>NC_057343.1:229287500-234287500 GCF_016509475.1 Prionailurus bengalensis
GCAAGGGTCTCAAACAGCAGACGCTACAAATGACAAGCCACCCCTTTGGAGCTGAGTGCAAGCAAACCCCAGTGCCTCTGTCCAGGTGAGGCTGACCCTGCCCGCTCCATGGCAACTCAGAGACCCATCAACCAGAATGTTCCATCAGGGCACCAAGGATACAACCTTTCACTTCAATTTCAAATGAGTCCAAATTTAAACTGCTCTGGAACAACATGAAAAACTATCTTGAAGCATGTTTTTTTAGTTCTCTAATATCCATTGGATGACTCACAGTTATGTATCATAGAGGCCAGGTACTTTTATTTCTAAAAAAGGAATATATTTGAGGGGGGGGGGGGCAGCCTAAAGCTGGTGCTCTAGAAACTTGGTGACTAGGCAAGAAAAACAAGAGAGAAGCTGGCTCATCTCCAGCTCAGGAAAAGTGATTTTAAGGACCAAAGGCTTACTTAAAATGTCACACTTAACTCAAGTTTGCAATTTATTTTCCAGCATAGTCTTATGAATCTAGTCAACATTTAAACACTACTCAGTAGTGCTAATTGGTTCTAGCTCTTAAAAGTCTGTTTAACAAGCTATTCAAACCTCCCTGGTCCCAAGCTGCCTAAAAAAATATTTTGAAAGCATTTACTAGGGCACAACTAGGAATCAGTTTTTCCAGCAGTTCTTCCCGGGCTGAAATATTCAGAACAACAAAACAGTCTTCTCTGATTGAAAGAAAAACTTCACATCCCCCATCTCTCACCCCATACGGTGACCACCTATACGGTCTCTATTCATTAAGGAAGGTTTCAGAAGTTTCAAGGAATCACCAAGGAAACAAGTCGTCTACTTCACTACACAAATGACAGAAATCAACCACTTGTAAGAGGAATAAGATCTGCGTGTTGCAGTTAGATTTTCTTCAGATATACACTCAGGCTATGGGATTATTCCCCAACTGTCCACAGTTTGGTTTATCCTGTCAAAGCATTGCAAATACAGTGTGCCAAATATAAACGCAACACCAATGCTCTCTGCTAACTCCAATCACCTGTAGGAAAAAATGTAAAGAACTATAACAAGTCCTATAAACCATCAAGCAAACATTACACACAATTATATCTCCTGTCAAAAGTTCTATTATTGGCCATGAAGTGCTTAATGTACACTCATAATTTTAGACAAGGCAACATAAAATGTTAGTGATATTAAATTAAAGGCTTAACAACCTACCCAGCAAAAGTTAAGGGTACATAACCAAATGCTTTTTTTGCAATTGGCAGTAAGAAAAATGCTTCATTTAAATTTGTTATGAAAATACATGTCTGGAATCAGCCAAATTCAGGCAAGTTTACTTCTAAGTAAATCAGCCTCGAAATTTTTGAAAAAGAAATCTTCCCCACATACCCCAGAAGTCATCTTCCCATCAATTTGGTCTCTTTCCCCGTCTTCTCCCCATCATTGTTTCCACTCATCTTTTAGCACCTCCTCGCCCCTTCCTAGGTGTCTCGCACGAGATCAGCGATACCAATTCTTCCCTGCTCCTCAGGCTGGAAGCCGTCTCTGCATCCACAGGCGCGGGAGGCGCGGGAGGCGCGGGAGGCGCGGGAGGCGCGGGAGGCGCGGGAGGCGCGGGAGGCGCGGGAGGCGCGGGAGGCGCGGGAGGCGCGGGAGGCGCGGGAGGCGCGGGAGGCGCGGGAGGCGCGGGAGGCGCGGGAGGCGCGGGAGGCGCGGGAGGCGCGGGAGGCGCGGGAGGCGCGGGAGGCGCGGGAGGCGCGGGAGGCGCGGGACCGGGGCAGGTGCGCAGGGGGGTCGGGAGCAGTGAGTACGCACGGGAGGGGGCAGGTGCGCACATGAGGAAGGTATACACTGGGCAAGTGCGCGGGGGGGGGGGGGGGGAGGTCGTCGGGGGGGGGGACAGTGGGGATGCACGGAGGGGATGCACGGAGGCGGGTATACACGGGGACAGGTGCAAAGGGGGTTCGGGGGCTGTGGGTACACACGGGAGAGGGCAGGTGCACGGGGGGTGGTATTCATGGGAGGGGTATTCATGGGAGGGGGCGGTTACGCACAGAGCAGCTGCGCACGGGAGACAGATGCACAGGCAGGTGAGCACCAGGGTCACAGGACTGGTGCGCACAAAAGGCGGGTAGGGTAGCGTAGTGCCAGGTGTGAACAGTTCTGCACTTGGGCGTCCTGGCCAATCTGGGCCTGGCAGCTCGCTGAGAGCCCAGCACACCTGTTCTCACTGCCATGTTTAATAATTGTACGCTGGCCGTGTGTCTCAGCTGTTCAGGAGAGCTGGCCCACCACGAACAGAACGTCTACCCCATTCAGGACTGGGAAGCATATGCACTGCCAGTGTTTTCATGTACTTTTCAGTTGATGTCAGCAGTCACCAGG
The DNA here is from genome assembly GCF_016509475.1 of Prionailurus bengalensis. Lineage (NCBI taxonomy): Eukaryota > Metazoa > Chordata > Mammalia > Carnivora > Felidae > Prionailurus > Prionailurus bengalensis. The sequence goes on from NC_057343.1 coordinate 229,289,886, forward strand.
ATTCAATTTGGAAGAAAACACCAGGACCAGGCTCTTCTATAATCCTTCACAACTTCGTTTTGTTTTGGCTTAAAGTTTGAGAACACTCACTACTAGCCTTTTTAGGGGTTAGGAAAAGAGAGAAAAGGATGCAGAAGAAGGGGGGACAGAGAGGGGAGCCCTAATTTTATGGGGAAAAAGAGGGAAGATCTAGGTGTTCTGGATTCAGTCAGTGAAAATGATTAAAATGTCTTTGCAATCTGGCAAACACCCAGTTTAGGGAAATCCAGACACCCCAGTCACCCACACACACGATCTAGTAATCATCTGCCTGAGAATCACTCCCAGGACTGGATTAATAAACAGATCGCTTCAGCCTTCTTTAAAGCACAATCATTTTAACAAACCAATTTTTTATCTCCTTGACTTGACTCAGGATGCCACAGAATGCAGGATGCACTAAATGTTTAATAACAGCTTTTTATTGGGAGGGGAAAGGAGATGTTAATACATTAAATAAACATCTGTATTGAAAGATGCACAAAGATTTCTGAAAGTTACAGTATCTACAATTACTCCTCACCTCAGATTCTGACACAGATAGATACTGGGCTCATAATAGCACTGATCACAAATTTTTAGAATAAGTTGTATACACATTGGAATTCATAGCAATGACCCAATTAGAGCCGTGAAAGTCTAAACTAGAGGAATCGTGGGTGTAAAAATCCTATGTACTGAACACTGGGAAGAAATGTTAAGTATATGGGCCAAAAGCAGCTGATAATTTTTAAATCATAATGAAAATCACTGCAGCTTCTACAAATAATTATCACTAATGGTTTTAAATAAATGATCTTTCCCCCTTTGGAATGCCTGTATTTGTCACTTCACTACACTCATCAACTCATGACCCCTTGGGTGTTTTTGCAATCACACACTCAAAACCCGCAACCCAACAGTCAAAAGAAAATTACGATATTTCAAATTACAAACAAGCTTTATGAAGTAACAACGTTGAATAACCAAAGGCTACAGGGCACAGGCTACACAAACAGGCTGTAATGACTCAGTCCTGGGGTCCGCATACAACCAGTACTGTCTGTGAGCCACTGGGGGCTGGTTCGGCAGAATGGACCCTGCACACGCCCAGCCTGGCACAGGTGCCTGCCTCACTGAACAGGCTGCCAATGAAAGCAGGCTGCTCACGGGAGGAGTCTGATCTCCAGGTAGGATTCAGAACAGTGAAAATGATGAATGACTAGGAAGACGACAGCTGATGGGAGAAAAACACGGAAACCACAGGAAAAGCACAGTGGTATCAAAATGCAGCACGAAAACTGACCCACAAAGGGTCCACTCCCACTCCCACTAACCTAACTTAAATATTTTCCTGAAACACCAAGAACTTTCCACATACAGTATGTGCTAAAAGCAGCCATGACAGAACAAGTCTTTTACAACAGAAGTTTATTCCGGGAGCATTTCTAAGATGCTAAGATGCAACCTTTCCTCTAAAGTGCACATGTGTTAATCATATGAGGACATAAATACTTAGCACGAGGACTCCCCAAAGCAATGAATTCCTGAATCATAATAGAGAGCTACCATTAAGCAAATGAAAACCTGTTCCAATACACTGACATCTTATAGTTTTCTCAACATGACAAAAAGCACAAGTTCCCAGCCTCAACGACACCGTCAAGTGCCTCTAGTGGATCGGACGACAGTGAAAGGCCCCTTGCAGAATCGAAGCTCTGTGACCCAAAGACTGGACGGAGGCCATGGAGCAGGGGACAGCCCTGCAGCCACGGGACACAGCACCGCCAGCAGCTGCCGGTTGTGTTTCTGCTGAGGGGACACACACACTGTGTGCAGTATTCTCTTCAACTCCCAAAACACTGCCACCGCTGCTACAGTGAGCAGCACAACTCTTCTAACAAAAACATCTCAAAATCCCCAAAGGATGAAGTCTGCAAGGCATGCCATTAGCAACCGACTGAATTTTTAGCACACATGCAAGCCAGCCATCCGAACAAGCAGCATGCTGTGGGACGACTGCCCGTCTGGCTTAGGAACTCTGAAGTCAAGGTCAACGAGAAGTCCTCATTAATAAACCGTAGAGCACAGGGAAAGCTGGAATGAGAACCATGTATTTTTAATTGTAGAATCCTTCTTTCCTTTATAAGCCATATCCTCTTGCGTAATAGTTTTTAAAAACAAATGCGTTCAGAGTAAAACAGTCACTGTCTAAGGTGAAGAGTTGGCAGCGTCCCATAGGACCCCAGTTCACCAACAAACAAGCTCTAGAGACCCTGAGAGGTGCAGCCAGGAATGGCCACAGCTGGAACTGGGTGTCCTAGTGCCTTCATCAGTGAACAAGAAAGGGAGATTGTGTTAAGTTCCACTCCACTCAGGTCTGAAACCGATGCCATCGTGGGGGTGGGGGGATGAGACTGATGGTTCAATAGCTGTGATGGATTAAGTTTTTTCTATTTTTAATCATTTAGGGTATCTTTAGGGTTGAGGGTGTTGGGGAGTTTTTCATTCAAATAAAGTAATACGTAACAAGTAATACACTTTGTTTAAACTAGTAACTTGTAGGGCTGTATTAATTCTTCTGAAAGAGCACATTACATTTTTTAATACATTGATGTCTTTATAACAGTTTTTCTAAAAAAAGGCTTCTAAGAACATATTTTTTCATTATTTATACTTACTTGACTTCTACTATTGAAGAAAGGGGAGAGAAAACAATCCTGTTTAAGTCATAATCTGGTTGACGGAGAGGTAAGACAAGTCACGTGTCACAAAAATTACCACACATGCACAATTAAGTAGTACAGAACTGCAGGGTCTCAGAGACTGTGCGTCATGGCTTGCAGTCAAGGGAAATTAAGAAAGTTTCATTACGACCGCAGCTTATGACTTCTGTTCAAGTCCAGGTGAGAGGGACAAGGAGACTGTCCTGGCTCAGAGCAAGAGTGTCCCCGAGGACTGATGCTGTGCAGCCAGGCACCGGAGGGAGGAGCATGCCTGCATTTGTCACCCCTGCTCGAGAAGGAGGTAAATGGCAAAGCAGAGGTTCTCAGCAGTATGTGGTCCCATCGTCCTGATCAGTCCCCTAGAAGATCGGGGGAGGGTTAAAAAAATCATCAGATGGGGCACCTGGGTGGCTCAATCGGTTAAGCGTCCAACTCTTGATTTCGGCTCAGGTCATGATCTTGCCCTTTGTGAAATCTGCACTAACAGAGTGGAGCCTGCTGGGGATTCTCTCTCTCTCTCTCTCTCTCTCTCTGCCACTACCTCTCTCTCTCTCTCTCTCTCTCTCTCCCTCCCTCCCTCTGTGTCTCTCTCAAAATAAGTAAATAAATAAATAAACTTAAAAAAAATCCATCAGAACTCCAAACTCATACCAAGAGAGCACTTCACCTTTCAGGAGAAATTGAGTAAATTCGTAAATTCTAAGTGAACTTTCCAATAGGTAATTTCCTAGGAAGAAAAAAATGTAGAAATCTTGTAAGATTTAATCATAGAGAAAAGCACCTGAAGTTTAACACTGTCCTTTTTAATTAGTGCTATTTTCTCTCAGACCAAGCTCCTACATGTAAACTTGTCCCTAATTCTTATACTTCAGTCTTTATCGAAATTAAGGCATAAAATTTACACCATTCAGTCATCTCTCTCTTACTAGAAGGGAGACTTTTAGCCATACCTATGGGCAAGTGAGAAGAAATCACATAGTATTTAACAAGCCAATCACTTCTAAAACATGACTGACTGCTCACTTTCAAAATGTCACTGTTCCATCCAACTTCCACAACAGCTTCTATCAGATGTGTGTCGGTTCCAAAGTTGAAGCGTCTCCATCAGGCAATCCAGGGACTGCTCGTAAAATCCAGGGGACCAAAGTGCTGTTCTGGTCGAGGCTAGTATCGGCAAAAGTCAAAGGGGGGCGTCTGGTAGAACGTGCACCACGTCTCACAGAGCCGGAGGTCGAGCGCCGGGGACACAGCAAACAGCAGGTGCCTACACATTTCACTGATGGCCCCTTTCCCTGGAGCTTGCCAGCAGGCACCCCAATAGCAAGGCAGAGGAGTCCCATTCTCAGATCTGCAGACCACACAGCTCAGAGAAATTACTGCTGTGTTGGGAGGAAAAGAATACATACTATCCAGCGATCTGAACTGGAATAACTGAAGTAAAAAGATGAAATTCAGCGACATGTGCGGAGTTACATTTACATTCAAAATACTAGTTTCTTTAAATACAAAGTCGGGAAGGAACCTGGGTGAAAGGAAAGGAGATGAAGACAGAAAACCCACCAGGCATTCCGGAGAGTTCCATGAGCCGGAGCTCCGACAGGAACCGGTCGGAGCAGTGCGTACTCTGCAAGGTTCACAAAGGTCAGACCTGGGATCCTGTGACCCACATCGGTGCAAAGTGTGGAAGCTACTGGGGAACAGAGGGAACAGAGGGAAAGTGTGGATGCTTAAAGAAAGAGCATGAGGCCAGGAGGGTCCTGGTCGCCACCTTCACGCACTTGAAAGGCTCAGCAGACAAGAGCTCTTGCAGCTCTGAACGTTTGGGCACCATCGGCCACAACAGCGAACAAGTGAAGGTTCAGGGAACGAGATTTCAACTCCTAAAGAGTGCTGAGATGTAGGACAAGAGGGACAAGAGAGTAAAAATACAGGACGCGGTGAGCAAACCTAACAGCTTCTGCTTCTCTTCGGGAACGTCTTCCCTCTCAAGCTGGAGGTAGCCCTCTGGCCCGTGTGGTTCCTACCACTGCGCTCTGAGCCTCGGGCCTGCAAAAGGCATGAGGCCACCTCACTTCACTGCCGTCTTTGCTTGGGGCTCAAGAAACCCGCTCTGGACACTGCCCGCGACAGAGAACGAGCCGAGCATCTCCATCCACCCCTGTGGCCCCTGCCACAGGAAGCCTCCCAAGGCCACTCTTCCTGAAAATCCGCCTCACATGTTAACCTTTAAACTGTATGACTGTCATGAGCCCTCAAAAATTGTTAAGGATACAAGTGGAAAGAGAAAAACATGGCTTTTTTTTTTTTTGAAAACGAAGCCAAAATCGGGCAAATTTCCCTAAAAGGTTGTAATTACAAAATTGTACGCACAGTCCAAAGATCACAAACCAAAATAACCTTTTTGGCAAAACTGGACACCACTCATATCTGTCAGGAATAAGGGAAACCCCAAGAAAGACTTCCACCTTCGGTGTTCCCAGGACATCTGTGCCAAGGAGGGAGTCTCTGAAACCTGCCCTGTGTCCCCGACGCAAGCTCGCTCTGGCCCCCCTCGCGCGAGGCCACACAATGCAGGCGACCGTGATGTCCCTGACAAAGGAACCCCGTCGGCTACGGTATGTCCCCACGGGTGCACCCCTACCTCCAGCGATCGCACATTCCAGCCAGTTCGTGCGGGAAGGGCGCTCAGCCCCAGGACCAGGCGCAGAAGGGCCGGGTGCTGGGGAACTGCAGGCCCATTCGAGCTGGGGAGGGCTCCGCCATGCCAGCAGCGGCCTTGTTTCCACCCACCAGCCCTGAGCCACGGCCCCCCTCCGACTCTGTCTGCTCGGCACTCAGAACCTTCTCCTCCCCGGCCCGCCTTACCCAGGCAGGAACCTCCACGTATGCATCCTCTGTGCCAGACGGCCCCTCGGTCAGACCTCTTCAGACACGTTCCCGCCCACGTGCAGGAAGAAACACTAACATTTGAGGAAGACGCCACAGTGGCAGGAAGAGAACACGAGAAGCTTCAGAGTGAGGCCAGTTCTAGATCCCATCCCCGCTTGCCTCGTGACCTTGGGTACAGGAAGTGGGTTGATGTCTCTGAGCCTCAGTTTATAGGCTTCTCCTCAATACAATGGCAAGAACAACAGTATCCACACAGGAGGGGCAAGATGGGGGGGGGGGGGGCAAGGGACGGAACACATAAAAGGCTCACTCGGGGGCTCCGCACAGAGGTAAAAGCAGATGTGGAACCTCGTTTTTCACCCTACAGGGAGCACATGCTCCGCAGACAGCAGTTCCCACGCTACCATGCCTTGCCCTGCGGAGCCACAACCCGACGCTCTCCCCTCGGACTTCCCGTTCTTTGCACTCTGCCCGGTTACTGCTCCTGCCATCCATCCATCCACTCAGACTCTGGGCTGAAAGCCTCGGCCTGTGAAGACTCCTGACGTTGGTGTGAAGCAAGGTGCGGCAGAAGGAGCTAGCGTAGTCCCAGCGTGCCGCAAAACGGCCCTCGAGAACGGATTTCTGCCCACTGCGGACGTGGGCCCCACGCGAGTGGTCCCACGCGCCATCGCAAGGACCACCTGGCCCAGAAACTCTCCTCGCCCGATCACAGACCTGCCCACACCCTTCTTCACAAGCTGGCGCGAGGCTCACTGTAGATGCTCAGCCTGGCTGACCGCAGGATGGCAGTAAACGGGGACGGGTAACTAGCTCCCAGGCTCGCCCACGTTAGACTGATGCGCCCCGCTGTCCCTCAGGGTCCACAAAGAACGGACTGGCACCCCACCTCCAGTTCCGACGAACACCCAAACCCTTAGAAGCACTAACACAATCTGAAGCGGGCCAATAACGGAGCGGTCTCCTGTTGGGTGTCCTCTCAGGCATCTGAAGGCATCTAAGAACAATCTGGTATCTGTAGAAAATACCAACATTCATTCTATGCCCCTTAATGAACACGCCTTTCTTATTACTTAGGAAAAGTCTGTCATGTTAGCTACACATGCTGCCAACGGCAAGAGGTTGAGACACAACAGAAGAATCAAACCGAAAAACGCATTGTCATGTTCCACTGATTTTGTTTTATAATCCGTATGATGGAACCAAGGAAAACTCCAAAAGTAAACGTGTATTGACACCATTTTCTTCCATGTCTTTTATACCTTAGTTTTTTTTCTGGAAAATTTTACTGGACAAAATTAAATATTTTAGCATATGTAGAAAAATAAGCCAACTCAAATAATAGATTTTAGAAGAAAATTAAAACTACCTGGATTCTCATACTCAAAGATAAGACAGTTCTAACATGTCCTACTTCTGAGATTTTTTTTCTTAAAGCTAAAAATGAGATTCTTACAAAAGTCCAATTTAGGTGTTTTTTTGTTTTGTTTTGTTTTGTTTTGTTTAAGCAAGCCTTATTTATTTAGGTAAAAACATGGACAGTTTCCATGTAACTCAATGCTCTTAGCACAGTTAAAGAAAACAGAGTGGTAAACTCGGTTACCCTCTTTTGCCCCATTCCCTTCAAAATAATCTTTTTTTAATCCAATGAGAATAGAAAGCTCCAGGCAGTATGTAATGATCAGTTTGGAAATTCAGGCCACACAGACTGAAAATATCAGCATGTAACCAGCTTTTTATCTAGGTTATTTCAAGAGGCTGCACCAGAAAACTAGGGACTATAATGTACAAGCTTGACTATATCTATATTCCAGTTAATGGTTACTTTACCCAACATACCTTCCAAAACCATATACAATATGTACAAAATTTCAGAATGTAAGGAAAAGATATGTTTTAACACATATTACTTCTGATTTATCTTAATGCTTATCCTACTGAAGAATTCTGAAGGCAAAAAAAGTAGAATGAATACGTTCTTACTTTAAGGTGGTTAAAAATGCATTTCACCTAGCATTACAGAACAATTAAGACCAAATACAGAACAATTCCTCTAATGTTCAGTGAAGCAGTTGTGGGGGGTTCTACTCAGGGAATCTAGCTGCTAAACAGGATTTTACCCCCATTCTGGGACACCAGACCCATGGGGGGGGGGGGGATGTCGAGGCAGGCAGGCCAGGAGAGGGGGAGCGGACTCTGACCAAAATAATTTGGCTCATTCAAAACAGGAACGCAGTTTAAAAGCCTTTTTCACCACCCTTCTTCTGTGATTAGGGAGGGAGAGGGCAGCACAAAGCCCCCCTTCTGAGCTCAAGGAAAGAAGGGTAGGATGCACGCCAGGTCCCCCAGTGTTGACAAATCCTGATTCACTGCTCAAGTCACACTTAGCTCACACATAAAATGCGCAATTCAACCACTCAAGGAGGGGGTAGGGGGGCTCTCTGAATGTACTCTAGGTCTGTTTTTAAACAGACCACTATTGACAGGAGCTCTGACTCAGCATCATCTCTTCTGACTACTCCTCTCGGCCAATTGTCAATGCCTTTATGTGTCCAATACTGAATTAAATGTCATTTTATTCAAGTTAGGAATGAGCCATGAAACACTCATCATTGGGAATCACGAATATCTTAGCGTGCCTCTCGCCCTCTATGTATAGAAATTATAAAACTGTGGTCACTGAGTTGAGTGAGCACATATCCAGGGTCCACAGGGACGGTTCCAGTTACACCCATTGTTCTAGAATAATTATCAGGAACACTGCCTTTCACTCTCCAAAGCATCTCTGTTTGGACCACAGGGTCAGCCTAACAATAAAAAAACGTCTAGCTAAGAAAGCACCAACATTTGACAACACCTGTCACCTTTGAAACATCAAGCAGGGTCGTGGGGGCTCACCACGGAGCACAAGGTGTTCCAACCACCCAGGGCTTCTCCAGTTGAATTCAGCAATAACTGCAACAGTCAACTTGAACTTTGTTCACTTTGTCTTCGCCGTGAAGTGGCAGCATCGCTGTGCCACCTGCAATGACCCCCCTTTTTATCTCTGGCTTTCTCTGCTGCGTGGTCCTTAGCACCTCGCACACAGCTCTCTCACTGCTTCTGCTTGGTAAACACACAGCACTGCAGGCCAAGCGAAAGCTGCCCTGAAAGAGGCAGTTTTAGGGAACGACAGTTAAAAGAAGCAGGGAAATAAAGAATTACTTCATCAACTAGGAAAATCATTGGTAAGAGTATTTGTAAACCAATGAAAATAAAAATAAGCCACACAAAACACATAGTAACCTATAATAGTAAATGGTAAATAATATAATAGAAATAAAATGGAAAAGCAGACAACATCGATAAAATCCTTGCGGTGGTTCAGAAACAGAGCCAAGCTATGGGGGAGCCAGGGCTGACTTGGGTTTTGTGTTTCATCTGCCATAATGGGCCTGGGGAGCTTCCAGGGAAAGTCTTATATTTACATACAGATGCAAAGCAGCTCCTCCTTCCCGCAGCCAAAATACTCAGTGATGACAAAGCACAATCAGGAGGAGGAAGGACTCCTGCGTGCCTGACCCCAGCAAAGCCGCTGAGGGGAGGAGGCCTCTCCCCACACAGGGGAGCAATCCTGCTCTCCAGGGCGTCCTGGGTCCCCGCCAGGAGAGGGAAGCCAGTTAGTCAGGCAATATTTACCTTCTTTCCCTTCTTTCTTTCTTTCTTCCGGTCTCTCCCTCTCCTGCTCCATTAGCTGTGCTTCCCCTTTTACGTTTTAATTTTCCATTTGCTAGTCAACCAGAGGCAGCACGCTTAGTAGTGTCAGAATCCTGGCCTGCTCAAATCTGCAGGTTCTGGGCAGGAGGTCCAGCAAGGAAGGTGCAATGATAGTGTGTGCTTATTTCAGGCCAATCAGACACCAAGAATTAACACGAAATTCACACAAATGCCAGAAATGTATGGCATTAAAAGGATCTGTTTTTCAGAATAAAAATGTCATTTAAAAGGTACCCACTCATATCCCCGTTATTATCAGAAATTAAAATGTGGTGACTACACTCTTCATAGTAATCTCCAAGTAATGTACAGAATTAAGGCACTATACTGTGCATCTGAAAGTACTATAACACCGTGTGTCAACTACACTTCAATTTAAAAAAGAAAATGACAGGGGCACCTGGGTGGCTTCCAACTCCAGCTCAGGTCATGATCTTGAGCCTTGCATTGGGCTCGCTGCTGTCAGCACAGAGCCCTCTTGGGATCCTCTGTGCCCTTCTCTCTCTGCCCCACCCTCTGCCCCCCTTAAAAAAAATTTTTTTTTTAATTTAAAAAAAAAAGGAAGGAAGGAAGGAAGGAAGAGAAAGAAAGAAAGAAAGAAAGAAAGAAAGAAAGAAAGAAGAAAGAAAGAAAGAAAGAAAGAAAGAAAGAAAGAAAGAAGAAAGAAAGAAGAAAGAAAGAAAGAAAGAAAGAAAGAAAGAAAGAAAGAAAGAAAGAAAGAAAGAAAATTAAATAAATAAATGACAGGGCCACCTGAGTGGCTCAGTCGCTTAAGCATCCAGTTAAGCGTTGGACTTTGGCTCAGGTCATGACCTCACAGTTCATGAGTTCAAGCCCTGTGTTGGGTTCTGCACAGATAGCTCAGAGCCTGCAGCCTGCTTCAGATTCTGTGTCTCCCTCTCTCTCTGCCCCTCTGCCTCTCGCTCTCTCTCTCTCCCTCTCTCTAACATTCAAAACAATTAAAAAAAAAAAAAAAAGAAAAGAAAATGACATTTACAAAAAAATTTAAATGGGACTTTTAAACTTTGAGACCTTGAAACCTGTGAAATACAAGCCATGAAAACAAAACGTAAACATGGCAACTTATTTATGAAAGCTGTTTCCAACATGCAAATGAATTCCAGAATAAATCCTCTGCCCCACAGCTCTCTCAAACTCCAGGGCACAGTCCTGATACAGAAAGTGGTGTGCACAAACAAAGTATCCTGAATGGGCTGTTTGTGCCTATCTAAAAATAGTCTTGTGAGAACTAAAATATTTTAAAGCTTTTATTTTTAAGTAATCTCTGCACCCAACGTGGGGCTTGAACTCACAACCTCGAGATCAATCCCGGCTTATTTGGAATTAAGTAAAAAAATGTTATTTTTGAAAGGTTCAACATACCTAAATTTTAAAGCCTTCTGTAAAAGCATGAATGGAAATTTTTAAGCCCTATTTTATAAGAAGTTGTAGTTCTAAATAGGAGCTATGCTTGATATTCATTATCCCAAAATGCATTAACTTCCCGGTGTTCTTCACCGTCAGTATTTCTGATGCAAACAGAGACACTTTTACTGTAACATGACATTCTGTGAACTTTTTCTTTCATAAGCTTCGTCTCCCCCAACCCAGCACACAGTGGTCTAAGTATCCTTTACATTTATTTCCATGACTCTCATAAATTATGCTGAGCTCATACTAAATGGACTGACAGCACACTACATGAGACAGGCTACGTTATCATTCTGAGGGAGTTTACAAAATATTCATGTAACTTTCAGTGTGATAAAATTAGTTCACTTAAAACTATTCAAGGGAACTTTCATCATACCTAATCTTGAGACACGCAGGCTTGTAAAACATATCTTGCTTCCATACTTTGATGTCCTGTTTCAAGATCTGGTTTTCTCCTGGCATCATCTCTAAACTTTAACACTGTAATAATCTAGGGCACCTGGCTGGCTCAGTCAGTGGAGCGTGTGGGTCTTGATTTCGGGGTCGTGAGTTCAAGCCCCGTGTGAACATGGAGCCACTTAAAAAAATAAAATAAAACAAAGGTCGAAAAAGAAATACTATAATAATCTAAAATCTTCAGCTCCAAAGAATCCGATTTATGTAAAAGACAAACAAGAAATGGAATCCATTACTAGCCCTTAAAAGATCAAAGGAACTAAGAATTGTGGAAAGGGAGAAAGGACTTCTAAGAATAGGGAAAATTGGAAGGAAATTGGAAAACCCTTTCTAGAAAACATCTGGATCCTGACAGCCATAAAGAGAAAACAGCAGTCTCAATTCTAGCTAGCAATTTTTAGGAGTACTGTATTTCTAACTTAATGGATCTCTTCTCAGAATAGTGTTTTCAAATGCACAAAATATAGAAACTTACACAGAAAACCCCTTTTTAAAGTTATCAAAAGAGTTTAAAGTATTATGTTTCTTTACATTAAGTAAAAAGATCTAGCAGTCTAGTAACTACTGTTAATTTTGAAGTAGTGATTAGCATGAACAATACTTTGAGAGACATTGTAACTGTAACAATTTGAAACCATCTGTGATATCCCTTGGAGACACATCACAGGCACTGCTAAAACTACCACATGACATTCACAGTAGAAGCAAATACTGTATTTAGCTGGAGAGCTGTGAAAATAAAGATGGAATTAATTTCTTTCCCATCCAAGTTCATGGGTCTCCAGACCGCTCCCACTCTAGACACTTTGTTACTTATTTGGCTTTCTGATCTCTACCTTTGGACGGACTGTCTCCAGACAGTCACCCAAGAACAAGTTCTTACCCAGGGGGCCACATACTCCATAGCAGAAATCTTCTCTCTGGCAAGGACTCGGGTGGCAGGCCTGTGTGTGTCCCTGACTGTAGCTGACCAACTGCTTAGAGCTGCCGGTCAATCTCTCCAGGCACTATGGAAGTGAGGGTGAAGTTGGCTGGGTAGGTAGACAGACAGACAGACAGAAAGTAGGCCCAGGGAGAAATGGGAAACAGAGACAAACTAGAGAAGCTGTTTCCGAGCTGGCCAGCTCCCACCCACTACCAGCTGTTCCTGGGGGGAAGGTGAGGCCATCCATACCCCCTCCCTCCCTCAGGTTAACTGGGGGCTCCCATATACTTATGATAAATTCCCCTTTTGCTCCAGCAACCAAAAGAGCCTTAACTGAGTCAGGCCCTGAAAATATTTGCCAAACTAGGCATGTAACTGCTCACATGCAAACCACTCAAAACCACAGCTACCGGAGTGCTAAATCAATATAGACTGACAGTGACAAGAGCTTATTTTCCCATAATTAGCAGCAATATAAACAGCATCCTTCTAAGAAGTACATGAGGTATCTACACTTTAATGATGTTGGAGTATCAGCAGACACACTCCTGTTTCACTTTCCTGCAGTAGCCTTACCTAAGCTTAACCACCGCTGGTTATTTGGGCAGCTTTACAGTGTATTTTCAGAAGACAGCCAAGATGTACAGATAGTGTGTGGCTTTATATTTATGCTGCCCATTAGATGAGGGCAAGAGTCACAGGGACAGACACTTCTCATTTATATGTGGAAAACAAAACAAAACCCCTGTGCTTTGATGTTTAGTGTTTTTGCTTTTAATTAGCAACAAGCTGATTTCTTTCTTGCTTTCTAATTTTAAGAGGAGGGAAGAAGCCTCAGACTAAAGAATATCCAGGAACAGCAATGAACTAGTCCTTAATCCTCATCAGATTTCAGATATACTGAGGGTCTACTTAAAAATTATCTTGGAGCATGAGGCGCCTGGCTGGCTCAGTCAGTAGGGCACACAACTCTGGATCTCAGGGTTCTGAGTTTGAGCCCCATGCTGGGTGTAGAGATTACTTTAAAAAAATAAATTAAATCATTAAAAAAATTATTCTGGAGCAACCTATCTGTACCTCTGTGGGTGATTTCTATCTATTCTCTACCAAGTGATATGACAGACTTAAGAGGAGCTCCTAGCCAAACCCTGCCTGTGTCTTCTGTCATCCTAAATAATTCAGATTGTCTAATTTTGGCCTCCGCTTTCTCAGCTGATGGTCTACATTCAGATGTTACAAAGTCTAGCTAGCCAGCATTACCCTAAATGGTGCAATCTTTGTCTTTCAAATACTGAAAACTTTAGGTTGGCATTCCAAGAGTTTTAGTCAAAAGTATGATTACTTACAGCGACCAATGAGAGACTTAGCCAACGGCCTTTTCTTATAAGGGCAGTATATTTTTGGCGAACTATTATAAAATATTTTGTTTCTTTTATAAGGGTATAATTTTCTGTGTGTACAGTTTTTGCTGAACATAAGTCAGTTCTTTCTTTGTGGTCATGCAAACTGAAGCAGTAACAAACCAGATGTTTCATGGACTTATTTTCTTTTTTTTTTTTTAATTTTTTTTAATGTTTATTTATTTTGGGGACAGAGAGAGACAGAGCATGAACGCGGGAGGGGCAGAGAGAGAGGGAGACACAGAATCGGAAGCAGGCTCCAGGCTCTGAGCCATCAGCCCAGAGCCCGACGCGGGGCTCGAACTCGCGGACCGCGAGATCGTGACCTGAGCTGAAGTCGGACGCTCAACCGACTGAGCCACCCAGGCGCCCCTGGACTTATTTTCTTGAGCGAATCAGGCTTGGTTGGGTCTTCTGGACAGTCTGGGTATCTTTAATACTCTAGGATTATAAGAATTTCCAACCCTTTCCCAAAATAGCTTCATGATTCTGATTTCACGAAGGAATGGAATGCTGAAACAGGGATGAGTTCCAGCAATTCCTCTTTACCATAAACTACTAAGATTCCATCCTTATTTCATCAAATGCTGAAACTGTATATCAAATTGAAACAAAGATGCAAATGCGAATGGTTGAAAAGTGACAAAATGTATTTCTACATACATAATATTCTCTTTTAAGAACTTCAAATTAGGGCGCCTGGGTGGCTCAGTCAGTTAAGCACCCAACTTCAGCTCAGGTCATGATCTCGCATTTCATGAGTTCAAGCCCCACAATGGGCTCTGTGCTGTCAGCACGGAGCCTGCTTTGAATCCTCTGTGTCCCCCCACCCCCCCTCTCTCTCTGTCCCTCCCCAGCTCTCTCTCTCTCAAAAAAAAAAAAAAAAGTTTTACTTTTGGTGACTGCACACACTAGGTACTCAATAGATGCTTGATGCATGAATGAATAAAAAAAAGTTAAAGACTGTTTTTTTTTTTTGTTTTTTGTTTTTTTTTTAATTTTTTTTTTTTCAACGTTTATTTATTTTTGGGACAGAGAGAGACAGAGCATGAACGGGGGAGGGGCAGAGAGAGAGGGAGACACAGAATCGGAAACAGGCTCCAGGCTCTGAGCGGTCAGCCCAGAGCCCGATGCGGGGCTCGAACTCACAGACTGTGAGATCGTGACCTGTTTGAAGTCGGACGCTTAACCGACTGCGCCACCCAGGCGCCCCAAAGACTGTTTTAAACAATGGTTAAGGTGAAGGATTTAGCTAGACTACCAAAAGCACATCTCAATTTAAAAAAAAAAAAATTTCTAACCACAGTATATACAAATTACTACACTCTTTTCACTGAAGGTAGTTTTTTAATTTTAAAAAGTTACTAAATATTATATCCCTCATAAAGCTATCACAAAGAACTTTTCTATTATTACCTCCCTCGTATAGGTCTCATATGAAACTTAACCAACTAACCTTCCAAGCATCTTACAAGAACAGTAATCTCTGGTTCGGTAAACTACAGAGTAGTTCGGTAAACTACTAATCTCTGTAGTAAACTACAGAGAATGCAGCCAGGAGTGTAAATGAGTCCCATAAAGCATTTCCTTACGTACCTAACACATGGCCCAACTTGCCACCCTCCTATCTCCTCCTCCTGCTTCTCCCCAGCCTCACCTGCTTTCCAGGTAATCACCTGGAGTCCTGCTTTTCTCAACTGCTTTTTCTTGCACCTACAAAAATTGGCTACCATTTGTGTTTAATAATCACAAATGCTTTATCTAGGGGCGCCTGGGTGGCTCAGTCAGTTAAGCATCTGACTTCGGCTCAGGTCACCATCTCGCGTTCTGTGAGTTCGAGCCCCGCGTCGGGCTCTGCGCTGACAGCTCGGAGCCTGGGGCCCGCTTCGGATTCTGTGTCTCCCTCTCTCTCTGACCTTCCCCCGTTCATGCTCTGTCTCTCTCTGTCTCAAAAATAAATAAATGTTAAAAAAATTAAAAAATAAAGAAAAATAAAGAAAATGCTTTATCTAATTACCAAATCACTCGACAGCTGGTGACAAAACAATTGTATGATCCATGCACTATCAACTTACAGATATTTCCAAGCTAATCCTACAGTACCATCAAGTACTTATCACTTTTAATTCTCCAAAAATAGATTTGAATCTACTGATGGGAGATCCCTTTTTAAAGAACTCACTGTAAAGCCAGTATGAAAAATCTTCTTTAAGAAGTTTAGATAACAACTTTACCACCACCACTGCAC
The DNA here is from genome assembly GCF_016509475.1 of Prionailurus bengalensis. Lineage (NCBI taxonomy): Eukaryota > Metazoa > Chordata > Mammalia > Carnivora > Felidae > Prionailurus > Prionailurus bengalensis. The sequence continues at coordinate 229,305,738 of NC_057343.1, forward strand.
AGAATAAACACAAACAAGTTACAATGCATTTCACTGAGAGGCACTTTGTGATAGTAACTCAAGCGGTCCAATCAAATAAAACTAAGAATGTCATAGACTTGATAGCTACCCACAACAGAAGCCCATGTATAAAGAATTCATAAAACAGGGCAGGTTATTTCCTGGGAGTTAGCAGTAAAGCCAGAGCAGTAACCCAAAATCTCCACCTCTGAAACAAAATCTCTCACTTTAGTCACTATTTATACCTGTAGTCAGAAGGGAGATATTCAGACATACCAATTAGTGATCATCAAAAATGACATCGTCCTACAAAAGTAAAGAATATGGAAATGTGGGAACACTTTATTAAAAATGTAACTGTTGTACTGTCAAATAAAACTGTGTCAGAGAAGAACATGATGTAAAAATAAAATTGGGGGCCTTCCCAACTATAAAAGAATGAAAGAAAAGGCAGTCGTAATACCCATTAAGAATATAACAGAGGTGATGAACAAAAGCAGACCAGGATGTCTTAAATTTCCCTTTAATTCTGTCCTACACAAAGAACAAGAAACTTAATCCATGCATTCACGTCACATAACCCAACTAAAAAGTAAAAATCAAACAGTAGGAGTCAAAAGTTTCACCCTGTAAGTAGTGGCTCTGAGGACACTGACTGTAGAGGTCACCTACTGACCGCCAGCATTGGCTGTGGGATCTGGGTGGCAACGTTGGCAAGGCCTCCCTGCTCTTTTCACCCTGGGGAAAAGGCCAGGGCCTGACCCAGGATAGGAACACCAGACTCCGATTTCTTAGTGACACTTCCAACAATGAATTTGCATTTCAACACTTCAACACAAGTTATTTAAAAAATCAGGCTTAAGGGTAGATCGGTAATTAAAATGAAAAAGGTGGACCGAGAGGAGCATGAATTTAAATATGTCTACTGCAAATAACAATGAACTCACAAGCCCTGGTGCCCACCAACAAGTCAAAGAAGCCAAATAACTCAAACAAACGGAAGGCTAGTTCAAAGGGCAGCATTCCAATCAGAAAGAGGGAAAGATATGCACACACAAGCAATTCCGGTGCTAGAGAACAGTGCTCAAAACAACACAAAAGCCTGTTTTTCTACTATGGGGAAACAATAAATTGGAAATTCACCCTCTTCAAAATCTAGTACAAGGGAAAAATGAACAGATTTATATCAAGCTGTATAGGCCACGCTCTGTTGCCAAATACTCGGATTCATTGGAGGATCTCCTGTTCTAAAACTATGAATAACATATTTGCGTCCACTTATTCACCTATGTGGGACCTCCCCATTCAGGGGACGCCAGGGTACACATAAAGTGTGTGTCTCACATTAGGCTACATTAACAGTACAGAACACCTGGTCATGAATTAAGCACATGGCACTTTTCATGGATGATAAGACCCATGAAATCAGCGACAAAGCGTTTCACTGACTTCAGGATGGCACAGTGGGTGTGATGCTGTGAATGTTTACACCTGTGAACACAGCCAGTTTTCATAGTTATTCAGGGTTCTTTTCAATTTTACAAACGTAAGGCAGAGTCCTACAAACTTTTCCAAGGATCACGCCAGACATGACTACCTTCTTGAAGGGTACCTACACTCAGATAAATGTGAAGAACCAGCTTGCAAATCCCTCCACAGTCTTTCCTCTCCTGATTTGCTCTGGCTTCCCAGCATCACAGGACTATCAGTGGATTCTGATCTATAGATAAAAAGCACAATCATCAGTAAAGAGAACTTATGGGAGGGACTGGTCCCGCCCTCCATAAGCAAGAAATGACTCTTAATCAGGTAAGGCAAGAGCACCAGTCTGACTCAAAGAGAACGTGTCTGCATTACACCCCTTGGGCGGAAGGCTGGTGCTGATGGCTCTTCACAGCACACACTCAGCATGAAGCTGCTTCTCGAGGACCGGGAAGAAGCTCCTCACAGGTCTACACCTGGCTTGTCTCTTTCACATGTACCCCAGGTCTCCCACCACATCTGACCCTCAGCAGCCTTTCCCTCAATAATGTTTGTGGCACCTGGCACTTCATCCAAGGCAGGCCCCGGAAATCACCACCTTGGAGGGCTAGGATTCTCAGGCCTTACCAACAGCTAAGCTTTGAAAACTCGTCATCTTTCCCTGAAATACCTTCTCTTTAAAGGATAGTGTGTTTCTGAATCCCTTACTTTGTAGAAACATGTTGACCTATTTATGAAAAACTGGGTTGGCCTCATATTGATGTGTAATATTTTAAAAGGGCCTGTGGCCTGCTTTCAGATTTATAAAGTTTTGAAGGGGGTGAGGGGTGGGGTCCCAGAAATGGAAGTGAAGTATGGGAAAGGGAAGACCAAGAAGGACCTGAAACACTCTTAACGGGCTTATCGAAAGCTCTCCTATAAAAACATTCCCAAGAGAAAATCTTACCCATGCTGTTTTGCCCAATGTGACCTTTCCACAAAATACTCAATGAGAAATCAACTCAATGAAAAATAAAAACACTCAGAGGTGACTAGATCTTAAATCTCAAAGGAAACCTGATAAAAGATGCCCCTTCACCCTCCACTGTGCCCGGTCAAGCCCAGTAATCATTCAGCAGATGTGGATCAGGGTCCGCAGTGAGTGAGCACAGCCAGTCTGGAGACAAGGATTCCACGGGAGGATGCGTACCCACGCAAGGAGCCTGGGTCCCCAGGATTAGCTAATTGTTCACGGTAAACAGCAAGCAGACCGAGAGCAGCATCACGAACACAGCCTCCTCTGCAGCGGCCTGTGCCCACACGCCACCCGCACACAAGCACGCTGCGGCTGCAAGAGCGCATGGGCCGTCCTCCTCCTGCTCCTCCCCTGCTCCTCCTCCCCCTGCTCCCCCTCCTCCCTCTCCCCACAACATTCTACTAGACAGGACGTGGGCGCCTCTGGCCCATGTTTGTTGACTTCAGAGTTACCGCTTCACGGCAGCCTCCTGCCACTGGACACTGGGATGCAGCATTCACCTTCTCGTTCATTCGGCAAACATTCAGTAGGCACCGACTGGGCGCTGGGGATACACAGGTGAGTAAGATTCGGCCTCCATATAAATCACAGCTTAGGAAATAAAATCTCAGGAGGAAATTCTATGATGCGAGGGCCACGGTGAGTCGATGGGATTATGAAGAATAATATGCCAACCTTAGGGAAAGGGATTACATTACCTTCAAAAGAAGAACCATCAGGTTTATCTGCTAAACCAAATTTATTAGAATCACCATAAAAGGAAAATTTCGCATTAGATAAAACTACGGTGCAGGAGCAGACGGGATGGGGCCTCGTGCCTCGGGGCAGAGGAGGAAGGGGCGCCACCAGGACAGTGCTTTCCTCCCCGCTCAAGACTGTTCAGGTGCCCGGCACAATCCAGACTCCCCACAGGGAGCATTCCTGCCCCAGGAACCAAACTCTTCTCCCCAACTGCCTCCAGCAAGGTCTACCAATGCCTATGCGTGGCACTGTCACTTTTGAATGTCTGAAGAAGAGAAAACAAGAGAAATGCAGGAAAAAAAGGAAGAAATATGAAAAAGAGGGATTTAAAAAAGAAAGATAAGAAGCCCACTTGGTAAAGCGAGGCGTTCATCCATTTAATAAGTCTGGAATCTGTGTGCGAGCCCCTCACAGCCAACCCGCCATCCCGTTCTAGCAGACTTTATCAGCTCTGGAAGCTAGAAAACCAGAGACTTGTGGAGAGAGTTCACACAATCTGAATGAGGGCACCTGACAGCTATTTATAGGGTCCAGGGGCCTTATTGAAAAGCTCACTTCTGGGCAGATGGGGCTGTGTCTGAGAAGGGCTGAAGCTGTAAGAATGACCTCTGGGTGAGTCACGTGTAAACAGAGGAAAGTCCCTCTGAAGGGCACAGAGACACAGAGCCTCAGAAAGAAAGATGGATGGTCAACAGGAAGAATAAAATAAAAATACAGCTACTGGGAAGTTTAGGGGGGTACTGCGTTCATTCATCCGTTTTCCTTGAGAGTGTCCTTCCTTGACTGAGAGATGGCTAACTCCACAAACACTGCACATCCAAGGGCCTAAGGAAAAGGCCCTATTTTCTTGCTCATGGTTTCGGGGCCTCTCGTGCCCTTAGTACATTTAATAAACAATTCAATGGGCAAAATGGCAGTGATACTTTAGGGCACGGGCCTATATGTGAAAAGCTGAATTTGAATTAACCACTCACACACTCCTAAGAGGAAATTCCTCCTGCAGACGCAACGGACAAGGGAATAATTTTAGAAGATCGTTAAGAGGAAAAGGACAATCACACCAACACCAGTAGGTCAGCTGAGAGAGACAGAAGAGGAGTCAGTCACTCCAACTCTGACCAAAGACAAAAGAGTAGACCACCCTACCAATGAGAAATAGGGTCATGGAAAGCCACCCAGTGACTCTCCAACCCCATTTGGCTGGGAGGTCATGGTCCTAGCCCTTCTGAAGCAATCTCAGGAGAACTAGATCCTGGGCTTTGACACCAGGAGCCTTTCTGCCCTTGAGGCAAATTGTATCTCCGGCAGATTCCACGGTCAGTCTGGCCTCACCACCATGGCAGGTGGCTTTACAGAGCCAAATAACCTCCCCTCAAGCCACACATTTTGATAATTGGGTAATTTCATCCCGATTCCCTCGGGCCAGTGCCAATACACTGGATAATTCCCATGAGGGTGAGCCAGCCTTGCTGAATGGTGTGCCATGTTTATCAGAGAAATTAAGGCTTAATCACGCTTTTTCCTCACTCCTATCATGGCTCCAAGGCCTCTGATAAGATGGTTTTTCTGATGCTTTTGATATAATTACTGAACACTTTTTTAATTTTCTAGCACTGACATAGGGGTGTCAAAGGATTTAAGTCATCTGAATGATTCATCCTGAAGGAGGAATTACTACATCCAGTGGAGTTGGGTTCACAGGGGACCTGCCTGTTCCACTGCTGGGTGGCATCAGAAACTGCCATCAGTACAAGTGGCACAGGCTGGTGAAGAAACGCTCAGGCAGAGAAAAGTTCAAGGAGAAGGGTCCTGGACTGTTAACGTCTGGACTCAGTTTAAAACACACACTTACACACAAGCAATTCAGGAATAGTCTGGAAGCTGGAAAACTTGTTAATCTCCTTTGCAAGTTACTATTAAAGTACGGCGCATGAAAATGAGACTCATGAAAATGTATGTAGGGACAGCCTGTTAAGATTCCTGAATACTTTAAGAATGTGAGAATAAAGAAATCTAAAAATTATGTTAACATACGTGTAACTACAAGAACCTAAAAAACAAGGTAAGTTTTACTGAGTCTTTAAACTACACTCACAGGGTTATCATTAATCCTTCCTTAATTTGAAGCCGTTTACATATACATCCACTCTGCCCACATGCACAATGTAAATGTTAAGCCACTGTGTGTGTGTGCGTGCGCATGTGTGTGTGCACCAGAATGGCAGTCGAGCTGCGTTTCCCCACAAGAGACACAGAATAACTGTCCTCGACAATCGTCCAGAATTATCCTACGTCCAGAATCGTCCTACGGTCTTTAACAGTTGCACGTCAGTCCACAGACTAAAACAGGAAATGAGAAAATAAATTTCAGAAAAACTCTTACAGAAAATACGTTTTTCATCATAAAATAAGACACCTTGGAAGTGAATATGTTGTCTGAATCTACACGGTCTTGTAATATTCCTTTGTGAGCAAAGCTCCTAGACGACGACTCAATTTCCATCAAAGCCAGGAGATAAAAATTATCCCTGACTGGTACCGTCAAAATAATAAGGGAGAGTATGAAATCTGGAACTGGAACTGAAAAAAAAAAAAAAAAAAAGCAAATTACAAATGGGTCCCTAAAGCACAAGTAGAGAGGATACTCCTACCATGCTTCAAATATTTTCCCCACCTCACATTGCTGCCACTGGGTACTGTGTGTGACATATGTAACACCCATTTTAAACCTCGGTATGAAGTCTGCCATTTTTACAGGTGTAAGAACAAAGTAAGAACTGATATTTTAAAATGTTCTCAAGTGTCAGTACAAAGAATATGGGCTAGAAGAGTGTTAGATTACAAGCCATCTGTTCTGATAATTTACGATGTGATTTCTCTAATCTCCTTCAACACTACACAACATCTCTATGGCAACAAGTAGCTTCAAATTCAAGTTTGGAGCGCCAATTATGCCTTTAGTCTGCTCGTATAGCAGAAAGGAAGACTGGTCGGCGAGCTCCTCAATGAACCAGGATCTTCTCCTTCAGGAAGGCTGTTCCTGTCACAAATGAGCTACACTCAACTTTCTCCGTTATCTCCAGATACGTAAATGAGATGATTCTGTAAACTGCACATATCACACCTTACACAGAACTGGCCATGGCCCGATAACCCACAACCAATTCGTGTGCCTTGCCATAACAGAGTGGTTCCCACACCGTTGTGCACCTGAATTACCGGTAGGGCACATCCAAAGTCCAGATTCCAGGGCTCTCTTCTAGAACTACTCCATCAGAATCGCTAGGGATTCTATAATTTAAAGAAACTTTCCAGGTGGGGCACTTAGCTGGCTCAGGAGGAAGAGCATGCAACCCTCGACCTCAGGGTTATCGGTTCAAGTCCCATGCTGGGTGTAAAGATCACTAAAAAAAAAAAAGAATCTTTTTAACTTTAAAAAAAGAACTTTTCAGGCAATTCTGACGTAGTCCAGTTGAAGAACCACAGGTGTAGATCACAAGCATCTGCAGTGCCCTGTGCTGGCAGCCCAGCAGCTCATACTCAGAAGGACTAACCCCATCCCAACAAAACCTGAAGCAGAGTGCTGTCCACACCAGGTGCCCTGCCAGCACGGACAGCCAGCGTGAGGCCAGAAGAGGATGGACAAGTGCCATTTCCCAAAGTAAGTGAGGCCTGAGTTGAGTCAGTTAAGACAGCCAAAAAGAAGAGGGAACACCCAATACAAAAACAGGTGGCAGACCACAGACACAGAGTGGGGGAGGGGAGCACGGGGTTCACAGAGGCTGATAGGGCCACGCCGACCAGAAGCTTCTCCCAAGGCTGGCCCAGCTAGCCCGGATGGTGTGACGAGGTCTGAAACTCAGAAATGCGTGTCCATGACTCACACAAGGACTTGGTCACAAAGCACCCTTTCTAGACCAGCAAAGAAAAAGAAGAGTGTAGGTCATGGAGAACAGAGAAGGGTTCTTCCCTAGTCTTTACTAAAACCCTCATCTGTGACACAGGAAAATACCACATCCATCGAGAATGTGCAATAAATGACACCTAATATTCTATGCCTTTTAAGGAGCATCTCGGATTTCATTTTCACCTTGAGAGCGATTCCAATTAGGTAGACGTGAGTGAGTTGATCACCTCTTACAATTTTAATTTCTACATTATTCCCCAGCACATCTTTAAAAGAGGCCAAAAGAGGGAATCTGCCTAATCATCTTGCCTCTTTAGGATATAAACTCCCACTGGCCAGAGTATTATTTCTGTCTTCTCCAGCTGTATGGCACCTGGCATGTTGATGTGCTCAGGGATAAACAGCTCATTCATGACACAGTCCCATGTATACTGAATAATGCCCATAAAGTCCTTTGAAGATGAAAGCCACTTCAAGTGCTAAGTAATTCTGAGTTAGGCATTTAAGACTGAGAAACAAAGATGACAGACCAAACACCATAAAAAGGTCACCGCCCAGCAGGAAGGCTCTTGTTCTGCCAGACCTCTGGTCCTTTCGCAGGCATGCCACACAACAGACCAAACCCCAATGTGCTTTATGTGTTTTTAATGTATATAATCAGGGGGAAAGGCTTCAAAATGCTAAAAAGAATGGAAGTCTTCAGTGGCTCAGGGGTGGGGAGAAATGAGTTGGGGGTTGTTTTCTCATATCTTCTCTACATTTGGAAACTTGGCGACCAATGAGCCCTCTTTAAAAAAAAAAAAAGTCTTCATGGTTTCTTTCTTTCAGGGACCATCCCCTAAAGTAATTTCAAAGCCCCACAAGTTTTTCCTTTCTGAGAAGTCTCCTAAGTGGAAGCTAAAATACTCTGCATGAAGTGTCATCTCGATTCTAAAACAGGCACAATGAAAATTACAGCAGAGCATATGTGATTTTATGCAAATTCATAGTTTCTGTCTTAGAGTCTAACACGTACTCCACATCTCAGTCGTGTATGCGAGTGAGCAGAACGGATGCCAGTGTTCACGAATACAGAACTCACACTAGCAAGAGCACCCTGCCTGCGAGTTCTACTGCAAAGACATTGTCTCTCCCTGCAACCTCCCCGGAGTGTTTATTAGAAAGACTAAAGTACCATCAGCTTGAACTATTTCAGGTGTGCCTTCCACTATCCCACAACACCCACCCAAGCAAAACGTGTCCTGTCCTCTTTGACTGAAACCCTCTAAAGCTTTCACCGAGATAGTTAATCCAAAGTTTTCTAAGAAATTACCAAATATACCATCAAATCATAACTGAACTCCATCAGATCTTACCCATAATACTACTCTCTTTCAAAGGAGTCACTTCATTGCTTTTCCTCCCTGACACCAAAAAAACAGGAAGTAGGAAGCTCCCTAATGGTGTCAAAGGCCTCGGTGTGATGTGCACAGCAGAGCAGGGGAAACCATCAGCAGGCTGACCCTGAGGTCACCCAGATACCCACTTTTGAAAGAAGGTCACTATGCACTTGGCATCCTCACGTCTGTCCCTAGGAGCTACCTGATCTGCAGCAAGTTAAAAAAACCTCTCCGAGCTCCCTTCCTCAGGTATCAAATGGATGTCACTTCAATATGTACCTTGCAGGGGACTAGGAAAATTAAATAGATGGTGCACAGTAAGCACTCAATAAATGAAGCTGTTTAAGAATATGAAATGTGTTACCAATTTAGCCATGACCTTTTTTCTTCTTCTGTTAATATATAACTTACGTACTACAAAATTCACCCTGTTAAAGTATACCATTCATGGGGCACGTAGGTGGCTCAGTCGGTTAAGCGACCGACTTCAGCTCAGAGCAGGACCTCACAGTTCATGAGTTCAAGCCCCGTGTCAGGCTCTGTGCTGACAGCTCAGAGCCTGGAGCCTGCTTCAGATTCTGTGTCTCCCTCTCTCTGCCCCTCCCCTGTTCGTGCTCGCTTGCTAAGAATAAATAAACATTTAAAAAAATTTTTTTTAATAAATAAAGTATACCATTCACAGCACCTGAGTGGCTCAGTCAGTTAGTTAAGCATGGACTTTGGCTCAGGCCATGATCTCACAGTTTGTGAGTTTCAACCCTGCATCAGGCTCTCTGCTGTCAGCTCAGAGCCCACTTTGGATCCTCGGTCTCTCCCTCTCTGCTCCTCCCTCGCCCGTGCTCTCTCAATAAATAAAACGTTAAAATAAAAAATAAAGTATACCATTCAGTGGCTTTTAGTACATTCAATGTTGTGCAACCATAGCCACTGCCTAATTTCAGAACATCTTCATCACCCAAGACTTTCTCCAGATTGCCTGACCCATTAGCAGTCATTCCCACTCTCCCTAGGCATGACCTTTTCTTCTCCAAATTTTCTGAATATCAAAAGCCTTTCCTGGGGTGTCTGGCTGGCTCAGTTGATGGAGCACTCAACATCTGATCTCAGGGTTGGGAGTTCAGGCCCAACACTGGGCATGAAGCCTATTAAAAAAAAAAAAAAGCATAAAATATTAGGAAGCAAATTATGATTCTTCTTTCTCTTGCTAAAATGTCTAGTTGTAGAACTTCTACAAGTCCAGAGGCCAAATTTTCCAGAACAAGATCAAATACCCATGAGGGCATTTATAGGAAATACAGAACACAATGTAGGAAATCAAGACTATCTCCCAAAATCAAGGCCCTATGTTCTGTCATCTTTCAATGTTGGAAAACACCAAAGAGCAAATACTTTGCCTGTAACACAAGATCTGCACTCGCCGTTCCACAATTTCTAGAACTGAGGACACGCAAACGCACTTCCCGCACTTCCCGGAAACCCCGCACTGAAGCAGAAACCACGTTGCTGCCACGTTAAATTCGTGCAGGTGGTTTCCGAGAAGAAACACTTAACTCAATGAAGGGCAGCAAGCAACAGTCTCCCAAGTCCTGACTCACGACTTCCTCCAACATAGGAACTCCGCTCCTTCCCCAATCAGGGAGGGGACTCGTGGATTCCTGAGAAAGGACCCCACCCATCGAGGGCCCATGGCCCTGTCACCACCCACTCTGCAGCTCAACGCTTTCCTTTCTCTTTTTCCTCCATTTGGGCAATTAGTACCGAGAGGAAGATGATAAACTGTCTTTCCCATAACAGGTGTCATCTTCATAAACTGTACTTACCAGAAATTAATCTCCCTTTCTTATTTGGCAACTGCTTATTTTTCAATCTTGTGCTTCAACATCACCAGAAAGTGAGCTGTTGATGGAGTCTGGCAGCTCTTTTCTTAAACATGCCTCTGGGGAGTTCCAGCGCATGACTTCATCTGTTTTCTTTGGATGATTAACTGACAAAGCCCGGAGCTGAAAAGCTGACCACTAACTGCCGATTTGAACAGTTGAAACTTGAAGATGTAGGTTCGCTTATCGCAGTGGTGTCGGCTAGAATTTGAAACTACTTTCCGCCTATTCTTGGATTGAGCGAGTCAGTAAAGATCATGAGGGTTAAGGGGAGCCTTCAGTGTTCAAGAAGGGAATTGCAAATTTGGGAAAGGGAAGATTAAATGCACCCTGTGGCTCTGGACTGGAATTGAAGGAGTATAAACTCATGGTTGTTATCCTATTTTTTCTAATTTTTTAAAATTGTTTACTTATTTTATTTTGGAGACAGAGCGTGCATGGGGAGGGGCAGATAGAAAGAGACAGAGAATCCCAAGCAGGCTCCTTGCTGTCCGCGCCAGCCCCCATGCAAGACTTGAACGCATGAACCATGAGATCATGACCTGAGCCGAAATCAAGAGTTGAGAACTAACTGAGCCACCCAGGCGCCCCCACTCATGGTTACTTTAGACAGACAGATACAGAAAGAGATAGTGACATGTGTGCATCTGTGACATTATATACGCGTGTGTATACACAAACTCTTCCTAGCCCTGTCCTCTGGTTCTAGACGCAATAATGACACCCCTGTACCATTGAACACACTTAGGCCCAGACTGTGTTTCTAAATACCATTTCTCTACTAAAATGAATCAGGGTGTCTTGGAGAAGCGGCTGATTACACGACTGCAGTAAGAAAAGTACAACACAAGCCTGGAACATCTTATTGTGTCAGAAAATAGCAGAGAGCTCAGAAAATGATAGTGACAAGTCACAAAAGATAAAGAGGCCAGTCTGAAAGGACTCCCACTGGCCAAATCTTGGAAAATTTGAGCATCAAATGAAAAAATGATAGCAAAGGATTATAACCTATTGTATACAATAGGACCCCAGGAGGACATATTTACATAAATAAATAAATAGGGCAGAAGGAAAAGCTCTTCCTTATCGCAGAAAGTCAGGGAAACACAGAAGGAATAATGAAGTTCAAAAAATCACCATTTCACAACCATCCGAGTAATCACTGATTCCAGCAAAAATCATCTACAGATGCTACAACCAGCAAATGAAAGTCAGGAAAGGAGCAGGATTTGACATAGTCTCAAATCATCTCGCAACAAAACATTAACTGTTAGGAAACACTACAGTGGAGAAACCCGGTAGTCACCACCTGAACCAATGCCCCACGTGGGGCTGCTGACAGCTGCATCCCTGACAGGGCACTCTGGGACCTTCTGCCACAAAAGCACAACCTGGATCTAGTCACAAGGAATCCTACCACCCACACTCAGGAATGGTCACCCAAAGAACTGACTGGAATCTTTGAAATACAGGGGTAACAAGAGAGACTGGAGGAATGTTCCAAATTAAAGAAAACCTAGGAGACACAACAACTCAGTGTAGTATGTGGTCCTGGATGGAATGCTGGACCACAAATACTTTTAATTGCCAAAAAGGACATTTCTGGAACAGCTGGTTACATTTTACTAAGGTCAGTACATTTAGGTAGTAACATTGTATCAAATTAATGTCCTGATATGGATCATCATGTGAGTGAATGTCACTGCTCTTAGAAAATACACAGCAAGCCACCATGTAGAGGTAAAGGCATCATCAACTCTGAAACTTAACTCTCAAATGGTTCAGAAACAAAATCCCATGCAAATTTTATACACATATAAAGACACACACACACACACACACACACACACAGAGGGGCAGGGGAAAATCGTGCACACGCATGTGTGGTGAAATAGAAACAGATAGGGAATCTGAATCTGAGTTATTTCTCTTTGAACATGAGTTCTGGCTTCTCAAAACAGACCTACCTGCCCCCACCCCCAAAAATAAACCCCACAAACTTTACACGTAATCAGCAATGAAGACATGAACCAACTAAGCCAAAAGTAACACAGTGAAATCTCACTTCAACTGAGTTGATATGGATTCGAGCTTGGTACCTCCTTTCGTTGGTTTAAAAATCAAAGACAAACTATAACGGCCATGTCAAAAGTAACCCATAATCTCACATTAAACAGCAGGCTAGTCCTATTCTTTTAGTTCTAGAAATTTTTTAAAAACAAGAATTAAATAAAAACGGAAAAAACATGAAACCCTTGGAAAGTCTTTGAGCAAACCAGGAGGAAACAAAAATGTGGATTTCCAATACACCTTGAGGTTATGTAATGTCTACACTCACAACAGCAGCGTTTCCATCATCCCCTGACTGAAATACGGAAACTCTGAGGGAGCCATGCAGTTACTGAGACCCACACAGAGACAGAACGTGGTTCCAGTGTGGAAAGGCCGCCGGGAGTCCCTGCGGGCATGAACCTGACCAGCATCCCAGAGGACCAGGCCACAGTAGGGACAGGGACAGGTGAAGTGTCACAGACAAAAATGCACCCCACGGGTGGAGAAATCTACAACACACCGCGCTGAAAAGACGGTGGAAAACAATCCTGTTCCCCAGGACCCCATCATCATCCACACGCACGTTTCCACGAATAACAGCAAAAAAAATGAGAGGCTGCAACCAAATAGCTATACGGAGAGAACCAGGAGTCACCACACCCACCTTATAAAATTGTCCCCAGAAGAGCAGCTGAGCATGGCCCCGCCCCAGTCCCCCGTCCTCAGAAAGGAAGACCCAGTAATCCTTATAATGTGTCAGACACAGCAAGCTGCCGGCCGCTCCCCGCCCTTCTCACACCACAGGGGACAGCCACCACAGGGGAGGCCTCCCACCCAGCCCTTGGGGGCAAGTCCACACAGCCAGGGAGCCAGAGGACCAGCCTTTCTCCCCCCCCACCAGGATCCCTCCCAAGGATCCCCTGAGACAGGGGAGAGCCGGCAGAGCAAAACTCACGCAGCCAACACGCCTCAAATGAAGAGCTAGGTTGCTAGGATTATTTATGTAAAAAGGAACATCGGTTTTAATTAGGTGAGAAGAGGACCGGCACAGAAGCTAAATTACAGGGCCCAGACCAACGTGAAAACAAAAACGTCTGCTATATCCTGGAATCTTTCGCTCCACTCTGCTTGATGTGTGACTTGTAAATTATAGCTTCGATCCTCAACACACAAGAATATACGTATTCAATTTTAAAGATCTGAAAATTACAACACAGGATCCTATGGGAAGCTGTACAGAGTGAGGGCCCTCTCCACTCCCTCCGTCACGGAGGGCTTTGTGGTCTGGCAGCCCTGGGCGTCAATTCCAGCCCAGGCCCTCACCAGCAGCGCAAACTGGGGTCATTCATTCCACCTCACCAGAGGCTGAGGTGTTCACACTGACACAGAAGCCAGCACCTGCTGGCAGGGGGGATGTGACTTGGGGCCCTTCCCCACTCATCCTCCCTCCCTCTCTCTCTCCTGCTGCTTGTCTCGCAAAATAAATAAATAAATAAACTTCAAACAAAGAAACTCAGATGGCGGTAGAGAAAACAGTTAACACCAAGACTTCACCAGGTTTTCTTAAAGGACAGCATTGGCATTAACAGTATTTGGGGGAAAAAATAAAGATGGTATTTTAAGTATCATCCTGTGAGCTTCCAAGGAAGTTACTGCTTTGTGGATGCACTTACTCCACTCTCCTCTGAAGCATAATTCCAAAGGTTCTATCTGACCCCCTATGCCTGGAGGTCCTGGCCTCCCACACGACTCTGGCAGCTGCTGCTGAAGATTTAGATTCCAGCAAGGGCAAGGACAGCACGGGAGAGGCAGCGGCCGTTTCCAGTCTGCCATCTTCCTCGTTTCCCAAAATACAGCCCCAGATCCCCAAGGAAGTTGTCAGAGGAAATTTACAGTGATCTCACCTCAAGCCTGCATCAGGTTTACAGTCAAAGGTTTGCAGCAGTTTGGTTCAGGAGACAGGTGCCATCTCACCTACAGGCTGGTCCCTTCGGTGAGACGGGACTTCACACAATGCCATGAGGAAGGAGAGAAATGCCTGGCAATGAACCCTGCGAAGTTTGTTCTCGGGAACTACAGTTAAATATTGAGAAAGAAACACATACACAGACCAGCTAACAAAATGCTGAAATCAAGGACTCTGTCACAAAGCCCCTCCCCTGTGAGAGCAGAGGCAACCAACCCATCAGGGGACAAGTGAACTCAACTGCCACATGAAAAAAAAAAAATGTATGGCCTGGAAACCATCAAATTAGTATCAGTTCTCAAGGCTCCTGAACCCAAGACATATGAGGACAAGTGCAACAGCACTGAGATGGAGGTGAAATAACGCTAAAAGTCATGTGTGAAATACATCGTGGCTCTGTGCAATCTGGTCTTTCAGTCAGTGGTCGTCCCTGGCACGCCAGCTGTCATCACTGCGGTACTGAAAAGGGCGTTGAGGGCTGGAGATAACTTCTCATAGTTTCAAACAAGAAACATCTATTTGTTTAGTATCAGGCTAATGAGGAATTTATTCCAGTTATTTGGATGCCAAAATATTAAGTAATTTAAACTGCACAGACTTCATTACATGAGACTAATTAGAAATATTTATAATAACATTCCGGTCAAAGTATTGTTTCCCAGTATCTGTATGTAACTTCAGAACAACTAATAGAAGAATTAGACTTTGGGGCCTTTACCAAACTAATAAAGTTATCCAAAAACTAATATATATATATATATATATATATATATATATATATACACACACACACATATATATGTGTGTGTATATATATATATACACATATACATACATGCACATTTTTTTCCCCTGTAGATCCTAGCATATCTGTCATACAGAACAAGGACTAAGTAAATGCAAGGAAGAAAACGTAAAACTTTCAGAATCTGAATAAGCCAGGAGTGCCCTCCCATAGGTTTGCAGAGGCGATGTTCCACAACAGCTGGCAGTAAAGAAGGAATCCTTGAAAGGTGGATCAATGTCAGACTAGGAAGTACAAGGAATCAACAATGGAAAACAACTTCTTACAAACATTTCACATGCATAATTTGCAAATTAAAATTAAAACACTTTGCCCTAGAGCACACGTGTCATTCATACACGTGACTTCGCATATACTAGGGGACATGGGTTCTTTTAAAATAGATTTCAGGGACGTCCCGGGGGGCTCAGTCGGTTGAGCAGCAGACATTGGGTCAGGTCATGACCTCACAGTTCACTTTGCGGGTTTGAGCCCCAAATGGGGCTCTGCATCAGGCTCTCTGCTGTCAGCACAGAGCCTGCTTCAGATCTGCTGTCCCCATCTCTTTCTCTCACCCTCCCCTGCTCAAGCTCTCTCTCTCTCTCTCTCAAAAATAAACATTTAAAAAAAATAGATTTCAAATATCAGTCTCTGATATATTCCTATGTTCCTTCTTGCTTGGAGACCACCATTCCACAGAATCCCAAAGTGAGGTGTTTTCCAAGATCTATACATACATACATAGACACGAAAAAAAAAGAAGATACCAAGAAACCCTATCTAAAATTATTCAAGGATTATACTTTCAAATTTGAATTGTGTTTTTCCCAAGTTCAAGAATAGCTTTATTTTGTGGTTATGAATCTTAAATGCGGGGACTAACGCTTTATAAATGCATTCATCAATCATCAATACTGCAGCAAAGTCAGTTCTACCTGAGAAGGCCCAAGAACAGAGGGCTAATGGCCTCACACAGAAACAAATGTGGGAATAACACCCTCTGCCCCAAATGAAACTTATCCCTGGAAATTCCTTCTGTAACACCAGGAATACTGAGACAGTACGGACCATCCCACGTTTACTACTCTTCTATCTGGACAGCGACAAAAACTTACCAGAGTGGGTAAATTTGAAGCAGGAAAAATGGTGACTGTTCATATCTAAAGATAGGGCTTAAGTCAGCAGACTTGACTTACATGCCATATGGATTCCCCAAGTTAACGCTTCTTGCAGAACCCAAGAAAAGGATATTTATTTCCTCATAACTACCTTTGAAGTTTCCCTAGTAATTACACAAGTTTGGTCCCACTGGTCAAGGCAGTCTGGGGGACTGCTGTTACCTTTCAAATCAATAGGAAATCTTTTGGAATGAACTCGGTTTTGCTCTAGCTTAACTGGAGAAATAACTTAATTGGATTTGGGTTTTGTTGCTATCTCATTGTTTTAAAACTATTTACATTTCCTTGATTACTAGTGGAGCTGGCATTTATTTGTGGGACTTCTCTGAATGATCGGTTTGCCTGTTTTCCTTACGGATTGTCTTACTGACTTGAGGAAGCCCTTTTTTTCTTACAGGTATAGAATTCTTTGATTTGTAATGAAATGTTTACTCCCAGTTTGTTATCAGCCCTTTTTTTTATGTTTTAAATTAACATACAACAAAACTAATGGGGGGTGGGGGGTGCAGGTCCATGCATTTTAACACATATAATCAGCAACACAGCCAAGATACAAAACAGTTCCATCATCCCCCAAAATGCCCCTCATGCTGACCCTCTGTAGTCATGACCTTCCAAACCCTAACGCCTGGCAATCAACCAATCTGTTCTCTCACTGTCCTGTCTGTTTGAGAATGTCACAGAAGTGGAATCATTCAACATGAGACTGCCTTCCTTTACGCAGCATTAACCGAGTGGGGTGCACCACAGTTGATCTGTTCACACCTACAATGTTTTAATGCTAATGGCAACATCAGACTGCAGAGGGCCCCCAACCCTTCCCAGCAGCAGGACGGTAACAGCAGCAGACCACGTACTTCTCTTCTGGAACTGCAGAGAAAGAGCAGAGGGTTCGCAGAACTGCCAGGACTCTGCAGAAAGCCCTCCTAAAGAAAAGCCCAGTGCAATTCATCACTGTCCCTAACAGGACCACAGACTGTAAGAAAATCAGCCTGATTAACTCACATGAACACCACTAACCCAAAGTACCCTAGACCTAGAATCTATTCTTTACTTCGATAACGTCTTCATTACGCTTTCTCTGTCAGTGTAACCGCTAAAAGGTACTAATTTATGACAAAGCCCAAATAGAGTAATGCTTCCAAAATACAAGATTTGCTCTGCAGATTTCTCCACATTCCTCACCAACCAGACAAGAGTAGACATGTGGCTAATTAAAACAGTCAGTAATCTAAAAGTCAAGTATATTTATCACCAAAATGAAGTTCTTTATTTCCACAGCACATCTGGCATTAGACCAAATATTACAGAGTCACAGGAAAAAAAACAAAACAAAACAAAACAAAACAGAACAGAAGCTACACCCTTTCCCCAGCTTAACAATCTGCCACATGCTTGGAAAAGTCTGCACACACCTGCCCTTCTGCCCTGGACATGTAACCTTTCCCAGAGAGCAGGTGGTTAGTAATTTGGGTTTCCAGGGGCTTCCTCACATGGAGAGGAACAAAAAGGAGGAAATTAAGACCAAAACTATTCAGTAAGCACACTACGTGTCCCCATCCATGAGGAAGAAGTGAAAATGAGTACTTGTGCACTTGCTGACCATTACACAGCAGAGATGTGTGCCCATGAACAAGAATGTCTGCAAGGAAGGCTTAATAATGTCAAAAGGTTGGGAGACAACACTGGAAATTCTAGCCAGATATCTCCTTTTCTCTTTATAAACTGACAGAGATGGAGTGAATCGGGGTCTCGCAGGGGCTGGGCACTGTGGTGAGTGAGGAGGCAAAGGTCCCAAGAGGCAAGACCTCCACTATGGCCACAGGAGGCCCAGAGACGGTGGGGAGAGGAAGGCGGAGGAGGGGAAAGCAGCAGCAGCAAACCAATGCTTTGCAGGGCCCCGTTCCCAGTCCCTCCCTCCTTTTCTCCTTCTTGGTCCTTTCCCCTCAGTTAAGAGGTGCTGTGACAGGAACTCCCAGGGGGATCAGCCAGGATTCCTAAGTGCCAAGGTCACCGAGCAGACTCCCCATACATGCTCATTTCCTTGCCCACCGCTCTGCTAAACAGCTCATCCGCAGAATCTAGAGTAGGACGAGACAGAGAACTCTGTCGCGCTATCTAATCCCGCCTGCCCCTCTCTCCAACCGTGGGCCCATCCAGATCCCTGCCTGCCATCAGCTTCAATGGGGCTGAGAAGCAAGGAGAAGTTATAAAAGATGGCACTCTCCACCCACAAGACAAATAACACAGTCACTGCTGGCAGCTCACCCAAGTCCACTCAGATGGACACTTGGGAGAGGAAGGGATGAGACGGACATCAGAGCAAGCCACCACCTTCCACCAAAATGCACCGCGAATCTCCCTCCAACCCATTTCTTCTCTGTCCACGGAGTCGCTGCTGTTCCCGCCAGTGGCACTACTGAAATTTGTCAAGACAACGCACTTAAGGAAATAAAAACCAATTCATTATAAAATTGAGGAGGAATGAAGGGGGTTGTTAAGACTGCTTTTTATAGTAAAACACAATTCATCCCTATCAACAGAAGTGATTTTTACTAGGCAGTAAAGTGTGGCTATCGATTAAGAATTTGACTTTTCTCTGGAATTCCGCCAAGGATGTCAGATAAAATTTTATTTTCTCAGTACAGGAATCAAGTAAATAAACTTAAAATAAATACCAGATCCAGCTGACTTACATTATGACAGCTTCACACACACCTTGCACTTTCAGTTAGAAACAAATCCCAAATTTATCATAACATTTCAAAGGTCTAGAAAGACCATCCTGATCACTTTTTTTCTTTAATGTTTATTCATTTTTGAGAGACAGAGACAGCGACAGAGCATGAGCAGAGGAGGGGCAGAGAGAGAGGGAGACACAGAATCGGAAGCAGGTTCCAGGCTCTGAGCTGTCAGCACAGAGCCCGACGCGGGGCTCGAACTCACAAACCCTGAGATCATGACCTGAGCCGAAGTCGGATGCTTAACCGAATGAACCACCCAGGCACCCCTAATTACTTATTTTTAATATACATTTGAGGAACATAGTTAAATCACAGGCTTCACTTTGAACAGAACCACTTGTGTCATTTATATCTTGCTTAATCATTTAAATCGTCAAAATGGCTTCATTTGAATCTTGGATGGCTAAACCGCAAAGGGAAAAATACAATATCCTGCGTCAATAAGTCAATTTACAAGGTCTCAATGAGAAGTTTCTTTCAATGATTGTTTTACTGTGCTTTGATTTCTTGAAAGTCACTTATGGGATTATTTTTAGCTATCTCTTTGCTTTCCTCTAAAACTGAACCTGAATGCCACCAAAAAAGGAGAAACTGACATTCTCAAATAACATTTTCTTCGACTCCTTTTTTCAAAATATTGAAGGTAACAAGGACTGAATTCATAATACAATAATTATTATTAGTGCTCACAGAGACCAAAGCTGCCAGACTTCTAAATATACACAGATGTAGTGTGGCCAGCTTGAGGCCTCCACTTATGTGGTGTTAGCAGCATAAATATGAAGAAAAGCATCCCTGAATGCTCCATGAGGAAATCATCATATGGAAACACAGAAAGATATGCATACTGCTCCGTCACTAAGTAACAGACTCAATTTTCTTCATATGTTCTGTTGGAAAGGGCTGCAGCCAGGAGTTCAGAATAAGATCTAATGAAAGAAACCCAACACGATGGGCTGCGACGCTTCAGAATAACCACAACCTTTATTCTCTGCACATTCATCTAATGCCAACCTAAAACATGCCAGGCAGGTTAAAAATAATGCATTTATGTAAGTACCCCCCCCCCACACACACACACACTCTTGCAAGGTTAAATAGAGAGCTCTGAAAGAATGATTTATTGCCACAAGAATACAGCCCCAAAATAGATTGGCAATAAAAGTGATTGGTCCCAGGGGGCTTGAGAACTAATGTAAGCAAAGTCCTGGCCATGAGAGGCCTCCAAGAAAGAGTGTACCAGAGTCGGGGGTGCACTTTCTGGCCCTGACCCCACCCCTACCAGAATTACACTCTGAGCAAGTCACTTGACCTCCCCAGAAGCCTGATTCCCTTTCTGTAAAATAAAGAAACTGGACTAGCTCACATCTGTGATCCAACCGCCCCCCCCTTTTTTTTCCTTTTGAAATCTGCTTTATCTTTCCTAGAACTGAGGTCTGTGTGAAGGAGAAAAGTTTGAAATTCACTAACACCTGTGGAAAATCTCAGCTGCCCTCTAACACAGCATCACCACGTATTTCCGCTCAATCCAATTTAACACTAATTGACCTGCCTGCTGGTGCCAGGTTTATAAAAAAAGGAGAGTCGGGATGGTCAAAATGGATGGGAAGTGGGGCGCCTGGGTGGCTAAGTCAGTTAAGCGGCCGACTTCGGCTCAGGTCATGATCTCGCGGTCCGTGAGTTCGAGCCCCGCGTCGGGCTCTGTGCTGACAGCTCAGAGCCTGGAGCCTGCTTCGGATTCTGTGTCTCCCTCTCTCTCTCTGCCCCTCCCCGACTCATGCTCTGTCTCTCTCTGTCTCAGAAATAAATAAACATTTAAAAAAATTAAAAAAAAAAAAAATGGATGGGAAGTCTCTGTGCCAAGGACCTGAGCGGGGAATGAAATGGCAACATATGAGGTAAGACCTTGACTGAGGTGGACACTGGGTGACACAAAGCAGGGGGAAAGGGCAATCACTGCTCTGAAGCCATGAGCTCTCCAAAGAAAAGTGGAGAATAACCATCAGGTGCTGAGGGCTCAGAGGGAACCACGGAATCCGAGAGGGAAGCAGCCCCTGAGCCATCCCCCCCACCAAGTGCAAGCACCCTGACCCCAGCACCTCTGAGCCATCTCCCCCCACCAAGTGCAAGAGTCCTAACCGCAGCACCCAACTCTGAAGCTTGGCAGGTGGCGGTGCCCCTGCTGAGCACTTCCAGTAACAGAGAAATCACATGGCAGCTGATTTTATTCCCGAACTGCTCTAATTGTCTAAAAAGTCCTATTAAGCTTAAGTCTTTCTCCTTTCATCCAACCATGGGTACTAGTTTTCAATCCATGACTACAAAGTTAAAATTTAACGCAGGACAGAGAAAGGATAAAAAGGAAAGAGGGGCGCCTGGGTGGCGCAGTCGGTTGAGCGTCCGACTTCAGCCAGGTCACGATCTCGCGGTCCGGGAGTTTGAGCCCCGCGTCGGGCTCTGGGCTGATGGCTCAGAGCCTGGAGCCTGTTTCCGATTCTGTGTCTGCCTCTCTCTCTGCCCCTCCCCCGTTCATGCTCTGTCTCTCTCTGTCCCAAAAATAAATAAACGTTGAAAAAAAAAAATTAAAAAAAAAAAAAGGAAAGAGAATAAGGTAGCCAAGCAAACAGTTCCAGGGCTGAGAAATGAAAGGCAACCAACAGAAAAGCTTTGTCTAGGACACGTTGGCAATTTTAACTACCAGGCTCTTTTTGGAAAAATGTTCACACCCTAATCTGTCCACCGCAGTCAATGAGAACCTTTTTCCTGTGTTTCTCCATCTTAGAAAAGAATGTCAGATTTTACTGATGGACTTGGCCTCTCCATTCAGTCATCCATATTCAATCAAAGCAGACAAGGAGCCCCCCACCCACCCCCATCTGAGCCACTCTACCAGGTGAGGTCCCTACCCACAGTCCTGCTGCATCTGTCCTGACAGGTCCAAACCCCCCACCCCACCCCCCACAAATTCAACTGAATGGTCCCTCTCTACCCTCTGCTAGACATCACTGTCCTAGATGCTGCAGCCAAGATCTAGGTCAGGGATTCAGAGCTGCCCAAAGGAGGGAAAAGCACTTTAAAAAGATGTTCCAGACTTCCCCTGGGATGGGACAGTGCAACTGCTGCTACTTAAAACCTGCTCTGGCTCCTGATTCCAGATCAAACAACTAAAAGGATGGTTTGTCAAATCATTTTGGAGGCTGGAAGAAAGGAACAAACCAGTGAAAGCATTGCCTGATTTTGCCCGAAACTGAACATGGACAAGAGTCCGGGCACGGAAGCAAGCACAGGTGTAGGCATGGCCACCAACAGACTTATCTCCCCAGATAAATCCTGGGAAGAGCTACACTGACAGGGAGCAAGTTTTCTGTGGGCATCCAGTCCACCCTAATGTCTTTTGGGCTCTTCTTAGCAAAAGAAGTAATTTCTCTACTGTGCATAATAAAGATGTAAGAAAGTCTGGTCTCAGAAGCACCAAAAATTCCATCTCCAGGGCACAGGAGCCTTTCTAACAGAGAGAAGCTGAATTCCGCACAGAATCTATTATTCCGTGACAGGTGGTAGAAACAGAAAAAAGACAGGCTAGACTTTAGCTTCAGGGCATGAAGGGAAGACGTCCCAGTTCTGCTATTAGGAGGTAAAAGGAGGCTGCTCAATCCGGCTAGCTAGTTGCACACACCCCCCCAAAAGGGGGGGGGAGCTTTCATTTGAAGGAGTTCATGTTTTCCTAAACCTTTGCTTTCTGCAAGGACCTCACGCGGAGAGAGAGAGAGCACTAGGAAGTATATTAACCCCAAGCTGACACTGTAGAGTCGGTGTATGTCAGTCCCAGCCATATCCAATCTGTTAAAACGACTCAAAAATAACCCCGCTTGGCAAAGATCAAGAAAACGAGGGAAAGACCGTGCTACACCAGGCATCTACTGGCACTAACTTCTACCTCCGACCATCGCCCTCCCGCTGCAAACTGCTTCTGGCGACCCCGAATACCGAATTTGAAGGAGGCCTGGAAGAAACGTGAACCGCCGGCCACCAGCGCGCGCCCCATCATAGGCCGCTCCCCAGACGTCCCAGCCCCGCCGTCCTCACCAGCACCCAGCACACGCCCTCCGCCCGCCGGGCCCGGCCGCAGACCTGGCCCGCCCTTCTCTGTTCTCCGGCGCGGAGTCTGCATCCTCCCGGCCCCGCGCCCGCCCGATCGGCGTGCGCTCCGGGCTTCGGGCCCCCGAGGCCATCGCCGCCGCCGCCCGCTCCTCCGCCGCCGCCCGGACGCGCGAGCAGACCGGACTGGGGCGGGGTAGGGGGGGGGCGGACGAGGGGCGCGGGGGCGCGGTCCCGACTCACGCGGGATCTGGGCCCAGGCTGGGGGCGCCGCCGCGGGGGTCCCGGGGACGCCCTGTCACGCCCCCCCAGACCTCCTCCCCGCGGGACTGCAGCCAAGCTCACCTCTCCCACGGGCACCCCCTCCTCGCTGGAGAGACACCGGGCCACCTGGCACTGCCTCCACCTCCAAGCCACCCAGGCAGTGCTCCGCGCGCCTGGCTCCCCCAGGGCCACCGCGCTCCCAGATGTCCCACCCGGGCCGCCCCCGGAGACAATGGCTCACCCGCCTCCCGGCCCGCCGCGCTTCAGCTCGGCCACCTCCCCCCTCCCTGGGCAGCGGGTGCCATGGCTTCCCCGTTTCACAGAAGCCTAGGCAGCGGCCAGGGAGGTGACAGGCTGGAGGACCGAGCAAAGAAACCGGGCTGCTAACGGGGTCGAGGAGGGGCCAGGTACAAATCGGCCACAGAGACCGGCCCAGATGAGAGCCGCTCTCCCGGGTCCGGCCCCGCCACCCCCGTCCGCTCGGCCTCCGGGGCAGGGGCCTCCGCCCTCACCGTCCCCGCCGCCGACTCCTCGGCCCTCCCGCAAAAGAGACAAAGAGCCGGCGCCCCAACCCGTGGAGCGGTGGCCACCGGGGGCGGGGGACGGGAAGATTTTACCCCGGAACGAGGGGCGGGCGCAGGGAAGGGCCAGTCGGCGGCGTCCGGGCCGAGCCGCGGCCCGCGGGGCGGTGCGGGCAGTGGGACACGCCGGTGGAGGTCCGGGAGACCCGGCGTGGGGGTGCAGCAGCCCGGGCCAGAGCGCGCCGGGCCCTACGAACGGGCGAGCACCGGGCGCGCCGGGACTCGCGGACCGCGCCTCCGCGGCGGGCTTGGCCGAGCGCGCGGGCAGCGCCGCAGTTGCACTCACCGGATCGGAAGAAGGCCGCGATGTCGGCCAGGTCCTTGGCAGCCTCCTCGGCCCCCTCTCCCGCGCCGCCCCCGCAGCCCGAGCCCGCCGCGCTGGCCGTGGCGGCGGGGCCGGAGGACGCGGCGGGGGCGGCGGCGCCGCCGCTGCTGCCGCTCATGGCTGCGGCGGCGCCCGCGGCCGCGCCCGGCTCGGGCCCCGCGCCCCTAGCGCCGCGTGCCGCCCGCTCCGCGCCGGGCCTGGCGGCGCCGAGCGCCCAGCTGCCCGCGCCCGGCGCGCGGACGCAGAGCCCTGGGGCGGCAGCGGGCGGCGGCGGCGGCGGCTCCGCCAAGGGAGCGCGCCCACATAGACGAGGACTCCGCCCGGTAGCCGCGAGCCGGCCGCGGGGCGGGGACGCGGAGCCACGGCCTCGGCGGCGCCGCCGGCCGGAGCGCGGGCAGCAGCGCGCGCCGCGCGGGACACGCAGTCGCAAGGGCGGGGGCCCGTGGCCGGCAGGAGCTCCGGGATCACGGGCGCCGGCGGCAACCGCGAGCCTCCATCTTGATTTCAAATGGGGAAGGAAGGAGGGGGAGGGGGAAAATCACGGCTGAGGGAACCCGGGTGAAAGGAAAAGGGAGAGCAGGGAAAGGAGAGGAAGGAAAAAAAAAGAGGGGCTTCGGGAATTTCCGGCGAACATCGTCAGGGGCCCGAGCGTGGGCTCGGCGGGTGGGCGGGGCCTGGCGGGAGGGGCGGGGCCGCGCCCGGCGGCCGGACGCCCGGAGAGCCGGCGGGCGGCTGCGTGAAGGCTCAGCGGCGCTTCTAGTCCTCCGCCCGGGTAGCTCCAGCCTTTGGAGGGAGCAGGAACGCTCCCACCAGCGGGGGCGGACCTTTCCTGCGGCCGGCACCGTCCTCCGAGCGCTTGAGCTGGGTGTTACAGACGTCGCTCGCGGGAACGGGTGACTCAGGCACCGGGCTGGCATTGGCACGTAGACCGGGCTCCATAATAGTTGTTGAATGAACCGAGCGCATGGAAACAGTCCCAGAGGCGAGTGGGGCACGTCTGAACTCCTGGGGGTACAAGTCTTCTCGTCTGTAGAATGAGAGTCCAGACTCACAGCTCCTGTCCTTATTCCACCAAAACGTAGAGAATGGGAAAGGTGGTGAGAGCTGGGAAAACCGAAGGAAATGAGGAATGGGTGACAACCACCCAGCTTTATGGGAGTTCTGTGTCACACCAGAATTTGACAAATATTCAAGTACAAAACGTTTTTGACGTGGCTGCGAGAGGAATGAGCAGAAGGTATGGGTTTCAGAAGTTAAACGATCCAATGCTGAGAGTCAGGAACATTGATTAAAAAAAAAAAAAAAACACGGATGATGAAATCACTGTAATGCATACGGGAAAGGAACAATTAAATAAAGGGTGGGTAGTGGACACCAAGTTTTACACTGTCAGAGAGGGAGGTTATAGGTGAACAAGACGAGGAAGCTAAATGAGTCTTGTGATACTGGGTTAGAGTTGGAGACATCGGTATGAACCCATGATGAGCTTAATACAGATATATAAAAAGATTTACACATATGTGTCTATGCATGATGTATTTCCTTGCTGTGTCAGCGGAGTGGACTTAGAAATTAACACTCCAGGAACAAGCAGTACACCTGGCACTCAGATCTTGTTTTTAATAACACCATTCTCCAGTAAAAAAAAGAGGTCTCGTTGGGGAAATGGACTGCAGCAGGGAATATACAAGATGAGCCTGGAGCATCTTGTTCTGCCAGAAAGTAAGGAAGAGGTCAAAAAGATTTTTTTTTTAAATCGAGAACAACAAGGAAGGAGTCTGTCGAAGGGCCACAGGAGCCAACTGAAAGAGTTTCCGATGGCCAAAACTGGAAAACTTTGAGCAACAAAATAAATAAAACAGTACTTGGTTATAACCCAAAGTATAAAATAAGTATCCATGGCTGCATACTGACCCAAATAAATGATTAAATAAGTAAATAAATGAAGAAAATAAGACAACTTTCCCATGAAGTATTTCAAATCATTAATGTAGGTACTCTGCCCTCAATGGGATGGAATAGAACTCTCCTGTCTTTAACTATGGTCGGTACATAGTGACTGGTTTCCTAAGAGTAAAACATGGAAAGAGGGGAGAGTAACTTTACAATGGAGAAACCTAACAAACGCTAATTTAGCCAGAGATCAAGGTTAACATCAGTAGCAATAAATCATGTGGATGGTATGTGCCCTTGATCTGATGTAATGAAAATGGCACTTTACCTCTGTGGTCTTCCTTCCAAGAATACATAACCCCAGTCTAGGCATGGGAAAAGCGTCAGACAAATCTGAATCAAAGAACATTCGACACACTACCTGACCAGTATTTACCCAAACTGTCAAGGTCATCAAAAATTAGAAGAGTCAGAAAAACCATCACAGCCAAGAGGAACCCAAGGAAACATGACAACTAAATGTAATATAGTATTCGTGATGGGATCTTGGAACCAGGAAAAAAAAAAGAATATTAGTTAAAAACTAAGAAAATTTGAATAAGATATGAACTTTAGTTAATAACATACCAAAACTGATTTAATTGGAATAATACAGGGAAATTGGCTGTTGGGTATAGGAACTATGCACTATCTTTTCTGTAAGTTTAAATCTATTTTAAAATAAAGTTTCTTCTTAAAATTTTTAATTATATGTGCAGTATCTCAAAAAGAAAAAAAAAATAGGTCCAAATTTCACAGGTCATCAGGTGTGCTGACAACGTTTCTTTTCTGTATTTTTCTGTGGGGGTAATTTCTGTCTCCATCTCCCCATTCCTCGCGGCAGAAGTTTAATCCTAGTTCAAGGAAAATGCGATCTCTGGAAATTTTATCACTTGAGTGCTTTTCCCCTCCTGCCTTCTTCCGAAAGTTGCAGGCAAGCTCCCAGAGGTGTTGGTGATAGCACAGGGTGGGGACAGGGAGGTTGCACATGGTTCTTAGTCATCATGGGTTCATGCTGGCACTGGGTGCCACAGGGTGTCCCATGCCTGTCCCTCTCTTTGACATTCCTGCCTGGACTTCCGGCGTTGCTATGACCTTGCTGCCTTCTGCTGTTGTATTCTGCTCACCCAATCATGGGGACTCTCAAGGTCAGCTGACAATCGGTGCCCTCCGGAGCTACTCCCAGGAAAACATTCAGGTGCTCACTGGGGAGCTCAGACCCCCCTCCTCCTCCCACCTGGCCCCAGAAAGTGAGGCCAAGTTCTCACTGCCCTAGATCCCTCAAGCCTACCTGGGCACAGACTTCCTTTCTCAGAGATTCCCATCGGGATCTAATGCTATTCCACCTCCTCTCCCCCAAATTGCAGAATCATTTTCTCTGAAGGAAAAAAAAACGTCACTCCACTTTCAGCATGCTGTCTTCCAAATCTATTGTTTTGGGCATAACCTTTGTGTTCTTAAGGAAACTCAACTTTAATACTCAAAAACCCTTTACCTCCAATTACTCCTTCAGCCATGGATTCCAGAAGTATATCTTGAAATTCAGGAGGCAAGTGCCGATTTCTTTCTTTTCCTTTGCATCCCACCCATAGTAACCCTCACCTGAAGGTAATTAATAAAAAGCCACCGTGCTTCCCAAAATGGTGGGAAAAGGTCAGAATTTTGAAAAATAAAAACTGCTCGGGTGAGGACAATGGGCAGCAGATTGGAAATCATGCAGCCACAGAAGGATTGGCAATACCTCAGTGCTGGCACCTGGGAAGGGACAATTGAAAAAGGCTGATTCTCTTGGAGGGTTCTTGGGTGGAGGCAAGTTCTGGCTGTTGGGAGGTGGCCTCAAAAGGGATGTGCCTACACGGCAATGACTGAGAAGGATGTTGGGGATCAAGACAGAGAGGGAATGTATTTGGGTGAGAGGTGTATATTTTGGGCAAAAAGATCTCCCTAGGGTTGAGCTCCAGGTAGTGACATTTCCATGAGAATGATACAGAAGACCTGTGACTGAGTGTGGGACATACATGAAGACTCACCCAGATTGCAACAAAAGGCTGCACACAGGTTTTTCCCTTCTGCCATCTGAGTATGTGTAGGGGGATCTAAACAGGGTTTCATGACCCCTGCTGTTGATCCTACCCAACCTTCAAAATTCAGCTGAAATTTCACCTCCTTTCAAGCAGCTCCTATATGAACTCACCTCTCCCTTCTCTGTGTCCTGCAACACCAGTCATTCTGGCATTTGATCATGTGCTGCGTCATATTGTTTACATTGTTCGTGTTTATGTGCAAGATGGGGAGATCCTTTGCAGTCAGCGTGCAAGCATCGGCCTGTCTCCTGTGTTACCTAGAGCTCAGGCACAAAGGTGTGAAGCCAAAGAAATGGAGAAAGCCAGCTGGGGAGACACTGCAAGCTGCCTACCCACCACCCTTTCTCTCCTTCTTACAGGAACCCAGGGCCAGCTGAACAACTCTACTGCCCGGCTCTGGGGGTTATGAGACAGGGTGCTGGCTGAAGAGATATAAGTGGAAGGGACTGGGCAGGACTTACCAGACAGAGTTCAGATTCAGCACGTGTACCCTCTTTGCCCCTTGTCCTGTCCGGAACACAGACGAGATGCTGGAGGTAAAGAGGCCACTGTGTGCCTCTAAGAGGGTGAACGTGAGAACAGAGCACATGGCACAGGTGACTCAGGGAGTTGCCCACTCCCAGACTTCTTGTTATATGGAAACACAAAAGGAAAAGAAGGCCCTGAGTTAGTGAAGTTCCGAGTTCAGTTTCACGCACCCAAACCAGCTCCTAGCAGATAGACTGGCCCCAGTTCTTCATCAGTGTTTCTCAAACTTTTCCACGAAAGAAACTCTGGAGATGGAGCATGGTGAAAGTTGTATCCTTGAGGATGTTGGTGGGGAAGCACAAGGAGCCACAAGATGAACGGGTCTTTGAAATCGCTCACTTTTTCTTAGAAAGGCATGTGAATCTTTCCTTCTCCTTATACATGGATATTTATTTTAATATGTGAATAATGTCTTAATTCAGTTACCAGTTGTTTGGGGTTGCATTGTGCCTCCCCCCCCAAAAAGATACATTGATGTATTAACCCTCAGTACCTTACAATGTGCATTATTTGGATGTAGGATCATTGCAGATATATTTAGTTAAGATGAAGTCATACAGGAGTAGGGTGGCCCCTAATGCAATATGATTGGTGTCCTCATGAAAAGATAGCCATATGAGGGGACAGGGGGAGGACGGCACATGGAGACGAAGACTGGGGTGGTTCATCTGCAGCCAAGGAATGCCAAAGATTGCCTGCAAACCACCAGAAGCTAACAGGAAGGCAAGGAAAGATTCCCCACAAGTTTTGGAGGGACCGTGGCCCTGCCGGCACCTTGAGTTCAGACTTCTAACCTCCAGTACTCAGGTGAGACATTTCTATTGTTTTAAGCCACCCAGTTTGTGGGACTTACAGTTATGGTGGACCGAGGAATCACACAACCCAATCCAGTCTGCCAAATTTGTGAGTGAAACTGTCATACTAGAGAGAAATTTATACATTGACCTTATAGATAATATTTGATTGGTGCTTAAGATAAAGGAAAAGAATCCAGGGGTGCCTCGGTGGCTCAGTTGGTTGAGGATCTGACCCTTGATTTCGGTTTGGGTCATGAGCTCACGGTTCATGAGTCCGAGCCCCTTGTAGGGTGCTGCGCTGACAGCATGGGGTCTGCTTGAGATTCTCTCCCTCTCTCTGCCCTTCATACCCCACCCTCTGAAAAACAAACAAACAAACAAACAAACAAAAAAGAATCCAGAGAAATGTAGAGAGTTCCAGCCTGATTAACTATGAGGGTAAATTAATGTTAATGAGGACATACTATGGAAATGTGCAAATGATAGCTTTAGAGATGATGCTTGACCTCTGACCAACATTTGAGCTAAAGAGCATAACATACCTGGAGCTTTAGACCTGACTATTTTGCCAAAGGGATTAGTGTAAAAAGTGAGAAGGGCATGGGACCAAGGGCTGAGTTTTCATGCCATACAGTGGGTAGCACTGGGCAGAAGTGTGACTTGAAATGCCCTGAGAGTCCCCAGTTTATCCTAAGGCAGATTAAGAAGCATGTGAGAAAAATAAGCAGATCCATAGGAGCCAGGGCATCTAATTCAGCCCAGGCCATGCTAAGTTGTCTCACAAATGACTACAAATGAACCCAACTTCTTGGATTTCTTTGATTTGGAGTAACCTCTACTAAGCCAGAGAGGTCCAAGCCAGAGCCTCACGCTGCTCTGAACCCATATCTGCAGGCCCGGGGCCCCAGGAATTGCTAAGTGGCCGTGAGGGTTGATTGGTAAGAGTCTCCCGAGCCCCTTTACTCCAGTATTTTTTTTTTCAGTCACTGAAATAGCTCTAAATATACAAATCAAGCAACGGGCCCCCAGTGAGAGGTACAAGAGGGAATTTGATGGAATGAGCCTGGAAAAGAAAGAGAGGATAGAATTTGGGGGGATTTGAGGTAGATGGGGGCAAAAGTAAGTGTGCGTGTGTGCGCACACATGCCCTTGTCTGCCTGTGTTTGGAGTAAGTGTCGATGAAGATCTTGATCTGCTAGCAAAGAGGCCCAATAGGTACCAGAAGAAAAGTTAAAGGCAGATCCAGCTTTGAAAAGAGCTCAGAGTGGAAAGTTGCAAGGTTTTATTATTACTGATACATAAATGAGAAGGGTATATAGAAGAAGTGATAGTGTCTATTTCCTGTCTTGGTTTTGAACTGAACAATGTTGCAGCCTCATTGTTTATTAACTGCTATCTTTCTGTTCCTGGCCAGTAGCTCAAAGAACTGCACATTGAGCCCCCAGCCCAAAATATGCAGAATCGGAAATTCACTGGGTGAGATTCACTGATTCTGATCCTGGCCAACTTTAGGTCTTGAAGATTTCTCTTTAAAGGATAAATACTCCTGGGAGCGCTAACACCTTAAACCTTTATCACTTAATGCCTTCTAGAGAGGATTAGTGGATTAGCTCAGTGTTGGCCCAGAGTAACGAGGGATAAAAGAAGGAAGAGAGCATTGGATGGTACCATTTGGGGCACCTGGCTGGCCCAGTCCGAAGACCATGTGAGTCTTGATCTCAGGGTCTTGAGTTCGACCCCCATGTTGGGTATAGAGATTACTAAAAAAAAAATAAACTTTAAAAAAAAAAAAAAAGGGAAGGCACCTACTTTGCTTTTTCCTAGAGCTGGTCTTTCTGCTTCTGTCTAGTGTAGACCTTGAAAAATATTCTGAACTAGCTCATTTGCAGGGGTGGTGAAGATCTTTATATTTTGGGGTCATCAGTTTTTCACTGAAGGCCTCCCACTGCACACAGGAAGCGAAGTAAAGACTCCCTGTCCAGTATGGGGCTGTTTTAGAAGTCTTGATTTATTCGTTCAGTAAACTTTTTTTAAAATGTTTTATTTGTTTGTTTGTTTATTTATTGTTTTGAGAGAGAGCATGAGTGGAGGAGGGGCATAGAGAGAGAAGAGGACAGAGTATCCAAAGCAGGCTCAGTGTTGACAGGCTGACAGCAGCAAGCCTGACTTGGGGCTCGAACTCACGAACCATAAGATCACGACCTGAGCAGAAGTCAGACACTCAACCAACTGAGCCACCCAGGTGCCCCAAATGCAGTAAACATCTATTGAGTCCTTATGATATGGCAGACACTCTGTTAAACCTATATGCAAAATAAGCAGAAATGCTTGTCCTCATAGAGCTTATTTCTAGTGGGATAGGGTGAAGGCAGTACAAAAATAAGTAAAATGAACAAAAAAGAGGCACAATGGAGAGGAGTTAAACAAGAAATGGGGAGAAGGTCGGGGCGAGGGGCAGTGGGGAATATTACATGTGACATTTGAGCAGAGATTAGAATAATAGAATGAACTGAGGGATGGGGATGGGAATTTAAAGGAGAGGAAAGAGCAGAGGCAAAGGCCCTGAGGCAGCCCAGCATGCTCAGCGTGGTGAAGCACACAGAGGAGGCCAGTGTGGTCAAGTGTGGGGGAGAACAGGAGCCCCAGTCGGTGAAGTGCAGGAGCCTCATCGTAGGTGCTTTGTGAGGACTCTGCCTTCTAATCAGAATGAGATCGCAGGTGTGAATTATTGTATGAGAAGCCTCTAAGTGATGAAAATGAGAGATTGTGTGAATTCATCAGGTTTGGAAATTAAGTAGAAGCTTGTAAAACGCTTTCTAGGGGCGCCTGGGTGGCTCAGTCGGTTAAGCGTCCGACTTCGGCTCAGGTCATGATCTCACGGTCCGTGAGTTCGAGCCCCGCGTCGGGCTCTGGGCTGATGGCTCAGAGCCTGGAGTCTGCTTCCGATTCTGTGTCTCCGTCTCTCTCTGACCCTCCCCCGTTCATGCTGTCTCTCCCTGTCTCAAAAAAAAAAAAAAAACAAAAAAAACGCTTTCTAGGGGCGCCTGGGTGGCTCAGTCGGTTAAGCGTCCGACTTCAGCTCAGGTCATGACCTCGCAGGTCCGTGAGTTCGAGCCCCGCTTCGGGCTCTGTGCTGACAGCTCAGAGCCTGGAGCCTGTTTCGGATTCTGTGTCTCCCTCTCTCTCTGACCCTCCCCCGTTCATGCTGTCTCTCCCTGTCTCAAAAATAAATAAACGTTAAAAAATTAAAAAAAAAAACAAAAAACAAAACGCTTTCTAGAAGAAGGTAGTGGAAAGAACCTAGAAACCAGCCACTGTCATCTCCCAGGGGGAAGGCTCCAGCAGATGTATGTGTAATGCCATCACACCAACTAAGGGGACCCCCACTGAGGCAGAGTTGGCACCCAACTCTTTGGTGACACAAAGGTGCCACCTGCAAAGGGAAAGCGGGGGCACCCCCACGTGACAGGCCCTGGCCCGCACTGACCCCTGTGTTCTGGAGCCACACTTGGAGGACTTCTTCCCTCACAAGCCAAGGGGCCTGCCACACACCTCCATCCTCCCCCCACCCACTGCTCTTAGGGACCTAGAGGCGAGAAGGGGCACAACAAGGAAATCACTTCTTAGCACCTCGGACCTCTCTTTTTACTTCCTGTTTCTTTTACTCGGGCCTCAGAGTAGAACCGGGGGCTACACAAAGCAACGAGGGCCCCCAGTTGGTGGATTGGCTTTCTTTTCAAGACCAGGATAGCTGACTATCTTCTTCTGTAGTAGGCGTTGTTACGAAGTGAAAAGGAGCCCCAACAGGGACTGGTTTTCAGCGCCAGCTCTAACACTGACCGGCTGTGTGATCGTGGGCAGCTGGAATGGGAAAGCGAATGTTGCCTGCCCGACGCCAGCCTTCAGGAGCTGCCCTTCCCTAGGAAGACCCCATCTGCAGTCATTGCTTACACCAGATACACCGGGTAGCCTGTTTGCTCCTCCTCCATCCCTGTTGCCCTTCATCAGAGGGGCAAGAGAGCAGGACACAAGCCAGACTGAAGTCATTCCTGCTCAAATTAGGGAACATGGCGATAGGAGATGAGGAAAGGGCAAATGGACAGCAGAGGAAGGTCAGGGAGCCATGGCGGGGGGGAGAGGTTAGGCTGGGAGCGCTGCCCTTGTTCTGGCTTGGATGCCTGTCCCCTTCCCCGGCCTCCTACATTGAACCCTTCTCCTGAGATCACCTGTGAGGTCTCCAGCAAGAAGCATGTCACTGAAAAGGAAACCTGTTCCAGCTTTTCACCACCTCAGAGAAGCAAGGAAAGGAACCAATAGCTATTGGGGGAAATCTATCATCTGGACCTTTCCAAGGTAATGGCACATGGCATCGAAAAGCCGTGCTCTCTCATTCCTTCACTCCCTGCTTCCAAATCCCCACCTCGGGAACATCTTCCGAGGTTCTTGGTCTATCTTGCCTTCCTGTCTCTTCCACTCTCCCTGATGTCATCTAATTGGTGTCCCCGTATACTTACCTTTCCTGAGACAGAATGAAGGAGAAGCCAATGATAAGATGAAGGTGAGACTGTATCGAATTACAGGGGAGCAGTTAAGTCACACGTGCGTGGACCTCCCCAAGGCAGAACTCCAAATCTGCTCTAGATGGAATCTGCCCAGATCATTTCACCCTGGAGTCCTACAGAAGTAGGGAAGATTGAACATGATATGCTCTGCCTTTACTGGGACTCATCTACGTTTGAAGATGCTAGCCTTATATTATTTAATTTTCCTTTAATAAAGACCCATGTGTTAGCTGTTTTAGGATTGGTAGTAGGAACGTTTGTCTCTGCTGACAGATGGTTGGGCTTCCTTTTATGAGCTAATGCAAACTGTAGAAGTCACCGTGTTTCCTTTTATTCCTCGGAAGTCAAAATGCTCAGAATTAAGTTACATGCTTATTCGCATCAGTTTGACAATAATCTACTTGTTACACGGCTTTTATTCTTTTCAAAGTTTTTACTTCTCTCTTTCTCCTGTTTCCTCAAGTTATCCTTCTGAAGAAGGCTGGCTGGCTGAGTAGATGGTTAGATAATATATAGTTAGACACACAGACTGACAAACCAATTGGGCTGAACTGTGAGTAAGGGAAATACAGATTCCAGTACAGTTCCTCTCCTTTCTGATCTTCCCTTATGCCAGAGACCTACCTTCTCGGTCAAGATTCCAGTGCTTTCTATATTTATCAAAATCTTCTTGGGGCGCCTGGGTGGCTCAGTTAAGCTTCTGGCTCTTGGTTTCAGCTCAGGTCACGATCTCACGATTCCTGAGTTCAAGCCCCGCATTGGGATTCTCTGTCTCCTCTTTCTCTGCCCCTCCCCTACTCGTGCTCTCTTTCTCTCAAAAATAAACATTAAAAAAAAAAAAAAAACTTCTTGAGAGGCTACGTAGCATGGTAACTAAGAGTATGTCTCTGCAATCAGAGTCAGTTTCAAATGTCAAATTAGCTACTAAATCTGTGTAAATATAAGAAGCTTACCCTCAGTTTCCTCATCTGTAAAATGGGGATTAGTAGCATTTTTAAAAAATTTTTTTTCAACGTTTTTTATTTATTTTGGGGACAGAGAGAGACAGAGCATGAACAGGGGAGGGGCAGAGAGAGAGGGAGACACAGAATCTCCAGGCTCCGAGCCATCAGCCCAGAGCCTGACGCGGGGCTCGAACTCACGGACCGCGAGATCGTGACCTGGCTGAAGTCGGACGCTTCACCGACTGCGCCACCCAGGCGCCCCTAGTAGCATTTTTTACTTGATACAGTTGTTCTGAGATTTTAATTAGATAATACATGTAAATTGCTGGATATGGTCGAGCTAGTATATTGTAAAGGCTCATGAATATGTGAGTTATTAATTATTATTATTATTAAATTATGTGACCTCCTTTGATCTTTGATGCTTCCCTTTTTATGCATTCATCATCATACTTTTGGACTATTGCAGTAGCCTCTGACTTGTCTCAGAGTTAAAAATCTTACAGCCAGAAAGGATTACCGAATCCCGCAGCCCCACTTTACAAATATGAACTAGAGAGACTTGACAAGAGAAATGCCATGTCTATGTGACATAGTTACACGACATGGGTTTCAGCAGATGGGGTTGCTTAGCCGTGTCTAGGTATAATTGGTGAACTGTTAGGTACCTTGAACCTTTAAAGAACCACCTAGGAAGGCAGCTGAGCTGTACCTGCACTAGGGTATTTCTATATGCAGGTGGAGTTGCCTGTTGGAAGAACCTGTCTGAGGAGACTCTGGGGCCAGAACTCATCTACAGGGGAGAAGGATCCAGGTATGAGGAGCTTGGACCAGGAGCAAAACTGTAGGCAGAGAGTGAAAATTCAAAGAACATGGGCTTTGGTCCAGCCTCCTGGATGCTAGTCTGGCTCCCAAGTCTGACCAGAAGTGAACACTGAAGGTGCTGGTAACCAAATCAGTTACACGCTAGAGTTCAAGTGATAGGTGGCTACGAGACCCCTTAATGCCAGAGGAAGATGGTCGTCTCTCTTCATTCTCCTGCAGCCCACATTCTGGCTTTAGCCTCCCCAGGGCTCTGGCTGGTTGCTTCATGACGGGAGCCTCAGGAGGGACCACAGCAGCTGGTGGGGTGCACAGGACAGGGGCAGGGCCTGCTGAACCCAATAGGAGGGAACATACATCTG
Source organism: Prionailurus bengalensis (assembly GCF_016509475.1). Classification (NCBI taxonomy): domain Eukaryota; kingdom Metazoa; phylum Chordata; class Mammalia; order Carnivora; family Felidae; genus Prionailurus; species Prionailurus bengalensis. The sequence continues at coordinate 229,342,162 of NC_057343.1, forward strand.
TGACAGCCCCCGCAACTCCTCCAAGTACTTGGGGCAGGGAGCTTTGGTGCTTCGCAATTACTTGAGACTCTGTGTTAGAGCGATGAGTTTACCAAGCCAGTGAAAGTTGAATATTCACTGTAATGGAACATTATTTGTCTCTGCAGGTGTTTAAGGCTACAGAAAGGGGGCGTGTCACAAAGGAACACAACAACTGGGGGAGGAGGCATCTGTCTCAGGGACAGGCTCTTGCCCTGGACTGCCACACTTCAGTGTCACCCCAACCATTAGGGCGTAATCCCACCGATCTTCTCGAATCACGGGGTGAACTGCGCCACTCCTTCTCAAAACCCTTTGATTCATTCTCCGCCCGTTAGAACACTCTTCAGACTGCATGACATTAAAGATCCACCTTGTTAGCGCCCCAAACCTCAGAATCTCCTGCAGCCTTTATTTTAAATTCGTATTTTAGAGAGTCTGCTCCAGGAAGAAGGTCTGGAGGTGTCCCAGGGGACCCACCATTCCCAGGTCCTGATATCCATACGTGGTGTAGGATCTGGGCAGGAAGACCCCTTTTAGTGCCGTGACTCAGTCAGACCAGGACCTCAACCACTTTTCAGTATAGATCCAAAGGGGTACATCCAGAGAGCACCCACTGTTCCAGAGTCTTGCACTGAATCTGTGTTTACCACAGGTCTTTCACTCTTGATGGGCTGAGGTGAGAACTTCTTACCAATTCTATGCTAACTTCCTCACCATTCTATCTAGAGTCCCTTCTCCTTATCCAATGAGACATTGGATTGTCTTTTCCACTCACTCCTCGAGCTCAGACCAGTCCATTCCTTCCTTGTGTCCTTCATTGCACCTGGTACACTGCTTTACAGATTCAGTAAATGTTAAAAAAAAAAAAGAAAAAATGCCCATGGAAATAATGAACTGCAAAATCTGACTTTTGTCACTCATCTTTTTAAATAGGAATGTTAGTCAAGCTCTTGCCTCCCACAAGACAATTTAAACCTTTTCTGCAATTACTTTTCTCCAATTATGCAACTGAATGTTCTGAAGAGGTTTCCCACATTAGCCCGCACCGAGGTTTTAGGGGCCCCGGAGGCCCTCTCCAGGACCACGGGAAACACACCAGCACAGTGGAGCTTCCCCATAAGCCACATTCCTTTGCTAATGTTCCCCTTGGAGAAGACAGGACAGAGCAAAGTAACATCTACCGAATCAAGACTTTTTAGTGGCCGGTTTTAACCCAACCACTCTGCTTTTCTAAGCTTCTCTCTTTTCCTTGCCCCTGATTACGGCCTCCAAACCAGCAGCCAAAAATATAGGATGTGGGAAAACTTGAGTAAGAGCAAAACCAGAATGTTTTCAGCCTTTGAGGGGGAAAGCCTTTTGTTGTTGCTGTTGTCTTGCATATCTCTTAAATTTCACGGTTTAGCAGGTAGTAGCTGGACTGACCCATTAGTTATTTATTGAGCTTTGTTCTTTGAGAGGTATTGTGCCACTGATGATTTAATGCCACAGATCATAATTTACGCAGAGCCCGATGCGGGGCTCAATCTCACAAACCATGAGATCATGACGTGAGCTGAAATCAAGATTCAGACGCTCAACTGACTGAGCCACCCAGGCACCACTTGAGTAATATATATTCTTAATTCGACTTAGTGGGTTGTTTTGTTTTGTTTTGGTTTGGTTTTCGGTTTGTTTGTTTGGTTTAAATTCTTTCTGAAAAAGGGGGCACCTGGCTGGCTACGTTGGTAGAGCATGTAACTTTTGATGAAAGGTTTGTGAGTTTGAGCCACACTTTGGGTGTAGAGATTACTTAAAAAAAAAAAAATCTTAAAAAAATTGTTTCTGGGAGCATATTGGTGGCTCAGTCATTTAAGCGGCTGACTCTTGATCGCGGCTCAGATCATGATCTCACGGTCTGTGGATTCGAGCCCCACATCAGGCTCTGCGTTAACAGTGCAGACCTTGCTTGGGATTCTCTGTCTCTCTCTCTCCCCCCCCTCCCGTGCACACTTTCTCTCAAAATAAATAAATAAACTAAAAAAAATTCTTTCTGAAAAGCTATGTATCCTTTTCCTCCATTTTGTGAACCTGGCTCAATGGCCAGATTGAGAAAAAAAGACACATGTCCTGGACACCAACGATGTTTCTCGGCTTTTCACTGGCTTTCCATGATCTGACCCCAGGTATTTCCTTCTTGGTCTCCTGACCACAAACCTCATAAAACATAGTTCATGGCTTTATGTCTTTTATCTTTCCCTAAGAAGTTCATCAAGACCTCATTTCAGCTCCTCGGGCTTGGGTTATTCTAAAGTGCACTAATGAAAGGAAACTAAACTCTAGCATCACTAGCCCTGCCCGATGGGAGTAGCCATCGTAACAAAACTGGAAAGAGTCATGTGGCCTGGTTGGTCCTCATCTGCTGTCCAGACCTACCCTGCTGCAGTTTGCTCTTTCTCCGTTCCACCCCATGGAGCCCACTGCCACCAGTATCCCCCAACAAGACATTTTCCACTTCTCAACCGCATGGGGGTGAATGGGAGGGTTGAGGGGTATTTATTCCCCAATCCCGGCGTTTCCTTGCACGTGGGTGGAACTTACCTGACTGGTGACTTTGGGAAGGGAACCGGGCAAGTCCAATCTTGTTGCTCCTTGTTTTTCTCTTAGGAGCAGTTGCTGCCAGAGGCTGGCGTCGTGCCCTGCTCCTCGTCCACGCCTGCGTGAGGAGGCCCACAGGGGTTCGGTGTTGAGTAGTTCATTCCTGCCATGCACAGAAGCCGCAATGCTAGGTTCCAGCTTGAGCAATAAGGAAGGTGGTAGTTCCTCAAGTTCCCAGTCCCTTACGTATCTCTTATCAGTTCAGAATGCATTTAGGGAAAACAGAGAACACGTGTTGAGCACCCCCTCCGACACCCCAGTATAGTTTACCAATCTTCCTTTATCATCACTCGCTTTTCCTGGCTTGTGTTACCCTATATTTTCGTGTCGTTGTCGTTGTTGTTGTTTTCCTGCTGACGTTCCAAGTCTTCTCAGACTCTTCTGTGAGGTACCTCTTCACGCAACCATTCCTTAAATTTCAGCGCTCCTTGTAGTTTGGGTAATTCTAGGCCCGTCTCTACCCGCTGTTTACGTAAATCTGCAGGAGGCTCCATCTACTCGTAAGGCCTCTATTTCTCATCGAGGTGCTGATGATTCCTCAGCCTGAATCTTCATTGCGGTCATCCGTCCTGAGCTGCAGACCTACGTGGCAGTTGCTTGGTGGGCATCTCTTCCTGGACATCTGATGGGCGTCTCAATGTATCCGTAACTGAAGTCATCGTGCTTCCTCAGCCACCATGCTTTCCTTTCCCCCAAACCCGCCCCATCTCAGCAAATGCCACGGTCATCCATCCAGAAACCTGGTCATCATCCTGACCTCTTCCTCACCTACACCTCCTGCTTCCAGTCCATCATCTGATTCTCCTGACTTTGCCACCTGAATATCTCGTGAATCCGTGTACTTCTTTCCCTCCCCCCAGTCACCACCCTCTCTTACCTGAGTTACCACAACATTCAAATTGTTAGCCTTCCCCTAGAGCCACTCCCTCCACTTTGCTCACTATATTGCACCTAGCACAGTCTCCTCAAATGCACTTCTAAGCATACCACTCCCTTGCTTAGAATCCTTCCATGGCTCTCTACTGCTGGTCTTAATCTTCTTCAGTAAGGTCGATGAGATCTGGCCCATATTTCCCCTTTCCCCTTATCCTTCCCCATCTCCCGGAGCTACATGTGCTCTGGCCCTTTGTATGCGCACTTTTTTCTTCTTGTGTCACCATGCAGCCATCACACCTGTCACTGAGATTTTCCCCACAGGAGCTTCCTTCATCCCCAAACTGTGTACAATAAGTCAATTAGATGCCCCCAGAGTCCCTGTATTTAACCCTATGCCATTCCTATCCCATAATTTCCTATGTATCTGTGTATATTTCTCAACTGGACTATATTTTGGGGCTGGATCCATGTTGCCCCATCCAGATCCCCCTTCAATGACAGATTGGTTGCCTCAGCTGCTGGGAACGATGTCAGCAGGTGGCCTTCAGCTGTCACCCTCTTCAGGGAACATCTCCATTACAGGACGCAGTCATGCCCCTTCCTGAGCAGCCCATATCCAGACTGATTCAGGGGTATAAGGGCTGTCCATGTCAGCCACACTTAGGACAACTTCTGTGAGCTATCCTAACTCCTTGAAGTTGGCTGAGACTGTCATCAGGCCTGCCTCGACAACATCTGGCAATCTTTCGTGTAACTAGTAGGTGCACAGGGTCACTCGCTCACGTGTAAAAAGTCATTCTCTCTGGATATAAGACATGAAGGGAGAGGGGCACCTGGCCGGCTCAGTCAGTAGAGCACGTGACTCTTGATCCCGGGGTCATGGTTCAAGACCCACATTGGGCATAAAGCTTACTTAATTTAAAAAAAAATGTTTAAAAGAGGCATGAAGGTAGAAATGAAGAAACTAGAGTTGCAATAAGCATAATGTATTCCTCAAATTAGGCAAAATGCAGTCTGCACTAAGCAATGCTCTTGTGAGATAAAACAGATCTGTTCTCCTATCTTGCAGCCAGTAGTTTCAAGGTAAGAGGTAAGAGCCCTTAGCAAGGTAAGAGTTTCTGTTCTGTGTTTTGTCAGCGTGACTTGCATAGGGCCAACTAACATCGATTTGGTTTAAATATCATAACTGAATTTGGTAAACTTTATTTTTCAAAGGCCTGTAAGTGAGGATCATGTTCAGAGGACTCACTTAATGAAGTACCAGATGTTGGCATATTAAGAAGAATCATTTGATTTGAATTCAGTTCTTTTTTATTTTTATTTTTTATAGTGTTTATTTATTTTTGAGAGAGAGGGAGAGAGAGAGCAAGCACAAGCAGGGAAAGGGGCAGAGAGAGAGAGAGAGAGAGAAATAGAATCCAAAGCAGGCTCCAGGCGCTGAGCTGTCAGCACAGAGCCCAACGCAGGGCTTGAACCCATGAACCAGGAGATCATGACCTGAGCCAAAGTCGGACGCTTAACCTACTTGAGCCACACAGGTTGAATTTAGGTCCTTTCCAAAAGTAACAAGTTCTGGGGCACCTGGGTGGCTCAGTCAGTTAAGTGTCTGACTTCGGCTCAGGTCATGATCTCACGGTTTGCGAGTTCGAGCCCCGCGTCGGGCTCTGTGCTGACAGCTCAGAGCCTGGAGCCTGCTTCCAATCTGTGTCTCATTCTCTCTCTGCCCCTCCCCCGCTTGTGCTGTCTCTCAAAATTAAATAAATGTAAAAAAAAAATTTTTAATACAAATAAAATAAAATAAAATAAAATAAAATAAAATAAAATAAAGAATAACAAGTTCCTAGCAAATGGAAGACAACAACAAATGCCAACAAGGAATAGATGGGAAACCTAGGAAACAAGGCACCACTACACGCTGAGCTGAATTGATTGTGCTGGTGCTCGGTTCATCCTCCATAGAGTTCTATCTTCAATCACACATTCTGCAACTTCCTGTCCAAAGTAAATACTTCTGGTGGTGGTATGTCTGATTATGTCAGAAATGCAGGACTTTCAAGAACAAGTAATTACAATCTAATGCAGTAGAGGCCAATGTAGCTCTCACTGATCACGGCCACTTGGTGACCTTGTTGCAGACACAGGGGTACCTCTTACTTCCAATGTAGGGCGTCAGGTGGGGCCTACCTGGTGTCCTGCTTTACAGAAAGTCAAATTAAAAGCAGAAAGAAGTTCCTTCCAGGTTAGTCTTCTGAATAAAACCTGACTAGTGCTTTCCTCTGGCTGTAACCGTGTCTCATATTTCCACATGTGTTGTTTTCTTAGTTACATCCCTACTTGCACAATCTTTTAATGTGATTCCCTGCCGGTCAAGAGCCCGTTCTGTACCCCCATACTCACACACTCCTTCATTCAACTGCTTATTGGCATCTCCTGGGTTGTGGTGCGGGCAACCTGTGTCAGATGTGTGAGAGAGAGAGAGAGAAAAGATCATCTCCCACACTCATTCATTCATTCAGCTGATATGAATGAGCATCTTCTGTGTTGTGCCCAACATGGATGATATGCAAATTAAAAAAAAAAAAGGTTATTCAAGGATCCTGATTTGAATGAGATTAGTGTCTAACCGAGGGAAAAAAAAACCCTAAGTGCATATCAATAACGGTCTAAAAAACCCTAAGTACATATCAATAACAGTCTATAAGAAGAAAGCGGTGATTGACACAAGACAAGCAGTTCGGAGGAGGTGGAGTCTGTCTGGCCAGTGCAGATGGCGCCTCTTCTTGAGCAGATGAATGGGGTGTGGCTGGATCACATCTGGAAAAGGAGACTCCCTGAGGCTTGGGGAGACCAACTTCTCTCTGGAGGGTGACAGTTGACTTTCTTCTCAAAGCACGTGCTCTTTTTTACTTTTTTTTAATGTTTGTTTATTTATTTATTTATTTTGAGAAACAGCATATGTGTGGAGAAGGGGCAGAGAGAGAGGGAGGGGGAGAATCCCAAGGACTTTATGTCACGAATCGTGAGATCATAACCTGAGCCAAAATCAAGTCAGACACTTAACCGATGGAGCCACCCAGGTACCCCAGCGCATGTGCTCTTTTTGACATCACCCTTCCCGCAAGCCTTTTTTTTCTCTCAAACCTAATAGCTATGTAACCTTCTCATGCAGGAACAGCACAGGCAAACTGTATGCTAATTATGAAGGAGACACTATTAGGTAGAGTGGTTCAGATGGTGCTTTTCAGTTACACAGACCTAGCTTCCAAATTTATGTTTGCCACCTTGTAGCTTCTAGGCCCCTGCGTAAATTACTTAATTTTTCTAAGCCTCAGGCCTCGTCTACAAAAGGGGTTAGTAACCCAGTGTCAGAGCCTATGAGGGTGTAGCATCAAGCTTGGTCCATCTGTATGGAAACCCTGTTCCATACTTTTCTTTGATCAAAACCCCCCAACTCAGTTAAAAGATTTAATACTGATTGGAAACGGCTAAACAGAGGAAGGGAAATTTTCCAAAAAGCCCCTTCGTGGAACCCAATTCTTCCCAATGTGTTTGAAGGAAATCAGAGTCTTGGCTCCGCATTGGCCAATATTTAGTCTACCATTTCTTAGTTACTCAAATGTCCTCTGCCCTACACTTTTTTTTTTTTAACACAACAGGAAGCATCATATAATTACTTGCACCTTGGTGACTTTGAGGTCCGAGGAAGTCTTAAATGGGGAAAGTCTTGCCATTAAGGGCATGTGTAAACATAGAGTTGACACATGAAAATGGATGGTACCCTGTGGGGCTCCATTTCTTGAGGGTGCCTTGGGAGAACACTCTAGCACCTTGGCACTGGGCATGTTCCTTGTACTATTGTCTTGGCCCTCGGTGGCTGGAGGGACACACAGGGGTGAGGTTAGTGAACTGGTTGGTGCATCTACAGGCTGGAAGGTGCCAGGTTGGCCCCTGGAGATGCCCACCCTTTATTTTCAGCACTGGGAGGGCTGGTGGACAGTGAGGTGGGGAGAGAAAAGGAGCAGTACTAGGAGGGGTTGGAGAAGCAGCCCTTTGCCAACCAGTATGGAAGTATATCATTATTTTAATGACAGATATGACTTCATCAGGGCATGCTTTCCATATACTAGCCCTGCATATCAGGACACTTGCCAAGACTCTTTCATGCTAAATGTCCGTTATGTTTCTGCAATTTACCACATTCTAGCTGCCCAGCTCTGATCTTCAGCCCTCATGGTACACACTAGCCTACAGCCATGGCCTCTGGGAAGCCAGCATTAGTAACCTCTTTTACCTTATGGTCTTAGGCTTGCAAATTAGACTTTTATTACACCATCCTTCCGGTGCAACTGTACTTCCTCAGAGGAGCTGTGAAGATATGTTAGCCCTAGAATTCCACCAAGGTGGTAAAGTGAAGGTTTGTGTGTTAGTTTTGTCTTAACCCAATTTCCCTTGCCTCTTCTTAGGAGCTGTTTGTTTGTTTGTTTGTTTGTTTTAGGAACCCTCCCCCCTTACCCCAGCCCTGAGTAAAAATAAAAAGCATCAGGCTGAGCCCATCTAGTATGAGGTCATTCCCAGTTTTAATCCTGGAGAGCACTAACTGGACCCCCATCCCTGCCAACATCCAGGCCTGACCCTTTGGCCCAGTGGCCCACTTCAGGGACCATCCCACCTGTCACGTGAAGGTTTCTGATGAGCTGTAGACACTGTTAAGAGAGAGCTGTAGACACTGTTAAGAGAAAGCTGTAGACAGGAGCTTGGAGATTATTTTTCTTTTCTAATGCTCCCACATTGCCCATTTCTCTCTACCACTTGCCTGTTCTCTTCATCCAGCGTGCTCTGCATATTGATGTCAAATATCTGCCAAAGGCACTGACACGGTGTCCAGCCAGGAAAGCGCGCACCCAATTATGAACAGTTCCTATACTTTCTTACACTCGTTCTCCTTTTTCTAGGCATTTCGGTGTGGTGGGGCGGGGGTGGTGTGGATAAAAGAAGCCAGACTTTTTAGTTATTGTCCAGCCCGGGGAGTGTTTGCAGGTGGCTGCTGGAAAGTTTTCGCTACAATTTACTACAGTTTGCAGGAAACTCTAGACGTGAGAGTGTGGGACGTGGGGTAAATGCCAACGCCGGGAGGGACAAGCCACAGAGAGCTAATGGCCCATTGTCCGGGCCTGTCGTGTGGTCTCCTCAGGGGCCAGGCCCTCTCTAGACAGAGCCCTGGCAACAGTCCCTCAGCTGCTCTGTCAGCCATTGGCAGCCACTCCTGGGGACAAGGCGCTTCTGTGTCCCTCCCCACTAGAACTCCGCCACGGGCCAAGAGACTGACCCTGGAATCAGCAGCAGCTTTCAACTTGAGCCTTTTGTAACTGAACAATGGTTAACTCTGGCTCTCAGAGGACCTCAGAGGCAGCTCCTTTCACAGTGGGATTTCCTTCCTTGTGGGTTTTCCCAGCTGTCTTTGTCTTGGGTCATGTCTAACAGATGTCTGTGGCCTTGAAGAGCCTTCTGAAAAACCGGTGACAGCTAGACCTGGGGTCCTTCCGGGAAAACTGCAGCGAGGGCCCTTCCGAGGTCAGCTGGGGCCTTGGCAGGAACAACACCGGCACATCGCAGGATGCCTCTCCCTCCCCCATCCTCTAGGAGTCACAGAGGACTTGCAGGGAGATGGAAGAGATAGAATCCGATGCAGTCAGATGGAGATAAAAATCAAATTCCAAGAATTCCTCTTCTGGGGGCCTCCTGCAAATGTATTAAGAGCTCCGGAAGCATGTGAAATATGAAACTGCAAGGTAAGTTTTTATTTTTTAACCCACGTGATAAACCTCGTACATTGAAATCCGAGTGAGCCTTCAGAAGCATTCCCCGGGAATCTGTGAATGCGTTTTCTCTTCTCTTCTCTTCTTTTCTTTTTCGTTTTTTTTTTTGATGTTTTTATTTATTTATTTTGACAGGGGGAGGGGCAGAGAAGGAGAGAGAGAGAGAGAGAGAGAGAGAGAGAGAGAGAGAATCTCAAGCAGGCTCCGCGCTACAGCATAGAGCCAGAGGTGGGACTTGATCTCATGAACCATGAGGTCATGACCTGAGTCCAAATCAAGAGGGATGCTTAACTGACTGAGCCACCCAGGCGCCCCCGTGAACTCATTTTGATTATGGTTTTGCTGCTTCACACGTAGTTGAAGCTCCTCCTTTGGAACTGCTTTTCAAATTATTTGATTCAATGCTCAAGAATGAAAACAACACAAAGAACCCAAACAACTAGTAACAGGGAATGAATAAGGAAAGAATAGCACATTATGGGGTCGTTACAATATTATTTATATAGACTCTGGGACTGTGCTTATGGTAAAGTATGAAGTGAGGAGGAATATATGAATATACAATAATGATTATAAATTTATAAATAAGTAAAGTAGAGGCCACCTGGCTGGCTCAGTCAGTAGAGCATGTAACTCTTGATCTTGGGGGTCATGAGTTCAAGCCCCATGTTGGGGACAGAGTTTATTTATTTTTTATTTTTTTATGTGTATTTATTAAAAAAATTTTTTTTACGTTTTTATTTTATTTTTGAGACAGAGAGAGACAGAGCATGAGCAGGGGAGGGGCAGACACAGAATCAGACGCAGGCTCCAGGCTCTGAGCTGTCAGCACAGAGCCCGACGCAGGGCTCGAACTCACAGACTACAAGATCATGACCTGAGCTGAAGTTGGACGCTCAAACGACTGAGCCACCCAGGCGCCCCTGTGTATTTATTTTTGAAAAAGAGAGGGAGACACAGAATCTGAAGCAGGCTCCAGGCTCTGAGCTGTCAGCACAGAGCCTGATGCAGGGCTCTAACTCACGGACTGTGAGATCATGACCTGAGCCGAAGTTGGATGCTTAACTGACTGAGCCACCCAGGTGCCTCAGGGATAGAGTTTTTTTTTGTTTGTTTGTTTTTTAATTTATTTTTGAGACAGAGAGAGACAGAGCATGAATGGGGGAGGGGCAGAGAGAGAGGGAGACACAGAATCGGAAGCTGGCTCCAGGCTCCGAGCCATCAGCCCAGAGCCCGACGCGGGGCTCGAATTCACAGACCGCAAGATCGTGACCTGAGTCGAAGTCGGGCGCTTAACCGACTGAGCCACCCAGGCGCCCCTAGAGTTTATTTTTTTTAAAAAGTAGACACAAAGAAAAAGACAGGAAGAACATCTCCCCAAATGCTAACAGTATTTATATTAAGCCAGTGGAATTATATGTGGGTGATTAACTTACTTTTTTCTATTTTCTAAGTTTTTCACTGTGTGATTATGTTCCTACGTAACTTAAAAACAATGTATAAAATTTAAAAGTCCTGTGAACGTTATTGTCTGGGAAAGATCGGTAGAGGCTTAAGAGAAAAATTAGTATTATTAACTTATAATTGCAACTTACTTTAGGTAAAAATTGCTATCATGCTATCAGAGTCATTCTCTGACTTTTGGTGATTTCTAGAGTCAGATCTACTTTTCATGGTGGTAAAATTTGCTACCACTGGGTATTTCCATGGATTTTTGCCTATGTAGTTAGCAATAGATTCCCAGGTCCTTGCTGGGTGCTCGGCACACAGCAGGACGCGGTAAATATTTGATGAGTGAATGAACAGGCTGAAGGTTGTAGGAGGAGCTAGAATGAAGGACAGAAATAGCGAGTGTAAAATGGAAAGGCCAATAAAGATAAGAATGACAAGAAATGTTTTGCAGAAGACAGCTATGCTGCACCCAGCCAGACTCACCCAGCTTCCCATAGCTCTGTATTCCTGCTTGCTCCTCATGGCCCAATGTGTTCTTTGTTTCTCAAGGCCCACACCTGCTGCTCTTCTTGGAGGACTTCCCTTGGGCTGCTGATTTGCCTGTCAATGAAGAGAGTCAGCAGCCAGGGAATTCCTTCCCCCAGGAAGCCCCGTGCCCTTGACGATGGGCCCCCACACTCCTGATTCGCCTGCAGGATTAGGCTAAAGCTGCCCCCTCTTTGCAACTTTGCCTAAAATCAGATCCTTCCTTGACCCACAAGTCTGCTTCTGAGAAACATGACCCAAGGCAACAATGATTCAACAACAAGAAGGCTTAACCATTATGGGCTACTTTCTATGTACCAGGAACGCTCTTAATGTGTGAGTGCATTATCTCATTCAAATAGGGGTTATTATCCCCATTTTCACTTGAGGGATCGGAGACACCGAGTGGCTAATAAGTCAACATTTGTTCATTTGAAGACTCAATCCCACCTTATATTGGACGTTTCTGACTGTCTTCCATGACCAACCTGTGAGAAAGCCAAGACCAACCTGGGGAGTAGAACGGGTTAGGAGCAGCATGGAGGGCATGGACAGGGCACCCCAGCCTGGGTGGATGAAGCACAACCAGAATCAGGAACGGTCAGCAAGGAAGCGTCCACAGCTGTGAGCACTATCAGAAGAGGCAACATTTGGGAGCCAGGCTCAGTTCTGACTGTTGAGGACATACTAAGAAGATGATGGAAACCAGGATCCTCCTGCAGAAGCTATAGTCAGATCTTCATGGACAGCCCTTGGTCTAGCTCTTCAAAGAGCTGAAATGGGGGTAAACAAGTGACATGTGATGCTGTTTCCTTTGGTAGATAACTTTGCTTGTAGACATGGGGTGATTTAATATAAATCCAGAGTTATATTAAAGCATCATTTTGTTTGGAGGTTCTGGGTGGTTCAGTCGGTTAAGCAACTAACTCTTGGTTTTGGCTCAGGTCACGATCTCATGGTTCACGGGATCGAGTCCTGTGTCGGACTCTGTGCTGACAGCATGGAGCCTGCTTTGGATTCTCTCTCTCCTCTCTCTCTGCCCCTCACCCCACTTGCTCTCTTTCTGTCACTCTCTCTCTGTCTCAAAATAAGCATTAAACATAAACAAACAAACATTATTTTGTTTTAGCATGGGGATTATGCCCAGTCAATATTTGTGGGATTAATGAGTGGATGAATGAATGGATGTGCCTGAACACATATCCCTGAAGGCGAGTGAGCTCTTTGAGAGGCCTAGGCCATCAGAGACCATGACAGTCTAATGAGAATGACATTCCTGGAGGTTCAATCCAATTCAACACATGTCAATACAGAAACACCTGTGATGTGGGAGGTGTTGTGCTAAGTTGTGCAGGGAACGGATGCAAAGGAAACGGGAGGGAATTAGACAGGCCCAAACAGGACTGTGACTCCAAGTAGACAAGACAAGAGTTATGGAGGTTCAAAGGAGAGCAGGGTTACACACATTTGGCAGGGAAATCAGGAAAGCTATGCTAAAGGAAGTAGTGCTTGCATTTGCCACGAAAGAAGTAATGTTTCAGTAAACGGGGATATGGGAATGGCATCCGAGCTGGGATGGAGCAGAGGTGGCGATGCAGAACAGACAAGGCTGAGAAGCATAAGGTGACAAGTCCAGTTTGATTGGGACATGGGCGTTGGTGGCAAATATTGGACAATAAGATTTGAAAGACAAGTTGATGGTGAACTTCATAAAAAAGAGTGTTGTTATTGCAATGGATTTGAACTCATCTACCTGACATGTTCTTGCCTGATCCTTCTTGAGAAGCTGGGAACACAGGGGTCTGCGGGACTGCCATAAACGTAAATCAAACAGTGTCGGCTTCCCCCATGCCCAGGGCCCCATGAGGACTCTTATCATTGGGCCTAAATATGTGTTTGAATTAGGATAGCCTTAGGAGGTTTAAAAGGGCATGAAGTCATAACAGTTGAGGCCCTGAATGTAACCTTGGCAACAATTAAAAAAATAAATTGAATATTACTCTGTGCCCAATTAAACACAGAACAACAGTGTGGAAATGGAAATTTATCTGCAGCTGGATGGCTTCATTGCAGGTTAATGACAAAGCGGAGTGCTGTGGATCATATTTTCCAAAAATGGCTGCAACAACATCTCTCATTGCACATGCTTTTCAGCAAAGTGACCTTCCCGCTCCCCAGGAGGAGGGGCACTTGATGTCTCCACACCCTGGAATCTGGGTGGGCCCCATGGCTGCTTTCATCAATAGGATACCGTGGAAATAATGTCACCACAATTCTGAGCAAAGCCTTCACTGGTCTGGCAGCTTCGGCTTCCTACCCTTTGAAACAGTCAGTCCTGGAATGCTCCTCTGGAAACCCAGCCACCAAACCGTGAGAAGCTCAAGTCACAGAGGGAGGCTCACATAAGTCAACAGCCCCATCGGGGCCATCATTGCCGGGGGCTATTCTACACCATGATGGGATCTTACAGGATGACCAGCCCATCCTGTTCAGTCTTCAGGTGACTGCATTCCTAGCTGCCGTGATATCAGGCTGCAGTCACATGGGAGATTTAGGCAAGAACCACATGGCTGAGCCCGGTCAACTCACAGAACCATGAGAGATAACAATAGATTGTTATTTAAGCTGTTATATTTTGGAATAGTTTGTTACTCAACAATAGATACCCTAAACACTAAGATTGGGGGTTATGCCGTGGGCCAAGGACAGCCATAAATGCAGGCCCATGGTCATGAAGGGAATGGGGCAGTGGAATGTGAGTGGTCAGGTGACATCTGACCCCACAAGGGCAAGACACTGCAGGATAAATGCCCAGGGTGTGGGGTGAGTAACAGGACAGGAGACTGGATTCTGGCTCTCACCTCAAGCTCCAGCTTTGTCACCTAAGTGGAAACAAATCCTACAGGGTGTTATGAGGATTAAACAAAAAGGCGTAAATGAAGATACTTTACACTCAATGAGCCTTTCCCAGAAGGTATCATTACAATTTCCTACAGATGGTTGGATGCTAACGAGTTATTAGTATCTGAAGGTGGTGTATCCCATGAAGCTTTATCACGAATGGGCTTCTGCTTGGAAGTGCTTCATAGCAACCCCGAGAAGCAATTCTTAACTCATAATCATACACGTCCCCCACCAGGGGTCTGTTGAGTTCTCCACATTCATTCAGTCAGTCCTTCCTTCCTTCACTCACTAATTACTTGAGGGCTAAGTACATGCCACGCAGTGTTGTAGGCACTGGGCACAGAGCAGTGAGCAAAACAAAAACACCTCTTCCCTGGTAGAGCCTGCTGTCTAGTATCAGTGTTTATGGTGATACAGTGCCAACAGTTTTAAACTACCGGGGGCAGTATCGTGTGGTAATTCATTGTTTGTGAACCCAGCTTACCAACTGTGAGACTTTGGGCAACTCACTTCAGTTTTCTGTGCCTCAGTTTCTTCATCTGTAAAGTAAGCATGATGATGGTGATGATGATGATGATGGTGATGATGATTATTTCACAAGATCAAATGAACTAATGCATGTAAATGATGTGGAGTAGTGACTGACACGGAGTAAGCCATGTCCCAATAAATATTACTAGTTATTATTACCATTATCTTTCTTTTCTGTGGGAAATAGTTTTCTTATAGCTCTTGTTAAATGATCAATAGTATGCTTTCTTTTCCTTTCAACATGGTAATTTCCTTCCTCCCTTCCTTCCTTCCTTCCTTCCTTCCTTCCTTCCTTCCTGTTTCTGCCATGGAAAGAAGGATGATAGATGGTTCATGATATTTATTTACCTGCCAAAGTCATCCATGGCTTTCTAGTTTGAGAAATAAGGCTTAAATTATTTCCCATAAGATTATAAAACCACTGATTGTATTGATAATTGTGTGGTCAATATTTGAGTCTACGGTCACCTTTTCACTTATCTCTCTGAGGATGTAACCCCAAGAAGATCAAGAGGAAAGCAGGAAATCCTGTGAAAGCAGGAGAAGCTAGGACCAAGGGGTCACTGGGCCCCATACACACTGTGGTCTGGGTGAAAGGTGTCTACTAGGCCACAAGGTATATGGTGCCCTCTGGAGTTATGGGACATGGAGGCTTTAATGGACCTATTCTATAGTGGACCTATTCTAAGTATTGACCATACTTCTTCAAGAAACAAAAGCAGTTTTGGAGAGAAAATAAAATTCAGGATGCCTGGCCTGGCTCAGTTGGAAGAGCATGTGACTCTTGATCTTGGGGTCATAAGTTTAAGCCCCACATTGGGTGTAGAGCTTGCTTTAAAAAAAAAGAGAGAAAAGAAAGTTCTTAAACTCTAAAAGTCATTGAGCTACCTCTATTAATGGATAAATAATGAAAAACTTAAGTAAGAGACTCTCTGTTATGTAAAAGAAATCCCAAGGCAGGCAGTTTGGGGTGTGTGACACCTACATCATCAGCAGATATGTAGGCTCCTTTTGTCTTTCCTCCACCACCCTCAGGGTGTCTACCTTGAGAGACAAAATGGCTGCTGGAACTCCAGCTGTCATGTCCCAATTCCAGGCAGGAAGAAGGAGACACAGGGGGAATAGTAAAAAAGCACCCTTCTAGCTGAGTCAGTTCTCTTTCAGAAACTTTTCCAGGGGCTCTGTCCAACAAGTTCCATTTCTATCTCACTGACCATTTTAGAGTGGAGACATCGTCCCTAGGGTGTCCCACTCTTTTGAGCAATGTGCTGAACCATCTGTGATGAGGCTGCATGTTTTGGGGGACTGCAGTGAAAGCCTTTTGTTGGCTGATACTTTGCCCTTGAAGTTCCTTTGAAGTCAAAACCCATCAGATATAGGACACTTGGGTGGCTCAATCCATCAATTGAGCCACTTGGGTGGCTCAATCCAATCAAGTGTCCAGCTCTTGATTTCAGCTCAGGTCATGATCTCACAGTTTCTGAGTTCAAGGCCCGTGTCGGGCTTTGCACCGTCAGGGCAGATTGCTTGGGATTCTCTGTCTCTCTCTGTCACTGCCTCTTCCGTGTTCTCTCTCTCTCAAAGTAAGTAAAATAAACTTAAAAAAAAAAAACAAACCCAACCCATCAGATATAACAGAAAATATCTGAAGCACTCAATTATCATGACACTTCAAGTTTTGAAAGTAGGGAATCTTTCTCTGATTTCAAAGAAAAATCATAAATATTTAAACAGTCTTTGTCTGCTTCTCCTCCCTTTCTAATTCCCTCCTACCCATCCTCCTACTTTATCCCCAAACCTGAATTCCTGGATTAATTTTTAATAACGATAGCTCAGGGAAGAATTTTAGCTTCTGTAATTTTTTTTTTAAGTTGCTGTATTTCGTCACACATTCCACCCCTGGAATTTCAGATGATGCTTTAGAGGGTTTTTGGTATGAATTTTGTATCACAAAACCCAGAAAAGTTAGCGTTTCCTCTGGAGGAGCACAGGACTTTCAAGTTCTGATCCTAATGAAGTCAATCACTTTATTTATTGAACTAGAACTTAGATGAACTTATTTCCAAGAGGTCTGTAGGTGATTTGCAAAATTAGGCATAGTTAAAAATAAAAATGTCAGGGCTAACACCAAAACAGATTTTAAAAGGCAATTACCTTTCTCTTCTCTGACTTATAAAAAGGAAATTACACGATGCTCCTTCAGCATAATACCGTGTTGAAATGTGATGAATATTTGCCAAGTACTTTGAGATCCACCCTGAAAGGTGTTTTAAGCTTCAAGTGCCATTACTATTAAGTACCATCATTTTAACACAGCTTTTAGCATTCAAATCCTACCTCTGATGTCATGTGAACTGTAGGCATCATCCTTAGATTCAAAAGACAAATAACTTCCAAATATAATAACATGTCCTAGCTCTTCCCTGACCCGATCAATGATTCCAGGAGACACGTATAGGATATGGGCTGGCACACAACAGCCACCATGGATGGGTTTTGCTTTCTTTCTTGATGATGTCCTCAAAAGCACTTTTTAAAAGGTGCCCATGTGACGGCCTCGGGAAGCCCAAAGCCTGGCCACCTCCTTAGGCGTTATTCAAACCAACCTGGTGTTTGCATTGCCTTGTTAGCATATCTTGAAAGGGCCTGGACACAAAAAAAGATCCTTTTAAGATATCATCTCTTGCTGACACTGCAAGAGGAACAGTAAATGGTGTTTATAGATGAGCAGCATCCTACAGGAAACAGGTCCAAAGGGTTGGATTCTAGCCTCTCTTTTTTCACTAACTGGCTGTGGTCTCTTGAAAAAGTCACTTTGATCTTACTTTTCTCATCTATGAAATACAACGGTCTCTTCCAGCTTTGTTAATTTATAAACTGACGAAACACTGAACTATGTTAATTCCCTAGGAGATCCATCTGTCCTGGTGTGAGAATGGGCGAGGCTATCCCTGTGATGCGTCATGGTTTGTGTATTTCATGACTGTTCACTTCTGGTTTGCGACCAGTAGATCAATGATTAACACTTGAGTCAAGCCGAATCCCGTGGTATCTTCAATCAAATACTTAAAAAAAAAAAAAACCCTGCCATTTGGTAAGCAGTCACAAAACATATTTTAAAAATCTAAATGGAGGGAAGAAGTGGGTGGAGATGGGGGGGGGAAGTGGGCAGTACAGAATTTACTTTTCTCATTTTAACTAATAAAACTTTAACTTACGAAAGGCAAGACATTCAACGGTGCATTACTGGTTTCTGATTCGACAACACAGATTCCACACTCAGTCTGTAAGTACACCGCACTAATTTTTTTTAAATGGAGGTGCAAATGGAATGAGGTCCTTCTGACGTGACTTTAAAAAATGCACTGGTCGTGGGGCACCTGGGTGGCTCAGTCGGTTAAGTGTCCGACTTGGGCTCAGGTCGTGACCTCGCGATTGGCGGGTTTGGGTTCGAGCCCCACGATGGGCTCTGTGCTGATAGTTCAGAGCCTGGAGCCTGCTTCGGATTCTGTGTCTCCCTCTCTCTCTGCCCCTCCCCCTCTTGCTTGTCTCTCTCCCTCAAAAATAAATAAACATAAAAAAAAATTTAAAAAATGAGCTGCTTGTGTTTTAAATCATAGAGATTAAAAATGGTCAAAATGGTTTTGTCTGTTACTAGGGCCTAAATTACTGTGCTTTGGTTAGCGAGGGTTACTCGTAGCTTGTGTGTGATTTGAGGGAAGAGACGTCTGAATTGTTTACGTCTTGATTCCGTGGGAGGTTTCTGTAAACATATGGCTTCTTTAAAATCTCCAGGGCTACAGAAAAAAACCCTGGACCTAACAGGAGATTATGGGTACACCTCCCCCTACTGGGCACCATCTGCAACTGCTTACTCGTATGGTCTGCTGGCAGAGGTGTGTGGATGGTGGAAGGTTCCCCTGGAAACAGAAACCTTGGGATTCTAACTCGTGTTTGGGAGTCACGGGACAATGACGATAGAGGTGTGTGTGTGCGCGGGTGACCGGGTGCACGTGCGTTTTCCACCAAACAGGAAAAACAGCACAGATAAAGGCACAGAAGTCAGCAAGCAGACTAGTTTAACTGGACAAGAGGTATTGGAAAGGAAAAAGCATGAGCACGCAGCCGGAAAGCTAGCTTGGAGCTAGTTGTGGAAGATTTTGAGCAAGCCAGCCATAAAATGGGAAACCACGGAAGCTAATTTTGAATGGAGGAACTCATTCATGTACTCGGCAGCCATTGGCCCAGCATGGCCCGCAAGCCAGCCGTTTGCTAAGTGCTGTGCACAAGCCAAGATAGATCTCGGTTGCTTCCTGACCTCAAGCAGCCTAGAGTCTAGGCGTTGAAATTAGGTTGGTACCTATGCGACCATAATACAAAGCAGAAAGAGGTGTATCATCTGAAGTAAAACTAGGCAGCGAAAGGATTACTTTCAGCAGTGGACTAGGGCAAAGTTCAGTAGAAGATCGTCATGGTGAAGGTTATCTTGGCAATAAGAATGGACTGGAGGCGGGAGTGAGAGAAGCCAATGAGAGGTGATCAAAGTATATCTTTTTTTTTTTATATATTGTAATTCGCATTATTATGTGATTTTTACATTTATTTATTTTTGAGAGACAGAGTAAGACAAAGTGAGAGTGGGGGAGGGGCAGAGAGAGAGGGAGACACAGGATCGGAAGCAGGCTCCAGGCTCTGAGCTGTCAGCACAGAGCCCGACGCAGGGCTTGAACCCACAGACCAGGAGATCATGACCTGAGCCGAAGTCAGACGCTCGACCAACTAAGCCACCCAGGCACCCCAAAGGATATCTTTTTAAGATTTCACTTCTTAAAGTAATCTCCACGCCCTACCTGGAGCTTGAATTTATAACTATGAGATCAAGAGGTGCATGCTTCACTGACTGAGCCAGCCAGGTGCCACCCACCCCAATTTTTGTATATCATATCTTCTATCAAATAGATACACTTTCATAATGTGACAATTTAGATTACCTTATGTGTATGAAATGATGTGGATAAAGAGATTGTGATGTATGCATACAATGGAATATTATTCAGCTATAAAAAACCAAAATACTGATTCATGCAACAGTATGAATGAATCTCCCAGACATTATTCTGGACAAAGGAACTGGACACAAAAGAGGGACAAGTGCATGATTCTGTTCATATGATACGATTCTAGATCAGGGGCACCTGGGTGGCTCAGTAGGTTGAGGATCTAACTTGGGCTCAGGGTGTGATCTTGAGCCCCCGCATTGGGCGCTATGCTGACAACATAGAGCCTGCTTCGGACCCTCTGGCTCCCTCTCTCTCTGCCCCTTCCTCGCTTGTGCTCACTCTTTCTCTCTCTCTCAAAAATAAATAAACAAACATAAAAAAAAAGAATTCTAGAACAGACAAAACAAATCTCTATTGATAAGTCAGATCAGTGGTTGAATGAGGTGTGGTGGTAGAGTGTTGACTGAATGTAAAGGACGGAAGTTTCTGGGGAGGTCTTCTGTATCTTAAATGGAGCATTGGTTACATAGATGAATTCAGAATTCATCCACTTCCGCTGAAATATCTAAATATTTCCACCTCAAATATAGATTTTATTTTATGCAAATTATTCCACAACAAAGTCTACTTAAAAATTAGAAAGTGGTAGGGCACCTGTCTGGCTCGATCAGAGGAGTGTGCAACTCTTGACCTCAGGATTGTGAGTTTGGGCCCCACGTGTAGAGATTATTTTAAAAAATAAATAAACTTAAAAAAATTAGGAAATTGTAAAGCATAATGATTTATTATGGCCACCAAGCTACTTGATTTGTAATTGGTCATTTCTAAATTCTGTTAATGAGGCATTAAAAAGTAATTTACTTTAATAAATTAAATAAACCCACTTTAATAAAGAATTGTGCCTTTATTCAAAACAAAACAGAAAGACACATGGTGAATAGAGTGAGTCATTCTCACATATTTCCTGAAGGGGTAAAGAGATAAAAGGGAGTAAAGAGAATATTCAAAGAAACAATGATTAGAGAATTTTCCAGAACAGATGAAAGACATGAATCTAAAGAAAGCATAACATATGCCAAGAATGGATAAGTAAAAATGTTTATCTCCATTCATAGATAAAATAAAACTGACACACACAGAAGAATGAGACCACTGAGTGATAATAAGGAGATAGGCAAAGACTGATCAATGATTTCTCCAATCAAATCTCTCAAATGCTTCCTACATCCACTCAATTTTTCACTATTCTTGGTACTTTTACTTGAAAACCCGAGTAGTCAGATTTTCTCCAGTTTCTAAAAAAAAGTCACCTTTCAAAATGAAGCTAGCAAGAGGACTATGAAATTGTAAAGGGAGTTACCATGGGTCTGAAGGGCAGTTTGATATGCTATTTCAGTGAACATTGAAAGAAAATTCCTTGATTGGCAAAATTTCCCATAAAATCTTGCTTTTAGAAATGAGGATAGTAGAGGTGGTTTTTTTTGGCCTTCATTATTTGGGCAAGCTCCCTATAAACTAGGAAACATGTTATAAAAATGAAATTGAAGTAAAAGACCACAAGTAGATTGGAAGCTGCTTAAAATAGAGTGGGGAGCCTTGCCATGGGTTAGTGGTGATGGAAATCGTTTACTCTGGACATCTGATTTTTTTATTCTGTAATCATTTACATGACTATCTGCCTAAGACATGCATTCGTACATGTTCCTCTCTTACATCCAGACTTAAGGAATAATTTTGTTTTCTATAAATAGATAAGAAGGGTGAGGAGACAGAGATGAAGAAAAAGAGAGCAATAAATTCAGGCACAAAGTATCTTGCTTTACCCCTGCTGTGTCCATATCCTTGTCCTTATTTGTCCTGCCAATGACAGAGAGCCCAGAGACCACAGGTTCGGTTATTAAACACATTCCTTACTGATGACTCCAGGAAGGGATTGTGGTTATGTCTAATCTGGGAGAAATGTGGTAATTTCCATTCATGTGTTCAAAAGCTCTACTGAGGTGCTTGCCTACCAAGGTCATTTAGCATTCTAAAAGGGAGTCACTGGCCCCCTTTTCTCAAAAACAATTAAGCTTCAGGGCATTACCTGCCTTTGAACATATCGATCTTTCCATAAAAGTGCATGCAGATCATTTCTCTCCCCTGAAAATTGGATCATGTTCCTGGGCATGTGATGTGTACCCAAGGAAGAGGTTCTGAATCCTGTGTGAACAAGTTCACATAGACTCTATTCCATCATAGATCTCAAGTCAGTTTGATTTACTTCCTATTCAAGAATTCCACTTCCATAGCTCTGCAGTCGGTGGGGTCACTGTGAGAAATTTACATAAATATATTATCCCCCTGGTGGCAAGGAAGAAGTGAATAAACAGTAGGTTCTCTTAAGAACAAACCCTTGAAGAACTGTACTTGTACTACTGTAGAAAGATCCTTAAATGTATTAGTACCTTGAACCAAATTTTGGAAAGCATCTTCTCACTGTTTTTCACCTTTTTGGTGTTTGGGTTGTTCAGTGACCAAATGCATTAGTGATTGTGACCAAAAGTCTTCTTACGTGCATTAAGTGAGTATTTTTCAGTGTAATATTTTAATTCCCTTAATGATTTTTTTCACTGTATTTTTTGAGGGTTTTTTTTTTTGTGGTTTCTTCTATTATGTGTGTGTGTGTGTGTGTGTATAACATACTTTACATAATTTTATGTATTTTATTTATTTATTTTTTTGTTTTTAATTTTTTTTTTCAACGTTTATTTATTTTTGGGACAGAGAGAGACAGAGCATGAACGGGGGAGGGGCAGAGAGAGAGGGAGACACAGAATCGGAAACAGGCTCCAGGCTCTGAGCCATCAGCCCAGAGCCTGACGCGGGGCTCGAACTCCCGGACCGCGAGATCGTGACCTGGCTGAAGTCGGACGCTTAACCGACTGCGCCACCCAGGCGCCCCTAATTTTATGTATTTTAAAGAAACAAAGAGAAGGAAGGCAGTATATGTTTATAGTGTTTGTTATATTAACCTTCTTGTTTACCATTTCTGGTTCTCTTCATTTGTTCCTGGGGGTTAAAATTACCATCAAGTGTAATTTTCTTACTCCAATATAACTTTGCTCCCACCCACCTCCTTTGTAATATTATTGTCACAAATATGATATTTCTATGTGGTATGAGCCCAACAATGCAATTATATACACATTATTTTATTATTTTATTTTATTTTGTTTTTTAAAGTTTATTTATTTATTTTTGAGAGAGAGAGAGAGCACGCAGGTGGAGCAGAGAGAGGGAGAGAGAATCCAAAGCAGGCTCCGCGCTGTCAGCGCAGAGCCCCAACTTGGGACTCAATCCAAGGAAGCGTGAGATCGTGACCTGAGCTGAAATCAACCGACTGAGCCACCCAGGGCCCCTCCTTAAGGAGTTTGAAAACGAGACCAAACTGAAGCACGCTCCCTGTCTCATCATAAGGGAAGGCAGATAGCCACAGCCCAGGGCAGGAAGAGTCCCATCGGTATAGGGCAAGAGGTCTCAAGAGTGTCAGGTGTTGGGTTTTGGACCCCTGCGGAGCTCCCACTACCAGCCCCCACCTCTGCCCATGACTTGACTTATAAGGAGAAGAGACCTATCCAAGGTCACAAGGTGGGTTTCTTTCTGCCCTTTGGAGTTAGACCAGATGCCAACATCCTTGGGGGAGGAGGGGTGGGGGCCCCTTCTAGTCCCACCCCAGTGCTCATTACAGGGACATTGTCCTTGAGGCTGACACCACCAGACCTGGAACCTTTTCTGAGGTGGTGGGAGTTCAGGACCAGAGAACCAAGGGTAGGGGGAGTGTCAGAGGGGGCCCAGGGACCAAGCTCAGTTTGGAGCTGGTGACCTCCCAATCTACCTGATTCCCAGGGCCCACGAATGTGTGGGGAATGGCTGCTCAGCTTCAGAGGAGTTTATTGCTGGGACCTGGAGAGTAGCTGCTGGAATGGCTCCCCGAGGAGGTGACCAGTCTCCGGCCTCGGCCCGGCCAGGGCTGACACCGATGTCTGTGGGTGGTGGCAGCACCGGGACGCAGGTCGAGCACTGCTGCCTCCTGGAAGCTGGGTTGCTACAGGCAAGGGGAGCTGAGTGAGCAGCTGGGAAGGCCCGCCCTCCCTCCCCATGTGCCACAGGGGGGCGCTGCCAGTGCAACAGGGACAGCGCCACCCCCTGGACAGCCTGTGCACCCTCCCACATTATTTTAATTGCTTTCTAAATCAGTTAAGAGAAGAAAGGAGATGAAACATGCATTCACACCATCTTCAATTACCTAATTACCTTTACCTGTTTTGTGTGTGTATGCATGTGTGTGTTTGAATTCCCATCAG
This sequence comes from Prionailurus bengalensis, assembly GCF_016509475.1. NCBI lineage: Eukaryota > Metazoa > Chordata > Mammalia > Carnivora > Felidae > Prionailurus > Prionailurus bengalensis. The sequence continues at coordinate 229,366,267 of NC_057343.1, forward strand.
GCTTCGCTTGCTTTCAGCCCACGGCACTTCCTTTAGTATTTCTTGTAAGGTGGGTTGGCTAGCAACAGATTCTTTCGGTTTTTGTTTATCTAGGAGTGTCTTTGTTTTGTTTTCATTTTTGTAAGGTGGTGTTGCTGGTTTTACATATTTGGTTGACAGATTTTTTTTGTACAGTTCTTTTTTTTTTTTTTTTTAATTTTTTTTTTTCAACGTTTATTTATTTTTGGGACAGAGAGAGACAGAGCATGAACAGGGGAGGGGCAGCGAGAGAGGGAGACACAGAATCAGAAACAGGCTCCAGGCTCTGAGCCATCAGCTCAGAGCCCGACGCGGGGCTCAAACTCCCGGACTGCGAGATCGTGACCTGGCTGAAGTCGGATGCTTAACCGACTGCGCCACCCAGGCGCCCCTGTACAGTTCTTTGAATACGTCCCCTTCTAGATTCCCTTGTTTTTCTAATAAGGAGTCGGTGGGTAATCTTATGGGGGTTTTCATACATGACAAGTTGTTTTCCAATCACTGCTTTTGAGATTTTTCTCTTTGCCTTCGACATTTTCTCTTTCAAAAAAAGTCTTCTCACATTTTTACATGATGTATCTAGGTGTGGATCTTTGTTCTGTTTATCCTACGTAACATTGGTTGAACTTGGATGTGTAGGTTATTCTTTTTTAGAGCAAATATGGGAAGTTTTCAGTCATTATTTCTTCAGAAGGTTTTTCTGCTTCTTTCTCTCTTCTCCCCTTCTGATTCTCCAATTATATGTATGTTGGTATCCCACATTTTTCTGAGGTTTTGCTCGTTTTCCATCATCTTTTTTCTGTTTCTCAGATTATATAATCTCTATTGATTTATCTTCAAATTCATAGATAATTTTCGTATGCCAGTTCAAAACTGCTGTAATAAATTTTTCATTTAAGTTATTGTACTTCTCAACTCCAGAATCTGCATTTGTTTCTTTTTTAAAAAATAATTTCTTTTTTTTTGAAGTTTATTTATTTTTGAGAGAGAGAGCATGCCAGCAGGGGAGGGGTAGAGAAAGAGGAAGACAGAGAGAATCCCAAACAGGCTCCATGCTGTCAGGGCAGAACCCAACTCAGGGCTCGGTCTCACAAACCCTGTGGGATAATGACCTGAGCCCACATCAAGAGTTGGATGCTTAACCAACTAAGCCACCCAGGTGCCACCTATGATTTCTGTTTATTTTCTCTATTTGATCAGACATTATCATCATACCTCCCTTTACCTTTTTTTTTTAAGATTTTATTTTTAAGTAATTGCTACACCCAACATGGGGTTTGAAATTATAACCCCAAGATCAAGAGTTGTGTGCTCTACTGACTGAGCCAGTCGGGTGCCCCTCTTTACTTCTTTAACCACAGTTTTCTTTAGCTGTTCAAGGATATTTATAATGACCGTTTCAAAGTCTTTCTCTGTTATGTATAACAGCTGGATCCAGGCAGTTTCTGTTGCCTGCTTTTTTTTTTTTTTCCTTGCGTGTGGGTCACACTTTTTGCTTCTTTGCATGTCTCAAATTTCTTGTGGAAAACTGGAAATTTTAGTCAATGTCTATTAGCAACTCTGGACATTGACTTCCTCCACCCCTAGGGCATGTTGCTGTGTGTCCGTTTATTTGCCTAGTGTCGTGGCTGGACTTTTTTTTAGGGAAGTCTACTTTCCCTGCAGTGTGAGGATGGTACTAGTTTTATCAGAGTTCCATTTTTTTAAGTTTACTTATTTATTTTTGAGGGGCTTAGGAGGAGAGAGAGGGAGAAGAGAGAAAGAATCCCGAGCAGCCTCCATGCTGTCCGTGCAGAGCCTGACTTGGGGCCCAAACTCACGAACCGAACCATGAGATCATGACCTGAGCCGAAATCGAGAATCTGCGCCTCATCGCTTAACCAACTGAGCCACCCAGGCACCCCATTAGAGTTCCCTTTGCCTTTCATTTTCCCTAATCTCAGTTGAGCTGTCTGCCCCTATTGGTATCACACCCAGATGTTAGGTTCTACTAATTGCCAGACTGATTACTGTATCTTTTTTTTTTTTTTTTTGACAGTGCCTTGGGGGTCTGAACTGCTTTACAGGCTGATCCAACTAAATTCAGGCCTCTTTCCAGGGGAGGTTTTTGAAGCCAGTCTTGGAAGTCTGTTCGAACCCCAGGAATGCTCTATTAGTTGTATCTTTCTCTGGTTTTCCCTGGGAAACTAGATGGCCTATGGTTTAGCTTTGAGAATGTCCTTAGGCTTTTACTTCCCCACATTCTGTTTCAAATAAAGTCAGTTCTTTTTGGGGAGAACTTCTGTTTTATAGCCTGCCTCTGCTCCTCAGCAAAATCTGAGCTGTGGCTCCAGAGCCGAAGGCAGGGACAACGGCGTGCTTCTCTGTGAGTGACACCTGTTTTAGGAGTAGGGTGCTGGGTGGGGGCAGGGGCCCCTGAACTTCACAGTTTGCCTTTCTTGGTGTGGATGCTCTGACCCATGAATGAACTGAGATGAGGGCAATCAGAGCTCCTATGGTCTCAGCCTTTCACACCTGACATAGATCCTTTGCCCTATGAGTGGGGCTTGATGGAAGAAGAAAGCCTCTGTCCTCTCAGCCATACTTGCTTGGAACTCAGCCTCTGTGATACAGACCTGGGGCTGGTATGAGAAATGCCTGTGGCATGTCCCTCCCCAGGAGACACCATAGCCATCCATTGGGAGCTCAGGGGAGACAGCCTCATTTTCTTGGCCACACCCACTTGTGCTAAACTGGATGGGTGGATGGGGAGAGCAGATTCTAGCTTAAGTCCCCTAGATTTTTGCTATTCTCACTAAAATTTACTATATTTTCCTGTTACATGTTTCCTCATTTCCTTAGTACATGTCCTTAGGACAATTTCTTGAAACTTTATTTTTTTAAATTATTTTTTTTATGTTTATTTATTCTTGGGGGGGGGGGTAGAGAGACAGAGAGACAGAGAGACACAGAATCCAAAGAAGCAGGCTCCAGGCTCTGAGCTGTCAGCACAGAACCCGATGAGGGGCTCAAACTCACCAACTGTGAGATCACGGCCTGAGCCAAAGTCGGATACTTAACTGACTGAGCCACCCAGGTGTCTCAATTTCTTGACACTTTAAGTGGTTTTATTTCTCAAAAAAATTTTTTGCCATTTATGGTTGTTGCACTGACAGGTGGGTACATGGAGTTCACTTCGCTATTCTGGAAGTAGTTTACCCAATTGCCTTCTTAGCGTAAAATTTGAAGATTGAAAAAACAACAGTTACATCTGCCTCTGTGGCATTAGTTCTATCACAATAATATTTGAGACTGTCTCAATATTTCATAGCCAAATTTTGCATTGATTTAGATCCAATCATATTGCTTACAGCACTTATATACATAAAGATATAAAGAATTAAATCACAGTTGTGAGACAAGTGTAAATCCCAGGGTTACAGATTTATAAAGAGATTCCATGATGGCATCAGCAGTTGTAGATATTTTTACAAATTTCCTGGTTTCTGTTAAGATAAACAATTTAAAGAGAAAGGGTAAGTTTTTCAGGATTATTAAGATGTCTGCTTTTCTATCATGATTTATTTATTACTCACTTCTTTTTTTTTTTTTTAAGATTTTATTTATTTATTTTTAATGTAATCTCCACCCCCAATGTGGGGCTCAAACTCACAACCCTGAGATCAAGAGTCACCTGCTTTACCGACTGAGCCAGCCAGGCGTCTCTCTTGTTCACTTCTAAAATAATTTCTAAAACTTGACTAAATGGTGAATAATAAGATGTTGTTTCAATTTTCATAAAGAATTAGATGCAACCAATTAAGAGCTGACTTCTGGTTGTTAGTTTGCCCAAGCTAACCAAGTTATAAAATATTAACATATCTGGAAGCTCAGCTGCTTGCTTCTGTATGAAAATGAGCCTGTGATCATAGAAGTTTTCATGTAAGAATTAAGAAACAGAGAATGAAGAATTTTATGAACACTCCAGTCCAAGCCCTAGAGGATGCCTGTTGGAAATTTTGACAAGTGATCCTTAGGAACACCTTGGCTTCCTAACAAAGGCTGACCAATACTCTGATCCATTTCATGTGTAAAAGGTCATTTCTCCCATCGAGCAAGATTCTCTCTTCTTTTACTTTTCACTGACCAATAGTAGGCCTGTCTTCTGAAAAAATCTAGATCGGTTTTATCGCATTGTCTAAAGAAGAACATTGATGTAGATCTGAAATGCAATTTTGCGAAAATTCACAAATAAGCCCACTTAAGACAAAACTATCGATTAGAAGCTTGCAGCCACAATTCACAGCATATCTGACAGAATGTGGTTTAAACAATGGGGCCTGATTAACAAGTGTTATGAAAACTCTGGAGATAAGTTGTTCCAGAAATGGTTAATCTAGCAGCTTCAAAACAGCTTCTCTTTTTCATGATTAGGCCTCCACATGCATCACTTCCTTACTAACTAAAATCAAAAAGCAGAGAATGGAAGGATCTTTTCATCCAGAACTTTTTATCCCACTAAGACTCTCAGCAGGGGTGCCTGGGTGGCTCAGTTGGTTGAGCCTCAGACTCTTGATTTTGGCTCAGATCATGATCCCAGGTCGTGGGATCAAGCCCCACATCAGGCTCCCTGCTGAGAGTGGAGCCTGCTTAAGATTCTCTCTCTTTCCCTCTCTCTCTCCCTCTGCTCCTGTCCCCTGCTCATGCTCTTTCTAAAAAAAAAAAAAAAAAAGACTCAGCAGAAGGTTCCCATTTTGTGTCAACAGCCAGGGCTGGGTCACCTTGAACCAATCACTGTCCCAGGTAAATAAGGATCCTGTGATTGACTAGGAGTTATGTCAATCAATACTACTCACCTGGGGTCAGGGCAAACTGTTGCCTCCGACTTGGACCAAATTGGGATTCTACTCTCAGAAACAAGAATGGTTGTTGGGTAGTCAACTCACAGTTTCTACAAAAGTATCTTAGCCCAAACTTGAAAATTAAATCCTATGATAGAGTGATATGGTTTTTTTTCTCTAATATATCCTATGCGAAAGTGTGTTTTTATAAGATTTGAGATATATTTCATACACCATAAAATTCACCCATTGCAAGTATACAGTGGTTTTTAGTATATTCACAGCTGTGCAACCATCTTGACTTAATTTTAGAACATTTTCATCACCCTAAAAAGAAACCCTATGCATATTAGCAGTAATTCTCCACTCCTTCCCTCCTTCCTTAGCCCTGGGCATCTACTACCTCCTTTCTGTCTTTTTGGATTTGTCAACTTTGGACATTTCACATACATGGAATCATATAATTTGTGATCATTTGTGACAGACTTCTTTCACTTAGCATAATGTTTTCAAGGTCCATTCATATTGTAACATGTGTCAGTACTTCCTTATTTTTTTATTGCCAAACAACATTCCATTTTAAGCAAGCTTACTTTTTTTTTTTTTTTTTTTTAGTAATCTTTAAACCTAACATGAGGCTGGAACTCACAAACCCAAGATCAAGAGTCACATGCTCTACCGACTGAGCCAGCCAGGTGCTCCCAAACTTATATTTTTTATCCATTCATCAGTAGATGGGCATTTACAACCACCTTTTGTCTGTTACGAATAATTCTGGTATAAGCATTTGTGAGCACACTTTTGTATGAACGTGTTTTCAATTCCCTTGGATATATACTTAGGAATGAAATTGCTGAATCATATGGTAACTCTATGTTTAGCATTTTGAGGGATCGCCAAACTATTTTGCAAGGCAGCTGCACAATTTTACATTCTTACCAGCAACGAATGAGGGTTCCAGTGCTTCCACATATTCATGAACACTTGCTATTGTCATCTTTTTCATTTTAGTCATCCCAGTGGGTGTGACATGGTATATCATCGTGGTTTGTTTGCATTTCCCTTATATCTAATGACATGGAGCATCTTTTCATGTACCTGTTGGCCATTTGTATATTCTCTGTGGAGAAATGTCTATTCAAATCCATTTTTAAATTGGCTTATATGTCTTTTTATTGTTAATTTGTGAGAGTTCTTTGTGTATTCTGGATACAATCCCTTGTTAGATACATGATTTACACATATTTTCTCCCATTCTGTAGGTTGTCTTTTCACTTTCCTGATTGTGCCCACTGAGGCACAAAAAGTTTTGATTTCGATGTAGTCCAATGTGTTTATTTTTCCTTTGCGTACTTTGGGTTGGTATTTAAGAAATCATGTGTAGGGTGGGAGGGAGGGGAGGCTGGGTGATGGGTATTGAGGAGGGCACCTTTTGGGATGAGCACTGGGTGTTGTATGGAAACCAATTTGACAATAAATTTCATATATTGAAAAAAAAATAAATCATGTGTAATCCCAGGTCACAAAGATTTACTTCTGTATCGCCTATTAGGAATTTCATAGTTTGAGCTCTTACATTTAGGTCATGATTAATTTTGATTTAATTTTTGTGTGTAGTGTGAGATGGGGTACGACTTAATTTTTTTTTTTTCATGTGAATATCCAGTTGTCTCCGAACCATTTGTTAAATAAATCATGATTCTCCTGTTGAATTGTCTTGGAATCTTTGATGAAAACCACTTGAACATTAATGTAAGGCTTTATTACTGGACTTCATCTCTATTCCATTGATTCATAAGCCAACCCTCTTGCCACCACCACGGCGGCTTCATGACCATAGCTTTGTTGTGAGCTTTCAACAGTTTGTGTGTCTTCCAACTTTGTTCTTTTTCAGAACTGTCTGTCTATTCAAGGTCCCTTGCATTTCCACATGAATTTTATGATCCGTTTATCAATTTCTGGAAAAAAAATCCTCCTGGGATGTTGACAAGGATCGCATTGAATCTGTAGGTCGATTTGGGAAGTATTGCTGTCTTAACTATATTAAGTCTTCTCGATTCATGAACATAGGATGACTTTCCGTTATTTAGGTCTTTTACAATTTATCGCAGCAACTTTCTGTAGTTTTCAGAATATAAATTTTGCATGTCGTTTGTTAAATCTATTCCCAAGTATTCTATTTTTTATGCTGTGGTAAATAGAACTGTTTTCTTTATTGGGGTTGTCCCTTGCTGGTATACAAAAATACAGTTGATTTTTGTGTATTGGTTTTGTATCCTGACACTTTGCCGAACTTGTTTATTAGTTCTAATCATTTTTTAGTGGATTCTGCTGGATGTTGTACATACAGGATCATGTCATCTGCAAATAGACATTGTTTTACTTTTTCCTTTCCAATCTGGATGCCTTTTCTTTTTCTTGCCTAAGTGCTCTGGCTAGGACCTCTAGTTGAATGGAATACAAATGGTGAGGTTGGAGATCTTTGTCTCATTCTTGGTCTTAAGGGAAAAGCTTCCAGTATGTTTCCAATAAATATGATGCGAGCCGTGGGGTTTTCACAGATTCCCTTTTTGAGCTGGAGGAATTTCCCTTCTACTGTTTTCTAGTTTGGTTGCCAAAGTACTATTTAACTACCTTTTATAAAGTAAAGAAGTAAAATCAGTGTCCATTTTCAAAAATTTCCCTTCTTCCCTTACCCTCTCCCATTTTTCATTTACTCAGAAAATGCTTGATGGGCCTGTCTTCAATAAAAGAGTAGTTTTGAGAAATTACTCAAGAAACCAGTTGTCTAATATCATCTCTCCCTCCCCTCTTCAGGCACCAGAATTTCTCTCTCCTTTCCCTTCTTCCTCGGGATGACTTAGTAATAATGTACCTACTGTAGAGCTAGAAGAGGTATCATTGACTGAAGGAGATTGCATGAAAAAACCTTTGTCTAACTGATATAGGAAAGACAGTTTCCAGTTAAGGAATTTCAGACATCAGTCACGATCACTTAGGCTGCCACCTGCTCCGGTCGAAGAAAATAAACGGATACTTGATACGAAGTCATATTTAGCAAAATGGTAATACAGAAGCTCTTTCAGAGTTGCAGCCAGTAATTCAGCCACTTCAATCTGACATTCCATTTCTGATCTGTTTATGTCAACTAGTTTTTGAAACCAACCTCTTGAACTCTGAGTTGGGGTGATGTTCGGTCTGGTAACTAAATAAACAGCAGCATGAACGAGGCGGGCAAGGTAGCTGCGTTGCCTCAGAGAGGTGCTTTATTTGTTGATGTCCAGCTTTCTTTCAAAAGGATTAATGCCACCTAAATTCAGTGATGAGGAAATTGGGAGGTTGGGAAATGGGAGCGTTAAAGACAGACCGTAGGTCTGTTTGGGGTGCGAACCCTGCCTGGGCTCCTGGAAGAGGTCGCCTCTCCCAGAATTAGCTTCTGCTACTCTGCTAGCCCGGGGATGTGGAAGGTGATAGCATCCCCTCAACTGGCCCAGATGAGGAAGGATGTTTGAACCTCTGGGTAACAGGGACAATGGCTGCTCTCCGAAGTCCCACACATTGCTCCAGAGCCCTGAGGAGCAAAGATGGGAAGTAGAAGGCCTACACAACCCATCCTCCAACCCTGTGCTCCTCCCTCACCCCAGGCGTCTATCGGTATCTTAGGCTACAGATACAGATAAAACATTTCCAAGCCACTGCCTGCTAGAGCAAAGAGTGTGAGGGGATTCTAGGGGGAGAAAGCTGTGGAATGACGCTTTCCAAATGTGTGTTTGGGAGGTTAAGTGGACGAGATGTGGAGTAAGAGTGCTCAGTTCAGATCCTGGCTCTATCATGTAAGCCTGCTGCCTGCATAGACTAAGTGCTCTGAAAACAGTGCCTGTTCTTAGAGTTGAGGTGGCCTCTTTAAAGACGTGGAGTGGAATGTCTCACCACTTTTACATCCTAACTTGGAAGGAAAATAAACCTTAAAAATGTTAAGGAGAGAGGGGTGTCTGGGTGGCTAAGTTGGTTGAGCGTCCAACTCTTGATTTTGGCTCAGGTCATGATCACAGTTCGTGGTTCGAGCTCCCAGTCAGGCTCTGCGCTGACAGTGCGAGGCCTGCTTGACATTCTCTCTCTCTCACTCTCTCTCTCTCTGCCCCTACCCCACTCGTTCTCTCTCTCTCAAAAATAAATAAAATTAAAAATTAAAAAAGAAAGAAAGAACGGGAATCAATGGCACACCCTGCCTCTTCGAGCTTCCTCAGGCCTTCCCATGAGCAATGGTTTTGTTTCAGTCTTTCAAGCAGCACGGTCCTCTTACCAGCAAAAATGGCCGAAGAACAAATATTTTTCACGAGAGTATGAGGAGACTATGCCATCTACCACTAAAAGGAAAGGACATCTATTCAGTCACTTCCTGAAACTCGATTCTCGTGACATTAGCTCACATTTCGAATTGACTTTTTCATGTCAGTGGGAGACTTCTTTGCACTCCATTCTTTTACAGAGTTTGTTCTAGTCCACATCCCCTTTGCTTCTCTCATTAATGAGAATATGAAACAAAAAAGAGCATCTTTCAGCTTTGTAGACGATACCACCACAGCTATCTTAAACTCCGGTTTCTGCAAATAAGCTGCCTTTTTTTTTTTAATAACAGGAAGGAAAAAAATCAGTCTTTCGTATCAGAAAATAAGGTTGTGTTTTAGGGAGTTTATTAGGGGTTCTGGAGGAGACAAACTCCGGTTCTCCTAGTATTATATTTCCCGTCCCACACATGTATGTGATAGCCTATGACTGAGCATTAACTTGCCATTTCTCCCTTTTTTGCTTTTTCCTCTCTCTCCTTTCCCTCCCCCCTTCCTCTCCATCTCATTTGAATGGAGGCTGACAGCACTGTCCCAGAAGAATTAGCAGCGGCTATTTCTTTTACCAGAAATTATGACTCTGCCTACCTCAAAGTCAATCTGCTGGAAGACGCGGGCACTGTTGCATAACCGAATGACAGTCACAACGCGACTCTTGTGCTACCCTTCCAGAGACGTGTTACATGGTTCGGTCTTGAGGTAAAAATGTAATTAAAAAAAGAGAAAAAAGAAAATCACCTTTGCTAAAAAAAAAAAAAAAAAAAATTCCTTTTTTACTGTAAGAGAATATGTTTTCAATATTTTGGTAAATATGTAGGAATATTTTTAGTAATTGAGGAAAACTAACAAACCCAACATATCTTTAAGTTTAAGTGGGAAATTTGCTTTGGATCTGAAATTTAAGAACAGGTGTAATTTTGCAGTTTGGGTTTGAAGAAAGACTAAAACCAGAGGATCAAAACATCCGAAAAATCTATTCTCTGGTGTTTTAGGACACAGATGAGTAAAAATTCCTGCTAGAAAATTCACTCCAGTTTTTACAGAATTGATTTTTCCATCTGGCATTAGAGACTGGTGATTATTCAAACAATGCTTCCACTGCATAGCACTTGAAATCTATGTTTATTGAATATTTCTGATGGTTATTAATGTTGAAAAATGGTAGTACCATTTAACCAAGCTGGTAAACAGGAAGGTTAATTAAATATGACATAATTTTCAATTAGGAAAAACAGAAAACACATTTGCAGTTTTTGCTATAATCACTTTTTATTTTATGATCCAGAAAGTATCTTAGGTGTTCTCAGGGTCATGAATTATCATTATGAATAGCAAGCCTATTCCTATTTGGAAATGCTCCTTAATTTTTTTTTAATGTTTATTTATTTTTGAGAGAGAGAGAGAGACAGAGACAGAGACAGAGAGAGCGAGCGGGGGAAGGGCAGAGAGAGAGAGAGGGAGACACAGAATCCAAAGCAGGCTCTGGGTTCTGAGCTGTCAGCACAGATCCCAACGCGGGGCTGGAACTCACAAACCGTGAGATCATGACCTGAGCCGAAGTTGGAAGCTTAACCAACTGAGCCACCCGGGGGCCCCTGGAAATGCTCTTTAAATAGGAACGGTATGAGGCACCACAGCAACTTGGTTGAGTGTCTTGGCTCCAACTTTTATTATATGTGTGATGTCAGATACATTTGCTGTGCCAGTTACCTGTGGCCACCCTGGTGTTCTGTGACAAATCACCCTAAGACCCAGTGACATCCAATTACATACATCCAATTACATACATACATACAACCCCTTCAAACTGGCTTAGTGTTGGTTGATCTGGTCTGGCTCAGCTGGGCCTGTCGTCAATCTGTGAATTAGTTTCAGGCCCACTTCACATATGTCTCATCCTCCCTGGGCCTACCCAAGACATATTTTTCTCATAGTGATGGCAGAATCCCAGAAGTGCAAGCCCAACCATGCAATCCCATTTTAAATTTCTCCTGTGTCTTATCTGTGAACATCCCTTTTCCCAGAATAATCCCCATGGTGCTAGCCCAACAAATATAGGATGGGGAAAATATAATTTGCTCACAGAGGTTGGGTGTGTATGTGTGAATATTCACTAAGTCGTGAGGAGGCATCTAATCTAACATATTATTTCAGCTTCCTAAATCTCTATTTTCCTCATCAGTAAAATTGGGACAATAAATTGAGTAATGGCCTTGGTATTCAGACATGAGGCATTGTAATGTAGAGTACAGAGAGCAGAGAGGATGCCCACTAGGATTTCCTGAGATGCAGCTGTTGTCACCCTTAAAAGGAATATTGTAGACTCATGGAATAACACAACAGGAAGAGATGTTCAAGCATCATTTAATAATTCCAAATGTGCAGAAGAGTGGCAAAAATGGTACAAAGAACTTGCCCTTCACCCAGATTCACTAGTTGTTAACATTTTGCCACATTTGCTTTTCCTGAACCATTTGAGAGTTAGTTGTAGACAACGTAGTCTTTTACCCATAAATGCTCCCCGTGCTATTTCCTCAGAACAAGAACAGTCTGTTACATAGCCACAGCACAAATATCAAATTCAGAAAATTTAACAATGATTCACTATTGTTACCTACTATACAGTCCATATTCAAATCTCACCAATTGTTTCAGTAATTTTATGGCAATCCCTTTCTCCCCATCCCCTCTTCTCCAATTCAGAACCTACTCCAAAATCACACAAGGCATTTAGTCTTCATAGTTTTCGTACTCACCTTTAATCTGAAAGAGTTATTCAACCTCTCTCTCTCTCATGTCATTGCTTTTCAAAGACTGTAGGTCAATTAGTTGGTGGACTGTCCCTTGTTTGTTTGTTTTTTCTTTCTTTCTTTCTGATGTTTTCTCATGATTACATTAGGTGATGCATTTGGGGCAAGATACTTCATCAGTGCTATCGTGTTCTTCCCAGTGCATCACATCGGGAGACCCATGATGTCTGCTTGTTCCAAAATTGGTGATGTTAACATTGATCCTTTGATTAAGGTGGTGTCTGTCACTAGATTTCACTAGAAATCACTCTTTTCCCTTTGTAGTTTATAAATGTGTTGTAAAATGCTTTGGGACAATGTAGATATCCTATTGTTCCTCATGTATTCACCCTACTTTTTGCAGCCATTGATAATTCTTCCCTGAATCAGTCATTACTATAAAGGTTCAGAAAGGTTGATTTTCCAACTCCATTGTCTTTTCTACATTTATTAGTTGGCATTCTTCTCTGAAGAATCACTTTCCTTTCATCCCTATTTATTTTAGCAGTATGGACTTGTGGATTTTTATTCAATTCCATGGATTATAGGACACAATACATAATTTTTATTATACTTGATGTTCAAACTGTCCATATTTGGCCAGTTAGGAGCCCCTTCAAACTGGCTGCCATGTCTTTTTGATTACATTCTTACTTTTTGGCATAACAGTTATTCTAGGGCTCATGTTGTACTTTTTTTTTTTTTTTGCTCCAGTTCTGGAATTAGCCATTTCTCCAAGGAACCCTCGTTTAATATGTTCTTTTGCCTTCAGGCTGAGTCATATTAATTTAGATGAAAACTCAGACCATAAGCTCAATAATGCAGGTTTAATAACACGATCATGAGCACTCTAAGGAGCTGTATACTCAAACACATTTTACTGACTTTTACATAATAACTCCTAGCTGATGATACTATAAAATATCAGAATTTGGCAAATTGACTAATGCACATAAATGGCATTACTCATTAATGGGCCACATCAAGTACGTGTGTGTGTGTGTGTGTGTGTGTGTGTTTAATTGAAGGTCGATTACTGGTCCTGCTTCCATAAGTAGTTGTGACCAGGGACAGAGAAGAGGGGAACCAGACGTCGCAAGGAGAGGTCATTTCCACAACATTCCATTTATACACAGAACTAAATAGACAAGTGCAGAGTCACTACTGCCGTTAGAAGTTGGCAGAGTGGGAAAAGGAAGGAGCAGGTTGGGAATTGGGGTGTCATTAAAAAAAATACAGGACCCCCCCAAACTGGGGTGGCTGGGGAGACCTTGGTCCTGCTTCAACCCAAGTGGAATCACATCTAAAGCAGTTTGGGGAGGTCAGAACCATCAGGGATGGGGGGGCGGGGAGGAAGGTCCAGGGGGTGAGGGGGCTGTTTGTGGGTAAAGAGATAACCCTCCCCCTGCTGGGATCCGACACCCCCTCCAGTCTGGCAGGAAGGGTGCAGCCTGCAACCTCCGTTGGTGGGTCTGGGGCTGCCAGATACTCCAGGCAGGGGGCTGCAGGGGGCTCGCATAAGGCTTGCCCTCCTAGGAGATGACAACACTGGCTCCCAGCTTCTCTGACAGGGTGCAGCGGTTCTTGACCTCCTCATACAACAAGTTTGCTTGTAATTCATGCTTGATGTCCATCAGCTTCTTCTTGATGGCGTCCTTGGAGCTGACTGAGATCATTTTGCTCTTAAGTAGTGCAGGCTCCAGTGCACAGAAGATAAACACCGGGTCCTCCTTCTTGCTGTCCTTGGTCTCACGGGTTGTGTCATAGAGGGCATAGTGGCAGTAGTTGTGTGGCAGCATCTTGACAAAGGTGGCGTCACGGTCGTCCGTCGTCTGGCCCACATCGTCTGGCAAGGCTCTCCTTGCCCTCCTCCGGGGATGATGTTCTTCTTGTCCTTGCTAAGGCAGAAGCCTACCGCCTACTTGTGCTTCTTCCTCTCCTCTGGTGTGGAGGACTTACACACTTCCATGTCACTGGACACTTTGATGACGCCATCAGAGACCGCCACACCAGAGGCCATGTTTCCGGAAGTGAAAGGGAGATTGCAAAGAGAGTCAGAAGAGATGAGGGTACCTGCCGCTGCTGTGGCATTCAACTGCCACATCAAGTACATTTCAACATCATCCATTATAACAAAAGATGTGACCCCCGCTCCCACATGAAACAAGATAGATACATGCTATCGTATAACAGACATTGACTTCTGGAAAGGTTGTTTTTCAGAAAGAAAACTGTAAATAAATGTGTTTGCCATTATCTGTGTATATTAAAGAGATTCCAAAGTCCCTGTCAATGATCTCTCTCTCTTTTTCAAAGTTTGTTTATTTTTTCAAAGCTGATTTATTTATTTAGAGAGAGATTTGGAATCCCAAGCAGGCTCTGTACTGAGCTACCTAGGCACCCTGAGTTTGTTTGTTTATTTGTTTGTTTATTTATTTAAGTAATCTGTACACCCAACATGGGACTCAACTCATGACCCGACCTCAAAAGTTGCATGCTTTTTTGACTGAGCCAACCAGGTACCCCTATTTATCTCTTAGAAAAAGAAAAAAATCACAGTCAAGGGGCTCTTGGGCGGCTCAGTTGGTTAGACATTGGACTCTTGATTTTTGCTCAGGTCGTGATCTCATGGTTTGTGAATTTGAGCCCTGCATGAGGCTGTGAGCTGACAGCATGGAGTCTCCTTGGGATTCTCTCTCACCCTCTTTCTCTGCCCCTCCCTTCCCCCTCAAAATAAATAAACTTAAAAAAAGTCACAAATACAGTGAAGAATCTGGACATTGTCCTGACTGTTCTTGAAGAGAAATATGTCATCTGTCTGAGTGCAACATTTAAACTTTAGTGAACATATTAGCGTAAGTAGTTCATAGGTATAGGTCAGCATTGATTAGGGACTCATGAGGCAGACCTATTCTTTTAAACTTTCCGCTGATCAAAACGCTTTTTCATCATGCGATCCACACAATCCAGTGGGTTAGTCATTTACGAATTGATTTTTTTTCTGCCGCCTTCTACCTGTCCTCTTTTCTAGTTTTCTGTTTACATTCCCATGGATGTCAAACATAGCACCCTCTCTTCATTTCACATTCCTGAGGATGCCAACTTTTCGAAGAGGCTGGGTTTCTTCAGGTTTCTGCAACGAGCAAGACACTTCGGGTAGCGGTACCCTCCTGTGTGACTCCATACCTATCCAGACAGTATAAGTGTTTGGATGGAACCAGGAAGCAGCAGCAGAGAATTCCAGCCCCGGCCCAGCGGAGGGGTGATCCACAGGCATCATTCTACCAGTCTCCAGTGAGGGTGGGGTGGGGTGGGGACTTGAACTTGCTCTCAGGCAGGGGCAAGGGGAAGAGAGTGAGAGAGCGTGCATGCTTGCCCACAAGTCTTTACCATGCCCATAAAAGTCCCTACAACACCATCTCTTAGCGCAAAACTCCATGAGACCTCTCCTTAACGGTGAATCCTGGGCACGTTTTTAGTGCTTTGTCTGTAATTGTCATAATATGGGTGATCTAATTTACGTTATTGGTATGTGTGTGCTTAACTGTCGGCTTTGCAAATTTCTTTGTAAGCACCTCGAGATCAGGGATGTCTCTAGCTGATCTTCACATACCTCATACGGTGAACAAGGAAAAGTGCTCAGTAAGTATTTGTTGACCTGAAATTTGATGATCTCTTTCATTCCCAAAATCCAATGATGCAACGTTTTCATCTAGAAGGGGTTTTCCCCCCAATTATTTCTCTGAAACAGGCAACACTTAGACCAATACTTTGGCAACATTTAAGTCCGATTCAGACCCTCATCACTCATGACAAATCACATTGTTTAAAAATGGTGATCAGATGGGGCGCCCGGGTGACTCAGTCATTAAGAGTCAGACTTTGGCTCAGGTCATGATCTCACAGTTCGTGGGTTCGAACCCCACACGGGGCTCTGTGCAGACAGCTCAGAGCCTGGAGCCTGCTTTGGATTCTGAGTCTTCCTGTCTCTCTGCCCCTCTCCCGCTCGCACTCTATCTCTCTCTCTCTCAAAAATAAATAAACATTAAAAAAATAAAAAATAATAAAAATGGTGATCAGGCACAGGAGTTTGTTTTAACAAGCTCCACCACTCAAGAGTGCCAAGATGGCAGCAGGGCTCCCCCTGTGTAGATGGGAGCCACCATTTACTGTTCATCTTCCACTTTGCAAGAGTGGGAAAGTTCCACAGAGATCCACAAACGCCACCTTTCAGAATTAGGTATCTCACTTATGGTTCTAGAAAAACAGCATATTGATTTATGTCTGTTTGATTGACTTCATTAAATCTTTAATCCCCAAAGCGTAAGTGCTTAACATGATTGATCATTTACATGAATAATTAAAATAGGAATTGGAGCTTTTCTTAAAAAAGAAATAATAGTTGAGTATAAACTAGAAATATGAATTCTGTTCTCTCACCTCATCACCCTTGAATCTGGGCCAGCTCTGGTACCAGGCTCTGGAGACTGACCGTCCCATGGGGACAGTCAGCTCTGCCCAATTGTGTCATTTGGCCGAATTCCATATCCTCTCTCTGCCTCTATTTCCTTATCTTTAAAATGGGCATTATAACCCTTCATCTAACCCCATGACATTGTTGTGAGGCTTAAATAAGTCAACATGTATTAAAAGCTCACCGAGGAGCTTGGCACAGGGCAAGCACCAGTGACTGAGCAATTCGGTGAGACTGTAAGGTGTCGGGTGAGCATATGTCCCATACATGTACGAGTGTATGGGCCAAGGCTCTTTCAGGGGCATTGTGCTCTTTGGAGGCCATTTTTCTGTCTTCTCCTAATACTAAAAGCAGCTGAAAGCTTTGCTGATTGTGGAGAGAGAGCTAAATGAGCCATTTGGGGCTTGGAAATATTTCCGGGCTGAGGTTACAGGTTGATGGAATGGAGTTCCCTCCCCTTGGGTCCCTACGACTCTAGGATTCTTGGAGGATCCAGATGCTACCCCAGTGAGGGGCAAGCTGCCTTCTGAGAGGACACAGAAGTGAGGGGGGCCAGGCCCAGGGATATTTGGATCAGGGGACTCATGAAGAAGAAAGCCACTGGGAGGACAGTAAGGAGGAAGGAGGACCAAGGTCCCAAATGTCAGGCTTTCAGCAGAGGTAGAAAGATGCTGTTCGTGATGTTGGCAGGAGTCAAAAACTTGTAAAGACTTACTCACAGCGCTTAAGTGTGCATTAGGCAGATGCAGGGTTACTCTGCAAGGGCAGCGAGTCTCCAGGATGCTGTAAAAGCTCATTTAAGGGGACTCCCCACCCACTAACATTCTGTAGTTGCCCTTTAGAGAGACTTGTGACATCTTGCTCTGTGCTTTCCAGATGTGGGCTTGCCTGACCCTCGCTCAGCAGGTTCTGGACAGTCAGGTGCCAACTGAAACCCAAAGTCCACAAAAGGGATTATAGCACACAGTATGATCACAGGCAGCCTTCCGGCCACTGGCCAAGCCCTTCTGGTTTCTCCTTGGGATGTTTTACAATCTTTAGTCTGCTTCAGGAGACCACTCCTGGGATATTGGGACCCCAGATATTTGAAGAAACCTGAAAATAGGTTTTGATGTTTAGGCAGTTCTGCCAGGAGTGAGTGGCACAGGGTATGTTTGGTTATTCAATGTAGTTTCATTTCCGCATTCATGTTTGTTTGCTTTTCTTTGACCTGTTATGCTTCAATGTATTCTGTTTTAGTTACTTGGCTTCCTTGATCTACACCCAACATCTCCAACACTGTAGAAGTAATTAAAATCAAATATTGTCTCTCTTCTGTTAGAAAACGGTTACATGCATTTTTTTGCCAAGCAAATGGCTTCCACATTTACCTTGGCACTGCATGCATTTTAGAACACCTCTTTCCTTCACCTCTCATAATAGGAAGAAAATGAGCACGTTGAATTCTACGGTGGATTTGTGGAAAGGTTTCTAATTCCACAATGCTGAATTGTTAAAATGGCGTGGCCTATGAATGATCTCATGTCACTAATACAAAATGAAAATCCCTACAGGCAATTGCCTTTCCTAATTCTTGTTTGATTTTCTGAGAGCAGACACCATTATTCAAAGCACACATGAAATCATGCACCTGGGCATTTAAATTTGGGACTGAATCTCCTACAGACCTGAGCTTGAAAAAAAGGCTTCAGGGAATTAGCATTTTCCCAGCAGCAGATTTAATAACCCTGAAAAAGGGGTTGTGAATCCTACTGTCCATCATGGAGCTCAGTTACTTTACAGTGCCGTACGAGGGAGATAGATTTTATTAAGGAGATTTCTATTCCACCGACAAGGCACTGGAAAATTGTAATAGACATAAAAAACCAATCATGTATTATGAGATGATTTGTCAGGTTTCTGGGTTTTTTTCCCCCTGGCTTATGCTATTTGGTGCTGCAAATAAGCGGTACTAAAGAAATGTCTTAGACAGCAGCTTGCTTTGGAGAAAGAAAATCCAATCTGTGTGGAGTCTAGAAAGGAAAGCCCCTTTCTACCATCCCTATGCCTTTTCTTTTAATTTTTAATGTTTATTTTTATTTTTGAGAGAGAGACAGAGTGTGAATGGGGAAACGGTAGAGAGAGAGAGGAGACACGGAACCCTAAGCAGGCTCCAGGCTCTGAGCTGTCAGCACAGAGCCCTATGTGGGACATGAACTCAGGAACTGTGAGATCATGACCTGAGCCGAAGTTGGATGCTTAACTGACTGAACTACCAGGCGCCCCTCTCTCTTTTTTTTTTAAGTTTACTTATCCACAGAGAGAGAGAGAGAGAGAGAGAGACTGTGTGTGTGTGTGTGTGTGTGTGTGTGTACCAGTGGGGAAGGGGCAGACAGCGGGGGAGAGAGAATCCCAAGTGACTCAGCACAGAGCCTGATGCAGGGCTCAAACTCATGAACTGTGAGATCAGGACCTGAGCTGAAGTCAGGTCGGACGCTTAACTGACTGAGCCACCCAGACACCCCCTACCATCATTATGCTTTTTCTTATGTGTCATTCATTCATTCCTCATTTGGGTTTCACTGTTGCTTCCCACATTAGGTGCAAAATTCACAGCCCTTGTTGGCTTTCGTGAGAATTTGGAAGGATAGATTGAGCATCTTTCTCTGGTGGGTCCTTTTCTTCTCATTCTAGGACCACGTGTCCATGTGCTTATGCCTATGTAGGACCTGGATCTTGTAGGCAAAATAGCATGTGACGGGTGGTAGGGGGAGGGGAGGGCAGAGGGAGGCAAGAGGGGCCTGCGACTGAGCCATGGCACTTTGCCATCCAGCTGTGATCCCACACAGGACAAGGCTGTGATTCCCTCAGGCCGCTTTGACTAAATCTTGTGATAGTAAGGAGGCATAATCAGTAGAGCCCCTGGATTTTCTAGACTGATTGTTGCAATTCTCTGCTTTGAATTGCCACTGGAAATTTTAGCTGTGTGCCTTTTATGTGCTTTTTACATTTATAATCACCCATCTATTCACACATCTATCTACCATGTGCCAGGCATGTTTCCAGTGCTTGGAGGTACAATAGTGGAAAAAAATCACAGACATCGTCTTCATTCTTACACTAACAGAGATGCTGGTTTAGTGGGAAGGAAGACTTTAAATAAAGAACAACATAGGGGGACAGGTGAAGTAGGCGAATGGGATTACGAGTACCCTTATGATGAGCACTGAGTAATGCATAGACTTGTTGAATCACTAGATTGTACACCTGAAACTAATATAACACTGTGTTAAGCTTATTGGAATTTAAAAAATAAAGAAAAAAGTTTTTAAAAAGGAAAAACAAGGGGCGCCTGGGTGGCGCAGTCGGTTAAACGTCCGACTTCAGCCAGGTCACGATCTCGCAGTCCGTGAGTTCGAGCCCCGCGTCAGGCTCTGGGCTGATGGCTCAGAGCCTGGAGCCTGTTTCCGATTCTGTGTCTCCCTCTGTCTCTCTGCCCCTCCCCCGTTCATGCTCTGTCTCTCTCTGTCCCCAAAATAAATAAACGTTGAAAAAAAAATTTAAAAAAAAAAAAAAAAGGAAAAACAAAACTCCCTCCTAATCGCAGTGCCCCCTACACCATATGTTGTTGAAACTCCCTCTGGTCATTTTTATATGCATATATATTATAATAAATTAAAACGGATTTATTTTAAACAATTAAAAAAGAACAACACAAGTATACAATTGCAGACTGGACCGGGGAGTGGCTCTCTGAGAAGAAAAACTCAGTGTGCATAGAGTGACTCTGGCAGGGGAACCTGTTTTTATTTATTTATTTATTTATTTATTTATTTAATATTGAGAGAGAGAGAGAGAGCGAATGGGGAAGAGGGGCAGAGGGAGAGAGAGAATCTTAAGCAGGCTCCACACTCAGTGTGGAGCCCAAGGTGGGGCTTGATCCCACGACCCTGGGATCATGACCTGAATCAAAATCAAGAGTTGGACGCTCAACCGACTGAGCCACAAGGCACTCCTGGCAGGAAGCTGTTTTGGGATGGTGGGGATTGGGGCAGCCCTCTCTAGAAGTACAGTTAGGTAGAGACCTGGAGAATGAGTTGGACACAAAAAGTTTCCAGGAGAAGGAACAGCGTGTGGGAAGACCCGTGTCACAGCAAATGAAGGCCAGTGTGATGGCAGGATAGTGAAGGTGGCAGACGCCGTTGGCGGACCATCAGTTCTCCTGTGGCATTCTCCAACCCAGAACATGTTATGGCTTCCTCCAGCAGGGTTCCGGAACTTTCCATCTGAGGGCATCTGTGGCACACGCATCCTATGAAGGGAAGTACTGGAGAGTGGAGGCTTTTACAAGTAGCCATCAGCCAGTGGTGACTACAGCCAGAGGAGAAATGCCCCAGCTTCCTCATCCTTCTGGCCGGATAACTCGGAGGCATGTCCTACTCCGTTTCCTAACAGATCCCAGCAGGACTGGGCCACAGTTTTCTGCATGGGTGACAGCTTGTGCACTCTCTTCTCCTTCACGCTACTCTCCCATGTCCCTCCTGGTACTCCTTGGGGTCATCTCACCAATAAACTACCTGCCCTTGAATCCTTATCTCCTGGTCTGCTCCTGGGGGAGCCCAACATAAGCTAGGAAGAGAGCAAGAGGCTGAAAGAAAGGCAGAAGTCAGAATGTGGAGGGCTGGGTTTCCCAAAGCCTGGTCCCTGGAATCCCAGTGTTGCCTGAAAACCTGTCAAGGAGGATGAAAAGTCACATCATTTTTTTTTTAACAATAGTATTAAGATGGTATTTGCTTTTTCCACCATTGTGATATCACACTGCCAAAGTAGAAATCAAGGGTAGGTGAAATCAATGGAACTTTAGCACGTATCAAGGCTGTACTACAATTCACATTCTTCATGACAAGCATTTCCAAACAAATGGAAAGTTTTACTTACAAGTGTCCTTGATGGAGCTGTAAAAATGATTGCTTCTTATTAAATCTCTTTTCTGGAGTATACTTTCAAAAAATTCTGTGTAATGGAATGGGCAATATGCTTAAAGTACTCTGTGCCCACCAACTCCAATGGTGGTTTTGAGGAAAAGCTTGAGTTGCCAGCTGAACTAACCTCTTGCTTCATGGAACACTATTTTTACTCGAAAAGAATGAGTGGCAGATGATCAAACTATGATTATTCATACTTGGATATCTGCCAGACACTTTCTCAAAAATGAACAAAGTGACATTATTTGTTGCCAATAATAACATTTGAGCTTCCAAGTGAAAACTGGAATTTTGGAAAAACTGTATCTGTCATGGTTAGGTTGATAGTTTCCAAATACTTAAAAGACTTTTCTGAGGGGCTCAGTCGGTTAGGCATGCCACTTCAGCTCAAGTCATGATCTCACAATTTGTGGGTTCCAGCCCTGCGTGGGGCTCTGCACTGATTTGAGGAGTCTGCTTGGGATGCTCTCTCTCTCTCTCTCTCTCTCTCTCTCTCTCCCTGTTTCTGCCCCCCCCCGACTCACACTTTCTCTCTCAAATAAACAAACTTAAAAACAAAACACATGGAAGCACAGTGAGGTTAAAAAAAAAAGACTTTTCTAAGA
Organism: Prionailurus bengalensis; assembly: GCF_016509475.1. Classification (NCBI taxonomy): domain Eukaryota; kingdom Metazoa; phylum Chordata; class Mammalia; order Carnivora; family Felidae; genus Prionailurus; species Prionailurus bengalensis. Next base: position 229,388,283 of record NC_057343.1, read on the forward strand.
AGATGGGTGGTGATATTAACAGATGTGATTTTTTGATACCATATAACTCTACTGTGACAACATTTTGGAAGGTCTTCCTAACTCAGTGAACCAGTAGTTTTCAAATGACCTGTCTGTGATGGTTCAAAATCCTATATGGGTGATGGGGCGCCTGGCTGGCTCAGTCGGTAGAGCATTGCAACTCTTGATCTTGGGGTCGTGAGTTTGAGCCCCATGCTGGGCGTAAAGATTACATAGAAAATCATGTTTGAGCAAAAGATCTATACAAATGGAAAAATATCCCAGTGAACTTTAACATAATAGAATATGAAAAGGTCACTGATGCGATTTCGTATTCCACATTGCAACTAACCATTAGGAAGCGACCACATGGTGAGATTGGTGCAGCAGCCAAAAAGAAGGGCCACAACGATCTGAAGTACCTATCAAATGCTCCTCTATCTCCCAACTGCGTGTCTGTGTGAGGCCCGCTTGTCCTCAGTTTATCAACATTGTACATCACAACAAACCGAACGCAGATGTGAGAAGCCAGTTGTCTTCCGTTAAGTCAGGCACTGAAGAGATTTGCAGAAATGGAAAACAATGCCACCCTTTTCCCTAAACATGGTTTGTTTGGGAAATAGAGTTAGTCTCCATAAACTTATTTGTGCAAATCAACTGGGTCGCTTATCTTAATTATATTAATATGCAATGGTATTGTCATTTACTTAAAAATACATTCATGATTGAAACTAACACTTTCTTAGTTTAAGTGCTTCACATGGTGAATGTTGATAGATATAACCCCCGTGCATAAAAACTCGTTGAGGTCCTCACCACCTCCTACAAGTCTAGAGAGGTTCTGAGATTAAGATGTCTGAGAACTTCTACTGCAGAACCTTGCCACTGAGGAGTTTTGAGCAGGTTAAGTTCCAAGTTGAAGCAGATTTAAAAGATCATTCACGGTGCATGTGTGTTGCTGTGCGTGATCACAATATGTTGGCAACTTCTGTAGCAATGGAAAGCCAACAGACCTAATGGGGCATCCAGTCTGTTCCATCAGTCCCTGGCAGTGGGAGACACTTCCTCAGCCCCACTCTCCAGCAGATGCACACAGAGGTCAGCTCCCTGATACCCAAGCCTTCATTTCTTTTTTTTTTTTTTAATGTTTTATTTATTTGTTTTTGAAACACAGAGAGAAAGAGAGAGAGAGGGAGAGGGAGAATCCCAAGCAGAAATCCCAAGAATTTCCATGCTGTTAGCAGAGCCGTCAGCACAGAGCTCATGAACTGTGAGACCATGTCCTGAGCCGAAATCAAGAGTCAGAGGCTTAATCGATTGAGCCCCCCAGGCCAACCCGAGGCTTCATTTCTTGGTCTTCTATAACCACCTGTGAGTCGTCCGAGGCATGCACAAAGCGTGGGGTTAGCGGAGCCACTGGGCAGTCCTCATCCTTGAAAAGTCTGAGGTCCAGAAACGGAGGGAGCACCTGCTTCTGGAGGGGGATGATCACGGTCCTTCCCTCTGTCTGACTCACCTTGACCCTATGATTCTGTGTTCTCCTAAATGTCTCTCCACCATCCTCTGTGCTCCGGAGAATGTGCACCTGAGCCAAAGGAGGAGGAGAGGGAGAATTTAGAAAGAGAAAAAAGGAGAAAGGCATTCTGGGGCAGACAGCGTTTTCAAGGTGTTAAGAGCACATTGTTCAGGCCCCCCAACTTGCCCCCGCTGCTTGGCTGTGGGGTTCCGGGTGAGTTTAGAAAACAGTGTTTAGTGGGGTGAGTGGGGACGCGAGTGTTTGTCTCGCTGAGCAGAGGTGGGCCCTCCGCAATTCCTTCAGACAGCACTGGGGCCATGGAGGGAACTGTAATACCGCCAATGTCACCGCCAAGTGGACGCCACCGTCCTGGATTATGACACGACTGGGCGACGACCGGCGAGTGGGCGTGAACAGGTCCCAACCGAGCCGGGCTGGACGGCAGCACGGAGCCCAAGGCCCCTGCAGCCTGGCCTGCCTCCCCCACAGCCTCCTACCTGGAAGGGGTCCTCTGCCTCGCCTCCCTTCATGCGGCCAGATGGCCCCTCTTGAAAGTTCCATCCCTTTTAGCACTGTGCTCCAAAAATCCTCTCAGCCATGAGGTGGCTTCTTTCCGAGTAGGTGGCAGAATGGGGAGCAAATGGGCGTGCAAGTTCCCCGGGAAGGGACGTGCAAAGGGGCACGCAAGGGCGGGAGCTGTTCACCTGGAGGGGCGCCGCAGCCCCGGGCAAGCGTTTGCATGGGAAGTCCAGGCTCTGCTGTGATTTTTTTTGCCAGCCTCGGAGGTCTCTCTCGCACCTTCCAGGAGTAGCGCTGAGCTTCTGGCCCGATCTTGGAGAGCCGGCATCACTGTGGACGCAAGAAGCCTCCAGTGCGTTTTTTCCAAAATTCCTGGTCCCGAAAGAGACATTTCTGGCTTGAGTTTACTCCTTTATCTCCTTTCCAGGCTTAATGATATGAAAGCACTTCGGGGCGCCTGGGTGGCTCAGTGGGTTAAACCTCCCACTCGGCTCAGGTCATGATCTCGCCCGGCTCCGTCTCTCTCTGCCCCTCCCCGACTTGTGCTCTGTGTCTCAAAAATAATAAACATTAAAAACAATTTTATATGAAAGCACTTCATTAGCGCTAGCGGTATCCTCAATAGAGACAGTTTTGGTAAAATGATCTGGTTTGGGAGATTTTGCATTGTGAAATTTTGCAAACTCTTCAGAAGAGGTTCTCCAAAGCAAAACATATTCCTTTAAAAAATTTTGAAAAAAATCTTTATTTATTTTTGAGAGAGTGACAGAGTGTGAGCAGGGGAGGAGCAGAGAGAGACAGAGACACAGAATCCAAGGCAGGCTCCAGGCTCTGAGCTGTCAGCACAGAGCCTGACGCTGACCCGCACTGAGCACCCAGGTGCCCCAAAGTGTATTCCTTTAATGTCAAGATGGGAAGCAGTTGTAAGTCAGGAAAATGATTCCCTTTCCTTCCCCTGTAGACATCTGGGGGTTCTGATTCTTTCTCTGAAAATGTCATCAAATGCATTTCCTCCTCTCTTTCTACCAACACAGGTCTCTATCATCTGCACTCGGGATGATTTATTTCTATAGCATCTCCACCGATCTCCTGGTCTCCTGAATTCCTTTTATCTACTCCACCCTGGACTGCCGCCTTCCCTCGCCCTCCTGGAGCCTTGTGGCTTCTGGTTGGCTGAGGGATAAAGGTCGTTCTTCTGAACAGGGGAGGTCACACATGACAGTGCTGTTCACCCAATAGCCATGAGCTCCTCCTCAGTTCCCAGCCTCCTTTGCAGTTAGGCTGAGACCATGTGACCAGGTTGTGGTCAGTGGGAGAGGCAGGAAAGTAATCTCGCCATTTTTACACCGGGCCCTTAGAACACTTCCCGTGGTAGGGGCTCAATCGGTTGAGCATCTGACTTCGGCTCAGGTCATGATCTCGTGGTCCGTGAGTTCGAGCCCTGTGTCAGGCTCTGTGCTGACAGCTCGAAGCCTGGAGCCTGCTTCGGATTCTGTGTCTCCCTCTCTCTTTGATCCTCCCCTGTTCACGCGCTCTCTCTCTCTCAAATAAACTTTTTAAAAAATTACCAAAAAACCTCACTTCCTGTGGTACCCTCCAGCTCTCTTGTCCTGCTGCTGTGACCTTGTAGCTGTGTGTGTGGGTTGAATTGTGCAATCCAGTCATGCAGGATGAAGACGTTCGGGTGGGCCCTAATCCCATGTGACTGGCATCCTTAGAAGAAGAGGGAAATTCGGACACAGAGGGAAGAAAGCCATGCAAAGCTAGAGGTTGGGATTATGCTGCCATGAACCCAGGAACACTTGAGGCTACCTGAAGCGGGAAGAGGCAAGGAAGGATCCTTCCCTAGAGTCTAAGGAAGGCACATGGCCCTGTGGACACCTTGGTTTCAGACTTCTGGCTTCCAGAACCTTGAGACAACCATGTCTGTGGTTTTGAGCCACCTGGTTTGTGACACTTTGTTAAGGCCGCTTTGGGAAACTAATACAGGGTGCTATCCAGAGTAGTTCTTGGACAGAGGCTTTTTGCGAATGAGACACAAACCTGTTCTGTGGTAAACCGTGGAGCTTCCAGAATGTCGTTGTCTCTGCGGCACATGCTGGCTTATCCTGATGAACACGTTATCTAAGCACGTTTGTAAGTAGACTCTGGTCTACCCTTTCAACATCAACTATTATTCACCCTGTTTTCCAGTGATATACTCTATGCCTCTGGGACTTATGCTCTTTCTATCTAGAATGTTCTTCCTTCTCTTATTTATCAGGAGAAACCATACCCTGTTGAAAGCCCAGCTGCGACATCACTTTCTCTGAGAAGCCTCTCTCAGAGCCCCTGGTTACCGCCTTTTGCCAAAACTTCTCGATACCAAATACTGGTTATAATATGTTAAGATTTGGGGTGTGTGTGTGTGTGTGTGTGTGTGTGTGTAACGTCTTAGAACGTGAGTTCCTTGAAGCCAGGGAGCACACCTTTAATATTTACACCCCGTTTCTGACCTAACATTTCATTCATAGTGCCGAATTAAAGGCAGTAGTGAAATTAACTCTCAGAAGCTCACGCTAGCCTGGCTCTGGGAAGGTCAAAGGGGCCCTGCTGGTTGAGGTCTGAGATCTGACCTTGTTATTTGCCAGCAGTGATGCCCAAGATACGTCTTGGCCTCTCCAGGGATGATGATTAATGAAGGCAGGCAGCGTGGCCTTTGTAAACACTAGGTAGGAAGTTCCGGCGGGTCTCTGAGGTCTTAAGTTCAGGCTATAATTACCTGGGTTCACCAAGTGACTGAGAGATCTAAAGCCCTATCTCTTTGGTGGGTGGTGTGTGTGCATAGTTGTGTGTGTGTGTGCACGCATGCTTGTGTGTGATTGTGGACAAGGGGGAGTAGGGTCTCTTAGGGTTTTCAAGGGCCAGAAGTCTATGTTATTGCTTCTCTCTCTCTCTCTCATTCTTTCTTTCTTTCTTGTTTTCTTTCTTTCTGCAATTTATATTCAATTTTATTCCATTTTTTAAAAATTGAGACAATTGACATATAACATAAGTTTAAGGCGTATGATGCATTGACTTGACACGTTTACATATTATAATATGATTACCACTGTGGCAATCGTGTCTCATAATTATCATTCCTTTTTGTGTGGGCGTGTTATTGCTTTTTCTAAGGTACCAGGCAGACAACAGGTCAGAGTTTACATTGGATTCTTCTCTTATTCCTTAACATTTTTTTGAAGAGTTAAAAACATTCAGAAATATGCAGATTAAAAACACACTCAACATATGTACAATCCAGAATTAATAAATACTAACATCGTTGGGTGCCTGGGTGGTTCAGGCGGTTTAAGCGTCCGACTCTTGATTTTGGCTCAGGTCATGATCCTGGGGTTGTGGGTGGGGTTCTGCACTGAGAGTGAAGCCTGCTTGTGATCCTCTCTCTCTCTGCCCCTCCTCTGCTCTCCTGCACCTGCACTCTCTCCCTCTATCTCTCAAATAAAAAAAATGCTAACATTGCTGATTTTACTTTGTATTTTCTAAGCATAAGTGATCATTATGGACAATGCTGAGTTTCTCATTTGTTCCCCTCCACAAATCTCCTGGATGGCCCCATGTCCCTGTCACCACTTCTATAAATTTGGTGTGTGCTCTTACAGTTTGTATTTTTGTACTTTACATACAAAGGACCCACTTATAAATATGTAGTTTTACCTAGTGTTTAAAATTAAATAGCCTGACGTGGGGCCTGAACCCACAAGCCGTGAGATCATGACCTGAGCCAAAGTCGGACACTCAACTGACTGATCCCAGGATCCCCAACCCCCCCTTCTTTTTAAAAGTAAGCCCTACACCCAATGAGGGGCTTGAACTCACAACCCCAAGATCGAGTCACCTGCTCTACCGACTGAACCAGGCAGGCACCCCGGAAATGTCCATTTTCAACTTTACCGGACAGAACCCTCATTTCCTATGGGCTGCTGGGCTCATAGCTCTCAGCAAGAGAACTGCTTACACTCTCTTCCCGGAGGCAGCCTGTATCCATGGTGGGAGAACAAAGGGGTGCGTTCATTTTGGTTGGGGACACCCCTGAAGGGTCAGCACAGGTCCGTAGCTCCGTGGGCTTGGCTGAAATCTCTGCTATCATGCGGACGGCAGCCCAGCGATTCTCTCTGCCCGGTCCTGCTTCCTCACACCTTTTGGGTATTGTCCCCGCCAGACTCTCTCCAGTCTCCTTCCTGTGTGCCAAGCTCCAGCTCCGAGTCCATTTCTGGGGAACTGACCTATGTCCCCAGACAGTGCCAACATGTTTTCCAAAGTACGTCTATTAGTTTACACACACCAGTAATTCCTCTTTCCCCGAACCTGTGCCTACACTTTGTATCCTTAAATTTTCCATTTTTGCCAATCGAATGGACGTGAAATTGATCTGTACTGTGGTTTACATCTGCTTTCCCCTAATCACAGATCAGATCCTTCCTCCATGATGAAAACACAGCGTAGTAGCAAGTGCAAGTTTATTCCGTGGTCCTATCCTTGCCCCGAGGAGGTGATTGCTGGGCTTCCTCTGGCCAAATCTCTCCGGTTGTCTGGTCGTGTCTGCTTGGTGCTGCTGGGTCCCTGGGCTGGTTGGGGGAAGGTGAGCTTCCTGGTTGCAGAAGTCTGGTGTGCCTGGGGAAGCAGTGTCACCCCACCGACAGCATTTCAGTTCGCGGCACTGAGGTTTTACACGTTTTTGCTTCTGAGGTCACAGGCAGCCAGGAACAATAGAGACGGAAAACAGTACAAAACCGGACAAAACCAAACAAACCCAGAAACCATTGCCATGCATTCACTGCTGGGGGTGCTACTGGGCAGAGTGATGCCCTTGACCAGGTCAACGAAGATACAGGGGAAGATCTTGCATTGGACTCAAAGTGTGTAAGTGGCTTCAGGACCAGAGACGTCTCTCGGCCTGGAGTAGCATATCAGGACTGGGTCTTTAAGGAGGTTGGGGGTTTCACAGCGGGAAACGGATGGTTTCCACTAATCACTTCAGGAACTGGGTTGGGGGAGGCTCCTGTGACACCCCCTTGTGTTTTACACAAAAGCTCAGAGGGTAGGGGCGCCTGGGTGGCGCAGTCGGTTAAGCGTCCGACTTCAGCCAGGTCACGATCTCGCGGTCCGGGAGTTGGAGCCCCGCGTCGGGCTCTGGGCTGATGGCTCAGAGCCTGGAGCCTGTTTCCGATTCTGTGTCTCCCTCTCTCTCGGCTCCTCCCCCGTTCATGCTCTGTCTCTCTCTGTCGCAAAAATAAATAAACGTTGAAAAAAAAAATTTAAAAAAAAAGCTCAGAGGGTAACCTGGACCAGTTGACGAAAGAAAAAAAATCCACTCTCACCTAAATGTAAATTCAATAGGAAAAAACTAAGCTGTGAAATATGCTTTTGGATAGTAGGCTCTGGGTCCCTGGAGTTCTTCAAAGGGATCCACGCATCCGCATGTGGGTGGGAATTTTCCTAACGAATGGTTCTAACCCATGGGCCTGACCATGTTGCTCCCTTGATTAAATGCTTCAAAGGCTTTGAACTCACTGTAACTGGTAACAGATGGGTGGTTGCCAGTGGCCGGGGGTGGGGAAACAGGGACGTGTTGGTCAAAGGGCACAAGCTTCCAGTGTATAAGATGCATAAGCTCTGGGGACCTAATGTACAGCATGGCCACTGTAGTTAATAATTTGGTATCGTGCACTTGCAAGTTGCCCAGAGTAGACCTCAAGCGTTCTCCCCACACTTGCACCAAAAGGTAACTATTGTGGGGCGATGCATATGTTAATTAGTTGGATTACGGTAATCATTTCACAATGCAGCCGCATATCAAATCATCATGTTGTACACCTTAAATATATACGCCTTTTATGCGTCGATTACACCTCAGTAAGGCTGAGGAAGAAGAAAAGGCTTCCCAGGAAGCAAAGGATAGAGTGAGATGTCCCAGTGTAGCGAATGGGACCTTCCGGCCCCTGTCCTGCGTGCTATGTTCTTCACACACCTTTGTGCTCTGCCCAAGTTGAGCTCCATATATGGAATTTCTTCCCCCTCCTTTTCTGTCTGTTCCTTCTCTTCAAGAGCCAAACAAACCATGACTTCCAGGGTGAAACCTTGGCAGGCTCCAGGCAGGACCCGCACTGGCAGACCCCTCTGTGCTCCTGCCTCGCCTGGCCTGGGGAGCGGGACTCCCTGCTGGTGAACCCGGCTCCTGTCTCTGCCTCCATATTTCAGGTCTGAGCACCGGGTGGGGACTACGTGTCCTCATCTTCCGGTCTCCCGAGCCGTGCCTGACACAGAGCAGACGGTCCGTGAGCTACGTAAACAAGTCAAAAAGTGAACAGATGTTTGGAGACATCCTCTCAAAAATAAATAAAAACTCGTGGCTTTTTATGTAGCAGGAGGGCTCAAATCACTTGCTTGACTCTCAGCTGAGGAACTTGGGTGTTAGAAGCTGTGGGCCAGTGTGGCGCCATTTTCTCGTGACAGCTGGGGACCGAGTGGTTTTCATTTAGGAATTCCTCCCCAGCACTTCTTGGAAATTTTCTCTGTTTTTCCACATCTTGAATCCTGAGGATAAAATCAGACAAGATATGGGGAAAATGAGGGAAAGCTGACCATTCTTTTTTAAAAAATTTTTTTGTTTAACGTTTATTTATTTTTGAGACAGAGAGAGACAGAGCATGAACGGGGGGAGGGTCAGAGAGAGGGAGACACAGAATCCGAAACAGGCTCCAGGCTCTGAGCTGTCAGCACAGAGCCCGACACGGGGCTCGAACTCACGGACCGCGAGATCGTGACCTGAGCCGAAGTCGGCCGCTTAACCGACTTAGCCACCCAGGCGCCCCAATTCTTTTTTTTTTTAAAGTTTATTTATTTATTTTGAGAGAAAGAGAGAGAGAGAGAGCACAAGAGAGAGCGGGGGAGGGACAGACAGAGGGGAAGAGTGAGACTCCCAAGCGGGTTCTGTGTTGTCAGCGCGGAGGCTGACACAGGGCTCTAACTCGTGAACCTCGAGATTATGAAACTAAGGTTTGGCCTCTCAGCTGACTGAGCCATCCAGGCGCCCCAGAAAACTGATCCTTCTTATGTGAGAATTGAAGCTTGACAGCCAACCTGGAGACATTGCTGGTTGGGAGTCCACTGGGCCGGGTGGAAAGCAGAAGAGGGAGCAATGACAAACGGGCTCGAAGGGTCAGGCGGCCACCACTGGAAAGACAAGAGAACTTAGGAGAGAAGCTGTCACAATCTACTCAGTCAGGCTTCACAAACAGCTGGTGTGTGTGTGTGTGTGTGTGTGTGTATGTGTGTTCCTGGCCCTGTCTTCTGTCAATGACAGGTCATTCCTGCAAATAAGAGAAACACTAGTGAGTCCACAGGCATCATGTACTTTATACACATGCTATTAGCAGGGAGACAAGAAACAGTAGGTTTGGAAACAAAACACACCCTTAAATAACAATTTTGACAAGCGAGCACAGGGCTGTTCATCTTGCTGGGAGATCTAAATGGGGTGTTTTTCCAACAGCATCCGGTAGCATTTGCTGGTGTGTTCCAGTGTTCGAATATTTGCTGCAGGTTTCAGTCCTTTGTAAAATTGATGATATTTTTATTGTATAAAGAAAGGAAATAAACATGTGTTTCCCTTTTTTTTCTTAAATTGTAGCCACTCATTTAAAACCATACCAACAAAATGTTATGAAAAATATATAACAGCTTCAGGTTTTAGGAATTCCTGAGAATTCCTATTTCTCCTTCTTGAATCCCAAAGATTAACATCTGCAGAGAATTTGGGAACACTGCCTGGTTCACCTGGTGAGCGGCACCAGGGGTCCCGGTGTAGATTACGTGACAAGCCCCCACCAGGCTGGAATCAGAATTCAAGTGTTTGATGGGAGTGGGGGCTGCCTTGGGGTCACATTTTTATTCACCACTTGGCTTGGCTCAGATGTTAAGTTCCAATACTTGGTGAAATATGGCACCTTCACTAGACTAGAGTCCGCAGTGCCTCGGGGGAGACTCCTCACTCAAACCCCTTTGTCATTTTCAGATTTCTAGAAAGAGTCGAAGGACATAAATGCTGTGACCTCAAGAAAGGTGTAACGCTCTTCCTTGGGGTTGGAGGAACTGGACTCAGAGCCAGACAGTGGTCCCTTGGTTCAGGCCAGACAGAGGTGGGTCAGGTCTGGCTTTGATCATCAACCCAGAACTCTCATAGAGACTCAGCCCTTTCCAGCGTACCCAAAATTGCAGCTGCTACAATAGAGCCTGCCTCTCAGTAAGAAGACAGTGTGATGTAGAGCTGAGAGCCGGGTGTTTGAAGTCAGGCAACAGCAAGAACGAACGTCAGCTGTGCCATTCATGGTATTATGTGGCTGCTCCATTTACGCATAATGTCTACTCCACGGATGGCTGTGCGGGTGGACTGAGTAATAGTCCTCAGTGCAAGGTGTGCATCCCGGTCCATGCAGAACACCCGGTGGCCTTCACATTTATATGAAGGATGGCTTTCCCTGTTGGATTCCTTCTCTGAGTTGATCCAAATCAGTGGGTCACATTGCTGTGGTCGTATCATTATAGACCAAAGAGTTACCTCTGGTTGAGACTGGCTGTACATTCTCAGGTGTTAACGCAGCTGATGAACTATAAAAACTAGGTAAGATTTCAATGGCTCCCAGTGATAAGTTGTCCGGAAAGCTCACGCAGTAGCAGGCTGTGACAGGGACCACGTTCTTCCAATTCTCATCCCAGGACCTGCTGAGTCCCCATCTTTTTGTGTCTGTCTTCTCTTTCTGCCTGCCTTGTTCTTTCCCACCCTCTGCTCTTTTTTCTGTTCCTTTTCACCTTCCTTGTTTACCCTTCCTTCTCATTCATGCCTTGTTTTACTCTCAACCACCCTTTTTTTCCTCCTCATTCTTTGACCTGGCCTCTTGTCAGGTGTCTGGAATTTTCAGAATGTCCGTATCTTCTGTTCTGCTGCCTCTCCCTCGACCCAGGATGGTCAGATGTCACAGTAGTGGAGGTCCTGCTTGGCTTCTGTTTCCCACCAAGTTAACTCTTTGTGGAGAGCAAAGGAGAAACAACTTACTAAAGCCTGCACACCTTTTTCAAATTCTTTGGAGTTCACTGATAGCCTGAATGAAAGGGAATGTACATCAACAGAAGCAGTGGGGTTGGCCCTCGGCCAGACGGGAAGTGAATTATGTTTGCATGTGCTTCTGGCACTCCAATGGCCCTCGGGTGAGGTCCTCTGTCTTCCTCATGGCCATGGGTCAGTCTGTAGCCCCATTCTGGCTCCTGGTGCCCAGAAACTCCAGAAATCTCCCTTCCTTTTTCTGTCCTATATCCCCAGTATCTTCTGGCCACTCAACGATTAGTTCATCTGTACTCCCTCCTCTTACCCAGAGAGCCTCGATGATGACCTAGCTTCCATCCTGCTTCTTTAAAACTTTGTTCCGTGTCCCTCAAAGAGTCTGCTGATCTGCTAAATTGGGGTGGGCCTATTAGAAATAGGACACTGGTTTCTGGTGTTCACCCACCTCCTTGGGGCATGTCAGCAGCCCTGAGGGCAGGAGGGCCATTGGAAAACACCTCTGCTCAGAAAGGTCTGCCCTCAGCCAACCTAGCTGCCATGTTCCACAAATTGGAAATTCATTTGTGTTCACAAATCTTTTTTTAAGGAATGCCTGGGTGGTCCAGTTGGTTGAGTGTCTGACTTTAGCTCAGGTCATGATCTCATAGTTTGTGAGTTCGAGCCCCGAGTCAGACTCTGTGCTCACAGCTCAGAGCCTGGAGCCTGATTTGGATTCTATGTCTCCCTCTGTCTCTGCCCTTCCCCCACTCTCTCTTTGTCTGTGTCTCTCTCAAAAATAAATAAAAACATTTTTAAAAAGCCTGAGGGCAACTTAAAAAAAACACAAATTCTCTTTTAAAATGAAATGCCTCCTGGGAAGATTGACTGTACACATTGTTATTACTCTAGTATCTATGATTATTATAATGTGGTCATGGGCCAGAAATGAAACTCCCAACTACAATATTGCTATTATGGGAAAGTTCCATCTACCTTACAACATTCTACCCTACAATATAAGGTTTCCAGAAAAATATTGTTGGGAAAGGGAAGGATTACTGTTTCTCTAAAATAATCTTCACTTCTTTTAATGACCCGGAAATGGATCCATTATCCCTGAATTTCAAAGTCCTCCTAATCCTATGTATTTTTGTTTAGTCTGCATTATCTCGAGCTTGTAAAACGTTTTCTTATCAAAATACTGGTTTCTGAACTCAGTCATTGTGGCAAGGGGTGTAATTTGGGGGCATTCTGGGTCTCAGGGCAACTTTGATTGGGGCAGGGAGACATTCACATAGTACGATTTGAGAGGAAAAAGAGGTCCCCCTAAATCATGCTCCTCCACTGACCCTCCATGTACCCCTGAAATAGCCATGGTGTTCATTCACTGGCTCAGGCCTTGAAGAAGCTTGGACGTGCTTCAGGGTCATCCAACTCCATGCCTTCGTTTATTTTTATGGAAGGGAAATCTGAAGTTCTCTGAGGTTGGTGTCTCAGCTAGACTCACACTGATGTAGTACTGGGTCTAGCACTCGAATCTCCTAACTGAAGAACAGGACATTTTTCACCCCTTGGTTTAGTAAGGATTGTGCGCTATTGATGGCCGTAGTCACCGGGCAAATACCATCGGCGGGGGCGGGGGGGGGAATAATAGGTAAACCTGTTATTAGCCATCCCTTGGCAGTGTGATGGCAACATAGGACAGGAGGAAAAAGGCAAGGAAGACCACTCCTGGGAACGAATCTGGATCTAGAGCAGCACTGTCCATGAGAAACACAATGTAAGCCACATGTGTAATTTTAATTTTTCTAGTAGCCACATTAAGCATGTAAAGTAACTTAATATGTTTTCATTCTAATTATCTATTAGTTACTTAACTAATTTTAATAAATATATTTTACTTAATCCGACACATCCCAAATATAATTTCAATATAAAAATTGTTAACAAGATATTTTATATACTTGTGTGTGTGTGTGAACCTTCAAAATGTGGAGTGTGTTTTACGCATTTAGCAGAACTCAGGTAGGACCAGCCATATGCCGAGTTCTCAATAACCACATGTGGCTGGCTATTGGCTCCCATATTGGACAACACAGTTCTAGAGTACTCTATGCTGAGTCATGTACCTGGTCTCCTCGGCTGCATTAGCGTGTGGGGCCCCATAAACTGGGAGGTTCAGAGAAATCATCCTGATGCTTCATACTGTCTATATAAGGGGATCATAAAACTTATGAAGCAAACCGAGACAGTACTGAGAGTGAAAGTAAGTGGCAACTCTCAAAAATTGTGCCAGAAAATAGGCATAAACCGGTGCTGAACCGACAGACCACGACAAGTAGTCTCTCTAACTATTAAGAGATTCACATCAGAGGAGGCTTTGGCCATGGCCCTGGATGCCAGGGTTGTCGTAGGAGCTATCAGGTGGCCTTAGGTGGCCAGTGGACAGACAGCACAAGAAATGGAAGACGGCTGCATGAAGGCAGTGGAGAGGCATCAAGGGGTACCTGGACAAAGTAGTTGCAATTTCACCCAGGAAGAAAGAGGCTCTGGTCCACTGTGGAAGGTACAAAAAAGAGGCAACAAGTGTAACCTGTACAACGTAAGCCTTATGTCTGACCCAAGAAGAGTCCTCGGATACTAAGAAGGCATTTCTGAGACTGGTGGTGCTAGTGGGGAAAACATGCACTTCATCCACGGCCAAGACCATCCAAGGCCAAGACCACCCGATTAAATTAGCAGATATCTGAGCCCCTTCCAGCTTTAGATCCTAAGATAACATTAAACTATTGCTTGCGGGAAATGTTCCAAAGATGAAAAAAAGAAAAAGTTTTAGCCAGATGAAAATTTATTGTAAACATTTGTTCAAGGCTAAAACATAAACCTTGAAGGAAATAAGAAAAAAAAAAGTCAATTTAGGTATTGGTACTGTTGTACTGTTGGATTAGCATATTTTATTTTCGTAGGGTTTGAAGAATTACCACGAGAAAGAATTTTTCCCAGCAGGTTTTTGTCACAAATGTTGTTTAAAAGACAACAACAACACAACAGTTTGTCTTGAGTGTATATCTGAAGGAGATGATGTTATTTCATGTGTTAAATTAAACCAAATATTTTCAGGTATAAGTTAATTGCTATTGTAAAATAATACCAAAGCAAGCATCTACATTATGCATTGTATTTTCCTGGATTTTCTCTTTAAATTAGCTGAGGTTTTCATCTTTTTTACAACAAAAAGGATACTTTGAGTATTCAGCTGATAGTCATCAAAACGGGTAAGATAATTTCTGCCAATTAGCAGCAGCTGGTGAGTGAAAGACAACCTGGCCGATAGGAGATTGGGATTCCAGTTCCAATTTTGATTACATTAACAGCCTGATATAGAGCGAATTGCTTAACCTCTTGGAGTCCCAGGTAAGGCTAAAGAATCAGGCTCCTTTCTGTTGCAAGTGATAGAAACAGGAATCAAGATGATGTAAGCAGTAAGGACATCAGGCATCTCACATACGAGGAAAGCTGGAGGCGCAATGGCTCTAGGGGGAGTTGATTGCGAATCACCAAGGCCAGGTTCTGTCAGCTCGACCATCCCGCGTCATCGTCATTCTCAGGCTGGTATTGGAAGAGGAAGGCTGCAGAAGTTCCAGATGTTCCAGACATCAGCAACAAGAGATCCTTTCTTCCTGTAGCTTTTCTTGGATCACCCTTAAGATGTTTCTTCACATCCCATTGGCTAGGGTCGGTCACATGCCCATTCCTGAATCGCTCGCTGGCCTGAGAAATGGGGCTACTCTGATGAACTCAGACACATCATCTGGGGTGGAATTGATGATGTAGAGTCAATAGCAGTGTCCAATCAGTGGTGATATCATATGGTGGTTGGGAAGACAACCAGGGGATGAACACTTCATAAATGGTAATAAAACCTAAAAATGCTAGGTGTCATTGTTATTTAAATATGCTTGATGTAATTATTATTTAGCTGAAAATCCCGTTATAATACAAGAGGGTGCATTAGAGTAACATTTGTCCATCAGAAGGATATACAGTTCTAGGGGCACCTGGGTGGCATCTGACTTGATTTTGGCACGGGTCATGATCCCAGGGTTGTGGGATCGAGCCCCTTGTTGGGATTCACACTGAGCATGCAGCCTGCTTAAGATTCTCTCTCTTTCTCCCTCTGTCCCTCTCCTCCACTTGCACTCTCTTTCTCTCTCTAAATCAAAAAAAAATTTTAAAAAAGAAGAATATAGAGTTCTAGATTTTCTTTCCCTGAAAAATCTTTCAGGAAAGGACCATACTTTGTAATGGTGAAATCAGAGACATTTAAACAGTATTCTTTATCACCCATCACACATCAGGAGGGAATAGAAGGACATCCTACCCTATACTCTGGTCTCAAATATGATGAGGTTCAGATTCCCAGTATAAGGTTCTAGTCTTTTACAATAATCAGTTTAATCGGAGTGGCATAGTAAAGATGGTGAGCTGCTTGGGTAGACAGATGGGAATATAAATCCCAGTCTTTCCACCCCAGTAATCCCAGATATCTACACAGATCAATTTAACTGACCTCTCCGAGCCTCGGTTGCTGGGTCTGCATAACGAGGCTAATGATATCTATTTCACAGAGTTGGGGGGAATTTCACGAAACAAAGCTGAGGAGCATTAATCATGGTGTCTATCAGAAGAGCAGATTCTCAATAAATGATAGCCATGTGGAGATGTTTTCAAATTATTGTTTAGTAATAACGATAAGATCTCAGAAAACTTCAAGTCTCAACATATTCAATAAACTTGAGTCAATGGATATTCAGGAAGCATTTACTGTAGGAAAGATATTGTGCACCTTCATACCACATTCTCAATTTATAATGGTGATACATGCCTACAAGTGCCTATTTATGGTTTCCTTCATGCTCTTTAAGCTGGATTCGCGGTGTTCCCTGATCTACGAAATGAGGAAAGTATCTCCGGTTGCCGGAAGTGGAGTAGTGTCAGCAGAAGGGAGGTGAGGACTGTGTCTAAGAGTCAGTTGGTTGGGCCAATACCACAATTACTAAATGTAGCTGTGCGATTTTATGATTCTATATGTAACTGTGCGTATGTGTGGGTGCATACGGCTGTGCACACGAGATGTAATTTCATACCCGGAATAGACATCTTTGGCCTTTATTTTTAGGTCGACTTTGTTGAGATATAATTCACATGCAATAAAGTGCACCCATTTTAGGGATACACTTTGATGAGGTTTGACCAATGTATACACAGGTGCTGCCACCTCCGTCACAACCAAAATGTAGGCAAGTTCCTTCATCCCAGAAAGCTCCCTAAGGCTCTTCTCCGCCAGCTTTAGGTGACCGTTGTTTTTCATGGCTCCCATACGGTGCTGAGCTATGCTGGGACACCCCGGGACAAATGAACATGTTAAAATTTCACAAGGACCATGAAGATGTTAACATTTCGAGGGAGACATGCATGGAGACTTCTGTTGGACACCTCGAGGACCACTATCGCGAAGTTGTCTGGAACCAGCTACTTAATACGTGGAACTGTTAGGTATTTCTTTTGGGTTAGGTGCCATGGAAAAATGACCCCAGACACCAGTGATAACATTTTCTAGCCTCATCCATGCTGTTGCATGTGACACTGTGCAATTCCTTTATATTGCTGAGTATTTTAATGGAACACAGTTTCTCTGAAGAAAACTGCTCCCAATATCCACATGCAAATCTTTTGAGTACGTATGTTTTCATTTTTCTTGGGTGAAAAATCTAGAAGCAGAATTTCTGGGTCACATGTGAAGTGTATGTTTAATTTTTTCAGAAACTGCCAAAGCACAATTTTACACCCCCAGCTGCTGCATTTCCTTGCCAACATGGTATTGCCAGCCTTTTTAATTTTAGCCATTCTAGTGGGTGTATGGTGTTAACTCATTGTGCTTTTAATTTGCATTTTCCCAATGACTAATGATGTTGAGAATCTTTTCATGTGCATATTGGCCATTTGTATATCTCTTCAGTGAGGGCGGTTGCAATCTTTTCCCCATTTAAAAAAAAAATTGGCTAGTTTGACTTCTGATTGAGTTGTAAAAATGTATACGTGTTCTTAAGACAAATCCATTGTTTCCCTTGGTCTGCACTTGGCCTTTTCATTGTCTTAACAGTATCTTTCAAAGAACAAAAGCTTTCAATTTCGATGAAGTCTATTTTATCAATATTTTCTTTTATGATGTGTGCTTTTCTCTGTCCTGAGAACTTTTTGTCCACTCCAAAGTCACAAAGATTTTCTCGTTTTTTTTAAAAGGTATTTTATAGTTTTAGCTTTTACTTTAGGCTTGTGACTCATCTGAGTTAGTTTCTGTAACATGTGAGGTAAGGCTGGAGGTTCATTTTCTTCTTAATGGATATCCAGCTGTTCAAGCAGCATTTATATGGGGAAAGACTATCCCTTCCCCACTGAATTACCTTGGCATCTTTGTTAAATATTAATTGACTATATTTATGTCAGTCGGCTTCTGGACTCTCTCTTCTTTCCATTCATCTTATGACTGTCCTTTGTCGATACCACACTGTTGATCGCTGTAACTTTAGAGTAGTCTTAAAATCTAGGCAATGTAAGTTCTTCAAGTTTGTTCTTCCTTTTCAAAAATGTTTTGGCTAAATTATGAGTTCTTTGCATTTGTATCTACACTGTAGAATCAACATGACATTTCTAAAGAAAAACCTGCTATGATTGATAGAATTTTTCTTGAACATGAATGAGGCTGTTGGGCCAACTCATGGCGTTTGCTAGCCTCGGGAGTAATAAAAAATAGAATAAAAAGTATTAATAGTATTAACCAAAGATAGGCAGAGATTAAAAGGACAATGATCAAGTTGCAAGATGGTGTCTGTGGCTCCCCACAGCTAAGGGAGCCAAACCGTCCTGGATTCTTGTCCTGTTTTCTCCACTGTCTTACAGTGTGCCATTAGGACAAGTGGACCCCAACATGGATTTTACAGTTTGCCATAAGGATCAAACAAGATCTCTCCAGCTACCTCCTGGGTAAAAGGTACCTCACTTCCAATGAGTCCAAAACGGAACTCCCTGTTTTCCTTCTAAACTAATTCTTCCTTTGGTGTTTTCTGTCTTATTAACCAAACCCTAACTCACCACCATCTGCTCCGGAAGATATGTGCTTTTCTTTACAGCCCAGAATCTTTCGAACGCTCTTTTCACATTTTGATTTTTCCTCAACATAGAACCCAAATATAAAAATGAAACCCACTATTTCCCAGCCTCCTTTGCTGCTAGGACCAGACGTGTGACATAGAGTCCACCAATTGGATGCATCAGCAGGGACTTTGATTCCCAGCATTGCTGTGTGAGGGAAGAGGCAGGACTGGGCATCCCCATCCTGCATGGACAACCTCCTTCTGGGGTTTTCCTTGCTGTCTTCCCAGGAGTTGTTCCTTGCAACTCAACCCAGAACCTGATCCTTTCTTCCTTCCAAAGATTCTCTTAGGCAGCGAATATGCCATCATAATCCTCTTTCTTTCTAAATTAGCTACAGCAGATTCTACTGCTACAGTTCAATCTCCAGAGAGGCATCCTATAAACAGTACATATTAAGGACGGAAGCCACGTGCCCCGTCCTGACCCCCTTTTCTCTGTCTCCACCATGGCCAATCACTTACCAACTTTTCCTTATTATGCCCCTGACACTCCAAACATCCAAATCTGTCTGCTTCTCTCCTCCTCCATTCTCCTGGCCCCATCTCAAACCACCACTGTCTCTCCTCTGGACCTCAACAGTAGCCTCCAGCGGGTCTCTGCTTCCACTCTTAGTCCCTCCCTTCCAGGCTCATCCTCACATTGTATTCCGAGTCATCTTTGAAAAAAGGCAGATCCAGTATTATCATGTTGTTGCTTAAGACCCGTCAAGGGCTCCTTCCCGCTCTCAGTGTACCGTTGAAAATCTTTAAACCAGTTTATCCACTTCTGCCTAATCTGTCACCTGCCTCTCTCATCAGAGCCATCAGGCGCCATTCTCTCTTCCCTCTGTCGCCAGCTACGCGGGCTTTCTTTCCGTGCCTTGAATGGGCCAGCTCTTTCTCACCCCAAGGCCCTCCCCCATTCACTGCTCTTCAGAGCTGGAGCACGACCCAGTTCTGCAGCCAACGCCTCCATCAGGTCCTGGCCTCAGCTGTGTCCTTCGGAGAAGCGCTAGTCCTTCACAGCACTTCACACAGTTGTAATTAAATCGCCCTGTGCTTGATGGGGAGTGCAGTGTAGCATAGATCGTAAGGGGCAGGTTTTATAGCAGACTGTACTGTAGATCCGGGTTCTTCATTTCCTGTGTGTGTGTGACTTTGAGGACGTTACTCATCTGCAAAATGGGCACAGCAATAGCACTGTACTTACATCTAAGATTTGTTGTGCTTGGAACAGGGCTTGGCATATTTTCTTATAAAGGACCAGGTAGCAAGTGTCTCTGTCTCAATTATTCAGCTCTGCTGCTGTAGTATAAAAGCAGCCATAGGCAATAATCTATAAACGAGGGGGTATGGCTGTATTCAAATAAAACTTTATTTACAAAAACAGATGGTAGGCCAAATTTGGCCCACAGATTGTAGTTTGCCAACCCTGGCTTGGAATAGGCTTGACACAAAGCGTGTGCTCAGCGAGTGTCAGCTGTTATTATCAATTATTTAATTTCTTTATTTCCTATTAGAATAGTAGCTTCGCGAAGGCGGGAGCTTTGTCTCTCTTCTTCGGTGCTATGTTCTCAGTGCCAAGCTCGGTGAGTAGTGCATGGTAAAGACTCAGTGAATGCAGACTTCATGAATGGGTGCGTCAACAATGTAGCCCAGAACCCAGGGCGGAGCTGGTGCTCAGAAACCATTGGTTTTCTTCACCTCCTTCTTGTTTAAGAACAGTACTATTAACTCATTTTTTTTTAAGTTTATTTATTTTGAGAGAGAGAGAGAGAGAGAGAGAGGGTGAGGAGCAGGGAGAGAGGGAGAGAGAGAGAATCCCAAGCAGGTTCCATGCCGTCAGTGTAAGCCCGACTCGGGGCTCGATCCCAGGAACCGTGAGATCATGACCTGAGCTGAAATCAAGAGTCGCCACCCAGATGCCCCACTATTAACTCATTCGTAACAAGGCATATGTTTTGAGAGTTTTTCAAAATTAGAAATGGGGGGACTTGATTTCCTTGGCACAGTTTTCCAAGGGCAGAATTTTCTAGTTAAATAACATGACTTTTACGGCTCTTAATGCATGCCAATAACGTTTCACATTATAATAACAATAGAACTTACAGGGAGCCTACCAGAGGCCAGATGTTTTAATATAACCCTTTAGTCTTCTCCAGAACCCTTGAAGCAGACGTTCTCCATTTATAGCTGGAAAAGCTGACATTTGGAAGGTTAACCATGTCACCAACAACTAGTTGTCAGACCCAGAAATTGGACCCATGGGCACTGGCTTCAAGTTCTACCCTCTTTCTGCTAAGCTGCACTGATCCTCATATCACCCAAGTGTTTCTCGCAGGGGCTGACAGCTAAGGCTTCCTTACTAGCCCTACGTGTTACCATTTCAAAAACATCGCTTCCTAATTCATGTGGCAAAAATCCATAACGATGAAAAAAACGGCAGCTGTTGTGGGAAACAGTTTGGCCATACCTTGGCAAGTAAAACATAGAATTACCCTATAACCCAGCAGTTCCGTTCCTAGATACCCAAAAGACATGAAAACCGGATTTCACACAAAAACGTTGTAGAGAATGTTCATAGCAACATTATTCGCCATAGCCCAAAAGTGGAAACGACCCAAAGGCCCATTAACAAATGAACGGAAACACAAAAAGAGGCATATCCGTACGATGGAATATTATTCGGCCATAAAAAAAGGAATAGAGTTTTGATAGATGTTACAACGTGAGTGAACCTCGAAGACATGCTTGGGAAGAAATCAGACACGTTAGGTCACATCTCGCGTGATCCCGCTGTACAAAATATCCAGAATAGACACAGAGACAAAAAACAACTCACGGCAGGTAGGGGGCGGGGGAACTGCGGAGTAACAGCTAACAGGGCTTCTTTCTTTCTTTCTTTCTTTCTTTTAAAGTTTATTTTACTTATTTATCTTGAGAGAGAGAGAAAGAGAGAGAGAGAGAGCAGAGGAGAGGCAGAGAGAGAGGGAGACAGAATCCTAAGCAGTCTCCGCACTGTCAGCGCAGAGCCTGATGCAGGGCTCGAACCCACAAACCCTGAGATCACGACCTGAACTGAAATCAAGAGTCAGACCGGACCCTTCACCGACCGAGCCACCCAGGTGCCCCCAAGGTTTCTTCTTGAGGTGATAAACATACTCTGGGGTTAGCATGAAGGCAATCCCGTCCCTGAACTACGCACTTGACCATGTTCGCTTTTGTGTTATGTGTGTTTGACCACAAGGAGAAGAGCCCGTAACGAAAATGGAATCCAGAAGGGAAATAATTTTTCAGAAGGATCCACATCTAGGTACTTTCTTACCTCTTCTCATGCCTTACTTACACCAAACGGCCTCCAGACAACCTCCGTGGGCTGCTGACGTTAGCGTCCTCTGGACCTGAGGACACGGATGCTGCTGGCCCCAGCCATGTCATACCTGCTGCTCCCCGTCCCGAGGAGACTCTCCAGGCCCTGGCAGACAGAGGCAGGCTTTCTGCTGCCACAAGAGGCTTTCTGGAAACCACATGGCTTAGCTCTAAAGTGCCCCGCGAGCCTCTTGCTCCTGCGAGTGAGGAAGAAGGCCGGGGCTCCGTGGGCTTCCTCCGGAGTCTGCCTCGACCCCCACGACAATCTTTTTCTCCAACCTGCAGGGTTTCCTTGGCAACCAAATGAATAGTCAGTCACTCACCGCTTTTCAACGCTTCAACTTATTAATGCTTGTTCAGTTTGGAACAGTTTGTCTTACTTGAAAAGAAACTGCAGAAGCTGCACTTTTGTTGTTGCTAATTTTTTTTTCAACCTGGGTTCCTGCCAGGCTTTTTAAAGGGCCCACACAGATTTCCCCTCCGAATGCTCGAGCACACGGTTACCCAACCCCACAAGGCGTGTGTACTGTGCGTCACGTATTCTGGAGAACCACCGATGTCACCCGCACGGGGATCCCTGAGGTAGATACGGTTATCGTTCCCATTTTACAGAGGAGGAAACTGAGGCCCAACGGTGGGTCAAGTATCTTGTCCAAGTCAACAGGCAGTACCATTTTTAGGCTCTACTGCAATTTCTTCAAACCTGTATGGGGTGCTTGCACTTTCTCGGGAGGTCCCTGGAAGGAGGGGGGCTCAGCACGGAGAGGTGGGCTCTCGGCGATGAGGGGCTGGCACTGTTGCAACATGGAGGTAGAGAGATTTGGGGGAAGGAAGCCTTTCAGTACAGCTCCTCACGTCCCACCATCTGGGGGTATTCTGAATTCCACACATAGAATGTCCCTGTTTTCACTGACCTTGACATATGACAGACAGATCTCAAAAGCGCAGACTCTGGGGTCAGGCGGAGCTGGGAACAAATCCCCCGCCTCTGTCACTTAGTCACCAGGAGAATGACCTCAGAAATTCTTAAGCTGAACATGGCTGAGGCGGGAGGGAGTTTTTCTGAGGACGTGGGTGACTGGACGGGATTCTGGAATTGACTAGGGTTGCTCAGCCTTGACACTAGCGACATTCGGGGCCACATCATTCTTCGTTGCGAGGGGCTGTTCGTGCATCGTAGGATGCTGCGTGGTACCTGGCTTCGACCCACTAGAGGCCTGAAGTAGCATCTCCCCCAGAATGTGCCCCGGGGGTTAAAACTGCCCCTGCTTGAGAACCACTAGATTAGAGGACCTAAAGCCCATTTGGAGATTATTTTGATTCCCTCCTATGATCTCAGCATATGGAGCTATTTTCAGTAACATCAGCCCTTTTATGCTGAGTGGGATCCGAATTCAGAGTCACCATCCAGATATGCCGAAGGGTAACCAGACCTCTGGAATTTGCTAGAAGCGGTCTTTTCCTTTCAGTGGGAACAACCTCCATAACAGCTTTGCTCCATTTCCATGCAGAAGAGCAATCTCACCACTCAGAGTAGTTCTGTGTTTTCTGGTTAAAAGCAAAAGTGTCTTTCGGGTGAATTTCTCTATCACCTCAAAGTTCACGGTTCCGTCAGGCCTTTCCCACCTACACGACCTCTCCTCTCACCTCCCTCCTCCCTGAGAAGTCCCTGGGGCAGGGAGAAGCTTCTGGAACATCAGGGCGCCCACGGAGGGCAGCTGGTTCTCTGAGCTGGCCTGGGAGGAGAGGTGTGACTTCCGGTGTGGTCCCTGGGTGGGGTCTTATCTTCCTTTCTGTGCACAGCGTTTGCTCCCGGGAGCTCGGCGCCCTCCCCTTGCTGCCTGGGCACCCTGCCCCAGCCCTCTGGCTGCTAGCTCTGGGCGGTCCCCCCCAGGCCTTCTGCATTCCTGGAGCCAGTCCAGATGACCCTTAGCAGACCCCAGATGGAATTCTCAGTTACCGCTTGGCCACTCCGGACCTGTGGGAATGTCCCTGGACCTCCACCGAGCTGGGTGGGGTGTGGTGGCTCTCTCAGGCCATGCTCTCGCCACGCCTTCCCTATGACCCCTTCTCCCCTCCCCCAGCCGCGTATTCTCAGGCTGCCTCCTGCCCGGGTTCCAGGACGGACGTGTGGCACTGTTCACCCTGCCTCTGGAGCTCCAATCTTGCAACTGCATCTCTGGAAGAAAATGGAAACAGCTATTTTAGTATTTATCTTGCATGATGCTGGTTTCAAGGCTTTCAGAATTGACTTTATCATTGGCTCTAGCGCCCCACTCTAACAATCCTTCAAGGCCACGAGGGCCACATTCCATTGAACTTACCATCCGTAATTTACCTCATCCCTCTTGGGCCCTCACTACCTTCCTTACCCAGCTCGAAGTCCATTCGCAGTCAGCTGTAGATACCTCTGAGCCTTCTCCTCTCTCACTTCATTGCACTCAGTGTTCCAGAGATACAGAACCATCAAGATGTGTATATATATAAAGAGATTTATTTTAAGGAATTGGTTCACATGATTATGGAGGCTGACAAGTCCAAAACCTGCAGGGTGGCCTGGTTAATGTTTCAGTTCCAGTACCAAGGTCATTTGTGGAAGAACTCTATCTTGCTCAGAAAAGAGCAGGCTTTGTGCTACTGAGGCCTTCAACTGATGAGATGAGGCCCACCTACCTTATGGAGGGTAATCTGTCGTGCCAAAGTTTCCTGATTTTAATGTAAACTTCATCCAAAAACACTGTCACAAAATGTCTAGAACAATATCTGACCAGATTTCTAGGCACTGGAGCTGGCTAAGTTGATATAAAATTTACCATCACTGTTGGTTAAACCACAACCCTGGTGAAACCCACTTGCTATCTGCTCTGAGCCCGTTCCCACATAGCTGGAGGCAGAGGGGGCAAGATATTCAACCAGATTTAATTAAAAATGAATGATTGAGGAGCGCCTGGGTGGCTCAGTTGGTTAAGGGTCCGACTTTGGCTCATGTTGTGATCTCATGGTTCGGGGTTCAAGCCCTGCAGCAGACTCTGTGCTGACAGCTCAGAGCCTGGAGCCTGCTTCTGATTCTGTGTCTTCCTCTGCTTGCATTCTGTCTGTCTGTCTGTCTGTCTCTCTCAAAAGTAAATAAACATTAAAAAAATGAATGATTGATCAGGGCACCTGAGTGACTCAGTTAAGTGTCTGACTCTTGATTTCAGCTCAGGTCTTGATCTCAGGGTCATGAGATCGAGCCCTGCGTTGGGCTCTGTGCTGGGTGTAGAGCCTGCTTAAGATTCTCTCTCTTTCTTCCTCTCTTCTCTCTCTTCCTTTCCCTCTCCTCTCCTGTGCATGCTCTCAGAAAAAATTAAGAACTAAATGATCAGTTCAGTAACCCTCACTGCAAACAATTGTACTGTATCCCCTGGTCCAGGCACATCCCGCTCCTAGATGAATATTGCAAGCCTTCTCTGCAACCCTCAGGATGACCTTGCTCCCTGTGGGTCAGAGAGAGACCTCTCAGGTCCTCACTAAGCATCTGCCCACTGACAGGCTGAATCTGTGCTCACACACTGTGTCTTCTCCCCTCTTCTGGTGGCTGAAGTAATCTTAATTCTCTCCTCTGCTCGGGGTCGTTCTCTAGCAATTCCTTCCTCCTTCCCCTGAATCATCGATTTTGTCTTTACTTGTTCATTCTTATCAGTGCGCACTTTTCGTGACCTTGCTTAGAGCCCCCGCTCTATTTCTCTCCTGTGTGCAGTGCAACTTCCGTTTCTGCCTCTCCAACCTCTCCCTTCTCATGCACTTAAACATCTTTTTGTGTGTGGTAATACACTCACAACATAAAATTTTGCCATCGTGATCATTTTCAAGTGTGTAATTCCGTGGTAATAAGTGCATTCACAATGTTGTCCAACCATCAATGCTGTCTCATTTCAGGACTTTTTCTTCTCTCCCCGTGGAAGTCTTGTACCCATCAAGTACCTCCTTCCCATTCCCCTCTCCTCCCTGGCGGGTATCTTGCAACCACTAACATGCTTGGATATTTCTTATAATTGGCATCATACAATATGTGGTCCTTTATGACTGGCTTCTTTGACTCACTTTAATGTTTCCAAGACTCATCTATGTTATAGTATGTATCGATACTTCATTCCTTTTTATGGCTGAGTAACATGACATTGTGTGGATAGACTATATCTATCTATCTATCTGTTTCATTTTTTAAAGTAATATGTACACCCAACAAGGGCCTCAAACTTATGACCCTGAGATCAAGAGTCAGATGCTCTATTGACTGAGTCAGCCAGGCATTCCATAGACCACATTTTTTAATGTATTCGTCTTTTAGAAAAGTGTTTGTTATTTATTTCGAGAGAGAGAGTGAGTGAGCAGGGGAGGGGCAGAGAGAGAGACTCCCAAGCAGGCTCCACACCATCAGTGTGCGGAACCCATGAACCGTGGGATCACGACCTGAGCCAAAACTGAGAGTCAGATGCTTAACCGACTGAACCACCCATGTGCCCCATAGACCACATTTTTTTTTTTTATCCAGTCATCTTTTGATGGACCCTTGAGTTGCTTCTTCCCATTCCCTTTGAACCCTTTCCAACCAGGCTTTCGTTCCCCAGTCTACCAAAATTGCTCTTGTCGAGGTCACCAATGGCCTCCATGTTGCTAAATCTCAAGGTTGATTCTCCCTCCTCATCTGACTTGAACCAGCAACAGTGCTGGGCCTGGCCAAGCCGTCTCTCCTCCTGACCCCCTTCTTTACTAGATTTGCAGCACACGCATTTTCCAGGATTTTCCCTTCCTCTCTGGAAGGTTCTTCTCTGTCTCCTCCCTTAGTCCCTCCTGTTCTCTGCTCTCTTACTGTTAGAGCCCTTTCCCATCTACTCTCCGTCCTCTGGTGATCTCGGCAAGTCCCGTGACTTCAAGTACCATTTATACATTGACAACTGCCAAATTTCTATTTCCAGCCTCAATACCTCCCCTTTGCTCCTGACTTACATGTCCTTCCTGTCTGCTCAGTGTGTCCACTGGGACAGCTAAACTAAAAATATGCCTCAGGGGTGCCTGGCTGGCTCAGTCAGTGGAGCACGAGATCTTGATCTCGAGGTCATGAGTTTGAGCCCCAGGTAGGGTGTAGAGATTACTTAAATAAATAAAACTTTAATTAAAATAACTAACTAAATAAATAAAAATTTGCCTCAAATCTCAAAATTGTTGAGATCCTGGAATCATTCTTCTTTTTTTAACGTTTGTTTGTTTGTTTTTGAGAGAGAGAGAGAAGGGCGGAGGGGCAGAGAGAGAGGGAGACACAGAATCCGAAGCGGGTTCCAGGCCCTGAGCTGTCAGCACAGAGCCTGATGTGGGGCTCGAACCCACAAACTGTGAGATCATGACCTGAACTGAAGTCCAGTGCTTAACCGACTGAGCCACCCAGGCACCCCGAGATCCTGGACTCATTCTTGATTTCACATTCTCTCTCCTACTCTGTATCTAATCCATCAGCAAATATCATTGGTTCCATTTTCATGTATATTTAGAATCCAACAGCCTGTCCCCACTTCTATGGCTGCCACCATCGTCCAGAGCACCCACATCTTCCCTGATTCCTGCATAGTCTTCCTGCTGGACTCCCTGCTTCCACTTTTTCTTCCAGTCTAGTCCCAACATAGTAGCTGACTATTTTGGTTAACATGTCAATCAGACCACATCGCTCCTCTACTCCAAGCCCTTCCTATCTCACTCAAACGCCACATCTTCATCACGACCCCTTCCAAGTCCAGGCCAAGACACTGAGTTTCCTGGTCATCATCCTGGGCCAATAGGCAGAGTTTTTTCTTAGACCACCCTAGGGGCCTCAGTTCCAATTATGCACCTGGGACAGACCCAAGGCCTTCCCTATCCCTGTGTGGCCATTAACACATGAATTCCTGGAGCACCTGGTTGGCTTAGTTGGGAGAGCCGGTGACTCTTGATCTTGGGGTTGTGAGTTTAAGCCCCACGTTGCACGTAGAAATTCCTTAAAAAAAATAAAATCTTGAAAAAAAAACCCCTATGAATTCCTTAGTCACACAAAGTTGTCCCCTCTGTCAATCCCACGGAGCAGCCCCTGCATTCACTCTGTGTTCACTATGCTGATTATCAGTTTCGTTTTTGCTTTTGGCTTTGAGGCTATCCCTTACTTGCTTAGGAGTTGGCTATCAATTTAAAAAGTTATTTATCATGTTTTGTTCAGCACCTCTCAGTGCTTGGGAGTGAGGTGGGGGGGAGCGGTTTAGGTTATGTTGTTTGCCATATTGGCCAGAAACAGAAAACCTGTCCTTTGTCTCTGCATCCAGAGCCCGAAGTCACCTAAGGTCCATCACGTTGATGATGCATCTGGGCCATTCTCTGACTCAAATCTTTGTCTCTCTCTCTCTCAGGTGTGAATCTGTTTTAACTTCCAGATCTGCAACGAACAGCAAGAGTTGTTCTGTCACCTTGTTCCAACCCTCAGATTTTGTGTGCGAGCCTCTAGCTTGCCTATTATAGTAGGTTGAATAAATGCCCTCCTCCACCAAGATGTCCATGGCACCTGGGGACTCCCTGGAACCTGTGAAAATATTAACTTCAGGGCAATGGAGATTTTGCAGATATGATAAAGAGTCTGGTGATGAGAAAATTATCCTGGATTATCTTGGCGGACTTCACGTAATCATATGGACAAGGGTCCTGGGGCTCCTGGCTGGCTCAGTCAGAAGAGCATGGGACTCTTGATATTGGGGTTGTGAGTTCGAGTCCCACGTTGGGTGTAGAGATTATGTAAATAAATAAATAAGTAAATATTTAAGAAAAGGGGTCCTTCCAAGAGGATGGATATGGTGGGGAGTCAGTGTGGAGAGAGAGGGCCACGTGATGATGAGCGCAGAGCTGGGAGTGATGTGCTTTGAGAATGGGAGGAGCGGCTACAAGCCGAGGAATACACGTGGTCTCCGGAAGCTGGAAGAGGCAAGAAAACGGATTCTTGCCCCATCCCTCCAGAAAGATTGCAGTCCTGCCAACACAGTGATTTAATTCCAGTGAGACTCCTTCCGGACTTCTATAAGGTAATGTATTTGTGTTGATTGGAGCTATCCATTTATGCCAATTTGTTACAACCTCAATAGGAGACTAATACGCAGGGGGTTTGGATCACCTGGATGAGAATCTAGATCCTTGTTCCTTCATGTTAGCACTGTCAAGAGCGTGGGGGAGGTGACTGGATGCTGGAGACTGGCCTGTTGGTCATGCAGGCTGTCCTGGGTCTGAGATGCCTAGAGGGCCAGGACCCACGCGTTCACTTTGGTGCCTTGCTAAAAATGTGGCTACTGCTAGTTGATCAGTCTGAGACTCCAGGAAATGAAGCCAGAGGAAAGCTGAGCTGGGGGCGGGGGGGGGGGGGGGCGTGCACCGAAGCCTCTGGCTGGAGAGCTTCCTTGAGGGCAGTTGCTGGCGGTGGAGAATGATGGTCAGGTACACGGTGGCCGGGGACTCAGGAGGGACAGCAGGTGGAGAGAGAGCTCACCACCCACACACTGAGCATCGATTCTTCCAGGGCCCGCCTTTTTTTTTTTTAATGTGGTAAAATACACCCATCGTCCTAACATTTATCATTGGAACCATTTTTAAGCGTATAGTTCAGTGACATTAAGTACATTCCCAACGTTGTGCAAATACCACCACCCACCATCCATCTCCAGAACTCTTCCATTTTTCCAAACTGAAGCTCTGTACCCATTAAACAAAAATGCCAGTCCCCCCTCCCTCAAGCCCTGGCAGCCATCTCTCTACCTTCTGTTTGTATGCACTTGGTTATTGTAGGCACCTTGTATAAGTGGAGACTTTTGGACTTTGTCCTTTGGAGACTGGCTT
Organism: Prionailurus bengalensis; assembly: GCF_016509475.1. Classification (NCBI taxonomy): domain Eukaryota; kingdom Metazoa; phylum Chordata; class Mammalia; order Carnivora; family Felidae; genus Prionailurus; species Prionailurus bengalensis. The sequence continues at coordinate 229,417,837 of NC_057343.1, forward strand.
ACTTCATTTAACAGAATGTCTTTAAGGTTTATCTGTGTTGTAGAGCATGTGTCAGAATTTTCTTTCTTTCTTTTTCTTTTTTTTTTTTTTAAGTCTGAATAGTGTTCATTGTGTGGCTGCACCAGGTTCTGTTTATCTATCTATCCTCTGATGGACACTGGGGTTGCTCCCACTTTTTGGCTGTTGTGCATAATGCCACAGTGAACACTGGGGGATGAATATCTCTTCGAGCTCCAGTGCCTGTCCTTAATGTGTTGCTTTGTTGGTTGAGGAACAAGGTCCGAAAGGGACACTGTAAGTCCAATATAGTGCCCTGGTGTCTTATCCAAAAATGTGGGGCGAGATGTGTTTTAGAATTCAGATTTTTTTTTCTAACTTTAGAAAGATAGTTCATCTTATATGTGGTATGTTATGTAATACCCAAAGTGTCGTTATAAACAGACTACATGCGCCCCACATCAGTTTCGGTGTTGTTTTTTTTTTTTTGCCACAAATTTATTTCCAGGTTTTTAGTTTTTACTTTTATTTATTTATTTGCTTTTCAGTTTGTTTATCTATTTTGAGAGAGAGAGAGAGAGAGGGACCGCAGGACCGCACGCACATGTGCTTTAGCAGGGGAGGGGCAGAGAGAGAGGGAGAGAGAGAATCCCAAACAGGCTCTGCACGGTCAGCACAGAGCCTGACGTGCGGCACAAACCCACGCACTGTGAGGTCAAGACCTGAGCCGAAAACAAGAGTTGGACACTTAACTGACTGAGCCACCCAGGCATCCCTAGAGCTTTTTAGAGTTCAGAATTGTGGATCAGGAATTGTGGACATATAGCAAAGGTTATCAGTTTGCGGGCACAAGAACTTAAATAAATAAATGATAAATAACTAAATAAACAAATGCCTTCAATTCTAATTCATTACTGTCTTTTGTATATGGTTTACCTCCACAAGCATTCTGGAAGAATTGAAGGGGTCAGTTCAGGGAAGACAGGTGATTGAGTTGAAATGAGTGATTAAGTATTCGGTCAACTCTGTCAGTACGGCTGAGGGGCATTATAGATGTACACGTCTCCTGAGTCAACGGGAGTTGTGGAGAGTGTGAACTTTTAACAAAAGTGATAGGGAGGAAGTGAAGGGGGCTGTGTGAACTATTTGGAAATTCACAAAGTCAAGGTCAGAGATGTACTTGCAGCATTCATTAAAGGAAGTTAATCAGAATGTAACTAATGGCCCTTAGATTAGATGTCTAGGATGCCTTGAGAAAATACATTTGTTCTGGATTTAACTACCTAGTTGGGATGGTTACACCATTTTTGTAAACTTATTCTGTATGAAGCTTTGTGTTATGTACTTTATTTTTTAAAATTTTTTTATTTAAAAAATTTTTTGATCTTTATTTATTTCTCAGAGAGAGAGAGAGAGAGAGACAGAGCATGAGCAGGGGAGGGGCAGAGGAGAGAGGGAGACACAGAATCTGAAGCAGGCTCCAGGCTCTGAGCCATCAGCACAGAGCCTGACACGAGGCTTGAACTTGTGAACTGGGAGATCGTGACCTGAGCTGAAGTCGGATGCCCAGCCACCTGAACCACCAGGCGCCCGTGTTATGCACTTTAAATACATTCCCTTGGGGACATCTGGGTGGCTCAGTCATAAGCATCCAATTCTTGATTTGGGCTCGGATCGTGGTCTCATGGTTCGTGACATTGCTCGGAATCCCCTCTCTCCCTCTCCCTCTGTGTCTTCCCGGTTTGCATGCACGTATGTGCTCTCTGTCAAATAAGTAAGTAACAGTAAATTCCTTATTTAATTCTTTTAACGCTCCGTAGTGTATTTTGTCCCATCCCCAAGATAGGCCATGTAATTTATGGGGCCCCATGAAAAATGAAAATGTGGGACACCTTGTTCAAAAGGTATTAAGAATTTCAAGATGGCAGCAGCAGAGTATTAAACCAAACTCAGAGCTCTTCTAAGTTTGGGACCTTACATGTCAGCACAGGTTGAAGGCCACAAAGCTGGATGTCACCATCCCTATTTTTCATCTGAGGACATCCAGTACAATGAGGCTACATCTTGCTCATGGTCAAACAGCTCCAATGCTGAAGGCAGAAGACAGAGTGCGCCCTATTGACCATTGTGCCACCCCTGGTCCAACTTGGGGGCGTTACTCAGTGAGTATTAAAGGACAGAAGATCACGACAATTCAGCAAGCACTAAGGAGTGCCTAGAACTTTTGTGGGCATTCTTGGGAGCAGAAGAGAGGACAGGCTAACATCTGACATGATACGTTAATAGTTCGTGCTAGTAAATCAGAATAAATATATAGAACACACTCCTCCTGACTCCCCCACCAGGGGAGTTTTGCGGGGTCGGTTTAATTCCTCTGGGAGGGTAATGTGAACCATCTATCTTGTGAAGATTTCTCATTAAATAACTATTTGCCTAATTGGGGTAAATCAAACTAAATGCTAATTAGTATCTTCCACAGAGTAAAAATAGATCTCTAATCACTCACATTATTGCTGAGCACAGAGAGCACCAGGGAACTGTGTTTTCAGAACCTCAGTCTTTTTTTAGTTTTTATTTTTTACTTTAGAGAGAGAGAGAGAGAACATGAGCAGGGGAGAGGGGCAGAAGGGAGAGAAAGAGAAAACCTTAAGCACACCCAGTGCTTGGCACAGAGCCCGATGTGGGGCTTGATCCCACAACCCTGGGATCATGACCTGACCTGAAATCAAGGGTCGGATGTTCAACCGAGTCCCCCAAGCATGTAGCAGAACCTTGGTCTTATTTAATGTTTCACAGGTTTCATGCAAAGCCCCACCAACGTGCCGTTGCATGCTGGCAGCTGACACACAGCTGAGATGCTTGAACATGGTTGATTTCCAGAGGGGGTTATCATGAGAAACTCGGTCATTAGTGGCTCTCACTGTTCTTGTGCAGCTCTGGGAAAGAATCCTCTACAATTATGTGGCCAGAGTCATGCCGGTGAAATTCAAGTGACAGCTGAAGACAAGATGGAATGAGAATGGCCAGAGGTATGACAAGTAGTTACACTCACTACATATCGTGATTTGAGGAATGGCTTTGGCAGATGATGGCACATTGAGACTTCTGCGTCCTCCTTCTGCAGGATTCCAGTGAGATACTTCTGTGACAGCTGACACTTCCAGCTGACCTTTTATCCGAGACTCGTGGCTTCGCTGGTCTGAAATTAAAACCCTTCTTTTGCCTGTTTCTGGCATGGATGTCCTGGAACATCTTCGGACTCACTTAGGGTGCTCCAGTGAAAGTGGCCTAAACAAGGGAATGGGGGCCTGTCTTCTCCTTCCAACCAGAATGGAGGGAAGGAGCTGGGTGGGATTGGCCATCTTGGGATGTCACCAAGGGCTCCAAACTCTTCCCGTGATCCCACTCTGACACCCTCAGTATGTTGGCTTTCTCGTCAGCTTTGACCTCTCAAAGTGCAAGACATAAGACTTCATAAAGTCTTTATAAAATTTATTTTTACTTTTTTAATGGTCATTTATTTTTGAGAGAGAGAAAGAGAGACAGAGCATGAGTGGGGGAGGGGCAGGGAGAGAGAGAGACACAGAGTCTGAAGCAGGCTCCAGGCACAGAGCCCGATGCGGGGCTCGAACTCATGAGTCATGAGATCATGACCTGAGCTGAAGTCGGACGCTTAACCGACTGAGCCACCCAGGCACCTCTGGACTTCATAAAGACTTTATAAAACTGTGTCCAGGTCCAGGGAGGTGTCTTGCTTTGGGTTCCCTGAAGGGCAGAGCCTGATATCATTTATTTGGGAGCAGACCCAGGAAGCACAAGTGAGGGGCTGGGGGCATGAGACAGGGAAGGAGGAAAAGCCAATGCCAGAGTATGTCATTGAGCTGCTGCTATGGGCCCGTCGGGCTAAGTTCCGCTGGGACCTACTGGAAGGTACACAGAGTGTGGTCAGGATTGTCCACCTGGATGACAAGGCTCCGAGAGTCTTCACCCCCTGCTCCGGTTACCCTGTGGCTGGGAGAAGCCACATAGGAGAAGATCCCAAGGCACAGATGTTAGGAAGCTCGGTGTGTGGGGTGCTGTCAGGTCTCCATGAGTATGAGGTCATCCCTGAGTACTGGCTTTGTTTCCTACTAGACCACAGAATTGCTCAAACAACCTCATATTCTCCAGTGGGAAGCAGGGGGCACCTCACCCTCTTAATACTCCGAAGTCTGCCTCCTACAGCCGCCTTGTTCACCCTGGTCCTGAGCACGTCCCCTGTGTGCCCTCTTCCCTTGGGCATGAGTGTATGGGACTAATGAACTACTGTCCATCTCACCTGTCCGGGGTCGTGTGTCTTGTGTTCATCTGTCCCCACAGCCCTGGGACAATCGCCCCTCCCTCACCGATGGAGTGACGAGAAGGCGCTCAAACAACCATGGCTAAGAGTGGCCGCCATGGCTTCAGGCTTGGGGATGAGAGGCAAGGAACCAGAGACATCTGCTACAATAGGGAAAGGGGGCAGTTTTTCATCTCTTGCCTCTCTTGATTTTATCAGGGTCAGAAGCTTCCCTAGGAGCCCCCCAGCAGATGCCCCTCACGTTTCACCGGAAGTGACGGGGTCACTTGTCTACCTTTGAAGCCATCACTAACAGGTGGTGATGGTATGATGGCGACCGACTGGGGACTGGTCACACGTCATCCCCGGTGGCAGGAGCAGGAACCACTTTCCAAGAGCACATCTTCACTCAATGTCTCCGTGAAGTCAGGGTTTCCTTAGAATGAAATAAGGGAGGGTGGGTTGTTAGGTAGGCAGCTAGCAGCGTCTGTCGTCTACATAATGGGCAAACCATGCAAGGGTGTGGTGTCCTCTCTACTATGTTTTAACTCTGGTGACAGTACAAAAAGGAGACTGAGGGGCAAGGAATTGGGGCAGGCCGAGAAATCAAGGGGAGTTACACCCAACTAAGGGGCAACCGGCCGAACTGAGGATAGTAACCACAGCAGGTAGTCGATGGTGTGGGACGTTCACCACAACTGAGGAGGAGGGAAATCGCACGGGGTCACCATCACATTGGTTTTTCAACTTCAGTGTCCTCAGCAGTTACCTGGGCCCCTCCCCGGGGATCACTATTCCGAAGTTCTGCGGTGAGGCCCAAAAGTGTGCAGTTTTAGCTCACATCCCTCAAGCGATTCTGAAGCAGGTGGTTGGTATCCACATGTTGAGTATCACTCCGCCGGGGATTAAAAATCCAGGACAGGATTACTGCACGCACAGTGGCTCTCCAGCAGGGGTGGGAGGCAGGCTTAACCTTCCTGAGGTTTGCCCAGCCCTACTGCAGAATCCAACAATGCAGACCAGGCTTCCCTGCCCCTGAGCTGGCATGCCGGGAATCTCCATCAGCGCGCGCTCTGCGGTCGCATTGACAGGTGCCCCCCGTGTAGTCACTGACCTTCATCCCTCGGTCTACCTGCTATTTGTGCCTCACTTTCATCTGGTGCGTTGCTGTTGTCAGTGCCTTCCTACTGAACTGCTTACGGGCTGACTTGGCCTGAGCCAAACAGCATCCCACACACAAGCTACCTCATGCCTACATTCTAGAAGTATTTATTGAGTAGCATGTGCCAGGCATTGTTCTAGGCCATGGGATCCAACATGGAAACCAACACGCAGAGACCCTGCTCCTGACACTGACGTGACATGGGTCGTGCAGGAAACAAATAGAAACAGAGCCTAATGGGTTGAAGTGTGTCCCTCCCCTTACTGCGTTCAAGACCCCGGTACCTGTGAGTGTGATGTTCCTTGGGAATAAAGTCTTTGCAGATGTAATTAAGTTATGGATCTCAAGATGAGGCCATCTGGATTTAGGGTGTGCCCTAAATCCAATGACTGATGCTTTTTTAAGAGCGAGGAGAGGAAGGGGTGCCTGGGTAGCTCAGCAGGTTGAACGACTGACCCTTGATCTCGGCCCGGGTCATGATCTCATGGTTCGAGGGATCAAGCCCCGCATCAGAAACGGAAGCGATGCAGCCACGAGTCAACAACAGCTGGATCCACCGAGAGGCTGGAAGAGGCGAGGAAGCAGTGTCCCCTAGAACCTTCGGAGGGAGTGCGGCCCTGCCAACCCCTTGATTTAGGACTTCCGGCCTCCAGAATGTGACAGATTACGTTTCTGCTGTGCGAGCCATGCAGTTCGTAGTAATACGTGTAGTGAGTCGGTCATAATGAGAGCTGGGGAGGAACAGGGCGGCGAGGGCTGGAAGGGCGGAGCGCGCGCTCCTCCAGGCGGTGACCAGGGACACACGGGGCCTCGCGTCTTGTGTGTGCTTTCCCCAATCACGGCCTCCTGGCCTCGGCATGTTTGTCTCAGCCTGGTGCGCTCTCAGACCTGGGTGTGTGGTCTCACCTGACACTCAGCTGAGGACTCTACTCTCTGCAGTTGCCCTCCACTCCGTGGGGCTGGGTGGAGAGCAGCGTGGAGGGCAGGTGCCCCGTCCTCAACCAGCAGCTGCTGCTCTGTGCACGCTGATCGTCACCACGTGGGCATAAAGCTGGCCCCGCCAGGTCTCCCAGGTCCTCAAGAGAAGCTGGGAATCTGATAGGAGGCTCCAATGTTTTGTTTTGCTTCGCTTTTTTGCATTTATTTAAAAATATTGAGGGGACTCTGGGTGGCTCAGTTGCTGAAGAGTCGGACTCTTGGATTTGGCTCAGGTCATGACCTTGCAGTTGGTGAGTTCAGCCCCACATAGGCCTCTGCACACTGACAGTGCAGAGCCTGCTTGGGATTCTATTTCTATCGCTCTCTTTCTGCCCCTCCCCCACTCATGCACACACATGCTCCCTCTCTCTCAAAATAAATAAACTGAAAAAAAAAAAGTTAAAAAAAAAATTGAGGTGAGGGGTGCCTGGTTTCTCAGTCGGTTGAGTGTCTGACTCTTGACTTCAGCTCAGGTCATGATCCCAGGGTCCCGGGATCGAGCCCTGCATTGGGCTCTGCGCTGATCATGAAGCCTGCTTGAGATTCTCTTTCTTTCCCTCTGGCCCTCTCTCCTGCTCACGTGTGCTCTCTTTCTCTAATATAAAATAAAAAATAATTTAAAAATTTAAAAAATTGAGGTGAAATTGACATAGCATAAAATCAAATCATTTTAAAGTGGACGATTCGATGGCATTTAGTCCATTCCCAGTATTGTGTAGTATCACCTCTATCTAGTTCCAAATCATTTTCATCATCCAAAAAGGAAACCCCATGCCTTTTAAGTAGTCGTTCTCCATTTTCTTGGACCACCCCCTTCCCCCCCACCCCGCCCCAGTTTGCCACCAATCTGTGTTCCATCTCTATGGATTTACCTCTTCTGGGCCCTTCATATAAATGGAATCATACACTTGGTTCCAAATGTCTGCAGCAGTCAACAACAAAAGATGCTACGTGCATCTAATAAACTGGCCCTTTGACATTCAGTTTCTGACTCTGGCTTGGCCTTTGACAGGTAGCCTCTCATATCAAAGTGAGGGGGTTGTTTGGAAGCTATCTCTGTGGCCAACTAGGATGCTGTTAATGCCAGGCTAGGGAGTGACTGGGAAGAGGTTTTGGTGACTGTGTTCTGATTCCAATGTTGTCCCCAAGAGGACTCACGGCTGTGACCACCGGGAGTTAGAAAGGATGCTCCCCTCTCCTCCACGGTCTAGTCTAATGTGCTACTCAGTGAGAGAGGCTACTCCCAAATGTCATCCAAACAGCAGAGTGGAAGGAAAATGTTGCTGGCATGGGATTCAGATCTCATAGCCACACGGTCCATGTGCTCCCCCTTCCAGCCTGGAATTCTGCTTGGGAGAGCAAAATGTGTACTGGTTGGTTGTTTTCCCCCAGGGGAGGTGAGGTCATACTCTTGCTTTCAGTTTAAAGCAAGGAAAAAATGGAATGTTAGTGTTGGAAGGCTGTGCTCATTCTCTCCCAGAGTCGTTTGTCCCTTTAGTGAGCGGTTATTGAGCACCTGCCAGGTACGCAGTGGGATAAAGAGACATTGCCCGTCAGCCCACAGATTTATTAGAGGGTGACAGATACATTTTACAAAAATAAAGAAAAAACAAACAGCGTTACCAAGTGTCAGCAAGAAACAATGGGTGTGAAAGTAGGAAGAGAGAGATTCTACCAGGAAGAGGGGGCAGGGAAGCATTAAAAGTTTCATTCACTTCTTCTCTGGTCCTGGAATTGGTTCTCTGCACAGAAGCTGGGGCGGCAGCGGCCGGGTGGGGAGGCTGGCGTGGAGGGCACCTAACCCATTTATTTGCTTGGCTCACCCAGCTCTGCGCACAGACGCTGGGCGGCGTCTGCCCCGAGGGGTGCTGTGCGGTTTCCTGATTCCTTTGCCCTGAGAGGCCACCTTCTGCTAATTTGCAGAAAGGCACTTGAATAATCTGGGCTCCTGGCTTTGCATAGCGCCAGTCTTCAGTTTGTACTTTGGGCTTCAATGTTGCAATGCCTTTGTTGTTGCCTTGGGACTACAGTTATATATAGGAAGGAATGGGATTTATTATTGCTGTAAATAATCCTTCTCTGGGCAGCTTATTAAAAATGATCCCTTCTCTTTGGCTGGAGGGGGCTAGGTGTGGTGCTGTCTAAGGCAGAGCGAAGGATACAATGACTCACTTAGGTTCTTTTCCAACTTCTGATTCAATGAGTTAGGTTTTCTTCGAGCCCATGAGTCATTTTCCCTGCTCGGTGACTTGCGTGACAGGGTGGTGAGATAAGCAGGAACTCAGGGAGCCAACTGGTAAGTTTTATAAAAGCTTGTAAAGGAAAGTAGATTTTCAAAGACCGGAGGGAAATTCAGAAGTGTGGAAAATGCAGTCATCTAAGAATACAGTTCCCGAAACAAGGGAAAACATCTTCCAACAGTCATGTAATTTTTCACCTTCTCACATTTCACTTTTGTTTAAGAAAGAAGTCTGACATCACCAGCGTGATTTGCCGTGTCAGAAATGCTGCGGGTGCCTTTGCAAACAGCTGCAAGCCTTTGTGCTCGGCTGATTGTGCCGTGAGGATGACTGTTTTGTCCACCGAGGTTAGAGCGATCCCTCCACCCCCTTAGCGACTCTGAATTCCTGGCCGGCACTGTGAGACGGACCTATAGAGAATGCCATTTATTTCAGCATCATCAGAAGGTCACCGCGCACAACGTGACACATAACGTGTGCGAAAAGAGCTTGTGTCCCTGGGTGTCATTAAACGCGTGTCAGGGCAGAGGAGAAAACAGATGCTACCTCTCGTTTCCTTTTCAGCGTGGAGTTGGACAGTGAAAAAGCTGTTGGGTGTCAGAAAAGGAAACAGTAAAAATTATCAGCAGAACGTCCGTCCTCTCTGTCTCGGGCTGTCCTCTCGCGGATAGTTACTTTTTATCAGTGTTTGGTAAGTTTCGAAGAAAGAATTGTTTCACGGGTGGCGTTCCAAGTAAGCCCATTGGAAGGCCTTGTGTCCGAAGCACAAATTTGCCATGATCTTTGTGGGCGTTGGGGGTGGGGAGGCTTTCATACTGGAGTTGACTGTTGACGGGCCTGGTCCTGGGCTATTTGGCCCCAGGAAGAGAAGGAAACTCCTGAATGAACTTGCCGTGTGTACCAGCTCTCTTTTACTGTGTACCAAAGCACCCAAGACGTACTGGCCTCGCGCAATTGCCAGTTTTAGTATGCCTCCTGAATTTGTGGGCCGGGCTCAGCTGCACCGTCCTTCTCCCCGTGGCATTGACTGGGGTGGCTCGGTGGTGCTGGGCTGGAGGATGGGCTGATCTGGTGGGTCCAAGACAGCTTCACTCATGAGTCTGATACCTCAGTGGGGATGGCTGGAAGGCCAGGCTCCGTTGGGACTGTGGACTGAGGTGCCAAAAGGTGACCCTCCAGCATGGTGGCTCGGTGTTCCCCGAGGGAGTTCCCAGAGACCAAGTGCAAACGTCAAGTGTCCTGTGGACGACCTTTGGACGTCAAGCGGCATCCCTTTCTGTGCTCCGGTGTCTGAGGCAGTCACAGGCCAGCCAGATTCAAGGGAAAGAGGCACCCGGCCTCAATGGGAGGAGGGCCCCAAATCTCTGGCCATCTTAATCTACCACATGGTGTCAGAGGTGCATTTTTCGGTCAGGCCCTCAGTACTCCATGAAAATTCTTACACTTCTTGAACATTTTCCCACCGCCTTCTCTTCAGGATTTAGCCTCACACTCCCCGACTAGGAGATGTCTTCATTCCTACTTTCCTAATACAGTGTGAGCCGTGAGGCATAAACTAAGTGAAGTGGGAAAACGCACGCGTTCTTGAACCAAAGAACCCACACTCAAAAGTCCTCACTCACTATCCTTGAGACCTTGAGCAAGCCGTTCAACCTCTCTGACCCTCCGGTGCCTGGTCTGCAGAAAGGGAATAACACTACTACAATCCCTGGGGGATTACTAATGCTGTGTGTCTAAAAAATGCTTTAGGGGCACCCGGCTGCCTCAGCCGGTAAAGCATGTAGCTCTTGATGAGGGTCGTGAGTTTAAGTCCCACATTGGATGGGGAGCCTACTTAATAAAAAAAAAAAAAATGCTTTTTACAAACTTCAGCAGGTTTAAGTTCAAATGTATCAAATGTAGTTGACTTTGAGCCCTGTCCTGTCTTGACGTGGGCTATTGTCCTGACACTGACGTTTATTAGAACAAATCACTCAAACCCGGAGAATTTTAATTTTAATTATTTACAGTGTTGAAGAGATGATTCCATAAAATGATGCCCGTGAAATGCCTTGTAGCTGTCAAGTGTTTATAATGATGAATAACATAACATATTCATAATGATGAACAGTAGCAGCCTCACGATCAGCTCACAGCGTTGTATGTTATACGGCCAGAAGACATCACCCATTTCTCTGCCTGGCACTTATTTTCACAGGCCCCTGATGCTGGAGACACTATGGAATGAAGAATAGGAGAAAGAAACTTTTCAAGGGTGGAAACAGGCAACCAGCTACATCTACAATAATTTATATAGTCTAAGCATATGTGCATAATTCACTATTATAATGAAATGAAACCCAACCAAGTTCATCTGACACATTTAATAATATCCATAATCCTTGCTTTTACTGAATGCTAATTAGGCATAAAAAGTAAGATTTCACATAAATAACCGTAATGAGTATCGCTTGGATGCCACCAAAGCAAATTTTTTAATCTAGTCTATCTTTTGGTATCTTTTTTTTGTATCTTAATTAGCAACAATGCAAACAGCTTTCCCTGAGAACCGATGCCGTTTAGTTCTTTTCATTCATTATTCATTCATTCATCAAATATTGATTGTGCCCACTGTATGCCAGGCACAGTGTTAGGCTATAGATACACACATAATGAGAACACAGACAAGACAGGGGGATTATTTCAATACAGTGTCAACCCACCTGCAGTAGGATGGTTCAGCATTGTAAGCACATAGAACAAGGCACATAATCCAGTTTTGGGATTCCCTAGAGGAGAAGGTGAATTCTAAAATAATGTAACCAGAACAAGAGATCCAGTGAGGGAAGTGAAAAGTGAGAAAGCACAAAATGGTGCTTAGAGATCAAGAAATGTGGTCAGGAGGAGTTCGGTGGGGCCAGATCAGGAATCGCCTTACTGGGCCACGTTTAGTGCTGGGATCCTAGGAGTGGAAATATGAAGGAGGGAGACCTGGTGGCTTGCGGCACGTGGGGGCCAAGGGAGGAGGGCAACCAGGGAGGACACCCGTGACCTTAGGTTGTGAAAGAGGCACACTTCTGACACAGGAGGAAAAGCAGCTTTGAGGGGCAAACATTTGTCATGAACATATTGAGTGAGTTGGAGTTGCTTGTGGGATATCCAAGTGAAACGCCCCACGGGCAGTTACGTGTCTAAAGTTTGCTGTCCAAGATGGTAGCCACCTGTCACGTGCTGCTGTATAAATTTAAATTGATCAAAATGTTATCTTATTTTTAACGAGGTAAACTTTTATTTATCTTTATTTGTGTGTTTTTAACTTAAGTTCAAGTTAGTTAACACATAGTGCAGTCTTGGCTTCAGGAGTAGAACCCAGTGGTTCATCTCCAATGTGTGACACCCGGTGCTCACCCCCACGAGTGTCCTCCTTATGAAGTAAAATTTTAAGTGCACTTCCTCTGTCCTACTAGCCAAAGGAGGCAACAAGGAGGCCAAGAGTCTTCCAGGGGAATGAAAGGGCAGCGGTCAGACTGGGCTGGGAATGAATGATGGAGGTGAAAGCGAAGACGGCAGTGGTGGGAATGAAAGAGAGTATGCAGATTTAAGGCCCGAAGGCCAGCGATAGGACTTGGTGACAGGATGTAGCATCAAGAGAGGAGGTGAGGCGATGCGGGACGGCACACACAGAAGAGAGCTAATTTCTTGGGATCTTCTGGGATGAGGACTGGAGCTAGACCCTGGCTGCCCCAGGTGCTGATGCCTATCACCCCCATGGACCTAACGCATGACCTCTCTTGGGCACGTTTGCTGCCTTATGGCTTCTCTACTGTCCTAATCAGGCTTCTTTTCTTGTGTGTTCTTTCTGCGCCCTCAAACTCAGGCTGTAGGCGACTCCGACTTGTCACTTCTCGCCCCGTCCAGGGACCACATCTCTCCCTTGTGGCATCTGTGCCATGATGCCTCTGCTGGTTGCCCCTTGCTGCATGCACTCCAGGCACATGGGTCTTTCTCAGTTTCTAAACATGGCTGCGCTCAAGGGCTCCACCTCGAAAGACTTCTGCTGTCACCACTGACAGCCCAACCGTGCCTACTCTAGGTGCCACCTAGAATGTCACTTTCTCAAGGATGTGCCTTTGGTATTAAATCAGGTCTCCCTTTCTAATCTTCACTACACCCCTTCCTTTTTCTTTAGAGTCCCTACCTCAGTTCACAATTATATATTTACTTGTGTGATTAACATGCCGACCTTCCCCCACTAGATTGTCAAGTCCATGAGGGCAGGCACTGTGCTTCTGTCCACACTGAATCCTCTTAACATAGTAGATATTCGAGAAATATTTATTAAATCAATTACTTAAGGGTTGACGTCTTTTGCTGCATCCATCCCTGCTCCCCGCTAGCATTTTATTATAAACAATTTCAAACATACAGCATGGCTGAAAGAAGTTGACATTGAACACCTATATACCACCCCCCAAGTGGCATTCACCAGTTCACCACACTTGTTTCATTTCCCGTTCATTATTCTGCGTATCCATCTCTCCTCTGCCAATCCAGCCCACTTTCTTCATGGAGCCACCCTCTTGGATATTTCTCCACACATCGGTTTTTCAGTTTCCCAATTCCATCTTCCTGAAAGACCATCCAGGTCCAAGGCCACACCGAAAGCCCATGTATCGGTTCCTTTCAGCCACCTCCTTGGTGTGATCAGATGTGGTGGGTTACAAGGGATCCATCACGTCATTAGCAGGGCTGTGAGTGTGGACATCTCCCTTTGGTGGTGGCGTCAGTAGAGTCGGCGCCATGATATTGCTGGTGTAAGCCGACAACAGATACAGAAACTAGCGGAGGATCGAGTTAGAGAAATGATGGGAACTTCAGTTTTGTACTTGCTGGGTTGTAGGTGTCTGGGGAATATTGATGGCACTGGCTGTCAGGAACTTGGAAATGCTATGTCTGAGGCTGAAAGTAGAGGGAGGGGATGGGCGGAGAGATTGGCACTCAGTGGCAGGTCCAGTGTATCTATAAAGGAGGGACAGCAATTTGGCCCGAAGTAGGGCAAGGGCACCACATTTGCATAGGTCCCTACATACAATGAAAACAAATACCAATCCCCTGTGAATGGAGGGTTTTCACTGAAGGTGAAATCCACTGTGGGGAGGGAAGGGGGTAGGGATGGAGGTGGGGAGCCGAGAGAAGTGAAGGTCTGTAACAGCTGCAGAGAGGCATGGAAAGGAAATCATGTCGTGATTAGGAAAATGATTGTCAAGAAGCATTCAGAACCCAGCTGTGATATGGAAATCATAAATGGGTGGTGGAACCACTCAGCTCAGTTGGAATTTTTGGCCATCGGCATTGAGACAGTCACAAAGCAGAATGTGTTGTCTTGACCTCAACTCTTCTCTCTGCTTGTGTCCTGGGTGGTGTCCTCTGACTCTACTCTCCTTCCACTTCCTTTTGATTAATAAGATTGGGTCCAGGGCTCTGTTCCTGTCCCAAAGACTTGTGGCAAAATTCAGGATGTGAATTCCCTACCTACGACTTCAACACTTGGGGAGCCTGGGGCCATGATGACTCTGGAGAAACAAGAGTCCAGGAAGAATGTCAGCAGGGAGAAACAGAGGTTTCTGCAAATAACAGAGGCTCCACAACAAGAAAGTGACATCTGAGGACCAACCAGACTGAGACCGGAGTGTTATGGGATGCACAGAAACACCCACAAGAGCCAGCACGAGTAGGGATGATGAAAAATTTGGGTGGACCAACACAGAAACCATTTTCTTAGCCTCGCATAGTTCCTTGTGGGGAAGTCAGAAATTACTAGCTCTGAGGTGATTTCCTCCTACTCTGTATCATTATTGTTCGTGGTATATAATTATGCTTAACTCAACTATATTGTAAACTACATTTAGTTTTCATTCCATGGTGTGAGTTTAGTCATTCTCACCAAAACCGTAAGTATTGTTATGGATAATTTTCTGAACCGTCCTATCTACCAAATTCAGAATTCTAATTCCCAGAATGGACTAAACCAGGAAATCTGTTGACCTTAGGAAATGTTGCTCTCATGAGGCTTATTTCTACTGGGGACGTTAGTCTTTATGTTAGTACTTACCTTCAAAACGTGTCTAACTTGACCTTAAAGCACATGAAGCATTTTCTTCTTTCTTTTTTAAAGCTTTATTGATATTTATATTTCACATACCATGAAATCCACCCATTTAAAGTATACAGTTCAGTGATTTTTAGTATATATGCAATGCTGTGCAGGCATCATAATAATCTAACTTTAGAATATTTTCAATGCTCCAAAAAGAATCCTTTTCCCCTTAGGAGTTATTTCCATTCTTCTTCCCCTTCCCCCCGCCCCCCCCCCCCCCCCCCCCCCCCCCCCCCCCCCCCCCCCCCCAGCCCGAGTTAACCACTAATCTACTTTCTGTCTCTCTGGATTTGCCTATTCTGGACATTTCATATAAATGGAATTATACAAAATGCGGTCTTCTGTGACTGGCTTGCACTCAGCATTATATTCACAGGATACATCCAGGTTCTAGTGTCAGTGCTTCATTCCTTTTTATTGCTAAATATTCCATTCTATGAACCTACCACATTTTGTTTATTCACTAATCAGTTGGATGGATAATGTAGTGTTTCCATACAACGAAATATTATTCAGCAATTTATGTCATTTCCACATTTGGCTACTATGAACATTTCTGTCCAAGGTTTTGTTTGAACATATTTTTCATTCTTTTGGGTCTATACTTAAGAGTAGAAGAGCTGGGTTGTATGATAAGTGTGGCAATTTGGGGAACCATCAGCCTGTCTATCAAAGTGGTTGTATCAGGTGACATTCCCACCAGCAATGAATGCGGGTTCCAATTTCTCCATATCCCTACCAACACTTATTATTGTCTATCTTTTATTTTAGCCATCCTGGTGCGAAGTGCTATCTCACTGTGGTTTTGATGTGCATTTCACTGATAATGAATGATGTTGAGCATCTTTTCACATGTTTCCTCTGCCTCTTTATCTTCCCCCTCCTACCCATGTTTCTGAAGAGACTTCAATGCGCAAAGCCTGGGTGACAAAATATCATGTTCTCCGTGATTTTGCAGTCTTGCCCAGGATACAAGAAAGTGGCCAAATGTGAGTCCCAAGCAGGAAGGGGGTTAGAAGTTCAGAAATCGTGGTGGTACATAGGAATCCAAAGGCTAAAAAAAGATGATGGGTATGTGAGTCCAGAGGCCAGGGAGAGTCTGGATAGGCAGAGAATAAAATGATTCCCCTTATTTGGGTTCAAGTGAAATAGTTTATGTTTATCTTTAGATGCCACTGGGAATCAAAATCTCCATGCCTGGATCATCAAAGATTAACTTTTTTATTTATGTGTTTATTTATGTATTCCATTGTTACTTAATGCCATGTGATTTCAGGTCATTTTAGGAAGAAACTGAGTTAGAGCAAATCAGACCCACAGATTTAGTAATAGACCCTGTGCACTGCTCACCGACCTACACTAATTTACAACCCCCCACCCAACAGATACATACGTTCAAGCGGCTTTACCTACGGTTACATTGGCGATGTGTTCAGAACTTACTATTTGCAAACGTTATTACTTTTCTTGGTCCTGATACCTTGAACATATGTACTCTTATTATTTAAGAGTTTCACTATTTTATATTTATTGGTTGACTGTGGGTTTTGAGTCTGTTTCATCTATGTCAAAAAAATGCTTAACTATAGCAAAGAGGAGCCAGAAACCCACCGACATCATTCTGCTCAGAGGTTAAGCTAGAATTAATATCCTCTTTGGAAAGGCATCTCCTAGGAACTGGGGAACAAGGAAGAATTTTGATGGTAAAGTCTTTTACTTGTATTCACAGGCTAACAACCATACACACAAGCTAATGTGAAGTTCCAAGGTTCTCCTTTGTAGACATATAAGGCCCAGGTCCTGAAGTGCCCGATAAAGCAAGGGAGGATCCTGGTCTTACTGGGGACAGAGCTTGTACCAAACAAGATAAGGCCAGGGACACCAGGCTGGCTCGGTCAGTACAGCACTCCACTCTTGATCTCATGGTCATGAGTTCACACCCTGGGTTGGGAGTAGAGCTTACTTAAAAAAAAAATTATTATTAAAAATAAAAATAAACAAATAAAAATAAATAATAATAATTATTATTAAAACACACACACACACACACACACACACACACACACAAGATAAGGCCCTCAATAGAGCAGAGGAAAAAGCGCAGTGCCTAGAACAAGAGTCAAGCCTGAGCAGGGCCCAGACTAAGTTCTGGTCTGGGATTCCTTGTGATTCTCCTTCCAGTGATTTCAAGGTTTGGAAAGGGCTGAACCTACAGGTGGGGTGTATCCAGAGGCAGGAAATGCAATAGGCAAGACACAGAAAAGAGGTGGAATATATAGAAAGGAGAGGTGGTTCCAAGCAACCCAACTGCAAAGGGCTGGCTATGGCTTTACTAGTTGGTTAACTACCATATTGTCAGACCTGAAATGTGGAAAGGACTGTTGATTCGGATTTTAATTGCAATGTGTGGGTTTCTTCCCAAACACCAAGCTATTTTCTGACATCAGCTGGGTGTCTTGCAATTCAGCTCAATTCTGACTCTCTCCCTGGAGATGGCGTGAGGTCCCACAGGTTAAGGGCTCAGTCCCACAAGATTTGCCTCCTCTGTGCGCCTTCTGATGCCAATCACAAGAGCAGGTTGCTACCTGTGTTTCTGACCAACTGGCTGTAGTTCAGAGGTTCCAATGACCCCCCCCTCCCCCGATTCCTTGGATTCAATTAATTTGCTAGAATGGCTCACAGAACTCAGAGAAACATTTGACTTATTAGATCACCAGTTTATTACAAAAGGATCACTCAGGAGCAACCAGATGGGAGAGATGCATAGGATTATTTGCCACACTTTCTGCATCTCTAGGTGCTTACCGAACTGGAAGCTCTCCAAATCTGTCCTTTTGGGTTTCTATGGAGGCTTCATTGCACGGGTGTGAGTGATTAAATCATTGGCCATTGGTGATAGGACTCCATTTCCAGACCCTCTCCCCTCCCTGGAGGCCAGGGGGGTGGGATGGAAAGTTCCACACCCCTCTAATCACAGTGGTTGTTCTCTTGGTCACCAGCACCCATCCTTAGGTGTTTTCAGAAAGTCGTCATGTTAACATAATAAAAGACCCCTTTCTACTTCTCATCACAGGAAATTCCAAGAGTTTTAGGAAATAAGACCAAATACGTATTTCCTGCTATCAACCACAGTATCACAAAGGGTCCTGGCAAGATCCTCTTGAACATCTCTCCCACTATATACTATTGAATTCTGCCCAAAGGAGCAAAGAAAGTGGAAAGGATGAGTCTTTCACAAAATAGATTGATGTACTGTTGAACTGTAATGTCATCAGCCATTAACTTTGTGTTGCAAGAAAGCACAAAACAACAATATAGTGAATGCTAATCCAAATAGTATTTGATGTTTGTAATTGGGCTGAGCACTCATATGTGATCTTTCATCCATCACAATTCTTGCACGTGATCAACCATCTGTGCTTCTCAGAATCTTAAATTGCATCTTGTTAAAATATGCACAAAGTAGCTTCAACATTAACCCTCTTCTTTACGTCCCTTTATTGTGGTGCAGCCTTTTAAGCCAACTGAGATAATGCTATAGTAAACTAAGAACCCAGTATACACATTCTAGTACCTTGAGCCTATGGAATTTGGGAAATAGGTCTTGCTAAATTTTAAGGGACATGTGCCATTTGGTATTAATGAAATTGTTATTGGTGGATACATGTTTCTTAGAACTAAAAATTATTTAAAAACCCATTTGTTGAAAGCTAATTTTGAAAACAGTGATATAATCACTGCATTTCTGTGATGAATCTAAGAATGGAGGATCCTTGGGGCACCTGGCTGGCTTAATTGGGAGAGCATGCAGCTCTAGATCTCGGGGTCATGAGTTCGAGCCCTGGGACCTGTAAGTGAGGGAGTGAGTGAGCCGTGTAAGCAAGTAAGTGAGATGACTCATTTTCAGAAATAAAATAAAAACAGTGCTGTAAAAACAGTGCTGTCCAGTTTACAATAGGTTTACAACCTATTGGAAATATGTAGGAATTCCCGCACCCCCCAGTGGAGTTCCAAACCCTTAGACACTTCACTTCCTGGTTCTTCTTCCCTTTTCCACTTCTCAGGCTCATTTTTCATGGGCTTTGCAATGAGCATGCGCCAAAGAACTGACGTCTCTGCGTCGCCTCAGGGAATGTTCCTTTTGGCCTTCCATGGGCCCAAGCGACTTCCAGGTAAGGTTGTAACCTCTGTAGCGCTCAGCCAATGAGGAACCAGGGGAGGGACTTCACTCTAGGAGATAAATTGTCTGCTGTAAGCGCCCCAAGTGTGCCTGTCCATCAGACACCTGCTCTTGCAAGAATGTTGATTCAAGCTTCGTTTCACTGTGCTGTGTCTCCGGGTCCCTCCTTTGATTGGGTCAGTGGGCTTAGTTCTTATAAGCCCCACATTGGGCTTAGAGCCTACTTAAAAAAAAAAAAAAATTAGAATGGAGCGTCCTTTATTTAACTTGACCCAGGTCTACAGCTTCCCCAGAATTGTGACCCTCACTATTTATTATATTGTAAATATATTAAGATAAATTATAAATATTATATTGTAAAATACACACAACCACCTCTGTAATGATTTAGAGGAAAAGAAATGAACACTTTGGAAGAATGAAGGCTAGAAAGGGCATTGTATGCTCACTCTCTGGTGGTGAATTTTCCCAAATATTGGCTTCATTCAATAAATGATGTTTTGAGACAGTTTTTTAAAAGGGGACTACATTAATTGATGACACCAAGGAATAAAAAACACAGTAAATAAGAATAACATTTTTTAAAAAAGGAAAAAAAAATTAGCTGCCCTTCTTCAAACACTATGAAGATGTGGTTAGGGTTAAACTGAAATGGAGTTGAGTAGATTGCTTAGTGTTTATCTGACCTGCTTATCTTCAGCTGCCTAAACCGAATGTCATCTGCCTTGTTAAGCCTCCTAGAAGTGCAAATGAGGTCTTGATTGCTTGAATTTAACCTTCTCAAACCTGCGCTAGAGTTAAGGTGGGGGTTAATCAGAGGGAAGAATTTCATTCCTTTTATTTTTATTTTTTTGGTGATTCTGGCACTAAAACAAATTTCTATTAGAACATTCGTTCATTTATATTGCTTTTGAGAGATCTTTTTAAGAAGTGACCCAGGGATCCTTGAGTGCTCACGAAAACAAGCTGTGATAGCCTTGGGTATTCCAGGTCTGTTTCTTCCAGAGCCTCCTGAAACTCCCTCGGCACCCTTCCCAGCTATACTACAAGGGCCCTTGCCTTTCCGGAAAAATTCTCAGTCTGTATAGAGAATTCCTTAGGACTGACTGACTCTAACTTTCCCTCTGTGGCTTTTTTTCTAAGTTTATTTATTTATTTTGAGAGAGAGAGCATGAGAGAGAGAAGCCCAAGCACGTTCTGTGCAGAGTCGGATGCAGGGCTCCAACTCACAAACTGTGAGATCATGACCTGAGCCAAAACCAAGAGTCTTGGATGCTTAACCAACTGAGCCACCCAAGCTGCCACGGGTCCTCTGTGGCTTTTTGGATGTCAGCTTTTCTGCACTTTTGTGTTCTGCCTCTCCCTTGATTTGGGTGTCCCTGGGCACCCTAAGCCTAGAGCACCTCACTCCAGCTCCTGCCCTGTCCTATCCTGGTCAGCTGGGAACCCCATCCTCACTCTTGCCAAATCACTGTGGAGAGAGAAGGGCAATTTTAATATGGAAAATTGAGAAGCATTTCTAAATATTTCAAACACACACACACACACACACACACATCTGTATTTCTCACTAACTCAGACCAATGAATGAACTTCAGCATGTTAAAAAAGAAACAAAAAACGAGGTACATACTTTTAAATTAGGCCTAGGATAGCAAAGCATTGACTAGCAGGAGTCCTGAGGGAGTCAGATTTGATGAATACATAAGAATGCTTTGACACACTGGCTTTGTTTACATTATCCCAACTGTCGAGTTGGTAGAATCTGAATCATGAGACTTTGTATGTCTACAGTGTTTTGTTTTTTTGTTTTTTAAATGTTTACTTATTCGTGAGAGAGAGAAAGAGCACGTGTGCGCGTGCATGTGGGAGGAGCAGAGAGAGAGGAGGAGAGAGAATCCCAAGCAGGTTCCACGCTGTCAGTGCAGCTCCTGACTTGGGGCTCGATCTTACAAATTATGAGATCATGACCTGAGCCCAAATCAAGAGTTGGATGCTTAACCCAGGGGCCCCACATCTATAGTCTTGAGGTTGGAGGGGTGTCTATCCCCAAGTTTACCTAAACACATTGGAAACCAAGAAGAAACAGGGTTTCCCCAAGATCTCATCACACATTCTTGCCCCAGTGAGCAAAACCCAAGAGAATGAATGGTGGTTGTTTCAACAGTACTAATGATGAGTGGCCTAAGATGAAATTCGTTTATGTTTTTAAATTACATTAAAGTAAATTTTTAATTTTATTTAAGTCTTCATTTACCTGCTTAAGTCTCTTGAAGTCCAACTTTATAATTATACTACTTAAATTTTTTTTTTTTCTGTCTAAATTGACCTCGATTATCTTAATGTAAGAGCATTGGGATACAGAAGATCCTGGTGACTCCATTGTTCATCATCTGCAAGGGCCACATACAGGCTCGATGGGTCAAATAAAAACCTGGCTTGAGAGAAATCTGAAGTTTTAGTATGTTTAGCCATTAGGAGATCAGACTTATTCCTTGAATTAAAAAAGGTCTTTATTTGTGCAAGGAATTCAGCAGACTTTACGAATGGTCCTTCGTTGACAGTTAGAAAAAGGCAGGAATTCTTTCTTTCTTATTCATCTTCTTTCCCCCAGTACAGCCCTTGGCATATGGCCAGTGCTTGCAACATGTTTGATGAATAAATGAATGAATGGATAAAGAAAGAAAGGGAATGTTTTGGCATAAGATGGGGTTTGAAAGAGCGAGAAGGAAGTTTTCGCATCCTTGAAGTGGTCCCTGTTGGACTATAGCAGACACCTACTGGGTGTCTGCTGTTCCATGCACATCCTCACTCCAGAGGGATGGGTCCCTTCGTCTTGTCGGATCCACTGTCCAGAGCTGATTGGATCATGGTGAATATGGTGAATACTGGATCTAAGATTTTCTCCAGAGATTGGGGTTAAGACAAGCTTGTCAGTCTGCTGAGTGCTTGAACTGAGGACCTATGAACTGGTGCCTCATGAGGCAGCAACCTGCTGTGTGCATGGAGAGGCAAAGCCCTGAAGGGAGAGCTATTTAGAGAGAGGTAGAAGCTAGGGAGCGAGCAGGTTGCATTGTAGAGACAGGAGTTCGCTGCTTCTTCCAACCTGCCTCCAGGCTACACGTCCTGCCCTGGGCTCCTGACAGACTCCTGTAGCCTCCCTGAGCCCCATCCTTGATTAAGCCCTTCGGGGTGGGTTTTTGTTACTCTTCATCCAACCAGCTTGACAAAGATGAGGCATTTTGAAATTCATTTGACCTTTTTGGCTTCAGTTTTCAGAAAAGACAATAAAGACAATGAAGCATGTCAGAGGCATGTGACCAAGTCTCTTCTTGATTGGCAGGAGAAATTTTTAAGTGCCCAGTTCTAGGAATTCATTAGCATATCCTCTTCCTGATATTCCTCCCCCAGTATAATCCAGTGAGAGAGTGTGATTCTCTGGTGGTTTCTGTCAATTGATGGTAGATGGTACACATACCATTTTCCAAATTCAAAATGGCAACTGAGAAAGAAAACTGTCCCAAACAAGGTCTGGCACAGACATTTTTTTGCACACATAATTTATGACTCCTTCTGGGAAATGATTAGCATTCTTGAGCAATTTTCTGATGGACTTTAAGGAGCTTTAGAAATCCTCCTGAAATGTTATGTGCCTACCTACTCACTGTCTTGACCATCTGAATTTTGAGGAGTCTGATGTCACCAGGCATACTTGCATTGTATCTTATCAATGTATAATTAAAAAAAAATCTCAAAGTATGATTCTTCTATGAATGTAAGACATTCATATAAGATTTATTTAGCTTATTGATGACAGATCCAGCTAGTTTAGAAGAGTATGGGAAATAGTGAATATCACCAGTGGAAGAGTGCTGAATTAAGAATGCAGAGTTAGGGGCGCCTGGGTGGCTCAGTCGGTTAAGTGTCCAACTTCAGCTCAGGTCATGATCTCGTGGTCTGAGTTCAAGCCCCCCATCGGGCTCTGTGCTGACAGCTCTGAGCCTGGAGGCTGCTCCGGATTCTGTCTCCTTCTCTCTCTGCCCCTCCCATGCTCATGCTCTGTCCCTCGCTGTCTCTCAAAAATGAATAAATGTTAAAAAAAAAAGAAGGCAGAAATCGATGCAAAATTGGTTACTGTCCTATGTGACAATAAAACGGGAGCTTTTGTGATGATCTTTTCTCCTAGACACAAGTCATTTTCATTTTTAATGGACAGAAACCTACAAGTTATCCTGTACCTTCAGAGTCTACCATAATCAATGGTAAATAATAATTCCAGCAAAGGTGCATTCCCCTGAAAATGAAATAATCCTTGAGTGGAGTTATTAAACGATGCTCCATTGTAGGACTGAAAAGTTATGCAAGCTTCTTTCTTTCTTATTTCCAAATTTTGGAAAATTTTTCTTAACCGTCATTTCTTTTTTCCATAAACATCTCTAACATTCTCTTGTGGAAAATTTGAAATAAACCTTTGATACATGCTCTTTTCAATTTGGCTAAGAAATTGCTTTAATACTTAAATATTAAAAATTATTAGTGGGACGCCTGGCTGGTTCAGTCGGGGAGCACGTAACTCTTTATCTCAGGGTTGTGAGTTTGGGCCCCATGTTGGATGTAGAACTTAACTTAAAAAAAACTATTAGTTGGGGCGCCTGGGTGGCACAGTCGGTTAAGCGTCCGACTTCAGCCAGGTCACGATCTCGCGGTCCGGGAGTTCGAGCTCCGCGTCAGGCTCTGGGCTGATGGCTCAGAGCCTGGAGCCTGTTTCCGATTCTGTGTCTCCCTCTCTCTCTGCCCCTCCCCCGTTCATGCTCTGTCTCTCTCTGTCCCAAAAATAAATAAACGTTGAAAAAAAAATTAAAAAAAAAAAACAACTATTAGTAAGATCATCCAAATGCCAGAAGCAGCTGCTTCTTTGATAGGTGATTTCATTTTTTTTTTAATGTTTCTTTATTTTTGAGACAGAGACAGAGTATGAGTGGGGAAGGGCCAGGAGAGAGAGGGAGACACAGAATCCTAAGCAGGTTCCAGGCTCTGAGCTGTCAGCACAGAGCCCGACCCGGGGCTCGAACTCACGGACCACGAGATCATGACCTGAGCTGAAGTCGGACGCTCAACTGACTGAGCCGCCCAGGCGCCCCGATTTCATTTGTTTTTGATGATCTGAAGCCATTACCTAAAGGCCCAGACTAAAGTATACAATACAAAGGCAATTTAAATGAACAAGGAACTCTTCATGAATTTATACCATTTTTACTTTTCATCATTAGTTTTTTCAGACATTTAAGGGATCGATCAGCTATATTGAGATATGGGTGGAAAATCTTGTTTTGGTAAAAATGTATAACCTTTTTATAAAGGATAAAAATCCTTTTCATAGAGAATTTTTTTGCACCTTGGCAAAAAAAAAAATCAATGTAATTTTATTATATATGTTTCATGCTAGCATTTAACACTTACCATAATTGCACACCCCAAGTTACGTGTTATATTTTACTATTAGATATTGAGGTCTGTACACTGTTTGTGTGAGTAATACTTTCTCCACTTCTGGACAGAAATATTTTGGCAAACCACAATGCTACAAATATTAAATACAGTGGAAAAATCCGTTCTGTTTCTTTTTTAATGGGTGCCTTTTTAGTTTAGTCCTTCTGTGGAAATTTTATATTTTCTTCGATGGATAAAAAAGAATTTATCCTGTGTGCTTAGCTTTTTTTATTTTATCAGATTTTATTTTTGGTGGAAGTCTAAGTTTTAATTATGGAAGTATTTGTAGCACTAAAACTGTGCAAATAAAGCCACTTCAAAATAGATCTTTCGTGTTTGTTTTAGACGAGATTGCTGTTGTGCAACTGATAATTGTTCAAAGGCCTTGAGAGTAGAGCTGAGGTTTCCCTGGGATGGAAGAAATTCTGGCTGGAAGCTGCATTTTCAGCCCTACACTGGTGTTTCTAGCCTCACCTTCCTGACGGCCTGTCCTATGGGTTTCTGGAAGCCAAGTCCTTGATACAGATCTCTTTATATATATAATATATATACAGTGTGCATACATATGTGTGTGCCTGCGCATGGCTGTGCATATGGATATGTATGTTATATATTCCACTGGTTCCATTTCTCCGGTAAACTCCGATCGGTAAATCTTTTTTTAGTAAAAAAACTTTTTTTTTGCTATACCTTTAAAATTGGTAAGCAAGGTTAGGAACCAGCAAACTGTTCCTCTTTTCCCTCCAAGGAAACTCCCTTTGAAGAGCTTAATTTTTGAAAATTTGTCCCCCAGACCCGAGAAGGTTATATTTACTAAGCTACTTTTGTTATCAATCTATCTAAAGTTTATTTAAAGTTTATATTTGTTTATTTTGAGAGAGAGAACAAGCACGAGTGTGGGAGAGGCAGAGAGAGAGAAGCCAAAGCAATTTCCACGCTGTGAAAGATGCCCAAGATGAGGCTTGAACTCAAGAACTGTGAGATCATGACCTGGGCCGAAGTTTGCCGCTCAACCCACTGAGCCACCCAGGCGCCCCTCTGAGCTATTTTAAATTTCTCCTTTCTTACGTCTGTAATTCCTCTGTTCACTAGTATTTGCAAACTTTAGTAAAATACACCACACACACAACGGCCCCATGTTAATGTTGTTACGGGGACTTACAGGATGGGCAGTACCGAATGTGTGTCTGTCCAAATTGGGGTTCTTAATCTCAAGCAACACAACTTACCTACGAACGTTTGTTGAAGCAGAAATAAAGAAAAGGCATTGAGTGATATCGGACAGCTGAGAATAGCTGAGACGTGTGGACACTGAGGGCTGGACCGATCTCAGGAGGATCTGTCAGAAGCAGCCAGGAACGAGTCAGACACGTTGCCTCAAAAACAGCCAGTTGTGGACACGTATGGTGACCTCCCCAACTGACTGCCGGGCACACGGTGTCGAAAGGCCACCCGCCACCACTGCCTCAGAAAGTCAATGCAGTGTTGCTGCTGCTGCCCTCTGCCAGAATGTATTCCCTACCGTCCCGTGTTTTTGGGTCACCAGCTCCTGGGTCAAGTCCAAGTTTGGTGCAATTGATTGGTCATGCTTTGGTGAGCTCTTGATGCCCGGGCAGTGGGGGGATCTGAAAGAGCATTTTGACGCTTTGGGGGAAGAAGGGCTCTGCTTCATGGGAAATTCTCCAAGTGTAGGAGAGGAGGCAAAGAGGACAGAGGTCCACCCCGGTGCCTTCTGGTACCACCTCTCTGTGGAAGCCAGCATGACTGCGGCCGCCTAGACTCCGCGGGGCAGTCCTGCTGGAGCACCTGGCTGTTACCCGCGGGGAAGCAGCACTGAGCGATGCAGAGGAGCAGACGGAGCATCCGAGTGGCTGGAAGGCACCCGTGCCTTTGGGCCTCGTGGACTATGGCCGACTGGAGGGAAGATGGGCATCTGCAGAGTATCTTGGCCGACACTCAGATCCTTAAAGGAGCATCTCTGAAAGAGGCCTGTGGAGAGGAGCCACGCCTGCAGTCCTTCTCAGGGCCATCAGACAAAAGCGTCCCAAGGATGTCTGGCTGCCAGGCGTCTTCTCATCTTTCAGCAGGACTCCTGCCCACTTGAGTCGGGAGGCTTTGCTCAGCTCATCTTACCTACATGGGGTATAGATATCCCTATGTTAGCTTCCAAGCTCTCTTGTAAGCCTTTTCATCCTTTACCTTCCAAATCGGGAGTGGGATTCTGGCCACTGGGAAGATGTTGGAGGTCATGGAGTGGACATGCTGCCACCCACCCAGCAGCTGTACGTGGGTGGATCTGAACAAAACCAAGTGCAGATTCTATTCACAGACTTTTCGACCCCTGCCACTTGCCCTCAGGTTGGGACAGTGGCGCAAGTTACCTCTAGTTTGTGACGGTCCAATTTATAACTTTTAAATTAAAATTTTTTTTTAACGTTTATTCATTTTTGAGAGACAGAGAGAGAGTATGAGTGGGGAAGGGGCAGAGAGAGAGGGAGACACAGAATCCGAAGCACGCTCCAGGCTCTGAGCCGTCAGCACAGAGCCCGACGCGGGGCTCAAACTCACGAACCTCGAGATCATGACCTGGGCCGAAGTCGGACGCTCAATCGACTGAGCCACCCAGGCACCCCTATAACTCTTAAATTTATAAAATAAAATCAACCCCACACAAACAAATCTAATGGTTGGCAGTTGCCATATCACGCAAGAATGTTTTCAGTTGTGTGGAACAGAAAACACAATCTACAGAGCTTGATTGAAATGTGGGTAGGTTAGTCAACCAACAGTGACTTCTCCCATTGCCGAGTTTTGTAATTTGCATTCGTATTGATTTGTGAAGTACTAATTTCTTCACTGCCTATTGATGCTTGGTAGCCCACAATTTAGGACAGGCAACAAAAGCTTCCCTCCAAATTAGGAAAGTAAAATAGTTAATAAATAAAATTCTATCCAGTCATCTGCTTTTTAAAAATAAAATTAGAGGAGGGGCGCCTGTGTGGCTCAGTGGTTAAGCATCTGAGTTCAGCTCAGATCATGATTTCACGGTTCGTGAGTTCGAGCCCCACATCAGGCTGTCTGCTGTCAGCACAGAGCCTGCCTCGGATCCTGTCTCCCTCTCTCTCTGCCCCTCCCTCCCTCTCTCTCTCTCAAAAATAAATATTAAAAAAAAGTTAAAAAAATAAAATTAGAGGGACACCTGGCTGGCTCAGTTGGAAGAGTGTGCAGCTCTTGATCTTGGGGGTCATGAGTTCAAGCCCCACATTGGAGGTAGAGATTACTAAAAATCAAAACAAAACAAAACTAAATAAAATTAGAATAAGCTATTATTATATGACTTCAGTGGCAGACAAAATCAATTTCACAGAATGCTACATTGCTGACAGGGCACTGTAAAGCACTGTGATTTTGAACATCAGACCTTGAGAAGGAAATGTATGATTTTTCAGTCTTTAAATGTATTATAGAACACAGTCATCAAAGGATACTTGGTTGCCAGTCCTGCCTCCATCAATAAATAGCTTTGTGGCCTCTGGGAAATTGGTCTTTGTTTTCTTTTCCGTAAAATGATAACCCCCTTTTTAAAAAATGAAATAATAACTGACACTGGTTATTGTCAGATTCGAAATTTTACAGTTCTGTGTCATTAGTCCTGATGTCTTTGATTCTATATGGCTGGACAATAAATAAATCACCACATGTTCATTCATTTGGTCTTAAATTCAAGAGCTACTTTTTGAGTGCCTATGGTGTCCTAGGCATCAGAGTCACCAAGGATGAATCTTCTGTTAAAAGACTAATTTAAGTGAGAGTTTTAGTCTGAGATTTACTTTGGGGCACCTGGATGGCTCAGCCAGTTGAGCGTCTGACTCTTGATTTCTGCTCCGGTCATGATCCCAGGGTCGTGGGATTGAGCCTCATGTTGGGCTCTGTGCTGAGTATGGAGCCTGCTTAGGATTCTCTCTCTCCCTCCCTCTGCCCCTCTTCTCCACTTGCACTTTCTCGCTCTAAAATAAAAAAACTAAAATCAAATAAAACATTAAAATGTTTTAGGGAAAGAAAAAAAGTCAATTTTTGAATTGAACCTGCTTTAGCAGGTTAGCCAAATCCCTTGCGTGGTGGGATCATTTCCAGCCATGGTCGGAACAGGCAGGATCTAAGGAAACCACAGTCTCCCCCAGCTCAAGCATCTTCCCATCTACTCTGTCATCTCACTCATGATTGCCATCACTGAGCCGACTCCATTTCCAGAAGGCCAAGTTTGAGTAGAGCTGTGGGTGGGGGTAGGAGAGCTGGCTGAGACAGCTAGCTGCTGAACAACTACTAACTGCTGGAATTAATCGGGAATATTAATTAGAAGGGGGTCACCAGAGGGTGGGGCCAAGGGCAAGAAGTCATGGGCCAGAATGACTGGGAAAGGTCTAGGATCCAGGCCAGACCCAAGAAAGTCTGCTCTAGTGTAAGGATCCTGAACAACATATACCCCTCTGGGAGTAAAGAAGAATTTTTAGCAGAAAGAGAAGACCAAAGACAAATTTTGCCTGAGACAGCATGGACCAAGGAACTCTAGGACTGTAGTGGCCATATTAGCCCTGGCTTTCTTTCTGAAACCAGCCAGACCGGTGCTGGTGTGCCGCTATCTTAGAAGTGTCCTTCTTCCTCCCTCCTCCTCACCTTCCCTACCTTCTGTCATCTCATTATAGCCTAGGGGTAGGCACCAGGTTGAGCCAAGTTGCCAGAGCTCACAAAATCATTCTACTCTCCTGGTAATGTGGCCCCGGGCAAGCCACTTTGTTTCTTTCTGTGTCTCCTCTGTGATATGGGAACGAGTCATAATGGCCAAATTTAGAAGGTTTTTTTTTTTTTTTTAAGTTTATTTATTTGAGACAGAGAGAGAGTGAGCAGGGGATGGGCAGAGAGGGAAAAGAAAATCCCAAGCAGAATCCAGAGCCCAGTGTGGGGCTCGATCTCAGGAACTGCAAGATTGTGACGTGAGCCAAAATCAACAGTTGGACACTTAACCGACTGAGCCACCCACACACCCAGAAGGTGTTTTAAGATAAAATGAGTTAATGCAATAATAACCACCTAGCAAAGTGTGAGCTGTCGTTTCCTCTTCTCAGATCTACCCAATACAGATACCCCTTTTCCCCGGGGCTGTCTTCCCTGGCCAAGATGACTTCTCACCTCTATTAAAAGAACAACCCCCTTTTTTGAGGGCTTAGTCCTCAACTCTTCTAAGTGATTAATAGAGTGCACAATTAACTCTGACATATGCTGATGAGAGAGGATGAAGACACTGTGCAGTCCCTGAGAGCAGGGTAGATGGAACCCAGCTACATGAAGCTCCCCAGGGGGTCAGCATTCTCTTCGGGCATCACGTGCTAGAGGCCCTTTGTAGGCAAAGTCACTCAGCCTGCCTACAAGGTCAGACAGTGAAAATGCCATTTCTTTCTGGTAAGAATTTGACCATTTGTTCAAGAGTTCATCTGGTATTTAGTCGTGCTTACGAACCGATGTGATCCTTTCCTCCCCAAGGAGATTTGGGGCTGGTCTTCCTAGAATGTATCGTCCAATTGACCTGTAGTGTTCAATGCAGTAGTCACCAGAGACACTGGCTATTGATCATTTGAAATGTGGCTAGTCCCAACTGAAATGTTTGGTAGCGCGAAATATACATAAGGTTTCTAGCACTAAGTACGATTTTTGAATGAAAAATATCTCACGAATAACATATATAAATGCATATATATACACAAATATAAACTATACATATATATACACACACGATATATATACAAATATAAACTATATATATTTGTGATATATTGGGTTAAAGCAACATATATTTAAAATTAATTTCACCAGTTTCTACTTTTTAAAAACGTGGCTGCTAGAAAATACAGATTTACACAGGTGGCACACACCTGTGGCATACTTCTTAACTGACTGAGCCACCCAGGCACCCCTAACATAGTGTCTTTCTTTCTTTTTTAATTTTTTTTTTTAACGTTTATTTATTTTTGAGACAGAGAGAGACGGAGCATGAACAGGGGAGGGGCAGAGAGAGAGGGAGACACAGAATCCAAAACAGGCTCCAGGCTCTGAGCGGTCAGCACAGAGCCCGACGCGGGGCTCAAACTCACGGACCCTGAGATCGTGACCTGAGCCGAAGTCGGATGCTTAACCGACCAAGCCACCCAGGCGCCCCTAACACAGTGTCTTTCTAATGGCCAGTGCTAGTCCCCATGGCAGAGGAGAGTTCCCTGATATGAAATCTTTATTTTCTCCTTTGTAAAGTCCTTTAGGGAAAGTTCCTGGGGACGTCACACATGCCAATGCAGGTCTTGTTCTGACAGGCAGATAATATTTAGGAAATTCTTTGTCACCTCCAGGTTAAAGCTCAAGGTTAAAACTAGCCTTGGCGTTCTAAGCTGTTGAATCAGCTGTGAAGGTACTTGACTAGGAAGCCATGAGAGAAAGCAAAGCACGACTCGTGACTCTGGGAAGATGTGCGAATTGAAGTTGAAACACTCTAAACTCCCGTTTTGATTTTTTTTCTCCTGAAGCTAGGAACACACAAAACAATTCGGCATTTAAACACGTTTCCAAATCAGTAGATGTGGCTGATGCCAGAAGTAACACTCGGCCGAGCCCTAACGAGATGGCACACAGTCGCGAGGCGACAGTCAGGGCTCGGTGGCCCGGAGCTCTGGGCGCCCGCTCTCCGGGCGCCGGCTCCCCGGGGGCTGCGCAGTCCGTGGGCCCCGAGGAGGCGCCCGAGCGCGGGGCGCGGGAGGAGGCAGCCGGCCCGGGCGGGGCAGCGCTCGTCGCCATAGCAACGGCGTGAGCCGCAAACAGCCGCACCAGCCGGGCGACCCGCGGCCGGAGCGGACGCCGGGAAGCAACGCGGCCGGGGGAGGACGACGGCAGAACGGCGGAGCCCAGCGCCGGCCGGCCGGCCTCCACCAGCCGCCTGTCCCCGAGGAGCGCCGGAGCGCAGCGCCATGGACAAACCGGTAGGCTGCGCGCTCGCCCTGCGCGGGCCCCGCGCGGCTCCCACGCCCGCCCGCCCGCCCTCGCGGCGCATGCGCGGCGCCTCGCCGGCCGAGCCCGGCGCTCCCTCCGCGGGGTGTGCGCGCTGGCGGCGCCCGCGGGCTTCTGCTCCGAGCTTCTCCTCCGGGGCTGGGGCGTGAAAGCGCTTCCAGGAGTTTGTGGGGCTAGAGTTGCTGGGTTATGAGTTTGGCAGCTTTTCTCAGGGGTGGTGGTCAATCGTGCCCACCAGGGCATCCCTAGCATGC
Organism: Prionailurus bengalensis; assembly: GCF_016509475.1. NCBI lineage: Eukaryota > Metazoa > Chordata > Mammalia > Carnivora > Felidae > Prionailurus > Prionailurus bengalensis. Next base: position 229,449,639 of record NC_057343.1, read on the forward strand.
AAAAGCCATAGGCTCCTACCTCATTCCTGTATCTTCAACCCCTCCTCCCTCCCTCTTGCGGAAAGGCCACTTGGTGGTGGTCGGTGGCGCGGCCCCAAGCGACCCATTGTCCCATGGCCAGCATCAGGGATATCCAGGTGTGGCGGAGGCCGCTTCGGTGCCAAGTTTGCTGGCTGTTACTAGCTCTCATTGGCCCTGGGGTTTGGACGAGAGCGAATGTTTAGTTCCCTTGGAGAGAGCGGGCGGCAGAGGGAGAGGGATGGTGTGCGCACAAAGCCCCATTAGGTGGTTTCCTTACGTCTTTTGCAGTTATTTGCCTCGGTGCACAGCAGATGAGAAAGGGCTGGAGACCCACGTGCATTGAAATCAGCTTTCATTTCCAATGGCTTTGTGCTCTTTCTTTCTCTCAAATGAATATTGTGGGGTGAAAAAACCCCAGTTCTTGCTTTTGCATTTATCTTCGAGAGAGATGGTACTTAACACGTATTTTTCACTTACACTCTCTATAGTTCCACAACTAGAGGGATCTATTACGCGAATCATGAACTATGCACCCTAGTCAATAAAATCTGCATCACGATTTAATAAATGTAGATGTAGTGCTGTCAGCTCAGAGCCTGGAGCCTGTTTCTGAATCTGTGTCTCCCTCTCTCTCTGCCCCTCCCCCGTTCATGCTCTGTCTCTCTCTGTCCCCAAAATAAATAAACGTTGAAAAAAAAATTAAAAAAAAAATAAATGTAGATGTACACTTATTTAATTAAGAGCAGTGTATGTAGTTTATGTGAGTTCACGTCAACGTTTTCCTCCTCTCTGTAGATATTTACCTTACTCAAAATTAGCCGTTTTATTCTTGTGAGCATCTTTTATGGTATTCATATTAATGTCCTTATTTTCCTATGATAAATATGTTATAAATACTTGGGATTTCCAACATATATCTATTTTGTGTTTCATTAAGACAAATTCTCATTAGTTCTTTTTCGTCTTTTTAGTGACTTCCCCCCCATTTTCTGTCAGAGAAAATAGAGACCCTGAAATGACGGAGGGCATTGCTATGTGTAATACCAGTAAACCAATGACTTTTTTGCATCTTAATTTACAAAAATCCATATATTATATAATCTTACATACATTTTATCCTCTCAGGTTATAAAACATGGCTATCAACCTTATACCATGTTCTTATGCTGTATTATGCTTGCTTTAATATTGAAAAAATTAGGTCACTAAAGCAGTATTGTTCCAATTTCATAAAAATAAAAAAGGGTGGCTCAGTCGGTTGGGCTCCGACTTCGGCTCAGGTCATGATATCATGGTTCGTGGGTTCGAGCCTCGCATCCGGCTCAGTGCTGACAGCTCAGAGCCTGGAGACTGCTTCGGATTCTGTGTCTCCCTCTCTCTGCTCTTCCTGTTCACGTTCTGCCTCTGTCTCAAAAATAAACATTAAAAAATTTTTTTTTAATAAAAAAAATAAAAAAGGTTTGTAACTATGTATAGAAGACAGAATAAAAGGACATCCACCAAAATGTTGATACTGATTATCGCTGGCTGGTGGCATTAAAGAGGAATTTAATTTTCTTTAAACTTTTTCTATAATGAACATACATATGATAAATATATAAATATTTATACATTTTAATATAAATTATGTATTTAAATATATAAAATCACATTTAAATAGAATATAGATATATGAGGTCAATTATAAATTACAAATATTTATATTTATATGAATTTTTTAGTTAGAAAAAAATATAGGGAAGAGTGCCCCTTAAATGTTTACACAACTTTCTTCCTCTAGAGCAAACTTAGCATTCCTTTGTAAATGTTTCTTTCTTTTTTTTTTTTTAAAGATTTTGTTAAATAATTTTTTTTAATGTTTATTTATTTTTGAGAGAGAGAGAGAGAGATTGTGAGTGGGGATGGCCACAGAGAGAGGGAGACGCAGAATCTGACGCAGGCTCCAGGCTCTGAGCCTTTGGCACAGAACCCGATACGGGGCTTGAACTCACGAACAGTGAGATCAGACCTGAGCTGAAGTTGGATGCTTCACCGACTGAGCCACCCAGGCGCCCCCAGATTTTATTTTTAGGTAATCACTAGACCCAATGTGAGGCTGGAACTCACAACCCTGAGGTGAAGAGTCACAGGCTCCACCCACGGAGCCTGCCTGGCGACCCCTCCTTTGATAAATGTTTCTGTTTTCTGTGCACACTGGTCACCCTGCAAACACTGTTTTGCAACTTGTGAGCTCTCCCTCAGCTAAGAGAGCAGCCTGGATTTTATGTAAATTGGAACTGGAAGGTGGTAAATGAGCATGCCCAGATCAACGTGAAGCGCAGCAAGAATGAGAGAAATGTGCAGCTCTGTTTCCTAAACACTTTTGGTGACCTCATCAAGGCAGGTGATTGCCCTAAGCCCAGGCTGATGTGGGAGGGTTTTAGCAGCTATAAAAATTTATCTGGGAAGCTGCAAGTATGGTTTCTTTGGTTACATTATTTAGAAAATATGGAGAGAAATAGACACAGACACAAAGTGTAAGGCATACACATGGTTACATCTGTGAAATGTGCCTGGAAAGAACCTTCGATTCCTGGGGGAAGCCAGGGGCCCCCCTGCTTTTCTCCCAGGTCCAGGAAAGAGCATGTCTGAGGCTGGTGCCAGCATTAGAAAAAGGCTGCTGGGAGTGTGGCTATTTCGAGGAATTGGTTCCCGCTGCATAAGGAATGCTAGGGGGAAGTTTACCTGTTACATTTTCTCCTTTAGTCATGCTAATCTCCTTCCTGGCACTGAGCTCCTGTGGCTGTTTATTTATATACCTCTGTGCTGTTTGCATTTGGCTTTACTTTTTGTAGCCTTACTTTTAACCAACAGACCAAAAAAAAAAAAAAAAAAAAAGGCTCCAACAACTGCTCACTCATTTCTTCATGAATAAACACCAGTAGCTTCAACTTAAGAGTGAATGGCCGACCTAGGATATGCTGCTTTCCCTGACTGTTGAGTTATTCTCCTGCCAGGAGACTAGCGTTGCAGATCGTGCGTGGAGTTTGTCCTCTCCTCCCAGGGACAGGCTCACCCCACTGCCGGCTCCCACGTGTGGTTTGGCGTCAGGGAATCTGCTGAATGAAAGCTTCCTTTTTAGCATTTACTCCTCCCTGGAAAAGATGTTTGAGTGAGGCTGGGATAGGTAGGGAAGGTGGTATCAGAAGATGATGGAGCGGTTCAGTTCTACTCAAGGAGCGCACCTGCTATGTTTCAAACAGTGTGGGAAGCGCACTGGGGACCGTGACTTTTGCTTTCTTCCTCCCTTCTCCCATGTTTCCGTCTCTTCCTTTCTTCCTTTATCTCCTTTCTTCCTTCCAGGCCTTCCTTCCCTCCCTCCCCACCTGTTCCTTCTTTTCTTCTACCATTTGTGTGGAGTGTTTTCTGGCAGGCCCTTTTCTCGAATTTTCCTTTGTGACTCTGAAGCTTCCCTAACACTCACTACACACGTAATGATATTTTCCCCCTTTTCTTGTGGGGACCAAATGAGACGAACAAATTGTGACTGTTGCCTGCTGCTTTCGAGTAACTTCCAGTGAGCTCAGTGCATCTGTCTGGCAGGAGATGGATAAATGGATAATAACCTATTGAGAGGGGACAGAGGACATGTGATACTTGTCGGATTCCTATAAGGACTCTGTCCAAAGGCTATGCTATCTTAATAAGTCATTTAGAAGAAACCTGCCCTTGTATCTACCCTGGATGGGGTAAAAGAATGATGATTGGATTCCCATGGGCCAACATTTGGGCCTCCGAGGTGGTAATGTGGAGAGTCAGAATGTCTTTCTTTTGGGAAGTAGCTTCCAGGTAGGGCTTGGCTGTGGGATGTGGGCAAAGCCGTCCATGTCACCCCCATGGAAATGGTTGTAGGCTTCCTTGAAATGCTTGGGCATTGCGGAAAGCAAAAAATCTTACTCACGGAGGGCTGAATGCTGTGCGGGCAACTTCTGAACCTTGTGTAGCCAATTCGGCGTAAAGAATAGAAGTGTGCGATACCCTGGTGTCCTGAAATGTCCACGTTATTGTTCATTACAAAGAAACACAGGAAAGCCTAGCTCAGAGGAAGCAGTCATCACTAACTCTGGCAGTGTTCCCCCTAAGAGGGTTGACTGAGTGTCATGAACTGTGCTGGGGACTGGGGAGATGTTGGGGAAAAAATAGACCAGAGTCTTCGTCTGTGTGTGAAGCTGACAGGCTGGTGGGGAAGACAGTGTGACAGGGCATAGAAGGGGGCCAGTGAGAGGTGGGAGAGGTCAGGAGGATAGAGCTCTCCAGCCAGAGCAAATGGCCCCCCGGGGGTGGGGTGGGGGACTAGATAGGGCCCTGATGACCATCACTGAGACAGAAGGAAAAAGAACACTCCCTTCTGTAAGTTCATGATGCTTACAATTTAGTAAAAAGATACCAATATAACCACATGGCGGGTTTTGATAAGTATCACAGCAGACGTGCTTACCAGGGGTTGAGCTGATTTGTCTTCTAGAATTCATATGTTAGGGTCCTAGCCCCCAGGACCACTGAATGTGACTGTATTTGGAGATAGAGCTTTAAAAAAGGTAATTAAGGTCAAATGGGGACAAATATATAGGCCCTAATCTAATAGGGTCGGTACCCTTAGAAGAAGAACGCATTAAGCCACAGACGCAGAAAGACCTCAGGAGGCCATGGTGACGAGGTGGCTGTCTGCAAGCTAAGGGGAGAAGCCTCAGAAGATACCCAGCCTGCTGACTCCTTGATCTTGGACTTTTAGACTCTGTAACTGTGAGAGGATCAATTTCTGCTAAGCCGCCTAGTTGGCGGTATTTTGTTACAGTAGCCTGAGCAAACATCCACCATGCTAAACAGTTGGCACGAATTATCTCAGTGAATCCCGGTTACAGCGTGGTGAGGTAGGTGCCGTCACGATCTTCATCTCCACAGCTGAGAAGATCAAGGCTACGAGCTCACCATCCCAGCGGGAAGACAGGCACGCCACACACCGCTGAAAATCCCGGACACGTTAAAATGCAAACCCACTCGGCACAGAACGTGTGTGATTATAATGGCCGCACGGCACAGGGGCATCAGTGTGGGGCAAGACCTCAAACTGCCCTCCGTCAGCCCCTGGGAGTCCTGTCTAATGACCATCTTTCGATGGGGAGCTTCTGGAACGTGGTCAGCCCACCTGCATCCATCCGGGTTCAGTGCCCCTTGTGTGATGGATGGATGCTGCTGAACATGGACCGTGGCCCACGCACCTGCACAGCTGTTCCAGGTGCCCCCGAGGAAGCAAACAGCTGGCCTCGCGGATAGAAGAGATGTTCCAGGCAATGTGGTGATGGCAGCAGACGGACAACTGAGGTGAGCAGCCGACTTGGAGCAAAGAGGCTGAGCCTGGTGAGGAGCTCTCAGATGGAGGTCGTTCTTCTCGAACCGGATTCCTTTTCCATCCGTGCTTGGAAGTGGAGAAGACGGTCAGCTCCGGGTGGCTCCTTTAGTAATAATGCCAAAGGGTAGCATAACCTTGTTTTCCGTGTCCGGTCAGGCTTTGATTGTAGGTGGTTGTTGTGTCTGGGGTTGGGTATCTTTTCGTATCTGCCACGTAGCGGGAGTCACTTTACAGCAGGGTTCCCACTCTTCTGTCTTTGTTTTTCGTGGTGCGATGGACTGTTTTGCCGAAGTTTCTTGTAGTCATGATTTTAAAGGTCTGTGTTTCTTTAACGTATCAAACTTTCTCGGCTATTAGAGAATTGAGGATGGTGATTTTCCAGGAAGGTCAATATAAATAATTAATGGTCTCAGTGGTAGAATTCCTTTTCAGGGAGGAAATTGTCTTTGTTTGGGAAAAACAAATGAATGCAGATAAGTCACCAGAGAAAGGAAATGAGACCTGAGGGTAAAGCCAGGACAGCCCAGGAAAATGGCTTGTGGCAAGTTCATTGTCTGGCAATGGTGGGAGGTGAGGGGTGGAGGAGATGTGAAGGCCCCGGAGGGAAGGCTGGGGTGCCCATGGATGGAGGTTAGACAGGTGCGGTGCGCTGGAAGTCATGGAAGGAACCCCCACGCCGGGCCAGGGAATGCTGGCTGTTCATTTGGAAATTGTCTTCCCAGTTCTGACCTCTGGGGGTGGCGGGGGTCCTGCCATATGCATGAGCCACTGTGTGGTTTCTGGAGTTTGAGCCATGGGCCATGTTATACTTTTGTCTCCATCCCTGCACATCTTCCTCTGAACCTTGGAGGAAGAAGCTCAGAGCTGGAGGTGATCCTGAGCCCTTCAGTCCCCTGGGGGCCGGTTGAAGTCTTGGGGAGCGCACAGAATGGGTGCTCTGGCCAGGTTCATCTTGATCGCAAGAGGCTAGCGCATCACAGCTAACTGCTGGCTCTCTCACTGTGTGGGGATGTGACTATGAATTACTGATGCTGATTCCAGAACCAGATTTACCATGAAGTAAATCTTTCTATAGCCATACTCAGGCTTTTTAAACTGTTTTTGAGGATTCATTTTATTTATGCTCTTATGCTATGAGAGGCAATACCTACATCTATCTCTATTCTGATGCGGAGTATAAATGCTTAAAAATGTTTAACCAAAGAGTCTTTTCATGGGACCAGATTCTGTGAAATCTGCATTTTGTTACCGTTTCAGTAACAATAGAGTGGATGAAATATTTGACTTTCTGAGAGTCAAAATATTTGACTTTTGCTGAGAAAATTAATCTCAGAATGCTTGGGTATTTAGTTCTCTTTTCCTAGGCTTGTGTAGACCCAGAAAGTTAACAATGAGAAACCCCTCCCCATCAGTTTATTTATTACCTTTAAAATATGTTCTTAAGGGTGCTTGGGTGGTGCAGTTGGTTAAGCGGTTAACGTTCGACTTCAGCTCAGGTCATGATCTCACAGTTTACAAGTTCGAGCCCCGCATCGGGCTCTGTGCTGACAGCTCGGAGCCTGGAGCCTGTTTCGGATTCTATGTCTCCCTCTCTCTCCGTCCCTCCCCTGCTCATACTCTGTCTGTCTGTCTCTCTCTCTCAAAAATAAATAAAAACATTAAAATATATATATATATGTTCTCCCATGGGGCGCCTGGGTGGCTCAGTTGGTTGAGTGTCCGACTCTTGATTTTGGCTCAGGTCATGATCTGGCGGTTCGTGGATTCGAGCCCTGTGTCACGCTCTGGGGCTGACAGCATGGATCTTGCTTGGGATTTTCTCTTTCCCTCTCTCTGCCTGCCCCTCCCTGACTCTCTGTCTCCCCACAAATAAACAAATAAACATTAAAAAAACCAAACAAACCAAGGGGTGCCTGGGTGGCCTAGTCCGTTAAGCATCAACTTCGACTCAGGTAACGATCTCATGGTTCGAGGGTTTGAGCCCTGCGTCAGGCTCTGTGCTGACAGCTCAGAGCCTGGAGCCTGCTTTGGATTCTGTGTCTCCCTTCCTCTCCTGGCCCTCCTCTGCTCGTGCTCTGTCTCTCTCTCAAAAATAAATAAATTAAAAACAATTAAAAAGAAAACAAACTAAAATATGTTCTACCTGCTTAATGAGAACATTTAGAGGGAGTAATGTATAGTATATTTAACTTCTTTTCGAACATCTTGTAGCATCGACATCATGATTACACTGGCTTCGTTAACTTCATAATGACTTAGGGACCTAATGTGATCTCTGTTAGAATTTTAGATTCTCCGTTTTAAAGCTAAGCATGTGCAGACAGGCACCAACAGGGAAACAGGTGGGTGCACATTGCCTATTCATTGAGGATGTTAATCATACCCCATGTTTGTGACTTCCCATTGCCCTTTCATTGGGTTATATATACTTCTAGGGTGTTAATGAATAACAAAAATAGATTTTCACTTCTCAAAAAAGAGCTTCAGTGTTTCTGGGATAAATAAGGCATCTGAAGAAGCAAATGGGTCACTGCCTAGCGGTGTCTTTTGGGTGGTTTGTTCATTAGAGGAGTCTGACTGAATACGTTTTACCTCGGAAGTTGTAATTGTCTCGGTGACTATGCGAATATATGCCCAGTGAACTAGTACTTTAAATCTTATTATAAGATTTAAGAGTGGCTAATAATGTACGCTTACCTTCTTGATCTCTTAGTATTGGGAAATCACATTAGATGAGAATGAATACCAATTGCCTGGCACTTCTTCATTAAGTATGTTATGCAGGTACAGATCCATCACAAGGGGAATCCCCTGGACATAAATATAAATTCTTGCGGTGGAATTTCTTAAACACAGACTTTTAGAGTCAGCGTTTTTAGGCCATGGCACCAATGTGAAATAAACAAGGCCCAGCACATAACTAGTAAATTGGTAAGTGCAGAGAAATTAGGTTGATTTTTATGTGTTTTTGGGGCGCCTGGGTGGCTCAGTGGATTAAGCGTCCGACTTCGGCTCAGGTCATGATCTCCTGGTTCGTGGGTTCGAGCCCCGTGTCAGGCTCTGTGCTGACATCTCGGAGCCCGGAGCCTGCTTCCGATTCTGTGTCTCCCTCTCTCTCTGCCCCTCCCCCACTGGCACTTTGCCTCTCTCTCTCTCTCTCTCTCTCTCTCTCTCTCCCTCTCTCTCAAAAATAAACATTAAAAGAGAAGACTTTTATGCGTTTTTGTCAAAGGCTGAAGAGCAAAGATTAGGTGCAAATGATCTTTTAAAGACAGTGATACAGAAATTCTGAAAAGACATATTACGGTCTTTCCTTCATTCTTTATCTCTGTCCTTGTCTGGGTTTCTTAAAGGTGCTATGTGCGGTCTTCTGGGTAGTCTGGGAATACGGTGGATGTTACGGTGAGGGTCTGAGGTGCACAGTGGGATCAGTATACCTGTCGGGGAGAGGATGAAGATAATCGATCGTCTTTGGCAAACCACTGGGTTTTGAGGAATTCCAAGTATCAAAGCTGCTCAAGCAGCAGCCGCTGCCCATCCAGTCTTTGTGGACGTGGACCAGACAAACCCCTCATTCTCCGGAGAGTTCCTTGTAACAAGACTTGGCGTTTGCAGCAACACAAACGATATATTTTAAAACAATTTAATCCTTTAAAAAAAACCCAGCTTAATCCTTGACTATTTAAAAAAATACCCGTTTCCCGGAAGGTAGGTTAGCAGATGAGCTGAAAGGGCCACATGAACTCACTTTTCGTGAGTTTATGACACCACCTTGCCACGCTTTGGGCTTGGGTCTTCATCTCCTAAACAGCACTTGCTTTGTTTGTGTTAAGATTACCTCTTCAAAAAGTCCGTTAATTCCTGCTTTGTGTCCCGGAGGGTATCACAGCGAAATAAAGATCTTACTTCATGTTTGTTTCAGGTGACACTCAAACTTCTTTACAAAATTTAATCCTGGCCATGATTCTGAGACAAAGATGCATTCACCACTTTGGCAGAGGGGGATTTTTGCCCAAAGTCCATGCTGAGGGACCGAGGAAGTAAAGAGATGGTTCTCCTCCTGTTTTCAGACTTCGTGAGTTTTGACCTGTGTTTGCGTCTTCTGCCTCAAATCAGAAACCCCAGCGCTGGAATTGTTAAGAGCCTCTGCATCCCACCCTGCTGACTTCTCTCTTCTCCCTCCTCCTTTGCTCCAGGCTTCTTTCTGTCCCTCCTCCCCCCTTCCTCCCCTGGGCTCTGATCTCCCTGCGGAGCTCCATGGGGCCAATGGGAATGATTCAGGCCCAAGTCCCCTCCTCTGACAGTGCTGGGTGGCCCAGCCCTTCCGGCCGTCTGGCGGAGCCTGCTGGTCTGTGCACACATAGACTTCATTGGTTAACTTTCAGCCCTTGGTCTTGAAGGAGACAGACTTAAAAGAGTACCAGCTAATATTTATGGTTTCCTATGCATTCAGCTGGGCATAACACCTTTTCCTTTTTCTTTTTTCTTTTCTTTTTCTTTCTTTTTTTTTTTTTTTCTTAACACATTTTGGTTTTCTTTTACTTAGTTAAGAAGAAATTGTGACTTCCATGCTAGTCGGGTTGAGGCATGCTGTAGGGGTACAGTCCAGACTTGTAGGGTAGTGATGGAGATTCAGCCCCTCGACACTGTTGTGCTCTGAGAGGGGCGGGGAGCTAGTGTGAAGTAATGGGGGACGAGAAAGGGAAAGGAAAAGGAAAAATCAGAGCCTCTTATTTAAGACATTTCACTTGCATGTTTCTGGATTCTTCCAGTTAATTTATTTACGATTAACCACTTCAATGTTTGTTACCTGTTTTTCAGTTTAATTTTTTCCTTTTCCTTTTTAAAAAGCCAGATCCCCTTTAATAATAAAATTTCAGAGGCATTAAATGATCTTTTAAAGTCGCATTTAAAGCCCATGCGTATTTTTCCCCGTGGCACAGTTTCTTTCCCTCTGCCTTACCTCCCTACCTCCCTTCTGTCTTCATTCTTCTTTTGCTTCCTTTCTTTCTCATTATTATTTTAATTTATTTTTCTCTTGTTTTATTAGTTAAGAACATAGACTCTGGAGCCAGATCTCCTGGGTCCGAGTCCTGGCCAAACTGTTCATTAGCTGTGTGACCTCGAGTAGGTAACTTGACCTCTCTGTGCTTCAATGGGTTAGTGTATAAAAAATGGGGATAGTAACAATAGCGACTTCATAGTCATGTGGTGAGGATCGAGTTGGTATTTATAAAGTGCTTAGAACAGGGCCCAGTAAAGTGTAATGCTAATAATTAAAATAAAAAAATAAAAACAAGACAGAAGTAAACCTAGGAAATATGGACAAAAAGAACATAAAAAATAACATGTAGGCCTATCTTTCAGTCTCAGAAATAATCACTATGAATAGTCCTTTCCCCATATGTATGTACAGGTAATTTATTTTTATTTATTTAATTAATTAATTTTTTAAATGTTTATTTATATTTGAGAGAGAGAGAGAGAGAGAGAGAGAGAGAGAATCCAAGCAGGCTCTGCACTGTCAGCACAGAGCCCAGCACAGGGCTTGAACCCACAAACTGTGAGATCATGACCTGAGCCAAAATCAAGAGTCAGATGCTCAACTGACTGAGCCAATCAGGCACCCCTATTTGTGTTACTTTTAAAATTTATTTATTTTTCTTAAAAGATTTTATGTTTGTAATCTCTACACCCACTGTGGGGCTTGGACTCACAATCCCAAGATCAGAAGTCACACGCTCTACCCACTGAGCCACCCAGGTGCCCTGAAATTTATTTTTATTTTGAAAAATTTTTTTTCTTAACAAACATTCATTCGTACTCTTGGAGCCTGATTTTGTTTCCCACTTTATAGCATGTCATAAACATGTTTCAGTTTCATTAAAATGCTTCCTTAACATGATTGTTTTTTAAGATTCTTTTTCTTTTTTTAAGTTTATTTATTTATTTTGAGAGAGAGACAGCACGAGTTGAGGAGGGGCAAAGGAGAGAGGGAGAGGGAGAGAATCCCAAGCAGACTCCGCACTGTCAGTATAGAGCCTGATGTGGGGCTCAAACCCATGTACCATGAGGTCATGAGCTGAAACCAAGAGTCAGATGCTTCACCGACTGAGCCATCCAGGTGCCCCTAACATGACTGTTTTTTTTTTTTTCAATATATGAAATTTATTATCAAATTGGTTTCCATACAACACCCAGTGCTCATCCCAACAGGTGCCCTCCTCAATGCCCATCACCCACCCACCTCTCCCTCCCACCCCCCATCAACATGACTGTTTTTTAAAAGTAATCTCTACACCCAGTGTGGGGCTCGAATTCACTACCCCAAGATTGGAAGTCGCCTGCCTAACCGACTGAGCTAGCCAAGTGCACCAACACGATTTTTAACGGCTGTGTAGAATTCTTTGTTCAGCTCTATAGCAAATTATTTTTATGAATTTCTTATTGTGAAGCTATGAAGGATTGTTAATAAGTATTCCTAACAAAATTATAAAGAAATGAGTTCATTTATTGTATATATATGGTCACCACATATCCCCCTGCTCCTCCCATCCTGCACCCTGCACGCAGCACAAACACACCCTCCACTCCCTGGCTTTTCTACCTGCCTTGGGCGTCCAGTGACCCAGCCTCCATTTCTGCCCTGGCTCTGTTTGAGAAATGCTTCTTATTCCAGGAGAGGCTGTAATTCAGAATACCTTGTTTAACCAGCAAACACACAAACTCCTCCCAATTAAGGTAAAAAAGAACCAAAGACCTCATCAAACACTCTAGAATAAAAAATACCTCCCTCTCAAGAGTAGGAAGCTCAGACGAGCCGTAGTAAAATACACATGGCAAATGGACAAGGAAAACATTCTCTATGATTTAATAAGACAGTTTTCAACTTTTAAAATTTAGAGATTTCTTAAATTCTCAGGTTATCACAAGTAAATTTCATTTTGTCAAAAGAGCAAATTCTTATCAACCAGAGTAAGAGCAGGGCCAAGCCTGGAGTGACTCTTTAGGTAAGGAAGTCAAGAAATGATTCAAGCCCGCCACCTAGCGGCTGTTCAGGACGTGGCTTCCTTGAATTCGGCCTTTTGGGGATTTGATTTCCATGGGGCAGGTTTCTGTGGTTCACCACTGTGTTCATTTTCCTCCAGGCCAAAGTCGTCCTTATTTGAGGAGTCTCACTGAAGCCTCTGATTAAATTGTCTCATGTTTGGTAGATAACGCTGCATTAAACTTAGTATATTTGCTAAGAGGATCTTACTTTCGTCTCTTGTGTAAGAAATAGATTGGTGGTTTGTTACAAGAGTAACACTGGGAGGGAGTCAATTGTTTTATGTCTTGTGTTCATTACTATAGTATCTACTCTTACGTCTTCAGTTACCAAAAAGAAAACTAGCCAGGAATTTTTTTTTCTTCTTCTTATCTCTACCATATTCAGCTTCTGAGTTTACCATAGACCTCATTTCAAATAAGAACATCTTGCAATGAGTTCCCTGAAGAGCGGAGCCTGAAGGCACGGGTTTGTGTTACCAGTTTATTAGGATTGCAGTGCTAGGCACGCACCCCGATGTTTATCGCAGTGTTATCGACAACAGCCAAAGTGTGGAAATAGCCCAAATATCCATCGACGGATGAATGGATAAAGAACATGTGGTTTGTATCTACAATGGAATACTACTCAGCAGTCCAAAAGAATAAAATCTTGCCATTTGCAACAACATGGATGGAACTAGAGTGAATTATGCTAAGCAAAATTAGTCAGAGAAAGAGAAATACCATATGACTTCACTCATATGTGGAATTTAAGATACAAAACAGGATGAACACCAGGGAACGGAAGCAAAATTAATATAAAAATAGGGAGGGGGACAAACCATAAGAGACTACTAAATATAGAGAACACACTGAGGGTTGCCGGAGGGGTATTGGGTGAGGGGATGGGCTAAACGGGCAAGGGGCATTAAGGAGGACACCTGGTGCGATGAGCACTGGGTGTTATAGGTAGGGGACAAATCACTGGATTCTACTCCCAGAATCATTATTGCACTATATGCTAAGTGACTCAGATGTAAATTAAAAAAAAAAAAAAGTGCAGTGCTAAGGAAGCAAGGACAAGGGAAAAGCAGAGCGAGGTGGGGGAGGAGGGAGGGTCAGTGTGAGGGCGTATCTTGTCTCTGGCCGCTTCTGGAAGCCGTCTGCCGGGACTGTGGGCCACGAGGCTGCAAGAGCCTAGGGCAGTCCAGTGGAGGGAAAGACGTGAGAATTCATTCACCTCGTGCTTCCCTTTCCCGCTGGTAACATTTGCTTCATTGGCTTTAATTCCCCCGCTCTTCTGGTTGTGATCGTGGCTGGTCTGGAGGCCAGAGGCATGTACCCCGGGCACCAAACAAGAGATGTCGCAGGGGTGGATGAGCCGCAACAGCTGGGGCAGACCAAGTGGCCCAGGGCCCCAGGAGCAGGTGAGGCTGGGGCCTGAGAGGCGGTGCACGAGAGCCTGGGGCTCCACGACCTTCTTAGTGTGCTGCCCCCGGATTCTGCTCACAGGAACATGTTGAAGAGCTGCATACAGACTGGTCACGGATTTTTACGTTTTCCAGTAAATGCTCCCTGCAGGATTCTTGCAGGATTCTTTTGGTCACAAGGAACCTACGCCAACCAAAGCAGGAAAAGCGAACAGGCCAGGGTCGTGCCAGGGAATCCCCACGTGCCTGGCGATGGTGCTGGACCCCAGGGGGCGCCGAGTCAGGACTGGCAGGTGACCTGACCGGATGCTGCACACCCGAGTGCTTCACTCTTGTTCGTCTCTTTCTGAAGACTGGCTTTGTTGGCGTCCACAGCCTGCCCGTAGGCAGAAGAGGCCTGCCTGTGGTTCTGAGCTCCCACATTTACAGCCGCCCAAGAGACACGTTCTCTGTCAGCTCTAACTCCAAATTCCAGGGAGGAAATCTCTCTAGCTGGTCAGGTGTTCTCCTCTGATCCAATGGGCCCCATGGTGGGGTAGAGAAGCCAGGCCATTTCTTTCTTTTGCTTTTTCTTTTCTTTCTTTCTTTTTTTTTTTAATATTTGAGTTTGTTTATTCATCTTGAGAGAAAGCATGAGCTTGAGCCAGGGAGGGGTAGAGAGAGGGGGAGAGAAACAATCCCAAGCAGGCTCTATGTTGTCAGCGCGGAGCCTGATGTGGGGCTCGAACTCACCAACCCGCGAGACCAGGACCTGAGTCGAAATCCCAAGTCGGACACTTAACCGACTGTGCCACCAGGCGCCCCCCAGGCCGTTTCTGAAATAACTCCCCGTGGCCCAGAGGCAGTGGAGGGGAGGTGACTGGGGCCGGAGGTATTTACTGTGACTGGTGCATGGCTTTCCGTCTCTGGCCTGCTGGGCTGCTCAGAATGGACACACGTACTCCCTCCAACATTCGTTCCGTAATGAGTGCATTGTCCCCGCCCCGGGAGGCAACCTGAAGCTGTGTCCAGCTTTTGCAGCTAGTGGTGATGTCTTCAGGTCTCCTGGTGATGGTGCTCGCTCTGGTGTCGCCACGATCCAGGCGAGGAGTGTCACTAGAGCTGGGGACGAAGTGCTAAGTTATTAGTCATCCTCAGCATGGAATGGTGGTGGGAACAGGCCCGCTGAAACCCAAAACATGCCCATTCGGAAAATACTGGAAGGAGTAGAAGGCTTCATGAACCCACCGTGGTCTGGCCCCTGGTTCGTGGCCCTTCCAGAGAGCAGCACCACGTCTCTGATCATTCTTCTTCAGTCACATCTCTTCTTTAACCCCCTCTCTCGTCTATGTCATCCACTTTTTTTTTAATGTTTATTTTTGAGAGACAGAGAGAGAGAGAGCATGAGCGAGTGGAGGAGGGGCGGAGAGAGAGGGAGACACAGAATCTGAAGCAGGCTCCAGGCTCTGAGCTGTCAGCCCAGAGCCCGACTCGGGGCTGAAACTCAGGAGCTGTGAGATCATGACCTGAGCCCCCCAGGTGCCCCCTCCATCGTCCACTTTTCAGTGCCCTTGTGATTACACTCAGCTCACCTGTGTGATCCAGGATACTCTCCCCATGTTAAGGTCAGCTGATTAGCAACCTGAATTCCATCTGCACGGAGTTTCCCATTGCTGTGTATGCTAACACACTCACAGGTCTAGGGGTTAAGAGGTGACATCTCTCGGGGCTGGTATTCTGCCTGCTACAACAGGTATCTTCTACACTTGGGTCTGACATGTGTCCGAGGGACTGAGCAAGAGGCAGGCAGGGAGCATTTCCGGTGCTGAACCCTGCGTACAGCTTCAGCTTGATCGCCTTGTAGGTTTCACATCCTAGGACTCTCCTTGCTTCCAATCGGAGCAGGAGGCGACACCAGCCAGAGTTTGGTCATGCCTCCGTCCGTGTTCCCCAGGAGGCCTGGGGCTCCTGTCCATTCCCATCGCACAGAGGTTCTCTAAGTACCACCAGCGATCCCAGAGTGGGGGCGGGGCTCAACTTGTTCCAGGGGGCCCTTGAGATCAGAACCTTGTTCATACTAATAGGCCATCTCATTGTGGAGCAGTTTCCCAGTGGCTTCCTGGCATGGGGCAGTGTTATTGCTCCGATGGCTGGTGGAATGTGTGCTGATGTTTTCTTGTGTTTTCAACATGTCTCAATTTTATCTATATTTTTAAAGTTTTATTTATTTATTTTGAGAGAGTGAGAGTGTGCAAGCAAGTTGGGGAGGGGTAGAAAGAGAGAGAGAGGGAGGGAGGATCCCAAGCAAACTCTGTGCTGTCAGCGGGGAGCCCGATGTGGGGCTCCATCTCGTGACTTGTGAGATCATGACCTGAGCAGACATCAAGAGTCCAATGCTTAAAAGACTGAACCACCCGGGTGCCCCTCAGTTTAAATTTTGAATGAAGTAAATATAGGTAGATACATGCACACAGATACATAACCCACATGCACACAGGCTTTGGGTCCTTGATAATTTTTAAGAGTGTAAGGGGTTCTTGAGACATACAAGTTTGGGAACCACTGCCCTAGCCATTTAACAATGTCAGCCTTCAAGTTTGGATGGGAACCGGCATTTGGGGTGTCACCTGGGGGGCTGCACCTGCTCATAAGCTCAGTTGAAGAGGAATAAACTCATGGAAAGTGTCCTTGCTTTTTTGGGAGTCGGAGGGGCCTGGGTCTGTCTGGTCAGCCCTGAATGGCACTGGTGCTGGGGGGTTGCATCAGCATTAACTGGGAGTCAGGAAAGGTACAAAATCCTGGGTCCTTTGTAAAGTGGTGCTGATTCACGGCTTTGCAGTAGGCTTGAGAATCTGTATTTATTTGAAGCGTCTGAGATAATTCAAGTGCCTGCCAGGTTTAGGAATGATTGCTTAACCTGCCAGATGTGCCCTTTTTAGAAAATCAGGAGATAGAGGTTGTTAACATAGACACCCAAATTCTGAGCAGGTTGGGGTGGGACAAGGGGAGAGGGAAGGTAGTGGGGGCCAATTTGGGAGTGAGAGACTGACACATAATTGCCCACATTCCCTCCTTTACTTGGAGGAGTTGAGAGATCCAGACGCTATCAGACTGATGGAGATGAAAATATTTACCTGTGGTTACCGACCAAGGTGGTCGGCAACTGGCTTTCTGCCTGCAGTCAACCAGCTCTCCCCGCCTGCTGGGGAAGGGAGGCGTCCCTGTGGGAGCTGCCCCTTCCAGTGGGGATGGCAGCAGCCTCATAGAGGACAGCAAGGAGGATGGGGGGAGAGAGAGAGAGAGAGAGAGAGAGGGAGGGACCTAGCGTGATCTACTTCTGTCCTATTTCCAAATCAGAAAACCCACGTATGTCACTCCTCCCCACAGGCAAAAATGAATGAGGGAGGGGGAGAGCCAGGAGTGGGAATCTACCTGAAGTCCCTCCCCATGGAGGAATGAGGTGTGGGGAGTAACTAACATTCATCAATCTCCTCTACAAATGTTTATATGATCGACCCTGAGCCAGGCATGGTGTTGGGGGCCAGGATGCAATGAATGCAATCCTGGCTCCAAAGAGCTCATGAGTTTTCTTCAGAAGTGTGTTTCCTAGACCACGGATGTCCAAATCATCTGGAATTTCACTTTAATGTGTGTTTATTGAGCACCTGTTATGAGCACAGTGCTATTGTAGGTATTGGGATTCAGCAGTGAAAACCAAGTCCCTTCCCTCCTTAGCTTCTGCTATGTCAGCTGCTGCTGAGCACCGTAGACAAAAATCAGTGAAGCAAGGGGGCTGGAGAACTCTATGGAGATGGGGTGGTGGGCTTGTTACTTTATATAAAGTAATCAGGAGTTGCCTCACTTGAAGGGGCAATTGAGCAGGGTCCTGAAGGACTTGAGAGAAGTGTGTGGATATCTGGCAAACAGGGCTCCAGGGAACAGGAACATCATATGCAAAGGTCCTGTGGCCTGAGTGATTGTCATGCTCATGGAACAGCTGAGGGAGGTTGTATGCCTGGAGGGTGGTGGACAGAGAGGCAAAGGGGTAGAGGGTGGAGTAAGAGAGATACGGAGAGATCATGGGGGCCCTCCCTGGTAGGATAAACATGTTTCGCCAGACCTCCATGTTGAGGGGACGGTTGTGGTTTGTGTGGAAAAGTAGAATGACTTGGTAGCTATTGTTGTAATTTGGGGGGTGGGGAGGTAATGGAGGCTTGGGCAGGAGTGCTAGTGTTGGTTGAGCTAAGAAATGGTCAGATTCTGGATGTATCTTGCAGCAGAGCTGATAGGATTCGATGACCGATTAGAAGTGAGAGGAGGTATGAGAAAGCACAGTCAGGGAGGACTCCACGGGTTTCTGCCTTAGCACCTGGAAGGACGAAGCAGCCCTGAGATGGGGAGGATGCTGGGAGGGGCATGTTTGGGAGGGTAGTGGGACATGACTTGTGAAGTGCTGAGTTGGACACTAGTTGGACATCTGCATGGAGAGTATGTGTGTCCAAAGCTAGAAATCGGAGGAGCGGTCAAATTTGCTGAGAGGGATTTGGAGCTTCAGCGAGATCATCCAGTTAGTGAAAAAGAGAATCGAAGCCTGGGTTCTGAGACAACTTGACCTTCAGAGGTCTGGGAGCTGAGAGGAGGAGCCAGTGAGTCAGGGCAGAATCAAGAGCAGGTGTCCCGGGTCACGTGAACAACGTGTTTCAAGAAACGATTTGCTTTGTCAAATATGGCTGAAAGTTAAGATGCAGACTGAAGTTCCCGTTGGATGTAGCCACACCGAGGTCCCAGTGCCTTTGATGAGCTGTTTCAGGAGTTGAGAAGCCAAAAGCCGGATGGCGTGTGTTCAGGAGAGAATCATGAATGCCATGGGAGAGAACAAGGAGGAACCGTTCTTTAGAGGTGTTTGGATGAGAGGGGAGATAGGGGGTTGGGGAATATGGGATCAAGTTCATTCACTCCACACATATTTGTTGAGTACCTACCATTGTCCCAGGAGTCTGAGTTACTCGAAGAATCCTCCTGGTGGAGCAGCTTAGTTCTAGTCAAGGGAGGCCTGGAACAAACATTTCATTTACCTGTGGCAAGAATGCTAATGCTGTGGATAAAAGGGAGGGAGAGGAGTCAGGAGCTTCAAGTTTGCCTGGCGGGGGAGGGGAGTTGGGATTTCAACAGCAGTGGTTGAGTTAGCCTGATGGTGACGTGACATTTGAGGCAGGAACCTGCAGCAGGCATAGGCGGTGGCCAAGGGGACACGTGGGGAAGGACCACTGTAGCAAAGGGGACGGTGGCTGCAACAGCCCCAGGTCGGAGTGTGGCTGGAGGGGCGTGAGCTAATGAGGAGATGGGTCCTAGAGGTAGAGGGGGGCTGGGAGGTTTGTGTAAATGGGGTGGGGGGTCTTGGAGACCTTTGTGAAGGTTTTGGCTTTTACTCTTAGTGACACAGGGAACCACTGGGCAACAGAGGGGGCTGGCTGGGTCAGTACGGGTGTTGGTGGTGGGAACCAGGTGGCAGTAGTTGTATTTAGGGCTCTCCAGAGACACAGAACCAATAGGCTGGCCATATTATCTATCTATATATCAAGAGAGATTTGTTTTAAGGAATTGGCTCACAGAATTGTAGAGCCTCATGCATCTGTTATCTTGAGGGTAGGCCAGAAGACTGGAGGACTCCTCCTCCCCAGGGAGGAGTTGATGCTCAGCTCAGGTCTGAAGGCAGTCTGGAGGGGCCATTCCCTCTTCCTTGGGGTATCTCCAACTTTTTTTTTGAGGCCTACAACTGATTGAATGAGGCCCACCCCCACTATGGCGGGTAATCTGCTCTACTCAAAATCTACTGTTTCATTGTTAATCTCATCTAAGAAATACCTTCACAGCAACACCTAGACGAGTGTTTGGCCAAATATCTGGGTTCTGTGCCTAGCCAAGTGGACATATTAAATTCACTATCACCGCAGTGTGAAAAGATGTTGGCTTCTGGTGCCACGGCATCTACCTCTCTAGGTTTTTATAACCTGGCTGGGAGGCAGGTGCTCTCCCAGACCAAAAACCATGGCGTGTCTGTGCATGAATGTACACGATACCCTCCTCTCAGGAGGATGGTGCTTGGCCCCATGAACATCACAACTGCACCAGCTGTTCCCCTCAGTTCTCTCAGAATCCCCAAGGAGCTCGTGTGCGGCCCCGTCCTCAGGCCTGAGCCGCAGTTTAGGGCCTGAATCTTATTTGGGAGATTTGTCCTTCTCATCTTGTCTCCTTGGTTCTCTTCTGAGATGCTGTGCAACCTTCTGTGGGCCTTCCTTCTCCATTGGCCAAAACAAAGGAAAGAGAAGAAAACCCCCTAAAATCCTTATGTAATTCAACTCCTAGGAATCACCCTCCCTGAGGGCATCTTATTTCAGATGTCCCGCTGTGTCCTTATGTGTCTGACTCCCATTTGGCTTGGGCTGGGGCCCAGGATATTTGTGTGAGAGACCCATGACCATTCCCTCCAGCCTCAAAGGAGAGCGGGAGCTGCCAGTCTGGCGGTGAACCAGAGAGGCACGATGGGGAGGGATTTAGCCAGGGCTAGCAAAGAGGAGGGTGGAAGAGGAGCTGTGGATGTCTGCGTGTGAGAAATCTGCAACAGCACTGGGGTGCAGGAGAATGGGGCAGCCGAAGGAAGGGGCCTTTGAGAAACGTCGCTCTGGGTTATGAGTCAACCCCCCTTTAATATTCTTGGAGATATGCAGGCAACAATTAGATTCTTTCTATTGGAGTGTGGTTGACATAAATGTCATGTTAGTTTCAGGTGTACAATAATTAGAATTTTTTGAAACCGCTTTTGGCTCCTGGGTGCTGATACTTTGTATGTAGGGCTCCACGGGGAGACTGAGCCACCTAGCTGTTTAAGTAGGGTGACAAGTGTCTGCTTGATCACATGTGGTAGAAAAAGTAAGAAGGTTTTGCAGTCAGACACATCCTGACATTCCAGCTAGGTGGCCTACAGTGAGATGCTTCTCAAAGCTGTAGTTTTCACACGTTAGGTGGGGTGAGTCAGGCCACCCTGCGAGGTTGTTATGGGGATGCAGTGACCTGAGGCGTGCAGTGTGGCACACGGGACTTGCCCAGAAGTGGTTACTAAGCCTTCCCTCAGTCTTCCCACTTTCCTGCCTTGCCCGTCATCTACATGGACCTGACTCCATGTTCTGCTTCTGCTAATGGAGAACGGAGATCTTCTAAAGACCGCTGACTCTTGGCGTGGCATTCGCTGCTGAGGGGATCGGGGGGGGGGGGGTGGGAGGTCGGTGGGTGGGGGCTACAGACGTGCCAGTTACAGGAACAGAGATGGAAGAACGGCATGCTTCTCACGCCCCTCCAGGCGTTCCCAGCGAAGTCGGGAACTGGGGAGGTGTAGAAGGCAAGCCTGGACTGGAAGACCATTCCCTGAACGAGGAGAGGCTGAGAAGTTACAGCTCCCCGTATGTGCTGGACATGTTTATCCTTTATCTTTTTTTTTAATGTTTATTTACTTTTTTTTTTTTTTTTTTTTTTTTTTTGAGAGAGAGAGACAGAGCATGAGCAGGGGAGGGGCAGAGAGAGAGGGAGACACAGAATCCGAAGCAGGCTCCAGGCTCCGAGCTGTTGGCACAGAGCCTGACTCGGGGCTCGAACCCATGAACCATGAGATCATGACCTGAGCCGAAGTCGGACGCTTAACCGGCTGAGCCACCCAGGCGCCCCTCTCCTTTATCTTAATTAATGATTCGTAGAGTTGCTGTTAATGGGCCATGCTATCAAGAATGCTCATGTGAGTGACACTCCATAATCAGGTATTTCCAAAATGCCAATGCCTCCCTCCTCAGCAACAGAATTGCTTGGAGATTAGCTCCACCTGGTGGAGGAGCCTAAAAAGAATGAAACTGACGTATTGTTAGAGGTTAAGGAATCGAGGCAAAATAAATATGAAGTTTGATATTATTTTTTTTCAGGAAATACCTTGAAGTTACATATAATCAGACCATGCATTTTGTGTGAAACTATTTTAAATATATATATTTAAAGTTTATTCTTTTTTTTAGTGGTCTCTACATCTAATGTGGGGCTCAACCTTGTGACCCTGAGATCCAGAGTCACATGCTTTTCCAACTGAGCCAGCCAGACATGCCTTAGAAGCACTTTCATAAGCGATGAGGTCACTTCGTCAGGTGATACTGACTCTGTAGTTGTTTCTTAAAAAACGAAACGAGACACTTCCAGATGGCTTAGCCTTTATTTCTTTTTGGAAAATGCTGTTTCTTGGTTTGTCTCTCTCTCTCTTTTTCCCTTTATTCATTTGTTTTGTTTCTTAAATTCCACATACAAATGAGATCTTATGGTTATTTGTCTTTCTCTGAATGACTTATTTCTCTTAGCACTATACTTTCTGGCTCTATCCATGTTGTTGCAAGTGGCAACGTTTCATTCTTTTTTATGACAATAATATTCCATTATATGTATAAATACTGTATCTTCATCCATTCATCTGTTGATGGACACTTGGGGTGCTTCCATAGTTTAGTTATTGTAAATAATGCTGCAATAAACATAGAGGTGCATGTGTCCCTTTGAATTAGCGGTTTTGTATTTTTTTGGTAAAAACCTAGTAGTGCCATAGGGTAGTTCTGTTTTTAACGTTTCGAGGAATCTCCATAGTCTCTTTTCCACAGCGGCTGCACCAGTTTGCATTCCCCCCAACAGTGCATGAGGATTCCTTTTCTCCGCATCCTCGCCAATGCCTGTTGTTTTTTGCGTTTTTGATTTTAGCTGTTCTGACAGGTGTGAGGTGATACCTCATTGCAGTTTCAATTTGCATTTCTCTGATGATGAGTGATGTTGAGCATCTTTTCAGGCATCTGTCAGCCATCTGTATGTCTTCTTTGTCTGTTCTTTTGTCTGTTCATGTCTTCTGCCCATTTTTTAATTGGAATACTTGGATTTTTGGTATTGAGTTGTATCAGTTTTTTATATATTTTGGATATTAACCCTTTATTGGATATGTCATTTGCAAATATTTTCTCCCATTCCATAGGTTACTTTGTACTTTTGTTGATTTTTTTTCCTTTGCTGTACAGAAACTTTTTATTTTAATGCAATACCAATAATTTATTTTTGCTTTTATTTCCCTTTCCTCGGGAAACATATCTAGAAAAATGTTGCTGGGGCCAATGTCAGAGAAATTATTGCCTGTGCTCTCTTCAGGGGTTTTTATGGTTTTAGGTCTCACATTTAGGTCTTTAATCCACTTTGAATTTATTTTTGTGTATGGTTTAAGAAAGTGGTCCAGGTTCATTCTTTTGTGTGTAGTTGTCCAGTTTTCCCAACACCGTTTATTGAAGACTGCCTTTTCCCCGTTGTATGTTCTTGGCTTCTTTATTGAAGATTGATTGACCACATGATTATGGGTTTATTTCTGCATTTTCTGTTCTATTCTGTTGATCTACATGTCTATTTTTATGCCAGAACCGTACTGTTTTAACAACGACCACTTTGTAATATAACTTGAAATCTGAATTGTGATGCTTCCACTTTTTGTTTTTCAGGATTGCTTTAGCTATTTGAGGTCTTTTGTGGTTCCATACAGATTTTAGGATTGTTTGTACTAGTTCTGTGCAAAATGCTGTTTTGGTTTTTTGATAGGGATTGCATTAAATGTGTAGGTTGCTTTGGGTAATATGAACATTTTAACAGTATTTGTTCTTCCAGTCTATGAGTATAGAATGTCTTTCCCTTTCTTTACATTGTTTTGAATTTCTTTTATCAGTATTTTATAGTTTTCCGAGTACACGTCTTCTATCTCTTTGGTTAAGTTTATTCCTAGATATTTTGTTTTGGTGCAACAGTGAACAGGGTTGTTTTCTTTAATAAACTAATTTATTTTTTTATTTTTTAGAGAGAGTATGTGTGTGTGAGCGGGGTGGGGGGCAGAAGGAGAGAGAGAGAGAGAGAGAGAGAGAGAGAGAGAGAGAATCGTAAGCAGGCTCCGTGCTCAGTGTGGACCCCAATGCGGGGCTCCACCCCACCACCCTGGGATCATGACTTGAGCTGAAGTCAAGAGTTGGACACTCAACCACATGAGCCACCCAGGTGCCCCTGGATTGTTTTCTTAATTTCACTTTCTGCTGCTTCATTATTAGTGTATAGAAATGCAACAGATTTCTGTACATTGATTTTGTATCCTGTGATTTTACTGAATTCATTTATCAGTTCTAGTAGTTTTCTTGTGGTGTCTTTAAGGTTTGCTATATAGAGTATCATACCATTTGCACACGGAGTTTTATTTTTTCCTTACTGATTTGAATGCCTTTTATTTCCATTTGTTGTCTAATTGCTGTGGCGATGACTTCCAGTACTATGTTGAATAAAAGTATTGAGAATGGACATCCTTGCCTTGTTCTTGACCTTAGGGGAAAAGATCTAGGTTTTCAGCCTTGAGTATGATGTTGGGTGTGGGTTTTTCGTATAAGACCTTTATTATGTTGAGGTATGTTCCGTCTAGACCTACTTTGCAGAGGTTTTCTTGTTTTGTTTTGTTTTTGTTGTTTTAGTTTTTCTCTTTTTAAAGAAGTTTATTTATTTAAGTACTCTCTATGCCCACTGTGGGGCTCAAACTCACGAATCTGAGATCAAGAGTCACATGCTCTTCTCACTGAACCAGTCAGGCACCCCCGCAGAGGGTTTTTATCATGGATGGATGTTATATTTTGTTGAATGCTTTTTCTGCCATCTATTGAAATAATCATGTGGTTCTTATCCTGTTATTGATGTGTTTGCGAATATTGTTCAGTTGATTGTTTTGTCAATATTGAACCCTTGCATCCCAGGAATTAGTCCCACTTGATTGTGCTATATGATTGTTTTTAATGTATTGTTGGGTTTGGCTAATATTGTGTTGAGGATTTTTGCATCTATATTCATGAGAAATATTGACTTGTAGTTCTCTTTTATTGTGGTGTCTTCATCTGGTTGTAGTATCAGGATAATACTGGCCTCATAGAATGAATTTGGAAGTTTTCCTTCCTCTTTTATTTTTTGGAATACTTTGAGAAGAAAAGGTATTAACTCTTCTTTAAATGCTTGTTTGAATTCACTTGTGAAGCCATATGTTCTTGGACTGGTGTTTTTTGGGAGTTTTTTGATTACTGATTCAATTTCCTTGCTGGAAATCAGTCTATTCAAATTTTCTATTTCTTCCTGCTTTAGATTTGGTAGATTTTAGGTTTCTAGGAACCTATCTGCTTCTTCTAAGTTGTTCAATTTGTTGCATATAGATTTCATAATTTTTTGTTATAATTGTTTATATTTCTGTGGTGTTGTTATTTCTTTTCTTTCATTGGTGATTTTATTTGGATTCTCTCTCTCTGTCTCTCTTGCTCTCTCTTTTGGATGAGTCTGGCTAGAGCTTTATCAATTTTATTTTTTTTAAAGAACCAGCTCCTGGTTTCATTGATCTGTTCTACTGTTTTTTTTAGCTTCTGTATCATTTATTTCTACTCTAATATTTGTTATTTCCTTCCTTTTACTGGGTTTAGGTTCTGTTTGTTCTTTTTTTTTTTTTTTTTTTTTTTAGCTCCTTTAGGTTTAAGGTTAGGTTGTTTATTTGAAATTTTTCTTGATTCTTGAGGTAGGCCTATATTGCTATAAACCTCCTTCTTAGAACCACTCTTGCTGCATCCCAAAGGTTTTGGACCATTATGTTTCCAATTTTGCTCATCTCCATGTACTTTTTAATTTCTTCTTTGATTTCTTGGTTGATTCATTCATTATTTAGTAGCATGTTAATTAACCTCCATGTATTTGTGCTTTTTCCAGATTTTTTTGTGTGGTTGGCTTCTAGTTTCATGGTATTGTGGTCAGAAAAGATGTATGGTATAACTTTGATTTTTTTGAATTTGTTGAGACTTATTTTGTAGCTTAATGTGTGATCTCTTCTAGAGGATGTTCTGTATGCAATGAAAAGAATGTGTATTCTGCTGTTTTAGGATGGAATATTCTGAATATATCTGTTAAATCCATTTGGTTCAGTGTATCATTCAAAAAGCCACTGTTTCCTTGTTGATTTTCTGTTTGGATGATCTCTCCATCTATGCAAATGGGGTGTTAAAGACCCACACTGTTATTGTATTACTATTAATTACGTCCTTTATATTTACTATTAACTGTTAAAGGTACTTGGGTACTTCCATGTTGGGTGTATAAATATTTACAATTGTTATATCCTTTTGTTAGATTGTCCCCTTTATTATTATATAGTGTCGTTCTTTGTCTCTTGTTACAGTCTTTGTTTTAAAGTCTATTTTGTCTGATATAAGTATTGCTACCCTGGTTTTCTTTTGACATCTGTTTGCATGGTAAACATTCCTTCTTTCAGTCTGCAGGTGCCTTTTGGTCTGAAATGAGTCTTTTGTAGTTTGTTTTTCCACTGCATTACCCTGCGTCTTTTGATTGGAGCATTTAGTCCATTAACATGCAAAGTAATTATTGATAGATATGTATCTATTGCCATTTTGTTACTTGTTTTGTGGTTGTTTCTATAGATTTTCTCTATTCCTTTCTTTTCTTGCTCTCTTTCATGGTTTGTTGGCTTTCTTAAGTGTATACGTGGATTCCTTTCTCCTTATTCTTTGCATTCTATTACTGGTTTTTGATTTGTGGTTACCATTACGTTTGTATGTATTATCTTCTGTATATAGTAGTCTATTTGAAGTTGATGGTTGCTTAAGTTTGAACCCATTCTTTACTCCTCCCCAGCCCCTCCCCCCCGCCATGTTTTAGGTGTATGATGTCATATTTTACATCCATTTATTTTGTGAATCTCTTGACTGATTTTTGTAGGTATACTTACATTTGCTGCTTTTGTGTTTCCTACTTTTCTTACTCTTACTTATGGTCTTCTCTTTCCACTTAAGGAGTCTCCTTTAGCCTTTCTTGTAGGGCTGATTTTGTGGTCATGAACCTCTTTAGCGTTTGTTTGTCTGAGAAACTCTTTATCTCTCCGTGTATTCTGGATGGTAGCCTTGCTGGATAGAGTATTCTTGGCTGCAGAGTTTTCCCTTTCAGCACTTTGAATATATCATGCCATTCCCTTCTGGCCTGCAAAGTTTCTGCCAACAAATCTTCTGCTAGCTTCATGGAGTTTCCCTTGTATGTCTTTTTTTTCTTCTTTTACTGCTTTGAAACTTATGTATTGATCACTACTTTTTGTCATTTTAATTACTATGTGTCTTGGTGTGGACTTCTTTGGGTTGAACTTTTGGGCAGATCTCTGTGCCTTCTAGATCTGGGTATCTATTTTCTTCCCCAAATTAGAGAAGTTTTCAGCTATTATTTTTTCAAATAAATTTTCTGCCCCCCCCTTTTCTCTCTTGTTCTGAGATCCCTAGAATGTGAATGTCATTATGCTTTATGGATTACGGTCTTACCCTTAATTTCTTGACAAAGCATTATTTTCACAAGAGTAATGCATTCCTTATGTCAGTTTTAAGCAAATCTAGGACCAAGTGTGTTTATGATTTCCTTGGACTTGAGGAAGGATTCCTATAAGCTCTGTGAGGCTAGGTAAACCACCTAGGGGTAGAGACAAGAAGCAGAGCTGAACTGGTGGGAAGGTTTTGAGTTACACAGTCAAAACTTTCTCTATTTTTGTAGAAGTGTGACAATGTTGTGAAATGCAACAGATTGATAGGTTTTCTTTCTCTGGGTATGACAAGTGTCAAGGAAAGGGCCGAAGCAGGATGCAGAATCATTTCTTACTCAAGAATCTTAGACCAACTCTTTACCATCAAATATGCAGAAAGACCGTGGGTAAGTTCTTGTCCTAGCCAGTTACCACCTGTCTTTATCATTTTGGGGAAAGGACTAGACTCCTCCAGGCATGGGTTTCCTAATGTATCCTGTAAGGAAATTGGGAAAGATGACCTTGTAAGATTCCATCTTTCAAGTTCTAGGAGTTGGGTCAAACCAGAAACATTGTTTGGGGCATAGGAGGAGAGGCAAAGTGACCTGCCTCCCAAGACACACCAGGTGTGGGTTGAGAAAAGTAACTGTGTACAGGTGTAAGTTCACTGAGAATATGACCTCCCTGCTCAGAGAATTTACCTGTGCCTTCAGGACCTGGTGGGCAGTCATTAGGTAAGTCCAAATTTATGACCCTAAGGATTAGCAAACACTGGACTCATAATGGGAATTTCAGATGCCATGGATACTAGAAGTTTCTATCAGGCTCAGTAGCAAGCCAGGGTTTTTTTCAAAAGAAGAGTTATTTCCAAAGTGGGCAAGGGGCCTCTGTTATGATTTTCTTCTCTCAGTTCCCCACAGCATCCCATCTTCCCCAGAAACTTCAAGATAGGTCAGAAGGTCAGAGAGACTTGTACCAGATGGAGCTGTGTCTTGCTCTGGACCACTCAAAGCTGGAAACCTTGTACATTACTGTGTACGTGGCAGGGACAGTATACCCAAATTTAGGATATATTACCTCCAAAACCAAAGAAGCTCAACGAGAATTATGCTTCTTTCTAGTTCAAAAAATCCCATTAATTTTTTTTTTTTTTAGCGTTTATTTATTTTTGGGACAGAGAGAGACAGAGCATGAACGGGGGAGGGGCAGAGAGAGAGGGAGACACAGAATCAGAAACAGGCTCCAGGCTCTGAGCCATCAGCCCAGAGCCTGACACGGGGCTCGAACTCACGGACTGCGAGATCGTGACCTGGCTGAAGTCGGACGCTTAACCGACTGCGCCACCCAGGCGCCCCAAGAAATCCCATTTAGAATAGCAGCTGTAACTGGAGTCAATCCCTGATTAAGCTTATTTCATGTCATTTCAGTGCTTCTCTACCAAGAGCAATTTTGTTCCCCAGAATGTCTGGAGACATTGTCACAAGTGGAGAGGCTGTGCTATTGGGATGTCGTGGCTAGAGGCCAAGGATGCTGCTCAACATTGCACAAAGCAAGAATTATCCAGCCCCAGATATTAGCAGAACCAGGACTGGGGAGCCCTGCTCTGAGATCTTGTGTCTTGAGACAAGTCCTAGCAGAACAAGTGGTTTTAAAGGATCTGTGGTCGGGATCACCACCTGCCTCTGTCTCATCTTTGGTGGTGGCACTGCTTTCTGTTTTTAAAGGGAAAAGTTGTTCTAGGAAAGTCCTCACCTGGAAGAATGGAGGATTGTGCCATTTGCCGAGGGCATCTCTCGTTACCATACGTTTAGGCATTGTGGAAGTGACCACAGCATGTGTTCGCATGTCCGCTGGGTCACAGAATGAGTTTATGTATCCACTGGGTCACTGTGAGATAGATATGGTGCCAAACATCATTTATCACTAACTCCACGCTCCCCCACTTTAACTGATAGCCCACGGCACATACTGTGCTAGCTCAGAGCCAGATTCAGTAATTTCCAAAGATCTGGGACTCTCTCTCCCTCAGTGCAGTTTCAGTTTTGCTCGCTACTCGTGGCTGCGACCCGCAGTTCCGTATTCTTTATGTTCCCCGTAATTGGCAACTGCAGGAGACCTTGGGGCTTCTAAATCCATGGGGCTTCAATGTCAGCTTCATTCCAGACGACCAAAACTGACAGCTTAAGCAACTGATTTGTCCCCACGGGCCGTTCCAGTGTCCTAGTGTCTGAAGGCAGTTGGATACAAATCAGGTCGCCAAGCTCAGATTCCAGGAGAGCTGTTTCCTGAATTCACTTTGGGTACCATTTACCTGGTGGTTGTTCTCAGTTATAGGTATTAGTATTCACTTTAGCTGTTTAAAGCACAAGGGACTTTACTGAGGGCTACAGCTATCATACTGAATCATTGGAAGTTTTGAATAAAATAAACCTAGGTTGAGCTTCCAAAACCACACTACAGAACTGGGCCAGTGTGGGAAATGTGACCTCTCCATGACTACTGAGCTGCTGTCCTGCTTCTGGCTCCAAGATCTTTCACGTCTGGCCATAATTTGCCCTGGCGAGGTGGAGATCGCCTACGTTGCCCCAAAGCTCAGTTTGATTTAAGATCTCATGAAAGTTCATCTGAATGGAAGAACCTACATTACATGTAGAACTCTAGCTGCAAGAGAGCCGCAGAGGGGTCTGAGAAATGTAGTGTTTAACTTTTAGGTTGCTACCATGCAAAAAGCAAGAAGATGTGATGTATATACAATGCAATATTATTCAGCTTGAGAAAGAAGGAAATCCTGCTGTTTGCAGCAACACGGATGGACCTTGAGGACATTATACTAAGTGAGATGAGATTATACTATCACTCATATGTGGGATTTGAAAAAAAATCCAAACTCATAGAAACAGAGGGTAAAATGGTTACTAGGGGATGGAGAGTTGGGGGATAGGACAGATGTTGCTTAAGGGGACAAATTTACAATGAGTAGTAAATAAGCCCTAGAGACTTGCTAGGAGACTGGAAATTATTCAAAGCACTAAAAAGAAATGATCATCATGTGATGTGATAGAGGTGCAAAATTTGGAATAATGGCAATCAGTACCACGTATAGATACCTCAAATTAACACGTTGTATACCTCCAATGTACTCCATATTATATGTCAAATAGAGTTTGATAAAAAGTAAATATAAAAAAAAAAACCTGAACAAAAATCTAACAGACAAATACTGGAAGTGGATTGACATGGCTGTTGAAGGAACCAGTCTTCAATATCCACTACGGTTACACAAAACAGAATTTAACGTAAGGCTAAAATGAGCGAGCGTGTCCTGGTACAGCCACACTAACTGTTGCAAAAGGTTCGGTCCCTCCTTTCGTGTGTGAGTAGACCCTGCCTCAGAACCCTCAAGGGCCTCATTGTTGCCCTGGCCATGATGTCTCCTCACTTGGAATCTTCAAACTTTCTCATTTTCCCACTAATTTAAGGACGAAGGCCCGGCGCAGAGCTGTGGGCTGACATCTGCTCTTTTTGTGTGTTTGTGTGCAAGACCCTCAGTGCCCCGACGTTTCTGCCTTCTGGATACCTGCTACTTGCTCCCTGCCATGGACTTCAGAGGGTCGGTCTGCCCCATTGATACTCACCAGCTTCTGGGAAGTCCTGGTGCAGCCTGCCATAGGGATCCCCTCGTCCCTACAAGCCTCCTACCTGCCTAAACCAGCTTCCCATGGCTTCTGGGCCAGCCGTGTGTCTCCTCCGGGCCAGAAGGGCTCAGAAGCAGTGGAGAAACAGTGATGGTAGCACTGGTACCCTAATGGGCAAAGGCCTGATGCCCTCTGAGCCCATGAAGTTGTGGTTGTGCCCTCTTGCAGAAATTGTGTTCTCCTTAGGACTTTGGTTATAAGAAGGCTGGGGTACTATATATATAGCATTGGTCTAGGGCAGCCATGTTCTAAAAGAAGGTTCATTTGGGTACTGGAATTAGTATTCTCCTCCCCTTGTCATTTTATAAAGGAGGAAACTGAAGCACCGAGAAGATACTTTATACCAAAGCAGTAGGGGAGGCAGCTCAGCCCCGGAGCTGTCCCTAGCCACACCAGTGCACCATTGCTCATGGAACCTGAGTGGTGGGGTTTGATTTTTCAATATGACGGGCCAACAAACATCCTTGAAGACTTAACTTGTTTATTAGTTTCCTATTGCTGCCGTAACAAAGGATCACGAACTTGGTGACTTAAAACCACCCAAATTCATTTTCATGCAGTCTTGTAAATCAGAAGTCCGAAGTCGGTTTCACTGGGCTAAAATCAAGGTTTTGGCAGGCATTCCTTCTGGGTCCTCTCAGGGGGGATCCATTTCCTTTTCCACCTTCCGTAGGTCGCTGACTTTCTTGGCTCGTGGCACCTCTTTGCATCACACTGACGTTCCTTCTTCTATATCGCATTTGCTTCTTTCTCACTGCCCCTCCTGTCTCCTGCTTCAAAAGCTGACTATGTTGGGCCCACCCGAATAATCCAGGATCATCTCTCCCCTTCCCAAATCCTTAATTTATTCACATGTGCAAAGTTCCTTTTTCCATGTCCGTTAATATGTCTGTAGAGTAATGGGATTAAGACATGATGTGTCCAGGGGCTGAATGATAATGTTGTTACTGGCGATTTTGAATATGTAAAAATCTCAGTATTGCGAGGACCAGGGCAGTTTTGAAAGTATCTGCTCTTAGTTCAGTAGAAACTGAGTGAATATCCAGCACCATAACAAATACAGCTGGTAAATTCTCTAAGACTATGCTACCCAACGACTGTGAAATTAATGGGGGAATTTGTTGCAAGAGATTGAAGCAGTTGTCCTTGTCAGGCAAGACCTTAGACTAGGCATTTATTTTAAGCTGACATGTGTTATAAGATTTTGTTAGTTGTTTCGTAACAAATCTAGTTTAGTTTATCTAGAAGATAAAAGAGAATGTAAGAACTGATTTATATGTTGATTCATATATTAGTTTTTGTTAGTGTATAGGTTGTTAAATATTATTAATATCTCCCAACAATGAGTACTTGAAAGGCTCATTCTAGTAGAGGAAATGAATCATGTGAAGACACAATTACACTGGGTTGTGCTCTAAGCAAGGATGGAAGGGGTTGTGATGGAGAGCAGGGAGTGACATTTGGGAAAGCTCTCCTATGGAGGCGGGTGAGTCTGAAACAAGCGGGAAGCAAAGAATAGGAACTTACCAAGCAGACAAGGTGGGGGCCTTTTTTCACAAAATAGCAATATTGGAACACCCATACATACAGGGTGTTTTGGACCTTGTGGTGTCACTGGAGCAGACGGTGTGAAGGGGCGTAAGGGGAGGAGGTTTGGGGTACAGAGTGAGAAGAAAGCCTGAAGCCCCAAAGCAACAAGACCATGGGGGGTCTGTTCAGTTCATAATGTTCACATCATTGTGTCACTAATCTCAGTCCTCATCCTGCTTGGACTGTGTGTAGCTCTAAACACTGTAAACCAGGGTAAAACTCTTAGCTTTTTATTATGCAAAAATTCAAGAAGACACGAAAGTAGACAGAACTGTCTAATGGAATCTCCGTGTTACTTATCACCCACCCGAACCCACATTCTCTGACAGTTTTGGAGAATTGTTTGTATTCATTCTTCTCCATTGTTGTGGCTTGAGGATTTTAAAGCAAATACCAATCTTCCCATTGTTTCACCTACAAATATATCAGTATATAGCTTATTTATTTATTTATTTATTTATTTATTGTACTTTTAGTTTCATAACTTTTTTTTAAAAAAAAATTTTTTTTTTCAACGTTTATTTATTTTTGGGACAGAGAGAGACAGAGCATGAACGGGGGAGGGGCAGAGGCAGAGGGAGACACAGAATCGGAAACAGGCTCCAGGCTCTGAGCCATCAGCCCAGAGCCTGACGCGGGGCTCGAACTCACGGACTGCGAAGTCGGACGCTTAACCGACTGCGCCACCCAGGCGCCCCTTAGTTTCATAACTTTTATGTTCATTTCAGTAAAAATGTGAGCACAGAGCCTGACGCAGGGCTTGAACTCACCAACTGCGAGACCACGACCTGAGCCAAAGTCAGATGCTTAACCGACTGAGCCACCCAGGCGCCCCCATGCCCTGTTGGTTTAAACATTAAAAGCAAAACAAAACAAAACAAAACTGTTGGCTTGTTTGAACTGTGTATTGCAGTTGCTTGATGTGTCTTGTAAAGACACTTTTCTTTTAACCTGTAACACTTGCACCTCCCCTGCTCCTTTTTAAACTGTCATTTTATGGTGTTTGGAGAAACAGTGTCATTTGTCCCGTTAACGTTTCCCTGTGTGAACTGGGCTGACCTTATCCTCATGGTGTCATTTGACAATTTCCTCTTTCCCTACTTTGTCTTTAACTTGTAGTTTGAGGCAAACGCTTGATTAGAACTGACTTTTTTTTTTTTTTTTTTTTTACAGGAGTATTTCATAGGTGCTGCTGTTTGGTTTCTATTCCATCACATCAAGGGGCATAATGTCTTGTTATCTTACATTTAGTTACGTTAGGATTGATCAATGAATTTCTCCTCATTTACTCACTACAAAATTCCCCATTAGTCTTTCACCTGATGGTTTTAGCATCCATTGATCATTGCTGCCTCAATGTAGTATTTCATTAAGAGCTCAAAATGGTGACTTACTCTCATTTGTTCTGCATTTAAAAACTAGAATTCCTTGGGGACGCCTGGGTGACTCAGTTGGTTAAGTGTCTGACTTCAGCTCAGGTCATGATCTCGCGGTTTGTGAGTTTGAGCCCCATGTCGGGCGCTGTGCTGACAGCTCAGGGCCTGAAGCCTGCTTCGGATTCTGTGTCTCCCTCTCTCTCTGTCCCTCCCCTGCTCACGCTCTGTCTCTGTCTCTCAAAAAATGAATAAACGTTAAAAAAAATTAAAAAAAACCCCTAGAATTCCTCTCTAAAAACAACTATCATAAACTGATTGCTATAAAATATAGTTTGTTCTGGAAAAGCAGGAAAAATGATTTTTTTCCCTTTATAAGTTTTCAAAGTGAGTTGGTACCATTGCAACCTTCAGAAGCGACAAAAATGGTGTTTTTTTTGGTTTTTATTTTTAAGTATCAGCATGGAATCATGGATCTTATATATTTTCTGTTTAAACCTATTGCAGTCATTTCTGTGTGAAACCAAAATGATGACGTATAAGTGAGAAAATATAATTTGGCTTTCTAAAACTCAGTTTGCACACAGTGATTCAGCTGCTTATCTTTTACATAAAGGTATCTGTACACATTACCACCTGTTTTGAATTCAAAGCAAAACCATAAACAGATACAAATAAAATAATATAAACAAACAATGAAAGTTCTAAGGATTGACCTTCATGTAGAAGAGTACTCAGGGTCAGGAGATAGTGTCAATCAGGGCATCCTTCTTGGAGGACGCGAGTTGTGAGTCAGATGGCAAAGGAGTTGAGGGTCAAAGATTAGTAGAAAGAATGTGAGAAGCATCTTTAAGAGAGGACTTATAATGCCGTGTTGGGAACATGAGGACATTTTGTCTCTGGGCTTTGGACAAGTCACTTTACCTACCTGACTGTGTTTCTTCACCTGGGTCCCTGCTTTCCACTGTGATCCTCATATTCAAGTGTAGCATGGAGTGAGTCCAGATTTGGGATGCCTCTCCTGGAGAGGTTAATGAGGGATCTTGATGGAACACAGCTAGAATTGCAGAGAGGGGACCTGGGAACCGGGTAAGGAATGAATCCGGAGACTTTAAGTGGTAGTACGACCTCTAGTTCGCATGCATTTTCTCCGGACCCACCTTTGTGCCCCATTTCTTCTCTCAAGCACTTGGGGTGCCCCAAGGACTTGTCTTGGGTGCTGGGCTGGTCCCGAAAGACTTGCACTCAAAGCATCAAGGGTCAGAGCCTCTCAGGAGTGAATTGACAAACTCAGCCTGACTAGGGGCACCCCTCTCCCAGCCCTCTCTGCCTGCCTTTCCCAGGACCCTGGAAGTGAATCCACATATGTCCCTCTGTCGTTCTCTCTGTTTATTGGTCCTCCTGAGTCTTTAGTGGGATCTGTCATATTCTAAATGGCTTGTATTTGCAGTTTGGAGTTCTGTAGGGGTTCGGTAGCAATTTAAAAGACAATTTTCTAAGTTTTTTAAAAATATTTTTTTTATTTTTAAGTAATGTATACACACAATGAGGGCTCAAACTTACAACCCTGAGATCAAGAGTTATATGCTCTATGGACTGAGCCAGCCAGGTGCCCCCCTATTTTTCTAAGCTTTAAAGCAGTCAAGGGATATGCAGTTCCTTCATGATTAATTCTAATATATAACATTATTGTAACAGGTTGTGACTCGTGTGATTTTTGTTCTCTACAACGTATTAAGGTTTCTTTGGCTTAATTAGTTTTGTTAACCATCTATGGCAATATAAAAGAATAATATTATTTGGAGAGTATAAGGGTTAATATATTTCTTTTTTCTTTTTTTTTTTTTTAAGGCAGTAATACACATTTTATTCAGTACTACTCCAGTAGGGGACAGACCTCAGTTTAAATTGAGCACAACACCACTGAAACAAAAAACAGAAGGCTTTTTAAATATGGAGGTGTAAAGGAAAATTTGAAAATTGTTAAAGAGGATAGTCAATGTGATTAAGCTTACTGTTTGCTAACTGAAGTTATAATCTTAGAGACTGGAAGGCAGGGTCACTGTCTTTCTTGACGATTACCTTTCTGTCTTTTTAAAAAATATAATTTATTTTCAAGTTGGCTAATATACAGTGTATACAGTGTGCTCTTGGCTTCAGAGGGAGATTCCCGTGGTTCATCGCTTACATACACCCAGTGCTCATCCCAACAAGTGCCCTCCTCAATGCCCGTCACCCATTCCCCCCTTGCTCGCCACCCCATCAACCCTCAGTTTGTTCTCTGCATTTAAGAGTCTCTTATGGTTTGCCTCCCTCTCTGTTTGAAACGATTTTTTCCCCTTTCCTTCCCCCATGGTCTTCTGTTACGTTTCTCAAATTCCACATATGAGTGAAAACATGATATCTGTCTTTCTCTGATTGACTTATTTCACTTAGCAGAATACCCTCCAGTTCCATCCACGTTGTTGCAAATGGCAGGATTTGATTCTTTCTCATTGCCAAGTAGTATTCCATTGTATAAGAGTTAATATATTTCTATTAACACATTGTTTAGAACATCCTTTTATTATTATTTTTCTGTTAATTTTGCCTATATTTTTAAAAGGTTGTGCTTTGCTTATTTTATGTTAATACTGTTTTTTTTTTTTTTTTTTTTTTTTAGAACATAGCTACCATATACTGATAGTGGATTATACCTTTTATAAAAATGAAGCGTCTATCTTGGTCTAAATCTTTAAGGCTTTTGTCTTTAATGCGACTTTGTATGATAGTAATGTCGAAGCAGCTCTTCATTTTCTGTGTGTGTGCTGTATCTTTATCCAGTCTTAAAAAGTCCAATTACAAATCAACAGAAAGAATATCACCAGGAGAACAATAGGAAGGGGCAAGAATTGGCAATTCACACACACCCACACACCCCCCCCCCCACCTCCCCCTACCAAATATCTAATAAATATTTTAAAAATGTTCAGCCCCGGGGCGCCTGGGTGGCGCAGTCGGTTAAGCGTCCGACTTCAGCCAGGTCACGATCTCGCGGTCCGTGAGTTCGAGCCCCGTGTCGGGCTCTGGGCTGATGACTCAGAGCCTGGAGCCTGTTTCCGATTCTGTGTCTCCCTCTCTCTCTGCCCCTCCCCCGTTCATGCTCTGTCTCTCTCTGTCCCAAAAATAAATAAAACGTGGAAAAAAAAAATTTAAAAATGTTCAGCCCCTTATGGCTAAAGACAGGCAAGTTATACTAGCAATGGGGTTACAGCTGGCTACCATTTCCCATCTATCATGTAGGCAAAGATGAAATATGTACATTTCTCATGGAAACCAAAGGCATAATTTTAGGGAATATTTTTTCTAACAATTTGTTGAAATAATAAGCAGAGATCTATACAAGGATTTGTATACAAAGATAATTCTTTTTTTTTCCCAAAGGTATTCTTTATAGTGCTTATAATGTGCAAAATTGGAACCAATCTAAAAGTTAAGAAAAAATGTACAGGCTAAATAGAGTCTATCTAATCAATATGGTATGTAGTCCTTAAATCATATTTGGAAGAATATTGAGTAATATGAGAAAGTTTTTTAATATCTTATAAATTAAAAATAGGTATATATACATATGTATGTGTGAATACATATGTATATATACATATATATTTTTTAATTATTTTTTTTAGGAAAGTGGGAGATGGGAGAGCCAGGGCATTTCTGACAGAAAGCATACCGGCAGAATATATGTTAATAGTTCTCAGATTTTGGTGATATTTAGTTTTTGCTTATATTTTCCATAATAAATGTTCATTATTTTTATAATAAAACAAACAAAAACTATTTAAAAATGTTCATATTAGAATTGTTCATATTAGAATAGGTTAAGGAGTTGAAGCGAGGGAAAGATACTGCGTTTTACACAACAGGAAATGATAAAAATCGTTCAAAGTGAATTCACTGTGTAACTATCAACATTGGGATCACTATATGGATATAGTTCACGTTTTTATTCTTTAGAGATTGGTGTAACATATATATATGTATATATATACATATGTATATATATACACACACATACATACATATATATTTTTTTGCCTCTCCAATATACCATCTTTCATGCGGTCAGATCTGTTTTATCATTTGTAATTATTTCACTATTGGGGCACCTGGGTGGCACAGTCTCTTAAGCGTCCGACTTTATAAATTTTGGCTCGGGTCATGATCTCCTGGTTCGTGAATTCAAGCCCTGCCTTGGGCTCTGCACTGACAGTGTGGAGCCTGCTTGGGATTCTCTCTCAATCTCTCTCTCTCTCTCTCTCTTTCTGTCCCTCCCCTCCTCTCTCTGCCCCTCCCCTGCTCCTGTGTGCATGTGCACGTGTGCACACACACTCTCTCTCTCTCTCAAAAATAAATAAATAAAGTTAGGGGCGCCTGGGTGGCGTAGTCAGTTAAGCGTCCGACTTCAGCCAGGTCACGATCTCGCGGTCCGTGAGTTCGAGCCCTGCGTCAGGCTCTGGGCTGATGGCTCAGAGCCTGGAGCCTGTTTCCGATTCTGTGTCTCCCTCTCTCTCTGCCCCTCCCCCGTTCATGCTCTGTCTCTCTCTGTCCCAAAAATAAATAAACGTTGAAAAAAAAAATAAATAAAGTTAAAAAAATTAAATTACAAGTATTTCATTAGTTTCACTCATATGATATAGGTAGGCAGTTTCTAAACTGGGGATTTTTGAAAGGGAAATGAGTAAATTTTCTTATGGCTTAGAATTACAAAAAAGGCTTCTCTCTCATTAAAGGGTTCGACAATTTTCCCATCATTTCTTTTCTTTTTTGTTTTTTTTGTAAATATGAGACAGTAAATGTAAATTCTTGGTAGCCCTTGTACTCATGAGACGTGGGTCCACTTTGCATTTCCTTAGCTCTTCTGGGAAGTGAGTTATATTTCCAGCCACTAGATGGCAGCTAACCTCCATTATTACTAAGTTGTTTCCAGAATCCCTCTTCCATAGTGTAGACTGGGCATCATTTAGCATACTGTGCTTGAAAGGAAAAAAGAAAAGAACGCAACATGTAGTATCTCTGGATTAATCTCATTTTATTAACCTCCGCACATAAGATTTTATAGCGCATAAGATTGAAATGCTCTAAATCTTGTAACTGGAATTCTGAAGATTTCTTTTTAAAAAGAAAAGAAAAAAGCCAGATAAACCTAAGCCTGTTGATTGCAGACACAGTGCTCCTCCCTGAGTCTGTAGATTCATTATTAATAGTAGAGTTTTACCATTTTGACATTCCACACTGCAAATAATATTGCAACAACAGTCCCCCATAAGGAAATGTTTGGAAACCTTAGCTGATCGCTCAGAGCAATGGTAAGCTGATGCTTGCTATACTGAAATTCACTCAAATGAATAATTCAGTTCATAGAATTCTGGTTTGCAATTCTATCCCATTTGATAATCACTCAGTAAAATGATAATGAAAAAGAGCTCTGGCTTGTATATTTCAATGCAAGAAAAAATGTGAAAGTTGATCAACGTGTCAACCTCATGCTTCAGTCTAGGCTAATAGAGGAAAATGGAAATACAGAACAAGCAAGCGTGTGTCCTCCGTTCAACTGATGGAGCAGACCAAAGTGACACTGATAGGAGGGGTCGGAATTTGGCTTTTCCACCCATCAACGATTCCTTGTACTGCACGCCCCAGACACCACTCTCACTATCTATATCAACAAATTAAAAAATAAAAACGACAACAACAGCAACAATGGCATGGAAAAGGATACCTCCAAGAAGATTAAAAAATAGAGGTCTTACTTAAAAATAAATGTCACTTTGGTTATGAGAGTAGAAGTGATTTAAAAATGATCTCTTGATCTATACTTAATGAGCACCTATTGTGTGTCAGATGCTGTGCTAATCATGTTGGTCAAAGCTGTTGTTTTTTTTTAAATTCTAGTACAAGTTATATTTCTAAAATGAAATTATTATTCAGGAT
Organism: Prionailurus bengalensis; assembly: GCF_016509475.1. NCBI lineage: Eukaryota > Metazoa > Chordata > Mammalia > Carnivora > Felidae > Prionailurus > Prionailurus bengalensis. The sequence continues at coordinate 229,489,532 of NC_057343.1, forward strand.
GAAAATGATTAGATTCAAGGAATGAGCAATAGAATTTCAGAGAAGAGACTCCTGAGACCCCAGAAGAATTCCATTGAGGAAGGGATATAGGAACAGATTCTTGACACATGCGTGGAACTATAGCCTGTGCAGAAGGAGGGGAGTGTGTTTCAGACAGACTTTGAAGGTACATTTCGAGACCAACGTGTATCCCCATTGGCGTGAGTGGTTGAGGGGCGATGGCCTGGGACTCGGGGGTGTTTGAAGTGGCCTGAGGCTGTTTCTTCGTTGTCGCACACTATTGACAAGGAACTATCTTCCCCGGTATATTAGAATATATATGTAGGTCTCGCTTTTCCCTATATATTAGAATAAAATTTTAATACTTAAATAAGAGTTTTGAACTGAGGTTAACAAGATTTAATCTGTACAAGTGTTGGATAGAACTAATTAGGGAAAAATGAACTCTAAATCGAATGCTTACCGTTTGGAAGCCTTTCTACAGAACAAACTTTTGTAATTTAAAAATGTTTTCCATTTCATTAATTTTCTATAAAAAGAGAGAGAGAAAGAAATGTAATTCCCAAATGGGGATAACAGTTTGGAGAAAAATTGCCTTCAACTATCGTTCTCTTAGTGGTAATTGCCTTAAGATTTTCTCTTCGGAGACTGTGGTTTTCAGCTTTGTGCATTTCCTGGATTAGAAAAGCAATAGATTTTCTCCTACTGCTCTATATCATTCAATGAATTAACACCTTCAACTTTCGTTTCCCCCCATTTTGTTATTATTAGGTAATAAGCAATTGGGCACCTCGTGTTTTCTTTCTTCCATTGTTTGGCAGGGAAACTCACCACGCGGTCTGCTCCCTCAGTCTGCCTTAGCCTTAGGGTTGATGGTTCCGTCCTAATTGGTTTCAGAATGATGTTCTGAATGGCAAGGGAACTGGCGATGATGTGAAGGAGAATGTGCGAGATTTGGTTGGGAGATACTTTCCCTTTAGGCTTTCCTGAAAGGAAGGAGGGAGACAAGCTCATGGGGAGGTTTCCAGAGAGCAAGGGAGACCTAGGCTTAGAAGGTGGAATGGACACCCCCCTCGCTTGCTGGGGAAGTGGCAGCAATACAGTGCTGGGGGAGGGGGTCATGGGGAACAGGGAGACACTGCTCTTCTAGAATTTTCCATTGGAGCAGATTCAAATGTTCACCCTTTGCTTTGGGAAAGGGGAAAGAAGGAAGTGAAAAAGCAGAAAGGAAGTATTTTTTCCTGGCCTGCTCTAACTCACTTTCAGGACACTTACCTCAGGAACATATTTCCCCTTATTTTCTTCAGTTATGAAAGGAAAATAAATAGTACAGACTTTATTTAGCTTTTTGATTTTTCCCTTTAGTTTTTGGTGTACTATTGCTCCTACCTTTCTTTCTTTTTTTTTTTTAAGTTTATTTATTTGTTTTTGAAAGAAAGAGAGAGCATGAACCAGGGAGGAGCAGAGAGAGAGAGAGAGAGGGGGGGGGGGGGGGGGGAGAGAAAATCCTAAGCAGGCTTCATGCCGTCAGCAGTCAGCACAGAGCCTGAGGTGGGGCTCGATCTCACAAATTGTGAGATCGTGACCTGAACTGAAATCAAGAGTCGGTCACTGACTGAGGCACCCAGGAGGCCCTTCGTATCTTTTATTTGAATAACATTGTGCTGGGCATATCAGAGAAGCTCAATAAATATAATGGTGGTTGACTTTGGTGGGATTAATGAGCCATACTAAAAACAGTTTCTTAAAATATGTAACACTTCTTCTTGAATCACATCTAAAATACAGAATTAATTTCCTTACCACATGGGAAAGGAGTTACACCACCAGGTTTGATCCTTAGGGTCTTTCTTTGTTACCTTTGCTTCCTATTGGAACAGGAACCTTCTGCATTTTTGATGATGTAATATTTGAAAGTTAAAACAATTGAAATAAAGTAATCGTTCAGATTAATTTCATGTCAAAGACTAAATCACCACGAATGGGCTACATTTTCAAAAACCTTGCCTTGTTCTGGCCTTTATGTTTTTTGCACCTGGTATATTTATAGCCCCGTGATAATTGAATTCACTTCACTCAATGAAAGTTGATTTATGTAATTAACTGTACCATTTCATTTGGATATTTGAAACTACCTGGGGGGTTACCTTTGAATACAAGGCCCAGTGTTGACTGTTTTCAGTGGAAGAATTAGTAATAGAAAACCAGGAAGCTGGCAGTTTTTTGGGAAGCAGGAACTAGATGTTGCATTATAAAGCATTGTTAAATGTACTTATGATAGGAAATGTGTGTATATGTTAATATTAATTGGGTCCTTTTATCTCTGCTGTCAGGAAAGTTGCTGTGCTGGTTTTGGTAAGAAGTAAGCATTGAAACTCATTCTTAAAGAAGCTTCGAAAGCACATTTGGTCTGCATAGTGTTTATATAATTTAGTTTTGTTAACAGTAAAAACAAATTTATTCTTTACGTATGCGGTAATAGACCTTGCATTTGCTCCCTGAAATCATATTTTAGCATTTTTGCTGGGGAAAGAAACACCAGTGTTTGAAATTTGCCTTGTGAAATGTATAGGTAGTAATGACACTTATTACAAATTGTATTACGGTCTTTAAGAAAGGTGAAATATAGAAGACAGCGACACGTAAATACATTGGGTTATTTCTGTTTTCCTTGGCGATATACATTTTGCTCTGTTGGTAGCAGAGTAACTCATTTGTAACTGTGGGTAGTTTGGGGTCTAAAGACCTAATAAGCTCGTGGATGAGGCTATAAATGGGACTGTCTCCATTCATTGAAGAAATATAGCTGTGACAGGACAGATCCATGCCTGGTGTCTGGGAGTTTGTAATGGCGGTTCAGGGTCACCAAAAGCAAAGTGTCTGAACTTTCCCTTGAACTCTGATCTGCCAATAACTCTCTTTCTGAGGTGACCAAATCATTCCTGGCTCTGGCTGGAAAATCTTCAGTGGCTGTCTCCTCAAGTTTATCCTTAAGCATTTCAAAGAGGGGCAAGACAGTCTTTCCAGAAATTACTGCTTGGTTTCAGATGCATGGATTTTCTGTATCTGATCATATTCTTGGAGTCAAAAGTTTTTCTGTTTTACAAGTGAGCACATCTCATTTTACTGACAGACTCCTTGGCATGGTTGTGCGTGTTAACCATTGGTTAGCATATTTATAAATATGTCTCGATTATGTTCATGGGTTTATGTTTATGATAAAAATCATAGCAAACAGGGGTTTCCAAAGTTGCGCTATCTTAAGTTGGGAAGTTCCTATACCATGGCAGCTAATTAACATGCTTCCAATAGGAGGATGTTCGAGACCCAGGGCTGGAATTATTTTTCATCACCTTTAGAGGATACCTCTTGAGTGAATCATCTAATAATTTCTAATAACAGGACTCAATTTTACACTGAATGGCATTTGTTTTGCTTTTCTCTTTAAATATTTCTCCACAGGAAGGGAGCAAGATTTTGAGGTTACCACGTTACAATATTTTGGCACGAGAGAAAAGCAAAGAGGAAATAAATGCAATCTTAAGTGAGGTTTCTTATGTTTGCTGGCGAACCTAACTCTCTACCTTTTTCCTTCGTTCAATAAAAATAGGCACAACTATGATAATAACAGATGCCTTCAAAATGATCGCCCAGTGAGACCTGGGCACCTGACCCTCATTTCTGCAGCTGGAGTCATGGGTTCCTGCAGAATTGTGCGTGTCTGTTGGTGGGAGTCAGCAGGAACAGGTGGATGTGAGCTGAGGGATATCTCCATATTATCTGTTGTTCCTAAACATCTTCAATCCCAGAGACCAGGTCTGGGTATGGGTAGTGACTGATGTAACGAAATAGAGTTTTCTCCTAAATAAATACCTGGTAAACTAAATCAGAACCAAAACAAAAGGACTGTGAGCTGGAGTTTTTGTTGTTTTATATTTGGAAAAAATGATCATGCCCTGGTGCCTAGGATGCCCATGCAGAACAACAGCAACTCAAAGGTAACATAAAAGTAAATATTTGCATTTACTGCTTTCACAAAGCAAAAATTATCACATTAGTAAGGGTTCTCTTCCTGCCTCTAATTGATACTGGTCTTCTATGTGCTCGGACCTTGCATTTCTGAAAGAACAAGTAATTAAGGCATAGGATCATCCCCAAGCTGTGATTATCACTGTAAACAGGCTCTGATTAAAGAAGCATTATTTTTCTCCGTTGTGTGTGATATGGTGCTGAAATTTTGGTCCTAAACAAGGAGTGACTGGGGTAACTAAGCGAGACAATATGGTCTGGGAAGGCTCAATGTGAAAATATAACCATGCTAATAAGCAGCCGACCCCAAAGCCAAATGCTAGGAGGACATACTAGAAGGAACTCTATGAAATGCATTTAAAACTTGAATTCTACATTTCTATTCAGAGTTCCTAAGCTTTGGGTTATGTTTGGGAGAAGAATCTTGTAAAACACTGCAGCATTATACACAAGGAGCAGGTATCATGGTCCAGGGAGCATCGTTTGTTCAAGCCATCAGCATCTAGAATGGAAAGAAAAATGCCCATGGGGAAAAGAGTATTATTAAAGGTGTCCTAGCACTGCAATGTTATAGTGATCAGCATCATTTCAGATGATGCCAATGATACCAAAATTTTTCCAGTGTTTTGTATGCCATGTATAAGATTGTGTGTGTCGAATTCCTACTAAGATAACATTTCTGTAACTTTAAGCATGATGTATATTTAGGGTCCAAGCAGCAGAGATCACTCACTTAGGCCACGCATTTTGTTTAGAGCCGGGTGATGCCTGCAAGATCATCTGGCCACCTACCTCGTGTTGTTCACGAGGGAAGAGGTGACCAGCGTGGCTGGTGGTTTATCAGTGTCGTCTAACCAACCAGTATGTGGGCGTCAGGATCAGAAGTGTGGGTTCTCTAGTGTTATAGCTCTTTTAGGATTTGTCTAGCAGGCTTTCCGGTCTTTACCCGAAGGACCCCCCCCCCCCAAAAAAAAAGAAGTGTGGCTCCCCCGAGCCAGGGCAACATTACTTCTCTGGACATAAGTGGAAGTGTCATCAAGGAAAAGATGAGAAACGGTGGAAGAATGTTCCTGAGATTCTCTTTCCTTTGGCATGCCCCTCTCCTGGTGCCAACAGTTCCCAGGTCTTACACTTGCACTTGAGAGGCACTGTAAGGAACAACATCTGGAAGGCGCATTTAGCACGGAGCCTCCCTCCTTCTCTGGCCTCCGCCTGCAGAACGTGGATGTTCCGTTTAGTGTATGCTCTCCTCGAAATGCATCAGCTTTCTGTATCCTCCTCTGGGATTTTTCCTGCCTTTCCCCCTTCCTTTTCTTTGAACTCAGGCAGAGGAGACTTTCAGAAAATGCATGCGTCTTTTTTCAGCTTTTGCTGCACAATTTCAACCCGTGGAAATGGGGGCAAAAGCAACAACCCGTATCACTTCACCTGGAGCTTTTAAGATAACTGCTTTTTGAGGGGAGGCAGCTCAAATGATGTTGAATGAATATATTTTTAGTTCCTTTTTATTATGAGTTTGTTCTTCTGTTATGATTTTTTAAATGATGATGGAATCAAGAACACAAGTACTGTTTTGGCCTTGCAGGCACAGATGTCATGTTTTCAAGATGAAAGGACCCATAGCAAAAGTAAAGAATGAAAGCTTTGCTTACATTTCTTCAGTCACCTAGTCTCCAAAATATACTCTTTCTCCAGATCCCCCTGTTCCTGTTTGAATTATTATGGTTCTTCACTTTACCCAAGCTTGACAAAATGGAACCTATCTTTGACCCCTGGGTTTTCTTTCTTCCATCACGGATGGTCAAATTCCATCTGTGTTTTTTTCCCCATTCCTTCGTCAACCAGGATTTCTATAAAAAAAAAAAATAGCTTAGGGGTAGCAAAATGGAGGCTGGGAGAAGAGGATTTGCCTCTTTTTATTTAGCTCGTTTGTTTCCTTTTTAAAAAAATTTTAAGGGGCGCCTGGGTGGCTCAGTCGGTTGAGCGTCCGACTTCAGCTCAGGTCACGATCTCACGGTCCATGAGTTCGAGCCCCGCATCAGGCTCTGGGCTGATGGCTCAGAGCCTGGAGCCTGCTTCCGATTCTGTGTCTCCTTCTCTCTCTGCCCCTCCCCCATTCATGCTCTGTCTCTCTCTCTCTCAAAAATAAATAAAAATGTTAAAAAAAAATTAAAAAAAAATTAAAAAATATCTATTTATTTTTGGGAGAGGGAGACAGAGTGCAAGCACGGGCGGGGCAGAGAGAGAGGGAGACACAGAATCCGAAGCAGGCTCCAGGCTCTGGGCTGTCAGCACAGAGCCCGACACGGGGCTTGAACCCACGAAGCATGGGGTCATGATGCATTGAGGCACCATGATCGTATACATTGCTTTTCCAGAATTTTAATTTAATTGAAAAAAGCTTGTTGAGACTTACTTGACCACAGATCAAAAAAATCACCTGTCACCCTGGTGTATCCATACAAATGTAAGTGCGATGAATTGGCTAAGAAATTTCTAAAGCTTCTTCATGTCAGGGTGTGACCCTTCTGGGATTCTTTCCATCCACTGCCATTCATTCTGTAAGTTGTGATGCTGGTGTTTTCCTGATCTTCCCAGAAGGTGTCAGTGGAAGATTTTCAGAAAACAACCAGGACGCATCTTCCTTCTTCAAATGCATCTTCAGTGGTTTGTTAACTAACATCAGGTGCAGCTGTGGCCTTGTCATGCCACCTGGAGTGACTACTAAGTCTGCATAAACTCTGATAATGACAACCATGTCACGATGGTTGCCGAGCAACAGCCGTCATAAGGGTCCCTATCAGATACACCTAATTTCAATACAATAAAAAGCTCAAAAAAGATGCAACTCACAGTTGATGAAATATGGTACTTTCTCATCCCACTGAACTTGTTTGCCATTTTTATACGCTGCCCACTGTATCATTGTTTAGAAGGTCATTAAACTGATAAATGCATTTGATCCTGCTGGCCTCAGGAACGCGTTTCTTAGAGACGGAAATCTAGGATAAATGTGTAGATGGTAACTGATAAAACTTGGATCCAATACTTTTTGGGACATAGAAATCAAGACCAAAATTTCCAAATAGCTCTAGACTGGAGTTTGTGGGGCAGGCTAAATCCCTTGAGAATTTGCCCCCTACCTTGCTGTTGCCACTAATTGTAGTGATAACATTTTTGCCAAGAAAAAATACGGTCACATTTTTCATTTCTTACGTGCCTATGAGGATCCAGGAGTTTTACATACATTTCAATTATCACCTGTTTCTTAGGCAGGTGGATTTATTTCTAATGTACAATTTAGGAAACAAAAGCTCCCTCTGATGTCCTCTTGCTACAAGAGAACAGAGCTGGGATTTAAGTCCAGGTCTGTCTGACCTCAGTGGTTGTACTTTTCTATATTGCCACATGGCATAGGTTGCACACATAGGGCTGCGAGGCCCAAGGTAGGTGAGTCTCCATAATTCAGGGATGGAGAGTTCAGCAATGTAAGCCTGACATGGTAATTATTCAGAATACAGATCCAGGTGAAGCTTGCACCTTATTTTCTTTCTTAAGGGCACGTTTCACAATTTGTAATGACATCCTATTTATAATTATGTATTTATTACTATGTGGTTTATTTAATATCTTCCTCCAACGAAGGCAGGAATGACGGCTTGTCACCGGTTCTGAGATATACAGTTTTCACATTTTAACATCTGTGGATCCAGAATGCATCTTAACATTGAGGTTGTGTTCAGGTTTACTTGGCAGCATTTTATCTTTCTCTTTAAGTGTTCCATAAAATAATTACGCATATCACAGTTCAGTTTTTACTGTTTGATTAAGTGTGTTTTTTAATTAGCTGTTGTATGCTTCGTATGTAGCACAGTTGCCCGGCCCCATAAAAAGGCTCTCACAGACATTTGTTGAATGAATGAATGAATGAATGAATGAATGAATGGAAGTAGAACTTCAAACCTTGCCTGAAGGTACTTGGATTTCTGGATGAAGTCCTTTCCCTCCATGAGGCCCATTGTCCACCCTTGTTTCCTCATTAAGTCTGATGTAAGATTTGTTTATGGCCAGTACTCGTAGGCTGGAAGAGTGCGCTGTCCACACAGACAGGGCTGGGGTGTCCCTGGCATAACTGTTCCTGTAGGAGGAGTCTTGCCCACTGTCGCCTGGTGGAAACTACTCATATGAAAACCCTCCTGAGACTCCCTCCAAGTAATGATTGATAACTCCTCTCCAGCAACCAGAAATCAATTTTATTTCAGGCCGACAGTGAGGGGCGGATGGTCAGATGTAGATTCAGGCTTGTGCTTTGCCTTGGTTGTGCTGCTAACGACAATTCTCGGTTAGCTTCCTTCGTTTGAGGGGATCCCTGAAGGCACCTGCCTCTGCCTTGCCCAAAGGGGGTTGATTTCAGCGACAGGGGTTGGAAGACTTTGCAGTTTAACCGCGGAGCCTCGAGAGAGTCATGGTTATGCCTGCCAAACACAAAATGAATACCATCAGCCATCTGCGGGAATTTTTCCAGAAAGTAACTCTTCCCAAGAGATAATGTTGTAAATGGGCTGCTGGCACAAAGATAGTGCCTGACACACCATTAGGGAAGCGCCATCGAAGGTAACTAATGAAAGATAAGCACACATATAATGAAGCGTAACCTCTGTCCAGAGGTCATGCGTTGACGGAGGGTTCTTGGGACTGACACTAAGAGGCTGAACAAAGAGGATGAGAAAACGCTGCTATTTGCTGGTGACCTTTCAACCCCGCACAGAGGAGAATGACTTCTAGTCTAGACACCTTCTTCATTCACAATTAGAACAGGAAACAGCCGCTCACCAATACCCAGAGGTTGATTTAAAAAATGTTCCATAAACAAAGTCTAACTTTCTATGCTCCAGTTCTTTGCTTACCAAATAAGATTCAGGTCTAAGTGTTCTCTCTTGTATTAACCCTACATGTGGAGGCCACACCCTAGTAGCAGGTCAGACTTCCAAGTTCAGATACCAAATTAGCATCCAAATCAGCAGTAGGTGTTTCTTTTTTTTCTTTTTTCTTTTTTCTTTTTTTTCATGAGTTGGGGGAAGGAGCAGAGAGAGAGGGAGACACAGAATCGGAAGCAGGCTCCGGGCTCTGAGCTGTCAGCACAGAGCCCGACGTGGGGCTTGAACCCATGAACCGTGAGATCAGGCCCTGAGCCGATGTTGGATGTCGGACACTTAACCGACTGAGCCACCCAGGTGCCCCAGCAGTAGGTGTTTCAAACCAAATTAGCATCTTGGTTTTCCAGTCAGTCTTGTAAGGTTAGTTAGTAGAATATTAGTAAGATGAGTCCCCTATTTCCTGATTATCCTTGGGATTTGAGTTCCTGAGACTTGAACTCCAAGGACCAAATCCTGGATTTAACAATGACCTACCTCTGTTTTTTGTTTTTAATTTATTTTTGAAGGAGAGAGAGAGAGACAGAGCATGAGCAGGGGAGGAGCAGAGAGAGAGAGGGAGACATGGAATCCGAAGCAGGCTCCAGGCTCTGAGCTGTCAGCACAGAGCCCGATGTGGGGCTTGAACTCACAAACTGTGAGATCATGATCTGAGCCAAAGTCGGACGCTTAACTGACTGAGCCACGCAGGCGCCCCAACAATGGCCTACCTTAAATGTCCTGCTCTCTATTCGTCTTGACGAGAGAAATTGGATCTCTCAAATCACGTTGGCCATGGTTTCCCATTCATGTCTTCACAGTAAGGACGATCAAGATATTTAGTCACATAGAAAAATTATGTTGGTTTATTTGTATGTACAACTGGGTGAGCAAAAGTAATTTATGGACATCATTTTCCATTTGCATATGAAATAGGCTTCCCTTTATGGGAGGAAACGGCTCCTTTGGGGCACAATCAGCCCATCTGACAATTAGTCACAATTAGTCACAATGCTGGCAGTTAATCGTGCACATCAAGTTGTTCAGTCCAAGTAATACTGAATTTCTTGACTTGAGCAATTCATTCAGAGTGGCTTTCTCTGCTTTCTATTTTGATGTGGTTTAAAGTTTCTCACTGTTCAAGGAAATCAGTCAAATACCTCTGTTGACTCCAAGCGTACTGTTGGGCAGTGTATGGAATTCAACGAACATCAGAAGTGACGCAACCGAGCAGTTCAAATGCTTTGATTGGTTGATAAACACAAGTGAGGGACACAGTGCACTGTAGGGATGTAAACGGTATTGCCCTAACAACACAGGCTTTGGAGCAGAGGAGAGGCCGAGGGGGGAGACTCTAGAAGGAAAACTTGAATAGTACAGGTGCACTTTTAATTTTTATCCTGTGCATATGGTGAGTAATGCGTGCAGAGTGGACATGTGAAGGTGAAGTTCTGGTCCTCCAGAGCAGGGTTCACTTGAAAGCCTGTTGGATGAGGGGCAGGCCTCCAGGAGTTACAGGATCATTTAGGAAGACCTCTTGCCACTTGCTGACCAGACTGCTGTGATGTTTCGGATCGGTAGGAGACAGCTCTGGAAGCAGAGCGTCACCCGCATTCTAACGGTAAGGGGCTGTTGTCCGTAAACTTGCACGTGGGTCTTGGATTATCATCGTTCACACCATGTGGCAAAATACCTAAAAACATGTCAAAGTTATATCGTGATGAACTTGTGAGCAACATGTTTGCTTACTAATTTGGGGTCGTTCATAATGTTACGCGTTGATATTTCAAATACAAAAAAAAAGGGGAGGGAAGGGGACCGTATCTTTTGGCTTTTCTGCACGTTGCTGCCTGAACTATAACTACCTGTAGACATACATGCCTGCATTTTTGTGGGGGGGGGACAATGCTTGTCTGAGGGGGAAAAAGCACATTCAGGGTGCTTTGGTGACTTTGCATTCTTTCAGCCCTGGGTGCTTGTGTTGGTGATGGGAGAGAGTTAAGGCAGATTCTAGGGTGCAAGTTTTCTCTGCTCTTTGGAATCAATCCCCGGTTCTATAGGCCTGGAAATGAGGTCACACAAGGATGTGCCTTTGGAGTCACATTGAAGAATGAGCTTCCCTGGCATAGGGCTCAGCTCAGCAGTTTTTTATTATGCAAATGCAGAGAGGGATTTGGAACCTCTTCCGCTGCCAATTAATGTCAGAAGAAAATGGTGGTTGCTCTAGGACCCCATTCTCCACATTAACCCGTGCTTCCTCAGGGCTGGATCACTATCTGTCATGCATCCCCAGCAGCCCAGATGATTCTATCTAGCCTTGCAACCTGCCGTTTCACCACAAAACGGCAGGGATGCTGTCTCTGCATTTCTCAGCACTCTGCCACCAGTCACCTTCCCTTCCCCAGCCCCACAATTCCGATGCATCCGTTCCAAGGTCAACATCTTCCAGCCAAGCCCTGGGACTTATTTGCCTGTAAACACTCATTTTTAAAGACCAAATGCCAGCAGCGCCTCCTCTGAGAAGCCCTCCCAGCACTTTGCTTCTGCATCTGCTAGCACCCTTGTCACATCACTGCAGTGAAATGACATTTGTCTACCTATCCCCTTCCCTCACTAGATTGTGAGTCCCTGGAGGACAGGGATGATGGGCTCTCCACTTGTAGATAGATTTCTCCTAGCACGGAGCCTGGTGCTGATCCACCTTGATTTTGTGCTTGGTGAATAAAGTGAATGAATTAAACTTCTCACTGAATATCTTACTGCTGAGTCTTTAATGTTAAAATCAATGATAAAAATCTTGACTAATTGACTAAAAATCTTGATTAATTAATTATATTCTTCTTTGGCATGAGCTACCGTTTGGGGCTAAGCTTTTTGGGGGGTTCATTTATATATTTCGGGTGCTGGTTCTGTTTGCCCCTCTGAAGAATGAGATTAAGAGAATTACCTCAAGCTCTTTCTGCCACCTTGGAACCTGTGGAGGCCTGCTGGGAACAGGACTCCTAAAACAACAAATATGTCCGGAGGCTGTGGTCCAAAGCCATTTTTGCTGGCTGTTAAGTGGGGTCTCCCCAGAGGGAGCACATAGCTCTTCTTAAAATTGAAGATGTTTATGCTCAAGATGAAGCTGAATTCTATCTAGGTAAGAGATGTGCTTATGTGTACAAAGCAAAGGACAACACAGTGACTCCTGGTGGTGAACCGAATAAAACCAGAGCAACCTGGGGAAAAGTAACTCGTGCTCATGGGAACAGTGGCATGGTTCGAGTCAAATTCCAAAGCAACCTTTCTGCTAAAGACACGCAGAATCCGTGTGATGCTGTACCCCCCAAGGATTTAAACTAACTGCAAAGTAAGTAAATAAAGGTGTAGATTAAAAAAAAGAGAATTACCTCAATAATGTTGCAGTGTATTATGAAAATAATTACACATTTTCTCTATAGTGCACTGGTATGATGGTTTATTAAATTATAACTTTGTGACCTAAAATAATCAATGGCAAAGATTCCAAAGCTACGTGACATAAAAACTATAATTCTCTATGTCCATAACGTTGGTCTGGAAATATTACTACAATGATGCTGTATTTGAACTAGATTATTGTAATATAATAGTTGACTTTATCCGGCTTATACCTAAAATTAAAACCAAAAGTACCATAGCTCCTGGGTTTAGAAAGGTGAAGCCATACCTCCTTTCTGTTGTCTGATGAACATAAATGCTTTTCAGTGAAAAAACATGAAATAATTCTGTGTCTATTCACTCACTTATTTACAAAAATGTGGCCCAGATGTGTCTGCCTTCTCTCTGCTTTTGTCATGGATGAACACTGCTTAGCACCAACTTACAAGTATACAACAGACATGAGTTCCAGACTTAGAGATTCTGTTTTCCTTTCCGTCCCTCAAATTAAACTGAACTATATTTACTTACTAATTTAAGTAAATTAGGACTTAAATTTACCTAATTGCAAAGCTGATTTTCACACGGAGAACAGTTCTCTTCCTCGCCCCAGGGATATATATTGTTCGTGGTTTTCACTGTATGTACTTAAGTTGGGGAATATCATTGCTCGTTGCATTTCAGATGGCTAGGCTTCTCTCAACAGTGATTCTCGAGGGCATAGAGACTGTGGGGGAAGGGAGGGTGCAGGCTCCTCTGGGGATGCACTATGCCTTCCCCGCTGAGAAACTCTGCTGGGAGGCCGCCGTTGTTCCCTTGGGAGTGCGTGGGTAGAAACCGAGACAGAAAAGAACCTTTGCTCTCAGATATCTTTTGAAAGCTTTTATAAAGGGTGTGGGTTTCGTTATCCTCGGGCAAAACAGCCAAACAGGTTTTGGTGTCCTCTGTTCATCAGGCCCAGGCATGTTTGGCCAGTGAACACGTTTCATATATACAATACAGCAGACAAAATGAAAACAATTCCCTTGCAGATGGGGAGGTGAATGGCTCTAGGATTTAGCTGGTGGGGGAGGAAGGGACCAGTGCTGCTTGTTAATACCCAGGTGAGTGTTGCTGAGCTTGAGCAAGTGAATGCTCCAGATGCCCACATCATAATCACGCCCTAGCTAGACCCTGGGAGAGTGTGGCCAAGTGCAAAATGCATCCAGTCCACAAATAATCTGTTGAATGTCTACTTTGTGCCAGGCGCTGCTGTGCTCTGTGATCAGGCATGCAACAGCACTTCTGGGCCTCATGGAGTTGAGAGCTGAAACCTAGTGACAACTATCGGTTTTTGTACAACGCCAGTAACGAGATGGACAAAAGAGGTCTAGGGTTGGGAGGATCCCAGATTTATGCCCTTGGACTTCCTCTGTTAAGTTCCTGCCTCAAGTGAGAACCTGGTCCTACTCATCAGTCATGATCAATCCATAAAATCATTTCCTTTGGGGCAGTGTTCTGAGGCTGGGCTGCATGTTAGAATTGCCAAGGGAACTCTTGAGAAATACCAGTGCTCAGGCCTCCTTGGGAGAAGATAAGTTAGAGTGTTGGGGAAGGGGCAGGCATCAGTATTTTAAAACTCCCCATGATTTAAAAAAAATGTTTATTTGTTTTGAGAGAGAGAGAGACAGGGAGAGAACATGTGCACACGCAAGTAGGGGAAAGGCAGAGAGAGGGAGAGAGAGAGTCCCAAGCAGAGTCCATGCTGTCAGCATAGAGCCCGACAACATGGGACTCAATCTCATGAACCATGAGATCATGACCTGGGCCCAAACCAAGAGTAGGACATCTAACTGATAGAGTCATCCAGGCGCCCCGAAAGTCCCCATGATTCTAGTGAGCAGCCAGCTTTAAGTGTTCTAGTTTATTGTGATGAATAAGGGCATTTTTGAATTTCATCCCTGTGTCCTATGTAACGTGAATGGTGACATTATATATATCTTAGTTTGGGAGTGAAATTATATGACCCCTGCTGCCAGAGGTAACTCTTGGAATTCTGCAAGAGAGGTATTCCTGATTTGGAGAAAAACCGCTGTGGGGTGGGAAGGAAGATAGAATATGGAGTCATGTGAAGGTCCACTAAGGACCTTCAATCAGATCCCCAAATTTGGTGTGCAGAAAACTGACTGTAAGTCTGGATGGTTGAAATGTTTGGGGCAGAGAAGGCTGTGGCGATGAGGACATCCCTACAGCAGGTTTTGGGTCGATTTGGGTGACAAACCCACATGGAGTAAAAAGTCAAGAGGGTATCTTTTATTGGCTTGGGAAGAATGACAGACAAGAGAGCCAGTAAATGGGGAGATTTGAGGGTCCTAAGAACTCCATTGAAAAATAGACAAGGTTCCAGAGCTTACTGTTAGGACAAGAAGATTGATGGGAACTTCTCAGTTTAAGCGCTGTCTCTTTGCAATGGAGGGGAGTGTAGCTCCTGTTGAATAAAGGAGGACTTCACTGTAGCACCTGCTGTGAGTGGGATTAGCCATCGTGGAGTGTCTTTCCCTTCCAGAAAACCACTTTGCTGAAGTGCTCTTTATGTGGGAAGGAGTGCATCCTCTGCATCTGTGATGCTTCACTGGGAGACACGAAAGGGAAAAGGGGATAAGAAAGGGCAAGACGTGAAAAGTACAGTTAAAAGTGGGGAGTTGCTAGGTTGTGGGTCTCCCAGCCGGTTAAAGAGCAGGGTTGGATGCTCCAGGAAGCACCACAGAGTAGCCTGTCTCAGAGGAATGGGGGTCCTGTGGGGTAAAACGAAAATGCTGGAAGACAAAGGAGGAGGCTCTGCTTTGTTGGAAGACATGGA
Source organism: Prionailurus bengalensis (assembly GCF_016509475.1). Taxonomy (NCBI): domain Eukaryota; kingdom Metazoa; phylum Chordata; class Mammalia; order Carnivora; family Felidae; genus Prionailurus; species Prionailurus bengalensis. Next base: position 229,504,715 of record NC_057343.1, read on the forward strand.
AAGGAAGTTGACTTTGTAGAGAGGGCTCTACATGGAAGTGAACAGGAGAACCGCTCCCCTCAGTTTTTGTGATTCAACACGTTTAAGTAGGATGTAGGCTAAGGGAGCTTAGTCATATTTGCTGTACAATGAGAGAGGGCTATAGTCCATACTAGTGGTAGAATTTTGTGCCATGGTTTATACTCGAGACACAACAGCATTGGAGACCCAGGAGCTTATTGACTGAATTCTGAGTCTGTGATCATGGACTCAGACTGAGCTAGAATACTTTGTTCCAGCCCTTTGTTATTTGAAAGTGACTTGTAAATGATTAATTTGGTTACTTTATACGCTCACTAGGTATCAGCTGAGGCTCTCTATGTCCCAGGTACTGTTCTAGGCCCTAGGGATATTGCAAAAATTAGAATAGAAAACTTCCCTTTGGGTGGAGCTGATTGTCTTGCAGGAATGATGAGACTCAGTTGATTTTTATTTTATTTTAACCTGCAAGAGATAAGAAGGATCAGGTTATACGTATGGCAGGTTACCAATGATGAGGCATTTCAGAAAGCTGGGCATACACTTTGAGTAATTTCTCCTTCTGCTCGTGGATTTGCCCTCATTCATCCGTGGTTGAGGAAGATGGTGAAAGTGAAGCCAACTGGCCTGAGATGATCAAATCCATGTCCTTGGCCTCGTTGGTACTGTGTTTCATCAGATGCTTAATTATGTGTGGACTTGAGATTGATATGGAGAGCCAAAGCAGAATCAGTCTTAGACAAATTTACTTTGGTGATCTAAGATAAGGAGTTTCACCCGTAATTCATAGACTCAGGATATTTCCAGTATCTCCAGTGGGATGTAAATCTAGATTATACTCTCCTCTACCACACTTGATACATTGTGCTATGCATCTCTATACATAAAAGAACAAAACACCCAAATGAAGAAAATAGAAAGATGTTCATCCAAACATATGCAACAGACCCTCATTAAAACAGATCTCTTCCTCTTTCTCACATTCAGACCTGCAACAAGGCTAATCATGTCACCTAGGAAAACTTTTTTTTTTTAAACAAAGAAATACATTTTTGGCTGCAGAACCCATTCCTTTCCCCATACACTTGGCCGTGCAAAGGCATCATATGAGGATGACATAGATGAAAGTGAAGTTGTTCAGGCAGAAGCAGCAACAGGTGGGGAAAGCATGGAGCCCAGCCTCCTGGCTGCCCAAGCAGGGAGGCCACCTTCTAGGCACTTTTAGGAGTTGAGGATGGCAGGTTACCTTTTGCTGAGACACAGGAGCGTCATGAGAGAGCTGGACACAAGGCATGCCAACTGGAAGCCAAGTGGGCACCAGTGCATCCTGGTACTAAAATGTCACTGGTGTAACTCAGAAAATGGTGCCAGTTAACCCCAGTTTCTACCCGCCGCTCCTTATATAACTCACGCAATGTACATGGGGACACCCTCCAAGAGGGCCCTAGATAATTCTTGGGTGGGAATGTAAAGAGACCATGTTTATGGAATACCAGTTTGAATAGGTGCAAAACTCTTAGTTGCCTGGGGCAACCGTGTCATGGCCTTGCAGCCCAGCTCTTAGCTTACTTACTTAGCTGTGTGCTCTTGGGAAATTATTAATGGTCCATAGTCTCAACTTCCTGGTGTGGAGGTAATACTGCTGCTTCATAAGGCTTTTGTGACAATTAAACGTAAGCACGGTAAGGAAATGATGACTATCAGAGCCATGGCTAACAATGCCACCAGGGCGAACAGAGCAAAGTGTCCTGTGACACCTTCAGAGAGTTGGGGGAAAGGGTGTCCCTGTGCACAAAGGGGCTCCTGGACCTGACATTCACTTCTGGCCGTCATGGCGTCTGTGGCATGGACCTGGGTCTGAGACAAACCTGCTAATGGGGCTGGGCTTTCTAAGGGTAGAGGGAATATAAACATTTGTAGAATTAAAAAAAATATATGATTGAAAAGTTTGGCTTCTCCTGAGTTTTGATGCCCAGGGTCAGTGCCTTGATCATGCCATTTTAATTCAAGTGCTGCTTGACGGTATTGTCTGAAGACTGCTCCCATTTTAATCTTCACAAATGCCCTTCAGGTTTGGACTTGTATTTTCATTTTTCAGATGAGAGTAAGGTCTCTCACATACTCAGGGATTACCAGTCCGGAGCCAAAAGGAAGTTGCACGGTCTCACGTGAACAAGCACGCAGACTCGCACTTAACCATAGTTAAAGGCAGAAGTTGGTATACTGTGTTAAAAAAAGTTGGACGGGTAGGCTCATCATGAGAAAACATCACAGAGCTTATTATGAAAGCTCATGCATTGGGTCTTTGTTGGGATTTGTATTTTAAAATCTCAAGTCTCTCGTCTGTGTTAACTTTTGAACCAGCAAGAAGCTCCGACCGCAGAGAAGGTAACGGTGCTTAGCTGTCATCTAGTCCAATGCTTTTATTTTAAATGTTTATTTTTGAGAGAGCGCGCGCGAGAGAGAGAGAGAGAGAGAGAGAGAGCAAGCACATGAGTGGAGGAGGGTCAGAGAGAGAGAGAGGGAGACAGAGCTCCTGAAGCAGGCTCTGCACTGTGAGCGGGACTCGAACTCACAAACCGTGAGATCATGACCTGAGCTGAAGTCAGCTGCTTAACCCACTGAGCCACCCAGGCATCCCTAGTCTAACACTTCGAGTCTGCAGTTCTGGAAACTGAAGCCTGGGCAGGTTGACTGACAGATGCAAGTGACAGAGCTGGGACAGGAACCTAAGATCGGGACCAGGGCTCATTTGTCCACGCAGAATTGTCCAGCCTTGAAAGCAGCACTTGTTTCTTGTGAGTTAGCACATTAGTGACTCTTCTCCAAGGATGGCAGCGACATAGCTTGCCACCACATTGCAGAAGTGTTTTACTACTTTCGAGATTTCTGTGGACGTTGAATAGGTTTCCCGGCCCCCTCCTCCCATCCCCCCCCCCGCCCCCTTCCCTCGGTGCTTGTTCATGCAACAGGAAACAATTTTAATGTGACTCCAAAAAAAGCCATTCCGTTGTCTGCCTGTTGCCATCTTAATCCCTCCCCAGTTGCCCTCCATGTTTCAAAGGCCAACAGGACAGCCACCTCCAGACAGCTTGTCACCTGACTGCTTGTTGCTGCCATTCCCTAGCAGCCAGAAAGCTCTGGGTTTAAGTTTATGGGCTGACAGTGCCCTGGTCTGGTCACTAAATGTTTGTTTGCTGTTACTGACTTCTTGTGGTAGTTAAAAAACAATTCCCTCGTTGTTCAGCAAAGATAGAACCAACGATCAGTTTATGCAAGAACACATTCGTTGCTTAACATGCTTTTTCCTGCAGCTCGGAAAACATTGACTTTAAAAACACATTGATAATTCGCTGTGTACACATGACGCTTCTTTGGAATTTTTCTTCCTCTGTGATATTTAAGTAAAAATAGAATCATTAGTGTTCTGTTTTAGGGACCAATCACTCCTTTCCTCCACTAGAACATATATATATATATATACACACACACACACACACACATACACACACACACACATACATATATATATTTTTTTCCCCTTTGGAGTCTCATAAAATCAGGTCATAGAGAATGTGTTGCCATGGCAGAGTCTTATTTAAGTTTCTCTATTCTTCGGAAGGCTTCAGTGGCTTTACATCCTGACTTTCCTGGTTTTCTAGTTCTTTTCTTTCTTTGTCACTCCCCAGCATTTGCCGCAAGATGGTTGTTTTTTTGTTTTTTGTTTTTTAATTTTTTTTAATGTTTATTTATTTTTGAGACAGAGACAGAGCATGAGCAGGGAAGGGTCAGAGAGAGAGGGAGACACAGAATGTGAAGCAGGCTCCAGGCTCTGAGCTGTCAGCACAGAGCCCGACGCGGGGCTCGAACTCACGGACTGTGAGATCATGACCTGAGCCGAAGTCGGATGCTTAACCGACTGAGCCACCTGGGCGCCCCAAGATGGTTGTTTTGATGCCTGATTTCTGGCTCCCCTGGTTGCCCACCATGTCCTCAGGCTGCTGAAGCCATTTAGTACAAACCCAGAGAGTTCGCTTTGAGAAGCACTTTACTCCTCCCTGCCAAGCAAGAAGAAAACAGTCTAAACAACAGGACATCATCCTTGTTGTAGCCACGTCTAAAAAGAGATGTAAATTTGCTTCGGTTTGATGTTTATGGAATGTATACTTTGTGTCAGGACCTGTGTTAGTTCCTATAGAGAGAAATGGCAAGAAAATAGGTATATTACAAATTTTAAAAATCCCTAATCCCTCCTCCTTCCACCTCCAATTCTTTCCAGCCAGGCACCTCAGGTTCTGGAAAACAAATGTTAATTGCATGGGTCCAGAGATGGCCTTTCAAGCCCTCTGAAATCCCCCACCTTTTCCTCTTCACTGTTTTTGAAGGTGTTTGTTTGTTTTGTGTGTGTGTGTGTGTGTGTGTGTCTTAAAAAATTCTTCCTTGACTGTAAGTTCCCCTCTATCTACTACTACCACACCTCTTTCCTTTATAGTCAAGTTTCTGGAAAGAATAGTTTATATTCAGTATCTTTCTATTTCTCTTTTCTCACTCCCCTTTTTCTCAAGCCTACATCCATTTGCTTTCTGTCCAACCAGTGAAATTATTCTACAAGGATTACCTTGTTATCTACTGCTGCATAACAGACCGCACGAGATCATAATGGCTTATAGCAGAGACAGCAGTCCCTTATTATCTGTCTTGAGTATATCGGCGATTGGGCTCAACTGGGTGGTTCTGCTTTGAGTGGCATTGGGCTGGGTTGCAATCCTCTGCAGGCTTGATTAGGTTGGAATGTCTGAGATAGCTTACTCACCTGGAGGGAAGTTGGTTCTGGGGTGTTGGCTGGGTTGGCTGGGGCTATTGACCAGAATGCCTTGGTTTTTCTTCCATGTGGTCTCCCCATGTGGCTTGGACTTGTCACAGCATGGTAGCTGGGTTCCCAGGGAGCATTTCCAAGGGCAAAGGCAGAAGCTGAAGCTCTCCTAAGGATTAGCTTAGGCAGGTTTACAGTCTTACTTTTCCCCACGTTCTTTTGGTGAAAACTGGTCACAGGGCCAGCCACCTTCAAGAGGAGGAGAGGTGAATGGCATGATCCTTTTGCCAAGGGGCTGTGGGATGCCATAGCCCCTTTTGTAAACACAATTAGTTACTAAGGAAACCCTAACTGACCCCACCGCTCCGCTATAGCATCAGCACTATTGGCTCTGTGGTGTGTTGGAGGTGCGGCCTGCTCGTTCCCTTTCTGTCTGTCTGCCCACTATCCTCACTTGTGTCCGTGGGCTATTCTTTCCCTCCTTGCTCCTGGCATATTGGTGCATCCCGAGGCTCTTCACCTCGCTTTTCATTCTCCATTTCTTTCTTAGAAAATCATATCTGCACTCATGGTTTAAAGTTCGATTTATTCATTTGACAAGTGTTTACTGAATATCTAGTATGCACATGCCCCCTACTGGATGAAAGGACTGATAACCTAATCGTGCAGGTTGTGCACTGCGTAACCCCAAAAGATACCGGCTTGACTGTCTCTGTGTCTATTGTATCAGTGATTCTCAGCAGGAAGTGATTTTGTCACACACGGGATGTTTGGCAGTCTGGAGACATTTTTCATTCTTACAGCTCAGTAGTAGGGAGTTCCTGGCATCCAGAAGGAAGAGACCAAGAACACCCTACAATGTGCAGGACTACCCTTCACAACAAGAAAGATCTGGCCTGTAATATCAATTGCGCTGCGTTGAGAACCCGTATCTACATCTGGATCTACAGTGCAGCTTCCCCTTGAGTTCCAGAGCCACATTCCCAATGGTCTGTGCATCCTGGGCTCTGGGAATGCCACCATAAGCCACTTGACTGGCTTTCCTGTCTCCAGGCTTGCGTCGCTCCAATCCACATTCCACACGCCTGACAGAATGACTAATTTTTAAAAATATAATTTATTGTCATATTGGTTTCCATACAGCACCCAGTGTTCATCCCAACAAGTGCCCTCTTCAATGCCCATCACCCACTTTCCCCTCCCCCCACCCCCATCAACCCTCAGTTTGTTCCCAGTATTTAAGAGTCTCTTATGGTTTGCCTCCCACCCTCTCTGTAACTTTTTTTTCCCCTTCACCTCCCCCATGGTCTTCTGTTAAGTCTCTCAAGATCCACATACGAGTGAAAACATATGGTATCTGTCTTTCTCTGCCTGACGTATTTCACTTAGCATAATACCCTTCAGTTCCATCCACGTTGCTGCAAATGGCATGATTTCATTCTTTCTCAATGCCAAGTACCATTCCATTGTATATATAAACCACATCTTCTTTATCCATTCGAGAATGACTGATTTTTTTGTTGCAGCATGGACAGCTAACATCTCCCCTGATCTGAAACCCATCAGTGATTCTCCATGGACTTCAGATAACGCTTAAACTCCCTAATGTGGCCCACAAGATATTTTATGATCGGACTGCTTTCTCATTTCCCATTATGTCTTTCTAGTCCTTTTTAGTTCAGTCAACCTGGCTACCTTGTGGTTTCCAAAGTGTGCTCTGCTTTCCTACGCCACTTGGCCTTTGCACGTGCAGAAATGCCTCCCTTCTGGGACTGTGGCCAACTGCCCTTCCACTCTAGGTTCAACCCACCTCTTCCCAAAATGTTCTCTGTCATCGCTACCTCAGCCCCAAGCTGGAGTGGGGGACCCTCCTTTTTGCAACTTCTCTGAAGACCCGTAAAGGTCCCTGCCTTGATCTGATGCCCTGGTGGCAACCATAATAGCATCCTGTCATACTTGTACTTTCCGCTCAGATCCTGCCAAACAGGCTATGAGATTTTTTGACGTCATTGGGTAGCATTTGCCTCTATAGCACAGGTACATAATTGGGGTTTAATAACTGTATGTTGGACAAAAGAGGGGCCACCTTTTCTCTTCCTAGTGTTGCTCATTGGCATTTCAGGCGATGTACTTAATTCAAGAAATGAATTGGAAGCTGAATATCCACCAGTGGCAGAATGGTTGAATCAATTACGGTACACCCACATTGTTGAATAGTTTGCAGCTATCACACAGGTAGGAATAGCCTGTATTAAAGTAGAAAAGGGTCTGTGGTGTATTGTTAAGGGGATATGTATGAAAATTTTATAGTATAATATACAGATGTGTGTATACATTTGCATACGTTTGTATGAGCATAGTGCATATGGAAGGATATGCTTCAAACTGCCCACATTGGTCACATGCCTTAGTATTGTAATTAACAATCAGTTTAAAGGTAAGCACTAGTATTCAGAAATCAATTTCAAGACAAGATATGAATCTGTAGACAAACAATACAGGTAGGAGATGATGTGGAACAATATTACTTTAAAGGCTTGGGGAATGTTTACAAAAATGGGGATCTCTTTTTTTGTGTGTCTTTTGAATGTTTATATATGCATAGAAATAAATCTAAAGGCTTAGAACAAAATAATTGCAGTAATAATTTCTGGATGGCAGATGATTTTTATTTTTTTTTCTTTTAGCTTATCTGTATTACACAATTTCAAAACGATGAGCACATCTTATTTTCATAACAGAATAACATTATTTCTAGAAATGGAAGATTAAAACTGGTACCATTAAGGTGTCTGTTATGTGAGTACTCAAGACCTGAAAAAAGCAACAGTCTCATGCAGTTATTACAAAATGAATACATCTGAGAACAGTAGTTGTCACATACCATTTTTGTTCCTTTCTTACAGCAAAGACTGAAGGAAGAGAAGGAAGCCAAACGGGCACGCTTGGATGGCAGACATGACTACTTATTTGCAATCGTAGCTTCCTGCGTGGACCTGGACAAAACTGAAGTGGAAGATGCCATTCTTGAGGGGAATCAGGTGAGATGCACTTGAGTGTTCCCAGACTTGATTATGGAGGGCACAGAGAACCTATTGACCTCCGTCCTATGGCAGGATCTGTGCTGGGCTGCAGAGGAGGGTGTCTGTTCTAACATGGACAGGATTCCATTCTGACCATACAGGTGGTGGCAGATTGACATTAGGGCTCTCCAGCTCTTCATGTTGAATGGGGGTACTTATAACTGTCACTTAAGTTCCATGGTTCTGACAGCAATGTCTGCATGTTTCTGAATCCAGTGAAGCTGGGTTCGGGTGCCATCTTGGAACTTGAGGTCGGAGAATAGAATCTTCTCTCAGCTTCTGATATATCTTGTCTTGCGTTTATCCTATTCTAACCTGGGAGATTGAATTTTGGCAGCTGAATCTGGTTTCTGTTGTTCCTGAGCTTGACTTCCATTTCCTGCCGTGATTTCTTTCCAAAATCTGGGGTGTGATTAGAGAGGGAAGATCAAAATATGGGAGCATATAATTTCATGAGCATTGAGGAAGGCGTATCAGGAGCCCTATGATGGTTCCTGAAGGTTTTTTTGTTTTTGTTTGCTTGTTTGTTTTGGTTTATTAGCATAAAAAAAGAGAAAGAGAGGGAGAGGGAGAGAGAATTCTTTCTGTTGATGGGGGTGGCACACTCTTGATAATGCTTTTTAGTGGTATACCTGTAAATGTTTAACAACCAGCTTTGAGCAAGAGGGTAGAGGGGGGCGCTATTTTGAGTGTTGATTTCTGTGGTGTTAATACTGCCACAATGGCTGATTCCAGACTATGAACATGATGCTACTGAAGGCTTAGTTGGAAAGGGTTGTGATCAATTGGCTGTCATGAACCAGTATGAGTTGGCTCCAGTTCTCCGGTGGCTTTGTTCCTGCCTGCCATGTCAGTCTGGTGGGATCAGTAGGAGTCAGTGGAACAGTGAGGGGTGGACAACACTAAAATGGCTAGACTGCAGGATGAGTTAATTAGAGGTTGAGGAAATGCCCTTCTCCTTTTCCTTCCAGCTAACATTTGTTGAATATTTACCAGGTGTCAGTCTCATCTAAGTGGTTTTCATCTGTTATCTCATTTAATTTTCATGATGCCAGGAGGTAGATAATATTGTTCCTCCAAAACGGAGGCACAGAATGAGACAGTCACTTAACTGATTCAGTCTTGGAGAGGTGAAATGCTTAACTCTACCCCTCTTCCTAATTCAGACATCTGGATTTGGGATCATGCGAGGGGAATAAACAAGTACAAGTTCTGCACTATAAGAAGCCCAGGTCAAACTGTTGTGTCGTATTCAGGACCAGGAATGTCAAAACCTGGAGGCTGAAAGAAAACGTCCTGGCTCAGTCTTCCAAGCAAAGTAGAGGGGCAGGAGTTTCAGTACTGGCCTTTTGGAAGTATCTCCTTCAGATTCTTGGCCTGGAAGTTAATCTTAACGAGGGCGTCCCACTCAGCCCGACAGCATTCTCAATCAAAGAAGAGTCATGAAGGAACCAGGGCAACTTGCTTTCCCTTATATATAATAGTTTTATCTATAATATGGTGGAAATTGGAGGGGGCTTATTTTTTTCACACTTAAAATTTCAGGCTAGGTTTTGTTGTTTGAAAACATTTTATTAAAAAAATTTTTTTTTAACGTTTATTCATTTTTGAGAGACAGAGAGAGACAGAGCATGAGTGGGGAAGAGGCAGAGAGGGAGACACAGAATGTGAAACAGGCTCCAGGCTCTGAGCGGTCAGCACAGAGCCCGACGCGGGGCTCGAACTCACAAACTGCGAGATCCTGACCTGAGCCGAAGTCGGACGCTCAACCGACTGAGCCACCCAGGCACCCCGCAAATGTTTTATTTTAAATTGTGGTAGTAACGTAGAATGTAAAGTTTATCATCTTAATCGTTTTTAAGTGAACAGTTCAGTAGTGTGAAGTTTATTCACGCTGTTGTGTAACCCATCTTGAGATCTCTTCATCTTGTAAGACTGAAAATCGATACCATTAAACAACAACCCCCCCCTGCCTCTCCCAGCCCCTGGAATCCACCATCCCACATTCTGTCTCTAAGAACTTGACTACTTTAGATGCCTTATATAAGTGGAATCCTACAGTATTTGTCTTTTTGTGGCTGGCTTATTTTATTTAGCAAAATGTCCTTAAGGTTCACCCGTGTTGTAGCCTGTGTCACAGTTTCCCTTTTTAAGACTGAATGATATTACATCGTATGTCTGTGCCACATCTTGTTTATGCGTTCATCTGTTAATGAACAGTTGCGTTGTGTCCATCTTTTCACTACTGTGGTTAATGCTGCTGTGAGGAGAGGTGTGCAAATATCTTTGCACGACCCTCCTTTCAATTCTTTTGGGTATATACCTGGAGTGGAATTTCTGGATCATGGAGGAATATATTAATATTATGAGAAATTCCCATACTGTTTTCATAGGGGCTGCACCATTTTACATTCTCACCAAGGGTATACAAGTGTTTCAATTTCACCGCATCCTTGACATTTATCTTTTTCTTTCTTTTTTTTTTTTTTTTGTTTTTTGACAGTAGCCATGCTAATGGGCATGTAGATTTTATCCTTTTTTCCTCCAATATGGATTTAAAACAGTGCTAGTGACTCTAAGAAAATTGCTTCTGGGGCTCTTGGGTGGCTCAGTCGGTTAAGCATCTGACTCTTGGTTTCGGTTCAGGTCACGATCTCGCGGTTCATGAGTTCGAGTCCTATGTTGGGCTCTACACGGGCATGGAGCCTGCTTGGGGTTCTCTCTCTCCCTCTCTATCAGCCCTTACCCAGCTCGCATGCACACACTTTCTCTCAAAATAAATAAATAAATAAACATTTAAAAAGATTTTAAAAAGTGCTTCCACTGGTAGTAGGCCGGTTGGCAGACCTCTGGTTGTGTAGTGAACCTCATGGATGGGACTGAGTTCTGGACTACTGTTGGATGGAATGTTCCATGATCATATGTGTTCTCATGGCATTTTCCAGTGATTACTCCAATTTACTATTAATTACCTCTAGTGTGTTAGATTAGGTTTTGAAAGGTTTGTTCTCCCTTCTGATCTGCAATTGAGTGAAAATGAAACACTGTATTTATATCTGCTTTCAACAGCTCAACACTTTAGGAAATTAGCAAAAATGGAAGAACAGTCTTTTCAAACATGTATGTAGCAAATATTTTGATGACTGATTGGATTCCTTCTTTGAACTACATTTTTATTATGGTGAGGCATTTACTCTCTCGTGGTTTTATTGCTTGAAAAATACATGACGCCTTCTGTATGCTTTGCATTAGATGCAGTTTTATATGAAGAAGAAAGCTGATAGTAAATGCTGACTGAAATATGGTTTCTAATTCAGAACGGAGTTGTGACCTTGCCTTTTCTTTTTTCACAGATTGAAAGAATAGATCAGCTTTTTGTTGCTGGAGGTTTTCGTCACCTTATATTCTATTATCAGGACGTGGAGGTAGCAGATACAGGTATCCGAATTTGATGCGACGTAAGCCAGAAACGTGTTGCCAGATTCATCTGAGGACGGCTTGAAGCCGAAAGCCACTCTCAGAGCTGACCAGGCCCCTTACATCCACGCTGGGAGATGGGACAAATGGGCAGCGGTGAGGTGTGGTGGGTGAGGCCAAGGTGCCGTTTTGTTCTCAAGGAAAAGGGACGGATGATGATGGCTGTCTAGCCTGGTTGTTCTAACTTCATTTGAGATATTTTGCTTTCCTTTTCAGGCTGTGCTGGTAATTGAGGAATAATAAAGTAGTTTACATTTTGAGACTTCTTTTCCTTACATCCTAGTTCATTCTATGCAGTGATGTTCTAGAACTTTTTATGGGCATCTGTTTCTTTTCTATATAGGCACCATTTATTTTTAACAGAGGAATTGTTGCCAATAAGCATAATGAGTTGTCTAGTTAAATATCACATTATGTTTATTTTCTACCGACTATGATTCAAACGAGTAATGTGGAATGACAAGTTTAGTTATTTTCACTTAAGAAAATTTGCAAATCTTTGTGTGGATTCCACTGGCATCTCCCATTCTACGTTTATGTGGATTCATATAATTTTAAAGCCAAGCTAGGGGCACAAACAAATATATTATGATTATATTAAAATATTACATTCATCTTTTATAACCTTTTTGAAGGGAAAATAGTTATTGCTGTTGGCATATAGTATGACTATGCTCTTTTGTTTAAAAACTGGGAAAATTATGCATGCATACTCTAAGTGATTGGGATTTTCCTAGAATTATTCTTCTGATATTTTGTGGTCAGAAAGTCCATTACACTTTAAAAAAAATTTGTTTTAGTGTTTATTTATGTTTGAGAGCGAGCGAGCGAGAGAGAGACAGAGTGTGAGCGGGGCAGGGGCTGAAAAAGAGGGAGATACAGAATCCAAAGCAGGCTCCAGGCTCTGAGCTGTCAGCACAGAACCCAACACGGGGCTTGAACCCACAAACCGTGAGATAGATCATTAGCTGAGCCAAAGTCAGATGCTTCACCAACTGAGCCACTGAGGCACCCAGAAAGTCCATTATACTTTGAACGAAAAATCAAAATAATACAGAAATTCCTAATTCTATCCCAGTCTGACAAACATAAAGTCAAATGGGATGTTGAGTTATCTACAAAATGTGCACTGGGTGCAGTTCAGGGTTCGTGTGTAAATGTGACCGTGAACGAGGAAGGTTCACGGGATGTCAACATAATTTAATTTCGCTCCCCGCTCTCCCTTTAGACCTTTACCGTGGGACTGGCTTTAACCTTTTGACCTTGGATCAACACTGAGACCATTCCATGACTTTCCTGGATAGTCTTAGATAGGAAATGTTCCTATGGTTGCTTCACATTACAAATACTATCTCAGTGCAGAAACTAAAACTATCCAGTTGATCAAAATGAATTGATCTCAAGTTAAATCTTCTTCACTGCTGGCTCGCCCACTTCCTTCCACCATCCCCCAAGGTTCCAAGCAGGGACCGCTGAGGGTCAGTATTCACAGGAGGAGAGAAGCATATGGTCCTCCTCTGCTCCTTCAAGTTAACCTTCTGCTCCTGTCCACGTTGTGTAAACCACGGCTCTGGCTTGAGGTAGGGCAGGCACAAGAGGGACGAGGTGGCAGGAAAGCTTTTACTCGAGCAGCACTGGCACTGTCACAAGTTGGTGGACCTTGATTCCCCAGGCCCTTGCTCTTGTGGGCACTGGGTGGGCACTGGGAGCGTTCGCTGCACATCCCGCAGTGACGTGTTGTCCTCCCAGTGAGGAGTATCTGCTGGTTATCTTTATTGGGCGGGTTTGCTGCCAAAGCCCCAGCATCAGTCTCTAGCCCGGCACCGTGGGGGCAGAACTTGGTTGCATGGGGGGAGGTTCCTCCAAGAGGTTCTAATTGCAGGGTTTCAGGATTCAGCTTGCAGTCCACGTTCTTCCCCAGGTCCTTCCCTTGGCACTGTGCTCCCGCCCCTGATAACCTTGCTTGAGCTACCGATCTGCTTGGAGAGCTCCAACTTCCGTGGGCGGACAAGGGCACTGGCTCCCTCTGTGTGTGTAAATGGTCCACTCAATGAGCTACATGCTTCGACGACCGAAAATACAATTTTCAAATAATAATAATGGTAATGCTTAGTGGCCTAGTGTTTTTATGTGCTTTCCTAAGGGCTTCACATGTATTAACTCATTTAATCCTCACAACAATTGCAGATGCTAGCTTCTAGGGATATTATTCAAATTTTTCAGATGAGAAGACTGAGGCACAGAAAGACTAGGTATCTTTCCCAAGGTCACATGGCCATGAAGTGCAGCGGAGGAGACTCGCGCCTTGGGGGTCTGACTCTAGAGCCCACGCCCTTCATCCCGTTGCTCTCCTGGCTCTACAGTGTCCTGACTCTAGCACGATACTGAGGGGGCTGCAGGGGTCTGGAGTTCTATAGTCAAAGCTAGTTTTTTGATCTCAACTCTTACCACCTGTTGGCTGTGACATGGGACAGGCCACCGCTGCCTTTAAGGTTGTAGTGACTTTAATAATGTAGACAAGGTACCAAGCAGAGGAGCTGACACCCAGCACATGCAATAGGTACTGTCTCCCTCTTTGCCCCTCCCCCTTGCCTCTATTGTGGCCTGTTGTGGATGAAAATGACTATTGTAGCTTCAGCAAGAATCTGCTTTGGACCAAACTCTCTCATTCCTGTGCCTCTCATTCGTGTGTGTGTGTGTGTGTGTGTGTGTGTGTGTGTGCGTTTAATGTTTATTTATTTTTGAGAGAGAGAGAGAGAGAGAGAGAGAGACAGAGTGTGAGCAGGGAAGGGGCAGAGAGAGACACACACAGAATCCGAAGCAGGCTCCAGGCTCCAAGCTATAAGCACACAGCCCGACACGGGGCTCAAACTCACAAACTGGGAGATCTTGACCTGAGTTGAAGTCTGAGACTTAACTGACTGAGCTCCCCAGCCACCCCTCATTCCTGTTTTTTGCTGGAGCAACACTTTTTTGAAATGCACCTGTGATCTGGAAACAGTCACCTCCTTTTAGATCCATTCAGGGCTCAGGCTAGAGATTGTCCAGGCAGCAGACCTTCCAGGGCACATGGATGAGTCAATGCGACACTATTTTAACAAGGAAACTCATTCCAAGAGACAACCATATGGACCGTAAGTAGCATTTGTGAAACTAAAATTCTTTTGCATTTGTAGGACAACTTGGCTCTCCAGGGGGAGTGACTTCTCTTTCTGAAAAGATTAAAAAACCTAAGGTGTTTGTGACCGAGGGAAAAGATGTGGCTCTTACTGGAGTATGTGTGTTCTTCATCAGGACTGACCCTTCCAGAGCCATCACCCCTGAGAACATCCATAGGGTAAGGGGCCGGAGTAATCCTTTACCCCAAATGACCCAAAATCATGTAAATTCTACAAAAAAAAAATCCTTCCCTATAGAGGTAACCACTGTTTTCATTAACTATCTAAAACTACTTTCAAAGAAGTATTTCTAAAAGCATTCATAGCAAACAAGACATTTCCTTTAAATCTGTTGAGTTATAGGACTTAATATTCAGTTTGTTAACAAAAATTGATATAACATTATGTATATGTATTTGCGTGCATGTGTGTGTGTGTGTGTGTGTGTGTGTGTGTGTGATACAGTGAAGTCTTTCCTTTAAAAAATAATGGCCCGTACATTATTTACTTAATGGCAAATTTCATACATTTAAAATAAGGTTTGTAATAATGGATATATAATTTTTTTGTGTATGTGCAAAATAAAGTGCATGTCTCCTCTGCCCTCGATGGGGGCATTATCTGCTTGGAGCAAATAAACCGGTAGATGTGTCGTGTTCTGTTTATTTCAGGTCTTTATTTTGATGATTGCGATTTGGAATAGTATAAAGCTTAGGTCTTAACCAGGGCATCAAAAAATAATTTACTGGATTGAGAGACTGAACATACAAACAAAGGCCAGACCGCACGTAAAGCAGAATTTTGACCTGTAACTGGCAGCAACCTGTCCAGGGAGCCAACCCCCTTATCTAGGAAACAATCCAGGGAGCCAGCCTGCACTGTCAGAGTCGCAGGAAGCCTGCAGGGCAGCCACACAAGAGTTGTTGTGACAAATTGGCCAGTAGTGACAGCATTTGGTTCGTGACTGTCGGCCTCCCTAATTTTTGTCCGTACCCCCAGCCTATTTCCCTGGGGCTGGAGAAAGCCAAATATGCACCCCTCGCGGATCACACAGGATGCCCCACTTCTAGGGGCCGCCTCCAGGCCCCCCACACCAGCAGCCTCCAATCAGGACATGCCTGAAAGCTTCTCTTTCCTCCACTAGAAGGCTTTCCCGCTCCCCTGCCTGCTTTTAAGTGTCTTCCGAAATGCGGGTGATGGTGGCCGACTTGCTATAGCAAGTTCCGAGTAAGCAGTTTTGCTTTTCTCATTTGGTTGGTCTTCATTGACCGACGCGGGATATTTGGTTAATGAGCAGCATTCAGAAATGACTTAGTAGCTATGTTGCAATTGCAGATAATTTTTAAACAGCAGGGGATCTCCTGTGTTCCAGGAGGTGAGCTTTAATATGTTAGATACCGCGGATGGGGGCCTGCTCAACAGCGTGAGGCATTTGCTGTCGGACATCTTCATTCCCGCTCTCAGGGCCACGAGCCATGGCTGGGGCGAGCTCGAGGGTCTTCAGGAAGCATCCAGCATTCGGCAGGAGTTCTTGAGCTCTCTGGAAGGCTTTGTGGGCGTCCTGTCAGGCGCACAGGAGAGTTTGAAGGAGAAGGTAAGAATGAATAAGTTCTTCCTTCAAAAGTTATCAGATGGTGAACAAATCAACATGTAAGTGTGTAATGCTTCTGTTGGATGGTCTTAATTCCTCTGCCTGGCAAATCTTGAAAAAATTTTATGGGCATTTTTATTGCCCCTCCCAGAGGTGGTGGTGGCAGCTAGATGTAGATTCTTACGGTTTGGAGTGATTAATGCATCGGAAGTGTCGGCCACGATGGAGGGTTTATTCAGTCACATCGCATGCTTGACTGCAAAGAGAAGTGAATGAAATGCTTGTGGCATCACTGTTTGTCCTAGAAGGAAAGGAATCTGGACCCAGAGAGTGTGGAGAGTGTGTGCCCATGCGTGTGTGTGTGTGGGGGGGGCGGGGCTGGGTGGTGGGTGGTGGGTGATGGGTAGGGATGGAGGAAATCCTGAAGATGAGAGAGAGGGAGAGAGCAGTTGACGTATCTGGAGGGAGTGGGTTGGGTCCTGCGGTTAAGCCTGTGACCAAAAGGGCCTTTAAGAATAAGTTTGGCAAATGTGAGATTTAGCTTCCTTAAAATGTGTGCAATCTACTGGAAGCCCGTGTTACACATTACTTGGGGCAGACGGTGGTGGATGCAAGACCGTGATGGCGATAGCCCCGATCAGGCACGAATGGGAGACAGAAATGTAGCCTGTGATACCAATGACGGTGTGTTACTCACTCCTCTCCAGAGGAGATGGAGAAGCATTGGGACCTATTGGGATATTGGGAGAGAGACATCAGGCTTTCTAGAGGATATGGAATAGGGGAGTGGAGTAAATTTCATCCAGATGGGAGCGGGTTGATTCCGCCTAATATCTGAGTTCTATGTGTAGTGAACTCTGATGTAGGCCTATACACTAAACCGCAAGCTGAAGCAAGTTAGATTGTTGTTCTACTTGAAAAAGCAGTGCTTTCGTATGGTCCCACGTCATATTGTGGTCTAGGTATTAAAAAAAAAGTGGATGGATCTCCACACAGAAGGGAGGTAGTGCCGCTTCATGGAGAGCAGAGACCTCCCCTGTAAAACCAAAGATGGCTCCAGAAGTGGCAGGTGGAAGATGCAGTGTGGCG
This sequence comes from Prionailurus bengalensis, assembly GCF_016509475.1. Classification (NCBI taxonomy): domain Eukaryota; kingdom Metazoa; phylum Chordata; class Mammalia; order Carnivora; family Felidae; genus Prionailurus; species Prionailurus bengalensis. Next base: position 229,521,944 of record NC_057343.1, read on the forward strand.
GGGGGAGGGGTGGCGGCATGCTGGGAGGTTCCTCCAGGCTGGGGGCAGCGTGAGCAAGGGCACACGGGAGCAGAGGCACGTGCCTGCCCTGGTGGGTTTTCAGAGCCCCGTCGGAGGGCAGCAAAGTGAAAAACAGAGTGGGGAGGCTAGGTTCTTGGAGGACGGAGAGGTGTCTCTGAGCTCCATGTAGATGGGACATAGCCCCATAGAGCAGCGGTGGACATGGGAGCCATCAGGTAAGGTTAGAGGCCATCAGGGCCAGAGGCCATCAGGTAAGGTTAGAGCTGGCAGGGCTTTATTAGGAAGCCAAGTGAAGGAAACGAGAAGCCTTGAGGGGGCCATCCAGGGGTTACAGGGTCCCCTTGCAGCAGGCCCTCGTAGCAGGTGCTCTGACTCGCCCTATAGGCTTCTCTCTGCTGGTCTGAACTCAGCATCTGGTGCCCTTCGCTCCCAGCCTGTACCATTCACCTGCCACATCTCCTAGTGAACTCTTTGGTTTTATCTCAGTTACCAAGAAGCCCTTAGGGCCTGGGCCTTGTGTTGTGGCTCCTTGACCGTATGGGCATTTGAGGATGACAAATAACCATGCCCCTTCCTGCTGGTTCTGAACCAGTTGAGAGAAACGTACTAGCTCTGTTGTTGCTAAAGTGGGATTGGCCTGAAACCTGAATTTAGGCATTCACAATGCCGGGTGCACTTTCCCAGGAGAAAATGTCCTGAGCAAATATTGAGGTCCATTTATCTGTGTGCAAAAATGTGCTGAGTTTCTTTGTCAAGTCAAAATCCAACACGTCTCCTTCTCTATCCTCTTCCTCCTTCCTCCCCTGAAATGAATCCATGTGTTTGCCATTAAACTTGCAAACTATATGGATGCTATTGGTTAAGGACAGGAGAATCTTTTCATCTGGTTAGTTTCAAAAAAGAATGTAATGCATTAGAAATTACCCTTCCCCCAATCAATTACCTTGAAGCTCCCCCATGTTCTTTGGTTTCGTGAGTTGACTCTTTAATATCTAAATTCCCTATTAATTCCCCAAATTTGTGATATTATGACTCTCTCTCTTTAGTTCACTCTTTCTGTTTTATGACCCCAAATCTTCCCTCAGTCATCTCTAGATCACAGGGAGGACTAAGCATTATGTATCACACTGCTTTCAGAGATCTTTCTTCAGGGAACAGGGTAGTTTAGAGAAAATTTTAAGATCCTTCTGACCCCGGGGATGAACCAGAAGTGCGTGTTTACGTGTGTGTGTGTGTGTGTGTGTGTGTTTTAAAATTATCATCATGGGATGCCTGGGTGGCTCAGTTGGTTAAGCATCCAACTCTTGATTTCAGCTCAGGTCATGATCTCACAGTTCATGGGTTGGAGCCCTGTGTTGGGCTCTATGCTGGCAGTGCGGAGCCTGCTTGGGATTCTCTCTCCCTCTCTCTCTGTCCCTTCCTCTCTCTCTCTTTCAAAATAAATAAATCAACATTAAAAAATAAAATTAGCATCATCTTAATTGTTTAACTTGCATTTTAATTAGGTGAGCCTTCAAAAGTGTGACGTATTTGAACTGAAAACCCTGAAGGAGCCGATAGACTACTTGAGTCTAGCTCATAACCCTGAGACTGTGGAGAAAATAGAAGCTTGTATGAGAGTATGGATCAAACAGACAGAACAGGTAATTTTCAGAAAGCAAACATCAGCTTCAGATGCTACGTTACTGAACTAGTCAATGGAAGACGGTATATCTTTTGCCATTCCCATTTGCCTAAGTATTTGACGAGTCCCTAAAAAGGTGAGGAGTTCAGTGTGGTTTTCATTTATCGTCATTAGTTAAGAAGAGATAGTAAAAAATTTGAAGAGAGGAAAGCAAGTAACTTTGAATACTTAATGTAACAAGAAGACTGCACTTTGTCAATTTTTTTTTTCTCAAGGTGTATTTTACAGAGAATCTCTGTAGAAGTACAAGGAGTTTTCTAGTCAGTGTGCCTTCTAAAAGGGAGCTCGAATTCTGTGTCTCCCTCTCTCTCTGCCCCTCCCCCGTTCATGCTCTGTCTCTCTCTGTCCCAAAAATAAATGTTGAAAAAAAAAAAAAAAAAAAAAAAGGGAGCTCGAGACTTTAAAAAAAAAAAAGTTTAAAAAAACATTTTCAGAAAAATCCAAAGTGTCGGCAGACATTTAATCAAAAAGTAATGAAAATTAACCAACAGTTAATGAAAGTTAACCAACTTAAGGCATGCAGACTTTCCAAGGTTATATTGCTCTAAGGGTATACGGTAAGTGAAGAGTCAAGGAAATGTTCTGAGGTCAGGTCCTCCAAAAGTTCATTAGAACTTTCTAAATAAGTAGTTTTCAATTTGAGCATGTTCACTAAATTTTTGTTGAAGTTTTAAAAATGGATGCAAGTAAAAGGCTGTCCCTTGAAGCATGCAAATGAATACAAATATATCATGATTCAGAAAGCTTAATTGATTTATTTCCCAGTGTATAACTTTCATACCGCCAGCCCTATTCAGAGGTTCACAGTTCTGCCGTGCATTATCAGGTCCTTGCTGAAAACAACCAGCTGCGTAAGGAAGCGGATGACCTCGGGCCCCGAGCAGAGTTGGAGCACTGGAAGAAAAGACTGTCCAAATTTAACTACCTTTTGGATCAATTAAAAGGCCCGGATGTGAAGGCTGTCTTGGCAATGCTTGCTGCTGCTAGGTCTAAACTTCTGAAGGTTGTCAGCCATCTCTTTCTGCTTTATGAAACGGGAATGGAAATTCTCTGTGTGTATTTTCATGTCATAGAGTAACTAGGAACAGAAAAATGTTGTTATACCTTTATGAAAAAACTTGAAGGCTGGATAATCTTGCCCTTTTATAATTCTGGGTACTGTGGACATTGCCTTTGAATTAAGAGTATTTGTTGGCTGGTGTGCATGTATGTATATGTATTATTAGAGAGCATTGTATGTAATTAAGATATAGCTTCGCATCACGATTATGTATATATTTTGAATTCAGACTAACCAGGAGTTGTAATAACAAAAACTTACTTTGATATATATATATAAACTTACTTATATATAAACATATATATATATATATATATATATTAGCCCTAGTATATTCGTTTTATATCCCCCTGTAACAAATTACCCTAACACTTAGCAACGTAACACAGCAAACATATATTACATCCCAGTCTGTGTGCTGTGTGTCAGGAATTTAGGGGCAACTCACCTGGGTGCCTCTGACTCAGGATCTCTCCTGAGGTCACAGTCAGGGTGTTGGTTCATCTGAGGCTCACCTGGGGGGAGGATCTGCCTCCAGGTTGCTCATGAGGTCATTGCAGGATTCAGTTTCTTGCTCGCTGTGGGCTGGAGGCTTCCTTCGGTTCTTACCATACAAAGTATGGGAGTGAGGTGCACGATGGATCCAGGAGCCAGTGGAGGAGAGAAAGTGTGGGTTCAAATGGAGGTGCTGCCCTCTTGATGCTCTGTCCTAGTTAGCGAGTAGATTTTATAAGGGAAGGCCTTAAAGAGATACCTTTAACCATTCGGCCCCAAAATTTAAATTGCTCCCCAACGTGGCCATACCCCTCACTCCTGTGGATTCAGTTTTCTGTGAGATGCACAGGATAAACTGGAAGTCTGACACAACGGACCTGTGGTGGCTGTTAGGAGCTGTTATATTGGAAGTTCCTTTATAATAATTGCATAAAAATTGCTTTCCTGTCTTGTGCTTAGACTTGGCGGGAGCTGGATATTCGAATCACTGATGCAGCTAATGAAGCGAAGGACAATGTCAAATATTTGTACACACTTGAAAAATGCTGTGACCCCTTGTACAGTAGTGACCCTGTGAGTTGAAGAAACCTACTTGCTTAGTCTGCTGGTAAACCTTTTGCACTGGCGGAATCGAGCATGGAGTTTGGTTCATTAATATTAAAGTTTGTTGGAAAAGTCTTAGAAACCTCCTTTTAGTCTCAAGAAAATTTTATATGTATACAGTTGGCCCTTGAGCAACATGGGTTTGGACGGCGTACGTCCACTTACACATGAGGTTTTTTTTCCAAAAAATACAGTATATTGCTGAAAGTATATTTTATCTTTCTTACCATTTTTTTTCCCTAGCTTACTTTATTGTAAAAACATAGTATATAATACATAAAACATACAAAATATGTATTAATCAACTGTTTATATTATCGGTAAGACTTCCAGTCAACAGTAGGCTATTAGTAGTTAAGTTTTGGGGGGCAGTCAAAAGTTGTGCATGAATTTTCAACTACATGGGGATTGGTGTGCCTGACCCCTCATTGTTCAAGGGTCAACTGTACATATGTATATATCTATCTGTATCTATCTGTCTGTCTGTCTATCTCTCTGAGATGGATATGCAATATTATATTTTAGAATCTTTTTTGAGTATTCCGGTTTCCATTGAGTATTGTAATTGACATTCTGGATGATACTCAAAGAGGTGTTGGAAAAGTTATCGATTGGTGTTTTATCTTTTAACTTTAGGGAGTGCCTGCTTTTATTGATTACAAAATTAATGTTAACCTTGTCATTAACAGTTAATGTTTCTTGCATTGAAACAAATTTGATTAACTGCATATGACTAATAAAAATGAAATTACCTTTAAATACATCTATGTGGAGTGTTAGATAATATTTTAAAAATTTAACTAAAAATCTCTTGGCTAATTTTATTCTAATGAAGATTGAATGGTTATACTATCAGGATTTTGCTGAATTTGGTATTTGTTTCTCTGAAAACTTTTGTGGTGTCTTCTAGATATCCATGGTTGATGCTATCCCTACACTTATAAATGCAATTAAAATGATCTATAGTATTTCCCATTACTATAACACCTCTGAGAAGATCACGTCTCTGTTTGTAAAGGTAAGTTCGTAGCATAGATCCCATGGTCACTTGTATTTTTGTGCAATGTTGATTTTTTGATAATTAGAAATTACCATATGGGCACAATTCAATGTCTGTGTATCCTACAATTAAAAAAAATTTTAATCTGTAAAATAGATATAGAATTAAGTGTATTCGTGAGGCTGATTCTTGCAAATCATAAAGCATTATTTCCCAAAATAATTATTATAATAAATAATTGGGCTATTTTTTTAATTAAAAAATTTTTAAAAATGTTTATTCATTTTTGAGAGACGGGAGAGACAGAGCATGAGTGGGGGAGGGGCAGAGAGAGAGGGACACACAGAATCTGAAGCAGGCTCCAGGCTCTGAGCGGTCAGCCGAGAGCCCGACGCGGGGCTCGAACTCATGGACCGCGAGATCGTGACCTGAGCCGAAGTTGGACGCTTACCCGATTGAGCCACCCAGGCACCCCAATAATTGTGTTATTTATATAATAAAATTTTAACAAAGAGTCTTTTTGGGATTTCTTTCCCTATGTTATTTAGCACATTATTTATTCCTTTTGGGTAAATTTTAATTAAGAAAAACTATATTTAACTGGCTTTCTCCTGTTTTATATTTTATGTGCCACTTTTCCAAATTTATTTGATGCCACAGTTGTTTACTTGGTGTTATTAGAACAGTTATCATGGTCATAAAAGCCACTTGCAACATTTCAGCAATCCTAAAGCAATTATAATGATTCTGCCAAAAAACGTAACGATGTTTAAACCGTATGTCCTAACTCATAAGCGTTTATGGTGAGCACCGTTGCTTTTCCCATTTTGAACAGTCTCTAAGAAGTAAATGCCTTTCATCACCAAGGTGAAAATTTTCAGTGTTGTGCTAAAATAGAGGCATTTCTGCCTCATCAGGACTTGTGTTGTGAATGCTCGCATAGTAGGAGGCATGGTTCTTCTTGGGAAGGGGTACGTCCAGCCTGAGAACTGGACAGGAGGCTCCCTTTTCTCTGCTCTCAGTCAGGCAGTTCAGGTAGAGAAAGGAGGGAAATCCATGAGATTCTTGCTCCACTTCTTCCCATGTTAAAAGGACATGTGAGGGTCGCGAGGGATATTCCCTGAGAAGGAGCCTCCAAAGCCAATTTGTATCACCGCTCCAGACTTCATGCATATTATCCGCAAGGCTTGTTTTTGCACAAAATTGTGAAACCATCATTTATCTAATTTTGGAGAAGCTTTCATTATGGAAATTTTGAGATGGGTACAAAGGACAGAGAATTATACACCAGACCCCCAAGTCCCTGTCGCCCAGGTTCTGTCTGCACGACACCCATCTTGTTCCACACTCCCCTCCAGCCTTTGCACTGCCCGTCCCAGACATCTTGCCATTCCATGCGTGCATAGTCATCTGATTTTCCTTTTACATTATAAAAAAGTCATAAGAAAATTCTGAAGTTTTTTTTTGCAGTTTGGAGGAATGGATAAAATATTAGTGGTTACGGATGTCAGCTTGACTCTATTCTCTTCTTCTCCTTTTTGACATTTCTGCTACAGCTCCTGGTGTCATGAAATGGTCAGGTGGACAGTCCTTTCCATGGCACTTGGAGACTGTGAGTTGCATGTTGGAGCAGCCTACCGAAGGAGACTGGGGGGACTCTCAACAGCTTTCAGACAGGGAAGTGAATTCTCTCCTGGTTGGTCGAGATGTTGATCCTGCATAAACCAGGGGGCCTGAATTGTTGATTGGCCACAGCGCTTCCAACTCTGTGATTTCACAAATGGTTTTGACAGTACATATTAGAATCGAAAAAAGACGAACAAATGGGAGTAGAGAGTAGAGGGGTGGTTGCCAGAGGCTGGGGAGGGTGGGCAGCAGGGAGATGCTACAACTCTCAGTTATAAGATGAATAAATTCTGGGGAATCTAACGCACAGCATAGCTACCATAGTTAATAATACTTGTATTGTGTACTCAAAAGTTGGTGAGAGAGCAGATCTGACGTCTTTTCAACACACACACACGCACACACCCCACACACACACAGTGGTAAACTGTGAGGTGGTACGTGTGTTTATCATGGTGATCATTTCACTCTGCATATGAATATAAAGGATCGTGTTGTACACCTGAAACAGAAATAATTTTTGTTTGTCTTTTGTATAAACGAGCTGGGGCAAAAAAAGAGCTGGGGCAAAAAAAAGCGTTAGTGCTGGATCATGGCTGTGATGGAAAAAAAGAAACCTAGTGTCAAGGTCACAGATTGCACACCCTGAGAGGTAGAGGAGTCAGGGACCCTCCAGTTCAGTTTATGAGTGATGGCTGTTTTATGTACTTAGCACCATTTTATTGGGAAATTCCAGGTGACGAATCAGATGATATCTGCATGTAAAGCCTACATTACCAACAATGGAACTGCGTCCATCTGGAGCCAGCCGCAAGATGTTGTTGTGGAAAAGATATTGTCTGCAATTAAACTCAAGCAGGTAACGGTCAGCTTAATAACACGTTTAGATAATATTTTATTATTTTTATGTGGTTTTTGCTGATGCATCTTTAATCATTTAGCAATTATCGTTGTTGATTGCTGAAAATTAATTCTTTTTGTAAAAGAGTAATCCTTTATTGTGAAGAAAATTGAATGTTAATAAATCTCCTCTCAAAATTTATGCACTTATTCTGCTGTTTTGGGGCCCTGTGATGTCCTGATGCCACACTCAGTCCCAGAAATGCAAAGATGAGGTAGTTTCTTTAGTTTCTTGAGGATGAATTGGGAGTTAGACACCGAGTTAGGCTAATGCTAACACAGTGGGATCAAGTGGAAAGGCTGTGCCTTTGAGTTGCCTCGTGAATAATTAGTAATTTGCTAGATTGGGAGTTAGGAGATGATGACATTGCCAGCTGAAGAATGGGCACGTGCAAAGGCATGACACTGGCAGGGTTTGAAGTTCCACCCTGACTTTACAGCTTCTTCCACGTGAGAGAATAAGGTTGATAACCTGGGTTATGTTCCCTTTCTAATATTTTGGTTTTTAATTTTAAGGAATACCAGCGCTGCTTTCACAAGACAAAACAAAAGCTTAAACAAGATCCAAATGGGAAACAATTTGAATTTAGTGAGATGTATATTTTTGGAAAATTTGAAACTTTCCACCGACGTCTTGCCAAGATAATAGACATCTTTACAACCTTCAGGACATACTCAGTCCTGCAAGATTCTAAAATTGAGGGGCTGGAAGACATGGTCACTAAATACCAGGTCTGTACTTTATTTTTGTTTAAAGATTTTATTTTTTTTTAAGTAACGTCTATACCCAACGTGGGACTTGAACTCATAACCCCAAGATCAAGAGTTGCACGCTCCACTGACTGAGCCAGCTAGGCGCCCCCGAGGTTCTGCCCTTTAAAACTAAATTTCCTACCTTTTCTGTAACTAAAACTTTAATATCTCGTACAAGTATTTATATTTAGAATGATTCAAATAATCTGTAATGTTAGATGTAAGCTCATGACCCTTGAACAATAAAGAAATTAAATCTATTTGACAATTGTGTAAGGGTGCTAATATGTTCTTCTCAGGTATGTGATTATGAGAATGACTTACCAATAGTCTAAAATTAATCATCATTAGTAAGAGCATTTTCATTAGCACAAGAAAAATGTTTAAATATAACTTATTATTTCATTTATTTGTGCAAAAAATATTTAATGAAACATATACTATGCTTCAGGCACTAACTGATGCTGAGTTCTGGGTGCATCTGATTATGGCTGCATTTAATCTTTTTATTTGGACCTATGTTAGCAAAATAAAAGGGACGTATTTTAGCGAAATAAAAGATTTTAATTTAGCCCAACAGTTTTTTTTAAATTTTTTTTAATGTTTATTTATTTTTGAGACAGAGAGAGACAGAGCATGAATGGGGGAGGGTCAGAGAGAGGGAGACACAGAATCCGAAACAGGCTCCAGGCTCTGAGCAGTCAGCACAGAGCCCGACGCGGGGCTCGAACTCACGGACCGCGAGATCATGACCTGAGCTGAAGTCGGACGCTTAACCGACTGAGCCACCCAGGCGCCCCTAGCCCAACAGTTTCTAATTATTTTGATTTTTAACTGCTTTATCTTGTAAGGATAGGTGTGTAACTAATCTTAGTTTTTAAAGCAGGCACAATGATCTAATAATGTTTTGAAGAGTTTTGAAAAACAATTTCCGAACAAAATGGGTTTTGAATTCTTAGTCTTGATATACTTAAGTTTTTCTTGTTTGGGGACAGTGATATTAAAAGCTAATTTTTTTTTTTTTGCACTCGAATTTGAAAAGAATCGCAAAATCTACTGCCACACGTTAGTTTTTGTACTCCAACAGTTTAGTCTAATATAAGGAATCTTTTTCATTTCCTGAGTAGACCAGATTTTAGGAGAGTAAGAGAAAAGACCTTTTTTATATAGCAGGAAACATTTTAGGTGGGTTGGGTGTTATCTGCAGGGTGGATAATCTATATCTGAAACCGACAGTTTTGCAAGACAAAGACCGAATATATTCATTTACTTTTCAGCTTGGAATTTATTTATTTTCTATTCCTAATGAAAAAATAACTTTGGAGCATATGTCAAAGTTTATTTTTGAAGGAGAAGTTGAGCTATACATCTAAATGCAGATAAAGACTGTTCTAACCTGATAAAAATACTGGGAAGAGAAATAGTTCTGAAAATCTAACGTGAAATACTGATTAAAATGGACGTACCAGAGGACAGTGAGATAAAATGTAGACGGTGCGTGAAAGCATCTAGTGAGGTTTTCGTGTGTTAGTACCAGTGTTAGAAGCTCAAAATGGTGACCATGGAAGTGACACTGAGGTTCCTTGTGTAGCTATCAAGGTCCCGTCCACCCCTCCTGTCTCCTCATCTGCTTCTCTTCTCCTTTGATGTTCTCTGGACACAGGTCATTTCAGTTCAGTCCACCTTGGGGCTTCTAGAGCTTTTTTTCCTGGAAAGTTCTGCCTCTGGACCATCACATGGCTACTCTTTCTTGGCCTGTAGGTCTTCATTTAAATGACCCTTTTGGTTAGGTTTTCCTTGATCTCTGTTCTTCTCAAGCACTCAATGTCACATTACTCATTTTATCACTGTGTGAAATTATCCTGTCCATTTACTTGTGCTTTACATAGATTCTGACCCTGTCCCGCACCGAGGCTGGACGTTCTTTGAGGGCAGGGACATTTGTTTTTTCAGCTCCTTCCTGTGTTTTCAGAGTTCACTAGCATGTAATAGGTGCACAATAAATACCTATCAAGTAAATGGTTTACTAGGTTGAGTTGGATTAGTTGGTTGAAGGTCATGATTAATGTTTGTGAGCTTAATACTCTTAAGTGACCATTGAATCCAAACATAGAAAAGAATTTTCTAAGGACCCCAAATCTTTGTTTCTTTCTTTGTTTCTTTCTTTTTTCTTTCCCTTTCTTTCTTTCTTTCTTGCCACATTAAAATGTAGTAATGCAGCTTTTCAATGCTCATAACATGATGGATGGCACCATATGTATATAGTGTCTACATAGAGCTAATTTTGTAGTTATACAGCATGAAAGAGTAGGTTGTTTTAGTTAGTAAACTTGATTCAAGGAGTTCTGCATTTTATACACTTGTCTATTGAGAGATGTGAATTGATGTTTAAATGGAAATGACTTTGAAGAGGAGGTGATGGAAGGAGGCCCAACTTTCTTCATAAAAATTATATGCCTGTGTCAACAATGTGGGCACCTGAGTTTGAGAATGGCTTAGTACCTGGTTAAGAATGATCATAGAGCATTATAGCTCATTATTCTGAGCAAACAAAACTTAGGATAATAGTATTCTCAAGGAGACGAGTTGCTTGATTTGTACTTTCATAGTCACAGACTGTAGCTTTGCAGGGTAGGAGGAAGCAGTTAATTCTGGAGATTCTTGAGACGGCAGATTGCGGTTTGATGTTTTATTTAAGACATGTGAGGCTTAGAAGGTAGTTTTTCATCTGTAAATGCTACAACTATTTTCTTCCTAGGTTGGTTATGTTCTGTTATTGCTATTTATTTTCTGAGAAGACTTGAACTTTTCAGTGAAAAATGTTTTAATAATTCTACTCTGGACTTTTTAAAAAAATTCAGATATCATTAGTAAGAAATTAAAAAGGAATTTTCTTTAATGTTTTTACTGATTTTTGAGAGAGAGAGAGAGAGAGAGCGAGCGCACAAGCGGGGGAGGGGCAGAGAGAGAGAGAGAGAGAGACAGAATTTAAAGCAGGCTCCAGGCTCTGAGCTCTCAGCACAGAGCCAGACATGGGGCTCGAACTTACAAGCCATGAGATCATGACCTGAACTGAAGTCAGACGCTCAACTGACTGAGCCACCCAGGCACCCCAGAGAAATTTTTAGAGAAAACACCTCTCCTGCTTTTCAGCTATGGTTTTATTTTATATTTTTCTTCAGGAATATGTAAAATCTCATGAAAATGCTTTCTAAATGATTTCTCTGAATGCACCTGGCAAGATTCTATTGCCCCTGATAAGCATTAAGCCATGTGAATAATTAAAGAAATAAGGCTCCTTTTAAGTTGATTTTTGAAAGATGATTATATAGGTTCTACATTTAAAGGTCCTATTTAATTGAGTGTTGCGAGAATGTTGAGACAATGTCTTATTTCTTTCATAACATTTCAGAGTATTGTTGCTACCATAAAGAAAAAGGAATATAATTTCTTAGACCAGAGGAAAATGGATTTTGACCAGGATTATGAAGAGTTTTGCAAGCAGACTAATGACCTTCATGTAAGTTGTATAATAAAATTCCTGTTGACAGCCGTGTGTTTATTTTTTCCCTTCTGTATGATGCTGTTGCTAATCATTAACCATTCAGAAGGGAGAGGCGGCTTCATCATAGAGGTGACCGATGGCAACCTCAGCCTGTATTTTGTGATTTCACATTAATAATTGAAGGCTCTTTTTCATGGATTAAAGGGTCATAAATATAGCTTTGGATAATGATCTGTAATCATACTTTTTCATGCCTTCCATCTTAGTTCTTAGAGAATTAACTTTCATCTCCTGTTGAAATGTGGAGTTATTAGAATATAGAAATTTGTTTCTGTTTGTTTGTTACTTTATAGCAATGATTACGACCGACTGTCTGCCAGATTGCAAAGCCAGGGTTGCAGCTGGCTTTAGAAACAGTGGTGCCAGGACCCACTCAGCACCTGGACCCCTCTTGGTCTGCAGCCCACTTCTCTCTTCCTTTCCCCTCCCCCCCCCCCCCCGCACTGACCAGCCATCTTGACTTCCAGCCCATATGGGGGGGGGGTCTGGGTCTCTTGGAGGGGGGGAGCGGGCTGTGAGTGTTATCAGAGAAGAATCAAGGAGGGTGAGGGGGAGATGACCCCATCGGTGTCTACTGAAGTTCCATATTCAGACTTCTTTTCATCCTAGTGAAGTCCGAAGTGTATGCCTTTCTGATTTGAAAAGGAAAATGACCATTCTGTTACTTCTTTCCCACAAGTTCTGTTTTGAAGTCAATTCGTACATTTCAAGGAAAAAGAGCTCTGAAGGGTGGGTCCAATGGTAAAAAGGAATCATAACAAAATGAGCTAATTCTATATGTTAGGTACTGTCCTGAGCACTTTATGGGTGTTAATCGTCTGATCATCACAGAGATAACAACTGGGAGAGTCGGGATTAAATCCAGGCATTCTGGCTCCAGCATTCAAGTTTTTAACTATTATGCTAGAATAAATGTTTCGGTTGATGGGAAGATATAGTGCCTATGGTAATTTATGCAATGACCTTGTTTGGGGGCCAATTAGACATGAGGACGATGGGAAGCTATGGGCAGTGGTGATGCTGATTCTCTGCTCCAGCTTCCCTTCCCAGCAGTTTCAGATCACACGGCACTTTAGTAGCTTGTGTGGGGGTGGATAGAAGTGGACGGTGAACACCCTGAGGGCAGGGCTTGTGTTCATTCCTCTTTGTGTCTCCAGGGTGCCTTACCTAACTGGAAAGAGCGGAAGGAATGTTTGCCAAATTAGTGTGTGAGTAAGGAATTTGATTTATTGCAATTAAACAAGCATCTACTGTACATCAATTAACAACTATGCTTCTTTGCTGTGGGTTATAAAAACAGAAGTAAATCAAGTAGATTTGCCCTCAGAGCTCACAGCCAGAGGCAGACATGCGATATGGTTAAAATATAAGCACATAGGGGTGCCTGGGTGGCGCAGTTGGTTAAGCGTCCGACTTCAGCCAGGTCACGATCTCGCGGTCCGTGAGTTCGAGCCCCGCGTCAGGCTCTGGGCTGATGGCTCAGAGCCTGGAGCCTGTTGCCGATTCTGTGTCTCCCTCTCTCTCATGCTCTGCCTCTCTCTGTCCCAAAAATAAATAAACGTCAAAAATTAAAAAAAAAATATAAGCACATATATGTTAGAATAATGAGTACCTTATTTAAGGAAGGGCAAATAGTGGCTAAAATGACCAACTCTAAAAGTGTAATATTCTGATACCATGCCCAGAAGTGAGGATTCAAAGATAAAAAGACATATTCTAAAGAAGTCCCAGGGCAACTTACAGGACAGGCCTGGAACACAGGTAGGATTTGATAGTTGCGGCGACCCGTGAGGGTGGGACGTGAGCCTAGGAGAATAACCCTGTCTTCTGCTTGGCTGGGACTGGTGGAGCTTCAGAGAGGAGGCTTTGGAGAGGAGGCTGATGCTAGAACAGACATGGGTGGGGGACACCCGAGGAGTGGGGAAACCTTTTCAAGACTGCGCTTACTTTATGTAATACCAAGAAGATAATTTTATAAATGCCCTACAGCCTGGCTTTAAAGCATTAGTTGTAGATTACTAGTGCCTATTCTCATAATTTTTTTTTAATTCAACACTATTGTTTATCTTATCTTACGCCTCAGACGTGGTCTACTTGTTTCTTTGGTTGAATGACCAATGTTTCCTTTGACTTGTCTCTTTCTATTGTTTTAAAAGATTTATTTATTTATTATTTATTTTTATAATTGCTCGTGTATTTGCCTTTATTGAGATCTTTATTTCTCCATATGGTTTCAAGGTACATATATTTTTTTAACGTGCCAAGATTAAGATTTTTTAAAAAAATATAATTTATTGTCAAGTTAGCTAACATACAGTATATACAGTGTGTTCTTGGCTTCGGGAATAGATTCCTATGATTCGCCACTTACAACACCCAGTGCTCATCCCAACAAGTTCCCTCCTCAGTGCCCATCACCCATTTCCACTCCCCACCCCCACCATCAACCCTCAGTTTGTTCTCTTATGGTTTGCCAAGATTTTTATTTTTAAGTAATCTCTACACCCAATGTGGGGCTCGAACTCACAGCTCTGAGATCAAGAGTCACATGCTCTACTGACTGAGCCAGCCAGGTGCCCCTCCATTCTCTTTTTCTTAACCAGCCCCTTTCTTCTTAATTTATTATTATTATTTTTTAATTTTAATTTTTTTATTTGAGAGAGAGAGAGAGAGAGAGAGAATGTGAGCAGGGGAGAGGGGCAGAGGGAGAGAGAGAGAATCTCAAGCAGACTCCATGCTCAGTGTGGAGCCTGATGAGGGGCTTGATCCCATGATCCTGGGATCATGACTGGAGCCAAAATCAAGAGTCAGACACTCAACTGACTGAAGCACTCAGGAGACCCCTGCCTTTCTCCTTTAAATTACTCACCCACTCTCACTGAATTCAGCTCTTGTCTCTATAAAATCAGGATGAAAATACTGACTTTCCTACAGCTCTGGTTAGAGTTGGGGACAGAGGTGATGAGCCTTGGAGATAAGAGATAGAGAGGACCAGTAACTGGTATCTCCAAGATAAAGACTGGAGGGCATGGGTGGTGGGGGGGGGGGGTGGCAGTACATGAGTGATTTTGATCAGGGTTGTGTCCAGGGGATCAGAGCCTGGAATCCTGGGTTCATGCTGGTGCTAACAGGTCAGAGAGCAAATGCCTTGGAACCAGGTGAGCCATTAGAAGTCTGGCAGGCAGAGCCTAGCAGGCAGAGGAAGGCAGTATTTAGCAAAGGACCAGCTGTTGAGATGTTAAGCTGAGGCAAGAGAAGACTGAGAAGGACCTGAGAGCCCAGAACTTGTAAGAGGACTAGTGTGAAGATTCCATGGCCAGATTCCATAAGACTCTCAGAATGGACCTAAGGAAGAGGGAAAAGAAGACTAATTCAAGGTCTTAAATATTCATACAGAGCTTAGCATAGGCCTTTGTGAAGCCACAGGGTAGGAAAGCAAGGAAAACCAGGTGCAAATGTTAGGGCTCAGTAAAGCTGCTGTCTGTAGTTCTAGGGAGGTAATGGAGGCATTGCAAATATTCTAGTCGTGCATGGTTTATACACAGTTGTTCTTTTTTTTTTTTTAATGTAGTGACAACATTTGAATGTTTATTTAGTAGGCTAACTGTACTATTTAGTGCAGGACAGTTTCTCAATCCTAAGATGTGGTTTTTGCAGAAGAAATAGCGTCATTTAATATATGTATAATATATAACATATGTAAAATGGTATATGTGTGTGTGTATATATATATATATGTATATATAGTTTTAGCAGGAGTAGTGAAAAGTATTGAGAGCAAGAATATATTGTGATAGGTGTAGTGATCCTTCAGCTTTGGGGCTTTGCTGAATGGGGCCGGGAGTCCCCAGGTAGCAATGTTTCTTCAAGTGTTAAGTGTTTCCAGTGGTGTCCTGGATATTTCCAACTGGTCTTGCCAAATGATTTGTGTACAATCAAGCTCATCTTGGCACTAATTCTCACTGCATATGCAACTGGCTTCCCAGTTGTGTGTAATTTAATGATCCCTTTAGAATTATAGAGGCTCAAAATTTTCGTCTGGTAAAATTGAGAAGAATTGGTTGTACCTTTACCTTGAAGCATGAGATAGAAAATAATGAAATATTTTTTTTTGTCTTTAATGAATTAATTTAGATTTTAATGACAACTGTACTAAATCTTAGAATGACCAAGAATAAATCACGTACTTCATTTTTTGGTGCGATTTTTTTTTTTTTTTTTTTTTTTTTACATAAAATTGTACGATAGTGTAAGATATGTGAGGTTCTCAGGACAACTCATAATGAAAATCATTTTGGAAAATCGATCTGAGGGCTTAATGAAAGAGGTATTTCTTAAAAGTTTGGTATTTAAGTCATTCCTTTTGAAATTCTTAGGAATTACTTACTAATCTCTTTTTCTGTAGTGGTTTTATGTTCCTGGGCTCTGGAAGTGTTTCTACAGAGTAGTTTTGCATTTCTTCTGCTGGGGCCCCAGTGGTTTCGCTATTCTAGACTAGCTGTTATATTAATTTCTTGGGTTAGACACTGCCCCTCCCCCACCCCCCATCTCGTGTGTAGTTTAAACTCAGACCCCTCTTTTAGGTGTGGTGCAGACATAGGATTTCATTTGC
Organism: Prionailurus bengalensis; assembly: GCF_016509475.1. Lineage (NCBI taxonomy): Eukaryota > Metazoa > Chordata > Mammalia > Carnivora > Felidae > Prionailurus > Prionailurus bengalensis. The sequence goes on from NC_057343.1 coordinate 229,538,263, forward strand.
TCTAGGGCAGGGATCAGCAAACTATGCCCAGGGGTCAAACCCTCCATGCATCTTTGCTTATGGATTGTCTATGGCTGCCTCTGCATATGGTGATAGGTGAGTGGTTGTGAAAGGGACCTATGCCCCACAAAGCTGAAAATAGTTACTGTCTGGCCCTTTACAGAGGAGGTGCGGGATCCCGATTCAGGGGGCCTGGTTCATCCATTCATGACTCTGGGCAGATGGCAAGCCCCCATGCTGCTTTCCCTACCTTGTGGACAGAATTATTGCTTGGGCCGGGCTGCATTTCAAGGGCTGTGGCTTTCTACAGCGATCTGTTGAGAGTGTTAGGACCCCACCGCTTCTCTACCCACATTGAGATAAAACCCCACTTCCTGCCCCCCAGGCCCTGTATCTGACCCAAGCCCATGGAGCCTGACTTCGTGCCAGGTCCTGTGATTGCCCTGGCTTTCAAGACCCTCTCTGTTATGGCTTCTGGGCATTTATCTTTCAAGCTCAGGGGAGGACTAAATTTTCTGTTATGCTTTTTCCTATATTATATGTGCTCATAGAGAATGGGGAACTCTTCTGTCTTGTTGCTAAATAGGACTTTTTAAAATCAATAATATTGTAATAACTTATGGTGACAGCCGGTGGCCCACACCTATGTGGTGAGTGCTGGTTCAATCAACATGTTGTACATCTGAAACTAAAGAATGTGTACTCTAAAAAAATTAAAGGAAAGAGGACTTTTCCAATGAGAATTCACTGTTTACAATCAGACCTTATTCTATTTCAGAACGACTTGCAGAAGTTCATGGATGTTACGTTTGAAAAGATTCAGAACACAAATCAAGCTCTAAGTATGTTAAAGAAATTTGAAAGGTAAAAATTTGAAACAGATTCTATTCTGTCTTCTAAAACTGGGGCCATATGAACACAGTTTAGCTTATTTTGTTATTATTAATTAAAATCCTTTCTCGACAATCTGCATAACAAGGTCAGAGTTTTTAAGTTCTTCAGATGTTAAGAGTTTGTTTTATTTCCTGTTAGCTTTGAACTACTGTGTGATTGTCTATCATAATATTACTTAATGTTTAAGTAATTAAAAAAAAATTCTTACCAGGTTAATGGTTTTGCTTAGATTTTAAGGATTTATACTATTTTTTTTTTCAAGCCCAATGTGGGGCTTGAACTCGTGACCCTGAGATCAAGAGTCACATGCTCTACTGAGCCAGCCAGGCATCCCAATACTATTATTTAAAGCCACTTTATTGAGATAATGGATGGATTGATACCATTCTGATTTTTTAAATATGCCAACCAAATATCTCATTTTTTTTCCATTACTGTATGTTTTAAAAAAATGTTTATTTATTTATTTTGAGAGAGAGCGAGAGAGAGAGAGAGAGAGAAATGAGTGAGCAGGGGAGGGGCAGAGAGAGAGAGAGATAGAGAATCCCAAGCAGGCTCTGCAGTATCATTACAGAGCCTGATGTGGGGCTCGATCCCATGACCCTGGGATCATGGCCTGAGCTAAAATCAAGAATCAGATGCTCAACTGACTGAGTCAGCTAGGGACCCCTCCATTGCCATAGGTTTTAAAATGAATCTTTTTTTTTTTTTAAAGTTTATTTATTTATTTTGAGGGAGAGAGACAGAGAGAGTGTGCAAGTGGGGGAAGGGCCGAGAGAGCAAGAATCCCAAGCAGGCTCTGCACTGTCAATGCAGACAGAGCCTGATGTGGGGGGTCAAACTCATGAACCATGAGATCATGACCTGAGCTGAGTTCCAGAGATGCTCAACTGACTGAGCCACCCAGGTGCCCCTAAAATAAATCTTAATAAAGGAGATTGCTAGGTATCTTCCCATTCATTCAAACCATTCACTTTTTGTTTTTTTTCAGGTTGAATATACCTAATCTCGGTATTGATGACAAATATCGGCGTATTCTTGAAAACTATGGGGCTGACGTCGATATGATCTCCAAGCTGTATACGAAGCAGAAATGCGATCCTCCTTTGGGTCGAGATCAGCCTCCCATTGCTGGGAAGATTTTGTGGGCCCGACAGCTCTTCCAGAGGATTCAGCAACCAATGCAGCTTTTCCAGGAGCACCCGGCTGTGCTACAGACAGCTGAAGCCAAGCCTGTGATTCGCAGTTACAACAGGGTGGCCAAAGTCCTCCTGGAGTTTGAAGTTCTCTACCACAGGGCATGGCTTCAACAAGTGAGTCTCTACATGTGTGCCCTTCAAAGACGTCTTCATTGCCAGGTCAAGAGGAAACCCTCTGCTAGCATTTTATTCCTGTAGAAAGTTGGATTTGTGGGTATTTCATAAGACAGGTTTGGTTGAATGTAGGTAATCAGTCAAAGAGTATAATATGTCCATGAAGAAAAATAATGATTGATTTTGAAAAAAATTATAAGGCAGGTAACAGAAACTCATTTTTATTTAATTTACAAACTCCTAAGAGAGAAAGAAGATCCTGTTTATTGGTTCTTTTACCTAGTGGATTGGGATTTCTGACTTTTTTCTAATCCATTAACTTCCTTGATGTGTTGCTAAACATTAGTGTGTCTCTGTAAAGCGAAATCTTAAATTTTCTTTGGTTATCCTAGGTTCATCAGATTATATTTCATACCCTACCCACTCTTGTATGTCTTTGTAGATTGATGGGAAGTATCTCAGAGGATGAAATTCAGCCTTACAGGCCCCCTAAAATGCTATCCCATTTTCCTGGTTTAGCTCTTGGGGCCTGAGCCAATAACAGAGAGGTCTCCATGGTGGTATTCATTGTTTCTCTCGATAACTAAAACCAAATTTAGTGGGTTGAATAAAACTTTTATTAGGAAGAATAATGAGTTGGGCACGATGGTATCAGGGAGCTAAACGGGTTTTGAGAAGCCTCTGCAGTGTTCACTTACCTGTTGGGTGTGAGAGGGTCATGACCCAGGCATTTTGTCAGACTGACTGCATAGCATCACTACCAAGAGCTCGAAGGCACTTTTCTGAAAGTGACCTTGGAAGAAGAGTGTCGTCTTTAGTTTGAGAAGCTCAAATCCAAGGAAGAACACTTACTGGTCATCATTCCCAGAAATGACTGAGCTAGACCCCCTGTGGAGGTGCTGAACTTTCTAATAGTAAAAATGTTGATCTCTTGACACAGATTGAAGAAATTCACATAGGACTTGAGGCATCTTTATTGGTGAAGGCTCCAGGCACGGGGGAATTGTTTGTAAACTTTGACCCACAGATATTAACCTTATTTAGAGAGACAGAGTGCATGTCACAGATGGGTCTGGAAGTGTCACCATTTGCAGCTGCCCTGTTCCAGAAACGGGATGTATACAAAAAGAACTTCAGTAACATGAAGGTATGGTACTTTAATTTTTTCCTCTTTCTGGCTAGGCCCAGTTTGCATTAAAAAAAAAATCTGGTGGTATGTCACTACTGAGGGATAGCAAGTGCTCAGGATGACTGAGGTGGAGATTGAGAGGGAATGTGACTATAGGGAAGGTGGAGGCCAGCTCATCACCGATCATGTAAACCCAGGTTATAAGTTTGAATGCACCAGGAAGACATTGCAAGAATTCAAGTGGGAGCAAAAGGCATGATAGTTTTTACGATAAAACTATCATAAAAACTAACTACAGGAGGAAATCAATAATGTCCATCTGAAGTAGAAGATGATTTTGAGAGATCTAAGTGGAAATATTATCCATGCAGATAGATATGTAAGTCTGGAGTAGAGTGGAGGAGTCAAAGTGGAAGGCATAGTTTTGAGAGTTTTATTTTTATTAAATTTATTAAAAATTTTTTTTTCTTTTTGAGAATTTTAAGAATATAGTTGGCATTTAGGGGCACCTGGCTGGCTCAGTGGGAAGAGCACGCAACTCTTGATCTTGGGGTCATGAGTTCAAGCCCCACACTTGGTGTAGAGATTAATAAAAAAAATAGATAAACTTAAAATATAGTTGGTATTTAATGTTATTGTCTTGGATGAGATCTCCAAGGAAGAGAATGTAGATAAAGTGGAGTAGAAGGCTACGGGTTGCCCCAATGTCAATGGGTCTGACAGAAGAGGACAAGTGTGCAACATGAGTAACTGGTAAGAGCAGATATTTTGGTAGGTTGGAGGACCATCTCAGATGTTGCAGAGTTATTGTGCTGAATATTTCACAGAGCTCCCAGGTTCCCACAGTTATGCTGAGAACTTGTTTTCTTCATCTGTTCCTTGGAGTGTAGTTCAAACAGGAAAGAAATGAGCCCACATAGACTAATAGTTATGAGAATGGATTCTAAAACCAGTTTGATCTGGATACAAATCATTATCTTTGGGCAAATTGTTTTACCCTTTGAAGCCTCAGTTTGTCATCATAAAATGAATAATATCTCATGGGGTTAAAGGATTAAGGTGAGAGGTAGAAGGTCTGCTGATTTGCTTTCCAGGTAGAATAAGTGATGGGCATTGAAAATAGATAAGCCGTGGATAATTGATTGAGGAAATGTAGAAGTAGCTGCTAATAGAACCATCCAACATAGGCTTTTTCAAAGTGGTTTTCATGGAAATTGAAAGGATATAGAGAAATTGCAGAAAAGTATTGTATGAAGAAAGGATTATGTGGTCCATTCGGAAAATGTTGGGTTTAACAAAATTCACAAAGTCCGTTGGGTTTCTTCTTTCTTGTGGTTTTTGCAGAATTATTAATTTTAATTGCGACTTTCCAAGAAGGAGGATCATGTATACAGTGGTTTCCAAGCTTATTCATCCAGGGACCACACTTTTCCTTATAGAATCTCTTAGGGCTAGTGGTTCAGGGAAAACATTTGGGTAAACGTTGATCTAATGACAAACTAATGTCAACATGCACATTACAAATAAGAACTTAAAAACAATTGTATTTAAGAAGTACATTAAATTTACTTTCTTATAATTAATTATTATTAATACTAACATTATGAAAAAAGGTAGGCTGCAAGTACTTTTAGTCTTATTTAAAATGGTAATGTATGGGGCACCTGGGGGGCTTACTCAGGTAAGTGTCCAACTTCGGCTCAGGTCATGATCTTACGGACTGGTCCGTGAGTTCAAGCCAAACATTGGGGTCTGTGCTGACAGCTCAGAGCCTGGAGCCTGCCTCAAGTTCTGTGTCTCCCTCTCTCTCTGTCCCTCCCCTGCACTCTCTCTCTCTCTCAAAAATAAAAGATAAACATTAAAAAAATTTTATCAAATGGTAATATATGAACAGAATACTGACACAGTTCAATATTATACAACAGGTAAATTTCATTGTAGGACAGAATTCATGAGTTTGTAATCACAAGCACTCCTTCTGATAACAACTAATTAATAAATTAGGGAAATATTGATGGATCACCTCCTATATGCACCTCTTTAAGGTGCATTGGACAAAGCAGACAAAATTCTTGAAGAGAATTTTCTATAGAAACTCTTGTCCTTATATTCTAGTTGGGTAAGACTGAAAATAAGCAATGAACATTCTAAATAGATAAATTACATAGTTTATTAGAATGTGATAGGCACTATGGGAAAAAATGGAGCAGGACACAGGATAAAATGTTTGGGTGGTTTTTGGTGATGGTTTACAATATGAAGTAGGTATTCAGGACAGGCCTAATTGAGAAGATGGCATTCGAGTAATTATGTGAAGGGGATACAAAGGACCTGAGGCTAGGGACCAGCAAGGATGACAGTAGGGCAAGAGTAGGGAAGGGATGAGAAGAATGATTAGAGATGAGATCAAAGAAGTAATGGGGACCAGATTGGGTAGATCTTTGTAGACCAACATAAGAACTTGTGTCCCTGAATGAGATGGGAAGGCATGTGGCTATGTAAGCAGAGGTATTACCCAGGCTGATTTACATTTTGAAAGGGTCATTCTTGTGGCTAAATTGAGCACAGACTGTACGGGGCATTAGTGGAAGCAGGGGGACAACGGTAGACCGTTACAGTAATTTAGAGGAGAGTCAGCGATAGTGGTAGCACTGTATATGGTAAACAGGTCAGATATAGGATCTCTTGAATATGGAACAAACAAGATATCCTGATGGATTGCCTGTGGGCAGGAGAGACAGACAGAAGCCACCGTCAGCTGAGATGGAGAATGCTGTGGGCAGAGAAGGTTTTGGGGAAGAACAAACTTCCAGTTTTGGACATGTTAAATCGAAATGTCTTTTATATATTCAATTGGAGATACTGAATAGGCTTAGGCCTTGTTTGCTTCTGGATTTGAGGAGTGAGATCTGGGCTGAGATGTGAATTTAGTTGTCTTTGGCATACAGATGATACCTAAAGCCATGACATTTGTTGGCATCAATGCTGGTTCCTGACTCCTTATATGCTTTGGGTCTTACATCAAGACTTGGCGTGGGGCTCCTGGGTGGCTTAGTTGGTTACGTGTCTGACTCTTGGTTTCAGCCCAGGTCACAGTCTCATGGTTTTGTGAGTTTGAGCCCTGCATCAGGCTCTGCGCTGAGCGTGGAACCTGCTTGGGATTCTGTCTCCTCCCTCTTTCTCTGCCCTCCCCCTCTTACACTGTCTCTGTCTCTCTCAAAAATATATAGATACCTTAAAACAAAAAAAAAGATTTGGCTTACAATTCCAGCAATGGGCTGAGGCAGATTTCTTTTCTTTTTTCTTTTTTTCTTTTTTAGAGTTTACATCCAAGTTAGTTAGCATATGGCGCAATAATGATTTCAGAAGTAGAAGCCAGTGATTCATCCCCTACATATAACTCCCAAGTGCTCATTCCAACAAGTGTCTTCTTAATGCCCCTTAACTTACCCATTTAGCCCATCCCCCCCACCCACAACCCCGCCAGCAACCCTCAGTTTGTTCTCTATATTTAGGAGTCTCTTATGGTTTGTCCCCTTCCCTGTTTTTATATTATTTTTGCCTCCCTTCCCTTATGTTGATCTGTTTTGTATCTTAAATTTCACATGAGGGAAGTCGTATGATATTTGTCTTTCTCTGATTGACTAATTTCGCTTAGCATAATATATTCTAGTTCCATCCATGTTGTTGCAAATGGCAAGATTTCACTCTTTTTGGTTGCCAAGTAATATTCCATTGTATATATATACCACATCTTCTTTATCCATTCATCTGTCGATGGACATTTGGGCTCTTTCCATACTTCCACTATTGTCGATAATGCTGCTATGAACATTGGGGTGCCTCTGCCCCTTCGAAACAGCACACCTGTATCCTTTGGATAAATACCTAGTAGTGCAACTGCTGGGTCGTAGGGTAGTTCTATTTTTAACTTTTTGAGGAACCTTCATACTGTTTTCCAGAGTGGCTGTACCAGTTTGCATTCCCCCCAGCAGGGCAAAAGAGATCCTCTTTCCACATCCTCATCGACATCTATTGTTATCTGAGTTGTTAATTAAGCCATTCTGATTGGCGTGAGGTGGTATCTCATTGTGGTTTTGATTTGTATTTCCCTGATGATGAGTGATGTTGAGCATTTTTTCATGTGTCTGTTAGCCATCTGGATGCCTTCTTTGGAAAAGTGTCTCTTCATGTCTTTTGCCCATTTCTTCACTGGATTATTTGTTTTTTGGGTGTTGAGTTTGATAAGTTCTTTATAGCTTTTGGATACTAACTCTTTATCTGATATGTCATTTGCAAGTATCTTTTCCCATCCTGTTGTTTGCCTTTTAGTTTTGCTGATTGTTTCCTTCACTGTGCAGAAACTTCTTATTTTGATGAGGTCCCAATAGTTCATTTTTGCTTTTGTTTCCTTTGGGCTGAGGCAGATTTCTGGTGACCCCAGCATTTTGGGTGATGAGTATGGTCCACAGGAATTGCCCAGAGGAGCAGGAAGCGTGTGGTGCCAGCATACAAAGTTGAATGAATGAGCTTAGTGATGCACAGACTAAGTCATTGGTAACCTGGTCTAGAAAGTCACTTGACCTTAGAACTTTTCTCCCCTTTTTGGACAGGGGAAGGGGTGAGAAACTCCTACTCTTAATTTCTCTCAGCTGTATTTTATTGGATTAGGAATTTGTATTTAGGGAGAGATTTTGCCTCTCCCATTCTTGTGTTGTTTTGGCCACTCTACCTGCCGGGCTACTGTTGGAGCCCTACAGCTGGACTTTAACTAAAAGCCATCCTTTTGGATAAGAAAAAAAATGAGATAGTAGAAGTGTGGTATTCATTGATCATTTAACCTCCATTTCATTGCAGATGATGCTGGCCGAATACCAGAGAGTGAAGTCAAAAATGCCTCCCACCATAGAGCAACTGATGGTCCCTCATTTGGCTAAAGTGGACGAAGCTCTCCAGCCTGGCTTGGCTGCACTGACCTGGACATCACTGAACATTGAGACGTACTTAAAAAACACTTTTGCGAAGATCAGTAAGTCTGTCTGAATAGTTATTATTTCTCATTTTTGAAAGGCTGCGTTCTTAACGTCTATTGTATAATTTCTTCTAGATACTGGGATATAAATAATGAAATGAGACCGTTATTCTTAAGCTGTTCCTTAGGGAATTTTACCAAAATACACGAACTCATTAATTTCCTGGAAACTATACGTATTCACTATTTAATTTTATCTCCCAGAGATTAACTGCATTTAAAAATCATACTTACTATTGGACATTCGACTTTCAATAAGATGGTCAATTTAAAGTTGGAAAACTGTGATCCAGAGATGCTGGGTGACTGCTAATGTGATATAGATGTAAGCAGTAAGGGTGAGTTTAGAACCCAGTTTCCTTGCCTCCAAAACAGTATTCTTTCCAAAATACAGCTCCCTGGGAACTAAAACAGGAGGAAATAGGCTAACATTCTAGAAGGAGATATTTAATAAAAGGTATAAAAACTTCATAATAAGAGTTATCACAACCAAGTTAGAACAGGCTCTACAAGCTATACTTTAGTACTCTTCTCCCTAGAGAATATTAGGATTAGAATGTTTGCATTTGGATGTCTTATTATTATGTTACCTGGGACAGGAGCTAGCTTCTAAAGAAGCTCTCCTTAGTTCTCGTATTCTGTTTTCTTTTTGCGATTTACATGAAGGATCTGAGATGGATGTCAGAAGTCCAAGATGACTCTTAGGGAGTTAAAAATCAAGGTATCAGCACAGATAGTTCCTTCTGGAGGCTTTGGGGGAGAGAATCCTTTCCAGTTTCCAGAGGTCACCTACATCCTTTGGCTCATGGTCACTCCATCTTCAAAGCCAGTAACATAGTATTCTTAAATCTCCTTCTCTCTGTTTCTCTGTTTCCATGGACTTTGACTCTCCTTCTTTCCTCTTATAAGGACTCTTAGGGCTACACTGCTCCCACCTAGAGTCGATAATTCCCACCTAGATAATTTAGGGCAGTTTCTACATCTCAAGATACTTAACTTGATCACATCTGCAAAGTCCCCTTTGCCATATCAGGTAGCATTTGAAGGGGATTAGGATGTGGACATCTTGGGGGATGGGGTGGGTCACAGATGTCCTCGAAGCAGCTTTATAGAATCAGAAACAGTAAAGAATTTTATTGAGCATTCATGCTTACCTAAAAGTGTTAGCTCTCTTCTAGTTGGAAATAAGCTTACCAGGCAAAACTTTTTGGTATCTTGATATTAACTTAGAAATGGCTGAAAACTTTTAAGGCCTTATTCTATAGGAAGTAAAGGTATTTATTTAAGGGAACATTTTACATCTTTGATACCTCATGAGTATATAACATGGACTTTCCTGTATTCAATTTTAACTTCATTTCCTAGATGAAAACCGTATCAGAAGAAAAGAGAATTGACTCTGTGGTATCCGTTGAAAACCATATTATCCCTTAGATAGAGCTTTATTAACCATCGTTCCTACTTTTGATGTAAAAGTGTTAATTTCCTCTGGAATTGACCTTTCTGTCTATGGAACTTAGTGTTCAATATTACTTCAGCACAACTTAAAAAAAGTGAACCTTATGATACTAACAGTAAAAGAAAAACCGAGGGAATTGTTTCACTTCAGTAATATCTGTTGGGGCGCCTGGCTGGCTCAGTTGGTGGAGCATGTGACTCTTGATCTTGGGGTTGTGAGTTCAAGCCCTATGTTGGGTGTAGAGATTACTTAAAAACAAAATCTTCACAGAGAATTATCTGTTGAATACCTCCTGAGGAATAGGTACAGAGCTGTGTTGAACAAGCAAGGATGACAAAGAGGAATTCTAGAAGAAGAAAAGACACATGAGTAGATGAGTAGGCAATATGGCGCACGTAGAGCTAGAAGGATGCTCAGGGGTCAGTGCCAGCGCAGGAGGAGGGGGCAATTCGAATATGTGGAGAGTCACAGGAAGCCTCCTGAGGGAGACGCATTCGAGCCAGTCCTTGACGTCTTGAGTCAGAGAGAGGCAGGTGGAGAGAGCCAGAGCCGGGAAACCAGTTAGAGGAAGGACAGTGTGAGAAAACCAAGCGAGACACAGCGGTCCCCAGCGACCATAATCCTGATTTCACCACTGCGGTTTGGCCGTGTACATTTTAATTTTTTTATTTTTTTTTGAAAAAAGAAAAGTGCTTCATCCCTTGTATTCACTTCTATTTTTTCCAAAGAGGACCTGGAATTGCTGCTTGACAGAGTCAACGATCTGATGGAGTTTCGCATTGATGCCATTCTGGAAGAAATGAGCAGCACGCCGCTTTGCCGGCTTCCCCAGGAGGAGCCACTGACCTGCGCCGAGTTCCTCCAGATGACAAAGGTTATTAGGAGATTGATGTTTTTATTAAAAATTTTAAAATAAAGGGCATGTTCCGAAGCATAAGTTACATATTTTTCTTCTGTCTGTAATTGGTCTGTGATAGGTGCGATCAAACGCAGAGCTTTCTGGCAGTAATTTGAAAACGAAGAGGAACGTATCTAAGGAGTCACTTAGACACGAAGAGCAGATCATTTCTTTTCAGACCAGTAGGAGGGGAAATTGCCATGGGACGCATTTCTCGTTTTTTCCATATTTTTTGAAAAATAGAGCTATTGTGTTGAAGAGCTTCCAGTATGCTAGTGCTAATTAATAAGGCGATTGTTTTAAATATCTTCAGGGCAGAATTTCTTCCTTAAACATTTCTGTGGAGCACTGCTCCCCAAACAGGTGTCCAGTGGTACACAGTTCCAGAGTCACTGCCAGGAAACCGGGAAAGCTGGGTCTGGGTGCAGATTGCTCAGGGTAAGGACCGTTCCCCCAGTTACCCTGGCAGCTTCTTCACTCATTAACATATTCAAATAACAGCTTTCAGAAGGTCTCCTGGGAGAGCCTTTGTAACTTGCTTTGCCCCATTATTTCTTACACTTTTTTTTTTTTTTTTCCCAAATGGAACACTTTCTTCCTTATACCAGGATTAAGATCCTACAAACAGTGTTCCATGAATTGGCCCTTTGGAAATGAGACTTTGGCATCACTGCAGTGTTCTCTATGGGCATCCTGATTATGAGAATTCATCAGTGATGATTTTGATATGGTATGTCAGTAGTCCTCAAGACCACCTCCACTAGAAGGATGATTTATAAGAATGGCCGATTAAGGGATGTCTGAATGGTTCAGTCGGTTGAGTGTCAGACTTCGGCTCGGGTCACGATCTCACAGTTCTTGGGTTTGAGCCCTCCATTGGGCTCGCTGCTGTCAGCACGGAGCACACTTCAGATCCTCTGTCCCCTGCTCTTTCTCTCTGCCCCTCCCCCCCCCGTCTCTCTCAAAATAAATAAACTTAAAAAAACAAAAAAGAATGGAAGATTGGTAAGAAAGACTCCTGGGAGTCAGCACCTACTTGCACTAAAGACTGAGACTTACTAGAGTGATATAGTAAAGACACCCAGGCCATAGGGAAACGAGGTGGTGGGGGGTTGGAGGAATGCATGTGTGCATTCCTTATGCTCTCTCACTCTCATGAGGGGCCACACAGAGCTTACTCTCTCTCTAGCAACAAAAATGCAGCAACCTCTTTGCAACATTTCTGCTCAGGGAAGTCCATGAGAAACTCAGTGCCCAAGCTTTTTATTGGGTGTGGTCACATAGGCACCGTCTGCCTAGCATGGACCAAAATCCCAGGTATCTAGAAGGAAAACAGGTATGCAGCATAAACCACACTGTTTGCACAGGCTGTGTAGGCACAGTGAGGCAGTCTTACCAGCTGGGGAGCCGTGGGAACTTTCCCCAAATCCAGGCCCCCAGACACCAGCCAAAGACCAACGTCCCAAGCAGAATAGTAGTCTCAGTCCCGTCCCGGTAACACGTTACCTTTTCTGCATATGTGGTAATCTTCAGTTTACATTAAATTACTACTAGATAACCAAAATTAAATGTCAGCATTTTAGAAATTCCTATTTCTTCCTTCTCTCAGACTCACCAGCTGTGTCTAGACCCCAAACTCCCCCTGCCCGTGCGCCCCTGCTCATTTGTCTGCTCTTGCCCTCTGAGAAATCACTTAGCTTCATGGTTTTAATGTTACCCCCTATTCTTAGGATTATTCTATAAAAATACATTTCTTTTAAATTTAAGCACAGGCTTTTAAAAATGGGAAAAATACTATTTATTATTATTATTTTTTTTATCATTTAGACCGTGCTTGTTACAGTTTGGGGTACGGGCTATTTTATATGCCTCTCAGTAAAGTTGTGATCCCCTGCCACACGTGCAGCAGATTTTGATTTGTTTTTTATTATCTATTTATTTATTTTTTAAAAATTTATTTAGACAGAGAGAGCACACAAGCAGGGGAGAGGCAGAAAGAGAATCCCAAGCAGACTCCACATTGTTAGTGCAGAGCCTGACACAGGGCTCGAACTCGCAAAGTGTGATTCATTTTCTGAGCTGAAATCAAGGGTCAGACACTTAACCAACTGAGCCACCCAGGTGCCTCATATTTTGATTAAAAAAAATAGTTTTTTAAAGTAATCTTTATACCCAACATGGGGCTCGAACTCACAACCCTGAGATCAAGAGTCGCATGACTGAGCCAGCCAGGTGCCCCTCCGGCAGATTTTGAATAGTGTTTTTCTCTCCCACTTAACATTTTTTCAAGAACTATTTTTCATGTTGCTATGTGGCTTTTATAGCCACCTTTTTAATGATGCCTTCAAAATATTCTATTGAGTTCCTGTACCTGAATTTACTTACTCATTCCCTGTTGCTGGACATTTGGGTGGTTTCCAAAGTTTTGCTATTTTGCCAAGAGCTGCAATGAATATATTTATATGTATCATGTTTTCCCCTTTAGGACTATTTCTTTCTTCAAAGCAAAATTATTGCATCAAAGAATGTGGCTTCATTTAACAGCTCTTAATATTTGTAGCCAACTTGCTTTTCAAAAGGATGGCATCAGCTTCCAATGCCATCGGCAATGTAATGGTACCAATTTCACTATCTTTCAACAGATACTGTTTTATAATAATAGTAATAAATTATAACAGAGATTTTATTATAAGTTATATAATAAAACAACACATTTATTATAAATAAAATATAATAAATTTATTGAAATAAATAATTTGAAGTTATTATAACTTATTCATTTCAGTTTAAGTAGCAAAATCATAGAACCTAATCTTAATTTGCATTTTGCTTACCAAAATGAGTGATTACCGATGAAGTGAATGCTTTCTCTTGAATTTGTTTGCTTTTTTAAAAAAGTTTATTTATTTTGAGAGAGAGTGAGAGAGAGAGAATGCGTGCATGCTCACGAGTGAGGGAGGGACAGAGAGACGGGGAGAGAGAGAATCCCAAGCAGGCTCCATGCTGTCAGCGCAGAGCCCAACACACGGCTCGATTCCAAAAACTGTAAGATCATGACCTGAGCCGAAACCAAGAGTCGGAGGCTTAACCAGCTGAACCACCCAGACGCCCCAGAATTTATTTACTTGGGGATACAGTAATGAGCAAGACAGATGAAATCCCTGCCTTCATGGAGCCCGTTTTCTTTTTTTTTTTTTTTTTTTAATTTTTTTTTTCAACGTTTATTTATTTTTGGGACAGAGAGAGACAGAGCATGAACGGGGGAGGGGCAGAGAGAGAGGGAGACACAGAATGGAAACAGGCTCCAGGCTCTGAGCCATCAGCCCAGAGCCCGACGCGGGGCTCGAACCCACGGACTGCGAGATCGTGACCTGGCTGAAGTCGGACGCTTAACCGACTGCGCCACCCAGGCGCCCCAATGGAGCCCGTTTTCAAGTTCAGGATTCAGAAGAGCAAATAAACAAAAAAGCCAGTAACCCAACAAGTTAGGAGGTGATAAGCTCAGTGGAAAAAAACTAAAAGGGTAATGAAGAAAAGGAGTATCTGATAGACAGTTGTGATTTATGTTGATGGACAGGGATGACTTCTGCTATTACATTTGAGCAGAGGAAATGAGGGAGAAAGCCTTGGGAATAACTTTGGGGAAGACAATTCCAGGCACAGGGAACAATAAGTGCCCTGAGGCAGAAACTTGTTATGGTAGCTGGAGGAAGATGTTGCGTTAAAGTTCACCGAGTATGTTCTTATGCTGAGGGGGAAGGAGGAAGGGAACGGCTAGTAAGTATGGTGTCTGGGAAGCAGGGGAGTCTGTGATTTAGAACTCACGTTGTGTGATTATTCTTAAACAGAAGGGGACATACCGCATTCACTGAAAAAGGATAAGGGGTTAATGATAGAGGCCAGTTTATCTTCTGGGTGAGGGCATGGGGTCAGGGATTTGGGTCAGTCCCCACCTCTTGGCCTTTATTTGCTTTGTGCTGTAAAAATCAAGGTCACTGGCTGAGTATATGGAAGAGGACAGTGTAAAGATTTGAGGATACAGCTATTATGGGGCCTGGTAGAAGAATGTGACTGTAGTCCTGTAGAATGATTCTGGGTGGCATTAGGGGCCTGACTGAATTTGGGGACCACATTCCCAGTGCCAAGTACGTGCGTTGCCTTGACTTGTCTATGCAAGTGGAAAGGGTTGGTTACCTGGTTCATGTGGGCTGGGCTTCTCCGGGCTGCGGCAGTGGAAGGCTGAGGGAGTGATGGAGGTAAGGATATTGCTGAAAGAATGGTTGAAGTGAGAAAGCAAGTCATTAGGAAAGGGTGTGTACAGTGAAAGGATTTAGGATACAGACTCTAAAAAATATTAGTGCTCTCAGAAAATAAGGAGCTCATTTATATGGAATGAGATTAGCAAGTTTGGCAAATGTAGGTCCTGTGGTTATGTGTGCTTTGCTGACCAGTAATAAAAACAAACACTTCCTGAGTACTTACTTTGTGCCAGGCACTATTCTAGTATTTTACATACATTAGCTTATGGAATATTCCCAATAACATAAGGTAGGTTCTATGATAATCACCACTTAATTTTCAGATTGGGAGTCAAAGATTTCCCAGAACTAGGATCTGAACCCAGGAATTTTGGTGCTGGAGTCTCTACTTGTTACTAGATGGTACTAACTCTATCTCATCCCTTACCCAATCTCCGACCTGCCTCTTTTTCATAATTGTCTCAAGGCTAGGGATAGAGATTGGTAGTTGGGTGAAGTTATGAGTTGGGAGTGAAGTTCTTATTTTATGCTTTATTTGGTGATAAAGAAGTTTAATAGTTTATTTCAGGACACATCAGAATGTTCCTATGTAAATGGTATCAAAATGCCATGTGCCCTGCAGCAGCAGAGTGGAGGTGAAGGTCATTGGTGATGAGGAGGTAAATGAGCCGTGAAGCTGACGTTTGGAGTAGATGGTCCATGAGCACATTAGAAGAGTTTCAAGATGAGTAATGGTGGGCCTTGGAAAGGAACCAGAGACTGTGACCAACTAACAGGGTCTATTATTGCATGGACTTATTGTCCAACTAGGTGGTAAATTGCTGACTGTCTACATCATCTGTCTCTATCTATCTATCTATCTATCTATCTATCTATCTATCTATCTATCAATCATCTATCTATCTGTATCTATCACCCTACAGAACTGATCATAGTGCCCCAATCATTATTAGTTTACATTTGTTAAATCTCATTCTTGAGAAACATGGAATCTCACGAGAGGGGAGTGGAATATCTGAAATTAATTAGGAGCTGACTATGGCTTATTGTCAAAGGTGAGGAGAGAAAGAAGGCTGACTAGAGCAGACTGATGTGAAATAAAGGAAGCTTCATGGACAGAGAGGCTGATGATAAGCATTTGGAGGTGTTTTCTTTACTGTTGGAGAAGTAAGTATAATTTTGGTCTACCTGAGCTGATCAAGTTGGCTTCTTATCTTTAATGCATTCTTTTACATGCCTGCCGGGATTAATGTGAGGGGTGTGGCCCTGCATTATTGGAGGCCAAAATCCAATCTAGAGGCTAAATCTATGGCATTACTACTGGTACTGATATGGTCTTAAGAGTTAGATAAACAGGGGTGCCTGGGTGGCTCAGTTGGTTTAGTGTCCAACTTCAGCTCAGATCATGATCTCATGGTTTGTGAGTTTGAGCCCCGTGTTGGGCTCTGTGCTGACAGCTCAGAACCTGGAGCCTACTTTGGAGTCTGTCTCTGCTCGTCTCCTGCTCACACTCTGTCTCTCTTTCTCAAAAAACAAAAAATAAATAAACATTAGAAGAAAAAGAACTAGATAAACAAATATGACACTGTTTTTCTTCTTCTTCTTTTTTTTTTTTTTTTTTGGTAGGACCTTTGTGTAAATGGTGCTCAGGTACTAAATTTTAAAAGCTCATTAGTGGAGGAAGCAGTGAATGAACTAATAAATATGTTGCTGGATGTGGAAGTTCTGTCCAAAGAAGAAAGTGACAAAGTATCTAATGTAAATAGCGCTGATTCAAAAAACGAAAGTTCAGGTAAGAGATGGGGTAATGGAAGGGTCTTACTTGTCCAAGGGCATTACTGAAAACTAAAATTTCATTTGCTATATGTCAGTTACTTTCACACTTCTGTAAACGCTCTCCCAATTTTATAAGGACATTTATAAATCTGAAGTTATGATTCTGAGCCTATTGTCATTAGTCCCATTATTTTTTTTGTGAAATTCTACAAGCATGTACCTTGTCAGTAGAGTAGGATGGATGACGGATTGGAATTCCCATTAGAGGATCTCTGTCTATCCTAAAGCAAACCTTTCGTGGGGATGAGGACACTGACAGGCAGAGAAGGAAAGTGATTCCTCCGAGGCTTTATGGCTGTTGATAGAGAGCATCAGAACCCAGGTCCCTGAGGCCCCGTCTTGCTTTTTCAGCCATAGCTCAGGCCTCTCCTCCTGTTTCCTCACACTGTGGAGCAGAGAGGCCTCCAATAACCCATGTGGTGCCCCAGTTTCCTCTTCCTCACTTTCTAGGAAATCTGACGTCTAAGTATGATTAAACTTGCACGTAATTTATCTTATCTCTTCAATTGCGATAGATGGTTCTCTTTCTTTCCATCTCCCTCCATCTTCTCATCTTGTAACAGCAAAGAGAGAAGGAAATTCCGACACCTTGACGTCATCCCTCAAGGCCCCGGCAGGCCTCTTGCCTTTGGCGACAATCCTGAGAAAGAAGAAGGAGACTGAGATATTAGAAGAGGAAGCCTGCGGGTTACTCTCCCATTTTAACCATCTAAACACGGATGCGCTTCTGAAAGTTACAAGAAACGCACTGGAGGCCATCCGCAAGCGCATTCATTCCTGCAACATGGTGAACTTCCGGGGTAATAATTCTGCACAGCTTGCCTACTGGCGGGTCAGGCATGGTTGCTGCTTGTGTGTGTGTATATTCCTGCTATTTGTAAATAATTTAAAAAAATCCACCATTTACTAACAGCCTCCGTGTAAGTTTATACTTTATGAACTTTGATTATGCCAATAATTCTGTGAAGTAGGTCTTATTAATCCATACTTTCCAAAACAGAAAATGTTTTTACTATTTGTGGGTCAATTTGCTACTTTCCAGCTAGTTTGCTCATTCTTAATACAATCATCCTGTCCTCAGCACAGTTCAGAAACACATGTTGTATTCCCAGATGAGCCACAAAAATCCATCAAATCTAGAGACATTCTGCAATTACATTTTAAATTAAAAATTAAAATAAAATATTAATTAGAATAGAAAAATAATAGGGCAATAAACCCTTTTTTTTTTTTTTAAATTTTTTTTTTTCAACGTTTATTTATTTTTGGGACAGAGAGAGACAGAGCATGAACGGGGGAGGGGCAGAGAGAGAGGGAGACACAGAATCGGAAACAGGCTCCAGGCTCTGAGCCATCAGCCCAGAGCCCGATGCGGGGCTCGAACTCCCGGACCGCGAGATCGTGACCTGGCTGAAGTCGGACGCTTAACCGACTGCGCCACCCAGGCGCCCCATAAACCCTTTTTATTTATTTTGAATATTGGCGTTTAAGGGGAAGCGTCTTTAATAATTAAAAGTAGATGAGTAACAGTGGATACATTGAAGGGATTTTTTGATTGGTAGCATGGTTTATTATGCTTTATTTCACTTTGGAAGGGAAGATAATCCTTTTATTTAACACCAGGGTATTATTAGAACTTATCAAGCGTTGGTTGATATGCTGAATATTAAATCACATGTGTTTCCAACTGTATACATTGCAGGTATTTCCAACTGTATAAGGTTACAGACACATATGCACACACACCCCCCCACATTTATATATCTATGCTATACTGATACTTATACCTACATGCAACTTTAAAAGCCCCTTAGTTATAAATGGTGAGTTACACCTTATTTCTTCTCCACTCCTTCACTGCTCCCAGTTTGGATTATACACACTGTGGTAGAAAGGTGTTTTATTTGAAATTTTCCCAACTGGTTATGTGCTCTGACTTTGCCTTATTCTGATAGTTATTCTTGTTCTTCATGCCTTGCTTCCTTATTCTCCATTTAACATTTAATTTGGTGGCATGGTGGTATGTGAACAGCATCCTTCTCAGTATTTTGGCTAACAGTTTACATATTTAAGCCTGATCCCACATAGTGGGTGTCCGTTATGGAGGGGGCACCAGTGGCTTGCATCAGTAGAAAATGCGTCGGTCCCACTGAACTGTTGTTATGTTGGATAAAACGAGTTAGTTTTCATTCATCTACCAAATATTTGTCTGATTATATATATCAATTATGTATTGTTCCAGGTGCTTTAATTTTTCCAGCTTAAAATGAAATAAAACCCATTTTAAATAAAAAATAGTAAGGCTTCCCTCTTTTGTGTTAACTCAGACAGTAACAGTACATCGAAGAGGAAGCAGAACAGTCTGCCCATTTTCCGGGCGGACATCACTCTGGCCATTCCCAACATTGCCATGGCCCCTGCCCTGGAAGACATACAGCAGACGCTGAACAAAGCTGTGGAGTGCATCGTCAATGTCACCAAGGGCATTAGACAGTGGAGCAGCGAGCTGTTGTCTAAGGTGGGTGTGGGTGAAGGAATCATTTCATATGGAAGATTCTTCTGTTATGGATGGGGCTGAGCTGAAGAATATCCTTTCACTTTGTAGAAAAAGATGCAGGAAAGAACGATGGCTGCTTTGCAGAATAATGAAGACAGTGATTCTGATGCTGAAATTGGAGAAAATGAACCTCAAGGTAAATGTTCCTTTAGTCCTTTTTAACCAGTCATTGAAAACCAACATTGATGGAGCTAAAATGTATTTTCCCTCCGTGCAATTCTTAAATCAGTGTTGATTGGAATATAAATCTATGAGCCAGTTTTAAGTTAATATAATATGAAGGTCCACGTATTTTAATATCGCCATTATAAATGGTATATATTTAGTGTATACATCACAGATATGGCTGCCTCACTGATTTCTGGTCCCTGGTAATGAAAAGAACAGGGGGACAAGGAAGACTTTAGTCTCACAGTTTAAAGAGAAACTTGTCATCATTGCGATGAATATTTTCTGACATTTAAGAGATAGTTTGTATTTTAACCCAGTATGTGTCCTGTTGTGCTAATGTGTTGTGATTTTTGCCGTATGTCTCATGGTTTTCATTTATAGTCTGTAAAATTAGAGAACATATGATATCCAGTTGCTAACGATATTAAATGTTGTCTTTAGTCCTGCAAACTCTTTCTACAGCAACCCTGCAAAAGGGAGATGCCATGTAATTTTCAATTATTATTTATATTCCTGCATGGTAAATCAGCTAACCATCACAAGAAACCGAAACAGGTACCTCTTTGGGATAGTCTGTCACTGAGAAAGAGAAAGATAGCTCAGAACAGTGTTGCCCACAACTTACAATAGTATTTATTGAAGCTAAAAAAAAGCGTATGTTATTGTGTTAACTTCAATTTTTATATTATTTGGAAACACTGCTTTACTTCCTAAAATAGTCTAAAATGCAGAATTTTCTAAACTCAGAATATGCTCAGTCATGAATTATGTCTAAAATGGAGAAGAAAAAATGTTTAATGAAAAGTTGCCTGTATGTGTTTGTCATGACAAATGAATTAAAAAAATAAGCTGCATTAGAAAAAAATAACAGTTTTGAGATATAACTTACATAAAATGTGTCCTTTATTTAAGAATTTATCCTTTTAACGTGTACAATTTGGTGGTTTTAGTATATTCACAGAGTTGTATGCCCATCACCCACTATTTAATTTTAGACCATTTTTATCACTCCCCATCCCCCTCCCCCCAGCCCCTGGGAACCACCGACCTACTTTGTCTTTATGGATTTGCTTGCTCTGGACATTTGATATAAATGGAATCATACTGTACATGGTCTTTTGTGACTTCCTTTATTTAGCATAACACTTTCTTTTTCTTAAAATTTTTTTTTAATGTTTATTTATTATTTTGAGAGAGAGAAAGACAGAGCAAAAGCAGGGGGGATGAACAGAGAGAGAGGGTCAGACACAGAATCCGAAGCAGGCTCCAGGCTCTGAGCTGTCAGCATAGAGCCCGACGCGGGGCTCGAACCCACAAACCTTGAGATCATGACCTGAGCCGAAGTCAGACACTTAACTGACTGAGCCACCCCGGCACCCCTCGCATGGTATTTTCAAGGTTCATGTGGTAGCAAAATGTTAGTACTTCATTTCTTTTTATTGCTGAGTCATATTCCATTGTATGGACATGCCACATTTTCCTGATGCATCCGTTAGTTGAGCATTTGCGTTATTTCTGCTTTTGGACACTTATGCATAATACTGCTGTGAACATCTGCGTAGAGTTTTTGTACAGACATGTTTTGTTTTCCTTTCCGTTGGGTCTGTACCGAGGAGTGGCATGGCTGAGTCCGCAGGGTAACTTTATGCGTAACATTCTGAGGACGTGCCAAACTGTTTTCCAGAGCAGTCGTGCCATTTTCCACCCCCACCAGCGGTGTGTCAGGCTTCCGCAAAAGCCCCCTGCACCCTCACCAGCCCTTGTCTGCTTTGGTTGTAGCCATTCTCGCAGGGGTAAAGTGGCACCTCAGTGGGGGTTAGATTTGCCCTCCCCTAATGACTAATGATGTTGAGCATCTTACGTGGTTTTTGGCCATTTGTATATCTTGTTTGGAGAAATGTCTATTCAGATTTTTTGCCCATGTTTTAAAATATTGGATTATTTGTCTTTTCATTGGTGAGCTGTAACAGTTATTTACCTCAATACAAGATCAGATAATTTGCAAATATTTTCTCCATTCTGTGGGTTGTCTTTCACTTTCTTAATGGTATTTTGAAAGTATAGATGTTTTAATTTTGATTAAGTCCAATTTAGCTGCTTTTTTTTTTTTTGTGGTGCTTTTGATTTTATATTTAAAAAAGGGTTGTGGGGGGTGGGGTGCCTGGGTGGCTCAGTCTGTTAAGCATCCAATGCCCTGTTTTGGGCTCCCCGCTGACAGAGGTTGGGATTCTCTCTCTCCTTCTCTCTCTCTGCCCCTCCCTCACTCGTACTCTCTCTCTCTCTCTCAAAATAAATAAACTTAAGAGAAAAAAAGAAACAGGGGCGCCTAGTTGGCTCAGTCAGTGAAGCCTCCTACTTTAGCTCAGGTCATGATCTTGCAGTCTGTGGGTTCGAGCCCCACGTTGGGCTCTGTGCTGACAGCTCAAAGCCTGGAGCCTGCTTCAGATTCTATGTCTCCCTCTCTCTCTGCGCCTCCTCTGCTTACACTCTCACTCTCTCTCAAAAATAAATAAAAACATTAAAAAAAAAAAAAGAAGAAGCAGTTGTGGGGCACCTGCCTGGTTCAGTTGGCGGAGCATGTGATTCTTGATCTCTGGGGTAATGAGTTCGAGCCCCATGTTGGGTACAGAGATTGGTTAAAAATAAAATCTTAAAAAAAAAGAAAAAAAAAAAAAGAAAAAAAGAAACTGTTGCTTCACCTAAGGTCATGAAGGTTTACTGCTATGTTTTTTATTTTTTTAACATATTTTATAGTTTTAACTGTTATATTTTGGCCTGTGATCCATTTTGAGTGAAATAGGATTTCAAATTCATTTTTTGCCTGTGGATATTCACTTGTGACAGTACCATTTATTGCAAAGACTGTTTTTTCCCAGCTGCATTTTCTTGGGATCTTTGTTAAGAATCAATTGACCATAAATGTAAAAGTAAGCATTTATTTTTGCACCCTTGGTTTTATTTCATTGATCTTCTGCACCACCCTGTCTTGGTTACCGTAGCTTTGAAGTAAGTTTTGAAGTTGGAAAATGAATCTTCCAACATTTTCCTTTTTCAAGGTTGTTGATGACTATTCTGGGTCCCTAGTATTTCCATATGAATTTTAGAATCAGCTTGTGAATTTCTACAGAAAAAGGCAGCTGTGATTTTTATAGGCATTGTGCTGAATTACAGAGTATTGAAATGAAATTTGAAAGGATTCAAATAATGCAAAGTACATTCTCCCACCGTATTGTAAAAATCAGTTACAGGAGATTTGGGAAATTCCCAAATACATAAAAATTAAATAACACACTCTGAAATAACCAATGAGCCAAAGAAGAAATCACAAAGGAAATTGGGAAGTACTTTTAGGACGAAAGCAAAGGAAAACACAAAATACCAGAACTTATGAAATGTAGTTATAAGTTCCAAGTTATAAGCACTTGGAAGGAAATTTATAATCTTAAACATGGACATTAAAAAAGAAGAAATACCTTAAATCCATAACCTAGTCTTCTGTCTTAAGAAAACTCTTTTCAAGGTCACTATTTTTTTCTTCTAGAGACTGTAATCTGTTGAGCCCCTCTTGTGAATTCTCATTTCATATATGTTCTCCTCGATCTCAGAATTTGCATTCAACTCTTTTGTATTTCTATTTCATTATTGCTATTCTTTATTTTGTGAGACATGATTCTCACACTTTCTTTTTTTTTTTTAAAGTTTATTTATTTTGAGAGAGAGAGAAGCAGAGAGAGAGAGAGAGAGAGAGAGAGAGAGAGAGAGAGAGAGAGAATTCCAAGCAGGCTCCACCCTGTCAATGCAGAGCCCAATATGGGACTCAAACTCAGGAACCTTTTGTAAGATCATGACCTGAGTCGAGATCAAGAACTGAAGGCTTAACTGACTGAGCCACCCAGGTGCCCCTTCTTTAATTCTTTAGTTAGGGTTTTCTATCATTCCCTGAACACATTTATAACAGCTGATATACACATTTTTGTCTAGTAATTCCAATAGTTGGGTTTTCTCATGTAGAGTTTCTATTCACTGCTGTTGTTCCTGTGTGTGGGGACTGCTATTTTGTATCTTTGCATGGCTGACCATTCTTATTTTTGTTAAAAACTTGATATTTTAAAGAATAGAATGTGGCACCTTTGAAAATCTGGCTGTCTTGTCCCCAGTCTGTTGTTGTTGTCACTGTTTGTCTTTTATTGACTTTATGGACTCTCCTGGACTAATTCTGTAGAATTTGCCTTTCCTGTGGTGTGCACAGCTGGAGTTTCTGGTTAGTTTCATGGTCAGCTAACGATTGCCTAGAGATTTCCTTAATCCTCTGAACCAGTAAGTCTTACACCCTTCGCCTAGGGGATGGTATGTTGGCTGGAGCACCTGACGGCTCAGGAAGTTTTCAGGACTGCCTTAGCCTTTGTTTACTGATTGTGCGAGGCCCTGAGTTCAGACAAAGTAAAAGATCAGGGCATTTTAGGTCTTTCCTGGGCATGTGCACAGCTCTGTACATATGCATGACTTTTAGAGCCCCAGGGGATCACGACTTTACAACACCCTCTGTGGATATCTATCTCATTCCTCAGATCTTTAATTTTTTTGGCCAACCTCTTATCTCAACGAGTACCATTGTCTCAGGCGTCTGTGAAGTTAATTGTTACTGCTCATTTTTTTCTTTTTTTTTTTTTAAATTTTTTTTTTCAACGTTTATTTATTTTTGGGACAGAGAGAGAACATGAACGGGGGAGGGTTAGAGAGAGAGGGAGACACAGAATCAGAAACAGGCTCCGAGCCATCAGCCCAGAGCCCGACACGGGGCTCGAACTCACGGGCTGTGAGATCGTGACCTGGCTGAAGTCGGACGCTTAACCGACTGCGCCACCCAGGCGCCCCACTGCTCATTTTTTTCTAATAAATGCTTTGGTGATAGGGTTTTTGTTTGTTTGTTTGTTTTTTTGTTTTTTTACTCAGTGAATTCTGAGTCAAGTCAAATAAAGACAAACTCTGGATGGGGCTTTTCTAGAGAACATCACGATGAATCAAATAGTCACAATTCTCTGGGGCTTCTTGAGGGGCTCCAAAGCCAGTCTGGCTCCTGGGTGATGCTAAGCTGTGGCTGTGTTTCTCAAGGCAAACACATTGCCAAGGAGGGGGCAATGGACCTAGGGAAGTTAAAACACCTCGAAATTCACTATGGTTGCCAAGATTTTAGCATTTTTTCTTTTTTTATAATTAAAAATTTTTTAAATATTTATTTTTGAGAGAGAGGCAGAGCATCGTGGGGAAGGGGCAGAGAGAGAGGGAGACACAGTATGCGAAGCAGGCTCCAGGCTCTGAGCTGTCAGCACAGAGCCCAACATGGGGCTTGAACTCACGGACTGCGAGATCATGACCTGAGCTGAAGTTGGATGCTCAACTGACTGAGCCACTCAGACGCCCCTTAGCATTTCTTCTTAAATAAAGAAACACTATTTGGATTCTTGCAAGCTTTGGGTAATGTCCAGAGTCCTGAAAAATTGATATTGACAAGTTTTCAATTGCTTTTTACAAAGAAGCAGATTGTCAGAGGTCCTTACTTTATAGAAATTTCTTCCTTATAGAAATCCCTTCGTCTTTTTATTTTATTTATTTTCAAAAATTTTTTAATTAAAAAATTTTTTTATTTAATTTTTTTAATTTAATTTTTTATTTTTTTAAATTTACATCCAAATTAGTTAGCATATAGTGCAACAATGATTTCAGGAGTAGATTCCTTAGTGCCCCTTACGCATTTAGCCCATCCCCCCTCCCCCAAACTCTCCAGCAACCCTCAGTTTGTTCTCCATATTTATGAGTCTCTTCTGTTTTGTCCCCCTCCCTGTTTTCATATTCTTTTTGTTTCCCTTCCCTTATGTTCATCTGTTTTGTCTCTTAAAGTCCTCATGTGAGTGAAGTCATATGATTTTTGTCTTTCTCTGACTAATTTCACTTAGCATAATACCCTCCAGTTCCATCCACATAGTTGCAAATGGCAAGATTTCATTCTTTTTGATTGCTGAGTAATACTCCATTGTGTGTGTGTGTGTGTGTGTGTGTGTGTGTGTGCATATATATATATATATATATATATATATATACCACATCTTCTTTATCCATTCATCCATCGATGGACATTTGGGCTCTTTCCATACTTTGGCTGTTGTTGACAGTGCGGCTATAAACATGGGGGTGCATGTGTCCCTTCGAAACAGCACACCTGTATCCCGTGGATAAATGCCTAGTAGTGCAATTGCTGGGTCGTAGGGTAGTTCTATTTTTAGTTTTGTGAGGAACCTCCATACTGTCTTCCAGAGTGGCTGCACCAGCTTGCATTTCTATCCCTTCATCTTTTTAAAGCATGTTCCCTATGCTGTTGATATAAATTTCTCTCTCTCTCTCTCTCTTTTTGGTTTTAGATACCTTTGAAATAGCATCTGTAAACTTACCCATTCCTGTGCAAACCAGGAACTATTATAAGAATGTGTCTGATAACAAAGAGATTGTGAAATTAGTCTCTGTGCTTAGCACAATCATCAACTCCACCAAAAAGGTATGTCAAAAGGATTTGCCACCAGAACCCTTTGCTTTACAATATGTACTTGTGTGAATGTCACAAGCTTGTGTCCTACACGTAGCCTGGGTCTCACCCACGGTGCCTTTGGTGAGGAGCTGTGGAATCTTGGATGTGCTCAGCAAATGTTTATTTACCTAAAACTTTTTCTTTCTAGGTTGCGAGGTGAAAAAGGACCATTATTCCTATGTTTTATGTTGTGTTCTGTTTAATGCTTTAAGTCTATGTATTTACTGATTTAGTACAAATAAACCTGTTAAAAAATTTTAAGGGGTGCCGGGTGGCTCAGTCAGTTAAGTGTCTGATTCTTGGTTTCGGCTCAGGTCATGATCTCACAGTTCGTGGCTTCGAGCCCCACATCGGGCTCTGCAGCCGACAGCGTGGAGGCTGCTTGGCATTCTCTTTCTCTCCCTCTCTCTCTGGCCCTCCCGCACTT
Organism: Prionailurus bengalensis; assembly: GCF_016509475.1. Classification (NCBI taxonomy): domain Eukaryota; kingdom Metazoa; phylum Chordata; class Mammalia; order Carnivora; family Felidae; genus Prionailurus; species Prionailurus bengalensis. The sequence goes on from NC_057343.1 coordinate 229,564,818, forward strand.
TCACTGTCTCTCTCAAAATAAGTATATAAACCTAAAAAATTCAAAGCACAAGTGAGTACTAGTCAGTACTGACTAGTATCATCTGAAGCAGAATAAGGCTTATACTTAATTTTTCCTATTTGTGTAGTGAGGTAAATCTCATAAGCTATCAGATGAAAACGTATGTGTATTACCACACGGAGACGAGGTCATAGGGAAAATAAAGCAAATAGGTGTTATCAATTCAAACTTGTACTCGAAAGGGGTGTACATTAGGATTAAGTTGTCTTCCAACCTGTTCCTCTCTCAGCTCCCCCCTTTCTGTTCAGGCAAGCCTGTTTTTGTCAAAAGGATTCAGAACCCTGAAGTCAGCTTCTACTTACACACAATTTATATTCACACTGCCGCCAATACCTGTTGACTCTTTAAAAATGTCTCTTTGTGTTGAGGGAATAGTTGTCACTCAGCAAATATATCTTTTCTATTACTCGGTTCTGATAGAATGAGCTTCATTTGTTTGAAAACATTTTGAGAGCTGCCGTTGCTGTAACCATGTGAAGAAATATTATTAAGTTTAATTTTAATGTGTTCCTGAGGGAACTGGAAGCTTTTGCATTTATGCATTTTCAATATTCCTTTCTTAAGATATTGAAGGTCCTGTATTTAATTTTGCCTTAGGGACAGTGTTCACATAATTCAATTTAACAAATATTTATCTAGTGCTTAGTTTATCAAGCTCTGTAGGCATGATAAAGGTAAGTATTTTATGGCGATGATAAACATTCAGATATATTTCCAAATGTTGCAGTAATCATGGAACATACAATGAAATAAATCAATAATGAAGCTCATTACTTTCTCTGAATATAAGCAGCCACTATTATGAAAATCTAAGGGTAAGCATAGTCGTTGAAATTAGCATACTGCTGACAACAAAATGCTTATCTCCGTGTTATTTCTGTCGCATTTGCTTTTATATTACACGAAGGAAGGGTGCAAATCTTAGGCACTTAGAATAACTTGGACTTTTTCCAGACTGACGAGATGGACATAGTGTTTCTGGAAGAATAACTACACACTTCGTCATCATACTAGACATGATCAGCTCTCTATAGCCAAAGACCCTTCTGGGTGATTCTGGCTCAACTATGGAAAATCCTCTGATCCCAGCCCTTTTCTTCTTGCCATCGCTGACTGGATCAGATTGTAAACCTGACCTACATTCAGCAGATCCGTAGGCTAGCCACCAACTTCCAACACTGCCTGGCTTGGAAAGATGAGCTGGACCAAACAATTTAAATAACCTTGGCAATAAAAATAGCTTCAGCTCTACACCCGCAGTTCGTGCAATTTTTCCTTTAAGCCCTAGGTTACCTCCACTTTAAAAATTTCCAACTTGATAAAGAGTGACACCGTCAGAAAAGATAAATGAGAGTCTCAACGTATTTAGGTAGGGTATGTTCTTAATATTATAAAGTCTAGGATGTTTAAAGAGCTCAGGATTCTGGAATTTCTACCCATATTTTGGCATCTTTGGTAATCTGTAATTCATTCTCCACGTCATCCTACACTTGTGAATGTCTACATACTGTTGCAATTCATTCTGGGTGTGCATGTCAACATCTCAGTCCATGCAAGGGGGTCACTTTGGCTGGGATAAGTCGTGGCGGGCTTAGCTTTCCAATTTTAATTGAAGTCTGGGATGTCTCAACGGCTATTACACCCGAGGCATGTGGGACACTTTCGGTGCATTTGGGGATTGGAGTGAAGCCATTTGGTTTAGTGCAGGTTGGTAAGCTTTACTTAAGTGACTGGGCCATTTAGAATGCTGTTGGTATGCTATATTTTTTCAAATAATGGCATTTTAAATTCTATCCCAGTTAAAACATTTTTTTCTCACGCAGATGTATCTCTGAAATTATAATATAAGCCAATAGAAAAAGTTGATTCCCAAGAGGTAGACGCATAAGAAATGAGGAGCCAAATCTTTAATTATTTATAGGTGATATGATTATCTATTATATAAATCCAAGAGGCTGATCTAAAAAAAAATATGGCCCAATGAGAGGTTAGAGTTCGTTGAAAGGTAATTATAGGCATTTCTGCTGTCATACAATAAACATTCCTGAAAACACTGTTTTGCAAAGTTGCACATCAAATACAATACGGATTATGAGAAAAACAGAATTGAGGCAGAAACACAAAACCTAGGAAAGTTTGTAACCGAGTAGTTACAAAAACAAGGGCAATCATAGTAAAATTTTAACCCATTTAAAAATGGTATCGTAAATAAAGAGCTTTACTATTAAAAGGTGACAGAACTTGGTAGAAGGTGGTGTGAGAAACAGTTGAAACAAGGATTAGATGTCCAAAGATCGGGCTGAACTGTGCAGAGAACAGCCTCAAAACAAAGCAGGACCAAACTGGCCCCAAAGGAAAAAGTGCTGGAAGGGGCGTGCACACACAATTGCGCCCCTCCGCGGCCGGCTGCTTTAGCTGGTACAGAACAGCATGCTGGGAAAAATAGCATTTGATAATGTCACCTCCCCATTATGTTGACATCATTCTCTCGTTACCAAACATGAATGAGCCAGTTCATCTTACAGAAGCACACTTTGTAGCAAACAGGACTGTTGATTAAAAAATCAATTTTTAAAACTTATATGCCGTCCATAGCCAGTTGTAAAAATAGTGGAAAAGAGATCCTGTTTACAATAATCACATCGCTGAAAAATACCTAGGAATATGCGTGATAAAGAGTGTCTGGAGTCTCTATGAAGATTCCCATAACACTTAACATGTAATTAAAAAAAAAAATTGGAAGATTTGGAAACACATACTGTGTTCCTGGATGGGAAGATTTAATATTGCACAGGCGTCACTTCTAATCCAGTGAGTTTATACATTTTACGTGGTTTCATGCAATCTGCCAGGTGGGGTTTGATACAGGATGTATTCTGTTTGCCCCTCCAGATCTTATCTCCACCCTCTGACCTTATGGAACAAATTAATAGTTTGCCATTGAGGCTTCCAATAGATTTTACCAACGACAGAGTCGTGGCAGAGGTCTGGGGCTGGGGGTGGGGGGTGTGGGACAGGGGAAAGAGAGTGACCTTAGCATAATTTTTTCCATAGCACCCCTGTTGTGGCATGATTTTGAACTGTGGGTTTTTAAAAAATTTTTGAAATTTAGTTTTGAAAGAGAGAGAGAGAACATGAGCAGGGGTAGGGCAGAGAGAGAAGGAGACACAGAATCTGAAGCAGGCTCCAGGCTCTGAGCTGTCAGCACAGAGCCCCACACAAGGCTCTCTAACTTACGAACCGTGAGATCATGACCTGAGCCAAAGTCGGACACTTAACCGACTGAGCCACCCAGGCACCCCTGAACTGTGGTTTTTGAATGAAGACCCAACTCCAATCAAGAGGGTCTTGTCCACAAAAGTCTTCATGGACTCTCTTTTTCTAGTTTCTAGAAATTGTCCCCTTCTCCTTTTGGCTAGGAAGGCTAACAATTTCATTGTTACTACTCCTGAGTTACTATGCCCATATTGTATCTAGTACCAATCCTATGGCATTTTTAAATAATTAAACAGCTCACTAATTAAACATTTTATTATTTTATTTTATTTTATTTTATTTTATTTTATTTTATTTTATTTTATTTTATATTTACTTTGAGAGAGAGGGGAAGAGTGAGCAGGGAGGTGCAGAGAGAGAGGTAGAGAGAATCTCAAGCAGGCTCTGCACTGCCATCACAGAGCCCAATGCAGGACTTGAACTCATGAACCGTGAGATCATGACCTGAGCTGAAATCAAGAGGCGGACGCTTAACTAACTGAGCCACCCAGGTGCCTCACTAATTAAACATTTAATAAATCCATGGGAACCACCAGCAGTTGAGCAACATTCACTTATACCGTGATGCCATTTCCACATCTTCCCTCTGAACACAAATCTGTTATTTGTATTCTAGGAAGTTATTACATCTATGGATTGCTTCAAGCGCTACAATCATATTTGGCAAAAAGAGAAAGAAGAAACAATTATGATGGTTGTTACAAAAAACCCCTTGCTTTCTGAATTTGAATCTCAGATTGTCTATTTTCAAAAGCTGGAGCAGGAAATTAACGCCGAGCCGGAGTACATCTGTGTGGGCGCCATTGCTCTGTACACAGGTTGGTTCGTTTTCTTTCATACAGTCATCAGAATTCAACTGTATTGTTCTGTCTCTTTACGTAGATTAGTATGCCAGAGAGTTCTAGCTGTCTTAAAGTTTTTATGGGCTTCAAGTTTTCAGACCAAGTTGTAGATTTGTTTTTAATTCCCTTCTGCATAATTCTATATTCTGGACTATTTTGAACACTTTGCTGCTAAACCTTGAAAATAAATGCTATTTCAGAGAAAGAGAATGAGTGTGTTGTATTTGCAATTAAAATGTACCCTTCCTTTAATAAATAATTGTAAACATTTGAGGCTAATCTTCAATGGTTTTGATATGTACTTTTTTTTTTTAATTTTTTTTTCAACGTTTTTTATTTATTTTTGGGACAGAGAGAGACAGAGCATGAACGGGGGAGGGGCAGAGAGAGAGGGAGACACAGAATCGGAAACAGGCTCCAGGCTCCGAGCCATCAGCCCAGAGCCCGACGCGGGGCTCGAACTCATGGACCGCGAGATCGTGACCTGGCTGAAGTCGGACGCTTAACCGACTGCGCCACCCAGGCGCCCCTGATATGTACTTTTTAAAGCATTTTTGAAATATGTTTCGCGTTGTTTTAAGACCAGCTTTATAAAATAAATGAATAAAAGATGAGTAGGAAATCTAACTTTTTCCAGTTTAATTTTTTTTATGCACCACAAAGCTGTAAGTTGCAAAGTGTTTATTATTGGTGAACAGCAGTGCTCTGTTTTTTCATACTGGTTCAAGTTTTTCAAACTGAACTGTGGACATTTGGGTTTTACAGCTGACTTGAAGTTCACTCTGGCTGCTGAGACAAAGGCCTGGATGGTCGTCATCGGTCGTCACTGTAACAAAAAGTACAGGAGTGAGATGGAAAACATTTTTACACTTGTTGAAGAATTCAATAAAAAACTGAATCGTCAGATTAAAGACCTAGATGATATTCGGATTGCTATGGCAGCACTGAAAGAAATCCGGGAGCAGCAAATCTCCATTGACTTTCAAGTAGGACCTATTGAGGTAACTGATAATCATTGGTTCATTATGGGAATAGCTCATCATGTTGAGTGATATTAGCTGAACTATTGACTAGCTGTGGACTGTAGGGATGGTGGTTACAGATGGAAGCTTAACCTAAGAATAATTTCAGTAATGATGATACCTTAATGATGGTACCTTCTATGGGCCAGTTCTAGACCTTTGCATGGCATCTAAAGTCCCTAACTGCAGAACCTGAGATGAGGATTTCTGTACAAGTGATCTACTGATAAGTGCTCATAGGAGAAGGGAGTGTGAGGGAAATAGGAATGATGAGGTCAGATCGGGGGTGGGGGAGCTAAGGGAGAGTGTGAGCTTAGCTGTAGACAGATTTCCCACAGGGTGCTCTGGAGCATGAATTCCACACAGTTGCTTCCACTTTGAGGGAAGGGAGACTGCCCTTTGTACCCCTGAGACAGTTGGTTATTGACCATCGTCTCCCCAAGAGGAGACTCCCATTTAGCTGAGGATAGTTTTCCAGGGAAAGAGGCAGCTGCCATTACCCCAGACAGTACTCCTAGCAGTCAGGATGGGAATACCAGCTGGAAAACAGAACCTGGATGCAACTGTAGGGGAGGAAAAATTCTTCCTCTACCCTTCAAGATTCTCCAGCTGGTTTAAAACTTAAATTGACATGAGACCTACTAATAGGAGTAAAACCAAAGTTTTACTATGTGTGCACAGAGGCCCAATAATGAAATTGAGACCTAAAGAAATGACCAAGGCAGGCCATTTTTATGCTTTTCAGACAAAGAGACAATAAATCCGTGAGGAATTGACAGGATAAAGAAAACTGAACTTTGGGAGCTTCAATTAGTAAGGAATTCTGAATAAGTTTTGGGCTGTGGTAGTAAATTAGTAAAAAGAAACAAGGGTTGTTATATAGCTTTCTCAGCTCTAAATGTCCTATCCCTGGTGATAAGGATGTTTCTTTACCTCCTGGTTCTGAGAGGCTGCCTTTCACACAGGAGATTTGTTTCCTGGTTTCTGGAGAAAAAGTCGGGCAGCATGTCAGAGAGTTCTTTTTGGATTGGCTATTTCTTAAGTGACTTTTATTCAAAATAATGTGGCAAAGTGGCACATTTTGGTCCCTATAGGTACTAACAGTGTCCATTCATGTATTAATTCTGTATTAACACATTTAATCCTTACTCAACACCTCATTTAACATAAGGAAACCAAGGGTCAAAGAAATTATTCAGCTTGATTAGTGTTACACATTTCTTTTATAATTACACTGTATCATATTTTCTCTCCTGTATGAAATTGTTTGCACAGGAATGGATCACTGTATTATTCTTTTGAATGAAACCAGTATGATTATAGCATTAAAATGATTCTGGAAAAAAAAAATGCCATTTTAGCACTTCATAACTTAAATGTCTGGACTTAAATTCTTAAAAATTTTTTTTTTATTAAGTTTATTTATTTATTTTGAGAGAAAGACAGAGAGAGTGAGCAGGAGAAGGGCAAAGAGAGGGAGAGAGAGAGAATTCCAAGCAGGCTCCATGCTGTCAGCGTGGAGCCCCATGCAGGGGTCAAACTCACGAACCGTGAGATCATGACCTGAGCCGAAACCAAGAGTTGGACGCCTAACTGACTGAACCACCCAGGTACCCCTGGACTTAAATTCTGATGGTGAGGATTGTACACCAGTCTCACATTTTCTGTGCCCCTCTTTGAATTTTGGAAAGTTTCAAATAACCATGAAAATGGTTCAGATAATTAAATGCTTGCACCTTTGCCGTATTGGGTCAGGAAAATCACGTGGCCCACCGTGCCCTTCTTGGGAATTGAAACATAAAGAGTCCCTGCTTTGTGTAGAACCAGGAGCGTCCCTGGGCATTTGAAGGGAAGGCCCAGTAACCGACACCCCTGTTTCCCCCTGTCTGAGCATTCAGACAAAACTGTAGTCAAATAGTCAAGGTAAAAATACAACCTTTTGTTCCCGATAGAACTTATTTGGAAGACATGGCTTAGTGTACAACTCCCATATTCCCATTACCACCCAAATCCATGCACACACACTACTTGCGACGACTACATCCCAGAATTGTTGAACTTATTCGTGCGTCAGAGGCAGAATTGAAAAGCTGCAAGGCCCCTCTATTACCCTGCTTCACTCCATTTAAAAAAAAAAAATTAATGCTTTATTTTTGAGAGAGAGAGACAGAGAGAGAGCGAGCATGCATGAGTGGTAGAGGGGCAGAGAGAGAGGGACACACAGAATGGAAGCAGGCGCCGGGCTCTGAGCTGTCAGCACAGAGCCCGACATGGGGCTTGAACTCACGAGCCGTGAGATCGTGATATGAGCCGAAGTCGGACGCTTCACTGAGCCATACAGGCATCCCACCCTGCTTCACTCTTTTGACACTTGGAGGGCAGACCAGTGGGTTGCCTTCAAGGAGGAAGAAGAAAGAGGGAGAAAGGCACTGGGCTAGGCTTGCCCACATCAAGTCTTTTACCCAAATTAATGATCAGGTATTCGTTCCACTTGTATGTAGAGAACTAATGCCGGGAGAGGAGGGCAGAGATATTTAGGGAAAATCCTTTCTCATGAAAACTAAACTCTTTTAGCCAAGAGAGTAGTCGAGGATTTTGCATCTTGAGGTCAATGACTGGGCTCAGGCTTTGATGCAGCAGTACCCTTGTGTGTCTTACTATTGGAACCTCTTACCAACAAAATGAAATGGGATAGAGTTAAAACCCTGATTTATTTTATTATGCTAATATTAGCAGTTAGATTATCTTATGTTTTTCATCTCGAAGTCTTGAAATACAACTTAGGGGCCTAAATAAAAATACCTTTTATTTGCATAATGGTTTATAGTTTTTGAAATTCATTTAAAATGATATTTGTGGATATTCACAAAAATCCTGTGAAGCAGCCAGGAATTTTCTCATTTTATCGTAGAGGAAACTGAAGCTTAGGGGCCCGGTTGCTCATTTAAGCTTTTATGGTTTGCAAGAAGGAAAGAACTCTTGGGGTAGTTTCCCTATCATACTGATCTTTTCCATTCTATCACTTTAATAAGTGAGTGAGTAGATTTACGCATCTGACCAGCAGAAATTACATTTTCCTTCTTTTGTGTAGGAATCCTATGCCCTGCTTAACAAATACGGTCTTCTCATAACGAAGGAAGAGATGGACAAAGTTGATACTCTGCGCTATTCTTGGGAGAAGCTTCTGACACGTGCCAGTGAAGTTCAGAACGAATTAGTCTCACTGCAGCCGCGTTTCAGGAAGGAGCTAATTAGTACCGTGGAGGTCTTCCTCCGAGACTGTCACCACTTCTACTTGGACTATGATTTGGTACAACTCTGGTTTTTCCTGTTTGTATTTTTGGGAAGAGTCAATAGAGCCGGCAAAGTGCATAAAGATTCTATGCCAAGTTTCATGACTCTCCCTAGAGAGTTTCATGAATGAAATGGGAGTTTCATTTTCATGAGAGCAATCCAGGAAATGAGGAATCTAAAAGTGCAATCCTAATTATATCATTGGTCTGTTCCTGAAGTTGTTTGGTAGCTTTGTAACTTTGTGTGGCCAAATCCTGTTCACATGTGGTTAAATGTCATCCTTCTGCAGCTTTCCCTAGTTCCACAAACACTGTAGAGCACCCAGCGTGTGGCAGGCACTGCCCTTGGTGCGGAACACACCAACGTGGACGAGACAGATGCCGTTCCTGTTTTAGTCCTTCATTTATGAGTTTTAGTGCAGACTCTTCTGCACTAGGAGTATGTGCACTAAGACCCACTTCTAACCGATCCTAATACACTAGAGAAAGGAAATATGCGAAGGGTACAGTTTGTACCTGTTAAGTAGGAACACACAAGACCACAAAGTTAACGAAGTTATGAGGTTGGATCCATGCACTAACATGGATGAAGCAGCACAGAAGTCCACGTATTGAAGGCGTTCTAATGTAGGAAAGCCCGACTGGAATGTTAAGATTCTATGTCACTCTGCAAATAAATATTAGAATGCTAAAAGCTGTGAGTTCCGTGGCATTGGTGTTTTAGTTCAAAACCAGGCATGATACATGCTTCCTATAGACTGCTTACGGACCCTTCCTCGCCTGGTCGCCTAAGAAATGAGAAGTACTCATTTTTAATTTTAAGAATTTCCTGAAATTAGAAGGTGTGGTATTAACTGGGCTTTTTTTACTTGAAAATATTTCCAAATGAGTCACTTTCCTGAGTCCTTTTCTACAATCAAAGAACGACGTTTCCTAACATTGATGTGACGTGAATGAAAACTAGCTTTGATGTGCATATACTTTGAGCTCATGAAATTTGAATACAACACTTTCTTTTATTTTGTGTTTAACTTTTTGTTTCAGAATGGTCCAATGGCTAGTGGCTTAAAACCCCAGGAAGCCAGTGATAGGCTTATCATATTTCAGGTAATCTTTTTGGTTTCTATGACCTTCTACACAACCAAAACCTTAACATGTTTTAGACACATACATTTTTTCCCCTTAATATAGAAAAGCCTATTGTGGAATATTTTTAAAAATTGTGATTTGGGATAATTATATTTGGAGATGGTGTCTATTTAATCAACTATAGTTATTTACTATTCTTATTTACATGTGCTCTGAAATCATACGTTTGCTTATTTGCCAGTTTTTAAGTTTACCTGTTTATTCATGTGCAAATCATCTCGCTGAGTTTTCACTGGTGTTTTCTTTAGAATCAATTTGATAATATCTATCGGAAATACATCACCTATACTGGAGGAGAGGCGCTCTTTGGACTGCCAGTTACTCCGTATCCTCAGCTTCTTGAAATAAAGAAGCAATTAAATCTTCTACAGAAAATATACTCTCTATACAACAGCGTCATAGAAACTGTAAATAGCTATCATGAGATGCTTTGGTCGGAAGTGAATATTGAAAAAATCAACAATGAACTTTCAGAGTTCCAGAACAGGTGAGAAATTAAATGTTTAGCATGCCCCGAGCTATTGAATCTTAAATGCTTTCTTCTTTGATAGACTGTCAAGTTCTCTTTTCACTCCCAGATGTTTTGAAAGCACATCAGGCTGCATTGCTGTTGTCCGTTGACGTCACCCTTGTCAGACGCTATTTATTAATTACCCCTGTGTGTACGTGGTAAGACAAATGCGTCCTTTAAACCTGGATGAATTTTGTCAGGGGTTCTTCTGCATCCTGGAGGGAGCTGATCTCTCTTTATATTACACTTATCAAACATTTGAAGTTTATGTGAGATGACTTCCTGTAATAAAAGCAAGAGCCCTATGATTTAAGTGTTGAACCCAAAGAAAATACAGGGTCATTTGTTGTGTTTTTTGGTTGTCAGCCTGATACACTCCGCTGTGCTTTGTACTTAGGAGGATCTCAATACATGTTTGTAGAATTGAATTGAATTGGGAGGCACCTCCGTCATTTAAAATAATGCCTTTTTACCTAGCTAAGTGTTACGAGGGAATTGAAAAAACAAAACAAAACACCAAACTTTCCCAATTGGGAGGAGCAGTTTTCTCTAATGTAAAAATATGTTAGATTAACAGATATCATTTGAATCATGAGATATGAAAGTGTGGTAGGTATTTGAAATGACTGTTTTTTGAGAGACTGCTAGTAGACAAGCTTGGAGTGGAGACACTCAGGCTCCTCTTTGAATGACCATTCACGGTGACTCCCTTTGCAGGTGTCGGAAGCTGCCCCGGGCCTTGAAGGACTGGCAGGCTTTCTTGGATCTGAAGAAGACCATTGATGATTTCAGTGAGTGTTGCCCACTCCTGGAGCACATGGCCAGTAAGGCCATGATGGACAGGCACTGGGAAAGGATAGCTGCTCTCACTGGCCATAATCTGGATGTGGGGAATGAAACTTTTAAGTTAAGAAATATCATGGAGGCACCTCTTCTGAAATACAAAGAAGAAATAGAGGTACAGTTCATAGGATTACCCGATGTGGTGGGAGATTGGAAGGTCTCATGGGGTTTATTTTGACAGTATTCCTACATTATGGAATGTTGGACCAGTAAACCATACCAGGACAATTAAAACTCTTCTGGGCATCCAGCTATTCATTCCTTCCACACATGTTTACGTGACAGGTTCTGTGTTGAGTGCTGGGGACATACTGATGCTTTCCTTCATTCATAGATCATTACATAACTTGCATAGTTAAATAATTACACAAATAAGGGTATAGTTACACAATGTGGTAAATACCATTGAAGTAAAAAGCATCTGTTCTATGACAGCCCATAGTAATGGGCTTGACCTGTTTGGGGTGATGGGGTGGTAAAGGTAGGGAAGTTGGGACACATGCCCATGACTGCTGGGGAGGGAATGTGCACGTGTGGTGAGGCTGAGGGACTTGGAAAGGGCAAAGAAGACAATGTCAGGCATGTGGAACAGCATGTGTGAAGGGTCTGAAGTGTGTTTGGGAACCAGAGGGAACACCAGGGTGGAGAGACCAATGGGGAGTCGTCTGGGAGATATATTTTGAGCAGAGATGACATGGTTAGATTTGCATTTTCTAAAGATCACTGTGGTAACTGTGTGGAGAAAGGATTGGGGGAGGGCAAGTGAGAATGATGGGAAAACCAACTAGGGGATTATAAGAATATCCCAGACAAGAGACAATGAATGGTGTGTTGGATGAGGGGGCAGGTAGTGAAGCTGGAGAAGGGGGAAAAGATCAACGAGATCATTAGAAGGTAGAGCCGGGTAGAATCTGGCAAGAGAGGGAACATGGTAGGAGAAACGATCTAGGGTAAACCTTAGATTTCCTGCTGAGAGATCAAGGTGGATGATGGTGCTCATCACGGAGATAGGGAATTATTGGAAGGGAATCAGTTGAGCGACAAATGCAAAGAGCTTAATTTGGGGCATGAGTTTGATATTTCACAGAATGTGTTTAGGATTCCCTTGGTTAGATCCAAACACAGAGGCCCAATAGGCAAATGGATGGGGGTCTTACCGGGAGATACAAGAGGTTACAGACTGGGTGGGCATAGATGAGCTCATGCAGAGAGGGAGTGCAGCATGAGACGAGAAGAGGCAAGGATGGGGCTTGACTAATGGTCCAGGAAAAAGTGTGGCTGCAGAGGAGACTGGGAAAGTGGAGGGAGACCTGGGAGAAGTCAGGTTTCTCTTCATTTTCTCCTCTCATACCGCATTGATTTGGCTCTAGAGTTAAATCAGAGACACATTAAATTTTGGGTCTTTGATTAGAGTTTCAAAATTTACAAGGTTATCACACATGTGTGTGTTTTTTAATCCAAATGGAGATATAATTGACATATAACATTGTGTAAGTTGAAGGTATATAACATATTGGTTTGACACATTTATATTGTGGCATGATTGCCATTGGAGTGTTAGCTAACACCTGGGTTATGTCACATACTGATCATTTCTTCTAGTGGTGGTAGCAATTAAGCTCTAGTCTATTAGGAAGTTTAATATTTATGATACAGTTTTGTTGTCTATTATCACTGTACTGTGTGTTAGATTTCCAACATCTCATCTCTTCCCCCATCCCTGGCCTCTGGTAACTATCACTCTACCCTCTGTGTTTTTGAGGGTTCCACATATAAGGGATTCCACATACAAGGGATAGCATATGGTATTTTTACTTGTCTGACTTATCTCAGCCTAATGCCCTCAAGGTCTACCCACGTTGTCACAAATGTCAGGATGTCCTTTCTCACGGTGTTCCGTTGTTGCGTACCTTTTCTGTCATCTTTCTCTCTGGAAGAGTTTGGTGGGGAATTTTACAAACTAAGGTTCTGTTATTTAGTAATACATCTTCATCTCTCTCCCTAAATCTCGATCTATATGCATATACACCATTTGTCATATTGCATTTTAGAGCTGGGCGGGAAAAGTATTTTTAGATACGTATGAAGCAAATAGGGAGGCTAGGACCTCTGCTGAATCTGGACTGTTCACGAAGGACGTGTGACTTTCATGTGGTAAAGCTAGAGCTTGCAATTTTAATAGGACATCTGTATCAGTGCGGTGAAAGAGAGAGACATCGAGCACAAGCTGAAGCAAGTGATGAACGAGTGGGACAGCAAAACATTCACATTTGGCAGCTTTAAAGCCCGTGGAGAGCTCCTCTTGCGGGGAGACAGCACCTCAGAAATCATCACCAGCATGGAGGACAGCTTGATGTTGCTAGGCTCTCTGCTGAGCAACAGGTAGGAAGTCCGTCCATCTTTCCCCTGAGATGTGGGAACCACCGCAACAAACGTTTTAAGGGAAATTAAAATTAAACAATGCAGCAATGGCCCCCATACAATTTATTTAACATTAAAAGTCCGTGTTTTAATTTTAGCCCTTGGCACAGCATGTGTAATGCTGTTTTTGTTTCATTATCCTCTACTGTGCGATGTGTCTGAGACCATCAACTGGACAAAATAATGCAACATGTAATTAGCCACTTGGATCTTGCGGAACATTTCAACTTTGCAGCTGACAAGCCTCACCGCACAGCTGACAGCTTGACAGGCTCCGGAGTCCAGGGGAAATTAGGCTGAGCTTCAGAATAATCGTTCTACTTGGGAAATCGTTGTGCCAACATCTGTGGACTAGAAACTCTTAGTTGTGTACATACTTTAATGAGATGACAGATTAAGATAGAGAGTGAATTTAATTCATAAAGAGAAATAAAACAGCACAGACCGATACGAGTCTAACACTTCTGTTTGACAGTTAACTGCAAAACCATCATGCTTTGGATGCACATGCCTTAGACTCATGAGCTTAACATTTCCTTGGTTCCTTGCTTCCCTTTGCTCCTCCTGAAATAATTTTTTGTTCACCAGGATCTTCTCAGATATATAATAATTGTGTAGCATGTGGGTATCATTGAGATACGAGTTTACTGCATTCTGTCTTTCGAACGTCAGTCTCTTCTGTGTGTATATGTATATGAATAAGTTTAATGTAGGGATTAATAACCACTTAATACTGTTTGATAAAAATTTCTCTTCTTCACTTTTGCTTGGTACACCCAAATGTTTGAAGTGAGTAATATGGGATATAAAATTCGGTCTTAGAGATTTAGACCATTGGTGACCTTGACTCTGAAGTACTTAGGATTTGGTGAGTTTGAATGAATTTGGTTGCTATTCATACCCAAATAAATGAAGGACAGATGGAAAATAACACATCCTAGGGAGGTAGAAAATGAACACATACAAATTAAGTAAAAATTACTATGTTAGGGATGGGGAAACTGTCCTTACCGATGGCAGTGAATCCACAGATGAGAGTTGTGTGAGGAACACGTATTCAGTACAAATGTATTGAACACCTACTATGTGCCATACACTTTTCTAGGTGCTATGGACAGAAGAGCAAATCAAACAGTGTTCTCTGTTGCTATGGAACCGCATTGTAGTGAAAATCATAAATTAAAAAAAAAAAAACCCAGAAAGATGTGGAATATTAAAACAGTCTGTTTCACAATTAGGACTGTGGGAATGAAAATTTTATTAATGAACATGACTAATATTTGAGAAAGATTTAAGTCCATAGTCTTTTGGAATGGAGGGATCCCTAAGGGCAAAGAAAAAGGAAAAACAGTGACAGGGAGTACAATTACTAGAATTTTGTCTGCAAATAATAGAAGCACCTCGTGAAACATTGCCTGCACAAAACTGAAGTTTATGCGGCTCCCACGTAAAAGAAGCTCCAAGGTTGATGGTTCAGGGTAGAGAACAGGCTCCACCTCATCATCAGGGACCTAAGCTTTATCAGGCTCACCCTTCTGTCTTTTCCAGGGGTGGCCCTTCCCCTTACTTCCCCTTCCATACAATGCTGCCACCCACTTCTTACCCAAGAGAGTGGTCCTCACTTGGCTGTTTACTGGACGCCTGGGGAACTTAAATCCCAGTGCCTGGGCCACATCTCACACTGATTCAATTGGAGTCTCTTGGGGGTGGGACCCAGGCAGTCCTGAGTAGGGTTTTTTTTTTTTTTTTAATGTTTATTTATTTTGGACAGAGAGAGTGACAGAGCATGAGTGGGGGAGGGTCAGAGAGAGAGGGAGACACAGAATCGGAAGCAGGCTCCAGGCTCCGAGCTGTCAGCACAGAGCTCCGCGTGGGGCTCGATCTCATAAACCGCGAGATCATGACCCGAGCCGAAGTCGGATGCTCAACCGACGGAGCCACCCCGGTGCCCAGGCCCAAGTAGTTTTTAATGTCTGCTGGATGTCCCCAAAGTACAGCCAAGGTTGGGAGCTACTGATGTGGAACTTAGTCCCGGCCCTGCCCGTTGCTGCAGAGGAGGCTGGGAAATTCAGTATTTTAACTGGGCACTTACGTTTCTAGGTAGAAATGGGGTCCTATATCTAAAGAGAAAAGGAAAAAAACACTGGAAGGCCATGATCCGTTTCTCTCTCAAGAATGAAAAAGGGAAGATAGATCAACTATAGGAGAGACTAAAGAGTGACTATCAGAGTATTACACGTAGACATGCATGATCCCTAACACATACACACACACAAGCACACGCACACGCGCGCGAGTGGGTGGTTTTGAGTGGCTGGGAAGTTGGAAAGAGACCCAGAAAGGGGGAGGCTAGAGAGAGATTGCAGGTATTAACATGTTTGAAAATTGAATTGGTTGTTTGATCCCCACCAGTGTCTCTGTAATTGCCCCATAGTATGTGAGAAACCAGAGAGAGTCCCTGGAGTAGACACCAAAGGTCAGCAGAGAGGCTATTACTCGCTTGGCTGTAGCAACAATGACCCCAATTTTATTACTCTAGCAGTTGTGTGGAATCAAGTCTAATGCCTGATCTGCTTCTCAGATGACCCATCTCCCTCCCACCTGTTTATGCTCTGGATCAAAACAGGAAAAGTCGAACAATGTCCAGTAAATGATGATGATTTAGTCACTTGGTAGCATCACTAAAAAAAATAAGTTTATTTATTTGAGAGAGAGAGAGAGAGAGAGAGAGAGAGAATGTGTGAGAAAGAATCGTGGAGGGGCAGAGAGAATCCCAAGCAGGCTCTGCACTGTTAGCCCAGAGCCCGACGCAGGGCTCGATCCCATGAACCGTGAGGTCATGACCTGAGCTAAAATTAAGGGCTAGATGCTGACCTGACTGAGCCTCCCGGGTGCCCCAAGTAGCATCATTTTCAAAACCAGCACAACATAATCCCAGTTGTAAAGAAACAGGTAAAAATTAGGATTAAATAAAATCTTTTAGTTTGAAAACAACAATAAAAAAGAAAACACCAAAAAAGCCTCCCAAATGCTGACTGTATTTTTCATTTTAGGTACAATATGCCGTTCAAGGCCCAGATCCAAAAATGGGTGCAGTACCTTTCCAACTCAACAGACATCATTGAGAGCTGGATGATGGTGCAGAACTTGTGGATTTACTTAGAAGCTGTCTTTGTGGGAGGAGATATTGCCAAGCAGCTTCCCAAGGTTTCAGAATTTTCCTTATGGTTTCATCAGGGTTTTAACTCAGAGAATTCTCTAATAACCAATAATTCCTTCAAAAATGCAATAATACTTCAATTTCTCTGGAGCCACACCCTCCCCAACGTTTTTGTTGTTGTTGTTGAACTGTTTTATAAGGAGAGAGCGATTGTGGAAAAGTAAGGGTGTGAAGTCTACAAAACCGTGTGGTTTTGTGGGAAACAGAGGGTTAAAAAAGAAAAGGAATGTCTGCATAATTGATACACTTTAGGTAATTTGAAGGTAGAATTTGGGAGGAGTGCGGAATTATGGCGTAGTTATCTCGACAATGGCAGGATAATTTGTTCTGTTACTACTGACAGTTTAAAACAACTCACGCTATATAATTCACCCAATTATATCTGTACTGGAAAACTGGGGGGGGGGGGGGGGTGGAAACAGGCAGAAAAAAGAAACTCCAGAACAAAAAGGCCCTCTTCTCAAGACTGTGGAACATGTTTTTATCTCATCAAATTTAATCATCTTATGGGGAATATGGAGTGTAGTATTTTGAAATTTTTATCAAAAACATTTTTCTTACCAAATCTCAAGGATTCTTATTCAACTACCTTACATCGTTTGCAGAATTATAATGTTTTAATGATATATTTGAGTTTCAGAAACACGGTTGTGTTGAGTGTTTTTTTTGCTCAGTCTTCCTAGCTGTCCCTGTGGTGAGTTTTCAGTTTCATTACAGAGGATGGGTCTGTTAGCCGATGTATTTTTCACCTACCGGTGGAATGTATCCACACACTGAAACTTTAAGTATTTATTTACTTATTTCTTTATTTCTGCTTTTACATTTGGGCATGTTTTTCTTCTTGCTGGGTGGTGGGGAATCTCAAATTGGATGTAATACTGGCAACTTTCACATTCAATATTCAAGGAACTCGGTGGGGTCTCTTGCTCTCATATTTGATAGTACATGCTTATTGGTAAACTACAGAAAGTTTTAGGGAAGAAGGAAAACCTTATTTCTATTCTCTCAAAGTCCTCTGCGCATTTTCAATTTTTTTTCTGAAAAAAAAAAATCTATGTTTAAAAATTTCACAGTATTAGGGTTATACCGTAATTAGTTTTGTATCTTATTTTTAAATGTTTTCATTTCTAAATATACAAACAATTCAGTGCTCAGTGTAGAAAACTTGAAAAACATAAAATTCACTTCATTTAGGGATAACTGGCAAAAACACTTGGGAGTGCTTTTCTCTTCCAAGCTGTCTCATATTGTATTTTCATTTCTGTGTCTGTCTTCTGCTTTCAGTTAACATAATGGGGGGACCTTATTTAAGAAAGGGGGTGGGATGGTGCAAAAGGAGAATCGAAATAGAACATGTGTGACATTTTAGGCATGTAAAGTTGGGATATCCAGACTGGGGAGAAATCTGGCCTCAGCAGAAGGTATGTGAGATGCGCTTTCCTTGAGATCACAGATGTGTCCAAGTGGGCTTTGTTACCTCGCTCTTGTAGGAAGCCAAGCGCTTTTCCAACATCGATAAATCTTGGGTGAAGATTATGACTCGGGCTCATGAAATGCCAAATGTGGTTCAGTGTTGTGTTGGAGATGAGACCATGGGGCAGCTGTTACCGCACTTGCTGGACCAGTTGGAAATGTGCCAGAAATCCCTCACTGGGTAAGTTTACTGGCTCTGTGAAGGCCCCCTTAGCGTCCTAGAGATGAAAGGGATCAGAGGGACTAGACAGCATTAGCCATATTGATTTTCTTTTGCTAAAACGTAATTCGTGTCTGATGTTGTTGCATAGATAAAACCGGTAGCTTGGAGTCTCATATTATCTCCAAGCCCTTGCTGGATTTGTTCTGATGTTGGAATAATAGGACTCAGGGCTTCTTCCATCCACTGGGACAAAGTCTTGCAAATTCTCATATAGTCCTTGCCTTTTAAAACGGATACAGCTACTTCCCTGATTTTCTTCTTGGATAAGCATCTGAAGAGTCAAAATATTTCATGAGGTGCAACCAAGAACAACATGAACAGTGTAATGGACACAAGTAGTCAAGATTATACAGAAACAAGAGCCTCATGTATCTATACACACACACACACACACACACACACACACACTTACGTGCACACACTCACGTGTATAGGAGGCGGGGTGAATTCCAAGAGTAACATATATTTTTCTTTTCTTTCCCTTTGGCTAATCAAGATAAATCATGTAAGCAGAAATATGTTGAATAGTAGTGAATATCCCAAAAAAAGTTAACTACACATGATTTTATGTATTTTTTATTTTTATTGAGATATAATTGACATACAGCATTACATTAGTTTCAGGTATGCAACATAGTGGTTTGAGATTTGTATATATTGCAAAATGATGACCACCATAAGTCTAGTTAACGTCCATCGTAACGTGCATAGTTACAAACTATTTTTCTTGTAATGAGAACTTTCAAGATCTACTTTCTTAGCAGCTTTCAAATATGAAATAGAGTATTTTCAACTATAGTCACCATGCTGTAAAATATATCCCCATGACTTATTTATATTATAGCTGGAATATACATGCTTTTAAATATCTCCTCTTTCTCTTTCACTCTTATGTGGATCCTGAGAAACTTAACAGAAGACCATGGGGAAGAGGAAGGGGGAAAAAAGTTACAGAGAGGGAAGGAGGCAAACCATAAGAGACTCTTAAAAACTGAGAATAAACTGAGGGTTGATGGGGGGTGGGGGGGAGGGGAAAGTGGGTGATGGGCATTGAGGGCACCTGTTGGGATGAGCACTGGGTGTTGTATGGAAGCCAATGTGACAATAAATTTCATATTAAAAAAATAATTATCTCCCCTTTAACCATTTTTTAAATTATTTTTTACTTTAGGGAAAGAGAGAGAGAGAGAGAGAGAGCGAGCGAGCACGAGCAGGGGAGAGGGGCAGAGGGGGGTGAGTGGGAATTCCAGCAAGCTCCACATTCAGCACAGATCCTGGCACAGGGCTCGATACCCTGACCCCGGGATCATGACCTGTGCTACAATCAAGAGTTGGACACTTAATTGGCTGAGCTACCCAGGTGTCCCTAAATATCCCCCCTTCAATCTTAGAATAGTCAGTATGTATGGAGAAATTTAGGATAAACTGTTGGTTATGTACTGGTAAGAGTTCTCCAGAGAAACAGAATCAGTAGGGTGTGTACACACATGGTTGGGGGTGGAGAGAGAGAGAGAGAGAGAGAGAGAGAGAGAGAGAGAAGAAGAAGAAGAAGAAGAAGAAGAAGAAGAAGAAGAAGAAGAAGAAGAGAGACTGAGGGAGAGAGATGTGATGGAGGAGACTGGCAAGTTCAAATCTACAGGGAAGGCTGGCAGCCTGGAGACACAGGGATGACCTGCTTCAGTTAAAGCCCAAAGGCAGTCTGCTGGCAGAATTCCTTCTTCTAGGGGCTGTCAGTCTTTTTTTCTTTAGTCTTTTGCCTGATTGGTTGAGGCCCACCCACATTATGAAGGATAATCTGCTTTATTCAAAGTCTTCTGATTAAGTGTTAATCTTAGCTAAAAATACCTTTACACTGGGGTGCCTGGTGGCTCAGTTGGTTAAGCATCTGACTCTTGGTTTCGGCTCAGGTCATGATCTCATGGTTTGTGGGTTCGAGCCTTGTGTCAGGCTCTGCAGCTGGCAGCATGGAGCCTGCTTGGACTTCTCTCTCTTCCTCTCTCTTTCTGCCCCTCCCCTGCTCACTCTCTCTCTGTCTCTCTCAAAATAAGTAAATAAACTTTAAAATGAAAACCTTCACAGAAACATCTGGAACCAAGTTTGACCAGATACGTGGGTACCGTGGCCCAGCCAAGTTGACCCATAAAAGTCCCTGTCACGATCATCTGTAGTCACGAGTGGGAGCAGCATCAGGGATGCTAATTGTGCTGAGATGTACATTGACACTGACATGCCACATATTCTGAGCTTTTAACTCCAACTAAGTGATGATGTCTCCTTGGCTAACTCTGGGAGATGGATGCCCCCTCCCCATACCAACGCCCCCATGTTCTCACGACCTACAACAGTACCTATAACACCACCTGTGACTAGGCAGCTGTCTTGTGCACTGAGCAACCCAGGGCACCTAAGCCAGGCTGTGCTCAGAGTCATGGGTGGTGGTTAAAATTCTGAGCCTCAAATGGCACTTTGGAAGGATCTCTGTGAAGTAAGTAGAGGTGTTGCTTAAACTTGAACCAAAAACGTGACTGAGCTGAAAATAGAAGAAACACCTGTATGGTAACATGTAAGGGAGGGGGCTTACTTACTTATGCTTGGCTGGTTAAGTGGCTTTTGAGGTGGCTGCTAGAAAAGAACAAAGTAATGAGAAAATTAAGGTGAAAGGAAAGGATAAAAACCAAAGATGGTAAACTTGTCTCAAAAAGAAGCTATAAATGGACCTCAGATTCAGAGGCCAAAGGCTTTTTTCCCAGGGACAAAGGAAAGAGTGATGTACGATTAGGTATAGCATTCATACGATGCATAAAATGAAAGGTTCCCGTTGCTCGGGAAAACAACATTTTTTTTGTTTGTTTGTTTTAAATTGACACCTTGGACGATACTCTATTGTGCATTCTCTATAATGGGAACACTCAGCACAATCCTCACCTACTTGCTTTACCCCAGGGTGAGTCAAGTGGGAGGCATTATGATCGAATGGCTTGATCCAGGGAAGTCGCGATGGGATGCCTGCACACTCTTCAGGAACTCCGTCATGAATATCACTGGTATATCCAAGTTAACAGAGGATCTGGGGCAGTGTGAAATGTGAGGGATGTTAAGCCCTGGCAAGAATCTAGGTGATAGACCACTGGCACTGCTGGTTAAAGACAAATCCATAGACTTTGGTGTTCAGCTGGGAGGGTGATGAAGTTGGCATGCTTTTAGGAAAGTTGAAGAGCCTAAACAAGACCATGCCTAGAGGGATGTCTCCCCCACTACGTGTGGAGGCAGGTTCAGTAGGAGGTGGAACTAGGGCCGAGATTTTCCTTGGCAAATATTTGCAAGTTTACTCTAATCTAGGTGATGGGCATCCCGACAGCTTATGCCATGGGCCTATGCTAATACTTTTCCTTTAGAAAATTGTCCTGTGAAGACATTATTAATCACGAAGATCATAGGCAATTAAAGCGTCGGTAAAGCACCCTTTAAATGTTAACTTAAAAATTTTTTTTTCAACGTTTATTTATCTTTGGGACAGAGAGAGACAGAGCATGAACGGGGGAGGGGCAGAGAGAGAGGGAGACACAGCATCGGAAGCAGGCTCCAGGCTTCGAGCCATCAGCCCAGAGCCCGACGCGGGGCTCGAACTCCCGGACCGCGAGATCGTGACCTGGCTGAAGTCGGACGCTCAACCGACTGCGCCACCCAGGCGCCCCTAAATGTTAACTTGAAAGCAAAACCATTTGCAAGCAAATCCTTCAAAATAACTTTTTAGAAAAATAGGTTTTCAGGTATCAATGATTTGATATGTTTCATAAAATTATTGAATCAAGTCAAGTAACTGTTGAAGGACATTTGACAAAAGAAGAATTTTTATAAAAAAGAAAGAAGAGAGAGGGAAATAAACCGTAAGAGATTCTTAAAGGTAGAGAACAAACTGAGGGTTGATGGAGGGAGGTGGATGGGGGATGGGCTAGATGGGTGATGGGTCCTGAGGAGGGCACTTGTTATAATGAGCCCTGGGTGTTGTATGTAAGTGATGAATCACTGAATTCTACTCCTGAAACCAATATTGCACTGCATGTTAGCTAACTAGAATTTAAAGAAAAATGTGAGGGGCGCCTGGGTGTCTCATTCGGTTAGGCGTCCAAATCTTGATTTCAAGTCAGGTCGTGATCTCACGGTTTGTGAGATCGAACCCTGTGTGCGGCTCTGTGCTGACACTTTGGAGCCTGCTTGGTGTTTTCTCTCTCCCTCTCTCTCTGCCCCTCCCCCGCTTGTGTTATCTCTTCTCAAAATAAATACATAAGCATTTCAAAAATTTGATCAGTCGATTAAGCGTTTGACTTCAGCTCAGCTTATGACCTTGTGGTTGGTGAGTTCAAGCCCTGTGTTGGGCTCTGTGCTGACAGCTCAGAGCCTGGAGCCTGCTTCAGATTCTGTGTGTCCCTCTCTCTGCCTCTCCCCTGATCACACCCTCTTTCTCTCTCAAAATAAATAAATACACATTAAAAAAAAGAACAAGGAATAAGGAATTCTTTTCTCAATAAAGAATAAAGATCAAGCTTCTACAAATAAGATGGATTGGGATATTTAAAATAAAACTAGCCTATTTAAAGTAAGGAAAATAAAAAGCTAAAAACAAACAACATAAAACACTATGAGCACAGGGGTGCATGGGCGGCTCAGTCGGTTAAGCATCCGACTTCGGCTCAGGTCGTGATCTCAAGGTGTGTGAGTTCGAGCCCTGCATCAGGCTCTGTGCTGACAGCTCGGAGCCCAGAGCCTGCTTCGGATTCTGTCTCCGTGTCTCTCTGCCCCTTTCCCAGTCATGCTGTGTCTCTCCCTCTCTCAAAAGTAAATAAATGTTCAAAAAACCCAAACAAACACGAGCATAAAAGCAAGAGTTTGAGAAAATGAGGGGGATGTAAACAGAGACTCTTCGGGCAGCGTCGTCCTGCCCCCTCTTTGAGGCCAGATTTTGTGCCTTTTCACGTGCCCAAAGTGAATAAACCCGAATTGCCAAAAGCAGTAGTTTGTAGTGTGTATTTTACTGATTGTTCCACGAGAGCTCAGGAGGAAGATTACACCACATACAGAAAGCTCGTCCGTCACCCGGAGCACCTCTTGTAGCATAGTCTGTCCTTCTGTTTCCTTCCTTTCTTTGCCTCTTTCAGCCTCTGAAAAAAGTCCTGTCTTCTGTCTCAAGGAATTTAGCTCTTGTCCTCATGCTGGGCATACCATTCACCAAAACAGAAGTCCAGCAGTTGACCAAGTATGGGCAGCCAAGTGTCCCCCTTGCATGCCCTCAAGGGCACCAGCTGGCTCCAGCTTCTGGTCCACAGTGTCCTTGGTCAAAATCCTACCTTCCTATGAAGAGAATCTGCTTCTGTGGACTAAGAATATTTCCCTCATGATTTTACACAGGAAACAAATAATAATACACATGGCGGGGAAGGAATAGAAATTTTTCAGACAGACCACACTTGAAAAGGATTTCTGGTAAGGTTTCAAAAACAAATTACAATGAAAACTACAGTAAGTATATCGAAGGATGCAAGAAAATGAAGGTACAGAGGTATTAATATGAAAATAACAGGGGTGCCTGGGTGACTCGGTTAAGCGTCCGACTTGGGCTCAGGTCATGCTCTCATAGTTCGTGAGTTCGAGCCCCGCATCGGGCGCTGTGCTGACAGCTCGGAGCCCGGAGCCTGCTTCGGATTCTGTGTCTCCTCCTCTCTCTGCCCCTCCCCTGTTCTCACTCTGTCTCTGTCTCTCTCAAAATTAAACGTTAAAAAAATAACAGGAAAAATATATCCGTCACACAAAGAAACACCATAAAGTAAAGCAAATATAGAAACAAAATATAGAAACAAAAGCACAGTTGAAAATTCTCTGGGTTTCAGTAATTCCTGGAGGCAGAGAATTGTGCCAGGGCCCCTTCACGCAGTTTATTCAGAGCTAGATTTTGCCTTCTGCTTCGGTAATGGAGTCATTGCATTCTTTAAGATACAATTCCAAGAATGAGGTGCACCCTTCAGCTGACACAGCACTGTGCTTGCAACAAGACCACCCCCCCCCCAACCCCCTCCAAAACTCCCTGAGTGTGATCGCTCCCGTCCTCCACCAAGAAAGTACAAGCTTTTCCAGATTACCTCAAGGGTATGCATTACACTCGTGAAAGATGAAGAAACTCTCCTATCAGTTCTGGAAAAAATATTTGTTTTTCATCCAAATACGGAATGCTACTAGGCAAGATTAGTAAGAACCACAGAACGAAAACATCGAACAGTGTGTGGGAAAATTTGGTTGTCTCACAATCCTTCCCCCTTCTCGCCGTCCCGATGAGTTTATTTCTAGAAAGGCCTGCTTTGTGTGTTTATGAAGCCTCTCTTTTCCTCTCCACTTAGGTACTTGGAGAAAAAACGTCTTTGCTTTCCTCGCTTCTTCTTTGTCTCGGACCCCGCCCTTCTGGAGATCCTGGGGCAGGCATCAGACACACACACGATACAAGCCCATTTGCTGAATGTGTTTGACAACATCAAAACTGTCAAGTTCCATGAAAAGGTTTGCCTAATTCTAACTGCTGGCCGGCAATTGCCATATCTTAAACTTCCCTTGTCTTTGTACAATCGCTCTCTGATGCTGTGTTTGCATAGGGTTACTCCCAGCTAGTGATTAAAAACAAACTTTTGGGCCCAACGTGCCTTCAGAATTGTGTGATTTCTTGCTATCCAAAGTGTAAATTTGAAGAACAGTGTAAACATGATTAGGGATGCGTCGTATGTAGCATTCATGGTTTTACATGCCAAGTTAGCTGTTGCGAAATTCAACGAAACAAAGAAACCAATCGCTCAGAAAATAGTCCCTTGACGAAGCAGAATTGCCACAGTGATTTGATTGTTTTAATCAGGTTTCAGAAGTATTTGGCATGATCGTCTTCCCTGGTGCTCGTCATGCTTGATTGAAGCCTTTTTTTTTTTTTGAAACACTCCTTACAAGTTTCTAGGGTCATGGAGTTGTGGGGGACCCAAGAGAAGGCGTTCAACGTAAGGGAGGTTGCGTTTCTCGGCTGGGAGAAGATACTGCCTGATCCATCGCTTCACCCCAAATTCCCTGGGAAAGAGGCCCTTCCAGTTTGACAGTGTGTTCGGTCGTCCTCCGGGGCTCCCCGGAAACCCTCACTGCCATTCCCTTATTCATCCTGGCGTGCTCTTGGGGAGAGACTTCCATGTGCCAGATGTTGTGCTGAACTCGAGAATCAGAGACCTCCGGGATCCGCACTTGGGTGGGGTGTTTCTAGAGTGCAGCTGGTGCCGTGGTGGAGTGATTACATTGGACGCGATCAAAAGCCATTCGTTTAAGTTCATGCCCGGGGCTGTGTGTCAGGCATGGTGCTAGTCCTGGGGCTCCAAGGAAGAATTTATCAGTACACCGAAGTTGTTTTTATGCCGTGCAACATTCATGAGAAATCTGGCCATTTAACGGTTGGTAATTCTTGACTTGCTGTGCTAGTGTTATGCACAAATAACGTGGGGATGCTGTCAGGGAGCCTTAGCCTGGTATAAGGGGTGTCAGGGAAGGCTCCCTGCGGGGCAGTATGGTACTTGAACTGATAATTTGAAGGCAAGTGCAATCTACCCAGGCAGGTGGAGAAAGGGGTGCATGATCCAGTCAGAAGCAAGGGCAGGTGCAAGGGTCTGAAAAGCGTGGGCAGCCTCGGGTGTCGGGAGTGTGGCTACGTGAGGGGTTGGGTCGGTTTCCTACGGCTGCTCTGGATTGACAGCAGAAATTTCCTCTCTCACCTTTCTGGAGGCTAGAAGTCTGAACTACGATGCCAGCAGACTTGGTTCCTGCTGGAGGCTCTGAAGGAGAGTTCGTTCTGTGCCTTTCTCTTAGTTTCTGGTGGCAGTTGGCAACCCTGGATGTTCCTTGGCTTATACCCATGTCACGTGGATATCTGCTTTTATCTTCACATGATATTTGCTCTGTGTGTCTGTGTCTCTCTGTCTAGATTTGCTTCTTATAAAAACACCAGTTATTGGATTAGGGTCCACCTTCATCGTAACTTGATGACGTCTACAAAGACCCGATTTCCAAATAAGGTTCCATTCACAGGTTCTGGGCTTAGGACTTCAACATCTATTTTAAATTAAAAAAATTAACATTTATTTATTTTGAGACAGCGAGACAGAGCATGAATGGGCAAGGAGCAGAGACAGAGAGGGACACAGAATCTGAAGCAGGCTCCAAGCTCTGAGCTGTCAGCACAGAGCCTGAAGCAGGGCTTCAACTCATGAGCCTCGAGATCGTGACCTGAGCTGAAGTCACACGCTTAACTGACTGAGCCACCCAGGCACCCCGGGGATACACATTTTAACCCTGATGGGCAGCGATGAGCAAAGGGAGAAGGGGAAGAAGGAGACATGGGATCAGATTCCAAACGGCCAAGTGTATCACACTACAGAATTCTACTTCATCCTGAACATGACAGAAGGTGCAGGAGGGTTTTACGCAGGGCGGTGACCCAGTTGTGTTTCAGAAAGATTCTCTGGCTCAGTGTAGGAGGTGAAATAGAAGGAGGCATGGAACCCAGTCAGGATGGAAAAGGCTGAGGTGCTACAACAAAGCCTTGATGAAGGCGAATGGGGAGAGAGGAAGGGAAGGCAGTATGGATTCAGTGGGTCAAGACCATTGTTTCTTGTAGACCTACTGGATGTGTGGGTTGAAAGAGGCACTGAATTACACAGGAAGTTCTTCCCGATGCTTTTCTTACGTCCTTCTGCACTAGGACTGGACGGTTCTAGAGTGCAGCTCCTCACGGTCTCATTGCACAGTGGGAATCAATTAAACATCCTCATTTTTAGCCGCTATTCATAGCAATTACTTCTTAAAATAAATAGCATCGCTTTTTTGCTGTTTTCTCTTGCTATAACATTTCTACAACCAGGGGCAGATCTGGTTTTTATAGGTCCTCACTCCTGTGAAATTATAAATCTACAACTCTAGTCAGGACTTGGAAAGGGCCCATGGAAGTGACAGGCTGTGGAACTTCTGTCTCATTAGCTTCTTGGTAGACCACTTCTGTCTACGACACAGGAGGATTCATTGATACAGTACTACATTGGAGCCCAAGGAAACAGTATCCCACTTATTAAAGAACAAGAATGCAACAAATTTGTACTTGATCATTTGCCTTATTTTATTGTATGCTATGAATAGCCTGTGAAGTGAGTAGGGAAGCAGCACAGGCGTAGGTTTTAATGACTAGTTATGAGCCAGAAATTTAGTCTCAGAGATGTGTCCTCCACCATCGCATGGTCAATGAATGGCAGAGCACCATTTGAACCCGTATTTTAGCAAATAGCATGCTATCCTCATGATGCCATGCTGCATGGAAACTGAGGTGAGAAGACCAGACTAGGAGCTGGATTTGAATTAGAAAACATCGGGGCACCTGGGTGGCTCAGTTGGTGAAGCGTCCAACTTCAGCTGAGGTCATGATCTCATGGTTCGTGAGTTCAAACCCCTGCACTGAGTTCCATGCTGTCAGCGCAGAGCCCACCCTCAGATCATCTGTTTCCCCCTCTCTCTGCCTCTCTCTTCCTCTCTCTGTCTCTCAAAACAAAAACAAAAACATTAAAAAAAATAAAAGAAAAAGAAAACATTATGTGCCACCAGGAGCTCCTGTAAAGAGGACAATTAGTACAGACTTGGAATTACCTGGAAAGGTGTTTGCATTGATCATATTGGCCTGGTCGTTGCTAATGTTGACTCGATAAGCTTGTGTGGATGACAGGCTCTTACAGGGTCCCATTTCATTGGCGGAAACTAGACTTGTTTCGATCATCCCATTTATGTTGAGTATTTCTGTTAGGAAGTAAGTTTTTGCCTTTCAGGTGTAGACTATTTGGAATTGATTTATCTCAGTTCGAAAGTATTCCCTTTTCGATTTCATGGGTGACTTTTTTTTGGCTTGAAATTGATTTTGAATCATATTTTGCCTCTTATTTTATAATCTACAGCTTACCTTCCTTCAGGAAGGATAACACTGACAAGAGGGCAGTGGAGGAATTCATTCTTTATGTGAATATAGCTTTTTTTTTTCTTTTCTGTTTTGGCTTCTATTGTAGATCTATGATCGAATTCTGTCAATCTCCTCTCGAGAGGGTGAGACGGTTGACTTGGATAAACCTGTGATGGCAGAGGGCAGTGTGGAAGTTTGGCTTAATTCTCTCTTGGAGGAATCTCAGTCCTCATTACATCTTGTGATTCGCCAGGCAGCTGCAAATATTCAAGAAACAGGTTTCCAGCTGATTGAATTTCTTTCTTCCTTCCCTGCTCAGGTCAGTGTATTAAATTGGAAAACATTTTTTACAGAATAGTCATACTAGATCTCGTACACTGCCTATTGTAAACTACACGACTGACTATAATTTAACTCTGGACCAGTATTAAGATTTTCTTAAGGATTTCTTAATATAGATAAGCTTGAAGGTTTCAGCTACAGATTATTTGGTTATATACATATGTATAAATATAAATAACATCTTACACGTTTTATAGATACATTTTCTTTATATTTTCTTTAACCTAAAAGGTTTTTCTTTTTCCTGCTGAATCTTTTTAGTAAATAAATCATAACAAAGTACTGAGCGTATGCTTAGCCAGAAAGATGAGAAATGTATCTTAGTGTTAAAATGTAAAAACCGATGTTCTCTTAACCATTATGATCAATAAAGATTTTGTGGGTACCTACCACATGTAAACCCTGCTAGCTTGAGAAAAACAGGTTTAAGCCATGTTCTTTCCCTTCCAGTAATTTAAAATCTATCTAGGGAGAAATATGACTTAAACAATAAATGGTTTAAAATTTCAAGGAAAAAATTGTGGACACATCATGAGGCTGTATATGTGTAACTGCCAGGGAACATTATGAATAGAGTTTCCATCGGTTTCCAAACAATGAATCAAGTTGAAATAATCAAGGATGTCCTTACATTTGCATAATAATCACCATCATTCACTATATTATAATTTCTATTTAAATATATTAATAGGTCACACACACTCATAAAGCCTTTTTTTTGTTTCCGTAAGGTTGGATTATTAGGAATTCAAATGATATGGACACGGGATTCAGAAGAAGCCCTCAGAAATGCCAAGTTTGATAAAAAAATCATGCAGAAAACCAATCAGTCTTTTCTGGAGCTGTTGAATACATTGATAGGCATCACGACGAAGGATCTGAGTTCCATGGAACGAGTTAAATATGAGACTTTGATTACTATCCATGTGCACCAAAGGGATATCTTTGATGACCTGGTAAATGCTTTATAAATACTACGGCATCTATAGAAAAGCAAACACTGGGCACTATCCGTGTTTACCCACTGGGATTGAATGAATCCAAAGGAATTGAATGAATTCAAAGGAAAGGTTAGATTCAGGCAAAGGGTCATCTTCCTGATGAGAACTTGTTTGTCAGATTTTTTTTTTTCAGTCTTTAAACCAAAATTTCAGTCATATTTTGATGATCTCTTGTTAAGATGTTATTGATCAATTAGACTTTATTTTAGATTCTTTACGTGACCAGTTTGGAAGCTAAACTGCCATGGAACATCCTGAAAAAAGCTTTCATTGGTCTTGTGTTCCTGTTAGTTATTAAAGATTACCAGTCTCTTGCTATGGAAATGACAAGGAACACTGCTAGAAGAATTGGTTCATGCTTCCTTGGAGGCTTTTGGATAAGTCACATCTTTAACAAGTTTCGCTACATTTTATGTCATTGATTGCAAATGGCCTTTCCTAATATGGCTGGTGACAGTCAGAGGTCATGCAGATTCTTGCCTTTCAAGAGAAAACAGAGTAGCAAAGGCAGTTTAGTAGTTATAGAAAATAGGAAATGTGAAAAGAAATGAAATTTGTCCTCTGCTACAAAATAGAACATTAGATAAGAGGCAAAAAGCCCTTATTTTCATAATAACTTTCTGGATCGTGTCTCACCCCATTATGTGAAAAAGATTATAAACGATCGGTTGTGACGTAACGGAGAGAAGGACAGCTTATTGAAGCTCTTGTGGTCTAATCTCTCTTAATAGTGAAGCACACTGTTTGCCTCTCTGAGAAATAAAGGGCCCGGGGTAATTTTAGATTTATTATTTGTCCAAGAAAAATGATGAAAATGGCTTAACATTTTGGTTACAAAATTCAGACAAAAGCGTTACTGGTCAATAACCTGCCATTTGGATGTTAGAAATTTTGGCCCGCCGCAAATCCTAGGAAGGATAACGAATGGATTAAAAAACCCCAACATTGTACTTTGTCATAATCACAAGAGATGCCTTTTTCCTAATGAGATTGTTTGATTGTCTTTGTATGCCAAAACATTTTTCATGGGTTGTACTTTATGGTTAGGGCTGTGGTTTGGGGCCTTTAAGGGTGCAATTTGAGAAGTGAATATCTATTAAAATGTGTCATGCTGTTTACATTGGTGGGCACAACTAGGGGTTCCTCTTGAATTTTCCTATTCCTGTATCTTCTCAAGTGTCCTTTTTGCCGATCAGTCAATGAATGGGTTGGATGGTGTGTAGTTGATACCTCCAAACCAGCTGGGTTGTCTTACATCCCATTATGATCTACGTGAATGCTAATGTGCATATTTCATAGGTGGTTCTCATCTCAGCTCTAACATCTCCCTTTTGCGTTTCAGTGCCACATGCATATCAAGAGCCCTACAGACTTCGAGTGGCTGAAACAGTGCAGATTTTATTTTAACGAAGATTCCGACAAGATGATGATCCACATCACGGATGTGGCTTTCATATACCAGAATGAATTTTTAGGCTGCACTGACAGGCTTGTTATAACTCCACTCACAGACAGGTGATGGAAGGGTTCTGTGATCCCAACCTCTTTCCCTCCACCCCCTCCCCTACATTTTTATCCTCCTGAGTCACTCAGGAGATTTCTGCCTCATGTCTCTTTAGGGTTTATAGGCTCTTTTACACCAAAGTCTTTGAAATACGGTATCTTTAGCTTTACCCATGGGTCTTTGCATGGGATTTGGGTTTTTGTGACCGAAACGCTTTGCTTCCTTTGCCTTCAGTCTTAGGGAGGCTAAGTTTAAATGACCTCAGTGGACATCAGTGGGGCAAGAAAAGGAATTAACTACCGTGTCAATAGGTGCAAATCACAGTTGGCCTTGAGGGTTGCACTGGGGACGGTGGCACCTGCTGTTATTAGAGATGATTAAGATGGTTTCCTAGCAGGAAAGAAATTGAGTATCAATACAGGTGAAAAGTGATGGGGAGGACATTGGCCAGGACGTCTGGAGTTCTCTGTTGTCCTCTGCCTGTTGCATAGCAACTCTGTTAGCCAGAGGCGCCTTGCACTTTCCCTAGACTCAGTTTCCTCATCTGTAAGATGAGCCAGTCTGTCTCCAAGAGTCGTTGCGCAGCTCATATTCTGTGATTCACTTAGTCCACTTTGAACTTTGTGGCATCAACTACTTGCATATGTGCTCTGTTCAGGGATGCACTGCTTACTTATTTTGGACAAAATGGCTGAGTGTTAAAAGCAGAATTTGGCCTCAGTAGAAGCTGATGGTGAATATCATTTATTTTCATGGAATGAACTTCTGGGCTATTAGATGACAAATACTGTCACACCAGGGGCCCCTGGGTGGCTCAGTCAGTTAAGCGTCCAACTTTGGCCCAGGTCATGATCTCATGGTTTGTAAATTCGAGACTGGTGTCGGGCTCTGTGCTGACAGCTCGGAGCCTGGAGCCCGATTCAGATTCTGTCTCCGATTCTCTGTGCCCTTCCCCCCACTTGCACTCTCTCTCTCTTTCTCTCTCTCTCTCTCCCAAAAATAAATAAATATTAAAAAAAAAAAAGAAGGGGCGCCTGAGTGGCTCAGTCGGTTAAGCGTCCGACTTCAGCTCAGGTCATGATCTTGCGCTCCGTGAGTTCGAGCCCCGTGTGGGGCTCTGTGCTGACAGCTTAGAGCCTGGAGCCTGTTTCCGATTCTGTGTCTCTCTCTCTCTCTGACCCTCCCCCGTTCATGCTCTGTCTCTCTCTGTCTCAAAAATAAATAAACATTTAAAAAAGATATTTTAAAATTAAAAAAAAATATCGTCACGCAAAACATAGAAGTTTGACACAAGCATGTTACTCACATGCTGCTTGATTGTTCTCTCTGCTCATTCCGGATGCTAAATGAAATGCTGATCTTCAACAGAGAGACTTTATTGTCACTCTCCTCCTCTTCATTGTCTTTCAATTCCTTCTTGTGCCTGGATTGGAGGTGACTTATACTGGATGCTCTTGGATGTCCTTTTGGAGTGTTTCTCTTTGTTTTGAAGCACAGAGGCAGATAATCACAAAACGTGACCAGTTCCTTGAGACGCTTGTGGCTCAGGCAGTGATTTCACACCTACTGTCTTCTTAGGCTCCCAGCACCCCCCTCCCTCCCTAGCGAAGACCGCCTCTCCTGTCCTGTGGGGAAGATGCTGTCACAGGAGGGGCCGCGCCCTCGATCCCCACCCACGCCTCGGCTACCCAGGGCACCTGCTCTTGTGCAGTCGGTTCTCTGGATGGATGGTCTGTGCGGCCATCCAAAGCCAACATCCCCACCGCCAGTGATTTCGTCTCTGGGACAGCATCAGTTTTCACTTCCGGCTGGATCCTTCTCATCAACTTGCAAATATGCTGTAATTGCTACCGGAGAGAAAATCCTCCTGTGGCACCTCGGCGTTTCTTCCCACGCCTGAGCTCTCATCACAACTCCTTGGAAGCACCCATTTGTCTTTCACCCCTTTTATGTGGAATTCACTCCAGTTGGGCTCTCTGCGTTAGTTTCTTACTGATCCCGTGACAGGTCACCACAGACTTAGAAGGTTAAACAACCCAAATTAATGATTTTACAGTCTGTGTGTCAGAAGTCTGACACTCGTCAGCGTGGCTGACTCCCTCCTGGAGCCTGTAAGGGCGAACCCCCTTCCCGTGCTTGCA
This sequence comes from Prionailurus bengalensis, assembly GCF_016509475.1. Lineage (NCBI taxonomy): Eukaryota > Metazoa > Chordata > Mammalia > Carnivora > Felidae > Prionailurus > Prionailurus bengalensis. The sequence goes on from NC_057343.1 coordinate 229,598,145, forward strand.
GGCTGTTGGCAGAACTCGTTTCTTGGCCGTGGAGGACGCGAGGCCGGGTTTTCTTGCTGACTGTCAGCTGAAGGCCGTTCCCCGCTTTGGGAGGCTGTACTTTTTCTTGGTTCATCTTCACAGCCGGCAGCGGTGGGTTGAGACCCTTTCAGGCATCGACTCTCCTCTGTCTTCAGTCCCACGTCTGACCCGGTCTTCTGCCTCCCTTCTCTCCTCGGAAGGACTCGTGAGATTAGATTGGTCCCGACAGGTGATCCCGGATCATCGCAAGACCTTTGACATCATAGCTGCAAGGTCCCGTTAGTCACTCGAGGCAACCTGTTCACAGGTTCCGGGGATTCGAACGTAGATCTCTTTGGGGTGTAGCTGCCCCTTATACTCTCTGCCTTCTCTGGAAGCTACCATGCAGACGTTTTCTGTTGCTCCGTGCGCTAGTCATTTCTTGTTCTTGTCTTTCCTGACCCGTGAGGGAGCGCCGGTGTGCACAGCTGAGCACTCTGTCCTTTGTGACCCACTGTCGTCACACGGCTTCCAAGACACCACACTGTCCTGGCTCTGTACTGTTCCAGTTGGTCCTTCATACCCTTGTTCTGCTTCCCCTTTACCTTCCCAGTTTAAGCCCAGAATGTGCGGGGAGTCTTGTCCGTCTACGCTCGCTGCTCAGGTGATCTCCTGTGGCTGCGAGTGTCATCCAGATGTGGACTCCCCAGTCTGCACCCGGCCCGGGCTTCTCCCCTGAGCTCCAGACACATCTATCCACGTACCTGCCCAACGTGTCCACTCGGATGCTTGCCCGGAATTCACAGTTAACAGCTTTGATCGTCCCCCACAGACGCACCCTCCTTAGTCTTCCTCATCTTAGCAAATGGCGGTTCCGTCCTTGGGTCGCTCAAGCCAAAATGCCTGGAGCATCTCTGATACCTTCCTTTTTCTCTTGCTTTATTATCCCCCCCTCTGTCATCAAGTTTGCTCAGCACCATTCCCAGAATTCACCTGGGATGTGACCACTTTTCACCCATTTGCTGTTACCATGCTGCTCCAAACCACCATAATCTCTAGCGTGGATTCTCGCAACGGTATTTTGACTGGTCTCCCTGCTCCTGCCATTGCCCTGCCCCCCCTGCCCCCCGCTGTGGTCTATTCTCAATTCAGACACTGGAAGTCCTATTCTGTCATCTCTGCCTCAGTCCCTGCACTGTCTTTCTATCTCACCCAAAATAAAGTGACCTTATGTGGCATGGCATGATGTGGCCCCAGCTATTCTTCTGTTTCTTCTTCCTCATTCAGCTCCGGCCACTTGCTCCTTAGCCGTTCTAGAACAGCACACTCTTGCTTCGGGGCCCTTGCCCTTCCTGTCCCCTTGACCTGGAACTCTTTTTCCCTTCAGTACTGGCATGGCTTGCTCCCTCACCTTCAGGGCTCTGTTCGAATGTCACCTCAGAGGGCACTTCAGACCCACCACAAGAAGCAGAGACCCCCACACTCCCCCTAGCCCTCCTGACCAACTTTATTGTTTCTGTTTCCTATTTTGGAATAACTTGTTACCTTCCTTTAACATGTCAGCTAAAGAGCTGGCATGGACTTCCTGTGACTTGCTTACTGCCCCTACAAGAGTGCTGTCACATTATAGGTGCTAAATAAGCATTTCCAGAATGAATGAACGAAATGTTTATTTTCAGAGGCACATCTTTGTGATGAAAAGTTTAAATAGTACAAAAGGACAGAAAGTTGAAAGTGTGAGAGTAAATTTTTTCTTCTTCTTCTTTTTTTTTAACACTTAACAGTTTATTTCCTCTTCTAGAAATTTCAAATGCTAGTAGGTCAAAATTCTTTTTAATTTTTACATATAGGTATTGGATTCTACAAACTTCTCTGCATCTTAATTCTTTCACTATATTCATTGTCTTGTACATCTTTCTGTATCAAAAAAACTTGAGAACTTTAAATTTTTTTAAATGTTTATTTTTGAGAGAGAGAGAGAGAGAGAGAGAGAGAGAGAGGACCCTTGCGAGCAGGGGAGGGGCAGACACACACACACACACACACACACACACACACACACACACACACAATCCAAAGCAGGCTCCAGGCTCTGAGCTGTTAGCACAGAGCCTGACATGGGGCTCGAACTCACAAATGGTGAGATCATGACATGAGCCAAAGTTGGATGTTTAACCGACTCAGCCACCCACGCACCCCAGAGAACTTGAGAACTTTAGAAACACAGCAGGTGTCTGTTAAATATAGAAGTGGAAGTGATTCCAGGGTTTCAGCCTGTGTCCCCCTCAATGTTCATTTGCTTATTTTTCTTTAACTCTCTTGATTATGGGAGAAGTGAGTTACCTATTTTTTTTTTTTTTTTTTTGCCGGTCACTGGGATTCCACTGTAAGCATTCCTGCCCTTTTCCCGAAGAATTCCTCACTAAAGTTAATCCTTACAAAAATCAAAGGGCAGAGGCATTGATATCTCATCAGTCTTTTGCTGACTGCCCCGTGGAAAGTCAACAACGTTGGTGGCTGTAGTCTCTGGGAAGCTCAACATCACATGGATGGAGTTGCCATTGTTCAAGATGATAAAATAGTTATTCTAATTCACTAAAAACATATAGTGCCTTTCTCTGAAAGCTCGTGGTGTTTTTTCATGGCCGTTCCCTCCTTCCACTCTGGGCACAAGCAGAGAAGACAGGAATCATTCTTACTACACTGTCACTCAGGCAGAGGGCAGCAGGAATCAAAGGCTTATAGAAGTTTCTCATCTGCTTGATAAGAAATGTACACGGGTCTAAACAGAAAAACATGTGCCTTTCTCTGAAGTATTCTCACAGCTTCTGTGAATCATACTTGTGTCTTGACCACTGGACTCTGCCCTTAATAGCTGCATCGTCTTGGCCCAGACACCTAAACTCTCTGATTCCCTCCTTTTGGAATCACTGTGTGGACTAGAGGTGACAGATGTAGGTAATGAGGGCCTGGCACTCAGTAAATGTTACTCATTATTATTGTTGCTATGACTATGGTTATTCGCAATCATCAATAACACATTCTTTATCAATGTTTCCTTTTTTTTGAGAGAGAGAGAGAGAGCATGAGAGTGAGAGAGTACCAGTGGGGTGAGCAGAGGGGGAGAAAAGAGAGAATCTTAAGTAGGCTCCATGCCCAGTGCAGAGCCCTATGCAAGGCTCAAGCTCATGACCATGAGATCATGATCTGAGCTGAAATCAAGAGTCAGATGCTTAACTGACTGAGCCACCCAGGTGCCTCTCAATGTTTCCTTCTGTTTCTCCTTAAGTACGTCCTATAATCAGAGTCTATAACTAAACCCCCCAAGAAAAGAAACAAAGAAAAATATGTTCTTGATGTGTGTACCATAATTGCATTGGGAAATTTCCCAGCATTTTGCAATCAATACTGTTTAAGAATAGGAACCAAAAGCACTACTGGCTTATATGTGATGAAATGCATGTAGGGTGCTATGAATGTTGGTGACAGATTTGCTTAAATTGCATACCATAATGAGACCCAGGTCATGAGGTTGGTCATTGCTGGTTTAGCATGGTGGTCACATTCTGCATCTCTCTCTCTCTCTCTCAAACTCTTGGTGTGATAGAAAGGAATCATATTTTATTTTTATTTTATTATTTCTTAAGTAGGCTACATGCCCAACTTGGGGCTTGAACTCATGACTGAGATTAAGAGTCTCATGCTCTGCCTCCTGAGCCAGCCAGACACCCCACATTCTGCATCTTTAACTCCAGTAGCTGTTGGGATAGGAGGAACCAGATAGGAGCGTATGGCTGGACGGGCCCAAGCCATTTGTTTAGCAAATGTTCATAGAGTACTAGGTGCCAGGGTTTAGGCAAGTATTTGGAAGTACAAATGTGAACTAGACCCAGCTCCTGAGAACAGAGATTTTACGGCAGCCTAGTGGAGAGAGAGAAAACTGTGGAGCAGGCCCCTAGATCACATCAGAGTCCAAGTTGTGTTCCTGAATGATGACACTTTTGAAATCAGCAAAGAGACTGGAAAGGAAAGCAGGAAAGGGAGGGAGAGAGGTACACATGCATGTAGAATACTCGGGATGGTCAAGTAAACAAGGACATGAAGATTTTCTGGCAGATGCACGCTTGTCTCTGAAAGGCAGGTCCTTGAAGAGCCCGGGTGCCAGCCTAGCAGATGGACAGAAGCCCCCCCCCCCCCCCCCCCCCCCGCCCCGAGGAAGTAAGGGATAAAGCGCCTGGCTTGCCTGCTCATTTTCCGCACGAATAGGATGACTTCTTTTAGGCAACCTAACAACTTACTACTGCTTCAGTTCAAATATAAACCCAAATGGTCCCAGTTATAAAGAGGGTTTGCAAGACAGAGTAGCTGGGGGTCAGAGCTCTCGGAGATTTATTTCTTACCCTGGCGGGGTGGACGTGTTCTCGAGCCGGGCAGCTGAGGGCTTGCCGCCAGACAGGTAGGCTCGGATCTCGGCTCTGCTACCACGATCTCGAGAGAAGTAATTCCATCTCTGTGAGCCTTTCTCCTGATCTGTAAGGTGGGAAAAACAACAGTAGCTTCCCTGCAGGCTTCTCTGGGCTTAAGCGAGATAATGTAGGTGGAGCACGACGTGTTAACTATTTTTAGAGACTGCTCCGCAAGGGATGACGAAAGTGCAAGGCGAGAAATAAAACTTTGAATTAAAAGGCAAAATCAGAGTGAGCTTGGGCGTCCTCCTGTATTGTCTTCTCCATTTCCAGGCTCCATATACATTCAGGGCTAAGTCATTTCCTTGCCTTTTTAGGAACCCACTTCCAATGAAATACAGACTCCGGAGGACCTCTGGTTGGTGTGCTTGCTGTTTATTCCCACCTTTCACATTGGACTATCACTTTATTTCCTTTGAAGTTTTTTTCAAGTCCAGGTGAATTCTTTATAGAGTTCGCTGTAGGAAAGCCCTCAACTTCATCACTTTGTAGATTCATCACTTTGACAGCACTGGGTGATGCTGGAGAATTGAGTGATTCATCAGTGAGTTATCAGGGTAGTTTTTTCCTTCCCAGGCACTCTTGTATTTCCTCATCAGAGTCTTTTATTTGTTAATATCATGTGATAAGAGATAATAGAAGGTATGTGCAAGGTACAGTAGGCACTCCCAGAAATAGATTGAAGATATGATTATTTAGCAATGTGTGATTTGTCTCATGTGATCATTTGTACCCAAGTACATCAAATTATTGACTCTTAGATTCCCAGAAGGGAATTGATCTAATGGTTCCCAATCTGTTTCATAGAACACTATTCTCTAGATGTTGGTAGATTTCTGTGAAAAACGTTGCCAAGTAAGTTTTGGAAATGCTGTGTACTATTTTTTCACACTTGGAGAATCTCACGCTGTACGTTGTCATGAGAAAGCCTGTTGAAACTTTTTAAGAGTTTTCAAACTGAGTTAACCATAGGCCAGCCCCTCCTTTTTCCTTAACAAATATCCATAAGGAAAGTGTATATTAGGGTGCAGTTTTGGAAATGCTATGTAGGGACAGTGGCTTAAATTTTCCATTTTTAAGTCTTGTGCGCAGTTCATTTTACTGTGATGTCCCAGAAGTGTCATCTAGGTGCCAGGGGGCATGGTTCTAGTGATGTCTCTATTCCTCCAGGTGTTATATCACGTTGGCTCAAGCTCTGGGAATGAGCATGGGAGGAGCTCCCACTGGACCTGCAGGAACAGGAAAAACAGAAACTACGAAAGATATGGGTCGTTGTCTTGGGAAGTACGTCGTGGTTTTCAATTGTTCCGACCAGATGGATTTCCGAGGACTTGGACGGATTTTTAAAGGTGAGGGTTATATTTTTTATTTGATGAGAAATTTAAAGCTAAGGTAGACTATCTGGTTAAGATTTATTTTGGGGGGCATCCGCGTGGCTCAGTCGGTAAAGCATCCAACTTCGGCTCAGGTCATGATCTCGCGGTCTGTGAGTTCGAGCCCCACATTGGGCTCTGTGCTGACAGCTCAGAGCCTGGAACCCACTTCGGATGCTGTGTCCCCCCCTCTCTCTGCCCCTCCCCTGCTCATGCTTTGTGTCTGTCTTTCAATAATAAATAAACGTTAAAAAAAAAGATTTATTTTTCAACAACTGGCTGTATTTCAGTGTCATTTTTCAACTTTGTACAACTTTTTGGAAAATCCAAATCTTAACCACTCTTGTGTGGATCAAATGTCAACATCACTTGCCATTGTAATGTTCCTTTATCCCCGCAGGTTGGCTGTTTACAGATAGAGCGCCATATTGTGAGTTATTTCGGGGGCACTTTATGCATAATCTATTTGTTCAAGTTTATTTTTGAACAGACTTATCTCTGGCTTGTCTTGGCAGCTGCAAAATGCTCTTTTCCTTGGCTTCCCGAAATTATATACTAATTGGATTTTCTATTTAATTTCCCTTCGAAGGATTAGCACAGTCTGGATCCTGGGGTTGTTTTGATGAATTTAACCGTATCGATTTACCAGTTCTGTCAGTGGCAGCCCAGCAAATTTCCATTATTCTGACATGTAAAAAGGAGCGCAAAAAGTCTTTTATTTTTACCGATGGAGATAATGTGACTATGAACCCTGAATTTGGACTTTTCCTGACCATGGTAAGGAACCACAAGAAGAGCTGCTGAATTTCAGCCTTCATCTCACAGCTTTCATGCATTTCCCTCGTCTTAGGTCACTTATTTTTCATGAATGGAAATTGCGACAGTAATTTTAACTCCTGTGTGAAGGCCTTTGGTGTTAAACAAAGCTCATGTTAATAACTTGTGATGTAGTCTCTCCAGTTAAAAGGAGAGTGAGATATGTAAATGAGTTCTTCGGTCGTCAGTCCAGATTTGTTGTGTGGACATAATGAATCTTTTAGTGCCGTGCTAATGTGTGTGTGTTGCCCCATGACTGTGTCATTCATCCGTGGGTCTTATTTTCTGTACAGAATCCTGGCTATGCTGGACGGCAGGAGCTTCCTGAAAACTTGAAGATTAACTTCCGCTCCGTGGCCATGATGGTGCCCGACCGACAGATTATCATCAGGGTGAAGTTGGCTAGTTGCGGCTTCATTGACAACGTCGTTTTGGCCAGGAAGTTTTATACTCTCTACAAGCTGTGTGAGGAGCAGCTTTCTAAGCAGGTGTGATGTTCTGAAAGTCTCTCTGGACTTATGCATACTTAGTTTTTCTATTCAGTGAGATTTGCTCATTTCGAAAAATTGTAGACTGGGGTTGTTGACAGATTACCTTACGGATACAAAGTACAAAGTTGTATCGTTATGAAATCAATTTTATATGCGTAGTTTCCTGAAGTACATTTAAGTAAATTAATATTTACAGCATAAAAATGAGATGAGTACTATCTGAACTGATTTAAGAGCCAAAGAATTATAAATATTAATACTTGCTCTTTATCCCACCTGTACATTAATCATAATATGTGTTGTGCGTCCTCATGGTTTTCAGGAACCTCTCAATCATTTACTCCTCTTATTTCCAATATCTTCCACATATTGGGCCAAGCTTTGCCAATTGTCTATTTTATCTATGGTAACTTCTTTGCTAAGTTTTCTGTACTGTTTAGCGTAGCAGGTTCTGACATCATGCAGCTTTGCAGTTAAGAGGCATGAGATTAATCATGTATTACTTTTGTGTTAGTTATCTGTTGCTGTGTGACAACGGCTCCACAAATTTACTGGTTTATTTTATTTATTTATTTAAAAAGAATTTTTTTTTTCAACATTTATTTATTTTTTGGGACAGAGAGAGACAGAGCATGAACGGGGGAGGGGCAGAGAGAGAGAGGGAACAAATTTACTGGTTTAAAACAATACACAATTTATTATTTCATGGTTTCTGTAGGTCAGGAGTCCTGGTACATCTTGGCTGGATCCTCTACTTAGAGGGTAACAAGGCGTCAGTCAAGTCTTGGCTCCCTGTTTGGAGAAGGATTTACTTCTAAGCTCACTCAGGTTGTTGGCAGAATTCTGTTACTTGAGGTTGAAAGACTGAGGGATTCTGTTTCTTGTTGGCTGTCAGCTGGAGAAGGCCACCTCAGTTCCTGCAGGCTGAATGCCATTCTTTGCCACATGGGATCCCCCAACACGGCCACTTGCCTTCTCAAAGTCAGCAAGGGAAAAAGGTTCTGGCAAGATGAGTGCTATGGTGTTGTATTAGGATTCTCTAGAGAAACACAACCAATAGGATATATGTGTATATACCTGTAAGGAAATTTATTATAAGGTATTGGCTCACAGTTATGGAGGTAGAGAAGTTCCATGATCTGTTGTCTGTAAGCTGGAGACCAGCTGATGGTGTAGTTTGAAGGGTTGATGGTATAGATTCTAGTCCAAGTCTGAAGGCCAGACAACTAGGAGCATTGAGGACAGCAGTGGTTGATATCCCAGCCTAGCAGTAGGGCAGAGTGAGCAAATCCATCCATTCTTTCCACCTTTTTGTTCTACTGGGGTCCTCAGCACTTGAATGGTGCACTCTTACATGGGGGAGGGCCATCTTCTTTACTCAGTCCACCAGTTCAAATGCTAATCTCTTCCAGAAACTTCTTTGGAGACACACCCACAAATAACGTTAATCAGCTCTCTGGGCGTCTTGTGACCCAGTCAAACTGACACATAAAATTAACCATCACACATCTTATGTAATGTGACCACATGAACACATACACAGAAATCACATATGGCCAGTCATCGTTGCTGTATTATATTGGTTAAAACAAGCCTAGCTCCTACCACACTCAAAGGGAAAAGATTATGCAAGGACACAGACACCAGGAGGTGGGGATCATCCCACAAATTTCTGGGACATATAAAAATTACTGAAAGAATACACTAAATAATAATACACTGCAATAAACATAAAACTGTAACACAAATAAAATATCTTTTTTTTTTTTAATTTTTTTTTTCAACGTTTTTTATTTAATTTTGGGACAGAGAGAGACAGAGCACGAGTGGGGGAGGGGCAGAGAGAGAGGCAGACACGGAATCGGAAACAGGCTCCAGGCTCCGAGCCATCAGCCCAGAGCCTGACGCGGGGCTCGAACTCACGGACCGCGAGATCGTGACCTGGCTGAAGTCGGACGCTTAACCGACTGCGCCACCCAGGCGCCCCAACAAATAAAATATCTTAACATATACAATACTTTGGTTCCTCTCTACTCTAGTCTCCATTCCAAACTTCTTTGACTCTAGATTATTTTTTTATACCCCCAAGCTCAATTAAATTACTTTCCCACTGAAAATGCTCTTTGTTTCTTCTGCTTATTGAAGCCTTTACTCACCCATTCTCCTTTTTTCTTCTGTCAAAGAAATATTTTTCCATGCTGTTTCTTGCATGTGGAAAACTCCCACATCACTGACTCCTGTCTCCTTCTCTACTATTTCGTTTCTACTTTTCTTCATGCCCACAGCCCTGCTCACAGGTCGTTGTCATGAAATGAGCCAACGTGCCCAAAACAGTTGGCCCCGTGCTGATCTCTGGGTGAACATTCTATGAATCTCACTTCATGCCCACAGATTTAACTGAGTCCAGCTCTGAGAAATTTTCCTTAATTCCACACATCAGCACTTTCAAGTCATGGTTACTTTTTAGCGAGTTTCCTCACATTTTTACCTTTTTACCTCTATTAGAATTTAAACTCCTTGAAGGCGGGAACTCGGTCCCAATATTTTTATGTGCTCCATCCTCCAAATGATTTGTCTGAAGTGAGGCGTACTGCTTCCAGTTACCTTAGCCCCTAATTGTTTTTTTTTTCTATGTGGTAAAGCATATATAACATTAAATTTGCCATCTTCACCGTTCGTAAATGTACAGTTCAGTAGTATTCAGGATACTTACAATGCTATGAAACTGATCTCCATAACGTTTTCATCTTGCAAAACTCTGTACCCATTAAATAGAAATTCTTCTCTTGCTGCTCTCTCAGCCCCTGGTGACCAACAGCCTACTTGTTTCCATGCATCTTCCTACTTTAGATACCTCATGTAAATGGGATTGTAAGCATTTGTCTTTTTTGACTGGGTTATTTTGCTTAGCATAATGTCCTCTTGGTTTACCTGTGGTGTAGGATATGGCAGGATTTGCTTTCTTTTTATGACTGAAGAAAGGATGCCGCATTTTCCTTTTCCTGTTCATCTGAAGGTGGGCATTTGGGTTGCTTCTGTCTCTTGGCTGTTGTGAATACTGTTGCTGTCATTATGGGTGTGCAACTGCCTCTTTGAGATCCTGCTTTCAATTATTTGGATATATACTCAGAAGAGGGATTTCTGGATCCTATGGTGGTTCTATTTTCAATTTTTTGAGCGACTGGCATACTGTTTTCCATAGTGGTGAGATAATCAGTTTTTAATTATTCACTTTATAGGTGATAAAATTTGTTATGATTTGAGCTTTTACAGGTATATACCAAGGGAATAACAAAGTTGGGGCTTGGCTTTCTGGTTTGTTCTTATTTTTCCCCGCTCTAGGTAATCCTAGAATAGGACTGCTTTTCTTCCTTTTAAAAACCTGTCATTTTGCCTATCAGTGTGTGTGTGTATGTATATATACACACATTCCTGGTTCAGAGTTTTAGCTTTAGAGATATGAGGACATTTTCCTATGGATGACTGATTAAGAAGAGGCTCAGGGAGATGTGTATACTCTAAGAGGAAATTTATTCCTTTCTCCCTGTCAAGATATATTTATTAGCTCTGATCTAAGGGCTTAAATTAGTGATTGTCCATGAGAGGACTCTTTTGGATATTCTCAATTTGCTCTAAAAATACATACTGATAAAAATTTATTGCTTCACTAACTACAATTTTTTTCTAAAGGATAATTAGCATTTATTCGTTATTGTGAAGAGGTCTTTTGTCAAGTTTGTATCGTTTTCATGCGCAAGTTAATATTGAAAATAAGCCCGCTGTACCTCACATTCTTCAGGTACATTATGATTTTGGTCTGCGGAACATTCTGTCAGTTCTGCGAACGCTGGGAGCCGCAAAAAGAGCCAACCCCACAGATACGGAATCAACAATCGTCATGCGTGTTCTGCGAGACATGAATCTTTCTAAACTAGTAAGACTCACAGATGGAAATGTTCCACCAACTTAGATATCAGTTCAGCTAACTAAGCACAAATGAGATTTAGAAATATTTATTTAAAATACTCATTTAAAATGCTTAATAATCAGCCAAAGTGCTGGAGAGCCTAACTTTAGACTTTTTCAGACGTTGCTTTTGTGGTAACTCATATCTAGTCTAACATATGCCTATTTCGATAGAATTCAAATGGATTTTTAAAAATCCACATGTTAAGTTTCCAAATACCTTGAAATACTTTTGGGTTTTAGAGTTAAATCTCACCTTCTTTAAAGTCTGTAGAACCCAGCAGGAAGTTACATGTAAATTTAACAAGTGTGGAATTTCACACTCTCTCATTTCATAGGTGAGACTGAAAATCAATTGTTCAGTGTCAGTGAATCTATGTACAGGGTGACAGATGGTATATTTTATTTCAAAATAAAAGGGTGGAGCAAATTCCAATTCATGAATTTGTTACTATCTCTTATTTCAATTATTATTTTTAAAATTTCAATTAGAAATTGTAGGTTATATGGTAATTCCCTGAACTGATTATTATTTTATGGAGAGGTTGTCATATGGGCAATATTTTCTTTTCTTTCATCTCCTTCCTTCATTTTCTTCTCTTCTTCCTCCCTTTTCCTCCCCCTTTCTTTTCTAAAATAATTTTTAATTTATGGGAAACATGAGGAACATATTCTTCAACTTCAATGAAGGTGACATTTTACTTATTATCATAAAATAATTTGGTATGTTCAGCATTTTCAGTTTGTGCATTGTTATGATTGTGCCAAAATAGTTGGTCCAGTTTCTCTTTCTTTTCTCTCTTAGATTGATGAAGATGAACCCTTATTTTTGAGTTTGATTGAAGATCTCTTCCCAAATATTCTTCTGGACAAAGCAGGTTACCCTGAACTGGAAATGGCGATTAGTAGGCAGGTAATGTATCTCTAAGGACATCCAGCTCTGTCCGTGTCTCTTTCATCTGAATTTCATGGGTGTCAGGTGCAGCTGATGTATTGCAGATCTGTGGGTTTCAAGAACAACACCCAAGATGATGGCTACTGTTTTAGGGGAGGCTGTTACACGCCACTGACAGAGCTTCTCCAGCCAGACAGTCTCCTGCTGTCCCACAAGCACATCTGGTTGGCCACATGTTAGTGGGCCCACGATGGGTGGAAACCATTCCACACCAGATTCTGAAATGAAGTATGATGAGCGAGCGGGGCGGGTGGGGCTCAGCTGGCTGGCGAGCCTTCCTCGACTTGGCTTTGTCTGTGGCCCTGGTGCTTCCACATGGCTTTGATCTCTGGACTCCCGCCCTGAAGTGTCACTCGCAGTGACCTCACGTGGCTCCTCAACTGTCATTCTTTTCCCCCAGGCCTAGGATCACCTGTGATTTCTTCCTCAGGCTCTGGGGATCTGCCATGTTATGTGAGGCATTAGGTGTCTGGATTTCCTATGAGACTTGGTGCAGCTGTACGTTTTTCTAGTTTTCGTAGGAATGAAGATGAGTCATGTAAACCTTGTGCCACAGGTTACTTTCCTGCAAAGAAGAGTTTGGGGGAAGAAAAGTTTTATAGAAATAGTGATTGGCTCACATTTATAAAGTACATTTCAGTTTGTTTAAGATATTTGTTAACAAAAATCAAATACGGTAGTACTTAATGCATATTTTCCTTTTAAAAATCAAGATACAAAAATCTTAATCTGATCAGGTAAGAGTGATAATTCATTTTGGAAATGAATTATCATCCTATGGCTGAATTGTCTAAAAATCTTAGTATAAAGTAATGTATAAGGTGACTAACAGCGTAATTTGTAGCATATGAAAAATCTGAAGAGCATACACATAGCATGAAATGACATGTGATTATTATCCAACAATTATTTAAATAAAAATAAAAACATCGTTTATAGTGGGGTTAAGCGTAGCATGATGGTTAAGAGCATGGACCATGGAGCTTAGTTTCTTGGGTTCGGATTCCCACTCTGTAACTTTACAAGTAATAATCTTGGGTAAATTGCTTGGCTTCTCTGTGCCTCAGTTTCCTTCTCTGTAAAAGAAAGATAGTGACAGTACTAATCTTGTAGTGTTATTATGAATATTGAACTTAGACTAGTGTTTGGCAGAATAACTTTCATGTGTGTGTTTGACAGATAAAAACTCAGTAGATTTATAGACAGTTTGAGTTTTAGATGGAATTTCAGTCAACTTGGTTGACTTGGAAATAACTTGGTTTTCCAGTTATTAAATATCACCTTTTAAATTAAACATTTAAAATACATTTTGATACATGAGTCTTTATTCTTAAGTTGCTCCTAAGACATATATTCAAGGATGTATTAATATAAATGTATTCAATTCCCAAAGGCAAATGCAGAGGTTTCTTGTTGCCTTGGGATAACATTTTGAATATTCAACCTATGGTCTTTGCATATATATATATATTTATGCCACATATATATAAATTTTTTATTTTAAGTAAACTCCACACCACACATGGGGCTTAAACTTATAACCCTGAGATAAAAAGTCACATGCTCCACTGACTGGGCCTGCCAGGCACCCCAGCAATATATTGTTCATTGTGGCAAAATATATAATTTAAAATTTAGCATTTTAATCATTTTTAAGTATACTGTTAAGTGAAATTAAGTACATTTCACATTATTGTGCAAAACATCGTCACCACCCGTGTTCAGCACTTTTTTCACTTCCCCGAACTGAATCTCCATACCCATTAAAGAGTAACTATTTTTCCTCTATCCCCCTCCTCAATGTCTGTGCTTAGTTTGAGCACAGTGGAAGGTCCAGATTGCTGTCGATGTGGCCCAATGTGGGGCTTCGTTTATGTTTTCAGGTTGAAGAAGCTGGTTTAATTAACCATCCTCCTTGGAAACTGAAAGTTATCCAGCTGTTTGAGACACAGAGAGTGCGACACGGAATGATGACCCTGGGGCCCAGTGGAGCGGGGAAGACCACTTGTATCCACACCTTGATGAAAGCCATGACAGGTAAGGGGGCGGTCATGCTATGTTGCTCTGGGCAACACATTTAAATCACTGACACATTTGGATGCTCCAAGAGGGACATGCTCTACTGATTATTGGGCACATTTTAGAGATAGTGTATTATAATAATGAACTGGAGGGGAAAACTTCTTTGCAGCTTTATTGAGATATAACTGACATATAGTATTGTATAAGTTTCATGTGTACAGTGTATTGATTTGAAGCAATTGTATGTTGCAGAATGATTACCACCATTAGCTTTGACCCCCATCTCGTCACACAGTTACTTTCCATTTCTTTTTTGTGGTGAGAACATTTAAGATCCACTCATCTAGCAACTTGTTCAATTATATGATACAGTGTAATTAGCTATGATCATGATGCTATATGTACGTTATGCTATAATGTATGTCAGATCCTCGTCCTTGTGAATCTTTTAACTGGAAGTTTGTACTCTCTGTCCAGTATCTCTCCCATTTCCCTACACCTTGACCCCTGGTGACCACCATTCTACAATCTGTTTTCCAGGGTTTGCTTTTTTTTTTTTAGATTCCATACATAAATGAAACCATACAGGATTTATCTTTCCCTGTGTGACTGACTTCATTTAGCATGACATTCTCGAGGTTCATCCGTGTCGTCATGTCATTGCAAATGGCAGGATGTCCTTCTTGCGTGTGGTTGAATTATATATATATATGTCACATTTCCTGAATTCTTTCTCTAATTAATGGGCATTTACATCGTTTCCGTATCTTAGCTTCTATGAATAATGCTGCATGAAAACGAATGTTAAACAGTGACTTTATGTACTGTGTTATGTGTTTTACTTATGTTATGTCATTTAATTTTCACCATGATCTTGAGATGTGGCTCTGACCATCCCCATTTTGTTCAAAAATGTCGAGCTTCAAGTTCAGAAATGCTACAGGTTGTGAAGACAGTAAGGTCAGGGCCCACTAATGAAAAAACCCGGACGTTTCCCATTATAACATGGTACTTCCCAATGAGTTAATACGATGTGCTACCTCTCAGTAAATTAAAAAAAATAATTTCAATTTCAACTCCCAAATCATCCTAATCGTGAACTAATTTCCCACCAAGAATCAGATATTTTTCTGGTGAAGTTCAAGAGATGCCTTTAATTCCTACATCTCCCTTAGCCTTATATCTAAGTCCCTACGTAGCCCAAGGTCATCCAAAGATTATGGGCATTGCCACTATGTGACTATGTGACTATCCCTGTATTTTCTGATTAGACATTGACGTTTCCCATTCTAAAAGTACTGTGTAGGCAGCTCTGAGCCATGGCAGATTTGAGTCCCAAAATTTCACAGAACTTCACCCGTTGGATTGCGTCACACATGGTCCCATGGGGAAAAGGTGCCTGGCTGGGTTTCCAGTCCGCTCATGAAACTCCAGTGCACTGATGCTGAGTTGTGGCAGTGGAGACTGCTCTGTGTTTGCTCTAGGGACCTGCACGTGTTGGGTTTAGTCTCGGTGCCCTCAGCTAGGGGGCAAAGTGAGTTCTGTACGTTAAGACTCCAGCACGGGGTGTTCACACTGAGACAGAATTGTGCTCTCAGCTCTCACTTACCTTTGCCAAAACTGAGAGCACACACCTGCAAGACTTACCGTGCGGTTTTCATGTGCTGTTGAGACTCTGTTTGGGGATTTTTATATAGCTTTAAAATGATGTGTTCTCTCAAATTATGCTTAATAATACTTTTGTTGTTGTCGTGTAGCTGCCTTCTGTTAACAATAAACTACAAATGCACCTGGTAAAGTGAGTTGAACAAAATGAGTACTAAATATTAAACAATAGTGATACATTATGTATAATATGTCTAAATTATGTAATCCATATGGCATCGCTGGTTTTGGAGAAGTTCTTTGCAAAGATGAATTAATCATTAGACTACTTGCTGTCGATTAACCTGTTCTTGGTTTTCATACGTAGGGCAAACATTCGTTATCTTAAGCAAAACATTGTCTAATGCCGAAAACACTAATTATCCCAAAGATTGAGAAGGTAATTGCACTGAACTTGTACCAGACCCGTGTATATCTGTTTCCTTATTCATCATGTATTTATTTATCACATATCTTTAATGTTCTGTACGTGAGGTTCTGCTAGGTTCTGTAGCAGAAGTGGGGAAGCAGGCGTGAAAACCAAAGGCCATGCCTTCAAGGAGCCGGATAACCCAGACAGTTATTAGTCAACATGGAATCGCTATGCAAAGATTTGGACAGTTATGCTGTGAGCAGGCAAAGGAGATCAGAAACCTTTCTAAGGAATTCTAGGAAGGCTTACAGAACAGGTGCCACTTCAGCTGAAGATTGAGGGTTGAGTAGCAGATGGATGCAAGGCATTCTTAGCAGAACAAAGAGCCTGTGCAGATAGGAGAGACTCCAGAGAGCATGGCATGCCCAGAAAGTGCACTGGTGTGGATAAAAGGTAGTCTGTGTGTGGGGGTGGGAGTGGGGAAGGTGAGAAGGTATATATAGTACGTGCTCCTGGTGCCCACCACCACACCCCTTTGACCCTGTCCTGGTACAGGTGCAGCTGTTGGTCAGTTTCTCCCACAAATGCCAGGGGTGTCTCCCAGTTTTTCAGCATTATGACTTTCCTAGAATCTAGGGAACTGGTTCAGCCTGGAAGAGAGTGGGCATTAATGCCCCTGAGGCAGCCATACCCTCAAACAGTGGCAGAAGTTGGGTTGAAGGCAAGTGTCCTACCTCCTCATGTCCATTAGAGGGACACTACATCTGTGGCCACCTCCCAAATGAGCCCATTCTTGGATTTCTCTCATTTTCTGTTTCATTCTCTCTTTCCCCTGACTTCAAACTCCCCATACCCGTATCCTTGTTTGAGGCTTTCCTTTTAGGGGGCATTCAAATTAGTGCAATAGAGCTTTGTAAGTTATGCTAAGTACTTAGATTTTATTTTGCAGGTGATGGGAAGCCATTGGGCTGGGGAGTGGTATGATCAATGCTGTGTGTAGAAGACCATCCTGTGGCCATGTGGAGAATGGGCCACGGGACAGGAGGGATGGTCTGGAGTCCATAAAGAGGCAGCAGCAAGAAAGTGTACCTACTCTAGGGGCAGAATCCATGAAGGTGGAGTGATCAGGACAGTCAAGAAATGCCTAGGAAGAGAATTAAGAGGATTCGGTTTAAGTCAGCAAAACTAAAAAGCAACCGATGGAATGGGAGAAGATATTTGCAAATGACATTTCAGATAAAGGGTTATAAAGAACTTATCAAACTCAACACATAAAAAGTAAGTAATCCAGTGAAAAATGGACAAAAGACATGAATAGACACTTTTCCAAAGAAGAGATCCAGATGGCGAACAGACACATGAAAAGATGCTCAACATCACTCATCAGGGAAATACAAATCAAAACCACAACAAGATACACTCTCACACCAGTCAGAATGGCTAAAATGAACAACTCAGGCAACAATAGATGTTGGCGAGGATGTAGAGAAGAGGAACCCTTTTGCATTGCTGGTGGGAATGGAAAACAGTATGGAGGTTCCTCAAAAAATTAAAAACAGAGCTACCCTATGACCCAGCAATTGCACTACTAGGTCTTTATCCAAAGGATGCAGGTGTGCTGTTTTGAAGGGGCACATTCACCCCAATGTTTATAGCAGCACTATTGACAATAGCAAAAGTATGGAAAGATCCGAAACGTCCGTTGACTGACAAATGGATAAAGAGGACGTGGTATATAGACACAATAGAATATTTACTTGGCGATGAAAAAGAATGAAATCTTGCCACTTGTGATAATGTGAATGGAACTCGAGTGTATTATGCTAGGCAAAATAAGTCAGTCAGAGAAAGACATATATGATTTCACTCATATGTGGCAATAAGAAACAAAACAGATTAACATAAGGAAAGGGAAGCAAAAATAAGATAAAAACAGAGAGGGAGACACACCATAAGAGACTCTTAAATATAGAGTACAAACTGAGGGTTGCTGGCGGGTGTTGGGTGGGGGGATGGGCTAGATGGGTGATGGGCATTAAGGAGGACACTTGTTGGGATGAGCACTGGGTGTTGTATGTAAGTGATGAATCCCTAAATTCTATTCCTGAAATCATTATTATACGATAAGTTAACTAACATGGATTTCATTAAAAAATAATAATAAAAGGAGGAATTAGTTTAACCAACCTTTTGAAAGTAAAGCATTTTTTTCTTGTAGTCATCTTATAAACATGTTTGGTATTTCATTTTTTTGGTCATAAATTAAAAAAATATTATGCAAGTGTAGTTGACATACAATGTTATATTGGTTTCAGGCATATAACATAGTGACTCAATAATTCTGTACCAAAATGTTATGGTATTTAAAATTGAAATGATACAATTCTACGTACTACCATAATGAAATAATTAAAAAAAATTTTTTTAATGTTTATTTATTTTTGAGAGAGAGAGAGCACACACATGAGCCAGGGAGGGGCAGAGATAGAGGGAGACATACAATCCGAAACAGACTCCAGGCTCTGAGCTGTCAGCACAGAGCCCGACGTGAGGCTTGAACCATGAGATCATGACCTGAGCCGAAGTCTGACGTTTAACCCACTCAGCCACCCAGGCGCCCCCATAATGAAATCATTTTTGATAGTTTTTCTTATATGGGCAGCAGATCAAGTCATTTTTACTTATGATACTATCATAGTCTTTTAAAAAATGTTTATTTATTTATTTTGAGAAAGAGAGAAAGAGTGAGCAGGGAAGGGGGCAGAGAGAAAGGGAGACAGAGAATCCCGATCAGTCTGCAGCACAGAGCCCGTCGCAGGGCTCGAAACCACAAACCGCAAGATCATGACCTGAGCTGAATCCAAGAGTTGGACACTTAACTGACTGAGCCACCTAGACACCCTAATACTGTCATACTCTTTAAGAGTTTGCTGGCCTTTAGGTAAAAGATATAGTTTTGCTAGTCTTATGGATATCATTTATTGAAGAAACTGAGTGGTGATGCAGTTTCCCTTCAGCGTTGTAAAATACTGCAAATAATTACCCCGAGTCTTTTTGTGATTTAAAAAAAGAGAACTATGGTCTAATTTTCTAAATGGGTTTTAGTGGGTTTTAACACCTTTTTCAATGTGCATAGTTATTATGTATGTTTGCCTGTGCTTGTCAACCATTCGCACAGTATGTAATGTTTCAGCATCGATTTTTATCAGTTTATACTTTCAACCTTATTCTTCACTTTTCTGCTTATTAACCACAGTCCCTTATGTACAGAATCTAGCTTATTTAGGAGTAGTTTTAGGGTGTGAAAGAGTCAAAGACCTTTTTTGAATTTGGCTGTAAAAGAAAAGTCCTTGATTCCTGAAACATTAGTTTCGCTTAGTTTGTTTTTTTTTTTTCCAAACAAGTAAGAACACATCTCAGCAAATTGAAGTCGGGAATGCAGAGAATGCAGCATCTTCTGGGTGGTATTTCAGAGACCAGGCTTAATCCAATATATCATAAATCAAAAGATTTTTGAGCTGTGAAATTGGAAGAACTTCCAGATTACATTAATTCCTTCATCCATGCCAACGTGGTATCCTTCCCCCACCCCCATTATGGTTCCTGCAGCTTGCTTTTACAGAAGATAGAAACAAAAGTATGCTAGTCCATAAGATGTAACGATGTTAATTATGATACCTTGGAATGCAGGAAGACATAATGTTTTCGTGTAATTTTGTATTTTTCCTATTTTGAACACCTGCTGACAGTACATTGCAGTTAGTACAGCGTTACCTAATGATGGCTTGCTCTACATCTGCGTTGTTTAAAATTTGGATTTACTTGGTACAGATTGTGGAAAACCACACCGGGAAATGAGGATGAATCCCAAAGCGATTACAGCCCCACAGATGTTTGGTCGACTTGATGTGGCCACAAATGATTGGACTGATGGGATATTTTCAACTCTTTGGAGGAAAACGTTGAGAGCTAAGAAAGGTAGAAAATGAAGTGTTATTTTTGACCTGTACTTCTAGATAAAATCTTAGGGTGCCTATTTAGAATTAGTAGAACAACTGTATTCTCCATACGAGGAGACCAGCAAGTCCTGAATCAGTATATTTGTCAACGTTGAAATACTGAAACTATTGATTAGTATATTTAAAACCCCCCTCTCCCACCTTTTTTTCTTTGTTGTTATTACAGAGGGAATGATTTTCCTTTTCAATAAATGTTTTTGTATCCCTGTGATATCTTAGAATAAAATAGAAAGAAAAAGCTGTTAAGGAAAATTGATAGTGTTGAATAAAGTAACTCTACCATAACCATTTCCCTGAGTCTTTTAAAAATGTTATTTTTATTTAAGCATAGCCTATTTTTAGAATACTGATCCCCCTATAAAATCGCAGGGGGAAATGGGCTTCTTTGGGAAGAAAATTGCATATATCGAAAACAAAGTCTCTATTGAACTAACAAATATTGCTGTTTAGACGCACACTGATGTTTGGTTATCCTGTGAAGAAACTCGTTAAGGGCTAGTGGTTCACTCTGAATGCTCTCTTACTTTTGGAGTCTCTAAATTGAACCCAATGTTCCTGGGGTACAGGCTCAGATGGAAGAGGTGATATCAACTCTCCTCTCCTCGTGTTTTCTCACTCTCCAGTAAGTGGGAGAAAGGCATAGTGAATGCACTTGCGGGGAGAAGGAAGGATGCAGGAGAAGGAAAAGATACTGGGGACATTTCTTAAAAAAATTTTTTTTTTCAACATTTATTTATTTTGGGGACAGAGAGAGACAGAGCATGAATGGGGGAGGGGCAGAGAGAGAGGGAGACACAGAATCGGAAACAGGCTCCAGGCTCTGAGCCATCAGCCCAGAGCCTGACGCGGGGCTCGAACCCACGGGCCGCGAGATCGTGACCTGGCTGAAGTCGGACGCTTAACCGACTGCGCCACCCAGGCGCGAGACTGGGGACATTTCTTCATGAGTCTTGTCTTTGGAACACTGTCTACTGAGAAATGTTTAAGGTGGCGCCACTCATTTAGGGAAACGGAGCTCAGCAACCTAACATCAGTTGTCAAAAGAGGCATGAACATGTATAATTTCTAAAGTGTGCTCATATTAGCCATTGTTGTTTTACTGGAAATAAATGAAAGTTTGTCTCTGTCTTGTTCCAGTAATCCTATGTAAACACATATGCAGTGCCCAGTGCTACCTCAAAGAATGGGAGCTCAAAGCAGTGTTTTTTTTCCCTCTTTAAAGAAGGCAACATACCTTTTCTAAGTGACTCGGGTGTTTAGATCATCATTTTACTTAAATTCAGTCGACTGAGCCTAATTAAGATTTTTAAAAGCATTTTATTTGACACATAATATTTTACAGCTGTGGCACAGTCAATAAAGATTAGAGTTCCAAACTTGGTCATGGTGTCAGTAAGAGAAACTAGAGATTAAGAAATTAGGAGGAATCATTAAACCAGGTGCCGAAATTTGCGATGGCATTCCGTTGACCATTCTGCTGATGCTTGGCACTTTTTTTTTTTTTTACTTCCAAATATCTCCCTAAGTGATTCCCATCAGTTTTGTCCCCAGGAGCCCCTCCAGGGGGTTCATGGCCTCCAGCTTGTCAGATCCAAATTGTCGGTTCTCAGGCTAGTCCGGCTTGCACAGAACCTGGCATGGTTGATCGCTCCCCTTCTTGGAGCTCTTCTGTCACTTGACATCAGGGAAACTTAACCCGCTTGCTGTCCTTCTACTTCTGCCTCATGAGGGGTCTGTCAGAGGGAGGAGTCTGCAAAGGAGACTGTACCACAAGTCTGAACTTTGAAGTGGCTCTGTGCTCAGACCTCCTGCCTCCGTCTCCTTGTACTCCCTGGAAGAAACATACCCAGTCCATGGTTTTAAGTGCCGTCTCTAAGCCAATGGCTTCTACATTCTGATCTTCAGCCCTGACCTCTCCCTTGAATCCCCAGCTCAACAACGTTGTGGGACGTGTGTGGGACATCTCAAGTGTGACGTGTACCAGCCAGAATCAGTTCCGTGGTTCTGCCTGTCCTTGTGATGGCACTCACATTCCCTTTTCTCTTCTCCAACTCTTGCTTTCTAGAACAGCCTCAATTTGTACTCACTTTGAGACCTTTGCACTTGGTATTCTTACTGCCTGGAAAATTCTGCCTCTAGATCCCTACGTCACTTCATTCTCCTGAAATATTTTATTGACTACCTTATCAAAAGCAATGCCCCACCCTCTTTTCTTCCTGATTGTTCTTATCGTACATATTATTTGCTTATTGGTTTCATTATCATCTCTACCCCTTAGAATGTAAGCTCTGTGAAGATAGGACAGTGTCTTATTTTTTTTTTTAATTTTTTTTTCAACGTTTTTTATTTATTTTTGGGACAGAGAGAGACAGAGCATGAATGGGGGAGGGGCAGAGAGAGAGGGAGACACAGAATCGGAAACAGGCTCCAGGCTCTGAGCCATCAGCCCAGAGCCCGATGCGGGGCTCGAACTCACAGACCGCGAGATCGTGACCTGGCTGAAGTCGGACGCTTAACCGACTGCGCCACCCAGGCGCCCCGACAGTGTCTTATTTTTACCGTAATGTCCCCAGACCTTAGAATAGTGCTGATACATAGAAGGTGCTCAATGAATATTTGTTCAACGAACAACTGACTTTTTTCCTTTGGTTATGTGCTTTAAACAATGGCTATAGATAGAACTGGAAAAAGTCCTATGTGACAAAATAAGGTAATCATTTCTATCAAAGTTTTATTTAAATATTAATGAAAATTACATCAAATTATAGTACTACTTCAAGTATACTAGTTACGTGTATATGTATATATGTGTGTGTGTATTTTTCCCCCCCCCCGCCTTTCGTGGGCTATTCTAGGGGAGCATATCTGGATAGTTCTTGATGGTCCAGTAGATGCCATCTGGATTGAAAATCTGAATTCTGTTTTGGATGATAACAAAACTCTAACCCTTGCCAATGGTGATCGGATTCCCATGGCTCCAAACTGTAAGATCATTTTTGAACCTCATAACATTGACAACGCTTCACCTGCTACTGTCTCAAGAAATGGAATGGTTTTCATGAGTTCTTCTGTCCTCGATTGGAGTCCTATTCTTGAGGTATAGTGGAGTCTTCATTTTTTTAATTTAATTTAATTTAATTTAATTTAATTTAATTTAATTTTTTTTCATGTCCAGCTTTTTTTTTTCTTTTAATATAATTTATTGTCAAATTAGCTAGCATACAGTGTGTAAAGTGTGCTCTTGGTTTTTGGGGTAGATTCTCATGGTTCATTGCTTACATACAACACCCAGTGCTCATCCAAGAAGTGCCCTCCTCAATGCCCATCACCCATTTTCCCCTCTCCCCCACCACTCCCCATCCACCCTCAGTTTGTTCTGTTTATTTCATAGTGTCTTATGGTTTGCCTCCCTCCCTCTCTGTTTGTAACTATTTTTCTCCCCATCTCTTCCCCCATGGTCTTCTGTTAACTTTCTCAAGATCCACATATGAGCGAAAACATACGGTATCTGTCTCTCTCCGACTGACTTATTTCACTTGGCATAATACATTCTAGCTCCGTCTACGTTGTTATGAATGGTAAGGTTTCATTCTTTTTGACTGCCAGGTAGTACTCCATTGTATATATATATAAACCACATCTTCTTTATCCATTCATCAGTTGATGGACTTTTAGCCTCTTTCCATCATTTGGCTATCGTTGAAAGTGCTGCTATAAACACTGGGGTGCACGTGCCCCTTTGAATCAGCACGGAGTCTTTCTTTTGTGGACCCAAAGAGGAAAATGGATCTTTTCGTGTTCTGGTACAGTGCATGCTGATTTTTCTGCAGACCTGCGGTGTGATTGCATTTCGTTGCTACTGTTTCTGGCAGATCTTGTATCCTTCGGGACATCGAAACCCTGATTGTCCCTTCCAGGTGCCCTCGGTGTTCTGATTGATTTCTTCTGGGCTCTTTGCATCTCCTTAGACCCGTGATGTCCACTGTGGGTTGTGGAGTAATCGCAAGGCCTAGCTGAATCAGTAATCCCGCCAAACTGTGAATAAGTGAGATTTAATTTTATCACTTTGGGAATTCATGACATTTTTAAAAGGTACTCATGCCTGTAAATTTTGGGAGTGCCCATCTTAGAAACATTAGCTTGAAGAAAACAATTTATTAAAATTGTATATAAGGAATTTTGATGAGATTCAATAGCCATAATATTCGTTTTAAGTTTGCTCTTGGAAATAATATTTCAGACAATGTCTCTTCAATTCATGAAAAGCTATATTATTTTCTTATCACCGGTACATTCTAGAATGTATTGATTATAATTAGATTATAATTAAATGCCTTGTATACTTAGATATTTTACTAAATAAATACTATAATGTAGGGCAGAATGCTTATTAATTTTTTTAATGTTTCTTTTTGAGAGCGAGAGAGAGAGAGAGAGGGAGAGAGAGACAGATAGAGTATGAGTGGGGGAGGGGCAGAGAGAGAAGCAGGCTTCAGGCTCTGAGCTGTCAGCACAGAGCCTGACGTGGGGCTTGAACTCATGAACTGTGAGACCATGACCTAAGCCAAAGTTGGACACTTAACTGACAGAGCCACCCAGGCGCCCTGGGCAGAATGCTTATTAGAGTAGCCACGTGTGAAACCTCTTTTTGACATTGTTAGTTAAATTTATTATTTTATTTACCTAATTTTTTAGAAATGATTTTGATTGAAAACTTATAAAATCATAATTTAAATTAAGTAGGTGTTTATTTTACATCATCATTAAATTTTTGTACTTGTCTTTCTGTATCAATATGTCTTAGCTTTTAATAACATCATCTCGGGGCGCCTGGGTGGCGCAGTCGGTTAAGCGTCCGACTTCAGCCAGGTCACGATCTCGCGGTCCGTGAGTTCAAGCCCCGCGTCGGGCTCTGGGCTGATGGCTCAGAGCCTGGAGCCTGTTTCCGATTCTGTGTCTCCCTCTCTCTCTGCCCCTCCCCCGTTCATGCTCTGTCTCTCTCTGTCCCAAAAAATAAAATAAACGTTGAAAAAAAATAATATCATCTCAGGATTTACAGAACTCTGGCTTGCACAAGGGTGTAGGTTTGGTGAAGTGTCAAGATGTGAAAAAGGGGGGGATTATATAGCAAAATGTTGCTTACGTATAACTGGATGTGTCACTAAACATGCTTCTAAAGATTTCAGATTTCGCAATCAAATTATCCATCCATTAAGGAGAATACAGAGCAAGGGTTCTGAACCCTGGCTTTGCAAAAATAGTCATCAATGACAGTTCTTTAAAATACAGGTGATTGGGTCATACCCCAATCCTACCAGATTAGAATCTCTGGGGACAGAGGTCCAGGAGTTGGTGTTTGTTTTTGTTTTTGTTTTTAAAAGCACTGCAGTAGCGTCAGATTTGGCAACCACAGATATGGCAGCAAGCTCCAAGTGAAAAAAAGTATTTGTGTGATTTTCCCCCAATACTTGGCATCCACGAGGGCTTTTAAAAAATACTTTTACACCACTAGCTAATGAATATTTAGACTTTGCTTTTTATGAAATAAGCTTCTATTATGTTCTATGTTGAGGCTGAATAAGGTCTTAATGCTGCACTTACCTAATTTTTTATAATGCTTTTCAATAATGCAGTTTCTTCTCACAAATGATTAGCAAGAAGCAAGACTCACAAAGAATCAGACTGAAAGTGTTTAGAACAGTATCCGGCAGCCCTAGGGAGTTATTAGAGGCAGGCAGGTGGAGAAGTTTTGTTCATAGGAATCTGTCAGCTCCTGGGAGCCAAGCTGATTTCTTGGCCTTGTGTATGACCTTTCTGCTTCCATCACTTGAAAGTGCTATGTTCTGTTTTTGTTGCTGTGGAACCCTGGTAAATTCATGAATTGATGAATAATTTGGAATCAACATCTTATTGCTTCTGTTCAGTGTCTAAGAATGAGCCGATCTCTTGAGGCCAAGGGAACTTGTCTCAGCTTCAGAGAATATTGTGTGTTACATGGTATTTTGTTAGGGATCACAGGCACTTTTCTGCAGTGGGCTCTCCAAGTGACTCAATTCTCCATTTTCCTGAGTATTCTGTGATATTTTTCCACACTGGTTATTAGTTACATCAGAAGAAATAAAAGGAAACAGCTCATTTGATAAATCTTTGTTTCCCATTTAAGAAAATGTGGGTATGGATTTGCTGTGTTCATCTTTTAGTCCTTTTTCTTTTCCTGAATTATTTCTCTTCTGAATGCCTCCTCATTGTCTTCTAGTGTATTTTAATCAAGAGCTGAAGACTTTTTGTCCATCTTGGTTTCAAGACCTGAGCACATATGTAGGGTGGTAACGGAACATGTGGGTTTGAATTCTGGACTTGGCTACCCACCGGCTGTGGGAACCTGGGCACATCACTTAAACTCTTTGGGCTTCAGTTTTCTTTCTTTCTTTCTTTCTTTTAATATTTTTTAAATGTTTATTCATTTTTGAGAGACAGAGAGAGACAGAGCACGAGTGGGGGAGGGGCAGAGAGAGAGGGAGACACAGAACCCGAAGCAGGCTCAACGCGGGGTTCGAACTCACGAGCCGTGAGATCGTGACCTGAGCCGAAGTTGGACGCTCAACCGACTGAGCCACCCAGAGGCCCCTGGACTTTGGTTTTCTCACCTGTAAGAGGAGGACAATAATAGCTCCTACCTCATAGCATTATTTTGAGCATTAAATGAGTTAACGCATGAAAGAATGTATAGCAAGGCCTGCCACATCCCATCTGCACTATTATCATTAGATGTTGTTATAGTCCATTGATATTTAAAAAATTTGTGTCCCGGAGCGCCTGGGTGGCACAGTCGGTTAAGCGTCCGACTTCAGCCAGGTCACGATCTTGCGGTCTGTGAG
Source organism: Prionailurus bengalensis (assembly GCF_016509475.1). NCBI lineage: Eukaryota > Metazoa > Chordata > Mammalia > Carnivora > Felidae > Prionailurus > Prionailurus bengalensis. Next base: position 229,625,148 of record NC_057343.1, read on the forward strand.
TTCGAGCCCCGCGTCGGGCTCTGGGCCGATGGCTCGGAGCCTGGAGCCTGTTTCCGATTCTGTGTCTCCCTCTCTCTCTGCCCCTCCCCCGTTCATGCTCTGTCTCTCTCTGTCCCAAAAATAAATAAACGTTGAAAAAAAAATTTAAAAAATTTGTGTCCCCAAACGGCCATTCTCCTGGCATGCTAATACATTTATTAGTGCATTAATATGTAAATTAACAGGGTTTCCTTAAGAAGCGCTCACCCCAAGAAGCTGAAATTCTTCGTCAGCTGTACATCAAGTCTTTTCCCGACCTGTATCGCTTCAGTATTCAGAACTTAGAACACAAGATGGAGATACCTGAGGCCTTTGTGATCATGCAGAGCATTGACATGCTTCAAGGGCTGATCCCTCCAAAGGTAAATTGCTCAACTTTCTAGAAATTTCTCTCTTATTAACTGAGCCATGTTGTGCAGAGAGTATAGTATTTGAAACTGGCTCTCTTAGAGCTATGGATGGGGGAATGTTTCAAATGTCGCCCTGCATCTTTTTTATTTTTCTCATTACTTTTCTCCCCAAGTAAGTCACGGGTTTGTAATTTAGTGGCAAGTTCACAGTCATCTAATAAACATCCAGATTTATTTTGGGCACTGACTTGTATTGAGATAAATTCTGTATGTTTCCAGTTTTACTCATCTTTTCCTTGTTCTTGTCTTGGGAAAAGGTATTGTCCCTTTGACATTTTTTATTATTTTTATTGAAACCTCAAAGCAAAATTTAGGCTTGAGAATTGAGTGACTAAAACAAAAAGTTTCTTCCGTGCCCAGGAGCAAGGTGCAGAGGTCACCCCAGAGCACCTAGGGAGACTGTATGTCTTCTCCCTCATGTGGAGCGTCGGGGCCGTGCTGGAATTGGAGGGCCGACGTCGGGTGGAGCACTGGCTACGTTCTCAGGAAGCGCTGACCTTGGATTTGCCGCCTCTAGCGGGGACCGATGACACCATGTTTGACTATCATGTCTCGTCCAGTGGTGAGGACACCCTAACACACGGGAGCAGGTTTTCCCACTGGCTAATGTTTACGTAGCTTTTATTTTTCTAAATGGTAATTAAAACACACGCTGTGAAATTAAAAGGGAAATCTTTATGTGTGATGAAACCTGATCGTTTCTTTTTCAAAACTTTATTTCATTTGTGTCCCAGATGCATATCTTCCCCTTGTTAGGTATATTATTTGCTAAACTTTTAATGAATTAAAAACAAATTAGAGGGGCTCCTGGATGGCTCAGTCGGTTGAGTGTACGACTTTGGCTCAGGTAGTGATCTTGCAGTCTGTGAGTTCGAGCCCTGCGTCGGGCTCCGTGCTGACAGCTCAGAACCTGGAGCCTGTGTCAGATTCTGTGTCCCCTCTCTCTGACCCTCCCCCATTCATGCTTTGTCTCTCTCTGTCTCAAAAATAAATGTTAAGAAAAAATTTAAAAAAATTAGAAAAGAAAAATCTCCAAATCAGATCTATTTCAGTCATTTGTATAATATAATCAGAAATTTACATGAAGATTACAAAGTGTGAAGTATATTTTTACTAAATGTGTTTATCTATGTCTATAGATCTATCCAGATATACCTTAAGTTTATTTATATGTGCATATATAAAGTACATCTATATAAAACATGTATATATATATATACACAATATTTATGTATCTTTTATTTTTGGTTCTATAATTAAAGGAAGTACGTAATGAAAAGCTTATGAGATTAGATATTTTAAGTGGTTTTAGGTACATACTACTATCACTGTATTCTTTTTTCTTTTTTCTTTTTATTTAAAATTTTTTTTAACGTTTATTTTTGAGAGAGAGAAAGAGACTGAACGTCAGTGGGGGAGGGGCTGTCAGAGGGGACAAAGGGGACAGAGAGGGGAGACAGAATCTGAAGTGGGCTCCAGGCTCTGAGCTGTCAGCCCAGAGTCCAATGCGGGGCTCGAACTCACGGACCGTGAGATCAGGACCTGAGCCGAAGTCAGACGCTTAACCACCTGAGCCACCTAGGCATCCCAACTGTGTTCTTTTTGAATGTTTATTTATTTTTGAGAGAGAGAATGAGAGTGAGCGTGGGAGGGACAGAGAGAGAGGAGAGAGCGAGAATCCCGAGCAGGCTCTTGCCGTCAGCACCAAACCCCATGTAGGGCTCGAACCCATGAACTGTGAGATCATGAGCTGAAACCTAGAGTCTGATGCTTAACCGACTGAGCCACCCAGTCCCTTATCACTGTATTTTTAATTTTTATTCAGACATTATTGAAAACTGACATATTTAAAGAGAAAATTCCAAGACACTTCTTAATATTTCCTAATATTACCACTTTGGAATTGTTCCTTGGGAAATTCTGACTTGGCCAACACATACTTAAATACTACGTAGAGCTACCATTGTAATGATCTTATTTTACGGGGAGATTTTGAAAGATGCTTCATGAGATGTCCAGGACATCTGCTCGTGACAGTTAGGAATTAAATCATTAATAGGTGTATGAATATGTGAATGTTCTGTGTGCACCTCAGGTCAGTGGCTTCACTGGAACACGTGTACCGAGGAATATGTGTATCCACCTGACGTCACTCCAGAATACGGCTCCATCCTGGTACCAAATGTTGACAACGTGAGGACCGACTTCCTAATCAAAACCATCGCTAAACAGGGCAAGGTACGGCTCTTTAACTTAATTGTTAACAATAGCACGTTTTCAAACGTCCCTCGAAAACACAAGGCATCTTGCATTTATCTTAGAATGCTTTAGGTTGCTGTCTAGAGGAAATGAAAATATGACCCAAATGGATATACTACTTTTCTTATTCTCCACTGACAGCCGTAGAGTTGCCTGGTTCCAATTCATGAGCAAGTAATTTTTTCTCACATGTTAGTTGAGAGACAGTGAATTTTGACTCGTTTGTCCAAAGAGACATTCTTCTCTTCTGATAATTGTGTTAGTTTGCCAGGGCTGCCCAAATAAATCACCACAGGCTGGGTGGCTTAAACAACAGACCTTTCTTTCCTCCTAGTTCTGGAGGCTTGGAGTCCAAGGTTAAGGTGCTGGCGGGTTTAGTTTCCCCGGGGGCCTCTCTCCTTGGCTCGCAGCTGGCTGCCTTCTCTGTGGTCTTTATCTGTGCTCATCCCTCCTGTTACCTGTGTATCCAGACTTCCTCCTCTTCTACAGAGGCTGGTTAGATTGAACTAAGGCCCACATTAATGGCCTCATTTTAACCTCATCATCTCTTTAAAGGCCCTCTCTGCAAATACAGTCACATTCTGAGGCCCTGGGTATTAGGGCTTCGACGTGCGAATTTGGAGAGGGGGAGCACGAGGTAGCCCATAATCATTTTATTGCATTCCTTGGGTTTCTTTCTCAACTTCTCTTTTAGGCCGTGCTGTTAATTGGGGAGCAAGGAACAGCCAAAACAGTCATTATCAAAGGATTTATGTCAAAATACGATTCTGAAAGTCACATAACCAAGAGTCTGAATTTTTCTTCTGCAACCACCCCACTGATGTTTCAGGTACTGGCTCTTTGGTATTGCTCATTAAGACCAAGTTTGTGATAAAGTTTGGAGGCTCCACTCTCTTCCCTGGGAAGCCTGTGCCCATTGACTTCATCTGCACTTTTTCCCAGCCGTGATAAGTCCCCTACATATGCCTTCCATTATCTGTATTATTTACCTGCAATAGAATCTCCCCCTAGTTGAGTTATACTGTATAATCTTAAATTGTGGAGAAATAAAAAGCTTATATAGGGTGTTAAATGCCTCAATACTGTTTAAAATATGTAAAGAAAGCCTGTGAACATGTAAAACCCAAAACTGAAAGGAATATCATTCATTCCTCCATCCAAACCTGCTTCCTCTCCCTAGTGTCTGCTCTTCTGTCGTTGTTACTATTATTCTAGCCTCTAGGCTAGATACACCGGTCGTCTTTGATGGGTCTCTCTTGAATCCAGGTCTGAAAATGTAGCTATGGAAATACTTTTCACATCTCCTTCTTTCTCTTCATTCTCCCTGCCCACCTCTCCATAATTCACATCCTCAGGGTCCACACTGGGGTATTAGTGTGGAAAGATCTCCGACTGGTGCAAGTCTAATTCTCTTCCAGTCTTGCTTTCGTTCCTTGTCTGATCTCCAGTCCCGACATTGCTGATTTATTCTGTTGTATCCTGACTTAACATTACACCATGGCTCCCATTATCAATTGCAGGAATAAATCGTAGAGTTAGCACATTCAAGATTTTACCCTACTGTATTATTGAGGAGTAATAGAAAAAAAAATCCCTCAAATTTGCTTTGCTTCTGTGAACAACACTGCCAAGAATGACTGGGATCGCAGTGGTGGCCTGGTGGTTTTGCTCTGGTCCTAAGTTGTTTAAGACCCTGTGGACACTGGGGAGAGAATCCTATGTGTCAACTCATGCTTGCGTTGTTTTCAAATCATCCCTCATATCTGTTAGAACATTAATACATAAATAAAAAGGATACATTTCATAACTTGAAGATGGAAGGGGAATTTTTAGAATTCCAACCCGAAGAACTTTGGTCTTGATTAACTTTGTGGTGCTGTAGTTGTTGGAATTAAAATATCAAAGAGCAATGGAAATTGTCGACAGCCTGGCTACATCCTGACCTTTTATCCCTTCATGTAATTGGTGACTGGAGAGTGCCAATAAACTAAGACCACTGATTAAGTTTCTAAATAAGACTGTCAACTGTTTTCTGCTCCCGTTAGAGATGGAATTTCCAATACCTGCTAGCCCTCTGTCAGATGAATACCGTTTACCGTGTCGTGATGGGAAGGAATGTTTGCGTGGAAGGTCAGCCTGAAACTGCAGAGACTGAGCTGTGATCTTTTTGTGTTTGGGGAATAGCACGTGAAATTACCCTAGGCTGGCAAGATGCTAATGTTATACATATTCCTTTGTTACTGACATTATGCACATTCCCTTGGTATTATCTCACATTTGAAGAACTTTTGTTAGTTTTACTTTAGGAGAGCATCCCCTTAAAGGTTTTAATTATAACTTCTTTGCGGATGCAGGTTTTCAAACATTAAATGAACGTGTGATTCTTTCCCCCTATTATGTTGGGTAATTATCAGTTCACGTTTCTTGAGACTGGAGTAAATCTTTAGGGCTGTAATGTAATTCTGACAGTAACTACCTGGAGTTACTGAGGCTTTACAGGCAAAGGGCTCAGTCCCCCCCAGACCTTCCCTCACTTCGGGTATCAGCCACCTGCCTCAGTTTCCGGGCCACCAGCATTTCCGAAACCTGGCTCAAAGTTCAGCGGTTCCTATGACTCTCTCTCCGTAATTCACCAGAATGCCTCTCAGAATTTGGGAAAGTGCTGTGCTAATGATTACAGTTTTATTATAAAAGATATGAATCAGGATCAGCCACAAGAAGAGATGCATTGAGGCAATGGTTGGGAGGGTCCCGGCCGAAACCTTCTTGTGTCCTCAGCATGTGTTGTCCTCCAGGCACATCCAAGTGCGTCCCCAACTGGTAAGCTCACCTGAACGACACTGTCCAGAGCTCTGTCGGGCTTCATGACGTAGGCGTGACTGATGGAATCATTGGCCATGTGATTGAACTCAGTCTCCAAGCCCCCTCCCCTCCCAAAATATCCACTGATGTCACGTGGTCCAAATCACCAACCCTCAAATCACACAGTTGGCCTTTCGGGCAAGAGTAGACTGAGGGGACCCACCATGAACAACAAATTCTTATTACTCAGGGAATTGCAGGTGTTTAAAGGCTCCCTCCTAGGAACCAGGGACAAAGGCCAGCCAAATCATTTAGTATGTAACAAGACCCTGTCACTGTATTTTTATTAGTAACTCTTGGTGTTATTTACTCCTTCAGGGTGATAAAGATCTGTAGGCTACGTCTCTTTAACATGGGACATTTATTAATTCCCTGGAAAAAAGGCATATGTTATCTAGAAAGCAGCCTGTTTGTTGATATCAAAATTCATAAACGATATAATAGATTTCTAGAAGTTGCACCACATTGGAATGTAATAATTAGGACGATAATAGGCAGGCTTTTAGAACAGAAACATGTGTATTCTTTCAGGTCCCGTTAGCTGATTCCCAGCTACGTTAGCCCAATTCCCTCCGACCCCGGTGTCAAGCTGTCATCGATAGTTCACTGTTTCTTTTCCTGCTCAGAACCATCATAGGATCATGTAGTCTGTTCAGTGCCTGTTGACTGCTGAGTATCCAAGCTTTCTACTAAGCTAGACTCATTAATTTTAGAAAGTTTCAATTACCTAGCCTGCTATAATTAACTTTCCCACTGTAATTTTCCACCGTTCATGCTAAAGTGAGTTTTGAGGGAGATGAGCATCTTTCTCGGTATCTTCTGCTTACCTGGGTCCAAATGCAACTGAAATTGTAGACGAGAAAACAGATACTGTGCATCCCTCCTGTGTTACCACAATAGCACACGGTCCAATCGAGGCCACACGTCTGTTGCTTGACAGGTTGTCTTCATTTATGGTTTCTTTTATTTTCCCCAAGGTGTCACATGCACAGCTTTTGTCAGTATTTGACTATATGTCCGTCTTCATCTAGAACAGTCTAATTTACTTCCATTGGCTTGGATTAATAAGTAATGGCATCCCTGTAACTATCGAAAGTGGGTAGTTTGGGCAAAAGTTGTACGATGCCCTGATCTTTTTGGCGAAGGCAATTCAGTTAGTCTTTTAAGAGAGAGATCTCAATTTTTTCCCCAACAAATATTATTTTAAGTGTTTTCTTTCTGTTTTAGAGGTAATCGACACGTACCTTTAAAAAGTTAAACAACACAGGAAGTTAAGAAGAAAGTTTCTTTAGAGAATTTCTGAAAAAGTTGATCTTTTCTAAAAATAATCTTAAAATGTTTTGAATATAATTGTCTTATAAATAGTTGTATGGCACTAGGTTTTCTTTTTAAAAAATGAGACTCATAGAGCCTAGAAAGAAATTCCACATTTTTTTAAAAGACTCAGAACCACTTTTCCAAGTGAAATCATATGCAGAAGACTAAGCTATGAAACAGGTGACCATAGATTTGGTCTGGTGGAATTGGAGCTGAACTCCTGAAACCCTTCCCGACTTCATCCTTGCTTCCTGCAGAGGCCCCTGTGGTTGCGGAAAATCCTTCCGATTCTTCAGAGCATAGTTTTAAGATGAGTTTCTGGAGTAGAATCATAAGAGATAATATGTGAAAGTATTTTTCCACGGTGAAGGTCTCTAAAAATGTCAGGTTTTACTGTTAACTATGAATGTACTCAGTTCGAGGGAGACTGAGGTACTTGTCTGTGTTCACACAGCCGGTAGCAGAAACTGCTGAGAAACCAGGTCCCCATATGTTCTGTGCTTTTCCAGTTCACCCGTATGCCTCCTTCCAATTGGCTTTTCTTTATCCACATTAATATTCAAATGACTGATTTATCACTTAGTGATCTTGTTTTATTTTTAGCTTCTACTTACCTTGTTATTGTATTTTCACATTGTTTTAGATATTTTACTTTTCTTTATAATATGCTATTGAGCATTTTACACTTTACTAATGTAAGATTTTTCATTTGCTTTTGGTGACTTATAGTAAAAGGGGGAAGATCTTATTCAAGCAATAGATGTCTTAAAAAAATTTTTCTTAATGTTTATTTATTTTTGAGAGAGAGACCACAAGCAGGGGAGAGGCAGAGAGAGAAGGAGACAAAGAATCTGAAGCAGGATCCAGGCTCTGAGCTATGAGCACGGAACCCAACATGGGACTCGAACTCACAAACCGTGAGACCATGACCTGAGCCGAAGTCGGATGCTTAACCAACTGAGCCACCCAGGCGCCCCTCAATAGATGTCTTAATAAGAACCTAAGCTCTCCATTTTTATCTTTTAGCTAAACAGCAGATATGTAGGCCTAAAATTAAGCATATTTAAAATTTTTTTAATGTTTATTTATTTTTGAGAGAGAGAGAGAGAAAGAGACAGAGCATGAGTGGGGAAGGGGCAGAGAGAGAGGGAGACAGAGAATCTGAAGCAGGCTCCAGGCTCTGAGATGTCAGCACAGAGCCCAACGCAGGGCTTGAACTCACAAGCCATGAGATCATGACTTGAGCTGAAGTCAGATGCTCAACCGACTGAGCCACTCAGGCGCCCCAAGCGTATTTTATATTTCAATTCAATTGGATGTAATATATATGAAAATGACTTAAATGCTGATATATAGAGTTACCTGGAAGTGATAATAAAATATCTTTCATCTTTATAATGCATTAAGCTCACCCTGTACTTTGACATATATCATTTATGGATAATACTGTGTTGTGTATATACACACATACACGTGTATCTGTAATTTAAATATCTTTATATACACTTCCACTTGTGACTATGCAGGTTATGCAGATTTGTGCTATGTCCTATTACAGAGACAATTGTGTGAATGATAAACCCAAGAATTGGGCAGTGCACAACCTTCTCAACTGTACATTACCCTGCCAATATCTCTTCCAATGCAGTGTTCCCCCCTCTATCTGGTTGGGGAAATAGATATGTATACAATCAAGTATAACTGATGTGATAAGTGCTACTTATGGTGTAATCTAAAAGTGTTGTGGAGACCAGAGGAGGAAGGAAGTAGTTTCTTCAGAAGATTACAGAAATCAATGTAATGAAAAAGCTGACTTTACTTAAGGAAATTCCATACTTATGTCATATTAGTATTATATATTTTAGGAATTATAGAGGCCGAACTATTAAGAAATTAATTCAAAAAATTGAATTACCCAAGTTGTAGGGCTCCTCGCTTAGCATGGACACGGGCAGCCTTCTTCACCTGCATTCCCAAGTCTGTCTGGATTTCTAGCCTTCTGGTTGTTATTTCTTAAAATGCTGTTGTCGTAACTTGGGCCAGCCCTCGCATGCCATGTGTGAGATAGGCAGACAACAAGAACAGAATCTTTCTAAGATTCCATAGAGTGCTTAAGATGATATCATGCTCACTACCATCCTCTGATTTCAGAGTAAAGTTTTTGTTTGTTCTCAGACAACAGCATAAACTGCCCTTAGTCCAAGTTCTTGCTAGCGATCTAAATTTTTTTTTTTTATCAATAACTGTGTTGAGAGAAGTGACATTGATGGAAGATCATTCATCTAAATCAATTTTTGACAAATTGTGTTTAGCTGATGCTAATGCTGAGAGATTTTTTGGCTCAGAAATGGCTACTCTAGGAATATGTAAATAAGGACCCCTTAACGAACACTAGCCTGTCAGCTGAGCATCACTGTGTGGTATGTGTTTTATTGTTAACTGAATACGAATGAATTACGATGGTGAGGGCCCAGAACAAAGAGACTAAGGGGTCTTTAGAGGTGAGACTGGAGATGTACGTGGGAACATCATGGCACTCCTTGTAAATCACTCCTGGAGAACCGGTGGAGTATTTTACAGGGTGACGCTGCCCCTTTAGAAGTCTCATGCTGTCTGCAGAGGGGAGGACAAGATGAAGAGATATGGGTGTTTTCAGAGAGAACTGGGAGGTGAGGGCTGGACCAAGTAGCAAAAGTTAGAATGGAAGCACACTTGTTGTTGTCTGAGTAGGTGTTGTTAGAAGAGAAGGGTAGGGGCGCCTGGGTGGCTTAGTCGGTTGGGTGTCCAACTTTGGCCCAGGTCATGATCTTGCGGTCCGTGAGTTCGAGCCCTGCATCGGGCTCCGTGCTGACAGCTCGGAGCCTGGAGCCTGCTTTGGATTCTGTGTCTCCCTCTCTCTGCCCCTCCCCCACTCACTCTCTGTCTCTCTCTATCAAAAAATGAATAAACAGGGGCGCCTGGGTGGCGCAGTCGGTTAAGCATCCGACTTCGGCCAGGTCACGATCTCGCGGTCCGTGAGTTCGAGCCCCGCGTCAGGCTCTGGGCCGATGGCTCAGAGCCTGGAGCCTGTTTCCGATTCTGTGTCTCCCTCTCTCTCTGCCCCTCCCCCGTTCATGCTCTGTCTCTCTCTGTCCCAAAAATAAATAAACGTTGAAAAAAAAAATAAAAAAAAAATGAATAAACATTAAAAAAAATTTAAAAAAAAAAGAAGAGAGGGGGAGAAGAGAGAGAAGAAAGTTACGGATGACTCCCAGGTTTCTTTTCCTCATTTATCTGTATATCAAATACTTACAAATAAGGACACTGTGCCATATACCTTTCTGGACCCTGAGGTTGTAGTGATGAACAAGATAAACAAAATGTCTTTCCTCTTTACATTCCAGTGGGAGACACAGTACTCAGATAAACAAATATACCAATTTTTGTTAACTACACCGGGGTTCATCTCACCAAAACAGTGGTTGAAGTGGGAACCCAGGTGAAGGAAATCAGAGAGTGTGTGGGTGGCGAAACACAACAAAGATTATCTGTAGTTCTTTAGACTGATTTTTTGGGGGAGACAGAAAATTCTAGATAAAATTGTAAATCACACAACATAGTATATATGACTTATTAAGAAGTTATCAGGACTGGCTGGAGGAGGCAGAATGGGGGCAGTTTAAGAGTTTGTGACATGAATCCCCCTGAGAAAGACAAATAACTGACCTTGGGAATATCATTGTCCAGGGAGGAGGAGATACATCAAATAGGAGTATGGAAATTAGAAGAGAGAGAATGTACTGATGTTGGATGGGGAAATGTTTGGACGGGACAGTCGGGTCATCGGTGTAGATCCCTGAAATGGGTGCCCAGCAGGGGGTGCAGACTTTGGGGTAAGAGGCATTTATGTTGGATATGTTGACTTTGTGATGCCAAGTATGGATCATCCAAGAGCGGAAGTCCAGCTGGAGATACTAGTCCACATATATGGTTTTCCCAAACATTTCCAAATAGTTATGTGATGGAGTAGAACCTACAGTTCTTGTGCTTCCGAACTCTAGGAGGTCTCCTCAAACTCCAGATGCATTAGGTAATGATTTAATGGGTAGCAGTTCTAAAAACAGAAAGGTCTCAACTCCAGGGTCAGAAGCTGCTTCATTTTACTCCCTCTTGTTTTTTGTTTTTTTGTCAGCTTAGCCTTTTTATGACATATATAGCTTACTAACGATTTCCTGTTATTTTGAAAAAAAAATAGGGTCACCGTCAAGGGGAAGAAAGTGCAGGTGTGGGACTATTACTCCATATCACTTCACCTATTCCACCTGTGGCTTTTTACCTCTTAGATGGCGCCCAAGACATAAAATCTTTTTTTTTTTAATGTTTATTTTTGAGAGAGAGAGAAAGAGAGAGAGAGCGAACGAGCTTGAGTGGGGGAGGGGCAGAGAGAGAGGGAGACACAGAATCTGAAGCAGGCTCCAGGCTCTGAGCTGTCAGCACAGAGCCCGATGTGGGGCTCAAACTCACAAACCGCGAGATCATGACCTGAGTCCGACACTTAACTGAGAGCCACTCAGGCGCCCCAAGACATAAAATCTTCATGTGTTTATGAGGTCTCATTAATAGACAAGGGAATATCTGGAAGGCTCTAGCTTGCCATAGGAAGGTGTCTGGAGATTATGAATCACCTTACACATTTAAATTCATTGAAAAGCAGAGCTAAATTTAGCCAGTTCATTACTTTAAACAGCTTGCTTTTATTTCAGGGAAATAGGAAATTCTTTTTGCCATTGTACTGTTGTCGTGAGAGATTTACTTTGTAATTGAATGAGTTGTGATATATTTATATATCTTTATATTTGGAAATGGTGAAAAAATGTCGTATCTCTTGCCCTTATTCATTAAAATGGTGATGGGAAATTATAATTTGAAATGACCAAACTGCAAAGATTTCCGAGGACAAATATATGACTTTTTGCTTCTATGTTGGCCTTATTTTGTGGTTGTGTCTTCGATTACTGAAGTCATTTTTAACTAGTTTGCTCTTCATCATGAAATAAGTAAGCTTTTTTGGATAGGAGGAGGATGCATTTTGGGTCAATGTATCTCCACTTTTCCTACATTTATACACTATCTTTTTAAAATGTTTATTCATTTATTTTGAGAGAGAGAAAGAGAGTGAGAGAGCATGCACACCATCTGGGGTGGGGCAGAGAGAGAGGGAGAGAGAATTCCAAGGAGGCTCCACACTGTCAGCCCAGAGCCCATTGCAGGGCTTGATCTCACGAGCCAGGAGATCGTGACCTGAGCTGAGTCAAGATCTGAATCAAGAGTCAGATGCTTAACCGACTGAGCCACCCAGGTGCCCCTACATTATCTTTAACACAACTTAAAATCTTGGATCAGTAAATTGCTACAGTGGTAGGTATGGAACGAGGTCTTTAAGACTGAGGTTCTAGAGCATGAGGACCATGAAGCCTTTCCTGTTTTATTTGTGTGCTAGCTCTGGTTACTCAGGGCATACATTTTGAATGACTGGTTGATTTCCAAACCACACGGTACTACCCTTGAAATGATCGATAGTCTGGGTCCCTCCCCAGGTTTCCCTTACTTCTCCCAATACTTCTTTTTTCACATTGCTAGGAAAAGTGTGGTTTTTAAAATTTTTTTGTTTTTGTTTGTTTGTTTGTTTGTCTTTTAAATAGAGCCCAGTATAGTTAGTCTTCTTTACCACCTAAACTCAGAATGGAGAAATGAGAGAGACCCAGCGGGGCGTGGTTTGCTATTTTGTATCAGGGGGTGAGAGGTGATTCACTGTACTTGCAGCTGTCCCAAAGCGTTGGATCTGGATTGTGTCCACTACAGAAGCCCGTGGGTGGCCTTCTCAATGGAGACAGAGCAGTCTTCACGTTGGGACGGGCTGTGTGGCTCAGAGCACCGACCTAGCAAGCTTCTTGGACGGTTGCCCTGTTTAATTTTGTCCCTGATTTACAGGGAAACTTTTAGAAGGGCTAAATTCTTCGAATAATGGGGCTGGGGAATGCAGTGTCATCCGTATAAGAACAATGAGACAAAATCTTTAGGAATAGACTAAGGAGTCTCATCCCACTCAAAATTTACAGTAATTAGAATTTCATGTACTCCAAAATTAAAGCAGATTTTCGAAGGTGAACATTATGCAAGACAGTTTAGGCACTTCATGCCCTGGTTTCCAGAATTAAGGAGAGTTTTGGGGGGTGTCTGTGAGTAATTCCTGTCAATTCAAATGTTCCTACATTTTAAAAATCATTCACCGTGTCTTAGGGTATATTTTCACAAATCTTTCTGTTGGTTTTCTTGTTTTGCAGAGGACAATAGAGAGCTATGTGGATAAACGCATGGGTACAACGTATGGCCCTCCTGCAGGAAAGAAGATGACTGTTTTTATTGATGATGTGAATATGCCAGTAATCAATGAGTGGGGCGATCAGGTATATTGATTCCATTGCACACTTTATGTCAACTCAACATTGATGAGTAAATATTTTTCTACTTTTTCAATATGCTGTTACTGAATTCCAAGAAATTCCATTATTTGGCAACATCAAGGCATTAGCTTCTGGGATGTAAAGGAGTGACCTTTAAATTCTGAACGTTGTCTTTCTTAGGTTACTAATGAGATAGTACGACAGCTGATGGAACAGAATGGGTTTTATAACCTGGAGAAGCCTGGGGAGTTTACCAGCATTGTGGACATCCAATTTTTGGCAGCCATGATCCATCCTGGGGGTGGACGCAATGATATTCCCCAAAGACTCAAAAGACAGTTCTCTATATTCAACTGCACGTTGCCTTCTGATGCTTCCATGGACAAGATCTTTGGTAAAATGGTGTCAGTGGGGCACGGGGAGGGAGTAATACCAACTTGCATTCCAATGAGAAGATATCTACCCAGAGGTCAACACAGAAGGGGCATTGGGTGGCTCTTCAGTCCTTTTTACCATGTACTCTCAAGTAGTGTTTATATCAGGATTTTGTTTCTATAAGGAATTTTTATATATATGTAGTGAGTTGGGTGCCTAGGTAGATCCTTTCTACCTTTGTTTTTCTTAAAGTGACTGTTGCCAGCTTCTTAACCAAGGAGGCTAAACATTAAATGAACGTGAAGATGATGAGATTGTTTCCTCATGGATATACCTATTTCAGGTCCGATTGATAGACTGCCATGCCAAAAGTTTATGTGGCTGAGACTTTAACCAAGCCACATAATGATTTTGGCCAAAGCAATAATTTTGCCCATAGCAGAGATTAGCCAGAGTCTGATCATCAGAGTAATTTACAGGATTGTAATAAGTTACTGATTGATTAAATATGTAGTATTTCAGAAATAATATCTAGCCCAGGAGATAAACACTATATATCTATATAGATAAACACTATATATCTACATATCTACATATCTATATCTATATCGACACTAGCCCAGGAGATAACTATGATTGTCAAACTGAATAATGGAAAGAGTTTATAGTTGATTTTGTAGTTTCTCTTTGCAGAAAAAGAGTGTAAAGTTATGTACGCATTGTGTTAGGTGTTAACTTACCATTTCTGAAACTACTACTGAGAGAAAATGCGTTAGGATACCCTAATTAATTTCTGGCAGACTAGAATGTCATCTCAGCACCCTCGGCTAGTGGGGTTTGGCCATATCTGCCTTCAATTTTCTTTAATTATTCTTTTTTTGCCTAGAAAGTTTTACACACAAAGTAAATTAAAATATTTTGTAATGCTTGGAAAGGCAACAGTAGAATGGAGAAATCTTAAGGGTTCCCGGCACCTCCCTTTTCCTTATGTCTTTCGAAAGCACCTTTATATATTTAATGTCACCCACTTAATAATACTGAATTCATTTACCTAGAGTTTTCAGTAGTGTTTCTTATCCAAATTTTCAGTATTTGGATGCTAACTTCCTTGAGCCTATATCTATTTTTTAGATTAAAAAAATAAGAGAACACGAATGTAAATTTCTTTGATATGTGGTCATCGATTATACTGTATATAATAATTGTGCAAACTCTATAGTATAATGTTTTCCATTTTAATTTCACTGACTTGAACCATCACTCAGAATGTTACGACTTTTTTCCCCTTTCAGGTGTGATTGGGGTAGGCCACTATTGCAGTCAGAGGGGCTTCTCAGATGGCGTGAAAGATTCAGTAAAGAAATTGGTCCCCCTGACACGTCGACTGTGGCAGATGACCAAGATGAAAATGCTCCCTACCCCTGCAAAATTCCATTATGTGTTTAACCTTCGAGATCTTTCTAGGATCTGGCAGGGAATGCTGAACACCACCTCAGAGGTTATCAAGGAACCAGATGTAAGTGAAATATAAGAGGAGAAAATAAATGGCATCGTTATTTATTCTATTCCCTAAACTGTTATTCGTCATGTAATGTTTAGTGGGATGATGAAATATTTTGGGATGTTTTAGCATGCATTTTTTTTCTGCCTTTCAACTAACATAAATAAGGGAAAAATACATCAGGAAGTTTCTTTTAAAAAATTCCAATTAAATTTATATTTAAGGAAATAGTATACATAGTTATTTTCTAATGAATGGAATAAGGTAAATAATTGATCTTATTTTCCCATTATATTTTTCTTATACGAAATAATGGAAAGAATCAGTATTGATTTTATTATGTAATAGTCTCCATATTTTAAACTTGACATCTTAGCTTTAAAAAAGTAATTATCTTTATAAACACTCAAAATTGAAGAGACCATTTTGTTGTTAATCATCCACGATCTTTCTTTTCCGTGTAACTAGATGAACTAAAACAATTATGTATATTGGCATAATTAAGAAGAGGCAGAAAAGTAGAAAGTCCATTTGGCTGAGAAATGAGCATTTGTACACACACTTGAATATAACAGTTCCTAGCATTAAAAGAATTCTCTTCAAACTAGAAACATTATGGAAAAATTCCAAAGCATGGCCTGTGTGCTCAGGCTAAGGTAATATTGGCTTCCCTTTTAGCCTTTTATGGAATGGAGAAGGTAATTAAGCAAATTGGCTTTAGGGATTTGTCCACATCAATACACAGGAACAGTTGAGATATCAAACAAACCATCACTAGGCATATTGAGTAGTGACTATAAAAAAAAAACAAAACCAGCTTTGCCCCAGATGCTCACAAAGTAGGTAACCACATGGCTGACTCCAAAGAAAGACGTTTTGGGGAAAACTCACTTTCCTTGTTACAGAGAACGGAAAATAATTT
Organism: Prionailurus bengalensis; assembly: GCF_016509475.1. Taxonomy (NCBI): domain Eukaryota; kingdom Metazoa; phylum Chordata; class Mammalia; order Carnivora; family Felidae; genus Prionailurus; species Prionailurus bengalensis. The sequence continues at coordinate 229,641,276 of NC_057343.1, forward strand.
TAGCAGCAGGGAACATTTTATCTTGGTTTTTTTCCCCTCAAAGTCATTGACACATTAGTGGCCATGCAGAATGCAGTTCCCCAATATTATTTTTTGAGTAGCCAGATTTTGATGCTTACTTGAAATCATCATAAATATTTCCAGCAATTGATGTTGTCATGAACTTCTGTCTTAATTAACTGAATCATTGAATATATTTTACTAAATTCCTTTTAAATTTTGGTAACCAAATATAACCAATAGCATTTTATCATTAGTAGTATAATAGCTTAAAAACCCCCTAACCTGCAAAATGTTAGCAAGCTCAGAAATTTCCACCAGTCTTTCATATCAGATGAACTTGCTATAGAAACAAGTGTATCGAGCAATTAATATCCTCAACTTCCAATGAACTTTGCACCTTGGATTACATAGACTAAGTGATTGTTTTGTTCAGATAATCCAGACTTTTGCTGCAAATTTCCTTCACATCGTGTTAAGTAAACATGCCCTTCTAATACTCAGTTATATATGTGAAAATTGTTTATACACTACATTTTATTTTCTGCTCTGGCCACATGAATGTAGGTGTCTTATCCAAACAGACTAATTTATCACAGGTTTAAGACTTTTATGTAGCATATTACCTTGTTGGTTAATCAGAGTCATTTTAGTGATTTGTCTAGGTTTGTTTTCATTTTAATGTAAAGACTGAACATGAATAGACACTACTCTATTTGATATACTTGATTAGACCAACTTGAAATAAAATATTTTTTTTAAGTTTATTTTTTGAGAGAAAGAGAAAGAGTGAGAGTGTGTGTGCGGGTTGGGGAGGTGCAGAAAGAGAGGGGGACAGAGGATCCAAAGAGGGCTGTACTCTGACAGCAGAGAGCCTGATGTGGGGCTCAAACTCACCAGCCACAAGATAGAGATCATGACCTGAGTCGAAGTTCGATGTTTAACCAACTGTGCCAACCAGGCACCCAGAAATGAAGTATGTTTTAACCTTAAGTTTTAATTTTTTAAAAAATGTTTTTAATGTTTATTTCTGAGAGAGAGAGCGAGAGAGAGAGAGCGAGAGAGAGAGAGAAAGAGAGAGAGAGAGCCTGAGCGGGGGAGGGGCAGAGAGAGAGGGAGACACAGAATCCAAAACAGGCTCCGGGCTCTGAGCTATCAAGTCCCACGTGGGGCTCGAACTCATGGACCTCGAGATCATGACTTGAACCGAAGTTGGAGGCTTAACCAACTGAGCCACCCAGGTGCCCCTAACCTTCAGTTTTTAAAATGTAGCATCTTAGATCAGGAAGGATGGTGCTCTATAATTTTGTCAATTTGATTCCCAACTATGGCAAATAGGAACGAATAACACATTTTAATTCTGTTTTCAACAGGATCTGTTAAGGCTGTGGAAGCATGAGTGTAAACGTGTTGTAGCTGATCGTTTCACGGTTTCCGGTGATGTGACCTGGTTTGATAAGGCTTTAGTACGTTTGGTGGAGGAGGAGTTTGGTGAAGAGAAAAAACCCTTGGTGGACTGTGGATCTGATGCTTATTTTGTGGATTTCCTGAGGGATGCACCTGAAGTGACAGGTAAAGAAGTGAAGCAGAATTTGAAATTCCCCAAAAGGATACTTGAAGACAGAAAGTTCAGGTTAGGGATGTTGAGTTTCTGGCTAGGAAAGTTTACTGAAACAAGCCTGGGACATAGTAGTTGCTCAATAAATAAAGAATGCGTGGCTACTGATGAGCTCAAAGATTAACTGTTTTTTATACCTCTCAATCCTGCATATAAAGTAGATTTAGGAGGCAGGATAGGGTAGAAGAAAGTGCCCAGGATTTGTAGCTGTCACACAGTGGTAAGTTTGTGGAAGGGATCTACCACACGTTAGCTGGATGACTCTCTGGACTTGAACCTCATTCTCCTCTCTTAGGAAAATGGAAATAGTAATATATGCGTCATGGGGCACTGCGGGAAATAAATGAAATATTATCTGCAGAGTGGCTTGGCAGTCTGCCGAAAGGAAGGTAGCAAAAACCTTGGTTTACGAACATAATACGTGCTTGTAATCCAAAGCACTCGTATGTCAAAGAGAATTTCAAGAACCATTGGCTCAGTTGAGATCATGTGATATTCGGCGACGCGTACTGCTCATATTGCAAGACATCGCTTGTTTATCAAGATAAAATTCATTAGAAATGTTTGCTCATCTCGCGGAACACTCACAGAACAGGGTACTCGCAGTCCGTGGTTTTCCTGTAATTGTTATTTGGGTCATCCCGAGTGTTGAAATTAGAAAAGCCTCAAATACCTGAGAAAGCCATTGAATCTAATGGGAAAGAGGTGGGTGATGTGGCCATAAGCTTTCGTGGTTATGGTTCTATGAAAAATTGAGAGATATATTGCTTCTCTTCTTATGCAAAGAGGTAGTGCTCCAATTACTTTTTTCCTTCAGAAATAACTGAGTGTAAGTAGACTATTTCTCTTTCATTTAATTACCTTTTTTTAAAAATACTGGAAGTGAATTTTAAGTTAATTTCCATATTTAAACACATGCTATTTATATCTTCTAAACGGTTGAAAGTGACCAGGCAGCCCCTTTCCAGATTTGATAAGGATGGGTGTGATCTATCAGAAGTTCCCGAGTGACAATTGCAAAAGGCAGTTTACTGCTAGCTATGCAGTTGGAAGGATCCTTCCACAGAAAGAAGCTGACACATTTTACTTGAAATCAGGTCACCTACGTACAAAAATCCTGTAGGTGTAAGAGCATTTAAAATTAGAATTTATGTATCTCATTTGCTCTAATTCAGAAGGGTAAATAATAAAAATTTATGTCTTTTATTTCCTCTAATTCAGAAGGCTAGATAATTAGATTATGGTTTCCAAGCAGCAAAGCACAACTGGGGCACTTTTGCTGGGCGGGTGTGTGGGAGGCAAACACATGACCTTTGTTGATTCAAAGCGCTTTGTTTCTCAAAGCTTGAGTTGAACATTTATAAAAAAAAAAAAAAAGGTGACGTGACTATTGAAATTTAATTAGTGAGGGCTTTGCAAAGAAGCCAATCTTCATGGCTATGTTAAATCAATTTTCTCGCTTTGTTATAAAAAGGTTAATATACTATTATATTAGGACAAGGTCAATTGACAATAATTATGTACTATTAGATTTGGAAGATCCACTCACTCTTCTAGTACCCAGTGAATTTCTAAGTTGTTTCTGGCATATTCAACTCAGATGTCACTCTTTTTCCTGTTACTAATGTGAACCAATAGTAAACTTCCAGAGACCTCATTTAGCTTTCCTTTGGCATTATGCCTTATAGTCAAAGATGGAAAAGTGTTAAGCTGGTATATTATGTGTTTCTAATTTTTAAAAAAGCATATTGATTTCAATAATCTTTTCCCAGTGACCCAATTCAATATGTTTATTTAGGAAATCATTATTCTGTTTTCTCTCAACCCTCTACCTCTGTTCCCTAAAATTCACTCTATCTTTGCAGCTAACCTGAAACTCCTGAATCATAAGAATTTCCTGAGCAAATGCAATGACCTTTTTCTTTTCCTCTTATTAAAAAATTCTTTTAAGTCTTCATCTCTTTTGCTGATTTTTTACACTAAATCCCTGTTTTTCTGACCCTCATTTTGTCCATGAAGCGAATATTCCCGGAAGGTTCATTGAAATGCCAATATTCAATTATGGATTCAAATTAAATTCAATATATATATTACATTATTTGAAATTGGCCTTTTCTAGGCAGAAAGGAACTAAGATTGCATATGACCACAAAAATTCCAATGCTTTTACTATTGTTTGCTTTTTTTCTTTTCTAAAAATATATATACTATGGCATTTGGGTGAAAATCAGTATTGTTCAGTGTTAAATTGTAGAGTTATGAGTGTATTAATTTAGGTTGAAGGAAGTGGTAAAGTCTGGCAGTTTGAGGCAACAACTGAATTGTTCCCCCAACTCCCTAGGTGAAACATCTGACGAGGCTGATGCTGAAATGCCCAAAATTTATGAGCCAATTGAATCTTTTGATCACCTAAAGAAGCGTTTGACTATGTTCCTGCAGCTATATAACGAGAGCATCCGTGGCACCGGCATGGACTTGGTGTTCTTCGACGATGCCATGGTTCACTTAGTCAAGGTCAGTGGCCACGCCCAGTAACACCTCCGCAAAGTGACTGACGCGGGGCTTCAAACCAGAATTTTTCCCCCTCTTTTGTTTTCATCTCCTAAGAGAATATTCAGTGTAAAAAATCAACTCAATGTTGGAGTCCAGTTTAATTTCGAAACGGCAACATGTGACACCTATAGGCGGAAAATCAGCCTGAAAATCAGAGCATGTAGACTTCCAACGTGTGATATAATTTTATTCAGTGTTGCTACACAGCTTCCAGCTCAGTGTTTTCACTACGTAGGATGAATGTGGTTGACATCTGAGTTCAAAGCGCAGGCAGAAAGTCTGCTTATTTTTTGTATTATGCAAAGGAGAGCTGTAAAAAGTAGTGCGTAAGCTTTGAAGACATTATGCTTAGTGACATAAGCTAGTCACAGAAGGGCAAACACTGGATGATTCCAGTTGTCTGAGGTACCTAGGATAGTCGAATTCATAGAGACAAGAAAGTAGAATGGTGATTGCCAGGGGTGTAGGGATAGGGAGAGTGGGGAGTGTTTAGTGGTACAGAGTTTCACTTTTGCAGGATGGAGAGTTTTTGTGGTGGTTGCACCACAATGCCATTGACCGATATGCCTGATGGTCAAGATGGGAAGTTTTAGGTCACATGTATTTTACCACAGTTAGAAATGATAATAAGAAAATACTGCATGAACAATTGACTTTGAGCTGGGTGAAAATTTTGCTAGAATGAAATTTACCAGGAAAGTACATTTTCCTTTCTGCTTTGTCATAGGGGTCATTCAGTATCTCTTCCTAAGATAGTTGATTTTCAAAGACTGGAAACAAAATATATTATTTACTTGATAACTTATATGATCTAATTTATTTGTGGTGGTAGATAATCCCATTTTATTTATTTATTTATTTATTTATTTATTTATTTATTTATTTATTTATTTAGAGTGCGGGCAAGTGTGTGAGTGGGGGAAGGGCAGAGGGAGAGGGCTTGAGAATCTTAAGCAGGCTTCATGCTCAGCAAGGAGCCCCATGGAGGGCTTGATCTCACGACCCTGAGATCGTGACCTGAGCCCAAATCAAGAGCTGGATGCTTAACCGACTGAGCCACCCAGGTGCCCCAAGAGAATGCCATTTTAAATCTGTTGCTGATATTCTCACTTTGTTGATGTCAACTTCTTTCTCAGACTACATCCTTTCAGTTAGAAAAAGGACAGCTTGAGGCTGAATTCCATTGCTTAGGTTTAATCATGAGGAGCAACCTTATAATTGCAAATTGTCTCCTCTCATAATTACTGAATCTAGAGTTCATCGGGGTGGGGAAGGCTCCAGGACATCAGGAAGAGGGAGGAAGACGGAGAGGCTGGTCTGGGCTGGGTACCCCCCCCCCCCCCACTGCTGCCCCCATCGCCCCCTGCATGAAGGCATTTAGCTTGGACACTTAGAATACTCAGAATCTGAGACATCTGTGCTGAATTATGAGCACAGATATCCTTCCAAATATAAATAATGATAGTCTGTCATATTTAATGATTAAAAGGAAGAAGAAAAAAAAAGAAAATGATACCAAAAGCAACTTCATAACTAACGTCTCTTGGGGACAAAATCTGACTGGCCTAGGATTTCATAATGGCTCAGATTGAAATGAGGCTATTGTTGGGGCCCCTGGGTGGCTCAGTCGGTTGATCGTCCGGCTTCGGCTCAGGTCATGATCTCACAGTCTGTGAGTTCGAACCCCGTGTCGGGCTCTATACTGACAGCTCAGGGCCTGAAGCCTGCTTCAGATTCTGTGTCCCCCTCTCTCTCTGCCCCTCCCCCACTCATGCTCTGTCTCTCTCTGTCTCAGAAATAAACATTAAAAAATATTTAAAAAAAAGAAATGAGGCTATTGTTAGTCTCGTGCTTGAATAAGTTCTCTAGAACTGTCTCATTTCTGCGTTTCAAACACAGAGTATGAGCGATGAGCATTTCTTCACTTCAGAATTGTGGGCACATGACATTTGAGGCACAGGTGACTCAGCACAGGGTCTTTGACCGTTTGCCTCAGTTTCTCTCTCAGGCTCTTGTGTCTGCTCTTGAATTGGCTGAAGAATTCCTGACTGGAGTTTTTGAGCTAAGATGCTCCATTCCTCACAGTCTCCTAGGCTGACCCTCTCTTCTATTTGCTTGTTTCCTGTGGACAATACATCCAAAGTGTCACATGGATGTGAGCCTTGAAATGTGTGACCTAGTTATAAGATGTGATAGAAGCTACAGGATAGAATTAAGATGAAAATTATGGCAAAACAAGACGTGATATGAGACCAGGCATATTTCTTAGTTCCTTTCTTCAGTAAACTAATGATTTCTTCTGAGCTCCTGGGTAGCTCAGTTGGTTAAGCATCTGACTCTTGATTTTGGCTCAGGTCATGATCTCAGGGTTGGGAGATTGAGCCCTGCATCAGGCTCCGTGCTTAAGATTCTCTCTCTCCCCTCCCCGTTCTCTCTTTCTCTCAAAATAAAATAAAATAAAATAAATAAAATAAAAATAAAATAAAAATAAAATAAAATAAAATAAAATAAAATAAATAAAATAAAAATAAAAATAAAATAAAATAAAATAAAATAAAATAAAATAAAATAAAATAAAATAAAATGATTTTCTTTCAAAACAGAGAATATCTCTGTGACCGCTCTTTTGCCTCTTTGGTTAAGATTTGAACCATGACGTGTGTGGTTTTTTGTGGTCTCGCCCCTGCCTAGCACTCTAGCCTGAGGCTTATGCTCAGCTTAGCATGTAATCAAGAAAAATCAGCTACCCATGATGAAACACACCCTTCTTCCAGACAACTTCACCCACGTGCATTCCCAACAAGTGCCGCGTCGTGTGGAATTTATCTGTGTTGTGTGTTTGTCTTCCCTGCTGGGCAGCAAGCTTGTGAGTGTGGGGCACCCAGTTTATTCACTTCAGTATTCACAGGACGGAGAATAGGCACGCTTGAGATGCTTGATAAATGGGATTGGAATTTAACCAAGTCCCCACTGAGGCTCTAGCCAACCCTTTGCTGCCTCATCTCCTGATGTTTCTGGACCTAGTACTGAAGTTCCCACCTCCTAGGGATACCCCAGGCCTTTTGTCGACTCTGAGACTTTGTGCCCCCCAGCCCCTCTTCTTAAAACGTAGCCCAACTCCTGCCTGGCCTGCCCACTTCTTTGTAGGAGACTCGTAGTTATCTTTCAAGATCCAGATCACGCTCCAGCTCCACACCTGAGAGTTGCCTTTGCCCAGCAGCACTGTTTCGTTTGCCGCCATTTTTACCTGTTTCCACATTCAGCGTGGTACATCCCCACGTTTCTGTTAGCAGGTCTCTCTCCTCTGCTAGCACATGAGCACCTGCGGGGCAGGCTGGGCATTGCTAATTTTTAAAATATTTGCTAAAGGAATTGAAAAATGAATAGTTTTATCTCACAATCTATAGAGTAGGAGAAAGATAGTACCATTTGAAGGTCCTATTTGACTGCGTTTTCTCCTTTATTTCTTTTTGTATTCTAGGGTATGAGTTTTTGAATCTCTTTTAAACCCTTCTACTTATTTATTCATGTATATGTTCATTTGTCGTATGCGGTTTGAGTGTTTAACGTGTGCTAGAAACTGGGAATGGTATGTTGTAATGTAAGATCTAGGCTGGTTTCAGGAAAAGATATCGGGTGGAGGTTCCCAGTACCTAATTATCAACAATTATTTCAACCCTTAATATATTCACCAACACCAACGGAAGGAAATGGTTAGGACAAAAGACATATTTTTGAAAAATATTAACCAAGGAAAGACACAGAAGATTCCAGTGTGGCTTTCAGTAGCCCCTTACCTGCCTTATCTGTGCCTCTTGAAGTAGTGCCACGGAAAGAATATGAATAGACAGCAGCAAAATCATTCTTGCCAGTACTGTTCCTTACCTGCCTCCAACAACTCCCCTGCCTACAACTGAGTAGGAGCCTGGAAGGACCAGTGTGCCACCCACCCATGTCACAGGCTCTCAGGTCCACAACAGAGACGTGAACATGATCTTCCTTTCCAGGGGCTCACACTACACTGGGAGAAATAATCCAACAGCCACGAGTAGTCCCAGAATTTTATTATATCTGAATAAAAAGAAAAGAAGAGTAGTCCCAACAGGAATAAAGTGTAGCCCCTGCCGCAGGAGGTAATCCGGAGAAAGGATGTTTACCAGTATGTTCGTCAACATCTTGCTAATTCCAGGTTACCCCAGCCACATAGAGGTGATCTGTCTCAGCTCCATTCTCATTCTCATTAGTCTCTAGAAAAGTGGGTATCACACCAATACCCCAGGCTCAGACTGCAGTTAGGTCGGAAAGAGAAGTAGTTATCATGTAAAGAGAAAAAAGCATCCAGGAGAATCCTACACTGAATCCCCTCTGTGGGGGTGTTGGAAGCCTGATGGTGTAAGCAATTCATCAGTAACAATAAAGCTAAAGAAACATGGGCTTCTGAACACCTGGGTGGCTCAGCTGGTTAAGCGTCTGACTTTGGCACAGGTCACCATGTCTCACGGTTCGTGAGTTCCAGCCCCGTGTGAGGCTCCATGCTGACAGCTCAGAGCCTGGAGCCTGATTTGGATTCTGTGTTGCCCTCTCTCTCTGCCCCTACCCCACTCGCTCTCTCTCTCTCTCTCTCTCTCTCCTCCTTCTCTCCCCTCCTTCTCTCCCCTCCTTCCTCCTCTTTCTCCTCCTCCTCTTCTTCTTCTTCTTCCTCCTCCTCCTCCTCGTCATCTTCCTCTTCAAAATTCCATCACCGATGCCACATTTTGGAAATTTTCTTCCCTTCGATTTAAATGCTCTGCCATTGTTCAAATGTGGAAGATATTCTAATCAACTCTTCTGTATTCCAAGGATATACATTGTCTTGAAATTTCAGTCTCTTTCCTGTCCCACTGCGTTAGGTTGGGAGACTGAAAGGAAACATCCAAGCCTCCTCTACTTCTTTTCTTTAAAACCCAGAGCAGGCCAAAGAGAGACTTCAGCTGACTTCTCTGTACTCATCTCCTCTTGTTTCCCAAAGGCGCCCCCAACATATGCCCTGTCTGGTACTCTTCAAACACCATTCTATTTCAGAAATGCTGTCCTTCATCCAGCCAGCGTCTTTCTCCATTCCGATCCTGAGACACATATGGCTTCCCAAATGCTTCTTTTGCGTAAAGAGGAAAAAATGGAATATTTACATGTTGAACAATGATCTGTGTCTTTTCTATTCCGCATTCTAGATCTCACGTGTCATTGGCACGCCCCGGGGAAATGCCCTCCTGGTGGGGGTGGGCGGATCAGGAAAGCAGAGCCTGACGAGGTTGGCTTCATTCATTGCTGGCTATACTTCCTTCCAGATCACTCTGACAAGGTAACAAGCTTTCACTTTAATTAACCTGAAATGGATTTTGATAGCAGGTTCTCAGAGGCCACTTGAATTTAGAATGCATTTTTCTTAAACATAAGGAATCATAATCATTTTCCTTCTTAAATGTTGAGTTATCATTGTCCCCTTTCAACCTTTGTTGTAGATATGAAATTTTCACATTAATAATTTGCTTTTGAGATATTTCAGCCTCTCGTTGTAAATAGCTGCCCCCCTGCACTTATGCGTGCCATGAGTGTTACCTGTATTCCTTTTGGTGTATTTCGGAAGAAACTTCTCCCTACTAGATGTTAATTCAGGTTTCAAGAATGTTAACAAACTAGAAAAATAACTGAAAAATTTGTATTTATTCATTTATTCGTACATTTAAAAATATTTGTTGAACACCAGCTATGCACCAGGCACTGGCTAGGTGCTAGGGAGCACATGGCAAGTCTGGCTCGTGTCATGACAGAGCTTACAGTAGTCAAGGGGTCAGGCACCTGAGCAGTTCATTCAGTAAGGTGTCGTATGTAGGGGGCGCCTGGGTGGCTCAGTCGGTTAAGCGTCCGACTTCAGCTCAGGTCATGATCTCATAGCTCGTCAGCTCGAGCCCCGTGTCGGGCTCTGTGCTGATAGCTCTGAGCCTGGAGCCTGCTTTGGATTCTGTGTCTCCTTCACTCTCTTCCCCTTTCCCATTTGCTTGCACACACTCTCTCTCTCTCTCTCTCTCAAGAATAAATAAACTTTAAAAAAAATTTAAAAAAATGAGGTGTCGTATGTAGGTGCTATCTACATAAGATAGCACTAAGAAATAAATGCAGACCAGCTCCTTTTGAAACATGAGGGAGGGACTCCTGACCTAGTGTAGGGGATGGTTAGAAAAAGCTTTCTGGAGGAAAAGATGGAAACCTGAATAAGAATAGGAGTTATCTCAGAGAAGAGGAACGATAAAGAACGTTCCAGGCCAAAAAGATCAGTACAGGTGAAGTCACATTGAGGCCCTGGAAGAAGTAAAATATGGGTGGGTATGCAGCATAAGATACTACGTGGGGAAGGAATAGAAAAGGAGGCCTCTGAAGATATGATAAGGAATTTAGACTTTATCCTAATGCAACAGAAAACCATTAATGAGTTACCCCTAGGAAGGGCCTATGGGTTTGTATGTACAGAAAATGGATGGAAGGGGCTAAACAGGAATAGTTATAAGGCGTCCTAGGGATCTAAGCAAGAGATAATGGGACTTGAGTGGTAGCAGTAAGAATGGAGAAAAAAGGACAGACTTGAGATCGTTGGGAAGTTGAACTATTGGACTTGATCCATCCTAGTTCTGGCTTGGAAAGATGATGCATACACTCATGCAAACACTCCTCAAGATAGGGAACCCCAGGACGGTTGTTCTCGGACAACCCTGTGTGGGGTGAGCGGAACCAGGAAGTGAAGAGTCAGCATGAAGAGAAAAGCAGGGGTGATTCAAAGGGGCTGAATTTCAGGATTAACCAAGATGAGAAACAGGAGGCCAGTTTGCGAAGTTTAGTTGGGCTGAAAATTATAAGACGGTAACCTGTAGGTGTGGGACTAGGAAGTCTTGCCTTTTGGGCATTGATCTAGAGTTTTGGTTTGGCCCAGTAGGGCAAAGTGTACCCATCTGTCTTACTGATGGAGGCCTATAGATATCTACTAGGGCAAAGATCGAAAATGATTAAACACTGGGTTTAAGGCCCAGATATTCATGTGTTGTTGTTACACTTTCCATTTGGTTCAGATTATAGGCTTCTGCTTGGAGAATAAATCTAAAAGATTGCTGGGTTTTGTTTTTTTTTTTTGGTTTTTGTTTTTTGTTTTTGTTTTGTTTTCAAGTACTAGGACAGAGATAAATAATTCTAATTGCCTTGTGTATAATTGTTCTAGTTTGGATAGAAGCAGAATTTGATAAATGATATCCTATACAGGAAAGAGACTGGGCTCTGAGATTTTTTTTTTAATGTTGTTTATTTATTTATCTTGAGAGACAGAGAGAGAGAATGTGAGGGGAGGGGCAGAGACAGAAGGAGAGAGAGAATCCTAAGCAGGCTCCACTCTGTCAGCACAGAGCTCTATGCAGGGCTCAATCTCACAAATCTTGAGATCATGAACTGAGCCAAAGTCAAGAGTCAGATATTTAACCGACTGAGCCACCCAGGTACCCCTGGACTCTGAGATTTTTGTTCCCAACATTTATTTAAAACTGTACAGTTTTCAAAGCACTTTTATATGCCTAGGCTAATTTGGTCTTTAAAAGAGCTTTATGGGTTAGCAGGGCATATAATATTAGCCTATCTTACAGTGGAGACTCTATCACTTGTGGGAAATCCCAGATCTACCTGGGAATTAACCAACAGTATTTTTGGTTTCTGGTCTGGCTGGGCTTTGTGCCGCAATGCCTCAGGAAAAATATCTTGCACCTCCTCTCTCTGTGATAAATTAGTTCCTCTGCATGTCATAGTGGGAACGCTCTGTTACTAATGGAAAGGAGGGCCAAGGCCTGCTAGCCTTCCCATTGCCTTCAAGAGGCCATCTTACTGCCTACACTTCTGCATAGCTATGTGGCCAAGAATCAGGAAGCAAGAGCCTCACATTCTGGAAACACAGACGTTTGTAAGAAGGCTTAGGTCATTATTTGAGGCAGCGGGCCCTTGATCCAGGGGACTAGACTGGAAGTTTTTCCAAGTCAGGAGAAGCTGGGATGAGGTATTTTTTTTTTTCCTCTCTGTCTCCCTCTCTAATGGGGAACTGCATCTTTGAAATTCTTTTCTAATCTCTCAGATCTCACTTCTCTAGACATTTTCTTAAAATATTGATGCCTGGTAGTGGGATTTCTGGTTCTAGGATTTAGGTTTAGATGATCAAAAAGCACAGAGTATAGAAGTTAAATATTTAGTAGCTTTAAAAAAAATCAGAAGGCCATTTGCTCTTGTGCTTTGAACTCTGAGTTTATTTAATGACAAAAAATTTCAAATAATAATTCAGTAAGTCTGAATCTCTAGGATTGGAAGATCTTTATTTTTACTTTTGGTGGTAATGGGCTGCCCTGTATTGGGACCTCTCTAATATTTCATGATTGCAGGCTGACTTCCACTAAAGGATTGCTTTTCATCGTGAAAGAAGATTTGGATTGTGATATTCCATGTTTCGAGCTAGTCTCCTACCGTGTACTGATTGCTCAGAAAACTCTTTTATGTGGGCCCCAAAGATGTGTTGGAGGATGAGAGGGCAACATTCTTTTTTTAATATTTTACTATTTAAGTAATTTCTCTACACCCAATGCAGGGCTCGAATTTATAACCCCGAGGTCAAGAGTCACCCACTCTTCCGATGGAGCCAGCCAGGCGCCTCAAGAGGGCACCATTTGTAATGAGGCATGTCCCTCACCCGAAAGAATAAGACTTGAAATTGCTTCATTTAGATTAATTTGTGAGGTGTCATTACAATTCCAATGGCAGATAGGTCCTTAGTAAACATCCCAATTTAACCTTTGTTTCAGCGTTACCAACAAGTATTTTCAAAATGAAACATATATGGCTTCAGATGACACTTCGTTGTGGTAAAAACAGTATTTTGGTTTCAGGTTGACTTTTTACTCTAGGTTTTTATTTTGTGTCCCAGAAAATTATACTGTTTCATGATATGTGGAGTTTAAAAATCAGTTTCATATTTTCAGGTAAATATACTGTGATTTGACTTGATGTTGACTTATTGTGGTGATCTTTTTACAATATATGCAAGTATGGAAATACTATGTTGTGCACCTGAAACTAACATAATGTTATATGTCAATTATGCCTCAAGAAAAAAAAATAGTTCTTAACTTTAGCGAATAAGGAAGCACTCAAAATTTTCACAAAATGGTTCACCTCTATTACTCCCAAAGGAGTAGGTATTCAGCACTGAAAGAAAGTTTTAAAAATCAATTTCATCCTTGTAAGTAAATACAATGAACCAGTAACATTCCCATACAATAAAATTCTTATCTGATGGAACAATATCAGCACTTCTTTTTATTAACTAAATGGCATAAAGCATTGTTATAACGATCTTTTCCTTCCCATCAAAATAATTTAGCTAACGACACAATGACAATATTTCTTTAGGTCCTACAACACATCAAATCTAGTGGAAGACCTGAAGATTTTGTATAGAACAGCTGGACAGCAAGGCAGAGGAATCACTTTCATCTTCACGGACAATGAGATTAAGGATGAGTCAGTTTTGGAATACGTGAACAATGTTTTATCATCAGGGGAGGTAGGAGTTCATATATCTTCATGCATTTTGACTCTTCAGATGGCCTCCAGCTTGAGAGCTCTCTGTGTCCTTCCATCACAGTTGTTGAATGAGTGCTATTATGGGGGATTAGGAGATCCCTATGAGGAAGAATTGCTTTTTCTGTTGGGTTTGGAGAATAAAAGTGAGCTGATTGGATATTCGGTATGTCCATTTACCCCGTCTAAGGGCTATGACTTTGCAGTTAATAATAGAATCGTTTGTGTATTTTAAAATGTGGGGTATCTTATCTTGAGGACTTGGCTAATTTTTTTAAAAAAGGATGTGTAAAGCTTTTTATTTTGCTGTAGTCCTAATAGTTTATTTTTGCTTTTGTTTCCCTTGCCTGAGAAGACACATCTAGAAAAAATGTTGCTAAGGCTAATGCCACAGACCACTGCCTATGTTTTCTTCTAGGAGTTTTATGGTTTCAGGTCTTATATTTAGGTCTTTAAGCCATTTTCATTTCATTTCATTTCATTTCATTTCATTTTGTTTATGTTTGGAGAGCAGAGAAAGAGACAGAATGTGGGTAGAGAGGGAGAAAGAGAATCCCAAGTAGGCTCCATGCTCTCAGCACAGAGGGCTTGATGTCACAAACTGAGATTATGACCTGAGCTGAAATCAAGAGCTGGACACTCAACTGATCGAGCTACCCAGACTCCCCATTACCACACTGTTTTGATTATTATGGGTTTGCAGTTCATTTTGAAATCTGGAATTGTGATACATTCATCTTTGTTCTTCCTTTTCAAAGTTGCTTTGGCTATTGGGGGTCTTTTGTGGTTCCATACAAATATTAGGATTATTCTAGTTTTGCAGAAAATACTATTGGTATATTGATAGGGATTGCATTGAATCTGTAGATTGCTTTGGGAAATATGGACATTTAATAACATTAATTCTTTTAATCTATTAGTATGGGGGTGTGCTCAATCGGTTGAGCATCTGACTCTTGATTTTGGCTCATGTTATGATCTCATGGTTTCATGGGATTGAGCCCCGTGTCAGGCTCTGTGCTGACAGTGTGGAGCCTGCTTGGGATTCTCTCTCTCCTTCTTGCCTGGCCCCTGCTCACATGCATGTATGCTCTCTCTCATTCAAAATAAATAAGTAAACATTTAAAACAATCTACAAGCATGGAATGTCTTTCCATTTGTTTGTGTCATGAGGACTTTTGTTAATTTTTAAAGGTGAGTTTTAGGACACAAATGGAGGAAAGATATCATATGTATTGACCTATATATTTTGATCTGTTTGCATATGCCTGTACTGAATTTGAATGTTTGCACTTCTTTTGAAGGTCTCCAACCTATTTGCTCGTGATGAAATTGATGAAATTAATAGTGATCTCCTATCAGTCATGAAAAAAGAATACCCCAGGCGCCCTCCTACCAATGAGAACCTGTATGACTACTTCATGAGTCGGGTCCGGCAGAACCTTCACATTGTGCTCTGCTTTTCACCTGTGGGGGAGAAATTTCGAAATCGAGCTTTGAAGTTCCCTGCCCTTATTTCAGGATGCACCATTGACTGGTTCAGCCGATGGCCTAAAGATGCCTTAGTTGCTGGTTAGTGTGGTGGACATTTTTGTCAGTTTTTGGTTAACATTGTGTGTGTGTGTGTGTGTGTGTGTGTGTGTGTGTGTGCGCACGCATGTTTATTTATATTCTGTGCTGTTTGTTCTCTCTGTACTGGATTGAGTCAAAAGTCACTTTGTCCAGCAGTTTAGGATATTTACAAGATGCTGCTCTTTCATATTAGGTAGCTAATTTTTCCCAGAGTGTGGTTATCAGATAGTGATCTTCAGTCTGTACTCCTGTGGATTAATTTCCAGTGATTTTAGTCTTCTCAGGGATGCTTAAAGGCTTTGTCTCTGTTGGATCCCCAGACACGTTCCAGGATGTCCCAGGAAGGCACTGAGGTTTTAACTGCTTTGATAGCATTTGTGTTCTTTTCAAAGTGGATTGGCCAATCTCAGAGTAGTTGAAGCCAAATGTCTCTTGGACGTTTTGTTCTCGTGGCTGCAGTGCTGGAAATCAAAGAAGAAGACATTATCCAGCAGTCCTCTGATGGTTCCTATCCTTGAAAGGAATGTTAGCTAGAGTGTTCTGGGACTTGGATCCTTGCTGCTTCCACTTCTGTGGAAGAGATGTTAGTAGAGGAGATGTTAGAAATCATTGAGTTTATGTTTTTTCAGCTTTGGGGGAGAAATTGTTTGTGGATATTTTAAGTGATCGGGATGTTTAGGCCTCACTCACCCTTGACCTGTTGTATCAGAATCTCAGGGGTGCCCTGTCTCATGGCAGTGGTTTTTCAAACTTTTTGTCTGGTTATGTTTTAATAATAATTCAGAAGAGTCCTATTTCCCAGTAATACGTTGCTGGTAGCCTTGGTAGATAAAAGTGAGGTGAAGGAGGTGAGGAAGGGGCTGGAGCCTGCCCTCCCAGCCCCAGCCCACGTCTGTGTCACACCCACATCTGGCGCTCCAGTTCTATGGTGCCCAGTGTGAGAACGACCGATTAGCCCATCTCCTACAGATGGAGACACGGGGGACGCTGAAGCCGAGGGACTTGTCAGAGATTTAAGAAGCACTAGGATCTGTACTGGGGGAGGAACCCAGGTTTTATAGATTTATATATACTTTTAACAAATTCTTATCCACTGGGGACATTGTATTCTCTGCAAACTGCTGTTGACAGTAATGTTTTTCCAATCTGTGGCTTTTGAACACAGAAGGTTTTTACATATTCAAAGTACACATGTACATTTTCCTCTTTTGTCTTCTAAGGTTTGAGAAAAGGCCAGTGATTTAAAATTTTAAGTCCTCTTAAAATGTAAACACAACTAAGGGTAAAGCTTTAAAATTCCTTGAAGTAGGATATAAATGCAGAGCACACAATGACAGAATTTAAGAGCTATATTAAAGTTAACTATGAAACATGGTAATTAGTATGCAAGTACTTTGTAGGGTGGCATGTAAGGTATTATTATGAACAATAAAATAACAATTTCAGGTGACAAACATTGTAATATACCATAATTAAGATGATTTAATTTAAATATGGAGCCCTTCCTGCTAGGTCTGTATTTCAGTCATCTCTTTTATTACAAGACAAGGGCCTCACTGATCTTTCCTTTGTTAATTTCTCACAAATCTGCCCCTTTCTTTTAAATCTCATCGTATCAACCCAGGCCAGGATTACATGGAGGTCAGGGAAGTTTTCATTTCCGTGTAGTTGTTTCCTAGCTGCTGTCCTGACTTTCAACGGATGAGACTCCTTGTTTGTTTATTGTGAATGTATTTATTGAACTCCATGCTGTTTATAGAGCCAGGCATAGTAGGGAGTAATGTGGGCTTGTGTCTTCAGTCCGGATCCTCTTCCCAGGCAAGCTCATTGTCATCCTTCTGGGTGATGTGCCCCATCAACTTTTCTCTCTAGTCTCGTCGGTCCTCTGGCTGCCTGCTTGATACATTCTGTGCACTTGGCTGCCTGCTTGATACATCCTCATGGGGGCTTTACAGACCACTACTCCACGTGTCTGCAGCTGAACTGCCTCTCCTCTGGTCCCTTCCCCAGGAAGTCCCACCATCGTCCACAAAACCATGCAATCAGAGAGCTTTGTCTTTGTCTTGAACATCCCAGCTTCCTCTGTCCTCTGAATGTGCTTTAATCATACTTATTCTCCATACATTGTCCCCCTTAGATCAAGAATATTCTCTTCAGTCTCCTCTGTTTATCTAAGTTCCAGAGCTTAGTCAGAACTCATCACGTCCTTCACTCTTTTTTTGTTCTCTAAGGAATATTTAGTTTCCCGCCCTCCCATCTTGGACCTCCTATATCTTAGCACGTAGACTTTATATCATGTACCTGGTATTGAAATCTTCTTAAACTATTGATAACCTGTAATTTTTTGTGGTATGTCTTCAGTCTAGTCTGGTAAGTGTTTACTGTGCTAGTCACAGTAGTGGATAAAATAATTATAAGATATAAGACATAGCTCCTTTATTTAGTAAATACAAAATCTTGTTGGGAAAACCAACATCTATGCACCTAATATTAACCTTGCTTCTGTTAATTGGAAACAATACCATGTGTGGGTATTGCAAATACTTAATATACTTAGGAACTTAAGTGTTGTTTATTCTTTTTGGAAAATTAGCCATGAGGTTTCTAGAAACAACCTTATTCAAGTTGTCTTCAGGATTCTGATTCTAAGTTAAATTATTATCTCCGGCCACATCAGAAAGGAAATACATGATTTCATTTGTGTTAGTATATATCATTTAGATTATACTATTTCCCATAAAATATTAAATTGTATATATATATATTTTTTTTAATTTTTTTTTCAACGTTTATTTATTTTTGGGACAGAGAGAGACAGAGCATGAACGGGGGAGGGGCAGAGAGAGAGGGAGACACAGAATCGGAAACAGGCTCCAGGCTCTGAGCCATCAGCCCAGAGCCCGACGCGGGGTTCGAACTCACAGACCGCGAGATTGTGACCTGGCTGAAGTCAGACGCTTAACCGACTGCGCCACCCAGGTGCCCCAAATTGTACATTTTTATAATTAGTATTTTATTGATATTTTATTCTTTAACAAAAAATTTTTTAATGTTTATTTTTGAGACAGAAAGAGAGCATGAATGGGGGAGGGGCAGAGAGAGAGGGAGACACAGAATCTGAAGCAGGCTTCAGGCTCTGAACTGTCAGCACAGAGCCCGATGCGGGGCTAGAACTCACGAATGGTGAGATCATGACCTGAGCTGAAGTCAGACGCTCAACTGACTGAACCACCCAGGCGCCCCGATTAATATTTTATTCTTTAAGATGCATTTTTTGTTTCTTAAGCCTGTTTATTGAGGTATGAATGATATACAAAGAGCTGAGCATATTTAAAATATACAACTTGATGTATTTCAAGGTAAATACACACCCATGGGACTATCATCGTAATCTGTACCATAGACAATCCATCACCTCCAGAAGTTTCCTTCTGACTTCTTAAGTGTAAGAAGTTCTTAAGTTATTTCTTAATAATAATAATTATTATTATTATTTTGTGATAAGAACACGACGTAAGATCGCTTGTAGTAATTTTAAGTATACAAATAGCATTGTTAGCTACAGGCATCATGATACAGAGTAGACTTCTAGGACTTATTCATGAATAGCTAAAACTGTGTACTTTTTGTTACTTTCTGACTGGGAGGAGGGGGAAATGGGACCCCCTCTTCCTAGTCCCTGGCAATCACAGTTCTCTCTGCTTCTATGAGTCTGACACTTCAGAGTCCTCCTATAAGTGGTATCATGGAGTATTTGTCCTTCTGTGTCTGGCTTATTTCACTTAGCATAATGCCCTCCACGTTCATCCATGTTGTTGCAAATGGTAGGTGTCTTTTTTTTTTTTTTTGGGGCAGGCTGTCTTTTTTAAGGCCGAATAATATTCTATTGCATGTATATCCATTTAACCATCAACAGACATTTAAATTGTTTCCAGGCCTTGGCTACTGTAAATAACGTTGTTATGAGCACAGGGGCACAGGTATCTCTGGGACAGTGATATTACTTCCTTTGGCAATGTGCCTGGAGTGTGATTGTTGTATCATATGGTAGCTCTATTTTTAATTTTTTGAGGACCCTCCACACTGTGAGGACCCTCCTTTTTTTGAACACCCTTGCCAACATTTGTTATCTTTTGTTTTTTTTGATAATGGTCATCCTAACCGATGTGAAGTGATATCTCATTGTTATTTTGATTCGCATTTCCCTGGTGATTGGTGATGTTGAACACTTTTTCATATATCTGTTGGCCATTTGTATGTCTTCTTTAAAGAAATCTCTTTTCAGTTAATTTATCTATTTTTTTTAGAAAAATTTTTCAAGTTTATTTATTTTCAGGAGACAGAGACAGCGTGAGCAGGGGAGGGGCAGAGAGAGAGAATCCCAAGCAGGCTCCACGCTGTCAGTACAGAGCCTGATGTGGGGCTTGAACTCATGAAGCATGAGAACATGACCTGAACCGAAATTGTGTCAGACGCCTCCCTGACTGAGTCACCCAGGCACCTCCCCACTTTGTCCATTTTAATCAAGTTACTTGTTTTTTTGCTGTTGAGTTGTAGGAGTTATTTATTTCACCTGTTGTCTCTTATCAGAGGTACAGTTCGCAAATATTTTCTCCCCCATTCCATAAGTTACGCGTTCACTTGTTAATTGATTTCTTTGCAGTGCAGGAGATTTTTGCGTTTGGTGTAGCCCCATGTTGTTTTTGCTTTTGTTGCCTGTGCTTTTGGTGTCATGTGCAAAAATTATGGCCAAGAGCATTGTCAAGGAGCTTACCCATTATGCTTCCTCCTGAGAGTTTTATGGTTTCAGGTCTTATGGTTAAGTCTTTAATTTACTTAATCTATTTTAATCTCAAAATAGATTAAACAATGCATAGAGTGTTGTGTATGGTGTAAGACAGTAGTCCGATTTCATTCTTTTGCATGTAGATATCCACTTTTTCCAACACCACTTATTGAAGAGACTATCCTTTCCTCGTTGTGTATTCTTGGCACCCTTGTTGAAAATCAATATGGGTTTATTTCTGAACTTTCTTCTGTTCCGTTGGTCTATATGTCTATTTTTAAGGCCAATACCACACTGTTTTAATTACTGTAACCTTGTAATATATTTTGAAATCAGGAAGTGTGACGCCTCCAGTTTTGTTCTTGCTCAGAATTGCTTTGGTTTTTTGGGGGGTTTTCTGTTGTTCCATATGAATTTTAGGATTGTTTTCTCTATTTCTGTAAAAAAAAGCCATTGGAATTTTGATCAGGACTCTATTGAATCTGTAGATGGCTTTGGGTAGTATGGACATTTGAAAATAATAATTCTTCCAAATCATAAACATGTGATGTCTTTTCATATATTTGTGTTTATTTTAATTTCTTTCATTAGTAGTTTATGGTTTTTAGCGTACAAGTCTTTCATTTCCTTTGGTGGAGTTTATTCCTACATATTTTATTCTTTTGGATGCTATCATTATAAATTAGTTCTTCTTAATTTCTTTTTTGGATTGATGTTATTGCACAGAGTATTTTTCTAATTTAAAGATGCTTACTTAGAAGGTTAATACTAGATTTTGTAGTATTTTCATAACTAAAGTGCTTTTGGGAAAAATGTGAGTTTTTTCATATGTGAATTTGAATTGACTAAGTCTCTTGAAAAAGCATTTAAAGAAAAATGTGCCTTGTTTTATGTTGTAAAGTCTTGTCTTTTCCACCATTTAATAACCTCCATTTTGGCAAACCTTTGTTTTTAGCTTTATATGGCGTTGTCTTGAATGAATTGTTTCTTTAAATGTCTGTATTCTCTTCATTCTGGTGGTCTTGTCTGTATTTTTTTTTCTCTTTTTTGTCCCTTCCTTGGCTACCTTTAGTTTAGTCTTCATTTCCAAGATGGTTTTGTCTTTTTCTTCTTATTTCCTGAGCTCAGTCAATTCCTGTTTTCATTTCTTCCTGATACATTATTTGGTCAGTTTCTTTTTAACTTTTGAATTTATGATTCAAAGTAGTTTATGACTCATTCAAAGGCTTCTTTGGGGATACTGACATCAATTTGTGGTGTGTTACAGTTTTAATTTGTTTTTGTTTTTTTTTGGGAGAATGAGGGGCAGAGGTTTCCATCAGCTGAGGCATTTTGATTTTCCTTTCCTATTTCATTTTTTATTAGGTTTTTTCGTTTAATTCCAGTATTATTAAGATAGTAGTCTTGCATTTCTTAATGATACTCTGTGGTACTAATGTCACTCCTAAACCCATGAACTTCATTTAGATTTCTCCATGGTAAAGGTAACTTTTAATGTTCTTCTAGATTACATTTTCAATAAGCACATTGTTATAAAAATAGGCCATCTTCACTTGAAAATGAAGTCTCAAGCAAAATCAATAGCATATATATGGTGTATTTTTTTTCAGAGAAGGCCATTTTAATTATGTGAATAAAATGGCCCTCTTTGAGAATTATTACTTGATTTATAATATACAAGACATGGTCTTATGGGCTAGCCACCCTGCTTCTGCAGCCGCTCACAGCTGGTGATACATCATCAAGAAGGCAGCTTCACGTGCTAACCCCTCAGAAAGTAATGCCAACCACAACAGTATCCACATTTTTTTCTGGGAAAATTAGCCTATTTTGCTTATGAAGCACATTAGTCAATAAATATTTTTGGACTTGGTGCTGCAGTTGAATGTGTTTGCTTAGCACTCTAAAAGACTACAGAGTTCAGTTCTCTTTGGATTTCTAAATCAAGGTGACATGGGCTTTGGAGTCCATCACCCTTGGATCGAATCGCCAATCTGCCATCTGCAAGGAAACTCTCTAAGCCTCATTATTCTTCTGTACAAAAGGTACATATTAAAATTCATCACTTAGGGATGTTGTAAGGATTAACTGATAAGGTTTTGTGAAGATTAGACATGCTTGCCCTCTGAAGGTATCGGTTAAGAATGTGTTTGGCTCTAAGAGAAAACCAGAGAAGTGCTTGCTCAAGCAAGTACTTTTTTCTCCCCCCTTCTCCTGCTGCCAAGGAAATACAGAGCTGTGCAGTCCAGGATGATGCCATTTGGGGGGTCCTACTCCTTCTATCTTGCTGTTGTCCTCAGGGTGTGGCTTTTACTCTTACAGGCACAAGGTGGCTGTTGCATCTCCAGACATTATGTTTGTTGATGCCTTGTGAAATTTGCCTTTTAGTTCAGGGCAACGTTCTTCCCCAAGAACTTTTGTCTGCACGTCATTGGCCTCAACTGGGTCACCCCTACTTGTAAGAAAAGTCTGGACAATCGACGAATTTTAGTTGGGCACATTGTTACCTTGAGCAAAATAGAGATTCTTTTAGTAACAAAGAGAGAGGATGGTTGCCGGATAGGCAACTCATGTCCCTCTTTCACTTTGTTACTTCAATTCTTTTCATCTCGATGAAGTGGAAATTGAAGGGCACCAAAATTCAGGCAGTGATCCGAACATTCTCCTCTCTATCCCACACATACCTCACCTCATTCCCATCAAGTGCTGTGAGCATACAACACCAAAATATAACCCATACCAACCTCAGGCTTCAGTCTGAAGATGGGCCCCCAAACTGGCATTGCTGCTTTGGTGATTAGATAATAGAGATGACCTTGGAAGGGTTTTCCATGGCCTCTTGCTTGAGCTTAGCAGGCTTTGGTCACGCTAAGTTAAAGTGATCTGATTGTTTTCATAACCTTTCCTGCACCAGAGATTGTGGGTCCTTGGAAAAATATCCTTTGAATCTACTCTATTTTTATTCTCTTTGACTTTTAGAGAGATAAAAACAGCACTTGCTACATAAAAAAAGAATTCCCCATATTGATATTCTCTGTTCACATAAGAAGGGAAAAAATCATTACATAGTAAATACAAGGAGGTTTTTAGAAAGTGGGAACCTCCCCGAGGATACCCTGTAATGCCAAGTAAAGCACTTAGTATCATGCCTGGCGCATGGTGAATATTGCAGCTGTAGGAGTTAATACCTACAAAAACTTTATCCTAGGCAAAGATTGTTCCTGTGTTCCTGGTGCCTAGACTTAAACTTCCTAGAAGTTAAACTGTTCTTTGTAGAGATTGCTTAACTCATATCAGAAAATATGACTTCTGAGTCTTAATTTATGGCCTTTCAATGTATATGGTAAACTTTGTTTATAACCAAGCCGAGAAATGGTACCTATTATTTACATAGATGTAAACACTACCCCACAATTGCTTTAAGAACTTAATTTAGTGATCAGTTGCTAATCATTTTTTATTTCTTTGCCAACTATCACCAGATAGGTTTGTTTACGTGATTCCTTCTCTTTCCTTCCCTTTTTATTGGCCATATTTCTATTTGCAACTCTTATGTACATTATTCAATGCTTTAAGTACTTTTCAAGCAAATCCGTACGCAGTTTTGTATCCCCCAAGATACATAAAGTTGGTTATGATAACTTCTAACTGCATTGTGCATGACCTTTGTAAATTCCTTGGCATTGAGACCAAATTTCATACTAGTCTTTAGCTCCACGGTGCCATCACAGGGCTCGGTGTGCCGCAGACACTCAGCGTGTTTGTGGTGATTGATTAGGTCTGGCTTTATGGCCTCTTCCTACAATAGGAAATGCTGCCTTAGAATGGGTCCCATGATTGGCGGTATCGGGAAGACAAAGGTCTTCAACAGGAGGTTTTTACCCAAACATTTTTAAAGGACACTGTAAATTAGAATTGACTGCAAATGGCCACCCACCCCTTTTAAGAACTGGATGACCCAGGCATAAAAAAATATAGTGGCAAACATTCCACATACCAAATGCAGTCAGAGCCTGGGGGAATTAAGGGTATGACAGGTTCTGCCTTTAAAAATAAATGAGAATGTTAAATTTGAGTACCAGGTGGGCACTGATTTCTGAGTTATTTGTACCACTTTTGCCCTTATGTGAAGCATAAAACAGGCTGGCAGTTGACCAGAACCCGCAGCCATGCAGAAGAGACTTCTTTGCATAAGTAACAGAAAACAAAGGCTGATGATAGTCTTGAGGTCTGTTACAGCTTTATAAATGAAAGGGAAAATAAAATTGTTGAAATCATAGGCCTGGGGCCAAAAATGCTGACAGATATTTACCAAGTTTGGGTATAAAAATGGTATGCAGTCCTAAAAAATGTTCAAAATCAGCCAGTTAACTTTTCAGATGGTCATTCGTGTGTATATTTCACACACTGCCGTCCTTATTCCTTCTAGTGTCTGAACACTTCCTGTCCCCCTGTGATATTGACTGCAGTTTGGAAACCAAGAAGGAAGTGGTCCAATGCATGGGCTCTTTCCAGGACGGGGTAGCTGAGAAGTGTGTTGATTATTTCCAGAGATTCCGACGGCCTGCTCATGTGACTCCCAAGTCGTACCTCTCCTTTATTCAAGGCTATATGCTCACATATGGAGAAAAGCGTGCAGAAGTGCAAACCCTGGCCAACAGGTAAGTGTGAAGTTCGGATATAAAGTTGTTTTAAAGCATTGGCTCTCAACGGGGAGCAAATTTGCTCCTAGGGAGCATTTTGCAATGACTAGAAACATTCTTGTTTGTTACAACTCAGGTGGTCGGGAAGGGGTGCTGTTGGCAGCAAATGAGTAGAGGTCAGGGATGCTGCTAACATCTCACAGTGCACGGGATAGCCCTCTGCAGCAAAGAATCAGCCCCAAATGCCAATAGTGCTGAGGCTGAGGCACCCTCCTCTCAAGCCTATTCCAAGGATTAGTCCATGATTGCTAGGAGCTTTGTTTTTGCCCAGCAGAATAAAGTGTTGCCAAGTGTTCATGTGACCTACTACTTGCTATAATACTGAATGACATAATGGCGGAAATAGAGAATTCAGACTGCCCGCCTCCCTCCACTCATCCTTCTCTGGAATGCTGACGTTCACTGCCTGGAGAATACCCTGCTTCACTGAACTCTGTTCCAGATTTCACTGCTCTGCCCAGCTCTCTTCTGAACACCTATAGCTTCCACTTGGATATGGCCAGAACCAGCCAGGGATGCTTCATAAGGGACCCTGGGTGGGACACTGGACTGACTGACTCTGAGGGCCCTGGTCTTTGAGGTTACATTATCTCAGGCCCAGACAGGCAGCATCCCTTCGCGGGGTGGTTCTGATGGCTTCATTCCTTGATTTGTTTCATTCCTTAACCCCAAATCTTTCTTCTTTTAACTTAATTGGTTTTTTTTAATAAAACAAAACAGAAGTTATTTATTTTCCTTCCTCCAGATTCGGGTTTCAAGCATTTGAAGTCTCATGTCATTTAACTAAACTTCATCAGGCCTGTTTCCTTCATGATACAGATTCTAGACCCACGATTGTTCTTCATGTTGTGCAGTGTTGTGACGGGTTCACTGTCCCACATGCGGTGTGTGAAAACATATGGACGTGTTTAGTTAGGCATCAACCCTGGATGCATATTCTTTTCCTCAAGCCCTCTTGGATTTGCTAGTTGCACAGACCCTCATTCTTCAAATACGACCATTGCTGTCTGTGTTAATGAGCCGGTGCTTGGAAAACCACAAATTTTAACCATGGCTTGCTTGGATTTTCAATCCTAGAATGAATACTGGATTGGAAAAGCTAAAAGAAGCCTCAGAATCTGTTGCAGCCCTGAGCACAGAACTAGCAGTGAAGGAAAAGGAGCTCCAAGTGGCCAATGATAAAGCCGACACGGTGCGTGGGCACTCACACGTGTGCCACATTTGTTTTAAATTCCTGGTAATAAGTGTTAACGACGTATGCGTATTCACTGAGTTGTCACCGTGAAAGTACAAATTATTTCCAATAGAATCTAATACTCTTAATCTTACTGGGAAACGGTACCGGACCAACTCAACAAATCAAGGCAAAAATGTGCATTTTCAGCCTGCCAAGGTTTGTTCTGTGAGCTTTTTTCCCCTTCTATATTGAATTAGGTCTTAAAAGAAGTGACAATGAAAGCGCAGGCCGCCGAGAAGGTCAAGGCTGAGGTACAGAAGGTGAAGGACAAAGCCCAAGCCATTGTAGACAGCATCTCTAAGGACAAAGCCATCGCTGAAGAAAAACTGGAAACCGCAAAACCAGCTTTAGAAGAGGCAGAAGCAGCCCTGCAGGTAAATCTGTGTGGTATGGCAGGTGTCAAGTTTAGCGCGTGGGAGGAGGGCGAAGGAAAATGGATAACAGCAAGGAAACGCTCTACTGCTCTAGACCAAAGGTCTTCCCTGGAACTATTTCAAGGAATAGTTTCTGCAGGGTGATGTTATTAGCTCCGTATAGATATTGCTTTTGCTACTTCGCATCTCATTTTCTTCACTCCTGAATGATGGGCAGTGTCACAGATTGGCCGTCAGGAGTCCTGGGTTCTCATTTCCACTCTGTCACCAATAAGCTATGTGACATTGGGAAAGTCACATAAAATTTCTAAAATAACATTTCTCTCCCCATTCATTGAGGACCCTGGCATGGGTCTGTAAGAGACAACGTTCTCTGACTGTATCTGTGGATTTTACCCAAATACAGAGCTGCTGACCTAATGTGGCCCGTAAACGGCAGGTTCTGAACAGGTCCCAACTTGCGTGGCAATAGCAGAAATGGCAAAATTAGGAAGGAGGTTGGATTCTGAGAAAATATGATGAGTTTAGGGACATAGGCCCCACCTTAAAGAGCTGGTCCAGTTTCGAAGGCCCAATTGAAGATTTCTGGGGACTCGATTGAAGATTGCCTTTACTTCGGTCTTACTCAGCTACTGCCTTATGTTATTGATTCCTGGTCTAGGAAATGGCTGGAGAAATGAAGCCCTGATGATCTGCCCACAGCTAATTCAAGTTCTAGAACCCCCACTAAGCATGCCTTGTTGCTTGACAATGCAAACTTTTTTAATCGCTTCTTTGGCTCGCTGCCTTGAACACTTCTAAATCTTTTTTGATCCAAGTTGAGTCTTTTAGTTTCCTGAGCAATATATAAATATGAGTTTCTACTCTTTTGAAGCAATTAAGATATGGCCACCTCCTTTGTCCCTCCAACTTTTCACACTACTCTTACTGTGATGTGTCTTCACTTACTGTTTCTGTCTTCCTCCTTTCACTGGCTAGAGTGTGCTTCTTCATCCTCAAAGCCCCGTGGGGTCTTCAGTCTCTTAGACTGGTGGACTCCTCATCTCCCCCCTGCCTGTTTTTAAAAAATCAACTTACTGTGGTATGACTGACATGTAAAAACCAGGACGTGTATACTGTATACAACTCGGAAAGTTTGGGAATAAATATATACCTTGAAACCATCCGTAACTTCAAGCCCATTGACATGTCCACTACCTCCCAAAGTTTCCCCGCCGCTCCCTTTAATGCCATTGTTGTTGTTATTGTTTTTCATGTCATAAAAACATTTAACATAGGATCTAAAATCTACCCTCTTATCAAATTTGAAGTATATAATGCAGTATTGTTAACGATAGGCACTGTGCTCTGTAGTAACTCTCCAGAATTTATTTAGCATAATTGAAAACCATCAGCTCCCTATTTTCTCTTCCTGACAGACCCTGACAACCACCATTCCACTCTCTGCTTCAATGAATCTGCCTGTTTTAGATTCCACGTGTAAATGGGATCATATTGTTTTTCTATATTTAGTTTATTTTACTTGGCATAATAGCCCCTAGGTCCATCCATGTTATCTCACATGGCAGTATTTCCTTTATTTTTTTTAAGGCTGAATAATATTCCATTGAACACAGGCACGCCACACACACATATGCACACACACACACACACACACTCCCTCTCTCTACGCATGTGTATCTCACATTTCTTTATCCACTCATCCACTGATGACCACTTAGATTGCTTCCATATATTGGCTACTGTAAATAGTGCTGCAGTGAACGTGGGGGTTAGATATCTCTTCGAGATCCTGGTCTCCACCCAACCCCCTTTTTGGGGCATCTTGGCTTCCGACGGTGGGTCTCTGATCAATAGAAAGAAGACGTTGATAGTGTAAAGAATCTTTTAAATCTTTACTTAACTCATGATACCCCATGGCATCATAGAAAAAGAGCCTATGGCATCTTAGATCATGCTTAAAGGTATAAATTTTCCCAAGATTTAAAAGGTTTAGCATCTTTTCTGTATTATAAAATATTTTTCTTTATCCTCCTAATTTCATGGTCTCTACCACTAAGATATTCCACATAAACATCAATGCAGAGATGTCTGGAAACAGGGGTGACATGATGGGGTGTATTGGAGAGATTTTCAATAATTTCCTTCATTGGTTCTGCCTCCGTTTTATTGCTTCCTTGTGGGCTTTTGAAATCTTGAAATATGGTACTACCAATTTATTCTAAGAAGCTCTAGATCCCCTCAAACTAACCTTTTGGCATCAGGCCACATAAATCTATACGAGAAATAAGGTAATCACAAAGAATATTTCTCTTCCTATCTCAAAACTAATCTGACTCCAGACAAACAAACAAAATACCTCCAGATGTTAAATAACTATTATATTGCAAGCATGTCTAGGAAATTATGTGGCAGTCACACTGCTTTGTCTTCAGAGAAAAGAGGAATCCAATACTTAGCTGAAATAGGTTGAGCTTTAGACATACCTCTCCCCCCAACTCCTTTTGCCTGGGCACCCAACATAATTGAGCCCAATTCTGTTAGACAATTTTCTTTCTTTTTTTTTTTTTTTAAAGTTTATTTATTTTTGAGACAGAGAGAGACAGAACATGAACGGGGGAGGAGCAGAGAGAGAGGGAGGCACAGAATCGGAAGCAGGCTCCAGGCTCCGGGCCATCAGCCCAGAGCCCGACGCGGGGCTCGAACTCACGGACCGTGACATCGTGACCTGAGCTGAAGTCGGACGTTTAACCGACTGAGCCACCCAGGCGCCCCAACAATTTTCTTTTTTAAAGCTAAAGTAAAATCAGCGTGTCCGGCTCCTTACATCCTTTACTTAACATTTATTTACATTTATTTGACCCTACTTTCCCCACTGGCTGCTATTATATTTCTCTCCTTTCTTTTATAGCCACATGTCTCATATAAAGATCGGTCAGCTGTTTCTAGCCCTTGAACACAAATTCTCCTTCACTTCCGGTTGTCTTGCGTCACAAATACCCATCGACTGAAACAAACATTTCCAAAGTATGTAGTGACAATCCGAAATTCAGTGGGTTTTTTTTTTTCTTCATTTTTTTCCCCCAATCCTCAGAGAAAAGGTTATTAGCTTTGACACCAAGGTCTCTGGTCACCTTCCTTTGATGCAAATGCAATTAAGACAGAAGGTTTTCAACATCTGGAAGGAATGAGAAAACACAATTTGTCCCAGAAATAGGACCGTATCAGATTCTTAGCTTTAGAATTTTTTCCCATACTTATCCCATAAAGTGTTTAAGAGACAGAACAGTTATTAGCAACCACAGTGGGTCTATCTGACTATTAAATAATTTACTCTATCAGAATCTCCATGATAGAAATGGAACAGGACTTCTCTGAGTTAGTGAAATTCGTATTGCTTAAGTTCCATCATTTAAAGGTCACTTCCACTCAGAAACCTCTAATTATTCAGTCTGTCAGCCCTGGGGCTACCTGCTTGTGTCGGTCCACTGTGACAAGTCTGGGTTGCTAAAGAGAGAGGCAGATTCTTGCCCTCCATCACTAATGAGTAAAAAGCACTGCACGTTCTGGAGTTTTCCTGGGTTAGAATTCCTCATATCTCCTTGAGTGCTGAGTTTTCTTTTTCTTTCAGATCACACCCCCCTTTTCTTTTTCTGACACAAAGTGGTCTGTACAATTTTGGAGAAGTCACAGCTCCTTATCTGCTCACCAATATTTCCCTCACTGTCTCTCCTCTTGCTGTCAGTTTGAATTGTAGAAGTTTGAACTTTCTGGGACATGCGTTTCTTTGGGATTAAATATGCATCTGAACCTTATGACTGCATCTAGCTCAAATACGCTTCCTTTCCTCTGTCAAGATAGCATTGAGAGATTACAGGTTTGTCCACACTTTCTCATCTGAGATTGCACGATGACCTCTTCTCCTCTCACAGACTATCAAGCCTTCGGACATCGCCACTGTCCGCACATTGGGCCGACCACCACACCTCATCATGAGGATCATGGATTGTGTGCTGCTCCTGTTTCAAAGGAAAGTCAATGCGGTGAAAATTGACCTGGAAAGAAGCTGTACAATTCCTTCCTGGCAGGAGTCTTTAAAACTCATGACCGCAGGAAACTTTTTACAGAACTTGCAGGTTGGTAGTTCAGTAACATTGGGATGACAGGGGACTCAGACTTTGTTAGAGTATCTGAGTCCTTTAATAGAATAAGTTTCTGAAAAGATTTTGCTGTACGTACACATTTTTCCTTATTAATTTTTTTTGCCATATTTATTGAGGTAGAATGACATAAAATTCTATATATTAAGGTGTACAACTTGATGTTTAGAGATCTGTATACACTATGAAATCATTGCCACAGTCAAGCTAAAGTAGCCATGACCTCACAGTTACCATTTTCTTTTCCTTTCTTTTTTTTTTTTTCTTGTTTTGTGGCGAGAACACTTAGAAAATTTCAACTATACAATGTTGTTGACTCTATTCTTCTTGCTCTACCTTAGGTCTCCAGAACTTTTTCTTCTTGTATCTTGATACTCTGTATGCCTTGACCAACATCTCTCCTTTCTCCTCCCCCATCCCTGGCAACCAGCATTCTACTCTGCTTCTGTGAGTTTGACTATTTTAGATTCTATGTATAAGTGAGACAGGCAGGGTTTGTCTTTCTGTGTCTGGATTATTTCATTTAGCACAATGTCCTCCACAAATGGCAAGAGTTTCTTATTTTTAAAGCCTTAATAATATTCTACTTACATATATTGAACATATATTTAAGTATTTTTTCAGAGCAGAATTTTCTTTTCCAAATATAAGACATTAGAGCTTTAAAAATAAGCATTAGATGGGGTGCCTGCATGGCTCAGTCAGTTAAGTGTCTGACTGCGACTCAGGTAATCATCTCACAGTTCATGGGTTCAAGCCCCACGTCAGGCTCTGTGCTGACAGCTCAGAGCCTGGAGCCTGCTTCAGATTCTATGTCTCTCTCTCTCTCTCTCTCTCTCTCTCTCTCTCTCTGCCTCTCCCCTGCTTTCTCTCTTTCTCAAAAATGAACAAATGTTAAAAAATTTAAAAAAAAGCATTAGAACCTCTCCTGATAGATTGTAGGCATACATCCTAAAACATCATCAGTGACCTATTTCAATAGAAGTTTAAAAAATCATTTTAAGAAAGCAAGACATATGTGCATGTATTGTATACATATGAATACAAGTATATGTGTATTTATATTTTGCAAGTCTCAGTAGTAATTTTTTGAGTAGTAATTTGCATGTTTTTAATTTTGAGGTAGAACTTA
The DNA here is from genome assembly GCF_016509475.1 of Prionailurus bengalensis. Classification (NCBI taxonomy): domain Eukaryota; kingdom Metazoa; phylum Chordata; class Mammalia; order Carnivora; family Felidae; genus Prionailurus; species Prionailurus bengalensis. The sequence continues at coordinate 229,673,047 of NC_057343.1, forward strand.
CATATGATAAAATGTACAAGTTTTAAGTATACAGATTAATGAATATTTACACATATGTATACCTGTTAATGAACACTGAGATCAGGATTTGTATTTCCAGACCCCGGAAATCTGTCTTGTGTCCCTACCTCGTCAATAGCCTCCCCTAGGGTAACTATTATTCTCATCTTTATCCTGATAATTAATTTTGTCGGTTTTGAAACTTACATATGCGAATTGATATCACGTGACCTCCTGTGTTAAATTCTTTTATTCAACAATTTGAGATTCATTCTTATTGTTGCAAGGACAGTATTTCATTCTTTTTTTCATTGCTATATAGCAGTTCAGTAGATGAAGCAGTGGTGTGTGCTAAATATTTAAAAACAACTGGTTCTCTGGGGAGAAAAAAAGGAAAAAAAGAAAAAGAAAAAGTCTGATTTGTAGTGTTCACCAATTTCCATGGCATAAGTATCCCTACAATGGCCAATTGCAAGCTACCGAAATGATCTTGCTGAATGCAGCTGGGGGAGAGTTGTGTAAGCAGTATCGTTTCCCACTACGTAGGTACAATGGATATAAATGCCCTCAGAAACATAGATAGTAAAATGTAGTAATATAAGAGAATGTGATTACTTTTATTGTATATTCTTTTTGTTGTAAATAACATTTGTCTAATTATAAGTTTCTATAATTTAACTTTTAAGAACAGTTCTATTTCACAACCTATTTGCAAAACTCCTAAACATTTAGTAATGGTTTCCTATGAGCTTGTATGAGCCAGCACAGTGTGAAATGCTGTAATATGTTTCAATTTATTTGTCCACTGTACTGTTGATGGGCTTGGGGGTTGTTACTAGTTTTTGGCTATTATAAATAAAGCTACTGTGAATATTGGTCTACGGGCCATTTGGTGGGTGTATTTGAATTTCTGTTGGCTCTGTACTCCAGGAATGGAATTTCTGGGTCTTACGTTATCCTTTTTAAAAACAGATGGAAATATTTTTGATAGAAGTATAGTTGACTTACACTATTACATTGATTTCAGGGTACAACACTGTGATTGGACAACTGTATACGTTATGCTATGCTCACTACAAGGGTAGCTACCATCTGTATACATTTGAACAGCTTTATAGATAGTGCCAAAGAGCTTTCAAAAATAGCTGTGTCCTTTTACACACCCACCAGCAGTGTGTAAGTTGTTCTACATCTTAACTATTTTCTACTTTTCACTATTCTGATGGGTTTGCAGTAGTGTTTTATTAATGTGGGTTTAGTTTGCATTAGACCTGGTAAGTAATGATGCTGAGAATCTTTTCAACAGTTTATGAACCTCTTGGGGATCCCTTTGTTAAGTACCTGTTAAGGTCTCTTGTCTGTTTAAATTTTTGATTGATGTGTAGTATTTCCTTACAAGAAACATGAGTAATTTGTCATTTATATGTTTGCAAATATCTTCTCCCACATTCTGCCTTGGTTGTTCATTCCGTTAAGGGTGTCCTCTGATAAACAGACATTCCTCAGTTTGATGTAGCCCAATTTATCAATATTTTCCTACGAGTGCTTTCTGTGTTCTGTTCAGGAAATCTTTGCCCTCCCTCTAAGGCAGAATAAGTGTTTCTATGTTTTATTCAAGAAGTTTTATTGTTTTATCTTTCATATTTGGACCGTGACACAACTAATGGGGAATACCAAAGTCACATCTGTTTCCAAAGCAATAACCTTCATGCTGTCTTTCATTCAGTTTTCAATTCCACATGCCCAAGTGTTGTGAGGCTAGAGCGTCTTGTGAGGCACCTTACAGCAGCTGTAACAGTGAGCAGCTTATGAAACTGGTGGCCATACAGACTTGTCCCAGATAATTAAAACGTGGCACTCTATGACATAAGTTGTCACCAAGAAGGAGTCACAGGTGGTGATGAACTCTGAGCATATGTGAAATGACAATGGTGACCGAGGAGATCAGGGAGTTTTCACAGAAAAGTGCAACAGTGGCATTGGACTTCTCATGGGATCTTGGCAGGTGACTCCAGGCTCCTGCCCAATGTCCCTGGTGGCAGGGCCACTGCTCTTGGAAGCTTCCTCACCATTTGCCTTTTGTCACCATTGCCCTTCTGCTGCTCCCAAATATTCTTCTGAGTTTTCTTCTGCCTTCGTCATTTCTCCAGGCTCATAGAAGAAACTTGCATTGGAGGTTGTCTGAATGAGAGTGTGTGTGCTCCGCCCTGTACCGTGCATGTTCTGTGGAAGCTTTGATTTATAGGTGCCACATTCCTTTCTACTTGGAGAAATCGAATCATCTTCTTAAATTTTTTTTAACGCTTTATTTATTTTTGAGACAGAGAGACAGAGCATGAGTAGGGGATGGGCAGAGAGAGGGGGAGACACAGAATCCAAAGCAGGCTCCAGGCTCTGAGCTGTCAGCCCAGAGCCTGACGTGGGGCTTGATCTCATGAACCGTGAGATCATGACCTGAGCTGAAGTCAGACCCTTAACTGACTGAGCCACCAAGGTGCCCCTACTCAGCTTCTTTTAGATGATCAAACACCACTCGAGGAAGGTCCAGTTTCATTGTTTGGCCAGTCTTCTCTTGATGCAGGAAGGCATTCTTAATCCACTTATGCTACTATTTTTGAATCTTATCCCTTCAGAAGCTAACAGTTCTTTCATATTCTGGATAATCCTATGATTAAAAATTAATTCGTTGCCCTCAAGACCGAATGTCCAAGTAGTTACCTTCGTATTTCAGATGAGTTTAATAGAGCCTCTGTTTGAATGTATTAAGCATTTAGTTGCTGCTAAATGCTAAACATATTTTGTCTGCAGGCTGAAAATACCAGAGTGTATTTGTTTTCCATTATTGATTTTATGGGCTTACAATCCACCTATTTAGGATTAATGACATGAACATGTTATTGCTTTGGAAATTTTAATAACCGTGTTAGTATTCATCGCCTAAATAATTTACTCCTTCCCTGGATCCTGGAACATTTACTTAGGGTTGGTATCTCTTGTTCACAGAAGATAAAGAATGCTCCGACTTCTTCGCTGTCACTGCTTATTCTGTTTTCACTTTCAGGACTTTTGTCCAATATCCTGAAATAGCAACAAAATATGATGTCGTTCATTCATTCCTTAGTTCAACAATTTCAATGGCATTGTGAGCACAATGTGAATGTGGCCTCATGGAAAGAAGCATTTTGACTTAATTTTACTCTTTTCTTTCATAGCAATTCCCAAAAGACACAATCAATGAAGAAGTGATAGAATTTTTGAATCCTTACTTTGAAATGGCTGACTACAACATCGAAACTGCTAAACGCGTATGTGGGAATGTAGCTGGTCTTTGTTCCTGGACCAAAGCCATGGCTTCCTTCTTTTCTATAAACAGAGAAGTGTTGCCTCTAAAGGTGAGCCCCCTAGCTGGAACTGCATGATGTGCGCCTGCAAGGGCGCTCAAGGCCAACTGGCCTTGTCTTCTCAGAGTGTACAGTAACCTTTGGCCTCTGGTGTTATTGTACTCAAGTCCACAGGGAGGGCAAGGGACAGAACTGCCGAGCACAGGACATTTCTCTTCTCTGTAATAGCACTCCAGTTCAGAATTGTACACGTCGAAGCATGGACTTTCTACAAGGGCGCCACGTTGACTGTGGGCTGCTGGATGTTTTTCCTCCACAATGTTAACTTGGAAAAAAGAAACACAGAAAACCATAGCGTAGAATACCCTGATAAATGTCCTGCCGGGAATGTTACAACCGAGGCAGGGTTGGCACACCATTGGTGGCCGGTGTTGGTTGCAAGGTATGATGTGGTATTCCCTCTCCTCTCCTTTACCTCGGGAAGGAAACTGAATGTTCTCTGTTCTTTAATGTGATTTGAGAATATGCCTGTTTTCCTTCGAGTAATTGCATTTTTAAGCTTCATATGTGCACGCTCCCCCACCACCACTGACAGTCTCTGGCAGATGCAGAGGCAAATGCATGTTTTGAAAATAGACTACCGACGGCTCAAAGATCACACGTGTGGCCTGGTGGATTATTTCACTTTTGTGTAACTTTGATCTCTCTCAACCATCGACTGAAATCCACTTATGTTTATAAACTACCCAAGGAGCTTAATAATCATGATAAAAATAATTGAGAGTGGAAAGAAGATAGGGATAGAGTTACAAATCTGATTTTATTTTCTAACTGTTACCATACCAGGGTCATTTACTCAGTGGCTGAGGCCCCTTGGGGTCCTAGGGCAACTTAAAAGAACAAAGATTTACTTGGCTCAGAGAACTTCAGAGGATGTAAATGATGCCATTTTGTCAACATTATGAATTTGGGAACCATTTGAAGACTCCAGCATAGCTTAAAAGTGGACATTCTGATATTGACGAATTAGAAGCACCCTATCAAGCGCAAAATACAGAGCATCCTTTGCAGATGTTTCGAGTGAATGAGCATACAGTGTCTTTAAGGGAATTACTGTTGAATGCACGATGGGTAGCTTTTGTTGTCATTGTTTTTTTAAACAAAGTGAACTGAAGTCAGTAGCAAATAATGGCCATTCTGAACAAGGCTTGCATGAGAACAATGAAATCCCCTCTTCAATTCCAGTACATTTCAGCCTCCACCCGGTCCCAGGACAACCCAGATCATGCAGTAGGAAGTGAAGACCGTCGCGAGGGGGAGCCTTTCGCTCGCTCCTAGAAACCCTGCGTTTCTTTCTGAGCAGTCGGTCCTGGAAGTGACCTCCTGAAGTGCAATGAGCACCCAGCCTCTGGGAGCCTCGAGTGTATCAGGTCCCCGCTAATGTTCAGTCCTGAAAATAACTGCAGTTACAGAGAGCCTCTGTCTGCACCGCTTAGGGAGACGGGGAAGATAGAGGGAGGGAGTGCTGGTTGTCATCCGGGTGAATATGTGAAGCAACACAGACTGCCGCCTCTGACTTCATGTGTCCCTGGAGGGGCTTCACCCGTGAGCCCCTGCTTCCTGAATGAGGACAGACTAGGGACACTTTCCTTCATTGCCAGCTGGAACCTCCTCAACATTGAGCCATGATGGAGACCCTGGGGGGCTGCTTTCCTTTATCCCGCAATCCCTGTAGACGGGCCAAGTGACCTCTCGGAGAGGAAAACTTCAATACCGGCTACAACGACGGCGATTTAGACTCTACTCAATTTAACGATAATGACATTTCTCCTTGAAAACCATGAAAACCATGGATATCAGTCCATATAAACAGAATGTTTAAAAACAGTAGAGCCTTAAATATTAAACTTGGACAAAAATATCTATTTTTTTAAAAGTTTATTAATTTTTGAGAGAGAGAGTGGGGGAGGAGCAGAGCAAACGGAGGACAGAGGATCTGAAGCGGGCTCTGCACTGACAGCAGAGAGCCTGAGGTGGGGCTCAAACTCACGAACCATGAGATCGTGACCTGAGCCAAAGTCGGAACTTAACCGACTGAGCCATCCACGCGCCCCTCTTTTAAGCCACCGCAACAGGTGCAGTTTAGAGCTGACCTGAGAAAAAAAATGTCCCAAGAGTGAGCTCCTTTCTAAACTGTAGTTGTTAAGCCTGTCCTTGGTTCTAGTAAGTAATGGAACTTTGAATTTCTCTTAAAGAATTATTCTGCCAAAGTTTGGGAGCCTGAGGTTTCCAGATAGGAAAATGATTTTACTTCCAAAAAAACTTTTTCAAGGTAATCTTTTCTTCTGAAACACCCCAGAAAGAATGTGGCCCTTATAGCGGATTACCCCATTAAAGTCAAGTTTAACATTTTGGAGACTTAAAAAGGAAAAAAAATTTGATTTCAAAAAATTAGTTAAAACGTCTAGATTCCTGTATGCATGGGCTATTTTCTACATCTCTTTTGCTCAAATTGCTTTTGAATATGTCTTTTTTTTTTTTTTAATTTTTTTTCAACGTTTTTTATTTATTTTTGGGACAGAGAGAGACAGAGCATGAACGGGGGAGGGGCAGAGAGAGAGGGAGACACAGAATCGGAAACAGGCTCCAGGCTCCGAGCCATCAGCCCAGAGCCTGACGCGGGGCTCGAACTCCCGGACCGCGAGATCGTGACCTGGCTGAAGTCGGACGCTTAACCGACTGCGCCACCCAGGCGCCCCTTGAATATGTCTTTTGAGTCAAATTTATTAGCTTCCTTAAAACATATACTTTTGATTAGTCACAGCTCAAGGCACCAATCGTTTTAAGGAAGGCGAACGATATAGGAAAACTACAGCAACCACATCAAGATCATCACGACTCACAACATTTATTTTTAGTGAATAATCATGTTCCATCCTTTATCTCGGTTTAACATTCTCATCAACAGTGAGGAGTCCTACTACGCAGATGCTTCTTAATATTCTGGTTTTTCTTTCTCTACAGTTCTTAATATTACAGTGTGCTATAAGGTACCTACATGCATTAAATATTGCAATGCTCTCACCTCAGGACTGGCAAACTCTGGCCCACAGGCCAAATCTAGCCTAAACCTGTATTTGTATGGCTTGTGAAATAAGGAGAATTTTTACTTTTTTTCTTTTTTTTTTTTTAAGTTTCTCTATTTTGAGACAGAGATAGCATTAGTGGGGGAAGGGCAGAGAGAGAGAGAGAGAGAGAGAGATTCCGAAGCAGGCTCTGCGCTGCCAGCACAGAGCCCAACGCACGACTCAAACTCACGAAGCCATGAGATCATGACCTGAGCCAAAACCAAGAGGTGGACGCTTCACTGAGCCACACAGATGTCCAGAATTTTTGCATTTTTACATGGCTTTGCAATAAGTGCCTGAACAATAGCCTTGATTTTGCCTCTTACCCAAAATGTCTAAAATATTTACTATCTGACACTTTAAAATTCTCTGACTTCTAGTGAATTATAATTTTCTGCTTAGAAACATTTATATCAAGTCCACATTAAGGTTTGATCTTGACTGAATGCACCTTGAGAAGACTCTAGGGGTAGAACAGAGAAGAGATAAGAGCACCGCCAAGTTCTCCGACTCTGAGATGCTGGCGGCTTGGTTTGCTGCGCATCCTTCACCTTGATGTGTCCTGTGCAGGCCAACTTGGTGGTGCAGGAGAATCGCTACGTCTTGGCCATGCAGGATCTGCAGAAGGCCCAGGCCGAGCTGGACGACAAGCAAGCAGAGCTCGACGTGGTGCAGGCCGAGTATGAGCAGGCCATGACTGAAAAGCAGGTAACTGTCCTGTGGCCTGGGAGGGACCTTCGTACACCAACGTGGCTCTTGCAAACCCTGTGTTCCTTTGCTGCCTTCTCTCTCCAAGGGTTTGGTTCCCAGAAGGGATTGATTTTGCATAGACACGACACATATACAACATATAATCCCTCACTAAGCCCTGGAGTTTGTTCCTAACACACGCCAGGGACCTTGGTGAGAGGTCAGGATGGTCAGCCAAGATAGGAGGAGGTTCTGGAACATAAACATTCTGAGTCTCCTTACTGATGGCAATGGCACAGCACCTCATCAGGCACTTTCTGTTATGGTTTTCAAATCCTGACCTCCCACTTCATCTCATTTAACCTTTGAAACAATTTTGCAAGGGATGCAAGGTGGATATTTTAATTCTCACTTTGGAGATAGGAACTGAGGTCCAGAGGGTGGCTCCGGGTCTTGGGCTGGACAGTCTGGACTAGACCTTGGCCTTCTGGTGTCCACTCCAGGCCTCTCTGCTGGACCTACGTGGCTGACCACATGGCTGCATCCTGATGGCCATCTACCGTCTTCTCAGCCCGTGCATACTTTACAGCTGGAGGACCTTTCAGAATCTGGGTTCATACATTTCTGAGCCACTAGGCAACAACAACTTCTTTATCTTACTTATACTAATTCCAGTTCTACTGGGGACTCTTTGCGGCTGGAAATGCAGGCAGCGTTAATGCAGACCTACTGTAGCTTATGCCACAGAGCTCCTCACTTGTCTAGGCTTCTAGGAGCTGGGTTCCTGGGATTTGTAGTGTTTTAGGGGAAGGGAAACTGGGTTATGACTGACAAGCATTTGTGTATAAGCATAGAGAAAATGCCTAGAAATTTCAGAGGAAAGGCACCAGAGTTTCTAAGTCACCAGGACTTTATAGTGATTTTTTTCCCTCTCAGTCTAAATACATGTTCACTTGGGTGTTTTGTATTTGTAAAAAAATCTCTAATTGTCTTCTTTTTAAAAAAAATTTTAAGTTTATTTGTTTGAGACAGAGATAGAGCAAGCAGGGGAGGGGCAGAGAGAGAGGGGGACAAATATTCCCAGGCAGGCTCCATGCTGTCGGCAAAGGGCCTGATGTGGGGCCTGGACACACCATCTGTGAGATCATGACCTGAACCCAAACCAAGAGTTGGATACTTAGTCCACTGAGCCACCCAGGTGTCCCTCTAATAATTTTGTTAAAGTGGACCGCCCCCCCCCGCCCCCCAGATCATATAAGCTTCTGGCCCCATAAAATCTGTATCTGCCTCTGATAAATCCTGTATTTGTTAAATAAGAGGGTAGATTCGCTCTGTTCTTTCCTTGATGATTTTCTGGAGTTTCCTCCTGCCCCTTCTCAGTCCTCTCTTGTCAGGATTGAGATTCCTGCTCTGGTAATCCATTCTCTTATGGGAGTCCCAGCAAGGGAACTTCGATAAACACTTCAGTTTCACTATATGCAGAACGAGTGATCCTTTTGCTTAAAGATAAATCGCCGGAAAGCAAAATAAGAGCTTTTTAGAAATTTTAGAGAAGTAATTATGTAACCTATTTGGGTTTGTTAATTATGCTCTGTGAGATTCACTTATCATAATATAAGGAGACAATTAGCATATAATTTGAAAGCGCCTACTTCAGAAACTATGGGGAAGGCATACTTGTTTCTACCATGTTGGACCCTCACCTATGCTGGGAGATGCTACTGAATACACTAAAAATATTTTACGCCTCATTTTATTATGTTTCAGTTGTAACATTTTTGCATTAATTCATTCAATATGCTCTTTTGGTTTTGAGCATCTGCTGTTAGGACCCTACAAGACCTGCTCCCGTAGAGGTATGGCTCTGACTTGAAAACTTGTTTCAACAAATGTCAAGCTTTTAAATTAAAAAAAACACAAAATCTGGCTGTGAGTGTATCTACCTCCCACATGCTGGAGTGAATCTGACCGTTAGTCATTCTGTGGCTCCTTCCTCCTGCATAGGGCTCCTTGAGAGTCCAGGAGGCTCACAGGCTTATGGAAGGCAGGGAGGGGCAGGGCACCCAAGCCCACAGTTCATCATGGTCAGATGGATAAGCTCACGACTCAGGCCTGTGTGTCCCCTGAAGAAGTGTGTGCCCTGCTCCTCTCTGCACAGGGCAGTGCCTTTTGGGGGACCCATTTCCCTAGGCCCTCTGGACAGCTAGTCACTCTCTGGGAGTACTAACAGACAGTGGGCTGGGACACTGCCCAAAGAACCCAGGGGATTCTGCTCCCTGCCCCCGCCAAGCTCGGGGTGGGAGGGGGGAGCTGCTTTAACGCTCCTGAATCTGCTCCTGTCTCTTCCCTGTACCCTCATCCCCTAAAGGAGTGTGGGGTCCCAGGAAAAAAAAAGCCAGAGAGGAGGGCCCTGGCCATTTTCTTATTTGGCCAATCGGGAGTTGGGATGATGAAATTCAGGAAGACAACCTGATCTTTTTTTTTTTTTAAGTTTATTTATTTTGAGACAGACAGAGAGAGTGCAAGCAGGGAAGGGGCAGAGAGGGAAGAGAAAGAGAATCTCAGGCAGGATCTGCACTGTTAGCACAGAGCCCAGCCTGGGACTTGAACTCTCGAACCGCGAGATCATGACCTGAGCCAAAATCAAGAGTCTGACGCTTAACCAACTGAGCCACCCAGGTGCCCCAACACAACCTAATCTTAAAAATAGCTTTTACATGAAAAGTTTGTTTCAAAGGGAGGCAGAAATAAGTGATGCAATGTCATACTTCCCAGCTGATATCTTTCTTCTTGGGGAGAAACAAACAAATATGGGCCATATAGACGTGGGGGTGCACCCAGCTGGGTTTTAGGTTTTCTGCATTAACTCTAGGGGGAAAGGACTAGAGCAGACTAGAATCCCAGAGAACAAACTAGAATAAATATCTTGCTTTTGGAAAACACTGTATTGGGTTGTTATTACAAAAGCAACTGGTGTTCCTTGCGGAAAATACACATAGGTAATCCTGGAAATGAACTCTAAAAGTTCATTTTAGATAAAGAGCAAAGTATTTGCTCTCTGAACATATTCCTTGATTTACATATGTTTTAAAAATATATGTAAAATATAACATTTAAAAATATAATTCAACACATAACTGCTTTATAAGTTGAATTTTTAACTTAGTCATATATCATGAATATCTTTTCTTAGTTATAAAAATTTTCACAAGATAATTTTTAATGGCTTCAGAGTATTTTTATTCACTGGCACACCAAAATTTATTTAAATAATTCTCTATTTTATTAGACATTTAGCATATATAACATATAAATATATACTATATTATGTGTAACGTATACATATGTTTTAAATGAACTTCGGTGACTGGTCCTGTAGCTAAATCTTTAACTCTTCCACTATTACTTCATACATATAAGTTTTTATAAGTAGAATTAGCAGTTGTCTCAGAGAGAGGCCCATTTGTTTCTAAGAACTGAGCACTGAGTGGCCACAGCATGTGGAAGTCTGGTTCAAGTCTTTTATTGCCATGCAGAGCGCCAGGGAGGGACTGGCTGAGCCAGGTGTCACTGGGATTTGTAAGAGAGCCTCAAAACACCACAGTCTGGGGATAATCTAAAGTTTCACCTAAAGAAAAAGGAGATGTGGAGTTAGATAAGGCAATAATGGTGCTAGAATTTTAACATGAGAAGTATTCCTGATTTTCAAGCAAAGGTATATATTTTTTTACTTTTCTTTGTGCTTTATTATATTAGTAAGTATGCTTGTATTTTATTTCTATTCTTATAGGGAAGTCATAAATGATGCAGATCTCTATTATCTCTTAGTTATTAACACGTGGGGAGAGTCTGACCCGTTGGCTTGGGACCCTACATGAAGGTTTATAAGAGACAGTCTCTGGCTGACACAGGCACAAAGGCACTGAATCTTATGTTTCCTAGGAAATAAATGGCTCCCGGGTCTCAGAAGGGCAGATAATATATAATGGTTTAAAATCATATTTTTGAGCCAGAGGCTGTATTTTTCTGAACATAAATTTCCTTCTGATTATGGCCCTTTTTAGACCTTGCTCGAAGATGCCGAGAGGTGCAGACATAAGATGCAGACCGCCTCCACGCTGATTGGTGGCTTGGCAGGAGAAAAGGAAAGGTGGACGGAACAAAGTAAAGAGTTTGCTGCACAAACAAAAAGACTTGTAGGTATGTATGCAAGCTCCTTTGCTGATCAGATTATATGTTGACCACGGTAGGGAGTTAGCAAAGTGGAACTTTTATCAGAATACAAACCAACATTCTAGTACTTCAAATTCCTGTGTGTGTGTGTGTCTGTATGTATGTGTGTGTGTGTGTGTGTGTGTGTGTGTGTGTGTTTGTGTCCAGATATTTCAGAAGGATGAATATTGGTCTGGCATCTATGCAACCCTGAGTAGATGTATTAATGACCTTCAACATCTTATCAGGTCGTTTTTCAATTCCCTTATGAGCAAATGGTCATACTGATCAAGGTCACTTTGAATGGAGGCTCTGTCTTCTGAAGTTGTGTATCTCTTAGACTCCAAAGTCATACTCTTACATCCAACAAGAGTCGAAATAATCTAGGGCTTGACACTAGCAGGTATCACTTGACGGACCATTTGGACCCTGTTTAACAAGAAACCAACCTACTTCTTATTCACCAAGGCACAGCAACATGGTTACAGTTTGGTTTCTGAAAGTTAGTTTATTTTATTTTTTTTATTTTTATTTTTTTTTTTTTGGGACAGAGAGAGACAGAGCATGAACGGGGGAGGGGCAGAGAGAGAGGAGAGACACAGAATCGGAAACGGGCTCCAGGCTCCGAGCCATCAGCCCAGAGCCTGACGCGGGGCTCGAACTCACGGACCGCGAGATCGTGACCTGGCTGAAGTCGGAGGCTTAACCGACTGCGCCACCCAGGCGCCCCTGGAAGTTAGTTTAAAAGAATGTTTGCCTTTGGAGTGCCTGGGTGGCTCAGTCGGTTAAGCGTCCAACTTTGGCTCAAGTCTTGATCTTGCGGTCGGTCGTGAGGTTTAGCCCCTGGTCAGGCTCTGTGCTGACAGCTTGGAGACTGGAGCCTGCCTCGGGTTCTGTGACTCCTCCCTCTGCCCCTCCCCCACTGGTGTGCACCTTCTCTCTCTCTCTCTCTCTCTCTCTCTCTCTCTCTCTCTCTCTCAAAAATAAATGTTAATATTCTGCACAATTACAAGGCTGATTATAAAATACTTCAGTGGTGTTTTGTTTTCCGTTTTAGGGGATGTATTGTTGGCTACAGCTTTTCTATCTTATTCTGGTCCATTTAACCAAGAGTTTCGCAATCTGCTGCTAAATGACTGGCAGAAGGAAATGAAAGTCCGGGAAATCCCATTTGGAGACAGTCTAAATCTCAATGAGATGTTGATTGATGCCCCAACTATTAGTGAATGGAACCTCCAAGGTCTGCCAAATGATGACCTATCCATTCAAAATGGAATTATTGTCACAAAGGCATCTCGCTATCCTTTGTTAATTGATCCACAGACTCAAGGGAAGATCTGGATTAAAAATAAAGAAAGCCGGAATGAACTCCAGGTAATTTGAGTTCAAGTATATTTATGTTACTGGTCAAGTTTTATTGTCTCTGATGAGCAGGAGTCTGAGAATAAAGAAATATTTGAAAATAGTAGAGTTGTAATCCTAATAGAGCAATAACAGTTGCAAGCCTAAAATCTGATATTAAGATCTTTTCTAAAAATTGTATTTACATTTGTGTTGATCTCTACTAATGCCATCTTTCAAAGGTTGCAGACTCTCTTCTATTAGAGCCTAAAACTCTCCGTGATGAACAGAGCAGGGTGGAGTTCCATCACACTGAGTATACAGCACTTTACAAGGACACGTCATGATTATTCCATTATTATTTATCACAAAATTGGTGGTGGTAGTGAGAAGACAGGTTGCACGGGGGAAGAACAGTTTGCTAAGGAAAAGGATGGAAACGGTTTAAGCTTTCTGTATAATTTCACCAAGAATGGGTTTCCAGATAAGGATTTCCAAAAATCTCTGCGATAGACTGCTGGAGCACCATTTAGTATTTGTCATCTCTGTACCTTGCATCATGATACTGTGAAAGCAACTCTTGGATCCTGTTCCTAGGTCACATCTCTAAATCACAAGTACTTCAGAAACCACCTGGAGGACAGTCTTTCTCTTGGAAGACCCTTGCTTATTGAAGATGTTGGAGAGGAACTAGACCCAGCACTGGATAATGTTTTGGAGAGAAACTTCATTAAGACTGGGTCTACCTTTAAGGTCAGTTAGACCTATTGATAATGATGTGTAGAGCCATAACCATGAGGGCAGGTAAATGTGACATAGATGGAATTTTCTCAATAGGCAGGAATTCAAATTTGAGTCAGTGCAAGAGGCATTTGCTTTTCTCCTCTCCACTTCCTGAGTTGGGATTAAAGTGTTCAAAAGCAGTCCTTTTAGAGATATCTACTTCACTCGTGTGACAGAATCTGACTCCATTTTGATGGTTGACTGTGGACATGTTTCAAAACCCACCATGCCCCTCACCCTTTCTGTCCCAAATCTGGGCAAGCTGATGAGAAAACCTGGGGCTCTCTCCTTTGGCAGTGGTGGGACATTCAAGCCATGCGGTCCTCTGTTCATGCCCTGTGTGGGGACTCTCATCCTACCCCTACGCCCTAGCCACCAGCTGTTTTTTCCTACTCTCTCAATCAATTTTTGGGACCTGTTTGGGAGCCTACCTTAATCTTCCCCCAAATCTCCATACGTGAGCAATAAACCTTTTCATTCCCTTTTGGTGCATGTGTGATGTCATCAGTCTTGACCTCTGAACCAAATTTTGGGTAAAGAATCCATCTCACTTCTGTGGTACGATCACACCACTTTTGGTGCAAAATTCTACATTTATGATATATACTGGTGCACATTGAACTCCCTCCCTCCTCCTTCCCTCCTCCTTCCCTTCCTCCTTCTTCCCTCCTTCTTCCCTTTCATCCTAGTGGTTTGAAGCCCTGTGAATGCCCAATGACCTCTTCTTTTTCGGTTTACAAATACCTCTAGTTACATAATTGTTTAAAGCAATGCTTGATCCTGTGCAAAAAAAGGACACGGTAAGGTGCATTTGTTTTACTACTTTTATTTATTTATTTATTTATTTATTTATTTATTTATTTATTATCTTTTCAAGTTTATTTATTATTTTTTAAGTTTATTTCTTTATTTATTTTGAGAGAAAGAGAGAGAGAGAGAGTGAGTGATCAGGGGAGGAGCAGAGAGAGAAGGAGAGAGAGAATTCCAAACAGGCCTGGCAATGTCAGCACAGAGCCCGATGCGGGCGGGGCTTGAACTCACAAACTGGGAGTTCGTGACCGGGTCTGAAAGCAAGAGTCGAATGCTTAGCCAGATGAGCCACCCAGGTGTCCCGAACTTTATTTTTATAATAAAGGTGAAAGTTGGTGACAAGGAGGTAGATGTGATGGACGGCTTCAGACTCTACATTACCACCAAACTGCCCAATCCAGCCTACACCCCTGAAATAAGTGCTCGGACCTCTATCATCGACTTCACTGTCACCATGAAAGGTCTGGAAGATCAGTTACTGGGGAGAGTCATCCTCACAGAGAAACAGGTGAGTGAAGCGTGACCATCTCCTTTTCTGCATTGTGTTGTGATTCTTTCATTGGTGAAAATAACATGATAAGAGTTGTAGTAGGATTGAGTCCCCCCTTTTTATTCCTATGTTCTTCCCTTTATTAATTTCCAAGTATCTTAGGTAATTACTAATCGATTAGCCCATATGTTTTATCTGTCTCATAAATCACATTAATCAATTGATTTTGTGTAGACTAATAATGTAACTATGAGGCTGTCAGCCTCAGACTGGGCATCATTATTCTGGTCTTATTTTGCTTTATTTTCCTGAAGTTCGCTCTATTGTGAGTTCTGCTCACCTGTTCACTTTTAGTTTCCAGGATACAGTGAGGTTTTGCTTTCATTTGATTCATGATCATGCTTTTGGAATCTGAAATTAAACCTTTGTACCAGATCACACACCACACTCTCAAGTCTCATTTGTTACCTAAGAGAGCTCTGCGTGTGATCTGACATGACAGACATTTGGGGCCTCAGAGCTTCACGGAGTGCCTTTTGGAGGCTGCTGGCTTAGTTATGCTCTGCTAGTATAACTCCATATCTGTTTTCTCTACCTGTGTTTTGCGGAATAACTTCACGAGGAACAAAAAATGGCCACTAATTGGTAAACTTCTTTGTTTTGAGTCAGTATTTTCTCTAGGGAGCATGTGAGTCTTAAAAGAATCTAGAGGGTTTCAATAGGACTGCTTTAGTAAAACCGTATGAACTCTCAAAGTTGCTGTTGATTTTCTCCTGGGTTCATTAGCAATGAGGAGTCTAGTTTACTTTATAGCGCCTTCTACACCGACCTAATGGCTTATTTAGGTTAAAATTATTGGCAAAATCTTTGGAATCTGTCCTTCACATTATTTTGATTATTATTATTATTCTTTTTTGTATGTTTCATGCTTGGTCTTCTGAGTCCTGTATGTTGATCTCTTTCTTTTTTATGTCCATCCTCCCACCCTTTTCTTTTCTTTTTTCTTTCCTTTTCTTTTCTTTTCTTTTCTTTTCTTTTCTTTTCTTTTCTTTTTCTTTTTCTTTTAAAAATACTTTCTTTTTATTTGTTAGTGCGTAGTGCATAAATCATAGAGTCATATGGTTGGAAGTTGCATAGAGTCATATGGTTGGAAGGTTCAATCTGACTTTGTAGATTCGTATGGTTAGTAACCTCTGTATGGCAGGAACTGATGCCAGAGTTCCGACCACAGACTTGAAGTCTCTCGAAGTAATGACAGCCTTTAGACCAAGTGCTTGCTTATTTTTGGAGCCTCAGTAGAGGTGGTTGGGAAGCTTAGTGCTGCCATACCGTTACTTGAGGAAGGACTGGGATTCCTGATCAACAGCTTGTGGTGTTGAGCAGGGAACCCCGACAGTCTCTGGGGCAGCATCCGTTCACCATATCTTAGGCTGCTCTCACCTGTGGCATTGGCTTCAAGGAGATAAGGGGCCCTGATGGCAGTTTGAATAATGTACTCGTCTTTGGTTTTCTCACATTCAGCTGAGATGAATATAGTCTCCTTGGAAGAAATAATTTGGCCTGACAGATTTTGTTTGCAACAAAACAGCTCTGGAGCCATAATTGTTACAATAGAAGTTTGAGATGAAGTGAGGAACACTTTAAACTCCTTTGAAGACTTTGCTTTTAAAAGTTTTATTTAAATGTTTTTATTTATTTTTGAGAGAGAGAGAGAGAGGGAGAGAGAGAGAGAGAGAGATAGCATAAATGGGGGAGGGGCAGAGAATCCCGAGGGGAGCGGGCTCTCTGTTGTGCAGAGCCTGACACAGGACTCGAACTCACAAACCTTGAGATCATGATGTGAGCTGAAGCCAGACGCTTAACCGAGCCACCCAGCCACCCTAACTCCTTGAAGATGTGAACAGCCTTGAAAATCCAGTATGGATCCCAAGCTGGGCTTTTTCTTACTTCCTGGAAAGGTATCTTGAGTATCTTGAGAAAATTACTCCTTTACTGTTGTCTCCTGATGAGAATCCATTCCAGCCTCACAGTAGATAATTCTTAGAAAAAGTATGACCATAGGAACGTTGACTCTTACTCTTATAATATTAGAGGGTCCCTTATGCTGAACCACATTATTATAGAACATGTAACCTATTTTTTTTTTTTTTTTGAGAGAGAGAGCTCAAGTGAATGAGGGGCAGAGAGAGAAAGGGAGGGAGGGAGAGAGAGAGAGAGAGAGAGAGAGCAGCAGAACTCACCCAAAGCAGGGCTCGTGTTTACCTAAGGTCGAGCTCATGCTCACCCAAAGCCAAGCTCAAGCTTACCTGATACAGGACTCGAACTTACGAACTGTGAGATCATGACCTGAACCGAAGTCAGATGCTTAAGACGGAGCCACCCAGGCACCCTAACTTGTACTTTCTTTCCTCTAATGCAAGGTCTCATGCAAGAAGTGAGCTGGTGGGCTTAATTTTGATGAATTTTAATTCATTTAATTTTTGATGAATTTTGATGAATTTTGATGAATTGCACTTCTTGCAAGCAGCCATTTCTTTTGTAGCATCTAGTCCTCTCTCTGCATTCCTGCGTCAGCTCACATCGCCGAATCTTCTCAGCCTGGGTGGTGGCAAGTGGGTCTGAGTTGATATCTGGATCCTTCGGGGCATTTCTTGAAATTGCGTAACTCATTTGAAAAGAGCCAACAGATACAAAAAGTGTTTTTAAGTCTGAATTGTTCATTTGACCTCAGTCTTTCTAAAGATGATCACCTTTTAGGTAATTATTATATACACGATACCAATATAAAATGTTATAGAGCCAAGGGGGGCTATCAGAAGCCAGGAAGACCCCAGCAGTAAGAAGTTGGTGTTGGCCAGGGTGGGGAGGGGGCGCTGGGGTGGCTCAGTCAGTTAAATGTCGGGGTCTCGATTTTTGGCTCAGGTTCACGAGCTGAAGCCCCGCGTTGGGCTCTGCGCTGGCTGTGCAAAGCCTGCTTGTGATTCTCTCTCTCCCCCTCTCCCCTGTGTGCTCTCTCTCTCCCTAAATAATAAATAGACATTAAAGAAAAAGAAGTTGGTGTTAGAAAGCATCTTCCTTTACGCATGGAGCTGAAATGAAGGGTGATTCTCTACAGTCACAGTAACTTAAACCTTCACTGGTCTGTCGATTCTTCTTGTGGAAGGTGGCTTGGGACAGTACCTTATGATACCAGGGATTCTTTGAATCCATAAACCCACCAGCTGTCCAGTGTCTTGGAGATACAGGTAGTGGGATCTGGTCTTGTGAGTGCTTGGCCGGACAGCCTGCTGGAGCCTCGGGTTTGTTTGCTTCAGAAATGAAGGGAGGGGTGCCTGGGTGGCTTAGTCGGTTAAGCGTCTGACTTCAGCGCCAGGTCATGATCTCATAGTTCGTGGGTTCAAGCCCCGCGTCAGGCTCTGTGCTGACAGCTCGGAGCCTGGAACCTGCTTCAGATTCTGTGTCTCCCTCTCTCTCTGCCCCCTGCCCTGCTCACACTCTGTCTCTGTCTCTCAAAAAGTGAATAAACGTTAAAATAATGATGACGATGATGATGATGATAATAAACCAGCAGCAACAACAACTTCCTTGGATTCACTCTCACCTTGCCCCCAGAGAACAAGACAGAAACTCAAAGAGAACTGTATACTATTAGGAGAAAAATACTAACATAGATTAACAGCATTTACTGGCCACACAACACAGGGCTTCAGGGCTCACCTTGTTCAGAATCCTAGGTGAGCAAGCAGGTCCAGCACTTGATTTCCTTCGGAGGTGGAAGAATCACTCAAACTCAGTGGAACCTAGAGGAGAAATAATGTAACGAAGCCCTAAACAGACGTCGTTATCATCAGCTCACTGGTATGGAGAACAATAAGTCTGAGTTCTCTTGCTTAATCTTTCTACTGTAACCCCCAGTGTAAGGTGCAGAAGAGATGGAACCTTTGGGAATGAAAGCCTGGGTGATCCATTAGAAAGGAGGGCTCTCGAGGGCCATCGTCTGTTTCCTTTCACTGATTTCAAAACCGTGGTTACAGATGCAGTTGATGTACACAAATAATTTTAGTTTTCATTTGCATCTTTGTTGAGCCACTTAATTTTTGATCATTTAATTAATAGATAGTATGTTTCATGAAATCATCCTGAATCACTACTGTACTTTCTTACTCACTTTGTGGATGCTTTTCTTATTATCACAGGTTAATTAAAAAAAAAATACATCCTGTATTAATTGTTCAAAAAAATTTTTTTAATGTTTATTTATTTTTGAGAGAGACAGAGACAGGATGTGAGTGGGTTAGGGGCAGGGAGAGAGAGGGAGACACAGAATCCAAAGCAGGCTCCAGGCTCCTAGCCGTCAGCACAGAACCCGACGCGGGGCTCAAACTAACAAAGCTGTGAGATCATGACCTGGGCTGAAGTCGGACGCTCAACCGAATGAGCCACCCAGGCGCCCCACTGGTTAATTTCTTTTAATGTTTATTTATTTTAGAGAGAGAGAGAGCACACACATGAGCAGGGGCAGGGCAGAGAGAGGAAGACAGAGGATCTGAAACAGGCTCCACACTGACAGCAGAGAGCCTGATGCAGGGTTTGAACTCAGCTATGACCTGAGCTGAATTCAGACACTTAACCTACTGAGCCACCTAGGTGCCCCTTATTATCACAGTTTATATAAAACATTTACACGACAGCCTTAGTATATAGAATACATAGCACAAATGTCTACCTCTGTGTGTGTGTGTATGTGTGTATGTGTTGAAATAATCCTTTTGCTGGGAAAAATGCTTATAGACAAAATGATTTTGATTAATTTTGCTCCTTATTATTATATTTGTTATCTTTATATTTTGCTTCTTATTATTATATATTATATCTTCTTATATATTGGGGGACCTAAGTTATGGTTCAACAGAACTATGTCTAAATCAGCCATACAAATGAAACTATACCTAAACCCTTATCCCCAAAGAGGTTTTCCATTTTAAAAGTTCGAATGAGGGATGCCTGGGTGGTTCAGTCCATTAGGTTAAGTATCCGACCTCGGCTCAGGTCATGACCTCACAGTTCATGAGTTCAAGCCCCACATTGGGCTCTGTACTGACAGGTCGGAGCCTGGAGCCTGCTTCAGATTCTGTGTCTCCTTCTCT
The DNA here is from genome assembly GCF_016509475.1 of Prionailurus bengalensis. Taxonomy (NCBI): domain Eukaryota; kingdom Metazoa; phylum Chordata; class Mammalia; order Carnivora; family Felidae; genus Prionailurus; species Prionailurus bengalensis. Next base: position 229,692,989 of record NC_057343.1, read on the forward strand.
CTCTGTCCTTCCCCAACTCACGCTCTGTCTCTCTCTTAAAAACAAATAAACATTAAAAAAATTTTAAAAGTAAATGAAAAATAAAATCTTGAATAAATTGTTCTACTTTCCTTCAGAGGTAACTTTATCTTTTCCATAACTGTTGTCCCATTGTTTGGTCATTTACCTACTATTTGGTACGTGACAGGTTGCTTTCATAATTCCAAATTGCATTGAGAAAGAATGAAATCGTGCCATTTGCAGCAACGTGGATGGAACTGGAAGGTATTATGCTAAGTGAAATAAGTCAGAGAAAGATATCATGTGTGGATCTTGAGAAAGTTGACAGAAGACCATGGGGGAAGGAAAGGGGGAAAAAATAGTTACAAACAGAAAAGGAGGGAGGCAAACCATAAGAGAGTCTTAAATACAGAGAACAAACTGAGGGTGGATGGGGGAGTGGGGGAGAGGGGAAAGTGGGTGATGGGCATTAAGAGGGGCACCTGTTGGGATGAGCCCTGGGTGTTGTATGGAAGTGATGAACCATGGGAATCTACCCCCAAAACCAAGAGTACACTTTACACTGTATGTTAGCCAGTTTGACAATAAATCATATTAAAAAAAAAAAAGAAACAGAAAACAACAACAAAAAATCCAAATTGCTTTAAATTGTACTATTTACTTTAGGGTATATTATTTTGTCAGTTTTAATCTTTGGGGGGAAATGTACTTCTTAGCCTCATTTTAATTCTTTGAGAATGTAGGTGGTTACTTTAAATGACAAAGTGATTGGTGTTAACAATGATATTGAATTGACCACAACCATCTCAATAATGTTCGAGCTTTAACTTGCTATTTTTTAAAATCAGGAATTGAATAATTTGCCCCTTTGTCCACATTATAGTAACTGTTGCTCTTGTGAATAATGGCTTTCATAAGCAACATGGGGGCTTTTAGTACTGATTCCATAGCTCTCAAGTGGCGATGGGAGTGGAAATGTAGGTTGTAATAAGTCTTGCAAACTGTGTTGAGAATTTTGGACCTTTCAAAACAGCTGAGGGAAATCCCAGAATGGCTAGGAGCAGGAAAGGGGGTGATGGCAGAGAAGAGGGTGAGCAAGGAGACCAATTATGGAGAGTAGTCCATGAGGAATAATTAAAGCCTAAACCAGGGCAGTGGCTATGCAAATGGAAGGAATGGATGGAGGAAGAAAACATATTATGTTGGAAGCACTGATAAGACAGGGTGCGGTTTATGGATTTGACAGCCCCATGCTCTGCCTGTTCCCAGCAGACATGAAAACATGCATCCTTAGCATAAGTACAAGATTAGAAAGTTTTTATCCCTTTTATCCCTTTTTCAGCCACTTTATTATGCTTTAGTAACGATGTGTGAAATTCTAAAGTATGATTTATTTTGTGCCACCCTATAATTTTATTTTTCAAACTGCTTATTTCCCAAATAAGTATTATAACGCTTCCAAAAATCCACGCTTGGAATGAATCAAGGGAGGGGATAAGAGAGGAGACACATCTTCTGAGCAGCTACCATGATTCAGTTACTGTTGTAGCTGCTTTCCTACTTACATCCTCATACTCACTCTCTGAGCTGTTTTTACATCCATCTCACAGATGAGGAAACTGAGGCTCATAGCGTTACATAACATGGCCAGTGTCAGGCAGCTGTTAGATCCTGGGAGCTGTGATTCAAACCTATGTCTTCCTGTTGCCAAACCATCGTTCTTCCCATGGCTTTACATTCCCCCCTTATCTGCCTTCTTCAGGTGAGGAGGTTTTCTTTTTTTAATGTCCAGATTTATTTCAGCTTAATGCTAGATAAAAGCTAGCATGTGTACAGGTATTATGTCAAATTAAGTGGCTGTTATTTTTTATTTTATTTTTAATTTTTATTTTATTTCATTTATTTTATATATGTATGTGTATATATATATATACACATGTGTATATGTGTATATATATATATACATATATATATATATATGGCTTCCATATAACATATATATATGTTTTCCCATTCCCATCCCCCATGGTCTTCTGTTAAGTTTCTCAAGATCCACATATGAGTGAAAACATACGATATCTGTCTTTCTCTGACTGACTTATTTCACTCGACATAATACCCTCCAGTTCCATCCACGTTGTTGCAAATGGCAAGATTTCATTCTTTCTCATTGCCAAGTAGTATTCCATTGTATATAGAAACCACATCTTGTTTATTTCAGGTGAGGATTTTTATAACGCTCGCCTTTAGGAACTCAGGAATGATCATGATAGTGTGCAAAATGTGGGAATAAAAAATATTTGAATTTTTCCCTTTAGCTACCTTTCCTTCCTTCCTTCCTTCCTTCCTTCCTTCCTTCCTTCCTTCCCTCCCTCTCTCCCTCCTTTCTTCTTTCTTTCTCTCTTTCTCTCTTTCTCTCTTTCTCTCTTTCTCTCTTTCTCTCTCTCTCTCTTTCTTTCTTTCTTTCTTTCTTTCTTTCTTTCTTTCTTTCTTTCTAGAGGGAGAGAGAGTGCGAGATGGGGAGAGGAGCAGAGGGAGAGAGAGAATCTCAAGCAGGCTCCATTCTCAGCACGGAGCCCAACACAGGGCTTGATCCCATGACCCTGGGATCATGACCTGAGCTGAAATCCAGAATGGAATGCTGAACCAACCCAGCCCCCCAGGTGCCCCTACTTTCTTTCTTAGTGTAATGGTAGTGTGAGTTCTTTTGTTATAGCTGCTTATGGAAAGGAATTTTGTAGGTGCCATGAAATGTCACTTTCTGTACTAATTTTTACATTTTTTCAAATTTGAGATTCTTATGTAGTGAATCAGTGAATTGAAATAACCACTAAGGAAGCTTTTTTAAAAAACGTAACCGAACAAAAGGAAACAAAAGTGATAAAGGCAGGTTTTGCTGGAATTGCTACATCCCCCCCCCCCCCAAATTAAGAAAGTGATACAGGTTCCGAGCTTTTGTCTTGCTTAGCGAGGGAATTTTCCTTTGCTGGAATGTCCCTGGACCCGACTCGCTGTGCTCAGGGCCTGGTACAGTTCTACATGCCATAGCTGCTCAATCAGTGGTGATGGACTGGCCAGAACATGAAGCAGTGGCCGGTGGCCTTTGCCCTTTGTCTTCATGCAGTTTAGTTACTAGAGCCTTTGTTTTAAATCTGTGGTTTTCAGTCACAGGGTGAGAACTTCCACATTTCTATTTCTGGCACCAAGATATGCCTGGATTTTCTTGTTCACTCTTTGTTTCAGTCTGAAACAGGGTATAGAATTTAGTCATTCGTTCCAAAATATTGAGAGCCTACTGTGTACCAGGCATCGTTCCAAGAGTTGAGGGAACGTATTAATGAACCAAAAAAATCCTTGGAGACTAACTAATGAGTAATTTATATGTTATGTTAGAAAGTGGTAAATGCTATTTAAAAACACAGAGTGGGGTAAGAGGGAGAGCTAGGGAATCAGATAGTGGGCTATGATTTTAAACAGGGTGGTCAAAGTAGGTTCCACTGAGAAGGTGACATTTAAGGAGAAGTTGAAGGGGAGGAGGGAGTAAGTTACCTGGTAGGATGGGCCTGATACAGCAACAGCCAGTGCAAAGGCCCTGAGGTAGGAGAGTGCATTATGTGTTTAAGGCAGTTGGTCTCCAAGTGTGGTGCCCTGAACAGACAGGAATAGCAGCCCTGCATCACCTGGAGGTAGGTTAGATTCCCGGGCTCTGCTCTGGCTTATTGCTGATTTAGGGCTTATTGGATGTGGCTGGCGCAAAATGAAGACGGAGCCTCACAGGCTGTGGTAAGGTCTTAGCTTTTACTCTGAGAGACATGGTTAGTCCTTAGAGGGTTTGGGGAGAGGAGGTATGTTTCAGAGCAGTGTTCTGACTGGTAGGCTGGGAATAGACAACGGGCGGTAGGGATGAGCCAGGGAGACCTATTTGGGTCCTGTCATTTAAAGGAGAAACGACAGAGACATGCACCAGAGTGTCAGCAGTGGAGTTGGTGAGGAACGATTAGCCTCCGGGTCTGTTTCTGAAGTAGAGGTGATAGGATTTGTTGATGACCAGGATGTGGAGTTTGAGGAAAGGGACGTAGTGACAGAGGCCTCCAAAATTTTAGCTGCTGGGAGAATGGGACTGCCGTCTGCTGGGATGGGGAAGGCTGGGGGGCAGCAGGTATGCAGGAAAGAGCCCTGACTTCCCTTTTGCTAGTGTTGCTGGGGTGGTGGGGGACATCTCTTCGACATTCACGTGGAGACATCGAGACCACGTATGGTGAAGAGCTGGGAAGAAGCTCTCAGTTACCAGCGTATCGATGGTGTTTAACACAAGACAAGAGTTTGTGGAATTGTTACGCCATGTTTCTCGTAGTCAAAAAGAAAATCCTAAAAATGATTACATAAATTAAGCACTAAAGGAAAAGGACTTGCACTAGAGTTTCACAATGGCAGTTTGGGCTACGTGTTGGTTCTCCCTCCCCATGATGTTCGTGTGGGCACTGGACCAGAGCGAAGGGAAGTCACCCAATTAATCATGGAATTAATGAGTAGTCCCATTATATTTTGTATGATTTCATATGATTCATTGCTGCACATAACTTTATTATTTTTTTACTTTTTAAAAGTGTATTGATTTTGAAAGAGAGAGTGTGTGAAAGAGTTGGGGAGGGGCAGAGAAAGAGGGAGAGAGAGAATCCCAAGCAGCCTGCATACTGCCTGCACAGAGCCCAGTGGGGGGCTTAAACCCATGAACCGCAAGATCATGACTTGAGCCTAAATCAAGAGTTGGATGCTTAACCAACTGAGCCATTCAGCCACCCCAATCACTATTTTTAACTTTAGATTTCTAGTTCTCTCAGCAGGGAGTAGAATCTACAATAACTGCTGAGCCATATCCGGAGTACCCAATCGAATATTTACCCTGCTGAAGCTGCTGTGGAAATCTGAGCTTCGTAGCACGTGCCCAGGTAGCTCCACTGAGCACAACTGGAACTCCCAACCATGCCTTTTAACCATGCGTTGAACCCTGGTTTCCCCATATTGTGTCACATGTAAATTCATATTACTTCATTAATGCATCTAAGCATCGGTCAGTGGGCACTATATTTAGAAAGCTTTTCAAGTAAACTGACTAATGCATATCTTTCTGTCCAAATTTTTAAATACTATTTACCCACTGTCCTTTTTCCTTTAATGTAATTTACTGTCAAATTGGCTTCCATACAACACTCAGTGCTCATCCCAACAAGTGCCCTCCTCAATGCCCATCACCCACTTTCCCCTCTCCCCCACCCCCCCTCCCATCAACCCTCAGTTTGTTCTCTGCATTTAAGAGTCTCTTATGCTTTGCCTCCCTCCCTCTCTGTTTGTGACTATTTTTTCCCCCTTCCCTTTCCCCATGGTCTTCTGTTAAGTTTCTCAGGATCCACATGTGAGTGAAAGCATATGGTATCTGTCTTTCTCTGACTGACTAATTTCACTTAGCATAATACCTTCCAGTTCCATCCATTTTGCTGTAAAAGGCAGGATTTCATTCTTTCTCATTGACAAGTAGTATTCCATTCTATATATTAACCTCATCTTCTTTACCCATTCATCAGTTGATGGACATTTAGGCTCTTTCCATAATTTGTCTATTGTTGAAAGTGCTGCTATAAACATTGGGGTACAAGTGCCCCTATGCATCAGCACTCCTGTATCCCTTGGGTAAATTCCTAGCAGTGCTATTGCTGGGTCCTAGGGTAGATCTATTTTTAATTTCTTGAGGAACCTCCACACTATATTCCAGAGCGGCTGCACCAGTTTGCATTCCCACCAACAGTGCAAGAAGGTTCCCATTTCTCCACATCCTTGCCAGCATCTGTAGTCTCCTGATTTGTTCATTTTAGCCACTCTGACCGGCGTGAGGTGGCATCTCAGTGTGGCTTTGATTTGTGTTTCCCTGATGACGAGTGCTGTTGAACATCTTTTCATGTGTCTGTTGGCCATGTGGATGCCTTCTTTGGAAAAGTGTCTATTCGTGTCTTCTGCCCCTCACTGTCCTTTCCATTTTTGATTCTTTTACTAGCTTCAGAATTAGAGCCTCTCATTAAATGACTTTGACTTTCGTGTACAGTTTGACTTGGTGCCAGAGGCTCATCCTCTCTGTTGTCTTCCTGCCTCTGGGCTTCCTGCTGCCTTTGGCTGGTTCTTTTTTTTTTTTTTTAAATTAAAAAAAATTACATTTATGTATTTTTGAGAGACAGAGTGAGACAGAATGCGAGCGGGAGAGGGGCAGAAAGGGAAGGAAACGCAGAATCTGAAGCAGGCTCCAGGCTCTGAGCAAGAGTTCAGCACAGACCCCAACGCGGGGCTTGAACCCACAAAATGTGACATCGTGAACTGAGCCGAAGTCGGACACTTAACCGACTGAGCCACCCAGGTGCCCCTGCCTTTGGCTGGTTCTGTGTCACAGCTGTTCCCTGCTTCCCCATCCTCACTGGTCCCATCTTTTTTCTCCTTCTGTTCCACGGACTCTCCCTCTCCAAACCACCAAGAAGAAGAAGTAACCAATATGGACAATAATCTTTCTAAACCATTCTCTCCCCAGCTATCTATAAAGATCCTTCAGGAAAGATGTAAAACTTTACTTGTCATGGAGACAGTAGCACCCGTTCAGGCCCAGAACATTTTTCAATTTAAATGTACCTCCAGCACCTGTACCTGGTACAGGTTGTTTGCCTGTCATTTGGACCCTTGCTTTTCAGAGAACTGGATACTATTTCAACTAGCAGGTTGAACATAATCACATTCAAACAACAGAGCTGTTATCAGTAAGAGACTAAGGGAAGACAGTGAATCTATTCGGAGAGATCTGTGTGTGTCTTTTCAAATATATGTCAATGTATTTTCAATATATTTCACTTTTCAAACAAGCTTCAATATAATCACAGAAGTCACCTAACGTGATTTGACTTTAGGAAATAAATAGACGGTACGGTGGATATTGATGGTATTTTTAGTAAGTTTCACATTGTTTGCTACCAATTCTTTCCTCCATTAGCTCCCCTCTTATTTTCATGAAGTTCCTGCAGCCACATATGATAACTGCATTACAGGAGCTTGAGAACAGTCCTCTAGGTGAACTTTGTCAGGGATGGCCAAACAATAGTTGTTAATTAAGGAAGAGAATATATTTATGCAAATTAACAGGAATTGGAGAAAGAGAGAACTCATCTCCTAGAAGATGTAACTGCAAACAAAAGAAGGGTGAAGGAGCTAGAAGATAATTTGCTTTACCGGCTGACGAGTACCCAGGGGTCCCTGGTGGAAGACGAGAGTCTCATTGTCGTGCTGAGCAACACAAAACAGACCGCGGAAGAGGTGACACAGAAGCTGGAGATCGCGGCAGAGACAGAAATTCAGATTAACTCAGCCCGGGAGGAATACAGACCTGGTGAGTTTGGTAATGAAAGACAAATGTCACAGGAGAATGAAGTGAGAAACAAACCAAAATCAGAGAAACTGAAGGAAGTAAGGGCTGTGTGAAGTGGGGTGGCCGTTCCTGTTTTGTGACGTTGCGTTGGGACATATACAGTAAGACTGGTAGAAAACATTTTTTAATGGTGTAAATTCTCTAGGTGCTGATAATCCATGTTAGTTAGCAAATTCTTTCAGGTCCCTGTGAACTTACTTTTAAATTAGAAGGTAAAAAGGGAGACCTTTTAAAGAACGTCTGACTACAGTTTTGAAATTTAAGGAATTAGTGCAGCGTTTGTGGGCTGCTCATTAGTTCTTTATCATTTGGTCACAATGAGCCGGTGTTTTGTTTGCAGTCTTTGTATTAGGAAGGTAGTTCCTTGGTTTCCTGGGAGTGCTTTAGTCTTACTCAGCAATTTGCAAAGCAGTGTTGTTCATTGGTTACAAGAGGGGCCTGCTAAAAGAACTCAATTCCCTTTAGAAAATTATCATTCTTTCTGAAAAAAATAATCAAAACAGCATCATCTGCTGCTGGAGAGTCAGGAGCATCATCTTTGCGATGATGCCTTGTTTTGCCAACCTGACCCCAAGCTTAGTCAAGGCTTCCTCATGGAGCTTAAGAATGAGGTCCATAAAATGCGTACACACTTTGCTGCGTGTTAGAGTGTTTGCGATCCCATCAGTTACCTTTTCTACCTATGAAAAAATACAGTGAAATTCATAAGGGTTCTAAATCCATAAGAGGTTCTAAAACGGAAAAATGCTGTGTGATAAACACAAATAGCAGAGTGCTTACACAGAGCTTATAAATAAGAGTTCAATATATATAATGAGCATTGCTCTAGACCCTCAGAGCTGGTAGATAGTCATTGATAAAAATAAAACTTGTTGTTTTCATTTAGAGTTTAGGCTGGTCTGGGCACAGATCATTTATTTTCCACCCTCGTAGCACAAGCAACCTTGCTCTCTGTCTTTCAGTGGCAACACGGGGCAGCATCCTGTACTTCCTCATCACTGAGATGCGCTTGGTTAATGAAATGTATCAGACTTCGCTCCGCCAGTTTCTTGGCTTGTTTGACCTTTCCTTAGCCCGGTACGTCTGCACTCAGGAAGCCAAGCTGAATTCTATATCTGTGGGCTAGAATGATGACATTACATTTGTAACTTCTTTTCCTCTTGCTACTGAGTCTTTTTTTCTTTTTTTAATCTAAGTGTAGTGTAATTACCAGGGTGTTAACAAATCATTCTCATTTGTCATTTTATGCTCAGAGACAGGCCCATCAACTCTTCATCCATTGATTGATCCCTTTGGTTTTGTGTGTTTCTGTTACACAAGAAAATTCCCAAGACTTTTTTTTTTTTTTTTTGTGAGTGACAGTACCCTGCGGGTAAAATCGATGTAGGCAACATTGAGGATTCTGTTATGTTATTTTATGTTGAGAGAATGCTTGTTATTTTCACTTGAGGATGCTGATTCTTGTGTACAAAGGAACTGGCTCGCCAAAGTCATGTATTTGCCGTTAAAGAGGTTGTTTTTATGGACAATGGGAAAGGGCGGTGGGGTAAGCTGGGTTTAAGTGTTCTCTCCTCCAGGTCGGCCAAGAGCCCAATTACAAGCAAGAGGATTGCTAATATCATTGAGCATATGACTTATGAGGTTTACAAGTATGCAGCCCGGGGATTGTATGAGGAGCACAAGTTCTTATTCACCTTGCTGCTTACCCTGAAGATCGACATCCAGAGGAACCGAGTGAAGCATGAAGAGTTTCTCACCCTTATCAAAGGTCAGTATAACAATAGAAAGCGTTGTACACGGGTCCAGATGTAGGAATTCTTTGAAGGTCTTGTGCGGTATTATTTTTTTTTTCTGGCTACAGTAGTTTCCTTGCACATCATTGGAGATTGCGTATACGTGGAATACTTTATTTGTTCATTTATTGCATGAATATTTATTGAGAACCTACTACTGTATGCCGAGGCACAGACTAGGCACTTGGGGCACATCATAAAACAACAAGTAAATTGTGTAGTATGGGAGAAGCTAGTAGGCACTATAGAAAAAGCAAAGCAGGGAAAGGGGGATGGGGAGTTATAGGGTATGTGGACTGGGAATTAACATTCTAAATGGGATATTTAGTGGGGTATCTAATGGGTAGGCCTCCCTGAGAGATGGACAAGTGAGTAAAGGTCTGGAGGAGCAGGGGTCGCTGGCCTTGGGGACTTGAAGAGGAAGAGTATCAAAGGAAGACAGCATCAATGCTCTGGTGGGAGTCAAGCCTCCCATGACTGAGGCTGGAGCCATGGTGTGTGTGTGAAGGGGGCAGGGGTGATTGTGGAGCTCATCCTGCAGATACTGATTCTGTATCTGTTGAGGCATTGCTCGCAGGCAGGTCCCCTGTGCCACTGCACAATACAGCCCAGTGGAAGGCTAGGAAACAAATTTGCTGTCGTGTTCTTGAATGTCTGGACAAAAAATATTTAAAGTAACTGTGGAAATGATGCTCGGGTCGAAATGGCTTTATCTACTACACCTTTCTAAGCCATCTCTTTATCGATGAGACACAATTTTATCTACAGTAGGTGGGGGGGAGATTTTCATGTTTACCTGGAGAGTAGATTTGCAGAGGAACTTGAAAAGGACCCTGAAGGAGCAGTAGGGAAGGGGTGTGGGCAGGCACATGCTGTGCCCTGGGGGTGTGTGTGGGTCCACAGCCATATGTGAATAAATGCATATTCGTGTTTGTATAAATATGTGTTTGCATATGTATCTTATAGAAACAACAAAGACTCATTTGGTTACACTTGAACTTAGAAATGTATGATTTATGGGGCGTCTGGTTAGCTCAGTCCGTGAAGCATCCGACTCTTGGTTTTGGCTCAGGTCATGATCTCAGTGTCCCAGGGTCGTGAGATCAAGGTCTGTGTTGGGCTTTGTACTTATAGCCCAGAGCCTACTTACAATTCTCTCTCTCTCTCCCTCTCTCTCTGTGCCTCCCCTGCTCTTGGTTTCTCTCTCTCTCTCTGAAAATAAATAAAGAAACTTAAAAAGAAAAAAAGAAATGTATGATTTATGGACAATCTCTCTCTCTCTCTGTTTTTAATTCTTTGTCTCTAACCCTCGAACTCTTGCTCCTTAGGTTTCTTTATTTTTCAGTTTTCCTAAATCGGAGCACGTGGATGAACTGGGGAGACATCCCTTAGATGTTTGGTGTCGGGGTTGACTTTTTCGCCGAGCCCTTCCAATAATACTGTCTCATTGACTGGTCCTCCAGCTGATGGGCATTTACTGTGGCAAGTTGTTCCCGACAGCCTCAACTCAGGCACGAAATGCATTTCCTCATGAAATGCATCCAGGTCTGGTTGAAATACCGTAAAGTGTGTTACAGTTTGGCATGATGATAGCAGATGTGGGATTAGGTTTAGCAAGACTAAGTGAAAATAGTGACTTTGCTGATTTCTTGATGAGTGTCTCAAGCAGATTCTTTAACTTTTTTTCAGGCTTCAGCCTCCTCAGCTGTAAGACAAGGATAGTCAAATCTACATCATCAGATTCTTGAGAAGTCATACAATTTCTGTAAATCTCGGCACATGGAACGTGTTCAGCAAATGATAGGCATTGTGATATTTTCTTTAGTATTTTAGTTTGTTTTGATTAGTCCCCGGCTGGCGTAGGCTGGACAGCTTTTGTGGGTCTTTGGCATTCAACAGTTTTAGAATGCTGCTTTATGAAACGGAGTGTCAGAATAAACTTCGGAATGCAGTTACGTTGTAAGATTGCTCTTTGCTGGTTATGTTTGGTGACAGTTACCCAGTGAGTGAACTCCCCTGCAGAGGGAGTTCACTTGTTTGCAAATGTTATTTAAAGATTTTTTAAAAACGTTTTTGATTTTTTTTTAACATTTATTTATTTCTGAGACAGAGAGAGAGCATGAACAGGGGAGGGTCAGAGAAAGAGGGAGACACAGAATCCGAAACAGGCTCCAGGCTCTGAGCTGTCAGCACAGAGCCCGACGCGGGGCTCGAACCCACAGACCGTGAGATCATGACCTGAGCCAAAGTCGGACGCTTAACTGACTGAGCCACCCAGGCGCCCCCGTTTTTGATTTTTTTGAGAAAGAGAGAGAGAGAGTGAGGGAGGAGGGGAGCAGCAGAAAGAGAGGGAGAGAGAAAATCCCAAGCAGGCTCTGTGCTGTCAGTGCAAAGCCCGACTCGGGGCTTGAACTCCTGAACCGTGAGATCATGACCTGAGCCAAGATCAAGAGTGGGATGCTTAACCAACTTAGCCACCAAGCACCCTGAAAATGTTATTCAGATAGCAGTACTTTGATACTGGTCTTTTAATTTGCTCATCTCCAAGGTGGGAAAGGATCAGTCCAGATGGCGTGCTAAATCTGCTTTGGCTATACCACTTTATAACTGTGTGGTGTAACTTGTATACATTTTTTTGTTATAAGAACACATCATTTTTACCAAGTATTACCTTAAAAATTGGAACTTACTTTTTCCCAAAGTAAGGGTTTCCAGAATGAAAGCAACGGTGTAAGTCTCAATCATCTTGAGAAGTTATTTTGAATTATTCCTATTCCAACCATTTATTCATCAGAAGTACATTTAATCTGGTGCCATATTATCCAGGAATACATCTGTCCCCAACCCATTACAATCATTCTCTGTGGCCCATTGTACACTGTTAAAGCAGATAAGATATTCATGACACAGTTACTCTCTACTAAACAATGAATAATGCTTTGGTTGCAAGAAACACCCTTTCCTTCCCATAAATAGCTTCTCCCTAACTCTCTAGTGAATATCTTATTCTTTTGAGTTTGTTGGAAAATGGACGGTTTCCATAGAAATTGGTATGACATTTTTCAACACAATGCCACTGTCCTTAGGTCTTTAACTACTCCCTGCCATTAAAGCAATCTGTTTTGATTTTGTGAGTTAATAATCTTATCAAAATTGCTTCAAGGCCACACTTACCTTCTTGGAAATATACTCAGATGGATTTGGCAAAAGATAGTAATTTAGTGGGGTCCATGGGGTACCTGGAAAAAGTAGAGATTGGCTCAATAAATATCTCGAGTATTGTTATTTGTTCATCACCTGCTCTGTTCAGAAAAGGATTTTAAAGGTAACCAAATGCATTGGTTATATTCTTTTAAGAATTATGCTTGGAACATATTTTCCCTGAAACATTTTAATAGATGGTGTTTATTGAACAGTATATTATATCCTATAAAGACTTTCTAACTCTTCCTCTGACTTAAAATATGACTGTTTACACATTTAGTTTTTCTGAGGTGAGCAACAACATTTTAAGGTGTCATTTATTTTATGGTACTGTGAGAGTTACATGAATCGCATGAGCTTAGGTAAATCAGCAGCAAGATAAGAGTCACTACCCAATGGAAATTTTTGCTGTGGTGAGACTGACCAAAAATAAGTGATACAACACAGGATCCTTCAATGTGCTCAAAATGGATATAGATAATATACTGATTTATAGATGAGAACTCTTTAAACACATGTAGTGCTGCTGACATTTCCAGATAAATTCTCTCCTTGAAAGAGCTTGTGTGAACATCATGCACTTCTTAACATTGACAGTAGCTACTCATTTAGTGACCCTCTGCTCTGGTCTTGATCCCATTTCGTGTGCTTTACACATGTGTTTTCTGTCATTCTGTCATTATCACAACATCCAGGCTTCATTATTCCCAGCGTACATATATTTGGAAACAGAGACACAGACAGATGAGCTACGTTGTCCCAGACCTTGGCCAGATGGGGCTAGGACAGAATTCAGCATCCTCCTGGGCCACACTTATATTGCTGATTCTCAAGTGTGTTTTTCTAAAATCATCTATTCCTTTATTAAATTTTAAAGCTTGTCCATTATGATGACACATTTCTGAGTTAAAAAAATGTCAAGGTTGTAAAATAGTTAAAATGAAAAGTGTAAGCAAAAGCTTTTATAAGCAGACTGTTTTAGAGTAAAGAAAGAAAAGTCTAGTAACTTTATATGTTTAATTTTAAAGGAGGTGCCTCATTGGACCTTAAAGCTTGTCCTCCTAAACCATCCAAATGGATCCTGGACATGACCTGGCTGAATTTAGTGGCACTCAGCAAACTTAGACAGTTTTCTGATGTCCTTGATCAGGTAACTTGTGCTTTGAATAAACTTATGGCCGTGTCACGGGGAGCAGCTTCCTGATTTATCACCAGCTATAGTATTTGCAGAAGAGAGATTTTTTCACTTTGTCACTCATACAATGATATTACCTGTGTTTGACCTTGCTCATGCCCACTCAACTTTCTGATAAAGCGAACTCCACCCAAGTTTAACTACTATTGTCCTGTACCATATGTCAGTATCACCAACTGGAGATCCACAAGTGGGGAAACTGATAGATTTAATTAGATCATTAGATACAGTTAAGAGGAGATTGAATGGAAAAAAAAAATACAAAGAGCCTGTATCGAAATGCCTGCCCATTTGTCCTTGTCTCTCTTCTTCTTCCTCTCCTTGTCCTTCCACCATTATATTGCTTTAGCCAGGCATCTGGACTTACATCTAATGCCAGTGCTTGGCCCCTTATCTTTACAAGTTATCGTCCTTTCCCAACCAGCCAGTTCCCTATGAATTGTGTATGTACTGGGATCATGGAAGTTGGGTCTGGAGAGTTCAGTTGAGACAAACCAGGAAACGGATTCTTAAACATCAGAAGACCAGAGAGGTCACACTGACAGCAAGGTGGCTTTATTCAGCCATGAGTTGTAGGCTTTTTTATGGCCAGAACCTGTGCTAAGGTTGGTTCTTCATGTTCCTCCCAGTTTAAGTTGACCAGAAGCTTAATGTTCAGCTTTTTAAAAATGCTTTGTACGTTTTTATGTATTTTTATGTTTTGGCCTGTGTCTGGTGATCTGCGTTATTTCTACCATGCAGGGAAATAACTTTCATTTGGGAGGTTTTAATGTACTCTAGCTTATTCCCCTCGAAGGTGACTGCTAGTGACCTTTCCTCGACCGATATCTGTTCAGTAACAGTTGCTGTCGTCTGGAGATTATCTTGTGCTGAAATCCCTCCATGTCATATAGTCTTTCATGACTGAGGGAAGTTATTGTTTTTTACTCTTATATGATACTTTCTAAATACAGATCTGGAATGCCTTTTCCTTTGATTAGGCCTCCCAGAAATATACCAGGGGCTTTAATCGAAGGGAATATACCAGAGAACATAGGATTACATTTATCTTCAGATGTTGTTTGTTTGTTCTATGTTTTTGAGATGATTACCCACAGAATGCTTGTCTCTCTTTGAGTTTTTTAAGCTCTAAAGGATAATGGACTGTATTCTTTTCCTCTTTCTCAATTACCTATAGGAAACATGTGTATCATTATTCATTCGATGATGATATGAAATGGTATATTTCAAATTACTCTAGATTAATAGAATATTGACCAAAAAGCTTTTTGTTCAATAATAAACATGCATTAAATGTCTTCTTTTGTGCCAGGAGTGGTCCTGGGAAATGAGGAAGCATATGTGAATAACTAAATGAATTTGTTCTTGATCATGAGAGGATTTCATGGAGCAAATCAGATTTCCTTAAAGTAATGAAAATGAGTTTTCATTGATTTCTTTATTCCTTACAAAATTGTTACCACAAAGGCATTAGGAGATATTAAACAAATCAAGACTCTCCCTACTTCAAAAACTAGCTGTGAGCTGGCATTCATACGGAGTGACTTTAGCGTAAATCACATTTGATTTTAGACTTCCACACTTTTTGCTACTAGAATATAAAATAATGAAAAGGTCAAAGAATATCTTTCACACATGTCTGGAATGGTCAGAAGGTTTGATGAAAAATATCTGTGAACTATTACTAAAAGATTTTCTTGTGCTGTGATGCAATTCTTATCCCCTGATATTTCAGATATCAAGAAATGAGAAAATGTGGAAAACTTGGTTTGATAAGGAAAACCCTGAGGAAGAACCCCTTCCAAATGCCTATGATAAATCTCTTGACTGCTTTAGACGTCTTCTCCTTATTAGATCCTGGTGTCCTGACAGAACCATTGCCCAGGTAAAAAGTACATATTAGAAAAAATAGGAGAATATATATTTTTTAAGATTTTTATTATTATTATTTTTAAGTAATCTCTGCACCTAGTGTGGGGCTTGAACCTACAACTCTGAGATTAAGAGTCACATGCTCCACTGACTGAGCCAGCCAGGCACACCTGGGAGAATGAATATATATATATATATATATATATATATATATATATATATATATATTTTTTTTTTTTTTAATTTAAATTTTAGTTAACATACAGTGCAGTATTGGTTTCTGGAGTAGAATTCAGTGATTCATCGCTTACATATAATACCCAGTGCTCATCCCAACAACTACCCTCCTTAATGCCCATCACCCGTCTAGCCCATCGCCCACCCATCTCCTTCCGTCAACCCTCCATTTGTTCTCTAGAGTTAAGAGTCTCTTAAGGTTTGCATCCCTCTCTCCTTTTTTTTCTTTTCCCCTTCCCATATGTTCATCTATTATCTTTCTTAAATTCCACATATGACTGAGATCGTGGTATTTGTCTTTCTCTGATTGACTTATTTCACTTAGCATATACACTCTAATTCCGTCCACATCATTGCAAATGGCAAGATTTCATTTTTTATGGCTGGGTAATATTATATTCTATTGTATATATGTACCACATCTCCTTTATCCATTCGGCAATTGATAGACATTTGGGCTCTTTCCACAGCTTGACCGTTGTTGATAATGCTGCTATAAATATTGGGGTGCATGTGTCCCTTTGAATCAGTATTTTTGTATCCTTTGGGTAAATACCTAGCAGTGCAACTGCTGGATCGTAGGGTAGTTCTGTGTTTAACTTTTTGAGGAACCTCTAAACTGTTCTCCAGAGTGGCTGCATTCCCACCAACAGTGCAAGAGGGTCCTCCTTTCCCTAGGAGAATATTTTTAAGGAGAGTTTCCTTTGAAATATAAAGAAATGTTGAAAATTTTAATCCCAATGTGAATTTTCTTGGAGGCTTCTTTGGAATTTTCTAGCAGTACCTATGTGCAAAATGAAAAAATAAACAAGTATAGCGAGGTGTACGTTTGGGCTAAATGATTTACTAATCTTCTTTGTTCTAAATAGTACAAGAATGAATGAGAATGCCATGTTTTTAAGTTGTCACATAGGTATAACATAAAGGTGATGTATTGCTCTTCCATACCATTTTTATATTAACTTAGACATGATATGGCTGCTCCATTTTGTTAGTAGTAAAAGAACGTTTCTTTAAATAGGAATGATGAGAAGGCACTAGGAGGAGAGGCAGATGAGAGGGTAGCACAGTATTCCCAAATCTATAGTTGTGATCCCAGAAAGCCTCACCACCCCTGAGGCAGGAGTTGGCTTAAGATTCCTTGAATTTTACCTATGGTTTAAATGTGAATCCTGCCTCCAAAAGATCCATCTTTTCAAAGACCGTTAATTTGCTGGCCCACCATCATGGAAATGTCACTGCTAACAAGACCTGCGGTGTCCTGCCTTCACATGAAAAACTCAGCTTGAATATTCAGCTCAGGTTGATTCCTTAGGTGCTTCTCCCAAGAAGCCATATAGTAAAAATAGGCTGGGTTTATAATGGGATGTAGGAAGTTCAGCGCTTCACTCTCCAGAGGGAGCATTAAAACCGTATGGAGTAACCATCTCCAAAATCCATGTAGGTACCAAGGAATCATGAAAACAACTAGATTCAATGATTTATTGAGAAAAGAAAAATGAGTTTTGCAATGCAGGGCAACTGAGATCACCCTTCCTTCAGTTTTTCTTCTCAGCTTCATTACTTTTATCTTGCCCAAAAGAATTGTCAAACTGTTGCCTTAAGGACAATGTAGAAAGTTCAAGTCGTTCGTTTCTTTCTCTTTCTTTCTTCCTTCCTTTCTTCCTTCCTTCCTTCCTTCCTTCCTTCCTTCCTTCCTTCCTTCCTTCCTTCTTTTCTTTCTTTCTTTCTTTCTTTCTTTCTTTCTTTCCTTCTTTTTTTCTTTTTTTTCTTTCTTTCTTTCTTCCTCCTTCCCTCCCTTTCTTCCCCTCTTTCTCACTTCCTTCCTCTCCTCTTTCCCTCCTCCCTCCCTCCTTCTCTTTCTTTATTACTTCCTCTACTTTCTCCCTCCCTCTCCTTTCATTCTCTCCCTCCCTTTCTCTCTTCCTTCCTTTTTACCCCCTCATGTAACATTCTATTGGTTCAGTGCTAAAATTTAAGTCTACAAGCTCCTTTGTAACTTTGTCATCTTCATCCTGGTGTCTGTCATCTATAGGCTGGGTACAGCCATGGCTTCCTAACTGGGGTCTCCTCTTGCTCCTTCTTGCCCACCCTAGTCAATCCTGTATGTTCTAGAAGAAATGGAAATAAGATATTCTATTCCTTGGCTTTTAAAGTCTTTCAGTGCCTTCCCATGGCCCCTATGATAACACCCAAGTCTTAAGATCTAGAAGTCCTCTCTGGAAAAATGTTTTCTCCTCTGAAATTCTTATGCTCACATTATATTCCTTTTGTGATTTTCAACCAGACACCTTCTTGGGAAGCATATTAGAAGGTCTACAGTGTGGGTACATTCAGTCCCCATTTCCCATAAGCAGCATCAGGCTTGTTCTTGGTATTTCAGCTGAGTATGACTGCCCATGTCAGGGGACATTTGAGGGCCTGGTTGCAAAACCATTGCACTCTTGGAGGGTGTCATATGGTACATACACATTTATGTCTCAAAAGCACCCAGAAAAGAACGGGTGCAGTGGTGTGATTGACCATTTTTAAGCTCAGAGACGTAGGGTGTGGCAATCACTTTGAGAATGGATAGAGCATAGCTAGATATTCAAAATGGAGGAAGAGCCTGTATTACTGACTGAAATCAAACTTTGGATGTTTTTAAGTCAAAAACAATGGTTTAACCAGTACCACCCTTACTTTGGCTATCTGAAGCCTCTCTGATTTAAGGGAAACTCTACCTACAACTGTTTTATGTTTCTCTTGGAATGAAAGTGGGGTCCTACTAAGGTCCACCTCACCAAGACTCACTTTGCCCTGCACCTGGAAAAGTTACAGTTCATGTTGTACCCACACCTGGGCTCTGCTTATTATGTGAGAGCAGTTCTTCTGGGGAATCCCACTGGGGATAAAAACGTGGGTCTTACTCTAATGGGGTGGGAGAAGATAACAGAATGGAAGGAAGTTTTTCTTTGAGGGCACCCAATTTTTACCAGAGGGAGAATATAGACTAAAGGTCATACTCACAATAGTATTTTATCGAACATAATTATTTTACCTTATTTGAAAAGAGACTGTGTTGTTAGTCAAAATATTTATATATGGTTGATAAGTTGACATAGCCTGTGATACTGCAAGCATGTATTTCAGTCAAACCAAAATTAACGGTAAGGGAGATAAGCCAAAAATGGAAAGATATAACAATGATTAGGAGAACAATTATGGACTAAATCTTTAAAACATTAATTCATTCATTCAGGAAGTGTCTAATGTATTTCATTCAATAA
Organism: Prionailurus bengalensis; assembly: GCF_016509475.1. Classification (NCBI taxonomy): domain Eukaryota; kingdom Metazoa; phylum Chordata; class Mammalia; order Carnivora; family Felidae; genus Prionailurus; species Prionailurus bengalensis. Next base: position 229,712,015 of record NC_057343.1, read on the forward strand.
GAAGTCATTCAGTAATTATCTATTGATAAGTATCCATTAAACCCCAGGCATTGTGCTGCTTACTTGATTATTGGAATGCATATGCATTTCTCTTAAAGCATCCTAAAGAATACAGTTGCCTAATATTTTACATTTTTTTATGTACCAGGCAGTAGCCAGTGTATTGAACCAGGTTCCAGACAAGGAGTCCACCAACTTGGGTTCTGGTCTTTGAACTGTGCAATGTGTGTTGGCAAATAACACAGCCCCTCCACCTATGGAGTGGAGATAGAACAAGAAAAATGTCTATGTCCTATTTCCGTGAGCAGAATTTCTCTGGGCATCAAGATAATCTATAAAAATCAACTTTGGAAGCCACAGTGCATCAGACACATGAAGGGGATAGAGCCACTTTTTGTGACTCCTGTACTGTCTTTGACAGGCCCGCAAGTACATCATGGACTCCATGGGAGAGAAGTATGCGGAAGGTGTTATCCTGGACTTGGAAAAGACGTGGGAGGAATCTGATCCGCGGACACCACTCATCTGTCTCCTGTCTATGGGCTCAGATCCCACGGATTCCATCATTGCCCTGGGGAAGAGATTAAAAATAGACACCCGTTATGTGTCCATGGGCCAGGGCCAGGAGGTCCATGCCCGCAGGCTCTTACAACAGACCATGGCGAATGTGAGGCCAAATGTCTACTCTTATGTTGTTGATATTGCAGATTGTAGAATAGCAATGCAGAAAAGAACTTGAGCATCAATAAGAATTTAAATTTATGCACTGTGTGTTATTCACTAAAGAGGGAAAAGTATATCTATTAGGAAATTTTCATGGAAAAATTAGATATAATTTAAGACTTTTTCTGCTGAACCTTGACTTATGGAAAACTTAGCCAACCAGAACATGTTATTTCCCAACCAGTTTGCATAATGCTAAGCCCCACTCCAGATCTCAAACCCTCAGTGGGGTCTATAGCCCCCAACTCTGCCTCCACCATATGCTCCGGCCCTTCCAGCTCTGCTCTTGGAATCCCCACATTCCAGAATCCACCATAACATGCCTTTCTTGAGTTCCAGAATGCATAATCTATGCCCTGGAACCCCCCATGCCTGGCCCAGGTTTCAGAGGCCAGGAATCTGCCATTACCCTGCCGTGGTACCAGAGGTTTTAGGAAACCTGGCTTGTCACCTTCCAGGCAGGGCTCCTAGAACCCTCTGAGGCTTGCAAATTCTGTAGCATGCAGAGCATGCCATACTCAGGCCTCACGTGGGGGCCACCATATGGTAATCTTGCAAATGGGATAGCCACACCCAGAGCTGGGGCACTTCCAGGGACTTAAATTAACTGAATGCTGAAGGTCCTTCTTCCATTTCGTCTCTAGAATTCCATCTCCAGGACAGGGCACTCATGTGTTTACTCGGTCTGGCATGTCCAGCTCTGCCTGTAGGATCCCTCACCCCTGCTCCCCTCTTCTTCCACGCTTTGACCAAGCAGGGAGGGCAGAAGCACTTGGCTTCTCATTCCTACTGGAGAACGTGCAGTTTTGGTCTAGATGCCTTTCTGGCTTTTTTTTTAGACCAGACCTACTCCTTCTTCTCTGAGTCTGAGCTCTTCCCCATATCTCAAAACTCTTTCAGTACCCTCCAGGGAATTCCCCTGCTGACAACATAACTGGCTGTCTTCACGCCATCCCAAACCCCCATCGCCAGGCCAACCACAAAACCACTGAGTTCTAGGTCCTGGCCGCTCAATCTAGACCCTTATTGCTGTGCTGCATCCTGGTCCATTTCCTCCGGTCTAGACCTGAACCTACTAGGTTTTGGAACCCCCACACATTTACCTTGTACCTCTTCTATTCCCAAATTGTGCCCGGCCCCTGCTTTGGTGAAGGTTCGGGATGGGAAGTGGGTGCTCACATGCTGTGCTACGTCTGAGCATTTGATCTGCAATTGGGAGGGCACAGTATGCCCAGAGATGAAAACAAGCATCTACATTTAAGAATGCCTGGCCTCTCCCTCCTCTTGGCCTCCTCTCCTCTCTTCCCTCCCTTCTTTTCACTTCCTCTGTTCCTCCCTCCGCATATTACTATGCTTAGAACAAAAACACCGACATTATTTAACTCTAATTTAAAATAAATAGGTGTTTAATAAATACAGTTTCAGGAAACTAAATTAGAGTATAAATGGAATAATTCAGTTTATCCATGTTTTCTGTTTAGTAGTTTAGTTTGAAGTAGAAGAAAAAAAATCTTTATTATTATTATTAGTGTGATTATAAATTGTCAGAGGTTATAGTTTTTTTAAAAGTTTTGTAAGAAAGGCTTGAGGTGGAGCCCCTGGCTGGCTCAGTCAGTAGAGCGTGTTGACTCTTGATCTTGGGGTTGTGGGTTCGAGCCCTATGTTGGATGTAGAGATTAGTTAAAACATAAAATATATATTTTTTTAATTTTTAACGTTTATTTTGGAGAGACAGAGAGACAGAGTGTAAGCAGAGAAGGGGCAGAGGGAGAGGAAGACGCAGAATTGGAAGCAGGCTCCAGGCTCAGAGCTGTCAGCACAGAGCCGGATGCAAGTCTCGAACCCACAAACCGTGAGACCATGACCTGAGCCGAAGTCAGACACTCAACTGACTGAGCCACCCACGTGCTCCAAAACATAAAAATAACATAAAATAAATAACATGTTAATAAACAAAGAGAAAGGAAGGTTTGAGGCAATATGACAGGCAACATGGATGATCCACTCCGTAAGAAGAACACAAAACACTTAATACAGAATGTGGCAATTCCCAAGAAACAGACTCAGCTAACAGAGTCCATGGGGAGGGTTGAAACAGCAAAGTTCTCAGATTCCCCTACACGCTGGCTGACAGAAAGCAGCTCGACCCTTTCTGTGGTTGTTATGTTTTACGTTTAATTTTTTAAAAATTGTGAACAGTGCCAATTAACATTTTTCAAGGGACCAACAATAGTTTCCTAATTCAGCAGCACTCTGTATTCGTCAAGAAAATATAAGGGGATATGTGAAATTTCAGAGCAATCAGTTTTATACTAAGATTTTAGATTTGGTGCTTGGTTTATTTCTTGGAAAGAGAAATAACTCAGGCTGCACTAGTCAAACCTAAATGATCTGAAGTTACAGTCAAGAAAACAACTCCAGATTATGATCTGAATATTATAGATCATTTTAGCCAAACCGTTCTATAGATTAGATATTGAATAAATTATTACTACGTGAACTAAATTATTGCCTCTGTTGCTTTATGCAAGGAATATTCTTTTTTTTATTTAAAAATTTTTAAATGTTTGTTCATTTTTTGAGAGACAGAGAGAGACAGAGCATGAGTGTGTGTGTGTGTGTGGGGGGGGGTTGGTGGCAGGCAGAGAGAGAGAGAGACACAGAACCTGAAGCAGGCTCTAGGCTCTGAGCTGCCAGCACAGAGCCCAACGCAGGGCTTGAACTCATGGACTGTGAGATCATGACCTGAGCCGAAGTCGGACGCCCAACTGACTGAGTCACCCAGACGCTCCTATACAAGGAATATTCTTATGCTCATAAAATGCGTTATACAAAAGTAGGGCTTTTTGTGTTCTAAGGCTCTTGTCCTTAGAGTGGTCAGATTCCCCAGAGAAGGTTTTCCCACTGTTTAGAGGGTATATGCCCTACTGCCAGTATTCTGGGAACTCCACGGGAGAAGGGAGGTAATAGGCCTCAAAATTGAGTAGGTAAGTGTTCTTTCACCTGTCTTCATTGAAGTTCCTAGACCCTTCATGTGCGGATGTCCTCCAGTCTGGACCCTGTCTATTTTGCCCCCTAAAAAAATCAGCTTTCTCTTTTTCTTTAGCAGAGGCTCTTGTGTGAGCCCGTCTTCTCCATTTCCAGAGGAACATCTTAGCACCTACTCTTGAGTGTTTGATGTTATGTGGCGTAAATCAGGTTACGTCTCAGGTTTCCTTGAATGCTACTTGAGGATTCAGCTTTCTTGAGTCTGCTTTAAATGTTACTGATATTGTCTCCACCCTCACTGTCCTTGTACTTAAGAGTTCATGCCTTTAAAAATGTCCGTTTGAAGGGGTGCCTGGGTGGCGCAGTCGGTTAAGCGTCCGACTTCAGCTCAGGTCATGATCTCACAGTTTGTGAGTTCGAGCTCTGCATCGGGCTCTGTGCTCACAGCTCAGAGCCTGGAGCCTCTCTTGGATTCTGTGTCTCCGTCTCTCTCTGCCCCTCCCCAACTTGTGCTCTGTCTCTCTCTGTCTCTCAAAAATAAATAAAAATGTAAAACAAAAATGTTCATTTGTTGTACTTCTCACGGAACGTGGGAGGAGGCTGAGCTAAATGGATGCTTTCATCCAACCATCTGTACATGGCAGTGCTGTTACCTCTTTTGAGGCCTCACTGTGTTTTTTTTTCACAGCTCCTACCATACATTATCACTGCAGTTGGCATGCTGGTATGTTGAGGGACAGGAAGAAATACGCTTATCTCAACTAAACGTAATTGTATCCATAGATTTTTATCTGGCTTAATTTAGTGCTTCTCTGTTAAATTTTAATTACTCAATTTCTAAAGGATGTCTTAGTTTGAATCTCTGGGTGAAGCATGAAATAGCCTAATTTCCATTTATTCTTGTTGACTTAGGGGGGATGGGCACTTCTGCAGAACTGCCATCTGGGGCTCGATTTCATGGATGAGCTAATGGACATAATTATAGAAACCGAGATCGTACATGATGCTTTCCGCCTATGGATGACCACCGAAGTTCATAAGCACTTTCCCATTACGCTCCTTCAGATGTCCATTAAATTTGCCAACGAGCCTCCACAGGGCCTGCGGGCAGGATTGAAAAGAACATACGGTGGTGAGTTGAGGAATACTTCCAAGTTTACGGGGGTTTTTGTGCTTCAGCTGTTTGCTTAAAGAAACGATAAAAACAATTAGCGACGATAGAGTTATAGCAGATTGTGCTGTTACTTAACCTGATGAGGAGAGAACAGCACTCTTTGTCCTGCGCCATGTGGAACATGCTCTCGTGGCATGAGGGAGTCAGCTCGTGCTTAGCCCTTTTCTATTTTTTCTGTTTTTCCACGTTACTCTGCTTTGGCCGGTGCCGTTCTCCAGCTGGACACCTGCCTTTTTATGGCAACAGAATTTTGTCACTTATGGTCTTCATGCTCCATATGTAAAGTTGGCCAGTAGCCTCTTCCAGGAGGAGAGGCTGGATTAAAGTTATGACCTGCCTCCATCGCATGAAGCCGTCTGAACAATGTACAGTTTTTTTTTTTGGAGTTGCTAACAAGGCTCAAATTTCTGTCAGCCTATAAGATAATGTGGGGATAAAATAGATGTGGAAGGATGCGGGCAGTAAAACAACAAAATTCTAAATAAAAAGTGTACAAATATATGTATATATATAAAATAATTGTAGTTATTTGGGGAATATACTCAGCGTGTAGTAGGCTTCTATATACACTATTTTAATTAATAGTAAATTGTTAGTAGTGTATACAGAAGCCCCTTGCAACCTGAGTACCTGCTCCTAATAATAATAAAAATAGGGGCACCTGGGTGGCTCAGTCGGTTAAGTGTCCGACTTCAACTCAGGTCATGATCTCACAGTCCATGAATTAGAGCCTCGCGTCGGGCTCTGTGCTGACGGCTCGGAGCCTGGAGCCTGCTTCGGATTCTGTGTCCCCCTCTCTCTCTCTGCCCCTCCCCTGCTCATGCTCTCTCTCTGTCTCAAATATAAATAAAAACATTGAAAATTTTTTTTAAATAAAAAAATAATAAAATTAGTAGTAGTAGCAATTTAAATAATAGTAGTAGTATTTATCTTACTGCCTTCATTCTTCCACCTCTAGTTTACCCCCACATTATCTTGTCAGATTGGCAGGCACGTGATCCATGTTAGCAAGCCCCCGGCCACCTCCCCCAATCTCTTTGCAGGTATTTCAGAGAAAGATACCATCTGGACACCCAAAGGTTAATTATAATTGTTGTTGTATGAATGCGATAAAAACAATTCAAGATAAGCGAAGTTTATGATCAGAAATGTACAAAAATGATTAATAACGTATAAATGTAATAAAAAAAGAAAGACGTGCGAGTGATGGTACATTTTTTCACCCCACCGACCATGACAGGTGTGAGTCAAGACCTGCTGGATGTGAGCACTGTGGCCCAGTGGAAGCCCATGCTGTATGCCGTGGCTTTCCTGCACTCCACAGTCCAGGAGAGAAGGAAGTTTGGTCCCCTAGGGTGGAACATCCCCTATGAATTTAATCAAGCCGACTTTAATGCCACTGTGCAGTTCATCCAAAACCACTTAGATGACATGGAAGTCAAAAAGGTACTCTGTGCCCTCTATCTCATGCCACTGGCGATCGTGAGCGTCGGTGCCCGTGCCTGCCCAGCTTTGGGATTGATCCTGTAAGAGTGATGATCTTGTGTGGTTGCAGACATATCTCTAAGTCATGGCAACTGGATCACACTTGCCTCTTGATTTCAGATGAAAAAAAAATGAACCAATTTTGATTATATTATTATTTCTCAAAACCAAGTTGAAATTACATGTAAGACAACTTGAAAAGCTCTACTGAGGGGGGAAATGGCTGAGAAAAGTTGTTTTCTAAAATCCTAAAAAATGAAAATTAAAGCCTAGATAATTTTTGAAGCATGTGCCTTTTAAAGAGCTCCCTCAATCTTCTCAAAAGCTATCTTCTTTTTTTCTGTTGAACTTAAAGTATGAAAGCATATAGATGCACCGAAGGAGTCTATTTTAAATCACGAGCATGAGATTTGAGTAATGCTCAGGTTTGTCTGTGTAGATTTCTTCCTGTACATCTAACATTGCTAATAAAGAAGGAACAACTGGCATCGATGACCACAAATACGTAGACGTTCCTTGGTGGGGAAAACCAGGATGAGACCATAGTTGTACACAGCTTTTCTGTAAATTCCCCCAGGGCGTCTCCTGGACCACCGTCCGCTACATGATAGGAGAGATCCAATATGGGGGCAGAGTCACTGATAACTACGATAAGAGATTGCTGACCACGTTTGCTAAGGTCTGGTTCAGTGAAAATATGTTTGGATCAGATTTCAGCTTTTACCAAGGATATAATATTCCCAAATGCAACACCGTGGACAGCTATCTTCAATATATCCAGGTTTGTCAACTTCAGAATTTTATGCATAGAGCAAATATCTGCAGCCTTTTGACCATTTGGATATTTATTTACACTGCAAATACTGCTTTTGAAATAATTTTTAATGGTGATACATACTCTCACTGTAGGTGCTTCCTTCCTATGTTTCTATTCACCTAACGGTTAAAATGTTTATATTTGTTCTGAGTGTGTATTTTGTGTGAATGCCCTCCCTCGCTTCTCATTTATTCCTCAGTGAGGAAGATTCTTTGGGGATAAGATAGGCCGGGCAGATTTTGAACTAGGGAAACCACACAAATCCCCTGGAGCTCTCCACCGTGAGATGTGAGACTTCAGGCAGCTGTAATGACTCATTCTGAGACCTCTGTGCCTTAATCCTGGCCCAGTGGAGGGCCTATGAGTATGTTCAGGAACCTGCTTTCCATAAGCACTTCCTGTCTCAACCTGGGCACCGGTGACGTTCAGGGTGGGATTCTTCTTTGCGGTGGGGTATAACCATATAGAGTGGTTAGCAGCATTCCTGGCCTCCCCCCACTAGCTGTCAGTAGCACCCCCACCCAGTTGTGACAATCAAAAATGTCTCCAGACATTGTCCCCTGGGGGTGGCATCTCCCCAGGCTGAAGAGTACTGCTCTCAGAAGGAATAAGGTAGATTGTGACTGGAAATTTAGGGGAAAAGATCTGATTTGTGTTTCAAGGTGACTACATTTTCTGTCTCTATGCCTTGAATGCTTTAGATCATTATGTAGAATTCTCTTTTGCATCTATCTGCGATTTATCTCCAACTGAACAAACTGGAACACGACAGCCCCAAAGGGCTAAATTTATCAGTACATTTAGAGGTTCTGTGATTTATGTATGTAATGAGTTTATCATATATTATCACCTCTACACTTTTACTAATTCACATCAGAAAATATATTTGTTTTAACTGTACTATATATGTCTTTAAATCATCAGCACTGAATAGGAAAGTGCCTATGAAGATATAAATTTAGATATGCCTGTACATATCTTTATTTACATATACCTCATTGCCCAGTGAACTTGAGGCTGTTCATAAAAGACATTATGTAAAAAGGAATAAAATAATGGAGGAGAGTGCAGGAACAATATGAAGAAGACAATAATAAAGTTTAGGATAATATTCACATGTAGAAACAAATATCAAATTGTAGGTACATTTTCTTTCTTTCAAATAGCTGAGTTCTTTGCCCGCTTTTTCTGCTTCTGATTGTCTCTTGCTGTCTCTGCATTTTTAAAAAATGTTTATTTTTGATACAGAGAGAGAGAGAGAGCGTGAGTGGAGGAGGGGCAGAGAGAGAGAGGGAGACACAGAATCTGAAACAGGCTCTAGGCTCTGAGCTGTCAGCACAGAGCCCGATGCGGGGCTCGAACCTACAAACTGTGAGATCATGACCTGAGCCGAAATCGGTCGCTCAACCGACTGCGCCACCCAGGCGCACCCCCTGCACCAACTTTTTTTTTTTTTTTTTTAAACTGTTTATCTATGTCTCTGCTTTTCCCTCGGACTTGGTTGCTCTCAGTATTCCTCTTTGTTCCTACTCCTCGTCTTTCTCCCTGGGACAGTACAGTTCCTGCTGTCAGCCTTCTTTGGGCCATAATTGCTAAAACTGTCATTGTCTGGCATCTCAAAAAGCATAGTAACTGTTAGTTATACCACATTTATTTAAATGATTGGTTCGAATTAAATCAGACCTTCAGAAAACAAAGTACTAATCCGTAGCTCCCTTTTGTTATTTCACATATTCTAAAATAAGACAGTGTCTCTTTGATTACATTTGCCTGAGGTACAGCATTGGAGAACCATCAGCTTACTATGTTTCTCATCGTTCATCTTCTTTTGAGGCAACTTTTGATTCTTTTCTGGAGAAAGTATTGAGATTGTAGCCTGACACAAATACAAGATCATGTAACTACTCGGCTTTTTGGGGAGGAGATTACTTTATGTTCTTTCTTTATTTTAAAATTCAAATATAGTTGACACGCAATGTTACATTACCTACCTTAATCAAACCTACCTACCTTAATAAAAACATTGGTTTCTTGAGACGGTATAATTTAGCTGGTGTTCATGTCGGCCGTCTGAGCTTCCCTGGGGTCTTTGTTGCTCAGAGCCTGCCTTCCTGCGACAGCCCCGAGGTGTTCGGGCTGCATCCCAATGCCGACATTACCTACCAGAGCAAGCTGGCCAAGGACGTGCTGGACACCATCCTCAGCATCCAACCCAAGGACAGCTCTGGTGGAGGGGATGAGACCCGGGAGGCCGTGGTGGCCCGGCTCGCTGACGATATGCTCGACAAGCTACCCCCAGACTATGGCCCATTTGAGGTGAGTTGATGACATCCTGGCAAGATGTCAATGGTGGACGTGTCTGTCTTATTGGGGGAGTGAGGAATAAGGAAGGAGGGCAAAGAGTGATTTTTCTGAAAGTGAAAGAATATTTAAAAACTCACTTCCTGAAGAACCAGCAAAAGAAGTTTTTATTTTTTATTTTTACTTATTTTGTTAAAGAAGTCTTTACTTTTTTTTTAACATTTATTCATTTTTGAGAGACAGAGAGAAACAGAGTGTGAGTCGGGAAGGGGCAGAGAGAGAGGGAGACACAGAATCAGAAGCAGGCTCCAGGCTCCGAGCTGTCAGCACAGAGCCCGATGTGGGGCTTGAACACACGGACTGCGAGATCCTGACCTGAGCTGAAGTCAGACGCTTAACTGACTGAGCCACCCGGGTGCCCCAAAGTTTTTAAATCTATAAATGTAATCACTTCAAAGTATAAATGATAAACCTGACAAGAATGTTGATGTTCATAACTAGGTTTTAAGTATGTACCAATGGTTTAGGATTGTTTTTCTAGAACTTTCCCTTGAGGTGCTTCACATTATCATTTGTTCAAAGGAAAGTAATGTATTTTTAGAGTAAAGCACCTGATCATTTATTTTTTTATTAGAGAGGGGGGGAGGAGAGGGAGAGAGAGCATGAGTGGGGAAAAGGGGCTGAGGGAGAAAGAGAGAGAATATCAAGCAGGCTCCATGCTCAGTGTGGAGCCTGATGCAGGGCTCAATCCCATGACCCTGGCATCTTGACCTGAGCCCAGAGCAAGAGTCAGATGCTCAACCAACTGAGCCACCCAGGCACCCCAAGCACCTGATCATTAAAAAAAATGTTGTATAACATAATGCACACCTTAAAATTCCGGGCTTCTTAATTTCAGGGAGCCTGTATTTATATCATTAATGCATTGCAGCTTCACAGGTTTTGAAAATTAATTTGTCTTTTTAAGATGTAAGTAACTTTTGTAAGCAAAATTTATGAGTAGGAAAGTTAATTTTTTAGGCAGTTTAGCAAATGTTACTGGAAAGATTTACCCTGAAGACATTCTTAAATCTTGGATAAGAACACAGGTGACTCACTCACTTTCCACATAGTCGTGATAGATGACCCAGACTAACCGTGTGACTCTTTTGTCACAGGACCATCATGTTCCTTTATATATTGACCTTTTCTACCTGGTTTTCTGACAGGAATCTGCAGCATTTTGTTTCTTTAGCATCCTATTCTTTTCCACAAAGCATGTCCTTTTGGTTGCTGGTGCTATAGACTGAACTCAAGGACTTATTGCCAAGGGAATAATTTCCCCTGGAAAAAACTGATCACTGGCTTGGAGAAAATCAATACTCTTATCAGCTCTCATAAGCACCTCTCATTGTAGTATCAGGAAAGAGGTCATTCATATCTAACAGTGGTTGAAATATTTATGAAGCAATAAAAGTATCTAAAAATATCATAACAGTAACATAAATAACTGCGGTAACTAATGGGGTTTAGGAGAGTCCGCTCCCTTTGGCTGACTTTGTCGATGCTGCCTGAGGATAAAGCAACGCGGCCCAGCAGGGCAGCTGATCGATCCATAGGAGAGTCTCAGTAAATACTTGTAAGATGGGAATGGATGGCTGGGTGGGTGGGTTGGAGGAAGAACGGATGAATGCTCTGATGGAAAGCACAGAAAGCTTTTAGAACAGAAGCCTAGTCTTTTGAAGCAGCCAGCAGAATGGTTGTGCATGTGTACCTGTCTGCTCGCGTGTGTCTGTGTGTGTGTTTGCAAGTCTTAGGCAGGCAGGTAAGTGAATGTTTCCCAGTGAGTGCAATTGCCATTTGCAAGGCTGTGTGGTTATGGTCATGTGTTTCTCTTCTACTGCGAATGAATGGCTGCCTGTCCTCTCCCACATGGGATGAACAATTGGCCGGTCATCTAACAGATGTTTCCTTTTATATTTCTTCTTTGTTTTCTGGCAGTGAGAAAAAAAAATCTTAACCATTGATGGGATTGTAAGATTTGGGGTCTTTTCGGCAGCCCCAGGGTACCAGTTACATACACGTTTGTAGCTGTCACATTTTTAACACATGTTCAATGTCTCCACGGCAGGTGAAAGAGAGGCTGCTAAAGATGGGGCTGTTCCAGCCCATGAACATCTTCCTCAGGCAGGAGATAGACAGAATGCAGAGGCTGCTGACTCTGGTCCGCACCACCCTGACGGAGTTGAAACTTGCCATCGACGGCACTATCATCATGAGCGAAAATCTACGAGATGCACTGAATTGCATGTTTGATGCCAGAATTCCTGCTCAGTGGAAGAAAGTATGTTTTAGTCCCCTCTTATTCCACCTAATCACTTTATTGTTGTAAATAGCTGTGATTGGCAGGTGGAAAGCTTTTGGAGCGTAATTTACTTAAAAGGGTTCTTTTGTTTAGGGACTAATCCCCTTACTGGCTTGTATTTTGGGAGCGTAGGTAGGGAAGGAGACTATTTAGCATCTCCCACGTATCAGGCACCCTGCTAGGCCATTGCATGTGTTATTTCATTTACATTTTGCATTTATTGCCCTCATTTTGCGGGTAAAGAATGTGAAATTGAGAGATGCTAAGTCTTTTCCCAGATCACACACCTAAGAAGTCCAAGAACCAGAATTTAAACCCCAGCTCCGTTGGACTTCAAAGCCCATGATGTTAGATTTATAGAAAGAAGTGTTCCTACACACACACATGCACACACACACACACACACACACACGCACCAAAGAGAAACCTTTTCCCCTGCTCTGCCTGGAGGTAGTGAGCAAGTATATCTCCAGGTAACAAGAAAATGATTTAACAATATGCTTACCGATCACATGCTGGTGCTTGTGCTAAATGACAAGATGTGCTTTTGGTAAATACTTGTCTACTTGGAGCAGTAAAAGGAGTACCTGAGTATCTTTACCAAGCATTTCATGCATTGTGGGAGGTTATAAAGATTTGGGGGTGTGGCAGGAGGACTTGAGAGGGCAGGAGGCAGGGGCCAGTTGTCGGGGAATATACGGGAGGGCAACATCTAGAAAAGGGATTGGGTCATGCAGTGACTGGACCTTTGGCCTTTTGGAAGCTGCTCGGGTACATGGGAAGGTGAGACGTGACAGGGTTAGGACTGGCAGCCTCTCTCAGAAGAGACTCACTTAGCACTGGCACTCAGACATCTCACCCAGGGCTTTAGAAACATAGGATCAGCTTTGCCCAGACTCCATCATATCCTCACCTCTAATGACTTCGTTCCCAAAGGCGGAGAGTTTTCTATCTGGACTGACTTTCCTCATTGGCCGGTGACAGAGGGAGAACCTTCCTGGTCACTGGCCATTGCGGGTTCATTCCTCACCGAACCAGCCCTCTCCACGTGGTCAGCACCTAGAAGGCTCTGGAACAGGGATCCTTGCCACGAGGCACCTTCACATAAACAGTTCCCTGTGCCTCACGTCAAATGTCGTATAAACACATCCCTTTCAGTTAACATGTCTATAAAGATAGGATAGAATGAGTTACCTAATTTTAAAGTGTGGTCTTTTTGGGGCGCCTGGGTGGCTCAGTCGGTTAAGCGTCCGACTTCGGCTCAGGTCATGATCTCACAGTCTGTGAGTTCGAGCCCCGCGTCAGGCTCTGTGCTGACAGCTCAGAGCCTGGAGCCTGCTTCGGATTCTGTGTCTCCCTCTCGCTCTGACCCTCCCCTATTCATGCTCTGTCTCTCTCTGTCTCAAAAATAAATAAACGTTAAAAAAAAAAATAAAAAAAAAATTAAGTGTGGTCTTTTTATGCAGGTTTGTATTCTATTCAACTTATTATCAGTCTTTGGAATCTCATTATCTCTTGAAAAAGAGGCAAATTAAGTCTTAAGAATTTGAAATTCGAGTGGTATATATCTACATAGGATGATCACTACATTTATTCATACATAAAGTATTCTAATTATAATAAAATGATATAAAACATGATTTGGAGATACCTACCAGGACAGCTGCTGATAACACTAAGGCCATATCCATCCCACTGTAATAATAGAAGTTCCACATGTGAATTCAGGCAGCATGTCACGGGCAGTGAATGCAATTAATTTGTTGGTGGTAAGGGACCCGTGTTTCCGTTTCTGCTCCTTCATCAGAGGAAATAAAAGTTCATTCTAAGGGACAAGAACTTCAGAAAATAACTGTTGTTTGCCTCATTAAAAATGAGAAGTGGAGAAAGGTACGATTTATCATCCACAGAATATATTTTAAAGGGGCCACAAGCACATTTATGGAAATAGAAATCCTGTTTTGCAGTGTATCTATTAAAAATATAACCTGACGGGGAAAGAAAAAATGTAACGTGAGGAAAAAATAGTGGAAACCTATTTAATTCAATTAATTGTTTTCATTACTTTATAGCAGAATTGACAGTGAATATATTTGTACGTGGAAGGTGATTCTGTTGACATCAGAACCTTGAACAGCATACTGAGCGCTGAATGAATTGATTTGGTATTCATGGGATCATTAGCTGATTCTGTTGTATCTTAATATCAGTAAGGAGGAAGAATAATTTGAAAACTTAAATGTCAAAACCCAAGGGAAAATTCCTGTCTTAGGGACTTCTAAATTCTAAAAGTGAAATTGATATTTCATAATTTTTTTTTTCTGTGAACATAGCTAGTTACACAGCAGAATTTGATTATTTCAACATATGCATTTCAGGCATCCTGGGTTTCAAGTACCTTGGGTTTCTGGTTTACTGAGCTTATAGAAAGAAACTGCCAGTTCACCGCCTGGGTTTTCAATGGCCGACCCCACTGCTTCTGGATGACAGGCTTTTTTAACCCCCAAGGATTTTTAACTGCAATGCGTCAGGTAAGAGCTCCCATGTGCACCTGTTGTGTTATTATGATTTTCTTCTACAAGGTTTTCTTCTGCCAGTATAGTTTTAAAGACTATAATGACACAGAGAATGGCTGTCTCTCTTTGGCCCCAGCAATGACATTGTCCTGAAAGTAAATACAGCAACTTGTTCTCAGGCTGCTAGGTTGAGTTTCAATTTATTTGGTATTTTTATATTTGATATGATTTGATATTTCTTTTTTAAAGTATAAGTGCTTAAATTAGGACACGGGTACTGTTTATGACACAATCTTTTTAAGTACAATTCTACTTCCTTTGAATTAGGGTAATCCGGGGTTCCGCTTTGATCCCTGTGATGCTCTTTATGTTAAGATAAACCTCTAATTGTTCCCTTCGTCCTTTGCTCTTGTTCTTGTCCTGAGCAGGAAATAACTCGGGCCAACAAAGGCTGGGCCTTGGACAATATGGTGCTTTGCAACGAAGTCACCAAGTGGATGAAGGATGACATTTCTGCCCCTCCCACAGAGGGTGTCTACGTCTACGGCTTGTATCTTGAAGGTGCAGGCTGGGACAAGAGGAACATGAAACTCATCGAATCCAAACCAAAAGTGCTCTTTGAATTGATGCCCGTCATAAGGATTTACGCAGAAAACAACAGTAAGTTGTCTTACACATTCAGGGATGGTGGGCATTATCAGATTGGATAATGTTATAAACACAAGATCTCATTATTCTTGCTATCATGTCATGAGGACTTTATTATTTTATCAACTAGCTTCACATTCGCCCCATGTTTAATGAGTACTTACTGGCTGCTAGGCACTATTTTGAGTGTTATAGGGGAGACGATGGTTCTAGATAGTTCTTTCCTATCTATTAAAGCAGGTGAAATATGCATGGATGCTCATGAGACATTAGCTTATGAGATAAGGAGCAAGTGTTTGGAGGAGTTAACAGATGGTAGGAAAGGAAGGTGGGTAGGAGGGGGAAGAAGGGGTCAGGGGCGGGGTCTCAGGAGCAGGGTCTGGACAGGGGGTGGAAGGATGGATAGGATGAGGTGGGACAAGTGGTGGAAGGAAGGCTTTCCCGGCAGGACTGCTCAGGGCCCACCGGAGGTGCCAGCTCTACCAGCTTGGAGAGTTAAGGCAGGTTGGAAAAGCCAGATTGAATTCAGGGACGTGTCGCTTCACCCAGTAGCTGGCGGTAAAATGCTGGATTCGTATTTCAGCCTGTGAACATAGCACGTCTATGAAACACACGTTTTTCCACTTTGGCAAAGTTCTGTTTGACAAGTCTAAAAATACCTAAACTGGTTTCCACCATTGGCCTGATGTGTCCTGGAGGCTTTCGTTACATTTTACTCAGCTAATATCTCCTCGGTGATAACCACCTTTCAGCCCATGTGACCATTGCTTGTTTATTTCATTTTTTTAAGTTTATTTTATTTCTCTAATAAAAATTGCATATACTTAAGGTGTGGAACATGATGTTCTGATATACATATATGGTGAAATATATGGTGATATACATATATGGTGAAATGATCGCTAGAAGCCATACACTCTGGAGGTGGCCATGGCAGTGGAAGCCAAGGAAGTACTGATTTTGTGACCAAAACACAAAAGATTTGTCTTTCAACAAGGGAGGAGAAGACAGTTTCTCCTGGAAAGATAGCTTCTAGTATCCCATCCCTTAGATAAATACCACATTTGGAAACATGGGTCAAGGGAAGAGAGTTTATAAACTATGAATATTTCTTTTTTAAGCAAATATTTGCTGGGTGCCTAATATATGCCAGCCACAATCTTAGGTGCAAAGGTCACAAAGATAACGATGAACCAGATCCTGCCTAGAATGGATTCCGTCTAGTGAGGGAGACTTACAAGGAAATCAATAATTAAAATAGAACTTGACACATGTTAAGATCGAGATACGGTCAGGATGCTCAGGGAACCTAGAAGGAGTACATGATGATGCCTGAGAGGTCAGCGGAGACTGCTTTTGAGAAGTGCTTTGAGGCTAAGAATGAGTGTAAGAGAAGTTGGCGATAGACTTTTTTTGGCCAAGGCAAATAGCGTTAGCTCGCTTGGTCATTCAGTGAGTATTTATCTGGTATTGGCCATCTGCCATGCTCGACTCAGGTGCTGGGGGTGCGACAGTGAAAAAAGACCAGGCACAGTCCACGTTCTTTTTTTTTTTTTCCAATATATGAAATTTATTGTCAAATTGGTTTCCATACAACACCCAGTGCTCATCCCAAAAGGTGCCCTCCTCAATACACAATCCACGTTCTTAAGGAACTCCATGTCAAGGAGGGAAGGGCAGCCAAAAAGAGGCAAATACAGTTGATCCTTGTTACTCATGGATTCTGTGCTTATGAATTCACCTCTACTTGAAAATTTGTTCGCGATGCTTGTGGCTTGGTCATTTGCAGGCATGCACAAAGCAGCAAAAAAATGTGAGTCGCCCCACAAGCATGTTCCCACCTGAGGTTGAATAAGGTGACACTCTGCCTCCTTGGTCCACTCATGCTGTAAACAAGTGTCCTTTTTGTGGTCTATGTAGTATCACATTTTCCACACTTCTGTACTTTGCACTGTTTAAGGTGGCCCAAGCACAGTGCTGAACACCAGGGCTATCTGCTGTTCCTCAGCACAAGCAGGCTGTGATGTGCCTTATGGAGAAAATACGTGTTAGGTGAGCTTTCCTGAGGTGAGAGTTCAAGTGCCGTGAGTCCAAAGCCAGTGAATCAATAATATATGTTGGAAAGATATCTTTAAACAAACACACGCCTAAAATAAGGCTATGTATTGATGGGTTGGCGAAGCTGTCGTGACCAGAGGCCGGCAAGAACCTGCCCTGCATGTATTTCCTCTTGGAGCAGTGGTTCAGTAGAAGTCCCATGATAATGGCAGTTGACTATAAATGGACATACTGGCTTTAGACAGCTCTTTTTTATGAAGAAAATACACACACGCTAGGCCAGGGAGCTGCTGATTTAGGGGCCGGGGGAGAGACTTGTGAGGAAAGAACACTGAGCCGAGATTCAGCTGACAGAGGGCAGCATGCTGATGTCCAGGACCAAAGAGGGGGGGGTGCAAATGCGTGAGGTAGCAATGGATGTGCTGTGTGTGAGGAGGAGAAAGATGGCACGTGAAGGAAGAGGGAGCCCGTGAAGAAAGCGGGGCATCAGAAAAGAAGGAAGGTGCTCGGCAGGGTCCTTGATGCACGGTGTTGCTCCACGTACCCCGAGTGCATCCGACAGGATAAACGTGTCTGGTTGAGCCCGGGCAAGCGCGCTGCCTGCGGCTTCGTATTTATTGGGTTGTGTCAAGACCTGGGGCCATGGTTAGTTTAGAGAAATAATCAGTACGTATTCTTTTACCCAAAATTAATATTTTAGAAAATTTGCTTTATCGCATCACTGGATCTAGTCAACCAGTTGCAAAAACATTTCCCGTAGAAAGTAAAAGAAAAATCTTCCTCAGGTTCAGTCAGGTGTTACTTTTGTATATCTTGTGACTAAGTGGTGAAAGCCCATTGCAACATGACTTTGAACATCTCAGCAGGGTATTAATAAAATAATTTTATAATACAGGCACTTCTTTATTATTTAAGAACACATTTTTATAGAAGGATTGTACTCACCCTGCTGGGAATTAGTCAGCGGTGAGGTTCATTAGCAGCAGGTTAAGACAGAAAATAAAAAGCAAGGAAAAAGTGACTAACTTAAAAGTGCTAAAAAAAAAAAAAAGAGACAAACTTTCATTCTTGTTTCTTTTTTTTTTTTTGGTTTCAATAGGAGTTGGTGCAGACTTGTTTTGCCAAATAGCTTTGTTGCCAGAGAAGTGTTTTTTAGCGATGAAAAGCTAAAATTCCATTGCTATTTTCATATTATAAATCTAATTTTCGGGGCGCCTGGGTGGCGCAGTCAGCTAAGCGTCCGACTTCAGCCAGGTCACGATCTCACGGTCCGTGAGTTCGAGCCCCGCGTCGGGCTCTGGGCTGATGGCTCGGAGCCTGGAGCCTGTTTCCAATTCTGTGTCTCCCTCTCTCTCTGCCCCTCCCCCGTTCATGCTCTGTCTCTGTCCCAAAAATAAAAACGTTAAAAAAAAAAATTAAAAAAAAATTTAAAGTTAAAATTCTTATAATAACTTGTTTCCATGTTAACATGGAGGGCAATTTTCAGTTTAAATAATTCATCATTGAATTTTCCATACAAGACTGGTTTGTTTTAGAAAGAAGTCTAGGTATTTATTTTGACTTTAGAAATTGAGCAATGTGTCCCCAAATGTTTATTTTATTCATGGTTCTTATTAGGACATCATGAGAAAGTCACCCAAAAAGTGTGAAATTCACCAGAAGGGCAAAGCTTCCCACATCCGCTCAGGCTCCTTTGCCCTCAAAGGAAGTTGAAAAGAGGCAGACATGGGGAAAGAAATGTACCTTTGGCCAGTAGGGTGAGAAGGATCTCACCCTAGGTGAGGACACCCTAGGTGTCCGCAGATAATGAGGAAAAAAGTGAAAAGTGTTTCTAAGAATATCTTTTGACCCATCCTGATCCAACAGTGTGCAGATTTGGGGCTGGGGGTGGGAATAGCCCCAGGGGGTGACCGGGAGGTGGAGATGTCCTGACTCTTGAACCCCATGCATTTGATCCACCTTCTGTGTGTAAACTTGGGACTCGGTTAACGTCATGAGGAAGATGAGTCTGGGAAATTTGTTTCAGTGAAAAGATAAGAATACACGTATATGTGTGCATGAGTGTGTGTGCGCATGCATGTGTGTGTGTGTGTGTGGAAAGAGAGGAGAAACCTAACACCTCTTGGGTGCCTACTGCATTCCGGGCATCATACTATGCCAGTTGTTCTCATATATTAACTAACTTAATCTTTACAAGTCTGTAAGGTATATCATGCCTAATCTGCAGATGGGGAAATTAAGGTGTAGAGATGTATGTAATTTGCCTATGATTCCCAGCTACCAAAGCTGATGTCAGAATCATGTTTGTTTGTTGTGGGATGAATGCAATCCTCTGGCAATTTCTGTGGTTGATGTTCTACTTCAGACTATGCATTTAGGGAGTCTCTGTGTTGTCAGGGATGAAGCTTCAAAATGAAGGCTAAATTAAAGGGTGCCTGGGTGGCTCAGTCGGTTAAGTGTCCCAACTCTTAATTCCGGCTCAGGTCATAATCTCATGGTTTGTGAGATTGAGTCCCTTGTTCATGCTGTCAGCATGGAGCCTGCTTGGAATTCTCTCTCTCTCTCTCTCTCTCTCTCTCTCTCTCTCTCTCTCTTTCAATAAAGAAACATTAAACGAGGACAGCTTCTTTACATTTTGAAGTCATGCGTTTATTTTTCTCAGGTACATGGTGAAGTAGACAGAGAAAAAGTCACTGCCCATTTGGGTGGGAGCTCTCACTCCCTGTGGCTCCCTCCCTGCATGCTGCAGGCTAAAGGTGGTCACCTCCCCTGCCAGAGGGATGGGCACAGGTTCTCAGATAAAAGACAGCCTGCATATTTGCATTGCATTTCTGGTTTTATTACCCTGGTAATTAGTCATGTGGCTTTGGAGGAGTCTCAAAGATACCGTATATTGAAGTCATGTATCTAGTTATCTCTGATTCATTTTCACACCTTCCTGCAAAGACATAGAGGTAGACACACACACACATTAATCCCAACTATTGCTGAGATTAAGGGCCTAGGCTCTTGAGCCATTCGGGCCAGGTTTGATTCTTACCCTATCACCTACAGCTTCGTAACCTTAGATGGATGGCTCACCTAGCTATGTTCCAGTTTTCTCACCTGCAAAATGGATTTAATAATGCTACCTGTCCCATAAGTTTGTTAAGAGCATTAAACCAACAATGTCTAGCACACAGTTATCATACAATAAATAATTTTGCTGTGACTACCGTTATTAATATGTTAACTCACATGTTTGTCGTGGGATGAAAAGAAATACATCAAGAGTGCACTATTTAATCACTTAAATGTTATTTGCGAAGAGGAGTTGAATAAAGGAATGATTTAAAGGTGGTCTAGGGAACCTCTATGTGACTTGGTTGTTTTAGATATTAGAAGAAACATGGTATAATGGTATACTAGCATTTGGATGAAAAATGTAGGCTAGAGAAGGAAGTGACATAGTCAGAAAATAACACTCCCTCAAGGTGTCTTTTTAAAACCCTTTGGATCTTAAAGCATAGAGCTCACCAATTTAGACAGCCTCTTTTCTTTACTCCTCGTTCGGGAACCCTGAGGCTTCAAACCCATTTAGCTGATTTGTTCTGCCTACCTAGCATGTGTTTTTTTTGTCTTCTAAGTTATTTGTCTAACTAGGGCTAATGGTTTTGAATCCTCCGTTTATGTGGTTATGTAGTGTCTGTCAGCACTTTGACTATGAAATTATATTTTTGGTGGTTTCTCATCCTGCTGAAGAAGTTTGCTACATACTGTGACTAGGCATGGGCACCATCGGTTCTGCAGCAATTAAAAATAAATAAGATTGGATAAATAGATCAGAAAATTGTTTTTCACCTTATTGAAAAGAATGCTATTTTTTCCCAATCTTTCTTTTCTTTTGGGACTAAAATCCAAGTAGTCAAACACTTCCCAAGGTGTAAGTATTATAATTATCATTTGGTACAAATGCGAGACTTCAATGGGTTAGTTACTTCAGGATTTATGATGTTAGTCAAATTTGCATCAAGAAGAATGATATTTAACATTTATTCCACATTTACAGATCCCAGGATTAAAGGATTTAAATCTCTCCATCGGTATTATTGGTATTAACTACACTCCATGACTTCACTGTCATTCACTTATTTCATCAGAATTTTTCATATATTTGCCTCCTAATTATATATATTAGTTCTACTAATCATTATATACTAATGATATTCTCATGATAATTTAAAAAATAATGCCATTACATTAATGTAGATTGTTTCTAATGATAAATTTCGTGGGATGAAGCAAACACATAGTTTTAAATTACTGTCAAATATCTATGAGTTTGTTTTAGAACAGGGTTCCTCGGCCTTGGCATTATTGACATTTCTGGTCAAGATGCCCTTTGTCGGGAGGGGTGCTCCCGCGCATTATAGGGTGCTGGCAGCATCTCTGGTCTCTACCACTAGATGCCAGTATCAGCCCCACAATTGTGATAACCAAAAGTGTCTCCAGATGTTCACAAATGTCCCCCGAGAGTAAAATAATCCTTGGTTAAGAATCACTGCTTTAGAATGCCTACTTTATATTGAAACTTATGTGTAATACTATCATATTCAAGTGTTTAACTTCTCCCAATAAAATTAATTATAGTGGAGGTATCAAAACACATGATAGAGGCGCCTGGGTGGCTCAGTCAGTTAAGCATCCAGCTTCAGCTCAGGTCATGATCTTGCAGTGAGTTCAAGCCCCGTGCAGGGCTCTGTGCTGACAGCTTGGAGCCTGGAGCCTGCTTCGGATCCTGTGTCTCCCTCTGTCTCTGCCCCTACCCCACTCATGCTCTGTCTCTCTTTCCCTGTCTCAAAAATGAATAAACATTAAAAAAAAAATTAAAACACACACACACACACACACACACACACACACATGGCATAACAGGTTGAATATTTTATTGGGTCAAAAAATAAGATCTTAATTTCAGATAGTGGCTTGCTTTTGTAATTTGTTAGAAAAAGATAAATTATTGAGCAAGTTAGTTTTGGGAAATAAATTCAGTGACTTCGGTACGTTAACATTGCATGCAGAGAGTTACTTTTGCCATGTTTCAGTGCCCACGTGTGTCACACGAATTCACCAAAGCAAAGTTGTCCTCTTAGTTAAATGTGTTTTCATCTCAATGCTTCTATGAGGGTCATTTATAATACTGGCCTTCCAGAAGAGTACAAGCATGGGTGCAGACAAAGTGTTTGTGCTGAAACAATTTATAATCTAGAAAAGAAGAGGAAATGATGTACTGCTTCCTGAGATGGATGTTTTGAGATGTGCAGATAAACTACGCGAGCAGTGTAGATTTAACAAGGAGCTGATGCACTTGAATTTCAAGGCTACTCAATGCAGAGGCTTCTTCCAAAGCCTAATTTAGTATTTTTATGGTACTCTTTCTTAAAGCCCTGTGCCTCTCCCCCTCCACTGTGTAAGTATAAGGACCCACAAGACCGGGATCTGTCCTTGATCAGGGGATGTCCAAGACCGGAGAGAGTGAGCCTTTGCTTAGGGATGAATGCATTAGAAAGGATCTTTGCAAGGTGGACATACGTAGGTTGCCTTTCCTTGCATGTGTAGTTTTGAAAACTCCATGTGTTCATCTACCCCAAAAGGATAGATTGCATCTCACGGAGCTGAACTGTATCACAGCTCTGCTTCTCAGCCACTTCTGTTCCTCTGCACCCGTGGATAATCCCCAGCCCGTGATAGGGGTGGGGAACATCCTCTGTCCTGTGATTTCACGTGTAGTTTAGACTGTGGCACAGAGCGTTGAAGGCAGGATTTTGAAATAATAATCATAACATAGTGAACCCCTAGTGAGCATTGGTGCTGGACATCGATTAAAGGTGGCAGGTGCCTCGTGCCAAAGGCAAGCCATGAAGGGAAAATGGAGAGAGTGTGCACGCACAAGATTTGGTGGGGAAGTAAAGGAGAAAGGGTGGAGGGGGCGTGGTGAATTGACAGGTGGGAAGGAAGCAATTGAAGGTTCATGGCCATAGCGAGCAGGCAGGTGTTACTTTCAAGGACATGGGACAAAGGGCCAGCAGGGTACCTGAAGACGCCTGGGTGTTTGTCATACCTGCGGGAGACCCGCAGTTGTGTCTGCTTCACATCTAGGGGTTGACTGACCTCGGAAAGAATTTCTCTCATTCTATCAACCTTTGGAATGATCTGTAGAATGCACAAATTTGGCTCTGTGCTGTTTGGGCTCCTTAAATTAAAAATTCACCAAGTTTTGTTTTTGTTTTTGTGAAATTTTTTGTAGCTTTAAGAGATCCTCGGTTTTATTCCTGTCCCATTTACAAGAAGCCAGTCCGAACGGACTTGAACTACATTGCCGCTGTGGACCTCAGGACGGCCCAGGTCCCTGAACACTGGGTGCTCCGTGGGGTTGCCCTGCTCTGTGATGTCAAGTAACGTGGGGTGTGCCCCCCACCAATACTTCAGAAAATGCAGGATCCGAATTATCCTAACCTCTACTTTTCTGTGAGTGCTGGACAGTTTTTAAATCAGGTTGATC
Source organism: Prionailurus bengalensis (assembly GCF_016509475.1). Taxonomy (NCBI): domain Eukaryota; kingdom Metazoa; phylum Chordata; class Mammalia; order Carnivora; family Felidae; genus Prionailurus; species Prionailurus bengalensis. Next base: position 229,735,610 of record NC_057343.1, read on the forward strand.
ATGTAGTTCATGAGCTGGTTAGGTTTGCCCTGCTCATTAGTTGGATGCTGAATTACGTGTTACCTGCTTCATCCTTAATGACCAATCGCTGTGTTTGTTGAAGAGTTATTTGGTGATTGAAAAGCAAAATTTACAACTTCCCAATGACGTGCGGCCCTCAAATCCACAGTAATACATTCAGCTCTAAAGCCTCAGTAGGTCAAGTAGACATTTCCTTGAAATGAAGGGATTCTTCTTCTGCTAATGTGGTTCCAAGGTAACACTAGGTTTGTGCTGACTTTGCTTCCAGGGCCTTTCGCTTTTGCATCAGGTTAAGAGATTTGTTTTCATGGCTCCAAGAGCCAATTGGAAAGACCTTTTTAAAAATGGAAGGAAATAGAAGGATGGATTAAGAATGTGAATAGAGGGGTGCCTGGGTGGCTCAGTCGGTAATGCATCTGACTTCTGCTCAGGTTGTGATATCACAGTCTGTGAGTACGAGCCCCACATCAGGCTCTGTGCTGACAGCCTGGAGCCTGGAGCCTGCTTCGCATTCTGTGTCTTCCTCTCTCTGCCCTTCCCCCGCTTGTACTCTCTCTCTTTCTCTCTCTCTCTCTCTCTCTCTCTCTCTCTCTCAAAAATAAACATTAAAAAATTAAAAAAAAAGAATGTGAATAGAGTAGACAATTCATGTAATCCTATTGAATGAATGTATAATGTTCAACTCCGCTGATAATTAATCATGAGATACTAACTGGTATTTGTTATAATAAAAAAATTAAAGCTGAAAGTGAATCGTGGTGGGGTCTTTGTAAACGTGATGCACTCAGAGATTCCTAGAGTGATGTAAACCAACTCATCCTTTTTGTAAAACAATTAAATAACCAAGCACAGAAAGAACCATAAAAATGTTCACAGGCTTTGATCCGTATTTTCTCTCCTGGAAACCTATACCAAGAAAACAATTTAAAAGACTGAAATAAATTACATATCAAAATGTCTTTAGTAACAGAAAACAGTGGAAACGCCCTACATGTTCAATAATAAGCCTATGCTTAAGGAAGTTAGGGGGTGTGAGGCCGCTGTGAAAAACAGGATAGAAGGTTTCTTAGCAGGCAAATGGTAAACATGTACTCTGAAGTGGAAGATACAGCTAGGAAAATATCAGGTTGACTTGAAAAGGTATAATGATTGGAGAAAGAAACAGACAAAAGACAGAAGTCAGGTGGTGTGTGTGGATGCCCCATGGGCTTTTATTAATGAAGAAAATGCTACCTGAGGAATTGTTCATATATTTCTATTTTTAAATCCTGGTTATAAAGGAGGAACTGCCTCATCTATAACTTATTGACTAGAAAACTTGGTCAGTATTAAATTAGAACTGTGGTCTACAAACGCTTGGTTGACTTCAGGTCTGCCTAACTTCACGTTTCTGGTGGTAAAGAGCTGCGAGGAGACCGGTGTGTGTCCCTCTCACAAGGCCTGGCTCTGTGACAAGAATCATTTTATGCTAATTATGATCAGAGCTGGGCCCGAGGGGTTCAGGTGACACCCACCCATCCTGGACGATACCGTTTTCATTTGAACAGCGTCTTTTGGTCTGAATTAATATGTACGAGTTGATTGTGCGAATTGTGGTAAACAATCATTGTATTTTGAAGAACACATAATGGAAATGTAGAAATGATGTGAGTTAAGAGAAAGCTGTTAATGGGTGTCTGAATTGTAATGGCTGTTTCTTACAAGGGGGCAAGAGCCACCGAGTATCCAGAAATAAGCTTTCAAAACCAGCTTTCTTACCAAGTGACTTGAAAATGCGTAATTCATCTAATTTCGTGATACAGCCTGTAGGTGTGTGCGTACAAGCCTTTGAGACCCAGAGTAGAAAAGGACACTGTGAACACAACTAGAAATTTCTAGGGACTGATTCGACAAGGTATGTCGCCAAAGCAGTTGAAGAGCAATGAAGCCCCTTTCTGGTCCACCTCCATCATCTCCCACCCACTGAAGGGTTCTCGGCGTCTGCTGAATCTGGGTGAAGGGAGGACCACCCCACCGGGTCTTCCGGGTGATGGAGAGAGTCGCCGACTTCTTGCATGAGCAGAAAGCACAGCGAGTGTCTTGCTGCCATTGCAGAGTGGTAGAGTAGTCGTTTTCATCATCTCAATATTGATTTATTTACAGAATTTCTTGGGGAGCCGGGGTGGCTCAGTTGGTAGAGAATCCAACTTCGGCTCAGGTCATGATCTCATGGTTCGTGAGTTCGAGCTCCACATCAGACTCTCTGCTGTCAGTGCAGAGCCCGCTTCAGATCCTCTGTCTCCCCTCTCTCTGCCCCTCCCCCACTTGAACACACACACACACACACACACACACACACACACACTCTCTCTCTCTCTCTCTCTCTCTCTCTCAAAAATAAAAAAAATTAAACTTTAAAAAGTATAAAAAATTAGAAAATATTTTCTTAAGTGTGTCTGATAACTAGGTTGTCAGGCACTCTGGTGCACGCAGTGGGGGGATGATGGTGGGGAAAAAACGGTCACATTCCCTGATTTCGTGGACTTCACGCAAGAAGACCAGACACAGAAAATAGGTGATTATTCAGGTCCGTAACTTCATATGATCTCAGTGTATGATTGTATAATATGACACGTGTGTGAGGGACAGAGAAGAAGGTATGAAGATTGGGAGTTTAACACTATGAAAGGAAATGCCGGATGTTATGAGTGAGAGGAGCGGGAGGGACCGCGGCTCTTCAGGTGTCGTGGATTAGCAGGCAGAAGCCGCACTGCAGCGTCCCCATTTATTTTTGACCGAGGACACAAAATGTAACAGCAGCAAGGAGCTCCCCTGAGCCGAAGTAGCCACTGTCTGGCGTTTCCTGGTCCTCTGGTTCTCCTGTGTGGTTTGCAGCTGCCGGTGACTCCCTCTGTGCAAGTAAGGTCCTTCCAGGATGGAGCAAAAGAGAACACTTTGCCACATTGGAACTGTCCTGTTACGCGTGCTGCTTACGTCACCATCCCCCTTACCTCTGGCTTCTCTGAGCTTCTCTTTAAGGAAATGTTGGCAAGCGTGGAACCAATTCAGCATCAACGAGGCCACGTCCCCATCAGGGGACACGGCAAAGCCACAGCCCGGGCATTCTTGAGCCGCCTCTCTACCACGGATGCTCTTTCCCTGCAGAGACCTAATTTGATGGGTCACGAGAAAGGGCAGCTCTGGGGAGGTGACATCTAAACTTAGATCTGCAGAAGGGGGAGAACATCTCAGACCTGCAAGTGCTGGGGACTCCTCTCTTGCTCCCTAACGAGAGGAGATGAGCACAGTGCCGGAAGGGAGGATGACCGAAAACCCAGCCTGGAGTGGAGAGCTGAGGAGGGCCGCTCTCTAAATGAAATTTCAAGCCTTGTTTGACTGCTGCCAGCCACAGAGTAGTGACTGATGGAAATCGTGTTTCTAAGTCACTGGAGTGCAAAGGACTTCTTGGTGTTAAATGCTATTTGTGATGGAAAAGTCTTGTAAAGAATTCAACATTAGGAGACAGGACGAGAAAACCACAAATGTTATAGTTAAGTAGCTTGCAGGATTCCCCAGTGTAGACAAAATGCACAGTGTCAGCAATATCTTTTCCAGTGCTAACTTCTGTTCCAGAGTGTAGAATTATAAAAATTTAGATACGTTAATGTATACTGATAATGTAGTTTACAGATTTGTTGCAGCGAAAGAATCTCTAGTAGCGATAAAAAAATAAAATATATATACATGAGCAGTTTTCTCTTGAAGACATTATTTCCCCTCCCCACCCCTAAATCTGCAACATTTTTTTTCCCCATGTCTGGCCCCAGTGAGGTCCATAACTACTTTCACATTTTAAATACATTTCTCAAGCAAGTACTCAGGGTGATTTTTAAAAATTATATGGTGCAGCTGATGACTGTTGGTGAGTAGCCCCCGGCAACACATCAAAATAATGCCTCTTACGGGTAAACGAATGGTACCCTTATATTCACAATATGGTCCTCCAGATCGGGCAAATGCTTTGGAAGACCAATAAACAAATCGGTAGGTGATGAAAACATGAGGAAATGTTGTAGTTCTGGCTTGTAATTTTTGTAGTGTTTCATTGTAGTAATTTTCAAAGTTTATGCATTCTGCTCCATTGACTGACCTCTGTGGTATCCAACATGAGATGTTGAGCATCCACACATAAGTCCACAACGAAACAGGAGAGAATTCAAGGTCAGCTTTAGAATCAGAGATGAGCTTGGCTCAGACCCCGAATCCACGAACATGTTCTTACGTATCTTAAAATGGTGAGTCTAATTCTGTGTTACATTTGAGACAATGAACCTGATCGATGCGAGAGCGGAACATGTTGCCGGGCCAGTCTGCGCCCCAGGGGCTTTTCTGGTTCTGTTCTTCTGCCTGGAAAAGCTGTACCACAGAGCAGCCAGCCAGACGGCACTTGTGGGTTGGATCCTACTCTTTCATTTGGATGAGAAGAAATTAAAATGTAGAGATTCGGTGGGAGGGCAGGAAGCTGAGGGTGGGAAGAAGTATCCTGAGTGGGGTGGGATGGTGGATAAGAAGGAGGGTCAGGTTTCTTTTCCTAGGACATTGTTACAATGTGATTGTTAGCAGTCATTCTGGAGATCAAGACAATGAATTAGTAAATGAGCCTTTAAAAAATAGCTTTTTGGGGGCACCTGGGAGGCCCAGTCAGTTGAGTGTATGACTCTTGATTTTGGCTCAGGTTGTGATCTCAGGGTCGTGGGATAGAGCCCCTCATCAGGCTCTGCACTGAGCGTGGAGCCTGCTTAGGATTCTCTCTCTGTCTCCCTCTGCCCCTCCCCCCACCTCCTGCTCTCTCTTTCTCTCTAAAATAATAATAATAATAAAAAAAGCTTTTTTATCCCCTGGATTCAAGTTTTTATTACAAAATGCCAACAGTGTTACAATCTAATAATTTCAGTGCCTTACGCTTGTACCCCAATGTTTATAGAAGCGCTTTCAACAATAGCCAAGTTATGGAAAGAGCCTAAATGTTCATCAACTGATGAATGGATAAAGTGGATGCAGTTTATATATACAATGGAATACTACTTGCAATGAGAAAGAATGAAATCCTGTCCTTTGCAGCAATGTGGATGGAACTGGAAGGTATTGTGCTAAGTGAAATAAGTCAGTCAGAGAAAGACAGATATCATATGTTCTCACTCATATGTGGAACTTGAGAAATTGAACAGAAGACCATGGGGTAAGGGAAGGGGAAAAAATAGTTACAGAGAGGGAGGGAGCCAAACCATAAGAGACTCTTAAAAACTGAGAAAAAACTGAGGGTTGATGGGGGGTAGGAGGGAGGGGAGGGTGGGTGATGGGCATTGAGGAGGGCACCTTTTGGGATGAGCACTGGGTGTTGTATGGAAACCAATTTGACAATAAACTTCATATATTGAAAAAATAATAAATAATAAATAAAAAAAGAACTAAGAACAAACGAGGGTTGATGGGGGGGGTGGGAGGGAGGAGAGGGTGGGTGAGAGGTATTGAGGAAGGCACCTGTTGGGATGAGCACTGGGTATTGTATGTGAGCTATGAGTCATAGGAGTCATAGGAGCTATGAGTCACGGGAATCTACCCCCAAAACCAAGAGTATAGTGTATACACTGTTAGCCAACTTGTGTGGCTTCCATAGGACTCCGTTTAGTTTCACAGGGCTCTGGATTTGTAGGCAAGCTGAGTTGTTTCCAGGTTTGAGTGTATATTGGGCGCGTACAGGGCCAAGATTGGGTGCCTTGTTCCTTCTTTGATTTGAACGCCGAATACCGCGTTTCATTGTGCTATTACGTTGTATTTCTCGTTGCTGTGCGTCACGTGGACGAAGCCAAGACATGCTATGTGGCACAATGCTCTGCCCCTGCTCTGGTAGGGTTTTATGGTTCCTGTTAGTATCTCTCTTCATGTATCTTCTTCCCTCAGGCTACCAGGCATAACATTCGTGTCAAGCGTAGTCACAGAGTTGCCTGGCTTGCCAGTTGAGCTTTCCCCACTACTTTGTGCAGGAGTCAGTTTTAAGAAGGTCACCTACAGTGTTCACGAGTCCTTGAGAAGGGAGACAGATTAAACGTGCTGAAGGACATGCAAGAGACGACCTGGAAAGTCACCGAATGGGGAGACTTGTTCAGGATTATGAAGCAACACCTGTACTCTCGCTGACGGTGAGCACTGCCCTTTACAGTGGGTGCAGTTTAAGATGCGCTCTGTGGAGGCTGTCCTTGCTCCACTCAGCCCACTCTGATGTATCCATTTATAAGTTATTTATGCAAATACTTAAAGCAAATCCCTGGGGACCTGTAGAAAAAGAGCTTATAAAACATTTTAGTGTTTTATCATTTGAAAAGTGATCATTTGCATGGTCCCAGTGAAACTTTTTTGCTATTCTAGTGAATAGGGAAAATGTTTTCAGTGTCTCAGGAACATAATAAATTGCTGTTGTTCATGTCTTATATCCCCTGATGCATTATACCTCTGATCTCGAAGATTTATTAGGAGTACAAATGAGGAATTTTATAAAAGATGGTCATTGTAAGCTGAATCATATTCTTGGAAAACAAAAATCTTTTTCTAGTTTTTTTTTAATGTTTTTATTTCTTTTTGAGAGAGAGCTCTCACGAGTGGTGGAGGGGCAGAGAGAGAGGGGGACACGGGTTCTGAAGTGGGCTCCATGCTGACAGCAGAGAGCCCGATGCAGAGCTCGAACTCACATACCATGAGATCATGACCTGAACCGAAGTCGGACGCTTAACCGACTGAACCACCCAGGTGCCCCTTCTTCTGGGTATTTTGATTGTGCTAGAAAACAGGAAATTGTACATATTTGGAGCTATCAGTAATGAGAATGTCCAGTTTGCTTTCACCTACTTAATTTATTTTTATGTGTTTGTTGTTTGTTTTCCTAATCTGTTTTCCCCAGGCTAAACGTCTACTAACGGTCTTCAGTGGAAAAAACAGAGCACATTATTTGACCCCATATTGATACCAGGTAAGGAAGGGAAATTTATAGATAAATCTGGGATTTAAAATAAATCTATTTTATAGATAAAATAGTGAGACAACTCTTCTTGAAGTTGATGTTGGAGGTATAGAATCATTGCACATTTAATTATTTTGAACACTGCTAACACTATCACGTTTGCTTTTAGATGGGAGTATACTATTACTTATATAAATGTGTATTATGTAGAGCACATAGAACAAATATGAAATGTTCTAAAATCAACGTCTTGTCCCTGAATGAAAATCAACTAGCTGATTTCAGGAAAGTTGATATCCCTCTTTTATATCATATGAGTGGGTCTTTAGATGAACCGTAAAAGGGAATGAGGAATCATCTGGGAGTTAAGTAGATCTTTAGCAATACAATTTCCTGCCAGCCTCTTCCTAATTTATAATGAGTTATAATGATCTTCCGGGGAAAGATGACACCAGACAGAGCCTTGTTACACTGTCGCCGATGGTGTGGGTCTGTGTTTTGTGGCAGTGACGTCCTCATGATTCTACTGGGATAGGGTCCCTGGCACACAGTCTCTGCTTCAGGGAAGCCCTTGTGGGGAATCTTGGTCTAACAGGATCTGCAGCCTCTAATGTAAATCCCAAGATGGTTTACAGTCTTCCGTAGACTGGGACAAACCTTTGCCAAGTTGTGAAACCCTCAGATTGTGTCTCTGCATAAAGACTCTTTCCTCCACCTTGTTGTCACCTTTAGTTATAGCCTTGGCTCTCAGCAGCTTGAACTGCTGATGACAAGATGAGATGCCCTCGGAGGAACACTTGCATTTAGATAGAGATCTAAAGAGACCTTTGCATGCAATGCTTCACTGGCCTGGACTATTCTCCTGCCCTTCCAGAAACACAGCCAAAGTTTTTACGGAAGCATCTTTATAATGTGGGGTCCATTGATATTACAGGTTGTCTTTCAAATTCAACCCCATGTTAAAAGGATAACTCTGCATCTCACCCATGAGACCACCCATGACAGAAGCTGGAGGTTCAAACCTATCCTGGCCTATTTCAATAGAATTATTATTACTATTATTTTGTTCTAAAATGAGAAGTTCAGGAATGTCCAAACCAAATGGCACCCCAGGACGATAGTTGTAAACCTGGAATCTCTGGCCTCATTAATCACTCCATTTGGTCATATTATTTGGGCTCTGATCAGCTCACTAAAGGCTCTGTTAACCATGAGCATCTTTATGCATAATCATGACACTAGTCACGGGGGCCTACTCTGAGCCTACTCTGTAACAAAACATTCATGGGAAGGAGTCAGAGATTCTAAGTGAGGATGCTGATACCCAGCCCCCCCGCCAACTCATGCTCCCATACCAAGCCCTTACTTCCAGCCCCACTCAGTGGAAGGTTCTAGTTTTCCCACCTTTACCGTCTATTTGTCCAGCTCAAATCACCTGGTGGTGGCTATCATCATCTGGGGAACCGTAGGAATAGGAGTGTGACTAACTCTCGTCTCTGGAGGTCCTGCCTGGAAAACTCCTTCCTCTCTGAGATAGCTGGCTGCCTGGGCACACTCTTTCTGGACCACTGTGGATGCCTGCGAGATCCAGGGTGACCAGAGAAAGAGGAGCGTTTGGAGCCCACAGATGGGTTCAACCCCTGAATCTGCTACTTACTAGCCGGACACATTTGGCAGAGTCGATTAGCATTTCTGAGGCGTTGTTTCCTCATCTGCAAAATGGATACAGAATCTTCCACGTGAGGCTATTGTGAAGGACAATATTGACAGAGAGTGCCTAGGACAGGACTGCTCAGCCAAGGGGAGTTGCTCTCCCTTACCCGTTACAGGTCAAGTCATGGAAGGAGCAGAGGGGTGGGCTGCCGTCAGCCGGCCTGAGGGCATTGTGAGGAGGTGACCCTGAGGGTCAGCAGGTGCCATCTTCCACTGTAAACCATTAAGCCCCGCTTTAGCTCCATCGGTGCCATTTCCTGCTTGTTTTCAATTTAAAAGACAACTGATTTCTTGGGGTTTCTTTCATCTTGATTGTTTTGCTGTGTGTTTGTAAGTCACTTCCAAAGTAGAGCTTTGGAACCTCTGCAGTCTCTCTCTGCATAGCGTGTCCTAAATGTACTAAGTAGGTATACTAAGATGCCATTTAATGCTGCTGTCTGAGGCTGCTTCTCACACCGTGGATGTCAGACGACGCTGCTCTTTCTTCGTGCTTGTCCGGACTAATGAGACAGATGATTTATTTCATTCAGCAACCAGTGACCATCTATATGAAATGACAAAAGGGAGAAGAGAAACAAACAACAGATATTGGATCGCAATCAAAGTTGCTACTTTTGTGTATTTTTATTTTGCTTTATTTTTTAAAAGTTTTGCTTATTTATTTTGAGAGAGACGGGGACAGCGCAAGCATGGGAAGGGCAGAGAGAGAGGGAGAGAGAGAGAATCCCAAACAGCCTCTGTGCTGCCAGTACAGAGCCCGATAGGGGGCTTGAACTCATGAAACCATGAGATCATGACCTGAGCCAAAACCAAGAGTCTGATGCTCAACTGATTGAGCTACCCAGGTGCTCCTGTGTATTTTTTTTTTTTAAAAACCTTAATTTGTTAAAGGTTCTTTACCCTGGCTGTACAGTAGAGTCATTTGGGGACCTTCAAAGAAATATTGCTGTCAGAGCCTCACTAGGATCTAATAAAGTCAGAGTATGTGGGGGAGGGGCTGGGCCTCTCCTTAAAGCAGCTGGGAGCCAGAACCCATATTTGAAAGTATAAAGGAGTTCAGACTATTAACTCTCATCAAGAAGGTAATTGGGAACCTTCTATTTGTGGTTCAAACAGCTTAGAGCAATTACATAACTAAAGATAATTGAGATGGAAAAACTACCTTTAAAAACTGGTATTAGAATATTTTTCATATCAATACTCTCTTTTATTCTCTACCTTTCAAACGTTTATTATAAACTACATTGCTGAATTCTGTTTCCTCTGTGAACCCAGGAAGCCAAGATTCTTTAATAAACAATGAAAAGGATTGTAATGATGGGACTGAGTTGCTTATGGGTTTATTGAATTCTCTTATCTTATTTATATTTACATGGGAGGGTTTGTGGCAGAATATCTATTTTTATTGACTTTTTTCAGCTTTGTTGGGGAGTAATTGAAAATTAAAAGTTGTATATATTCATGGTGGGAAACCTAATGATTATTTGTACACGTTGTGACACCCGAGTGTTTATTCTTCATTAGACATGTGGTATAATGCCCTCTATCCGTGTTCTTAGATTTTAATCTGCCCTCGGATCACATAGGGATCTTGTTATAAAGGCAGATTACAATCAGTAGGGCCCAGATGGGGCCTGAGTTTTAGCAAGCTCCCATATGGTACCAGTGCTGCAAATATGACACCATATATCTCTGTGGATTTTGAAACTCTGTTTTTAGATACTCCTTCATTATTATGTAATAATTTTCTTTATTATGGGAATATTCCTTGTTCTGATGTTTCTTTGTTTGATATTAATATTTCCACTCCAGATTTCTATTGATTATACTTTCCCATCCTTCTATTTTCTTTCTTTCTAACCTATCTCTGCCTTTACTTTTGATTAAAAAAATTTTTTTTTAAGTTTATTTATTTTCGAGAGAGACAGAAACAGAGTGTGAGCAGGGGAGGGGCAGAGAGACATTGAGACCCAGAATCCCAAGCAGTCTGCAGGCTCTGAGCTGTCAGCACAGAGCCCCATGCGGGGCTCAAACCCACAAAGTGTGAGATCATGACCTGAGCCGAAGTCGGACGCTTAACCGACTGAGCCACCCAGGCACCTCTGTGTCTTTATTTTTAAAGTGGGCTTCTTTGATTCAGTCTTCGTTTTCATAGAATTGGATTACGTCTGTGTTTTAGTTGGGGTGTACTGACCACTTATTTTTCATGTGATGATTGCTATGGTTTGATTTAAACCTATCATCTTACTACTTGTTTTCTATTTATTCCATCTCTTCTTTTTTCCTTTTTTTCTGCCTGTTTTTGGATGGAGTGTTGCTTATGATCCCATTTGATCTCCAGTATCGCCTTATTAGTTAAAGGTCATTCATTTTTCTCTCTTGCTTTGAAGGATTTCTAGGGTAACCAATTTCCAGCTGGCCTTACCATTTCCTTCAGCTTGGTTAAACATGAAACAGGTTTCTTCCTGGTTCTGGGCATCTGGACCTCCCTTTTGTTAAGAGCATTTCCTTTACAAAACTTGTAATTATAAATCTTTTCTCTGCCCCTTTGAGATACCCATCTTTTTCAAGGACCTGGGAGCCATCCCTTTGAAATGTAACCCTTGAGATGGGTAGAGAGTCTCTGTCTCCCAGTCTCTGTGGGAGGGGAGGAGCCGAACCTCAACAAGCAACAACTGGCAAACACACATATCCCAAGCTCACTGACAGACCTCTCTCAGTGTCCTCGGGTACTTTTCCCTGAGCTCAGCCCCATATTCAAAGATCTGCCCTTTGTTCCAATGGAGTCGAGTTCAGTCTCTTTCACCTACTGCTGTAGTCTCGAATAAAGTCTTCCTTGCTGTTTTTGACAGGCGTATACTGCAGTTTTCCTTTTAGAAGGGTTTAGAAAATATATTTTTACTTATCACAGCCTACTTTTAAATTATATTATTTGTGGGTCAGGACCTTACAATCAATCCCTCCCTTCCATCCTTTCTGCCATATTGTTACCCATTTTACCTTTACACCTGTTAGAAGCCCCACGATAATTGTAGCTATTTTTGTCTCAGATGTCTTCTAGAATGATTAAAAATGGAAGTGTCTTGGGGTGACTGGGTGGCTCAGTTGGTTAAGCATCCTACTCTTGGTTTCAGCTCAGGTCATGATCTCATGCTTTGTGAGTTCAAGCCCCTCATGTGGCTCTGTGCTGACAGCATGGAGCCTGCTTGGAATTCTCTCTTTCCCTCTCTCTCTCTCTGCCCCTCCCTTGGCACGTGCTCTCTCTCAAAATAAATAAATATAACATTAAAAAATATATAAAAATACAAATAGGAATATTTTTTATATTTACCTTTTTCCATTATCTCCAGTTTTCTCTGTGTAGATCTAAGTTTGCATCTGCTACCATACTGATTTTGCTTGATGAAATTCTTTGAGGACTTTCTGAAGAACACTTCTGCTGGCATTTTTTACCTTTGGTCCAGAAAAAAAAAAAATCTCTATTTCGCGTAATTTTTTTCATTGTGTATAGAATCCTGGGTTGCCAGCTTTTTCTTTTAAACTACTTTTTACGTATGGTTAAACTTGAAAAACAAAGTTTGGTCTGTGAAGACCAAATAGCCCATTTCTCTTTTCCAGTTCTGGCAGGGATGGGAGGCGGGGTGCTTTAAGATGTGAACGGCTGAGCACAGGTGAGTCCTGCCTCTTCCAGGGCCTGGAGGGCATTGAGGGCATCAGATGCCCTTGGAATCAACCACCCCCTGCACTACAAAAATGCTCCACTGAAAATTCTGGAAGGCTTTCTGGGAAGGTGAAAGAATAGTATGAAGTAAAACAAATGTCTCTTCAATTTCGGGTCTCTATCTCATAAACGCGATAATTTTAGTTTATCTGCCATTTTCTCATGGTTATAATAAGGATAACTTTCTTTGAAACTCTGTATTTTACATAAAAGCAGGATAGTGGGAGGCGCCTAGGTGGCTCAATTAGCTCAGTGTCTGACTCTTGATTTTGGCTCAGGTCATGATCTCACAGTTGTGGGAATGAGCCCCACATTGGGCTCCTCACTGAGCATGGATCTGCTTGGGATTCTCTCCTCTCTCTGCCCTTGCCTCTGCTCTATCTCTCTCTTCTCAGCATAGATAAATAAACATTAAAAAGAAAGTGCAGAATATAGGGTTTTTCCAATTCCCTAAAATAAAATCTCATTGCTAATATGCCGTTAGTCTCTTTATGCTTTTCGTGATGGTCAGGACCTTTCTTTAAGCAAAGAGAAAATAATTTACTCTGTCAAATGCTTAGCTTTTGAAATATTCACAACTTCGCTTGTATCTTCAACCAATTGCATCCATTTCCTACCAGTGCTGTAACAAAATTATTATAAACTCGGAGGCTTAAAACAAAAGGAATCTCTTCTCTCACAGTTCTGGAGGCAGGGGTCCAAAGTCCAGGTGTCAGCAGGGCTGTGCCCTGTGGGAGCTCTAGGGGAGGATCCTTTGCTTCTTCCAGCTTCTGGAGGCCGCCAGCTTCTCTGTGGCTTCTGACCACCTCACTCCAATCTCTGCCTCTTTCTTCACATCGCCTTCTCCTCTGTATGTGCATCTAATCTATCCGCCCCCCCCACCCTAGCCCCCCCCCAATCTCTTTATGAGGACACTTGTAATGGCATTTAGGGCTCACCCAGATAATCCAGGATAATCTCATTTCAGAATTCTAAATTTACTCACATCTGCAAAGACCCTTTTCCTTATAAAGTAACCTTTACGGGTTCCCAGGATTAGGACTCGATCTCTTTGGGTGAGAATATGCAGCCTACTACCCCGATGTGATTTTACTTTCACTGTATGCGAACTTTTCTTGAACGTTGCTGCTCCTGAGGGTTAGTAGAGAGTTCCAGAGGCATTCCATAGCTGAAAGGAAGGCCAACACGCAGAGTTTTTTGATTTGGAATTTTTAATGGATAAAAATCATTATAATAAAGCTAACATTTACTGAATATTTACAATGTGCCAAGCCTGAGACAACATCTGTAAAGATTGACTACTAAAAAGATTGTTCTAGCACCAGCAGCCCTAAAATACCTACGATGCATAATCATATCTTCTCAGTCAGAATCTGCATTACTAAGATTCCTACTGATTTGCCTGAACATTAAGCTTTGAGAAAGTTCTTTTCCATATTAATTTACTTAACACTCATCAATATTCTGTCATGTACGCATTATCGTCAGCACCTACTTTACAGATGAGGAACACAAGACTTAAAAAGTTTGGGTAACTGGCTTAAAGCCACTTAATTAGCAGGGGTGGATCCTATAATCCAGGCCGGATCTGCCTTTTCCATGTGGCACCATTAACCCTCTCTGATGTACCACCAATGCCAACGATGGCTGTTGAAGAAAGCTGTCCCTGTTCTAACCATGAGAAAATGCCAGATAAACTATAAAATTATCACTTTTATGAGATAGAGACTCGAAATTGAAGAGACATTTGTTTGTTTTACTTCACACTATTCTTTCACCTTCCCAGAAAGCCTTCCGGAATTTTCAGTGGAGCATTTTTGTAGTGCAGGAGGTGGTTGACTCCGTGGATGTCTGATGCCCTCGTTCGAAACCCAGGGAAACCTAATTCCCTGCAGCTCTCGTGAGTCCCAAGAGTTTCTAGTGTACTCCAGGCTTCTCCAAACTAGTCAGGTACTCAGTACGGCCCTACGGGGCTCTCTGGAAACAGCATTTCTGTATAGTATCATCCTAGATAAATTCTGTAGACTTGCTGAAAGGAGCACTTAGTCAATTGCTTGAGCAATTGACTTTTTGCTTGAAATTGACAATTGCTGGAAATGACTTTTATTTTGCAGAAAATGAAAGTGCCAATTAGAATCAGAAGGGGATAACCCCTGCCCTCTGCCTCCCACTCATTTGTGTAGATGAAAACACTGACAAGCAGACACCGCACCACAAGAGGGTGGGGACCTGCTTGTGGTCTACGGCTCTGTGGCATTTTCTGTCTCTCAACAGCTTTGGTTTGCTGGTTTAAATTAATAACTTCTCTGGAAGTGATATTAGGTGTGATGCTTCTAGGTGACAGGCGTGTTCCCCTCCGTGTCCTTTATCGGAGCATCAGAAATGGTTTTCACTGCAAATCTCCTTCCATCATAAATTGTGCTCGTGAATTCTCCACATCATGTTTGGTATGACAAACACACTGTTCTTAAAACAGATATTCACGAGGAATTATCAATCCTTATTTGTAAAGATTTTATTTTAGACTTATTTTATTAGTTGGCGATGACAATGGGAAAAAAAAACACTCTCTCTGCCAAGTTAGCTTACAGGTGTTTTACCCACAGCGTCTCATTTATCCCCAGAACAACCTTATGAAGTTAAAAAGTATTATCTTCCTTTTACATAAGAGAAAATGGAAGTGCACAGAAGTTAACCTTGCCACTGGCCAAGGTTACACAGGCAGTAAATGGTGTGCTCCTGGCACTCCTGTTCATTCCTCTGGGTGCTCAGGATTCAGTCCCATTTCACCTGTATTAATCCGAACTAGTCCTTATCAGCTCACCCTGAAATTCAGCTTGGACACAAATGTTTTCTCCATCAGATACTCCTTGACCTTGAGGTTCACTCAAGGTCAAAGAGCCTACATGGCTCATTTCTCAGATGTGCTTTGGCCTCACTGAGTCTCAGCTACAGGTTGCTTATTAACTCTAGGAAAGATAATTTTCTCTTCTGGGAAAAAGGGTGATGTTACAGTTAGGATCTCCCATTCAAGAAAAAGGCCGTCCTTCCATTATTATAGAGGAAAGAAAGACAGCTGCAATGGTACATGACATTAAAAATACAAAATCTCCGATGCTGAAATTCCCTTCAATCAAAGACGTCCCTGTGCATTCAGCTCCCTCTTCTCTTCACTCACATGCACTTGTTTACCGTTCACGGATTGTCTCAGATCTAAGATGTACAGAATCCTTATTAAAGAGTGCTTATCTTTTATACAAAAGAGTTCGCATTGAACAAAATGAGTACACAAGTTTTGAAGACATTGGAGATGATGAGAATGACAGGTCCCTTCTGGAATGGCTCGCTGCTGGGATACGGCTGAGGCTTTGATGTATTATGAAGTGAGCCCGCAGCCAAGCAGTTTGGAATCCTTTCCCACTGGTGAGAGGATTCATATTGAAAGATGGGGAAATGATCTTACGGCAGACATCACGGTTGTAAGTTCAACTTACTCCTATTCCCCTAGGTATGCAAAAATGTGATGTGAATCAAATCACCCTGAAAGGAAAAAGAACACGCGCATTTATCTGAGGCAAGCAATATGAACCTATATGCTCTGCAACTCATTGTTTAGATGTGTTTTGAAGCCATGTAGTAAGTTAAGAAAACACGACTGAGACCAAGTTCTTTTTCCATTAAGCTTTCAGTACAATTTGGGCAGTAACTGTATTATCCATTGTTGAAATTATAGTAAGAATTGCAATCTGTCTGGTTTTTCCTTGTCCCTGAAGATCCAGTCAAAACTGGCTTAAATCCCACCTTAAGTGCAGCGTGAAGCCCAACATTTCTTGCAGTTTATCAGACGATCCTCGACTGCTCATGGCTCAGTCAACTCTGGCTTTGACTTCTTGGTCTTTCTTCTGTTTAGTACCTGTGCCCAGTGCTTTCTTCTCCATCTCCATGGTTCTTTTCCTTAATTTTCCCAACACTCA
This sequence comes from Prionailurus bengalensis, assembly GCF_016509475.1. Classification (NCBI taxonomy): domain Eukaryota; kingdom Metazoa; phylum Chordata; class Mammalia; order Carnivora; family Felidae; genus Prionailurus; species Prionailurus bengalensis. The sequence goes on from NC_057343.1 coordinate 229,752,033, forward strand.
TCGCATATGTTGTTGTGTAAAGTAGATTTTTGCTGAAGAGTTGGGTTATATGGTAGTAGAATAACAAGGTACACAGCATGTAACAGAAATTAAAGTCGATCAGATGTTGCTGCTATAAAACATGTTTTAGCCACTTTTCTACCCCACCTCCTTTCCTGGCTTCCACCTGTTTTCTCACTCTCCACCCCAACCCGCTAATTCCAATCCATTTCTGATCAATTGCAGTAAGAATTCCAATTATTTCTTTGAATATATTTCTCCTCTCCTTCTGGTGCTTCCATTATGCAAATGTTGGCCTGATTGCTGATACATTTCTCTGAGGCTCTGTTCATTTTTCCTCGTTCTTTTTTCTCTTTGTTCTTCAGATTTCACAATCTCTGTTGATCTGCTTTCAAGTTTGTGGATTCATCCATCAGACCAAATTTACTTTTGCATTCTGTTGAATTGGATGTATAAAGTCCTAAACCTCTGGCACCACAGAATGTGACTTTATTTGGAAATAGACTTGTTTTTCAGATGGCATTAGCTAAGTTAAGATGAGGTCATGGTGGAATAGGGTGAGCCCGTAGCCAATGTGAATGGTGTCCTTATAAACAGGAGACATTCGAACACAGACACACACACACACAGGGAGAAAACCACGCAAAAGTGAAGCCAAGGATGGGGGTGATGGAGAAGTCAAGGAACACCAAAGAAAGCCAGACAACCACCAGAATCTAGAAAAGAAGCATGGAACAGAGTTCTCCCTTATGACCCTCAGAAGGAAACAACTCTGTTGATACATTGATCTCAGACTCCCAGTCTCCAGAACTGTGGGGCAACAACTTTATGTTGTTTAAGCTTCTCAGTTTGTGATGTCTTGTTATAGAAGCCCTAGCAAACTAATACATACTCCTTTGAAGACTTTTCCCCTCATTTTAGCATTGTGCTTTTCAACTCCAGAATTTCTGTTTGATTCTTTTAATAATTTCTTTTTTATTAATCTTCTCTACATGATCAATCATCCTGTTTTTATACCTTCCTTTAATTGTTTAAATAAATAGGGCTTTCTTTATTGATTGGAACATATTTATAATAGCTGCTTTGAAGGCTTTGCTTGAGAAGTCCAACATCTGGATCCCCTCAAAGGCAATTTCTATTGCTTGCTTTTTTCTTCTGGGTGTGGGATAATTTCCTGTTTCTTTGTATGTCTTATAATTTTTCTCTTGAAAACTGGACAATTTTAGATAATGAGTTGTAGTGAACCTGGATACTGACTCTATTCCTCCCCCTCAGGGCTTGCTTTTGTTTTGTTTCATCAATTATGTGTTTAGAGACTTGGCTGAACACAATCTGTGAAGTCTATTTGCTCAGTGGTATGTAGGCTCTGAAGTCTCTGCTTAGATTTTTTTCCCCTTGTTTTTGTCTTTCAGTGTAGCTGCCTAAGGTAGTTCCTGAGTCAGCTCCTGAGTCACTGGACAAAGGCCGTGCTTGAGCTCTCCAGCCAGTTAGAATTTCCTGATTATATGTAAGGCTTTATCGCTGTATATGTGTATGACTTGGAGACTGCTTTCACAGTTCAGGGATTTTATGGTTTTGTTCCACATTCAGCCATGGTCTAGATATCTGAAACTTCCTTTTCTAGTAACCTCTGAGAGGGTGCAGTCTTGAGCGTGCACACAGTTTTCCAGACTGGGGATGACTGTCATTTAATTTTAATTTAAGCTTCCTAGAAGTCATCTCTGTGTTGAAATTACTTTTTCAATCAGTATTTGGCCAGGTGTAGAGCCAAGTAAGCCTCTTGAGCCAGTAAGGCTTCTGTCCTTTGCTAATGCTTCTCAATGTGGCTTAGGAAATACTTTCAAGTTTACCCCACAAACTGTTCCGGTTGTTCCTGAGTGGTTGCAGTCTGTTGCTTGCACACAGTCCTTACCATGGCGAGGGCTGAAATCCTTGGGTTCTCCTTGGCTGTCGCTTTCCTTGGCTTTCTTTGTTAAACTTCTGTGCTCTTCCATTTTATTTATTGCATTATGATGGAACTACCAGGTCTTCTAATTACTTACTACCAATATCCACATTGTTTTTTACACTTAGGTATGCAATTCTTCATGCCCTGTTCAAAATAATATAGCTTAATACATATATATGCGTCATACGCATATATATATGCATATGTATAATAGGCATATTAATTTATTTAATCCTTCAGCAACCACATGATATTGATATTTTAGCTTTTCCATTTTCTATATGGGTCACATGGATGGCAAATGAAATACCACGAGTCTGGTTGCCATACTGTCTCTCATGATGGGTGACTGGGCTGAAGCCATCTTGAAAGAGCCCACTCGAGACAGCTGCTTACTAGGGTGAGGGAACTGTGGGCTGTGAGAAAGGAGAGCTGAGTAAGGCTATTACAGAGATCAGGAAGGAGGGCATTGCATAGTGAATAGAGGAGAGGACAAGAGTGAAAGAATGAACCATATTCCTTTCCCCACTGGAGGTGTGCACATAATGGGTCAGACCTGAGTGAAGGAAGAGGAGAAGTTTTGAATTAAATATAGTATGAGACCCTAACTCTAATGACTGAAAAATCCATCCCAATTGTCTTTGGGATTCAAGAAGCCAACACTTACTATTCCTCCTCCTTGTTTGGTTTCCTGTCTGAAATAACTGATTGATTGATTCAGAAGTTGGGCAGAGGGAGATTTAAAATATATCACTATTTCAACATTTTACAAATAAAGCTGGTTGTAGAATAAGTCTTCTGTTGTGTCCCATATAGCTTTCCTAAAACATTATCTCAGAATTAACTCATCCACTGAGTCAAAGGCAATATTGGGCAACTGCTATTCAAGAAGTACTGAGGGAGGTAGCAGAGACAGGCAAGGGCTTCCTTCAATGGACGTTCTTTTCCCTGGACATGTGAAGAGTGCAGAATAAGTGCGCTTAATAGTTTCCTGAATGAAGTTGTTAAAACTGAAAACGACCAGAAAATGATGGATTCTTCCACAAATACTGGAAAAAGGCAGGGACAAGAATGCGGGCAGAAAATGTTTGAAGACAGTTGTTGGCTGGTGTGAAATAAAGCCATTCCCAGGGTACCTGGGTAGCTTAGTCAGTTAAGCGTCTGACTTCACCTCAGGTCATGATCTCGTGGTTTGTGAGTTCAGGCCCCGTGTCGGGTTCTGGGCTGACAGCTCAGAGCCTGGAGCCTGCTTCGGATTCTGTGTCTCCCTCTCTCTCTGCCCCTAACCCACTCGCATTCTGTCTTTGTCTCTCTCAAAAATAAGCATTAAAATAATAAAAATAATAATAATAATAAATAAACATTAAAAAATTAAAAAAAAATAAAGCCATTCCCTGAAAGCCGGGAGCTCAGCCCATTCCACATTTCAGTGACATTGGCACATGAGATCCTTTGTACTCTTCTTTAATATGAAGGGAGAACACACAGCACTGACTTGTTTCTATAGTCTCCTTTCATTTATTTGTTTCACTTCATTATTTATTTATATTATTTATGCTTTCCCCCCATTCCAGTTCTCCTACTGATTGCAATGTTATTCAAGTTAATCTTCATAAATAAATTATTCCAACAATGGATTAAGTAAAAATTAGTTGACATAATTGTGCATCTGTTTTGGTAAATACAGAATGTAATGTTAAGTATTTTATGCTAACATAAGCTCTTGGTTTCTCTGATCATTAAAATTCTCTAAATAATAATAAATCACATCCTCCTCATTATCCTTAAGGTTCTTTTAAAGTCCATGAATTTCAATAAAGAGTGATGAAGGGAAATGACGAGGATTCTTAGGTAGACTTCTGTATAGGATAAAACAGAATGGAAAACACATACACTCAGCTTCCTTTCTTAATGAAAGTATTTTTCACTCCCATCAGTGGACCATTTTTCTGCCTTAATTTTGAGGGACTCCCCAACACAGCAAGGTTGGATATAGCAATATAGCTATTTAAAGCAATTCAACCCTTGGAAATTGGTAGCTCCCTTCTGTTCCATAATTGAAAATAATTTTTGGGTTCAAATACAATCCCAAAGTTAAAACAATCTATTTCAAAGATATGTTGCATAGGGAGGATTCTTGATCATTGCCTTTCCCTTTTTGTCCCTCATCTTTCATTTCCTTCTTTATCTTTTCTGTTGTCCTCCTTTCCCTCTTCAGTTCTTCTCCCCTCCCTCTCCTGCTTCATTCCATCAGCAGGTTCTGACTTACTAGATCTTTAGTATCCCAAGACCCTGAAAAGGGAGTCTTTTCCCCAAGAACTCCAACAAAGCCTTTGGAAGACTTTGCCTAGCTTGGCTCAGGTTATGTCTCCGTGAATGCGAAGTGGCTTGAAGAATGTGGCTCGGATGGGCCAGGTTTGGTTTTGATCTAGAGCTGGAGGGTAGGGATGGTGAGTCATGGGGACAGAGCAACAGGAAGGAATGGTTTCTAAAAGCATCAGAGGTTTTCTTTTACTAAAAAAAAGGAAGGAAAGAACGCCGACAAGAAAGAACAATAGAATGTGTCTACAGTGTGTGTGCACATGCCTGCATTTACCTACGTGACATGCTAAGAAAGTCTTTTCATCATACAAGTGTATAACATTTTTTTATGTTTTTACAGTTATATTTAATGTGATGAGAACTTGTTTTTGGTATGAAATAGAGCTATCTTTTGAATCTATTTCCCCAAAATTATTGAATAATTTATCCTTCCTTAACTGATTTTAATGGGTATTGTTTTTGAAGTCTAAACTTCCATCTATACAATGGATAGAGAAGATGTATATATATATATATATATATATATATATATATACACACACACACACACACACACACACACACACACACACAATGGAATACTACTTGGCAATCAAAAAGAATGAAATCTTGCCTTTTGCAACAACATGGATGGAACTAGAGTGTATTATGCTAAGTGAAATAAGTCAGAGAAAGACGAATATCATATGATTTCACTCATAGGTAGAATTTAAGACACGAAACAGATTGGACATAGGAAAGGGAAGGAAACAGAAGACAAAAACAGAGGGTGGCAAACCACAAAAGACTCTTAAATACAGAGAACAAACTGAGGGTTTCTGGAGGAGTGTTGGGTGCGGGATGGGCTAAATGGGTGATGGGCATTAGGTAGGGTACTTCTTGGGATGAGCACTGGGTGTTACGTGTAAGTGATGAATCACTGGGTTCTACTCCTGAAACCAATACGACACTGTGTGTTAACTAACTTGAATTTAAATAAATAAGTTTTTTAAAAGTTGCCATCTATACACACAGGGTTAATAGAGTAAATAGAGGACTATTTGCTGCCATGTACTTCATGTCATGAGAGCCCTACAGCTTCTTTAGGTGGCCCCTGGATTGGCTCTTACAACCCCAAGGAACTCGTGGACCCTCAGAGCCAAGATGTCAACTTGAGATCTCCTGTCCCAGCAGATCAGTGTCATGGCAACTTTTGGATAACCAAGGACATTTTCCTTTTCATACATTTATTTCTTCACCCATTGGTTATTTTTAAGAATATTTTTGTGAAGTGCTCACACTCTTTGACCTAAAAGAAACACATGTATACACTTTTTGGCTAATTCCGGCAAATCCTATCTGTTGGGAGCAATGATACTTCTTTTAGATATTTTAAAAGATAAATTAATTGAAAATGCAAATATTGGGTAGCTGTTCTATGAGAGAAATGGCACTAGTTAGAAACTCAGAACTCTCCACTCATTATCTGCTTGACCTTGGGCTGGCTACCTAGCTTCTAAGCACTGGTTTCCTCATCTATAAAGTAAGAGTAATACCGTGACTTAGAAGGTTATTTGGAGATTAAATGAGATTTATTGAATATCCATTATCAATCTGGCAGTTTGCTAACCTGGCTGAGTCAATGCTTAATTAGTTGTAACTCATCTTTAGAGCCTGCAAAATTGCTCTCGCATATTGCCATAGCCAAACTCTATCAATATAGGAGACAACTTCACTTTGCTTATATGCGTTAATAAAACATTCCCTGCATCTGTTCTAGTGCTATCTGTGGTGCTACTCAAATCTAAGTCCACGAATTCCAAGATTTAATGGAGGACAAATAAGTTGACAAAACTGTAACTGCCTGGTGCGTGGTAGAAGCTTCTCGAACGTATCAATCAAGAAAATTGAAATAGGTGTTAAAAAATGTGGTATACTATCAGCAATAAGTATTTGGCTGTACTTTCCATGGAATAATTAGTTTTAAAACTCAAAACAGTCATGTGTCTATACGGCTCATGCAAATGGATTTATTTTGTTCTTTTTTGTCTTTTGCCTATTTTTTAGCTGTTTTGAAATAAGCTTTCTTTTGCCACATCTGTTATCTCTCCCTGAAGAGCCATTCACACCCCCATTTGAGGGACAGGAATATTCCTGTGATTTTTGATGGTTACTGGCTACAGGTTCCATTACTCTAGGCCCCTTCACAGGAGCTGTTTCATTTGTGGAAGGATACCAGCAGCACTTAAGTATTGTTTTCTGTTAAATTAAGTATACACACACTCACATTTTCAAGAGAAAATTATACATGTGGGTGCTTTTCTATTTTTAAATGCAAGTTGGATCTGAATGTGAGTTTGGTATTTTTGTATCTCTTTTGTGGGGGAAAGATTCTAGGGTAGTCCCCAATATCCTTGCCTCCTGGTGTCCTCTCATGTGTGGGTAGGACTCATTACTTGATTCCAACCAATAGAATGTGGCAAAGGAGACAAGATGTTTGCAATTACATGTACATGATTCTGTGGTGGTGTTACATAAAACTGTAGCACTATCTTGCAGACTCTTGCTGGCTCTGAAGAAACAAGCTGCCATGGAGTCAGCTACTATGTTAGGGAAACCCACATGACAAGGAACTCCAGGAAGTCACCTGTAGTTGAGAGCAAGAGTCTGTCCTATAAAACAAGAAAATTAGGCCCTTGGTCCTTCAGCTACAAGGAAGTGAACTCCACTAATAGCCTGAGAGGGAGTAGAAGCAGATCCTTCCCCAGTTGAACCTCTGATGAGGCTACAGCCCCAGCCAACATCTTGATTTTAGCCTCGTGAGACCCTGAGTCAGAGGACCCAGCTAAGTCATGCTTTGACTCCTGACCTCAGAAATGATCTACAGAAACTATAGACAATAAGTAGGTGTTGTCTTAAGCTGCTAAATTTATGGTTATTGACTATGCCTCAATAAATACTAACACATTTTTCCCCAAATTTGTCACCAGATGATATGCTCCATTGTTAGCATCTAATAAACCAATGAGTTGAAGTAAGGAATGATGTTAATCCATAATATATTGCGAATCATCGCTGTCATAGGATAAACCGTAAGTTCACAATTAAGGTCCAGTGATACAGTAGACACTGTGCGATGCACTGGCCTGGGATTCAGGTTCTGAGTTCTAGGCACAACTCTGACATTTCTTGTCAATCTGGTTCCTGGACCCTCCCCCTACAGCTAAAAAATTAAATGTTTAAATTAAATACATTTTAAATTCCATTGTGGCTATGCATTTATCAAAGTCTTTAAAATTATAGCTTTAAGAAGTATAGCTTTATTACCTCTAGTTAACTGTTAAATAAAAGTCTTGTTTGGTTTGGAATTCCCAATGGTCATAAGTGCTTGTTTGGGATTAAAAGGGCCTTTTAAATGACTGAGGAGAGCACATTAACTTCTCATTGGAAACCAGCTGATTAATTTACAAAATATGTTTTCATCTCATCCATTTTTGTTAAGCTGGGAGATCTACCAGCAGGAATATGACAGTTTAGATACAGCTTGTTAAGTATAAAAAGATTTTCTCAATTCACTATTGTATTAAAGAAAAGTGGTACTTTTTTTTTTCCAAGCCACTGGAAATGTTTGACCTTTATATATTCTCTTCCCAAAGAAAGAAAGGAAAGAAAGAAAAAAGGAAAGAAAGGAATAAAAGAAAATTAATTTGGACTCACACAAAATGTTTAAAAATTAATTATCTCATCCATTTTATTCTTTGAAAAAAATAGTTCATGTATCACAATTAGAATAGGGAATCTTTGTTGCTTTACTTGTGTTGTGTGTTTGGTAAGAGATTCTGTCCAGTAGGTGTCAGCAGAGCAATCTTAAAAATAATCATGGGGGCTTCCCATACTAGCTTCATAACCACTTCTAGATAAGTTATAAGAACTTTCCTCTGTTCAGATCAAGATGTTATTTCAGGGTATGTACATTTAGGAAGGAAGGAAGGAAGGAAGGAAGGAAGGAAGGAAGGAAGGAAGGGAGGAAGGAAGGGAGGGAGGAAGGAAGGAAGGAAAGAAGGGAGGAAGTTAATTAGTTAGTTGGTTAGTTCTGGTTTAAAAAAGCTTTTTATTCTTTTCTCCCCCATGTAGTAAAAAGCCCATTCTGAAATATCATGTAGAAAAAAAAATGGAAAGTTTCTGAAATAAACAGTGCAACCTCATATTAGTATCATTTTGAAATGCAGAATGTGAGAGGAAAATGAACCCAATATGTAGACTGCCAATCTAAAATGAGCCACAGTAAGGGGTTGTGGGAAAGTCCCGCATAGCCAAAGGGGTTTCTCATGGGAAGGGGGAAGGTAGGTGTAGGAGAGGACAGGGGACCTGCTTTCTCAGGGGAGATGTGTAGACTCAGAGCAGCCACATTTTGGAGGAGGGCTTAAGTAGAAGCCAAGGTGTCCACCAGTTCACAGGGCTAAAAGGCAGAGCAATGCAGTGGGGAGAAATCAGGGAAGATGAAGAGAAGAGTGGCAGAGTAGGATTGAGAAATTCATGGCTTTTTATTTTTCACGAGTTTATATTGAAGTACGACATAGGTCAACAGAGTGCATGTGTCATAAGTGTAGAATTCAGTGAATATATATGCAAATATTAATACACAGCATAGGGGCACCTGGATGGCTCAGTTGGTTAAGTGTCTGACTTCGGCTCAGGTCATGATCTCTCGGTTCGTGAGTTTGAGCCCCACACCGGGCTCTGTGCTAACAGCTCAGAGCCTGGAGCCTGCTTCAGATTCTATGTCTCCCTCTTTCTCCGCCCCTCCCTTGCTCACACTCTCTTTCACAAATAAAAATAAACATTAAAAAATTCAAATTAATATATAGTGTATAGATATATAGCAATAAAGATAAAATGTGCCCTGCTGGCAGCTAGACTGTGAAGAGAATAATGAGAACCGAAACAGAAAAATCAGATTTTCAACAGGGCTTGCACTATACCTTGCAAATATAGATAAATCGGACCAAAGCAAACCAAGGCAAGTTATCAGCTCCACCATAGACCACATGCAAATTCCTTCAACTCCAGCTCATTCAGATCTTTGTGTTCCAAGATACAGCCTCAGGTAAACTGAAGAGTAACTCCATAGGGACTCCCGTGTTCTATGGATGAGACGCCTAGCTAATCCAGCAACTCCTGTTTTAGTGCTTCTTCCAGGGTTTGGAAGTCTCTGCTTGTGGATTTACTTTGCATTTGCCTGATGGTCAATGATGTTGAGCATCAGCACACACATTTATTACCTATTGGATGTTTTTTGGTTTTTTTTTGGTCAAGTGCCTCTTCAAGATCTTGCCCTTTGTTCCATGGGCTCTCCGTATCTTCCTAATAGGTTTGTGGGAGGGATGTGAGATCTAGTTTTCACGTTAGATCTAGACTTGAGTCCTAGCTCTGTTACTTGCAAGCTGTGTGGTATTTCAGCTGGGCTGGGAAAACATCAGTCTACCAGAGATGGTTACAGAGAGTCTACCAGAAGCTTAACCACCAGAGCTTATGAGAAACATCTTATGTACCATCTCAGTGATGATATAAAACGTCATTCTTAGTTATGAACAAAGCAAGTTTGTAAAAATATCTATCTGGCAGAGCTCTGTTAGATTTTTCTCGACTGAATCCTGAGAAACTTTGGTTCTGAATATCTGCTCCCTAACAACCTGTGGAAGGTTCTGATGTTCTGTGGGGTTGCTCTAACTCCTGTCTCCTCTCCCTCAGGCCTGTCTTCCCCCTGACTTGTGCTGATCAAGAATCTGAGGTTAAGATATGTAGAACAATGTGCCTGAGGCCCATCACTACTAATAAGTGGTCGAATAGCCCAGGCCTGCTGGGTCCAAAGGCAGCAGACTGGACATTAAACTAAACCATGCTGCCTCTTGAGAGGGTCTTAAGGTTTGAGTTAGAAAAGGATGTTATTGATCTACTGCTAAGTACGAGACACTTGGAGGCCTTGAAATAACATGCTATGGCCTCCAGCCCTTATGCCAAGTCTTCTCTCCTAAAATTTTCATTATAAAGATACTAAGAATCACCTGCTATATTTAACTACATGTGTACTGAGCAGCTACTATGGATGCGATGGATACAGTGCTGAGTAAGATAGACATAGTTCCTGCCTGCATGGAATTCACTATACACAGCTATCGCAAAGGAGGTTGAAAGGCCCACAGAGAGGCAATACGATAGATGTGTACCTGTGAATTGTGGGGGGGGGGGGAGGGGGAGGGAGGGGTACATGAATACAAAACCAACGACCAATGAGTTCAGGTTCCCATCCCTTCTTGTCTCTTCAGAGACCTTACTCAATGTATTGTTCCAGAAAATTCTTTTCTATCTACTGGCTCCTTCTCATCAGAATTTAAACACCCAAGTCTTTCCTCTCTTTAAATGAACATGGTAACAAGAGAAAACCTCCTTCCATGACCTGCATCTATCTCAGCCCCCAATCACCTCAGTCCCTTTGTTCATGGCCAGACCCTGAGAGCACATCTTCGTCCTGCTTCCTCATCTTTACCGCCCCCCCCACCCCAGCCCACTCACCTTGTGTTGCTCCTGGTTTCCGAAAACAGGAGTAGTGGTGCTGCATTTAAAGGATGCTTCTCAGGCTTCAGCTTTCTCGTTTCTTAGCATCACACAACATGATGGCTGCCTCTATTTACCTGGTTGATTTTCCTTTCCCCGTTCTTCCCATGACTTCTGAGTCTCCCCGGGGGTTCTTTGTCTCTGGTTGTCTCTCCAGGAATTACCCTAGAGGTCCTCTCTCAGTACCCTCTCCCTAAGCATCATCTCACCCCATGAGGGCATCAACTGAGACCATCTCCAGCATAGATGACTCACAACTGACACCCAGATCCACATATCCACTGGCCATTTGACATCATGTAGACAGCTGACCGGGCATCTCAGATCCCACGTATCTCAAGTTCAATTAATTGTCTTCACCCTGTTCTGTTTCTCTCTCCCCAACCAATGAGTGGCACCCACATCTAAGCGACTGTGAGTCATCCTGAACCCTCTTCTCCTTCATCTCCCATATGCCACCAGTCACACACTTTACCTCCTCCGTCTCTCACATCTCTCCACCCGTTGTTATTTCTTGCCTTCTCTACAGACACCAACTCTTCTGACCACCCGTATTGTTCCCAACCAAACCGATTTTCCTCATAGGGGTTCGAGTTATCTGTCTGAAGAGCAAATTGATCATGTCCCTGCTCTGTTTAGAACAGAGTTCTAAAGAGTTCAGTAGCTGCCTGTAATCCTCAGGAGCAATTGCAGCCCTGTAACTTGACTTGTGAAATCATTTGTCTGCCCCCGGCTCACCTCTCCCTCTCATCCCTCACCGCTCTGCCCCTTTGGACTCTGCGTTGCAACCACAGTAACCCGATTTCTGCTTCCCAGCCCTGTTCTTCTTTCTCTTGCCCTCGGGCTTTTCTGTGTTGTCATATTCTTCTCTTCCTCCCACGCTTTATCATCTTGCTGCCTCCTGCTCACTCCAGTTCTCGGCTCAGCTCCCGCTTCCCCCGGACGTACCCCACCTCTTCCCCAGCCAACTTGAGTTAAGTGACTCATGTCTTCACAGCTCCTGAACCATCTTGCTCCATAGCTACCTCGCTGTGAATTACAAGTGCATGATTAGCCATGAGGACAGGAGGAGACTCTTGTGTGTGGCCCATCATTTCCCTCCCAGCATCTAGCACAATGTAGAAAGTGTGCAGAGGAGTTGTAATTACATTACAACTGGTCAAATATTTCCATAAAAACGTTTCTTAAGTCAAATGGAAGTGTTCCTTAGCTGAGAGGAAGTGCTTCTGTACAGCGAAGCGGCCCCAACATGACGGCTTTCTGGCTACTGCCATCCCACCCCTTTGGGGGTCCTCTTTACCCTCTGTCTTCCCCAACTCTTTCGCAATTAGAAATGCATGTGACGAATTATAGCACAAACAAGCAAATCAAGATCTCTTTTTTACATTTTCTACCAGAAGCAAAACACGAGACGGAGTTCTCTGTCTCCACAATTTCACATGATTCCGCCGTCAGCAGATTTCTAGCCGCAGTTCACCTCTTTTCCATGCTGGGGATTTGGAGGCTCTTTGGCTTCTCCTTTGAGAAACACCATTCCATAAAAGATGACGCACCAAAACGTCACTCGGATGGTGACGCCAAGGTTTGTTTGTTTGGGGGGCAGGTTCTGTGTATGTGTGCACACGTGCCTGTGTACGTGGTCTCACATAACTGCGCTTTCACACTTAAATCTCCAAGAATTTGGTCGTCAACAGTCAGGAACAAGGTTACTCTCCTGAACTTTAACTTCCCTCTAATTGCTAGCTGTGACCGTTCACGAGTTTCCTCAGATCAGAACTTCCCAAAGATTTTGCTATGGAAACTGGTCCCTTAATGCCAGATTGGTAGATTAGATAAGTCCCTTCATCTAGACCCCATGTCTAGATGAAGGTCCTATATTTAATAAGCTTGGGAGTCACATGTTTTATTTCCTCTTGAATGGTTGCAACCCACATCCGCATAACACAGACTCTGATGCTCACCGGCATCTGTTTAACTCAGCATTTCCTATACATATTAACCACGGAAGCCTTCTTCTTTAAATTTATTAATTTTCTGCCGAGTGTAGTTTGAGAAATATTGATTAGACCCTTTTGGGCTTTTAATTTCTGCTTTGCAGTGCCTCTTGCACTAACGAGATCTCTATGTTTATTAGAAATTATATAAAATAATGATAATAATAATAGCTAACATTTACTGAATGTTACTGTGTCCTAGGCATTATTCTAAGTGCTTTGTAGATATTAGCTCATTAACACTTCCACCAATTTTATGAGATTGATATTATATAGTTCTCCACATTATATAGGTAGAACTCTGGCACAGAGAACTAAAGCATCTTGTCCAAAGTCACACGGCAGGTGAGTAGTGGCACTGGGATTTGAACCCAGGCAGTTAGGTTCTCAAGAGTCTGGGATCAGTACCATTCTTGGTGGCTTCCCTACTTTACCTTTGACTGAATCTCCTGAGCCTGGCCCGTGGACAGTGCCTGGCAAAGGATAGGCTTTTAGGAATGTTTGATGCCACACGAACTATCTAGCGTTCTGTATTTGATAGGCAAGCCAACTCTCGTCTCATCTATATCATTCTTAACAAGGTAGCCACCTAGAACGGGCTGAAACAGTGGCCCCTTCCCCTCCCCCTCCCCCCACTCTCTGCAAGGGCAAACTGTGCTGGCTTGTTAAAGAAACAGGGCAGGAATGATACTGCAGTGTGGAGCCAGCACATGGTGGGCATCTTCAGATAATGTGCCAGAACACAGCTTGAAAACATGCTATAGTCCTGGGTCACAAAACAAACACAGACATCACAAAACAGACTGCCAGAGGATGACAAACATTTGAATATAAATTAAAAGAAGCTTTGCAGACACAGCATAACAAAAAGCCCAATTAACAAAAGTAACCATATGCTACTACCAGAATGGTTGGACACAGTGGAAAACACACACGCACATTAAATGCAAAGAAATCTCGGATGAAACAGCTTCATCAGACAAACTGCAAACCAGCGCCAAACTGAGATGGCGTAGTGATAAAGGAGATTCTCCAGAGTCCCTCTAGATGTGCCCCAATAAAATAGCTATTGAAGGTATACACACCCTGGAGCACCGAACGAATAGTCATAGAAACTAAAGCAAAACAGTAGACTTTTGGATCTGTTTTATTTTTTCTTCCACCTTGAATTACTACAGAACTCGATTTATTTAGCAACATTTGCAAGGGTACTATAAAATCATGGTGAAAAGCGTGAACTTTAGAGTTAGACAGACTGGGTTTAAATCCTGGCTCGGTAAAAATGCTAAAGGTGTGAATTTTGCAGGATAGTTTAAGTATCAGTTACTGCATATGGAACTAGGGATAGGAATACCCACTCCTTTTGTCAGGATCAAAACTGATGATGTAGGTAAAAAAGTATAACACGGTGTTTGGCACAGAGTGAATATATACTCCATAAATAAGAGCCGTTGTTATAAGAGCTATTATCATTTGTCATTTAAAGTTACACGTTTCAAGCTGTAAAATCAGAATCTACAATTTAACTTGTGTCTTGTTGGCTTTAGCAAATAGCAAACAGTAGAGACTTCTGTATTGGACCATTCTGCCCTATGTGTTATGTTATTGCAATAATAGTGATAGTGATGGGCCATAAAACATGTATTTGTTCATTTGCTCGTTCGTTTGTTCATTTGTTTATTCCTTCATTCAACAGTTTCTGAGCATCCTTTAGGCTCAGGTGAACTGCGTTCAGTGCTGAAGGTGTAAACCTGATCGAGACACAACATCCACCTTTAAGGCACTCCTAGACTAGAGGGGGAGATGGCCAGAAAGGGAAATAATTGTAATAAATATGGGAGGTCCCAAAATAGATGCATCTTTTGAACATTATGAGAGAGCTATTGATTTTGTCTGGGAAGTTCACTAAAGAGTCATTTGCACTTAGATATTGAAGGATCGATAGTGATTTTAGGAGGAAATAGGGATTTGAAGATGTATTAATCTGCTTATTCTGCTTATTGAAACTATGTTGGGAGAATGACAGACAATTGTTCTGTAGGACTATTCACCTAACTTCTAATTGCCCCACACAGGAAGGAAGACATCTCCAATTTTCTGTAGCTTACTCCTCTCCTCCACCTCCCCTGTCCCCCCCCCCGCCCTCTACACAGAACACACTTTTTAAAATGTATATGTTTAAGAAAGAATGTGACCTTTGGGGTTTTCTAGAACTGAGTGTGAATTTTCCTGATCCTTTCTAGATGTAGGATGTAGAGAAGTCATTCAACCTCTTTGAGCTTCAATTTTCATCAGTAAATTTGGAAATTATGCATATCTCATTAGGTATTGGGCAGTATGTGGTAATGATTAGGTGAGCCTCAAAAAACTGGGAAACAAGGTGATAACATTGTCCTTGGATAGTTGTGAAATTAATATATAACATTTTGGAGCAGCATCCCATTTAAAAACCAAAGCAGGGGTTTTCGAGAGGGAGCAGTCCCACTGAGGAAACATTTCAGAATTATATGGTGGTAGTGGTGGTGAATTTTTATTTTCTTTTTTTGTGGTGGTGAAAATTTTTGAGTGATGGAAAGAATGTGTCCATTGGTAAGGGAGGTGGTCAGTCATGGATTCATAAAAAAAAAAAAAGAGTCATTGGATCAAAGATTAGCCTAAGACCTATTCAGGAGAAGTGTTCACTGTATTCAGATGAAAATCCAGTCTGCTTTACGGTGACATTTGCTACAGTGAATTAATATGTTCTTGTTATTATGTTCATCTCTTCTGAGTGAGAAGACCCAGGCTGATGAGCAGTGGAGCACTGACCCAATCACATTTCAGAACTATCAAGATGGAAGGCAAGGAAGCCACAACATGGGTAATTCACCCAGGCAGGTGCCACATGTTGGTTTCTGCCTGGACAATTATGCAGTCTCCCCGTGTCACCTGCAATTTGCACCTGCTTACTCTGACATCTCCACTGGGATGTCAAATAGACATATCAAATAAAAACACGTCTGAAAGCAAACTCTTGATTCTCCGCTCCCATGCCGAACCTTCAACCCTATCTTGCCTATTTTAGTAGATGGAAGCTTAATTCTGCCAGTTGCTTGGACAAAAAGGCTGAAGTCATCCAGGCCTGCTCTTTTTCTCTGACAGTTTCTGGGGGTCATATCCTAAGGTGGCCCCCGTGATTTTTGCACCCCTAGTGTGCATATCCCTGTGCGTTCTCCTCCCCTGTGTGTGAATGGTACCTCTGATGTGGTTGTATGCTATAGAATATGGCAGAGTGCATGGGATGTAATTTCTGTGATTATGTTATGTGATATGGTAAAAGTAAAAAGATAAGATCCCCAATAAGTTCACTTTAGGTTAGTCAAAGGGGAGATTATCCTGGGTGGCCCTGATCTTGTCAGATGGACCTGTTATATGAGGCCCTAGACATTTCCTGAAGTCAGAGAATTTAAATAGCAGAGACTCTGTGTCTCTTGCTGCCTTTGGAGAAGCAGTCTGCCGTGGATTCTGCAGTTGCAAGGGAAGTCATTCTGCCAACAACCCGGGGCGGCTTTAAAGTGGATCCTTCCTTTGTTGAACCTCTAGATGGGAACGCAGCCTACCTGATACCTTGATTTCCGTGTGTGCTGCCCTGAGGACAGGGCTCACGCGAGCCCTTCCCGGACTCCTGGTGCACGGAAACTGACACGGAAACTGAGACGACACACGGCCGTTGTTTCAAGCTGCTAATTTTGTGGTAATTTTTTGTGCAGCAACAGACAACGAATGCCCATGTCATGTCCCAATCCGTCAGCAAATCCTGATAGTCACCTCCGAAACATCCAGAATCTCATCCCTTCTTTTTTTTTCTTTTAAAAAATTTTTTCTAACGCTTATTTTTATTTTTGAGAGAGACAGAGTGTGAGCGGGGAAGGGGCAGAGAGAGAGGGAGACACAGAATCGGAAGCAGGCTCCAGGCTCCGAGCTGTCAGCACAGAGCCCAATGCGGGGCTTGAACTCACAAACCACGAGGTCATGACCCGAGCTGAAGTTGGACGGCCAACCAACAGAGCCATCCCGGTGCCTCTGGAATCTCATCCCTTCTTAACACTCTTACCCCCTTCCTCTCAAAATTGAAGCTGCCAACACTTATTGCTTGGATAATTCTCACAGACTGCTGGTTGCTCTGTCCTCTTTTACTGTCACTTCCCAAATGGTTTTTTGCTCTGTAAACGACTGCATGGGTTATCCTTTTAAAACACAAATCATGTTATGCCCTTCCTCTGTTCAAGTCCTGCAAATCATGCCATCCTATTGGCCTTACTAAGCTCCTCACCACACCCTACAAGGCTTTATATGATCTAGCCAGCAGCCCCCACTCTGACCTTACCTCCTCTTTCTCTCTTCTTGTTTTTGTCTGTAATGCCACACGGAACCCCTTTTCCTAAGCATATCAAGGTCGCTCGTATTGGGCCCAAGTGTGGTTCTTTATGAACCTCCATCAACAGATAATCTCTTTGTATTGATTCTGGCTTTCAAAGGAAAATATTTAAGGATATATGCATAGAAAATGTATTAATCAGGCATTTTTTAAAGGCTTCAAGAAACCAATAGACATGTTACATGTTATTTTAGCATATATGTTAAACCAGGTATTCAGATTTTATTGTGATGATATAGGGGGAAAGAAATCAAACATGAACAGCCATACCTACAAACTTCTGGGGAATTGATGTGGGACGAATTCTTTAGAATTGCTGTCCTTCAGGGGTGCCTGCGTGGCTCAGTTGGTTAAGCATCTGATTCTGAATTTTGGCTCAGGTCATGATCTCAAACCTTGATCTCAGGTTTGTTGAAGCCCCACCTTCATGATTTGTGGGATCAAGCCCCGCATCGGGCTCTGTGCTGACAATGCAGAACCTGCTTGGAATTCTCTCTCTCCCCCTCTCTCTCTGCCTTTGCTCCACTCATGCACTCACTCTCTCTCTGTCAAAAATAAATAAATACACATTAAAAAAAATAGAATTGCTGTCCTTCAGTTTCTTCATCTATAAATGGAAATTCTTACATTACCAACTGATGGAGTCATTGTAGGGAATATAATGATTTAATTCATGTAGAGTGCTCAGACCAGTGTCTGGTATAAGACATGCACTCAATCTCCCCCCCCCATTAGCTTATTAAATTATTATTAATTAGGGATGGTACTAGCATGGAAACGAGGTGCTTGCTTGGAACACACAAAGGGGTAGGAAAGCCCAGGAAGTGAGGGTCTGGAAGAGGGGAGTCAAATGTTGAGAGAGTCGGGTGAAAAGCCTGGTAGGAAGGGTTAACTTGAACATGTATTTTCTTTTTTTTTTTTTTTTTAAATTTTTTTTTCAACGTTTTTATTTATTTTTGGGACAGAGAGAGACAGAGCATGAACGGGGGAGGGGCAGAGAGAGAGGAAGACACAGAATCGGAAACAGGCTCCAGGCTCCGAGCCATCAGCCCAGAGCCCGACGCGGGGCTCGAACTCACAGACCGCGAGATCGTGACCTGGCTGAAGTCGGACGCTTAACCGACTGCGCCACCCAGGCGCCCCTGAACATGCATTTTCTAGGTAGTTTCTGGGGAGTGAAAAAGAGTAGCTTTTCCTGCTGACTCTGGCAAGGTCCACACGTGTCCTTGTGGCAAGGTCCACACGTGTCCAAGATGCATCGTGTCTGCTCTTCGGTGTTGCTGCCTGCGTGGAAACCCTGGGGACTGAGGACCAAGGGAAAAGTGGCTGCTCGCTGTCCTCGTGCCCTGTAGAGGGTGACCTCGTTTCTGAGGAATGTGGGCCCCCTGCTGCCAGAAATACCCTCTCTGCCCTCACCCATGCGCAGACAGGATGGACCCAGCTGGAGAGAATGGCACAGGCAGCCAGCTCCAGGGACCAGGGTATTTTGTGGCCTTGTCGGCAACATGCATGTATCTCGTCCTGTGCTCACCATGTGGACTCACGGTTTCACTGTCTGGGCCTCTCCCACCAGCTCCGCCGCTGCAGGCTGACCCTCCTCGCCTCTGGCTCCGGCTTGTTTGTGCATTGTCTTGCTTCAGGTCTCTTTACTGCGTTTTCCATGTATGTGTCACTTAGCTTTGGCCCCGAATATCACTGGATTCTGTTCATGTCTCTCATTCTTCTTGGCCGAGAGGAATTTTTTTCTTAGTTCAGTTAGTTACTGTCATATCTGCAGAGCAAAGATTTTGCACTAGGCTACCTTGTGGGTCTCTCATCAGCCTATAGATCAACTGTCCTTGGACTGGGCTCCCTGCTCTGGTCAAAGCCACCTTGGCCTGGGTTCAAATCATGTGACCTATGGGAAAGTGACCCTTTGGAAGGGGCCCGAGTGGGTGGTGGCTGTTAAGCTTCCCTTGGGACAGTGATGCGGTCTGCATTTTCTAGAGGGTCCCCACCTATAGAAAACAGGGGATGTGCCAGGCACTGTACAAAATACCCAATATGCACCATTTAATGTGATACTCAACCTTGTGATTAAGTTTTATTAAAATGTGCATTTTTTTTTTTTTTTTTTTTTTTTTTTTTTTAGTGGAGAGAACAGACACTTACCGAGGTTAGGGTCACATATGTGACCTTATCTGGTACATGCTGGAACCAGAATATGAACACTGGCAATTGACCTCTGTGCCACATACACTCTGCTAACCTGGGCATCTGTCTTAGAAACATGACTTGATTGTCTTTTAAATCTCACGTCATGAAATATCTGAGATGGCTGTGCTGTGTTGGAGCAGCTGAAAACAGACTCGGGGACATCACACCTTTAATAAAGTCCTTCACTGGGGCAAATAAAACACTCGGGGCTATCGATTATTCTAGCCTGCAATCCATGCACTTGAAAAAAGTACATTACAACTGAACCACAGCCCCCTTGCATGCCTAAGTAAATGTCTTTATTTCTTATTCTTAATTCTAATTTGAAAGTCCGAAAAAAAGGTAATGTGACCTCTCAGAAACCTCTTGCCTTAGGTAGTTTTAAAAACAGCTCCATTTCTCCTTTGCAGAGAAATGGCTATCGTATTATAAATTTGAAATGACTTTATGGAAATCGGGTTATGCTGGTCCCACCACATATCACCGTGCTCTCCTCCAGGGGGCAGCACAGCATGGCAGCTTTGATCTGTGCTGGGGACGCTATGGGGGTGTGGGGGGTTGCTACTGACAAAGAAGACAATGTTGTCGTGTTTACTGTAGATGTAACACCCATTTGTTTTCTTCTACCCCCCCCCTTTTTTATTATTATTTTTCTGGTCTTTCTTCCACTAGCTCCCAGTGCTCCAGGCTGTCTCATGTTATACATGACCTGAATCATTTTACTGAAGAGGGAAGTCTTTATTACTTTTGGAAAACCCATTGTTAGAAAAGACCTTCTTTCATTGCTATTTGGAGGTACTTATCATTCAATAATTAGCCACCCTTCCAGACAAGGAATTCGAAATGGGAGTTGTGATTTGCCTGGGCATCTCACAGTTCCAGCCATCAGTGTTCACCCAGCTGAAACTAGGAGACTAAAAATAATCCAATTAAATAACAACAGTGTATTTTGAGTCAGTGCTGAACAGATGGTAAAGTATCCTCCATTCATCATTAATTAATGTTCATTGAGGGCCCACAGAGAATGACTCGGGTTTACTGCTTCCTGAAGACAGAAACGAAACTTCCCCTGCACTGGAAGTTTGTACGGTCTTAGTGAAAAACATCTTATAGGATCTGGAATAGTTTTATAAAATAAATTAACCTGGAAATGGGAGCCCCAAGGGCTTCAGTGGATTTTATGATCTCAACAGAGGATTTCAGGAATAAAGAGCCTAAACACGAAGAGTTCTCTTGTTAAAGAAGAACTTAAACTTGCACATCTCTCTTTCTTTCCTCTACTCAACATGCCAGCAGAGATACTGAATAATTTTCTCTATTTTTAATATTGCCTCTACATTTTAATTTTGTGAATACTTAGTTCACCTCTTATATCTATTTTTCTCTCTTGGCCTCTCTATGATATCACCACGCAAATATGTAACATTTAAGCTGGCAAAATGACGTTCAAGCATAACAACCTTTCCTGAGGATTTTTGGACACGAAGTGTTTCAGTTTGGTCCACATTTTGTGGAATGGTTTCCCCATAATTGAACTATTTTTCTCTGCCATACTAAGCATAGAGTAGATCCATGCCTCTCTTGAGTGCCTTTGTGCTCATAATTATCTTTGAGAGTCATGTTTTCAACTGTATTCCCATACCAAAATAAAAGAGCTTTCCAAGTTTCCTTAATGTATTTCCACTGATGGAATGCTCTTTGAAATAGCTTCAAAAATTGGTTTACTTATTTATTTTAAATAATATTTTTGTTATGTACATTTATTTTGTGGATAAAGTGACTGCCAAATTCAGAATTCCCCATTTAAAAAACGTATGTAATGTCTTCATTTTCTGACTGAAAGCTATAAAAATGTTAACTATGTAGCTAGCTGTCCACTCGATCCCTTAATGAGCTCTCAATTTGGGGAGATGGCAAGGTATTTAGCTAAAATCAACATTTCCTAACCTGTATTATAAAGGAAGGGTGGCCAGTGATATGCCAGAACCATTCTTTGGGAGGTTTCTGAGAATGCCTTTTAAAAGAGCTTATGTAGTTGGCCCCTGCCTGGGATATAGGCATCGGCTGGAGGTCCAGCATTATTCTTCTGACTATGAGATAATCTTGAGGATGGGAGTCACAGGCTAATGAAGCCAGAACAGAGACACAAATGGAGCTTGGGAACCCTAGTCCTATGAAGCCAAATAGTCTTGGACTATTTGTCCCTGAACTGCATGTTTGTTAAACATGAGAAAACTAACCCCCAGTTTTGCAAAGGCACTCTTTTCTTGGTTCAGTTCTCCATTCTAACTGAAACAGATTTTCAGAGCCAGCTGGGTCCTTACAGTGACCTGCAAGGGCCCTATTTGATGTGGTTCCCACCTCTCCCTCCTGTGTCTTCTTGACCTTGTCTGCTACCACTCTCTTCTGGATACTCTGTATTCCAGCCCCATGGCTTCTTCATTAAGTACATCAGGTACATTCCCACCTCAAGAGTTTTGCACTTGCTTCTCCCCTATTTGGAGCACTACTGTCTTAAATGTTTGCCCAGCAAGTTCTTTTACATCCTCCCGGCTGTTACTCAAAGTCCTCTTTCCAGTGCTTCTTTCCTAGTCTCTCTGTCACTTGAACCTCCTATCCCCTCACATTTTATGTCTCCTTTTCCTGATTTAGTTTTCTTCCATGCATGCTCTAACATATGGCATATTTTACTTCTACATCCATTTTATTGGATGTACAATGTAAGCTTCAAGAGACAGGTATTTTTCCCTATTTTACTTGGTAGAATGGAGCTGGGTACTAGGAGTGCTCGTCCATATTTGTCGAATAAATCAACGTGATAAAGAATTGGTTGACTGAGAAAGATGTGTAGCAAAAGTACTAAGGCTCAAATACAGAAAGGCAGAAAGCTGGTAACCCTTTTTGGCCTAAATAGCAGGAAATGGTCAACTTCGAAAGCATAAGGAAAGACGGAGACAATACGTATTTCCAAGAGCAAAGGGATAAAGAATAAAGGAAATACAGAAAGATGAGGAGCAAAGAACTCAATTAGAGGTGACTGCTGCAGTCAAGGGGATGGATATGCTTTTCTCGGGGGCAGGAATGAAAATACCTAGAGATTGAATGCCAGACAGATTTTGCAATGGCTAGGATGGAAATGGAGGAAACCCCATTTGGACAGCCCCAACCTTCTAAGAACAGGACTCAGGCACTCTGCTGAGTGTGGGGAAGGAAGTAGAGGTGGAAGGATGGCGTGAGGGAAAACGTTTCCTGACACCTGCCACGGGGGATAAAAGGAAATAGTGAAGAACTAAATGAAAACTGGTAGTGAACATTTCTGAAAGCCCAATCTGGGGTAGATAGATAAGGAGAGTGAGACCAGTCAAGCCAACTGCCATGGATTTATTTTATTTTTCATATTTCCTGTCAACCTTGAAGGAGGAGTTGGAAATAACCAAGAACAGATGATTAGCTTTCCCCAGGGTTGGTATATGGTAAGGTGGGCATAGCAGAAATGTGGCGTGGTCATGGTGGCGTAGGTTGTAAAATGACTGAAAATTGGCATTTAAGTTGGAGATGGCAAGGGGAGCTACAAGGAGGGGGATAGTAGATGGGTTTTGAGGGCAGGATGTGCCCTAAAATCCCAAGGTGTTCCCTGTCCATGGATGGACTCTACCTTTTCATTCCAGTTCTATATCATATACAAAGTTTACGTTAAAGGACTCAGAGCATTCTTTAACCCATGTGCCATTTGGCCTGATGTATAACTATGACCCAGCAGAAAACCTCTAGGTCAAGGTTTATAGTGCCCACTCTCAAGGTACTCATGCCTGGAAAGATGGGCAGCTCATTAGTGTGAACTTTAGGATGCAGCTGCAGGAGAAACGTTGCTCATTTCTGCTTGGTTCTAAGTGTGTGACCTTCACGTTAGCTCTTGTTGCTCCCACGTCTCCTTTTTGTTCCCGTGTTTCACACAACAGCAGAACAGAGTTGGGGGTTGGGATCTGGAGTCTGTCATCTGGTACCCGATTCAGGTCCAGCACCACCTAGCTGTGTGACCTAGAAGAGATAGGTACATTACCTCTCCATTTTGATGTTCTCATCTGTGAAATGGGGCTGATGTTAGCGGACACCATGTAGGGTGGTTATGAAGATTGGGGAGTTATCTGTAAAGTACACACTTAATTAGCTCTGATGATGATGACGATGATGATGATGATGATGGTGTTGATGATTAATTCAATAACTGCAAGAAGTCCATGAAAGTTCGTGAGGACGCACATTGTTTTCTGGAGGTGGAGTGAGTGGGACTTGTGTCCCCTGAACAGGAACAGGGTACAGTTAATTATTAAAATTGTGAACTGTACAAGTCTTTAGTGAGTAATATATCAATTAATGTCTGGCTTAAGGCTTTCCACGTGGTACATTCAGATGAAACAAACACAAACTTCTCAGAGACACCTAAATTGTTCATTGGCCTTTAAAAATTTTCAGATAAAAAATCAATTCTCAATTTGAATCACCATCATTTTGCTGTAGAAAAAATGGGAAGTAAATAAAGCAAAAATGTGAAAATAAAAAGACCTGTAACCCCACTATCCACATGTAATCATGAATAGCTACAAATAACCAAGGATATCTTAATCCTTGTGAACTCTTTTCCATGTGTATACACCTCTCTCTTCCAATTTAAAGGAATTTGGTACAGATATTAAAATGCCTAGAAATCGAGGCCAGGGCAACTAAAGGGAAACAAATGCTGTTGCTTGTACTAAGAATTTGCATGTGGATGGAAAAACCGTATTGGAGAGATTCTTAAAATAATGCTGGATCCAGAATGAACAGGTAAAGGTGTTCAGCCTGCCCGTAAATTTTCTTTGTCATTCTTTTGTCCTTTGTCATGTCTAAGTATTTCTCGGCTTTCATGTGTAGTTTATATGGTTTAGGGCAGAATTTTAGGATGCATGGAAGCTAACCTGGTGTTCAAACAAAGAAACTATAAAGACTCTGGTTGCAGTGGGTTCTGGTTTTCTCTTCAGCCTATAATATCAATATCAACCATTCAACTTGAATGGATAAATATCATGACCTGTTAAATAGATGGAGATGAGGGAAATCTACTCGGAGTAGATTATTAATATTACATAGAAGTCACTATAACCAGAGCTGTTAAATTATGCATCTACAAGTGATTTGCTGGAGCATCTACCTAGTTTTCTAAATATGACATCATATGATTCTGATTTTGTGGGAGCTATGTTACAACATTGTAAGTTGCAGGTAACTGGAAGCGATGTGAAATCATTCTTGCCTGTACACATGTAAATGAATTCTGTACTTTTCGAATATTAACTCCTGGACATGGTTGTGACACCTTTCCAGCTCCCTCATGAATGAGTTAAATAAAGTCTGTAACATGTTCATTTTTACACCTGCATGAGAGCCACAATTTTATTTTTTTCCCTTCTTTGAAAAATTATCTTTTGACCAGGTTATTTTTCTCTGCAGGAACAATCCAGGGCAGGTGTCTGTCTTTGGTGGTGTCTCTTCCTGATGTGGCCAGTGGTGGCACTGGTGATACTATTCCTTACCCATAATTTCATTTTCACTGCATTATTTAAAAGTGAGAGCTCCTTGACATTTGGAATGAGCAGTTAAAATACCTCCTGACTTTCCCACTATGGTATACAGTTTTCTCCACCACTTTCTTTTGGTTGCTTTATTTCAGCAGAAAATAGGGTGGTTGAGTATCTTTAGCGTGGGCTACCACTGGTATGGTAACAAAATACCATAGCCTGGGTGGCTTAAATAACAAATATTTATTTCTCACAGTTGTGGAGGCTGAGAATGTATCATCTGGGTGGTAGTATGGTTATGTTCCGGTGAGGGCTCTCTTCTTGGCTTATAGATGGCCACCTTCTCACGGTATTCATATAAGACCAAGAGAGAGGGCTCTGGTCCCTTCATCTCTTATATGGGCATCAATTCCATCATGGGGCTCCATCCCCGTAACCTCATCCAAATTCAGTTATCTTCCATTGGCCCCACCTCCAAATCCTGCCACAATAGGGGGACACAATAGTATGGAAGTCAAATATATCCATTTGGTTATATATCTCATTCTCAAAGATCTCTAATTAGAGATGTAACTTTCCTCTTTGACATAGGAGGAGTTTAGGAGCTTTCTGGTTGTGTTATATTTATTTGCCTTTATTATTTTTGTTTTTTGAGTTTTCATATACATTTGTTCTTATATCACTAGTTAATGCATTGTGAGCTAGAAAAAGTTCTACTAATGGGAATGTATTGTGAATTTCTCTACAATCATAAATATGACCATTTTAAGCAAATATTTTTTTTAGCCAGGTGAAAATAAAGATGTCACCGATAGGTTATAAACTATATTGTTAACATTTACATATTTGTCAAATGCCCCATCTCTGCCATACTAAATAATTCAGAATTCTGCTCTTTCTTTCTTCTCTTTGAATATTGATTAATTGATTGATTGATATTTACTTTAAGGAATTGGCTTACATGATTGTGGAGTAGAGAAGACAGGCAGTCTGGAAATTCAGAGTATGTCGTAGTCTTAAATCCAAAATCTGCAGAACAGGTTGGGAGTTTGGGGATGCAAGCAGGGTTTCTATCTTACAGATTATTTTATTTTATTTTATTATTTATTTTGAGAGTGCTCACAAGCGTAAGTGGGGGAGGGGCAGAGAGGGAGGGAGGGAGAGAGAGAGAGAATCTGTGAGCACAGAGTCCAACATGGGGCTCAATCACACGAACCACGAGATTATGACCTAAGCCAAAATCAGGAGCTGACACTTAACCAGCCAAGCCACCGAGGACCCCGTTGATATTACAGTTTGAGTCAGAATTCCTTCTTAGGAAACTTCAGTTGTTCAGTTGATTCGATGGGGCTCACTGCTTTGCTTAAAATCAACTGACTGTAAATGAAAATCACAGCTACAAAATACGTTCACGGCAACATCTAGAAAGACTAATGTTTGACCAACTGCTGGGCACCATAGCATAGCCAAATTGATGCATAAAGTTACCCATCACATTCCCCAACTAGGATAGAATCCCTTGTGGAGTGCTTTCTGGCTACTGTCTCTCCCAACATTAAGAATAATGAATATGTTAAAACATAGTGAAAATTGCTTTAATTTTTAAAATATGTATCATACACGTCTCTGCCTCTCTGGCTGCTATTCTGTGATATTAGGAAGTGACCTGTGGCTCCCGCGGCGACTCTTCTATTTCTTCTCTTTCCTATGATTTTCTCTGCCCATCACTGGGGGCCCTGCAGCAATCCAGGCAAGGAGGAAAAGCTAGTCTTCTTTAAGCTTCAGCCTGAGCTATGCGGGCTCTTGTCCAGCTTCACCAGGAATTTTGCTTCAGAAGTCTATTAGGCAGTGGCTAATATTAATAAAGTGCCTTTCGTTTCCACTTTTCCTGTTAATCATCATTAGCCTTAGTGAAAAAGCCAAATAGGAACATTCTTAGCTTCCTGGAATAAAGTATCATCAAACATCATCAAATTGAACCCAGTTTCCTAATGACCTATCTCATTTCCTGACTCTACATAAGTCCCTTGTATGTGCAGCTGAATACATTTTCTTTATTTTTAACTGTCATGTGCATAAAGCCCTTAGTAAGTACCTAAATATAGTTACCACTTAGTCAATTTTTTATAATTATATCATCCTTAAATACAATTAATATCAGAATATCATTTAGCTCTGGAAACAATTATCATGTATTACAGCCCCTCAAATGATTACCGTAGTGTTGGAATTCGGGCTGTGCTGTTTCTTAGATGTTTCTGTTTACCTGAGGGTCATCCACGGATGAAGTGAAATTACTCAGACAAGAACCCCCCTGAAGAGGATTTAGGATTTTGCACCCTTAATGGATTTTTTCAATGTTGCCACACTGCATCGGTTGCCCCTTTGATTATACACCATTCGACATTCCACAATTTTGCCGCACAAACTTCTTGCTTGGGAAACTAATGCTCAACAAAGTTCAAGTTACTCTGATGTCTTGAAGCAGGTTACAGCAAAAGAAAAGAAAATGCATCTCTAAAATATGACACAGTGTAAAGGAATACAAAGATTCTGAAATCTATGAAGGCATGCTTCATGGATACCAAACTATTTACAAGTTTGAAAGTAATGGTAATGAAAACTATGATGTTTTGCATCAATATAGAGCAATTTCCATCATTTATTTTGTTTTGTGACCTTAATGACTACTTAACTGTGTATCACATGTTTGTATTTTTATAAATTGTATTCTGTGGTAATTTAGGTGGCTTTGGCTCACCTCTGCCACAATGACAAGTAAATGACGAAAAACAATGGGGAATACCTTTTAAAGTATTGAAGTTAGAACAGATAGTAATAAAAGCGTAACTTTGAAAGCTAGGTTTCTTTATTGATAGAATAAGCCTAAATTCAAGATTGAACAATTCATTTTGATCATGGCAGGACTACAGATTTTCAAATGAATTACAAAAAAATGATTTCGAAATTTCTCAGGAAATCACAGATAATATACTAAATGTAACTTGTACTAACCTAAAATATAAAGCAAGTTAAAATAAAAATTTTATAGCCTGAGCCAGCATGACCTCACTCACAAAATAAGTTCTAGTTTCCATGTATGATTTAATCGGAACACCAAAGCTGTAAGGTATCACATATTATCAAGGCTTTCATTTACTCATAGTGAGTCATAAGGTCAGTAATAATATTTTATAGTACTATGAAACATGCAAAGTCTGTCTCTACCCCCCACCCCCATTTGACATCTCAAATCAGGCAACTTTTGAGTCAAGGTCTTGGGGTAATGTCATTCATAATAGCCTTGAATGTTCCATTTCATCACTCACTTAAATAAAAATAACTTACTTTTGCATGGTCCCTGAAAAGGTAAGAAATACTTTATGTAATTTGTCTGGTTTGGTCTGCAGAAGAATCCTAGGAGGTTGGCTTGTTTATTATACCGTGCAGCATCGTGACCAGCGGCGCACCTGGTACTGAAGCCCCTGGACTTGAACCTTCGCTTTGCTGTCCCTCCTTCCCTATGTGACCATGAGCAAGCAGCCCAACTTCAGTTTCCTCACCTGTCGTGGGAGGATGGCCACTTCTCCGTGGTGAGGACCGAGTAGATAGGTGTGAGTTGCTTGGGGCGCCCCCTGGCTGTAGCGGGCACCACAGCGGCCCCTGCTGGCCCTGTTCTGCCCTGGAGGAGCTCCTGGCTCAGAGAAGTCATGTGCTTTTTCAAAGTGCTTTTTTCCTTTCCTTTCTGGAAGGTTAGCTCTTCATTGTGAAACAAAGAGAAAAAGGCTGATGGGTGCAACAAATAACAATGAATAATTAAGGAATTGTGCTGAAGATGAAGTCATTTTCAAGAGTCATTTGTATAAGAAAAGCCTTCTATTTGTGCTTACTTCTGGAATAACTTGACTTCTTACATAGCCTTGGGAGGCGTATGATTACAAAAGAGGTAATACTTAAATACGCTATGAAAAAAGAAAGCACATTTTCATTTTCTATCTCTGACATCAAAAGACTTTCCTTAATGATGGATTATTTCTGTGATGACAAAGGCATTTAATACACATAGATACATTTTTGATGTTTTATTCTTAATTTGGTGACTGGTAGTTGATGTTGATCATATAAAATACTCAGATACATTTTTTTTTTTCATTTCGATTCAGGTCTATACAGAGTGCTATGGACTGAATGATTGTGTTCTCCCCAAATTCGTACATTGAGATCCTAACCTCCAAGGTGATGGTATTGGGAGGCTGGGACTATGGGAGGTGATTAGGTCACGAGGGTGGAGCCCTCATGATGGGATTAGCTCCAGGTTCACAGAGCTCCCTGGCCCCTTCCACGTTTTGAGAACATAGGGGCCCTTGCATCGCACCAGGGATCAGGGTCTCAGCAGACATTGAATCTGCAGGTGCCGCGAGCTGGGAATTCCCGCCTCCAAAACAGTGAGAAATAAATGTTTGTTGTTCAAGCTGCCGAGTCTATGGTAGTGTTATAGCAGCCTGAATGGACTAATGCACACAATAATGAGACTTTCCCCTTCTTTTTGAGGATGACTTTAAAATGGAATAGTGGGTATTGGAAAATTTGCACTGCTAGTCAACTCTTCTAGAAGCCTTCAAACTGACTTGAGTTGTAGTCTGGGCAATTTATGGCCATAACAATATCTTCTTTGTGAAATATGACAACAGGTGGGGAAGGGTTTGAAGGCAGCAAGAGAGAGGGGTGGGTAGGGGGAGCTGTCTAGTTTTATTTAAACTCTTATCTGCTCAGTTTCTAAATTCTCTAAAGGTTGGTTCAACTTCTTACCTGTTCTCAGTCTATGAGTCTGCTCGTTTAAAATTTTTAGTATTTTTGCATCTTACATACTAATTAATAAATATTTGTATATTATATACATACACACATATACATGTGCATGTACCTGTATGCATATACTCATATACAGACCCACCCGCTGATGTGGGCTTCAGTCAATATCTTTACTGGCTCTCGGCGCTGAGTGACTTCACAACTACTCCGTTTCACAGCACCGCATACACACCAGGATCTTTCTTTCTTCTATTCCGGTATTTGCTTTGGTATACTGGTATCCTTGCTTTTTGAAAGTTTGCTTCCACCGCTTGGATTTTACAGAAGACCTGCATTCGTAGTCCCCCTCTTATCTGGGGGTTCGCTTTCTGTGGTTTTAGCTACCTGCTGTCAACCGTAACCCGGAAGCAGGAAGCAGATGTTCCTTCGCTGGGTCAGAAGGTCAATAGTCACCTAAGGCAACGTGTCGGTGCCTATGTCATCTACCTCACTTCATCTCATCACTGGGGCGTTTTATCATCTCACATGGTCAGAAGAAGGGTGAGTGCAGTGTGTTAATGTTTTAGCTGCTGTTAATCTTGTACTGTGACTGAGTTAGAGGTTAATCTGTATCATAGACATGTGTGTTTGGGAGAAAACATAGTATTTATAGGGTTCAGTCCTATCTGGGGTTTCAGGCATTAACTGGGGGTCTTTGAGTGTGTCCCCCCACAGATGGGGGGGCACCACCGTTCTTGCTTTTGCTAACTGAAAGAAATCTGGAGAGGCTTTTCACTTTCATGGTAAAAGCTGACGAGCTGAAAAACAGCAACGGGGGCCAGCCTTTGGGACTGGGAACCAAGCTCCGTCTCAGTGTCCAGCCCCCAGAGCTTTGAACTCTCTCTGTGAGCATCGGGGCTCCGTCTCCGTTTATTTTGTGCAGCCGTTAGCAAGATATGTCTGAAGGTATCAGGAAAACCTAAAGGAGGTTATTTTTGGTCTGGGGATGCTCAAAAACGAATCCATATAAATTAATGGTGACTGTGGCTTTCTTTGATGCCATTTTGGCTTAGGAGAGGTTTCGCAGGAATACAGGGGATCCTATAGCTGTTCCCTCACTAGAATACTTTTTCTTTCCATGTCCTCCCCCCCTCCTACGTAACCATTCCAAACATACCCTTCTTTCCCCTTCACTCGCACCAAAGCCCAGGTCAGTGCAGAGCACATATGAACTACCACTGTGCTACATCCTTAGTAATTATTGCTTGATGACAATGTAAAGGAAACAAGTTTTAATCAGGATAGTTTCAGTCTGTAATCTACCAACCACAACCTATCTTTTGACTCAAAAGCATCTAACCATTCGCCTCCCTAACTCTTCTCCTAGGTGTCTGAAAGGCACTGAAACCTCTCATTTGACAACCTGACTATGTAAAATCCATGGTCAGACGCTCTCACATTTCTAACTACTTTTTTGGCATAATTATTTGCTTAATATCTAATTTTCTCATTGGACTACAGCTCGGTGAAGGCAGAGATAATGAGTGTTTGTTCACTATCGCGTTCCTCATATCTGTCATGACAAAGGGAAGAAGGAAGGCAGGCAGGCAGGAAGGCAAGCAAGCAGAAAGAAAAGAATGAGAAATCTCCAGTCTACAGCTAAAGCTTCAAAGGCTGTTAGTCCCCGTAGCTGTATGATTTGATGTTTCTTTGTAGACTGCACTAATATTTCCAAACAAAATTGCTTTTAAAATTTAACACCAAGAGCAATTTCCATTTCAAAATTGTGCCAGTTATTGAAAATGTCTTCAGTGGTGTTACAAATGGTCTTGAAGCTCCCCTGAATGTGCTAGGCATTTAGTAATGGGTGTCTGTGACTGTTTTCCAAAAATTCCTTATCTAGTTACTTCGAAACAAACAAACAAACAAAAAAAGCCTGGAGAAGTAATCATCATGCTGTGTGTAGAATAAGTACAGCAAATAGCTCTATAAAACACCATTTTTAGAAGAACCTTTTAATTTTGTTCAATGTTCCGGAACTTTCCGACCGAGAATTAAAAGTTGGGTACAATTAGGGGCGCCTGGGTGGCTCAGTCGGTTGAGCGTCCGACTTCGGCTCAGGTCATGATCTCACAGTTTGTGGGTTCGAGCCCCGTGTCGGGCTCTGTGCTCACAGTTTGCTCAGAGCCTGGAGCCTGCTTCAGATTCTGTGTCTCCTTCTCTCTCTGCCCCTCCCCCGCTCACGCCTGTCCCACTCTGTTTCTCAAAAATAAATAAATGTAAAAAAAATTTTTTTAAAAAAAGTTGGGTAAAATTATTTCAAGAAAGTTGGGTAAAATTATTTCAGGACCTAACCACAAATACAGGAAAAAAAATAGAGGACCAACATATAGACATATACATCGTAAACAAAGAAGTGTGCATAGATATCAAAGTCTTATTCTGGTCTAGAATGAGGTTCCTCCCAAGGCAATCTTCAAACAGAAGGCTTACCCAGGTCTACTGGAAATAGGTTTCCATCATCACAGTCCAGAGTGTCCAAAAACATTTATTGTGAAATGTGTCTTTTAAATCTTGAGATCTCTGACATCAGACAGATTGCCCCACTTCTGTTAAAGAAGCTTTCCTGTACTCCTGGGTACTGGGAGATGATTCAACTACGCTAGTGTTCATTTGAACCACGGTGTCATGCAGGTAACTCCTTCAGCTGGACCTCTCGAACTCTAAGTGGGGAGCTCTTTAAAAATCAGAGTCAAAGCCTTGCCCCCTTGAAGTCTGTTTCAATAATTCTGGAGTGTGGGTTCCAG
Organism: Prionailurus bengalensis; assembly: GCF_016509475.1. Classification (NCBI taxonomy): domain Eukaryota; kingdom Metazoa; phylum Chordata; class Mammalia; order Carnivora; family Felidae; genus Prionailurus; species Prionailurus bengalensis. Next base: position 229,784,657 of record NC_057343.1, read on the forward strand.
AATTTGTTTTTATTTTGTTTTATTTTTAAGTTTCCATGGTGATTCAGTTGGATCACCCCAGATAATCCTTATAAGGAAAACATAGCACCACGGTCCTTAGCCCTTGAGAGAGGTTGCATTTACACAGGTTTTATTTGTCCAGTTATATCAGCAGAGACTTAAGCTATTTAGTATACTTACTGTTTCTCTTGGAGTAAAAATATACTTCCCCCCTCTCCTATATTGTAGGGCAGTTTCTTTCCTTCCCTCTCCCCTCCCCTGGAGCCCTGTCTCCCTTCACCTCACAGATCTCAGGTATTTTAACTTTACTAGGCAGACTGATAACCCCAGTTCCTCTGATTTTGCTCAGTACATTTTTCTATGCATCTCAGCTTCACATGTCTTCCCTTTCTAATAGCTCTTAGCCTCCAATATGTTCCCCCCTTTTCCTCAACTACTTTGCCTCTAGGGCCATCAGCCCTCTGTCTGAGAGCCCTGACTTCACAGCATTTCTGTTCTTCAGGGCATTGTCTTCCCTTGTATCCGTGTTTTCCTGATTTTAAAATACATTTACATTTTCCGGTTAGGAAGGACACTGTGAGCTCACTATCACTTTTGGTTGAAGGTTGGATAGGGCGAAGTGATAAGGAAGGCTGATATAGATAAATATGTGCCTATCTTTGCCAATAATCCTTCTAAAACTCTGCTTCCTGGATTTGGTTATGATGGTTTCTCTGTGACGGTCCAATCAGAGGACAGAAATGACTCTAGATGGTTCAACAGAAGGGATTTAATTCGGACAATTTGTTCTTGAGTAATGGATGATCTGAGAAGCCACGTGGGGGTGGTTCATGCCTCCAAAAGATTAGTGACAGCAGGGATCTGTGCCCACTTACAAGGCTGGAGAGACAATGGGAGGCAATGGTGTTCCCAGAACTCGGAAACCAGGCTGACTTTCAGAGAGTGAGAACCAGGGCAGGGACATGATGAACCTGGAGGGAAGACACAGCCGTTGCTGGGGGTGCTGTATGCAGCCGAACAAGAGAGGGAGAAATACCCAAGGTGTCTCCTCCTGCCCTCCCTGGCTGCAGTTATATGGAATCCAGGTGCCAAGGGAAGCGCGGAAGTGAAATTCCTTAGAGGAAGTGTGGAAAGCAGATTTGATAGCAAAAGACGTATATGACCGGCACAGTTTCTCTATGAGGATAATCTCCTATGACATATGAAGTCTCTCTTTTCATTCTAAGAAATGGTTTCTGTATCAAGGTACTTGATTCTATGCCAGTAGATAATAAATGAGGGTCTAGGGAATAATAAAACTGAAAAGTAACTGAAATGGCACAGAAGAATAGGGATCTGTATTTAAGTTATTACTTCCTCCTCTGTTGTGCCAGAGAGAGGTCTACGTCTCTCCCCGTTACAGCTGCCATCTCTTCTTGTCAGGGGCCCCGTCAGCATCCTGCAGTAAGGGAAGCAGGCTGGGGGTGCGGGGAGGGAGAGAGTGCTGACAGCCACAGTGTTTCACTTCCTCAGGGGGCACCTGGAGGGCACTTCCTCAGGGGGCACCTGGAGGGCAAAGCAGGAAGCAGCAAATTCTCTTGGGAAACTGGAGGCAGAGAGGGAGTCCCTGTGCCCCATTCTCCAGCCCAGTCCTCCTTGCTTCAAGCCTATAAAAAGAGAGCTGAGTGTGTAAGTCCACAGAAACCAGAGGGTCCCCGAAAGATACGTGTGTTGCAGCCAACAAAGAGCACCGAACTGCAGAAGGGACCAGACCCGCTGCGATGATGCAGACCCCAGAAAGAGCTATGACAAGCTATCACACACACACACACACACACACGCACGCACGCACGCACACGACAGACGTGTTTTATGCAGTTTACTTTTGTGACCCAATGTAATGATGCAGTATCAGTGTTTCATTCTAGTGACTCATCACCCTTTCCACTTCCTTGCCTGCCTTTCTATCTCCAGCCCTTTTCAACTTGGCCTTGGTCCATCCTGCCTCTGAAAAAGTCCTCTCAGAGTGACCTGCTAACTGCCAAATCTAGTGGTAACTTTTCTCTTATCAGTTATTTCAATTGGCTATTTATAAGCATTGAAATTGCTGAACACGTTTGCTCTTTGAAACTTTCCAGCGTTCATTTGAGATAATGTATGCTTTTGTTTTTCCTCCTAATTTTTGACTATTCTTTCTTGTTTTCTTTATCTAATTCCCTGTTCATCCTAAATAGCTATGTTCCCAGGGATTCCAAAATTGGGCTCTGGCCAATTGGCCTCTACCCAATCCACCCCTCTCTTTTCTTGACACATGCTCCCTGGACCTTCTCATATGTGTGCTTAACTATAATCTGTACCCTCTCAACTCACATCTCCTTCTTTAGACTAGAAGTGTCTCCTGAACGTCAGGCCTGATTTTCTATTGTCTACAGGTTATCTCCACCTGGATGTTGTACTTTAAATTCACCATGTCCCAAACCAAACCACTTATTTTCCTTCCTCAAACAAATTAGTGCCTCAAACAAGTTAACAGTGGCATGTTAACTAGAACATCTACCTGTATCTCTGACTTCCTCCAAGTTGGATTTAACAACTCTCATCTGTGCTTCTGTAACAGGAAATCTATTACTTTCAGTACTTACTGCAGTGAGTTCTAAATTCTGATTTGTCTTTTCTTTTATCAGCCTTTAAGTTTATCAAACGCAGGGACTGTTTGTTATTCATTCCTGAGTCCCGATGGCCCAACTCACTACAAAGCTGATTCTCATCATCCCCTTCCTTCTCAAATATCCTGATCACCTTCCAAAAGAAAATTATACAATTTGTAACATTTGTACAAAGAGTCGCTTGTTTGGAGAATTTATGTTATGTTTCATCTTCTCAACTGTGTTTAGAACAGTTGTTTATATTTGCTAATTCATTTTTAGAAAGCTGGGACGTAGCTATTTCACTCCCAGCTTCCTGGGGATATGAATTCCAGCCACTTAAGAAGTATATAAGTTTTGAGCCCCAAGACATCAATTTGTCGAGATCTTAAAGTTCATTGTCATGGGGATTGTACATGTCACCAAAACTATATTTTATGATGTTGATGAAGGATAATAACCTTTGACAATGTTTTGGTTGCTCACTCTAGAGTTTCAGAGATAGATCTTTGATATTAGCCTTGTCAATTTTTTGAGAATAAATTTTGATTAACACTATTTGGAGTGCTTGAAGGACGATAGTTAATTACAAAAATTTCCAAGGATATTTTCTTAATTTAAAATTAGTGAGCTTGTATATATCTCAGTATTTCCCCAAGGACCTGACACACTTAATTTGAACTTACTCTTAGTTGTATTTTAGGTCTAGGATTTGGATGAAGGAAATAACTGAAGAATCCAGTTTAGGTGAAATTAAATTCAGTCTTAGCCTCAGTTTCTCAGAAAATAAATCTGAGGCAAGGATTTGAAGTACTAATGATTACTTGGGAGGTGCTACACTAGGGCAGTGAGAGCGAGAGGAAAGGTGAGCAAAGACGTGTAGGGCTACATCACCAAACCAGCTGCAGCCTCACAAAGAGCTGTGAAAAGACACAGTGGGCCCTACAGGTGCATCGCAGCACCAGAAGGTAAAGAAGCCTATGTGAACAGCTCGTGGTGTTCACGATGGGGTAGGGTTTGGCTTCCTCCTGTTTCCTGTTGACCATTGCTCAAAGTTCACTCCACAGAGAGTTAATTCCCTGTACTTTTGGCTTGCATTATTCAACTCTGCCTGTGGCCCCTAAGGATATCTGCCTGTGGCCCCCTTCCATCCTGTGAAGTGGCATTCTTTTTACTTCCCCATTTTGTACGAGCTGTATACATTACCGGTGGCCTAACCTACGCCTTGTGGTCTGAATTCTGGAAGCAGGCAGGAGGCACCCATTTCACCCAAGGCTGATGGGCTAAGCTGCTGGTGGTAATTAAGGGCAAAAGACTGATTGGGCCCAAGGAGAGTCCAGGAGGCAAGAGGTGCACACGTAACTTGAGGAAGTGGTTGAAATGAGTGTCTAATAGAGCTGCTGACTCAAAAAGCTCCGCTTCCAAGTTTACAGACGGGGAAGGGGAGCAGAATACTTCAATACTGAAGTTGCATCAAACATATACAAGTTGCCATGAACGAGTCATCACAGATTTTTTAAATTGAGATATAATTGATACGTGATATATTGTTTTCAGGTGTACAACATAATGATTTGATATATGTATATACTGTGAAGTGATCATCACAGTCACATTAACATCCCTCAGAACACATCTACAGGTTTGTTGGTGTGTGTGTAATGCAAACTTTTAATATCTACTCTCTTAGCAGTTTTCAAAGGTATAATATAGCATTATTAACTATAGTCACCATCACCATAGATATTGACCTGGGAAGAAAGCATTGAAAACTAAAATGTCCCGTACCCACCCCACTACTTTTTAAACTCTGAGTATTATACTTGGAGACATCTGGGTTATCCCTTGACAGGAGATGACTCCATGGGATGACTCCGTGGGATACCTCCGTGACTCTTCAGATGAAACTTCCTTGTCTGATTTCCTTTTTCCAAGGTGTTTTAAAAGAATCTAGGTATCTTGCCACTGGCTTCTACTCTAATAAATATAGGAAACTGGAAAAATTGTCATCATACAGTTTTTCAGTGATAAGAGTCGTGCCCAGGAGAGCATTATTCTGAGAACTTCTAGTTCCGTTACTTTGCTGAGCTTGAAGCATTATTTTTAGAGAAATATATGTCCTGGCCCTGATTGAACTTCAGATTTTCTATTTGTCTTTGGTTGCAAAACAGAGTTGACAGGATGTTTTATTTTCAGTGGACATATTAGGAACAGCCTCACCGTGCCTGGCTGTGCACAGCAACACATGGGCAGCTAGTTCCTATGGTGCATTCAGGAATAAACAAAGCTTTGGCTAGAATCACTCGTCCAGCCCAGTTCTCTATGTTTGGACTTTGGACACAGACTCCAGGCCTGACTAAGCCTGAGCCAGGGTGTTGGCCTTCCTGACAACACCCTTCTGCTGTGGTTAATGTTGCACTACCGGACTATATTTTTGAGACTTTTCCCATGAGGCCCAGGAGTCCTCTCCCTCTTAGCTTGAATTGTCCGATCCCTAAAGCATTATAATAATCATCTTCTAATAGTTTATTACCTTTGAATTTTCCTCTCTGAATGGTACTTCTGTTCTTCGACTGAAAGAAGTGGTATCTATACCTGAGTCTCAAACTGGGCCGGAGTGCTCCATACTGTGGGGCAGATTATGTCCCTCAGGTGGCCACTCCTTGTCAGTTTCTGTAGTGTTGCTGTCTTGCAGCAACTGCCTTTGGAAATCTCTCGCCTGGAATTCCAGATGATCATTTGTGAACCAGAACAGTGCGTAGAGTTGGCTGATGGACTTCCTGTGGCACCCCAGTCTACTTAGAAATAACCAATAAGGGAGAGTTCTTTTTATTTCCCTGTTTGGACAAGCCAGATCACGAGTGGCCTGAGCCATATGGCTTGAATCCTGAGATGTACATCTTGTCATTTTCAAAAGTCAATGCAGAGTAATATTTTCCCAATATCTTGCTGACAAGGGAGAAGGTATGATAGAGCGGCTTTTTTTACCTTTCTTCCTGAAAGGATAGACTAACTCTACAAATTGTTGTCCCGCTTGACAGAAATCAATGAAATCCATTACTAGATATTCACATTTCACCCAACAATGTGAAAAAGCGAATAAATAAAAGTCTATTCAATTCTGTAAGTGCTTTGCAGGCTCTATCTTGAAAGGAAAATAAAAATAAGATGCCTTTGATGATTTCGAATTCATTAGAATGTTTCAATCCAGGTTAGTTCATGGTTTCATCATGGAGATTTCTGTTACCTTTACAGTGAATGGCTGAAAATTGTGCCGTACGCGTAGCCTTTGTAAAAGAGTAAATTGGTTTTATTGGCCATTTTTCTAATATCAGTCTACTTTCTGGCAAGTGTTTTGCTAAGTATTGTGGGGGACACAAGAACTTTCCATCTGCCTTATAGCGGTAATATTCAGCGTGGGAGAGAAAAGGTGGATGATAAAGATGATAATGTGCCATTGGAGATGATTAGGCTTGTATCCTGTAGCAATCACGAATGGACCTTGCATCATCCTAATTTATTGATTTGGTATTTCCATCTTTATTGAGATATAATTGACATGTAACGTTGTGTAAGTTTTGGGTGTTGATTTGATGCTTACATTTTGTGAAATAATTACCACCATAGTGTTAGCTAACGTCTTTATCATGTCACCTAATTATTATTTCTTTTTTTAGTGAGAACCTTGAAGATCTACTCTTTTCAAGTATATAATACAATATTATTAACTCTAATCACTGTATCTCACATTAAAACCCCAGAACTTAATTCATTTTATAATCAGAAGTTTGTACCCTTTGACTTGCATCTTCCCTTTACTTTCATTCCCCGGCCCCTGGTAACCACCATTCTACTGTTTCTATGAGTTCTCCTTTGTTAGATTCTACATATGAGTGAGATCATACAGTATTTTCTTTCTTTGTTGGACATATTTCACTCAGCATAATGCCCTCTGGGTTCATCCATGTTATTGCACATGACAGGATTTCCTTCTCTCCCATGGTTGAGTAATATTTCCTAATGTATATATATTTATTATACATTTATTATTATATATTCCTATCTATCAAACATATTCTTTATCCCTTCATCTGTTGACAGACACTTGTTTCCATATCTTGACTATTTAGAATAATGGTGCAATAAACATGAGAGTGCAGATATCTATTTCAGATCCTGTTTTCACTTCCTTTGGATATATATGCAGGAGTGGGATTGCTAGATCATGCATTGGCCTGATTTATTTATTTTTTTATTTCTACTTTTTAGAGTTTTTATTTAAACTCCAATTAGTTAACATATAGTATAATATTAGTTTCGGGTGTACAATATAGTCATTCAATAATTTTATTCAACAGCCAATGCTCATTACATTGCCCTAAATTTAGATCTTGAAGGATTCTTCACTGATTGTCTCACTTGGCTAAGGTTGTGTAGTAAAATAGTAAGCCATTGTCATAATTAAAAGATATAAGTGCACTCAGAACCATCTCGTGAGGTAGTCATGTACTTGAAAAAACAGAAATTATAATGAGTGAATAAATGACTAAGTCGATGAATAATTCACATTTTTCTGCTGAAATCATGGCTTCTAAACCTTATCTAGATTTCTGAATGTTGGAAGACCCTCTATACGTCAATTCTTTTTCCACTTCTGCAAAATGCACTCATGTTTTCACAAGCAAACTTTAGAGTGTAGTTTTTGCTGTTGATTCAGTTTTCTTAGCTTTTTTTTTTCCCTATGGGAAATTTTGACTCTATGGGAGATTATTTAGAGTCTTCTGTCAGCACACAATATTCAGAATACAGTTTGGCTTTCATTGGGCAATTTCCAGTTCATCCTAATTCATCCTTATCTTTTACTTCACTCCTGTTCTTGACTCTGTTACCAATTCCTCACATCTTCATTTTTCTTTTCCTTTTCTTTCTTTCTTTCTTTCTTTCTTTCTTTCTTTCTTTCTTTCTTTCTTTTCTTTCTTTCTTTCTTTCTTTCTTTCTTTTTTTCCTTCTTTTGTTCTTGGATCTATGGTAGAATGCCTTCTGTCTGTCTTTCATACAAAACCAAATCCTGAGGTTCCCCGCTCCGCCCCAAAGAGTCTTTGCTACTAAAGACTACACTGAAATACATAAAGGTAAAAGTACCTATTTAAGTGAAAGCTAAAAATTTCCTAGAGATAAAGCAGCTGCAGGAGCAACCTAGAGCTGATTCATGAACTGGCACCATCCAGCCTGCTCTCCTGCCGGCTCAGCATAGTAGGAACCCAGCCCCCGTGGAGAGGAAGCAGAATGACTTGGTGGTTCCAAGAAGAACCTGAAATTGTAGGTTAAAGAGGAAGCAAGAAGACGATTTGTAGATTTAATGGAAAAAATTGCACTGGCATTCACTGAATGTGAATGGCTGTGGCTCCAGGTGATCTGATAATTTTTTTTTTTTTATGGAAACAATTATTAGGATGTTTAAGACACCTTCTGGTGTATACAATGGGCACTTCTGAGTGGCTGGCATTATGGGTGTTTTTTATTTTCTTTTTGTTTATCTGTATATTCACTAATGAAATGCATTGTTTTTATAATAAGAAAGTAACACTTTACATGACAAAATAAAAACAGTAGGTAAGTTTAATTTAAAATACAATTTTTGTCAGATATATCTGCTATATTCAGCAAAGTTTGTATAATTTTTAAAATTGTGCACATTGGAGGGTAATTAATGTTGCCAACAACTAGTTTGTGTTTGTTTTTCTATGATCTTTGTTTACACTGTCCGTCCTTTTGTGTAGCTTATTGTAATTTTTTAAAAGTTAAGGTGATTTTAGTACAAATTTCATGGAGAAGGAATAAAAAGTGACTAGAAGTTGAAAAAAAAAGGGTAGGAAATAATGTTACGAAATGACCTGAAGCATTGCCCATCTTCCCTATGATGCCCTAAAAATTTAACAAGTTATGGAAAACAAGTTCTCATGGAATGTACATTTTCTATAAAGCCATCAGTTGAAACTGTTCTCTTGATCTATTTAATTTGTTCAATTCTTTTTTTTTAGGGCTTTATATGTAGTTTTTAAAATTTGAGTTTAGTTGACACACAATTTTACATTAGTTTCAGGTGTACAACTAAGTGATTTGATAAGTTTATACATTGTGTTCACAAGTACAGCTACCATCCATCCCATTACATCGCCATTATAGTCTCCTTGACTGTAATCCTTATCTTTACTTTTTATTCCCATGAATTACTCATTTCATAACTGAAGGCCTGTATCTCCCTCTCCCTTTAACCCATTTTCCCCAACCCCTCACTCTCCTCCCCTCTGGAAACCATCAGTTTGTCTCTGAATTTACAGTTCTGATTCTGCTTTCTGTTCTTTCATTTATTTATTTTTGTTTCTGTTTATGAATGAAATCATATGATATATGTCTTTCTTAACATGACTTATTTAAGTTAGCATAATACCCTCTAGATCCATCTATGTTTTCTCAAATGGCATGATCTCATCCTTTTTTATGGCTGTGTAATATTCTGTTGTGCATAGATATCACAGTTTCCTTATCCATTTGTCTCTTGATGGACACTGAAGTTGTTTCCATGCCTTGGCTATTCGAAATAATGCTGCAATAAACATAGAGGTGTATGTATCTCTTCAAGTTAGTGTTTTCCCTAGGTAAATATCCAATAGTGGAATTATTGGGCTGTATGGTATTTCTATTTTTAATTTTTTGAGGAAACTCCATGCTATTTTCCACAGTGGCTGTACCAATTTACATTCCCACCAACAGTGCAGGAGGGTTCCTTTTTCTCTACATCCTTACCAACATTTGTTGTTCCTTGTCTTCTTGATTTTAGTCCTTCTAAAGAGTGTGAGGTGATATCTCACTGTGGTTTTGATTTGCATTTCCTTGGTGATTAGTGATGTTGAGCATCTTTTTATGTGTGTTGGTTAACAATATATCTTCTTTGGTAAAATGTCTATTCAAGTTCTCTGCCCACTTTTTAATTGGATTGTTTGATTTTTTTTGGTGTTGAATTGTGTAAATTCTTTGTATATTTTGGACATTGCCCCTTGTTCGATGTATCATTTGCAAATATCTTCTACCATTTCATTAGGTTGTCTTTTTGGGTTTTTTTTTTCATGGTTTACTTCGCTGTGCAAAGCTTTTTATTTTGATGTAGTACCAATAGTTTATTTTTGCTTTTGCTACCCTTGCCTTAGGAGATTTATTTAGAAAAATGTTGCTATGGCTGATGTCAGGGAAATTACTTCCTGTGTTCTCTTCTAGGGTTTTTATAGTTTCAAGTCTCATGTTTAGGTCTTTAATCCATTTTGAGTTTATTTTTGTGTACGGTGTTAGAAAGTAGTCCAGTTTCATTCTTTTACTTGTAGTTGTCTAGTATTCTGAACACCAGGTAATCTTGCGTCCTTTGTCACAGATTAATTCACCATACCACTATGTGTTTATTTCTAGGCTCTATTCTGTTCTATAGATCTGTATCTACTTTTGTGACAAGTATCATACTTCTTTGGTTACTACAGCTTTGTATTATATCTTGAAGTATGGAATTGTGATACCTCCAGCTTTGGTCTTCTTTTTCAGAATTGCTTTGGCTGTTCAGGTCTTCTGTGATTCCATACAAATTTTAGTATTATTTGTTCTAGTTTTGTGAAAAATGCTGTTGGTATTTTGATGGGTATTGCATTGAACCTATAGATTGCTTTGGGTAATATGGACATTTTGACAATATTAATTCTTCCATGAGCATGAAATATCTTTCCGTTTTTCTGTGTCATCTTCATTTTCTTTCATCAGTGTTTTATAGTTTTCAGAGTACAGGTCTTACACGTCTCTGGTTAAGTTTATTCATAGGTATTTATTCTTTTTGGTGTAGTTGTAAATTATGTTGTTTAAAAAATTTCTCTTTCTGGGGCGCCTGGGTGGCGCAGTCGGTTAAGCGTCCGACTTCAGCCAGGTCACGATCTCGCGGTCCGTGAGGTCGAGCCCCGCGTCAGGCTCTGGGCTGATGGCTCAGAGCCTGGAGCCTGTTTCCGATTCTGTGTCTCCCTCTCTCTCTGCCCCTTCCCCGTTCATGCTCTGTCTCTCTCTGTCCCAAAAATAAATAAACGTTGAACAAAAAAATTTTTAAAAAATTTCTCTTTCTGTGACTTCATTGCTAGTGAATAGAAATGCTACCAATTTTGGGGTATTAACTTTGTATCCTCTGAATTCATTTATTATTTTTAGTAGTCCTTTTGGTGGAATCTTTAGGACTATATATATATATATATATATATATATATATATATACACATACTATCTTGTCGTCTGCAAATAGTGACTATTTAACTTCTTCTTTACAAATATGGATGCCTCTTACCTCTTTTTCTTGTTTTATTTCTGTGGCTAGGACTTCTAGTACTATGTTGAATAAAAGTGGTGAAAGTAGACATTCTTGTCTTGTTCCTGACCTTAGAGGGAAAACTCCCAGTTTTTCACTATTGAGGATGATGTTAAATATGGGTTTTCCATATATGGCCTTTATTATGTTGAGGTATTCTCCTTCTATTCCCATTTTGTTGAACATTTTAATTGTGAATGGATGTTATATTTTGTCATGTGCTTTTTCTGCATTTATTGAGATGATCATATGGTTTTTATCCTTCACTTTGTTGATGTGGGGCATAGCATTGATTGATTTCCAAATATTGAGCCATTCTTGCATCCCAGGTGTAAATCCCACCTTATTATGGTGAATGATCTTTTTAATGTATTGTTGTGTGCACTTTGCTAATATTTTGTTGAGGATGTTTGCATCTATGTTCATCAGGGATGTTGACCTGTAGTTCTCTTTTTTTGTGGTGTCTCTGTCTGGTTTTGGTATCAGGGTAATTCTGGTCTTGTAGGATATATTTAGAAGCTTTCCTACCTTTTTTTATATTTTTTGGAATTGAGGAGAATAAGTATTAACTCTTCTTTAAATGTATGCTAGATTTCATTAGTGAATCCATCTGGTCCTGAACTTTATTTTTTGGTAGTTTTTGATTACTGATTCAATTTCATTACTTGCAGTTGGTCTGTTCAGATTTTCTGTTTCTTCCTGGTTCAGTTTTGGAAGATTGTATGTATCTAGAAATTTATCCATTTCTTCTAGGTTGTACAGTTTGTTGGCATATAATTTTTAATAGTATTTTCTTATAATCATTTGTATTTCTTTTTTTAAATCCTTTGTATTTCTGTGGTGGCAGTTGTAACTTCTCTCTTTTTTCTGATTTTATTTATTTGGATTCTTTCTCTTTTTTTCCTGATGAATTTGGCTAAAGGTTTGTCAATTTTGTTTGTCTTTTCCAAGAATCAGCTCTTAGTTTCATATATTTTTTTTCTATTTTTTTAAGTCTCTATGCCATTTATTTTTGCTCTGATCTTTATTATCTTCTCTCTTCTACTCACCTTGGACTTTGTGTGTTCTTCTTTTTCTAGTTCCTTTAGGTGTGAGGTTCCATTGTTTATTTGAGTTTTTCCTTGTTTGTTGATGTAGGCCCATATTGCTATATACTTCCCTCTTAGAACTGCTTTCACTATGTCCCAGAGATTTTGGACCATTGTGTTTTCATTTTCATTTGTCTCCATGTATTTTTTAAAATTTTCTTTGATTACTTCATTGACCCATTTGTTGTATAGTGTCATGTTATTTGGTTTCCACATATTTGTGTTTTTTCCAATCTTTTTCTTGTGATTTATTTCTAGTTTCATACTTTTGTGGTTGGAAATTTGAATTGTATGAATTTCTTAAATTCATCGAGGCTTGTTTTGTTCCTAATATTGATCAATTCTGGAGAACATTCCATGTGCACTTGAAAAGAATGTGTATTCTGTTGGTTTTTTTGATGAAATATTTTGTATATATCTGTTATGTCCATCTGATCCAATGTGTCATTCAAAGACATTGTTTCCATATTGATTTTCTGTTTGGATGATCTGTCCATTGATATAAGTGGAGAGTTAAAGTCCTTTACTATTATTGTACTACCATCAATTGCTCTCTTTATGTCTGTTAATATTTGCTTTATGTATTTAGGTGCTCCAGTTTTGTTTATGTAGATATTTACAATTGTCATATCCTCTTGTTGGATTCATTCCTTTATCAGTATGTGATACCCTTCTTTGTCTTTTATCACAGTCTTTATTTTAAAGTCTCTTTTGTCTGATGTAAGTATTGCTACCCCAGATACATATATATATATATATATATATATATGTATATATATATATATATATACACACACACATATATATATACACATACACACATATATATATACACATATATATGTATATATATATATATGTATATATATATACATATATATTATATGTATATTATATATATGTATATTATATATATACATATATATTATATGTATATTATATATATATGTATATATATATACATATATATATAAAATATATATATATTTGCTTCCATTTGCATTGGTGAATGTTTTTCCATCCCTTCACTTTCAGTCTGTATGCATCTTTAGGTCTGATGTGAGTCTCTTGTAGGCAGGATGTAGATGGTTTTAAGTGATTTTAAAATTTTGATGATTTTAAAATTTTGTTTTCTGGTTGTTTTTATAGTTCTTTGTTTCTTTCTTCTTCTCTTGCTTTCTTTATTTGTGATTGATGAGTATCTATAGTGTTTTTTTGGTTTTCTTTCTCTATTTTTTATGTGTCTATCATAGGTTTTGGGGTTGTGGTTGCCATGAGGTTCACACATAGCATCCTAAGTAAATAGCAGTCCATATTAATTTGATGGTCATTTAAATTCAAACACATTAAAAAAAAACAAAGAAGAAAATCTTATTTTTATTTTCCCCCTTCTCTTCCCTTTTTATTCCATTCTCCACATTTTATGTATATTTTGTCATATTTTGCATCTTTTTATTCATATTTTTCTTATGTCTAATAATGACTATTTCTTTTCCATTTAAAGAAATCTCTTTAACATTTATTGTAAGTCTGGCTTAGTGGTGATAAACTACTTTATCTTTTGTTTATCTGGAAAGTCTTTATCTCTCCTTCAAATCTGAATGATAACCTTGCAGAGTAGAATATTGCTGGTTGTAGGTTTTTTTCCTTTCAGCACTCTGAATAGATCATGCCACTGCCTTCTGGTGTGCAATGTTTCTGCTGAAAAATCAGCTTATTGTCTTATAGGTTTTCCCCTGTAGGTAACTTGTGTCTCCTTGATGCTTTTAAGATCCTCTCTTTATCTTTAATCTTTGATATTTTCATATTATGTGCCATGGTGTGGACCTCCTTAGGTTCATCTTGTTTGGAATTCTCTGTGCTTTTTGGATTTGGATATCTATTTCTCTCCCTAGGTTAGAGGAGTTTTCAGTTATTATTTCTTCAAATACGTTTTTTATATCTTTCTCTCTTCTTCTGGGACCTCTGTAATTCAAATGTTTATTCACTCGATGTGTCCAAGAAATCTCTTAATCTCATTTTTAATCTCTTTTTAATCTCATTTTTAAAAATTCCTTTCTTTTTTTGATGTTCAGTTTGTGTGCTTTCCATTACTCAGTATTCCAGATCATTGATACATTCTTCTTCATCCTCTAATCTACTGTTGATTCCTTCTAGTATGTTTTTCATTTCAGTTATTGTATTCTTCAACTATGATTGGTTCTTTTTAATATTTTCTACCTCTTCATTGAAAGTCTTACTGAATTCTAACATTCTTTTCTCCATCCCAGTGAGTATCTTTATGATCATTACTTTAAATTCTTTATCAAGCATATTGCTTACCTCTGTTTCACTTAATTTTTTTTTCTGAGTTTTTGTTGGTGTTGTTCTTTCTTTTGGAGCATATTTCTCTGTCTCCCCATTTTGCTTGACTTTCTGTTTCTCTCTTTTTGGCCAAGTTAAATGCTACCAGTGGAGCTAGTTCTAATTTTTGTTTACTCCAGGTACTAGCAATCCATCCTTAATTCTTACATTAAAGGAAAAACCAACTTTTATTAAACACTGTGCATCTCTTTTAATAAAGGGTCTGGCACATTGGCATCATTCTTTCTCTGGTAAAGGAATATCCATTCCAGGATCTACCTCCTGTTTCCTTCCCTTCTTTTCCCTTTTCCACCACCATCCTCCCCTCCGCCCGAGTCTTGTCTTCCCCTCCCCTTCTCTCCTCTTTTCTCCTCTCCTGGCTGTGCAGCCCCATTGCCATCTTTCCTTCTCTTTTTCCTTTCCATCATTCCCTTTTCCTCTATTGTCTTCTCTCCTCTCTTCCCCCCCCCTTCTCTACCCTCCTCTCTCCTCTCCCCATCTCTTCCCCTATTTTTTTTAAATAGAGCTGGAATTTAAAGAAATGAAAAGAAACACATGTGCTAATTATAGGCTTTTCCTATTGCCTGAGAATGAATGGGAAGATTCAGTTACATTCTGATGGAAAATGTAAGCTCTTTAACTTGATTGTAAACTTCATCTCCGTGTCAGAGATTAACTATGCCCAAGGCACTCATTGTCACATTTTGTCTTATTTGGCCAGGTCATAAGTTAATCGAACATTATGTTAAAAAGTCAGTATATGGTTTTATAATTGTACTTAATCATATGCTAATGATTAATGAACTTTTGTGTCATATAAGTTAAAAAATTCATAGCTTCGTAGTCACACAACATAATGGGATAAATACCAGGGTGATGAGGTTAATATAGGTTAAGTCAGACTTGCTCTGGTTTGCTTTGTTTAATCCAGAAATAACCTTAAAATGATGGAATTTGTACAATAGTACTTATTTTTTTTTTTTTGTTTGAGTCACCATTATAAGCTCTCACCTCCCAAACCATCTTTCATTGCAAGAATCCTTTTTTCTCACTACTCTGCACACCCCTGAATCTGGCCCTAGCTCACACCCCTCTCCACTTTCTCAAAATCTCCC
The DNA here is from genome assembly GCF_016509475.1 of Prionailurus bengalensis. Taxonomy (NCBI): domain Eukaryota; kingdom Metazoa; phylum Chordata; class Mammalia; order Carnivora; family Felidae; genus Prionailurus; species Prionailurus bengalensis. Next base: position 229,800,216 of record NC_057343.1, read on the forward strand.
ACTATGCTCTTTTTTTTTCACAGCCTCTTTCTTGTTCATTTCTTTCATCATTTCCCTCTTGCCTGAAAACTGGATTTCCTCCAAGAACTCCCCTCTGAGGAGAAAGCTATGATTTCTTTGAGTACCTTAGGTATCTCAGGACCTGGTGGAGGGGTGACTGTCCTCTTTACTCCCTATTGCTTCATTTGATTTCTTTTACCCCTTTGGAAACTTTGGATCCTTAAAGTGTGTTTTATAGGTCTTCTCCACTTATTTCACATTTTTGTCTCTGTTATGTGCTGGCCTCATTCCTTGATGACTTCAGTACCTGGTTTATTGTCTTTTCCTCTGACCATCCCTTTATCTTTCCTCAGGACTTCCACCATTACATGCATGATCCATGAAAGTTTTCTCAGCTCCACATATATTGTATCCAACTCTCTCTAAACACCAAAAGTGGTGCTTGTCCTGAGCTTGCCCGGGCACCTACATAATATTCAGGGAAATCTCACAACTGGACATTTCAGACTTCAGACTTCAAATTAACACTCTGAGACAACCACCTTACTTCTTTTCCCTCCCTCAATTCTAACACCCCCGCCCCCTAAGCTTTCAGCTGATATGTTCTCCTCGTTCTTCACAGAAGAAATGGATTCAGTTGGACAAGAACAATGTTAACTTTCTATCCTTAACTTACTAGCCCACATGATTTGTAAATACCAGTTCTTCACTTTCTTTTGTAATGAAATGTCCACATTAAGTGCTGGCTTCTGCCTGAGATCAAACTTGCCATGTGCTCTGGATCATGTCCGCTCTTGATTTCTCAAGAACTTTGTTACCCTCCTACAACTGCCTTCTTCAACCTCTCCTATTCCCTTTCCAGACTTCTTTTTCTCATCAGTTCTTCCCTTTCTACTGGCACACTGCCATTATTATACAGATATGCCTATCTTCGTTAAAACATTCTTATCACCGCATTTTCCTCCACCTCTTCACTTCTCTGCTCCCTTAGCAGTAATGAATTGGTCTCTGTATGTTCTCATCTCCTATTGTTTCTTCAATCCACTCCCATCAGTTTTCAACCCTACAAGTCCACTGAAGTCATTATTAGATGCCCTCCATCTTTCCAGATCCATGGTTGGTTTTCTGTGCTTGTGTACAACCATATTCACAACTGCTTAGTGGCATGTGACACTGTTGACCATTTCTTCTTTCTGGGAACTTTTGTTTCCTCAGCAATACCACCAGACCAAAATGCTAGGATTTTATCCAGATTCTACTTTTCCATTTGTAGTGTACATCTAAGCTATCAAAATGTTTGGCCAGCTCCAAAAATACATGTTTCATCCTCTCCTACACTATTCTATCTATTTTGGTCTAGCCTATCCCTCATGTCTTATCTCCTCTTGCTATTTTCCACTACTTCTCTGGTGTAATTCCTGTTCATTTCGTAGAAGTAGCAGTTAACCTTCTTACGTGTTTTCCTCCTTCCATTTAGTGCCCTTAGAGCCCACTTGCTATACAGCGAACAGAATGATCTTTTAAAATGCAACTTACATCATATACCTCCTTGGCTTAACTCCCCTGATCCCATGGTTTCAGTCTGGCCTCTCACCCCAGGCCAGTGGTGGTGGTGACACAAACACCTGATGGGTTTGGAAAACCCAGGAACAGAGGAGAACCTATATCCCTGTTCTCAAGGGGAGCTTGGAGAGGTGGCAAGATACCAGAATCTCAGGAATTTCCTGGTGCTAGGACAAAAGCCTAGAAATGGTTTTGTGGTGCTGGGACAGAAGAACCTTAGAAGCTTAAATCAGTCTCAGAGAGACATGGAAGCCTAATATTTTCCTTATAGCAAGCAGCGAGGGACCTGCAAACAATGGAGAGGCTGTTTGACTGAGCTAGTTCTCACAGTCAGGAGTGGAAGAATCACAGTGACCAACTTGGACCAGTGACTAGAACAATGTTTTAGTGTGTGCTGATGTGGGTGGATGACAAAGACCAAGGATCACAACCCCACAGTGTGCACACACAATCATGTTTGGCATTGTGAAAGCTTTTACAGAACACAGATGCTACTCTGGGGACGTGGAAACGTGGGCAAGTCCTTAAGTTGGCTGCAGTTTAGTTTATACCATCTGGTAGAGCAGGGATTTAAAATAGAAGTTAAAATCAGTGTAGAATTAAAGTTAAAAAGTTAAATCCCATGGGCACAGGGATTTGTTGGATTGTTATCTGTACTTGATGTTTTATAAAGTTCAATGATAATACATATGCATGCAGGTTGAGAGAGAGGACTCTAGTTTTGACGATAGCTGTGTGTACTTTGGCTGGCTCTTTCTAATATCTTTAGGTCTCATTATCCTTATCTGTATAAGAAAGAGATTGAGCTAAATAAATGGTGCCTCTAGACCCCCGTTATCTAATCAATTACTATCAATGATTTATCTTAGAAGAGTAATTTCCCATCTCCCACGCAGAGTATGTGCATGCTCATTAGCCCATTCATGGAAATAAATTTTCCTCCGGGGTGCCTCGTGGCTCAGTTGGTTAAGCCTCCGACTTTGGCTCAGGTCATGATCTCGCAGTTCTTGGATTTGTGCCCCACACCGGACTCTGGGCTGACAGCTCAGAGCCTGGACCCTGCTTCAAATTCTGTATCTCCCCCTCTCTCTACCCCTCCCCACCTTTCAAAAATAAATAAACATTTTAAAATATATTAAAAAAAACCTCTAATTATAAAGTTTTGCTACTTTCTCATTCTTATTTAAGGGATGTTGATTATATATATGTGCATGCCTGTGTGTGTAATTATTGATTCCCTGACCCTTTTTAATAAGTGGCCACTTTAGTAGTCGAGGAAACGAAAAATCAAATGAGTTTGGTGTCAGGACAGTAAGTATTCCAGCAAATGCAATAGAAATGATGCCTGTATCTAAATAATCTTTTGAGGGGCGCCTGGGTGGCGCAGTCGGTTAAGCGTCCGACTTCAGCCAGGTCACGATCTCGCGGTCTGTGAGTTCGAGCCCCGCGTCGGGCTCTGGGCTGATGGCTCAGAGCCTGGAGCCTGTTTCCGACTCTGTGTCTCCCTCTCTCTCTGCCCCTCCCCCGTTCATGCTCTGTCTCTCTCTGTCCCAAAAATAAATAAACGTTGAAAAAAAAAAAAAAATTAAATAATCTTTTGAAAACACCTATTTTGGCCCACCTGTACATTTTAGTCTAGCTTTCAGAATAGATTGCCTCATCAGAAAATGTCAATGTTAACTAGACAAATATTTCACAGATTGGAAACAAATATGTAAATGACGCTCAAAATATAAAATTTGTAATAAAGTCTTATTTTTTAACTAAGCTCAGCACAATATTGGTGTGTCATGCTGAGCATAAATGATACTTTGGATCATTCAGCTTCATTTTTCAGCCTACCTGGGGAAATTATCTTTATAGAAAAATGCATAGTTTGGGATGCTTTTTCATAAAATCGGAGAGACGACATATGAATGAAATCTAACAAGTATTACCTCTTTACCTCTGGTCTTTTTTTATACCCTCATGTTAAGAAGACAGCATAATATTAATAATGCAAAACTCAGTGGAAATACGGATGATATTTTAGAATTTCATTGAGCCTCATTACTGCAAATACGATTTCTCAAAACATACCTACTATCACTTGATTTTTTTTTTCTTGTTCTTAAGTAGCTGGGAAACCACACCAAATATAAAGTGAAAGCTATGAAGATAGTGAATAAGTATGCTAAATCCTGAATCTTTGTTCTGGTTCTATCATACGCTAGTTGAATGTGTCATTCACTTCTCTGGGCCTTAGTTTCCTCACTATAAGATAAAGGTTCTGGGGGCATTTGAGTGGCTTGGTTGGTTAAGCATCTGACTTTGGCTTAGGTCATGATCTCGCGGTTCATGAGTTTGAGTCCCACGTCAGGCTCTGTACTGACAGCTCAGAGCCTGGATTCTGCTTCAGATGCTGTGTCTCCCTCTCTCTGCCCCTCCCCTGTTTGTGCTCTGCCTCTCTCTCTCAAACAAAACAAAACATAACAAAACAAAACAAAACAAAACATAAAAAAAAAAAGATGAAGGTGCTGGACAGATGTCTCTAACAGACATTCCAGCTCTAATAATTCATGAAATGACACAACCAGAATTGCTGAACTCCTGTAGGTAGGCCCGTTGATAACTATATTAGATGAGGCTGTGTTTAGTATATTTATTACCAAGTATATAGAGTATCTTGCTGTCTTAGGTCATTGATGCTTCCCTGAAGATTATCAGCTATGTCTACCAAAAACTCATATTTCTTAAAATGTTAACCTTATTTAAGCTTTTGTATCTAAAATACCTTGAACATTTGTCTGTCAATAAACAAGCTGTGCACAAATATTGTGCCAGTTATAAGGAGTCCTTGTGGTCTCATCAGTGACAGCAGTGTTCCTGGAATAATTATAGTCTGCAGGAAAGAGACAGGTTTGGAGTTACCGGGCCTGGGTTTGAATCCTGGTTTCAGTCTTTTGCCCACGCCATAAGGTTTTATTCTAACTATTAAGTGAAGCACCAAGAGATACTGGGAAAAAAATTCTAACAGGTATTTCTAGATGGAGAGGAAGATTTTTAATAGAAACCAGTGTCACAAATCCCCAAACTCATCACTTGTAAGGAGGATATGAAATATTTAAAAAAATGAGAGAAAACATTTGAGAGAAGAGTGGCTTTCAAGAAAGTACTTGGAGTTCTTTGAGTCTCAACCCCACCTCCACAAGCTATTAATAAAATTATTTGGAGCTTTAACATGACCACTTGGATAGCGTGAAGTTCTTCTGAGATCGGGCACAGCAGCCTGGAGTTGTCAGTCACCTGAGAAATCTTACCTCAAGAGAGTGGCTTGCAAAGTATTGTGAGGGCTGCGTGGATGGAAGAGGGGCTATCTTGGGTCCTGCATGGGTTTTCTCTATGGCTCTGATGTGAAAGAGCTGATCTGGAATCATTTTACCATTTTCCCGAGAAGGTCTCTGTAAGGAATGATAGGACTGCAGTGGACAGAGCATTTCTGTGGAGTGAACAGCACTGGAGGGCCCAGGAACACCAAGAGGGAAAGTGTGCACCTACTGGGTCTTAGGAGTTGTCAGAGAGGTCATGAAGGTGCATGCTAGAGGTGGACTCAGTTTTCTCATGTGCCAGGTCTTTAGCAGGCAGTCAGCAGAGGACAGGGCCAGCAGGTAGAAAGTCTTTGTGCCCTTCCCCTCCTCCCGCCCTATATCTGATCAAGAAGAAACCTAGAGGTAGCCATGGTGTAGGTAGATAGGTCACCTGGTAGACAGGAAGAAGGGGAAAGAGCAATCAGGAAAAGAGATCAAGTTTCCCCTTCTGTGCTTCTTGCTTGGGAAGTGATCATATATGATTACTGAATTGTGACTATCAACTGACTATAAGACTTTAATTTCCTTACAGTGACCAACAAAGTCTTGAGTCAGCCTGACTTTTCATCCATTTTTAAAGGACTATTTTAAAGGGCCAGAGGGATACAAAAGTAAAGTTGCATTGTTTATATTTCACAGGTGAGATTGCCCTATGCCCCAATTACCTTTAGATGGAGCCACCTAGGGTGATTTAGGTGACCTGAGAATCTGTTTCTTTATCTCTAAATTAGTGACAATAGTTCTGTCTGTGCAGAGTAAGAGTGATGATGACGGTGAAGTGTTTTACTCTTGATAGGAGTTTGATCAATTCTATCTTCTTTCAAACCATCTTACTTGATTTTAAATTATTTCATGAAATAATAGTTTTGATTACAACCTTCTAGGAAGAAGAGATTTAGAGTAAAAGGCATGTTGAAATTTTATTTTGATGAAAGAGTTTCTTCTCCCATATTCATTGTGCTTTTCAGTTTTCAACAATGCAGGCAGGTAGCGTGGCACATTTCCCTTTTTGTTTGGACAGCCCAATGGGAACCAAAGGATTTCCATCTCTCCTTCTCAAAAAAGATGAGAGCAGGGGCGCCTGGGTGGTGCAGTCGGTTAAGCGTCCGACTTCAGCCAGGTCACGATCTCGCGGTCCGTGAGTTCGAGCCCCGCGTCAGGCTCTGGGCTGATGGCTCGGAGCCTGGAGCCTGTTTCCGATTCTGTGTCTCCCTCTCTCTCTGCCCCTCCCCCGTTCATGCTCTGTCTCTCTCTGTCCCAAAAATAAAAAAAAAAAAAAAAAAAAAAAAAAGATGAGAGCATGGAACTAGCTCATCCCCTATGAGAGCTCCTGACCAAAAGCTGTCTATTTTTAATATCCATGGAAGCTATAAGTTTTCTCAGAGGATTCTTAAGAGCAAAGGAAAGAGAAATTCTGCTCTATCAGGGTCTTAAAAACTGTCACCTCCTCCTCTGCTGGCTTTCAGGGTGAACAAAGCAGGTGACACAAAAGCAAACCTTTAACAAAGGCTATAATTAGATGCCAAAGAGACTCAAGTATCCCCATCCCTCTCCTCCACCTCCTTACATGATACAGAGCCACAACAACTCAAACAAAGTGCAACCATTCATTTTAAAGAATAGTTCCTGTTGACTTACCGCTTGTTAACTATGAGGAGTCTATATGTAGTTCTCTTTTGAGTTTCCAACTGGGTTGGGTGCAGGGATATGAGTAGAGTCCACATCAGAATTTTTAAGGGCTATTGAACTGTTGTTCATTTCACTGGGTAAAGGAGACCTCTGTGAGTCCTCTGTGGTTATTAATGAAAATTGAGCACAAGATGATTCAGAGAATATAGCTGATATTTCTGCTCTTGTCATACTATGCTGGGCAGAGTCCTGCCACCATGAGTCAAAGTGAAGATGACACACAGGACATTTGTATCAGAATCTATAATGACAGGCCTGGGCCCTGTTTAGAGTAGAAGAAAAGTCCCTGCCTTCATTCCCAGCACAGACTGATTTCTGTAGCACAAATGTTCAGGAACTCAGTCAGAGAAGCCAGGTTCTGTATGTATGTGTCAAATGTTTCTGGATGGTTTTAATCCAGTACTAAAAACTTTGTTTCATCAGAAATTCAGTAGAATTGAACTTTGTTGGGAAGCCCATTTTGGTGATAACATAGCAAATTTATTTGTCAGTCTTTCTCTTTCTTAATTGAAAACATTTATTGTTGTAATATGAGTATAAAGGTTAATAAGTCAAATAGTATGGAGAAGATTTAGTGAAAATCAGCTGTCCCCTGCCCCACTCTTTCCCACCCCTAAGTTCCACTCCAGAGGGCTAACCATTTCTAAATCAACAGTGCTTTATTCCTCCCCTGGCATTTATTTCCATGTTTCTAAGGAAAATGCATATGCTTGTTGTTCCCATATTTAGCCATTTTATTTTATTATTTTATTTTATTTTTTTAAAGTTTGTTTATGTAATCTCTATACCCAATGTGGGGCTCAAACTCATGACCACAAGATCAGGAGCCACATGCTCTACTGACTGAACCACCTGGGTGCTCCTATGTTTGCCTATTTTAGACATTATCTATTGTCTTATCATAGAAGATAAAAATATGAGGGGTAACTTTTTTTGAGAACTTACATATTATAAGATTTTTTTTTCTTTATGATTTCACACTTAGTTTAGGAGCTTTCTGGGTCTAAAATTCTGGGTTGGAATCTATTTGAAATTTTGGGTCTGTTGCTCAATTTCCCTCTGCTTTCCATTTTATTTCTTATTTTTTTACTGCAAAATTTCTCCAAATCCCCAACCCTTAGAAACTTATAGCGGCTTTGTCCTTGGTTTTCTGGATCTTCATGGAGATAAGTCTTGGTGTGGGTCTTTTCTCTCTCATTGGACTGGGACTTGTCATGCTCTTTCAGTTAGGAAATTATATTTTATAACTTATTTAATAGTTTCATCTCTATTTTCATATGTATTATAACTTGGACCGATAACTTGGGTAGATGTTGATTCTATGTTTAAGGGTGCTAAATTTCTTATTGTTTCCCTACTACTTCCCATTTATTATTTATTTATTTATTTATTTATTTATTTATTTATTTATTTATTATATCTGGTGATGTTTTTCTTCTACTTTTTCTAGTATATAATTCTATTTGTATGATCATTAATTTCTAAGAGTGTTTTGGATTTATTTTATATATGATATTTTTCACATTCCATGGGTGAACGCTCATCTTTCTGGAGACGTTCATTAAAGATTTAAGGAGTATTTCTTCTGTTACGTTATATCTGATTCTTCTCAGTTTTTTTTTTTTTTAATTTTTTTTTTCAACGTTTTATTTTATTTTTGGGACAGAGAGAGACAGAGCATGAACGGGGGAGGGGCACAGAGAGAGGGAGACACAGAATCGGAAACAGGCTCCAGGCTCTGAGCCATCAGCCCAGAGCCCGACGCGGGGCTCGAACTCACGGACCGCGAGATCGTGACCTGGCTGAAGTCGGATGCTTAACCGACTGCGCCACCCAGGCGCCCCATGATTCTTCTCAGTTTTTACGTTGATTTGTGTTGGTCTCATTCGTGTCCCTCCCTTGTCTGGTGGCCTGAACTGTCTATTTGTAAGTAAGATCAAGGCATTTAAAAATCCAGTTTGAAGCTGTATGGCTATGGGTAAGTCTTATTGATTGGAGACTTTTCTATTTGTCAGTACTTGTTGGACTTTTCCATGGACATTTCTCAGCTGGCTGCCATCTCTGGGAGTCAAGTGGGAGAAAGTGCCTGGAGATCTCACTTTTTATTACTCCCTTAACTTATGCTTCTGTTTTCAGTAAGGCACTTCTCTCCTGCTGTTTTGGTTTTTGTTTGTTTGTTTTCTTCAGTCTAAAGCCCATCTGGCTCAGTATTCCCACAGAATAACTGTACATCTCCTGTTGGGTTGGAGGAGGGTAATCATGGTGGGAGAATGTGCTGGGGGAAGGCGGTATGTGAGCTCTCCTTACGTAGACTTTCCACTAATTCATTTGTGTTGAGCCTCTTGCACTAACTTCACCCTCTGTGTAGCTGACACCTCCAAAATCTGAGTTTTCCTGGGTTCTGAGTCTCAGACAGATTTTCTTATCTTTGGCTTCTTCCTCTGTAGTTCTTAGAAATCAGCTTTTACAGATGCATCAGGTCCAATGTCATCCCATGTCCCAAAATGTTTTGATCCCTCCCTTTGTCTTTCTTTGCCTTTTTATCTTAATTTCTGTTTACCTATGTAGGTTTTAAATGATCATTTTGGCAATTTTTCTGTATTACTTTAGGGGGGTGGGAAAGGAATAATGATTAAAGCATATTTAATCACCCAAGTTTTGCCTCCTTCTTATCTAAGATTTCTTTACCATGGAGTCATTCTGGCCTGAGATTTAGTCCTGCTCTGTCACTTACTACTATCTGTTCACCTACTTAGTATTCCCATCCTTAATGTAGATACTACAATGCCTATTTCATTGAATTTGTGGAAGCCCCACCTAACATAATATCTGGAACAACATCTAACCATGGTAGTATGAATATTAATAAGTACTTTTGTTTCGTTCTAGTTCTCCACCCTGTTTCTACTCACAAATCACTCTCACAACACATTGAGGCCCAGGGGCTATAGTCCCGTCATATGCATTTGGCAGATATTTCTTACCCAGATACAGACACTGTCCTTGCAGTGGGGCTCTAGAGGTAAATAAAACAAAGTCCCTCTCCTTCAGGATTTACATTCTAGGGAGGGAGGAAGACAAATAGACTTATAGGAAAACTAAAGTATGTCAGATGGCAACAAGGGCTGTGGGCACAAGTAAAGTAAGGTCAGTGCTAAGGTATGTGTGGAGGGAAGCTGCTATTTAATGTAGAGTAGGCAGGGAGAACCCCACTGAGAATGTGACTTTTAACGGAAACATGACTTAAAGGGGTAGGGAGTAGGCAGTACACATAGGAAGAACCTTCTAAGCAGAGGGATCAGGCCATATAAAACCCAAGGTGAGAGGGGTGAGTGGCTGGCTCAGTTGGTACAGCATGTGCCTCTTGATCTCAGGGTTGTGAGTTCAGGCCCTATGTTGGGCACAGAGCTTACTTAAAAACAAAATAGAACAAAACCCAAGGTGGGAACATGATTGTCAAATTTAAGGAATAGAAAAGGGGTCAGTATGGCCCACGTGGAAGGAATTGAGCTCATACCTGGTAGGATCTTAGATACCTTTGATAAGACTGGTTTTCACCTGACTGTACTTGTGAGCTATTAGAGGGCTTTGATCAGAGGAGTTGCATAATACCTTATGGATGGATGGACCTCCTTTCACTGCAATGTGTTATCTTTGTATGATAGCCAGTGGTATCATGTCGGTAGCATCATATCTGTTGGGTCTCTATCTACACATGCTTTCATTGGCTGTGCCTTACTTTCCCAAGACCAGCCTCTTCACCATGTTGATTTTTCCAGGCTCAACCAGAATCAGTTTTAGTTCTTCTCTATGCCCAAGCCTTCCAACTTCTACTTCAACAAATCCCACTCAATAATGTGTTTCAAGTCACCCTTCAATGTTTGCCTGAACTTAGAGCTCAATTTTTGCTTGAGTGTAATAAGACTTTACACTTGCTTTCTTCTCTGCCTCCTGCTTGCTGTAAAGTTTCTGCCCACAGCTTCCCTAACTTAATGAAACCTGTTATTTGATTGTGTTATGTCTGGAAATTCACATTAAACCAATCACTAAGATGAGGTTGTGCTTTGGAATGGAACCAAGGAGTTTCAGTTCTCAGTAATATCCCAAAACAATATGCTCTTACCTCAATGGTTCTGCAAAGACTATCTGGACCCTTGGGAACACTGCTTGGCTACATACCATAGAAAAACAAATGTGTTTGGTGAGATATGCCGCCTATCCGGTCTTGTGTTACATTACTTGAATGTTTTCACTGTCAAAATCAGTGTGGGCCTCCAGGCATTTCTTCTAGCCAAGGCTTTTATGCACAGAGGAGCTACATGGCTAGGTAGAATGGCAGAAGTCATGTGACAGTTCCCTTTGGAAAATCAATGCCATGCTTCACAAAGGCATCATTCATTGAAAAACACTCTTGTTTATAGTTTGGGAACCACTCTATTTTCTTGGGTTCTTCATTGGTCACCCCTTTACTCTTAATTTAATATGAATATTAATGCCATTTTATTAGCCTTAAGTTTTCTGCTGAAGTCAGTACTCCTGGTGGACAAGTCTGGGATTAGCCGTAGTAGATATTTCAGAATACAGATAGGCAGTAATTTTTTTCCTAGTCTTAGTCATAACTACAAAACCTTGAAAGAGACTCCGATACTTACCTATAGGATAATAATTTGGGGCTTAGGTAATCACTGGAATCCATAGTTTGGAACCAGGTGTCAATGCCTCCTATGCGATTGTGTTGACTGCTGGGCACATAAAGCTGAACAAGGCACAATCCGTGTGCTCAGGGAGTTTATACTCTGGAGGTAGGAACAGACCAATAAATGGGTAGAAGATGTGTCTAGGTTTGCACCAGAGATCTATGTCTTCTCCCATAGTGTAGAGTTGCTGCCAGGAAGTGGGTTCTTGGCCTGAGATTACATTGCCCAGTCCCCTTGAATACAGTTATGACCATATGGGTTTCTCAATCTGAATCCTGTAGGACTATATGGATCAGAAACTCCCCACCTCATTTTAATGGGTCACTAACATTAGCTGTTACTGTTGTTGTAGAAAGAACTACATTTACATTTTTCTCTGGATAGCAAATGGAGTTGTTCTAAATAATTCCATCGGCAATTTTGGGAACACACAGAAACTAACCCAGGCTTGGAAGGTGAGGCAAATCTTTTACATTTTTTTAATGTTGATTTATTTTTGAGAGAGCAAGAGACAGACTGTGAGTGGAGGAGGGGCAGAGAGAGACAGAGGCACGGAATCTGAAGCAGGCTCCAGGCTCTGAGCTATCAGCACAGAGCCAGACATGGGACTCGAGCTCAGGAACTGTGAGATCATTACCTGAGCCAATGTTGGATGCTTAACCAACTGAGCCACTCAGGTGCCCTGAGGAAAATATTTTAAAATGGCAATTGTGTTGAATGTTGTTGAGTGGGTGGTTTGATTTAGGGTTTGGAATGCAAGGGATTAATCTGGGCTCAGGTTATGGGCTTAGGGTTTTCCAGTTTTAGCTTCCTGGCTCCTGAGAGGTGAATGTGCATTTAATTTCATTTGGTAGATATTTTGTCGCTAAATAATGAGTCCCTGGAATTTCAGAGTCATTTGGCAGTTTTTGACCAACCACAGCTCAAATTCTGTTAGGTGAAATAAATAGTAGTTAATGGTCATTGTAACATAAGTTTTGAACTTTCAGTGCTCTAAATACCATCCAGTTGTCTACCTCCTTAACATTTCCATTTGAATGTCTAATAGATGTTTCAAATGTACAATGGCCAAACAGAAATTTTAGATTTTGCCACCCTCAAAACCTCTGTTCTCCATCTCAGATGACCTCAAGAACACGTTGCTCAAGAACGTCTATCCACAACACCTATGGGGTCATTCTATAGGTCTTTATTTATTTATTCTTACATTTAATCCCTCAGCAAGAACTTTAAGCTCTACTTCCAAAATAAATCCCTCTTCTGTCGACTCCTTTCTTCTCCGTTGGTATCACCTGCTCCAGGCCACACCATCCTCACTTTCCTGGACCACTGTAAGGACCTGCGAGTCTGTCTCCCTGAAAACTGTTGCTCTTCTGTCCTCCATTTTCCACACAGCATCAGCATAGCTTTTTGCACCTTAGGTCAGATCACTTCACTTTCCTACCGCATTCTATACCGTGGTCTATGAGGCCCTGCACTTTTGGACTCTGTCATTTGCTCATTAGGACTCAGTTATGCTGGTTTGCTCTGTTTCTCAATACAGCAAGCTTATCACCACCTTCGGCCTTTTGCACCAACCCTTCACTCTGCCTGTAGTGCTTCTTCTCCATGTCTTTTCACCCTGGCTCCTCCATGTTGCTTGGATCTCAGCTCAGAAGTCACCTCCACCTCTTTGGTGTTACCTTCCTTACCATATTCTGTGACTTAATGGGTCTACAGTATTTATCTCTGTTTGAACTATCTTGCTCGTTGATTTAGTTACTTGTGTTTTATTTACCTAACTTAGGGCTTCTCGACCTCAGCACTATTAACATTGTGGGACAGATGATACTTTATTGGAGGGAGTTCTCCTGGGCACTGGAAGATGTTGAGTAGCATCCCTGGCTTTAACCCACTAGCTGCCATAGCATCCTCACATCCTAACCGCAGTTATGACAAGTGAAAATGAACATCTCCAATCATTGTCAAACGTCCCCTGGGAAAAATTCTACTCTCCTTTCTTGTTGAGAACCACTTGTATAACCCATGGTGCAGCTAGGTTTATAGTATAGCTGCTCTTTCCCGGGGCTCTGGGAGGGGTCCCACAGTGTGTTCATATGGAGAGTGTGTGTATAATTTTCCAAAGTTAAGATACCTGAACTATAATCAGTTAAGGGTACAGTCTCTTTCCACCCTATATTTTCCTCCATTTACGTTGTGTTCGAGTGGCCATATATATGTTGGAGATTTAGCTAAATTGGTTTTAGTTAAGTGTAGAGGGATGTGTGAATGTGGTAACTTCCTTGAGTATGAAGTTATTTCTAGTTGTACTGGTGTAGGAGAGGCTTCCAGTAGTACGTCCACTGCCCATTGTGCTGGCTTACCTGGAACAGGCACACAAGGGTAAAGGGTCAGACATCGCACCCTGATATGAACATGTCCTATGGCACCTAGTATGAGGAGTTGAACGTATGAAGAGAGATGCTACTTCGTGGAAAATTATGACGTTAAATATGTAAAATTCTAAAAGGAAGATTTTCTTCTTATCGGCTTTCAAGATGAGTATTCTCCCCTGTCAGGAGTATGGCCAGTTTCTTCTTTTGATGGTACTCACACAGTATAGAAATTTTCAGAATTCCTTCTGTTCACAGTGCACATATCTGTGGCAGAGTTATCTCTAACAGCTCATATGTGAAAGAAACGTGATAAAGGTTTTCCCCAAATTGACAAAAATGCTAAAAATGTCATCCCAGTATCAGGTTATGGAGCTGAAATAAACTTTGGCTGTACTATCAATAACAAATACAAATTTTTTCAACCACGCTAGAGGAAAGACTAGATTATCTTCCTATTCTGTTTATAGGAGAAGATACTTAAAAGTCATATGAGAGATAAAGAGTATGCAGTCAGTGGGGGGGGGCGCTCAGTCCATTATCTGTCTGACTCTTGATTTAAGCTCAGGTCATGATCTCACAGTTTGTGGGATCAAGCCGTGTGTTGGGCTCTGTGCTTACAGTGCAGAGCCTGCTTGGGATTCTTTCTCTCTCTCTCTCTCTTTTTTTTCTCTTTCCCTTAAAATAAATAAATAAACAATAAAAAAAGAGTACACAGTCAAACTCTAAGGAAAAAATAATCTGGTATGCATTTAAGTAGGTAATTAACTAAAATGTTATACTCTCTTTCAAAAAATGTTATGTATTTTTCAATATTTGTGGTATTTCCTAGGTCTTAAAAATAGAAAATTTGTTTCTTTCTAAATTAATATTCACGTTTGCACCTAATTTTATGTTAATAACTTCTGGTATTCCTATTTGAAAGCGATCTCCCAAATTAGATAAGCTGGAGGCCCACACAACCTGAACCAAGCACAGGCCTAACCTTTCCAGAAAGCAGGTGATTTGGGATTAGGGGCTTTGCTTGCCTTGTTTACTAATGTATTCCTGGTGTGTAGGAAGGATACATTGCTCATAGCAGACTCAACACACAAGTCCATGACAGCTGTTGGGCATTTTGTGCAGGCAGTATTGAGTCTTTCCAAGAAACCTGGAATTCTCTTGGCTAGCATGTATGTTAGGTGGTCTATACCTTGAGTTGAGTGGGGTGAAGTCTGGCAACTTTCATAGGGTCTGTCAGAAGGAATACTGGGAACAGTAATACTGCATTTGTGCTCCTTCTTCTCCTCTTTCTTCTTTCCTCAGAAACATAGCTTTGCAAATGTAAGATTTCCTCTTTATATGTTTGGGAGTTGGTCTATTGTCTGATCATATTTTTTCAACTGAAATCTCAAAACCATATTCAGCCTGTCTAAGCCATGGTTTCCTCAATGGCCAAGTACAGATTTAAAAGTATCTACTGTATATGGATTTTTGAGGGGATTAAGTAGGACAAAGTATGCAACGGCCTCAGTACTGTGGCTGGTATATTGTATAAGTAGTGATTAAATCATAGCTACTATTATTTTGATGTTATCCATGGAGCACTTGTCTCCATAAAGTCATAGTAATTGATGGTATTGGTGCAAAGTGTATTTTTATATTTCCACATGCTCATCAAAGCCCTACTATAAGGTTAATCACTATAAGGTGGTGAGGTATTCATGTTAAAGTTCCATAGACATTGAGGAACGTAATCACAACTTCTATTTAAGGTCTCAAGCTAGAGTAAGAGACTCTCAGCATCATGAATCTTCTAAAGTAGGCATACTGATGTGTGACTCATTAGTATCTTTAAGAGCAATGCTTAGAACTCTGAGTTAGCTAGAGTTTCATTGTATACATTGAAATTAATAGTAGTACTTGAAAATAGATTTAACATATTGTCCAGCTTTCTCTTTACTTGGGCCCCATTTTTGTCAGAATATTTTGTATTGGGCACTACACAGGCAGACAATGAGATTCTTTCAAAAACAATGATTTATTGAATCCAAAGCCACAAGGTGAAATCCACCTCACATTCGTACAACAAAGAATGACAGAACCTAAAATAGAGTAGAAACACTAGAATCAAACTCTGGTGTTTTAAATGAACACCCCCCACCCCCCGCCCTCTGATTTCCTTTTAGGTTTAAATACTTGAGAAATGACCTTGAAAACTACAGTGTCCAATATACATCAAATCACTGCCATGAAGACAAAGTTAAAAACATAATGATTTGTTAGAAATTAAGGAGCTAAAGCTTTGATGTTACAGCTTTGATTTTTTTTTTTCCAGCAAGATATTGAACATCAAACAACGTATCATTCCAGAATGTCAGGTTTCTACTTTTTACGTTTTTTGGTGGAAATTTGAGTCTTCAGACTCTAACATGGAAAGGTTATGTGGCAGAAAGTTGGTCTTTCTGAATTTTGCTGTTGATTGGGTCAAGTAGAATTTAATCCTGTATTGCTGCTGATGCCCTGAGACAAGGGAATGTTTTGCAATTTAATGTGAAATTCGTTAACTCTGCAAATGTTTACTGTATACCTAGCTAATGTCGGATACTGTAATGGGTGCTACAGATTCAACTTCAAAACCTGATTTACCCTCTAGGGAGCCCACCATCTAGAAGACGCTAGAGTATACGAGCAGGTCTTTGCAGCCCTGTAAGTTGGAGTCACAGTACCACTGGGTGTAAACGACAGAGTGGTTAGTAAAGGCATGGAAAAGAGATGTTTAAGGTGAGTCTTCACAGGGGATTTGGTGTTTCTCAGGTGTCTGTGGAATGAGATGGGGGAAAGGGAGGGGCTTGGAGAAGGAGAAATTAAGAGGTGAAGCAAGACTGTAGAGGGGTCTGCTACCCATCCTGGTGCCATGAGCACCTGAGAGGTTTTCAAGTACCAGAGGCACGTGACAATATTTGCAATAAAGAAAGACACTGTGGCCATGGGGTGAGAGCAGGGAAACGCGGCAAGTACAACCAAGTTGGAATGTTGAGCTCCAGCTGGATCATGGAGTCAGCGTTTGCACAAGTGTTCATCATCTGAAAACAGAAACATCATCTGGAAACACAAACCAATGATGAAAAACGAACCTCTGTAAATTAAAATTGAGTGATCATTTGCATTTCAAAGCTGTCACCTTCTTGATTTAATTCAGGAATGACTTTTCAGTCGCTGGAAGAGAATTTGATCACTCACATTTTTAAAAACCTGTTTCTCTTTCTATCTCTTTTTCTTAAAGTTGGGTACATCTAGGTTAATAAACTATAAGCAAGGGTTTTAGAAGGAGCCCTGAGGGAAAAATCTAGGAAGGGTTCTTTGGGATGACTATATTTATTTCCGTTATTCTGCAATTATTCTACTTTAACCTTCAGGGTAATCATTGATTGCTTTCCTCGTTAGCGATTCCCCTGCTTGAACTCTCGAGGGAAAACGCCCAACTCAGAGACCAGCTCCTTTACTTATATATTGCACTTTACTTGGGTTTTACTCAAGTTTTCCATTTCCCTTGTTTCTTGGCCTTCCTGACACAATCCTAATAAGGCAAAGACAAGAGACAGAGAAACCGAAAGCCATCAGGTGTGTTATCATCCATCCGCACCATGGACATGCCCTCCAGCTGGTTCATTTCTCCTGGGAGATACGGTGAGAGCAGGAGAGAGTGAAAGAGGTTCAGACTTATAGGAAGTACAGATTTGAATGGCAAGCGAAACAAATTTACTCTCTGTACAGTGACTATAATACCAGAGGGGCCAATCCATCAAAAACGAGTTTGTTAGGGAGGTGAAGGCCAACTAGGCAATTTTCCTGGGAGATAGAACTATGAGTCTGGCGAGGATGCTTGGCAATTGAAGCAAAATGTACCAGACTTGGAACTGAAATGGCAGACATTCACTCCCGAGGACTATGCACCACTGCCTGCTGTTCCTGGGAGTCTTTGCAAAACCTGCCACCCTCTGTGGCCCCACACCTTTGGCTATCAATGCCATTTTGTGGAACATGGCTCTTCTTCCGGGTCACTGTGGCTGCCCTGAGGAGAGGGAGGCAACAGAATTTTCCCCTCTGCTCCCCCTCTCTTCTCTACCATCTTCCAGGTCCACTCCTTAGCACCTGTCTATAGGCCTCTGGCTAAAGGTCTCTTGATGGCTCCTTAACTTGTCTTGTACCCTTTGCCATGGGCATATGTCTCCATTATCCTTCCATCAAAATTTGCCACTGCATTTTGAGTCACGGTTCCTAGAAGGAGAGCCAGGGACTCAGATGCATGCCTTATACTGAGGGAGGGCTCTCAGGAGAAGTGGAATGAGGAAGCAGGATAGTGTGTGGGAAAACCCTGATAGATGTGGTCCTGGCTTGGACGCTCTGGGGCATGACCTGCACCATAGGCTCACTTTGCCTTGAGGTATGTGAGGTGGCTGTTTGTACCATGTGTCAGTCAGTGACTGACCATGGGCTGCCCACCGCCCCACCCCCACCCCCCGGGGTGAGAGCTGCCTAACATTTCAGGCAAGGCCTACTGCAGTAGGGGCAGTCTGCAGGAGGGGCAGCTGTGAGCCATTAGCAGCCAACACTCCAAGCATCTGGAGGATAGACTCACCTGGAGGATAGGTTAAGCTGGGTGCTCTGCTTGATAGGGGTCAGGGCAGAACACCAACTGCATCAACTACACATGCTCTCTGCTCTTAGGTCAAGGTTTTATATTAACCTCCAAAAAATGATGAATGCCTACCACCTTTTCTCTCCCAGGAGTGTTTGCACTGTGTCCTAGGCTGGAGGAAGAGCCATGATGGTGGAGCTAGCTATAGGCATTGCGCATGACTGGTGTAGAGAATGCTTTTAGGGAGCGGTTGGGACTGTTCTGGTACCTCCTTTGTTGTCATATTCACATAACATAACTGTGGTCCCAGCAGCAAGTCTGGTGGCTCTGTTGACTGCAAATATTTCCTGGTAAACATCAGTGCAGCATGATTTGATTTGTGCTTTGTGTATATTTTGAGAGAGCCGATCCTCCAACCCTCTAGCATGCACAAATCCATTACTGACATGCTGAGTTACACCAAACATGGGTTTCCTGAAGCTAGTCTCTGTGATTCTGGAATCACAGTAGAGATGGCTGCTAGAGTTATGCAGTTGCCTCAATAGTGGAAGTGCAGATTTGATTTTATACTCCCCTCAACGGAGAAGATGCTAGTGAGATGGCAGAACTTAAGTGAAGTCTCTCACTGAGTTTTTGGTAAGCTCTTAAGCCTTGATGTGATGCAACTTGATACACGATCAAGCCTGGTCATTTTTGTTGATGAGGTTGTAAAACAATTCTGACATTGCAAAGTAGCTCAGAAAATATAAGAGAGGGTTGATCACCTCTGAAGTAAATTCTGGTGGCATTGACAATTCATCTGTGTGGATATGATGCCTCAAGCTGCATATCTATCCCTCTCTTATATATTTAGAATGCTTGAAAGTTCTCTTCAAAATTCTCAAGAGATTACATTGTATGATGTAATTCCCAGTTATTATGTCTCCATGGAGAGATAGTAAATGAAGTCTTAGAATACTAATGTTGCTTTTCCCCAAATACAGACTAAAATTTCTCATCATTTGGATTGAGTTCATTGGCCTGGCTTGTTTACCAAGATAAAAGGGAAACATTTAAAATTTTTTTTTTTCAACGTTTATTTATTTTTGGGACAGAGAGAGACAGAGCATGAAAGGGGGAGGGGCAGAGAGAGAGGGAGACACAGAATCGGAAACAGGCTCCAGGCTCCGAGCCATCAGCCCAGAGCCCGTCGCGGGGCTCGAACTCACGGACCGGGAGATCGTGACCTGGCTGAAGTCGGACGCTTAACCGACTGCGCCACCCAGGCACCCCAAAGGGAAACATTTTAATTACATATTTGAGAAAATACATCATAGCTTCATAATATCACTAGAACAATTACTTGTCTCCTCTGTCCCTTATGAAACCAAATTAGCCTGGAGGAAATGGGTCTCTTGTATTAAAATTTATTTCAAAGTCACTGCTGAAGGCAACTGTTAGAGATGGTACACTCAGAGGAAGTGGTATTACCAGTGTTCTGCTAAGATGGGATCAAGTCAAATGTGTCAGGAAAGCAATTAGTATGATTTTTCCTTCTTTAGGCAGTTGGATCAAGGTCAAGAAGAAACCTCTGTTTTTTTTGAAATTCTTACATTCTTTCTTTATTTTGGACTTTGGATGCTAAGCATTCACTTGCACAATTTTCTCCTCAAACAACATAAATAGACTAGATATTGGCAAAGTGTTGTCACAACACCTAGAAATTATGAGTTTTTTCTCCTCTTTTTGTTTAAAAACTATAAAAGGTGTGCATTTGCTCATTGAAAAAAATTCAAGCAAAACAGAGCTAATATGATAGAAAGTGGAAGTTCTCCCTCCATTCTCTGGCTACCCTTCCCATTCACCGGGATAATCACTAGTATCAGTTCAGTATATATCCTAAGTGTAGAATATATAATGTACTATATATTATACTATATGTTGTGACTGGGCCAGTCCTTGTGGTTCTTATTATGATTGCAAGACACTCTCAGCAACAACCATCAGGAAACCTTGGGGGATAAAATGTCTATTACTCAAGGGTCCTCAAAATCACACGGGACACCTGGGAGGCCGTACAGCAGGGTCGTGGAGAGAACTCATGGAGCTGGGGTTCTGCTTTTATTGGAGTTGAGGGTGGGGGTAAGAGTTTCAAGGGTTCACTCTTTATTGGTGAATTTAAAAGAGGAGCAGGAATATGAAGTGTGCGAAGAGAAAAAGAAGCAGCCCAAATGGCCAGTTATGGAAATCTACCAATATCGCTAAAGGAAAGGGGCTGAGCAGGTGGGGAGGAGACCTGGCTCTTGATCTAGTCCTGTGGCTGGCATTGTGCTTATTCCAGACAGCCCTCTTTGAAGTGGTTGCCTCTTTGAAATGGATGCCTTGAATATCAAAGCTTAAGTCAGGCACCTGCATTATAAAAAAAGAGAAACCAACTGTTACTGTTAACCAACAGGTTATACAACAATAATGTATGGTGTATAATATATTATATATAATATATGAATAGAATAACTATATACACGCTAAATTTTTTGTATAAAGTCATGTATTTTACACACTCTTGTACCATTTGCTTTTTTCCATTCAAGAACTCCTTAGAAAAATGACAAACTGGGAAAAATACTTATGGTTTAGTCACAGAAAATGTGTTAATATCCCTAAACATATTACTCTTCTAAAACTCGGGAAGAAAATACTCCACCACCATTTAGAAAAATGAGCAAGGAATATAAACTGAAGTTCCATAGAAAAAGAAGTGTTACTAACCATTAAATATGGAAATAGGCTCAACTTCATTCATTCTAAAGTGGATAAAAATATAAATTTACACCGTGACACTATTTCTCACTTATCAGGTTGACCAAATTCTACACGTCTGACATATCCTCTGTTGATAAGCAAGTGAGGAACAGGCATGTTCACACATTGCTGATGGGAATAAAACAATAGACAATCTTATGGAGAGCAGTTTGGCAACATCTAGTACAAGTGCATATGCATTTACCCTTTGACTCTGCATTCATATCTATGAAATTTCACTTCAGTGTTTTGGAAGATACACTGGAAAAAAATACAAATTTATATCTGAGAAAAGGATTTATCGTAACAATAGTCATGAGCAAAAAACTGAAAATAATATAAAATTTTTATCAAAAAAGGAGTGGTTGAATACGTGCACAATGCAGCTGTAAAGGGGAATGAGTAATATCTTCATGTACTGATATATTTGGTGTACATATATGGACATATGGATCCGTGATACAAATTACGGGCATACCAAAACTATGCATATAAGTATATTGCTTTTTTTTAGGCGTCTCTACGCCCAATATGGGGCTCAAACTCACAACCCCAAGATCCAGAGTCACATGCTCTATCAACTGAGCCAGCCATGCACCCCTAGAGTATATTGCTTTTAATTTTAGGAATCTTAGGAATATATATATATATACCAAAACCCATGCCAATGGCAGTCACCTATTTGAAGAGAGGGATTGTTACGGACTTCATATTTTTTCCTTTAAAATTCATATATTGAAATCCTAACCCTTAATGTGATGCTGTTAGAAAGTGGACCTTTGAGAGGTGCTTAGGTCATGAGGTGGAGCCTTCAAGAATAGGATTAGTGCCCTTATAAAAGAGACCCCAGAGAGGTTCCCTCCAACCACGTGAAGATACTGTGAGAAGAGGAACACCTTGAACCAGGAAAAGAGCCCCCGCTAGACACTAATGCTGGAGGCACCTTGATCTTGGACTTCCAGCCAAGTGTGAGAAATAAATGTTTGTTGTTTAAGCCACCAGTTTGTGGTATTTTTGTTATAGCAGTCTGAACGGACTAAGACAGAAGAGAACAGAGAGGACCGTGGAAGAAAACTAGACTTCTCGGAGTGTATCTTTTTATTTTTTAAATAGTTTTGACTTTGGGAGCATGAGAATGTTTTACATAATTACAAATAAAAATTTATTAAAAATTCAAAAGGTCATCCTTAAAATAGAGGAAGAAAGGTAGAAAGAAAGAAATTTTGTTGTTTTGAAACAAATAGATACAATGGCAAAACAAATATATAATTATAGTAATGTCATTAGCACCCAACAATTTTGTCATAAGAAAAAAGATTCTCTCTGTAAAAAAAAATTTTTTTAATTAAAAAAATTTAAAAGGGGTGGCTGAGGGTTCAGTCAGTTAAGCATCTGATTCTTGATTTCGGCTCAGGTCATGACTTTAGGGTAAGGAGATCAAACCCCGAGTTGGGCTCTGCTTAAGATTCTCTCTCTCTCTCTCTCTCTCTCCCTCTCTCTCTCCCTATGCCTCTCCCCCACTCTCTTTCTCTCAAAAATAAAAAAAGATACAATCATAAAATTAAAAGTATCACTATGAACTCATGGTTTATTTTTCTTTGTCAATGTGTACGTTTCCAGAGAAAAGAAGCAGAAGTTATGAACAACTCAGTTTTCTTAGACTCCGTTTTGCAACGGAGTTAGCTTCATACTGAAGCTAACTAGAACAACTTGAGAATGTATAATTGATGGTCTGAGGACAGAAAATGCATAAGATATACCAAGAACATCTTGTTACATTAAAAAGTAAGGAAGGGGCCCCTGGGTGGCTCAGTTGATTAAGTGTCTGACTTTGGCTCAGCTCGTGATCTTGTGGTTTGTGCATCGGGCTCTGTGCTGACAGCTCAGAGCCCGGAGACTGCTCCGGATTCTGTGCTTCCCTTTCTCTCTGCCCCTCCCCTACTTGTGCTCTATCTCTCTCTGTCTCTCGAAAATAAATAAACGTTAAAATTTTTTTTTTTTTTAAAGTAAGGAAGATATCGAGGACTGCTGGGGATTGTGTTACAGGAGAGAATCCGTCTTAAAAGGATGCATTTCAGTCAAAGTGGGGCAGTGTGTATATCAAAAAGAACAATGATGACAATGGATTGAAATATGATTCACCTCGATGGATTGATATACAACGGATTCAAGTAGGCTAAAAGTCTAGGGCATCATATTGTGCTGTCACCACTTCCCCGCCACAAAGCCTTATTGGTCATCATTGGAGTTTGCTAAGGCAACAACCCATTTTTCTGAAAGCTGGTATGTAAACGAATAAGTCAAGTATTCATTGGCTTGTCCTGAAATACTGTATTTCAGGGGATTCAAATAGTTGATAAAAGAAAGGTTTTTGTTTTGTTTTGTTTTGAGAAGAATTTCATTCAACGTGTGAGACAGGAATAATAAAGTTTAAATGTCACTCTTTGGAATCTCCATTAAAAGGAAAGACCAGAAGCAAGGAGGTTAATTCAGACGCCAGAGAATGGCCAGATAGAACCAGATAAGAGCCAAAGACAGCAGAACCTGATATTCTGAAAGGAAAAAAAAAAAATCGGGGGTTTTGAACTTCTGGGTCCAGGTAATATGGGATAAAAGTACTTTATTGTGTGTTTCTTACTAGCAACAATGAGTAGCCCTGGACTAAAATGAATAAAACAACTATCAGAAGACTCTGGAAGGTAGAAAAAGTAGCCATATTGGGTAAAAATCTCTAGACCCACAGAATGACCTGGCAGTGTGTTCTTGGAACTGTTTTCTTTTGCTTCCCATTTATCTCTTCCTGAGTGCTAGAAAAGCCTGAAAACCAGAACTGCTATTGGGAGAAGACATTAAGAGCCCTAGGATGAGCCCATTCTTTCTAGTGAGATGACCAAGAGAAGTATCTATGGAACAGAACCTTTTTGACTTTATCTGCCCTGCTTGATTGAGGTGAAGCACAGCAAAGAAGTGATGCCTTGTCCCCCCCATCCCAAGTTCCAGCTTTGGATCCTACTGGGCAGAGTCCTGTGGACTCTCCCCACCCTGCTGCCAGGAGCCCCAAAGGTGTGTTCCTCCCCCTCCCCACGGGCATGGTGGACCCTGTAAGACAAAGCCCAGTTGACTCCACCCTATACCAGCACCTCCCCTTACCTCCCCCCACCACATTCCGCTCAACTTTAATAATTTATCTTTCGTCATGTGAAACGTGAAAATTATTCTAAAAGTCAGAGGTATACAAAACAGAATGTTCAGAGAATATTACCCCACTTGCGATTGTATCCTATTTCCATTCTCCCATTTTTCCACCCTGTTTTTACTCAAGTCACCAGTCACATTAGTTTCTGGTTTATTCTTTCACAAATGAGCAAATATGTGTATATTTTCTTGTTTTCCTTTCTTGTGGTTTTTGAAGTCTTTTTGAGTAGAATAGAAGGACACCAATTCAATGGAATTGGCTGTTGATTGGTTAACTGGAAAAGAAAAGAAAAACAATGTTCAGAGACAACAGATATCATATTTGATTAGACACATTGTATTGTAACAATATACCCACAGGAATACATTTACAACTTTTGGTGTAGGGACAAGGCCTTTTTATGAGCATACATCAACTATTTGGAGTTCCAAATAACTTATTTTTTACATAAAGCACTATGATCTGTAAGGTCAATAGAGAGAGAGGTCCATTTGAGAAGTACTCAAAAGTTCACATTCTTGGTTCAATTTGTCAAGCTCACAATTCCCCGCCTTTTCACCAATTTACACTTTCATTTTATTATTGGCTTATGTTTTTATTTTGGTTCAGTTTTGGGGGAAGACTTTTTCTGGGTTCCTGACCTGAAGGCTTATAACAGGCTGGGCTCCCCAGCTGCAGAGTGTGAGGTGGCAACTCTTGTAAAGCTAGTTTGTTACAGAAGTGTTCACAAGAGCCTGCAGGGAGCGAGGTAGCAGGGAGGGAATGGGAGAGGTCTAAGTTCGCCCAGCCTGATTCTCTGGGGAGCTCTGTAGCATAAATCCAGCAGGAATTGCACCATGGTCTGTCCTAACTTGTGACAAGGATGCAGGAACTTTGTGTCCCAACGTTACAGTGTAGTCCCTCCTTCTCTGTGGTTTCGCTTTCCAAGATTTCAGGTACCTGTGGTCAACCTTGGTTTAGAGGCAGATGGTCATCCTCTGACAAATGATCAGAAGGTTAATAGAAGCCTAACGCTATGTCACAATGCCTATGTCATTTACCTCACTGCATCTTGTCAGGTAGGCATTTTATCATCTCACATCGTCACAAGAAGGATGAGTGCAGTACAATAAGACATTTTGAGTGAGAGAGACCATATTCACATAACTTTTATTATAGTATATTATTATGATTATTCTGAGCTATTGTGAATCTCCTACTGTGCCTAATTTACAAATCAAACCTTATCATAGGTGTGTACATATAGAAATAATATGTTATGTATAGGGTTCAGTACTAACCACAGCTTTAGGCATTCACTGGGGGTCTTGGAACGCATACCCCACAAATAAGGGAGGATTACTATAGTCAGCCATTGGCTCCAATGGAGCCAGTGGGAGCTGGGACATACCTTCAGGCATCCGTGGGTGGGGAAATCATCTAAGGGGAGCCCACTGCAGACCCGTGCAGGGATAGGTCATTAGCAGGAGCACATGCCACAGCCGATAGAGGGTCCCTGAGGATCTGGGCAGGGAACCCACAGACTCTGCTGCAATTAGTTTATGCATTCCAGTCCTTGAACAATAAAGGCATTTAAAACTCTCCCCTGGCTGAGAACCGCTGGGATAAATAAAATATATTATTTAAAGAAAAACACTATGAGATTTTTCTGTTTAGTTTTAACTGCCTCCCTTAGGTGTTGAAATTTGGTATTTTCATTTTTGTTACATTCTGAATGCTTCAGCACTTCCTGGAGGACAGACATTCGGTGAAACGCTTTATCTCCGTGATCTCACGTAACCCTCATAGTAGGTCTCCAGGTAAATACTATTCTCATTTGCATTCTTCATTTGAGAACACTGAGGCAGGCAGGGTGTTGGAGCCTGGATCCGATGGATTCAGGCATTCTGATTTCAGAGTCTTCCTCTCTCTCAACCTTGACCGCAGGACTTGCCCTCAGGTTCTCCGTGCAGGTGTCCTTTGTCTTAGTCCAATCTTAATGCCTGTATTTTGGGTTCTCTTTGTGGGGACTTGTCATCAGTTTGATTGCATCCGTTTGAGAAATCTCTTTGAGAAATCTTTCTTTGTTTTGGTTTGCTGGTGAAGCCCTCTCTAACTCAGCTTTAATTTAGCCTCTGTTGTATTTTACTTCAGTCACATCAGTGGGATATTGATTTCAAAGAGACGTGAAAGCTTGTGATCTGTCAGCTCTCCAGAACTGGAAGTTACCCTATTTTTCCCCCCAAAATATCTGAATTAAATGCTGTCTTTAGGTTTTGGTGGGACTGGACATTATGCAGAAGACTTTCTCCTTGTGTGCTGTTTTGAAACCTATTTTCACCAAAGTTTTTATTCGATTCCCGAAAGGTTTACATTTGATTGCTAATTTCTTATTATTGGTCCCAACTTCCAAAAGTCTGTAGTTTGGTTTCTGTCTTGTCAACACTCATCTCAAAACCAAAACTCATCTTTGAAGTAATTAGGAATCTAGAAAACAACTTTCATGCCCTAATTGGACACATTCTAGAAAGCAACACGTTATGGAAAGTGGCAAATCTTTCTGCATTGTGAAGAACAAGCCCTTAATTTAATTGTTTACAAATCTTTTGGTCAATCAAGATTATCCCTGTTGGTGCTGTTGCTGTTGTTTAACAACAACAGAGATAGTGATAGTGATTCCTACTTACAAAACACAAACTAAATTAACAGAAAAGAATCTCTTTCTTCGCCTATATCTGCACTTTTCTACTTTAACAGGTTTACTTGATCATTAATCCATTACATTTTTTCTTCAATCTCCAATCTTGTTAAGAATTTTTAAGCACTATGCATTCCCAAAAGTATTGGCCTAAATTTATATTGCCCATCTTTTCCCATGGGGACAGCTTTCATATAAAAGAAGATCTTGTCCTTTATCCTGCCATCATTTTGTGGCAATACTTTATTTTATGAAGTGCTCTATTACTGTTAGATTTGGCTAAAAAGATTTTGATAAATAAAGAGGATTTCTCGGGGCACCTAGGTGGCTCAGTCACTTAAGCACCCGACTTCGGCTCAGGTCATGATCTCGGGTTGGTTTGTGAGTTGGAGCCCCACATCGGGCTCTATGCTGACAGCTCAGAGCCTGGAGCCTGCTTCGGATTCTGTGCCTCCCTCTCTCTCTTCCCCTCCCTTGCTTGCTCTCTGTCTCTGTCTCTGTCTCTCTCTCTCTCTTGAAAATAAACATTAAAAAAATTCTTATAAATAAAAAAAAATCAAGAGAATTTCTCTTAAGCTCTTAAATGATTTAGAGACTTATATTTTTGCCTCCCTCCCCCCCCCCCCATGTCCTTGGTATGAAAACCTAGTGAAAATAATCCAAATCTAGACTAAACTTAATCAGGACCTCAGCAAAGAATGGGTACATCACTACTCTTTACTAAAGAATTCTTTACTTCTTTGTTCTGACTTTAGGGCATTTGATGGCAATTTCCTTCTACTGTACATTTTTCTTCTGCAATATTAATAGCTACAGCAGGTTGCCGTCTTCCCACTGCAGGGACTTGGCACCAAAAAGAGCTGTGATGGCAGATGTACTCTCTCTTCTCCCCACGTAGAGTTATTCTACTTTTTCACGGAAAAAGTTCTAGGATTCAAAATTAAAGAAGTAATGAGTTTTGAAGAACAAAGCTCATATCAGCTGCTTAACATCAACTCACCATTCTTTTTTTTTTTAATGTTTATTTATTTATTTATTTAGAGAGCAAGCAAGCAGGGGAGGGGCAGAGAGAGAGAGAGGGAGAGAGAGAATCCCAAGCAGGTTCTGCACTGTCAGCACAGAGTCCGACAGGGGACCCAAACCCATGAACCATGAGATCATGACCTGAGATGAAATCAAGAGTCGGACACTTAACCCGACTGACCCATCAACTCACCATTCTTTATAAGACTAATGGAAAAGGGTCAACACTCCATTTAATACTGCTAATAATAAATAGTCATGTTGCTTTCCATTTGGATAGCACATTTTGGACAACGTGAACAGGGGAAGAATGCTGTTCCTGTTTTGCTCTTTGGTGCTTAAGCCTTCTGTGTAACATTGTCACTGGCCCTTTACAAGCCAGGTGCATCAGTCAGAAGTCTGCAAGGAATAGAATTCTGCTCAAGATTGATCAACTGGAGAGACGCTAATGACAAGTGTAGAACCCTGGCAAGGTTGAGAAAACCAGAAGAGGATGTTGGGGCACCCAGGGGTTAGCAGAGTGGGAATCATGAAGGACAAATGGAGGGAAGAATGTTCCTGAAGTCCTAAGAGAACTAGAGCAGTGATGAAGCCTTCGTGATGGGGTTTTGGGGTGATGGTGGGTGTTCAGAGCCAATGGCCAAAAAAGAATTCTTGAAGACATCTTTGGTGCAGAAAAGGTGATTTTATGAAAGCACAGGGACAGGACCTGTGGGCAGAAAGAGCTGCCCTGGGATTGTGAAGAGTGACTGATTATATATATTCAGGTTGGGAGGGGGTTAGGGACAGCATAAGTCTCTAAGGAATTTTGGAAGCAAGGTTTCCAGGACCTTGAGGGGCTAACTGTTGTTAGGAAAATGAGAGAGAGGGAGACACAGAATCCAAAGCGGGTTCCAGGCTCCGAGCTGTCAGTGCAGAGCCCGATGCAACGCAGGGCTCGAACCCACCAACAGTGAGATCATGACCTGAGTGGAAGTCAGACGCTCAACCGACTGAACCATCCAGGTGCCCCAGTATCTGTCCCATTTCTTCTTTCCTAGCCTCCCCTTTCCCCTCATCCCAGCACATAAATCTGCTGGGCAAATAATGAGACCCTCAGGGGATTGGAGGAGCTACGACAAGTTTTCAGTTATGGGGATAGTGAGTAGAGAGAGACAAAAAATACTAACATGTAAACCTGGAGATATTTGGGGAGAAAAAGGAACAAAGGCACAATACAAAAGTCTCTGGAACTTCAGTTAATAGCCCGAAGACAGACATTTGACTTTCTCCCCTTTACTTCTTGCTTCTTTGTACGTCTCCACTTCAGAAGAGAGAAGAAAAGGAATTGAGTGAAAAGAGAGAAGAGGAATTGAGTGAAGAGGTGAAAGACGAAATAGGGCAGTGGGTTAAGTAGATAGAAAGGCACAAATGAGAAAAACCAAAATGCAAAACCAGGTGCCAGGAAGGGGAGCCAAGCAGGTGTTCAGAGAGGACCGAAGGGGTAAAGCTTCTGTCCTTTGGGAGGTTGGGTGGCAGAAAGTGGGGGGGGGGGTGCAGACTTGCCCTGCTTTTCTAGCTCACCTAACTCAGCCATGGTCCCTTTAGAGTTTTAATGGAATCTTAGAGGCTAAATGGACTGGAATAAAAGTTGTCGAGTGTTATGTAAATGAGGTCCGCCTACAAAAAGACCCAGTGAGAAGGCAAAACCTTCCTTGGAATAGAAGCTGATGCAGCAGTGAACCGAAAGATTGAATGAAAATAGCCAGCTTAGGCGATGGTTGAAAGGCCTAACACGTGTTACAAAATTTTGCTACTTAAATCTGCTTCTGGTTTCATGATTTCCCCAAGCATGTTAAAAATTAATATTGTGAACTTCCAGGTAAAAAAGAATTAGAAGTATGAAATTTTGCAAGTGTCTTCAAGTGTTGGGAACATTTTGTGATGCAGAATTAGTGAAGAGCTTTACTTGACTAATAATGTGAGAACAGTAACAGCATATTTGGCATATGTGGGTTTAAAAATATTATTCTTAGGTAGCATATGTCATGGGGGACTTCAGATATGAAGTAAAATTTTTTAAAAAATTGTGGCAGCATTTGAAGGAATTAAGATTTTCATTTAAACATGCAAACACCCCCAATCTTTTCCCCTAGTTATAGCATGAGGAGATTTGGTGTAATTATAGTCTGGGGCTGTTGTGGAAGGAAAAACAAATAACAGACCTCTTTTTTTTTTTCCCCCTAAGAAGTGAAGGAAACATCTAGAAAGCTTTAGAGCTACTCGCTGTGCCAGCAGTAATAATGTATGTAAGTTTAAATAAAGTATTGAAAGCACCTTTTGCCCTCCAGTGATAAAGGATTTTGCTATGCATTTCAGCGTGGTATTTAACTTTTCATTTGGCAGTGGATAGAAAATCTCTTTTCCAATGTGTATGGAGCTTTGACAATTGTTTTTCAGAGGCTGTATTGTAGATTAGAAATTGGAGTCTAGGGAGTCTGGAGGAGGCCATATGCCAAGAACCTAAACTGCAAAGACTTTTTTTTAATTTATTTTTTTAACTTTTTTATGTTAACAGCAGATTTGGAGTCAGCACTTAAACTTGGTTTGAAAAGTGGTAAATTGAATCCTCGGGCCAGTCTGTTTACCTTTTTATGTGGGGAAATGGATACTAGAAGATTGTTTTTGTTTTGTTTTGTTTTTTCTTCCTACACTATCAACAGTTTTCGGAAAGAGAAAATAAGTGGCTACAAAAAGGCATATTCTTTAATTATTTGCATGATATTATTGTTATGTTTTCCCATTCATTAGCATTTATCCATACCCGGAGCAAATAATGTGCAAGAAAATAAAGATGGAAACATACAGCAGAACATATGAATATTGGAAATGTTAACTATTATTTCTTTTCTCTGGGCAATTCCTGATTGCAGAGTAAGCCAATGGAGAGGTGAGCTCTGGACAAACAAGGTGGGCTTGGTTTTTCCTTTTCTGCATAACAGAGACCACGACTAGATTTGAATCTGAAGGTCAAATTGTACCGTAGCTGGTAATAATTCCCAAGGGTCCAAAAGAAAGATATTAATGAAATAGTAATATCACATCCAAGACAAGATGAGCGATAGTGATTTACAGTGAGATGATTTCTTCAAATATTTGAGAAGCAATCAAGTCATTTTGGTTAATTTCTATATGGAACTTATTTTCTGACACAGGCATCGACTTTACTAGACCATAAACTTTTGGAATTCAGAGTCTGTGTCTTATTCATTTTTGCATCCGTAGCTCTTAGCCCAATCCCTGACACGTGTGTATGCTTGATACAATTATTAGATAGAAATCTATCTATATTATCCTGGTCAGAGAGAAAAGGAAGCATGGACATATAACTGAGTGACACATTGTATGTTCTTGTTCACACATAAGACCTCAACCTCCTGAAAAGATAATTTCACCCACTATATGCCAAGAGGGTAGCATAGAGTCCCTGCTCAGCATCAGACATACAAGTTTGGTTTCCAGGAACTCTGGACACCTAGGGCAGTCCTGGAGGGAGATGGTGGGTGGAGTCCCACAAAGGCAGATGGTAGAAACAGTGAAAGTCACATATAACTGAGTGGACTGACTCATAGCTCCATGTGTAGTCATGCTCCCAAAATTCTTGGGAGTAAATTTTAAGGAGGCTGAGATATCCAAGTCGTTGATATCAACATAATTCTTTTGTACTCATGGATTGTGAGGTCTAGGAAAACTTCGTAATAGATTTGCTATTACCTCCTAAGAGTTAGACCTCACCTATGGCATCAGTTCAGAGAAACTTTCAAAGGGCATGTAAGAATTTTCTTTTAGACAGCAGGTTAAGCCTGTTATAAAGAATTAATATGGTTACCACATATTGATACTGACTGGATTTATCTGTTCCTAATTGTAGAATCCTGGCTTTGGATTTACTTGGCCTCATTGACCTGGGGATGAATAGCCTTGTTAATGAGGATGCTTCTCATCATCATATCCCTAATGTTCTTGTCATAGCACCTGCTTTCCATAAACAATTGTTGTTCCCTAACACTAATGCCGCTAATTGCAATATTGAGGGTTAATAACAGTCATGAGTGTTAGTTGATTCACACAAATTGATTTGTGTGCAAACTGTTGAGAGAAAACATTAATAGAAGAGCACAGGAGATTTTTTTATTTAAGAAAATCTGATCTGTGTACACGAAGCTTATAAAATAAATGATTGCTGAATAATTGATTATGAAAAGATTCTCCATGGTAATTTAAATGTTGATTACCAGATATATTAGAAATACAATCCAAAAAATTTTTATAGCATTTTCTACAAAAATAACCTCAAACTCTTATGGAGGTAGCCAAAGATGGATAAAAAAACAAGGTCAAAAATTATGTAAAATATCTAGTGGTATTTTGAAAATATGTAAAGAAATGCTTCTATTATAAAGGCACAACATTTTCTCGACTCTAAAATGTTACGTACAATTTAATTATGGCACTTTGAAAAAACCCCGAAAGAAATACTATCATAAACATTTACATGTGATATGTTAGGCATTCAGAAACAATAAGGTGTGAAAATATGCACTTATTAGAATCTAGGACATGTAAATTAATTGCAGAAATTGTGGAGAACTTAAATAAATGGAGATCTATTCCATATTCTGGAGGGAAAGACTAAATATAATAATGATATCAATTTTTTTTTCAAAATTAATCTAAAAATGAAGATCTAAAAATAAAGACTAAGGAAACTTGCATGGAGTCTGACAAATGAATGCTAAAGCTTATTGTAAACAATAGCCAAGAAAATTTGGAAATTTGGAAAAAAATATAATCCTAACAGATTATATTACAAAGGCTGACTTTGTAAAAAAGCAATAGTCACATGGATCCAAGAAACAAGACAAAGTGTAAATGTGTGTGTGTGTGTTTGGAATATGCCAATTTTGTGTATGATAATACCGGTATTTCAAATCAGCAGAGAAAATTCATATTGTTTAATAAGTGGTTTAAGATAGCTAGGCTCCTATTAGGAAAGAAAATGAAATTAACATATCACTATATTTACATATTAACTTCAAGTAAAATGTATAAATACAAAAAATGGAATTGTAAATATTCCAAAAGACAATAGAGACAGACACATTTATAATCTTAGGTTGCAGAGGTCCTTCCTAAACAGGACTGAGCACCAAAAAGATAAAATGAAGGGGGCCAATTGATATAAAAATTAAAAACTTGCCTACAGAAAAAGACACCATAAAAAAAGTTAAAGTCAGAATGAGACAAAAAATATGCAATATATACCACCGGTAAAGATTAGCATACTTAATAAAGTGCTCGTACATATAGAAAAACGAGAACAGAGTGCAAATAATAGATTGTAAAAGAATTACAAAAGGCCAGAAAGCAAATGAAAAGAATATCAAATTCATTATCAATCAGAGAATTAGAAACTAATGCAATTAAATTCTATCTTTATTTTCCCTTTTGGCTTATCGGGATGCAAAAGATATTAAAAAAAAAAACCCTAAGTACATATAGTTGGTAAGGATATGGAAAAACAGGACACTATACCGCCTGTAAGTGTTATAAATCTACTTCTAGAAATTGGTTCCACATAAATACTTGCTGTCTTGTGGTTCCCCTCTGGAAGGACGTGTTCAACCCCCCGCTCAAATTTGGATCAGATGCCTAGATGCCACACAGGTACTGAGAGAGTATGACAGAGTTTATTACTTACATAATAAGGCTTTCAGGGGATAGCAGGCAGGTTTCCAAGCAAGTCTGAAATGAATTGAGAGCAAAGTGAAGTCGTGGCTTGGGTTTTTATTGTGGTTAGTGGGTGGGACTGGGTAGAGGGTGCTTGTGTGGGAGACAGAGGATGCATATTTTGAATTTTCAACTAGCACCAAGGAAGGGAAAACATGGTTTTTACTATTAATTTCCCCAGAGGTGGACAAGAGAAGAGGGTGATGTGAGGCTTGAAAGCTGTCAGCAAACATCAAAAAATGGAGTCGGACTCATTATACTTGTGTATACACTCATATATACATTTACTAGGACATTCGTTATGGTACTGTTTGTAATAATACAAACAGTGGGGCGACTGGGTGGCTCAGTCCGTTGAGCATCTGACTTCGGCTCAGGTCATGATCTCATGGTTGGTGGGTTTGAGCCCTGTGTTTGGACTCTGTGCTGACAGCTCAGAACCTAGAGCCTGCTTTGGGTTCTGTTTCCCTCGCTCTCTGCCTCTCCCCTGCTTGTGCTCTCTCTGTGTCTGAAAAATAAATAAATAAACCTTGAAAAAATAATACAAACAGTGACTAAGTGCTGGTCCACACATATTATGTAATATTATGCAGTAAGAACAAATATGTAATGGAGTACCTCTGTGAGTCTGGATGGGGAAGATGTCCATGGTATGTTACTGAGTTTAAAAAAAAAAGTATATATAGGCATATGTGTATAGCACAATCCTATTTATGCAAAAAATAAAAATGCAAATTTTAATGTGATTTTTGATTATATGATTAATATAAAATCAGAATTACTTGGAGGCCCATCTAGGGATGCTGTGTGATTTAAAGAAACATGAAACCCAGCATGCAAAACAATTAAATAATTTATACGTTCACCATCACTATTGGATGTTAGTGATGCCTATTGGAGGGGAAAACAAAACAAAACATAAGAGTAGCTGGAGATGAGATGATGGATAATGCATTCATAGCATTAAGTAACAACAGAGCAAAATTATAGAAATTTTCGCAATACTTCATCTACTAATTTTCTCCTGACATTGCAGTGACATTCTAATTTTTTCTCCTGTCTCCTTCTCCTACCCCTCCAGGCTTCTCACAGCACAATGAAATTAGCTAGCCAAAATCATTTTAATCTCTCTGGGAGCTTCTTCTTCTTTTTTTTTTTTTAACATTTATTTATTTATTTTGAGAAAGAGAAGGAGAGCAAGAGAGGTTGTGTGTGCACAAGTCGGGGAGGGGCAGAGAGAGAGGGAGAGAGAGAATCCCAAGCAGGCTCTGCACTGTTACATGGGGTCGATGCAGGGCTCAAACCCATGAGCCATGAGATCATGACCTGAGCCAAAATCAAGAGTCAGACACTTAACCAACTGAGGCACCCAGGCACCCCTAGAGCTTCTTATTTTTGTATGTATTATTTCCCTTCTCCCTTCAGAAGCTCACTTCCACTCCTTACGTGACAAGTCCACTGACATCTCTCTCCCTCACTCATGACTCCCAGCACCCAGACATAACTACCATTGTATTTCTTGCAAGATAGTTTAAAACAATTTTATAGGGGCGACTGGGTGGCTCACAGTCGGTTGCACGTCCGACTTCGGCTCAGGTCATGATCTCATGGTCCGTGAGTCCCAGCCCTGCGTTGGGCTCTGTGCTGTCAGTTCAGAGCCTGGAGCCTGCTTCCGATTCTGTGTCTCCCTCTCTCTCTGCCCCTCCCCCACTCACGCTCTGTCTCTCTCTATCAAAAAATGAATAAACGTTAAAAAAATGAAAAAAACCCAATTTTATAAATACATAAGATTATATATATAACTTGGGATCTGTTTTATATTTTGCATTTTTAACATTACAATATTTTTCTTTATATCATTAAATAGACCACCATAATTGAAAACAAGTTGTATGAGTGTATTATCATAACTGTATTATGCTGCAATCATAATCAGATGAGAAGACTTAGTCAAGCAGAATGTAAGTTACTTGCCCAAACTCGGGAAGTTGGTGAGCGTGGGAGTCATAGCTGACCTTATACAATCTGCCTTTAGGACAAGGTCAGAACCCCTGTACTCTTCTCTTCCCTGGGAACAAGCTACTATCGAGAAAATTCTCCTCCACTTGTGTTTGGGAATTAGTTAAGGGATTTTTAGAGAGTGTAACAAGATGTTTCTGTTACTCATGACACCCCTCAGTTATAATTGCACCCCTGCCTCAGGGCGCCCGTTGGCAGTGACATGTGGCCGACCTCCTTCAGCTCTTATAGTCTAAAAGACAGAGCATAGTGGGGCACTGACTGGCCTACTTTGTGCAAGACTCTGGAATCAGTATGGGAAATTCTTCTTGGCCAATAACAAGAAATCTAAATTCATATTGCCAATGAGAAGTATATGAATACTAATCCCAGAGTTGTGCCCTCCTAAGGGAGATGTGTTTTTATTGTTATTACTTTGTTTTTGCTTTTAAATATAGCCACCTGTGTTATTTTTTATGCAACTCAACAGCCACAGGGCACTATTTGGAAAATATTAAATGTTGTAAAATGCTTGTACTGCACTGTCCTTTATTTGTCCTTTGGTATGTATTTAGTGAGTTATATTCATGGGACAGTATTTACTATCCTATGCATCTATAGGAAAACCAAAGTAGCTCTTTGTAAAGATTAATAATTTTCACAGATGATACACTCTTTGTTGCCCAGTGAACTAAAAACATGAACAAATAATTTTTGGTTCCTAGTTGTCATAATCGTTTTGTGCTACAGTACAGCTGTAGCTAACAACTTACCAAACTTTCCATTATAGCATTGTTTTTCTAAGGATATAACTCAGTTTGTCAAATTTCCCTCCAAGGCTGAAATGTAACTTATTGTACAAGCTATTAAGCCCGGAAGCAATTTTGTTTTGGAAAAAAATTAGTTTGACCATTTTTTTTAAGCTCCAAGAGGGAAAAATAAATATGGAGGACTTTTTTTTTTATTGCTGTTCTTTAGCAGCCTTAAAGAATGGCTTTGTTACATCGTATGATTTATGCATCCATGTAGAGAACAAGAACAAGAAATTCTTTTTCACAAACAACTTTGTCTTTTTTGAAATAAAATACAGTGGAGGAAATCCATCTGTAGTTGATAGCTAAAATCTTTTATTTGGATGCAGCTAGAGAGCACTAATTTTATCATAAGATTTAAAATATTATTAGAGTAAGTCACAGAGAGTTCAAAAGGTAACTAATATTACCTGCTGTGAATTACCATGTTAAACATAGGCAGAAAGAGCTTTGACATCTGGGACTGAATGCAGCTAAGAAAATGACAATTCATATTTCAAGACACTTTGTTTATGTTAGTTTACCGAACTGTTTTTATACGTATTAACTTCTAGGAGAGATTGCTTAGATAAAATGGACTCAGGGCAATACTCCATTCTTTTATCAAGTTAGATATAAGGGTCATATAGGGACTATTTAATACCTAGTGGGTTTCATTTAATTCTGTCCATCAAATCCTACTCTTAAGCTGAATTAATCAAAAGATTCTTTAAGAATAGAACTCATAAGCATAAAAATCTAAGTTGTGTATTTTCACTTTCCTGGTTTAATCAACTCCGTGAAGGGATAACTGCTTTTTATTTTATTTTATTTTTTTTAAATTTACATCCAAATTAGTTACCATATTGTGCAACAATGATTTCAGGAGTAGATTCCTTAATACCTCTTACCCATTTAGCCCATCTCCCCTCCCACAACCCCTCCAGTAACCCTCTGTTTGTTCTCCATATTTAAGAGTCTCTTATGTTTTGTCCCCCTCCCTGTTTTTATATTACTTTTGTTTCTCTTCCCTTATGTTCATCTGTTTTGTCTCTTAAAGTCCTCATATGGGTGAAGTCATATGATTTTTGTCTTTGACTGACTAATTTCACTTAGCATAATACCCTCCAGTTCCATCCATGTAGTTGCAAATGGCAAGATTTCATTCTTTTTGATTGCTGGGCAATACTCCATTGAATATATATGCCACATCTTCTTTATCCATTCATCCATCGATGAACATTTGGGCTCTTTCCATAGTTGGCTGTTGTTGATAGTGTTGCTATAAATATGGGGGTGCATGTGTCCATTCAAAACAGCACACCTGTATCCCTTGGATAAATGCCTAGTAGTGCAATTGCTGGGTCATAGGGTAGTTCTGTTTGTAGTTTTTTGAGGAACCTCCATATTGTTTTCCAGAGTGGCTGCACCAGCTTGCATTCCCACCAGCAATGAAAAGACATCCTCTTTCTCTGCATCCTCGCCAATATCTGTTGTTGCCTGAGTTGTTAATGTTAGCCACTCTGACAGGTGTAAGGTGGTATCTCGTGGTTTTGATTTGTATTTCCCTGATGATGAGTGATGTTGAGCATTTTCTCATGTATCATCAGTTGGCCATCTGGATGTCTTTGGAGAAGTGTCTATTCATGTCTTTTGCCCATTTCTTCACTGGATTATTTGTTTCTTGAGTGTTGAGTTTGATAAGTTCTTTATAGATTTTGGATACTAACCTTTTATCTGATATGTCGTTTGCAGATATCTTCTCTCATTCTGCTGGTTGCCTTTTAATTTTGCTGATTGTTTCCTTTGCTGTGCAAAAGCTTTTTATTTTGATGAGGTCCCAGCAGTTAATTTTTGCTTTTGTTTCCCTTGCCTCCAGAGATGTGTTGAGTAAGAAGTTGCTGTGGCCAAGATCAAAGAGGTTTTTGCCTGCTTTCTCTTCAAGGATTTTGATGGCTTCCTATCTTACATTGAGGTCTTTCATCCAGTTTGAGTTTACTTTTGTGTATGATGTAAGAAAGTGGTCCAGGTTCATTCTTCTGCATGTCGCTGTCCAGTTTTCCCAGCACCACCTGCTGAAGAGACTGTCTTTATTGGATATTCTTTCCTGCTTTGTCAAAGATGAGTTGGCCATACGTTTGTGGGTCCATTTCTGGTTCTCTATTCTGTTCCATTGATCTGAGTGTCTGTTCTTGTGCCAGTACCATACTGTCTTGATGGGTTTTATTTGCAGCTTTGTAGTATAGCTTGAAGTCTGGGATTGTGATGCCTCCTGTGTTGGTTTTCTTTTTCACGATTTCTTTGGCTATTCGGGGTCTTTTCTGGTTCCATACAAATTGTAGAATTATTTGTTCTAGCTCTGTAAAGAATGCTGGTGTTATTTTGATAGGGATTGCATTGAATATGTAGATTGCTTTGGATAGTATCAAAATTTTAACAATATTTGTTCTTCTTATCCAGGAGCATGGAATCTTTTCCCATTTTTTGTGTCTTCTTCAATTTCTTTCATAAGCTTTCTATAGTTTTCAGTGTATAGATTTTTCACCTCTTTGGTTAGATTTATTCCTATGTACTTTATGGTTTTTGGTGCAATTGTGAAAGAAATTGATTCCTTGATTTCCCTTTCTGTCACTTCATTGTTGGTGTATAGGAATGCAACTGATTTCTGTGTGTTGATTTTATATCCTAAAACTTTGCTGAATTCATGAATCAATTCTAGCTGGTTTTTGGTGGAATCTTTTGGGTTTCCCATATAGAGTATCATGTCATCTGCTAAGAGTGAAAGTTTGACCTCCTCCTGGCTGATTTAGATGCCTTTTATTTCTTTGTGTTGTCTGATTGCAGAGGCTAAGACTTCCAATACTATGTTGAATAACAGTGGCAAGAGTGGACATCCCTGTCTTGTTCCTGACCTTAGGGGGAAAGCTCTCAGTTTTTCCCTATTGAGGATGATATTAACGTTTGGTTGTTCATATATGGCTTTTATGATCTCGAGGTAGGCTCCTTCTATCCCTAACTTTTGAGGGTTTTTATCAAGAAAGGATGCTGTATTTTGTCAGATGCTTTGTCTGCAACTATTGAGAGGATCATGTGGTTCTTGTCCTTTCTTTTAGTGATGTGATGAATCACGTTGTTTTGCGGATATTGAACCAGCCCTGCATCCCAGGTATAAATCCCACTTGGTCGTGGTGAATAATTTTTTTAATGTATTGTTGGATCTGGATGGATAATATCTTGTTGAGGATTTTTGCATCCATGTTCAAGAGGGAAATTGGTCTATACTTCTTTTTAGTGGGATCTCTGGCTGGTTTTGAAATCAAGGTAATGCTGGCCTCATAGAAAGAGTTTGGAAGTTTTCCTTCCATTTCTATTTTTTGGAACACCTTCAAGAGAATAGTTGTTAACTCTTCCTTAAATGTTTGGTAGAATTCCCCTGGAAAGCCATCTGGCCCTGGACTCTTGTTTTTTGGGAGATTTTTGATTACTAATTCGATTTCTTTACTGGTTATAGGTCTGTTCAAATTTTCTATTTCCTCCTATTTCAGTTTGGTAGTGTATATGTTTCTAGCAATTTGTCCATTTCTTCCAGATTTCCCATTTTATTGGCATATAATTGCTCATAATATTCTCTTATTATTGTGTTTATTTCTGCTGTGTTGGTTGTGATCTCTCCTCTTTCATTCTTGATTTTATTTATTTGGGTCCTTTCCTTCTTTTTGATAAAACTGGCTAGTGGTTTATCAATTTTGTTAATTCTTTCAACGAGCCAGCTTCTAGTTTTATTGATCTGTTCTACTGTTTTTTGGTTTCGATAGCATTAATTTCTGCTCTAATCTTTATTATTTCCTGTCTTCTGCTGGTTTGGGGTCTCATTTGCTGTTCTTTTCCAAGTTTTTAAGGAGGAAGGTTAAGTTGTGTATCTGAGATCTTTCTTCCTTCTTTAGGAAGGCCTGGATTGCTATTTACTTTCCTCTTATGACCGCCTTTGCATCTCAGAGCTTTGGAGTTGTGGTGTTATCATTTTCATTGGCTTTCATACACTTTTTAATTTCCTTTTTAACTGCTTGGTTAGCCCATTCATTCTTTAGTAGGATGTTCTTTAGTCTCCAAGTATTTGTTACCTTTCCAAATTTTTTTCTTGTGGTTGATTTTGTGTTTCATAGCATTGTGGTCTGAAAACATGCATGGTATGATCTTGATCTTTTTGTACTTGCTGAGAGCTGATTTGTGTCCCAGTATGTGGTCTATTCTGGAGGATGTTCCATATGCACTGGAGAAGAATGTATATCTGCTGCTTTAGGATGAAATGTTCTGAATATATGTGTTAAGTCCATCTGGTCCAGTGTGTCATTCAAAACCATTGTTTCCTTGTTGATTTTTTGATTAGATGATCTGTCCATTGGTGTGAGTGGGGTGTTGAAGTCTCCTACTATTATGGTATTACTATTAATGAGTTTCTTTATGTTTGTGATTAATTGATTTATATATTTGGGTGCTGCCACATTTGGCGCATAAATGTTTATAATTGTTAGGTCTTCTTGGTGAATAGACCCCTTAATTATGTTATAATGCCCTTCTTCATCTCTTGATACGGTCTTTATTTTAAAGTCTAGATTGTCTGATATAAATATGGCTACTCTGGCTTTCTTTTGTTGACCATTACTATGATAGATGGTTCTCCATCCCCTTATTTTCAATCTGAAGGTGTCTTTAGGTCTAAAGTGGGTCTCTTGTAAACAGCATACGGGTGGATCTTGTTTTCTTATCCATTCTGTTACCCTATGTCTTTTTATTGGAGTATTGAGTCCATTGACGTTTAGAGTGAGTACTGAAAGATATGAATTTATTGCTATTATGTTGCTTGTAGAGTTAGAGTTTCTGGTGGTGTTCTCTGGTCCTTTCTAATCTTTGTTGCTTTTGGTATGTATGTATGTATATATGTATGTATGTATGTATGTATTTAGTTAGGTAGTTTTTCATCTTTTCTCCCCTCAGAGAATCCCCCTTAAAATTTCTTGCAGGGCTGGTTTAGTGGTCACAAACTCCTTTAATTTTTGTTTGTCTGGGAAACTTTTTCTCTCCTTCTATTTTGAATGACAACCTTGCTGGGTAAAGAATTCTTGGCTGCATATTTTTCTGATTCAGCACATTGACTATATCCTGCCACTGCTTTCTGGCCTGCCAAGTTTCTGTGGATAGGTCTGCTGCAAACCTGATCTGTCTTCCCTTGTAGACAAGGGAAGGTTTTTTTTTCCCCTTGCTGCTTTCATGATTCTCTCCTTGCCTGAGTATTTTGTGAATTTGACTATGATATGCCTTGTTGATGGTTGGTTTTTGTTGAATCTAATGGGAGTCCTCTGTGCATCCTGGATTTTGATGTCTGTGTCTTTCCCCAGGTTAGGAAAATTTTCTGCTATGATTTGCTTACACAACCCTTCTACCCCTATTTCTCTCTCTTCCTCTTATGGAACCCCTATGATTCTGATGTTATTCCTTTTTAATGAGTCACTGATATCTCTAATTCTTAAATCATGCTCTTTTGCCTTAATCTCCCTTTTTTTTCTGCTTCATTATTCTCCATACGTTTGTCCCCTATATCACTGATTCTGTGTTCTGCCTCATCCACCCTTGCTGCCATGGCATCCATTCGAGATTGCAGCTCAGTTATAGCATTTTTTTATTTCACCCTGAGTAGCTTTTACTTCTTTCATCTCCACAGAAAGGGATTCTAATCTATTTTCGGCTACAAGCTAGTATTCTTATTATTGAGATTCTAAATTCTGGTTCAGACATCTTGCTTGTATCTGTGTTGGTTAACTCCCTGGCTGTCGTTTCTTCCTGCTCTTTCTTTTGTGGTGAATTCCTTCGTTTTGACATTTTGAAGGGAGAAAAGGAGTTAATGCGGGAGACAAAAATTAAAATAAAAAATTAAAATTAAAAAATTAAACACACACACAAAATATGAAATAAATGATGCTAGATCTTAGGTGTGTTTTGGTCTTGGTGTTGAAAGTGGTTTGGTAGATTAGAGAAAAAAGGTGAAAAAAAGAAAAAAAAGGAAATCGTCTGAAAATTTGAAAGAAAGATTACATCTGGTAGACTAAAATGAAATGATGGAAGTAAAATAGAATTGAAAAAATGTACACAAAAGTAAAAAGTATAGTAGAAAAAAAATAAAGAAAAATATTTTTAATAAAAATTGAAAATAAAAATGCATTTTTTCCTCTTTCTATATTCAAGAAAAAGAAAGAAACAAAAAAGAGAAAAGAAAAAAATAAGGAAGAAAATTGAACAGTTGGACCGGCCAACAGACTGAAACACAGCTGAAACCACTCCACCCTCCCCTAGAAGTCAAACCCATGAAGCGCTCCACAGTTCACAGACCAAGCAGGCGGTGAGACCTGTGCTCTTGAAGAGCAAGGCTGGCCCAGCTCAGCGGGGCCCAGTGCAAGGGCTCTACTCTCCACCAGATGGTGCTGCCAACCCACTGGGGTGGATTGCTGCAGTGCCCATGTGCAGAGCCGTGAAACCGCGTCACCCAGCCACCCAGTCTCCAGCATCAGAACCCTGTTCTCCCAATCAGCAATTGCACACCTGTCCTTTGTCCTCGGCCTCCGCCCAACCCCCACTTCGACACTGTCAGTGACCAAGCCCAGGGCAGCACCCCTCTCTCGAGCCCTGCCCCAGATGCGGCTGCCTTCCCCTGCCCCCCACCTCTGAGGGTCTGTGGCCCCCTA
Source organism: Prionailurus bengalensis (assembly GCF_016509475.1). Taxonomy (NCBI): domain Eukaryota; kingdom Metazoa; phylum Chordata; class Mammalia; order Carnivora; family Felidae; genus Prionailurus; species Prionailurus bengalensis. The sequence goes on from NC_057343.1 coordinate 229,843,477, forward strand.
CTGATCTGCCCCACTCTGGAGGGTCCCACCAAGCAATGGCCGGATGTCGGCTGTACCCAGGAACTCCGGGGACTGCACTGCTGCTGATGCCCAGAGACCACTGCCAGGCGCCAGCCCACCCCAGAAAAAGTTTGCAAGGCAGTGTAGCAGCAGCACCCTAGGGACCATGGAAAAATCACAACACACACCTGGCACCGGGCTTCACCCCCAATGACCCTGCTCCAGCACCAGCAAAGGAGGCCACCCTCTGGGGTCTGCTGGGCCCAGGTGGCCTCACAGCCTTCACCAAATGTCCCTCTAGCAGTGTAACTGCCTCTCCCCCTGTGGCCCGAGAACCTCCCAGATCCCACTTTATTCCCTGGGACCCACCTCTCCCACCAGAGCACCACCAGGCATGGAGCTGCAGAGCCCCAGACTCTGCGCTCCTGCCCCCACTCCGCCCACAGTCCCAATGGAATTCAAACCCTCTCCCTTCTCCCTCCCACCCCCAGGTCAGTCCCTGCAGCTGTCTCCAATCCTCCACCCTCTGTCCAGCTGCCTGGGGAGGGGTGCCTTTCCCACACTCTTACCCGCCCCTGCCATGCAAAAGTGGCCCCTGACATCTGCAGCTTCCCTCCCCCAAGTTCACCCCTCCACAACCCGCACCACTGAAGTCCATGGCCCAGGCCATGCAGACTGCCGTGTCAATCCCCAGATCAGTTTCTAGGCGCAGCAGGATGGTCCAGTGTTGGTCTGGCCTCACTCCACGGACACGAGATACACAAAAAACCTCCATGCTGTTCCGCCATCCCAGCTTTCCACCTGCCCCCCTCCCCCCACAACTTCTAAACTTAATGTCATTTCATTCTGAACATGGTAAGTTTTTCTTCTCTTTCTATTTCATTTGTGCAAAGAAATATTACTTAAGATACAAAGTAATAAAAGAGGAAAGACCGATGTCTGTTCCAATCTAAACACTCTAGATTCAAGATTTCCAATTTATTTCTCATTCACACTGACATATGACCTTGACTTAATTGTCAGAACCAGTAGTGAACAGAGTGAAGTGGTTTGAAAGAAGTAGGGCTCTGGAGACCCACCAGCAGGGACCAGGTCGCTAATTTGGGGGTGAGAGATTGCCATTAACAGGCAATTGTGCCATTTCTGTGCTCTGGGCAATCAAAAGCTCTCAGAGGACAAAGGGAAAAAGAGGGATAAGGGACAGGATAGAAATATGGGTTGTGCAGAGAGGAAGGGGACTTAAGATCCTTCATCTTCCCTCCCTTCCTCTCCCCCTCCTTTCCTTCTTTCCCAGAAGTAATATACCTTTTCCTGTAGGAGAAAGCGGGGGACATCTTTGGATGTTCAATGATAGGAAGGGAGAAATTTCACTCTGATCTGGGACTCATTTTATTGTTTGTATATCTGTTTATACCTAAAAATACTGAACTGATTTCTTAACGTCTCTGTATTTCTGAATGTAATTTATTAGCAGAAATTGTGATATAAAATAATATTTCTATGTTTTTTTTCAAACTTCAATTTTGTAGAGACATAAGTTTGAGAAGAGGAGACCATAGTTTTTCAATAATGAATACAAATGTCAGTAGTTCTTATTTCTTTCATTCACTCATCGAGTAACTTATTAAACAAACCTTTATTGTGTGCTTTTTATGTTTCAGCCACTGCCTTAGGTTCCGGAGATTCAGCAATGATACTATGTCTGTAACATTTAAATTGTCTCATTGTTCCATAAAGGGGAAGGTTGATGTAATGGGGTGTATTTGCTAGGCATTCTTTGTATCCAGAAATAGTTTTAGTCATTCCTGCTTAGTGAACTCCGAAGGGTCAAACTATATCTATTGTCAGGGTATATGTTGCAATGAAGGAAGCTGGAATGCTTCAGGAACACCGTACAGAAGCCTGTGTCTTAGCCTAATTGAGACAGGGTCAGAATCTGAGGCAGCACTAGGGATAAGCAGCTAGACTCATCTGATCTCCAGACTAATGTTCTGCCATTCATGTGCTCTATTGGTCTTCATGTCTTTGTGCATGTTCTTCTTCCTACTGATACTGTTTGTCATCAGCATCTTCTCTATTTTATCCTTCCAATACCATTGGGCTTTTTTAAAAAAATAATTTATTGTCAAGTTAGCTAACATACAATGTATACAGTGTAGTTTTGGCTTTGGGAGTAGATTCCTGTGATTCATCACTTACATATAACACCCAAATCTCATCCCAACAAATGCTCTCCTCAATGCCTATCATCCATTTTCCCCACCCCCCCAATTCCCCATCCCCATCAATCCTTAGTTTGTTTTCTGTATTTAAGAATATCTTATGGTTTTCCTCCTTCTCTGTCTGTAACTTATTTTCTTTCCCTTCCCTGATGGTCTTCTGTTAAGTTTCTCAAATTCCACATATGAGTGAAATCTGTCTACTTCTGAGTGACTTATTTCACTTAGCATAATACCCTCCAGTTCCATCCACGTTGTTGCAAATGGCAAGATTTCATTCTTTTACATTGCTGAGGAGTACTTCATTGTACATATATACCACACCTTCTTTATCCATTCGTCCTATGGACATTTAGGGTCTTTCCATAATTTGGCTATTGTTGAGAGTGCTACTATAAACATTGGCATGCATGTGCTCCTATGAATTATCACTCCTGTATCCTTTGGATAAATTCCTAGTAGTTCTATTGCTGGGTCGTAGGGTAATTCCATTTTTAATTTTTTCAGAAACCTCCATACTGCTTTCCAGAGTGGCTGTACCAGTTGGCATTTCCACCAGCAGTGCAAGGGGGTTTCAGTTTCTCCACATCCTCACCAACATCTGTTGTTTCCTGGGTTGTTAATTTTAGCCACTCTGACTGGTTTGAGGTAGTATCTTAATGTGGTTTTGATTTTTATTTCCCTGATGATGAGCCATGTTGAGCATCTTTTCATGTGTCTGTTGGCCATCTGGATGTCTTCTTTGGAAAAGTGTCTATTCATGTCTTCTGCCCATTTTTTACTAGGTTATTTGTTTTTTGGGTGTTGAGTTTGGTAACTTCTTTATAGGTTTTGGATACTAACCCTTTATCTGATATGTCATTTGCAAATATCTTTTCCATTCAATTCGTTGCCTTTTAGTTTTGTTGGCTGTTTCCTTTTCAATGCAGAAGCTTTTTATCTTGATTTTTTCTTGATCTTTTTCTTGATTTCTTGATTTCTTGATTTTTCTTTTTCTTGATTTTTTATCTTGATCTTTTTATCCCAATAGTTCATTTTTGCTTTTAATTCCCTTACCTTTGGAGACATGCCAAGCAAGAAATTGCTGTGGCTGAGGTCAAAGAGGTTGTTGCCCATTTTCTCCTCTAGGGTTTTGATGGTTTCCTGTCTCACATTTAGGTCTTTCATCCATCTTGAGTTTATTTTTGTCTATGGTGTAAGAAAAGTGGTCCAGTTTCATTCTTCTGCATGTTGCTGTTCAGTTCTCCCAGCACCATTTGCTAAAGAGACTGTCTTTTTTCCCTGCTTTGTCAAAATTAGTTGGCCATACATTTGTGGGTCCATTTCTGGGTTCTCTATTCTATTCCATTGGTATATGTGTTTGTTTTTGTACCAATACTATACTGTCTTGGTGATGGCAGCTTTGTAGTAGAGGCTAAAGTCTGGGGTTGTGATGCCTCTATCTTTGGTTACCTTTTTCAACATTACTTTGGCTATTTGGGGTCTCTTATGATTCCAAACAAATTTTAAGATTGTTTGCTCTAGCTCTGTGAAGTATACTGGTGCTATTTTGATTGAGATTGCATTGAATGTGCAGATTGCTTTGGGTAGTATTGACTTTTTAACAATATTTGTTCTTCCAATATGTGAATGTGGAATATTTTTCCATTTCTTTGGGTCTTCTTCAATTTCTTTCATAAGCTCTCTATAGTTTTCAGCATGCAGATCTTTTACATCTTTGGTTAGGTTTATTCCTAGGTATTTTATGGTTCTTGGTGCAATTTGTAAGTGGGACTGATTCCTTGATATCTCCTTCTGTTGCTTCATTATTGATGTTTAGAAATGCAACCCATTTCTGTACATTGATTTTACATCCTGTGATTTGCTGAATTCATGAATCAGTTCTAGCAGGTTTTGGGTAGTCTTTCACATTTTCCATGTAGCGTCTCATGTTATCTGCAAAAAGTGAAAGTTTCACTTCTTTGCCAATTTGAATGCCTTTTATTTCATTTTGTTGTCTGAATGCTGAGGCTAGGACTTCCAACACTGTGTTAAACAACAGTGGTGACAATGGACATCCCTGTCGTGTTCCTGATCTCAGGGGGAAAGCTCTATGTTTTTCCCCATTGAGGATGATATTAGCTGTGGGTCTTTCATCTATGGCTTTTATGATGTTGAGGTATGTTTCTTCTATCCTGAATTTCTTGAGGGTTTTTATTAAGAAACGATGCTGTATTTTGTCGAATGCTTTTTCTGAATCTGTTGACAGGATCATGTGGTTCTTATCGTTTCTTCTATTAATGTGATGTATCACATTGACTTATTTGTGAATACTGAACCTGCTCTATAGCCCAGGAATGAATCTCACTTGATCATGGTGAATAATTCTTTTAATATACTGTTGAATTCAATTTGCTAGTGTCTTGTTGAGAATTTTTGCCTCTATGTTCATCATGGATATTGGCCTGTACTTCTCCTTTTCAGCGGGGTCTTTGTCTCATTTGGGAATCAAGGTAATGCTGGCTTCATAGAATGAGTATGGAAGCTTTCCTTCCATTTCTACTGTTTGGAACAACTTGAGAAGAATAGGTATTAATTCTACTTTAAATATGGTAGAATTCCTCTGTGACGCCTTCTGGCCCAGGACTCTTATTTGTTGGGAGATTTTTTTTTTTTTTTCAACGTTTATTTATTTTTGGGACAGAGAGAGACAGAGCATGAACGGGGGAGGGGCAGAGAGAGAGGGAGACACAGAATCGGAAACAGGCTCCAGGCTCTGAGCCATCAGCCCAGAGCCTGACACGGGGCTCGAACTCACGGACCGCGAGATCGTGACCTGGCTGAAGTCGGACGCTTAACCGACTGAGCCTCCCAGGCGCCCCTGTTGGGAGATTTTTGATAACTGATTCCATTTCTTCACTGGTTATGGGTCTGTTCAAATTTTCTATTTCTCCTCATTAGAGTTTTGGTAGTGTGTAGGTGTCTAGGAATTTTTCTATTTCTTCCAGGTTGTCCAGTTAGCTGGCATATAGTTTTTTTATAGTGTTTTCTAATACTTGTTTGTATTTCTATTGTATTGGTTTTGATCTCTCCTCTTTCATTTTTGATTTTATCTATTTAGATCCCCTCTCTTTTCTTTTTGAGAAGTCTGGCTAGGAGTTTATCTGTTTTGTTTATTCTTTCAACAAACCAGCACTTAGATTCATTGATCTGTTCTACTGTTTTGTTTTTGTTTGTTTGTTTTGATTCTATATTGTTTATTTCTGCTATAATCTTTATTAATCCTCTTCTGCTGGCTTTGGGCTCTCTTTGCTGCTGTGTTTCTAGTTCCTTTAGGTGGGAGGTTAGATTCTGTATTTGGGATTTTTCTTGCTTCTTGAGATAGGCCTGGATTGCAATGCATTTTCCTCTTAGAACTGCCTTTGCTGTATCCCAAAGGGTTTGGACTGTCATGTTTCCATTTTCATTTACTTCCATATATTTTGTAATTTCTTATTTAATTTCCTGGTTGATCCATTCATTCTTTAGTAGGATATTCTCTAACTTCCATGCATTTGGAGGCTTTCCAAATTTTTTCTTGTGGTTGATTTCAAGTTTCATAACATTGTGATCTGAAAATATGCATGGTATAATCTCAATCCTTTTATATCAGTTGAGGGTTGTTTTGTCACCCAATGTGTGATCTATTTTGGAGAATGTTCCATGTGCACTCAAGAAAAATGTATATTCTGCTGCTTTTGGATGAAAAGTTCTGAATATATCTGTGAAGTCTATCTGGTCCAGTGTATCATTCAAAGCCATTGTTTCCTTATTTATTCTATGTCTAGATGATCTGTCCATTGTTGTAAGTGTAGTATAAAAGTCACCTATAATTACAGAATATTATCAGTAAGTTTGCTGATGTTTGTGATTAATTGATTTATATATTTGGGCACAGCACCTGGGGGGCATAAACATTTATAATTTTTAGCTCTTCTTAATGGAAAGACCCTTTAATTATGATATAATGCCCTTCTTCATCTCTTGTTATAATCTTTGGTTTAAAACCTAGTTTGTCTGATATAAGTATGGCTACTCCAGCTTTCTTTTAACATCCAGTGGCCTGGGCGCCTGGGTGGCGCAGTCGGTTAAGCGTTCGACTTCAGCCAGGTCACGATCTCGCGGTCTGTGAGTTCGAGCCCCGCATCGGGCTCTGGGCTGACGGCTCAGAGCCTGGAGCCTGCTTCCGATTCTGTGTCTCCCTCTCTCTCTGCCCCTCCCCCGTTCATGCTCTGTCTCTCTCTGTCCCAAAAATAAATAAACGTTGAAAAAAAAAAATAACATCCAGTGGCCTGATAGATGGTTCTCCAGCCCCTCATTTTCAATCTGAAGGTGTCCTCAGGTCTAAAACGAGTCTCTTATAGGCAGCATATAGCTGAATCTTGGTTTTTTATCCATTCTGATACTGTATGTCTTTTGATTGGGGCATTTAGTCCATTTATATTCAGAGTGATTATTGAAAGACATGAATTTAGTGTCATTGTGTTATCTGTAAGTTTCATGCTTGTGCTGATATTTCTGGTCCTTTGTAGTCTTTGCTGCTTTCCATTCACATAGTCCCCCTTTGGATCTCTTGCAGGGCTGTTTTAGTGGTCGTGAACTCCTTTAGTTTTTATTTGTCTGGAAAAGCCTTTATCTCTCCTTCTATTCTGAATGACAGTCTTGCTGGATAAAGGATTCTTGGTTGCGTATTTTTCCTATTCAGCACATTGAATATTTTCTGCCACTCCCTTCTGGCCTGCAAAGTTTCAATGGACAGGTCTGCTACTACCCTTATGTGTCTTCCCTTCCAGGTTAAGGTCCGTTTGTCCCTAGCTGCGTTCAGAATTCCCTATTTTTGTATTTTGCCAGTTTTACAATGTTATGTTGTGGTGTTGACCTGTGTTTGTTGATCTTGAAGGCAGTTCTCTGTGTCTCCTGGATTTGGATGTCTGCTTCCTTCCCCAGATTTGGAAAGTTAATCAGCTATAATTTGTTCAAATAAACCTTCTGCCCCTTTCTCTTTCTTTTCATCTTCTGGAATTCCTATGATACAGATATTACTTCATTTCATTGAATCACTTAGGTCTCTGAATCACTTGTGGTCTAGTAGCTTCCTATCCCCTTTTTTCTCAGTTTCATAATTTTCTGTAATTTTATCTTCTATTTCACCTATCCTCCCCTCTGTTTCTTCCATCCTTGCTGCCACTGCATCTAGTTTATTTTGCATCTAACTTACAGCATTTCTTAATTTGCGTTAGGTCCTTGATCTCTGCAGCAATAGATTCTCTGCTGTCTCCTATGCTTTTTTCAAGCCTAGCTGTTAGTCTTATGACTATTACTGTAAATTCATGTTCAAATATATGGTTTATATATGTTTTGAACAATTCTCTGGCTGTCATTTCTTCCTGGAATTTCTTTTGAGGAGAATTCTTCTGTTTTGTCATTTTTGCTAGTTTTCAGTCTTTTATGTGTTTTAATAGTTTGTTATGTGCCCCGCATTTGCAAGTACTACTGTATTAAAAAGGGATCATACCCTGTCCAGGGCCTGGCACTTCAGGAAGTGTTTTTGGAGTGTGTTGCATGCCCTCTGTTGTTGTGTCTTTGGTTGCTTGATCTCACTGCTTGTAGTGGTGGATTGGACCTTCCACTAGGGGTGCTTTGATTTGTTCATTAAAGTAGCCTTGGCAAAAAGGAAAAAGGCTGGGGCAGGGAGAAGTCTTTTCCCATACAAAGAGAGAAAGGACAGGGGCAGAAAAAAAAAAAAGAAAAAAGACCAGGCAGAGAATCAAAGAAACTATAAGTCCTGGCACCTGGGTGGCTCAGTTGGTTAAGCTTCTGACTTTGGCTCAGGTCATGGTCTCCTGGTTCATGAGTTCGAGCCCCACATTGGGCTCTGTGCTGACAGCTTAGACCCTGGAGCCTGCTTTGGATTCTGTGATTCCCTCTCTCTCTTTCCCCTTCCTCCACTCATTCTCCGACTCTCTGTCTCAAAAAATAAAACGTTAAACAAAAAGAAACTACAGGATTGATCCACAGAGAGTGAGAGGAAAATAAAGAAGAAGGAGATAGAGAAAAAGTGTAAAAAGAATAGAGTAAAAATGACTGATTAAACAAACAACCAGAAAAGAGAAGGAAGAAAAGAAAGAAGGAAAAAAAGAAAGAAGTAAAGAAAGAAAGAAAGAAGGAAAAAAAGAAAGAAGTAAAGAAAGAAAGAAAGAGAAGAAGAAGAAGAAGAAGAAGAAATAATATATATAAGAATTGATCAAAAATGAAATCAGAAATTATGAAGCTGATTCCAAAGGGGGAAGAAAAAAAAGATGGGAGTAGAAAGAAAGAGAAGAGAAAAGAGAAGAGAAGTAAAGAAAAGAAAGAAAAAAATAATGATAGTTAAAAAAACAAAACAAAACAAAACAGATCCACATGTAAAACTCACCGTGCCTGGGATCGGTGGCTGCGCTGGTCTGGAGGAGAGGCTGTCTGGTTGCTCAGTGTCCTTCCAGTTCCAGTAGATACACAGTTACCAGCACGGCGGGGTGGGGTTTGGTGTAGGCGGCCCCCCACCCCTCCACTGGGGCCGCTGTCCTGTACCCTGAAGCCCCACCATGTTGGTGTTGGGGAGAAAAATGGCGACTCCCCTACCTCTCGTCCCGGACTGGGTGTCCCAAACCACGCTGCGTAGGCAGCCCTCGAGAGCACCGGTGGCTTGTCCTGCTCCACAGTCTCCCATGCCTCCTGGGTGCTCGGCTGGATTTCAAACCCTGATGTTTTAAAGGATCCCGCACCTTACAGACCTGTTTCTGGGTAGTGCCATTCCCTCAGTCGACAAAGGGCCTCTAGCTGGTGCCTGCAGGGTCCTTTGTCTTGGCGGGGGGGCGATTTACCCTCTTCCCACAGTACTTAAGGGAGGGGACTGTTCTCTCTCAGTGTGCCTCTGAGATCCCTACCCACCACGCCGGCTCGCACACTGTGGTCTCCAGTCTGGAGAAAGTCGTGCAAACTCTGACAACTCTGACAACTCTGACCTTTAGGGCCTAAGGCTGCTTGCAAAGCAGAAACCGGTTCTCTCTGTATTTCTTGTTCTCCAGTCTGCGGTCCATGGTTTTTCTCTTGTCCACATGCAATCCCATACTTCCACAGCCTCTCTTTCTCTTCCTTTTGTTTCTCCACTGAAGGGTTTCCTCCCACCGTGTGCCTATGCTGCCCATTTTCTCTCTCCCAATTCGCATACATGCACCTCTGCCCTGCCGAGCTGTCTTTTTCCACCTGTGGAGATTTTTCCATCACTCTGTAGCCTGGATTCCTGGTATTCCAAGTGTTCTGACCTCAGTACTTCTGGGTTTGAGGAACTAGGGAAATTCCAGTCCCCCTAATTCTCCGCCATCTCTTCTGTACCTTAGGGCTTTGTTGCCTCCTTATTACTCTGGCTTTCCCGCCTACTTGCAACTTTAGCTCTCTATTTGATTTATTTATTTCCCAGTTTATTTCCAAGAGAGACTATCTGGCTGGCCCAACTGTCCAGCATTACTCTGCTTATAAACTGTCTTGGGCTATAATGGAAAGATCCTTGAGATTTGTAGCTTTTTCCTGACTGTCAATATATTTGATGCGTGATCATTAAACCCAATGGTCAAGAAAGAATTCTTGAGATGTTTACGGTATAAATAGGTGTTTTTATTGAAGCATGGAGACAGGACCCGTGGGCAGGAAAGAGCTGCACTGGGATAGTAAGAAGTGACTGGTTATATACTTTTAAGTTGGAGGGTGAGGCAGAGAGATAACCTTAGTCTCTAAAAGGGTTTCTGCATGTTAAATTTTTTTTATGTTTATTTACTTTTGAGAAAGAGAGAGAGAGACAGAGTGTGAGCAGGCGAGGGGCAGAGAGAGAGGGAGACACAGAACTCGAAGTAGGCTCCAGGCTCTGTGCTGACAGGACAGAGTTTGTGAGGCTCAAATTCACAAGCCAGGAGATTGTGACCTGAGCTGAAGTCAGAGGCTCAATTGACTGAGCCACCCAGGTGCCCGTAAAAGGGTTTCTCTGTGTTTAAGAAGAGTAACACGATCTTGGAGTTCTGGCCATTGTCAAGATAAGGTTGTTTTAGTTTCTAGCAAAGCATTCACATTAAGGCAGCCATGAGTTCCTTGAGGAATGTCATGCCCTGCTTGTCTCAGGTATTTATCAATGGGCTGCAAGTTGTAAGGAAATTTACTTTGGCCTACATTTCTCTTGCCTTTGTTGACCTCATTATGTTGAAACACCTACTTTTCTGTGTACGTTCGTATGCGTTTGACTAAAATGTCTGTGAGTTTGGCTTGTGGCATCATCTGAGTGATGTCGGGAAGGCATCTAAATATCTTTTCAGGGAACAACCTGACTCTGAAATTATAATCATTATAGATGGTATGCTGAGCCTAGTTTTAATTTCCCTTCTTATACAGAGCACCAAGGAAGGACAAGGTCCAACCTTGAAGATGCCAGCATCTGCCTGGAATGTTCTTTGCCAGCCTCATTGCATGGCTTGTTCATTGTTAACACTCAGGTTTCAGAGCAGCCCTACCTGATCGCCCTGTTTAACTGGGTCCTCATCTTATTGTCCATTTCAGGTGGACAGCTTTCTTCCTAGAACTTGCCACAGTTTGTAGTTACTTTTTTATTTATCAGTCATGTGTTTGTTTATGTCTATACCACTAGAATATGATAAAGTGAGGGTGGGGCTCTTGACAGTCTTGTGAATGGGTCTATTCCAGCTGAATGCCTGGCACAAAATAGCATGTAATCAATATTGGGTGGGTGAATGAATTGGAGAATCAATGACAAGGAAGATTGGGTCTGATTCCCAGAGATTTGGGAGTACCTGGAGGTAGACAAAGACAGTTGAGTGAGAGGTGAAAGAGTGACTAGTCTCTTTGTGCCCAGTGTCCCAAGAGTGCCCCACCACTTTTCACATTTCTTCTATGCTCTTCAAAAGTACTTGTCATGGGATAGGCCCCCCCAAATTGTCGGTTGCTATTAAGTCATGAAGTCAGATTTCCTGGGAATGATTCCAAAACCCTATACGGTCACTGTTCATAGTCAAATGCCCTCCTGAGGACATGGTGAAATCCTTGCCTCATCTTTTACATTGTATAAGAGTATAAGAATATGCGAATATGCTTTTGTATAAGATACTTCTAATATACATGGAAAGAATATCCTTTTGACAAGCTGCTCAATCACACAATATAACTCATGATCATTTTAAGTAAAATTTTGTAGAGAATGTAAATCTCATATAATTCAATTTATTGTGGACAAAATGCCTAGCATATGCTGGGACCCATGAAGGAAATGTTCAAAAAGAACTTATTACTGTTCAAAAAGAACTTATTACTTCCTGTTGAAATACCTTAATTAAACAAGCATTATTTAGGAGAATCTGGAATTTAACATCAAAATGAGTATATATGTGATATACCAAAAACATCAACGTAGGTTAGAGTTGTTAATAGCAGTCATTTAAAGACTAAAGCTTAACTATTGTTTCAATGGAAGGAGAGAATGAAAGAAGATGTGGGAATCCTGTTGAGGTTTGTAATGGTCAAAAGGACCTACTGTGGGTTGAGATCAGGGTCTCCTCTGAAACAAGTTATTCCTGACACTGGCCATCTATTCTTAGTAAGGCCTATGGGACTCAGTCTCTCTTGTTTGTCCAGGGGCATCAGATTAACTAAATTTATAGCATTCTATGTTAATTTACTTTTTTTTTCTCCTTAGATCCTAATAAAGTCTTTGATGCTTCAGCCTTGTTTTAGCTAGAGCGAGAAAAAGGTGGCGTCATCTCCACTTTGGATGATAGTACATTGAGAGAATTGCTACTTCTATGCTCTGTATGATGACTTAGTTCTGATCTGGGAGAGATTCCCTAGGGGAATGTGATTCTTGGGTTTCATTCAGGTACTCTGATTGGCTGGCCTTTCCCATCTGGAGTGCTGTGTTTTGTTCATAGTATAGAAGTCAGTGATGCCTATAGACTCTGCTTATAACCAATTTGGTTCCTTTGCTTTCCCTTCTGGATATTTGTTTCAGCCAGCATTGTTTTGTCTCCTTTCTTATGATATCTGGTATCTCATATCATATTTCCCATCTGGTTACCACCTTCTGTCTGTTTGGCTCCTGGGCTGCAACCCACGTCTCTCTTGGCTGGACCTACCAAGACCTGGTGTCTTGTCCCAGGAAAGTTGGCGAGCTGACCTATCTGCCTATCTGTAGCCTTGGATTTTAAGACCATGTGGATGGTGGAGAAGCATGGAAGAAGAAGGTTAATCTTTGTGGGAAGGTTGAATCTATAGGGTACCTCAGTATTTTACTTGTTGGTGAGTTGCATTTTTGTATTCTTACTTTGTTACTTATTTTATTACAATTCAGTGATATTCTAGAACACATTTGCTACCTTAATTTCATCCACAACACATCTGCTAACTAATTTCACTTTGCTTAAGAAACTTGTGGCAACAGTGCTTTAGGGAATGTGTATAACTGGGTGTATATGTCTGTACATACAACACATATGCACACACACATATTTTGCCCATACTTAGAATAAAATCCCGTGTTTTTATTTTGTGATAATTAGAAAAATAACCTATATGGTTTTCAAAGAGTTTAATGTTCTTGAATTCCTTAACCACAAAATATTTTCTGAGGTTTTTATCTATAGACTTTTTGAAAATGATATGGTTCTCTTGATAATTCCCTGGCCCACTTGTTTATCAGTTTGCCATGAAGTAGATGGGTTTCATTATAATCGTAAACAAATTTGAAACTCTGTATGAACAATGATAAGCTGTAGGAAAGCACCACTGCTCATTTTTCCTTGTCTTCGAGATGGAATTAAATCAATACATTTTACACTATTGATTTAGGTGGGATGGTATTTTTAAATCTCCATGTGTGTATGATACCTATGACCTTGTATTTATATTTGCCACCAGGTTATTGAACAACCAAAGTGACACTTTAATATTTATGCTTGAAAGAGTTATAAGTATCACACTAATTCATAGAGTAAAAGAACTTAACTCTTGTTACTAAGTCAATAAAAGAATACATACTACAAGAACTTATTTAAGGGACTTTAAATACTTAATCAAACCATCGTAAATAAAATCAAACCATTTTTTTAAATGTAGGTTTAGTTTATCTACATGTAATAATACTTCTATCAAGTACTTGATCAATTGCAAATTGGTTATTGTTTTAACTGACTGATTAGCAGTTTCTTACATTTGCTTTAAGGATGAGTTTAAGTCAACCAAGGATGATCAGATAATATTTGATTTACTGACCATAAGACTTAGCCCCATATGAAATTCCAGTTTCTTTTCATGTATACCTCTTTTTCATAAATCTTTGGGTGACTTCCTCTTTGGCAATCCTTTTCTTCTTTTGTAAATCATTTGAATGTTGGTTTGTAAAACTAGATGTAGTTCTATCTATGACATGACAGATCAAAGTTGTAAAGAAACACATCTGTCAAAATGCCGATTTAATATTTTAAAGACCAATATGGGTGTTTGCTGAATTCTCTTCACAATTCTAAATTTAGCCCAAACCAATTTTATCTGGGCAAAGTCTAAATCTAAATTCACTTTGTTATTTCTGATTTTCTTTATTGGCATGTTTAGATTCATTGGCTAAAACAGAGCTCATGCATTTTTGCCCAAGAATGGAAGCTTCTTCTTGCCTTTGCCAAAGCCAATAGGTAAAGGGGTGTGTGTGTGTGTGTGTGTGTGTGTGTGTATGCGGCACGTTGCCACATTTCAAAGGCAATCAGACATGTTTGAAAATGTCTTTTGTTTCTTTTTTCTTTTATTTAAAAATTTTTTTTAAATGTTTATTTATTTTTGAGTGTGTGTGTGTGTGTGTGAGAGAGAGAGAGAGAGAGAGAGAGAAAGAGCATGAGTGGTGGAGGGGCAGAGAGAGAGGAAGACACAGAATCAGAAGCAGGCTCCAGGCTTTGAGCTGTCAGCACAGAGCCCAACACGGGGCTCGAACTCACAAACCACGAGATCATGACCTGAGCCGAAGTCAGACGCTTAAGTGACTGAGCCACCCAGGCGCCCTGAAAATGTCTTTTTAAAGTAGGTGGGAGCAGAAGAAAATGCTATGAATTTCATTCAGTAACAGTTTTTATTAATGCCATGAAATGATATAGTTGCTTATCAATACTGAAGACATTAAATTTCTATGAAAAACTTTTTATATAGGAGAACCAAGAGACGTCTTTTATGCTGATAGACATAAACTAGCCTTGGCATGAATTTGGCTTGGAATCAACCCCTGCTCCCTGAAGCGCCTTCTGATTTAGTCCTATGTGGTCTGTGAGAATCAACCCAGCATAAGAGAATTGACTCACCATCATTTTATTTGATCATGTTGATGATAGACATGGACTTGATCATTGTATGAACCTTGTTTAAACATTTTTCATTAAAATTTTTGAAGTAATTGTTATGACCAGCCTGGCTCTCTGCCTCAGAATAAGCTCTTTGCTCAGAGGTGGGATTTCAAGTCTTTTACTGGTAGTTATTAGTCTCATGCCAACCTTGGTAAAAGTCTTATCCCTGCACAGAGTTTTCGGAGACTTTTTTCAGTAGCTCAGATGTTCTCATCCTTATATTGTGTCCCCATTCAGATAAATAAGTGCCTCTTTTGTTTCTGTGATGACATCCTCTCATTGTAATTCGCCATTCTGGTTATGAAGTCTTACGCACCCACTCATGAAGCTCTCCTGCAAAAAGATCCCATGACCGAAGCTCTATGCCTGCTTATCAGCATAGAGCTTGTAATGCAACCAGTGCCTAGACTGCTCACTACAGTGCTCTGGTATTCAGACATCACCTGTTACTCTTTTCTGGAACATTCCTGATATCAGCGGTCTGCCTGAGGGTCATTTTTACTCCTAGCGTTCGCTGTCCATGTAAGGCTAGGTTATACTGCAGCGAATTAATTAGTATCTCAGTTGGTAATACAGATTTTTTTCTTGCTTATGCTGTAACCAGTGTAGGTTGTTGGTGGTAGTCAGAGACCCAGACTCACAGAAGTGCCATCATGTTGTGACCCTGGCATCTCAGAATGTAGATCACTGCAGCAGGGGACACATGCATGAAAAATTCACATCCACTTTTATACACGTCAAATCAGAAGGAGAACACTTCATTCCTACACATAGTGTATTGTCTGGAATAGTCACAAAGCCCCTGCTAATGCAAGAGAACTGGGACATGGGGAGAAGCACATGGATGTTGGTGACCAGTACATGTCTCTCTCCCTGTGCCCCCAAGACCATGCCTCACGTGGGTGGGTGATCTCATCCCATCATTAGACTATCCACAGTAGTTGTTTCTACTGGAAAGGATTGATTTTGCTTTAGGGCCCAGACCATCCTGGAAGGGCCTGTCCTGTGTTCTGTTTAGTATATTTGCATTAGTTTCTATAAATACTGATTGCCTCACAAGTCATTTACATGTATGGGTTTTTATGCCTTGTTTCCGTACTCACTATATAGATCCTGGTAACCCTAAAAAACAAAATAATTGCTTATACTTGCTAAAAGTATGGAAACGCCAGTGTTAATGCCTCAGTCTTCAAAGTTCTTATTGGTAAGATGTATCACTGCTCTTGCAGCTTAGCTAAGCAAGTTTTCATTATTACAAACATCCAGGCTCACAGTTCTTTATGCCAGGCAGACTTACAGGTTAAATAGTTTCTGATGGAGGGTGCCAAGTTTTGAGGTTTGTCAGTCTTGGCAGTGATGGATTCAAGACCAGGGAGACTCATTAAAATGGAGCCTCAGTCCTCAATCAGGTGTCAGTTTTCCAGCATGCGTGGCAAAACCTAAAATGTCTTCTGGGCTTGGCTGGATTTCTGATGGATTGTGTGGCCCCAAAGTGGAGCCAAGGTACATGGTTTTTACACGGTACGTGGCACTGGGAACCATCGATCATTCCAAATGGATGCTGTATGTAGTAATCAACAACATTTGGGGTAGAATTATTCCTAGGAAAGCTGTGGCCAATCTGTGATCAGTTAGGGACGTAATATGATAACAATAGCGGTGGCCATGAGGTTGAATGTCTTTATTGTTCTAAGCCACAGACATTTTGAAATAAATGCCCAATTCATTGCACTTCAGATTGGCTAACAGGCGCATGCAGGAGTGAAGGAGCAATATCTATTAGATCTAATTCTTAAATACAGTTCATTCAACAAACAGAAAGTAATCATCTAAATTTTCCCAAAGACTGTTCAAGTATTATTGTTACAGCAGCTGTTCTGGGAACATCTGTGCATCATCCATCTGTCGGTTATCTAAATCTAATTTTGCTTTGTGTTGTATTAGTTTATCATTGCTTTAGAGTCTGAAGTTATACCTATAATATTTGGCTTAAAGAACTCTGTCTCTTCCTTTAGAGCTGTTAATAAAAGAAGGACGATATTTTCACACCCTTTGGTATACAATTTATTTTCTCCTATTCTGTTAATCTCCATTGTTTATTTCTTGTTACTGATGCCAACAGGAATGATTACTAGGCTGTATGTAGAGATTTATCCCACAAATTTCAAAATTGGTGACTTTCGGAAAATATAAAGCATAATACTTCCAATGTTTTTTTTTTTTAATTTTTTTTTCAACATTTATTTATTTTTGGGACAGAGAGAGACAGAGCATGAACGGGGGAGGGGCAGAGAGAGAGGGAGACACAGAATCGGAAACAGGCTCCAGGCTCTGAGCCATCAGCCCAGAGCCCGACGCGGGGCTCGAACTCACGGACCGCGAGATCGTGACCTGGCTGAAGTCGGACGCTTAACCGACTGCGACACCCAGGCGCCCCAATACTTCCAATGTTTATTGGAGGTGTTATTTCTAAATGGCAAAAAACAAACAAACAAGCAAACAAACAAAAAACGAGAGAGATGAAATAGTAGCAATAGGAGAGCAAATGAAAGAATTACTATTGAGCTTTAGGAGGACTTTATGTTTTTGTAAAATTGAGGGTGAGTACTAAATTTATTTGTTTTTGTAGCCTCTTAGAGAAGGACATATTCAATTAACCAAAATCTAAATTCTAACATTTGTCCTGCAAACCACCCTCCCACTATTTTCTAATATACAAGTCAGTAAACTTAAAAAAATGTGCAATTTATTAAATGGAAATTTATAAATTCACTGTCTCCTTTCGTATCACAGAGATTCAACATGAGAAAAAGAAAAAAATAAGCTCAGGTAAGAAATATTTACTCAAAAATTTATTTTACACAAAAAACAGCTGTAAACAAATTAAGAGCAAAGGAATTAATTTTAGATGTACATTGGTATATATGGAATATCCTTGTTTTCATGGTCCAGGATATCTTATAGGTCCCTGAAATTTAGAGCTTAAATAGAATTTAATGTAATTTTAATGCCTAAATATCCTGTGTAGGTGTTTCCCTTAGATGTGAGGGACATTACTATTGTTATTGAATTAGCTACCTCATAAAACAAAACAGCAGTTAAGATATAACATGCAGTTGTTTATTTCACATAAGTTTAGTGAGTGCTTCATGAATCTCTCAGTGTACTATTCAAGGGCCTTTTATTCTTGTCCTTGAGTGAGAACACACAAAGATTGGGAAGAGGATATTATTTCTCTGTTTCAAGGAAGTGTGTGAGATGTGTAATATCATTGGTGAGAGAATGGCCTTTTAATGAAATGGCTGTGGTCTGTTGTTATTGAGTTTAATGTTTACCATTTCAGGGCAAAAGACTGGTGCACGTTTTTTCCCTCTTTGGAAGTGCATTAGTTACTATGGCAACAATTTTATTGGCAGAAACAGAGTTTTCAAAGACTCACACATATAATATGAACTTAATTTAAGCATTGGATTGGAATTTATACTCTTTGTAGTTAGAAATAAAGACAATCACCTAGAAATGCTTCTCTCTATGGAGCTGGGGCAATGGCCAGATCATTGCATATTTATAAATCCATGCATCCAAAACAAGGGCCTAATTGTGACCTACACAAGGGAATTTGGCTTTAAGTTGTGAAAATTTCTTCTTTATCTCTTATATCACATTAAAATTTGGGGTGTCCATTCTAATTTCTTTTTTTAACTTGCCCGACTTTAATATTTTATTCTGATCTAAACTATGACCAATATTAATCCTTTTAATATTTTTTCTTTGAGAACCTGCATGGAATTATAATTTTCTCTCATTGGCAAACTTTCCTTAGCTAGAAGAATTGTATCCAGTGTATTCCTCATGGCTGGATGAGACATTCTGCATTGCCAGTAATGGCTGGCCATTCGTTAGAGCACTGCACAGTCTTGACTCTCAGATTAAGCTCATGACATACATCATGAAGTGGGTATGGAAAAGAACAAGGAAGACTTTAAGTGGAATTCTTTTGTGGATTCAGTTTGTAGCTGAAATAAACCAGAAGCATTCCAGACGTCAGGAGGTTTCAGTAAGCTGTTACAATTTCCTGGAAGGTTCAGTAAAAACTTTTCTTTCTCCTCCCTTCTAAGTGGCAGTTGGAGGGTAAAATGATTGATAACAGCTAAGTTGGAGGATGTAGCTTAGTGTAAAAGTCAGATGAACCAGAACCCCAGGACTGGCTCCAGTTACCTGCCCAGTTACGGAAAATGCCCGATACCAGTTGTGCCCATGTGTCCATGGAATAGCAGTTGAGAAGGTGTTTTTCCAAAGGGGAGCTTGCACCTTAGAGGGAGACGTAAAAGCTAAGCTAAACTCTCCCAGGTGTTTCTTCCTAATTCGGCAATCAGGAAATTCACACCACCTCTGTGGGGCAGAGTGGAGAGATCACCTGAAGGGCAATATCCAGAGTTGGGCAGAAGTGGTCTCCTTAACTGTGGCTACCCGCACAGAAAGGGCAGCTTTCTTGGTCTTTGAGATTGCTCATAATTCTGAGCTTTCTTTGCATCTCTCTGTTCCACCAACATAAGGGACTTTGACAGTTTCCTTCAGGACTCAACTTTTTGATTCTTATCTGTCACCTTTCCATCTCCATCTGCCATCCCTGTGGATTTCACCATTCCCTTACCTTACTACTGTGTTTTTGCATGACCAGTGGTCAGCCTTAAAGACTGCTGTCTCTTCATGCTGGATGCTCTCCCCACCCTGACCTACATCAACTGCTTTGCCAAGGGCCTGCCCAGGGTGCTATCTTGTTTCTCTGATCTTCTTGGATTGGCAAGTGCTTCTGGAGGAAGTCACAACCCAATGCCAATTAGTTGACCTGGAAGAAAAATGACATTAATAATGGAGTGAGTGGTGAGAAAGAGGTTGGTTTCAGTTAACCCCTTCATTTGGAATAGCAATTCTTTCTCAATGTCTAATTGATTCTCTTTTAAAAATTCCATCCCACCTATGGGGCTCCCGGGTGGCTCAGTCGGTTAAGCAGCCAACTTTGGCTCAGGTCATGATCTCAGTCTGTGGTTTCAAGCCCCGCATTGGGTTCTGTACTGACAGCTCAGAGCCTGGAGTCTGCTTCGGATTCTGTCTCTCTCTCTCTCTCTCTCTCTGCCCCTCCCTGACTCATGCTTTCTCTCTCTCTCTCTCTCTCTCTCTCTCTCAAAAATGAATAAACATTAAAAAATTCAAAAAAAATTCCATCCCACATAGTGATGGCTTCAAAACTTTTTGCTCTTTGCAAGAAACCACCCCCTACCCTGTCTTCTTAAAATGACCTCACTTTTTCTACTTTTTTGCGAGCTTAAAACCCCCTAATTTGGTGTCTCCCAACGTTCCCCTCCTGCACCTGAGGCTTTCTGTCATATTCTCTTTCCTTTCCTTTAGGAGAGGTGTAAGAGAAGTGCTTATGTGTCATTTTCCTGTGCCTGTCCTGTCTCCTGCATGTCTCTGGGGACTCTGATTCCCTGGTGGCTCCCTTAGCTTATGCTTCTTTGAATCACTTTCTGTTCACTGGCTCTTCCTCCTCTTCCTACAAACATGTCCAAATGCATCGATTTTAAGTTCCCAAGGCGTGCCTGAGTGGCTCAGTGGGTTGAGTTCCTACTCTTGATTTCAGCTCAGGTCATGATCATGGAATCGAGCCCCATGTTGGGCTCCATGCTGAGTGTGGAGCCTGCTTGGGATTTTCCCTCCCTCCCCCGCTCATGCTCTCTCTCTCTCTCTCTCTCTCTCAAAAATAAAAATAAAAAAAATTCAAAATGTTCCCTAGAGAGGTCTCCTCTTGTTCAAAAATTCCCCCAAATTATTCTATGCTCATTGCCTCCACTTCTTAACTGGTTTCAGTTTCCAACTCCTGAGATGTGGGCTTAGTTTCAGCAACTCCAGGAAACATCTCTGCTGATGGACGTCTTCCTGAGGCCATATTTAGTCCTTTCTTATCCTGTCTTCAGCTTTTGACGCTCATCAAAGACCTGTCTTTTCCCGTGTTTCCACTTTCCTGAATGTTCTTAACCATCTGTATGGGGGAGATGTTCCTCTTTTTCTCTGTCATTTTCTACTGTTACATACTTCTAATGTCAATCTTACGACTTCTGTGGGTTCAGTGCTTGCCTGTCTGCGGATGATACTGGGCTTCCGTTCTGAATTCTGAAGCCCATTTTGCAATTCCCTGCTGCTCATTTCTGGCTGGTATGGGAATGACGCCTAAAGCGCCCCATGCTTGATCATCCCATTTCCCTTCAAAAGCACTCCTTCTGAATTCTGGCTTCTGTCATTGATCAGACTTTCCTTCCAGCTCTCAAGCCCCCTTTTCTGTTTCCATTCTTTCGGTTCCTGTTGCTCTATCTCTGCCAGGCATCTTGAGACAATCTTCCCATTTTCATTCCCACAACTGCCCCAGCTCATATTTCACTTGTCTATAGTGTAGATTACTCAATCACTGCTTATTAAGTTTCTCTCCTTCAGTGCCTTCACACTCAATCTCGCCTACACACACCAGATGAACCCCCCTAAGCAAGACTCTGTTCATGCTGTAACTTGATGTTCAAATGGAAGTTTCAGCAGCAAGAGTTTTTAGGCTATGAGCAGATTTTCAAGGGAAATAACAGAGAATCAGCTTCATAGCTCTGAAATCCTCCACTCATAAGGGAGATTTTGATGAGTTCAGAGATGGAGGTTGGGGGCTGATTCTGAAGATGGGAGCTGTGCCATGAGCCCCACTTGCCTGCAGTAGGTAGGGATGGGGATGTCTTCAAGATTAAAGAATGAAGCTTCTGCGGGGCCCCTAAGAGGCCTCAGGTCTGTTGTGGTTGGAGAACACAGCAGGACGGTGACTCCTATGCAAGGAAGCTAAAGCAGCCTGTCACTGCAGAATAGAGGGCTGAGTGTGGCTGCCACTGCCCCTCTGAGCCGGAGTGTTAGCCTGGCATGGTTCAAAAGGGGGTCTGACTGAGGGAGCAGGTGTTAGGTTCCTGGTGGGGGTCAAGTAAAACGGTGTGAGGTGTATTTATTGCCAGGGATAGATCTGACTTGAGAGAGGGAGGCTGACAAAAGGTGAAGTCTAGCTCCTGACATAGATTTTGTAGGTAGAAGGGCCCATGGGAGACTGGAGAAAGTGCTCTGAGAGGAAATCAACTTTAAGTAGCTGTTAGGTCCAGCAATGACTGGGCTGCCTCACAACAGTGCTTAGACAAGAATGGATTCTTCCAGTCACCAAGCCTTTCTTCACACCCCAACCCCCTCAACACTGGCAGGAATAGAGACATCAGCTATTGGTGGGGGCTGCGGTCCACGGGATAGAGAGAAACGTCAGGTGCATGCTGGCCTCAGGCACCAGGCAGTCCACTGGCAGCTGGGGAGAAGGGCAAGGCATTACTTCTGGATGAAGGCGGAAGGGTTGATCGATATTACACTGGAGATTTTGCATCACTAAGTTATTGTGTCTGGACAAAGTAGGTCTTTTTATTACCCAGGAGTTGGCCAAAAATGTATGAGACTTGGCAGAGTTTTCTTTCTGTAGCAGAAGGACAGCCCTGCTGAGCAGGTATAAGGACGCAGTACGAGCCCCCACAACCCGACCGCCAGAAAGGCAAAAAAGTTGCTTTTATGATGAAACACCGCCAGCCTTCCTCGTGTAGTGAACTGGCTAAGATCACCTGTTTTCTCAGGGTCTGCTGCAATAGGACAGAGCTTGCACGGTGGTTTCAGAGCACTCTCTTTCTTCAGCTTTATCTTTTGTTTAGCTCAAGCTTTTCCAGCAAACATTTGAGTGCCACTTTTGCTACTCACTATGAAGTTTTGGATAGGTTACATAATCTGCTGAGGCTTTCTTTTCTTTTTTTTATTATTATTTTCATTAATTAATTAATTAATTAATTTTATTTATTTTATTTTTATTTTTTCCAATATATGAAATTTATTGTCAAATTGGTTTCCATACAACACCCAGTGCTCATCCCAAAAGGTGCCCTCCTCAACACCCATCACCCACCCTCCCTCCCTCCCACCCCCCATCAACCCTCAGTTTGTTCTCAGTTTTTAAGAGGCTCTTATGCTTTGGCTCTCTCCCACTCTAACCTCTTTTTTTTTTTTTCCTTCCCCTCCCCCATGGGTTTCTGTTAAGTTTCTCAGGATCCACATAAGAGTGAAAACATATGGTATCTGTCTTTCTCTGTATGGCTTATTTCACTTAGCATAACACTCTCCAGTTCCATCCATGTTGCTACAAAGGGCCATGTTTTGTTCTTTCTCATTGCCAAGTAGTACTCCATTGTGTATATAAACCACAATTTCTTTATCCATTCATCAGTTGATGGACATTTAGGCTCTTTCCATAATTTGGCTATTGTTGAGAGTGCTGCTATGGGATACAAGTGCTCCTATGCATCAATACTCCTGTATCCCTTGGGTAAATTCCTAGCAGTGCTATTGCTGGGTCATAGGTTAACATAGTGTTGGAAGTTCTAGCATCAGCAATCAGACAACAAAAGGAAATCAAAGGCATCAAAATTGGCAAAGATAAAGTCAAGCTTTCGCTTTTTGCAGATGACATGATATTATACATGGAAAATCCGATAGACTCCACCAAAAGTCTGCTAGAACTGATACATGAATTCAGCAAAGTTGCAGGATCAAAATCAATGTACAGAAATCAGTTGCATTCTTATACACTAACAATGAAGCAACAGAAAGACAAATAAAGAAACTGATCCCATTCACAATTGCACCAAGAAGCATAAAATACCTAGGAATAAATCTAACCAAAGATGTAAAAGATCTGTATGCTGAAAACTATAGAAAGCTTATGAAGGAAATTGAAGAAGATATAAAGAAATGGAAAAACATTCTGTGCTCATGGATTGGAAGAATAAATATTGTCAAAATGTCAATACTACCCAAAGCTATCTACACATTCAATGAGGCTTTATTTTCTTATCAGGAAAGTTGTCAGTAACATGTACTCTATAGGTTTATTGTGAAGATTGAATGAGAAATGTACCTAAAACACTCAACAAAAATTATGGTAGTTAACTATTGTGCTATAACACATTCGGTCAAAATTTAGCAGCTTGAAACAATGCATACTTTTTTTTTTTAATCTCACGGTTTCTATGAGTCATAAATCCAGCCACAACTCAGCTGGGAGCTCAGATCCTCTGATGAGTCCGCATCAAAGGGTCAACCAGAGCTGTGGTCTTCCCGAAAGGCTGAGATGGCCAAGGATGCTTGTCCAGGCTTCCTCCCGTGGGTCAGGTCCTTGCTGGATGTTGGCTGCAGCCATCAGTTCCTTGTCATGAGTCCCTTCCATAGGATAGCTCCCAATGTGTCAGCTAACTTCTCCCAGAGTGACCAAGGGAGACAGGGAGTGAGATGAAAGGCACAGTATTCTTGTAAGCTAAACGTGGAAGAAAAATCTCATCACGTTTGTTGTGTTTTACTCAATGGGAGTAATTATGTCCTGCCAATAAACAAGAGGGAGGGTTTGCACGGGGCATAAAAACCAGGAGGTGGGGATCATCGTGGGTTATGCTGGAGGCCGCTTGTCACACACAGGGTCTCGAATAGGTGCTCTTTCCTCCTTTACATACCACGTGTCAATACCAGCTTCCTATGCAACTTTCTCTTGTTCTTCCATTTGAATGAGGACTTCCTCTGAGTTCGTGCAGCACATTGTTGCCCTACATATGTTTTTCTCATCACTTAATTTTTTATTTTTTTATTCTTTAATTAGATAATGGCATTCTGCTACGTACAAAGATACCGCGATGGAGGAGGTATTTTTCCTTCTCCAAGGAGGACTGCCATGTGTTGCTTAGTTAACTCCAAGGGAACGGGCCACTTTGTGCACAGTACACATTTAGCTGGACGACAGAGGTGGCCCCTTCTCAAGGAACTCAGTGGGTAGTAAAGAATGGTAGATTTGGAAACTAGTAGCCATAATAGCCCAGTGCAAGAAAGAGAGAATTAATTGTATATGGTGAAGCTGAGAATGACTTCATGACACAAGGACGTATGAGCTGAGCTTGTAAAATGAGAAGAAATCAGTCAGAGAAGGAAGCAAAAAACCATTCTAGACCTCAGAGTGACCAGTCTCTGCCATCTCCATTCTCTCTCCCACTCTCCCTGTTTATGATACTGGTTGGCAAACTGCAGTCCACTGGCCAAATCTGACTTGATGTACTTGATACCTGTGTATAAATAAAGTTTTATTGGAACATACCACGCTCATTCATTTATGTATTTTCTGTAGCTGCTTTCATGCTTCAAGAGAGTTGAGTAAATGTGACAGATTATTTAAGGCTCGCTGAAGTCTGAAATATTTGTTCTCTTCCCTTTTACAGGAATTAACTGATTTCTCTCTAATACACCCACAGTATAAAGGAGCTGCTCAGATGTTTGCTAAATGAAGTGGCTGAATAATCAGGGTAGGGGCTATAATTGCTCTGTACGTGGCTACATAAAGAATCAATCTGCATTCAGTCCGTGGCTTAGATGATTCTTTATCAGTGATTCTTGACGAATGTTTTAACTGACACATAGCTGTCCATAGTAATGAGAAAGTCTTTTGAAGCAAAAAATCAAACAGCAAGTGTGCTATTCTCTAGATCTGAGAGAAAATGATGTAGTTTTTCTAGTTTAGAATATGTTATTTAAATGTTTTAATGAACTTTCTTTCTTTCAAAATATAGACCAACCAAATCAAGGAGGACACATGACAGATGTAATAATAGACCTCTTGCAAGTAAAAGGTAAGTCCAATGATATTAAGAAAATATCCAGAATTTTACAGAATGTTCTCTCCAATGCGGCTGAGGAAGAGCTCTTATATAACTTACAATGATACAAGAACCTCAAGGCATCAACCACAAACTCAGCCTCAAGTGACTTAAACAGTGTTTGTCACCCTACATGTATTATCATTCATAAACGTGAAATATTAGCACAGACACATCAACTCTAATGAAATACAAGAAATTGTAGATATTAACATCAACTAGATAATAGAAATCTGTTGGAACATTTCTTTTTAAGTCTATCTTTTGGATATCTAGTAAATAAGCTGTATTATCATAAATATTTGCATTGTATCAAAACTAACTGGTGATTAAAATTTCAGCATTTTGTCCAGTCCCTTAAAATGAAACACAGGTGTAGAAAATGAACTGAAATGTTCTAAGGAAACCAAACTTCTGGTCTTATATAGGCTTGAATCATACTTCTGCACATTCCATTTTGTCATGTTTGAAGACCAGAAATTATTAACCTGCTAATGCTCCAAGTGGTTGAGAATGCAAATAGTGTCACAAATACCCCATAAATTCTTCTTTAATGATGTTTCTGACTTATCTTTGCCCACAAAAGCGTGTTCACTTTCTTGAGTTCTGTGGGACATCACTGCAATGGGTACCTCTCAGACTGGTTCTTAGAAACCCCACCTTTGGGGCACCTGGCTGGCTCAGTGGGTGGAGCACGCAGTTCTTGAACTTGGGGTTGTGAGTTCAAGTCCCAAATTAGGTGTCGAGATTACTTAAATAAACTTAAAGAAAAAGAAAAGAAAACAAACCCACCTTTATCTCAACCATGGGTATCACAGATGAAAATAGATTCCACTGTAGAGATGAGGGGCAGAGGGTGGTGGTAAATAAAATGCCTGAATTTGAACCAGTTGAGAAAGATTAGGATAAAATGGGGAATAAAAAATATTTTTTATCAATTTTAATGCTAATATTTTAAAAAATAAACTTTATGTTTTAAACAGTTTTCATTTTACAGAAAAATTCAAAGAGAGTATGGAGAATTCCCACATACCCACACTTAAATTCTATTACTAACAGATCAGAAAGGTACATTTGTTACAGTTAATGAACTAATATTGATACATCATTCTCAACTTAAAGTTATTACTTTATTTATATTTCCTTAGTTTTTACTCTAATGCCCATTTTCCATTCTAGGATCCCCTCTAAAATATATTACATTTAGTTGCTATGTCTTCTTAGGCTTCTCTTGCTTATGACAGATTTTCAGGCTTTATCTAATTTTGATGGCCTTGATAAGGTTGAGAAGTAGTGGCCAGGTATCTCGTAGGATGTTCCATTATTGAGATTTGTCTGTTTTATTAGTTTGGGTATGTTTTGTTGGTTTGTTGGTTTGTTGGTTTGTTGGTTTGTTGGTTTGTTTTTTTGAGAAGACCTCAGAAGTGAAGTGCCTTTTTCTGTCACATCATATATCAAGAGCATGTATTCTCAAGTGCGTATTCATCCCATTTATCACTGTTGATGTTTACTTTGGTTATCTGACAAAGGTGGCATTTTTTAGGCTTCTCCACTGTAAATTTACTTTTTCCTTCATTTCCAAACTATACATACTCTTTGGAAAGAAGCCACCATGTGAAGGTCACCCTTAAGGAGTGGGGAGTTATGTTCCAAGTCTTGAAGTTGGAGTATCTCCGTAGATTATTTTAAAATTTTTTGCACGGGAGATTTGTCTATTCTATTTTATTTGTTTATTTAATCATTTATTTAAATCAATATGGACTCATAGATATTTATTTTATTTGGAAGGGTTATATATAATATTTTTAATATTTATTTTATTGAGATATGTTGACATAGTATATAAGTTTATGGTATACAATGTGTTGCTTTGATGTTTGTATATTATAATATGATTACCACCTTAGCATTAGCTAAAAGCACCATCACATCATATAAATATTATGTCTTTTTTGTTGTGCAAGCAATTAAGATCTATTGTTTTAGCACTTTTGATGTTTATAATACAGTATTGTTGATTATAATCACCAAGCTGTGCATTAGATATCTAGGACTTATTTATCTATTGGTTGCAAGTTTGTATTCTTAAAAAACATCTCCCTAATCCCTCCACCCCACAACCTCTGTAAACATCATTCTATTCTCTTTTTTAATTAGTTCAGCTTTTTTAGATTCCACATTGATATCATAACAACATTTGTATCGCTCTTTCTGACTTATCTCACTTAGCATAATGCCCTCAAGGTCCATCCATGTTGTTGCAATGGCAGGATTTTCTTCCTTCTCATGGTTAAATAATATTCCATTGCGTATGTATACACCATACATTCTTTATCCACTCATCTGTTGATGCACACTTTGGTTGTTTCTCTATCTTGGCTATTGTGAATAATGCTACAATAAACATGGGAGTGCATGTGTCTTTTCAGTATGGTGTTTTAATTTCCTTTAGGTAATACACCCAGGAGTGGGATTGTTGGATCATATAGTAATTTCATTTTCTGAGGAACATACAGTTTTCCATCCACAGTGGCTGCACCTGATGACCATTTGGATGTCTTCTTTGGGGAAAAGAAAATGTCTATTTAGTTCTTCTTAGCCCACTTTTTAGTTGGATTATTTGTGAGTTGTTGTTATTGGGTTGTATGAGTTCTTTATATACGTTGGATATTTAACCTCTTATCTGATATATGCTTTGCAAATACATTTCTCCCATTCTGTAGATTGAATTTACACTTTTTTATTGTTTCTTTTGCTGTGCAAAATCTGTTTTCATTTATTTTGTTACTTGAATTTTACCTGCTTTGGCCACCGGGAGCTTTTATGTTGGCTCCTATGCCCCTTTGCATACCCCATCATTGTACGCATGTATTTTGTTTGTTTGTTTGTTTCCTCTTCTTTGTTTTGTCTCCCCCTCTTCCTCCACCTCCTCCTTCATCTAGCACTGCCCCTACTTTCTAAGACCAGAAGACACTTCAGTCTCACCATGTGTATTTCTACTCCAGTACTAGCATCAGCCGTTTCTTTCAAAAACCCTGGTTCTTTTCATCGGAAAATTGTATCAGAAACCAAGATGTGAGCCTTAGGTGTGCTCATGGTTACTGGGATA
The DNA here is from genome assembly GCF_016509475.1 of Prionailurus bengalensis. Lineage (NCBI taxonomy): Eukaryota > Metazoa > Chordata > Mammalia > Carnivora > Felidae > Prionailurus > Prionailurus bengalensis. The sequence continues at coordinate 229,872,038 of NC_057343.1, forward strand.
TCATTACTTCTAGGCCTGTTCAGCTGAACAGAACAGGGAAATATATGTGTATATCCTAACTGGTATATGTATGTATCTCTAGAAATACTTTTAGAAACACAATCTGTGTTTCTATTAAGCTAAACATGAGTTTATACTAATGCTTCTGACTCTAATTCACCACCATAGTCTCTTGTCTTTGTCTATCTGTAACTTCCACTCCGACAGTGAGAAAGCTGACTTCCATCATCTGCCATTTATTCATTTAATTTTCCAATTCCATCATACATGTATAGAAATATCAGACTTTTGAATGTGTATCTGCCAAAGGAGACAAACTTTATCAACTAGAGTGCAGTGTTTATGTATAGTTTCCTTTATTTTTAGTCTTACAGGCTCAATACTTTTCCATCATTACACTGGCCAGTGCTTTTGTCCCCACTCTGATCAGTAAGGTTGTTTTATACATTTGTAATATAGTTCGACGGTTTTGTCAAATTTTGCATTCCATCCTGCGATCCCCAATCTCCTAACTGATGTTTGAAAAATTTGCATATGATTAAGATTTATTCTTTGTGCTGATAAAGGTCTGTGGGTTTTTGACAAATAAATAATACCATGGATATGCCCTCATCGTATTATACAGACTAGTTTCACCACCCTAAAAAATCTCCTACGCTTCATCCATTTAACCCTCTCACCATCCCCTTAAAACCCTGAAAATCACTCATCTTTTTACCTCTCCATAGTTTTGCCTTTTCCAGAATGCCATCTAATTGGAATCATATGGTGGTATTAGCCTTTCCAGGCTGAATATTTCATTTAGCAATATACATTGAAGATTCATGCATGTCTTTTCATGGCCTCATAGATCATTGCTTTTTATCACTGAATAATATTCCATCGTACTGATGTACCAGAGTCTGTTTATCAATTTACCTGTTAAAGAGCACCTTGTTTTATTCTGGTTTTAGGCGATTATGAATAAAGCTGCTATAAACATTCACCTTCAGGTTATTGTGTGGACATAAGTTTTGAACTCATTTGAGTAAATATCCAGGAGTTTAATTGCTGGATCATATGGTGAAACTATGTTTAGCTTTGCCAGAAGCTAACAACAAATGACACTCCATCTCCGGGGAACAAAACAAAATTCTTCTCCATTTACAGTTTCCTACAATGATAGTCATGGGTAAAAATAGCAATCCAATTAGTGTTTTTTTGCAGGTAACTGGGATGGACAGGAACTCAACAAATACTACATGTTTTAAAAGTGAGAAAAGAAGGTCATATTGTTGGTAAGCAGCTAACAGCCAAAGAACTTAAGGAAACAGATTTATAAGGGGTAGTTATACCTGAAAATTATGTGGTTCACTTCTAACTGATTGCTATCTGTATGTGTTGTGTAATTTATATAATGACAGCTTATTCAGACAAATCCTGTTTTTCCCCCTACAATTCTATTGAAACCAAATCGAAGGGTAAAGAGGCAGCATATATACAGGTCAGTATCCTGGGTAATGAGAGAAAGTACAGTAAAACCTTAGATTGTGAGTAACTTGTTCTGAGAGTGTTCCACGAGACAAGGAAACATTTCTAATAAATTTTGACTTGATAAACGAGCGATGTCTTGCAATCCAAGTAGTACATGACAATGAATGTCACATGATCACAACTGAGCCAATGGCTGTCGAAATTCACTTCGATATACGAGTGCTTTGGATTACAAGCATGTTCTCAGAATAAATTATGCTCACCATCAAAGGTTTTACTGTGCTGTTTCATTGCCAAGAAGCTGGATCCACGGCACTACACAACACACACACACACACACACACACATGTCATTAGACATATTGGCTAATTTGATGAATGGAACAAATGAGGACTAGGCTGCTTCATCTACTGTTTTCTATGGAAGTAGACATTAGGCAACGCAAAGAAAGCTGGCAACCATATGTCAAGGCATTATAATCATAGTTAAGAGACAAGAATTCCAGGTGTTGTTATGCCATGGCAATGAGTAATTCCAAGCAGATTAATCAAAAACAACATTACCCACAACTGTATTTACCCACAACTGTACCATTTCCTTTTTTGTGGACTCCAAAGTGACTCCATAATAGTTTTGCACTAGAACAATCTGTACAGCAGCATCCTCACTGTTAGACACATTGACTCTTTCAACCTACAGTGAAACATGTTATTTCCACGGAATATCACGATGACCACATACACAGCTTCCTTACACACTTTTGGCAGGTCCCCTCCTTAGTAAACTCCAGGAACAGCAACTTCTTCTTACTCATAACCATCTAGATTAAGACTCCTGTTATTTGACTGAGCTCCAAGTATAGTCTTGTGAATTATGACCATATTCTACCTTGTGAGTGAAAGTGCTTCAGAGCTTCCAGTGAAAGAGTGTGCCAAAGGGTGGTGACTGGACTTGGGCTATCCACTCAGTCCTAGGATTTGCATGGATACAGATGGGGTTCCCACTGCATCTCCTGATGTACGTGTGCTTCAAGAATTGAGCGGTGACCGTCACATGGCAAAACAGAGCTCTAAAGCTGGCGGAAGAGTGAGCATTTGGGTCAATGGGACATAGAGTATGGAAATAAAGGCATACTCGTGTTAATGCACGCATTCCTGAATGGCTAGGTACTTTCCACAGTTTCTTTGGTTGTTTTTCCCAGAACTTCTTTGCTGGGAAGCCCTTGGAATTTTGTTGTAACATGTAACTTTGTTGTTACAAAGCAAGAAGTAACACTAAGTCTTTTTAAGGATTTAGTGTTTCTGTTTCTTAGTTGACCAAGACCTACATGCCATTGTATATAATACTCACATTCAGAGATCAAATTGGTTTGAGAGGCAGAAGGTAAAGTGAACTTTTGCCAAATTCAATTTGAATGTAAAATAATTTCACTGTGAGCCACTATGCAACACATTGAGATTAGTTGGCATTTGGGATGAAAAACTATGGAGAACTTTTAGGCTGGTGGTTAGAGAAATACAGAACTGTCATATGTTTATTAACTTCCTTGACTGCATCAGACACAGAGTGGGGTGTTGTCATTCAGAAGTGAATAAATGAAAGTCATTGTGCACGGGGCCCCTCGTAGAGTTGCGTGGGGAACAGAGGGGCTGGTAAGTGCTAGAGTGAAGGATGCAGGGTGAGAGGCCAGTTAAGAGGGGCCAGCCAGATCTGACATAGGGCCAGAACACAGATCCAAAATCAAGTCATGCCAAAGCTGGTTCTTCAGGAATATCCGAGTGTGGTACGCAACATCACGCCCTCAGAAATGTCTGCATCGTCCTCCCTGTTAGTGTCAGTTTATATGGCAAAATGGATTTTGTGTGAATGATTAAATGAAGGATATTGAGACGGGGAGATTAACCTGGATTATGTGGTTGGGTCCAACATTACCACAAGGGTGTTTATAGGTGACAGGAGGAAGAGAGTCATACAAGGTGATATGGTGGTGGAAGCAGAGGTCTAAATGATGCCGTTGCAGGCTCTAAAAAATGAAAGGAGGCCAGAAGCCAAGGAATGTGGGCACCTTCTAGAAGCTAGAAAAGGTAAGAAACAGATTCTCCCTTCGGGCTTCCAGAAAGAATGCAGTTCTGCTGATTTTAGCCCCATAAGACCCATTTTAAACTTCTGACCTCCAGAACCTGAAGATAATACAGTTGTGTGGTTCAAAGCCATTGAGTTTGTGGTATTTCTTCCAGGGGCAGTAGAAAACGGATACAATGTGTGGGGCTCCAGATCCGGGGGGGGGGGGGGTGCAGGTGGTGAAAGAATTCACCTGGGGTGGAACAAAGGCGACAGAAGTTTACTGAATACACTGCAAGGGATCCGCGGGCAAGACCGCTAGGGACAGACTGTGCGCCAGAGGCAGTGGTGGTGGGGGCCACAGTCACAAATAGGGTGCAGCGAGAAGGTATGGGGACCAGTGGCATTTTCCCTTTTTTGGTAACTGTGCCCGGTTATAAGCAGCCCATTGGTCAGCCACGGCCAAGGGCTGTTTCGAGGTGGGTCGCTTAACGAGCCTGCGTTCAGCTCTGTGGTCGCCGTGGGCCCTTTTGCCTTGTTCAGGTGTCCACTGCTCAAGCCTGTTGCCTAAAAGCAGCCTGTACACAGTGGACATTGGATGGTCCCAACTGGTGGTGGGAAATGAGAGTCGGGGAGGGGGCATGAAAGAAGGGCAGGGAGAAGACAGCGGCGAGGGAGGGTGTGTGCTGTTTCGGGAGCTCACAATCGCCCGGGTCTGAGTGGAGGACGTGTTCAGAGGCGGTGCGGCGAGGCTGGGCGAGGCCGCAGCCTGCAGGCCAGTGCGGGCGTTGCAGGCCTCTGGGAGGCGGTGGGAACCACCCAGCGGTGAAGCCGCTGACTCACATGCACATTTTAGAGGAAGCACTGGCGGCTCCATTAAAGTTGTAGCTAAATGAGCAGTGGCAGGAAGAACCGGTTGTGGGGATCTGGGAAGGCCCGGGTGTGAGGGAGCAGCAGGGGGAACGCAGGGAGAGGATGGCTTTGAATGAGACCGCAGAAAGAGAAGTGACGGTGTTGGTGGACCTTTGCGAGCACCGCAGACATAGGTGTCTCGCCCGCCCGATGTCAGGTTTGGGAACTGGGTGAGTGCCGTTAGCCAAAGGAGGGGCAGTCGGCGTCTGTTGATGCCTGGCATCCCCTTGCTCTACTCCAGCAGCGGCTCGGATTTCCCTGTGAGATTCTGTTCCTCCTCCCTCTGCTCCCAGTCCAGCGGGAGGTGCCCGGGAACCCTGGGAAGAGTGAGACCCCGCCCACTGCACCTCTGGCCAAATGTGATTGGTTCAGTGCCGAGCATGTGACCGAAGCCAGTCCACCTGCGTGCCTCTGAGGGCTCTGTTGAGGATCCTGGGGAGATCACGAGAACAGCAGCTGCCCGGTCTGTTTACTCTTTTCTGCCTGTTTAGGACCTAGAAGGCTATGCTTTGGGAAGCATATAGTTTGGGGAGTTGGGGAGATCAGTCTGAAGTTGCAATTGAAAAAAAAAAGGAAAGAAAAAGGAACTAGTACAACAAAGAGGGGGCAAGGATCAGTCAGACTTTGGATCACTGCTGGGGCTTCTGCAGGCAGCCAGTCCTATCCTGGAGGCAATACGTTATTTTTAGTTTTATTTTTATTTAAGACACATTTAACTTTGGTGTTCTTTTACGTGAACCAAACTAATCTTAGGAGAAAACGGAAGAAAGGGAAGGCTTGGATGCTTAAGTTTAAAGACATTCGGTTGGAGTTACCCAGTAAGGAAATGAAAAAAGAAAATGGATTTAATGATCGGAAAGTTGTGTAAATAGAAGACATTTATCTGGGACTTACCAGCTTATAGATGGGATAAAGCCAGGCATATTGATCACATGAATCAGAGGGTATGTTGACTGAAACTAAAAGGGATTGAAGGGCAGAAGTTGAAGACTACCAGAGTTTACTAGGCAGGCCCTGTAAGAAAACACAGCCAAAGACAGAGAGAAATCTAAATTTCTAAGTTTTGAAAAATGTAGAGACTAACACAAGGAGAAAAGACTTGAAAGAGGATTTATCAAACTATGAATTAGTGCTGTGTGTCATTGGGTATTAGGGATATGAGTGGTTATTTTATGTAAAAATAAACTAAGCTTAAAGATATACTTTTTAAGGGTTTTTCTTCCCTTGAGAAGAATGACTGATCAAGACTTTTCCAAAGTCATTGGGTAAAAAGGGGTACAGATAAAAATTTTAAAAAACCCTGGAAATAGGACACATTCTAAAAAACTTATAGTCTCTAAGTCCAGACAAGCAATGAGTTAAATAAAAGAGAAGTTTCTCTCTCTTTTTTTTTTTTTTTAATTTTTTTTTATAACGTTTATTTATTTTTGGGACAGAGAGAGACAGAGCATGAATGGGGGAGGGGCAGAGAGAGAGGGAGACACAGAATTGGAAACAGGCTCCAGGCTCTGAGCCATCAGCCCAGAGCCTGACGCGGGGCTCAAACTCACAGACCGCAAGATTGTGACCTGGCTGAAGCCGGACGCTTAACCGACTGTGCCACCCAGGCGCCCCAGAAGTTTCTCTCTTTTAAGAAGCTTAGTGTTCAAACTGACTGATACTCAGTCTACTGATTTGGTGATGTGGCTGTGTTTTCCTTTTTTAATTTAATTTATTTTTTAAAAACTTTTTAGCAGAAGACTTAATAAAGTAAGTGAAACATTATTCATGATTCTAACATATAAATATGGTAGGTTCACTGAGTGGGTTTTTCAGGCTATGCAAACAGTCATTGTTTGATACAAAAAAAAAAATAAAAAAAATAAAAAGCTTTATTCTTTGGGGGAATGCCTAAGCTCTTCTGTAGGGCATCAGTTTGAAAAACACTGATCTCAGGCTCCCAATGACTATTCATTTTTTCTAATTCCATTGTAGTTTATAACTATATATGGTACAGTGTGTGGCAAAGGGAATTCTATGAAAATTCAAAAGTGCAATAGAGAATAAAGAAGCAATGATGTACAGAGATCAAAAGAAAGCTTTGTCTAGGAGAAGACTTCAGAATAAATTGTTTTCTTAAAAATGATAGAACTTGATTTAAACGTACCTCAGGAGGTCAACTCCTCCAAGCTTCTCCCTGTACTCAGGTACGTGTGCTGTCATTTTTGGCAACTTAGACAAGATGTCTAAGCTCCTTTCTTTAAAGACGTGGACAGTAATTAGTATATGGAAGCCTCCCGGCAAGCCCCAGAGCTGCTCAGTAATGAGGTTCTTGTAGCCTTGCAATAACTGAACTAACTGGGACAGAACTCAAGCTGAAGTTTCTATTGTCTTTCCCATAGTAGAGGATTCATGATGAACTCTGTAGGGTCTTTTTCATAGGTGGGGTTTGATCCAGTCTAGCAGAATTAGAGTAGTAAACTGATCACCCCGTAGGCTTTCATTTTCAAACACCTTGGCTACGTTGGATTGCCAACGTAGGCTTTATTACAGTAGGCTCGAAATGAAAGGTCAAAAGGACATGCATGTGGGGCCAGGTTTTAGGATCTCTGGGAGGGAATGCGCAGGTTCCACTGTCCTGGCTGCACCTGCCAGGCTCTGTGTGGTTCCCTCTCCTTATGGCAGGTCCCAAGCCCAGGACTTAATGCCACCCTGGGGCTGTCCACAGCTAGTCTGGGCCATCGTTGCTTCCCAACTACTGCAGGGAGGAGAAAGATACTCCATTTACAGCTTCGTGAAAGGTGGGGTGTTTGCTGTTCCTTACTGAAAGGAGTTTCTTGTCCAGGAAAGACTCCACTAGAGGAGGTGGTCAGGATTTTCTTGGATCCTGCAGAACTCACCTGTGACACTACCGGTCTCTCGAGGGACAATATCTTCACCAAAATGCACAAAGCCAAAACTCCCATTGTTGGTGTTGCAACCTGAATAATTCTTAACTAGGAGGCAGTGCGGCCCCTTCCCGGACTTGGAAGCTGGAGAATCGTCCCACTTTGACATGAAGGATGGAAGCTCATAACCCATGGTCAGGGACAGGTTCTTGGGGAGGTAGGATGGGGCGCACTCAGGTGCTAAGTCTTTTCCTGCAAAAGAGCTTCTCTGACGCCTTGGACTCAAGCAAACCTGAGTAAAACAGACGACCTGGGAAAGAAAAATGAACTGATCATGGCATCCTTTTACAAGCCCACTGTTTAACCCCTTAATTGTAATTAGTTAACTCGTTTTAACCTACTCTGTTGGCAATAAACTAGATGCTTACAAATGTCTGGAAGACTAATATTTTGAAAAGTGTTTCTAAGTTTAGTTTTACATCTTAATAATTTTTTTGTCCCACACCGTCTCTTCCAATTCTAATAATCCATCCAAAATAATGTTTGGACTCTGCTCAGTTTTCATAGCAGGAGACTGATTATTTCAATAGCTAAGGCAATAGGACCTAGAACATGAATAATGTGCGCCTGGGTGCCTCAGTTGGTTAAGCGTCTGACTTTGGCGCGGGTCATGATCTCGTGGTTTGTGGGTTTGAGCCCCGCGTCGGGCTCTGTGCTGACAGCTCAGAGCCTGGAGCCTGTTTTGGATTCTGTGTCTCCTCCTCTCTCTGCCCCTCCCATGCTCATGCTCTGTCTCTCTCTGTCTCTTAATAATAAATAAATGTTTAAAAAATTTAAAAAATAAATAAATCTTCCCAAAGCCCTCAGCAGATTTGGCCTCCTGGTTGAGTGCTCAGAATGGTATCATAGGACCCCAGCTAAACAAAGCACTCACTGGAGAGAGAAATGATTGCTTCTTTCTCAGCTTGGATAGCCCAGGGCCAGTAACATTAGCATCACATGGGACTTGTTAGCAATGCATATTCTCGGCCCTTGCTCAGACCTTCTGGGTCAGAAACTCTGGGGGCAGGCCCAGCAAACTGTTCCACAAGCCCTGGAGGTGAAGCTGATGACAGATCAAGATTGAGAATCTCTGGCTGAGACTGGTTGCTGTTCACCTGGGGTCCTGGGGAGACACACAGCTTTCCCCAAACGCATAGGCACAAAACAGGATTTGGTTTACACAGAAGGAATGAGCAGTGATTGATGGGTAAGCAACCCATGTGGGAAGCCTCAATATTTGATTTTATGTTTGGGATGCAACACAGTAGTCCATTTTACAAGCAGGCTTTTAGAGGTTTTTCTTTCTAGCGTGATGGTGAGAGACATTTTAAGGACCGAGCCATTATTAAACTGTGTGGTCAAATGCCTCTCAGAACGGTACCTCACTTATTTGGGAGCTCCATTTAACTTTTTAAAACCTTCCGATATTATTAGTTTTGCTTAAAAGAAGTCTTCTAATAAAAGTGCTCATTTTGTAACGGAAGCAATTAGCTAAAGGCTAAACACCTGGATGACTTTTACTTGTTGACGGTGAACTAAAGAGAATTGCAACAGTTTCACTGGAGTTTAGTTTTAAGATACCTTAATGAAGAATAATTTCCGGGGTTATAATTAGCTATCTGTAATACGGACAGTTGTATTTCTCCTGTGGGAGGCAGGGTTCCTCTGTACACGTAAAAACCGTTCAGTCTATGTTGAAAGTTTTATTGGGATGTTTTCAGATGGCAGGTGTCGTAATGGAAACAGCTTTATCACAGCCAGTGACTGGAGCTCTCACTGAGCCTAAGCATTGCTCACTGCATGCCCTCTTTGACTATTTCAACGAATTAGAAGAAATCGTTTGGAATCCTGTGATGTTGCCACAGTAACATTCATCATTATAAAAAAAAAAAAAAGGCACGGGGACAAAAGGAGTAAGACACTCACCAGATCCCCAGATGTGTATCTCTTGACCCAGGCTGTACGAAGCCTGCCGTATAGTGGGAAATTTTAAGGCAGAGCGGAGGAGGAAGGCGAACCCTGTTGATTAACTTTTCCTTCCCCTCTCCTCCAGGACCTCTGACTTCTAATACTGCCTCTGTACTTTGTCTAGTGTTGCATATCAAATACCACAAACTGAGGGGCTTCGGGCAACATACATTTGTTGCCTCACACAGTTTCCAGGTGTCAGGAGGCCAGACACAGATTAACGGGGTGCTAGGCCCAGAGTCCTTCCAGGCTGAAATCAAGGTGTCACGGGGGGTTCATTCTGATCCGAGGCTCAGGGTCCTTCTCCAGGCTCCTAGGTTGTTGGCAGAAATCACTTGGCTACAGTTGTGGGACTGAGGACTCCTCCTTCCTGCTGGCCGTGAGCTGAGGTTCATTCTCAGCTCCTAGAGGCCTGCCACCGTTCTCAGCCCTGTGACCCTCTCACAGACCCTCTCTACAACATGGCAGTCGCTCCCTCAGAACCAGGAGGAGAATCTCATTCTTAGGCTTCAAAGTAAGAGCCCAGTCCCGTTTGAGGGCTCATCTTATTACGTCAGACCACCCAGGATAATCTCCCACTTGATGAACTCAAAGTCATCTGATGGGCGACCTTTATTATGTCTGTAAGAATGCCTTCACCTGTGCCCTGGAAGGTAACCTAATTATGGAGGTGATGTCCATTCATATTCATGAGTCCTGCCCACACTCAAGGAGGGGGGATTGTATGGGCTGTGTCCACCAGTCCTGGGAACCTTATCTGCCTTCTCAGAATTTTGCCTCCCCTTCCCTTCCCTCCCATCTCATCCTTTCGGTGCTTGTTAGGGGTGTACGTGCATGTGGATATATACATGCACCTCTGTAGTAACAGTGGTAAAACCCATGAAAAAAAAAACAATAACAGAATTTCTAAACACATGAGAAAAACAATTCACAATTTTTCTCTGACAATTTACCGCTTCTGAAAATGTAGTGATAATTGCTGCTCTGAAGGTTGCCGAGTTCATTCAGCCTCTTTTAAAATAATCTCTGTGGCAGCAAATCATGAAGGATCACATTGACTTGGGTTTGACAGGTGACACTGACATAAACTGGGAAAGCCGTGTTAAGTCCTAGATGCTAGGCAGAGCATGGAACATAAGCCTACTGCAATTCAGTGCTCCTGCCTGAAGTGTGTTCTTGGGGTCCTGTCGAACAAAGATCCCAGGACTTTTCTAGATGTTGGTGTTCCAGTCTGGCTCAAGCTGTAGTGGGGGATTCAGCTCGTCTATAAAATAGGAGAGTCCCAATAGATGCTGTTTAAGGCCTCTTGAGCAGCAGTGAAATCACCTGCCCCATTTCCTATTATGAGTCCTAAACAGATGTCAAAATCTCTTTTCAGAGGGGTGCTGTTCATCCAGATCCATGGGGAGAAATTAAACCACTTGGCCGTTCACTTCTTTGTGTTTGTAAAATAATTGCTGAGATAAAGACAGAACATAGATCTTGAATTTTCAAAAGCTATTTTCGGAACTGCTGAGAGTTTGTCCGTGAAAAAAAAAACCGTAAGGTTCAGCTGGCTATCAAAAAGAAGGAAAGTTTCATGATAGGCTGTACATGCACTTTTCTGAATTAATAACTTGTCAGCAGCATGTCCTATAGGTGGTGAAACTAGTAAGTAAAAATAGTACAAAGTGTCTTAGTTTGTTGCTCCAAAACCTCCTTTTGGGGACTTGTGCTTGGTTTGGGTTATTAAATAATCTGACACAGACAATGTGCTGGTTCTGTGATATGATACTTTCAATGAAATGGTATTGAAATGCCACGGGTATGCACCTGATTCCCCTTTTTTTCTTTATGGAATCTCACAGGAGTGAGCATGGTCAACTTGCAGTATCTGTGAACGTGACCTTATTTGTAAATGGGGTCTCTGCAGACAGTCCGGGTAAGATGAAGTCATTAAAGTGGGTCCCGATCCTATATGACTGTGTCCTTATAAAGGGGGGGAATTTGGACACAGAGACAGACACACATATAGGGAAGGTGACCTGAAGACCCAGGAGAACACCCTCTATAAGTCAAGAATGGCTTACGCCGCCAGAAGCTAGGGGAGAAAACTTAGGACGCACTCTCCCTCATCGCCCTCAGAAAGAGCCCAGGCTGCCCACACATTGATCCCAGCCTCTTAGGCTCCAGAGCTGTGAAACAATACATTTCTGCTGTTAAAATTGTCCAGTCTGTAGGACTTTGTTATGGCAGCCCCAGGAAACCGGCACATGTGGGTTCTTGAAATTTTTAAATTCTTTGCACTTGTGGTTCCCCACAGTTGTTACATTAATCTTGTATGGTGTGATTACAATGTTTGATTTGAATACTGTTTCCTTTTGCAGATTTTTAAGTGGTTCTTAATCATTCCTCCTTGTTATATATGGAGTTCTGTGTGATCCAAGAACTGCCCAAGCTTCTGCTCCTAAGAGTTCACTTACTGTTGCTTTTAAGATACCACTTACCATCATTGGAGAGTTTCGCACACAGAGGATTTTCTCCTTCTCTGGGCATTTATTGTTGTTAGGAGCATCATTTCCTTCTGTTTATCAGCACACACCCTGAAAACAAGTCGAACTGTGCTGGAAAATTTCCTTTCATATACAATTACTTTGAAGATGTTTGGAGAGAGAATATAAACATGCATTTTTTTTTTTTTTAGATGAATCCATAGGGGATGGTATCTGGTGGTTTTCCATGGAGAGGAAGGCCTGAGAGATTGACCTCACCCAGCATGATGCCAGGCCTGAAGAAATAACATTTTTATTGTAGGGTGTTTCTAAAAAAGGGAACTTTCAACCACACAGCATGAGCTCTGTAATACCGGTCTGCTGTGGCACACAGAGTGACTCTGGAAAGTAAATTTTTTACTCTTGGGATAATTGTAGACCATCTGCTGGGGCGATCTTTAGAGAGCACCTAATTGTGACTTGCCAGTACGTGTCACGCTGTAAGACGCTACATATACTCCACGTTGACACAAATGGACAACCGTGCGCACAATGAGGAAAAATTGCAACACACTGGCAGTAATGACATCAGAGTGGGGATTTTTATTCTTCCTCCGTCTTCTAACTTATCCAATACATACTCTAGTCGAGCTGGAAATAGTACATACTTAAAGACTTTAAATTAAAGAAACGTAAAAGAATGTAAATACCCAATAAGCATCAGCCCAGTGTGTAATTTACGTAGTGTTTTCCCTTTTTAAAAGCTTGACTGATCAGTCATGTGTGGGACTTGACCAGCCCCAAATCCTAACCCATCATGCCTCTGGGGGGTCAGCCAGCTTTGCAGGGGACAAGGGACTGTCAGGCCTGGTGTAAACTGAGCCAAGACCACACAAGGAGATGCCTGGTTTTACTGCTGATCTATGCACTGCATTGTCTGGGTTCAAAATGGACTTAGGACAAACTGAATTTTCTATACCATACCGGTCGTGTGTTGCAAGAGAAATTTAAGATTAGCATAACTTTAAAATTCAGAAGTACTCTTCTTAGGCACATGATCCCTCAAAATAGCTTAAGAATTTATATTTTAACAATTTTCTCACAAAATTAGTTATCTTGATTGAAGCTACTGGGACAGATGGATGTAGTTACGGTAATCAAGACCGAGGAGAAGGAAAGCGTGTTTTGTGGTCGTCATTGTTGTTATTTTGCAGTTGTGTGTGTGTGTGTGTGTGTGTGTGTGTGTGTGTTAATATGAAGCTGTAAGCAGAAATCTCTTAGACTGACAATAATGAGAAAGAAACTAATAATGAGAGGGTTCTTGTGAACATCCTATTTGTTTTCTCATTGTTTTCTCTCTTGCTTTCAGTTCAAACCTCTGACAATTGCAAACACCTTTATATGAAAAGGAGGGTTTTATGCTCGTGTTGTATGTGCATGTGTGTGTGTGGGGGGGGAGGATGAGTGGGTGGTGGTCTGTTGTATTAGATTAACATTTTCCCATAATGTCCAAAAAGGAAGGTATCAGAGTAATTTAACACTATAATTATTTGGCCAAATTAATTGTAATCATTTTTGAAGGATTCCTCTTAAAAGCGGGTGGGAGAAGGGGTTGGGAGAGTGAAGGGCACGGGTGATATTGTGACGATTCTTTACTGAGTGCCTGCAGTATGCAGGAAACTCGGCTGCCGGCTTTTCTATGTTACCTCATCTGCTCTCACAGCAATGCTCCAGGGTGGATTTTACTGTCTCTGCATCACTGGTCAGGAAATTGAGAGTAGACACTTGTGTTCCCTTTTAAAATCTATGAGTTGGGGTAACACCCGTTGCTGTAAGAAACAACCCCTAAGATTTCAGAGACTTAACATACTGGAAGTAGGTTTCTCATTGTCCAGTGAATCAACAGTGGTGCTCCTGGTCAGTTATCTTCTTGCTGGGATTCAGGGACCCGGATTTATTTCATCTTGTGGCCCAATCATCCCCTACAGACTCAGAGTCTTGTGAATTTATCTGGCATAGAGGGGAAGAGGGTGCCAAAGGCAGAAGTGCTTCTTAGACACACTTGTCTAAGAGCGACGTGTAGAACGTGGGTTCATATTCCATAGACAAGAGCAACTTCTTTACGCAAAATGGCCATTGAGGTGTAAGGGGAGCTGGGGTTCACAGTTCCAGTTGTAGGGACATGGTGGTGGCAACTTCTCGATGCCTGTGGGGAGGCACACATTTTGGTAGATTGAAAATTATCTCTACCTCCCTAGTTCATCACTATGACATTACCCACAACATCTGTGTTTTTCATATCACTGTGTTTTCATTCAAAAGCTTTACATAAAATGACTATTAGGGAAAGGGGTGAGATGTCAATGCAGTGATTCTTCACCGTGATAACAGAATGATGTTAATTAAATTATCTTGTGCTTTAATATCAGTGCGAGGTAAAAGAATAAATGAAAGATGACTAGCAAGCCAACAACTACTCCACAGGGAAAGTAGACACAATTAAGGGGTATGTCTGTGTAGAATAACTATAATTTTTACTGGATAGTTAGATATGTCTTCTAGGGTTTCTCATTGTGTTTACAAAAATTTGCTTCTGAAAGGAGAGATTTCAAGACTGCCAGAAATACAACTCTGAAGTTTTTGTTTCACGACAGCAAAGTGGTTTTCGATGTCTCCCTCTAGAGAAGAGGGGTCGTTGGGTTCACCTGGGTTGTGGTTTATGGCAGTGCAAGTGGGGTCTGACACAGAACCCACGGTAGTCATTCCCTCCCACATGACTTTGAGATTAGGTTGTCTTAAATTTTGTGAAATATGAGCATTTTGATTGAGGGTCATTTTCAGTACTTCGGTTTCACTCAAATTTTAACCAAAACTCAAGGGCATAGCATCGTCAGATGAGTTAGTACTAAAGGAGGTATTAGAAGGTCTTGCTTTACTTTATGATTTTACAGATAGATTAACAGCCTCAAAACCTTTCTCATAGCTCTGGACTCCTGTGTCTCTGCTCATCATAAAATTCAGGTCTCCTGTGTCTCTGCTCATCATACACATGACCATTTCCCTTCCTTTTACATTTACCCAGTTCAGCAGAAGTATCGAGTGTTTTCTGGGTACCAGGCGCTGTGCTAAGTTCTAGGGATGTAGAGGAGTCCAAGGTAGACGACGCCCTCTTCCACACTTCCTGAGACATTAACTCTGGACTCTGGCAGCCAAGGCTCGCTCATTTTGGACAATGAATAGAATTGTGGCAATTCTTGCTTGGATCCTTGCTGTCAAATTACCACACTTCCTACTGTCTTTGTGGAACTCAAGATGAGTTCCAGTCTGGTACCATTTGTCATCCTTGTCTGATCTATGTTAGAAGTTCTATGAAAATACATCGATACATTTGTTCAATATGAATCCACCATCATTTTATTGACTACCACCAAACCCTTCTCTAGAAACTCAGATTTCAAGGCACAGTTTTGATTTCTAACTGGTGTCTCAGACTGTAAAGAGGGGTAGCGGCACTGGACTGGCTGAGTGATATACAGAGAAGTTTATACAATTGGTCAGTGGTGATCTGCCATGAAGGTGGGAGATAGGGCAGTCTTTACTTCCCAAAGGTGCACATGTTCTCCAGGGTACCAGTGAGCAGCAGTCACGCAAGGAGTTGGGGTAGTTATTGGAGAATAAAAACTCTCTCTCTTTGGACCAGTCTCCCTATGAGTTTCTGCAGGGATTTCCTTTTGGCTAGTTAGCAAGTTTCTGCTGGTTGTTTCAAGACAAAAATGTAATTTTACTTGATTTCTGATCTTGATGCAAATATGGCTGGGGATTGGGAAAGAGGTTGTATGTCTCATGTGTCCTCAGTTCTGTCTTGGAGCACATTTCCTCAAAAACACATCTTATTAATTTTGGGTAGGTTCCCAGTTCATTCCATTTCTACCCCAAATGGAAGACCAAACAAAGCCTTATACTCATAAGTAGGTTAAATGAAATCTTATGCATCTGGGTTGTGTGGAACAGTGTGGGAACCATCTTTATTTATTATCATTTCTATTGGTGAACCCATTTCAAAAAATGCTTTAAAAAAATTTTTTTAATGTTTATTTTTGAGAGAGAGAGAGAGAGAGCAGGGGAGGGACAGAGAGAGAGAGGGAGACACAGAATCTGAAGCAGGCTCCAGGCTCTGAGCTTGTCAGCACAGAGCCTGAGGCGGGGCTCGAACCCACAGACTGTGAGATCATGACCAGAGCCAAAGTCAGATGCTTAACCAACCGAGCCACCTAGACAACTCTCAGAAAATGGTTTTGATAGGGGCATCAGGGTGGCTCGATCTGTTGAGTGTCCAACCTCAGCTCAGGTCATGATCTCACAGTCTGTGGGTTCGAGCCCCGCCTCAGGCTCTGTGCTGACAGCTCAGAGCCTGGAGCCTGTTTCGAATTCTGTGTCTCCCTCTCTCTCTGTCCCTCCCCTGCTCACACTCTCTCTCTGTCTCTCTCAAAAATAAATAAAAATTAAACAAAAAGTTTTTAAAATGGTTTTGATATGCCAGCTTTCATAGGTAAAGTTATATAACAAAAGTCAGTAAAAGGAAAACAATTAACAAAAACTGGCAGCATTAGAAGGGAATTCATAGGTTTTTAATGATCAAGTGCTTCATTTTACAGATAAGAAAACTGAGGCCCAGAGAGGTGAATGGCATGACCATGGTTACATAATAAATGGAAGAAGACTAGAATCATATCTTAGCATAAATTTAGTTCACTTTCTATTTGTTTTCATTAGACTAATTGCAGAACTATCAGCATGAGGGTCAGATCGGATTCAGGATCCTTCTGAAAAAAAGTTCAAATACAGCTGAGGTGGTATTGACATTCAGGTCTTATTTCAACAAATACTGAATGTCCACTATTACTATTTTTTTTTTCTTTCAGATACTATTTTTTTTAATTCCCCTACTATGTGCTAGTCATTCTATTGTCTATCACATATTGACCGACTTATTTTGATGTTACTTGTTTAAAAACCAGTTTAACTGTACTGTTCTGGCTAAAGTGAATCACTTGATCAGTTAAAACAATCAAACAGATTGTGTGGGTTCAAGACCCAGCCACGTTTCTGGGAATGTCCAAGCAGTATGTGTTTGATGTACGGTTAATAAACATAGAACTCGGTTATTTTTTGGCACTTGTTTTTGTAATCACAGCAATGGAAAATAATTAGTAGGGAATTGATAGTGGTGAACAGTGTTGGTTTTTAAAACCTAGTAAAAGATTCCCTAATATTTATTGATCCCACTCATAGATGGATTAATGTCCCTTTTCCTTGAAGCTGGGTGATCTTGTGACCACTTTGACCAGTAAAGTTTAGAGGAAATAATTCCATGTTACTTCTGAGGTAAGTCATAAAAGCTCATAAAGCTTTTGTCTTGTTTGCTAGAATGTTCTCTCTTTGAATGCTGTGCTGCCATATAAGAAACCATGAAGCTGCCACACTGTGAAAGAAGCCCCTTCATATCATTCCAGCCTAGGCACAAGATTTGTAAGTGTAGAAGCTTCTGGATGACTTCCACCCCCAACTTTGTGGAGGCACCTCCTGTCCTATGGGTCTTTGCCGCTGAATCCCCAGACCTCATAGAGCAGACACAATCATTGCCACCATATACCGTTTGAATTCTGACCCCCCAGGATGCATGTGCATATCAAAGGTGTTAATTTTTCACATGACTAAGATTTGGGATAATTTTTGCAGCAATAGATAACTGGAATAAGACTAGAAACTGACAAACTGGCAGCCAGTTGATTCCTATAGGTTTTATTCTTTGAGAAGAAAAAAAAAATTCCTCCCAGGCAATGTAGAGATATCTAATAATAGTTTGCTTTCTCACTCCAAAAAAGTTAATTTTTTAGGCTTTCCTTATATTAGCTGAGAGCGTGTTAATCAGAAAAACAAATAGATTGCAAACAAATGTTAGCACAGAAAAGCTGACTTTCCATGGCAACTGAGATGAAGTCTTGCTTTTAAAGTTCATGTGGAAAGCAAAAAACCTTGCAGCAAAGCCTCATAATCTTGAATTGATTAATACAGTTTCCTTCCTTTTACTCAATCTTTCTCTTCTTGTAAAATTTTTTTTTCAGAAATTAATGTTTATGTATGGTGACTCCTTGATTTTTTTTAATATTAAATTTATGGTCAAATTGGTTTCCATACAACACCCAGTGCTCATCCCAACAGGTGCCCTCCTCAATGCCCATCACCTACCCACCTCTCCCTCCCACCCCCCATCAACCCTCAGTTTATTCTCAGTTTTTAAGAGTCTCTTATGGTTTGGCTCCCTCCCTCTCTAACTTTTTTTTTTCTTTCCCTTCCCCATGGTGTTCTGTTAAGTTTCTCAGGATCCAAGCTGTAATCATCAAGACAGCATGGTATTGGCACAAACACAGACACATAGACCAATGGAATAGAATAGAGACTCCAGAAATGGACCCACAAGAGTATGGCCAACTATACCTTGATTTTTTTAAAGAAAATTTGAATAGCCATAGCAAAATTTCTGTGAAGTATTTTATGTGCAAAAACATTTTGAGTGATTTTATTGATAAAGAAATTTATATATTTCCCATGATAATATTTTAATGTTTTCTTAATGGCCTGATACTAGATTACTATAAAAAAAAAGAAGACAATTTGTCATCTAAAAAAAAAAAAAAAGAAAGAAAGACAATTCAGCTACAAAACTACCTTCAAATACCTAAAGTGAGTTGGGTGCAGTCAAAGCCCTGAAATAATAAAATAATAAAACAGTTTGATGTTGAACACCAAATATGAGCTAGGTTAACATGTAAAAATAAAATAGTGGTATGACTTCTTCTGTCTAATGTATATACTTAAGAAAAGAGATAAGAATTTGGTAAGTGGAGAGAAAGATCCTTAATACATTGACTTATCCTTGAATTTAGCCTTGAAAATAAACATATGCATATATGTATATTGTCTATATAAATTTGTTAATGACACCCATAATTTAAAAACTGCACACTTTTAATGTTCTGTTAAAAGTTTGTGTTTTGTGGGAAGTAATGGATTCTCTTTACATATTAAACATGTATTCCCTATAAAAGAATGCATTTTATGACTCAAAAATATTTATTCTCCTGAAAAAAACAGGATCACAGTTTCTGAATATTTGAATAGTTTGAATACATACACACCCCCAAATTTACTCTTACATACTTGTACTAAAAGCTCTCAACTACTATAATCCTTGTAAGGAAACTATTTAGGTGAGAAGGAAATTTTTGGTTGAAAGAAGAGTGATCTTAGCCTTAGAAATGAAATTATTATTTGAGATCTCATGTCCACAAAGCTCTTTTGCCCTCTGATATTTTATCATTTTTATCTACGGAACCATCATGGTGCTTAGCTACAAATCTTGTACTGAAAAACCATTTCCAGTATGAAGATTACTTTTTGAGATTCAGAAAATAAAATCTAAAAAGTCAAAAGAGAAAAAGAATTGCACTCTGATGTATGTATACATACATGTGTACTGAACTTCTGTTTTTCTCCTGGAATCCTAATGGTTGTTGTGATAGGAAGAATTCTAAGATGGCTGCCCCTAGTTCTCCTTCCTGTTGTGTATACGCCCTTCATAATCTTCAGGATTATGATTTTGATGGATTTTCCTCCTTTGACTAGGTTGTTATATGGCATAATTGACAATTCTCTGGATGGGCCTGCTGGGGCAGGTGTCAGCCTATATGGACAGACAGTGAGTGGCACCCCCTAACTGCCAACAAGGAAATGTGGAGCCCAACCCATCAACCCAACATCCCTGAATGATGACAACAAGAATGAGCTTGGAAGCAGATTTTTCTATAGCTTCTACAGATGAGAACTCAACCCCTCTGATTTCAGCCCCGAGCAGAGAACCCACTCATACCATGCTAGACCTTCTACAGAACCGTGAGTTAATACATGGGTGCTTTTTACATGTCTAAATTTATGGTAATTTGTTATGCAGTCCTAGAAAACTAAAATCAAAGTGTATTTATCAAGGGCCTCTTTCTAATGTCAGTGTTCATGTCTCAAGTCCATCCACCAATGTTCTATCTATCTATCATCTATCCATCTATCATCTATCTATCATCTATGTATCTATCATCTATCTATCTATCTATCATCTATCTATCTATGTTCCTTTGCTTTTCTTTCTCATGAGCAGGTGAAGATTTGGCTGAGAAGCAGTTATCTCAGCAAATCTCTCACCCAGTGATGTCAGTGTGTGGGATGTTTTCCAGCAAAGATTGAAAAAATTCATTAAATTCTCTTCTTCATTAAAGTCTGTAGGATTGAGTCTTGCGAAACTGTTATAATGAACACTTCCTTGCTGTCTCAATTGCCATCTAAGTGTTTAGGATAATTTGGTAGAAAGTTCCTCTGAGATTCTTGAAACAAAATTTAGAGCAAAAGATAGTCCTGGCTAAGAACTCACCCTTAATGAGCAATGCTGTGCAAAAAAAGCCGAGAAAGACGTGGATCTGTGAGGTGACATATTTTTTGTTCGAATTCCTCCACAATGGGATTGTTGCCCCTGTGTTTTTTGATTGCTTTATCTGTATAATCGGTAAATATAAAAACGAATTTTAACTAAAACAGGAAGAATTCCATATAATGTGTGCCATATACACTGGATTGTGGAAAGCCAAAACTTTGGTAAATGAAGGGAATCAGGCAAAGATTTAACAAATGGACAAAACTGCATATCATAGAAGATAAACTACTATTTAATTGTGGCCTCAAATCTTAGATTTTGTCCCCTCTCAGGACTTGATAAGAAAGATGATCCAACGTCATTTAATATAATAAATGACCTTTCCACGGACTCTCTAATTCTAGCAGTGCTTTTCAGACTTCAATGTGTGTGCAAAGGAAACGTAGTGTTTCAAAATCCATTTAACGATGCATTTAAGGAGCTTCCACCTGACCTTCAATTGGATGTGATTAATCTGAGACAGAATGATACGCTGAAAGGCGAATATCAAGAGAGGAAACTCAGGGAATTCTATACATGGCTGATTCCAAGTGATGGACATGCTCGGGTGAAATCATATATTCGTGGATTTATATCAGTATTTGGTAGTCCCTGTTTGTGTGAAAACATGTTTTCAGAGATGAAATATGGGAAATCCAACCAAATTTGATCATAGGAAACACTGACTTTGGAGTGCTAAGCAAAATATTGTCCTCCCGTCCCCCAAAAGAATTCCATTCTTCTTAATTTTAGGTCTGTATTAACAAATAAAAGTTGTATTCAATTATTCTACATTGATTTTTGTCAGTAAAAATTCAGGAATTGGTTCTCTTTTCTGATGTAAGTTACCTGCATAATATCTTTAATTTTGCTGTTTGCCCCACAAAGCCTAAATACCTATCATCAGGCCCCTTATGGAAAAAGTGTGCTAGCCTGGCAGAGAGGACTATCTTTGATCTGGCTCCAGTGGCCCTCCCCAGTCTTGTCTCACATTATTGCCACCTTGGTCACTCCTCTCCAGCCATACTCGTCTTCCTGCAGTTCATCAAAGCTCTTCTGCTTCAGGGCCCCGACAACTGCTCCGTCTTCTCTCTGCTAACATTTATGCATTCTACTGGGCTCAGTTTAAATGTCATTTCCTTAAAGAAGCCCCCTGTGACCTACCCCCTCCCTGCCAGCTGAGAGTGGTTCATCTCTTCTAATTGCTTTTCAAATCCTGTCTTTCTGGAATGTAAGAAAAAATTCAAGTAGGTGTTTGTTATACTAATAATTTGTTTAATTTTTGGCTCACCCATTGGACCATACGCTCCGTGACAGCATGAAGTGCATCTATATTGTTCCCTGATATGTCCCTACTGGTGCATAATTAGCAATTCTATTTATGTGCACAGCCTGGCTATCGTCGTTGAAAATCTGTTGAATGAATGTTGTGACAGTCTGTAGCTGGAAATTCAACGGTGGCTCTTGTCATAGCAAATGTCAGGAATATTTCACCAGAGTAACTTCTAAAGGTAGTGACTGGCAAAGTCTAAGTGTTCATTTTATGTATGTATAATCATCTGTGATTTATATCTACCTTTGCCGGATGGCTAGTTGGTAAACAAAGTAAAAGAAAGAATACATTTTAAATAAAGTATCTTAAGATTTGATTCATTTTTATAGCTGCCTGTCTATAACTAGCACATTCTGATGGGCTGCTGGTGGGGTCACAGATGCCAACAAAACAAGAAGTTAGCTTGAAGGTTACATAAAACCATCTTTCCCCCAGTCTTTGTTCCTATCAGTTGAATTTCATGACATCTGTAGATTAACAGACTCTCATTCTGGGGCCAAACATGTTCCAACTTTGCCAGGTGTTAATATCTGTAAATATTAATTATAAACACTCTTTTTTGATAAGGCAGATATGATGATGATTCCTGGGCTCATATAAAACAGTGGAGTTTTACCTTCCTTAGATCAACTGTCCAGTTCACGGCTCTATACAATATCTATGCAAGAGTGTGTACGTCTATATGTGTTATTGAATTAAACTCCCACTTTAACCTACAGGAAATGGAAATTCAGTTCTACCAGGATCTTTTCCTCATGCAGGTCCAATACCACTCGCAGGACCAGGGCACAGTGCAAAGAAGGCTCATATCCCATATAGCTCTGTATTTAAAGTTATACATCATGCTCAAATAGGTTAAATAATGTGTGTTCTCTCCTCTGACCTTGGCGAATATGTCTTCGTAACATTCAAGAAGATCAGGTTCAAATTAGAATTCTTATACTCCTTAGATTTTCTTAATGGAACATGGTAGCACAGGGGGGCCATTCTCTTTCCAGCTCCTTCCTCCACTCTGGGAACTTAGGCCTGTATGCATGAACACAGGAGTTTGTGTGTCCAAGAATAATCCACACCTGAGCAAATCACCGGTTCTTGACTGTCCCTGCCAACACACAGGGGTGCATGTGCCTGAGGCACCATCTGTCCTTGAGAGGATGAACCTGAAGTTGAAGAGGCTTGTGCAGCCCCTGGAAAGAGATTCTGGACTTTTGGACAGAGAATTCAAGGGTCCCAGATAGTCTAGAATAAGGGGTCAACATTTTCTATTAAGGGTCAGACACTAAATAGTTGAGGCTTTGCGGGCCATACAGTTTCTATTGGAACTATCCAACTCTACTGTTGTACTATCAAAGCAACATAGATAATACATGAGTGACCAGACACAGCTGTGTTCCAGTAAATTTATTTAAACATAAAGTTTGTTTGCAAACACAAGGAATTCCAGGTGGTGGAAGCAGCTTCTGTATAAACTCTTAGGAGCCTTGACACTAGCTGGGGCATAGTGGATAAAGGCCAGGTGGATCCTGGAGTTTAACAGAAAATCTCTAACTAGAATCCCTGGTTGGGGTGGGGCACATGTGCTCTAGTTTACGAGTCTCTGTTGGGAAGAAAGAGATGCAAATATCAAGGACACAAAAATATGTCTGATTTGTAACAGGTAAGGACGAAAATGGAGAGGTGAGCAAACAGGGGCACCATGACATGTATTGGCAACGAGTAATGGTGTACCCTTGTACTGACTAAGGCGGAGAAATATGATATCCAAGCAAGTGATGATTGACAGTGGGTTGGACCAGAAAACCATAGTGGGAGGTATTGAAAATGGTCAGACTCTGGATATAATTTGCGGGTAAAGCCAACAGAGTTGCTGATGGAGTGTGTGTGAGTGTGACACAGACAGGACTTGCAGTCATTTTGTCTGGGGTGTCTTACATAGTGTCTGTATTAGTTCCTAGGGCTGCTATAACAAATACCACAAATTGGAGGGTTTAGAACAACAGAAATTTATTATCTCACAGTTCTGGAGGCTGGAAGTCTGGAATAAGGTGTTGTCAGAGCCATATTTTCTCTGAAGCCTCTAGGGGAGGATCCATCCTTGCCTCTTCCAGCTTCTGGTGGTTTCTAGCAATATTTGACATTTCTTATTCTTTTTTTAATGTTTATTTTTGAGAGAGAGAGAGAGAGAGGCAGAGAGAGAAGGAGACACAAAATCCAAAGCAGGCTCCAGGCTCCAGCTGTTAGCACAGAGCCCGACGCAGGGCTCAAACCCACAAACTGTGAGATCATGACATCCCTCTCAAGCTTAGCCAGGCCACAGGGTAAGAGCTGAAGTCAGATGCCCAACTGACTGAGCCACGTAGGTGCCCCTATACTTGATATTTTTTAGCTTATAGATTCATCACTCCAGTCTCTGCCTCCATCATCACATGGTGTTCTCCCTAGGTATCTGTGTCTTCCTTCCACATATAAGGACACCAACATACTGAATTTAGGACACTCCCCTCCCTCTTACCAGTATGACTTCATCTTAATTTGATTACACATGCAAAGACCCAATTTGCATTCACAGGTACTTGGACTTAGGATTTGAACATATCTTTGTAGGGGAAACAATTAAACCCACAATACGGTCCGTAACTGGACTGCACTGAATCATGGAATATCTGAAATCTGTGTATCTATACACAAGTTCATATTTCAGGGGTTGGGCCTATCACTGTCAATAGAGTTTTGAATGTGTCTTGACCTCATTGATTCAAAGATCTAATTAATTTCCTTTTAAAGGAAAGCCTGAGCTCTAAAGAGGTCTGAGTTACTTGAAGAAGCTCTTGAACTGAGTCATGGTGGACTTAGCATAAGGATCATCTGACTCTTCCAGAATCATCCAGTGACTCCTTTTTTTGGTGCATAAAGTGGAAAGAGTAATAATCCAAAGAGGTGCTCTATCACTGTATGGAATAACATGCCAGAATTTCCTGTTTCCAGCCTGCCTCTAACGTGTTCCATATGAGACTTCACTTTGGGGTTGGTGTTCAATTCTAATCCATGGTAACAGTAAAGTTGAATAGAGCATGACACCACATCTGGAATATCTTAGACATGACTGATATACTTAAACATGCCAATATATATAGTTTGGAAATGTATATGGCATCCCTCTCAAGCTCAGCCAGGCCACAGGGTAAGAGTATAAGACATCCCTATGCTGGTAGGTGACATTAGCATGTATATTTTTTCTTTTCTGGTCAAAGGGCTTTCTAACCAGGCTTCTGCTCTTTTCCACGTCTTCAGTCACATTTTTATTCCGTTCTGTTCTCTCCTGGGGCTTACTGATAAGACTGGTTGTTGTGATGGTAACACGCCCCCTCCCTGCTTCAGTCTGAGCTCCCACGTGTTGATTCTGTCTCTCAAATAGTTGTAGAACAATCTGTGTGTCTCCAGTGCCTGAGAATAGGGTTGGACCCCTTTCCTCTAGAACAGGAAAACACATCAGCATTTGGTTTCTAACAAGGAAAATAATGAAGAGAGGGATAAAAAGGGGGAACATGACATTTATTACCAATAAGTGATGATGCCCAGCCCAGCACTGATTGAAGTAGAGAAATGTTATATTCAGTGATTTTTCTTTCTTGATTGTGTAGTTGAAAATATGACTTTTTTCATTTTCTTTTTTGTTTTTTGTTTTTTTGCTCCCCAAATAAATCACAAAAATTGCCTGAAAATACCTGGGAGATGGCAGAACTATAATTCACTTTTTAAAACCAGTAGGAAAGCACTGCAATTTTACTAATGTTCTTTTTTATTACAAAGGAAAGGAAGAAATGATTTTTTTTCAAAACTAATGTGAATACTCAAAAGAAACAACAACTATCTGAGACATCATTGTTTCAATTTATTATTACTGATCAAAGAATGACTCCTTAATTGTATTGGTTGAGCATAACTGTCCTCGACTATCGCCGAGACACTTACATCGCCCCCTCTTTTCTATTTGCAAATTACTGTGCCTCTGACCTACTGAGAAAATCCCAAAATCATCACGAGAGCACTCTGTTGATTGGACTCCCTGCCACTAAAAACATATGTCTCTCTGCTCAGTCCTCCTCTCTGCTCTGAGATCTTGGGAGGGGTAGAAGCCTTTTCGTAGCCAAGGCTAATCCCCTGGTAATTGGAGTCCTGCGGTCTCCTGGAGAAGTTCACAATCAGTCATCCCTGCTCTGTTGTTGTTCTGCCCCTGTTCTCTGAAGAATCTTTCTCTTTATGGTAGAAACACTGAAATCCCTACCTTCTTGTATAACAAACAACCTTCTGTTTACCTTCAGCTATCTCCCTATGCCTTTCCTTCATAGCCAAGTTTCCTAAAAATAAAAATGCAAAACAAAAGAAACAAAAAGACAAACCACTTTCTACTCTGTATTTTTTTTACACAGAATTTATTACAGTCATAGCGTTATCTACTACATCACCACTATCCGCTACAAATCACTTAAAATCTAAGGTACTGTTAAAAGACATTAAAAAATTTTTGTTTAATGTTTATTTAATTTTGAGAGAGAGACAGACAGACAGACAGAATGTGAGCAGAGGAGGGGTGGAGAGAGAGGGAGACACAGAATCCGAAGTTGGCTCCAGGCTCCCAGCTGCCAGCACAGAGCCCGACATGGGGCTTGAACACATGAACAGTGAGATCATGACCTGAGCCAAAGTTGGACACTGAACCGACTGAGCCACTCAGGTGCCCCAACAGTACATGTTTTTTAAGTCATAATTTTACTTGATTTTTCTGCCAGACTGGATATTGATTTAAAACATTGATTCAAACCCTCTTTAAAACTCTCCTTCCGCTTGGCTCAGATTCCTCATTTGGCCTCCGCTGACCCCTGATGGAGGGGACTCTTCATTTCCACCAGCTGGGCTTGGGAGTTTGGGTTCCCTGAGTGGTCACTGCCGATACCACCCCAACAGGAGTGGAGAGGGCACATCGTGATGGCCAGGGTGACCTCTGACACCACAGGGCGTGGGGCCATGGCTATCAGGATGAAAGTCCATGGCTGTGTCTTTGTAACTTTTTATTTCCATCTACAGCCTTGCTCAGACTAGTCACCCTGCAGGTGTGGTTGAAGGAATAAATAAAGACGCAAATCTCTGCATTAACTTTTAGTCACTGTCATAACAGGTTACTACAAACTTAGTGACTTACAAACAACACAACTGTATCATCTCCCAGCTCTGTCGGTCAGAAGTCAGGTAGAGCAGGGCTGTGTGGGCATCTCTGTTTGTGTACTAAGGGCATAATCAAGGTTTTGTCAGGACTGTAGTCCTTGACAAGAATGCACTTCTGATCACCTTCGAGGTCACCAGCTGAATTCAGTTTCTTGCATTTGTAGGACCGGTCCCGTTTCCTTGTTGGCTGTCATCCGGGGTGGGGTGGATTGTGCAGTCCTTGTTCTTAGTGTCTACTCTTCATGCCTACTATGCGACCTGCTCCAGCAATGGTGGGTCCCATTCTTCACACCTCTTTTACTTCCCCTTCTGCTGCAACTCTCATGGACTTTTCTGCCCTCCTCCACTGCTTGTGTGATTATATTGGTAAACCTGATAGTCCAGGTTAATTTCTCTGTCTCAGGTCAGCTAATTCAGGACCTTAATTATATGCACAGAGCTCCTTCAGAGCAGTACCTAGATTAGTGTTTTACTGAATAAGGGGGATCTTCTGGGGACATATTTTGAACCGTGCCTACATAGTCTCTTTGGGCAAAAATACACGGATGCAAAGAAATGATCCAAGATAATGTATAATTAAGGGAAAGCTATCAGCACACCAAGACAATAACTGCAATGGCATTTCAGTATTTTGAGTACCCTCAGTGAGTTATGTTAAACAGTAGGTATTAAAAGAAGTCAGTAAGATATTGCCCATTCAGGGAAATTGTAGTTTTATTCTAGAATGTGAGCTTCATGAGAGGAAAGGCAGATCCTTTGTTTCCTACTCCATTTTCAAGACTTAGTATGGATCATGGTACCTAATAGATGCTTAATAAACATTTTCTTTTGATTGGCTGACTGAATGGTTTTCTAAGGTGTGAATGTATAAATGAAAATACAGAAATACAATTTCAAGCAGAGAAAAAGCACTGTGAGCTAGAATGCTCTAAACCATGCCTTTCATGTTGAAAACCAAAATGGATGAATATGGGCATGACCTTTTGCTTTACAATGGGTCTGTTGGCACAGAGATTTCACCCTGAGAAGAAGGATGTAAAGCTATACCCAGATGGAGGAGGGCTCTTAAGGCTGAATAAAGGTGTTCAAATCCTTCATAAGGTTAAAGCCACAAAGGTGTTTGAAGAGGGAAGCCAGTGATGAAAGTAGATTTATGAAAGATTAATGGCCAAATGGAGGCAGAAAGACAATTGGAAGGCTATTACATATCTGATGTAACAAGCATCCCTAACATCTTCCTGGCTTAATCAAGCACAGTTTCACTCTGGTCATAATGTGATCGGAAGTTTGGTAAGTGGCCCTCCACGTGGTGATTTGAGGATGTGGTTCCCTTTTTTTTTTTTTTTTTTCTTCTGGTGCTACCATCTTCTACAGCTTCTTGGGAGTCCCCAGTGGACCCTCTGCATTAAGCTTCCCAAGGAATGAAGTGAGGAAAGATAATGAGGTGGGACATTTGATGGTCAGACCTGGAAATGGCCTACATCGCCATAACCACGTTCTATCGGGTGGAACCAATCCCGTGGCCTCAACCTTAGTAATAAGGCAGCTGGAAATGTGGCAATATCATGTGTCTAGGAGCAGAAAACAAGTGGTTGGCACCTAGCAGTCTCTACTCTGGAACTCTAAAAACTCAGAGAAGTCTTGCATTAAATGCCTGTTTAGCTGTGTTTGGCTTCATGCTTTTCAAACTTACTTGATTACGATTTTTTAGTTTTAGAACAGTACCTATTGCTAGGTACATAATTTGGGAAAATAGTTCTAAGCGTCTCTCTTAGAAACTTTTGGTTATATAGCACCTTTTATTGGAGCACTAGCTAAAGTAAAGACTTTGAGATCTTAGACCTAAATGAATAAACATTTTTAAGACAGTAAAATTGGGGCGCCTGGGTGGCGCAGTCGGTTAAGCGTCCGACTTCAGCCAGGTCACGATCTCGCGGTCCGTGAGTTCGAGCCCCGCGTCGGGCTCTGGGCTGATGGCTCAGAGCCTGGAGCCTGTTTCCGATTCTGTGTCTCCCTCTCTCTCTGCCCCTCCCCCATTCATGCTCTGTCTCTCTCTGTCCCAAAAAAATAAATAAAAAACGTTGAAAAAAAAATTAAAAAAAAAAAAGACAGTAAAATTGATACCTATAGTATAGTTCCTTTTAAGATATAATATGGTCATATTCTAGGGTATTAATTACAACCTCACTAACCCAGTGATCTCAAACCTGGAGGTGTCTGAAAATAGGTTTAATACCTATTGAATATGAGGAGCTATCATCGCTTTATTCTTAACAGAGTTTATTGCATAAGTCAGGAGGTGTTTCTCTTAGTTTTTAAGAAAGAGTCTTAAAACAAAATATTAGAAATATTTTAAAGTGCAAAAATCTGGCCTGCTTCTCCGAGAAGAAACCCTCAAGCAACATAATGTAATGTTTGTTTTTCTAGAGCAGAGAGAAGGTCAAGTCAGTTCTTTTGACATAAATGGACAATAGTGTCACATTGAGAGACCATAAAAAATGGAATTAGACCCAGAGGAAATAAGACAGGGGCATGAGGTACAGGGTGCAGTGCCGTGAAGATTGTCTTGTTGATTAGTCTTGGAAGGTGATGGTCGATTTAAAAAACATAAGAATCATGAAAAAAGGTAAAAAAATTTAAAAAAAGGGAAATGACAGGAAATTTTGCTTACTTTTTGATTTTGTTTTCTCATAAATATATGTCAGGGTTTCTGATGGTTCTAGAAGTGGAGAAAGAGGGTGTCTCTCATTATTTTCCAAAAGATCTGCCATTCCCTTGGATAATTCTCCATTCAGAAACTCAACTTCCTGTTACTGAACCCCAAGTTCAGCTGCCCATCTCTCAAACAGCCAATACTCAAGGGACAAGTTTTGATTGGAAAGAAATTTGAGCTTTATTCATGAGGCCAGCCACCTGAGAAGACTCATGTGTAAAAGCCAACTCTGAAACTTCTGCCTGGCCCAGGGAGTTTTTAAGGGGTGTCAGGGTAGCTGATCACTGAAGGGAGTAAAGTGGTCTGTAAGATTGCCTACGTGCAGACTTGATGGTTCCAGGTATGGACATTATCTCAGTGCTGGAGAGATGTACCAGGGGGTCTGGTTCCTGTTTCTTGATGTGCAGGAAGACTTTGTTCTTTCTACAAAAGAATGCAAGGTCCACCGGTACACAAAGAATGTTACTCATCTGTTTTCAAATGTAGTCGGGCCTGCTGGGGAATTTGGTCCTTTATTCCTCAAGGCCAGTGGTCTGCAAAACTCAAAGAAAGTAAGTTAGTTCCATTACAGATCAAGGGACTTAGGTCAGCAAACACAGAGTGTATAAGCTTGAAGCAAAATAACCCTTATGACCAGTTGGAGTGCTGTTACATTCCAACCCTAAAAATATTCTTTATTTGATCCATAGATTTTATGCCACATTGGAAAAGAAGTTCTTTGGAGACAAATTGAATAATTCTGTTATGGGCCAAACTTTCTGTTATGACCCACAATTATGAGGAAACAAATTTAAATTTTTGACTAAGGAATGTTAAATAGACCTTGTTACATCTTGATATAAACAAGTGCCCTCGGATTTTTTTGTTTGTTTGTTTGTTTGTTTGTTTTTGAGGATAGACTAGGAGACCAGGCATTGGATGGTTCCAAAGTTAAACATTAGCCTTTAGTTATTGGGCAAGAGTCATTTCTAGCTATTTAAAAAAAAAAAATGTATGCATATTTCTCATTGTTGCTTAAAATGGAAGCACACTGAGGTCTGTGATAAAAGCAGACAAAAACAGTTATTGGAAAATAAAATTTGGTCTAGTCTCCAGCTGAAGTTGGGATAATAAATGATTCATGACAGCTGGAGACTCCTAGGGCAAGCTCATAACCAGCTAAGGGGCTTACACCAGCCAACATATAGCCCAAATTTAAGGATGTGGGCAAGGAACGCACATCCTATACTCTACAAACTGTACGGGTCTAGTATTCTTAATCCAGGGATTTGTAAATAATAAAGTATTGGCATTCTTCCCGAGTCACAGATTTCTTATCCCATCAATGTTTGTCACCATGATGAAATGAACCGATGCAGAAGATGATGATGTCCACTCTGGAGGGATTTAGTGGCTTAGGTATCAAGGTACCCTCCTTATTTCTATTGTGAGACCAACTGTAGAAATGATTAAGGAACTTGTTTGTGGCAAAGTAACCCTGGTCTTTTCCAAATGCATATAACTCTTGCCACTCAAAATGGGGTCCCTGGACAGCAGTACCAACATCACCCGAGAACTTACTAGAAATACAGAAGTTCAAGCATATGTTAGATCATTCAACTTAAAGTTTGGAAATTTAACAAGATCCCCAGGTAATACAACACATGGAAAGTTTGAGAATTCACCAGAGGCCTATCTATACCCACATGCACAGCTTTGAAAGCTTGCTACCCAAGCTGTGCCAAATCCACTCCAGTTTGGAGGTGAGAAAAGGGACAGTAAGAGATCTGTATGTTCCATACCTTCTTGCAGTCTTCATCTACCACCCACATTAAATGCCAAGACATTAGGTATTTCCTTAGAAGTCGGTATTGTGCCTTGCCCCACAGGGCACCAATATCTTGAGGGATAACATCAGAGTGCCCAGTGGATGAGCTTTCTGATAAGCTGGGGGCTCAGCAGTAAGACCGAGGGCATGCTGGGTGTCAGTGAAGATCAGTCTCATTGCTTTTCTCTTTACTTTTCCTCTGGATAAACAGAGGATTTTTGTCTCATGGGCTGTCAGTCCAACTCCTTCAGCAAGAGCCAAATAAAACAACAAAAAAAGTAGGAAGGGGAGGGCAAACATGAAGTGGATAACAGTCAAAGCAAATATCAGACAAAGCAAACTCAGTGGCATATCTACTGCAATAAAAGGAAAGAATGCTGGAGGGGAAAAGTGAATTTTGCAGGTTTAAAATGTGTTACTGAACAGCAGTGCTCGTGACCGAAACTGTCAAAAGAAAAATGGTGGGTTTTTTTTTTTCAGCTGTGGTTTGTGAGATTTAACCCTTCCTTGTTAGATAGCTCTTTAAGTGGAAGATGATTTACCTTACTCTAAATCAGCGAGTATTTTCTTACATTCTCATACTAGGTTTTACGAACTGGTTTATGTCAAGTGTGATAGTGGAGGGTTTCTAAAAGTTGTTCACCAATTAAATTGTGGCTTTTGAAGGGGCACATTATGTAAGTAAAATTGTGTTTTCATCCGTGTTTGTCACTTTTATCAGGAGAAATAGATTGTGTCCAGGACCTCATCGATTTCACATCCTCGCCCCACTCCCCAGCTCCTTTATCCGGTTTCTCTTCTCTCTTCTGGCCACCTCCCTTCAACTGTTCATCTGTGTCATTGTGGCTAGTCCTCCGAGGATAGACTGCAGAGTTCATGTAATATGGTGTCCCACTGTCTGAATAGCACTTTTCCCGATGAACTCTGAAAATATCCATCCCCTGTAATGGCAAACTCATGTTTGGTTTCAGGGTCGTAAATAATCACGGGAACATTGCCATCTAAGGGTTCTTTGACGTTAAAGTTCTATAATTCCTTGATTTTTAAGTTTCTTAATGCTCCAGGATTCTCTTTCCCCATTGATGAAAAGGAACAAGTGCATTTTATTTTAAGCCTTTTTCTAATAAGAGTGGTTTTCCTAGAGGGAGCGGTAGATTATTGTATTTCTACCTAACAAATGTATTCATTTCATCCAGCAGACCGGTAGAGATAAATGGTGTTTTGGGCCATGAAACTTCATAATTTTAGCTTCAGAGGAGGCCCTCCTTACTGCTTGGGAAGCAGGGGATTATTTCCTCCACCCTCACTCTCTTCCCCCTGCTCTTCTCTTTCAAAAAGCCTCACCCGGGAGATTGCAGAAATTTACAACCCAGACGGACCCATCTTTCAAGGTTAATGCAGTCAATCCTGACATTCTTCTTGAAACATTACCAATTTCTGTACATGAGAGAAGTTGGTGTTGGGCAGACGTCAAACATTCCTGTGCCCATAAAGCCTGCTTAGTTTTTATTTCTTCTCTTTCTTCCACATGCGAATAGGATTCTTTCTTGAGGTCATTTATCATTGTTGGCTCAGAAATACAATAAGGAATATATAAGATATAAGGATACTGCAGGAAATAAATGTTTGCTTTCCTCTTTACCCAAGACATGCAGAAACCACTCAAATATGCGGAGACCCAGAACTACCGAGAAGCGCATTTAGGGGGTGGAGAAAGATGAGCTCACCATCTTACAGATCCCAGTCTCTTGATTGGAAATTCATACAGCCATGCCTCTCAGGTTCTGTTATGTCTCAAATCATCTGTGGATCGTGTTGAAATGCAGATTCTGATTCCAGAAGTTCTGGAGAGCCTGCATTTCTGCAAAGCTCCCAGATGATGTCCATGCTATTGGCTGGGTGAGGGCATGTTGAGTAGCCAGGCCTCGGATACAGACAGAGTAAAGCTGTGTGCTCAGAGAGCCGTGATAGCTTTGCCATCCCACGTGTGATCTGAACACTAGCAGAGGTCTCCTGCCAGGCCATTTAGGAGCTCAAGGCCAAAGGAAAAACGTGCCTCCAAATATACTTACCAATATCCTACCACATTTCAAACCATGTGGAAAACGTTGATAAAATCTCTACCACTAAAACAACAACAGCAACGATGATAATAAAGGATTATGATATATAGAGCCTTGCCATGTCCGACCTGTCCCCGAGCCACTGTTGTCCTTGGGATCCTGCGTGGTGGAGTCTTACAAGGAAGCGTGAGTTGGAAATAACTGGTCCTGTCACACAATAGTGTGGAGTCACCCAGCAAATAACAGCCTTTTTTTTGTTAACAATTTTTACACTGTAATCAGGAATATTTTTACATTTATTTTGATCTTTAAAAACATTGTGTTAACAGTATTTTAATACAATAAATATGTTTATGTTGATAAGTGAGTTTTGGGCATCTCCTTAAATTTTGTGCTTCGGGCAAGTCCTCACTTTCCCCACCCTAATCCCAGCCCTGATCAGGAGCAGAAGTGTCACCTGGGAGTTTTTTAGAAACGGAAGATCTCAAGCCCCATCCCAGACTTACCGAATGAGAATCTGCATCTGAGAGAGATTACGGAGTGATTCATGCACACGTTAAAGTTTGCAAGATGTCCTTAAGAGATCACGCTTTCAAACAGGAGTTGCTCGGTCTGTGTCTCATCTTGTCCTGGAAGAAGACTTTTTGCTTAATGTTGAATTATCAGGTTTGTGGTTCTATGAGTTTCTAAAATGAATATGGTCCTAAATTTCCTCTACATTTACACAGCTTATACGAAATGTATTTATACAGCAACTAGCTTTTAGAGTTAGCCATGAAATCCTGTCTACTTTTTTTTTTTTAACCTAAACAGGTGCAGAAATAGATCTCAACACAGAAAGGTGGCTTTTATCACAAGCAGGCTCGTCCCAGAAGAATCATAAGGTAACAAGAATAGATCTCATTTAGAGTCTCTTTCTATTTTTAATTTGCCTCATGGTGAAGGATGAAGGACAACAAAAACCGCCCCAAGTTCTTTGATGCAGTCCTTCTTCTTTTGATTGTGTCTTTGAGGGGAGCTCTCAAAGGCATCAAATAAATCCATTGTCAGAACAATCTTCCGGTGTAATGAGAATGGAAAATGACACAATTATCTTTTCTTGTATCAAGGATTGTAAGGAGAGTTTGGAAAGACATTAAATGAAGCGTGTCCCTTGGGGACTTTAAACCTGTGCTCTACCAATTGTATCCCCATGCTGTGGGAGGAAGTGAATACTTTGGTTTCAAAAGAGCTGAGTAGACGTTTACAGAGGCTTTTTACCAGGAAAAATGGTGGGTCTCGGTTTGTGGATATGTTATGAATTAAAATTTCTTTGGATTCATTATCTCTTGTGTTACATTTACGTGAAAAAGCTATGTTTTTCATGATGAAATAAGCAATATGTATTTCTAGGGTGACTTTATATAAAGGTCTTCCTTTGAGTTGAGCTTTACTTAATGTAACTCAATGGCTGGTGCACTGGTTATACTGTCTCACTAGGATATATTGTTTATGAGGTGAAAAGATGAAGATATATTTTCTAGTCCGTCATCAGTCACATCCCTAGGACACAAAGTGAATAGAAATTGAGCAGTTTTGTGATCACTTTCATAACCAGAGGCCACAGTGGTTCTCAGCCAATGCCATATTGCCATGTGACATGCATTTGAAATGCACAAGGAATGTTTTGTTTGTCGAAATGACTGAGGCACTAGGTGATTGGTAGGGGATAGGTTACTAGGGGATAGTAACACCCAAGGAATAATTATACCACCCGGTGGCAGACAGACTCTAAGATGGCCCCCATGCACCCTTGCCTCCTGGGATTCATTCTCTTGTGTAATCCCCACCCTCTGAGTATGGGAGTGACATGTTATGTACTTCTAACTGTAGAATACAGCAGAGGTGACACAATATATGGGATTAGGTGAATGTTATTATGTTATAAAGGATTGTAGTATCTGTCTTGCAAGGAACTCTTTCTTACTAGTTTTGGAGAAGCTAGCTGCCATTTTGTGTGCTGCCCTATGGAGAGGGCCATTGTATCAAAGGAGGTGAGTGTGGCCTCTGGCTGACAGTCACCAAGAAACTGAGGCCCTCAGTCTGGAAACCTACAGGAAACTGCACGCTGCTAACAATTGGGTAGGCTTAGAAGGGGATCCTTCACCAGTCAAGCCCCAGGAGAGAACCCAGTCTTTACTGATACCTTGATTTCTGCCTTATGAAGAGTCAAACTAACTTGTGCCCAGATTACTGACCCAGAGAAACTGAGAAAATAAACATATTTTGTCTTAAGATATTTTTTTAAATTTTAATATTTATTGTAGCTCAAATCTTCTGGAAACATTCTTTCAGTTTTTGTTTGTCTGAAAATGCCTTTACTTTGCCTTCATTTTTTTAACTTGTTTTATTTTTTATTTTTTTAAATTTACATCCAAATTAGTTAGCATATAGTGCAACAATGATTTCAGGAATAGATTCTTTAGTGCTCCTTACCCACTTAGCCCATTCCCTTCCCACAACCCCTCCCGTAACCCACAGTTTGTTCTCCGTATTTATGAGTCTTTTCTGTTTTGTCCCCCTCCCTGTTTTTATATTATTTTTGTTTCTCTTCCCTTATGTTCATCTGTTCTGTCTCTTAAAGTCCTCATAGGAGTGAAGTCATATGATTTTTGTCTTACTCTGACTGACTAATTTCACTTAGCATAATACCCTCCAGTTCCATCCACGTAGTTGCAAATGGCAAGATTTCATTCCTTTTGATTGCTGAGTAATACTCCCTTGTATATATACACCACATCTTCTTTATCCATTCATCCATCCATGGACATTTGGGCTCTTTCCATACTTTGGCTATTGTTGATAGTGCTGCTGTAAACAATGGGGTGCATGTGTCCCTTCGAAACAGCACACCTGTATCCCTTGGATAAATGCCTAGTAGTGCAATTGCTGGGACATAGGGTAGTTCTATTTGTAGTTTTTTGAGGAACCTCCATACTGTTTTCCAGAGTGGCTGCATCAGCTTCCATTTCCACTGGCAATGAAAAGAGATCCTCTTTCTCTGCATCCTCTCCAACATCTGTTGTTGCCTGAGTTGTTAATGTTAGCCATTCTGACAGGTGTAGGTGGTATCTCACTGTGGTTTTGATTTGTATTTCCCTGATGATGAGTGATGTTGAGCATTTTCTCATGTATCATCGGTTGGCCATCTGGATGTCTTCTTTGGAGAAGTGTCTATTCATGTCTTTTGTCCATTTCTTCACTGGATTATTTGTTTTTTTGGGTGTTGAGTTTGATAAGTTCTTTGTAGACTTTGAATACTAACCCTTTATCTGATATGTCATTTGCAAATATCTTCTCCCATTCTGTTGGTTGTCTTTAAGTTTTGCTGATTGTTTCCTTCGCTGTGCAGAAGCTTTTTATTTTGATGAGGTCCCAGTAATTCATTTTTTGCTTTCGTTTCCCTTGCCTCTGGAGACGTGTTGAGTAAGAAGTTGCTGCAGCCAAGATCAAAGAGGTTTTTGCCTGCTTTCTCCTCAAGGATTTTGATGGCTTCCTATCTTACATTGAGGTCTTTCATCCAGTTTGAGTTTACTTTTGTGTATGGTGTAAGAAAGTGGCCCAGGTTCATTCTTCTGCATGTCGCTGTCCAGTTTTCCCAGCACCACTTGCTGAAGAGACTGTCTTTATTCCACTGGATATTCTTTCCTGCTTTGTCAAAGATGAGTTGGCCATACGTTTGTGGGTCCATTTCTGGGTTCTCTATTCTGTTCCATTGATCTGAGTGTCTGTTCTTGTGCCAGTACCATACTGTCTTGATGATTACAACTTTATAGTATAGCTTAAGTCTGGGATTGTGATGCCTCCTGCTTTGGTTTTCTTTTTCAAGATTTCTTTGGCTATTCGAGTTCTTTTCTGGTTCCATACAAATTTTAGAAATATTTGTTCTAGCTTTGTGAAGAATGCTGCTGTTATTTTGATAGGGATTGCATTGCTTATGCAGATCACTTTGGGCAGTATTGACATTTTAACAATATTTGTTCTTCCTATGCAGGAGCATGGAATCTTTTCCCATTTTTTTGTGTCTTCTTCGATT
The DNA here is from genome assembly GCF_016509475.1 of Prionailurus bengalensis. Taxonomy (NCBI): domain Eukaryota; kingdom Metazoa; phylum Chordata; class Mammalia; order Carnivora; family Felidae; genus Prionailurus; species Prionailurus bengalensis. The sequence goes on from NC_057343.1 coordinate 229,909,567, forward strand.
TCTTTCATAAGCTTTCTATAGTTTTCAGTGTATAGATTTTTCACCTCTTTGATTAGATTTATTCCTAGGTGTTTTATGGTTTTTGGTGCAACTGCAAATGGGATCGATTCCTTGATTTCTCTTTCTGTCACTTCATTGTTGGTGTATAGGAATGCAACTGATTTCTGTGTGTTGATTTTATATCCTGCAACTTTGCTGAATTCATGAATCAATTCTAGCTGTTTTTTTTGGTGGAATCTTTTGGGTTTCCCATATAGAGTATCATGTCATCTGCGAAGAGTGTAAGTTTGACCTCCTCCTGGCCAATTTGGATGCCTTTTATTTCTTTGTGTTGTCTGATTACAGAGGCTAAGACTTCCAATACTATGTTGAATAACAGTGGCGAGAGTGGACATCCCTGTCTTGTTCCTGACCTTAGGGGGAAAGCTCTCAGTTTTTCCCTATTGAGGATGATATTAGTGTTTGGTTGTTCATATGTGGCTTTTATGATCTCGAGGTAGGCTCCTTCTATCCCTAACTTTTGAGGGTTTTTATCAAGAAAGGATGCTGTATTTTGTCAAATGCTTTGTCTGCAACTATTGAGAGGATCTTGTGGTTCTTGTCCTTTCTTTTATTGATGTGATGAATCATGTTAATTGTTTTGTGGATATTGAACCAGCCCTGCATCCCAGGTATAAATCCCACTTGGTCGTGGTGAATAATTTTTTTAATGTATTGTTGGATCCGGTTGGCTAATATCTTGTTGAGGATTTTTGCATCCATGTTCATCAGGGAAATTGGTCTATAGTTCTCCTTTTTAGAGGGGTCTCTGGCTGGTTTTGGAATCAAGGTAATGCTGGCTTCATAGAAAGAGTTTGGAAATTTTCCTTCCATTTCTATTTTTTGGAACACCTTCAAGAGAATAGGTGTTAACTCTTCCTTAAATGTCTGATAGAATTCCCCTGGAAAGCCATATGGCCCTGGACTCTTGTTTTTTGGGAGATTTTTGATTACTAATTCGATTTCTTTACTGGTTATAGGTCTGTTCAAATTTTCTATTTCTTCCTGTTTCAATTTGGTAGTGTATATGTTTCTAGGAATTTGTCCATTTCTTCCAGACTGCCCATTTTATTGGCATATAATTGCTCATAAAATTCTCTTATTATTGCTTTTATTTCTTCTGTGTTGGTTGTGATCTGTCCTCTTTCATTCTTGATTTTATTTATTTGGATCCTTTTCTTTTTCTTTTTGATCAAACTGTCTAGTGGTTCATCAATTTTGTTAATTCTTTCAAAGAACCAGCTTCTGGTTTCATTAATCTGTTCTACTGTTTTTTTTTGGTTTCCATAGCATTAATTTCTGCTCTAATCTTTAGTATTTCCTGTCTTCTGCTGGTTTTGGGTCTTATTTGCTGTTCTTTTTCCAGCTCCTTAAGGTGTAAGGTTAGGCTGTGTATCTGAGATCTGTCTTCCTTCTTTAGGAAGGCCTGGATTGCTATTTACTTTCCTCTTATGACCACCTTTGCTGCGTCCCAGAGGTTTTGGGTTGTGGTGTTATTTTCATTGGCTTCCATATACTTTTTAATTTCCTCTTTAACTTCTTGGTTAGCCCATTCATTCTTTAGTAGGATGTTCTTCAGTCTCCAAGTATTTCTTAACTTTCCAAATTTTTTCGTGTGGTTGATTTCGAGTTTCATAGCATTGTGGTCTGAAAATATGCACGGTATGATCTCGATCCTTTTGTACTTACTTAGGGCTGATTTGTGTCCCAGTATATGGTCTATTCTGGAGAACGTTCCATGTGCACTGGAGAAGAATGTATATTCTGCTGCTTTAGGATGAAATGTTCTGAATATATCTATTAAGTCCATCTGGTCCAGTGTGTCATTCAAAACCATTGTTTCCTTGTTGATTTTTTGATTAGATGATCTGTCCATTGGTGTGAATGGGGTGTTGAAGTCTCCTACTATTATGGTATTACTCTCGATGAGTTTTTTTATGTTTGTGATTAATTGATTTATATATTTGGGTGCTGCCACATTTGGCACATAAATGTTTACAATTATTAGGTCTTCTTGGTGGATAGACCCCTTAATTATGATATAATGCCCTTCTTCATCTCTTGATACAGTATTTATTTTAAAGTCTAGATTGTCTGACACAAGTATGGCTACTCTGGCTTTCTTTTGTTGACCATGATAGATGGTTCTCCATTCCCTTATTTTCAATCTGAAGGTGTCTTTAGGTCTAATGTGGGTCTCTTGTATACAGCTTATCGGTGGATCTTGTTTTCTTATCCATTCTATTACCCTATGTCTTTTGATTGGAGCATTGAGTCCATTGACGTTTAGAGTGAGTACTGAAAGACATGAATTCATTGCTATTATGATGCTTGTAGAGTTGGAGTTTCTGGTGGTGTTCTCTGGTCCTTTATAATCTTTGTTGCTTTTATATATATATTGAATATATATACATATATTCATCTTTTCTCCCCTCAGAGAGTCCCCCTTAAAATTTCTTGCAGGGCTGGTTTAATGGTCACAAACTCTAAATTTTTGTTTGTCTGGGAAACTTTTTATCTCTCCTTCTATTTTGAATGACAACCTTGCTGGATAAAGAATTCTTGGCTGCATATTTTTCTGATTCAGCACATTGAATTTATCCTGCCACTGCTTTCTGGCCTGCCAAGTTTCTGTGGATAGGTCTGCTGCAAACCTGATCTGTCTTCCCTTGTAGGTTATGGACTTTTTTTCCCCTTGCTGCTTTCATGATTCTCTCCTTGCCTGAGTATTTTGTGAATTTGACTATGATATGCCTTGTTGATGGCCTGTTTTTGTTGAATCTAATGGGGGTCCTCTGTGCTTCCTGGATTTTGATGTCTGTGTCTTTCCCCAGGTTAGGAAAGTTTTCTGCTGTGATTTGCTCACATAACCATTCTACCTCTATTTCTCTCTCTTCATCTTCTGGGACCCCTATGATTCTGATGTTCCTTTTTAATGAGTCACTGATTTCTCTAATTCTTAAATCATGCTCTTTTGCTTAATCTGCCTCTTTTTTTTATGCTTCATTATTCTCTATAGGTTTGTCCTCTATGTTGCTGATTCTCTGTTCTGCCTCCTCCATCGTTGCTGCTGCTGCATCCATCCGTGATTGCAGCTCAGTTATAGCATTTTTAATTTCATTCTGGCTATTTTTTACTTCTTTTTATCTCTGCAGAAAGGGATTCTAATCTATTTTCAACTCCAGCTAGTATTATTGTGATTCTAAATTCTGGTTCAGACATCTTGCTTATATCTGTGTTGGTTAAATCCCTTGCAGTCATTTCTTCATGTTCTTTCTCTTGGGATGAATTCCTTCATTTGTCATTTTGAAGGGAGAAAAGTAATTAATGAGATAGAAAAATTAAAATTAAAAAAATTAAAATTAAAAAATTAAACACACACACACACACACACACAAACCTAATAAATGATGCCAGATCCTAGGTGTGTTTTGGTCTGGATGTTGAAAGTGGTTTGACAGATTAGAGAAAAAAAGGGGGGGGGGGACAAAAAAAAGGAAATCGTTTGTGAATTTGAAAAAATGAATACACTGAAGTAGACTAAAATGAAATGATGGGAGTAAAATAGAATTTGAAAAAATTTACACAGAAGTAAAAAATATAGTAGAAAAAATTTAAAGAAAAATATTTTTAATAAAAATTAAAAATAAAAATGAATTTTTTCTCCTTCTGTATTCAAGAAAAAGAAAAGAAACAAAAAAGAAAAAAAGAGAAAAAAAGCAGAAATCGTTTGAAAATTTGAAAAAGTGAATAGGATGTAGTAGACTAAAATAAAATGGTGGAAGTAGAATAGAATTTGAAAAAATTTACATGAAAGCAAAGAATACAGTAAAAAATTAAAGAAAAATATTTTTAATAGAAATTGAAACTAAAAATGAAGTTTTTCTCTTTCTTCATTCAAGAAAAAGAACAGAAATGAAAAAGAGAAAAAAGACACAAAAAAGAAATCGTTTGAAAATTTGAAAAGGTGAATACACTGAAGTAGACTAAAATAGAATGATCGAAGTAAGATATAGAATTTGAAAACATTTTCAGAAAAGTAAAAAACATAGTAAAAAAATCAAAGAAAAATATTTTTAATAATAATTGAAAATAAAAATGAGTTTTCTTCTCTTTCTGTATTCAAGAAAAAGAATAGTGTACAAGAGAAAAAAAAAAGAAAGAAAATTGAATAGATAGACCTAACAGATTGAAATAAGACTGAAATTACTTCGTTTTCCCCTAGAAGTCAGACTATGTAGCAGTTTATAGTCTATAAACTAAGTAGGTGGTGAGACTTGCGTTCCTGACACACAGCGAGGTTGGCCCAATTGGGCGGGGCTCAGTGTAATGGCTCCATTCTCCACTAGATGGCGCTGCTAGCCTGCTGGAGTGGGTTGTGGCACGTGTAGGTGCGTATGCGCATGCGCAGGAGGGGTGATACTGGCACCATTCAGCTACGCGGTCTGTTCTCCCGGATCTGCAATGGCGCACTGGTCCTCTGTCTTCAGCTCTCCTCCACTCCCGGCTTTTTCACTCTCCGTGACCAGGCCCCAGGCAGTACCTCTCTCCCAAGTTTTGACTCAGATGTGGCTGTTTTCCCTGGCCCCTCACTTCCCAAGGACTGCGGCTTTGACCCGTTCCCGCCCCTCTGTGGGAGGGTCTCACTGAGCAATGGCCCAACGATGGCCGATGGCCGAATGTCAGTTGCGCCCAGGAACGCCTGCTGGACCCTGCTGATGCCAGAGCCCCGAGACTGCGGCCGGGTGCCAGCCCGCCCCAGAAAAATTTCACGAGACAGCGTAGCAGCAGCTTTTCATCGCCACACACACCTGGCACCAGGCTTCACCCTCAACAACCTGGTTCCAGCACCAGCGAATGTGGCCGTTTTCTGGGGTCTGCCGGGACCAGGTGGCTTCAACAGTCTCCACCAAACGTCCTTCCGGCAGTGGAACCGCTTTTCCCGGTGTGGCCAGAGAACCTCCCGGACCCCACTCTGTTCCCGGAGATTCGCCCTTCCCACCAGAGCACCGCCAGGTATGGAAACGCCGAGTTGCAGCCTTTGCGCTCCCCTTGTTTACAGTCTTAATGGAATTTAAACCCTCTCCTTTTTCCCTTCTCCTTTCTCCCTTTTTAGTTTAGTCCCTGCGGCTGTTTCCAATTTTCCACTTTCTCTCCAGGTGCTTTTTGGGGAGGGGTGCTTTTCCCGTATTCCCTGCCCCCCTCCCCCAGTCTCCATCCTCTGTCTGCCTGCAAAAGCAGTTCCCTGCCCGCCGTCGGCTTCTCTCTCCCCAAGTTCACCTCTCTGTGCCACATACCTGCTGAATTCTGTGGTTCAGGTTTTGCAGATTGTTGTGTTAATCCTCCCATCGGTTTTCTAGGTGTGTAGGATGGTTTAGTGTTGATCTGGCTGTATTTCATGGACACAATACACACAAAAAACTTCCATGCTGTTCCGCCATCTTGGCTCTCCTCCCCCCCCCCCCCCCAGTCTGAAGCTCTTAGGTTTATGGTAATTGGTTGTTCAGAAATAAATAACAAATGCAAACCTGTTTTAGTCATTGTAGGCTGCTCTCATGTATACTGTGGACTGAGTAGCTTAGACAAGAGACATTTATTTCTTATACTTCTGGAGGCTGGAAGTTCAAGATCAAGGTGTCTGCAGATCTGGTGTCTGATGAGAGCCTGCTTTCTAGTTTGCAGATGTCCATCTTTTCTTTGTCCCCTCATGTGGTAGACAGCAGAGACGGGGAGCGGGCGCTCATGCCTCTTCCTGTAAGGGCACTAATCCCAGTCATGAGCGTGCCACCCTTGCGATTTAATTATCTCCCCAAAGTCTCACCTCCTAATGCCATCACATGGGGGTTTAGGATTTTAAAATATGGATTCTGGAAGAGAGAAACATTCAGTATGTAACAACACTCCATGTCAATGGAAACTACATTGAAAAATACTGCCTATAAATCCTTCAATACGGGTTGCCTAAATTGATCAATTTTTTAGTGACCTTTCTCAACAGAATAAATTTCAACTAACTGGATTATTGCACGTTCAAATCATGTGGCATCATGAACACCTGATGTGGTCTTCACGCACAGAACGTAACAGATGCTCAGAAAGTTTGCTACATGAATGATATGTAAACTCAGACTGCAATGGAAACCATGACTCTCTAAGAGCGCCACCTTCAGCCTCTGTTAAAGAAAACCACACAGGGAGTAAGCGTGAAACACCACTGGCTTAAAAAGTTGTCCAGTTGTGGATTTATCCAACATCCAGGTTAGGAGTACTTGTTTGGCTAAACGTTTGTGGTTTTCACCTGGTTATTTATCACTGCATAATCACAGCCATATTTCCCACCTTGAGTAATTTAAGGAAAGCTTCTGGTGTTTATGTGGATGTTTCCTCAAGGACTTTGATAATTCTGCTCATCAAGCTCATTTCATCCTGTAGGGATGGCGATGTGGCTTCTCTGATCCCAAGGCTGACATTCACATAATTCCACTGCAGATAATAGGAGGGAAGGGGAGCAAATTGTCATTGGGGGGATCTAGGGCCAAATCAAAAGAGGGCAATATCTGTACCCCCCTTCTTTCTTTTTCAAGGCTCAACTGAATATATGCAACATGTCGTCCATCCAGTGACTCCTATATTTCCAAGCCTCCTCTGCAGCTAGGGGTGGCCACATGGCCCTGTTTTAGACCGTATAGAGTGAGCACAGCTTTGGGATCACATTTTTTTATAAGAAGATGGTTACTGTCACTCTCCTTCACTCCCTTTCCATTGGCTGGGCAGTGGCAGACTGAAGCTACTTCCTGGAATGCAGAGATGGGAAAGAAAATGTGTAGGACTGCTCACAAGGTACACTGGGGGCCAGCGGTGCACGCCGCCCCCCCCCCCCCCCCCCCCCCGCTTTGCATTCAGTAGCATCTTGTTGGTAGCTTGGCATCTGAATATTTACACTGTGGAAGTTGGAAAATGCTACAAATCAGGATTTTTTGTTGTTGTTGTTTATTTTGAGAGCTGGTTTTAAACTTTTACCAGCAATATCACCAGATAAAAGTGCTATGCTGAGGATTGCAACCTTGACCTTCCAGTCTGGATCTGCAGGGACAGACTCCTCACCTGGACTGCTTACCTCCAAGGGCCACATAGGTGAGAAACACCATCCATCTCACTTCAGTCCCTGGAGGGTAGAGTCTTAGTACAGCAGCTCAGCCGCTACTCTAAGGCAGGCCCAGAATTCTGAGCTGGGGGCCACCTGCCCGACTTCTACACACTCCCTCGGTGCTCTACTCTGACTGCCTCACCACTCTGAAAGACACTGCACTGGAGTGTCTGGGAACTTTATCTTCTCCCCCTTGTATTTCTGAAAAGGATCCACTTGCCGGGTCTCAGATATCAAATATCCCTGTAACAGACTCTGCCACAGGGTTACGGCCTTGATCTTCCCAGACTGGCAGGTCTTTCATGTGGATTGCACATTGAAGCGTCCTCTGGAAGCTGCTTCTGATGGAGCTTGTGGGGAGGACATGGCCCCGTGGCTGGAATTTGCTCTGCGGTTCCATGGTGCCTGGGAAGCCAAGGGGAGGCTCTCCAGGAACTCCTTCACTCTGTTGGCTTCTGAGTGTGTTAGTAAATTTTCTGTTCAGCAGGCCCCTCCCCTGATTTCTTATCCTCTGAGCTTTCAGGGTGAATAACAGTGCTTTTACTGGCACCACACCGTAGGCCTTCCCGGGCACGTTCATATCTGCTGTGTCACTTGATCCTGTGAGGCAGCAGGACTCAGGTCAGCATACCCACCGCCTCTCAGGCAAGGGCCAGAGATGTTCAGTGCTCTCCCAAGTTTGTACTGAGCCGGAAAGAAGCCACGTCTCTGAGTCCTACTGCTCTGCTGCACGGGTGACTGCCTGCACTGTGACATCACCAGGCCTGGGATTGGATTTTTCACTAACGCTGGTTGCATAAGGGATCCCAGCTTTGATTTCCTCATTTGTAAAATGGGACTAGGAGTTCTATCTCATGGCTTATTGTGGCAATCAGATGACACTCAGCACAGTGTATGTCATAGAGGTAGCATCCAGTGGATGGCACCAGCCAGGGCAGGGCTGGCTGTCCATTGTTGCTCTTTTTCCAGACTTTGTCTCTATTTGATCCCAGCATTACCTCTGGATTCAGAGGCTGGAGAAGGAGCAAGGTAGAAGAAAGGGTCCTTTTCGTAAGCAACTGAATAGAATTAAAGTTGTCAAAGGGGTCACGATGGCCTTTTGCTCAAAACCCAGTTCATCGCCTCACACACTATTTAAGCTCCGAATTCATTGCACCACCGGTTATTTTTCCCTGGCCAGGTTCCTGGGCATCAGTATCGACTGAGGGGGGGCAGCTGTGGAGTCATGCCCACGCCTCCCCTCTGGAGCGCCAACCCTCCCATAGAAAAGGGTCTGGCTCTTTCATGATCTCATTTCAGAGAGATGGCTTCCAGATCCTTGAGAGAGACTGTGAGGCCTAAAGCTGAGAAGCCCATTTAGCTTTTAAAAAGATTTACATATATTTCAAAGAGATAGAGAAAGAACTTACAATTGTAAATTTTCCTTAAAAAATTGCTCTAAGAAAAGGGAGGAGGGAGGAGTTTCTTGTCATTTCTGTTGTATCTACCCTCATATCTGTTCATTTCGGGGGAGTAAAAGCAACTCTCCTTCCCTGTAGAAGACTTCATTTAAAATGACACCTGCCAGGGCGCCTGGGTGGCTTAGTTGGTTGAGTGACTGACCCTTGATTTTGGCTCAGGTCATGATCTCATGGTTTGGGAGATCGAGCCCTGTGTCAGCCTCTGTGCTGACAGTGCAGATCTTGCTTGGAATTCTCTCTCTCCCTCTCTCTCTGTCCCTCCCTGACCCATATGTGCACCCACACTTGCTATCTCTCAAAATAAATAAATACACATTAAAAAAGAAAAGGTGATACCAGCCGGCCTGGTTGCCTTGGTTGGGCCAAGCTGTTCTCTTCCTAGAAAACTCTTCCTGATGGCTGAAGAACCTGGAGATTGATGGGTCTGGAATGAGTCAATACCCATGGTGAGAAGGGTTTCAGGACATGTAAGAAGGGCCTTGGACAGGGTGAGAGAGATTTCCAGGCAAAGCAAAAAGGGCTTTGAAAGAGATTCTGTTGTTTGAGTCTACATTTCTCTATTTTATGAGGTATGACAGACAATGACCCAATAAAATCAGATATTGTTATTGCAAATCGGATGGCAACCTCATGTATATAGTTGAGTATTTAACACTCAGCACCCACGAACCCACAGCATCCTCACGTGGGGCTAGTTGGCATAACCGAGAGAGAACGAACGATGCCTAACAGTGCAGCAAGGATTTACATGGTGCTCTGTGATCCCCAGGTGTGGAAGTCTCCCCTGCTGATCTTCCCTTCCCATGGAAGATGCCTCATCCTAGATATTTTTCTCCCCATCTTTTCTAATAGTAACGACACCATCCACTTTGCATGTAATGTGTAGGCATCGCTGCTTGCATTATCTGATACACTCCTACCAACAGGACTTTTTTAGAGATGAAAACACTGAGGCTCAGAGTTCCTTGCTGTAGGTCACACAGCTAACTCAGAGTCAGGACAAAATCGGGCCAAGTGGGCAGAATTCTAGGATGTGTCTAGTGGCTCTGACAGTAAGCTCTATTCCAACCCCAATTTAGAAGTTTGGGGAAGGAGTGTTGGTCAAAATCTCGGATACCATCCATCCCCAGGATTCTTAGAATTGCAGACCATGATCCATTCACAGGCCAGGATATCAATTTTACTGGCTCGCAAACCACCCACATGGAAAAAAGTGATAGGGAAGAGAATATAAAATATCACAGTAACCACATGTAGAAAGGGTAAGTACTGGTTAGTGAGCTTTGCTTTCACTTATAACTGTATGGAATCAAATTGTTAGTATGCAAGGCTACAATGTCTTGATATCCACAACCTTTTCATTTCACAGATGGAGACACTGAGGTCCACAGGGAGTGAGGGGGTGGTCTGAGGTCACAAAGCTAATTATCAGCAAAGCCCTGAATAGAACCGAAGGCACTTGTTGTTTTACCGTGTGTGCATTCTTCTTTCTTTGTCCTCCTTTTCGATCCCTCTGTAATACAGCGCTGGGAGCTCAAAATCTCATCTCCCGTCAGTGTTAGACAGTGGCTTAATAGGGCTTAGCTTTTCAGAACAGAAATGAGTCCTGTTTGTTTTGAAAGGAAAGCTAAACTGAACAGGCAACTGGCTGTTGAATAAAGGTCTTGTGGGATCAGGGCAAAAACAAAAAGCTTGTTTGTGAAGCTTCTTGGGGGACCTGGGAATTGAGAACTCCAGGTGGTCCTGAGAAGCAGCTGAAATTTCCCTGCTCTACTGGGTTCTACATGCAGGAGAAGGCAATACATGCCCGAGGAACTGCAAAACCCAGGCTAACCTTTGCTGGAGAGCTGGAGCCTTCGCAAAGGGCACGATAACCACCGCGTTGATTGCAAAGCCCTCCATAATTGGAGACGGGAGGGAGGCAATGGTGACCCAGCTCGCTGAAGGAGGGGTGGGCATGATGAATCACAGATTTGATTTCCCTAGTGTGGCACGCAAAGCCTTGGGGCATGCCATTTAGCTGTTTGGTGTCTTAGTTTCTCATCTGTAAAATAGAGATAAAAATCCTTCATTATCTTGCAAAGCTGGATGTGGGGATTAGTTAGGTGCAATACGAAGATGAGTAAGGGTTATAAATTTTTACAACTGTTAAAAAAAGAAAAGGAGGAAGAAGGCATGAGGAAAGAACAGAAGCCAAATGTTACTGTTCATTAAAGTCAGGTCCTAAGCATCTAAATTACATGGCCTGTGTTATTTTCTCAAATTGTAAAAACTACCTTGCATCCTTAAATGATATTTTTATTTTTATGAATAAAAGACTTCTTCCTGAAGTCTTCCTGAAGTCACTGAAAGAACTCCCAGTGGCCAAATGCTGGAACAATTTGAGCAAGAAAATAAATAAAGTAGTATTGGACTATAACTCAGAGTATAAGATAAATATCCCTGAGTCTATACTGACATAAAGGAGTGAGTTAATACATGCGAGAGAAGAGACAAGTCTGTTCAGAATTCCAAATAATTCATGCGATACTCTACCCTCAAAGAGGTGAAGCATAACCTCCTCTTCTTATGTGTGGGCTGCCCCTAGAGACATCCTTCTAAAAGTACCACATGGAAAGGGTTGAGGGGAAGAATAACTTTGTGGTGGAAAAAATCTGACAACCACTACCTCTGCCAGGTGGTCAAAGTCAACATCAGTTGTGACAAGTCATGTTGATAATAGGTACCCTTGATATCATGTGATGAGAGTGGCCCTTTACCTCTTTTGTCTTTCTCCCAAACCCATGAGCACAGTCGAGTCAAGAGAAAGCCATTGGACAAGCCCAAATTGAGGCACAGCCTATGTAATATCTTACTACTACTCCCTAAAACTGTCAAGGTCATCAAAAACAAGGAAACTCTGAGTCTTATGGGCAAGAAGACCCTAAGGAGATGTGATAAGTAAATATAATCCTGGATGAGGTGCTGGAAAAGAAAAAGGACATTAGGTGAACACTAAGAAAGTCAGAATGAAGTATGGAATTTAATTAATAGTGATTAGTGTTGGTTCTTTAATTGTGACAAATATACCATACTAATGAAAGATGCTAATAGGGAAAACTCTGTGAAGCATATTAGGACTCTTTGTATTATCCTTGTACTTTTTCCCTAAAAAGTATTCTGATATAAAAACTTTATTTAAAAAAGACTTTCTAGGGGCACCTGGGTGGCTCAGTCGGTTAAGCGTCTGACTTCGGCTCAGGTCATGATCTCGCTGTTCATGAATTTGAGCCCCATGTTGGGCTCTGTGAGCTCAGAGCCTGGAGCCTACTTTGGATTCTGTGTCTCCCTCTCTCTCTGTCCTCCCCTGCTCCCACTATGTCTCTGTCTCTCTCAAAAATTAATAAACATTAAAAAAAGAATTTCTAATCTAAAAATCATGTTAATTTTCAGATCAGTTTCAGCAGATACATATGGCATGCTTGCCAAGTGACAGGCACATAGTCCCTGATCTCAAAGATTTTAAAATATTCAGGGGGCACATGTGTAAACACACACTGGGATGTGGGGAGATATAGAATGGCATAATGCTACACACTGTGAATGCCGAGACCATGGAGAGGGGATGATTACATTCGCCTAGTGCTGGGGCATTCCTCCAACAGCTCGTTAGCAGCATCTATCTTTACCAGTTGGGTGAGTGGCGGTGCTATGAGAAGGAGCCCACTGGGTGGTGGGCATTTAGTTTTGAACCTGTTGAATTTGAGGTGTTTGTAGAATACCCAAGTTTAGATATCCAGTAAGAAGTCCAGTGTGTGGGTCTGCTTGCAGGTATGGACTTGGGTATCATCAATCTCTAAACAGTAACTAAGGCAGATGATATAGGAAGCGTGTGATAGTACTTTTGCTAAGAGAATAGTATTGATGTGTGAGTTATAGTGTAGCTTAGATGAAGAACCAGAGGCCCGGCCGTGCCAATTACTAACTGAAACAGAGGCAAATTGTTTTAGCTTCTGAGCCACAATTTTCTAATCTGTAAAATGGGGATAGCAAGGTCCCTGGTCTTCTCTACCTTTTAGGTTTGATGGGGAGGGGTAAATCAGAGAACATTCATTATACGGGTCCTTTGTATTCTGTAAAGAGCTACAGAGATGTAAGACATCCATTGTGTCACTGCTTAGTGAGTGCTACCAAGTAAATTCACTTAAAAACTGGTATCCCTAACTGCTTAGCTTTCTAAAGGCTCTGGTTTAATTGGATGTCAATTTTTTTTTTAGAAACAAATTTTAAATATCATGGTTATTTGCACACTACATAGGGAGATCTTTGCAAGTCAAGGCTCTTAGCTCATGATCAACTTCTCTTCCTAAACCGTTGACAATATTGCATTTCTTATCATGTCTTAGTACTACTTCCAGGAGGAACCTAGAAGCCATTTTTGAAAATTTTCCAGTGCAATTATGTCTTTTATAACAAGTAGGTGTTCTGTTTGTAAAACTTTCTAATAAAACCTTTGCCTGAAGTTCTTGTCTGTTTTATGAGCACGACACGGTAGGACATGAAGAAATGGAGAAACCAATACCGTTCTCACTGCAGAAATCGGGCAATTTTTTCAGAATGAGGGCTGAGAGACCAACTAAGCCCAAGAATATATTCAACTTGGGTGAAAATCAAAGGAATGAAGAAGCATGAATCATGCATGCTAGAGAGTTGATTCCTGGCTTTCATACTGAGGCTTGACAGACAGAGATTTCTTCTCAGTTAACGTAAGCGTACATGCTCTCCAGGTGTGAGCTTGACTGCTGGCCATGGATTTTCCCTGCTATTAACCTTTTCAAAGTTTCCAGCATTGGAATTAAGGGACTCTGTCTGAGTTTTCATTATGAGGGGGTACAGTCTGTGACCTATTCATACTAAGTGTTCACTTCCTTTTGCCTGAAGCTCATCCACTGCCCTGCCACCTGGCAAGTTCCAACAAATGTCATGGAAAAAACAGAGATAGAGCTGTAATGAAAAGTGAGCCTTTTTTCCCTCCTCCTTTAGAGCACACAGACAGTGTTCTTTCTCAATTAATAACCACCTACTGACGGTGTAGCCTTTTGAGTGACTCCGGCAGTAGCATCGAGCTCTCGCTGAAGGCCGTTTAGAGCAGCCCCCCGTGTGGGAATGATAATCTGCCTTTTGAAAACTTTGTTTGATATGTATTTTTTTTTAAAAGTCTGAATAAGAGGAGAATGAAAGTGAACTAAATGGAATTAAGTTAGAAGCTAGATCTTTGTGATAAAACATAGGGTGTTTCAATGTAGGAAAATATTGATCCTGACATGTCTCTCCTAGGGAAGAAAGATTTATCAGCTCTACAGTCAGATCCTGAAGAGGCAATTTCTCAGTTCACTTAAAGGGAGTGTGACGTACCCAGAAAGAATAATTTTGGTGAAATATTTGTCTAGTGAGGAGTGAGATCATATTCTTTCATTTTCTCACCTTTTTTTTCTAATTCAAGGCACAGATGATCTTAAGCCATATTTTAGCAACTTGTGTTTGAATCCCATACCTTCCATTGAGAAGCTTTGTGACTTCAGACCTGGGGGTTAAGAGTTTTGAGGCTGAAAATCTTCATTATATTAGGATATTAATTTACATTTCGTAAAGTTATTGAGAAGACTCAATGCAAAATATCTATAGGCATTACAAATATGTGCCTTGTTGCTATATTGCCCTCTCACTTTCAGACATGACAAGGCAATATTTGTAAATGCTCAAAGAAAAAGATAACTTAAGCCAACTGTAATGTAAGCCACACCTAAGTTAATTGTGATCTGAATGGCGAAGTTGTGTAAGACTTGCCTCCAGTGGAAGGTGGCCAACTTAAATGTTATCGTGAAGATCCAAGGTCATGGTGAAATCAAGGGAAAGTGAACACCACTCAGTAATTTGACGAAGACATTCGGAAAACTTGAGAGAACCTAATGCTGGGGAGAATGTGAATGAGTAACTGAAAGAGTGTGAATGAGTAGAGCAGCTGGAGCTGGTGCTGTTAAGGGTCATTCTCCCAGTGTGACCCCAGGGAGAGCTGGTTGGAGTGATTCAGTCGGCACCTCTGTGCTTCCAGGTATTTGGTTTCAGGGCCTTCCTGCCTACGTGTTGTGGGTTGAATTGTGTCTCCCACCAACCCACAAAGGTGTTGAAGTCCTAACCCCCCAGGATTTCACGTGGCTTTACTTGGAAATAGGGTCTTTGTAGATGATCAAGTAAAGATTATTAGGATGATCCTTAATCCAATATGACTGGTATCCTTTTTTTATAAGGGAAAATTCAGAAATAGAGACTGATAGATACATGCAGAAGGAAGATGATTCTTCAATCAATAGGGAGAATACCATCAATAAGCCAGGAGACATCTGAGGCTACCAGAAGCTAAGGGAGATGCATGGAATAGATTCTCCTTCACATCCTCCAAAAGGAACCAACTCTGTCAATATCTTGATTTCGGATTTCTAGTCTCCAGAACTGTGAGACAATAAATATCTGTTGTTAAAGCCACCCAGTCTTGTTACTTTGTTATGGCAGCCTCAGGAAATTAATATATCACTCTTTGCTAGAGAGGAAAATATTGATAGTTACTTGTCTGCTTCCTTCATTGACTGGAACATAAGCTGCATACCTTGTTTATCTCCATTGTGGTACCTAGAACTGTGCCTGGGTAGGTGCACCACAATCTATATTTGTTGAATTGTTGCTATTGGGCCTAGCATGGGAGTGACAAATGCAGGAGTCATGGAGTCCTGATTTGACTGAATCAAATGAAGCATACTAATGCTAAGCACAGATTTGCTCTGGAATGTGACCTCCAATCAACAAATAAACCATCCCCAAATGGTAGATATACTATGCTCTGATCTGCAAAGGATATCTGATAATTAGGATGGCCTTGCTGTTGCTCTCATATAATCAAAACTGGATTATAAATATTTAACACATAACTGGCATGCAAAATGAATACTAAGCACTTATATTTAGATATTTTTTTAACTTCTCTAGCAAGCTTCTGACTTACCCTTGGAAACCAGCAATTTGTAAGATCTATCTAAATTATTCTGGTGAGGTTCTGTATTAGTTTTCTATTGCTCCCATAACAAATTACCAAAAATTTAGTGACACGAATTCGCTCTCCTACAGTTCTGGAGGTCAGAAGTCTAAAGTGGGCCTCACTGGGCTCTGTGGGCGAGGCTGTGTTCCCTCTGCAGGCCCAAGGGGAAGAATCTATTTCCTTACGTTTTCCAGCACTTGGATACCGCTTGCATTTTGTGACTTATGGCCAGCCCGCTCCCACCTTCAAAGCCAGCAATGGCCACTTGGATTCTTCTCCTGCTGCCATCTCTCTGGTTCTGACATTTTACTGTTTTCTTACTCATTTAAAGGGAATTGTGATTACATTAGGCCCACCTGGATAATACTGGCTACTCTCTTTTTCTTAAAGTCAGCTAGTTAGCAAACTTAACTGTTTGCAAACTGAATTTCCTCCTGCCATATATCATATCACAGCTTCCAGAGATAGTACATGGTCATCTTGGGGAGGCCATTATCATTCTGCTGCTGTAGAGTTGGAGAACACAGGTGGCATCATTATCTTACTCTGCCTGCCATGGGTGCTCTCCCATGAGATACAACATTACTGTCCGGGGTTAGAGGGCTTTCTCCTGCTGAGCCAATGTCACACTCAAAAACGTAATCTTGGGGTGGATTTATGAGATTGAGACAGGAATGTGGGTTTTGAAACAGGCCTAAGGACAGCTCTTCACAAAAATCTATTCTGCAGTGCATTAATAAACCGTATATGGAAAAAAAAAGGTGTTTCATGGTCAAATCACACTGAGAATGCAGATTAAGCAAAACTAATTCTGCTATTTCTTGGCAGAAAGACTTCAAGAACTTTCTTTCTGTGCATTGTGGTTCTTCAGGAAGGCTACCACAGCATACAGGGCCCCCAGATTATTTGGCTCCAGAAAGCTTGTTTTGCAGAGCATTTTGTGCGGCTAATGATCCGTGGAACACGCTGTGAGACATTCTGATATACAATATATTTTAGAGCCCTGAAAAGAATTAGGAGCCTCTCTGGACTGAAGCATATATATTGGAAATTGGCTTCTAGAGTTCCCAACACTTAATTGCACTGACAGTTCCTAAAACAAATGAATCATTACCTGGGGGTTGAAAATAAGCTTGCTACTTAGAAATCTTCATAGCAGGAAGGTATAGGAGGCTATCTTGACATGCTCTTAACTCAACATACCCAAAGCTGAACTTGCCATCTTCTTCCTCTCTCTTCCTGACCTATCTTACTATTATATTATAGGCTGAGTTGTGTCCTCCTCACATTCATATGCTGACGTCCTAACCACCCCCACCTTCGCACCATACCTCAGAATGTGGCTGTATTTGGAGGAAGGATCTTTAAAGAGGTCATTAGGTTAAAATAAGGTCATTGGTGTAAGCCCT
The DNA here is from genome assembly GCF_016509475.1 of Prionailurus bengalensis. Taxonomy (NCBI): domain Eukaryota; kingdom Metazoa; phylum Chordata; class Mammalia; order Carnivora; family Felidae; genus Prionailurus; species Prionailurus bengalensis. The sequence goes on from NC_057343.1 coordinate 229,926,691, forward strand.
ATCCAGTAAGACTGGTGTCCTTATAATGAGAGGAGATTAGGGTACACACAGTTACAGAGGGAAGACCATATGAAGACACAGGGAGAAATCTGCTATCTATCAGCCATAGAGAAGGACCTCAATCCTGCTTACACTTTGATCTTGGACTTCTGGCCTGTAGAATTGTGAGAAAATAAATTTATGTTGTTTAAGCCACGCAGACTGATACATTTTTATGGCAGCCCTAGAAAACTAATGCGCCTACCTTATTAAATTCTTCCTATTTGGCCCAAAGCATCACCATTTATTTCCACCTTTTCTTATATCCAGTGTAAACCTTAGCAAATTTTCTTCTATTTATGTCTCAAGTTCAACCCTTCTCCTCCTCTATTCCCACTTCTGCCTTGCTTGTCTTGCAGCCTTTTCTCCTCATAACTGAACTGCTGCACCAGCATTTTCCTCTGAGATTGGTCTGTGTCTCCATCCAGGCTGTGTTCTCTCCCAGCCTCCACCTGCTTTCCTGGCATGTGAATGCCATCCTATCATTTCACTGTCTTCAGGGAGAATCGGCTCAATGCGGTGGTCCTGTTAGTAACAGTTTACAGTCGTACCTGGGCCTGCGTTAGTCGCCACGTGAATCAGCCCATGTGCTGCCTTCTTTGTGCCTACATGCATCTCTGCCCAGAACTCTCCTTCCTCCTCTTCACCCATCCAGATCCTTATACTATTGAAGACCCACCTCACATCCATCTCCCTGATTCCCTTCAACAGTTTTTCAGTCCATGCTCATAGTGCTTCTTTCTCCCACAGCTCCATAAGCTGCTGTTCTTCTTAATAAAAACAAAGTTGACATAGCCAAGGTTGCCAGAAGAAAGAAAATGAGCTGGTGGCAAAGAGCACCCAGCCCCCTGGCCTGACTGATTGCTGAAAACTGCTTTACTCTTGACTTGCTATCTCTGCAGTCAGGCTGGCTTTTTCCTTAAAATTCATCCCTAATGTGGGATGATGACCACTCATAAGTATCTTCTATAGATCCTGTGTAAATATCCTATAGACATGTAAGAGAAATGTCTTTCTTTTTCTTTTTAGTTTACTCATAACTAATAGACAGAGTATAAATACATTTATAAAATATGATTGGTTCCAATGATTGTAGACCAAGAATGTCATCATGAGGTCCTGGGAAAAATCACCTACTTCCAAGGTCTGCCCTTTGCTGGCCTCTGGCATGATCCTCCAGGAGAAATCTTGCTTTGATTCCCATCACTCTGGTTAGTCACTTCAAAGTCCAGATCAAGGGTGAGATACCGGGTTCCTTTGCTTGCCCTGATAGCATTGAAGACCTGCCTCTGCTCATATGATTGACATTGGCAATGATTTCTCCTGTTAGGTAAACCCATGCATTCTGTGTTTTGAGATAGAGCCCAACACTTGCAGAACCACAGAATGCTGAAATAAACACATTACACAAGAACCCAACAGTCATAAGACGCCACCAGTGGACATCAGTGGAGGTTTTTTCTCCTTTATGCACATGAGTCTTTATTGTCAAGGCAATCTGACTGTGACACTTGTCACTTCAGTGTTGATTTGGTAGATGTATTAGTTTACTACGGCTCCTATAACAAGTTACCACAAACTTAGTGGCTCAAAACAATACAAATATATCATCCAGCTCTGGAGATCAGAATTCTAAAAGGAGTTGGCAGAGCTGTGTTCCTTCTGGAAACTCTGGAGGAGGATCCAGCTTTGCCTTTTCTAGAGTCAACAGGCTGCCCGGATTCCTTGACTTATGGCCCATCCTCCATCTTCAAAGCCAGAAGCCCACTCTCTTTCTGCTTCTGTTGCTGCACTGCCTTTATCCTCACCACATCCCATCTGTCACCCCCCTGCCTCCCCTGATAAGGACCCTTTGATCACACTGGACAACCCAGATAATCCAGGATGATCTCCCCATCACAAGTTTCTAAGTTCAATCACATCTGATACTGTAGATTCCAGAAATCCATATGTGGATATTGTTGAGGAGTGCATTGTTCTGCCTACGATAGAAGAAAAGGATAGATATATAGGTGTCTCTTCCTCCCTCAGCTAAGTGCCACAAAGATGATGACTTTTCAGGAAATTAAAAAAGTTTTTTTTTTTTTTAAACCAAGTTCACAGGAATAGTTGAGCATCTCTACTACAATCTCAAATCTTGTAACCTATGTATAAATATGTAATATAATACCCATTTAAGATGTATTTATATATACAGTAAAACCTTGGTTTGTGAGCATAAATCATTCCAGAAACATGCTTGTAATCTAAAGCACTTGTATATCAAAGTGAATTTCCCTGTAAGAAATAATGGAAACTCAGATGATTTGTTTCACAACCCAAAATATTCATATAAAAATGATTACAGTACTGTAATATAATACAAAATAATAAAGAAAATACAAAATATAAAGAAAAATAAACAAATTAACCTGCACTTGTCTTTGAAAACCTTTGTGGCTGGTGTAAGGGAGACAAGAGAGAGGAGGGTTATTGTGTAGGACAACTTTCACTGTCACTAATGGAATTACTGTTATCTGTTGGCTCAATAGAATCTTTTGCATGGGGGCCATTGTATACACTCACACAGATGTTGACTATAGTACAGTATTAATAAACTCTTGTCATATACTGTATTTAATATAACTGGCAATAAGGCAGCAGAGGAAAGGGTCTATATCAGTGGGCAGCCTGATCTAGAATGAAGCAAAGCATTCCTAAACTCAATCTTGTATGGAAAAACAAGACTGTCCATAAGTGCTTGGAAGTGACAAAAATACACTAGTGTCAGTTCTGAGCACCTTCCAACGTTCTGAGAAATCACTGATTTCTGCCACATGCCATGGTCTGAGACTGAGCATCTGAGCACGGGAGACGATCACCTACAATCCCACAGCGATGAAAGAGAGAGAGAGAGAGAGGAAAGGGAGAGAAGAACCATTGGCTCAGTTGTTGATCATGTGACATTCATGCACCACTCATATTGCAAGATGTCGCTCCTCTATCAAGTTAAAATTTATTAGAAATGTTTGCTCGTCTTGTGAAACACTCGCAATCCAAGGTTTACTCTAACTACTTATATAAATTTATTTCTGTGTTAATTTGTTTGGGTTACTGTAACGAAAGCACCTAGACTTGGTGGCTTATAAGCAACAAACATTTATTTCTCATAGTTCTGAAAGCCTATTAAATCTATGATCAAGACACTGGCAGATTTTGTGTCTGGTAAGGACCTGCTTCCTGGCTCACAGATGGCTGCCTTCTCTCTGTGTCTCACAGGGCAGGAGGGGTGAGGGAACTCTGAAGCGTTTTGTTTTGTTTCGTTTTTTTATAGAGACACTGATCTCACTCATGAAGTCTCCACTTTTATCACCTACTCACCCCCAGGTGCACCACCTTCTAATACCATTATGTTGGGGATCAGTTTTCAACATATGACTTTTGGAGGGACACAAACATTCGTAAATGTCTATAAAAGAAATACACATATTTCTTTCCTGCCAAACTTCTTGTCCCTATGCAAAGTATATCATAGATTCTTTATAAAGTTTTATAGGATTACAATCAATTTAACCAGTGTCTTCTAATAGAAGAGAAAGAGCCCACACTTCACTTCTTTTAACATTGGTTGACTAGGATCTGATGAATAAATGAAGACTAGTGAAGAAAATTGTGTTAAAAGACAGATATACAAAAAATGGTGTTTCTTGAGGCTGGGAGCAAATAGGTACATCGGAAGAGTTTAGAAACTTGAAGAGCATGAGGAAGTATTTTTTTTCTTATTTTTTTATTAAAAAAATTTTTTTTACATGTATTTATTTTTGAGAGACAGAGCACGAGCAGGGTAGGGGTAGAGAGAGAGGGACACACAGAATCAGAATCAGGCTCCAGGCTCCAGGCTCTGAGCTGTCAGCACAGGGCCTGATGCGGGGCTTGAACTCATGAACTAGGAGATCATGACCTGAGCTGAAGTATGACGCTTGACTGACTGAACCACCCAGGCGCCCCTCCTATTTTTTTTTTTTTTTTTTTAATGACTACACACTAGGGAGTATTATTTGCAGGATCTCATGGCCTCACTCTTCACTGCAGGATAAATGAAACAGGAAGAACAAAAGTTAAATGATGATTAAAAACCAGAATGACAGGATTTAAAACCTACAGATTAAAGGATGAAAAGTTTTGCCAGAGATGATCAGGTGAGATGCCTGTTGCCTATGAAAGGTTCCGAGGGAGTATGAGATGATTTGTAGAAAGTGCTTGCAGAAAAGGCTTGTTCTGGATAAGGATTTTGGTTTGTGCTTAGTAAACAGAATAATTAGTAAAGATTAAGGAAATGCACCCTGAAGTTTCTTGGTTCGCGATATTTCCTTGGCATGGATTTCAGAAGAAAAAAAGCTTATCAATGTAACCATGCCTGGTTTTTAAATTAGGGAATGTTATTTGATCTCACCCAATCAGATGAACTGACAGCTTGTGTGGGTTTTAAAAGCTGCCTAAGTTAATTACTCCCAAATGTATTGGCTTTGGGTCTTTCTCTCCACCCACGGCAGCCTTAAAGCCATGAAACAAAGAGAACAAACAAACAAACAAACAAAGGGTGCCTCGGCCCTAATGCCCTGGTTGCCTCTGCAAGCTGAAACCCAAATCTAAGCCAGAGTCAAGTGCATGTGAACCTGAGAAAACGAAATTTAAGAACAGCCACTGCAAACAGCCAACTAGGCTTCTTCTTAATGAGGCACCCTTTTAAAAAGCTAGAGCCAATCAATTTCCTTGCTTTGTGTCTGCAGCTTCTTAATAAACGCCTTCTGCCACAGCTCCTGTCCTAACCACTTCTGGTTTAGTGCTGCCTGAGTGGAATCCACGTATACTCAAAGAAAGTCTTGAAAAACTTTTTGTTTAACGTGCCTCAGTTTACCTTTTAACACAAGTCAGAAGGAAATGAGACCTATGTTTTGAGTGGGCACCTAAATGGCTTAATGCAGTCCTAAGAAACATTGTCTGTGTTCTTTTTAATCTATTTATAGTTCAGTGGTGTGTCTTGTGGGGCCTAAAGGGATGTGCAAAAAACCCTACAAAACTTTGGGGAAAATCTGGCTCTTTACATTACAAATTACATTATAGGGTAGAAGTTTACCATGGTGCACTTGGTCTGAGTCCACGTGACCTTCTTTGTAAAAGGAAAATAATTTTTTTCCAAAGGCAATGGTGAGGATTTTCTTTCTTTTTTAATGTTTATTTATTTTGAGAGAGAGCGTGAGGGAGGGGCAGAGAGAGAGAGTGAGAGAGAATCCCAAGCAGTGTTAGTGCAGAACCCCATGCAGGGCTCAAACCCACAAACCGTGAGATCATGACCTGAGCTGAAATCAAGAGTCAGAGGCACCCCTGTGAGGATTTTCCGAGACAATTTAGCAAGAAGGGGGCTCGGTGCAGGCTGATGATTATTACAACTGACACTGAATACATTTCCTTATATTTTACAGAAATTTTAATATTTCTAGGTGGGGTACTACACAGAGGTAGCTTGGAAAAGAATGAAGGGGTCCCTGACTGAGATCCCCCTCCCTATTCACCTTTCTGTCATTTGGTCTCCCTTTTGAGGGAGGCTATCAGGTGACGTCAGGGAGAGAGGTCACCTGCTACACAGAATGATTGGTGATAAGCCTGATCTTGGGAAACAGAGTGTATAACCTTCCTGGGTGGCAGATTTTTCTATCAGATACCAAATGCAGCTGAAGGATGTGAGAAATGCTTGTCCATCTTAAAAAATAATCTTGCAACGTGAGAGGTGGCAAGAGGTTTACCTATTTCCACCAGGGAAGCTGGAATAAATGACAGTATACAGATTAGCTTTTGAAATGCCCATGTTCTCCTGTGATAGATTGTGAAGAGGAGTGTTAGTCTGGGTCCTTTTGTTTCGGCCAGTATCTTCTCTGTTCTGGATCCTACACTAAACATATACGGAACCTGTTATTAGGATTAAGAGGGAAATCTGGACCAAAAGTTGACTGGAGCTTGCTGTTTTCCTCTTACCCATATATGAGTTTAAAAATATTATGTTTTCCCCTAAAAATCTCATGGTAGCCTCAGAATCCTTTGTCATAGAATAGTATTGAAGTATTTATTTGTAGACTGGAATGAAAAATATTTTCAATCTTTTTTTTAATTAATACCATTACTTTATTTATTCATTGATCTGACATCCATCAATATCCATCCATCCAAGCCCGAAGTGGGACTTGAACTCATGAACTGTGAGATCATGACCTGAGCTGAGGTCAGACGCCTAACCAACTGAGTCACCCAGGGGGCCCCTCAAGCCTAATATTCTTAAGACAGAATTCTGATTCCTCCTTGTCCAACCAAACCTGATCCCTCCCTAGAATTCTTCATCTTAGTAAATGGCATCTGTGTCCATCCAGTTGTTCAAATCCCAAAACTTGGAGTCATCTTCTATTCCCACTTTTTCTCACAGCCCTTTATCACTTTATCAGCAATGCCATTGGCTCTACCCTTAAAATGTTTTCCAAATCTGACTGCTTCTTATGGGTCTGTTATTGAACCCCCAGTATGGCTGCCCGTTGTTCAAAAAGCCAATACTCAAGAGATGGGTTTTGAATGGAAAGGAATATTAGCTTTATTCAGGAGGCCAGCCACCTTGGGGGAAGGTGGACTCTTGTCCAAAAGCCAACTCTGAGGTTTCTGCCTGGCCTGGGGGGCTTTTAAAGGGGTTCCAGGGTAGCTGATCAAAAAAGGGAGTGCAGTAGTCTGTAACATTTCCTGATTATGTGCCGACTCCCTGGTGCCAGCTACAAAGGTTATCTCCGTGCTCTGGGGTCAGGTGAGAGGATCTTGTTTCCATTTTGAGATGTGTAGGAGAACTCTGTTCTTTTTGCAAAGGAGGGCAAGGTCTACAGATGCACAAAGTGAGGTTAGGAAAATAATTTGTGTGACCTATAAAACAATACAATACAAAGACCTTTTGCTAAAAAATTGCTAGGTTAATCAGAAAGCCGAGGTGCCTTCATACAGACTTGCTTGTCTCTGCGGCCTGGGAAAGTTCTGGTCCTTCTCTCCTCAAGGTGAGTGGTTTGTCTGCTATGGATCAAGGGACTTAGGTCAGCAAGTAAAGAGTGTGTTAATTTGAAGCCAGTTAAACTGAAAGACTGGTTGGAACACTGTTACAGGCCCTATTCCTTCCAGGCCATAATCCCTTCTTTCCTTGACTCCTGCAATAGCTTCTTGAGGGGTCCCATTTCTTTCTCCATCTTTAGCCTAATCCCCAGCCAGTAGAAAACCTGAATGGGCTTCTTATTATTGCCAGAATAAAACCCAGTGTCTTTATCATGGTCTTCAAGGCCTCATGTGGTCTGGTCCCTGACTTCCTCTCTGCCTTATTTGTCTGGTTCTTCTCCTGTTTCTTGCTCTCACATCACACTGGCCTTCTTCCTATGCCTTCAGCTCTTAGAGCCTGCTCCTACCTTAGCACTGTTGCACTTGGTTTTCTATCTGCAAGTGATGACACCCATCTGTCTCCTGCTTCCTCAGTGAGATCGTCTCTGACCACTCACCTCCTCATCTCCTTCATGCTTGAGAGCTAGTATTGCTTGAGAGCTAGTATTACATGTGTATTTATTTATTATTTGCCTTCCCTACTAGAGTGCAAGCTTCACAAGGTCAAAGACTTCACCATTTTGTTCACTGTGGTGTCCTTGTTCCCAGAACAGCTTGTGGCACATAACACATGCTCTGTAAATATCTGTTGGCTGTCTGAATAAAGAATGAAGAAATGAGACACATTCTCTTTCTTCATAAAGCTTGCAGTCCAGTGGGGTGATTCTGAGAAGTAAATAGGCAAGTAGCATGGGAAGATCCCTGGTGAGAATGGAGCAGAGGACTCTGGAGCTCCATTTCTCTCCTAGCTTGTGATTGCCAGAACCATCTTTCCAGAGAAGGTGAGATCTCTACTGAGACGTTAATGATCAAGAGTAGTTAACACGTCATGCAAGGCATGGACCTCTGGGTATGCCAGGGCTGATAAAGGCCGGGAAGCTGAGCCAGCTGAAAGACTGAATGTGATTTTTGGTACTGCTTCCCTCTTACCTGAATTAATACTAGTACCTGCATTATCACTGATTTTAAGCTGAGTAAATTGTTCAACTACAATTTTGTAAGTTTGGTCATTGGGCAGCAGTTGTCCCTGCCAAGACAATAGCTATGAAATTGGTGACATTTATAGTCCTCAGAACTTTCCATTGGTAACACACTGGGCAGTCACATCCTTCAGGGCCAAATCGTATCTCCTAGTTGGTAACACCCTGGGCTGTGATTCCAATATGCCCACTCCCTTTACTCTGCCCTCATCTTAACGAATCATTTAGTCCTGGGAAGATTTAATTGTCTTGGATTATTAACACAATGCCCAACTTCACAGTGATGGGGGGGGGGGGGAAGCCTTAACTTTAAGAAAAATGTGTTGATAAAATTAGGTCATCATTCTTTCCCCTGCTTGCCAGAAATTTTGTCACATAGTTCACTTGCAAAATATACACCCCAAGATTTACCTTCGATTTAAGTGTGCCAACGCTTTCAGAATGTCCATATTTTCATTTTAAGCTTTATGAAACTGGCAGAGGTGGGAATTACCCCACTTTACATGGGATAAGTTGTTTTCCTTCCTGCTATCGATGGCATCCCTTGGTACCCATTTGAAAGCTCAGAAAGAATTAATTAATGAGACACCTCACATTGACAAATACCACATAATGGTACCCAAAGTGGGACTGTAATCATAATAATGCATTTTGCACAATAGACAGTGTTACTTTTCAGTAATTTCAGGGACTGTTCCAGACAGGTACTCACAGGAAGATTAGACATGCCCATGCTGTTCACTTTGAATACATGATATGCGGATTGTAAATTACATGAAACCATTAAATTTTACTTCTGTTCTGCTAAAAGGATATGAAAAACACTTCACATTCAGTCTTTGGAAAACTGTGTTGCTCTTCCAGACAAGTGGTATAAACTCATGTGTTAGAGATATGGATCCCAAACTAATCTCCAAAGAGAGAGAATTGTTATGGAATTGGGAAGAAAGTGTAAGGTCTAATATGCTGAAATCAGTAAAAAAATAAACTGTGTTTTAAAAATAAGGATTTTTCCTCATCATATCATATGTATTAGTGTCAAAATACAAGTCCATAAGTTTTCAACAATACTCCCACCCTTCCCCAATTTGTTAATGATCAATATTATGGACTAAATTGTGTCTCCCCAAAATTTATATATTGAAGTCCTATATACCCCATTGTGACTCTATTTGGAAATGGGGCCTTTAAAGGTGTAATAAAGGTTAAGTGAGGGCTTAAGGGTGGGGTCCTAATCTGATAGGGTTGGTAACCTTATAAGAAGAGGGAGAGACACCAGCGATCTCTTTCTGTTCACATGTGCACAGAGAAAAGGCCATGTGAGGATACAGTGAGAAGATACTGTCTGCAAGCCAGGAAGAGAGACTTCCCCAGAAACCAGTTTTGTTGGAATTTTGATCTTGAACTTCTCGCCACCAGAAAAGGAATGTCTGTTGTTTAAGCCAACCAGTTTGTGGGATTTTGTTGTGACAGCCTCAACAAACTAATAGAATCATGTTGGGGATAGAGAGCACATACAGAATATGGGTCTTACTCTAAGGATCCTACAGTGTAGATTTAATATACTTGTAATAGTTTAAGAGTAGTATCTTTGTTGGTTGCGTGCTGAAGTGTGCCATTAATTGTACACATTAAATGTGCAACTTTTAGTATGTCAATTACTGTATATTTAAACAAAGCCATTTAAAACAATGAAGTGCCAGACTGTTTTTTCTATTCATCTTAATTCAAAGAACTACAAGTAAAATCCCTGGATTGCTCTCTTCTGAATATTGTAAGGTACATCTGATTAGTGACACGTGGGCCACAGGTAGGGTGACCAACTAACTGTCTGGTTTACCTGGGACTGGAGGAGTTTCTGGGACGTGGGGCATGCGGTGCTAAAACCAGGGTTGTTTCAGACAAACTAGGACACATTGGGCATTCTGGTACAGGCCTGTGCTCTGGCTGGCATGGCCACTGGACAAGTGAGTTTGGATCCCTACCTTCAAGGGGCGAGACTTGAAAAGGGGTATTTACCGGTCAGCGTCCTGTTACGATTAAGCAATCACACTGTCATTTTGGTAGAGATATTTTAGTACAAAGAATTGCTAACTCGGGATAAAGAATAGTTGACTAAGAAACTAAAATGGCAAAAAAAAAAAAAAAAATCATGAATGTATCATAGAGTAGCAACTGCAGAAGATGGGGGCTTCCCCTAGGGTTTGGGACAAGAGGAAGAAGTTGGAGCTGTTTATGTGTAGATGCTTAATGTGCTGCGGGGTGGGGTCCCATTGGATGGGGACCCAGACTCCTGGAAGGAGTGCTAGCTGGTCAGTGCTTACCGTATCTCTGAGGGGAAGCAATGAAAACAGTCATGTAAATGTTGGAAAAACTGTGTCAAAGATTAGTTGACCATATACTTGTGGGTCCATTTCTGGGTTCTCTATTCTGTTCCATTGATCTGCGTGTCTGTTCTTGTGCCAGTACCGTACTGTCTTGATGACTACGGCTTTGTAATACAGCTTGAAGTCTGGAATCCTCGCGCCTCCGGTTTTGTTTTTCTTTTTTGGAATTCCTTTGGCTATCTGGGGGTCCTTTGTGGTTCCATACAAATTTTAGGATTGTTTGTTCTAGCTCTGTGAAAAATGCTGGTGGTATTTTGATAGGGATTGCATTAAATGTGTAGGTTGCTTTGGGTAGTATAGACATTTCAACAATGTTTGTTCTTCCAACCCATGAGCATGGAATGTTTTTTCCATATCTTTGCGTCCTTTTCGATTTCTTTCATAAGTGTTCTATAGTTTTCAGAGTACAGATCTTTTACCTCTTTAGCTAGGTTTACTCCTAGGTACCTTATTGTTTTTGGTGCAATCACAGATGGGATTGATGCCTCGATTTCTTTTTCTGCTGCTTTGTTATTGGTGTATAGAAATGTCAAAGATTTCTACATGTTGATTTTATATCCTGCAACTTTGCTGAATTCATATATTAGTTCTAGCATTTTTTGGTGGAGTTTTTGGATTTTCTGCATAGAGCATCATATTGTCTACAGATAGTGAAGGTTTGAGTTCTTCCTTGCTGACTTTTTCCTGACTTTTATTTCTTTTGGTTGTCTGGTTGTCCAAATGTCCATCAACTGAAGAATGGATAAAGACAATGTTGTATACATATAAAATGGAGTATCACTCAGCCATCAAAAAGAATGAAATCTTGCCATTTGCAATGACATGCATGGATCTAGAATATATTATACAAAGCAAAATACATCAATCAGAGAAAGACAAATACCATACAATTTCATTCATATGTGGAATGTAAGAAACAGAACAGTGAACATATAGGAAGGGGGAAAAAGAGAAGAGAGAGAAAGCACAGGAGACTCTTAAAAAAATTTTTTTTAAACAATTATTCATTTTTGAGAGACAGAGGGAGACAGAGCACAGGCAGGGCAAGGGCAGAGAGAATGGGAGACACAGAATCTGAAGCAGGCTCCAGGCTCTGAGCTGCCAACACAGAACCCGACGTGAGGCTCAAACCCATGAGCCGGCAGATCATGACCTGAGTTGAAGTCAGACACTTAACCAACTGAGCCACCTAGGTGCTCCCAAAAGAGACTCTTAAGAACAAAGACCAAAGTGAGGGTTGATGGAGGGAGGTGGATGGGGAATGGGCTAGATGGATGATGGGCATTAAGGAGGGCACTTGTGATGAGCACTGGGTGTTGTATATAAGTAATGAATCACTGTATTCTACTCCTGAAACCAATATTGCACTGTATGTTAAATAACTAAAATTTAAATAAAAATAAAAAAGCACAAAGAAAAAAAATGTTGGGAAAACTGCAAACTGGAAACAAATGACCACTACCAGAGCAAAGTGCTGCGGCCATGGTGAAGAAGCCCTGCTCAAGTGAGGCACATTGGAGCAAGAGTCAGGTGGAGTGACAATGTCCCTTCTCACTCTTTGATCCTGGCAATCTCCCTCTTGAACCTGGGGTAGTGCCCAGCAGGGAACACCAGGCAAAGCAGATATCAGTTCAGAGGGTCCCCATTCAGCATCACAAAACAGACTATAGAAGGTTGGCTTGTAGATGAGATAGACTCTTAGTAACTGACCCAGTGGGGGGATTCATGAAACACGGGTAAGGTGATAAAAGGCACTGGACAGTACCTGAATGACAATCATCCACTACAAAGTCTACGCACTCCACTCCAAGAGAGGAGAGCTGGGCATCCTTACCCCTCAGTCAACAACTGCTGTGTAGAGGGGGAGCTGCTGGCTAGGAGTGCTTGAATACACATAGCAGTGACATCTTGCAGCAGGAGAGGAGGCAAGAATAGAAAATTTTGTATTACCGAGGACATGATGTATAGACGCAGACCGTCTGTGTATTTTATAATATTAAAAGCAACAGGGAGGGGATAAAGGTACCACACTAAGTGCTCTGTTGTATGCTGGAAGCCACATCATTTAATCATTAGGATGTTGCTAGGATGGAGGTATTTTTTGTTATTTTATAAAAGAAAGTCTTCAGAAAGTGAATTAACTTGCTCTGGGTCACATCATTGTGTATCCAAGTAATCTGTGGAGCAAGAATTTTATTCCAGATGTCTGGGTTTAAACATTTGCCCCAATATTATCACGTGGCCTCATTGTGCAAGTTACAAAACACAAATAACCCATGGCGGTAATGAATACTTACAATAGTCTGAAAGAACAGCAAGGTTATGATTCTAGACCTTCTCCTCTTTCTCCCATGCCCACAGAGGTGAGGGGTCCCTGGAGGCAGCAAGGGCAAACATGGAGACACCATAGAAATAAAAATTAGAAGGAAAAGTAAAACTGTACCATCCAGTGAACAGAGGAGTTTCCTCCCAGAACCCCCCTTTTATTTAAGTCCAAGGATGTGAGATTCCCGGCTAGAGCAGTAGAATGACATAAATCTAGGAGTCCTGGAGGAAGCAACTTTATTGGGAATAATTTTGGGGGGTGGGGGAGTGTGATTTCTTACTCTTTATTTTAATTGTTAATATTAGATAAGTGCCCAGTTTGGGACTGGGTTTGTCTTCTGCAAAGGGAGCAGAAGCTAGAAAACTAAGGTCAGGTTGGGTTGGGCCGTATGGGATCGGCTCTAGGAGACATGGTTCTGCCTAACTCACTGGGTTCTAGGTGAGGATAACTTTGAGGTTTCTACATTGACTGGCCCAATCCATAATGATAGGTAGACCTTTCTGTGTAGTCAGGAAGAGCCACTTGGCTGAAATACCCACAAACCTCACAACAGAAGAATTTCCTATCATGCTTGCTAAACTCCATTTAAGAAAACATGAAAGGATGAGTCACATTTTATTGTATTTTATTGTTAAATGTTTATTTTGAGAGAGGGAGATACAGCCTGAGCAGGGGAGGGGGAGAGGGAGAGAGAAGGAGAGTGAGAATCCCAAGTGAGAATCTCTGTGTTGACAGCACAGAACCCAACATGGGACTCCATCCCACAAACCATGGGATCATGACTTGAGCTGAGATCAACAGTTGAATGCTTAACTGACGGAGCCACCCGGTCACCCCTGATGAGTCACATTTTAGAATGGTCTCCCAACCATGTATGTGGATTATTGGATGGTTCAGATTCAGCCAGATGAGAAATTCATGGATGTGGAATATTTTAATCACCGGTGGTGCCAGACTACTAAACAAAGATACCTGCTTTAACTGGTTGGAGAAACTTATTAATCCCTGCTATATTACTTCCTGTGTAATAGTCACATCTCCTTCTCTCCCTCACTTATTCCTCCCCTTAAATGTCCCTGAGTGGAAAATTTTGTGGATGGAGGGCACTGCATGTATACTTGCTGCGTCATCTCCCTTTCTTCTTGGGAGTTGGCCTGTCTACTGAGATAGAATGTTCTTCCTTATTTGCAGTCATAGTTAGCCTAGCAGGGAGGCCCTGTTCCTGTGGTTCAGGCCTGGAGGCCAGGAGTCCTGCAGCGGTTCAGATATGAGTCATCCTACGTTTGGGATGCAGCATTAGTAAGTTGCTTATACTAGACACAGGACATGTTATCCTATATTAGCTTTATCACCAATATTGGCAATATTTTGCTTATCTATCTGCCTGTTTTGTCTTCATTTTAAATTGGTTTATAACTTGCAAGAAGGAGGGGTAGAATTTACCAAATCTCCTTGAATCTGAATAATACAAAAAAACCCCCACATATTCTTTCTTTTTCCAGATTTTACTTGGAAATGATATTCTATAATTTTATGCCACAGATATTAAAAAGAAAAAAAGAAAAGAAAATGTATCTTGTTCTTTCTGGACAATGTGTATAATGATTTGTTTTCTCTCTTTCTCTCTCTCTCCTTTTAGCTCACCTACATAGGTTTTTATTTTTTTATTCAATATTCAGAATTCTTACCCTCATACATAGGAACTAATTCATGACTGCAATTATAATATTGTATTGTTTCTTGGTAATAAAAGCTGTATATAAACTATTATTTTACCAAATCACAGACCTTTAAAACCTTCTAAATAAACTAAAAATTTTAAAGGAATGTAGATTATACAAAAGTAGAGTTTTTTCTTATTATTTGTTTCCTTAAGCATTTCTTGTACTTGGGGAAAGTATGTTTAATTTTTTTTTTTTTAACATTTATTTATTTTTGAGACAGAGAGAGACAGAGCATGAACGGGGGAGGGGCAGAGAGAGAGGGAGACACAGAATCGGAAACAGGCTCCAGGCTCTGAGCCATCAGCCCAGAGCCCGACGCGGGGCTCGAACTCACAGACCGCGAGATCGTGACCTGAGCTGAAGTCGGATGCTTAACCGACTGAGCCACCCAGGCGCTCCTGGGGAAAGTATGTTTAAAAAGATCACCCATCATCTCATTGTTGAGAGGTGATCACTGCTAACATTTTCATATATCTCTTCCTAGGCTATCTTCAATATATGAACACAGAACACACCCACACAAAACACACACACACCAGAACACATACACACAACACATACAATGCACACACACACACAGACACAGACACACATGCCACAGTCTACTATCTTTCAGAGAAAGAAATTTAATCTCAGAGAGGTGGTTGGTTATCAGACTAAATCAAGTCTTTTGTTGTCAATGTGAGATAAAAATCAGAGCCCTTACATAAGTTTTTTGAAATGGCTCAAGAAATCTTTTTTAGTGAAATACCCTTAAATATTGAAGGATCAGTAAATTGGCATTAACTTTTTAAAAAGTGCTAACTGGAAGTCTGTTTTGACTACATGCTCTCCAAGTTTCCTCATTAAAATGATAAATACCAGAAGCAGGACGGTGATTTAGTGACGGCTCTAGGAGAGAAAGGTAAATCTCACCAGGATAACACATTTTGGGGGACCGCGCACCAGTGCACTTTGGAGAAGTTGCAGCTTAACATAAGAGACAAACTGCGAAGGTACTGCTATTTCTCAGAAGGACAAAGGATGAGAGGAAAACTGGATTAAATTAGGTCAATTGGGAGATTGTATCTTAAATGACATCTGACAGAGAATTCTGTGTGGAAAATGTACTATCACCAGACGTAGAATGATTTTATGATTTGTATTTTTCGTTTGGATCATGATACAGAAAAATGCCATATTTAAGCCCGGCGGAATGGTGTTTAGAGCTGCAACGTGTACAAAGTACCTCTCCCTACAGTCTACTTCCTCACCATATTGAGTCTCAGTCTCTAAACCACTTTCAATCTGACAATGCTAGGCAAAGAATTCTAAATAAAGAGGAAGAAACACAAATACATCACAATTCAATTGCATTGGGTATTTTTCACCTATAGAATGCCATGTGCTAAGTCTTGTTTTTGTTTTTGTTTTTACTTTTTGCCATATATGAATAGCTTTGTAGTTATAACTTAATTTTATATAGCCAGTGTTTCAAAAATATTTGAGATCTTTTCAATGGTCATTCATGGACCTTAATTTGGATATTGGGCAGCATATGTTCATTGTCCAGAGGCTGATAACTGCTCCAAACACTATTCCAAGAGTTATCTGCTGATGTGACCACATGTAGTGGGTGTAGCATTTGCTGGGTTCATTAGGCAGAATTATTCTCTTCCTTCAGGACTGATGCATCTTAGATGGGCGTCTTGATAGGAATGCTGTAGAAAGTGGATTGAATAATCTGTTTTATAATACAATAGAGAATGGTATTTTTATCAATTAAAAGCATATATATATGCTTTTTTTAAAAAGTAGCTTCATGCCCAGTGTGGAGTCCAATGCAGGGTTTGAACTCATGACCATGAGATCAAACTTAAGCTGAGATCAAGAGTTGGATGCTTAACTGACTCAGCCACCCAGGTGCCCCAGCACATGTACATTGTTTTTAAATGCTATTTGTTTTTTTCTGAGAATATTTATAAATAAATGCATATTTATTACAGATTGGGAAATTACAGAAGAAAAAGCTCTCAGGAGAAACCTTAGTCTTGAATGGTCACAGCCTAAATCCTGGATCACCACCGAGTATGTGTTAAGCCTTCTATGGCTAAACACACACACACACACACACACACACACACACACACACACACACGCAATTTCACATAAACATGCAAACATAAGTTTATGGTCTATACGATTTATAACTTTTTAAGTCATCCTTTAAAATGTGAATATTTATCCATGTCATCAAATATTCTTTTAAAACATAAATTATAATGGAGGACGAATATTCCTTGCTATGGAGTTTTCATCATATTTTGAAATTTAGGCCATCCCATCTATAAGTTGTTTCTCTTTCTCTTCTTTGTAACTAGCCCTATGGTAAATATCTTTATTAATAAATAATTGTCTATTTATCTTTGACTATTTCCTCACAGTAAATCACTAGCAGTAGAATTAGGAAGGCAAAGATCATGAAGATATATTAGGGATCTTAATGAATATTGGTGTATTTCCCATTAAGAAGAATGTAGCAGATAACACTTGTACTAGCAGCATATAAAAATCCACTTTCTCATAACTTCCTTACTACCAAATATTACCCTGAACTATAAAAATAATTGCTTATATGATGGGTTAGGAATGACACTCTTGGTTACAGTGCCTTTCTTTGATATGCATATAATTTCAACTCTGAGAAATATTTTCATTGTCCATGTATATTTTTCCTTTTGTACATCAGGTCTTCACATTTTGCCAAATTTCCTACTGGCATATACGTGCCTTTATGGAAGAGGATTTTATATATTAGGAATAATGACCCATTGTCTGTTATTTATGGTGTACCAATTTCCTTCTGGTTTGTGCTTTTCAGATCCTGCTTTTGGCAGCTTTTGTTGCATAAACATTTTAAATTGTTATGTCATCAAGCCCATCGATCTTTTACTTTATGTTCTCTTTCTTTATCTCTATGCTTGGAAATGCTTTCCCTGCTCTGAGACAGACATTTATCTGGTACAACACATAAAACAGTGTTTTACAACTGGTGCTCTTTTTAGTGGTCTCTTTTGGAAGTCTGGTGAGTGAGCGAGCAGGGATGGGGTGCGGTGGGAGGGTGGGGGTGGGCGTGGCCAGCAAGCAAGGTGTGGGGGAAAGGAAGTGGGCTCGGTGAGTGAACAAGGTGAAGGCGGAAAGGTAGGAGAGGAGTACTGCGGAAGCTGAGGAGGAGATGCCACTGAGACTTTCACTTCTGTTCATGCTCCGAAGGCTTTTCTTCTTCCCATTAAGTACAAGCAGCGAAGACTGGTGAGAGGAAGGAAGAACATATCAGTGTGCCTTAAATGACTGTCCTTTGGGAGGACTGGAGGATGAGTTGTATCTGTCACCGTTGCAGCCTCTGGCATTCCTCTTGGGCACCGTCCCTCGCAAGCAGCCTGGGGTCTCTGCTAGCCCCTCTGCTTGCTTCTTATCCAGTTGGGATTGGGAGGGGGCACTGGGGGAGGGAGATAGGTGCATGGAATACAAGGTCAGCATCTTGAGTTGGATAGTTTATGAGAGGGAAAGCCATTCTTCAGGGTCTCCCACTTACCTCCACCTGCTCATCTTCCTGCCTTTCCTGAGCCAGAAGTCAAAACACATGTTCCAGGCTTTCACTAACAATAAGGGGTACAGCACTAATGGGAGCTTCCAGGTGAGGGAAGGATCATCACTCAAGAATGAAATGTAAGGGATCAACCAGAAAAGACTGGAAATCTGGGTGATGTAGAATTTGAGCCCCCAGGTGGCCATCTGTGCCTCCCATGAGGCTGGTCTTGTCATCCCGATCAAAACTGAAATCACCATCAAAATAAATAAGGCTTGATCTTGGCAGCCATGATCAGAAAATGATCTTTGTGCCGTGGGAGTTACTCTTGGGATTATGCACGTAATCAGTGGAGAAAATGAGAATTGGGGAACAGAACAGTGTTAGAGTAGATATGTCACCTTTACTTTCCCTTAAGTGGCTGAGGTCCTTGCAGAGTATTTAGCTGAGTCCTCCTTTAGTGTGAGAGCAAGGGAGAGCCTTTGATGTTGGAAGGCAATTGTCTCTTGTACTTATTTGTACCTGTCGTGTTGCAGAAGGGATAAGGCACAAGCTGGTCTTAACCAGCAAAGGTCCCAGGAAAGGGAAAGGGACAGCACTGGTGTGCATACCACTCTCCATATCTATAAGAATCTGACACTAGACATACGAGATTTCTCCATGTATTTGTATCAGTTCATTTATCTGGCACAGGAGAGGATAGATCTTTATAGGAATTGGAGCATATGTTTAGGAGGGTCTGATTTAAAACACAGATTTAGGGGCGCCTGGGTGGCGCAGTCGGTTAGGCGTCCGACTTCAGCCAGGTCACGATCTTGCGGTCTGTGAGTTCGAGCCCCGCGTCGGGCTCTGGGCTGATGGCTCAGAGCCTGGAGCCTGTTTCTGATTCTGTGTCTCCCTCTCTCTCTGCCCTTCCCCCGTTCATGCTCTGTCTCTCTCTGTCCCAAAAATAAAATAAACGTTGAAAAAAAAAAAAATTTAAAACACAGATTTACTGGAGAGGGATAAATTCACCCTGGGGCTCCTGCACAGATACCTCCTCCCAAAGGTCTTTGCAGATGCTGCTGGTAGAGAAACTCCTACACCTTCTTCACGCTTACATGAGTAGGGTTAACCATCCCAGGGTGTGTGGAGCTGGAGATTCATCGTTGTGGTTCCCAATAACTCTCTTGAATTCTGATGCATATTTCTACTCTGGTCAAGCCCAGTGTCCTGGGTGAGGAAAGGACTGAGGCAGTAAGTCAAGAAGCAGACTTACGCGGGACGCCAGAGAGTAGGCACATGCCTTTTGCTTTCCAGGAGTGGTAACTGGAGAGCAGAAAGATAAGCCATGCAACTACATAATTTATTACATATATTGATTTGACCTGAGGAAGTGGGAGAAACTATAGGTCAGCGGAACCCAGAAGCTCTCGAAGAACACAGGCTCCTGGGCTCTTTTATACATAATTTATCTTCTTTATGTCTTCCTTCTTTTTTTGTGGCTCAAAACCTCCATTGTCTCCCCTGACCTTTCTCCATGGTGCAGCTGGCTAGATAATTAGAACTTTACCTCTAATTACTCTTTATTTAATTTACATGTAGATTTATTATCATAATATCGTTATCATAAAGTAACATAGAATGGAGTAAACACTCTACTCTACAGCTATAGCCTAACTTAGTGACATCCTATTCTTGGCTCACCTTACCTGCTTTTGTGATCCAAAGAATGAAAACTATTTTTTCAATTCTGCATGTTTTCTCTCCTTTTTTTTTTTTTTTTTTTGTCTCTCCATCTGGACATAACCTAGCTCATTAGTACAGTTTCCTTTGAAATTGCTAATTTAACTCTTCCATGCCCACTACATTCTACCACAGAATAGTAGGCTATATTTCTTAAGCTTTACTTCATACTGGAATCACCCCTGGAGGTGAGACCCAAGCTTCAGTGTTTGTTTGCAGCTCTCCAGGTTATTTAAATGGGCAGCCTATGGATTTGAGAGCCAGCGGACCAGACGCTTGCTACTCAAAGTGTGTGCCTCAGACCAGCAGGGTGGAACATCACTGGAGCTTGCTAGACACGCAGAATCTCAGGTACCACTCCCATCTTGCTAAGACCAAATCTGCAAGGAAATGAGATCCTCGGGTAATTCATAGGCACGTTGATAATTAAGAAGACTAAACCCTCTCTCCAATCACTATGTCACAATCCTTTCCATCCTCTTCAGCCAAAGATCAATAGGAATACACCTGAGTCATACCAGGTTAAGTTTATTTATTTAGTTACAATGTGAGAAAGTGCACCTCAGAGAAACCAGGGGGGCATCTAGGTAAGAGGGAGTCGGGAGACTGGGAGAAGCTTATTATAGGATTGGGGATTGCTTCCACCTCGCCTTCCTGGTAGCACCAATCCAGAACTTGTCTCTGCTCTCTTGAACTCTTCTAGGGGACAGGTGTTTATGGCATACACAGAACAGTGTAATTTAACAGTGAGGGATGCTGGTCAAAGAGGGGAAGAGCTCTGATGTAAGCATGCCAGTATATTTACAGTGTTTAACTAACAGTCAGCCACATCACACATGGGCTTACGTTAAGCTGAGTAACATAGTGCTATAAAGAGTTTTTTTTGGTAGCAACAACTCGACACATTAAACACTGATCTTGACCACTCTTGCCCTGACTTCAAGAAAACCTTGCCAACCTGAGCTGGCCCTGCTGAACAAACAGGCACGCTCACCTCCAAGAAGCACAGAATGCAGTTGTCAGGGGTTGAGCGGAGGGGAAATGAGAAGTTGCTGATCAATGGGTATAAAATTTCAGTCACGCAAGATAAATGAGTTCCAGAAACTTGTTGTACAGTATTACGGCCATAGTTAACAATATTTGATTGTGCACCTAAAAATCCAGGAGGGTAGATCTCGTGTTAACTGTTCTTACCCAATAAAATAAAAACAATAAAAGAGATTTGGAAGGAAAAGTAGGGGTCTCTAGATGAAGAGTGTTATGAGGGAGTTCAGAGAGTATTCCAGTGTGGAAAGTTATCCTTGTTCTCTCTCCACAAGGAAGGAGCCCCTGGATGCATTTCCCCTAAAGACCGTGATGTTTTTGAACTTAGGGCCTGAGGTCCAGTTTCACCTGACAGTTGTTGGCAGGACCTGAAGACAAACTCCAGTGGCATTAGGGACGTCCTGTAGAAGATGGCAAGGTGGCAGAACTGCTTATGAGATGACTCTGGCTGTGTCCAGAGCCTCATCTTCTCCGTATTTTCTGTGGGAACTAGAATTCTAGGTTTCCCATGGCAGCAGATTACCTAGGGCAGGTCCGGGTGTCCAGGCAGCTCCCACTGGATCTCCTAAAAGACAAAAGGGTTCCATATGAAAGCTTTGGGATGGGCTTTCTGCTAGGGGCAAGGCATGGGCCATACCATGGCACCGTGTAGACCATCAAGGTCAGAAGGTTTCACAGGCAGTGCTACTTGAGGTCTTGGGCTAATTTGCCAACAGCAAATATTACATCAGTCGATAAAGCCAGTCCTGACATCCTGGATCTCTGTAACTGGACACCATCCAGAAGTGAATGTGCTCCACACATACAACCTCACCTCTTCCACAGAAGCTGACTTTCCTTCCCTTTCTACCAGTAATAGAAGAAATGAGACAGAAGCTCAGGAGAAGAGGGAGGAGAGGGGAAGCATTAAGAGCGAGCAGCTATTATTAATAGAGAAATATGGCTGCTTTCTGATCAGATACAGGCAATCCCACAGCAGCCTTGCTGTGCCCATGGCTTACAGCACTCCAGTTATCACTGAGGTTCAGCATCAGCTTGTCAAAGACAGTCCACAGTGTTTTTAGTCTATCACTTAATCAGTTATCAGACTAACCATCTAATAATCAAGCACATCTATTTTTTTATATTGCCCAAACAGCCATCCATGTAATTTTTGTCAAACACCTGGCTAAAGGCAAGACCCAGTATCCTGAAAGAAAGCTATGGTCTCTGACTGCTGCTTCCTAGGCATTGCCCTTTTCTCTGCTGATTACAAAACTCTCAAATGCTTTCTTATCAGGGACTTATACAGTGGTGATTATAGCTACAATAGCTGAGTTTTGCTCTACCCTGGGCGCTTTACAAAGATCTCATTTTATTTACTGTCAGACCTCTAGGTGGGGACAGAGTCCCAGAAACTCTTGCAGATTTTTTAGCCAGGTTTGGAGACTCAGAACCAGGATCTGGGCTATAGGACCTTGTGGAAGGTGTGGTCTGAGTGAAAGTTGTTTTACGTGTGGCCGTTATTTCCACAATGCTTCATAGTCTGGGGCTCACTACAGACTCTTTCTGGGCTCATGCCTCCTCTCTGTTTCCCTCACTACCTTTCTGGTTTCTTTCTCACTAGGATATTTGTGATGATGTAAATGTAGTTTCATTTTCAAATGTCTCCCCTGCTCTTTCAGCTGTGTTTCCTTTTAAAGTCTTTGCAATGGACCAATTTGCTCTTTTGATTTTTTTGAAATCTATTTTTACTGAAGTCTTTGGAACAGCTGATGACTCTCAGTGTTCTCTTTCCTTTTCTCTTTCTTCTTTAGATTAAAAATTCCCTGTTTCTAGTCTAACGGAGTGATTTGTAACATCCCCCAAGTTATACAGTGTCAAGATTACAGACATAGAGTGTGTTTTAACATTATTATGCATCATTAGTTGTTATAACTTCTAAAAGATGATTCTCCCCCCTCCAAATGAGATCTTCCTGAAGCTGAAAAGTCCCACGAGAGGTTTTAGAAGGCAAGGTCTTAGACTCTTGACTGTGGGGCCCGGCTTCATGGTTTCAGTGGTCAGCTGCACTTAGTATCAGCTGCATGATTTGGGGGAGTCTCTTTTACCTCTCTGTGTCCCAGTTTCAGCATCTGCAAATGAGAGCAAAACATCAGCCTCAACCACCGACATAGTAATTGGGAGCACTAAATGAGTTATGCCATGCAAAGCATTTAAAACAGTGACTGGTGAAATTCAGCACACCAGTGAAGCATCCCATAAATGTGTGTTGAGTGCCTGCCAAGTCCTAGATATTGTTCTAGGTACCAGTGAGAAAACAAACAAATACATGTGTATCTTAGCTAGTGTTGACAACTGTCGTGAAGAATGATGGAGCAGAGAAATGAGATGGGCACACCCACACACATTTCTGTTTGAGATTTATTTTAAGGAACTGGCTCACACAACTATGGAATTGTGGGGGCCGGCAAGTCTGAACTCTGTGGGGCATGCTGGAAAGTCAGGGAGGAATTCAGGTTATAGTCGTTAAGTCCAAAATTTGTAGGACAAGTCGGCAGGCTAGAAACTCAGGCAGGGTTTCTATTTAACACTTTTGGGGCAGAATTTGTTCTTCTCTGGGAAACCTCAGTTTTGTTGTTAAGGCCTTCAGACTGGTTGGCTGAGACTCACCTACATTATCAAGGGTAATTGTTGCTTAAAGTCAACTGATTGTAGATGTTAATCCTATCTACAAAATACCTTCACAGCAGCATCTAGATTAGCGTTTGTCTAAACAACTCATTACCGAAGCCTAGCAATGTTGACCTATGAGTCAGCCACCACAGGAGAGGTATGTTCCCTTCTGTTAGAGGGTCAGACGTGAGCTCTCTGAGGAGGTGTTATATGAAATAAGATCCAAATAAAGTTAAAAGAGGGAGCGTGCAGATACTTGAGACACAAAACCAGCGAGGGGCATCTTTGAGATGGGGGAATCTAAATACACATTGGCTGTCATTGGTAAGGGTCTCCCACTTACCTATGTCTTGATAATAATTTTGCACCTTTTTGGGGGGTAAGTTACTCCATTTCCATCATATCTCTTAAAATCTTCAGATTTATACATTAACCCATTCAGTTGCTTGAAGTATCTCATTGAAAGTATCATATAGGGGCGCCTGGGTGGCTCAGTCGGTTAAGTGTGCGCCCTCAGCTCAGGTCATGATCTCATGGTTTGTGGGTTCCAGCCCCGCATGGGGGCTCTGTCCTGACAGCTCGGAGCCTGGAGACTGCTTCGGATTCTGTGTCTCCCTCTCTCTCTGCCCCTCCCCCGCTTGTGCTCGCTCTCTCTCTCTCTCTCTCTCTCTCTCAAAAATGAATAAAAATGTTAAAAAAATTAAAAAAGAAAGTGCCATGTAAAAGGATAAAGTGATGACACGTGATCACTTGTGAAGTCCAGCTTCTGCGCATCATAATGACGCCCCCTAGTGGTGCTCACTTACTTTGTTTCCACCACAGGAAGTTTTGTTTCGCCCTGGAATCTTCGTACAGAGTATCCGTATTATTAAGATGATTCAACAAGAAATCAGACTTGGGTGACATTTTAGAATTGTGAACATTTGTCAGGAATCCTCACAAACGCACAGCACACACCTGAGTGTGCACACGTTCACACGCCCACACACCCACGTACTTGCAGTAGTCTTTTCCGCGGTCTTAAATAACCTCCTGTGTTCCCAAAAGACCGTCCTTACTGTTCCCTTACTGTTTGGCTCAACACGCATTGCAGATTTGGAGGTGTCTTCCCAGGGATAATGCCGAAGATTGGGCGAGTTTTTTTGTTGTTGCTTAAACTGAGAGAATGTTTAACTTCTGGAGGATTTCTGCTGCTAAGACTCTCTGCTTTCTGCCCATTAGAGCTTTCTTTCATGTCTCTTCAGCCTGGCTTGCCTGTGACGTGTTGTGGCTCTGAGGTCGGGGGACAGCTGTGCATGCTGGGAAATTCGAAAAGAGCGGGGAGCCTTGTCTTATTCTATGTGGCATGTAACCTTTCACATTATTCTAATAAAAATGACATTTATGATTGCAGCCTTCTGTGAACTTTCAGAAGGCAGTTGTAATAAAATCGCTGCCTGGATTTTAGATAGCGTCTTTAACTTTGAATTGTGTTAACAGTATGCCAGAGCCAACGAGATACTGACGCAAAATTTTCCTTTACCGCTCAGAATGCAACCTCGATATTAATGTTTTCTGTCCACCCTGAGTTAAAATCTGTAAAATTCTAGAAAACAGAACAAGTTTTGAAAAAAATGAAAGGTCATCTCATAGGAGGGTTTGTTTTGTTTTGTTTTGTTTTGTTTTCTCTGGGTGAGGTTTGTAGCATAATTTTGTTTCTTCAAAGGATTGAGATGATGCCTACTGGAGCTCACCTGAACAAACTCTCTGAACCTTTTGAAATTACCCCTTCAATCTGAAATCACCTCTTCTGAAGGATCAGAATTGTCTGCGTTGGTTACCTGGAAGCTGACGTTTCCCCCGAGTCAAAAGGATATGTTGAGGTTTTTCAGCAGGGGTTCACTCCTCTACCTAGGATATTAGGTAGATATTAATGATATTAATATTAATGAACCACAGTGACCACCCACATAGCTTCCATGTTTGTCAGCTTTACACAGACACATCTGTGGTAGCATCTAAACATCAAACTGTAAGCACCCATTGATACTGAATGTCATTTGATCAGTTGCTTTCATGATATCTTAAAAACAGAATCAAACTCACCTTTATCTTCCCTATTTTGTCCGTTTCAGATGGCCTGTCAGAGCTGCCCTGAATTTTTCAATGAGATCAATTAATTGGTCTGCCTCTAAGACTTGCTTGAGGTTTGATCACAACAGTTACACCCTCCATGATGTTCCCAGTTGTTTTGTGATCCACGAAACATGCCCTACGGATGCTTTTGTCCTAAGCTCACATAGTCCCCTTAGGAAGGTCATGCTCACAATTAATGATTCCAAAGGCCTTTGGCACCTGAGATACTTGGCATTCTGTGAAATAAGATGTATTTTTATGCTGTTTCTCATTAATTATTACTGGAGTGCTGGCATGGTTTTCCCTAAATGGTTTTGGTGAATATTGAGATCATGTTTTTTCTCCAAGTCCTGCATTTTATGAGAAAGCTGAGTAATTTGAGTAAGACCCGAAGCCTGAATTGTGGCCTCTTCATTTAATACTTGCAGAGAAAGTTTTACCTCTTCATTTAAACTGGTCACAAATCCATATTTCTTCTCTCTCTTTTCTCCTATGTTTGTCAAGAATGGCTCTCTTCAAACTCAGCCAGGAGCAAGCCAAACCTCCTAAAGGAAATTACAGTGAGAAGGGAGGGGAGAGGTGACAGTTATCAGCTCACAATATGACAAGAGCATCCATCATGTCTGCTTTGAGGCCAGGGTCTGGGTAGAGGGAAAAAGGAATAAAGCAAAAAGAAGTACGGAGGGCTTAAATGGTGTCTCAGTAAGCACAGCGGTTGTTAACCTCTGACTGGGACCCTGTTTCCTTTGCCCTCCTTACACCTGAGGTTGTCATCAGGTTTCTTCCTGGACCAGGGGAGAGGTGCAAAGCTCTCCCATCAACAGCTCCTTTAGGTTCTCTTTCATGATTTTAATTTTTAATGTTTAATAAGAACTTTTATTACCTTAGCTAGCATGATGTTTCATGATCAAATAGTTATTCAAGGATATGCCATTCACCATGAGAAGAATATGCTCTTTGTTGAGACTGGCCCAAGGACAAGAAAGTGATTAATGACAGTCTTGAATTCAACCTGTGGGCCAGAGCCAAGCTGAACTCACCAATAGCCTAAATTGAGCCATCATAGCCAACCTGCAGAAATATAAGGAAGAAAAATAATGCTGTTATAAACCACTGAATTTGAGGGTGTTTTGTTACATGAGGTTACTACAGCAATAGCTGACAAATATAATCACAAATTGAGGAAACATTGATGTTCTTATGACACATATTTTAATTTTGACAAATTGTTATCAGACTTCTAGTTTTTCACAAATTTATCTAGATTGTAACTCTTTGGAAGTCAGAAAGAATATCTATTTGAATGGTGGTCTTTAAATAAATATTAGACATTAAATCAATGCTCAATAAAAATTTACTGACAGTGAAGTATGAAACTGTCCTACTTTCTTTTTATGAAAATTATTCTATCACTTTAGCTGATAATTACTAATAATTTCTTTACCTTTTCTGCAGTTACGATCTCAATTACTAGTGTAACTCAGAAAGTTACCAAACTCTATTTTGAGACACAATCTCGAAGGACTTTGCAGGTCTGATAAGGTCTTAGCCCCTAATTAATTAGCATCCCTGTGAAACACCAAAGCTAGAATAGAGAATAACATTGCACATTTCTTTTCTGTTTATGCTTGTTAGCCAGAAAATAGATCACTCCTCAGGTCTGACTCAGTTATTTGCCAAACTCCATTTTACCCATTGGAGACAAATGGGCATGCTTCTTGAATGAACCGCTAGCTTATATTGGCATTCTGGGAAGTAATAATTAGAAAGCTTCAGCTGTATTAAGAAAAAAAAAAACATGGTGTGGAAAAATTTGAACTACTTTAATTAAAGAATGCTTTGTCATAAAATTAGTTTTTGCTTCTCTTGAAATATCAGCTTATTCTCTGTATCACACCAGCATTTATTAAATGAAAATCAATAGTGGATATGCAAAAAGAAACTTTGGTTTTAGGTTTTCTATCTTTGAATCATGTGACTGTATTCCTTCTTTAAAATTTTTATATAATTTAATGTAAAGTTTATGACTTAGGATAGAAACTAAATTGGGGAGCTCAGGCAGAATTTCACACCTTTACACGATTTACATAATTTTATATGCTTAGCATAATAGCTGGTATCTTATGACATTTAGTAAATATTATCTGAAAGTAACATTTTCGGGTGAGGTAAAATCTTGACCCTAAAGCCTTACCTAATGTCTACTTGCTGATTTTGTTGTTCATAGCTATTGCTTTATTTTAGGCAATGGCATAATTTATGTTTAAATGCTATTATTAGGGAAGAGAATTAGCAAGAATATAGATGATTTATATACCGATTGCATGACAAGAAATTGGTTTATTACTATCATAAAAAGGAGGAATACAGATGTAAATCCCGTTTGGAATTCTGTACAACTCTTCACATCATTGTTAAACAGCTTAGTAATATTGGCGTGAGGTCATCGCAGTTGGCATCAATTTTTATCATTTTGTAAAAGTAAGCTTTGGGAAGGTCCAATTTCAGAAAACATCCTAAAATGGAATTCTTAAGTTTCCAATGAGCAGGCAGAAATATAAGTACCTAATTCAATTTTCTGTTCTTACCATGTATGAGTGTGTTTTGAACACCCAACTATATCTCTCCATGGGCAGGTGCAAGGGGTTGAGGGGGATGGTTATCTCTGAGAAGCATGTACTGAGAATTAATTAGCTAATGAGTGAAAAGTACTCTCTTTATTTGTTAACTGCCATTTATTGAAATTTGGGGTTATAAGAAAAATATATACATGGGGTGCCTGGGTGGCTTTGTCAGTTAAGCATCTGATTCTTGGTTTTGCCTCAGGTCATGATCTCACGGTTCTGTGGGATCAAGACCCATGTCGGGCTGTGCTCTGACAGTGCAGAGCCTGCTTGGGATTCTCTCTCTGCCTCTCCCCTGCTCATGCTCTCTTTGTTTCTCAAAATAAACTTTAAAAAAAGAAAAAAGAAAAAAGAAAAAAAATATATTGCTGCCTCTTGTATATTGTCTTTTATTTCTTTCTTATGATCTTGAAAACCTCTCTCCCTCATCCTTATCCAGTTAATTTTATCATTGCATTGAAGATCTGCCTGCATGAAATTTATTTTTTTAATGACTTAGAAGATTAATTAGGATGAACAGAGTATATTACTTTTCCTCTTGAGTAGGTAGAAAATGAGGTCAGCAATCGAAGTCTTGGCTGACTTCATTTTGTGTACTGTGAACCCAAGAGGCTCTACTCTCGAACCGAGGGATCAGTCTTTTTGGCTTCTCTGAGAAGCATGAGGGCACACATCGTCATTATCTCAGCTCCAGAGCATCACTCGGCCAAAATGAGAGAACAGCTTGAAGGTTTGCCCCTCCTTTCCATTGCAGTGTCCTTCTTTCTTCAGGCACTCAATTACTTAAATTACAGAATTGGCAGTGGCTTTTCAATTTTAGAAAGCTAATTGAATGTAGTCTTATAAGATGCAAGACCTGTGATGCTCCAGGCCCAGGAAGTAGAGGAGAGGGAATTCAGTGTGTGTGTGTGTGTATGTGTGTGTGTGTGTGTATGTGGCAGGGGGTGGGGATGGGGGTTGTTGCTGCCCTGGAAATTTCTGTTTTGGATCATTTATAAACGAAGTATGGTAGTCCACTGCTGCAGTCCACTTATTGATAATATGGATGATAATATTGAAGATAAGATAGTTGTAAATAAAGCAACATTAGAGCTTGTAGTAGTGTTTTAGCTCAGGCTACTATAGTAACAAAGTACCATAGACTATGTGGCTTCAACAACAAACATTTATTTCTCATGGTTCTGCAAGCTGGAAGTCCTAGATCAGGGTGCCAGCATGAATGGCTTCTGCTGAAGGCCCACTTCTGATGAGGGTTAAAGACTGCCTTGTGTACTCATATGGCAGAAGGAGAGTGAGCTAGCCCTCTGGCGTCTTCTTATAAGGGCTGTAATCCCACGTGTTGGCTACACCCTCATGACCTAATTACCTCCCAAAGGCCCACCTTCAAATATTATCACATTGAAGTTAGAGTTTCAACGTATGGAATTTGGGGGACACCGATGTTAGGTCTATTGCAAGCAGGAAAAAACAACAACCCTTTCAAAATCCCAAATAGTACTTTATAAACACACACACACACACACACACACACACACACACACACATGCAAATATGTATATGTCACCACATTGGATGATTTTAGGAAATGAAGACAGGAATTCAATAATGGGGTCTTCTAGGTGGCAACTCTAGTGACTGAGATGTATGCATGTGCGGGTGTTCTAACGATAAAGTCTTGACCAGATCAGTCTTACTCTTCCCTTGTCTTGGCTAAACTTTAGGCAGATTTCTTCCTGACTGTAGGCCCCTGACCTTCCTTTTCTTAGAGTATTTTCTTTAGAACAGTTGCAACTGAAAATTCTTTCTCTGCTCCTTGAAATGTATGCAAATCTTCCAGCCTCATTCCAGCTTTACAACCCCGGGAGTGTCTTCCTCAGGGACCCGAGGAACCATCTCTTTGAAACTTAAACATCAAATAAGGTAGCATCTCTATGCCCCTGTCTCCTGTCTCTGTGGGAGGTAGGAGCCTAACTTGGGTGGATGCCAATTAGCAAACACAGAGGGTGTAATTGCAGCAAAAACCATTTGCAAACTCGGCAATAACTTAAATGTGCTCAACCCATCCTATTGATCAACCTCACCCTTGATGCCCTCCAGTACTTTTCCATCAGCTTACCCTAGTGCTTGAAACTTTCCTGCCTTTTGATTCAGTGGCGTTAGTTCAGTTAGTTTTTATTGCCTGTTGCAATAGCTTCAATAATGTCTTCCTTGCCTGCTTACCTTGATCCAGTGCAGGTTTTGCTTTGAGATTCTACATGTTCTGAAATTGAAATAAGAAAGTCCATAGAGATAGAAAGATAGAGAATAGACAAAGAAGACCGAAGAAACTTTTGGGAGATTGTAGGTGGACGTTGTGCCATTATTATATACTTACACTATATACACACTGGAAAATAGGTGGCAGTCTACATTCTAAACATAATTCTGGTCAGAAAATAAGCTTAAATGGAATATAAGAGCTCATAGAAAATACAGAATGGTTGTAGTTGTAGATAACATGTGGCTCCAGTTCCTTAGAATTCCTTAGGAAATACTCCATATTAGAAGATGGTTTGAAAGGAAGAATTGCTAAAGACTTAAAACTTTACAAAAGAGCCATCGTTTCTCTTGTTTATGACAATATTTTTTCTAGATAACCACTGTCATGTGTGCTGATATAAAAATACCACATTTGCAGCAGAGGAACGCAGATCTTATCAAACATATAATTAAAGAAAAAATACGTATCTGTAGTGAATCTTGTACGGTGAGATAATTAACCTCTCAGGATCACATCAAGATACTGTTTTAAAAAGAGATTTCTAAATAGCCATTTTCCTTGATTTATAGCTACTAAATTTAACACATTATCATATTGTGGACTAAAATATCTAACAATGTTTTCCTTTTTATTTTCAATAAACTGTTAGCCAACTGATGTGATTCAGGTGTAGAACTCGGTTTTTTTGGGAAACAGAAAAAAGTAGCAATTCCTCTTCTTAAGACCCATACAATTTAATAGTGGAAATACCCATACAACTTACTAGTTTATGCCATACAGTAAATAACCTAGGAGCCTATACTGGAAACTCAGATTCTACCAATCCATTATGCCCTCCTTGCCACCCTTAAAATAATGCAACCCACCCGTACAGATGTTCATAGATCTGTTGCAAGTAGCTTCATACATTCATTCATTTAGTGAATATTTGATCACCGACTATGTGCCAGCGTTGTTTGGGGTGTTTGGGCTATAGTGGGAACCAAAGAAGATGAAGTCCCCATTGTCTAGTGCAGGAGATAAATGATAAACAAGTGTAAAATACATTTACAATATACACAGTTGGTGCAATGTGCTATGAAGAATACAGCAGAATGAGAGTGATGGGTGATGGAGGCAAGGTAGTCATAGAAGCCCTCTTCAACAAGGCCACTGAAGTATAGAGATGATGTAAATGAGGGCACAAGCTGGGAAAAACTGGAAGGGAGAAGTCAAGCCCTGAGTCAGGAAGAGTATGCATTAGGAAGAATAGCAAAAAGGCTGGTGAGCCTGGGAGCCACGCTCTAGAGAGCAAGGAAAGACGGGTGCAGAGTAGAGTTGGAGCCGTAGTCTGGGGCGAACTCAAGTGGACCTTGAAAGCAAGGCAAGCGTTTCGAATATGACTCTAAATGTGATGAGGAGCCTTGGAGGTTTGAATGGTATGCTCTGAACCAATGAACGTTTTATAAGGATGACTAGTGGAAGAGGGGACAGATGAGGCAGACAGGGACCTAGTCTGGAGGAAAGTATTGAAATCATCCAGGTACTAAATGATGGTGGCTCAGGTTAGCATTTCTCAACCTTAGGAGTAATAACATTTGAGGCTGGTTAATTCTTTTTTTTTTTTTTTTTATAGATTTTTTTTTTTAATTTTTTTTTCAACGTTTATTTATTTTTTTTGGGACAGAGAGAGACAGAGCATGAACGGGAGAGGGGCAGAGAGAGAGGGAGACACAGAATCGGAAACAGGCTCCAGGCTCTGAGCCATCAGCCCTGAGCCTGACGCGGGGCTCGAACTCACAGACCGCGAGATCGTGACCTGGCTGAAGTCGGACACTTAACCGACTGCGCCACCCAGGCACCCCAAGGCTGGTTAATTCTTTGCTGTGGGGAGATGTCCTGTGGATTGTGGGATATTTAGCAGCATCACTGACCCCTATTCACAGATGCCACTAGCATCTCTGCAGTCGTGACAATGAAAAATGTCTCCAGACATTGTCAAATATCCCTTGGGGGAAAAATCACTCCCATTTGAGAACTGCTGACTTAGACTAAGATGGCAATGGTGGAGGTGATGAGAAAGGTTGGATTTGGGATATACATTAAAGGCAGAATGGCCACATTTGTTGGTCAATTGAATATGGGGTATAATGGACAGAGAGGAGTCAAGGATGATTGCAAAATTCCTTATATAAGGAAGTTCTTTGCAGCTGAGAAGTAGACCCAAGGAGCTGATGGCTGGGGGCTGCCTGCTGGTAGCTAGCAGAAAGTCCTTCTTGAAGGATTCTGGGCAGCACATCTCATTCACTGCTGTCTCCAGCAGTCACCTGACCTTCTGTAGCCTATAGCTGCTCTGTGTTTCCAGCTACTGCGGCTCCTGACAACTACTTCCCCCCAAACTTTTTCCTTCTGTGACTTAGTTTTGTGATTGTCTTTGATAATTTGTATCTATTAGCATATGGAAAAGCAGACTGGACTTCCCAAATGTGACTGTCAGGCCCAGACACTACTTTGGGGACTTACACTGTGGTCTCAGACAAGAAGTTTGCCTCCACTTTCTGTGCCCATACTCTGGTCTGTCAGCCAGGCCCATACAGTAGGAGATGAAGTCGGATACAAAGTGAGATGGGACAGTCAGAGAAGGAGATCCACAATGTGGATTTAACCAGCTCAAGGAAAACAATTTTTCCCGGCATTCTCAGCAGAAGAAAAGCATGGGCCAAGCGATGCATATGCATGGCGTACTTGAATGAAGCAATTTTGATTGATATGGGATGGTTAGAGTCTTTTTTTTTTTTTTTTATGGTTGGAAACAGCAATAGACAAGGCTGGCACAGCATTGGGGTGTGAATGGCCTTGGAAGCTGTGCCAAAGAATTCAAATGAAATTCTACAGAATCAGGTGATACCTTTGCAGTTGGGGATTAAGCTTCTTTCTGCATTTTAGAGAGATGACTCTAGGGGAGGTGCAGGGAGCTTGTTGGCACAGGAGAATGTGTTGTGATTTACTTTTTTGGGATTTTTCACCAGGCAGGAAATGAGAGATAAATAATGCTGAGTCATGCAAATACCACATAAGGGGGTCATGCTCAACCCTTCAAAGTGGGTCTCTTCCATTCCTTCTTTCATTGGACCCCTGTTACAACAAATGTCAATGAATGTGCAGAGATGTGAAGCAACATGGCATGTATTGGATGGACGGTCACTTAGTGTTCAATTGTTTGCCTGAACCAAAAACAGTGAATTGTGGTTTTTAGATGTCAAAATTATCTTATTGTGGCAGAAGGCAGGAAAACATAAATATGCCTTGTATCTATAGCTTGTAGACATTATAATGAAAATATGGAATAGCATATCTAATATGTTTTTAAAATTTATGATTGAAGTGTACTTGACATGCAATGTTATATTAGTTTCAGTTGTACAATATGTTGATCTGACAATTCTACATATTACTCTCTAATATTTTTCACATGAATTCACATGTGCTGTTTTTTTTTTTTTAAACTTTTTTTTTTCAACGTTTATTTATTTTTGGGGGGACAGAGAGAGACAGAGCATGAACGGGGGAGGGGCAGAGAGAGAGGGAGACACAGAATCGGAAACAGGCTCCAGGCTCCGAGCCATCAGCCCAGAGCCTGACGCGGGGCTCGAACTCATGGACCGCGAGATCGTGACCTGGCTGAAGTCGGACGCTTAACCGACTGCGCCACCCAGGCGCCCCGACATGTGCTGTTTTTGACTCCCTCTTAGCCCATTGTCTAGGAGTAATAATAAGTTCAGTAATATAATTTAAATTTTATTGAATATTTAACATGTGCCAAATACCTAGTGTATGCTATTTTCGTTAATTTCCACAAGAATATTTTGAAATAGGTTTTGTTTTTATCTCCAGTTCAGATGAGGACACGGAGACTCAGAAGAACGAGGTCACTTTTCAAGGTCACGGGTGGGTTAGTAGCCGACCAAGATTCAAATACACCTCTACAGAATCCAGGAACACCAGATCTTAACTGCCTTACTGTCTTTTCAGAGATGAGGCTCTGAAATGGAATGGAAAGGAGGAGAGACTTTTGTTGGAAGGAGGAAAGCTGTAGGAGGAAGAGGGGAGAGTCAGTGACATTGGAGTTCACCTTCCTTGATTAACTGGATTAATGCTGAAGCCATTTACAGAGAAGGGACATGAAGACTGAACTGGTGGATGTGTTGGATATGTGTGCTTATGCAAGGAAATTGGTTTATATTGAACATTTCGATTTTGTGTATCTAAATAGCATAGCTTTTTAAGTCTATTTACCATTTCAGTCTTAAGAGGAGGAAAGTTTGAAATGTCTTAGGGAACTATATCCCTTCAGCATAGAGTCTGATTTCTATGCCAATGACATTTTTCAAGAAGTTATGTTTTTGACCTATGCTCATCCAAACTCAAATTATTTCATAATGGTTTCATGTTCTTGCTAAGGTGTCCATATTTCTCCCTAAAGCGCTGGCTAGTTATGCTCTTTCCTGATTGATGTCTTGCCTTTTATCAACCAGACTAAGTGGGAGACAAGATGGATTGGAGCAGAGTTCATTCTCTAACTAGCTGGGGCTCTGTGAGATATAAAACTTCAGTGCTAAACATTGTTCCAGATTCTGCAAGTTTACTCACCTTGGAGAAACACATTATTAACACTTGCATAGAATGCTTTTGGACACGCATCAAAATATTTTAATAGTTTAAAAATAAAATCCAAACACCTATCTATGCAAAACCCTTTATATAACATTTTTGAAACGAGGCTAAAGATGGAAAATAGTTTCACTAAACCCTTTAACTTTTCTCTGGTCATGCATTTTCTGGTCTCTGTAATTACAGCTCCTCTACCACCCCAAATCCATCCCCTTCACCACACACACACACACACACACGCACACACGCACACGCACGCGTGCGTGCACGTGCATGCACATACACTATGCATGCATGTCTGGAATGTTCTTCTCTATTTGCCTGGTGAACTTGTTATTCTTCAAGGCCTATCAAGATTATTTTCTATGTCATTTTTCTCTCCCCTGTCCTCCATGAGGTTGTAGCTTTCTCCATTTATGACTGAAAAATGCTCTGTGCACACATCTTGTAGCATTCTGTACTTGTACTGGGATCCCTCTTAAATCTCCCGCTGGACTGTGACATGTTGAGTACGGGTCTGTCTAACTTTCCACACTTGGCATCTCCCCAAAGGCATAACATCAGCTGTCTGATGATCCAGTTGGCTGTTTGCATCCCTCTTAGGCCCCAGAAGTGGATTCTCAAAAATAAAAAGCGACTTGAGCACGTGCCCTTTCTTCATTTGATCTGTTGGCTGTTTTGGCCTTGCAGTGAGTCTGAAGGGAGCCCTGCTAACAAGATGCAGATTCCACGTTCCCTAAGACGCCACCTCCTGTCCTTCCGCACGGTGGTGATTGCCTTCGTAACTGAAAACAGTAATGCAATGTCATTTGGGCTTCGCGGTGATAGGCACAGAATGAACATTTGAACACTGCCGGAGAAATGCTGGAGAGCACCATCCCAGGCAGGGAACAGATGAGGTCTAACCCTGCTTGCTGTGACGGACACAGATGGAAAGACATAAAAAGTCCACTGAAGCTGTGAGACCCCCTGATCTTACACCTTAACGTTGGCTGGCACTTCCTCGAGAAGGGTCAGCCTTCAGCAATATGAATTCTTCCCAGAATATAGTGCTTTATTTTTCCTCTTTTAATTACTATGCAGTGCAGACATATCTGGGCTTCCTGGCATACGCACAAGTTGGTTTAGCCATAATTTTCGAAACGCTCGATTATATCACAAGGAGCAGAAACCAAAATCAGAGTTCCAAGTGGCCATGTACAGTGCCCTGTCCTCTGTCCCAGGAGCCTGACTAGGGGAAATAGAGAACCATCTCACCACACCCCTCACAACATCCAGTCTATACAGAACCTTCATTTAGGGTGTTCTAGCTCCAGGCTTTACTATTCCACCCTCCATTTTCTTCTTTGCTACTACTCATGTGCTTCTACTTCTGCTTATTTTTCAGTTTCTCTCGCTATGTCTGTATATCTAGATCCAAACACTCATCCCTTTTAATTATTTCGCCTTAATGCTTTGTTCATCCCTAGATCTGTTCCCTTTTAGGGGCTTTTCCACCTGGGTGCTTTCCTTGGGAGGCTGACTTGAGTGCACTACTGAATTTGCAACCACTCCCCACTGTGACTCTGCTTGTCCGGCTCTATTTTCCAAAACAATTATTACCTTCTAGCTATATTATTAACCTATCGATTGTGTTTCTATTTCATTGCTGTGTCCTCTGTTGGTCTACTTCTAGAGATTTTTGCCTATTGTGTTTATTAATGCATTCCACCTGGAACATAGTATGTATGCAAACACTGAATAGTGAGTAAACTTTTTGCTTCTCTAGCCATTCCTCTTAGTGTCGACTACACCTGCTCTCCCACTGGGCATCCCCTCTGTCAGGCAGTAACCAGATCTGTGGTGCTGCTGTCCCCCTGCATTGCTGGTCTGGGGCTCATGGTACATTGACCAGGGATCTCAGTAAATGGCTTCTGTTACTGCATCTTGTCTTCAAGCTTGAGATTTCATGCCATAATAGTCGAGGTTTAGGCAGTGTTCATAATTATATAAAATTGCATGGCTTAGAGAGGAAAGGCACTAAGCCATCCTGCGCTGACAAATACAGAAGAAGAGAAAGCTCAGAAACAATGGATTAGGAACAGGTGCAATCCCTTGTGAGATACAGCATTTCACACACAGGGACATTACTGTAGGAATTAATGTAGATTATCTTTGGGGGGGCAAAACTATATTTTCTGGATACTAGTTTTCATTAAACCAAAAATTGGTAGATTAGAAGGAAGCTTATGGCCCGTTCAGGAGTCACTTAAAAAAAACAGTTTATTTATTTTTGAGAGACAGAGAAAGACAGAGTGTGAGCAAGAGAGGGGCAGAGAGAAAGGGAGACACAGAATCTGAAGCAGGCTCCAGGCTCCCAGCTGTCAGCACAGAGCCCAATGCGCAGCTTAAACCCACAAACCGTGAGATCATGACTTGAGCCAAAGTTGGACATCCAACCAACTGAGCCACTGAGGCACCCAAGAGTCACTCTTTATGCACATTTCTCAAGAATTTGTTCCTTTGAAAAAATAATGTAATTATTTCCTACTTGGTGAGGTCAGTTTTCTAAATTTTTGACCTTATCTCACTAAGAGATTTGCCATATTTGAATCTGTTAAATCCTGAAATGGAACGCAACCTATAAAGATTACAGGTCAATAGAGCAAATTTATGGATCACCTAACTACATTCCAGGCACTGTACTGAATGCTAGGGTTCCAAGATGAATAGGACACAAGTTATGTGTGGTATCAGTCAATGACTGAGCATGTCTTAGGTATAAATACACACACATATGTAAATACATAGATATGTATGTAACTGTGTGCAAATGTAATATAATAAAAATGCTGAAGTTTCATTCTCTGTTCAAACATTACCCTTGGGCAACAACTTCTGGGTTTTTTGAGCATATAAAGCATAATCACGTGGGTTGGCCAGCGTTCTTGCAAAGGAAAGTACCTTGGGAAACATGCTGTTAATTGCTTTCAGTAAAATCCTTGTTTTTGGAAGTGAATTTTAGGGTTATCTGAGTTACTTTAATACAGTGTTCTTTTCATTTAAAAATGACATCTTTGAGATTTAGTCACAGAAGTGACTTTTTGTGCAAAACAAAATGACACGATTCCTTTACCATGGCATTAGCAGAGAATGTCATCAGTGGGCCAGGTTCACATGTCCCTGTGTGTGAAATGCTGTATCTCACAAGGGATTGCACTGATTCCTAATCTGTTGTTTTTTTGTCAGTGTAGGATGACTTAGTCCCTTTCCCTCTGAGCCATGCAATTTTATATAATTATAAACACTGCCTAAACCTCGATTACTATGACATGAAATCTCAAGCTTGAAGACAAGATGCATTTATGTCGGCATGTTCACATTATTATTGAAAGCAAAAGCAGTTCCAGTGTTACTCCTCTTAGAGACAAGGAAAGAACTCCTTCTCCTTTCATTCGACTTCATGCTCTGAGCGAGCAGTTTTCAATCTCTTTCTTGCTTCCCAGAAATTCTATACCATTCCCTAAGATTGGTCAGCCATTTTGAGAGAAATAAATGTGAAAAACATGGTGAAACCCGTCTCCCCCTTTGAAGGTTTGTTTTCCACACTGTCTGCTGAGTTGATTGCTTAAAAAGGCACATCTTTTCCTGGCTTCCCGTCTCTCAGGAACTAGAGTTTCTATGTAGAACTCCATGGGGAGAGACAAGAAGAGTTTCTTATGCTCAAGTCACTCTTTGCTGTTACTGGTAAGTCCTGTGGTGCCAGGCTTTTGTGGGTGTGGAGAGACACTGTCCACAGCCTCATTGGCCAGGGGGGCCTACTTCATGTCCCAAAGAGGAAGGGGCTTCTATGTGTCTGTCCTTGAGACTCTGTGACCCAAAGACCCTCCCTCCAAGTGACACAGAGAGGCCAGGAGCCTTTGGGACTTAGAATGCGAAATCAGGACACGAAGTTGTGGGTCCTGGGCCAGGCACTTTAAAAAGCACATACTCTTCAACTCTTTTTTTTTTTTTTAATTTTTTTTTTAACGTGTATTTATTTTTGAGACAGAGAGAGACAGAGCATGAATGAGGGAGGGTCAGAGAGAGAGGGAGACACAGAATCTGAAACAGGCTCCAGGCTCTGAGCAGTCAGCACAGAGCCCGACGCAGGGCTCGAACTAACGGACCGTGAGATCGTGACCTGAGCCGAAGTCGGTCGCCTAACTGACTGAGCCACCCAGGCGCCCCATCTTCAACTCTTATACAGATGTGCTATATATGGGTGGATAAAAGTTAAAAGGTGGTTGAATCAATAGGTTGTAGGTCCTGGTGCATTTAAATTGTTAGATGTCTTAGCACGACCTTCTAAAAGAAAATACTACAGACTGCGTGGCTTGAACGATACACATTTGTTTCTTGTGGTTCTGGGCAGGGAAGTCCAAGACCGAAGTGCCTGTACATTCTGTTCCTGGCAAGGACCCTCTTCCTGGCTTGCAAACAGCCTGCATTCTTGCCGTGTCCTCATAGGATGCAGAGAGAGTTGTACTCTCTGGATTCTCTTCTTCTTCTAGGAACACTAATCCCATTATGGGGGCTCCATCCTCATGACTCATGACCTCATCTAACCCAACGACCTTCCAAAGAGTCCACCTCCAAATACCATCACATTACAGGTTAGGTGAGGGCTTCAAATTATGACTTTTGGAGAGAGGACATAAACATTCAGTCCATGACATTAGATTTGGGTTAGTAGAGAGTGTGGGCTAAAAGTTAAGAAGTAGTGATTGGTGTTTGGGGATTACTGAAATTAAGTAACTATAAGGGATGACTACTGAATAAGTGGCAAAGGTGGGGTTAAAGGGAAGGCTTCAGAGAAGAGGAATTCAAGGAATTGAGAGTTTAGGCTATTGGAAGGATGGCCAGTGTGGGTTTTAATAGGAAAGTATTGGGAAAGAATGACAGTCGCTAGAAACTAACCTCTTCTAGAAATAAAGAGGTAGACTCCTGAGGGTGTGGAAGGTGACTGCAACAGGCAGCGGAAGTGTCTGATGAGATCACTGAATGGTGGAGTGCAATGGGGTAGGAGAGAGAATATTCTGGAAATAATCATGAGGCATGAGAGGGGCACTCAATCCAGCTCCAGACTCCACAGCACACAGGGAGTGGGAGACAGCCCCTGCTGGGGAGGGCTGGAATAAAATCAGTGTCCTTAGGGGGAACGAGCTGCAGACAAATTAAGAGTGTAGTAAGGACTTTCAGAGAAGATGCTGAACTTAAGGTAGAGGGTTTGTGATTGACCTAGAATTTCAGGGGCACAGTGAACAAAAAAGGCTTCAGGAAATGGAAGGTGGTAGATGAGGTCAGAAAAGGCAGCCTATGGAACCAGATGAGGATTTGCCTTCAAGAAATGAAGGATGACCTTGGTGTCATGGGTATTTTGTGGCAGTTAATATGAGCAGGAGTAAAGCACAAAATTAGATTAGTCCAGTTGGTCCAAGGTACAGAGTGATGGAGGTGCTGCAGGGGTTGAACAGAAGGAGGGGCTCGCAGAGGCAACTTGACAGAAGCAGGAAGAGTTCTATCTTCCCATTGGAGTCCTACATAAATGTGTGCTTTGTGCTCTTGGATTTAGCTCAAATGGTGGTCCATAGGATTGGCCTTCCTGTTAGTGCATGGAACTTCCTTGAGTTCCTTCATAGTGCCTTACACATCCTAAGTGCTTAAGCAGCTTTGTTGAGTGAGTTAAAAGGACCAGGAGTGAGAATGATATGGGTAAAAATCAAGCCAATTACAGGAATTAATGATAAAGCATATATAGTTCAGTTCCATTGGGATCTGAATCAATAGTCTGATTTTCACAAAGGCAATGGGGAAAGGGTAGTCAAAAAATTTACATTTCAAAGCATAAAAGGAGAAAACAAAAGTAAATTTTGTGCAAAAGATGGACAAAGCAGAGACTTAAGGTTTTTTTGTAACCAAGTTATAGTTTTGTGAGATGCACTGATTTAAAAAATATATTTATTTTTGTTTTTGTTTTTTTGACCAAAGCTAAATGAAGAACAACTGACCTAAATGAAACAAACAAACAAACAAAAAACACCTCCTATATCCAGCAGCACAAGTTCTGGAAGAAGGGAGAGACATGGAAGAAGGGCAAATTTTGGCAATGCTCAGATCTCTATACCTCTTAACACCTCATTAAAATGAATGTCTCTTGGTGTTTGGAATTTTTCCAGACAAATAAGAGTTTCTTTTGGCTTCATATGTCTTCTTAGAAGCTGGTAGTTTTCCTGTGATTTTTTTTCAGGGTTTTAGCTGTCTTTGCAATGAATTTCTAACAGCAGAGCATCTGTTAACGGAAAGCGTTTCTTGATGTTCCCCTGAATCAGAGAGCAAATGGTTATATACAGACATTATCTCTGTCCTCAGCTGAGAACAGTGGAATTTGAAGACTTTGAAGGTCTGGGGAGCAAGTAACCTGGTCTGCACTTGGCTTCCCTCCCCCAGCTCCTCTGGAACTTTGTGCAAAGTGGTCCAGAGAAGTTAATTAGCTTCTCTTGGCCATAGTCAAATTGTAATCTACCACCCATCTCAAGAATGCACTAAGCTAGAAGGCTTGGTGATTATGTACATACATGAACTTGAGGCCCTTAAAGATGTGGTTGTGTGGGCAGGTGGTAGTCACTGAGCTGCAGAGGAGAGACATGTGTAAACCTAACACTTTTTTTTACAAAGTGTGAGATTCCAGCCTTGGGTTCTTTACCTCCATCCTCAAAGCTCCCTACCTTTTAAACCTGCAGTGGGGAACCATATCCGCTCACATTTGTGTTAGCCTCCCTGTGGGCAGAAAGGCTCTTGACACACTAAGGGAAATTATCATGTATACTTGATTTATGAGTCAGATATTTTATGACTTTTTTTCTATTTAAAGAAGCAAGAAAGGAGCGCCTGAGTGGCTGAGTAGGTTAAGCGTCCAACTTCCGCTCAGGTCATTATCTCACAGTTTGTGGGTTCAAACCCATATCCGGCTCTGTGCTAACAGCTCAGAGCCTGGAGCATGCCTTGCATTTGGTCTCTCCCTCTCTCTCTGCCCCTCCCCACTCCCACTCTGTCTCTCTCTCTTTCTCAAAAGTAAATACTAAACATTAAAAAGTGTAAAGAAACAAGAAGTATGGTTGAAAAGTGATTTTAAATCTATCATGCTACAATCACCCATATATAAAGGGAAGTTTGTTGTAGTCATAGGTTTGCTGAGGGTAGTTTGCTGTAAACTGGACCGATTCTGAAATAAAATGAAAGCTTTCTGAAAAACAGCTAACAAACTTAAAACTTTTTGTGTTTTAATATGACAAAGAGTTTTGTA
This sequence comes from Prionailurus bengalensis, assembly GCF_016509475.1. Taxonomy (NCBI): domain Eukaryota; kingdom Metazoa; phylum Chordata; class Mammalia; order Carnivora; family Felidae; genus Prionailurus; species Prionailurus bengalensis. Next base: position 229,969,264 of record NC_057343.1, read on the forward strand.
ATTTACTTGATAATCTTTTAAAACCTTTTTGAAACACATATGAAAACTTAAATTAGTGAAGTATATTTGCTATGAAACAGCTCATGGGAATTAGAGCATTTCCTTAAACACTAATGAATACCGATACTGCATGAGTTAGAGTAGCTATTATTCTCCTATATCTGATTATTACATTGACCACAGAAATATAATTGATTCCCTCCACATCATAGCTAGCTATCTTTCTATCTATCTAACTATTCAAATCTTTAAGGATATTTTTAAATCCTGCAATTGTTTTTCTAGTGCTAATGTTATCCAAAGCTTCTACCTAAACTGATGAAGAAAAATTTGGCCAAGAGAGCTGACACCATTGGGGTTCTGGTCTTGACTTTTCAGTGACCTTGAAAAAGGAAAGCAACATCAGTGTACTTCAGATTCTTCATTTCTCTAAAAATAGTGCTGCTAATGCTCACTGTCTTTTGGAATGTGATTAATATTGCCAGCTTTTAGTAGAATAACTGAGGAATTTGATTAATAAGAACAAAAGAGGTTTCTGAGGGAAGAGACTCACTCTGAGTTCCCAGAAGCCTCTTGTGTGAGGGCTGAGCTTACCCTGGGCACACGGATATGATACCGAAGACTCATCTGGGCCTGCCCTTCCACGACCGACCCTTCGCCAGATCTTGGATACTCTTAAACACCTGATTTCTTTTGATTTTTCCTTCAAGAACTGACAGTGTTAGCCTGGCCATTTGAACACTGCAACTCTCTGAATTTCCCTTTTCCAAGTCTCCCTTATAAAAATTTCCCATATAAATGCCACTGTAACTTTTTTGAGTCACTTCTCAGAGTCCATGAAAGGGATGTAGGAGAAGGAACGTGACATATGTGAGTGATCAGGAGACTGAATTGTTACGCCATCTTTTGTTTGGATTTGCCAGTTACTGATAGTTGATTTGTGCCTATTTTATATTTAGCAGCATTCTAGGCGTCCCATGAGATCTAAAGAGTTTTAAAACATGGCTTGTTCTCCACCAACTTTCCATCTATTTGGAACAGTAAGGTTAGCCACTTAGATATTATATTAACTGTTAAGTGATATACCTATGTATATAAAGAGTGTGGCAGCCCCATACCTCAGTTAATGCTCACCAATCCTGTGAGGGAGGCATTGTTTTGCAGATGCTAAAACTGAAGCCTAGACATTGAGGGCTTTCCTGTACTCTCAGTCAGGTAGTAAATGGAAAAGTGGAGGTAGCACACCTGTCTCTATGACCAAACTTATTCTCTTTCCGTTAGTAATAACATTACTGGTCATTTTTCAGGAGTAAAACACTATTTCCCTTTCAGTGGAGATGTAAATGAATTCCTGAAGATACCACTGACAACTCAGGAATCTCACCAAATGGCAAAGTGTTTCTTTCCGAGTAACTTAATTTTCAGAAAGGTGGAGACATTAATATATTCTTAGGAATCTCCAGCATCAGTAACTAGTTCCTCAGGTTTTCAAGTGACCACAGCAGAGTCGTATATCTCCACTTGAGTTCCAAAACATTTACATGCTGTAGAATGGAAAGTTGTAGGAACCACCACAGATGGTCCAGACGCTTCCACAGACTCAGAATTATATCCCCAATGAGCAATAGCGTTTCCTTTCTAGAGAAGCTGAATGAGCAGCCAGAACTAGAATCCTCAAGACTCTACAGAGGTAGTCTTCCTGGTGAATACATGGATGAAGAGATCAGGAGAATGTAAAGTCTGGACGGATTAAAGGAGGGAGAACACAGATTACCCTGATTTATACTTCACAGTGCCATCATAGGACACAACTTCTGGCAAGGAGTTGCTTGATGTGGGACCTGAAGGGATTGACCAGACGTCACCTTGTGTGGCCCCTGGGGAACAGTGACCAAATGGATCTCTGTCTCCGGGACCACAGCTGCGTCTCTAGTTACAGGAAAACCCAGGGAGATTTTCTACATCTGTAAACTAAGGATAATTGTATTTTGATTGTTGTTACTATTAATCGTAATTTGTGTTTAAAGCACTTCATGGTTCAAAATAAATAGTAACTCATTATGAGAAAGCATTTCCTACAAGTAATTTAAAGTTTATTGGAGATGTACCAGGTGTTAATAGCTGTAGAAATACATCTCTTATAATTTGACCTTGAGGATCTTTAACTGTGACAGATTAAATACTCCAGGTGCAGCAATATGACGTCTTCTGAGGCCAAGAACACCTTGTAGTTCTGCTGCATTTAGGTATTACACACTGATTTTTCCACACCATACACATTTTCAGCTATAGAATGGAACTTGATCTGTGTAATGTTTGTTGTTCTTTATAGTCTTGGATTTGAGTCATTTGTACCCCTGAGGCAGTTCATGCCACTCTGATTGTTCCATAATTAGGGTTTGCCATCAAGGGTTAGACAGCACATTTTGTGCCATAACATCCTGGTACAACAACTGTACTTCCAGAGTAACTCCAACTGAAATATAATAATTAACTGCTTAACTATTGTTTGCAAAACATATCATAATTCTTTATTTAAGAAATGAACGTTCCATTAAAATACTGCAGTTATTAAAAAAATGAAACATTTACAGAAAATTATACAGAAAGGCGAACATGCTGAAATGAACTACTAATGCCAGTTACACTGTAATGAATTGTTGTTTCATGCAGTTTACTTTTCTCTAGTTTACTCCCCGGTTTGAGAGCATCAGTTCACCTTGACTTTTCAGATTTCTTGTCAGATTCTTCTGCATGCCCAAATAATATTTCAGTGTTCTGGATCCTTCCATTCCTGGAGAAGAACATGAAAATTTCCTGATTATAGATTATTCAGAGAAAGATTTCAATTTTTTCCTTTAGATTATTTCTTTACAACTCCTTCTATCCTCGCCAAGTCACACAGCAAAAAGGGAAAAATAATTTCACTGCAGAAGACCAATTTTTTCGCTGTATGCATGACCTGTGGCTGGTTTTCTTGTCTATTTCTTTCCTCTCTTTTATCACTTTCTTTCCTTATTTCTGTTCTTTTGTATTTCCTCAGATAGAAATGATTTGGCCCTGATGCACAAGAGCTTTGAGCCCATTTGAACCGAAACTTAGGTCATTCAAACAGGTGCAAATACCTCTGTCCTAAACGGATCACGATTCTTTTCCCCCCAAGTCATTAACTGTAAAAGCTCACTTGCATAGAGTGTAACAAAAAAAAATAGTAATGATCTTTAAACCATACAAAGTTCCTTTTCTTCATAAGAAAACCCAAATTGTCAATGTAAATAATGTTAATCTCAGGTGAAGAATTCAAATGCAGCCCATCTTTCACCTGGAGAACAACATTGTATGGATGAAGGATGCATCACACTGAGAATGAAGGGTCTAAAGGCCAATGGGGAGAGAGCACGGGAAGTGAATTATTTAGTGCTTGAAAATTTCGACAGCAGGTGTAGATAATGTGAAACTCAGCTTGTGATCTCTTTTTTTGGTGATCTCTTTTAGTAAGAATTCTGAAGCATAACAATATTCACATGGTGATAAGTGTCAGCTACATGGTTACATAATGATGGTAAGGATTAGTTACGGGATGACTAGACACACTGGATAGGATACACAAAGGGAATCAAGGGGAAGAGAATAGCAACACACAAATGCCGGGTTTAGACTTGAATGGAGAAGACTGGATCTGTGATCCAACCATCATGAGACCCTTAGTCAGAAAGCTAACTTGCAGGTCATAGTTGAGTCAGCAAATATTTCAATGGTATTGTGTACCTTTTCTTGTTTTTCTTTTTCAGGGTAAGTCATTCTTCATACTCTCTAAGTGATACATCTAGTTGGAAAAAAAAACCCATCTAATGTACACAAATTGATTAGAGGGGCCCTTGGTTCAGTTACTTAATTCCTCTGACCATCTCCTTTCTTGCCTGGAAAGTAGGAATGACAATACTTTACCCTAACCCTAACCCTGATCCTGACCCTAACCCCAACCCTGATTCTGACCCTAACCCCGACCCTAACCCTGACCCTGACTCATTTAGGAGGTGTTGCTCATAATGACTTTATATGCTCCTGAATTCTTCTATGTTGTACTTCATTTGATATCGACTAGTGTATGTAAGAAGATCCCTGCAAATTCAGGATTGACCATGAGTATCATACTTACTTCTGGGCCTACACAGAACAGGTACTCAGAAATGTTTGTCCACTGAAAACATAAAATTTACCAATTTGCAGGGTAAAAGTAACATCTACGAATGCTTTGATATTTTCAGCTATGCCCGGTAGTATTATCTATGTTTATGAACAACAGTGAGATCATTTAACCCATGTGCTGACTGAATATGAATGCCCACAGTCTGTCAGTAGAACTTTGTACCGTTCATTTAATACATATATGCAAATCTGTTATAATTTCAACTCTTATTTTTTATGAATGTCGCAAGGCCAGTCTCAGTTTACCACGGAGAAAGCCATCTGGACAGGCGGACAAAGGATCTGGTTTCCGCAGCAACTGGAGATTCTGCCATCACAACACTCCTTCAGTGTAGCTTACACACCTATGTGCTTTTCTTCTCTTATTTTTTAAGTAGGAAGGAAGTTTTAGAATAATGGCTGCCAAAAATGGATAATAGTGCAAATGAGAAGGCCATTTATATAGGTAATTGGAAAGTTCTTACATTCTCTATTCCACGTTCTCAGATTTGAATACTTAATGGTTAAATAGCACTTATCTCTAATTAGTTTTAGTAACTTTGTGAATTAAAAAAAATAAAACCCATGTATTTCTGGAATTTGGTTAACTAGAAAGATAAGCATTACTTCTCTGATCAATTGTCACTGTTTAGAAATACACAATTGTCTGTGCGCATACAGATAGGTATAAAATCTTCATATCACGTCTGAAACAGTCTTTAACATTGTTGGCATTTTAAAATGTCCTGTGTTTGGACCAAAAAAAGAGACACTACCCTAGGTGATGGTGGAATTTACTGCTAACTTAAAAAATATTTGAAATGCCTCTGTTACAGGCTGCATCAAGGCTTATATCCCCAGTTAAAAAAAAAAGAAACAGTCTGTGCTTACTGAATAAAATAGACTAAGCCTCAGTGCTTGGATTGATCCTTCACTTTGGGCCAGACAATTAAACACTAAAGTTCTAATATAATCCTGGTGACATGTTGTATGAGGCACATAGAAAATGATGGAGATCTTTTTTTTTTTTTGAAAAATTTTTTTTACTATGTATTTATTTTTGACAGAGAGAGAGAGAGAGACAGAGAGACAGACAGAGCATGAGTGGGGGAGGGGCAGAGAGAGAGAGAGACACAGAATCCGAAGCAGGCTCCAGGCTCTGAGCTGTCAGCACAGAGCCTGATGCGGGTCTCGAACTCACAGACCGTGAGATCATGACCTGAGCCAAAGTCCGACACTCAACCGACTGAGCCACTCTGGCGCCCCTAAAATGATGGTGATCTTAAAGATGGTTTTCAGCAACTGTCATCCTTTGCCCCTGCATTGCTGCAATTGCTTCTTACACTTTGCTTATCTCACCCTGTTAGCAGGGCTAGGAGACCCACATCCAACACGCTGGGTAAGAGAAAGAACACCACGGTATCGTGGCATCACGTATCTTGATTTGCTGAGTTCATTAAATGGAAGTAAGTTATCCTGAAGAACTCAGCTTATAAACATGCAGTACTTAAAAGTCTGTACTTTAAGCAGGGGCGGTTTCAAATAGAAGGCTTAAGTAAGTGGCCTTCAGTCAGGAAGCTTGCATCCCACTTAGATCATATGAGATCAGGAAAACCGGACGCCCAGGCCTCAATATATATGTGTATATTTTTTTAAGAGAACCTGAGACGAATATCAGAACTGACTATATATGCTTAGTGGTTTGTGTGCTTAGATCTTTGTGAACATAGCAGTTTCAGTTCTTCTCGACCTATTTATTGTCACTTCACAGAGTCCCGATGAGAAGATCTTCCAGTTATTCCTACCTATAGGTTGAATGGCCACAAGAAGAGGCAGATAATTAGGAACCGCAGGCCTCAGACAAGTAATTGGTTAGGTAGCTCCTTATCGGGAATCACCAACCAGGCTTTTTTCTTTTTCTGGGTGTTTTGACACAAGTTATGTTACAAATAAATACTGTGGTTTTTGAGAGATTGAGCTAGAATGTGAAAATTAATACGCACAGTTAAGGCGGGAATCGGATATAAATTACTTATCAACATGATGCCCTGTTTGTTTCTACTTCTCTGAAATCCATTTGAGTTCCATGAATAGGATTCCAAGGGCTGTATGACTGATCTTGGCCAAAGAAACAAACTGAATGGAAATAGATTAACCTAAAAATCTGAGTATGTTTTTACTTGATGACTGTATACCGTCACACAACACGGCCATGTTCACCATCTTTACTAAAAAAATTATCGTTCTGTTTAATGAAGCAGCCAAATCTTGAGTTTTCTCTTCTAAGATGATTGAGAGCAAAAATGTCATAAACCTTCCCAAGTCTCATCTGAATGTAATGAGAGTCCCTGACAGATAAGTACAGTATGCGCATAAAGCCACTTTCACATATGTACATGACCGCTTTAGCCTGATCCTGATTCTGACCGAATTCTTTGTTCCAGATTCCAGGAGAAGTAGAAATTCCTCGTGTCTCATTTTAAATACTGTTCCTAGACTCCAAGGTTGGGGCAAAGTTTGACAGACCCAACCTTAAAGTTAGTTTTATACATATCGTAGGCTTTCTCTTAATTGTCTTGAATATCTATAACAGCTCTTAGAGGGGGCATTTGAACAACTTCTGTGCTTTATTTGCTTGTGTTTTGGTGGTTCCTTGGGGATGTTGTAGGCCTTGACTATGTCTCTGGAACATCTGTGCCTTTCCCAGATTGTCACGGTTCCTCCCTGACATAGTCTTCATAACTCTTCTCTGTCTAGTGAGTTTCTGCTCAGTTTTCAAGTCACAGCACAGCTGTCACGTGTTCTGTGTGTCTTCCTTGACTTCATCAACTTGGTTATTCAATCATTTGCATTTCTTTGGCATTGACTAGAACTCTGTGAAGGATGTTTTAGGTGCTTCTAATAGGGATCCATAGACACCGCACGTCACACTCATTTGTAAGCTCCTTGCAGACAACGAAGAGAGACTACTACCTCCGTGTACCCCTCGCGTGTAGCTCCGTTCTGGACACAGGAGTTCAGTGTTAGGTTATGGGCTAAATTGTGTCCTTCCAAAATTTCATATGTCGAAGCCCTAACCCTTGGTGCCTCACAATGTGACTGTATTTGGAGATGAGGTCGTCAAAGTGATAATTAAGGTTAAATAGCATCCTTGGGATGGGCCCTAATTCAGTGTGATTAGTGTTCTTGTAAGAAGAGATTAAGACACAGAGACAGCACAGGAGGTTGATCATGTGAAGACATGGTGAGAAGATAGCTATGTACAAGGCAAGGAGAGAGACCACAAAATGAAACCAACTCTGCTGACACCTCGATTTCGGACTTCTGAACTCCAGGACTGTGAGGTGACAGATTTCCATTGTTAATCCACCCACTCTGTGGTACTGTGTTAGAGCAGTCCTACCAAGTGAAGGCAGTGCCCATTTCTACCATTTCTACGGTTTTAGAATACCATCAGTTCTCTCCCGAAAACATTCAAAGGATCTGCGTTCCATAGCCACCTCCCGTTATTCAAATATTTTCTGTCACCTGTGCATCTAATACATTTCTGAATGAAACCCGCAGGCATCCTTAATCCAGCCCCGTATCTCACCTTTGTGTCCATCACGTCAGTGTTTCCCCAGCTAGAAATGGCCAGGCTGGCCGTGCTTCCCTGTAGAGACACACTGTGTTTCAATATGGCTCCTTTTCATCTCCCACTTTTTACTACAGATGATATAGACCAATGTATACACTGGTTATACAGTACTTACCTTCAGTTGGATTCTTATCATAGCTTTGAGTGTCAGTATCAGTTGAGCTAGGAAGAAAGTGTGGGGATGTGTGCATATGTGTGCATGTGTGTATGTGTATGTGTTTGTGTGTCGATGTTTAGGAGGATGAAGACCTAACTTAGGCAGTTTTACTTCCAACTGGTTTTAGGGGAAATTTTGCTGCTAGTTGTTTGTTGTTTATTTTGGTAATTTTTTTCATGGACTTTATTATAACTTTTAATGCTTATTCAACTGCATCTTTGAGTTGTTAAATTCTTCCCTGCCCTGAGCATTTTATCACTATGGTATATAGATTTTTTAAATATAGAATTATTTGTGGGGCACCAGGCTGGCTCAGTCGGTTAAGCATCTGACTCTTGATTTAGGTTCAGGTCCTGATCTCACAGTTTGTGAGTTTGAGCCCTGCAGTGAGTTCTGCACTGATGGTGCAGATCCTGCTTTGGATTCTCTCTCTCGACTTCTCTCTGCCCCTCCCCTGCTTGTGCTCTCTCTCTGTCTAAAAAATAAATTAAAAAATAAATAAAATATAGCATTATTCTTAAGTTTCTGCTCATTGTAATCATTTGGTGACCATGGAGGCCATGTCCACATAAAGTGATTGTTTTAAAATTACTATTGGATCATCTGTTTTCAACTACTGTTAGCAGACTTATAAATGCAACCTTTTTTGTTTCATTATGTGAACCCTTTCCAGATTTTTCTCTCTGCTCATTTTTGAATGCTCAATGACAATGGCATTTTCAGGAATGGTGTTATAATCCTTTTCCAACTGTCTTCCTGCTATTAAATGTACAGTACACAAAATACATTCCTCCAATGTGTTCTCCAGAAAGTAGCTTTGAGCATGACACATCAAAGCAAAATGAGTTTGGCAATCTTAAAGCAACATCTGTTCAGGGATTTTTTTCCCCCCTGCACCATGAGGGGAAAAGAACGAGAGAAATAAATGTATACTACATGGCACATTTAAAAAAATCAAAGAAAGGTGTTGTGTGAAAAAGGAATAAAAGGCAACCCAATACAGAAAAAAATACATGAAGGTATATGTGAGTTTGCCCCAAAGACAAATTCACATTCTATTTCTATTCTGCCTGTGGAGTAGTTATACTGGTGGCAACAGAAATAAGGGCCACATCACAATGCTTTTCTTGTGTTTCCCTGTCCTCAGTAAGCATCAATTACCATTGGGCAAATGATTTTCTCCCAATACATCTGAACAGTCATATATTTTCATTATTCTGCACTTTGTTTCGATGGCCAAACTGTAGAGGAAATGGCACGCGTGCCCGCTGTGATGTTCATCGCAGCAACTGCACCTGTTAGGAGAACATTTCTGTTTATTACTAACATTTGGCCAACATTGAGGCCATGTCCACATAAGGTGATTGTTTTTAAATTAATATTGGATCATCTGTCTTCAAATACTGTTCTCTTTAGTTTTTCTCAAATCTCGCATACACACAAAGTTAGAAAAAAGTGATAGGTGAATGTGTTTTTCAAGCAACACAACCCAGGAGGATGGATTTGAAAGTGGAATTGTTTAGCTAATGTTCTGGGGCCCCTGTATACCCCCTTCTAATACTCAGAGCTACTTCAGGTTACTCAAAGCTAACTTTTATTCTTGAATCTTCCTGAGACAATGCAGTTGGGCTTGTCCCAGTGTTTTGTAATCACCCTCTGCCATTCCTTTCCCTCTTCACCTTGCTCCCTCTCAACCCATTCCTCTAAAGCTGAGGGAGGTGAAAAGGAAAGGGAGAGTGAACTGGTGCCAACTTTTCCTTTTTAGAGCCGTTGGTAGCAGAATAGAAGTAAATTGATATGAGGGCGCCTGGCTGGCTCAGTTGGTAGAGTGTGGGACTCTTGATCTTGGGGTGGTAGGTTCGAGTCCCAGGTTGGGTGTAAAGATTACTTAAAAATAAAATGTTAGAAAGAGAATAAACTGACATGGAAGAAAGAGAACAATTAGGTAGATGTGGGGTCTATCACCTCAATATCTACTTAACATACCTACAGATACCTAGTTTCTATCCCTCCATGATTACACGTTTACCAATAAGTAGCCAAACGCAACTTCCTCAAAGCTCAGTTCTACCTCTTGACTGTGTTGCTCTGATTTGTCCACACTTCTGGAAAAGTATATTTCAGAAATAGAGATCTCCTCACATACCTTCTTTGAATAAAGGTGTTTGATGGCTCTCCACTGCTATGGATGAATGTGAGCTTTGAGTCAGACTTGATCCTGAATTCAAATTCTGTGGTTTACTAGTTTTAGTTAACCTAAAGAAAGCTCCTTTGCATTTCTGAGCATTGGTCTTCTCAAGTGTAAAATGGGAAAATCATCCCTTCCTCTTAATTTGTGAAATTCGAAATAATATACAGTAGCAGCAAGGGTTCAGTAACAACAACTTACGTCATCAAGGTCTTCTAATTCCTTCCGACTTTGAACTCTATTTTTTAAAGTTTATTTATTTTGAAAGAGAATGAGAGAGCACTAGGAGGGGAGGGGCAGAGAGAGAGAGGGGAGACAGAATCCCCAGCAGGCTCTCTGCTGTCAGCAAGAGCTGGACCCAGGGCTCAATCTCATGAACCGTGAGATCATGACCCAAGCCAAAACCAAGTGTCAGAGCTTAACTGACTGACTTCCACCCAGGTGTTCCTGACTTTGAACTCTAATCCTGATATGCCTTCTAGTCAAACCTTCTGAGAATTAGTCATGCTCATTCTTTAGAAATGAACAAATTTATAACTTCCAAAAATAACGATTCTTGCTAGTATGTTATTTTTTCTATATTTCTCTTCTCTTCCCCATCCTCCCACCTGTCCCTCGCCCATGCATTCAACTCCTGGTCTCCATTTTTCACTGGGAAAATAAGACCCCTGATAAGAAAAAATCTGAGGAACATACTTCATTGAGGAAATGGAGTTTTATTATAGTAGAGCTCTTTATTTTTCCTGCCAAAGATACAAATATAATTTCCCTTATGCACAGATTTTAGGAGTATAGTTAGTTAGTTCAGGTATAGTTACCCTCCTATTTTGTGAAATGACTTCCTCTGAGCCTTTGGAATACAAATTTTTCCACCTATCCTCTTTGCCTTTCCAAAGACTGGCCTCCACACTGAGCCCCAGCATCCTGGTGTTTTCTGGATCTTTCCCAATAATATGAAAATACACTCTACCACCTCCCACTAAAGAAGTTATTTGGCCTCATATACTTATTGAGTCCTATGTCTCTGCCTCGTGTCCGAGCCGATCTGCAGAAAGGGCTGTCTGTGCTTACCATTCTTCAGCCTTCACCTACTCATTTATTGTTTTCACCTCAACCCACCCTTTTCTTTGTTTCATTTAAAATCTTTATTAAATGTTTATTATGTATCAGCATTTGGATACCAAGGTGAAAGGTACTACTTCTGTCTTCTAAGATATCTTAGTTTAGTGATAAAATAGATGGGACCATATTATAATAAATATTCTATGTATTGAATGGAAGTGTCCACACTGAATGTCAATTTATAAACTCTGCCCTGCTTCTCACTTTTTTTTGGAGATATAACTGATATGTACCATAGAGTAGACATTGAGACATGTTAAGGTGTACAGTATATTGATGTGATACATTTATGTTGCACTATGATTGCCATTGTAGCATTGGCTGACACCTCTATCTCATCACATGATTATCATTTCTTCTAGGGGTGGGAACAGTGAAATCTGCTCTTAATTTGGCTTTGGCCCTCAGTGAAACGGAGCTTGCCCAGGTCATCAAAAAACTTTGTTGCTAAATCTAGCGGGCACTTCTCTATCTTTGTGTTACCTGACTTCTCACAAGCTTGAGACACAGCTCTCTACTCTGTTTCCATGGCACCAAACTATCTTGAATTTTTAGTATCTTGAATACCTAATTACTGGCTCTTTTTCCCTCTCCTTGTCATGCCTATTTCCTATGCAATCCTAGCTGATCATGTTGTGTGCCTTTGCTTCAAGGTTCCCTTCTCTATTCTTTTTTTTAAATTTATTTAATTTTTTTTTTTTTTGAGAGAGAGACAGAGCATGAGTTGGGGAGGGGCAGAGAGAGAGAAGGAGACACAGAATACAAAGCAGGCTCCAGGCTCTGAGCTGTCAGCACAGAGCCGAATGCGGGGCTCCAACCCACACTGTGAGATTATGACCTGAGTCAATGTTGGACACTTAACTGACTGAGCCACCCAGGTGCCCCAGTTCTTTTCTCTATGTAACATCCTCATCTGTTCATGTGTCTTTACATATCATACTACCTATGACTTCCAAATAGATTTCTCCTTTCCCAATCTAGCTCCTGACCTATCTTATATATCCAACTTATATATCCTTGTCTTATTCCATGCTCTCTTTCTCCTTAACCTGCTCTAAATATAGGTCTCCTGACCTCCTTTCAGTTCCTTGTACTTGCTAGTCTTATTCCTCTCCCAAAGATTTGGTTTTGTCATGTTGCTCCAATGGGGAATATACTGCTCTGAGAGACTGTTCTCCCTGCGTTCCTCACGTTTCTGCACACCTCATAATAAGAAGCACTGCCTATCATCTCAAGGATGTTTGTATAGCTTGGAAAATAGAGGTACTGTCTTTCTGTGCAGCACAGAGCAAATTTGTTTGCTGTCCAGCATAATAAAGACAATATACTCCTCACTGGCCAAGGAAACTTTGTAGTACTTTATAAAAAAAAAATTGGGTTCTGTGACACCAGCCTGTTGTGTGTATAGTATCCTCCTGCGCCCTTCTGCATTGCCTCCATGGGATTTGTCAGGAGTAATAATATCCTTTGTTTCTGATCCAGGAGTCTCCAATCTTCTGCCAGCATCCATCAAACCATGGTTACCTTGCAACCTGTTAGCTTGCAAGTAGGGTAATTTCAGACTCTTCACACAGCTCTTGATAGGCTTTGACAATTTCAAAAAAAAATTACAGAAACATTATTTGTTTCTGTAAAAATATTCACCTCAGGGTCCTTTCCAATATTTAAGTTAGGCGTGACATTATATGATTTGCAATAGTTCCCAAATATTCTCCTTCCCCTTTTTTCCAAACACCACATGTGCTCTTTTCAGGAATACATGTCATCATATATACTCATATGTCTAGGAAAATATGTCAAGGAAGACAATAACCTACTTTGCAAAAATTGCTGCAGTCTGTAAATTAGTGTCAACAGAGCAAGAGGTTTTCCATATACTTTTCCATTGGTTCTGCACCAGTATCTGCAGAAGGCTCTGCATAGCTTATTATGCATTTAGTATGATACCAAAATAATTCACTCTATATTTAATGGAATCAAGTAGGTCATTTTCACATACACATGAAAATATATACATTTATATATTTTTGCTCTCGAAATTAATTATTTTGAAAGTATATTTGACTCTTATGTATATTTTTATGGTGTGCTTTTAAAATTACAATGGTAATTTTATCTTTCACAGGCAAATAAATTATGGCTTTCATTTCTGGGGTTCAAAGAAAACTTTTAAGTATATCCATTTGCTAAATAGGAAGCCTGGAACAACTGAACCTCAATAAATATAGCTCTTATTACTAAGTATTCCTTTGGAATTGGTTTGACACAAAATTTTGACAAACATCTCTATTTTTTTTTCAGGCTAACGGTAAAAGTTGAGTTCAGAATTTAAGAAAGACAAATTTTTCTCATCCTTTCAGGTCTAACCCAAAAGATACCTTTTCCCTAAAACTCCCAGTCCTCCTACATGAACAAATGACTGCTTTTCACTGCTCTGGTATCCACTAGATTTTGTCTGCCTTTATTTAATAGAGTATGCAAACAAATATAAACAAGTTGAAGTGGCATAAGCAAGACAGACACTTCTTTCCATGAGTAGTGTGGTTGTTCTGTAATCACCAGGGGCTCAGGCTATTCACCAATTACTGTTTTCAGCATGTGGATTTCTTCCTTTATGTTACTTCAGGTGCAAGATGGCTTCTGTAACTCTGGCCATTATACTCCCATTCTGAGGATTCAGCAGAGGAGAAAGAGCTATTTTCAAGAGACTTTTTTGGAATTCTTATAGAAGAGTTGCTTATACTCCATCCACCAGACATTGGTCACATGATAGCTTAGGCTGCTAAAACAAAAATAGCACAGCCTGAAATGGTTAAGCAACAGACACTTATGGCTGGGAAGTCTAAGATTAAGGCACTGGTAGATTTGATGTCTAGTAGGACTCTCTGCCTGTTTTATAGATGGCTATCTTCTCATTGTGTCCTCACATGTTAAGAGGGCTGAGGGAGCTCTCTGGGTTCTCTTTTATAAGGGTACTACTAATCTCATTTATAGACAGGGGCTCAACTCTCATGACGTCATCACCTCCCAAAGTCTCCACTTCCAATACCATCACCTGGGAGGTTAGGATCTCAAAAATAATTTTTTTGAGGGGGGTGTCACAAACATTTGCACTACAACACATGGCTGCTGTAGCTACAAAGGAGACTGGGCAACAATTATTCTGGGGTGCTATATATTCAGCTAAAAATTGGACTCTGTTAGTCAGGGAGGAAAAACCGATAGCTGAGTAGAGAATTACCAATCTCAACTATATACTCCCTATTTCTTATGTTATCTTGCCTGATCATAATTAGCTTTAACATGAATGCCACCATCACTGGAAAACTTTAAGTTCCTTGGAGGAATTAATTGTACATTATTTATCTTACTTCCCACCATCTAGCACCATCTTGTCCTGTAATTCATCCCCAACCAATATATACTGACTCTGATAGCATTTATTGAGCAACACAGGCTACCATATACCCATTTTTAGAAAAATCATTTTAAATTGCCTTTAATAAACTATATAATTCCCATAGTAAAAGCCTATGAGGATACTTTTTACATTTGAAACTTCATTTAAGTCAACCCCAGATGAATCATTTACTAGACACTTGAACAAATTTTGAGTGTAAGCACAGAATTGATATTCCTCAATTCCTTAATGAATCAGCTACCTCACAAAATATTTATCCAGCATATTTCCTTGCTGGGTATTGTGGCAGGCCATTTGGTATACAAAGATTGGTGGCATAATCCCTGCTCTCAAAGAACTCACAACCAAGTGGACTACTGTTGCATGAAGGAATATCATTGCCCGTTATACTCTACATATGGCACAGGTTTTCAATACCTTTACATTCTGATGTGAGTAATTTTCTTTTGTAATATATTCCTTTGATTGCCTCCATAGAAAAATTAATGACCCTTCGAGCAGAGAGAGAAGAGAGGATTAACCCACACTTTTTGAAAAAATCCATTCCAGGAAAAAACTGAGATAAATGGATATAGTTTAATTATAAAATAAAGATTTTTTAAAAAAACTCCTTTACTCTATAATTTCTTCTGTGGGATTGTTGAATTTCTTTTTATCACCATGTAAGATTTCTCCCAACAGGCTATTTTTTAAAGTATAAAAGAGTCTGCTTCAACATCTTGTAAGACTTCATTGAAACTTGTTACCTATTTTTTTCAGGTTAGTATTAATATTGCCATTGTTCCAAACTGCTTATATGACATTTTTTTCCCTATTGAAAACGTATTTATTTATTCTGTTGCAGTGCTAAATTTGTTTAGTCTCATTGTGGATTTCAGCCCATGCATATTTACTAATAAGCTTCTATAGTGGATGTTATGACATGGCATCCAGATTCCAAGACACTCACTTTCTCAGTTTCTAAAATGTGGCTGCTTGCCAATGGTTCACAACTGAGTCCCTATACAGTATTGCCTGAAGCTGAAGGGAATGGCCTCATGGAAGTTGTGTGCACTCCCAAAGGGAGGTTCACATGAAATGTATTAATGATAGAAGGTCTTCAAAGGCCTTGCCCTCTGTATTTGAATGAGGACATTTTTTTTTTTAATTTTTATTTATTTATTTATTTTTTTTTTCTGAAATTTATTGACAAATTGGTTTCCATACAACACCCAGTGCTCATCCCAAAAGGTGCCCTCCTCAATACCCATCACCCACCCTCTCCTCCCTCCCACCCCCCATCAACCCTCAGTTTGTTCTCAGTTTTTAACAGTCTCTTATGCTTTGGCTCTCTCCCATTCTAACCTCTTTTTTTTTTTTTTCCTTCCCCTCCCCCATGGGTTCCTGTTAAGTTTCTCAGGATCCACATAAGAGTGAGACCATATGGTATCTGTCTTTCTCTGTATGGCTTATTTCACTTAGCATCACACTCTCCAGTTCCATCCACGTTGCTACAAAAGGCCATATTTCATTTTTTCTCATTGCCATGTAATATTCCATTGTGTATATAAACCACAAGTTCTTTATCCATTCATCAGTTGATGGACATTTAGGCTCTTTCCATAATTTGGCTATTGTTGAGAGTGCTGCTATGAACATTGGGGTACAGGTGGCCCTATGCATCAGTGCTCCTGTATCCCTTGGATAAATTCCTAGCAGTGCTATTGCTGGGTCATAGGGTAGGTCTATTTTTAATTTTCTGAGGAACCTCCACACTGCTTTCCAGAGCGGCTGCACCAATTTGCATTCCCACCAACAGTGCAAGAGGGTTCCCGTTTCTCCACATCCTCTCCAGCATCTATAGTCTCCTGATTTGTTCATTTTGGCCACTCTGACTGGCGTGAGGTGATACCTGAGTGTGGTTTTGATTTGTATTTCCCTGATAAGGAGCGACGCTGAACATCTTTTCATGTGCCTGTTGGCCATCCGGATGTCTTCTTTAGAGAAGTGTCTATTCATGTTTTCTGCCCATTTCTTCACTGGGTTATTTGTTTTTCGGGTGTGGAGTTTGGTGAGCTCTTTATAGATTTTGGATACTAGCCCTTTGTCCGATATGTCATTTGCGAATATCTTTTCCCATTCCGTTGGTTGCCTTTTAGTTTTGTTGGTTGTTTCCTTTGCTGTGCAGAAGCTTTTTATCTTCATAAGGTCCCAGGAATTCACTTTTGCTTTTAATTCCCTTGCCTTTGGGGATGTGTCGAGTAAGAGATTGCTACGGCTGAGGTCAGAGAGGTCTTTTCCTGCTTTCTCCTCTAAGGTTTTGATGGTTTCCTGTCTCACATTTAGGTCCTTTATCCATTTTGAGTTTATTTTTGTGAATGGTGTGAGAAAGTGGTCTAGTTTCAACCTTCTGCATGTTGCTGTCCAGTTCTCCCAGCACCATTTGTTAAAGAGGCTGTCTTTTTTCCATTGGATGTTCTTTCCTGCTTTGTCAAAGATGAGTTGGCCATACGTTTGTGGGTCTAGTTCTGGGGTTTCTATTCTATTCCATTGGTCTATGTGTCTGTTTTGGTGCCAATACCATGCTGTCTTGATGATGACAGCTTTGTAGTAGAGGCTAAAGTCTGGGATTGTGATGCCTCCTGCTTTGGTCTTCTTCTTCAAAATTCCTTTGGCTATTCGGGGCCTTTTGTGGTTCCATATGAATTTTAGGATTGCTTGTTCTAGTTTCGAGAAGAATGCTGGTGCAATTTTGATTGGGATTGCATTGAATGTGTAGATAGCTTTGGGTAGTATTGACATTTTGACAATATTTATTTTTCCAATCCATGAGCAGGGAATGTCTTTCCATTTCTTTAAATCTTCTTCAATTTCCTTCAGAAGCTTTCTATAGTTTTCAGCATACAGATCCTTTACATCTTTGGTTAGATTTATTCCTAGGTATTTTATGCTTCTTGGTGCAATTGTGAATGGGATCAGTTTCTTTATTTTTCTGTTGCTTCATTGTTAGTGTATAAGAATGCAACTGATTTCTGTACATTGATTTTGTATCCTGCAACTTTGCTGAATTCCTGTATCAGTTCTAGCAGACTTTTGGTGGAGTCTATCGGATTTTCCATGTATAATATCATGTCATCTGCAAAAAGCAAAAGCTTGACTTCATCTTTGCCAATTTTGATGCCTTTGATTTCCTTTTGTTGTCTGATTGCTGATGCTAGAACTTCCAGCACTATGTTAAACAGCAGCGGTGAGAGTGGGCATCCTTGTCGTGTTCCTGATCTCAGGGAAAAAGCTTTCAGTTTTTCCCCGTTGAGGATGATGTTAGCTGTGGGCTTTTCATAAATGGCTTTTATGATCTTTAAGTATGTTCCTTCTATCCCGACTTTCTCAAGGGTTTTTATTAAGAAAGGGTGCTGGATTTTGTCGAAGGCCTTTTCTGCATCGATTGACAGGATCATATGGTTCTTCTCTCTTTTTTTGTTAATGTGATGTATCACGTTGATTGATTTGCGAATGTTGAACCAGCCCTGCATCCCAGGAATGAATCCCACTTGATCATGGTGAATAATTCTTTTTATATGCCGTTGAATTCGATTTGCTAGTATCTTATTGAGAATTTTTGCATCCATATTCATCAGGGATATTGGCCTGTAGTTCTCTTTTTTTACTGGGTCTCTGTCTGGTTTAGGAATCAAAGTGATACTGGCTTCATAGAATGAGTCTGGAAGTTTTCCTTCCCTTTCTATTTCTTGGAATAGCTTGAGAAGGATAGGTATTATCTCTGCTTTAAACGTCTGGTAGAACTCCCCTGGGAAGCCATCTGGTCCTGGACTCTTATTTGTTGGGAGATTTTTGATAACCGATTCAATTTCTTCACTGGTTATGGGTCTGTTCAAGCTTTCTATTTCCTCCTGATTGAGTTTTGGAAGCGTGTGGGTGTTCAGGAATTCGTCCATTTCTTCCAGGTTGTCCAATTTGTTGGCATATAAGTTTTCATAGTATTCCCTGATAATTGTTTGTATCTCTGAGGGATTGGTTGTAATAATTCCATTTTCATTCATGATTTTATCTATTTGGGTCATCTCCCTTTTCTTTTTGAGAAGCCTGGCTAGAGGTTTGTCAATTTTGTTTATTTTTTCAAAAAACCAACTCTTGGTTTCGTTGATCTGCTCTACAGTTTTTTTAGTTTCTATATTGTTTATTTCTGCTCTGATCTTTATTATTTCTCTTCTTCTGCTGGGCTTAGGCTGCCTTTGCTGTTCTGCTTCTAGTTCCTTTAGGTGTGCTGTTAGATTTTGTATTTGGGATTTTTCTTGTTTCTTGAGATAGGCCTGGATTGCAATGTATTTTCCTCTCAGGACTGCCTTTGCTGCGTCCCAAAGCGTTTGGATTGTTGTATTTTCATTTTCGTTTGTTTCCATATATTTTTTAATTTCTTCTCTAATTGCCTGGTTGACCCACTCATTCGTTAGTAGGGTGTTCTTTAACCTCCATGCTTTTGGAGGTTTTCCAGACTTTTTCCTGTGGTTGATTTCAAGCTTCATGGCATTGTGGTCTGAAAGTAAGCATGGTATAATTTCAATTCTTGTAAACTTATGAAGGGCTGTTTTGTGACCCAGTATATGATCTATCTTGGAGAATGTTCCATGTGCACTCGAGAAGAAAGTATATTCTGTTGCTTTGGGATGCAGAGTTCTAAATATATCTGTCAAGTCCATCTCATCCAATGTCTCATTCAGGGCCCTTGTTTCTTTATTGACCGTGTGTCTAGATGATCTATCCATTTCTGTAAGTGGAGTGTTAAAGTCCCCTGCAATTACCACATTCTTATCAATAAGGTTGCTTATGTTTATGAGTAATTGTTTTATATATTTGGGGGCTCCGGTATTCGGTGCATAGACATTTATAATTGTTAGCTCTTCCTGATGGATAGACCCTGTAACTATTATATAATGTCCTTCTTCATCTCTTGTTACAGCCTTTAATTTAAAGTCTAGTTTGTCTGATATAAGTATGGCTACTCCAGCTTTCTTTTGGCTTCCAGTCGCATGATAAATAGTTCTCCATCCCCTCACTCTCAATCTAAAGGTGTCCTCAGGTCTAAAATGAGTCTCTTGTAGACAGCAAATAGATGGGTCTTGTTTTTTTATCCATTCTGATACCCTATGTCTTTTGGTTGGCGCATTTAATCCATTTACATTCAGTGTTATTATAGAAAGATACGGGTTTAGAGTCATTGTGATGTCTGTATGTTTTATGCTTATAGTGATGTCTCTGGGACTTTGTCTCACAGGGTCCCCCTTAGGATCTCTTGTAGGGCTGGTTTAGTGGTGACAAATTCCTTCAGTTTTTGTTTGTTTGGGAAGACCTTTATCTCTCCTTCTATTCTAAATGACAGACTTGCTGGATAAAGGATTCTTGGCTGCATATTTTTTCTGTCTAGCACCCTGAAAATCTCTTGCCAGTTCTTTCTGGCCTGCCAAGTTTCAAAAGAGAGATCAGTCACGAGTCTTATAGGTCTCCCTTTATATGTGAGGGCACGTTTACCCCTTGCTGCTTTCAGAATTTTCTCTTTATCCTTGTATTTTGCCAGTTTCACTATGATATGTCGTGCAGAAGATCGATTCAAGTTACGTCTGAAGGGAGTTCTCTGTGCCTCTTGGATTTCAATGCCTTTTTCCTTCCCCAGTTCAGGGAAGTTCTCAGCTATGATTTCTTCAAGTACCCCTTCAGCACCTTTCCCTCTCTCTTCCTCCTCTGGGATACCAATTATGCGTATATTATTTCTTTTTAGTGTATCACTTAATTCTCTAATTTTCCCCTCATACTCCTGGATTTTTTTATCTCTCTTTTTCTCAGCTTCCTCTTTTTCCATAACTTTATCTTCTAGTTCACCTATTCTCTCCTCTGCCTTCTCAAGCCGAGCTGTGGTGGTTTCCATTTTGTTATGCATTTCGTTTAAAGCGTTTTTCAGCTCCTCGTGACTGTTCCTTAGTCCCTTGATCTCTGTAGCAAGAGATTCTCTGCTGTCCTGTATACTGTTTTCAAGCCCAGCGATTAATTTTATGACTATTATTCTAAATTCACTTTCTGTTATATTATTTAAATCCTTTTTGATCAGCTCATTAGCTGTTGTTATTTCCTGGAGATTCTTCTGAGGGGAGTTCTTCCGCTTGGTCATTTTGGATAGTCCCTGGCGTGGTGAGGACCTGCAGGGCACTTCCCCTGTGCTGTGGTGTATACCTGGAGTTGGTGGGCGGGGCCGCAGTCAGACCTGATGTCTGCCCCCAGCCCACCGCTGGGGCCACAGTCAGACTGGTGTGTGCCTTCTCTTCCCCTCTCCTAGGGGCAGGATTCACTGTGGGGTGGTGTGGCTCGTCTGGGCTACTTGCACCCTGCCAGGCTTGTGATGCTGGGGATCTGGTGTATTAGCTGGGGTGGGTAGGCAAGGTGCTCGGGGGCAGGAGGGGCAGGCTTAGATCGCTTCTCCTTAGGTGATCCACTTCAGGAGGGGCCCTGTGGCAGCGGGAGGGAGTCAGATCCGCTGCCGGAGGTTTGGCTCTGCAGAAGCGCAGAGTTGGGTGTTTGCGCCGAGCGAGCAAGTTCCCTGGCAGGAACCGGTTCCCTTTGGGATTTCGGCTGGGGGATGGGCGGGGGAGATGGCGCTGGCGAGCGCCTTTGTTCCCCACCAAACTGAGCTCTGTTGTCAGGGGGCTCAGCAGCTCTCCCTCCCTTTGTCCTCCAGCCTTCCCGCTTTCCGAGCAGAGCTGTTAATTTCTGACCTCCCAGACGCTAAGTCGCGCTTGCTGTCGGAACACAGTCCGCCGGGCCCCTCCGCTTTTGCAAGCCCGACTCGGGGGCTCTGCTTGGCCGGCGAGCAGCCCCTCCGCCCCGGCTCCCTCCCGCCAGTCCGTGGAGCGCGCACCGCCTCGCCGCCCTTCCTACCCTCTTCCGTGGGCCTCTCGTCTGCTTTTGGCTCCGGCGACTCTGTTCTGCTAATCCTCTGGCGGTTTTCTGGGTTATTTAGGCAGGTGTAGATGGAATCTAAGTGATCAGCAGGACGTGCGGTGAGCCCAGCGTGAATGAGGACATTTTTAAGGGCATATAAACTCCAGAGATTTCTGTGGGTTGGGCTAAGCTTTCTATGTTAACTGTTATACTGTAATGGTGCAATGGTAAAACTTTCACCAGTATTGAATTGAGATGGAATGCAGTTGAAAGGAGTTCAGTGGTTTTAGAAATAGGGATTTGAGATGCTTAGGATGATTAATAATAATAGGACCATAGAATAGAATGGCCCATGCTGGGTGCTACTGATGTATTAGAGAAAGAAAAAATTAAGCACTTAGGGTGGTTAATTACCCATTTGGGTTCAAGTGTGAAATTCCCACAGCCTTCCTGAGAACATAAACAGTCTCACATTCTGGAATCCAAGGACAGAAAAAACTAAGGATCAGTCTCAGAACTTAATTATAAGGGCTCCGGGGCTCTAGAGAAGGTTAAATTCCAAACTCAGAAAGTCTGCTATGCCAGTGATAGCAATTTGATAAGGAGAGGACTCTGAGACTTGCGATGGAGACATCTGTGCTGATGTGCCTGACAATCTTGAATTCCTCGTTTTTCTTGACTGTTGTAGAACTGAAGAAATGATCTATTCCTCTGTGTTAAAGCCTGCATTACTGAAGATGATGCAAGAGCATATTCCTTGCAAGAGAACATGTGTCCTTTCCATCCTCTACTAGGGTCTACCTCCACCTCCCTTCTAGCCAACAGACCAAAAGCTGAGGCTAAGTCACAATATAACTCAACAAGGCACTGTTGCACCTGCTAAATGAGAAAATAGACTCTACCCCGACTCAGGCTGTAGGAAATAGACAATATAGCAGCCAGAAGAAAATGTACTGAGCTGGATGCTAAAAGGCTGGATCAAAGTAGAAGGAAGAACAGAAAATAAAGTTAGATAAGAGAGGATATATTGAGGACCTTCCCATGTACAGGACTTAAATACCTGGAAAGGATACCAGGAGATGGTGCCAACATGCTTTCTATGTCAGCTGTTGAAAGCTAAGTAGGAACGCCAGAATTTTGTGAGAATAGTGGAAGAAAGGAATAAAAATCTCAGATAAGTGGGGCTTGTAGAGAGGATATGCTATAAATAACTGAAAAATCTATTAGCTATCCATGCTAATGGATGGCATGGAGGCACTTAGATTCCTCAAGCTATGAAGTATGTGCTGGTGGGAGGAGAACCAACATTGTGGAGAAGCCCATTGGTGACTGTAGTCAGAACACCAGAGATGATAAGAGAGATATTCTTACAGAACTGCACTCCCTAATAGCAATGGGGATGATATGATGATAGAAAATAAGAGAAGACAGATGGCAGAACTTAACCGCCAAAACCAACACGGGGACAATGATAATCAAAAAGGCAAAGTTGATGTGGTGCTCAGGGGTCCCTGGCCAACAAAGAACAATGAAGATGGTTATTAGAACAAAGCAACTCTAAGAGTAAAATAAGTGACCATTGTGTTCAAGGTCTTGGTAAGACACATTTACTCCAGAGGTATGAAGATAAGCCATATGACAAATAAGGGAGCCATCACATTATTGAAGTTTTAAGGATTTCAGTTGTCTGGGATATACTGAAACATATGAAGTAAAAGACAAATATCTGCATCTCATGCCTCCAACTCTAAGAGACAGACAAAAACAAACAAACAAACAAACAAACAAACACAATGACAACTAAGGATTTAAGATCTGGAGATAGTATTTCCTACAACTTAGAAATATTGCTGTGACCCACTGCCAGTGACAAGTGAGACTACTGTCTCTGAGTGGGGTCAGAACAAAAAAAGTGTTCTGCAGCCAGTCCAAGTTACAGTATCAGCAGACCTGCCATTACAGCCATATGATCTGGCCAATCCTATGGTATTAGATGTGTCTGTGATGGAAAAAAATGTGTTGAATTTAAATATGTAGAATCCTCCAGTAGGATTACCTTAGACCCAGTAGATTTCCTGAGGAAAGAGCTTGCATTTTTCAATGGAGAGTTATACACTCTTCAAAGCTCCTGATTTGGTAGAAATAAGAAACCAACCATGTGCATCCAAAGGCTCCCACAAAAATTGGGATCCAGGAGACACCCTAAGTCATAAGATCATGCTGGTCTAGGAGAATATCTTGGTAAGGTGAAAGCAATGCAACTCATATAATGTACAGGCTATGACAGAAGGCACCAATAAAGTCATTGAGCAAGGATCCCAGTCCTCTATATCATCTATGACTATTGCACAGGTACTTTTCCTTTAGCTCACACCTGTGGCCACGGGGGCGGGGGGGGGGGGGGTTCTTGTGACCATCTAACTGAATAAGAAAAAAGTCAAAATTCATGGATAGATAAGTATTGTAATTTGGTGCAAACCCAAAATGGACTGTTGCTGCACTACAGCTCCTGTCTGATATGGTCCTAAAAATGGCAATCAAGGAAAATATTCTTAATGATGAGAACTTTGTGAGGCATTATGATAATCTGCTTTGTCTGGAAAAAGAAAGATCGCAAAGGCAGAGTCTGTATAGACCCAAGAGCAGTGGTGAACGGCTTCACTGGCTGTTCATGGGCTTTGAGGGATCAAAACTGGTGTGTCAAGGACAAAGACATCCTGTGAAGTCATGCGGATCTACCTATGGGAGTGGGTATAAAATGTGAAGGTCTTAGGATCGCATGTTTATCTTCCATTGGAAAGCATTAATCTAGAAGAGGCACTTAATGACAAGGATGGAAGAATTTGGCCAGATATGCCAGGCAGCTCTAATATTGCCCACTCCAGTGGTAGCACAATTGGCACATGAACAGATTAGCCATTGTGGCAGAGAAAGAGGCAATGCATAGGCCCAACAATATAAGCTTTCACTCACCAAGTCTGATCTAGTTAATTCTCTACTGAGTGTCCGATTGGCTAGAAACAGAGATCAGTGTTGAGCCCCTGAGAGGGCTCTGTTCTTTGAGAAGACCAATTAGCCATTTGTGGCAAGTTGATTGCAATGTATTTGTTCCATCCTGGAAGGGACAGCAATTGGTATTGAATGGAGCCAATATATATATTTCAGGTATGTGTTTCTCTTTCCCACCCATACCGCCTGAGCCAGCACCACTCCCTGAGGGCTCACAGAGGATTTGATCCACTAATGCAGGACCCTGTTTAATATTACATTGGACCAAGAGATAAAATCTGCAGCAAAGGAAATGTGACAGAAAGCGTATCCACTGGTTCTATTGCATGTTACACCATTCAGAAGCTGGGGTCTGGAACAGATTTTGAAGATGCAGATACCCTGTGATAATGGGGTGCTATCCTCCCTCTAGAATATAGTACCAAACGGTCAACTAAATTAGTGACACATTGTATGGTACTGTGTCCCCAATAGACAGAATACATAGTCTCAGAATCAAATGTGGAGATACAATTGGCTAGCTTATCATAGCTCCCAATGATCCTCTTGGGGAATTTGTATGTTTCAGCCACATACCTGTAGGCTTTGTAGGGTAAAACCTCTTCTTCCTGTGGGGGAAATCTACTAGTTGGCAAAACGAGGTGCCATTAAATTTTAAGCAATGCCTACTACCCATCCCTTTGAGTTTCTTGTACCAAAGGACCAGTAGGCAAGGAAAAGTATGATCATTCTTTAAGAGTTATTGACTCTGAATATCAAAAGTACACAGGACTGCTATTATATAGTAAGGGAAGACAGACTATATGGTAGTCCTGCCTTATCTGCAGTTTCACTTATTGTGGTTTTAGCTACCCATGGTAAACCGTGGTATGAAAGCAGATGATCCTCTGAAGGTCAATAGTAGCCTAAAGCCACATCACAATGCCTATGTCATTCACCTTGCTTGATATCATCATGTAGGCATTTTGTCATCTCACATCATCATGTAGGCATTTTGTCATCTCACATCATCATCATCAGAAGTAAGATGAGGACAGTACAAGGTATTTTAAGAGAGAAACAGAGAGACTGTATTCATCTAACTTTTATTACAGTATATTATCATAATCATTCTATTTTACTATTAGTTCTTACTACTAATCTCTTACTGTGCCTAATTTATAAATTCAACTTTATCATAGGTATGTATGTACAGGGAAAAAGAGTTATATAGGGTTGGTACTATGAATGATTTCAGGCATCCACCGGGGGCCTGGGAATAAGGGGGAAATCACTGTATTTGGCATCCACATGGCTCACCAAAATTTTCCTTTGAAATCCCCTCGCAATGGAGAAACCCTCCTGATCTCATAAGGGCACAGAGTCTAGTAGTTCCCAACTTCTCAGGAATAAGAGTAGAGGTCAATTCATTTGGCAAGCTATGTGGGCTAGGAACACTGCTCACGAAGGATAAAACGAAGTCTAGAATGGATAATAGAGGAGGAAGATGATGAACACTGGTTGCAGGTCTGTGACCAGCAGCAGCATAGGCTGTAGCTTATCCCAGTGTCTTTTCTATTACAATTTTTTTCCCAGGAAAAGAGACAAGTTTGAACCTTGAAGGACGTATTCCCTGATAAGGTTAACATATTTATGAAGCAAGTAGCAATTAACCGTGCAAGGAGTGGACTGTAGTGGGTGATGTGACATACTGTTCATATCGCTCTCTCAGAACAAAGGTGCTCATTCATCAGCTGCTGAGAGTGATGGCTGCCAAGGTTCCAAACTGAGTCCATCTTGGAGATTTGCCCTTTGCCAAAGGAGATGCTTCTTCTAAGGCTATGCTCCTCCCCAGGGGTAGCCTATATCCAATGACTGGTCTATAAGATCAAACTTCTGATTCCTTCTGTAGGCTTTGAGAATGTCAATGGGAAGCAATCCTGAAGGATCATTCTAGTCCCATAGCTCTCCATGCGATCAGTTGAGGCCTTTATTGTGCCTAAATATGAATTCAATTTCTCTCACTGCCCATCCATGTTTACTTCATTCCCTCACAGCTGTTGCTGCAAAGAACACTCCTTAATAAAATTCCTCCATGCAAGTCTTCATTTCAGTCTGTTCCTGGGGAATTCCAATGATAGCACTTTATTCTCTCTCGTGTGTGTGTGTGTGTGTGTGTGTGTGTGTGTACTTTTCTATTATACCTCATTTCTGTAATACCTCATTATTATTTCTATTTAGTCTAATAGCTAATAATAGTTCACTATTCTATTTTACAGTATATATTCTTGTTGGAAATTAAGCATGGAGAATGTATGTTCTATAATTTAGATCTTTTTCCTCATTGTACATTCTTGATTCAGTACTCCCCCTTAGTTAACAGACTAATCCTATGGGAAACATTTTATCTGATTTGTGCTTTTCTGAAAAACCCTAATTTATGATAGTTGCATTATATTATCTATTAGGATTATCTATCATTTTCTAATAAATGTAGGGGTCAAATTCCTTCATTTTTAGCCTATAAAACAAATTTTTTAAACTCATGCAGTTATTACTCTTCTGCTTCAGTGCAGGTTTCATTAAATGCATAAATCAAACATGTCTTTTTGTAGGATAGAGCAAATCAGGATTCAAGTAAGTAAAATATTGCTTTTGGTAGGAGTGACAAGTTTCCTATCCATTGTCTTGATCAATTTTCACATACCAGAATGGCCTCATCCAATTCCCAGTTCTACCCAGTACCTTTTTTATCTATCTATCCAATTAAAATTTATCCATGCCCCCAAACATATGATGTTGGTGACAACAAAGTTCATTAGTTATGGTAATTTATAAGAGAGAAGTATGGGATTTTTTATAATTCTTCCCCAGGAGCATGTTTGTGCCAAAACCCTGAACACACAACAGAAAACACCCAATGAGAGAACTGTCAATCTCAGGCAGACCTCCATGTTTGCGTGTCGGTCTGGAAGGGGTGTATTAGTTTGTTGGGGCTGCCATAACAACCAACTATCACAGACTGTGTGACTTAATCAGGTGACTTAAACAACAGAAATTTATTTTCTTACAATTCTGGAGGCTAGAAGTCTGAGATCAAGATGTTAGTAGGGTTGATTTCTTCTGAGGTCTCCCTCCTTGACTTCTAGATGGCTGCCTTCTTCTGATGTCCTCGCATGGTCTTCCCACTATGCATATCTGTGTCCTAATCTCTTCTTAAAATGGCACCAGTTGTATTGGATTAAGACTCACCCTAATAATCTCATTGTAACTTAATGACCTTTAAAATTTTTTTAAATGTTTGTTTATTTTTGAGACAGAGAGAGACAGAGTAGAGCTGGGGAGGGGCAGAGAGAGAGGGAGACTCAGAATCTGAAGCAGGCTCCAGGCTCTGAGCTGTCAGCACAGAGAGCGACATGGGGCTTGAACCCACATTGTGAGATCATGACCTGAGCCAAAATTGGACACTTGACTGACTGAGCCACCCAGCTGCCCCCTTAATGATCTTTCTAAAAAGTCTATCTCCAAATACAATAACATTCTGAGGTACTAGCAGTTATGAATTTTGGAAGGGACACAATTCAGCCCCTAACAAGAAGATAAAAAACACCTAGTTTCCTTAAGTAACAAAACTCAGAAAAAGAATCTCCAGACCCCGAAACAGTGCTGGGGAGTATGCATACTAAGGACTGAGGTCTACATATTGAGAGTCTTAGGAAGTGTTAATATAACTCAAAAGCCCTGCTATCTCTGTAAGCCATCTTGGTCTAGGTGAGCTGGTTTATTGCCTGGCATCAGATGGGAAGGAGAAAAGCCCCATAGACAGCTAAAAGTGTACATGGATTTGTTCCCCTTCACACCTGTTACATAACAGGCTCTGTTTTAGTTGCTGTAGATTTAGCAGTGAACAGGCAGAGAAGGTCCTTGTTATTGTGAAACATATTTTAGTAGGGAAACTAAATCTATATGGAAACAAGAAAACAAGATAATTTTATATAGTGATCAGTACTTTATGGTAATATAAAAGATGATATTTGAGTTGGTTCTAATTTAGTGACAGAGAGACAGGGCAAGAGTTTTCTGAGACTGGCATGACAAGAAGAGCCATTCGTGGAAGAAGGAGTATGTACTTTCCTATGTTTAATTTATTTTTCCCACCTTATTAAAAAATATTTGAGATAGTTTTAAAGATACCTTGCATGGTACGTACACACACACACACACACACACACACACACCCCTTCACATTTCTTACTCCTCTTGGCATCTATACCTTTTGCAGGGTGATTTTATAGCTCTTGCCATTAAGAAGTAGTCTATTTCCCCTTTGAATCTGGGCTGGCTTTGTGACTTGTTTTGCCAACAGAACACTACAAAAGTGATGTAGTAGTTCTAAGCCTAAATCTCAAGACGTTGCAGAATTCTACATTCTGTCTTGGTACTCATCATGAGAATATACACTTGGCCTGGTACCTCAGTCAGCATCCAGCCAGTGTCAGATATGTTCTAAGGTATCCTAGACAAGCCAGCTCCCATATAACACTCTAGGTGACCTCAGATACATGTGTAAATTAATTGAGATCAACCAATCTGGCCTAGACCTGAAGAACCAGCAAATGACCTATAGACGATTACTTATATATTAATTGCTTGTTATTTTAAGCCACTGCGTTTTGGTAGTTTGTTATGCAGCAATAGCTAACAGATACATGTGATAAAATCACCTTTGGAAATGAAAGTAGATATTCAATGCAATCCCCATCAAAATTCCAGCAATTTATTTTGTAGATATTAACAAACTGATTCTAAATTTTGTATGGAGATTGAAAGATCCAGCATAGTCAACACAATATTGATGGAAAAGAACAAAGTTGGAGGACTGATGCTACTTGATGTAACAACTTACTGTAAAATTACAGTAGTCAAGACAGTGTGGTATTGGTGAAAGAACAGACAAATAGATCAATAGAACAGAATAGAAAGCCCAGAAATATACCCACATAAATATAGTCCACTGATCTCTGACAAAGGAGCAAAGGCAGTTCAATGGAGCAAAAATATTTTTTTCAATGAATGGTGCTGGGACAGCTGGGAAATCCACATGCAAAAAGATGAATATAGACACAGACCTTATACCCTTCACAAAAATGAACTTAAAATGGACGATAAACTTAAATATAAAGCAAAATCACAGGGACGCCTAGGTGGTTCTGTCAGTTAAGTGGTTAAGCATCTGACTCTTGATTTCAGCTCAGGTCATGATCTCACTGTCATATCGAGTCCTGTGTTTGACTTCACACTGGGTGTGGAGCCTGCATAAGATTCTTTCTCTCTCCCTCAGACCCTCCACTGCTCACATGTATGCACGTGTTCTTTCTTTCTCTCAAAAAAACCCCATAAAATTCTTGAAAGGTAATATAGGAGAAAACCTGCATTACTTTGGATATGGTGATGAATTTTTAGATGCACCACCAAAGGCACAACTATGAAAGAAATAATTGATAAGCTGGACTTCATTAAAATGAAAAACTGTTGTTCTGCAAAAGACAAAATCAAAAGCATTAGAAGACAAGCCACAGATGGAAAGAAAATATTTGCAAAAGACACATCTGATGTAGGACTGGTATTAAAAAACTGTAAGGAACTTTTAAAACTTGGCAACAAAAAACCAAAGAGTTCAACTTAAAAATGGGCCAAAAAAACCTTAACAGACATCTCGCCAAAGAAGGAGTATAGATGGCAAATAAGCATATGAAAAGATACTGCACGTGATATGTCATCAGGGAAATGCAAATTAAAGCGACAATGAGATGCCACTACAAACCTATTAGAATGGCCAGAGCCCAGAACCCTGACAGCACCAAATACTGACAGGGTGTGGAACAATAAGAACTCCCATCCATCGCTAGTGGGAATGGAAAATGGTGTAGTCACTTCTGGAAGACAGTTTTTGAGTTTCGCATAAAACTAAACATCCTCTTACTGCACAATCCAGAAATCATGTTCCTTGGTATTTATCCAAAGGAGTTAAAGACTTATGCCCGCACAAAAACCTGTACACAGGTGTTTATACTAGTTTTATTCATATTTGTCAAAACTTGGAAGCAACAAAGATATCTTTCAGTAGGTGAATGAACAAATAAACTGTGGTACATCCAGATAGTGGAACATTATTCAGTGATTTAAAAAAAAAATCAAGCCATAAAGAGACATGGAAGAAAGTTAAATACATATTACTAAGTGATCAAAGCCGAAAAGGCTATATACTATATGATTTCAACTCTGTAACCTTCTGGAAAATATAAAACTATGGAGACAGTAAAACTACCAATGGTCACCAGGGCTTGGTGAAAGGAAGGGATGAACAGGCAGAGCACAGAGAAAATAGGGCAGTGTCTATACCATAATGATGCACTCATGTCATTATGCATTTGTCCAATCCCATAGATGTACAGTAGAAAAAATGAACACTAATGTAAATTATTTACTTTTGATAATCACAGTGTGTCAATATAGGTTTATTAATTGTAGCAAAAGTACCATTCTGGTGAGGGATATTTACAAAGGCGAAGGTTCTGTGTGGGGGCAAGGAATGTACGGAAAATCTCTGTAATTTCCTCTCAGTTTTGCTGTGAATCTAAAATTGCTCCAAAAACAAACAAACAAAAAAATAAAGTCATTGAATACAAATCCCCCCCAAGCTAAAAATAAAGATAGAAAAAAATAAGTTAAATCCAGGGAAAAGTGAGAGTAAAAAGCATACCATACAAAATCCATGCATTTGTTAGAGGTGAGTCAAATATTTATTTATTTAATTTTTTTAAGTTTATTTACTTTTATTTTAGAGATAGACAAAGTGCACATGCAGGGGAGGGACAGAGAGAGAGAGATTGAGAGAGAGAATCTCAAGCAGGCTCCATGCTGTCAGCACAGAGTCTGACTCAGGGCTCGAACCCACCAACTATGAGATATGACCTGAGCTGAAACTGAGTTAGCTCCTCAACTGACTGAACAATCCAAGTGCCGCAAGTCAAATATTTAGTTCTGAGCTGCACAACGATGGATAGGAAGAGGACCAGGCCATCTGTTATCTGATACATAATATTCACAGGGTAGCAGTAAGCCAATTACAACTATGCTTTTAATATTTCTAATAAATATCTGAGTGCAATTATTCTGCATTGGAAATTGAGGAAGAAATGAAGTAAATAACGTAACTCTGCTGGTTTTTTCCTTCATTTATTAAAAAAATTCTTTTTAAGTTTTTTAAAATCTAGTGAACATACAATGTAACATTAGTGTCAGGTGTACAATTTAGTGATCCCACACTTCTACACAACATCTGGTGCTCATCACCCACTTAACCCATGCCCCACCCCGCCCCTCTGGTGACCATCAGTTCCCTATAGTTTGGTCTGCCTCCCGCTCATTTGTCCCCCTAAGATCATCTGTTTTGTTTCTTAAATTCCACATACAGTCAAACCTTGGTTTCGGAGCACAATTTGTCCTGGAAACAAACTTGTCATCCAAAGCATTCTTATATCAAAGCGAATTTCCCGAACCAATGTTTCAGTTGTGATCAAGTGACATTCGATAACACGTGCTACTCATATTGCAAGACATTGCTCGTTTATCAAGTTAAAATTTGTTAGAAATGTTTGCTTGTCTTGTGGAACACTTGCAGAACAAATTACTCACAAGTCAAGGTTTTACTGTATAAGTGAAATCATATTGTCTTTCTCTGACTTATTTCACTCAGCATGATACACTCTAGTTCCATCCGTGTTGTTGCAAATGGCAAGATTTTATTCTTTTTTGACTGCTAAGTAGTATTCCATTGTATGTATGTATATATATATATGTGTGTGTGTGTGTGTATGTATATGTATATATATGTGGAATATATATACATATATATACCACATCTCCTTTATCCATTCATTAGTTGATGGATATTTGGACTCTTTCCGTAATTTCGCTATTGTTGATAGTGCTGCAATAAACATTGAGTACATGTGCCCCTTTGAATCGGCATTTTTGTATCCTTTGGATGAATACCTAGGAGTGCGATTGCTGGGTTTTAGGGTAGTTCTATTTTTAATTTTTTGAGGAACTTCCATACTGTTCTCCAGAATGGCTGCATCAGTTTGCATTCCCAGCAAAGGATTCTCCACATCCTTGTCAACACTTCTTGTTTCTTGTGTTGTTGATTTTAGCTATTCTGACAAGTGTGAGGTGATATCTTTTTAGATTTTAATCATGGTTATCTTTTCAATTTTTCCAGAGAGGTTTTGATTACTCCACAGCATTTTTCTACTGCTCTTTTACATTCTAACCTTTTCTTCCTCCTTCTTCATTTTTGTTCCATATTATTTTGCTTGCCTTTCTTTATTTCCCTCTGTTTCTCTTCATTAGTAAAGAGCCAAAAAGTTTAGAAAGGCAACTTTAGCACTGGAAGGTATTTGGTCAGGATTAATAGGTGACAATAATCCTAATTATAATTTAAGTCTTCTCCAAAATGTATTTAGATACATGACATTTCATGCCACTCATTATATAAAATGCTCCAGTAGTTAATGAAATTCCCTATTCCATGGATTTATCATATATAATACTAATTAGAATTAATATATCACTTACTAATCAGTAAATACACCAAGAGAAATGTTTGTATCATAACCCTAGCAATTATTTACTAACAAGCTTAGAAATATATCACCAGCATATTTCAAAAAATTTGGAATATGTGCTAACAAGTGTCACTCTGCTTCATGTTTCTTATGGGATAATCACCACATTTTACCTCAGAAAACTTCCTGAATTTTCAGCTTCAGCAGTCAGCTCTTCATTGAAAATCATTTTTTAAAAAAATGTATGCTTGTCAAATGCCAATACTGGCTACAACCAGACAGGATTGGGTGGCCAGAGTGGTAGTTGCTCGAACATGAAGACAAATTAGCTGTTATGTGCCAATAACATAAATTGCTATTGGCTATGTTGATCTCTCTATTCCAGTCTATCAGTCTTGGGGAAATAAGGTGTTAAGGACACCCTGAGGACCTGAGAGGAGGCAGCTGGTCGGAAAATTGGACATGCACAAATCTAATATAAATTTTAGTGACATGGAGGATTCTCAGAGATCCACTGTGGAGTGAGGACTTGAATAGGAACTTAGATATTAAAGCATACAAATTAAACAGTATAAAAATGTCCCTTCTCTTTCTGAGTCGTATATTAAAGCAGGTAATTATTTTTAATAGTCTATAAAAACAGTGAAAAAAGTCTTTGGCTGAGCAGTTGAAAGGAGTTGCATCTCAGTAACCCTTTCCGGCTCTGTTGATGTCCTTCTCTTTGTTTATTTTAATTAGGGCGGGAGTTTTAGGGTAGACACTCAGAGGCAATGTTGTGTTACAAATAGTTGATAAAGAGCCTCAGGAAGGTTCTACTTTGTGATCTTATGTCATGAAGGAAAAAGTTCAGATGTTACAATAGAGAGCCCAGGAGGAATGGGCTAGGAATGGATCCTAGCCACATTTCCACACATCCTCACTCAGCTTTAGGTGTGGGTCAGTGGGCTGACTTCTGAATTCCTGATGGAGAGGGAAGGAAGAGAAGTGGAGATAAAAGAGGAAAGGAGAGAAAAGCAAAAGCGGAATGTGGTAGGTAGGCTCCGAGATGGCCCCCGGTGACCCCTGACACCTGGTACTTGCAACCCTACACAAGCCCCTTGACAGTGGTCTGCATTGATGGACATGTTTCTAAGGGAGAGACTAAGGCGGAAGGAATGGCAAGTCATTTCCATGATTAGATTATAAAATGTGGCTTCTGTCTTGGGCACCCTCTCTCCTTCTCTCTCTCAGAGCCCTCACTCTGGGAGAAGCAATTTTCCACGTGGCAAAGAGTCAGATGGAGAGTCCCATATGGCAAGAAATTGGTATCTTTGGCCACTGGCCAATGAGGACCTGAGCCCTGCCAACAGTCATGTGAGTGTTCTTGGACGAGGATCCTCCCACATTCAAGCCTGAAGGTGAGATGACTCCAGTCGCTGCTGATACCTTAACTGCAGCCTTGTGGGAGACCCTGAGCCACAGGCTTAAATCTATCAATATCTTATATCATTTATATCTATATATCTATATCTATATCTATATCTATATCTATATCTATATCTATATATCTATATATCTATCTGTATCTATATATCTATATCTATATCTATATCTATATCTATATATCTATATCATCTATATCTATATCATCTCTATGTATCTATCATCTATCTCTGTATCTCTATCATCTATCTGTCTGTTATCTATCTATCTATCTATCTATCTATCTATCTATCTATCTATCTATCATGTATAGATTTATTGTAGGAATTGGCTCAGATAGTTGTGGAGGCTGACAAGTCCCATAATCTGCACTTTGCAGGATGGAATTCCAGGAAGGCTGGTAGTGTAATTCAGTCTAAGTCCGCAGGCTTGGGGGCCGATGGTGTTAAGTTCTGATTTGGAGGGTGCCTGGGTGGCTCAGTCAGTTAAGCATCTGACTTCGGCTCAGGTCATGGTCTCCCAGTTCACAAGTTCTAGCTTCTCGTTGAGCTTTGTGCTGACAGCTAGGAGCCCGGAGCCTGCTTCAGATTCTGTCTCTCTCTCTCTCTCTCTCTCTCTGCGCCCCTCCCCCACTCATGCGCTTGCTCTCTCTCTTTCTCTCAAAAATAATTTTAAAAAATATTTAAAAACTAAAAAAAAAAATCCTGATTTGGGTCTGAAAGTCTGAGAAACAGGAGCACCAAAGGAGCACCAATATCTAGAAGCAGCAGGTATCTCCGTTCAAGCAGAGAGTGAATTCACCCTTCTTTTACCTTTTTGTCTTTTTATTCTATTGTTTTATCGACACAACTATGTGTTATAGTTTGAGGTTTTAAGAAACTAATCTTTGTAGCCTTGTGGGTATGCTGCTCCTTTGAAACCTGAGCCTTTCAGCAATACCAAACGTTCCCTACCTCTAAGTTATACATCACTCATCAATCTCTATTATCAGTCAATCTTTTGAGGGAATTATGATATTTGTAATAGATTTCATTGTTACAGTCCATTAAGCTTATCTGCATATGAGTTTAATATGCTCTCACACATCAGCAAATTGGCTCAATTCATTGGCTCATCATCATTGGCTCACTTTTCTTTTGTATTTTTCTGCTACATGTTATATATATGAAATGAGTAATGCCCTAGTCAATGTATACAAGGCACTATCTGTGTTAGTTGTATTGTTAGTCCCTCCCTCGCAACTGGCATTACTTTTATGAGATGACACCAACCCCCTTATTAAGTCGCATCTTCCTTTGTTTGTGCCTTGTTCCATTAAGAAATCTGCAGTGTTTTACTTTCCTTGCCAATTCAGAACCTAGCAACCATACATGGTAGGAAGGTTCTTGGTTTTAGAAAAGAAATAAGGACTTGGTGCATTTCTGACATTTATTTGGACAGCATGTTTCATCACTGTGCCTCAAAAGCATGGCACAAGCTTTGTGCAATGTGTTGGATCATGAAAAGAGGAAATAAGAATAGATTTTCACATATTTTTAAGTGAAGTAATAGCCAAATAACTACATGGTTCACTGCTTTTGGTTATGTTCACAGATGAAAGAAAAGCAGGATTTTTATGGCAAACCAGTTTGTCTATTCTGCCCTTCATGCTGAGCTCATTGTTTCTGTGGGAGGAAGGATTTCTTAAAAGTTGTGGGATGCTCTGGATCTAGATTCTTCTCAACTTTTTCTGTGCACTTGCAATGCATCTAATTCTGAAATGTGTCAAGAACAGATCTGCCAAATAATTAAGTGAAAAATAATTTAAATCTGGCCCTCAAAGTACCTGGCCATTAGAAATGGCATTTTATTGGAAGCTATAAATTATAGTAATAACTCTGAGTTTAATCTAACAACTGGTTACAAAAAATTAATTTAAAACAGAACTTAAATATTTCAATATTGGAATTTTCTCTTAGGTTTTCCCCCCATACCCGCTCTGGAAATTGCATTTTCTCTCATGCAGTTTTACAGTCTGCATGACAGTGGTTTCATAAGACAAGGTATGTCAGTTAAAGGGAAGCTAGTTTGTTGTTTTTTTCTGAAACCAAGTTTTTTTTTTGTTTTGTTTTTGTTTTGTTTTGTTTTTTACAGAATTAAATGCAACATCTTCCAACATCTTCAAGGAAGCATCTGGACTATGGTTATAGATGAACATTTCTCATTTCATTGTCTGAATACAAAGCCATTTATAGGGCAACTTATCACATAAACACCCCTTGGCATCTTATAATAGAAATCAATAACACAGCAAAAAAGAAGACAGATGTGATTTAACCATATGCTATACCAAAAGAAAATAAAAGATATCCTGTGAACTTCCTAAAACTTTCTGTATACTATTAGTTACCTTGCATCGATGCCTGATGTATACATTTAATTTTCATTAGTCTTTGGCAAAAGGAGAGTGAAATATTTGTTTGTTTTCTTTTTTTAAACACAAAAAGCATGAAATACTTAATAGAAAGACTAGAAAGAAAATAATCATTTTTAGATACATAAAACACTTTCAAATTTCTTACTGTTTTTAAATGTACTGTCACTCATTGAGATAGGAAGAAATGCTTTTGAGACATGAAAAGAAGTGGGGTAGGGGCCCATTTATCAAGAAGTAGAAGTCTAGAGGCACCTGGGTGGCTCAGTCGATTGAGGATCCAACTCTTGATACCGGCTCAGGTCATGATCCCAGGGTTGTGGGATCGAGCCCAGTATTGGGCTTTGCGCTGAGTGGAACCTGCTTGGGATTCTCTCTCTCTCTCTCTCTCTCTCTCTCTCTCTGCTTCTCAAATGGAAAAAAAGACACAAAAGTCTAGGAAGAAACAGAAAATTATTGTCTATTCTGAAGTGTAGCCCAGGTAGGGAGATAGACGGACAGGTGCGGCAAGCTGATGGTTCTAGAAAGAGAAGGTGTGAGGTGGGAGAGCAGTGCCCAGGACCTGAAAGTATCAATACAGCTGATACTTTGGACCAGGGTAAGACCCCAGCACTGAAGAGAGAGTGGTGCTATCCCCGTCCCAGTCAGGGTAGCGCTGCCTCCTCAGGGTAGCTCAGCCAGATGGTGGCTGAGGCAAAAATGGCAGTGGAGACCCTTGAACACCAACAGTGACCTGAAGAGGGTCTAAATGGCATCATTTAGGAAAGAAGGGTCTAAGTGGTAAGGAAGATAACATGCTTGGGCAGTCAAATTTGGAGAAGACACACTAAGACCTAATATAACCTTCCAACCTTGGGCAGCTGGGGCAGAAGAAAGGAGCTGGGATCCCCAGGACTGAGTTACGGTAGTGGCCGCACCACGAGACTGGCAGTTTTCTCCTAATTGTCCCTCAAGGACTCCACAGTTCATTACTCTGTCTAGCTACCTTGAGGACAAGGTGATGCTGTCTAACAGTTATGCCAGCCCTCAAAATAATTCCAGTCACTGGTATTGTGGAAGTCCCCAGTGAGAGATGGCAAATACCTGATTTGTGTTCTCATGGTAAGAGAAAACCTGGTCAAGCACCCCATCAGCTCTTACAATAATGACTGGCTGATATTCTCCTTTCCATTTCACAACTTTTTCTTTTACCCCAGATATCCATCCCCACACTTCCTTCAATTTCTTTTATTATTTAGTATCACGTTCACAGGAGGTCAACTTGGGTTTTTTGTTTTCTTTTAGTACATTTAGCATTTGTTCTTATAATTCACATTTACTTTTGTGATTTTGTTGAAACAAAAAGAAGAAAACTTTTAAAATATTATTTTAAATTTATAAAATAAAAAGCCACAATCTCACTAGTCACTTGTAATTTTACATTTACTTCCAAATCTTAGAGGGGACAACTTTTCCCTTTGCTTCAGCTCTTTTGAAACATGATCCTTTTTCTAGATGAAGAATTAAGAATCTGGGACTTGTCTCCTTTTCTTCTGTTTTATATTATACATATTTATTGAGATATAATTCATATACCATAAATTTTTCCCCTTTAAAATGTACTGTCTTTGCAGTGGTTTTTAAATGTATCACAAAGTTGTATAACTATCATCACTATCTACTTCCAGAAAATTTTAATCACCCTCAAAATTAACCTTACACCCATTAGCCAATTCCTTTCTTCCCCAGCCCCTGGCAACCACTAATCTACTTTATGTTTCTCTGGATCTTCCTCTTCTGAGATTTCATATAAATGGGATCATATACTATGTGATCTTTGGGTTTGGGTCTTGCTTCTTTCATTTAATGCAATTTTTTCAAGGTTCATCCATGTTTTAACAAGTATCAGTACTTCATTTCTCTAGCTGGATAATATTCCAATGGATGGATATAACATTGTGTTTATTCATTCATCAGTTCGTGGACATTTGGGTCATTTTTGCCTTTTGGCTATCGTCAATAATGCTAATATGGACATTCATGGACATATTTTTTTTGGTGGATATGCTTTCATTTATCTTGGATATAGCCTTTGTTAGTTTCCTAGGGCTGCCATAAACTACCATGGATCAGGTGACCTAAATACCAGGAGTTTATGTTGTCATAGTTGTGGAGGCTGGGTGTTCAAGATCAAGGTGTCTGCAGATCCAGGTGTCTGAGGCTTCTCTCCCTGGACTTTCTGCCACAGCCTTCTTGCTGTGTCCTCATATGTTCTTCCCTTAGTCACTGTGTTGTCTGTGTCCTGATCTCTTCTTATAAGGACACCAGTCATACTAGGTTAGAGCCTGCCCTAAATAACTCATTTTAACTTAATTACTCCTTTAAAGACCTTATCTCCAGATAGGGTTATACTTTTAGATACTAGGAGTTAAGACTCCAACATAAAAATTTTGAGGGGACACAATTAAGCCCATAGCATATACTTAGAAGGGAAATTATTGGGTCATATGGGAGCTCTAGTTAGCCTTTAGAGGAACAGTCAGTTTTCAAAGCAGCTGCACCATTATACATTCCCACCCGCAATGCAGAAGGGATTCCAGTTTCTCCACATCCTCACCAACACTTGTTGTTTTCTGTATTTTAGATTATTGCCATTCACAGGAGGTAATTTCTGAAGCATATATTTTTGTGAGTTTTCCACTTACCCATGGTTTTGTTTCTTCTCTCACATTGTCCCTCTTGACTGTGATGCTGACATCATATCTGTGTATATCCTTTGTATGTTCTAAGGGCTTAAATATTTGGTCATTAAGGCTGGTAATATTAGTAATCAAAATAGGTGACAAAGTAAAATCTGATGAATTGTATGGCTTATTCTCAATAAAACAAACTGCAAAGATATCATAAAAAACATATCATTACTCAGAAAACAGACGGTCTGGATGAGTGCTTTTAGTTTATTTACATACTATTCATCCTAAATTTGAAAACATCCTACCTTGTTGATATATATAAAGCCAATAAAGTACTGACCACTTTGTCCTTTCAATAATACACCTTCTCCTATTGAGATACTTTACAGCCAGCATAAAGATACTGACCTGGCTGAAATGTATTTTGGGAAGTGTATATACCACAGCAATCTTTCTTCTTCCAGTATGGAGCATAGTGGGGAACAAGTGGGTTACACAAATTAGAAGTCCATTATGTACACCTACTTGCATTCCAATGAAGATTTTCTGAATTTAGTTTTTCAGATAATTTATTGTTTTTCTGGGAGACCATAATACTTTCATATAATTGCATTCAAGAATATTCATTTTTTTTTTCAAGTCAACAAAGAAACCATTAAAACTCAAACAAAAATATTCTACAAAGAGCTATAAGTGGAAATGATCTTTCTTTTTGCCAGGTGTCTGGGAAAGGAGTTTACATTTTGCCTGAGGCCAATCCTTTTCTAATGTCTTCTTAATATCTTTGAAACTTACATCAATGCAGAAACGAATAAACTGATAACGTTATTCTAAACACCGAGGTCTCATTTCCACCGAAACTTGTTTTTCTTTCTTATGGGAAATTTATTCAATCTGAGCTTCTTTCTTGGGTGAATCCTGTTGGGCTTGTCACATCCAGAAATTCAGCCCGAATGTCATCTCTGCAAAACTTTTGGGGATGCTCTCAGCAGAATCCCATGTCTCTCTCCTCTGTTCCCTGCTTGTCCTCTGTCATAGCATCATCACCAGCGGCTACCAGGTTCCACATGTATCCATGTTTTCATTCAGGTCAGTGGTTCTCAAGGGTGAAAACATGTCAGTACCACCTGAAGAGCTTTTCAAATACCTGCTCCATCTGGGATCCAAACACAGGAAGAGCTAAGTCGTGTTCCAAACC
Organism: Prionailurus bengalensis; assembly: GCF_016509475.1. NCBI lineage: Eukaryota > Metazoa > Chordata > Mammalia > Carnivora > Felidae > Prionailurus > Prionailurus bengalensis. The sequence goes on from NC_057343.1 coordinate 230,010,227, forward strand.
GAGCAGACTCCTCTTGGTTCCTCAGTGTTGGACCCTGGGGTATTTGGTCAGAATCTGGGGAGGGCAGGATGCCATTCTCTGCCAAGATTTTCAGATGGATACTTTCTTCTCTCTTCCCCTATCCTTTGCCTATCTTGTGGTCCAGCTCTGCTAGAGGAGACAGTGGATGTTTGTCTGAACATGAAAAATTTACCAATTATGCATTTCACAGACACATCTGAGGGGGTGGGTATAAGATAAGAAGTCTTGGTTGAAAAGATATTTTAGTAGAAAAAATAAATTTAAAAATGCAGATAGTTTTTATTGAACACATAGTTTTTATTGAACACATGTGAAATGTGCTAGATAGTTTGTTCATTTAATTTAATTCCCCCCATAACTCCAAGAAGCATGTATTATTATCCTGACTTGAAGGATGAATAAATGTCCTCAGAGAAATTGAGCAGATTGCTTGAGATCATACACTAGTAAGTAACAGAATGAGGATGAGGCAAGTCTTTTGGCTCAAACACAGTCTTCCTTTTAATGTTTATTTTTAATGCCCAAGTTTTTATGTTGTTATTTTTGTTATATATTATTTTTTAATATTATTTATTATTATATTATTTATGTTAATATGAATTATTTAAATCACATAAATGATGTAAATACATAAATACGAATATAAATAGTAGCAAAGTGTGTTAATATTAACATATTAATACTATTTTTAATGTTTGAACCAAGTTAGGCAGAAAAAGTTAATACCCATTTCAATCCAGAATGACAATGTCTAAATGGAAGTGTGAACTTTATTATGCTTATGAAGTACCCAGGCCAAATCTGAGTCTGCTGGTATCATGTGGTGATTTTTAAAAAGACAATTGGTTTAGTATGAACCTGCAGCTGGTGTGTGTCTCCTTATACATGTGCATGTGTGTGCACGGGTGTGTGTGCATGTGTACTGATCGTGTGGGGTGAGGGTGTCTGGTTCTTCTTTGTGGTCCTTGCTCAGGATCTGATGTGAGCAGCAGACACCTGTGTCCTTCTGAGATTAGTTTCACTCATGCTCTCAAATTTATCCCTTTAGTTTAAGGTGTTGGTATTGTAACTGGGGTGTGTTTACCACTTCGGGGTGCCAGTCATATGCCTGGGATGGAGAAGGTTGTATCTAGACTGGGCACATCTATCAGAGATTTGTTGAAACCAGCATGCTAAATTATGGATCGTCAGGTGAAGTAGGTGGTGGGCACAACAGAGTTACATTCATAGGTGTGTGCACGTGTATGTAGTGTTGGATAAGGACTAGATTGGAGTCAGAGGATCCTTGTACATAATTAAGCATCAAGTAAGACATCACATCAAGAATGTCTACATCTTTATAATGACTGCTCATAACATGGATCTCATTTGTCGGTGTTAGTCCCTCTGAAGAATATGGAGATTCTGTGGGGAAATAAAATGGAAGATCCCTGAAAAGGAAATGGGAGAGTGCTGCGGACGAGTGTTTCAAGCTATCTGAAGAACCAGTTATTTTTCCCCTAATTGTTGCAGACCAATGCTTGTGTCGGTTCATATCAGATGCGACAGTAACAAACTGGCTTGCTCCCTGTTCAGTAAGATTGTGTACAATGATGATGCACTTGAATATCAGGCATTGTCAAATTGCTATACAAGTGTCTAAATGCCCACTTCCAATTTCTGTGCTTACCTCATCGAGAGATAGGTAAAGTCAGCAGACCAGTGCCAGTCTATGGACCACACTTTAAGTAACGATGCTGCAGACGAGCCTTATCTACTGCACAGCCCCACCCACGGCCCACACTGCCAGTAGATGGTATGAGGATGTAGACACACTTGATAACAATGCCATAGGTAATGTTTATATATGCACATGGCTATTCTAACTCCATGATAGTCCTTTTACTGCACTGTATTGTTCGAGTAGTAATGACCTCTTGACTACTTTATTTCTTAGTGCATAGATACAGTAAGGAAAATATCTTTTCTGGCTTGAAGTATGACTCCCTTGTGTAGAAATACACAAATATCATAGCTGCAACAGCCGTTGGGATCATCACCTATATCTGTATATATCACAGTCAGTAGTCTGGGCAACTTGCAAAAATGAGAAGAATGGCAGTTACTTCTGGGGACAAAAACCATGGCTGGTGACAGAGAATGAGAAGATGGTGCTGCTGAAGCAGAAAATTTGGGAGAAAGAATAGAAATGTTTAAAAAAGGGCTATAAGGGGCGCCTGGGTGGCGCAGTCGGTTGAGCGTCCGACTTCAGCCAGGTCACGATCTCGCAGTCCGTGAGTTCGAGCCCCCCGTCGGGCTCTGGGCTGATGGCTCAGAGCCTGGAGCCTGTTTCCGATTCTGTGTCTCCCTCTCTCTCTGCCCCTCCCCCGTTCATGCTCTGTCTCTCTCTGTCCCAAAAATAAATAAACGTTGAAAAAAAAATTTAAAAAATAAAAAATAAAAAAGGGCTATAAAATTGTGTTCTTTTTCCCATTTTCCTACAAAAGCATCTTCTTCCTATTTAAGAGTTTTTTGGAGTTTGATTTATTTTTAGAATTTTTCAAGTGCTCACTCCTGGAGACACTTACTTCAATTTGAGGGATGAAAGGTGTTGGCAGAGAACAGAGGTGACTCAAAGAGAGAGAGAGAGAGAGAGAGAGAGAGAGAGAGAGAGAGAGAGAGGAAGAGAAGGAAGGAGGGAGGGAGGGAGCGAGGGAGAATCTTAAGCCAGCTACATGCTTAGTGTGGAGCTTGATCTGGGGCTCGATCCCATGACTCTGGGATCATGACCTGAGCTGAAATCAAGAGTCTGATGCTCAACTGAGCCTCTAGGCACCCCTACCCTCTGTTATTTTTCTGTTTATGGAAAGTATATTGAGGAGGTTGTCGGACCTCTTGGTTTTAGCATTTTATGTCAGAAGTAAATGCCTATGGTATGATTACATTGAGTGGATTGATTGGGGATTAAGTTTTGGTGCAGAAAATATTCAAGTTGAGGCAGCAGGGTTAGCTATTAAGCTAAACATTTGCTCTACAGTGTGATACCATGATAGCTTCAAAGCTTGTTCTACAGCCAAGCCTCTGACTGCTAAGCAAATTCTCTCCTTGATCTGGAGGCAGGGTATACATATAGTCTGTAGGCTGTTCTACCTCTTACTTCTCCCAGTCCAGTAATTCTAACATCTGTGTGTACTTTGTAAGACAAGCCTGGAAAGAAGATAAGGAAAAATTAGAAATGGCAACACTGCTTCTTTCAGGAAATAATTCTTGGCAATAAGTGGTCACGAACTGCAACTTTTTTTGGTTGATGTTGTGAAACTACATGAAAGATGAAAAATCCCAGTGCTCCAAGTAACTATCATTTGGTTAAGTGTGGATTCTAAGGAGAGAGGACATGAAAGATGAAACAGAAGATTCTCTAAAATGTGGTGAGTTTTCAAAATTTAGACCATCGTTTGAAAATTGATCTCCTTTTTTTTTTTTGATGAGCGTATCACTTAAAAATATTTATTCCATTTTTATTTGAGGCACCTGGAGAATCAAGAGCCTTGAACAGAGGTGACAGTTTTACATTTGGTAGCCTTGAGCACAACTGGGTACAGTCTGTGCCCTGGAAAGTGTAGTGTGCAAATACTGAATGCACGTAACAGAGACGGTGGATGCCCCACCAAGGACCAGCCAGAAATGAGATGTAGGTGAGATGGAAAAGTAGGGAGAGGAAACATTTGTGGAGAATTCACTATTCTGAATTTGAGGCATTGTGGCAAATCCACTAAGCTGCATGTTGCCCTGGAACACTCCTCATCCCTTGAGAGTAATAGAAAAAGGCTGTTAGTCTCAAAATATTTCCTTGGCTTCTTTTGTTGGCAGTTACCGTATTTCATTCAATCTGAGCTGCCGTCAATTATAAGGGAGAGCTTATTTTATTTCCACTGAGAAAGAAAAAAAAAACCACTTCCGATTAAACTGTGACACAATCATGACTTCTCATTGAGATTTTCTATTTTATGCTTTTTGCAAGAGGTTTTTTTATACTTTAATTAATTGGTCACACCAGCCTCTCATTACCTTGAAATATCTTTTTATCCACTCTAGGGGCGAGGCCATTTGTCCCGCTCTCAGTGGTGGTGTTTGGTATGTGTTGGGCAGTCCCAACATCAGTAATTTGTGCCTATCTCAGTAATAAGATTTTAACAAAGCTTTATCTTCCCGTGGATTCTACCCTCCCTTAGTTTCCATAAAACTTTTTTTCCAAGGAAATATATCTCAGTATAAATCCAAAGGAAACAAAATCACTCTCCTGAAGAGATATTTGCACCTCCATATTCACTGAAGCAATATTTACATTAGCCAAGATATGGAAACAACCTCAGTGTCCATCAATTGGCGAATGGATAAAGAAAATGTGATGTATATGTAATATCTATCTGTTATCTATATGTCTGTCTATCATCTTTATGTGTGTGTGATACGTATATGATGCATACCCACACACAGTGGAATACTATTCAGCAATTAAAAATAAGGAAATCTTACTATTTGCAACAACATGGATGATTCTTGAGGGTATTATGCTAAGTGAAATAAGTCAGACAGAGGAAGACAAATGCTACATGAACTCACATATACGTGGGATCTAAAAAAACCAAACTCCTAGAAACGGAGATCAGATTTGTGGCTGTCAGAGGTAGAAGGTGTGGGGTGGTGAAAAAAAATGGGTGGAGGTGGTCAAAAGGTACAAACTTCCACAATATAAATACATTCTGGAGGTCTAATATACAACATGATTATTATGGTTAACAATACCATTTTGTACATCTGAAAGTTGCTAGGAGAGTATATCTTAAAAGTCCTCATCACAAGGAAAATAATTGGTAAATATGTGAGTTGATGGATATTAACTAAATATATTTGGTAATTATTTAACAATATGTAAATATATTAAATCATTATTTTAAACTTATGCAATGTTATACACCAATTATGTCTTAATGAAACTGGAAAATATAATAAGAAAAAGAAATTATGAAATTGTAGTCATTCCTCCATCAATTTCACTACCACCAATTGTATGCCTTACTGTTCTATTTCCATGCCTTTCGCTTAAATAGTAAATTTGCGATTCAATGCTGAATCACAGTGCAATATTTTAGAATATGTTTTCAATGCATACAAAACACACAGTATCAGTAAAATGAAGAGACTCAATTAAGTTGACAATTGAACCACTCTGATCCAAGGTAAAGCATTCACAGACAATACCAACTGTTGCATTGCCAACAGCAACAGGAAAGAACCCAACTGTGAGACATGTCTGGCTATCAAATAGGTTCAAATATTAAAGAAGCATATTTTAGAATTGAGGAACATGATTGAGTGAAGTCAGTGGGACCCTAATATAGCTACTGTGTGTACCAAATATATGTATAATCAGCTGTGACTATATTTTAAGAACCGATTCAGTAATACATTATACAACTAAAGGACGCGAGTATCAAATCAAGTGAATTCAGGCAAGAACTGAACCAGAAGGATGGCTGATATGGTTTGCTGTGCTGTATATTTTCAGATTTCTTAATTCCTTATGTGAGATAAGCTTTACTCAAAAGGACATTTTTGCTTTGCTTCTGCTTATTTGTATGTGGTAATCTTTATCCATATTAAGATGAGTGGCAAAACAAAACCATTTTGAATCATTCCATTTGTGTAATAAAAATAATATATTTCTACAAAGATTGGAAATGCAACAAAGCCCAAAAAAGTTAAAAACAAAATTATTTTCAATGTTACCATCCAGTAATAAGCAGCCTCTACCACCTAATGATAAAGGACATTGAACACATATTTTGCATAAGACACTTGTTCTATGTCTTGCGGATTTTCTAATGAATGAAACCTTATTCTTGGTTCCAGTGGAAGTTGTTGGGTAGGGAATAGAAGAATGTCCCAAATAACTACACCAGATAACTTGTGCTGAATGTCATGAGGGAGGTAATGGAGTTTACATAAGATTGGAGGCAGTTCAGTGAGAAAGCATTCTGTGGAGGTGATTTTGGTATAAATCTTCATGCGTAGGGTGTTCAGGTAAATATGAAGGAAGCAGGCATTTCAGAAGGAGGGAGATATTAATCAACAATCAAGCAAGAAATTCGGTTAGATTATGATCATAAATTCCTCAGTTTTTCCTGGGCATGTGGTAGGATTCTGCATACCCTAGAAGTTGGGTGTGGTCATGTGATGGATTTATACAAGTGAAATTTTAAGGGAACAGCCTGATTCCCCACATTCTTCCCTAATGATGTTTGCAATGGTGATTGTTCTGTTGGCCTATGTTCCTGGTTGTTTATGATCAGTAGAGACTCTTGACCAATCCACAGTGGACATGATAAGAGAAAGAGAAATAAAGCTTATCTGATTTAATCCACTGAGATTTTGGGGGGTTGTTTATTACTGCAACCTAACCTAACATATCCTGACCATTACATCTGGATATAGAACATGTGAAGACAAAGAATAAGAGATAAGGTAAACAATTTACGGTGGAATCATTCAATGCTTGAATAGCATAAAAATATGTGGACATCTGGATTTTACATTATAAATAGTATACAGCCATTAGTATTTTCGTTGTTTGTTTTTAATAGGAAGATGGGATTGTCTGGTCTACATATTAGGAGGATTTGTTTTGCAGTGTTCTGTAGAGTGAGTTGGAGGAAGTACAATAACCAAGTGAGGACATTAAACAGGAGACCACTGTTGTAGCCAAAGTGAGGGCATGAGTTTTAACTAGGGTTGCAACAATGGGAAGAGAGGGTAAGAGATCTTGTAGAAACAATACAGAGGTCAAGATGAAGAGATTTGTACACAAGGGATCATCACATGACCCTGTTGTCATTCATTGAATTGTGTCCCCTCAAAATAGATCTGTGCGAATCCTAACTCCTCATACCTTTGAATGTAACTTTATTTGGAAATAAGGTCTCTACAGAGGGAATCAATTTAAAATGATGTCATTGGGGTGTGTCCTCCTCCAATATGACTGGTGTCCTTATAAAAAGAGGAGATTTGACCTTGAGTCAGACATATGCAGAGGGAAGATGATGTGCAGAGCCAGAGAGAAGATGGTTTTCTGCAAGCCAAAGAGAGATGTTTCCCTCCAGTCTTCAGAAGGGACCAATCATGGGACACCTGAATTTTAGTCCTCTGGCTTCCAGAAATATCAGATCATAAATTTCTGTTCAAGCCACCCAGTTTATGGTATTTTGTTACGGCAGCCCTAGCAAACTAATATAACTATTAAAGTGTTTTTAAATGTTAACCTCTTTCATCTTTAAAGATTTTAGACTTCCCCTTTCCCCTTATATATACGTCCATTATTGTCTAAATTAAATCAGAAGCATGGGAGTAACTTTCTGCTCCTCAGTGTATAGGCAGAGTTCATCATTCCAACCAATTGACTTTTGTGGAAATTTGCATTTTATCCTTTACTGATCGTCTCCTTTCTCATTTTAGAAAGGTCGTAAAGCTTAACATATTTGTTTTTGCAAACAAAAGCTCTACCTTGAAAGATGGAATAAGAAGGTTACATTTTTAAAACTCCAGACAGCCCAGAATTCTGCTTAACTGAAAAAAGCCCTTCGTTGTGATGAATACAGTCTTTACTTTAATATCTAGCTTCATTGAAATCTCTTACAATCAGTGATTGAGTTAAAGGCATCAAGGTAAAAAAGCCTGACAGGCCTTCACATATTTCCTACCTAATAGTAATGGCCTCTGCATTAGAGATTTTTACTTGCTATTTTCTAAATTCTAGAATGCAGAAGGTGATGTGAGAAAATCTTTATAGGAATACAGGGCTCTAGGTCACTGATATTCATAAACTCGCATACACTAAATTTTAATGCCCAACAGTTGATAGACTATTGCCTTGTGAAATATTTATTATTTAACCACACTTTGAAGGTCCTACACTGGGAACCTATAAATCATTTTCTTTGTAATCTTAATTTGGTCCTGGAAAATTCTATCTCTTTTATTTTATAATATGGCTATTGAATCAAACTGGAATATAGAAGTTGGTTCTGTAAATTCTCCAATTAAGATTTTATCCAAGCCTTGCTTCACTAACTCATGCATTTCACTCATTCATAGTATGGATACAAAACCTTAGTTTTAAAATGCTTATCTGGATTCACATTATAAGATTTTTGGATATGTACTAGTTTTATTCAAAGAACGAATTGAAAGATAGCCTTGAGAGAACTGAAATTTACATAGTAAGCTATGTTTTAATTTCTCGGCCAATGCTATTGGCAATGATTAAAAGTGAGTCCCAAATTATGATACCCCTGAAAATTAGGTATAGTAAAATCTGGCCTAACAATTCTTGACATATAAGATTTAGTAAGTATAACATGTTTACCAAAATCACACTCACAAGATATTTTAAATTTATATATTTCTTTACCCAGAATCTTGTTATGAGGGTGTTTGACATAGAAGATGGACTGAAGGATAACATCATTCACGAATCAAACATTTAATGGGGCCCTATGAATAAAGCAGTATTTTAAATGCTATGGATTCAGAGACAAAAAAGGCAATGCCACTGGCACATTGTTCCAGGAGGTATATGTGTGAATGAATAATAAAGATATATCGTAATACACATAAGCACACACGTTTAGTAAATGCTTGAGTCTGGTGTGTCTGAATAGTTTTAAGTTTACATTCGATTTACCTTCTAAGAACTATTAGATCAATTCAGTCAGAACATCTGGAAGGATATTCTAGGCAAAGAAACAGCTTAAGACAAAAGTCTAAAGTATAGAAGCACAGGGACAATCTGGGGCCCAGCACACATCAGACATGGTTAGAGAAAGAACTGGTTGTACGAGGGACACACGTATAGCTATAAGTTGGTTTGCATGGTTTTTGCATGGGCACTTCATCCAAACAACAGGGAACTGGAGGATTATAAAGCTGATGAAAAATGGAAATTGAATTCAACAGACTGACTCCGCCAGCACGTGATTCTAGAGAAAAGCAAACATGGAGGTCATGTCGAGCATGCATAATTACATCATTCCAGTTCTGCCTCTGCAACTGATTATTTGGGTCATCTTTGCCAATTCATTCACTCTCCAGGCACATATCAAATGAAATGGCTCACTCAGAGGCTCTCTAAGCCTATTTACAGCTTAAAATACAAGCTGGAGGTCTGACATGACCACTTTGGTTGTCACTTGATGCTAGAATCCATTTGCACTTTATCAAATGCATGCATATGTCATTGTCAGTGACACCAACTAGAAAGCAATGATGAGTACAGATATTTGATACACATTCTGATATTTTTTTCTTGGCATCTAAAAGGCCTTGAGGTATTTATTTAAACCCCTCTTACAGTAATGGACATTCAGCATACATTTTTAGATATACTTAGCACCACGTGAATGTTTTGCTTTGTGAGACTTTTCCACCTTAGGAGTTCTATGGCCTCAGGGTAGGAACTAGGAACCCATTTCCTCACTTCCTTTGCATCTGGAGTTTAACACGTGACCTGGACTCCATCATTCAGATGCATCTGCCCAAATTTCATTTTAGAAGAGAGCGAGCTGAAGGAGGCATCCATGTGGTGGTGACGTCTATCTTTACAAAGCAGCAATTAGATGGATCCTGGCAGAGGAATTCCTCAGCCAGCATCACTGGTACAAGCTCAAGAGCTGGCACTTTTTTTTTTTTGAGAGAAAAAAAGAAAGCGTGAGTGGAGGAAGGGCAGAGAGAGAGGGAGACACAGAATCTGAAGCAGGCTCCAGGCTCTGAGCCGTCAGCACAAAGCCCGATGTGGGGATCGAACTCACAGACTGTGAGATCATGACCTGAGCCAAAGTCAGACACTTAATCGACCCAGCCACCCAGGCGCCCCTCAAGAACTGGCGTCTTTGGTGGGAGCAACTGGGCTCTACTGTAGCCCCTGACGGTGTGACTTGGGCCTTAAGCTAGCTGTACAGTTTCCAAGTGCAGTTCTTGACCCTCCTGGAAAGTCTGTGAGCTATCTCTATTGCTTTGTAAGTTTATTTCTGCTTCAACTAACAAGAGGGAATTCTCGTATTTACATCCAAGAATTCTTTCTGATTCAGCAATCTGACTCCTTTATCTTTTGACAAACTTTTTCTGCTAGAGGAGTGGAGCTTTCTATCATGATCCATGACAGAATGCCATTTCTCTTGGAATAAATAAGAAAAAAATTACCCCAGCGATCTCTTGATGATGCCCAAGGTGGCCAATGTCCAAATAAACTACCTCAGGACTAAGCAGTGAGTCAGTCTGGTGCTGTTGGGTCTTCTCTCTGCCATCTCCAAAATCTGATGTAAAAAATGGGTCTAAGAAAACAGCTGCTGACACTTATAATCTCTTGATAGAGAGATTGAGTGATAGAAGAGATAAGGAAGAGAAGGATCAGAAAGAATAGACAGAAAGTGGATCTGTAATGAGAACAAAAGTCAAAACTGGTTGGAGGAGAGGAAGGTGAAAGAAAATATAATTGTCTGCCTGGGACTTTGGAACAGGATGGATTCTATATGCTTAAATACATCCCAAGTGCCACCGTGCCTTAAATTGTACCATTCAGTTATAATTTATTTTGATGAATTATGGCTCTCTTCAGTTGTCTCCTTTACAATGGATATGTCAAGCCCAGGTAACCTACCAAGTCATTAACAACTCCAGGAGACAATGAGCCAGAGAGTCTTGAGATTCCCATTGCCTGGCACGCATCTTTCCTTTGCTGCCCTCACCTTTTGTCAATTGCACCCTGCATTCTGTCCCAGCTGTCACTCCCCTTTTCCCGAAAAATCACTCTACCTATAATCCCCCACTCTATTTTCACAAGCTTTCACAAAGATTATTTCTAAAGATTCACAGAGTCGCATTCTCCATATGACTGTAATGGGGATTTGCTTCCCCAAGGATATGAAATCTCTAGATGGGGATACCTTTGATCTTTTCTTTTCCTATTGCCTGTATCCATCCCACCTCTGCAAGTTCTGCAGAGAGGCATGTTCAGTTTTGCTTTAACCTTCTTAGAGTATCATGGGGCCTTCACAGGGTATCATGGGGCCCTGATCCAGTCTTACACTAACAGGCTCACAGGCCTTTTTGTTCATTCCTTTCAAGCCATCAAGCCTGACTGGAACACCTTCAGGTCTTCTGCATTTTACTCTTCCCACACTTCTGTCTCCTTAGACACCTTCACCCTGTCTCCACACAGCCCCTTCCCCACCCCAGATGCAACACTGACATGCAAAATACATTTGGGCGGATTATTTGGACATTCATATATTATCTGGATGCAGCATATGTGTGTGCAGAGGCTGCGATGGCTAGTTAATGTATGTAGAGTTCTACGTGACTTCAACTGTGTAAGGTTATGTGACAGAAAATGTAAGTAGTTGCTGGGAGCTTCAGTCAGGGCGTATGTCCTCCAGAATAGTACTTCTCAATGTTTTTCTCTGTGGAGTGAACATGACAGATGCATTTCCAAGGAAGAAGCCCCTATTGGCCATTCTCAGTAGATCTGTTTTTTCTTTTCTTTAAGAGAATGTAACCAAGTGCACTTTCTATCAAAGAGATTATAGGGAGACATTGAAGACTGCTTTAAATGTAACCATGTCAGTTTTTCACAACCATCACTCATGTTGGTAACACATGCTTATTACAGACTTCACTGCTGATTAGAACACATGGGTAGAGGGGCACCTGGGGGCTCTGTTGGTTAAGTGTCCGACTTTGGCTCAGACCATGATCTTGCAGTTTGTGAGTTCCAGCCCCATGTTGGGCTCTCTGCTGTCAGCAGAGTCTGCTTCGAATCCTCTTCCCACCCCCCCACTCCTGCCCTTCTCTTGCTGTACTCTCTCTCTCTCAAAAATAAACATTAGAAAAAAAGACCATACATGTAGGAAGCAGCACCTCAGCCTAGGGTTGCATGACCGGATTTCTTGTCTACCTCTCAAATGCCCTCACACTTCCTGTTCTCACAATGCCCTTTTTACCCCCTTTGTCATCTTACCTCAGCCTTCTGTAATTGCTTCCTCTTCCAGCATGTATTTCCCAAGAATCTAAAAGCGACTTGCTCTTAGTGACTGTGCCTTTTCAAAATTATATATTACAGTCAGCTCTTCTCTTCTAAGAAGGAATAAGGTAGCTGAACTTCATCCATTCATCCTCACCTAGACTCACTCACCTAGTATTTACCTGACAAACATTTTTGGAAACAGATGGACAAGACACTGGCCTAAATCTTTACTGACTCTGCTTTCGGCAAAGCTGGCTGAGGGTTTTGAGCAAACACTTATATTTAGCAGGTGGCAACATCTTCACTTTGTAAGGGTCAAAAAAGGAATCCGAGAAGCATATTAACTATAGCAGCACAGTTGAGCTAGAATGTTCACCCCAACAAATCAGTGTAACTATTTTCCATGTCTGTTCTGTGACTTCTCTCAGCCATACACCTTGAAGGCTCTGATAATAAACACACGTGTAGGCACAGGGTTTTCTATTGTCTCTTCACCAAATCAGTGGAAATCAGACATATTCATGAGGAAGATGCATAAGCCTTGTATCTTCAAAAGGATAGAGACTCATTGGGTTTTGGTTTTTATGTAAAATTTAAATTTAACGAGATCTACACATTTATACACTGAGGAGTGGGGAAATAGAACAAAGAGTGTGAATGTGATCTGATATTTTGTTACAATAATTTTTTGTAACTTACAGAAAGCATATTATTTTAACTAAAGATATAGTTTAACTCAAATGAAGTCTTCTAGAATCCTCTCAACATGTCACAGTCTTACATAGAGCTATGTGTATATTTCAGTTTGCTACATGTGTATATGTCTATATAAAATTACCTCCCTAAGGGTGGGTGATGGGTATTGAGGAGGGCACCTTTTGGGATGAGCACTGGGTGTTGTATGGAAACCAATTTGACAATAAACTTCATATATTGAAAAAAAATAAGTAAATAAAATAAAATTACCTCCCTAGAATTTTAACTTATCAGTAAAAATTTATTAAAAACTAAAATAAATGTACTTGTTTTAACTGGTTGATACACTATATTTTTGAAAATGTTTTTAAAATATTGCTTTTCTCCTTCATTTTGAAGATATTTCCAATGATTTTAGCTTCAAATGGGATTTATTCACTTGTTTGTATAACTTTAATATTGTGCAGTTTTTCTTTCTGAGATTGTCATAAATAAGAATGAGATTTGGTTTTAGCTGGTGTCATTTATATGACCTAAAGAGATTAGTTATTGCAGAGTCTAAGTGGAAAGATGTTGGTGAATTTACACTCATCAAAAAGGCCCGTTTATTATTTCTGTGTCTAATTAAATGTAATAAATCCACTTTAAGAGGCTTTGCTCATGTGATGTGCAATGCCATTCCCACTCCATAATTGAATGACATACCCTTTATCACCTTTGTTTATATATAATGGAACAAAAAAGCTGCATAGTTAGTTCTGATGACATTGGCCAGGTTCTCCTTTCTGGGGATAAAGATGGACATCTCATGATACACGGTCTGCCTTGATGATGCAGGTGTCATGATTTGGGACCCTTTTCACAGAATAACAGTCTTGGTTTTATGACTTTGTGTGGAGTATAGTTTGAGTTTCATGGGCCATTAGCAACTAGTTTCCATGCAAGGCTCTGGCTTCTCAACACAGTACTCAGTGAAGAGCTTGTGGAGGCTGTGGTTGCTGCCAGTCTGTCACTTAAGGGTAGGTGCCTCTTCATGTGCTGTGCTGGGGCCAGCTCCCGGGCACACGCTCGTGTTGAGGAAAACCCAGTTTCTACAGCCTCATGATGCTTCCAGGGAAACATCACTACCATCCCCAAAGGGATACTGGTCCAGAAGCTACTGTTAATCATTTTTTGTATGATAATATGTGCCAACAGCATACACATGCACACATGTGTGTCTGTATACACAACACATTGCGTAACGCATCACCTGAATGATTCTATTTTCTATAATTACTAAAATTTCAAATGTCAACATGTAAAAAAGAACTGTAAATAAGAATCCAATGTTTTCATATAATAATATCCCAAAGGCACTGTCTCTAAGGGTGGCAGAAAAAACAAACTCAACAAGCAATGAACCAAAAAATAAAAACATTAAAAAAAAAAGTGTGTGTGTGTGTGTGTGTGTGTGTGTGTGTGTGTATGTTGGAGGATGTCATTGAGAAGACATTACCTCTGGTTGACCCATACGCTGGACCCAGGCAATCAGAGGCTTTTCACCCTCTCCCCTGTCCTTGCAATGTACACCCTGCTCACCATTCCCACATTGGGAGCTGTTTCCCAGGACACAGGAAATTGAGAGAGCAGGATTGAGAGCAGGACGCAGGATTGAGAGAGCAATTTGTTCCTGAGACCATCTGGATGGCACGGGTGACTGAACTCAGTGAAAGCCTCTGTATAAAGATTCTGACCCTGCAGGTGATGAGATCTACTCCTCTTGTGACCTCCTGAGATAAGGATTGTAAGTATGTTCCCTTGCTTGTCAGAACTCCCACTGAGCACTCTCGAGTGGCCTGCCTCTTTCCTTCGTCTCTCCTTGTCCTCCATGTATGTGGCCAGTTGGCGACCCAACAGTGTCTGAGATGGAAGAGATTGAAATGTGACACAGAGGAGTGCCTGGGTGGCTCAGATCATGATCTCACGGTTCATGGGTTGCAGCCCCGCGTCGGGCTCTGTGCTGATAGCTCAGAGCCTGGAGCTGGCTTCAAATTCTGTGTCTTCTTTCTCTGTCCCTTCCTCACTCGCACTCTGTGTGTATGTGTCTCTCTCTCTCAAAAATAAATGAAAACACTAAAAAAAAAAAAAGAAAAAGAAATGTGACAACAGAGAGAAATTGCTCCTTAAAGTAGCAGGTCTCTGCCTTCATAAAAAGATGATTCCCCTTTGAAGACCAAGAAAACCAAAACCCTTTATTCTTAGGGTCCTACCCTCCCTTATGTTTAACAAATGATCCTGCCCTCATAAAACACAGAGCCATAAGGGAGGGAGTGTGGCACCTGCCAGGGTAAATAACCTGAATTCTGGCATTCATTAGCTGGCTTCTGTGGACAAGTTACTTAGGCACTAGGTCTCGATGCTCCTACCCACGCACTGGGGTTGCCTTGTGTAGGGGTTATTTACTATATTTTGGCAGGGCCCATTTCCCACCATGGAAACAAAAAATATTTGTTTTCCAGCCTCAATATTTGTTTTCCAGCACTGGCAGCCAGTGCATCAGCACATCCAATGAATTTTACTGTTTTCTCTTTTGTTTGTTTTTGTTTCTGTTTTTAACATACAGAGAAAGAGAAAGATACAAAATATCACTGTCAGTGGGGTCTCATATTGGTGGCGAGGGCCAGAGCCACATCTGGTGTCCAATCACAGTGTGTTCTCAGTACAACAGACTTCCAGTTTTCAAACCAGGACTTCAGAGTTTCTACCGATTGTATGAGTTTCCATTATGCTTTTATTTAACCTTAAAAAAAAAAAAACAAAGCATTTGTTTTATATTATATGCCCTAAAGAGTATCTATAAACATACAATTTAATGGATAATGAACATTCACACACACACCCCTATATTACCACTATTAAGGGGCACCTGAGTGTCTCCGTTGGTTAAGTGTCCAACTCTTGATTTGGGCTCAGGCCATGATCTCACAGTTTGTGGGTTCCAGCCCTGCGTCGGGTTCTATGAGCTGAGAGTGTGGAGCCTGCTTGGGATTTTCTCTCCCTCTCTTTCTGCCCTTCTCCCTTCTCAAAATAAATAAATAATTATTTTTTTTTTAAAGTAGGGATTAAGAATACATTTAAATCCTCTTATATCCTTTGCCACTTGCATTATCTTCCTCCTCCTCAGATGTAAGTACTGTTTGAAATTTATATTATCGTTCTGCCCTTGTAGTTTACTACATATGAACAAATCCCTAAACAATGTATCGTGTGGTTTTTCTGTCTTCTTTTGAACTTTACATAAATGAAGTCTTTCTACATATTCTTTAGTGATTTTCATTTTTCAATTATGTTTTGTGAACTTGTTCATGACCTTGCGTGTAGTTTCATTTCATTTCCAATGTTGTACCGCAGGTGGTTAATACACAATTTGAGGCAGTGAGGAGCTTTTCAAAGCTATCAGTGCCTGGATTCTACCAAAAGCAATGAGAGCCTTATCTCCAGGGTAGGCTTAGTTGTTGGTATTTTTAAAAACCTCTCTCCCGTTTCCAATGTGTAGCTAAAGTTGATACCCACTGCTTGTTAGCATTTCATTGTTAACTAAGCCACATTTAGTTTTCTCTTCACTTGCTTGTAGTTTTTACTATTATAGGCAATGTTGGTGTAGATAGTCTTATAAAACACAACTCTTGAGGATCTATGCAATATTTCCTGTATACAATACATGTAAGAATAAAGTGTTCTGGTTCATACAAGATATTCATGTTCAAATTTACTAAATCATGACAAACTATTTTATGAAAGTTCCTATTTCTCTACATCTTGCCAACATTTGTTATTTTCAGACTTTTAGGATTTTTGCCAGCACAGTAGATGTGCAATACCATATTGTGATGATTTCAAATTTCCCTTCTGTTAATATTACTGGAAATGTGCATCTTCTTATATGTCTTTTAGTCATTTGTTGTTGTTGGTGGTGGTGGTGGTGTTTTCTGGTGAATTTCCTGTTCATATTTTCACCCACTTTTCTTTTGGGAAGTTTGTCTTTGATAGATTTGGACAGGTTCTTAATATATTCTGGAAATCAGTCTTCTGCCTTTGTCTTTGAAAATGTTCCCATTTGTAGGTTATCTATTGCTCCATTTATGGTGTCTTAGGATGAACAGAAATCTTAATTTTAATGTAGTCATAAGTATCAGGCTTTTCCTTTATGAGTTAACTGTTAAAAATGTATTTTTTAAAATAAATCTTTCCTTACTCAGAATCATGAAGTTATTTATCTATATTTTCCTTTATTAAAGGTTTTTCTTACACATTTAGAAGTCCATGATCCATCTGTAGTGTGTGTGTGTGTGTGTGTGTGTGTGTGTGTGTGTGTATGTATGTATGTGTGTGTGTGTGTAGCATCAGCTAGAGATATCATTTAATTTTTATGCTTTATAGATAACTAGGCATTCCAGTTCCGAGCTTTTCATTCTGTTCCACTGATATGCTTGTATTTTCCTGTGCCAATCCTACATTGTTTTAGTAACAATAGATCGTTTTATCAATTCTTAATATCAGTGAAAGTTATTTGTCATTATTCTTCTTTTTCAGGAGTGTGTTGACTGCTCTTGGAGACTTGCTCTTCCAAATAGATTTAGAATTAGCTTACCAAGTTCTATGAAAAGCACTTGTGTGATTATGATTGGAATTGCATTGAGTCTATAAATAATTTGGGGAGAATTAGTATGTATATAATAAGTGGGTTTCCCCATCTATGGATATATATATTATTTTTTGTTAATGGCTTTCAATATCTTATAATTGCCTACAAAATGTTCATGCTTACAGTTTGTTAATTTAATTACAAATATGTTATTTTCTGGTTGCTAGTAAAATGGTGTTTTAATTTAATTTTCTAATAGTTCTTTGTTGGTGTAGAATGTCACTTTTTATTTTTGTAAACTATACATAACATAGTATTTACCATTTTAGCCACTTGTAAATGTACAATGCAGTAACATTATGTACATTCACAACATTATATAATTATCACCCCCATCTAAACCCAAAACTTTTTCACTATCCCTGACATAAATTGTGCACCCATTAAACAATAACCTCCTAACCCCGCCCCCTCTGGTGCCACGGCCCCTGGTAATTTTATCCTATTTTATGTCTCTACAAATTTGCCTATTCTTGGTAACTTGTATGAGTATATAAATGGAAACATAGGATATTTGTCATTTTGTGTCTAATTTCACTTACTGTAATGTTTTCAAAGTACATCCATTTTGTAGTATATATCAAAATTTCATTCCTTGTTATGCTGAATAAAATTCATATGTTATCCACATAATATATAATCTATCCACATTTTGTTTATCCATTCATCTATTGATGGACACTTTGGTTGCTGCACCTTTTGACTGCAATGGATAATGTTGCTATTAACATTGGTATACAAATATCTGTTCTAGTCTCTGCTTTCAATTCTTTTGGATATATACCTAGGAGTGGACAATTCTGGATCACATGGTAATTTTATATTCAACTTGTTGATGAACCACCGAACTGTTTTCCACAGAAAATACACCATTTTATATTTCCACCAGCAAGGCACAATGACTCCAATCTCTCTGTACCCTCACTATCTATCTATCTATCTATGGCAAAATATATCCTAGTAGATGTGAAGTCATGTCTCATTATAGTTTTGATTTGCATTTCCCTAATGATTAATGACTTTAAATATATTTGCTAAAATGTTTACTGACCATTTGTGTATCCTTTTAAGAATGTCTAAGTCTTTTGCTCATTTTTATCAGGTTGCTTTTTATTGTTGAATTGTAGGAGTTGTTTATATATTCAGGATTTTAACCCCTTATCAGATACATGATTTGCAAATATTTTCTCTAATTCTGTAGGTTGTTTTTTCATTCTGTTGTTTGTGTCCTTTGAGGTACAGAAGCCTTAAATTTTGATATAGTCCACTTTATCTATGTTTTCTTTTTTGCCTGTGTTTTTGGTGTCATACCTTGAAATTGTTGCAAATTTAAAATTATGAAGACTTTTTCCCCAATGTTTTCTTTTAAGAGTTTTATAGTTTTAGATCTCAAGTCTAGGTCTTTTTATCCATTTTGAGTTAATTTTTGAAAATGGCATGAAGTAAAGATCCAACTTTATTCTTTTCCATGTGGATACCCATTTTCACAGCACCATTTGTTGTGATGGTGAAATGTCGTTCTATAGATCTTCATTAAAACCTTACTTTTTCTAATAATTTGTCTGTAGACAAATTAATTTTATAGTAATTTCAATTTTCTATGTACACATGTATATCAAGTGTTATGCTTCTTCTCTAATCCTTATACCTTTTTCCTCCTTCCCTCCTTCCTTCCTTTCTCCTTACTTCTCTCCTGTTCTTTCCTTGTGTCCCTTCAGAAGCAATCTGTATAGTAGAGATAACCATAAATCTCATCATCAACATTGACTCTTGATAATCAATTACCTTTGATGTTGTTATCATTGCTTCCAACTAGCTCATTAATACTTTAAAAATATGTTTTAAAAAAAAACTGTGCCCAGTACTTTAGTTATGTTCTTTTTAGAATGTTTCTGTGAACGTTGGTTTCCTAGTTAAACTAGTCAGACTGATTTCTGTTGTTTGTGACCAAGAGCCTGAATGAAACTTCTTATAGGGAAAATGAGAAAAACATGCTTATGTTTTGTTTGTTAACATAATTCCAGTTATATGATAAGTACTCAGTAAATTTTAAATTTTTGTAATGTTTATTTATTTATTTTTTAGAGAGAAAGGGAGAGAGAGAGAGGGAGAGAGAGAAAATGTGATCAGGAGACCGGCAGAAAGAGAGGGAAACACAGAATCTGAAGCAGGTTCCAAGCTCTGAGCTGTCAGCACAGAGCCTGATGACCCAATGAGGGACTTGAATTCATGAACCACGATATCAAGACCTGAGCTGAATTCAGAAGCTTAACTGACTGAGCCACCCAGGTACACCACTACTCAGTAAATTTCAATTATTATTGCTATCATTATCATCGTTATCATTTGTCTTATGACTGTATCATGCCATCTCAACAATATCTCCCTTAAAAAAGGATACTCCCTGGAGTATAATACTTAGCTCAGACGTGTATTTCTTTTGGGCAAATATGAAGCATGAATGAAGTAGGTGTTGAGGAGGAAGTGAGAAGGCTCCTATCGCTTCATATATCATATATTATGGCTTGGAAAAGAGCACTTTTTTCTAGATATACACCTATCCTTCTGTAGGTTTTACTTTAACATGGAAAATATTCCAGTAGATAACAGTGTTTGTGGCAAATTATATCTATGGATCATATAGAATTATATGATCATAATGAGAGCAAGACTACTAATTTTACTTTTGGAATATTGACAAGTGTCAAACTACTGAGCACAAATTCATTAGCCAGCTGTACTCCTTCAGGCTGGAAGTTGGTGAATAAGCAAGTGTTTGTTTAATTTCGAATCTTCTCAATTCCTCTTCAAACCATGAAGCTTCAGGGACAACTCCTTATGCATATGCACAAAGAGTGATTATTAATATCACATTTGAATTTCATGTGCTTCTGGTTTGATTTAGACTTCTGATTCTTAGTATTTTAATATAATTTGCAATTTTTTTATTGTTAAGATTAAAGTTTCCTAGTAAGTATAGATTTTCATATGTTGTATACCTTACTCTTCTTTTTAGAAACTTCAGTCTGCCAATAGGTTTTATACATAATGTGTGCCAATTTAAAAGATTTGTATGTTGGGAGACTCTCACTCAAACTCTATCTTATAGACTGTCTTTCTGAAAACATTCAGTGAAGTGTTTTAAAATATTTTCTTGAAAGAAAGATAGAAATACGTTTTGATAAGCTATTGCACTCAAGCAACTCACATGAAAACTTATTGTTAATTCCTTAAGAAAAATAAATTTCACATTATCTCAATTAATAGAACTTTGTAATTATTAAAATGTTGCAAAGTTCCTTTGAGAAAACATTTTGAAAAATTTATGATAAGTAGATACTTCAAATTGCTATAGAGAACAGCTTGTTGAATGGAATTGAATTATGAGTTGACTTCATGTCTACAGATCATTTCTATTCAAAGGCAATTACAAAAAGAGCCATACCTCCCTGAACTGTTTTTTTGCAACAGTTCATGTAGAAGACTCTTTGCACCTATTTCTCCCTAGAACTAGGGTGTCAGAACTACTTAAATTTTAAAATAGTTATGCACATAAAGGGATATGGTAGGCAGAATAATGGCCTCCCAAAGATGTTATGTCCTAATCCCTAGAATCTATGAATATGTTAGGTTACCAGGCAATGGGGAATTAAGGTTGCTAATCTACTGACCTTAAAATAGGGAGATTATCCTGGATTAGTTGGATGAATCTGAATGTAATCACAAAGTTTCTTAAATGGGGAAGAGAGAGACAGAAAAGAACCAGAGTCCCAGAGACTTGGGAGGGACTGAACTCAATCTTACTGGCTTTGAAAACTGAGAAAGAGGTCAAGCCAAGGAAAGTGGGCAGCCCATAGGAGATACAATGGCAAGGAAACAGATTCCCTCTAGAACTTCCAGTAAGGGTGCACCCTGCCAGAAACTTGATTTTAGCCAAATAAGACCCATTTCAGACTTATGGTCTCCTGAGCTATAGGAAAATAAATATGTGTTATTTTGAATCACAAAGTTCGTGGCAATTTGTTTACAGCATAAATGGAAAACTAATACAAGGGGGAAATCAGCGTGATGGCATATGAACTTGCACAGAATGTTTTGAGCAGAAAATAAAGGAACTCAGGATACTTTTCCAACTGGCCTCTAGGTATCTTTATCTAAAGTTCCCGCTTTTTGGTTAATGCACCTTAATTGGAGCCATTGACAAGTGTTCTCTAATACAATTCAGTATGAATGAGTGGGTACCTTCCAGAGGTCCAGGTGACTATATATTGAAGGGAAACAAGAAGTGTCATTTACTGTAATTCGAGCAAGAATTCAGACAATTTTAGGTAGCTGAGTTCAGGTTGGGTCAGATTGAAAGCACAGGTATAGATTATCAGTGTTTTAGTTTTGTCATAGTAGGGCAAGACAGCTCGCCCATCATTGCTCAATTCTTTGAAGGTACTAAATGGAAAATGCCACCTCATAGAGTTTTAGAGCAAAAATTTTATTTGGAGTAAAACAGGCATGACCAAGAGATCTACATACACAGGCATGGAATAATTGATGTGTGGCCACAGAAAAGGTAAGGAGTGAAATCCTTGCCCTGGCGATCAATGGATAATCTTGAAACCAAGTTTCTGCAGCTAGGGAGACAGGGAGACTCTGAAAGAGATGGAATACCATAGAACAAAGGTTATATAAGTAACGTTCTAATATTTCCTGGGTTCAAGGTTATCTTTTTTTCCTGTCTAAATGCAACAAGAAAGACATGGTAGATAATTTTTTCTAGGCGTTTTTATAGTGGATTCTGTTGACAAGCAATCCACAGCATGAATGTATGTTGGTGGAGAATGACAGCCATCTTTCATAAGAAAGAAAAAGAGAACTAGCTGTAGTCTTAGAAGTGAATCTGATGAAGCGTGTGCAATATAAGCCTAGGGGACCCTGGATACTGTGCAGTTAGTGTGCAATCTCTCATTTGTGAAGTGACTCATTCTGCATTAAGTAGGGTGACCTACATGGATATTTTAGTGTTGGATGCAGTAACAAATAAGAGAATGACACAGTAGTCAACATCAGAAGGACAGAGAGTTTATCCTCTCCTCTCATGAACACGAACCTTCTAATAAAGTGATTTGCAGGAACTGTTAATTGTGGAACCACTCTGCACTATCATGTGCTCATTAGCTGTAGTTCCTGCGACAATGCATTGTATGTACAGGTGTCTGTCTGCATCTCTCTATGCTCAAGTTAATTGCATTAGATGGATAGATCATTATATATATTGAAGTCCATAGAATGAGTTTATTTTCTAATACTTTCCATTTTTATAAGTCCTACGATAATTGTTTTTGAGGAGATATGAACTGGGTGAAATCAGTGTCTTTCAAACCAGTAAGCTGAAACCAATGGTAAACAAAATCTCTTATAAAAATGGTACCTAAAGAGGACCTACTTCTGAGTGCCATCCCTCATATAAATATTATTAAGAGGAGGTATAATGAAAGCAATGCGAAAAAGTACTTAATATTATCGCACACATTATATTTATAAAGACTGAAGTGGATTATTTAATTCTCAAAAAAAATTACTATGAAACATGGACTATTATCATCCCTATTTTCTATATGAGGGAATTGGGACTGAGTAATACTGGTGACTGGTTCAAAACCAGTCAATAACAGTGTGACAGAGTCTGAATTTAAACACAGGCCTGCCTGGTCCCAAAGGGCATGGGTTTAGTGAGTATGCTATGATAGAAAATCAAGGTATTGGGTTACGACCAGAAGAGTAAATGCATTTTCCATTTTGACACCGTCCCATTCTTTGAATGCTGAAGTCCTCCAACATTTGACTGGATGAGACCCCGATCCAACATCTTTATATCTCCAATTTTGGAGACATGGAGTTCAAGGCACAGAAGAACAAAGATACGTGTATGTTGTCATTGAACATACCTTTATTCTTGTCGCAGTTTTTCACTGCGTCCCACCGTTTCTTGGGCTCCAGCTTCCTTACCTTCCCTATGTGCTTCACTGCTGTTGAGACACTTAAATGGAGGAGTTTTCTTCAAGTCTGACATGTGTCCTCTCGTATCAATAAGTACACCGACTCAGGTGGCAAAGAATCTGATTGAGGTGGATACGAGTTGTAGATTTCCAGTTATCAAGAAATTTGATGAGATATCTCAAACCTAGCAAATGACTGGGCCCCGCACGATGATTTATTCAATGGAATTCATAATCGAATATTTGTATGATCAGTGTTTCAAAGTAATGGCAAGTCTAAAGCACAGTGTAAGCTGGTTGAAAGCCTTGATAATTTTTTAGTAAGCCAGCAGATGGCAAATGTAGTTCAGTAGAGAAATGCAAAATAAACTGATCTCAAATGTTATGTGCTAATCATACCACACATAATCAGAGAACAGATTTTTTTTTAAGGCTATTATGTGAAAAATTATGAAAACCATTACTTTAATACATAAGTATATGCTCCATTTTTAACATTCACTGTAATATATGCATGCAGATATTTAAATGAGCAAGGCATTGTTCAGTATATTTGACGTGGTCTGAGAAGTCTTATGTTAGACCATATTCAGCAGGGGGTTGTTATATGGCTCTAAACATGAGATTGAACATTTCCACTGGGAGAGTTTTGCCATTCAGCCATATTCAAGTCGAAATATGAGAGACTTCAACATTCTAGAGGAAGCTTCTCGGCAAGGATCATTAAGACAGTACTAATAGAATAGAAAGTTGTCCTTTATTTTTTCAGGTAAAAAAATCCCCCCCAAAAGACTAATACCCTCTTAAGTTCAATCTGTATTCTGGTCTAAATAGTTTGCTAGGGCTGCTGTAACAGAGAATCATGGCCCAGGTGGCTTAAACAGGCAGCTTCACATAAATTTATTTCTTCACACTTCTGGAGGTGAATAGTCTGAGATCAAGGTGTTCAGCTGAGTTGACTTCTTCTGAGGTCCTTCTCTTTGGCATGTAGTTGGCGGTCTTCCCCCTGTGTCATACATGGTCTTCCTTCTGTGTGCACTTGTGTCTTAATCTCTTCTTTTAAGGACACCAGTTAGATTGGATTAGGACTTAGGCTAATGACCTCATTTTATCTAATGACCACTTTAAAAAAACCTTGTCTCCAAATACAATCACATTCTGAGGTCCTTGGGAATTAGGACTGCAACATATATTTGGGTAAATTTAGTCCATAACACTGTCTAATAAATATAATCTTGGAAATAAAATTTTCCCATTGTAATCAACCCTCTTACTATTGAATAAACATTAATGAACATTAATTTGTATATATTATATGATAGATATAGTTACGCTGAAATTTGTAATTATAATTGCTGAGAGTATGGAGTCTAACTACATCAACAAATAATATTCTCATTTCACATAATCAAAGGGTAGATTTTAGATGCTTTATCCCCTTTCCTTCCCAGAGGTGGAACATATTGCCTCTTGTAGGCTCGAACCACTTCCCAGTTCCCAGATGCACTAATTAATTTGTTCATCAAATATTTATTGGAATTTTGTGCTTTGTAGAGTTTATCATTGCTTCATTGTCTATTAGTCTGGTTCAACACTAATCGTTGTATTGGATTACAAACTACTAATGGTGCGATCAAGAATGCTAAAAACAGTTGGGTGTTTACTATGGGCTTGGCACTGTAATAAAATTATGTACATTATGTTATTAATCCTTAGGACAATCCTGTGAGGCAGAGAGAGTTTGAATCCCCATTGTACACATGATGAAAATGGGTACAAAGAGATCATGTCAGAGTATTGACTTTCTATTGTTGTATCTCAAATTACTATACACTTAGTGGTTTGGAACAATTGTCCATTATCAGCTAACTGTTTTGTAGGTAAGCAGTTTGGTAGGGTGTGGTTGGAGTCTCTGCTCAGAATTATCGTAAGGCTGAAATCAAGGAGTAATCTTGACTGAGTTCTGGTCCTAAGGCTCCAGTGAAAAATTTGCTTCTAAGCTCATTCAGGTTGTTGGCAGAATCCAGTGCCTTGTGGTTCTAAGATTAAGGTCCCCATTTTCTTGTTGGCCATCGGCCAGGAGATCACTTTCAGAGTATGGAGACTGCTTGCATTCCTTGCCACCTGGCTCCCTCCACCTTCCAACCAGCAAGAAAACATCAAAACTTTCCTGTGCCCCAGATGTCTGACTTTTGCCATTCTCTGATATTGAGATCCAGATGTTAGGTTAGTCCTACTCATATAATCTCCCTTTTAAAAAGTCAACTGTACCATATAATATAACCTAACTGTGGAAGTAATATTCATCATATTTACATTCTGGAATTATGCAGATCATGAACAGCTGGGTGTGAGAGATCTTGGCAGCCATCTTAAATTTTGCCTAGTATAGTCAGTTGACTGTGGCCCCACTGATGCCGTATAACAAACCACCATAAAAGCTCAGTGGCATGCAGCCCTACCTAAATATTTGACTCACACATATGTGTGATGAAATTGGGGGGGAAGTCAGGCTTAGCTTGGGTACCTTAGCTGGGGCAGTTTTGCTATATGTGTCTCTTATCCTCTGCCTGAGACCAGCAGGCTAGCTGGGCATACTAATGGTTGAGCAAAAGAGCAAGCAGAAAGACACAGGGTCTTATGGTCTAGAATCAGAACTGGAACTTCTGGTACCAGTCACTTGGTCTTCATTGTACTGGCAAAAGCAAGTCACATAGCCAAAGTCAAGGGGCAGAGAAATATTTTCTCTACCTTTAGTGGGAAAAGCTGCAAAGTCAGAAAGCAAAGAAGGTAGATACAGGGAGGAGTGAAGAACTATGGTCAAAGGTAAATCTATCAGAGCTCTGCTTTGCCTTGGTTAAGCTTCTCTTGCACTCCGACTGCTGTTTCCCTTCCAACACCTGTGCTATCTGAATAGACAAGCTTAGTTTTAATCGCTCCGTGTGTGAATGATCCTTTTATATTTGGTTACACTTGAGCAATGTTTCCAGCAAAGAGCTAGACAGTAAATATTTTAAGTTTTGTGGATCATACCGTGTCTGTCACAATCACTGTGCTCTGCCATTGAGGCCCTAAAGCAAGCATAGACAATACATAAATAAAACTTTTATTCACAAAAACTTGCTGCAGGATGGATTTGGCTTCTGGGCCATAACTGGTGGCCCTTTGGTTTCCATCCAATTAACTATGCTTTGACTATACCTGGTATTTTGGTCAAATGCTGCCACGACAACGTTAAATCACAAATTATTCAAACATTCAGTGGCTTCCTCAAACATTTATTTTTATGCAGACAGCTCTGTAGAGTAACTGATGTTTAGCTTATCCAGGATGGGTGGCTCTGCTTCGAGATGTGGGTTGGCTGTGATCCAGGCAGCAGCTTGAGTCAGCCCTGCTACCTAGGTGTTTGTCCTGGGGTCCAGGTGTCAGGGGCAATAATTACTTCCTGCAAACTCATCTTATAGTTCTTCACCAGAATGGAAGAGGCAACCCGAAATCTGAAAGCTCTCTGTCCGTGCCATGTCTAGTGACATTCCATTGGCCAAAATAGTCACAGGGTTGGACTGAACATCTGTAATGTGATAAAGTATTCTCTGTCCTTGGTGAGAAAAGGAGGGAAGTGAATATTTAGAGAAAAAAATATCCAATGATCGATCACACCTGGTCGAATGACAAGCTATGACAGTTTTTCCTAATTATTGTCAATGTTCCCTTTTTTTGGACCTAGAAACATTCTGCACAAAGAAGGTCATTTACTATGATAGCCATTTGACTTATAAATGGTGGAATTACTTTAATGAAATAGAAAGCACTCCATTCTAAATATGTACATAGGAGAGAATGTTTATGTTATTACTTATGAATTTTCCCCTCATTAATTCACTTGGGATATCCATCAGTTACAAAACAATGGGATGAAACTTGACAAGAAGAGGCCAGTAACTGCCCACAGAAATGATGCCAAGTACCAATCAAATTCTCAGCAGGTAAATTTGCAGAAGCACTGCAAGGAAGTGTGTAGAATCTTCTCTACTGCTGAGCAGTTCAATTTCACTCCCTTCATGGAGCATCTGAGTCAGATTGGGCCATATAAACCAACAGGAAAGCCAAGATATAAGGCTGCCTCCAAAAATTGAGAGTTATATATTGGAACCAGTGTATGAAGCCAGTTATGTAATCTGGCTGGACATGAGTATCATTTTCGCAACTTTTTAAAAATTTCCTGCTGGGGATTCTTGGAAGATGGTCATAATGGTATCACAGTGTTACAACCTTTCCAAATCTCCACATAAGTCCAGATAGAGCAATTCAATAGCAAATCTCGAAGCCCATGGCCAATATTTACACCAAATCTAGGTGACAAGGTGTTTCAGTTATTTACTGCCGTGAAACAAATTGCCCCAGAGCTTAGAGGCTTAAGAAAACAACAATACCTTATTATGTCTTCTGATATTTGTAGACCATTAATTTGGAACCAGCTCAGCTAGGTAGTTCCAGTTCTAGGTCTCTCAAGAGCTTGCAGTCGCATGGTGCCTGGAACAGTGGGGTGCTGGCGAAGCTGAAGATTGGCCAGGCGATTCGCTCTCTTCATGTGGTGCCAGGAGCTTCTCATAGAGTCTCTTCAAATCAGCTAGATTGGGCTTCCTCAGAGCATATCCTTTGGCAAGTCAATTTGCTTACATTATAGCTAAAGTCTCCAAGAGTACTCCATTAAGCAAGATGGAGACTATCCTGTCTTTCATGATCCGGGTTCGGAAGACACTAGTGACATTTCTGTCATATTCTGTGTAAAAATTCATTTAAAAAAAGCCAGTCCACTTTCAAGAAGAGAGGACACAGACCTCTCACCTCTCAGCGGGAATGGTCTTGTCTTGTCTCAAGGCTGTATTGTAATGTAAGCGTATAGGTATTGTTGCAGCCCCCTTTGCAAAGTATTATCTTCTATATAAAGTATTCCTATGAACCCCAAAGATACAAGTGAGTAGGGACAAATTATCCGCAGTTTCAAGACCTGCATGGCGTTGCCATGTTTGTGGGAGGAAGATAAAATCATAGGCAGCATACCACGGACCCGGAAACAGAAAAATCCCAAAATAGCCGACAGGCGTTCATTGGAAGTACAGCAGGTGGATTTCTGGACAGCAGCTGCAATGCAGACGGGATTTGCCTTTTCTAATATCAGGGGAATGCAAGGGCTCAGTGGTAAGAAGAATCAAGGTGCTAAAAATGGCTAGCCTTTCTGTACTTTTGAAAGTGACCTGGCAGTGCTTTGTTATAAATCAGGATCCACAATGGGAGAAACTTCTGGATATTGCATCAACGTTGAAAAGGCTGGAACAGTAAAGATAAAGGAAGAGATGCTCAGTTAAAAGTCAGGAAGAGAGCAGAGTCAGGATATCTCAGAAAGGAAGTAGTTGCCATATTTTGGGACCACGTACATGCAATAGGACGTTGATTATCCAGGTTACAAACTAAGGCCAAACATGCTGGATCAAGAACTTAGCCGCTTTAGCCAGTACACTGGCTGACGAAGCCTACAAGAGAATCTAAAAATAGGCAAATGCCAACAGGCAGAGGCTGAAAAATGGGGTATTTTGACACAAGGAAACTCACGAGGAGGAATAATTCCAAAGGCAGCAACTGATAACTTGGTGTTGTTACTTTTATTTCTTCCAAGTTTGTGTTTATAAGACCCGACCAGGCGAATACACACTGGTTGGCAATAACCATCACTCTTTCAGCCAGTTGAAGTGCCACTCATTTGCATTCATTCCTTCATTCACCCATCAAATAGTTATTGAGTCCTTATCAGGTACCAGGGACTGTGATAGGAGCTGGGAACAAACAGAACTGCTTTGTTTCTTAGCTCACCTGTACCCTCCTCATTTTATCCCCAGTCTGGTCCTGTTTGCAGGCTAACTCAGCTCCGCTCTGATTTCTTTGGTCTACACGTGGTCTCAAAGCTTGTGTTTATTTTCTTGAGTTTAACTTTTTCTTCTTTTCGTTGTGCTGTGGATGGGCTAACACCTTTGTCTTCTTGGTTTGCGTTGTAGAAAGATCTGTCTCCCACAGACTTGGGTACTAGGGCTCTGGAAATGTTAGTGTTGTTCTTATGTTGGTGTATTAAGAAGTTTCCGGTGGACCCCACAGGGAGGGGATTTTGACATGACAAACAGTGATTGAAGGTTTATTTTGTGATTGCACAAAAGAGCAAATTAGACCCACAGAAGAAATATGATCTATTTCTTATATTTTAGAACAGCAATAAAACTTAGAGAATATAGAGGGATGAATAGTTATTATGTCCTTTACTGTATTTCTTTATACATGTCTCAAGAAAAGTTAAGTCCCACAGCGAAGATGATAATTTGACTTTTTACAAGCACATGAGTTGTTAAAGTGGGATATCACCACAGGCTTTGGTTGTCAGATTTGCAAATGACAGAATTCTGGATATGAGGAGCCTGAACAATGTTCTTGCCTGAAAGTAACACCATTTTACTTTTATAAGGAAGTAGATCCAAAGATTACCAGCAAATAAGATCTATATTTCTATGAATAAAAAAATAAGTTTTAATCTCTTTTAAAACACGTGATGGATACATGTTTCTGGGTCACACTGCACTTGAAACATTGATTTTTGGCATTAAAAATTCAAAAGCAAATGTTAGCAAGCAAGAGCCTTCATGAAAATAAATCTTAGAATGTTCTTAAAGATTGCTCATTTTCAGCAGAACTTAGTACAATTTTCCTGACATTACCACGAATTAATCACAATAAATCCAGTCATTGCAGAATGATATAACATTGCCCTTTTAAACCCTGAAGGATGAAAATATAGCTGAAGTAATTGATACCAAGTTGTTCTTTCCGACAACATTTAACTAAAAGGTTTAATTGCTTCTTAAGGCAGCACCCCTTTTTTTTCAGTATTTAACCAATATCCTTAGTATAGAGGTACTTATCCACTTACAAGTAATGGCAACGAATCACCCATCAGCTCACTGAGTGTTCCATCATTATTTAAAAAAAAATGTTTTAATGTTTATTTATTTTTGACAGAGAGAGAGAGAGAGACAGAGCGTGAGCAGGGGAGGGGCAGAGAGAGAGAGGGAGACACAGAATTGGAAGCAGGTTCCAGGGTCTGAGCTGTCAGCACAGAGCCTGATGCGGGGCTCGAACTCACAGATGGAGAGATCATGACCTGAGCAGAAGTCGGATGCTCAACCGACTGAGCCACCCAGCGCCCCCCCCTTTTTTTTTAAATTTTTTAATGTTTATTTATTTTTGACAGAGAGAGAGAGAGAGACTCTGTCACTATTTAAATGCATACGTGGAAGAAGAGGCGTCAGGCTATAATCCAGCTCTCTTCTCTAGTCTTTCAAATGGGGACTCTTATTTGTCACAACATTGATCTTACTCAGCCTGAAATAACAATGTCACTGTATAGAATCCCAGGGAGCCTGAATAGCTTTGATTCTGTATTGAAATTGTGAAACTTGTCAAAAGCACAATTGTTGATCCATACAGAGCGTTAATCTCTTCTTTGCCGAGATGAACTGGAGTAGAACTTCACGTAACACTCTGGATGG
Source organism: Prionailurus bengalensis (assembly GCF_016509475.1). Lineage (NCBI taxonomy): Eukaryota > Metazoa > Chordata > Mammalia > Carnivora > Felidae > Prionailurus > Prionailurus bengalensis. The sequence goes on from NC_057343.1 coordinate 230,041,268, forward strand.
CACTTCAGACACCTTGGGCGCACGCCGTCCACCCGACCGTCACAGCAACGTTGCAAGCAATTTGTTTTTCTTTTGGTTTAGAGAAGAAAACCGAGACTTGCCAACCTGTGGGAGGAAATACAGAACCAATACATGTTTATACCACAACTCCTAATCCTCCCCACCAAAATCATATTGATAAGACAAGAGGTCCTACAAAATGTTAGCTCATTAATACAACAAATTTATAACGTAAAGGCCACTCTTTCCATTGCACAGAGGAACCTGAGTTAGTGAAATGACGTGACACAGCCAGGATCACACAGCTACTCCGAAGCAAATTTGGGACTTCCTTCAGGTCATTTAGACTTGAAATTCACTCTTTTTTTTTTTTTCTGTCTATGTTGCATGTTGCATGTTGCATTTCTCTAAGGCCTATTCTAATGTAGACGGATTGATAGCTTCTTTATGAATGAAATCTGAGTTGTGAGTCTGTATGATGTCATTAGAAATCAGTCACTACTGGGGCGCCCGGGTGGCTCAGTGGGTTGAGCATCCGACTTTGGCTCGGGTCATGGTCTCATGGTTCATGAGTTCGAGCCCCATGTCAGGCTCTGTGCTGACAGCTCGGAGCCTAGAGCCTGCTTTGGATTCTGTGTCTCCATCTCTCTCTGCCCCTCCCCTGCTTGCACTCTCTCTGTTTCTCTCAAAAATAAGTAAACGTTAAAAAATTCTTAAAAAAAAAAGAAATCCGTTACTACTTTTTCCATACATTTTATCCATACTTTTGATGAATTCTTTTTTTAAGTATTTATTTAAATTTCATTTAGTTACCATATGGTTTAATGTTAGTTTCAGGTGTATAATTTTGTGATTCAACGTCTTCATACAACACCCGGTGCACATCACGAGTGCCCTCCTTCATCCCCATCTACTATTTCACTCACGTCCCATCCCCTCCCCTCTGGTAACAATCAGTCTGTTCTCCATTGTTAAGAGTCTGTTTCTTGCTTTGCCCCCCCCCCCCTTTTTTCTTGTTCTTTGCCTATCTGTTTTGGACTAATTCTTTCTTTAAACACTAAGAAACAATTGAATCTGGCCAGAATTAAACTGGAAGATAAATTTCTTTCCTTTGGAGAAGATAAGAGTCATATTTTGATTGTCAGAGGAGTTGACAGTATTTGTGTGTTTGTGTGCTCCAAGCAATCCTTTCACCTTTTGAGGAGAGTTCTGCAAGGGAAAACATTTCTGGCCAGACCGTCCCAGTCTCGTACAGTTCTTGTGCCAAAGATCCTTCAACACCTTATCTTGTTGAAGGCTTTATCTGTGTCCCCTCCATCTTTTCTGTTAGATTATCCTTGATTAACACTGTTCCTCAGGCTCTCTTCTCTCTTTTGTTATATAAAAAGAACTTCCCACATTCAATTTAGTTCCCCAGCGAAGGAAAATTTGTAGACCACCTATGGGATTGCTGTGTCCTGCAGCCAACAATAAAACCTATCAGAAGTATTGGGCTTTTTTGTTTATTTTCTCTGGCGAAACTTTAATGTTTTTGCTCAGTGTCAAGGGGACTTATTCCAAACAAGCTTAATAAATGACATTTCTAATTCAATTGGCTTTTTCCTTAATATAATTGTAGGTTAACAAAACATACATTAATCATTTAGTACACTTTGTATCCTTAGCCTCTGTGTTTTTAATTTCCTTGAAACTCGTTGGATATGTTTATTAATATTCTTTATTTAATGAGCATTCCACATCTATTAGACTATGTACACATGTAAATAAGGATATGTGTGCATGTAACTACTGGCTTCTATATTTTCTTCCAAATTAAAATGATGAGTTTAGCATTTCTCTTTTGATAGTCTTTATTAGTAGCAACATGTCTTACTGAGGAACTATGATGGTCCATTTATACGCTAGGGCAAAAGAATGTTCGGATAGTTTTAACAAGGGAGGATTGTTAATCTTCTTGTTATCTGAAGGCATCTAAAAGATTAAAGTGAAAACCCAGAATCCAGTCCTCTGAAGATATGTTTGAATGCTGGGATGGGTTGCCTTTTCAACAACCAGTCCCTCTTGACCTGTTTCTCCCAAGAGCCTACTTCTGGGAAGCAGTCGGTTCTTACAGCTCTGTCTCCAGGAAGTGTCAGTTGACAAGCCCATTTCCCTGGCCACGGGGATTCGTTCAGAAGTTGGCTTGAGACTGAGGTGAGTTTCCTTCTGGGAAGGCTGGCACTCACATATTCATCTCGTCATCTCTGGCCACTGTTGACAATCCTTCTCATCTCTCCATAGCTTTTGGAGAAAATTCAAACTTTTTCTTTCAGCATTCAAGGCTTTTTGTAAGCTAGCTTCTGACTTATTTCTCTAGATTCATCTACTGCCTCCTCATCTCTTGCACCCTGCCCCCCCCCTCAAAATCTGTTTCAGGAGGTCTTTTTACTAAAACTTCCCTTAGTGAAACTTTTTCAGGACTCAATGGCTTTGCACATTCCTCGCCTAGAGCTTCTGTGCCCTGCTTGCCTCTCTCTGCCTGCCTTGTAGCTTCTTTGTATCTCTAGACTTGGTCAAGTATCACCTCCACTGAGAGTATTTTCTGACAGTTGCAGACTTTGGTGTGATCATTTATGCTCCCACAGCTTAAACTTCAGAGTCTACTGCAGCATTCATCACAATACATTGTAATTGTTGGTTTTATTATCTGTCCCTAGAAAACACTGAATTTCTAGAAAGCATGGGCTGTGTCTGTACTTTGGAGTCTGAAGGATCTTTACTGGCTCAGATATTTACTTGATTCTCAGCTATAAGCAAGTGCCTCTACTCTCCTGAGCATTAGCTTCATGTTAAATAGAGCTACTAATGGGGCACCTGGGTGGCTCCGTCGGTTAAGCATCCGACTTCAGCCCAGGTCATGATATCACGGTCCGTGAGTTCGAGCCCCGCATTGGGCTCTGTGCTGACAGCTCAGAGCCTGGAGCCTGTTTCGGATTCTGTGTCTCCCTCTCTCTGACCCTCCCCCATTCATGCTCTGTCTCTCTCTGTCTCAAAAATAAATAAACGTTAAAAAAAAAATTAAATAGAGCTACTAATGTCCACTTTTCAAGAAGATTGTTTATATAGGAAATGCTATGTAAATCACTTAATATGGCAACTGACACATATTTCCTATTATTATAAAGCATTCAATATATTCAATAAATGAATAAGTACTCATTATTAATATAAAACAAGTTTACAGGATACTTAGATTTAATTCCCAGTGAGATATAGCTTCTATAACACCATTCTAACACCGTTTAAAAAGGTGTTTTCAAAATTACCATTTGAGTTACCATTGGCCTATTAATGACTTTAAATTTTTTCCATCTTTTAAGTTTCATTGCATTAGATTAATCCCATCATTTTGTTGCACAAGATTCTCTCTGTGTTAGATTCTATGGTACATTAGCTCTTTTTATCCAGCGTTGGATCATCAGCAAATTTGAATGGTATGCCCACTTTATTCTACCAAAGGCATTAATAATTTTTAATGAAAATGAAGGATTTAGGTTATGGTAGGAAAATAACAGCAGCATACTTTTGATATTTTCTCAAAACTCCTCTAGAAAAACAAGCAGAACAACCAAGGACTATGTATCAAAATTTAAAATTCTACAAAGAACATCTCCAGCACAGATCGGTGACAGGACTTCACGGTGCTCTGATTATGGTTGCTAAACAAACCATATTGGCCTCAAAGCTTAGTGGCCCCAGACACCGACCACTTAATTATATGCCATGATTTTATGAGTCACAACTTTGAGTACTGCTGAGTTTTGTGTATCGTGAGGTATCAGCAAAATCCACTCAGTAGTATTCAGTTAGTCTATGGGCTGGTATGGAGGGTCCAAATGGCTTCATTCTTGCCAGGGATGGCTGAAGGTTTGCCTTAGCTACAACTTTTGATGGAAAACCTATACATAGCCTTTCCAGTGTGGTGGTTCAGGACTGTATGAGAGAGTGTCCCAGAAAATCAGGCAGAAACTTCATGGTCTATTACAACCTCATCTCAGATGTCACATAACATTACTCTTCTGTACTCTGTTAGTTGGCACCCTCCCATAGTAAAGGAGAGGTGGCATAGACCCTACATGGGGATGGGGATGGAAGCAGTTGCAAGGAATTTGTAGCCATGTTTTAAAACCACTGTAATATTTTTATGGCCACAAATTATTTACATTCCTTCTGAATGCAAAATACCCTCCCTCCTTCCCAAGATCCCCCCCCCCCTCCAACCCCACCAAGTCTCATCACATTATGGCATTAGCTCAGATTTGAGGTCAAGGATCTCATCCTACAGATTAGGTGCTATGGATTCAGCACCTCTCAGTCTGAAGACCAGTGGACCAAAGACACAAGTTCTTTGACCTTACCTGCCCCGGCCACACCTACATGCCCTATGCACAATGACGGGACAGATAAAAATTAATTGGTAGAGAAACTCTTGAGAAAGGGGGAGGAACCAGGACACGCAGAAGTCACTGAAATCCAGCTGGACAAGTTACCACTCACTTTATTGGGGCTCGATCTTGCTCCTTGGTCAAGATTTTCTGTGGTTCTTGACTCTTGTTCTCTGGCCTCTTGGTTCTGTCCTGCACATCTGTGGCTATTGTTTACATATTCCCTCCATTACGACATTTGAAACTGAGTAGTTTTCTCAGCCTCCTTGCTACATGAAGAAATTTGTAAATCCAAAGTCCTTTTTTTCTTATTTTTTTTGCTTTTAATTTTATTAAATTTTCATCACTTTCTGTCCCAGTTGGTGCAATTTCTTTAAACACTACATATGTAGAAATATACCTATTTATAATCCACTCTGTCAGACCAAAGCTAGACCAGTGAATATGTGAGATATGTCTTCTATGTTGAGGTCTTTATGAAGCTGCTGTTGGACAATACCCTTACGAGTCTTGGAAGCAGTATCGTCTACCCCAGAAGGACTAAGAAATAGCCTTAAGATTCTTAGATGTTGTTTTCTTTCACTGAGGTGGTATGTGAGGTACTGCTTCACATATTTCTGAGATATTAACAAAGTGTCTTAAAGCCACATCCCTGATTCCCTGATGCCAGTGATTCTCATGGAGGAGAAGACACTTGGCAATATTTAGAGAAATGTTTAGTTTTCACAAATCCGGAGATGCTATGGTCATCTAATTGGTAGACATCAAAGATTGTGATTAACATCGACAATGCACAGGATAGCCCACCTTGCACCAACAAGTGATTATTCCTCCCAAAATGTCTAGTATCAAGGTTGAGAAGCACTTCTCTACAGTCATTGATTTTTTTTTTTTTGAGGATATTTTGCTGGAATGAAAGACTGCCCTAGAGCTATTACATTTCCTGCAAATGCTAATTTAAAGGTGAAAATCTGTGCTTTAGTTTAGCTCTCTTGTGAAGAGTATCCTCTTCCAGGTAAAAAACATACATATTCCATTTGTCTATTTCTATGCAACAACTAGACCAAAATTTACTGACACAAAACAACTACATATTGATGAAACACATCTCATAATTTATAGTATTGTCCCAGATTGGTCAACACTGAAAAATATTGCACTTTATAGACTGAAAAAAAAACTTTGGCTCTTTTGGCAAAAAAAAATTCAAATAATTTATAAGAAATAAAATATCAAAAGCAAAAAAATTATGCTAGGACCTAATGGAGCAACAGTTTTGTAAAATATGCCAAGGAAGGAAAGGTGAACCAAAGATTTTATATCAAGTCAAAGTTAAAACTTCAGGTAAAGAACCACAGGAAAGCAATAAAGAACTCAGGGAAGTTCAGGTGGGACCACCACAAGGCTTACTGCAAGGAGTTGCAGCCAATCACAAAACAAGTGCAGAGACTAGCATGGTCTGGAGATAACCATAGAATGTGTTTGTAGAACTAAAAGATGGGATAAGGATGATAGACTAGTATAAGGGTTCCAGGCACAGAGAAACAGAAATAACAAGTGAAACTGACAGGATACGGATTTGGCAAGGAAACCAACTCTTAGGAATTTGGCACTTATGTAGAAGGAATTAAGCATCTGCTCGACTTTTCTATAAGAACTGTGTGTAAAATTGACTAAATAATCTAATCGATTCGTAAAAGTACTTCTTTGCAGGACAATTTCATCTAATAAATCTGAAAGGAATGCTCAAATGAGAAAATCACTGCCTTGGCTTTAGCCTCACACATGGATAGATAAACCACTTGGTGAAATGTTATAGGGAATTTTACAAGTACAGGGTCAGGCTTTCCCCACCTGAAACTACCAATTTACCTTAATTTTAGTAGGATAGCTAGACATTCTATTCCTCTTAGTATGATGTAATATGAATTATATAACAACTCCTGAAATCTAGGGGTGCCTAGGTGGCTGTCAGTGCTAAAAAATGGTTGCACTATAATCTAACCAAGATTTTAGAACTCATTTTCCATTAATAGAAAATATGGAAACTAAGGAGCAAGTAAATATATACTGTGAGGGAACAAACAAATCCACAGTATGGAATATTCTGGAGAACAATTGATCCAGTCCCTGTAACAAGTCAAGAGTGTGCATAAAAAGGGCATGGAGAAAGCAATGCTTTGTATTCATACTGTGGATCCAAATAACTTGTATCTACTGTATTTGGTTGTTATGTTGTGTGCAAGTACATGTTATTTGTTTCTTAGATAGCTTATTATTGCCCGTATTTACTTTTGCCTTGTTATTTACAGCTTTGTTGGGACGCAAGTCTCTAATGTGCTTACTGGAGAACTGTTCTCTAGATACATTGGTAATGACAATCGTTAGTTGTCCAGGAACTATGTGCCAGACACTGAGCTGGGTCCTGGAGAAAACATGCAAATGTAACCAGGAGTGAGTCTGTCTTTCAGAATTGACCAACCTCCACTTTCTATTTGCTTTACTGGTGGGCTCTCTGGGTTTACTGTGCATATGCATAACTTGACATTCAGCCAGGAAGAGGGTGGGGGTGGGGTAGCCAAGGGCATTTTACCCAGATTTTTGACCTCAGATCTTCCAAGGTTATCTTGCCTCTAGGATTTGTTCCTTTAATATTCTAGTCATCTGCTGTGATGCCCCGAGTTTTATCATTGACTATTTCAAAGTATAAGACTGCAGTTTTCTGTCGTCACAGCTGGGTGACTTGAGGAATTGCTCTGAGGCTAAAAAGCCATCAGCCCACAATTCTTAGTGAAATAGGTATCTTTCAGGTATAAAGTCTCTTCAAGTTTCTCCTCACTTTGCCTGTTTTCTATTGCTTTCACTGTTTTGTGAAAGTATTGTATTGTTCAAGTTTTGTAATTATTATCTGATGGTTACACTGCCAGACCTCTTTCTGCCATCATTACTGCAAATTTGGCCTTCTTTCCCCCTATGCCACTTTTTGGCAAAAAATGATAACCAAGTGTTTTATGAAATTTTAGACTTGAATCTGAAGAATGACTAGGTCGCTACAAGATTTTCACAGTTTATTCAGGGTCCATATTCACCCAGGTACAGGGTTTAAAATACTTTTCTAACAGATGAATTTTCTCACCTTTTTTCCCCCTTTGTCCATTGTATGTTAATGACAAAAATACTTCCAATGACTAGATATAAATCTATTCTGGAGAGGGAAATATTTTAATAATGGTAAAATTTAACAGTTTTTCTGTGTTAGATAAAGACCTTCTACATTTAGCTAGGACTATTGTAAATACTCCAGGAGAATAATAATGTAAAAAAATCAGGTATAATAATATCTCAATTATACAGAATTATATATCTGATCATATATCATTTCATGAATTCTTGCTTGAAATCACTGGGATGAGATGTGTTTAAAATTTCTGTAGTTTTTATTTTATTTTTTTATTATTTTTTAAAATGTTTATTTATTTATTTTGAGAGAGAGAGACCAGGGAGGGAGAGAGAGAGAGAGGGAGACAAAGAATCTCGTGAGGTTCTGCACTGTCAGTATAGAACCCAGTGAGGGGCTTGAACTCACAAACTGTGAGATCATGAACTGAACCAAATTCAAGAGTCAGATGCTTAGCCCACTGAGGCACCCAGACACTCCCAAATTCTGTAGCTTTTAGATTTTAGAAAGGCAATATCTGATTACTTAATACTTCAACACACACCATAATCAAATCTACTAATATTTCTACTGTAAAATGTATAAGCATTACATTAATGGAATGAATGATGAATATACACAAATTCATGCCAGGACTTATCAGGATTTGTCCCCAAAACTACAAGATTGGGTAGTTTCAATGAATTTTTACTTTTTTTTTTTGCAATACTTCTAATTGTTTTTCATGTTTTTATAATTAGATGTATTATTTAGGTGACATTTAAAATTGTTTTTTAAAAATGTTTTATAAAATATTTATGCTGTCAGGGTACCTGGGTAGCTAAGTCAATTAAGCATCTGACTCTTGATTTCGGCTCAGGTCATGATCTCAGTCATGAGATTGAGCCCCACATTGGGCTTATTGCTGGCCATGGAGCCTGCTTGGGATTCTCTCTCTCCCTCACCCTCTGCCCCTCCCCTGCTTATGTGTGCACTCTCTCCCTCTCTTTCAAAAAATAAATAAAAAGTAAAAATAAAAAGCTAAAAAAAATTTAACTTGTCATTAGGACCTCTATTAAATGGATTTTGCATTTAGGTTTCAAAGTTTTTAAAACCATTTTTTTAATGTTTGTTTATTTTCGAGAGAGAGAGAGAGAGAGAGAGAGAGAGAGAGAGCACAACCAGGGGAGGGCCAGAGAGGGAGAGGGAGACACAGAATCTAAAGCTGGCTCCAGGCTCTGAGCTGTCAGCACAGAGCCCGACATGAGGCTCGAACCCATGAGCTATGAGATCATGACCTGATGCTTAACCAACTTAGCCACCCAGGAGCCCCTAGATTTCAAAGTTTTTAAATTCAATTCCATGGTATTTAGGTAAGTTAAGATTACATAGCAACAGATCATTGCTTTGTTGAAGTCTTGCTTTAATGAATGAATGATGGTGGTTGAATCATGATTTATACGTCAAAGCACCAGGTAAGTATGGCTGGTCACTGGCATGCTTTTGTTTTACTGGTTCAGAATATTTATTTAAAAGGTAGATTCTATTGAGGTGCTTGAAAGAGATTTGCTTCTTGAAATGTCTCCAGTCTTGTTCACTCTATCCTTTTGCTAGTTGAGTCTATTTTCCCATGTATAATGCAAAGATATATTTTCTCTTAGTCTTTGCTTGACTATAAATAACAAATTAAGTAAGTCTCTATAAGTGAAATTTGACAATGCCTGCTAACTAACATGTTTTCTCATTTCCATAAACTTTTGCCAAGAACTGATAAGTATAATTCTCTCTTGCTTGTTCAACCTGCTATCCCAGTAAATTCCTCAGTGCCCTTGGACTCGATTCTCATTCCCTCCTATTTCCCTGGATGACTGATCTGCATTCTTTGAACTTGGTAGAGGCCTTATACATGAAAGAAATAGGCAGGGTTAAAAAAGGAATAGAAGAATCAGAGCATGGAATTTCATGCTGGGAGATTTTGGTACAGAGAGAACAGGTGTGGTTATCTTTATACGAGTTGTCTCCAAATGTTTTTCTACTTACACATGTAAAAAATGTATGTGTAACTTTGGTATTTTGTTCATATTTGATATATGGTTAATAGGATGAAAATGGAAAGTTTAAGCATTTATAGAAAATATACTATTTTCTGCTCTGCTTGCTAAATAGTTACATACAGGGATATAGAAGAAAATGAGTTTCCTTTGAAAAGCATAGTAGCTCTGTGTGATGTAGGATGCTTTATCTCATAAATCAGTGTAGATTTCTATGGTTGTAACTCTTGCTGTATTGTGGATAGTAACATTTTCACACATATACAAAATGTGTGTGCTATTTTCTGGAAAACAGATTTTTTTAACAATTGGCTAAGAATTAGAAAATTATATGCCTACACTCTAATTTTGCCTTGTATAGAAAATCACTGGAAGCAGTCTGTCATTTCCAGCTAGCTTAATTAATAAATAATCTTGAAGAAACAGGAGATTGTTAGCACAGGAATTTTGAGAAGTCAAGTCTTGAGTTAGTCATTTTATATATATAATAGATATAATAGTTATCCAATATTTTTTCTTATAAAATTTAAATTAAATGTAAATATCTACTTATTGGATATCTTACCATAAAGTTGAATTTTTTTCTAAGATTGTTTACCAAGCAAAACAAGAAGTTTTCTTTATAATGGCAAATGGTTTGCCTTAATGGTTATGAAGATTGTTAATTTGAAAACAAGACTACAATACATTTGTTATTTAAAAAATTTACATTTTTGAAAGACTTATCAAAATTATATATATATGTATATATATGTGTATATATATACATACATACATATATATATGTATGTATGTATATATATATATATATATATATATATATGGGAAAAGATGATCTCTTCAATGAATGGTGTTGGGAAAACAGGACAACCACATGTAAGAAAATGAAACTGGACCCCATCTTTCACCACATGTAAACATCAACTGAAAATGTATTTAAGACTTGAATGTAAGACCTGAAGCCATAAAACTCCTAGAAGAAAACATAGGAGGTAAACTTCTTGACATTGGTCCTGACAATGGTTTTTTGGATTTGACTCTAAAAGCAAAAATAAACAAGTAGGACTACATCAAACCAAAAAATTTCTTGCACAGCAATGGAAACCAACAAAATGAAGAGGCAAACTACAAAATGGAAGAACATATTTGAAAATCATATATCTGTAAAGAGTTAATATTGGGGCATCTGGGTGGTTCAGCCAGTTAAGCATCTGGCTCTTGAGTTTGGCTTAGGTCATGATCTCATGGGTCATGAGTCTGAGCCCCACATCAAGCTCTGTACTGACCATTCAGAGCCTGCATGGAATTCTCTCTCTCTCCTCTCTCCCTGCCCCTCCCCCCACTCTCTCTTTCTCAAAAATGAACATTAAAAAAAAGTTAATTTCTGAAATATATGAAGAACTCCTATAACTCAGTAGCAGAAAACAATCTGATTAAAAAAACGGACAGAGGAACGGAATAGGTATGTTTTTAAAGACATTAGCAATGGGAGGATGCCTGAGTGGCTCAGTCAGTTAAAGGTCTGACTTGGGTTCAGGTCGTGATCTTGTGGTTTGTGACTCAAGCTCTGCATTGGGCTTTGTGCTGACAGCTCAGAGCCTGGAGCCTGCTTCGGATTCTGGGTCCCCCTCTCTCTCTGCTCGTCCCCTGCTCTCACTCTGTCTCTCTCTATCTCAAAAATAAATAAGCATTAAAAAATTAAAAGAAAAAGAAGACATGGAAATGACCAGCAAATACATGAAAATGTGCTCAATATCTTTAATCATCGGGGAAGGTCAAATTAAAACCACAATGAAGTATCACCTCACACTGATTAGAATAGTTGTCATCCAGAAGACAAGAGACAACAAAGATTGGTGAAGATGTGAAGAAAAGGGAACATTTATGCACTGTTGGTGGGAATGGACACTGGTGCAGCCACTGTGGAAAACAGTATGGGGGTTCCTTAACTGAAAATAGAGCTACCATGTGATCCCGCAATTCTACTTTTGGGTATTTTTTTTTTTAATTTTTTTTTTCAACATTTATTTATTTTTGGGACAGAGAGAGACAGAGCATGAATGGGGGAGGGGCAGAGAGAGAGGGAGACACAGAATCGGAAACAGGCTCCAGGCTCTGAGCCATCAGCCCAGAGCCCGACGCGGGGCTCGAGCTCACGGACCGCGAGATGGTGACCTGGCTGAAGTCGGACGCTTAACCGACTGCGCCACCCAGGCGCCCCTACTTTTGGGTATTTATTCAAAGGGCATGAAATCAGGATCTGAAAGATATATCTGCACCTTCATGTTCATTGAAGCATTATTTGTAATAGTCAAGGCATGGAAACACCCTAAGTCTCCACCAATGGATAAATGGATGAAGAATATGTTATAGGGGAGCCTGAGTGGCTCAGTCGGTTAAGCATCTGATGTCAGCTCGGGTCACAATCTTGTGGTTCATGGGTGGGAGCCCCGTGTCCCACTCTGTGCTGACAGCTAGGAGCCTGGAACCTGCTTTGGATTCTGTGTCTCCCTCTTCTTTCTGCCCCTCCCCAGATCACACTCTGACACTCTCTTTCTCTCTCAAAAATAAACATTAAATTTTTTTTTTTGAAAAAGAATGTTATACACACATGCACACACACGTACATACACACAGTAGAATATTATTCAACCACGAGAAAGAGAGAAATTCTATCATTTGTGATAACATGAATGGATCTTGAGAATATTGCTAAATGAAGTTAGCCAGAAAGAGAAAGACAAATACTGCATAGCATCTGTGGAATCTAAGAAAAAAAAAATCGAACTCTTAGAAACTGCACAGAAAAGTGGTTACTAATGGCATAGAAAACTGGTTACTAAGGGTGGAGGAAATAGGGAGAGGTTGGTAAAGGGTATAAACTTTCAGGTATAAAATGGATGCTATAGATGAGGATCTAATGTAAATCACGATGGTTAGAGTTGATAACCATATTGTATCATTCAAATTTGCTGAGAGTAGCATTTAAATGTTCTCACCAAAAATAATAAATAAGTAAGCAAATAAATAAATAAAGTGATGGATGGCTTAATTAAGTAGATGCTGCTATAAATCCATTCACAATGTATACATATATCAAATTACCATGATGCACACTTTAAATATCTTCCAATTTTGTCAATTATACATCAACAAAGCTGCAAAAAATAAAGTGGAAAAAGAAAACGAAACAAACAAAAAAAGCCAAAAGAAAGATTTATTGTAAAAAATTATGTTTACTCAAATGTGTAACCTTTTCTAGTTTTCTTTGATTCACTAAGTGTGGGTTACAATTCGTCATTAATGGCATCACTGCTGTAGTTCTAATTATTTTCACTAGTTGACAAAGACTATGCATATCTTCACAAAGCTAAATGTCACTATAACAGATTAACTTTAAAACCAGTGCAAAATCTCACGTTTGTCTCTGCAGAAGTCAAATCCCTGTCGTAGAGGATTCCAGGCACCGTGTGGCTCATCCCACTTACTGCCATTCCAGTCATACCTTTTCATCCAGTCACCTCAACAGTGTGTCTGTTGGGTGGAATATGCATGTTTCTACTGTTGTGATATTAAATTCACTGACACGGGGGTGCCTGTGTGGCGCAGTCGGTTAAGCGTCCGACTTCAGCCAGGTCACAATCTCGCGGTCCGTGAGTTCGAGCCCCACGTCGGGCTCTGGGCTGATGGCTCAGAGCCTGGAGCCTGTTTCCGATTCTGTGTCTCCCTCTCTCTCTGCCCCTCCCCCGTTCATGCTCTGTCTCTCTCTGTCCCCCCAAAAATAAATAAACGTTGAAAAAAAAATTAAATTCACTGACACTTAGACTAACAACTCTATTTAGGAGAGGGAAGTGATTTCGGTACACAGACAATACAGTCTGTTCCCACAAAAGCAGGAACAGCTGAGAGGAACCTTCTTAGAGTTCTGATCATTATTTTCCTTAGTAGCCAAACAGGCAGGATTGTGTTGCAGGGAGTGGTTGACCAGTTGGACCCAATGGCCCAGTGTGACTTGTTTGCCTCATTGGAATCACCCAAATTCTAGATAGCTTTTTGTAGTATTTATGTTAAAGTAGAAGTTTCAGAGGCTAATAATATGATCACATTCAAATATATAAAAAACTTATTTCAGATTGTTATTTAATTTATTAATGAAGAAACCAGGGGGGTGGTAAATCCCATTCAAAAGAAAAGTTGTTGGACATACTGTGTATAGTCAGTAGAATAAATAATGCTAGAATAAGATTACTAGATAAGATACAAAACTGGTTAGTGTCCTGCAGAGCAATAAAACTATAACCTTTACTAACTTTACTGTCGGATGGAAATGATTTGCATCTCTAACAGCCAAAATCACTTATAATTTATTAATCTTCTGTAAGTCTAACTTTAAGCAGTCTTGGCCTGACAAATATTAATCAGTAAGTCAACCAAGGGTACATTAAATGATTAGGTAATATTAGGTTGGGTCTATTTGACAATGCATCATTGTAATATTGAAACCACACCAATTTTAGCTCTATTTTCAAGTATCAGATAATACTGTATTAACAATTACCATTTATTATAAACTGAAACCCTCCCCCACTTTTACCTTTTAATTTTTTTTGGAGGCAGAACTACATTTTCCAGAGAACCACCAAATCCTGAGTTTCCATGGTATCATCATGGACTGATACAAACAATTGTCTATGGGGTTTTGAAATAACTTTTAAAAAGGATTGGCACTTCTCTAATTTTGGATTTGCTTCTTTTACATTAGCAACAGGTAACGTTATAGCAATTTGCTTATGTTTTAGTTTAATCTTGTACTTTTCAATTTGAGTTGTTTTAGGATGCTGGGATAATTTTCTGGGGCTCAGATAGCAATGCTAGAGATGGTCAAATTCAAGGAACTACATTGAAAACAATACTGGAAAAGAAAAGATAGTGTTGCACTTCCACAATAGGTATCTATGTTTCTAGTTATTTCTTCAGTTTGTAAGCTTTGAAAACAATGATGAAATCTGTGGAAGTCCATGGTACATGCATTAGTATTATATTCAGGAAATTTCAGAGCTTAAAAAATATATACATATAGTTATGGGATTTATTTTGCTAGGTAATTTTGCCATAAGTTTACTGTGGCTGTGTTTTCAACACCACATTCTAGCTTTGGAACGAGTAAGTCATGGATATAAAAGACACAGTATAAGGATTACAGTCAGTGGTATTGTAATAGCATTGTATTGGGACAGATGGTAGCTGTCCTTGTGGTGAGCAGAGCATAATGTACAAACTTGTTGAGTCACTGTGTTGACCTGACACTAATATAACGTTGTGTGCCAACTACACTCAAATAAAAAAAAAAGGGGGGGAGCCTCAAATTCAGTGTAGCACAGAATGGAGAATGGCACTGCTATTGAGAGCAAGGGAAATGAAAGGACAATAGTTTTAGGAAGGAGTCCATGTTAGGCATGTTGAATATGAGGTGTTGTTTTGGAGGAGAAGGAGGTCAGAGAGGTAGCCCAGTCTAAATGCTTCATAGTACAAATGAAGAAACTGAAAGTCAATTTGGGCTTAGAGGCCCAACTGCAGATAAATATGCATAAGTCATCAGCAGGTGGAGATAAAGCTTTGGGTACGAATGAAATCACAGAGAGAAACAGTGTAGATGATAAAAAGAGAAGGAAGGCAGACCTTTGGCAAATAACTACATTTTTTGAGATAGAAGAGTAAGAAACCAGGAAAGGGAGACAAGTCAAGGAGTGTTAACATGTAGGATTAGAAGAAAGGTCAGAGCTATGCCTTACAAATGTTGAGTATTGTTGAGCATTAAGTATCTTTACATCTCAAAGTAGGAGTAAAGGCCATTGACTTTTATCCGTTAACTCATTTAGTAGCTTTCTCACTCAAAAAGTATTTTCTCACTCAAAAAGTATTTATTGAAGTCTTTATAATATTCACAGTCCTTTGCTAGGTATTTAAGATATGATAACAAGTAAAAGGAAAGGTGTGATCCGTGTCCCTGCATGGCGTTCAGTCTTGTGGAGGAGAATAACAGATATATATATATATAAAAGAATCACACACATAAATATTCTGCAGGTGTAGTAAGTACTAAGAATGAATGATTCAAGTCACTATGGCATTAGAGGATGTGGGGGGGTACATGTGAGGGGCTGGGTGGTGGAGGACAGAGAGTCAAGAAAGATCTTCCTTCAGATTATGATCTTTTATTCAAAGTTTATTTATTTTTGAGAGAGAGAGAGAGAGTACACATATGAACAGGAGAGAGGCTGAAAGAGAGGGGGAGAGAGAGAGAGAGAGAGAGAGACTCCCAAGCAGGCTCCATGGTGTCAGCCCAGAGCCCAACTTGAGATTCCATGTCAGGAGTCATGAGGTCATGACCTGAGCCAAAATCAAGAATCAGAAGCTGAGCCACCCAGGCACCTCAAAGTTATGATCTTTTAACTTGGAAATCAGATGAGCAGTTTTGAAGGAGACATAGGATGGTAGCCTTAGGGACTATATTTTTTTAAAATATTTTTTGTTTTTGTTTTTTTGTTTTCAGTGGAAGAATCAAGCACAGGGGCCTTTAACTCACTTGTGAGCACCTTTGAACTATTAAATTCTGCATTTTCCCAGACTACACCATTATGGACCCCTTCTTGGGAACCGCACTCACATATATTTATATAATTATTACGTGGTTGTAACTGGCCAGAGACTCTTACTGGGATTTGGTACAAGGGACAGAAAATATTGCTTCTGTATATAACATCCCTAAGACCATAGAGCCAACAGCTGGTGGAGCTAAGTGTTGCACGATGTTTCCAAGGCTTCAGCTCTTTCATGGGCCTATAACCATCATCCACTGACAGAGATATTGTTCGTTAATCAAAAGCTAATTTAAGACCTTAGTTTTTTGTTGATCATTATTCTTTTCAACGTTTTTTTTTTTGTTTTGTTTTGTTTTGTTTTGTTTTTTTTATTTATTTTTGGGACAGAGAGAGACAGAGCATGAACAGGGGAGGGGCAGAGAGAGAGGGAGACACAGAACCAGAAACAGGCTCCAGGCTCTGAGCCATCAGCCCAGAGCCCGACGCGGGGCTCGAACTCATGGACCGTGAGATCATGACCTGGCTGAAGTCGGACGCTTAACCGACTGCGCCACCCAGGCGCCCCAGATCATTATTCTTTTCATTAGCATAGGTCTCAATACATGGTTGATTCGAAATAAGTAAGTAGAAAAATTACTATCGTCTATTAAGGTAACTTGCTTCTGACCACATTTAATGTGCATAATTCACATGCATACTTTTTGCCTGTACAAAATATAACTAATATGGATCAGGAAAAGTTCAACTCATTTATAGCAACAGACATTCAACACCCCCCACACTCAATTAAAACCATAATTGTCATTTGGTAATTACAAGGACTCTATTCGAAAAAGCATTTGACAAGCAACAAGATGAATGATCCAGAAGTACTATGATAAAGGAGCACTGGTAGGTGACAAATCCTTCCCTTTCTTTGAGTAACTAAGGCAAGGGCTCATTTTTCAAATATGACAAGATTGCTTAAATAGCTAGCATTTCTCTCTGGGATATTTGGGATGTCATACCATGAGAAAAGACAATGAAAAGCCATTTCATATTGTGAGTACTCCCTGCCAAAAGGAAAGGTATTTTTCTTAATTGGGAAGATGAAGGTATTTGCTCCTTATTAAGGGCCTGAAATAAATACAAAGTTAGATCATTTTTTACAAGCAAAAGGAGCTCTAGAAAAGATGTTGTCAGAGAAATCAATTTCAAAGATAATCCTTAAGATTAGAAAACAATATATAAATCTCTCCTTCTTTGAGCTAGATCACTGCAAAACAAAGAACATTTCAAATGTACAAAGTAAATTATTTAAATATAACATGGTACATTCTTTTTATTTATTTTTTAATTCAACAATAGTGCTATCATTTCTCTGTTCGTTTGGATTATCATACAATGAATTTTTCATGACTAAGTCATACATTCACTTCTAAAGTTTGGAGTTTGTACAACCATTAAATAAAAGCGCAGTTATTTTGTGTACTTTTTATCTTATTGAATGAAGTAAAGAAACTACAAGACACCCATGCTACTGTGACTGTAATGACTTTTATTTGATAATAAGTCTTTGGAATAGATGATTTTCAAACTCCAAATTAACTGCAGATTCTTATACACTCAAACTTCTGGATACCTGATTCCTAAAATTAAGAAGAGGGAAGTTGCTCCCAAACTGCATGAAGTTAAACAAAGTAAGAAATTCATTATTAGGGAGTAGAAAATTATGATATTTAGTCCAACGAGCTTAGAGTTACTATGTCTTTTACACATCGACCAATTCTTTAGAATTTTACATTCCCAAACATTTTCCCTTACCTAAAATTATTTTATTGGAAGAATCTTGTATAAAAAGAAGACATGAAAAATAGAAAATAAACAAAGCATCCATTCCATGCCCATCCTCCTATCCCATTAACGGCCAGATGAAATGGTGACTATTGAGTGACGCATATGGAAAGCCACAAGGATTAGTTAAAAATTTTTTTTAACATTTTATTTATTTTTGAGAGACAAAGAGAGCGAGAGTGGGAGAGGGGCAGAGAGAGAGGGAGACACAGAATCCAAAGCACACTCCAGGCTCAAAGCTGTCAGCAACAGAACCTGATACGGGGCTCGAATTCACGAACCGTGAGATCATGACCTGAGTCGAAGTTGGATGCTTAAACTGAGCCACCCAGGGGCCCCACAGTGATTAGTTTAAAGGCCGGTACAGGGAGGTGGGAGGCACAAAGTCATGGGAAGTCCCAATTTCAAAATCTACCCCATTTCATAGGGACCTAAGATATCCAACAACCATCTAATCATGCATAAGATTTATTTTGGAACAAAAATGTTTAGGGAATGATTATTTGGAGGCCTCTGGGGAAGAGAGCATGTACGTATACTTTTTGCGGCTGAGTGTGGCAAGGACAATAAGTTTTTATGAATATGGAGCTAGGTACAGAGCACAGCTTAAATCTCAGCATCACCTTAAAGGGAAAAGCAGGTAGGGCTGGGGGTGGAGATGAGAAGTAGGGTGCACAGCTGAGTGTATGTGGGGATGGGAGTGGCTGACAGGTTTGCCATTTTGTGACCTCCCCGAGCTTTCCACCGATGACTTGGTTACTCCCAACTGTATTTAAATGGGGAAAGCAAACATTTTATTTCAACACATTACATAAGGCTTAAAAAATGCTCAGAAGCCCTTACAACATACTGATTGAAATCAGTATGGGCCTCAGATGACATTTGTTTGTTTTTTCAAAAGTTGGTTTTGACAGAGATTGAGATCCTTCCTGAGTATGTGTGGGGCTGGTACCATCCATGGGAAGATCTAATAATATACATAGCAGAGCTGACTTATGTGTGACACAATTTCCACCAGCTCCACAGTATTACCTACTTCAGATGATTACCTTCTTCAGTTTATTACCTACCACTATTATCTGTCTGACTCTGCCATGGCCAGGACTGATGCATGGGATATATTTGTGAGACTAAAATTCTTTCAGAAAGTTTGCTAAAGAAAAAGAAACATAAGAGGTATCTATTGTTATAAAATACTGTCATTATGATTTGAAAGTCAAACCTATCTAGCAGAGGCAGCTAAATGATATTATTTGTTAAATACTGAGAATTCTTCAAAAAAATGCATTTTTATGATTATAGAAATGATGGGGCTGCTCAGCCCCTTACATTAGATACCATCCAGCCATGAACTATTGCATTAAATTCTAGAACTTGTAGATGGCATTCTGAGATTTTACGAGTGCCTTGGAATCTTAAATACTCTCTTTTGGAAAAAGCTAGTCTTGAATTACCTACTCTGGCTGGTAGCTAAGGTACTGGGTTTCCCTGCCCCTCGCCATTGTTTTGTTTTGTTTTGTTTTGTTTTGTTTTGTTTTGTTTTGTTTAGAGAGAGAGACAGAGACAGAGGGAGAGGGAGGGAGGGAGAGAGAGAGAGAGAGAAAGAATCTTAAGCAGGCTCCACACTCAGCATGGAACCTGATGTGGGGCTTGATCTCATGACCATGAGATCATGACCTGAGCCGAAATCAAGAGTTGGATGCTATCAGTTGAGCCACCGAGGTGCCCTACAGTTATTTTTTGTTGTTGTTTTTCAGGCATTCAAATGATGAGTCAAAGTATAACTTTCTAAAAGTTAAAAAGTGAACATAACTGTCATAGAAGTAAAAAAAATGACCATGTGTCCAAAATTATTTTATTAATAAATAAGGAAGGTAGCAAGTCTATAAAACTGTTTAAAGAATATGTGAGAAACTGAATATGTACAGGCCTTTAAAAAGGAAGAGGGGTCATGTCTAGTAAGAAATCACTGCAGCTGAGGTCAACGACGTTGCTGCCTGTGTTTTCTAGGATTTTAATGGTTTCCTGTCTCATGTTTAGGTTTTCCATCCATTTTGAATTTATTTTTGTGTATGGTGTAAGAAAGTAGTCCAGTTTTCATTCTTCCTCATGTCGCTGTCTGGTTGTCCCAGCACCATTTGCTGAAGAGACAGTTTTTTGTTTTTGTTTTTTTCCATTGGATACTCTTACCTGCTTTGTTGAAGGTTAGTTGGCCATACATTTGAGGGTTCATTTCCGGGTTGTCTATTCTGTTCCATTGATTTATGTGTCTGTTTTTTGGGCCGATATGATATCGTCTTGATGATTACAGCTTTGCAATACAGCATGAAGTCCAGAATTGCGATGCCTCAAGCTTTGGTTTTCTTTTTCAACATTATTTGGCTATTTGGGGTATTTGTGGTTCTATACAAGTTTTAGGATTGTTTGCTCTAGCTCTGTGAAGAATGCTGGTGTTATTTTGGTAGGGATTGCATTGAATGTGTAGGTTTCTTTGGGTATTATTGACATTTTAACAATATTTGTTCTCCCAGTCCACTAGCATGGAATGTTTTTTTTCCATTTCTTTGTGTCTTCTTCAATTTCTTTTATATGAGCTTTCTATAGTTTTCGTCATACAGATCTTTTACCTCTTTGATTAGGTTTATTCCCAGGTATTTTATGGGTTTTGGTGCAATTGTAAATGGGATCAATTCATTAATTTCTCTTTCTACTGCTTCATTATTGGTGTATAGAAATGCAACTTATTTATGTACATTGATTTTATATCCTGTGACCTTGCTGAATTCACATATCAGTTCTAGAAGTTTTTTGGTGGAGTTTTTTAAAAATTTTCTATGTTATGTATCATGTCATCTGTGAAGAGTGAAAGTTTGACTTTTTCTTTGCTTATTTGTATGCCTTTTATTTCTTTTTATTGTCTGATTTCTGAATCTAGGAGGCAAGGGAAATTAAAAAAATGAACTATTGACACCTCATCAAGTTGAAAACTTCTGCACAGCCAAGGAAACAATCAAAAAAGCTAAAAGGCAACTGATGGGATGGAAGAAGATATTTGCAAATGAAATATTGGATAAAGGGTTAGTATCCAAAATCTATAAGGAAATTATCAAACTCAACACTGAAAACACAAATAATCCAGTGAAGAAATAGGCAGAAAACATGAATAGATACTTTTCCAGAGAAGACATCCAGATGGCTAACAGACACATGAAAAGATGCTCAACATCACTCATCATCAGAGAAATACAAATCAAAACCACAATGAGATACCACCTCACATCTGTAAGAATGACTAAAATTAATAACTCAGGAAACAACAGATGTTGGCAAGGATGCAGAGAAAGGAGAACCCTTTTGCACGCTTGGTGGGAATGCAAACAGGTGCCGTCACTCTGGAAAACAGTATGGAGGGTCCTCAAAAAATTAAAAATAGAGCTACCCTACAACTCGGCAATTGCACTACTAGGTATTTATCCAAAGGCTACAAAAAATGCTGATTCGAAGGGGCACATGCAGCCCAAGGTTTATAGCAGTGCGATCAACAACAGCCAAATTATGGAAAGAGTTCAAATGTCCATCAACTGACAAATGGATAAAGAAGATGTGGTATACACACACACGCGCGCGCACGCACGCACACAATGAAATACTACTTGGTGATCAAAAAGAATGAAATCTTGCCATTTGCAACAATGTGGATGGAACTAGAGTGTATTATGCTAAGCGAAATAAACCTGTCAGAGAAAGACAAATATCATATGATTTCACGCATATGTGGAATTTAAGAAACACAACAGATGAACATAGGGGGAAGGGATGGAAAAATAAGATAAGACTAGAGAGGGAGGCGAGAGACTTAAATACAGAAAACAAACTGAGGATTGCTGGAGGGGTGGTGGACAGGGAGATAAGCTAAATGGACGATGGGCATTAAAGAGGGCACTTTTTGGGATGAGCACTGGGTGTCATATGTAACTGATGAATCCCTAAGCTCTACTCCTGGAACCACTACTACACTGTATGTTAACTAACTTGAATTTAAATAAATAAATTAAAAAAATAAAAAGGAAGAGGGGTGTTAATATAGTACTGTTATTCTATAGGACATTGTAATTCTTATAGTTTATAGGTTAATATTCCATGGGACAGAGAACCATTACTTTAGGCATTTTCTGTCCAAAGATAACATTAGCATCTCTACTGACAAAAATCTGTACTTTAATAACTAACTTCAAACATCCAGAACTTTAATCAATAGCAGATTGCAAGTCACACAAAGTAACATTCCCTTAGAAATTAAAGTATCCCTGGGCGAATCTTCAAAGACTTCATGACTGCTGCCTTTCCTTTATCTCATTTACAAGTTGTGGATACTTGAAAAAATATGTATGTTTTGCCATTAAAGGGAAGTGAAAATAAATGAAAAATATTCAATCAAAATGCTATTGTGCACATTACTGCTTTGAAATATTTACTTGCCTGGGATGTGTTAGGGCAGAGAGTATGAGTTCCTTACTGCTGGCCAAATAATCTCCACTTTGCTTAAGGTTCTTGGGTTAGCCTTGTCTAACACGCACTGGGAAATTTCAAACTGACTTATTCATTTAGGGCTTGTACATAATATTAACTTGAATTAGAAATCTATCAGGGGCGCCTCGGTGGCTCAGTGGGTTAAGCGTCCGACTTCGGCTCAGGTCATGATCTCACGGTCTGTGGGTCTGAGCCCCGCGTCGGGCTCTGAGCTGACAGCTCAGAGCTTGGAGCCTGCATCAGATTCTGTGTCCCCCCTCTCTATTTGTCCCTCCCCCGCTCATGCTCTGTCTTGCTCTGTCTCTCAGGGTAAATAAATGTTAAAAAAAACTTTAAAAAATCCATCAATCATAGTATTTATGGAGTTGCTGAAAAATAGCTCACATGCAAATCTGTTCTTTTTAATAATAATATGCTTTGATGCACTGCTTTTTTCCAAAGACTTTATTGTGTGTCTGCTGACATCAAAGTGGTTAGGGTGACCACAACTGTTATATTAGTGTATTCATTTAGAGCAAATATCTTTTTATATACTCAACTGTCAAAAGTTACATTGCATGTTGTTCATCCAGTCGACAAATATTTAATTACTAGTAAGTGGGATACTTGTCATACAGAAGAATTAAAAATGAGTTTATTCATATGATGAATATCGATTGAGTTCTTACTGCGTGCCAAGCCTTCTTCTAGCAAATGGGTAAAACGTGGTGGGTCAAAGAGAAAAAATACCCTTGCCTGTAAATCAAACTTATATTCTATCTAAATGAGGACACTAACAGTAAAATCAGATAGACGTGTAGAGTGAATAGTATGTTCGCGGATAATGGAGGCGGGGCCAAGTAAAGCAGGCAAAGAGCCCAATAAGCAGGAGAACTCGGTCCTGTTGGACTGCCCACAGCTTTCAAAACCCATCACGACCTTCCCCCTCTGCCCCACATGCAACCAAACTGACTGGAAGCCAGCTGTTCCCTCCTTTGGCGCCTGTGGTCCTGGAATGCTCCCTGGAGCCTCATTGCTCAACCACTGCAAGGAAACCTCAAGCCCACCTCTTTTCCCTGAAGGTTCAGCTGCTCTGACTCGCTTAGTGAACTGGCCCTGCGCTCCCCAGACAGAGACAACACGTGAGAAATAACTCTCTTGTTCCATCCTCTTGGCGTGTGTATGACGTTACCAGTTGACATAGGAACAAGTTGTGTGTGTGTGTGTGTGTGTGTGTGTGTGTGTGTGTGTGTGTTCGGGGGCGTGAGGGGATCCCAACGCTCTGGCGTGTTACCACACAAGAGGACACAGATTGCTGTTTGGGGAGAGGGGCTGCAGAAGGCCTCCCTAAAAGGGAGCCATTTTAGTGAAAATCTTTCATTTTAGTGGAAGTAGGGATGTGAGTCATGGTGCAAATGCCTGGAGGCAAGGACATTTTGTGACTCCAAGAAGCAGCGCAGAAGCCGATGGGGCTAAAGTTGAGATGCTACAGTGGAATTGGGGAGTAGAGATGACTGCAGAGGTGTGGTTGGAGGAACAGACCAGGTGAGGTCTAACTGGCCCTCAGTAGGATATTTTGACTTTTTCTCTCAGTGAGATGCAAAGATCCTCGAGAAATTTTGAGCCACCTTACAGTTACGTAGAATATGAATATTTGAACTTTCAGTGTAAGGGAAGCACCCGTTGCTGTGTTCAGAATAGGAAAGGTTGTGGGCATGTGTGAGGAGGGATCGCTGGGGAGGCGGGACGTGGTAAGGAGGATGGAACTGACTGGTAGCAGTGGAAGAAGGGAAAGGCCATGAGATTCTCTTTCTGGGGGGAATCAGCAGATTATCCTCAGATATGCTGGAGCGTGGAACGTGAATGAGAGATGTCAGGAATGATGACAAGGTCTGTGGCCCACGCCGATGAAGCAATGGATTGAGCATCGCATGTCTTCTAATGAAGAAGGGTGGTGAGGTCAAGTGCAATACCAAAAAGTGACCCCTGTTATGTCATAAGGGGTGGTCTTTAGGGGGAGGGATCAATGTGTTCAGGAATGAGGAGGGATATTGTAATACGTGAAAAAGAAAAGAAGAAAAACAAAACATTTCAGGCTTGATTTGTCAAGACAGAGAAAAGATGGAAAGAGAGGGAGAGTGGGGCACCTGGGTGACTCCATTGGTTAGGCATCTGACTTCAGCTCATGATCTCGTGGTTTGTATCCTTGAGCCCCACGTCGGGCTCTGTACTAGCAGCTCAAAGCCTGGAGCCTGCTTCAGATTCTGTGTCTCCCTCTCTCTCTGCCTCTCCCCTGCTCATACTCTCTCTCTTTCTCAAAATTAATAAACATTAAAAAAATTAAAAAAAAAAAGAGAGGGAAATTCCTTCAAATCCAGAGAGGGAGACCGTCCTCAGTTTCTCATGATAATTCCCTATGGCCTGAATGGCTTTGCTTACTCCGAGTCTCTCATTCTGTCCACTCCTGACCTTAACAGAAGTTTGCACATAATACAATGTAACTGGTTCCTTCCCTTCAACTAAGGCCACTAATTACCCATAAGTGAGGAGTACAGGTTTATGATGACCTGTCAATTTATATATATATATGTAAGCATGTATGTGCATATGTGTATATGTGTATGTACATATATTTAAATTATATGTAATTATATATAAATAAATATTATACATGTTTGTATATATTTTTAAATTATATGTAATTATATATAAATATTATATATGTATATATGTATATGATTATATATAAATATCATATAAACTATATATAAACTAAATACATTATAAATATATATAAAGTAAAAAAAATATATATATATATAAATTAATTTGTGGATTTAAGAACAGTTTGAAGAATTTTTTTTAATAGCTGGATTATTCCCAGTGAAACATAAAAAATATACCCACCATAATGTAATACAAAATAAGCCCTAATTCACTTTTAAAAAGTCAGTCATTCTGGCTATGGAATTTTGGAGCTGGAATTTGACTTTTTATCTGGCTGTGCTGGCATTTCGCAGACATAGCTTGAGTTCAGCAGAGAACAAATCAGAGTCCACATGAATTGTCATCATGACCTCTAAGGACTGAACTGAAGAGCTATGAATGTAGTTTCTGTTTTTTAAAATCTTCATTTCCAATCTAGTCATTAGACTACAGCAAATGATATTAAATATCAAGAGGCTACAATTCCCTAGATTATATAGGTGCTTGGGGGAGTTTTAATCATTTCCTGATAAAGACTGCAGATCCCTCTGCTTGTTGGATTTAATTATTCACTGGAACTATTTAGATTCTCTCTCTATATAGACAACAAATACGTATACTTGCTGTTGTTGTTAATGTCCACATTGGTTTCTTACCCACTGTCACCTGTTCGTGGTGTTCTGGAATTAGGTAGTAGTGAAGGTTGCACAACTTCGTAACTATATTAAACATCTACTGAATTGTACAGTAAAAAGGATGAATTTTATGATATGTAAATTACATTAAAAGAAAGGCATGATATATATATTTGAAAACCCTACTTGAACAAACTCTTATATCCTGCTGATAGTCTCTCAAGAAAATGTTCTGGATTGCACGGGGTATGTCTAAGGCTTTCTCAAATGCTGTGAGCATATGGGAATTACCGGGACAGTGCTGAATGATGACTCTCATCACGTTAAGCATTAATGCTGGCTGCTCACTTTCTTTTCTAATCTTAGGGTCATAAATAGCTAATAGGTATTCTATATCATCCTAATAGTAGAGTAGTGGTATGATTTACTGGTTTTGATCTCATGGTAGAATAATAAGTACTCAACTTAAGGATCTGTCCAAAAAATGATACATGTCCACACCATAATGTCCCCATGAATGTGGTAATGCTATTTTGCCATCGAGTTGAAAACAGTATAAAGAAGATTTTAGTTATTTAGTTAAGATCACATGACAATTTGATAGTGGAAGATTCATGGATCTTTGTACCTTTATTTTCATGTACGTTGGTGATTTGTTAACTGCCCATTTTATTAAAAAGAAATCCTGTCAATTACCAGGATATTTCAATGTAGTTCTTGATAGACTATAGTTTACAAACCAGTGGCCTATAGGCCAGAAGTATATTTGTTTCCATTTGTGTCTTGAGAGGCTATGAACATAGGTAGGCATTATGTAAATTTCTTAATTCAATCTGGTTAGCACCCATTGTCTATAGTCTGCCCATTGCAGTGAGTTTATTAATTCTCTGCCTTTCCACCCATTTCAGGGCATCAGCTTGAGATCCCTTGGTAATCTTGGAGCCTAGTTAACTCCTGGGGCTCTATATGGCGCTAACGAAAACAATAGTAACAACCCTTTCCAGAGTTTGCCTGCCTCTTCTTTCTTAAAATAACCGGACCTATTGATTCCTAGGGCTGATTTAAGTTTTCATAAGAGTAGCTTTGCTCTATTCTAAGTTTAGTAAAATTCGGGGGAATTTATGTTGTTTACCAAATATTCTGGTTTCCTCCCCACAGGTCCCTCTTCTTGTGGGAAGACTGTATACCATTATTGTCTTGAACTCAAGGGCGGCCATGCGAACTTGCTTTGTCGAAAGGTGTTTAGATAAAAGGGATGTACGTCACTTTCAGGCAGAAACTTCATCATCGTCAACATGATCTGAAGTTTCTCTCTCCTCTCTTATAACCAGAGCTAATTTCCAGGATATTGAGAATTTGTCCTCTCAACTTTGAACTTCTCCCTTCTCTCCTACAATCAGGCCCCCAACCTGTTGGATTTCTGCCATTTAAGGGGCTATCTCTGAGTTATTTAGCTGTCAGCTCATTCTCTGCCTCAGCTTCACCTTTGCATTTTCCAAGGAGAAGGGAAAAGATGTAAACAGCCTTTTCAATGAAAAGGGAAAGACATGTCTGAGAGGTAGAAGGTCAACAGTGCCCAATGGTTAACTAAAGTTTTGCTGAAACTTGAACCCCATTTTCACCTCTTCCTGTTAGTTAATGGGAGGTGAGTATCATCCCCGAGGCATCTCAAAGTCTGTTCAGTCGGCCTTGTGCCTCTGGACCTCTCACTTCTGAAGGTGTATACTATCAATATATATATGAATGCCAATCCCAGTGCTACTTCTGCCCTTTGGTTTTCTGCAGGCTCGTGTTTGCAGTCTCTTTCAAGCAGCCATTGTGCCAAGCTTGGAGATATGAGTGAAGGAGATACCACCTCTCCCAAACCATCTGGCTTCTTGCCTTCTCCACATCCAGAGCACAGTGTCAATCTTTCCCCCTCCTTTTCTTTCCTCACCTCC
Organism: Prionailurus bengalensis; assembly: GCF_016509475.1. Lineage (NCBI taxonomy): Eukaryota > Metazoa > Chordata > Mammalia > Carnivora > Felidae > Prionailurus > Prionailurus bengalensis. The sequence goes on from NC_057343.1 coordinate 230,069,125, forward strand.
TTTGGTAGCCCCAGCAGGGAGTTAAACTGTGCTAGTCCAGATACATCCGTTTACCTTTTTTTGTGTGCTAATTTGATGTTTTTCTTCATTCAGTCTCCTGCTGGAGAGTTCACTTCTCTCCTCAGCAGTACCAACAATCCCAGGAGCTAGCTCCAAGGCTGTTGTCTCTGCATCTGATGCTGGAAACTGAAGTCCAGGAAGGGAAGGGAGTCAGGAAGAGAAGATGGAGGTAAGTAAGATGGGAGAGAGGAAGGATAAGAGGATATCCACAAGCACAAGCTGGGGGCCATGAGAGAGGACTGAAACCTGCATCAGTTCTTTTTGCCTCTGACCTGGATGGAATGGGTATGCTGTAGAAACTAGGGCTCTTTGTCATGGAGCTAAGCACACACACTTGGTCCGGGAATCAGAGGAGCCAAAGTAGGATCCAGAGGCAGATTAGAGCCGTCGCACAACTGTTGTGCCTCACACCAGTGATGGGAGTTAGCCAGCCAGAGACAAGATACGCAAGCTAAAAATGACTGCTCCTTCACTTCCACTCTCCAGACTTTGCACAAACATCTCTCTTGTGAAACTTATAGGATGAATCAGAGATCAACCAGAAGACAGTCAACTTCGAAATTTTGCCTCAGATTATTCTGAGGCTTTGAGTATGGGTAACTTGGAAATTATTGATAAAAAGAGGGAAGACAAGAGAAAGACTGTAGTTTAAGGTTTGGTAAAGTTGTCTGGAATCAGCTATCCTGCGTTTGAGTTCCCATTAGTCTGGAGTAGCTCTCCTGTGAAAAGAAACATTGTAAAATTTACTCAGCATTCACTCTATTCCAGGAAGTGTCTCAAATATACATTTACAATACCTTCTGTGAGACAGATACTGTTTCTCTTGATTTTACTGATAAACACACTAACAGGATTAAGAAACTTGCTCAAGGTCATGTAGTAAGTAACTGGTAGAGCCAGGACTGGAAGCCAGATAGATCAACTCAGGAACCCATGAGCTTTCCCACTCTGCAACACTGCCTCACATCTGCTATATGTAATTAGAGCTGCCCCCTTGATTTGTTGTCATGGAAATCAAACAGGCTTGATTTTAACGAGCTTCTCTAGCAAGTCTTAGAGCCTAAGAATACCATGGATAAAGGTGGGGATGAATGTTTTGTGTCAAATATAAGGGTATTGCTGGAGATTTTATCCTCATTGCTCATTGGGGTTTGTTTGTTTTCCAAGATGCTCACTAATGACTAGTATTTCGCTAGGAAAAAAAAAAAAGTAAAAAAAATGCTCATAGCTCACAGAGAAATATAAAATAAACTTTGCAAGAAAAGAGTAAAAATATGTGCCTCAAGCCCTGTCTGGAAATTTCCTCTTCAAAAAATTCTTTTAAGTAAATATCAGATTATTTTCTCAACATCTTCTATCTTATTGGCAGGAATTATCATAATTTCAAAATTTAGGCTTCTGGTTCTGCATTAATTTTATACTTCTGTGTAACAAATTACCACAAATGTAGCACCTTAAAACACACACATGCATTGATTATTATCAGTGTTGTGTAGGTCAGAAGTCCAGGCTGGCTCAGATTGTCCTTTGTTTAGAGTTTCACAAGACCAGAATCAAGACGTTAGACAGGCTGAACTCTGATCTGGAGGCTGTAAAGAAAAAAAAATTTGCTTCCAAGATCATTCAGGTTGTTGGCAGAATTGAGTTCCTTGCATTTATAGGGCTGAGGTCTCCATTTCTTTGCTGGTTGTCTGGCCAGGGGTTGATGTCAGTTTCTAGAAGACACTGATTGGTCCTTACGAATGTCCCCCTCCATCTGGCTGCAACAGTTCTCATGCTCCCCGTCTCTCTGAACCCTTCTTTTGCCCCTTAAACAGAGAAATCTGTGCTTTCAAAGAACTAGTTACGATTGGATTAGACCCCACTAGGTTAATCTGTTTGTAACATGAGGTAACATAACCATGGAAGTAATGTCAGGGCTTGAAGGTCATCGGAGCCATCTGAAACTTCCACTTACCACAGATTTTATAAGGTATGACCAGATAGAAGGACTCAAGCTAAGTAGGTTGGGATAAACCAAGACATGTACTTATTGTAACTTACTAAATGAAATATAGCAATGAAAAAGATTGCACTTAATGTGACCATTAAGTGAAAATTTATCAACTCTCCCCAAGAAGTTTATCAGAATGTATGACCTACTTTCTGTAATTTAGTCAGGCACAAAAATGAGTCATTCTTAATCAGGAAGCTTGAAAAACTCTCATTGAACTTTGTTAAAATTTCATGGAATGTACATCTGTAAAATCTTTGCTTTACATCTTTCTCTGGTTTGCTTCTCATGCTGGCTTTCCTAATATTATTAATGTGCTTGAATTTGAAATAGAAATGCATGTTTCCTTAAATACCACAAACAGATAATATTGGCGGAAAGCCATGGTTGGAAGGTGGTTAAGTTAGAACGACACTATTTATCTCTTCAAAATTCGGTTGTAGAGATGATGGGAATTCAGAGAGCATTTTAAAAGAACCAGGAAGTGAGAATCCAGAGGAAGAAATTATAGATGCTGCTGCTCTAAAAAAGGATGTCAGCTGTACATGATAGCATGATGTTCCCTGTCCTTCAGACATGTACATTTCCCTCACTTTTCATCTGTTTCCATGTTAGTCCCAACCATTTTGAAAGTGAAACAATCAATGATATCACTCATTCTATAGAGGATAGATCCATAAAACATTTCACTGACAGGGAGGATTCCAAACTGGTTTAAAAAGTCTACCTCATACCCCATTTTTAAATCTAGATTCTCATCCTTGTCCCTGATTGGCTAAATTCCAGTTTCATAGCTCTTATAAGGAATCTGTGGCCACAAATGCATTAATTATTTTAGGTAGAAAGGCATTCATTTTAAGTATACACAAGTATCTAATGATTCTTCTCAAGGGCTCCTGGGACTTTCTCTCCATTACTCCCACAAGATGGGTCCACTGAATAATTGCCTCAATTTATACTGGACTCTGCTCTACTAAACATGATGTTGGTTTTTAATCTGTCTTATCTCTTTCTCTTTCTCGCCTAAAGAGTCACCTTCCTTGAAGCTCCTACCCCCGCCCCATGATTATTGTTTTCCACTTCTTTAATGTGTACCCTTCATTCAGATGATGGTAACTCATTTATCAAATTATTTTACAACCCGTCTTTTTAGATCACCAAGATTCCTTGTTATACTTAGAGGCACATGTGCTGCTTCTAATTAGGAACCATTCCCATCTCTATATTTATGGAGAAGAAAACAAAAGAGGTAATTTATTACATAGGCAATGCTACAGATAAGTCTTTTGGGCTTAAAAAGAGTGTTTTAAATTGTGTTCCTGAATCAATTTCCAATACTGAAAGCCATCCTTATCACACATACTCATTAATCTAGATATGGGACTAAAAAAAAAAAAGGTGACATTATTGTGACTTCTTTAGAGCTTTCCATGTCTGGGAAGCAAGAGGCTGCCAGTCTTTGTTAACTGAAGCAGCTGAAAAGCTGGTAGGAATAAGGAAATAACCCATTAGAAAAATGCAAATATCTGATGCAGGGATAAGGAAAGAGTATCTCCTTCAGACCTCACTGACGATAAATGTCAAGAACTAGGAAAGAGCTGACATTGTGCTCTGCTTGCAAGTGGATGAGTGAACCAGCACAGTTTCATGGACGCTATCAGTACTAACAGAAGGCCCAAGACTACTGTGTCAGAGACAAAGGATCATTTGTTACTAAAGCAATAGGAATGTCCAGGGCCTTTGCACTGTCTCCCTGAGCCCCAGTTGGCAGGTGACATGACTGGGCCACTCAGGTTGTATTGAGAGATAGAGAAGTCATGAACTTAGGGAGCCCCAATTTTTTATAATGGGAAGCAGACCTGTCTGACTTTTGCCTTTGGGGTAGATATTCTGTTTATTACATACTCAATAAACCTCTCCTTTGCTCCTGATGGGCAGATTATGTCTATTTTCCAAGGTTTTGCTGTACCAACACTTTTGAAAAGATGGTCCAGAGCAAATGCGGCCAGTACTCATGAAATGCACAGAAATGTGGCAGATCCACAGAGAATAGTCTTCCAAAAATATGTTGTTGAAATTGGAAGAGACAGGTATGAACAGTGGCCTAAGGCCATTCATGCAGAAGTGCTGATGTGAAGATCCAAGCCAGCCTTGGTTTCCCCTTGGATCCTTACTTTTCCTTCACTTGCCACCTGCCCCCATCAAATCTGTCAGCTATCAAGAAGTCTAATTGACTCTGCCTCTAAAATACCTCTTAGAACACCTGTCTTCATCTACTTCCTGATTCCTGATATTATCATTTCTCCCCTTTCTCTTGTAATATGGAGCAACCGCCTTTTTTTTTTTTTTTTTTTTTTTTTTGTCTTTGTTCCTTTTTCTGCCCCTTTACAGTCTGTCTCCATGGAGCAGTCAGAGTGTTAATAGTGATCACTTACAACCTTAAATCAAATCATTCAATTCCCTCTTTAAAGCCTTGCAGTAGTTTCTAATTGTACTCAGAATGAACTTAAACCCCTTGGCACACAAGGCCAACTTCATCAAGCCTCTCTCCTGGTCCTCCCGAAGATGTTGGCAATGATTTTACTTTTCCTGGGCTGCTCTTCTGTGACATCTGTGCATGTCTGGTTCCTGATCATGTTCTCCTCTCCCTTTCCTCTGCTTTCCCCATCACCAAGATCACTACCATATAACTATGTACATAACCTATACAGATACCCTGTCCATTAGGTTTGTATGGTATCTCACTAGGTACCACCACATGACTTGCCTTAAATTTGTTTTTCTCTGCCTCTCATCCCAGCCTTACTCTAACTTCTTGACTTTTTTGATGAGTTATATTCTTAGCACTTAGAGCAGTGCGTATCATTGTCTACAAAATATTTGCTGTAACAGTGTAGGACCACTGGGCTCTTTATTTAGCCAAGGATTCAGAGTTGCTAGAACTTCTCTAGGTTCCTGTTCTGTAACCACCTAAGATTGATGGAGACTTGTGCTGTGTAGTGTTTTTCCTGGCAACTGTAGCAAAGTAGAAGCAATGTATAAATTCTCTGAGTGGCATAAGGATTCTACACAGGCTCTGGGCAGTCAGCCGAGGAGACTTACATAGCAACCTGGAAGCATGGTACCCATCAGGAATTGGAGAAAAATAATAGTTGTTAGAAAACCTAGGGAACCCCCACTTGCAACAACAGTAGCCCCATCCCTCCTCACCCAATAAACATGGACTTTATTTATTTTAATAGAATTTTTAAAAGAGAAGTTTCATAGAATATTGAGTAGAACATATAGAGATTTTCCACATACCTCCTGTCCTCCTACTCATGCATGGCTTTCCCCATTACCAACCTCTCCCACCAAAGTGGTACCTTTATGACAATTGAACACACACTGATACATTATTATCACCTAGAGTCTACATTAGGGTATACATTAGGGTTCCCTCTTGGAGTTGCACGTCTATGGTGTTGGACAAATGTAAAAGATGTAAATCAATCATTATAGCATCAAACTGAATATTTTCCCTGCCCTGAAAATCCTCCACACTCCATTTATTCATCCCTCTGTACTAACACCCAACAACCTATTTACTATGTCTATAGTTTTCCCTTTTCTACAATGTAATATAATTGAGGTCATATAGTATGTAGCCTTTTCAGACTGGTTTCTTTCATTTAGTAAAAAGCATTTATCATGGCTGGATTCCTTACTTCCTTTTAGCACTGAATAATATTCCATTGTCTGGATGTACCCCAGTTTATTTATCCATTTGTCTATTGAAGGATATTTTGGTTGCTTTCAAGTTTTGGCAATTATGAATAAAGCTGCTATCAACAGCTATGTGCAGACTTTTGTAGGAACATAAGTTTTTATTCTTTTGAGCAAATACCAAGGACCATGATTGTTGGATTGTTTGGTAAGGGTATGTTTAGTTTCATAAGAAACCACCAAACTGTCTTCCAAAGTGGCTGTACCATTTTGCATTTCCACCAGCAATGAATGAGAATTCCAGTTGCCCCACATCCTCATTAACATTTGGTGTTGTTGGTGTTGTGGATTTTAACCATTGTAAGCTTTAATTTTCTTTCCCTTTTCCTTTTTTTGTTCTGGTCCAAAAGACAGAGTTTGGAGAATCTGAGCTATACATAACTCTTTTATTATTACTTTGCAACTATGATTTGATGGCCTGGAAATAACTGATTAAATCTTTGCCCCAATATGGATTTGTGTAGTACATAGGTAATAGTGACATTTAGGTTGACAGAGGCAACCTGTCTCCTCTGGTTTTGTACAATGCAGAAGGGGAAAGCCAGCAGTAGGGTCATTAAAAAAAGTGAGGATTCAGTGTTAACTTATAATAATACATTGATAAGTTTCACCTCTTTATAATACTATTAACAAGTCTAACCTTCATAATCATCTTGTAGTTTCAGTAACAATCCTGATAAAGAATGACTTAATTATTTGCAACAGGCAGGTGTTTAATTAAGGAACACTGATCTGATAAGGAATGTTATAACACGACAAGATGATGCTGGTGTTGTAAAAATTGTCTTGACTTTGAATTAAGTATCATTGGTTTCAAACCTGAGAAAACTCAGAATTAGAGGTGGGGGACAGGAAAGCCACTTCACTGAAATGCGAAAGTTCTTCCAGATTCACTGTGGAAAAGAGGGAGTGCTTGAGGATATTTCACATCAGTAAATAACTTCACAGTGAAGCAATATCCTAAGTTTATAAAAATTCTCTTCATAAGTTTGATATAGGTGATTTGGATGATTTTTGTATTGCGTAACTGTGATTTTCCTATTGTGTCCTCATAAAATTTAATTGTGACTTAAAAGAAGCCTTATCTACTCTCTTTTCTCTCAGTAACCTGCATTTTTGTCTTCATCAGGAAATCGTCACCACCGTTAGACCATGGATTAGTTTTCTGGGGCTGTCATAGCAAATTATCACAAACTGAGTGACTTAAAATAACAGAAATAAATTTTCTTGCAGTTCTTAAGGGAAAAAGTCTGAAATTAAGGAGTTTTCGGGGCTGGTTCTTTCTGGATGCTGTGAGGGAGAATTCGTCCTATGCCTGGTGGTAGCCAGCAATGCTTGGTGTTCTTTGGCTTGTGATTACATAATTCCAATCTCTATCATTCCATGGGTTTCTACCTCTGTGTATCTCCATGTCTCCAAGTCTGTCTCTTGCAAGGACACTCATCATTGGATTTAGGGCCCACCAAGATAATGCCAGACGATCTCATCCCCAGATCCTTACCTTGATTACATTTGCAAAAACGCTTATTCCAGGGGCGCCTGGGTGGCGCAGTCGGTTAAGCGTCTGACTTCAGCCAGGTCACGATCTCGCTGTCCGTGAGTTCGAGCCCCGCGTCAGGCTCTGGGCTGATGGCTCAGAGGCTGGAGCCTGTTTCCGATTCTGTGTCTCCCTCTCTCTCTGCCCCTCCCCCATTCATGCTCTGTCTCTCTCTGTCCCGAAAAAAATGAATAAACGTTGGAAAAAAAAAAAACACACACACACAAAAAACCGTTTATTCCAAATTAGGTCATATTCTGAGTTTCTTCCTGGACATGGATTTGGAGGGACACTATTCAATCCACTGAAGGTGGCAGGAAACTATTCCAGAATGTCTAGAGCAACAAAGTGCTGCCAGAAAATTCCCTGCCACTATGTGAAATTGAAATTCAAAAGAATATAATTTTTAATAGCGTGAGGATTATAAAATACTTAAAGAGAAACTTAAAAAAATGTGTACAAGATCTCTAGAGAGAAAAATTTAACTTGAAGTGGGTCAAGAGTAAGTGTGATAAGGAAAAGACTTCTTGGAAAAAAAAAAAAAAACCTAAGAGAAAGCTGTAGTAACCTGGGTTAGGTAAAAGTTTTCTAGGAGACAAGAAACATAAGGAGCATAATTGATTAACTAAAATCTTTTACTCTTCAAACGTCATTGTTTATTGCCAGGACTATGGCCATTGCTATGAAGAAGCTGCACGAAAGTGTTCATTTGGGGTGATGAAATATTCTGTATCTTGATTGTGGTGGGGGTTATGTATATCTCTACACGTGGTAGAATCACATAGAACTACACACATACATATATATGTACAGGCACAGATGGGTTCACATAAATGCTGGTAAAATCTGAATCAAGTCTCTAGTTACTAGTACTGTACCCAAACACCCTGATAAAGGTGTGGGTAAAATATATGAATACCAAAGAAGATACACAAATGGAAAGTAAGGACATGGAAAGATGTCCAACATCATTAGCCATTAGGAAAGTGTGAATTACAACCACAGTGATATCCTAGTACACAACTACCAGAATGGCTACAATTACAATGGAAAAAAAGAAAACAAAACAAAAAACAAGTGTTGGTGAAAAATGTGAAACAACTAGAATTCTCATCAATTATGGGTAGACATGCAGAAGGGTAAAATGGTTTTATGCTTTCGTTTAAATTTAGACAACATATAAACTGGCAATTCTACTTCTAGATGTGTTTCTAAGATAAATGACAATATAGGTTCATACAAAGACTTGTATTTGAATGTTAATAGCAGCTTTATTAACTGGAAATAAGCCAAATGTCCTTCAACAGGTGAATGGTGAAACACATTATAGTACATTTATTTGATGGCATAGTAGTAACGATAAAAATAACAAACTAAGGACACATAACCACTCTGCAAAGTGAAAGAAGCTGGCTGTGAGGGACTGTAGTCTACAAACTGCAAGAGTTAATTTCCATGCAATTCTCTAAAAGGAAAACTGTAGGCATAAAAAGCAGATCAGAGATTTTCCAGGGTAGGGAGCAGATAGAGGAAATTAATTGCAGAAGGCCTGAGGAAATGTTTTGGGGTAATGAACATGTTCTGTATCATTGTGTGACTACAGTGTGGTTCCACAACTCTATACATTTGTCAAAACTCAACAATTTGTACCATATAGTGAATTTTATTTATGTAAATCATAATTCAATAAAGCTGACTTAAAAATAGAAAAGGCAGAAAAGGATCAGTGAATTGGATCAACGAAAACCTAATGACTATTCAGTATGAAATTGAAAGAAATAAGAATGAGTTTGTAAGAAGATAATCCATGGAAAAAGACAATAATCCATGAGATACTTAGACTTTGAGGATTAATTTTGTATTGCACTTTCTGCCTAAGTTGAACTAATGCCTCTAACTTTACCCTCGTAATGATGGCCTCTGTTTCTTTTTTTTTAATGTTTATTTATTTTTGAGACAGAGACAAACAGAGCATGAGTTGGGGTAGGGGCAGCGCGAGAGGGAGACACAGAATCCGAAGCAGGCTCCAGGCTCTGAGCTGTCAGCCCAGAGCCTGACACAAGGCTCAAACTCATGAACTGCGAGATCATGACCTGAGCCAAAATTGGATGCTTAACCGACTGAGCCACCCAGGCAACCCATGGCCTCTGTTTTCTGATGGGTCTTTCCCTTGGCATAGAAGTATGCTCCAGACTTTTCTATCATGAAAAAAATCTTCCATTCCATTGATGTCATACTTCAGTTCTTACTTTATATTCATTCTTCTTCTTAGAGCCAAGCTACTTGGAAAAACAAACAACAAAAAAAGATACCTCTTCTTGTTTTTGCTTTTTATTTTGTTCACACCTCAATCTGCTGCCATTAGTCTGTCACCTTCCCCTATCACCCCACTGACATCATTCCCTAAATATCTGCCAATGCAACAATTACATCAGTTTTTTCCTTACTTCACTTCTCCACTGATACACTATTGGGGTGTTTTTTGTTTTTGTTTTTGTTTTTGGAATCAATGAACATTCCAAAGTTTCATTTCATAATTCTCAAAAGATAAATAAGAGACATAAGGAAAAAAATTGCTCTATGTAAAAAAGATATTTGGTCATGCCTAGATTTATAATTTGTCTTCCATAATTTACAAAGGTTCTATATTCTCTAGTGTTTCAGGGAACAGACACTGTGTTTCTGGACTTTAATGTTGTCTTAGATATTTGATCCTATTGATGTTAAATATCTTATTAAATCTGGAATGTTTTAGTCTATGTGCAGTGACTGTACTTTGCTGTCTACTTCTTGAACCAATATTGATTCAGACACTTAATTACTCATACAATCCACCAGGAAAACCACTGTTTAACTTTCTCTCTTACTCCTATACAAGATAGATTTTTACAACCTATCTTTAGGAACTGATTGTTCCTGTTTTTTCCTAATATTATTCCTGTTTTCTTCTCATATTTTTAAAGTTTCAATTTTTCTTTGTTGCTGTTCAACTCATGTAACTTCTTTTTTTCCCCACTGACATATCCTTGTGGACCTCCTTAATACCCCTATCTCTTTAAAGTCCTTCTTCCCTGCTAATAGCTCCTGCCCATGGTTATTTTTCTGTTTCTTCACATAAATGGTGGTGTTTCCTGGCAATTGAATGAGTCCATTTTCTCCTCTCAATATGTGCACGACCCCCAAGCAATCTTTTCTGTGTCTTTGGCTTTTAATGACTTATTATATGCCAGTGATTCCCAGGTCTGGATCTTGTTTTTGGAATTTTAAGTCCATGTAGGTCTATGCCTACTGACTCGAATCTAACACCCATTTTAAGTTGTCAGCCAGGTATTCAGAAAATATGACCTAGCAATGGGAACAAATCACCTAGAGCTCAATCCACATACATGAATGAATTTCGCATACTATTGAGTGAACGAAGCAAGATGCTAGAGAGCAGATTCTATACTTCTTTGGTTCATATAAAATTTGAAAATGCACAATTAGGCATTATAGCTTAAAGGTGAATAACTGTGTAAAAATAACAAGAGAACAAAATTTAAAAAATGATTAACACAAAACTCAGACCAGCAATTACATCTAATAGGGCTTCTGGTGCATGGCAATATCCTCTTGCTTGACTCACTGTGGATATGTAAGTGATCACATTTTTTGTCCTACTTTTAAACGTGTGTGTGTGTGTGTGTGTGTGTGTGTGAGCATGTTGTGCAGTTTTTGTATGTATCTATTACGGATACAATACAAAATGTTACGATAAAGCAGAGAAATGAGATGAAATCAGTTCTATGCGGCTGAAAGCAGGAAGATGTAGTCACAATGCAGAAACCACAAGCTCTTTTGACTGAGGTTCTACAGGGAATGGGGGCGGGAAGCCAGGTCATTGGACTTTATTCAGCACAGAGGGGGACATCAGTAATGACTTTTCCTAAGGTGAAAGAAATGATCAGAATTATACATTAGGGAATAGTTTGGGAATAATTGAGATGATTGATTATAGAGGGGAAAATAGGTGGTAAGAAGGTAGAATAGGAGACCTTTACAATATTGCCAGAAATAATGAGGGCCACTGCAGGGTGGGAGGAGGTCAGTATTAGGAATAGAAAAATGAAGTGAGTTATAGTAAAAGCATAGAAAATACTACATGGATTAAATGTGCTGAACAAATGTTTTTACAAATACAATGAAACATTCAATCATGAATATCAATTTCGTAAAAATAGGGGTGACAAACTATTTTTATGTCTTGTAAGAAATTAACATTCATAATTATTAATTGTTATGCGAGAAGACACAACTTATTGGTAATTTTAGCAGCCACTTGTTTTATTTTGGTTGGGCAAAAAGATCAGTATGGTTTCCAGTGGTTGTGAGGAGGGTGGAGTATAGGGGGCTTTAGGGCAGTAAAACTGTTCTGTATGATAATGTAATGGTGGATATATGTCATAAATTTGCCACAACCCACAGAGTGTACAACAGAAAGTATGAACCCTAATGTAAACTATGGATTTCAGTTAATAACAGTGTATTATTATTGGCCCATTGGTTGTAACAAATGTACCACATACTGCAAAAATGTTAGTAATAAGGGAAATCAGGGGAGGGAAGGAGTGAGGGTGTTATATGGAACTCTGTGCATTCTGCTCAGTTTTTATGTAAACCTAAAACTGCCCTAAGAAAATAAACTCGGTGAATTAAAAAAGAAATTAACTCTTTATAGCTGTCATGATAGGCTAGGTGATGCTGACATAAAACTCAGCCTTAAGTAATTCAGTAGCTTGAAACAAAGATTTTTTAAAAAAATCAATGTTAGACTATGTGCTCATGGTCATCTGGGCTGTCCTCTACTGTGTCCACTTAGGGCCCCAGATGAAAGAGCAGCTACCATCTAGAGCTTTGTTGTAAGACAGAAGAGTAGAGTGCTGGGAATCCCACACTGGTTCCTAGAGCTTCTACTCAGAAATAGCACCTGCCACTCTTGCTCACACATCATTGGACAAAGCTAGCCTTTTGGCCATGCCTCACTCTAAGAGAACAGGGACATACTGCATTACTGTTTTCCCAGAAGAAGAACTCGAAATATTTGATAACGTGGAGAGTGACTACATCAGGCCATCCTCTGTTCTCCAGGTATTTGGTTCACTCTCTTTCCCACATGCAGAAATACACCATTCCCACCCCAAAGAAGACAATCCAAAATCCAAATCTAGTCATAGGGTGGATCTGAAATTACAGGATCTTTGGGTTGATGTGCAATTGTCTTCACATCAGGTGAGAATGTGGTTCCTCTCAATCCAGTGATTTATGGACTAAAAAGGCAAATTACTCACATTAAACCATGGGAGACTGAGAATGGGATTACTGTAAGAAACATTCACATTCAAAGAGGGGAAGGGTGTGACACCCATAGTCCTTAGTCACCAGCCCATTCTCAAGTTCTCTGGACAGAAGTGGTAAGCATCCTCAACCCTGGTGACTGATGGTAGGTGCTGTTTGAACAGACCCTGGTTTTGTTCTCCCCAGGAAAGGTTTCCCAGTTGTTTGTTGTCTGTGGCTCAGAAGGTCCTCCCTTTCTTTATCCTGATTTCTCTTGGACTCATTTCTCTTGGTTCCTGGAAACCATCATTTGCTGTTTCTGGGGTTTTTTTGTTTGTTTTGTTTTGTTTTTAGATTTTCATGTAAGTGATAGCATGCAGTATTTGGCTTTCTCTGTCTGACTTATTTAACTTAGCATAATATCCTCAACGTCTAGCCATGCAGTCACAAATGACAAAACTTCCTTCTTTCTCATAGTTGAGTAATATTCCATTATATATATTATATATAAGTATATATATAATATATATTATATATATAAGTATATATATACTTATAAGTATATATATATAAGTATATATATAAGTATACTTACAAGTATATTTATAAGTATATATATATAAGTCTACATATAAGTATATATATATAAGTATATATAAGTATATATATATAATATATATATAATATATATTATATATATATACACACATACATATATATGTGTGTGTGTATATATTATATATAAGTAAAATGTGTGTGTGTGTGTATGTGTGTATACATCCATACATGGACGCTTAGGTTGTATCAGCATCTTAGCTATTTTGAATAATGCTGCAATGAACACAGGAGTGCAGATATCTCTTTGGGAACCTGATTTCATTTCCTTTGGATATATACTCAGAAGTACGATTGCTGAATCTTATGGTCATTCTGTCTTTAATCTGTATGTCCAACGTGTGGCTCAAACTCACGACCCTGAGATCAAGAGTTGCATGCTCTACCCCCTGAGCCAGCCAGGCACCCCTCTATTTTTAATTTTTTGAAGCACCTCTATACTATTTTACATTTTACCTGCACCAATTTACATTCTCTCTATAAATGTAAGAGGGTTCCTTTTCCTCCACATCCTCACCAATACTTGCTATCTCATGCCTTCCTTTTTTTTTTTTTTTTTTTTAATGTTTATTTATTTTTGAGACAGAGAGAGACAGAGCATGAACGGGGGAGGGTCAGAGAGAGAGGGAGACACAGAATCCGAAACAGGCTCCCGGCTCTGAGCTGTCAGCACAGAGCCCGACGCGGGGCTCAAACTCACAGACCGTGAGATTGTGACCTGAGCCGAAGTTGGCCGCCCAACCGACTGAGCCACCCAGGTGCCCCATCATGCCTTCCTTTTTGACAATAGCCACTCTACGAAGTGTAAAGTAATATATCATTGTGGTTTTGAGTTTCTTTTCTCTGATTGTTAGTAATGTTGCACACCTTTTCATGTACCTCTTGGCCATTTGTATACTTTCTTTGGAAAGATGTCTATTCAGAACCATTGCCCATTTTTAACTTAGATTTTTTTTACTATTGATTTGTATGAGTTATTTCTGTGTTTTGAATATTAACCCCTTTCAGATACATGATTTGCAAATATGTTCCCCCATTTTATAGTTGCCTTTCACTTTGTTAATTATTTCTTTTGCTATGCAGAAGCTTTTAGTTTTATCCAATCTCACATATTTTTGCTTTTGTTGTTGTTTATGCTTTTAGTGTCCATATCAAAAAAAAAAAAAAAAAAAAAAAAAGGTTGCCAAAACCAATGTCAAGGGGATTTTACCCTATCATTTCTTCTAGGAATTTTAAGATTCATATGTTTAAGTTTTTAATTCATTTCCAGTTAATATTTGTGAGTGGTGTAAAATAGGGGTCAAATTTCATTCTTCTACATATGGTTATCCAGTTTTCCAAACGCTAATTATTGAAGAGACTATCTTTCTAGCATTGGGTATTCTTGACTCCATTGTCAATACTAGCTGAGCTTATGTGTGGGTTTCCCTCTGGGTTATCAATTCTGTTCCATTTTTATGCCAGTACCATACTGTTTTGATTGCTATAGCTTTGTAATGTAGTCTGAAGTCAGGAAATGTGATATCTGTGGCTTTGTTCTATCTCAGGATTCCTTTGACTATTCCTTTGCTTATTCTCTTGTGTTTTCATACAAATTTTAGGATTTTTTTTCTATTTGTGTACAAAATGCCACTGAATTTTGAAAAGGAGTGCATTGAATCTATACATAGCTTTGGGCATGGGTATTTTCACAATATTAATTCTTCCAATTCATAAACATGGGATATCTATCCATTGATTTGTGCCTTCTTCTATTTCTTTAATCAATATCTTACAGTTTTCAGTGATCTGATCTTTTACTTCCTTGGTTAAATTTATTTTTAAGTATTTTATTGTTTTTGATGCTATTGTAAATGGAATTATTTTCTTTATTTTATTTTCAAATATTTCATTATTAGTGTATAGAAATGCAACTGATTTCTGTATGCTGGTTTTTTTATCTTATAATTTTGTTAAATTTGTTTATTAAGTCTAACAGTTTTGGGTTTAGTTTTTAGGACTTTATATGAGATTATATCATTTACAAACAGAGATGATTTTACTTCTGATTTGGATGTCTTTATTTGTTTATTTTTCTTGCTTAATTGCTTGGCCAGGACTTTCAGTATTATACTGAACAGGAGTGATAAAAGTGGGCATGCTTTCCTTGATTCTGATCTTAGAGAAAAAGCTTTTAACCTTTCAACACTGGCTATGATATTAGCTGTGGGCTTGTAACATATGGTCTTCTATTGTGTTGAGGTACATTACTTTTACTGCATATACAACTTATTGAGATTTTTTTAAATCATTAAAGTATATTGTCAAATGCATTTCTGTTTATTGATTTGATCATATGATTTTATCTTTCATACCCACACTAATGTCCTTATCAAAGGGTCCCTTGACCACATTCTTAGTGTTTTCTGCCAAACATGCTTTCTCACTTTTTTTTCTTTTTTGCAATATGGATAGCTGAATTTTCCCTGTATTTTAAGTTCTGTTTCCCTTTTAATTAACAATTTTGTCTTTAAATTATTTCTCTCTTCTCAGACTTTATGATAAACATTCAAGAGAAACCAGGCAGCTTTTTCTATACTTTGCTTAGAAATTTTCTCAGCCAAATATTCAGTTGTATTGCTCACAAGTTCTGCCTTCCACAAAACACTAGGACACAAACCCAATTCAGCCAAGCTCATTGCCACTTTATATCAAGAATTGCCTTTCCTTCAGTTTCCAACAATCTGTTCCTTATTTTCATTTGAGACCCTATTAGAATGGCCTTAACCATCCATCTTTCTACCAACATTCTGTTCATGACTACTGAGAGAATCTACTTATTCCCTAAGAAGATTGTTTCTCTGCAAATCTTCCCTTTTTTTCCCTGAGCCATCAGCAGAATTGCTTTTAATGGTTTGTTCATGGTAATGAGGCTTTTTCTAACATGGAACCTATATATCTGAAAAGGGGCTACTATCCAGAGTGTATAAATAATTCCTACAACTTATTAACAAAGGCCAAATAACTCAATTAAAAAATGGCGAAATGGGGGCGCCTGGGTGGCGCAGTCGGTTAAGCGTCAGACTTCAGCCAGGTGACGATCTCACGGTCCGGGAGTTTGAGCCCCGCGTCAGGCTCTGGGCTGATGGCTCGGAGCCTGGAGCCTGTTTCCGATTCTGTGTCTCCCTCTCTCTCTGCCCCTCCCCCGTTCATGCTCTGTCTCTCTCTGTCCCAAAAATAAATAAACGTTGAAAAAAAAAAATTAAAAAAAAAATGGCGAAATGACATGAATAGACATTTCTTCAAAGCAGGTATACAGATGGCCAACAAATGTTAAAAACAGGAGACGTGCATCATCACCGATCAGGGAAGTGCAAATCAAACCCACAATGAAATATCACCTTCTACCATTAGGATAACCCCTATAAAAAAAAAAAAAAAACAAGAACAAAAAACAGAAAATAACAAGTTTTAAAAAGATTAACCCTTGTACACTTTCAGGGGGAATATAAAAAATGGTGTGGTCACTATGGAAAGCAGTATGAAGGTTCATCGAAACTAAAACTAGGCTGTGATATAATGCAGTAATTCCACTTCAGTGTATGTATACAGAAGAATGGGAAGAAGACAATGAGTAAAGATTTGCACATCCATGTTCACTGGTGTCATAGACTCTAAGTCTAAAGTTGTCTTTTGGCCAGCAGCAGGAGAGCAGACTCAGGATTAAAAGCGAGGGATGGCTAATGTCCAGGAAAAGACAAGAGCCCCCGAATAAGGGTCCTTGCCCCGTATTTATTAGGATCAGAAGGCCTACAAATGTGATGGGCATGCACAAAGAGACAATCGGTGAACATTAACTAATGGGCATGAGGGTAAAGGGGGTTTTGAAGACATACAATGTTTGGGGTTTGGGTCAATATTAAACCAAATCCTGGCACCAGACAGATGGGCAGATGGTTGTTAAAGGCAGACAGAGGCACCACGTCTGCTTATCTTAGCTAGCCTAGGGGATAAGACAGATAAGGAAAACAACCCCAGGGTTAACAAGGCATCTTTTCTTTTGCTAATCAGCTCTGCTCTGGGCAGCTTCACCTGCAGTGAGGTGGTCTGTCTATAGCCCTATATATACCTGTTCACCTAATTTGGTCCTTCCCTCCTGTGAAAGCAGCTTTCTGCTATAGTACTAAATTGGGGAGCACTTTTGCCCTGAATACCTAATCTTGCTTACCTCATATTCCTATGTATTTGGGGCCTTTGCCCCCCTCTCTTTTCTGGGGCCTTTGTCCCTCCCCTCTCCATTCTGGGGGCCCTGGCTCCTCCCCACTTTATTCTGGGGGCCTTTGCCCCTCCCTATTTTATTCTGGGAGTCTTGTCTTGTTTACTCAAGCTTGGGTGAGAGCATCCTATGGCTTTGTAATTCTTTATGCCTTGTTAACCCATTGTTGTAAGCCCAGGGAATTTCTAAGCTTATTCCTCACACACTGGTATTTTATTCACAGTAGCCAAGAAATGGAAGCCACCTAAGTATTCATCAACAGATAAATGGATAAGATTCATGGATAAAATATGGTATATACAAAAAATGGAATACTATTTAGCCTTAAATAGAAGGAAATCCTGTTATATGCTACAGCATAAATGAACTCTAAAGACATTATGCTAAGTGAAATAAAGCAGACAAGACAAATATTGCATGATTTTATTTATATGAAGTGTCTAAAGTCAAAACTCTTAGAAATAGAAAGTAGAATGGTGGCTACCTGGAGCCAAAGGAAGGGGATATGGGGAGTTGTTCAATATGTATAGAATTTCAGCTCTGCGAGATAAAAAAGTTCAGAGATTTGTTGCTGAAACAGTAGTAAAAATGGTTAAGATGGTAAATTTTATGATACTGTTTTACCACAATAAAAAAGAATATTGGCATAGTGTTAATTTTTCCAGGAATAAGTGTTTTCTTTTCATTTTGTTTTGTTTTGGCCATTGTTTATTTATTTTCTTTCTTTCCTGGGAGAATTAGTCCTCTTGACTGAAAACGGTTTAAAGTTACTTCATCCTTTTGAACTAAAGGACCTCATACAATATCTCACAAGTTAATGATTATAAATTTGTTGATTTGAATGTAGGAGAAAGCTTAGAGTGTCCTATGGTTATTTTGGTTTAATTGTCAATAATTTGAAGCAGAGTCTTTTAAAATTTTTTCTGCTCCTATTTCTACCTATTATTCCTCCACTAAAAATAATACAAGCAAACATAAGGACTAAACCACAAAACTAGTATATGATAATTTACAGGCAGTGGATATCTGTGCAGGGCTTTGGGTCAATAAAAATGAGATTCAGAACCACATATGCAGACACCTACCGATGGGCCAGTCCGTGGAAGGAAAAGTAATAGATTTTGCCTATGTTTGCAAAAAATTGCTCATGTAAAGAACATGTCCCTTCCAAGCTTAATATCAGATGTTCTTTAAAACTGCAAAGCCGACACATTTTGACTTCAATTTGGTGGTTCTACAGTATACTTATCAAAATTAATATTGTCTTTACAACTTGTAGTGTTAATATAAAAAAAAATTAGAAAATTTCCCATGAAATGGGCCATCCTCCGGTCTATTTGAAGGGCATTCCCTTGCAACAGACATTCTTAATGTTTATGAATCATATGTGACATAAATTGCATATATCTCCCAACTTCGTGAACTGAATTTGGTAACAGTTGTAAAATAAATAACTGAAATGAAGATTTGCAAGCTAAGAGATCATCTTCAGAGTCCAAAGCTTGTTACTGTAGATGCTATTAAAATATAAATCTCTCTGTAAGAACAACAACTGCAAGAATAAATTTGAGTCAACACTTTAACATATGCCAGCTAATTAAATTATATTTTGGATTTTGCTTTAAGCACGTCTCACTTTTGTCATTCTAATGTACAATGCATTTTAATGGATGCATTAAAAATACTATCCTAGATCAAATTCATTTCCCACTTACTCTCTGGTTTTTCCTTTGGCAGAAGTATCAAGATCACAATTTGGCAAAAAAAAAGTTGTTTGTTTTTTTTGTATCAAAATTTAGGACCATAACTTTGAAACTCACTTTTTTTGTTGTTCAAAATAATATGTCTATAAAACATTTATCTTAACGGTTTTAGAACCTGTCTATTCTTTAAACTTATTCCTCCATACAGCACAAAAAGTTAAAATATTAAGTGATTTTATAAATAAAGTAGCACTTCTCTTTGATCGACCTTCCACTGCAATTGTTAAGCATGAGTGCTGCTTTCTTGGTTTCTGTTTCTATTTTTCTGTGTGGTTTTTAGTTTTTAATTTTATCCTTCTCTGTCTTCAAATTTGCTGGACGAAATATCTTAGCACAAAATATAAAGAGAATTCTAACATTTTTGGCGCTTTTAATCTAGAAAAGCTAGAAAAATGATAACCAATTACTTTTACCATTTTTAATCAATTTATTATTTTTCTCTGCCATTACTTTGACAATAAGAGCATCTAAACCGCACCCAATGTCAGCCATTCAACCCACCGGAAGGACATGGCTATATCCCGAAGATGTAATTTTCACGTTATTACCTCCTGGCATCTTGAACTCTAGTGAATGATATTTAAGACTCAAAAATTGCTTTCAGAAAAGAATCCAAGTATGGTAGATTGGAGATGGCCATCCCCTCATAGTTCCTGTGTGGTCTGCTCTGCCTCAAGTTATAGACAGTGAGAGGAAACACATAGATGACTTTACAGTTGCCCTTAGGTTTTTCACTGTTTTAAACACATGGTGACAATTACCTTTATGATAATGATTTAATCCGATGTGGGCAATAATGGTGTGCAAATGGCAAAAAGACCAGGGGTCTACTATTGATATATAGTCATTATAGACTCAGGTTAGACAAATATGCAGGAAAGAAATGTAAGTTTTTGCATGATTTTTAATATATTTTGATGAGGGGTTTGGGCCAAAATTATTTTTACCTTTCCCCCAACCTGAGACCCACACACTCAGATGTTTTTGGTTCTCTATGGATTAGAGATGTGGGATGAAATCAAGTTGTAGTACATTCTAGCTCGACTATATGACTGAGTACGTTTATCTTTGGATGAACCATGAAATAGTTTTTAAATTCCAGATCAATGTACAAAACTGATCCATGTTTTTAGCTCCCCCCACCTCCCACTTTTTTTCGTGGAAAGTGGATTCATCCTGAAGTCAATCAGACTTTAAACTGAATCCCAGGTACAATATTTACTACCTATATAATCTTGAGCAATGTGCTTTAATCTTACTGAGTCTCATTTTCTCTAGTAATAAACAAAGTTGGAAGAAGCATAACTTAGAGGATAGTGTAATTATTTTATGAGGTAAAGTATGTGAGAGTATCTAGTGTAATATCTGTATGCAGTAAGTACTTAATGGTCATTTCCTTTTCTCCTTTGCTTTCTTGCATCTAAATCATGTGTGAGAGGTGGCAGTGGTGATTAAGAGAGAAGCCCATGAGTTAGTCATCATTTCCATTTTGTTGGTTAATAGAGATTTAAAGAGAAGGCAAAATGCCGAGAAAAAAGGACTAGATAGATTGGTGATCTTATTCTGCCTCTACTATTAAAAATTTGGCTATTGTATATCTTGAATATCCCTATTTGTATAATGACAGTGCATGAATTAATATTCATAAAGTTATTACAAATATCTTTTGTCTTTCACATAGTTATTTGCAAATAAAGAATATTTAACTTGACCTGAGTTTTTCACTTTTTAAGAAAGAATCACCAGTTATTAATTGGCTTAATAATGGCACCTTTGTTGGAACTCAAAAAGATATTTGGAAAATAATAAGTTAGTGGATACATTTTTTGTTTTATAATTATTTGTTCATTCTACTTGTTTATCACATGGAAGAGTTGATGTCTGGTAAGATTGTTTACTGACATCATCTCCTAAGGAACTCCCCTTTGTCACCTACTATTCCACTTCATTGTGTCTTGCTAATGTTCCTACACTTGGGGTTCCCTTACTCACCTTGGCCACAGTACCTTTCAAACTTTTGGTTCTGAAGGAAGAAGGATAAAAATTTCTATCATTCAGTTCCCTGTTTCCTGCCATTAATGTTGATTAAAAGTCCCTAGGGCTAATGATTAATAGAGGTAGAGTGGCAAATGGTAAAGACGCATAGGGGTAAAAAACACATTTCAATTGGAGCGCTAAATGATAAAGGTGTAGCCTGGTAGATTTAATATTGAACATCAGTGAATTTTCCCTTTTGCCTTTTCTGACCTGCTCTAATGGGAGCCATTCTTTCATTTTATCACTTATTTCCTGGTATCGAGGAGATGTCTTCATGTTCTGTGTTGCTCAGTATTTTGGAGGCAGGAAATTCTGGATAAATAGCAAAGTTAATGCGGACTTTGGGTGAGTAGATTTGCTGAGACATGAAAGAGAAGAACCTGTTCCCTGAATGCTTCATTTAAGAATGTCATGCACTTCTGTAACTGAGTAGCTACACCCTTGCCCTCTCAAGTCTCTCAGATTGATAGCCTTTCCTAATGCGAACTTGTTATGATTGAAACTAAATAGTTGACATAATATGCAGATATTAACACTTACTCAGAATTATTAACTGCTCCTATGAAGACTAAAATTATATACTCAGTAAATACAGAAACATTAAATTATAATAGCTTTGTAACTAATATTTTCCTTCAGTTCCCTGTGTGAAATAATAATATGTAAAGTAAGTACAATTTATTTGCTCCCAGAGAAGCATTGTAAGGACCTTTTGAAGCCAGGAGTCCCATCTGCACTTCATAGATATGCAGTAATTTATTCCAGGGTTGTGTTCATGAAAATAAATGCAAATATCTTTTTCACCATGCATTTTTAACCTTGAAACAAAAGAAATAGAATACCGGTTCATCATGAGCCATAGGATTTGCTAGTTTGAGCAATGTATATTCTGTCACCTAATGAGATTGCCTTTCAAATACTGTGATGACACTTTGAAAAATAGAAATAAAGAGAAAAAGGTTGGGCCTAGAGAGCTGAGCAGAGCATGAGGGATTCCTGCAGGACTAATGGGAGAGTGTGATTCGGCCCATCTTCCTTTCCAAGCAGCTTGATCGCTGAAGCCAAGGCTAATTAGGATCAATGATATCATCTTCAGAACAGTCCAAAGTGCTCCAAATAAAACAAACAATAGTCAGAGAGAAGATTCCAAAGGGATAAATTCTATGTTAGTCCAGATGAGGTCTCAAAGATACCAAATCTTTGCCAGGGCATTTGGCTTTGTTTTTGAATTCTGTGCATGATAACCTGGCTCTTTCCATCTGCCTGGACCCTCCACAGTGCACCTTTGCACTGTAGGGGTTGAACATTCACTTAAAGGAGCCTAATATGTAGCAAAATAAAAATTATTCTAAAACCCAAGAGTTACATATCTGTTTGCCTTGAGTTAAGTTACTCAAGTAACTCAAAGCTACTATTAGTAGTTAAAAGAGTAAGACGTGCCATAGGATGTTATAAACCCTGTGGTGATCTGGGCAGTGTAATTCTATTACTTGCAAGATAAAGAAATAAAAGAGTTTACTCAGCCAGTTTTGTGGAGCCCCCAACCAATCCAATTATCCAGCCAGTATTAAAAGTCACAGGATATAAAGGTGTCCGATTCTGCAGTAGGTAGTCTGAAATCCCACCAACAGCATTTAGAAGGACAAAATTAATTGAAGAGAGAAAAATCCACGAAGAAAAAGAAACAACAATGAGAAAGCGGCTTTCTTATCTTGCAGCAAAAAACAAAACAAAACAAAACAAACAAAACAAAAAACCCCTAAATGTTCTCCAGGGTTTTTCCTGGAGGGAAAGGGAGTTCCCCCCGCCCTCCCAGCAACACCTGTCAAAACCAAGATGGCATACCCAGTTAGGAAGAATGGTTGGTCCAAATTATTCCTATCCTGTCTGCTGCCACCTAGTGTTCTGTAAATACATAAATCATTTCTTTAGTTCAAACCTTTCATTCTTCTGCTGAACTACCTACATGGTTCCTCATTAAGTGCTTACATTTTGAGACACCAGTGCAAATAAACAGTTTTGATGCGGTAAGAATAATTGGGGTAAGAAAAAGGGACAGGTGTTTCCCATGGAAAAAGGGGCGGGGTGGTTGCAAAAAATAAAGACTGTTGGTGTTGTAAGTAACAGCTTGCCTATTCTGTACTTCTGAACAGTGGGGCTTCTGACCAGACCATTGTTCTCTCTAGATAAGCGCTTCTCAGTGTGAATGTGAGGCTGGAAGTGGTCTGCTGAAAAGATAAATATAAGCTTTAAGATAAGAGTTTAGAAAAAAAATTTTTTTTACTTGAAGTTTTATTTTAATTCCAGTTATTTGAGATACAGTGTTATATTAGTTTCAGGTGTACAATGTAGTAATTTAACAATTTCATACATCACCCTGTATCCATCACGACAAGTGCACTCCTTAACCCTCATCACCAATTTAACCCAGACCCCCCATGCCTCTCCCCTCTGGTAACCCTCAAATTGCAACAGCATAAATGGAGCTAGAGCATATTATGCTAAGTGAAGTAAGTCAGACAGAAAAAGGCAAATAACGTATGATTTCACTTATATGTGGAATTTAAGAAACAAAACCAGCAAAGGGAAAAATAAGAGGAAGTCAAAGCAAGAAAGAGATTCTTAATTATAGAAACTTTTATAGCAATTTGATATTACTAAGACATTTAACATATGATCCGAGGACGTGTTCCTTTTTTTTAATATATGAAATTTATTGTCAAATTAGTTTCCATACAACACCCAGTGCTCATCCCAAAAGATGCCCTCTTCAATGCCCATCACCCACCCACCCCTCCCTCCCACCCCCCATCAACCCTCAGTTTGTTCTCAGTTTTTTTTTTTAATTTTTTTTTAACATTTTATTTATTTTTGAGACAGAGAGAGACAGAGCATGAACAGGGGAGGGGTAGAGAGAGATGGAGACACAGAATCGGAAGCAGGCTCCAGGCTCTGAGCCATCAGCCCAGAGCCCGACGCGGGGCTCGAACTCCCGGACCGCAAGATCGTGACCTGAGCCGAAGTCAGACGCTCAACCGACGGAGCCACCCAGGCGCCCCTGTTCTCAGTTTTTAAGAGGCTCTTATGCTTTGGCTCTCTCCCACTCTAACCTCTTTTTTTTTTTTTTCCTTCCCCTCCCCCATGGGTTTCTGTTAAGTTTCTCAGGATCCACATAAGAGTGAAAACATATGGTATCTGTCTTTCTCTGTATGGCTTATTTCACTTAGCATCACACTCTCCAGTTCCATCCACGTTGCTACAAAGGGCCACATTTCATTCTTTCTCATTGCCACATACTACTCCATTGTGTATATAAACCACAGTTTCTTTATCTATTCATCAGTTGATGGACATTTAGGCTTTTTCCACAATTTGGCTATTGTTGAGAGTGCTGCTATAAACATTGGGGTACAAGTGCCCCTATGCATCAGTACTCCTGTATCCCTTGGGTAAATTCCTAGCTGGGTCATAGGGTAGGTCTATTTTTAATTTTCTGAGGAACCTCCACACTGTTTTCCAGAGTGGCTGCACCAATTTGCATTCCCACCAACAGTGCAAGAGGGTTCCCATTTCTCCACATCCTCTCCAGCATCTATAGTCTCCTGATTTATTCATTTTGGCCACTCTGACTGGCATGAGGTGATATCTGAGTGTGGTTTTGATTTGTATTTCCCTGATGAGGAGCGATGTTGAGCATCTTTTCATGTGCCTGTTGGCCATCCGGATGTCTTCTTTAGAGAAGTGTCTATTCATGTTTTCTGCCCATTTCTTCACTGTATTATTTGTTTTTTTTGGGTGTGAAGTCTGGTGAGCTCTTTATAGAATTTGGATACTAGCCCTTTGTCCAATATGTCATTTGCAAATATCTTTTCCCATTCCGTTGGTTGCCTTTTAGTTTTGTTGATTGTTTCCTTTGCTGTGCAGAAGCTTTTTATCTTCATGAGGTCCCAATAGTTCATTTTTGCTTTGAATTCCCTTGCCTTTGGGGATGTGTCAAGTAAGAAATTGCTGCGGCTGAGGTCAGAGAGGTCTTTTCCTGCTTTCTCGAGGACTTGCCCCTTGAACAAATATAGATGAGCTCAGGTCTGGAGATCTTTCCGTGTAAGATGCTTATAGCACAGACCCTGTAGTGGTTACACACAGTAGGAGGTCATGTGTGGTATTTTCAGATGAGTATTTCGACTGTGGCTAACTAGTACATGAAAACCAGAACCCTTTTATTTTCATCAAAAAATAATTTAAATTTAACCCAAACTTCACAGAATAAATTATTAGAAGAGGCTGCTGATGTAGAAGTAAAAGTGGAATTTTAAAATACAGCTTCCTTTGTTTATGTTGTATGAAAGTTAAATATGACTATATTGAGCTCACTGAAATTGCTATACAAATATTTTCCTAGGGCACCTGGGGGGGCTCAGTTGGTTGAACATCTGACTCTCGATTTCAGCTTGGGTCATGATCCCAGGGTTGTGGAACCGAGTTCCGTATCAGGCTCTGCATTGACTGTGGTGCCTGCTTCAGATTCTTTCTCTCTCCCTCTGCCCCTTCCCCACTTACTCGTGCATGCATGCATGCACTTTCTCTCTCTCTGTCTCTCTCAAAAACAAAAATGTTAAAAAATATTTTCTTGTCTTTAATCAATAAATGTATGTATGTGAGACTGAATTCTATAGAATAGATGCTTTTAAAATAAAACCAAAAAAAGGGGGGTTTACAAACATTGCAGAAAGAGCTTTGTTGTCAATCTAACTTAGAATATTTAGGTAAAAAGCAGGAAGCAAATTCATTTGTCACATCAAATATTGACATACATAGTGCTCATTCAAGTGACATATATAGGTGTTTAATATGGGAAAATTAGTAAATTTATTCGTATGTTTGGCTAATTCTGATTGTAGGGTGACCAAACGTTATGTGTAACATCTATTCTCTCTGTTAATTGCCCAAATGGCTACTTTAAATAAACAAGGCCTATGGTATTTAAATTATTTTCTTTTTCTCTGTGTTATGTTTGTTCTACTTTTTTTGAGATTTGTCTATTGACACTTCTATTAAAAACATGGAGGGCTTATAATTTGCATGTTTTTAAATTTTGATTTGTTAGTACTTTATACTTATTTCATTTTATAAAACCATTGGTTCAAAATGGAAATGAGAAACAAAACAAGCATAAAGTGTTCTTCTAAAAAATACAATTCTAGTTGAATGTGCCACACAGAGCTGATTTGTGGCAGTTGGCTGGATAACCGAGACGGCCATCAGGTAACATCACTAATGTTTAATACTATTACTCATTTATGTCACCTCAATCATTATACATTCCAGCACACCAGAACATTCCCCGCATCCAAATCATGTTCTGCTATATTGGTTTAACCGGTGAATAACTTGAGGGGATTAATTCTCTTGTTTCACTGACATTTTGCTATGTTGAAAAATATTTGAAATTTATGAGCAATTGGTCTAGTGGGATTTGGAAAGCTTTTATGTAATATAGAGATTAGGTGCTTGTTGTAATGAGATTTTTCCTGTAGGAAATCAAATTATTCAGGGACAGTTTAACCCTTTTGATTATGTAGCGCTTCGCTCAGTGCATAAGAACCAACAGATTTGGCTGTGCAAAGGCAAAGAATGGCTGCATGGGTCCAGTGAATTTATTGTCACCTCGAACATCTGTCCTCCACCAGCCCAATGTCGCAACCAATGTAATTGTTTCTCTAAGTCTGGCATTGCCTCGAGATGAATGTTTTTTCTGCATATGTTATTTGAAGAGGGTAAATACTCAAAGGCCAGCGGATCACAGTTACTGCAGTACTATTCAGAAAAGGAGACAGTCTGGAGGCACTACCATAGAGAAAGGTATATTTTTTTAATGTTTTATTTATTTTTGACAGCAGGCGGGGGGGGGGGAGTGGGGCAAAGAGAGAGGGGGGAAGAGGATCCCAAGCTGGCTCTGCACTGACAGCAGAGAGCCTGATGTGGGGCTTGAACTCACAAACCATGAGATCATGACCTGAGCCGAAGTCGGAAGGTTAACCGACTAAGCCACCCAGGCATCCCGAGAAAGGTGTTTTTAAGGGGAATGTTACCACAAAGCTCGGAGCATAGGTGGTTGTTTGAGGAGGATGAACTCACATCTTTTGTAAACTATCAAGACAGCCATAGATTGCTGCACATAGTTGAGTGAGTAGAAACATGGACTTGACATGTTTATGTATATTCTCTTCCTCCAAGTCCTTTGACCTAATCTTGCTAAGCTTACATCGTCTCAAGTGGAAAACAGGGAAACTCCATTCCTCCAAAGGCTGTGAGGACAAAATTATAGAATTCATATGAATCATGTTATATATGATCCATTAGTGTATTGTAGCCAGGAGTCTTACACATTTTACCACAGCTTTGTTCATGTTCATTCATGAATATCCTGTGCATGATTTAGGAGTGCTTTCAGTTACAAGTAACAAGAAATTCAAATGAACATACCTTAAACAAATAGGAGCGTTACTCACATAACATTAAATTGGAAGCAGACACTTTCTCCATCAGTTCAGATGCTTAGCAACACAGTGAGGTGTTTAACCTCTTTTTATCTTTCTCTTCCTTCATGGCTAGCGTGTTGACGTTTGCCAACATGCTTTTTGCCGACATGGTCACCAAATGGTATTTGCATCTCCAGGATTATGTGCAATTGTCAGAAAGGAAAAAGAGAAAAGGAAGAAAAGGCCCTTATCCTGGAATGTCTTGTCTTTTTATGCAAGATGAAAAACGGTTGAGAGACAGTTCTCCATGAATATTTTAGGTCCGGCAACGCCTGGACCATCTAAACAAAGGCATGTTTGAACAACAAAGGCTTTGCAAGCTAGCACCTCACACACACCACCCTCCTTGCTCTTATGTGGACACATTCATTTATATTCCAAAGTATTAACCTAGAGGCATTCCCCTACCCTTACCAGACAGGATCTGTTCACAGCACAGAGTGAAGATAAGGTCTCTCCATCTACTAATTGGAGCATAGGCAGGTTGACTATCCTACAGAAACTCAAGTCTCAAGGCTCTGGAGTTCTTCTCTTGTGGTGCAACTGAGTGCATCTGCATGTATGGTCCTCCTGGCCGTGCCCTGGGCGAATGGTAATGGGAGAACTGGTACAAGGTATCTTTTCATTTTGTCATGATTATTACATGATACATTTCTCTGCCCAGAAGTCTTATGCTTTTCTATGAGACAATGTGTCTAAAATGCGGCAGGGTTTGTTAGCTTAAAAGTAGGCAAAATCTCAAACTCTTCATACTTTATGACTTAATAGAAGTAAGTTTCCTCAATAAATTTTT
The DNA here is from genome assembly GCF_016509475.1 of Prionailurus bengalensis. NCBI lineage: Eukaryota > Metazoa > Chordata > Mammalia > Carnivora > Felidae > Prionailurus > Prionailurus bengalensis. The sequence continues at coordinate 230,097,795 of NC_057343.1, forward strand.
TTCTTACATTTTATTAGAATAGTAACACACGCCTAATTTTAGACAAATTGATGACAACAAAGAATGATATTATACAACTAATTTATTACAATTATCACTTATCTCTTGGTCTTGGGGTAGCACTCTCTTCCATACAAGGTAACTCAGCCCACCCTGGAAATATGTATTTTCAGTGTTTATGAGTGTGGGTAACCAATGTATGAGCCCTGGGTGGTATACCCACCATATAAGATGAATCTGAAAGTCCATTAACAGTCTATGTGTTTGTGGTTATTGGACACTAAATTCCTTCAGGTCAAGGAATTATGTGTAATTTATACTAGCACATACTTAAGAGCTGAGTATAGACTCTTTTACCCACAGATGCTTAATACAGCTTGATGTCATGAATGAATTTATGTTAGCCAATAACATTCTACTTCCAAAAATAATAAATCATGTTCAATTAATTGAAATACCTAAACTATGAAACAGAAAGGAACGGGAAATATATATCTAAGTCACTGAGTGACTTCTATCTTTTGCCTGATTGATTCTGGAAGTTTCCTGTACACTGGCAAAAACTTCTAATAAGTTACAATGATGCCATTTCATATAACTATTATCTTTCTTTAGTTTCAAGGTTGGTTTGGATGTTCCATTTCTACATGCTACACAGACACTTTAATATTGCAACTGTCAAATTCCTATATGATTTATAAACTGGGAGCTAAAACGTCAAGGATGTTGTCAAGGAAAATGTTCTATATTCTTTAAAAATGTATTTATAGTCAGAACAGAATAAATACAGGGGCATGTATTTATTCTTAGTGACTTTCTTGTCAAAATTTATTGGGCTTACTTGTCAGGTGAGCACTAATCTTACTGTCTGTGCTATAAAATCAAACCGGAACACCAGGCCGTGTTCTTCTATTACTGTGTCGCTATTGATAGTATACATTTCTGAAATTGAAAATTATTGGGCGATGTTAGCGACAAAGTAAATGATGCAGTGTGAGACAACTCAACTCTAATACCTCTGCATGAGTGAACTGCTGCTTAGACTCTGATATAAATTACTTCCAAGTGAACCCCAACAAAAGAAATACAATAGAGCACACAGCAAAATTATCGTTAATTACATTTCCCATCAATAATAACAAATATTCAGATAGATTTATAGCTAGAAAAGATTTTGAATATTATTTACTTAATCTAATGTGTTAGTCACAGATAAATTAAATGGCTCATTGAGGCCACACAACAGGGTACCACTACTGATGGAGCCACGATACCAACATGGCCATCTACAGGACACCCACTATTCTAGGGTGGTTGTTCCCAACTGCGTGAATTCCTGAGAATTAAGCAATTAAGCAATAATTAAGCAATTATTGTGTGTTGCTTTTATGCACTTGATTATTGACGAAGTGGGCAATTCGGCACATGTATATGGTGTAAAATATAAAAGCTACTATAATTTTGTCAGTCATTCATAAAAAGTTAGTGTTGGCTAACCTAGCAAACTACTTTCCTTCAGTTTGTTTGTGCTTCATTCAACCTCTCTATTCTGTGGTTCTCAAAATGAGAAGACATTTTTCTTCTCCTGATGGGTCTTACCCTTTTTAGACAGGCCTGCCTTCCCACAGAGGAGGAAACTTCAAAACCACAGACACAATGCCTTTTACACTTAAATGGATCCATACAGGGGCGCCTGGGTGGCTCAGTCCGTTAAGCCTCCGACTTCTGCTCAGGTTATGGTCTCAAGGTTCAGTTCGTGGGTTCGAGCCCCTGTGGTTTTGAGGCTTCCTTCACTGTGGGGCTCTGTGCTGACAGCTTGGAGCCTGGGGCCTGCTTTGGATTGTCTCCCTCCTCTCTGCCCCTCCCCAGCTCATGCTCTGTCTCTCTCTCTCTCTCAAAAATAAATAAAATAAAAAAATTAAAAAATTAAAAAAAAATAACATTAAAAAAATAAAATAAATGGATTCATGCACAATACAGCTGCAAAAATGTTTTAATTTCTATATTCACTAGTGGAAGAAAAGAGAGTTACATTTATTGGATATCTTTTATGAAATGTGCCTTTTAAGAAACACTTTTTAGATACTATGTATTAAATTCTTACAATGACCCTATGGGACTGATATCATTAATGACCATTTGTCAAGTGACGAAAGTTAAGGTTTGGAAAAGTTAAGTAATAGGCATATGTTTATAAATAGATATGATAATGCCTATTGAGTAGAAATTCAAATTCAGGCCTGCCATCATCAATGTCCTTTCCACGAAAGAATGACCACTGCTAAACACTAAAATATTTCCAACCGGGCAAGAGCTCTATTTGGTACATTGTCATCAAGGGTATTGATGTGTAGGGTTAATAATCATAGGAATTCCAAAATTATACACAATCTCCAAATTTATGGGAAAAACATAACAAGAGAAAGTTACCATTTTTCCTTAGAAAATGAAATGCAGAAGCCTGGAATAATGCCTGATACTGGAAAACACAGAAGGAAAAAGAAATTGTACCCACATATCTTCGAGTCACAGACAGTCACTGACACACACTAGCTGGGCTATTTCACATTGGGTGTTAACTATCTACTGTGTAAGGTACAACATACAAACATTTGGTAGCAACGTCTTCATTAAATAGACACACTTCACTGTCCACATGCTAGATGACACACACTTGAGTCCCTTTATCAAGTGCCACTCTGGTAATTCTGCGGCATGTGTCGCTGGGATGGCAGAGGGAGTCCTACAGGATTGTCTTCACCCTGATTGTGGGTGACAGCCTATAATAATGAAATGATGGCTGTTCTTCCACGTGAATTAAATTATGGCTTCTGTGTTGGGGATGTCATTTCAGGAGATGCTTTTCTGACAAACTCTCCATCTAGCAGGAACCAGAAAAGAAGGTTTGAAGTCCCTCACACCTTTGATCACTGCTGACCTGGTATGTATTAGAAGTAGTAAGCTGGAGCTGAAAGGCTTGGTTTTCCCTCCCCAGTTACCCTCCCGGGGCCACCCACTATCCTATATACCCCTAATTACCAGCCTCCTTCACCCATCAGGGGCCAGACGCCAGAGGAGAGTTAAGTAGTTTGTTTTCCAACAACACCCTGAAAGCAGACTATATAACTCTATGAAACGTTTCACCCATGAAGGGCAGACACAGCTCCACTCATTGGAAAAAAACAGAGCATTGGTATCTCAGCACATAAAAAACGCTTGTTGCATTTTGAAAGAAGAGTTATATCCACCCTCTGGGGTTAGAGAACCCAACCCATAACTGTGAGCAACATTTATATACAATTGAACCTGGCTGCTAATTGACTGGACAGTCAAAATTGCATGCAGCCAGGAAACCTGTCATCTTTAATCTTTCCGGAACTGCTTCAAAAGAGAATTAAGTGGAGAGCAATTTTTATCAGAATTAAGCCAAAACTATAGGTTTAAAATGGAAAACCTTAAAGTAACAAGAGAAATGGGCAGGTATTTGAATGAACTTTTAAAATGATTTCTCTGCACTAGGCACTGTTATTGTCTCTATTTTATTTAACTGTTACAACAAATCTATGAAATAGTTTTGTGTTGTTTTGACTTAAAAAATTATTTTATAAACGAGGAAACTGTCTCGGAAGGTGGAATAACTTATCTGAGCTCCCACAATGAGAATGTGGCTGAGCTGGGTTTTACACTCAGATCTCTTTGAGACCAAATTCTGCGATTTCTCATTCATCCATTGCATCGAGACTACATATCCTATTTCATACATTATAGATCCTCCAGGATGCCAGAATAATAACAGAGAGAAATAGGACTTCCCATAACTCTTCACCCAGCTCCATTTCTTTCTCCAGCGAAAGGGATCACCACTATCACAGGTAGCTCTTTTCAGACATCGTGTGTGGTGGTGACATTGGGAGTCAGACTCTTGGGGAGGAATTAAAGGTGCAAATTCCTGTACACACCAGACCTGTGATTCCAGATTCTCTGGAAGTTGGGGTGTTGATTCTGCATGTTTAACAAGATTCTGGGTGAAATCTGTCATCACACATTTAAGAACCACCTTTCCATGGAACGTGAGATTGTGGTTGAGTAGGGGATGCGGACTCTCCTTGTCTCCGGAAAAAAATATCACTAATACTAGTATAAATACCATCACTCACGTAACATTTGTGTATGGCAGTCAGCCTCACAGAGGGCTAGGTGAGCATCTATTATTTGGTGTTATTTGAAAGATCACAAAACATCTTCGGTGGTGTTTAAATATATTTATCAATGTCAAAATATCTTTCTCTATGGTTAGCAGAGTAGTAAAAGTACCATGTTGTAGAGTTATCACCATCATCATCATCACCATCATCATCGTCATTGTCGTCCTTAGTCTTGAAGGTTTTATTCAAAATCTGACTGCTCTTACATAAGATTTTGCTTGTGGAGTATTTGAATTACAGAGCTCTGTAATTCTGTATTAAAAAAAATATATGTATATATGTATATATATGTGTGTGATATATATATATATATATATATATATATATATATATATATAATGTCCACTCCTGCAATGTGGTGAATGATCAATCTATTCGGGGACCCACAGAAAACAGACCACAAGAAAAGTGAGCCCAGGACGTGTTTGGAAAGTAGAAGCGGGAAGAGGACAAAGGAACGCTTCACAGAGTCAGAGAGCAAAAACAAGCAGTGCACACACATCAAAGCCAGGTTTTATGTTTTTCATGGTTTTGCCCCAGCCCAGACCCTACTGTCTACAAGAGTCAGTGACATCTACTGTCTGACCTAGGTGATCAATCCTCCACCGGCTTCTAAGAAAACACTTGCACACAAGGTAGGATATTTTTCTTCCAAAAAATGTGATCAGAGACCCATGGCTTCCTCTATACAAAGGGAAAGGAATTTAAACGCAGAACATAAAAATGGGCTCTTATTTTAGCATTAGCTATTTGCGTGACCCTAAGTGATTTCTAAAAAGAATCATTCCTTTTAATTTCTTGCTGCTGATGACAATGGTGCATATTCTATGCAACATAAATTTGATGGATAAATACCAATATATTTACTTGTATAATGTATACATTTTGTAGAGTGTCACATATGTTTATATAATTTATGTAAGTGTGTAAAAATATCCTTCTGAACTTATGCAACTAGAAATATTTGTATAATCGTTGTTCAAATATGTTAACTAAATAACAGGCATTTCTATTGTTTCTTGTTAAGATTCACACCAACTAAGATTACATATTGTTTACTTGCCACAATATTCTATTTTATTTTATTTTGAGAAAGAGAGAGAGAAAGAACGCATGCAAGCGGGGGAGGGGGCAGAGGGACAGAAAGACAGAATCCTACATAGGCTCCATGCTCCACATGGAGCCTGAGGTGGGACTTGATCTCACAACTGTGAGATCATGACCTGAGCCGAAATCACGAGTTGGACGCTCAACCGACTGAGCCATCCAGGCACCCCCACAATATTATTGATTGTACCTGAGATGTAGGAAAAATTAAAAAATATTTAAATAAATGATTCTCTATATAGTTTTAGAATAATCCAGTAGATTTTATTATTTGTTTGGTTTTCTTTTCAGATGACTGCGGATTACTAGGCCAATTTAAAATTATGCAAGGATCAAGCACCGTTGTCTTACTGCAGGGCTTTTGCAATGTTTATTAGATTTGACAGATTATTTTCAAAGCTAACTTAGTTTGCGCTGGATGGTTACCACATCTCTGCTAAATATAGGCTGCAATGTGTTTCCATATGAAACATGTTTGACAAAGGAAGAGATCAAGTCTTAGGTTAGATGACTTGGGAAAAGGAATTTGGGTAAGTGGGAATGTGCCCTGGGTATTAGTACAGACAAGGCAGAGAGAAAGGACAGGTATTAGATCCTTACAAACCCATTTTGTAAGTGCACTTTTGCACGGGTGAGAGAATACGCGTGTCTCCTATTTCTGCTCTGACAGAAAAGCTCCTGTAGTCAACAAAACCAGCATTTTGTATCAGTCACAACAACGGCATTCGTATGGCTGCCCTGAGTTGTGCTATGGTAATATACAATCCCCAAATCTCAGTGGCATGAAAGAATCCTGCTTTATTTCTCACCAGCTCTATTGTGTGCATTGTGGGTCAGCAGGTGGCTCTGCTCTGCCCCACCCACGCAGTCACTCTGGGACCACGGGGGAGGACTCTCTCTGTACCTTTGCTACATTCCGCAACATAGGGAAAGAGGCCTGAAGGTAACAAACAGTGGTAACAAAATCCTTGGCTTTGTAACAGTGGTAACAGAATCCTTGGCTTAAAGTTACAGACTTTTTTTTTTTTCTAAAAACTTCCTGATCGAAATTAGTCACATGGCTCCGCCCCACCAGACTGGAACCAGGAATTGAAATGCTCCAGTGTGCCTGGTAGGAATGCCTCAGGATTGTCGCACAGAGAGTGGTGACACAGAGGCTTTTCTTTCCAGGAAGCAACTTTATTCGTGGCGGCACATACTGGAAGAACTGAACCCCGAGTGCCACGTGGTGTAGTTTTTTTATACGTTTTCTATTTCTTTGTCTCCCATATATGATATCACGCAAACGTGCAATCTGATTAAGTGGTCTCATGTTACAAGGTCGGGAGGGATGTCACCTAGGGGTATAGCCAGGTTGCCTTGAGATTTTGTTGTTGTTTTATTTTGTTTTCCATTCATTAGAGAAGGGACCCTACCACAGGGAGAGATGAAAAGTTTGCAGAACTAGTGACTACCATAGCATTTATCTCATTGTTACTGTCTTCTTAAGAAACTAAGGCCATTGACTTACCATGAAACCATTAAATTAAGGGAAATATTCATCGACCAAATTTTTTGCAAAATCCTACTCCTTACTTGTACCTTTAAAATCCCACTCTCATGCTGAAAACTTTTGGGAAAACAGAAAAGAAAGTAAATTTATTGTGCTGAGTGGGAAGGTAACAAATATATAAAGGAAAATGAATGAACTTGAGAAGCTTTGATGTGGAATTTTGGAGAGGTGAGTCATAGTACTTTGTGTATTCCTTATTCAGTGAATTTTTAGTTGAATGAGTGTGGGGACTATGTTGCCTTTGACGATAGATCTATGCCTGTTATATGTCACAGGACCTGTTACATAAAAGTCTCTCAATTAACATCTGTTGAATGCTTAATCAGGGAGGAATATTTGAGTGATTAGGTGGGAGATGGATTACAGTGGTGGAGATAGAAATGCAGACAACTCATGCAATACAGAAGCTATGCTTTGAATAAGGACTTAGTGAAATACAGAAGGTGACTTCCTCCAAAACTGTGTTAAGTACAATAGCTACTAGCTGCGTAAGGCTACTTAAATATCAATTAAGTAAAATTAAATAAAATTTAAAATTCTACTCGTTAGTTACACTAGACGATTTCAAGTACTCAATTGTTATACATGGCTAATGGTTACCATATTGGACAGCGTAGATATAAGACATTTTCATCATCGCTGTAATTTCTATTGGACAGTGCTACTCTAGATTACATTTTGGGAGAAGTCAGCCCTCTTGTAAGACAGTCTATTACAACTAATTCTTGTTTAATGTATCATGTCTTTTGAAAAAAAAATATTGCTAGAATATGCTATCTCAAGCGAAGTGAAAGCATTTTAGCCAACTATGAAGGACAGAAGCAAGTAAAAATATGCCCTTTTTGAAATGGCAAAACAAAGACACCAGCCAAATCATGCTGGCTCCATTTGTATTAAGGATAGATTCTTAGGGGAGCCTGGGTGGTTCAGTCGCTAAGCGTCGGACTTCGGCTCAGGTCATGATCTCACGGTTCATGAGTTTGAGCCCCGACTTTGCACCGAAAGCCCAGTGCCTGCTTCGAATCCTCTGTTTTCCTCTCTCTCTTTGCTCCTTTCCTACTCATACACACACACACTCTCTCTCTTTCTCAAAAATAAATAAACATTTCTAAAAAAAGAATGAACTCTTAGGATGAGCATATTATGTGTAAGCATCTTATCTTAATTCCTTTCATGGTACATGAAATTGCACCTACGTATACATTGAAGATTGTGAAGAAGAGAACAGTTATCCTTTACTTTGTGCCAAAATGTTGTTAATTTCAGAGGAAACATCAATTCTGTTGATACATATTGGTAGCAACAAACAAAAAGCAAACCCACATTTGGTAATAATAGTAGTTTGATATATTTTTTTTTTCCTGCTTTTACTAGTTTCTTGTTCTTTGAGAAGAGCAGTTAAACAAAAAAGGAAGAATGCCTTACGCATGTGTCCTGTCTGTCTTGTCAGTAATCTGGCCCGGGATACACTGAGAGCAATAATCACCCACTCCTCAGGAATTTGGATACTGAAGCAAAGTTACTACAAGGCTGTATCTAGATACGTACAAGATTACATTTTGGCAGAGTAGAGAAGATGGAAGGCTGCAATCTGATGGCCTTTATGTAAAGTTTGTGTGGGAAAGAAATAGATATGAGAGAATATGAGCCCAGTTGTGTTAATTCTAAAACACACATCATCCCATTTTTTATAGCCACTTCTGACTCATGTAAAGAGAAGTAAAAACTTTAACACTAGTTCGAAATTATTTTTCCCCAGACCATCTGCTTCCAGGCCAAATTCTCAACATGCCAGAATCACCTTCCACTTCATTAGTAAACAAATACATTCTTTCTTTTTTGCTTAATGAAAAAAAAAAAGAAACCTGGTGAAAACATATCATTGGAGAAGATATTTTGAAATAAAAAGTCATAAACAGACCATAATGGCATATTCAATCCGAAAGGATGATCAGACTGATTAGAACATTTCTAGCTGTCCTGATTAAGATTCCATTTTACATATCACCTTTAGAGGTAGACATCTAACTCTTTTATGTTCACTCTTACCTACGACTTTAGAAGCTAATAATTCAATTTCTAAGGATGTATCAGCATAGCAAATCACAATACACAAATCCATTCCGCTATTAGATAAAACTTTTCTGTGGTTCCTCTGTGCAGTGTTGTGGGCAATCCAAAAATGGCACAGCATGTAAATTCGTAGAGATGATAAACACATTCTTGGCCACTTGATGTCCAAGCATGAACTCCTAGTCCCTAAGCCACACCACCTGGTTTGGCAGTATGATCATGATGCTGAAGGGTCAGAGAAACCTGGGTTTCATGCAGACCCTGCTGTTTCCTAGGCTGGGAGGCTGAACTAACTCATTCTACTTTACTAAGATGTGGATTCCTCATCCGTAAAATGGTAATAATCATAGTACCTACTCTACAGGATTGGTGTTTTGGATAATTCATAGTTAGCATTGTAACCTACCTGAACATTGTTCTCCAGAAAATAGTTTCTCCTGCTTTCTTCCAGTTATCATTATTTAACAAATATAAGTAATTGCTGTTGAGTTTCTGTCATTTGCTACCTTAAACTCCTAGCAGATATGGGTGGTAAGGCACTCACATGTGAAAAATTAACCTACACAACAAAAAAGGATATAAAAATAGAAGTGCAGCAAGATATTACAGGCTTTCAGATCCTAGGGGCCAGAATGATGCAGGAAGCATCAAGGAGGATGAGAGACTTAAGCTTGGCTTGGAAAGTTTAGGTAAGGAGAGAAGAGTATGGTGACATTCTGCTGTACGATATCCAAGTGAGAAGAGACCCTGAGATTCTTCTGTGTTCAAGAAGCTGCCACTGATAAGGCCTTGATGACTTCTGCTTTTCCCAGGAAAAAGGTCATTGATTTCCTGTTTCAAGTCTCTGAGAAAAAACTAAGGAGAAAAACCACCAAGTCTAACGAGGGAACCTTAAAAAATATCACCTTTGTAGGCACAAATGGCTGCTCTATTTTCACGAGTTCACATTATTAGTAGTGCACCCAACTCATACTCAGAAGATGAGAGTTTGAGAATTCATGACGCATTCACTTCATCTCAGTTTTGTACTTGGTAATATGTCGCACTTCCTTTAATGCGTGAGTGAGCCACAAGGGCACCCAGTCGACAGAGTGACACTAAAGAACGTAGAAGTAACCTGTCCCAGACAGGGTGATGCCATGAAACTCAATGGTGTGGGATGACCCCGTTAAAGGAAGTGGTACCTGACATTTCATCAGTCTTTATAGTTTATTAAGTATTTTCCAAGAAGAGTTCCATTTTTTAACATTTCTATCTGCACAATCCTATAATTAGAAATAGAGGTCTTTGAGTTTCTGCTTTTAATGTCACACACCTTCCCTTTTACAATAAGCACTTATAAACTACAAATCCATACATGCAAACGTGGTCATGAGTTCAGAGCCCTGAAAAGTTTGGCAGGGGTGGGGAAAAAGAGAGAAAAATGGTAATTGAGCACGATACCTCTTGAGGGATGGCTGATGTGGATGGTCTGCCTCCCTTTACAACCTGCATTTGTGTCAATAGCCTGTGTGGTCTCTATGCAGGGAGGTTCCAGAGACGACAGTAGAGCAACTGTGAGATGCAGTGAAGATGATATTCCCTGAATGTTTAGTTTGGCAGAAGATAAACTGTACAGTTGTGGTCGTGATTCAAGTCTACTTCTACATAGACATTTAAATCTGGCTGTTGCCTTTTCTCAGTTAAAAAGAGTGAATTGTCAGCTTTAGGAAGGCCATATTGAGAGCAGGAATTTTTAGAGTGTTCCACAATAAACTCAACTTATGCTCAGCCATTTCAGGTTTTGAGTATACATGGTTGCTGACCAAAGTTTCCCATGGGAAATAGGGAGGAAAAAACAAAACAGAAGAAGTGATCACACTGTTGGTGAACTTTACATCATGTCTCAAATTGGAGAAACTTCTTGAAGTACACAATGATTATGCATGCCATTTATCAAGCAGTTATTATATGCCAGGCACTGTGTGTATTACCACAATCCTATGAGGTACATATTCTAAAATCCATTTTAGATAAACGGGAATTGAGGCATAAAGTTTAATGCAATTACCCAAGTTCACACAATAAATAAACACAGAACTAGAGACAAATCCTTTTCTCCTTGGATTCAAGTGGGATTGAAGATATATTTTGAAAGTAGAACTAAGAGGATTGGCAAGCAAACTGGTTTTGGGATATGAAGGAATGAGACAAGTGAAAAATGACTTAGAAGATTCTTTAGCTCGAGCAATTGAACACTGGAGTTACTGTCTCCTGAGATGGGACAAAACCGGGAAGGTGCACCTGAAAAGAAAATGAATAATTCATATTACATATTATGTTTCAGGTACTTATTAAATATTAAATGGAGGTGTCACATAGGAATTTGGCTCGAGGACTTCTGAATTTGAGGGAAAGCTCAAGGCTAAGGTTACAAATTTGGGTGCCATCAATTTAAAAAATTCACTTCTATCCAGAGGACTTCCTGCAGTAATAGAAAGAGTAAATGGTAATAGAGAAGGGCCAGAGGACGGAGAATATGATACTCCACCTTTTTAAGCTCGTGAAGTGTTATGGATGGAATTGCATCCACCCACCAAATTCACGATGTGGAAGACTTAAGCCCCAAAGTGACTGTATTTGGAGATGGGGCCTTTAAGGAAGTAATAAAGGTTAAATGAGGTCATAAAGTGGGACCCCAATCCAATAGGCCCGGTGTCCTGATAAGAGGAAAAGACACCAGGATGCTCACAAGAAGAAAAGGCCATATAAGGACACAGTGAGGAGACGGCGATCTATAAACCAGGGGAGGTCTCAGAAGAAAAACTGGTGACACCTTGACCTTGCATTTCCCATATCTGTAACTGTGAGAAGTAAATTCTGTTGTGTAAGGCAGCCAGTCTGTGGCACTTTGTTATGGTGGCCGTAGCAAACTAATACATGAAGAGAGGTCCCAGTCCAGCAGGAGTGACACAGAAGCAGCCTTCAATGAGGTGGAGGGAAAACTGGCCATGGGGGTGTCCCTCCAAGTCAGAACTGGAGCAGGGAAAGATCAGCTGTGTCAAATCCTGCTGATCAAGAGTCTTAAAGTTGCTCTCAGCTTGGCCGAAGTTCAGACAGGATTTTTCCTGACTCTAAGCCTTTGAATTCCCTTTCCTTAAAGCATTTACTTTAGAAAACTTGTAAGTTCTTTCTCTGTCTCTTTGAGATGTGTATCTTTAAAAAAAAAAACTTCTAGCCACCATCACAAGCGAGGAATGTCTTCTTCAAGGACCTGGGAGCCATCCCTTTGGAGCATCATCATTAAGGATGATGGTGCTCCTATCTCCCAGTTGCTTTGGGAAGATAGGAACATGACTTCCATTTGGTGCTGAAAAGCAAGTACAGATGGTCTAATCAGAAAGAGAAAACATTTGTGATTTCAGGAATAACTCAGCATCCTCAACACATCCCATTGATCAACCTCATGCCTAATTTTCCCCACTATTTTTCCACTAGCTCACCCCAGTGATTAAAACTACTCCCACCTTTTGTTTCAGTAGAGTTGAGGCTTTAGTTTTGGCCTCTCTCTTCTATTGCAATATTCTTTTTTTCTCCCCTTAATATTCTTGAATAAAGTCTTCCTTGCTTGTCCAATGTTTCCTGGTGTATTTTTGCTTAGACAGGACCAGTACGTTGAGGATTGAGAACTGATCACTGTACTCTCAACATGGATGTCATTAGTGGACTATAGCTTTAGGTTTAAAGATTCAGTGAATAACGTATTTTCAGAATAACAGTAGATGATTGATATGGAGAAATTAGTTCACTGGTTTCAATGACAATCTCTCTTTACTTTGTGATTAATGAATTATGTTACAAGTAGTCACTTCTTTTTGATTCTCTTCAAGATTTTAGGTATTTGAAAATACTCAGAAAAATGGCATAAGCTGTTTAAGTATGCAGTGGTTATTCAAACACAAATGGTTACATTTTATTTTTTTAAGTTAAAGGTGGAAACCTACTTGAGATGAAATAAACTTTACAGATAATGAAATCTGATACACTGGCCCATGGAGGGAGCTATCTTCATGACATTTGATTAGCGTCTTCTGAAGAACTTTTTTAAAGCTTGTGAGGAAAATTCCATTTCTTTTTCTTGTTAATGCTTGTTTTCTTCACGTGGTTCTTTTATGCAAATATCCCTGGTTATGGTTTTGGCGAACAATTCAGGCCAGGCTGACACGTTAGTGTCAAAGAAGTGGAGGATTTCAAAACTCAATGCTAAGCTTGTGGATTTGCAAACAACCCATCAAGCTGTATCTAAAATTACCTTCGCTGCTTGGAAAATGACTGTTAACTTGTACTGCGCTCAGAAGTGGCAATTGCTAATTATATGGAAATATTTTAACTTAATGAAGTAAGAAAATGTAGTTGGCTTCCTTATTTTAATATTCTTTTTTCTTCTCTGCTAGTTTGATGTCCTAACCTACTTGACAATTTTCTCTCTTGTTTCTGGATTGAAACAGTCTAAGGGATATTTGATAGAAAATTCACCAGAATGTGTATAAATTAAACATGTGCAAAGTACCTTTCCTTTTCAGATCCTAAATTCATCCTTTCTTTTCTTGTGTCAAAAGAGGTACACAATTATTGAAAAAAAGTCTGGAAAGCATAACAACAAAAAGGGAAACGACAATGAAAATGCCCTGAGCCACAGGTAAACTGTTGAGAAGGTGCTATCGCATTCAAGCCAAGACGGCAAGATTCCATATTGTGGATCTCTTCCTGCTCCAAATGCATAACGACAATGATAGAAATTTAAAAGAGGACATTCAAGAGACATATGTATACGATAAAATCAATGCAAACAACTTTGTGTAACAAATAAAAAAAAATCTTACTTGGAAAACATTGTGCCTAGCTGATGCTGTGAGGTACTGGGATCGCACAACATGTGAGCCCTGAGAGTTTAGCCTTCTTGGGAAAATGAGGATAAGAGCTCCATTTAATCAATTCTCAGTGCTTAGAATCAGTCGCTGGACCAGGACTCTCAGTCCTAAGGTGACACAGTCTGTGACCAGAAAGTGAAAGGAAATAACAAAATAACATATGTTTAAGTAATGCTGTTCTCTGGCTTAGGGGCTTGATCTCTATATGCTCAATAACACCAGGTACAAGAGTCCTCAGCCCTCAAAAATAGATTTAGTTCTGAACCAGGGCCATGGGGAGTACAGAGACAGAGGGAGAAATGTGGAGAGGGAGAGAGAGAGAGATTGCAAGACAGAGAGAGAGAGAGATCTTTTCTCAACATGAATCTTACATTCATACAAAATATCAGTAACATCTAAGGCAAAATAAAGTAGTGACACATAAGATAGGCGAATATAAAAATGACCAATAAATACTAGAATGGGAAATATATTCATTTAAATAAACTTAATAGATTGATAAACTTCAAGCTGGATAAAACCAATGATAGAATAAATAAAGAAATCATATTTAAGAGTTAGCTAAGGGTCCAGTAAGAGAAAAGATCAAACACACACACGCACACACACACACACACACACACACACACACGTGCATATACATATTTAAAATGCAAATATTAGGCAGCAGAGAAAACATAAATTGGAAAGTTTCAATATTTATATAATTGGAATTCTTAAAGAAGAGAAGAAATGACATAGAATCAGTATTTGTTCAAGCTGAAGAATTGTTTAAAATTAAAGGAGAAATAAGCAGTGTATTTCAAATTTCATGTAGTTAAAAAAATTTCCCACCTGGATAAACTGAAAATATTGAAAACTTGAAAATATCCAAGTAAAGACATATCATATGAAAAAAAGACAAATATTTCCTAATTACTCTGATAAAATTTTCATCAGCAACAACAAAAAGATGTTAGAAGACAGTAGTATAATGTCTCCAAGTACTCAAGGAGTATTAGTTAACTAACTAACTAGTTAGTTAACTATTTAACTAATATTCAATAGAAGGGCACATCAGAGGCATTGCAGGAGCCAAAAGATGAAGACAGTTTGTCATTCACAAACCTTGGAATTATTACTCTTTCTAAAACAGAATCCTTACCCATTTATCACTGTAACATATTAGAATATGTTTATCACATTAGTATATTATACGATACCATACTATTTTTTCCCACTGGTTTTCCCACTAGAATACAAGGCCCACAAGGGTGGGGACTTTATATATTTAATTTGTTGCTGGATTTCTGTCCTTTGTTGATGGGCACTCAAAGATATCTGAACTGTTAAGATGGAACTACTTTATGAGATAGCTCTGCTTAGATCAAGTACGTAAAAAAAAAAAGAGAGAGATTTCAGAGGCATAAGTGCTTATACTTGTGTTTCTGTAATTTTACTTTATTATCTTCTATTGGCTTAGTTAATACAATAAGATTTATATCTCTTTCTACTGCCAATGCCTTACATGCCTGCCTATTATTGACTTTGTATTGGAATACAGGATATCCTAGACTTAATAGCTCATGTGTTGTTAAATTTCTGCATGATAAAGTATTTAACTACAGTTTATTTTAGTCTGTGGAATTTATGTCCAGATAGGTGTAATTTCTATCCTAGGAGTGGCTATCATTTGGAACACCTTAATTTGAAATCTTCATCTCAGGAATTAGCATTAGGGATTGAAAACTCGGGGTTATCAGTGAATTCTAACAATAAGGTAAGGATTGTTGAAAATACTTTTTTTTTTTAATGTTTTTATTTTTGAGACAGAGACAGACAGATCGCAAGCAGGGTAGGAGCAGAGAGAGAGGGAAACACAGAATCCAAAGTAGGCTCCAGGCTCTGAGCTGGCAGCACAGAGCCCAGCGTGGGGCTCGAAATCACAGACTGTGAGATCATGACCTGAGCTGAAGTCGGACGCTCAACCGACTGAGCCACCCAGGCGCCCCGAAAATACTTTCTAACTAGAGAATTGACTGTGACTGTGGCAAGTTGTGAGGGCGGCTAGAGGGATGGTGTGGTCAACTCTGCCCTTTTATGTGCAACCTAGGAGGATCTAGCAAGGACAAGTGAGCAGTACATTAGGTCTATAGGTTCTAGTTTCCTGAGAACACTGTCACCTGGTCCCAGAAGCCAGAATGATTCTGCCATCAAAATATTGTTTCATTCATCTTAGAATGAATCTTTCAATCATGGGAATTATTGGAGTGCCTGAGATAAATAGTGCAGTCTTTAGTGTAGATTATTAAAAATAGATTGTAAGACTGCTTTTGTGCCTTCTTGCTAAACTAAAATAGTTGATTTTCTCTAAAACATATTTTCATTATAGAAAATCACCTAGTAACCTCATAACCAGGTATTAGAAGATGAGGCTTAAAGCCTTATTTAACTCTAATTGCTGAAGATTATTGATATTTATCAAAAAAAATCTGACCTTGCCCGACAGCTAATCCATAGTCAGATGGAAAAGTTGTAGAATAGCAGGCTGTATCAGTAAGTATTTTCCAAAGAAGCAGAACCAGTAAGCCATATATATATATATATATATATATATATGACCCTATCTTTACTTGAATATTTTCAAGTTTTAATATAATTTATCCAGGTGGGGATATTTTTTTTTATAATTTTTTTTTAACGTTTATTAATTTTTGAGACAGAGAGAGACAGAGCATGAACGGGGGAGGGGCAGAGAGAGAGGGAGACACAGAATCTGAAACAGGCTCCAGGCTCTGAGCTGTCAGCACAGAGCCCTACGCGGGGCTCGAACTCACGGACCGTGAGATCATGACCTGAGCCGAAGTCGGCTGCTTAACCGACTGAGCCACCCAGGCGCCCCAAGGTGGGGATATTTTTAACTACATGAAATTTGAAATGCACTTCCCCGATGACCTATTATTCCTCTATTTAAAAAAAAAAATTTTTTTTTTTAATGTTTATTCATTCTTGAGACAGAGAGAGACAGAGCATGAACGGGGGAGGGTCACAGAGAGAGGGAGACACAGAATCTGAAACAGGCTCCAGGCTCTGAGCTGTCAGCACAGAGCCCGACGCGGGGCTTGAACCCACGGACCGTGGGATCATGACCTGAGCCGAAGTCGGACACCTAACCGACGGAGCCACCCAGGCGCCCCTATTCCTCTATTTTTAAACAATTCTTCAGTTTGAACAAATATTGATTCTATGTCATTTCTTCTTTTCTTTAAGAATTCCAAATAATTAAATATAAATATATTTACATATATATATAATCTTACTGGTTCTGTTTCTCTCTCTCTCCATATATATGTATATACATACATATATATGTATATATATATCTACATACATATATATGTGTATATATATATATATATATATATATATAAAGTCACTATGGACACATATTTAATGGCCAATGCATGAGCATTCAGAAAAAAAAAAGATCCTTGTTATGTGGTGGCAAATTATTTGGTGACAATGTTACCTGAATAAACTTGGAATGCATATAATGTACCTAATGAACAGATAGCATTAGTGGAAAAATTTGAAAGCAGATTGTTATTAGATAGGTTTGTCATGCCATTTGAAAAGGCACTAAAAGAAAGAGAACCTAATTGGCTGATTTGCAAGCAGGAATGAAGAAAGTAGTGTAGCTATTCAGCCACTTGTAGGTTTGGAACAAGTAACTGCTTTTCAACCCCAAACAATCAAAGACAAATAAAAAAATTTATTAAGCAACAAAATCAGATGAAACCACTGTCTAAATGCAAGGATCAAATTAAAGATCCAGCTTTCAAATTGTTCAACCTTTGAATGGCTTGGGTGCACCTCATGAAGCCTTTTCCTTGGAGAAAGTGACTTAGGGGAAAGAAACCACAGTGTGCTTTTCTCCTGGAAACCTATTAGGCAGCATTTATACTCAGAGAGAGGGGGAGAAAAAGTCTTGGGAAAAAGTATGGGTGTGGTTCTTAGGACGCGCTGCTAACTAAAATGAAATAGGCAAGTATTTGAGACAGACAGACTAGCAAAGAGAAGACCTGGTTCACATTTTACTGTTTTGACCATTGAATAACCTTGAACTCTCACATTTATATGGGAGAAAACAACCTGAGAACCTGGTAAGTCCCGAAAGAGAATGCGGTGGCCCTGAGGATATGTTCTTCAAAATATTAACTGCAGAAAGCATAATTACCAATGGCTCCAGTGGTCCCTCCAAAACCATCACCACATGTGTGCCTGGGCTACACTTCCCACAGGCTGCTCCCCACTAATGACTGAATACGGGGAGGCTCGTTCCCAGGAGCAGGACCCCTCTAATGGGAAACTTTGGCTCAAGGACTCACTGATGTCCTTGTCAAAAGTTCCTTGGAATTGTCACGCATTTTAACATGCATCAACCTTCCTTCCCCTCACTTCTTTCTCTTTACACTTTTTTTTTTTAACATTTATTTATTATTAAGAGACAGAGCACAAACAGGGGAAGGGAAGAGAGAGAGGGAGACACAGAATCGGAAGTAGGCTCCAGGCTCTGAGCTGTTAGCACAGAGCCCGACACAGGGCTTGAACTCTCAAACCACAAGATCATGACCTGAGCCGAAGTCGACGTGTAACTGACTGGGCCACCCAGGCGCCCCTCCTCAGTTCTTTCTCTTTTTCCTTTCCTTGGGGTCAGGCCTGTATATGATCTGAAGGTTCCCCAGTCTCTTCTAGCACCTTCTCCATTTTCTTCCACAGGCATTTCTCTAAATAAATTTTTGCACATGTAGTACTCTCTTGGCATCTGCTTCTTACAGGTCGCAGACTATTACAAAGGGCATGTTCTGGAGAACATCCTCTTCAGAGGTGGCCTAAGAGAATAATGAAGGACATTCCAGAGGTTGGAAGCAAAGGACTAAATAAAACAATGGGCTGGAAACCCCCTTGCAAGGGCTAAAACCAGGGCATAATCATGAACATTTCCCTTTCCTTAGAAATTTATGCTTAGCTCCAGGAACTCGACTGCTTAGTATATCATGTTCTTTCCACCTTCTAAATAAGAGAGTTTATTGCAGATATCTTGTTCCTGACCCACAATTGTTTACAGGTGGGTTGTTGACAAATAGCTTATCTTTTGAGTACATAGTTCTCTGGATCAAGAGGAGATGGTTTCAGCCTACAGTATACACTGCATCAGTCAGAAGACAAAAACCACACCACTTATTTAATGGGGAATTCAATAGGAAACACTGTAGGTGAAAAGGCAGAAAGGGAACATGAAAGCTATCACAAAGAGTATGAAATGGAAGCAGCTACCACTTTCAGGGGTTGGAAACAGAAAGAAAAAGTCAGGATTATTGCAGAACTGGATTCTGAGCTGGATTCAGCCCTCTAATGTGGAAGAGGAACTCTCTGTGGATGGAGGGCAAACCTCAATGGTCTGGCACTCGCCCTTGTTCGCCGGTTCCATTGTCTCTGAGGGGACAAAGTGAGTGTTTCCTTTGAAGAGCGCTGAAAAATTACAAACCATTATTGGCTGCTGTCGCTGGCATATCTCCCACTGATGTACCGCAGCACTCTTACTGGAGTGATTTTGCAGGACCAAAATGCAAGCATCACGTATCTTTTTTCTTCTTCCAGTCTCCAGTCTTCTCCTAGAATCCCCAGAGGGAAAGCCCAACTGGGAGTCAGCTGGCAAAAGAGAAAAGATGGTTTGCAGAGTCTCAGTGTCATCAAGTACAGTACAGCAGGTAAAATTCAAGCTGAAAGATAGCAGCTTAATGATGAGCATACCTCCTGTTATAAATATTACTGTACATCACTCAGACTGCTAAGCCTTTATGTCTCATGGCATGGCTGGATAAACATCTTTAAAAAAAATTTTTTTTTCTCATTCAGAGAGGCTGTAAGTGTATTTCAGTTGTAAGGTAAACAGTGAAACAAATATTTGCCGATCAGAAGGGTAGACTGTGCTGGTCTTTAGGGTTATTTCTAATGCATGTCTTTTTCTTCCCTGATTTTTGGGCATAAGGTTGGTTCATGCTCTAACTTTTTGTGATAGAGCCACAAACCCATTTCTGACCCATGAGTGGAGACTGGGAATGGTGTGTATCATTTCTGGGGTCTGCCTTTAAGTTTTGACCCAAGGCTCTTAGGAGCACCCTCTTTCCTTCTGTACACCTCAGAATGACCCCCAGAGTTCAAGATAAGGCTGCCTCATTAGCCTAGATCCAGAGGGACTAAGGAGCAAAGTCTCTAGTTAATCACAATACCCATGAAACATGAAAGAGAAGGGAACCATGCTGTGCTTAAGCCAATGAAATCTGGGGGCTGTTTATTAATGCAGCTAATCTACTGCATTTCTGACTGATAATCATTTCTGACTGATAATATCTATGTTTGTTTCAAAACAACTTCTTAGTGATGTACTCTTTCTCTGGTGATAACATGGATGAACTAAACCTTTTAAAGTTTATTTTAAAAATGGTTTATTTTTATTTATTTATTTATTTATTTATTTATTTATTTATTTATTTATAAGTTTATTTATCTTATTTTGAGAGAGAGAAGGGTGGGGGGACAGAGAGAGGGAAAGAATCCCTGGCGGGTTCCATACTGTCAGCCTGGAGCCCTCCATGGGGTTCAATCCCCCAACCCTGGGATCATGACCTGAGCAGAAATCAAGAGCCAGACGCTCAACCAAATGGGCCACCCAGGTGCCCCTATTCCACTTCTTTTTAAAAAATAAGTTGAGATAGCTAGTAACTGTAAACTGTAAACAAATAAACAAACTGTAAACAAATGCTAAATGATTGTTGGAGGTCCCAAGAGGATGACCATTGGTTGACCAGCAAGCTGGACGCAGGCAATCAGAGACACCTCACCCTCTCCCCTGTCCTTGGAATGTACATTCTGCCCATCATTCCCACAGAGAAAGCTGTTTCCAGGGACACAGCCTTGAGACAGTAATGTGTTATTAAGACCATCTGGACTGTGTACATGATTGAACTCCATTAAGGCCTTTATAGAAACTCAAGATTCTCTGCTGATGGGTGTGGAGATCTACTCATCCTGCAGCGATACAAGACAAACCTCATAGGTAAGTTCCCTGGCTTGTTAAACCTCCCACCCTCCTGTCATTCTGGAGTGATCTGCCTCTTTCTTCAATCTCTCCTTGTCCTCAGTGTATGAGGGCCAGTTTCAGATTTCACCTAAGAAATTCCCAAGGTTTTGAACCATCAGTGATCCTTTTTATATGGACAAAATTGATTTGAATTGTAGAGCTGTCTGAACGCCAGAGGCCTTCCCCCAGTTTGAATTTTAAGGAAATTAAAATATTTTTGATTTGGCCAAAAAGTACAGTTTAAATAAAAACTTTTTTAATTTTTATTTATTAAAAAAAATTTTTTTTTAACATTTATTTATTTTTGAGACAGAGAGAGAGAGAGCATGAACAGGGGAGGGTCAGAGAAAGAGGGAGACGCAGGATCTGAAACAGGCTCCAGGCTCTGAGCTGTCAGCACAGAGCCCGACGCGGGGCTTGAACCCATGGACCACGAGATCATGACCTGAGCCGAAGTCTGACGCTCAACTGACTGACCCACCCAGGCGCCCCTTTAAATAAAAACTTAAAGAAATACAAATGCATTTAGTATTTGTAGTCAGCCCAGTGTATCTGTTAGTGGTTGATTGTTAATGTGGTCTTAAAAACTTGCCAAAATCCAAAAGATGTGACAGTGCTAAGCCTAAACAACTGAATAATTCATCATTGAAAATTAAATAATTTTCTCTTTAAAAATTTAAAAGGCATGCATTTGAAAGGCATAACTATGGCTATAATTTCAAATCTGTATTTTTAAAACAGGGAAGAAAGTAGAATAAAAACTTTATTGTAGGTGACCCTATAAGCTCTCAAATGGAGGTCTGAGCCTTTATTTTCATAGGTTATGCTGGGTATTTTTTTTTTATTTTTTATTTTTTAAATATGAAATTTATTGTCAAATTGGTTTCCATACAACACCCAGTGCTCATCCCAACAGGTGCCCTCCTCAATGCCCATCACCCACTTTCCCCTCCCTCCCACCCCCCATCCACCCCCAGTTTATTATCAGTTTTTTTTTTTTTATGAAATTTATTGAAAAATTGGTTTCCATACAACACCCAGTGCTCATCCCAAAAGGTGCCCTCCTCAATACCCATCACCCACCCTCTCCTCCCTCCCACCCCCCATCAACCCTCAGTTTGTTCTCAGTTTTTAACAGTCTCTTATGCTTTGGCTCTCTCCCACTCTAACCTCTTTTTTTTTTTTCCTTCCCCTCCCCCATGGGTTCCTGTTAAGTTTCTCAGGATCCACATAAGAGTGAAACCATATGGTATCTGTCTTTCTCTGTATGGCTTATTTCACTTAGCATCACACTCTCCAGTTCCATCCATGTTGCTACAAAAGGCCATATTTCATTTTTTCTCATTGCCACATAATATTCCATTGTGTATATAAACCACAATTTCTTTATCCATTCATCAGTTGATGGACATTTAGGCTCTTTCCATAATTTGGCTATTGTTGAGAGTGCTGCTATGAACATTGGGGTACAAGTGGCCCTATGCATCAGTACTCCTGTATCCCTTGGATAAATTCCTAGCAGTGCTATTGCTGGGTCATAGGGTAGGTCTATTTTTAATTTTCTGAGGAACCTCCACACTGCTTTCCAGAGCGGCTACACCAATTTGCATTCCCACCAACAGTGCAGGAGGGTTCCCGTTTCTTCACATCCTCTCCAGCATCTATAGTCTCCTGATTTGTTCATTTTGGCCACTCTGACTGGCGTGAGGTGATACCTGAGTGTGGTTTTGATTTGTATTTCCCTGATAAGGAGCGACGCTGAACATCTTTTCATGTGCCTGTTGGCCATCCGGATGTCTTCTTTAGAGAAGTGTCTATTCATGTTTTCTGCCCATTTCTTCACTGGATTATTTGTTTTTTGGGTGTGGAGTTTGGTGAGCTCTTTATAGATTTTGGACACTAGCCCTTTGTCCGATATGTCATTTGCGAATATCTTTTCCCATTCCGTTGGTTGCCTTTTAGTTTTGTTGGTTGTTTCCTTTGCTGTGCAGAAGCTTTTTATCTTCATAAGGTCCCAGTAATTCACTTTTGCTTTTAATTCCCTTGCCTTTGGGGATGTGTCGAGTAAGAGATTGCTACGGCTGAGGTCAGAGAGGTCTTTTCCTGCTTTCTCCTCTAAGGTTTTGATGGTTTCCTGTCTCACATTTAGGTCCTTTATCCATTTTGAGTTTATTTTTGTGAATGGTGTGAGAAAGTGGTCTAGTTTCAACCTTCTGCATGTTGCTGTCCAGTTCTCCCAGCACCATTTGTTAAAGAGGCTGTCTTTTTTCCATTGGATGTTCTTTCCTGCTTTATCAAAGATGAGTTGGCCATACGTTTGTGGGTCTAGTTCTGGGGTTTCTATTCTATTCCATTGGTCTATGTGTCTGTTTTTGTGCCATGCTGGGTATTTTTTAAAAATAGAGGGGCGCCTGGGTGGCGCACTCGGTTAAGCGTCCGACTTCAGCCAGGTCACGATCTCGCGGTCCGGGAGGGGCTCTGGGCTGATGGCTCAGAGCCTGGAGCCTGTTTCCGATTCTGTGTCTCTCTCTCTCTGCCCCTCCCCCGTTCATGCTCTGTCTCTCTCTGTCCCAAAAATAAATAAATGTTGAAAAAAAAATTAAAAAAAAATAAATAAAAGTAGATAACATTGTAACCTTTAAAAAGCCATATTTTTAATTACCAGAATAAATCTTAGACCTTATTTCTTTACATTGCTTTCTATTTCTCAAGTCTCATAATCCATTTGAATTGGTGTAGAAGTCAGGTAAAGAAAATCACATCTGTTACTTATCTATTTACTTTCCCCAGCTTGATTGAAATATAATTGTCATATAAGACTGTATACATTTAAGGTGCAGAGCTGGTTGATTTGATACACTTATATACTATAAAATGATTAACACCGGAGTGTAAGCTAATACCTCCATCCTCTCACATAATCACCATTTTTTAATTCATTTTTAAATTGCAGCCTCTACTTAACCTAGACTCCATATTGTCAAAATGAAATAATTGTAAATACCTTTTTTTTGCCCTGAAGTTCAGCCAGATGGCATGCCCCAGGTGTGAAGTTTCATGCATGATTCTATTCAAATGTCAAAGGTTCCAGAACAAACTCTGCATACCAGCCACACTGTCTTTGCTCCAGACCCAAATTCTCTAGGGGGAGCTTGGATTCCATCTAGCAAAGTTCATAAGCAACCCTCCATCAAACAGAAGTAGGGATCTCACTGAATCTCTTTCTGCTTTTCAAAAGAATGCGTGGTAAGTGGTTTTTTTTTGGTTTTGTTTTTTTTGTTTTTTTGTTTTGTTTTGTTTTGTTTTGCCTACATCCAGGTTAGATAAAAGAGATGTTCTAGGGAATTAAGTGAGAGGCCCCTTCTCAGTCTTGGCAGGTTGAGGTCTCTGCAAGAGGGGAACTATTCCCAAGAAGAGTTTCAGCAACATGCTGCTTAAATGCCATAGGCCGTGAAAGTCAGAACTGAAGTTTCATGATTTCCACTGTGAAAAACACAGAGCCGGATTAATTTAAGATGAAGTATTGGTGGCAGTTAGATGGGGGGGGAGGGGGGGGCAATTTGTGGCAAGAGTCAGTCTTTTGAAGATAAGGATTTATTTGCCAATGATACTACTTTACATTGGTAGAGGTCTGTTAGATTTTCAAAAACATTTTGAGCAGATTGTTATTTTTTCTTCCCCAGAACACAGGAGTTTACTCTCACCATTTCGGGGTATTTGTAAGTCGAAAGCAAGAAACAAACAAACGAACGAGTGAAAAGCACCTTGGCCTTTTAACCCAGAGGCTGGTGCCTGTCCCACTACATTTTGCTCACTAGCTTCTAAATATTGCCCCTTATTAGGTATGTGGTCTATTGTGGGCGTGTGGATACAATCCATTATAATAAAAGAGCATCATTATTAGCTAATCTTATATATATCAACAATTCAGACAGAAGTACAAGACACTTGGTACTTGTTTTAATTAGAGTCATTTTTTATCCTCATATCCATTTTTTTGTGTGAATATTTTATCTCCTCATATTGGATTTACTAGATATTATTTCTCTCTCTTTGCCTTACTAAGCTCAGGGCCTAGGGGTTAGACTTTACTCCAGGTAAGAAAGCAGGGAAGCGTGTGATCTTCCTGATTCTTTGGGGAAGATAGGAATGAGGGGTACTTTATCTCTAATAAACTTTTAGTCATTCATATTTTTTTCACTGTGCTGGGACACAGGCAATGGTAGTGATGTCCATTCCAGCAGGATAAAGCTGATGTGCTATTAACAAAGACACTGTCCTTTTATACCCTTTAAAAAAAAATTATTTATTTATTTTGAGAGAGAGGGAGGGAGAGAGAGAGCAGGGGAAGGGCAGAGAGAGAGAGAGAGAGAGAGGGAGAGAGAGAGGGAGAGGGAGAGAATCCCAAGCAGGCTCCGAGCCCAACTCGGGGCTTGATCTCACGAACCTGGAGAGATTGTGACCTGAGCAAAAGTCAAGAGTCAGACACTGAGCCACCCAGGCACCCCTGTTCTTTTTTACTCTTTTACTCAAAGTCTCTTTCCCTACATGGAATGAAAGAGGAAGAAAATCCTGCTTTGCTATAACCACCTTTCAATTTGCATCTTTCATCCTGTTCCTATGCCAAATCCATCTCTACTGGAAAAGGAAAAAAGAAAAGAAGAAAAGAAAAAAAAAGATATCTGTAAGTGGTTAAGACTTGTAGCACACAAAGCCAAAAAAAGTAGCATTGAAAGCTATGACTTCATACTGACATGTACATCTAATGGCAAGGGGAACATAGGTGATTTGATCAGATCTGATCAAACAGGTCATTTGAAAATCAAACTAAAATTGTCCTCTATATCTAAAAGCCCCAAGGGATTATCAGTTAGCAATCTCATCTCCTCCCATAAAGTAGAACATAGTATAATATCTCATCTTATGGCCAATATGTTTAATGAAACATATTAGATATTTTAGGTTAAAACTTATTATGAGTAATCACCTTCTGGCTGCATAACTTGTGTCAATCAGCAAAACAGCCCTCGAGTAGATTGAGTGGCTATAAAATCCAAATAAAATCTCCACACTTTGTCCAACAATATGAAAATCAGGTCTGTGAACAGTGTGAGGACAGCGTACATAAAGCCTCCAGGGACTTGGAATACAATTGGAGCTCTAACAGTATTAGCATTTTAGTAACAAATGATATGCAGAGAAGGCTGGTTTCAAAAGACACGCTTAGGACTTCAGAGAACCAGTCCTGTGAGCGCCATTGGTATGATCTTCCTTTCAAATGCCACCCTAGCCTTTGATTGCCAACTTTGCTTTGACTCTGAACAGTATCAGTCTATAAAAGCCTAAAGGTTAGCTTTCCACTGGAGGAGTGTGTAAAGGAAGTGCAAGAGCGAAGCTGAAATCATAAAAAGAAAGCAGTGCAGCATGTCATGGGATTGCTGAAACTCTAAGGCACAAAATTAATCAGAGCCCATCCTTCTTCCCTTCCTAAAAGGCTGCAGGAATAGGAGACAAAGGAAAGGCTTCCCTTCCCTTCCCCCATTGCTTGCCCTTTAATAGGCCACTCTCAGAGTTCTTCAAATGCCAGACAGAAGGTTAAGGAGACCTCTAGTCAAAATGCAAAATAGCTCTTACCCCGGAGGTATTTTGTGGTGAAAGGATTGAAACCCAGCCACAAGGAAGTTAATCTTAAAACCCTTTCAACAGAAGGTAAGGAAGAATCCTTGATTTTTCCTCTCTTTGATAGGGAGTAGCATCATTTAACTATGGAATCCTAAACTGTGTAATTTATTTTCAGGATTTTTGAAAAATCCTGGTCTTTGAGGAGTCCATGGCATGAGGGAGGATCCAGCAAGAGCCGCTGGATGGTAATATCATATCTTCCATTCAGGTAAAAGAGTATAATGGTAATAATAATAAAACTTAGTATTTTAAAATATAGCCTTAAACCAATTTACCATATATTAGTACCATATGCATTTTCCGTCATCCTTAATTAAACCAAATAAGTCAATTTAATTTTAACTAACATTAAAACAACTCCTTGACTAATAATGAATGGAGTTCGTAATTATAAAAGAATAATAATAGCTTATGTTTACTTTGCATTTACTCATTTGTTATGTGTTAACTCCATGAGTTTTGCTCATCTGAATTCCCTTCATTCATATTAAGTGCCCTTCGGGGTTGGTCCATTACTATCTTTGTTCGTAGATAAAAAGATTTAAGCAGAAAATTAAGGAGCTTGCCCAGAGACATATAGCTCAAAGCTGGTAGGACGGTATGAATCCGGCAGGTGACCCCAAGAGCCCAACCCGCTGACCACTACATTGGGGCATCTCTGGTACAATGAGTCCCTCCCATGGACTAGATGCCCAGAGGATGTTTAGCCTCTTTCCCTTCTGAAGAACTCTGTGAGGGAAGCATTCCCACTAAATCTGAGTTTGTAGATTTCATCCTTAAATGTAAATAACAAGCTAAAGAAGTTGCATTCAAATTGATAGTTGCATGCAGATCAAATGATCTGTATTGTTCAAGATTATCTTTTTTTTAATAAGACAAAATTCCGTGTGTATTGAAAACAAGGGAACAGAGGTCAATTTTCATCTCAGATGTTTTGAAATACTTCGTAGGGCCTAGATAAGTAGTGAATAACCTTTGAGGCTAGTTACACACCAAGTATACACAGCGGCCTGGAAAAACTACACCCTCACTCACTTTACACAAATATTTTGTTGAGCCAAGTAGGATAGAAAGAGCCATCAGATTCACCAGGGAAACTCACTAAATTTCAGATTTCTTGGTCTCTGCTCTCAGACTCTTGGGCACGGGTGAGCTGACATATTAACTTTCAACAAATATCCTACTCATGTTAGTGGCAAATGTTTGTGATTCATAATAAATGCAAACATGACATATACTGTACCTCAGCCCCAAACCTTCTCAAGTCCACCCATGGACTTTCCCCCTTTGGGATGGCCAATATGGCTCTGAGTCTCTTGGGAGCCTTCCAGCCTATAGGGGTCTAACTGGGATGTCATCACTGGAAACCGTAGTCAGAGAAGTGCCTGAGACGTGCCCACACTTGCATGGACAGGCCACAGAAGAATTGCAGCTAGCAACAGTGATGAAAAAGAAAACAAATATGTGGCGGTGTTACAAAAATTGTAAAATCACCGAGGAAATGTAAATGTTATCATTATGCCTGCTATTGTTATAGTAAGTATTATTTGGTAGAGGAAGGACATTTCCTCATTGTGTTTAGATGCAACAGGAATTTATATTTCCTCTTTGTGTGGCTCATTTCATACAGCAGTTTTGAGTCATAAAAAGGGGAAAACATGATGAAAATGTTAATAATGGGGAGAAGCGTATACATTATAACTGGAGATGGTTTCAGGACTCCTGCCACACCTGAGTGCTGTCTAACTTACAAAGTCCCACTCTGACAACCCTGCTCGGGAGACTCCTGCAAGCTGTCCCCTGCTCCATCAAGGCCACTGGGTAGTGTGGGGAGTGGGGACATGTTGTACCTCCGGGAAGTGCATTCTAGTGCGTGAAAAGAACAGGGGATCTCAGCAGAGCTACCTAAGCACAAAGCCCAAGTTCCTGAGGTCTGGCATCAGTGCATGGCATATGGATGGACCATGCCTTTCCTGAGGCCGCTCATTTCCTTCCAGGCTCCCATGAATGTAATCTCCCATTTCCTTTCTTTTTTTCTTTTTTCTTTTCTTTTTTTTTTTATGTAGGCTTCTCGTCCAGTGCAGGGCCCCATATAGGGCTTGAACCCATGACCCAGAGATCAAGAACTGCGCTGAGATGGAGTCCAATTCTCAATCAACTGAGCCACCCAGGTGCCCCATGAACTCCCATTTCTTAATGTTTCTGGTCATGCTCTCTGTTCCTTGCAACCAGAAGGGCCAGCAGTGTTTATTTTCTAAAATGGGAATGATTATTTTGGAGACATGAGTCTTGGATAGAGAAAAGAGATGCACTGCCTCTCCTTGTATGGAGAGGTGGGTGTGGAAAAGGCACACAGGGCAGATTAAATGAACTAAGTGCCCCCATTCTTTCCTCCTTCTGACATGACAGTTTCTTCTCCTGTCACTAAAGAGGTGGAGACCAGTGTCACTCCTCTTGATTCTGGGCTGGCCTTCTAAGTTGTTTGCACTCCGTCCCTTGACATGAGAACTTGTCATGGCTAGCCCGCAGAAGGGTGACAAAGCATGAGGGGCGGACTGAGTCGCCCAACAGCCAGCCAGCCGTCCTATGCACAAAACCAGCCAAGATAAGCAGAACCACTTGGTCTCATTGCAGCGGACACCACGCTGATTAGTAACAAACCGCCATTGTTTAAGCTAGTGGTGTTTTGTATTGTTGGTTCTCTACCATGACTGTGGCAATAAATAACTGATACAGCATAAAATGGATGCGGATGAAGACAACAGTGAAAATATTTGCCTGTTTGGGGTGAAGTAGAGGATGGTGTAGATTTATACTTGAAAATTAATTGCTTTACTCCTCTAGTATGAATATACACAATTAGTGAGTTTAACAACATCAGTTGAAGTAGATTACATCTAATTTTAATTTAGTGTTCCTGGAGCTTCAAATCTTAGAGTCTTTTTAAAAAGAGATTACATATTATCTGTTAATTACATCTGTTGGGATTTATCACTTGCTTAGGTTCTCTGCCTCAGTATCAACAAAACATTTTTACTAGGAACTTTTTATTCATTTTCTTAGTCACTTGAAAAGAACCTCTTGGTGTCCATTTTTTCACTTTCGTTAAAACCTACTACCCCCATTTTTTCCATATGTTATGTCACTAGGAATCCATGCAGAAAAAAATGGGACACACAAATTAGGATACTTGGGATACTTTGAAGACTGTTGAACAAATGCACCATCTACATAGGTCTGGGTGAGCTAACCCACAAGGTCATACACAGAATGTAGTACTGGATGGAAATAGCAGGGCTGATGATACTCAAGGTAGAAAGAGTAAGGTGATTGGTTTCTGCAACCTGAAAGGAGAGAGCCCTTTACAGAACCTGCAGGTGTAGAGTTGTGAGGATAAAAATCCCAAGGTTACTCCTCTTTTCTAATCTATGTCTTGGGATCTCTTTTATCCAAAGCCAATTTGTGGACAAAGTAGTCCATTGAGGCAGTTGATGTAGGGAGGCTTCAGAAACCAAAGCGAAGGTTGGAGATTAATCTGGAAAAGCCAATGTGAGCATGACGGCACATATGCCTCTCATATTTTACCAATGATCCTCCTTTCTAAATAACAAAGGAGGGCTTCCTGGCAACCTTGGATACTAGATGTACTGGCTTTTGAATCATCACTGCCCAGGAGTCAGATTATTAACATTATGCATTGAAAAACTTATATTATGCCTTTTGTTGTCAAAACACCTCCTATCTTCCTAAGAATCAGTCTCAGGCACAACTCCTGCTCCCTGACCTATGTAACCTGCCAGCAATAGAGACCGATGCTAAAAACTTGCCATCACATACCAGCCACTTGGCAGTAAATTGATTACACTGTGTTCTTATGCTTCTTCTATGCTGGAATCAACAGTCACTAATCTCTACTAGAATCAACATGTTTCTAGCTATCAGTTTGTCTTGTTGGCTGGCACCACTATTGAAGGGCTTAAAAGGAGTGATTCATTGGGACAGTATCATGGTTAATATTACCTTAAACCAAGGGGCTCACTAAATTTCAAAGGAGATGGGCAATGGGCACAGGGTGGTAGAATCTACTGGTCTTACTACACCATCCAAAAGCTACTGGAAATACACTCCCTTTTAGAAGGCATTGCTGAGGTAAAATGTTGGAGGAGATACCTTACATGGTGGGTTGCCATCTTCCAAGATGCAGTACGAGTCTGACATCAAAAACTAGTATTTCAAGCTGTGCCTAGTAAAGATTGAATATATGGGTCTGCACACCAAGGTGTAGAAATAGGAGTGGCACAACTTCCCATCACTCCCAGTGAGCCACTTGGGAAATTTCAACCTCCTGTCTTCAAAATTAAGTTACTTACCAGGTGACTGTGAAGTGAGGAAAGGGATATACTCCCTTAATTTTTGAGGATCACTTGAAATTGACTTTATACTGATTCTGTTCCTAAAATATCCAGAATGGTCAGTCAGTTGGGTTAGGGGTATAGAAGGCCAAGTAAATAATGGACTTTTTTTGAGATTCCCCTCACAGTGGATACGTTTGGCTCCTGAACACTTCTAATAGTTATTTTTCCAGTTTCTGAATGCATAGTTTGGTATAAACACACTCAGCAAAAAGCAGACACCTCATACTGGTTCTCTGATAGGTGGAGTCAGAGCTATTATAGTAGAACCCGTTTAATGGAAAATGCTAGATATATCTCTACCTAGAAAACTAGTTAACCAAAAGCAATACTGCTTTCCTAGAGGGTCTGCAGAAATTGTCACTTTTAAGGACCTGAAGGATGCAGGGAGAGTGATTTCTGCCACATTCTTATTCTAATAACCTGCCTGGTCTATGCCAAAAATATATGATCTTAGAGAATGACAATGGGTTAGCATCAACTTTATCATGCAGCAACTCCAATTGCAAATGGTGCTTCAGATGTGTTTTCTTTACTAGAGCAAATCAACATAGTTTTTGTTACCTAGTATGCAATTATTGATCTAGAGAACTTCTTTTTTTTTTCTCTATACCTTTTAGAAAGACCACCAAGAGTGGGCTTTCAGTATTCTGGCTGTTCACTGATCTACCTTGTAGGTATTCCAACTTCCAGCCTTCTGTCATTATCTAGTCTTCAAGGACCCCTATTGTCTCCCTGTTCCATAAACTATCATGCTAATCCACTCTATTGATAATATCTTGCAATTGGACCTGATTATCAGGAAGAAGTTATTTTTAGCAGCTAGATATAGCAATCCCACATATGCATATTTTAACACTTTTAGAAGAGAGACATATTCCAGAGGACAGGAAACAAATCCCTTGAAAATTCAAAGTCCTGCTACCTTAGTTAAATTTTGAAAGTTCCAGTGGTTCAAGTATGTTGAACAAGCCATTGAATCTGATCAAGATGCAACAGGAAAGATAAGCCATTATATCTGGTCTGTCCTAAAAGCAAGAAAGAGGTATATTACATAATAGGGCGCTGTAAGTGATAGGTGGCATATTCCTCCTTCTTGTGTGCTGCTTTGACCCATTTATAAACAACGCAAAACACTGACAATTGTATGCGAGTTCCTGTGCAAGGGAAGAATCTACAGTGGGCCCAACCTGCCAAGCAAGTTGCTTTGCCATTTGAAATACTTGTGCCAGACAAGGATGTTTTACGGAGACTTTGGGACCTTCAGGATTTTAGAGAAAAGTTATACTATTTTTTTTCTTTTGCAGATAATATTCTCCTTTGAAGAAGAGCTTCTGGGTTGCTTTGTGCTGTATTCTGCCAACACAGAATAGGTCTGTGCAGAATGCCTAGCCTTGACCCAGAGCTATAAGCATCTCTGTGCTGGAAGCCGAGCTATCCCAGCCTGAGTGGCAGGGCCCGGGCTGTGGACGGACTGGTGACTGCAGGGCCGCCACCGACAGTGAAGCTTCTTGTACTCCCGCTTTTAGGTAATTTGGCCTTAAAACTACCTGGGGTATTGTCTGTCTGTCGGGGAATTGCCCTCGGCAGGCCCCCCTGGGAAAAGAACCGTTAGGGAAGAAAATAAGGTTCCGCAAGAAATTGTGCGGCCTTCCTTTTAGCCCTTGCCATCCTCTATGGAGACTCCTCTACTTATAGGAAGGATAGCCTCGCACCTTTGCCAGCAAAGAGGGCCTGTAGAGGAGAGACGTATGGATTTTGAAAGCCTCACTCTGGCAACTAAGGAGTGTACCTCTGGGCACAGGTGACTTCAACCCCTAGGCCCACCTGGCCTCCCGGAGGCATTCCAGATGATGACTGAACCTAGTCGGTTAAGCTACAGAATGGTCCATTAATTCCTAGGTGCACTGTCTCTCTGAGAATGTGTGAGGCATGGGTTTCTAAGGCTTTTTCGGCCCCTTCCTGGCACCTCGGACTGAGGCGGACACATTGTTCTTCTGGCCTCATGTGGTTAGAAGGTCATGTCCCTGTAACTGTTCCACTTGAGGTGTTGAGGAATGGAGGGCCTTTCACGAGAACAGCAAAGCAAATGCTTTATAGACTATAGATAATTATAGATAAGCGCAGATGCATAATGGAATAATGTAAGAAATTAATCTATAATCAAAGGGTATGCGGGAAAGTTAGGAGAAAACCACCATGTTATTTCTTAAAGGTTGTTTACACATAGGAACATTGTCAAAATCAGGTAATGTTAGGAAAACATAGATGACGTACGCCGCAAGGAAACCACTAGCAAATACGATGCCACGTTTGCTACAATAAATCGGCCAGTTCAACCCACTGCGGTTGTCTGTGTCCATTTTTATTTTAGTTCTGGTTTTTTATTTTAGTTTTTTATTTTCTGGTTTTTTATTTTAGTTTTGTTTTATTTTCACCGATGCCGTTCTTCCTTCGGGAACCCCTGCTTGCTGGAGCTGGTCTCCGGCATCTCTTTGCACCTCTTCTGCTGGGGTTTTCCAGAGATAGTATACAGCATCTTTATCCATGCCTGATGGATGCATCCGGCAGCATTGGATCCATGCGGTCACAGAGACTAGGTAGTGCGGCAGCTGGTACCCCAACCGGTTCCTGTTGCAAAGCCCTTTCCATGTCTTTCTTGAAAGGCTCATCCTTCTGTGTCCTTTACTAAAAGGGTTGGAGCAGTATTCCTAAATTCTCCCAATGATGGAGATTTGGGTGTGCGGTCCTCGAAGGACCATGATATTCCATTTCAGTGGAGGACATCAACCATCTGCTTCTCAGCTCTTGATCATTTTTTTAATTATAAAGTGAAGAGATGCCATATTTTGCTGTTTGTTTGTTATGCCCCTGGGAACATCATGATATGTATTTCAGTGTAGCCTGAGGTTGTGTGCTATGATTTTATTTACTTTCTTGCTCAATTTTTTTGACATAAAATTGCTTTTTTAAACTTACTTAGTTTTCTATGTACCTATTCTATTTATTTTATATAAAATTTACCATATGCCTATTTGTGTTTTTTTTTTTCTCACATATATTCAAACATAGTACCTAATCTATTGAAGCCGTTTTTCCCTTTGGAGATGTACTCCTTGGCACAAGCTTCTCTCCTGATTCCATCTAGACTGGCTTCTCTTTTGAAATGTAAAGTTATTATCCTGAAACTCTTCTTTGCCACTTTGGTTTGTTACATCCCTTGTTTGAAGGATTATCAGTCTCCCATTTTTTTGACTTGTCCCTCTTCATCTGATGTGTAATATGACACGCATAGCATGTAAATATTTTGCATGTTTGATTGATGTAGTCTCTATCAGTTTTCTCAATTTTTGAAACAACGATTTCTAGAAAAGGCCTGGGGAGTCTGATATATCTATTAGGGAATTTTCTA
The DNA here is from genome assembly GCF_016509475.1 of Prionailurus bengalensis. Classification (NCBI taxonomy): domain Eukaryota; kingdom Metazoa; phylum Chordata; class Mammalia; order Carnivora; family Felidae; genus Prionailurus; species Prionailurus bengalensis. The sequence continues at coordinate 230,132,271 of NC_057343.1, forward strand.
TCAGTTTCTCTGTCTTCAGACACAGAGCTCATCTACACTTTGCTTGGAACTGAATGCTTCCAAAAGGCAAATCCGCTTGTTTTACTCCAGTTCTGGCCTCTGGATGTACCTCAGGTTTCTTATCTCTGAAGAGTTTACCACTTTCTCAGCTTGCTGCCTTTCAAATACTTGCTGAAATCTTTTGTTCACTAGTGCCTTTGCTCCCATTCTTTCTGTTTCTGAGGATTTATGTATCGTAACTTTTTGACTATCATTTTAGAAGACTTTTGACAGCCAGAAGATAAGTAGGTATGGGATATCTGCTATGTATAACTAGAATTTTTATAGATTTTCTTCTAAACTTCACACAATTATCAAGGTATACATTTTCCCATCTCTAAAGAGGTGTGCTTCACACAACATCGTAATGATGAATAATGAGCCCAAGCTCACAGAATGTTCATGGTGAAAGAGACAAACAGGCCAATTTCATGTGAGTAATTAATAGCAAACTGGGAGAAAAACACATATATTCTGACCTGTTCTTTCTTTCTTTCTTTTTAAACTTTTTAATGTTTATTTATATTTTAGAGAGAGAGAGAGTGTGTGTGTGTGAGCGGTAGAGTGGCAGAGAGAGAGGGAGACACAGAATCCGAAGCAGGCTCCAGGCTCTGAGCTGTCAGCACAGAGCCCTAAGTGGCGCTCGAACGCCACAAACTGTGAGATCATGACCTGAATTGAAGTCGGATGCTTAACCGACTGAGCCACCCAGGCACCCCTGACCTGTTCTTTCTAATTTTTATACATTCTTACTCTGATCAAACATTTTTTGGGACCAGCTATTACACTATGTGCCAAGGATAAGAGTTTGGATAAGAAATTATATGTGTGTTGGGGGAGAGCTGTCTATTGGGCTGTAAGTCAGTGGTGAAGAGGGACATTTGAAATTTCTCAAAGCATATTAAATATTATAACTTTGTATTTGCGAAACTTAAAAGTGATAGTTTTAGGGGCGCCTGCGTGGTTCAGTCGGTTAAGCATCCGACTTCAGTTCAGGTCATGATCTCACACTTTGTGGGTTCGAGCCCCACTTTGGGCTCTGTGCTGACAGCTGGGAGCCTGGAGCCTGCTTCAGATTCTGTGCCTCCCTCTCTCTCTGCCCCTGCCCCATTCATGCTCTGTGTGTGTGTGTCTCTCTCTCTCTCAAAAAAGGAATACACAATAAAAAATAAATTTAAAAAATGATAGTTTTCATAATACGGAAAGTAAAGCTAGACAGAAATATTTTTTTCTGGCTGGGAGACACAGTGTAATGATTTGTAAGTGCAATCTTCATTAGAGTTATCAGAATATCCAGGTGTTGCTGGAGGAGGGCTGAGATGTCTAATTTATCACAAAAAAGGTAGAAAGAAATGTTGAGAAACAGCATGATATACAATGTTTAGATTTTTAAAAATCACTCTTCTGTTCCTCTCTTTAAATAGCTTGTGCTGACACGTAATCATTTTGGCTAGGCAAAGAGTTCTTGGTCTGAAATAAATTTGGTTTTCCAGTGCCTAATATACCCTTGAGTGTCCTACACTGTTTTCTCTCAAGCGTTCGACAATGTGATGCCAGGTTCTTGCCACAGGATGCTCATTACTAATCACAGATTGTTTTAGTTTCTAGTTAACTTCAGAACAACTTCCCGACACAGTTACCTTGCATTTCAGCAAATTGGTGCGTTTTGTTTTCATTCTCTTTGGGAGTTGTGTTGCTTCCACTGAATTAGTGTTCCCTGTGAGCCGCAGAAATGGGAAGAACATCTAAAAATGTCTTCATAAGTAAAGTCCCTTTTTACACACACTTCCTGAACCCTCAGTGCGATGGGCCCTGCTCCTTTCTCTTGGCTTTTAACGGCTCCTTTAAGTACCATTGAATATTCCCCAGAGAGAAGTATCTCAGGCTCTTGTGATCCAGTTATATATAGGTACTCATGTGCAATGTCAGGTGAAGTACTATGGGAACTTTGTATTAAATTTAGGGTCCAGAATATAATCTTTGCTAAAGAGTAAGCAAAGAAGGTGATACAGCTAGAAGTATTTTTTTTTTATTATGATTGGACACAGACTAAATGTTTACTTGTATTATTTGTATTGGAAAATAGTTAGAAAATGCTAATTCAGCAGGCATTAAAATGATTTGTGCTTTTATTTGTGATTTCTATACTGAGGTTTAAACAATTCAGAATGTCTTATGTCTCAGTAAATCAATTATACCTATCTATAGCTGTATAAAATTTACTTATATATATAATTTGCTTTGACAACACACTTTATGCTATTTTTCAAATGGTATAACATTTGAAATTTTAATTTTTAAGCTGTTACATTGTACTTTTGATAAAGTTAACTAGGTCAAAGAGGTACCTAAACTCTGTTATATACATCAATAAGGACATATTCAAATTAACTGATTTTTTTAAAGTTTATTTCTTTATTTTGAGAAGGAGGGGGGGTGCAGAGAGAGAGAATCCCAAGCAGGCTCTGCACTGGCAGCTCAGAACCTGATGTGGGGCTCAGAGTGGGGTTCAAACTCATGAACTATGAGATCATGACCTAAGCAGAAATCAAGAGTCCACGCTTAACCACTGAGCCACCCAGGCCCCCAAATTAACTAATATCTGAGATAGCTTTTGGTACATAGCTTTATTTACAAATTGGGTAGAGCTTATAATCCAAAAAATTGAGAGAATACTAGGGACAATGGGGAATTGTTTAGAACTAAACCCAAACTCCCATTTTAATGACTCTTGTGGAACATTTATTGTGGTTTATAATTCTTGTACCTATGTGAGACCTCTTTTCCTGTTTTCAAAGTCAGGTGAGGCATGATTTGGAGCATATCTCTATAAGGATTGATTTTCATAATTTACTAAAATTTGATTTTAGGAGGTCAGCCTAAAAATGAATGCGGCCTAGAAGTCCAAATGTTCCATCTGGATTTGTCTGAAAAATGATATTGTTGATTATAATGCAAAAATTCTCAAAACATATATTGTGGTGAAGAAATGAACAACACATATTCATTTTTATCTTTCAACGCAATGCCATGCTATTAAATGAAAAAGCAGTACTAAGTAGCTTTGAAACTATCCTCTGAGTAACCTGATTTATTTTTTGGAGTCTCTACTTTAAAGAAGCATTAGAAAAGAGTGAAATTAACTTTGAAATAAAATATGGTACAGTAATATTCTCCATGCTCTTAGGTCAAAACGTCTGCATCTTGGGAGACCAAAACAGGGAAGTGACATTCATCCTGGCATTTTGTAATATCAGAGCCTGCCAGAAACACCACCAGGGGTGCCTCTGCTGACACCATTTTGGTGGGTCTGGCTGGTGGTGACTCCCTAATAAACGTGTCAGGGTGATTAATGAACTCATCATTTTATCAAGATCAGGTTTTTTGGTCTAAGTAGCTACGGATGATCAAAGTGGTAATTTAAAGTTTTTTATTATGTGATTGGATAATTCCCATAAATTTTCAGTGATATCTGGAATTTTAACAATAGCACAAACTTTTGAAAACAACTTATTTTTTTTTTAATTTTTTTTTTCAACGTTTATTTATTTTTTTGGGACAGAGAGAGACAGAGCATGAACGGGGGAGGGGCAGAGAGAGAGGGAGACACAGAATCGGAAACAGGCTCCAGACTCTGAGCCATCAGCCCAGTGCCCGACGCGGGGCTCGAACTCACGGAGTGCGAGATCGTGACCTGGCTGAAGTCGGACGCTCAACCGACTGCGCCACCCAGGCGCCCCAACAACTTATTTTTTAAACCAAATATCCTCAATATTATCTTTATAAAATAAAAAAAAACCTTTTTGTTATTTTTAATGTTTACTTATTTATTTGAGAGAGAGAGCACAAGCAGGGGAGGGGCAGAGAAAGCAGGAGACACAGGATCCAAAGCAGGCTCCAGGCTCTGAGCTATCAGTGCAGAGTCCAATGTGGGGCCCAAACTCACAAACAGTGAGATCATGACCTGAGCTGAAGTAAGATGTTTAACCGACTGAGCCACCCAGGCGCCCTCCTCCCACCAAAAAAAATTCTTTAAGATTTGTAAAAGCTTTGAAGAAATACTTCTGTCCCATTTCCATTCTATGGGTGATTTAGAAACAAAGTAAACATGAGGACTGGGGAAACTTATACAGTTAATTTAGACAGAGCTTATCGTTGTCTGTAAATGTGATCTGTTGGCCGCGGAGCCGTTCGCTGTGTCTCACCATCAGCAGGACCCTCGCTACTCCTTACTTCTCAATCCTGAGGACAAAACTCCAGGCGAGTGACTGCCTTGCTCGTTGGTTTCCTGATAGTGTCTCCCAATGGAAAGTGACAGCAGAAGAAAGGCAGTGGGGGCAGGAAGACATGTTACCTAGCTTCCGGACAGTGCCAGTGGCTTTGTCACAGGCAGAGCCACCACATGGCCACCGCAAGTGCCTCTGGTTGCAGAAGTGCCAACAAAAGTGGCTGTAGCTTCTTTCTCAGTCTGAAAGATCCAGCTCATTCGAAAACCCATTGGATTCAAACATTTAAAAAAAAGCGGCCAGGTACCTCGTTCCTTGCAGTCATCGATATTTGCCTCTGTCAGGGATCATTAAAAAAAAAAAAAAAAAAAAAAGCAGTCCTTAAAAATAATAATCAAACATCAGGGGTGCCTGGGTGGCTCAGTCGGTTAAGCCTCTAACTCTTGGTTTCAGCTCAGGTCTTGATCTCACAGTTTGTGAGTTCGAGTCTTGCATCGGCTCTTCACTGATAGCTCTGAGCCTACTCGGTTGGGATCCTTTCCCTCTCTCTGCCCTTCCCCTTGCTTGCTCTCTCCCTCCTTCTCTCTCTCTCTCAAAATAAATAAACTTAAAACAATTAAAAAATATAATCAAACATCAAAACCCACAACAAGACCGATTCCTTTTTAATTTACATATTTCCTATAAGGTTGGGGAAAATTGGTTAAAATAAAGGATTGTTGTCAGTGGACTATTTTTTACAATATTAAATTAGCTTTAGCCCCCCTTGAGCATATAGCCTGGTATCTCTCCACCTGCCCCTTATTTTCTGCTTTCAATGGGAAAATTACAGGGGTGCCTGGGTGGCTCAGTCAGTTACGCATCTGACTTCGGCTCAGGTCACAATCTCACGGCTGTAAGTTCAAGCCCTGCATTGGGCCATGTGCTGCCAACTCGGAGCCTGAAGGCTGTTTCAGATTCTGTGTCTCCCTCTCTCTCTCTCCCCCTCCCCTGCTCATGCTCTGTTTCTCTCTCTCTAAAAAATGAACAAACATTAAAAAAAAAAAAAAGAATGGGAAAATTACAGGAACTCTATGCATATGGAACAGAGTGAGATCAGTGGCAATCCAATCCTCCTTCATATCATGGGATGGGTGGAATTTAAACCATCCTAGAACTAATGTTTCCATAATACTCTATAGGTTGTCAATTGAAGGATTTTAAAGTGAAAGTTTCTAAAACATTTTAAGCACACAGAGTGAACTGAAATACTAAACTTCTCAGAAGGTGAGGGTAGGCAAAGTTCTAGAATTTTTAAGACTAAATGCAATGTAAGTAAAAATAAAAAAGAAAAAACAAAAAAAAAAGAAAGAAAAGAAAAGAAAAAAAAAAGCTAAAATCTATATTAGCTCCCTATTGCTACTCTGGTAAAGTGCTACAAACATAGAGGCTTAAAATAATACAAATTTATTACCTTAAAGTTCTTTTTTAAAAAGTTTTATTTATTTTGAGAGAGAGAGAGCACATGTGAGTGGAAAGAGAGAGTCCCAAGCAGGCTCTGTGCTGTCAGCACAGAGCCCGGTACAGGGCTTGAACTCACCAACCATGAGATCTCACCTGAGCTGAAAACAAGAGTTGGATGCGTAACTGACTGAGCCACCCAGGCGCCCCTATTTTCTTAAAGTTCTATAGGTCAGACGTCAAACTTAGTTTCACTAGGCTAAACTTGAGGTGTTGGCAGACTTGAGTTTTTTCTGGGTGCTTTAGGAGGGTAAGAGACTTTCTGGCCTTTTCTGGCCTTTTGAGGCCACATGCCTTCCTTGGCTGGTGGCCTCTCCCTCCATCTTCAAAACAAGTAGCGGGGCATATTCTCTTTTCTCTGACCTCCTCCTTCCCTCTTATAAGCATTGTTGGGATGACATTGGCCACCAGATAGTCCAGGATGATTTCCCACCTCAGGATACTTGCTTACTCGCATCTGCAATTTCCCTTTTGCCACATAAAGTAACATCCTCATAGGATCCAGGAATTAGAATGTGGAAATAGTAAGGTTTTTTGTTATGTTTTCTCGAAAGCGTAATATGTTAACCGAGTATTGAACCAAATAATAATAATAAAAACATTTAAAAAATATTAAATTTTCAGGTCCTTGGTAGCAACTGATTATTCACTTTTGTTTAAACTTTTCCATATTTTATGTTTTTATATGTTATGCATGATATATTGGTTAGTAATATGTGATTTTTAAGGGAATTTATGTGTATAATGGGCCCATTCTTGTGGCATGATCACTCAGTTACTCAATTACACCTAGGGGAAATTCCATCTGTAGATCAACACAGTTGTAACCCTAGAAATTCATCAGATGGCACCACCTCTTGGATTATAAGCAGAAGAAAACAAAACAAAACAAAACAAAAAAAAACAAAACACTCTCTTCATTTTAGCTTCATATATTCACTTAGTCAGGGTGACCTAACGTATACTGTGGTAGCAAACCTCACAATGATCTGTATAAACACAGTATATAATAAATACATTTATTCCTTGCTCATATCAAGTTCATTACTGGCCAAGAGAGTTGATCTAGAGCTGTAATCTACTGCTTTGGTACAGTGGCATCTTCATTCCAGTATTTGCTTCCTTTGATGTTAGAGACTGAATGTTTGTGTCACCCCCCCCACACACACACCCCGAATTTCAAATGTGGAGGCCCTAAAACCCCAGTGTGGATTTGGAAGTAGGGGCTTCGGGAGGTGGTTATGTTTAGATGAGGTCATGAGGGACAGACCCCCCGATGGGATTAGTGCCCCTGTAAGAAGAGGAGGGGAGACCAGAGCTGCCTTTCTCTGCCATTTGAGAACACAGCAAGAAGGTGACTGTCATCACGCCAGGAAGAACATCCTTGCCAAGAATACGATCATGCTGGCCCTCTTATCTTGGACTTTCCAGCTTCTAAAACCATGAGAAATGTTTGTTTGTTTGAAACACCCTGTCTGTGGTATTCTGTTATAGTAGCCCAAGCTGGCCAAGGCGCCTGGTCACTGGAGCAGTGAAAAAGAACACAGGGGACTGTATCCTGGTACCTCCCTTCTGTTCCTTTTCCTATCAGTAGACCCAGCCAAATGGGCATTCTTTGCTGAAGGTGGGCAAGGGAGTGAAATACTCTGTGCTGAGAATTCAAGGAAAACAGATACAGGGAGCACTGCTCATGTTGCCATATTTTCTCAGATCGAAAAGGTCAAAGCCAGCATCACAGTAACAACCTTCCATAGCTTTCCAGGGCTATGGAAATGGAAAATCCTGTCAAAAGGTCACTGGTGAGAATGAAAATAGCTTGTATAGAAAAGATAATGCCTGTATTAGTTTCCTGTGGCTGCCCTAACAAATGACTACAAACTTGGTGGCTTAACACAGCAGAAACTCATTCTCTCAGAGTTCCAGAGACCAGAAGTCTGAAATCAAGGTATCGGAAGGCTCACATTTCCTCCAAAGGCTCTGGGGTGAATTTTTCCTTGTCCCTCTTAGGTCTGGTAGTTCCAATGTTCTTTGGCTTGTGGCTGCATAACTCTGCCTCTGTCTTCACAGGGATTTTTTCTCTGTGTGTTTCTCTTCTCTCTTCTCTTACTAGGACACTGGCTATTGTAATAAGGACCTACTCAGATATTCTGAAATGATCTTATCTGGAGATTTTTAAGTTAATCTAATTGTACCTACAAAGACCCTTTTCCACAATAAGGTCACATCCATAGGTTTTGGGTGGACATATATTTTTTTTTGGCAGCGGGGGTGGTAACGTCATTTAATTCACTATAGTTACAAAACCAAGGGCTTTTAAAACAATGTTACAGGAACATTGGTCATCAATAGGTCAAGCCATCATCATCAATTACCATTATTTCATATACTGAACAGATGTATTAGATTGCCAGCCCCTGTTTTATAGGAGAATTACATAACAAATTTCCCCTTCCTCAGTTATACATGTACAAATAAATGATTACTGGGCTCCCAGAGATGAGACACTGCCATCAGTCATCTCTTTGTACCAGAGACTGTCCAGACATAAACCTCTGAGAGTCCAAACTGAGAAAAAAGTTGAAAGTATTAGCACTATTTTAAGAAACCTTTTTGAACTCCATTCATAAGGCACCAGGCTAGGTACTCAGGACATAGTAAAAAATGAGAATCTTTCTCTTCCACGTCTACTTAAAAAAATTGTTAGAGACATGACTTTGTTATGTAACTATGTTTAAAAAATAAAGGAAAAAAAAAACCAGTGATATTCAAAATCAAACAAGAGAGGGTCCATCATTTATTTCCTGTTTTTGAAAAAGGACCAAATATAATTTATCCTGAGAACTCTAAGAGATTTGAGAAAATTATTAGAAAATATTTACTTTATCCTAAATATAGAAGAAAACTGTTTATACTAGTGACAGCAAAATTACTAAAGACTTTGAACTTGTTACATTTTTTTTCATTTCAGACTAGCAAAAACTCTTTTTTTTCTCTCTTAGTGACTAAATTAACTTCACAAGTTGGAGAAGTAAAAGTGACATTCCTAATTAGTCTGCCAGGTTTCTATCCCCAAACTAGGCTTATAGGTTAGGTAAATTTGAAACAAATGTATTTATATCACAATATGATTCCATCAACAAATTACCAAGAAACGAAATGTATAGTGCTGATGAAATATCTGAAAAATGTGTGAGTCATCCAAACAAGTCTTATTTTGCCTTCTAGATATTGGTCACAGTATTCTTTTTTTTTTTTTAAATCTTAATTACCATTCAGATCTCTCCATTCTCACTTGTGAAAAGGTAAAGGTAAATACCAAGAAATATATGTAAGTCACAGGACTATGTATTGTCCTGTGAAAGGCTAAGGAACATTTTAGCCAATCTTAGGGTCTCCAATTAACAGGAACTACCCTGGGGTTTCCTAAGGACATGGGGTTCTTAGGGTTCTGGGCTCATGAAGATTTTACTTTAGACTTTTCCTACTAATTCAGTAGAGCAGATAGCAACTGGCTTTACCCTTAGCCCCACACTCTGTGACTTGGCTACTTCCGGACTTCCAGCACCTACTTCTTTTTGTCTGAAGACTTTCTGTGGCTGTGGAAGAACCCTTTGGAATGCACGCATCTGGCTGGATGTGTTATAGGCAAAGCCCTTAAGCAATGATGAACAGGAGATAGTGTGTGACTATCCTGGCTCTCTCACTCTCCCGATGGGATGGCCCTGTCTCCCATGTTTCCTCAGTGGGATTAAGCTCTGGTGAGCCACAGTAGGAGCTGGCTTTAAACCATCTATTTTATTGGCTTTCTCCTTCTTTGTCTGATTTTGCTTGTTTCCTTTTTAGTGTTTTCTTTACCTTCCAAATAACTGACATGCTCTCAAAACCTTATTTTAGGGACTACTTTTGGAGAATCCAAAAAGAGCCATGAAGGGAGCCCCGACTCTTCTCTAAGAACAGAGGCCCAATTTTGCCTGGAATTTTAAATCATGGGGTTTGACAGGTAACTCAGGTTGGAGGGACATTATTTAAATTAGTAATAGGATTTTCTCTCTGGATTGAAAATTTGGTCTGAGAATCAGACACTTAGAATTTTAGAGCTGCAAGGTGTAGTCAAATCTTTTTATTGTATGCTCATGGAAATTGTTTTCTAGGGAAGCCAGGGGTATAAAATAGTTAGCGACAAGTCAGCATAAGAACTGAGGAGAATTAACTTAAAACATATAATTTGGTGTATATGGTAGCACTCTTTTTTTTTTTTTAATTTATTTTGAGAGACAAAGAAAGAGAGCACACTAGCAGGGGAGGGGCAGACAGTGGGAGAGAGATAATCCCAACCAGGCTCCATACTGTTACCATGGAGCCCGATGTGGGCTTGAATTCATGAACCCTGTGAGATCAGGACCTAGGCCAAAATCAAGAGTCAGTGCTTAACTGACTGAGCCATGCAGGTGCCCCTATAATAGCATTTTTAATAGATACTATTCATATCGCTTTCTCCCCAGTTTTGTTTCTAGTACCTTCAAGGGTGTATGTGTGTATGTGTCTGTGTGCAAACTGTCAATATTTAAAGGTTGGACCTCAAAGGCCAAATAATTAAAGTATTCAACCAAATTTTCCCCAGATACCCATGTCTAACAACTATACTTGAAAGTTCATCAGATGTCCACGTTTAACATTTCAGCGCAACAGGCTGACCCAATCATCTGACCGAGCCCCACGTCTTGTTATGTTTCTCGTTGCTCTCTGCTTAGTATCTGTCCCCACTGCCATTGCCTAGGTAAGGCCACGGTTAAGCCTCTAATAAGTCCTCTTGCTCTCCATCTCACCTCTCTAAGCGATGCTGCACACAGCAGCCAGGGGTCAAATTTCAAGGGGTCAAATTCATGATATTTAGTTGCTTAATACCCTTCACTGATTGTCCAGACTCAAGACAAAACATCAAATGCCTTAGTGTGGAAGTCAGAAGGTTTCTCTCTCTCTCTCTCTCTCTCTCTCTTTTTTCTCTTTGTGAGTTAATATAAGGTGTGTGTGATGGATTAAATGGTTCTGAAGGAGGGACAAATGGATGAAACAGAAGAAGTGCTAATTGCAAGAGAGATATTTGAGAAAAAGTCCTAACAGAGTGAGTCCTGGAAGATGGCAATTCTCACTCACCTTCAGTGTCTTATACATACTGTTCAAAATGCCTGAGAAAGGATCCACCCTTGCATCACCCAGACGATTCTAACTCATTACTCCTTGTCTCAGAGTTGAGTGTTCTCTTCCCAGGAAACCCTTTCTGACGTTCAAAATGTACCTGTGCCCTCAACCTTGTGTGCACCACGTCACATGTGCTTATATGTTATAATTTTATGCTGACTTCTCTGTGTGTCCCACTGTGAGCTCTCTATCCTACCGTGCTGGAAGCTGAGCTCTCCCAGCCTGATGGCACGGCCCAGGCTGTGGACTGATAGGTGACTGCAAGGCGGCCTGCTGACAGTGAAGCTTCTTGTACTCCCACTTTTAGGTAATTTGGCCTGAATAAAAGCACCTGGGGTATTGTCTGTTGGGGAATTGACCTCAGCAGGCCCCCTGGGAAAAGAACCATTAGGGAAGAAAATAAGGTTCCGCGAGAAATTGAGCGGCCTTACATTTAGCCCTTGCCATGTCTTATGGAGACTCCTCTGCTTACAGGAAGGATAACCTCATGCATTCACCAGCAGAAGTGGCCAACAAAGGAGAGACATATGGATTTGAAAGCCCTACTCCGGCAACTAAGGAGTGTATCTCTGGGCACAGGTGACTTCAACCCCTAGGCCCACCTGGCCCTCCAGAGGCATTCCAGATGATGACTGAACCTAGTTGGTTAAGGTACAGAATGTTTCATTAATTCCTAGGTGCACTGTCTCTCTGAGAATGTGTGAGGCATGGGTTTCTAAGGCTTTTTTGGCCCCTTCCTGGCACCTCGGACCGAGGCAGACACATTGTTCTTCTGGCCTCATGTGGTTAGGAGGTCATGTCCCAGTAACTCTTCCACTTGAGGTGTTGAGAAATGGAGGGCCTTTCATGCGAACAGCAAAGCAAATGCTTTATAGACTATAGATAATTATAGATAAACGCAGATGCATAATGGAATAATGTAAGAAATTAATCAATAATCAAAGAGTATGCAGGAACATTATGAGAAAATCGCCATGTTATTTCTTAAAGGTTGATTACACATAGGAACATTTTTAAAATTAGGTAATGTTAGAAAAACACGGATGACGTATGCTACAAGGAAATCACTAGCAAATATAATGCCATGTTTGCTACAATAAATTGGCCAGATCAACTCACAGTGGTTGTCTGTGTCCATTTTTATTTTAGTTTTTTATTTTCTAGTTTTTTATTTTAGTTTTCTTTTATTTTCACCGATGCCGTCCTTCCTCGGGAACCCCTGGGCCTGGTGGAGCTGGACTCTGGAACTACCTGTAAGGACCAGGCTCTTCTCAGCATATGACCAGTGTGTGGTACATGGTAGATACAAAGTAAGTGTAGTTGTTAATTAAATTCATACAATAGGTAATAGAAAAGATGCATGTGCTTGGTGATAGTAAGTGGTGGTGAAGAGTGCTTCTCATAAATTTAACCTACAAGGTAAAGATTGGCAATAAATGGTAGGATAGAGAGGGAGGAACATACATTAAAAAAAAAAAAAAACAGTGAAAATAGATTTTCCAATCTTTCCAATATGGCTTCCTGGTCATATTGCTAGTATTCTGTCTCTGTTCCAAGAAAATCCCATTAAAAGAAATTTTAACTGTAGCAGAACGAGCCTTAGGAAGTGGGGCAGTTCCTTTTCGAATTATACTGTTCAAAGCTTAATTATGAAAAGCAATTGTCCTCGGGAAAGGCAGCCGAGCTAGCTCAGCTGTCCTAACATGGTCTTTTGACCCCAGCCTCAGTGCAATTGCTTGGAATGTGTTGGTTTCTAATTACTGGCCATAGAAACATGCATTAGATGTCGATGAGAGTTGCCAAGAATTGCTGTACACAACAGAAACCCAGATTCTTCCCCAGTGGTCAGCGCCCAGCAGCTGGGCTCAATTTTTCTATTTCAAGTTAGTAATGCCTGTAATTGCTGTGTGATTCCACGTGTGATTCTTCTTCCTTGTCAGAATCTCCATTTACGGCTCCCATCAGAACCCTGAAGCTAGTAAATTCATGGGGATTGTTCCCGTGGTTTGTTTTGAAGTGGCAAGAATTATGAAAGCAATTCAGACTCTTTCTGGTTATTTTTCCTTCCTAGTGTTTAGTCTCCCTAACTTGAGCAACAGTTTAACATGATTGTGCAAGTCGTGGAATCTCTGTCAGGCTCCCATAAACTTGAAATGGATGGTATCTATTATCAGAGACTCATACAGCTTTCATATTTTACTCTCTGTATTGAGTGGCCAGTTATTACCCTTTTTATACCAAAATGGCTGCCTGTTAAACTGCCTAACACTCGCAAGAAAGCAAACACAACCAACATTCAATGTTTTACCATAAAAGCAAGAAATGGAAATGACCTTTCTGGTCAGTCTCTCTACCCCCTTGTCAAGTCCCCAGAGGAAGGATGCACTAAATGCTTCATGGTTTCTTGCTGGTGATGAATTAGAATGTCTCAAACTTCCCGTAGGACGCTGACAGATGGAGTTCATCTGACACATGGTAGGTTACAAGGCATATGCTGCAAAGATAAGGGACGCGAAGCCGAGAAAGACAATGTGAGTTTGATGGAATTTTAATAAAACATTGACGGTGTGGTGTTTTCTGAAACTCAACTTTTTTTTTTTTTTTTCAGTGCAATAAAATGCCTTAGCCTTCCTTTGCCTAACTCTATTTTTCCTCATAAAATATATTTAGACTTTGAGCTAGTGACAGGATTCTCGAAGACTTAGTTCTTTGAAAAACAATTCTGAAGGTGCCACTAAAGGACTGTTGAGTGATTCTTCCCTCAGGGCATTTCACCAGTAAAGACTGCAGATTCATCTATTTGTCTGTTTGTTTGTTTCTAGTCCCTTCCGGTTAGAAAACATAAACCAGATCATCAGGAATAGTATTTACAATGGAAATAAAAGATGAGCGATGGCACAAGGTACAAGTTTTGCATGAGACTACATGAGTACTGAAAGGAGGTTAATTTTTATACATGAGCTAAGATGTGAGGTGAGACAGGACAGGAAGCAGAGAATGTATGCCATTTCAGGCACTTTAAACAATAATACATGTCGATTTTGACTCAGTTATCTAAATATTTTAGTGGGAAATATACTTGGGGACCCACAAGATTTGAATAATGAAAATAGTTCTCTGTTTCATTATGCTAGCATAGACTTGTCTCGGTACAGTACTGCAGCCTGGGGAAAGCTTTCTCTCTTTTTATATATGATTTATGATGTATTGCTCATGGCTGAGGGTGACAATGGTGGTCAAAAGGGAAGTTTTTGAGTTAAACTAAGAAGGAAAGGAGAAAATGAATCCACTATCTCCACTTGTCCGAATTTCTAGTTCTGACAGAGTTGAGATACCCAGTCTGTTCAGAAAGGTCAAATATAGCATATTATGCTCTTTTAATTTTTTAATGGAGGCGATTTCTATCATGATGGCTTAAAATAACTTTGGATAAACTGGAATCAGAAATCATTATAAGGCAGAAGAATAGAAGCCTTTAGTTATCACAGAGTTGGTTAATTTTTTTATAATCTTTTTGATGTTTATTTATTTTTGAGAGAGAGGGAGACAGAGAACGAGTAGGGGAGGGGCAGAGAAAGAGGGAAACACAGAATCCAAAGCAGGCTCCAGGATCCGAGCTGTCAGCACAGAGCCTGACGTGGGGCTCGAACTCACGAGCTGTGAGATCATGACCTGAACCGAAGTCTGACGCTCAACCGACTGAGCCACCCAGGTGCCCCCAGAGTTGGTTAGTTTAAAGATACATTTATAACTAAATAAAACCCCATGATTTTAAGTAGAAAGTGGGCATTTTTATTGACTCTTTGGATGAGAGTTGGTATATGTTTTGGAAATGTGTTCAGTAATAACTGCAATTGTATATTTGTTTCATTTTGTAAGAATTCCTTTGAAATTTCAAAATTAGGAAAGTCAAAGTGGGAAGCTCCCTATTTCTCTTTCCCCTATAACCCACTCATTTATTGCATTTCTTTTCAAAATTTATTTCTAGCCTATGAAAAATACATTTGACCCTGAACAATGCGGGAGCTAGGGGCACTGACCACCCCTCTGCAGTTGAAAATCCAAGGGTGACTTTTGATTCCCCACAAGTGTAACTGCCAATAGTCTACTGTTGACAGGAAACCTTACGTAGTCAATTAATACTTTGCATGTGTTATATGTATTATGTACTACAGTCCTACAATGAAGTAAGCTAGAGAAAAGAAAGTTATTAAGAAAATCATAAGAAAAGGAAAATACACTTAGAGTCCTGTTCTGTAAAAGACCCCCATGTAAGTGGACGTGTACACTTCAAAGCTGTTTGTTCAAGGGTCAACTGTGTATATTTAATATGCTCTCTGTAAATGGATTATGCAATACATATTGTTTCCTATTAGACACACACTCATTCCTATGCAATCATTTATTTTGGGAGCAATAGAAAACTACACGAACACATTGATTCTCTGCTATATAAAGAATGAATTATCATGCTTTCAATAGGCCACCAATTTTGTTCTCTTTTTCTTCCCTATTTTAGAAATACTGTTGCAGGTTATTCTAGAGATTAACTTTAAAGACTTAATATACATGAACTTTAATTTTATGAATTATCACATTAACTCACTATCCACTATAAAAGAGGACATTAATATATACATCCTTTATTTCATTCTTTTTCCCTCTACCTCTTTGCATGATTTAATTATTATAAAATGCATATAGCATCCTGATTAGCAACATAGTTAATCTCCTCTCTCCTTTAGCTATTAGGTGACTTTAAAAATTGAAAACCATTTAAAATTTGTTGAGTGATTTATAATAAAGAGGCTCTTAACTAGGCTTTCTGCATACATTATCTCATTTAGTCTTCAGAAAAATGTTTGTCCAATACCTAAAGGCTGAAATACATTGACACCTGAGTATTTACAAGCAACTCAAAATTAGCATGTGTAAAATGCAACTCTCGATTCTTATTTTGATCATCTATTGCTGTACAGCAAACTGCTCCTAAACTTAGTGTCTTCAAACCACCATTTTATTTTGTTCAGGGTCTTGTGGATTAGAAATTTGGGAAGGGATCATCAGACGGATGGCTCATCCCTGATCCACATGACATCAGCTGGGGTGTCTGGGACTGAAGGATCCTCTCCCGAGATAGCTTTTTCTCTTTTGTCTATGTCTGGCACCTTTGTTTTCTCTGATTCTGTCTCTCCATCCAACTCCAAGGTGCTTCATCTTCCATGGTCTTTCCATATGGCTTGGACTTCCTTGTGGCATGGTAGCCTAGAGTAGACATACTTCTTACACGGGGATTCTAGTCCTAAGATTGAGTGAGTGTTCTGAGAGACAAAGGAGACGTTGCCAATCTCTTAAGGTATGGGCCCAGAAACTGGCACAGCATCACATGTGTCATATTTCATGTGGTAAAACAGTCACAGAGACCACCCAGGTTCGAGGGGAAGGGCATAGCCCCACCTCTCAAAGGCATAAGTGCCAAGGAGGTTTGGGGGGCTATAAAAAGTTTGCTACAGTTTCCTATTTTGTAATTTCCCTTCCATAACTTTTTCTACCCCAGAAAAATCATTCTTTCAATCACTTTGGCCCAAAACATTATAAGTAATCTTTCCTGCTGTTATTCTCTCTCACAGCCCATCTCAAAAAAAAAAAAAATCCTGTTGGCTATACCTTCAAAATATATTCATACTCTACCTACTAATTACCACCCCACAGCTACTATCCTGGTATAAAGTGTCAACATCTGTGTGTTCTTGACAACTGAAGAAATCTCATATCCCCTAACTATAGCTCTAGGTGATTGTGTTTAAGAAAAGGATAATTTCTGGCAATACAGTTGATCAGGGCATCTCACCAGAAGAGGAAGATTTAGGACTGAAGTCTTAAGAAGAGGAATTTAGCACATTTATTATTTTTTACTTTATAACATCAAAAGTTATAAATGCACATGGCTAAAAATATCAGTGTTCAAATGAGTTTGAATTTTCTTTCACTTTTCTTTTTTTTACTTTTTGACCCTATTCCTCGACTGAATCATTTAAACCAAAAAAAAAGTTTTTTTAATTGAATTCTTTTGCTGATTATACCCATTACTAAATAATGTGTGTATCCAGTAATGTATCAACTCATATTTGTGGGGGCAATAATTCTAGATAATTCCATTTTCTAGTCTTCTTCTAACTATTTGGAATTTTTGAAGCATTGTATTTTATTTGCAGAAATTTTTTTAGGTATATAAATTAGCCGTGAAAAATGCGGGTCTAAAATTTTCATTTTTATTATGCCTCAAATGTGTTTCACTATGTGTGAAATACATGCTCTCTCCTTTGTATTTTAACATGCACTCTTTTATATGTGAATAATAGATTACTTATTAAAAAAAGACACATTCAATACTTTTGGGGATGTATAGGGAATACATCTTTTTAGTTTTGTTCTTTTTTCCCAGCAAAACTATAGGTCTCTGAATTTAAAATTGAGGTTCTAAATGACTTCAAACATCACAAATCATGCATATCCTGGGGCACATTCTTATTTAGTGTGGGTTGTAATCAGGATAATGAAAAACATCACTATTTTTGTTTGGTCTTTGGAGATTCGATAACGAGAGAGCCATAAGTAGGTTCAGGTGTTTTAACAAGAGAGGCATATCATTCGTATGCTGTTAAAATTGGTGTACTGTCTGTTTACACAATAATTATCATTAAGTTATTATTTTTTTCCTAACAAATAAGATTGCTTTACACATCCAGCTCAAGTGATGGTCATGATCAAATTACTTTTTATATTACTCCTAAATTAGGAAGACAGCCAGGTGACTCCATCAAAGTTTAGAGTAATTTCTTTGACTCCATCAAAGTTTAGAGTAATTTCTTTAACATCTCCTGCAGGTGATGAAATGTTTAATGAATGTGGCACATGCTTAACTATCCAGCATCTTGGTAATGAATACCATAAATACATATATAGTAGGTAGAAAAATCTATGAAAGTTATTACATATTTATCTTATTTTGATAAATAACATTATGTGAAAGTGAGCAAAAAAAAATCAAAAAATCAAAAAAGGCTTTCATCCAAAACTTGAAATGTTGATCTGACTGTCAGGGCAACTCAAGAGCGTCGTGTCATGGTCCAACAGGGAAGTGTGATCTCTTGTTTTCCAAACGATGGAACCTGTGTTTTTCATGTAGGAGATGAGTGACCCACAGAAGGTGTGGAAAGTGTTCATCTCCCCATGTTGCTGTTAGAACATTTGGCTTCCTGTCTCCTGTAATTTTAAGGTATTGAGTTGTTGCCATCATCCAACAACCCCTGACTCAAGAACCAGCTTTCTCCCTGTTGTTCAGTTGCTTGGTTCTTCTCCCTTTGTGTCTTCATGCAATGGTTTTTTTTTTTTTCTCTTCTCATCCTGAGTTCTCCAGCGAGCCTTCCTACAGTGTGACCAGTCATCCAACGTACATTCAGTATGAGGTCCTATTGAAAGGCTCATACAAACACACATACATACTGCATCTGAATATTGTTTCACGTTTTCATCATTGTGTACGTGATGGATATTGATATTGATGACTCTGATTTCCACTAATTTTAGGTGTGATTTGAGATAAGTTATTCCACCTAAAGGTCACTTTCAGCTGTGAAATGAAAGTAATACCTATACATTTCTCATAGTGCTATTGTGAGGATTAATAAGCTATGCGATATGCTCAAATGTTTTCTATTTCTATTGTGGTTATTATATTACTATCATTATTATTATTACTATCATTATTACTACATGTGTAAGTTCTATCAATACCCTGGGATAATATATTATCTGGGGCTAGCCAGAGGGATTTTCATCTTGGCCCATGGTCTGCCAAGGAGTTAAAGATAGAATTTAGGATGTTTGTGAACTTGTATGGAATAAATATTATTTACATCTTCACTAATCTGTAAGGTTACTTTCCTTAAGGGAAATTTAGCATTGTCTTCCATTACGAATGTAGGCAAAAACTCTTAGTATTGAGCATTACCTGTGGTATTGGTATCAACAGATACCATTGATATTTTTTGGCACATTATACCTGTGCGTATATAAAATACAAAGGACAGAGCATGTGTGTATTTATAATTATATATTTTTATATATACTAACATATATAATTAAAATATATATATTATAGAATATATAATTTATGCTCATAACTATAACCAAAAACAAATAGCTATTTTACGTGATCTGAGTCTTACAGTTTCCAACTGGCCGACTCTGGTAATGCTTTGCCCAGTGGTCATTTAGCCACCAAATGATGATGTCACATGGTCTCATAGGGAATTCAAAAAGTCTTGCAGAATTTTGATGTTCCTTGAGAGGAGTCAGTCCTCATCTTATGAGGTGAACCATGGAAGCTTTAATTACATTTGCAACAATAAATCCTTGGGAATAGATATTTTCAAGCCTTGTAACTTTCAAAGAAAATGTTGAAAATTTTGGTTGTCCAATGTGACATGCATGTTGCTTTGTCAAAAGTCGCTCCTGAGTTTCACGCTCTTATTTAGGATAAGCACCTATAGTTTCCACAACGATCGCTCTGAAAAGATAAAATTTAGGGGCACCTGGGTAGCTCAGTCAGTTAAGCATCCAAGTCTTGATCTCAGCTCAGGTCTTGATCTCAGGGTTGTGAGTTCAAGCCCCACGTTGGGCTCCACGCTCTGAGCCTACTTAAAAAAAAATTAACCTTGCCTTGCCTATGTAATAATTATATTTCTTATTACCTAACATGTTAACAAACAAGCGCATTGTTACTCTGTCATGCATATATATTTTAAAATATTTGATGACATTTCTATATCATTTTCTCTGTAACCTTTGTATTTTATTAGCAATGCTATTCTAAAAAGGGGATCCATAGGCTTCACCAGACCTAACCAAAAAAGTTTCAGAATTCTTGACCCAGAGAATTGAATTTATTTAACATTTACAGATAACATCAGTGCAATTTCATCTACTTTGGGGTTCTTACTAATGTCCAATTTACATATTTTTTTCTTTGATTGGTTTTTAAGAGACAAATGCAAATTCAAAACCTAATAGTTCTTTTTTCTTTGTTAATATTTATATTACATCAGTGAGCCTAGGAAGCGCAATTTGCTGTAGGCTCTGTTCTTTCTAATACTACCGTTTATGTTTCTCTTTAATATTTGTTTTCTTTCTTCTGCTGTCTTATGCCTACTAATTTATGTCGACTGACATTTTTATGAAGAATCTTCTTTTAAGTACTTGTAATTTTCCCAGTTGCAAGCCCTTGGTTTCTATAAGACTAGTGTCTTCAACCTCTAATTCATGTTTTCCTTTTGTGTTTATTTAGAATTTTTATATAGTTACTACTATAATTATTCACTAGAAATGTGGAACTATTTCAAAGGTAAAAAAATACTGCTACCTCCCTGTTGGTGGGAATTTTTATTATGATGTCCATTCACTCATCAAAGCTCTTTGAAACGTAATCATTCATTATGTATTCTGTGAGCACCCACTGTGCTTTACTTGTGACAAGTCTTCCCTGACGGGTATAAACAGGTAAGATGATCTTTATTTCTGGTGTGCCTGGGTGGCTCAGTCGGTTGAGCATCAGACTTTGGCCCAGGTCTTGACCTCAGAGTTGATGAGTTTGAGCCCAGTGTGGGGCTTTGTGCTGACAGCTCAGAGCCTGGAGCCTACTTCGGATTCTGTGTCTCCTTCTCTCTGCCCCTTCCTTGCTCACTCCCTCTCTCTCTCAAAAATAAATAACAAAAAACATTAATTTTTTTTTAAAAGATGATCTTTACTTTCAAAATGTTTAATTTTGAAGGGGAATATAGGCATGTGACATATAACCATGAAAATTAACAATGATAGGGGTATAGGAAAGGAATAAAAAGGCAAATGTTCAAGCCTATCTTTTTTTCTCCTTCATTTCTTTAGAAAACAGTTTTTATTTAAACAAATTATAGCATTGCACTGAATTAACATATATAGAAATAATATGAAAAAAATGGCTGCACAGAGAATAAAGAGGTGGGGGAAAGGCCCTCTGTACATAAGAGTAAAAACTGATAAATAAAGAAGTACTAGGAAAGATATCATTTCATAACCACTGTGGTGATAATTAATCCTGGCAAGAATACCAATGATTGTTAACAATTATTGGAGAAAAAATTTTAGAAACAAGATTGTCATGTAGTGTCAATGTATCTCCTAACATATACCGATTTATATACAAATGATAAAAGGTATCTTTATAGCATAAAATAATAACAGCCAAGTTCAAAATAAAACAAGACAGACTTATCATTTATTTGGAATGGCTTAATGCCTAAAGGTATAATTACTCCCCAATTAATATAGAAATATAATAAACTTCCAATCAAATTTCCAGGGGGATTTTTTAAAGGTAAAAAAAAAAAAAATACGTTTTTCTAAGATGTGTATTCTTTTTCTTGTAGCCAACCTAAAGGTGTCCTCAGATTTTTCCCCATTGAGTATTGGGCATACATTTTTGGCATATAACTGTTACCCAGTTAAGGAAGTCTCTTGTTTGCTGAGACATTTTTAAATCATAAATTAACATTCATGCCCTAAAATGTATTTTCCTACATCTACTGAGAAAATTGTTGTGATGAGGTATGTTTATACTTTTGCTTATGTTGAACCATTATTGTATTCCTGGTATAAACTCTAATAATTTAATATGATTTAAAAAATATATTGCCGGATTTTCTTAGCTAATTTTTTATTTGCATACTTGCATCTATATTTATATGTGATTTTTTGGTATTACCTTTACTCGGTCGTAAAACTATGCTATATTAGCCTTCAAAATAAACTGGGTAGCAAGTTTTATGAGACAACTTGCATGAGATTAGCTATTTCTCTAATATTTGATAAAACATCTGTAAAACAGATAAATTTCAGTATTTTTTAATTCTTTCCCTTTAAAAATCATCGGTATCTTTAACAAATGGAGTTGGGAGAATTCTCTGTTTATTTAAAACACTGAAATCATACTTTAATTTGGAATAAAAGATCTCAAAACCCTTACTGACTTTTTAAATAACTTATTAAGTGAAATCTATTTACTTCTTGTTCATAGTGTTCACTATCCCATTAGCAACATAATTATGCAAATTGAAAGACATATAAACAGTGTTAGGGAAGTACTCAATTGCTTCAGGGAACTTGTTGAATGTGTTAGGGAGAAATAACAAAATTTCATCCCTTTTAATGTCAAAGCTGTTCTTAAAGGGATCATTACTTATGAACAAGAAATTCTGAGTTGAAGTGGATAATTATGACAATTGTCATGACTGTCCCTTGAAATGGGTTTCATCCTTTAAAGAATCTAATTCTTTTACATTGGTGTTACTAATTACTCTTCTAACATGGGGACCAGTGTTATCACCTTGTATATATCGCTGGGAAAAAGAGATTAAAATTGATATTAATGCCTTTTTTTTTGCAATGGATAACATTTTAAAGAGTTGTTGGTCAAGATTCAAAGTAGTTTTTAAAAATGAAAAATCAAGTTATGTCATGAAAGATGGCATTACCTATTTCAACAAATCGAACTGGAAAAACAATTCTTAGACTTGTTGACTTTATGCCATTACATGTTCAGCCAGTATACCAGCTCCTAATGTTAATGTTGAGTATATTTTTCCATTAATGAATGTTCAGGGGGAAAAAAGAATGGAATAAGTTGATATGGCCACTATGCAATGTATATGGTATACAGACTGTAATTGAAAGGACTTCTAAAAACAAATTCTGCAGAGGCGCCTTTGTGGCTCAGTCGATTAAGCATCTGACTCTAAATTTTGGCTCAGGTCATGATCTTGTGGTAGTGAGATGAAGCCTTGCATTGGGCTCTGAGCTGAGTGTCAAACAGAGGGACTCTTTCTCTCCCTCCCTCTGTCTCTGACCCTTCTCCCTCCGCCCCTTTTCTCTCTCAAAACAAATAAGTAAATAACGTTTATAAAAAATTTCTGCAAAGCAAGAAACTATTAAAAAGAGCCTTACTGGGGAATATAACAGAATGTATAATTAAAGAATTATGTAGTTTAGATACTTATACTGTAGTGAGCAGGGAGAGTTTTGACTTATACTATTTTGGTCTAATCTCCATGGATTTACAGTACAATTCTAGGGAAGGGAATTCAGACAAAAACTAGGAAAGCTATTTTACTAAAAAAAAGTGTGAGACTTGGAGATTGAGAGATTTCCCTTTTTTGGTTCCCAGTGTAATAGAGTTATAGTACATTGGCATCACGTATCACCCATCACATATGTTGGGGCCATATTGGAGTGTCCTTGGATATTGTGAAAGAGTGAACTGGCAAAAAATGTACTCTCTGGAATAGTAAACACCTTCTATGTTATCTCTACCTTTCATAGCTTTGAGCTATTTACATCTCTGTGAGTTATATAAAACAGATAATAATATAAATGATTCTTGTCCATAGATATGGAAATTAATTGCGCCCAGTAGAATGCAATAGGTTATTACCCTATGGATAGACTCATTTGCTTCTATTGATAAATTCGTTTCAGCATTTGTTCCTAATATATGTGTTGTACTTTGGATTCTCCTTTAAACATTTGGAACATTTACTGGTTTTCCCATTAATTAGTGAGTTAAATAAACCTGCGACAATGCGCATTTTGTACATGTGTAAAAGTCATGATTATGGTGTCTTTCACAGATAATCATTTATCATGTTTGGATAACATTCGCTGAGATGTGCAGTGGACTCACCTGAGAGCCAGGTTATCTGAGTTGCCAGAAAAGTGCACCTGATGGGCTGCATAAACCCAGGCACGTCTTTCCTTTACTTGCAGAGGTGAACGTGAGTGACAATAGAACTTGAATTTTGCTCAAACTCTATTTCTCCCAATTTTCCTCCCCTCTGCTAATTTTGGATTTTGTGTCTATCATCGGTTTGTTTATAGATGAAAAGTTAGTCCCAACTGGTGGCAGCAATGACTGGAAATTTTGTTTTATAATCTAAACATTTGGTGATCTTTGTACATGGATTCATGGATTCCAGAGATCTAATTTTGGTTTGGAGAGAGATGACAGAGAATCTGGATTGTTAGTCAGGTGTCATTAGAGTTCAATTCAATTAAGGATTTTGTGGCTGTTGAAAAGGAACACAGCTCACTGAGACAGTGAAAAACAAGTATGTCTCCTCTTTTTATACTTGTCTGATACTTGAAAACAAGTATCAAAATTCATTTCTAGGGGAATTACCTCTATTTTTCAGTTTCTGTTCATGTGTAAGGGGGTTTGTCTTCTACCCTCACCCTTAGTCCAATGGTGGGCATGTGACTAAGACCCAGCAAAAACAAAAAAAAAAAAACCAAAACAACAGGCATCCAATCTCTAGTGACTAGTTTAGGGAACAACATGTGACCCAACCAGAGCCAATAAGGAATAGGGACACTCTTGTAGGGACTCTTGTGAAGTAGAAACCAGAGCTGCCAGCTGTATTTGAACCTGAAAAGATTTCACTCTGAACTTGCTGCCAGGCATGTTTCTATCACATGAATCCTGAGAATGAAGTTCAAAAGAACAGAGCCAAGAAATCAAGGGAAACTGAATCCTGAGGACATCAGTAGAGCCCCCGCAATAACCCTGTTGTCTGAACCAAGCCCTCATGTTGGATTTGTCAATCCCATGGGTCAGTACTTCCCTTGTGTTGGTTAAAACTGTCACTTTATATTTACTTTTCACTTTATCTCAGACGATTCCATGCAATAACAGAAGGTTCTCCACCCCTGAAGCCTTCTTTTATGCTAGTCCACTAAGTATATATTTACCTCTCTGTGCCTCTATTTCTTCGTCTGTAAATAAAAATAAAAATAATAATAATAATAATAATAATAATAATAATAATAATAATAAATGATATGTGGTACTTCAAGGAGTTATAAATATTAAGCGATGTAATAAATAGAAAATCATGAATGTGTTTCACAATGCTGAGGTGAAAGCAGCATCTCCTAACTTAATTTTTCAAACTTTAATTCTATCAGATTTGAAATCACTCTTTACTAGGGTCAAAGACACCCAGTACTAGTCAATACTGGGGACAACATTTCCTCTTTACCATGATATACACTTCAATAAAATGTTTAGTGAAGACCTTGTCTTTGGCCCATCATTATTAGTGATGGAAGCTCTTAGCACAAGCCTATATGGTCCACTAAAGTGTGACGGTTCCACAGCCTCTGTGCTAAGTATGGACGCCAGCCTGCTTTGGGCAGCTCCTAAACTATGGTGATTTTTGTTTAGTCGCTCCAGCAAACACAGCAGTCCATACCATCAGAAGTGCAGATGCACCCACGGGTACATCATCGCAGGAAAATGACACTGATTGAAACATCGCCGTATTCTGTTTCTCAATTACCCTGTTAACCTTGGGCAACTCTTCCTCGGTATGAAGCATCTTGCCCTTTCTGTCCCAGGAATACCTGGCTAAATTTCCTCCCACGTGAGAACCTGGATAGGGTTGTAGAACAGATGTCTAAACATTCACACATTTTGGTTACTCTGCTATTAGGTGTGTGGTGTAGGGCTGAGGAAGGTCCATTCCCACTGCATTCGATATCCGTGGCACCCCTGAAGCACAGCCCTGTACAAGCTGAATGATGATCCCTAATTGTGAGCTTTGGTTGTGAGCATTACCATTCAAAATGTTTTTTAGTCAAATATTTCCTATGCCTTTTCCTGACCCCTCCCCACCTCCAGGGACCACCAGAGCACTACTCAGAGCCTCCAACCCACACCTTCACTTAAAGCCCATCCTGCTCTATGTTCATTGTACACTGGATGTATTTACTAGAATACAAAAAAGACCTGCTTTCAGGAAAATGTCCCTGAGCCCCTTCAGATTGTCTTCTGGTTGTCACGGGTGAAAGGTTGTGCAAGCTGGCTCGGACCAAGAGGTGATTTTAATATGTCCCTAGCTTTGAATTCTGTGTGCATCCAGAGGCTGGAGAGTGACCTGAATGCTAGTTAGAAGTATGTAAAGATTTCTTGCCTAAGCCTGAAAACTGAATGCCTTCCCTCCCCTCCCAGCTCAGACAAACCCCTTTCTCTGCCCTCCTTACCCTCTGGCTTCCTCCTATTGGGAAAGCAAGAGAAAGGAGAATGCTTTTCCCAGTAACCTGCCCAAGGTGCACAGAGCTCACCAGGAAATGGCCAAGGTTACTACAAATATGCTAAAGCTCCTGTGTTAGTCACTCAGAGATGCTTGCAGGCTCACTGTTGTTGAGATGGAAAGGAAGGTAGGTCATTGGGGAAGAACTGGCTAAGCCAGGTCCTAGGACTGGTTCTTCACTTGATTTTTTTCTACTTTAATAAGCCCTTGAATACATGGATGAATATTTTTATACTCATTTTCCTTTTTTCTCCGAATGAACATTACACAGGGTAATTATATTTTTCAAAATTATGTTATCTTAGCAGATTGAAAGGACTCTGCGTGATGGTGGATGTGCAACCTGCCTCCATGTACCTGCCCACCTTTTGGAAATCTAAAAATGTAGTCTGTTAAAGCTAAAGTTCACACTTTCTTTCTCAAGCTCCTGGAAGCCTCAAACCTCAACTCAAACCATGGCATGGATGGAGGATTCTATTCTTCTCTTTGAAGGAAAACATGTATTTATGAAGGATAAACATCACTGATTATAAAAAAATAGAGCTCTCCAGAAGATGTGCTCTTATGAGCATTAATGAAGTTCTTGGCCAGACAGAGATAATTCTGAGTAAATTTTTTTTTTCTCAAAAAGAGTTGGAGGAGCATTTTCTGTTTGGCAATGAAACACAGATCCACGAAGACAGTGGAAGATAGTGGCAGTGGGCTAGGATTCCTGGACTGCTGGTGCAATTTTGTGAGGTGCTGACTGTGGACACAGGCTTTCTGGGGGACATGGAAGGAGGATGCCCTGGACACAGTTATTGGTCCTGGGATTTCAGAAGTTATTTGGAGTGGCTGTCTCTGTGTCTGATTTTTTCTGTCTAGAAAACTCACACCCTTAGAGGCTGTAGGAAAGCTGCAGGAATCTGAGGGATCTTCTTGGACTTGGCTGAGCTGCAGCCCAAGCATGAAGTCAATACTGACCCTGATATGATGTGTTGAAGGGGATCTTCTGGACCTTGTTTTTCCTCTGGGGTAAAAGCCAATGAAACCATCTCTGAACCCTAGTTCTCAAATGAATTTTGAGATGAGCCTGTTACCCCTCGGCAGAAATTGAGGTGTCTTCTGTCCAGTGCTGTCTGTCAACTCTTGCCCACATTAGAATCTTAAAGACCCTCAGAAATTAGAGTACAAAGCAAAATGATTGGTGGCAAGTTCAGTAAAGTTCACATACACGTAGCGATTTTTTTTTTTTTGATTCAGTAGATTCCACATACTATCCCCAGGAATCTCACAATTACCCTGAGGGTTATACTCCTAAGAGCCATCTCACAGAGGAACCTGAGACCTAGGAGACTGACACATTTGGTGGAAGACATTAACCAGAAATCTGTGTCCAAAACTAATTGGAAGTCCTTCCACTACATCCTACATGATCACATTTTGGACAACAGCCATGGACCGTGTCCATTTATTCATTCACTTCCTTGGTTTTTTGGGGGCGGTGGGGTTGTTTTTGGCTGGCAACCTCCTGGGAACTTCCTGGGTGTAATCTGAAATTGGCTCCCTATGCAGAGGGCAGAGAGAGGTGGAGGAAAGAGGCAGGCCACTCCAGATTTGTAGGAGGCAGGTTTAATAAGCAAGGGAACCTGCTGATGACATCTTTCTTGAGAGGCAATAAGATGAGTACATCTCTGCACCTGCCTACCTGATCCTTACGTTTATATAGAGGCCTTACTGGAGTTCAGTCACATATCCAATGCATATAGCCTCAACACCACATTTCTATCTCAAGGCTATATGCTTGGAGCAGCTTCTGGGAGTGAGGAAGATAAGGGGGGCACATCCCAAGGACAGGAGAGGTAGTGGAGAACCTCCAATTACCAGGGACCAGCTCGCATATCTTCTTGATGACTTCTTCTAACAATGGGCAGAACAGGAAATCTGCAATGTATGCCAGGCTCCCTTCCTATGGAGCGCCCCTGGTGTGAGCTTCGCTGGAAAGACTCGTATTAGCAATTTCTGTCCTCTGAGACCATGGACAAAGAACTCATGGCAGGTGAGATGACAGGTAATCCTTAGAAAGCTCAGGGATAAACAAGTCAAAACCAACTTGTCAATGATCCCCCTTTTCCCCTTCTACCTGTCTCTACCTTGATTCTGAAAGACAATAAAAGAATAAGGGACTCAGACTCAACTCTGTCTCCTCTTTCTGGAGAAAGTGTAGAAATGGTAGTCATGACTTTCTACATCGGATTACTAGCACTTTGCATTCCTTACCTGTTGTTCATTTATAAGGGCATAACAGTATTTTCTTATAATACTTCTTCGGAAAACTCAAAGAATTTCTTCCTCTACAAGGTCTTCAATTGATGTTTCACTCAGTATTCCTCTGCTTAACAAGGACACAGCATTGCAGTCCTACAGGACAGAGCTGGGGCTCCTGCCTCTGATCAGTGGCTCTCAGGGGCTCCACACTGCTCTCTACATCAACATGAACACAAAGGATTGGCTACCCCACATGGGATGGGAAGGGGACAGATGATCAAGGGTTGGACACTTTTGCTCCCCGCAAGTATCTGGAACCCTCTGGATAATCAAATTCAGGGACACTGAATCACTGTGTTTGAAATTATACCATGGAGCCATCTGCCACATGCACAAAGATTTGTCTTTTCTCCTGGAATGGTGATGTTCGAACCCATTCTGAGAGTGCCTGTCTCTTTGCCAGTATAACTGCTTTGGAGAAGTGGGAAGAGGAAAGAAGAACCAGAGTCCAGTTGCTCTGTGGTCTGGGCCAAACATTCCTTCACCTGATTATTGTCACCAATTTCCCAAGTGTTGATGAAGATGGTTTTCTCTTTAGAAGGTGGAAAATTACAAACAGAAACTGCATGCCACACAACCAGACAAGAAATCAAATGGAATTTCAAAAAGAGAGACACTTCTTTATTATCCGAAGAATATTATCCGAGGCCTGGGGCAAGGGGCATTTGGATGTGAATCTCAGATGCACATCACAGAGTTATGACATAGTCGCACAGGGTTTCTGAGGGCAGTAAAGGTGCAGAAAGGGAAAGATGGTCACTCAGTCTCTCCCTGACCCCAAGAGATACCTCTACCCATCCTGGACCTATGGCATCACCGTTCACTTCTCTCATCATTCCTGTTTTCCAGTTCCCTTGTTTCTTTGTATGTTTTTACCTGGTACAACTTCTATTCATTCCCATGTAACTCAGTGTGTGTTACATTAATGAGTCTGTGGCTGCTGTTGGAAATCAAAGCTCTGTGTAGAGCAAGCCTCAGAATTGTCCCTCAAGAGGAGTAAAAAACTGCTTTGCTTGCCTACCACCTCCTGTTTGTCATTGTTTGTAGGCTGCTTCAGAGCTATTAAGTCCCCTGAACTTCTGATGAGTCCTACGGGGAGACTAAGCCAGCTCCTGCTGCCAGAGAGCCCACCATAGGCTGGTTACTGTGGGCACTGCAGAGGTATGAGCTGGTCACAGGGAGCATCACCTACAATTATCTAACACATTTCTCCTAAATCTGCCTCTACGTCCAGACTTGTGAGAAGGGAACTTAAATGTCAATGGTTTACTGTCCTAGGATTTAAGCAGCAGTCACATGATTAAATATATATATATATATAAAACTATTATATAATAGTTATAGATAACTATATAGGTATATAACTATATATTCCTTACCATATATATATATATATATATATATATATATATATATCATGTGATTGCTGCTTACATATCTCTGGTCTCTCCAGCCACCTTACTACACTGACTAGGAACCTCACTGATCAATTTCTTCACATCCATCATTCAATTTTTAAATCCACTAAAACTCCAATGTCGTTAGTTTAGCTTCCTAGAAAGGTCAGCATGCATGAAGACATCATTTTGAGTGGAAAAGAATAACTTCAGGATACATTGTTTCCAAGAAAACTGTTCCTCAAGGAACAGTGGTATTCTTTTTCTATGGCATTTCCTAAAATTTTGCGTTCGAAATTATCACTTTTTTTCCCTCAGCTTCAGAACTATGGCTGAAACGATTATATTTAATAGGCCAATATTTTCACTTTAATTCAAACATTAGTATTGCAGAAGAAAAATTTATATCCTAATTCATCAGCCCTTAAATCCTTCCCTACTATGTATGTATTACAGCAACCTGAGTGACTATGCACTTGTTATCCTATGTAGGCCAGAGACTAAGTATGCTATTAGTGGAGAACTTTTTTCATGGCTCTGTCTACATTTTAATGGCCTCCTCTCCACACTGAAGCCCCCAGATGACTTATGCGTCTCACTCATTTTCAAGGTCTTTCACTCCTGAAAGACTTAAGAGGGATTAAGGCAGAAAATTTGTCTGAAGTTGCTTAGTAACTTCTAAGTGTAAGGGTGGTCTTGAATAGGACTTTGTTTCTCCTCTTTTCCTGCAGAATTTTCTTAGGGCACCTGAGACGTAGCTGAACTCCCCATATTAGTACGGTGACTCATCAATCACTGCACACATGTGTATAATCCTGTCAGCATAATGTCAATGCAAGATAATTATGCGAGGTCCTCTCACTCGTCCTCCCACAGCTGTGTTCTGAGGGACCCAGGGGACTTTTTTCTTTATCCCAGAAGGTACTGTTAAGATCTCTCAAGTTCTCTTCTCCCCTGGAGAGACGTGCCCCACAGTTTCCCTATATTTCAACCAGACACACACTTGTCAAAGAGAGTCACTCAGATATCATCACTACTGTTCCTAAGAAGCAAATAGTGGATAAGTCTTCTGAGTAATGAGACACCCTTCTCCCTCAAGTCATTAGCAGAAGACACCGTTCCTCTTCTCCATCTCCCATGGTTCTGTAGAACAAACGTTCGACGCAGAGTTCCTTCAGCTGTGTACTCTCATATTCAAGCCTGAGGCTATAACATTTTTGACTGCTACAATCCAGTGGCTTTTTTCCAGTCTGCTCCCACTAATAACTCTCTTATAATATTTATAATACTGTCTATTAAGGCTAGAGTTTCTTTTCCCCACAGACACTGTCAAATTATCTTTCATCTTCATGCTCGCACCTTACTTCTTTTCTGAGGGCAGACCTGTTGACAGAGAAGATTGCGACTGAACTTCTTTGCCAACATTACGCCCACCGTAGCTAAAAAAGGCTGTCCCATCTGTCTCGGCTTGGCTTCCAGCCACCAGTGCTGTCGATTCCAATGGCTGTCAAATGCGCAGCTGGAGTCTCACTCACCACATCAACCAGGGTGGATCTTGGGAATGCTCGCGGACTAGAGAATTTGCATCTGGGGGGCTTGTTTTGCTTCGGATGCTGAATTTATTCGTGTTTGTGGGGCAGGCGAGTTTCTGACCCCAGGGGTTGCAAGGCTTCATATTCTGAGAGCAACCCAGCCTCTTCAACCTAATAAAAATATCAGAGGGCTAAAGTTGTGTTTTAGAGGCACATTAGGTGACATTAACAGAATGATAACAGGGATGAAATGAGTTCAAGGTGGGCCAACGTGAGTGATAGGTCTTTGAGACTGGTTCTTGCCAAGAGAATTGCTCTAAGGATTTTTACAATTGAAATGGACAGGTGCTATGCCAAAGACACAATGTCTGTTGTAGAGGCCACTTAATGTCATGTTGTAGGGAAGATGAAAGCAAGCAGGCAGGGATTCTTGAGAACCCAGAAGGCTGATGCTCTGTTTACCAAACTGGTTTAGAGAGAGTTTTCTAGGAAGGGAAGCAAACAGATATTCCTTTATAGAAACAAAATAGCCAATTTAGGAAATCAACCAAGACGAAATGGCTCTGGCAGTTCATAGAGGCCCAGGCATACCAGCTTACACTCAACAGCATTAAGATTAAAAAAAAAAGTAGCCTCTATTATGAGTCATAAATTACATTGGTATAACACTTAACTCAGATCCCAGGAGAAAAAGAAGCTTCTCTTTTAAAGTGTGTGTGTGTGTGTGTGTGTGTGTGTTATGATCCTATAATGGAAATGGGTGCTACAGGAGTTACAGTTCGGAAAGAAAATTTGTGAGATTTTAGAACAAAACCGCAGCGAAAATCTAGTCCCACAGAAATGTTGTTTTCTCCCAGTTAAGCCAGAAAGATAAACATGGTCCTGTGTCTTCTCAGATTTTATAGCTGAACTTCAGTTGGTTAACGAGCGAAAACTGATAAAGCAGCTGATGAAAATTACTGGAGGAAAAATGATGGAGTTATATAATCAGATGGAAGGAAATTCTATCCAATGGTGAAGGCCGGACTGATAGAAAAATAGGCATACAAAAATGAAGTTGCTCCAGAAGTTTGGGGAATATTATAATCAACTTGTTCTGTTCATATATATATTTTTTTACCCTGCAAGGTCAAAATGCACGTGTAAATAGGCTTTAAGTGATCATTTATTGAACATATGAAGCAATCCTAAGTGATAAGAAAAGCTTGATTAGAATTATTTTCCTTCTATAGACCGTAAATAGTGTTCTAGATTTTCTGGAAAGTATGCTTTATTTTGTCTAACTATCCATCTACTTAAGTACAGATCTTGTCCTAAAATTTATGGCAGGCTTAATGGACAAAAAGAAAAAACAATGGAAAAAAGCATGAAAACACTGATGGCAGCAAAAAACAATTACAGAAGCAAAATGCTATGGTGCTTGCATTTCACTTTGTATCATGGCTTTTTTTCACAGCTTGTTGACTCAGTGTGTGCAGAAATTTTACCATCAAAATTTTATTTCATTTTTTTTTTACCAGATACAGCTAATAGCAAATAGCAAATCAAACACATAGCAAATAGCAAATCAAACACATTTATGGTGTGTATTTCATAAGAGGCAAACAAACTAAACAAAATAAATAAAAACAACAACAAAACAAAATAAACTCAACAAAATCCAATCATTTATTCAGCAAACAATTCACGAACACTCTTGTCTTTCAGGTCCTGCCGTGGGTGGGCTAGAGATGCAAAGACTCCTGTATTCAAAGGGGAAAAATCCTAGAGATAAAATTTTCACATTAATTAAGGGGTAAAAGGAGTCACATTGCATTAACGTTTCCCCAGTGAATTCAACCGACCGTTGCCATCATAAGTGCAGGGCTTCCTATTGATGCTGGGTTGGTCCGTGTGTCTTGCTTTGTCCACAGTGACTTTGCTTTGTCCACAGATGTGTGTGACTGGACGTGATGAGTAAAGAAGCCAAGAGGCAATTTTAAAAGCTATTATGTGTTTCCATCAGCTTTTTAGTTCTTTTTCTCTGGCCAGGAAAAAGGTGAGTTCAAATAAGGGTTTGCCCTTCAGTCTGAGTCCTAGAATAAAGGAGAAAATACATAGAAAGGCATTTAACAGCCACCCCTGAGCTGCTCACAGAAAAGACTTGAGGAGTGAAGTTGTTGTAAGCCACTGAGATTTTCTGGGGGATTGTTATCAGTGTTAAGACTGACCCATTCTGTACTATTCAACTTTACCCATCATATTCTGAAAATTAGTTATTGAAAAGGTTCCAAGTAAATTGGAGTTTGAAATTTTTCCACCCAAAGATAGAAAATGTTTTTTATCATGTAAAACAGCATGAGAAAAATCCAAGGAAGTATTGATAAGGATGAGAGATTTGGAAAATATATTTTGGTAAAATCTATGTGAAAGGAAATATTTAATATTTATACATGTTAAATATATTATATATAATATTGTATATAATAAAAATAAAATATATATTATATGTGATATTATATGTAATAATGAGTAATTATCCTGAAGAGAGAAATAAGAGGCATACTTTGATTACCATTCTAAAAGTTAATATGTTTATCCTTAAGCAAATAAGGAACTAATAAAGTTCAAGGAACAAAGGCAAATAATTTTGTATTTTTGAAAGTCTTCCATGGTGTCATTACACTTGGTGGGGGCAGGGAATGGCTCAGGGAAGGCTGTTGTTCATCAAGGGAATGTTATTTGAAGCCATTTTAAAATATGAGCGTCTTTGTTCATTTGCCCTGCTATAACAAAATACCACAGAGTTGCTAGCTTATAAACAACAGAAATTTATTCCTTACAGTTTGGGAAGCTGGAAGTCCAAGATCAGGTAACCAGTTGAGGTCTGGTGAAAGCCCACTTCCTGGTTCATAGATTGCCTACTTCTCACTGTATCCTCACATGATGGAAGGGGCAAGGGGGCTCTCTGGGGTTTCTTTTATAAAAACACTAATCCCGTTCATGAGGGCTCCACCCTAATGACCCAAGCTCCTTCCCAAGACCCCACCTCCAGGTACCATTACACTGGCATTAGGTTTCAACATATAAATTCGGTGGGAAGCAGGTTGTGGGTACAAACATTCAGATCATAGCGATAAGCAAAATTTCACTTGGAGGGCTAAAGATTGAGGCTATTGTAGGGACAGGGGATAGCATTATAGAGGACAAGAGTTTAAAAAAATTAAAATAGATAAAGTGATCATAAAATTGGTGCGACCTCACAGTAGGGCTCATCTGGGCCTGTGGTGGGAAAAAAATTAAAAGGCAAGTAGATGACTGGCCATCAAAAGATTTCTTTATGCCATACAAAGCTTCCTGAAATTTCATTCATTGGCCAAACTTAGGTGACATTGAAATAAGTAAAGCAGTGGAATGACATGACTCCATTTGCATTTTTGAAAGAGTTATCCATGGATAATGGATTGGAAGCAGCAAAGGAAAAAAATTGTTATTAAGAAGACTGCCTAAGTTGTTAGAGTAACAGTCCAGGTGAGCTACAGTGAAAACCTGAACTGGGGCAGTAGCAATGAAGACAGAGAAACAACTGACTCTGTGACTGACACAGAGTACTGATAACTTGGTAGAGAGAGCTTGGAATGAAAGTTGACATCTGGACTTCATACCACCTATGTGGATGATTTCATCCCATGAAACTGGGAAGCAAGGAGATGTTGAAGGTGCTCTTTTAGGAAGATGTGGCAAGAAATCAGGCTTACCCAGAAGTCAGTATCTGACCCCACATGGTGCTCCGGCGAGCAATAATGGCTCTTAGAAAGGCATCTATTTAAAATTCCAGGTTCAAATATTTTCCTTTCCGTTGTCAGTTTAGGGATCTTAATCTTTTGTATTCTCGGGGTCTTGATCAGATAAATATAGATAAATACAATCAGATTAGCATCTCAGCAGATAAGTGCACTGTAAATTTGTGGGGGTGCAGAGGTTCAATGTATGTGGGATTATTTAAGACTACCTTTTCCCTTGCCCCACCCCGCCCCTGAAATATAAGTGGTTATTTCTTGCTTTATTTTTTCATACTATTTGAAATTTCATTTTCTTTTGCAATCTGTAAATTGGCTATACCAGGTAAGAGATGGGACCAGAAACATCTGTAAGACCATATCAGGGAAAAAAATCCTCTCACTACTGGCTTAAGCGATGCTCCTTACTAGTTAGGTTGACTTGTTTCAAAGTTACCTGAATAATGTGTATCATGGAAGAAAGTCTGCTGAGTTGTCCCGGTAAGTTTTGAAGTTATACATGTAAACTGAAATTTCCTGATCTTGTTGAAAATGCAAAGAATAGGGAACCATTTGAATATTTAAGTAGTTTTCCCAACATGGAACATTCTATTGGAGTCTATAATCCCGAAAATTAAGGTGGATCAAAGCATATAGTTCATGCCCAAATTTACCTGTAGGGAATGCTAAACATAAAACAAAAACAAAAACAAAAACCTGAAACCACTGAGTTCCGTGTGGATGCACATGTGTGCACTTGTGGGCGTGTAAAATTATTGTCATGTTTTATCAATGACTTTTGAATTAAATATATCAAACACAGAGGTCCAGCAATTTAGAAAATTTACTCTCTGTGCTTTACAAAAAGCTATATACGTGTTGCTTTTTTTTAGTTCCTTTATTTCTAGCAAATTATGGTAGGCATCTTTTATGACCATAGCCTATTTATCTTAGCAGGAAGCATTAGTAAAATGCGTCTGCCGGTCATGGATGCTCATCTGATAAGTGCTTCTCTGTGCACTGAATGTTTTAACTTTCATACACAGAGAGAACAATTTTTCCCCAGGGTAAAATCTATTTCATAGATTAATATACACCCTTTCATCATTTAAATGGGCTGCAGTTAGAGATCTATGTTTATGATGCTGCTTTGGTGCACTGATAGGTGGATAATACATATTCGGTCCTTTCAAAAGCAACACAGTTGTATTATTCACACCATTGCCTTTAATGAGCTGGCTTTGAGCCATCATCATCAATTCTGACATTTACGCTCCCTTCATGTTGTACCAGAGCCTTGTGATGACATAATTGTTGCTTGTATAATAAGTGCCGATGTGAAGTACATTAGCCATGAAAAACCTAATTTATAACCCAAATGGCCAGTTGGACCATTATCTGGAAAAAAAATAGAAGATCTCACATTTTCAAAATCAATGCTACTTCAGGGCAGACAAAATATATGCTTAACATCTTACAGCTTGGTGACGATTGCAAGGTTGATTGAAATGCCTCAAAAATAGGGAAGAGGGCATGAAGCTGAGCAATATAGAGCTTGTAATTTATTTCTTTAATACAGCAGCAGTTTGTCAGGAGTGTCACAAAAATGTGGATTTGGCTTTATTGTTGTTTGCACGCTGCTCAGTGCAAATGAATAATTCATTCCAAGGCAGAGAAAACAGAAGAAATATTAACAGTTATTTAACCTGACCACTATTATATTTCAAAAAACTGCATTGTCACCAGGGTTTCCGGACAAGATACGAAACACTCATTTAAACTTAAATTTTATATGAACAACAAATGCTTTTTTAGCATCAATATATTCTCAAACATGGCAACCTGAATGGTCACCAGATTGTTGGTCCCCTGCTGCATGCTGCCCCAGTTGGGTGTGGATGGGGTAAGGGAGATGGAAGAGTGTGTTAAGATCTGCTTGGATTCCTTTCAATACTTTGGTGTCATTTATATGAAAATGCATTCCTAAGCATTCTACATGAATATCTGTTCGGTACCCAGAAACAACCGAGAGAATAAACTATGCGCTGTACTTAAATCGTACTTTAAATCAGTCTTGTTCACTTTGATCTAAGAAAGGTGCTTATTTTTAATAGATAGGGCCGAATTTAATAATGACTTTCTCAAAAACTTTCTAAAATTGAACATGCCTGCCTCCAAAGGCATTGTAAGTTAAGGAAAGCCATAATAAGGTGTTATCCTTTAAATTTGTTCTGGAAATAGTTCAAATAAATCATGCATTGGGAATATTTTCCACACCATCAGTTAAGGGAGGTATTTACGGTGTCAAAGCAGCTGATAAATTTGGTCCATTCAGCCACTAGTCAGTGAAAAGGTTTATCAGCCTAATTATCTGCCCAGCCAAGTATTTCACCAAAAGACTGATAAATTTTGTCCGATGAACTCATCGGATGATTTTGCTGAACCTCATCTTTGATTTTACTCCAAGACTCAGTGTGTTCTAGCATAGAAGACATTTGCTGCAGATTTTATGTGAAGAAACTCACTTAGGTTTCATGAAATCATTCCAGCCAGAACCCTAGTTTGGAATGTGTTGATACACATTAGTTTGCACATGTCAACAAACTAGCACTGATTGAAGATAATCTACGTAACAGTGATGGAAAAGACTCAAATTTCTATTGTTTGTGCTGTGCTGTTTTGAGGCCTTGCTCCATATGATATTAAGTGTTGCAAATATAATAAACACTATATGATATTAGCATCTAAATGATGTTTAATATTAACGTTATCACTAATATGGAAACTCACTGAATTTTGCCTGTGAAGCGTATTGTAGTCATGGCACTGGTCACAAAGAATCTTAAAACAAAGCCACTAAAGATTTAGAGGTTTTGTTTGTTTGTTTGTTTGTTTTTTGTTTTTTGTTTGTTTTTTACCAAGACCTAACCTAGTGTATCAGGACCACTTTACACATAGAGCATCTATAGAGTGTAGAAGAAAACATCTCCAGGTCACTTACACTCGTCTAGGAAGTACACATATACCATCACTGGTTAATTACAACAACAACAGCAACAACAACAGAATAAAACCCTGAATTACCCACAATCTTCAAGTGTTTCTACTTTCAGGAAATTATTTCTGGCAACTATTCTCAATACCATTGTGAATAATGGGCTATTTTATTTTTCATGTTGGTTTAACACCTATATTAGGAAATATGTACTTGAGAATAGATTAGAAATCTCATTCAATCTCATTCCTCCCCCAAAGATAGGTTATACCTTGATTTGTGGTTGCATGTAACATAACGTTTTAATATTATTGTTGTAATTACTAATATTTAATTTTTAAGTCAAAGTCTTTGGTGACTTGTGTGATTATACAAAAGGGAAGAATTAAAATGTGTTGATTGTCTATTTTGTGTCTAATACTTACTGTAATCAGAAGAAACTATCCTAAGGAGAAGAAAATGTCTAAAATCTTATAGGTAAGGAGTGGAAGAGTGAAGTCTGAATCATTTACAACACACATCTTTTTAAAAAATTTTTTTTAATTAAAAGAATTTGTTTAATGTTTCTTTATTTTTGAGAGAGAGACACAGAGTGTGAGCAGGGTAGGGACAGAGCGAGAGGGAGACACGGAATCTGAGGCAGGTTCCAGGCTCTGAGCTGTCAGCACAGACGTGGGGCTCGAACCCACCCACTGCCAGATCATGACCTAAGCCAAAATTGGACACTCAACTGACTGAGCCACTCAGGCACCCCACAACATATCATCTTCTAATAAATCTTTAATTACCTAGAACCAACTATGGCCACTGCAATCTGTGCCTTCATCAGCCTTGCATGTAGACTCTCTGATATGTATCAAACAGGATAGGTAGGGCCGGTTTTGTAACCAACAAGCCCAGAATCTTGGTGGCTTAAAATAGTATTATTCATTTCTTATTCATGCTACATATCAATCTGAGTTTGTTGGATCGTGTTGCTCTCTCTCTTTATCCCTGTTCTTAATCTGTTATCACTTGTAACTAATACAGAATGGAAAAAAGCAAAAACATAGCAAAGCTCATACACTATCACTTTAATTCCCAGCTGGAAAGTGCATATTTTACATTTGTCATTTGTCACATTTTATTGGGGTGTCATTTTTCACATCCTATTGGCTCACATAAGTCTCATGGTCTCATGAGACTTCATATTATTTGGAAAGTGTAATCTTTCCATATACCTGGAAGTAGAGGGAGTAAGAATATGTATGGGATCAGACCTGATGACTATCATCTCATATTAACTCAATTATCCCCCCACCTTTTTTTTTTTTTTTTTTTTTTTTTTTTTTTTTTTTTTTTTTAGAGAAAGACATGTTTTGATTTGCCAAAGTCTACTTCCACTTTGTTCTTCTGGAGTTTTTATGAGGAACTTCCATTTCTTCTGATGTACAGTACTAGAAGCTAAAAATAGGAAGCTGAAGTTGAGTTAGTCTCAGTGTTTTTGCTCATTTCTACTGTCAAAGGATTTAAAAAGAAATCTATGCACATTAATTTTATATAGCTGAAATTCTTACCCATTTTATTGACCTATAAAATTGCATATCTCTTGCTGTCCATTTTTCCATTTTTTTCATTCCCTAATACACTTAATTTTTTCTATCTTCAGTTTCTTTATCTATCTCATTCAGGCATGATACATCTCATTGACCTTCATGTCAAATAGGATGACTACACTTTTGACCGAATATGCTATAGAAAGTGAGGACAGAAGATACTTAAAAGACTTGTTCAAGATCTCAACTCCACTTTGAAGCATACCTCTAGATTTCTCAAGGCAATCTCAGTTTCAGTAACTGAATAAAGGCCCACGATTTAACCTAAAAGTGCTGACCTTGGCTTCCCACTGAGAAACAGTATGGCAATTAAGTTGATCTTGCCTGCTTCAGGCAAGATGTTTGGACACTGTTTATAGGAAACTAGTACAATAGATACTTGATTGGCTTCTTGGTAAAGGAGACTTATTTTCTGAAATAGCCCTTTTCCTTAACAAAAATGTCTCATTTTTCTCCTCGTGAACCATCTTTATCACACCTATCTCTGGACAATTGTCTAAATTCCCGGGTTATGGACATTTGACTGTGAAGAATAGGTCTCAGACTCTGGTAGTTTATAAATATTCTTGTTCTTTTAAAGACTTCTGAAGCATCAGCCGCAATAGCAAAAAGTAATGAACATATTCCTGTTTATATTTAACTTAATATTCACAAATATCACTCATCATATCGTTAATTAGCATGTTGAAACATATTTGTTGAAGTGAGACTCCTTAATTAAATGCATACAGTCTTAGCATCCTACACAAAGAAACAAACTAGTTTCCAGTAATTCACTTACTTATATACATTTATATTGTGCCAGTCCTTATTGTATCGTGGCATTTTAACAAAGGATATACCTGGTATCACCTTTGTAGAAATCTGGTTCTGTGAGTTTTCAAAACAGTGTCATCTATGATGATGTAGAAGGAAATACGTGTTAGCCATGCTGGTGTAGAAGGAAATATTTCAAGCTGAAGCTACTGTCCACAGTGGGTGTATTCACATAAGTGCAGTCAGAAG
The DNA here is from genome assembly GCF_016509475.1 of Prionailurus bengalensis. Classification (NCBI taxonomy): domain Eukaryota; kingdom Metazoa; phylum Chordata; class Mammalia; order Carnivora; family Felidae; genus Prionailurus; species Prionailurus bengalensis. Next base: position 230,173,006 of record NC_057343.1, read on the forward strand.
GGCTATTGGGCTGAATGAAGGCCATGATTTTACTGGCAGATGTAGGCGAGGGGCCCAGGAAGATGATGGGCAGAATGTTGAATACAATCTTCATTTGTTCCAAAATTTATTTTTTAGGGCAGATTTGGGGGGGGGGGTAGTTAATGAAAACAGATTTTGTTTGTTTTTAAATCTTTTCTTTTTGTGTAGTTTTGTAGTAGTGGTGGTACATTCCTGTGGACCACAAGAACTCCCATCACCTCCTTTGCATTGTTCTTGGTGGGATTTGGGTCAGTTTCCTACAAAAAGACCAGAGCACCCCAGTGACGAAGCATCTGGAGCTCAGGACAGTTACCGCAAGGTGGTAGGTTGAGCTTCTTAGGGAGAAAATCCTAGCCATCTCTTGCTCTTGAGGGGGCCAATTTACCAGTCCTTCCTTAAAATAGGTCATTGTTGCGTGACTTTCTCCTTTTGCGGTAAGCTTAGCAGTTTTACCAGAAGATATGTCATGTTGATTGGTTCCTCAGAAGTTTGGAAGCAGCCCTATTTCAACACTGATCTCCCTGATAAAATGTATCCAGTTTTGTCTCTATTTATTCTCTTTAATTATTTGTGCACCAAGTCTTTAGGAGACAATTTTATCATAAGCTGCCATCAAATAAACCCCTAATGTGCAGTGGTGTTGTCTTTTCTTTCCTCTTTCTCTCTCCCTCCCACTCTTTCTTTCTTTCCTTCTTACTTCCTCCTCCTCCTTCCCACCTCCCCTTCTTCCTCTTCCCCTTCCCCTTCCTCCTGCTTCTCCTCCTCCTCCTCCTCCTTCTTCCTCCTCCTCCCCCTCCTCCTTCTCCTCCTCCTCCTCCTCCTCTTCTTCTTCTTCCTCTTCCTCCTCCTTTTTTTCTTCTCTTCCTTCTACTCCTTCTTCTTCTTTTCTTCTTTTTTCAATTAGAAAATTTTGATCTTTTCTTTTCTATTCGAGTCCAAACAGAAAGCTCATATTGGTTTATTCACTCATACAAACACTTACGTAATGTTTACTGTGTACTAATGAAGCTTTATGCACAGTACTGGGCACACACAGATAAATAGTCTACATCTCATAACCTACTGATGATAATAGCCAGGTTCACAATTGGATGCCAGGCAGGTGTCAAGGAAGGCTTTAGAATTTTTCTTTGATTAGATTATTGTTTATATAATGGCCAAATTACTTCGTTAACTAATTTTTTTTGTGTGTGTATTTGATTCTTCATGCTTTGCAAAAATACCTAGGTATCAAAAAGAGATCTTGGTGTAAAACTTTGTAAATATGTGATGGTCAAGTTAAGTCAGTTATGGATTGTATGTAAGAGTATACTAGTGTCTAATTAAATGATTAAAGCTAAATGATTAAATTTCATTAAGTAATGAAATTCTGGAATTATTGTGATAGCAATAACTTAGCTTTACAATTGTTCAGGCATAAGAACCTTGACATTCCTTGAAAATTGTACTACATCCCATGCTTCCTGTAACATTTCCTCCCCCACGATGCATGTCAAAACCACTCATCATGTTATTATTTCTTGCACTTATTTTTTACCACATCCAGGGCTATAGAATTTGGATGAATGTCAAAGTCTACACAGAGGTTATGACTTAATAATTAGGTAACCTCAATTTTAAATTTGCAACTGTATCATTGAAAGCAAATAACTGAGTGAAGAACAAGGGAGAAGGGAAAATTAAATCCTTTTTTAAGTTGTGTAGACCTAAATACCTGATAAACGATGCACATGAGTACAATGAAGCCCTTTCACTGTTGCTGAAAAATGTATTTCAAAATTTACTGGGAGCATGCTTTAGTGAAAGATAGAGTGGCAGTAACAAAAGTTAAAAAAATTCACATGTATTAAGAAAAAAATATATTTTATCATTATTTTTTAATGTTTATTTATTTTTTTTAAATTTTTTTTTCAACGTTTATTTATTTTTGGGACAGAGAGAGACAGAGCATGAATGGGGGAGGGGCAGAGAGAGAGGGAGACACAGAATCGGAAACAGGCTCCAGGCTCTAAGCCGTCAGCCCAGAGCCTGACGCGGGGCTCGAACTCACAGACCGCGAGATCGTGACCTGGCTGAAGTCGGACGCTTAACCGACTGCGCCACCCAGGCGCCCCATAATATTTATTTATTTTTGACAGAGAGAGAGAGAGAGAGAGAGAGAGAGAGAGAATGAGCGGGGGAGGGGCAGAGAGAGAGGGAGACACAGAATCCAAAGCGGGCTCCAGGCTCTGAGCTGTCAGCACAGAGCCCGACGCGGGGCTCGAACTCATAGACTGTGAGATCATGACCTGAGCTGAAGTCGGACACTCAACTGACTGAGCCACCCAGGCACCCCAAGAAAAAAACATTTCAAATCTCATGTTGCTTATATGTGATTCTGTGATGATCCCTGTAACAAGAAAAAGTGCTAACTGCTAGTTGGGACTGTTCTAAAGTGTGAAATTGATTTTGAATGTCTCTCTATCTTTGCCACTATTCTGCAATGTCAGAAAAGCCTCAGACTACCTAAAGGGCCATTGGGGCTTCATTGCCACTGTAGTGTCTCTTTCTTCCCAGATTAAAACAAATGTCAGTCTTGTGTGTGCACAGCAAAGGACGCCAGGTGGCTTTGGCCTCAGGATAAAGCTGTGAGGTAGAACGCACAAGCAGTAAGACTATTTCACTTACCCCTCTCAGCTCTGCCACTTCTCATCTGTTGTGGGATGACAAATGTGCTTTTGTCCTGGGGCAGTTGATTGAATACATTCTGAGTCAAAATTGTTGTCAAGAAGAGGGTTTCGTTTTCTCTTTTCATTATTTGATGAGGTGAAGGGAAGTCTATTATGAGGTGTAGTGAGGTTCCAAAGGCGCCTGTTATGTATCTGAAAGTTATAAATGATTTGGGACTTTTCAGCCCTGCTTTTCTACAACTGCTGCAGTAATAGACCTATTGGGGGGTGGGGGGGAGGACAGGCTTCACAAGTATTAGGATTTTCCTGAAATGTCCATAGTCTTGGGGTCTGCTTGAAGAGTTTCTTAGATTGAATGAAGAGCATGGCAAATGAGAATGAAAGCAATTAATCTCCTGTGCTCTTTGCTGGCTAGAGATAGTACAGTAAGATGTTGAAGTTACTTTCAATTGCTTCTGGTGATGATGGTTCACTTAAAGCCCACTCGGAGGTCTTTATTATAAACTGTCTGATTTTCCTAATTGTTTCCTTCATCTCTGTTCTACTCCCCCAGCCAGATTATAGACATGCCTCATCATGTATTATGCTTCTCCAAGGTGCCCGACATATATTTGATTTCCCCATACTCGGTTGTTTTATAATAGGACAATAGAGATTTTTAAACACTGAAAAGTAGTATATAATGTGAAGATACGAGGCCCTATGACTATCGTGTGTAGTGTTGCTTCTCAAACTTCCTTTGGTGCAAGACGGATTTATGTGCTTGTTTTCCCCTTAACCCATTGCAGATGAGAAATGAAAGTCAAAAAAAAAAAAAATAGAATACCAGTCTGTATTTTTTTTTTGTTTAGATTCAATAGACATAAAATTAATCTTCAAAGTACCATAAATGCTTTCAAACACTTATTCTCAATTTCTGTACTTAATTCATTGCAAACAGGTAACGGTCCGTGGACAACGATGGTGCACGGGCCCCCTTTTGAACACCACTGGATTAGATCACACATGACTAGTTTTTATCTGTTATCTATAAAGTGAGTCATAATTTCATTGGCTTTATATGTGTATTTTGCTCAGCTACAAATATGCAATATTAGGGAAAACACTTTTTAAAAATGTAATAATTTTATGTATGTACAGTGATGACTGGAACTTGGGTTATATTTTAATTTCTGAAGTTGAAGGATTTTCTTATTTTCGTTTTTCTGGTTTTGGCTTGAATTATGTCCCGTATGCAAATTGGCATATGGAATGAAAACATTGTAAATGATCACAAAGTAGTTTCTTGCTGCATTTATAGGTGAGAAATTCAAGAACCAGATAAAGGTAAACCATAAGATCCTACTTTTTAAATACAAATGACAAAGCATTCCTCTACTTTTGTCTTTGTTATAAACATTACTATATGTCCACACAGAACCATGTGAGGAGTCTGTAAATGGTGGCTAATGCTGAGAGGTGGAGATGAGAGAAAGGAATTAGTGATGTAGGCTGAAAGAGGCCACTGTGAACTGGAAAATATGCAAACCTTCAGAGTGGAAGACATGGGCAGGGGTCCAACAGTCAGCCTTCGACAATCCAGAAGTTAATGGTCTGTGGACTGGTCATCTAAATATGGAGACCATGAATAGGGAGACACCAATTCTGAATACACAGACATGTATTGGGGGTTGGAATTCAGACTGAGCATCAAGAAAGATGAGAGAGAAAAGTGTTCACCTGGCAAAGAGAAGAGGATTTCTAATGGATACCAATGCCCATCCTTCCTGGGTCAAGCCAGTGGACCTATCCCTCCAGACCCATGACTATCTGTCCTTACTTTGCATAATAATCCACCTTTCTGGTGTGGACAGAAGAGGCATAGGAATCTGTTTTCTCCCTCAAGTATTCACGGGGGTTGTGGGGGGGTGCTATTGGCTGATGAACACATGAGATTGAATCCTTTAAAGATCTCTCATGCACGTTTTCAGTGTTTGGGGCTCCGTGGTGCAGAGCCAGCCTTTGGTGGAATGAAGTGTGATGCTGCGTTTGGAAATACCAGCTCTTCTGTCTCCCATCCCACATGCCACACAAGTTGGTGTCTTCTCCATGAGAATAATCAGGGAAGGTGCTGTGCCTCAGAAAGTGAGAACCAAAACAAGCCCGGCAGCAGCCTTCTCGTTATTTATTTTCCTCACACACATAGACTGTGACCCACTCTGTGAAATTAAGTGAGAAACTTGGGTCAATTACTAGAGAATTTAACTTAAAACAAAAGAAACAAAAAGCATTTGAAAAAGACCCAGATGATACACATGTTAGCTTGTGTTCTCAGTGTTCGGATTTCTCTAGCATGTCATCAATTTCTCTCAGTTTTTTTTTTAACTGGCCATAATTTTTGTAATTTAAATTTTAGTTAACATACAGTGCAATATTGGTTTCAGGAATAGAATTCAGTGACTCATCACTAATATATGGCACCGAGTGCTTATCTCAACCAGTGCCCTCCTTAGTACCCATCGCCCATCTAGTTTTGAATTTTTTTAAGTTTATTTATTATTTTGAGAGAGAGAGAGAGAAAGCATGAGTTGGGGAGGGGCAGAGAGAGAGAGGAAAAGAGAGAGAGAGAGAGAGAGAGAGAGAGAGAATCCCAAGCAGGTTCCGCATTGTTAGTGCAGAGTCCCACTCGGGGCTCAAACTCACAAACCGTGAGACTATGACCCGAGCTGAAGTTGGATGCTTAACTGACTGGGCCACGGAGGTGCCCCTCTGGTTTTGATTTTGAAAGAGAGCACAAAGTTTTAATCGTACTGCATGAAAGACACAGATAACACAGTGACGTTGTGGGTAAGCTTACCACTCCCCTGACCGTAGGTCCAGCTCAGACTCTGGATAGATTCACCTGCTTTTCATTTTAGAAAACATTATGCTTGATTATTAGGAGTCTTGATCATAGCATGGTCTTAGAAGTTGCAACATTCTCGAATTAATAATTCATTAATAGTCCTTTTGTCAGGTGTATGTAGTGTTTGATCTTCATACGGTAAACAGGAATATAAATACATGAACATAGCTCCTATGATCACTTTCATCTACTTAACTGGTGAATCAGGCATAATTCTTCCATGTTGTAAGCTGTTCATGTTTCCTTTTTGTACATGCTAACAAGAAACCCTGACTTTTCTGACTGCTGTTTATATTCATTTTATTTAAAGCAGAATTCAGGGTTTAGATGCATATACTCATAAACACTGGAATCATGACACTTCACCAGCCTAACTGCTAACTGAACTGATTTCCCTCAGGAAAGTTTAAGTAGGGTTAAAATATCAGAGGACTCTGTTTTCATTTTATCAAATATCTAGAGCAAGGGTGAGCAAAAGACACCCATGGGACAGATCTGGCTTGCTGCCCATATTTGTTAGTAAATTTTCATGGGATCACGGGCCATGCCTGTTTTTTAAGGGTTGTCTGTGGATGCTTTCACATGACAATGACAGAGTTGAGTAGCAGTGACAGAAACTGTATGGCTTGTGAAGATTAAGATACTATCTAGCTGGCCCTCTGCAGGGAAGTCTGCCAACTCCTGATCTAGCTGATTAACCACACTTTAGCAAAAGCTTTGGATTTTTTGAGTAGTATGAATAAACATTCAGGTTCTTAACTATACATTGAAGATATAGCTGTATCTTTATCTGGGATAGATGATTTAGATAGAAAAAAAAAATCTGTGAGCAGATTAATTTCATCCAGACTATCAGTGATGTTATCGGTGATATTAGATTTTATGTTCTATAGATATTTAACTTAAAAACTAACCTGTATAGGGAATGTGCTGCATGCCAGATACTGCTTTACATCTTTATCTATACTTTCTTATAAACATCACGACAATCCTATCAGGTAGATGTTAATGTTATCCTCACTCTACAGATGAGGTGACCGAGGCTGATGAAATTAAAGAACTTGGTGATGTTCACATAACTGGCATTGGCAGAGCTGGATTTGAACTCAGGAAATCTTGGTTTAGAATTCACATTCTTAGCCATCATGCTCCTTCTATTTGGTAACAATGAAAAACTTCCTAATGAATATTTATTTATTTAAAAAAAGTTTTTTAAAGAGAGAGAAAACAAGCAGGACAGAGAGAGAGAGAGAGAGAGAGAGAGAGAGAGAGAGAGAATGAGAGAGAGAGAGAGAGAGAGAGAGAGAGAGAGAGAGAGAATCCCAAGCAGGTTCCACATGGAGCCTGGCTGAGGGCTCGATCCCATGACCCTGGGATCCCACGACCTGAGCTGAAATCAAGGTTCGGATGCTTAACTGACTGAACCACTCAGGTGTCACAGTTTCCTAATGCATTTTAATACTTAAGTCCATTATTATTGCCAGTTATATGTGTTAATGGTAATATGTAAGCTTATATTTGCATTTGTTGCCATATGGCATACTATTTCTGATTACTACATAGAGTTTTCTTATTAATTTCACTTATATGCAACCCACAACCAATACTTTCATGGTTAACCATGTTTTATGCTCTTTGTACCTGTTTCTATGGAGAATAGTTACTAGAGTGAGTTTCAACTTCTCTGCTAATTGTTTGAAATACTGTAGAGACAAATTAAGAATAGTTAACTATGTAAATATCCTTGAACATTTTACTTTCAAGATAGTCTCAATGTCTTCCTTTTGAGACAATGGTGGGAAAAGAAAGGGATCTAGCTTAAGAAAATGAAGTAAAAAGGTACAATTAAGTAAAATTATGGGTAAGACTTTATATAATCATCTCCCTGAAAATTATAGGGTTTCTCTATCTTGTGTAAAGAAATGTTTTACCCAAAGTGTTTCTCCAACTTCTCTTTGGTAGTATATTAACAGTTATCTAGTGGCAATGTGATCCAGAATTGAGGTAATTATGGTGTAAATTTAGGCTAAAAATATGCACCCACCCCAGGTATTTGGTACGTGAGGCAAAAAGATGCATTCCTCAAATGTAAAGACCTCAAACCTCTTTTTTCACCTGGTGCATGGATTTTAATTTGAAACTTATTATTTTCTTTCCAGGTTCGTATCGTGAGTTGATATCATGCTTTCTAGAGCCTAGAGATCCTGTCATGGTGAGCATGTCTTGGCACTTCTACGAATTCAAGCTGAAATATTTTTAACTAGTGAGATTGTTAAATAACCAGGCGTTTGGCAGCAGTAAAGTAGTTTTTAGAAGGTTTCTGACAAAGTAATGCCTTACAAGGTATTCTCTGTACCTAGTCTGAGTGGATAGAGGGTCAGAAAAACACATATCAGTCTCTCCTTTCCTTTTTGTAACTTCATCACCAAAAATTTCCCATTAGTGACATTCTTCTGTATTTAGCACTGTGCAAACACTTGTACAATTATTTATAAGAATTTTTTTAAATGTTTATTTATTTATTTTGAGAGCAAGAGAGCACGAGCAGGGGAGGGGCAGAGATACAGAGAGAGAGAGAGAGAGAGAGAGAGAGAGAGAGAGAATCCCAAGCAGGCTCTGCCCTGTCAGCACAGAGCTCTAAGTGGGGCTTGAACTCAAGAACTATGAGATCATGACTTGAGCTCAAATCAAGAGTCAGACACTTCACGGACTGAGCCACCCAGGTGCTCCTACAAGTATTTATAGGTCAAAGTCTGTAAACAACATGGAAAATATATTTCACTATTAGAAGAAGTGACTGAGGCTCTTCCTATTAGGCCCTGAGAAATCCTCCCAAAGACTTGCACATCCTTCTCACAGTTTGCCAGTTTGGCCTTGCCAGGCCCATCATGGGACCACCAAGTACTACACTTTCCAGCCTTTCAGACTTGTGGACAGCAAGCATGAAGCTTATTTTCCACCAATTAAATATACACATAGTGTTCTTGGACTGAAAAATGGCTTACCTGGGGAAACAGGTAGTAGAGTTGGGGAACCAGACGTTGGGGTTGGTTGCGGTGGTCTGGCATGGTGGCATTGGTTGGGGTTTTGTAGCATGGCAGTGTCTTTGTCTTTCCCAGGGCACTGTGCTGTGACTCTCAAAGTTCTTCCCGGAAGTTCAGGCTAGAACACTTCTCTCAGTCATCCGTCAGTTCTGTGAGTTCTCAGAATCCCATTATTGTTATTATTGTTATTATTATTATTGTTATTATCATTATCATCATGTCTATTCCTTTTAGAACTAGAGTGAATTCTGTGTATGTATATATAGGATAGGCTAAGCATTCTAAAACCAACAATGAAGTCGAAGTTGGGCATCTGGGGCACCTGGATGGCTCAGTCTATTATACATCCGACTTCAGCTCAGGTCACGATCTCACGGTCCATGGGTTCAAGCCCCGCGTCGGGCTCTGTGCTGACAGCTCAGAGCCTGGAGCCTGCTTCAGATTCTCTCTCTCTCTCTTTCTCTGACCGTCCTCTGCTCACGCTTTGTGTCTTTCTCTCTCAAAAATAAATCAACGTTAAAAAAAAGAATCCATTTTTTAGGTCAGAGTCCAAAGCACTGAGAGCAAGTGGACGGTGAGATTATAGTCAGGACTCAGAGCCTGAATCCATACGCACCTCAGCTTCCGCAGCAGCTACATAATTCCTCTCCACTTTCTCCAACACCTCCATGCACACAACACTCTATCTCACTGAGATCTTCAATCTGTTGATCCACAAATGTATCTCTGTTTTCACAGTAAATTTACTAATTCACTTTTTCATGATTATCACATCCATTTTGCCTCTTGTGAAATCCCATCTATCTCTCCTAGTGCCCCCAGCTCACAGCCGATTACGTACATCATATTTCAGTGGGAATGTAAATGCCACCAGGAAACAGCTCTCTTTTTCACCTGGTCACATCAAAACATACCTGTTTGTCTTACCTGTGCATCCATCCCCTCTTTTGAAGTGAGCAACTTTTCCTACCAGAGGCAAGTCCTTCCCTAAATGACCTAGATTCCATGCCTTCTGGCTTTCTCAAAGATTTTAATCCTTTGGTCATTACCATTCTCCTGCATTGTCAGCTTCCCTTTTTCTGATGGATTTTCATATCACATACAACTATGTTCTTAACTTTTACAAAAGTCTCCTAACCTTCATTTATTCCCTCAGCTACTGTATTATCTTGGCTACAGAGTCATTTTTCTCAAATGGATTATCAAATCACCCAGTGTTGATTTCCCCATAAAACAGGCTACATGAGCATCTCACAGAACCCAAGGGTAGTGAATAAAGCCAGGCCATATTGTGGGCTCGTTCTGAGAAGTGGGAAACCATCAGGCACTAGGTTTTCTTTCTCTCAATATCTTGTTCTGCCTGGACTTTTATGTCTGTTTCTTTCTCTAGATGTGTGTCATTTCTTCTCTCTGTGAAACACAGTAAGATATAGAGAAGATTGCTAGAAATAATTTCTGTCTGATAAAATATGTAAAACCCTTGGCCTGGCCTTTTTGAGATAACCCGCATTGTGGGTGAACAATATGCCTCAAGTTTTCTGGAATAAATCTCTGTGTTTCCTTTGAATGTGTCTCTAGGCAGAGATTGGCCAGATGGGGGCTCAGGTTTTATTAAAGTTATTTATGTCTTCAAAAGACTAGCTTTTACTTAAAAATTTCAGTGCTGTCTTTTTATAAATTTTAATGTAGAGTATAAGCAATAACCTTAAAGGCTCAGTGGGAAATATATAGTATATTTCATTGAAATGAAACATAACACATAGCATTCAGCTAACAAAGATTTTTATCAGCAAGATGGTATGCTTTATGGAAATATTCAACAAAGATAGTCTGATCATCCTGCATTTAATGATCCCTTGCCTCCAAGTTGATTTTTTTATTGTTAATAAGTATTCTTTAATAGATCCTTTAGCATTATGTTAATACATAGATTCTGTATCTAGAAAATATGTAGTTTCAAATTATTGCTTTGTCACTTAATAGCTATACTGCTTTGGGAGAGTTACTTTAATCCATTTGTTCCTCAGTTTATTCATCAATAAAATGGAACTATATGGGAGCTATATGTGCCTAGAAGAGCATTTGCTGCTAACTACTAATAATATTTGTCATTGTATACCTGAAAAATCCTATCATGTCCTCACTATTAAATCACAGTTTGTCTGGGTATAAAATTCTAGATTAATAGAATATTTCCCACAGAAGATAATATTATAGCTTGCCTGGCATTTTTGTTACTAATGAAAAGTCTGCCAAAAGTCTGCCAAGAAATAACTCTTTTTTTTCTTGGTGGGTTTTACGACTGTCTCTCTCTCTTTTTAAAATGCATGTTTTATTGCTTAATATTGTGGTAAGGTTAATTGCATATATATTTTTTTCCTTTTTTTCTTGTGGTAAAAATTCTCTTAAAATTTTTTTCATGTTTATTTATTTAGTTTGAGAGAAAGGGGGAGGGAAAGAGAGAGAGAAGGAGAGAGAAAATCCCAAGTAGGCTCTATAGCATCAGCACAGAGCTGGACATGGGGTTAGATCTCACAAACCTTGATATCATGAGCTCAGTTGAGATCAAGGGTCAGATGCTTAATAAATGTTTATTTATTTTTGAGAGAGAGAGAGAGGGAGAGAGGGAGAGAGAGAGAGAGACAGAGCGTGAGCAGAGGAGGGGCAGAGAGACAGGGAGACACAGAATCTGAAGCAAGCTTCAGGCTCTGAGCTGTCAGCATAGAACCCGATGTGGGACTCAAACTCACAAACCGTGAAATCATGACCTGAGCCGAAGCCAGACGCTCCACTGACTGAGCCACACGGGTGTCCCACATGGTAAAAATTCTTAACATGAGATTTACCTTCTTAACAAATTTTTAAGTGCAAAACACCATATTGTTAACTATAGTCACTATATGGTATAGTAGACCTGTAGAAATTGTTCAATTTTATAACTGAAACTTTATACTCATTGGACAACTCTCCATTTTTCCTACCACCCCAGACCCTAGCAGCCACCATTCTACTCTCTGCTTCTATGAGTTTGACTGTTTTAGATTCCTCATGTCAGTGAGATCATGCAGATTTTGTCCGTGACTGGCCTATTTCACTTAGCATAATGCACTTCAGATTTACCATTGTTGTTGCAAATGGTGAAATTTCCTTCTTTTGTAAGTCTGAATAATATTCTATAATATGTAGACAATATTTTATCCATTCATCTGCTGATGGAAATTTGGGTTTGTTTCCATATCTTGGCTATTGTCAACGTTGCTGCAATGAACAGGAGAATGCAGTTACCTCTTTGAGACCCTAGTTTCGATCCTTCTGGAAATATGCAGAATTGAAATTGCTGAATCATATGGTAGTTCTGTTTTTAAGTTAGGGTAGTTCTATTTTTACTTTTTTTTTTTTAATGGACATGCTCATGATGTTTTCCATAGAGACTGAAACCTTTTACATTCCTTCCAAGAGTGTACAAGCACCCTGATTTCTCCACATCTTTGTCAAAACTTTTTTTTTTTTTTTTTTTTTGGATCACAGTCACCTTATCAAGTAAGAGGTCATATCTTATTGAGGTTTTGATTTGCATTTCCCTGGTCTTTAGTGACAGTGAGCATCTTTTCATGTACCTGGAGACCATTTGAACGGAGAAATGTTTGAAGGAATATCTCTCAAGTCCTTTGCCCCCCCCCTTTTTTTATAATTTAACTTTATTTTTTTTATGTTTTAAGATTTACATCCAAATTAGTTAGTATATAGTGAAGCAATGATTTCAAGAGTAAATTCCTTAATGCCCCTTACCCATTTAGCCCATCCCCCCTCCCACAACCCCTCCAGCAACCCTGTTTGTTCTCCATATTTATGAGTCTCTTTTGTTTTGTCCCCCTCCCTGTTTTTATATTATTTTTGTTTCCCTTCCCCTATGTTCATCTGTTTTGTCTCTTAAAGTCCTCATATGAGTGAAGTCATATGATTTTTGTCTTTCTCTGACTAATTTCATTTAGCATAATACCCTCCAGTTCCATCTACATTTGGTGCATAAATATTTATAATCGTTAGGTCTTCTTGGTGGATAGACCCCTTGATTATGATATAATGCCTTTCTGCATCTCTTGATCTAGTCTTTATTTTAAAGTCTAGATTGTCTGATATAAGTATGGCTACTCCGGCTTTCTTTTGTTGACCATTAGCATGATAGATGGTTCTCCATCCCCTTATTTTCAATCTGAAGGTGTCTTTAGGTCTAAAGTGGATCTCTTGTAAACAGCATATGGATGGATCTTGTTTTCTTATCCATTCTGTTACCCTATGTCTTTTGATTGGAGCATTGAGTCCATTGACATTTAGACTGAGTACTGAAAGATATGAATTTATTGCCATTATGATGCTTGTAGAGTTGGAGTTTCTGGTGGTGTTCTCTGGTCCTTTCTAGTCTTTGTTGTTTTTGGCATTTATGTATGTATGTATGTATGTATGTATGTATTTTTTCATCTTTTCTCCCCTCAGAGAGTGCCCCATAAAATTTCTTGCAGGGCTGGTTTAGTGGTCACAAACTCCTTTAATTTTTGTTTGTCTGGAAAACTTTTTATCTCTCCCTCTATTTTGAATGACAGCCTTGCTGGATAAAGAATTCTTGGCTGCATATTTTTCCGATTCGGTACATTGACTATATCCTGCCACTCCTTTCTGGCCTGCCAGGTTTCTGTGCATAGGTCTGCTGCAAACCTGCTCTGTCTTCCCTTATAGGTTAGGGACTTTTTTTCCCTTGCTGCTTTCATGATTCTCTCCTTGCCTGAGCATTTTGTGAATTTGACCATGATATGCCTTGTTGATGGTCGGTTTTTGTTGAATCTAATGGGAGTCTTCTGTGCTTCCTGGATTTTGATGTCTGTGTCTTTCCCCAGGTGAGGAAAGTTTTCTGCTATGATTTGCTCACATAACCCTTCTACCCCTATTTCTCTCTCTTCCTCCTCTGGGACCCCAATGATTCTGATGTTGTTCCTTTTTAATGAGTCACTGATTTCTCTAATTCTTAAATCATGCTCTTTTGCTTAATCTGCCTTTTTTTTTTCTGCTTCGCTATTCTCTATAAGTTTGTCCTCTATATAGCTGATTCTCTGCTCTGCCTCATCCATCCTTGCTGCCGCTGCATCCATCCGTGATTGCAGCTCAGTTATAGCATTTTTAATTTCATTCTGGCTATTTTTTTACTTCTTTTTATCTCTGCAGAAAAGGATTCTAATCTATTTTCAACTCCAGCTAGTATTCTTATTATCATCCTTCTAAATTCTGGTTCAGACATCTTGCTTGTGTCTGCGTTGGTTAAATCCCTGTCGTTTCTTTGTGCTCTTTCTTTTGGGGTGAATTCCTTTGTTTTGTCATTTTGAAGGGAGAAAAGGAATTAATGAGGTAGAAAAAATGAAATTAAAAAAATTAAAATAAAAAAATTAAAATTAAAAATTAAAAACACACCCACACAAAAAGCGAATAGATGATGCTAGATCCTAGGTGTGTTTTGGTCTGGGTGTAGAAAGTGGTTTGACAGATTAGAGAAACAAACAAACAAATAAAAAAAAGAGTGGGGAAAGAAAAATAAAGAAGTCGTTTGAGAATTTGAAAAAATGAATAAAGTAGACTAAAATACACCAAAGTAAAGAATATAGTAGAAAAATTATAGAAAAATATTTTAATAAAAATTAAAAAGAAATGAAGTTTTTGTTTTCTGTATTTGAGAAAAAAGAAACAAAAAAGAGAAAAAAAGACAAAAAAAAGAAAAAAGAAAAGAAAAGACAAAAAAAACCCAAATCGTTTGAAAATTTGAAAAAGTGAATACCCTGTAGTACACTGAAATAAAATGATGGGAGTAAGATATAATTTGAAAAAATTACATTAAAGCAAAAAATATAGTAATAAAAATTAAATGAAAATATTTTAAAAAGAAACTGAAAGTACAAATGAACTTTTTCTCTTTCTGCATTCAAGAAAAAGAAATGAAAAAGAAAAAAAGAAAAAGAAAAAAAAGTAAGTTGTTTGAAAATTTGAAAAGGTGAGTACACTGAAGTAGACTAAAATAAAATGATGGAAGAAAAGTAGAATTTGAAAAAATTTACATAAAAGTAAAAAATATAGTAATAAAAATTAAAGACAGATATTTTTAATAAAAATTGAAAGTAAAAATGAGTTTTTCTCTTTTTGTATTCAAGAATTGTAAAAGAGAAAAAGGAAAAAGAGAGAGAAAAAAAATTGAATAGATGAACCTGCTAACAGATTGAAGTAGGGCTGAAATTGCTTCGTTTTCCCCTAGAGGTCAGTCCATGTAGCTCTTTATAGTCCATAAATTAAGCCGGCGGTGAGGTTTGTGTTCTTGAAGAGTGAAGTTGGCCCAGTCGGGCAGGGCTCGGTGTAACAGCTTCGCTCTCCACTAGATGGCGCAGCTAGCCTACTGGGGTGGATTCTTGCGGTGCTCGTTGGTGCGCATGCGCGGGAACGGTGAAAAATGGCGCCACCCAGCCAGCCAGTCTGTTCTCTCGGATCGGCAATCCTGCACCGGTCCTCTGTTCAGCTCTCCTCCACTCCCGCTTTTTCACTCTCTGTGACCAGGCCCCAGGCAGTACCTCTGGGGTTTTAACTCTATCCCGAGTTTTAATTCAGATGTGGCTGTTTTCCCCGGCCCCTTACTTCTCAAGGACTGTGGCTTTGACCCGTTCCCGCCCCTCTGCGGGAGGGTCTCACCGAGCAATGGCCGAACGATGGCCGAATGTCAGCTGCGCCCAGGAACGCGTGCTGGACCCTGCTGGTGCCGGAGCCCCCATACTGCGGCCGGGTGCCAGCCCGCTCCAGAAAAGTTCCTGAGACAGCGTAGCAGCAGCTTTTCAGGGATTATGGAAAATTGCAACACACACCTGGCACCAGGCTTCACCCTCAACAACCTTGTTCCAGCACCAGCGAATGTGGCCGTTTTCTGGGGTCTGCCGGGACCAGGTGGCTTCAACAGTCTCCACCAAACGTCCTTCCGGCAGTGGAACCGCTTTTCCCCGTGTGGCCAGAGAACCTCCCGGACCCCACTCGGCTCCCGGGGACTCGCCCTTCCCACCAGAGCACCGCCAGGTATGGAAACGCCGAGTTGCAGCCTTTGCGCTCCCCTTGTTTACAGTCTTAATGGAATTTAAACCCTCGCCTCTCTCCCTTCTCCTTTCTCCCTTTTTAGTTTAGTCCCTGCGGCTGTTTCCAATTTTCCACTTTCTCTCCAGCTGCTTTTGGAGAGGGGTGCTTTTCCCATATCCTCCCCCCCCTCCCCAGTCTTCGCCCTCTCTCCGCCCACAAAAGGGTTTCCCTACCTTTCGGGGCTTCTTGCTCCCCAAGTTCAGCTCTTTGTGTCGCGTACCTGCTGAATTCTGTGGTTCAGGTTGTGCAGATTGTTGTGTTAATCTTCCAATCGGTTTTCTAGGTGTGTAGGGTGGTTTAGTGTTGGTCTGGCTGTATTTCATGGATGCGAGACACACAAAAAGCTTCCATGCTGTTCTGCCATCTTGGCACCTCCCCTGGAAATTTTCCCTTTGTCCATTTTTAAATTGAATCTTTTATTTACTTATTTTTGCTATTGAGTTGCAAGAGTTTCTTTTAGGTTTTAGATACTAACCCCTTATCAGGTAAATGGTGCAAATATTTTCTCCCCTTCTGTAGGTTACCTTTTCACTCTGTTGATTGATTCCTTTGCTGTGCAGAAGATTTTTAGCTTGATGTAGTTCCAGCTGTCTATTTTTGCGTTTGTTGTCCATTCTCTTCGTGTCATATCCAACACATTATTTCTAAGACTAACGTCGAGAAGGCTCTTCCTTATGTTTTCTTCTAGGAGCTTCATAGTTTCAGGTCTTATATTTAAGTCTTTAATCTATTGTCAGTTATTTGCTGTGAGTTATGTAAGTTAGGGGTCCAATTCAATATTTCTGCCTGTAGATATCCAGTTTTCCAACACCATTTGTGAAGAGACAGTACAAGCAAACATTCCAGCACAGATTAGATTTTCTGGGACAAGAATAACATGCGGGGAAAGCAGAAATACTTCCTTACCCTGAGTTCAAGCACAGATCTAAATGGTTGGGAGAATCACTTAAAATTACATGGTATTGAATACAGTTGTTATGGAAAGCACAATACTTTTTTCCCCATTTCTAAAGTCCTACTATGTGTCAAAGGATTTGCTAAAACTAATAGACAAAGGATTTGTTATGTGCCGATCAAACATCTTAAATCTTGGAAAATTCAGTACACATATACATACATATGTAATTACCATAATCTATGTACTTCGTAAATTATATAATAGGGGCCGACATTATGCAATAGAAAATGAAATAGAAAAATAAAGAAGGTATTGAAAAATGTTCCTATCACAGTCAAGGAAGATCTAATGTGGCCAAGTGTTAAATTTTATGATAGCTTCCCTATTGAGTACTCATCCTTTTTAATGAAATGGAAAGGACATATAAAACACTTCTGCTGTCTACTGAAGTGTGATGGTTGTCTCCAAAAGAAGCATGTATGTGATTGTTTGAGCTACGAGCCTGTCCGACTGCTCTTTTCATGGAATAACTTTTTCACCTGAAAAAACAACTGACAAACTATGGTTTTCAGACCTGATTATCTGAAAGACATTTTCTCATAAATGAACAAGATGAGACTATCACTTCAAGAAAAATAACTGGTAATATTTGAGGCCAATGTTAAAACGTGAACGTTTAAGGAATAATTAGAATTCTGAAAAATGGATGACTCATCACCATTAGTTTCCCCAAACTTAAGGACTTTTCCGATATGAGATGGCCAGTGATGTTGGCAAATGCACTTTTTAACTTTGTGTAATGAAATGTGTTAACATTTGGGTGATCTCCATAACTGAGGGAACAAATATTTTCTAAATGACCGATGCATGATGTTAGCAAAATCTTGCAATAGTTAAAAAATCTTTTCAGAGTACAAAAACAAAAATAAAAACAAACTACCCTGAAACCACTTACAGATTATAAATGTAGCAGGGTATGAACAGTTCATTGATAGAATCCCAGATTTCATATTATATCTAATCATTGTAAGTTTCAATGTGTTAACAAAAAGAATGTCCACAATTCTGTGGAAAAACTATTAATGGAATCTTACTTTTGCCAACTAGATATCTATCTATTTTTTTCATTTACTTCAACCAAAGTCACATATTGCAACAGATAGGTTGCCAGGCATCCAAAGAGATTGCAAAAGTGAAGAAATATGCTATTCTTCCCCCTATATTTTTTGCTTTGGAATATATAGTTTTGTTTTTGTTAACGTGTAATAAGATTATTGTTGTTATTTTTAAATGAGTGACATACTTTAAAATTCTCAGTTTTAAAAACTAATGCACCAAATATTGATACATGTATCATCAAGAGTTCTTTGTGGTCCCCATTAAATTTTAAAATTATTGCATAGGATCCTCAATATACTGTTTTCCAAGACATTAAATATAAGGTTTTATTGGAAAGACTACTAGTTCCTCTGTTCCCATTAACCATGCAAAATCACTGAGACTGGAAACTATCCAATAATGTTAAAAATGATTCTTAGAAACTAGTATAATCTGAGATTATAACTACTTTTTCTGGCTGTCTTATGGATGACTATAGTTTAAATTTAAATTACCAATACACCGCTGTATCTTTGTATACTCTGGATAATGTCAAATTCTGTAGTTCTGCTTCAAATATATCAATTGTCAAGCTGACTTGTGACTTTTTTGTTGATGTGATGTTATATGTAAGCAAGACCAATGGTGTACCCAAGTCAGTAAATCTAAACACTATTATTAGTTTAAGATAATATTTCAACATAGGTTAGAAACTTAATGAGGGTTTGTTTATAGGTCAACAAAGCTTAGTTAGGAATATGGAAATTCAGAAAAGTAAGTAAACTTTGTTAGGCATGAAAAATAGTATTTTTCCCCTCTGAATCTTGTTTGAGATTCACACAAAGGAGTAACAATTTATAAAATATGTGTAATGAATCAAGTTGGACATTACATTGATAAATCCAGAAGCAAAGAAAAATTATGAAAGGATAAATATGTAAATTGATCAATTGGTTCAGCATAAAAATCACATAAATTATTAGAGGCTGATAGAGCAATATGCAGAATAACTTTCAATCCAAATATATTTTGGTTAGGAAAATGGAGAAATAAATCATTCTATATTAAAGAATATACAATAATTTTATTCTGCTCTCAAGGAAAAATAACAAAAATATACATCACAAGCATGACAATAAAGTTTCCCCAGTAAGGGATCATTTTTCAGAGACGAAAACTGTAATTGATTTTTAAAAATCCACCAGGCACCCTGAGAGTAAAAATGTAGAAGGAGGCAATCATGATGGATAGTATGGATACACCTCCCATTAGATCCGTATTTGAAATAACTGAGATAAAGGTGGACATTTCTCTCCCTAATATCATTTAGTTTTATATTTTCATTTTATCTCTTGCTTGTACAGCATACACCAATTTGTGTGTTCAAGGGAAAGTTTGTGTCCAGGTTTCAGTGTGAAAGAACTGTGCATTTTCTATTTTTAGCCGAGTAGAAGTAGCAGCTGTCGCCTCACATGTAAAGAAAAGACAATGGTGAGTTGGGTAGATGACCTGTCAATGCCCTCCAGCTAAAAGACCTCCAGGAACACACCTGTAGTTGAATAATTTGGTTTCTAACTAGCTGAAGTGAGGGAGAACACACTGCATGGGGGATTGTGGGGTGTCTTGGTAAGAAGGTGTTAGAAGGATATGGGCACGTGTTAGGTGATTTCAGGAGGGTTGAAGGAAGTGGGCTTTGCTATGACTTGATTGCCGTCATGAAGTGAGGGTACCACTACGACTGGATATTTTTATAAATTTTTTCCAGAAGAAAGGAAGGCTAGACTGGTAAAACTATTATTAATAAAAGAACATCATCCAGCAATGGGGGATGCTGGGTCACTTGTGTGGTTTGCGCAATGTTCATGTTTCTTTTGTGTTCAGACGATATTATGGATGGGTCACGTTTTTTTTCTTGATCCATCATAATCACAAAGTGACTTTGCCTGATACTGATGGCCTTGAAGTTGTTGATGTTCAATAGGAGAACACCGACACTGGGTCCTAGACCAGCTTGCAGCAATATCAAGACCTGACTGAAATACACATCCAACTTTTTTGTGTAACTGTAGTTATGGATAGTCATAGATCACATCCCACCTTGATTCAGTTTCTTTCTTTTATTTTTATTTCTACTATACTGGAAATTTTTAACTTACAATTTTTGTTTTTATTTCCTTCACATAGAGCAAGATTTTTAGATAGCGTGGCTTTGGAATAATGAAGAGACGACTTAGTGAAGACTACCTCCATATTTCCGTTAGATATTAAAGCAAAGCAACGAGTAATCAGGATTTAAGGTTAGTAGGTTAAAGATTTCACAAAGGTGTTAGCCGGTGGGTACTTAATAAATTCTTGGCTGACATTTCATTAACAACGAGCAGTGGTTTTATATAGACAGTGATTCCAAGAAAGAGCTGCCAAGTTATTAGAAGTGGTAGAAACTGGCTAGAGCTGAGAATTCAAAGGGAGGCGCACACGTTAAAAGTAGCCTTGGAGCTTGGCCATTCTCTACCTCAGCCCTTCCTATGCATAGCTCATCGGTGCAGCTGCCATGACAGTCCACTTTGTGAGGAAAAGACTCATGATTTAAAAGGAAAAGCTGCATTCCTAGGCAACTGTCATCTCAATTGTTGAAACCTTCTGGAAAAGAGCTTATCGATATGGAGATAATTCCCATCATTCAGCTAGGAATCATCACAGAACATTGACAACATGCTCTCATCAAACCAGCCAGGCCTTAAGTGCATTCATCTCTGTAATTTCGCTACAAATGTAAAACATTTGTACATTTTGTTCTCCTAGGCACCAAGAATTTTGATCACTCTTTAATAATAACAAGGAAGTTTATGCATTTGTTCATTCAGCAAATATTTTTTGAGTGTCTGCTAGGCCCTCTCTAAGCAATGAGGAAACAGGAGTGACTGGATAGAGCAGACCCTTCTAGAGAATCTTGATCTGCTTTAGAATGAAGTTACTTCTTTTTGATAAAAAAACAAACAAAAAAAACCAGTGAAAATCATCTTCCATGGCACATAGATTTCTATAAGGTATATTTAAAGCAAAATTGTGGACCTGAAATAAGATTCCTGATTAGATTGTACTGGAGTAAATGCATTCCTCAGAACTCTTCAAGAGTGAGTAGATATAGGAAAGGATGGACAAAAAATTCAATTAAAACTTAATGAGACCTATGCTGTGTTGGTCTTTTGAATTCAGTTCTTGTATTACAACTAAAATTTTAAGTCATAATTATTACAAAACTTATGTTACTTTCAAACCAGAACTGAGGTCCCAATTTGATATTTGCTGGTATAATCAGAACATCTAAATGAAGGCAATGGATTTCTTGTGACTTTTTGGATTAGTTTAAGAAGGCTTGCTAATTTGGAGAATTTTTTAAACACTCACATTATGAAAGTTATAATCAAGATATATAATCTAAAGTCAAGGATAATCATCTTTTACTACAGAAATGTCAGACATGAGCTGAGTGATTTCACTGCTTAACTACTTTTCTTACTTGACATTTAACCTTGAATAAACACTCTTATATATGTGTTCAAAAGTTTTTCTTGGGGATTGAAGCACTCTCAGTGAGAATTACAGTGTGAACTCTGCTGTATTTCTCAGCTGGACTGGCCACTCAGACATTTCCTCTCAAGCTCAGGGTTATAGTGGAATCTCTGGGTGTTTCAATAAGTTAGAAAAGGAAACTATGGTTAGGAAATTTTGGATATGAGTAAATTTGTTCAGAAGACCAAAAGTAACAAAAACAGACCCAATTCATTTTATGTTTGTTTCTTGCTTTTAAAACCATTCCTTTGTATTGTATTTTCCAATATTTTTTTTTATTTAGAAAAGGAAATATATGTAATCTATATATTGGTCTTAAATTACCAACATATGGTGTATACTAATGAGTCCTTCATGCCAAGAACTAAAATGTGTCTGATGTTTGAAGGAGGTTTTAATTGTTCAGACAAAGGAAGATTGAATCTAGTAAATAATAGGAAACAATAAAGATTCAGAAAAAACAAAAGAGAAATGCTGTTTTTTGACGTAACAGTAATACTATAAAGTCAACTGATAATAAGAACACTTGCCTATATTTACCATTTTAAGGGCTGTAGTCCTGAAAGTGCCATTTTAGGAATGTCATGAATATGCATAATTTTTCTTTTTTATCGTCAATAATTCACAATGTATTATTTGTAGCATGTGTAATCTGCATTCTGCCGCACTAATAAATATTTGTGGAGATAGAGTGTAACAATAGGCAATAAGCAAATGTAATCTGACATCATTCATTCATTAATCAGTCCCTGGATATGAATTTCTCAGACTTGGACTTGACTAAGATTTCTCTGGTCATCATTTTTCTTCGTGGTTTCAGAGCTTATGCATTGCTATCTTTGGGATATAGTCAAAAGTTCATGTTCTATTCAACTTTAGGTTGTGTTATATTTTTCCTGTTTTGTTAAACAAATGAATTCTTCCTTGGATATGGTGTATTGTTTTTCTGGTCCACCTATTGTTAGCGATCTGTATTTTAGATGGCTGGCATCTATACCCATTTGCAAACTGCCACACATTGAGCAGTAGAGACAAAACAAACAAATCCATGTAGAAATATTAAAGATAGTCGTTTCCTTTTGCCTAGGAAGAAGCATTATTTTCCCATTACCCCCTGTTGGGTTCTTTTCTAGGCATATGTACTTCAATTTCTGGTATTGATTGCAGCCCTCATGAACAGCTTACCCATATGCCTGTGTGATCAGCTTCATTAGCTGTTGCATTCATAGTGCTGTGAGCATCTGTATCTGTAACTATTATCCAGAAATATCTCTGGTGGGCGCTGATAATCACAATGAAGTATGTCACAAAAGACGTCCGATTTCAAACAAATTTTGCCCCTGACCCCCAACTCTGCCCAAATTTTGCTTGTACATTTTCTATATACTACCTACTTTCCTCTCTCATTTAATACAGTTAATTTTATTTTATTTTTTCTGGCTATCCCAGTTAATTGCAGACTTAGACTTAAGGGTCATGTATTGTTTATCTCTGCATCACCTAAATTGTCTAGACAGTGACTGGCATTTGGGCATTAGTCAACACAGTTTGATTGAATAGATTAATGTTCTCCTTCTATTTAATGAGGTTTGTTTCTGTGTAATGAGGTCTGCTAAAGAAAAGATCCATAATCTTGTCTTGTGGTGTCTGTGTCCCCATAGTACCCTGTGCATCGTGGTAAGTATTTGTTGACTCAAATTGGTAAAGTTTACTGTGGTCCGGCTTTCTAAATGAGCAGTCACTAACATCGTTTTGATTTTGAAAGTAAGATCTTTTCTCCAAAATATTTTTTTCCTTGTCTGCCATAAATCTTGTACATGAACCTGAAGGCTCATGAGACTGTCCTTAAAATACAAAACTGCAAGGAACTGAAGCTCCTTAAGTCTGTAATCAGTTCATACACATTAGTAGACCTAAATAGGGACTAAATGTGGCATTGCTTTTACACCACATCTGCCCAATTTTGTAAAGAGAGGACAGGAGGGGATCAAAAACAAGCTAGTCTTCATTGTGTCAGGATGGCGTTGCGGCAAATGAGTGATATGAATAAAAGCAGGTAGGTTGAATGAGCGTAACCATTAGCAAAATCACTAACTGATGTCAAATTTAGAGAAATAGTCCTGGAAGTGAGCTGGGACTTTATCCTGGTATGTGGTTTCCTTCAGCAACCAGGTATTTATTCTCACAGCTGCTCGTGGGCTCCTCCAATGACTGTGCACAGCTCAGTGCCTCTCCAGAACGGCCCTTAGCTGAGGGAAACTGCTTTGCCCAAGTTTATGCGTGTTTTCTGGGGGCAACCTGTGTCCAAAGACTTGATAGAGGAGTAAAATGGCATGGCTTCTTTGCCTCCATTGCAACAAGGCAAGGGCCTTCCTAGCTCCAGAGCTCCCTGTAATATCCACCGGATATCTCTGCTGAAATTTTATCACAGTTCAATCTTTCTATCTGCCCATCCTGCTCCCCTCACTCCTTCATCCTTTGTAAACCACTTGCCTGCCAACTTCAGAGACTCAGCATGTTTCTTGGGATTTGTAATGAAGACAGTTGGTACCAGCTATTGATATAGGAAACCGACTCTAAAATGGGGTTCTCAACCTGGATTGCTCAGCGGCTGGCTGGCTGGCAGTCAACATTTCATTGCTCATGGAAGATGGAGCACTTGTCATGTGTGTGGTTGTGGTATATTCAGCCCTCACTGGTGGTGAACTGGGATGGAATGCGGGTGGAAGGAAATGTGCTGGTGTGTACTCTACAACAGGCATTTGATCGGTTTGGAGGAATTAGTAATTCTATTAAATAGGGTGGCTATTGCTGGGGATCGTCAATGAATTAAAGAAAGACAACCAAAGGCTGGAGGTGAATAACTCCTATACAAGAGAAAGCGTGAAGGACAGTCATTATCGCAACACATAGACTCTTAACTGCTGCAGTAGAGGACAGAAAATGATGAGGATTCAGCTCAGTTCTTATTTATGAGGGTGAAAGAGCTCCAGAGGTGACTGAACCTTAATCTTCAGCATTTGCCAATCTCGTATGCCAAAGTCAGCACCGTGACTGTGAAGGAGTGAGATGCTTATATTTGAAATGGGTCCATCAGATTGGTGCCCTCAAAACCTTGAGTCCCTGGATTCACTTGAAGCTTTTAGTTCTGCAGGAATAGTTCACTCCTTCCTATGAGTGGCTAGTACTCTTCCCTTTCTTCAAGACATTACAGAGTCTTCTGCCTTGTGAGACCACATGCATCTACTTTATTTAGATGATATTTAAATGAGATTTTGGATTTAAGTTTTAAAGTTGATGCTAAAGTGAGTTAAGACCTTTGGGGCTTTTGGGTTAGAATGAATATATTTTGCATATGATAAGGACATGAATTTTGGGGGACCGGGGACAGAATTTTATGGATTGAATGTGTGTCCCCCCATTCATATGTTGAAGTCTTAACCTTCAGTGTGACTGTATTTGGAGATAGGGACTTTATGGAAGTAAATAAGGTTAAATAAAGTTGTTAAGTATGCGGCCCTAATCTGATAGGATTAGTGTCCTTATAAAAAGAGATACACTCTTGGCCAAATAGGGACAGGGCAAGGTAGCCATCTACAAAATAGGAAAAGAATTCTCACCAGAAACCTAACCCTGTTAGAAGTTTGATTTTGTACTCTCCAGCCTCCAGAATTGTGAGAATATAAATTTATTTTGTTTAAGCTACCTAGTTTATGGTATTTTGTTACGGTAACCCCTCACACTAATACATGCCTCAAGGACTAATATTCCCAATGGAACACTTAGAAATTGGTGCTTCCTATTCATAAAACTCTTAATCTCTACAGATCTGATTGTAAGAGGGGGGATGTCCACCTGGGGATGCAATGGCAGTTCTGCTAAACTTAAAGCTACAGTTGCTACCCGTTACCTTTGGCTCATTGTCCCAAGAGACTAGTAGATAAAGAAAGGAGGCCCTTTCCTGAGTCATTGTGGAAAAGCTTCTATTATACAATGGGGGCAGGAAAGAAAATGTTTAGCACCCAAGTAAGCCCCTGGGGTGTCTTTTAGTACTTTTCTGTTCAATCTTTATTGTAAATGGACAAGACATCAGCTGTACCCTGGGAATGACAAGGTAGACAAGAGCAGAGACCCATAGGTGAAGGTCTGTTTCACCACACTAAATAAGTCCCCAAGGTGAATCAAGGCTCTAGAGAAGGATGTGGGAAATATAATATCAGTCATAGAGGAGAGACGATGTGTACCTATTGTGGCTTTATGACCCGCTACAGTGGAATGGCTGTAGTTAACCCACTAATCTTCCTTAGGTAAGTTTTCCTAGGAAAAGAGAATTTTAGGGAAGTTCTTTTCAGATGGGTAGAACTGCCTATGATTAACTAGAGTGGATTCTGTGGTATGCTGTCCATAGCCCCCTTTAGAATGGTATAGCCATCATCCCAAATGCAGGGAGTGTTAGCTCCTATTGTTCACGGTTAAGTTCCTGTCTAGGAATTGACCTCGGCCAAAGAAGCTGCCACACTTAAGAGGGAAGCCTATGTCCAATGGCAGAACAATGTGGGGTGGGGGGGTGCATGCAAAAATCTAGCCTTCTTGCTTCAACTGGGGAAACTCTGAAGGGTCTTTCAGATTTAGATCTCCACATAGATTAACTTAAGACTTCACTATAAATGCATCACGGCTCAACTTCTCCAACTGCTCAATCCTGCTTTATTTACCTGTCACAAGTGATTTTTCATAGATGAATTCCCAATAAATGTCCCTTACACAAATCTCAGTGTCGTGGGATTTTTTTTTGTTTTGTTTCCTGTGGAATGTAACCTGACTCAACACTAATGTGATGGGAGCATAAATTTCAGGGGCCAAACAAAAGCAGGTATAGCATTTAGGAAAAGAGATAGAGATCCGAGTTTGGCTTTTGGTGGAGTTCTACCGCAGCTCGATTTTGATTTGGCTCTACACATTGTTACTTTGGGAGCCAGGCTGATGAAACTCTTTAGGAGACACTGACCATCTGTGGAGCAAAGAGGGAATGGGAAACTGCTCCCGTCTCTTCTAGATCCTCCTCAGAAACAATGAGTAATACTTGTACTCAAATATTATTGTCCAAAACTTGTCACATGACCATGCTTGAGTTCAACACAGTGATCATCTTTGGGGAGTGTGCCGTGAAGTGGGGTACTGGAGAGGAGTGGACAGTAATTCAGTCTGTTACAGGGACTAGAGCAGGGCAGACAACTCAGAACCTGTGCAAGAGAATTTGAGCACAAGAGGGAAGTGAGATTTCAGGGAAAAGGCAGAAACTATGGACATTGTGAGGGCTTTGGGTTCCAGGTCAGAGATTATCTATCTATCTACCTATCTATTTAAAATTATATATAATGATAATTATATATATTTTTTAAATGTTTATTTATTCTTGAGAGAGAGAGAGAGAGAGAGAGAGCAAGCATGTAAGTGGGGTAGGAGCAGAAAGAGAGGGAAAGAGAGAACCCCAAGCAGGCTCTGTACTACCAGTGTAGCTTCTGTCTCACAAACTATGAGATCATGACCTGAGCCAAAATCAAGAGTCAGGCATTTAGCCTATTGATCCACCCAGGTGCCCAGAGATTATATTTTTAAGTTATGTAGTAGGCAGTATATGTGTTGGCTAAGAGCTGGAAGTAGAAATTGGTAGCTTTGGGTGAATTCCTTAATATATCTCAGCCTCAGAAAGTGATTATAATAAAACTTAGCATGTAGTGTTTCTGGAAAGATTGAATTAGATAAGGTTTGTAAAGTGATTACAAGTATGCCTGGCATCTAGATTATGTTCAATGGTTGTTAGCTATTATTAGTCATGAACAATAAATGTGATTTTTGTTAAGTCTCAGAGTAGTGGGTTAAAGTGGACTTGGTATTTTTTATTTTTTTTAAGTAATTTTTTTAATGCTTATATTTATTTTTGAGACAGTGAGAGACAGAGCATGAGTGGGGGAGGGGCAGAGAGAGAGGGAGACACAAAATCTGAAGCAGGCTCCAGGCTCTGAGCTATCAGCACAGAGCCCAATGCGGGGCTCGAACTTGTCAACTGCAGGATCGTGACCTGAACCAACGTCCGACGTTCAACCAACTGAGTCACCCAGGCGCCCCTGGACTTGATAATTTTTAAATAAAATCATATTTGTTTCTGAATTGACCATATAGAGTTACTGATACAATTACCAAAGCATTTTGGTCCTTTCTTATAGAAGTTAACCTTTTCTGCCTTGTAGTATACACATTTTTTTCATTATTTTATCTTGTATGCATGTAATTTTTCCTGCTTGAAGCCAGGTGCTACACCTTATTAATCGTTATTCTGAATATAATACCATTCTCAGTGTAGATGATTGTGACACTTTAACTGTGGTTAATATTATCAGTGTTGTTTCCATTGCTCTAAGTCAGTTCTCTGCTTAAAAAATTATCGACGGTGTCTTATGCATAATTTGAGTTTTGGTTTCCTTAGCCTGGTAATCAATGCCATCTATAACCTGGTCCTAATCTAAATTTTCAGATTTATTTCCTATTTACCACACTAACCCCACCAAACTAAGCTATTCATTATTCTTTACATGTGTGTCTTGGTTATTTTGAGTCCTCATTTTAACCTACCTCTTGGTTTTATTCTGATCCATGGTTGTAAGACACCTCTTCCCACACCCTTCCCAATAGCCCTTCCCCCCGTTTCCCCCCCCCCCCCCCCCATGTAACTATTCTGTTCAACCAAAAGGAGTCTAGGGGCTCAAATTGGTTAGGTCCCACTAGGTAGAACCTTGTTTTCATTTGTGCCTAAGCTTTCTAACTCTCTTTGCCTGTCTGAGTACAGAGATCGGTGGTCACCTATACAAAGAATGGATGGTAACATGCTATGGATTAGGTCACTGTGCTCATATTGTAGCTCTAGGTATGAGCTCAGGGTCAGGAATATAATTCTGTCATCTTTTTAGCATGCATTTTCCTGGAGGGACATATGATAGATCATTATAGGAACAGAAGTCTTTTGGACTAAGTTATAGGAGAATGTTTAACGCATTTTAGGTAGATAATGTGTCATATAAATATAATTTATTCATAAAGTTTGATTTGGTCTGAGGATATATTCTGCAACTGCTTAGGAAGAGAAAGAAAAGAACAGAATGAGTTAAGACTTCAAAATATTTGGTGTTTTAAAATCTTTAATAGATGAAAATTAAAAAAACTATAGTCCATTTACATAAAAGGAAGTATGAAAGAGTTATCAAAATATTTAGAGTTGGACGCAATAATAAATGGTTGTTGTGTTATTTGCAATGTGCCGTCTTTTTAGTTTCAGTCCCTTGGGTTTGTGTTGATTGCTACTGAGAACTTCTACCAAGTTTTCTGCATTTACATATGCCCAGGAAGTCTTGTAAATATTGTTGGCAAAATCACTCAAATATATGCAAAACAAAAGAACATAAAATTGTGATACTACATTTCTAATGAGAGAGAACCTTGTGCAGATATACAAAAGACAGGTGTTCCATGCACATGGATGACAAAAGCCAATTCAAACTTATTTCTGATTTCATGAATGTTATTTGGAAAAATCCCAGAATAAGAAAAATTAAGTCTGGTGCTTCATGAGTGTGAAAAGCTAAAAAATGAATTTGAGAGAATATCGTGCCAATTTAATTTAAACCATTTAGGTGAAAACTAATGCTATAAATATCTAAGTATGCCTTTCATATGTAATAAAATACCTCAGTATTTGGAAATAATTGACTGATTGAACATTAGTTATAGTTTTCATGAAAGCGACTGGTGTCAATGACAGGATCCCAAAAGTTGAGGCATAAAAACGTGGATGGTTATCATCTGGTTCAGCATTCTCAACTCACCAATGAAGAAACAAAAATGATACTTACTCCATCACAACCTATGGTAGAGTTGCAGTGGAGTTCAAGTCATCTGACTATTAGTTAAAATACCCTCCTTATTTTCCATTCAACCTCTATTACATAGTTTTCATTGAATATTTTGAATTAGTAAGATATTTTTTGGCAACGTAATAATAGGAAACCCTGAGGGCTAGCTTGTTACTACTGCCCAAAAGAGACTCATGGAAACTAAGGCTACGAAGTGAGCCAATTTTTCAAGGGATTAGAGGCAGGGATAGAAAAGGGTCTTGGGGCAAAGCTGCTCCATTCTTGCCTCTTTACCCTCGCCTTGCTGGCATTTGTTCCCTTTGTCTCTCCCCGCCGATCAGCTTCTCTGCTCCTCAGTGACATCATGCTTGAGAGTTCTGCCATGTGTAGCCAGTGCAATATGAGGCTGTCTCACTACAATTCACTTTAGCCATCAACTTTAGTTTCTGTCACGTGCTCTAGTGCCCCCAACTAATATTTCAGCAAGAATAAGGGGCAATCTGACTGGCTGGTTCAAATCTGGTGTATACTAGCCAGACTTGTTATGGAAAACATGGTTATGGAAATAGGTTATGGAAAACATGGAAGGGGCATCACTGCCTACAGGATTCGCCTTTGGTTAAGAAGAAGGTATTTTCAGAAAAAAAGGAATATGAGCTGAGAAGACATCCCAGAAATTACCTGACAGAACTTGTTTCCATCACTCAACAAGCATTTATTGAGGGCTGATACCATGTGTCAGCTTGTAAAAGTGAACAAAAGAGCCAATGTCCCTGGCTTCAGTGAGCTTGTACTCTAACTTAGAGGGCAGTATAATGGATCCTGAAGGGTACACATGTTGCAGGATGCATATTCTGATTTATAGGAGTTTGGCATTTATAGTTTGGCAATTTATACGCCAATAAGAACTCGAGTCTGGAAAGCTTAACCGTTGAAGAGATTAAATATTCTGCATAATTTCCCTTTTATGACATTACTAAATCAAATCTATCAACATTTTCAAGTACCTACTGAGTAGTATTCTAGGCACTTCATGGGATACAGAGGAAGAATAATATAGGTCTTACTGACAAGGAGATTAAGCACTGCTGGGGAAATAATTTACACAGAGAACAACTACAGAATTTAAATATATGTGATTAAGTTTATGCTGGGAGCCATGAATGCAAAAAGCACTTGGAGAAAAGAAAAAAATCTCTGTAGGTTGGGTTCACCAAGGAAAACTGTCACAGGACATCGGGGATTTGTATTGGGGCACAATTTGAATATGACAATCATGTTAGGTTCTATGATTTATTATCTTCTCTGGTGAACCATTAAATATGGTATATATTTTTCTATTAGTACTAATTGAAATATATTAATCGTGAATAAATGTGAACTTCATAGTCTTTATAGACCAATATGAGACATGGATGATGAATATAGTAGACTTAGAATTGCAGGTATTTGTGATATTCTGGTTCAGTACAGATTCATCCCAAAGAGATTTACGGATGGATGCAGGTGGTTTACAAAGGGTGGATGATAGAGAATACTGTCATTGGCTAGTGCTGAATTATCCCTTATAAAGAAGATGTAAACATTATTTTCCCACTGGAATGGTTGACTGTAGTGTGTGGGCATTAGGCAATTGTAGGCAAGACCTAGGATGGCCAGCAGTGTTTGGAGATCTTGGGGAAAAATGTGCTGAGATCAACGGCACAAATAGAGAAGGAAAATCAAGGCACTAGAAATCCAGGGTTCTTATTTGCAAACAACTCACGTGATGATTCATTGAAAATAAAGCTCACAAGAGTGTTCTCAGTCTTTGTAAACCTTTGTCTAGAAAAATGTCAAATTTGCAATGTAGAAAATTAAGCACCGATGTCATCAAATTGGAAGCAGGGTTTCTGATAATTAATATGACCAGTCAGATCAGAGGTGATATTTCCATAAAAACAGGATTCCTTTATGCCAAAAACTACTCGAGGAAATGTTTCGGTTTTAGTATTTCTTATGTAGGGATCAGAAGAAAAGTGAACAGTGATTTTAATGTGGTCGTGAAAGGTTATTCTATGACCTTCTCCCTTCTCTCACCTGCAGTGTCACGACTGCCTGAAAGTCATGCGTTGTATTCTCTGTGAGATTAGGTTTTATAATTGTCATTTTGGGGGCATTTATATTACCTCAATACCAATCTTCAGAGCTGGAGATTTTCTGCTGTCATTGTAATGCATAATGTTTAAAACATATGATTTAGGTTGAAGAATTCTTTATTAACTACTTTTTCTTCTACCTGGAAGCATTGCTGGGGTCTTTCCAAAAGGAATTGTACAAGATGCTTCTCTGTAGCATCTCTGAGCAGAGAGCCATAACATTCTTTATTCTTCTCCTTGCGGGCCTGACATATTTCCTTGAAAAGATTATACACATGCTTGTAATAAGAAAGGGTATTTCTGTGGGAGTATAACATTCAGAGCCAACGGAATATGGATCACAGAATTAACTGTCAAACATAGTTAATACACAGAGAAACTGTGCAAAAATATCACAGACTTACTGCTGTATCTAAAATTGGCCTTTGAGTTTTGAGAGAGTTTCCATTTGAGTCTGTTGTCAGATGATTTCTGGTAAGAATGAATCCAGCCAGACTGAAGTGCAGAATAACACTTAGAACAAGATAACTTCTTTGTCTTTCTATACAGCCTGAGGAAAGCTGTTAGTGTATTGTAAATACACAAATTACACATCAGATTATAATAAAGAAACATGCTCAACACAAAAGGCCTAATGATCTTTGAGTCAGGTCACATTTTCATTAGTTTCATTATCCCCACCCCTGCCCCTCCCACCTAGAAACTTAGTGACATTTCTTCATTGAAGGTTTATAGATAGGTTTCTTTTTTTAAGTTTATTTATTTATTTTCATTGAGAGAGAGCATGGGGGAGGGGCACAGAGAGAAGGAGAGAGAAAATTCCAAGCAGGCTCCATGCTATCAGCACAGAGTCTAGTGAGGGGCTCGATCTCAGGAACCATGAGATCATGACCTGAGCTGAAATCAAGAGTCAGATGCTTAACTGAGCCACCCAGGCACCCCTCATAGGTAGGTTTCTAGCTCAATGGTCTACCTCCCTTTCCCATGGACGCACAAACACACACTTGCGCGCACACAAATGCACACGCTACACACACATGTACACACACCATGCACACTTATATACATACACACAGCAAAATGCACACACACACCCAACAAGTATACCTATATGCATGCATGTTCTGCATTCCCCAGACTGATTTATATTTCAAAACTAAAGTCTTACCCTTATGAAAGCCAGCATCTTTTATGCATTAGGAAGCCAGATAAAGCTCAAATCCCACAGTATCCCATAACCAGCAGAGAATATTATGGAAAATCCATGGGAATGCTACAGTTTATACTCAAGCCTGGTTCATCTCTCCTAGCCCTTGACACACAATGCAATGTAAGCACACTACTGTCTGTAGTCTTGGGTCCTACATAGGGCAGTAGTTTAAGCAGTCCTACCCAGTAGTTTTTGTCAGCAGAAGTTCCCCCCACGGCTTCTGGTCCTAGGTCACCAAGGATCTGCTAATTGCCAAATTTAACAGACTCCTTTTAGAGAATTACTTAAAATCTCCATAGTACCTTACGCAGTTGGCTATACTCTCCTCAAAATGTCTCCACTTCTCTCTTTTTAGATTTTCTGCTTTTATCATCACTGTAAGTCTAAGAATTGTCTTGACCAATTCTTGACCAAGAATTGTATCAGCTGAAAGTATGGATGTCTTTCTGGGTCTAAGCCTTGCTCTATCTACCACTTCCCAGCACTGTCACATTTTGGATAATTTACTAAACCTCTCTCTGTCTCCATTTCCTCAAAAGTAAAACATGGACTATGATAGCACTTATGATGTCAGTATGAAGTTGTGATGACTAAATAATTTAGTGTATGTTAAAGACTTAGAAACATGTCTGGATCATAGTTATTCCTCCAGAAGTATTAGCTAATGATGGCTCCAATGCTTAGTGCATAGTCAGTGCATTGTAATTGGCAAAACCCAGTTGCACCAATAATCAAGTAATTAGTCACACCAATAACCAATTAACACTAGTGGTCAGAGTTTTAATTATTCTCCTTTCCTTCCTAGACCCCTTGCCCATGTATTCTCAACTTCAGTCACTTCAGCTATGAACTCCATGCTGGTGACTCACAAAAATCCCTGCCCCAACCATTCGGTCAAGTTTTATGTTAACATAACTAATTACATATATATTTCCAACTCAACTTCAAATTTTATAGAATTGGCCCCTCATGATTGTTTTTATAAATATGTTTCTCTTCCTGCATCTTTTACCATGATAAATGTAACTAGGGAGAATCAGAAATGTAGATAGTCCTAAGCAAATTGAGACCAATCCCTTAAATTTGAGTCGAAGACATTGACAATCTTTCACGACTATAGCCTTCTCCTTATCCTCACTGCTTCTTTCTTGGCTCTGGTCTTCATCTTACCCAAACTATTAACATAATCTCTTAAATAGTCTCCCTACCTTTAAAATGTAACCCCTCCAATGTATCTTACCCCTCAACACTCCTCTTAAATGTTCTCTCTTAGGTGAAATAATCATATTTTTCTTCTCCCTAAAAGAATTTCATTGTTTCCCTTTTGTCTGGACAAGAAAGAAAGTCCCCCAACTGGAATGTCTTCAATAATCTGGTCTTTTTCACCTTTCTAGGTTAATTTCACACTCCTCTCTGCTGACTACCTTGCCATTTCCTATCTTGGGTGAAAGGTAGTATCAGTGGCCACGGAAGAGTGCAAGGTTTTAACATACAAATTTTTAGTCAATTGTTGAAAGGAACTTACAGAGAGAAACAAAGATATTCATGGTGGCCCCTCAACTTTTGGGTCTTGGAATATTCTGGTAATATATTTTCACACACACACACACACACACACACACGTGCACACTTGTAATTATTATATATACATAATATATGTATACATGTATGCATATGTAATGTGTATATATGTATGTATAAGTGTGTGTGTGTGTGTGTGTGTGTATAAACATTCCATGATACTTTGTGTCTTGATGGTCTTACTTGTAACTCATAATTCTAAACATTACAAAGTTAAATATTGTGGGATAGAAGTTATATATTAAAACAAAAATAAGTAGAGTTACCCAGGTGTGTGTTTTTCTTTATAAGGAGGAAACATAGTGTATATTTTATATAATGTATATAACATATTATTGTTGTCATTTGCATTTTATGCTGAGTTTGTCTTTTCCATTAAATAAAACCAATACTTGCTAAATTTAATTATAGTTTCCTTATAAGAATTAAGAATCATTTCATTTTCTCAATTCTTAGGCTGTTTATGGTTTTGTTTAAATAGACTTTGTGAGAGGATTGCCTTCCAGGTACCTTTCTGGAAATATGAGTTCTCAGGAGCCTACTCTGGGGACAACGGAGGAAGGAACGCAATTATCATGAGATTGTGGAGGCTCATGAGGACCAAAGGATGCTAATAGTGCATGTGATCCCCAGCCTTCAAGGCAGACATGGGCTGACTGCCATCTGGCAAACAGATCCTAAACCCAGCATCTGGGCCTGCTTCTTTACTCTTTTCCAAATGATGCAGTCTGCAAGTAACAATTCCTGATCATTAATTACTTTGACTCCAGTGTGAATTTTATGACTAATTATGGCCTCAAAAGGAAGGCTCAGCCTTCTGTGCCACTGCTACTGTGTTTCCTGGTAAGCTGGGCGCTGTGCTCAGGCTGTTCCAAGTGTTCTGACTGGCTGGAGAGTGAATAAAATCTTTTGCCTCCCAGTGAGACGCTCTTCTATTAAATTCATCCACAGGGATTCTCACCAACACTACACATTCAGACAAATGCTGTTCTAAATTAGTTCCCCAGCCAACTATTCAGTGAAATCATAAATGATTTAAAACTATTAGCTTAAAATAACTTCTGCTGTTGTTTGTCCTTGCTGAATGCCTTCGAAGAAATCTACCCTTTATTTAATGCGGTGTGATTTGGGTCATTTAAAGGAAAATATCATATTGTTTTTTGATTCTAATTTTCTTATACTTTCCACCTACTTTGTTTCTATTAACCTAGTAAGATAGGAAACATTTCCTTCTTTTTTTCTTTCAACCCACAGTTAGAATTATACATGCCTTAGCTCCCACTGCCACACCCGTGTTTACATTTTTAATTCCAGTTAACATATAGTATTATATTAGTTTTATGTATGATATGTGTTATCATACATAATATATATTAGTTTTATGTATGTATGATATAGTGATTCAGCAATTCCATATAACACCCAGTGCTCATCAGGACAAATGCCCTCCTTACTCCTCATTGCCTGTCTCACCCATCCCCACCCATCCCCCCTCTGGTAACCATCAGTTTGTTCTTCATAATTACAAGTCCCCCATACCTCTTATCTAGTAAAACATATCAATAATATTTTCTCCAACTCATTATCTAACCTCAACTCTTTGCTTTTTCTCAAGAACAAAACTTTAAAAAAATTCTCACAGATTCACCCAGAACGGAAACAGTAACCATTGTAGGAAATAGATATTTTGCACCAATTAACGAAGATACAATAAATTCTTCTATTGCCCTGTGTTGAACACAATTAACCTGGTGGGCTATGACCTTGTCTTTATTTGTATGCATTTATTTTATTTGGTTTATTTCAGTATAAGTCTGAACACTTTGATACATTTTGCAAAAAAAGAATTCAAATAAATCTGAGCACTTTGATACACTTTAAGAAAAGAATTCAAATTAAACATCAAATCAGATGGTTTTTATTGTAATAATATAGAAATAAGATGTGAAAGAATTGTGAAGCTATCCATGTGATTTTTTGAATGCTAATGAAATTCTGTAGTGAATTTTTGTTGTAGTCGAAGCTAGGTAGGAAATCAATGGTAATTAGAAACTTTTGCTCATTCTTAACATTTAACCCTATCCA
This sequence comes from Prionailurus bengalensis, assembly GCF_016509475.1. Lineage (NCBI taxonomy): Eukaryota > Metazoa > Chordata > Mammalia > Carnivora > Felidae > Prionailurus > Prionailurus bengalensis. The sequence continues at coordinate 230,209,266 of NC_057343.1, forward strand.
CACCATTCTTAAAAATGTTTAGAGGGGCGCCTGGGTGGCGCAGTCGGTTAAGCGTCCGACTTCAGCCAGGTCACGATCTCGCGGTCTGTGAGTTCGAGCCCCGCGTCGGGCTCTGGGCTGATGGCTCAGAGCCTGGAGCCTGTTTCCGATTCTGTCTCCCTCTCTCTCTGCCCCTCCCCGTTCTCTCTGTCCCAAAAATAAATGTTGAAAAAAAAAATTAAAAAAAAAATGTTTAGAGATGATGTAAACTCTATGCATATATGACCCAGAGGACTAAATGATAACAGATGTGATAAGGGGTGAATATCAAAATCAGATCAGCATTCTATCTCCACGTAAATAATATCCTTAAGAGAATGAGAGTATTCATACCATCAACTTAATGAAGAGTGAGCAATTCTGATAAAAATTCAAACTTAAAATTTTCCTGTACCCAACTAGGTTTTGAAAATACTTTTGATTTTGACAAAAAAAAAAAAAAAAAAAGATAGTAAAGGCATCACAGAAAGCAATGAAATAAGATGATGTACATAAAACTTCACTTTATGAAACAGTATTTTATCATTTATGACTCATAATAAGAAGCTTCCCTTTACTCTCTTTACTATTCTGGAGAGTCACTCTTGGGTGACCCTAGAGTATGTGTCTTTAAAAAATTCTGCATAACAAGATGGAAGTACAAACCAAGCACATTTGTTGCAAAATGAAATATGTTTATCTTGAATAGAAGTACCTGTGGAATTGTTTGAGATGTGAGGTACACTAGCTGCTTGTTTCATGGGGACACCATTTTTATTTTAAACAATTGTTGACATGTTGTTTAAATATTGTTGACATATTTTATGGGGCGCCTGGATGGCTCAGTCGGTTAAGTGTCTGACTTCTGCTCAGGTCATGATCTTGCAGTTCATGGGTTCAAGCCCTGCGTCAGGCTCTGTGCTGACAGCTCAGAGCCTGGAGCCTGCTTTGGATTCTGTGTCTCCTTCTCTCTGTTCCTCCTGCACTCACACTCTGTCTCTCTCTCTCTGTCTCATAAATAAATAAAGCTTAAAAAATTCAAAAAAGACATTGTTGACATATTTATATTTTAAACAAGGATTGGCAATCACACCAGTTATTCTATTTGAGTATTTGAAAGATATTTTCTTGAAATTATCAACGAAGTGAGATTGAACAACTGACAGTATTTGCTACCAATGATTATATTGAACATTTCGAGTGAAAATTAGAATTTTTGAAAACTTACATCCATCGTCATGATCTTGAGAGAGTCCTGATTCTTAAAGACTTTTCTGATGGGATCACTAGTGATATTAACAAATGTACTATCGATATTATATAAGGAAGCTTGTCAACATTTTGATTATCTGCAACATTCAGTGAACCAATGTATGGCAAATGCCAATAAATTATGTTACAAAATCATACATGGGTAAATGATCCATTCAGAGCTCAGGAGAATGGATTTTAATGTAATAGAATACAAAAAGCACGTAGATAAAATTCACATTCCACATTGAAGTTAACCTTTAAGAAACCACAACTTGTCAAATTTTGCTGTGGAAGCAAAGAATATTTACAATTATTTACAAATTCTTTTAAAATACTTGTGCCGTTTCCAGCTACATAGATGTGGGAGGCAACACATGGCATGCCCAAGCAGATGTGGTAACCCTCCTGTGGTCTGTTAAGCTAGACATTAAAGAAATGTTCAAAACATTCACATGATTCTCTTCTTCCTCCTCTCTTTTTTTGAGGGAATATAGAATATAGTAATTTTGACTAAAAGGTATGGTATTTACATTAACATGAAACCTCATTCAGCACATACAAATAACACTTGCATTTCCTTTTGTAAAATTGCTATTGCAAATTACTTTCTAATTGAAATTTTTAAGCATTCTTAGAACCAGTTCTAGAATTTTTATGAACAAATATCAAATATAACTATATGCTCCCATTTTCTGTATTTAATTATAACGGTAACATAATATGCATATTATTATTTATCTTAATTTTTTTTTCCTTTCAAATACCTTGAGATCATTCCCAATTTGTAAATGGGATGTTTTCTGCTGAGTTGAGATCAGACTTTCATTTAAAGACCTTGTCTTAAGTATAATGTTTATAAATGCTTCATCGTTAACAGAATAGACCTCTTCACTCATTTGTTCATTCATGTATCTATCAAATGTTTATGAATGCTTACTATTTTTCCAGCATTGTTCTAAGTGTTTGCAATACACTGAGGAACTGGAGGAGGAACTTTGCGAGTGAAGCCAGAGAGATCTCAGGAGAGACTCCTAAGAGTTGGGCAGATTATATGTTGTTTTGTTTTAGGAAAATGCCTAACAGTGGAATAGAGATTTCATGGTGTATGTAGAATATGCTTCAAAGCTTTCAGATATGTGCTAATTTGATTGGGTTTGTACCAGACATTTATCTTATAAACTTTAGAATTTTGCTTTGCCAAGTTTTGTAAATAGGGCATTTATTTATATCAAAATGAGACATGGGATAGAATTTTGTTTTTGTTTTGTTTTTGAGATGTTGTGATGATTTGTGCTAAAAGGAAGTAAATCATTTCCAAAATATATGTCGGCTCTGAAACAAAATGTTCTTTGGGCATCAGAAAGCTGTGAGATTTCAAACAAATATATTTATCATCAGGGCCTACTCTAACTGGATCCTGCCAAGATATGATTGTGGTTGTTGAAAAAAAAATAATACCACATTCTTATTACCTGACTCATAACTTAAGAAGGCTTGGGGTTAACATTTTTTTATAGAATGTTCATGCCTTTTACTTTGTTTCCTACATCCATAACACTTAAAATGATGAAATATAATTGGATGACATTTTCCTCACAAGTAAGGTTTACATTGATTCTCCTTTTCAAAAAGATCATAATGTCTGAGAAAGTAAAGACAGTTTTCTAGCAGCAGAACAAGGCAATCGGTTGGAGGTTTATCCCTTTATTAGACATTTTCAACAGTGGAAAGGAAACCACTATTGTACGTGTTATAAGGCAATACCCTTGTATACTGGGGATTAAAACTAAAAGTGTTAGTGTGAGCTGCATTGATGAGAGAATTGAGGAACTCGGGTTCTAATTTCAATGTAGGCATTCGCTAGCCATATATTTGGATGTGCAATTTGACTTCTCCAGGCCGACTTCTCTGATTTCTTTAATGAAGAGCCTTGGCTTCGTGATGTCTAAGGTCTCTTATAGGCCACATCAAAGTTTTAATGGCTTCTTGTTCTTTTATCCTTTCTTAAAGAATGTAGCCATTCTGTAATGTTTGGGGGAGAAGTGTGCAGATAGTTGAAGTCATAATGGAATTTCAAACCAGCAGATATTTTTGGAGCAGGGAATTTTACTTAAATAACACAAAAGTGAGTAAAACACGGACCCTGGCTTTCTGCAAGTCTAATACGTGAGATCAGTTAAGCAGTATAATGTTACAGTACATGTGCGCATAAAATTTCTTGGAGAAGTAAAGTTCAGTTTCAAAAATCACTTCCTGTGGGTGGCCCTCCATGATTGTTATGTTAGTCTAAGGCCCTGTTGTACTATGATAATATGTATGAAAATAGTAATACCTATTACTGAATACTAGAAACCATTCTAAGTGCTTTATATCTACTAATTTATTTAGTTCTTTATATCTATATTTAGTGCTTTATATCTACTCATTTATTTAGTTCTTATAAAAGCCCTACAAAATTTTGTTACCATTATCGTTAGCAAAAGATGGACAATGTGAGGCTCAAAGAATTTAAGTTTTCCCCCCAAATCCACACAGCTGCTAAGAGTCAGAGTCAGGACTAAACCTTAAGACCTTGATTCTCACACATTCTTCTCCAAAGTACATTTCACTGTGATTTTTATTTTTATTTATTTTTAATTTATTTTTAATGTTTATTTATTTTTGAGAGAGAGAGAGCATGAGTGTGGGAGGAGCAGAGAAAGGGAGACACAGAATCCAAAGCAGGCTCCAGGCTCTGAGCTGTCAGTACAGAGCCCGACAAGGGGCTCAAACTTACGAACCCGTGAGATCATCACCTGAGCCTAAGTCAGATGCTTAACCTACTGAGCCACTCCAGTACCCCTTCACTGTGAATTTGTAAAAAAAAAAACAAAAAAAACAAAACAAAAAAACAACAACAACAACAAAAAACATACACACTGCTCTCAGTTTCATAATTCAAGGAAACACTAATATAAATAGATTAGAGTTTTTGTTCTTTGCCTGACTATTGCCTCCAAATTTTAGAATTCTATTTGTAAAATTTGAAATATATAGAAATGTGGGGTGTACTATAAAATAACTTTTACTTTTATGAAACTCATCAATTATAGTTTTGCTACCCAAATTCTAGAGTAATTTTAATTCAGTATCCACTACTTACATAATTTAATGAAAATAAATCTTTCTACACAAGAGACCCAATCTTCTATTTTAGAATGTTTTCTTCCTTGGTTAATTAACTTTTACTGTACACTGTTCTTTCAAACAGAAGATGAATTGTTGACAGCGGTGGGCATTTTGTTTTCCTAAAACTTGGATGTTTATTATAATGGAAACAAAACGTCTGTCTATGTCTTTCGTTTTCTGCTTCCTCTACCTCCGTGCCCTCAGATGGGGACATTCTCTTTCTTAAGGTGATCCTTTGGAAGTAGCACAAAGGTTTTTAGAATTGTTATTCTAACACATTTTGAAGTTTGAGAACACAGCTCTAGTCTACATTATCTTTATTTGGAAACTTTTAAATGAATATTGTTACTTTTTTGTTAGAAAAAGCTATCATTTGAATTAACTAACCTTGTAAAAGTCATAAATTCTTGGGATTTTTAATTGAAAGGCAAACAGAAGCAGACATTGTATGATGATCACTGTCATTTAATAAACTGATCACAAAAATCAATTATATTAAAAATTAACACTTTTCTTATAGTAAATTTTTTAAAAAAGGTAATTTCATTAAAGGACTAAATAGTTTTACATTTTATATCATAATTAAGGAGTCTATTTACCAGGAAGATCTAACAATTGTAACATTTATGCTCCAAACGTGAAAGAACCCAAATATATAAATCAATTAATCACAAACAAAAAGAAATTCATTGGTAACAATACGGTAATAGTCGAGGATTCAACACCCTACTTACAGCAATGGACAGATCATCTAAACAGAAAATCAACAAGGAAACAATGTCTTTGAATGACACATTGTACCGGGTGGACTTAACAGACATACACAGAACATTTCATCCTAAAGCAGCGGAATATACAGTCTTCTCTGGTGCATATGGAACATCCTCCAGAATAGACCACATACTGGGACACAAATCAGCCCTCAGCAAGTACAAAAAGATGAAGATCATACGATGAATATTTTCAGACCACAGTGCTATGAAACTTGAAATCAACCACAATAAAAAATTTGGAAAGAGAACAAATACTTGGAGACTAAAGAACATCCTACTAAAGGATGAATGGGTTAACCAAGAAGTTAAAGAGGAAATTAAAAAGTACGTGGAAGCCAATGAAAATGGTAATACCACAGCCCAAAACCGCTGGGATGTGGCAAAAGTGGTCATAAGAGAGAAGTATATAGCAATTCAGGCCTCCCTAAATAAGGAGGAAAGTTCTCAGATATACAATCTAACCTTACACCTTAAAGAGCTGGAAAAAGAAAAGCAAATAAAACCCCAAAACAGCAGAAGTCAGGAAATAAAGGATAGAGCAGAAATCAATGCTATCAAAACCAAAAAAACCAGTAGAACAGATTGATGAAACCAGAAGCTGGTTCTTTGAAAGAATTAACAAAATTGATAAATCCCCAGCCGGTTTGATCAAAAAGAAAAAGGAAAGGGCCCAAATAAATTAAATCAAGAATGAAAGAGGAGAGATCACAACCAACACAGCAGAGAGACAAGGCACAGTTCTTTATCAAATTACTCTACTACTCCCTTTCTCTTACAAATCTCCCTTCTCTTTCAATCTTCTTTCTTTGGGTATGTCTGCAGGGATTTTTTAAAACAGTATCTGGGTATTTTTTATTATATCTGAAAAGTGGTGTATCCTGAGAAAATACTTTTTATCCCTCAGAAAATAATTCAATAACCTGTAGGTAACTGAATGAAATTCAGGGGAAAAAAGTACAAAGTGGTTAAGATGACATTTCCTTTTCTTTATGTTGCATTATAGATGAATTAAACAACTTAAAAATAATATCAAATGACAGATGCATTGGTACTACTTAAAGATACCAGAATCATGAAGTAAGGCTTTATTATAAGTCTTCAGGTAATGCAATAAGAGTATCTAGGCTCTTAAAGCTTAAGTATATTGAAATAATTGTCACGGGAATTTACTACTATGTAGCAGCTGTAAAACTGTGCCACATTAGTTCCACTGTTTACCAGTACATATTTATCTTCTGGGTTTGTGTTTCAAAATATTTTGTTTTCCCCAAGTCATAGCTATTATTAATTAACTACATGAATCCAACACCTGCATTCTGAATTCTCATAGTGCAAACAGAAAACCACTAATTATGATGGCAAGAAGAAATTTGGGACGATATGCAAATAAAGTCCATGAATAATGATCGTCAAGGAAACATATTGCCGGAAAGCTCAAAAAGATGAATGAGCTGAGACATTTTCCATGTTGAAACAGAAGATCTTATTCTATAACTTGAATGCTAATATTGAGCACCATTTATGCAACCTTGGTCACTGCATAAAATGAGATATAGACCATTAACTTTAGGGTCTAGTTGGTTGATTGGGTGTTAAGTAGGAAGCTTCGAGAGAACGGGACAGAACCCATTGAAGTGGGCTACAATGTAGCTAATAAGATCATTTTTGTTCATGCTGACACATACTTCCAGTAAGGGCAATGCTTATTCCTAAGAAGGACAGAGACTCAATGGGAATGAGGCCATTAAATAGCTGGTGAGGTCATCAGTAATTTCTCATGCTGGTAAACACTTCCAAAAAAACAAAAACAAAAACCAAACCGCCTTATACACAGAAGAGCAGATAGTTCACAGCAATGTGCTCTTTGGAATGACAACAAGGTCTCCAGCAATAATCATGCTCTTCACAGTTGATTATGGTGTTGAAATTTCCACTGTATGTATATGTATTTATTTATTAAATTGAGGCACAAAACTTATCTAGAAAAATCTTTACAATTTTTTCTGGACAAATTAAAGAACCTTTGGAAAGAGCAATGTATTGAACTTTCTCTAATTTGGTGGACGCTAATCTAAGAGAATGGTCAGTCTTCCACAAAACTTGAAGGCAGATTCTTTCTTGTGGCAAACGAGTTAGCAAAATTCATACTCCATCCAGAGCATTGGGCGATGACATGGGATAGGTACTATTCGTGAGGAGATCCTACGAAGTATGATAGAACGTGGATCTAAGTGGCTGAAGAATATGAAAGGGAACTATAAAATGTAAATATACATATTACTCTACTTACATAAAATATACAGAATAGGTAAATTCGTAGAGATAGAACTTAGGTTAGAGGTTACCAAGGGTTAGGGGAGGGGATATGGGGAGTTAGTGCCTGGTGGGTACAAAGTTTCTACTTGGGGTGATAAAAATTTTGGAAATAGAGATGACAATTGCACAACATTCTGAATGTAATTAATGCCATGAATTTTACACTTAAAAATGTATTAAAATGGTGCATTTTATGCTGCATTTTATGCTTACCACTATAAAAGAAAAATAGAGGTAGCAAGAGAATTGAAGATAATCTATGTGTCCAGCATAATTTGGCCTAGGGTCAATCTGAGCTGATCTCATCTTGGGGTTCTATTCTAAACAGCCATATCAACAAGTATTGTTCAAGCTCTCTTTTCTTTCTAGGCATGGGCAATAACAGGTGTATCCTGTTCTTGCTTTTAGGGATCTCATAGTCATGAAGGTTATTAAGTTATATAAAACAAACCTAACCTGTAATTTGGTGTTTGAAATATTGCCTTAAATTGTAATGTCTACACATTATTTGATTTAATAGACAAAGAATATAACACACTTTAAACAGATCTATGCCGGTATAAATTAAGTATTAAGCCTATACCAAATCTTACTATTCCTCTGCCGTCAACAATTCATATATTTCTATTTTCACTATTATTAAAATATTATTTTATAGCCTATTAAGTGTGATATAACTTATTCACATAATCTGAGGAAATCATTTGTATGTGATACTTCTTTCAGTATTTGATTACTGAAATACTTCCCTCAATTTCCACTCTATTTCTCAGATATAGATACAGATTTTGCATACCCACACCAGAATATACACTTCAAGGAGACAATCATGGCTTAGAAGACATTTAATTTGTATGTTATCTACACGTGGAAACTGAGAGAGAAAATTGAAGCCACTGTCTGCATAATTTAATGGTCACTAAAAATATACAGATATGTGATTTCATTTTTTTTTTAATTTTTTTTAACGTTTATTTATTTTTGAGACAGAGAGAGACAGAGCATGAACGGGGGAGGGGCAGAGAGAGAGGGAGACACAGAATCGGAAACAGGCTCCAGGCTCTGAGCAGTCAGCACAGAGCCTGACGCTGGGCTCGAACTCACGGACCGAGAGATCGTGACCCGGGCCGAAGTCGGACACTTAACCGACTGAGCCACCCAGGCGCCCCCAGATATGTGATTTTAAAGTCAAGGTTTGTATGACTTAAGTTTTGTTTTAATAAATTTATCATTAGTTTAGAAATCATTGCATTCTCAAGACATACCTATATATGATATAGTCCAAATTAATCAATGTCCTGGCATATTGAGTTTTTATTTTGAATATTTTGTGAATTATGATGAAAAACAAGAAATGAAACAGAATATATGCATATTTCCTTGCCCTCAATATATAAGTAACATCTATCAGGGAATTTAGCTACGGTTCCAGATTTAATTCAAGATATATACGCAGACCTAGTAGATGACGATCTGTAAGTTACTTCATTATTTCTTATTGTTATTGAAAAATTAGATTGGAAAAATTCAATTCTGTTCACTTTTGAGATGTGAATTCTTTATCACATGTTTAAGCTGTGAAGAAGAGGAATTGATGGTAGAAAGCTATTGAGCTAATTTTTCAGATGATTCAGTCTCTCGAATACTTTTTAAAAATACCTGGATAATTGAGACAAAAAGATCAGGATCTGTATGCTTGCCTCATTTCTACTTTAATGAAAACTATAGCTCACTCAATTTTTAAAAATCTTCCCCTGAATCCCATGTAGACTAAAATACAGGAAACAAAATAAGCCACTGGTGAAGCAGAAGCGCAGGTCTCCATGCTTATGGGAATGATGAATTGTTATTCCAACTCAGCATTGTACTAAAGAATCCCCCAAGGCCCATCATGTCTGCATCATTACTCTGCTGCTGCAGGCCGGGTTGACATGCACCTTCATTAGTTCGCCAAAGGTTCGTGGATCTGTGAATACAGAGAGGTTTTTCCCTGAGGCTCAGAGTGGGATGACCTCAAGTGGAAAAGGGGAACATCCATGTGACCTCTTTATACCTGAGAGGTACTCCTCATCCCTTGCATGGGCAAACCTTTCCCTTCTTCTGGGCATTCATAGCTGTATCTCTATAAACAAGCTCCATGACATATATACCCACATTATAAAGGCTCTGGTGAGATGAACTAAGATACAATTTATTTCATTCTGCCCTGTTGTTGCTTAACATTTCAGCTGCAGCATGATCTCGGGAGGATCAACGTCAAATGATTACATTTGCATTCTTTAGATTAAAATAGTCAAAAACCTCAGAGACCTCTCTCAACAGTGAAATAGACACACACACACACACACACACACTCACCCTTATTTATCTTTGAACACAGTGTTCTAATTCATCTTAATTTAGCTTCTCAGAAACTAGCCTGAGCTAACTCAAATCCACAATCAGCACCTGTGATGGCTCGTTTTATGTGTCAGCTTGACTGGGCTGAAGGATGCCCTGATCGCTGGTAAAGTATTTCTGGATGAGTCAGTGAGGGTGTCTCAGGAAGAGGTTAGCACCTGAGTCAGTAGTCCAAGTAAAGAATATTCCTCTCACCAGAGCTGGTGGGCATCATCCAATCCTGTGAGGGCTTGATTAGAACAACAAGGTGAGGGAACGGTGAAATCCCTTTTTCTGTTGGAGCTGAGACATTTACCTTCCCCTTGCCCTCAGACATAGGTGCATCTGGTTCTGGAGTTTCCAGACTCAGACCAGGACTTACTGGTCCCCAGATTCTTAGGAATTTGGATTCAGATTGAAATATACCATTGGCTTTTCTGGTTCTACAACTTGCAGATGGCCTCCACAGTGGCATGAGCAAATTCTTAAAATAAATCTTTATATATATATATATATATATATATATCCATATCCATCCATCCTGTTGATTGGTTTTTTCCAGGAAACCCTGACTAATGTAGCATCCATCCAATAACATTGGAAGGGATTATTTAATTTTTTAAGGCTAATAATAGCAGCAGGAATACCAACAGGGCATGTCTTCCTGAGTCTGGGCTGTTATAACAAAATGCCATAAACTAGTCACATACACAATTCAGTTCTGAAGACTGGAAAACCTAAGATGAAGGTGTTGGGAGATTCAGTTCTTGATGATCAGGAGGACATCATCCTGGTTTACAGACACCACTTTCTCATTGTGCACTTGGAGGGCCTTTTCTTGGCCTGTGTCTCTTCCTCTCCTTATAAGGGCACTAATCCCATCATCCTCATACACCTAATCTAAACCTAATTACCTCCCAGAGGCCCCATATCCAAATACCATCACATTAGAGATTAAGACTTAACATGTGAATTTTGGAGGGACACAAACATTTAGCTCATAACAGGGCATAAACCTACCTTCTATGCCCTTCACTTCCTTCCTTCCTTCCTTCCTTCCTTCCTTCCTTATTCTTTCTTTTCTTTTCTTTTCTTTTCTTTTCTTTTCTTTTCTTTTCTTTTCTTTTCTATTCTTTTCTTTCTTCTTTCTTTCTTTCTTTCTTTCTTTCTTTCTTTCTTTCTTTCTTTCTTTCTTTCCTTTTCTCTCACAAATAACATACCTGGAGGAAATTTTAAGAATCACTGAAAAATGATGGAACAAACTTTGAGAACCACTAATATAAATAAATTAAAGCTTGGCAATGATGTTAAGCACCCCACCCTCATTTCTTACAATTGCACTACAGTTTTGAGATATGAGAATTCAGACTTTATTTCAGACTGTTGGGTCTCAGTTCATAAATACCATTATTGTAATACTTTGAGGTTATCAGTATAGATCATGCTGATGATAATTCGGTGATGTGCAGTCATGGTGATTGTAATCCAAATTGAAATCACAATCTCATTTCCTAAAAGAAACATAAATATAGGTTAATGTGTTATGCTCATTAACCATCATCACCCCAGAGTTATTTTAGGCTTCCAAGCAAAGCGATCATCAAAATAATTATGCTTTGCAGTTTAGTGCTAGATTAAGGTCAACTGGCTGATTTTTTAAAAGAAAAAGGAAGTTTTTTACTTTTAGGAACAGTATCATGATTATACGTAGGGAATTGAAGCTTCCAGTATAAACTTAGCAAATATTGTTGTATTTGCCAAAATGGAAAAATCCTTATAAATGTAGTAGAATTCTCATGGAAACTAAGGCACAGATCAAAAAACATTTGCCCATATTTAGTAATGTCCATCTTTCTTTGAATTGATAAAATATAACACATCTTTGGACTTACCATTCCATAGCAATAAAGAAAACTCATCAAGACAAATTGTCATTCTGTTTGAAAAAGTGGATTTAGCTGTGTTTAAATCTTTTGAATATTCTATGCAAATAAAAATAGTACTTTTATTTCAGTTTTTATGCTCATATTTTTCAAGACCTCAATATGGCTTTTTTTTTTACATTTCTCAAAGCAAAGAGAAGACAGTAATGCAAAATATTGCATTTAAATGCAAATATTAGATTGAATGTAACAGAAGGGATTTGGTGGAATGACTTGCCACAGATTCTTTGAATAAGGTCATTAACGCTGAAAAAGTACTGGTCCCATCATTTATGAATTCATTTTAAGAAATTACAACAAATGGGAATGTTCAGGTAGTTCATTAAATTCGATCTTACATATCTATTTATAGTCAAAGTATAGGCATAATGCCTTTACAAAAATACAACACCAGTCAGAGTGAATATTTCATCGTTAACATTTATATTCCAATTGCACAATATAAAGCTCAGAAGATTGAAAATAAAGATGAAAATTTGCATCATTTTGCAATTCCAGAAGCTAATATTTAATTTTATTAAAATCTTTCCAGAAATGAGCTGTGAGTGTTATATACCTAGAGAATTATGTTGGCCCTCAGTTGATGCATTCTTTGCTTTTAGGACTAATACTCTTTTTTTCAAGTAAGAGATGAAGTTAGCAGACATATCCTTGTATATTTGTCTTTTTTCAGCCATATTAATGCCAAAAATTCCTGGAATTCTCAGTTTCACTCTAATGGGAACAAAATTCCCAATTCCATCTGGCAACATGCCTAGGACAGCAGCAGGTCTATGATTCAGAAATTGATGTGCAGAAACCCACAGTGATGAATGTTCCCTCTAATATTCTTAAACTTAGGAGGAACAATTCCTTTATTTGTTTTACCCAAAGCCTCTGTATATTCTTTGAAATTCTCCCAATTATTCCAGTACACAATAGTCTCATAAATCAAAACCCTGGAGTAGTCCAAGATATTCCATTTAATCTGACACACAATCCCCCCAAGACAATGAGATGAGGCAGCTTTTTGTATCTACTTAGAACAAAGTTTCTCATTGTCATTTCACAAGAGTATAATCCTTCTAAACATTTTCAATAGCTTCTGGCCCTGATAACAAATCATGCCAGTGTTTTGCCTTTATGGCTGCTTTGTAAAAGTCAGACTCAATAACCTTGGGAGTCCCTATCTTTTGCCCATTTTCTTCTAGTTGTCTCCACTAAACCCTTCATCCAGCCATGAAGGTAAGAGCCTTTATCACACTAAGTGATTACTGTAGTTGTGGGGAGCAGGTAGGTAATCTGGGCACAAATTACATCACATGAATATTTATAGCAGGTTGAGTTTAATGATAACAGTGTTTTTCCCCATAGCTCTGTGCCTTCAATTGACATCAAACTTCCGGACTACAGAGACTTGAAACACTCATTAATCAGATAACAAGGAGACTTGTGCATAAAATAGGCTGCTCCTGTGATGTCAAATATTAAGGTCTTTTTCAATCACTCTAAGATGTTTTTATGTTGTCATTTTCTTCTGTAACTATTACATTCAAGTCACTGAAATGAACATGGAGTACAGTTTCCCTCAGATCGCCATGTTGTAAAGAATCATGACTGCACATGCTGGAGTCACTAGCTACGTGGAAGAAAAAATTCAGTTATCTGGTGAGATGACCCTTCACTTTTTATACGCTGCCTGTCTATCCTTTAAATGGAAGCACTTCTTCTGCAGTTATGCCCCTGGTGTCTCCTATTCCGTACCTCCAAATGGTAACAGAACTGTATCTGTGCTGCCGCTGAACGAACTTTTCCTTCCCATGGGTCAGAACACGTAGCAAATGAAATGAACAAGGGGGCAAATCACAGTGATGTCATCTAAAGGATGAATGTTCCAATTAAATTTCAGGTGTTTGTGGCATAAGTCTCAAGAATCAACTGGAAAAAAATGACATTTTCTAGAATAAAGTACAGGCCAGTTCTCTCTCTCTCTAATTAGCAAAGAAGAGAATGCAGTCATTTGCTGCTGAATAAATAAAACTAAGAGTGGATCAGAGATTTGTGTGAAACTGTGTATGACTGAGAATGACCTTTAAATGTAGAGCAAAAGTTCCAATCAGTCTCACTGAAGGCATATGCATATGAGTCCGAGGTCCTGAATGATGTTAAAAAATCACAATATATTTGATTTTCATTTCTTTCTGGTATCCTCTCAGATCTTAGAAATCATCTTCAAGCATTAGCTTCCCTTAAAAATCTTCAGAACAGAAAAAAAAAAACCCTTATTGGTGAATAGCTGTAATTTATTATTTTAAGTTATTCAACAAAAATATAAAATCACTGTTGTACTCAAGTTACTATTTTGTGACAATTATAAATTTCATCTTGGTTTTTCACTGGGCAAATATACCATAGTAATTTCAAAAAAAGAAAATTCAATATATGGGCATGCAGGTGTAGGAATAGAAATTTAAAATTAAAATTTATGCCTGTGATCACCTAGTAGAATATCCTCATTTTACAGTAGGAAAAGAGAATCCCTAAGGAATGAAGTGTCTTGTCCCATTGAGCTCTTACAGTCAGAGGACATCAGATTTCAAATCAAGAGACTGTGGAAGCCCAAGATTTGATGTAGAAGTGCTACAATTTAATGAGTCCCTCTAGTTCTCTTCTACTAACTTTTAACAATAATGAACATACAACCTATAAAACATTTCTGAATATCAGTTGTTACTTGTTCAATGCCACACAATGCTCTTCTATTTAGAAGTCTACCTTCTGGAAACTACCACCATCTTTAGCATTATTATTGCCATTAATACAGATGCTATCATGTATGCGTTAGTCAAAGTTTCTATTTTCTTTTCTATAATCATGTGTGAAAATTTAGGGTTAAGTTTCAAAGTGCTTTTCATATGAACTGTTCAACTTCCATAAGAAACCTCTACTTCCTTAGTATTCTTTATAATGGAGTTTCCTTTTAACTATCACAGAATTATAAAGTGCAATCATATTGTATTTAATTTTTTACTCAGCAGTGGGATTTTACAATTCATTCAGGTTGTTTCCTGTAGTTATATTACATTTATTATCGTGGCTATGTTATATTTCATCATATGGGTACACCACAAATTATCCATTTTATATTTTATGGATCTTTTGGTTTGTTCTCGTTGGTGCTAGGATTAAAATGATGCTCCAAAATTGTTAGTACATGTTTCCTTGTGCACATTTTTATACTTTGCAACCATAAAGTGTGATGAGAATAATATTTTATTGAATAAACATTCCAAAGTATAGCCATTCTACTAAGTATGAACCACTGGGTCATTTCTAATTTTAGCTATTACAATTAGTGATGCTTGAGTATTATCGTATATTTCTTTTGTTGAAAAACCATATTCATTTTTGTGGAGTTGATACATAAGAGTGCTGGGACATAAGATATGCATGTGTTTGGCATGATTTTTTTTCCAAAATGATTGTACCTGTTTGCCCTCTTATCTGCAGAGCATGATTCTTTGGGAGGCAGAGGGAGAGAAAGAATTTTTTTTATTCCAAGATTTCACTTAAATTCAAGTTAGTTCACATATAATATTTATTTCAGGAGTGGAATTCAGTAAGAGAGAGAGAGAGAGAGAGAGAGAGAGAATCTTAAGCAGGCTCCATGCTCAGCACGGAGCCTGACATGGGGCTCGATCCCACAATGTTGAGATCATGACCTGAGCTGAAATCAAGAGTTGGATGTTTAGCTGATTGTTAATGAGAAGAATTGCTTTTGGAAAGATGTACTCATCATTTTGACTTATCTATATTTTAAAGTGTCTATTTTTCTTACCTACTTTCCTTTTGTGTTGTCTTTCTTTTACTTAATGGTTTGTACAATATTCAGCTGTATTTTGCATGTGAACTTTTTGTTACTTATGTGTGTTGCAAGTAACTGTTCTCATTCTATGACTTGAAATTCTCTCTTTATTAATGATGTCTTTTGATGAACTTTTCATAAACTTTAAATTTAAATTTTAAATGGGATGTAGTCTTTTATTTATGGCAATATTTTGTGCTTAAATCTGCCTACTCCAAAGTCATAGACATACGCTACTTTACATTCTAGAAGCTTTAGTGTTTTGCCTTTTATATTAAAATGTTATTGCACTTTATGTTGAGTAATCTTCATGTACCATGTGATTAAAGTCAAGATTCATTTTCTCCCATTGGATATCCAGTTGACTCAGAACCTTTGTTGAAAATAGTATCTTTCTGTATTTATTTGCATTCTTTTCTTCCTAAATCAAGTGTCCACATATCTGTGTGTCTGTTTCTGAGATATCTCTTCTCCGGTCCATCTATCTATCTACTACTACACTGGCTTAATTACTGCAGATTTACGATACATATTCATATAGAGTCAAACAACTCATATTTTGACATTCTTCAAAAGTTGCTTGGCTATGCTTGATCCTCTGTGTTTCCAATGCAATTAATTTTCTTTAAATTTTTTTTTTAATGTTTATTTTTTTTAATTAAAAAAAATTTTTTTTCAACGTTTTTATTTATTTTTGGGACAGAGAGAGACAGAGCATGAACGGGGGAGGGGCAGAGAGAGAGGGAGACACAGAATCGGAAACAGGCTCCAGGCTCCGAGCCATCAGCCCAGAGCCTGACGCGGGGCTCGAACTCACAGACCGCGAGATCGTGACCTGGCTGAAGTCGGATGCTTAACCGACTGCGCCATCCAGGCGCCCCTAATGTTTATTTATTTTTGAGACAGAGAGAGACAGAGCATGAACAGGGGAGGGTCAGAGAGAGAGGGAGACATAGAATCTGAAGCAGGCTCCAGGCTCTGAGCTGCCAGCACAGAGCCCGACGCGGGGCTCGAACTCACGGACCGTGAGATCATGACCTGAGCCGAAGTCAGATGCTTAACCGACTGAGCCACCCAGGTGCCCCACAATTAACTTTCTACATCATATCCATTCTCTCCCTCTCTGCCTGGTGCACACACTCACACACACACACACACACATACACAAACATACATACAGTTTGGATTTTGATTATAATTGTTTTGACTCCATAGATCTTTTAATAATGATAAATTTTACATTCTCACACTTAATTGGGATATAGAAATTCATAATATTGTGTATTTGTTTTTTTTTTTTAATTTGTCAACCTTGCTAAATTCTCTTATAAATGTTAGTAATTTTTCGGTAGATATTTTGTGTTTTTAATACACAATCCTGATTTTTAATATACAATCTGTTATACCTGTTCCTAATTAGACATTTCCCCCAATCTATCTGCTTGTATATGTGTGTGTGTGTTTCTTATGTTATTTGTCTTTATTCAATATTGAATAACAGGATAAGAAACATTTTTGAATCATTTCTAGATCTTAAAAATATTTCAGTGGTTCACTACTTGACATGAAATTTGCTCTAATATTTTTGAGGATACCCTTTCTCAGATCTTTGTATTCCTACTTTTTAAAATATTTCTTTGTAAAATTGTTATTAAATATGGATACCAAATGTTAAGTTCTTTTTCTGGATCCACTGAGGTGATATCATTTTTCCCTGTTATCTGTGCATATGTTTGTATGAGTCAGAGTCTCTCAGAAAACAGATGGCATGTTCACCTAGGGTAATTGAAGAGTTTAAAAAGGGGATTATTTGCAATAGAGTAGGCACAGTGTAGGGAACCCTAGAAGAGATGTCGAATCACTACAGACTAAAAACAGTTAGGATCCATTAACACTCTTACTTCTGAAGGGACAGTGAAAGGGACAACAAAATTAGCAGAATGTGGAAGAATACCGATGCTGTACGTTGACAACCAACACACCTAAGCTTCAGGTTTCAGTAACAAAAAACAGCCCCCCGCCAAAGCCTACAATGAAGGAAGGGAATATAAGACTGCTACATCATGTTTTTCCAGTCATACAATTGCACTACCCGTAGCCATGCCATCTATAAAAGTTAGCCTCCTAGGACACTTAATTGAGTGAAGAAAAATGAAGCATGGATCTAGAGAGACAAAAAGAGTGTGGTGGATGGATTCTCAGATATATCCCAAATATTCCTGCTTGCTAGTACTCACACCCTTGCATAGTCTCTCATTCAATGTGGGGAGGACAATTACGTTACATAATATTGTAAGGTCAGTCTTACTAGGAGACTCTCTCCTGTATTGGTTTAAATAAAACAGGAGGCCATGTTGGGAGAGCTCACACGGGCAAATTGCAGAGGGCAGTCCTTTTCCAACAATCAACTAGGAACTAAGGGTGGCCTACAGCTAAAAGCTAGCAAGAAACTGAAGCCCTCAGTTCAACAGGCTGTGTGAAACTGAATCTTACCAACAACCATGTGGTTTGGAGGTAGATTTTCCCGGGGTGAGGTGAGACGGTAGCCTGAACCAACACCTTGATTGCAACCTATGGATTCTGGAACAGAGGGCCCAGCTAAGTGGAGTCCAGAGTCCAGACCTACAGAAACTGTAATGTAATAAATGTGTATTCTTTTTTTTAATGTACGTATGTATGTATGTTTTTTTGTTTGTTTGTTTAGAGAAACTGTGCACAAGCAGGACAGGGGCAGAGAGAGGAGAGAGAGAGAATCCCCAGCAGGCCCAGTGTTGCCAGCACAGAGCCCAGCGTGGGGCTTGAGCTCATGAACTCTGAGATCATGACCTGAGCTAAAATTAAGAGTCACTAGGGCGCCTGGGTGGCTCAGTCAGTTAAGCGTCTGACTCTTGGTCTCTGCTCCAGTCATGATCTCCTGGTTTCCTGAGTTTGAGCCCAGTATTGGACTCTGTGCTCCGGCTCCTGGACTCTGCTCCGGCTCCGTGCTGACAGGATGGACCCTGCTTGAGATTTTCTGTCTCCACTTTCTCTGCCCCTCTCTGCCCTTCCCCCACTTGCATTGTCTCTCTCTCTCTGTCTCTCAAAAATAAATACACTTAAAAAAAATTAAAAAGAATTAAAAAAAGAGTCAGATGGCAAACTGACTGAGCCACCAAAGTGCCCCAAAATGTGCATTCTTTTAAACCACTATTCATGGTAACATTGCTAGGCAGCAACAGATAAATAATAAAAGGGGAATATCTAGAACACTGGTGAATTATATGATTGAGATGATATTAATCTATTGATTTTTCAAAAACCTTTGTTTTTCTAATATTTGCAGTTTGGGTTACACTTTTTACTTAAAATGCTTTAAGATACAACCCACTATTTCTATCATTCAGATAAAAAAACCCTCTAATTTTTATTTTATTAAAAATTTTTTTTCTAATGTTTATTTTTGAGAGAGATACAGACAGAGCACAAGCAGGGGAGAGGCAGAGAGAGAGGGAGATACAGAATCTGAGGCAGACTCCAGGCTCCAAGCTGTTAACACAGAGCCCAATGTGGGGTTTGAACCCATGAACCGTGAGATCATGATCTAAGCTGAAGTCCCATGCTCAACCAATTGAGCCACCCAGGAGCCCCCAAACCCTCTAATTTTTAAAATGTTCTCTTTAATCATGGACTGTTTACATACCATATTTGATGTCTTTAATGTTTACATTGCAGTAAGAAAATATATTTTTTATCATTTTAGTTAGGCTTGTTGGTTTTTATTTATGATAAAGGCTACTTTATGTCCAGAATTTGGTTAGTGTTTATTACACTATTTGTATATTTGAAACAGGTATATTGCACAGTTGTGGAGTACATACTTCCATAGTGGTCCTTGAGGATCAAATTATTAATTATGTTTTTAAAAGCACCTATATCTTTACAGATTTTCTTTGATACAATAATCTTCTTCTTATTTGAGATTTCTTCTCCTATATTTTCCATTTCTATTTTTTAGAATTTCCATACCTCTTGGGGCGCCTGGGTGGCGCAGTCGGTTAAGCGTCCGACTTCAGCCAGGTCACGATATCGCGGTCCGTGAGTTCGAGCCCCGCGTCAGGCTCTGGGCTGATGGCTCGGAGCCTGGAGCCTATTTCCGATTCTGTGTCTCCCTCTCTCTCTGCCCCTCCCCCGTTCATGCTCTGTCTCTCTCTGTCCCAAAAATAAATAAACGTTGAAAAAAAAAAAAAAAAAGAATTTCCATACCTCTTTTGTTAGTCTAAATCTCTACCTAGTATTCCCATTAATTTTTGGAAGTTTCATTAACATATTAATCATAGTTTGTTTATAACACTCACCTGATAATTTCAAAATCTTGATTAATATTGGTCTGTTTCCATTGATTGAATTTTCTTTTGACTCTAGAGATCACATTTTTCTGTCTTTTCTCCCAACATGTCTTTGATTTTATTTATTGTTTTATTGCATACTGGAAATTGTGGATGATACATTTACAGACATTTGTTAACTTTTGAGAGTTCTTGAGTTTTATCCTAGAAGACAATTCAACTACAAATGATCATGTTGATTTTGTGGGGGTTAGCCTTTATGTTTTGTTAAAGTGGGTTTATTTCCATTATGAGAAATTATTTTACTGTGGCAAGGAAGATCAGACATTTATATTTTAAAAGCTTTTTATATGGTTTTTATATGTACTTTATGTCCACTCATAGTCCAACCAAATATTAATGACTTAATAAAAATAAGAATTTCCCTAAACAAAGATAGATTTTTCTATGTTTGATGTTTGATGTTATTTTCTGGATATGCTACAGTATTTATTTTTAATTCAGTAACCTTTAGTCTTCTCAATTTTCTTTCATGAAGTAATGGAATCAGATAGAACAAGTGATATAATGTGGAACTATAAATACTGAGTTTACTAAGTAGCAAACCACATATAAAGTCAGAGTTAAAAGTTATACAGTTCAGAGAAAGTTTCAGAGCACAAAGACCAAAATTACAGTTTATAAAATATTCAAGTTCATCTTTCCACCTCCACATATCTCATTCTTTGTCCATTGAAAAAACCCATTCTGAAACATTATACAGATATGCCTCAAGCTGGGAGTCTTTACATGACCTTTAAATGTGGATTTTCCAATTTTAAAATCATCAAATTAAGAATACTTATTTTGCACATGTAATACAAATTGTTGCAGCCAATGTGGAAAATAATACAGAGGCTCCTCAAAAAATTAAAAATAAAATTACCATATGAGCCAGAAATTCCATTACTATTTACCCCCCCAAAAATGAAAACACTAATTCAAAACACTACATGCACCCCTATGTTTGTTGCAGCATTATTTACTATAGACAAAACATGTAAGCTACTCAATTGTCCATTGATAGATGAATGGATAAAAAAGATATATATATAATACCACATGACAAATAAAAAAAATAGCCTCTTAAATACAGAGAACAGTCTGGGATTGCCAGAGTGGAGGTGGGTGGGAAGATGGGTGAAATAGATTACAGGAATTAAGAATACACTTAGCAACTGGGCACCTGGGTGGCTCAGTCGGTTAAGCGTCTGACTTTGACTCAGGTCATGATCTCTTGGTTCTGTGGCTTCAAGCCCCACATCAGAACCCAGAGACTGCTTCAGATTCCATGTGTCCCTCTCTCTCTGCCCTCCCCCCACTTGTACTCTGTCTCTCTCTACCAACAATGAATAAACATTAAAAAAATTAAAAAAAAAAGAATACACTTAGCATGATGAACACTGAGAATTGTAGAGAATTGTTGAATCATTGTATTATACACCTGAAAGTATTACAACACTATATGTTAACTATACTTCGAGAAAAAAAAATTAATACTTACTATAACTGATCAAACTCCAGCTCTGATCCCAGCTCCACTATTGTGTTGGTTGGCAAGTAAAAAACTATTCGGAAGATTCTCTCTCTCTCTCTCTTTTTTTTTTTTTTTTTTGGTTTCTTTACAAAGTACTTCTGAGAATGTGCTTCTGTCTGCATTTACTAAATTAACTTCTTTCACTTAACGCCAACTAGTTTTAATATTCTTTAGCCTTCTATTCTAACACTCAATACTACTCATTCAGCATTTACTTTCTGCTTTCTGTTCTTGAGTCAAGGATAGTCTATTTTGGCCCTTAGTCGATAAAAACACTATCTAATTTTATCCCAAAGATTCCTGCAGTTAGTCCATGACCTTTCACCATAACTTTGTGACCATGTTCAGTTCTTGACTAGAATTTTCTGTACCTCTGGAAACTCTGCTCTCACTCCCCTCATCCACTTCTTGTTCTCCTGCTTAAATTTTACAAATCTTGGGGTGCCTGGGTGGCTCCGTTGGTCAAGCATCTGACTCTTGATTTTGACTCAGGTCATGATCCTAGGGTCATGGGATTGAGCCCCATGTCATGCTCCACACTGAAGGCGGAGACTGCCTAAGATTCTCTCTCTTTCTGCCCCTCTTCCCAGTTTGTGCTCTCTCTCTCTCTAAAAAAAATTTTTTTTTAAATAAAATTTATGAATTAAATCTATTAGCTAGTTTGTGTTATTTCTACTCTTTAGTGAAATTTAGCTTCTTGACCTGGACTTATAATAGACTTCGTTAGGGCTGAAAATAATGAAAATATTACTTACATTAGAGAGTAGTCAAGTGTCCTTTATCCCAAGTTGTTACAAATATATGTGTAGGTAGCTGGAATGTGAAACCCCATCTTTATTGAAATCTCATCCATGCCATGTCATTTTCTTCCAATTTTCAAAAGTGGAGATTTCTTTTCAATTCTTATTTCAAAACAATTTTAGCATTTTGATTCTTTAGTAAAGGTGAATAGGGAAAAATACATACTTTGTACACCTGCATATAATTTTATGGTTTAATCAGTTCGAGAGAATATTGTGCTGGGTTGACAAATGCCTGATATTTTGACTTTTATCAGGAACACATTTTGCTCCTGGGGGGTTTCTTAATCATTAGTCTACATACTCCTAAATATTAAAGCCAGGGAGAAAATCTGCCAGATTGAAGGCATAGATTTTTACTGAAAAATATATTTAAATAGTGTATTTATGTCCTGAATGTACAATACTACTAACAGAAAATATGACAAAATTAAAACTGGAAAATTGTCACAAAATAAGTGTATAGTTTGGGTTTATGATATAAAGAGACAAATGAAAATAATGATAATGATGACAATAAAACGCAACAGCAACTTTGGTGAACTCATTCTTCAGAAAGCTAGTGTATACTTAAGTACATTTCAGAAACCCATCTTTTTCTCAGTTGAAAATTGAAGTAACTATTTTGCTGGGGTTTTTTTTGGAGAAAGTTTATTTCCAAACTATGGCATAGTCGGTAAAGAATCAAACTCTTATAACTTCCTTTTTTTCCTGAGACATCATTATGGCAAGTAAATGGAGAATGCCAGTGATGTCTGGACTAAAGGCTACAGAGTGAAGTCTAGAATTTAGGAATTCTAATCTCTGATGAGTGATTGCTTTTATGATCGTAGACTTGTCACTTCTGTCTTTTTTATCTTTTATCCTCACAGTGAGCTATTCACAATTCCAATCACACTTGCCTATTTCATTGTAGCACCAGAAGATTAATTGCTAAATGTCTGCCTAGAGCTCAGGGGAGGGAAAAAAAAGCTAATAAAAAGAAGCTGCCAAAAATGTTGCACTGTCAATTTTTTAAAATATCAGAATATCTAGTAGGCTTTTCCACACATTTTCATCTGTCAAAATCTTACTCATTTTCCAAGGCTGTAGAAGATGTGACTTTACCTTTTTTTGGTGTGTGAACTTTTCCCTTGTCTTTAGTCAGAATAAATCAATATCTTCTCCTTAATATGCCCCAAAACTTTGTTTTCAACCTTTTTACATAACTGCTCACAGTCTTTTAGTACCACAGTTGTATATATGCCTGCATGTAAACACTTTCCTTCCATTTCAAATACCTTTCAAGGTGTGCTATTGAACACAAAAGAAATACCAAAACATTCTAGGTCACCTTTAGAAGAATTCCAGTTTTACTTATCATTGTATAAATTCCATAACTGACTTAATTTAGGTTCTCTTATTATAACATTATCAAAGGTACATCTTTTACTTGAATGTACGCCAAAGTGGAGACTGCTGGTTGAGGAAAACATCTGGCAGAACACAAAGAAACAAAAACAAGGGAGGAACAGAAGCAAACTGCACTTCTGATTGAGCTGACAAAGATGGCCTTTTGTAGACATTACCTGGGGAGTGATGATCTTCTACCAAATCCATTCTTTTTTTTTTTTATAAATTTTTTTTTTCAACGTTTATTTATTTTTGGGACAGAGAGAGACAGAGCATGAATGGGGGAGGGGCAGAGAGAGGGAGACACAGAATCGGAAACAGGCTCCAGGCTCCGAGCCATCAGCCCAGAGCCTGACGCGGGGCTCGAACTCACAGACCGCGAGATCGTGACCTGGCTGAAGTCGGACGCTTAACCGACTGTGCCACCCAGGCGCCCCCAAATCCATTCTTTATTTCACTACTGATCCTAGGAGGATTGAGTTTAGCAACAGGAAAATTAAACTTTTAGAATATAAATGTAAGCATGTATAAATGACTATTCAAAGTAATACCCAGAACTTACTCTGTACTGTTATTATAAAAATACTTTATGAAACAGATAGTATTTATCCTCCCTAATGCTAAGATTTATTGCCCCACCAAATCTCTGCTTGAGACTGTGGACATTCTTTTTCTCCAAATAAGTCTTCCAAATCTACATAAACCTTTTACCTTTTTCAGGGATCTTTCCTGATTTAGTAAGAGATTAGTGAATGTTGGATGGTGATAGGAATGCCATTTGTATTAAAGTGTAGATTTCCTTCATTACTCCTTTAGGATAAGAAGGCTCTAGTAGAGAACTTAATAACCATCTAAAGTGTATCTTTTAAATACCCAGATTTAGATATCAGCTTTTTCAATGTCATATCTTTTGTTCAACATCAATGTCATAACATTGCGATTCATGCTAAATTAGTAAGTTTATTCTGAACAAGAATAAAAGAAACTCAATGTAAGATGTAGATATTACATTAAATACTAATAGCACTCTGATAGGACATTAAGAATGTGAAGGTCAAATTAAAGAGCAAGGAAGGCATAAAATTAATATTCAAAATTTTCATATACAATTATTGGTAGAGAATCCCTTCCCTCCATGGAGAAACACTGTGATGCATCAATCTTGCCCAATTTGCTTTGATTGATCACCTAGGTTGATATAATCAACTCTTTATGTGGAAGAAAAAGCAGCATATAATAACTATGGAAAGTCATTTCTTCAAGAAGATAGAAACAGTTTAAGAGAATGTTATTCAGGCAGGAGTTATTAACAGCCAAAATTAGATACATTTATTAAATTCCATTAAGGCCAAGTAAAATATAATTATATATTGTATATTATCAATAACTAAAGTGGAAAATTTAATATAAATTATTATCAAATGAATGAATAGTGGAATGTTTAGTATAGAAAAGTGATGCCATAAAATTTGATTTATATATTGGGAGGAAACATGCTAATTGTGTTATTGTTTATTTCATATAATATCCTACAAGTAACATTCCTTATTTTACTTTGGCAAAATTTTAAAGTGTTCATCATTGGAATTCATAAAACCCTATAAAGCATGAATTCTGGGTGACTTAGCTCATACTTATTTAAGTAAAGCAAATGGAGAATTTATCTTTATTCATATAACTCAAGGAAAATTCCAGAATCAGTAGACTTAGCTTTTTGTTTGTTTGTTTCATACAGATTCAATGTTTTTCTTTTTAATGTTTATTTATTTTGGAGAGGGGGAGAGAGAGAGAGAGAGAGAGCGCGCGCGCGCATGTGCTCAGGAGAGGGGCAAATAGGGGGTGGTCAAAAGATCCTAAGTAGGCTCTTTGCTGACAGCAGAGAGCCTGATCAGGGCTCGAACTTGTGAACCCTGAGCTAATGACCTGAAACAAAGTTGGATGCTTAATTGACTGAGCCATCCAGGGGCCCTCAATGCTTTTTATATTTATACAGTATTCTATCTTATAATTGGTAGATATATAGCCCTATTTGTTTCACATAGTATTCTACCAGTGAATATTCCTTCTTTACTTTTGGTTTAAAAAACAGTTACATGTAAAACACATATAACATTAATTTTGGCTAACTTATATTTGCCCTAATAAAGCAAATGAAGAGTTAATGATTTTTCAAATAACTCAAGGAGAATCCTATAATTAATAGATAGTAAAGGTAACAATCTCTTGTAAGTCTGTTTTCCCTGTTTGCTCTGCACTGATCATTCTTTTTTATTTTTGAAGCTAGCCAATTGACATTAAAAAAAAAAGAATTGTTACTCATTCAGCAATTGTTTATTATTTTATGTAAATAATAAAAACATTTACTCAAGAGCACAATCTGTTCTGGACTGTATGTGTGTATGTGGGAGGTGGGGTTTGACAGCCTTTTAAACACCTTATTGTATTCTTTATCACACTTCTCTGCCTCTAAGGCACTCTTCCTTTTAGGCCTATCCTCACACCTCTTCATTTAGACAATTGGTGTGTTTGGGCGTAAGCCCTGTCTTCAGTATTTTCTCACCCACCCCATTCCTTCCTACATAGAATACGTACAACTGTGCTTTGGTACATTTTCTCCTACTGCTGTTGAGGCCATATTATTTCCAGAGTCACCGCCCTCCTAGTATGTACAAGCTCCTAGAATACCAAATCTGTCTCCTTTCCTTGTAATTGATATATAATCGCTGCCCTTTCTCATGGGAATTCAACTTGTTTTTCTATCCTTATCCATAGCGAAGACAGGTGGTCAGTTCTCTGGCATTGTCAAAAAGGTGAAAGAATTGTGCAAAGATAAACAATGCAAGCACAGGGTAAATTTGATTTGCCACCATAGAAATCATATTTGTTTGTTTTTATAGTGTGTGTGTGTGTGTGTGTGTGTGTGCGCGCGCGCACGCGCACCCATGGCAATGTTGGTAAAATCTTACCCGAGAGTCACACAGCAGTATTATGTATTTACTAAATATACACATATTTGTGTGTATGTGTGTATCAAGAATGATCAGGGGAATAATATATTTTAGTAAATATAGAAATACAATAATCATAATGAAAAGAATTATAACACAAATAAGTTTAAATTACTTTGAAAAAAAATCACAGCAATTGTTTGGCAACATATATTCTCCAGAAATTAAGATGTTTGAAGGATATACCTAATGAAGTGAGTTTGTAAATACTGAGTTAAACAAATTACATGTAAGATATTCAGATGTCATTCAGCTGAATTTCTTCAAGCCTTTAGTATACTTATTAGTGTGACTGACTCTCTAAGGCAAGGTACAAAATTGTATATTTACAAAGTTTATTTGCTCATGGGATCCTGTTCTCTGCAAAATATCCTATAGAATTTATGTCCCGTAATATAAATATTTTGGGGTTCTAGTTTAATTAATCAGTTTTAAGAGATAGTGTTTGTGTGTGTGTGTGTGTGTGTGTGTGTGTGTCTGGTTTTTTTGTTTGTTTTTTTTTAGTTTATTTACTTATCTTGATAGTGAGAGTGAGAGAGCACCCAAAAGGGAAGGGGCAGATAGAGAATCCCAAGCAGATTCTACACTGTCAGCACAAAGCCAGATGCACAGCTCGAACTCATGAACCGTGAGATCATGACCTGAGCCAAAACCAAGAGTTGGACACTTAACTGACTGAGTTAAGGGCCACCCAAGTGCCCCTCAAGAGATTCTTGTTTAACTTCGGGACATCATTATAAATGCTGGCTTTCATTTTTAAAAATGTGAACACTTTTTATGGCATAACTTCAGTACAGGAGTTGTGGCCTCCTCACCTTTAGTTTATTTGTCTACTACTCTTGAAAAGAAAAATAAAGGAATACAATGGAAAGATAGGTTGTAAATATTGATTTGGAAGAACTAATTTTTTATTATAATGAATTAAGCTAAAATTATATACGTACCAGCGATGGTTGAAATACTGGACAGAAAAGACACATCAAGGCCTGAATTTATAGCCAAAATATAGAGTAGAAAATTCACCATAAATCCTGCAATCTGACTTTGAACTCAAGCATATTGACCTCTCCTGTGTTTATGTAAGAGGTTTTTTTGTAAATCTGAGGAAAAGTCATTTTACTTTAAACATATATTCATGTAAAATTCACCTCATTGTCAATGTCTTCCTTATTCCATTTAAACACTATTTCCAGCTAAATGGCTTATTTCATACATCAATAGTGACACAGGCAAATAACAGAAAGTAAGTCTTGAGACAAAGATGTTGCATGTGAATATAAATGAACGTGTATAAAACAAGAAAAACTCTCTGAGTTTTGTAGGTGAGAGGGACATGAAGTAAGAGCTGGGATTTCAAACCAAAATAATTTTGCAAATAATAAAAAAATAAAACTGGGGTAAATATATTTATGACAATTTGTTTTATTTTCAAAAATGATTTTACATTACTCCTAAGAAGGTTTTATTAATATTAAAGTCAAATTAATTTTATAAAATTCCATATTTATCCTAATTTACAATTCATTTATTTAAAAATTTTTAAATTTTTCTTTTTTTAACGTTTATTTATTTTTGAGAGAGAGAGAGAGACAGAGCATGAACGGGGGAGGGGCAGAGAGAGAGGGAGACACAGAATCCAAAACAGGCTCCAGGCTCTGAGCCATCAGCACAGAGCCCGACGCGGGGCTCGAACTCAAGAACCGCGAGATCATGACCTGAGCGGAAGTCAGACGCTTAACCGACTGAGCCACCCAGGCACCCCTATTTAAAAACTTTTAAATGTGGGGGTGCCTGGGGGCACCTGGGTGGCTCAGTCAGTTAAGCATCTGACTTCCGCTCAGCTCTCATGGTTCATGGGTTCGAGCCCCGCATCAGGCTCTGACAGCTCAGAGCCTGGAGCCTGCTTCGGATTCTGTGTCTCCCTCTATCTCTGGCCCTTCCCCCCCCCCCCTCTCTCTTTCAAAAATAAATAAACATTAAAAAAAATTTTAATGTTGGGGTGGCTGGGTGGCTCAGTTGGTTAAGCATCCGACTTTGGCTTAGGTCATGATCTCGCAGTTCATGAGCTCGGGTCCCACGTTGGGCTTTGTGCAGACAACTGGGAGCCTGGAGCCTGCTTTGGATTCTGTCTGTCGCTCTCTCTCTTTCTCTGCCCCTCCCCTGCTCACATTCTGCCTCTCACTGTGTCTCAAAAATAAATAAACATTAAAATTTTTTTTTTATTTTAATGTTTATTTATTTTTGGGAGAGAGAGCACAAGCTGGGGAAGGGCAGAGAGAGAAGGAGACACAGAATCTGAAGCAGGCTCCAGGTTGAGCTGTCAGCATAGAGCCTGATGCAGGACTTGAATTCACCAACTGTGAGATCATGACCTGAGTCAAAGTCGAACGCTTAACTGACTGAGCCACCCAGGCATCCCTCTATTTTATAGTTTTAAATACATGGTACTTATCTTGCAGATGTAGAATGTTATATATAACATCTTTCATTTCTTTGTCTTCATTAATAGCATCTCTTTAATAATACCAAAATGGCATTAATTCTGAGATATATTTCCATTAAATAGTGAGGATATGTAATTATTTATCTGTAGTTGTAACTTGATTTTATTTGACTATTAATGAATTTTAATATTGATGAATTAGATTTCAGTATTGAAACTGTTGATACTGATTGGTCCTCATAGAGACCTAACCAATAACCTTGGGCTTGCTAGAACAATGCTCTCTGTATTTAAATAATATTTATTTATTTATTTAGTTAGTTAGTTAGTTAGTTATGATGCATTTATCCACCCACAATTGCTAAATACCTATGATATGCCAGTCAGTGAAGAGAGATAAGACTTTCTTTCAAATGTAGGTTGCTTTTGATTGGGTGTGAAAGTCTGTATTTATCAATAAATAAAAAATGAAATATAAAGTATGACTCAGTAAAGAATGAAAGCAAGGCAATGGACTAAAGATTGACCAAGTGGCTACTTCAGACCGAGAGGTCTGGTAAGCACCTCTGAGGAAATGATTCATTCAAATGCAAGAAGATGTTAGCCCAACAGGGCCAGGTTGGCTGGGGGAAAATGCCTTAGGGGCAGAGGGAAGAGGTAAGGAAGGATTGAGTTTATACCTTTTAAAAATAACAAAAAGACCCATTTACTCTTAAAGCTGTAGGTTGGGGGAGAATAATAAGGGGTAAGATTGGACAGGTAGCTGGGACCAACTTAGATAAAAATTGATAGGTTAGTGTAAATGTTTAGAAATTATTCTGAGTCCTATGGGAAACTGCTGTGTATATTTACTCAGAAGTGGCGTGGCTTGGTTGTATCAATTCTATAATATTATTCAAAGATAAAAAGTCACTGAGTTTGATTTTCATCATAATATCCCAATAGGTATTTATTCGAATAACCTTTAGTATCTTTGGATATTTTCTCCTCTACTTAAGAATTACAGTGATAATCTATGTATATATACCATTGTATATTTCATAGATATTTTCACATATATTTGCTGTGAAAATCTTCATAATATCATTACACAGTTTGTTTAGAGGTAATAAATGATGAGGGAGCATAATGCAAGCTGACAGGGGCAGACACCTGAACCTCCCCCCTCACCCCCCCCCCCCCAGTGGGATAGGTGTGATATTCCTTGGCTGCCAAAGGACAAAGCAAAGGGGAAAAACAAATAGTTAACTGATAGAGATCACAGTCTTGCAGGACCTAAGTCTCCATCACCCTTAGGAAAATGGCAGCTAGAACTCAATTTCCTTATAACCTGCAGCCCATTGACAAATGCTTGAGGCAGAGTAAAACCTTTCTCCAGGATCTCCCTACTGTCTTAATGCTAATGCTTTGCTGGAGGGAAAAACAACCCTAGCTTGACTATAGCTAGGCCTCCACTATCCCGTCTTTAGCATATCCCGTCTCCACTATCCTGTCTTTAGCATATGAACGTCTCACTGGAAACTTCCTCTGGACCTTCCCCAACCCCATAGTATATAACCAGTGTCTCTTCATGGTCCCAGGGCTGCTCTTCCTGCCCACAAGTCGTGCTCCTGTGCTCTAATAAAATCACCACTTTGCACCAAAGATGTCTTCAAGAATTCTTTCTTGGCCATCGGCTCAGGACCCCATAAATCCCATTGTCACCCCCCAAAAAAACCTCATTAATAAATATGGCACTGTTTGACAGTGGGACTCTGGGACCAAATTAACATCTAAGTTCTACCACTTAATAACTATGTGACCTCGGACAAATTACTTAACATCTCTGTGTTTCTTATGCTTCATCCATATAAAACTCATTTTTTTGAGTACTCAGTGAGTTAATTTACTGACAGACCCCTAGGAGTGTGCTTTGTACCTTTTAATCATATTAGCTATTTAAAAGAAATATTTTAAAATAAGTATTTTTGTGAGAGAGAGAGAGAGAGAGAGAGCAGGGGAGGGATAGAGAGACAGGGTGATAGAGAATCTGAAGCAGGCTCCCAGAGCCCGATGTGATCTCACGAACCATGAGATCAGGACCTGAGCTAAAGTTGGAGGCTTAACCTGTTGGGAAAATGAATAAAGTTTTACACCATAAGACGGACAATGGGACTAAAACAAGCTCTGATCTCTAGCTTAGAAACGCTTCTTCCTGGTTCTTCTTGCCCTGTTTGAGGCACCTGCAAATACCCACCACAGATATGGAAGCTGACAACTATAAATTACTTTCCCCCCCTTCATTTGGGGCTCAGATCTTTGGAGAAACAGTCTCCTCTGAGCCACCGGTGTTAAATAAATGTCCACTCCACGAAGATCTCCAAGTGCTGCTTGGTTTTTCCACCAGCGTTCCAGCCTGGTTCCATAACAAACTGACTGAGCCATCCAAGTGCCCTCATATTAGCTATTTTTATACCATACCTTCACATGGTATTATGAGTTTAGTGACATCCCTAAAATGTTTCTAACAGGGTAACTGTGGTTCCTGGTCAATAAGTTTGGTTACTTCCTTTTCCCTGTTTAAATGGCAAAGCTATATTTAGAGAAATGTAATGAATTCCCAAACTTTGTCTCAGGAACAAATAAGAGGTAAATTCACCCAGCACTTTAAATTTGACTTTTTTGGTTCCCTCAGCTGACAGGGAGCTCCACAATGTCAGTACTTAGTCGTGCATTAGTACAGAAATAGATCTCAGCTTTGAGACAATGACCAAGCTGAATAAATTAGACTGCAATAGATTTTATTTTCTATTAACATTTGTTGTTATTTTAGGATTTTCCCATTTCTGAGGCTATTCACAGTGTGAAAAGGAAAATACACTGAAAAAAAATGTCTCCTGATTATTGCATCTACCTTTATTAGCAGGCACACAAATATTTAATTACCAACCAGGCTCCAGGGTGTTCTAACATAAGACTGTCTCAAGTCATCAACATATCCTTACTGCATAAATACAAGTAGTTTTCTTTTTGTAATATTTAGCAGTACCTGGATTTCTGCAGGACATTTAATTTTGCTTTCAAGTTAAATAAGGAGCTGAGTTTTAATAAATGAAATCAACTTTCCCCCCTAATTTAATCATGCTATTTATTTATGGCAATAGCATTTAGAGAAAATGAAGAAACCATGGGCCTGGTGATCATGGGATATTAATTTGGGGATATTACAAAGAACATGCCTCTGGGTGTATCTGAAAACACACTCCCCGGTTCTCCTGTAATAGCGCTTCAGGAAGTCAATATTATATTATAATTTATTTCCTTATACTCGCACTGTACGTGCTCTGCCTGTTTACTCTCAGAACCAGTTTTCTCTCTTAACCAACTATTTTCTTGGCAACTAGCCAATGATAGGCACTTGGGGGGGGGGGCGGATCTAGAATCAGAAGAAGTGAGAAGCACCTCTTTTTCTGCTGCAGGGCGTATTTTTAAATGTAACTGGATCGCATCTGTGGTTCTTCCTTCCAGTAGCTCTGGATCCAAGCTTTGCAGAATGTCACCTCCTCCCTAAGGCTTCATGGCACTGCTGATTACTACATTGCCTCACCATTTCCAGGCTTGACTCTTACCCCTCTCCATACTTCCAGCTTTTTGAGTCCTTAGAAACTATTTCATTCCATTGAAATGTTTGACTCTGGCTCTGTTTTTTGTTTTGTTTTGTTTTTTCCGACTGATACAGTGACTAATCCCCTAGAATTAATATTGTGTGGGTACCATCTTTGCCTTCGTCGTGATACAAACCTGAAACCCTATTGGTTTGGAGTATTTATAATTCAAACAAAAAAATATACTAAACCTATTATTCAAGAAAAATTTCACAGTGTAAAAGCACACCACAAAATTATCAAGTTGAAATAAGCATAAAAATGCCTGCGCACTTAAGGAAGGCTGGAAACTAGTTTCCTTACTTTGTTCTGCAAGAATCTAAGCCTACTTAAATTTGCATTGTTTTTAAAATTGAGATTGTTGTTTTAACTGGTTTCTTTGAAGTGTTTCATCTGGCATTCTTTAGCAGACAAAGGATGTTGAATTCAGTGTCCTCAGGAGAGTAAAAATGTGTCTGTTGAATATGAAGGAACGGGATTACCTTCTAGAAAATCAATGCAATATGAATCTCTTTCTTATAGAGACAAACAACCCATGTATCAATGAATTATGGGTCTGTTATTCATCTCAGGGCTTTAGAATTGATGACCATGAAAAGAACCCCTAACCTAAGCCTTCAGGAGAGGTTAAACTACAGTCATTTATTCTAATCAATAAGTTAGGAAGTTATGCAAAAAAAAATCTTTAAATTATAGTACAAAATGTTTTGATGCTAAAATAACCTTTCAGTTTTTCAGAAACTCATCTGACAAATATGTTTTCTTAGAAAAAAAATAATAGCTTGCATTTATTGTATTATGGAGTGGACAATGTTATGAGCATAGCAATACATTTTAGACATCTCAACATCCCTAAAAGGTAAGCACAATTATTATCCACGTTACTGATGAGAAACTGAGGCTCACAGTTAAGTGGCTTGCTCAAATTCACTTAGCTTACCCCAGAGACCATGCTTTTAACTTATCCAGAGTGTTCCTTCTCAACGTCCTGGTAAGTTGTTTAGAGGCACAGCTAAAGCTGGACAAACTCAGCCCATGCTAAATACCAGAAAAGAAAGTGTAACTAATACCAAATTAGTTCAAGACTAATTTAGGGGTAGCCTCTAACCTCTAGTGCCTTTATTTTCATGAATAAAATCTTAGCATGTGTAATTGGCTCCATTGTCAATGGTTTGCCTGTTTATTCCTACATATAAATGAGTACCAGATTCACTGAGAGTAATTTTTCCTATAGTTTCCCCACCATCTCCTTTCATTTATGGGATCCGTTGGCTTTATGTGTTTAAAATGCCTGTGGAAAGCCAAGGTGTCTATAGTCTGACTTGTTATATATTGTCCAGATTTAGAATGAGTGCCGTGTACTTTGAGTTCCTTGAGGGTGAAGACCGTGTCTAAAGTGGTCCTGGTATAATAAGCTTTCAGTAAATGCTTGTTGGATACAGGAAGTGAGCAGGTCATCAGGATATATTCAATGATTGGGCATTGTAAAATATGAGGCATGAAGGAGAATTCTGGAACTGTTTTCTTTAGGAATCCATATCAGCTCTAGCAAAGGGGCTCCATTCAAAGATCTCCTATCAGGACATTGGTAACATTGGGTATAACTCACCAGCACTCCCAGGAACATAGAGGAGAAACCATTGGGGCAGGAGTAAATTTCATGAGCTAGGAGTGAATTCGAGTTCACAACAAAGCTGACATCAGTGGATAAGGAAATGGGTAAATGTTACCACTTAGTGGCATACTAGAGAAGATGACCAAAGGCCAAGGCAAGGAGGGACTATGTGTCTGGGGAAACAGAACCAAGGCCAACACAGCTGGCCATGCACATCTTTCATACTTGTGAATTGTAAGTTCTCCTTCTAAATTCATCTAAGATATGTGCATGTGGTAACGGCCTCTTTCAGAATCACTCATTAAGTTCTAGAGGTGCACGAGAACAGATGAGCATTAGCTCCTAGGAAGTGGATAGAAGAGACAATGTAGGAAAATTGAGAATTATTTACTTAGACCAAGGGCAGATGTGTCCTTGTGGTAGAGCCCCTCCCTCAGAAATGCAGTGGAGGCCTTCTCAGAACAAAAGAAGGCAATGTGCAACATGGCGCAATCAACTTCTATACATGTATGAATAGTTCTGACATGACTGTGATGACTGTGTAATTTGGACTGTGTCCAATCAGGCTATTATATGTATACATATGGGAGACAAAGAAGTAGAAATTGCATCAAAGGCTACACCTTGCTGTGCTTGGGGCTCAGCCTTTTTGGGGTCTTAGCCTGCTGAGCCCATGCCTGCACAAATAAAACTGCTTCCTGGAACCAACAGCCTCAGTGTCCCATCTCTCTGTGTGAGAATCCAGCTACATTTCTTGGGGGCTTTCTTCCAGGATTCAGACACGGTGCGTTTCCACTTTGTCGCCAGGGTATGAGCCTTGGGGTCCTGGGAGAGGTGATGTTGCCTGGTGCCAGCGAACCACTTGATTAGTAGGAGACTAACCTCTCCCAGCACACCAGGGTCAGAACCTCAGATGCACAACAGAACCCGGTGAGGCCCAGGAATCAGCTCAGGGAGTGCCACCCATCAGACTGGTAAGAACTCAGGTTCGTATCAGTAGACCTGCCCCTAAGAGGCAGAAGGGGACCCTGATCACCTCCCAGCGTTGTCCAACTAGTTCCATAAGGAATAAGGAATGAAACCACAACTCTAAGGCGCTGGGTGCTGGGTGGCAGGTTGGAGTCACTGGGTGACTATGTGTGAATGTGACAGACGGCAGGAAGTGTCCTACCTGACCAAGGGCCCAAGTATAAAAAAATATATTATTTCAACAAAAGGGCAGACAGCAGAACAATACACCCTTTTGAGTTGTTTTACCCAAGCCTTGGTTGAAATTGCCCCTCCTTTGATCCAAAGGCTGGGGAGACAGTGACAATGCCCTTGCTGCCAGCTTCCAAATGTTCCACATTTGTGTTATTTCTGTTTAACCAAGGAATGGATGCCTGTGCCATATAAGGCATAAATGACTATGATACATAAAGGACTTGTACTGGAATACATAGGAGCCATATTCCTGCACTTAGCCCCATGTATGCCAATTAGTAACAACCCAGATACTCTAAAATGGATATCCACATGACTGGAACGTATTTCTGTGGGTACTGCTGAAAAAGGCAAGGGAATAGACCTCGGCTTTGGCCCTTTTAGCCCCCTTGACAGCCAGTTTTACCCTCACAAAAATTGGTTTTCGCCAGCCTTTTGAAATATAGTTGTAAACAGGATTACTGTTTACAAATTTGGGGCCAAAATAAAATTAGTACATCCTCTACAACCAGGGAAGTCTTGCTTGGTCATAGTCAATATCACCAAAGTCCCACAGGCAGAAAACGGAGGGGCAGGAGGAATCAGAGAAGACAAGGTCAGCTCTCAGAGGTAGGGTCAAGCCTGGATAAGAGTGACTGCTCCTAGCACCTCATGAGACTGTCAAAGCTTTTGGCTGCCAGTCGGATAGCCAGACAAAATGCAGGGCCAGAAGATGAGGCTTCCCCTGACCAGCTATGGCAAATTAAGATAAAAGATGCCTCTTCTTCCTTTTTCCTATAGATGGGCAATTCCCCAACCAAGGCTAATACTCCTTTGGGATGTATTCTGAAAAACTGGGATGATTTTGATCCATAAACTGAGAAAAAAAAATTATCATGGGGCTGGAGGTCCTATAGGGAACTTCCAGTTTCCTACTGGGGCCCAGGTAATTCCATTTTAAGATCCTAATTGGGAGTATGACCATCCCATTAAGAAATGGTTTTGCCACCATTTCCAAGCTTGTGCTTTAGAAAAATTAAGGAGGTCTAAGGTTAAGCCCTCAATTTATGCTAAATTAGCCACTATTTTACAAACACAGAATGAGAGCCAGATGGCCTTCCTGGAGAGGTTGAGGGAGGCTGTCATTAAATATATGGCTATTTCCCCTAATACCCTTCAGGCTGAGATGAATTTAAAGGACAAATTTTTCACTCAATCACCCCTAGATATTCAAAGGAAATGCAAAAATTGGCTGTTGGCCTGGAAGGGACCCTGGAGGAGCTCTTACAAGCTGACAATCGAGTATATTACAACCGAGATCAAAATAAAACAAGTAAACAAACAATCAAGAGAGGAGGCTTAAGAAAAATCTGAGGCCTTAGTTGTGGCCTTATGCACAATGTCACATCAGACTTCCTGAGGTCCTGGCACCAAATGCCACTTATGTGGGCAGTCAGGGCACGGGAAACGAGACTGCCCGCAGAAGGGACAACAGAAGTCAAAGCCCCACAAGCCATGCCCCTTGTGTGGAGACAGCCACTGGAGGTCTGAATGCCCTCGGGGACCTCCATCTGCAAATGCTCAGATAACCTGTCCCCAAAAGAGACTGATGGGGCCTGGGGCCCCAACTGTCTATCGGACGCCTGGAGCCTCGGGTAACTCTGGAAAACTCTGGTAACTAAAAGACCATGTCACTTCCTTATTGATACTGGAGCCACCTTGTCTGTCCTCCTTTCCACTCCAGGCCAACCATCCAAACACAACATAATGATTGGAGGTGTTATGCCCAGAATTCGTGATCCCCAAAGACCACTAGGGAGCCGAGTCCGATGCAAAAGCAAAGAGCCTTTATTCGAGCTAGCTCGAGCTCAATCCCCTACCTGCACCGACGCAGCGGTGAGATACCAGGGAAAGAGAGCGAGTTTCAAAAGGGCAAAGGTTTTATTGGGGCCTGGGGGCAGTTGGTGAGGTAATGGCTATGGCCTCAGCTGATTGGCTGGGGAGGGGTCCTGGGGAAGGGTCCGGCAGGTGAGGGAGGGTTTACTCAAGGGGAGGAGGTGTGGTCAAGGTGAAGGACACAGAACAAGATGGAGTCGGCTGGCGTAGGCCCGCCCTTTCAGAGGCATCTCCGGAAAACTTATAACTAAATTTTTCTCTCATCCCCTGGGATGCATATGAGAAAAACTAATTTTTTCTCCTTTTCCTTGAGAATACCAGAGACTCTTACGCCTTTGCTAGTAAAGGACATTATAACTGAATTAAAGACTATAGTGCTACTAACTCCAGGACAGATAAACAATTGTGTGAGTTTTTGGATATTGTAGGCTGTAGATACCAGGGTTCAGGAAAATAGCTTGCCTGCTGTACCAATTATTAAAGGGGACTCAATCCCACC
Source organism: Prionailurus bengalensis (assembly GCF_016509475.1). Taxonomy (NCBI): domain Eukaryota; kingdom Metazoa; phylum Chordata; class Mammalia; order Carnivora; family Felidae; genus Prionailurus; species Prionailurus bengalensis. Next base: position 230,247,341 of record NC_057343.1, read on the forward strand.
TACTCTCCCAAGGAAATAAACTGGGGTCTGACTCACGGACACTGTCTCTAGCCCTCGGATGGTTACAAACTGAGCAGGGGCAATTACTATTACTGAGCTCACAGTTAAAGATTGTTAGAGCACTGCACCAGGCCTTTTATTTAGGGAGGGATAAAACTTATCAAATGGCCCAAAGGATGTTTACTGGGAAAAATTTGTCAAGGACAGTTCAGCAAGTAGTATCAGCTTGTGAAGTACATCTTAGAAACAATCTTCTTAACCACAAATTTGCTCTCCCAGACAATCAAGGAACTGAAAGCTATCCGGGGTAGACTGACCATTAGGTTTCACTCATATGCCAAGGTCAAAGGAATTGCAACATCTGTTGCTATGGGTTGGCACTTTTACTAATTCGGTAGAGGCCTTCCCCTAAAAAAATGGAGAAGGCACAAAAAAGTAATAAAAACTCTGCTTTATAAAATAATATCCAGGTTCAGCTTACCTAAAAGTTTGCAAATTAATAATGGTAAATGGTGCCTTGACTCTTTCTCTGGTAGGACGCCCAGCTCTTGAAAACATTTTATACCTCGAAATAAAGCAAGCTGTCTGCTTATACTCAGCAAAACTGTAAAAAAGACACCTCACAAGCATTAGATGCTTTAAATTAAAAAAATTAAAGTTACGGCAGATTCTTGGAGAATAGAGCCACCATTGATTACTCACTGCTCGTCCATCACCTGGGTTATGAGAGATTCCCTGACATGTGTTGTTTCCATATAACTGATAATTCTCACAGAGTTTTAGAACTGATAGATGATCTTCGGGCATAATTGGATAAAGTCAGGGTCTCTCCTGGATTGTGTGACTCATTTGGGAACTGGACACATTATCTTAAGATGCCATCTTGTTGGTCAGTATAATATTTGTTTTATGTTTTTCTCTTTGTGTCTGCTAATGTTTGTGCCGCCGAATGGCTGACAGCCTTCCTGTAGAATCATACCATGGGCCACTCAACTGACCATTGGGTAGACTAACTGCTGTCCCCCGACACCGTCCCTTTTCAGCTTGAAGAAGCCAGAACAGTCATCTTCCCTGTTCCCTAACAGAAGTTAAGGGCCCTATTCCAGGGGGAGGAATAAATAGGGAAAGGGTGAACTTTAGGCAGGGAGAGATAAGGGACCTTCAGGGAGGCAGACTGCAGCTGCAAATGGGACGCTGAAGAAGCAGATGGAGTTCTCCCCTTATGAAATCCTTTATGGGTGCCCTACCTCATTATCCTGGGCATAAGGGGGTATCTAAATGAGACAGGCAATCTAACCTTAAGGCAACAGATGCAGGCCCTTGGCTGTACTTAACCACCTGACATCACTGGGTTAGGGAGCAACTATCTGTGATTCTGACCACAGACGCTCACCCTTTAAACCAGGATATGCAGTATGGGTGAAGGAATGGAATGCCTAACCCCTAACACCCCTCTAGAGGGGCCCATTCACTGTCATTTTGTCCACCCCTACTGCAGTAAAGGTAGACGAGGTGTATCCCTGGACTCATCACAGCAGAGTGAAGCCAGCATCTCAAAACCGGAGTGTGTTCCCGATTCATCAACGCCGTGCAAGCTGAGCAAACGGAAGAAGCAATCTGCAACCCCAGAGGCTCCGGGAGACTGCAGCCCTGCTTCAGTCACTCTGGAAGCTGACTAATGTACACACAGCAGGAGCCTGAGGAATTGATGGTCCGGTGGAACAAACAGACTGTCCTTATTTTCTATGTCTGTTTCCGTACCGTGATGCACTGTCACCCCTTGTTTCTCACTGTTATTGTGATTGCTCCACTTTTGGCCATAGGGCTATCAGAGGCCGCCCCAGCTGGCCGGGAGTGTGGTGAGACATCTTTGCTAGCACTCGCCTTCCTTTTGTGGCTAGGATGCTTCGTTGGTATTGGTTGCTTCTAATCCGGACCCCATCTGTAGACCTAGATTCCTCATCATGTGACCCATGTATTTGCATAACCAGGTCGGGCCAAGGAGTCACTTGGACCTTACTAAACCACACCCACTTCTGATGGCAGGGAAAGGTCCTGGGGACCTGCAGATATAATAAGACCACCTATTCTATCTGGCAACGGGAGAGTCAATACACTTGTTTCGACCCACAGTGCCCCCCAGCAGAGGAATGGCTAGAGGTCCGGAATCACCCCAAGACCGGCAACAGCAGTGTGTGCCGACTAATTAACAAAACTCAAATTACCAATCCAAACCGGCTGGTGTCTATATTCTTTGATATATGTACAGCCGTAGGTGACACATTGCCATATGGGTTGCCATGGGGAGGCCTGACATGGGAAGGAGAGTACCAACTCAATGACAAATAAATGTGTGACAGGTCTGGTATGTGTGGCTCCTGGTCCCAGGCACCTGAATTCTTCTGTCGTATTGGAGCTGTGTCATGTGGGCCACCTGACAGACTAAAAACAAAACAGCCCTCCTCCAAAAGGGTGTGGCTGAGTCAAACTGCCAATCAGGACTCTATAACCCTGTTAATGTTACCATCCTTAACCCAGGAGACTCAAAATAGAAAACCAACTGCCAGATTAGTATACTTATCTATGGGCGGAGCACAGACCCAGGAACCTTGTTATATTTTAATAGAGTTACAGTCACACATAAGGCCACGACCCACCAAGTCTTTCATTCCTTTACAAAGATATGGAAGAGGGCCCTTCTCCTGTCTGTGTCACAATGAAAAATATGTTTCTAGCCCTAGCAGAGACTATAGCCAGACTCCAAAAGTCTCTTCTTGTTATGTATGAGGGGGAGCTAAAATGGGGGATCAATGGCCATGAGAAGCTAGAGAATTAGATCCCCGTGAACCTTGTAATGGAACACAATACCCCAGTCCTACTACCAGGGTTTGGCTCCTCAAAACCTCAATTATTGGGAAAAACTGTCTTGCCTGGTGGGGAAGAAAGCTCACCGTCTCTGTTGGAAAGTTAATGTGCCTAGGCCAAATATTTTATAACTCAACTGCCTAGGAAACCCAATGGTGGGGGTCCCCAGATCACCTTGAGTCAGATCCCCCTCCCCTTGTCTACTTCTCTCATCTCTGAGAGGCCTGGGACAATGTTGATGCAGCCATCGAGTGGCAGGCCTCAGGTGGACTATACTGGATATGTGGAAGGACAGCCTGTACCGTATTTCCCTCAGGCTGGTCAGGGTCATGTGTGCTGGTAAGTATTTGTCCATCTTTCTTCCTGATCCCACTTGCCAGAGAGGAACATTTGGGAGTCCAAGTGTATGGGGACAGGGAGACTCGAAAGAAATGCCCTACAAATTGGCAATTGGAAAGATGATAAATGGCCTCCCAAGGGTAAAATTCAATATTATGTCCCTGCCAGCTGGGCAGAGGGTGGGTTCTGGGGGTAGCACACTCCCAGTCACATGCTAAACTGCATAATCAGACTACAAGCAATTATCAAAATTATAACCAATGACACTGCCAGAGCTCTTAACTTACTAGCCAAGCAGCAAACCAAATGTGCAATGCAATCTATCAAAATTGCTTGGCCTTAGATTACTTGCTTCTGAGTGAGGAGTTTGTGGAAAGTTTAACCTGAGCAACTGCTGCCTCCAGATAGATGATGAAGGAGAAGTCATAAAAGAGATCACAGATAAAATAAGAAATGTTTCTCATGTCCCAGTCCAGACCTTAAAAAGTTAGGACACGGGGGAGTTATTTGGAGGATGGTTTTCAACTCTTGGGGCATTCAAAACCTTCATGGGTATTATTCTCTTGATTTTGGGAGCTTGCTTAATCCTGCCTTGCCCAGCTCCCTGGTCTGTCTCCAACCTCATTGAGGCAATGGTCAAAAGGAAAATGGCCACACATGTGATGTCATCATGGAAATATAAACCTCTAAACCAAGATGATGCTCTTTGACCCAAAATAGGGGGTGTGAGCATCAAAGAGGGGAATGTGGTGGAGCCCCTCCCTAAGGAACATGGAGGAAGCTTTCTCAGAACAAAGAAAGCAATGTGCAACATGGCCCAATGAACTCCTATACACGTATGCATACCTGACACAACTCTAACTTATTATCAGACTATATGAGTCACCACATATGGCAGACAAAGAAGTAGAAATTGCATAAAGGGCTACACCCTGCTGTGCTCAGGGGCTCAGCCTTTTTGGGGTCTTAGCCCACTGAGCCCTTGCCTGCACAAATAAAACTGCTTCCTGGAACAAAGAACCTCGCTGTCCCATCTCTCCGTGTGAGAATTCAGCTACATCCTCAGTATCTTTTATTGAGCAATGCTCTGAATTTGGTAATAATCTTCCAAACACAAACAGATGTTCTTTGCTTTGTTCTATTTGATCCTGTCCCTACTGACATATAATAAAATTGTTTAAAGAAGGTGCCAGCTGTGGGTCATAGAGTTGCGAAAAGTTACATTTCTTCAACTTTCATTTTGTGTACTTCAAATTATAGAGGTTTGGTGGAGTTTTGATTCTTCTCTGTAAGTTCAACATAATTAATTATATATTGCACCCATTAGTAGCTCAGAGTGTAATTTGAGCTTCTGGTTTCATGAACTGTGGGAATAGTTGCTTTTATAGAGAAAATATGTGAATGGATAATAAAAATATCCATCTCAAAAATGGCAAATGGTGCTTTTCTACCCTCTCAGTGTGCATTTCGTAGATTAATCTAAAATTCTTGCATTTTCAAAATAATGACATAAAACTCAGTTACATTGCTGGAAATGAAAGCATAGTTAACAAGTGTCCAACTATAGTTTATTTTATTGGAGAAGAATTTGGATATATATTTTTTAAAGTTTTCCCATGGCAGTAATTATCTTAAATATAACTGTAGATAGAGTCTTTTCTAACTGAGAGAATGCTATATTTTATTTTTGTTCTTGGAAATGGGGGTATTCATTCATTGGTTCCTGAGTCTGAGAAAATTTGTTTAGAATATCATCAGAAGATTCAGTCTGAATTCACTGATATAATTAATTTGACCTTCATTATTAGAGTCTAGGGGCTGCTCTTTGTTTCTTTATACTCATCTCCTGATTCATCTAGTAATAGTATATGTTTTCTCATGTCAATTTTTAATTTTTTCCATTATATACAGAATATGGAAAATTTTGAATTCTCAACAATGTTGGATAAAATTCAAAAATATACGACTACAAAATCTTGTTTCCAATTTGTTTAATAACTTCTTGGAAGATTATGTAACACTTTGGGTAACACAATAAAAAAACTGAGTGATCATAACTTATTTTAGAATTTTATTATTCTTTTAGGTTATTCCATACTTTTAAATTTGACTGATTCTTCTAGTCTTTTATACCATAGTTAGAAACAATTATGAGTCATAATGAGTAATAATGAAGTAACATTTTAAAATATAGGAAAATGTCACTGATAACCCACAACGAATTTAAGATTTATAAAAATAAGTGTAATGAATTTGTATTGTGTTTTCAAGGTAAAAGGACTTTAATTTTATTTAAAAACATAATTTTTTATTTCTCTTTTAAATTACTTCTGATGACAAAGAATGAGGGACTCTAATTATCAGTATGCACAAATAATTGGAAGTTCTCAAAGAAACTCTCAACAACTAAAATTGGTACCAATAGATTCTCATAGCATTCAAAGGATTAATGAGGCCACCAGGAGTTTCCTCCTTCTATGTTACCTTCATGTTTCCCTGACTCTTTGATGCCGCTTTTGATTAGAGTTGAGATAGGGTTTTTTTTTTCCCCTTGCAAGTTGTGATTTAAAACTCTATTGATTTTTCCTGCAATTTATAAAAGAACCATGGTTGACTGTTGAATAATTGTATTCCAGTAATTAAATGGAAATTTTGATTGTCACAATATAGACCTGAACGGCCTTCCTATTCTGCAGAAAAAGCAAGAGAAAAAGCAGGGTTCTTAGTCTTTCATATAAGAAGTTTCCCCCAAAACATCACCATACTAAGGGAAAATAGTAAAATAGTTCTATTCATCCTCTGTTCCCTCTTCCAATGATTTGTAAGGAATATTGTCCTTGAGAGAAGAAAAAAAAAATCTTCAAAGCACATGTCCACAAATGGTTTTGCACATTTGCATCACAGATTCATACATAGGTAATATGAAACAGATGAGAGCCAAAATTTAATTTAAAGTGTGCCCAGTAATGCCTCTAAATGCCTGACAGAGCAAAAAGAAACTTTCTCTGGAGAAACTCAATTTCAAACCTGACCTCAAATAATTCCCATGAAAAACTTCCACAAATATAAACTCACAACCACAAATCACAAAACACACAGGGGTAAAAGTGGCATTATTCAGGACCAGCAGATAAAGTGGAAAACAGAATGAGTTCCATAACAATATCAGATATTAGAATTAGCAAATGAAATATCAAAAAATATTAAAATATTTAAAGACATACAAGTTATTGAAAATGTATTTATAACAAGAACTACATAAAAACAAATAGGTTTGAAAGGAAACTAAAGAAAAAAATCAATAAGGTAATTGAAATCAATAGTAAGTGGAAAGGTTTAATTGTACATTAGGAGCATCTGAAGACAACATGCGTGAGTTTAAAGACAAATCTAAAGAAATTATATAGAATACAATGCAGAGAGGTGAAGAGATTTTCAAAAATGGTTTCAAGAAAATTGAAAGTCACGGTGAGAAGGACTATCACATATGTAATCACTGTTCTCGAAGAAATGGAGAGAGAGGGGAAGAGATGAAGTTAGAAGAGGTGACAAGATATTCCAAAACTGATGATACGAAACAGTATACAGAGTTTTGGAAACTCAAGAATAACAAGCAGGATAAGTAAAGAGAATATTTTACCTAAATATATCACAGCAAAAGTTCAGATCATCAACTGGAGAATTATGTTTCCAAAAGCTTCTAGAGCAAAAAGATAGATTATCTTCAGACGCATGAGAATTATTCTTACAGCTGACTTACTTCTCAACCACAAAAATAGAATCCAGTAGACAGTGAAAAAAAATATCTTAAAATGCTTAGGGGAGGGGAAAAAAAACCCAGAACTCAGACAGATAAAAATATCTGTCACAAATGAGAGTAATATAAAGACATTTTCAGACAAATTTTGAGTGTTTACCATCCAAGACCTTCTCTATGGCAAATAATAATGGATTTTCTTAAGGCAGAAATGAAAGGGATGCTACATGGGATACCTGAAATTAAAAGAATTCAGATAAGAGAATAAAGTAGCAAATACGTTGGTAAATCGAAATGGATAAGTTGAAAAACATATCAGGCAAATACTAATGGGTAACACACCAGAAGAAAGCTGATGAAATTGTATCAAATGATAACAAATGACTCTGGGGGCAAAAAGCATCATTGGAGACAAAAGAATTCAATGCACAATAATAAGTTTCACCTTATCAGAAACATGTAACAAGTTGATGCACCTGAGGACATAGCTTATATTTATATAGGAAACTCTGGGATAAGGACAAGTAGAAATAAACCATCCACCGTCATGGTGGGGGATTTGTCCTTATTGTCTTAATAATCAGTTGAGCAAAGGAGCCCAAAACTATCAGTAGAATCAAAGAAGATTTGAACAAACCACTAAACAAACTAGATCTGTTGTATAAACATACAACATGAAATATGTCTGAGAATTGACTACATCCAAGGACATGAAGCAAGTCTCAAATATTTTCAAAGGAACAAAGTGCTCTGTGATTACAATGCATCTAAGTTGAAAAACAAATAAAGGTAACTGAAAATATACCATTCTTTGACATTTAGAAAAAAATAAGTGAATGATCAATAACTCCACAAACAAGAAATTATATTGTTAATTAGTAAATGTTTAGATATCAATGACATAATTTCCCTTGTCCAAACCTTGTGGGGTGCAACTAAAATGGTTCTTAGATAGAAATGTGTAGTCTTCAGTGACCAAACTAGAGAAGAAGAAAGGTTAAAAATTGGTAAGCAAAGCACTTAACTTGACGTGTTATTAAAATCAATTAAAAAATAAATAAATCCAGGGGCGCCTGGGTGGCGCAGTGGGTTAAGCGTCCGACTTCAGCCAGGTCACGATCTCGCGGTCCGTGAGTTCGAGCCCCGCGTCGGGCTCTGGGCTGATGGCTCAGAGCCTGGAGCCTGTTTCTGATTCTGTGTCTCCCTCTCTCTCTGCCCCTCCCCTGTTCATGCTCTGTCTCTCTCTGTCCCAAAAATAAATAAACGTTGAAAAAAAAATTAAAAAAAAATCCAAATGAATTAGAAGTAAATCAGTAACAATGAACTACTTATGTAGGGCTACCGCCTGTGTAAATGTTAAGTATTCAATCTTTTAAACATTGCTGTGAGGTAGTCTCTATTCCCCACACTTGTGAACATGAGCAGACTAGCTTCAGAGACTCCGATTTAGCTACTATTCCATACCCTCTCTTGACAACGGAGATCTAACTAAATCTTAACAAAGTAGAAAGCAAGATGAAAATTGAACCACATTTAGCACTGACTATTCTAAGATCAGGCTTATATTCTGCTTCGCAGGGTTTAATACACAAGTTTAGCCAAGTGATCCCTGGATGACGGGATCGTCTACACCTTGAAGAACTATCCAGTGTGGACTTTCAGATAGCAGAATCTGGGGAAAGACATAAAAGGTTGATATCCTCATCTGTAAAACTGGGATAATGATGACAGAAACTACCTTATTTTGTTATTTTGGGGATTAAATGGGATGAGCTGTACAGAATTCCTGATAATGTCTGGAATGTTAATGTACTACCTAAAGATAAGATGCCATTTCAACTGGCAATCATGTGCTCGCCACATATGAATTATTGGGTGAACAATAGCTATTGGTGGTTTGGCGATTCTAATTCTAATTGCTTTTCTTTGTTTCTCTTCTATTATTCCATTTTAATTTTAAACATTTCTTTGATTTCAGTTGTAATCAAAATTATTAGATTTTTATCTAATAAATGAATTCATTTTCTAAGAGGTTGGACTGATAAATTATTAACCTCTTAGGTCCAATAATGTAACATTCTTCATTTTTCTCATAATAACAATCATAGCAGAGTTTATATTCCTTTCAAGCAAATCCTCTGATCTAATTAACTCTATGAGATTCCTGCCCCTTTAACGTGCTTTTGAATTTTAAATAATACTCTGAGCTCATTCTTCCTTTTGACTGATGGGATTGTAATTCTATTTCTCATGCAATTTTGAATTGCATAAATTAGCAAGCCATTATTAAATATTTTATACCTTGATTGTGCATCTTTATTTTCAAGGGCTTAAACATCTCTGATGTGTTTTTAAATTCAACAAATATTATTTGTTCTTTTGCTCATGACAGGAAAATATTTCATAAGAGCTTGCAAAACAAATTGTAATATATTTTTGGGTTGGGGCAATATTCTTGTAGATTTTAATAGAATATATTGAGAGGAGCTATTCATTTTTCTAGCAAAAGTGAATTTATGCAGGAAGTTGAGTTGGGACACTTCATCTTTTACATGAATAATATTATTATCTTGTGGTAGCCATGACAAATGTTGTAAGTCGCCATTCTGTTATTGCCTCTTGGCTTTTCATGATGCTTCTTCATTCTTAATCCCCTTCTCTAGTGCTTTGTCCTCAGCACTGATGAAAAAGTGTGGTCTGACAAATCCCTTCAAGTGGTCTCACAATAAGATTCTTATCATTAACTTGGTAAATAAGTTACAGCATTCACTTAGGGAGTTTGCCCAGCACATGCCATCCTGTTTTTTTAGGATTTAATGACTCCAAGAGTCAAAATCCTTCCCAAAATTTGCCCCTGTCCAGTTGTCATGGCTCTCCTCTATTAAGTCTCCCTAAAGATTTGACTAATAATACTTTAATCCTTTCATGTTATTATTCAAAAGACAACCACACATCATAATACTCAAAGTGACACATTATGTTGTGACTCACTTTTCTGCTTTTTTTTATTGATGTAATTTATATAAAGTAAAATTCATCCTTTGTAATGAATATTTTTGTGATTTTTTTTAATGTATTAGTTATATAACCATGACCACAATCAAACTATAAAACAGTTCTGATAACCAAAGTTTCCATACCCTCTTATTTGTAAAATTCTCATTCCCTACTTCCTGGTAACTACTAATCTGTTTTCTGTCCTGATAATTCTGTCTCTGCAAGAATGATAAACAAATGGAAACACATGAGGTAGCGTTTCAGATTTGTCCTTTTTCTATAAACATAGTGCATTTGATTTATCAGTAGCTCATTTCTTGTGATTTCTGAGTACTATTTCACTATATGAATTACCACTTCATCAGTTTCCATGTTGAAGTCCCATTCGGGCTCTTTCAAGTGTGTGCCAATTACAAATAAAGCCACTGTAAGCATTCTCATTTAGATAGCTTTGTGTAGACATAGACCGCCATTATATGTTTAAGATTTTCTGATTTTTTTTGGTATAATTTTTATTTTAAATCAATTTTATTTAGATCAGTTTTAGACTAACAAAAAATTGCAAAGATAGAAGAGATACCTCAAACTCGTTTTCCCTTTAACATCTTACTTTAGAATGGCATGTTTGTTACAATTAATAAACCTATATTGACATCTTATTATTACCTAGGTTACCTAATATATTTAGATTCTTATATTTTTCTTAGTGTACTTTTTTAAACGTATTTTTTATGTGATAGGTTCCCATTCAGGTATGCCACATTACATTGAGTTTATATGGCTTCTTTTAAACTCCACTTAGCTGTGACAGTTTCTCCAACTTTCCTTGTTTTTAATGATCTTGACAATTTTGGGGAGTAATAGACAGAAATTATGTAGACTGTCTCTCATTTGGGGTAGATCCGATGTCTCTCATGATTAGATGAGGTTTATGTGGTTTTTTTTTTTCTGTTTTTGTTTTTTTGGGTTTTTTTGGGGGGGGGAAGATCACAGGGGTCAAGTGCCATTTTTATCATATCATGTAAAGGATACCTACTGTTAGGATAACTCATCACAAATGCATTAGATGAAATATATTTTCTAAGACATTTCTTTCTTTTTTTTTCTCAGGAAACTATGACATACCATAATTTTTAAGGACAATAATCAATTTAAACCACTTTTGTTCACATGGAATTATAATATTAGGTCTTAAATAGCAACTCTTGAAGGTTTTAATCTCTTCATATTAACCGACCATGGAATTTCTTTCATTTTCTGTTTTATTTATTGACACTATATCATTGTGAAATGAGCTAAGAGCATTGGATTCTTAGCTCTTGCAGGTGTTAGATACCCAAACTTGCATTAGTAACTTAATCTTTCTGAGACTCAGCTTTTAATCTGCAAAATTTAGTTAGTTTAGTTTTTAAAAATGCAAGTTGTCACTTTACTATGTAATAGTATTGAGGATTTAATGAAGAAAATGGTTGGGAAGATGCTGTATAAAATATGTAGCACTGAAAAAAAAATATATGCTATGATAATTTTCACGAAAATGTTTTGAAACTCCAGACTGAAACATGGCATTCACACAGAAACTGTAATGACTGCAGTCATGTTTGATGGGTTAAAATCCCTGTGAAATATGTCTGGGTTTATACATCTCTTCAAAGTTACTTTTCTAGCCGCGATGCTGATTTGATAGAGAAGTTAGATGCACCAGGTACTTGACATTCACTTCAAGAATTAGTGGGGAAACGTGAGTTCACAAAGGATACTAGGAGCTGTAACCTAGAGGTAGGAGGGACCCCAAGAAAGTTTATTGTCACATAGGCTGGGAGATGGGAGTATCACTTGGAGGCAATCAACAGTGTTAAAGCAGAGAGAGAGAGAGAGAGATCACATGAGAAATATGGAAAGGGCACAGTGCTGCTAAGTTAGATCACTTCTTTTGAAGCTCCAGCTAGATATCCTACAGCAGTAAGGAGAGAGAGGAGGGAATGGAAAATGATAAACTGATGACCACATTTTTCAGTGTAGGCATGGGTACTCAGAAAATAGTACTCATTGCATATTTTATTATTATTATTATTATTATTGCTATGATTATATTATTGAAATGCAACAACCACATTTTCTCAAGCCCTTTGATAAGTTCTTCCAATACTAACTCTTCTAGTAAAATGCTGCTCATTCTCCAAAAGCTGGGTATTATCAAACAAATGAAAACTGCCCAGGAAAATGGGACTATTCACCTGACAGGGCCAGAGTGTACAAGTTCAGACTGCCAGTAGTTCTTGCTGCCCACTTCTTGAAAACCCACTTGACCTGAAACTTTTGGTTTCTTCAAAATGGATTTCCAGTATGCTGGCCAGTATTCTTCACAGTGCAAACAACACTGAAGAAGCAGTTGAACTTTTGACTCTTTCATGCTAAGCTGTTGGACTTATCCTTTAACAATTAGGAAATGCAGGATAAGCAGGATCTTATTTAGTCAAGGAATCCACAGTGGGAACTGGAAAGTCAAACGTGAAATTGCTGAAACGAGATGAATTTGCATGATCATAAAATGGGATCCATCTATTCATAGCGTTCAAGGACAAGCCAGCACTTGCTATTCTCTGTCTAGGTATAGTTAGCGTATTTCTTGCCCTGTCTGTTTTGATGCACAATTTCTATTATTTTTAGATGGACTCAAAGAAGATTCTCTACTCTCAAAAAATGCTATTAAAATCCTGATATTGCATTCTAAGAATGAAAAAATTATATTGTTACCGAAGGCACCTGTTAGCTGGAAAATATGAGAAGACACAACAAAACCAAAACAGAAAGTCGAAGCAAATCCTCCAAAAGAAACGTTATCTCTGCCAATTTTCTTTTGCTTTATTGATATCAGTTTGAGAGTGTTTTAAGAACAGGATATGAGCAGATAAATAGTGACTGGTAGTTTGGTGTGACTATAATGAGGTCAGTACTAGGCGGACCCTGGGGAGAGAATAAAAGTTGTTTTGGCACACATTTCCCCTTTAAAGAACCCTTGGGTTCATGCATAAGAAAATATTCTTTGAGAGTATCTGTAACTGTCGTCATCTTACACAATGAAGTCGAATTTAACAAAGATGATACTTCATGTGAGATAGTGGGCCTAAGTGTTGCTTTTCATATTTAAGGAATTGTTGGTTAGACAACAGAGAGTGAATCGAGGGCACTTGCTCACTTGTTTACTTTAAGTTTCTGTAATTTCTGCATATGCAGAGAGCCTTGTATATCATTTTTGAATCTATAGTCAGAGGGATTGTTGTTTTTCCCAGTTTAAGATTAAGTCACAATAGCAAGAACATCAAACATTCACATAGTTTGCCTCATCTGAAGTTCTAATATTTTACTTTTTGTGGGATGATGCAAATCAGCATGCATCATGGGGTGAGGTAGTGAAAGGGAAGTGGAGTAAGTTATCCAAAAGTCAAGAGAAACACTCCAAATTTTAACCCCCAAAACATTTCAAATTTTCTCCTAGGATAATTCTCTAAGTCTTTTTTTTTTAAGCTTATTATTTTTTTTTATTTTGAGAGATAGAGGGAGACAGAGAGAAAGTGCATGCACATGGGAGCAGGGGAGAGTCAGAGAGAGGGAGAGAGAGAATCCCAAGCAGCTTCTGAGCCAACACGGGGTTCAAACCCACGAACCTTGAGATCATGACCTGAGCCGAAATCAAGAACCGGGAACTTAACTGACTGAGCCACCTAGTCATCCCAGGTCTCTAAATCTTCCTCAGTGATTTATTGTTCACAGGAGAGATTTGTAAGTTTCTGAAACTTGATAATTGTTTTCCAGAGATTTATCTAAGAAGTTAGGTTTGTTTCTAACATGTGATTAAGTTTCCCTAATCACTGAATTTATCCAATAACTTTTGCTAGAAATAGAAATAGTTACTTGGCTTCTCTCAGAGGTCATTGTATTTTTTTCCAATCCTAAACTGTGATAGCCACAGACATATAGGATTGTTTTTCCTCCTCCGGTGACACAACATGCAAAATTGTCCCTTTCACTACCTCACCCGTAAAACAACAACGAAACAAAAACTGAACCAAAAATGGACAAAAACATTGAATGGAAGAGAAAATTAACTGGTCCTTTTACAAAGGGAAGTCAGGTCCTCCAATCATACCAAACAATTGGATTCACAAAGTAACATGGACTATGACTTTATAGACATTTTATCATGGGAAGTTTTGCCTGTCCTTTCCCTACATTTTCTTTCCTAAACTTTGAAGATTTTACAATCTATTACCATGTTCTTTATCTTCTAAAAATGGATATGGTTTCCTATAACTTATTTATAATTAGAAGTATTAATATTGACTATTAAGGTATCATCTCCTGTATTTACAGACATTAAAACATTTAAGAATTTGAACACAAAATATGTAAGAAAGCAAAGTTTATAGAAATAAATCCTGGTCAGGCTGTCATGGAAATAGAAGCACCTTGAAAATCAGAGCATTCAGGAAGTAATACATCTTTTAATTTTTTGATCTTCCTAGCCTGCTGACAATGCCTTAGAAGGAATCTGAGGCTTCCATTCTGCTATCTGCATTCTTTTAACTTATTCAGCCTCCAGGAAGGAAGAAAGGAGATTTTGCATTAATTACTCTACATTGTGATAGTCAAAACAAATCTCAGCAGGGAAAGGAAGTATAATGTATAAATAGATTTGGTGAGGTGAAGTGAGCACAGAGATGGTTTGTCCCTCTCCCTCTCTGACTTATAGGGTTCCAAATTTTATCACACCACTGTGAGATATTAGGAGAGATTTTTCCATGTAATATACGTAGGTTTATCATCATGATTATTAGAGTATGATTTTCATGAGGAAGCTTCAGTCAACAAGCGTTCTGATATTTATCAGTATGTGAAAATCCTGCCTCTAATTTTTAAACTGTAACATGGGCTAATGAGTGACTTACAAGCATTTTTAACATTTGTGGGAGTTTGTGTTCTTGGTTTGTTTGATATTTGCGCTTAGAATCTCTACAGTATGTAGATTTACACAACTACTTTCAGTAGGTTAGCAAAACTACTTCTTTCTCTAATATAGTCACTTTTTCATGTGTTAACTCTTTGGGGGGTGTTTTAAAAGGGCCAGAGAGTGAGAATTCTGAAAAACAGGAATTAAATATTAGAAGAGGATCACACCATTTTGATCCACATACAAAAAATTTGTCCCTCCTATGCATTGTCATATAGGAGGTGTTCCCGGTGATCTAAATGCAGACATAAATGAATGGATGGAAGGCGTTAACCATTTATTAATCTCCTTTATTATAGGTGAGAATGTTATGTGGGCCATTGACATTGAAACCACAGAAATAACGCTTTTTTTTTAAAGGCAGCTTTCCTACTGCCAACAATATAAAAAATACTTTTAGATGTCTTCCTGTGTCTTTAATTTTAACTTTAATTTTATTGACTCCAGGCCTATGGAAATGTAACTAAAATGTCAGCCAAAATTTGTATATTTCTGTTTTTTTTCAACTGTCTTCTACACCTGTGACCAGACTGCCATGCTTGTCAGAAACAATAAAAGGAAACTCTCCTAACCACTGGGAACAGATCTGCCCACAAGACCACAGGGAACCCTGCTCAGCCAGCAAGGCCTCTTTTAAAATCTGTTTGGCACTACAAGCTTTATGCAGGAGGTTCTCTTGAAGGTTGTGCTTATATCATTTATTTTCAAACAAATTTCTTCTGTTGGATTATGAAATCGCAGTGCAATATTTCCAATTCAAAATTTTCCATCAAAGTTAGAGAAGCTATGAATTTGCAATCACAAGCTCCAAGCATTAAGAGAGAGAGGCTGTGATCTCAGCTCTACGTTCATTCTCTCCCAGAAATGAATGTTTCCCCTCATCCTAAAAAATGAAGAGACGTTCATTGAAGACAAAAAAGTGAAGGTCCTATCTCTTTTTGGCAGGAGGTTTGATCCTGACCCAAATAGCAGTCCAGATTAAAATCAATTCAATTTTTTTTTTTTTTGTGAGTGTCCAACCCAAATATCAATTGAAATTCAAATGCTATTCACTCTAGGTAGAATTTAAATATGTTCAATTGACATGATTGATTAATGTTAGCATTTGAATAGAAAGTAGAGAAACAGCAAAATTGGTCAATTGTTTTCCCTGATAAAGGTGGGGAGATGTTGGAAGACCCAGGAAGGATACTGGCAAATTACTTTCACAATTATCATTTCATGTAATTTGGCTGCAAAGAAGAGGGAGATAAATTCAAATCTGAATGTTCTCGATATGTTTTTCATTTTTATTCTAAATATTTACACATTTGGATTTTACATATTTTTGCATTCCTAAGAAAGAAAAAAGAAAGAGAGGGGGAGGGAGGAAGGGAGGGAAGGAGGGAGGGAGGGAGGGAGGGAGGGAGGAAGGAAGGAAGGAAGGAAGAGGGAGAGAAAAAGAATAGAAAGCTAAAAGGAAACTTGTTTTGTGTTTTATTTTAATGTACATCCTTCTGGGTATTGAACCAAAGAGAATTTTGTATATGCAGGATTATTTTATAAATTAATTTCAGACTCACATATCTCTTGGCAATTTAATATATATTAATAAGATCTCTTCATTGTTGCTTGTAAATGTATAAATTTATCTTAAACATGTAACAGAATGTCTCATGTTTTTCTGTGTTCTTTAAATCTCAGTGTTAAGATAGAGGGAAAAAAGCTACATTATTTGGAAAAATAAACAAAATATGGTCCTATTAAGAATGCAGAATTAATCATAGAAATTTCTAAGTTATTATTTCTATAGTCTTATTCACTTACATCCTTTCAGGTTTATTAACAAATGACAGTCAAATGCTTTACAAATGCTAACAGATGGGTTGAAAACAGTATTTGATTGTATGTCTTTATGTATGTTAGTAAGTTTTTAGAGTTGAAATAAAACTTTAGGGCATATGACTTTGCTTACTTAGATTCTATGCATTGGATTTGTGGGAAAAAAAACCCAATATGCTAAGGAAGTTAATAAATTAAGTAAGCTTTTCAGGTGCAAGTTACTTGTAAAATATATTTTAAAATAAAGTTAAATTTATTAAATTAAAAATAAGTCTATAAGACTGCTATCTTTTAAAATACACGTACACTAAAATGCAGTAAAGCCAATAGTACATGCAAGCCAAATATTCTATCTTAAGTTAAATCATTTTCACTTATAAATAGAACGTAAGAACAAGGCCCTTTCTTTTAATGTGAGTCTATTTGAGTCTCATTATGAAAGTCTTATTTTTCATGCAACTTGCACAAGTAGTTATAATGCATCCATTTAGGATTATGTGCTTTTTAAAAAGGGCTTAATGAAAAGTGAAAATCATTCACAATCCGCTTAAATCCGTTTAGTGCCCTTTGCTTATTTTTATTTACTTGTTTTACATAAATCTTACTGACACTTAATTGGATATTATACTTTTTTCATCAAGTAGCCTTCAGCAAGTTATTCCAACATGGTCATGTTTGCTAGCTATATTTCAATTTTTTCACTCTTCTTTAATATGTTTCTTAAAATTTGATCAAACTACACAATTGATGAAGGAGCTTGGGGTAAGCTGAGGGCAAAATACAGGCTGACACACACACACACACACCCAACACACACACCCAGGTGGAATTTGTGTGGTATTCCTTGGACACTCCTGGCTATCCAACAACAAAGGAAAGGGGTTTAGGTGCTTGCCATGGTAATGTGGGAAACTAAGGCAAATGAAAAATTAAATTCCCTTACTACCTATAGCCCATTGACAGGTCCTTGAGACCAGAAGAGTGACCTCCCACTAGAAGCTCAGCTGCCTCAAGGATGACACTTTGCTGGGGACAAAAGAGAACCTTAGCTTAACATTATCCCAAACTCAAGGATCCTGTAAGTCAGCTTCCTTTATCTCAACTGCCCCAAGATATATGCTGGCAATCATCCTCCAAGCTTAGCCACCCCCCCCCCCCAAACCCCCCACCATATATCTGAAGGGTCTTGTGACTGGGGTTTTGTTAAACGGTAGTTAAGTGGTATTTCCCTAATAACAGCTAGCCCCTCAAGGTCCTGGAAACCTTGCTTCCAAAATACCTTAGAGACTTACCCCCTGAACCCCTCCCAACCTAAGGGTATATTATGAGTTATCTGTCACAACTCCAGTGCAGCTCTTCCTGCCCGTGGGTCTTATCCCCATGCTTTAATAAGATCACCCTTTTGCACCAAAGACATCTTTAAGAATTCTTTCTTGGCACTGGCCCTGGACCAACCCACCATCACCCCAAAACATCATTACAATGACACTAGAAGGAACATTTAATGCTCACCAAATATCCATGTATCCCCCCCGCACAGCACAACCTATCCTACAGTCTGTTTGGTACAATGTGATAGACTAGCTTTGGATTATGTGTTGTGGGAGACTGTGTGTAAACTCCTGCACGAAGCCTGGAAGGTCTGTTTGTTCTCCTTGTTCTCTTTCCACGCACCAGGAAATCACACACAGACATTGAAAAGAAAACACAAATGACAGGATGTCTTGTGGTATCTTGATGAAATCAGTCCAGGTGTTTGATGGAGGATAGCTACCTGTCCTGCAACATACAGCAGACTTTCCATAAGTAAGCTTTTGGGGAAAGCCATGAGACTTTGGGGTTGTTTCCACAACCTTCCCCAGGTTACCCTGACTGATATAAATGGATTAAGACCTAATGCAGTCGACTCTTGGAAACTGTAATAAGTCACCAGGTGGGAATAGTTGTACATTGTTGTACTTCAGAGTAGCACATTAACAGAAAGTTCTTAGCCTGCCCTGGACATTAGTCAGCATGTTTTGTGGAAAGAAATAAACTACATGGATTAAAAAAGTTGTATTGTATGCCTGAGTATATATGTCACTAACTTAAATGCTTTCCCAAGCATTGTACATTTATAAAATTTAATCTTTTGAATACAGAATATTTTACACAGATTCAATTGAGCTTCCTAGGATAAACCCCCCATATATTTTGCAAATGAAGTTGCGTTATTCACTTGATATAATACATTTTTAAATTATGATTTTCCACATGTTGAGAAAAAAATAATAATATTAAGCAGCAAGAGGTGAAAGGAAGGATTCTACATTTTAAAATCCAACTCTGCTGTGTGAGGTTTTGATAATTTGGAAAGCCCTAATGGTTTTTCTATATCCCCTACAGCAATGAATTAAGTACTAAGAATGAATAAAGGCAACAATAACACAATTTAATAAAGTACATTAATTAACATATGTTGAATGTTAACTAATCTCTTATTCTGACAGCAAGTTTTACCAGCCAGAGGGCAGTACAATATAAAGTGAGTACATCCTACCCTCCTCCTAAGAGAAATTGGAGAAGACTGACAGTGACTCACAGGCCATGTTAACACATTCATTTCTAAATTGAAATTATTCAAGCAGAGTAAGCTTTCATTTATTTATTTTAGGGGTGTTTCTCACCTAAATAAAATATAACGTGTGATCTGTAAGAGCAGAATTATAACTGCCATATATCAACAATCTCTTCAGAGTTCTACTTTATTAATGTGACTTGTAATTCCGTACAACTTAGCTCATGATATTCAGGCACCATAGTATAATACCTGCTGATTAATATTTGCTCTGGAAATGGTAATGTGCTCATATGACTTGGGTAAGGAATGAGCATTGCTGATTGACTGCACAAGGGGAGTAAATAACAATTCTACCCAGTAACTCATCAAAATGACAGGTGATTCCATGGAGATTTTGCTAGTGAAAATTAATCACCATTGAATGAGAAAGCATTTTCAAAGTTCTAAAGACAACGATGTTAAAATTATGAGATTTCTCTATTCTTTTCAAATTTTATTATCCTTGAGAAATTTTTGCCCTCTGTTTTGTATTTGTTCCTCTTGTGTTCTCATACTGTCACGTATTACCCAGTACTCAGCAAGCAGTGTAAATAACTAATTGATTAATGTAAATACACGGGTTATGGATTATTTTCTATTTTCAAGGAACTGCGTTAAAAGTGGTAAAAGAGGGTGTTCCTGGGTGGCTCGGTTGGCTAAGCGTCCAACTTCTGCTCGGGTCATGATCTCATGAGTTTGAGCCCTGCGCCAGGCCCTGTGCTGACAGTGCGAGCTTGGAGCCTGGTTCAGATTCTGTCTCCCTCTCTCTCTGCCCTTCCTTCACGCATGTGAGCGCGTGCACGTGTGCACTCTCTCTCTCTCTCAAAACTAAACATAAAAAAAAAACCATGGTAAAAGAATAATAAATTTGGTATTATCTCCAGATGTCCCATAATATAGTCAGAGGTGGTTTTATAAATATATAATTTTGACATACCTAAATGCTTGCTAAGTGCATGTTTGGTATGTGCAGATATTACTACAGCTGTGAAGACGAAAAAAGTTTGAAGTTAATAATTATGATCAAACATACCAGAAAAGATTAAGCAATTGTTGGTACAATTCTAGTTGCTGAATAGTGAAAAACACCTATATCTTTTACTCTCCTAAAATATGTTTTGGCATCAAAATCTATTGTTCTCATGGTTATTGCAGTAATGCTCTATTTAGGAGATGAAGACGATAGCTCATTTCTTCACTAAGTTTTTCTATGATAGCTAAACTTAGGCCCCCATGACAGATGACCCTATGAACTCTATATTCTTCTATGGGAGTAATTATCACAGTAATTTCACTTTTATTACAAGTATTTGTCTAATATCTCTTTAAACTCTATGACCTAACTTAAGCTTTATGATGAAGACTATTCATCTTATTGATTCTTCTGGATTTCATATGAAATCAACGATTCTGATTGATCTTCTTATGTCCTTTTATGAGCCATGTTAGTTTCGTGTTTCTAAGTGTTAGGCTAGGTCTGGTCTTATTTGCAATGTGAGTTTTTATATACAGATATGTCTGATTCTATAGCTAAAGATCGTTTTCTTAACAACAGGTGTTCATAAAAATCTTTGGAGACTGGGAAAATAAAGACCCAGAACACTGAATGTGAAAGACAATTTAATATTATTCATGCAATAGATAGAGAACTAAACAACAGGGTAGGTGTATAATATGTATGTATGGATTGCAGGACACATGAAAGAATAAAAGAAATCATATCCAAGCAAAGATCCAGGAATTTACTTTTTCTTCCAAAGTCCTGCTACAACTTGGGATCTCCATTTAATACTACTCTGAAGGTTCTCCTGTGTCTGTGGAAAGGAAGTGGATTCTATTACTCTGAGAATTTTCAGCATGGATTGTTGCATACAATGCTTCTTGCTCAACACACACCAAGTTTTTGCTCATTTCAGTTCTTCAATTAAACATTAAACATTTGGCTCATTTCATTTCTTCGGTTTGTATTTGTTTTTTGTAAGTTTAAAATTAAATTCCTGAATACATATGTAATGTTAATTCTTTACTACAGTTTATATGATTTAAAGCAATTTCTAGATGAAAACCCTAAGGCAACTACAACTATTCTGAAAAAATGCAGTTCAAAACAGCTTCTCCTTCATATCTTATTCATCGGATTACTGATTCTGAGACACTAACTTCCTATGTAGACGACCAATGTGTGGTTATGTCCACACATATTATTAAAAGATATCAATAATATATTTTAGTTCTTGCTTCTATTCTCCTCCATTGCAGGTTATATGTCATTTTAAAAGTAAAGCTTTACTTCTAAGACATGCATAAATAAAAAGATGTTAATTTTGTGCAGCTATGTGACAACTGAGAATTAATTGTTTGGATTGAGATCCTAGGCATGCTATGTTTGTCTAACCTGTTATAGGACTCTAATCTCTTCAAGTCTAGAAACTACTAAAGTATACTTTGACTAGAGGGGCTTGGATGGAGACCATGACTGTTGATTTGGATCAAATTAAGGAGATTGTGCAGATATCAACCGTACTGAAAATTGACAGAAACATGCATCAACAGCATTGTAGTCAAATTGTACTTAGGAAGATATAAGTTTGCTCTCTGGCAGTAGGTTGGACATGGTGAGGGTTGTTGGGCTTTGAGCTGAACACAGTCGTAACAGCATCTGAAATTCTAATAACGGTGTCCCTGAGAAAGGACCCAATGGAATAACGTGGATAATATGGCAAGTCTGTTTCATTATATCAAAGGCAGGAAAAGCATATTAGTTTTATTCTAAAATTCTACATGGGGACGGTCACATGATCTCCTGTTTAGAGTTAGCTTAGTTCCTAAAATCACTTGAAGCAGTTTACACAGTTCTATATTCTACAGGTGGAACAAATAAATGCTTGAGAAAATTAAAACAAATGGGAAATAAACATAGGAACTATTGGTCAAGGCTGGGATAAGATTGACTTGGGGAAAAGCTTATTGCTTAAGTTTTTCCTTATTTCTTAGACGTTGGCCACAATTTAGCAATAAAGATATCTAGGATCAAAAAAAGAAAAAAAAGTAAAGCCTATGGTATTTAGATGGAATGTAAACTGTTAGTTCTGACACAGGAGTTTTATTTTTCTTATGGATACTACTCAGTGAGAAGCATGCACTATGGGTTGTTGGAAAGATGTTTAAGTCATGTATAAGTAATGACTGTAAATATTGAAATACGTTTCCTTGTGGTCATTTCTTAGGTTTTATACCTGTGTTGAGGTAGTATAATAACAAAATGCAATTCAATAAAAGCAATTCTTTAAAGGGCCTAAATACCAAAATCAAAATATGATATGGCATGAAATAAGATGAAAAAATCTATTATCTGGAAAAATAGTGTATTTTGCTTGCTTTTAGTCATATGTGGCAATGGATTTCAGACTAAGTATCAAATGGAAGACTACATAGCCTGAGGAACCTTGAGGAAAGGTTAGTAAAATCAGGAAGGACCCCAAGCATGAAAGTAAAAGTATCAGATCAGGGAGATGGCCATCAGTAAGGAACTGAAAGGAAATTAGGAGAATGTAAACTGCAAACTGGAGAAAAGAAGACCCTTGTTATTTAGTAGCGGTAATGGGGCAACACTGTAACCTGCAAAGCATGAAAAATAGGGTATGTACCTAATGACTTGGTAATGTAGTTAAGTAGATTTCCAGACAGAACTGATTTCTTTCTGACGTGTAGGAAAGATACAGAGGAAGATGGACTAAAGATAAAAAAGCAGGGCCTCCTGGATGGAAATATAAAACCCTTTCTCATTCTCACTCTCTCCAAATGACACATAATTCTCAAACTAAATAATAGCTTCCAAAGCAAAGGTACGATCCAGGTTGCTATCAGGTAAATAAGATAGAAATATAACCAATGATATGATGTAAAACTCTTTGTTAAGACTTCAGAAAGATCTGGGCATGTTGGGTGGTCAGTCAGTTAAACCTTGGACCCTCAGTCTCAGGTCAGGTCTTGATCTCAGGGTCCTGAGTTCAGGCCTCATGTTGGACTCTGCACTGGCCATGGGGCCTACTTAAAAAAAAATGACTTCAGAAAGGTCTAAGGAGTTTCTTTGAATTCATGAGCTACTTTTGTGGAAAGGAAAGATGACTCAGAAGGGAGTTCCAAGAGGCAGAAAGAACAACTACCAAGAAGAAAGTCTGAGCCCTAATGGCTTGATTTGATTTGAGGTTGTTTATTTGTATGTGAAAACAAACATGAAATCAAACAAAAAATGTTCTTTTACTTTAAGTCTTCTGCAAGTTTTGCTTCTGCATGGAATTCTGGGTTGATGGTTCCATTGTTCTAGACCATGTACTACTCTTGATGAAATCCACATCCTGAACTTTGGATCTCTCTACCCTGTGGATAGCACAGAGCTTGCAACTTCCTATGCCGTCAAATATTTCTCTACCTAATTTCTCCCCTCCCTCTACCCACAGATTTGGCTTTCCTACTGTTTTCCTTGACTAATGGACAGTTTTTCTAGACCTATCAATTTTCTAAGGAAAATTTCCCATGGAACACCCTCATTTTGGATTTGAATCTCAGCTTCAGTGCTTAATGAATTGGGTGACTTACTTAAGCCCTCTGTGTATTTTTATTTGTAAAATATTGACTTTTGTAACTTCTACTTTAAATTTTTTTACTTAAATGAATTAAGTGTAAATTAAGTGTAAAACAAGTAAGTGTTTAGAGAAGTGAATAGAATTCATTATCATTGAAGATATTTAATTATTATTTATTACCTTGCCAGGATTGTTATCACATCGCCACTGTTTGAAGTGACCTGCTAAATGTCTATACCCACGAAGCCAACATGTTATTTCAGAGTAGACTGCCACTTACAAAGACTCTGGCAGGAGGTACCAAGGAAAATTCTTAAAAGCGATGACCTCATAGTCCTGGGCACTGGCTGATGGAGTTAGCTTTTGCAAACTTTCTATGTTGTAGATAAAGTCTTCAGTTTTCCTAAAATGTTTTCTGCTTAGAAGTGCTATAAAAGGGAGAACGTTGGCTCCCTTTTATAATGGCTCCCTCATTAATTTGTCATTTAACATTTCTATCACATCAGTTTTGTCAGTTAAAATCTAAATGTCTACATGGAAAAATAATGCTATTTAATAAAAATATCGAGTAAAGGTTTCAAAATGTCCCCTGTTGTCGTTTATTCATTCTCTGGGAGTTGTTTTAGAAAGAGAGAAGGCAGACAAGAAAATGGATCTTTGACATATTTTTATGCTTTCTTCATCAGTAGTGGTCTCC
Source organism: Prionailurus bengalensis (assembly GCF_016509475.1). Lineage (NCBI taxonomy): Eukaryota > Metazoa > Chordata > Mammalia > Carnivora > Felidae > Prionailurus > Prionailurus bengalensis. Next base: position 230,272,013 of record NC_057343.1, read on the forward strand.
GAAGTGAGGACATTCTGCTCTGGGGGCATTGCATGGCTGGTTTTTAAGACCTTAACTCCTAAAGCAATATCAGAGAGAGAAAAAGAAACAAAAATGGCTTTAAAACAAAGCCCAGAAATAACAGATATTCAAGAAGAAAAATAAATATGGTATGATATAATAAAATATTTTATTTGGCAATACTCCATTAGTACCGTTTCGAATGGCTGCCTAGTAGATGGGCTATAGTAAGTGCTCTAATATCTTGACACAGTCTCTTTAATCACTTGAGGAGCAAGGGGGATTTAATATGATTCTAGAGATTTTCTCCATGTTGAGATTATGTCGAGGTATGTCACTGTAAGTACATGTCTGTGCATGGGGATCAGTTTGTATTTGGAAACAAAGAGCATTCATTTTCTTGTGGATGCTTTACGCAAGTGGTTGCATAGCTTTGTGAATAATAGCCCAGCTCCTAAAGGAACAGGGCAGGGGCTAAAATATCATGTAGTCAATTTCAAACAACCCGGAAGTGTCACTGTGTAAAGTTGTATGACACAGCCTTACTACTGTCACTAGAATGCGTGCCATTAAAATATACAAATTGTAAGAAGACCACATTGAAAAAACAGAAAAACACATATAGGTGATCACAAATCCAGAGACTATGAGAACACAGTGTGTTTATTATAAGGGATTGAATGAATCGTCCCTGTGGGACCTGGGAATAACGAGAAGATGCCTTTATGGTAAAATTCCATGAAGTGCTGTCTCAGTAGGTCTCATTGGACAATCACTGATAGAATGGACGAGAGAAAGGAAAGATACCCGTTGTTGTGGTAAGGCTCTTGTGAGGATGCTCTGAGCACCCTTCTGAAGCCTCTTTTCCAGCCCATGCTCCATTCACTAGGGGGCCTGGAGAATTGGATGCTGAGCATTCACAGCTGTCTTTTCCCAGAGCGGTGCCTGGGCCAACCAAGATCCCTGCTCCAGCTCCAGCAGGGAAAGACTCTGTGCATCCCTAATGCTCACCCCCAACAGAGCTCAGCCAAAGACACAGGGTTAAAGGGACAGGTGCTTGACTCAAGGGAGAGACCCATTTTGTGGTGAAATTCAAGCTCTAGAGCTTTCTCTGGATCAGGCCCATTCTTGCTTTGATGATTTATCCTTCTTTGGATTTTCTCTCTCTGGTTCTAAGAACACTCACACAAAGGCCCCTGTTCTTTACATAAAATGATAATCATAATTTGGACAATGCACTTTGCAACTCTGTTTTGCTGACCAAAGCCACTAGGTATTGCTTATTTCCTTGTAAGAACTTATTATTACTATTTTTTGTAACATGGAGTTAGTGATCTCGATAGAGAACTACTTAGATTAATACTATGAATCTCACATAATTTTTCATTTGGTTTTCTTTATAGGCACAAAAGTCTTCATTAGATCACTTTGTGAATCTTTTTTGTTTGTTTATTTTGAGACAGAGAGAGAGAGAGAGCTTGAGCTGGGAAGGGGCAGAGAGACAGGGAGAGAGACAATCCCAAGCAGGCTCTGCACTATCAGAGCAGAGCCCCAATGTGAGGCTTGATCATGATCACAACCCCAAGATCATGACCTGAGGTGAAATCAAGAGTCGGTTGCTTAACCGACTGAAACACCCAGGTGCCCCTGTGAATCTTTTCGTTGTTTAAATAATCTGTTGGTATCTTTCACATTTCTGTTATTAACATACATTTTCTCTTTCTTTTGTTTAATATCACCAGGGATTTAGCAGATTCTTGTTTGTTCAAAAAAAAAAACAACTATAAAAAAATCAACTAACTTCCTTTGTTCATGTTCTTTAGTCTGCTTTTCCTATTTCATTAATTTCTATATTGACATTTATTATTTTCTCCTTTCTTTATCATCTGGGTTTAATTTCATAGTCTCTCTCCATGGCTTTATGCTTAGGTATTGATTTTATGCCTCTCACCTTTTATAAACAACTCATATTTTACATTCCGTACTGAGCATAAGTTTATTTCCCCTTCCTACGTGTTGACATTTCACATTTTCATTACTAATCAACTAAACTATCTTTTAATTTGTATCATAGATTTTTAGGTAACTGTGAGACACTTAGAGATATGTTTTCTAATTTCCGAGCATATGATAATTTTCTCATTATCTTTATTTATTTTTTTAATTTTTAAAAAAAAGTTTATTTATTTAGAGAAAGAACACAATCAGGGAAGGGGGAGAGAGAGGTAGTGAGAGAGCATCCCAAGCGGTCTCCCCACTGTTGATGCAGGGCTCAAACTCATGCACCATGAATCGTGAGATCATGACATGAGCTGAAACCGAAAGTCAGACACTTAACCAACAGAGCTACCCCGGGGCCCCTCATTATCTTTATTTTTAATTGATTTCTTGCTTAATAGCAACATAGAGAACATTTTTTTTTATTATTTGAAATTTTTGAGACTCATTTTTCATCACAAAAGACATGATTTTTTTTCATATCAATATTACATTTGGGCTTGAAAAATATTCTGAATTTTTGAATTTAATGCTTTATGATGTCAAGTTTTCTTTTAATGTTGTAGTTCTTTGCTATTTGTTTTCCAATAATCTCACACTAAGATTTTGGAATGGTTTATTTCTCCTTTCAGTTCTATTGATTTTTATTTTATATATTTTGGAACTGTGTTATTAAGTAACTAAAAATATTAATTTTTAATTGCATTTATATGTAATTAATTATACATTAATTTTATATTATTTCTTTGTTCTGGCTACTAGTTATTTCTCCTTCTTATCCTTCAGTTCTCTTTATCTCTTTGCTTTTAATCTCTTTTGCTACTTTAATTCAACTAAAAATTTTTCATTACCCCATATTGCTCACAGAAAATATATGGTGGGTGTTTTATCTTACCCTCTTTGTACAAAACGTAAGCACCTTAGAATACTTTGTCTACTCATTTTCTCCTGCATTTGTGATAATTTTCTATGAGTTTTAATTCTTCATATTTTTAATGACACATTAAGATTATTGTTTTAGACATTCAATATTAATTTTGACTTATATAAATTCATACCGACTTTGCTTCTATTCCATTGCCACATGGATCACTTCCCTATTTTTTAATTTTTAAAAAATTTTGTAAAGTTTATTTATTTTGAGAGAGAGAGAGAGAGAGAGAGAGAGCATGAGCAGAGGAGGGGAAGAAAGAGAGAGAGAATCCCAAGCACAGAGTCTAACTGGGGGCTCAAACCCACAAACCGTGAGCTCATTACCTAAGTAGAAATCAAGAGTCAGAGGTGTAGCTGATGGAGCCACCTAGGCGCCCCTGGATCACTTCCCTATGAACTCTCACTCCAACAGTGAGAAATCTGCCGTCCATCATCAGCTATCCTTTTAACTAGCTGCTCAATCCCAGTATACATGCACAGCGGTACCAGAATTGTTAAACAGCACCCCCACGGAAAACAGCCTTATTCAATGAGACCGACACCATTTTATTTTCCCTTTATTCTTACACTGAACTCATTTCCAAACTTGCTTAGGTCAGGACATTTTTCCCTAACCCACTTCAGTGAGGTCATTCATGCATTTGCAATACACTTTGATTGTTGTGCCACGTTCTGGATTCCATCCTGGAAAGTTCTGTGGTTACTGACAAATGCATAGTGTTGTGTATGCAAAACTATCGTATGGTACAAAATAGTTTTGCTACTTTCAAAAAATTTCCTCTGCTTCATCTATTCAATCTTTACCTCTCTAGAATTTCTGGCAACCATGGATTATTTATTGTCTCTCTAATTTTGCCTTTTCAAGAATGCAGTGTAATTATAGTCATATAGCATGTAGCATTTCAGATTAGCTTCTTTCATTTAGAAGTATGCATTCGATTCATCCACGTCTTTTTTGTGGCTCAAGAGCTCACTTCTCTTTACTGCTGACTACTGTTGCATTGTATGGATGTACCACAGCTTAATTCATTTTTCTATTAATGGACACCTGACTGCTTCCAGTACTTGGTAATTATGAATAGAACTTTCATAACACTAGTAGACGGGTTTTTTTTGGTGGCAATTTAAATGTTAAATTAGCTGGGCAACTACCTAGATGCAAGAGTTTTGGAATGCATGGTAGAACTTTAGCTTTGAGGAAACCAAAACAAAATGAATGAAAACTGCCAAACTGTCTTGCAGGGTGTCTGTGCCATGATGGATCCCCCAACTCTCCCCCCCTCCGCCCGCCCCAGCAATGAAGGAAAATTCCTGTTGCTCGCCTGTGAGTGGTATTTTTAGTTATTGAGTTTTAGCTTTTCTAAGTGTGTAGTTATTTTTACCATCTCCTTATTTTGATCTAATTTAATTCTTCTTGTCACTTGTATATTTTCGTGTGTGTGTGTTTGTGTGTGTGTGTGTGTGTGTGTGTGTGTGAGACTTCTCTGTTTAGATCATTTGCTCATTTTTAATTGGGTTGTTTGCTTTCTTATTACATTTTTAAGAGTTCTCTGTGTACTTTGTAATATAATTTCTTTACCAGATCGGTGTTTGTAAATATTTTCCCTAATCTGTATCTTGTCTTTTCATTTTCCTAATAATACTTTGCTCAAAGAAGTTTTTAATTTTAATAAAGTCCAATTTACCCAATTTTTCTTCCATTTACTAACGTTTTGATGTTGTATCTAAAAACTCATCACTGAACCTATAGGATTTTATCCTTTGCTGCTTTTTAGAAGTTGTGTATTTCTGTATTTTACATCTATAGTCCCTTTGATCTTATCTTTATAAATGATGTAAAGTCTGTGTCTAGGTCTGTGTTTATGTATATGGAAATCCAATTTTTCCAAGTCCAGTTGTTCTAAAAGTTTCTTCCATTAATTACCCTTCTTCCTTTCTCAAAGATCAATGGATTGCATTTGTTTGGCTCTTTCTGGGCTCTCCCTGCTGTTTCATTGACTATGTCTATTCTTTCAACAACATCACACTGCTTTGACTACTGCAGTTTACAGGAAGTCTTGAAATTGGGTAGCATGAGTCTTCCAAATTTGTTCTTTTTCTTTAGTATTGTGTTAGTTTTTTGTCTCTCCATATACACTTAAGAACCAGTTTGTCACTGTCTTTGAACTAGCTTTTGGGAATTTTGAATGGGGTTATGTTGGATCGATAGATCAAGTTGTGAACAATTCATATCATACTGTTGAGTCTTAAAATACATGAAAACTAACTATCTATGCATTTATTTAGATCGTCTTTGATTTCTCCCAGCAGAGTATTACAGTTTTCTGCATATAAACATTTTTCATTTGTGTTAGAGCTATACGTAGGTATATCCCTTTATTGGGTGCTATTGTAAGTGTCATTACCTAAATTTCAGATTCCAATTGTTCATTTGTGATATATAAAAAAGCAATTGAGATTTGAAAATTAACTATTAAACTCATTAAAACTTAAACTGTAACCTTGTTAATACTCCTATTATTTCAGTATTTCTTTTGGGTAGGAATTTTTAAATCTTGCCATCCTATAAATTTTTTTTTTTTTTCAACGTTTATTTATTTTTGGGACAGAGAGAGACAGAGCATGGACGGGGGAGGGGCAGAGAGAGAGGGAGACACAGAATGGGAAACAGGCTCCAGGCTCTGAGCCATCAGCCCAGAGCCTGACGGGGGGCTCGAACTCACGGACCGCGAGATCGTGACCTGGCTGAAGTCGGACGCTTAACCGACTGCGCCACCCAGGCGCCCCTTGCCATCCTATAAATTAAAACAGCTTTAAGAAATCCATATATTTATTTTTTTAACCATAAAAATATGTTCTGTTCAAATTTCCTCTTTTCCTTGAATCAAAGTATGTTTTCTTGCTTTTCCCATGATTGTTCATTATAATTTATTTACTGAGAAAAATTAAATATTTATATAACATTATTAAATTTAATCAATTTAATGGTTATAAATATTTGTTTAACTTAATATTCATCCTTCTTAACCTTCAATGATCATTAGGTAATTATTTCTTTGGAATAAATTTGTAAAATAACTCCTAGTGAAAATGAAGGGAAATTTGTTAAAGTACCAATGATTTTAAAATTTTAATTTAGAAAGAAACAAAAAATTAATATATTCTGATCAGTTAAACTTCTCTGTTTTCTTTCATTTGAATCAATACATCAATTGAGTTATATTTTACTATTTTGCATCATCATATTAATGAAAATTCAATTTGTTGAAACGTCTAACAAGAACTCTCTTACTTTTGACTGTGTCTGTAGTTAAGAAATAAACCCTTTTTAGTTTTTGCAAGTATCAACCGACAAAGTGTTATTATTCAAGTTCTGTTCTCAAAAACCACTGTATAGGGTATCACATACTTGCCAGATTTGGAAGAAAGAGAATGTAAAACAACATTGGCAAGACCAGAGAAGTCGATCTCCAAGCAGAAACTTAAATATCGGTCTTTTCTAGATCTTATCTTCATGCTTTATGACAGTCCATGAAGGATGAAACTCATGAGCATTTATTTTAATTCACAAGTCCCATTTTTGTCTGAAGAGCTCCTTGATAAGTTGACGTATCAGATGCAAATAAAGAGATAAAGAGATTGAAACAAGAATGCATGTGCTATACATTTTCTATTTAAATCAAATGTCTACATTTCAAAATGTGACTTACAGCATTTTTATCAGGATGCAGAGTTGATTTCTCTGAGAAAATAAAAACATAGGTAGGACTCACTTTTCTTTAGATTGTTTTCTATTCCCTTAATTTTGATAAGAAAAACTATTATCACTGTTTTATAGCAAAATAATACAAGCATCCCTTGCTTTCCAAAAGTTAGCACCCCTTTTCACTAATACAGGTCTGTTGTAAAAGCAAAGTGGTGTAAGGCAAACTTTCAGAAAAAGGGGGGATACCTGTACTTGGACATACTCCACATCCATTAGCAAAGTGTACAATGTGTTAATTTGGCACATTTTTATATTGCAATATGATTACTCGTGAGCATTAGCTAACACGTGTATCATGTTATGTAATGGCCATTTCTTTTTTTTTTTTTTTGCGAGAACATTTAAAGTCCAGTCTCTTAGCAACTTTAAAGTTTATGATACAATATGTGTTCAATAGATTTCAATCTTTCTCTGTGCTTTGATTATGGCCGCTTCAGTACTGTTCCTGTTGTCACCTTTACTTTATGTCTTTAACACTCAGAGTGGCGGATTTCTGATGACCTGTCCTCCATGGTGAGAATGTCTAGTGACAAACATCTGTATCAGCATCCCTGTGGGCATTGTCAACAGCATCATATGTCCTGAAGGGTCTATCTCCGAGGATAAGTCATTGAGGACAAAATAGTTTTCTTCTCAAGACTATATTTCTCCTACTAAGAAAGTAAGGTACATCAGGAATCCAAAACAGTCAAGTTCAGAGAAGCAGAGAGTAGAATGGTAGTGATCAGGGGCTGATGGGAGGAGGAAATGGGGACATGTTGGTCAAGGAGTATGGTGTTTCTCTGAAGGTGTAATGTACCATAACGTGATTATAGTTAACAGTATTTTATTGTATTCTTAAAGTTTACTAAGAGGGTAGATCCTAAGTGTTATCACCACAAAAGAAAAAGAAAAGCAAATGGTGGAGTGCCCGAGTGGCTCAATAGGTTGAGCAACTGACTCTTGATTTCAACTCAGGTCATGATCCCATGATCGTGGGAGCTCTGCACTGGGAGTGGATCCCGCTTGGGGTTCTCTGTCTCCCTTTCTTTCTGCTCCTGCCCAGTTCATGCAAGTTTTCTCTCACTCTCTCTCTCTCTCTCTCTCCTCTCTCTTTCAAAGTAAATAAATAAGCATTTAAAAAAAAATAAAATGGTAACTATCTGAAGTGATACAGATATTAATTAGCTTGGTTATAGTGACTACGTCACAATATATGTGTATATAAAATAATTAAATTGTCTACCTTAAATATACACAAGTTTTAAATGTCAAATGAATACTTAATACTGATCTAAGAAAAGAAAATAAAGTACAGGCAGCAATAAATTTTGAATCTGACCAGCTATTATGACAAAATGATACATTACTAGCCATTATAAAATTGATAAAAGAAATATATTCAGAAAGTAAGTGTGTTTTGGGCCACCTGGGTGGCTTAGTGGGTTAAGTGTCTGACTTCAGTTCAGGTATGATCTCACAGTTTGTGAGTTTGAGCCCCGCGATGGGCTAGGTGCTGACAGTTTAGGGCCTGGAGCCTGCTTTGGATTTTGTGTCTCCCTCTCTCTGCCTGCTCATACTCTGTCTTTCCCTGTCTGTCAAAAATAAAGAAAAAAAAGAAAGTGTGTTTCATATTATAAAATATAATTGAGATAAAATATTTTAAATAAAATAATGGTTAATGTGACCATTTGGAATTTTTCTGCACTGTCAAAACAGTGAAACACTACTTCCATATGTATATACATATTTAAATTTTTAATACGACCAGGGTTGAGGATTGGAACAAAGATTTGCAAAGCCTTGGCGAAATCCCCGAGGCAGAGAAGCGTAGGATCATATGTTGTGCTTGAGATGAGATCTTTGCGGTGAGTCTGACCTCACACAAGACTGCCCATCGTAGCTCTGTGTGGGCCACCAATGCAAAGAGGGGATAAGATGATGAGAAGAAGAGCTCCAAGAGTATCTGCTTTGGGCTACACATGCACACAAACACACACACACACACACACACACACACACACACACACACTAAAAGTTGCTTGCATGTCTTCTGTCTACAGTGACTTAGATGAAAGAATATATACTCTGTATCACATTGAATTATGCTGTATATTTGTCCTTTAGTTACATAAGAAAGCACACCATTCTTTGATTGTCCCAATTATTATTCAGCGTGAGGTGATTCTTATGTAGCCAGTGAGTTTGAGCATGAGGGTTTAGGTACACAGATTAATGACCTCAGAGCCATTTGCATGGTTGGTGCTGTGATCAGTTTACTTCTTTTTTTGTTTGCAAAAGAGAATGTTTAGCAGAGAATGCTTTGGAGGAAAAAAAAATGAGACATGTACTAAGTAGAAAAATGGTCAAATAGAAAAAAAAAATGCTGTTTAACTGAGACACACTACACTGCTCTCTCTTTTAATCCGAAGTGCCAGTCTAGGCTTCTTCCCAGGGTGAGATTGGGCCAGGGAAGAGGACTAACTGACATAAATAAAGAGCACGTGCACCTCTGGACTGAAGACTGGAACATTTTGGAAATTCTGTATGGAGACTTGCAGATGATGTCAAACAACTTTTTTAAGCCAAGAGTTAACTATCTGGCTCCGCACTTAAGTTCACTTCAGCTCAACCATTTCTCCTTCACTCCACTTCTGTCTTTTTGAGAAATGTTCAAACATGCTTAGCTAGGGATATCTTTTAACTCCTCTCAATTCTTGAGGAACTTGTTGTAAATGGCTTTTCTAATATTATGGTTAAATTTTGTTAGTAGTAGATACTATTATTTACATTTGTATATATTTATTTTAGATCTCCAAATAACTAATTAATCTCTTGAAGTTGGTGCTTTATGCCACTTTAAGCTCTAAACTAGAGTTTATCTAATGACTCTTCAATTATAGAAACCAAAAAATATTAGAGTGAGACATTATTTTCTGTGTTTTAGGGGACACCAAGCTTTTTTAAAATAAGAAACGTTTAAAAATAAGGAAACTGTAGGGATGCCTGTGTGCTCCGTTGGTTGAGCATCAACTCTTGATCTCAGCTTGGGTCTTGATCTCATGGTCTTGAGATCTAGCCCTGGGATATCAGGCCCCACGTTGGGTGCAGAGCCTGCTTGAGATTCTTTCCCTCTCTCTCCCTCTGCCCTCCATTTCTGTCTCAAAAAGAAAAAAAAAATAACAGGTGTTAAGGTGAGTTGCCTTTTATAATTTATAAAATTTAAATTATATATATATATATATATATATATATATATATATGTAATATATTTAAAGTCAGAGTTTAGGAAACATTGTTTTCCCAGAAAGTGATCCAAATAACTTGTGTAGTTTTAGCTATGAAATGTGACAAAATGTGGTTCAATAAATGTATCCAAGGGATAAATGAGAACACAACTGAGTCTACAGTCAGCAAGGAATTTGTAATTAAGCCATACTTACTTGTCAGACAATACATCTTTTCTGTCCTTTATATTTCATTTTTGAAGATGCTCATTAAGACAGTTTAGCTGTCTATTGTTGCAAAAATTGCTGAACTGAACATTGCCCTTTCTGCAACATCTAAACACAAATACAATAATTTCTACATGTCTATGGACAGCATTTTCAAAGCCTGTCACTGAATTCTCTCTCTTCACTTCACAGATTTCACCAGCTGCTGACCTTGGTTTGACTAGTTGTGCTAAATGTTCTGGATCTAACAGCTGTTCACTTAGGCCTTGATTTCATGGTCATTCCACCGTTGCCATGGGTACTCATCCAGTTTCTTTGCTTCCAGAGACAACACTTCTATTCTTTTAACTATGCATGAGAGTTTTTGTGAAAGTAAGTTTATTATTTGAAGACCGCTCTGATTTGGGCATGAGTATAGTATTATTGCTGATTTCCAAGGAAGGAAACAAAAATAAGACAAAATCTAGAATTTCCAGTGTTTCTTCAGAGTAATCACCAAGAAATCCTCATGTTATTAAGTGTACTTCTATTTGGAAAGAATATAAATCACATTTTTCATTTGGGCCACAACTAAAAAGTAAACCATAGAACTTCCTGATTCCTAGCCTCTGTGCTCCTTTTTCTCAACTAGGTGAGTAGCAAAACTGAACCATTAAATCTCTTTTACAAACATACCATTTATCTACTTCTTGGAAGATATTTGGAGACATTTAAGAAGCTCTGGTTTAAGATTCCATGATTATGAATCAATTTTATTATTGTTGCTCAGGTTTTATATTCTATTTCTCAGATTTTATCCAGTTCATCTAAGACTGGTTCAATAAATACATTATTATTCTCTCTTTTCTTAGCAACTAAGTAATAAAGATCTGACATTAAATTCTAGTTTGACATGTGGGCAGCCAAAATCTGGATAAATATTTCTATGATACCACCAGGCTACCTCCTTAGATCTGTGTGGTAGATAATTGCTTCTTTGACCCCCCAATGAGTTGTATCTCCTAGAATCCATGATCTTGTGAAGTGGCCTCTGACGCTGACTCTAGGCTTGGCCAATAGAACGTTTGCAAGCATGATGCAAACAAAGCTTGATACATGCTTACACATTAAGGATTTTTCTTTCAGAGTATTCCTTTCTGAAATCTAACTGCCATGTTGTGAAAAAGCCCAAGCCAGCCACTTTGAGTCCCTGAACTCTGTAAATAAACTAACTCAAAACATACATATTTAGGCATACATATAGTACAATAAATCTATAAAGATAAACAAGGGGATGATTATCAGAAAATATTTAAAAAGTGCTAAATTTTTGGATTTTGAAGTGTGTGAGGCATTTTTACCAAGAAGGGCAAAGAGATGTTAAAAGCGTAGGTAATATTTTATCTTGACATGGTTTGAAAAATTTTATCATCTTTCAAAATATACACCTATCTCGGGGTGTTTGGATGGCTCAGTCGGTCAAGCATCCAACTCTTGATTTCTGCGTGGGTCATGATCTCACGATTTGTGGGATTGAACCCTGTGTCCATCTCTGTGCTGACAGTGCGAGCCTGTTTGGGATTCTCTCTTTCCATCTTTCTCTGCCCCTCCCTCAAAATAAGTAACATAAACTTAAAAAATATATACATCCATCTCATACACATTTTCTTACACAAAACATTTCACAATGAAAAAGAAATTTAATGACTTACTGTCACATATCAACAGAATAATTACTGTTAGAAACAGAATTATTGTAACTAAATTTTGCACAAGTATGTTGTAGTTGGCCGAGCATTTTCCCATGTATAATCTCTTTTACTTCTGCAATAGAATATCCTAAGCATGAAGATTTTATTTTTATCATACTTATAGACAATTTTATGCAATTGTATAGATGGATTTGATAAATTGCCCAAGTGATTGAAAAGTAATTAATGGAGGAGAACTCAAATTCCCTCTCTCTCTCTATGTGTGTGTGTGTGTGTGTGTGTGTGTGTGTATATATATATATATATGTGTATATATATATATAGTGAAGACAGATTCTTCCGCGATACCAGGTTTATTCTGATGCTCCTCTGACCGTGCTATTTCTAATACATTTTAATTGGGCACCTCAATGATTATAAGAAAAATAATTCTCACTTTTTATTAAACATTCCAAGTGTGTTTAAGTATTTTTATAATATTACAGTTAAAAGTAAACAATAAAAATATTATATTTTTCCTAGTCATTACTAAAAAGCTTTATTGATTCTTATGACTTTCTAAAAGGGACATTTTTAAGTGGAGTCAGTTTTCAAGGGTGGATACACTGTTACGATTTCACTGGCCAGTAAAAGTCACGTATCTCATTTACTGAAGAGAGCTTATTTTGAAACATCATTCTGTTGTCTCCAACAGAGATTTATTCATAGAATAATGCTCTTAAGCTTACTGCTTTGTAAAAGTTTTAGAAACATTTTGAAACTACAAAATGCATTCACTAATATTAAAACCTTGGAATGTCTTGAGCTATAGGCAATTTGTTTTAGAAGAAATGATGGCTTCTCAATCTTCAGGTGCTTCATTAAATTTTTCACTCCAATTTTTCACGAATCAGACCAATTCCACGGCATAGAAAGACATGTGGGGATGTTGTGAGCTATGGCAGATACTGTTGACATTTTGTCTATTTTCCTGCACCAAGCTGGCTAATGCTAACAGCAGATCATGAATTCTTGACAAACAGTAGGGGAAAAATACATTAAGACCAAGAGTGATAGTGCTATGTCACTGCTGAAGCACTGCACTCCATTCAAAATGTTAAGGCTGATTTTTCTCCTGGGCTTTATTTTCTGAATGGATGTTTATAGCCATCTTTGTTGTCTCTAACGAAATGAGAAAAGGACATGTCCCCTAATTCCTGCTGTGCTTTCATTTTTCCATCTAAATTCTTCTCAAATCCTACTTTTGATAATTATGTATTTCCTCAGTACCCTAAATTGTCAATACTCCTGTTTCCTTAAAGTCTATGGAGTTTATACCACACCACTTTGCCTTGATCCTGTTCAAAATGGTGTTGATTTTGAATAATTTTGGGGAGTAAGAATAAGAGGGAATGCGGAACTGAAATCATTTAAAAATAATCTTTTGGATGAGTTGATAAAGGATTTTAGGGGAAGGGAATATAAGATGATTTCACTATAGGAATCTGTATGATGGGATAATGGAGGTGCCAGCCATAATCCCTGGGAATGATGAAGCAATTAGCTTGGTAGTGTAAGAAAACTCTGATTTCAAAGCAGGTGAAATTTAATAATTCATAGAGTTATGTGTGTGAGATTTCCAATTAAAAAGATAGGCATAAAATGACAGGCATAGATGGGAAATAATTTTAGATACAGAATCCAGTTATAAGCAGTTATATAAATCAAACAATATCATTGTTGGTATATTTAAAATATAATTTTTTTCATATATAATTTTTCATATATAATTCTCAACTATATGAATTTTATATAATATATATTTCATATATATAATTTCATATATAATTTTCATATATAATTCTCAACTGTATGAAGCAAAAACTGAAGCAGTTATGATGTTCAACATGTAAATAATATGCATCCTGAAATAAAGGGTATGAACTACTATAACTTGAACTTAAAATAAAAGACTTGATTTTTTTATAGAAGTTTCAAGTTTATAGCAAAATAGTGCAGAAAATAGGGATTTCCTATCTACGCTCTGCCCCTACACATGCGTAACTTCTCCCATTATCAACATCGCCCGCTAGGGTGGTACATTTATTATAATTGATGAACCTACACTGACACATCATTATCATGCGGAGTCCACGGTTTACATTAGGGTTCACTCTTGGTGCTGCACATTCCATGGGTTTGGACAAATGCATAATGACATGTGTGATATAAGAAATATATATTTGTTCATTCAGATGACCAAAATATACTCCTCATATGTATTTGGTCTTTGTCCACAATTCTTACCTCACAGCTCCCCAAACCCTTGGAATTTCTTAAGTGTTGAGAATGATAAAGGTGTCTTTTGTTACATTAATGAAGGTGAGTTTTGGATTCCACCCAAGGGTGGAGGCTAATTGCCAGGAGGACCAACCATGTGACTAGACAGTTGGAACTTTCAGCCCCTTCCCCACTCCCCCGCCACCACCTGAGATCTCTGAGGAGGAGATAGGGGCCAGAGGTTGAATCAGCCAATAGCCAATGACTTATCAATTTTGGCTATGCAGTAAGACTCCATGAGAATCCAAGAGGACTGGGATCAGAGAGCTTCTGAATTGATGAACATGTGGAGATCTGGGGAGAGTGGTGCCTTGGACAGGGCATGGAACCTCCCACCCTTTCCCCATAGCTCACCCTATGCATCTTTTCATCTGTTTGTTGATTCTTATCCTTTATCATATCCTTTAATAAACTGGTATACATAAGTAAGTGAATTCTGTGAGCCGCTCTAGCAAATTAAAACAACCTAAGGAGGAAGTCGTTGGACCCTCCAGTCTGTAGTCAGTTGGTCAGAAGGACCAGTAGTAGCCTGGGGCTCGCCACTGGCATCTAAAGTGGGAGGTAGAGAACAGTCTCCAGGACTGAGCCCTTAACCCGTGGATCTAATGCTATCTCTAGGTAGTGTCAGAATTGAGTTGAATTCTCAGACACACTCCTGGTATCCGAGAATTACTTGGTGTTGTGTGGGAAGGAATCCATCCCCTCACTGGAATTGGGTCCAGGAATGCAAAAGGAACCTGTATTCACCATTATAGCATCTTACAGAATAGTTTCCGTGTCCTCAACATCCTCTCTGTTCCACTTATTCATCGTCCCTCCCCCTTCCCCACCAACCTCTGGCAATCATTGATCTTTTTATTATCTCCAGTTTTTCCCTTTCCAGAATGTCATGAAGTTACAATGATATAGTATGCAACCTTCTCGGATTCACTTCTTTTTCTTATTAATATGCTTTTAAGATTATTCCATGTCTTTGCATGGCTTATTAGCTCATGCCTTTTTATCTACTTTTTATCTACTCTATACACGCTTTTTCCCTAAACAATCAAAACCACCTGTGTCAACACCCTGCTTGAAAAGTACAGCTATGGGGGCACCTGGATGGCTCAGTCGGTTAAGTGCCCGACTCTTGGTTTCTGCTCAGTCATGATCGCATGGTTTATGGGTTCAAGTCCCCCATCAGGCTCTGTGCTGACAGTGCAGAACCTGCTTGGGATCCTCTCTTTTTCCCTCTCTCTATGCCCCTCCTCTGTTTGCTTCCCCTCCCCCCAAATAAATCAATAAACTTAAAAAAAGAAAAAAATAACATTAAAAAAGTACAGCTATTAATTTTAGTGTAAAAGAATAATAACTGGGGAGAACTGTGATTGGAGAGAAAG
Source organism: Prionailurus bengalensis (assembly GCF_016509475.1). NCBI lineage: Eukaryota > Metazoa > Chordata > Mammalia > Carnivora > Felidae > Prionailurus > Prionailurus bengalensis. The sequence goes on from NC_057343.1 coordinate 230,287,533, forward strand.
GGATTTTTCTTTTCCTCTTTAAACTGAAATAAGTTGTTAGCCTTTGGCTACTGGTGTTCACAAATCAAAAAGCTGGTTGTCATTGAAGTGTCAAGTTTTGTCTGGCTCTCAATACAAGTATTGTCAAAGCTAACCTAGAGTCTGAAATTCTTAATGAGAATTTAAGGCAGAACAATTTGGAAACATAATACGAAGGTAAAATTGTATTAAAAGTTACAGAAGAAAGCTTTTCTTCAATGATTACAACATGTATCTTTTCTACTAAAAGACTCAGGGAAAGTGATCATGGTTTTATATCTATTCTCTCTATCTTATAGACATCAAAATGACATGTTTGGAGAATAAATTAATAGATATTGAAGAGGTCTTTTTTTGTGTGAACTTATAGTATATAAGTGTATATTTGGATGATCCTAGATGATATTTTGAAATAAAGCTTTGTGATAATTGATAGCTAGAGCTGTGTGGTCTCTTATGGATTTTGTGTCTGTTTGCTCTTTTCTCACTGAGTGGTGAGAATTGACAAGCTGCCAGTTCTGCCTCGATGATTTTTGACAGTTTGGGTTTTTTTGGTGATACATTATTAAAAGATGTAATAAACAACAAAAAGCTAGCTTTCTTTCCCCCCAAGAAATTGTGAGCATTTCTCCATTTTAAAATGTGCTGCAAGATAGAAGATGACAAGCCTACATTTATTTTGCATTTGATAATTTTCATTGCATCGCATTTAAAATGAGGCCAATACATCTCTGCAATACAAACACCAAGAACTTCTAATTTCTCTAGGTGAGGTCAGAAGTATTGTTTCTGTTGTATTATCCATCCCCAAATCCCAGAAAAAAAATCTCTTTGCTCTTACTGGTATATGCTCGTACTACGTGAACATCTGTTGACTTCCTGAATTATTTCACTCAACCTGATTAAAATCTGTTTACAAATCTTCAATAATTTGATGTGAACACAAACATTTCAGATCTAAGTCAACATAATTTAGTAAATAAATCTTGGCACATCTGGTATAATTAGTAAAGATAGTTCATACTTTTAATTAATTTGACTGGTGTCTGAGCCAAAATGGATATTTGAAATTACGACTCTTAAAATTCTTGGAAGTAACTCTGGTAACAAAAACTTTCACAATGACTTTTCCCAGCATCAAAGTTCACCTACTGTTTACAAATCAGTCATGACTTCATCTTATAGAGTGACCTGATCAAGTAATTTATATGACAATATTTTTTAAACATCTATTTATTTATTTTGAGGGAGAGCACATTCAAGTGGGGGAGGGGCAGAGAGAGAGAGAGAGAGAGAGAGAGAGAGAGAAAGAGACAGAATCCCAAGCAGGCCTCATGCTCAGTGTGGAGCCCCATGTGAGTCTCGATCTCCTGACCCTGTGATCATGCCCAGAGCTGAGTTCAAGAGTCAGATGCTCAATTGACTGAACCACCCGGGCCCCCATATGACTCAGTTTAAGAGAGAATATTTTTATTCCATAATTGCACAGAATTAAAGTAGACATACTCAAGGTTGAAATGGACCTCAGTGAAACAGCTATGTCCCGCATATGATGTACACAGTTATTATCGAATTATTTTCCAAGAGGAGGAGGACATTACACTAGAAGCAAGAGTAAGATGATTTGAGGAGGTTGTTAGAATCCATTCATATAACAAAGGAAATGTGACCAACCGACAGTGCTGAAGAGACAGGAAGTAGACTCAAAATCAAATTTAAATATGAAATTTGAGAACAAGATGTTAAAAACAAGAGCAACCAATAGAATTTAAGCTATAAGTAGTTAGTGAGAAGTCCACACAGTTGACTATTTTCTTAGGTCTACTCCATCCATAGCAGTTGAGTATTACTTCTGGAGATGGGAGAGGTATGCCTATGCTCAAGTTTGCTTATGTTTGAAATTGAAAAAAATACTATATTTCTAGTGTTCTTAACTGACTTCTTATTCCAAGACAATAAGTGGTTCTAATCAAAATTAATTGTCATAGAGGAACATTCTTCTCTTTATCTTGCTTGGGCTTCTTGATTGCAGTACATATAATGACCATTGTTGAGGTAACATCAGACAAATAGAATAAAGCTCTCAAATTAGTGAAATAATGTTTGACAAAGTTTTAAGTTAATGCTGATATCAGGGCACCTGGGTGGCCTAGTCAGTTTTGCGCCTGACTCTTGGTTTAAGTTCGGGTCGTGTTCCTCCAGCTTCGTGGGTTTGAGCCCCACACTGGGCTCTGCAGCGACAGCATGGGGCCTGCTTGGGATTCTCTCTCTCTCCCTCTCCCTGCCTTCCCCTGCTCATGCTGTCTCTGTCTCTCTCAAAATAAATAAATAAAACTTTTTCAGAAAAACAAACAAAGTTAATACTGATATCTTGTAAAGGTGATTTAAAAATTTAAATAATTAAAAAAATTTTTTTAAGTTTTTATTTTAATCACCTGGTGCTCATCACGACAAGTCTACATCCATCTCCTGCCCACCTGAAAGTTCTGAAAAGAAAAGAAAAGAAAAGAAAGAAAGAAAGAAAGAAAGCTTTATGGAGAAACAGGTTAAGTCTAAAAACTCAACAGACTATTTCCAGCTTGTTCCCACATATCTTTACCTCAACAGCAAATATTCTGTTTTGCATTAAATACTGATGTTGTGATAGTTGACCTGTAGACTATATTCATTTAGATGAAGTCCTTTTCTAAAGGTTCATAGTATAAAGGTGGACACTTGCTTTTTTTTTTTTTTAATTTTTTTTTTCAACGTTTATTTATTTTTGGGACAGAGAGAGACAGAGCATGAACGGGGGAGGGGCAGAGAGAGAGGGAGACACAGAGTCGGAAACAGGCTCCAGGCTCTGAGCCATCAGCCCAGAGCCCGACGGGGGGCTCGAACTCACAGACGGCAAGATCGTGACCTGGCTGAAGTCGGACGCTTAACCGACTGCGCCACCCAGGCGCCCCGACACTTTCTTTTTTTTATGTAGGGAACTATATCTGGTTATTCTTCAAGCATCTACGTTCTATCTGTCATTAGAGCTTCAAGATAATTATGTATTATTAGTATTATTAGTATTATTATTATTATTATTCAGGCATTCTCTTGTGAGAAGCAACCACCCTTCATGTAGGTTCTTCTAGTTTTAGGCTAGGGTACCAACCATGGGCTGACCTGAACTGTCTACTCCATTTTCTCTGCTTTCCTCTTACTGCCATGAACATGACTGTCTTTGTATATCTTGTCTGGGCCTTTCTACCCTCTTGCCTCTCTGGAGGTTGGATTTAGCTCCTGGTCAATTGAGGGGAGTCTATGTTAATGTACTCCTACATTCTCAATTGCATGTTGCAGGCTTTGAAAAGAATTTCAGGAGGGAGTTGCAGCTTCTGCCAAAACTCTGTCCACTGAGTAACAGTCTGAATCTCAGTCTTAAGCACTGTTCATCCAGGATGCCTCTCCTCAGTATGCTGATGGCTTTGAGTTTATTAAATTTTGTGTCATGCCCTGTGTGCCATAATTAAATACAGGCCACAACAAATGCTTTATTAGAATTAAGATTACTGCATTTTAATGCAGAATATCAAAAAATAGGTGAGCTGAACTAAATTATTTCACTGTTCGCATTCCTTCGCAGAAAGACATATATACTGCTGAGTTCGTGGTGACTATAGAAATAAAGAGGGGTTCAAAAGAGAGACGAATGACAAAGAAAAGAAAGGACAATATTGATCTAAAAGTAACAATTTACGAAGAGCAAATTCAATCAAAGATTGTGTTGTGCACAAAAATTGAATACAATAATATCCTGCCATCATTCTTGTAAATGAAGTATAAGTGTGATAAGATGAAAATTGTATATAAAAATCAGTGACCGGCTCTGGTCAAAGCAGCAGGATATATAAATATTTACAAGGAAACTTAAAAACATTGCCTTTGCACTAACTTAATGAGGTTGCAAAGAATGACTGCTGGCGTTCGTTTCGTAATCATGTGCCAGATCTCAAATGTTAAGGTGATAATTGCCGAAGGCTACAACTATTACTGTAATTAGCTCATCTTTAAGGTCTCATGCCTATGACAGACATTTTTTATGTGCTGCTTATTCTGGCCAGAGCCTAGGACCAAAGCTAATCCAGGCTTCACTTGCTATTTATATTTTCATATATTTTTGAATAAAAAAGTTGTTGGGTGACCTAAATATCATTAAGTTAAATTAAAAGTTAGACAATCCAGTTTGCCTATCTACTTATATGATTGACTTAGGTAAATGATATTTATAAAACGTGTACATAATAATTTAAAGACTGCCATATGTTGCTTGAGTCAAATTATTAAAATAAAGAAATCAATAAGATAGATATATTGAAGATAGGATTTTAAAATTACGACTGGGAAAAGAGAGGGAAACAAACCACAAGAGACTCTTAATGATAGAGAGCAAACAGGGTTGATGGTAGGAGGTGAGTCAGGAGAGGGACTAGATGGGTGATGGCTATTAAGAAGGGCACTAGTTGTGATGAGCACTGAGTGGTGATGAGTCACTGAATTCTACTCCTGAAACCAAGATTGTACTGTATGTTAACTAACTAAAATTTAAATAAAATAGTAAAGAGAACTGCCCTATGATACATACATACATACATATAAATAAATAAAATTACAACCTGAAACATTTGAGGCCATATCTTAATTAACCTCTCAGATATTTTGTTAGGTAGTTTTTTGGTCAGTATCGACACTTCATCATAAATTCATTATTATGTGAAAAACTTTGAAAGTATGTATTCTCCTTCTTAGTTTTAAATAAAAATGCCATACTCAAATGGCCTTATATGTGAAAGCATGTTTCTGATACTATTTATAAATCCTCCATGAGGTGAATTGCTATGCTTCTGTTCATTAGTCTCCAAGAAAAGGGAAAATCTATTTTAAGGTACACATCTGGGAACACTGGAATTCTACATATGCAGTGTTTTCCTAAAGGTTTGATACTGCCAATTGAAAATTCATATGCTGTCTCTTTATTAGAGTAACCCTGACATCAATAATGCAAGTTGGGCTTTCCATTTTTATAAAACAGTATAAGAATGCTTCCTCACTCTGACATAACCAAAATAAATACCACTCTACCTAATCAAATGGGGAACTCTTGCCAGGATTTTAATGTAGTAGGTAGTTAGGCATAATGTTATAATGGCATTTTCAGTGTAGAGTATCATTCAGGATTTACTAACAATGAAGCATAGTAAAGCATATAACCCTCCAGAGTAAAGGAGAATTGAAAATACCTGGGTGTAAACAATAGCTCAACTAATTCTACTGATGCAAAATTATGAGAATGAACACCTGCAGGTGTCATTGTCCCCATATGTGATATCATAGTAACAGTAAGATTTTTATAATTGCTCTGAAAACTATAAATATCATAAAAATGCAAAAAAATAATGGTGTACAAATAGTTAAAACTAATAGTTTTAATTAAGCTTCAAAAGTGCATAATTAAGATGGCAAGAGGGGTGCCTGGGTGGCTCAATCAATTGAACAGCTGACCTTGGCTAAGATCATGATCTTCAGGTTCACAAGTTTGAGCCCCTCATTGAGCTCTGTGCTGACCTCTCAGAGTCTGGAGCCTGTTTTAGATTCTGTGTCTCCCTTTCTCTCTGCTCCTCCTCTGCTCATGCTCTGTTTCTCTCTCTTTCAAAAAATAAACGAACATTGAAAATAATAATAAAAAAAAGATGGTGAGATTAAAAAGTAAAAAAAAATAGGGGTGCCTGGGTGGCTTGGTCAGTTGAATATTAGGTCATGATCACAGAATTTGTGGGACTGAGCCCTGCCATCTGTGTGCACCCTGCCTGAGATTCTCTCTCCTCTCTCTCAGCCCCACCCCTGCTCACATGTGTACACATGTGTGATCTCTTTCTCTCTCAAAATAAATAAATAAACATTTAAAATAAAATAAAATGAAAAGTAAAAATAAAGACAGATTTTAGGATAGGAGCAATAAAGGGAAAGAGAAAATAAACAGAAACTAATGAAAATATGAGAAATCAGACTTTATATGGACACAAATAAAAAACAGAGATAAGATACAAGACAAAACAATATTTTTAAAAAAGAATGGGGGCGCCTGGTTGGCTCAGTCTGTTGAGCATCTGACTTTGGCTCAGGTCATGATCTCATGATTTGTGGGTTCGAGCCCTGCATAGGGCTCTGTGCTGACAGTGTGGAGCCCGCTTCAGATCCTCTGTTGCCCTCTCTGCACCTCCCCTGCTCACCCTATCTCTCTCTCAAAAATAAAATAAACATTAAAAAAAAAAGAATGTGGAGCAGAAAGAAAATTAAAAAAAATAAAAAGAGTAGAGGATAAAGAAAGAGACAAAAGAAAGAAAAGGAATTGAAAGAAGAAAAAATAGAACAAGTAAGGAAAGAAAATGTTCCATTTCTTACATTCCCCTTTACAAAAATCCTCCAACCTCACCCTAGGTTAACAGGCTAGTTTTGCTTGAAATTCTATTCATGTGTGATCCTGAACACAACACTCTACCTTTTGGATATTCTGTTGAACTTGTTCCGTTTTATTTTGCATTTAATTTTAATAGATGGGGAAAAACTGTTGTATCCCATTCATTTCTGAAGCCATATCTTCTACTTGGATTCTAATTAGATGCCAGAAAATGTGTTAAAATTAAAATTAAATATTACATTTAATGAAAATATATTGTTTTCACCACTTTCTAGGGTGATAATTGATGTATAATAAACTGCATTTATTTAATGTGTGCTATTTGCTGAGTTTTGACCTATCTAGATACTGGGAAACCATCAGTATGATCAAAATAAGGTACATTTTGCTCATCCTCAAAAGTTTTCTTGTGCCCATCTGTAATATGTCTTTCCTTCCGTTCTTCTTTCTAGAAAATCACTGATCTGTTTTCTTTTAATATAGATTAGATTTTGTATTCTAGAAGTTTATCAAAATGAGTTTACACAGTATATACTCAGTATTATATTATCCAACTTCTTTCACTCAGAGTAATTATTTTGAGAGCTCTCTATACTGTTGCATATCACAGTTTTACATTTTAACCATTTTAATGAATAGAAGGTGGTTTCAAGTTGTGACTTTAATTTTAAATGACCTTAAATGTGTAGAACATTTCATTGTGTTTATTGGCGATTCATATATCTTCTTAGGTGACCTGTCTGCCCAGATCTTTTTGACCATTTATATCAGATTGTTTTATTATTATCACTGTTTCAAGAGTTCTTTATATTTCAAGAAAGTTGCTCCCTGTGTGTGGTCCATCTCTTAATTTCTTGAATTTTAGTTATAAAAAATCCAATTTATGTTTTTGTTTATTCTTATGATTTGCTTATCTTGTGTTTTAGCAAAGAAATCTTTCCATGTTCAAATGTTTTCACTCATGTTTTTACAATTTTCCATTTTTAGGTTTTACATTTAGGTGTGTGATTCATTCCAACTTGTGTGTGTGTGTGTGTGTGTGTGCGTGTGTGTTAATGCTTGATGATTATTGTTTTCCATAGGAACAATCAGTTGAATTTACACAATTTTTGAAAAAACATTTATTTCCTGAATGGCGTTGACACTTGTTGAAAATCAAGTGGGCCCATACATTAGGTTAGTCTAGAACTCTTTATGATTTTTAGTAAACTCTTTGTAATTTTTAGCATAAAATCCAGCTGGAATTTGATTTAGATTGTGTTTAACCTATATCTGAATTTATGGGTAATTGGCATCTTAATAAAATACTGGTTCTTCTGATATATTAATAAGTATATATCATAATTACCCATGCCTTTTTTCATTTGCCTTTGTACTGTTTGGTAAATTTCACTGTAAAGATACTGTACATGGTATGTTAGATTCACTCTACAGTATCCCATAGATTTTTGAGCACAGCTTTTTGAGCAAATGGAATTTTTCGAATTTATTTTTTGCCAATTATCCAGTACTAATATATAAGAACAAAATTGATTTTTGTACAACTTTATATCCTTGCTAAATTATTCTCTTTCTAGAACTGATTTGTAGATTTCTGGAGTAGTCTATGAAATTATATTATATCAAATTAGAGAAAGTTCTATTTCATCATGAATTGTATGGATTTTGTTTCAGTTTCTTTTATTATAATGGCTAGAATGACCAATAAAATCCTGTATAGAAATGGTTAAATGTGGCATATGTGCCTTTTTTTTTAGATATAGTAGAAGGAAACAATTTAATGTTTCATCATTATACATTGTTAGTGGTTGAATTTTCATAAATGTTTTTTATCAGCTTGAGTATGTTTCTTATTATCTTAGTTTGCTTAGCGTTTAAAAAAATCATGAATGGGTATTAAACTTTTATTGTTCTGTTAATATGATAAATGCATTTATTGATTTTTGAACATTAAGTAACTTTGCATTCCTGAGGGTCAATCTCCGGCAGTAAAAGAAACTTCCTAGTGAATTATATGATTTGGGGCCCTAAGGGCAAAGAGCAATGAAGAAACACCTACTCAAGGAAATCTATGAAAATTCAGTAGGAAGGGTGCCTGGGTGGCTCAGTGCGTTAAGTGGCAGACTTTGGCTGAGGTCATGCTGCCACGGTGCGTGGATTCGAGCCCCGCATTTGGCTCTGTGTTGACAGCTCAGAGCCTGCGAGGGATTCTGTGTCTCCCTCCTTCTCTGCACCTCCCCCATTCACACTCTGTCTCTTTTTCTCTCTCAAAAATAAATAAATATTAAAAACAAATTTTTTAAAAAGACAAATTTGTTTATAAAAAAAGAAAAGACAATTCAGTAGGAAAGGTTAGGGAACAGAAGAGTTGGGAGGGGCCCACATAGAGTCCAGAAATATCGAACACAGACCTTACACACAATTCCTTCAAAGAAACCAATTTAGGGCCTAGCTTAAAACAAAAGAGCAATCGGTAGGCCACTGGTGCAGTGTCACAGCTTTGTAGAGTCAAGAGGAGAGGGAGACCTGTACCACTGTCATCCCAGGGTGACTGTGCCAACAGTCAAAGTCCTGCCTCCCTGAGGAGCAACATCCAAGGCTTCACATGCAGCGTGGAGTCACAGAAATAATCCAAACCGTCATTAAAAACTACAAAAAGGAAATAACCACAAGCCCTGTACCCAGATTTTCCATAAAGCATTGCCTAAAATGTCAGGTTCCCGTTAAAAAAAAAAAGCCAAAAAACCCCACAAAAACAAAACAAAAACAACAACAAAAACAAAAACCAAACAAAAACAAACCAAAACAAAACAACAACAACAAAAAGTTGTCATGGGGCCTTCAAAGAAATAGGAAAGTATGGCCCACACGCCAGAAAAAAGGGGCAGGAGATACAAAGCCTCTGAGAGTGCCCGGATGTTAGATTTAAAAATATTAACTCTAAGTAGGCTCTGAAAAGTTAGGCATGTATATTGTAATCTTGGGCACAATTACTGAAAACTAACAGAAAGAATTTTGGCCAAAAAACAAGTTGTAGGTGATATAAAATAGCCTATTAATATATTAAAATAATGACCAAAAAAGGAAGGAAAGAAAAACAACGGAATAAAAATGAGAACATGATACATAGTAAAAGTAAAAGATTGACTCCATCTTTTCCGTAGTTTATTAAAGGTTAATATTATAAGCCTCTGTTTACAAGGCACCTAGCGACATAAGTGACTCAAAAAGTGAAGCTCAGCTACATGGCATCAACAGAAGGTACAGTTTTAATGTAAATGTAGCTATGAAAGTAAATGAATAAAAAAGATAACACATTCAAATAGTATGTATGATATTAGTCAGACAGAACTTAAAAGAGAGCGTATCACTAGAGAGATAAAGGGATGTCTTATAATGATCAAAGGGACTGATTTTAGACCAGACTGAGACATGCGGTTCAGTTCAGGTATTTAACATTTGTGGTACACGTTTGGGTCTGCATGCCCATGTAAAAGCCAAGTTGAGAACTGTGTCTGTTCACATCAGAATTACTGGATTTCCTTCTTGGGCTCTCTTCTCTCCAAAATTCCCTGCTCAGCTATCTGTCACTGTGCCTTCTTTCCCTAGTTTCTATGTCCAGAAAGAAGGCAAGTTTCTATCAAAGTTTTAACAGTTCATCTGGTGCCCTGCTCCATACCCAGAGTCCATTCTTGGGGGCAAAGTCCGAAGAGCAAAAAGGCACAAAGGAGAAATAAAAGGGGCCCTCATTTCCTTGTTAGTCTTTCCTCTAAGTATTGGTCATCTTCCAAATGTTTCCTACATTCATTTGATTTTCAGAGTCACCAGTACTTTGTGTGTTTGTTTTTCTGCAGATATGAGAGTGATAGCCAGCATTGCAGATAAACTGCAGAGGTTAATGCCAGCAAAGCGGAAATGGAACTCATGAGTTTTGCTTTATAAATGCAACTTGGAGTTTATTTAGAGATGAAAATTAGATTCATTGTCCCATTTGCTAAATTAGACAGGGATATGGGGATCAATTTTAGTTACTGAATTTTGAATGCAAATATGGAATTGTCAGATTGTTCTAGGTAAATTTAAACTTGATGTCATTATTCCTAGTTGTGATACATTGAGTCTAATTCATATTGATGTCATATTGTGGGTATATTCAGTATTAGTATAAGCCAAACAAAAAATAGAACGCAGTGAGCAGCTCATGATAGAATAATAAAGAAGGATATTTGGAAACATGATTTCTTACGAAGCCACAGTGATGCAGTGCAATTTTCATATCAACAGAGCTCACGATCTTTGGGAAAACCTGGCATAAAACCAAACTGCTCTATAATCAAAATGATTTTTTCAAAGGTTTCCAAAGAGACTCAGACTTGAAATAACTTGCCTTTATGAATGATAAAGTTGTTTTTAATATTAGTGACATTGCCTTCACCTTAAATTTCTGCCCTTAGCAGAAGAAAACTCAATCATTAAATTGTCAATAAAATGCGTCCAGGTGACACTAATTTCTCAAAAGCTGTCTGAGTTAAAAGCTCAGACAAGAGCTTTCCCTTCCCCCCATTTAAATCTGACAGCACATTAAACTTTGCTTTTTAATATGGCACATGATTTACATATGACAATTTTGAATACTTGGGTATTCAATTTTGAATACTTTGAATACTTCGCTCCAACTGGGGGATGAAAACTTTCTTTGCTTTTATATCTAAGACTCTGGTCACTTTTGACCTGATGAGAATTCAGACTTCAGTGATAAGGTGGTAAATCAATCAAGTCTGCTTTAGGTTTGCATTATATACACTGTACTCTTTGCAAGTATTCTAAAAAAAATAAAATAGTAAGAATGAGCATCACAAGTCTTGAGCGACAGAAGTCACCCCAAAGGAGCTGGTCTTTCCTCTGTTATGGTGTTCTCCATGTACATCCCACATCAAAAACAAGAAAGAAAAAAAAAAACACTCAGGAGGGGCACCTGGGTGGCTGGGTCGGTTAAGCTGTCTACTGTTGACTTCTGCTGGGGTTCATGAGATCAAGCTCCATGTCAGGCTCTGTACTAACAGCCCCGAGCCTACTTGGGATTTTCTTTTCTCCTCTCTCCTTGCCTCTCACCCCTGCTTGTGCCCATGTGTACACACGTGCACTCGCTCTCTCTCACTCGTTCTAAATAAATAAATAAATAAATAAACACTCAGGGGAAAAATGTCTGTGAACATCTGGACTTCAAATCAGTGATTCCACAAATCTTGACCTTCTGTCTCCCACTTTTTAATTGTCGCCTCCTTGGTTTTTCCTGATGTTTGGCTCTATACTTGATCTTTCCTCTTTGTCTAGACCACTTCTACCAGAAACAAGATCCAGATACTTTATTTCTACTCTTACATTACACCCCTTGAGGCAGGTTTTATATCCATGGTTTTGCACATTATGGATGTGGTTAAAATATATCCGTCCCCTATGTGATGTCTATTGTTCTGTAAAGTCTGGAATGGAATGATGTATTGGCACAGCTAGGTTAATAGTATTAATGTTTGGATTTCTAATTTCAGCTTCAACTGTAAACAGCTTGTAACTCTTCACTCCCATGATTACAATAAGCAAAGTTTGGACAAATGCAAACACAATAACTTAGATCCATCAAAAAACTCAGTTTGGGGGAAACTGCTACCTGTTACTCTGGAGAGACAGGCTTATATAGGGAGACATCATGAGGTCTGTTCGACGGCAAGAGAAGCTACTGAATCCATTAACTGGAAGAAACAAGGAAATGGTAACTTTGATAAGCAGCTTGAGAGAGAGTGTGGATTAACATGAATGTGAGAAATGCCTGGGAACGGCATTCTTTGTTTTTAAATTTATTTTTATTTTGGGAGAGAGAGAGAGGGAGCGTGACAGGGGAGGGGCAGAGAGAGAGGGAGAGTGAGAGATAATCCAAAGCATGCTCTGCACTGTCAGCACAGAGCCCCATGTGGGACTTGAACTCATGAAATGTGAGGTCATGATCTGAGCCAAAATCAAGAGTCAGGCGCTTAACTGACTAAGCCATCCAGGAGCCCCATGGGAACTGCCTTATTAAGGGGGGGGGGCACACCTCTGCGGACTTTCCCTGCAGGGAGCTTGTAAGTTTCTCACTGACAATATCTGAGAACAATCCCTTTGTATACCTGGAAGGGGCAGGAGAAGAGAAAAATTGTGAAATAGCTTCGGAGCCTTCTCCATAATAGAGGTCTAAACTCAGAAGGGAAAGATTTGACAGGGTTTTATTTTACTTGTAAGAAAGGCATTCCTCTTTCTCTAGCCCTATCTAGCATTTTTGTCTTACCTAAGGCAGGGGGAAAACACTGTCACCACCCTCAAGAAAAATGAAAGCAAATTTAACAGGTGAAAGAGCTTCAAAGAGATAGATTGGGAATGATGATATCAGGGAAAGAAATGAAGGGTAGGAGCCCCTGTGCTCAGTTGGTTGAGCCCCTGGCTTCAGCTCAGGTCATGATCTCACAGTTTGTGAGTTTGAGCCCCACATCAGGCTCATTGCTGTCAGTGCAGAGCCTGCTTCAGATCCTCTGCCTACCCTTCTCTCCCTCCCCTTCTCATGCTCTATCTCTCTCTCAAAAATGAATAAACCTGTAAAAAAAAAAAAGAAATAGAGGGAAGAAGAAGGGGCTATAATACTGGAAGACACATAAGAAGGAAGGTCACCACTCTAAGACACCAGTCCACTAAAAGTCCACACCAGCCCTCCACAGCAGGTCAGATACAAGTTATTGGCCAAGCCATGGGCCAAAAACTCTTGGGTTAGCTGCTGTCACCAGTTCATGACAGATATCTGATGAGACAGTCATGTGGCACATAACATGGCTGCCTAAGGGATGCTTGCTCAATAGGGGAAGTTAGCATGTCCTATCTGCTGTTGAAGATAGGGACAGTGCTTTGTTTATCACAGTATGTCAAGTAATGCTCACAGTACATGCTCATTAAATACTTCTTGAGTGAAGGAATAAAGGACAATGTAATAAAATTGCAAACTGCATGAGAAGTCAAGAGGAGCTGGTAAATCCACCATGATACCCTATTGATACCTGGGTGAGGAAGAGGAATGAGATTCATACTCAACCACTTGCTCTATGGCTTTAAATGGTGGGGATTGCCATAAATGCCATGATCTCAAGGAGATACCCAAGGTAACTGTATTCAAGTTGCAGCTCCTGATTTTCTAAAATACCATATATTAGTAGATGACTAACACAAATTATAGGAAGGAATAAGCAGTAACAAGTTATGAAGACCGCCACCCCACCCCTGGGCCCCCACCACCAACAGCTAAAACCACAACTATTATAGTAACATTTACATGGCACATTTATTTCTACCCACAGTAGCTGTAAAACCTCGCACATAAATGTTATACAAATGTTCACATTCATGTATGTGCTGTTTGAATGGCTATTAGTTTCTTTATTCTCCCCGTGTGAACTGAGGATAAGTCATATAAAACTAGCCACTTTTATTTCTTTTATCAAATCTTGGTAACAAATATGTAATTATGATATCATAGGGAATAAGTAGCCTCTTCTTCCTGGACTTTTTTTTTTTTTCTAAAAATGTCAACAGCCTGAATAAGTAACAGAGCCATCTGCACGTTTTCATAGTATAATATCGTAGAAAGCATAGTATCTAATTAATGAATCTTCAATATGTGCAATATTCCTGAGATACTCAAAATGCACAGAAAGGTTATAGCCTATGTATCACCTGATACTTGAAAAGATAAAATTAAATAAAGTGAGTGGAGGAGGAGGGGTGTATTTCTAGTTTCCATGATCCACCATTTTTCTGGTTGTATCTTTATTCTTGTGCTTCTGTCTCAGATTTCTTCATTTAGAACCCTCTCTCGACTCTGTGGGCTGCACTTGTGCCGTTTTTGAAGTTCTGATCAAAAGTTTTATTCTCAATGCACACCTACATGTAGTTTTTTTTCTGGGGACACGCTAGGACTTAGCGGGGCAAGACTGCCTCATCTACCTAGTGATTCCACAAGTCTGCAGGACTATTGGGAATAAGAAGAAAAATAAAACAAAAAGATTCCCCCCCCCCCCCCCCAGAAAACTCACCACTCAATGCACCCTCCGCTCAGCCGGCACGGAAGTTTCATTCTGCATTCTCCAGGGACCTAGCATTTCATGTTCCTTAGTAAAGCATTTTCTGCACTCTCTATAATTCGTTGTCCAAATTTCCAGAACAAAAACTCAGAAGACACAGAGATGCTCCAAAGATTTAGGGAGCTACAGCGAAATATAAATTTATAACAACTCTCTTCATAAATAATTAAATTCATGACTTATTTACTTTGTGTGCAGATAATGGTTTAATTTATTTACACAGTTTAAAATTAAACCTTCTCATTCATTTTAATTTCAAAGATGAAAAGAAAAATCCCCCACCCCACTTTTTCGCCGACCATATACAATACATCTTCTTTCCGGCTATTTCTTCCATGTGCCAATATGATTTCCTCTTTATTTTTCATTCTTTAATTTGGTCTACTTAGCAGCCATCATTCCGTGTCTATTTTCCTGGTTTCTTGAAGACTGCACTCGTTTCTAGCAAGTCGTATTTGTCAAACCCTAAATGCATTTACTCTTTCATTCTCTTAAACCTTTTCCTTCTTCCCAATATCCCCTGTTACTCAATTCTTTGTTTCCCTTTTTTTTTTTTGCAACCCGTCAGTACCATTGTTATCAACTCTGCCCACAGAGTACAAGATCCAGAAATGACAAGTTGCAT
The DNA here is from genome assembly GCF_016509475.1 of Prionailurus bengalensis. Taxonomy (NCBI): domain Eukaryota; kingdom Metazoa; phylum Chordata; class Mammalia; order Carnivora; family Felidae; genus Prionailurus; species Prionailurus bengalensis. Next base: position 230,302,783 of record NC_057343.1, read on the forward strand.
TGCAGTTTGCATGAGCTGCTTTCAAGACTCGCTAAAAACATGACAGGTTGCCTTGTGCTGTCACAAGTATTGTATTAATATTTCTTCTCATTAATTTCGCATTGGTTTGCAGAAGAGTTTCTCTTCATCTGGGGACTGAGTCCATGTTTATATCCTATAGTCAAACCATGGAAATTACCAACGGTCCTGGTTCAACAGTTAATTAGGTCCTGAGTATATTAGTCCATAATGGTTAGTCTTGCAGTCTGGATCCCCACACAAATAATAACTCAGAAAAGTGACAAGTTATTTTTTCAAGCTGTGCAATAATTCCATCAGGATTCCTAAGCATTTTAAAGCTATAGGTAAGGTCAACTGATTATTGTCAGTCTCCCTCTCCCTCCACCCTAACTCAGGAATTTGTACATAGAACATATAGGAGATGGCAATTTTATTACATGGTTTCCTTTAGCTCCTACTTGAAGACAAAATGCATACCAAGTTTTTTTTTCTGGGGTGTATCTACAGAAGGATCTTTTGATATCATAGCATAGGATAGGACAGAATAGGATACACTTTCTAATGTTTGTAACTGGGATTATGTAAGAGCTTGAACGTTGACACTTCATAACGAGTAAATTGGAAAAACCAACGAACAATCTTACAGGATTAGGTTGATAGTTAAGTCAGGGATCATGCTGATGGTAGCAGAGGGAATAATATTACACATCTTGAAGCATTGAGGAAACCTTGGTCTAATTCAGGCATCCTCACTGCTACAGCGTTGGGAGCACTGGCTGCTGCAGCAACTGACCATGAAGCCTCTTCTGGAAGTGGGGAAATACTCTTCAAGTGCTCTTAAAATTACTGTGGGCCCCAAACTCCAAATCAGTGCAACAACTTTTCATTCTCACCTGCGAAGCCAAGAAAGTTGCCCTCAAAGGCTGATAATACACCTGACCTTATTTTATATGCTGTAAAATTATACAACTTTTGGAGAAATTTTCAAAGTAAATTGATTTACATTCCATAGCCCATTATAGATACCCTATTGTGTCCGTTGTCACTTTATTTTGCGTCTAATTGCTTCCTATCTGGTTCCTCCTCTTGGTTCTGAACTAAAGGCAAGAATCTGGAACAGGATTTGGTAACTGGTACTTGTACAATAGCTATTTGCTAAATGTAATCATATTTATTTTTAATGCAATTCTGGGTTTTTTAATGTTCAATTTCAAAGGCTTTTAGTGTAGAATTCTTTTAGAAAAGAGATTTTTTTAGACCACTATTGTTTCCAGGAGAAGCATGTATTTATTGGAACATCAAAATTGATTTATAGATTAAGGGCTGCTTTGGATCCTCTATGCCCCCAGGATTTGTGTTTATGAAATTCATTTAGAATGCTGTGTGAAGTTCATACCTCCTGGTCCCAAAGTTACTGCAACATGGGTACAAAATGTCAGCCTGTAAATGTATTATTTTGAGGCAGAAGCAATAAAAGCCACAGAAGTCCAAAACCCTTTTATAATGTTCTAATGGTATCAGAATACTGTTAATATATCTAGGCCTGTTCACTTTTAAAATGCAAGACTGCTGCTACAGACATGTTCTATTAAATGTTAAAATCCAGGGTTCCTTTCTCATCACTCACAAATTTCATTTATGCAGTTTTTATTTCTCCTTTAAAAGCGTAAGTTATAATTTTCTTCATTTTTGTGTTTCAAAGACATCTTAACAGGGGCATCTGCTGTTTTTGTATAGGCCATTTGCCATGAAATTTGGAGAGAACAAAATAAATTGGTCATTTTTTTTTCCCTTAGAGCACCAACTGGCTTGTGGTTCCTACTGTGCCAAACTAGAAAACATCTTCCCTCGGTTGTGTTCCTGGGTTGTGTTCCCTGGGTTGTGTTCTCCACCCCCTGGTTTTAGTGAAGATATATTTTGACTCAGAAGATCAATAATGAAGTAGATTCCTTTTTACAATAGAATTATATAGATTGTTAGAACACTGGGGGCCATGCCTGTTTTAAAATAAAATGTTTATTTTCAGAATTTGAAAAGTTCATTGATTTCTTTAAGACTGCACCTCAAATTCACAAGACAAGCTACTACTTGAAGGTTTTTTTGTAGAACCTTCGAAACTGTTCAACAGTGCACCTTGTCACGGCTCTAACAGCAAGATCATCAGTGAACTTAATTGCTAAGTACAGTCAATATTTTTATTCCTGTATTACATGGCACTTTGGATGGCTTTTGCACCACTAGCCCACCATTCTCTTGTTCTGGAGAAATTCAGTTCTCTTGGATATTCTGGCCTTCTACTCCCTGGTTACCATTCTTCCTTTCTGGTGGGTCCATTTCTATTCCATTCCCAGTCTCCTCTTTTTCTGCCAATATTTTTTCCCAGCTCTGTTAAAATATAATTTACATGTAGCGATGTGCAAGTTTAAGATGTGTGATGTGATTCTATATGTATATATATAAATTTATGCATATATTTTGCATATTATATAAAACTATAAACATATTCTATCATCTGTCTATCTTCTATCTATATATTTTATACAGTGAAATATTCACCTCAATAAGGTTAGTTAATGCATGCATCACCTCACATAATTACTTTTTTTTGTACTGAGAACATTTAGGATCTACTCTTTAGCAACTTTCAAGTATACGATGCAGTATTGTTAACTATGTTCATCATGCTATACATTGAATCCTTAGAATGTTGTCATCCTTTAAATGGAAGTTTGTGTACTTTGTCCAACATGTCATTTTCCCCACCCCGCAGTCCCTGGAACTAACACTCTCCTTTCTCTTTCTGTTTGTTTTTTCTAACCGTTTGTTTTCCATCCAGGTTTGAATCTCAGGCCATTTTATTGTTATTCTAGGGCTTATCTCTGATTGATATCACCTATTCTCATGATTCAATTACTGTCTCTTAAGGAGCAGTATATAATGCTGTGTTTCAGGCCTTAGGCCCTGCTACAAAGTGCCTCAGTTCAAATCTTAGCACCACTAATTATGGGATTTGTGGGCTTAGGCAATGAATTTAACTCTTTGTGTCTCGGTTTAATCCTCTGACATGAGAATCCAATATTAATCCACCTCATTTTGCTGTCACAGAGATTAAATTGTACATATGACAATGCACATATATGGGACACTTAGAACAGTACTTGGTATGTAGCAATTGTTCCTTGTAGGCATTTATATCATAGCTACACTTCTAGCTCCATGAACTCCATATTTAGCTCAAATAATTTTCTAGGAGTCCAGACCATTGTATATAGCTACTTACAAATGTTCATTCTGTAATGTTATATGGGAATATCAAGTTCAGTGTGTCCATATATTTAATTCATCAGTGTCCTTTACATTTTTTCCCTCATATCTATCTCTACAAGTAAAAATATTATTTTCTTTTCCTTTCTCTTCTTTTCCTTTTTGTTTCTTCCTTCCTTTCTCTCTTTCTCTCTTTCTTCCTTTCTTCCTTTCTTCCTTCCAACCTTTCTTCCTTCCTACCTTTCTTCTTTCTTTCTTTCTTTCTTCTTTCTTTCTTTCTTTCTTTTTCTTTCTTTCTCATCTTGTGTTTCCTCCTCTTGTTTCTAATTACCAAATAATGAAAGTCATTTGATACAAATGCCCTAGTACTTCTTAAGATCTCTATTTTTAATCATCCCTTCAGCTACCACCATCATTTATGTCATCATTAAAACTCAACTTTATTATGTGAGGACTCTTCTAACTTTCTCATTTGCCTCCATTCTTTTCCCTTTTCCATCTATCACCTAAAACAGAATGATTTTTCTCAGCTGTAAAAGAATTCCTGTCACTCTTAAGGTTCATGCTAGCCAAAACTCTAATGATAAAGAATAAACTTCTTCATCCGGAGAGGTCACTGAAATGCAAATAAATTCTTATTGTGGTTTATTTTATTCTTCCCAGTTATATACATTCATTGATTCAAGACTTTATTTTATTATTCTTTTATAATAGACATTCTGCTTATTTTTTTTTCTGCTAATGCATTGTCTAGAAATTCTGCAACATGTTACATAATGATGACAATGGCCTGGGGAAGTGTTTCTTATCTCTTTTGTTACTTATATTAAAAATAATCAAAAGAATAAGACAAGCCACACACTTGGAGAAAATATTTGCAAAAGATACATCTGATATATAAAAAAAAGCTGTTGTGCAAAATATACAAATAACAATTAAAAAAAAAAGAAAACAAACATTTGATTGAAAAATGGGCCAAAGCCTTTAACAGGCAACTCACAAAAGAAACTATACTGATGACAAATAAACATATGAAAAACTTCCATATCATATGTCATCGGAGAAATGCAAATTAAAACAACAATTAACTCACCTCTTAGCCAAATGTGGCACACTGACATCACCAAATGCTGGCAAGATATGGAACACCAGAAACTCTCATTCATTGCTGTTGGGAATGCAAATGATACGGCCATTTCAGAAGACGTTTTGCCAGTTTCTTATAAGACTAAATATGACTCTAATATGACTAAGAGACTAAATAGACTCTTAACCTATGAGTAAGCAATTTTGTATTGACTTAAAAGAATTGAAAAATTATGGTCATGTGAAAACTCCACACAGATATTTGTAGCAGCTTTATTCATAATTGTCAAAACTTGGAAGCCACTGGGATGTCCTTCAGTAGACGAATGGATGAACTGTAGCACGCACAGACAATATGTTATTCAGAGCTAAAAAGACATGAGCTGTCAAGCCATGAAAAAAGACATTAAAAATGCATATCATTAAGTGAAAGAAACCGCTCTGAAAAGGCTCTGATTCCAACTTCATGATATTCTGGAAAAGGCCACACTATGGAGACAGCAAAAAGATAAGTAGTTTCCAGGGATTGGGGATGAAGGGATGAACAGGTGGGGTACAGAGGACTTTTGGGGAAATGAAACTACCATGTATGATATTCTGTGGGTGAATGCATCTCATTTTACATTGGTCCACACTCACAGTATGCACAACACCAAGAGTGAATGTGAACGTCAACTATGGACTTTGGGTGATAATGATGTGGCAATGTAGGTTTGTTCCTTGTAACAGATATACCGCTCTGATGGGAGATCTTGATAATGGAGGAAGCCATGTGTGAGTCGGGCAGCCAATAGCATTAGAGGATATAAAAGTGATCTCCAACTGCCATAGCACTAGTCTCGCTTCCTAACTAGATCCCATGGGGATTCTGTAGTAATTTTCTTTAGATTTGTCTTGGTCCTGTTGAAATTTCAGAGAAAAACAAAAGAACTGGATGGCTGATCTTTCATTAATACAATCCTTTCTGTAATATATTTGGATAAAAGCTAAGATCTCTAATATGTTCAAAGCATCTTTTCATAATTTAATTGGAAATCAGGAGGAGAGAGGAGTTTTTAGAGATAAAATCTCATATCATTATCTTGTTATAATTCCTGATTTGGGATGATAATATTCAGGACACTATACAGAGGGCAGAGGTGACAGGTATATAGGTAATGATGAGAAGAATCTGAAGTAAGAGCCAGCAAAGAAAGAAGGGACATTAAAATTGAGATGTGTCTTAATTTTTATTATAACATTGTTCCAGGTTTTTTTTTTTTTGATGTGTTTAGGGTGTGATGCAGTAAATGTGTGAGTAGAAATTAACTGAAATAGCCACTATGAGGAACAGGCCATTAAGGGACATAACAGAAGGATATTCATTTCAGGTAGAAGAAAAGTAAATCCAATATGGTTTTCAACTTTTTTTAATGTTTATTCATTTTTTTTTGAGAAAGAGAGAGAGAAAGAGAGAGACAAAGAGAGAGAGACAGAGCATGAGCAGGAGGGGGGTAGAGTGAGAGGGAGACACAGAATCCAAAGCAAGCTCCAGGCTCTGAGCTGTCAGCACAGAACCCAATGTGGGGCTCGAACTCATGAACCGTGAGATCATGACCTGAGCTGAAGTTGGACCCTTAACCGGCCATGCCACCCAGGTGCTTCTACAATATGTTTTTCAGTATGTAAAAATGCCTTAACAACAAATGGCTTTTTCACTGGAAAGTTAAAATGATTACAAATGCAAATATAAAAATGTACTAATGTTCAGCATTAAACAACTAAGTTAAAAGATTTTAAATTCCATTTCTAAGCGATAATATTACAAATATTTTAAATGAACTCAGTAATGCCCATTGTTGGGAAGTTTTCAGGGAAATAAAAATTTCAAATGGTATTTGTGAGTGTATACATGAATAAAGTCCTTTTCTAAGAAAACTTGGAAATGTTTATTAAAATTATAAATACATAAATATTTTCAACCAGAAATTCCAATTCCAGAAATCCATGTTTCAAAATACTTACGTATGTATAAATTATATGCTCAAGGATGGGCAATATTACTGGAAATCACTTATTGTCCATTCACAGGTAAGTGAAAATTATAATAAAAGCATATTATGTAAGAACATGTAATGGTTAATAAAAGATGAGAAAGGAGTAAAAATATACTGGGTTAGGCAACCTCTAAAATTCTAAAAGCCTTTGAGAGAAGTTTTTCTTTACACATGTTTCTTGTCTCAGAAGCAACAGATGCTGCCTGCACATTACAATTATTGCTGTATTTCATTTTCCCTTGTTGTCAAAGAAGAAATATGTGACTGTTCATATTTGTGAGCAAGTAGAGATGTTTGTAAAGGTGAATAAAGTTCAATGCCATTTCAATATGAGACATGACTAATCCATCTTTACATCATAAATTCCAGTTGCCGGGTACTATTGCCAAACTTCCTGTTCTTGAATTAAAGATGGATGAGTTGGGGGCACCTGGGTGGCTCAGTGGACTAAGTGTCCAACTTCAGCTCAGGTCATGATCGCGCTGCTCGTGGGTTCGAACCCCGAATCGGGCTCTGTGCTGACAGCTCGGAGTCTGGAGCCTGCTTCGGATTCTGTGTCTCCCTCTCTCTCTGCCCCTCCCCCACTCACAATCTGTCTTTCAAAAATGAATAAATGTTAATTTAAAAAAAATAGTGATGAATTAGGGCCCTTGTGTGATATCACAAACATTATACATACACACACATATACACATGCACATACACACACACACACACACACACACGTACACTCAATTGGAAATTCCATGTGTTTAACAATGAGCTGAAAACAGACATTGATAAGACCTTTAAAACGTAATTCTGTGTGGGCCTAAAATGAGATTAATGAATGAGAATATTTGGCATTTTAGCTAGTCATGTGAAATTAAAGACCAAATCAAACAGGATTGTGACTTGCATATTTCAGTAAATTTGCCTGATTGGACTATATCTATCATAATAATTCTTCAAAATTTTGTGTGGGGGAAGGTAGGGCATAATGTTAAAATTAATGTTAAAATTTAATGACATCATGTTTTCTTTAATTCTGTTACTAATTTAGATATGAATTTTTGAATGTAAACACTAGTTTAGATGATACCTTTAAAACACTAGATGATACCTTTAAAACTTCTGCTGTGGTTTAAAATATTGCTTACGAGAGGGGTGCTTGGGTGGCTCAGTTGGTTAAGCATTGACTCTCGGTTTCAGCTCAGGTCATGATCTCGTGGTTCATAGGTTCGTGCCCAGCATCGGGCTCCACACTGACAGAGTAGAGCCTGCTTGGGATTCTCTTTCTCTCCCTCTCTCTCTGCCCCTCCCACTCTCTTAGCCCCTCCCACTCTCTCTCTCTCTCTCAAAATAAATAAATAAGCTTTAAATAAAAAAATAAAGTAGGGGCGCCTAGTGGCTCAGTCAGTTAAAGATCCAACTCTTGGTTTAAGCTCAGGTTATGATCTCACGGTTCGTGAGTTCGAGACCCGTGTCAGGCTCTGTGCTGACAGTATGGAGCCAACTTGGGATTCTTTCCTTCTCTCTCTCTCTCTCTCCCCCTCCCCACTCTCATACAGTCTCTCTCTTTCAAAGTAAATAAACTTTAAATAAGTAAATAAATCATAAAATACAGCTCACATGAGACACCAAGTCTCTTAATGCAGAATTATCTCTAATCTTCTAGATAGAGTCAATATTCTATACTCATGTATCCATAGTTACAGTACAAAGTAATTTATTTTAAAGCTCTATTGCTTGATTATGTGGAAAACATCCAAATTTTACTATTAATAACAGGTAGCATTTTGGTGACTGTATCATGTTAAATACTTCACTTTTCATTCAGCACCATGAAATGTAATTTGTGGGAGGAGAAATGAATTTTGAGTAAATAAATGTCAAGGCTAGTCCCTAAGCTTCATTTCATCAGACTCACACATCTGTGCTCTCTCCAACATACTGGCAGGATGAAAAATGTCATCTGGGATAAACTAGTGAAATTTATCACATCATTGCTAACTCTTCAATTAATAAAGTATTTACCTTAAGGAGAGGTTACACTTGATCTTTTAATAATCTCAGTAACATAAAATTTCATGGAATGTACCAACAGAAGTCATATACTTATTCACAAAATTAATAAATTCATTCAGTCATAATTCAATACATCTTAATTGAAGACCTATCATTTGCCAAACCTTATAGTACTTGCCGGGTATAACACTGAACATGATAAAGACAATCTCTGTTCATGAAGCTTGTAGTCAAGGGAGGAGACAAAGCAAATATATACTCCAAAAAATACTTTTGATGAGCCATGCCAGTGCCATTGGCGGACCAGTTTTTAGGGCAGCCCCATTGAAAATTTCTGTTTACTTTGCTAGTTTTTTACACAAAGCATGGGCCATCTTGTTTTATCTCCTGGACCTATTTCCAAATCTATAGGTAGCTGGACAGCCAGGCACATGCATAAGTCAGAAGTACAGGGATTTTATGTTCTCAGGTATAACTCTGAATCAATGAGGTGCAGGTGTCAGTGGATAAGTATCCATTGGAAGGAACCCCCCAGACAGAATAATGGAAAGGCTCATTTAATTCTCACCAAAAAGGACAGTTGGGGCCAACACACTGCAATGGCTGAAGCTCTACTATTTGCGATGCTGACAGCAAACACCGAACATGTAGCACTGTGTTGCCGAAAAGCAGCTCTAGGACCTAAGTTGAGGGGAGGGGATTAGACCTGCTCACTGTCACTCAGTTACCCACTTGCATAATATGCGCTGCTGGTTCTAAAACTGAAGCTCTGGCTCTTGTTCTAGTTGCTGAGTGTGGTGTGGGAGCATGTCTATCAGGGAACTACAATAAGTGTTCTTCATATATTCAAGTCCAGATCACTACCTTTTCACTTTGGGCTCCTTATGCCCGAACAATAGAAAATAGGACAAATAGACTTGAATAAACATTGTAAAAAAAAGGCATCTAATTGAACAATAAACCATGAAATCTTGCTCAGTTTTATAAAACATCAAGAAATGCAAATTAAAACTACAATGTGATACCATTATACTCCCACCACAGTGGCTAAAATGAAAAACTAAGAAAAATGCAAATGTTAGCAAAAACAATGTGGAGTCCGTGGCCCTCTCATGGAGTGCTCGTAAGAAGGGAAATTGGGATAGTCAATTTGGAAAATAATATTTCTTCTAAATCTGACCTTGCGCATACCATACACTTGCAATTCCGTTACTACGAAACTAACAGATCTGTGTCTACGAAAAGCCATATGCTTTAATGTAATGGCAGTCATTCTTATTTGCCGAAATCTGGAAATTACCCATACACCCCTCGAAAGAGGAATGGATACAGTAGTGGTGATATATTTAGAGAATGGATTACTATTCTGCAATGAGATTAGACACCATTAGTATAATTAGATACAATTAGTAGATACAATTATCTATATCTATGCATAACCATATGGATGACTCTCACAAACAGAATGTTGAGGGTGGTTTCCACACACAGAAAACGGGCAAAACTAATATCTGTTGTTAGGCATCTATATAGTGGTTGTCCTTGGGGGATGTGCTTGGAAAGGTACACACGTGGTAGAGTTTCTGCAGTGCTGGTAATGACCTCTCTCTAGCTGTGGATGCTGGATACATATGTGTGTTCCCTGTAATATGCTTTAGTAATGTGTGTGTGTATGTGTGTGTGTGTGTGTGTGTGTGTGTGTAACTCAGGCTAAGCCAACGTCAACTGAATCAGTATATCACCTGATCACATTTTGGCTCTAGGCATCTGAATTATTTTTAAACTCTTCAGGATTCCTAATGCAGACAAAAGGCAACAATCACTTCTCTATTCTGGGTAGAGATTAATGAGAATAAAACAACTGTGTGTTTGTATCTGGCGTAGCTACCATTTGAGAGTGTGTTCCGTGTGCTTTATCTTCATGATTACCTTTAGTACTCCATTCAATCCAGAAAGACAGACATTATTGCTCCTATTAATAATGAGAAAACCAAAGTGCAGATTCTATCAAGGACTTGTCTCAAGGTTCAGTAACTAGTAATTGTCAACGTCAGATTTGAAGTCTGAGGCCATCTTAGGCTAAATTTTGTTTTCTTTTCCTACTATCACTGCCTGTTAACTTTATATTTAAAACCGGCATCAAAGAAACAAAACATGAAATTTAGAATTACGAAAACTTGTTTGTTTCTTTTCAGGCTTTGTATTTGAAAATGTACCAGTCAATGTAAAATCAACTTCCTTTTTGACATAAGAGTTGAAGAGTGTGTTACAAACCTTTTAGAACAATAAAACATTTCTTTTCATCTTCATCCACTCTGCATTTATTCATTTGTGGTACTTTTTGGGCCTCTTCCACTTTTTTTAAACAAATATGAAAGGAAACAAATATGAGAAATGCCAACAAAATTCTCAACAGCAGAGAGAAATTGAGGCGATATACAAAGGTAGCATTTTATCCTTGGCAATCCTTATCAATATGCCTCTGCACACATCTTTATTTATAAAACTGCTCTTTTGGGGCGCCTGGGTGGCGCAGTCGGTTAAGCGTCCGACTTCAGCCAGGTCACGATCTCACGGTCCGTGAGTTCGAGCCCCGCGTCGGGCTCTGGGCTGATGGCTCAGAGCCTGGAGCCTGTTTCTGATTCTGTGTCTCCCTCTCTCTCTGCCCCTCCCCCGTTCATGCTCTGTCTCTCTCTGTCCCAAAAATAAATAAACGTTGAAAAAAAAATTAAAAAAAAAACTGCTCTTTTAATTCAAAATGCTAAACTTTGTTAAGTTACCCTGGCAAATTCTTTCTTTACAAATAGACATAGCTTAACGGATCATAGCTCAATTTCCTGATTTTTCTTTATTTTTGTATACTGCCATACTTGTAGCAAAATATATTATACTTTTGAGCATTCAATCTTCATGTATCATGCAAGAGTTTAGGAAGGTCAAGGCTTATGGGGAGTGAAGAAGTGGAAGTTTATGTTATTTATCAATTGACCTTCATTTATGACTGCAAAATCTCCCCAACAGTCATACACACACACACACACACACACACACACACACACAAACACACACACTGAAAATAGGGACCATGTCCTTGTGTTTTAATTATTATTTTATGTACCTTTCAATTATACTAGATGATTGACAACTTATCAGCATAAATCATTAGATATAAAGTATTCTAGAAGGGACAAAATCATTTGGTTAATGAATTGAAACCGTTTTCACAAAAGATAACACATCCCAGCATCCAGATTCTGGGATCCTAATATAGTCATAATTATTTTTTTAAAAAGTTACTTAAATCTTTGAAAGAACCGAAAGCCTAGAAATAATTCACTCCTGTATCCACAATAGGCATTGAATTATACTTCTACATGAATACAGAAAAGCACAGTGTTTATCTTCATAAGAGAACAAAAACTACCTCTTGAATGCTTTTCCCTTTCATTCTTTTTTGTTTTTTACCCAAATAATCACATCCTCTTTCTGACAAAATAATTATCCCATTATGTTCTTCCAGAGACTGGTTAAAAGAAAATACAGTCCAAGAATATTAAGACACAACAAAGTACTTTTTCTTTCAATCTTATTTTAAAATATCTCAAAGGACTGACCTTTTTCGGTTAGTGAAAATGTTAGTGGCTTTGTAAGCTGTTTGAGCTGATTCACAACACAGGTTTGTCAGACAAAGTATTAGAGATTAAAGTTCTCATCCACATATTTTATTTTCTACTTGTAATTAAAATTATTTGAATCTGTCTCATCTTCATTAACTATATCATGTCCTCAAATGGCACACAGATAGTCTAGAATTTATAATTTTATCCCCAGGGAAGTTACAGAACAGCATTCCCTTTAAAAACAATTGTAGGGGCGTCTGGGTGGTTCAGTCGGTTAAGTGACCAACTTCAGCTCAGGTCATGATGTCATGATTTGTGGGTTTCTAGCCCTGCGTCCAGCTCAGTGCTGACAGCTTAGAGCCTGAAACCTGCTTCAGATTCTTTGTCTCCCTCTCTCTCTTCCGACCCCCCGCCCCCCCGCTCATTCTCTCTCTCTCTCTCTCAAAAATAAACATTAAAAAAAAATAAAAATAAAAAAATAAATGCAATTATAGTGTAATGACCAATACTCACACTATACTCACACATACAAAGAGATGTCACTGTCAGTATCTAATTACTTATGTCTCTGCCATCTCACATCCCCATTCTGCTAGATATGGAGCAGAAAAATAACTAGTTTAGCAAACTCAGTCTGTTCCACTAATTTACTCGGTCTGGTTCAGAGGGCTCCATTTTGGATTTCCTTTTCCCTCTGTGGCTTGCCACTGGAGCAGTTAGCATTACTGGATTTGGACACATTCCTAACTTCTGGTCTTGTTACCCTAGCTACAAGGTCACTCACATGCAGCCACCGTGACCTCGCTGGTAAGCTGGACAGTCAACATCATCAGCAAACTTAAGGTTCCTTTAAAGAGGCATGGGGAAGGGACACTCCTGGATGTCATCCTACTCACTGGGAACCCAGGAAAATTCCTAGAAGTCCAAATCAGGAGCATCTTGGATTGAATTAGGCCAGGCTACTGACCACTTCGACTTCCTATAACTGTTTTGGGTGGCCAGAAAACAACACAGTACATAAGTGAGTGAGAGATGGGAAAAGGGAATAGAGGACTCTCAGGCTCTCATCTCCTCAATTCTGGATTTTTCTCTCAACCTAATCCCCTACACCATCTCAGACCACAGCCTGAAGAGCTTTGTTGGCACGCCTGCTTTTGTACCGCCACTGTGATTATCTCCCTGGTACCATGTTCTCTTTTGCTTTGGCATGTTGTGTCTTCCATCTGCAAAGAGGCATTTTCTCTCCCTCTTCCCGGGTGTATCATGTAGAATGGCTGCCCAGGTACCTGGCACACAATGAATAGAAATAAATACATTGGTTTCACATTTTCAAAAAGTTGCCTTCCAACCACAGTTTTGAATCAAATCTCATTTACACCATGGAGTGAGCCTCAAGTTCTCTTCTTATAGTACCAACTATGATGTGGGATACCAAGACAGCTGTTCAGGATAAGATTCTATAATTCTGATCTTATTTTCCAAATTTCTAGCATAGAGAGAATTATTAAAAACAACTGTTTTGCTATCTTAAACTGTGTGACCATAGGAGTGAATCTCAGCCTCGTTAGGAGGTATTCTCTTTCCAAGAAGAGAAAGAGTACTTACCCTCCCCAGCTCAACCCCTGGTCAGTCTCACCAAATCTTACTGATTTTAGCACTTTTTCAAAATGTAGGAGCAGAACATCAATGAATCACGTTACCTGGGAGCCGAGAGATGTCTGCTCTGAGTCAGTCAAACAAAAACAAAAAAAAACAAAGATGGGATCAAAGAAGGCTTTCTTTACTTAGATCACTAGTATTTTATAACATATCAAAACCAGAAATGATTAATTGACTCAGCCCTGTGAAGTTACACTTCTGATACATCCTTTGTTTATATAACTCTACCTTTTCAAAAAATTTCCATTTTATCTGTTCCTTGCCTTGTTGCGTTAAGATGAAATGCATCATTTTCTCCTTTCCTTCAATGAGCACATATAGGTGGATGTTAATTTCAAAAAAAAAAAAAACCAACAACTAAAATATTACATAATGTAAATAAATGAAATTCCTAAATGTATACTCTTAGAAAATTAAAACTCAGTGGGCTAAATAAAGAACACTTTAGCCACTCCATATTATTGGAAAGGGATGTTTTCCTTTCCCAGTGAAATCCTGTTAACTTAGAAGTATCTGCTGTGAAGGTGACAACTTGTTAATAAAGCTTGACTTTTCCCCAGATTAAAAGCACCTTCAAGTTTGTAAAACCAATAAAACAAGCAAGCTGCTATTACGATCCTTTAAATAGGGAAATAGGCCAACAGATGGAATAAAAAAATGGCATTTACCTACAGAATCACAGAGGCAGGGGCTAATTCTATTCATCACTGGACATGCCAGATATTTAGATGACAAGAATAGTAAACTTTTTTTTTTTTGAAATCAGAACTTTTCTTCAAAGAAATTATAGGGGCGCCTGGATGGCTCCAGTGGTCAGGCATCCGACTTTGGCTCAAGTCATAATCTCACGAGTTTGTGGGTTCCTCCAGGAACTCACAACTGTCTTTAGGTTCAGTGACTTACTAGAGGGGAAAACAACCTTAGTTTGACAACAGCAAGACCTCTGGTATCTTAGGAGTCTTCTCTTTCTTGGCCTTCAGCTCTGGAGCCATCACTCCAAACCTCAGTCCATACACATTAAATATGATTTAGTCTAGCACTTGACAAACAATATCTGAGGCAAGAAGGAATTTACTCAGAATGAATTTTTCAAAGAAACTGAAGAACTAGAATTGGAGACTTGAAGAATGGAATGTGAAATAAGGTAAATAGAGGGGATGAAGTAATTGCTATATGTTCATAGAATTTATAAGGAAAGTATTATGTGCTTAAAATCATCATGCACCAGGAGGCATATATCCTAAAGCTATTCAAAAAGGTAATAAGACAAAGGTGACATATTACGGGTAAAGACCTAGAAAATTAACACATTCTTTTACTAAGCAAATAAAGGGATGCTTGGATTGCTCAGTCGGTTAAGCATCTGACATCAGCTCAGGTCATGATTTCATGGTTCGTGAGTTTGAGCCCCGCATCGGGCTCTGTGCTGACAGCTCAGAACCTGGAGTCTGCTTCAGATTCTGTGTCTCCCTCTCTTTCTGCTCCTGCCTCACTCAAGCTCTCTCTCTTGGAGAAAAAAAAAAACATTAATAAAAGAAGAAATTATATTCAGTATTGGGTTATATTGAACTGGGTGGAGTAGTCTAGTCACTGGACTAGTTACTTACTCTCAGCCTCGTCCAGCTAAGGCAGCTAGATGAGTCAACCGGATCTTCAGGACTCCAGGCTCAGTTAGAAATCACTGAGAAGAGAACCAGGGCTTGCCATTCTTATCCAGCTATATTATTGGCCCAGGTCTTGAGTTATTTATTATTCTCCTTACAGCACTGAGTTAGCTTTTAATTAGGAAAACGTCATCACCACAACGGAAACAAACCATAAGAGGCTCTTAATGACAGAAAACAAACTGAGGACTGATGGAGGGAGGTGGGTAGGGGATGGGCTGGGTGGTGATGAGTGTGAAGGAGGGCACTTGTGATGAGCAGTGGGTGCTGCATGTAAGTGATGAATCACTGAATTCTACTCCTGAAACCAATAGTGAACTGTATGTTAACTAAAATGTAAATAAAAAGAGAAAAATATCATCACATGATTTTGAGAGTTGAAACAACTTTTTAAATTTTAAATGTAAAATAATTGTTGAAACTATAAGAAACGTAGAAAACCATAAAAAAAATAAAGCTCCCTTTGATTGTCACTATACAGTGTTTTGATTTTTGGCATTTTGTTATATTTCTTATTGCCATTGTTTACCTCTGCATGTTTCCTTTTCTTCAGCCTTTTCTTCCTTCTTTCCTTCCTTCCTTCCTTCCTTCATTCCTTCCTCTTTACTTCCTTCACTTCCTCCCACTGTTTGCTTACAAACTTAAGATCATACTCAAAATGTGTTACTATTTTTGTCATCATTTAACGTTAAATAAAAAACATTTCATTCATTCATTCATTCATTCATTCAACAAATACATATTGCATAGTGCCTATGGAAAGGGCTCTGTTACACACTATGGGATTAAATAAATCAATCTTCGCATTTTGTTTTGATTTTTTAAAATATGTGTTCTGTTTGGCATGCCATTTTTCTGACTTTTGAATGTATATGTTGTAACCTTAGTTTTATTCAAGTTATTTTGGGGGGTCAAGATTACTCACTCTTTATTTTAAGTTTTGTGCATTTCAGCTCCTATGTCATCATAGGAATTTTTGCTGGAAATGGGACAGACTGTATTTTGGATTACAAAGAAAGATGAGACACATTATTTAACCTATCACATATTATACCCTGTAATTGAAACTATGCATAAACATTAGTTCACTCTAATTAGAGTACATGATTAGGAGACCCCTTTAACTTCATGGATACTGCTTTGGAAGCTGAGGGCATCAGTGAGCCACCTTCACTCCTTCCAAATGCACACGAAGGGCTTCTAACCCGAAGGTTAATCTGAGGGTTGATATTTTGTAGGGAACTTTAATTTTTAACTTTTTATTTTTAAACTTTTTATTCTTTAAACTTTTAAACTTTTATTTTTAAACTTTTAATATTTATTTATTTTTGAGAGAGAGAGTGTGTGAGATGGGAAGGGGTAGAAAGAGAGGGGGACAGAGGATCCAAAATGGGCTCTGCGTTGACAGCGGCTCAAACTTACAAACTGTGAGATCATGACCTGAATCGAAGTTGGATGCTCAACCGACTGAGCCACCCAGGCAGCCAACAGGAAACT
Source organism: Prionailurus bengalensis (assembly GCF_016509475.1). Classification (NCBI taxonomy): domain Eukaryota; kingdom Metazoa; phylum Chordata; class Mammalia; order Carnivora; family Felidae; genus Prionailurus; species Prionailurus bengalensis. Next base: position 230,319,616 of record NC_057343.1, read on the forward strand.
TTTAAAGTTGTATTTTAATATCAGTGGATCATTTTGCAAATCTCCCAAATTATATCCAGGCCAGCAAAGAAGCAGATGGGGATTATAGAGGACTCAGGTCAGAACACTAGCATTCAAGGATCGCAGAAGACATGGGTTGGAAAATCAGCTCTGCTCCTTGCTAGATTTATGATTTTCAAGCTTTGTGTATCTGATTTGGATTCCTTAAATACTGGGATAATAACACTGCTTTGACTAACTCACAGGGTGATTGCAAGAAAATAGTTAAAACATGCTTTAAACAGCATTTAATATTATATAAATATAATAAAACATAACCCCGGATTAGTCCGGGTTAAGCGTTCCGAGTCTCCGTTTTGTCACTTAAAAATTAGTTCATTGGATTATCTAATGAGTGAAATGTTTATTATTGTCATATTCTGCCCATGTCAGATGGCACCACCCTTTAAACTATACTCTGAATGCCAAGGAACCAGAACATCATTCTTTCTCAAAAAGCATTCTGTCTGAACAAATCTGTGTTTCAAAAATTTGTTCTGAAATTTGGACTTTTGATTCAGTCTGTAACAAGGAATATTTTTCTAGCAAAATGGAAGGGTCACATTAGGCTAGTTTCTTTTAAGAGCTGGAAATTGTAGAGAGTTAAAGTGAAGCCAACATGTTGGGTTGTGGATTGAAGAAAGGTTTTACAAAAAGTTAAGGAATAAAAATAAATGGGTAGAGTTAGTGATAACTAACTACATCATTGGATAATATACCTAAGATTTGCACAAAATTCATTTAAATAGAACCTAATTATGTCTATTTTCATGTAAAGTAACTCCAACAATAACATGGCTCTGATTATATATATGACTGAAGTGATTGACTTTTGTGCATCCCATATGATCACTGGAGTTACTTTAGTGTTTTGAGCAGAGATGTACCGAATTATAATGACTGGTGCCAGTAAGAGTGTTATAAATATTTAATCTATGCAACTGCTTGGTGACAAAATGTAGCTGTAACTTTTTTTTTCAACGTTTTTTATTTATTTTTGGGACAGAGAGAGACAGAGCATGAACGGGCGAGGGGCAGAGAGAGAGGGAGACACAGAATCGGAAACAGGCTCCAGGCTCTGAGCCATCAGCCCAGAGCCCCACGCGGGGCTCGAACTCACGGACCGCGAGATCGTGACCTGGCTGAAGTCGGACGCTTAACCGACTGCGCCACCCAGGCGCCCCATAGCTGTAACATTAATACGTTGTTTAGTAATAGGCTCTAGGACCATGCCACAGAACAGGGGTCTGCAAAGTTGTAGCCTAGGAGCCAAATCTCACCTGCTACCTGCTTTTTGTGAGTAGTTTATTGGCAAATAGACATAATTGCTTACGGTCTGTGGCTCCTTTCACACTACCATAGCACAGTTGTGTTGTTGCAACAGAGATCATATGACTGGAACTAAAATACTTACTATTGGGCCTTACAGGAAAAAAAAATTGTCAATTCTACTTCTATCTAGATCCTTTTTTGTGCCAAGAAAAGTCGTAAAAGACTGAAACGGGCAAAAGGTCACTGGGTTTTCTTTCAAAAGACTGTTGATTTTTTAAAGAGATCCTTCCAGGTTGCCTTAAAAAGAGAAAGATAAGTTTTCTTTTTTCTTTTTCTTTCTTTTCTTTTTTTTTTGAACTTCATTTATCTTTTTATGGGTGAAGTTTAAAATATTTTATAGGATGTTGAGCCTTTTATTTTTCCTTTTCTGCAAACACTCTCTTAATATCTTTTGCTCACTTTTTTCATTGGTTTTTGGATAATTTTCTCTTCAGCTTGTAGATTCCCTCTGTGTATGAGAGAAATTAATTACTTGCAATATAAAATCCAAATATATTCCCCATTGGCAAATAAACTCGATGCTTGACAAAAATTAGAAAGTTCATATTTTTCTAAGGTATAACATAAAAGTTTATTTTTCTTTATAAGCTAACTGCCTTCCCAGCATGAAGTTAATTTAAATATATATTTTTCATTTATACATAGTTTTATGCTATAGATCTGTCTGTGTTTCGCATTTTCTGTTCAACAGCATGACTTTCATATTTAACCATATTGCTGTAGGTCACGGTGTCATTGTTCCTTCTGCCAAAGGTGCATGTTCTCTGCCACATTTTTCTTTTTCTTTCAATTAAAAAATGTTTTTTTTATTTTTTTGAGAGAAAGACAGCCCAGGCAGGGGAGGGGCAGAGACAGAGAGAGAGAGAGAGAGAGAGAGAATCCCAAGCAAGCTCCATGCTATCAGCGCAAAGCCCAATACAGGGCTCGAACCCACGAACTGTGAGATCCTGACATGAGCGGGAGTCAGATGCTCAACCGACTGAGCCACCCCAGGGACCCCTCCCACATTTTTCTTATCCATTCTCCAGGCACCTCTGTTTCTCCACATCTATTGCTATTACAAGCAACATTGCCTTCCTCATAGGTTTGTGCAAGAAAGTGAAATAAAGGGTCCTAAAATATGTGCACTGCCATGCAGTCAAGTAATGTGGGTGGCCTCTAAAATCGGACAGCTGCCCCACCTGGCAGTAGGCGTGCAAACAAGGGCCTCGATTTTGAGGAAGGGAATTCTGTCAAAAAACAGAATAATAACCTTAGAAGGGGTTTCTTCCCCAGAGCCTGCATACAAAAACTCAATCTGGCTGACACCTTAGTTTCAGCCTTGAAATATTCTTACTAGAGAAACTAAGGCACACAGTGCTGAACTTCTGATACAAAACTGTAAACTGGTAGAGGTGTTTCAAATCCGTAATTTTGTGGTAATCTCTTCCACAACAGTAGAACACTAATGCAACTCTTCTAGATGAGTCTGTATCTAATAATAAAGCTTCAAATAAGAAAGCAAACATTGATGGAATTCAGATGTTGTCATATATTTATATGTTATGTGTCTCTCTATATACCATGTTTAATCTTACGTATCTATACATAGATTAATATAGCTATAGGTTAGCTATATATTTAAATATCTACCTACATGATAGATTATTAAGGAGTAACATTAATAAAAGTAGATAATTCTACAACTATTGTGACAACTTTTAATGTGCCTCTCTTAGAAAGTGATAAGAAAATAAGAAAAAATAACACTAACGGTAGGAAGATCTGAACAGCACAATCAACCATAAGCTCATAGTTTGGATACAGCTTCCAGTGATAGCATCATATTTACATTTGACCTGTTATCTTCAAAATAGGCTCTAGTGGGGTGCTATCAGCATGTCGGAGTGAGGGCACATTCGAAAAGTGTGAATACCAATTAATTCATAAACTGTGAGGGTAGAAAATATTTCTGAATCAATGCATTATTTTATAACACTTAATTTTAACGTGTACATATATCCATTAATTAATATCATAAATAGACCTTGAATGGGGTGACTGAGTGGCTTAGTCAATTAAGCATCTGACTTCGGCTCAGGTTATGATCTCGCAGTCCATGAGTTCGAGCTCCGGGTGGGGCTCTGTGCCGACAGCTCAGAGCCTGGAGCCCGTTTCAGATTCTGTGTCTCCCTCTCTGCCCCTCCTCCACTCATGCTCCATTTCTCTCTCTGTCTCTGTCTGTCTGTCTGTCTGTCTCTCTCTCAAAAATGAATAAACATTAGAAAAATTTTTAGAAAAGAGGAGTGTTAAAATTAAAAAAACAGATCTTGAATTGTTTTACATATCACTCTCAAAATTTATATTTACAAGTAAGCCAAATATAATTTTGAGATTTTCTTATCATGAAAGGGAAGGGGGCTTAATATGTGGAATACCCTAATATTTTTTCAGCATTAAAAATTCCTTAATAATATATTACTTAAAAGAATTCAGTAGAACATTGAATTTTTCATACAATAAAAAACAAATTGCAGTGTTTCATGAATACATGGATGTTTAATATAAGAAAATCTATTAATAAAGTAAATAATTAAGAATAATACCATCAATTCCCTATTATGATTAGACAGTTATTTCTAACACATTCATTTAGCAACCCTGTTGTATTAGTTCTAGGGGTGCCGCAACAAAATATCACACAATGAGTGGCTTAAACAACATAAGTTCACTTTCTCATGGTTCTAGAAGATGGAGATCTAAGGTTTAGGAATCCCCAGATTTGTTTCTTCTGAGGCTTCTCTCCTTGGTCCATACAAGGACATCCTCTTTTTTTTTTTTAACTTTTTCAGTTTATTTATTTTGAAAGAGTGGGGGGGGGGGGGAGGGACAGAGAGAGGGAGAGAGAATCCCAAGCAGGTTCCACACTGTCAGCACAGAGCCCAATGTGGGGCTCAAATTCACTAAACATGAGATCATGACCTGAGCTGAAACCAAGAGTTAGATACTTAACCGACTGAGTCACCCCAAAGGCTGTTTTCTCCCTATATTTTCAAACTATCTTCCCTCTGTATGTATCTGTATCCCAATTTCCTCTTAGAAGGACATCTGTCAAATTGCATTAAGTCCCACTTTAATGACCTTATTTAACGTTAACTACCTCTTTTAGGATCCTATCTGAGAGGCATTCTGAGGCACTGGAGGTTAGGACTTCAATAAATGAATTTGGAAGGACACACTTGAACTTATAACAACTGTCCATATGAACACCCCTATGTAATTGGAACCTAGAGGACATTTACACAGAGATGGGAAAGAAGGTAAAATAAACCCCTCTAGAAGAGGATCTTAGTAAGGTCTACTTTCTGTTTTCAATACAAATGTTACATTAGCACAATACCAATCACATTAATTTTAACTGTCTCTTTTCAGATTGATTTTTTTAATGTGTATTTATTTTTGAGAGAGAGCGGGGGAGGTGCAGAGAGAGAGGGAGACAGAGGATCTGAGGAGGTCTCGTCCTCGACAGCAGAGAGCCTGATGCAGGGCTCGAACTTATGAACCATGAGATCTTGACCTGAGCTGAAGTCATTTAACCTACTGAGCCAGGCAGGTGCCGCCAGATGGGTTTCTTTATCCGTGTTGAATAAAGTGGGAAGTGAGCAAGCTCCCAACAGTGAAGGAACCATTGAAATAGATTCTTGAATCTGTAGTAATAACTACAACACAGGCATTATGCTTGAAATAAAATGGGATAAAATGGAAACCAAATCAAAATGGAGGCAATTTAGATTTTGAATCGATGTCTTTAAGCAGGCATTCCGAAGATGAGACTGTTTGTCACTTTGGTTGATAGAATGATCAAGGTTACACTACCTGAAATCTGAAATGTCTCTTGTCATCATTTTTGAGCCTGGAAATATGGTTTGATTTCTAAAATTATTTTGCAGTGTTTTTGACTCAGCCCATTTAGAATGATTATTTGTGTCATTTCTAGGAACACTTAAGTGTATATTTTGTTTTTGAATATAGTAACTTCAGAAATTTTCAAGTGGAATTTAACATCTACTCTTTTGGAGTTAAATTTTATTTTACTCAGATGTTTCTGAAGTCACAGCTTGTTAAATCTGTGTTTTTCAGTGAGAATAACTCAAGGTTCTAATCTGAACTGTTTTATAGGATTCTTAGGCTTTAGTGAAGCATTTTCTTTCTTACTAAGACCCTTGTTGTAGGGTACATAGTCAGCCAGAAGGTTTTGATGTCTAAAAAATTCCTTTTGATTTCAGAGATGTATTTTAGCTTATACTATTGTCCACTGTTTCATTGGGTTCTTGTAATATCCTAAAGCATTATTATAATTTAGTTGTTTTAGTACAAGATAGCTTTATTTTCTGATAGAATTTTACAAAGACATAATTTAGGGTAAGAAAAAAATAGAGACAATATGGTCAGGCTTGGTTAAAGGAAAATTTAGCAATTGTTATATACTTTTTAATTACATCTTCCAAAATAAATGACAATGCATTGAAAGCCAAGTAGCATTTCTATTTAATATTCATGGCAGATGATAAGAGTGACAACCTTGTGTTGTTTCCATGCCATTGTGAAGGAATTATGGTATAAATCAGTAGGTCCACAGGGGGCATGATTAGACAGAATCCTAGGGATAGTGGAATATTTTTAAAGCATCTTACTGTGAATTTCGTGTAAAAGCAGCTTTCTATGTTATATTGTTGATTTGGTTTTGACATGGGACCAATATTTTTTCCCCTAGATTTTGTGGCTTATGTGCACAGTTGTTTTTGAAAACTTATAAAACACATTTTTCTCTAATATATATTATGTTCGAAAGCATAGGGTGGGTTGAATTTCCTTCTTTATTATGCAAAAGCAGTATATCATTGCATATTCCAAATGATCATTCCTCCAGAATTTCCAGCAGTCTCTTTGCACTCTGAACATAAACAATAAAATACATCTCTATTTATGTGTGAGTCTATAGGTTAAAAAACAAACAAACAATAAAATTCCAATGGAGGAAGCAAGCAGAAATAAAAAGGATAAATATGAAATATGGTTCATTGGGGGCTGGTTGTAAAAAAGAAATTGTTGGAGAGATGAATATCAAAAACAATTTCAATAGTAGAGAAAAGAAGGCATTGTTAACATTATTTTAATATCTTGGTTTCTGAGGGGAAATAATATGATGACTAGTGAAGATATCAAATACAGTTTGCTAATGTAAACAGAGTTGAAATAAAATATTTTAGATCACGGTCATGTATACATTTACTGTAAGCACTTACAAAATTATAGATTTGAGATCTACTTTCTTAGCAATTCTCAAGTATGTAAAACAGGATTATTAAGTATAAACACCATGCTGGACAGTAGATCCCCAGAACTTATTCATCTTAAAACCGGAAGTTTCTATTCTTTGGCCAACATCTCCTCTTTGCCCCATCCCAACCCCCACTCACTGGTAACCACCGTTTTACTCTCTGTTTCTATGAGTTTGGCTTTTTTAGATTCCACATGTAGGTGATTTCATGCAGTATTTTTCTTTGTCTTTATTGTGGTTTTTAAGGTACATAATGTTTCAAAGTATTATTGATTTTAAAAGTTGTCTAAATTGTTTAGGGTCTCCTGGGTGTCTCAGTTGGTTAAATGTCTGACTCTTGATTTTGGCTCAGACATTATCTCAGTTAATGGGTTTGAGCCCCACATTGGGCTTGACACCGACAGTGTGGAACCTGCTTGGGATTCTCTCTCCTCTCTCTCTCTGCCCCTTCCTGCCCCCCACTTACACACACTTTCTCTCAAAATAAATAAATACTTTTTTTTAATGTTTATTTATTTTTGAGAGAGATAGAGACAGACAGAGTATGAGTGGAGGAGAGGCAGAGAGAGACAGAAGGAGAGACAGACACAGAATCTGAAACAGGCTCAAGACTCCGAGCTGTCAGCACAGATCCCGACGTGGGGTTTGAACTGTGAACTGCAAGATCATGACCTGGGCCAAAGTCAAACACTTAACCAACTGAGCCACCCAGGTGTTCCAAAATAATTAATAAACTTAAATTTATATATGTATATATATAAAATAAACTTAAAATGTATATATACATATATATAGGTGTATATATATATATATATTTTTTTTTTGAGTAATCTTTGCACCCAAATTGAGGCTTGAACTTACAACCCTGAGATGAACAGTCACATGCTCTACCGAATGAGCCAGCCAGGTGCCCCTCTAATAACAATCTTTAAATAATAGAATAATAGGTGAAAGTGTTTGTATAGTAGAAACGAAAGTCACTGGAACAATCTCTTTCATGTTCCTTACAATTTCAGTGGACACTAGAACATTTATTCTCCATATTTCCAAAGAAAAAGAGCTCTTCTATAAAGACTTAGACTATTGAAAAAGATTATTAAAAATAACTCAGTACAAACCCCAGTGATGTGTGTCCCGAAGAAAAATCAACTATTATAAAAACTGTATGTCCACTACTCTTTTTTTTATTTAAAAAATTTTTTTAACGTTTATTTATTTTTGAGACAGGGAGAGACAGAGCATGAATGGGGGAGGGTCAGGGAGAGAGGGAGACACAGAATCTGAAACAGGCTCCAGTCTCTGAGCTGTCAGCACAGAGCCCAACACGGGGCTCGAACTCACAGACTGAGAGATCATGACCTGAGCCAAAGTTGGACGCTTAACCGACTGAGCCACCCACGCGCCCCTGCCCATACTCTTAAACCAGGAACTAATCTTACACTTCTATAGTAAACAACAAAATGATAAATATAAGACATCAGAGGAGACTTGTAATCTAATCATCTCAATCACTGTTGAATATACTGTCTCTAATGTGTGTGTGTGGGGGGGGGGTTGTTTGTTTGTTTGTTTTTGAGAGGGGGGTACAGGCAGAGAGAGGGAGGGAGAGAGGGAATCCTAAGCTGGCTTTGTACTGTCAGTGCAGAGCCAGATGAGGAGCTCGATCTCACAAACCTTAAGATCATGACCTGAGCTGAAAATGAGAATCAGAGGCTCAACCAAGTAGGCCATCCAGGCACCCCTCTAATGTGTTTCTACAGTAGCCTCCTTATTTTCTGGAATCTTTATTACAAAGCTCCACATTGTGAACTGAAGGTGCTCTGTTTTCTGTCTCCCCTATCTGAACAATCAAGTCTAGTGGTTTTATGTGCGACATTTGCAAGCATATATCATAGCATGGTAAATTTCTCTTCTCTTTGGCACAACAGTACCTGAATTTCTTCAGCTAAAGTACCATTCCATGAATACACATCACAGTACTTTGCCCTCTTTTTCTAAGTGTGTTGTCCCGGTGTCTATTGTCTCCCTTCTTTATAGTAACAGACCTCTAATTTTATTGGGAACATCATGGTATACAATGAAAGACTATTTTCTAAGGTATCTTCAACTGGCAGTGCCCAGTGACATGTATTTGAAAGGCATTGCCGCGGCTGTTTACGAGGAATCTCTTGAAATGGGGCTGATCAGTTGGAGATTCACCTTTTTCCCTGGCACAGTTCTCCCTCCTGCCATCAGGTATATGAACATGGGAGCCACCTGCCACTAGTCATGAGCAACCTGGACTGGTGCCAAAACAGATTGATTTTTGTGTGCGAATTGAAGAAACGCTTCTATACGGTTGGCCCACTTCTCTTTTACAATTCTCTGATTAGCAACAAAATGCAGTTCTTAAATGATACAATTCCACAGTATTTTAATTAGCACCAACCAGGACAAATGAGAGGAGCTTTGTGAATGTTTGGTTTACAGAACGGCACATCAGTCAATGCAGATTACAGTCACCTTGTTACAGTCATCAGAGTATGTCTTGTGGGAGAGGAGAGAAACAGCAAAGGAAAAGACTGCAAAAGGGAAGGGCTGGAGAAAATGAAAGGCCTTAGGACATGCTTACGTAGCTGAACTCGGCTGGGGCTGGTAAGGAACGCCTAGAGCCATTAACATTGGTCCAGGGCCATATCCTCCTTCACACCGACCCTTCCTAGTGTTATAGAAACCAGTTAACTTGAAATTCAACCTTGAAAAGCTAAACCATTAGACTGATTAACACACTTGCTTAGCTGACTTTATGCACATAGTCTTTAGCAATTATCCTAATAAAAAGAAGCTTCATTCCGGAGTCAGGGCCTCATTCCTACTCGAGTATGAGGACCTTCACTTAACTGCACTTTGCGGGCTCATCTGTTGTGACTCCGGCCATACTCCCTGCAACAATGTCTGAAACATGTCGTTAGTTAATGACATTGAGTATATTTTCGATACATTTTTTTCTCGTTCATCCAACTTTATTTAAAAATTCTGTAAATGAACAAAAGCCTGGTCTTTCATTTTTTCAATGGAGGCCATAGTTTAGTTGATCCTCTCTGCCTATTTGCAAAATATGTGAAGGCATTTTATTATCACTCCATTGCATCACATATTATTGATTAGGTATATTTTAAGTATTTACTTGGATATTTTTAGAATAATATTTTTGGAATGCTATTATTTTAATATAGAAGTGGAAGAATTGGCTCATCATTAATAAAAATATTATCGCATCTATTTTAACATAACACTAGAGAATTGCTCAGGTAAAACCTCTGTTAAATATAAATTTAAGATATAGTGTTGAAGTAATAATATATTTTAATATTACCAATGAATAACTGGTACAAAATAGTTTATTTTATCAGAAAACATCTTGATGGATGACATTTGTAGTTCTCCCACAAGGGCAACATTAACAAATTCTTGCTCTGTTTTACCCTGCAGATAAAAAGGTTAGTTGCCCAAGTAAGAAGCATCTGAAGAACCATTTAGTCCCTGTTTATCAGATACTTTTCCTGTGCCATTTATAAATAACCATGTAAAACAAAATTCCCCAGGAGCATCCAGATGTGTGAACGTAAAGGAGGATTTTTGAAAAAAAATCAAGTGGTCCCTGGTTGCTTTCTTCTTCTTGCTTATCCACTGCATTGGGTGCACAGATTCAATGTTTGTTTCCTTTATGACGGATTCTTGGTGTTACTGTGCAAGTAAAGATGTCTTAAGCTCTGGGTACCTTGAATGGTCCAAAATGGCGTAACCATGGTGAAAGCATCTTTGGCAGACATTATGGCTGGATATCCCAATTTTATTCTCAAGCTCCTTCTCTTTTGGCCTGGCTCCACGTTAGAGATTAAATTACCTAAATATGTGCTTTCTCATTCTTCTTCGTAGATAGGGAGAGCATACAACAAAGTCATAGACAAAGACTCATAACATGCATTTTGCTGAAATTTTCTGAGAAAATGCTAAATTTCTAGATGGAAGAGATAATTATGGTTTGTGTCAATATCACCTCCATCTGCCCTGATGGCCAGCTCTGCACCATCAACAGTGTCACTGTCTCAACACTAAAGTAGGTAGAGTATACAAAAAGGTCTCTTGACCTTGGGTTGCCTGGCTGGCTCAATCCGCTGAGTGTCCGACTCTTGATCTCTGCTCAGGTCGTGAGATTGAGGCCTGCATTGGACTCCGTGCCTCTGCGCTAACAGCGTGAAGCCTGTTTGGGATTCTCTATCTCTTTTTCTCTGCCCCTCCCCTGCTCTCTCTTTCTCTTTCAAAATAAATAAATAAACTTTAAAAAGGGGAGTATTTTCACCTTTGATTCCTTCAGTGAGTTACTGCACAGAAATTAGTAACTGTCATCCTCCAAATATTTTTTTTAAGTCAGCAAAGTAGATTTAAACCACTTGCATTTAGATACTTGTGGGAGATACAGGAGAGAAGCCAAAAGGTATTTTAAACTACTACTTTACAATTTTTCTTCTCAGAGGTGAGTTTCCTCACTCATGTAACAAAGTACCACAGAGGGGGTGGCTTAGACAACAGACCTCAATTGTCTTGCAGTTCTGGTGGACAGAAGTCTGAGAGAGCTGTCATCAGGATTGGTTTCTTTTAAGGGCCGTGATGGAGAATCTGTTCCCTGTTTGTCCCTTAGCTTCTGGTAGCCTTGGGCATTCCTTGCCTTATAGATAGTGTTCTCCCTGCGTCTTCCATTGTGTCTATCTAAATGTCCCCTTTTTATAAGGACACTGGCTGTACAGGTTAGGGTTCACCCTAGTGATCTCATCATAACATGACCATCTGCAAAGCTCTTATTTTCAAATAAGATCACATCTGGGGCTGAAGGTGAAAGACTAAGAGAAAAATTACCAGATGTACTCACAACTGCAAAGAAAAGCCCCCCCCCCCCCCCCCCCCCCCCCCCCCCCCCCCCCCCCGCCATTTCCGAAACCAGCCAGGGCGTGCCCGGTTGTAGTCTGACCTAAAAGCGGGAACCAATCAAGTTCTGCTGAGTGGTTTGAAATAAAGGTGGGAACTAATCAAGTTCTGCTGAGCGTTCAAATTTAAATGTCAACCAATAACAGCTCTGTAACCTCAAAAAAAATCCTTAACTTGTTTGTGTCTGTCTATAAAAGAAGCTGTAAGATCCTTGCTTGGAGCCTCTTAGCATCACCGGCAACGAGTGTGCGGAGGACTGGGTTCGAACCTGCAATAAACGACCCTCGCCACTTGGCTTTGACTCTGGACTCTGGTGGTTTGTTTTCGGGGGGTCTCTCGAACCGGGGCATATCAAAGGACTTCAACATCTTTTGTAGTGGGGACAATTTAACCCATAACATCAGTGTTCAAAAATGTAAACTATTTTACGTTGTGAATGAGATTTAAGTAAATCCAATTTCTGCATATGTAGTTCCCTCTCTGCATTAACTTAAGCCTCAGGGTTTATTTAGCTGCTCTGGAAGGTGATGACCTATGTCAATGGTGTTCAAAGATTTTGCTTTTTGGACATTATTTTTATCTTATTTGGAAGTTTCTCTCCCTTAATTGGCCATTAAATAGCTTTATTTTTCAAATTGACATTTGGATTCTCTCAGAATTGTCTTCTGTGTTAGGTCTTGCTAACATTGAAGTAATTTTTCCAGACTGACCTTTTTTTCTGGTATAATTTCTTATGTATATGTCTACAAAAATAAAATTAAATGATATGGAAAAAATAATGAGCATTTATACCTGGACCGTTATTCTCATCAATAAATTTAGGATCATATTAAAATAATTTTGACTGATATCAAGGAATATTTTAAAAATGTGTCATATTATTCAATATGAAAGAGGACAATTTTAGTTGTTCCCTTAGTGACACGTAAGGTGACTGGGTACTCCAATATCACTTTAAGTCAAATCATTCAAATACAAAACCATATTTAGTGAATATATAGCCAGATCTTCTGTGTAATATGAGGAAATAAAGCAAATTAAAAAAAAAATTTTAATGTTTATTTATTTTTGAGAGAGAGAGAGAGAGAGAGCCTGCAAGCCAGCAGGGTAGGGGCAGAAAGAGAGAGAGACACAGAATCTGAAGCAGGCTCCAGGCTCTGAGCTGTCAGCACAGAGCCCAATGAGGGGCTTGAACTCACAAACCGTGAGATCATGACCTGAGCTGAAATCGGACACTTAACCGACTAAGCCACCCAGGAGCCCCAAAGAAAGCAAATTTTTTAAAAACAGTTTGAAACTATTATATTTTTTCCACGTGCACAGCTAGCAAAATATCTCACATGATATATGGTGTATGTGCCTTGTTGATTTCTATTAATTAACACTGTTAAGTTTTCTCTTCTTATATGTATTCCACTGATTCAGATTATGAGCCATTCAATATGATTAAAATATCAACAGTTGTCTAATTTTCTCTAATTTTGAGGTTCATAACCTTTGTTTGACCTAGCCACAGGGGAACTTTTTGTTTTTTGAATGAATGAGACCAAGGATCAATCTAGGTTCATATCATTAATTACCTCATTTTACACAAAATTAACGAATCAATTAGCAGTATGGAGGAGTAAACAGCTTTTAAAAAAATATATGTACCAACATCTAATTTATTTGTTACAGTTTATCACTGAAGTCGGATTTCCATTTGCCAAACCTAGATTTGTATTGTTTTTAATACGCATTAAGGAGGACTGTTGATGACAGACCATTTATTTTCTTCCAAGGACCTGACCGTTTATTTGCTAATGTCAAAGGTCACTGTGGGTCAGACTGTTCTAATTAGCAGTCTGGACCTCCTGCCTATTGTAGTGGTCACTTTCATTTTGCCTCTGGCAAATCCTCTTAAAATTTGACCTCTTCCACCCTGGTATTACAATTATTTTCATTGAAATAGGGAGCCCCTTTCAAAGCCAGCACCTCTAAACCATATTTTTGGTTGAAAACAGAATAACCATCCCAAGAACTTTTCAATGTACTGGTCCTGCCCTCACCAATGTATTTCTCAATTTTTCATTGAGAAGATTTCCAGGACCCCATAAATGAAATGATATGGATAGTGAGCAAGTAATCATGCATTAAGTTATGTGCAAAATTCTCACCTTTCTAGTTGGATGTTGCTCCATTATATTATTCCACTACTTTTTTCTACATTATGCCAGGAATTTTCCTCATTCCACCTTGATCTTATTTTTAGGTGTTAGGCAACTCACCTAAGGAATAGAACCACTTGTATCAAGCTTATACAAGTAGCTAGTGGGTGGACAGATGTGGGTGGACAGGGAAGGCTCAGAGACAGAGACACGGAATCCGAAGCAGGCTCCAAGCTCTGAGTTGTCAGCACAGAACCTGATGCGGGGCTTCAACCTGCAAGCTGTGAGATCCTCACCTGAGCCGAAGTCAGACACTTAACCCACGGAGCCACCCATGTGCCCCAAGACAGAGGAATCTTAGATACACATTACTAAGTGAGAGAAGCCAGTCTGAAAGGGTACACAGTGTATGATTCCAATTATATGAAGTTCTAACAAAGGCAAAACTATGGAGGCAACAAAAGGTCGGTAGCCAGGGTTTATGGGACGGGGAGACATAAATAAGCAGAGCACAGAGGGTTTTTAGGGCAGTGAAACTCTTGTAATATGATACTCTAATAGGATACCTGTCATTACAAATTTATTAAAACCCATGGAGTATACAACTCTAAGAACGAATCCTAAGTAAACTATGGACTTGGGGTAATAGTGATACTTCCATTTGGGTTCATAGATTATAACACTCTGTTGGGGGATATTGATAGAGGGGAATATTATGTATGTGTGGGACATGCATAACAGGCGATACGCTAAATCTCTGTATATTTTCTGCTTGATATTGCTGTGAACCTAAAATTGCTCTAAACGTGTCTAATTTCAAAATGATACATTAAAAAAAGGCTGAGAGTAGATACACACACAGTCTCTCTGTTCTCTCTTGAAAATTTTGGAGTTTGGAGGAAAGAGAGGAGAGTTACAGTAGGTATTCTGGAAATCATGACCTTTTAATTCTTAAGTAACATGTAGGCCACAGCTCTAATTTTATTGATCATATATTAGGTATTCAATATTTCACACGGGAGATTCATAAACTTTATGTGCTTATAAATTGTGATACATATCTGTATATATTCTCTTCTTTATTATTATGGTAAAAACAAAATACTACTGCATTTTGAAAGGATCGATGTCCACGCATGATATTTTTGGATATATATAATAAATCATGTATGATATCGAATCATGTGATTCCACTGGTGGTAATTCATAATTACTACTGCTGTCACTTTGATTAACTGCTTGCATTTAAGACAGAAGTAGATGCTAAATTTTAGTTGGAAATAAATGGACATACTGCATTTTCTTTATCCATTCATCTCTTGATGAACATTGAGTTGTTTCCATATTTTGGCAACATGGGGGCAGAGATCTTTTCTGAGATCCTGAATTCAATTCTTTTGGATATATACCCAGAATTGGGATTCTTGGATTATATGAATGATCTATTTTTAATTTTTTGAGGACCCTCGGTACGTTTTTCCTTAGCTGTAGCACTATTTTGCCTCCCCAACAATAGTGTACAAAGAGTCCAATCTCTGCATCCTTGCCAACAGATACCTTTTTTTTTTGTGCATTTGTTAATAGCCACCCTAGCATGTGTAAGGCTATATATATATCTCATTATAGTATTGATTTGCAGTGCTCTGGTAACTAATAAGGTTGAGTGTCTTTTCATATACCTAGTGCCATTTGTATGTTTTCTTTGGAGAAATACCTATTTAAGTCCTTTGCCCATTTTTACTTAGATTACTTGGGGTTTTGTTTTTGGTTTTTTGCTATTGAGTTGTTGGAGTTCCTTATATATTTCGGAAACTACACTTTCGTAGAATATATAGTTTGCAAATATTTTCTCATTTCACAGGTTGCCTTTAAAAAATTTTTTAAAGATAAGGACTCTTTTATTTAAAAAAAATAAAGTTTTTATTTATTATTGAGAGACAGAGTGTGTGCAGGGGAGGGAGAGACAGGGAGACACAGAATCTGAAGCAGGCTCCAGGCACCGAGCTGTCAGCGCAGAGCCTGACGCGGGGCTCGAACTCACGAACTGCAAGATAATGACCTCAGCCAAAGTCGGACACTTAGCCGACTGAGCCATCCTGGCTCTCCCCAAAATTCTTTTTAAATGTTTATTTTTCAGAGAGACAGAGAGACAGAGCATGAGTGGGGGAGGGGCAGAGAGAGAGGGAGACGAAGAATCTGAAGCAGGCTCCAGGCTCCGAGCTGTCGGCACAGAGCCCAACGCCGGGCTGGAATTCAAGAAATGTGAGATAGTGACCTGAGCCGAAGTCCGAGACTTAACCGACTGAGGTGCCCCACAGGTTACCTTTTCGTTGTTGACTTTTTCCCTTGTGCAGAAACTTTTCAGTTTGATGTAGTCGCACTTATCTATTTTTGCTTTGTTGCCCGTGCTTTGGTTCATATTCATGAAATCATTGCCAAGATCAATGTAAGGAAACTTTTTCTCTCTGTTTTCCCCTGGTACCTTTATGGTTCCAGGTCTTACATTTAAGTCTCTAATCCATTTTGACTGAGGTAAGATAGGTGACCAATTTCATTTTTTCATTTCATTATGCTAAGTGGAAAAGATAAATCTTGCATGATTCCATTTATATGAGATGTCGTAGACCCAGAGAGAATAGCAGCTACCAGAGGCTGGGGTTCAGGGAGAATGGAGTATTACTGTTCAGTGGATATAAAGGTTCAGTTACGCTACATGAAATAAGTGCTAGAGATCTGCTAAAGAACATGGCGCCTCTGGTTAACAATACAGTATTATGCCCTTCAAAATTTACTAAGAGATTAAATCTCATGTTAAATATTCTTACCCCACCCAAAAAAATAAAATAAGAAAACATAAAGGGACACAAGAAAACTGTGGATTTGATTATGGAGCTGGGATCATGGGCATTCACACATGCCCAAGCCATCAATTTATACACAGTAAATGTAGTTCTTTGTATATCAATTATATCTCAATAAAGCTGCTAAAAATAAAATAATACTAAAGAAAACAAAAAAATGGAAATAAAATTGTATTTTTTTCTCTTTATAGTCTAAGAGCCCCCTGAATTCTATCCATGAATACTTTGGGGGAGTCCCTGGACCCCAGGCTCAGAACCCTGGCTTCATAATTAAGTTTATTATGCTTACGACATTCTGGACTTTGCACTGAATGCTTTACAAACCATGAGCGGTGACATTTACCTTATAGAGCTGTTGCTTCTATTAGTGATAATTCACTGGTTTGATTTATAACAGATAAACATGGGAAACGTTTATTGGATAAAAATAATGAGACTTTCTGTTCTTATCAAATATTCTTGGCTACATGTATCCTATATTGATTAACTCCTGTTGTAAAATGTCCATATCTGCTAATGAATACTTTCCCTCTTTTAAAAACAAAGATTTATTAAGGTATTGTCCATAATCAGATATTGAGCAAGATTTAAGGTAACAGAGGCATCCCCTTTCTGACAGTGCCCTCTCGAACAACCACCAGGCTAGAGGATGTATTATTATAGATTATCTGATATTCTGATTTATTTCAAAGCAATTGCACATAATTTTTTAAAAGTGTTTATTTTATTTATTTTGAGAGAGAATGTGAGTGGGGAAAGGGTGGAGAATGAGGGAGAGAAAGAATCCCAAGCATGCTCCGTGCAGAGCCTGACATGGGGCTTGAACTCATGAACTATGAGGTCATGACCTGAGCTGAAATCAAGAGTTGGTCACTCAACCAATGGAACCACCCCCAGGCACCCAGAAATGGCACACAATTTTTATTAAAATCTCACAATTACTCTATAGAAACACAAAGGAAATTGAAGAATGACTTCATCAGATCTTGCCTATCATATTATATTAAATCCTGAATAATGTATCTTATAATAGATGTTTATGAATTATAGGGGGGGACTTCAGAATGACAATAGTGGTCCATAATCAAACTCATTTAAGAAATTGATCATGGAGGGTGCCTGGGTGGCTCAGTCGGTTAAGCGTCCGACTTCAGCTCAGGTCATGATCTCACGGTTCTTGAGTTTGAGTCCTGCGGCGGGGTTTGCCCCGAAAGTGCAGAGTTTGCAGGTCTTTTTTTTTTTTTTTTTCATTTTTTTTTAATATGAAATTTATCGTCAAATTGGTTTCCATACAACACCCGGTGCTCATCCCAACAGGTGCCCTCCTCAGTACCCATCACCCACCCTCCTCTCCCTCAGATTGTTCTCAGATTGTTCTCAGTTTTTAAGAGTCTTTTATGGTTTGGCTCTCTCCCTCTCTTTTTTTTTCCTTCCCCTCCCCCATGGTCTTCTGTTACGTTTCTCAGGATCCACATAAGAGTGAAAACACATGGTATCTGTGTTTCTCTGGATGACTTATTTCACTTAGCATAACACTCAGTCATGGAGTAGGTCTTAAAGAGACTATTCTACCAACTGAAGTATCAACAGCTAAAATACATTCAGTCTACAATATTACTCATGTGATTTATATTGATTTTTATTTTGTGTATACTTTGTTTCTTTTCTGATGATGTACATAGTTATGGATCTCAGTATTTTACAGAGAAATGTTCATAGCATATCAATAGAAAAGTGTCTCTATCAGGTCATTGAAAGTAATAAAATCAAGCATGTGAAAAGTTAATTGATTTTTAAGGGTAAATAAACATATATTCCCTGTATTCTATGTATGCTTTATCTGAAAAATTTAGCTTCTTTCTATTTTCGTGGATGCATAATAACTACTGTTAGTAAAATTCAATCAATCCAAATTTCAAAATATACTTTAATTAAAATGCATATTTGACTTCAAGTGTTGAATCAAAATTTGTTGCAATCGATCTCTTATAAGGTAAAAGTTTCTAAATGTATTTTGAAGTTGAATTGAAAAGATTTTAAATAACAGCAAAATTCCTTCTTTAATTCAACAGATTAATTGTTAAATTTTCATTAGTTAACCTCAACTATATATGAGAAGCAATACAATAATATATAAAACCAACAAATTAAAAAACCCCACCAAATTAATAAGAAATAATAGGGGAATTGTAATGTTGGGTAGAAATCCCAGAAGTTGTTATTAATCAGTGTATTTTGTAAAAATATATATCACAGAAGTAACAGATTGCCTTCAAACACATCAAGTTTTTAAACTCTGGAATGGACCAACAAAAGTATTTTTGGAGCAGGGAAATAACAATATTAAGTTATGTTGATAAAATATAAAATGTGTGATACAGATTCAGCATTATAGTCATTTCTTTTCCCTAGAATACCTAGCATGAGCTTCCCTACTCTTTTCTCTACACATGCAAATTGGTCCTTCAAGCTGGAGCCAAAATTAGACTTTGATTATGATACCTTTACTAGGTTTCACAATAAGACCCTTTTCCCATATTCTGCAAACTTCTATTCTATACTAGTTTGCACACAAGTGTTGATTTATATTTTTTTCTTTTTTGTCCTTTTTAAAAAAAAAAATAGAAGAATAAACTACAAAGAGAGAACAAAATGTCAAAGTGTAAGTTTTCACTTTTTCCACTTCTGCACTGCTGTAGGCACGGCTGCTTTGAATCCTTACCAAGGCATACACAAGGGGACCATCCTCTAATTGTTTTCTGCTCTTTTTTAATAGTTAACCGGGTAGAGTCAACACAACTTTATGTCTATATATACAGACACCTTTATTCCTTCTTTGCTTCTTAGTATTTCAGCATATGGAAATGAGATGATTCATTTAACATTTCTTTGTGACTATTTATGTTTTTCTTGTATCCATTACAATTACAAAATAATGCAGAAATGGTCATCTCTGTATATATAAATAATCCTGTGGAAATATTTCTGTAAGATAACTAGGTAGAAGTTGCATCACTGGATAGACGGTAATATATGTTGAAAGTTAGTTTTCTCCATAACTTCATTCAAACTGTCTCTCCTGTGGGAGTGTATGAGAATATTGAATTCCCCAAAGCTTTGCCAAAATCTAACAATCTGAATAACTGAAAACTTTTCAGTATTCGTTACATTTGCATTTACCTGATTACTAGTGAAGCTGAACTACGTAATATGAACGACTTATTTCTATTCTACGTCGACCTTGAATTCACTTCCTATTTTGCTATTGATTGGCTTATCTGGTTTCCTTTTTTTTGTTGATTTCTTGGATGTTTCTTCATTTTTGTGACAGTAATATTACATACATTGTAAATATTTTCGCTCTTGTATCAATGTTCTTTTTTTAATTTTTAAAACGATTTTTAATCTTTCTGAGGTGTTGATGTCGGTATAGTGTTCAATACACAATATTTAGTTATTTTTGTTTACTGCCATTAAATATTATATATTTACTACTCTTATGTCTGATTTTAATCAATCTGATATTTATTTAGTATCTACCATTAATATTATGTTTTCCACATTTTCCTCATATATGTCATACATTTTACTTGTCAGACTCTATTTTTACACTGGTTTAGCATCTTTTCTATCACCAATAAAGTATTTTAAAAACATTTTAACATTACGGGCACCTGGGTGGCTCAGTCAGTTGAGCGTCTGACTCTTGATTTCCACTCAGGTCACGATCTCACAGTTTGTGGGTTTGCATCAGGTTCCATGCTGATAGTGCAGAATTCTGTTTGGGATTCTCTCTCACTTTCTCTCTGCCCCTCCCCTGCTCATGTGCACTTTCTCTCTCAAAATAAATACATAAATAAACTTTAAAAAAACCACTAACTTTAGGATGTGTTTTGACATTGGGTAGCCATTGTGGGTAGAACCTGAAGATTGCTTGCTACAGGTTACACATACTTTCTCCTGGTGATTCAACTAAACACAATTGTGAAGAGATTTTTCATGGCAACTATGGTCCCAAATCATCTTACCTTAAGATTATTTCACTGGATCTTTTCTAACCATATGGCCTCTTTAAATCTGAATCTGTCGGTCAGATAGAGAGTCAGGGATTCTAACTACAGTAAAGATTCACCCTGCAGTTGCTGGGTTGGAAATGAGGTGAGGTTGGAAAGGCTTATGGAAGCCTCCTGGGAACTGAGAACAATTTCCTGCCGACAGCTAGCGAGGAAATCGGTACCTCAGTCCTACAATCACAAGGAACTGAATTTTGCCAATATAAGAATGAGCCTGGAAGTGAATTCTTTCTGAAAACCCCTGGTGAGCACTCGGCCTGGCTGATACGTTGATTTCAGTCTTGGGATATCCTGCGCACAGAAACAGGGTGTGTTATGCTCAAAGTCTGAGAGAATGAAGGGTTGTTTTCAAATTGTTAAGTTTGGGGAACTTTTGGTAATTTTTGGTAATCTGTTGTGCAATACTCAAAAATGAACATAGGGATGCATGGGTGGCTCAGTTGGTTAAGCATCCAACTCTTGATTGCAACTCAGGTCATGATCTCAAGGTTCATGAGTTCGAGCTCCACGTTGGTCTCTGCAGTGACAGCACAGAGCCTGCCTGGGATTCTCTCTTTTCTCTCTCTCTCTCTCTCTCTCTCTCAAAATAAATAAATAAACTTTAAAAACGAACATAGTATATCAGCTTCCAGTTTTGTTACTCTGTTTAGATTTCTTTCAGAAATTGATGGGCTATTTTCATTTATTTTATCTATAACTTTCTTTATGCTATGGTAAAAGTTTTATTTAGATTATGTACTTTTCTAAGGTCATATTCAGGTTATTTACATTTCTTTAAAATCATCCTTTTTCTCGGTTGGCATATTGATTTCCATAGACTGGAGGGTGTTTTTCAAATTTTTATACACCATCCCTACTTCTGCTTTTCATATTTTGTTTTGTTTTGCTTCTTCCTATGTATTCTCCCATCCAAGTACTAACCAGGCCTGACCGTGCTTAGTTTCTGAGATCAGACGAAATTGGGCCCGTTCAGGGTGGTATGGCTGTAGACTCTTCCTGTGTATTCTAAACTTTGTTAGCTAATCAGATTTGTTTGATTGTTGTTTTGTTTGTTTGTGCAAATATTATTTATTATATTTAGTTTTTGTCTTATTTTTCTTTTTTATAATTTATCAATTTCTGATTTTACCTTTATTATTTTACTCTTTTCATAGTTTGATATGTTTATTTGTACTTTTGCATGTATTTTTTTTTCCAGAGAGAGAGAAAGAGAGAGCAACCAAGGGAGAGAGGCAGAGGAAGAGAGAGAGAGAATCCCAAGCAGGCTCTGTGTTCAGCACAAAGACCGACTTGGGGCTTGATGCCAGGGTCATGGGATCACCACCCGGGCCAAAATCAAGTCAGATTTTCAGCCGACTGAGCCACCCAGGCACCCCACATGTAGTTTTAAAATATTTACAAGAAAAAAGTGGGGGGCGCCTGGGTGGCTCATTATATAAGCGTCCGACTTCAGCTCAGGTCATGATCTCTTGGTCCCCGATTTCAAGTCCCGCATCGGGCTCTGCGCTGACAGCTCAGAGCCTGGAGCCTGCTTCAGATTCTGTGTCTCCCTCTCTCTCTCTGCACCTCCCCCACTTGCATGCTGTCTCTCTTTCTCATAAATATTAAAAATAAACATTTCAAATAAAATAAAATAAAATAAAAAATCTTATTTCATTCAGTTTTATTCTGTCATCAATAAGAATATTTATGGGTGTATTTGTATCAGGTAATTTGTTCCATTTATGCTGATATACAGTCATTTCACAACTATTTTCAAAATATTGTGCATTTCAATTTTTATTTTATTCTTGTTTGAATATTGTTTTATGAAGGAACTAGCTTTTGAATGTGTGTATGGATGTGCTTTTTAAATATGAAAAAAAAATATTAGCATGCTAATGGAGGGGGAGACGGATAGAGACTTTCAAGCATGCTCAGGGAGGTGCCCAACACAGGGCTCGATCTTGACCATGAGATCTTGACCTGCGTGGAAATCAAGAGTTGGGCACTTAACTGACTGAGCTACCCAGGCACCCTGAGACTGTTTGTCTAATAATAGATGTGTTAGGATTGGTATGAGAAACACATTCAGTTTCACAACTAATTTTAAAATATTTCAATATTTTAAATTTAATAATTTGTGTAAGACTTATTGTTTAAATATATTTCACTATATGAGCTATTTTTACTTATACAGATAGATACTTCACAAGCTTGTATTGTTTTCCTTTGCCTCAAGTTTATATCTTAGCTTTTTTTTTTGAGTATGTAGAAAGTCTATTATTTTTCTTCTCAGAGTTACAATGCCATATCTGTTGTGTTTAGTTGTTTTTTATCATTCTACTTTGCTACTTCCTCTGTGGCATTGATTTTGGCTACGGCTTTATTAACTTTAATATCTTACTTTACAGCAGCCATTTAATTCTTTTGTATTTTTGGCTTGATATTTCTTCATTAATTCTTATTTTTATTTGATATCCACATGCAGAGAGCACAGTATTTGGACATTTTTAATGCATACTTTAAAATCCTTTTGAGTCACAATTTTATCTACTTAGAGGCCAAATATATCTCTTGTGTTTGTTATTTGTTTTCAGTATTTCTTCCCTTTTTATTTTTTCAATATTTTTGAATGGTGATCCAATTTTCCTCATATCTGAATCATCTATTTGTAGGAAGGCAATTTAGATAGGAAATAGTGAGTGATTCAGGTTATTTAGACATCATATTGACTTATCTGACGCTCTTTTGACAAGGAGTGTGTGTGTTTGTGTGCGTGCACACATGCGCACATGCATTGTGTATGTGTGTGTATATGCGTGTGTGGGTATCCTTAGCAACTCACTGGCAGCTGTTTTTCTATTTTTTCTTTACCTATCATTGATGCACAATGTTACATTAGTTTAGGCTTGTAACATAGTGTATCCGTAAGTTTCTACATTATGCTCTAATGGAAGAGTAGACTGAAATTTGCAAAATAATCTCATTGGTCATCTCCAGGAATGGTCCCTGCTACTGTTCCACGTTTTCAGATGTCACTCAGGGAGGCGCCTAGAGTCAGTACAATTGTATTTTAAGCATAGATTTTGCTTCCCAGCATGTGCTTCTTAATTTGGAAGATCCTGTTTCTGCAAGCTCTGTGGAGGTTGTGGGTGCTCTTGTTCTGACCATTCTCAACCAGATCTAATACTCATTGAAATTGGCAGCCCATCTAAATTTATACTGTGTTTGGAAAATAAAGGAGTTTTTAAAATCATTAAAAACTGTAATTATCATTTCTGTTCTTCATTTGCTTCATTTTCCTTGCCTTTCGTATTGGTTTAGAGAGCAGAATGAAGGAGAGACACATTTCCTAGGTTATAGCATCAAAGAAATAATTTTCTAAAAATAATTAACATACAACACATAGTTGTATGTCCTCTTTTGGAACAAAAACATCATAAACTTTTTTTATAAAATCCTATTCATGTCTTTTAATTGTGCATGCAGTCATAAGTAACATATAATTACAGGATATATATTGAAATAGTGAATAAATTATTTCATGAAATATATATTTTGCAACTTGCATTTTATTCAATATTTTATACTTTAATTTATTAGTTGAAATTTATAGGTTGCAAAAAAACATCCACTGATGGACCGTTTTTTATAATTTTGCTACATTTCCTTTTTCTTTTATTCTTTTCTACAGATACACGAACATATATAATTTATTTTCTGAATAATTTGGTATACAGATAAAGATACTTTGACAGTTTTCTCTAAATAATTCAGTATACATATCCTAAGAACAAGGGTATTTCTTGCATACCACAGTTCAATTGTCAAAATTAAGAAAGTCTATATTGATGCAAGATAATGATCTCATCCACAATACATAGTCCAATTTTTCCCATGTTCTCTCTAATGTCCCATAAAGCAGTATTCCTTATTCTATTATTCACTACATGACTGAGTTGCGTTTAATTATCAGATAACTTAAAAAATACTTTGAAGGGTGCCTGGGTGGCCGAGTAGGTTAAGTGGCCAACTTCAGCTCAGGTCATGATCTCCCAGTTTGTGAGTTCGAGCCCCGCATGGGGCCTGCACTGACAGCTTGGAGCCTGGAATCTGCTTCAGATTCTGTGTCTCCCACTCTCTCTGCCCTCTCCCCAATCATGTTCTTTCTCTCTCTCTCTCAAAAATAAACATTAAACAGGGGCGCCTGGGTGGTGCAGTCGGTTAAGCGTCCGACTTCAGCCAGGTCACGATCTTGCAGTCCGTGAGTTTGAGCCCCGCGTCGGGCTCTGGGCTGATGGCTCAGAGCCTGGAGCCTGTTTCCGATTCTGTGTCTCCCTCTCTCTCTGCCCCTTGCCCGTTCATGCTCTGTCTCTCTCTGTCCCAAAAATAAATAAACGTTGAAAAAAAAATTAAAAAAAAATAAACATTAAACAAAAAAAACTTTGACAATCTATTTTGATCTATGTTGTTAATTTCATTTTACTACCTTTGTTAATTCCCATTGTTAGATTTTAACAAAAGGTATTGTAATTTTGTTTTCATGTTTTTGGTAGTATTACCATGAACATATTCCTGCAAAGATCTTTTATTTTAATGCATAACATCACATGGAATACCATGAATTTGAAGTGCTCATAGTATGCACATAGTCAGATTTTTATATATCACATAGTTCCCTCTGAAGTTTTGATACCCACTATAAGTTGTTTGACATTCATCTTTCTCCATTTTCTTTGTAATTCTTTATGCTTACAGATTTTTAAATTTTTGCTAATATTATGTTGTGAAATAGTCTCTTCATTTCCTTAATTATTGGATCTGTGCTGTTTTGCTCTGTTTTTAAATTGTTCCTATTTGCTTTTGCTTCCTTCCCATATATTCATCTGTTTTGTTTCTTAAATTCCACATATGAATGAAATCATACAGTAGCTGTATCTTGCTAATTTATATTGTATTTCTTTTTTATGGCTTGGAGTTTTGGATCGAAAAAATTCTAGTAGGGGTTAGATATTAACTCTAATGTATATTGAAAACCATTTTTTTAAAACAATTCTGGACTTCTTACATCACTTTTTATGACACATTTGTCATGTAAATTTGTTGTGTAATGTATATATAGTCAAACTTAATGAGATATTTTCCAGTTCAAAGAATGTTAACCTAAATATTCGTGATTTATTGTAAAGATTTCAGTTTTTCTGTTGATGTCTACATCTTTGATTCTGGAAATTTATGTTGTATATGGGAGGAAGTAAGGATCTAATTTTTTTTCCAAGTGAATAAAAAATTGATAATGCTTATTGTTTTATCCATATTTCTCCATAGATTTGGTAATTCTATTTGTGTCGAATATAAAATATTCACATCTACAAGTCTGTTATGGTCACACTATTCTGTGTTAATGCTATATTTGTATATTCTATGTAAAAATATTTTTAAAAAGTGGTGCCTGGGTGGCTTATTAGGTTAAGTGGTGGACTTTGGCTCAGGTCATGATCTCTCAAGGCTCATGAATTTGAAACCCGTGCTGGACTCTGTGCTAATGGTGTAGTGTCTGCTTGGGTTTCTCACTCTCTTCTCATTCTGCCCCTCCCCAACTCATACTTCCTTTCTCTCTCTCTCAAAATAAATAAATAAACTTAAAAAAAGTATTTTAAATAAAAGCAACAAGAGCATATATATATATATATATATATGCATTATCTGACAATTTTACGATTGGTATTATTTTTCAGTGAGTAATCTCAAATTTAATTTTGCATATGTATTATCTGAAAAAACTAAATTTAAATATCCCCTGCTGTCTCCATCACTACACTAGTTGCTTTAGTATTGATAAGTTGCCTCATGATTAATTCCAATGAATCTGCTCCCTCAAAGGCAAACAATGCCTTATTTTCATCGTCCAAGATTAGCTTTACCTCCTGTTGAATTCTATATGAACAGATTCATCCAGTATGCATTCATTTGTGTCTAGGGTTGGTACTCAGCATAACACTTTGAGAATCACCCATAGTTTACGTCTATAAGTGCTTCATTTCTTCCCATACTGAGTAGTGTAGACACACAATAGCTTATTTATGCATTCACCTGTTGATGGACACAGGATGTTAGCATTATTAACGATGCTGTTTCTATAAGTCTTTTTGTTAGAAGATGTTTTCACTTATCTTGATAAAATACCAAGGAATGGGATTGCCTTCCATAGAGTAGTTGTTCGCTTTACTATTACCTGCCAGATAGTTCCATGAAGTGTTGGCAATATTTAACCTTCCGTTAGACACATGATTCATCTCCAGGGGCTCCTGTTTTACATCAACACTTCAAACCATCAGTAGTTTAGAATTTGGCAATTCTAATATCTATAAAATGATATCAAGTACCAAAAAGAATGTAGAAGTTTCCAAGTATAATTGTGAGTTTGTCTATTCTTTTGGTTCTCTCCTTTTGGTATTTGCATCAGACATTTTGAAGATTGTTTTTCAGTATATACACATATGTAATCATCATGTCTTGTTTAATTATCCTCCTTATTATTATGCCATGCCCTTCTTTGTCCTTGATAATATTACTTGTTCTGAAATCTACATTTTTAGGATTACTATGGTCACTTCAACATTCTTTGGGTGAGTGTTTGCATGGTATATAGTTTGCCAACCTTTCACTTTTAATCTATCTTTTCCTTTGAAGGTAAATTAAGTTTCTTATAGACACCTTTTAACTAGGTCTTTTTTAATGAAATTAAGAAGCCTGTTTTTTAAAAGTGATTTGCTCAGCACATTTTCATTTAATGTAATCATGTATATGATTGGACAAAATTTACCATCTTGATAGTTGTTTTATCTTTCTTACATCTGTTCTTATGTCATGTTCTCCTTTTATTTTGCCTGCTTCATTATTATTCATGTTTGTAGTTACATCATATCCGCACTATTGGCTTATAATTATACTTACTTTTCTATACTTTTGGGTGGCTGCTCTAGAATTTACAATATACATGTGTAATAAACCACAGCCTAACTTCAAATACCGTTATACCATTTGATGTATGTATGGCTTAAAACTTTTTTTTTTTTAAGTCTATTTATTATTCCTCCTTCCCATCTTCTGTCCTGTTGTTATCAAATACTTTATTTTTATACATGCCATATGTCTTAGTCAGTTCGGGCTGCTGACACAAATCACCATCACCTGGATGGCTTAAACCACAAAACATTTGTTTCTCACAGTTTGGGAGGCTGGGAAGTGTAAGATCAAGGGGTCAGCAGACTTGGTGTTTAGTGAAAACTCATTTCCTGGCTTGTAGGTAGCTGTCTTATAGCCCTCATGTGGAGAGCAGAGAGAAGAAGTGCACGGATCCCATGCATGAGGGTTCCACTGACATGTCCTAATTACCTCCCAAAGGCTCTATCTCCTAATACCATTGGAAAAGGGCTGAGTATTTCAGTATATGAATTGGGGGGAACGTGCTCAGTCCACACAAAATTGCTACTGCTTTTACACTGGACAGACAAGCCTATTTTAGGGCAATTAAAAATGAGACAAAAAATATCTTGTATTTCCCAATTATTTTTAACCATTTCAGGATGTCTTTTTTGGTTTATGTGGATGCCCGCTTCCACTTTAAATTCATTCTTCACGAGGAACACTTTTTACAATTTTTTGTTGAGAACGTCAACTCGCAATGAATTCTCTCAGATGGTTTTATGAAAAATATCATGTATCTTTATTTTTGAAAGATGGTTGTGCTATACTCAGACTTGCAAGTGGGCAGTGTTTACCTTTTAGAATTTTAAAGACCTCATCTCATTGTCTTCTGAGTCACCTAGTGGCAGGAAATCTGCTCACAGTCTCAGCTTTATTCCTCTGCATGTAGAATATCTTCACTCTCGGATACATTTGCGATTTTTGTTAATCTCTTTGGCTTTGAGGAGTTTAAGTTTTTTTTTAATGTTTATTTTTGAGAGAGACACACACAGAGTGTGAATGGGGGAGGGGCAGGGAGAGATGGAGACACAGAATCCAAGCTGGCTCCAGGCTCTGAGCTGTCAGTACAGAGCCTGACATGGGACTTGAACCCATGAACGGTGACATCAGACCTGAGCCGAAGTTGGACGCTTAACTGATTGAGCCACCTGGGCATCCCAGTTTTGAGGAGTTTAAAAATTATGTGTACAGATTTTTTTCTCTCTGGGTTTTCATTATTATTTTGTTTTTAATTTTTCCTGCTTGGGTTTTCTGAGAATCTTTATTTGTGGCTTGTTATTTTCCAATGTTTTGAAGAATTATCAGCAATTATCTCCTGGTTTTATTTCTTTGAAACTCTTTATTTCTTCTTTTTCTGGAAGTAGCTTTATGTATGTTAGAAAGTTTGGCATTGTCTTACATCTGTTGTAGTGTCTGTTTTAAATCTTTATATAATTTTTATGTAATTTATATAATTTTTAACTTTTTGCAGCATTTTATTTTGGGTCATTTTCATTGACCTATTTTCATCTCCACTGATGCTTTCCTCAGATATAAGGTCAACTGATGAGCCCCCCAAAGCATTATTCACCTCTATTAAAGGTTGGGGGTTTGTTTTGTTTTTTAGAGGCATGCTCAATTAATTACTCCTTGTAATTTTGATCACTCTGATAAAATCCTCCACATTTTCATACATATTTCCCTTTATTACTAGAGTCTTTAATACATTAATTATAATTATTTCAAACTCTCTGTGTGAGAATGGCATTTCCAAGCCATCTCTGAGTCTACTTCTATGGATTGTTTTGTCTCTTCACCATGGCTTCATTGTTAGTTGTTTTTCCATGCTTTTTTTAGGTGTTTTGTAATTTTTTATTGAAGGCTAGACATTGCGTGTAAGAGTAGAGATTGATGTAAATGATACTTATGCCCTGAATAGTATTTATCTTCATTCAGAGTTTCTCTTGTACTGGGTGGCAGGCCCTGAGTATGGGAGGTTGACTCAGTCTAGTCAGGAGAACTGGATTTGGGTTTTGCAGTTGCTTTTGTCATGTTGAACGTTCCTCCAGGGGCACAATTCTCCAGCCTTACCTTGCATGGACTGTGGCAGCCTGAAGTACCTGAGGAAATTTCTCAGTATTCCTGCTCTCCCTGCAGCTGTCAGACTTTACTGCACACATACAGATCAAAAGGAATCTCTATTCATGCATTTGTTCCTCCTTTAATGGCAAACTGTTGTTTGTTACTCAGTATTTTCTGCATTGGTCCCTCCTTACAAGGCCCTTTCTTTCCTTAGATTTTATACAATTTGAAATGGACTCTTTGGTAACCTAACAAATACTATGATTATTTAGATTATCTGATTTTTCTTGTTTTCACATGGGTAGCAATGCTTTTTTCCAGTTTTTTTCATTCAAAGTATAAATAGGATCCCACATATTGAAATAAAATAATATACTACATAGATTAATAAAAGCAAAGTTATATCACAAGTAGTGTATTTAGGATTGACTTTTATAAGTAAACTTCTGAAAGAACATGAAGGTAAAAATGATACATTTTCCCCTGGCTCATTGAAGAGTACAAGTTCCCAACAGGAAGAATGTATATGGATAATTGTCCTTTCAGTAGGTGAAGAAAGGAAAAACAATGCACATTTCTAAAGAATCAGCAAACTTGCACACATCTATCTCACTGTCTTGTTTTCAACCAAGTGATCTAAATGTTAAATGGGAATGTAACTTCAGTAATAAAGAAACATATTTTGAAAGGTTTAGATTAAGTATCCACAGTTAAAATTATTCTTTTCCTCTGGGGAGGGCTTTTTACTAAAAATCTCCAGATGACATATGTATAATAGAAAGATGTTCAAGCTATAGCTACATCTACTTTCTTTAAAAATCATCAAATATAGGAGCACCTGCGTGGCTCAGTGGGTTGAGCATTTGATTTTGTCTGAGGATCTTGCAGTTTGTGAGTTCGAGCCCCACATTGGCTCACTGCTGCAAGCCTGTCAGCACAGAGCCCACTTTGGACCCTCTGTCCCCTTCTTTCTGCCCCTCCCCTGCTTGTGCTCTCCCCAAAATAAATAAATATTTAAAAAAATCATCAAATATAGTCTCAACATAGCTCTCTAGGATCTGAAGTCCCAGAAGAAAAAGAGACACCATGATATCCTCTTAGGTATTCATGTAATACTCCATTCTAAATAAACATTCTGTGGATTTGTTGGAGGTTATATACCAACTCTTAAAATATAGCCTCTGGAAAAAAGGGAGAAAACTTCTATTTGCTAGTCATTATGGCACAGGAAAATGGCCAAAAGACTTTTGGACTTTTGGCCATATTTGGTCGTTACATTTATTATGATTGGAAATTTACATCAATGATATTCACTAATTAGGAGGGAGACAAGGATGTACCTCTAAGATGGAGGTAACCATCTCTCAGATCACCCGGTCCGTGTAATAATTAATTGGGAAATGACGTCATAAAGATGAAGATTCCACATAGAAATACAGCCCAATAAGTATCAGAAATTGGAAGTTTTCAGACAAAATTCTCCAAACGTGATTTGCAATCGAACTGTTTCTTTCAAGGTCATGTCTATAAAGAGTGTTTTAGGTATGTAGACATAATGAAAAAATGGATAAAGATGCTCAGATATTGCTCGCTTGAACATTTGTAGGCTAATTCATGTAGTCAGTTGTGTAGGAATTTTACAAGAAATAGAAAACAAGCAAAAGTGAGTTTGGGATATTTGTCTTTGTGGATACCTTCTCCATTTTTCCTCTGTTCACTAAACTTCCACCTAAGTAACCTCACTTCTGCTGTACTTGGAAGAAAAATTGTTTCTTTTGTAATTCACAAATATTGAGGGCAGACATATTGAAATGCTGGTTGTTGTCACTTTCTGAAAAATATCATGCCACAACAGCAAATATAAAAGATAAACCCAACCACAAGGGTCAGATTTGTTGATTGTAAATAGAATGTTTGCATCTGTGTAAAAATATACCTCTTTTAAATTTTCTTTAACGTTTATTCATTTTTGAGAGACAAAGAGAGCGTGAGTCGGGGAGGGACAGAAAGAGAGCGAGACACAGAATCTGAAGCGGGCTCCAGGCTCCGAGCTGTCAGCACAGAGCTCAACAGGGGGTTTGAACTCACTGACTGCAAGATCATGACCTGAACTGAAGTCCAACACTTAACTGGCTGAGCCACGTAGGTGCCCCTAAAAATATATCTCTTGGTTCTGTGCAATGATGGTGACATTGACAAATAATATTTATACCCCTTTCTAAATGCCACTTAAATGTGAATTTAAAACTAAATTTTATTATATTATGTTTTACTATAAGAAGAACAATGTAAATAATATAAGGGTGAACACAAGTCACAAGTAAGAAAAAAAAATTATACCTGAACCAAGAAAGGGATAGCCTCTTTGAAAGCACTTACTTTAGGGGCACCTGGGTGGCGTAGTCGGTTAAGCGTCCGACTTCAGCCAGGTCAGGATCTCGCGGTCCGGGAGTTCCAGGCCCGCGTCAGGCTCTGGGTTGATGGCTCGGAGCCTGGAGCCTGTTTCCGATTCTGTGTCTCCCTCTCTCTCTGCCCCTCCCCCATTCGTGCTCTGTCTCTCTCTGTCCCAAAAATAAATAAAAACGTTTAAAAAAAATAAAAAAAGAAAGCATTTACTTTAGAAAAACTTATAATTGTGAATTCTTTTTTCTGTCCCTTTATGATGTATATAAACCTTTTAAAAGCTAAAAAAAGAAAAAAAATTGCTAGTTTTATAACCCTAGAATGTTATTTTTAAGGACCTGGAAGCCATCTCTTTGAAATGATTGGGAGATTAAAGCCCCTATTTTCTAACTTCCAGATGAGGGTAAGAAGCTAACTTCTGGGTGCCTGACTCCAAGCTGCAAACCTACATATTTTCACAAATATATTGGAAATATGTTTTTTGCCTTCCTATAAAGGCAATTAGCAAGTGCAAATGGTCATCTGATTACTGGGTGAATTTAGAAAGAACTGTGAGACAGATGATGCTGTCAAGTTCTCTTCTACTTGCAGACTAATTATTGTTTATCCTGAAAACATGTATGTCATGGGCTGCTCGGGCTGGCTGTAGAACCGCGAGCTCTCTCCGTCTTTGTGTCTTTAGCGAACTGCCTATGATAAGCATCATGTTCTGGTTGACTGATTTCTCAGTAATAAAGCCTTTTTGTTCTCTTCTGGTTTCGTGGAGAAATTTCCTGAGTGGGCAGGAGATTTTGTTTTTAATTTCATTGTCTCAACAATAATGCTCCATTAGTAAGGAATAGTTATGAATAGAAAGCAACAATATTCAAAGCTATGCTTTCTTCCCAAGTCCCCTCCCCATGTTTAGCCCCGTTTCTAATAATACACCTGCTTCTTTACCACTACATTTCCCATTTGGAAAGGTATATTATGGCTCCTGACTAGGAATGATGAGGAATTTATGACATTTACACTCTCTTCAATCCTACCTCCGACCTGTATAATTCACTGTATTTGCCTATTTTATTTTTTACTCTTAACATTTCCATTTTAATTCAGAATTCAAGCTACAATGGACTTATCTTAATAAATCTTCTGCCTCTTCACTATGTCAAACAAGGGAGCTGGTGGTATTGCATTACTTTCTAACCCTCACTGCCAGCATCCACACCTCTTGACTTCTGTCCAATGATGTTCTACTATTATCTTTACCTTGTTAACTATGACCAAATCTTCACAGCTCTCACATTGGTTCATTCTTGAAAAAATATGAAGGCGCGTAGTATATTTAGGATCCTGTGGTGGTGCAGTGGTGACACGGCACACGCTCCATATGTTTCTGTGTGCCAATGTGCTTTCCGTGATTTACCCACCTGATCTTTACGGTAATTATATCCAATCAAGGGTACACACTTCCCGTGTTTATTTGGCTCCAACTTCCTCTGAGCCATCAGACATTTGCACAAAGGAAAGTGAAGCCACCCTATACTCTATTGTCCGAATACTGACAAAATCTCAGCCTTTTCAAGTTGGGTTCCGGCCTGGCCTCCACTGGGCACACCTGACAGAAAACCTGGACACTGCTGACCAGACTCCAGCAGGCTATGGTCACTTCCACGACGTCAGGACTAAGAGGTACATGACTGATACCACCAGGCTTTTTCAACTACCGCTCAGAAGAGCCTGGGAGCAGTGCAGCAGTTTGGGACCATTCATCTTCTATGGGAAATATTTTGACAAGAGACAGGAGATGAGAAGGAGCTGACCGAATACAGTCTTTTCTTTCCTCATCTCTACCAACTATTCCAAAGCAGGAAGTTTCCATGGAACTCTTCTGCAAGTTCTTTCGCACTGGCAGGATAAGTAAAGGGACAAGAAGGCCGCCTAGCTGAATTTGAACTTCAGATAACACATGATGTTTTACATATATTTTAACTATTTATTTATTTTTATTAGCAGTCACCCTAGCATTTGCAATATACATCTATAATTAATCCAAGTCCCCTTTTACATACACTGTACCACTTAATGGGTAGTGCAAGTACCTTATAATAATAACATATTCTGGGGCGCCTGGGTGGCTCAGTCGGTTGGGCGGCCGACTTCGGCTCAGGTCACGATCTCACGGTCCGTGAGTTCGAGCCCCGCGTCGGGCTCTGGGCTGACGGCTCAGAGCCTGGAGCCTGCTTCCGATTCTGTGTCTCCCTCTCTCTCTGCCCCTCCCCCGTTCATGCTCTGTCTCTCTGTGTCTCAAAAATAAATAAAACGTTAAAAAAAATAAAAAAAAATAACATATTCTTAATTCTTCCCTCCTGTGTACCATAGTTCCATCCCTTTAACTTATGCATAATCATTCTACGTGTGCACACACACATGTGTATGCACAACCACGTGCATAATCAAATACATTATTGCTATTACTATTTTGCAATGTTATCTATTAAATCAATTATGAATAACAAATTAAAAATTTTAGTTTACCTTTCCATAATTTATCTCAAATGATCTTCCTTCCTTCATGTAGAACCATGTTTCTAATGTACATTATTTTCCTTCTTTTTCTAAATGTTTGTTTATTCATTTTGAGGGAGAGAGAGAGAGAGAGCATGTGCAAGTGGGGGAGGAACAGAGAGAGAGAAAGAGAATCCCAAGCAGGTGCTATGCTGTCAGTGCAGAGCCCAATGCAGGGCTTGAACCCAGAAACCATGAGATCATGACCTGAGCTGAAATCAAGAGTCAGATGCTTAAACCAAATGAGCCACCCAGGTGCCCCTGTTTTCCTTCTTTTAAGAACCTTGTTAACATTTCTTGCTGGGCAAGTCTACTGGCACCTCTTAATTTCTGTTTGGGAAAGTTTTTCTTTTTCACTTTTGCAGTAAAATTTCACAGGATAAGAATTCTGGGTTGGGGAGGTTTTTCTTTCTATACTTTAAGTATTTCCCCTCACTGCATTTGCTTGCCGGGCTTCTGAGAAGTCAGGTGTAATTCTTTACCGTTGACACTCTATAGGCAAGGTACTTTTTCCTCTGACTTTTTTGAAACCCTTTTTCCCTATTTTTGATTTTCTGCTGTTTGAATGTGGTATGCCTAGGTGTTTGTGTGTGTGCACGTTTGTATGCATCTTCTATAATTGTATTTTGTACAATTTATTCTGCCTAGTGTTCTCTGGCTTCCTGTAGTTAGGTGTCTGACAGTAAATTGGGGAATTCTCAGTCACTCTTGATTCAGTTGCTTCTGTCCTTTCTCTTCTCTTTCTGGTATTTCCGTGTGTATATGTTTCACCTTTTGCATATTCTGTTCTGTTTTCTCCTTTCAATTTTTTTTCTTTGTTTTTCCATTTTGGAAGTTTTTTTTTTAACATGTCCTGAGGCTCAGGGATTCTTTCCTCAGTTGTGGAAAGTTTATCAAAGGCATTCTTCGTATGTGTGACAGTGTTTTCAATCTCTAGCATTTTTCTTTTTTCTTTTTTCTTTTCTTTTCTTCTCTTCTCTTTCCTTTTTTTTTTCTTTTCTTTCCTTTATTTCCTCTCCTCTCCACTTTTTTGAATGTAGTTAACACCCAATGTTAGATTAGTCTCAGGTGTACAACACAGTGATTCAGCTTCTCTGTATGTTATGTTCTGCTCATCACAAGTGTAACTGCCAGCCTTCACTACACAACACCATCACAATGCCATTGACTGTATTCCCTATGTAACTTTTATTTTATCTCTGCTTACATTACTCAGCTGTTCTTATATACTGTCTACTTTTTTCCATCACAGCTCTTAGCACATCAATCACAGTTGTTTTAAATCCTGGTCTGATAATTTCAGAATCCCTATGTCTGAGTCTGGTGCTGATGTTTGTTCTGTTTCTTTGAATCTTATTTGTTGTCTTTTAGTATTCCTTCTAATGTTTTGTTGAGAGCTGGACAAGATGTACTAAGTAAATGCTGGTAAATAGGCCTTTAGTGATGTGATGGTAAGACGTGGGGAAAGAGAAAGTGTTCTATAGTCTTATGATTAGATCTCAGACTTTTAGTGAGCCTGTACCTTTAGGGAGACTATGAACTTCACATGTACCTCTCAGTACCTCCCCCAACCCTTAGGGGATTTGTCCTCAAAATAATTTGCTCTCAATCTTGAGAAAAAAAATTTTTGAATTTACTCTAAATTTCTGTGCTACTGATAAGAAATATTTGGCACGCCTGAGTGGCTCAGTCAGTTAAGCATTTGACTTTGTCTCAGGTCATGATCTCTTAGTCTGTGAGTTCGAGCCCCACATTGGGCTCTGTGCTGACAGCTTGGAGTCCGGAGCCTGCTTCGGATTCTGTGTCTCCCTTTCCCTCTGTCCCATCTCTGCTCACGCTTTGTCTGTCTCTCTTTCTCAAAAATAAACATTAAAAAACAAAGAAATATTCTATTGTTCTGATTTGTAATTTTTAATCTCTCCAGAGTCTACTGCAGTGCTTACTTTTATGGTCTAGAAATCATTAATTAAATCGCTCAATTCATGAATCAAAAGTTCAGTTTCATACTTGCCTTTGCTAGCACTGTGGTTGATAAAGAAGCTCCTGTTTCCCTTTCCACGTATGAAATGAAGAAAATGACATCTGGTTGTACGAAAGTTTGTTTGAAGGACTCCCAGGTGGGATTTTTTTTTAAACAAAAATGAATGGCATAAATGTGTTGCTAAATGTTTTAAGTTTGTATTTACATTAAAAATAAATAATGTCTACATATTTATAGCTCCTTCCCCTTGGGTGTCCTCGTATCCAGCACGCTTCAGGACAGCGTTTAGCTGACATAGCATTGTGAACTGCACACCCGCATTCTGCATATGTTCGTTTGCCACAGAATTCTTGCTTTTGCGGTTTTAGCCAGTACTTAGAGTTCCACATTTTGATATATGATGTTTGGATTTTGCAAAAGTCCTTTCATTACGGCTGATTTTCCTAAAGCCATCTATATCTAAAGAAGGTGAACAAAAAAAGGTTCAACACCTGCATTCTTTTTAACTCAAATTGTGGTATGACTCTTGCTGGAACATTTTTCCATTTCCACTTTTCTTCACTTGGCCTCATTTCCTCCATTAAATTCTTTACCTCAGTATTGCTGCCACATCCACTTCAAAAGATAATTCCCGGGAGGACCAAGGAGACTGCCTGCTTCTCTAAAAGACAATGCCTTGTTTAGGAATCTGGTCAGATGCTTCAGCCCAGCACAATTGATTGAAAAGCTGCCATCTGTAGAGACGGTCTGAATTAAGTTCAGTGAGCTTAACCAAGGTACTTGTCACAAATCAAGCCCATCACACTCACCAAATACATTTCTAGAATTAGTACTTAGGCTCATTTCCTTTGATTTTTTTTTTTTTTCCTAGTAAGTAGAAGCCAGAATTACATTAGTGTAATCCACTGAGCAAGAGTGTTTCTTTGCATAAAGTTCAAAATCTTACAATACCAGAATAAAAATTTTTGAAAAACAGGCAATAAAGAATGTCAAAAGTACTCCAAGTTTGTTCTAACAAATAATATTGTTAATGCAAATGGAATAGGGTCATGTGTACATTAAAACAGGAGAATGTTTCTGCCACTAAGATTCTGGCAGTGGTATGAACAAGTAATTGATTAATAACAGTTTTGTTCAAAATAAAAGACAAATGTAAGGAGATTTAAAAATATACTTTTTTTTTCTAAATAAAAAACTGTTCCTAACCAAATCCAAATAGTTTTGGATTTATGGAATATTTGAGCAGAAGGTACAAATTTCCCATGTCACTACTTCACAAGCTTTCACCTATTATTAACATCTTGCATTACTGTAGTATATTTGTTGTAATTAGTGAACCAATATTGATATGTTATTATTAACTAAGGTTCACAGATTATAGTAAAGTCCACTTTTTGTGTTGTATAGCTGTGAGTTTTGACAAATGCATAACATCATGTATCCACTGTTATAGTATCATACGGAATAGTTTAGTCTTTCTCCTTTTTGAGTTTCGTTAGTTTATGTCTTTTAAGGAGTTGATCCATTTCATTGAAGTTATCAAGTTGGTAGCCATAGGGCTTTTCATAATATTCCTTTATTATCCCTTTAATATCCATGGGATCAGTAATGAGGATCTCTTTCATGTCTGGAATTAGTAATTTGTGACTTTCTCTCTCTCTCAGTTATCCTAGCTCAGTTACCCTATTTATAGATTATAAATTGATCTTTTCAAAGAAGTAGATTTTGGATTTATTGATTTTTCTCAATTGTTCATCTGTTTCAGTTAAACTGACTTATGCCCTTATTTTTAACATTTTATTTCTTCCACCTGCTTTACTTTTTGTCACATTGTGGTTTCCTAAGGTGGGAGCATATATTATTGATTTTAGATATCTTCTCTGTGTGTGTGTGTGGCCCTAAGTCCTGGTGATGAGACCTACCAAAGTGTTTTTTGGACCTTTCTCCCCCCCTTCTTGGGACAGGAAGTCTGGTGTTGGGGAGGTGATGGGGGGGGGGTGTTGCTTAATTGACCTTCTCCTTGATAAAGACATAAGCTCTGATAAGCCTGATAACTGATAACTACTGATAACTACTCTGGTAAAGTAGTTTCTCTTTCAGGGCAGACCATTGTTATGAGGAATGCTCGGGGCATATTTCAAAATCCTTGTTTGCCCCTCCCTTCCTTGAAACTGGAGATTGTCTCTAATCTTTATTGTGAGAACTCAGTGGAGCTCTTGTAGGTAAAGTCCAAGATCATACAGAGACCTCCTAGAGCAAGAACCCTAAGAGCTTTTAACTCCTAAATGAATCTACCCTAGCCTCCAGCAATTCATCAAAATTTATTCATCTTCGTTCTTATTGTTAGGATAAAAGCAATGACTTCTAAGCTTTTTTTCCTGTCAGGGCTAAAACTGGAAGTCCAAGAACATATTATTATGAAAGAGTTTTCTCACATCTAAGACAACTTATAATTACATCTCTCTAATTTTGAAATTGGGCTCTCTGATTTCAGGTAAAGGATTAAACTGTATTCATTTCTAATACTGCTCTAACAAATTACCAAATTTTAGTGACTTAAAACAATAAGGGAGCAAGACTTCCTGTCCCCTCAAAGGCCCTTTGAGCTGGATTAAGAATCAAATTGACCCGAGACAAATTAATAACAGAAAATCAAATTTAATAAGTATATAATAGTAATCTACACAGTCATGGAATAAAAGATAGGTAAAAAGAGGTATATATGTCATCCTGAGCTAAGGAGAAAGGGGTAGGGTATGGAGCTTGAAAGGAAAGGAAAGCATTTCATGGGGTGATAATAAGAGCGAATGTTTGGTAATGAGATGTTTGTCCCGACATACAGATAGATCACTCAGATGAAATTTTTTTCTGCTAATAACCCTTATTCTGGGAAAGACCCCCCCCCCCCCCCCAATTTAGATTCTTCTGTGTGGATAGGGAGGGAAAAATTGTCTCTTGAGCCCGCAGGGTCTCAAGTACCTTCAGCTCAAAATAATCCACATGCTAAAGTAACACATTCTTAGGGTGGTCTGTTCTGAACCCCTTTGCATCAAAGGTCCAAAATCATCTCCCTAGGCTAAGGTCAATGTGTGGGCAAGATTAGTTCTTTCTGGAAGTTCTGAGGTGAGACTCATATCCTTCCCAGTTTTTAGAGACCGCACAGTCCCTTTCTCCATGTTCAAAGTCAATAGTGAAGCATTTCTCCTTTAGGACTGCTGCCTGCATCCTCCTGTGTTTGGTGATTGTGCCCCTCCCTCACTCTCTTTGTGGTTTTATTGAACCCACCTGGATGATCCAGGCGAATCTCCCAATCTCAAGATCCTTAGTATCTCATCTTCAGGGTCTCTTCTGTCTCATATTCACACGTTCTGGTATCTGGACATGAACGTCTTTGGGGGCTATTATTCAGTCTACCATAATGACTAAGAACAAATACAATTTCAAATAAGATACATGTTTCTTATTGTTGCTTTTAACTACTTTTGTATCTGTAGCAACTTTATTTCACCCATTTGCTTCTGTCAGGATTTTTAAAATTATGTAGCCTGTGCCTACACATGCCCATTGTTATAAAGGATGAAGTTGTTGAAAAAGAATTCCAAATCAGGGGCTCCTGGGTGGCTCAGTAGGTTAGGCGGCCAACTTCGGCTCAGGTCACGGTCTTGCAGTTCCTGAGTTTGAACCCCACATAGGGCTCCATGCTGAGGCCATTTGGGATTTTCTCTCTCTCTCCTTCTCTCTCTCCCCCCTTCCATGCTCTCTCCCTCTCTCTCAGAAATAAATAAACTTAAAAAGAAAGAATTCCAAATTAAATTTGGTATACTATTTTGTATACCTTGTTGTTTTGATGTATGTATCTTAGTTCTATAACCCTTAGTTTTGTTGAGCAAGTGGCAACAAAGTTAGGTAACTGTCAGAACACTGGACAGCATCAGCAAAACCACTAACATGGGGAACCTAGAAACTATCAACATCACCACAGCTGCAGTGAGCCTGCTCTATTAGCTCAATACCAAATTGTAGGAAACCAAACCTGGTATAATTTTCTTACTCTGCCTGAAACCAAATTACTTTTTTTTCTTTTGTGGAATATCTTTTTATGTGAACTGTGCCCAATTTTACATTGGCAGATAATGGTGTTTTAAATTTTTTTGTAAGTGATTCTTTAGATATTAAGTACATCAACATGTTCATTCACATATTGCGATTTATTTTTTTAATTTGTCATTTGTCTTTTAATTCTATTTATTTTTATCATATAAATGTCATCAACTTTTATTTGGTCAAACTTCTCAGCCTGCCTCTTTTGTATTTGATTACTAAAAG
This sequence comes from Prionailurus bengalensis, assembly GCF_016509475.1. NCBI lineage: Eukaryota > Metazoa > Chordata > Mammalia > Carnivora > Felidae > Prionailurus > Prionailurus bengalensis. The sequence continues at coordinate 230,360,646 of NC_057343.1, forward strand.
AATTCTTTCCCAAAAAAAAGCAAACAAACAAAAGAATTCTTTCCACTAAATGTAGGCTGACATTCACTTATGTTTTTCCTTTTTGTAAGATCTTATTTCTTTTAATAATCTTCTAAAAATTTAAAATTTAATGTAGTTATATTTTTTGTTTTATATAAGAGTTTTGTTTTCAGTTTCTGCATATTTAAATAATTGTTAACAGCATAATTTAATGAATAACATGTATATATTTAAGTATGCATGGGGGCGCCTGGGTGGCTCAGTCGGTTGAGCGTCCGTCTTCAGCTCAGGTCATGATCTCACACTCCGTGAGTTCGAGCCCCACATCGGGCTCTGTGCTGACAGCTCAGAGCCTGGAGCCCGCTTCAGATTCTGTGTCTCCACTTCTCTCTGCCCCTCCCCTGCTCATGCTCTGTCTCTCTCTGTCTCAAAAATAAATAAATACAAATTAAAAAAAATTTAAAAAAAAAGAATGCATGTATACATTTTTTCTTAATGTGCTGAGAACAAGTCTAAAGCCAGTTTATTTTCATTTTTCTGTATGGGTAAACTCATTTTTTTATCTTGTCTGGATGCTCATATTTTTATGTTTTTATTTTTAATTTATTTTCAATTTTTTAACGCTTTTATTTATTTTTAAGAGAGAGAGAGAGAGAGAGAGAGAGACAGAGTGCAAGCATGGGAGGGGGAGAGAGAGAGGGAGACACAGAATCCAAAGTAGGCTCCAGGCTCTGAGCTGCCAGCACAGAGCCCGAGGAGCAGCTTGAACTCATGAACAAAGAGATCATGACCTGGGCCACCCAGGAAACCTTTTTTTTTTTTTTTTTTAAATTAATGTTTTATTTATTTTTGAGAGAAAGAGAGAGCATGAGCAGGAAAGGGACACAGAGAGAGGGGGACAGAACGTCTGAAGCAGGCTATGCGCTGACAACAACAAGCCCAGTGTGGAGCTCGAACTCATGAACTGTGAGATCTTGACCTGAGCTGAAGTCCACTGCTCAGCCAACTGAGCCACCAAGGTGCCTCATATGTTTTTAAAGTTCAAGGTTTCAGTCTTGATATTTATAAGAGTTAGTCATTTACATTAATAGCATCTGGGTCCTAGTATGCCTTTCAAAATAGAGGTAACATTTCCAGTGTTACCCTGAAATAGTGACTGGAGTACTGACTCTGTGTCCCTTATTTTAAATACTAATATCCTTTATTTGTATTATGGAAATAGATAATCAAACTGTTTGTAATTTTTTTAAGAAAGCTTTTGTTTTCACAGGTAAATAAAAATTAGCATTGGAGTCAGGGAAAGAATATATTTTCTAGATAAAGGGAATAGCGAAAAAAATATCAATAAAAGAGTACCCTTCAGAATTACAGGACGTCCCATTTCTTAAGAATGAAGGTGGGCCAGAGAGGGACATTACCTGAGGCATAAGAGATTGGACCCATATCACAAAGGACACTGTGCACTGAACAAAATAGTCTATTTGATATAATTTATATATTTGTATTTATTACTGAAATATATTTGGCATATAAAATCGTGCAAATTGGGCAACTGGGTTGTTCAGTTGGTTAAGCATCTGACTTCAGCTCAGGTCATGATCTCACGGTTTGTGGGTTTGAGCCCCACATCGCGGCCCTGATCTGACAACACGGAGCCTGCTTGGGATTCTGTCTTGATCCCTCTCTCTGTACCTCCCCTGCTTGCTTGCTCTAGAGAGAGCTCTTTCTCTCTCAAATGAATAAGCATTTTTTAAAAATTGTATAAATTTAAAGTATACAACATATTAGTTTGATACATTTATATATTGTAATATAATTGCCATTGTAGCAATTAGTATCTCTACCATGTTACATAATTATCATTTCTTTTTAGTGGTTTGAATAATTAAATCCCAGTTTCTTAGCAAGTTGGAAAATTATAATGTAATATTGTTGTCTATATTCAATATACCATGCATTAGATCTCCCTTTATACATACCACAATTTCTTTATCCATTCTTTCATCAGTGGACGCTTAGGTCATATCTTGGCTATTGTAAATAATGCTACAATGGATACGAGAGTGAAGATATCTCTTTGAAGTATTGATTTCATTTCCTTTGGATGTGTACCCAGAAAAGGGATTGCTGGATCATATTTGAAGAACCTCCATATAGTTTCCCATAATGGCTGCATCAATTTACATTCCCACCTGTAGTGTACAAGGGTTCCCTTTCTTTTCGCATCCTTGCCAACACTTGGAATCTTCTGTCGTTTTGATAGTGACCATGCTAATAGGTATGAGGTGATAGTTTGTTGCGGTTTTAATTTTTACTTCCCTGATGATTAGTAAGTAGAACACCTTTTAATTTATGTGTTGGCCTTTTTAAATAGACATATGTCATAATCTGTTAGAAATAAGGTTCTAGAACTTGTAAAAGACATCAGGAATAAATATGAAACTTAGATATTTAAATAAGCTTATGGATCAGTAAATTCTGAATATTTCAAGTGAGTATATACATATTGAGAAAATAAGACAGAGAAGGCAACACTAGGGAACATTTGTGTTTAAGGGAAGGGGATGGGAGAAGAGACTAGGAAAATAATGAGGAAAAAAAACTATCAGAGAGAAAGAAGGAAACGTAGGGACAAGGGATTATCACGCAAAGGATTAGAAGACACAAGGCAGTCAATTTGATGCAATATGGCAAAATGGTCAGAAAATAAATGGACTGAACCTTTCCCCAGGGGTTTTGAGATTTCGAAGATAATTGGTCACTTAGGATAATCCAGTGAGCCATCGGGCTGGAAGACAAGTGGCCGTGGACTGGCGAATGTGAAAAAGGAGAATCAAAAACTCTCTTCTATATTTAGAAGCTTTGTTATGAAGAGATTGCTTTAACTCTATGGAACGTGGGGAAAGATCTCAGCGAAGATTGCAGTGATCTGATAGTGTTAATACAAGACCATGTTGAGGGATGGGCTGATAAACTGGAGGATATAAGCAGGTCCTCAGACAAATGATACAGGGATGGAATGCAAACACAGCAGGGCCCTCGGCCTTGAGAGGAAATGGCCATCTTCCCTTTAGATCATAAAGGTTCCAGTAAGACTGAGCAACCAATAATGGATGCCTTTTTATGTGTGGAGATAAGGGAGAGTAAATTATTCATCTTGGGTGGTAGTCCTCTAAACTGCCAAATAGGGAGGGATGCCTGTCATGCAAAAGTGAGCTTGAAATGATACTAAATTTTCAGATAGACGGTCTTAGAAATGGAGAGGGAGGCCAAAGGACTAGGTGTATGATTTTTATTTTATTTTATTTTATTTTATTTTATTTTATTTCATTAAAAATATTTTTTTAATGTGTTTATTATTTATCTTTGAGACAGAGAGAGACAGAGCATGAGGAGGGGAGGGGTAGAGAGAGAGGGAGACACAGAATCTGAAGCAGGCTCCAGGCTCCGAGCTGTCAGCACAGAGCCCCAGGGAGGGCTCGAACCCATGGACTGTGAGATCATGACCTGAGCTGAAGTCGGACGCTTAATGACTGAGCCACCCAGGCACCCCTAGGTGAATGATTTTTCACACCTTTCCTGACCAGGGTAAGTAAGATAAACAAGCTGAGGGGCGCCTGGGTGGCGCAGTCGGTTAAGCGTGAGTTCCAGCCCCGCGTCAGGCTCTGGGCTGATGGCTCGGAGCCTGGAGCCTGTTTCCGACTCTGTGTCTCCCTCTCTCTCTGCCCCTCCCCCGTTCATGCTCTGTCTCTCTCTGTCCCAAAAATAAATAAACGTTGGAAAAAAAAAAAAGATAAACAAGCTGGGTCTCCTCCTATCTTATATCACTTAAATATTAGCTCGATATACATTAAGTGGTGACAAGGGAGGTGAAAATATTAGCTTGATATACACTAAGTGGTGACAAGGGAGGTGAAAATAAGTAGTTCTTTTAGATGTAATCAACTGAAAGCCAAGTTAACTGGCACCTCATTTGCCTTCTATAAATTGCCCCCTCCTCCAGTGACCTACCCTTTAATCTGGCTCCGCATGTGATGTTCAAAATTAAAATTTGTTTAATGTTCACAAGTTTTTTTCATATTTCATCAGGAAAGTATATTTTATAAGCTCTAGTGGTGCATTTATGATTCCTGACTTTCAAATTATATTCTTTGTGAGTTAAGCAGATTTTAAACCATCTAATAATTTCTCATTTTACACAGACAAAAAAGTCAGAGCCTTAAGTCACTCAAAGATCTGACATGAGCTCATCCCCTGCTTACATCCTTCAGCTCAGATCCCAGCTCTCTTTTCCAGTGTTTTGCTGGAACCACAGCAGCTGGCTCAAAAAAGTCTGGTGAGCGCCTCTCATCCCATCCCCCCTCCCTCTCATCAGGTCTGTAGCTTGAAATCAATCATGATGCTTGTATTTACAACAGAAATTGACAAAGCCTAAAAATTGTGACTTGCTTTCTCTTCCTTCCCTCCTTCCTTCCTCCCTTCCTCCATCCCTCCCTTTCTCCTTTCCTTCCGTCCTTCCTCCCTCCCTTCTGTCCTTCCTTCCTTCCTTCCTCCCTCCCTCCTTTCCTCCCTCCCTCCCTCCCTCCTGTCCTTCCTTCCTTCCTTCCTCTTTTACTATTTTGTAAAAAATGGTCTCTTATTTTTTTGCTGCTCATTAGTGAGGCTCTATGCAGTGTTCTTAACAGCATGTGGAATGGGGCCATGTGCTATGACTGTGTTTATTGGTGTATGTCTGTGAAAGGTACATGATGCTAGCAGTGATCAGTGCAGTCCTATCATGCAAGCACTCCCCACATAAATTTATAGCAGGTGGGTATTGTCATGAACCCATAAAAAATAATTTCCTTGGAGAACTATTTCAATTGTGAACACACAACGTATATTTAAAATGTGCTACTTTACTCATATCCATTTTCCTGAACTGTATTTTTATTTTTTCCTCCCATGACCATGAATTATAAACCAAAATTGATTTGATGGCAATCTTCTGCTTGCTTCAGTAATAATGAATTGAATCAGTGCCATTCAGCATTTGAATAAATTTTTGATACGGAGAAAAAGTCTGTGCATAACTGGATTATTTTCCAAAATCTGGTACTGTTAACATAAATAAGTAAACAGAAAAAGGGCTAAAATATGAAAGCAGTAAATTTGCACAGTCAATATGAGCAAAGCAAAGGAAAGCGACAGTATGGAGAGAAAGAAACCAGCCTGATTCCGTACTAACCTCTTTCTCCAGAGAATCAATTGGACCATTTTGTTTTCTTTTCTTTTCTTTTCTTTTACTTTATTTTACTTTACTGAAATCATCATTCTTTCATTAAGTTTTTATTTTAGTTCCAGTATCATTGACGTATAGCTTTATATTAGTTTCAGGTGTACTGGGATCCCATTTTACTTTTTTTCAGAGTTTATTTATTTGAGAGAGAGAGAGAGCAGTATGCGTGGCTGAGGTGCAGAGAGACATTGAGAGAACCCCAAACAGGCTCCTGGCTGTTGTCACATGGAGCCCGACCTGCGGCTCAGTCTCATGAACCGTGAGATCGTGACCTGAGCCAAATCAAGAGTTGGACACTTAACCGACTGAGCCACCAGGTGCCTCTTGAATCCCATTTTAATCTACTCTTTATGAAACTCACAAGTAAAAACAAATTGAACCATCTTAACATGTGAACTTTAACTTGGAACATTCTGTTGATAAAATACTTAAAATTGTTGATAAAATACCTTAAAAAAAATATATATATATATAATGCACATCTGGATTTTTAGATTTAGGCCTCCACCCCTTCTCATGGTCTTTTAGTAACCGTACTCCAGGCATTTACAGATCTATTTTTTTTTTAATTTTTTTTTTCAACGTTTATTTTATTTTTGGGACAGAGAGAGACAAAGCATGAACGGGGGAGGGACAGAGAGAGAGGGAGACACAGAATCGGAAACAGGCTCCAGGCTCTGAGCCATCAGCCCAGAGCCCGACGCGGGGCTCGAACTCACGGACCGCGAGATCGTGACCTGGCTGAAGTCGGACGCTTAACCGACTGCGCCACCCAGGCACCCCTATTTTAATTTATGTTTGTAATCCCCTTTCTTTCCTCTCTCACTTTTTCCACTCTTTCTTTTAACCTCACCAAGAGCTTTCTGTCTCCTACCATTTCCCAAACATTTTGTGTTTTTTCTTAACTCTTAGCTCTGTACCTACTGCTTCTTGGAAACTTAGTTCTGCTTTTCTCCACCCTTTGACCTACATTTATCTACGAGAAAGTCAGGTCCTATTTCCTCTGTAAAGTTTTCCTTCTCTTCGAACCTTTCAAGGAGCCCGCCATCATCTCACTTGTTCCATAGAACTTTGTCTGTACCTCTATCATTGACGTTCATATGCAAGTGTTTTATGACACAGTTTATTTTAAAGATTGTTTGCGTGTCTCTCAATGTCTGTACTGTTTTTTATTTAAAACTGAAAATAAGAGTTTATTCATTTTTTTATTGTGACACAAATCCTATTTTCCGGCCCTTTGTAATTTACAAATTTGTTGTTAATTATGGAATAAAAATGAGTAAGCAGATTGTGTAACATGAAATTCTAGAAAGGCCCTCCTCCCAGGATTCCTATACTATGGTTATTCAATCGAACGCGGATCCAGGTACTGCTGTGAGGGATGTTGCAGATGGAATTAAAGTTACTAGTCGGCTGACCCTAAATTAGGCAGATTATCCTAAATTACCTAGTTGGATCAAGGTAATCATGTGACCCTTGAAAGCAACAGAATTCTAAGGGACCAACTGGGGCCTTGTCACACACAAGGATGGAAGGAGAGGAGGCAGACGGGAAGATGAGAGGCATTTGGAGCACAAAAAGGACTTACTGTTGATGCCTTTGAGAGAAGAAGGAAGAGGGCTGTGACCCAAGAAGTGTGGGTGGCTTGTGGAAGCCACGGATGACCCTTGACCGACAAGCAGCAAGAAAACAGAAACCTGAGAGCCGCGACCTCCTAGAACTGAATTCTGCCAACAACTTGAATAAGCCTGGAACCCATTCATCTCAGAACATCAGAAAGGAACACAGCCTTGCTGACACCTCGATTTCAGCTTTGTAAAACCTTTGTCGGGATTCTGACTCCCAGAACTATAAGATAATAGATAAAATCGTGGCAACTTATAGTGATGGTAGAAAAGAAATATAGAAGCAATGACTTGTTTTCTCTCTTCAGGAAAAAAAAAAAAGACATTATTCATTCAGTGTTCCACTTAAGGCTCATCGCCTTAGGTGCCCTACCATGGGATAAAAACACAATGGTGAACAGGGCAAAGCCTTGGCTCTCATGGAGCTTAATTCATCTTTCCATCTTTATTACAGGAGAAAACTTTTTTTTATCATTAATTATTGCACGACAGCAAACAATCCAGTGACTAATCAGTGTTGAGAATTAAGGTTACTGCAATGAAAACAGATTCACTGTCTCCTACTACCCTTAATTTAGGATTTATGTTCATATACCTACTCTAGTAGAGGTTCTCTGGAATTATTTTTTCCTCCGTGACTGATTGTATACAATTTTTTTTTTCTAATATAATGTAGTTTTTCTTTAGTTCTTTTGAGAAATTAGATTGCCTAATGGTAAGAGGCGCAATTTAATCCTGTTATTGAGATTTTATTGTCTTAATATTTAGTTTTCTGAGTGATTTTGCAAAAACTGCCACAGGTACAGATATGGAAAGTGATTTTCATAAATGTCCCTCAAATTCCATATTATTTCAGCTTTTTTCCACCAAAATTGTATGCATATTTTTAGTTAATAGTATGCATAATAACATAGTAAGTTCTCTATAGGACAAAATGTTTTAAAAATTATGAATATGTTTGAGGCGCCTGGGTGGCTCAGTCACGCACCCAACTCTTGGTTGCTGCTCAGGTCATGATTTCCCAGTTGGTGAGTTCAAGCCCTGCAATGAGCTCCACGCTGTCAATATGGATCATGCTGGAGATTCTCTCTCTGTGTCCCTCTCTCTCTGTGCCTCCCTTGCTTGTGCTCCCTCTCTCAAAAATAAATACGTAAACTTGAAAAAAAAATATTGATATGCTTTTCTTTTTTGCCTTTTTGATGACAAAGTTTCATTCTGTTGGGCCCTGGGTAGCTGTTTTCTGTTTATTCCCTCTTGGATTGAGAGATGGAAATGGGTTGAAGATTAGGGTATTACTGTATTCATGTAAAGAGAAAGAGGAACACAAGGACTGTATAAGGTTGGGGCTTAGAAAAAAAAATAGAAATAATATAAAGGGTTTTGAGATTAAAAATGGGGTGATTTTAAGGCCCTCCTTTTGCTTTGAGAAAAGATTTTCTAGCATCATTTTGTTCCACGTAGGACATCAAAAGCCTGATCTAGGGAATTCCACTCCGAGTTGATTCCTCCTATGGAGAAGACTCCCCCTCAGCTCTGCCATCAGAGCCTGGAGATTTGCACATGAGGGTGTCAGAAGAGAAGGAAACGGGACTCACAGATAACTGTGAAATAGTAAGTAGAAGAAAAAGGGAAGCTTAACTATCACTCTGTTCTCAGATTTGCCCCTTTTATGCCTTGGTCTCGAGGTGGGAAATTTTATTACATGAGAGAAGCAGGTGTGGAATCTTGCTTTGGATTCCTCTTTGGTGCTCTTAGAGGGAACCGCTGCTATGCAAAGATGGCTCGTAGGTATGCATAGTCCAACCTGGTGGAGAAGGTGCAGAGGAGTGCATGGAGGAAGAGTAGGCCAGGCTCCAACAATGGCTTAGAACCATGAAGCATGGCACAAAGTTGGGCAAGACTAGGCACAGCAAACTTTATTCCTCCCAGGTCAGGGGCTCCAGGAATGGAATGGGTCTGAAGCCAGAGAAATTCTTGAGGAAAAACAGAGTCTTCAAGGGTGTAGGTCAATGATCTCCAAGAGTCTTACTTGATCCCAAAAGACAGACTGTATTTAATAACTACAAATGCTGCTCTCCGTAGAGAGAAGAGGGATATTGCCCTGGAAGCCAGGGAGACTCATAAATGCACTTCAGTAAGTCCCATGCTCCCAGTTCACAAGGAGCCCACAGGCTTCTACCTGCACATCCCTGTGGAAAGGGCAGGGAAGGGAGGTGGAAGTCAGAACTGTCTGAGCCTGAAGATGTGACCGAATCCCAAGTGTACCTACCGCTCGTCACTCGAAATGCCAATACTCAAGAGACCAGTGTTGATTGGGAAGGAATATGAGCTTCATGAAGGAGGCCAGCTATCAGGCAAGAAGGTGGACTCTTGTCCAGTAGCCAACTCCATGGTTCCTGTCCAGTCAAGAAGTTTTCAAAGGGACAAAAGGTGGTTAAATGAGGAGGGCAGGGGGGTGGGGGGTGCAGTGGCTGTAACTTTTCCTGATTCCATGTAAATGTAGTGGCAAATATTTATAGCTTTCACTGCTTGGGAGTTGGGCATGAGGTCTAATTCCTGTTCCATGAGCTGTGAGGGCTTTCTATGCTTCTCCTAGAAAAGGATGTAAGATTTACAGATACACAAGGAGGGTTAGTAAACCAATCATATGAACTTAAGAACACCTATTAAAAATCACCAAGCTAGTTATGAAGATCAAGGCAGCCTCAAGGTTCTTCTTGTTTTTTTAAGAAGAAATAAAATTATTAAATTTTGGGAACTGACAGTAAAATCAGCTTCGACTAAAAATCACATAAAAAATCATTATTATTCTTTTTTAGCATTAATTAGCACGTGGAGGATCCTGCTAAGACCCAGATTCGCTGCAGACCAGTCCAAGGCATATTTTCTTGGCACATTCAAACGTCAGTGCAAATTAGAATTTGCTAGCTGCATCATATATGTTTTGGAAGTTCCTTTCTCGTTTTGCGTTTTTGCATTTTCTACAGCTAGGTTACAATTTTTCCCATTTAACAAGATTTTGATTCGTGTATTCCCTGGAGGCATATGAAAATGAGTATTTATAATCCTAGCACCTTGTATTCATATAATTTTTTATAGATTCAGTGTGCTTTCTCATGCATTATCCTTCTCGATCCTATAAAACCTGGGAAGGGGGCAGTATACAATTTCTCTGCAGCATGAAGTGGCATAAATTACTTAGGTTTTCCATCATTGCAGCTCCTGAGAGGAAAATCACTAGGCTGCAGAAGCAGAAGACTGGTAAGGTTAATTATAACAGTAGTACTAATGGAAGCTAAGAACTATTAAGCCTTATTTGCCACACACCCCTTTTACACGGTTTATACTGATTCCTTCATTTAATTTTTATGCAAACATTTCTCAGGGAGGCCATCTCCGACCTAAGGAACTAAAAGAGGCCAGACTTCTATGTCTGGGTTCTGAAAAATTTCTACAAACTTCCATACTTGATTTTACTTTAAATATATGGGGATTTAAAGAGTTGAAAATCCAGAAATCTTAACAGTTAAAGAAATTGCTTTTTAATATATAACCCTAGGTCTCAGGGACAATTTCCTTTAAAAAAATATCTTTTTTAATGTTTATTTTTGAGACAGAGACATAGAATGACGGCTGATGGGCAGAGAGAGGGGGAGACAGAATCCAAAGTAGGCTCTAGGCTCTGAGTGGTCTGCACAGAGCCCAACACAGGGCTCGAACTCAACCACAAGATCATGACTTTAGCCAGTCAGAGGCTTAACCAACTGAGCCATCCAGGCGCCCCTTCCAGGGACTATTTCCAATACCACTCACTTTTAGCAGCTCTTTGTCATTCAGCTTTCAAAAGATCATCAAAGTAGGGTATCATTTTTGACCATAAACCTTTATTTTCTTTGGTAATTTTATATAAGTCAAAATTTTTCTCTAAGATATTCTCAGTTTGTTGAGTAATTTTTTTGTATCTTTTTCCTTGGATACCAAGTGACTGATGAATTTAAATATTTTCAGTGCAATATGTTTTTCTTGGAACATGCTTACTATAGGAGCAGAAAATTCTTTCCCTTCTTCCCTCCAATGTACTTTGGTCTAATAATTAAATTGATATAAGACAGATTGATGGAAGACAAATTTTGTGCATATGGGAGCCCCATATAAATATGAGACCCAAAAGGCAGTCAGTTAATAGGCTTGTATAACATCCTGAACTAAGGAAAATGTAGGAGTCTGGGGATTCAGAGGGGAGGAGGGCCATTCAAAGGAAGGCAGGGATGTTTGGAAAACAAAAGCTGCTTTGTTATGCAATATGTTTTTTAGGTAAAAAGGTTTCTCTAGTAATAGCTTTCTTTCTGGTACAGGCCCCCTTTCCAATGTAAATGTATGCAGTTGAGGGGGAGGTAAGGAGCTTTTCCTGAATGTGTTGGCTTTTGATTGCCTTTAGCTCAAAATAATCCTTCTGCCAAAGAGACATATTTTGGGGTGGCAAATTCTGTTCCCCTTCATGGTTAAATAAGGATTCTGAGGTTGTTAATGAAAGATTTGGAATGCCACTTGGTAAACGCAGCTTTAAAAAAATATCAAACCAGTGTAACAGCTTTTTTGGGGGTAGACAAAGGTCCTTAATCAAACTTTGGTTGTTTTCATTCTGTTCAAAACTCCTTGATTTATAAATATGTTTTTGGCATTTTCTCCTAACTAAAATCATCTCATGTTAACCAGTTTAATTCAAAAGATAATATTCAAGGCTGAATTAATGTAAATAATTTGTTTTATTCATGATTCCACCATATCATTTGCACGAAATAGAAGTATTTTGTTCAGAATGAGAGATTATTCTAATAATATATGTAGACTAAGGAAACGCAATCAGAAAAATACATTTATTACAGGGACCTAGGTTCCATGTGATGTTTTGAGGTATTTATACATTAATGTCATGGATTTTATATAAATTAATTATCACGGTGTTAAAAATAGAGACATAACTTGTATTCAAACAAATAGGAAAACAATTAAATTTAGAAAAATCAAGTGTTATAATGCAGAGCATCTGTTATTCATGCATCCATCATTGTGTAGATATTTATTGTTCTAGGCTACAGAGATGTGTCAGCTCTAAAATAGTAAAATAACCAATCTGATAATTAAAAAAAATTTTTTTTAAGTTTGTTTATTTTGAGAGAGACTGAGACAATACGATCAGGGGAGGGGCGGAGAGAGGGGGGGAGAGAAAAATCCCAAGGAGGCTCCATGCTGTCAGTGCAGATCCTGACATGGGGCTTGAATTCATGAAACTGTGAGTTCATGACCTGATGAAACCAGAGTTCGTGACCTGAGCTGAAAGTAGAGTCAGATGCTTAACCAATTGAGCCACCCATCGCCCTTGATCATTTATTCTTCTCTGGATAAGTTAGATGCTCTAGTCCAGATCTTGGTACAACATACATGCAAAATATATTCAATCTCTGGGCGGAAATTACTGAGAGGAATCAGCAAAATAATGGCACCTGTCGAAACTGAGAATTACAGGGAATGAAGAAGACTTGAACCATGATCGGACCAAAGATACACCCGGAATTCAGAGAAATAGACCCAGCCCTCATTAGGTCTGTGACCTCAGAGAAGCAAAAAGACCTTTCTTGGCACTGTGTTTGCATCTGCAGTATAAAAGGACTTGACCAGAAGTTACCAAGTATATTAACGCAGCTTCTCTGAAGGCCAGGAGAAGGCTGATCCCCAGCTCCAAAAGAGTCGGGCAGAGAGCAAAGTCTCTCCCACTCAGCCTGTGTTTGTTATATTCAGGTTCCCAAGGGATTGAATGAGGTCCATCTGCATTGGAAAGGACCAAGTGTCTGACTCATTCTACTGATTCAAAAGTTAATCTCATCCAGAAACTCCCTCACTGCAGCACCCAGATTAATGTTTAACCAAGTTCTTGGGTCCCCAGGGTCCAGTCAAGCTGACATGTAAAATTCACTATCACAGTAAACTCTATTCCAGATATTCTCTGTTCTGGTTTACTAACCTTTTGCTAAATCAGATTCTCCACTCTTTTCATCTTACTTTGACTACAAACCACAACATTTCCTTCAGTTAAAACATGTCCTGTATTTTACGGTTTTCTCTGGTACGCTCTAATTGTACTAGCATTATGAGTGATAACACATTCCACCACATGTTATCTCTTTAGCAAGTATGTTCTCTATTCTTCACCCCAGATCCCAGGGTCATATCCTTGGACTTTCATATCTCTGAGATAAATTCAGACAATTCAAAGGGATCGATCACCTTTTTGCAGAACGAAAATGGAGAAACATTGGCAGTTTTTCTGCCTCAATGTCATATTACCAGCATACCTGTTCTGGAACAAACCAGAACATTCAGTTCATTAATTGTCTTCCTTATTTCTCTAATGTTTATAGTCTCTTATGCTATGTTGTTCTCCTTGCTTATATGCTTAGATTCTATCATCTCCTATCAAAGCATTCTTTAAACAGTACTCTTATCCCAATTTTCTAGTATCTTTCAGCCAAGTGAATCTGGCAACTGAATTACTGACCAGTTTTAGAGGAAAATTGCAAGTGAGCAGCCCAGATTTACTCTGATCTGTAACATCAATCAGTGAGACCTCTAATTTCACCCACCAACCTGACTCAGTTTTCCTGTTCAGTGCTCACTCCAATTTTCAAAAACAAACATTTCAATATTTGCCTTCGCTATCTCCCCTTTGTTCTCAGCAATTAACTTTATATTCTGTATCACGGCAAATATAAAAACCATAAATGAGGGTTTTCCTGAACTTTCTATCATTAACGAGAAAACCAAACATCAGGTATGCACACATTTTCACCATACTATCTAGTTAACATTTAAAACTTGTCATTTCTACTATGTTGCTGTTTATTGACGTGATTTCAAATCTGGCTGTTGGTGAAAAAAAAGAGAAAAAATTGGTTTTAGAAGTAAAATTGTTTTGGGCATCTGGGTGGCTCAGTTGGTTAAGCAGTTAAGCATTTGACTCTTGATTTCGACTCAGGTCATGATCCCAGGTTGTGGAATCAAGTCCCATGTCGGGCTCTGTGCTTTCAGGGCACAGCCTGCTTGGGATTCTTTCTTCTTTCTCTCTGCCCCTCCTCCATGGTCTCCCTCTCTCAAAATAAATAAATAGACGTTTTAAAAATTATTAAAAAAAAGAACTAAAGTTGTTTTGATACAAGAATGAAATAATTTGTGTCAGGTCAGGGTAGGAACCATCTAATCTCTTCTCACCCATAAGAGCTCTGTACCTCAGCTACTGAGGGGCCCTGCTGGGGGCTTATCAATAAAAACATATGTAGAAGCAACAATGGCAAGGGCACCTTCACATAAGTACCTAGAGTCTGTGAAAACTCCCTGAGAGTGTTCAATCTGGTCCAAGTGGCTCTCCTCATCTAAAATAGCACTCTGAAGACCTTGGGGCAATTAGCTCCTGTTCCAGTAAAGGTGACTTCTTTACCAACAGTGACAAAAGCCAACCATGCAGCAACCCCAGAGGGTCATCTTGCCCATCAACACCAGTGTCCTAGTTCCCTAGCAATGTGCTCTAGCAAAGGGCACTGGACTTGGGCTCACCATTGGCTAAGCTGTCTCTCCTGAGTACTCACTCATATAAAAGTACACCTAAACTAAGTTTGGACTCTATTCCTTTCATCTCCCCTTGCCCGGAACAATAGTGTGATTAATCTATTATTGGTTTGGACTATGTTATTTCTTTATTTTTATTTATTTATTTATTTATTTATTTATTGAAGTGGGAGGGGCAGAGAGCGATGAGGGGAGAGAGAGAATCCCAAGCAGACTTGGCCCTGGCAGCACAGAGCCCGATGTGGGGCTTAAACTCATGAACCATGAGATCATGACCTGAGCCGAAATCAGGAGTTGGAAACTTAACTAACTGAGCCACCCAGGCGCCCCTTCATTGGCTTGTTAATAGACATTATCCTGTATGCTATTGGCTTATAAAATTCCTGAAATGAACCTGTATTAAATAAACTATTGGCAAAGACCATCTTAATCTCTGAGTATTGAGTTGCTTCTCCAAATGAAGCAAAAGTTAAGTCAAAATTGCTCCTCCACTCTGAATTCAAAATTTGTTTTTTCAAGTGTCTTATAACACCAACCAGTTTCCAATGGTTTCAAACTCTGCATTTCTACTGATTTGTTTCCACCACCACTTAAATACTCAACTCCCACCCACAGAGTACAATGTATGACCTTAAGTCTACTATCAGCTATCACCTTTCTCTCTCCTCCCATTGAGTTTCCTTTGACATTATCAAAGTGGAGTTATTTTTGGTTTAACACGGTTTTGCAGTTCTTTGCTCCTAGCATATACAAATAAAATTGATTTTTGTATATTAGTTTATATCTGTGTACTTTGCTTAATTCATTTGCTACTTCTGCTAGTTTTCTGTGTACCATGTATACAGTAATGCTGTCTGTAAGAAAAGACAGTTTTCTTTCTTTGCAAATTTCATGCCTTTAATTTTTTTCAACTTGTCTCATCAAAATGGCCCGAATCTGCAGTAGAATGGGGCACACATGTGGTAAGAACAGGCACTTTTGCCCTGTTTCCTAATTATGGAGGGTGCAGTTATCTTTTTAAAAAAAATTTTTTTTCAACGTTTTTTATTTATTTTTGGGACAGAGAGAGACAGAGCATGAACGGGGGAGGGGCAGAGAGAGAGGGAGACACAGAATCGGAAACAGGCTCCAGGCTCTGAGCCATCAGCCCAGAGCCCGATGCGGGGCTCGAACTCACGGACCGCGAGATCGTGACCTGGCTGAAGTCGGACGCTTAACCGACTGCGCCACCCAGGCGCCCCTGTTCTCAGTTTTTAAGAGGCTCTTATGCTTTGACTCTCTCCCACTCTAACCTCTTTTTTTTTTTTTCCTTCCCCTCCCCTATGGGTTTCTGTTAAGCCATCAGCCCAGAGCCTGACGCCGGGCTCGAACTCACAGACCGCGAGATCGTGACCTGGCTGAAGTCGGACGCTTAACCGACTGCGCCACCCAGGCACCCCAGAGGGTGCAGTTATCTTAAAGCTGGGATTGGGGTGGGGCGGGGGAGTTTGTAAGCTTATCTTTAGGGATGCCTTTATGTCTGCTTTTGACTGTTGATCAAGTTGAAGGCTATGGGGTTTGTGGTATGTAGTTAAATTTCTAAATTTTCCTTGTAACACCAGGATTTATTTTATTTTTGATGGCTTTCAATTGATATAACTGGTTAGACACCTTGGTTTGACTGCAAGACCAGAGAAGCATGAGCCAAGATTACCACCCGAGTCTTGATGGTTCAATGTGGAAACAGAACTTTCTGCGTCAAGGTTTACATAAAAAGGACCTTGAGGAGCTTGTGCCTGGATATCAGACGCACAACTCTCATTTTCTTGCTGTACCATATATTTTGCCTTTAGGTGAATAAGCTCTGTGAAGTCTTTTGAGCCCCTTAAAATATTCAAACTTGAGAAATCTGTGCTCTATTTTATGAGGAAAGCATTCAATTTTTCATCATTAAATATAACATTAGCTGCTGTTACTTTTATTTTCATGGATGCTCTTTATCATGTTGAGAAATGTTCATTATATTCCTAGCTTCAATGTTCATTTTGTTTTAAAAATTGGCATCTTCCGTGTGAGATATATATACAACACACACACACACACACACACACACACAATGGAATACTACTCAGCGATAAAAAAGAATGAGATCTTGCCATTTGCAACAACATGGATGGAACTAGAGTGTATCATTCTAAGTGAAATTAGAGAAAAACAAATATCATATGACTTCACTCATATATGGAGTTTAAGATACAAAACAGATGAACATAAGGGAAGGGAAGCAAAAATAATATAAAAACAGGGAGGGGGACAAAACATAAAAGACTCTTAAATATAGAGAACAAACAGGGTTGTTGGAGGGATTGTGGGAGGGGGGTGGTCTAAATGGGTAAGGGGCATTAAGGAGAACACTTGTTGGGATGAGCACTGGGTGTTATATGTAGGGGATGATTCTAGATTTTATTCCTGAAGTCGTTATTGCACTATATGCTAACTAACTTGGATGAAAATTAAAAACATTCTTATGGGTTTACAGATTCTAATAAAACATGACATTTTGATTGCCACTAGCCCCCCCCCCCCCAAATTGACATCTTCCAAAATGGTCACACAGTTTTTGTTCTTTATTAATATGGTGAACTGCACTGTTTAATTTTCAAAAGTAAACTAATCTTGCTTTATGAGGACAAACTCTTCTTGGCCATTGCACAGGATTGTATTTCTATATTGTTTAATTCAACTTGCTAAGATTTTGTTAAGACTTTCGCAGCTATACTCATGAGTAATATTGGTCTTTGGGGCTTGCTTGCTTTCTTACTTGTTTTCAATATCTTTCACATATACTGGTTGTATGAAACAAATTAGGAGCTCTTCCTTCCCTGTTTATTTTCTGTAAGTCTTTGGGAAAGATTAGGCCATATCTTCCTTTCTTTCATGTTTGGCAGAATTCAGCACTAAAGCCATCTGAGGTTGGGTTTTTTTGAAGGAAGTTTGTTGAATATAAATTCAATGTTTTTAATAGAAATGGAGCTACTCACATTTTATGTTCCATTTTTGTAATTTGTGTCAAGTTGAATTTTTTCAAGGAATATGTGTATTTCATATAAATCAAGTTGTCAAATTTTTTGGCATAGTGTCGCTCACAATATTCTCTTATTATTTGTATACCGTCTCTATCATCAAAAGTGATAAGCTCTTATTCCTAGTTGGTAATATATGTCTTTTTTATTAGTGTATTTACCAACTTTCTCAAAAATCAACTTCTAGCTTTATTAATTTTCCTTATGAATATTCAACATTTATTTGCCTGACTTTTATTATCTCTTTCCTTGTACTCATTTTGGGGATATTTTGTTCTGACTTTTCTAGCTCCTTGATGGTTTTGGATCTTTGGGATTTGGGATGTTTCTTCTTGATTACACAGTCACTTCAAGCTACAGATTTCTTATTAATTACTGCTTTAAACTAAATCCCACAGTATTTGATATGCTGAGTTTCTACGATCACTCAATTCATAATCTTTTCAAATATTTTCCTGTGATTTCTTTTTTAATACATAATTTTAAAAGCCTTTTTTAAAGTTTTGGAGATTTGTATAGATATTTTATTATTTTTACTTCTCAAAATTAATTAATTAATTAGAGAGAGAGAGAGAGAGAGAGAGAGAGTGAGCACATGGGCAGGGGAGGGGCAGAGAGAGAGGGAAAGAGAATCCTAAGCAGGCTCCACTCAGTGTGGAGCTTGAGGCAGGGCTCAATCCCATGAATGGTGAGATCATGACCTGAGATGATATCAAGAGTTGAAGGCTTAACTGACTGAGCCACCCAGATGCCCTAATTATTATTACTTATTTTAAAATAAATTTAATTTTTGGTCAGAGTACAGAATACTCTGTATGATCTCATTCTTTGAACTTTATTAGAACTTATATTTTGGCATGTAATCTATCTTGGTGAATGTACCATGTGCACATGAAAATAGTGTGTATTCTGCAGTACTCAATGTAGTAGCTATAAATTCCAATGGAATCAAGATAGTTGATGATGTCATTACCGTTTTCTATAATTTCACTGGTTTTTGTTTTGCCTACTAGTTCTAGTAATTGCTCAGAGGGGTGTTAAAATTTCTAACTTGGTGGAATTCTTCAATTTTTTCCCTTTAATTTCATCAAATATTACATCAGGTATTTAGAAGGCTTATTATTAGGTGCATTACACATGTTTTTTTATGTGATCCCCAGTAGCCACTCCAGTTATTTTATGCTTATAGACTTTAAGTGTCTATGCCTTTATGAAAGTCCTTTTCGTAGGTATAGGCAGACCCTTCCACTAGAATGCAGTGAAGGTGATGGGGTACATATGATTACATGCGTGTGAATGTGATTCGCTCTGCAGTATCCATCACAGTAGAACCTCTCTCCGGCCTTTCTGGTTTTGAAGAAGCAAGCTTCCCTGAATCCTACAACCACAAGGACAGAATGGTACCAAGATCCCGGCTATTGGGGAAGCAGATTCTTCCCTAGGCGAGCCTTCACTTGAGACCCCATTCTTGAGTATGGTACTCTGAATGCAGCCCTGTGAGACACCAAGCAGAAAACTCAGCTGAACTGCATGTGAACCCCTGCCCACGAAAACTGTGAGATAAGAAATGTGTTACAGTCCACTACTGTGTTTGTGGCAATTTGTTATACAGTAGTAAAAAGTGAATCCAGCAGGATTCCATTTGTTTATGTTCAAATAAACTTTGTGTATTCATATTTTTTGTGTATCTCTGTAGACAGCAAAGGTTTGGAGCCTGCCTTGTTCTCTATTATGGAGCACTCCTCCAGTGGTGGTTCAGGAATCTATGCTCCTTCTAAGTTGTGATACAGTCATTTCAAAACATGGGTTCTAAGGTTTCTGTGAAAGGGAAAAAGAATTGGCTTTTAACTGCTTCTGCTCAGAAATGACGTGTTTCAAATACGTGCAGTCCATTCGCCAGAAATAGGCACATGGCCCCCAACTCTCCCCAGCAGAGGCTGCGGATTGCAGGGAACAAAGAGAACATATAAAAGTTTTTGTCTATGCCAAATGCTTAACAAGGAACCACTGGTAATAGTATTAGGATAATCAATTTCACAAATGTTACTGTGCTTTCTGGAAGTTCTAGAGAATATAATTATGCAGTGGAGAAAAAACCCTTTAATTTTTAGAAATAATGAAGTCATCCTTAAAGTATTTGAAAATTAGAGGCTTATGTAATTGGAAAACAGAAGAAAATCAATCTTCACAATGATTATTTTCTCTATTCTCTGTCTTTTTAAAATCCAGTTCAGTCAGGATACAATGTAATCTCCATTAGTCCAATGAAACTAGTCTTGTCCAGCTGTCTATTCTTTGCCACTATTAATCGACTACTCAGCAGTGACTTGTATATATGTGTGTATATATATATATATGTATGTACATATATAGTCTTTTATATATTTATGTGTATATACCACTTTAATTGTATATTCACTATATGTACATATGCACACAAACTGAACATATAATCGTGGTTTTACTTTCTACATTTTTATCACTTTTTTGGATGGATTGTTTTATATAATTTATATTTTATATTTTCTTTTTTTAAAATTTTTTTTCAACGTTTATTTATTTTTGGGACAGAGAGAGACAGAGCATGAACGGGGGAGGGGCAGAGAGAGAGGGAGACACAGAATCGGAAACAGGCTCCAGGCTCTGAGCCATCAGCCCAGAGCCCCACGCGGGGCTCGAACTCACCAACAGCGAGATTGTGACCTGGCTGAAGTCGGACGCTTAACCGACTGCGCCACCCAGGCGCCCCTATATTTTATATTTTCAACCTCTGAATTTTAGAGTTCCCCAGAGCTCAAACACAGTCTATTTTTTCTCTACAAGATCTCTAGATGGTCTTATCTAGTCTTATGGCTTTAAATGCCATCTTACAGTAAGTGGTTCTGAAATTTATATCTCACAGTTGTGGTCTTTACTGTGGGAGCTTTTAAGATTTCCTCTTTACTATTACTGCTCAAGTTTTGCCAGAATGTATCTAGTTATGTCTTTTAAAAAATTTTATACTGGATCAAAAAAAGAGACAGAATTGAGCATATAAGGGTCAGTAACACCAGATAGAATATGAAGACACTTTCTCCAGATTGAGAAAAATTTTATTCCATTTTTAAATGGAATTCCTCTTCACCATTTATTTCTCTGTCTACATTTAAAATTGCTGCTGTATTGAAAATGTGGTAAAGTATTGCTTTTCCTATTACAACTTCTTCATTTTTTTCCTTAAATTTTACACAAGATCTTTCTTGTTTCTTAAGGTGTACATTTTCTGGAATATGGAGATATTAGTTAGAATAAGTGTGTGTGTGTGTGTGTGTGTGTGTGTAGAATCTCATGTCATAGAGTGAAGCAAGCCTCTTGGTTAGGTTGTCCCTAGAGTGTGAGGTCTTAGAGCAGGCACTGGGCTAGGAGTTCCCACAACTGTTGGCAAAGTTTTCCTCTGGGTTTAGAAGGTATTCCTGTGGCACCTTCATAGATAGAACTGCTTCTTCTTTATTTTCTTTCCCACCTGGCCCCACGAAGGGTTCTAGATTTTCCTCATGTTTCTACTATGATTGTCATTCAGGTCCCAGTACTTCACTAATAGCTTTTAAGTTCCTGGGTAGAATATGGAGAATGGAGTTATAATGATGAGTCATAATGGATTAAATGGATATATGGCTGTTTAGTGTCTGCTTAGAAATATTAACACTTCTCTTCTTGAGCATCGAAGGCGACCTGTAAAACTAGTGAAGTGATTACTTCCACAAATGAATCATAAATGCTATACTCTTGAAAATAAGAACGGTGTAGCCATATCCCTGTTGTTGTACATGTCCTATGCGCAGTGTTATCACTGTGTCTTGAGTTTGTATAATGTAATGCTGGTGAAATATTTGCTTTCCCTAGGCTATAAGCTGTAAGAAAACAGAAGTAGAACCTACATTCAAACAAAAATTGCTCTGTAAATTACCTGAATATTTTAACTTGATAGTATTCTCAGTGAAAGTCAAAATAGCGATTGTAGACTCAGCTTTGCTGATCAGAAAGACTTTAGAAGATGAAATATTAAAAAAAAATTTGTTCCATATAATAAAAATAATTAAGAAACATTTGCTTGTTGGAATGAACATAAGCCAGTATTTATCACCAGGTATGCGTTTGCAAAAAACAGTCTTCAGTATATTAAAGATAAACTTCTATAAAACGGACATCATAGGGAAGAATGTAATGCTGAAAAGTATGGTTTTACTATGTGCCAAATAATAAATCAACCAATTTCCATGCATATGTCATACAACAGAAACTAAAAAAAATTTCAAATTCTGTCTTCTCTTACAAATACATGTAAATTGTATTTGTGGGTTTTATATACTATGAAACTGCCAAACAGTTGATGGTGAGGATCAACTAGTCATGTCCTTGCTCAGGACAGAAGTCATGTATCAGAGGTAGTTTGCACATCCTGGAAGACGACAAAGTGTTTAGATCTGTGTATCTTGGAACAAAGTATTAATACCAATAAATAGAAAAATAAATATCAACATAAGCCACCTTGTTTATATTACATAATATCAACAATATAATTGAGCTTATATGTCATAGAGAGCACTATACAATTACTGTTGAAATTTGTAATATTGTTAAGACATGATTTGTCTCCAGGTTAATAGACGTAAGGAATACTTACAGTCATCATAATTCATAAATGGTTTTGTAAAAGACCGAGGCTGAGACTTGACTGATGCTCATGTTCTAATCTTTGTCCCCTCTGGCTAGTCTCTTGTCATCTCTGGTCCTCAGTTGCTGTAATATTATTGAATTGGCATAATTGATCTCACAGATCACTCCCTCTCTAATATTGTAGGATATTGTGATTCTATAGCAATATGATGTATGGTGAATGTTACAAGGATAGTACTTAGCAGCTATGATAAGGGGTCTGGTATTTGACTATATTAGGGTATCCTAGCAAAAAACTTTTCTCTGCTAAAATTACAGCTCCTAGTGTTTGCACATTACTGAAGTATGCATCCTTAAAAGAAAGTGCTACATTCAGAGGGGTGGGAGAGACAGTGAACATGGCCCATTTACCACTACCGAAGTCAAAACAGAGGATTATGCTTTTAGTGTATTAATAAGTAAGATCTCAAAGTTTGCAAGTGAGAGAAAGGACACTGGAATAGCAGATAGGTTGACAATTTATTAGCCTTTTGGCATGGGTTAAGATAAATCAAAGCATACACTGTAGAGATGATAAATTTAAACAGTCTTTTAAATAAGTGATTTAATAATGACAAATAAATTTATAATGATAACACATTTGCTTTACATCCCTAATCATTTGAATTGTTCAAGTGGGAAACAAACCTCAGCCTGATGTAGGAGGGGAAATTAGGAAAAATTTCCTTTTTTTTTTTTTTAATGTACTAATATAGTTTCTTCCAACCATTGGAAAAACTGCAAGGTGAAACTATAGAAACTGGGATTCTTCCAGCCCCTCAAAATAAACTGAGGTCCTGAAAATGTGAAACAAAATAGTAATTTTTATAACTTCAAGGGGTTTAGGTAACTATATTCAGTAAAATTTCTAGTCAAAATTATATGAAAAACTAAAGAAATTTGTTTTAAAGTACTCAGAACAATATGTGAAATAATAATAATGCCAAGTCAAGAATCTTCAAATCTGAATATACAGGCATTCGTAAAAATCTTAAGTCTTGGATAGAGTCGTCTCTACAACTTTGCAATAGCTAAAGCTTAGGCCGGCAATAAGAAAATTCTTCATCAAACAGGTGTTGCTTTCAGCATTAATCAATACATAGAATAGCAAGCATAGTGAGAAGGAAGGATTGATTAATAAGAGAAATGCAAGTTCCCAATGAGGAAAATGCTTTAGTCCAGGTCTTACTATGATTTCCTGACTGATACTAGCAAAATTTAATTTCAGTTTTAAAGAAGTCTTCAAAGATGTACATCTCTTAGAGTTTTAAAAATAAGCCAAATGATGTGGGGATGTATAAATATAGAGCTAATGTTTTTCCATGTGTCATATGGTCCATATTGCTTTATGTCGAGTTGCTAGATTCTTTGTTGATTATAGCCCTGGTAGGCCATCTGTTAATACTAGATTATACAGCCTTTAATATAGTAAAAAGTCATAGTAATGTTCATTTCACCTAGGCACATATTATTTTTGTTTTTATTGAAATATATTTGGCATATAGCATTGTGCAAATTTAAGGTGTACAAGATGTTGATGTGATACATTTATATATCGTAAAATGACTGGCATTGTAGCAGTAGTTAGGAACTATCACGTGTCACAAAATTATCATATTTTTGTGGCGGGGAATAGTTAAAATCTAGTCTTTTAGCAAGTCTGATAATTATAATACAGTATTATAATATTATAATATACTGTATACTGTATCATATAATATTATAATAATACTATATTCCTAAAATTTGTATGGAACCACAAAAGATTCCAAATAACTCAAGCCATCCTGAAAAAGAACAAAACTGTAGGTATCACACCTCTGGATTTCAAACTATACTACAAAGCTGTAATAATTAAAATGTATGGTTTTGGCATAAAAATAGGTAATAAACCAATGGAACAGAATAGAAAGTCCAGAATTAAACCCCCACAAATACAGTCAACTAATATTTACCAAGGGAGTTAAGAACATTCAATGGAGAAAGAGTAGTCTTCCAACAAATGGTGTTGGGAAAACTGGATAAACAAAGCAGAAAAATGAAATTGGGCCCTATCATCTACCACTCATAAAAATTAACTCAAAGTGGATCAAAAACTTAAACAGAAGACCTGATTCTATAAAACTCCTGGAAAAGAATGTAGAGCAGAGTCTCCTTGACATTGGTCTTGGCAATGATTTTTTAGATATGACACCAAAAGCACAGACAACAAAAGCAAAAATCTAGTGGGATTACACCAAACTCACCCAGGTACACACTAAAATTTTCCAAGAGTCTATTGTTGACACCAAAACACTTTATTTAGGTTTGTAGAATCATGAACAATTATGGGATTGTTTTCAGATAAAAGTTACTCAACATTAATATTACTAAGTATCCTGAGTATTTTACTTTGCAGCTCTGATTAGATTTGGCCACGACAGAACAACAAAGCGTCAACGCAAGAGACATACAGATAACCTTGAAAAAAAAATAGATGAAAATCTTTAAATATGTTGGTGTCTCTGGTTAATATTATTCCTCAAAATAAATGAACTAAAATTTCTATACTTGAAGAATTTGTTTCACAATGCATCATGAAACTAAACAATGGTGAGCAGGTCAAGGGTAAGAGATGGGGCTTTCACTAGCAGAAAAATAAAATTATTTCTTACACTGAATAATTCATTATGTTTGTAGAATGAGATATTATATAGTAAACTATTAAGTATTGAGGTCAGAAACTTGTATTATTCAAATTAAGATTCAGTAATAAAATTACCCTTTCTTTAATAAGGGACATTATAAACAAAGGCTGTATTTCCCTTCAAAGGTATTTGTTTCGCTAGAGAGGCACTTGGGTGACTTAGTTGGTTAAGCAACCAACTCTTGATTTTGGCTTGTGTCATAATCTCATGGTCCATGAGTTCAACCCCTCGTGGAGCCTACTTGGGATTGTCTTTCTCCCTCTATCTCTCTGCCCCTCTCCCCTCTCTCTCTCTCTCTCAAAAATAAATAAACTAAAAAAAGGTGTTTGTGTAGCTAGAATATTCTATTGCTTTTGTCATTGTATTTGAAAATACCTTTGCAAAGACCATCCTTTGCCATAGACACATTTGCCACAGACACCACATGTTTCTATTGTTCAGGCCCTTCCTTACCTAATGTTATTTGCTTTATCCCGCAAGCATTTGATTTTATGACTTTAGGACCACTGGGTTGGATTTTACTTGAAAAAAGTAAAGCATACTATAACAGACTGATTGTGACTCAAATTATTATGTTTTTCTATATCATATCTTTGAAATATGACTTTGCTTACTTCTCATCAAACAGTGAAATCACTTTCCTGAAGGCTTTAACATGGGCTAAACTGGTGACGTATTTCTTCCAATAGAACATGACTATAGTGATGTTCTGCCATTCATGAGACTAGCCTTCATAATGATGGAGACAGAGCTTGGAGGAGAATAAGAGAGCACTTGAAGAAGAGTTAAGTTTCTGGAACTGAGGCTGTCTATTAGCCTCCAGCCAAACATGAGAGAGCACCTAACCACTGTCAGGTTACATGTTCATCCACAGCTGCATGCAGACACATGAGTGAGCCCAACTGAGAATTAAGATTTCCCGAGTTGATTCAGACTATTAAGCGTTAATGCATACTTCTTGTTTACGCCATTAAGTTTTGGTATACCAGCTTCCGGCAGCAATAACAACTACAACAAAAACTGCTTATGGGTACACAAACTTCATTGGTAATTTTCTGAAGGCCAATTGTACACAAAGCCATCAGAATGCAGCAAAACTAAATCATATTACCTGGTTAAAAATGGCAACATTCAATTTTTCAATCCTTGCTATTGGCTGGTAATTTTCTCAACCAGAACCATGCAAATAGGTAATTAAGCAAAATAGGTAATTAAGTAAAACCTTCCATTACCTTTTGTTGCCGAGAGGTCAAAGTTTATTAGTGTACTGTTTGAGGCTTTTCACAAAGTATTCTGAACCAAGCTTAGAGATGTCTACCTGCCATAAAACCGTAGGCATCCTCATCACAATATGTCAGTGCATAACTCTTGGATGCACTCTACTTGTTTTTCTTCATGACTTCACTCATGCTACCTGTCTTACTGATAGACTTTTCTACCTGAGGAAAGATGGGTTATCTCTATGACACAGCTAAAAATTCCTCTCTGCAGTAAGGCTATACTTGGTTCTGAAGACGATAGAATTGCCTCCTATCTTGTACTCTCAGAACCTGAGTCGTTTTGAACTGCTTCATGAACAGTCATCATAACAAGGCACTCACTAATACAAAACTGGATTCTCTGCTTGTTGTCTCACATGGCTGATTCCAAGGTCAAGCCACTTTCATGCTCATTAAGGTTGTTGGTCAAATTCATTCCTTGTGGTTATAGGACAGAGGTCTCTCTTTCCTTGCTGGATGCCCAACAAGGACACTCATGTTTCCAGAGCTATGTGCCTTCCTCATTACATGCTCTCCTCCACCTGCAAGCCAGGAATGTCACATCAAATCCTTCTCACACTTCAAATCTCTCTGATTTTGCTCTCTGTCACCAACCAGAGAATAACTCTCTGCTTTCAAAGAGTTCATTGTCTTGGAGATTAGATAACCTCCATGTAAACCAGTAAACAACCACATAATCTCCCTTTTAATTACCCCCTTTTCATTACTTCAAAATCAACTGATTGGTAACCTTAATTGCATCAGAAAAATCCCCTGCTATGTAACACAATAGGATTGCAATGTTCTATCTCCATCATATTTACAACCTTAGAGATCAGTGTAGGAAATCTTAGGGGTGAGTGGGAGAGAGTTGGTGTTAGGATTCTGCCTAACACATATGCCTTCTGTAAATTGGTCTGATACTACATAGAGTGTTGTGGTAGAATCATTGTTTAAATATCTTTGTAGCTAGATCATTGGTTCCCTCAGCACAAATATTGTGTCTGCATTCATCAATTATTCCCAAAATCTAGTATGTTTGGTACCTAGCTCGGGTTAAGTATATAACAAATATCCATTAAAAACCAGGATTAATTATTGGTAAATAAAAGAGTATGGAATCCCATTCTTATGATGTAAAAGAAGAAAATAAGCACAGACCATCATGTCAGAAAAAAATATCAAATTGATTGACTCTTGGAAGTAGCTTTCTTATAAGCTACTTTATCACATTTACAAATCTCAATCTAAGTAAGTTATTCGAATATTTGAAAAGATATTTGAATATAAATATATATTTATAAATATATAGAAATAATATGTATTATAATAATTATATATAATATATTATATAATTATATGCATATAATTACATATAATATACTATAAATAAAGTATAAATTTATTATATTAAAAATATATAAAAAGTTCCTTTGTTGAACTTTGGGTCCACAATATAAAGGATTTTTTTTACTTCCTTGTCGCAGAAATTAGAACATTGATTAATTATTATTACTTACTGTATAAGAAAATTAGCAAATAAAATTATTCTAATCTAAATGTAAAATTAAACCCTTACTTATATGTTATGAGTCTGTAATAATAATTTTCTTATGGCTCTAAAAATCCAATGGCAAAGGTAAAGGATGTTGTGATGTTTTAGTTTACAGATTTCTATTTTCCCTTTTCATAGAGCTATTTTATAAGTAATACATTTCTGTTTCCCTTTTATGAGACGACATGTTACAACAATTCTTGCCCTCTTGACAATGTGTAAAACCATTTCTGCTTTTAGTTCCCTAAAGCAAAGCTATTATCCATGTAGGGAAAACAGCAAGTTAGCATTTTTGATGTAAATCTTTCAGTTGTTATGTATTGTATTTTACTTAAAGGCATTTTCTTCCTTAACATTTTATGCAATTACAGCTGGGATAAAAAAAAACATAACATTACCACAAGAAGTAAAATATTGTTCCTGTGGGTCTGCCTTGAGGTAGCAGGATGAACAATTTTCCTTCTGACATGGATGTCAGTTAACATTAGCAAAATGACCTAAAGTGATGTATTTTGTTGTTTTATTAGAGTAATGCAAGACTAGCTAGACATTAAAAAGTATTCACAATCATCGCATCATCCTGGAAATACTCATTATTCGATAGTTACATATTCATGTTGACAATGGCAAAAACTTTTCACAAATTTATGAGTCCTACATTGTTGCTTTTTTTTTCTTTTCTTTTTGGATCCTTTCTCCGCAATTAAATTGAAATATGTTTGACAAACATTTAATTAACATCAAGGATCCTGTAATCTAGTTTCTAATAGAAATAACATTCGTACACCTTAATAAGCAAATAGTAGTCTTTAGAGATTCTTATAACCACTATACTATTTGATGCTTATCTATTCTTATTTTATTTAAAAAAAATTTAACGTTTATTCATTTTTGAGAGACACAGAGAGACGGAGTATGAATGGGGGAAAGGCAGAGAAATAGGGAGACACCGAATCCGAAGCAGGATCCAGGCTCTGAGCTGTCAGCACAGAGCCCAACATGGGGCTCGAACTCACGAACCATGGGATCATGACCTGAGCTGAAGTCAGGTGCTTAACTGAATAAGCCACCCAGGTGTCCTGATGCTTATCTAGTCTATAGTGTATAATGTACTGGCAATTCACACATTTATATCTTTAGGTTTAACCTTCAGCCTTCCATTTCTTTTATCTAAGGCATTTGTCCAATAAATGAAAGATAGATACTGATTATGTATTTTGATGCCATGGGTGTAGCTGTAAGATGTTAAAGTGATGTTTCAGCTACAAGGAAATGAATGAGAAATTACTTTTCTCTCCATCTCAAGTATATAAGTTAGAACTTTATAAACCCAATATTATAAAACATTTTTAAAAGTAACATGACTAGGGGCAAAGATAAAGCTATAAAAGCATCTAAGTGCTTCAGTAAAGAGTCTGGTTGGATAGTTTTCTCCTACACATAGAAGAGCTATCTACCCCTTGTTAACAACAAATTTTGTTTTAACAATGATAAAAATAAAAGTAGCATATGTTAATTATAATGACTGTAAAAAATATAAAATCATAAGGAAAGGGATGTCAATTATCCCTCATTACTCATTTTGAGAAAAACTGTTATCAAAAATCTTATAAAGTTCCACATTTGAGGAAGTCATGGAGAAGTCTGTGGAATCTCACAGATTAGGGAATAAAATGGAAATTTATGTAAACTAATTATTAGAAATGAGTGGTCCTCAACTAACATATAACGGATTATTTTTTAAAATTATGCACTCATTTGTTTATTCAGAAATCCATACGTGGACTTAATATAGTGCAAACACAGTTCCCATACTTAGAACACCTATGAGCCAGATAGACAAATGTCCCGAATGTCCTGGAGTTTATATTCTGGTGGGGAAAGCAGGGAGTGAACAATAAGTATCATAAATTGTAAGTTGTAAGTATTGAATAACACGACAGGACTTCATTGAAAATCTGAAGGAGGCAAGGGTTAACCAAGCAGGTGCCAGAAAGAAAAACTAGAACAAGAGTTGTCGGGAGGCTCCTGGGTGGCTTCCGCTTAAGCATCTGACTTTGACTCCGGTCATGATCTCACAGTGTGTGGGTTCGCGTCCCACATCGAGCACTCTGCTGTCTACACACAGTCCACTTCAGATCCTCTGTGACCACCCCCCTGCCCCTCCTCTACCTGATCTCTCTCTCTCTCTCTCTCTCTCAAAATAAATAAATAAACTTACAAAGCATTGTCAGGCAGTGTGGGGCCTGGCTGAGCTTAAAGAGAAGAAAGGAGATGATATAAAAATTATAATAAGCAAAGACTGTCCAAGTAAGGCATTAAGATGATCTATTAAATAGCATGTTTGTTTGATTCTGTCAGAGGAGCGTGTGTGTGTTTTCCCTCACACGCAGAGAAAAAGCATAGAAGAAAATAAGAATGGTAAAAAAGGAGTAAACATGTAGAAGAGGCATTGAGATTTCATAGAAGTATTTCACCACCTTACATGTTTTAAACTAATTACTAAAGGAGTACAAATGTATAGAAAGGTAACAACTATATTCAAGTAAAATATAAAGAAAGAAAGAAAAGCACATTAGACAACACAGTGTGAAAAATGTTGATTTACAAAGCAGAATACCTTTATAATGTAAACAAAGCTGAAGCGGTGTTATAAGAACAGAATTTTATCATTATTATTGAATTATAGTTGACACACAATGTTAGATTAGTTTCAGGTGCACATCATAGTGATTTGCAGTTATGCTGGGCTCACAAGTATACCTGCCATCTGTCACCATCAAACACTGTTACAATACCATTGGCTGCATTCCCTGTGCTGTAGCTTTTATTCCTGGGACATATTCATTTCATAAATGGGACCTGTGTCTCTCTTCCTCTTCATCCAGTTTGCTACCCCACCCCACCCTGCACCATCAGTTTGTTCTCTGTATTTATGGGTCTGCTTCCACTTTTTGTTTGTTTATTTATTCATTTCTTTTGAAGAGCAGAAAATATTTTGTAAAGATAAAAAAGAAGGAAAGATGGAGGGGGAAGAAGGAAATAAGAAAGAGAGAGAGAGAAAGGAAAGGGAAAGAGGAAGAAGGAAGGAAGGAAGGAAGGAAAGGAAGGAGGGAGGGAAGGAAGGAAGGAATGAAAGGAAGGGAGGGAGAAAAAGGAAAGGACAGACGGAAGGAAGGTAAAATGTAAAAACCTCAGCCAATCTTCCTGGACAGACTGGAATGCACCTCACAGCCTATGTCCTCATGGCGGATAGTGACATGTGGCCCCAGACCTCTCACTTTCTTTTCAGGTATGGAGGCTGGTTTATCTGACAAGGTCTCCACTCTATATTCCTAGCACAGAAGGTCACACTCTTGTCAGAGAGAGAGAGGCTTCCATTTTAGAAAATTAACTTAAGAATCTTACTGCCTCAGAGTATTGGAAATCCCCAATCTTTCTATCTTAAACAACAAAAGGAAGTACACAAAAACCTTCCCTCATGGGATAAGAAGTCCATCTTCTTTTCTCCATAGTATTACAACTTGAGCAGAAGCATATTCTGTAGGTTTTCTTCCTTCTTTTTTTTTTTAACCTTCAATTATGATTTTAGGAGAAATCCTTTTAGCTGGGTTTAAGTCTTGATTTATACTTCTAATTATATATGGCTTCCTGAAATAGTCTCATTAAACACTGAGTCCATAAGCTTATCTTTATGAAGTATTTCAAACTGTAGCTGAGCCTTTTAACCCCCAAGGAAATAGATGAAAGAGGGGAGGATTTTTTCAGGAATATTTGAAATATATTCATAATGCATATCATCAGTCTTTAGCTTTCTATATCAAGCAGTAATGCTTTAAAACCTACTAGTTTCTAGATTTTATTTTATTTTCTTCTGATGAAAGTTTTCTAATTCAAAAAAAATTTTAAGTGTATTTATTTAATTTGAGAGAGAGAGTGTGGGCGGGGTAGGGGCAGAGAGAGAGGGGCGAGAGAATCTCAAGCAGGCTCCGCACTGCCATCACAGAGCCCAATGTGGGACTCAAACTCATGAACCATGAGATCATGACTGAAGCCAAAATCAAGTCAGGTGCATAACTGACTGAGCCACCCAGACGCCCCTATATTTCAGATAATCACTTAATTATTCACAACTTTTAGTTTCGGTGTCAATGAAAATTACCTATCCTGCCATATTAGTTTCTTAGGGCTTCCATAAGGTATTATACATTGGTTTGCTTAAAACAACAGACACTTATTTTCTAATAGTTCTGGAGACCAGAAGTTCAAAATCAAGATGTTGGCATGACCATCTTTTCTTCTTCCATAGAAGAATCCTTTTTTGGGGTGCCTGGGTGGCTCAGTCGGTTGAGCTTCTGACTTCGGCTCAGGTCATAATCCCCCTGCTCCCGAGTTTGAGCCCCACATTGGGCTCTGTGCTGACGTCTCAGAGCCTGCAGCCTGCTTCACATTCTGTAGTCTCCCTCTTTCTGCCCCTCCCCTGCTCATACTCTCTCTCTCTCTCTCAAAAATAAATAAAATATTAAAAAAAAAAGAATCCTTCTTCCTTCTCTCATTCTACTAGTTGGTGATTGTTGACAATCCTTGACTTTCCCTGGCTTCCAGCTGAATTAACTAATCTGTGCCTCCATGACCTTCTTCCTTCTATGTCTCTGTGACCATGTGTCCTTTCGTCTTCTTATAAGGATACCAATCATTGAATTTAGGACCCCTAATACAGTGAGACCACATCTTAACTAATTGTATCTGTAAGGATGCTTTTTCCAAATAAGGTCGTGTTCTGAGGTTCTGGGTGGAGGGGGGAATTATACAACATAGTATACCCGTTATGTACAAAATATGAAGATTAAGACATTTAAAAAGTATTTCCAATGTTATTTGAGATGTACGTTTTTTGAGAAGAAGGAGAACTCTCATCCCTGGACTTCTCTGAAATGCTTTCATATTCCTCAATAAAGACAGACTCTGGATAAGTCTGATGTAGATGAATCTCAGGACCACTGAAGAAGCTCTCATCTTTCTAGAAGGAGTATGCATTGGCCAATGCCCACCAGCTGGTGTTTCTCAGTTGAGCTTGCATCTGTAAAAAAAAAACTGATTTCCGCAGAATTTCTTAATTAATAGATGCCCTCTAAGAATTCTCTAGGAAAGCCATTCAAGCTAAAAGATATATGCCTATTTTCAAATTAAAAATTAATAATTTTGGTAAATTGCAGTTTTGCACTCCATATTCATTCTCTTTGTGAGTAGCTTGTAGAAACTTGTGTTCACGTGATGTATGCTTTGTAGGCATTTGTGGACGGTGAATTCCTTGAGTGACAGGGCCTGTATTATTCATTTATGAATTTACAAAATTAACAAGCTTTCCATCCAGGGCAGGAGCTCCGTGTGTATCTATCATGAATATATGGATGGATGGATGAGCTGTGATGGCATATTGCTCTCTCAATCATCTAATATGACATTTTACACTGCTCTTTTTTTTCTTTTTCATTCGTTGGAATAGAGATCACTCAATACAGTTCAAATTATTTACACTATAAAGCAAGCCATGAGTTTCTCTATCATACTATTTAAATATGTAAATGTATACATGATAGTGTTTTTCCAATATATCTTTAAAGGTGTTTGGCTCTCAGTACTGAACCTCATTATGACTGAGGACCGTGGAAATACAGTGCTCTTATATGTGGATTTTAAAGATCTTCCTGCATTTCTGGTGTTCATCCAGACTCATAGATATCCATTTATAGATGAAATAGCATAAACCTACATTCTTTTCCAGATATCTTTCATTGAGATATGTATTCAGTTGTTAGTCTCCAATAGCTATTTGTGGGGAATTGAGCAGAGAGCAGAGACATTTGTACCAAGTATCTCTGGGATGATTCGAAGTCCATACATTAACCATGCCGCCAACTGATATTAGTCAAAAGGAGTCATGATCTTCAAATTCCTCGCATAAAGTGTGGGAAGCTTTGCAGTCTAACAAATCTCACCCGAGCTGGATAGAGTTAGGTATGGTCTGCAATTGGCCAGTTGCTAAATCTTCTGAATGTCTATCTAGAAACACTTTCCTGTTCTCCCTATATAATCATTCATGGTAACACTCCAAGAACTGCCAAGAACAGAAATTCCTTGTGGAAATCGGGACATACAATTTTTTATTTTAATATAATAAACTTCAGGTAGCATGATCACTTTTTTTAACAAAAGATAAATAAAATATACATCCATATTGATTTGCGTTTAAGTAGGAAAAAACTTCATGACAATGAATGTAGTACTCTCTGCCTTGTCTTCGTCTTTTGAAATTGAGTATGTATCAGTAAGATGCACTACACACAAATACACACATACATTCACACACCCCACGTGTAATGCTGTTAACGTTGGGGAATTTACTAATGTGTAGAATGGACAGATTATGTAGGTACAGAGTCCTCTTTCTGAGAATGGAATTTTAATAATGTATAATCCTGTTTAGAAGTATTGCAAGTTGTGCTAGCAGGTGCTTCATATACAGAGTTTCCAAATAAATAGTTCTTTACTGAATAAAGAAATACACGAAGAAACCAGTGTCATCCTTTTCTCTAAAAATTATTATTCCTTCACCTAGGGAGGTAAGGATATTAAATCACTATTTGAAAGCAAAAGTTTATTACAATTTTGTCCTAAAATCTTCGTGTTTGTAGCCTTTCTCAACAATACAATGCCCAAATACAGAGAATAATTTATTTGATTTTCTGGCTTCTTATAGATATAACTTATGTATGCATTGCTTACAGAAACTATATTATCTATTACATTTAAACTTAAATTGATTCTCCAAAATAAGTTTAACATAATTTTCTTATAAAAATTTTATGTATTTTTTTATTATGCAGGAATTGTCTTTGAAAAACACAAGAAAGGGCTATTTTCAGTTTGGACACAAATAACCTTTAAAAATATAATCATAGTTTCAAATCCGTTGTGGCTTTTTTTCCTTTTACATTCATTATTGATACATGTTTTGCTCCAGATCTTTGTAGCCTGAAGTAATTTGTACAGATTTAACATGGTTGGATATAAAGGAAAACTGATGGTTAGAAAGTCTCTATATCCTCTATAACAGTGTGATATATTCATGAAAACTGATAACGATTTCACACTCAATCTATATGTCTTTGATTAAAATATAGACCTCTTTTATGAATGCTCATTTACAAATTGATGTTTATTTTTAAAATTGCTCTGAGCTGTGTATTTTGTTAAATTTCTTCTAGTCTTAATACTTTTGGTACTTAACAGAAATTCGAGCACCTACCTTATGTGTAATTTGAAGATAAATGGCCTGTTACTCCCTCTCTCTCTGCTCCTCCCCTGCTCATGCCCTGTCTCTCTCTCCTTCAAAAATAAATAAAAACATTTTAAAAAAAGGAAAAAAAAAAGAAAAAAGAGGCACCTTGGTGGCTCAGTCAGTTAAGCGTCCGACTTCAGCTCAGGTCATGATCTCATCGTTGGTGAGTTTGAGCCCCGCATCAGGCTCTGCGCTGAAAGCTTAGAGCCTGGAGCCTGCTTCAAATTCTGTGTGTCTCTCTCTCTGTCTCTGCTCATCCCCTGCTCATGCTCTGTCTCTCTCCTTCAAAAATAAATAAAGACATTAAAAAAATTTTAAATGGCCTGTTAATTTTTCTGATAGTCCATGTTACCATGAACACTTAACCACTGAAGCATCCTATGTGTTGGTAATGTTCTAAGGCACCGACCTATCATTAAAACGATACTATTTTATTTATTTTTTAAATATTTTTCTTAATTGTGCTTGTACCAATTCTGAAAATAATGGATGTGTGTAGACTCTTGTACTTATTAATTTGGTGAATACTACGTTTGTAAAATTATCCCTTTATACTTCCGTCCTGTTTCTTTCTAATTATAGGCTTTTCGTGCTATCGATGACATAGCTATTTTTTTATTATTTTCTATAGAGGTGATTAAAGTATGAATACAGTTTACTAGAATTGAATTTTACCTGACAACTGGAAAATGAGTAATGAAGAAATTCAGATTGGGCTAGGTCAGGCAACTTGGACGGATGACTACTACAGGGGTGTTGGAGTTAGGATGCTAATGTTTGAAACCTGCTACTCCTCCCTCCCACCATCTGTGTGACCTTGAACAAGTTACTTAACCTCTCTGGGCCACCTGTATAATGGAGTTAATAACAACTAGCTGACACACTAGATAAAGTTAAATAATTTTAAATAGGTAATTTCATTAGCACTGAACCCATAATAGAG
Organism: Prionailurus bengalensis; assembly: GCF_016509475.1. Lineage (NCBI taxonomy): Eukaryota > Metazoa > Chordata > Mammalia > Carnivora > Felidae > Prionailurus > Prionailurus bengalensis. The sequence goes on from NC_057343.1 coordinate 230,396,712, forward strand.
TTTCACAAGATTGAGAACCATTTTACATGAATTCAGTAGTTACATGTTCATTCAATACTTAGAGCAGTGGACCATCACAATCTACCCCTGCTTTATGTGTTTAAAAGTTTTTCCCATGGATATTACCATAAGTACGAAAAAGAAAAAGACTTCTGATGGTGGGAAAAAATTGTGTGACTAAAATGGTAAAAGAGGTAAATATTTATTGACTATTTTTCTTGAATCAGGTGTTAGCCGTAATGTTGCACTTTAAACAATGAGCAAAGTCAAGTCACTGACAAGGACAGTGTAATCTAATTAGGGAAGAATGAACTAGAAATTGTGGTTTTCTCCTGAGAAGATGCACTGGGGAAGACGAAGGTATTAGAACCTTCTGAAAGTACTGAATGGCGTGGAGGTAGAGGAAACCAAAGAGAAATGCATGGGGTCAAACCAGTGTTTGTACTAGAGGAGTAAGCACTACCTTTGTCTCCTGTAGGTCAGCAGTGAGGCATGAAATTAGGTGGATCTGGGGTAGAGAATGAAGCGGCTTAAAAGAATCTTCTGGAATTTTAGCTCTGTTTTTGTGGCATAAAAAAATAAGCATTTTTCAGGAAATGAAATAGTCATTGAGTTTTTAAGTGTATTCATGATAATTAGGTTTGATGATGAAACCACTGCAAAAGACAAGGCTGTTTAAAGGTAAATACTTTACCTTAAAGGTATTGACAATAGACATGCAGTTTGAGGGAAATGTGTGCTGGTTACATATGCCGGTCAAAACAAAAGGTTGATTAAAATAGAATATCAACCACAGTGTACTCGACCAAAACCATGAAAATGATGAGGAGATATACTTTATGTTGTTATTTTTATTGTGGCATTTTTACTCTAAGTAATAGGAACATATTCACTAAATATTATATGTAATAAAATATTCTGATTTCCAGATAGGTGAGCTTGAAAATTTAAATCATATTTTATCACTAGCTTATTCATCTTTATGCTCCAGAATCTAGGGCAATGCTTGCATTTAGTGAGTACTTCATAAATACCTAGTAGAATGAATTAATGAGTGACTAGCTGAATTAGCAAACATCACTGTTGGAAGGACATCAGAAGGGTACAGACGCAGGAGATATCATATAGGTCGTACTTGTATCTGATATTTGTGGCCATCAGCGGAAGAGTGATAACTCTGTGTTGTTTACCACAGTGAGAAACTAAAGAAGATGAACTTAAAAACATGTTCTCTTTTTCTTATGGTAATTCAGAGATAACTGGACCTTGTGTGAAATACCCAGCGAACCACTGAAAATTCTGGGCCAAGCTCAGATCGTGGGGAATCCACAGACTGGGGAATTGACCATGTGACCAGTGAACAAGAGAAGTGGTAGTCTGAGGTGAATGTATGGCGAAAGTAGAAAGAGACTGATATACAGGACATATAGACTAAAGATAGATTTATAATTGGGGACTTAATTTGACATGAATGAGCCCTGATACAGAGTCTTGAAAAAAAAGATCACACTTGAGAGGAGATTTCAAGGTCAGAGGTTGTAGTTATGAATGTCAAACGCTACGAGGAGCCAAGGATGACCAGGGGTTGATGGTATCAACTTATACTCTCCTTCATTAAAAGGTTTGTTGAATGGGGAGAAAGAAGTGGAAACATTTGGTGTTATACTACTTTGGTTTTTGTTTGTTTGTTTGTTTTTTGTTTTTTAAACAATTATTTATTTTTGAGACAGAGAGAGAGAGCATGAACAGGGGAGGGTCAGAGAAAGAGGGAGACACAGAATCTGAAACAGGCTCCAGGCTCCGAGCCATCAGCACAGAGCCCGATGCGGGGCTGGAACCCACGGACCGTGAGATCATGACCTGAGCCGAAGTCGGACGCTTAACCAACTGAGCCACCCAGGCGCCCCGGTGTTCTACTTTGAAACGATAATAGACAATAAAAGGGAAATGAAACGAGAGGTTATCCTTGAAAATATATTTTTAAATCTTGTATACTGACTCAGAGGGGCCAAAATCTTCCAAAGGGAGTCCTTGGGTTTCCAGAGGAGAAAGAAGCGATAAGTGATGCAACAGGGTCCAGAGGAAATGGATGGGAAAAAATTTTATTTTATCCAAAACAGATTTCTCCAATATGTGAAATGAATTCAACGGAAGCAAAAGATAAATTGCCCTCCTTGTCTATGAGAGCTTAAAAATCGAGCTTTTCTGCCATAAATTCGGTTTACTGGGCAGACAGAGATATGTGCCCCATTGTTCAAACTCTAACATAAAACCATGTATTCAGAACATGTCAAGGAGAAAACCAATTATGCTGTATTGCAAGCAAATGAGCTGTGAAGCTGGTCCAGAAATAAAAAGGAAAAAAAAATCAGGTGAAGTGACAGAAAATATGAACGTATGGAAGATAAGAATATAGGGGGAAGTGGGTGACTCATAGATTCTGGCTGCCTATTTACAAGCCTAAAATTTAGATTGGCCCAAGGGTACTTTAATTTTTGAGATAATTGCATTTTACTTCATTATTAGGAACGATTTCATTTTACTTCTAAGTTCTGGAAGCCTAAGGGTAGAGGATTAGATTTGAACATTTGCCTGCCTCTCTTTTCTCCCTCTCATTTTTCCTTTAAGACCATGGAATCACTGGGTCCTCTTTATATTTGTTACCTTCTTTTCTCTTTTTTAAAAATTGCTTAAAGCGCTGCATGAGGCTATTAGGTAATTCAGATAACCTAGGATGTTACTAATCAAGACCCACACTCCGAACACCACGCGGTGAATAGATGAAGAATTTTGGTCCACTTTCTGCTGTGAGAGAGGTAAAGAGAAAGTTTCTTCCATTTTTAATATTTAAGAAATCTCCCTGTTTTCTACAGCTGCTGCAACAATTTACGTTCCCAACAGTGCGTGGGGGTTTCATTTCCTCCACATCCTCCCCAGCCCTTGTTATCTCTTGCGTTTTTGATGACAACTGTTGTAATGGATGAGGGATGAAAACTTACTGGGGTTTGGGGTTGCCTTTCCCTGATAATTAGTGGCGTTGTGCACTTTTCCATATACCGGTTGGCCATCTGGATGTCTTTTTTGGAAAATGTCTATCCAGTTCCCCTCCCCATCTTCTAATGAGACCATTTCCTTTTGTTTGTTTGTTTGTTTGCTATTGAACTGTATGAGTTCTTTATATAGTTTGGATATGAAGCCCTTATCAAATACATGGTCTGTAAAAATATCCTCCCATTCTATTGGTTGTCTTTTCATTTGGTTGATTGTTATGCCGTGCGGAAGCTTGTGAGTCTAATGTAGCCCCAGGAATTTGTATTTGCTTTTGTCATTTGTGATTTTGGTGTCACGTCCCGTAAATTGCTGCCGGGCCAATGTCAAGAAGCTTTCTCCCTTTTGTTCTCTTCTAGCGGTTGTAGAGTTTCAGGTCTTCTGTGTAACCCTTTTATCCATTTTGAGCTTGTCTTTGTGAGTGGCAGAAAATAGGGGCCCAGTATCGTTCTTCTTCATGTAACAGCCACATGAGTTTGGTGAAAAGTCTTTTCCTCAGTCAAACCTCAGTGAAGACTCCTGTTCTTGCCAACATCTTGTCTGGATTTTTGTGAGACCTCCCGAAGCTGGGCATTCTAGCTAAGGCTCTTCTTAGGTTTCTGACCCTCACACACTCTGTGATGAAAAATGTGTCTTATTTTATGCATCTAAGCTTGCGGCAGCTTGATAGGTAACAGTCAACACAGATTTTGGTAACCTGGAAATGAGGTCCTGCTCTAACGAATAACTAAAAATGTGGGGGTGGGTTTGGAATTGGGCAGTGGACAGAGGCTGGGGAAGTTTTGAAAAGCATGCTAAATTTCCTGGAACAGTTATACATCAAACTTTGAGAACACGGCCAGCAATGGCTCAAGAGGAAGGGAGAAGCATTTTGTTAGAAATGAAGTCAGGGAGTTCCTTGACATGTACCAGCAGTGAAATCGTCTTCAGCAGCCTTCTGGAAAGTACAATATACAAGTGATGAGCCTAGTTACTTGGCAAGAAAGATCTCCGAGCGAAGTGCTGGGGATGCCACCTGGTTTCTTTTTTTTGCTTACAGTAAAATGTGAGAGTAGAAAAATAATTCGAGGAAAGAGCTGTTAAAAAGAGGTTGATAATTTGGAAAATTCTGGGCTTTTCCAGATGAAAATTAGAATTTTTTTTTATTTTTAATAATGGTCACAAAAGCATGATCTTCAGGGAAACAAATCAACTAAGGGTATGACTGTACAACCTTCCCCTGAAGCCTCAAAAGATCAGTTGAGTTTACAAAACTGGCCCTTTGAAGAGATTGAGGTTTTGTCTCAGATTCTGTCAGTCTCAACAGTAGAAACCAGGACGTTTCATCACTTGGTCTGCATTCCCTCAGCATCTAGTCCTAGATGGAGGAGAGATTATCTAGAAAAGATACGTGGGCATAGCTTTTGTCTAACGAAATGAACTTCTATGAAATCCGCAGACAGTCCACAGATTTTGAGAAAATTGTTTTACCAAAAACACTGGCAGCTTAGGTGAAAATGAGCAGGGAGAGTGGGAAATAAAAAAAAGGGTTTCATACTTTTTGAAATTCTGCAGGCAGGAAGCAAGGTGGTAAAACTACCTGCACACCAATACATACTACTCTGATGGAAGAGGAAGGATGGATGGAATGAAGGACACAGAGGACAGAGGGAGAGCCTCGGATAATTATGACCAGGCCTTGAAACATATCAAGAGATGTTTAGCATTTCCCTGGCACCGTTTTAAAACCACTGTGGAGGAGGGAATCATTTGCACCTTCATTGTTCCCCTTTCAGAAGGGAAATGTCTACATCTGTTATCTTTTTGGTTCTACCACTGTATGTTGGTGGGTGGGTGGGGGGCCGGGGGACAGACAACTTGTCTCTCAAGTTTTATGGATTAATGAGTCTCATCTTCACCTGGATCTGATTTAGATGATGAGTGTCTATACTTAGAACTGATAGCTTCATGGGATGGAACTCTTGGGTATCTTAGAAGCAGGTGAATGCATCTTTTCCTGTGGGAAGGACACAGATCACTGGGGACTAGACGATGGACTGTGACAGGGTCACTCTTCCATGGCCCAAACTAGTCCCGCCTCTGGGTATTCACACCCAATGTCATCCTGTCCCTTTAGGTGGGGGCAGAGCCTGTGAAGTGTTCCTAATAGAAAACAACTGAAGTGATGAGAAGTCACTTCCTAAGGAATTCAACCTCTCCATGCCTCACTCTCCTCATTTGCTGGTTGTTTATGATTAAATAAACACCAATACAGGAACTTTATAAGTAAAATTTCTAGGCATTCCAAGGATGATGTTTTCATATACATGATAAGTACTCAATAAAAATTAGCTGGCTGTACCCCTTAACAGCATCTGTTCTGCCCCCTACTCCCCACATCCCCTGGTACCCACCAGTTTACTTTCTGTTTTTATGAGTTTGGCTTTAAAAATCTAAAAGATTCCACATGTAAGTGAGATCATACAGCACTTAGCTTTCTCTTTCTAACTTATCTCACTTAGCATAATATGCTTGAGGTCTATCCAAGCTGTCACAAGTGTCAAGATGTCCTTCTTTTCATATGTCACCTCTTATTTATTTATCTATTCATTGTTGATAGGGACTTGGGTTGTTTTCATGTCTTGGCTAGTGTGAATAATACCGTAGTAAGCCTGGGAGTACAGTTATCTTTGATAACCTATTTTCATTTCCTTTGGCTATATACCCAGAAGTGGAATTGATAATCATGTGGTAGATTTACCTTTAATTTTTGAAGAATCTCCATATTGTTTTCCACAGTGGTTGAACCAATTTGCATTCCCATTAAAGGCCTAGCGTTCTAATGCCTTGTATAGTAAATATATAATGAAAATTTTATTATAATCATAAAAAGTTGCTAAGGGACTCAAACTTAATGATTCCAACCACTAAAAAGAGAAGATAATTATGTGGCATAATAGAGGAACTAATTATTGCTACGATCGCAGTTATAATATACGAATGTGTCAAATTAACGTGTTTTGCACCTTAAATTCATACATTGTTGCCTGTCAAGTATTTTTCGATAAAAAAGTTAGCTGATATTATTCTTAAGGTTGATGCTATTGTTAATATTATTATATTTAAATAGCTTGTGTCATATTAGATTATAAATATAGATGGAAATTGTAATTAACCAGGCACGTGAAAAGTGTCAAGAGAGAAGTGTAGCTAAATTTAGTAGAAGAATTTTGGCAGCAATTGGTGGTATTAGGAATAGATTCCAAGAAAAGTTACCATTTGTGCCAGATCCGATGCGATGAACTTCATTTAGAAACGTGTTAACATAAGGAGTGGGCGTTTCATTGAAAGGATGAAGAGAACAGTGGTCCACTTTTCGTTGTACAAGAAAGTATATGTGCGGAAATAGCACAGATATTGTACTGGAAAGGTGATTTTAGAGAAGACTGAGAAATCTTGAAATAGCAGGTTAAGGGTATGGATGCTATTTTGTATAAAAAATGGGGGCATGCAATTCCTTAATTCCCACAGGAAACTCAAAGCAATTTCCAAATGATTACTTATAGTAATTTTATCTTTAGTTTTAAAATTTATTTATTTTTGAGACACTGAGAGAAAGAGACCGAGCATGAATGGGGGAGGGGCAGAGAGAGAGGGAGACACAGAATCCCAAGCAGGCTCCAGGCTCTGAGCTGTCAGCACAGAGCTCCTCGTGGGGCTTGAACTCAAGAATGGTGAGAGCATGACCTGAGCTGAAGTCGGACGCTGAACTGACTGAGCCACCCAGACGCCCCTACTTATCGTGATTTTAAAGGAGGATCAGGTGTCTGTGTCTTTGCACACCCCTTTTCTAGCGGTATGCTTTCTTCTCACTATATTCCAAAAATATGAAGTTGTTTGACTCTGAGTCTATTATAATATTAGTTACGTTAATGTTAAATAAAATCAACATGCCCTATTATGAATATGTCTACAAAGGATGACCATGATATTTGGACCACTTAACCTGTTAAGCTTCATGAACTTAACCTGTCCGTTTGTAATAGTGTCTAGCACAGTAAAAGAAAAAAACATTCTACCTGTATTATTTGGGGAAATTAAAAAAAAATCTACCTGCAATAATTGTGGAAGTAAAGGAAGTATCAGGGAATTAAGGATGATACATATGTGCAGAGAACAAGTAGACAACGTAAAACTCCCTAACAGCCACGTGTTTATCCATGTACCCAAGAGACAGTGTTTAGTAACATTGTCAGAGGAAGATGGTCAGTTAGAGCTAGCCTTGAGCACACTGGATCGGGGCTGAATTTAGTGGTGCACATACAATTTAAAATGACACTGAAGGCACTACTTAAGTTAATACAACAATTCAACAAGTAGAATGAAATGGAATTAAATGGCATGCATCAGTGCACAAAAATATATTAGGTGTGTGATATAATTATTCAGAGCAGGTATAGCTCCTTGTCAAAGGAAGACCATTGGTGGAAATTATCCAATTATCTTCCCTGCAATTTAGAAGATGAAACTAAGCTTAACATTTGGCTCTATCAATTCTCTAATCGATGGATTTTACCTGGTCATTTTTCTCACAGTAACTAAAATACGTTTATGGAAGTTAGGCACCTTGAGGGCATTGTTAGAGACAGTGATTCCTTAAATGTTATGAGGGATTATGTTCCATCGGAACTAATCTTATCTGGTCTCCCAATACCTTCATTTTGTGTTAGCCATTCATCACCATTATATAAAACCTGAGACGGAGGTTTGATTTTTTGCCAATATCACCTGCAGACAGTATTGACTTATAATCACTGCGTACTTTTCAGTTTCAGCTTCATGCACTTAACTTTATTTTGGCTTTTGCCTTGAGTTGCCCTTGATCAATTTCTCTCTGTTCCACTTGGCTGAACTCTTCTGATTGTTGATTATTTCACCTGAAACAACTGTTGTTTTTCCTCCTCAAATTTTCATAACTTCTTGTTTACTGTACGAATAGAGACATATGAGTGTAGTATGTTCACATCACAAGTTAGAGTGAGTCAAACTATTGGTGAATGCTTGTCTCTTGGCCTACTGGGACTGTCTCATTATTTCGTCCAGTTGTGCAATGACAAACTGAAAGATGCTGGTGTTTGTTACCCTAATGCTGCTTAGAAGGGCTTTGAATATTTATATTTGCCCTCCAAAATAACATTAAGCACCTTGCAGTATAAATAAAGAAGATAAACAGATTCCAGAATAATGTATCAGAAGGAAATATTGGTTAATTGGTATTGGCAACCTATGTGTTGATATTGATAACCAAGTAGCTGATTTGTAATAATCACAAATAATCGCAATCAGAGGTATTGAAAATGTTCGAAACATTTACTGTACTAAATTGTTTCAAATAAATAACCACCTTTTATTTTTTCACTCAGAAAATTATCTGTTGGTAATCTGAATGAATTGGATGAGTATTATTACATATTCCTTGATTTAAATTATAACTAGTGAGATTCAGAAATAATGTCAAATAAGTAGCTGGATTATTAAAGCAACAAAAACTCTAATCACGAATTATTTCATTAAAAAGTGTGCGTGTGCATGTGTGTGTTTAGAAGACACTCCAGACAGCACCTCAAATACCTTTTAAATATTGGGATATATCATTGCTAAGGCATAATATTCCATGGTATACATAAGCATTTAAGAAATTGTTAAACTTGAATACTGTAACACATACTCTCTAGGAAGCCCTCCCTGTGTTGGTAGAATGTTGCATAGAGAAGTTCTCCCCAAATACACACGTTTTGATCACTCCTCAAGGTTTGCTGCAGAAACTTTGAGCAGAGAGAAGGACTCTGTATAGTCAATGAGCATTCAAAAATTCATGCGTCACCCCATGACACTGCAGGGTCCACTGTGTGGGGACCTCACTTCCGAACTACCCAGTCGAACAGCTCTAATACCAGCTGCATTGTCCCTTTGAGATGATTTTGAAATAAGGTTGTATTTCGTAGTACAGCCTTATAAATTAGGCCAGATAGGTTTCCTGGAAATTCCCTTTCAAATAATTAAATTGAAATGTCAAATACTTAATGAAGAAAAAGTAAATGAAATTGTATTAATATCCTTCTTTTTTACTCCATATGTGTATTCTATGAAGTGCTACTTACCTGTGACCTTAGCTACGTCTCAATTCTGAAGAATCTGAAACTCGTAGATGAGGCAGGGTTCTATATATTACATCAGCACCTAGTAGAATAAATTAACACAGTTTATGCAATAAATCAGGCATGTCTCATAAAAAAGGCACTAAAAATAGTATTGAGTTAAGTTGTACAAGCTTCAGAATTTAAATTTCTGTATGCTATTCTTATGCTGCTAAGATTTTAAACACATTGTATGAAATAAGGAAGAAAATAAGAATGTGTTCACTTCTAGGTGTTTAAATTCTATTTATCTATGTTATATTTAGTCCTCTTAATTTTTAAAAAGGAAAGATAATTTATAAATATATACATCTGATTAAATATATAAGAAAACTTTATTTGTTTAATGTAATTACTTTTATTTTATATGCGTATGTATGTATGTAAGTATACATTTTGTGTATTACAAGATTCTAATAACAAGATAGGATGCAGCTGACACAGCTGATAATTGTTTAATGTTTTTAATATGACTAATAATTTATAACTTTTGTGTTATAAAAGTTTTTCTGTACATAAAACTGTAAACACTTAATTTCTTGTTTTAATATGAAATTTTATTGTCAAATTGGTTTCCTAACAATTTAATTTCTAATGACTATCCATTTATAAATTTACACTTAAACATTTCTACAATTTCATCTTCAAAAAATATAAAAGAAAAATACAACAAAGTATTTAAAAAAAAGCTATCAATTTTGTAATCCGGTTGAAAAGAAATGAAAAGAAAAATCAGTTCACTTACTGATCTTCGGACACGAATTTTTAACAACAAAACATGGACATTTTTTTCAAACGAGAACCAAAAACTTGATTCATAAGTAAATAGAACAGGTGTAAAATACCGAAAATTTTAAATATGTTTTGGTTGATGTTTAATTATACTATGCTTTGAGAAAATTATCTTTTATCTTTTATCCTGCAATAGTACGATAATTTTCAATTATATCTTTATAATTAATAACACGGATTTGGAATATATGGATATCTGTTTAAGAATTCTTTTTTTTTTAAATTTTTTTTTAACGTTTATTTATTTTTGAGACAGAGACAGAGCGTGAACAGGGAAGGGGCAGAGAGAGAAGGAGACACAGAATCTGAAACGGGCTCCAGGCTCTGAGCGGTCAGCACAGAGCCGACGCGGGGCTCGAACTCACAGACCGTGAGATCATGACCTGAGCCGAAGTCAGCTGCTTAACCGACTGAGCCACCCAGGCGCTCCTGTTCAAGAATTCTAACAGGACTTGAGTCACATATCTATCCCAATGAAGAAGGTTTTTTTGATATGTCAAAAATTAATTTTGTGTGGGTTTTTTTTTTTTTGGTCACTGTCCATTTATATTAACAATAAATTGCTGTTTTTATAAAAGAAATGAAATCTTATTTTCTTTTTATGGTCTAATGAAGTTGAAAAATACGGTATTCTATCTTAGTACTAGATCTGCGTGAGTATAGAATAGTTCCTGAATTATAAATATAATTATTTCCTCAATGTTTTTGCAAGATATGAGACTGTGTATTATAATTAATCAATAAAAGTATTTAAATGTATTTTCTATAAAATATTAATATTAATCCTAAAAACAACCAGTTAAACAAGTTGGATAAAGTAAAATCAGATTTGTATCTTACACAATACTCCAGAAGAAATTCCTAGTGAATTTAAAACTTTACCATAAACATAAAGAAGACAATACTATTTTCATACATTTAAAGATAGAACTATGGAGGGAAGTACTGATGAATTTCACTACATTCATAATTCTGCCCTAAAGATTTTTAATTTTTACAATACCTCTGCTTAAAAGTATTGGTAACTACAGAGGTTGATATTAATAAATTTGGGAAAACTCATTTGTATTTACTACTTAGGATACTATAAGAAAAATGTTTCAGTAGGGTGGGAAGAGAAAATACAGACTCAAGTCCCTTAATGTAGGCAGGCAGACGTCATTTTATTTAACCTCAAGCATAATTGTCATCAGCGAAGAGCCTGATATGGGGCTTGAACTCATAGACCGTGGTCATGGTTTGAGCTGAGATGACGTCAGATGCTTAACTGACTGAGCCACCCAGGTGCCCTTAACTTTTTCACTTTTATTATATCTGTTATGTTTATCTATGATCAATGTTCTTTTAATTTTTGTTTTGTTTATGTTTGAAAGAGAGAGGGACAGAGCATGAGCAAGACACGGGCAGAGAGAGAGGGAGACACAGAATCCCAAGCAGGCTCCAGGCTGTAAGCTGTCAGCACAGAGTTGGATGCAGGGCTCGAACCCATGAACCGTAAGATCACAACCTGAGCCAAAGTCGGACACTTAGACTGAGCCACCCAGGGGCTCCTAATCGATGTTCTTTGAGGTTACTATTGGCATTCTTTTGGGGTGCACCCAAATAAAATGGGGAACTAGGGGCGCCTGGGTTGCGCAGTCGGTTAAGCGTCCGACTTCAGCCAGGTCACGATCTCGCGGTCCGTGAGTTCGAGCCCCGCGTCGGGCACTGGGCTGATGGCTCAGAGCCTGGAGCCTGTTTCCGATTCTGTGTCTCCCTCTCTCTCTGCCCCTCCCCCGTTCATGCTCTGTCTCTCTCTGTCCCAAAAATAAAATAAACGTTGAAAAAAAAATTAAAAAAAAAATAAAATGGGGAACTAGTAAATGTTTTGTGTGTTCTAACTGCTCCATTGATAGGCCATTCCCTTGTCTCTATTCCTCACCTCAGGCCTCCCTATTCCCTGAGACACGATAGTATTGAAAATAGGCCAGTTAATAACCCTAGAGGGGCTTCTAAAAGCTCAAGTGAAAGAGGGTCAATCAATGAGGCAAATTTCATTTCTGTCTTAAGAAAGGGCATAGCCACCCCAACCTTCAGCAACCACCACCCTGATCAGTCAGCAGCCATCAGCAATGAGGTAAGACTTTCCATCAGCCAAGTGTATATTTCAACATGAAACTATGCTTCTGTTGATTTGGGCTGAAAATTACTAGTGAAAATAAAAATCAAAGAGTGGTGATTGGTACAAGGCTGATGAAGGAGGAAGACAAAATCTTATGATAACACAAGGATTTTGAGAATTGAGCATGTGTGGTAGTTCTGGAGAATGTTAATGAAGGGAAAGGGACACTGGAGGTCAGAGGTTGGGGCCATGAGAGTACAAGATGAGATATTGTGTTATGTTAGGTTCACTGTGGGACAAAACATAATCATGCAAAATGAACACATAAACAGATACAGTAGAAATCAGTATACCCTACCACTTTGCCTTAATTGTTAATCAAAAAAATGTTTCATGCATTTTCCTGTAGAGAATAAATATGTGGTTTAAAAGCAACTTATCTTTAATTATGTGTGTACATTTAAGAACTCCCCATAGAGAACTCTGTTTTTAAACATTATTGTCCTTAGCATTTGACAGTAACATTCAATCATTATTATGACAATGAACATCTACCTTCTAATTTTATAGCAATTATGGCTACTATGATTCAACCTATTATGGCAGAGACATTCACAAGCTAAAAAGAAATAAAATGTGTCCTACCATTGTGTGATTACATATGTTACTTGTTGTTTATCACATAATTACGTTGACACATTTCTTTGATAAAAAGATGTGGTTTCTAGCTACTTCCTACTGTGATCATATAATTAACACAAGAAATGAAACAAATTTTCTTCACATCAAATATATTTATAGCAAATGTTTAAACCTATACCTGTCCAATATTTTAGATGTATTTGAGACTGAGTAATATGTTACCATATATAAGGGCATACAAGATTAAAATAAAATTATTGTTCATAATAATGTATATGTACAAAGTACAGAGCTACTTTTTCATATCAGATACACAGCTTTTTGAAAGTACTATACTTTTAGAACAAATTTGGATTTAGAAGAAAAATTGAACAGATAATACTGTTTCTATATATTCCGTCATTCAGTTGCCGTTTTATGACTAACACATTACTGTGGTACATTTGTTACAATTAATGAAACAATATTGCTGCATCATTATTAAATGTGTCCACGTTTTACTGAGCTCTCCTTAGATTTTACCTAGTGCGTTTTTCTCAGTTCTAGGATTCTATACAAAGTACCCACTATATTTACGTGTCATGTCTCCTTTATGCTCCTTTTGGCTGTGACAATTTTTCACAGATGGCTTCAAAGGTGAATTCTACCAAGTATTTAAAAGAAGCAGTAATGTCAGTTTTTAAACTCTTCCAACAAACAGAATTGGGTGGAACGAAGGTAGCATTACCCTGATGCCAATGACATAAAAAGACACCACAAGAAAAGAACATGACAGATCCCTTATGACTGTAGATGCAAATATCCTCAAATATAGTAGCAAACTGAAATCAGCAGCATATTAAGAGAATAAAACACCATGACCAAGTGGGGTTTATTCAAAGAACGCAAGCGTGGTTCAACATAAATACATAACCTTAACGTAATATACACCGCAGTAGGAAACAAGACCAAAAGTGTGTTCATCTTCATTCATGCAATAAAATGATTATAATATAACAAGTTTTATAATAAAACAATTATAATAAAACTAATTTTTATAATGAAAACAATAACTAGGAATAGAAAGACATTTCCTCAACATGATAAAAGGCTTTTATAACAAAACCCACAACTAACATCATAGACAGCTTCCCTCACTAAGTTCAGGAATAAGACAAAGATACCTGTTTTACTCACTTGCATTCAACACTGTACTAGACGGTGAAACCAGATCAATAGGAAGAAAGACAAATAAAAGCTATACAGTTGGACAGGAAGTAGTAAATTTATTTCTACTCACAATTAATATGATATTATGTGTAGAGAAACCAAAAGAAGACACAAACACATCTAAAAAGGATATTAATAAAGTTCCATTTATAATACCATCAAAAATAACACTATACTTTAGGGACGCCTGGATGGCTCAATCAGTTGAATGTTTGACCTTGGCTCAGGTCGCGATCGAGCCCAGCGTGGGGCTCAGTGCTGACCGCTCAGAGCCCGGAGCCTGCTTGGGATTCCGTGTCTCCCTCTCTCTCTGCCCAGCCCCCCACTCGTGCTCTGTCTCTTTCTCTCAGAAATGAATAAACATTAAAAATATATATATTATACTTAGAAAAAATGCAATCAAGGAAGTGAAAGACACATACAATGGAAACCACAAATCACTGCTAAAATAGATTAAGAACAAAAATAACGTGAAAGTTACCCCCTGTGTATGCGTTCAAATATTAACATTGTTAAGGTGGCAACATCCTCCAAGATGATTTACATATTCAATACAACTGCCATGAGAGTCCCAATGGTCCTTTTTTTCAGAAGTAGGAAAGCTATCCTAAAATTCGTACAAAATTGCAAGTTACCCTGAGTAGACAAAATCCTTTTTGAAAACAAGATTGGAGGACCCACACATCTACCGACAGAAATCCAAGCAATGGCACTGGTTTAGGATAGACCTATAAATCAATAGATCAGAATTGAGAGTGCAGAGAACAACCATACATCTTGGACAAGGGTACCAAGGTACAAGGTAAAAAGGGTACCTTTTTACAAGGGTACCAAGACCATCCAACTGGAAAAGAATACTCCCTTCAGTGCTGGAACAACTGGAGAGCAGCATGCAAAGAAGAATGAAGTTAGACCCACATGTACTAAATACTGCAATCAACTCAAAGTAGATCAAAGACCTAAATATAAGAACACTACATAACTCTTAGTAGGAATCCTACGGCTAAATATTGTGACTTTGGAAGTGGCGATGGTTTCTTAGACATGACGTCAAATGGACAGAAAGAATAGGTAATTTGGACTTCATCTGAATTAACTTTTGTGCATGGAAGGATACCATTCAGTTAGTGAAAAGTATGAATAAGTTTGAAATAATGTGATATTAATTACAAAAAGCAGGTTGATAAAAAATATATGCTGACTAAAAGGACAGTGCCTTTTAAAATACATAATACATTTTTATGTCTATTTATTTATTTTAAGAGAGAGAGAGAGAGAGAGCAAGCTGGGAAGGGGCAGAGAAGAAGAGAGAGAATCCCAAGCAGGCCGATGTGGGGTTCAATCTCACGACTGTGAGATCATGACCTGAGCTGAAATCAAGAGTTGGATGCTGAACTGACTGAGTCATTCAGACATCCCCCCAAATAAACAATACATTTTAAAATAAACAATATAGTACTTGAGCTTATTTATGGGTAGATATATTACAGATATATTCTTATACAATGGCAAAACAGACAAAAACATTTAAGGAAAACTATACAGCACGTTCACAACAATGTTTTCCCCAGAAAAAGAAAGAGGAGATTTGGTTGTAGAGATTTGGGAAAGCTCGAATACATTTGTAATTGTTTTCCTTATAATAATTAAAAATAAAAAATGTAAAGTTAAATATAGCCCAGGATGGGGCTGTTTCTCATGTTATTCTTCGCAGTTTCCTATATTTTTAAGCGTCTCCAAAATAGATGTATGTTTTTAATGAGAAAAGTGTCTTATAGAAGTGGCTTTTGTTTCCTCTGCAGAAACATCAATGATATAAAAATTATTAAAGAAACTATACGTATATTCATATTCTATACATTTTGCAACTAAATATATTTACTGATGTTAAAAAGAAGTATATCATTTTATTTTATTTTATTTTTTTTTTTTCAACGTTTATTTATTTTTGGGACAGAGAGAGACAGAGCATGAACGGGGGAGGGGCAGAGAGAGAGGGAGACACAGAATCGGAAACAGTCTCCAGGCTCTGAGCCATCAGCCCAGAGCCCGACGCGGGGCTCGAACTCCCGGACCGCGAGATCGTGACCTGGCTGAAGTCGGACGCTTAACCGACTGCGCCACCCAGGCGCCCCATGTATATCATTTTATATGTATTTTAGACATAGAAGTTTATAGCTTTTATATTCAATCAGCAAAGGACCATATGTGCAATATTGAAAATAACAAAAATCATTTTTGTGGTCAGGTTAGTTATGTACCCTTAGGGTCACCCTGCTAGGAGAAATCATGGTGGCTTAGTGTTCTCTAGTTTGCGAACTTGTTAAATTGCACTTGAGGATCTTAAACCTGTATTCCATGGATTTTCTTATCCAATAGTTTCCTTTGGTAAATAAAGTCTGGTGAATTGCAACATCTATTACCTGCTTTCCTTGAAACTGAATGGATTATTAAACAGTTCTTTCAAAAATCACAGCAACAAATACTGTTTATTTCATGGGACTTAAACCCTGATTTTTTTAACTAAGCAATCTGTTTATCTTGATGATAGTATTGTGGGTTGTATAAACATACAGAAAAAGTTAAAAATTCAGGCAGGTGTTTATAATGGCTCATGTCTAATTTGTGGAATATTTAATTTTGTGGCTCTACATTTTATTTATTTTTAACTTTTTAATCTTCATTTTTATTTTCAAGAGAGACCGAGTGTGAGCAGGGCAGGGGCAGAGAGACAGAGGGAGACACAGAATTCCAAGCAGGCTCCAGGCTCCAATCCGTCAGCACAGGGCCTGATGAGGCATTTGAACTCACCAATTGTGAGATCATGATCTGAGCCAAAGTAGATGCTTAACTGACTGAGTCACCCAAGAGCTCCCTAAGTTTTCTTTTAAATTGATATATAAGATTATCATAATCTACATTCCAAGACAGCTGTCTTATCCACACACTTGTATATATTACTACATATATACTTGTGGACCTCCAATGATACATTATTGAAAGAATATTCAAACTTCTCATATTCAGAAAGATTCATAATCCACATAGAATAGACCTTTTTCTTCCCAATCTTTAGGCTCAAGGCGCATTTTAAGTGAAACAAATGGTTGATGGAAGTATGATTGGAATAGCTTGTAAGGAGCCATAAATAATGATGAATACAGACAGATATAAAGGAGAAAATTATTTTTCTGAGGACTTATATCAAGCTAGGCATGTAATCTGGGGGTCATTTGTTGAAATAACTTGTATTTAAAATACTCTTGAACTACTCCAAAAAGCTCCTCTAAATGGAAATAAAACTGAGGTCAGTTTGGAAGGTACTAATATTTAAGCTATTAAATTCATTTAGAATATTTACCAAGAACCTATTATTGGTTTGATATCATGATAGACCCTGCAGTAGACAACAGTGGACAAAACACTCCTCTTTCAAAACACTGCAGCCACTCCCTCATAGTGCACATGAAGGCTGTCGTGAAATCATCAGACTTGTAGCATTAAATATTGTGTCCAAAAAATATTACAAGAAGCTCTCTCTACCTTCTTGTAAAATTCATGGCCTCCTATTTACTCATATGATCTGACAATAAGTGGATCTGTTTTTCAGAATCCTGAACTGTAACATAAGTAAAAACTAGTGTCAAAATATACACAAGGATGAACCAATGCATTATAGCAGATAGGTAGCTTCGAAACAAGAGCTCCCCCATCAAGTGATGACAAAAACACTCAGTAATAGGTATGTCCTAGGCAAAAAGGGATTGCTCTAACTTTCAGTATGTTTGGGGAAATCTTAGTTAAAAACAAAAACAAATTCTTAAGTGCCTTTAGTAGGCTAGGGGATGTTGAGGGTCTCAAAATTCAGTGGTGTTTTTTTTTCCACAAAAGTATTTTAGATCCCTAGCCTGCTGGTTTTTTGTTTGTTTGTTTGTTTGTTTTGTTTTGTTTTGCTTTTAAATTATCTGTTCTTCTAAGTTACAAAGTGAATGGCAATCACTCATTCAGTTTTGTTTTTCTGTGTATGTATGTCTTACATCTTTCATTTTTAACTTTGTTTTGCTTTGCTGTGATTTTGTGTTTCTTCTTGTTGCTGTAGCTTTGCTGTAAATTCAGATCTTAAGTTTGTGGATCCTTTCAAATCCATCTTGTCTGGAACAAAGTCTTGGGAACATTTTAAATACTTAGCCCGTTCCTTACAGTATTTCCATCTTAACATCGAATTATCCATATATCTGGTTTGATATACCTGGCTTTGCGTTACTGATAGTGAATGTCAAATCATTAGGGCCAAAGAGCAAGCTTCAGTGTGCCACTAAACGTGTTTGTTGCATTTTGACAGGAAGGAGTTAACGGACAGCCTTTCTGTAGTTTGGGGTAAGTGTGTGCACGCCTATTATTTCCATGTTACCCTGCTAGTAGTCTTCTGTCTTCTTCTCCACGGTATAGGTTCTCTTATACTACAAGTTGAGTACTACAAATGTGGCATGCCATAAAAAAAAATTAAAAATGTGAAATTAGTTTTGACACCAAACGGCATGTGGGCCATGAACAGCGATGAATAAGTTATTGGCAAAGGCTGCAAAATCGGTGAAAACAGGGTAATTGGCTTCTGGGAAAATGACATCTGTAGTAGTGAAACAGGTGCCAGAACTATTTCGTGCATTAACTTAGCAGATACACAATGTGTGGAGGAAATTTGGATTTGGTTAAAGGTAGACTGAGGTAGATTGTTAAAAGCATCGACTGGGTGCACCTAGCTGAGCCTGACAAGGTATCGCAAGATAAAGATAAGCTAAAGAAAGAACTGAAGTTTTTAGGCAGAATTTAAAACGAATCACTGGGGCCAGTTGTGCTGGATTTCAAACTACTGTTTTTAATGTCTCGTTTTCCAGCCAATAAAAACATTTTGAAAAGAAACAATGCAAATGGAGAAAGAGGAAAACAAACAAACAAGCAAACCAACAAGAGCATGGTGGTATGTTTCTTTGAAATAAGATGGTAAGTGTCCAGAAAGAAAAGGTTAGTGTGGTTTTTGGTACAGAATGTGAGCATCACTCAAATCAGTGCACACAAATTTAAAAATTTTTTGAGAACCTATGACTAAAATCACTACTGACTTGGCTAAGATTGTCTGAGATAGATCAAATGGCAAAAAATGTCTTTGGGGACGTGAATCTTATGTAAACAAAAAGCAGGCTACTCATAAAGAAATACAGACCAATTCTCTGGTAAGAGCCAACATCATCTAGGAGGAAGGCAGAGCCGAGAACCATGGAGAACATGATGAACAATGAGTTAGAGAAACATTATCTAGAAGAATTATAGATATTCTGGGGAGTTATTTTCAGAGGGCAGAACTGGATCCTAATCAAGGAACATTCTGGTCCTGTTTAAGCAACTTGGGAAAATTTTCCCTGTGTAATTTCAGGCGTTGCTCTGGACCAATGACTGATATATATATAGATTTGCTGTAAGCATTAAATAATTTCCTGTGCAACATTCTTAAGCTAATGGCTGCCACTGTCACATGCAAATGAAAGTATTGCGTTAATTGGTGGTCATTGTTCTTATAAGTGAAAGTGCCCAGTCAGATGTTACAGTCCTAAGCAATATTATATCTCTGATGATAAGACCAATTCATCCCACTAAATTTCTTAAAAAGCCTACAAATTAACCTTGTACAAATCAAGGTTGTGTGTGTGTGTTTTATTTCAGAATTCAATCTTCCTCAAAAGCAAGAAATTTTCACTAATGAATGCATCTAAATGTGATTTCAATTACAATTAAATGCACACACGAACACTCAGATACAGTTAAGAGGCAAAAAATATTTAGTAATATTCAAACTAAAATTTCCATCATGTAAGTCACTTTATAAGGATGTATTTGATATAAAAAAATTACTTACCCTGGAGTAAAACGTCCTGAGAATTAGGTATCTAATAAGATTTCATGCACTATAGGACAATCGCAGGACAATATGCACTAAGTTGAAGCTTAATTTGATCAGCATAATTAATATGTAAAAAAATATTGCTTGCTGTTCTGTGTAAGATGGTTCATTTCCAACTTTTGTCTTTATTGATTTACACCCTCAAAGTGTTAGATGACAGAAATTTTCCAAATAGCGTTTTATTACATTAAAATTGTGCAAAGAAATAAAAAAAAATCAAGGACAGCTTTCACAGGAAAATGAAATATGGTGGTCATAAGTAGGTTGGATGGATGATTAAAATCACACATAAATCAGCAACTGACTATGATTCAGAAACTCCAGTGGCAGAAGCATGTTTCTAAGTATTGGGTTTGTTTCCATTGGTTGTTCATACATGGAAGAGTGAGTGTTTCCATCAGTTGTCCATACAAGGAAGAGTGATGATTAGGAAGCAATCAATAAGCAGGAGATGAAACTATATTGGTGATGCATTTCAAAAATATTGGAGAGGAGCCTAGGTGACTTAGGTAAGCATCGGACTTGATTTGGGGGCGGGGGTGGGGAGTCATCTCTCAGTGGTGAGACCCATCCTTACCTCAGCCTGTGTGGTGGTTGTTGGTTATGAAGACTGCTTGAGATTCTCTCTCTTCTTCTCCCTACCTCTGTCCCTCTCCTGCTCACATGTGTGCCGGCTCCTGCTCTAAAGATTAAAAAAAAAAAAAAAGATTGGAAATGCATCAGGGAGACCAGGGTTGAGAAATACAATTACAATCATACGTTGAATTCTTCTCAGGAATTATATTCTCTGTCTCCTGCATATTTAAATTCATTCATAATCACAAAAACATTCTATAATTGATCCCTTCTTTAAAAAAACGTTCCTGGGGTGCCTGGGTGTCTCAGCTGGTGAAGCGTCCAACTCTTGATATCAGCTCAGTTTTTGGTCTCAGGGTTGTGGAGTTCAATCCCAGCATTGGACACTGTGGTAGGTGTGGAGCCTACTTAAAAAAAAATCCTGACCCTAATTTCCCCTTTAAGTTACCACTACTTTGTTGCCACTCTCATTTACTAAATTTCTTCATAATAATAATCTATAATCTTAGTATACAATCTCCATTGCTCAATTACTCTTATAAACCCAATTATGCTTCACCTCCACCATATGATCACAAGTACTCCTATGACCTATGGGTTGAAAATCCAAAGGTTAATTGTCCATCATCCAGTCTTACTTAACTACCAGTATATTTGAAACAGTTGATTGTTGCATCCAACTAAAATAAATACCTTCTTCACTTGGCCTCCGTGGTATCACATACCTGATTTTATCTATAGACCTTCATCTTTAGCCTACTCGACTGGCATTTCTCTTCCTCATGATCATAAGCTTCAAAGCGTCCAAGGCTCAGTTCTTAGATATTTTCTTTTTATCACCTAACTCCATTGATCATCTCTCGTCCAGTCCAAAGTCTTTAAGTATCATCTACGTATTGATAACCCCCAAATTTATACCTCCAGTCTGAACTTCTTTTCTGAATTCCAAGCTTGCATATCCATTTGACTTCTTGACATTTCCACTAGTTGACTATAAAGACCTGAAACTGAATATGTCCCAGACTAAGTCCTAATCAATCCTATTGTTTTTTGAGTATGCTTTCTCTGTGGCTTCTCCATCTCTGTCAATGTATACTGCCTTCTTTCTAGTTGCCTAGAGCCAAGGCTTTGACTTCTCAGTTTCTCGTGTAACTATAATTTAATATATCCCTAAATCCTGGCAGCTCCTCCTAGAATACATCTAGACTATAGCCACTTCTAGACACTTCTTGGGCTCTCACTCTTGTCTGAGCCATTATAGTCCACTCCTGAATTATTGCATCCATGCTCTAATTGACCTTTTTAAAGCTCCATCCACCATAGAGCCTATAGTCCATTAGCAATCAGTGATTCATTCCCCACATAAGTGACCAATTGTCTTCTGAAAACCTTCAACACATCTGTATTATTTGTTTATTGCAGGGGACAAATCTTCACAAATGTGGTGGCTATAAACAACACCTATTTACTATCTCACATTTATTATTTGTGTGGACCAGGAGTCTAGGCACTGCTTAACTGGGTCTTCTGCTTCAGGGTCTCATGAGGCTGTAATACTGAAGTTAGTCATAGCTGCAGTTCTATCTCAAGGATCCACTGGGGAAGCATTTGCTGCCAATTTCATGTGTTTCTTGGCAGCATTAAGTTCCTTGAGAGCTTCGTGGCTAAGGCCACAGTCTCTGGTTGGCTGTCAACCAGATGCCTCCCACAGTTCCTAACTGTTTGTTGGCTGGAGACAACCCTCAGCTCCTTGCCATCTGGGCCTCCCCACCATGATCACTTGTTTTATTCAAGTCAACAAGGGGGGAAGCCTACCAGAAAGACAGATTCTCCAAGTTGATGTAACACAGTCATTCTATACTGTATTCTCTGGTGTAGAAGCAAGTCGCAAGTCGAACAATCCCTGCCTATACTCAAGGATACACATGGATAATAGGGGGCTGTCTTCAAGTATGCCCACTGTAGTTTCCCATTGCAATCAGAGTCACAGATTTTTTCCTATGTTCTATGAGACCTTGCATGTTCTTCCCCTAACCATGTCTTTTACTACTACAGAACACCTCCAAATTTGAAGCCTGAAGTTAAAATACTTTATGATCTGCATTCGTCTACTTTTAGAATCAAAAAATAAATAAATTTATACTCACAAAGCATTCAAAATAATAAAATCATCACTATTTATAAAGTATGTGTGTGTTCTTGAAGACAGAACTTGAAGAAAGGTGATATTGCTTTAAGAAAAGTAAATCTCTTTGGGCTAGTTTTTGAGATTTCTTTTATATCCATCTATCTGAGAGTATTTAAAAGGGAATAAACAAACATCATTGAAACTTTTATGCCTTCTTCAATGCTTAATTCAGATACTCTCACAGGTACAAAATATATTGAACGATTTTATTGATCATAGGTTACATTACAAGTT
Organism: Prionailurus bengalensis; assembly: GCF_016509475.1. Classification (NCBI taxonomy): domain Eukaryota; kingdom Metazoa; phylum Chordata; class Mammalia; order Carnivora; family Felidae; genus Prionailurus; species Prionailurus bengalensis. The sequence continues at coordinate 230,419,634 of NC_057343.1, forward strand.
ACATCTCAATCCACATGACATCAAAAAGTACGGTCTTAATAACTTTTAGTGTTCCAAATATAATTTTGTTTTTATTTTATAAGTAGAATTTATAAATATTAATAAGTTAATATGGAATTATGTTATAATGGTCTTTAACTGTAAAGACAGAATTAGAATCAAACAGGTAGAATTAAGAGTTTGAATCCTTTTACAAGCACCTGTAAAGTTTAGCCATATCTTCTAAGACATTATGCTGAAAAAGCTGCAGTCAATATGCCATATGGAGAAAGAGAGAAATTGTGTAAAAAGCTTCACAAAAGAAGAATTACATTAAAGAATGTTGACATTCATTAAAAGAAATATCACACTGAGAGACAAGAACATCGGATGAAATCAAGGAAAAGTAAATATGAAATAAATAACAATGTACTAGTATTGATTTTTTTATTTGCAATAATACTGGATTTTAGCTGTAGAATATATTCCCAATTGAAAACATAAATTTATCTTTAATAAAATATTATTTATACTAGATGTCAGCAAACTACAGCCTGCAGCATTGAGCAAATCCAGCCTTCATCATTCATTTATGTACCGTCTGTGGCTACTTTTGTATTATAAATGGTGTGTAGTTTGAGCAGAGACCATATGGAGAGCAAAGCCAAAATATTTACTATCTGACCCTTAATAAGAAACATTTGCCCATGCTAATTTATGTTAATTATGTATAAAAGCATTTTTAGACATACTTGCAACTTGTCTATTTGTTCTATAATTACATTGGCTAGAATTTTTAAATAATAATTTAAATTAATTTGTTCATTGGCTAAATGAGCATCTGATATTCTGATACCACAAGCTAATAATGAAAAACTTGGCTTCCTTATATCTAAATAATTTTAGTCTTGTTTTATATTTCCTAATAAATAAATTTAAACTGAAATGAATTTAAACCTCAAGAATCAATAAGGTTACTAAATGCCCCAAATTTATATCCTTTAATTAAATATTCTTACTCTAATACAAGAATAGTGACTAACAAAAAACAGCAGGTAAAATTATATTAACCACATCAGCATCATAGTGTGATAGGGTAGCATGGTTCTTGCTCATAAGTCTTTAAATAAAGTAAGAAATCAAAGTAAATAATAGGAATCTTTAGAAAACAGTGAGATGCAGTTTTTATTAATTACTAATATTTATTTATTTTAAAAATAAAATAATATTCATATTTTATTATCAATCTGATTAATGCAGCATGTAAGATTATTCTGCTTATATCTGTGATTGAAAAGACCTAAATTAACTAAAATGAAGTAAAAGTAGTTAAAAATTCAAAGTGGTGCCCATAACAATTGAGGTATCATACTCTCTCTCTCTTTTTTTTTTTTTTGAGGGAGTGCATGTCGGGGAGGGGCAGAAGAAGAGGGAAGAGGAGAGAGAGAGACAGAGAGAGAGAATCTTAAGCAGGATCCATGCCAAGTGGAGAGCTTGATTTGGACTTGAGCTTAAGACCATGAGATCATGACCTGAGCTGAAATCAAGAGTTGGATGCTTAACCGACTGAGCCACCCAGGTACCCCAACAATTGAGGTATCATAAATGCACACAAAATGAGCTTCCCTGATAGGAGATCTATGAAAACAAATTACATATTAGAATATATTTACATTTATGAGTGGCCACATGCCATAAATATCACGTTTGTATCTTAATTAAAATGTATTTTATTTCAGCCAAGGGGAAAAATTCATATATTCAATCCTGAAAGTCTGTGGGTCCCTAACATAGAATAAATTGTATTAAAAGGACACAATATTTTAAACAATGTTATGACATTTAATCCACAGTTATATACGTTGTAGAGCTCAATCTGAGCATAGTGAATAGATATAAATAGTAATCTGGTTTCCTTAAGTTCACATCTCCCTTTCCTGCCCCCTCTTTTGCTCCTCCTTCTAGTTTCTTTTTTACCATTCCTTTTAGCTCTCTTTACAACTGGATGTGTCCTAGAGTATAAATAAGAAGAACTTGCCTTTGGTATCATGTGACCTGAACATGCAGTATTTCATTAGAGGAGAATCGATGGATTCAAAATCCCAAAACCTAGTGAAAAAGTGGTTGGAGTCTAGAGAACCCAAAGCAGGAATTAGAAAGAAAAGTTACAGTTTCCTAAATCAATTCTATTACACTTTTCTTGATATGACCATAAGATTATTTTATCCTGTTCATTTTATTCATGGATATGGTGTTTTGAATGTATGTCATTTCATTAGGGAGTTTTAGCCTCCTCATCCAGTTTTCAGAATTAATTGTAGGCTGAAATACATTATTTGATAGACTGCCATTGTACAAGATTGTAAAATAAATGTCTAAGCCATGGAAACTATAAACATAATTATGAATTATTTCAGATGGTTTCATGGAGAGGGTATTTAGATCTTTCAAAACAGTGTATATTTTCTGGTAACTAATGGTCATCTGAAGAGAGCAGATCATCTATAATAACCAAATTATAACATTTTATAGATATATATTTTCAGATTTTTTTCTCCAATTTCAGTCACAATATAAAAGACATAGTTAAAAATAGGAATACAGATGGCATAGCAAGATTTCTACATTTCTAGATATTTAGAGATTTCTATATTATAATATTATAAATGAAGTGTTTTACTTTCTATTCAATTAAATATATAATTGCTATATATATCTGATTACATATAGCACTAAATTAGTCTCAAACTAAACATTGATGCATGACTGAATAATGGTAAGTTAAATTAATATACACTTTTAAGATGAACACTTACTAAACTCTATGCTATGGATTCTCCTCAAGGTCCTTGATAATATAAAGCATAGTCTCTAGTGAATTAAAGAGACATTTAATAATTAAGTTAAATAATTAATTGTATAAATATCTACAATCCATGAAAGCTACTATGATGAAAGTATATAATACTTTGTGACCAGATCTTATTTTCTAACATTCTCGAATAAATGGATAGAGGGCTCCTTAGAGAAATGGTTGATGTGGTACTGGGAAGGAAATATACAAAATAAACCTACAGCATCTCAAGGAAGTGATTAAAAATAAGCAAATGAAACAAAAAACTCACATTAATGGGGATATATCAAAGGGACATATCAAAGAGCCACCTGAAAGAAAACCTAATGGCCAAAGCTAAAACAATTTGAGGAACAAAGTAAAGGAAGTAATTGCATTGTAGCCCAAAGTATAAAATAAACCTTAATGAGTCCATCAGTATGGACAAATAAATTATTAAATTAAAAAAAGTGAGTGATGGGGCTCCTGGGTGGCTCAGTCAGGTAAATGTCCAACTTCTGTTCAGGTCATGATCTCGTGGTTCATGGGTTCTGACAGCTCAGAGCCTGGAGCCTGTTTCAGATTCTGTGTCTCCCTCTCACTGTTCCTCTCCCACTCTCATTCTGTCTCTCTCTCTCTCAAAAATAAATAAAGATTAAAAAAAATTTTAAGTGATAATTCCTTTATGTGGATATTCCACCCTCGATGAGGTGGGTACAGCTCCCTCCTCTTTAGTGTGGGCTATACCTAGTGACTTCCTTCCAAAAAGTACTGTAAAGAGAAAAGATATTTGGTAGGTGGATGGGGAGTGAGTCACTTTATAGTGCATAGTGTAAAATCCTGACAAATATCACCTCAGTCTGCTGATAAAGGTCAACATCAACAATGTAAGTCATTATAATATGCTGATTCCATGTGCCTTTGCTAAGTTGTCATTATCATGGCACTTAACCTTGTCTTTCTTCCAAGAGTATATAACCCCTGTCTGCTCACGAGATACTGTAAAGCCCAATATAGAGACACACTGCAAAATATCAAACCAGTATTTTTCAAAATTATCAAGGTATCAAAACAAGGGAGCCTGAAAAACTGTAATAATCAAGACAAGCCTGCAAAAACATTATAGATAAATATAGCATGGTATCTTGGATGATATCCTGGAACAGAAAAAAGACAGGAGTGGGGTGCCCAGGTGGCTCAGTCAGTTAAGCATCCAACTTTTGATTTTGGCTCAGGTCATGATCTCAAGGTTTGTGAGTTTGAGACCCACATTGGGCCCTGTACTGACAGTGTGGATCCTGCTTGGGATTCTCTCTCCCCCCCCTCTCTACCCCTCTGCCACTCACGCTGTCTCTATCTCTCTCAAAAATAAATAAACAACTTAAAAAATTTTTTAAAAAGAAAAAAAAGGAGATAAAACAGAAGAACATCTGTATAATGTATGAATTTTAGTTAATAGTGATGTATCCATACTGGTTCATTGATTATAACAAACGTAACATACCAACGTGAAATGTTAATTATAGGAGAAATTGGCTTCAGTCTATACGGAGACTTTGTGCTATCTTCTTAATAGTTGTATACATCTAATACTATTCTAAATTACAGTTAATTTTTTAGAAAAGGGTGCAACTTAAATTATAGTTTGTAGTGAGAGACAGACCATGTCTAGGAATTCAGGGAAGGTTTTCCTGAGGATATGATATTTAGACTGAAATCTAAACAATCTGTTATTAAAAGAAAACTAAGTGGAAATTATTTAAATAATGTCTAAAGCAAAGGTAAACACATGGGCAAACCAACAAGATGGGGAGGAGTGTGGTAGAATTCAACATCTGCAGAGCGTTTTGTGGGAATACAAAGGATGTAGACATCTTTGGTAGGCTAAAGATGCAGATCAAGATTGCATCATGCTTGGCTTCTAGGACTGAACATTCCCCACCTATCTATTCTTCATGTTTCTGTGTTAAATATAGCATGGTATCTTGGATGATACCCTGCCATCAGAGCAGAGTTCTTGGCTTCTTGCCCAGGCTTCATTCACTCTTTACTATGGAAGAACAAGGAAATATCTATGGTTCATAGGGGACAGTCAATAGCTTACACTTCTTACTTGTGCATGGCTATTCAAATATAAGTATATAAGAATGTATACTTTTTAAAAAGAGAGAGAGAGATGACAAGGGTGCCTGGGTGGCTCAGTTGGTTGAGTCCAACTCTTGCTTTTGGCTCAGGGCATGATCTCACAGCTTCATGAGTTTGACACCCTCATCAGCCTCTGCGCTGGCAGTGTGGAACCTACTTGGGATTCTCTCTCTCCCTCTCTCTCTGCCCTTCCTCCATTTTCACTGTCTCTATTTCTCTCAAAATAAGTAAATAATCTTTAAAAAAAAAAGAGAGAGAGAGAAAGGACAAGTTATTTTCTAGTTCCAGCTAAAGTGTTATTGCAAACATGGAATATCCAATTGTGTTTAATAGGAATAGAGGGAGACAAGAGAAGGCTAACAGTTAAGTAAGATGGCCAATGAACTAAAACATAATTCAACATACATTTTAATAAAATTCGAAGAAGAAAATATTCAATTCATTTTTCCTTTATGGCAATAAAGAAGAAATTGAATATATGCCAGATGTTTATTGCTATATTTACAAATATTATTTTGCAATTATATGAGGGTAAGAAACTTTATCTTCCAGTCTGAAATTTCTTGAGACTAAGGTTCGTAGCTGGGAACCTTGGAATAATACGGAATGCTTTTTCTAAGATACTCTTGAATTAACCTTGAACTGTCAGACAGAAGATAGGCCATTATCTTGTAAAATCAGAAAATGTTACAGCTTAGTTACTTCTCAAAATTTCACAATCAATAAGCAATGAAGTGACCTTTTAAATATGTGTGTGTTTGATTCCAAACCTCAGTTGCAAACATACGGCAGCTTTAACCGGACAACTGTGGAGAGACAAATGGATGAGAGTCTACTCTTCAATGTTGTATGACATCTACTAGGCAGTTCTCAAATTTCCTGATCTAAAGTCTTTAAAAATGGTCAAGACCATAGTGTCACCAAGACAAATCCCAAAGGGTGAGTTTGGGCCATTGCCGAAACTATTTGCATTGAAACTCACTTTCATTTACCAGATATCTACTGAGGGCAAATTCAAAAGGGTCTTGCTAAAGAAAGAAGAGGAATAAAAATTTGAGAAGATAGAATAAAACACCGTGTGTATATTGGCTGCCAGAGCACGGTTGCCACAGGATGTTTGTATGTGTTCAGAGATGGAAATATGACATTTTAGCAAAAATATATTGCATGGTGCCAAGAGGCAAAATTAACAGTAGTTACTGGCTTTGCTTCCAGCAGCCACTCACCTTAATAAACTAAATAAAGAAACATGAAATCATATTTCAGTGTATTTAGAGACACGTATTTCTCCAACGATTTTAGAACCTTCTGCAGTGGAATAAAAAGTGGAATGTTCATAAAAAGTGATGAATAATATATTATTCATCAAGATCACTAAATGCCAGTGTTTTATTTCAGGATGAGAGCAATTTGATAACAACATTTCAAAGCTTGCTTTCGGGTTAAGTTGGGTTAGAGTTCTTTCCTAGATAGATCAATGTTTGAGGAAAGAAGGGATACTGCTGGAAAGAATTTGCCTGATTCATAGCCCCTTCCATTTGCATAGGAGAAGAAATTTAGTGTATCAGCACACTCTCTTAATTTGTGTTTTTAATAATATTTTCATGAACATAAAGCCAACATATTTCTACTAGTCTTTAATAAATAATTTATCTTCATAAGTAGACATTCTTATTGTTCTGTGATGACAAGATAGGAAGTCAATGTTTTTCATAACTTAATACTCTCTGAGCATGTTCTATGTTAATATTTTGAATAATTTGAATTATGTGAAAATAACCTCAATATATCAGTTTGTGTCTGCTCCCTAAAATCACATCCCCTAAGTATAGACAGGCCTGAAGACATACATTCAAAAGCTGACATTTCATTATGTCCGTTGAAAGAAGTATTTCATTTATGTCATCATTTAGAGAAAATGAATTCAATTTGGTTCAAAAATGTCTTTCTCTATTTTAATTAAAAATTATCCCTATAGTAAATTAACAATTCTTAGTCAAAAATAATTTTCCCTTTTATTCATGATTTAAAAAAAATTGTGGTCACATATGGTGACAATTTTAATTATATGCCATTTAGGATTTTAATATTTAAAAAAATTAATGTTTATTAACTTTTTGAGAGACAGAGTGTGAGCAGGGCAGGGGCAGAGAGAAAGAGGGAGACACCGAATCCTAAGCAGGCTCCAGGCTCTGTGCTGACAGCAGAGAGCCCGACGTGGGGCTTGAACTCATAAACCGTGAGATCATGACTTGAGCTGAAATCAGACACTTAACCGAGCCACCCAGGCACCCCTAGAATTTTAATATTTTAAATTTGAAAGCATCAATATTAAAAATATGAATGGAGATGTTACAAGTTTACTGGTATCTTTAACATTTTTAACCAAATGTGTGATACAAATATATTTGATGGGTGGTGTTATGGGAAGAGTACCTTACACTGGAAACAGAAAAAAAGAACACTAAGTTATCATCTCCTTAGTAGGAAGTCAATAAAATACACCTAATACTAAAAAAAAAAAAAAAAAAAAGTTACCAATTCAAGGATGTAATTGAGGCTAGTGGGACAAAATAGTAAAGTAACAAGCTAAAGAGATGAATTTAATTGCATATGGGGACAGAGAAATCATGAAGAGGGAGGAGGGGAGAACAGAAGCCTGATAGTCTTTGAAAAAATTTTCTAAAATTATTTAATGCTTTAAAACGAGTGCATCTATACTGCTGCTCTTTTTGTTTAACTGAATAAGATGAAAGGAAAATGTATTGTTCTAAGTTTGTTTGTTTGTTTATTTATTTATTTATTTTCAGAGAGAGAGGGAGAGAGAGCCAGGTTCAGAGAGAGAGAGAGAGAGAGAGAGAGAAAGAGAGAGTGAGAGAGAGAAAGAGAGAGTGAGAGAGAGGGATAGAGAGAATCCCAGTAACCCTGAGATCAACACCTGAGCCGAAATCAAGAGTCAGACGCTTAAGCAACTGAGTCACCCAGGCGCCCCAAAAGGGAAATGTATTGTTAATAAAAGCAGCTTTCAGTGCTTCTAATTAAGAAAATGAGAATTTTTTTCAATCAGAAGTGTTTAAAAACTACAGATTCTAATTTATAAGTAATTGAAATATTTGTAAAACATAAAGATATAGAATTATTAATAGACATAATACTTGAAGGGGGGAGAGGAAGGGGGGAGAAGTTACAGAGAGGGAAGGAGGAAAACCGAGGGTTGATGGGGAGTGGGAGGGCGGGGAGGGTGGGTGATGGGCATTGAGGAGGGCACCTGTTGGGATGAGCACTGGGTGTTGTATGGAAACCAATTTGACAATAAATTTCATTTAAAAAAGACATAAAACTTGATAGTTAATGGTATAACAATATAATCTTAGATTACTGAAATGATAATTAATGTCAGAGAACATCGTTTTTCCACATATGAATGTCAGAGAGATTCCAATTCAATTTGGTATTCAAGTCTTCTCTTTGAAGCTCTGTTTCTTTGACAATATGTACAGTTTTCAATGGCAGATTCAAACTTTTTCAAAATATACACATCTTTTAAAAACATCACATCACATAATAACAATTCAAATGATTTGTCAAGATCCAGAAGTATGCATTGTATTAAATAATAAATAATATAGGTATATTAACAATTCATATTAAGTAATAAACAGTTAAGCTTGGATACAATCTTTTACCAAGATGGGAATTAGCAGATAGTAGTGCAGTGTAATAAAACTGCATTTTTAAAAAATTTAATAGCAAACCTTACCGTACCATGTGCATTTTCCCTCACGATTCTGGTTAATATAATTAAACTCCCACAATTTGGATTCCTTGGTGGTAGCTATGATTTTTCATGGGCAACAGGAAAGCTAGGCCACTCATCCAATAATATGTTTAATTGAATTAATTGCAGAAATTATGTTGAATGCTAAATAAAGACAGAAAAATGAATTAATCAAGAATTTGTAAATCTACTAGGTACTGTGGGGGAGAGAGTCTAATGAAAATGCCTTTCAAAATTGCATTCTTCTTAATATTATCAATTCACTTTGAAATTTCCTGACGAAATTTTGAACAATTATGTTTGTTGGTTAAAGGTGTTGTGAGGTTTTATTTTGGTTACATAAGTGAGAAGGCCACTAAACAATATTTTAGATCATACACCAGAAAAATCTGCTTAATAATATATAATATCCTGATTTCCCAGAATGCCTTCGCCCCATTTCTACCCAGTCTTTCTAAAATGTGCATTCTCATGTAATTTCTCTCCTTAAAACTCTTCAATAACTCCTCATTGTTTTCAGTAGGATGTCCAAGTGTGTTAGGTGCCATCTGGGGTTTCCCCACCACCTAAAAAATTTGGACAATTGAGCTTTGTGTCTCTATTGTAGCGAAAAGCTTTGTGAAGGCCCCGATTTATCAGATCTTTGTGTCTTAGATCACCCCGCTTTCTCCATGGGAAAGGAAGGCATTTGTACTCTCCTCCAACCACCCCATTCCCTTTAGAGAGATATGTATACCTCATCATTTAAACTCATTTCTTGAACCATCCTTTCTCTGGCTCCTTTGATACTTCCTCTGTCTCTTGGCAACAATTGACCACTCTCTTCCTTCAGCTTCTCATTTGCTTTTTTCAGATATCTGGTATGTGAGCTAAAACATTGTACTGCACTGTGTAGTGTCTGACTCCCCCACTGCAAGCTCAGTAAGGTACAGAGACTTCATGATTTTTTTTGTACCCCTTGTACCTACATGGAAAAGGTGCAAAATAAATGCTTGCTGAATAACAACCAAAAGCATAATATAGAATTAAGAAATTTGGCCCCATTTTACAAGAACACGTTTTGCTAAACTGATATATCTCTGGGAAAGAATTGCAAGCAAAAATCAAGCTAACTTCAATGCCAGTGAGGGGGTTAAGAAGTTGAAACTTGAAAACTGCATCGTTACACTACGAATGTGTGGCATATTTTGAGTTAATAAGACTTTTCTCAAATCTCTTGGTTGCAATTAGCCCAAGAAGTAGAGCTAATATATGATTTCAGATTCCTAAAACATATTTTAAATTGCCATTAATAATGCTATTCTTAGCAAATGAATCTATTTGTTTATTGAGGAAGACCCAAAGGACAAACCAACCAAAAAAAGTGGTTGAAATATATTAAGTAAAGAAGACAAAATGTTGCTCAAGTATTTCCATACTCTGGACTAAATGAATACGCCTACTCAACAGGAAGTATTTTTTTTTTAAGTTTTACTTTTACTTATTTTGAGACAGAGAGAGTGTGAGCAGGGGAGAGGCAGAGAGAGAGAGACAGAGACAGAGAGAGAGAGAGAGAGAGAGAGAGAGAGAAGGAGAGAATCCCAAGCAAGCTCTGCACATGTCAGTGTGCAGAGCAGATGTGGGGCTTGAACCCATAAAACCATGAGGTCATGACCTGAGCCAAAATCAAGAGTTGGTAGCTCAACCGACTGAGCCACCCAGGTGCCCCAGGAAGTATTGTTTTACTTATTTGATATAATTTTTTCAAGGGAAACAAACAACAGTTTAAAAATGCTTAGAAGAGCAAATAACCATATGAACATTACTGTATGCTCTCACATGGCCTAATTGCATGTAAATACAAAATTGTAGAACAATATCTCTGATTATTACATTTGTTTCTGAAAATCATTCTCTTACTGTGAGTTTTGCTGAAAATGAATGAACTATGTGGCAAAATGAATATGGGAATCTCTGCAATAATCAATATGTTTGGAATAATTTGGATTTTCCAGTCATGTGGCCAGTGTGCTGGTTTTACCTCTTTCTCCAATTTCATGTTCTGTGGTCATTACAGACTTTGTGTTGTGTGACTGTTAGTCACCACCGAGGGCCTAACAACAGTCTCTCTTTAAATAGGAAGACATATGAAGTAAGCACACAACTTCTGAGGCTTGGATATCTTGGATCATGTTAGTGAATCTTCAGACAGGAATTTCCCACGGCTGGGAATCTCTCTGGAGAGATCCAGAGAACAAACATTTGCCTTATCTTGGACTATTGGTCATGTCGACGCCTCTTCCTCATGATCTGATAGTTTAATTTAGACTCTTCCTGACCCTTCACCATCAGCTAGTAGTTCTGGGAATTGACAAGCTGTTTCATTCTTTTCACATGTTTTGGCAGGCTTTTTCCTTCCATTTTCCCAATCTCCCTCCTCTGATCTTACACACAGGCCCCTGCCACTTACATCACCAATTTTGTGCTAAATGATGCACCAATTCCTGAGGCAATTTTCACGAAGGCAGCAAATTCATCCATAGCGGCTGCCTCTGAGTCAGAAGCTCTGAGATGATATAGCATCATCCATCACTGTGTGAGCTGAAGTCATCTCACTCACCTCAGACATTCCTTTTCTATTACTCGCATAAACAAAAATAATTAAAACAACAAAATAGAGAAAGAAAATGGTAAGTTTATTTACATAGTCCACCTCTTATCCCATTCTGGATCAGAGCAAGCATATGATTAATTATTGAATTGACCGATCCATTCTTACTTCTATTACACAATGACCAAATCGCTATAAAAGCACATCTGTATCCTGGAACATCAGATGCTGTATTTTAGCATAGTAGGGGTATTTTGGGGTCTTAATCAGAAAAATGCCAATTATGGATCTACTTTTTTTATCCCATAAGTATACCCCTTTTCTTAAATGTATATAAGCTATCACTCATTGCACCATTTTGATTTCCAAATTTTACATAATTCATTTGCATGCCTTGCTTTGTCTATTTGTTATATGTAGCTTTGAATCAAACTAGCTGAACATATAGCCATTTTATTATATCTCATCTTTTTATGAGAAATCGACTGGATGATTCTTCAGCTCTCTGTGGTGTTGACTAGGATTACCCCAAGGCGTTTAGATGGCAGCTGAACTGTGCTGGAAGGTCAAAGATGACTGTACTCGCACGCTGGCATCCTGGTGGAGTCAGCTGGAAGCTTGGGTCCTCTACATCGTTCTCTCTGTCCAAGTCCAGTGTGACACATGATTGGCACCACTGTCCATCTAGTCATCTTGCACAGCTTCTGTGCTATATGTCAGGTCACTGTCCTTATTGCCTCCTATTCCTCCCATTGTTGAGGGAGGGATTCCTTGCCGTAAGTAGTATAAGATGTCCTAACTCCTGGCACCTGATATTGGACAGATGAGGTTAATAGCAGTTTATTAGTCACATATACTCATAGCCAAGGGCAGCAGGACAAGGTTTGTGGAAGGCAGCTTTATAGTAGCAAGAGGATGAGGAGTCCCTGGTTCCCACAAAAAGATATGGTTGGCTTGTTGGAACAATATTGAAGCACGTATTTTTGTCTTCCAAGTTTCCTGAAGTGACATTTTCCTAACTGGTTTGCTGCTAACTAACACAAGGTACCATTTTATACTCTCTTATAGGAGTTTTCTTTGACACACGCCACTTGTTTCCAAAGTTAATAGTACATATTTTAAGTTTGCATAAGAAAGAACCACTCCACTCCTAAGAACGTTCTATTATGCAACCATGCCTTCTGTGAAACAAACCGCTTCAATGCTCAGTATTTGAAAGCAATACGTATTAGTTTTCAATTGTGGGCAGTGGATTCCTTGGCTTGGGTAGGCTGGATTTCAGGATCTGGGCTCCTGATTCTGGGTTCTGAGTTCAGGTCTGCTGCACATATATCCATCTTCCTTTTGGTCCAGCAATTAATTATAATTTTATGCCCTTCTGATAGACAATGTCATGAGCACAACGAGGCAAGTGGAAACCCACGATGTCTCATGAGGGCTTGGCTAGGAAATGTCCCAGTGTCTCTTTCCACAGTCTATTGCCCAAACAAACCACACTGACAATGCCTTCACCAATGGAACAAAACTATACAATCCACCTCTGGTATCAAGAACTGTAAAGTCACATGGAAAAGGGCAAGCATGTAATTTCAAGGCAGGAAGAACACAGAGAATGACAATAAGTGATTGTATATGCCACCATAATTCTGGGCATTAGTTTGAAAATTTTAAATTTTTAAAGGAGAACTGGGTTAGTGAAACAGAGTAATATGTGCATGCTTAAGGGCATATAAGAAATTAAATTCCAGTCTTAAAAAGGTTTATAAGAAAAACAAAGGATTACAGTCTCATAAAATATGTGTATGACAAAAAAAAAGATTCAAGAAGCAGAGTTAAAGCTGAAAAAACAGTAATTTCAGATAAAAAATGAACAGTTTTTGTCTGTATTCTGCCTTCCATTATCTTTTTAAATGTATATTCTATTTATAATATTGCGTTACCAGGGTTTAGGGATGCTTAAGATCATCTTGGATCTCATGACTTTTTGTCGACAAAGGACTGTCTGTACATTATGGGAGGCCTAGCAACAGTCCTAGCCTCTACCTACTAGATGACAAGTGTATCCTATCGGTCTCGACTTAAAAATATATCCAAATGTTGACTATTGCCTTTTAGGGACTAAACAAAGTGATCTGATATAAATATATGAGATATCACTAGAAAACATATTGATGTATACAAATATTTATATAGCTCAGAAAATATATACGTACACATTGCATACATGTATATATTTATGTACGCACACATTTCTTATACACATAGATGCATATGCATATAAGATACGTTATGTATATACATACCTATATGTATAAACATTTACGCATGTATGCTAAACTAAAAGTTTCTCATTGCTGTTGGTTTTGGTAATGATAATGATGTTGCTTTTGCTACTTTTGAGGAATTATTAAGAATTAGGAAAGGGGCGCCTGGGTGGCTCAGTCGGTTAAGCGTCCGACTTCAGCTCAGTTAATGATGTCACGGTTCATGGGTTCGAGCCCCGTGTTAGGCTCTGGGCTGACAGCTTGGAGCCTGGAAACTTCTTCAGATTCTGTGTCTCCCTCTCTCTCTGCTCCTACCCCACTCTCACTTTGTCTCTGTCTCTCTCTCTCAAAAATAAACAAACATTAAAAAAATTCTTTTCTTTAAGAAAAGAATTAGGAGAAGATGATGATAAATAGCAGGTAATATTTCTTTAGAAAAGAATATTAATCAAATGCAAACTTGACAACAGTGGATTCTGAATAATAATTTGAAGTTTTCAATATGTTCCAAAGTGTGGAACAATAGAATTAAAGTATCTAAAAAAGCCATTTAAACCTGTTTAAAATCCATAATATAACCATCAAAAGGGAAAAATACAGTTTGCTAATAGATGACTATGGCTAATTAAATATAACAGATGTTCAATATAAATGATCAATAAATAACTCATTACTAAGGAGTGGAGACTTCAGATAAGTCACAGGCTTCGAAATATATGAATACTTTTAGAATAATTCTTTAATAGGTGCATTAAAAATAAACTTATAAGAAACACTATAAGAGTTACTTAATGAATTTTAAAATCTATGTATGATATACACTGGTTTGAGAGCATGTGAATTAAAATTAAAAATATACCTTGAACTATTAACATAAGAGTAGAGACTAATATATATTAAATGCTATATTAAACAAAGCTGATTTATGGGTCCCTACATTAGTCAGAGTTCGCCAAATACAGAGAATCAATACTTCTAACAATCTATTATAAGAAATTGGCTTACATGATTATGAAGACTAAAAAGTCTTAAGGTCTGTCCTGGGCTAGCTGGAGACCCAGGAGAACTAATGGTGTAGTTCCAGTAAGGTCCAAGGGCCTGAGAATAGGAAAGCTGATGCTATATGGCTACAGTCCAAAGGCCTTCAGCCTCAACATCCGGGAAGAGCCAATGTGTCAGCTCAAGTCTGAAGGCAGGGAAATCCAGGTCTCCAGCTGGAAGGTTGTTAGACAGGACAAATTCCTTTTCTTAAAAATTTTATTTAAATTTTAGTTAACATACAGTGCAATATTGGTTTCAAGAGTAGAATTCAGTGATTCATCACTTACATGCAACACCCAGTGCTCATCACAAGTGCTCTCCTTAGTACCCATCATTCAGCTAGCCCATTTCCCACCCACTGCTCTTCATTAGCCCATAGTTTGTTCTCTATCATTAAAAGTCTCTTGTGGTTTGTTTCTCTTCTCTTCCCTGACTCTCCCTCCTTCCCATATGTTCATCTGTTTTGTTTCTTAAATTCTACATTATGGGTGAAATCATATGGTATTTGTCTTTCTCTGATGGAATTATTTGACTTAGTCTAATGCATTCTAGCTCCATTAATGTCATAGCAAATAGCAAGATTTCATTCTTTTGGATGGCTGAGTAATATTCCATTGTATATACATACTGCATCTTCTATATCCATTCATCAGTCAGTGAATGTTTGGGCTTTCTCCATAGTGTAATTATTGCTGATAATGTTGCTATAAACATTAGGGTGCATGTACTCCTTTGAATCTGTATTTTTGTATCCTTTGGTAAATATCTACTAGTTCAATTGCTGGATCGTAGGGTAGTTCAATTTTTAGTTTCGTGAGGAACGTTTGTACTATTTTCCAGAGTAGTTGCACCAGTTTGCGTTCCCATCCGCAGTGCAGGAGGGTTCCCTTTCCTCCACATCCTCGCCAACACAAGTTGTTTCTTGTGTTGTTAATTTTAGCCATTCTGATGGGTATGAGGTGGTATCTAATTGTGGTTTTGATATGTATTTCTCTGATGATGAGTGATGGTGAGCATTTTTTGATGTGTCTGTTAGCCATCTGGATGTCTTCTTTGAAAAATGTCTGTTCATGTCTTCTGTCCATTTCTTAACTGGATTATTTGGTTTTTGCATGCTGAGTTTGGTTAAGTTCTTTATAGATTTTGGATACTAACCTTTTATCAGATATGCCATTTGCAAATATCTTCTCTCATTCCATAGGCTGCATTTTAGTTTTATTGTTTCCTTTGCTGTGCAGAAGCTTTTGATCTTGGTGAAGTCCCAATAGTTCATTTTTGCTTTTGTTTCCCTTGCCTCTGTGTGTCTAGTCAGAAATTGCTATGGCTGAGGCCAGAGAGGTTGTTACCTGTTTTCTCCTCGAAGGTTTTGATGGTTTCCTGTCTCACATTTAGGTCTTTCATCCATTTTGAGTTTGTCTATGGTGTAAGAAAGTGGTCCAGGTTCATTCTTCTGCATGCTGCTGTCCAGTTCTCCCAGCACCATTTGTTGAAGAGATTGTCTTTTTTTCTGTTGGATATTCTTTTCTGGTTTGCTGAAGATTAGTTGGCCAAATATTTGTAGGTCCATTTCTGAGTTCTCTGTTTGGTTCCATTGGCCTCTGTGTCTGTTTTGCGCCAATCATACTGTCTTGATGATTGCAGCTTTGTAATAGAATTTGATACCTGGAATCATGATGCCTTCAGTTTTGTTTTTCTTTTTCAACATTACTTTGGCTATTTGGGGTCTTTTGTGGTTCCATACAAATTTTAGGATTGTTTGTTCTAGATCTTCAAAAAACGCAGGTTGTACTTTGATAGGATTGCACTAAATGTGTAGATTTTAAATGTACTTTGATTTAATTGCATTAAATGTGTAGATTTCTTTGGGTATTACAGAAGAGAGATTCCTTTTTATTCAGGGTGTGAGAAATAAGTCCACTGACCCAATAAAAGGAGGGACGTGAAGACTTGGAGCACAGTGAAATGAGGCTTTAATCAACGTTCTCTCAAGGGCAGGTGTTTGATGGACAGGCACACTTGGGTCGCTTGCAGCAGGCAATTTGTCTTCTAACATACAAGTTGTTCCCCCGATTCCTCATTGGCTGAGTACCACAGAGGTTACAGCCTTTCCCAGAAGTCACCTATGCCCATGTAAGACAAAAGTAGTCTGATTGGAACAAATGTCCATTCTTTGAGGTAACACGGACTTTATTTTTTTGGTGCATGCTCATTGCAAAGCCGGTGAAATGTAAACCTGTGAAACGGAGAGGAGTAGACAAACCAGGAAGTGAAGTGTCTAAGGGTTTGGGACTCCATTATTGGTGGGGGAGAGTTCGTACATATTTCCAATAGGTTGTAAACCTATTGTTAACTAGACAGCACGGCTATCATTTGGTATTTCTGAAAATGAATCATCTCACTTCTCACAAGGGGAGGGTCAGTCTTTTTATTTCATTCAGGAGTGTAACTAACTGGTGGAGGTCCATCCATATTCAGGAGGGCAGTTGGCTTTACTCGGTCTACTGATTTAAATGTTAACTCATCAAAAAATACCCTGAAAAAAAAACCACAAGAATAATGTTTGACCAAATATCTGGACACTCTCTTGCCCAGTCAAGCTGACAAATAAACTGTGACATCTCCTAGCAACATTTTTGGTCTGTTTGTGCTTATTATTTCCAGAAGCAAAGAAAACACAATAAACAAAACCCATTTCATATAAAATTCACTAGTGTAAGTATCTTAGCTCAGAGACCTAAAACAATTCATTTTTACTAACCTAAAGATAATCTCAGGAAAAGGAAAGCATGTAACCAGATTGTGAGGATAAAGTTCACCTCCAGTATCATATGAACCGTCAAGGAATTTTGATGTGACCTGGCTTCCTGTTTTCTTTTCTTTGTTATTCACACAATATATTCTCTGAAATCAATAACTTGCCTCTGTTGTGTCTATTTCTTCTTTTCCTTATGCATATTTTCCAGAATTTCAAAAATTTTAGTTACATGTTGAACCTGAAGGAACAACAATTTCCATTCTCTAAGCAGATTTGCATTTTAAGAGCCCTCCTTTGTTTTTTCTATGCCGTTCTGGAGCATGACTCTCTGTAGTTTTTCTTCTTAGCTTTCTAATTTGCTAAATTATTACCTATAAAGACTGAAAGGCAATGCAGTATTATTAAAATTACCCAATTCAATTACTGATGTGTTTATAAATCCCTGTGAGTATTGCTGATACAACCCTCATTATCTTTAAATATTCTTACTTTGTAATCTCACTCAAATATGATACTTGAGGCCAGTCATAGTGCTGGCTGTTTGGCTATTTCTCATGCGTTGCTGCTTTTGCTATTAAATTGTAAACATAAAACACATAATGGATATTAGTTTTCAACAATATCAACAATATCATAGACCTGTGTGCATATGTAAATGCCTTCCTTTTTGTTTTGTTCTTCTTTTAGAATTTGACTTCTTCATGGAAGATCAGTGAGGATTAACAAAACATCTGTTATAAGATTTAGTGGGCAAAAACAGTCTTGCTATAACCTTGCTTCTTAATCACTGTGTAGTTCTCAACACATTTTTTGAAGAATTTAGTACTCTTATATCTCAAAATAATGACGAGTTTTTCTCCACCTTTGCCATGGTATAAAGCAGGAATTCAAAAACCATCCAGAGCACTGTGTGCAGAGAAGGAGTTACATACGGAAGAATCTAACCACCTCTGTTTATCTAAAGCATCAACTATACGTTAATCATTGTAAATCACAACACCCTTGACTACAAAGGAGCTTACTTAAATGCCTCTTCATTTTATATTTGGTATTAAAAGAAAATAAGCAATCAAGATGAAATACTTACAATAACAGCTAAAAGTTTCTCTCTTTAAGATCACTGATTCTTAGCCATGTTAAGTCTACTGATGAGCTCACTGAAGCCATTCTTTATTTTTCTTACTCTTTTTGATTTCTAGAATTTCTTTTGATCCTGAGTTTCCATCTCTTTGCATACATTATCCATCTGTGCTTACATGTTGTGCGCATTTTCATTTAGAACCTTGAACATATTAATCACGGTTATTTTAAATACTATATCTGATAATTCCAACATCTTTGTCATAGCTGATTTGGGTTTTAAGGATGGTTTCATGTCTCCAGAATGTTTTTCTTGCATCTTGCCGCGTTTTGTTTTTGTTGACACTGGACCTGTTAGGAACTGAGATAAACTGTCCTTTAGGATGACGTTTTATGAGTGTGAAGTAGGAGTTTTTAAATATTTAAAAAAAAATAAGTTTAAGTGTCTGAATTATTTTTAATAAAGGTATATCATTCACAAACGATCAGGTACTTTAAGTAGCCAAAAAATATATATATGATGACCTTTTTGTGTTGGCTTTCTGTTGCTTATAATGTAATGTACTAAAAACATTGATCTTTTCATGTTGATATTCTTTTATTAAATGTAGCTGCCTAAGTAGATTATCATGAAACTTGAAATAATAATAATTTAGTTAAAAATTATCATAAGAGGGGCGCCTGGGTGGCTCAGTCAGTTAAGTGTCTGACTTCAGCTCAGGTCATGATCTCACACGCCGTGAGTTCAAGCCCCACATCGGGCTCTGTGCTGACAGCTCAGAGCCTGGAGCCTGCTTCAGATTCTGTGTCTCCCCCTCTCTCTGCCCCTCCCCTGCTCATGCTCTGTCTCTCTCTGTCTCAAAAGTAAAAATAAAAACATTAAAAAAATTTTAAATAAAAAATTATTATAAGAAATAACTTAGTTAAAAATCTACCTGCAGAAATTATTTGCAAGGCCAGCATTTGGATTTTATTTTGCAACATTCACTGTAGTAAAAAATTGAACAACTTTGATCAAGTAGCACAGGTAAGTACTGTTAGTGATTTAATGATGTGATATCTAGAATAATTTGCCCACAAGGTATTTCCATCTTTAAATTCCTAAATGATACTACTTGGCAATGAGAAAGAATGAATCCAGCCATTTGCAGCCACGTGGATGGAACTGGAGGGTATTATGCTAAAAGTGAAAAAAGTCAATCAGAGAAAGACAGATACCATATGTTTTCACTCATATGTGGACCTTGAGAAACTTAACAGAAGACCATGGGGGAGAGAAGGGGAAAAAAAAAGTTACAGAGAGGGAGGAAGGCAAACCACAAGAGACTCTTAAGTACAGAGAACAAACTGAGGGCCGATGGGGGGTGGGGGAGTGGGGGGAGCGGGTAGCGGAGAGTGGAAAATGGGTGACGGGCATTGAAGAAGACACTTGTTGGGATGAGCACCGGGTGTTATACAGAAGCCAATCTGACAAATTAAATTAAAAAAAATTCCTAAATAAACTAGACATATCCTACATTGGGATCCTGTTTCAATATAACTTTGGTTCATTTATAATTCATACAGGAATTACAGGAAACAGGAAAAATCTTCAGGTATGTTTCCATTTTATGTAATTGGAGTTTGAGACTTGAGTTGAAATCGCTTACGATTTGTTTGCACCATTTTGCATTGTTTTTTTAGGGATTTTTTTTTCTAATTAGTAGCTATTCAAATTATATTTCTGAAATAATACAGGAAAACATCTCATATGTAATTTTGCATTCAGATTCCATGTTGCCATACTCTAATTGTAATACCAACCAAATTCCGTTCAGTCAACATTTAACAAACAATTATAGGTTGTCCACTAGTTCCAGACATTGTGATAAGATTTGGACATAGAGATGCTAACAGCAGAGAAAAAAAGAGAGGTACACATAGATACAAAAGTGGAGGTACTGGTAGGTATAAAGACAGGTATAGGTATATCTCTACATATACTTTTATTTCCAATCTTCATTCATGAACTTACCCCTCAGTCCTGTTCTTCTTACATCCTTTCTATTCTCAATAAATGGTAACAACTCTTCAGTTGCTTTTACCAGATATATGAGTCATTTTTGCTTCACTTACTCCCCACACACCTCACAGTCTACCAGCAAAACTTCTTGGCAATAAAATACTTTCCAAATATATTCAGAATTCAGCCTGTTCTAACCACCCAGCCATTATTACCCAAGTCAATGTTGACATTATTCTTCACTTGACAAATTGAAATGACCTCATCACTGGTCTTTCTGGGTCAATCCCCTCACCCCCGTTTCCCAGTCCACTGCCTACACAGCAGGCAGAGGAATCCCATAAAAGAGAAGACACATCAAGTCTGTCAGCTCAAAATACTGCAGTGGCTTTCCAATTTACTGAGTCAAATCTCCACCATGGAAGACTCCTTGCCCTTCCTTCCTTTTACTCTAACTTTATCTCTCCTATCACTCCCTTTTCAAATTCTAAACACTGTAGTCTCTTCATATCTTTCCCTTGACATGCTAAGCAGTGCTTTTTCTTCAGGGTCTTTGCACCCCTTGCTTGGAGCATCCTTCCTCAGCTGTTCATGTGTCATGAGTATCCTTACCTTTTTCAAGTATTTTCTCAGTTTTGCCTCAATTAGACCAACACAGTCCAGTATATTTAAATTTGAAACCACCTACCTGGAGCCCTTCCTCTTGCCCATTTCATTTCCCCATAGTACTGATTGTCATCTAACACAGTATATATGTTACACTTTTGAGTTTATCACTCGTCTCTCCACTCTTGAGTAGAAGCTAGAAAGTAGGGAATATTGCTTTATCAGTTCAGGGAAGTTGCTACAAAACTTGGGAAAATGGCCAGCCCTAGTTTAGTTACATAAAAAATACTTGATTCATTTATTGATTGAATAAACATATATAGAAAGTTATAATTATAACTATATAGTATATTTCTATATTTATGAATGTTGTCATTCCCAATTTTTATTTTTTAAGTCAGTTAAAAGTAAATATTGAATGCATGAAAACTGAATTAAAAAGTAAAGATACGGGGCGCCTGGGTGGCTCAGTCGGTTAAGCGTCTGACTTCAACTGGGGTCATGATCTCGCGGTCCGTGAGTTTGAGCCCCGGCCCCGCGTCTGGCTCTGGGCTGATGGCTCGGAGCCTGGAGCCTGCTTCCGATCCTGTGTCTCCCTCTCTCTCTGCCCCTCCCCGTTCATGCTCTGTCTCTCTCTGTCTCAAAAATAAATAAACGTTAAAAAATTTTTTTTAAAAAAATAAAAAGTAAAGATACTAATGGGTCTTTAAGACACATAAGTTATTCAGGAATTTTTGGAATGTCAGGCAATGTGATAGTAAACAGTGAGGAAGAAAACAGCACTAACCATCTAGCAAAAGTTGGACTTACCACAATATTAAGATTGTTTTCATGTTAGTAGTAATTCATTTTAACAAAGTCTGAGCTTTTATTAAACTGCAAGTGCAGATATATACTTTATTCTAAATAAGTAGTGATCAACATACGTTTCTTTTGAAGTCATCCAAACTAATTAAGATATTTGGTTATATAAAGAAAGTTACAAATCTCAGACTTTTTCTGTCTAAACTCCCTTTGTAAGTTAGGAAGTAATTGAAGTAATTAAATCATTTTATCTTTAAGATGTGCTTACATTTATCCCACTTTCAAACATGGCGTAACATTTTGTGAACAAGTCCAGTGAATTAAGACTTTGCATCTATATACTACTTTTCAGGGAAAAATGAGTGTGTACCCGAAGGCTGTCTGCAATAATGAATGCCCCTTATTTACAAATTATACTGTCCCAAAAATGTTAAACAGTCTTCCAGAATTGTATGTCACAGTGACCAGCTTTTCAATGATCAAGTCTCATTTTTACAACATCATAATTCAAAGGAAATACTTGTGCTTGTCTGACCTGCCATGCAGTAGATGGCCGATGAGCCCATGTTTAGTGCAAGGTGGTTGATGTCTTTGTAGGTTTGCAATGTAAATGAGCCCACTCACTTCTACCAGGTAATGTGAAAGTAGGCTGATGAAGGCAACTATGTTGAAGACATCTTCATATAGATATAAACAACTATCTATCTATCAAGGGGAAATATTAATACATTCAACTATTTTCAATTTTCTATCTCAGATATAAAGATGACAATTCAGATTATGCAAACTCTATTTGTGCGTTTTCAAACCCTACAGAATCCCAGGTAAAGTAATATTAATAGAGTACAATGTCCACATTTCATTTGTATATGCAACAAATGTCTTTTCATAGGCCAAAATGATGTTAATAAACATCATCTACAAAACAATGCATTGTGAATTTTGCAAATACTCAAAAACAAATTTCTGAAAACAGAATTCACTTTTGATTTGATATTAAGTTCTGTGTGAGTGTGTGACACAGTTTGGGTTATTTCTTAAGTAACATTGTTAAATAATATGTATATAGTAAAAGAATTTTAAAGGGCCAATTTGGGGCTATGTTAAAACAAAGCTAATAAGATTGGTCCCATAACCATATGATTATGTTTAACACTACCGCTAACAATGGTTAGGATAGTAAATTTTGTGTTATGTGTTTACCACAAATAAATTTTTTTGAATCCCTTTTTTTCTTTTTTTATGTTTATTATTATTATTATTATTTAAAAAAAATTTTTTTCAACATTTATTTATTTTTGGGACAGAGAGAGACAGAGCATGAACGGGGGAGGGGCAGAGAGAGAGGGAGACACAGACTCGGAAACAGGCTCCAGGCTCTGAGCCATCAGCCCAGAGCCCGACGCGGGGCTCGAACTCACGGACCGCGAGATCGTGACCTGGCTGAAGTCGGACGCCTAACCGACTGCGCCACCCAGGCGCCTATTTTTTTTTTTTTTGAGAGAGAGAGAGAGAGAACACGAGCAGAGGAAGGGCAGAGAGAGAGACAGAGGAAAGCAAGCTCTGTGCTGAGAGCGGAGAGCTTGATGCAGGGCTCGAACTCACAAACCATGAGATCATGACCTGAGCTGAAGTGGGATGCTTAACCAACTGAGCCACCCAGGTGCCCCTAAACTTTTTGTTTGTTTGTTTTGTTTTGTTTTGTTAATAGAAAGAGAGAGAGAGAGACAGCACAGAAAAACAAGAAGAAAGACACAGACACATGGAGAGGAGGAGGCAATGGACCTCAGAGGCTGAATGGAGTCACCAGGATCTAGAAGGGGCAAAGAAGGATCCTCCAGTGGAGACTTCAAGAAAAGTACAGCCCTGCTGACAGTTTGAGTTTGGACTTCTGACCTCCAGAACTGTAAGAAAATAAATTTCCGTAGTTTTAAGCTATGCAGTGTGTGATAATTTGCTGTGGCAGCCAAGGGCAATAACACACCGTTTAGACCCAACTTTGCTTGGATTAAATAGGAACAGGAAGTAATGAAAAATATATAAAGCAGCTCATTGAATAACTAGGATGGCTGGAGAACCACATTGGAAAATAAGCATTTATCAAGAGAGACAGAGAAGCCAGGTCCACAGACCTAATCACGTGATGGGAATTATCCAGAGAGGTTGGCACAGCCAGCATCACATGGCAGGCGAATTTGTGGACACAACCCCTGGTACTGTGACAGCGTCAGCCTTTGGAAAATGTCCCATGAGTTGCCACCCTCCTGTGGGGGATTCCTCAAAGGCAGTATCAGTTAATGAATAATGAAATCTCTGCTTATAACCAGAATGTCAAGTCATTTTATAAAATGAAATGAATTAGCCCAGCTTTCCACATCATGATAAATCACACCTGGGTAATAATTCCTTACTATGGAATCTGTAAGAGAGTATTAACCTTGTAATTGTTGCAACTTATGTCAGTTTTGTACCCTTCCTAGACCTGAAAGTGAAACTAGTCTAATTTGAAATGTTCATATCTGGGGCACCTGGATGGCTCAGTAGGTTAGGCATCTGACTTCAACTCAGGTCATGATCTCATGGTTCCTGGGTTCCAGCCCAGTGTCAGGCTCTGTACTAACAGCATGGAGTCTGCTTGAGATTCCCTCTCTCTCTCTCTCTCTCTCTCTCTCTCTCTCTCTTTCTCCCTCTCTCTCTGCCCCCTCCCACTCATGATCTCTCTCTCAAAAATAAATAAAAGTTAAAAAATTTTTGAAATGGTCATATCTACTTAAAACTGTTTTTATATTGTCAAACAGCTTTTATTACAAAGTGTAAATATAAAGTTAGATAAAGTTAAAAATGATACACTAACTTTGCTGAATCTGTTTGTGTGGCAATCTTTAGGGATAACCAGGAGAGTGAGTGATTTACACTGTACTTTAAGTCAGACTACCTTCCTGCTAATTGTAGTTCAGGCTTGTGTTAATATTGTTGCAGGGATAGAAAAGGCTATGAAGGCGATGTGTGATTAAGATGGGTATTTTACAATATGTCCAAAGCATATTATATGCAAAGTATGCTTTGGACATATTGTGTGTGTGTGTGTGTGTGTGCACATACATACATATATATATGTGTGTGTGTGTGTGTGTGTGTGTGCACACACACATATATATGTATATGTATATATATATGTGTATATATATATATATATGCACACACACACCTACACACACACACACACACACACACGCCCATACACGTATCATAAATAATTCCTCCAAGTTGATGGGGATGGCCATGTAAATAAACATTTACAATACAATGGCATAGGTCATAAATGAGGCCATGCTTCGACAGTTCAAGAGGCCAAGAGACAAATGGATCCACAGCACGAAGAAAATCTTCGCCCTGGCAAAATGTAGCCAAATGGATTTCAGATTCCTTATGGTTTTTCCGATAAAATCAATCAAGTTTTTCTCATGGGAAGAATATAATGGAGGGTTAGGATGAACAGGGTTTCATCAATGACTCATTTTATTGTTACATCCTTCTTTCTTTAAAACACTAGCAAAAGTGAACGAAAATGTCTCCGTACATTTTTTGTTCTAAGTCCATTGCAATTAGGAACTAAGCCTATTGTCAGCTACATGTGCGCTGGTGCCCAGATAAAGACCAAAATTGTGGGTGGCGGGCAGCCTTGTGCCTGCCTTTCTGAGGTGACTAACCCCTAGCAACTCTTACCTCTTCCTGGGAAACATTTCTTGCTCAAAGACAAACAAATGAATCAAAATAAGACGTTAATTCAATAAATATTCAACGCCTATTTTTAAATTGGCCAGCAATTCAATCCTTATTCTATTTCATAGTTAAAACTTTGGTCATATCATCTAATTTTTAAACTATATTTATACAAACATTCAAATGACAGCATTAAATGTGGAAAGTATGTCATAGAATGAACTTTCTTTTAATATTAAAATTTCTAGAAAGAATTGCAATTGACAGTAATTACCTAAATATTTTAATTTTTCTATTCCACCCTTTAATTGCTCTTCTTATGCAATATCAACCATGAATTTTTATTCACCTAACTAAATGGAGCCATATTTCTTTATCAGCTCTCCCTTGAGCTTCTCTTACTGGCAACTGTGCATTTCTTTCCAGATTTGCAAAGCTACATTAGTATACTCTTTAGTCAGCGATGTGCCCTCTTATTTTTAAAAAGCAAGATCTTCATTAGGAGGATCACTGTGATGGAAGATACACATTAACACATTTGTTTAAAACCACAAGCAAACCACAAATCTCTGAAGAATTTTCTGAATCAAAATTGTGTTTCTAAAACCTAGTGGAGAGTTCAATCCAAATGCCTCTTTCTGGAAATTGTCAAGTGTATTAAAATAGCTTATTCATATTTGGAGGAAGGTGGGCAAACAGAAAAACAGAACAGAGCAGGAGAAAAAAATTCAGAAATCTGCTTGATTTTCACAAAAGCAGGATGAGAGTCAGGAAAGCACAAAAAGTCAACATAAATGAAGGTGGGTGGGGTCTCGTGGCACACGCATGTTCTTCTTCTTCTGCAGGCATTGAAGACACGCCTGGACTCAAATGACTTAGATGAATGGTGACTGTACCAGTGCTCAGACCTTACTTCAGTATTTGTACTTCCCATCAATGAATATCTGATTAAATACCCTAATTTCTACCGAAGATTTGATATACGAGCGTCTGTCATTTCAGAGCTAAACTGAGTGCAAGTTTATCCAGTGACACATTTCCATTTGCTTTTGTGATAAGGTGCCACACGTTTATAAGTACATTTCCAAGTATCAGAGTGACATATGTTAGAGCCACCCCAAAGGAGTCTGCCAAAAATCATCTACTTTCCAGTGACATTACCAACTTCTTTCTGTACTGGACAGTTCTATCCAGGATGTATGCTGCAATCATTTTAACACCTACCCTGAGCCTTGACAATGGCATATCCTCCGATTGTTTCCATCATATACCTGACCCCATCAATTTATTAAAATTATCTCTCAGAATATGTGGCAACTCTGTTTTGGGGTCCACGTAGCCTATGTGTTTATTTTTAATTAAGTTAATTTAATACTAATGCTATAAATGATGCCTAAACGCTGCATTTATTTTCTCAAACCTTTCTAAAAGGATTGTTACTATTTTTGGGGGGAGGGTTATTTAAGATTTCTTGGAAGATTTTCTTTTAATTTCTTTATTAGAATTTCATGGGGCGCCTGGGTGGCGCAGTCGGTTAAGCATCCGACTTCAGCCAGGTCACGATCTCGCGGTCCGTGAGTTCGAGCCCCGCGTCGGGCTCTGGGCTGATGGCTCAGAGCCTGGAGACTGTTTCCGATTCTGTGTCTCCCTCTCTCTCTGCCCCTCCCCCGTTCATGCTCTGTCTCTCTCTGTCCCAAAAATAAATAAACGTTGAAATAGAATTTCATAGGCCGTCCTCATTCCTTCAGATATGGTAACACTAATGATATTAATTCTTAGCCCTATGTTTGTTTCCATTGTGGAAAGACTACATCTGTTTTTCCCTTTATCATCTGTCCAGTCTGGCTTCCATAAACTCAGCCATCATTTGGGAAAAAAATGCGTCTTCCTTCATTTCATTCATTTTCTTTCATTGACTCGTTTTTATGTTTTTCTTTAGAATTGTTCCCATTTTTTGTGTGACTATAGGGCTACCACATTGTAAACACCAAGTTGATGCCTTTCCATTTCACTCAGTGAACTTGATTCTTAGTAAAAATACGTTCAGGTACAAACATTTTTCTTTTTCTTTCTCTTTCTTTCTCTTTTTTTTTTTTTTTGTAACTTTATTTATAATCCCATTAACATTTTCCTCTCAACTGAATAGAAATGCAGGAAGATTTTTCAGGCTGGAAAAGTTCCAGGGTTGCTGTAAAAAATGGTATGTGGGGTTAACAAGAGAGAAACGTCTGCAGGGGATTGATGGTTTTGAGACTAAATGTGTTCAGTGTACTCAAAGGTGGAGAACAATCTAATTGAAGCAGAGGTGTAAGTTTGCAAAAGTCACGATATAGTTGAAGTTCTAGTTTTCCTGGGAAACCTACCTAAAGTAAAAGATTCATCACAAATTAGCTGTAATATGCTTTCTAAAATGTTAGAGGAGGAATAAGATAATGAATGGAAATGGAGGCTTTCTTTTAGGTTTATTAGTTGGAAGGAAGGAAGTACTTATACAATAATTTAGATTTTTACCTGTGAAGGAGAGAGAGAGAAAGGCAAGGGCTACATATTGCTAGGATCAGAGAAGAAAGGCAGAGCATCACTATAGATTCTTCAGGTGTTAATAAGATAATAAAAATAACGTGAATAACATTGGGGCAAAAAATTGGCAATGTAGATGAAATGAGGAGATTTCTTTAAAAACACACCACCTGTCAAAACTGAGACCAGAAGAAATGAAAATTTTGAAAAGCTTTCTATGTACTAATGATATTCCATTCAAGATTAAATCTTTCTTTCAAAATACATTCTAGGCCCATAAAGATTTTCTGGTCATGAAGAAACAGTTTTAAACTCCTTGGAAGCTTGATGTAGCTCAGCACCAAAACCATACGTATTTTAAGAATGAAAGACACAGATGAATATCCTTCATGAATATTGAAACAAACTATCTTAACAAGATATTAGCAAAGCAATTCCAAAAATATATAAAAAGGTTAGTACACTGTGACTACATGGATTTTACCAAAAAAATGTGAAATTGTTTTAACATTTGAAAATCAATGTATTTTACACTTAGCAGAATAAAGGAGAAAATCATAGGATCTTCTCAACAGATGCAGAAAAGCATTTGATTGGATGTCAAATCACACATGGTATCACCTTCTGACACATTAGTAATATAAAGTTATTTCTTCAGTCTGATAAAAGACGTCTACAAGAATCCTACAGCTCACGAACCACTTGTGAATTACAGGCACCAAGAACAGAGAAGAATATTCTCTGTCAACAATAGAATATTCCTTGTTGTACGGAAGATACTAGCTATGGAGTGAGGCAAAGAAACAATAGAGAATAAAGTACGCATATTTAAAAAGGAGACGTAAAATTTTCTTTCTTACAGTCAGCATGACCACCTGTGTAGAAAATCCTAAGGAATCTTGCCCAAAACCCAACTAGAATTAACAAAATTAAAAAGCCAACCCCTAAAAATAATTCTATTTCTACACACTAGCAATTCCTAATTAGAATCTTAATTAAAAACTTAACATTTTCAATAACCTCAAAACATAAAATGCTTAGAAATATGCTTCATAAAAATGTACAGATTGTATATATTAAAAAAACGTGAGGGCCCCTGGGTGGCTCTGATGGTTAAGCGATTGACTCTTGATTTCGACTCAGGTCATGATCTCACAGTTGTGACATGGAACCCTGCATGGGCTCCATGCTGACTGCCCAGAGCCTGCTTGGAATTCTCTCTCCCTGTCTCTCTCTCTGCCTCTCCCTCTCTCTCTCTCTCCAAATAAATAAATAAGCTTTAAAAAAGCAAAAAAAAAATTGTGGAGGGAAATTAAAGGATATTTAAGTAAATAGAGAGATATGTCATGATAATGTATGGGAAGGCTTATTATGTTAGTTGTCCTCAAACATATAGAGATTAGTGAGATTCACTGGAGGAAGAATTTTTTTTTCAACAAATTGATGAAAAAAATACTAAATTTTTGGTATAAAAATTGAACCTTGCCTTCTGACACAAATTATACACAAAAAGTAATTTACAATGAATTATAGACCTAAAGTCAAAATGAAAACTGTAAGACTTTCAGGAAAAACAATGACTAAATCTTCATAACTGTCATGTAGGCAAATTTTACTCACACCAGAAAAAGGCACTAGAGCATGAGGAAGAAAACATAATAAATTGGACTTTGACAAATTAAATATTTCTGCTCTTTAAAAAACACCCATAAGAAAATGAAAATATAAACCAGAGACTGGGAAAAATACTATAAAACACATTTCTAACAAACGGCTTGTATCCAGAGTGTATATTTTTTAGGTGGGCAAAAAGTTCAAACAAATATAAAAGAAGATAGGAATGACTAATATGGACATTAAATATGCTCAACATGTTCACTATCTTTAGTCACATAAAACTTAAAGCCACATAGAAATACCATTTTACATTGACCAAGTAGCTAAAATTATCAAGTCTGATTCTGTCTCATGTTGATGGAGAATTCCTGCAACCGAAATTCACACACTTCTGGTGAAAATGTAAATGGTACAACCACTTTTGAAAAGGGTTGGCAGTTTCTTCCATAGTTAAGTATACGTTTACCATATGACTCAGAAATTAATTCTATTTTTATCTATATTCAAGAAAAATCAAACCAGCAACCACACATCAAGCACACACACAACTGTTTATGGAACATTAGAGCTTTCCCCCCCATATATTCCAGAACCCAAAACAGGTCAAATTTTTTATAGATGAAGAAAGTAAATATTGGTACACCTATACAATGAGATTTTACTCAGGAGTAAAACTGAGTTACAAATGCATAACAGCACATATTAGTCTTAAAAACATTTTGCTGAGGAAAACAAGGCAGTTTGAAAACAATACCTCCAGTATTGTTCCATGGATATGAATATTAATAATGGACACAAATAATAAATGATCATAGAAATTAAATTATTGAGTATTTGGGGGGTGTGAATAGGAAAAAATGATTGCTGAGCTCATGAGGGAACTCAGGTTGGTGACAGCAATGTTCTACATACTGACTGAGACAGGATTACATAGGTATATATATTTGTCAAAAATCTGTAAATTGTAAACTTAAAAGCATACATTTTATATTATGTAAATTATATCTCACTGACAAAATCAAATGTTGGAAGAGATGTGGAGTGACTAGACATTTTATACCTTGCTGTGGGGAATACCAATTGGGGCAGACATATTGGAAAATGCTTCGGCTTGTGCACTGAGGTTACATACACTCACACTCGATGATCCAGAAATTCTAATGCCTGTATGCAGAGGAAATGAGTACACATTTGTACAAAAGACAGCATCACAATAAATCAAAATCTCTAACTGGAAACAACCTTTAAAATAAATAAATAAATTATTGCAATGGGGTACTACACAAGAACGAAAATGAACAATTATTGCTAAACACACACACACACACACGTGTAAGTCTCTCAGACATAATGCTGACAGTAAAAAACAAAAGCTAGTATTAAAAAAAATAGTATTATAAATACAGAAGAGTACAAAACAAAAATTAAACAAAACTAAATTAGGCCATTGGAAAGCATAATAGTGGTTCTCACGGGCAAAGTTGGAAGTAGTCACAGGGTTTCTTCAGATACTAAAGATGTCTATCTTTGATCTGTTATACAGAGAAGTTCATTTCAAGGAAACATATGAAATACACATATATGTGTGTATATATATATATCTATATATATTTGTATTTTGCTATATGTGTATTTTCCTTTATGAGTGTTACGTTTGATTAAAAACACTTATTAAAAAATTGAGATATATTTCTAATTTGTTACTGTTTTCTAAGCTTAAACAATCAAAACTGATTCACATTGGTTGAACAAACCAGTAAAATGATCACATTTTGAGGGGCACCTGAGTGGCTCAGTTGGTTAAGTGTCTGACTTCAGCTCAGGTCATGATCTCACAATTTGTGGGTTCTAGTTCGACGTCAGGCTCTGTGCTGACAGCTCAGAGCCTGCTTTGGATTCTGTGTCTCCCTCTCTCTATGTCCCTCCCCCATTCGTGCTGTGTCTCTCACTCTCTCAAAAATAAAAATAAACATAAAACTCTAAAAAAAAATTACTTCATTTTATTGCCCTCTGTATCTATTAGTACAGATTGAATTTTTATCTTTCATTACCACAAAATCTAATCAGGTAAAAATTACAACCAAACATAGCCCTACAGATAATAGGTCACTTAGATAGTTTTAGAACAAAGCTAAAACATCCCTTTCTTTCATTGCATGCTGTTATCTGCTTTTTCTAAATGATGAAGGAAGCAAAGTTCCTTCTGTGATCAGAAAAACAGCAACTAATAAGTTAGAGAATGCATTATTAAAATGTTTTTCCCGAATGTAATCTGATCTTAGAAAGTAAGTAAATTCGGAGCACCTGGGTGGCTCAGCTGGTTAAGCATCTGACTTCAGCTCAGGTCATGATCTCACAACTCCTGAGCCTGAGCCCCGCATCGGGCTCTGTGCTTGACAGCTCAGAGCCTGGAGCTTGCTTCAGATTCTGTGTCTCCCTCTCTCTCTGGCCCTCTCCCACTCATGTTCTATACCTCTCTCTCAAAAATAAAAAAACATTAAAAAAATTAGAGAGTAGGTAAATTCTAATAACTTAAGCTTAATTTTTTTTCATCGATAAAATTGTAATTGTAATATTTTATTTATATAATCTATTTTAAGTTATACAGTTGGTTTCCAATGATCAGAATTACAATGACCCTCGTATTTTGTACATTGGTATAGAGTGATGTCAGGTGAACCCTTTCACTGACTTATTCCTAATTGTTTTTTCCATTTGTTTACACTGTAGTTTTGAAATATAAACTTCAGCATATAACTTTATATGTTTAGAATTATAGATATTTTAACATAAAAAATAAAAGACACCATTTCATACAAAAATATAAACTAAGTTATAAATTTTCTTTCTCACCTCCTCTTTGGATTTAAATGTAGAAGTGAGCTTCATTGAAGCATAATGCATTAGAATACATTGAATTCGATACTGATAAAATAAATACTTCCATATGAAATTTGGCTATATTTTATTTATTTATTCTTTATTTAATGCATTTTTTTTAATTTTTGACTTTTTAAAATGTTTTTATTTATTTTTGAGAGACAGAGAGAGACAGAGCATGAGTGGGGGAGGGGCAGAGAGAGAAAGAGACAAAATCCGAAGCAGGCTCCAGGCTCTGAACTGTCAGCACAGAGCCTGATGTGGGGCTCGGACCCCACTAACTGTGAGATCATGACCTGAGCTGAAGTCGGACACTTAACTGACTGAGCCACCCAGGCGCCCCAAGTTTATTTATTTTTGAGAGAGATAACGCAAGTGGGGGAGAGGCAGAAAGAAAAGGAGAGAGAGAATCCCAAGCAGGCTTCCACACCATCAGGACAGAGCCTGATGTGGGGCTTGGTCTTACAAACCATGAGATCATGACCTATGCCAAAATCAAGATTCAGATGCTTAACCAACTGAGCCACCTAGGTACCTCAGTTTTACTATATTTTTTAAAAAACACCTGTGTATTCTGAAAAGTGTTGCTTCTGTAGGATAATAAACTGACCACGCCTTCTGATTACTTAAAAGTTTTGTTTTGAAATGAAAGACCTGGAGCATTTGCTTTGTGTATCATATCGATTTGAATTGCCACCAATCAGAATCACAAGCACACATTCATAAACAAACCAAGGCAAAAAAAAATAATAATAAGGATGCAGTAATGGTCTTAAAGTCCATGTATAATTAGCTAAGCTTGCAATTAACTGAGTGCTCTTTGTGGGGCTCAACATACAAAGTCCGATGGCAGAATTAACACCCTGTATGTTTCTGAGGCTCCTGAGTTCCTTTTTACTGTTTTGTTTGTGCCCCTGCACTCTTTGTAGAGCTCCCTGCTCTCTTCCTCCAGCTCTCACCTCCCTAATTAGTGAAACTTATTTTCCACTCCTCTGTGCATGGCCAAATGTTTCCCAGGAATAAGACAGTATATGAGATTACCAGTGAAACATCTAAATAAAGCTCATTGCTAAAAACATATGAAATTATATTGTGGTTTTTAAACCATTAAACCAGAGACTTGGAATGGATAAATTATCTTTGGTTTTGCATTAGACACAGAAGACCACAGAAAACTGAACTGAAATTTGTTAAATGGTTACTATGTGCCAGGTACCAATTCTAAGTGCTAAGATTTAAGCAAAATACAAAATTTGTTGAAGATCATGTTGCTAGAGAGAGGTAAAGCCAAAGGCCCACGCCTACCCGACTTCAAATCCCGAACTCTTCTTTAAATGCCACAGTATTCAGTTTTAAATATGTGCTGGTTTCGGGGCGCCTGGGTGGCGCAGTCGGTTAAGCGTCCGACTTCAGCCAGGTCACGATCTCGCGGTCCGGGAGTTCGAGCCCCACGTCGGGCTCTGGGCTGATGGCTCAGAGCCTGGAGCCTGTTTCCGATTCTGTGTCTCCCTCTCTCTCTGCCCCTCCCCCGTTCATGCTCTGTCTCTCTCTGTCCCAAAAATAAATAAACGTTGAAAAAAAAATTTTTTTTAATATGTGTATGCACACATGTTTACAATATGGGTACAATTTGTGCACTATATGTGTGTATATGCATAATATGTCTAAGTTTATATAATGTGTGTAATGCATACTACATATATAATAATGTATATGTATGTATATATATACATGTATATATGATTATATATATATATAGTATATATAGGTTGATAGATATAAATATATGTATTTGTGTGTATACATATATACAGTTTTAAAAATGTGTACATTTAAAATATACATATTTAAAATATATATATATTTAAAATTTATATATATACACACAGATTTTTAAAATTTGCACTATGTCAGCTTGAGTGCCTCAATTGACTCTTCCATAAAATGGGAACAATATAATAGAACATAAATCAGAGAAATGTTAGAATAATTAACTCAAGAAGTGTGCTTAGAATGGTAAATTACACATAGAAATATTTCAGTACCTTTATCAAAAATGCGTATTTACAGGCTACTCTTTTTATTATTTAATTTATACTGATTTTTCTTGTCTTCTCTTGGCTCTGTTTTTTTTTTTTTTTTCTGAGTCCCATATAATCAGTTTACCACTCTATAAAAATTTAGGATGGTCATTTTCTTCTACCAAAGTTTAATAGTCTATGTGTTTATAAACTTGATTAAAGCTGATGCAAACTAATATTTATAGAGTGGCCAAATATTTTAACATCCAGTCCTGGAAATCTTTGAGAAAGAAAGCAGGTGCTACCACTAACACGAGGACAAGAAGCCTGAAGTGTGACTATTAAGGGAAAATGGTGGCAGATGTTCATGATACCGTGTATCGATTGTGTCGCCAGAATGCTTTTGTGTCTAATCAATATGGTGTAATAAATGTATGCTGTATGTCATCCTGGAACATTACTTTTTACATTAGTATTGCCGATGAATGAGCTCTACTCATCTCTAAATTGAGAAGTTCTGTCTTTTATGACAGGTTCCATTTGTTTTTCTGTTCTGGCTTCAGTGAGAGATTAAGTAATTTAAATTCTGAAATTTTGGTGGGAAAAAATACACCCTCAGGTAGGGTCTAAGAATTCCAATTTGTACTCAGAGAAGGTTCACAAAAATTTTATTTGAAACAAATGGCCTCTGGTTTTACACTTTTACCATTTCATGATAGCTCTTATGAAGATTGTATATGATTACTATATGTTATAGTATAGGGTTGTAATTCCTCAAATTATTTTGAATATGGGTAGAATTTAAATTATAAATACATCTAAGTATTTAGTATTTAATTAATTTTCCATTATATAGTCTATCAATGTACCTTTTCAGTCAGTCTTGTAGATAAATTGATACACATTCTGAATAAGATCAAAATTAACAGTGTTCACTGTTTTTACACATGTATCTATACTATCACATGGTTATGTGATTTTGACAGGATACTACAAGTGTAGAGTTGAGGTTGATTGACAACAGTTATCATGACAATACCGTGACTTTTCAAGCTTTAACCTGGAAGGAGAGCTGTCAAAAATGTCCTTCAAAGTACCAGGCAACTCCTCAGCTACAGCTAATGGAATCTGTCACTAAAACAAGTTTAAAATTTTGGATACGCTTTTCCAGAATAAAGAACCTTAATATTAGATGCTATATTAGTTAGACTGGAATGATTCTGTGTTCCTATAACAACTTATTAAATTTTTCCCTTTAATTACTGCAGATTCATGATTTGAAAGAATGGGGCAGGGATGAATTTGCAAAAAAATGATCAGGTGATCAGTTATTGTAAGAGAGGCAGGGATTCTATGGGAATAGAGAGTATGGGAAAGAGACTGGGAATATCTTCAGATTCTAGGAACGAAAGAGATGAGTAAGTTTAGATGCAAGTATCTCATCCTTTTACTCTATTGTCCCACCTTAACCTTCCAGTAGTCCCTCTTAGTTTTTCTAAAATGCACATTTTAGTTGTTTTAATAGAAGTGACTTTATTCAAGTAGAAACCTGTTAACACAGCTTTATTACCATGATATGCAGAACACTTTCAAACGTTGGGCCATAGGTAATTTAGCAGAACACCTTAATAAGTTGGGATCAATACATTTAGATAAGGAGACTAATTTGGATAAATGATGGTAAGGAAAATTAATCTGTTGAAAAAAGTGAGAGCGATATTAGGGGCTAAGGCTGATGGATGCATGGAGCAAGAATGGAAAAGATGACATTAATTGAGGTCTTAACAGAGGCATGGTTAAGCAAAAACAAATAAACAAACAAAATCAATACTGTGGGTAAAATGTTTAACATTCTGCTTTAAGTTGTTGATTGTATAACGATATACCCTGAATTCTCTCTTGCTCCAAACCTTCAATAAGAGTTCATTGTATAAATAAGCAGTATATTCACAAAACAGTGTGGAAGGAAGTAAAACAGTAGAAGTATTTCTTTTTTTTTTTTTTTTTTCAACGTTTATTTATTTTTGGGACAGAGAGAGACAGAGCATGAACGGGGGAGGGGCAGAGAGAGAGGGAGACACAGAATCAGAAACAGGCTCCAGGCTCTGAGCCATCAGCCCAGAGCCCGACGCGGGGCTCGAACTCACAGACCGCGAGATCGTGACCTGGCTGAAGTCGGACGCCTAACCAACTGCGCCACCCAGGCGCCCCTAGAAGTATTTCTTAGTGTAGATAAAAATGGTGTGAAAAGATTGCAGATTCAATGGGGCCAATCACATAGCAGAATTCAATGGTGTAGGAGTTTATAATAAGAAGGGTGTAACCCTTCTGAAGATTCTCCTAGATGATTAATTATTGGTGACTGCACTATTATATTTGAGTATTAAAGGCAATGATCCCCTCAAAGCAGAATTCTCCAGGCACCCAAAACTTAAGGCACACATATGCAATGGTGTATTTGTCTGTATTTGTTACTAGAAAAGCATATCTACCATACTCACTCCCCTATTAAATTGACTTTAAAACAGAGGACTTATCTGAGTTTTTAAGACGATTATATGCCTAGAACTGGTCTTAGGATAGGTCAAGAACAATGAATGATTGGTCCTCCATGCTTAAAGTGTGCTTGCTCTACACAGAAGCTTCACTGGCATCAACTTAGAAACTGTAGAACATGGAGAGCCTCCAGTCCTGAACCCAGACCACCGAATCATAACCTGAAATTTATCAGAGGTACCCAGCAGATTCAAATGCACATTGAAGTTCCAAAAGCACCACTAACTGCAGTTGCCTACTGTTTTGTAAAAAAAAATACTCCGAAGTTAATGGCTTAAAATTAAAAAAAAAATATTGTATCTTTGCTCATGTGTTTTTGAGTTGATTGGTCCTCCTGCTGGACTCTTTAGAATATTCTATGCTGCTGCAGCCAGACGGTAGCTTACGCTGGAACATTCAAAGTGACCTCACTCATGAGTGTGTAGTGGGGAAATCTGGAAGTCTGGGACCCCTTTCTCTCAATCCCTCTCTGTTCTTCCTTGTGGTATGTTGGATTTCTTTTCAAAATACTTAGATCCCAAGAGCATTCTGAAGAAAAACAAGCTGCAGTGTAGACATGCTGCAATGCTTACCAAGCTTTTATTTATGTCATGTTTGATTATCTTCCGCTGACTGAGGCCAGTCACAAGACCAAAGTCAGAATCCATGTGGAAGGCAGAAATTCAAGGCTTTGAATTTCAATGTCATCCTGTTATTCCTCATGAAATTGGTGTTCTTAAAGGTAAAATGGACATATTAATTTTCCAAGTGGCAGATAGTTGGTTATTTTGCATTTGGCAATCAAAATAATGGGGACATGTAAACCCCCATTTTCACAAGGCAAAGAAACATTACCGAGACTCATGTAGTCCTTGTGTTCAAATACATTCAATAAATGTTGTTCTTTTTATAGGTAAATAAATCCAAATTTGATTAAAAGAATTAAGCTGGCCAAAAACAAATAGGGCTAGTTGCTATAAAAATTAATTATGTGTTCAGGATATTCATTTGGTCTGCAAATGTAAAATAAATAAGATAAACAGATCTCTCTACAACTATTGATCACAATGTTGAATAAGAAAAAGGGAATCATATGGCATTCTTGAATAGAATTTGACTTCCACAGAAGGGTTGCATTAAACTGAGTTGTCTCTAAGTCCAAGAAGTGAGAACGTGAAATCATTGGGTGACCCTCACACTTAAAATCAGCAATAATTTTACATTAATGTCTACAAGTAATTTGGCAAGCCTGTCTGAGCACCAGTTTTGGCTAATATAAAGTCTCAGCTATAATATACTTTTGGAAAGTTTTATATTTTGTAATCAGAGTTGAGGGCTCTAATGGGTCAGTGATAAGCAGCCTCAGCTACTGGCATATTCATTGTTCCATGACCAGAGATAACATTAAAATTTATATGCATGGCATAAGAACAGCTCCATTCATCTTTGTAGTAGTCGTAAAGTATAGTCACCAAACAACACTTCTCCACAAAAATACTTCT
This sequence comes from Prionailurus bengalensis, assembly GCF_016509475.1. Classification (NCBI taxonomy): domain Eukaryota; kingdom Metazoa; phylum Chordata; class Mammalia; order Carnivora; family Felidae; genus Prionailurus; species Prionailurus bengalensis. The sequence continues at coordinate 230,458,309 of NC_057343.1, forward strand.
GTGAGACTTAGCCTGCTTTCCAGTCTTTGGAAACCTGAATATATGGCCATGTCTTATACAGTTGCATCACTAGAATAAGATATCAAATACTCGAAAAGTCACAATTTCTCAAATAATGGATCTTTCAGTTTTCTCAGGAGCTGAGACACAATGCTTAGAATTCAATGATATAGGCTAAGAATAGAATCCATAAAGATGCAGACTCTGCGTAGTAAAATGATAGCAAATGCTCAGACTTTGAGAGGAAAATCAGAGCTTCAGTTCTGTGAAACCAAGGGAAGTTCTTCAATGTGAAAGCCATGGCTTCTGCTTTTACAGGTAGTCTGCCTGAGGAGCTGGTGTGTATTTAAGAATGTTTTGATAGGTCTAGGGAAGAAGGGCAGTGGGGTTGATATATTATGTCTCTTTAGGACTATCCTGAAGATATCAGACGTTTGTTTGCCTGCTTTAATTGACCTCTGTGTTACATACGTGGGCTAAGGCAAATTTAGAAACATCTTAAGTACATATAATTTACAGGGAAACAAAGAAGACAGCCAATTCACCAGAAATTTAATAGAGAGAGATCCCGGAAAGAGAAAATCTCAAAGAGCCCTCCTAGGAACTAAGGCAAATGTGTGGATCAAGAAAACTGCACACATGTGCTAGCCTCCACTCACATAGAACCAATCAGAGAAAACATGAGGCAAACTTGGTTACATTCCCCAAGCTCTATGCAGACCATCAACATAGGGCAGAAACACAAATGGTGAAAGGGAACCTCTCTCTAACCAAACACTGAAAGGTAAGCTATACCTACCCAGGGTCAATTCCTAGGAAAATAGACTTAAAATAACATCATACTCATCCCGGCACTCTGAAATACTGTGTGCAGGACCAAGTTAAAGTCCTAAGCCCAGTACCTCAGAGTGGGACCTTATTTAGAGATAGCATCTTTAAAGAGATAATCACATTAAAGTGAGGTTATTGACTGAATCCTAATCCAGGATGACTGGTCTCTTTATTAGAAAGGGAAACTTGGACATAGATGTAAACAAAGGTAAGATGATGTGAAAAAAACGCACAGAAAGGACAGCCATATACAAGTCAAGCAGAGAAAACTAGAAAAGATTCTTCCCTTTTAGTCTTCAGAAGTAACTAACCCCTGCCTTGAGGTTGGTTTTTTAGCTTGTGAGCTATGAGATGACAGTTTTCTGTTGTTCAAACTATAGTATTTTGTTACAGCATCCCTGGCAAACAATTGCAAAGGTGCAAAAATCTAAACTCTTTGGACTATAATAGTGGCCTCCCAGGCATACACACATACACACAATAGCAGAGGATAGAAATCTAACTGACCAAGGGGGCATAAAGAACAAATTCTGAACAAAAAGTGGTACATGTTGATCCAGGAATGACTCTTAGATGGCTAGGCCAATAAAAACAAAAGGAAAGATCTGTGTAGGGACATCTGAGGCTGCCCAAAGTGGGAAAATAGACTGGAGAATTAGCCCATCATGTCTCTAAATAAAGAAGTAAGGAAGTAAACAAAGACAATAATATCAATATCAAGAATGCATCAGGACCCAGAATTGCTAAAATCTATCATTTAAATTGTTTTCCAAGAAGCATGAGACATGAAAACAAATGGGCAATTTGAACTGTAGACATTAAAAATAGCAGACAATAAAAACTCACAGTGGTGGACAATTGGTATGGTTTGCAAGCAAAGTCTTCTCAACATTGATTGTAAATATAGTTAAAAATCTAAAGGAAACCATGTTTAGAGAATTATAGGAAGGTGAGATAACAAGGTCTTATCAAATAGGCAGATGTGAATAGATAGAAATTATTTTTATTTTTTATTTTATTAAAGCTTACTTATTTAGAGACAGAGACAGAGAGAGAGAGAGAGAGAGAGAGAGAGGGAGAATCCCAGGCAGTCTTCAAACTCACAAACCATGAGATCCTGACCTGAGGTGAGTTGGATGGTTGACCAACTGAGACACCCAGGTGCCCCAAAAAGAAATTATTTTTAAAAGTGGGAATTATGGGGCACCTAGGTGGCTCAGTCGGTTAAGTGTCCGACTTTGGCCCGGGTCAGGATCTCGCGGTCTGTGAGTTCGAGCCCCGCGTCGGGCTCTGGGCTGATGGCTCAGAGCCCGGAGCCTGCTTCCGATTCTGTGTCTCCCTCTCTCTCTGCCCCTCCCCCATTCAAGCTCTGTCTCTCTCTGTCTCAAAAATAAATAAACGTTAAAAAAAAGTGGGAATTATGATATACAAAAAGTATAATAACTGAAGTTAAAATTTCACTAGAAGAAGTTTGATCATCAATTTGAATTGGCAAAAGAGAGAATACACTAACTTAAAAGTAGATCAAGATAACGTGCAATCTGAAGAACGAATAAAAATGAATAGAGTTCCAGAGAAATGTCACAAGTGTATGATTCCATTTATATGAAATGTTCCAAATATGCATATTTATGTGACCAAAGTAGATTAGTGGGTTTTGGGGTTCTGCATTTAAGAAGCTTGGGAGTCACTAATCTACTCTATCAAGAAGTAACAACTCCAGGGGCGCCTGGGTGGCACAGTCGGTTAAGCGTCCGACTTCAGCCAGGTCACGATCTCGCGGTCCGGGAGTTCGAGCCCCGCATCAGGCTCTGGGCTGATGGCTCAGAGTCTGGAGCCTGTTTCTGATTCTGTGTCTCCCTCTCTCTCTGTCCCTCCCCCGTTCATGCTCTGTCTCTCTCTGTCCCAAAAATAAATAAACGTTGAAAAAAAAAAAGAAGTAACAACTCGGGGCGCCTGGGTGGCACAGTCGGTTAAGCGTCCAACTTCAGCCAGGTCACGATCTCGCGGTCTGTGAGTTCGCGCCCCGCGTCGGGCTCTGGGCTGATGGCTCAGAGCCTGGAGCCTGTTTCCGATTCTGTGTCTCCCTCTCTCTCTGTCCCTCCCCCGTTCATGCTCTGTCTCTCTCTGTCCCAAAAATAAATAAACGTTGAAAAAAAAATTAAAAAAAAAAAGAAGTAACAACTCAATAGATTGGAAAATCAACAACTCTTATTAGAGGGGACCCAGGGAAAAATCACTGCTGCCAAGTTTCAAGGCAGGTAGGTGAATACAGGAAATTGCAGTTTGAACAGAGACTCAAAGGGCTTTCCACCATGGGAACCAGCACCAGGATAAGAAAAACTGCACAGTAATTGATGAAATGCTGGAGATCAGGTGTGGAGAAGTCTGAGCGTTAAAAACTGCAGTAGGAACCAGTAATGAGACAGACCGCACAGCGTTGTGAGATTTATCTCACATTTACAAATTTACAAATCACATACCAATTTGTGTGACTTAGAAGTCACCTATCAATACATGGAGACAAAATATTTGATAAAATTCAACACTCATTCATGATAAAAACTCTCACTAAATTAGGAATAGAGAATGAACTTCCTCAACTTAATAAATAATATCTACAAAATACCTGCACCTATATCATACTTAATGGTGAAAAATGTAAAGCCTTTCCACTAATATCATGTACAAGGGAAAGATGTCCCTTCTCTGCACTCCTTTGCAACATTGTACTGGAAGTCCTAGCCAATGCAATCAGACATGAAAAGTATATAAAAGTATATAGATGGGTAATGAAGACCTAAAACTCTCTTTGTTCACAGATGACATGATTGTCTATGTAGAAAATGGATAGAATCATCAGGGAAACTTCTGGAACTAATAAGTTATTATACAAGTGTAATTCTGGTTCTTGCTATCACATTATTGGTGGAAGTGAAACTCGATCCATATTTCTTCAATATTTTTCTTTTTGTTTCAGAGAGTGTCGTTTGTTTTGATCTATATTCAAGGTCACACACATTTTTTTAAATCTCCAGTCTGCTGTGAGTCTAAATGGCATTTCAAAAAATTTTAGTTATTTGAGGAACCTCCACACTGTTTTCCAGAGAGACTGCACCAGTTTGCGATTCCATCAACAATGCAAAAGAGTTCCCATTTCTCCACATCCTTGCCAACATCTGTTGTTTCCTGAGTTGTTCATTTTAGCCACCCTGACAGGTGTGAGGTGGTATCTCATTGTGGTTTTGATTTGCATTTCCCTGATGATGAGTGATGTTGAACATCTTTTCATGTGTCTGTTAGCCATCTGGATGTCTTCTTTGGAGAAGTGTCTGTTCACATCTTCTGCCCATTTCTTTACTGGATTATGTGTTTTTCAGGTGTTGAGTTTGGTAAGTTCTTTATAGATTTTGGATACTAACCCTTTATCTGATACGTCATTTGCAAATATCTTCTTCTTCCATTACATTGGTTGACTTTTAGTTTTGTTGATTGTTTCCTTTGCTGTGCAGAAGTTTTTTTATCTTAATGAGGTCCCAGTGATTGATTTTTGCTTTTGTTTCCCTTGTCTTTGGAGATTTGTCAAGTAAGAAGTTGTTGCAGCCTAGGTCAAAGAACTTGTTGCCTATTTTATCCTCTAGGGTTTTGATGGTTTCTGGTCTCACATTTAGGTCTTTCATCTATTTTGAGTTTATTTTTGTGTATGGTGTAAGAAAGTGGTCTAGTTTATTTCTTCTGCATGTTTCTGTCCAGTTCTCCCAGCACCATTTGTTAAAGAGACTGTCTTTTTTCCATTGGATACCCTTTCCTGTTTTGTCAAAGATTAGTTGGCCATACATTAGTGGATCCAGTTTTGGGTTCTCTATTCTATTCCATTGGTCTATGTGTCTGTTTTTGTGCCAATACCATACTGTCTTGATGATTACAGCTTTGTAGTAGAAGCTAAAGTCCAGGGTTGTGATGCCTCCTGCTTTGTTTTTCTTTTTCAACATTACTTTGGCTATTTGGGGTCTTTTGTGGTTCCATACAAATTTCAGGATTGTTTGTTCTAGCTCTGAGAAGAATGCCAGTGCAATTTTGATTGGCATTGTGTTGAATGTGTAGATTGTTTTGGGTAGTATTGACATTTTAACAATATCTGTTCTTCCAATCCATGAGCATGGAATATTTTTCCATTTCTTTGTGTCTTCTTCAATTTCCTTCATAAGCTTTCTATAGTTCTCAGCATACAGAGTTTTACATCTTTGGTTAGGTTTATTCCTAGGTATTTTATGGGTCTTAGTACAATTGTAAATGGGATCGATTTCTTGATTTCTCTTTGTTTCTTCATTATTGCTGTATAGAAATGTAACCAATTTATGTACATTGATTTTATATCCTGCAACTTTGCTGAATTCATTTATCAACTCTAGCAGCTTTTAAATTACCCTACGACCTAGCAATAGCACAAAGGATACAGGAGTGCTGATTCGTAGGGGCATATGTGCCCCAATGTTTATAGCAGCACTATCAACAATAGCCAAATTATGGAAAGAGCCCAAATGTTCATCAAGTGATCAATGGATAAAGAAGATTTAGTTTATATATACAATGGAATACTACCTGGCAATGAGACAGAATGAAATATCGCCATTTGCAACAACATAGATGGAACTGGAGGCTATTATGCTAAGTGAAATAAGTCAGTCAGAGAAAGGCAGATATCATATGTTTTCACTCCTAATGTGGAATTTGAGAAAACTTAACAGAAGGCCCTGGGGAAGAGAAGGGGAAAAAAGTAGTTTCAAACAGAGGGAGGCAAACCATACGAGACTCTTAAATACAGAGAACAAACTGTTGGGGGGAGGGCGAGGGAGAGGGGAAAATGGGTAATAGGTGATGGACATTGAGGAGGGCACTTGTTGGGATGAGCACTGGGTGTTGTAAGTAAGCGATGAATCATGGGAATCTACTCCCAAAGCCAAGAACACACTGTATCTACTGCATGTTAGCTAACTTGACAGTAAATTTATATTTTTAAAAAGTATAAAAATATAATTTGTGAAAAGAAAAAAATAGTTATTCTGCCTTTCAGCTTTGAAAATATTACTTTTAAAGACATTATTTCAATTTCTTGTTTGATAGTCCTTACCTGAATATGCATTTTCCTTTATTTTAAATAGATACATATTTTAAGCATTTAACCATACGTTCAATAGCTGTTCTTTGTCTGATAAGTATAATTTCTGATCTCAGAGTCTGTTTCCATTGACTGCCTCTTTTCTTCAGTGGGTCTCATTTTCCTATTTCTTGTTATTTCTAATAATTTTGGGTTGAAAATTGGACATTGTGGAAAATATACCATTTTATTTGCTGCTCTATATGGCAGTTAATTTCCTTGGACTCAAAGAACAAAATTTTTCTTCTCTGTATTTCACAGAAACTAATACCTATGCTGTTCTTGTTTTCCATCATTGCTGTTTTATCCCAGCCTCCCGGGGATGTCTCTCTAATTTCTGTACAATTTACAGCTCCTTGCTAGCCTCTGACTCTGTCATCTAATGTTTGAAAATCAGAGGGCTTCAGCTTTCTGCTTCCTGAGCTGCGGAGCTTTAGGAGTGCACTGTTCTAACAGCAAAACCTCACACATCTCACCCCACCCAGCTCTATCATTCCAGCTCCCTCTCTCCCCCTACTGCTTCTGTTTGGCCCTGGGGCCTCCTGAACACGTGCATATATATCTAACAGTCAGACATTTGGAAGACCATATGCTCAAAATATGTGTTGTTCTGTGATATCCTTGCTACCAGAATTTGCCTCTTTGAATCCCCAGCTGTGGATCCCTATTTCTGGCACCCGAGTTAAAGCTGTGGCTTCCACTTCTGGTTTCCACAGTTTTAGAAAAGAAGGTTGGCAGGGGATCTCAGGTTGGAAAGCCTCAAAATCCTAATTCTTCCTCTTCTGTTTGCATTTTCTTGAAAGGTGCATTTTGTGAAATGTTCCTCTGACCTCTGTGTTATGTTGCATCCCTCATCGTGTCAACCTCTTCCTTTTCTCCTCCTCCTCCTCCTCCTCCTCCTTCCCTCCCCCCCCCTCTCTCCCTCCCCTTCTCCTTCTCCCCCTTCTTCTTGGAGCCACATAGTTTATTTAGTCTGATTTCCAATTTTAACAGATTACAGCAAAATAGACCTAATAATTCAAGTGTATCAGTCTTATTTCACCACATACGAAATGACTAATAATGAGAACTAAAAGAAATACTTATATCAGGAAATGAGGAAAAAAAAGAACAATATAAACCAAAAAGAAATTAAGAGGAGGAAATAGTAAAGGTAAATAGTGAAATAAATGAACTATGCAAAAAATAGCCGACTGGATAAATAAACCCAATCACTTGTTACTTTGAAAATACCATTTAGTATATAAATAACTGATAAGCCTGATGTAAGAGACAGTGTAAAACATGCAAAATTCGGGATGCTAAAGGAGATATACCGCCAAAGCATAAGTACTACTGCTAATTATTGTTATCCAGTTCCATGGAAACAAATGTGGAGACTTGGAGATAATGAGAACATTCTTTGGAAGTGTTCCTCTGGACTATATCATTTAAGAAAAAAAATGATTTAATGTGTTAAAATGCACCTGGACCACAATATTTTGTGAGTTAGTTTTATCTGACTTTTAAGAAGCAAGCCAACCCGAAGTAATCACAAATTCTCCAGATGATAGCCTATTTAGAAATCTCCCCAATCAGTTTTCTAATGCTAGCTTAGTATTAAGGCACGGTAAATAATACAGTCTAAGCTGAGGCCATAAAGACGTGAATTCTACACCCCCGTTTTACTGACAATAACTGAACATTAGAAATGGTTTTCTCACCTCGCAGGTCCAGCCAGCCCTTAGAGCATGATGGAAAAAAAAGGAAGCTCAAGAGAAGCCAAAGACTGCTCAAATTAGTATTAAATATCCTAGAGATGGACTGTGCAAATTATTGTGATATACTAGAGATTTATCCAAATCCTCACCTAGAAAGGTGTCTCCTCCTTTTAAAACTAACTTAGGAGCACATGAAAAGCTCGTCTTATATTTCTTATTATTTAATGTATCTTTACATGCTCAACTCCTTTCCTGTGAACAGAAGATATTGCTTTTAAATGAAACGCTGTGGAATTACCCTTAACTGCTTTTAGAGCAGAACAGCTGTGCATGATTAATGTTATTATAATAAATACTATGAGAATTTGTAGCAAATTGTCAACCGCCATTACCTGCTAACAAAATAATTTATCACTTTTTAATTTCTAAATTCATAATTCTAACCTAATTAATCCATCTTAAGATTACTCAATTCATTACTCTATTTGATTTGGTTCATTGGCCAGGCCCCGATATGTATGTAAAAACTATATTTTAAGTCTGTAAATCAGCTGCTCTCCATTGGAACAAAGTGCTTATGACTTACTATGTTATTCATGTGAATATTTTATGTTTATTCTTATGAACTTTAATTAACTTTATTGAGCTTTGGGAATAAAAATTAGCAAATGTCTCTAATATCCAATAAATGTGGAATCCAGACATTTTTGTCCAGGATGCCACAGGGTATGTTTTACTCTTTTCTTTATCTATTTTTTTCCTTCCGATGACGTGTAGGAAGTGTACTTTTCTAGCTTATGTCAAAATTCAAACAAGGAAGAGTTGCATTGTTACCTACCTCTTTAAGACATTATATTTTCATAAACTACCATTGCTCAATGTTAAAAGTCAAATGTCTATGACATGTACAAAGGTAAAACACTTTGAGTATGTAAGCCTTCATTCATATATTTGGGATTTAAAAAATTTTTTAATTTATTTTGGGAAAGAGAGAGAGAAAGTGAGCAAGCAGGGAAAGGGCAGAGAGAGAGAGAGAGAGAGAGAGAGAATCCCAAGCAGGTTCTGCACTGTCAGCACAGAGCCCAGTGAGGGGCTCAAACTGTGAGATCATGACCTGAGCTGAAATCAAGAGTTGGACGCTTAACCGACTGAGCCACCCAGGCAGCCCTCATTCATATATTTGTGACAAGTATTATCAACTAAAAAAGTTTTCCACGGTCTGTGTCTCCCCTCTTCACAAATAATGTATGGTGTTGGTCACACATTCCTTTCTATTTTGCATTTCACAAATACATATATACTTGTTTCAGAATGGTTTTGGAGGTATTGTGATATAAAAAAAAAATTGAGACAAAAGCAGCAGTTAGTATGATAAGTTTGTACTGAATAGGAGTGCAGGAAAAACTTTCAAGGATTTTTGATGAGAAGTTGACAAAATTGCTACAGGGCATGAAGAAGGAAGGGAAAGATATTCATGGGTTCTCTATTCCTCTATGTGTATGTACAACATTTGATACTTCACCATAGTTCACTGCAATAAACTTCCTACCACTTAGAAATGATTCTTTTGCTGCTGGACTCCAAATTTCTGACTTCAACTCTCTTCTACAGTTCAATCATGCATTTTCTGCTTCCACTTGTCACATTTTGAAGAATTTCCAACTGACACTCGGTTTTAATTATGGTAAGTAATTGTACCAAATATAAATGTGCTACTCCCACACGAGGGAGGGGCAAACTAAGGGGCACCTCATAGTTCACTAAAACCATATCTTTATTCTTTCATTTTATTTTGCCACAACAGAGGGTACCTGGGTGGCTCAGTTGGGCAAATGACTGACTTGGGGTCATGATCTCACAGTCTGTGAGTTCGAGCCCCACATCTGGCTCTGTGCCGACAGCTCAGAGCCTGGAACCTGCTTCGGATTCTGTCTTCCGCTCTCTCTGCACCTTCCCCGCTCGTACTCTGTCTCTGTCTCTCTCTCAAAAATAAATAAACATTTAGAAAAAATGTAATTTTACCAACGAGTTTGCATAGCACATAGAAAGACAGTCTTCATGAAGTTCCAAAATAGCAGATTAGCTGGCTCTGCTCCACCTAAAATGTTTATTGGTTGGGATTATGGCGGTAAATCCTGAAAATTAGAGTTGAGTCAATGCTCTGTATTTGTTCAAACAGCTGGCATGGAATCAAGGTGTTGGAAGGAAACATGGTTGGGGTGAGGGGTGACCCTCACTTTTCCTTTCTACATGTTCCACTTCAACTCTTCAGGATTTCTGTTAAGAAGAACCTAATGATGGAATGCAAGAGTGGTTTCCATTTGATCTTTCTTTTTGAATCCATGAATTCAGGCGAATGAAAACAAAAATAAAACTACAAAAAACCTGAACTGGAATTGAGAAGAAATGTGGTGGATCAGCATACATTAACGTTGCTATTAAAATATTTAAAAATAAAACCATCATTTTTCCAGTTATCTAACTTACTCACTGTACGATCTCGAGACATTAAAAAATGTATTGTGTTGCTGATTGTTATTTTCTTTCAAGTTAAAAAAGTCTATAAAACTGCATCATTTCCCTGAACCCATTTTTATTTTTTATTTATTTATTTAAAAAAAAAATTTTTTAACGTTTATTTATTTTTGAGACAGAGAGAGACAAAGCATGAACGGGAAGGGTCACAGAGAGAGGGAGACACAGAATCTGAAACAGGCTCCAGGCTCTGAGCTATCAGCACAGAGCCCGACTCGGGGCTCGAACCCACGGACCGTGAGATCATGACCTGAGCTGAAGTCGGACGCTTCACCGACCGAGCCACCCAGGCGCCCCTCCCTGAACCCATTTTTAATTAAAATAATTTTTTACAATGATTTGAAAGTGATTAGATTCCCAGGCTTTTTTCTAGATGATTAGTCACTAAAGAGTAAGTTATTATTCTTAAAAAGAGTTTAAAGGTAAATTAAAGAACCTCAAGATCCCATTTAGTATATAATGCTGTGGAATTCTGATTTAAAACTATGACTTGCCTTAATGTTTTCTGTTTCCCATGCGCACATGTGTTCAGGGATCACCTAAATCACATGATTGCCAATAATTTCACCTTAGCATATTTTCTCCAAAGTTGTTAAAACCAAATATGTGTTTTCATCTTAGATTTATTTACAAAAGGAATAAAACAGAAATTCAATTGTGTGTGTGTGTGTGTGTGTGTGTGTGTGTTTCAGCAGCCCAAATCTTAGAAAATTCTTCCTTGATCATTTCCCAGGAGTAGATCAAAAAATAGTTAATTCACTGATACTTACATGCAAAATTAACTCAGGTAATCACAGATTTCATTGCCCATGCATATTTAGCAACATTTGAAATATCTGTTGCACCTCAATGATATCCTCCATTTAATTTTTACCCCGTCATGATTTTTTCTTATATATTTTTAATTCAATTTCCCACAATGATGTGGAGAAAGGAGTGTGATAAGAGCAAATTTCTTGGATATAGGAAAATTTTAAAGGTGAATGGAGTCATTCAAACCACTATTCACATTTCCTGTGACTGCCATTCACGTGTATGAAGAAATGACAGTTTTCTTCTCAGATCTGTACTCTGGAATTAGTATTGCTTTGGTTAAACTACATTTAAAAAAATAGCATCTCAGGGGAATATAGTCAATCATATCATAAAAATTCTGTGTGGTGACAGATGGTAATTACCCTTATGCTGAGCATTGTGTCATGTACACAATTACCGATTCACTATTTTGTACACCTGAAACGAATATAACATTGTACATCAGCTGTATCGATTAAAAAAATAGCTGTGAGATCGTCCTTTCAGATATTAAATTCTGATAATGCATGCAAAGAAGACAAGTAGCCAACTATTTACTGGTCTGTGGAGACCTTTCAAGGGATTTAGGACAACAAGAAAAACTTCATTTCTCAAGAAGTGTTACAATTCTTCTAGTGACAAAACCATTTTCCCTCTCACCGAGTTGGTCATGAATAGGCATACACTACAAATCTGGCATGGACAGGCAACGTTTGCTAGACATTTGAGGGAAAGTTGTGTTTACTCTCAGGAAAGACATTTGGGAAGCCAGACATTCGTTTCCTGCTGGATGAGACGGCGAGGCTGTATGTGAGGTGAATTTACCTTAGAATAATGTAGAATTCTAGTAAGGTATAGATATAGTCATAGATCCTAAGTTATGACATTCCAAAGCTATTAGTAATGGCAAAACTGTGAAGGCTAATTCTTAAAGAGAGTTTAACAACCACTCACTTAGGAAGTAACTGACTCAATTTAGCTCAAATTCTGCCTAGGCTGATAAATATATTTCCGACATCTTCACATAGAGTTCCTTATATTGTTCTCCAAATGTTATTTTTTTTTTTTTACTAGAAAACAGGTAGTCTTACCTAAAGAATGTATTAAAAAATTGGAGGTGCAGTGCGAAAGTAAGTGAAAATCCAGGGAATATTTTTACTTCGCAGGGTCCCGTAGCTGGTATTTGTTTCCTTGCTATCTTCATGATGATACTTACCTAAGTCATCAACTCTTCCCACAAGGAAAACAAATTTTCTCAAGACGTTTACAAGGTCAGTAGCACTAATATAGATATAGAGCGTATTTATATTTTTACTTTATTTGCACAAAATAGTTTTTATCTCAATGACTGACCATGATCTACTCTCACCTGCCAGCAATAGTGGAAAAGTGTTCTGGATATGTGTTCTTTGTCCCATAGTTCTTATATTTCAGGGGTGTTTTGAAGTGAATAGCGATTGTTAAATTTTCATTAAATGTCACACAAGTTCGAACATTCCATCCTATCATTTCAGCTTTGTTTTAACTTTAAATATTTCTCTTAGTAAAAGTCACTAATATAATAAATGCAGAATTAGTCATGATGTAAAAACATGAAATGGAATTTTGTGCATCATTAAGATGCTTTTTGGTCATGATAGATTTCATCATAAATAGAAAATCATTCATCTGTATAAATGTTTTCCCTGTTTACTGTAGGGTTGTAGAGTTTTGGAGACAAATTAAGGGTCTAGCACTTAATTATTTAACTGTATTATAATACAAACTAGCATTGCAAAATCATGTAGCCATTAAGTAGAAAAAATTTAATCCATATTTATTGTCGTGGAATTCTAGGTCATATTGTTGAATAAAAAATCAAATCATATTAATAAACAATATGATAATAAAATATGTAAATATATGTATAGAAATATGTGTATTATAATATAAATATATTTTATTACCATGTGTAAGTTCATAGATTATTGTTAAAGGTGTTTACTTCAGATGATGAAATATTATTTGTTTTTCACTTTTACCTCTATAATTTTTTATACATAGGAATGATTTTAAAAGCTTTGTTCTGTTTTAAAATTTATTTTTCCTAAACAAAGGTTCTTATTTTTCCTCCCCTCACAGATCTCTTTCAAGATCTAATAAAAGTACATAGCTTTTTCCTTAGAGAATGCTTTAAAATATTGCAGTAGCTAAGAAAGTAGTCATAATTGCCAGCACCAATGATTTCTGATGTAAAAATAAATATGTCATGCTATCTAATGGACGACCTCTATCATTACAGCAGCAACACCAGAGTCATTAATGTGTTCATTTATTTATTCCAGAAAATTAACTGAGGGATGGATTTGTATCAGACACCATTCTCATAAGAATTAATGACAGTGACAGACAAGGTGAGGTCCATAACCTTATGAAACATTGTATACTAGGGTAAACAATACAAGTAAGTAAACAGAAGCATATTGTAACGCAGGGCTCTGGCAAGTGGTATGAGTGCTAAATAAATCTGGGTGATAAGTAATTGAGAAAATAAGAGATTGAGAGTGATGGAAGAAATTTTTGGAGAAGTTAGTCAAAAAAGGAATTGTGATTATGTGAAAATTGAGTGAAGACCTATATGAAGTAATTGATTTGCATCAATATGTAAATCTGTAAATATTCTAAGTCATGCTTTTGAGGTTTTGCTCTTTTTATGTACAGCACCATCATGAAAAGAAAAATTTCTGTTTGACTCCTGGATATGGTATGATCTGATGTTTTGCTCACAATGACAAATATTTTATTTTCTAAAATAAAAAGCTTCCTATAGGAAAAAAAAATCTACGCATTTCATGAAGGGATCGAATGTCTACAACACTGAGTCACATGTCTCTTCTGATCTGCTCATTTATGATTGGTCTTCTTCTTCTTTTTTTTTTTTTAGTTTTTTTTTTTTTTTTAGTTTTTGTCCCACCCAGTGTATCATGATGCCTGCGGGGTGGAAAAAATCTGTCCATTGTTCATTTCTGTTACTTAAAAATGTTATATCTTTTTTCTTTAGAGAACAGTAGCTCTTTTAAAGTATCCTTTTAGTCCCAATTACTCCAGACTTGTTGAAAACTATTTGCTACTGACTCATAAATTTCTCTCCGTTAATACTCTCACAATCATTTTTGATGAATTGTTAGGTCAACATGTAAATCTGTCCAACACCTGTTTCTATTCCTTGACCTCCTTCCTCATTTTCTGGTGATGTTTCATCATTCCATATCAACCATTCACCTCTCTGGGTCTAACATATCACCTTCAAAATCTTGACATCAAAGTCATACTTTCTTGGGCAGCCTGGATGGCTAAGTCAGTGAAGCTCAGGTTATGATCTTGAGGCTCCTGAGTTCGAGACCTGCATCGGGCTCTGTGCTGACAGCTCCCAGCCTGGATCCTGCTTCCAATTCTGTGTCTCCCTCTCTCTCTGCCCCTCCCCTGCTTGTGCTCTGTCTCTGTCTCTCTCTCAAAAATAAATAAACACTGAAAAAAAATTCAAAGTCACACTTTCTTAAAATTATTCTCTATCTTTCCAAATAAATTCATCCAGAGCAACTTCAGCATCCATCAGGATTATTCAGAGGGTTTGTTCAAACAGATTGCTAGGGCCTGCTTCCAGAATCTGAAGTAGGCTCTAGGCCCTGAGCTGCCAGCACAGAGCCAGAAGTGAGGCTGGAACTCATGAACCATAAGATCATGACCTGAGCCTCTTAACAGACTGAGCCACACAGGCGCCCCAACCTAATTCCAATCTAAATGCAAATATCTATCTGGTCTGTGCCTCTCCCAAGCAACATAAAATGACAGGTTGTCTAACTTCCATTCATATTTTTCTCATCAGCTTCGTATCCCACTTTCTAAAATGTTCACTCTTTTCCATTTCTCAACTCCTTTTAAGAGTTATTAGTTGCTCTTGGAAAAATAAAATAAGATTGCCATAGCTTTGAAACTCAAATACATCATAGTTACCAAGGAGAATGTCAATGATAAACAAATGAGCACATAGACCTAAAACCCATGGAGCCTCTGAATAAAAAGATTGAGGCAACATGGACACAAAAGTCATAGAGATTTTCTTACTGAAAAGATATGATTAGATATTCCTGGGCATAATCTAAAACTTTCAAAATCTGGAAGAATGTTTCAAATCAGGACAAATCAGGAAACCAGGCACTGGATTTCTAACTTAAATTTGATTCTACAAAGTATTAATATTCAATTAATTATTTTAAGAAATTTAAATTATACCAGTAATATTCAATCATTTAAAAATTCTGCTGTGTATAAGGGATCAGCAAGGTTTTAGAAAGAATTGGAATCCTGGAAATTAAACCATGTGGACCACTAGTTCGTTCTTAGTTTGTCCTGAGAGATTTTCTGAAAATTTTAAGTTCATATACTTTTACACGAAAATGATATACTTAGATCTCTCAAGATGCTAATATGTCATTCTGATGGATACCAGATTTGAGGCTCTGAAAATAATCTTGAAATCCTATAGTTGATAGCTACTGGCACAAAGAAAGTTATTCAAATACAAATTTTATTTCAACTATCGCTTCAAAACTCGTATGAATACATTTTTTTTCTTTATGGCTACTGGGTATCTCAGTGCAGAAAACGAAGTTGTGCATTGATTTTGCCCTTGCTCAGTCTTATTTTTTACAGCATACTGAAATCATGTATTATCAAAGGTCACAATTTACATTTTTCCAGAAAGAAATGAAGATCAGGGAGAAAATTATTGATAATTGACTATTGAATTTACATAATAGTATACCGTTTGACACATAGGCATAAATGCATACATTCTCCAAACACTGACTTTTATTACTTTATTTATTTCTGCTGTGTCAATACATAAATGAGTATTCTCTACCTCACAGCTCACAAAAAACAAGAAAACAAAACCCTTTATCTTCTGATTTTCTCTATGAAGAGAGGTCAAAATAGTTTTACTTAAGTACTTATCACCATCATACCAAACATTGCATACTGAGGATTTAATAAATTCTAAAGTTTTTTTTATTTTTTTAATTTTTTTCCCACGTTTTTTATTTATTTTTGGGACAGAGAGAGACAGAGCATGAACGGGGGAGGGGCAGAGAGAGAGGGAGACACAGAATCGGAAACAGGCTCCAGGCTCCGAGCCATCAGCCCAGAGCCCGACGTGGGGCTCGAACTCCCGGACCGCGAGATCATGACCTGGCTGAAGTCGGACGCCCAACGGACTGTGCCACCCAGGTGCCCCAATAAATTCTAAAGTTTTGATAAACACAGTATAATCCTGTCATTAGACAAAAGATTTTTCCCCAAAACTTGGTTTTACTTTTTGTCTGAGAATATTTGTCATCACTTTCCATCACATTTTATGCACTTCTCAGGATAACTGTGACTTTTCGGTTTTTACAAAGGAAAGAACAACTTTGAATAATAGCCCCATAATTTTCTTCTCTTCCTCTTCTTTAGCTGCTAAACTGAATGCTTATAGTGAAAATCATCATTTAACCCCTGTCTTAGGAAAGTTCAATAAATGAATGAGAGAGAAACTTTGGATGTTATGCAAAAACCTTAGGCTGCTTCTGCAAAATGTACTTTCATTAAAACTAGACCATAGTCCTAAGGTCACTTTTCCAGTAAAATTCATTTTCAAAGATTCATAGTATATTCATATTTTTTCCTGTTTCATCAATATCTCTTTAGCAGCAGGATTAGTTGTCCAACAACTATAAATTTGAATTTGGTCATCTTTTAATCCTGCTTGTTTTTACAGTACATGATTACTTAAGTAAAGTTTGGTGATTAATAATTATTTCATTGAGTTTAAGATCTCATGTAATGTAAAGTTCATCACTATCTGAAAACAACTACTTTCAACTAAACTTACATACAATCTGGGGTGCTTGGGTGGCTCAGTCAGTTGAGGATCCAACTCTTGATTTTGGCTCAGGTCATGATCTCAGAGTTGTGGGGTCAGGCTCCATGCTGATCGTGGAGCCTGCTTGTTGGGATTCTCAATCTCTCTCTCTCTCCCTCTCTTTCTCTCTCTCTTCCTTTCTCTCCCTCTCCCCTGCTCATACTCTCTCTCTTTCCTTCTCTAAAATAAAAAAAATTTTAAAAACCACATACATATGATATCAGAAATGTTAACATGAAATATGGCTCATGCAGCTCTTAAACAATGGCATACTTATAATTAATTCGCACAACAACCGTCCACTTTTCTAAAAACACAATACATAGTAACAAATGCAAATTTAACAAAATTTTTAAAATTCCCATAACTTGAAATAAAGAAAAGAACCCTCATTAAATATACCTGTGGAAATTACCTGAAAGAAGAAAACATACTTTCTAGAACTTTGGCAAACTTGGAGAAGGTAATGTTTAGTATACATATTATGAGATTTCCATATGAAAACCTCAATTGATCTTCCATTTTAAGTCTGTGAACTGCATAGTGACACAAATACCGAATATGTTACAGACTTGGCTAGATCTACAGTGCATCGTCAACAGTGGACCCTGAACTTAGACTCTGAAATTAGACCCCCGGCAAGCCAGCTGAGAAGGTACCTACCTAGTTTCACAGCCTGTTATTTGCCAAGCCAAAAAAGTGCCCATATAAAAAAGAAACAGTCCCTGTCTTAAAGAAATGTAAATTATGATAGGAACATTGAAAATAGAGCAAATAGATGCAGACAAACAACTTCCGCAGCGATCTGGGTGTTTGTAGATTGAGTAGGCATATGGCACCCATAGGTGCAAACTCAAGGACCGTGTGCAAGAACAAACATTTTAGGAGGTATTGATGTGTTTGTGTGTAATGAGGTAATATGCTGAATGGGACAAGGAAGCGAGTTACATAGTACAGTTTGGAGAGGTACGGGCAGGATTAGAAGGTTGGTGCAATGTGAACAAACTGGGGTTTTTATCTGTGAGTAGTAATAATAAGGTTTTTTTTCTTTAATGTGCATGATAAGCATTTCTTTCTGAGTTTAATTGAAACCTCCCATCATTGCAATCGATATCTGGTTCAGTTAGACCAAGAAACAACAGTTCTGTCTTCTAAACTTCTAACACACAACGGGAGAGCTATTCCAAGCAACTTAATAAAGGTCCTTTCATATATATGGTGCTTGAATGTTAGAAAAAGTACACTTATAAGACATAAGACAATAACACTTGCCATTCGCTGTGACTTACTTCCATTAAACCATTTCATTTAATCGGTTTGGAATATTATTCTTCAGTGTTTTTCATCTTCCCCACAGTCATCTGAAAATAAGGAGTGCATTTTTTTTTGTTCTTGTTATCAGCATTCAGAATCAAGAGTTTAAATAATCTTGGGTAGCAGGGGAGATTTACAGTAAGTAATAAGCTGGGCCTGTACCAGGAAAACATTGTAACTAAAACATCCCTTGCTATCTTGATAGATTAATAGGTCTATTCCCATTTCCCATTCTGCATAATAAATTGAAGTTTCACAATGAATTTGTATAGTGACAATTTCAAACTTGGCATTTTGGGAGAACATATGCTTGTAAAGGGGTTTGGCTCAAAGTCAAATGTAAGCTTTTCTGAGTTATTAGAGCCCAGGGAGCTGGTTCTAACACACAAAGTGCTTATGGGAAAAACATTTAAAATAAACACCCCGAGAACGGCGGGAAGGTTAAATGAATCTCCTCCGGTGACCCATCCCAGGGGCATATCAGTCACCGCGCTGTGGAACATGCAGAGCATCAAAGGGAAACTATGGAGCTATAAAGAGACAAAGAAAAACAGCACTTTCAACCCCAACATGAAGTCCAAGCCACTCACAGTATCAAAACCACTTGTGCATGAAGTGTTAAATTATACACGTTTACAAGTGTTATGATGTGTAAAAAGTATCGATTTTGTACATTTGTTCATTGCCAAGTAAAAGCAGGCTAATATTTTTTACAGGTTAAGATTTCTAGTTGATACACATTTTGCAGTTAAATATCACCTTCTCATAGACTACCAATAGATATGAGCTATTTTATAAATGTATCTTAGTCATAAATGTTGAGAATTATAACATTAAAACTATTTTATACAGACATTTTAATTACATACACAGTAATTACTAACTTCACTTGGTACTAATTTCTCTGATTATTAGGCCATCATCATTACTAATTGGAAAAAGTCCCACCTTTGTTAGGAGGAAAGGTTACTTGAAAGAAGTTAAAGAATCATTTAACTCACTGGCCAAAAGTCATTCATTTTAAAGGCATTAATTAAGTATTGTTCACATCATTGGAATAAAAAAGAAAAGGAAACACTAGCGAATATATATTTAAATTCTTAGAAAGGGTATAGAGACAGAGGTTGACTATTCAAACTTGAAACTCTTATGGGTATTCAACTGAACATATGAGTTGTACCAAATACAGACTTAAAGATATCATACTTTGTGATAATTATGAATGTTAAAGAGTGTTGAGAATTGCTGTTTTGTATGAGGTCATACTGAAAGAGAAAAGTTTAAAATTGTATGGAAGATGGTGATGTTGAAGTCTCTTCCTGCTTCAGCTATAGGAAAATGGGAAAATTTTCCCTCCGAAGATTGCAGAGGATTTGAGTATGATTTTTGAAGGTAGACTAATCTAATTTGACCAAGAAAAAACTGCCTGTGAACCTACAAGCATATGAATTATCTGAAAACTCAGACTCTTAAATCGGTGAACACTCACTAGCACATTACACAAACCATTTCTCAGAGTAAGCAACAGGTATGCCTTCTTTTGATACAGAACCAGGAAAAGACCCTTAGTTAAATAACAGGTGAAGTATAAAATGACGACTATTGGGGACCTTGAACAAAATATAACATGTGCTATTGTGTCCTAATTCCATCTATGTTTGCCATATTTTCTTATTGTAAGCGCTCTACTAAATAGGTATTGCTATCATTTTGATACAGAACCCCACAAAGGTCAGTAACTTGACAGATTGTCCTTATATTCTAATGTCCTACGATAGTTTTAAAGCATGTCTGCAAATTATTTGATACTCTTCCCACTGAAAATCCCCTACTCTGAAATCTGGTTGGATTTGAAACCAATATAGCCAAGAGAATATAGGAAAAATAACACAATGAGATTTCCAAGGCCAGGTCCAAAGAGACTATTCTGCTTTAGCCCGATTTATTTGGATAGTTGATCCAGAAGAAGCCAATTGCCATGTCAGAAGCCTGACTCTCCATTCCTAGAGTCCACATGGAACTTCTCTGATCGCATCTCCCAGAGGACAGCCAGCATCAATGCCAGCATGTAAGTCACCTTGAGTATCCGGTCCACCTGACTTGCAGATGACTGCAGACAGCTGACATTTGACTGCACCACATTAGACACTCAGATGAATGAGAATTGCCCAGACAAGCTCTTTCCTTATTCCTGACTGGTGTAGGCAGAATTCTAAATTGGCTTCCAGGTACATCCAGCCTGGAGCTGGATATACACACCCAGTATATTCCCCTCTTCTTGAGTGTGGGCAAGAGTTGTGAATACAACAGGATATTCAGTCCCTTGATCATGCCATGTTCCTTCAGGCAAAGATAATGAGATAGTCACTCTTGTGATTGTATTTATAAGATTCTGTGGTAGCATACCAGAGAGACATTTCTTACGCTGGCTTAGAAGATGCAGGCTGTCTTGTCTAATCCCTGAGCAGAAAGCCCAGCTCTGCATGGCCAGACTCCTAACCCACAAGACCTTCATGATAATAAATGGCTATTGTTTTAAGCTCCTAAGTTTCTGGTAACTGGACAAGTAATAAAAAATAATGGCACGGCCCCACAAAATATTATGAAAAAAGTAAACCAGTTGTTTTAGGATGCTTCAATTTTGTAGTCTGTGGCAACCATTAGTAAACAGACAGAATTGGGGATAATTCGTTATGTAACAAATTCGTCATGTTCCCTTCTGTTTGACCTTTCATTTACTGAGAAAAGTAGAACATAGGTCATTTGCCAGAGTCTACAACACTAAGGGATAAACGATAACTCAGAGCATTATTGTAAGATTCAGACTGATTCAGGGAAATATACCACAAAGGTTAAGACAAGAGTCACGTTTGTGTATGTATTTGTCTATATATTTGCCTTGGAAATTCTTAAAAATATCTTCTGCGAGTTTATGAGAAGGCACTGAGTCCTTTAACTCAGTTCCGTTAACTGCAAAATGTCTCCTGACTTCTCTCCACACAAAGCCAGTCTCTATAAGATATGGAGGGGAGGTCCTATAGTTTACTAGGTACCAAAACGAGAGCAGGTTCCCATCTCTGACATACTCTTATCACCACCCCCCGCCCCTTGCAGGGGACCCAGGGGGCTACTTCCAGAACTTCTGTGGTCAAAGCAAACTTGTTTTCATCGTCACTATCCACAAAGTGTATTTGTTTATCAAGCAAAATTTCATCAGGCTTTAAGCAATTATCTATTCAAAAAAAATGGGGTGATTAATAATACATGAGTCTCATGAGGTTTTTTTAATGTTTTTAATGTTTATTCGTTTTTGAGAGAGAGAGAGAGAGAGAGAGAGAGAGAGAGAGAGAGCAGGCAAGGGGAAGAAAGAGACAGAGAATCTGAAGCAGGTTCCACTGTCAGTGCAAATCCCGACACAGGGCTCGAAGCCACTAAGCGTGAGATCATGACCTGAGTCAAAGTCAGACACTCAACTGACTGAGCCACCCAGGTGCCCCATCTCAGTGGTTTAAATAGATGTGGTTTTAGAGTATTTAAAATGATAGTTGAATTGAATTAACATATCAGCTTGTTCTTACCACATTTGTTTCCTATAGCAGTTGTAACAAATTATCACAAACTGGATGGCTTAAAACAAAAGAGATTTATCCTCTTACATTTTTTATGTAAATAATTTCTTGTCAAGTTGGCTAACATACAGTGTATATACAGTGTGCTCTTGGTTTGGGGGGTAGATTCCCGTGATTCATTGCTTACATACAACTCCCAGTGCTCATCCAAACAAGTGTCCTCCTCAATGCCCATCACACATCCCCCCCACCAACCCTCAGTTTGTTCTCTGTATTTGAGAGTCTCTTATGGTTTGCCTCCCTCTCTAGTAGATATATTGACATGACATTAAGATTTCCTACTTTGTGCATTTTGTCTTAGAATTATGAGGGCTTAAAATATTTGAAAATGTGGACAGCACAGGGGCGCTTGGGTGGCTCAGTCTGTTAAGTGTCAGACTCTTGGTTTTGGGTCAGGTCATGATCTCACAGTTTCGTGAATTCCAGCCCCGTGTTGGGCTCTGCACTGACGGCATGGAGCCTGCTTGTGATTGTCCCTCTCTCCCTCTCTCTGCCCCTCCCTCACTCCTGCTGTCTGTCTCTCTCAAAATAAATAAATAAACTTAAAAATAAAAGAAAATATGGACAGTATGATACATGAGATCCCTGGGTAAGTCTTATCTTTCTTATTGTGGAGCTTTGCTGAGTCAAACCACTCTTTCCAAGCCAGATGGAGGGAAATAACAGTGCACATTGAATTCTAACAATGCACTACGTGGACAAGTCCCTGCACCGAGAGCATTTCATGCACTGAGAACTTCAGCACATGCTGGTTAGTGTTAGTTCTTTTGTTAGAATCACTTCGGCTTGTCTGAGGAAGCACTGGCAAATATAGAGTCTAGTGTTCCATAAATAACTCCAGATATGAACTGTTTTATTCCAAAGGAAAGGGATGCTAGTTGATGTCTGGTTATTTAAAGCAGAAATGCACAAATACATAATTTAAGATGACTGGGATGTTCATTTGCACGGCCATAATATTTGAGAGGAAAATATCCTCCTACCCATGGACACACAAACATACATACAAAAACACAGTACGCAGATCACCTGTTCAGGTCTTTGCCAAATTTATGTTATTATTAATCTCCCAGGGCATTGTTTTCATGGTGTCAAAGTTTACCTTGACTTTACAGTTTTAACAGGCGTTCCTTCTGCCACCTTACATTTTTATTATTTGAATGCTGTGATTATAATGGTTTTTGAAGCATTTTTCCCTGTGAAATCTGTGATGTAAAAGTAAATTTTATTTACTTCAATTGCATTCTCTTTTTCTATTAACATTTCAAGCTGTTAAATCTCTGATAGAGCTCGTCAACTTTTAAAACCCACAAAAGCAGTACTTAAAAAACATAGCTTTTCCTTTCCAAACCACTGCTATGGTATATGAATGAACTGAACTCATTTTCAGATAATTGAACTTTAAATGTTAGGTGGAACCATCGTTCTTTTCCCCCGAGAGGGAAATGATTTTTTTTCTTTTTCTTCTTTTGTAATGATTACTGCCCCATCTTTGCACAATTAATGAGGTTTTACTCTGCGTAGTTCTTATATGTATCGATTTAAAAATCTTTAATTGCTTCCTCTCAAGAACGACTGAGGAGAAATTGCTTTTCTCTTTCTTCCATGTTTTCTTGCCCTATGTCAGTCCTGAATAACAATCCCATACGAGAAGGGTCATTCCAAAATACACCATATATTAAAAATTGTGGCATTTTGTCAATGTAGATTGCCTCCCCGCTAATATAGAAACTATGCAGTACGACGAGCTTAAGCACAAAGCCAGGATTCAGGATCAGATATGCAACTAGTTCTCCTCACCTTTCGATAAGAAAATCTTGCCCCTCCTATAGAATGCGTTTTTCATCCTTGCTATTTAGACGTGGCTCTTGCTGCTCTTGTTTTTAGTAATAAGAACATAAATATCTTATGGATTTATTATAAAATAGGGAAAATCAAATTTTATTAATATATTTTTTCTTTTGTGTTCCACTTATTTGGCAGCCTGGAGGTAGGGGGCAGAAACTAAACACTATGGTTTCTCTTGAGCGTGTTAGAAGAAGAAAAAATACCACCTTCCCTTTAAAGTCTTGGGGCATCTGAGTGGCTTTGTCAGTTAAGCATCCAGTTCTTGATTTCAGTTCAGGTCATGATCATGGTCTGTGAGTTTGAGCCCAACGTCAGGCTCTGTGCTGACCGTGTGGAGCCTGCTTGGGATTCTCTCTCTCTCTCTCTCTCTCTCTCTCTGTTCCTCCCCCACTTGTGCTCTCTCTCTCTCTCTCTCCCTCAGAATAAATAAATAGACTTAAAAAATATTCTTGATCATATATTTTCCTCTTCATCCTGTGTCATGATTTTGCATTCACCTTCGTTAGGATTGGAAAGGCTTCAACCTATGGTTTAACTAAGCATACTGCCACCTGAAGAGGTCAAGGAATTGTAGTGGTCATAAATCTTTCCCTTCTCTTCACTTTTGTTTTTGTGTTAACAAATTAACTAAATTGTGCAGGAAGGTCCTCACAATTTCTTTCTTTCTTTCTTTCTTTCTTTCTTTCTTTCTTTCTTTCTTTCTTTCGTCATTTTGGAAAGAAAAGTATGTCGCTGATGAGCAATTGTTTTCCCACTATTGGGGCTACTATAAATAAAGCTGCTGTGAATATTTATTGTGGACGTATGTGTAAGTTTGCTAGGTACATTCGCAAAGCAGCAATTACTGGAGTATTGTTATTGGTATTCATATTTTTAGCTGTTTTAGGAAGTGCCAAGTTCTTTTCCATACTGGGTAACCATTCCCACTCTGCCCCACCTCCCATCAACAATGGGTGAGAGTTTTAGTTGCTCTGTATCCTCATTATGTGTTGTAGTAGCAGTGTTTCACTGATATTTGAATTTACATTACCTTATTGTAAGGAGGCTGGGAGCTAGCGACTTGAATTCTCCTTATGCCAAGTGCTCGAACTTCAGAGATGCTGAAATAAATATCACACCATCATTCAGCCCAGAGAGCATGCAGTTTAGGATGGAGAACTATGGCTAATGGGATTTGTGAGCCAAGAAATCAGAGGGCTATGCACCAAAAACTAGAAGGCTCAGGAAGATACTCTGGAGGAATGAAATGTGGAAGGGAAGACATCTGATCAGTGTAAATGACTGCAGAGAGGAATTTGGACAAGTAAAGTTAGCAAAGCTATTTCAGGTAGAAAAACAAATAGGTGGGGCACAGAAAGCAAGAGTCTACCTGGTATGTGTAGGCGTCCTGGATTTTACGCTGTAGAATAACAGTTTTCAAATGTGAAAGTTTATCAGAATCACAGCTTGTCAAACAAAGGTTCTGGGGCCCATATTTAGAGTTTCTGACTTGGTAATTTTGTGATGAAGCTTGAGATTTTCATTTCAAACAATTTGCCAGTTAATTCTGATCTTGCTGTTCTGTGGACTTCACTCTGAAAATCATTGTTGTTCAATTTTTTTTAAATTTCATTTAGTTCATTTGATGGTTCTTTAAAATATGGACGTGAAGCAGAAATGGCAGAGAGGGTGGCGAACTCAATCATATTTGTTCAAAAGAGATGGGAAAAAAGTCTGAGCAGTATCAGTAGATACGGAAGTGATAAGATGCATTGGGAAATAGAGGATGTAAAAGAAAGAAATTTTAGTTGATTGGAAACAATGATGAGAGAGAAATCCAGGATAATTGCAAAGCTTCTGAAATTTACATGTGGATGATTGTGCCACATTCTGAAAACATTGAATAAAGACAGAAGAATAAATTTCAGAGAGAAGATGATGAGTTCAGACATACATGTATTGATATAGCAAGGGGTGAAGATATTCCTGATACATACATTCTGCACAAAGTTGGATACTGAAATTTAAAGTTCCAGAACATTATGGGAGAGAATTGTACATCTGCGAGTGATCAGAGAGGATTGTAGTTAATGATGACCAAAAAGAAGTGGGAGGTGGGAGGGGAGAAGGGAGGGGGAGTGAAGGAACGTTCTGTGTGTCTCTCTCTCTTAAAAATAAATAAACATTTAAAAAAACAGAGTTACAATAGAGGGCACATTGAGGGAGACAGAGAAGGTTGGAAAAGGGATGAATGCCACAGAACCCAAGTGAGTGAAAAACTCCAAAATGGAGTGAGTAGTTTCCAAATGTAGCAATATGATGGTCATTGGCTAAATGATTAGAACAATTTCTGAGGAAGTAAGGGGCAGAAATCAGGATTTGGAATAAGAAAGGAGAAAGTGTGCATTGAAACTACTAATAAGGGCTATAACTCTTAATGAAAGCAGAAAACAGAACAAAGATATCCTCCAAAAAAAAAATTGAATGATTCTGCAAAATATTAGGTGTTTTTTGTATCTTTTAAAAGTATAAATGCCTGCTATGGTCACTGTTCAAAGCCCTGTCTTTGCAGGAGCATACTGAGGATCAAGTTCAACATTCTGTACTTGGTATTGCATACACTTCTCTCCTTCGGGTGAATTTGCATGCAAAATACTTGAAACAATCAGTCTTCTGAGAAACTTGACTACATATGTTGTAAAAGCCAAACACCGGGCTAATTTCAAAACAGTCTGCAATAGATTATTCTTAAATTCCATCCAATTAAGTTAGAACAAAATTGGTTTTCTTTTTGCTCTGAGATTCTTTTGAAGTTAGGCTATGAGAATTTGGATAATGTTCTTTACATATTTACTCTACCTCCCAGAAGCTGATACGTCAAGATGGCTTTGATTATTTTAAAAGTAAAAAAAAAAAATAGATAGATAGATAGATGATAGATAGATAATTTCCTACATTTGATTATGACAATTTGCTTATCCTACTTTAGCTTACTTAAAACCAAAATTGCAAAGGGTGACAGGGAGATCTAAAAGAAGTAGGTCTAGATTATAGTCATTTAATTCTATTCACTTTTGTGTGTACATTTTCAGGTGTTCTGTTGAAGCAGAATTAGGTATTTGCACAACTTGGTTTCTTTGTGATACTTTGTACTTACTTTTATTGTTGCCCAAATCCTCAAGATGCCAAAGCCTTCACTAATTTCTAAGGGTCCAATCAACACTTATGTTTTACTGCCACCAGGTGTTACAGATGCAGGTGTTTTGCTAACTCTAATTACTCTAGAGACATTGGGGTTTGTTTGGCCCAGGTGCATAAAGATTATATAATTTAGGAACCAAGCTTCTAAACCCTACATGATCTATGTAGAATTCAATAAGCAAAGTAAGAGATATACAAATTACCCAAGCTATCAAATCTTAACATAGGATGAGCATGCCTATTTGATAAGTTATTTTCTAATTAAATGACATTTTACTAGTTTACGGTTCTTAAATATTAACATGTGCAATAGATCCTTATTTGCCAGTGGAAAAGTATTGTGAAGACAGTGCAGCAAGTAATAAATAACTGTTCAATAAAATGTAAATATATTTCTAATTTATATGTAACGAGTCTGCATCGTGTTAAATTTAAGGTGCTTCTATTTAAAGTTTCTTTTATGTTCTACTTGAAAAGAACAACTATGTGGCAAAATGATGTGCTGAAATTATATTTTAAATAAGCTAATATTGGTCATTAAAAAAAATTTCCAATGTTTATTTATTTTTGAGAGAGAAATAGAGAGCGCAGGCAGGGGAAGAACAGAGAGAGAGGGAGATACAGAATCCGAAGCAGGCTCCAGGCTCCGATCTGTCAGCACAGAGCCTGACGTGGGGCTCGAACTCACAGACCGCCAGATCATGACCTGAGCCAAAGTCGGATGCTTAACCAATTGAGCCGCCCAGGCGCCCCTGGTCATTAAAAAAAATTTTTTTTCCCTTAAGGAATGCCTGAAATACGAAACCTGTTGACTGGATGTGGTTGTGTTCTAATAGAAGACAATAGACCCTTTATTCTTGGCTAAGCAATTCTCATGGTAGTGAGAGTCTCAAAAGACTATTTTAGTGATGCAGAGATTATTTTAGTGATAAAAGTAGTCGATTTTAAGGAAACTTATATCTTGTACAAACTCATGGAAATTTCAGTAGAGGCAATACTAAGAAAAATAAAACAAAGTGCATAATATACTTAGTGGAACAATGAAGAAATAAAAGCAACTATTGACTCATTATTCATTAGACTGATTAAACTTTTATTATTTCCTTGTACTTCCAGCCCTGTTCTACCCAATATCTCCTTGCAGATACTTTCAACACCATTTCTTGCGGGGAACACTAGGGATATGAAGTCAAAAATAGATCTCATTTTTCTTTTCATGATGTTTTTATGTTTGCAGTTGAGTGAGGAAAGATAGAATAGTAAATGCATAATCATCAATCAATATGCTGGGCTCTCTGTTAGGGATAATCATGGAAAGAGAGGCTTAGCACAACAGATTAAAAAGACCATGTGATCTGTTAAATCCCCAGGACTAAAAAAGCTCTCTGAACACAATGCTACCTTCTACTCTATTCTAACATTCTGTCAGAAGGTGATAAAGGGGCCGAAGAGAAGAATGTGGGCTTACTAGGTGCTTCTTGAGTGACAGAGAAACAAGGCTTTGTCTTGTTTGGATGGTCTCCATGGGGTCTGAGCAACTTCTAAGACTGAAGACCTAGGTTGGTGTCTGGAATATATTCATACAATGTTTGAAGAGAACTGATCCTTTCAGACCAACTCATTCATTTCACAGAGGAGAAAATGGATCTACATCAAAGAAGAGAGATAGGACTCAAACACTGATGTTTTCATTTCAAACACATTGCCTTTTCCCACTTCATTATCTTCTAAACCCTAAACTTCTGATTATCTCAAGGAGAAAATACTTCCAATTTTACAAAGTATTTAGTTTTATTTATTTATTTTTAATTTTTTAATGTTTATTTATTTTTGAGAGAGAGACAGAGTGCAAGTCGGGAAGGGGCAGAGAGAGAGGGAGACACAGAATCTGAAGCAGGCTCCAGGCTCTGAGCTGTCAGCACAGAGCCCAACAAGGGGTTTGAACTCACTAATCCTGAGATCATGACCTGAGCCGGAAGTCAGATGCTTGAGTGACTGAGCCACCCGGGTACCCCTACAAGGTGTTTTAGATTCTTCCATCAGTCACAACAAAGGGAAAACATCTCTCATTTCTTTTCATCCTAAGGAAATATAAGAATTACATACAGCACTCTAAGTGATCATACGAGCAACATTGTAACAGAAGTTCCATGAGGAGGATTTTCTTCTGTAATATTCACTTCAAACCCCTTTTTGTAGATGGTATAACATGAAATGAAACAAAATTTTTATATGCCACCACTACTTACATTAGAAGATTACCATATTGAAAATGGGGCAAGTATTGAGAATCTGCACTATGCTGTTTATGTGGTTTGCATCAACTTTTTTATACCTCAGATGTGAATTTTCCTTCTTTGCCTATTACTTTGTCAAATGTCCTAAGAACAGGACCTGCTCGATAGGCCTATTCTTGTAGTCATAGAAACATGTTACATTATTCATTTTGTTGTCTTAACACTTTTTTTCCCTTTTCTCCAAATAACAAAAAGACAAGTAAATAAGTGTCTTCATTTTTCATAAACACAGACTTCTTTTTATATTTTTTCTGGCATAGGCTTCTTGTAAATGCTGTTTAGAAAAACGTAAATGTGGATGGAATAAATTTATTGTTATTAAAATTACTGAAAGCAACATAATTTTTTAAAAAGTGATTTTTTTCAGATATGTTAGTATATCCCCCCTTGAGGCTTTCTATAAAATAAGAATAAATACTAAAGCTAGGGTGCAGGGCCAGGAAACTATTCAGAGATCAATTTCAGTATGTTTATTTAATTTCACTCACAGCCGGGGGATGGGGGGTGGCTTTGTGTGATGGGCACCTGTGATCTGGGTGAAATCATGGCTGCCTGTTCAATGACTGAAATCTCATTGAACACATAAATATCCTAACGGCAAATATAAATGTTATACAGAGCCTGGGTAATTATGAATGATGAGCTGTACAGAGATGGGAGTGAAGACTTGATTTAAGTGTTCTAAGGAGCCTCTGACGATAATCAGTCCTGATGATTCTTTAAGATAGAAGCAAATGGCATTTTAAATACATAAGAATAGAAACCTACCACGTGACAATTTCCAAAGGATATGGTCATCCTATTTTATATAGCAGAAGAGGAATCATATCAAGATTCTAAGTAGTCTGTTCTAATTGCTCACCAGATAAATTCCTATTTAGTGTATATATCCTAACCCATGTGCTTACATTTTCCAGGGTCAATGAATGCATACTGGGGCGTAAATCTTGAAGCCAATTGCTGTTGCCAAATCCCTATTGGATTAAATGATTTCCTAGGGCTGGAGTACATTCTCTATGTTAGAAATTTGATTTTCCTAAGCCAGAATGTAATGCTAAAGGGATTTATAAACAGCTGTTGGCCCTTTGTTTGTGTAACTAGAACACAAGAAGGTATCTAAATATTGAATAACTTTCTTCCCTTTGTGGAATTTGGAGTTTTGTTGACTGAGATAGATAAATTTTGCTTCTAGCCAGAATCCTTAAAGGTTAAGTGAGGCCTATATTCTACCCATGTTTTTTTAATGAACTACCGAAGAAAATTAATATATATTCAATATAGAGTTTACAGAGTTCCCTTTTAAGTAAAAGTATCTGTATTCCAGCAACTACTGATTAAGTTACCGCTATGTTCAAAGTACTATAGTATGTGCTGGAGTGATACAAAGATAATTACAACACAACATGTGTCCTAAATTAAAACCATAATGTCACATTAACCTAGAATATTAATATCTTACATCGTTTCAGAAACAGAGACACCAGCTATTAGCTTTGTTTTGCCAGGTGATTATAGAAAACATTGTATTTATATCAAGAGGCTTTCTGTTATTTCTCTTAATTTAATTATTTCACAATATGCTTTGAACATTTACTATGAACAAGACACTGAAAGACTCTAGACATAGAAAGGCATTTTAATTCATTGTGGCTTATGTAGGGAATTTGTACTCTTTTAAGGGATTTAAGGAGATCTTAAAAATTAAATCCCCTGAAGGGGCACCTGGGTGACTCAGTTGGTTGGACATCCGACTTCACCTCAGGTCATGATCTCACAGTTCATGGGTTTGAGCCCCTTACTGGGCTCTGGGCTGACAGCTCGGAGCCTGGAGCCTGCTTCAGATTCTGTGTCTCCCTCTCTTTCTGCCTGTCCCCTGCTTGTGCTCTCTCTCTCTCTCTCTCTCTCTCTTTCTCTGTGTCTCAAAAATAAATAAACAAACATCTTTAAAAAATTAAAAACAATTAAATCCTCTGGAAAAAATCTTGGTCCACAAAAATATTAGGTCTTATGTTGTGATTTGTTGTGACTTAAAGAAGCAATTGCATCATATTCTTTTCCCACATAGATTTTAAACCAGTTGAAAAGTAGAGTACACAAATAAGATATTGGATAAAATACTATCCTTATTACCAATACATTTGACTAGAAAGTTTTGTGGGGACCAGAAATTAAAATGTACTTCCCACACATTTTCCACCTGAATTGAACTTGGCTTCAGCAGTTCATGCCTTAGTTATCTAACACAAAGCTGCTTCGATCATCAAATATGAAAGTGTGGGTAGCATGAGAAAGGTGGGCAGAAATACATAAGAGTTTAGTGATAAGCAATGAGTTTGTAAGGGAAAGATGATCCAAATCCTCTGTGTTGGGATGTGTGCTCTTGAGAGGCTTGGCTTCTTGCCACGAGAGCAGCTAAGGTTCATTAAAGATTTTCAATTAGAGGAAAATAAAGATTAATTTTTTTACTTGAGAAAGTCCTTTGTGAGGTGTTGAATATTAGTGAAAGCTAGAATAGAGAAAAATCAAGAAAGATGGCCGCAGTCATTTTGTGACAATATTAAGTCTATTTCAGTTTTAGATTATTATTTTGATTCATAGATATTTTCCCAGTGATTTTATGTCTGACACTTGTTAAAAATAAGTTAAAATAAACTCTGAATGTCAATATCTCACCGTGATCGTTGGTATAGATTTTATGCTCCATCATTCCAGTAATCACATAAAATGAAAAGGGAGGACATTTATAAGTAAAGAAAGAATATACAATAATTTTAACAATCTCATGTTCTAAACTTGGCAATGAACTCTAATTATGCCACAGGAAATAAAAGCACTTTAATTTTGAATGCTAATGAAAACTTCAACATTATATATCAATATTGACAAGAAAAATTAATCAAAGGTGAATGTTTTGAAAATACTAATGTGTTTTAAACTTAAAACATAGCACTTTAATTTTTTAAATTTAAGCAGAGAAGAATCAAGAATAAGGTGATAATAGGCCAGTATATTAAACATACAAAAAAATGTCTCTTTAGATGCAAAATCAGAAATGAGCCATGTGATTATGTTTATTGATCCAAAGATAAATTAGGTTACAGTTAAAAATAATACCTTGTAGTTTCCGAGTAAGTGCATTAACCTAGACACAGCAGAGACAAAAACATTCTTAAAAGATCTGTATTTTCTTTGGGGAACTAACCTAAGGGAGTTTGGTGCATGCAAAGACTATGGGAAAGGAGAGTGAAATATAAATTAGGATGCAGAACGTATCACAGAAGAGCAGTGTGTTCATGCCATATCTGATATATGACTAACCAACCCTATGAGCCCACTGATGTTGAATTTCACACAACATGCCTTGTGGTGTTTGGTAAATGTTTGGAGATATATATACATGTATACATGTATACATCTATACATCTATATATACATATACATATACATATGCATATACATATACATATACACACATATATAATTTGAGGCAACTTTCTAGGTGAAGTGATAGTTTGCTCAGTGAAAACTAAATGCTATTTTTTTGCTACAGGATTTAATAAGATGATCTACTTGCACTGATATTGAGTGCAAATAGATCCACAATTATAAAGTCATGTTGTCAAAGGGCACTGTTCCATCTCACTTAATAATTCCAAACCAAATCATAGTCAGAAAATTGAAGTTGAGGCTCAATACACCAGTCAAGGAAAGCAACCCAGCTGTGACCCTCTGGCCCACTGCAACCAAATCCTGGGTGCACCCAGGGTAACTCTGAACTATCTTAAGAGGTTAGTGTCCTATCTTCTTTTTTCTTGATTTAGTTGCTAATTTTCATACTAAGGTAATTGCCATTCGAGAAATTCAAAATAGCCCTCAGGTTGTACCTCAATCTAACCTGAATTTAGCTATTTTTCCCATCTAAGTCTACTATTGGAAATCCCCAGCTTGATAATATACTCATATTTTAACTTTTTCATCACTCAGTCTTTTTTGCATTCTATACTTGTATTGCATCACTAGACATTAAAATTTTTACCCTAATTAAAAAATCAACTCATTCCGAAAAAGTTACATAAGAATCCTTGGCAAACAGGGAGCTTCCTCTTCACAGATTGTTTTCATGTATTTATTTCTGTTTATTTATCATATTCCGTAGAAATGTGGTCCCCATATGCATGAGCCACCGATCATGGAGCTGTTGAGGATAAGTAGGAAAAGTGAGAGTGGGAGAATATAGTTAAAAAGTAGATAGAAAATGTGGCAAAGGAGAGTACAGACTTTGCAAGAAAGACGTGAGAAACACAAAAGCAAAATAAGGGAGGTTAGACTCAGGATTGAGTTGCCCCCTGTAGATAGCTGTGAAGGATAAAAAATGCACTGGCAATCCCAGTAGAGATACTTAAGATTTTGGAACAAAAACATAACTACTTATGCAGTTAATTATTCATATTTTGGGGGGAAAAACAAAACCGAAGACATTTTCTATCCTGCCATATATATCTGAAGCATTACCATGTAAAACCATGAGACCTGAGTTGCCATTATTTTGAGGGGTGTTAATTTGACCAACCATGTTATCAAGTTCATTGATCACAGAAAAATTT
This sequence comes from Prionailurus bengalensis, assembly GCF_016509475.1. Classification (NCBI taxonomy): domain Eukaryota; kingdom Metazoa; phylum Chordata; class Mammalia; order Carnivora; family Felidae; genus Prionailurus; species Prionailurus bengalensis. Next base: position 230,492,141 of record NC_057343.1, read on the forward strand.
CATCCATAAATGAAATTGGAATGTATGACACAGGACTTGAGAAGGTTCTCAATGCAAAAGTAGAAAGAGCAGCAAATTAGACTCCCATGACATTGAGCGCTGGTGTATAGACACCTCTCTCTTGACCCTCCCTCATGGCCTTGAGAGCTCTCTCTGTCAGTGCATTGAAGAATTAGAAGAAAAACTGTGGTTTACCAATGATGCACACATACACAAATATCACCCCAAATTGGGAGTCTACAAGAGCCGGCTCCACACCGGTGTTTCCCTGAAGGACAGTGAGAAAGGGAAATAACCCCAACAAGCATGATATGAGTGGAACATCTGATAGCATACTTTCTTTGCCTTACAAGGAAGATGGCAACTATCTGGCAGTCACTACACATTTGGCTGAATAATCTGTGATCTAGAAAGTACAACATAAGAACATTGGCAGCACAGAAGCTTAGGAATAAAGTTTGTAGATGAACCCCTCAGAATAAGTGAGGGTAAAAGGGTATTTTTGTCCTGTGTCAATCTCATTAAGGCCTTTGTTTCAGTGAGCCCTTTCCATAATCAGGAGTTCAAGAAGACCTATTCTAGGGATTTAAGGCAGCTTAGTATCACATACCACAGTCTTTTCTGTTCTCGCCTGATGACCACATGAGAGAGGTGGCCATAAGGACAGATACAAAGGTAATTCAGGATCTCAGCAATATCTGATCTCTCCAGCCATTGCAGAGATGGACACTGAGCCCCTCACAGGGAGTAATCATGACTAAGAACTAGCAGCCTCCTGGTGGAAGATTAATTACACTGGACCGCAAGGGCAGCGATTTATTGGTAAGCATTGTTCCTCTGCATATGGATTTATCCTTCTTCCTTTCAGCGATTTTGCCAACCCTCCTCTCCATGAACTAAAATGTTTTATTCATTTCCATGTTTTTCCATGCCAAGAACTTAGGTTACAGAAAGAAAAGTGTAACATTGGTTCATTTGTTCATTCTTTATCTCCATACATTAGAGACATTTTAGGCTGAGTACTATGACCATTTATGTTCTCTCTCCCTGATTTTGACCTTGGCCATAAAGAGAAGAATGTGATTATGAGATTAACAAGATTAAGTCTAAGTCTGTCTCTGTCTACATCATTCAATTTCTAAGTTCTATGGAATTTACAGCTGTTCACTTGGACTGTCTTTAGGGAGAGTCTGGCTGGTTAAAATCTGGTATCAGAAAAGATAAAAGATAAAATCAGTTTTAACTGCCATTTTCTGGCTAATAAACCAAGTAACCATTATAGATTGTGGTTCACAAAATATTGTTAGAAAGCCAAAAATAAAATTCAGGAGAAGACAGTAATACAAATTCCTAAATTTGAGTTAAGATGAGTAAGCAAGTGTGTAAATCAGTTATGTACTTATTTTAATTAATTTTAAATAAATTATTTTATTTATAAATAAATTATTTATTATTTATAAATAAATATAAATTATTAAATAAATTAATTTATTTAAAATAAATTATAATAGCTTTTAATCAAAGAATTTCGACTCATGTCAAAGATTACAAGGACAAAAGAAAAATATCTTGGCTTATTAAGCCTCTGTAAGAGGAAACAGGATATATCTCTGATGATAAGACAGGGTATTCTTCTCAATTTTGGAATCCACATTTTGGTTTTTCTTTTTTTCTGCCAGAAATTCATGAAATAAAATAATAGTCATACTCTTATACCACCATAAACATGTAACTATTTATCCAATATTTTCCCATAGCTACATCAGGTGTCAGACCCTTTAGCCTCTTGAACGTCTTTTAAAAATATGACAGTTTTTTTTTTTAAACAAATTGAAGGATGGGGACCCAACACCTATTAGCAGACACACATAGGTGTTTAGTAGAATGTTTGATACCATTAGGTTTATATTATATTCTATTCATTAAACAAACTCAACAATTTCAAAGAAGTTTTTTAAACACTGGATAATTTGGAAACAAGAATGTTTGTCATATGTTGATTTACATGTGGACTGAATTATAAATCTAACAAATATACCCTATCTTTTGACAATTGTTTAAATCCCTTTGTGTCTTTCATCCTTTCAGTTGAGGCTCTCCATGATGTGTCCCTTGCTCATCTTTCCAGGCTTTCCTCTCTCCAGTCTTACCCCACCTCCACTCCAGCCACTAGACCACACTGCTTCTCATTCTCATCGCTTTCGTCCCAGGGACAACTTCCTGCAAAGAAGACCACTCCTCGGGACCAGCCTAGAAGATCTCAAAAGTGAGGAACATCTATTCATCTTTTGAGACTCAGTCTGTTCTTCTATTAAGCCTTCTAAAGGTTTCCAAAGGTCTAGAGTAGGAGCGCAATGAACTAGGGTAGAGCTCTGCCAATTACGAATCGTATTATCTGAACTTCTATGAATCTCAGTGTTCTCCTATTTTTAAAAAAAGGTACTGTGGGGAAGGTGAATGATAGACAACAAAATATATACAACACTTATTAATATTAGGATTTTACACACCAGTATAATGTGTCTAATACACATTATACATCCAGGTTTCTATTTTGCCATCTATAATGATTTGGAGATTAAAGCCATTTTATTTTTAACACTCTATGGATACCTTCTTATTTTGTAGAATAAACCATGTCTTTTCAAAAATGTCATTTTCTGATTTGAAACATCATCTATAAATGTGTGAAATACATTAAAATATAAAGAAAAAAATAAAGGTAACCCAAATAAAGCTCCAAATCAAATCACAATTAAATATTGTTATATAGCTACAGCATTTACAGGCAATGGTAGATGTGTTTCTATATACAGTTCATTCTCTTTTGTCCTTTTCTTTCTTCTTTCCTTTCTTCCTTCCTTCCCACACATATGTGTGTACATGACCTTTATCTATATTCATATCTATATCTGCCTACATATGTGTATTTTGATCCACACAGGAACTGATATAAATATGTGCAGACACACACCTCTCAACATTTATTTAGTTGGATTATTCTGGCTTATAAATGAGTTTTCTTGTGCCTAAATATTTTAATTTAGCTGTTTGGCTGGAAGTGGAATGCTTATCCTGGTGACTATCTTATAAAAATGCTTAAGAAGTTTTGTCCCATATACTATTGGTGTTATGATAACCATGATAATAATTATTAGGATATATTATCAGATTCCACAGCTTAAGGATTCTGTCCTATAAGACTGCCATCTCCCCCCCATCCCTTCAACCACCAGGGGCAAGTCGAGGCTGTCACCTGTACTTCTGACCAATGGGCTATAGATTAGATGTTCCCACAACCCCCTCCTTGGTTTTGACTAATTTGCTAGAACCGCTCACAGAACTCAGGGAAACATTTCACCTACTAAATTACCGATTTAGTATAAAAGGATATAACTCAGGAACAACCAGCTAAATAGATGTGTAGAGCAAGGTATGGGGAAAGAGGGCACAGTTTCTCTGCCCTCACAGAGCACCCCACTCTCCCCTAGATTTCCACATGTTCACCAACCCGGAAGCTCTCCAAACCCTGTACTTTAGGGTTTTTATGGAGGCTTCATTACATAGGCATGATAGATGAAATCATTGGTCATTGGTGATTGATTCAACCTTCTGCTCCCCTCCCCCCCAGGATGTCAAGGGTGGGACTGAAAATTCCAACCCTCTAATTACTTAGCTGGTTTCTCTGGTGATGACCCCCATCCTTAGGTGATCTGGGGACAATAAAGCCACTTTATTCACCTAACAAAAGATTCCTTTATCACACTGCTTATCACTAGGGAAATTCCAAGAGTTTTAGGAGCTCTGTGCCAGAAATGGGGACAAAAACCAAATACTATATCTTTCTTCCTTGTATTGTAATTTCACAGTATACAACACCAAGTATTCCCAACGGAAGTCAAGCCACCAGAACTCATATGCTCAACTAGTGAGGGTAAAAATTGCTATAGTCTCTTTTGAAAACTGTTAATCAATATCAACGAAAACTGAATTATTCATAATCTAGGACCCAACTATCCTCTTCCTGAAAGTCTCAAGAGAAGTGAAAATCACATGTTCAAAAGAATCACATATAAGGATATTCATAGTGGCATTATATGAAATTGTTGCCAGGTAAAAATATCTAAAAGCCCATCAACAGTGAAATGAGTCTGGAAGTTTGGGTGTGCTCACACAATGAATCCAAGAAAGCAATGAGGCTGTGCAGGTGGTAATAACACAGGGATATGGATGAATCTCACAAATTACTTTTTTGAGAAAAAAAAAAAAAAGGTAAACAGAGAATATAAACAGGCAAAACTAACCTATAGACTTGGAACTCAATGTATTGTTTGCAATTAGGCCCTGGGGAGGCCTCCTGGTCTGGGTGATGCTCTCCTGCTCCTGGTCCCACATTGTTATCAGTTGGTGAGAATTCATCAGGACAAACTCTTCAATTTATACCCTTTCATGTGCATGTACTATCATTTAATACAGAGTTAGAAAAAAAAAAAAAGACACGTGATGTAGTAAAGTCTGAGACACGAAAAGATCAATCAGGCCTGCTGAAAAAAAAAAAAACAAAAACTAACTCATTCTTGCCAAGACAATTAAATGCTACAGAAACCGTGAAAAGATATTTCCTTGTGTTAAATAACAGTTTTTGTATCCTACAAAATGATATTTGGTGTATAAGAGGGGAAGAGGTCCCTGGCTATTTCTGTCTCATAAAAAAACGATTTCTCACTTAAAAATTTTTCTCTAGCTGAACGTCATTAAGTGGGTGAATTAAATGTTTCTGATGAAAGGCAAATATTTAATGATCCACTTCGGGAAGTCATTTGCACGAATTTCTGAAAGATAACGCAGTATCAGCAGTTCGACATTAGTACTAATAGGGCTGAAGAGGAAAATGTAGACACCAGTCCTATATTACAGACTGGGTTCTCCACCAGCTTTAAAGCGAAACAAACGCGCAGCGCAGTGTGTTCGGACCTGACACACGTGGCTTGTTCAAATACCTTCAAACAACAAGCATCAAGGGCAAGGCTCTTTCACTTTCTAGGGCAATGTGTATACGGTAAGGGAAACTAATAGTGGTTTAACTGCTCCGTTTTCAAAATTGTGCTTGTGACGATCCTGCCATGATAAAGTGGTTCGCCCAACACTTTTTTTTTTTTTTTTTTTTTTTTTTGGCAGACTGGTCTAGCAAACCTATGGCAAAGAGGTCATCACGGCTAGGATTCAGACCAGTATTTTTAAGACTTTGTGATCTCTATCATGGTTTAGAAAAAGGTGGAAATTTCTTTCCTTTTCTCAGGCTGAAAAAGATCCTAGGGAAAAAATTATGGGAGAAGAGAGAGAGAGAGAGTTTGTTCATCAAGTCAAGGGCATATGGGCAGTGAGCATATTACAAGGCTAATCTCCGTGTTCTCCCATGTGGCCACCGCTGGTGGAGACCAGAAGGCATCTTTCCCGCCAGGGGCCCTCAGTGCCTAGGTCTTTGCCGTGCATTTCCGGCAGCGGTGGAGGGAGCGCCCTGCAGTTCCATATCTCAGAACAGCTTAGAGCAAAAGTCACCATCTTGATTGCATTATTGACTTTTTTTTCTGCCTTCCTCAACTCTTAGAGGTGTTCATACTTTATCCAGATCCTCCTTTCCCATAGGATTAATGTTTTTTTCTTCTCTGAATGATTGGTCCCAGGCCAACCTTCTTCTGTGTGAAATTAAAAACAAACAAACAAACCTCACCCAGAGCTATCAGTGGTGCTTCACAATGCTGTCCATCAAGCCCTTTCCATAGAGAGGGAAGTTTTGGGAGCTTCTGGGAGCTTTGCAGCTGGGGACGCTCTGCTGTTAAAAACCTTTGACACTCAGGGCACCTGGGAGACTCAGTCTATTAAATATCTGATTCTTGATTTTGGCTCAGGTGATCCCAGGATTGTGGGATCAAGTCTCACATTGGCTTCCATGCTGAGTGTGGAGCCTACTTGAGATTCTCTCTCTCTCTCTCTCTCTCTCTCTCTCTCTCTCTCTCTCTCTCTCTCTTCCCTCCGTCTGCCCCTCTCTCTCCTGCTCACATGTGCTCTCTTTCTGAAGAAATAAAAATAAAAATAAAAAATAATAACTTTTGACACTAGATACATTCTGAAGGAGATCATTTCCTGTCGGATGAGATCCTAAATGCTGCACAAGGCTGTTCAATTTTCATATAGTCTCCATGCTTTTCAGCAGCTATCAAGGGGAATAAATCCCAATGTATGTTTACATATTGCTTTTCTTAAATAGATTTTTTAGAACAATTTAGGTTCACAGAAAAATTTAAGAGAAGGTACAGAGATGCCTCATCTATCCCTTGCCCCCACATATGCACCGCCTTCCCCACTATTAAAATCCTGCCCCAGACGGATACCTTTGTTACAATCAGTGATCCTATACTGACATATCATTGTCACCCAAAGTTCTGTAGCTTACATTAGAGTGCACTCTTGGTGTTGTGCATTTTAAGAAGTTTAGACGAGGGGCGCCTGGGTGGCGCAGTCGGTTAAGCGTCCGACTTCAGCCAGGTCACGATCTTGCGGTCCGTGAGTTCGAGCCCCGCGTCGAGCTCTGTCTGGGCTGATGGCTCAGAGCCTGGAGCCTGTTTCCGATTCTGTGTCTCCCTCTCTCTCTGCCCTTCCCCCGTTCATGCTCTGTCTCTCTCTGTCCCCAAAATAAATAAACGTTGAAAAAAAAATTTAAAAAAAAAAAAAGAAGTTTAGACGAGTATATAATGGCTGTAGCCACTACCACAGTGTCATACAGAGTCGTTTCACTGCCTTAAAATTCCTCTGTGTTCTCTCCATGCATCCCTCCCTCTCCCCAACCCCTGGCAACTACTGATACGTCTATGTCCATAGTGTTTTGCTTTTTCCAGAATGTCATTTGGTTTAAATCATACAGAATGCAGCTTTTTTTTAGACTGGCTTCTTTCCCTTAGTTATAAGCGTTTAAGTTCCTCTATGTGTTTCCATGGTTTGAAAGCTCATTTCTTTTTAGTGCTGAATAATATCCCACTGTCTGGATATACCATGGTTTATTTATCCATTCACCTACTAAAGGGCATTTTGGTTGTCTTCAAGTTTTGGCAATTTTGAATAAAGCTGCTATAAACATCTGCGTGCAAGTGTTTGTGTAGACATAAGTTTTTAACTCCTTAGTGTAAACACCATGGGGTGTGATTGCTGGATCATATGAGAAATGTATGTTCAATTTTGTAACAAACTGTCAGGCAGTATTCCAGAGTAGCATTTTGTATTCTCAACACATTTTTTAAATACTTTTTTACAATATATTTTTTAAAATTAGTTTATTTATTTTTGAGAGAGAGAGAGAGAATGAGAACACGCAGGGGAGGGGCAGAGAGAGGGAGACACAAAATTCCAAGCAGGTTCCGCGCTGTCAGCGCAGAGCCTGATGTGGGGCTCAAAACCACAAACTGCAGGATCATGACCTGAGCCAAGATCAGGACTTGGATGCTTAACCAACTGAGCCACCAGGCACCCCACCTCTTTTAAAACAGTATTAGTTGTAACTTGTTTTATTCAAGCGGTATCTCTCCATATAGAGGTTATAAGCTTCCTAAAAGTTATATTACACGTCTTATTTTTCAATCTTTACGTATTCTGAAACTAGTGTGTCTGCAGGATAGTAGGGACTGAGGACTTATTACTTAACAATTGTATTATTAACAAAAAAGTTATGTTTTGTATCATAGAAAAAGACGTGGCTTTTCAGTATTTGCCATATTTCGTAGTTAAGAAAATGTTTTGCTACTAAAATAATATAATTATTCTTGTATCACTTCAAAAATTTCTTCAAGCTTCAGACTTTTTATTCCAAATGAAGCTATAAATCAGATCCTTATCATATTACCAGTTATGGCACAATTCCCTAAAATGATCTCAATTCTAACTTTTTAATTATTTAAACATTATCTTTAAAAGTAATTATTCTGTTCTACTTCCCTGTGTTTTTTAAATTATAAAATCCTTGAAAACACATGTATCTAAAGACAGTAATTAATGGCACATTAAAATATATTACTATTGACTTTATTGTTTAAGATTCCTCTGTATAACTTACTTCTACAATAGTTTATACCTGAATCTCACACACACACACACACACACACACACACATATACATATTTATCCTCCCACCCACACATCTTTCTGGTCAAGCTTAATTTTAATCTGAAACTTTACTCAAATCACTTCTTTTTTTCTCTAAGCCTTCAACAATTTATATACATTAACTCAGATATTCCATTTAAAGAGAATTTTTCACCTATTATCACTTTTTTAATGATATTTAGTAGAATGTATATATTCTACTCACTTTCTAATAAATTCTTTACAATTTTAATTCAGATATAAATTAGATATGATTTTTTAAAAAAATTAAGGTTTAGTTATTTTTGAGGGAGAGAGACAGACAGAGCGTGAGCAGGGGAAGGACAGAGAGAGAGGGAGACACAGAATCCAAAGCAGGCTTGAACTCACGGACTGCAACATCATGACCTGAGCCAAAGTCGACTGCTTAACCGACTGAGCCACCCAGGTGCCCCAGATAGGATTTCTTTTATACCGAAGCCTATTTCATAAAAAACTATAAAAATATATTAACAGACAAAACCTGACAAACTGGCAATGGACAAAAATATGAAATGTTTCTTATCAACCTGTCATTTCCCTGGTGGGCAAACAGCAGGAGTCTCTTCTCCACAACTCTATTAGCCAAAACAGTACTAAGATTAAGAGTCATACAGATGCTGTAAGTAGAGTGACATCACCTGGATCGCAACGTATGAAGTGCAAAAAACTGAGCATACTGAATTATTGCAAGCTTGAGGCCATCATAGTTGGAGTATATAAAGTGAAAATGTCCGTGGTTGTTATTCCAAATAAAGCTTGAAACAGTGCTTTCAAACACATTTGTGTTCTTTCACAAATCAGCCTGTTAGAAATTTAGCACCAAGATAGGCAAGAGAATAAATTATGTTCTCTAACTGAACATCATGTTTCACACTGTGCTGTATTGTTTTAAATATAGGAATATAATGAAAATCAGCATGCCCCTTTGTTCTTAAAATGTTTTATTGTTTTTTCTATTTGATTACCGTTCATATCTACACTTGTATCTATAATTATATTCGTATCACTCTTAGGCATACATCGTATGCTATTTTCTATTTGTTTACGAGTCAACCTAAAAATCAGTCTCTATTAACTGTATTCATTTGATAGTGAGCATGAATTAATTTAGATGTTGTTGCCTTTTTGTCGCTGATCGATTATTCACATCAATGACTATGTGTATTAGGTAACTGATAGGAGATACTTGCCTCTGTTTCGGGCATTCGAGGAGAGTTGAGAGTAGCACATTAGCATTTGAGGGAAAATATTTAATGATAGTCCTCTTTGTCTACACATGAATCAATACTAGGACTTTTTCTATTAGCCTTAGCTGTTGAGATTTTGCATTGGATTTAAACAAATGACAAAGATTTGAAAATCAAACTTTAAATACGTTTATCTCTGTATTTGAACATCCCAAAGGATGGGAACAATCAGCCAAAAGGAATTTTTTTTTTTTTCAACGTCTTTTATTTTTGGGACAGAGAGAGACAGAGCATGAACGGGGGAGGGGCAGAGAGAGAGGGAGACACAGAATCGGAAACAGGCTCCAGGCTCTGAGCCATCAGCCTAGAGCCCGGCGCGCGGCTCGAACTCCCCGACCGCGAGATCGTGACCTGGCTGAAGTCGGACGCTTAACCGACTGCCCCACCCAGGCGCCCCAGGAATTTTTTTTTTTTTGATTGCAAGAAAGAAAGAATAAAGAAGGGGAAGGAACAAAGGGATAGAGGAAGGGAAATAGAATTGAGTTGTTTTTTTTATGTTTGTGAAAATATTCTTATGACAGAGATTAACCAGATTAACACACAGTCTAGTGTGTTTTAAAATCATTTCTCAATTAGTTTTGGTTGTATATACAATAAGTAGTTAAAGATAGTGTAATGTGCTGAGTTGTATATATCCATTTTAATCTTCTTATTCAAATTTTCTAACGCAAGATTTTATTTTGAAATGTAACATTTCATCCAAACGTCATTTAAAAAATGAGATTGTGTAACACAGGAGGCTCATTTTGATGATTTAAGGGGGTATTGAAAGACCCAGTTGAACTATTCTGACATCTTTCTTTGCAAACAATAGCTTGTTCCACTGGGTTATTCTTTAGATGTTTTCTACAGGTATCTTTTACCTGTTCAACTACCCTATTTTATATATACATACTCTTTTCTGAAGTATCTCCAGGGGTATTCTTTAAAGGTTAGAATTTGACTTTTTCTTAGTTTAAGTAATTGGTGCTAAACTCATATTAGAAACAACTATGCCAAGTGTATATTATCTTCAGAGAACATTCTTTTCTTAAGTATTTTTTTTTCAACGTTTATTTATTTTTGGGACAGAGAGAGACAGAGCATGAACGGAGGAGGGGCAGAGAGAGGGAGACACAGAATCGGAAACAGGCTCCAGGCTCTGAGCCATCAGCCCAGAGCCTGACGCGGGGCTCGAACTCACGGACCGCGAGATCGTGACCTGGCTGAAGTCGGACACTTAACCAACTGCGCCACCCAGGCACCCGAGAACATTCTTTTCTAAGTTTCTCTTTAGACAAACACTGTAACATCTTGAATTCTTGTGAATCACCTTAATATAAAGAAAAAAAATAATAAAATAAAAAGAAACAGCTAAAAATCACAATGCCTTGAATTGTATGATATGGCATAATGAATCAAGTATCAGTCTCAGAGTTATGAGATCAGTAATGCTCTCCTCCTTTGACACAAAATACCACTGTGTTATTCAGAAATTCATTTATTTTATCTGGATTTAATCATGATTTTACAATAGAATTTTTTGCTAGTCTATGTCTACTAACCCTTATAGCCCTGGCATTCTTTAATAATATGTTAGCAGTTTTGAGACACAAGGAGAACATAATCTACATAGGCAATAGTAACCCTGAAGATGCCAAACCATTTGAGGCTAGAAAAATGTAGATTCTAGAACAATAATGTTAAACTTTGCATTCAAAATCTGAGTGTTTCCGATGAGGGTCTAAACTTCTGGCTCCACTGAATTTTTTCTTTTGCCATGATGCCCTAAATGGGATGGTTATTAAAAAAAAATCTTCATTCTATATTTGTATCTAACACCCTAAAATTACAGGTCTGAAATTACAGCAATGCTTTCTTAATTTTGGCTCTATCCTTTTAATTAGCTGTACAGGAACAATAACAATAAACAAATATTCCAAGTCCCCCACCCACCCCTCCCCAACACCTTCCAGATAAGTCACTGATTTTTGTTTCAAATACTTATTAAAAAATGTGTCCAAGAGACTCTACTTTGTAGCAAAACAGAAGTTCCAGATTTGTACAAGCCATTTTTTATTATTGTTTTTTCTCTTTTTCTCCCTCAATGAGAGCACTGCTCTGATTTTGCTTCTGGATTAACCAATTCTTAGCCATTTAACTTGGATATAATACTTTAGAAAGATGTTGAGAATCATATAAGAACATGCTTAACACAGCATGCAGCACTGACTAGATCAGTTCTGTTATATAAACTTTGTGGTTTTTTGCTGTTTCAAACCTTATTCCAAATTAAAATTCAAGAATCAAAAAAAACCCATGTATTTTTAAATGTAAATGTAAACAAACCTATATTCTAGATCCCTTTAACTTGTGTTGCCTTGTATCACTTTGAGTGAAACTTAAGAACAGACTGTGCAGGGGTGGCTGGGTGGCTCGGCTGATTAAGCATCTGACTTCAGCTCAGGTCATGATCTTGCCATCAGTGAGTCTGAGCCCTGCTTCAGATTCTGTGCCTCCCTCTCTCTCTCTGCCTGCCCCTCCCCACCCCCACTCATGTTCTGTCTCTGTCTCTCAAAAATGAATAAATGTTAAAAAAATTAAAAAAGAGAAGAATAGACTGCACACATATCTCCCAAATTGTAAAAGAGATTAAGGTGTGATCAAGCTGAGAAATGGACAATTCTATCACCAGAAACTCTGAAAAACTAGTTTCATGTGGAAACCATGTACCACACAGGAAGCATATAATTTTTCATTGGTTTATGGGCAGAAAATAGCATTAATTTGAACTATTTATTTTTCTCATAAATGGCTATTTGGTTTCTAAAATAAACTTAATATGCTTGTAGCATGTGTATAGATGTAACAAAATATATGCACGTAGTCAGGCATATTGAGGATTCATCTTCCAAATGTTTACTTCTTGTGTGAAGAATCAAAACATTGGATTTTTACCCTATTTACACCATATACTCTCCTATGTAGTCTCAATGTCTGGCCCACTCTCTGCCACATGTTAGATATCTACCAATTAACTAAATGGTCTATCATTCTATAATGAAATTTCTGGCTGAAAATGATCAGGACTCAATTACCATAATCCAACTTGAATGTTAAGTTTTATTGAGAATCCCTCTTCATATCAATTTTGCCTAGAATATCTTGTGCTGTCCTAAACCTCTCCGGGATTATATTTTAAGAGATATATACAGGGGCGCCTGGGTGGCGCAGTCGGTTAAGCATCCGACTTCAGCCAGGTCACGATCTCGTGGTCCGGGAGTTCGAGCCCCGCGTCAGGCTCTGGGCTGATGGCTCAGAGCCTGGAGCCTGTTTCCGATTCTGTGTCTCCCTCTCTCTCTGCCCCTCCCCCGTTCATGCTCTGTCTCTCTCTGTCCCAAAAATAAATAAACGTTGAAAAAAAAATTAAAAAAAAAAAAGAGACATATACATTGGATGAACTTTTTCAAATTTATTACCCAATATTCACATATATACTTTTTAGACTATCCGAACATTTACCAGAAACTTGAAGTGACTTGGAATTGAATGTTGTCTATTTGTGCCTTGCTTGAAGTCATAGGAGGAAGACTCAATATCACAAATGTGCCTTATCTCATGTTTTCTGAACTTCCAAACCATGCTGCATTAGTGTACCTAAAACTTTATTAAGCATTTTTGTGAAATCTTTTTTCTTTGCCCCGAGCTTACAGAAAACACAAATAATTCACAATATCCTGGCAGGAATAGAATGTTGCTTCATCCTGATGGCATGAAATCATAATTATAAGTGTTTGTCATTAACACTACAGTGGAGAATAAGCATATTCTGTACTTTGTTTAACATTTTAAAAAGAGAATTTGAGATTAGCTCTGAGCTGTACATAGCCTGGTATTTTAATTAAAAGTGGAGACTATAAAGCCATTTATAAAAGCAATACAAAATTAGCAGGTTATTTAATTTTTACTTTCATGTCCCATTTCTCAAAGTGCCTTAGGGATTATTTTGAAGACTGTGCTTGTCAATTTACCATAGAAGATAATATAATATATTCTTGGAAGATGCTCATTGTAATGAAACTACAAAAAAGTTGTGACCCTCTTAATGAAACATACTATAGATTTTCAATCTTTGTTACATCTGAATTCTAGCTTAAAATGCCCTCAGTAAATGGTATTCTTTATTCTAGTACAGTACCGTCTTTCTCCAAAAAGAAAGAATTCCTAGCAATTTTAAGTTTTGGAATGTCCCTGTGTACAATGGCTGAAAGCAAGAAGTTGATATCAAGCAAAAACAGTGTATCCGTATAACTTGTGCTGGTAGAGTCTTGAAATACTAGTTTTCGTTACCTAGGTTTCTGTTTCACATGTTGTGTACATTATACTTCGTCATGGCACTTGAATGTACCTTTGGATATTGCCTCAAGTTAAAAATGACCATATTGGGGCGCCTAGGTGGCGTAGTCAGTTAAGCGTCTGACTTCAGCCAGGTCACAATCTCGTGTTCCGGGAGTTCGAGCCCCGCGTCAGGCTCTGGGCTGATGGCTCAGAGCCTGGAGCCTGTTTCCGATTCTGTGTCTCCCTCTTTCTCTGCCTCTCCCCCGTTCATGCTCTGTCTCTCTCTGTCTCCAAAAAAATAAATAAACGTTGAAAAAAAAATTAAAAAAAAAAATAAAAATGACCATACAGCATCCATACTTAATGGTTCTTGAAGTAAATATGCAAAACCAGGAATAAAAGACCTAATAAAAATAATTAACATTTAGAATAAAAAAGAGTAACATGATAAATGGAATATTTGGAAAACTGCAAATATCTCACTATTAAAAATGAGGGTGAAAAAAGGCAGAATAAAATTTTTGAAGCGATGCTAAATTTTCCCCCATATTGTTTATTTTTGCTTGAAGATTACAATAAAAATGGTGTGGATTGTCTGTTTAAAAGGCTTACTAACAGTATCCTCCTAAGATATTAATGAGTAACTCATCAAAGAGAGAAACTCACTTAAGTACCAGTACTTGATTTAGATAGCTGATCTATTGCCACAACATGATAGATGTTTATTTTTTTGGTGGCTGAAAAATTCCAGCCTACAAAAGAGTTTGTTTTTAATAAACTCTTCAAAATAATAGCTTAAATTTACAGAAAAATTGAAAATAGTACCAAGAATTCCTTTATGCAATATATCCAGTTTTCCTTGATAATATTTTAAATTAGAATTGTGTATTTGTCAAATTGAGCCAATATTGATACATTATTTTTTAACTAAAATCTATACTTCTTTCATATTTCCTTAGTTTGTACTAAATGCCCTTTTTCTCTTCTAGCATTTCATTCAGGATACCACACTACAGTCAGTATTCTTGAGGTAGCCTTCTATAGTTCATAGCCTTCTCTTGGCTATGATAGTATCCCAGAATTTTCTTATTGTTTGTGACCTTGACAGTTGTGAGGGTAATAATCAGGTATTTTGGGACTGCCTCCCATAGTGATATGTCTCTGATGTTTTTCCTCATGATTAAACAATGTTATGGGGTTTTGAGAAGAAAGAGGTAAAATGTCATTCTCATCATATCATCTCAAGGGTACAAACAATCATCAACTGTCTGTGGTAGTGTAATAGTATTTGCCAGGCTATTGTTTCTAGACTGCAAGATTTTTCTTTTTCCACGTTTCTATACTGTTTAAAAGGAAGTCACTATGCACAGTCCACAATGAAGGAGCTGAGCAGAATTATAAAATCTCTATGCTAGCTACAGACAACCTACATATTCGGTATTATTCTGCACTTAAGATTTGTCCATTTTCTTTGTCTTATTTATATCTTTAATCATGTATTTATATCAGTGTGAAGTTATAGATATTTTTATACTTTGGTCTATAATCTAATACATCTTTGTTATTCAAATTATTCCACTTTGGACATTGGACCATTGGAAATACTTTCCGTTGGCTCTCATTGACATAGTGGAGTGTGTATGTTTACTTTTTGATAATCAAAAATACTTCAAGGCTCTATCTTCTATGTTTCCTGTTCAATCCAAGTATCCACCATTTTACTAAGAGTCTATGCTCTTCTTATTGGAGAATAGTATTAGAATCAAGGTTTAGGAACTAGATGTGCTTGTTGCTACTGAAGTATTATTGGTGCTTATAGGTCCTCTCAGTTGACAGAGCAAGGGCACACATAGGTATAGTGACCTGTGTATATGTACATATCTACAATTATTTCTATATGCCCCCATATGTGTCAATATTAAGGTAAACAATGGTTTATATACTTATGTCTCTATCTATAATCCTTACTTAGTAATTGTATCCTAACCTTTTTTTATTTAAAATTTTTAAGAGAAAAAGAGAACACAGTGGGAGAGGGGCAGAATGAGACAGAGAGAGAGAGAGAGAGAGAGAGAGAGAATCCCAAACATGCTCCATGCTCAGCATGAAGTCCAAAATAAGGCTTGATCCCATGACCCTGGGATCATCAACTGAGCCAAAATCAAGAGTCAGACACTCAACTGACTGAGGCACCCAGATGCCCATCCTAGCCTTCTTTTTCTTGTTGATCTATAACTTCCCAATCCAGCAGTGAGAAAATTGACACCCATCATCTCATTACTTGCTATTGCTTTACTTTATTGTTTATTTAAAGAATACATTCTGCATTGCATCCTATAATCCCTAACCTTCTACAAATATAACATATTTTAAAATATATTTAAATATAAATATATATTTAAATATATTAAATATATAAGTGTATACTTATATACGAACATTTTGTGTTGTAAATGTCTGTGTCAAATATATAGTCAGGGGTTTGTAACTACCAATAAATTATCACACAGAATTGTTTTAAAACCACAAAATGTTCCTATCCTTCATTTGGTTAACACTCTTCCCATAACACCCAACCTCTTGACAACCACTGAACTATTTTATAATCACTGTAGTTTTACCTTTTGAACAAGGTCAACTAAGAGATTCAAACTGTATATGGCTTTTCAACTTGGCCTTCATTATGTAGCCATAAGAATGTAAGATTCATACATGTTTTTCCATGGCTTGAGAGCTCATTCTTTTTATTGTTCAATAGCATACCATTGTATGGATTTACCACCACATATCTTTCTTTCCATTTATGAAGGATAGTGTAATTGCTTCTAGCTTCTGAAGATTATGAATAAAGTTTTTATTAACATTTGCATGCAGATTTTTATGTGAGCATAAGTTTCCCAGTGTGTAGGATAAATATCTAGGATTGTGATTGCTGGATCACATATGGTAAACCTATGTTTACCTGCATAAGAAACTGTCAAACCACTTTCCAAATTTGCTCTAACATTTTTCATTTAACCAGCATTTAAAAAAAAGCTCTTCCTGGGGTGCCTGGGTGGCGCAGTCGGTTAAGCATCCGACTTCAGCCAGGTCACGATCTCGCGGTCCGGGAGTTCGAGCCCCGCGTCGGGCTCTGGGCTGATGGCTCAGAGCCTGGAGCCTGTTTCCGATTCTGTGTCTCCCTCTCTCTCTGCCCCTCCCCCGTTCATGCTCTGTCTCTCTCTGTCCCAAAAATAAATAAACGTTGAAAAAAAATTAAAAAAGCTCTTCCTTCTCTACATCCTCACCAGCATTTGATATTGTCAGATTTGTTTTTAATTAGCCATTCTAACAGAATATAATGTTACCTCATATTTAATTTGCTGTTCCCCAATGGCCAGTGGTATTGAGCATGTTTTCATATACTTATTTACCACCTTTATACCTTTTCTGTTGAGGTATCTCCACTGATTTCTGACATCTATGGTTTCTGATGAAAACTCAGCTGTTTGTCATATTGAGAAATCTATGTCCTATTAGTTTACTAGGGCTACCACAGCAAAGCACCACAGACTGTGTGGCTTAAAGAACAGAAATTTATTTTTTTCATAATTCTGGAGGCTCAAGTTCAAGATCGAAGTATAAGCGGATTGATTTCTCCTGAAGTCCTTCTCCCTGGCTTTCATATAGAGGTCTCTCATTGAGTTCTCACCTGGCCTTTCTTTTGTGCTTATGCATTCCGGTCTCTTCCTCTGCTTAAAATGACATCAGTCCTATTATATTAGATTTCTACCCTTATGACCTCATTTAACTTGAATTACCTTCTTAAAGGATTTATCTCCAAAGTCAGTCATAGCAGGAGTTAGAACTTCAACAGAATTCATAAATTCTGTTTGGGTGTACACAATTCAATTCATAACAAATGTAATAAATCATCTCTCTGGTTTTTTTAAATCTCTTTTCCTTTATCTTTCAACAGGTTGATTTTGATGTGAAATTTGAGCTTCTTTGAGTTTATCAAAATTGGCATTGAAATTCTTGGCAGTGTAGATTAATGCTGATCATCAAATTTGAAAAATTTAGGCCACTGTTTTTTATAATACTAAATCTCTCTCTCCGTTTCCTGGGACTCCCATTATGTGTATGTTGGTGTGCTTTATGGTTTTCTAGAGGTCTCTAAGGTTTTGTTTATTTTTCTTTTTTTTACTGCTCTTAAAATTAGATAACCTCAGTTTTCTCTTGCCAGCTTAAATCTCCCATGATAGCCATTCTAGTGAGGTTTTCATCAGTCACTATAATTTTCAAGTCTTGAATTTTTATTTGGGTCTCATAATTTTTATAACTTTATGAATATTCTCTATTCAATGCGACGTTATTATCATAGTTTCCTTTAGTTTGTTTAGCATAATATTATACATTAAATTTTTTTTATCCTCAAAATTTATATGTTTGAATTGTAACTCCCAATGTGATTTTATTTGGAGATAGGACTCTCAAGGAGGTAGTTAAAGTCAAATGGCATCATAAGGGCTCTAAAGTGATAGGATTGATATCCTTGTAAAAAAAAAAAGTGAGAGACACCAGAGCCCCCAACCCTCTCTCTCCACAGAGAAAGGCCATGTGAAGACACACTGAGCAGGTGCTGTCTTCAAGCTGAGAGGAAATGTGTCATCCAAAACAAACCCTCTTGGCACTTTGATCTTGGATACTCAGCCCCCAGAACTGTGAGAAAATAAAGGTATGTTGCTGTCCATGCAAGCCAGAGAGTGTATTTTGTTATGGCACCTCTAGGAAACTAACACGTATGGTTTCCTTCATTTCTTTTAACATATTTAAGACACCCAATTTTAAGGCTTTTTTTGGGGGGGAAGTCCAGCATCTGTACTCCTTTATGGACAGTTTCTATTTACTTGGTTTTGTTTTGCTTGAATGTGATACACACATTCATGCTGCATTGCATAGTTCATACGTTTAGGTTGAAAACTGGCCACTTTAATCAATAGAACTTTGCTGAACTAACTCTATAAAGACTATGTTTTGTTTGTCTGTTTTGTTGTTTTGTATTTTTGCATGTGGAAACTAAAGTCTTCTCAGCTTATTGGTCAACATATAATTGTACTGAGGTTTCTTTCAATGACTGGAACTGATATTCTCCCGGATTTTGCTAAATAATTCTGTGTGCATGTTGGGTCGCACCTTCAATGATCAGACAGGAAGGAAAGGCAATTTTGCCTGAGTAAACTCTGATTCGGTATAACAAAAGATAAGCCTTGTCAGTGGGTACTTCCAGGCAACTGCCAGAAAAGTCAAATAATCACAGTTCTCTTAAAATAATACTTTTGATGAGGTCCAGACTCCTTCTACCTCCTCCAGAGACCGCTAAGCTACTGTTTGTTCCCATGATTGTGGAACTATTGGTTTTTAAAGTTACTCCGGATTTGTGGAGAGGGGAAAGGCAATGGAACAAGTTAAAATATACAAAGTTCACTGTTTTTAACAAGAGCCAATTGTTCTTATTGAATAAACACTTTCTATTGTTGCAAACATTTGGTCAATTTCAAGAGTTCTGAAAAATTCAATTTTGACAATTTTTGCCATGTTTTCATAGCACTTATGGAGGAATAGATTTTTGGAGTTTCCTACTCCACCATCGCCACTAACGACATCTTGCTGTAAATTAAAGAAAATTAAATGCAAATTAAAAATATGTAAAATAAGGGAATTATTAATAAGAGAATATTTAGGTATTGGGTGGACACAAATGTTAAAACTGTTCAAGCAATGCTTAATTGCAAAACCTTTGCATTGGTTAATAAATATTAAAAGAGAGAAATTGTTTCATATTATCTCATTGAAAATGATGTATAACCAATTATTCTTTGCTTTGAATTTAAGCTCAGTATGTAATTTTTAATCTTACCAATTCCATACCAAATTAATTCATATCATATCCTTGAAAGACTGAGTGTCTCTTTCTTAGATACAAAGAGAAATGCAGTAATATCTAGTGTCTTGTTTAAACTCTGGGTTTTGACTACAAAGTAAATCCCAACACTGTCTTTTACAAATGTATTTCCCTGGACAACATATAAAATATGGGAGTTTTTTCCTAAGACACAAGACTGGTAGGATGACCTCCATTCTGTGCTGACCAGCCAGTACATTCATTTCCCTTGGCCCTTGGTTGTTCAAAGTTTATACTTATCAGATAAATTAGTTTTATTTATCTCACATACATATGTGTCTGTTTCTTATGAGGTACTATACTGTGTCACAGTCTGTCTTCCTTTCTGTTTCTCTCTATTCATAGTATTTTACTCCCAAGAAAAAAATTAACAAGAAGGTAAGAGGGGAAGACAGGAAGGTTGAGGATACTATATTCGTTTTCTATTTTTGCTATAACAAACCCAAAATCAAACAATACAAACTTATTCTTAGAATTCTTTAAATCTGATGTCTGGTAAGAAACTCACTAAACTAAAATCAGTATTTTAAGTCACTGTTTATTTCCTGGAAGCTTAAAAACAGGACCAATTTCCTGTTTCTTTGGGTTGTTGGTAGAATTTATTTCTGTGGGGCTATAGCACTGTGTTCCTGTGTCATTCTTGGCTGTCAGCTGAGGACTGTATCCAGCTTCTATGATTTGCTGTATTTCTTGCCTCGAGGGCCTCTTCCTCCGTCTTCAATGCCAGCAAAGACAATTTGTGTCTTCTTGTGCCATAGTCCTCTGAACTAGCCAAAAAACA
This sequence comes from Prionailurus bengalensis, assembly GCF_016509475.1. Classification (NCBI taxonomy): domain Eukaryota; kingdom Metazoa; phylum Chordata; class Mammalia; order Carnivora; family Felidae; genus Prionailurus; species Prionailurus bengalensis. The sequence continues at coordinate 230,512,605 of NC_057343.1, forward strand.
TTTTCTGCACTTAAGGAATTATGTGATTACATGAGTCCACATAGATAATCCAGAATAATCTCACCTTCTTAAGGTCCATGTACTTAATCACATCTGCTAAATTCCCTAAACCATGTAAGGAAACATATTTTCAGGTTCTGAGAATTAGGATGCACACATCCACAGGTTGGGAAGGCATTATTTCATGTACCACAGCGACAAATCATTGGCATATTTCCACTGAATGTTGGAAATGTAATGCCCGTAAATTAAAACTTTGTATCAGGAACAGAGAGGGAAGAAACGTGTTACTAGAGACTTACCCCCAAAGAATGCAGTTTCTTCTGTTGATGAATTTTGGAAATGTCAGGAAGGCAGATGAGATAGGGAGAGAATAAACTGTTTTCAGATCTGCATATCTACAGTAGATGGAAATCAGGCAAACAATGCAGGCATTCCTCAGGTTTGTAAAACTCAACCTGCCTTTCAGATACAGATCTGAGAATAGGTAGGATGTGGATAAAACCCAAGCAGAAGAGAGGGTGAATGAGCCTCTTCTAACTAATCTGTTGGAAATAACCCAATCTGAGGTAATGGGAGTAAGTAATGAAACAACAAAGATCGGAACTATGAAGAAAAGACTAGTGACCAAGGAAAATTCAAGCACTTTCTGAAGACACAGAGAGCAACAGAAAGACAATGGTCTAAAATGGTAACTATAAAGACAAACAAATAAACGTTGGTAATCTTACCCCAAATCAGTAATCCTATCCTGAAGTTGCCAAAAGAAAACTTCCTCCACGAGGAAGTTTAAAAACTGAACAAAAAGAGACTTTGTGTAGCTGAAAAGGAAATGAAAATGTAAAGAACGATTGTGAAACTTAAAAACATAGCAGAATTTAAATCTGGTTTAAAGATTAAATATGTATTACACGTAGAGGGCAGATTCTCTCGTGTATTTGTAGAAATTGTATTTAAACACATGCATTCAGGGGCGCCTGGGTGGCGCAGTCGGTTAAGCGTCCGACTTCAGCCAGGTCACGATCTCGCGGTCCGGGAGTTCGAGCCCCGCGTCAGGCTCTGGGCTGATGGCTCAGAGCCTGGAGCCTGTTTCCGATTCTGTGTCTCCCTCTCTCTCTGCCCCTCCCCCATTCATGCTCTGTCTCTCTCTGTCCCAAAAATAAATAAACGTTGAAAAAAAAATTTTTTTAAACACATGCATTCATAAATACAAAAATGTCCTTGTGTAATTTTAGGAAGTATATGATAAAATATGTAATGTTTCTAAAAAGAAGAATAGTGTTAAGATTAACGGTAAGGAAATTACTACTAATTTGTCAAGCTGAAATTGCTATCATGGCAAACCACCGATTTTCCTTACACATTTCTAAAATTATTGTGTTTGGAAGACTTGTTTTCTTTCTGAGTACGACTTTGTTATCTTTTGTAAATTACAAAATATTCAGAAAAAAAAAAAGGAATTTCGTCTGCGGTTGCTAAGAAAAGCCTCGGTAATATATTCTGATCTCTTTATTCACATGGATGTACTATACAGGCCACATTTTAATTACAGAAAAATAGTGATATTTGAGTTGCAGTGATGCAAATTAAACATATTCTTCTATAAGTGAAGAAATTATTATAGGGCCTGTAGCTCAGAGAGATACTTTACATTGTCAGCTGTAAATTTTCTGGATTCCCAAGGGATATTACTTCATGTGCCTTCCATCACTGTTATCGGGAGTTGGATTACACAACAAATTTCATGCTTTAAGAAGGCATTTCCAATTAAGATTTTGTTGCCTGATATTAACGATCTACTTTTGAAATGGAATTAATTCTGATCATTAGTTTAATAGTTTCCTTTCTAGACAATGAACACCAGGCAAAATATAGCTCTATTTTTAAGGTAAAATAAAACCTTGTTTTGAAGGGTACTAGATAAAATTATGCAAAAAACGAGAGAATTTAGCTTCTCATAATAAAACAAGTGACTTACTTTGTCCAAAAGTTAATTGCCATGCACTTGAATGACTTTAACTCAAGAGCTAAGTTTCACCACCTCTATACTCATGAGATCCATCCAAAATAAATGTTTCTAAAACCTCTATTCATCAGGTTGTCTCATCAAATGAAATGTATTTTTCACATAGATGGTAATATATTATTGAATAGGAATGACCCCTACCCTCTTTTTTTTAATGATAAGATGTCTCTGCACCTGACTCTGTCAGTTGCTAATTGCGTGACCTTGAGTGTTACTAACCTTTCACACATCTCTGTTGCCTCATCTGGAAACCATTAAAAATGTAGTCCATATTTATTGGAGTGTTGTGATATTTAAATGATTTAATACAGGTAACTTGTCTTGAAAAGTGCCTGGCATTTAGCGGGCACCCTGATATTAGTTATTTTATGATAAAAATTATTATTAATATCATTAGTTAGATAATAAAATATAAATATAATGTATTAGTCATCCTTTTCATTATTAACATGAAATAGATTTATTTAAACATAATTTTAAGAAACAAATATATTTTGAAAATGATGTGCAAGAAACAAAAATCATTTTCTGATTTTAAATAATTTGTTTTGAAATATAAGAATCCTTCCTGGTTTCATTCTCACAATTAAAGTAAATTAGAACAGACTTACGTATTATATCTACATATATGATACATTTACATGTATTAAAATTATCTAAACATTTTAAATATTTTAAATAATCCAATATTTAAAACTAACATCCCATTTCCTAAAGTTGAAATTTAGCCAACATACCATCCTTTACATTCTGAAACCATGAATTCAGACTCTCATTTTTTAGACCACTACTTTCACGACTTCAACAAATAGACCCAAGAGCATGACATTCTAACAATTTTGTAGTCTTGACCACTGGAATTATCAGTATCTGATAATATATTAATTTAAATATGCAAGCCACACCTCAAGGTCAACCTACCTCTAAATCAGTTATGTGATACTAACTTCATCTTCTGCCTCCCCCGTACAATTGTACCATGAATTATTGACTCCCAAAATCTTGATTACTTCTTCCTTCCCACAATTTGAATCACTTACCATGTACTTTTATAGTTTCATATATAATGCCTGTTATTCTTACCTCCATTTCCAGGCCTTGTCTTTATCTATCATATGCAAATACTCCATTAATTACTAATTCTTCATTCTTTATTTGCTCTGCATTTCAGTTTACACTTTATAGCACTGCAAAGAGACCCTTCCTTAAATACCCATTTCTCCATGTGACTTCCATTCTCAAAAGCCTTCAACAACTCTGCAGTACTAACTCTATAGAGCCCAGGTCATGTGTTTGCTGTAAAAGTTCCAAGAGACCCTGGACAAACTTTGCATCACGGAACCTTTGTTTGTACATTTCCTGATCTTTGAAATGCCTCCCATTCTACTTACTTTTACAAACCATTCTCATCTTCATTCTTTTATTTAGTATAATGCATGGGATTATCTAGGCTCCTGGTTTTCTTACTACTCCTCAGACTCACCAAGTATATCCTTGCCTCAGTACCTTGAACATGCAGCTTCATCTGCCTGGAGTATCCACATGGAACCTCCCCTGACTTCAGATTTTTGCTGACTGTTGCCTCTTTCTCCAGACATCTGTCTTCCTCCCATCCTCACCGCATGTACCAACATCTCCCTGCTCCACCACTTTATACTCAATTACCATCATGTTACATTTTCTCAGGTAGGACCTTGAAACATCTAAAATTGTACAACACAGCTGTGCCACCTTACCTGTAGTTCCTCTGTCCATAGTTTCAGTGGCCAATCACAGTCTGGGAGCAGACGATCCTCCTTCTGATGTATTGTCAACGCGTGAATGGTAGCCCAACACAACGTCACAGCGCCTACATCATTCACTTAGCTTCATCTCAACACATAGGCATTATATCATCTGAGGAAGAGTGAGAACAGTACAGTAATTTGAGAGGAGAGAGACAGAGATGTCATACAAGCATTTTATTACAATATATCATTGTAATTGTTCTATTGTATTCTTAGTTTATTGTTACACTCTTACTTTGCCTAATTTATGAGTTAAACTTTATTGCAGGGAATTATGCATAGGAAACAAAACTATATATATATATATGTATAGGGTTTAGCATATCTGCAGTTTCAGACATCCACTGGTCTTGGAATATATCTCCCATGGTTAAGGGGGGCTACTGGGTATTTATTTGAGAAATAACTCAGTATTTATTTTCTGTCTTTCCCTCTAAAACATGTCTGAGATATAAGGGACTTTGTCTATTTTTGTGCCTGGCATATTCTCAGTGGTGTAAGTAGGTTTTCAAACATGTTGAGAATCCCGTAAATGCTTGCTGAATGAGTTATGATGTCTGATACTAATGGCAGGAATTAAGATGCATGATGCATGATGGGTGCTTATCCTGAGAAAGGTTTCAGTGAAATATCTTCTCCCTTCAATTCCGGAAAATTACAAGCACAAGATCACATAGATTGTCCTCTAAAAGTTTATTTTTACTCTACAGAGCTCTACAATGAGCAAGTGTAAAGGACAGACTGGGTCTTTCCATAAGTATTTCTCCAAAAATAAAAATAAAGTATGCCATTTAGTTTGCACTGCATTTATTTAGCCATTTTAGGACCGTAATAGCTCATTCAAGTCTCTGCCAATGAACTTTTGCTGTGATCTATGTAGACAGGTAGAACATATTATAAAAAAATATTCAATTATCCTGAGAACCTTCCAGTATAACAGAAAAATTTGACCTTATTAATGACTCTGCAGTTCTTGGTCTTTCTAATGTGAGTTGGTATTCTCTCTGATAGCGGTGTTCTCTCTGTCCCAATCAGTGCTCTATGCTAGAGTAAATCATATGTCATTCAAAACCTCCTTGACATGAAATAGGTCACTTCCTACCTGTAGTCCAGCCAGACAAAGATTCACCAATTTCCCGTGAATGAGACCTTTAAAGGTCAAAAAAATGTTTCTCTTGGCAGTAGTAGGTAATTTTTTCTCTATTCAATTTATGTTCAAACACATCTAGTAATTTGCAAATTTGGTAACATGAAAAAGCCCTGGGATGGTGATTTTTAAAAACAACAATCCAAAGACTCACCTAGAACTGCTAAACCAGAGTCTCAATATGGTGTCTCATAATATTAGAACGGGAAAAAGCCCACCACCAATAAACTGCTTCAACCAATTTTTACACCAGTTTCAGCAAACATTGATTTCAGCCATGTACAATAACATCATAATTTCCAGCAAAAATGTCATAAAGTACATATTTTTCTTGAGACCTAGCGGGCACCCGTATGACTATTTAATAAGGCGAATTAATATATGCATAGTTATTGCAAAGTTCTCATGATAATTGAGATTCTCTTATACCCTGATTTTAGCTCCCACCAGCCATCTGCTGTCCTCCCCAGGGTTTCTGCACACGTTAAGTGCTTTAGATCTCAGAGTTACTGGCTCCAGGTACCGTGTCCACAGGACTCCGAATATCACTCTCACCATATGCAAGGGCAGTGTTTATCTCTTTGATTCATACCAACCACACATGAAAATCAACCTCTATTCCTTAGTAGTCTCTGTAGAGGCAAATAAGCAAACATAGGTCGCTAAAAATTTTATTTTATGGTGTGATGGTCTGTCAAACAAATTTTATTGGAAGTTCAGGAGGTGGAGGTGCTTACGCGGCAGTTGTATAAATTGCATAAATTTGGATAATAGATCATGCTATGGTCAGGGAAGCAGCAGAATTCCTTTCTGCCATCTTTTGCCACAAACCTAAGTGGCCTTCCTGCCTGATACTGTTACCTCTGTCACTCCCTACCGCCTCCCATCCCATACCCACAAAGTTCTGATGTGATGCAGGTACTAATTTACCCCTTATTGTTGTTTTGGAGTCATGTTTCTTAATATTTATTTATTGCGGGGAGAGTGCAATCAGGGGAGGAGCAGAGAGAGGGGGACAGAGGACCCAAAGTGGGCTCGGTGCTGACAGGCTGACAGTAGCCAGCCTGATGTGGGGCTCGAACTCACGAACTATGACCTCAATACCTGAGCTGAAGTCAGCCCAACGGACTGAGCCAGCCAAGTGCCCCTCATAGTCATGTTTAAATATAAGCTCTTAAAACTTCATTTGGAATCCAGAGCCTGGCTAAATTACAGCCTGTGAACCCCATAATGTCTGAGCACTGCAGAGTTGAGTGGTTGCAATGGAGACTGTATGGATGGCAAGACTAAAATATTTACTAAAATATTAACTGTGGCCCGTTACAGAAAGCTGTCAACCCCTTGCTAAGAAACTCCCAGAAGACTTTGCTAAACAGAGACTCTCCACTCCTTAACAAGACTTATGGGCCAGATATTGTTACATTTAATTTCCCACCCTTTCACTTTTTATCTAGGGAAGTATTTGCAGTGCTTGAAAGTAACAGCTGTCCTCCCAATTCTTTCTCCATGTGCCTTATGGAGTACAACATAATATGAAAAATGTATTTTAAACATCAGGTACTTTCTCCTGGCAGTCTTCTGAGGGTAGTAACGCTACATGCTGAATAGTCCTTAACTATGTTGGCAGCTTTCTTCTTTTGCAGCTCAAATGCAATATAAATAAACCCAGTATGCAATGAATTACTTATTCTCTTCATCTAGAATTGCTGCCATGAGTACACCTTAGAGAGTCTTCCTCATCACTAATTTTTTTTTAATTTTTTAATGTTTATTTATTTTTGAGAGAGAGAGAGAGTACACACCAGGGAGTGGAGAAGGGGCAGAGAGAATGGGAGACAGAATCCAAAGCAGGCTCCAGGCTCTGAGCTGTCACCACAGAGCCCGAAGCGAGGCTCAGACACAGGGACCAGGAGATCATGATCTGAGCCGAGGTCAGACACATAACCAAATGAGCCACCCAGGCTCTGCCCCTCCACCTCCCTCCCCCCGCCCATCACTAATTTTAATTTTTTCAAGTTTGCATCTAGTCCTTCATTTTCTCCTCTGGATGTTCTGACTGAAAAGAACCATAGTTAGATTAAGGGAAGTTTAATTCTACATTTCAGGTTGTTGGCTGTACTTACTGCTTCCTCCAACTCAGTGCTCAGCCATCCCTTCATTTCTCCTCGAAGGAGGTGAGACCTATACTCTGAACATCCCATTTGCAAATACTGCTTTCTGACTGTGCCCGATAGGCTGGATGCATAAAGAATTTGTTCACACTGCCATCAGGGAGCCTGTTTAATCACACCAAGGCTGTTTCATTGCAGCTGAGTTTCCTCTGGAACCCAGGGCCAATAGGTCAGGTGGAGTTCAGGCAAAATCTTCCACAGGTCTTCTGGGGGAATGCACGAATGAACTTGGCTTAAAATTACTAACATCAAGATTAAGTTTTGACTAAGAGGGAAGTTTGCCTCCCTAGCTTACATATCTCATTGGTCCTCTTTCCCTCACAGCCAGATCCACTTCTGTATTCCTGAGACCCACAAATTAGAAAAGAATATTATTAAGAAGTCTGAAGAAGTAGAACATGCCTAGAGATAATCTATGAAGTCTGAAATTTCCAGGAGTAATTCATCATAAATAGCCATGTCTCCTGTTTTCCAGATAAGTTTGGACCATCCTCCTGTGCTGAAGAAAATCTTTCAGAATTGCCTTTATAGTACAAACTAAAAGGGAAAAAAAGGGCCTTTATGCTACAAATTTCCCTATTTTTAAGCATGTGCAGAATTGTTCTCTCCTGTTTGTTAATACATTGTCTTAACTAGGGACAAGCAAACTAGCCACTATGAACTGTAACTTACTTATGACAAAGGAGCCGAGAATAGATGATGGGAAAGGATAGTCTCTTTAACAAATAGTTTTGGGAAAAATAGTTAACCAAAAGAATGAAATCGGACCACCATACACAAAAAATTAACTGAAAATTGGTTAAAGGATTAGAGACTTGAAGCAATAAAATTCCTAGAAGAATACATAGGTGGCCAGTTCCTTGACATAAGTTCCTTGATGACTTTTGGAATCTGACACAAGCAAAAACAACAAAAGCAAAATAAACAACCATCAAACTAAAAAGTTTTTGCACAGCAAAAGAAATCATCAATAAAATGGAAAAGAAACCTACTGAACAGAAGAAAATGATTGCAGATTGTATATGTGATAAAGAATGAATATCCAAAATATATAAAGAACTCCTACAATTCAATAGAAAAAAAATAAATCTGACTAAAAACTAGGTGGAGGGCCAAAAATGACATTTTTCCAAAGAAGACATACAGATGACCAATAACATCTTGAACATATTCTCAACATCCTTAATTGTCAGGAAAACTCAAATGAAAACCATAAGGAAACATCACCTCACACTTGGTAGAGTGGCTACTTTCAAAAAGACAAGAGATAACAAGTGTTGGTGAGGATATGGAGAAAAGGCGCTGTTGGTGAGAATGTAAGCTGGTATAACCATTGTGAAAATCAGTATGGAGGCTCCTCAAAAAATTAAAAATATAACTGCCATACAATCCAGCAATTCTATTTGTGGATTATTATCTGAAGAAAACAAAAACAATAATTCAAGTGATATATACACCCCCATGTTCACTGCAGCATTATTTACAATAACCAAGATATGGAAACAGTCTAAGTCCTTCCATGGATAAATGGACAAAAAAAGTTTGGCATGTATGTACAATGGGATATTATTTATCCCATTTTTTATGGGATAAATAATGGGATATTTATATATCCCATATAAAAAGATGGAAAAGAATGAAATCTTGCCATTTGCTGAAACATGGATGGACCTCAAGGGCATTTTGCTAAGTGAAATGTCACATAAAAACAAATAACATGTGATCTCATATGTGGAATTCAAAATAAAACATTACAAAACAAAACTCTAAAAGCCAAGCTCATAGATAGAACAAACTGGTGGTTGCAAGAGGCAGGTGGGGTGGAGGTGGGAGAAACAGCTAAACTGTTTTTTGGTTTTGTTTTTGTCTTAGTTTAAACAGATTGAATCAATTTTTTAAAACAGCCATGTAGAATAGAAAAAAAAAATAAGAACAGGTATTTAAGCTAACAAGACATAATAAAGCAATTTGTATAGTCTGACAAAAATTAAGAGCATAAATCCAATAATTTAAAAAATATGTCTCAATTCACTAGTTCTGTACAAAATGATATTTTATTCCTCTTCCTAGCAATCAGAATCAGTATGAGAAATTTAAAAACTATTGACACTTCATGCTGATGCTTCAAATTGGGAAAGACAAAAATTAAGAGGCAATTTTATCCTTCTAAATTTCAGCTTGTGCATTCCGAAAATAACTGCCTGGACTAACGGTCTAATCTGGAAGTACGTGCATTCAGATAAATCCTTTCTGACTGAAGAAAAATCCTCTATGCTATCACCTGTATTAAAGATCTAACTGGGGGCTAAGACTGTCTCTCCATGGGAATGGATTTCTCCTCTCCTCCCTAAAAATCAGAAATGTATTGAACACTGTTCAAAATATGGATTATTTAATAATCTCAAATAGTGGGAGCAATGCCCAGTACTTATCATTTTAAATGTTAAAAATTCCTTCTCCCTCTTCTCCCCCATGACTTCAGCTTACAGAAAAGTTGATAAACATTAACATCTAGCTCTCATTTCTTAAAGAATAAATTGCTATATTGAAATTTGCAAGGGAAGGAAAAATAATGTGCACACACCATATAAGTTCTATCCCAAGCTATTCATATATGGAAAATATGAAGAAACAATCTCTATGCTGTGTCTTCCACACATATCTACATGGTATACCAATAGCTCACAGGTGAGAAATAAATTCCTCACAACTTTCTTGCATTTTTAGTCAATTGTTACCTGAATTTAATTAAACAAAGACAGTAGAAGAACAGAACAAAAATAGAATAACAACAAGATCATGAATCAAAGAAAAAATATTGTCCAGCAGTAAAAACGAAACAAAACAAAACAAAACAAACAAACAAATAAACAAACAGGGAATCTAAAAGTGATGGAGAACAAAGAAGAATCAATACAAGGGTAAAAAAAATTAACAAAAATAAATAATTGGAAGTGATTTTCATTTTCCTCAATAAGAAGGTGATTATTAAGAATATTCAATTCTCCAAAATTAAATTAATATGGTTCCAATTAGATACATGATAACATCTTATAAAAATTGAAAAGCAAATTTTAAGTTATTTACAAAGAATATATACAAGAAGAACTAAAAATACTAAAAAAAAAAACACTGATGTATACCTTGCTATGGTATAAATCAAAACATACTCTAAATTAATTAAAATAAAGATCAGGTGGTATACTTAGAAGAATGGCATCTTCTACTTGGTGTTTATTTTAATATACTATGCTATATATCTAATGTACTATGCTATATATAGTCACACACACACACACACACACACACGTATAGTAGCTCTTAAATTATTATTTCTCTTTCGGAGAACTAGGCCAACTCTTTGATTTAATAGTTTTGCAGCTGAGTGATGCTCCAAGTGATATGAAGTATTTTCCCTCCAATACAACATCCAAAGTATTCTTTATTGTTAATTACCTGTTTGTGTCTTTTATTTCCAGTTAGATTATAATTTACTCAAAAGATAAAAAAATATTTGTTGTGTCATTTAAAATAATTTAGCATAATATTACATACATTGAAATTCTTCATAAACACATAAATAATTATTGGTTTATCTCAATTTCTTTTTTTTTTAATTTTTTTTTCAACGTTTATTTATTTTTGGGACAGAGAGAGACAGAGCATGAACAGGGGAGGGGCAGAGAGAGAGAGGGAGACACAGAATCGGAAACAGGCTCCAGGCTCCGAGCCATCAGCCCAGAGCCCGAGGCGGGGCTCGAACTCACGGACTGCGAGATCGTGACCTGGCTGAAGTTGGAGGCTTAACCGACTGCGCCACCCAGGCGCCCCAGTTTATCTCAATTTCTTGTAGATTTTCACCATAAATGTTAAACAATCATTAACATCAGATAAAACAACTATATAATTGTCTAATTATCAGAAGCATAAACATCAATAAGTGATGTCAATTATTGATGACAGCACATGAAAAAACAAAGACACTGAATTCTGTGATATGTATAATTCAATTGTCTATTTACAGCTTATAGAGGTTAAACAGATAAATGTGATTCACCTTGAGCAATACTTTATTTGATAATGGTAAACTGAAGTTCTAAAAACTCACATAACAGTGATCACTAAAATTCACTATTATATATATCTATATATACAATACATAAATGTGTACATATATATGTATATATATAATCAACTTAAAGTTCATTTTTTAGACCTTTTTTAAATTTACATATGAACCATACTTTATTATCTTTAGTTTGCATGACAATGGGGCGGCATGGCCCAAACCCTATTGCTAGAAAACTGCATGTCCTGGATTATAGAACTGTGTAAATATAATCTCTTAGGAATGGTGATGACATTTGTGTGGTATCTCCTATTAATCCCAGCTCCCCACAATGTGGCAGGTGACAGCTCTCATTTTTAAACTCCTCAGGAATTGTCTGAAGACAGTTGCTTCACTCAAAGTTATGCCCTATTCCTATGCAACCTGCAACCAATTACTAGTCATCTTGAGTCCAAAATCCCAGTGTCCTAGCCCCATCTTGAAAAATTCTGAAGGGTTACTTCATATTTAGAGCTCACTCTTATAGTTAGTGGTGGAGGCCTTTTTGTAGAGACTCCATTGAGGCCAACTCCTCACTCTGCCCGATGTTGTTTTTCTTCCTTTCCCTCAAGTGTTGATCCTGGAACATGATCTAAGAAACACTCTGCCCATTAATCTGTTTTAGAGTCTGCTTTTTGAGGAATTCAGCCTGTGACAGAGTCCTTTACACATTATCTTCATGTTAGTTTTATACATGTAGAGGCTGTGGAACTCTCTTCCCACTGATATAACCAATCTTGCTAAAAACCTGTCAAATTTGTATTGTCTTTATGGGAAAAAGTAGACCTTATATAATTATTTAAATGTCTTTAATACAGGACCCTAGATCTTATATATAATGTCTATACCCATAGCTTGTAGGTGTTTGACATTATGTAAAACTTGTTCTTAATACAAGATAGCAATGTATTATAAAATATAATTTCATTTCTATTATCTAAGAGATCAGAAATTTTTCCTAACTTCTTGTGTGTTGGGTCCAGTTCTTCTATTCAAGAATGACATAAACATTATTATTACAGGGTGTCACTTAGCATCAGAAATTATCAATCTATATTTTCAGAGCTGCTTGCCAATTAATATTAAGACATACCATTGAAAGGACTAAGAATATTTCCATTGTCCAAAAAATAGTTTGTTAGTTTCAGCCACACGTTTGTGTTAAACAGCTTCTTTAGAGTAAAAGACAGTTTGTAGATGTCTTGCTTAAGTCAGCATTACTTTCTCATCTATATTCATGGTTTTTTCAGGGTCTATGCAGTTAGATTTCAGAATCACGAGTCACAACCTTATTTCAGAAAGAATCTTATTTCAATCCATTGGTGAATATTGAAGTCTGAAGTGATAAGATTTAATGGTATTATAGGGTGTAGCGTTGCTCTAAAAATATAGAGAATTTTGGACTCATTGCCCCATTGAGAGTCACACTGAGAAAGAATTTTAAAAGATTTACCAGTCTACACTTTTATGAATATGAAAAGCACTTTTACAACTGAATTTTTTTTAACTTCAGGAAACTCCCCAAATTGTATTCTCTTTTCTTTTCAAGAAATGGCTTGCTAGCTAATTTATCCATATATTAAAGACTAATAAAATCAGAAGTTGCATGTAGAGATATATATATATTTACTTGTACTAGGATCCTTGTTTGAGCAAATATCTACAGACTTTTTCACATAGAATTGGAAATAACTAACCAAAATAGTCTAAAAAATAAAGTGTATATAATTAGCAGTCAGGTAAAAATTACTGTTTAAGATAAATATGATTTAATAATTATATACTGACCTGAATTAATTTTAGTAAGGAACTTGATACTATTGCATCAAAAGGATCCATTGGGCTACACTCGTAAGTATTAGTTGAGTTTTAAAACGTGGGTATTTTTTAAGTTAATTAATTAATTTTAAGTTTATTTATTTTGTGAGAGAGTGAGACAGCATGAGTAGGGGAGGGGCAGAGAGAGAGGAAGACAGAGAATCCCAAGCAGACTCCCCGCTGTCAGCACAGAGCCCTACGTGGGGCTCAAACCAAAGAAATCATGAGATCATGACCTGAGCTGAAACCAAGAGTCAGATGCTTAACCCACTGAGTCACCCAGTCACCCTGTTAAGTTTACTTATTTATTTTGAGAAAGAGACTGCAAGCAGGGGATGTGCAGAGAGAGAGAGAGAGAGAGAGAGAGAGAGAGAGAGAGAATCCCAAGCAGGCTTCACGCTGTCTGTGCAGAGCCTGACATGGATCTCCATCTCATAAACCAGAGCCATGAGATCATGACCTGAGTTGATAACAAGAGTCAGCCACTTTACCCACAGAGCCACCTGGAACCCCAAAGCATGTGTGTTTTAAAATTCAAGTCATTGTTTTTTATTGTATAAATAGTTTATGATGCTTTTCAATTTTAATTCTATGCTATGATCTACTATTTCTCAACATTCCCTAATTAATTTTTATATTCTATTTAGGAAAAGAATTTATTAGTCTTATCTTCCACTTAGAGGTTATAAATTCAGCATGACATTACCTACCAGACACGTGAATGAAAGGCTATCAAACACCAACTAGTTGGTTGTATAAGAATTTTCTGAATGAAACACGTGTTTCTATCACTGTGATAGACATCGATAGATGTACTTGACAGAATAACTTCCAGTAAACTGGAAGAAATGGATTTTCCTATGGATTTATACTTGATATATAAAATATAAATAGCACAAATGTTTATAAGCACTGTCTTTACACTTTTCAACTGAGAGTATGTCCTCTTCCTCTTAGTGTATCTGCCACTATAGTCCATATACTGTCAACTGTTTTACTGTTACCTGCACCCTTTCTTTAAAAAGAGTCATTACCAGTCAATTTCAGGTGTTATTCATGGTCGATAAAGCTGTATGTGTAAAAATAGCACTGCTCATCCAACCTTAAAATGGAACATAAGAGCTAAGAGCTTCTGGCAATGCAGACTCTCTTGAAAATATGACATTAAGTTTTTCTGCAATGAGAAATATGTAAAGTGCCCACTTCCAATCCACTGCAGTGAACAAAAGCTGTGATATTTATCTAGAGCCACATTTTTCAAGATCAGTGAGGTCATCACTGGTTTGAGTTTGCTAGTCAAGGACATGCTTCTGGCACTTAGCCTTGTCATTCAGGCACATGCTTGAAATGCATTAAAAAATAAATATATAAAAGTTATTTATAGAGCTCTGTGTTGGGTCCCCTTCTGTCCCACCATGGGCAGCCAGGCCTCCCTGTCTAGAGAAAAGGAATCAATTCAGACATTGCCTTCTCTTCCCTGCCCCCAGCTCATATCAAATTCATATTGTCTCAGTGTTATTTCATATGGCCCCACCAAAAGAAGACAGTGTCCTTGCTTTATATTCTCTGTATCAAGCACTTGGACATGATTAAATATATGTTGGTAAAAGTAATTAATTGGATTACAGATAACTTGATATAGGAAGAAGTCAGGTTTTAATTGGGTGGCTATATATTATATATACACACACAGATTTAAAATTTTCACCTAATAAAAATTCCAAAAAGTTTTAAACCTAGATTAGAATTTCTTAGACAATTATATCAGAATATTTTAACTTGGCCATTGGTTTCAGTGATACTGCCATCATTTTTAAATGGACTATTTAAATTATTTTATTAATATATGTGAAAATAATGCAAAAATATTAGATATGCTGTAGTGTGTTGCCAGGCCTAAGACTCCAGACTTCTCTATCAGAAACAAAACTTATCCATTTGTAGAATAAAAGTATTTTCTAGAACAATGTGTCCTATGACTTTCTGCAATTATGAAAATATTTATAAATGTTTATAACTCAGTGCTTTCCAATAGAGTAATTGTAGCCACCTGAGACTATTAAACATCTGAATTATGGTAGGGAAACTATGCAATTAATTTTTAAAATTGGTATTATTTTAATTAATTTTAAATTTAAGTATCCATAGCTATATAAACTTACGGGTTACAACTCATGTCTAGAAAGTCAGAGAAGAAACAAAACTATTCAAACCACTTAAAATGTGATAACTGAGAAATTGTAAACAGATATTGTAAATATGAAGGTCATAGATGGGACACCTGGGTGGTTCGTTTGGTTGAGCATATGACTCTTGATTTTGGCTCAGGTCATGATCTCACAGTTTGTGGGGATGAGCTCCACGTAGGGCTCTACTCTGACAGTGCGGAACCCGCTTGGGATTCTCTCTCACTCTCTCTCTCTCTCTCTCTCTCTGCCCTTACCCCACTCCCACTCTTTCTCAAAATAAATAAATATTTAAAAAAATAAAGGTCACAGGATAAATGAACCGAGAATTATTATAAAATAAGACAGAAAAAAGCTTTTTTTTAATTGATTGAATGCCAGAAAAATAATTTGCCTTTTAGTTACTCAAAAGGACATTTCAGTTTCTTAGCTGTCCAGAAATCATCAGATGACCATTGGCCTGTGATAAATATAAAAACCACCAATGTAATTAACAATAACTTTGTATTTAAAATAGAGAATTCAAAAGACGAGAAAGTAATGTAGTGCCATCCATTGTTCAAAACAAAATATCTATTTAAGTGATTTCGTGATGTAAACAATTAAAATAATGATCATTAACTTATTTGATCTCTATACTTGATCTCAATAACAAGTATCTCAATGTATCTCTTCTCCTACTATCTCTTTAGTAGGATTTTGTACAATGCTCTGGATCACACAAAAGCAGCTTTTTCAGTTATATTCACTAAACTTAGACCAATTAAAATGTCTTTTTTTTTTTAATTTTTAACATTTATTTATTTTTGAGACAGAGAAAGACAGAGCATGAATGGGGGAGGGTCAGAGAGAGGGAGACACAGAATCCAAAACAGGCTCCAGGCTCTGAGCTGTCAGCACAGAGCCTGACGCGGGGCTCGAACCCACGGACCGTGAGATCATGACCTGAGCCGAAGTCGGCCGCTCAACCCACTGAGCCACCCAGGCGCCCCTAAAAATGTCTTAATTAAAAATTAAAAGTATAAGTATACAATTAATTTTTTGTTTATTTATTTATTTTGAGAGATCCCCTGTGCCAGCAGGGGAGGGGCAGAGAGAGGGAAATAAAGAATCTCAAACAAGCTTCACTGTGTCAGCACAGAGCCTGACTCGGAACTCAAACCCAGGAACCATGACATCATGACCAACTGAGCCAAGTATACAATTACTTTTAATATAGAGTCATTTTTCGTCATGCAAAATGCTGTGATGAATTGTGTATGAGAGAAAACTCAGTTTAAAAAATAAATTTTTACCCCAATGTGAATTTGGTAAAGCCATCAACAAAACACTAACTCGATATTCATCACTGTTGGATTTGGGGGTGGAAATGTTAGGTGTACTGACTAATATCCTAGACTCCCCGTCTTAGATGACAAAATTAAAACAAACAAATGAATGACGACATAAAACCTCCTACTTTTTAATCCATTAAAAATAAGTCACGAGAAATCGCTGTAAATCAACACGTCAGCCAATAGGAGGACAGAGCAATGAGAGCATGTGAAAAATCTCCAGTCAAAAGAGTTTTCAAAATATCTGCTATTGTTAAGGCAACCTCTTCCTTAGTGACCATCCTTCTTTCACCATACAGATGAAAGAATATGCCTTTCCTACAAGAAACCCACATTCTTAGGTGAGGCCTCAGAAGGTACTATGCGTTTTTCATCCCATGAATAAAACTCTCTAAAGTTAAAGTCTGGGAAATGAGCCAAGAAAGCAACTCTGGTGTAGAAGCACCTCCCCCAGAGACATGAGTCCAGAGAGTTACCCATCCCCCACCAAGAAAGGTGAGGAAATCATACCAACTGTGTAGTATGTTGAATTTCTAAGATGTCATTTACCATGTTCACTGCGATTTGACTTCGATTTATAATTTTTCTTTGTCAACAAAAGAATCTTGGTGTTTGGAGGGTGAAGGGTTTTTGGTGTTTTGGGAAGGCAAGATTATGCTAATATTTTTAATTTTTTTCTTCTGAATTTATACTTCAGCTATTTCTTTTCTGCCCTTAATTCTCCTTCCTGTTTTCTCCTTCCTATTCTTTCTCCCTCCCTGTCTCTTCCTGTACCTTCTTTCCTGCTCTCTTCATCCTGGTCCCCTGTCTGCTGTCTCTTCTCTTCCCTTGTGTTCTTTTTTCTTTCTTCCTGAGTCTGTTTCTCTTTGTTTCTCTTTTCTCTGATCTGTCCCCATCTCTAAAATACACATAGCACCTATCCCACAAATAATCATTTTTCTGTACAGGATGGAAAATACCCTTTACTCTCTGAAAAGTCCATTTAAAAACTCCTCTCTTTCCAGCTAAATATCTGTGTGAGGTCATATTTTTTCATATATGTTAAAAAATGTATCCCAAGAGACTGGATGTTTATGCCTATATGAGATGCCAGTTCTCTTCTATTCAACTGGACATCAAGGATATTTGTAAAATTAAAAAAAAATTTTTTCACTATTTTTTTTTGTTTTTTTTAAATATGGCTATATAGCATAATCTATACTTATATATTATGTGTGTATTTGTATTTTTCAAAAACTATTTCTATCTTATTTTCTGTCTTCTATTTCTGACAATATAAACCTTATCGTTTTGTCAATATATTTATTTTCTTTCTGTTTTGGGTTCTCTTTAAATTATCAGGTTTTGTCAGATGTGTACTGACACTTGACATGTTATTCATATATAGGATTGGGGTTTAGAAATTTTTTTGAGTATCTTGGGACACCTGGGTGGCTTAGTTGGTTAAAGATCTGACTCTTGATTTCAGCTCAGGTCATGACCTCACGGTCCCTGAGATCAAGCGCCACACAGGGTTCTTGGCTGACAGCACAGAGCCTGCTTGGGATTCTCTCTCTCTCTGTCTGCCCCTCCTCGGCTTGCTCTCTCTATCAAAATAGATAAATAAACACTAAAAACAATTTAAATTATTCTAGATGCTCCCTTTTCAAATGACAGCATAGAGAAAAGTGCAAGAGACATACTCTGAAAATTATGTGGAAACTCGTTTATAATTCTTTCACTTGAATGTACTGCTGCCTCTTGGGTTTGTCTGTCTCTGCCTCTTTGTCTTTCTTTTTCATCAAACACTAGGTCTGTATAACTCTCTTAAAGAATGAGTAAACAGAAAATCCTTTGAATGCACATTGTCAAATATGTTCCAACACATGATTTTTTTTTCCTTCATTTGCTTTAAATACTAAATTATGTTTGTCTTCATTTCGTATCAGGATTATAATGCCTAAATTAAAACTGACTACTGGCTCATAATTGGTCTCTGGAAGGTTGTAGAAATGTATACGTTTTAGTATTCTTAAAGTTTAGTCTCTATTGTGCCATGTAGAGTTCGGTTATCTATCTTCTTTAGAATTCCAGCAGCTGTTAAGTTTGAATTCTTCCATCTTTCTTTTTTAGTGATTCTTGATAAACATTCCTTCAGATGCTTCTTATTTATTTCTTTCCTTTTGAGACTCCAATTTTATGATAAGTGAGTATTCCTGTCCAGGATAGAAGCGTTGTCTCTTCTATTTCTGCCTTCAGTGTCTTTTAACTTTACTTTCATTTATATTCGTATAGTGATCACTTCTTTATGACTTCTGAAAGAGTTCCCCAATGGCATCTTTCAGCTCAATTAAATCTCATCAACTACGTATTTTGATACTTAGTTCATTTACGGAGTTTTTATTTCACCCGTGATATTGTTTGTACCTAGAATTTCACTTTGATTTGGCATTTTATCAGGTTAGTCCTGATTTTTATTTTAAAAATTTTTAATGTTTATTTATTTTTGAGAGAGAGACACAGAGTGCAAGTGGGGGAGGGTCAGAGAGAGAGGGAGACGCAGAATCTGAAGCAGGCTCCAGCCTCCGAGCTGTCAGCACAGAGCCTGATGTGGGCTTGAACTCACAAACCACGAGATCATGACCTGAGCCGAAGATGGTGCTTAACTGACTGAGCCACCCAGGTGCCCCACCTGCTTTTAATTTAAAATACTATTTCATGACTTTCTGAGGGTGTTTATGTACTTACATAAGATTTTTTTAAAACTTCTGTTATATTTAACTTTACTTATGTATGTATGTATGTATGTATGTATATGAGCTAGAGGGCAGGGGGAGAGGGAACATGTGCATGCAAGCAGGGATGGGGCAGAGAGAGAGGGAGAGAGAATCCTAAGCAGCTGAATGAACTGTGAGACTGAGTCAAAATCAAGAGTCTGATGCTTAACTAACTGAGCCACCCAGGCACCCCATCTCTGTTACATTTTTTTTCTGTTTGTCTATTGTTAGTTTTCTTAGCAAATTTATTCCTCTTTAAGGCCATTGTGGTAGCCAGAATACCAACATGGTCTTCCTGTGAGCTCACATTCCCTCGGGGTGATCAGGTCAATTGGCTGGTGAAATATACAAAGAGGAAGGAGCAAATCTCAGCTCTCTTTTGTGCCCCTGTTGGTGCGGATGGACAGGTGAGAAAATCTCTAGGCCAGCCACCTCCCACTCAACCACACTATGATGGTTAATTTTATGTGTCGACTTGGTTAGGCCACGGTACCCACTTTTGGGCCACACACCAGGGTGGATATTATTATGAAGGAATTTCTTTTTTAGATGTGATTACGATTTACATCAGTAGATTTGAGTAAAGCATATTACCCTCCATAACGTGGGTGTGTCTCTTCCAGTCAGTTGTGAAAGCCTTCAGGAAACAAAACAAAACCAAACCAAACCCCTGAGGTATCCAGAGGAAGAAGGAATTCTGTCTTCAGATTGCTTTTAGACCAAAAGTGCAACACCAGCTCTTCCCTGGGCCTCCAGCTTGCCTGCCTGAAGACCACACGCTCTAATAACAACCCTGCCCTACCTGTTTACTCATACCTGTCCCAGGGTTTCGGAACCAAAACCACGTTTCTTTTTGATTATACAAAGTATGAGAATGCAAGGGGCCTCCAGAACAACATGGAGAAGAAAGGTGGCCACCCATCAAGTCCTTTCCTTCAACGGAAATTTCCTCCTCCCCTCGCCAACTGTCTACCACTGACCTCACGCTGCTGTGCTGTGTTAGCACTGGCCTTTGCACCAGAAGGAAAGCCACTGATGCTTTGAACACTGATGTTTGTTTCTCAGTGTTCTGCAATTATAATATCTCTAGGTTTGGGTGTTGGGAATGATGTCAGTAGATATTATGCGATATTCAGTTGTCAGACACAAAGGAGCAAAAACGTTTTTTGGTTCTGTGACAATTGAAAAATGTATCTACAACTTTAAGTGTCTCTATGTCTCTTTTTTGACAATTGTAATACTTTATCTTCCCTGCATATATTGAAGTTGCGTGTTTTGCTTTGCTTTTGTTTGTTTGTTCATTCATTTTCACCACTTAAAAATAAGTTTATCACATGATTCCCTAACGTAACTGCAAGTAGAAAATTATTAATACATAAAGTCTGACATGGAGGTACAACTTTTGCAATAGCAAAAAACCCAAAAACCCTCCATACAAGCCATCTATAAAGAGTGAGGAAGAGAAGGAACAACAGGAAGAGGAAGGAGAGGAGGAAGAGAATGATGTCTGCTGATGAAGAAGTCTAAAGCATAACAAATGAATAAAGCACTATTTTATTTTTTTGCGTTTTTACTTTGATCCCTCACCCAATAGAATGCTTTAAACACTGTCTTCAGCTCTGAGCGTCTTCAGCTCTGAGAGTCCCTGTGTGACGAGGCGACACTCAATGCTCTATACTTGTTTCAATTCATCCTTATTATGCATAAAATCATACGTACCTGCAATGCTTTAAAATAGCTTTGTAATGATACAAAGTTGTAAATTCTGTTCAAGATCACAAAATTAAAATAAAAGTGTCATATGAAATTTTAGTTATAAAATGAAATTCAGTTTGAGATGCTCTAAATCAATAGAGGGAAGAGTTAAGTAAATGACTATAAGGTCATTGGCTAGTTACTTCATGGGCAGGCCACTTCCTTTTCTCATCTCACACTATAGAAAATAAATTACAAATTGATCAGACTTTTAAATGCAAACATCAGGTCTAAAGAAAATATGGTTGATTTCAAAGTTTTAAAAAAGGACACATTTTATCAAAACGTTTATTGCCTGACCTTCATGTGCATTTTTTATTTAGATGATCTTTTAAATAGACTTAAAAATAAATTCTGCCAGCTGTGTTTTTGTCATGATATTGATCTTGAAAATTAATTTACAGATAATTGCCAATATCAGATTAAATATCAGATTAAGACAAAACATTTATATATCTCAATTTGATCCATCACTTTTTATATTGCTAAATAGATTTTTGTGACATTTTTAATACCAAAGTAATATACAACTTTTACATATTTCTTGGTAGCTTTACTTTTCTTCATGTTTATTTATTTATTTTGAGAGAGAGAGAATGAGAGAGAGAGAGTGTGTGTGAAAGGTAGAAGCGGCAGGGAGCGGGGGCAGAAAATCCCAAGCAGACTCCTTCATGTCAGTTCAGAACCCAACATGGGGCTCAATCCCATGAACTGTGAGATCATGACCTAAGCTGAAATTGAGCATCAGAGACTCAATTGATTGAGGTACCCAGATGCCTCTGTACCTTTACTTTTGAAATGCTATTTTGAGTTAACTACTTTTGATTGTTTATGAAAGTTATAATAAAAGAAGGTAAGTTAAGTCTAAAAGAGTCAAGAGAGATTTCTGAAGCCATTATCATTTATTGCCTACTATTTTTCTAACTTTATCCAGTCTTTCTTTTGGGTTTCTTATACCTAAGTCATTAATGACAAATAATTACAATTGATAGTGTTTCTTTCTTGCCGATTTACATATCATTAGTCTTGTCTGCCTCTTTACATAGATTGGTTAATTATTCCATTAAAACAGATAAATAATTATGCAATAGCAGGAATTCAACCATTTCTGATAATTGTCTGGAATGTGAAAATTTCTTCTATTTTATGACAAAATAAGTCATACTTTCAGATATATTAATAACAGAGTATCACCTGTTTTCTGGTTTACTAATCATAGATTTCTTAAGTAAACAAACCATACCCTAAGGTTTAGGGATGTTAAGGAATACATACATAGGTTGTAATACAAACAAATGGAAAATGATACAGTGAATGATTATCTTAAAATTCAGAGAAAAGAGGGACATCTGGATGGCTCAGCTGGTTGAGTGTCTGACTCTTGATTTCACCTCAAGTCATGATCCCAGGGTATGGTCATGGTCCCAAGGGTTCTGGGATTGAACCCAGCATTGGGCTCCACACTAAACAGGGAGCCTGCTTAAGATTCTGTCTCTCTCCCTCTGCCCCTCTTCCCTACTCATGCATGCTCTTCCTCTCTCTCTCCAATAATTGTTTAAAAAAAATCAGAGAAAGAAGACAGCCAAAGCAGTAAGGTTAAGAAAGCTTCTGACAATTTTTTATTCTTTCTTTGGTTGGTGGTCCCATCAGTTTTCACTTTATAACAAACCACTCACCTCCAGTTTTAAAAGTTTTATGAGCATTTTGGTATTTGGCTCACATTTCACAATAAAAAAATGATGGCCATACTTATGAAAAAAATAAGCTTTAGGGAAGATATCCAATACACTGGATAAAATTCCAAGCAACCAAAAAGTTTAAAAATAGTTTGAGCTGGCAGATTATAGAACAGTTCTGTCTCACCCACACTTAACATAATTTGGGGGTGGGGGTGGAATGGTTGGGAGTGTGGAGAGTTCTTCAAACTAAATATATCAAGAGCGTAATATAGCTTCCAAAAGGAAAAAAATGGCATCGAAAGGATCAGGACTTATGATGCTACCTAGTGATCTGGTAAAGTACCAACTTCAATCAGGTAGAAGAACTTTGTATTCCTTCCCATGCCATGTTCTATTAACTTATAATGCAACAGAACATTTTTGCTGCTGCTAATAAAATCAGCAATTGTAAGTTCATTCTATAAATTGTAGAAAGCTTATTCTCTGAGCTGATTTTCTTTCTAACAGTGCAATATGATTTTTAAGTATTTCATCTAAATTATACTGTGTGAAATATTGTGATCCATCGGCCTTGTAATTGTCATGTTTACAAACAGAATGTAGACAGAAGTGTCCTACCCATCTTATTTCCAGAAAACCTACCTAGAGGGAATTTTTAATTAAATATAAAATATGAAATATGTAGCAGTTATTTGTTTTGACAGAAAGATGTTTGCTATTCCAGATACGGGTCCTTGTGTTTTCAAGATTCCCTAATCCTGGGTGGCGCAGTCGGTTAAGCGTCCGACTTCAGCCAGGTCACGATCTCGCGGTCCGTGAGTTCGAGCCCCACGTCGGGCTCTGGGCTGATGGCTCGGAGCCTGGAGCCTGCTTCTGATTCTGTGTCTCCCTCTCTCGCTGCCCCTTCCCCATTCATGCTCTGTCTCTCTCTGTCCCAAAAATAAATAAACGTTGAAAAAAAACCTTTAAAAAAAAAAAAAGATTCCCTAATCCAGGATATTAAAGATATCAGTGTTAAATGATCAATGGTACTGAAATGTAAAACTAAGTTACCAGATAAAGTTGAACAGCACTCTCATAATTATAATGCTCAAAAGTTTGATAATCAGTTAAGTACTTTGATTTGCTCAGTGTAAATTACTATTTTTATTAAATTGATAATCCCATGGTGACAAGGCTTGAACCTATTAAAATATGATGGTTTGCAGCAGTGAATCCAGAAGAGACATGCTGGTTTACCTTTAATTTTTACTCCTTGATTTTTTCTTTTATTTTCTCTTTTTCCTTTTACTTAGAATAATGGCTTCAGATAGTTACATTTATTGACTAAATGGAATGATTTTCCTTTAAAAAAATTTTTTTTAACATTTATTCATTTGAGAGAGACAGAGCTCCAGCCGGGGAGGAGCAGAGAGAGAGAGAGGGAGGGAGACACAGACTCTGAAGAAGGGTCCAGGCTCTGAACTGCCAGCACAGAGCCGGATGAGAGGCTCCAGCTCACTGACCTTGAGATCATGACCTGAGCTGAAGTCAGACGCTTAACCAACTGAGCCACAGGTGCCCCCAGACTGAATGATTTTCTAAATTCACACTCCTTTTTTTCCCCCCTAGCATCATATTAGATATTTCACTACTACGAGGATTATAGCCTTGAGAGCCTTTACTGAATTTAAATTTCCAAGTGATTTTCTCTTTTTCAGGTTTTTGATAGCCATCTGTTTCAGAGTGGCTTTCAAAACTTGAATACAAGCATGGTGTGAAAATGTTGGAACGGAAACTTGTCCCAATCAGCACCGGGAGAAAAAAGCAGGTGAATTTCTCGGCTCGGCCACGCTCAACGCCAGGTGCACGCAGGGTGCCGCGCACGTTTTCATGCCGTTCCTCGCAGCGGACCACTTGACCTTTCCCGGTGGTTTTCAAAAGGGCAGATAACTGAATTTAGCACAGGTCAAGAATAAAAGTACCACTGACGTATGCTCACTTCTCTGGGTTGACTCTTCTGGAAACTGAAGCGGAGTGAAGCCGTTACAAATCCTAGGGCGTCTTTCATCGCTTTTGAAATGCCGTAACCGCTTCCTGCATCTCACCTCTCCCAGAGATGCTGTACAGAGTCATTCTTGTCATTCCAATGACAGTCCTGGATCCATCAACCCCTTGGCTTATTCTCCCACATTAAAGACTGTAGCGACACCATCAGGTAATCCAACGCCCAGGTCAAGGGAGGTTCCTCTCTGGGCTCCTGGCACTGCGCTGGGTTCTCGTAGCCCTTTGAAGAGAGCCATTTATCCCTGTTATGTTTTCTCTTCCCCGTTAGGCTTAATCCGTAACGTTTAGGAGGGACTTCCAACTGAGTGAGACATCATTTACTTGCTCTAATGTCTTCCCGGTACACAGGGGAGGACGCATTTTGAACCAGGGTCTAAATTAATGCCAAATTCTGCCCTGAGAGGCCTGAGTGATCCCTGCAGGGGACTGATGGCATCTCTGTGGAACACTAAGGTTGGTTTTTACACATTGGTGGGAGGAAAGAAATGTCAGAGTATTTCTACTTTCTCAGGAACTAACAGGTTGGACAAAAATAAATGTGGTCCACCAGTCAAAGACCTTTCCGGTCCTCTCCATCTTGCCTGGAATGCGTCTTCAAGAGTGTTTGCCAAGGCTGTGCACCGAAGACAGATTGAATCCAAACCCTGTTATCCTCATGTATTTGTTGCCTTTTCCAAATATTAGAATTGCTACTGTTCGTCATCCATCTGTTAAAGTTCAGGTGGTGATTTCTCCTGGGTGTGGAATACCTTTTGCAAATGTAACTACACCGTTGTATCAGAGTGCTCCAAATAGCATCCTTATTTTTTAGGTGAAGTTAGAACATGTATGTGCATCTGTGTCACGATATCCTTTAAAACATGACTAGTTTACTTTAGTCGTATGTCACATTGTTTGTTTCTTTTTTTTTTTTTTTTTAATTTTTTTTTCAACGTTTTATTTTTATTTTTGGGACAGAGAGAGACAGAGCATGAACAGGGGAGGGGCAGAGAGAGAGGGAGACACAGAATCGGAAACAGGCTCCAGGCTCTGAGCCATCAGCCCAGAGCCCGACGCGGGGCTCGAACTCGCGGGCCGCGAGATCGTGACCTGGCTGAAGTCGGACGCTCAACCGACTGCGCCACCCAGGCGCCCCTCATTGTTTGTTTCTTTAAATGGTGATAGGCTCATTGATCCCATGTGACTGTATGACTGATTCCTCAACATGAATGGATACAGAGTATAGGTGGGATTTAGGAAATAGTTCAAGATGATTTCATCTTTCAGAAACCTCTAAAACATGATTTAGTCATCTAATTAAAATCTAGTTGGAGCGATATACATTTTTCTAGGAATCTGGACAAAGGAAATTACTTGAAAGTACAATTTAGAATAGATATTCATGTTGTCTTCTGTCCATTAGTTTCAATTAATTTGTAACATCTCCAAAAGAAAAGATGGAAAGCTCTTTAGCCTCTTACAGATACACCTGTACTTTCCCAAGTTCTAAATGTAATTGTAAATTCTGTGTTTCCCTATGGCCCTCTCTCAATTCCACTTAGAAAAAAATTATCATTTTTTGGCCTTTCTCGTAAATGTCACCATGCTCTAAATTTCTGTCCTACCAAATGATCCAAGATATAAAGAAATCAATTATCTGAAATGGCAAGTTTTGATTATGATTTCATTTGTATAATCTGTTGACCTTTCTCTGACTGATATATTTTATGTAAATAAACTCTATTTTAAAATATTTTTAGACTCACAGAGAAGATGTAAACAGAGTACAGAGAGTTCCTATGTGCACCACCCCCTGTTAACTTCTTACATCAACATGGTGCATTTGTCAGAACTAAAGAAGAAAATGGCATGTTCTCAGTAGCTGAACTCCACAGTGTATTTGGATTTCATTCCATCCCGCCTAAGTCCTTTTTGTGTTCCAGGATCCCATCCAGAATAACACTTTACATTTAGGTATCAAGTCTCCTCAGTCTCCTCTGCTCTGTAACTTTCTCTAGACTTTCCTTTTGCTTGATGGTCTTGACAATTTTGAAGGATATTGAACTGATATTTTTAAAATGTCCCTCAATTTGGGTTTATCTCATTGATTAGACTGGGATTAACATTTTCTGGGAGAAAAACATGGAGAGGAAATTCTATTCATTGAATGAGTAATTTTTTTTTAAGTTTATTTACTCATTTCTTGAGAGCAACAGAGACAGCTTGAGTCAGGGAAGGGCAGAAAGACAGAGACAGAGAGAAGGAGAGAGAGAGAGACAGTGTCCCAAGCAGGCTCCATGCTGCCAGGGCAGAGCCCAATGCATGACTCTAACTCATGAAACTGTGACATCATGACCTGAGTGGAAACCAAGAGTCAGGCACTTAACCAACTGAGCCACCCAGGCACCCCATGAATGCTGGTTTTTAATTTAATAGAGTATTATGCAAATTGAAGCGTTTAATGTATAACTCTTACTCTTTTCAACTTAACACATCCACAATTAGAGGTTATCTGAGGAGTGAACTTTGACAAAATTCATTAAAACAAGTTTTCAAAATGAAAAGTTTTAGTAAAACAAGAAGTTTTTTCCATCTGGCAAAACAATTTCACTCGGGATTTTAAGACATTTTAAAATGTAAACATTGAAAATCTAACAAAATGAATACAAAATTAAAACATAATTTAGTTATTATTAAAGTTGAGCTTACACATTATTGTAGGGAAAATTTAAGTATAAATATATTTAAATTTTATTTGGAAGGATAAGGAGAAAATCTCTATCAAAACTCACTAAGGGCAAGGCATCTGGGTGGCTCAGTTGGTTGAGTGTCTGACTTCAGCTCGGGCCATGAACTCGTGTTCACGAGTTCGAGTCCTGCATCAGGCTCTGTGCTGACAGCTCAGAGCCTGGAGCCTGCTTCCCATTCTGTCTCCCTCTCTCCCTCCCCCTCCCCCACTCCCACTCGGTCTCTCTGTCTCTCAAAATTAAATAAAAACATTAATTTTTTTTTTTAAAGCTCATGAGGGGTGCCTGGTTGGCTCATTTGGTTAAGCATCTGGCTCTTGGTTTCCACTCAGGTCATGATCTCAAAGTTGGTGGGGTCAAGCCCATTGAGCTCTGCTCTGATAGCCTGGAGCCTGCTTGGGGATTCACTCTTTCTACCCTCCCTCTGCCCCTTCTCTGTTCATGCTCTTTCTCTCAAAATAAAATAAAAACAAAAACAAAAATGAAAACAAAAAAGCCTCACTAAAAATTTCCTCAGCTGGAAAATGAGACCCACAATCTTGTATTGTGAGAGTAGATGATGGGGAAACATTCACT
Source organism: Prionailurus bengalensis (assembly GCF_016509475.1). NCBI lineage: Eukaryota > Metazoa > Chordata > Mammalia > Carnivora > Felidae > Prionailurus > Prionailurus bengalensis. Next base: position 230,540,720 of record NC_057343.1, read on the forward strand.
ACAAGTAACGGGATGTCTCACTTTACATGACTTTATGGTGATCAGTGTTGAACTTCAGTTACCAAAGACGGTTGCAAATCAAGGTTCAGAAGTAATAGACCCAAGTCGCCGTTCATGCAGAGTTATGCGGGGCAAGCAATGCAGGTGTTCATTTCTATTAAATGTTTTGCTTTATTTTTGTATTTAGATTTTCAAGAGTGGATTTAAGGATGATCTTGGCAAACCTAGATGTAAATTTAGTTAAGAAACCATCCAGTGACTGGAGTGCAGATGAAGTAGAATTCTGGAGTACAGAGAGCATTTTGGGGTTTTTCACAGTATACATGGAACTCAAAACCATGAGAATAGGCTTGCACCATCACAAAAGCATAGAGCATAGAAGCATTAGTTACAATGTCTAAGGAAGGAGCATAAAAAATCCAATATAAGCCTTAGTTGTCATAGTTTAACTTTCATTATATAATATTCAAATCTCATAGGTACATTTATATATAGAAACTGTATATTAACTGTGTGTGCCTAATGACTAATAAGATTAAAAAGCATAAACATAGAAACATTTCTATCCTTTAAACTTTAAATATTCATATTTTACATTAGTAAATGTCCTTATACTTACAGAATACTTCACCTATTTTCTTCATGATTTATCTCAAAACACAACTAAAATTAAAGTCGAAAGCTAGCACCATTCTACAGGGTATAATTGGTTATTGAATATATATAATATAAACATATTTTTGACCCTTCTTTGATAGACTGAAAATACTCATTTGGTACAATGGTTTGGGAGATCTCCTTGCTTGTGATATAACAAATTTAAATTATTTTCACTTCTAAGAATGTTTAAAACGTTAGGCAAGAAGGTGAAAATGTCATCAAAAACAAAATACTATTAATATGAAACGCTCTCAAATGAAAAGAAATGCTTTTTTGAATTAGTAAAATGCTTTCTTTTCCTGAAAACAATCTCTATGTAAAACTCTCACATTCTCAGAAAACACTTATTTATATTATTCAGTATTCAAGTATTACAACAATAATACTTATATAACATATAATGTGTGACAGCTACTACTGTACAGACTTTATAAATTTTAAGTAATTTGATACTACAGTAATTCTAAAATGTAGGTACTATTATGAGTGTTTCATAGGTGAGTAAACTAAGGCTTGTGCTATGGCTTGAATTCCCAAATTTCCTTGAGTTCCCCAAATTCCTATGTGGAAGTCCTCACTCCCAAAGTAATTGTATTTAGATGTGGGGTCTTCAGTAAGTGATTAGTTCATAAGGGTGGTGCCCTCAAGAATGGGAGTGGTGGTCTTATAGAACAGATGCAAGAAAGATGATCTGTCTGCCATGTGAGAACACAATGAGAAGGCATCCATCTGAAGCCAAGAAGAGAATCCTCACCATGAATTGGATCAGCTTGACCTTGGCCTTTCCATCCTCTGGAGTGATAAATAAATTTCCACCATTTAAGCCACCCAATCTATGGTGGTTTTGTTATAACAGCCCAAACTGACCAAGACAGCATGTGATATTTAGTAATTCATCCAGGGTCATACGTATAGTAAGTGAATTTTTGACATGAGCCTAAATGATACAGTTCCAAATTCCAAAACGTTGGCACCTTGCTTTCCTAAAAGTAAGTAGTTTTATCTATTGGTAGCATATAACAATTGGGACTTCAGGACTACCAGCACTGTAATCATAGTTTGTTAGATTTGGGTTCAATAAATTAAAATATTGGGTCCTTAATTTCTTATATCTTAAAATAATTATTATTTATTATTCATTTACCAATTATAAGAGGGTTTCTCAACCTCAGTATTGTTGAAATTTGGGGCCATATAATCCTTGGTTGTGGGGGCTATCCTGTGCATTATAGGATGATTAGCATCATCCCCAACTTCTACTCACTAGATGCCAGTTAACAGCCTCCCCTTCCAAATCTAACAAGCAAAAAATGTCTCCAGACATTGATAAATGTCTAATTGGTGTGTGTGGGGGGGAATTACCACTAGTAAGAACCATTTGTATATATTAATCAACAATGGGGAAGATTAATATAAACAACTGGGTATTGATATTTGATATTGACAGATGTGCATTGAGTAGATGGCAATTCAAAATTCTGAAGTTAAATATGTATCCGAGTACACACACATATCATGTATGTTGCATTATCTATATAATTACTATGCATATATTACAGTGGACCAAGGAAAAATAAATTTGATACTATTTGAAGAATTTAATCAGTGGTATTGGGAAACTCAACAAGTTTATCCATGTCAATACCCAAAAAACTCATTATTAATATTTTCGAGGCCAAAAGTCTCTACTGTGTGTATGAATCAGGAATTTAAGAGAAGTTTGGGATTTATTCATACCCCTAGACACCCAGAAAAGAAGGGCATTGCAAAGCCCTTCTTTGGTCATTACACAAAAACTATTGGTTCATTTAAACTTTTAAAAACCAATATATTCATTTAATCATTATTAGAAAAGCAACAAGTTATTAAATAAAACACTAAGGTACAAATGTTTGGGAATTATAGATCACAATCCATAGTATCATTCACTGAAGTTCAAGTCCCTTAAAAGACATCTTCGTACAAATAACTTCTCTGGGGCAATTTAACAATAGCAAGAATTTTAGACGTTCTTCCCCTGATTCTGACCTGACTTGGTGAGTGTTCTCACTTCATGAGTTTATCAGAACTCATATTAGGATGCAGTTAGTACCAAATTTTCTGCAGGGGAAAGGGGGATATTTTTCTCTTTCTCTTCTGCAGATTCTTTTCACGAGTTTTTAGCTAGGATGTGAAATATCGAGGCCAAATACGGAAATTTCGTTAACTAGCACTGAGGACAAAGCAATTTTGAGAAGTTTAAATCTAATAATATGGAAAAGAAACTGCAGGAGATAATGGAATGAAAGACATAAGCATCCTAGCTCATACCAATGAGGACCTGTCAATAAAAATTTGTATCGTAATTCTCTATTTCTATTCACTCCACAAGGTGAATGAAGTGGGATCAAGTCAATAAACTGGAAACTCCTTAAGCAAAATCTGAAGACAGCCTGCCTTAACGCTAAATATACTTCCAAACACCTCAAATGAAGCATTCCTTACAAGTTCTACCTCCACAGGCCCATCTTTTTCTCTGACCCTCTTTGACCTAAAGAGAAAAATGGGACAGCTAAGCTAATGATTCTTCATAGTCTTTTCTTTCTCAAAGTGACTCAGGACAATTGAATCATTAATTTTATTGCCTTTATAATCTTAATCCCATAAATATTTTGGTCTTTAATTATAATGTGTTACAGTTGAACATAAGCATAACTATTTCACAGTGTTTTATATAATCATTTCTATTATCAAAGGTGGAGGGAGCCCGAAGTCCAGATATCAGTGGTTCAGAGAATGGTGGAGAGAGCAGGACAGGAGCTCAGGGTAAAGGACTGTGCACTGAGAAGCCATTGGAGCTCTCATCGCTTAGTCCCCCTTTATTAAGTGAAAATCCTGACAATACAGAGCCAGAACTCTTGTGTCTGGGAAACACACTTAAGTACATTCTTTTTTTTTTTTTTTTTGTCTTCTGTTACTATTTCAATTCACAGTGAAACTGAGCATATTCAATAACCAATGAAGGCAGATCAGGTAGAACTTAACGGATGCTTAAAATCAGGGTTTTACAATGGACCTCAGTCTGCTAAAGTTCTGAGGGTAAGAGAATAGGTACCTGTCTTTGTGGTACATTTTATGACAGAGATAGTATAGGTTGTTTGGGAAGCATCCTTTGAAGCATTTTATGAAAAATGAAATAACATAATTGTGCTTTGCATTTGACCATTGATTGTTTTCATTCTTGCCATTTAGCTGAGATGATCACAACGTCTCTAAGACACGGTGTCTTGCCAGGAGAAAATATAAAAATCAGTGTGTCACAAGCATGTAAACTAGGTCATGAGATTTAATTTGTCATTTACAAGTACTTGTATTATACTGGAAAAATATGTAAGCCATATAAACATTCTTCTACTTTCATAAAATACGTCATGCTTTTGATTTAAAAAAAAAGCCTGTGTATTAAAAGTTAGAGTTTTAAAATGTAATTTCCTTGTTAACTTATACTTCCTATATAGCATTATTTCTTTGCCATCCAGAAATTAAGAGGGTTAAGGCAGGTAATTCCCTCTAAACCAGGTAATCTCTTAAGTAAGCTAATGTACTTGAGCCCTTCTATAATCATTAGCTATCTATCTACCTGCTAAAGGAAATTGGACTATCGAATAGCAAAATCCTTTAGCAATCATTCTGAATTTGTAAAATAGAGAGCTAATACGTCATTATCACTTGGCTAATTTTCTACTATGTATCAATAATTGTGGTCATAAAATGTTTCTGAATGCATGGCCTGCATTCCGTGAAACGTGCTCTTAGATGCTTAAAAATTCTGAAAGAAAAATGTATGTATATGTTTTTTTTTCTTAAATTCTTTTTAATGTTTTTATTTGTTTTTGAGACACAGAGAGACAGAGCATGAGCAGGGGAGGGGCAGAGACAGGGAGACACAGAATCTGAAGCAGGCTCCAGGCTCTGAGCGGTCAGCACAGAGCCCGTCGTGGGTCTTGAACTCACAGACTGCGAGATCATGACCTGAGCTGAAGTCGGACCCTTAACTGACTGAGCCACCCAGGCACCCCTTACATGTTTTCTTTTATAGTTATACACGTCCTTTCTTTTTTTATTCAATATAAGTCAGTGCACCATATTGATGAGGAGAAAGTCACCCTAATAATAGTTTAGTGGTTGACTCAACTGTGTATAATTGAAATACCTGTTGTATATACCCTGGTAATCAAAATGCAGCAGGAAGAAAGAACCCAGTAACACACAAATACAAGTGCCTAAAATATTAAGATTATTTTATTATTACTTATTGGAGTTATTATTACCATTATAAACAATCACACATAATTACATTTCTTCCAGATATATCGGAGCCAATTTCATTGATTCAGTTTGCGGTTTGTTGGTACCTCCATTAGAACTCATTAGCAACAATAGACTCAATAGGTTAAAACGAAACAAAAACAACAACAACAAAACCTAGCAAGTTCACTGAGATCTCTTTTTTGTTGAATTTCCAGTCTTGGCCATTTTCAGCTGTTTGTGGCTATTTCAGGAACAATGCAGAGTAACTATTGGGGGCGTGCTTTGATTAAAGTTACACAATTCAGGGAGGAGTTTGGACCCTCTGATCTGCCCTTTGATGATGCCTGAACAGTAACATCTGATACATACAAGGCAATGACATAATTGCCTTGCAAACAAGTCATTGTCTCACAGGTTTGGGGTTCTAATTAACAATTATATGCGTGTATGGTTGGGTTTTTCCTTTTGTGGGCTGCTATTCTAATTTCATCTTCATTGGAGAGCTGTCAATTTTTCTGACATTTTTGGAGAGTAAAAAATTCCATGGGGAAAAATCTCTGCTTTCCAGAGTAAAAGGATTAAGCAAAAACAAAGAACTGGAGACAAGCAGAATAAATAAGTTTTAGTAGAGGTACTTCCAGAAAATTATGTAAATTCAGAGTTAGCAATTTCATTAAAAATATTCAAATACATAATAATTTAAATTAAACATTAAGTGTTTTCAATGAATATTAACTTAAAATATATAATACAAAGATAGCCTATTTAAAATAATTTCTAATATTTCTAAATATTACCAAAATATTTTACTACGGAACATTGATAGTAAGTAATATGCTATTGTAATTGCATCCATTAATAAGACTATATCCTGGCGTGCCACTGATATAGGATAATACATTCGGTATTATGTAAACACTTGTAATAATAAGGATATCAATAATCTATAGTAAAAGAAAACAAAAGCATGGTGATTATATACATAATCAAGATAAGAAATCACAAACCAAACAAATTACATTCAAACCGAACAAATTACAACTTTCTGAGCATGACCATATGCTAGGAATTTTTGCTTGGTTGATGGCCTTCCTACTCAAAATTGAACTGTTAAAGTGCTAATCTCTATCCACCAAATGTCATTTTATGAATATCAAATGATAGCAACTCAGGAAGTTGCTAGCAAATATCCCTCTATGTCATTCAGTTAAAATTAAATGTGACAGAAAATTAATGATTAACTGACATTTCTTGTTTGTTCTTTATTTCGTTAGGAAGAATGGCAAGTCCATATTGTGCCTACACCTTCCGGGCATATTTATAGTTTAAGCCCTTTCTCCTCTCTAGGAAAAAAAAAAGCCATTTGTTTAAAAATCACCAGTAATTAGAACATTGACTATAACAATCCATCAAGTTCCATCAGAAAAGAACAGGAAGAAAATAATTTTGGCAAATGAGGGGTAGATACAAAGGGATGGAGTAGATGTGGTAAGGAACTGGAGAGTGGACTGAGAGAATTGAAGAAGGAGTGAAATTTAATAGACGGTGATTCCCAAACATGGGAACTCTTTCTGGGAAACTTTACCAAAATGGGGGAGACTCTGCTATGGTATGAATGTTTACGGTCTCTCAAAATTTATGTTGAAATTCTAACTCCCAAGATGATAACATTAGGACTTCTTTGGGAAGTCATGAGGGCAGAGCCCTCAAGAATGGGATTAGTGACCTTACAAAAGAGACTCTAGAGAGCTTGCTAGCTGCTTCCCCTATGTGACAACACAGTAAGAAGCTGGCAGTCGGCAACCTCCAAGAGAAACTTCACGAGAACCTGACCATGATAGCTCCATGATCTTGAACTTGCCAACATCCAGAACTAAATAATATCCAGAAATACATTTCTGTTCCTTACAAGTTATCCAGTCTGTGGTATTTTGTTATAGTAGCCCCAGGGGTCTAAGACGGAGTCCGTTCTCAAAGAAGACAGAATAAGGGGATGGAGCCATCGGCAAGCCCCAGTGCTTTTGCAGTCAGAGTACGTGGAGTATTAATCCACCTGTGGCATAGTTTCCACCTGCAGGATAATCTCCCAGTACTTGGACCCAGATCCAGTGCAGGTTAATCCTCTTATCTCATTAACATCTGCCAGGATCTTACACATCTTTTGCAACAGCTCAGACAGTTTTTGGCACAAGATACCATGTGGTATTTACACACTATTCAGGGTGAGTGCCAGACCTCAGCTATTTCCTGACCTAACTAGTGGCTTCTGGACATCTGGTAATGTAGTTGGAGGGAAGTCCTATGAGTGACCTGGAGCTACGGACAGAACAACTTTGACAAACCCCTGCTGAGAAGGGAGAAAATTACATCACTGATATGCAAACAGGGCTGGTCCCGGGGATGAACTTAGCCCTCCACTAGCAGTTAGGAACACACAGTGAAGACACATGTGTATGGAGAGTCTACGTCACCACAATTTGCATGACTAACCATTCATCTCCTACTTCCATTCTTAGGTCCCGTGCATCAATCACAGCTTTAATTTCTCTAAGAATTTTATTTTTATTTTTTTAATGTTTACTTATTTATTTTGTGAGAGAGTGTAATGAGGGGAGGGGCAGAGAGAGGGAGAGAGAGAATCCCAAGCAGCCTCCACACTGTGAGCACAGAGGCCCACGTGGGCTTCAATCCCAGGAACCATGCATGAGCTCATGACCTGAGCCAAAATCAAGAGTCAGATGTTCAGCCGACTGAGTCAGCCAGGCATCCCTCTAACAATGTTTAGACAGATTATAGAAGATAGGCAAATTGACACAGACACATTTGTCTTCCTCGGGAAGCTAATTAAGTTATTGCTAAGCTGCTAAATCAGAGCCCTATTTTATGCTTTTTAGTGACATAATATTAACAAAGTATTCAGCTATTTTTCTATTCACCTCACAATCAGAATATTAGCTGATTAACAAAAGATTGGGTATCGCTCTGAATTTTAAATGCTTGCTAATCTCTTTTTGTTTTCCCTGTGATTTGGGCACAAATTCCTAACTCTGAGGATTTAAAAGATTAAAGATTACAAGCTTCAACTGATAATAAATAATTATCTCTTTTGCCCCAAATTATGTACGTTCTCTTTAATTAACTAAATATATGTGATATGCAGTCTCAGTTGATTTTCAAAAAAAATATTCAAAATCTAAAATTTTTCAAATATTTTAACTAAACATATAATATGGTAACATGGCACACAAAAGGAATCTTTGTTCCCAATATTGAAAGACTCATCTCTTTCTTTCTATAAGTACCCAAGAAAATTCAGCTTGATTAATTAAATACATTTTTTAATGCTGCATATAATTCTCAACTCAGTGTGATTCATCATCTAAATTTTAATTCCTGCCATTCAGGCCAGATGCATGGTTGATAATTCAGCATAAATTAACATTCATGTGTATTTAACAAATTCCAAACAATTTCTGGTGCATCTTTCCTCACCATAACGTTTACCACTTACGCCAACAGTTCATATTCTTTTATTATACAGTAAGGATGGTTACGTTGAATTTTCTTCCTCTTCTGGCTACTAGTTGAACAAGTACTTAATATGCAAAAATACATCTGTATAAGCAAACATGAAACTATGTACACAATATGTTATTTAGTAATAACAGTAAGTTCAAAACAGACTCTATGTATCCATCTGTCTATAATTCTATTTTAGTCAAAACAGAAAAATTAAAAAAAATGTGCTTATCTTGCAGGGAAAGAGAGAGAGAGAAACAAAGAGAGAAAGAGACAAGATTTCTGTTCTACCACCTCCTACGGCACATCTAGGATGGCTCTGCTTCAGTCTAGAAGCTGGCTGGTGGGATGCAGGTTGTTGGTCGGGTTCAGGTTTGTGACATATATGTTCATGGATACGGTGTTGTGGGGAATAAGCTTAGAAATTCCCTGGGTTTATACCAATGGGTTAACAAGTCACAAAGAATTACAAAGCCATAGGATGCTCTCACCTAGTCTTAGGTAAACAAGATAAGACCCCTAGAATAAAGTAGGGAGGGGCCAGTGCCCCCAGAATAGAGAAGGAGGGGCAGAGTCGCCAGAACAGAGAGGAGGGCAAAGGTCCCCAATACAAAGGTATATGAGGTAAGCAAGATTAGGCATTCAAGGCAAAAACGTCCCCCCAATTTAGTACTATACCAGAAAGCTACTTCCACAGGAAGGAAGGACCAAGTTATGTAAACAGGTAAATAGGGCTACAGACTGTTGCTCTGTGCTGCAGGTAAAGCAGCCCAGAGAAGAGATGATTAACAAAAGAGAGGTGTTTTGTTAACCCTGAGGTCACATGCCCTACCTGTCTCATCCCCTAGGCTAGCTAAGATAAACAGAGGTGGTGCCTCATGTATCCCGTAAAGGACCTTCAGCCCAGCTGCCCAGGGTCAGGATTTTGTTTTGTATTAACCCAAATCCCTAACCGCCAATATCTTTGTGACCCCCTTTCCCTCACATCCATGGGTCAATGTTCACAATTTCATTGTCTCTTTGCGCATGTCCATCACCATGTTTGTAAGCCTTCTGGTCCTAATAAAAATGGGTCAAGGACCCTTATTTGGGATTCTTGTCTTTTCTTGGACATTAGCCATCACTCGCATTTTAATCCTGCATCCCCTTTCTTGCTAGACAAGAAAAGAACTTTAGACCCAGAGTCTACGACTCTATATTAGTTTCCTTTAGAGTCTTAGGGGTCAGCAGCCCAAACCTCCAGGTGTTGACAGGGCTGTGACCCTTCCACAAACAATCTCTAGGGAGAACGTTCTCTAGCTTGTTCTGATTTTTAAAGTTCACTCACGTTCCTTGGCTAGGGATTGCTTCCCTGTATCTCTCCAACCTCTACAACTATCATCACATCTTCATTCTCTCTCTTGTCTCTCTATTCTGCTTTCTCCTTATGAAGACCATTGTGAGTAGATTTACTCCATCCAGATAATTCCAGATTATCTTCCCATCTCAAGATGCTTAACTTGGAGCGCCTGGATGGCTCATTAAGTTAAGCTTCCGACGTCATCTCAGGTCATGATCTCACAGCTTTTGAGTTTGAGCCCCATGTTGGTCTCTGTGCTGACAGGTCAGAGTCTGGAGCCTGCTTCAGATTCTGGGTCTCCCTCTCCCTCTGCCCCTCCCTAGCTTGCGCTCTGCCTCTCTCTCAAAAATAAATAAATGTTTTAAAAAAATTTTTAAAAGATGCTTAACTTTATCACATCAGCAAACTTCCTTTTGTTATATAACAAATCTACATTTTCTGGGGTTTCGGATGTAGATGTCTTCGGGGAACCTTTATTATGCCTTCTTACCACAGAATGCCAAACTCCTTGGGGATTTTATTCTTTGGAAGACTCACTTGAAGGTAAGAGGCAAGTCAAACCAGGTGAGTCCATTTGAAGCCTAGGTTCACATCTTATGCAATGACATTCCATCCACCAAAGGAAGCCACATAGTCAAACTCCACATCATTGGTGGGGGCAAGTATCTTTGGCCCAGAGTTAGAAAACACCATATGAAAACCATACGTGGTTGCAGTCTATTTTGTAGTGTAGAACAAAATCTTCTCATTATATAAATAGCCAAAAAGAAACCAGCATCATACCTCTGAAGAATTGTACTTCTGCTCAAATTTTCGTGTTGGGTATATTCACTTCCTTATGGGTAATATCTTTGGGAAAATATAATTCTCTTGTTTTCTGGCTTTCTGGAGAAGTGTCCTCATTTACAGAGGAGGAAGATGAACAAAAGACAAGATATAAGCGATCCTGCAAAACAGATGATATACTTTGGAAAACTTTCTCTTCTGAGTCTACTCAATACCAGTTCAGTGTAAGTTTCAGCAAACAAGTCTACGGGAGGATGCCCAGGGGTCTTCTAGGACCTAACTAGGGAAAGGCTTCCATGTTCTGCTTCACTTCCTGAGAAATGCTCTCTAAACAAGCCAAACGTGCAAACTTTAATAATTTGATGTATGGACTTCTGAACAGATATCTCATGCTACACACTGAAAATTATTTTTATAGAAATCTAATTAGGAAACCTTGCCAAATATTGCTATAGTATCATTTATGGAGTGTAACAACTATAGTTCAAAGTGACATATTATTCTAAAGAGGTTAAAATTTTTTTTAATGCTTATTTATTTTTGATAGAGACAGAGCATGAGTGGAGGAGGGGCAGAGAGAGAAGGAGACACAGAATCCAAAGTAGGCTCCAGGTTCTGAGCTGTCCACTCTGAGACTGACCTGGGGCTTGAGCTCATGAACATTGAGATCATGACCTGAGCTAAAAAGTCAGACGTCTAACCAACTGAGCCACCCAGGCAATTCTAAACAGGTTAAAAAGTGATTATATTTTAAGATGGACTTTAGCAATTTTTTAAGAAGCCAGGCAGCCAGTACTCTCATATAACTTGAGAAATTAATATTTATCCAATACACTCTGGCATTTTCCATTACAAGATTTGAAGAAAGCGATTGAAGATTTTTGTACGTTCTAAAGAAATAGATCATTGAGACTTCCATAGAGTAAACTAGTCAAACTAATTTCACAAAGGTCATCTTGGTGTAGTAACAGCTGTACTTTGAAAAATATTTTTGCCCAGCCTTATCTTCGGGCTCTTAAATTTTTTTTTTCAACGTTTATTTATTTTTGGGACAGAGAGAGACAGAGCATGAATGGGGGAGGGGCAGAGAGAGAGGGAGACACAGAATCGGAAACAGGCTCCAGGCTCTGAGCCATCAGCCCAGAGCCCGACGCGGGGCTCGAACTCCCGGACCGCAAGATCGTGACCTGGCTGAAGTCGGACGCTTAACCGACTGCGCCACCCAGGCGCCCCTATCTTCGGGCCCTTAGAGTAGAGATTTTCACAAAATAATTTTGCTTATGGGGTGATACATCCAGAGCCTAACTAGAGCCAAAATTGCTGCTGGCTTCAGCTGTTATGTTACTGCTGGAGCCTTTCATGGGAATATCACTTTCTGATTTTCAATTGCATTTTTAAAATTTCATGTCCTAAATTGCATCTGGCGTTTTATTTTTGAACAGGTAGGCAGTATTATTAAAATGGAGAGGGAATCCCCTGATCATCACATATAAAAAAAGAAATCAATCAGTTTGAATCAGTTCTATTAAATTAAGAAACATTTAAAATAATATATGAAACCTACTTTAGAAGAAAAATATACCATATTTCTAAATATAAAACACATTTCACTAAGCATAATGAACAAGTTGCAATGAAGAGAAAATTATTGTAATCACACAGGGTATAGTCTCTGACTAGAAGTCTTATATATTTACCTATTTATTATTTATCTATACATAACATTTCCATAATTATATCAAGGGAGCACCAGCTAGATTCTTCTATGTTTACAAATGATGTCCCTTTTAATGTCTTGTTGGCAGAAACACAGATTAGGTGCTTTACTGTTTCATTTATCATTTGGACTATCTTCTAAAATATAAATTTAAAATTGGTTACTACAAAATTAGTTAAGTTTGATTTAGTCCAAAAGGAATAAAATGAATCTTTACTCTTTATGCTCCCCTTGTCCTAATAATAACATTTCTGAATGTTTGCTTAACTAAGACCAAGAAATATTAATTTTTAATTATTACTAAAGAAAATAAAAAAATAAATGTTCTCAGGTGTCTAGGTGACAAGAAGGAAACTTAACTTTAACTTAGGAATCAAAGTCTCACAACACAGAAAAGCCCATGACCACATGGTTGAATTCACCACATTGGTGAATTCTACCAAACAATTAAAACAAAAAATTAATGACAATCTTCATCAAAATCTTACAAATAAAGGAATAGAGGAAACACATTCAAAATCATTCCATGAGGCCAGTTCTACTCTGATAGCAAAGCAGGATAAAACAATACAATAACGCAAAGTCCAGTTTGTCCGATATACATATTGCTACTCTGACTTTCTTTGGACATCCATTTGTGTGGTAAGTGTTTCTTCACCCCCTTGCTGTCAATCTGTATGTATCTTTAGGTCTAAAATGAGTCTTTTGTAGGCAGCATATAGATGGGTCTTGTTTTTTTGTTTTTATTATTTGTTTTAATCCATCAGAATGGACTCCCTATGTCTTTTGATTTGAGCATTTAGTCCATTTACATCAAAGTAATTATTGATATATATGTATTTATTGCCATTTTATTACTTGTTTTGTCATTGTTTCTAGAGCTGTCCTCTGATCCTTTCTTGTCTTTGTCACTTTTAGTCTCTCCTTTGCACTCAAAGAGTCCCCTTTAATGTTTCTTGCAGGGCTGGTGTAGTGGTCACTAATTCTTCTGTTTTTTATTTGTCTGGTAAACTATTTATCTTTCCTTCTATTCTGAATTATATCTTGCTGGATAGAGTATTCTTGTCTACAGATTTTTCCCATTCGGCACTTTGAAGATATGCCACTCCCTTCTGGTCTGCCACGTTTTTGTTGAGAAATCTCCATTTGTCCCTATGGGTTTTCCCTTGTAAGTTAAGGACTTATTTTGTCTTGGTGATTTTAACATTTTTTCTTTATCACTATATTTTGCCTCTGAGGACAACTTGCCTAAGGATAGAGCAGCCAAAACACTGCAGCAAAGCAAATGCAACACAATACATCACAGACATCCCCTGAAGCACCAGGTCCTAGGAATTACATGCCCTCTTCTTCATAAGACCATTACTTTCAGGATCAGGAGACATAAGTGGCTTTTCTAACACAGAGAAGGAAGCAAAGACTTAGACAAAATGCCAAGATGGAGGAATTTATCTCAAATGAAAGAACAAGATCAGGCCATGGCCAGAGATCTAGGCAAAACAGATATAAGTAACATGCCTGATGGAGAATTTAAAGCAACAATAATAAGGATACTCACTGGACTTGAGAAAAGAATAGAAGACATCAGTGGACCCTTACCACAGAGATAAAGCAGTTGAAAAAGAATCAATGAGATGAAGAATGCAATAAGTGAGATTATAAAGGCTTGATGCAATGAACAGCAGGCTGGAAAAAGCACAGGAACAAATGAGTTATCTAGAGGAGAAAATAATGGAAAAAAAAATGAAGCTGAACAAAAGAGAGAAAGAAGAATTATGCAACACGAGAATAGGCTTCAGGAACTCATGTCTCCATCAAACATAATGACATATGTATTATAGGAGTCCCAGAAGAAAAAGAGAGAAAGGGGGACAGAAGGTTTATTTGAGGAAATTATAGCTGAAAACTTCCCTAACCTAGGGAAGGAAGCAGACATCCAGATCCAGGAGGCACAGAAAACTCCCATCAACAAAAGCAGGCCAACACCAAAACATATTGTAACTAAATTTGCAAAATGTAGTGATAAACATGAATATATATATATATATATACACACACACACACACACACACACACATATATACATATATGTATATATATGTATACATATATATAATAACATTAATCGTTAATTGTTAAGAATGGTATGTATTGGCCATGTTTATTAGACTTGTTTTGTTGTTGGTTATTTTGTTTTGCTTATATGCATTTGGGGATAAACCAAAATTCATAACATTAAACTATTAAAGTTCATTTTAAAACATGAGTCTCCATATCCATACAAGACATATCCTATGTTAAAGAAGAAAGGTATGTAAGGATGCTGAGTGAAGGTGATGGGACAGGACAAGGGAACAGAGTTCTAGAAATACGAAGCATAGTTCTGGTTCTATTCTCCTTTCCTGCCAGCAATATGATGTTGGATTCCTATGAGCCAAGTGGCTCCTGAGACCCAGGCATCTAGATGTATCTACATCCCAACAAGGGGATTGTCCACAGTTTTCACCTCATTGGCTGAGAAAATTCTCAATAACAGGGTCAGAAAGGGATAGATTCTGCAATGAGATTGATGATCCTCATTTTTGGATAACAACAACCTCATTCCCATGGAAGTTTTTAATTACTCACATATACTAGGGATTTCAAACCAGGAAAGGCTGAGAATAAGATAGAATCAGGCTGAGTCTTTCAGCCTTTTGGAATTGGAAGAAAACCATCTGATCAGAGAGAAGAGGTCCTTACCCATGTCACATGGTCTGCCACACTTCATATCTCCTGGCCATGTAAGTAAATACCACATTTCTAGAATCACAAAGTTAGCGGCCTCAACTGACATGTATTATCCACAGTTTCTGTGGGTCAGGAGTTTGCCCACAGCCTATCTGGGTCCTCTGCTCAGTCTGACAAGGCAACAGTCAAGACATCTGCTGGGCCATGTTCCTCCACAGAACATAGTGTCCATTCCCCACATCGAGTGGCTGCTGGCAGGAGTGTCTTGTAGCAGTAAAACCAAGGTTCCCACCTCCTTTGGGCTGTCGGCAGGGGGTTTCCTCACTCTCAGAGGCTGCCTGCAGCTTCCTTCCTACTGGCCCTCCCACAAATGATCTCACACCAGGGAACTCAGGAAGAGAGCTGGCCCCTTCAAACCTCTGAAAAGGAAGTTTGCATAATTTAAATAATGAGGAGAGTGACAATCCCATATGGTTTGTCATATTCTGTTGGCTAAAAGCAATATCGGGGCTCCTGGGTGTCTCAGTCCTTTAAGCCTCTGACTCTTAATTTGGGCTCAGGTCATGATCTCAGGGTCCTGGGATTGAGCCCTGTGTCGGCTCTGCACTGAGCCTGGAGACTGTTTAGGATTCTCTCTCTCCTTTTCCCTCTGCCTGTCCCCCCCACCCCCATGCACATGCGCGCTCTCTCTCAAAGTAAGTAAACATTTACAAAAAGTAAAAGTACTATTTTTTTTAACACAAGTATCAACTTGTACCTGCACTGAAGGAGAGGGAGTTACTGCAGGTGTGACTTATTGAAGTGTGCTGGCATCAGTTAAATGTCTAAAGTGTTGTTTGCTGTTCATCTTCCAGCCCGTGAATCTAGGCATAAACCAAAAGCTTGAAAAAGTGGAATGCATGCTACAGAAGATAAAAGGATTTTGAGATATAAAAGAGCCATAGCATAAAAGCATGAAAATATAAGTGATAGATAAAATGTAATGATAACAGAGAAATATTTCCCTCTTTCGGAATTAAAGACATAAGAGTTAGCAAATAATTCAGATTCATGTAATGCCTTAGGAGTCCAGGAAAAGAGAAGGCATCTATAAATAGAAAGGAAAATGATTTGCAAATTTACATGGGAAAATTGGAAATGAAGAGCAATGATCCAACCAGAGAAAAAAGAGAAAACAGTGGCAAAAATAAATAAATGTCCCAAATAAGCTCACAGAAATCAAAGCATAGAAGTTGACACCCTACATGTTAATGTTCTGAACACTTCCATATGACAGAATGCCATGAAAACATAATATTAATAACCAGAAAACTATGTACTTATCCCATTAAAAATAACAACCCATTTGCAGCAGACTTAAAATAGGTTGAACATAAAGAGGCAAGTAAAGAGACAGGCAGATGCTAACAAAGAGAAGGCAAAAGAGACACTGGAACTTAAAGTGGGGAGAGCAGGGAATCCTGGTACAGATGTGATCAAATTGAGAAGATATAGGTCATCTCTGCTTTTTGGTGCAGGAATGTCACAAAGTGTAAGACTTCGCCCATATTCATTAGTGTCCGGATATTATGGGGAGTATTTGAGTGTGTGAGGGTTGTGACAATTGAAAAATATGACTGGGGAAGGACTTGTTTGTTCTGCCTTCTCTTTGTCTTTTCATTATTAATTTGCAAATGCCATCACATGATCTAAGACTCTGGGGTCTTGAAGTGAGCTCTTAAACAAAAAGGATTCAATTCCCCACACCCTAATTAAAGGAATGTTCTGACTTAAAATGAAGAAGAAGTTGTCCCCAACTGTTGGACACATTTGAAGTTCTCGGTAAAATTATTTATTCATTGACAATTAATAAATTAAAACTTGGCCTACAGAGCAAATATTGCCTATTTGTTCATAGATTCGCATTATCTATGACTATAACCAAGAGCTTAATCGAACTTGAATGAATTACAATGACTTTAATTCCCCTCCCTGCCTCACTGGGTATTTCTGGAGGACCACCCATTCCACTCTGATATTGGCAATTTCTGTCTCAATTTTTATTTAGCTTTAGTACACAACAGATAGATGACAATGATAGGGCAGTAGGTACATAGGTAGGTAGACAGATGATGGACAGATGATGATAGATAGATAGATAGATAGATAGATGACAGATAAAGCAAAATGTTTAAAAGGCTGAAAGTTATATGCCACTTTCCACTGTTAGCAAATATGTGATAATGTATTATTTTTCCTGTAGGGCCCCAAAAATGTGAATGATAACATAATTGTGGGCATTATGTTCACTGAAATCATTTTTGCAAAACATCAGTAAACTTAGTGTGGAAACAAAAAGTCTCAGAAAGTCAATTCAATAAAAATCAATCAAATATAGTAAAAACACTACAGATATATTGCTTAGATTCACATTGTTAGAATAATGCATTCCTGTAAATTACTTAACACCTTCTGTCTCACTTATCTTGTTTCTATAGATGTATAGTAGTATCTACTCAGGATTATATGTGAGGATTAAATGTGAGTTATTTTTCATTTGAAAATGATCATTGACAAATATTTATTTACCAAAATTACATTCACAACACCTATTTTCATATTTACTGTGACATGGGATATTTTTAACGACCTGTGATATTTTTAAAGTTACCATGTAGCTTAGCATAATTAATATTAGTATAGCATAGTTGAAATCATTTTCCAAGAACAAGCCCAAATGTAGCTAATTTCAGAATATAAGACACTGCAAAAATGAGAATTTCTTATATATTTTGAAATTCTAGCATAATACACAGGGCAAGTTTCTTTCTTCTAATACATTTCTGCTCTCCTTTCCCCCCCCCCCCCCCCCCTTATTTCTTTAGTTACCAATTTACTAGGCTATTATGATGAAAACACTGTTTGGTATGTCTGGAGATTATGACATTTAGAAGCTGAAATAAACATGTAATTATCATTTCACTCAACAACACAGACAATTTTGACTAAGCAAGTATGATATTGTTGCTCAAATAAAAGAGGTCCTGGGAAATTGAAACTTCAAAAGAATTTTCAAAATTGTTGTAACCAAATTTGAAGAATAATTTATAACATTAGCTAACCTATGTCAAGTTTTGGTAAATCAAAATTTTGTTCAATTGGTTTTCATGAACCAATTAGTGAATTAGTGGAGTTCACTAATTTTATTTGATCAAATAAGTCCAATACCCGGGATTTTACACACACATACGCGCACACACACACACACACACACATCCATACACTCAAACCATGCACACTCACAGCATTAGAATAACTAAACTCTAGAAGTGTGAAATGAAACAATTACAAATGAATCATTATCTATGCTCCTAAAGTACTCATTGTTTAAGAGAAGGTAGTTTCCCCAGTAGTGGGGGTCACATGTATTTTATTCTTTCTCTGCCAGGCACAGAGTGACAAAACCAGGGCATTGCTTGGAGAGTTATTGAATGTTTTCCAGTGAGAAAGATCTTAGTTTTAAAATTAATTTCAAATAACAGGTGTAGCAAGGGAAACGTGTGCCTTGTCATATATGATTGGTGACAGATTGCCAAGCACAGCAGCTAATAACTTGATCAAGTAAGTACTAGTCACTACAAGAAGACACATAAAAACAGTAAGTAGGCATTGCAGGTATTGTTTAAAAGGTGACTTTTCTAGACTATGAAGGATGCTGCCTAATTCTAGAAATGACTGTAACTACAGCGTGCCTGGTGGCAAAGGTGAAGTTTTAGAACTTAACCATTGTGGTTTTTGCAAGATGGCGGCTTAGGAGGACGCTGGGCTCACCGCATGTCCTGCTGATCACTTAGATTCCATCTACACCTGCCTAAATAACCCAGAAAACCGCCAGAGGATTAGCAGAACGGAGTCGCCGGAGCCAAACGCAGACAAGAGGCCCACAGAAGAGGGTAGGAAGGGCGGCGAGGCGGTGCACGCTCCACGTACTGGCGGGAGGGAGCCGGGGCGGAGGGGTGGCTCGCCGGCCAAGCAGAGCCCCCGAGTCTGGCTTGCAAAAGCGGAGGGGCCTGACGGACTGTGTTCCCACAACAAGCCCGACTTAGCGTCTGGGAGGTCATAAGTTAACAGATCTGCTCGGAAAGCGGGAAGGCTGGAGGACAAAGGGAGGGAGAGCTGCTGAGCCCCCGGACCACAGAGCTCAGTTTGGTGGGGAACAAAGGCGCTCGCCAGCGCCATCTCCCCCGCCCATCCCCCAGCCAAAATCCCAAAGAGAACCGGTTCCTGCCAGGGAACCTGCTCGCTCCGCGAAAACACCCAACTCTGCGCTTCTGTGGAGCCAAACCTCCGGCAGCGGATCTGACTCCCTCCCGCTGCCACAGGGCCCCTCCTGAAGTGGATCACCTAAGGAGAAGCAATCTAAGCCTGCCCCTCCTGCCCCCGTGCACCTTGCCTACCCACCCCAGCTAATACGCCAGATCCCCAGCATCACAAGCCTGGCAGGGTGCAAGTAGCCCAGACGAGCCACACCACCCCACAGTGAATCCCGCCCCTAGGAGAGGGGAAGAGAAGGCACACACCAGTCTGACTGTGGCCCCAGCGGTGGGCTGGGGGCAGACATCAGGTCTGACTGCGACCCCGCCCACCAACTCCAGTTATACACCACAGCACAGGGGAAGTGCCCTGCAGGCCCTCACCATGCCAGGGACTATCCAAAATGACCAAGCGGAAGAATTCCCCTCAGAAGAATCTCCAGGAAATAACAACAGCTAATGAGCTGATCAAAAAGGATTTAAATAATATAATAGAAAGTGAATTTAGAATAATAGTCATAAAATTAATCGCTGGGCTTGAAAACAGTATACAGGACAGCAGAGAATCTCTTGCTACAGAGATCAAGGGACTAAGGAACAGTCACGAGGAGCTGAAAAACGCTTTAAACGAAATGCATAACAAAATGGAAACCACCACAGCTTGGCTTGAAGAGGCAGAGGAGAGAATAGGTGAACTAGAAGATAAAGTTATGGAAAAAGAGGAAGCTGAGAAAAAGAGAGATAAAAAAATCCAGGAGTATGAGGGGAAAATTAGAGAACTAAGTGATATACTAAAAAGAAATAATATACGCATAATTGGTATCCCAGAGGAGGAAGAGAGAGGGAAAGGTGCTGAAGGGGTACTTGAAGAAATAATAGCTGAAAACTTCCCTGAACTGGGGAAGGAAAAAGGCATTGAAATCCAAGAGGCACAGAGAACTCCCTTCAGACGTAACTTGAATCGATCTTCTGCACGACATATCATAGTGAAACTGGCAAAATACAAGGATAAAGAGAAAATTCTGAAAGCAGCAAGGGGTAAACGTGCCCTCACATATAAAGGGAGACCTATAAGACTCCTGACTGATCTCTCTTTTGAAACTTGGCAGGCCAGAAAGAATTGGCACGAGATTTTCAGGGTGCTAGACAGAAAAAATATGCAGCCAAGAATCCTTTATCCAGCAAGTCTGTCATTTAGGATAGAAGGAGAGATAAAGGTTTTCCCAAACAAACAAAAACTGAAGGAATTTGTCACCACTAAACCAGCCCTACAAGAGATCCTAAGGGGGACCCTGTGAGACAAAGTACCAGAGACATCACTACAAGCATAAAACATACAGACATCACAATGACTCTAAACCCGTATCTTTCTATAATAACACTGAATGTAAATGGATTAAATGCGCCAACCAAAAGACATAGGGTATCAGAATGGATAAAAAAACAAGACCCATCTATTTGCTGTCTACAAGAGACTCATTTTAGACCTGAGGACACCTTTAGATTGAGAGTGAGGGGATGGAGAACTATTTATCATGCTACTGGAAGCCAAAAGAAAGCTGGAGTAGCCATACTTATATCAGACAAACTAGACTTTAAATTAAAGGCTGTAACAAGAGATGAAGAAGGACATTATATAATAGTTACTATAGGGTCTATCCATCAGGAAGAGCTAACAATTATAAATGTCTATGCGCTGAATACCGGAGCCCCCAAATATATAAAACAATTACTCATAAACATAAGCAACCTTATTGATAAGAATGTGGTAATTGCAGGGGACTTTAACACCCCACTTACAGAAATGGATAGATCATCTAGACACACGGTCAATAAAGAAACAAGGGCCCTGAATGAGACATTGGATCAGATGGACTTGACAGATATATTTAGAACTCTGCATCCCAAAGCAACAGAATATACTTTCTTCTCGAGTGCACATGGAACATTCTCCAAGATAGATCATATACTGGGTCACAAAACAGCCCTTCATAAGTTTACAAGAATTGAAATTATACCATGCTTACTTTCAGACCACAATGCTATGAAGCTTGAAATCAACCACAGAAAAAAGTCTGGAAAACCTCCAAAAGCATGGAGGTTAAAGAACACCCTACTAAAGAATGAGTGGGTCAACCAGGCAATTAGAGAAGAAATTAAAAAATATATGGAAACAAACGAAAATGAAAATACAACAATCTAAACGCTTTGGGACGCAGCAAAGGCAGTCCTGAGAGGAAAATACATTGCAATCCAGGCCTATCTCAAGAAACAAGAAAAATCCCAAATACAAAATCTAACAGCACACCTAAAGGAACTAGAAGCAGAACAGCAAAAGCAGCCTAAACCCAGCAGAAGAAGAGAAATAATAAAGATCAGAGCAGAAATAAACAATATAGAATCTAAAAAAACTGTAGAGCAGATCAACGAAACCAAGAGTTGGTTTTTTGAAAAAATAAACAAAATTGACAAACCTCTAGCCAGGCTTCTCAAAAAGAAAAGGGAGATGACCCAAATAGATAAAATCATGAATGAAAATGG
The DNA here is from genome assembly GCF_016509475.1 of Prionailurus bengalensis. Taxonomy (NCBI): domain Eukaryota; kingdom Metazoa; phylum Chordata; class Mammalia; order Carnivora; family Felidae; genus Prionailurus; species Prionailurus bengalensis. The sequence goes on from NC_057343.1 coordinate 230,562,594, forward strand.
AATTATTACAACCAATCCCTCAGAGATACAAACAATTATCAGGGAATACTATGAAAACTTATATGCCAACAAACTGGAAAACCTGGAAGAAATGGACAAATTCCTGAACACCCACACTCTTCCAAAACTCAATCAGGAGGAAATAGAAAGCTTGAACAGACCCATAACCAGCGAAGAAATTGAATCGGTTATCAAAAATCTCCCAACAAATAAGAGTCCAGGACCAGATGGCTTCCCAGGGGAGTTCTACCAGACATTTAAAGCAGAGATAATACCTATCCTTCTCAAGCTATTCCAAGAAATAGAAAGGGAAGGAAAACTTCCAGACTCATTCTATGAAGCCAGTATTACTTTGATTCCTAAACCAGACAGAGACCCAGTAAAAAAAGAGAACTACAGGCCAATATCCCTGATGAATATGGATGCAAAAATTCTCAATAAGATACTAGCAAATCGAATTCAACAGCATATAAAAAGAATTATTCACCATGACCAAGTGGGATTCATTCCTGGGATGTAGGGCTGGTTCAACATTCGCAAATCAATCAACGTGATACATCACATTAACAAAAAAAAAGAGAAGAACCATATGATCCTGTCAATCGATGCAGAAAAGGCCTTCGACAAAATCCAGCACCCTTTCTTAATAAAAACCCTTGAGAAAGTCGGGATAGAAGGAACATACTTAAAGATCATAAAAGCCATTTATGAAAAACCCACAGCTAACATCATCCTCAACGGGGAAAAACTGAGAGCTTTTTCCCTGAGATCAGGAACACGACAAGGATGCCCACTCTCACCGCTGCTGTTTAACATAGTGCTGGAAGTTCTAGCATCAGCAATCAGACAACAAAAGGAAATCAAAGGCATCAAAATTGGCAAAGATGAAGTCAAGCTTTTGCTTTTTGCAGATGACATGATATTATACATGGAAAATCCGATAGACTCCACCAAAAGTCTGCTAGAACTGATACAGGAATTCAGCAAAGTTGCAGGATACAAAATCAATGTACAGAAATCAGTTGCATTCTTATACACTAACAATGAAGCAACAGAAAGACAAATAAAGAAACTGATCCCATTCACAATTGCACCAAGAAGCATAAAATACCTAGGAATAAATCTAACCAAAGATGTAAAGGATCTGTATGCTGAAAACTATAGAAAGCTTATGAAGGAAATTGAAGAAGATTTAAAGAAATGGAAAGACATTCCCTGCTCATGGATTGGAAAAATAAATATTGTCAAAATGTCAATACTACCCAAAGCTATCTACACATTCAATGCAATCCCAATCAAAATTGCACCAGCATTCTTCTCGAAACTAGAACAAGCAATCCTAAGATTCAAATGGAACCACAAAAGGCCCCGAATAGCCAAAGGAATTTTGAAGAAGAAGACCAAAGCAGGAGGCATCACAATCCCAGACTTTAGCCTCTACTACAAAGCTGTCATCATCAAGACAGCATGGTATTGGCACCAAAACAGACACATAGACCAATGGAATAGAATAGAAACCCCAGAACTAGACCCACAAACGTATGGCCAACTCATCTTTGACAAAGCAGGAAAGAACATCCAATGGAAAAAAGACAGCCTCTTTAACAAATGGTGCTGGGAGAACTGGACAGCAACATGCAGAAGGTGGAAACTAGACCACTTTCTCACACCATTCACAAAAATAAACTCAAAATGGATAAAGGACCTAAATGTGAGACAGGAAACCATCAAAACCTTATAGGAGAAAGCAGGAAAAGACCTCTCTGACCTCAGCCGTAGCAATCTCTTACTCGACACATCCCCAAAGGCAAGGGAATTAAAAGCAAAAGTGAATTACTGGGACCTTATGAAGATAAAAAGCTTTTGCACAGCAAAGGAAACAACCAACAAAACTAAAAGGCAACCAACGGAATGGGAAAAGATATTCGCAAATGACATATCGGACAAAGGGCTAGTATCCAAAATCTATAAAGAGCTCACCAAACTCCACACCCGAAAAACAATTAACCCAGTGAAGAAATGGGCAGAAAACATGAATAGACACTTCTCTAAAGAAGACATCCGGATGGCCAACAGGCACATGAAAAGATGTTCAGCGTCGCTCCTTATCAGGGAAATACAAATCAAAACCACACTCAGGTATCACCTCACGCCAGTCAGAGTGGCCAAAATGAACAAATCAGGAGACTATAGATGCTGGAGAGGATGTGGAGAAACGGGAACCCTCTTGCACTGTTGGTGGGAATGCAAATTGGTGCAGCTGCTCTGGAAAGCAGTGTGGAGGTTCCTCAGAAAATTAAAAATAGACCTACCCTATGACCCAGCAATAGCACTGCTAGGAATTTATCCAAGGGATACAGGAGTACTGATGCATAGGGCCACTTGTACCCCAATGTTCATAGCAGCACTCTCAACAATAGCCAAATTATGGAAAGAGCCTAAATGTCCATCAACTGATGAATGGATAAAGAAATTGTGGTTTATATACACAATGGAATATTACGTGGCAATGAGAAAAAATGAAATATGGCCTTTTGTAGCAACGTGGATGGAACTGGAGAGTGTGATGCTAAGTGAAATAAGCCATACAGAGAAAGACAGATACCATATGGTTTCACTCTTATGTGGATCCTGAGAAACTTAACAGGAACCCATGGGGGAGGGGAAGGAAAAAAAAAAAAAGAGGTTAGAATGGGAGAGAGCCAAAGCATAAGAGACTGTTAAAAACTGAGAACAAACTGAGGGTTGATGGGGGGTGGGAGGGAGGAGAGGGTGGGTGATGGGTATTGAGGAGGGCACCTTTTGGGATGAGCACTGGGTGTTGTATGGAAACCAATTTGTCAATAAATTTCATAAAAAAAAAAAGAACTTAACCATTGTAATAGATTTAAGAGTGGTATTAGAAAGCATTCAGCATCAAATCGAAGACACACATAATAAAAAATAATAATAATGTAGCAATCTTATACCTGATTGTAAAACATAATATTACATTTTCAATTTTACGGAGTTAAATTTTTCCCACGGATCTATTTAAAAACTTTAGAAAATGTGTTATCTAAAAATAATGGGGGAGGACACGTGTATTTTACTTTTAAATAGTTCATAGTTTAGTAGTATTTCTTAAGTTACATTTTAAAACGTATGATTTAAAAGTTTATTTTTGCCACTTATTAGCATGTCCCTATATGTTTCCCTTTTTTCAGGACTTATGATGAAAATTAAATACATTTTTCCTGGATTTTTGTAGTACATAATATTTTACTTCTCGTCTCTACTTGTGATATAAACAACTCTATGAAAGAACTGTAAAGGAAGGTGGTTTATTAGAAACTTTTATGAGAGCCTAAATAAAAATCCCTATACAAATCTAAGGAACCATAAAATTTTTTGCAATTATGACGCCTTAATCTATAACAATAGAATCTGGTGAGATGAACAAAACAAAACAAACAAAGAAAAAATGCCACCCAGTCCACTCTTGGGCACTTGTAATGATGAAGATTTCTTTCCTACTAGAGGTTCATAACCAATGGTGGTTAGGAAAAGGACCGAAGCAAAAATTCTGCCATTTTGCGACGTTTTTCATGGCATTTCGCAACTGCCAGCTCATGAAAATTGAGCATAGAAAAACAGAGCGCTGGCTCCTGAATATTTTTGCCTGGGTGTAACATACCCTCCCACCACAGCCCATTGGCCAGTTTTTGGTTATAGAGCACAGCCTCTCTCTCTAAGGGGCTGAGAAATGTGGGAAAACAGGGTTTCATTAGTAAACGATACCGGTCTCTGTTACAGTCTTCCCTCCTGGTGTTTAAATACCCTTTTGCATCCTTTTTTTCTATACATAGAACTAACTAGATCCCTGACAAGGAAAATCGCCCTAAAGTACTGTCTCATTCGCTATCAACTGAACATTTGTGTCCTGTCCCCAAAGTTCATAGTTGAAATCTAATACCCCGTGGATGGCATTTGGAGGTGAGGCTTTGGGAGGTACTTAGGCCACGAGGGTGGAACCCATGTGAATGGGGTTAGTGCCCTGATAAAAGAAGTCTGAAGATAATTACTTTCCCCTTCTACCAGGTGAAGACACACTGAACAGAAGACCATTTGTGAACAAGGAAGCAAGTCCTCACAGGGCGCCACATCTGCTGGTGCCTTGATTTTGGACATGTCAGCCTTCAGAACTGTGAGAAGTAAATGTTTGTCGTTTAAACCATACAGTCTGTGGTATTGTGTTACAGAAATCCGAACAGACTAAGGTAGCGTCGCTGCATCCAGCTTAATGTCTGATGCACAAATATTTCTGCATCCTCAGCAAATTAGTAACCAAAATTGTAACTTTTGGGGTCTCTGGTTTATTAGAACAAGTTGCAAAATTGTTATGCATTAATATGTATACCAGCACACAAAAAAGGAAAAGCATATACTCTGTAACATTTTACTCACTGTAATCGAAGGCTTTCATTGAACTGATGGCATGTTTATAATTATCATAAATGCTATGTATGATATCATTGTTACAATTTAGTGTTGAAAAATGCCTGGAACCTTTGCTTTGTTGGTAAAAGCTGGAAGGAATTCAAATTTATATGTAATAAAATGAAATGCTTTTAGCCATCTGCAAGCTAAAACATAAAAGTTATCCAGCATTCATAAGTATGTCCTCCAAAAAAATTTTTGAAACATTGAAGAAACATTAGATTAATAATTAAAAATGCATGAACTTAGTGCCGCTTACACACCAGAGTAGACTATCAGGCTAGTTTTGTAAAGCTATTTGATTACTTAGTATTTTATGTGAGTTTCTATCTCTTTGGTCTTCTTCCATAAAGGATTGTTTTGAGGGAAAAAAAAATAATGTGCTCCTAAAAATTGACTTCTGACCTCAGGTACCGTGTTTTCAGATGAATATTCTTTAGTGTATATTTTCTTTAAAAATTTTTTTCAATGTTTATTTATTTTTGAGAGACAGAGACAGAGCATAAGTGGGGGAGGGCAGAGAGAGAGGGACACACAGAGCCCGAAGCAGGTTCCAGGCTCTGAGCTGTCGGCACACAGCCCGATGCTGGGCTCAAACCCATGAACGGTGAGATCATGACCGGAGCCGAAGTCGGATGCTTAACTGACTGAACCACCCAGGTGCCCCTAGTTTATGTTTTCTTTTAAAAAATCAAATAGTCTGTTTGTGGTTTGATACATGTTTCCATGGAAATTAATCATTTAGCTATCAAATAAAGGATTTTTTAAAATGAGGATTAGTATGATACTTTTATGAACCAGCTGAAATAATGAATAGAGAAGACCACAGGCATCTAGCTTGCACGGTTGAAAAGTTTGGGGAAACTGGCAACTATTACCTAGCTTATGTGTTTGCACTTTAGTTTCCTATTAAACCAGCAAATAAGCAGTGCATTGGATCTAGGACTTTTTAAAAATTCTATTTATTTATTTTCAGGGAGAGAGAGAGCACGTGCACACAAAGGGCAGAAAGAGTGGGAAAGAGAATTCCAAGCAGGCTCCACGCTGTCAGCACGGAGCCAGGTGCGGGGCTCAGTCCCACAAACCTGTGAGATCATGACCTGACACTTAACCAAGTGAGCCACCCAGGTGCCCCAGCAATGTGTTGGATTCAGATGCTAAGTATCCAAGTAGAACTATGGGTCAGAAAATATTTGTACAAAGAAGACTCACTAAAAAGTTGTAACCACAAAATAAACACAAATTTATAGATAGTATTTCAAGAGCAGTCATATATATTAACTGGATAAAAAAACCCATGAAATAAGACAATAAGAAAGAATTATAAAATATTATAATTTTTTTTAATTGCCAAAAAGAAAAACTTGGGAAGAAAAAGATCTTACAGACTCAGATAAAATTGCAAATGGAAGAAAATATTTTACACGTGATGGTCAAACTAGAAAGAATATAAGAGAACAATGCACAAATTACAGTATGCCAAAAAGTGGTGAGAAAGAAAATTTCTTAAACCAGAAACCATAAAACAATTTCAAAAATACATAAATACATTCCTTTTGAAGGATTAAAAATAAATTACAGATCAAGAGATGCTGGAAAGATACAAGTCAAAAAAAAAAAAAAAAAGCAGAGGACGTAATTCTTATATATGAGTCCTGACCAAAAGAACTAAGAGAGAAAGACAGATACTTTATAATGATTAGGGGTACAGTTCCCACTGGCTAGCTAGCAGATAGGAAAACATATGCACACAATTACATAGCAAAAACTGACATGAGATGAAATAACAGAAGACTCAAGGAGAAACAAAGATAATAAAACCTTTTTATATACTTTTCAGTTACTCAATATTTTATATGAATTTCTTTGTTATTCTTCCAGAGTGAATTGACTTTTGGTGGGGTGGGGGAAAAGTGATGTACTTGTACTAAAATTTGATGTGTGAACTAGTAAAGCATGTTTTAAGATGGAAATTCATACGTGTATATAGCAACAATAGTAATTGTACCATTTATTTTATTTTATTTTTATTATATATTTTAATTTATTTGAGAGAGAGAGAGAGAGAGTGCACCTGCACCTGTAAGTGAGTGGGGGGGGGGAGAGACAAAGAGAGAGAGAGAGAGAGAGAGAGAGAGAGAGAGAGAGAGAGAGAATCTTAAGCAGACTCCACACGCAGCATGGAGCCTGACTCACAACTTGATTTCACGACCCTGGGACCATGACCTGAGCCAAAATCAAAAGTCTGTTGCTTAATCTACTGAGCCATCCTGGTGCCCCTGTACCATATTTTTCAGATACAGTGAAATATTCACAACATTTTTTAATAGCGTGACTAAAGTAAACAACTCAAGAAATTCAAAGGAATAATACAAAGAAATTACATACCAGGTTCTGGAGATATAATGTGCACATGGTGACTACTGTAATTGTATTATCTACTTAAAATTGGCTGAGAGAGTAGGTCTACAGTGTTCTCATTGCACACACATACATGAGAATGGTAACAATATGAGGTGATGAGTATGTTAATTACCTTGATTCTGGTAACTATTTCACAAAGTATACATATATCAAAACATCCCATTGTATACAGTAAATATATACAGTTTTTATTTGTCATAATGCCTTAATGAATCTGGGGATTAAAAGGAAATAGTAGGAGGAATTAACAACAAACCAAAACAAGAAAAAACAAAACACTTTATGCCAAAAATTTAAAAACAAATAAACAACAATGACAATGTTTTTTAAGGAACCCTCACTTCAAAAACAAAATTAGGTAAAAATTTTAAATTTCTCAAATATAATGATAACATATAAATAATAATCCCCATGCTAAAGAATCCAGAAAAATCATGTACCAGAGGAATATTTGTAGCATAAGACATTAATATCAGTATAATTTTCAAATGACCTATAAACGTATAAAACCTATAAAAACATATAGTACTTCTCAAAGGCACATAATTATGCTAGAACAAACACAAAGCCCTACTATGTCCCTATGTTTAAAAGACTGTGGTATTGGCCTATAAATAGACAGACTTTGGAAAAAATAGAAATTTCAGAAACATAAACTATAGCATGTGGGAATTTAGGGTACAAAAAATGTCATTTCAAAACAATTGGGGAGACCTGAATTTTGTAACTAAGAATATTTGGGATAACTGGGTAGTCATATGGAAAAAAAAAGAAAAGATAAAACTATATCAATCCTTACACCTTAGCCAAGGATAAATGACAAATAAATCAAATTGTTAGATTGAGAAAATAAATGATTCTATTAATCCATGAAAAAATATGGAGAACAAAGTGAATGTTACTAAGTGAAAGAAGCCAATCTGGAAAGGGTATATACTGTGTGATTCCAACTGTATGACGTTCTTTAAAAGGCAAAACTATGGGGGCAGTAAAAGATCAGAGGTTGCCAAAATTGGGGAAAAAGGAATTAATAGGGGAAGCACAGAGGATTTTCAGGGCAGTGAAAGTACTCTGCATGCTATTTAATGATGTATACATGTCATTATTCATTTGTCCAAACCCATTGAGTCTACAACACCAAGAGCGAACCCTATGGTAAACCGTATGGACTCTGCACTGATGTAGGTTCATCAGTTGTAACAAATGTACCACTCCGGTGCCACGTATTAATAGTGAAGCAATATGTGTGCATATGGATGCAAAGGGCGTATGAGAAATCTTGTACGTTTCCATTCAATTTTGCTTTGAACCTAAGAACTCCTCTAAAATCACTAGTCTTAATAAAAAAGAAATGATTGATTCTAGTTAATAGGTAAAGAAGGAATAATAGAACCTGAGTGTTATCATTTAATTTTTTAATTTTTAATTTATTTTTATTTTTTTAAATTTATTTTAATGTCTATTTATTTTTGTGAGAGAGAGAGAGAAAGAGGGAGACAGAATATGAGTGGGGGAGGGGCAGACAGAGAGAGAAGGAGAGAATCTGAAGCAGGATCCAGCCTCGGAGCTGTCAACACAGAGCTCAATGCAGGGCTTGAACTCACGAACCACGATCATGACCTGAGCAGAAGTGGGCCACTTAACCCATTGAGCCACCCAGGTGCCCCATCATTTTATTTTTCTAACGTTTATTTATTTTTGACTGGGGGGAGGGCAGAAAGAGAAGAAGAAACAGAATCTGAAGCAGGCTGCGGGCTCTGAGCTGCCAGCACAGAGCCCTACACAGAACTTAAACTCATGAACCAGAAGATCATGACCTGTGCTGAAGTTGGACGTTTCACTGACTGAACCACGCAGGCACCCCAATGAATATTATTATTTTAAAAAGCTTTTTGAAACAAAAAATGTAGACAATAGTAATCAGTAAGGTTATCATCAATACTGGGAGACCTTGGATAGTATGTGTATTCCGTTTGGGTTGCACCTCACCATCTATGAGGCATTCCTACTGAATATGGGGACTGGATCAAATTAGATCTCCAGATTTAATACCAGAAAAAATAACTGGCAGAGTGTAGACAACACCAGGGAACAGAGGCCTATGCCATGGGAATGCATTTTGCAGAGTCTAACATATGATATACATAATTTACAGCATAAATTTAATAAATTAATAAAATGAATTATAAGGCCAGAGGAAAAGACAAGAAAGCCACAAAAGATAAAACATGAATATAAAATGTATGGACTTTGACTAAATCAACTAGATTTTTTTTAATGCTGTGAGTGGAAAAATTTGAACACTTTCTAGATTAAGTAAATGTTTTATAGTAACCATTAATTTTCAGGATGGATAATGGCTTATGTCTTCATTTTAAAATATGCTGTATCTTCTTTTTAAGCATATTTATTTACTTTGAAAGAGAGGGAGAGTGCAAGTGGGAAAGGGGCACAGAGAGAGGGAGAGAGAATCCCATGCAAGGCTCATTTCCACAAACCACAAAATCATGACTTGAGCTGAAACCAAGAGTTGGATGCTTAAACAACTGAGCCACTCAGACCCCCCTTAAAACCTGTGGTATCTTTTAAAGATGCACACAAATATTATCATGAAAATTTTGATTTCTATGGTTGATTTCACAATAAGTGTGTATGAATGTTATAGATGACATAAGAATAAGTAAGTGTTGGGAGGGGGCTGGCTGGCTCAGTTGGTAGAGCATGTGACTCGATCTCCGGGTTGTGAGTTGGAGCCCCATATTGGGCATAGAGCCTACTTTAAATAAATAAATAAATAAATAAATAAATAAATAAATAAATAAAGCTATGTCTTGATATTTGTTGGATGGCAGCTCTTTATACTCTTATCTTTTCTATTGTATACATTGGAAATTCTCCACAATAAAAAAGTGCAATTTTTTGAAAATAAATAGCTTACTTCTATAGGAGTGATACTAAATAATTTAATTTACTGTTTATGAGATGATTTTCTTCTCTCGTGGTTAAATATAATTTTACAAGCTTATGTTTTCAAAATATGTTAGGTTATTTTGATGTAACCTTGAATACATGGACCTCATGGAAAACTTTGGGATGTATTTTACACTTTATTTGACTGGATAAGCTGAAAATGAAACGTATTTCAGACAGGAGCTCAGCCTGAAACATAATGTAGAGGACACTGCTCTAGGTTCTCATTGTTAATCTCACTCTTATTTTTAGTTGGAGATCCTGCAATCAATGTTGAAGCATTAATTTAGAGCAAGAAAGTTGAAAAATCACCACTTGTAACAAATTTGGACCTTTTGTCATTGATCATGTTCCCGAGGAAATTGCTGAAGCAGAAAAATTCTACTGGACTGCTAAATGCCAGAAACATAATGGAAAGTTGCCACTTTGACAATATTGATACTATATACATACACACATATATATATGGTTTCAAAAAATATATATATATATGGTTTGAATGGAACATAGCAATAAAATAAATATTTTGGTCTGCTGTGCTTGATTTGAAAAACAGCAAAGGATGTCACAAGTGTTATAGTATTTAGATTAGACTCAATTCCAAAAAATAAAAAATAAAAAACCAAAACCATAATATATACACCACTAATATATGAACTTATATTTTGGTGGGAAGAAAATGAAATACATCTATAGTTACCTTTCATTTGGCATTATTGGGCATTAGTAAAGTGTACATAAATGAGGCACATAATCTTGTTTGCCTTTGTCACAATTTAGAGGGTTTTGAATTGAAATAATGAAATAATTAGTTGGATTCCTATTTGAATTACTAAGCTTTAATTTCTTGTAATGACTAAAAGAAATAATCAATAGTTTGCTATCTGTTTTACATCACATAACTCAATTGGAAAATAGAGTGTCTTGTCAAATAAAAACCACAAATTTATTTTGTGATTTCTAACAATGACTGATTGGATCATTATAGCAATCTATCTTTATTATCCTACTCTAAATTTAAATAGATTTAGTACTAATTAGTTTAGTATTCAAATTCTTTAAATGACCAAGTTGTCTGCCATGCTATGCTAATTAGTTGCTAAAGCCAACACCGCCCCTCGGTATCTCTTGAAATCATGGCAGCTCATCTCCAGAAAACGTACTTCTTGAATACACCCCATATTCTTACAGACCCAAGATGACTGAAATAAAGTATATATACAATTTTCCTGTACTGAATCAATTGTAGCTGAAGCTGTCAGCACCACGTTCAAATCCTTCAGTCCTGATACTGCAGTGATACTTGTCCAATTTCCAACAGTCAGCATCTGTGTTTCTTTGCCTGATAACTTTCTCTGTCAACTGACACCTGATTAGACCTCATATGCTCTAGGCCTGTAATGCTGTGAAATACTGACCACCATCTTCAGACCCCACTCCAGGAGTCATCCTGTAATGACTTGCAGGGCTTAATAAATAAATAAATCTGTCTCAAGTGGGATTACTTTTAGATAAGTGTTTCTAAACTAGAATTCAGGTTTGTTTTTTTTTTAGTGGAATCAAGCTCCAGTTATTCATAAAGGTGATTATTGATAGTATACCATTTAATGTAGGACCTCCGGTTTCCATTACACTTTCCTATTTTACACCAGTGGTTCCTAGGATAAACTTCTAAATAAACTACTGGCACTTGAACTCTTCTTTTGTGTTGTAGACTCTCAGTCTAAAGTTCTCTCTTGTCTAGCAAGAGAGCAGGATACAGGATGAAAAACAAGAGATGACTAACATCCAGGAAAAGACAAGAGCCCTGAATAAGGGTCCTTGCCCCATATTTATTAAGATCATAAGGCTTACAAACATGATGGGCATTCACAAAGAGACAAGGAAACTGTGAACATTAACTCATGGGTATGAGGGAAAGGGGGTTTTTAAGATATGCGGTGTTTGGGGTTTGGGTCACTATAAAACAAAACTCTGGCACTGGACAGATGGGCAGATGGTTGTTAATGGCAGACAGGAGGCGCCATGTCTGTTTATCTTAGCTATCCTAGGGTAGAAGACAGATGGGAATAACCTCAGGATTAACAAGGCACCTTTCTTTTGTTAATCATCTCCGCTCTGGGCAGCTTCACCTGCAGCACAATGCAGGGTCTATAGCCCTGTTTGCCTGCTTTCTTAATTTGGTCCTTCCTTCCTGTGAAAGCAGCTTTCGGCTATAGTATAAAATTGGGAGGTGTTTTAGCCCTGAACACCTAATCTTGCTTACCTCATATATGTTTGTATTGTGTGCCTTTGCACCCCTCTCTGTTCTGGGAACTTTGCCCCTCCCTCTCTATTCTGGGAGCTCTGCGCCCCCTCTCTAGTCTGGGTACCTTTGTACCTCCCTATTCTTGGTACCTTTGCACCTCCCTATTCTGGGTTGCTAATCTTGTTTACCCAAACTCCGGTGTGAGCATCCCATGGCTTTGTACTTCTTTATGTCTTGTTAACCCATTGGTGTAAGCCTGGGACATTCCTAAGCTTATTCCCCACAGTTTTGGGATCTGATTTGGAGAGCTTAAACATAGACACCTAGTAACAGACTTTGTCCTAGCAAGTAGGTCCTTGGGATGGAATCCTGTCATTGACTGACATGCGAGCCAGATATCAGCCAGCCTCCCTTTGCTCTTTTTCATTCAGGTGATGTATATTACCGTTTGTAATACTATCACATATTGTGAATGGGGATGCATGTAATTGGAAACATTCACTTGTCAATGCAACATCTATAGTGTTTGAGAGGAATAACAAGTAATTATAAAGATTGTAGGGTTTGTTGCTCGTTGCAAGGAGCCACATACAAATAACAGGCCTAAAATAGATAACTATGAATTCATGGCTTGGTGTGAAAGCTAGAAGGCCACTGTGGCAAGGGCTCATTTCTTTAAGCTAGACAAAAGCTGTGCTGATAAGATTCCCAGTATCAGATTATGTGATATCAGAGTTACAAAAACATAAAGCATACAAAAACATGTTTTATGCTAGAGTTGTAGTCTGATAGGTTAGTCATGGAACCTGAAACCTTGAGTACCTGCATTTAGGTGAATACACTTTAGATCCCCCAAATTCCAGATTTACGTTGGTCCTTACCACTCTTGTCCTTAGCATCATAGTCATTCATGTCCAGTGTCCTGAAATCATTATCTGTGATAGAAGAAATAATCCTCTCCTTTTCGCTAGGGGTAGTAGAAAGGAAAGCACATGAAGACCTCAGTTGAAGTACATCTCTCACAAGATTATAACTGATATTCTTAAATTCTGCTTCAACTTCACCTCAATAAGATAGGGAAGGATAAAGCCTTATCTCCCACTACATAGCAAGAGCAACTATCAAGGTAAAAATGTTGTGTATATTATCATGAATGTCAATTCAGAGGAGCTATGTGTCATTATCAAAATCTTACCAGTTTTCAATATTTACATAGTAATTTAGCAAATGAGTAGCTTAGAAAAATGAGTTTTAGCTTAACACTGGCAATGGGAAGCCTTTCTTCTGATTACCTTCACTTCAATAAGTACTTGCTCCAAACACACTTTCAAAATGAAATGCTTGGCAAGAGGCAAATGGATAGAGCTACTCTATGATCAGTTGATGATTTATTAATGTCTCAGGATGTAAGTGTCCTGCTTTCTATGCACTGCCATCATCCATATGTCCTAGATCACCATTCTGTCTTCCCCATTTGCTGACCTTCAATTTTAACTGTGTTGCTTCCATATCCAAGTATACCTGATTTCTACGTATTCTTTACCTCCAAATATGTCAGCTATATATATCAATTTCCAGGAATACAAAAACTGATGTCTCAAATTATTTTGTGCTTATGTGTGTGGCTGTTGGATTGCAACCCACTCAGGAGCTTACTGGGAATAATCTGAAATTGACCCCTGTTTTTAGAGGGCAAAGAGAAACTAAAGAAAAAGGCCACTCCAGGTTGCTGGTAGCAGTTTTAATAATAGCAAAGGGAACTTGCATGAGTCTTGTCTCATGTGGCAGCAAGACAAATGGATCCCACCACCTTCCCTTCAATTTTCAAAGTTTAAAAAGAGACCTTATCTCTGTGAACTCAGTCACATGTATCGTCCTGGTGTTTTCAATACCATATCCCTATCTTAAGGCTATGTCCTTGGAGCAGTTTCTGGGAGTGGAGGGGGAAAGGTATGAAGAACCCACATTGCAAAGACACGGAGAGGATGAGGAGCCTCTGAGTGCTTGGGTCCAGCTCACCAATCAGTGGTCACATCTTTCGGATGACATTTCCCAACAATGACTCTGAAATTACATTTTATGTAGATATTATTATAATACTGTAGCATTGTAATGTCAACAAGTTTATCTCAAAGGAATTTAAAAGTAATTAATCTCAAGTGTAGAATAGGAAAATGATTATAAAGAACAAGGCAATTTACAAGAATTTTTTTAAGTTAATGTTTTTTAGTTGAGATAAGGTGTACATTGTGTTGATCTGATAATTTACTACTGTAGCATTACCTCTCCCCTACATTATATTGCAAAATTATCAGTTTTGTGTGTGTGTGTGTGTGTGTGTGTGTGTGTGTGTGTGGCAAGAACATTTAAGGTCTAATTTCTTAGCAACTGTGAAAGATACAGTAGAGCATAGTTGACTTTAACCACAATATTGTGCATTAGATCTCCAGAGCATGTTCATTTTCTGTCAGTTTTTACACTTTGGCCTGTATCTATCTCCCCAATTCCACCACCACCTCCCAACCGCTGAAAACCAACAGTCTACCCTCTGTTTCTATGATTTTAACTTTTTTTAATTCCACATATAAGTGGTACCATGCAATATTTGTCTTTCTCTGACTTATTTCACTTGGCATAATGACCTCAAGGTCCATCCATGTTGCCACAAATGGCAGGATTTCCTTCTTTCTCATGGTTGAGTAATAGTCCTCTCTCTCTCTCTGTATATATATATATATATATATATATATATATATATATAAAATATATAATTTATTCAAAGGATACAGGAGTGCTGATGCATAGGGGCACATGTACTCCAATATTTATAGCAGTGCTTTCAACAATCGCCAAATTATGGAAAGAGCATAAATGTCCATCAACTAATGAATGGATAAAGAAGATGTAGTTTATATACTCAATGGAATACTACTTGGCAATCAGAAAGAATGAAATTCTACCATTTGCAGCAATGTGAATGGAACTGAAGGGTATTATGCTAAGTGAAATAAATCAGTCAGAGAAAGACACATATCATATGTCTTCACTCATATGTGGAACATGAGAAAGTTAACAGAAGACCATGGGGGAAGGGAAGGGTAACAAAATAGTTGCAAACAGAGGGAGGGAGGCAAACCATAAGAGACCCTTAAATACAGAGAACAAACTGAGGGTTGATGGTGGGGGGAGAGGGGAAATGGGTGATGGGCATTGAGGAGGGCACTTGCTGGGATGAGCACTGGGTATTGTATGTAAGCTATGAGTCACGGGAATTTACCCCCAAAACCAAGAGTATACTGTGTACACTGTTAGCCAACTTGTCAATAAATTATATATAAAAAAAAAATAAATGAATTTGGAGATGAAAAACAAAAAAATAAAGGACAATATATAAAATTTGATAGGAAAGTTAATGTTTAAAAATAAGTGTTATTGATTTTAATTTGATTGTAAAAATAAGTGTTTTTATTAATTTTATGCATTTGATTTATGTTCATTTTTGGATTTATATTTTATAACATGGTTTATGAAAGAAAAATGAAAATCTTCCTAATGGAATGTAAATTGATATTTTATTACGCCAATTGAATATTTTTTTTATAAAACTTATACACAGAGAAATGAATATCTTGTCTCATAAGAATTTAGAAACATTGAAATTCATTGGGGAAACTGATTTACTTTTCCTATTGAAATTTACATAACCACTTAGCATCATTATCTCCACTTTTCTATGAATTTCTATAAAAGAAATAAACTGTCTTTTGTTTAGTATCAAAGAACACATAGATAATATATGACCTCATTTATTTCATGTCCCAACATTGGTGATACAAAGTCATTTGACAATGCTGTAATAAATCATCACTTAAAAAAATGTAAAACTGTTAAGTCAAAAAACCAAGATGTTAAAGGGAAAGGTGGGTGTATATTCTGGAATGTAATCATCATCATAATAATACAGTTATTATGGGGGTAGGATAATTTATATTGAGCTAGAAAATCATTCATTTTCTCTATTTTTCAAATTTTTACAGATTTCATGTAGTTTTTTTTACCTTAAAGTTATTTTTTTTATTTTTATTATGTGTACTTTTGCATACTTTTAAACGGTAACCTTATTAGCAGCAATTATTAATAAGAATGGAATTTTTCATGACACAATTATAACCACCACACATAATCATGTACAGTATTAACATTTTAATATTTTTATCTCTAATTGAGGTATTTCTATTGCTGGTAAATTTGGGGGTATCATAATATATTTCAATGTGTCTACATTTTATTAATAACTTTCAGGAAGCTATAGTATGGGCTAAAACTATGAGACTCTTTAAGGATCTTTAATAGAGATTTACTAAGAGAAGATCCGGAGTTACACAGGATCTCCATAGCCTTTTAAATGGTGGATAATTTATTTTTTAGAGAAAATCAGGATATATTAAACCATTCTGCAGTTTTTGATACATTATATTGCATATTAAGATTATGTTGGGATATCTTGCCATTATTCATATATTACTGATACTTCCTATTTGGTAATATTCAGGAGCATACTTATTGGGTTAGGTGTTATGAACATTTTTAAGAATTCTTATGCAAATTGTCAAATTGTTTTCCAGCATTGGGCTGAATTCTGACAAGTGATCACAATTAAACAGAATACGAATTTTTTATCAATTAGGATGCCATTGTTAGAATTTGCAATGACTTGATAATGAGGTAAGAATTTTTTTTCAACCTGTTGATTAGGGTTTTGACCATCGTCTTCCATAAATGTTCATGTCCTGAGAAAGAAAGATCTAGTAACAGACTGGAGTTCCCTTTTTCACTGGGGTACTCTGATGGAATGATTTCGCCAAACAGACGGACCTCTTTGTAAATACGCTAATCATATTTGCTAAAAGAATATTACTGACAAGTTCTAATGTCTACCAAATTGTACTTAGCAGGACATATCCAATCTGCTTAAATAGTTCATAGTTAATACCCCTGCATTTTATGGTTTTAAGGGGCATGTCCAGAATAATGACTAAAACAGGGATGGCTTGCTTTCTGGTCCTGATAATACTCTGTTTCTTAATCTGTGTGCCAGTTGCATGGATGTGATCAGTTTGTAAAATTTTGGCCAGCTGTCCACTTTATTTTGTGTTCTATTCTGCATGCATATTTGAATACAAATAAGTTTATTTAAAAGGAATGAGTTTCTTACGTTTCTGAGGGATTTTATAGCTTTTGCCTCTTCCTTACAAACATTGACTCGCCATCACTCATTTATCCACCCATTCATTCAATGTATATTTATTCAGTACCTAATGTGTCTTTCAGGCATTTATCAAAAAACTAGAACAAGAGAAAAGTATTCACCTCTTGCCTGGAGCTTGCATTCTACCAGAGACAAGCAAAATACTAAAATAAGTGAGTATAATATTTCAAAACAAAATAAGCTTTGGCTGTCAAAGGATGTATGAAGGCATTTAACAGAGGTGTTTGGGCAGATTTTACAAGGAGGTAGTCTTGTTGTGAATCTTGGCTCATGAGAAGCCAGCTATGTGAAAGGCCAGGAAAAGGAGTTTTGAATTGAATTAAAAGGTCCTGAGAAACTTCTTGGCAGGTACTTGGCATAAAAAACCATCAGCATGGTGGAACATGATTGGAACATGGATTGGCTGGGGTCCCTTAAGCCATGGTAAAATGTTCTCAGTATAAGAGAAGATCGAGTGTTGAGAACATGTACTTTGGACCTTCTACCTTGAAAAACACAGTCCTTATTCAAAACCATGGATTTTTTTCCCTTGTGTTATTGCAGTCCCCAAATTAGGTAAACATTTTTTAGTAATGCACTCTTTATCAATATATAACTAATCTGTGGAAGTAACTACTCTTCTAGTTGATGGCTCTCATGTATAAAATTCCATACAGCCACAAGCAATTATCACAGAACTTCTGAGAGAGTAGAAGGTCTCCTAATAAATTGCTCAGGAAGTAAAGTTTTTGCTCCAAAGTCTCCTTAACAAACTGCTACTTACAGCTTTAGTGTAAAACAACACACAAGTAATTGGTCAAATTCAGGGTAATTAGCTATAATTCAGATTGTGATGTTGAACTTGCATAACATTAAAAAATAAAAGTTGATTTGCTTGTCAAATGTTAAAGACAACATTTTGGATTAATTGGGGTGAGGGTATTTGCATATAGGCCACTCTAATCTATTTAATTTTTATTTCAATGAAATGGAAATAATTTTAAGAGAATCTCACACATTCAATGGTTCACAGAGCTGTCTGTGTATGTGTCTAATACAAAACTTCTGCTAATTCAGATGAAACCTGAGTATAATTTATTACTCTTAATTAGTGTAAATGTGATGTAGTGAATTATGATGAAGCTGATAATATGCATTTTATAAAAATGTATGTAAAGCATACATATAAAGTACGTATATATATTCCTTTAGTCCCTTATAAAATAAATACCTGTCCTCATGCTCTCTAATGGAAAATGCTCAATGATCTCAGGCTATCTATCTCTCTGGGTGTCAGTAATCATATATTTCCTGGTAAGTCTTCTAAAAAAAACTAAAAATATATTCAGCAAAGATTCAGACTGCAGCCCGTTAGCTTTCTTCGTCTTTTTCTCATTCGTGTCTTTTCTTGCCTTTTTGAAAAACCCGTCTTCTGCACACTTCCGTGATGCAACTTGTACCTTATCTATTCATAAATATTTATAATCCACAAACATTTTATTAATCCATACTGCTACCCACTGCTCCATAAATGCCATTGGATATACTTATGAAGCATTCAGCATGTGTTGTCTTTTACTCAGGTAGGTACTGTGCTGTCCTATAATATAAAAATATGTGCTTCTAGAGTATGAGTTTCTGGTAAGCCTTTAACAGGTTTGCAGGACAAGAACACAACAGTCAGGTAAGAGACTCATTTCACATCAGGATATAACATTGACGGGGATATATTTTGTCAAAACAGCTGTTTCCCAACGATTCTAAAACACAACACACTTTCCCCTGAGTAGTTACTATGGAGAAATTAAATTGGTTAGAACAGATGCCGTACTCTCCGATGTTACTTGCTCCTTTTTATTGCTGAATCTGAGGAAATGCACCATGACCTAGTAACTGTAACGATGAAGTAAGTACGAAAGTGCCACAAACCACTGTCGAAACAAAACATAAAAACCACTCTCACAAGAAGGACATGGAAAATCTATTAATTATCCTCTAATCTTCTCCCCATGGAGATGGTAAATGGGATATGTAAGTGACGAGAAAAACTGAATTATACTGATTTTAAAAAGAAAGTGAGGGGCGCCTGGGTGGCTCAGTCGTTGAGCGTCCGACTTCGGCTCAGGTCATGATCTCACGGTCAGTGAGTTCGAGCCCCGCGTCCGGCTCTGTGCTGACAGCTCAGAGCCTGGAGCCTGTTTCGGATTCTGTGTCTCCCTCTCTTTCTGATCCTCCCCCGTTCATGCTCTGTCTTTCCCTGTCTCAAAAGTAAATAAACGTTAAAAAAAATTTTAATAAAAAAAAGTGAAATTCGTCATCAGAGAAGATACCTTAGAAACATTGCCACCTGGTTCAAAATGAAGGCAGATCAACCTACTGTGATTTTTCTGACTGTGAGGGAGGTAGCAGAAGATACACCAGCCAAATCAGTTAACTCAGAAGGTCAAGAGCTGAAGGTCAAGGTTCAGAGTTGGGGCTCCTTATGATCCCTGCAGCATCCCCAGGAAGCATATCCAGGTTCCAGGTGGATATACTATTGATATATAAAAAGTGAGGACAGCCATGGTAATCAAAACTGGGGTGTTAATTGACTGGCCAGTGCAATTATGATAAGCAAAGAATGGCAATTCTACCCAAGCTGATCTACAGCTGCCACAAAACCATGGAGAGTAAAAAAGAAACCAGTGTGATTATGATGACCTCCTTTCGAATAAACTGATAGATATCTGAAATGTTATAACCTTCTTCCTTGGTCTATCCCTGGAAAGCAGGGACCCACACGGTGTCCAAGAAAAAGAACTTTGATTATTAGCCGCTGATCAACTTAGATCATGCCCTCTAAATATAACTTAATAAAAGTATAGAGGCAGTATTATTACCATTATTGTATGATTGATATTTATTGGCTAACATTGAGATTCTAGCCAGGGGAACAAGTAGGTTGCTTGCTTTATCTGTTACCTCATGTAATCCTCACAAAACACTACACCCTATTTTTAAATATGAGGAAGCAGAGAAATTTAGATATAACCAGATTGCTTAAAATGGTCAAGCTAGAAAAATGACCAAGCTAGGATTCAAACATTGGAATGTATGAATCCAAAGCCCATAGTAGCCCCAGCAGATATATTCTACAGTTGTGTTGTAGAGAATTCTGTTGCTAATCTCTCATAAAATTACATGAAGAAGGACAAATAGTGGGTAAAATGTATAAGTGCATTATGATGAAAACATGTAAGCAAAATATTAACAAATAAAATCCAGCACTATGTGAAATAAGCAATAAGCCTAAATAGAATTGACAGTTTTCAAGAACACTAGTGGGCTTTAGTACCAAAGAGCATTTTAATATTTCACCATGATAATGCTTAAAAATTTAAAAACATATTAATTTTTACCAAATATGCTGATAGGCACTTGATTAAAGTAAAAAAAAAAAAATAAAGCTCGGATGAATGAATTGGAAGGATATTTACTCAACATAATTCAAAATGTGAACTTCAAAACAAGTATCTACTTCTAAAAAATATGCGCAAACATAATGTTAAAAACAAGTAAACATATCCATGGCTGTTTACCAAGTTATTTTTCATGCTTTGACTAGTGTTTTACATATTGGAACAAATACATTATATTATATTATCTACATTGCAAACCCTAGGAAATTCATTAGAGTATCTGGACTTCAGGTTGGGCATTGGTTTTTTAATAGATAAGCAAAAATCAATAGCTTGACTATGTAACAGAAATTACCAATTAAGACATATAATGAAAAACAAATCCCAGTCACAAAAGCTATAAAACTTTAAATTATGTAGAAATGGACTTTATAAGAAATTGGGAAAGTCCATATTAAGAAAATCATAAAAAGTTTCACTCTTTTAAAACAGAAATAAATGGTGATACAAACCATATAGGACAGGCAAAAATAATATATAGCTTTAATGTAATTGAAAAGCAAAATATCTATATCCTTTTTTGGGTGGGAAATTGGCAAATTCACTTTAAATTTCATGGGAAATAATAAATATGTGAGAACACCAAAAATATTTTTTAAAGATGCTTAATTATACTACATCACGGATTATGCTAAAAAACTACAGTTGTGAAAAGCGACAAATTTCCTCATAAGAAACATTGTTTAGATAAATACAACAATAGGAAATATACAGTCAGATGTATGTACAGGTTTTAATTGTATGAAAAATCATATTTTCAAATCAGAAAACAGGTTTGGACTTTATGTTAAGAATTTGAAAGAAAAATACTTTATATCTCTACCCCACATCATTTAAGAAAATAAGTTCCAAATAATTTAGGGCTTTTAAAACAGGGATATTTAAAACTACATATATCTACAGCAAACACAAGAAAAATATTATATTAATTTTGTAAGAAATAGCTTTTTTGTCACAAGAAAGCTAGAACCTATCATAGTTGTATTTATTTATTTTTAATTTTGTTAATGTTTATTTTATTTTTGAGAGAGAAAGACAGAGAGTGAGTAAGGGAGGATCAGAGGGAAGGAGACACGGAATCTGAAGCAGGCTTCAAGCTCTGAGCTGTCAGCATAGAACCAGATGCAGAGCTTGAACTTGTGAACCGTGAGATCACGACCTGAGCCGAAGTCAGACGCTTAACCTACTGAGTCCTCCAGGTGCCCCCCCCACCTCATAATTTTAAAAATTGGCTGAACAAACCACATAAAATTATAAACCCATATGTGGTACATCAAAAAATATTAAAACTTAGAAAACTAGAAAATATGTGCAATCCATATGACTATTTGAAAGAATGCTTCAAAGCAGAAACCATCGTGAGTTGGAGGTGAAGACAAGGACTTTATTAAACATGACTGCCGTAGGAGGTGGTGAGCAGTAGGAATTGGTATTGAACAAGGACTAGGGCAGAAGTGTTCTGAGAGAGGGTTGGTGGTCAAGCTAGGAGTCCTTTCTCAACATTCGTGTGAATTTATAACCAGTCAGCTCCTGTTGAGGAAGGAGAAGGGAACTGCAACCATCTACCTCCTGCTTGGTAATGGTTTGTTCCTCGAACTATAGAACCACCATTGCTCTTCTCAATTCTCAAAACTGCCTTCTGTGAGAAAGTTACAGATTGTACGTGGAAGAGTACAGCTTCTCAAAAATGATTTATTGTGAGTAACAAGAAGCCAAATTAAATTGGCTAAAGCAATAAGGGAACTCTATCTCTGATATCATTATCACTGAAATGTTTTGCCTCGAGTAAGACATCAGGAAGACAAGGAGAGTCACAATGTAATCGGTTTAAATTTGTTCCCTGGGTGTCTGTAGTCTGCCATCCTCCATATTTGTTGGCTCTCTTCTCAGCTGACTCAGAAGCTACATCACTCTCGACAGCTGGAGTGATCACGTGTTTCTTTTTCATAATCAGAGACATGAAGATGGTGTAAGTTACCATCAAGTTTATGAGTATAATTTCTAGGCTTTCCTTTAATTGGCCCAAAGTAGATCTCCTTCCTACTCTTAACTCCATTTGGCCCCACGTGGGTCTTCCCTCACCAGGCTATGAATATATATGGCAAATAAACAACTGTGGATCTCATCTGCCCCATGTCGGGCGGTGGTGTTCCTCCCTGTAACCCTAGAGTGAGAATCCCTCCCTCGCTTACAGGGTGGATAGGAGGTGATCAAAATATTCCTTGTCCAGACCACCACTTGTCTAAACTCAAAACTCATCTAATTGCCTGCTGTGTAACTCTGTCTGGATGTCCAGTAAGTGCGTCAAATTAAAAACTTCCAAAACTGAGCTACAATAGCCCAGAACTTAGCACAGACCTTGGTACACTGTGTGCATACAATGTGTGTTGCATAAATGGAGCTACAGGTTAAATGGGGACTCTCCTATTACCCAAATGTCCTTACAAGTTAACTTGAAAAACAAATGAGATGTTTAACAAGGATTCTAGATTTTCTCATTTTAATAACTTTCTTGATACAGATATAGATATGTGCGTATACGCTTGTGTTTTGTATATTCATGTATACATACAAATGTGTATGTCTCTATACGTATGGATGTCTTTTAGTATTTAGCATTTTGTCTTTCCCTCTTTTTCTCACTTTTTTTTTTTTTTTCCTTGTCATGCCAGCACTTTTTCGGGACTAAAAAATTTTGTATGGGCACTCTACACACATAGACACTTAATTTCCTGGCCTCTCCGGAAATTCTGGACAGGCTCTGCAATTTAAGTCTGATTTAATGACTGAATTTCACAGCAAGTCGTTCAAACACGTGCATTACCATTGAACAAGGCTCAGCATTATCCTTTTGGCTTCTCCCAGATCATCCAAATGATGGTGAGTGGTGAATCCACTTACAGAGAATGGAGACTCGTGTTTACCCTGACCTTTTCTGAACTGGGCAAGGGCCATGATAAATCCTATTTCAGTGGACAGTACCATGCCAGAGTGATAAAGGTGTCAGAAGGCCGGCTACGTAGTGGTTTGAGTTCTGGGAGTTACGGGGAGGAAAATACAGATAAGAGATCTACAATCCCAGGTCCCTTCCCACAAAAAGAGAGGCGGCCTTTGTGAGCTCCGCCCTCCTCCTGGCTCACAAACAAGACAGGGGTCCCGGTTTTTGTTTCTCTCCCCAGCTCCCCTTACCTTGCGCACCCCCTTGCAGCCCGAAACCCATGCCACCTGGCTGGGGGTGCCAAACCCACACCCTCTTTTTTTTTCACTTTAATATAAACGATTCTAAACAGCAGTTCAGTCATACTACGATATTTGTCTTAGGTATTGCTTTGCCGGTGTTGACAATGCTATTAAATAAGCATTTTGCAATTTTAGAGGGTTCAGTTCACCTTCCTAATCAACACAGAGAAGTAGATTTCTTTCATCATCTTCTGAAGGGAGGCAATGAGTGCCCAGAGATAGGAAAAGGTTTGTTTTGTCTTTTTTTTCTAATTTGTACAATTCGGGCTGAATTTTATTTCACTGGATTTCACTAGAATTTCAAAGTAGCCCATAAATCTACTGTATGCACATATAAAATAGTATATAATATATCCACATGTGTTTAGCTCATTCTAGGAAAATAAAGAAATATAGAATATTTAGAGCCCATATTATATAATGATATTGAAATGTTTATTCCTCATTGGTAAATGGAAACATAATGCACAGAAAAACAGCAAAATAATGTAATCAATTGTTAAAAGTATTATACATTAAGTCAGGGATTGTAGACTCTTTCTACAAGGCAAGACAATAAATATTTTAGATTTTGGTTGGCAGACCTTAGCCTATTGACCCCTACTGTAGGTAGTGAAATTGTGTTTTTTTATTAATTATGTATTATACTTTTCCAAATGTTCAAACTGTCAAAATCATATATTGCTTTTCTAATAAAATGCCAGTAAATAACATTAAAAATAAGGAGTGATAATTGAAGCATGTATTTATGATAGTGAAAAAGATACAGATTTAGTTATTAAAAATAACTAATAAATGACCTATAACTAATAACTAATAAAAATAACTAATAAATAACCTATAAATGATCACTTCCTACAGTGTTGAGGAAATAACAATACATCTGAAAGTTGTCTTCTAGCAAAAAATAAAAAAGTTCATTTATTAGCATTGCTTAGTCCCTATGACTCTCAAGAAGCTTTTTATTCACATGTAATTCTGCTGCTCATGGCTGGCAGTAAATTGCAATGCATTTTCACGTGCTAAATGCACTTCACACACATTCTTAAAAGTCAATCCAGCGTGGATCAGCAGTGCTGGAAAGAGAGGCAGACATTGAGAAATGGCACATCAGAAGTGTTAATCTGTCTAAAAGCTCATGAATTTTCTCAGACAGAGCTTGTCAGACAAACCTTGATTTATAAAGTAAATATGACACTTGCTGTAAATGTCACCTAGTCCTCACCTGACCTTACTGAGCCTCAGTTTTATTAGAGCAAGATGGGATTGTTGACCCCACCTCATCTATTTGTTGCTACATAAAAAGTCTATTCTACTGTCCTGGCTTAATCTCTAGCATACCCAGCATGGCTTAATTTTTCCCTCTTTTTTTCCCTCTGCATTTCTAGATAGATTTTAAAGGCAAATTTAGACACTCAGGCTATAATGTTCTATAATTTCACTAGAACTCTTTATTCATACTAAAAAATTTTACTCCAGTATTCTCCAAATCTACTTATCAATAGTCAGTAAAGTAATTTAGCCTATAGGAAGAGCTCTGCCAGAGAAGAGCCAATTTTAATTAAGATATCCAGAAAATTACCAGCCTCATATCTACAAGTCAGAAGGAGTCTAGGATTAGTTTCCATGCTGTGCCTTTGCTTCTGCATCAAGCTGCAGGATTCCATTAATGACTACCATATTGATCAGTCAGAACAACTTTGTTTCTGCTTTTGTTCCTGGTAGTCTGCCCTACAGCATGGAACAATCTGTCTCATACATGCTTCTTCTGTTATCCAGGAGTTGTCTCTGCTCCCACCAGCCTGAGCATGGCCTAGCACCCTTATAAAAGTGACCCATCCCATGGAATGACCCTAAAGCCATTTCAGCCTGACAGTAAATTGTCCACAAATGCACTTCTGTGTTCTTACCGTAGGCCTGAATCGACTTAAATATTAATGGCCAAATGCTCTATTACCATTTGGAGAAGAAATAGATCTAAGTCACAGAACCACCTCCTCTGACCCATATCTTGACCATTCTGACTTATTGCTGATCCTTCCAACATTCTCATTATGGGCCTGACTAAGTAGTCACCAAATAATCTGTCATTTCAGAATAGATCTACGGAACAATAAAAATAAAAGGAGAGAGATCTAGAACACCATGAGTGTCCTGCCATTTTCTTCCCTTCTATATTTTTTCCTTAGCATTTTGAAAGTTTCTCTTACACAGGAAAAGAAGTGAAGCATTTTACTTATAATGATAGTAATAATAGCTGACTCATAATTTCCATGAAAAATATTATCAATCGAACATGGTTTTTATCCCACTTTCTATTCCTGACTTTAAAGAAAACAAAAATGTCTTCAATTTCCCATTTATATTTAAAGGTTATTCTTTGTTTACTAAAACATAGTTATTGTGGTAAATATTACATAACACATGCTGTAAGTTAAAAAGACATACTATAGATAAGTAAAATGCTATATTGCTATGATAGTTACTTTACTAGAAAAATATTTAAAATAACCTATCCTCAAGAACTGAAATGATACCCAGACTAATGGAAAGGTTGCATCTACCTATGCTTTTGAGAAAATTCTTGATTTTGATTTTGAAGTCGATCAGACTCAACTAAGCCATGACACTTCTTTTTTTTTAATTTTTTTTAATGTTCATTTTTGAGAGGAGAGACAGAGACAGAGCACAAGCAGAGTAGGGGCCGGGAGAGGGAGAGAGAGAATTCAAAGCAGGCTACAGGCTCTGAGCTGTCAGCACAGAGCCTGATGTGAGGCTTGAACCCACAAACTGTGAGATCATGACCTGAGCCAAAGTTGAATGCCCAGCCGACTGAGCCACTCAGCCACCCCCCAGCCATGGCACTTTCTAACTAGTATTGCTTGTTATGATTTTATGTGTTTCAAAGTCCTAATATAAACATAAATAATAAAAGCCAAATGGCGACTGTTATAATCATGATGTAAAATAAGCAGCCATGCTTGCCTCTTCTTTTTTTTTTTTTGAATATTTATTTGAGAGAGAGAGAGAGAGAGAGAGAGAGAGAGAGAGAGAGAGAGAGAGAGAGAGAGAGAGAGCATGAGTGTGTGAGGAAAGGAGAGAGAGAGAGAGAGACACAGAGTCTGAGGCAGGCTCCAGGCTCTGGGCTGTCAGCACAGAGCCTGCTGCGGGACTTGAACCAATGAACCGCGAGATCATGGCCTGAGCTGAAGTCAGACGCTTAATTGACTGGGCCACCCAGGTGCCCCTGGGCTTGCTTCCATATCCCTACATATCACTACCTGACATATGGTATGTGTGCAATAAAGGAAAGCACCTCTGCTTTCATTCTATTTTATTTGAAGTTTCATGGACAATTTCAAATGTTTTATGACCAGGTCATCTACTTCGTCATTTGAAACGATGGTGGAGTATAATTTAAGCAGATACAATGACTATGAAATGATACTGAAGTGTTATTAGCAACAGTCGGTTTTAAATAATTGATCCACTTTATTCTCAACCAGCTGAAGTCACTGAGTGAGTAGTTTCAGGTGTGTATACTCAGTGAATTATAGTCATCAAATCTAGAAATTATAGAGCTGGGAACATCTGTGGCTTGCTCTGCGTTCCTGGGATGAGGTTTTGACCTCCATGTCATCTGCAGGTGCAGATTTATTCCATTTGCTTCAAAATGAAAATTGATTCTCTCTTGTCCCATCATAGCACATCATGTAGCAAATTACATCTTGACTTAGAGTTGGGTTGAGTCAGAGGTTTCCACTAATAGCCACATCTGAGGGAATTCATGACAGATGACTAAGCTGGTGTATCTCTATTGGCAAAGTAGACTATTGCACTCCACTCAGGAATTATGCCATAGTTTTGAGCCTCACAAATGCTTACACACTAGACATGTTCCTTAATTATAGCAACAGTCTATAAAATTTGACATTGCAAAATAATACTATTGGAGATAATTTTTAAAATGATGTTATTATTCAAATATAAAGCTCTTTTACTGAAATTTGTGGCTTTCCTTCTAATATAGAAAAGTTGTCAATGAAAAGCTGTATATAATTTTGGCTCTTTTATTCTAGGAATAAAAAAGCCTACCAGAAAACATTTTCAAATAATTTTAGATTATATTCTCAATGCTATCATCTAGAGTTATAAAGTGATAGTTTTCAAATGAGAGTTGGCATCTGTGACTAGAAAGGGGGCAGATGTCTATTTGGGCGTCTTTTTGAAGCACTTTGTGGACTGTTCTATCTAAATCTGTGTTTTTCTTCTTTTATCCATTTCATTTTAACATAATGCTCCTTCTCTTCCTTTTTATTTCTATTATGAAATTATTCTTTGTCATTGAAAACAATGACGTTGCTAATGTCTACACATCTATTTATTAATTCATGCATTACTTTGTGCATTAATTCCATAATTCAACATTTATTAAGCAATTACTTCATGTCAAGAGGAGACCTAATGAATATGAGATTAATAGATGAATACATCAATATTTTGATGTATAGTTTACATTTGAGCTGGTGAGCAGAGTTCATGTTTAAAAGATGTGATCCTTAAAAATGGTTGATCTTGGCTTCTGGCTAGAATGAAGTTACAGGGACCAAATTTATCCTCTCAGCTTAATTAAAATATTCACCAAATATATGAAACAAAGAGTTCAGATTTTGGAGAACTGGCATTTCAGAGAGTTATCCCTGAAAGAAAGAAAACAAAAACTGATGGGAATGACTTTGCCCCAGATTACAGAATGGAGAAAATTTTCAAGTCACAATTTAGGGAAATAGAGAAACCCAAACTAAGGCTAGCTAATCTTGGTTGAGTTGAGAAACAGCTAAGTATTCATGGAGGTAAAGGCAGCCAGAATCCATGGGCTGAGTACTAAGGAGAATGGTGCACAGAGAGAACTGTACAGAAAGGTCTAGTGATCAGAGGGTTTCTCGTTGAGTGTTCAGTTGAATTCCCATCAGTGCATACACATGAAGAAACTACTGGAGGATAAGAAAGAACCACCAGAGAGAAAACAGGTGGAATCTCTTCCAAAGCTCACATTTTAGAACTATGAGTCAATGTCAAACAGTGTAACATGTATGTATTATCTCAATGGAATCATATAAATTTTATCAATAGACCTACATGTATATGATCCACTGATGTTGACAAAGGCACCAAGGCAATTCCAAGGAGAAAGGATAACACTTTCAACAAATAGTGCTGGCTCAATTAGATAGTGATGTAAGAAAAATAAATAAATAATAAACATAAGATTTGGACATTTCACAATGGGGTTGAATTGTATGCCCCCATCCACTCAAAGAAATGTTGAATTCCTAACCCCTAGTGACTATGAACATAACCTTATTTGGTCATGGTATCTTTGCAGATGTTACCAAGGTGAGGTCATTATCAATGAGGATGAGCCCTACTCCAGTAGGCCTGGTGTTTTAAGAAGAAGGAAAACAGCAACACAAGGAGAAGAGTGCCATGTGAAGACACAAGATGGCTTGTGAGAGAAGATGGCCTTGAAGAGATGAAGACATAAACTGGAGTTCATTTTGCCCAAGCCAAAGATGGATTATTCCTAGCTTATTTCACTTAGCATAATGCCATGTGGTTCATCCATGTTGAAGCATTTATCAGAACTGCATTCCTTCTTGAGGCTGAATAGTATTCCATTGTATGTATGTACCACCCTCTTTAATCCGTTCATCCATTGATGGACCCTGGGTCACTTCTACCTCTCAGCTATGGTAGATAATGCCTCTATTAGCATGGGTATTAGCATGGGTATGCAAATATCTCTTCAAGACCCTGCTGTCAATTGTTCCATGTATACCCAGAAGTGAAATTGCTGGATTATATAGGGACACAGGTATCCTTTTGCAGTGATGAAATTATTCATTCTTTCGATTGTGATTATAAGGACAGAGTTATAGATGTTTACCATAATTTAATAATGCTGTTTCTTGAAATAGATTTCATATAATATGAATTACAAAGATTCATG
The DNA here is from genome assembly GCF_016509475.1 of Prionailurus bengalensis. Classification (NCBI taxonomy): domain Eukaryota; kingdom Metazoa; phylum Chordata; class Mammalia; order Carnivora; family Felidae; genus Prionailurus; species Prionailurus bengalensis. Next base: position 230,592,671 of record NC_057343.1, read on the forward strand.
AAGAAATAGAATGGTAAAACCAAATTTGCAGAGGATGTGAGGCAAATGTGAATCTCACGTTGCTTATGTAATTGTAAAATTGTCAAAACGCTTTGGGAAAACCAAGTTTTACTCTTTCGACTTAAGTGCTACACTTAAGCCTCCATTCTCACCCAGGAATCTCATGTTTAAGTGTGTGCTTGAAGGAAACGAGTGCACTTGTACACAGTAACATTCACAAAAGTTTTATGTCACCAGTTAGAAGTTGGAAACAACCTAAATATCTATGAAAAGAATAGACAAGTGTGGTCTCTTCTTACGTGAACATTACAGAGCAATGAAACAGCATTCTTCCAATTATCTCACAGCAGCATAAAACGAATTATGCAAGAACACGGATGAATCTCCAAACATTATGTTGAGAAAAAAAATATGAACTATCCATTTTTATTTTACAGTTTTTTTCTGGGTTGTTACATGGGTATAAAAATTTATTGAATTGTGCCCTAAGACTTGTGCATTTTACCCTTTGCAGATAATACCTCAAAACCCAGAAATAACACTTTGACAGTATTTTGACATCTGGAAAAGCATTTATCAAATGTTTCCATGGATGCGTGCTTACTGCTTCTTTGGGAGAGTGTGAAAGTCTCCTTGCTCTTTCTGGAATGAAGGTTGTAGAGTGAAGCTTTATATGTGATTTATGTGTGATTCTTCTGTAATGTCTAGTGTTCAAATTAATGCCAGTGCAATTTTTCTCTGCATCTTATCTATATTTGGATTATAACTAAAATCATTTCTAAAAATCACTGATTCCAAGAAACTTGTCATGCATATAGTTTTGCTTGGCATATTTGCCTGGGGACTCAGACTCTAATTTGACAAGCTTCATCTTGGGGCCTTCCTGTCATACTATTTGTAAAATAAATAAAAATTTTTAATTATATTGAGAACAAAGTTCCCAAACCATGTTTCATTCTCTTTCAAACATAAGAAATATGACATAAAATACCAAAGACATAAAATAGAAGACATAAAAAAGAAAGACATAAAATAACAAGACAATATTGAACTATTCAACTATATTAAATGACTAAAACTTAACGAAAATTCTTCTGAATGTAACGTGATATTCATAATTTAATACAGGTCAGAGAAGACATCTAATTCACGGCCAATCCTTTCTGAACATCTCCTTGTGTCAGGGACATTATCATCCCCAGACCAGTCAAATATTGTCACACATGCTGACACATTTACTGATAGAAACTCAAGCATGTGTTTAGAGCGTCACGAAATCCAATGAACTAACACAAATCTTAATTTGTAGAAATAGTTTGATATTTGAGACTTACAAAGGTATTGACATTATTACAATATTTACAAGTGTCATGGAACAACATATAACTTTGTTGGATTTACCTATGTATTTCTAATTATTTTATTCTGTTCTTGTTTTCAAAACATGTAAGAAAGCCATCATGATTTTTCAGATGCCAGGGCTGTCACATACAGTGTTATTTGTGCATCCAGTCAATGAAGTGGGCTCTCAAATTTTATCCTTGGAGAGGAAGAGCAAAGAGAGCAAAGTGTGAAGGCAGGTTCACACTTAGGATTCATCTCCTTTTTTTTTAAGTTTTTTTTTTAAATTTTTATTTTGAGAGACAGAGAGAGAGTGTGTGAGCAGGGGAGGGGTAGAGAGAGAGGGAGAGAGAGAGAGAGAATCCCAAGTAGGCTTGATGTCATCAGCACAGAGCCTGACGTGGGGCTCCATCTCATGTATCGTGAGATCTTGACCTGAGCCAAGATCAAGAGTCAGATGCTCAACCAACTGAGCCACCCAGGTGCCCCATTTCCTCTTTTCTTAAGTAACAGAGATCTTGTTAGATGAGTTCTTTTCTTAAATAATAGAGATCTTGTTAGATGAGTTAACACTTTGAAATTTTAGTTTAGAAAGAATCTCTGTCAGTTCTGTAACAATGAGATAAGTCATTGAGCAAAGTGGTCTTTTCTCTGGGGGAAAGTACTTAATTGGTGATATTATCTTATCAGTTTAAGCTGTAGGTATATATGATTCAAGCATTCAAATTTCATAATTGATAGGAATAGAAAATATTATAAAATACTGTACTGAAGGTTTTGTATATTTTTTTACTGAACATACATAAGTTATTTATAGAAAAACAACTATATATTTTCAGGAACATCTAAGAAGAGAATTACAAAATAAAAATAGATCGGAAGAGTCAACGTTGACCAAAATAATCTATAAAAGCAATGTGATCACATTTATACTAACAAAAAACTATTTCCATGGAATAAAATAAACTGATTGTAAATGTACGGAAAAGAGAAAGTTACATCAGGAAAGATATAATGGTATGATTAACAGAGAAAGAAAGAAAATAAATTTAGAGTTTTAATCTGCCAGATTTCGAATTTTATTTTGAAGCTATAGTAATTAAAACATGTAACAATATAATGCTAGTTAAACAAACTGATCTCTGTATCCATCTATATGATATGTACTTTTCTGATTATACTTATTCATGTTTACATATAACAGTATATACTCATATAAATATGTTACATATGCACATATATGTACATGTGTAGATATATTATGCATACATGTATGCAGAGACACACTTAAAAGGTCGAAATAAAAATAATAAATTAATTTTAATAATATATTTAACCTATTTCCAAAGTAGTATTATTTAAACATGCATTCAACATAAAAAATATTAATGAGATATTTTACAGTCCCCCTTTTTTATGAAGTTTTGGAAATCAAGTGTATACTTAATACTTTCTAGAACATTTAAATTCATACCAGCCACATTTCTATTGTTCAATAGCCACGTAAAGCTGGAAGCCACTATATTGAAGAACATGTTTCTAGTGAAACTCTAGCTTATGTTCATAGGAAAGACTGAACAAAATGTTTACTGAGAAAAAAAATTGATTTAAGACATTGTTAATATCCAACAATAGGGAGCCAGGGAATATCATGTAACATATGATGGGACCAACAAAGTTTTCTTTTTCCCTAGAATCTAGGCTATACTTGTAAAGGTATGAAATGGCCCAGGGTGGTTTGTTGTAAATTCAAGCAGTGCTTCTTCTCAGGAAAGGAGTATTGGGATTGAGAAAAAAAAAACTTCACCATGACAAGAATTAATTGATTTTATTGATTCAGGATAAAATTGACCAAGCGATAAAACAACAATAATTTCAAGGCCTGGTTTTTTAAAACAGTGTCCTTCATATCTTACATTTGTTATTTTGTGAATCTTAAATATTGCGTCTCATATATAAACTTCACTAAATATAGTTCTCTAGAAAGTAGTACAGGATCCATTCGATTTCACTGCTTCTGTCATCACCACATCAGTATAACTACCACTATCGCTATTTTATCCGAATCAGAATATGTTCAGAATAATTCCAGCTTTAATTTTTTAAGGGAAAATATTGTAAAAATAACCCATCAGCTCCGAGGAGCAGAAATGAGGATTTAGGAAAACCGGAAAATTTTTCTCTATTCCCTGTACATATTTTCTCTTCGTAACATTTTTATTTTTATCATATGCATGCATTTAAATTTAAAGCCAATTTAAAATTATTTAAGCATATTTCATAATCACAAGCAATTTGGGTTAAAGCTTACGAACACATTCTTGATCTGTAGAGAAACGTTAGTTTTGGTTTACTTTGATTTTTCTACTCTTAGATTTAAAAGGCAGACAATGTTATTCGATCTAATGAATCTGATTTGCCTCAATGAAATAATAAACTATATAATAAATGAGATAATTATAAATCAAGAAGTCCTAGGAATAAAAGGATGCAATAACTACCTAAGTTATTACCAAAAAGTATAGCCAGGAAGAACATAACTCACACTCTTTCCCTTTGTTCCTATAAATGCCCAAGTGAAGTAAGATCCCTTCCAATACCATCATAGATACACCAACAGAGTTTTTAAATGAAAAAGCAAGTATTTATAGTGCAGTATATCTTAATTTGTTTTCCTACTAATCAACATATTGCTGTGCAATCATACAGCTGCCTCTATTTGGTTTTCCTCTGCCCAGCATCATCATGAAGATTTACATACATTTTTGGTTTTCTCTTAGCTCAAATCAAAGCTATATTTGCAAGAAGTTGCATCTAAATGACTCATATAAGATATGCAATTAAACATGCAAAACTGATTACTGCATGGAATTGCAGCTGAAACCGTAAAATTTTAGTGCAAACTTAGCATGATTTGAACATTTAACAGTAAACCATCATAGCAACTGAACCCAAGGCTTTCCTGAGCTATCGAGCCATTCCAAGTCAGATGTAGCAAACTAAACTGGGTCCATGCAGCAAGACCAACATTTATGTATTTAATCCTTAGTTGTAGTGGTCACACACACGTATAATGAGAATTGCAAGGACAAACTTGAAAGGAATATGTTGAAAATTGTTTTGAAAGTGGATAGCACCCACCACCACTGCTCAGACATTCATGATATAGCTGCTACAACAGTGTTTTTCAAACTGTGACCTTTCTTTTCTTCTTTTTTTATGTTTATTTGTGAGAGAGAGAGAGAGAGAGAGAGAAAGAGAGAGAGAGAGAGAGAGAGAGAGAGAGAGAGAAAGTGGGAAAGGAGCAGAAAAGGGGGGGTGGTGCAGATGCAGAATCCAGAGCAGCCTCAAGGCTCTGAGCTGTCAGCACAGAACCCGACACAGGGCTTGAACTCACGACAGAAGTCAGATGCTTAATCGACTGAGCCACCCAGGTGCCCCTTTCCTTCTTTAAAAAAAAAAAAAAAGATAGATAGATAGATAGATAGATAGATTTATTAAGGTGGATTGACACATAAACATTATATATATTTGGTCTGTACAGTGTGGTTTTTAAGGTGTATAATGGGATGACCTAATATGTGTATACACAGTAGAATGATTACTATAATTGGCTTAATTGGTGCAACCATCCTGTGACCTTTGGAAACCTAGCAGTTGACCAGAGCTCATCTAGGGGAGGAAAGGGCCTGGATAAAACCCTTCAGGTTTTTTGGATCACCCATACTGGCTGCAATCAAAGAAGATTTTCATTGTTTTCTACATTTGGCAAAAATAGGAAGATGGTAGAAAGAGATGTGAAACTAACAATGATTGGAACATCCCAAAATCAAGGGGTACATTCTTGAATTTTGTAAGGGGAATGAAGTCAAGGATTGGTGGTAACTAACACAAGCCAACTGCAAAAAAGTGTTAAAAAGCCAGGCAAGGTGGTTTAATATTACTCCATTATAGTGCTCATGTAAGCTGTATGGTATTCCCTACTCTGTTTATTGATTGCCCCAGCATTATCTTCACCCTTCAGGATAATTATAATTTGCCATGAGACCATGGTAGAAAATTCTTTCTAAGGGCATCTGGGCTGCTCAGTAGGTTAAGCCACTGACCCTTGATATCAACTCAGGTCACGATCTCAGGGTTTGTGAGATTACCCCTGCACTGCTGACAGTGAGGAGCTTACTTAGGATTCTCTCTCTCTCCTCTCCTCTGCCCCTCCACCACTCACCCATGGGGGGCTTTCTCTCTCTCTCTCTTTCAAAATAAGTAAATAAACTAAAAAAAAAAATTCTTCTTTCCTCAGACACAAAAGTAAATCCTTCTAAAAATCTGGTGATCTAAGAAGATCCTTATCCTTCGGAGAACTAAATTCCAAACGTAATTTTATCAACAGTCTGATAATTTATACATGACTCTACATATATTGTATATGTAGGTATATATATGTATAATATATAATTTTAATTTATGATGAATTACATTTATACTTTTTGCCTTTTAATTTAAGGATAGTCATAGTATTTTTTAAAAATAATTGAATGACACATTGTATGTAACAGCCCAAGATTGAAAATAATCAAGCAATCAATAGGGCACCAGTTTCAAATTTTATGATACATGTACACACATACCCACATACAACTTTAAGGGATTCTGCCCCAGTCATTTGCACTAATCTGCATTTCCAAAGCAGTGTGTAGCAGTGTGTATTACTGTATTTTCTCGCAAATACTCAGTGTTTTCTTTTTTTAGTTTAGCCACTTGCTATAAGAATTTGGTTTTAAACTGCATTTCTCTGCTAATCATAACCTCGTGCAACTTTTCCTGGATTATTGGTCCTTCGGAGATCTGCCCCTACAAAGTTTCTGTTCATGCATTTTGCACATTTACCCAGTGTATTATCTCTTTTTTAATTAGTTGCATGTATTCTTTCTTATATATTCAAGACAGGAATCTTTTCACACGTGTATCAAGAATATTTATATCTGGGGTGCCTGGGTGGCTCAGTCGGTTAAGCGTCCGACTTCGGCTCAGGTCATGATCTCACGGTTGGTGGGTTCGAGCCCCGCTTCAGGCTCTGTGCTGACAGCTCGGAACCTGGAGCCTGCTTCGGATTCTGTGTCTCCCTCTCTCTCTGCTCCTCCCCCACTCATGTTCTGTCTCTCTCTCAAAAAGTAAATAAACATTTAAAAAAAATTAATAAAAAAAGAATGTTTATGCCTTCTCTCTGTATTGCCTCTTTCACTCTCATGTTACTTTTAATGGACATAATTTAACTTTACTATGTAAGTTTTCCTTTCTCCATATTACTCTTGTTAGAGTGGAGATCACTGATTGTAACCAGGTTTAGTGAAATAGCATTCAATATTGATTGCCATTCAGCTGGATATTAATAGATATTCTCTATCAGATAAGGGAATTCCTTTAAAATACTAACATGCTGAGAGTTTTCTCATGGATTGGTGTTAAGTTTTATCAAATGCTTTTTTGGCAATTTCTCTTTTGCTAATATGATTAATTATATTAATTAAATTTTCAATGTTGAATCCTTTTGAATTTGTGAGTAAACATCACTTAACCATCATGTATTACTTTTTTATCTCACTGGGCTAATATATAAGGATTCTTATATTTAAGTTTGTGATAAAGATTGTCTATATTCTCTTTCTTATAAAATTTCATCAACTAATAATGGGAAGATTTTGCTGGTCTCACGAGAAGGTTTAGAAAGTCTTCCATATCTTCTATTCTTTAAAAGCGTTTCTGTAGGATTAACATCAATTCTTCCTTAAGTATTCAAAAGAAATTCTCAGAGGAGCCCTCTAGTCTTGGGATTTTCTTTATGGAAAACTATTTAATGATGGAGTTAATTTCTTCAAAAAAATATATGACATTCATTTCATTTGTATTTCCTCTACCAAATTTAATAGTTTGTATTTTCCAAATAATCTGGATAATTCTTTGTGACAACTGTTTTGTGGAAAGATATTATATATACATATATACACACACACACACACACATATATAATTGTATGTATATAATTATACATATATATGTATGTATTGTATATAATTATATTATTCATATATATGATATTTGTTTGATATTTTGAACTACAGGGAGTTCTTTTTTTCATTCACAATATTGGAAAACTTAATTTTCTATCCTTTTAAAAATAGTTTGCAACCAGGCACCCGGATGGCTCAGTCAGCTAAGCATCTGACTTTGGCTCAGGTCATGATCTCGAGGTTCATGAGATGAAGCCAGCTTCAGGCTCTGCATTCTCTCTTCCTCTCTCTCCCTCTCTCTCTGCCCGTCGCTCATTTGCACTCTGTCTGTCTCTCTCTCTGTATATTAAAAAAAAAAAAAAAAAAAGCTTGCAACCTACAAGAAATTGCAAGTTCAGTACACAGAACTTTGATATATCTCACCTACAATATTCAAAATGTTTTTTTTAAGTTCATTTATTTATTTTGAGAGAGAGAGAGAGAGGGCTTGCACACATGAGTGGGGAAGGGGTAGACTGAGAGGGAGAGAGAATCCCAAGAAAGTTCCATGCTAATAGTGCAAAGCCTGATAGAGGGCTGAAACCCAGGAATCATGAGATCATGACCTGAACCGAAACCGAGAGTCAGATGCTTAACCAAATGAGCCGCCCAGGTGTCCCAACAATATCCAAATTGTTAATATCATGTCATCCCTGTTCCATAATTTTCTTTCTTTCTTTTTGCATATTTACCTACATCTAACTGTAATGTGTCTATATGCAATATCACCCTAAAAGGCTCTACCATATACCTTCCTGACCAATGACAATTCATTAGTTCCATAGAACCTTGGTGATAAATAAATCAATATAGAGATATGGATACTATTCTAACTTACCTGTTTTTTGTCATACATACACTTAGTTTTCATTGATGGCACCCAGCTGTATCAATCACCATTACAATGATTTCTAAATGGGAATTATCTATTTCTATCAGACTCTATGGAATATCAGTTCGAATTTTACTTTAAGAGAGAGCTTTATCTTCTCAGTTAATGTATTAATTTATCTATTCATTTATTTAGATTAGTACATACTAATGTATATTTATTGTGCTCAATCTAGAGGTTGTTCAAATTATTGTTCTTCTGTATGTAGTGTGCTATTTTAATCTGGGTGTTTTAAAGATTTGGTCTTTATTTTTGAGCAGCGTAACTATGTTGGTTTAATCTGACTTTATTCTTGTTAGGGTTTGCTTATCTTCATAAATCTGTAAATTCTTGTCTTGGACCATATTTGTGAAATTATCAACCATTATCTCTTCAAATACTTAGTTTTCTGCCACATTCCCTTTCTCACCTCTATGGAATCCTTGTTACAATCTCTTTAGATCTTTGGATATTGTCCAAAAATTCCATGAGAGGCTGTTCTCTTATATTTTCTTTATTTCAACATTTTATCTCTTTTTTTGGATCATAGAATTTCCATTAATCTGTCTTTATGATATTGAATCTTTCCTCCCTTAAACTTTTTATGGGTTGAATTGTGTACACCCCAAATCCCTTATGTTTAAATCCTAATTCTTAGCACATCAGAATGTGACCTTAATCAGGAATAGGGTCTTTCAAATATAATTAGTTAAGTTAAAATGACCTCATTAGGGTGGGCCCCAATCCAATATGACTTTTGTCCTACTAAAAAGGGGAATTTTGTACACAGACTCATATTGGGAAGATGAACATATAAGGAGGGGTAGTACTTCCACAAACTAAGGAATGCCAAAGATAGCCAGCAACTATCAGAAGCTAGGGATAGAGGAGAACGGTTTCATATTCAGAGCCTTTAGAAGAACCAACCCTTATGATACCTTGATCTTAAATGTCTTGCCTCCAGAACTGCAAGACAATAAATTTTTTCATATTTATTTCTCCAGTTTATTACTTTGATATAAAGAACCCTAGCAAACAAACGTAATCTCCATTGTACTATTGAGCTCAATCAGTAACTTTCTTCAGATATGTTTCCACTTCTAGAATTTTCTTTTCATTTGCATTTATATGTTTTATCTTCCTTGCTGATATTTTCCTACCTTTACATTCGTGGTAAACATACTTTCCTTTAAAATATTAAGCCCAGTTAAACATACCTTTGTAAAAAACCTAACCTGATAATTCCAACATCTGGATTATTGGGTTGTCAATATCTGATGTCTTTTTTCTTGAGAATAAGATGCGTTTTCCTATTTCTTCTAGGTCCAGCAATTTAAAATTATATCTTCATTAAGGTCTGAATAGATGACTCCCATCTCCAACTCTGTTGTGTGCTACCTACCTACCCCCCCCCCCAGCCCCCACCTTGGTGAGATTTGTGATTTTTCCTACCACTCTCTTCTGTCTTTGTAAACCAGTCTGATTGTGAATATTCTATGAGAATTTTCGCTGCTGCAAGTGAAGCAAACTGCAGTGTGCCTCCAGGCTAAAAGCTGCTAAACACAAGATATTCACCTTCTGTCATTCTGTTCTTGCAAATTTCTACTTCCTTTTAGAATCTGCCTGCTTTTATCCACATTACAGTAAGTTCAGGTTGTTATTTTTTCCTCCAGAGTGTATAGTTGTTATCTTTTTTTTACAGCCTTTTCCTCTCAATATTTTCAAAAGATTCAATATTCTATACTTCATTCTGAATACATATATGTATGGTCACTGGATTTTGGGGGGGAAAGAATTACATTAATTTATGGATAATCACAAAACTAAAAGCATTCCTTATTTGTTTTAGATTTTTTAAAAATCTGCTTTACTTACTTATTTGCTTACTAGTTTTTTAAAAATTTTTATTCATTTTTGAGAGAGAGAGAGAGAGACAGAGCATGAGCAGGGGAGGGGCAGAATTGGGGGGGGGGGGCGGCGACACAGAATCCAAAGCAGGCTCCAGGCTTGGAGCTGTCAGCACAGAGCCTGATGCGGGCTCGAACTCACGAACCATGAAATCATGACCTGAGCCGATGTCAGATGTTTAACGGACTGAGCAATCCAAACATCCCTTTGCTTAGTAGAAGAATGTGTTTTTAATTTTCTAGGTCTTTACCCATAAAATGTCACCTTTGTCTTATTACACTTTTGAATAGCTTTAGGACATATGCCTCATGGTGCACGATGATTTTAAGCACATAATACTTTCCTTATAAATTCTATGAACATATAGTAATTACTTCATCACCTCTATTTACCTTATTTCACATTCTATCCTTCAAGTCTCCAATTCTAGTTCGTCAATTTCTTTGTAAAATTCATTCTGAGTAAATTCCTTCTTGCCTGAGATATTGCTTGCCAAGTGCTAGACTAAATCATATTTAATGTGTTTGGACTGAGGTTTAGAGTGACGGGTCCAGAGCTGAAGGACAAGAATGAGAAGACTCCGAAGATACTAGAGGCCTTGCTATTGTCAAACTAAGGTTGTTTTCCCTCTAGTGAGTCATTGAATCTAAAGACAGTTGTTGAGTTCCTGGAGGAATGTTTTGCTCTGTATTTGCCTCAAGTATTTGTCAATGGGCTGCAGGTTATAAAGAAATTTAATTTTACCTACCATTTCCTTCTTATCTTTGTTCCCCAAATCACTATGGAGGGGAGGGTGATGCTAGGTTCCAGGAAACTGAGTCTGTAGGTTTCTAGAGGTTAGGCTATTGATAAGATTACCTTTTTTCTTGTAATTTACTAAGACCTTTGTAAACTGATGGAGACTCTGTCCTGCAGTGATCTCTTATCAGTGAACCCTTTGTTTTCTCCTTCTCTTAGCTTTAGGGCAGGCAGGAGTGTCTGAGGAGTGTCACATTTATCCTACAGGGATGGGGGTGGGGAGGGGTGGGAGGGGGTGGTGGAGGGAGTTTGCAGGGTATCAGTTTGCCTTCTGCTCCCTCCTTATGCTGCAGACTTTGCTCAAAAGAAGGAATTGAATGGGGCTGGGGAATATTGGCTCAAACAACTCAATCAGTGAAAACCGGACTGGAATAAATACTTCATTCTTTTAAATGCGATTTGTCTCTGTCATAAAAGTGTAGAAGGTGTTGTGATGGTGTTTCATTTACAAAATGCAAGGCAGTACTATCCAGATAATTAAGTCATTGTTTGTAAGGTCACTAACAGAGAAAGAAGCCAAAAAAAACAAAGGAACAAACAAGTAAATATGCATATGTGGTGTCATTTTTTTTTTCCAAGGAGGGATAAGACCAAGATGCCATTAATATTATCCATAGTAAAATGCTTGTTACTATCTGATAACTAAAAGATTCAATCTCTAAATAATGCAACATGGACAGATGCACAACAAATCAATCAGATTTACATTCTGTGAGCTTACAGATATTTAAATAAATTTAAATATATGGTGTTTATCTTAAAATGTGCTTACTAAAAGAAGAAAGTGTACAATTTGACTATAAAAACCAAATGTCTTCCATTGATAATTAGTTTCTTTTGGATTCTGAGAAGAAAAAAAATCATATTGATTTAAGAAAACTCCTTAACCCTTTTAAAAGCCTATAGTCAAAAACTCAATTTTTTTTAGCAATAATGATTTTCTAACTTGTGGTACATTAGGCTAGATCATCACGTTCTTCAACACAATGGAATTCAGATTCATTTATGGTAATAAGTATTAAAACTAACTAAATCATCACATTCAGAATAGTATCAGCTGTATTGACTGGATTGATGTAATCTACAGAAAAATTTGCTTTCTGTACATTAGTTGTTACATAGACATAGGTTTGGATTTTCATATCAATATTGCTTACTTACTCCCACTCCAAATAAGCCAAATATACCTCTCCTTACCCTTTCATTTCAAATTCAAGGTTTATATACTTGATACTTAATCTATATTTATAATGAATGAATGCCACCCTTTAATATGATTATATATTTTATGTAGCCTATTTTTACTTGTAAATAAATTTTCCAATTATTGAAATTTATCAGATTATTTCTAAGTGGTTGAATGAGTCACTTCTCAATTATTTGATTTCACTGTCAAATTGGTCTTCATATAGGCTGTGTGCATTTTCCTTGCCAAAAACAGGTAGTGTGTGACCACTTAGGTCCTAAAAAATTGGCCAACACAAAACTTGAGCAAACTTTTATAAACCTTGCCAATGGAATTTTTGTAATCTATCACATGTATGTTATTATAGTAACATACAGTACATAATATAATATTAAAAACTTACTTTTAATATGAAATTTATATAGTTATCAGATATATTTACACATTTAATATTTTATTTATCTTATCACTATTACTTACACTTGATCACTTCTTAGAAAATTTGAAAGTACAACTAATTTATAGTACTTTTTGTAATAGGTCAACTTATAAGATATCAGAAAGCTTATTGTATATAAGTTCGGCTTAAACTCACCTTTCATGAATAATTGAGATAAAAGCTTATGTAGTTCCCTTTTAGGGTTATCAGAAATTACTAACCGCCCTATCTCCCTTCTGTAACTTTGCCTGTTTGCTAAATAGATAACTTAGGTTGCAAAACACTCCCCCACCCCTTCTACCAAGATCTGGCCTAGGCAAGACCAACGTGCAAAAAGTCAGGAACTCACTGCCCCATGATATCTTTGGTGTCTAACTATGATTGGTCATTTTAAACCTTCTTAGGACAAAGAACTTTAAATTGATAGGTTCCTGCGAAAACTAACGTCTGTGGGTCACAATATAATTGGCTACCATGAAATGCTGTAAATTGTAATTGGTTATCTAAATAATTATGTATTCTGATTTGCTAAAATCCATATAAGCTCACTGCTACCTTTGTTCGGGGCCATTCTCTGCACTTTTCTCCTTAAGATCAGGAGATCAGGCCTGGCCCGGCCGTGAATAAAATCTTGCTTCGCTTCTATTCAGCGTCTGGTGGTTTTTTTGACAGTAACCTGTTTCACGTTTGTAGTCTTCCTATTGCGCAGTTGTGATGAATATTTTCTTGTACCTTTTGCCTTGCATGCTATTTTTTTTTCCAATTACCTTGCAAGAGCTTTTGTTACAGTTTACCAGTTAATAAGTGGTTAAATAAAATTGAAATTTATTTTAAGTTTTTATTTATTTATTTTAAGAGAGAGAGAGAGAGAGCGCACAGGGGAGGGGCAGAGAAAGAAGGAGAGAGAGAATCCCAAGCAGGCCCCATGTTGTTAGCACAGAGCTGGATGCAGGGCTCAATCTCACGAACCATGAGATCACGACCTGAGCCAAAATCAAGAGTCAGACACTTAACCCACTGAGCCACCCAGGCACACCAATAAAGTTGAAGTTTAAGTAACATGGGAGTTTATGTCTCTCTCCCAGGAAAGATGAAAGGTACTATGTTTGCATGACATCCTTCTTTAGAGTCTTTCAGGAACTCTACTCCTTTTGGGACACAGTATTTATATTTCTAGTCTGAGAGCCTCATACTCACTGTCTGGATTTGAGACCAAGGCATGGAATAGAGATCAAGAAAAAGAGATGTAGGGATAGCCCCTTTGTTCTAAAAGGAAAACGCTTGGAAGCTGCCAAACTATCTTTCATGTCTGTAAGTAGGTAATTCTTTAACTGCCTGACCTCTGGCTTTAGAAATATAATTACAAAATGTGCCTACCTTCCAAAACTTAAAAAAAAAAAAAAAAAAGATACCACCTCAAACATGTGAGCAGTTTGATAATTTTGATATGAACTAGTGCTTGATTCTGATATGAACTAAAATCCATCTTGGATCTAGGTGTTGACTTGATCAAGCTCTAATCATGGCATATTATATTATGTTGCTAATTTTATGTTTCCTGATATGGGTATTTATTATATCTATGCAGTCACTTTAAAAAAAAATTTTTTTAATGTTTATTTACGAGAGAGAGAGAAAGAGAGACAGACCGTGAGTGGGGGAGGGGCAGAGAGGGAGACACAGAATCCAATGCAGGCTCCAGGCTCTGAACTATCAGCATAGAGCCCAACTTGGGACTCAAACTCACAAACGGTGAGATCATGACCTGAGTGGAAGTCAGACACTCAACCGACTGAGCCATCCGGGCGTCTACATTGACACTTTTTTGAAATTTAGCTATAATTAATTTTTTGCACATCTTTGTCAATGAATATCTGATTTAACCAACTCAAAATTTGTTGGGAAGCTAATATAAACTTGTGGCATTCTCATGGAGCTGGAATGACAAAACACTGGTAGTGATGACCTGTTATGAAATGGTATGTGGTAAATAATCTAGGCTTTCATTTGAGACATCCAAAACACAGCCTGTATTCTAGAAAATGTGGTCTTTCCACAACTGGCCCTAAATGGCATGATTATGCTACCTTGCTTTCATGCCCATATTTGAGCTGGTCACTGGACTTTCGAGGTTTCTGCAGAATTCAGCAGTCGGTGGCCATAATGAAGGCTCTGAAGCTTTTAACGGATGTTTGACTGCTGATGGATTGCTTCTCCCCTTTGCCCACACCTGGGCACGCTGGCAAGCTGATCAGAAGACCCCAGTGTTCCCTCCTCTGGCATAAACTAGAGATTCAAAGCACACAAGGGGCGCCTGGGTGGCCCAGTCAGTTAAGTGTCTTGACTTCAGCTCAGGTCATGGTCTCACGGTTCGTGAGTTTGATCCCCGCGTCCGGCTCTGTACTGACAGCTTGGAGCCTGGAGCCTGCTTCAGATTCTGTGCCTCCTTTCTCTCTGTCCCTCCCCCACTCATGTTCTCTCTCTCTCTCTCTCAAAAATAAATAAACATTAAAAAAAATTAAAAAACAAAAAGCACACAAGTCTGTATACATCCTCACGAAGCCTCACCCTGTCCCCAGCCCCTAATCACAATAAGATCCCAGAAGAGTTGCCTTTCTAAGACATTCCATCCTCACTTGACATGCCTGTCCTGCTCTCCCCAGAGTCCTCAAGTATGAGTAGTAGTAATAACCTTTTTCATATCTTTTTGGGGGTCTGTGTGTATGTACAGGTGTGTGTCTAGATGTCATCTTTAGTCACAAAATCCCAACCAGATTTTGGGGGGAGGGTTTATCTGACTCTGAAGGTTGAACATTATAACAACCAGCCCAAATTATGCCACACCAGCAATAGAATGTGCTTCCACATCTTCTCCCAGGGTTGGTCTTCTAGTAATCCCGCCTCCTTATAGCATTTATACCTGTGCTATTATTATAGGCCCACCATTCCTCACTTCTTTCCAGTGTTTCATTATTTTATTTGCTCTCCATCTTATTACTAAATCTTCCATTTCCCTTTTGCCATTTCTTTCTTCCGTATTTTTTTTTGACATCTCAATATTACATATACTGTTTGTTCTGCTTTGAGAGGCAGCTTTCTCCTTAGCCAAGCAAGGTGTTCCATATGTGTTCTAGTCAGCCATGTACACTCTTATTTTTTTATTTTCTTTTTTTAGTGACTTACCACTAGTTTAACCTGGAATGAGTAAAAGCAAATAATGTTTGAAATTAATAGACACTCACCAAAGGCTTACACCAGAAAGTCAAATGCCTTCCCTTATTAACTCCACCTATATTAAGGCGACTACAACTGAGGCCTGGAGAATTCCCATTAGCACAGTCAGGATGGTGCTGATTTTCCAATAGAATGCTGCTCAGTGGATATCCAGCTTCATTTGCATTTGTCAGCTTTGATATTAGAGAATTCTCTTAACATTTATTTTTAAGAGAGAGAGAGAGAGAGATTGAGAGAGAGAGAGAGAGAGAGGACATGAGCAGGGAGGGGGCAGAGAAAGGGAGACACAGAATCCGAAGCAGGCTCTGGACTCTGAACTGTCAGCACAGAGCCTAACGTGGAGCTTGAACTCATGAACCTCGAGATTATGACCTGAGTTGAAGTCAGACGCCCAGTTGACTGAGCCAGCCAGGCACCCTTAGAGAATTCTCTTAATGCAAAGGATTTACCCTCCTAAAGTGGGATTTTTCTTTCATCACATTCCGTTCTGCCTGGTGTATGTTAACCTTTCTTTCTTAATATTTGTAAAGCAATTTTTAACAGTGGCCAAAGATCCTGCATTCTTAACCACCTGTCTACCATTATTTTAAGTCATCTTCAGAGGGACCTTCTAGTACACATCCTCTGAATCCATATAAACACACATTCACATAGGAAAATGGGGGAATGTCGACCCAGACTATCCATTGGAAATCTCTGCTATGGTCAACTTGTACCTGAACACATAGCATGATAAAGCCACCTTCTTATCCCGGGTATAAAAACTACACTGACAGCAGACACAGCAGAAGCCTGAAGGCTACAGATCTTTCTTGTACAAGTTGCTGTTCTTGAACACAGGCCTGCTTTGCTAAGGCTCAGAATTTCTGGGAGGGTTACTTTTCCCATGTTTACATTTGCACCTGCTCCATGCAGAGACCTAATGCAGGAAATTTCAAAAAAAGTGCTTTTGGCGGGGGGAATTTCATGCTGTGATTAGAAAAGAGGGCCTGAGAAGATCTCCTTAATTTGTAGAGAAGAAGCTCCTTTCTAGCAGAATTCCAAAAGAGACAGATAAAGACAGCACATGCCAGGTAGAAGCCCGAAAATGTAAAAATCTAGCCCAACATGTTGAGAAATCCAATCTCAACCTTGACTCAAGAACGAGTCAACAGGTACCTGGAAACCCCCTAAAAGTCCACAGTGCTCTAGAACTGGATGGAACTTAGAGACTCAGCCAACAAGCCTGAGGTCCTTTTGCAGGACAAACATGCAACCACACATATTAACAAACCACTTTAGCACAGGGATGATGGTATTTTTATGACAAATCTTTTCTATGTTTTCTTCTCCCTTCTTAAATGGCTCTGGAGAATACAAGTATTTGATTTACTCATCTGCTACTTGGTTGATGCCAATAACCTAGTAAATGCCAGAAAAGCATAAAAGGGAACCAATTATTCATTACACAGTGTATGCTTTCCTCTTGTAGCATGCTCTTTGCTCTCCTTGCAAATCATACAGTAACCGTCAGGTCTCCTGACTCTACTCTGAATTTCTCCTTACTGGGAGAAGGCAAACCAGATCCTTGGTGTATTTTGCTCTGGTACATCTGTTCTTTTGTGAAAAAAGACGTAAGAAAAAAATAAGGAGACCTAGCACTATTCCCCTGCAACCTTTTTTTTTTCTTTATTTACTACATGAATTATTTAGCCACACTAAAGGAGGGCATCCTTTGAATCACACAGCTGTAAATATACCAAGAGATGGGTAATACAAACACATCCAAGAAACTGTCAGTGAGCTTAACTTACCAGCTTCTTTCTCAAAGCCTGTTGAACGTATGCCGTATCAAAGTCCACATGAGGTATGAACTATACACGAGAGAAGCTCCATCATTACTGGAAGCTTTAATCAGATATAGAGAAATCCATTTCAAAGAAGGGTAGTGTAGTAAAAAACTCTAATGTTGAGGCATAAGTGGTAGAATAATTGAAACTCAGTTAAAATAGTTTTAATAAAACAGTTCATGAACTAGTAAATAAAACTGCAGGTAGGACTCTTCTAACTAGAAATAAATTTAGCCTGCTTTTTTTTTTTAAGTTTATTTATTATTTATGAGAGACAGAGACATCATGAGTGGGGAAGGGGCCCAGAGAGAGGGAGACACAGAATCCAGAGGAGGCTCCAGGCTCTGAGCTGTCAGGGCTTGAACTCACAAACCATGAGATCATGACCTGAGCCGAAGTTGGATGCCCAACCAAGTGAGCCACCCAGGTGCCCCAAATTTAGTCAGCTTTAAAAAACAAACTGAGAGGGGCACCTGGGTGGCTCAGTCGGTTAAGCCGCCGACTTCGGCTCAGGTCATGATCTCGCAGTCCGTGAATTCAAGCCCCGCGTCGGGCTCTGTGCTGACACCTCAGAGCCTGGAGCCTGTTTCCGATTCTGTGTCTCCCTCTCTCTGACCCTCCCCCGTTCATGCTCTGCCTCTCTCCGTCTCAAAAATAAATAAACGTTAAAAAAAAATTTAAAAAAAAAACTGAGAGAAAAGAGAGGAAATTTGATCCATCTAGAAACAACTTGTAATATGAAATCTGTTTTTATGGTTTTTCATAAATGTGGCCAAAATTGCCTTTGTTAATGGTTACAGAGAAGAAAAAAAAAGTTTCTTGATTTTGTAATAAATGTATAGGCATTTTATGAAACTGTTGCAGAGAACTATTTCCTATCTAAGACTTTTGGCATGTTTTATATGTACCGGTCAACATTTCATCACATATAAAATATTAAGATAAACTCCAATAAAAGTTGCAGAGGGGCTCCTGGGTGACTCAGTTGGACTTGAGCTCAGGTCATGATCTCGCTGTCTGTGAGTCCGTTGGACTCTGTGCTGACAGCTCAGAGCCTGGAGCATGCTTTTAGTTCTGTCTGTCTGTCTGTCTGTCTCTCTCTCTGCCCCTCCCCTGCTCATGCTCTGTGTCTCTCTCAAAAATAAATAAACATTTTAAAATTTTTTTAAAAATTGCAGAAATATATTGCACTGGTATTGACTTTCAGTATACTAATTAATGAGGAATAAACACTTATACTATTGTACAAAATACAAAAACTCACAACCTTAATATTAAATAAGCATTATTAAGGTATTTCAATAACAAATACAATACCTGCCTGAATTTGTTTTCATGGTAGTGTTACTCCCTTATATAATAAGTAGAATAATAAGAATTTTTGTGAAAAGGTTGGTCCCCTCTTCAGACTGCATGAGTTGGCTTATTGATGATTTCTGAAACTTTTCCCAGTACCATTTTAATATGCCAAAAGCACACGTACATGATGTCAGTAAGTCTTCAGCGGCAAAATTTTAATCCCAGGCAAATCTAACACCTTAAACACTGCACTGTGGAGCTTTTATGGTAGTGATCCTTAGAAAGAAGCTAACTGCCCAAAAGTAGTATTTTTAATAAAACTATTACATACCCATAAAATGAAAGATTAGGATCCTATTAAAATAGTAATGCATGGGGCGCCTGGGTGGCTTAGTTGGTTGAGCGACCAACTTCAGCTCAGGTCATGATCTCACAGTCGGTGAGTTCGAGCTCCACGTCGGGCTCTGTGCTGACAGCTCAGAGCCTGGAGCCTGCTTTGGAATCTGTGTCTCCCTCTCTCTGCCCCTCCCCCTTTCATGCTCTGTCTCTTTTTGTCTCAAAAATAAATAAACATTAAAAAAATTAAAATAGTAATGCATACATGCATTTATTAAAATTAGAATAGGCCTGTGATAGGTTAAGTGAAAGCAGGGATTTGGGGTACAAATTAATCTGTATGTATTTACATTAAAAATAATGAGTTGTATTTATTAACAGACTAGTCTGTTAATGAGAATTAGGATTACATCCGTCTTGTTCACTACTTTCTTCCTAGCACTTCTGCTGATGTGTGTCCGAGTTGTGTGTCCTAATGAAGTCCATATTTCCATCTCATCATAGTCATTTCCATCTGGACTCTTGGTTCTCCTACTTCAGATCAAGGTATTTATCCTAGTTTGCTATGTCTACCTTAACAAAATACCATGGACTATCTCTCATCTATCTGTTTATCTATGTCTCCATGCCTTTTCCAAAGTGGGATAACACATGGACATTGGGTTAAGCTTGAGAGAGAGCCCACAAACTGCAGCTGGGAATTTATATTATAATATCATAAAGAATATTATCAGTTTCTATGTCCATTTCTATTTGGCATAGAGATGACAGTGTCATAATAAAAGAGTTACATTTCACCTCAAAAATGCAATCAATCTCAGCCCGCACACTCACTAGCCCAACTTCTATCTGCACTGGAGCCTGAGCTCATTTGATCTCCATTGCAATATTGCTATCACTGTGAGTCATACAGTGGTGTGAGAAGGTACTTCACTACGTTTCCTTATTAAATGTTCTAGTGTCCTTTTGTCATGTGACTGACTTCTGTGATGCCCAGAATACATTTTTCATTTAACTGTTGATGTTGTGGTCTGTATTGAAGTAGACTTCAGATTCATTCACAGATGCCATTTCACTCAAAGCAAGCTTGTTCAAATGCGGAGTCCACAAATGGAAATCTAAGCACCTTCACGACATATGCGGTTTACATGAAAATATCTCATGCAAGGGGTCCTGGTTGGCTCAGTCACAAGACCATGCAACTCTTGATCTTGGGGTCATGAGTTTGAGCTCTCTGTTGGGTGTAGAGACTACTTAAATAAAGAAAAAAAAACTTTCAAAAAATATCTCATGCATGTCTCTGCTGCATTGAGATCTCATGTACTCCGTTGTCAAAGTAACTTGTAGACTTTCAGATTGAGTCACGGTATAATGCATTTAGGAATCTATGTTAGATTATAACATAACAACCACCGTTCTACGCTGCTTCTTTGGGTTTGACTCTTGTACGTACCGCACAGAAGTGGCATCATATAGTATGCGTCCATCAATGACTGGTTTATTTCTGTTAGTGTAGTATCTTCAACATTTATCCTGATAAAGATAAATGGTTTATCCTCAAGTTTATTCATAAAAGAAGGCAAGATTTCCTTCTTTTTTAAGACTAATATTTCATTCAGATAGATGGATAAATGAATATATATATATATATATCTTAGGTTTCACCATTCAAAATTAATTAATTCAGAAAATCTACATAATAGAAATAGATTTCTTCCTAAAATAATTTGATGTAAGTCATTATATTCACAAGACTGACCTCAAAGTATTATTTTAGGCTGCATTTCACATACGATTAGTTAAATATGTACCTAGTGCTTTTAAAATAACACTTCATTAAACCATTTCAAGAAATCTTTAAAGTACATTTTATTTACATACCCTTAACAAATTAAAGAATTTATTCTGAGTGACAGTGCAATAGTGTGTCTAAATGTATCTCTAATGTGACTTTTGTAGTACTTCGATTATAGCTTAAATATTCTCTTTCCTGTAGCCAGAATTGAGAAAAATCAACCTATAAATTACACATTATATATAGTGTAACATTAAATTATAAGTGTCTATTATTCATTTTAAGTATATACTTACAATTATAGGTATTTAAGTATTATTAATACATAGTAAATTATAAGTAATTATAAGTATAATATATAATTATGTATAATGTGTATGTGTGTATATATATATAGATAAGTAGCTAGTCAGCCATAGTATACGTCAAAGACTTCTGTATTCTACCCTAAAAATTAACTTACTCTTTTTTTTATTATATTATTTTATTGTGGAAATGCATCCTAAGGACTGCAGAATTCAGATTTTTAGGACTAAATCTCTGTCTCTTTACCAGCCTTACTCATCCTCCATCTGTAGGCAGAGTGATAATCGGGCCTGGGGAGAATGAAGGGAGGTAAAATATGGAGTCAGAGACTGTAGCACAAGGGTTAGCCAAGATGATATAAGCTTAGCCAAGACTATATATAACCTATTTCCCAGGGAAAATTTGAAGAGTTTTATTAAGTGCTTAAAGTAGATCCAGAGGCATTTTATATGCTATATACAGGGGTTGAGTTTGTTAATTTTACTTTGTTTCTGTAGAAAGCATCAGCCACACATATGCATGGACCATGGGTATTACTGAGTCTCCTGTTTGTAAAGATGATATTATTTGAAAAGAACTGTAGGATAAGGAGCAAGGAGTTAGCTGTGTTGAGATGGTCTGGTCTGCAGCTTAATTATAATATTGCCCTTCTACTTAGTTTTGAATGACTTGAAGGTGAGACATGTCATGTTTTTGATATCAGTTTCTTTGTCTGTTAGGACTTTGTGTCTTAGATAGCAAAGGGTTATGTATAGAAGATTTAATTCTACTCTTCTGGACCCTTCCATCCTTTTCCAGCTCAATACACTGCTCCACCTTCTGTAAATGTCTCATGATTAAAACTGATTGCTTTCTACATTATGCATCTGTTGCTTTTCTACATTATGATTAATTCTGCCAGCCCAGAGGGCCATCACAAGCTTCTCCTCTTCCTATGGAAAGCCTAGTAGAGTCCTTGAGCCTAAAACATGCACAAACCACACATAAATTCAGACAGTAAATGTCTTCAGGTTTGAATTGGTCAAATATCTCAGTTCCACTAGGAATGACCTTTTTAGATATATTTTTTCTTTTTACTTTATTAAAATGTTTACTTATTTATTTTTGAGAAAGAGAGAGGGATAGACAGCAAGTGGGGGAAGGGCAGAGAGAGAGGGAGAGAGAGAATCCCAGAAGGCTCTGCACCATCAGCGTGGAGCC
Source organism: Prionailurus bengalensis (assembly GCF_016509475.1). NCBI lineage: Eukaryota > Metazoa > Chordata > Mammalia > Carnivora > Felidae > Prionailurus > Prionailurus bengalensis. The sequence continues at coordinate 230,615,260 of NC_057343.1, forward strand.
CCACATGGAACTCGAACCCACGAACCATGAGATCATGACCTTAGCTGAAATCAAAGGTCAGACTGAGCCACCCAGAGGCCCCTATATATATTTTTTCCTTAATTGTATTTTAGGTGTTTGCCATAGGATTGGGGCCTTCAATGGCTTCTAATAACTGAGGCATACTTCTTGGAAAGAAACCCAGAATTTATAATTTATTCTCTGACTTAAATATTCTTCTAATGTAAAATCTCTAATGTAAAATATGGAGAATTAGGAATATAAATATTTGGAAAGTAAATGCATGACAATGCATAAATACTTATATTTAAAGCATGCAGAATAGTTTCTGATAATTACAATGCCATATAAATGAGTGCTACTTTCATCTTGTGAATATAGTTCATTCATACTAAGTTCTTTAAGTTGTTAAAATTTATTATTTAACTTTAGGTCAAACATATGAGATATATTTTAGTATATATGTCAAAAAGTAGACCTATACTATAGAGCTTTCAACTAACTAAAGGGGAAATGACAGCTTAAAAAATAGTCCGCTGGAAGGGAGAAGAGTCAGGAGGAAGTAAAGAATAATCTGCCTAAATATACAATACCGAATAAAATAAAGGAAATATGTCAATTTTCCACTTTCACTAATCACAAATTTAAGTGGTTAAACATTTCCTGCTTGAAAAGATTTTGTAACATTAGGAAAATTAAGCAAGAGAAAAATAAAAGTAAAAACAAAAAAAAATAAAGTTTAGTCTTTGCTCTTTTATCAGTGAACATTATCCACAAGCTTCAAGAACTTTGAAAACATTTGTTTTCGTGCTGTTCTCTTGGTGTCAAATTTCTCAATGTGTGTTTAGCTCAAATGTCTATTTTTCTCTCATTTGGGGGATACAATGGTTGGACATAGGGTTGTGGACCAGTAGTCATTTCTCTCGAAAATTTAAAGGGAATCCATCATTTTCCATATTACATCATTTATTTACAAATGTCAGTGACTAACTTATTGCAGTATTTCAAAGCAATATGTTATTTTCTCATTTTTTCTTGATTTTCGCCATTAAGAATTGTGACATTGTTGAAGTTGCAGTAATATTTTTATTCTGAAAAATGTAAACTAGTTTCAAAGTAGAATACATTTTGAATCTGCAAATCAATTAAGGTATTAGCTGACAATATTAATCTAATAAGGGATTTAAATGATTCTAAATTGATTTTTAATTTTTGAGAAGACGTTATATGTACTTTACCATGATTTCTAGAATAAAGACTGTGTTTTGGATGCCTCAATGGAATCCTAGATTATTTACCACATACCATTTCTTAATAGCCCATCATTACCAATTTTTGTCATTCCAGCTCCATGAGAATGCCAACAGTTTGTATTACCTTCCCCCCAAATTTTGAATTGGCTAAATCATATACTCGTTGGTAAAGGCACACAAAAATTTAATTATAGCCAAATTTCAAAAAATGTGTATATAGATACAATAAATTCCCATATCAAAAAATATAAAATTATTAGTATAATATAATATGCCATGATGAGAGCTTGATCAGGTCAACACCTAGACCGCAGGTGATAGTGGCTTCAGTGAATCTTAGATGTAAAACTGAATAGAATAACCATTTGCAATAACCATTTCATATAGGCTAAGTAAGATCTTTGAAAGATAAGGAGAGTCAGTCATTGGAAGGCATAGAGGGTGAAAGGAAGGGTATTTTGTTATTAGTTTTGTTAATGTTTTTTGTTTTCTTTCAAGATGGAAAAGAGTTGGCACTGTCATGTATGTAAAAAAAGTATTAGTAAGAGGTCAAAATATTAGGAAAGAGGGTATGTTTCCATTAAACATGATGTAATGTACAATTACCCTGTTAAATCTGAGAAGAGATACAACATCCTGGCAGTGTGAAAGCAACTTTGGGATTTGGGGAACATAGGAAAGACCCCAACAAATTGTGGGTGGCTACACAGCCATATTAAACTTCAAGGGAACATGGAAGTTTGATCTTCCCATGTTCCTGGAGAGAAAAGAAAACCAGACACACAATAACCACCTCTAATGTCTAAAACAGTGTATGAGATTCAGATGTAGATACCATAGTCTTTCGCTGGTTACATCTTATATACACATCTTCAAATTAATGTCAAAAATCTCTAAGATTATTGCACTGTCCAAACTAGTAACACATCAAGAAATGTGTTTTTCTTCTGAAAACTCCAAGCTGTTTAGGTCACCACGGTCCTCATACTTCCACGATGCCCTCCTCCTCCCTCTTTCAAACACAACACGCTCTTCACAGCTGAGCTTATATATATCTTTTTGTGTGAATTTGAATTACTTTCCAAATATTTATGGCAGAGTTAATTATTGTTGTTCATCATGGTGGTGGTTTCTTTTGTTTATTATTTTAATAATGCATTTGTTTTAATGTACTCTAAATGTATACTGTGCATTTCTTTATTTGGAAAAGTAAACCAAGAGCTCCTAGAAGCCTAAGAAGCGTGTCTTCCTAACCTTTCAAAATATGCCTATCCCCATCGAGAATCTTCCCATCATTACTATTCAAGAAATGTCTATTAGGGGCGCCTGGGTGGCGCAGTCGGTTAAGCGTCCGACTTCAGCCAGGTCACGATCTCGCGGTCCGGAGTTCGAGCCCCGCGTCGGGCTCTGGGCTGATGGCTCAGAGCCTGGAGCCTGTTTCCAATTCTGTGTCTCCCTCTCTCTCTGCCCCTCCCCCGTTCATGCTCTGTCTCTCTCTGTCCCAAAAATAAATAAACGTTGAAAAAAAATTTAAAAAAAATAAATTACAAAAAAAAGAAATGTCTATTAAATAAACAAAGTAATAATAATGATAATAATAATAATAAATTAATGTATGAGTATATGAAGAAAGTGAGTGGGCACTATTCTGTGAAGGGCATTGAATAAGATGGTGTTACTAAGTTATATTGTCTCTTGAAAAAAATTATTGTAAGCACACTGAAATATGCACAGGTTGCCATTTTAGAGGCATTTACATGATCCTTCAGAATCAGAAGGAAAGGAGAGAGTTTGAGGAGAAGTAAGAAAGTCTTGCCCAAAAGGTGACATACAATCTTGCTCTTATCTCTGCAATGTGTTGAAAGACCTCTGAAGGGAAGGAATCAGCCTGACGTATATATTCATTTCCTAGATTTGCCAGGCAGTATTGGCTTCATAAATTGAATAGTTAATAGTAACACCATTGAATTAAAGTGCAGCACATTAGTAACCATGATTTTAGAAGAAAATTAGTATGTACAGGTAGAGCAATTTTTTTGATTACTCGTTTAGTATTATACCAATTGCAAATATCAGAACACCCAACTAATAGTGGCTAAAAGAAATAAATACTTAATTATCCTGCTTCCAGGGAATCTTACAGAAGGTCAACAAATTAACCTATCCCTCTTTTCAACCATTCTCAGTGTTTTGCCCTGAATCTCATTATGCTGTCTCGTCATTCAGTTGCACTCTTCAGTGCAAATTCAGACAGTGTGCATGGTAAGCAAAGGGGCTTTTCTTCACATGGATCTTTTCTCTCTCAGAAACCCACCAGAAGCCTGGCTTATTGCCTTATGGGAGATAGAAATATATTCATAGCTGGGGCGCCTGGGTGGTTTAGTCATTTGAGCATCTGACTCTTGATTTCAGTTCAGGTCATGATCTCAGGGGCATGGGAACGAGTCCTGTGTAAGGCTTTGCACTCAGCACAGAGATTTCTCTCACTCCCTCTCCAGCTGCCCCTCTCCTTCAGTCACACTTGCTGGCTTGCTTGCTCTCTCTCTCTCTAAAAGAAAAAAATATATATATATATATATGTATATCCATAGCCATGTCTAGTTTGCAAACTAAGCTGAGAAAACAACTATCTGGGAAAGTTGCATGGGGTTATCATTGTCACCCAGCAAAATATTTTGGCTTTATTTTGTTTTGTTTTCATAAGGAAAATGTGAAATGGCCTCTCGATAAGCAAATAATATTGTCTGCCATGAAGAAGGTATGCGATGCTGACTTAAGAAAGAACGAGAAGGTTGAGATGAGTATTGAGGAATTTAGTATCTATTTAGAATCCTCTGTCTGAAAGCCCCGTGGATACTCTCCATGTGTTATCTGATTTGGAATTCTAATCATTCAACATGTTGCTTATTAAGACTGCTCTGATGCATTGGCTGATGCTGATATCCCCTGTTTTCTTCCTTGTTGCTAGCCGAATCTCTACATCTCAGCCTTGCCCTTCTCTAGATAGGGTAAAACTGAAGTGGGCCCTTCATGTGGTGTCCCTGAAGGCGGAGGATGCTGGTTCCTCCCTCTGCCTTCCCTTTCCTGGTGAAGGAGACTCTTTCCAGTTAGAGAGTTACTTCTTGGCAATGAGCAACATTGACTTAGAGGTGCTGTGATAAGGCAAAAATGAAGCTCCCTCCCCTTTTTGTGTAATTATTGTCAGGGTTTTTGTTTAACTGTGTTGCTGAGGCTTTTAAGTGTACTCTGGAGTGCTCTTTGTGGATAGCAGTCTGATTATTGATCTTTGTCAGGGGACAGGGGTTAGGGACTCATACTCTGCCATCTTGGAGACGCCACCCTCTCCATTTATTAAAGCCCAGGTAAACTTGGCTGTCTGTTATCAAACTATTAATGTACTTACAATATGGTATATTTGATCTACTAATTTGTTAGAATGATGCAAGCTGCTCGTGCAAATAATATGAAAAATTCTCAGTATGAAGTAGAAGTGTTAGCGAGGGCTGCCTCGTTTTTAAACTGATTACCTCAAGGACACATTTTGGTTGACTGGCAACAAAATAAGCATTATTGTAAGAAGAACAAAATGATTAACTGCAAAACAAGAAGTTTACATCTTATCAGGCATTTGTCTCCTGATAGCTGTAAATACAGGCTGTTTTCTCTTTATAGAGACTGTGCTTCCAAGAAGTTGAATGTGTTCTATTTATATCTCTCTTCTGTGTTAGGCAAGTGTGCAAAATTTTCTAATTTAGTAGTTGAAGGGCTCTACATAAAATGCAATGAAATTCTCTTATTTCCCTTGAATAGGGAATAATTAAGCAGAGGGCATGAATCTATGAGTCTAGCCAAGAGATATTTTTAAATGTTCTAGAGAATTTTAACAATTGAATGAAGAAAATCGGTAATTCTTGTTATTTTTCTACATTTTAATCTATTTTAAGAGAAATAATACTGGCATGAAGTTAAATATTTTATTGTTCACTGTTTCAGAGGCTATTTCTGTAGAGATGCACTCCATACATAAGAATTTGAATTGATACTGAGATTTTATATTCATAGAATCACAGTGTTTACCATCTAATCATGTGAGTGATATTTCTTCTGATATTATATTTACTAGCAGGTGAATATAAACAGGCAATATTATTAACATTTTAATGGTGAGTAAACTGAAGCTCAGAAATGTTAGTTGATTTGTTCACTGTTATATAGCTTGTTAGAAGTAGGAGCAGGACTTGAATCCTAAGACACAATGTATCAAATAATACGCTTTTTGGTAGAGAAGTGACAAGAGCTGAACTACAGTTAATAATGTATATTGGAGTGCCTGGGTGGCTCAGTTGGTTAGGCGGCCGTCTTTGGCTCGGGTCATGATCTCACAGTCTGTGAGTTGGAGCCCTGCATCGGGCTCTGTGCTGGCAGCTCAGAGCCTGGAGCCTGCTTCTGATTCTGCGTCTCCCTGCCCCTCTGCTCCTCTCCTGCTTGCTCTCTGTCTCTTTCTCAAATAATACACATTAAAAAAATAAAAATAAAAAAATAATATTGTATTCTGCACCTAAAAATTGGGGTTCTTACTCCAATAAAATAAACTGGTTGCTTTAAAATTTTAAAAAGAAAAGGAATCCTGTTACAGTAAAGCTGACACAATTCTTCCATGGGACACTTGACTAGCACAGTGTACAAAAGAACATACAAAGATATGCAAAAATACATGGTACAAATGTTTACAAATATCCCTTCAGTGACATGATACTTATGAAGGAGTCTTAAGCGTATGCTGCTGGGTGCAGCCATATGCTTGCAGCTATTTGATAGAGATTTTTTTGTTTTGTTTTTTGAGAGAGAGACAGAGACAGAGACAGAGAGAGAGACAGAGAGACAGACAGAGAGTGAGTCCGGGAGAGGAATCAAAGAAGAGAGAGAGAATCTTAAGCAGGCTCCATGCATAGTTCAGAGCCTGACACAGGTTCAATCCCACAGCCCTGGGATCATGACCTGAGCCGAAATCAAGAGCTAGATGTTTAACCAACTGAGCTATCCAGTTGCCCGGTTTTTTGTTTTTTGTTTTGTTTTGTTTTGTTTTGTTTTGTTTTGTTTTGTTTTGAGTGGAGCCAGATATTTGGGAATGAACATATCCTTAGAGAGAAAATACTATTCTCTAAATAAAGGAGTAGGGTCCTAGTTATGCATTGGCTGTGCTCCTCATCTTGGCCAAGTTCAGCTGTACTCATCACTGATTTTCACTTCACTTGTCCAAGGATTTCCTAAGGTATTAAAAGCTTATGGTAATCAATAGATTTATGAAGAAAGAGGCAATCTCATGAAATAGAACCCAAACCTACCTGCTTGGTAAAATGCCAATAGAAATTTAAGTATTTTAAAAATTGGAGGGGCACCTGGGAGGCTCATTCAGTTAGGCATCCAACTCTTGGTTTCAACTCAGGTCACAATCCCATGATTCATGAGTTTGAGCCCCATGTCGGGCTCTATGCTGGAAGCTCAGAGCCTGGAGCCTGCTTGGGATTTTCTGTCTCCCTCTCTCAAAATAAATAAATAAACTTAAAACAATAATTACTTATCATTAATTATACATTAATGTTTATAAAATCAATAATTATAAGTATTATAATTCTTATTCATTTGCAATTTAATATGTAATATATAATGTGTAGGTTGATTTTCCCTAATTCTAGAGACTCAAAAGAAAAAGTATTTGTTTTAACTACCATTGAAGTACGATGGAATTCACATTAGAGAAATATGTAGACACGCTATTGCAGTTACTCTGAAAAAATTCTTTAATTTGTTAAATATCTGTAAAAAATAATAAAATAGTAACGATTGTACCTACATAACAGATTTTTTGAAATGATTCAATTAAATGTTAACATGCTAGGAAAATATTTAACTAATATTATGTGAAATGCCTGCTAAAATAATACTTTGAGGACAGTCTTGTCAATATAATACTTTACATTAAATTATTTTATGAATAAATTTATTTCAAGAAAGTAAAAATACTTCTAAAGCAATATATGTATGTAGATACGTGTATCTCTATACAAAAATGAGTCTTTGGCGCCTGGGTGGCTCAGTCAGTTAAGCATCCAACTTCGGCTCAGGTCATGATCTCAAGGCTCATGGGTTCGAGCCCCGTGTTGGGTTCTGTGCTGACAGCTCGGAGCCCAGAGCCTACTTCAGATTCTGTGTCTCCCTCTCTCCCTGCCCCTCCCCCGCTCATGCGCTGTCTCTCTAAGTTGTTTCATCACTGATGAATTGGAAAGATATGCATCCTCAAAATATACAAGAAAATAGATCTCGGGTAATGCTTTTCTTATTTGTTTATTTATTTTTTTAGCAGACAGTCCATGATGCATCTTAATTTGTTCATGTACATAACTAAAATTTTGACATAACAACTAACACAGGCTATTTGATTTAAAGGTAGAGTGTTGCATCCTAATGGCACTGAAATAGTACAAACCACCAAACTGGTGGGGACCTTATAAAATGTTACCTATGAGTTAAAGTAAAAACCAAAACAAAACAAACAAAAAAAAACCGCAAGAATAATACAATAGTAGAGTTGCTTTTCTCTTTTTTCTCTACCAAACTTCTTATATATGGAAGCAAATTGATATATTTAAAAATTAAACAAGATTTAATATTTTGGCACAGTTCATACAGTCATTGGATTGGTGATCCACATTGACAAGTTCATATTTTAAAAGGAAAAGAGGAAAACACTGAAGTCTTACATTTATGCTGGTTTAATATTATATTCTCATGGTCATCCTTAGAAGCTTCTCTAATAATATTTTGCTTATGAAATTTCTTCTTTCTTTTTTTTAATGTTTATTTTTATTTTTTGAGAGAGAGAGAGAGAGAGACAGAGCATGAGGGGGGGAGGAGCAGAGAGAGAGGGAGACACAGAATCTGAAGCAGGCTCAAGACTCTGAGCTATCAGCACAGAGCCCTACACAGGGCTCAAACTCGCAAATCATGACATCATGACCTGAGTTGAAGCCAGACGCTCAACCGACTGAGCCACCCAGGCGCCCCTAAATTTCTTCTTTCTATTCTACTTACAAAGATGATGTATGTATCAGCAAGTGATACTTGTTCCTTATTTTGCTAAGCTAATTTTTAAACAAATTTATCACAAAATACCCATTGATATTTAACTGAATAAAATAGGGATGTTGTCTCTTGGAAAAATGAATGATACTTATGTTGAAGGTTACACTCATGAGGAGAGTGAGGAGATGAGGAGATACACCATCTTTTCTTACTTATATTAGAATTCATCAAAAATTTAAATCATTAGGATCACAAATGGTACCATCCCAGATGCTTGGCAGAGTAAATTTCAGGACCCGTGAAATAATAAATGCTCATGGTTGAGGTTTTAATTTTAATAAACTTGAAATGCTAGTTGATTTATACTTTCATTTATGATTTATGTTTTCCTTTTGAATATTTAAAAAATTTTTAATGAATGCTAAGTAAAGAAGTAAAACAAAAATGTGGATTCTATAACTGAAGATTCTATTATTATATATTGCAAATTGAAGCGTTTCGGCAACACTCATGAATACATGTGAGACTGGGGTTTCTCTGTTATAGACATTTTCATCATACTTTTGGAAAAGATTCAATTTTCTTATTATGTCATAGCTTTGAATAGAAAAGCAATTGCTTATGAATTTTTTAAGTGAACCAAAATTGATATGCTTATTCTATCAAAGCCATGCTAAATGCAGAAATAAAAATCAAAGCCAATGTTGAATGTACTATTTTCACCTCTTAAAATAAATCCTGTGGTCTTGTCAAATAAGCCATTTTGTAATGTAGCATCTTTAAATATAACATGGCACGTATTCTGAAATGGAGACATTTATTCTGAGCAGCTCAGATCTATCTTTGATGTCATTATAAGCTAAAGGGCATGCGAAGAAAAAAATGCCTTAACTTCCCCTATATAACTTCCACACAGGGGAGATTCAAATGATAAATTATTTAAAGGAATTAAAGAAGACACTGCGGGGCTCTTGCTGCTTATTAAGGGTGAGTGATTTTCAAATTTGGTTAAGTTACATTTCAACAGATTTTTTCTTCTACTCAAGCTTTATTTCACCAGGATCATAGCAAGGAAAAACATGTTGAAACTTTTTAGTCATTCTTCAAAGAAGATAATGATGAGTATTTCCTCCTTCGTATCATACCGAAGCATTAACTTGTAATTGTATTAGCAGATTAAATTATTAAGCAGGTGAAACAAAGCAAGTCCCGTAGTGATCAATTTCTTTTTGATACTCCTATAAGGAAATTTATTTAAAGATTCATAAGATGGATGGTAAAAGTGCTGTTTGAGAGCAATATCGGCTCGTTTTATAGTACTAAAGGAAAATTAGTCAGAGGCAACGTCAGGTGAATCTAGCATATGTTTTCAGATCAGGCTGAGTCTTTTCTCCAGGCAGTGAATTTCGCTAGCTGCTAGAAAGACCTAAGGAGGTGGGAGCAATTATCAGGGTTGTCTAATAACTAAAACCTGGCTCCAAACCATGGAGTTGCCAAGAAACGCACAGTTGGGTCTCATAGGCTCTTCTCATAGGCTCTCACAGTAAGCTCCAACTGATTGCCTGTTGTCTTTCAGGAGCTATAAAGTCATAATGTCCTAGAGGGATTGAATGTGACCTCCATGGTTCCAAAGTAGACCTAAATCGATTAGGGGAAAAAGTAACTAAAGGTAGGTTTCCACCTGTGTAGGAAGTCTTTCCAAGAGGAACAGACCACATCCATTGACCCATGGGTATTGGTGTATCAATAAATACTTCAGCTCTTTGTCCTTGATTTTGTGATAACTCTAAGGCATATGATTTTCACTGTCTGATAGTGTTCTCCAGAAGGATTTCGCTTCAGGTACTCTCAGTGGTTACATGCTCCATACATTCTTCCCCTTATCTATTGCGTTTCCTTCACAAGAAAACCTGGGATCATCTTCCACATAAATTATTTGCACTATAAACCTTGCCTTCGTGTCTCAGTGGCTGCTATGGATACTGCTGAATTTGGTGTCCCTATAGAACTAGTGAAGAACAGGGGTGCCTCGGTGGTGCAGTCGGTTAAGCGTCCGACTTCAGCCAGGTCACGATCTTGCGGTCCGTGAGTTCGAGCCCCGCGTCGGGCTCTGGGCTGATGGCTCAGAGCCTGGAGCCTGTTTCTGATTCTGTGTCTCCCTCTCTCTCTGCCCCTCCCCCGTTCATGCTCTGTCTCTCTCTGTCCCAAAAATTAAAAAAAAAAAAAAAAAGTCTTAAAAAAGAACTAGTGAAGAACAAACATTTCTCTTGTAATCTCTCCACATCTTTGGCTTGCTTGAGCTTTTCAGTATCTTACCTCTTGAGTAACATTGGGTATATTTTCCTTGTAACAGCTGAACATGTTTTTGTTTTTAATTTTATTTTTATTTTTGTATACATCAGGGTTTCTCAACATAGATTTTATTGACATTTTATGCTGGATGATTCTTCTAGTGAGGGGTTGTCCCGTGTATTCACAATGTCAGATGTTTAGTAGCCACCCTGGCCGCTACCTACCAGATGCCATTAGCACCCTCACTCCCAGTTATGACAACTAAAAAAGTCTCCAGACATTTCCAAATGCCCTATGGAGGGAAAAATTACGAGCTGAGAAAAACCCTGTTCCACATCTTTCAAAGTTCTCAGTTACAATAATAATAAAAACTGTTATTATTACTACTATATTTTTCATGTCTGGCACTGATGGTTGCTTCTAGATCACACTAGATTTTTTCCCCTTAATATCATTATAAATAAGTTAAATAATTCATACTAAAATATGTTGTTATATTTCCAATAGAATGAAGCTTTTACACAGTTCAAATAATTAGTCAAATCATTATAATTATTACAAGAGGAAAATTGTATGGCAGAAAAAGTAGTAAATTTGCAGTGAGAATCCCTATAACCTAGTCCCTGCTTAGGAAATTTCTTTCTGATATTTTAATACTTATTTCAACTTGATTGGACATTAACTTTCTTTCCTTTCTTGTTTTTGGTTGTTAGAAAATCAAACAAAAATATATTTAAATTTTTTGTTAATGTTTATTTATTTTAGAGAGAAAGACAGAGTGCGAGTGGGGAAGGGGAAGAGAGGGAGGGAGACAGAATCTGAACCAGGCTCTGAGCTGTCAGGACAGAGGCCGACGTGCGGCTCGAACCCACAAACAGTGAGATAATGACTTGAGCTCATGTCCGATGCTTACCCAACTGAGCCACCCAGGTGCCCTGAGAAAAATATATTTAAACAACTTTTAAACTATATAAACAATGCATAAAATATTTTAAAATCTGAAATGTATTTCACAACACACACAAAAAAAACAAATGAGAGTTTACTAGTATTGCACAATATAAGTAATATATAATCAATGCAAACTTTTCAGCTGAAAGTTTAAATATTTATTCAAAAATAGAAATTGCCATTATTTATTGAGAATTTGCTTTTGGCATATACTGTGCCAAGTTTTCAACATATTTTTTCCCATAATTGTTCACAACTCTCCTGCGAGGTGCATGTTGCAGCTATGCCCATTTTCTATTGTAAAACCACAATACATGGGTGCAAATAATTAAATTCAAAAGTGAACTAAGCAAGAATGATCAGTCTCCAAAATCCACAAAAACATGAAAAAAATCTCTAATTTCCAAATATGAAGCTATATGGAAATATTAAAAAAGGATGATTGAGACTTATAATTTTCACTTTCTTGAAAATGGCAAGTAATTCCTAGTTTCAAAGACTAAAAGAGACCATTTCTTAATGTATATTTCAAGCAGTCATGTACCAAAAGGAGAGGAAAAGGAAAGAATGTCTTAAAATACACTGAGTTATATGAAATTTTTACCAATAAAATCAGATCTCACATTTTGAAAACATTTTTAATGTAAGATAAAAAATATATATTCTCTTATGAAGGATGTTTAATGATTATTATGAGGGAATATACTTAGAACAAGCTGGCTTCTTTACCAGAAATCATCTTCAAGTAGACAAGAAATTAATTTGTATTGTCTTGTATAAATACAAATTTAAATATGTATCAACTCTAAAAATTTCAATATTAAACTTTTTCCCCCAATCCTGTGTTTTTAATCAGGATACTCTATAGATATAGGTAGGTAACCAATATAATAATCAAAGTTCTACTTTTCAGTTATTAGTCTAATTTCAAAGTCAGCAATTTAAAAAAATAGATTGCCACAAAATAGCAAAGCTGTATTTTTACATGATGCCAAATGTTATTTTTTTCAATAAGGGAAGATGCTAGGACTGTTCAGTAGATAACAATATATAGGTAAATTTGGAGAAAACATATTTAATTATCTGAACTAAAGTCACTACTTTTCTAGGCCTTGCAAATAGCAGAAACTAGTTCTCATGCATTCATAGACCCCCAAAAAAGTCAGATTAACAACAAATCAGTGAAATTAGATTCCCAAATATATCTAGTTCTGTGCTCCTTACAGGATTAGCTAAAAATTCTCACAGACAATAAATATGAATTATACTGATTAAAAACTGTCTTCTTAGAAAATAATTGCCCCTACATTGTCATCAAAGTTCAAAACTGAAAAATATCTTGCTGAAATACCAAATACATTCTTGGAAATACATTAAAATAGAAAAGCGGAGATTCTGTAATTTTATAAAAAAAGTCACTGGGATTTTGTCACTCATTCATTCACCCACAAGTGTATTCAACATTCTGCATCTATACCATACCGTACTAAATCTGTATTAGTAAATGAACTTCGAGTATTGAATGAAAGAGATAAAAATTTCCATAGCCCTGGCTTCACGATGCTTACATTTTGGTGTGTAACGTTCTAATGTTGGAAAATATACACGATCAGTAGAACATATAGCATGTTATTTTAAGTGCAAAAGATAACATTAGGGACTGCTAGTCTAGAAGGGGATTGCAAATATAAGTAGGGTGGTCAGAGATTCACATGTGGGAAAAGTGGTATGCGAAGTAAAAACAAAAGCTGAAGAAAGGAACATGTGCATATAGGAGAAAAGAGCAAAGCATAACGGTGTGAGGTGGGCCCTGTAGGCATGGTCTAGAACAGCAAAGACACCTCCATGCTGCATCAGAGTGAACTAGGGAAAGAGCAGTAGAGAATGAATGCATCATAAAGCATTGGAGGAACTAGATTTTATAGGATGTTGGAGTCATTTGTGTTAAAGGGATTGGCATTTCCTCAGTTTGATGGGAGAGATTAGGAGAGGTTTTAGCAGAAGAGTGAAAATATATGACTTACTTTTCAAAGGAGCCTTAATCTGGCTACCTCTGGAAGCATCTGAATTGCCATGTAAAGGGAAGGTTGAGGACTTGAGTATAGATAGTCAAGGAGGATGCAGGGAAGACATATAAGACATATACTAAAATCAAAGAGGCATGAAATGATGGCAGCTTCAACAGGGTAATAGCAGAGGAGGTAAAGAGAACACTCAGTCTTTGGATGTGTTTTGAAATTAGAATAGATAGAATTAGTATGGATTGAACGTGTGTTGGGACAGGCAGAAAAAAAAAAGTATAACAGAAGAATGATAGTGGTGCTTTTCAGAGAGATAAGAGAGACTCCTGGAGGAACGTAATCATGGGAGAAGAGCAATTTGCCTTCCCAATTCCTACTTCCAAAAAGTCTAGTAACACTCCAACAGCAGTTTGGGCTCCCTCTTTTCCTCTGGGCTATCACAAGCAACTGCCTTTCTGGTGCTTCTTTTCTCAAAACAATGTAAGGATTACTGTGATTCTATTTTATTCTCAATTGCTCATATTTTGGCATTTCTTAGAATATGTTGTCACTTAATGTGGCGTATTAAACATGGCTGCCAATTCTTAACAATTTTTCCATCAAAGATGGAGCCTTCTCCCTACACCTTAAATTTGGGACGTTTTCATGGTGGCTTCGATAAATAGCACCCAGTAGAATGACACTGTACCAGTGCTGTTAGAACTGGAAGTTTCTAATTGCTGTTGAGTCGAAAATGTATAGGGCAACCAGATGTTTTTCCTGAATTCCAGTATCATAAAATCAAATTACTTTCCATGCTTTGAACACTTCCCTAAGTTTCTCTAAGGAACTCTCTATTCTATGAAAATAGCTGTCCTGTCTTTTGGAATACTCTTATCTGGAAGCCCTGAGCAACCATGTAAGAAATCTTACTACTTCTCAACCACCATATAGGAGCATCCTCAAGTAGGTCAACTGATTGGTAGTTTGAACTAATTTCACCCCTTTAGCCATCTCATCCAAGGTTCCAGACCTGCAAGAGATGCTTTGTTTTGTCCTGTACACCAGACCACTTGTCAGTTGAACACTACTGAGAGACCTCAGTCAATACCACCTGAAATAGAATTGCCAACCAGAGCCCTACTCAAACTCCTGACTCATAAAAGTGTGAGTTGTAATCAAAAGTGTGTTTTAAGGCACTGATGTCTAAAGCAATCTGTTGCATGGCAAAACATAACAGGGACAGATCTATTTTTTATTTTTGCAAATGTTTTCTATGGAGTTTTGGCTTTCTTTTCCTAGTTACTTTGTTTGGGAAGATTTAAATTGACCTCTATATCACCACCATCTTCCCAGAGTTCCAGTTATTTTCTCTGACTCCCTACACAACATTAATTCAAATAAGAAAATAATTTTACAGTAGTGGGAAATGCAGAGATTTGGGTTGTACCAAGAATGTGATAAATGCTTTGAATCAAATAGTAATATTTGGCCTGGCTTTTCCCAAAGCAGAACACATGTATTTGGAAATCAGGAGTCCAAGTGGGAATGACTCTTCCTCTGCCTAACAATATCCTCATTGAAAATTTTCTTTCCCCAGTATTTTCCATGTTATTGCTTTTGATGTTTTAATTATAAAGAATGGAACATTTCTCAAACTCACAGTTATTCCTTAAATTCAGTGTAACATCTGTGAATTTGGGTGTCTTCTTGCTACTGAACCAATGGAAAAATAAAGGATTATTAGATACACTGGGTGTGATTGATCCTTTCTATCTTTAATAGGCATTGAATTATGGAAAATTATTTTCTCCATCTATAATCAATGACCATGTGAGGAGAAAATATAGTTTCTTAGTAGTGTTTCTTACTGTAGTAAGAAATATGAATCTCTTTCTTAGTGTGGCATATGCATACACACCAATACTATGAATACTTTGGCCTTCTTCAGTTATCTTTATATTTATGGAACCTAGGTTTTTTTTACCATAAACTATTTAATACTTTTTATTTAAAATTTTCCAAAGATGATTGCTTCCATATTAACAAAAATGTTCATAAAGTTTTCTCTACTGTACCATCCCTCTCCAGTATTATTATCAATGTTTTGATAGTCCAGTGATAAAACTTGAGATGTTTTCCATGATTGTTTGGCTGTATTTAAGAACTCCTTGTATTAAAAAAAAAAGATAATTGTTACCAGGCTTTCTGGGTCCAACCATAGACCCAAATGGGCTTAGTGTATTCTTTATGAGAGTATCTTTGATCACTATTATATTTTATCTTATTGATCAATTCTGGTTTTCAACCTTTCTTTTGTACCTCTTAAATTAATATATATATGTATATATATATATACATATATATATTTGATTTTGTGTTCATTTAATCTTGATTTTCAAATAACTGTACAGTATTTTACATACAATCCTCCTCCAATTTAATATTAATTTATTCCTCAGTTACATGAGTTGCCAACATCGTTTGACAGTTTTTTTTCTCAACTAAACTGGTGTTTCACTTGGATAGTGGCTGAACATTCCTCCTTGGTTTTCTTCCAAAATAACTAATTGGCCTTGTGAGTCTACATTGCCACTTTCCCTTCATCTTTTCGACCTCATAGCATCCGTCTAAAGAAATCTCATAATTTTAAATATCACCTAATTGCTGTTGAGTCTAAAATGTATAGGGCAACCAGATGTTTTTCCGGAATTCCAGTACATAAAATCAAATTACTTTCCATGCTTTGAACACTTCCCTAAGTTTCTCTAAGGAACTCTCTACTCTATGAAGATAGCTGTTTTCATTCTATCTTTAATAAATATTGAATTGTGGAAAACTATTTGTCTCTATGAGAGATGATCATGTGATTTACATATATTCTATGCTTCCCAACTAATTACTAAATTGCTTTCCTTACTTTATTTTCACACTTTAAGAATATTTACTGCATCTTTCTTCTGCCAACATTCAAATTAATTATATATCTCATATCATCCAAAATAATTTTTTATCAGGCTCATTATTTTTTAAAGTAAGATGCAATACATTAAAATATCATATTGATTATTTGAAAAAGACAAGCTTGCTTTAAACATCATTTAATAGAAATATTTGCAAATGTAAAGATTAAGATAGTATTAGTAAATGATTCCTTAAAATTAAATATAAGAATGCACTTTCTATCAGGTCACTCTTACTACTCTACAGATCATGATTTCAATGAGCTCATTACAAAGTAAACTTAAAAAAAAACATTCCTTTAATGTTTATTTGTTTTGAGAGAAGAATGAGTGTGAGTGGGAGAGGGGCAGAGAGAGTGAGGAAGAGAGAAACCCAAGCAGACGGCGGTCAGCCCAGAGCATGATGCAGGGCTTGAACTCACAAACCGTGAGATCATGACTTGAGCCAAAATCAAGAGTCAGACGCTTAACCAGCTGAGCCAGCCAGGTGCCCCTAAAAAACAATTTTCTAAGCAAAGTATTTAAATTTATTTATTTAGTAGTATAAACATAGTTTAGGTACCTGATATATATATTTTAATAGTATAAGGTTTTAATTAACTTCAGTATTCGCCTTAATACCAATTTAAATACTTCAAAGTAATTAGTTTCACAAAAGAGTGTATTTGCTACAACCAAGATTGAAAATGAAACCGGAGTGAGTAATCATTTACTTAGCTTACAAAATTATAATGCAACGTCTACATTAGAAAATTATAATGCAATGTCTACAAAGGTAAAGGAAACCAGAAATAAACATAACAAAATGATTCTAATCTTCTGTCTCTAGATCTATGAATTCTCATTATAAGTTATTTCTTTACGACCTCCCTATGGAGAAATTGAGAACCACTCTTATTATCCTATAGCTGTGGGTTAGGAATGCTTTTAGCATGGCATACAAAGTGATATTAATAACACCCAAGATTTCAACGTTTATTTATTTTTTGGGGGGGACAGAGAGAGACAGAGCATGAACGGGGGAGGGGCGGAGAGAGAGGGAGACACAGAATCGGAAACAGGCTCCAGGCTCTGAGCCATTGGCCCAGAGCCTGACGCGGGGCTGGAACTCACGGACCTCGAGATCGTGACCTGGCTGAAGTCGGACGCTTAACCGACTGCGCCACCCAGGCGCCCCAATAACACCCAAGATTTGTATATCACATCTCAAATAAGAAACTACCAACATCTGCTAGGTAATTTATTTCCTATAACAGCCTTAAGAGATTGGTAATAGCATTTAATTATTGTTCCTGTCCTTTATAAAGGAGAAACATGAAGCTTCAACAGCTAAATAGCCTTTCTTAGGTGATAATAAATATTTTCTTTTCCAATTCCTTAAGCTCTATTCACAGTATTCTGATAAAAACATAATTTAAGAAACTGCAACTAATTAAAAGTCATTTATTTATCTCTTGTTATGGAAAGCAAATAATTGGTACAGGAGAAAATGGGCTGAATAAGAGATTTCCCATCTTGAGGAACTCCTAGTCAAGAGGAGCCCTAGGACCCATAACTACTTTCTTCTTAATAGCATGCAGGAGGTGAAATTGGATTTAGTGATGGCTTCTATCATGTTGAAAGTTCTTCAGTCCTTTCTGTGATATATTTTAACATCATTTGTGCATGTATAATATAGGACTAGTCTATTTAGTTAAGGCCATATGAAAAATTGAATCTTAATGATTGATTATAGAAAAATGTATACTTAAATAAATGGAGTTTTGATGGGAATTCATAATTATAGTAGAATCATTAGCATGTTTACTAGGCAACCTATGGAAGAGAAAGCTTCTAATATGTGATGAAACTGTGCCATCCTAGTCGAACCACTAACTTGTACAGTTGAGACTATTACACTGTGTGGTAACTAACTGGAATTGGAATAAAAACTTAAAGAAAGTACACTCTCATAAATGAATCAAGGTTAACACATATAATCCTTTGAGATATCAGACGAAGATAGAAGGAGCACAAAATTAGACCTTCTTTTACAGACCTACCCCAAATAAAAATATTTTTAAGTGACCATTTCACATGTGTGTGTATGTATGGGCATGTGTGTGTATGCCTATACACATATACACTGGGCATAAGTCATTATTTTATAAAATTGGCATTCAAAAAATAGAACTACAAACCTTTTAGTAGTTATACTTAGTTTCATTAAGTTTTTAGGATTTTGAGAAGCAATGAAAAAAATGAAGTAAATAGACATCTAACAAATATTATAATAAAGTTGTCTTTACATCATATATATATATATATAATTCCTCAACTGTTGCCAAATATTAAAAATATATATATAGATCAGAGAAGATCCACACAGAGCTTTTAATTCAAGCCTACGACTATCAATATATTTTAGGGAAAAGCATAGAATTCAGGACGAGACTTCTCCACATACACATTTGGATAGATAACCAAAGATTACCAAATATTGGTTAAAACCAAAAGCATCAGATAAAGGATCATTTTTTCAATGGGATCACACAAATGGAGAATGGATGTGAAGAATGAAGTATAGAAGAGAAGCACATATTAATTTTGAGAGAGAAAGAACATAAAATCTTCCCATTTCCCCAAAGTTACATGCTTATCTCCGTGTATTGGACGGGAAATATTTGTAATGTGACACATAATGCCCAGCTGTGTGGGATGGATTGCCAGAAAAAGACCTTGCATTCAGTCCTTACAAACTCCAGCCTTTACTCCACAATGGTTCTGTTGCCAACACCATGCCTATTATTATGGCTTCTGGCTTTCAGTACTATTGCATGAATCTGATTTACTTATTCAGCCAGCATGTGCAAAACACATCCTATGTGATATTCAGTGAAAATATAAACTTTGCTAGAACATACTAGTCCTTCAAGGTATTGAGGCAGTGAAATCACTAAATTTTCATTTTACCATTTTTAAAAAAAGAATTAGGATAGAATGCCAGAGAGTTAATAATGTGCAAACATCGCTAGAAATATTAAGGGAAAGTGAAGTTTCTGTTTGTATACAGGGGGAGGGGACATTTTCAAGCAGAGGAAATGTCACATTCAAAGGTACGGAACACTCAGGTCATGGGACAATTATTCCCCAATCATGTTAGAACATAGTGGCTCTGAAGCAGACTATGCTGGGTCGACATCTAACTGCTAACATTTATTAACTGTGTGATGTTGCCTAAGTTTCTTAATGTCTCTGGGCCTAGTTATCTGCAAGACTAGAATACTAATGTTTTCTATCTAATAGAATTGTGATTTTAAAAAAACCAATGTTTATTTATTTTGATAGAGAGAGCACATGTGCACACATGTGCGTGCAAAGGAGAGGCAGAGAGAGGGAGAGAGAATCCCAAGCAGTATCTGGGCTGTTAGTTCAGAGCCTGATGGGGATGGGGGAGGAGGGGACTTCATCTCAGAAATCAAGGGTCTGACACTTAACCTGCTGAGCCACTCGGGCACTCCATTTTTTTAAATGTAGTTCTATGCAATGAAGAGAGTTTATCACAAAGAACCATTCAATAAATGTTAGCTATAAATAGTTAAAGTGTAGATCAAGTACTGAGGTATAATTAGTGATAATTCTCTATATGTGGATAGGAGCCAGATAACTCATTACTTAAATGCTACAGTAGGAAGTGCGGAATTTATAGGATACCACTGAGTATTTTAAGGAAATGATCCAATTCTTATTTTAGAAACATTATTTCAGTAGTAGTGAGAAAATTATAGGAAAATGAGACAAAGAAAAGGAAAATACATGGGAATGTACACTATTTGAAAAACTGAAAAAAATTACGGGAGCTAGCAGTGATGAAAAAATAGAAAATTTCTGGAAATTATTTAGGAAATGGGCATATCTTAGGGATCTATTGCATTTGCATAATGTAAGATGATGGGGTTTAAATTCAGATGTATGTTTAGGCTAATTATAGTAATCTCCAGATTTTCCCCACAAGAAGAGAAAAGAGGATTTAGGAGAGATTATGAATTCAGTCTGGGGTGTATTTAGATTATCTACAGGCCATTTTAGATAGAAGAGACCAAAAATCTTTTGACTGTTTGGGTCTGAAACTCAAAAAAGTCCAAAGGCTGCATTTATGTCCATCATAAGAGATACTAGTCCCTTAGTAAATTATAGTGTTCCAAAATTCCATTCAAAACTCCAGATCAGGGTAACTACCCATATTCCAAATATCTTCACTTGGTTTTCTTTTTTTTAACGTTTTTTTTTTTTTGGGGGGGGACAGAGAGAGACAGAGCATGAACGGGGGAGGGGCAGAGAGAGAGGGAGACACAGAATCGGAAACAGGCTCCAGGCTCCGAGCCATCAGCCCAGAGCCCGACGCGGGGCTCGAACTCACGGACCATGAGATCGTGACCTGGCTGAAGTCGGACGCTTAACCGACTGCGCCACCCAGGCGCCCCTTCACTTGGTTTTCTAACAATACTACAGTACTTTTTTTTTCTATGAATACAGCAGTACTTTTAGATTGTTTTTTTTTATTTTTTTTAACGTTTATTTATTATTGAGAGACAGACACAGAGCATGAGCAGGGGAGGGGCAGAGAGAGAGGGAGACATAGAATCCAAAGCAGGCTCCAGGCTCCAAGCTGTCAGCACAGAGCCCGACATGGGGCTCGAACTCACCAACCATGAGATCATGGCCTGAGCCGAAGTTGGTCGCTCAACCAACTGAGCCACCCAGGTGCCCCAGATTGTTGTTTAAGATTATGTTTGTTTTGCCCTATTGCAAAAATACAGAAATGATGAATCTGTGGTTTCTAAGAAGTAAAGTATTGTGAAGAGCCCATCGTATTAGTGTTATTAATATGATTCTATGAGATTGCCTTTCAATGTTTTACTTAGGAGGAGGGTTACCACTCAACATACAAATTTAAAAAGCACCCCAAGTATATAGAGGTAAAACTGTAAGTTTATAGTAAGACATCTCATCAAGTTTTTCTGAATGAAGAAAGAAAATGTTAATAAAATGGCAACTAACAAGGAAAAAATGAGGTCAAAGAGTGGGAACTTTCGGAGGCTTCTACATTTCTAAAGGATCAGGTGTTCTAACTATTTGCAGTTAACTTTTCAGTCCATTAATTTCTGGAAGGCATAAATGTACGTGTCACTGCATCTTACTACGTGTCAATATCTATAATTATATTATAGATATTATAATCTATTATTTTTGCATGCATTCATCTCTTTGCTGGATTATGGCCTCCGCAGAGGCAGGCATTTGTGTAGTAGATCATACCCTTTCTCGTAAACCCAAAGAAATCATTCCCGAAAATATATCCAGTTTGCAAGAATATTCTGTGTTTTCTTGTGCTAGTCAGGTTTGCTGTGATAACAAAAGCCTCAAAATCTTAGTGAATTACACAAAGGATTTACAAATGGTCGTGACTTAACAATTGTTTGACTTAACGATTTTTCAGTGGTGTGAAAATGATAAACATTTAGTAGAAATAGTAGTTGGAATTTTAAATTTGGATATTTTCCCCAGGCAGTGATATGTGAGATGATCCTCTCTCGTGAGGTTGGGCAGCGGGGGGCAGCTCCCAGTCGGCCACTCGATAAGGTCAACAACCATCAGCAACCAAGATGCTGACAACCTTCTGTACCCATTCAATCATTCTGTTTTTCATTTTCATTACAGTATGCAATGAATTACATGAGATAATCAACACTTTATTATAAAATAGGCTTTGTGTCAAATGATTTTGCCCAATATAGGCTCATGGAAGTGTTCTGGGCTTGTTTAAGGTAGGCTAGGCTAAGCTACGGTGCTCAGGAGGCTAGCTGTGTTAAATGCAATTTCAACTTAGTGATATTTTCAACTTACCATGGCTTTATCTGGATGTAGCCCTATCATAGGCTGAGGAAGAACTGTATTTATTATTAACAGTTTATAGCAGCAGCTATGCTTTTGTCTCTATGGCAAATGGGTCTGCTTTGTTTTGCTTGGCTCTTGTCCATATACGTCCTCATACTGGGGTCCAGCATGAAGTTGCTATCTGTCTCTGGGACAGATCTGCTCTTGTGGGGAAGAAATCAAATGGAATTATAGAGTATGTATAGTTTTGGCCAGCTTCGTTTGCTCGGCAATGTTTTTTGATATCAGCCATATCATATTGTGCAACGATAGTTCATTTCTCTATCTGGATGAGTAGTATTCAATTTTACAGATATACCCAAATTTGCTTGTCCACTTACTCGTTAATGGACATGTGACTTGCTTCCAAATTTTGACCTTTAGGAATAAAGCTGCTATCAACATTTATATAGAAGAATTTATATGGAATTAAATTTTCTGTTCTTTTGGACAAATTGCAAAGTAATGTGGGGAAATTGTATTTTTAAGTTTTCAAAACTTGCCAAATTATTTTCCAAAGTTGAAATATTTTCCATTTCCACTAACCATGTATAACTATTTGCTCCACAAATCTGCCAACTCTAAACATTATCAGTCTTTAACTGTAATCATTATGCATGGAGTACTATGTATTGGTATATAATAGAAGCTGTAATTTGTATTTCTCTGATGACGATGAGGTAGAATTCTTGTTTACATGGTTATTTGCCTTCATAAAAGTTCTTTAGCAAGGTGCCTAGTCAAATATTTTGTCCATTTTTGTTTTTTCATTTTTATTATCAATAATTTTAAAGGTTCTTAATATATTCTGTGTACAAGTCCTCTTTGTTATTTCCCAAATGGTGTCTTTAAAGAGAAGACATTGGGGCGCCTGGGTGGCGGAGTCGGTTAAGCGTCCGACTTCAGCCAGGTCACGATCTCATGGTCCGTGAGTTCGAGCCCCGCGTCAGGCTCTGGGCTGATGGCTCAGAACCTGGACCCTGTTTCCGATTCTGTGTCTCCCTCTCTCTCTGCCCCTCCCCCGTTCATGCTCTGTCTCTCTCTGTCCCAAAAATAAATAAACGTTGAAAAAAAAATTTTAAAGAGAAGACATTATATTGATCTGTTTATCCAATTTTTATTGGCTCACGTTATTTGTGTTTTATACAAGAAATTTTGCTGGCCTAAATGTCTTGCAAACTTTCTCCTGAATTTTCTTGTAGTTTTACATTTTAGTTTGGATATGTAAGTCTATGATCCATTTCAACAATTTTTTATCTATGGTATGAAGTGACTTTTAGAGTTCATTTTTTTCCATACTGATATTCAGTAGTTCCTATGCAGCTTGTTAAAATGAATGCCGTTTCCTCATTAAATTACTGTAGCTCCTTCAGCAAAGTAACTGGTGAGAAAGAATGAATGAGAAAGAGAAATAATTAAAACAAAATTAAATAAAGATGCAAAAAACTACATGAAGGAAGAACCACTGGCAGAGCTGAGTGGTCAGAAAGGCTCCAGGGGCACCTGGGTGGCTCAGTCAGTTAAACATCTGACTTCGGCTCAGGTCATGATCTCATGTTCATGGGTTCAAGTCCTGCATCAGGTAACGTGCTGACAGCTCAGAGCCTGGAGCCTGCTTTGGATTCTGTGTCTCCCTCTCTCTCTGACCCTCCCCCACTTGCACTCTGTCTCTGTCTCTCAACAAATAAAATAAAACATTACAAAAATTTTTTTAAACATGAAAGCCTCCAGAGACAGGAACAAAGAGGTGAAATATTTATTAGTTCAAAATTTAAAATGAGAAACTGAAAACAAAATTAAAAAGGTCACCATTAAGGAAATGGATGCAGTTATTATTTTCCTCCATAAATTTGAAGAAGTTTCCTTGAAAATTGACTAATTAGCCTTGTCACCACTATCCCAGAATTCACTGATATTTGTAGCCAGCTGGATGCTCTTTCAGAGGGTTGTCGATGGACTCTGCACTTTGTGCATCTGTTTGTAAAACAAAAATTGGAGATGCTCTTTTAATGGGGGTGGGACCCAACAGGGATAGCAATAAGGATACGATTGGTGCACTGAGACAAACACTTCAGAGAAAGATGAACTAGCACCATGCATTTCGGGGTGTATCTGTTGTCTCTGGATGTGCAAAGGTTGTAGGAGTCCAAGTTCTAGGGTCTCCGTGAGACATTCTTTGGCAGGTGAGAAACACCAATAAATTTTTGGTACGAATAATTATCCTGTAATTCTCCATTTCTCCAGAGTTTTGAAGAGGAAAATAGTGACCTAAAAATATTCCTTGAAATTATTAATTGGGAAAATAGATGAAATAAATTGACTTAAATGATTTTATCATAGCAGTGATTACACATAATATCCCAGGAATGCCAAGAACCGATGAATGTTGTGCGAGGAAAATACAGTGCGTATAAATTGTTGGATAGTAAATACCATGAAGAAAAATAGCAGAGTTAACTCCATCTATTCCAATTCCCACTAGCATGAGTTAGCATCATGTACGTTTAAATTAGCATAAATTAATGCCACTAACATTGCATGCTGAGTGTTTTAAACAGATACACTGTATCATGCAGTTGTCATAAAAGCCCAAGAAAAAGGTCTTATGGTGGCAGGTATGACGAAACTGAGGTTCACACGGATGGTACAACTGTCTACATATATTGGCTGGTAAGTAGGAAAAAGGGTGTGTGAACCCAAGACTCTCTGACTCAGAAGTTCACATTCCTGCCACTGTATCATACCGCCACCCATTAATGCCCCGATTAACATCGAAGGGGAGAAACATTTACAGCCAAATGATAGATTGTGGTTCTCTTTCACACATCCCCAGCATGTATGGCATCCTTAACACACACTGTATCCCCCAAGGACTCGCCTGGATGACTCACTGATATTTCCAGAAATCTCACTTTCTCAGGAACCTTATCCTGACCTCCTAATTCACTAGTGCACACAGCCATTCCCGCATCACACAATGACAATCGTGTTGAACCCGCTTTGCTTTGCTTTTCCTCACTAGCACAAATCATCTTCTAATATACCATATCATTTAAATATTTATTATAGATTTTTCTGCCACCCCAAACAGAAGAGAGTTCCACAAAGGCAGAGCTCTTTTATTATTATTATTGTGTTTGTTGTTGTTGTTGTTGTTGAAATCAGTGTGATTATTTTACTGTTTTCTTATGTATCTAGAATGGTATCTGGCATAAAGTAATCATTCAGTAATTTTTTGATGGAAAAAAATAAAGGAAAGGAAGGAGGGAAGGAAGGAAGGAGGGAGGAAATTGAAAACTATGGGAATTCAGGAGAAAATAATTTTATTCTTTATTTAAATTGGGTATATCTTCCTAGAAATATCATGCTGTTGCTACTGTAACCATTTTATTGTCAAAATTGAAATGTAAGAAACAGTATTCAAAATTGGTTGAATTTCATCTCTATTTATAATTTTTATAATTACATTAATGTGCCACATTTGCCTCATAGATGATAGTCACAGTCACCTACTTTACTTGAAAGGACACTCTGTATTGGCTCAAGTTGTACTTGCTTAACTAAATCATTTAATATGATTCTTAAAGTTCTGCTTCAGCATGAAGACTTTCCAAATGAATTATACATTCCCTCCGTGCATTGCTCTAAATAATCATTTCCCACCCTCTTGACAGATTATAACAGAAGGAAACCATCATGACAAAGAATAAGGCTGCATGCCAGAGACAAAAGGCGAGATCAAAATAAATAATATCAAAGACAGAAGTCAAAGATGTAAGAGAGTCACAAAAAGTGAATGATGCAGCCAAGTGACAGGAGTTGCAGTAAATTCAGAAAGACTTAGAACTTCTTCTTTAGTCAAATATATGACAGGCCCTGCTTTGTGCATTTACACCCCCCATGGTATAACACGCTTCGGGATTCTTTAGAGGGCATATTACTGACTAGAGTGCTTTGTAGCTTGTGAGGTTCAAAGTTCTCATGAAATACACCTGAGATCCTGCAGGGCTTTGCTGATTGATTTAACATACCATCCGCAGATTTAATTATCTTAAAATTCAACATGAAACTACATTTTGATACACTCTCGTGAGAAAATTGTCTAATCTTTCATTATACTAAGGCTTTTACAGTTCTATGAGGCATATCTTAAAAATGAGAATTCTCTTCTGAATGGACGTAACGCTAGCCAGGTAAATAAAGAAAGACAACTTCTACCTGCTAGCCTGATCCCCAGTAGTCCTCTCTAATCATGGATACCAGAGTGCACCCCAAAATATAGAGTTCTTGTTAGGGTTCAATCAATGAAAAGCGTAGTCACCTGGCAGCATTTTAATTAATACAGAAAAGAAATGAACTAATGCAAGCTGATCTAAATAACTCTTAATAAATACATTCCAATGTCAAATAGTGTTTTGATAAGAAGGTTTTAGCTCTGTCTCCAGGGACTAGAGGTGAAGTACATATTGGCTGAACAGTAAAGATGGAGATAATTGCAATGTAATTCATGAATCACATCTTTCAACAAGTTGAATGTTATATTTACCCTCTCTTAAAATGGTATTTATTATATCTGAACTCTAGCATCTTAAGTGGCTAGAGTGTTGCAGGACGTATCCTGTCAGTATGAGTCTTAGAAACATAGCCTGAGAACTATATTGAAAGGTCAATCAATGTTTCCATTTCCAGTTTCTCATCGTTTTACTTCGTCATGTTAAATTACATGGTAATATAATGTGCTTTCTTTCCATTTAGATTTCAGCTTAGTAAAAATAAGACAATGGCAAGCTGATGATGTGACACATTTTAACATTCTCCAGGCACATTAAGTGTTTGTTACTGCTGTTCCTTTTGAAAGCAAGGAGTAATCAAAGGAAAGATAGAGAACTACATCAGTTCCACTTTGTGCACGTTTTTGGCAAATAGATGTAGAGAAATTAATGAACAATGGGCTAAAGTAGATGCGTTCTTATTTTCCCCAGAAAATATGAAATGAACAGATATAGTCTTGAAACTCTCTTCAGGCTTTTATAAAAAAAGTCCAAGGACATTTCAAGGTGGGGAAAAATTAAATTTTGATTTGTTTGCATTTATACCCATAAGCCTACAATGTTGGAATAACTGTAGGCATTGAAAAAACATGTCTGGGTAGAATAAACTGAGAAATAGATAATAAGGCTACCCTCTTAAAAAAAAAAACATCTCACATCCCTTTGATGTTGGAGAAAGCTTTTTAGTTCTCTATTCGAGAACATGCAAAATTTTGTGAGATGTAACATGATTTTATGTATTCACTCCAAATTAAAAACTGCAGCTAGAAGGCCACTAAATTAATTTTTTTTATGTCTCCATTTTAACATCAGTTATTTAACCAAATGTAAAGAGGAACTAGATGAAGATAAATATTCACAAATATTTATCTGATTAATATGATTACTTTTTGGATACTTATTCTTGTACTCTGCACAACATATCATATCAGATTCTATAGAGAGAAAACAAATTTAAACTGAAAATAATCCAAGTACTTAAATGTTTTTAAAATTTACCTCCTACTGCTACTGATGCATTCATTTTGAAAAAAAAAACACATACATACACACTCCCACATACATACACCCACAAACATACACAGGGGCATGAAAATCTATCTCATTTCATGCACTTACTAGAATAGGAGCAGGGCTTCTGCCTGCCTTCACAACTCAAATGAGCTCTGTCCTTGGGTTGGTAGCCAGCCTTTTCCCAAATGCCACACAGCAGATAGCTAATTTTTTTTTTTCAAATGCATGTTTCGGTGTTGTTACAGCTTTATTGATGTATAACTGACAAAGAAAAAATTGTGCATATTTAAAGTATACAACGTGGTGTTTTGATATATGTATACATTGTGGTATATTTACTACAATCAAATTAATTAATGCATCTATCACCTCATATAGTAACCTTTTAAATTAGTTAATTGAGTGATTGATAGTTGTAGTGGAAACACTTAAGATCCTTTTTTGGTAAATTAAATATCTATTTATTTCCCTAGTATTTATTGTGATATTTTTCTTCTGTATTTTTCTTATTGATATCTAATAATGCTATTGATTTCATTAATTTAAAATTTTAATGTTGATGATGTTCTTAGTCAATTTTTCTATTATTTCTTATAGACTGTGTGTTAAGTTGGTTCTCTATGTGGACAATATTTTTTTCAAACATAATTTTCGTATGAAATCCCATTTTTATTTGAAAACTCTAAAATCTCTAATTGCATTGATTGTTGCCTCTACCACAATGGTGGATAGAAATGATTGGTGTGGGCAGATGATGTTTGCTCATGGACTTAAGAGGAATGATAAGAAATATTGTAGGAAATACAATACAATGAAATATTGTATGAAATATTGTGTGATGGTATTTGAAGATAAGGCCTTTAAGGAGGTAATTACAGCTAAATGAAGTCATAAGGATGGAGCCCTAATCCAACATGATTGGTGTGTTAAAAGAGGAAAAGACACCAGCGGTGTGCGAGCAGAGAGGAAAGATTAGGCTTCAGAGAGAAGGTAGTCCTCTGCAAGCCGAGAAGAGCAGCCTCACGTGAAACGAGACCTGCCAATTTGACACTGGACTTCCAGCCTTCAGTACTCTGGAAAAATAAATGTCTGTTGTTTACACCATCCAGTCTGTGGTATTTTGTCCTGCCACCTGTACAAACTTTTAATATAGTGACATACATTTCAAGTTCTTCTGCCATGTCTTTGCATAGCTTGATAGCTCATGTCCTTTTTTTAAATTCATTCACTTATTAAAGGACATCTTGGTTGCTTCTAAAATTTACTATTATGAGTAGATCTGTGATAAACATTCATGGGCAGGTTTTGGGGTGGGTATGCTTCCAACTCACTTGGGCAAATATCTAGGAAACTGAGTGAAGGATTATATGATGACCTGATATTTAGCTTGCCAAGAAACTGCCTGACTGACTTCCAAAGTGACAAACGGCGAAGTGGACACCATTTTGCACTCTCACCAGCGATTAATAAAATTGTTCATACTGCTCCACACCCTTACGAACATTTAGTGTTGTAAGTGTTTGGGATTTTAGCTATTCTAATAGGTAAAGAGTCTGAACAGACCTATTGACAAAGTAGATATTCACATGGCCAAAAGGAACATGAAAAAGTAGTCAACATCTTCAATCATTAGGGAAATGCAAACCAAAACCACAAGGAGATATCAATTCATGCCTGTTAGGTTCAGTACCATTAATATCCAATGAAATACTATTTAGCCATAAAACAGAAGGAAATCCTATGCTTTGTCACAACATGGATAGACCTTGAGGACATTATGCTAAGTGAAATAAGTCAGACAGGGAAAGACATATATTATATGGTCTTTCTTATATGTAGAAACTTAAAACAAACAAAACTCATAGAAAGAGAAATCAGACTTGTGGCTGGCAAAGGGAGGGGTGGGGGGATGGGAGAATTAGGAGAAGGTGTCAAAGGTACAAACTTCCAGTTATAAGATAAATAAGCACCAGGGATATAATGGACAACATGATGATTATGGCTGATAATGCCGTGTGTTATATTTGAACGTTGCTGAGTTTTAGACTTCAGTTACAGAGTTTGGTTGTTGTGAAAGTCATACATGTAATTAAACACATAAAATGAACATGATACAGTGATGAAACGCGAAAAAATATATACTGAAAAAATATGTGTTCTACAATGTGTGGTTCACATGAAAATATCATTCATGTAATTTTAATCATACAAACATTTAATAATAATCTATATAACTGTATATCTATTATTATCTATCTATCTATCTATCTATCTATCTATCTATCTATCTATCTATCTATCATCTAAGTATCTATCTATCTAGAGAGAGAATTGGAGAGAGAGAGAATTGCACAGAACCTAGTTAGCTTAAGAAAAAGGAGCATCTGTAATGGAAATTTATATTTAAGTTCTAAATTCTAATTTTTTTTGATCAACAGATACTGTGTAAATTTGAAAGCTTATATGTAAATACTGGTATGCGCATCATATTTATACAACTTTACATACTACTTAAAACTATAGCGTCTGGTCATTTGGGAGATGAGAGATAAGGAGTATTCTTTTTAATGGTA
Organism: Prionailurus bengalensis; assembly: GCF_016509475.1. Lineage (NCBI taxonomy): Eukaryota > Metazoa > Chordata > Mammalia > Carnivora > Felidae > Prionailurus > Prionailurus bengalensis. The sequence goes on from NC_057343.1 coordinate 230,645,855, forward strand.
AGTTTATAGCATTACTTGATTTTTAATTATGTACAAAATAATTGTGATGAAAATAGTATTAAGTAGAACAATCATATAAACTCTACTTTAAAAGAAAGTTGCAGGAGGGGCACCTGGGTGACTCAGTGAGTTAAGCCTCCAACTCCTGATGCCATGTCAGCTCTTGATCCCAAGATTGTGAGTTCAAGCCTCACATTGGGCTCCGTGTATAAAAACAAAACCAAACAACAACAAAATACATAAAATGATAACATCATTTACATGAAACAATGTTTACTTTTTCATAATTATCATTAAGACGATGATGATTTTGCCTCGTATTTGCTTTTGCCTTCGATTCATATAGTGATTTTTAGTGTCATACAATATTGTCTATATAATAAAATTTGTTATAAAGGACACAGGTGTAATAAAAATAAGATAAAACCCAAATCTGAAAAACCTCAAGGCTTAGACTCAGCTGTGTGAAAGTAATTGAAAACCTCTAATAAATAAAAGAGGGGCACCTGGGTGGCTCAGTCAGTTAAGCGTCTGACTTCGGCTCAGGTCATGATCTCACGGGTCATGAGTCCCAGCCCCCCCCCCCCCCCATCGGGCTCTGTGCTGACATCTCAGAGCCTGGAGCCTGCTTCAGATTCTGTGGCTCCCTCTCTCTCTGTCCCTACCCTGCTCAAACTGTCTCTTTCTCTCTTTCAAAAATAAGTAAACCTTAGAAAACAATATAAAAAAAGATTATGAAATAATTATCTGTGGATACAGGGATGGTAACTACCCAAAAAGAAAAATATGAGTTCCCTTAGAAAAGAAAACCCAACCACATTTATGAGTAAATTCCAATGAGGCTGAGAACAAACAAGCAGAAGGAAGAACTCTACAGCAGCCAAGCAGGATGTAATCCATCCGGGAAATCACAAAGAGGCAGAATAGCCCTGGAGAAATCCCAGCTGAGGTCCAGAGCATATACATAACCTAAAGACATAACCCCAGTTGTCAAAAACTAAAATGAGAGAGCAGCCATGGTGGGGAGGAAGGGGGGGCTGCGGGGAGGGAAGGTTATTTAAATAACAAATACACTCAGGAAGGGGGAAAAATCTAAGTAGTGAATATGTAAACATAGAAATAAAGAGCTTCAAAAAACAGCAGGAACAGCAAATGCTAAAATAAAAAGAACATAAAAGCATAATACACTAAATTTGAATAGGAGAAGATTGCCTCAGAGATCAGCCATAGCAGGAAATCTATAGATTAGAAAATAGTAATGTCTTCCTATGTTGTTCACAGCATTTAGTAGAAAAGGACGAAACCCAATAAATGGACAAAGTTACAAGTGCTTAGGGAAGGTAAACAAATATCACTGGGCAAACTGACTTATGTTTTTAACAGCGTGTAAAAAATTATGCTCACATCGACCAGTTATAGGCGAACTATCGCATACATTAATCTTCAGACTGATTTAAAGGTCAGCGTTGACTACGGCACTATAATTTTTCAATTCTAAAGAATGGCATCAACCAAAGAGTCAGCAACATTTTGATTGACACATGAAAAATTAAAACCCAGATGTTTCATACATGAGCATTGCTTTATTGCCACAGGAATCTACGAATCTATGGCAAACTATGTGCTAGATAGCTATATATTGCATGTATTTTCGAGCAGTCGAATGAGGATAAGAGCAAAACTATTCCATGGCATGTAAGCAACTCATTACAAATCCTTAGTGCACAGCCACTCACACAAGCCACATTCCAACGTTTACTGTGCACGTGTGCCATTGGCTGGCACGGAGGCAGGTTGTATCTGTTAAACACATTACATTACAACACAGGTTGTCACTCAGCACAATTTCCAGATTGGAGCATGACTGATCCTTAGTCCATTGCGTGAAAGGACAGAAATTTTGGTTGCCTGTTAAACCACCTGTTCCTTTAAAACCACATCCTTTTAAAATATGAAGTTATATGGATTTAGGTTAATATTGAACAGAGAGAAAGAAAAAGAGAGACAGAGACTAAATAAAGTATACAGTAAGGTGGGGAATTATTAAGGTTAGGCATAAAATAATAAAAATTAAACAACTGTTTATGAAAATTAAATAGCTATATATTATGACAAGGTAATGCCGTTTCTGAATCTGCCTCTTTTTAAAGAAATGCTCACACAGAGCCACAGCCCCATGCACAGGGCCAATCACCTGATTCACGATTATGCTAGCTGTCAGCTGGATTTAACACCAGGTTGGTTTAGTGACCAACACTAGGGGAAGAAGTAAAACCTCATTGATTATTGTATGGTATGCTATGCACCAGAGGGAAGCCAAGGTCCATAACTGTATAATCCTGAACATATTTTGAAAACACACGAGTCAATGAAGAATAGGACATAGAATGACATTTGCGGAATAAGATGTGCTCAGATTAAATTGTATACGTGCAATATCTAACCTCTGCTGTTGTTCATGTATACATACGTATGCAAGGATATGTGCATCAAACACTAAGAATGAGTACTTTTTATTGAAACGGGAAGTAGGCATCATGAGCCTTTGCAGAGATTGGATTAATGACGCTGAAAATTTGATATGTATTTGATCTTGTCAGATGGTCAAACCAAGGTGTAGAATAAAATGTACAGGTTTATTTGTATTTATTCATTAGAAAATTTCATAGTTAAAAATATGAATTCGGTTTTTCTTTTCAGGAGAAAAGCAGAACAAAAAAATAAATTTTAATCATGGCACTAAAGACGGAAAATCTATAAATTGGAAAGGAAGGTAACTAATCACAGTGCCACATTCTAGGACTATTCCTCTCCTGTTGTACTTTTATGGGTTTTCTAACAAAGTTGGCATAATTTTACTACTGTAGAACTTTCCAGAATTTTATTATGCTTAAGTAATTTAGAACTTTGCCTAACAAAGAAAATGTAGTTTGCGTTTTTTAAATATAATGATTTCAGACATTAGGGGGATTTTTATTTATTATTATTATATATATTTTTGCTTTATTTGTTTTAAAGGTTATCCAGCAGAACAAGATTCCTTGGGATACGCTTTGGTAAATCATGGTCTATAAAATATATATTTGAATGAATCTTGGTAACAGGTTTAGACTTTGGAATTTTAAGTGATGTGTTAATAATTTGTTAGAAAAATACTAGCAACCTGGAAAGGATATTATTTATCAAAGTAAGCTACATGCTGAAATGGAGGTGATGCAGGGAGGTCAGGGTCAAGGGCACTGAGGGGTCCAGCAGGACCAACCAAGAGGGTGGTTGGCTTCAAACAGGATGCCAGCAGGAGATGGAATCAGAGTTTATTGAAGACATAGAGAAAGCAAATACAGATGGATCTGGACCATCTGGGAGATCCGGGGTCTTTCCTTAGATCTTCTCTATTCTAGTCATTAACTCCTTGTCCCTTATAAGGAAGACAATGCTTTTGGTATTACATGACATGTGTAGAATGGGGTGGAGCACTGGTCTTAGCAAGAGTAGAAACCAGAAAAGAAATAAAGGAATGGGGTCCCTTTGGTGTCACTGTCTGAGTGACCATTGCTCCCATCCACATTCACTGACTTCTTTCAGTGATGGTTTCTATCATTCACTATTACACCAAATTTTCAGTTCAATCACTGTTGTCTACTTATATGGATCACTCAAATACCTGCAGTTTGTTTTTTGTTTTTTTTTTGCTTTTATAGATTATAGAACAGATCTATAGATCCCAAAACCCTAGTATACCTCTCTTTACTACAGAATGAACCATAATCATTCATTTCATTGCCTTACCTAATGTAATAGATTGTTAGTAACATTAATAAATGTTATAATTTAAATATATAACAAAAGAACATAAGAATGAATTCAAAATTTATTAAAAGCGCATACAAATAATTTTTTATGTTGCACTATGTTTCGCTTCATCAACATAGAATATTTTTTTTTATCTACCTGTATCTGTTCTTCCCCTGAGTTAAGTACCGAAAATCATTCTCCCTTTAATCACATTTTTGAATCTAAAAATTTCTATTTTTCATTATATGGAGCTGTTTTATAAAACTTGCTTATCTAGAAAGTAACTTTAATCTCTAACAGAAGGGATAAGATGACACTATGATTCCATTTGAATATTACTATATTTTAAACAATATTCTTACATAAATGATACTTGTAGTTTCCTTCAAAGACTTAGGAACACTTGAATATTTAGTAGTTACTGTAAACAAAAGTGGAGTTTCTGAAAGTGTTCTGTTTTAACAAGCAACCAAATTACTTTTTCATGTCAAAAGCTTGCTTTATTTCTGTAGCAAAAAAAAGAGTATATTTAGCACCATGATCCCAAACAGTGATTATTGTTCAATCATTACCATTTTACAAGATGTTAACGGATATGTGGGGGCACCAGCAAGTTTTCCTCCATAAACTTGCCAGCTGATGGGCTGGGATACTGTGGCACGAATGAGAGCTTTGCCCCTTGTGAGCTATAGTTGTTGAACAAATCACTTAACCTCTGTGACTTAGCAATGAAATACTAAAATAGGAATGCATATGCCATAGGGTGGTATAAGGATTAGAACGACAGAATGCAAAACAGCACCTCCCATTGAGATTAGCCTAATGAAAGTCTTTGATATTTAGATGTTCTAAATAGTTATCTATTAACTTACATTTGATAAATCAAGATTATTGATCATGAATAACCCTTATATTAGAAAATATTTTTTGTTTAATTATTTTCTTAAGAGAGAGAGGGGAGAGAGAGAGAAAGAGAGAGGGAGGGAGAAAGAGAGAGAAAATCCCTAACAGGCTGCACACTGTTAGCACTGAGCCCCACGTGGGGCTCCAACCCAAGAACCATGAGATCATGACCTGAGCCGAAATCAAGGGTCAGATGCTTAACGAACTGAACAACCCAGGTGCCCCCAGAAAACAATTTTATTCTATTTGATAATCCTCGTTTGGATAAAAGGAAAATAGGAAAAGGAAAAAAAAAAGGCTTGGAGAATAAATATATCATCATTTCTCATTTCTTTTCTGATTTCTTCTTTGATCCATTGGTTGTTTCAAGTGTGTTATTTAATTTCCACATCCTTTGTGGGTGTTCCAAACAGTTTTCCTTCTGTTTGATTTCTAGTTTCCTTCGATTACGATCAGAAAAGGTATTTGGTACAGTTTCCATTTCCTTAAATGTGTTAAGATTTGTTTTGTGTTAGGTCCGTTTGGTCTCTGGTGTTGTTCACGCCTGCTGTTTCCTTACCGCTTTTCTGTCTGGACGTTCTCTATCCATTATTGAAAGTGGGGTGCTGAAGTCCCCCACCATCACTGTATTGCTGTTCCTTCCTTCAGAAGATATTGTAAGTTATGTCTTCATAATCCTCTTATAATTATGTAATGATCTTTTTTGTCTCTTATGATAGTTTTTTTATTTAAAATCTAGTTTGTCTGATACAAGTGCACGCACCCAAGTCCCTTGAGGTTACCATTTACCTGGAATATCTTCGTCTGTCCCCTCACTTTCAGCTTATCAATACATGTTTAACAGAAACATGTAACAGTGTATTCCAGAACAATTCTAGTCAGCATTTGAAGAGCTTGCATTTTTCTGTCAACAACAGCCTAGCATCCATGTCCTATGGTAGTCTGGCAGGAGACTGTCATATTCTCCTGTCACCCATCTGGGAAGAGAGATAAGATTCAATAGAAGAGACATACCAATCAATGGCACGTCAAAACCATCACCAAAAACAATCACATCTGACAGTAGTAGTTTATCTTTTTTGTCAACTGCTTTACAATATATGTAATGATAGATTTCATTCTTTTTATAAAAAAGTTATGGAGCCAATCTGGGCTTGGAGAATATAAGGCACATTCAATAGTTCCCTGTGTCCACATGGGGTATGTTGTGCAGATGGCAGGATACTGTCAGTGAATTTAGGCTGTTTGGAAACCAGAATTAGACCAATCCATTTTTGGCGTAGTTAAGAATTCATATAAGGCCTTGGATAGAGATGACTGTTAATTAGAAGTTATTCAACAAATATCTATTGAGATATGATTATGTCTAAGGCATGTGAGTGATAAAAATGTGAACAATTCAAGATAAACCTTACATGAGATAAAATTAGTGTAACAAATATAGAAATTATCAAAGAGCTGGGAACAGGGACAGAATTACCAGATGCTTTAACTTGCAAAATAGTTGTAATGATCATTTATGGAAAATTCTACATTTGTTTTATTTTATTCTCCATTTTATACGAATCTAAAATAAGTTAATAATGTAGTTCCTTTCACTTATAGTTTTTTTTTATTAGTATTGACAGTTCTCTTTGTTAAGAAAATAAATGTGTTTCAAATTGTGGCTTTTATTTAGCAAGTAAAGTTATCTCTCGAATGTCAAAGGAAGCACTCATTACTCGCTTGCAGCGGATGAACAAAACGCTGAATTTATGGCTTCATAAGTATGGGAGAGCAGTGCTTGCAAAATACAGACTCTTGGAAAATAGCAAGTGCTGTACTTATGGGATCTGGGGGAACACTGAATTCAAGAAGCGGTGGACTTGACCAAGTTGGAGTGTTTATAAATTGGCTGACTTTCAGCTGTGGAAGGACGTGACTGGGGTGTGAATCTCACTGACCCACTCTCGGAAGCTACTCACCAGTGCCTGTTAGTTCGTCGTTGACTGGCTGACTCAGAGACAAACTGAGATGAACCTTCACTAATTGGGCCAGGACCAATTTAATACTACTTTTGCAGCTACTTGTTCGTGGGATCAGGACGATGGCCAAAGAACAAATGATCTTTTTTGTGTGTGTTTGGAGAATGGAAACATTTTATTCTCACATACGCAGGTTAATAAGGAATTATTTCCACCCCATGAAATGTATACTGAATTGAGTAGCTTTGTGCTTCTCAAAATTATTGGTGTTGGCTGCCTGCAGATTTTTTGACTTCCTAGACTAAAAGCGGTTAATGATGGTAGATGCATTTATCTATACAAATGAAAAATTCTAAAGAGTATAGAAATTGACTTGACATACTACAATTAAGAGTTTTTGTGAGGAATCCTTACATTATAACCAGACCAGGATATTAGTCTTTTAAGAAAAAAATGTACATTCAAATTTAAAATCTTAATATTCACTTAATATTTTAGTATGTATTCTTTTATAGAAAAGTAAAATAATATATGTATAAAAAGGGAAGAAAAAGAACAGCTGATAAAATATAATTAAATTAAAAAACAAAGCTTTTTTTCACTACTTTCTTATATTTTCTACTTAAAGCACTCAAAAGAAATTAAGTACATTTAGAATTATAGTTGTATGAAATTGAGGACTACATATAATCCTTGTGTACTCTAAGTTAAATTTTAATTTTTTTTAATGTTTATTCACTTTTGAGAGGTGGAGAGAGACAGAGCATGAATGGGAGAGAGGCAAAGAGAGAAAGACACAGAATCTGAAGCAGGCTCCAGGCTCTGAGCTGTCGGCACAGAGCCCGGTGCGGGGCCGGAACTCACAAGTGGTGAGATCATGACCTGAGCCAAAGTTGGACGCCTAACCAACTGAGCCACCCAGGCGCGTCTTATATTTTAAATGCTTATATTGTGTATTTGCAGCATACACTTATAATAGTACGCCATGTTAAAATAAGTATTGTCAAGCTATTTTACTTACCTAATTTTTCAACTCTATCTCTGCCTATAGAATTCAGTATTTTGTGGGGCTCTATTTTAGCAACACCTGGTAGAAATGAATTACTATAGAATTCGTCAAGCTGATAGAAGGATTAATTACTAACTCAATTTCTTGAAGCCAATCCTTTAAAATGTAGTGTGAAGAAAGTGAGGCTAAATCAAGTGAGTTTTCTTATATATATTTGCAATTCCCTTGTAATATAGAAACTGGGGAAAAGCTTTTCCATGCATGGTGTGCAATGTATGCTGTTTAAATATGGACAATATGATAGTTTCTCAGTCTTAGCACTGTTGACATTTGAGCCTGGGGAATTCTTTGGGGGATCTGTTCTGTGTTTAGTAGCATCCCTAGACTACTTACACTTACAGTAGCACCTCAAAAAAGAAATATGACCCCAAAATGTTTCAGGATATTGCTAAATGTTTGTTGTGGGGAACTGGGGAACAGAAAATAGTCCCAGTTGTGAAACTCTGGTCAACTGTGAAGTACATATTTATTTTGCTTAATGCCTCCTCCTGATGTCACCTTGAACTGTGATTATATGAACATCTACATGGGAAAACCACCAAGACAACAAAGTAGTTTACCTCTGATATCTTAACCAGTTTCAAGTTTGCCAGATTCAAGAGTCATTTAAAAAGAAAATCTCGGGGCGCCTGGGTGGCGCAGTCGGTTAAGCGTCCGACTTCAGCCAGGTCATGATCTCGCGGCCCGTGAGTTCGAGCCCTGTGTCAGGCTCTGGGCTGATGGCTCAGAGCCTGGAGCCTGTTTCCAATTCTGTGTCTCCCTCTCTCTCTGCCCCTCCCCCGTTCATGCTCTGTCTCTCTCTGTCCCAAAAATAAATAAATGTTGAAAAAAAAATTTTTTTAAAAGAAAATCTCATTGCTTTTGGACCTTCATAACCAATTAGAAAAGACAATGTAAAAAGAATCCAATAGTGTTGAAAATGATAATGCATATAGAAATTACTCTGGGGGCGCCTGGGTGGCTCAGTCGGTTAAGCGTCTGACTCTTGATTTCGGCTCAGGCCATGATCTCAGGTTCATGGGTTCGAGCCCATCACTGTTCTCATATTTTTAGTATATTTTATTTCAATAGATTTTTTTTTCTTGTCTATTAATTAGTTTAGTTAGTGGGCTATTTATTTTCTTATTTTTATCAAAAAGAAGGCAGATTTATTAATTAGATCATGTTTTCCTATCTTCTGTCTCATGACTTTCTGGGTTTATATTTATGATTTCCATCCTTCTACTTTGTTTTATAGTTTTTGAGACTGGATTTGAATTCATTTTTTAATCATTTCTTATTTTTGTTTATTTGTGTTTCAGTCTTAAAATACATTTCACTGCTTTAAATATATCCCATAAATAGTGATGTTTTGTCTCCACTATTATTATTTATAACACTGTAATTTTAGCGTGTATATCCCATTTCAAGCATGAGATGTTTAAGAGAAGATTATTAATTTCATTTCTAGTTAAATGGCTCTTTTTTTGCTTTGCAATTATATTAGATGTCTAATTTTTGATGCATTGTTATTAATGACATTTAAAAATATTTCTATCCCATGATACTTTCTGATGGTCTCTTTATAACCTTATATATAATCATTGTTTTGTGATTATTCAATGGGCACATGAAAAGAAGGTATATTCTGTATTAGTGGGGTGTGCAGTTTAACACATGTGATGATTATCTATCTTACCAATTTGCATTTCAGTCTTCTATCTTTTTAAAGATTTTGTGAGCATATCTGCTTTATGCTGACACTGGTGGCATAATATCTTATATTTTTAAATTATTTTTTTTAGGATATTTTATTTTATAGCTCCTTGAATATACTGTCATTGCTAATTTTTAAAGATGTTCTGTTATCTGGTGATTACATATTCCAGTTTATAACTTTATTGTAAAGTGATGTTGTTTCTGGGAAAGAAAAATAACTTTATTGTAAACTGTGGTTCTAACATTAAAACATGTCTTTCTTTGGCTGCTTCACTGATTTTGGTCTTGCATTGTACCTTGTTTGATATTAAGATCACAAGCCCTGTTTTTCTTTTATTTGGCATGACATTGACCACTCTTTTTCTTCTTTCTTTCTTTCTTTCTTTCTTTCTTTCTTTCTTTTTTTTTTTTTTTTTTTTGCCATTTGAACTATCTTGACCTAAATGTGCATGCATCCTATGCAACATACACCTAGGCCTTTCTGTGTAAGTGAAACTGAACATGTTTTTTAATCAAGTGGGTTAATAGCATTTGCATTAATTGATAAGATAGCTTGATGTGTGTTCTCTTATTATCCTGTGGATATCATGTTTGCTGTGTCTCTTTCTCTGTGTCATGTGTTGTCTTTGTTCTTTATAAATTGTTTTAGAATTTTAAAAGGTTCAGAGTTTCATTCTAGTGGTTACCTTTGAGCTTATACTTTTTGGTGCCCTCACCATCGTTTCCTTATTTTATCTTTTATTACCACTATGCCAATGGTAGAGATTTCTTTCACTCCCACCCACAGCCTATGCAGGTAATATGTTTAATCTTCTTTCCTGTCTCCCACGTTGTTCCCCTACTATTGTTTCAGTTGCATTATTTATTGGAAAAGTATGTAAAACATTTATGTATTATTTTCCCGCCTTTATCCCTGCCTTCTGTGAATCTTAGATCTGCAATTAGGTACACTTCATGTCTACCCGACAGCCTTTACCCACATCTTGTCCTTCAAGATGTTGAACTTCTCCATCTTGTTTCCTTTTCTTTCATCTTCCAGTTCCAGAATTCACCTGCAGCTTCCTTCATACCTGCTTCTCTTTCTGAAGCATTGCCTTCAAAGACTGTCCCACTTGTGTCTGTCCATCTAGTCATAACCTCAGTGCTTTCTCTCCAAACAGTTTTTTGCTCATTTGCTGACTTGTTGGTTTGTTTTGTTTGTTTTGTTTTGATTCTCTAGCTCTCCACAAAGACTTGCAGCATGACCACAGTGGTTTTTTTTTTTCTGTTAGAAATAAATTTTTATTTTTCAACTTTCGTAAGATTCCATGCCTTCCAGTTTTGCAGAGATATGGTTTTTTGTATAATTTAAGGTAGTGTGCACAATATGTTAGAAGATTTAGTAGAGATGTATGGAGATCTTCATAATTAGGAGTTTCAAATGGCCACCACTAATTTAGCTATCCAAAAATAGCCATTTTGAAAATTTTTGAAGGAGTTGATATTAATGTTTACAAATAACACTAATATAATCTGAATTGATTTTATTTTAGATTTTTTCCAATTTTATTGACATATAATTGACATAACTACATATGAGTTTCAGGTATACAGCATAATGGTTTGACATATGTATATATCACAAAATGATCACCATAATAAATTTAGTTAATATCCATCACCTTATATAGTTACAACTTTTGTTTCTTGTGATGAAAACTTTTAGGATCTACTTAATTTTTTTTAAGTTTTATTTTTATTTATTCTGAGAGAGAGAGAAAGAGAGAGAGAGGGAGAGGGTGACAAAGAGCAAGTGGGGGAGGGGCAGAGAGGGGGGGGGGGAAAGAGAAAATTCCAAGTAGGGTCCACATGGACAGTGCAGAGCCTGTGCAGAGCCTAATGCAGGGCTTGAACTCATAAACTGTGAGATTGTGACCTGAGCCAAAATCAAGAGTTGGTGGCTCAACTTACTGAGCCACCCAGGAGTCCCTAAAATCTACTTTCTTAACAACTTTAAAATATATAGGGTCACCATGCTGTACATTATATTTTCAGAACTTATTTACCTCATAACTGGAAGTTTGTATTTTTTGACCACTTTCACCCATTTCCCACTTTCCACCCCACACTTCTGACAAGCACCAAACAGTTCTCTGTATCTATGAGTTAGATTTTTGTTCCATGTATAAGTGAGCTCATATAGTATTTGTCTTTCTCCATTATGATATTTTATATTAAAATTTCCTAGAATAATAGGATCTCATAAGGGGAATAGATGGTTTGCTTACATCAAATGCATTATCTTAACAAACTAACATTTTTGGTGTATAATTGTATAAGTTGTTTTTTGTGTCCCCCAGATCAACTCTTTCCCTTCCCCCTTCTTCCCTCCAAACAGAACTTTGGTTTATTCAGATATCCACTCTTTTCCCATGTTATCACATGAACTTTAAGATAACATGGTTCCAGACCCATGTCCAGGACTAAACTGTCATAAACTGCACTAGGATGGTTTCCTGGTTTCATAACCCTTGTTTCACTATTCACTCAAAAAGACATGTGGTCCACGGGCACCTGGGTGGCTCAGTCGGTTACACACCTGACTCTTGATTTCAGCTCAAGTCATGGTCTCAGGGTCCTGGGAAAGAGCCCTACATCAGGCTCCACGCTGAGTGTGGAGCCTGCTTGGGATTCTCTCTCTCCCTCTTTCTGTGCCTCTCCCACCGCTCTCTCTCTCTCTGTTTCTCAAAATCGATAATCATTAATTTTTTATTTTATTTTTTTTTTCAACGTTTATTTATTTTTGGGACAGAGAGAGACAGAGCATGAATGGGCGAGGGGCAGAGAGAGAGGGAGACACAGAATTGGAAACAGGCTCCAGGCTCTGAGCCATCAGCCCAGAGCCTGAAGCGGGGCTCGAACTCATGGACCGCGAGATCGTGACCTGGCTGAAGTCGGAGGCTTAACCGACTGCGCCACCCAGGCGCCCCTAATTTTTTTTAAGATTAAAGAAAAGATATGTGGTCCATTTGGGCCAATGATGTGTGAAGAGAGTCACATTTGCATTTTCTGAGAAAAAAGTTTCCTTGTTTCTTCTGGGAGAACTTCCAGAAACATCATTACAATCTTTAGGAGGGAGCCTGATGTCCTACATGTCATTACAGCACCCACTACCATGAAGACACGGACCTCAGGATGGAAATAGCACAGTGCCTAGAAAAGCAGAGTCAGAAAGGCCCTGGGATCCCTTTGCAACCTTTCTGACATCTGTTTCATATAAAAAATTAATTTATAAGCCCAGAATGAGCCTAGCTTTTCATAGGAATATGAGTTGGGTTTTTTGTGTCTTAATTCCAAAATTATCCTAACTAACCCCTGATTATATTCACTGCTTAGCTGTTTGTAAAATCATACTTTGTAAAGCATGATTATTTGTTAAATCCAAGTTAAACATATAATCTTCAGTGAGAAGTCATTGGTATAGGCATAAAATAAAAAAATACATATTATGAAGTGAGACTTTAGGAATTTTCCAGATTTATCTCACAATAAACTCTTCACAAACATTTACAGGGATCATGGGCTTGCTCGTTTATAAGGTGTATCTTCCATTCCTGGAGAAGCCTATTTTTTTTTAAAAGTTTATTTATTTATTTTGAGAAACACACACACACACACACACACACACACACAGAGAGAGAGAGAGAGAGAGAGAGAGAGCGCATGAGTGGGGAGGGGCAGAGAGAGAGAGATAGAATCCCAAGCAGGGTCAGTTGCTGTCAGAGCAGAGCCTCATGTGGGGCTCAAACCCATGAACCATAATAAGATCATGACCTGAGTCAAAACCAAGAGTCAGAAGCTTAACTGATTGAGCCACTCAAGCCCTGAGCAGCCTATTTGTTAACCAGCTACAGCGTATCTGAAGGATACGGAACAACTGTACCCACCTTACAAATATAAGGAAATTCACAGATACCACCTCCTTCTTATTCAGAAGAGCTATATTTCTCAGATAAAAGTCATTGTTTTCCTTAATGTATAATACATTTTTCTTATCCAAGTGAGATTTCCGTATCCATTTTGGCATGGCATCTCAGGAATCACAATGATGCCACACTTCATGTATAATATTTTTTCAACATCCAGTACAAATGACAGAGGACTTTATAAGTTCTTGGATTGCTTTTGTTGTCACTGTTGAATTTTTTAAACATTCCCTACAAATATGTCTAATCCTATAATGGTATAATATTCTCAATGCCTTGTGAATCCTGAATCTGTGGTTTTAAATACTATTTTTACAAATATAGTTCACATATTTTTCCAGTTTACATTATTTAACAGGTTGATCATACATTTTTTTTGTTTTCAAAATTTGATTTTGTTACTTTAATGTGTCTTGCTTTGTCTATTTATAAAACATCCTTCCACAATGGAAAAGTGCCATCCCTGCATCTCTGAATGGTCACAGAATATTTAGAAAGTACAATAGAAAGTAAAATGGAAAGTACTCTATTTTTATTTGAAGGTTTAAGCGGTAATCTAATATAGACAATTCTTTACATAATTTTATTCCAAATAAAAAGTCATGTAAACGAACTCTTCTCAAAATGGTGATAAAAAATATTCACGTCTACAAGCCCTTATTAATCTAACTGCATAATGAGTTATAATGTTTAAGCAGTGATTGATTTGGATGCCATCTTTGTGCTCATTTCATAATGCAATTACTGAGGCCTAAACATATTCATACCACCCAATTAGGGGCAGAATTAAGACCTGAATGTAGGTCTTAATTTGCTCGTCCAGTCCAGATTCTAAACCAATATGATATTCTGTCTCAAACTAAAAGAGGACTTTCTAAGATGTGCTCATTCTCTTTTACAAGCAAAATTGTTGTTCAAGTTCTTCACGTGAAAATTATTATTCCCCCCTAAACAAAATGGAAAGCCAGATAAATTAATACTACACATTCACAGATGATGAAAATGTCAGGTGGATTTTTATGGAATTTGAGAATAAAAATATCAATAGCCAACGTAATTAAAAAAAAGTATCTGTGCCTGCCTGATGATATATTACAATAGCTCACAGCTATATAAGTGTGTATATATGACACAGAAAATAGCTGAAATAGCTGTATTATTGTATGCCAAATGGATGGCAGTCACTAACTCCATGAAAAGAAGTGGGAATACTGTGGAGTCAATGGTATGGTCATTGTGTTGCATGGTGACAATGGTAGCTACACTTTGGAGAGCACAGCATAATGTATAGACGTGTCACATCACTACGTTGTGCACTACGTTGTAACATTGTGCATCAACTATAGTTCAATAAAAACTTAGAATTAAAAAAGGGTATTTTGTCTGTACCCACTTTGAATTTTTAGAAATGATGCTCTATGCTAGTTATGTCACTGAAGTGAAAAAATGTCTGAAACAAAGCTGGTATTGTTATGGAGAAAGGTCTTTGAACAATGCCTCTCTCATTATAAGCAGTCAGTTTGTTTCATCTATAATTACTATTATTTTCAATATACAGCTCTGAGCAGACTGATACTTTCCACTTCAGGCTAACCTGTTACTAAGCATTATTAGATCTTTCAAGATTTCTCTATTTTCCATCTGAGAATCAGATGCCACTATTGATAATGCTTCCACTGTGGGCCAATATTTCTTTGCCTGTTGTACTGAAACTTAAAGAAATCTCTGTATATAATTCTTTTGTATATTTACCTCAATGAAATCTGTTCTCAATTTTTTAAAAAAAAAACCTACTTGAAGGAGAAAAATAGCAAATCTTTACATAGGTAAATAAAATAACTGCTCTGTTAATCTTTTCCTGGAAGAAACCAGATAAAAGTTATTTTGACATGGGAAGAATAATATTGGGGTTAAAGCAGGGTTTAGGAAAGTGAGATTCATTTTTCTGTACCTGGTATTGACAAAACTATTTCTGTCTGCAGAAGGGCATTCTGCCCTGTCTCAGGAAAATTTAGACTTCAGGATGTTTAGTAGATGTTACTTGTATAAATCTGGAGTGTAATTGTGGACCTACGTATCGTATATACTGCAGGGTAGTGCCACAGAGGCGGTGGACCGTAGGAGCTGACTTGAGCGACTCTCACCCAATCAGTGTTTGTCTGTTTCATTTTCCTGCCTTTTCTTTTCATTGGTCATCTTCACTGATCTTGCCTCAACTATCGCCCTGGCCTCATGCATCTTCTTTCCATGAATTACAATTTATATAGAACTTTGTGAATCAGTAGTTTATTTACCTGGGCCTTGGTAATTGAAATATTTCAATCTCAACCAGATTGCTGTACAGAAACAACTATAAGAAACTTTCTGAGAGGCTTCATTTCCTGCTTCAAAATGAAAGCCAAAATCAGTCAAATAAGTAATTGCTTATTCCTCAAAATTTAAGATAGATTTGGCCATGTTCTTATTTACCTAAAATAGCCCATTGTTCAAGCTGTGGCTCTGTTCTGTATTCTTTATAGTTAGGAAAAATACAATACAGCCTCTTCTTTCTAAGCCTCACCTACGTTGCCAGGGGAACTCAGGAATCCAGATGCATATAATGGTAGTAAATTTGTGCGTGTGTGGTAGAGAATGTCCTCCTTCTCTTCTAAAACACACTAGGGAATGTCCTCATTCTCTTCTAAGGCACACACACACACACACACACACACACACACAAACAGGTGCAAGTGTGTGTTTGTGGAGGGGGATGCTTGACCAGTTAAAAGAAAACCAAGAACAAACACATTCTTATGTTTAATAAATTCCACCCATTAAAGATCAATTCCAGGAATTAGGATTCTTGGATTAATTAAAGTCTAAACAAGAAACATACAGCATGTCCAAATTAAGAGACTGAGACAATTTTATTAAAAAGACTGATTTTATAAATACAGATGGAGGTTGGCCAACTCACACAGGGTGGTGAGTGGGACTGTTAGCAGTCCTATGCCTCATAGGGAAGGAAAGGCTGTGTTACCTGTGTCCAGAAATGAAGAAGACTCTGTAGAAAGAACCACCTTACTGGTGGTGAGATAGTCTCCTACAGATGTAGGCAGGCAGCCTTGTGAAGAGGGAGCCGGGGATACAATCAACCACATTGACCTTGTTCTCCACTCTGCATTCAACTCTTGACAGTACTTTCCATTGTCCAAATACAAAAGGAAGGCAGGGGATAAGTAAGAGCTTTGAGGTCTTCAAATCAGGTTAACTTCCTAGATGTGGAGAGTGGGTTAAGCAGCAGAGTCGTCGACAGAAACATGAGGCACAAAATCAAAACGATTAAGGAGAATTGACTTTAGCTTTTGTAAAATAAAAATTGGGAAGAAAATGGCTGTGTTCATTAAAGACTAGAAAACTCTTCTTTCTGACCAAGGGAAGGACCAAGAAAGTTTATTTCCCTATTATACAAAGCTCCAGGATGGAAAAGTGAATCTCCAAGTAAATGAATGGATGGATGAAAAATACATAAAGCTTTGACACATTTGAATGTGGGGCCTCAATTTATATATGCGGTATAAACACACTAACAGCCCTATTGTTGAAGCCACGGGGATCTTGAAAACTCTTAGAGGGACGTACACAAATCAAGAGGCGAAAAGACAAATGATTCTTGCTCAAAATGAAGATACAATAAGAAAAAAAATCCACTCCTCTTCATTACTACCCAAAATGTGATATGTTCTTGGAAATACTTTAACATAAATTAATGATAAATATTGGCTTTTGGACTTTCAAGGTCTTTCTCTTCATGACTGGTTATTAGAGGCTGAAACCTCAGTAAATAAACTAATTATTTTTAAAATAAATATAGAGTCTCAATCATCTGTAACTAAAAAAAGGAAGTATTAGCTTTAAAGAGGCATGTGTTAAAATGGAATAAGCTATAAGTTTCAGCCATCTTCAATGCTATATGCTTTGATGAGCAATCATGCAGCCTTTAAATAGCAACCGAAACCTTATCCCTATGCGTTTGAAGCTCATGAAAGTTTGCAAGTATCATGTTGCTAGGTGTTTTAAGGTTAAATTATAATTGCATTATTAAAAAACTAAGAGTGATATTTTAAGTCTGTCTTACTGAGGTGAAATATTCTTCCTTTTTTGCTTTTGAATTTGAATGCATTTTAAGCTTACTAAACATGAAATAAAATTATATCCCGTTTTCTAACATATACGAGTAGATTTTTCCAGACTGCACTATTAAGGGCATGTTTCAAAATGTCTAATTTGGGATAAAAAGATCATCAATCATCAGGCATATGTGCATTATTCATTGCACACAGTATGCATTAAATTGTGAACGTCTTTCCTCCAGTTCCATGCTACTGAGAAGAATCAATATATGGCAGTGAAATTAACTGTAAAAAAGGCTGTTGATTCTGTCTAAAATGATCTACTCATCAATCAAGTTAAAAATCATTTAGGCTCTGATGCAGCTTTGTGGATTTTCAAATAATAGAAGGATTATGCTAAAGAGGAGTTAATAGCACAATGTCAATCAGAGAAAGAAGCAACAATTATAATACCCTTTTGGCATTTTTATCAATACCTTGGTAATGAGATCGAAAATTGATTCAATAAGGAAATGGCTATCACTGGTGATGGATGGTTCCATAATGTTTCAGGTATCTGGGGATATTATTGGAAGCATGCTCAGTGGCCCCAATAATTGTCATCAAATCAGAAAGTTAGGCTCATAAGATGTAGTGCAGCTGCTCACAGAAAGAACTTCAACCCGCCCACGATCCGATTCAGATCCCAGGTGAGACAGTGGAGCAAGTGATCGCATTAACTTGGCAATATAGAGACATACTTGGCATTAAAGGCAGTGGGATTGGCCACACCCCATTTCTGTTCCCTTTTGCTGTGGATAAACGGAAGTTTGCAGGAAAGCCTGCAGCAGAATGGGTCCCCGGTAGAAGACGGTGAGCAGCGCCCCCTCCTGCCCCATGTTTGAAAGGCAGCCTAAGTTAAAAAGCATTTTTTGTTAAATTTTGATATTTGGACGCCATAGCCTACTGCTGTGTGATGTAGCCCATCACAACCGGCGCAAGATACTTGGTCTTACCCATAACCACAGCCAACAGGAAGTAGCTGGAGAGTATGGACCCCTAAAAAGAGGGAGCAAATCAAAAACAAGGAAGACTTGTGACCCACCCAACAGAAGATCCAGCTCAAGAGACTGGCAGCCAATGCCGAATCCAGAGAGTGTATAATATAAAAAGGGTGACTGTCGTGATGAGGCAGTTGCTGCAAATGACAAAAAAAAAAAAAAAAAAGAGAGAGAGAGAAAGAAAAGAAAACAATGACAGATGATATAAAATGTTTCAATATTTGGACAGTAATTTCCGGGCGATTGACAGTTCTCTTAGGATTTTAGCAGCGACTATAGGTTAAAGTAAGAAAAAAAAATACAAGCAAAGTCATTATGCATTAAAGGAAAAATAAACATTGCACAATAAAGTTGACAATCATAGGAGGTCACTTTGCCTGGCACAGAACATGATATTCAAAATGATTTTAAAGTAAAACGATAATATTGCAAAATCAGATATGCAAAAGACCATTTTAGGTGGATGAGAAAAATAGAGGTGAAAATGGGTGTGTAAACAAGAGAAATCTTTTAACCAATAGGTTAAAGGCAAATCGATATCTACTGTCTAAAACTGATCATGTAAGAAAAAAATCATAAGCATATTCCTTAAAAGAGAGGGGTCAAAATAAAGAAGTAAAAGTGATTAATTCCAATGGACAAATGGAGCGCTGGAAATGCAGGTTACAAAACAGACCTGGTCTCTTTATATCGTACTTTTAGTACTGTGTGATTTTTAAAAATACAGTGTACATATTACGGTAGAATTCTAAGTTTGACATTTAAATTGTTAGTCACGTTTCTGCACTTTGTACGGCCTGTGAACATGTTCCCTGCAAAACTTTGGCATAACCCAAAACACATCTGGAAGCTGCATTTCTCAACGCTAAAAATAGGACACAGGGTTCACCCCAAGTTCTCTGAGAAGAGTGGATTAAAGGGCTCCTAAAGACTCCTGAAGTGTTTACAGTTCAGACACCTGAGGTACCTCTTCATAAATCTGCTCTCCTGTCATTCTCGAGACCCCTCAGGTCCTTCGCCTGTCACCTGGATTGAGGATTATCCACTCGCAATTTCTAATGCACACTGGGGGAAGTCTTTGGAACAACACTGTGTAAAGTCATTTCTAAGGTATTTGAGAGTTTTGGTAACATTTCAGTGCAAACACTTTTTAAATGCCTGCCGCATGTCAGCTGGGTCTACCGTAGACAATCAAAATCACATCTTAAAGTCATTTATTTTCCTCCTCCAATACCGAGCTTCTCTTTGTTGATTTGTTTACAATGCCAGCTGTAGGACTGTCAATATTTAAAGGGTAAAACTATGTTTTATAAATGAGCCCACAGAAACCATTTCTGAAGCCTAGCCAGGATTTACTCACTTCCATAAATAAATTGCTGTGTTAATGCCATGCCATGATTTCAAAAATTACTCACAGTCCTAACTAAACACATGCAATGCTTTCATGGCTGTTGAAAACATACAAATAACAACACCCATAAAACTACTGTGTTAACATTATTCAAGTAAAGGCCTTTAGGAGTCCAGAGATTGTAGTTAACTATTCCAAATCAGGAAGGCAGTGGATATTTCCTGTGACTCTATTAAAAGGGTCAAGAGGAGTGGGACACCTGGGTGGCTGAGTTGGTTAAGTGTCTGACTTCGGTTCAGGTCATGATCTCGCCATTTGTCAGTTCAAGCTCTGCATCAGGCTCTGTGCTGGCAGCTCAGAGCCTGAAGCCTGCTTCAGATTCTGTGTCTCTCTCTCTCTTTCTGCCCCTCCCCAACTCTCTCTCAAAAATGAATAAACATTAAAAAAATTGTTTTTTTTAATGTCAAGAGAGAACAAAGGTGTTGGAAGCTGAGGGGAGAACAGCTACAAAAGCATGGAATGAATGGTTGAGAGGGATGCCCTGAATTATATTCGGGTAATTGTGTTTGGAATCAGCGATCCAGAAGGCGAATCACCGGGGGCTACAGTTACTCAAGGGACTAACATGTGTTGAACGCCTACCCTGTGCAGATGCTGTCCATGTGCTCTGCAGATGACAACTCATTAAACTGGGACCAGGTGTAATGTGTTCTTAGGATATGGAATCAACAGAAACTTCCGAGGATAGAAATGATGTAATAAAATATGTTTTAAAAGGAAAATGCTGAAGACAACAGTGAGGAAAGAGTAAGTGTATGGGATGTGGGCTCTAGGTGTCTTGAAGGAAAAAAAAAACTTGCGAATCACTGTCCGTATAGTTGAATTATGAAATTTATAGCACAATCAGTAAAGGAAAGAATGCCTGTCAATGTGGTAGAGATAAAGAAAGAAGTAGATGGAAATTAAAAAGTTAAAGATAACTACACGTGTATTTTTCTTGGTAATTGAGTTACAACTCTGAAGAGTAAAACATTTATCAAATATTTATGAAGATCATATTTTAAATGTGAACTTTCAGAATAATTTCAGATTGTATACATGGCTTTATTGCTGATAGCAACAGAAATTAGTACTTTGACATTCCAGTCTTTAAGCATCTTTATTGGAAGGAAACGTTTAAAGATAATTTAAAACAAAATTTCTACTTAAAGGATTTTTTTTGCATTTGTTTGAGAAGTATAATATCTTTTTAATGGTATTTTAATGTGAATAACAACTATGCTAAGTTGTATTTCTATAAATTTAAATTGGTAGGTCCTGTTTACCTAAGGCTGTAATGATATGATTAGCAAATAAATAACAGAAGCTATTATTTTTGTTTGAAGATGTAAGTTGACTTTTAAAGATATTAAATAATTGGAAATATTTAAAATATTAAATATTAAAATGTGTAAGTATATATTTATCCATGTGGCTCTCTTTCCTGTACTCTCGATTCTTTGTGAAAATGTATATTCATCTGGTGTCATTTTCCTTCTAGCTTATGCGCCTCCTTCAAGGACAAGTTCCTTGTACTGTAAGTCCACTGGTGGTGAATCCTTCTGGTTTTGTAAGTCTGAAAAAGTCTTTTATTTGTCCTCATTTGAAATTTTTTTTTTCTTTGCTGGCTATATAAATCTAGGATGAAAGATATTTTTTTTCCCTTTCAGCATGTTAAAGATATTGCCAGATTTTCTTTTTCACTTGCGTTGTTTTTGATGAGTAATCTGCTGACATCTTTAGTTTTGTTTCACAGTACATTATATGCCTTTTATAGTTGACTTCTTTTAAGGTTTCATTTTTAGTACTAGTTTTGAAAATCTTATTATTATGACGCTTGGTGTAATTTTCTTCTTCTTCCTCCTCTTTCTCCTCCCCCTCCTCCTCCTCTTCCTCCCCCTTATGCTTAAATTTCATTGAACTGCTTGCATCTAAGAGTTTATAATTTTCACCAAACTTGGTACATTTCTAGCTGTTATTTCTCCAGTTATTTTTCCTCCCCTTCCCCATGGGTATGCCAATTATTCTTCATTACATTTAATGAAGTTTTCCCACAATCATTGATTTTGTGCTTGTTATTTTTTTTTATTTCTTGTTTTATGGCTTTTCACTGTGTCTTCATACTCACTAATCTTTTCTTCTGCAATGTTAAATCTTCCATTAGTCTGATCCAGTTTAACTTTCATCTCCAACATTGTGACTTTAATTTCTAGAAGTTTGACTCTGGTTTATTTATAATGAACAGATCTATATTTAACAGCTGAGCATATGGAATGGAGTTATAATAACTTTATTTTCCTTGTTTCCTGATTCTAACATCTGTGTTATTTCTGGAACTGTTTCAACAGATTGATTTTTTTTCCCATCACCATGGGTCATATTTTTCTTTCTTTGCATGTTTTTTCAATTTTGATTGGTTGTCACATATTATCAACTTTATTTTTTTGAGTGCTGAATGAATTTCTATAAAGAGAAAGAATATATCTCTATATATTACATATGCATATATATGATTTAGCTCTTCTCTGGGATTAATTTAAGTGACATGATCACTTTTCCCATTGCCTTTAAATTTTGTTGGATGATACATGAACAATGTTTAGTTTAGGACTTAATTTGCTACTGAGGTCAGCACCTTCTAAATACTCTACTAAGTGGTCCATGATTTAACAAGTTTTCCAGTCTGGATGGTAAAAACAAGAAATTTTCCAGACCCTGTATAGTCTAGAGGATGTTTTTCCCTTCACTTCCTTCAGGCAGTTTCCTTCCATGAATCTATCTGTTGAATACTTTTGGCGGAGACTCCATATATCTGAAAGGTTCTCTGGTACTCTGTCCTATATCTGGCTGCCTTGATTCTCCTAGAATCTCAGTTCTGTGTCCTCAACTCAGGAATCTGCAGGACACGGTCTATGTTATTTCTCCAATGCTGCAGTCTGGAAAGTCTCAAGGCAGTAAACTCAGGCACTTTCAGATAACATCACCTGTTCTGCATCTCTTAAGGGTCACTGCCCTTCACTGTATGATGTTGAGGACACAGAAAACTGTTCACAGTTATTTTGTCCAAGTTCTTGTATTTGTTTGTTTTTTATCCCAATTGGAAAGGGAATTCTGGTCCCTACTACTCCATCTTTGCCAGCAATGGAAGTCCAAGCATATTGTTTTTATTCATTCATTAATTTACTTATGAGATAGCACAATGTATAAAAATGGTAATATTTTAGTCTGGGCATTGAGTCACACATAGATGTAACATTATAAGAAAATATTATCACAAATGATGGAGTTCTGGCAAATGAAGTTGTGCAGTACACGACTCTTACATATGCATAAAGCACTATCTATACATTAGCTCTAAAGAGACAATGATAAGTTAAGGTGATTTTTTATATTCCCAGCAAAATAACTAAAATATAAACAAACAAGAAAATGAGCCAAGAGGCTTAGCTAAAAGCTAATAAGAAAATTTAATGGAATACTAAAAATATTAATCATCCCTAAAAAAGGCAAGACACTTGAAACAAAGGGTAAAAAATAAGTCAGAAGGAGAGAAAAATTGCAGAATCAGGTATTAAGGTCCCAAAATAGCAGTAACTAAATTAAATATAGGTTAAAAATACCAGTTAGGAGGCAGAGATTATCATTTGATTTACAATAAAACAAGACCATAAGCTATCCATAGGAGATGAATTTTAAAAATAAAGATGCAATATGTTAAAAGTAAAATAATGGATAAGAATTGAGCATAGGAAGGCATTAGTGGCTACTTTAAAAGCAGCCAAAATAAATATACAGAGATAAAAGACATTAGCGTAAAGATAAACATTTCAAAATGACAAAACAATAAGCTCATAAGACATAGCAATAAATATATTTCATACTTCCCTGTTACATATACTAAAACATTTAAAAATATGCCCCAAACATAAAATAATCCATTTCTTTCTTTCTCCTTTTGTCCTTTATTCGGGTCTTTCCAGAAAACTTAAACTTCCTTAAATGAAAGTATATATCTATAATGAAGCTAGTTAGGTAAGGCAGGAAGTAGGTAGGGTAAAGAGTTACACCAACTTTCAGACATCATCAGCACCCATAAGAGAGATGGCCAGTTTGATAAATTGTAACACATCTCCATTGTAAAATATTAAGTTAAATAACCGTATTTGTTAGCTATAAGTCATATTAAGTATCATACTTTCAACTCCTGATTGCATGAGTCTGCTTTAAAATAATAAAAATAGGGGCACCTGGGTGGCTCAGTGGGTTAAGCCTCCAACTCTTGATCTCAGCTCAGGTCAAGATCTCATGGTTTGTGATTTAGAGCCTTGTATAGGTCTCATGATGACAGTGTGGAGCCTGCTGAGGATTCTTTCTGCCTCTACCCCCCTCTCAAAATAAATAAATAAACATTAACAAAAATAAAATAATAAAAATAAGTAGAAGACTTCCTATTTGAATTTAAAAAAAAAACACTGGGGGAGGGGAAACATTTTAGAATCTTTGTAATGTTTATAGATGAACATAAATACTTTTGAAAATCACTGGGCAATATCAACAGGAGTAGTTTCCATACTTGAACGGAAGAGCTTACAATATTTGCAGAAAGATGTTGAGTAAGAAATTGCTGCAGCTGAGGTCAAAGAGGTTGTCTTCTGCTTTCTCCTCTCGGTTTTGATGGTTTCCTGTCTCACATTCAGATCTTTCATCCATTTTGAGTTTATTTTTGTGTATGGTATAAGAAAGCGGTCTAGTTTCATTCTTCTGCATGTTGCTGTCCAGTTCTCCCAGAACCATTTGTTGAAGAGACCATCTTTTCCATTGGATACTCTTTCCTGCTTTGTCAAAGATTAGTTGGCCATACATTTGTGGGTCTAATTCTGGGTTCTCTATTCTATTCCATTGGTTTATGTGTCTTTGTGCCAGTACCATACTGCATTGAATGTGTAGATTGCTTTAGGTAATATTGACATTTTAACAATATTTATTCTTCTAATCCATGAGCATGGAATGTTTTTCCATTTCTTTGTCTTTTTCAATTTCCTTCTTAAGCTTTCTATAGTTTTCAGCATACAGAGTTTTTACATATTTGGTTAGGTTTATTCCAAGGTATTTTATAGTTCTTGGTGCAATTGTAAAAATAGGATCAGTTTCTTTATTTCTCTTTGTGTTGCTTCATTATTGGTGTATAAAAATGCAACCTATTTGGGGCACCTGGGTGGCTCAGTTGGTTAAGCGTCCAACTCTGGCCTAGGTCATGATTTCGCTGTTCCCGAGGTCGAGCCCCACATCAGACTCTGTGCTGACAGCTCAGAGCCTGGCGCCTGCTTCAGATTCTGTGTCTCCTTCTTTCTCTACTCCTCTCCCACTAGTGCACACACTCTCTCTCTCTCTCAAAAATAAATAAAACATTAAAAAATTGTTTAAAAAATGCAACCTATTTCTGTACAATGATTTTGTAGCCTGTGACTTTGCTGAATTCATGTATCAGTTCTAGCAGACTTATGTATCAGTTGGAACAGATTGTTGGTGGAGTCACTTCATCAAGATAAAAAGCTTCTGCACTACAAAGGAAACAATCAACAAAACTAAAAGGCAACAGAGGAAATGGGAAAAGATATTTGTAAATGACATATAGGATAAAGGGCTAGTATCCAAAATCTATAAAGAACTCACCAAATTCCACATTCGAAAAATAAATAATCTAGTGAAGAAATGGGCAGAAGACATGAATAGACACTTTTCCAAAGAAGACATCCAGATGACTAACACACGAAATGATGCTCAACGTCACTCATCATCAAGGAAATACAAATCAAAGCCACACTGAGATACTACCTCAGACAGGTCAGAGTGGAGGTTCATTGAAAAATTAAAAATAGAACTACCCTATGATGCAGCAATAGCACTACTAGGGATTTACCCAAGGGATATAGGAGTGTTGATGCATAGGGGCACATGTACCCCAATGTTTATAGCAGTGCTTTCAAATAATAGCCAAACTATGGAAAGAGCCTAAATGTCCATCAACTGACAAATGGATAGAGAAGATGTGGTTTATATATACAATGGGATACTATTGGCAATGAGAAAGAATGAAATCCTGCCATTTGCAGCAACATGGATGGAACTGGAGGGTGTTATGCTAAATGAAATAAGTCAGTCAGAGAAAGACAGATACCATATGTTTTCACTCATGTGTGGATCTTGAGAAACTTAACAGTAGACTGTGGGGGAAAGGAAGAGGGGAAAGTTACAAACAGAGAGGGAGGGAGGCAAACCATAAAAGACTCTTAAATACAGAGAACAAACTGAGGGTTGATATGGGGTAAGGGAGAGGGGAAAGTGGATGATGGGCACTGAGGAGGGCAATTGTTGGGATGAGCACTATGTGTTAAAAGGAAGCCAATTTGACAATAAATTATATTTTTAAAAATTGCAGAAAGATACATCAAAAACATTTTCCAACTTTTACTACAAACTTTACTTAACTAGAAAATACAAAAAGTTGTGTGGAGTGCCTGACATGAAGCTCTGGAGAACTGAGTGTAATTTTTGTGAAATCTGGCTGGTTTTGCTCTTTGGACAAAAGCCAATGCTTTAGAATCTTACTTCGGGAGATGAAACCTTCACACAACTCAGTGGTCACAGGTGTGTACTCTTCTCTCTTTTTGCCAAAGTTTCCTGTATTTTTGCATTTTAAACTGCACTGCTCCATTGTTCATTTCAGCAAATGAGGTAGTTTTTGAGGAGAGTAATTCCCCAATTTATTCCCCCATATTTTAGTGAAAACATTTACCTAAAATGAACTACATTGGACTTGCATTTTTATTTATTAAATTAGGCAAAAGAAACATAAGGCATAATTTTTTTGAGTTCATAAATATACTCAGTTGAATTTTTATGGTGCTAGACATGATGAATATCTTGAAATGCATTGTATATTTAAGAACATTTTGACCTTATGAATATTATACTTCAATAAAAACTTCCAAAATATAAATGTAGTCCATTGCTAAGTATTTGATTTAGCCTTTCTTTTAAATATGTCTGTCACTTTTTACTTCTAATGAATATATTCTGATATTTTGGTTTTGGGTCATCTTGATATCATATTCATTACCGCCTTTTTCCAGTTTTGTTTTGTTTTACAGCGGGTTGATATTCCCCCAACAAATTGTCTGGCTTCTGGGTTGGTACAGATCACCTGATTTCTTCATAAATAAGACATTTGGATAATGGGCAGTGACCTCTCCAGTACAGTAGCCCCTTACCCCCTTCCCTCAGGTGGCTGTTCCCTCCCTGGTCATACTTCCCACTGGGAAGCCCCACTGTAACTCCACATGGTCACATCTGAGATAATCAAAGCCTCAGTTCTCTCCTCCAACCCTGATTTGCTCTTACTGATATCTGGGTTGCCTCACTCTCCCTCGTGTGCCCTGTTTTCTATCAATTTTGTAACCAGTTGCTATATTAAATTCCATCTACTAAGCTACCAGGCATGGATTATGTTTTCTTGAATGGACTCTGATTGGTAAAAATGAAAACAAAAAATTAATTAAAATAGAATTAAAAATTTAAACTTTGTATTTACTCTTTGGAGTGTACAGGATAAGGTAGTGTTTTCTGTCTTTTTTCCTTCAGATGACAAGCAATTGGCTCTACCTCATGTATTTGGAAGTCCATCTAGACATTCTATCTTCTGCCGTCATCATAATATATTATGTTTCTTTACAAGTCTCTTTATGGTCTATGTCTCTGATCTCTGTTCTTTGACCTCTTTTTCTGTGCTTTTATTAGTCCTATATCCTTCTAGTTAATATAGCATTATATTTAATTTTGATATCTCTTTACCACAAACTATTTTCTTTACAGTTATATTGACATTTATTAACTCTTTATTTTTCCTTGTAAGTTTTAGGAACAACATGTCAAAGTTTCTGTGAAGTTCTGCTGTTTTGGCAAAACATTACAGGTTAATTTGGAGAAAATTGATATCCTTCTTTTACGTCATCGCCCTACACATGATTATCGTATATATCTACATTTATTCAAGTATTCTATGTAATTTAAGTTGTTTTATTTTTACTCAAATAAGTCACCACACATATATTTACATGGATTCATGTATCCCCTTTATATTCTCTGGTATTTTGAAGAGAATGTATACTCAGCCCTATTTCAAATCTGTACTTAAGAACTATAGGTTTTTTTTTTTTTAATTTTTTTTTTTCAATGTTTATTTATTTTTGGGA
This sequence comes from Prionailurus bengalensis, assembly GCF_016509475.1. Taxonomy (NCBI): domain Eukaryota; kingdom Metazoa; phylum Chordata; class Mammalia; order Carnivora; family Felidae; genus Prionailurus; species Prionailurus bengalensis. Next base: position 230,674,043 of record NC_057343.1, read on the forward strand.
CAGAGAGAGACAGAGCATGAACGGGGGAGGGGCAGAGAGAGAGGGAGACACAGAATCGGAAACAGGCTCCAGGCTCCGAGCCATCAGCCCAGAGCCCGACGCGGGGCTCGAACTCACGGACCGCGAGATCGTGACCTGGCTGAAGTCGGACGCTTAACCGACTGCGCCACCCAGGCGCCCCAGAACTATAGGTTTTTTTATATGTTGATCTGGAATGTAATCACCACAATCAACTATAAATTGCTAGTTGACCTATACAGTCTTTTAATTTTTTTTCAGTACATAATCATATTATCTCTGAATAAATATGATGCTACTACTTTTCTCCAATCCCTATGATTTTACTTTATTTCTCTAGGTTATGGCATTGAAATTAAACCAAATGTACTGTGCTGAACTGAATTACGGAAGACATACTTGTTTTGCTCCTGAGCTTATAGGGAAATTACTCCATGGGAAAAGAGTGACTAAAAGTTTGATAAAAATATTTTACCAGTTCACACGGTTTCAGCTCCCTTCTTGGCTTTCTAGAAGAGCATTTTTGTTGTTGTTATTCATGAGTGAATTCTGAATTTAATTATTTTTATTTGCCAATTTACTCTTGATAAATATCATGCTATAATTTTTTGATTATTTTATTGGTTTTAAGGTCATGATTTTGTGATATTTCATACATTTATTTTAAAGTTTTCAAACTCGGTAATCATGAAAACAATAAAAGGAATTTAGGAACCTGTAAGTATCCATAGTTATATTACGATTTATTGTCACCTAGAAATAAACTTCATCTTCAGAACCCAAACACAATATTCATGTATTGCTTTAAAAATAATACGTACAATTACCTCACTTCAATCAATTGTATAGGCACGTGTTTACACAAATACATTCATTCCTTAGATCACAATTTTGTTTATACAGGCTTTCCAGGTGTGTGTGTGTGTGTGTGTGTGTGTGTGTGTGATTTTTGATGTATGGATAATATTTTAATGAGGGTGATAAGATTTTTTGTTTTTCTCATATTGAAATATATATGTATCCAACTGTCAACATTAAGTGATTGCTTCGCTGAGCAGGAAAATCTGGAATGGCAGAGCTTCCCCTCAAGCACTGTGAAGATGACCCTGACATTAATTCTACCTCAGTTTGTCATTCTTTTTGTTTGTTTGTTTGTTTTGACAGTCTGGTACTTTTCGCTGATATCCTTAACAAACCTCTTAATTCTTAAAGTTCTGCAGTTCTACTTCTGCATCTACATATGGATTTTTTAAAGTTTTTCTTTGTATTCACATCTAATATATATATATATATATATGTATGTATTTTAGGATTCATGATTTTTCTTTACATCTGAATAATTCTCTGTAATTATCCCTTCAAATTGTGCCGCTTCACTATTTTCCCATGTGTCTCATTCTAGGGATCCCATTAGATGTTTTTTGTGAGCCGTTAAATGTATATCTTCCATTTGCCTTAATATTTTTACATATTTTAAACTTTCTGAGATCTGAGCCATGTTCTTTGAGAATTCTCAGAACAATTTTAACATTCTTTAATGTTTTTTTCAGATCAGAATTTATTCCATTTATTAATATTTTAATTGTAATAAGTATGTTTTCATTTATGTGATTTATTTTATCAGTTTTCATCTAATATACTTTCTTATTATTTCATGTAGTGACATGTCTTATTTTCTTTTGGTATACTTGAAACATGCACTAATTTTCTGTTTGATTTTCTTGACTTTTTTTTTTGTATTGAGAATTTTTTTACAGACTAATTATACATGTGAATTTCTAGCTTTTGTAAGTATTCAGGTCCCTAATCCTATAATTATATTAAAGACATAAAAATTCAATCTCTAGGTCAACCTGCAGCCAAGTTCTAATTCCAATAAAGTCATTTAGAAAGTAAACATGGGAACACTTTAAAAGTATCGTAGAAAGAGTGTGGGCAGACAAAGATAGTTTTCGATGACTAGGTTTGTGCCATTCTCAACATTAAAGACAAAAGATATGACCAAAGTCTAGCATAATATTTCAAAGAATATTCTTATTCTGAAATATTCTAAGAATAAGTGTGAAAACTAAATGTAATTTGTTATTGCTGATCATTTATTTCAGTAAAGGGTTATAACTATGTAATAGTGCCAACCATTTTAACTGTGTGCTCTTAATGGAGAGTGTTTTTAAGTAACTTCCTGTTTTGATTCATGTATTTATTGTTTAAACATGTCGTGTTTGACTGCTTGAAAGGATGCTGTTATGTGTGATGGATGATGCCACTTTATGAAGGCTGGAAAAGTTATTGAGACGCCACATTTTACATTCTATTTGATGGACTTAAGCAGATGATCTATGCAAAGCCCGGTATATGGCTACAGAGAAAAAGTAGACTAATAGCAAGAAATATCTTGTGTCAGCAGAACATGGAAATCATTGGGTGGTAGTCAACTGCATGAAAAGGGTGAAGCAACTTCAAATCCATCTAAAGTTCTCAGTCAGTCATCTAGAAAATTGTTAACAATAAACTGACACTCCAAGGCAGACTATGCATACAAGGATGATAGAAAAATACAGAAATAACACAAAAGCAATAAATAGTTTTAGAAGAGAATTCTGCTATTTAAACAAGATACAAATGGGTTATTTGGACATGTATCAATATAAAGGAGATGCCTATCAGTGAATTTTAACCAGCTATAAGCACTCTTCAGTAAAGTTGTTCTTTATCTTCTTTGTTTCGTGTTTGTTTTAATTGTGCAGTATAATTAAATTTCAGTCAGACAAAACCAGTACAATTAATAAGGAATTACAATTAGTGAGGGAAAAATGACAACGTTAATGCTGTCAATAAAGATAAACTGAAGTGGAGTTTGAATGGGACTCATCATTGTAAAAAAAAAATAGGAGAAATTTGATGCCAGGAAATATGAAATTGACTCCAAAGCATGTGCAAAATAAAATTCTTAAATATATTACATAGGGAAGATTTATAACAATGTAGGAGTGTTAAAAGTCATAAAGTAATAAGGGGGATTAGATGGAAAACACTGCCAAAGCTAAAAGTCTAAGAAAATATAATGCAATTGCAATTAATTATTTATTTTGTAATTAACTAAAGATGGCATCATTTAAAAGGATTTACTATATAATACAATACATTCTGGTCTGGACACAATTTCCTTAGAAATATTGATCTCCCTTGTTTATATATAGAAGTAATCTAGGTAAGTGATCTTTATATCCTGGGAAAAAATAAATCACTTAACCTCTCAGTCTAGGATCAAAAGAAAGCAGTATTGAATCAAAACCTTCTTTAGAAATCTTTTTTTTTTTTCTAGGAATGTGATCTCAGAAGCAGAGGTGAAGGAGGAGAGATTCAAGGAGGGACTGGGTATAATAAAGGAAGCATTATCAAGCCATCCACTGCTCTGGGTGAATACTGGCTGGATCCAGCACTGGGAGACAGAACTGGGGAAGTATTTCCCCATCAGCCCTGGCTCCTTATTGTCTAAGAGTTCACCCAAGAGGGCATTAACTGTATTGATTTCACATAGGTGGGTGCTGAACAGGCTTTCTCGGAAGCCCACACCGCAGTGACAACAAAGACGTCCCGAGCATAGAAGCAAAAGCACAGCATCATCCAGTACCAAAGTGCCACCAGTATCCACCTGGGTGAAGATGGATGTTGTGTGATTCTAATCAGTGCTCAGTGGCAGAGGGGGTCCTTTACCCCACTGCTGTCCTGTTTGCCTCTCACCTCCACTCCAGAAAAGGATAAGCATTGTGAAGAGATGGAAAAGAATTATCTTGGTGGGAGTGCAAAGTGGTGCAGACCGTACAGAAAGCAGTATAAAGGTTCCTCAAAAACTGGAAAATACAACTATAATCTCATCCAGCAGTCCCACCTTTGGATATGTATCCAAAATAATTAAAATTATGACCTCAAAGAGATATCTACGCCCCACGTTCGCTGTAGCATTATTCAAGTAGCTGTCATACGGAAACAACCCAAGTCCTCAACCACAGATGGATTTCAAAAATGTGGTACATACACACAATGGAATATTATTCAGTCTTGAGAAATAGGGAAATCTTGTCTATGTTATAGCACAAAGGAATCTTCACGACATTAAGCTAGAGTGAAACAATCCAGTCACAGAAAGATAAGAACTTCATGATTCCACGCAGATATCTAAAACAGTCAAACTCATGGAAACAAAGAGTGGGATGGTGGTTGCTAGGCACTGGAGAGAGGGGAAAATCGGGAGTTTTCCAATGGGTATAAAGTTTCAGGAGCAAGATAAATAAGGTTTATAGATGTGTTGCACAACATAGTGCCTTATGCTTACTACACTTGCTTCCTGTGCTGAAAGGTCTATGTTTATTACATTCTAATCACACGATGTATCCTATTGACGGCTTCCTTACAGAAGAGTCTAGGAAAAGGGGACTCCCTTATGTGGGGCACCCAGGTATCTCTCATGCCAAGATTTCCCTGCTAGTTCATAGAACTTTCCAGATCCCATAAGATGGGTCTTCCTCTTAGAATGCCTCAGCCAGCAGTGCCTTGGGGCCCAATCCACGTTCTCTGAGATGCCCCTGACACTTAGTCCATCTCAGCCCCATCCTGTCCCTGCATGGCCAGCAGGTCCTGCATTTATTCCCCACATGGAACCAAAGTCACATAACACAGCCTGTGGGCACCTACTGTGCCCTGATTGCCTTCCTAGGAAATGCCACACTCCACCCACCCTGTCCCGGCTCTCAGGCATCATCCATGGTGTTCAAAAGAGGAAAACATTAAAAAAAAAACAGAAAGAAAAGAAAAGAAAACTTTTTGGGAAAATTAAAGTTTTCACTGTTAAGTCTAGAAGGTGCTTAACACTGGAAAGCATGAATCCTTTTATCCATAAATTTTCATCATCTAGACAATACTTTTTTTTAATGTATATTCATTTCTGAGATAGAGAGAGACAGAGCATGAGTGGGGGAAGGACAGAGAGAGAGGGAGACACAGAATCCGAAGCAGGCTCCAGGCCCTGATCTGTCAGCACAGCCCAACGCGGGACTTGAACTCACAAACCGTGAGATCATGACCTGAGCCAAAGTCGGTTGTTCAACCGACTGAGCCACCCAGGCGCCCCTAGACAACACTTTTATACAGCATTTCTGGAATGTGTTTTTAGATATTATAAATTTTTCAAACTCTTTGTATTCCTAATTCTCCCTGTTGGAGTCCCTATGATTCTTAATACACTGACTCCAAAAAAATCATCAACGACTCTATTTTTTATGATGAAGATCTCCTAAAACTAAACAAAGCCACAGCACAAGATATCATAAACTTAAAAGAAAAGAATAGATGCCCTCTGACCAAGACGTACAGTCTACTTTGCCGTTCATTAAACAGTCTCTGACAGGTCTCCATGGTTTAACTGTGAGCATGTACTGGTTTTGCCTTGAGGGCTTTAAAAATAGTTTTTGCTCAATCATAGATATTTGCTTTCCTCAAGAACTTTGGGGACCATTACGTCTTCTAACTCACAAAGAACGGCCCAAGAAAATATATTTTATTTCTATTGAACTCCTGTCATATCCTGTTGAGAAGGTTAACAGAAATATCAAACCGTGATTACTATATTTCGAGGGAATCACTCCAGAAAAGATTCACTCCAGTTTACCATTAAAGTATTTTGTTCTATTTCCAAAGAAATTACTGTGTCTGTAGGTTTAAACAAACCAATTGGATCATTTCCTATGTTAAAAAATATCAGTATGTAAAATTCCAACCTATACATCAAGTGTAGTTGTTATTTTCATGAAGAATCAATGTAGAAAATTAATAAAAACTGAAAATTCTATGTATGGATGACATTCTTTATATTATGTGACCTATTAAAGGTATTTTAATGTTTGCTGTAGAAAAATCATATAATTTTAGAAACATTCTTAGAAAAAGTTTGGTCCCAAAATGCACTGTTTTCTCCAAATCCAATTATTACCACTATGGAGGGTAATAAATGAATTTACATCACTTAGCCTGAAGTGATTTAATATGAATATGTAAAATCACTTCCATTATTTCAATACTGCAAACCTATTATCATTAACCTTAAAAATAAAACCAATTCCTGATCTCAAAGTAGGAATAGAAAGTTGCATTCAAGCTGTAGGAGATATTTAATGCCTCCATATTATTTAATTATTTTTATTTAATTAATTAATTTATTTTGAGAGACAGAGAGAGAGAAAGAAAGAGAATGTGTGGGGTAAGGGCAGAGAGAGTGGGAGAGAGAAAATCCCAAGCAGGGTGACAGCACGGAGCCCAAGGCAGGGCTCGTTCCCAGGAACACTGAGATCATGACCTGAGCCAAAATCGAGTCTGATGCTTAAATGACTGAGCCACCCAGGCACCCCTGATTTCATTATTCCTACTCATTATTCATTATTTTTAAATTTAATAACTTGTTTTTCTTTATTGTTTTCTATAAATCAGTCCTTATAGTGACTGAAAGCATGAACAAGAAGTAATTATTTCAATTAAAATATTTGTGGTTGATGACAATTGACACATAAATCACGGAATATCCAGGCATCTCTATAAGCATAGTTTTCTATCCTCTCTCTACATACTCTCCTGTTGCTATGACACAGATCTGTGTCAAGAATAAGATCATTATTTCAACTAACCTAATGATCAAGACTGTAGCAGCATATTGACTGCACTGGTTTTGATAATAAAGGTGGTGAAAATGATTTGGTTCCATTGCCTTGGGGTCTGGTTAGATAGCAATGGATCAACGGATCAAATGTGAGGGTCTAACAAAGCAGTTAATGCATTGATCCAAGAAAGAGACGGAGAGAGAATGGGAGAAGGAGAGAGGGAGGAGAGGGAGTGGGGAGAGGGAGCGAGTGACAAATATACACACACACACACACACACACACACACACACACAGTGGGGGGAGAAGAAATTTAATGAATATAACTTTTACATTAAAAGGGTTTTTTTAATTTCGAAACATAACACCTTGTTCTATTAAATGTACTGTATTGATTAGAGTTTTTCTTAATTATGGGCATTTCCTGTTGATCTTTTATCAGAGTTCCTTAGTTCTCCACACACAGTCCTTTGAAGAATTAATGCACTCTTGTTCGTAGCTATCATTTATAGAAGCTGTGCATGAATGCTAATTGTAATTTGACATAATTGATAAACATGTTTCAAGCAGATATGTTTGAAGATTGAAAAAAAGAAAGAATACATTTGTCATTTACAAGATGAAAACCTGGCAGAAAGGAAGCCATACTAAGATGCCCTTTCTATGTCCTTTCTTATATTTATTTCCAAGCCCAGGTGCAGGTAGTCACAGGATTGACATTTTTTTTCCCATTTGTTTTAGTTACAGAGAGGGCTTAGTAGGTCAGATAGACACCTGTCTGTCCCAAAGTGATATGAAATTGAAGTCCAAGACTTGAAAGAATATCAGAGAAAACCTGCTCACAAATTGCCTCAACATCTAGAAATTTGGGAAATTGTTTTTCATAAGACATCCAAGGGGAGGGTGACTTTTTTGAGGTATACCCTAACTTAAAGGCAAGAGGTAGTGAACTCAAAGCACAGCCACTGTGTGTCAGTCAAAATATATATATGCTAGGTGACACTGTAGTAATACACTAAACCAAAAATAAGGTAGCTTCAACAACTAAAGCTTATTTCTCATTAACGCCATATCCTTCAAAGATAATTTGAGAACTTGTCCCCCATGTTGTTGTTGACATCACTTCAAGACCCAGGTTGATGGAGTAATCAATACCCTGGACAATTCTTTATAAAACAGGACCTTTAGAAGGTCTTGCATCAGCACAAAATACACCAGCCCAGAAGTGACACATTTCACTTTCACTCCCAGATTATTAGGCAGAACTGAATACACAACTCAACCTAACCACAAAGATAGCCAGAAAGGACAACAATGTCATTTAACTGGAAAGGGGTGGGGGTTCCAGAATATTGGCAAAATCCCTCATTGTATTTTGCCTTCTGTGCCATCCTTCGCCCACACTCACAGTAAAGAGAAGAAAATATCTCGCAGAATGATAATGAGGCTAGAAAAGTAAGAACCCAAGAATATTCCCAGGGACACCTGTGGGGCTCAGTCAGTTAAGTATCCATCTGATTCTTGATTCAGGCTCAGGTCATGATCTCATCACAGTCTGTGAGTTAGAGCCCCACATCAAGCCTGCTTAGGATTCTCTCTTTCCCTGTCTCTCTACCCATCTCCGCTCGCATGCACTCTTTCTCTCTCAAAAATAAATAAATAATCTTTTAAAAAGAATTTTAAAAAATATTCCTAAACAGAACACATACAAGCATATTGAGGAAAGGAACTGTCTTGGACCAGAAAAAACATGGAGGATTGTTATCTGCAGGTAACACTTGAATGATACTACTTTCAATTATTTCCTTGAAAAAGAACAGGTAAATCAAACTGAACTTAGAGTCATACCTTTGGACATATTCCCATGGTATTGTGTATAAAGTCAGGAAACTGGTAAAAGGAAAATAAGACATTAATGTATTTTAAGACTCAGATGCTTGAAAAATAACAATAAACAACTCTCTGGCAAAATTGGAGCACAGGTATCAGATCTATGATAAAATATACACTTTGGCTCTCTCTTGTAGAGATTCATATCTTCAAAGCAAACTCTGAGAAATGTTTTCTGTGCAGTGCATGTAAGAATGCAGCCAGCCTCACTGACCTAGTTGTTGTAAGAAAGGGAAGCACAAAAGATAAAGGAAGGTTAAGTCATCTTGGCGAAATGTGGAGTCATGGACATTGAAGTCATTTCCCAGAAAGAGAAGCAAGTAAAGAAGTGGTGTGGAAGGGGAGGAGTAGGGGTGGGGGAAACCAGGTTGAGAATTTTTTTTTAATTTCTTTTCATGTTTGTTTATTTTTGAGAGAGACAGACAGACAGAGTGTGAGTGGGGAGGGGGAAGAGAAAAAACGAAGACACAGAATGTGAACCAGGCTCCAGGCTCTGAGCTGTCAGCACAGAGCCTGACACAGGGCTTGAACTCACAAACTGTGAAATCATGACCTGAGCTGTGAAGTTGGACACTTAACCAACTGAGCCACCCAGGTGCCCCAAGGCCGAGAGTTTCCTGCAAAACGTTTTGAGGGAAAAACAGAAAGGAAGCCATTCTGTATAACATTCTTGCTAACAATTTATATGGTATAGATGAACAATTAAGGTGTTTTGAGTTTTCCATTGAGGAATCATTGTTGGGCCTGCATCCCTGTGCATGCTACTTGCATTCACATGCACATCTTTCTCTTTGGTATTTATCAAGAATTAGAAGTGCTAGGGTATTAAGCATGTAGATTTCTATTTTACCGTAAACACTCAATTTCTCTTCAACATGGCTATACAAAGTTGCACTCCAGTCAAAATACGTGAGTCGTCCTAATTTGTCCACACTCATTATATCTTGTTTGGATAAAATCTGTAATTTCCTGATCAATGAGTTGGAGCATTTTTCCAAATATTCACTCACATTCAGGTTCATACCAATATTTTTTTTCAATATTTTAAGTGGGGTGGTTTGACTGGATCTATTCAATTAGAAGGGCTTCTTCATGAAACATTGATAACTGATCCTTTGCTGTGTCTATTTCAGATTCATATATAAAATTGTACCTTATCATAAGGATATTTTAAGGTACTGAAATTTGTTGTTGCTTACTCCTTTGTTGTATCCAAGGGAAACATGTCGAAATTGGAATTAACTAGAGGTCTACATTATCAATATATGATTGTATGAATATTGCTTTGCAATAGAAGTGGCTCTAAAAATCAGTGGAGAAGAAATGGGCTAGTCAAAGTGTGGTCCTAGCACAGGTTCTATCCATTGAGGAAAAGTGTATGTGTGTGTGTGTACATAGTCATATACTCAGAAGGGTTATATTTCTATGTACACCATGAACAAAAATGCAGTTCACATGGGTAAAAGGACCTAAATACAAAGAACACAACGTTTAGAATGAGTACAGGATAATCTGGTTATCGTGTTGCAGTTGAATAATAACATGTTACAAACAACTCAAACAAGAATGGAAAATCAAAATAGATTTGAATAAAATGCACACTTTATAAAATTGTGTGTTATAAAACAATATTCGACAAAGTTAAAAGATTAGTTACAGAGTGCAAAACTACATTTGCAAGCATTTGGTGACCAAGGATTGGTATGTAGGATATAGAAAAAACACTCTAAACCCATAAGTAAATTTAGGCAACACAATAAAAGAGAAATGAGCAGTTAACTCAAAGGAAAGGAAACTTAAATATGCAATAAACATAAGAAAAGATGTTCAATGTCACTTGCAATGTAACAAAAGAAAATTATAGAACAAATATACACATGAAGCTATATATACATTCTTAAAAAAAATTTTAATGTTTATTTATTTTTGAGAAACAGAGAGACAGAGCATGAGCAGAGGAAGGGCAAAGAGAGAGGGAGACACAGAATCTGAAGCAGGCTCCAGGCTCTGAACTGTCAGCACAGGGCCTGATGCAGGGCTCGAACTCACAGACTGTGAGATCATGACCTGAGTCGAAGTCCGACGCTTAACTGACTGAGCCACCCAGGCACCCCAAGGATACATTTAAAGGATACACTTAACCTTACATTTAAAGGTTATGATTATCTCTTGGGAGGGAAAGAGAGAGTGGAAGAAAACAATGCTCCATTAAATCTGTAAACTTCTCATTAAAAACACTAATTCAAACACAAAGGATGTTAACATCTGTAATATTTAGTCTGTGGTCATAGAGGTATTTTTAAAATTTTTATTCTCTTTCTCTTCTGTGTACAATATGCTATCATTATTATTTTAACTAAAAATTAAATCAGCCCATGTGTCATACTGCTGATTATAACATTTTTACAAAATTCCTGGATGGTTAATAAGAAAGCGAAACAGTCTCCTGTATATATTCACACATTTTTTTTCTCAGTATGCCTACAGGGCATCTGTATAGTACAGGTGGTGTCTCACAATATCCTGGATGTGTCAAAAAAAATTTTAAGCAATAAACCAACATGCAATGTCAGCATGTTAATGTTATCTGGGTCACAGTCTCCTATTTAGACCTGCTTATGCTCCATTCACTGTTCTATTCAGGCCACAATCATTGGTTCCTGAACCTTATTAATCATAAACAGTTGGAAAAAAGACCAGATGGAAGAGATCCCCATTCGAGAAGATATTTAATTCACTCCAAACCCAGTGGTGACTGATTCAAACAGCTAAGAGCCTGAGAGTTCTACTTGGCCCAGATAACGCATCTCATGTTATTCCTTACCAGGCAGACAGAACATGCAGCCCAAATTCTACTTTTTGAAAGAAGACAGTTGGTATCTCCTTGCTACAACAAGGTTTGCTCAATTGCAGAAGATCAGATTTTGATATTTCTGAAGAATTTATGATACATGTAAAGGCTGATCTTCAACATTATTTTTTGTTTGTACATCAACTCCACCTTAACTATGGTATCTAATATCCGTCTGTGGATATTAGCTTCAATGTGGAGCTGACTCAAGGCTTTCAATTCTCTTCCAATGTCAATAGTTTAATACATAAATGATTACCATATATCTAGAATGTCCTCTACACTTTTCTGAGTTTCTGCCAAACCCACATGTGATGTCTGCTAAGCCCCATTAAGTTCTTCCTCCTATAAGTTCATACTGAAATATTCATATATTCACAGCTTTAAGTTAACTATATTGGTTCATGATCTCAATAGATAGCTTAAAATATGTGGGTCAGAAAAAGTTAAAACTGAAAAAAATACGAGTAACCCGCTGAACTAGAACAGACAAATTTTACATAGAAAGCACTGACTGTCCGTTCTTACCGTATATCCTCATTTATCAGAACATGAGAGGTAAATAGGATATTTACTAGACTCGAAACCAGGACACAAAATGTCCTAGTCTTGTAACTTAGGACACATTTCCAAACTTCTCTGCCTCTCATTATTTGTGTTTAAAAGAAGGGGACTTCTAAAGATTAAATCTGTTAACTGATTATAACAGTGGCTGGAACATATTAAATGTTACAGAATCATTGTCATTATCATCAGCATGACCATCTCATAAATTTAAGACATGTGGTCTTATTAAAACAATTACAAGAAGCCCTCACACACATATACCTGATAAGATTCACTGATTTGTTCAAGACTTCTCGATGTTGTGATTTAATCACTTACTAGAGGTTCTCAGGCTTCTGATGAAGGTGCCACTTATCTTCTTTTCCTCCTAAAAGTCTCTTCTCAAACACCTTTCCTAGACAAACTATAAATGCACAGATGGTAATACATATATGTGGGTTTCATTCTTGCAGAAGGAATATTATCAGCGCAATTTCCAGTTCGACCTTTCACATCAATTCCCCACTGGAAAATCCACAGTGCATTGTCTTAAGATACAAGGAGATGATCATGAAATCAAAGTCAAATTGCAAAACCTCCACCTTGCACTTTTTGTATCTATTGGTTTAAATTTTGTCACAATGTATATTTTAATACTGAGTGTGACTCCAAAGGGTACCCCTTATAAAAGGTAGAAAGATGATACACAAGATTCTGATTCAAGTATATATTTAAAAATGGAATTTAAGATTTGAAAGTTACCATCCAAATGTACAGTTTCTTATTTCCACAACCCTCCCCAGGAATAAAATAAAAGATCAGAATTTAAAGCATTGTTAAGATATTAAACAGCAGTCTACACCTGTCTCAAAGTTTCCCCACTGCATCAAACTAACTCACATTTGTTACTACAAAAGTAAAACAGTATTTTGTAGAAGTTGCTGCTCTGTCTCTATTCTAACTTTAGGTCTAACTAAGGTTGAGGGGAACAAAAATGGTGGAAAAGGGAATCATCAACAGCAACATGTTAAGAATAGCATAACAGGGGCGCCTGGGTGGCGCAGTCGGTTAAGCGTCCGACTTCAGCCAGGTCACGATCTCGCGGTCCGTGAGTTCCAGCCCCGCGTCGGGCTCTGGGCTGATGGCTCAGAGCCTGGAGCCTGTTTCCGATTCTGTGTCTCCCTCTCTCTCTGCCCCTCCCCCGTTCATGCTCTGTCTCTCTCTGTCCCCAAAATAAATAAACGTTGAAAAAAAAAATTAAAAAAAAAAAAAAAAAGAATAGCATAACATATCATGGCAAAGATCTATTTTCATAATAATGAAAAACATAGGCTTGTAGAAGATGAAAAGTCTACATCACAAGCGATAGAAAAATCTTGATGCCAATTCATTTCCAAGAAAAGCACATTTGAGAAATATAAACCCCATGTTTATCAAACAGGTAGAAGTGTTGTATCTCTGCTTGTGTCCCTATTTCATACTGCTGTGTTTGCAAGTAAATGATTTGGTTCACGTTTTCCTATGAAATCATTTGGAGGTTAGCATGGCAGCCTTATAGCAAGGATACTCATAGCTGATACTATGAGTACACCTGATACTCATAAGATATTTATTTTTTAATGTTTATTTATTTTGAGGTGTGAGAGAGAGAGAGTGCATACATATGCAAGGGAGGGGCAGAGAGAGAGGGAGAGGGAGAGCAAGAATCCCAAGCAGACTCCATGTTCAGGGCAAAGCCCCATGTCGGGGGCTCGATATCATGATGGTGAGATCATGGCCAGAGCCGAGATCAAGTGTTTGACGCTTAAACTGACTGAGCCACCCAGATGTCCCCTCATAAGATATTTAATGTTAGATACTTCATTTTTTTCATCCTTCATTTTTCTACTTCTCATTTTATTCCTTGTCCTCTTCTTTTTTTGTTAATTTTTTTTTATTTGAGTATAGTTGACACACAATGTTACTTATTTTCAGGTTTACAATGTCATGATTTGACAAATTTGATAAATTTACACGTTATGCTGTGTTCACCACCAGTGAAGCACCACTACCATCTCTCCCATTACACAGTTACTACAATCTCAGGGACTATATTCATTATGCTCTGCTTTTTTTTTTTATTCCCATGACTTCCTCATTCCATAACTGGAAGCCTATGTCTCCCTGTCCCCTTCACCCATTTTGCAGACAAGAAAAGGAAATAAGAGACATCCATATTGGTAAATAAGTTAAACTGTCACTATTTACAGACAGCACATTATACCTAGAAAATCCTAAAGATTCCACCAAAAAAAACCAACTTAAGAGTAATACACATATTCAGTAGAGTAGACGGATACAAAATGCCTAGAAATCAGTAGTGTTTCTGTACACTAACAATGAAGTTTATAAGAACATGAGAGAGAAATCAACTCCATTTACAACTGCACCAAAAAGAATACAATACCTAAAAATAAACTTAACCAAAGAAATGAAAGACCTATACTGTGGATATTATAAAACACTGATAAAAGAAATTGAAGTTGACACAAACAAATGGGAAGACATTCCATGTTCATGGATTGAAGAATTAATATAATCAAAATGTCCACACTAACCAAAGCAATCTGCAAAGTCAATGCAATTCCTATCAAAATACGAACATTTTTTTTTGCAAAACTAGAACAAACAATACTAAAATTTATATGAACCGCAAAAGACCACAAATAGACAAAACTATTCTGAGGAAGAAGAACAAAGTTGGAGGTATTACAATTCCATATTTCAAGGCATACTATAAAGCTGTAGTGATCAAAACAGTAGGGTACACATAATTCAAGTAGACACATCATTCTCTTCTTGACTTTCAACCTCAAACCCATTATTTCTGCATTACTTTGACTTCTCTGATATTTTACCATCTACTACTCTCATTTCCTTCTTCTATTACCTATGAGTGGAGGGGGGATATGTTCCAGATATAAAGGAAGGGACTGGGTGGAGATATACTACTCCTGATGACTGATGCTGGTAACAACGATCAGATTGCCACAAGCTGCTGTCCTCCAGCCAAAGTCTAAATATTGTGTACCCTAATAAGGCTGAAGACCTATTGTAAGGTTTGAGCAGTAACAAGGCAACTTCACCAAGGTAAGGTCCTGCCTGACATAACATAATTCTTCACAAACCACCAAAGTCTAAACACTTGACTGCATCTCAAAGACCAAGGCATGTACATGAGGTTCTGCAAAAAGATTCTCTATGTGGTCATGTAGTCTGCAAATTCTACTTCCTATGTTATGAGTCACTGTGAGCATAGTTGTCCACACTGGTCTTTTGAACAAATTTAAGAAATAAGACGTAGAAGTGACAGATGTAAGCCAAAATAATAATAATAATAATAATAATAATAATAATAATAATAATACATTTTACAAATGAGGAGGGTACAGCTGAGTCTGAAAGCAAAATGTGTCTGTTAATGGGATGTGCATTAGGGTTCTCCACACAAACACATATAAGAGAAATTTATTACCAGGGATGGCTCATGTGACAATGGAAGCTGAGAAGTCTCATGATCTACTGCTTGCAATTGGAGAACCTGGAAAGCCAGTTCAAGACGCAAGAACCAGAAGTGCTAAAGTCTGAGGGCAGAAGATGGATATCTCAGTTCAAGTAGAGAGAGAAAATGTGTTCTTTCTTTGTCATTTTGCTCTGTTTAGGCCCTCAACAGATTGAATAGCGTCCACCAAGCCAGTAAGGGCGATCTTCTTTATTCCGCCTACTGACTCCATTGCTATTGGCTGTATTTGTCTACTGTCTTGCATATACTCAGAAAGGTGTCCTGCATTTCATTTTCAGTGATATTTAGGGATTTGTCTATTTCTCCTCTTACTTTTTAGGTTCTTCTTTGTACATTGTTTTAAAATTTTTTTTAACATTTATTTATTTTTGAGAGACAGAGAGAGACAGAGCATGAGTGGGGGAGGAAGAGAGAGAGAGGGAGACACAGAATCTGAGGCAGGCTCCGGGCTCTGAGCTGTCAGCACAGAGCCTGACGTGGGGCTCGAACCTACGAGCAGTGAGACCATGACCTGAGCTGAAGTCAGAGGCTTAACCTACTGAGCCACCCAGGTGCCCCACTTCTTTGTGCATTTCAAGGTTACATTATGGAGTTTATATAAATTAAGGAATGTTACAGAATTTTGATAATCCTTTTATTTTTATAACTTTATTTCAAACTTTAAAAAGTTAATATTGGGGTGCCTGGATGGCTCAGTCAGTGAAGCGTCTGACTTAAGCTCAGGTCATAATTTCATGGTTCATAAGTTTGAAACCCGCATCAGTGGAGACTGCTTTGGATTCTGTGTCTCCCTCTCTCTCTGCCCCTCCCCTGCTTTCTCTCTCTCTCTCTCTCTCTCTCTGAAAACTAAAATAAACAGAGGCACCTGGGTGGTTCAGTCAGTTGTGTCTCACTTCAGTTCAGGTCATGGTCTCACAGCTCGTGAGTTCGAGTCCCGCATCAGGCTCTGGCTGACAGCTCAGAGCCTGGAGCCTGCTTCAGATTCTGTATTGGCCTCTCTTTCTCTTCCCTTCCCCCCACTTGTGCTCTGTTTCTCTCTCTCTCAAAAATGAATAAACATTAAAAAAAATTTAAGTTAATATGGGGTGCCTGGGTGGCTTAGTCTGTTACACAACTGACTCTTGGTTTCAGCTCAGGTCCTGATCTCATGCTTTTGTGAGTTTGAGCCCTGCCCTGGGCTCCGTGCTGATCTTGTAGAGCCTACTTGGAATTCTCTGTCTCTCTTTCTCTCTGTCCCTCCCCAACTCGTGCTGACTCTGTCTCTCTCAAAATAAACAACGAATTTTTTTTAAAAAGATCTTCCACAGAAGTTAATATGTGCATTGTAGGGACAAACAAGAAAAAATAATCTATGATCATAACAGTTTATCTGGCTAAGTCCTTGTATGTATAGAGACACCACTAACTGAGCATTCATTTTTATGTGGTTAAGATGGGAAAGTATATCATTCCTTTTCCATACATCAAAAATATTTACCTATTTAAACTCTGAAACCCATGAGTATTCTGATAACTAAAATTATGGTACATCAACACAATCAGGAAAAGATGTCATTATGCCTTTTATGGGAAAAAATATCTTGGAACAGCAACAAGTCTCTGGACAAGAATATTGGCAGAGTTGTAATAAAATACTGCCTATAATAATGCTCAATTTTAAACGGCTCATAAAGAACTAGAATGCAGTAAGTATAAAGCTTCCCAGAGAATTCACTATCAAATATATGTAATTAAGTATTAGCAAAAATATGTTTCAGGTGAATTATTGAACAATGTATTCATATCATAAAGCCACGTACAACTATGGTTAAAATCAAAAAGTAAATGTGAACAGGTCAGCATGGATTCTCTCTCTTGCACTTCTTTTTCTCCCTCTTCTGGAAACTCAGTGAACAAGTCTTGATGTCTACTACTCAGAAGTAATTCAAAAATGCTATATCCAAGGTCATTTTTTCCTATTAATTAAAAATTAATTAATTACAAGTTGGTTTATTTACTAGCTCTACATTTCAGCACATGCTATTAACTCAAGATACTTAAAAAGCTTAAAAGTTGCAAAATAAAGAACGAACTTTGTCACAATAAATGCAAGCACTTTGTTTTTAAAAATGCACATAGAAAGCCTTGCCTTACACTCATTCTCCACTTCCTCCTTCACTATCCCATGACGAAGTACAGAAATGAGTCTGGCTCCGAGAGGAGAATTAACACAGGTCATTCCCTGAAAATAGTGCCTCCTAATAAACTAAACTAAAAAAGAGAGAGAGAGAGAGAGAGAGAGAGAGAGAGATTTATAGAGAGGTCATATTATTACCTCTACTTTTAAAATTCTTTGGGCATTTAGGACGTAGCATTGTCAATAGATACAGAAGCAAGAAATAAATGTACACACAAAACATTGGTTGTAACATGAAATATCTTCTAAATATTACCTATATGGCATAGCACCTTCTTCTCTTTCTTGTGCTTTCTCTCCACCTCCAAAAAATGAGTATATTGGATGTGTCATTTCTGATTCATTTCTAGAGGTGGTCCAACAGCTCCACTATCTAAATGTTATTCCCAGAGACATTTCTTTTCCATGCTGTTTTGTTGTTAAGGGCATTTAGAAGACCTGTGATTTTATAACTCTATTTCATCATATGTCAGCAACACCTTTACATCTACGGATTAGATGTTGCAATGTAAGTATCCTTTTAAAAGATCGGGGAGTAGAGGGAACTTGACAGGAACATTTTCATGTTACATGCACAGGATTTCCATAAGTGGCCAATAAATCATCCCAAAAGGTAGTGGGCACTATGTGGTCCTTGTTGTACCATTTCTCTCCTCCAATATCAGAGTCTAGTGGGCCAAGAACTATATATAGTTATATATATAGTTTTATATACATATTATAATGTATATTATGTATTATTATATATTTCTATATATATATAGTTCTGATATATATATATATATATATATATATATATATATATATATATAATGTGTATATAGAACTATACACACAGGGGCCAGGATATATATATATATATATATATATATATGGTTCCTATAAGTATCCTGGCCCTATATCTATATATATAGATATAGGGCCAGAATACTTATAGTGGTTCACACACCTGCCACCCATTGAGGCTCTGCTCTGCTGCTATTAACCACCTGCTGGTGTCTGGTGTCTGGTCCACTTGGCCAATAGTGTTTAGTGTGGTCCAGATCTGAGCATTTCCACGGTTATTTCTCTTTCTTTCCTTCTTTCCATCTTTTAAGTTTATTCATTTATTATTTCTGAAAGAGAGAGAGAGCATGCAAAAGCAGGGGAGGGACAGAGAGAGAGAGAGGAAGACACAATCTGAAGCAGGCTCCAGGCTCTAAGCTGTCATCACAGAGCCTGATGCGGGGCTGGAACGAACCCATGGACTGTGAGATCATGACCTGAGCGGAAGTCAGCCATTTAATTGATGGAGCCACCCAGGTGCCCTTGTATCTCTGTCTTTTTAAAAATGTTTTTCTTTTTCTTTTCTTTTTTTTGAAGGTCCCCCTCTCATTTTCTAAGATTTATGTTTTTGCTGTTGTTGTTCTGGTCCCGGGGAGTTATTTTTAACCTTGCTTTTAGCTTAATATCTTTTATCAGTCTTAGAAAATTATCCATTAGCACTCTTAAAATATTGCTTCTATCATCTTCTCTATCCTTTTTAAACTCAAGTTAATACATGTTAGAAATCTTATCTGTGTCCCCTATGTCTGTGATTTACTTTTTCTGTGTTTCTCTACTTGCTTTGCACAAAAATTTTCACTGAATACCGGACATCATGCATAAAAAATTATACAAGTATTTTAAAGGCTATTTCAGTTGTGCCCCTCACTCCAGCGGTTTGAACCGTCTGTGTTCTCAGTTGAAGCCCTTCAGTAGAGCTTCACTCCATTAGTGTTCGTCATGATCTCCAATCTCTGCCTTCCCTGTATTATATACCTGCTGCTGTCTCTACTATGTTTTTCTTTAGATTCTTTTCTGCTCTTTTGTGTTTGATTCCTAGGAGTCTCACATCTTTGCATCCGCGGAGTAGCCCGGGAGTAAATTATGTATGGAATTTGGGGCTGACTTCCCTGAGATTGTCTTTTTCTAGATATCTCAGCGTTTCTCAACTACTTGGCAGCTTCAGACTCTTAACCTTTGTCTCCTCAGACCCATACAATTGCCAATAATGAATTGGCAAATGCCCCAAGGGGAAAAACAGAAGGCTAATGTGGTACAACCACTGTTTGCTCCTCTTTGCTCTGAAAGTTTAACATTTATTGATCCTTGCTGTCCAATGCCTTCAAATACTTTGGGGGTTCTTTGTTTTGTTTGTTTTATTTTTTCTGTTTTATCAAACTTTCACTTTGTATTTGGGAGAAAGAAGCAGTCATTCCACAGTTCTTTATTAAAATCATACGATACCAGTAACCGTCACATGTTTTCAACAGTTTATAAATTTAAGTATTCACATGCTCTACACATTTTCTAAATGAATGCTTAACAGTGAAATTAGTGAACTTATATTCTCAGTTAAGTCTTTGTAAATATTCTCTGGAGATGTGTGTCCACATGTCCATTTTCTTTTGTTAAACTCTATCCATTTGAAGATGTGCTCATAAATTACAAATGTATCATTATTAATGGTAACAAAGAAATCTCTAGTTACAAAATTTTTCCATATATTTGGGAAAAAAATCCATGTCTCGCAAACTTTTTTTTCAGCAAAAGTTTATATTGACTTTATATTTATATTTCTAAACTACCTTATTGTTATTTATTGGAGTTCGGCTTGTTTTATTATTATTTTTTGTATCTTGTAAAGAAAATCACAGAATTTTCCTCTTCCAGTTTCCCCTATGCCAGGTTTATTATATTCCCTTTCTGACGTTTAAAGTAAATGCTATATTTCCCAGTCTGTCAATCATGAATGATTTGTCTTTGCTGTCATATCAAATAAAACCAATTACAGCAAATGAGAGGTGATGCCTTTATCTAGTATGTCCCTAAATTCTCTACGATGACTGTACCTTTGTATGAAGTTTAGACTATGAATAGCTAGTCATATGTCACGAGGTTACCTAGATATAGTTTACCAGAATTATGTCCCCCTTATATGATATTTTGAGTGAGAATGTACAGAAAGGTTGAATTCTTATTTTCTGAGTTTTTTTTTTAAGGAAAAATCCAAATTTTAAACAAAAACAGTAACTCCAACCTCACCATGGCTAATATTATCTTACTTTACAGTTAATTTTATTGGTAAATACAAATATGTACAATTAATTATATATTTTATTTATAAGGAATACATGTCACAAAATATGTGACTGCTGTAGATCTAAAATTAATTATCTGCTATGTCTATATTATCTCATAATATTTTTAGCTGAACCCATACGTTATTTTTTTTAAATTTTTTTAATGTTTATTTCTGACAGAGAGAGACAGAGCACGAGGGGAAGAGAGAGAGGGGGACACAGAACCCGAAGCAGGCCCAGGCCCTGAGCTATCAGCACAGAGCCCGACGCGGGGCTCGAACCCTCAGACTGCGAGATCATGACCCGAGCTGAAGCCAGACGCTCAACCGACTGAGCCACCCAGGAGCCCCCATACGTTATTTTTGATGGAAAACAATAACAATTTTCTATATACAGTAGCACACTTCAGTATCTGCCATGAATGTTTATTGCTGCAAATATTTTTATTTTTAAATGTTTTATTTATTTATTAAAAAAATTTTTAACGTTTATTTATGAGACAGAGAGAGACAGAGCATGAACAGGGGAGGGGCAGAGAGAGAGGGAGACACAGAATCTGAAACGGGCTCCAGGCTCTGAGCTGTCAGCACAGAGTCGGATGCGGGGCTCAAACCCACAAACCGTGAGATCATGACCTGAGCCAAAGTCAGACATTTAACTGACTGACCCACCCCTGCAAATATTTTTAAAAAGCAATTAACAGGGGGCGCCTGGGTGGCGCAGTCGGTTGAGTGTCCGACTTCAGCCAGGTCACGATCTCGCGGTCTGTGAGTTCGAGCCCCACGTCAGGCTCTGGGCTGATGGCTCAGAGCCTGGAGCCTGTTTCCGATTCTGTGTCTCCCTCTCTCTCTGCCCCTCCCCCGTTCATGCTCTGTCTCTCTCTGTCCCAAAAATAAATAAAAAACGTTGAAAAAAAAATTAAAAAAAAAAAAGCAATTCACAGCAACTTAAATAAGTGATGATTTGTCTCCTGTAAATATATAGACAGAGGCAGTGGAAGCCGATGACTCACTAGTTTAACAGTGTTCAATGTAGAGCTATTACTTGGTCTTTCTCTCATGCTTGTTAAAGGATAACACCGTTAGCTTTAAACATGTCTGTATGTGTGATATTGGGATTGGCCTTCTGCTCTTTTCTGGCATAGAGCTCCTAAAATCTTTGGAATTTCCTAAGTGATGAGAGCAATAAAGGTGTCTTTTGTTATGTTAAAGAGATAACTTTTGAACTCTGTCTCAGGATGGGGGCTAACCATAACCTTGGGATTAGAAGCTTGGAACTTTCCATCAGCCACTTGACATCCTGGGATGGGTGAGGGATTGCAGGTTGAATCACTTGCCAATGGCCAATGATTTAATTAATCATGCCTGTGTAACGAAGGCTCTGGAACCCAAAATGATGTAGTTCAGAGAGCTTCCAGGTTGGTGAACACACATAGAGATTCCCAGAGAGTGGTGACTGAGAGACAGCACTAAAGCACCAAGTCCTTTCTCCATACCTTGCATCGCTTTCATCTGGCTGTTCCTGAGTTATATCCTTTTTTTTTTTTATTAAAAAAAAAAAGTGGTGTAGTAAGTAAAATTCTCTGAGTTATGTAAACTCCTCTAGCAAATTAATCAAACCCAAGGACAGACTCATAGGAATCCTCGATGTGTATAACCAGCTGGTCAGAAACACAGGTGACAGTCTGGAGTTGCAACTGGCATCTGATGGGTGGAGGTAAGATGGGCAGCCTTGTAGGACTGGGCCCTCTCCCTGTGGAATCCAGTAATGTCAGAATTGAGTTGGATTCTTGGACACCCAGTTGGTCTCTGAGGATTGCTTGTTGCATGTGGAGGTAATCTTCCACACATACACAAACACATTGAAATGGGATCCAGGAACGCACAAGAATACACAGGGCAGAAAACAGATGGAAAATGGAAAAGAGACGACCAGTCTTCTACATGTGTGCATTAAGCGACCACCCAGAAACCGAAAGGAGACTGAGGTTGCAAATGTTGATCTGGTACCTCAAAATCGGCAAAGGGTGTCTGCAAAACCTTTCTACACAGACAGCATTCAATTTGATTTTCTCTTTAGAATACAAATAAGATTCACTGAGTAGGGTGTTTTCAAGATACTCATTTGACAAAGAATGCACAATTCCTGACTCAAATGACTGACAAGATCTAGTTGTATTCATACTTATGATGAAACATTCCAAGGAAAACTGCCATCCAAGTAGGTAGTGAGGTATGTAGCTATCACTATCACTTGAGAGGATACGTGGTTCGAGGCTCCTGGTAACGTCATCTATCATACTCCTGCCATTCTATGCAATAGCTTTATATTTATTTGAATGGGTTTATTACCTTTTAAATGTCTTTCCAAGTTTGAACATTACTCAAATATGTCTCAACTAAACAATGAATGTTTTGATTCTCAATGACATGAAAAAGACAACTCACTTTATTCATTTCTAAGAGAAAGAAGGAGATAAAACAGGGTTTATGTATGAGATTGAAGGACATTTCCCAAAAAGGAGAGTTGGCAGAGAAAATACACACATGTTGTCAATTTGACAATCACAGCCAATGCTTACTAAACTTTAAAAAAAAATTTTTTTTACATTTATTTATTTTTGAGACACAGAGTGAGACAAAGCATGAGTGGGGGAGGGGCAGAGAGAGAAGGAGACACAGAATCTGAAGCAGGCTCCAGGCTCTGAGCAAGTGGTCAGCACAGAGCCTGATGCGGGGCTTGAACCCACAAACTGTGAGATTGTGACCTGAGCCGAAGTCGGACACTCAACCGACTGAGCCACCCAGGGGCTCTAAAACTTTTTAAATATCTAATCACCAGCTAAACAAAGTAGGAAGACCAACTCTGTAGTGATTGTTCCTGACTGCATGTTTGTGGTCTCCCCAAACTCCTATGTTATTCCCCAATGTGACAGTGGTAGGAATTAGGATTAGGTGAAGTCATGAAGATGAAGCCCCCATGAATGCAATTAGCATCTTTATTAGTCATGAAAGAACTTGCTTTGCCTCTCTAGCCAAGAGAAGATACAGTGAGAAGCCGGCAAGCTGAAAACCAGAAGAGGGCTCTCACAAGAATGTAATCATGCATCCAAGTCCCCATCTTGGACTTCTATTTTCCATATCTGTGAGAAATACATTTCTGTTGTTTGTAAGCCAGTCAGTCTGAAGTGACAGAGATTATTTCAAAACAAATATGTTTATGCCTATTGAAGTTTTCAAAAAAATACTCTATTTTTTTATCGTTTTTTCACAGATATTGTAATTGCTGCTAGAGTTCTTAAATATTTGTGATATCAAGATTTCACAGAATTATTATCTTTCTTTGACAACACAGAATTAACATTTAATTTAGAAGTGAGTTTTGAATTGTTTAATTTCAGTGGGACAGAAAGTCACACATTGTGTCTTTAACTAAGGTTATCTTTGTCCGCTAATCCACAGTATTTTAATTTTCATCTCTGAGTTCAGCATGAATTTCAAATGTATATTTTAAAAATAATATGAATAAATTTAACTTACATATCTGATATTCAAGGTGCTGAGATTAAACCTTTTCTCAATCATAGAAGAAAAAAACAGTGTCTTGAGATGAAAAATCTTTTGTAGTTATTGTGCTTTTTTTCTGGGTAAAAGGAAAAAAAAGTTTATTTGGTCAGGCAGTTGGAAAAAAATCATCGTTATAAGAGTCAAAATTTTATAGCAATTAGCAGATCGTTATGTACATCCACAAATGTACACACATAGACCGAAACACAAGAATAAGAATGGCAAAAATACCAGAGAAAACAGAAACCTTATTGCTCATATTCTCCGTATGTAAAATGGGTAGAATAGTATTTTATCATTTTATATATTCAGTATTGTATTCAGAATAAAATGAGTAATAGATGTGAGCATAATTTGAACATGAGTATTAATCAAGGTTTATTTTAGAACATGATGTCAGTTTTAATGGTTACTGATGATATACGAGTAAATAAATTCAGTAAACTGGAGGGGATTGACTTCAGACTGTAGTGACATAAAAAATAAATCGATTGAAGGAAATTTTATTCTGAAGAGAATAAGAAAGATCTTATGGTAGGATAAGAAGTATACAATGCCAAGCAAAGAGAGTTTGAAGAACATAGAAAAAGGACCTGTTCTTTATTTACTGTTGTTTATCCTCATGCATATCATTGTACGATAAAGAATATTTGTTTAAAAAAGAAAATAACTTAATCATGGATTGCAAAGATTAAATGGACCCCCATTGATCCCTTCAGAGAGTACAGATCAAAGTTAAATTGCTAGAATGAAGGAGAAAGTATTAGGGAAGTTGTTTGTTAATCTTTTATAGAGGTTTGTTATCAACTTTCAGATGAACAAAGGAGTCTCAAGAATTCCTTGAGAATTCCTTGGAATTGGAAATTGGCAGAGCTCTGAGAAGACAAACTCTCAACTGACACCAAGCCCAATAGATATCAAACATTTACTAAGCCATTCTTGAATGTTTGGTAGTAGGAGCTTAGAGACCTAAATGCACAAAAGCACCATCCGTTAGTAATATGTTTCTGAAATTTCTTTGCAAGAGAAAGGGACAAGAAGGCCTTTCAAAGAATAATGGAATAAGCAGATGCAAGGTTATGAGGACCCTACATGGGACTAGTCTCAGAAAGGACGGTAAGTAGATACGTGAACGTAAAACTACGAAGTAGAAAGAGTCAAGGATGGCCAGAGAAATTTAAACTTGAGACATGGGAAAATAATCATTTCAAAACTGAAAATTGAAAAGTCCAGAAGAATAACAGCTTTGAGAACAAAGATGGATTTAAATTGACAGAAGGGCATCCAAATGGAGACATCCCCCAAGCAGGCTGAGCTAATGGAACTCAGGAGAGAGGCCAGATATAGACATATAAATCTGAAGCAGTAAGACAAAGCCATCAGAGTGAATGAGGTTTTTGAATTACAGGATACAAAGTGTAGATCTGGGTTCAGAACTAAACTTTTTCTATAATGTATTTTGGGTCAGGAAGAGAAAATTGAAATAGAAAAGAATGGTAAGAAAAAAAAAGAAACTGAATGAGAACCAAGAGAGTGTGGAATCACAAAAAACAAGAAATATGAGTAGTTTAAGAAAGGATCTTTGTAAGTTTCAATTAAAGAAGTAACTCTACCATGTATTATGATGCATATATCTTAAAATGAATACTTGAAAATTTGTGTCATATTATTATCATCTAATAAACTAATTTTAGGGAAATAATAGAGAAATGGTACACAGATAGAGGCAAAATATCCTTGGCAGTTTATTGGTATGCAAATATTGGTACTTAAATATTTTTGGTATTATATAAAATTACAGATAAATCATAAAACAGTCAACGTGCAAATATTCTAAATCTAATTTTAGACTTGATATGGATAAATTCAATATGCCATACTTACAACCAGATGTTATTTCAAAAGTGCAAATTTTAAAATGAGAAAGGAATATATGTAAAATCACATTGTATGGAAGTAGATAAAATGCTATGGGAGGATGTGTGTTGGGTGCATTATGGATAGATCCAAGATTAAAACATATAACCATCAGTGCTCAGACAAGCTTCTGGTGCCCTGACACTGAAAAGCAGAGGTTTACATCATGTGCTACATTTGGAATCCAGTCTTATTACAACCAGTGATTCACTGATGTAGAAACAGTACTTGTTCTAAAGAATTTTCTCATACCCAGAACCTCACAATCACTTGACCCATTGAGATATTCAAATGCTATTTGGGACCTTAACAGAACCTCCAAGATGGTGAGTAAACACCTCCCCATGATGTCTCCACTCTGCTGAGAACTCCTTGCTTTGATCCCAGCCCATTCTACCCCTCAAACACTTTCACTGTGATTCTTAGAGAGCAAGAACTTTTCAAACTCCTATGTAATTGTTTGGTACTTGAGAAAAAATGATACTGGCACCAATATCAAATGAGGTTTGAGGGTGCTTTTCATTTTATATAACATTGAATGGGTTTTCCAAGTAAGCCACTAATGAACCCTTAAAAATGGGAATTCAAAAGGCCTTGATTTTGTTCCCTTCAAATTAGAAATAAACAATTACAGGTGATTTATCTGTTTTCCAAGAAAAATGCAAAAGCAGTAAAGAGACCCAGATTTTTCAGGTCCACCAGAGTTTGTTTGAAGAAATTTTCTTACACATTTTATATATTTTTTTCAACCTGGAATATATAGGATTTTTGGCCCCATCTTCATATATACTCATCATAAGAGAGTCTCTAAGACTTAGCCTCACAATGACCACCTAACACTTCGTCAATAGCCTGTCCAGCTTCTTGAAAACAGTCTCACATGTAAAATATTTCCTACTTCCAGATGTGAGCAAGAAAATGATACAGAAAAAGAAAAAAAAAGAACAAAAAACAAAAGGAAGCATCTCTGTGCAGTGATCCATTTCTAGGGTTGATTTATTCCAATGCATATAATAATATATGTAAGTACTTGAAGATCATAAAGGGGATTTAAGATTTTCCAGAAGCTCTTACCTTTTGGCCTTTGCAGCATTTTTAAAGGGATTTGACAATGATTTGTAATTATTTTGGTAACTGTTCAGTAAAATCCCCCTCTCCTTTCAAGCAAGTTCCAACCATAGACAAAGTGGTGGATGTGATGGGAATCAAACATTAAGTGTCATTAGGAGAAAATCTACACCTCAAACTACAGATCTCACTGGTCAAGCTGGCCTGGAAACAGATGGATTGGAACCCAAAGCTATGGATGCAGAGGACAGCACTACCCTGTGCCCTCAATTCCAAACTCAACCTCAGAATTCCTCTGGCCACATGAAGTTTCATGGCAACCATACAAACCCATCACAATGGAGACTAAGAAATAGCCCAGGGCATTTGCACACTGTTTTCTTTTCTATGTGGTCTGAGTGGCAGAACCATCCATCAAGTGGAAATATATTGTGCTGTGAGGTTGGAGAAAACTTAGTGAAGTTTTAAAGTGAAATAGCAAGACTGTTTGGCAGTGTGCAATTCCCCACTCTAGTCCATGACCATGAATCTATCAGACTGAGAGAAATTCTCAAACATGGAAAAGGCCAACACAAGTGTATCAAACCAGAGTGGATATTCCCTCAGACCAGTGTTGAATGAGGACATTAAGCTGAAAGTCTGTAATGCATGATTGAGCCATTACTTGTAATGGTACATCATGGAATCTACAGTGTCTAGTTAAGGAACATAAAATACTCCTTAGAGTCATGAGACATGCACTGAAGTTGATATTTTTTAACCTCAGAGAGTAGTTTATAAGATGGAAATACACGGAGGTGCTTCAAAAAAATTAATTACTTTATCGGCTAATCCAAAGTATCTGTTAAGAGAAACAAAATATAAAATCTTTTCACACTTCTCTTACTCAAGACAAAAAATGTTAAAAATCTATATTTTCCATTGCCATTTAAGGGTTTCAATTTTTGTGAAGACATTGAGTGTCTTTTTAATAAAATAAGTGGTTTTGCTGACACAACATCATGGCTTGGTGTATAGTTGTGTGATGTGGCCATGCTCCTTGTGAGGAAAATCAGGATGTGATATGATTTTATTTTTAAGCGATCTCATAGTTTATAAGCCCAGCACAACCCACATCCTGACTATTTAGTGTTTTAGAAAAAAGACTGATGGTATTTAACATATATTAAAGATGTACACATAAAGCAGGTATAATCAGAAACATAAATGAATAAGGATACAACACTACTTTGTTCAAATAATCAGAAAAAAATTATGTTTCATTGATTCATTCTTTTGCTTATAGACTCACCACGCAATTTAACACCTATCATGTTCTGGGTACTAGATGTTCTTAAATGAAGAATGAAAAG
Source organism: Prionailurus bengalensis (assembly GCF_016509475.1). NCBI lineage: Eukaryota > Metazoa > Chordata > Mammalia > Carnivora > Felidae > Prionailurus > Prionailurus bengalensis. The sequence goes on from NC_057343.1 coordinate 230,702,742, forward strand.
AATATAAATTTTCCTCATCTAATGTGATACAGTTACCGTATTTCTTCTTGACCTTGATATTATAGATTTACATGTTTGCAAGACTACTGAAGACAGAATCACAAGAAATTATTAGGGTATGAAAAACAGAGCAAGTATTTTAAGAACTTCCCTATGTTCTATTTAATATTTACAATACCACAAACATTTACAAACACAAAACAGAGCAAAATCACTTGTGTTTTCCTAATTCAATTTTGGAAATTTAGAAACAAAAACTAAGCAGTGGCTCATTGAATGCCTAATTATTGATACAGACAACAAAACTGTATGTTGCTTTTAAAATAATTTTGAATTGCAGACAGGTATTGATGAGAATGAGTCAGACTATGATTTAATTTTTTTTTTCAAAATACTACTGTTGATTTTCTGATTCCTTGCTTAGAAAAATATCTGGTTGTATTTAATATGACATTGCATTATAAAGATAAGAGGCTGGTTAAAAACTAAAGATACAACAAATTAACTGTGTATATCCCTGTGATATTCACATTCAATTCAATAATCACATTATGTGATACAGTATACTTTTTAGAAAAGTAATCTTTTATAATGAGATAATGGCTCCCTTAACCTATTGAAATTGATTTAAAAAATCTGTCCTAATTAAAGTGCTTACAGACAAAGAAATTGAGTTAAAAAATTAAAGTAGTTTCCTGGACTGATTACATAATTTTTAGTGGCTCAAATATACCTTTCTAAGTGACTTATTCTAATGTGAACAGTGATGGTGAGATACCTACCCAGAATCCTTTACCATACACCTCTTTAAGCCCAGAAATTAGATCTAGATCATCGTCTGGTTTATTTTAAAGACTTTTCCTTATCCATAGCTTGATCATTCTTTTGAAAACTCTCAATATTCATGAAAATGAATTGCTATTTAATTCATTTGGTTTTGGCTTTAAGAAAACTGAGGTTCCAAAAACTGAAAGAACTATTATGAATCATTTCCTTTCAAGTTAAAAATGACAAAGTATATATAGCCTCTAGTTTGTACTGGTTGAGAATTAAAGTGATTGCATCAGGGTTATAACTTAAATTTTTTTACCTTTGCAATGCTAAGGAATATAGACTGTTTCGTTAAACGTTTGTTTCAAAGGTTTTTAAAAAGATCACAGAGATTAATAACAAGCACTTGGAGAGTTAGGAATGCACTCTAAGTGTACAATGGAGAGTGTATGTTACATTATATATCAACAGATTTTCAGAGTAAAAAAATAGTGTACACCTGGCTTCAAATAAGTATATATATACATATATATATACATATATATATGTATATATATACACATATATATATATACTATACTATATATATATTCTCTCTCTCTCTCCATATATATATATATATATATATGTGTGTGTGTGTGTGTGTGTGTGTGCGTGTGTGTGTGTGTGTGTGTGTGTGTGTGTATATATATATATATATATATATTCTAAGGAAGCTTGTAGTAATGTAGTAAGGAGATCAGTTGAATTTGATTCACTTACCAGGTACTAGAATTATTAACTTAGAGAATACTACAGACAACTCAAGGAATCCATGCTGTAAACTATTTTTCTAAAATATAATGTTTATTATAATAAAACAAAATTAGAAGAACAAATACTTACTGTGTGTTTGCTACATGTTGAGAATGCCCCAGAATTACAGAAGCAAACTCATTTCATCTGTACCATAGAGTGTTTTCATTTTCCTTTATGTGGCCAATAAAATAGGTACCTCTGGGTCACCCAGGTGGCTCCGTTGGGTAAACGTCTGGCTCGGGATTTTGGCTCAGGTCATGATCTCAGGGTTGTAAGACGGAGCACCGCGTTGGGCTCTGTGTTCGGCATGGAGCCTGCTTGAGATTTTCTTTCTACCTCTCCCTCTGCTCCTCCCCTCCTGTGCTCTTTCTCTAAATTAATTAATTAATTAATTAATTAATAATGATGAAATAAAGAGGTTCCTCAAAGCAATCAGCAGACATTTAGTCTTATTAGTCAGATTCCACATTTGTGGGTTCTAAATTCAAAAGTTTGCTAACATCAAGTGATGTGTCTTAGATGGGTAAGTAATAAATATTACTCTCTTATCCCTATATGTTTTAGGGTATTTTCCCCTAATGCATTTTAGAATATCTTTGAAAAAATCCACTTATTTGTGAATCACTATTTAATTCAAATCCTCCTCAATATTCTAATGTAGAGCTTCTTTTTCAAAGTAAAAATTATGCAACACTGAAAGCTAAAATCACTAAATATTTTTACATGAATAGATTATTTTGTCAATTTGATATAACTAGCTATATTTCATATAACCTATAAATCTCATGGATTTTTTTCAATGAAATATATTTCATTCATTATTTACTCTAAGGCAATATATAATATTGCCTTGAATATATAATTCAAGCCCCGATGGCCTGCCTTTAGTTACCACAATTACATACTAGTTTCATTAAAATATTAAGGTGACTTTTTTTTAACGTCTATTTATTTTTGAGAGAGAGAGAGAGAGAGCGAGCATGAGAGAGGAGGGGTGGGGCAGAGAGACAGAGACACAGGATCTTAAGCAGGCTCCAGGCTCTGAGCTGTCAGCACAGAGCCTGACACAGGGCTCGAACTCATGAACTGCGAGATCATGACCCGAGCCAAAGTCCGACACTTAACCAACTGAGCCACCCAGGCTCCCCAAAGTGATTCTTAATGTAGTAAGTATATCATTATAGTAAGTATGTAGTAAGTATATCCCCTAAAGGCTAATTAAGGCTTTAATGGGACTTTGGAAATCATTCCACAATTCTTAAAACCCTGTTTCTTCATGTTTCCTAATAAAGCTCTTTTGAAATTTTTACCTATGGCTGCCTTTTTTTTTCTTTTTTTCTCCTTTGTCATACTTTCTGTTAACAATTTTGCTCTCCTTGACAGAACTTTTCTTCAAACTTAGTAGCACTCTTTTCCTGGAGGAATCTAAGTTCACACACACACACACACACACACACACACACACACACAATTACTGTCTATTTCAGATATAAAGAAGCTGCAAATTCCATGCAAAAACATTGCTCCAAAATATCCCTGTGGTTGTGGTGTTGGAAATAAATATAAATGAACATACTTGCTCCCATTCAGTAATTAAAGCTATATTATCCAGGGCAGGGGAGCAATTTACTGATAGATCTTATTATTTGTTGTTTTTTAATTTTTACTTTTTCATGGCTCATTTTCTTTATTCACCAGACTTTTATCACTTTTGCTATATTTTGAAAACCATGGTATACTCAAGATAACTAACATTGATACCTACATATTGCTCAAAATAAATAAAACTGAAATTGGGAGCATATGTCATTCCACGTATTGTGTTCAATTTCCAGGTGAAGACATTGGACACATTAGAGTTACGGGTATTATCTCTTGAATTTTCCCCTGCAAGTTCTCTAGTGTTTTTTCTGAGACTCCCAACTACTGACTTATTACACTGCTTATCAAGACACACATGGTTTTTTTATGTAATGAGACTCCACCTCAACTTCTATTTAATTCTTGGAAAATTATATCCAAGTGTCATTTTATCAATTCTCATTGTCAATTGGAGAATCCTTTTCTAGGCATTTGAGTACTTCACTGTCCATAACATAGGCTACCGTTATATTCAATTCGATATACGACCTCATCATTGTCTACTTTGTCAAAAATTACTACTTTTGTTACACATATTAAAGGTAAATTATGTCATTCTAAAATGTATTAAGCATCTGAACTATAGTGCATTTATTATGATATTTTGAAAGACATATGGAGGTGCTGGTGATTCTTTAATTTGTGTGTGATAAACTATATATAAATTTTGACATAGTATTCTAAAGCCATAAGGAATTTATGTTCATTTTTCTCTTATTGATTTTTGTGTCACAATATACTACGTGTGATGTATTGCCCAGAGGAATTACTTTTGGATTTTTGGAACCTTTTTAATATGGAAGAGTTCTTGGTTTACTTTTCATTGCTTCTGGAAAATTCTTGTGAGAAACATTTTCTCCTTTACCCAAAATCATTAAATCTTTTACATGCTAGTATTTTTTACTTTTCAGACCATTTCCCTAAACGTGTTGCCCAATCTAATAATGATTGTAGTTTTCATACACGTTACTCTCTAGAAAAGCTTTTATCCTTACCCTTTTGCATAAGAGCAAAACTGAACTCTAGGTAGATTAAGTACATTCCAGTTAGTAAGAATCTGGCGAACATTCAATTTTTATACAGTGACTAATTCTCAATCTCTCTTTTTCTCGAGAAAGAGAAAGAAAGGGAAACTGAAAGAGAAATTGAGGGAGAAGAAGGAGGAGGGGAGGAGAAGGAAAGAAAGTAAGAAAGTAACAAAAGATGATACACAGTCTCTGGGGGATGATTTAACAACCTATATGAATTATAAAATGGTGCTCAGAGTACCTGGGTGGCTCAGTTGGTTGAGAACCTGACTCCTGATTTCGTCTCTGGTGATGATCCTAGGGTCATGGGATCAAGGCTGAGTTGGAGTCAGTGCTGAGCCTGGAGCCTGCTTGAGATTCTTTCTCTCTCCCTCTGCCCCTCCCCTGCTCAGGTGTGTGCATTCTCTTTCTTTCAAAAAGTAAAAAAAAAAAAAAAAATGGTGCTCTATAGCAATTTTCCATGAGTTTTTAAAAAGAAAATAATAGAGAATATTTACATATGTCAAATATAAGTGGTTATTTATTGAAACATTATTTGCAATATTGGAAACACCTTAATATGACCAATATTGGGAATTAATACTAAATATAGTATGCTCACTACATACTTCAGTGAAATAACTTCATGATATAACTTCCAGTGAGAAAAGTGAATGTCAAATCAATCTGTGAATTAATATGGCCTTTTGCTAAAGAAATAAATTTTCCACATTATTCACTATGTATTTAGCATTAGAAAAGTTCCAACCATGCTAACAGAAAAAAAACAGTAATCCATTTAACTTTCTAAACCCAAGCCAAAATAAATACTCCCAAATGTTTGTCAATGTCACAGATTATGAAAGCTATATTATTGTTATATATTATTACTATTATTATTATTATTATTATTACTGCTACTACTACTGTTAGAACTAATGGAACATTCATGGTCAGCCACAAAATCTTCTAAGTGTTTGCCATGTATTAACTCATTAAACTTCACAAGAAGCTTAGGAGATTGGCATTATTATTAACACCATCTAAACATGAGGAAACCATGATACAGAGAGGTTAGCTGATTCACCCAAAGTCACACAGGCAGTACATGCTCAGTTTTGAACTCAGTGGTCTAGCTGCATAATTAGTGCTCTAAATCACTACAATAGTCTGAAGTTACTTTTTAATATGAAAATAAGAAAACATAGTAAATTTAGTTCTTATTATTCCCAATCTTATTTGTACAAGATTTTTGTTACTGATTGTTATATGTCCCTGGGAGCATATTTGCAAGCATCAAACTTAACACCGGAACAGCAATTAGAAATCACCACTCCTGTGTGGTCTTTCTTTCTTCTTGTCTTAAGAGCTCTGTTTCGGGGCGCCTGGGAGGTTCAGTTGGTTAGGCGGCCGACTTCGGCTCAGGTCACGATCTCGCGGTCCGTGAGTTCGAGCCCTGCGTTGGGCTCTGTGCTGACAGCTCAGAGCCTGGAGCCTGTTTCAGATTCTGTGTCTCCCTCTCTCTGACCCTCCCCTGTTCATGCTCTGTCTCTCCCTGTCTCAAAAATAAATAAACGTTAAAAAAAATTTTAAAAAAAACTCTGTTTTGGTCATTCATTCCTTAAATTTTTAGAAATTTTATACACTACTGGACAGTGTTTTTAAGGAATTTGTAAAAAATAAAATACAAAATCAATTTTAAAAGCCTGGAATTTGGAGGTGTCTTCTATTCCTCTGTAAATGGTAATGTGATAATCATAAATATGTGTTAATTTAATACTGAATTAAAAATGTATAGTAGCTTCTTCCTTATTTAGATCTGTAGCACTTAAACATCACATGTTAATTTGATACTTATATGTATAAACTGGTAACATAATTGCTGCTTCTGTAAAGGTATACATTCTCTTTCTATCTAGAAAATGAGCTCTGCAAGGAAGGATTGAACAGTTATATTTTGAATCACTTATGGTTACAAGTATAATAACACATGTTAAATAAATGTTGATTTATCAATATCGTCTGTCAACCAAATACATTATCCGTACCCTTATTTTTAATTCAAACTATACTTCTCTATAAATTCAGAAACAAATCTATTGCAAATATCATATATCCAAGCAAACATCTCTCAGAAAACTATTTATTTAGACTCAGTATTTCGGAGGTATATTTCTCTGCCTGTTGCAAATGAAGACAAATGGGGATTAATGGGAACTCAAATCAGGTCTAGAAGAAATCTCAGGTGAGCAATATAGACAATACAGAGCTTACACAGACCTTAGAAAACTTAGAAGAAGGTGTTGAATAGAATGACAGACTGACAAAAGACTTGATGGGGAGCTTCACAGGAGAGAAGTATTGAGATCAGGGTAGAGCATCTGACTGTCAGGATTAAGACATAGAGAAATCTAGAATCTGTGCCTTTCTGTCTGCACTTCAGCATATGCTGCTTATCTTTGTAATGACTGTTAAAAGTTTGTCCTCATTAATTACAGATTTCTCTTGGAATCAAGACAAAGCAGGACGTCCACCAGACTGTCATTATCACTTAATCACAGTTGATTAATTTGTATGGGAGATTCCAAAGTACAGAAAAGAATCTTCTTCAAGTAAAACGGTCTTAACAATCTATGAGTGAAAGAAATGGTTTCAAGATAAATTGTCACTAAGCACAGATACATGACAATATGTATTTGGGGAGCTTATGCTACTTTTTACAAATTCATACAACACGGGCATTGGCGGATTATCTAATACCTAGATATACAAGCAAAATGTAACAAGATAAAGACATTTATAATAATAGCATAGCTATCCCACAGAAATATTTTATCTACAGCATGGTAATATTGTTTCTAAACTAAACAGTCTTTTAGGCAACCAATTTTGGTATTTTATGTTCATTTATGCTATGCTCAAAGATGTCATCAATTTATTGTGTTTAATTATTGACTACTTTTAAGAAAGCAAACTTAAAGAGAATTCAAAAGCACAAACACATATATAACAATTAAAAATGGGAAACATTGATACAAATTAAGTTTAATAATTAATTAGAATAAAAGTAGAAATATCAATCATCAGTTCTTAAATTGTATTAGTATTATGTTCTTGCTGTTGGGGAAATAAATCTCTCAAGGCATGTTTATGAAAGAAGATGGCTATTTACATTTTTTTTAAATCTTATTTATTTTTGAGAGAGAGAGAGAGAGAGAGAGAGAGAGAGAAAGACAGAGACAGAGACAGAGCACAAGCGGGGGAGGGGCCGAGAGAAAGAGGGAGACACAGAATCCAAAGCAGGCTCCAGGCTCTGAGCTGTCAGCACAGAGCCAGATGCAGGGTTTGAAAACCGCGAGATCATGACCTGAGCCAAAGTTGGTCGCTTAGCCGACTGAGCTACCCAGGCATCCCAAGAAGATGATGACTATTTAATAAGATATTTTTCCTAATTAAATTCACTTAATTTCTTGGAAAATCAGGAGAAAATGGAACAAAATGGGATTTTTTTAGTCACAGGAATATACTGCAACCTTTAATGTTTTCTGAAATTTCCTAATTTCTTTTTGCAGTTTTTAATTTTTCCATGATCTGGTGGAAGTTATTGGAAAACATAAGTTTTTACAATGATAGGGATAAATTAGACCACAGGGTGAATGAAGATTTATTTGCATTTAATACAATGTTTCCCTGAAATTAAAATCCGATTTTTCTTTCACCTTGTGAAGTGAAAATTAGATGTTTAAAATGTTGTAATTGTGCCTAGATCATGGCTTACTTAAAAGAAATGTATATATTCAAGAAAACAAGTTTGAAATAAAAGTTTAAGCTTCCTCTCACCCAGCTTTACTGAGATAAGATATATGACATTGTGTCAGTTCCACGGCATCCGATGTGATGATTTGATAATGTATATATCGTGAAATGATTCAAACAATAGTTAACACTTCCATCACCACACACAATTACCTTTGTGTGTGTTTGTGGTGAAAGCATTTATTTATTTATTTTAAGTGTTTATTTATGTTGAGAGAGAGAGGGAGAGAGGGAGAGAGCAAGCAGGGAAGGGCAAAGGAGAGTGAGAGGGAATCCCAAGCAGGCTCCACACTGTCAGCGCAGAGCCCTATGCAGGGCTCGATCCCACGACCCTGGGATCATGGCCTGAGCCGAAATCAAGAGTCAGACACTCAGCTGATGGAGCCACGCAGGTGCCCTTGTGGTGAAAACATTTCTTACTCACGGCTTTAGTAACCTTCAAGCATGTGATAATACCGGATTGTTAACTATACTGTACATTCGATCCTCACAGTTTGTTGCTCTTCTACCTGGGAATTTGTCACCTTTGACCAACATCTTCACATTTCCCCCTCCCACCACCCCAGCCACTGGCAACTATTATTCTACTCTGTTTCTATTAGCTTAGCTTCTAGATTCCACGTATGTGAAATTACACAGTAATTATCTTTTTCTGTCTCTCTTGACATAATGCCTTCAAGGTTGTCACAAATGCCACAAATGGCAGTATTTCCTTGCTCATTGTATATTCTACTATATATAATATATATAATATATATTCTACTATATATACTATATGTATATATAATGTATATTTACACCACATTGTGTACATATGCACACACATACATACACATTACACTCACACATGCATATCTATACAAATATACACTGCGTATAACATAAAATATATATCACATTTTCTTTATTCTTTCATCCCTCACTCAACACATAGGTTATTTCTACATTTTGACTACTATAAACAATGCCGCCATGGACATGGGAACACCGGTATTTCTCTCTCTCGTTTTTTAATGTTTACTTATTTCTGACAGAAAGAGCAGGGTGGGGGAAGAAAGAGAGAGCGAGATAGAGGATGAGAAGCCGGCCTCGCACTGACAGCAGCGAGCCCGAGGCGGGGTTGTATCTCACAAACTTTGAGATCATGACCTAAGTCAGTCATATGCTCAACCTACTGAGCCACCCAGGCGCACAGGTATTTCATTGAAATAGAGATTTTATTTCCTTTTGTTGTAATAAATGATTTTATTTCCTTTTGATATATACCCAGAAGTGGGATTGCTAGATCATATGTTAGTTCTATTTTTAATGTTTTTGAAGAAACTGCATACTGTTTTTTTCATAGTAGCTATTCAAACTCCCATCAACAGTACACCAGGGTTCCCTTTTCTCTACATCCTCGCCAACACTTGTTAATTTCTGTCTTTTTGATCATGGTCATTCTAACAGGTGTTAGGTGATATCTCACTGTAGTTTTGATTTGCATTTTCCCTGATGATTAGTGATGTTGAGCATCTTTTCATGTACCTGTGGGCCATTGTATGTCTTGTTAAAAAAAAAAAAGTTTGTTCAGGTTCTCTGTCCATTTTTAATTAGATTTTAGAAGGCTTTTTGTTGTTGTTGCTAACTTGTATGAATTCCCTGTATATTTTAGAATGTCAACTCCTTATTAGCTAGATGTTTTTCAAATATTTTCTTCCATTACATAGACTACCTTTTCATTTTGGTAATTGTTTCTTTTACTGTGCAGAAGCTTCTGGTTTTCATGTGATTTCCCTTGTTGATTTTTGCTTTTGTTTCTTGTGCTTTTGGGATCATGAAAAAAAAATCATGGCTAAGATCAATGTCAAGGAGATTTTTTTTTTGGCCCATATTTTATTCTAGGAGTGTTATAGTTTCAGGTCTTAGATTAAGGTTTTCTTTTCTTTTCTTTGTTTTTTTTAATCTACTTAGAGTTAATTTTTGTAAGTGGAATAAGAGAGGGGTCCAATTCCATTTTCGCATATGGTTATCCAGTTTTCCCAACACCATCTATTGAAGGGACTGTGGTTTCCACATTGGAAATTCTTGGCTATTACTTGACCATGTATGTATTTATTTGTGGGCTCTTCATGGGTCTATGTGTCTATTTTTATGTGGGTATTTATTTCTAGGCTCTTCATGGGTCTATGTGTCTATTTTTATGCCAGGACCATATTGTTATGATGACTAGAGCTTCGTAAATACAGTTTGAAATCAGGATGTGTGATGCCTCCAATATGTTTTTTCTCAGGATGTTTTGGTTTGGTTTGGAACTTAGGCTGCATTGTGTTGTCAGTTTTGGATCATTGTTTTACTATCTTGTTTTACTTTTGGAACCTTCTTGGCCCATATGGACTGAACCATTTTAATGCCCTGTTCTCTTTCTCACTTCTTCTTGAATTCAAATTACTATACATAGAGATCAGAGAGCTTAAAATTGTTGCACAATTCTTGGATGTTCTATTCTTTGTTCTCTTATAATTTTCACTCTTGTTTTGCTTTGTGTTACATTCGGATATTTTCTAATCTTATCTTCAAGTTAATATATTCACTATAGTCATGTCAAATCCACTAATGAGAAGGCAGAAGAAATGATTATTTCTTTTATTTTGTTCTGTGTTTCCAGCATTTCCATTTGATACTTCCTTATAGGTCGCATATGCTATTACAATGTTAAACCATTTTTTTAATAAATTTTGTTAAAAATTAGACCGTGCTACCCCATGTGAAAAGCATTCAGGCTTCCACCTGCACACCACATTCCCAAGTGAATGATACCACCAACAATCCAATTGTCTAGGTCAGAAACCTGGAAGTTACTTGGATTTACACACTTTTCTATTTGTCTCGTAGTCAATCACTAGGTCTTGTCACATTTTTCTCTGGGATATCCTCCCTATCTCCTGATCTTTTTAAATCTGCTCTACACATACCATGGGAAAACTATGTGCCTTCAATTCCTGTGGCAGCTTTCTAACCTGTTTCTGCATATTCATTCATTTTCATATCTTACTCTGGTTTCACAACTATAGCTCTAATAGATGTGCATAATTAAGAAATTTTAACATCATCTATGTCTCACTTATATTGTCTCATAAGACAAATTTGCATCATAGTGACTGAAACCATTCACATGCATTTTTTAAAAATGAAAAATATTACATGCCTGTTATATATTAGGAGCAAATGTTTCATAGTATATTATGTTACTATTGATTTTCCTGTTCAATATGTTATTACTTAATATAGACTTTAATTTGAATACAGCCTTTGATTAGGATTTTGCATTAAATATTAAATAAAGTTAAATGTTGAAAGTTTAGGGGCTCCTGGGTGGCTCAGTCGGTTGAGCGTCTGACTTCGGCTCAGGTCATGATCTCGCGGTCCGTGAGTTCCAGCCCCCTGTCAGGCTCTGTGCCAACAGCTCAGTGCCTGGAGCCTGCTTCGGATTCTGTGTCTCCCTCTCTCTCTGACCCTCCCCCGTTCATGCTCTGTCTCTGTCTCAAAAATAAATAAACATTAAAAAAAATAAAAATAAATAAATAAATGTTGAAAGTTTAGTTATATTTCATGCTTCAAGAGAAAATACTCTATACTCTTGCAATATTAATATTCCTAGAATAGATAATTTACTAGAAGAAATAATTCCTTTACAGTAGGTCTCAGACACTGAAACAGAAGAGGTGCAGCACCATTTTCATTTTTTCTCTCAAGAAATCCTGTTTCAATATCTTAATGAGCTTTTATTTGAAATTCTCTGTTGGGTGCCTCAGTGATTCAGTCAGTTAATCATCCCACTTTGGCTGGCTCGGGTCATGATCTCATGATGAGTTTGAACCCCACATCGGGCTACGCACTGGTGTGTGGGGCCTGCTTGGGATTCTCTCTCTCTCTCTCTCTCTCTCTCTGCCCCTCTCCCACTCATGGACTCTCTCTTTCTTTCAAAATAAATAAATAAACTTAAAAAAATGCTTTGTCAAATTAATAAAATTTGGAAAATACTACTATCTCAATAGAAGATAATGTAATAATTACTTTTTGCTATTTGCTTGTTTTTTATTTGTTCTCTATTTACAAGTCATTTAAGGGTTAGTAGACATTATCTTATATTTTCAAATTACAAAAACAGAATAAGCATAATTTCTGCCCTAATTAGCTGAAATCATCAGATTATAATAAATTGTTAAAATTTTAATAGCATTCTATATCTGGCTTTGATATTTTATTTTATTTTACTTTATTTTATTTTACTTATCTTATTTTTTAGGCGGGGCTTTGATATTTTAAAATTATGTCAAAGTAGGATTCAATTCAATTCAAAAGAATCTAGATATCTACTTATCTACTATTAGTTTCACTGCTTCTAATACACTACCAAAAAAAAATGTATAAAGAAGCAACCAAATGCAGAAATTATCTATTTCATAGAGGAGTGGAGTACAAAATCATATTTGATTTCCTTTTTTCTTTTAAAATGTTTATTAAATATTTTTCTAAAAAGGTATCACAAACTTATTACATGCTTGAACATACGTGACATTTTTAATGGAAAAACAAAAAAATAGTAAAAAAAAAGGTTGCGTTGATTTTAATTTTTGGAAATCTTCTTAAGATCTGGCCTAATAAAAGATAACTTGGATTTCATATCGTCTTTTGAAACCTATCTGCTGTGATATGTTCTTTTGGTTGAAGTATGGAAAGAACAGTGACCTTTAGTTGGAAGATGAACAGGTGTTTTAATAGCCCTTTTAGATAATTGTGGATATTCTTTGATATTATGTTAAAACTCAACAAATGGAACTTTTTAACAGATTAATTGAAAGCAGAATCTTAAATCATATTAGTAAACTCTGTTAAAATGATATGTCCTTTCTTGTACATTGAATGGATGTTTTAGCCATACATTATTTTACAAAAATCATGCCTGGGCCATTTGTAAAATGGTAGCTTACTAAATTATGGAGACATTACAAACGTGGACATAATTTTTTTAACATGGATGATGGGTTTTTATTATATTTGAAAGTCACAAAATAGTTACTTTCAGAGAAAAAAGAGAGTGATGCCTGTGAACAATCTTAGAACAATGTGTTTAAAATATTCTCATAAATTTGATCCTGTAGAAGATAACAGCAGAATTTTTTCAGCTATCCTCATGGATCATACCTTCCAGTGCAACTGAACCTCTGGCTAGTTATCACTTGTCATCATTTGTCTCCTCATATATATTTTGCTAGAAATCTCCTCCTTAAACCTATGTTTATACTTGCTTACTCTCTGCTAAGTGACAATGTTGACTGGAAATTTTGGCGTTCTACCATTCATATTTGACCTGCATGTACAGTCAATGATATGCCCATGAAGTGTTTGTAAAACAGAGATCATGTTAAAAAGCTAATTTGCACATATTAATTTGCTAATACTCTAACATATCAGGTTAAAGAAGTAATTGATATGTAGTTATCCCACATTTATTTTCTTGATAATTAAATATGCACATAACATTAACATATTTCTTTAAATAGATTGCTTCAAAAACTTTTCAAAATTTAAGCAAGTGGGATTCATTTAGAAAAAATATTTAGTGGTATTTAAATTTCTTTAAAAAACCTGCTTTAGTTGACTGTATTTCAGTGTTAATTAAGAATATTTATACTAACAGTAGGTTTTATGAAAATACACATAAAATAATGTTAATTTTTAATATTTTTTCAATTTATATTTTGGATAAAAATTAATTATATACACCTTTATGCAATTATATTTTCAATCACTTAGATTAATGCTATGAATAGAATTATAGCTATATGAAAATAGACTTGATTTAGCAATCTAATTACTGCTCATGCTAAAAGGAATAGAATATAATAAAAATATAATCTATTAATAAATATAATGTGATCTATCAATTATATCCTCGTTGGTCAACGAGTAGAATGGCTGACAAGGGCAATACTATTTAAGTTCAATCATCCTTAAATGTGGTTGACCAGCACTCTTAAACTCTTAAGCACAAATCTCTTTACATACATTTTTCAATTTGGACATTATGACTATAGGTTTGCCAAGGCAGGAAGAGACATATATTCTATTCATATATTTGTATATTCACGATTGTGTATTCACGATTCACAACTTTAAAATTTTGACATGTGGTATGGGCCTCTCCATTTGTCAGGGGCGAGTATATATCTGCAGTAAAACTGAGTTAGAGAAAATTTATTTGTACATTTAAATGTAGAACTCATTGCTCCATTAATCTAGTTATAATTACTTAACCATAAATGGTTTTGCTATGTAAACTTGCATACATTTCTAATAAATTTATTTTTATTTTCGTTTTTAAGAATGTTTTAATGTTTATTTATTTTTTAGAGAGAGGAACAGAGTGGGAGCAGGGGAGGAGCAGAGAGAGAAGAGGCCACAAAATGTGAAGCAGGCTCCAGGCTCTGAGCTGTCTGCACAGAGTGCAGTGTGGGTCTTGAACCCATGAACAGGGAGATCATGACCTAAGCTGAAGTGGGCTCTCAACCGACTCAGCCACCCAGGCACCCTTATTTTTGTTTTCAGTGTTTAAATTATATTAGGTTGGATTGATTTTCCAAATGTAGAAGAAAAAATATTTTTCTTTTTTTTAAAAAGATTTTTATTTTTTGGGGCGCCTGGGTGGCGCAGTCGGTTAAGAGTCCGACTTCAGCCAGGTCACGATCTCGCGGTCTGTGAGTTCGAGCCCCGCATCGGGCTCTGGGCTGATGGCTCAGAGCCTGGAGCCTGTTTCCAATTCTGTGTCTCCCTCTCTCTCTGCCCCTCCCCCGTTCGCGCTGTGTCTCTCTCTGTCCCAAAAATAAATAAACGTTGAAAAAAAAATTTTTTTAAGATTTTTATTTTTTTATTTTGAGAGAGGGGGATGTGTGAGCAGGGGAGGGGCAGAGAGAAAGGCAAGAGTGAGAATCCCAAGCAGGCTCCTCACTGTCAGCAAAGAGCTCAATATGGGGCTCGAACTCATGACCCATAAGATCGGGACCTGAGCCTGAGTCAGACACTTAACCGACTGAGCCACCCAGGCATCCTCAGAAAATTTTTTCAATGCAAAAGCACCCCTAACATTACCATAGGTAAACACTGCAATAGATCCTGATAAGAACAATATTTCTTCAACATTAACATCAAAAAGAAGTATAACAAAATAAGAGCCTAACTATACTTCATGGTTATAGTTCCATTACAGATGGAAACTCTGTAATTATGACTGCTTATCAATCAGGAAATGTTCATCATTTTTTTTCCTATATGGAACTCGGCACTCTTTTAAATCCTACAAGGATACAGGACAGATATCCTGGGTGTTCCTTACATTTAAGATCCATTGTGGATAAGGTAGGATTTGAGTCAATTCTTTGAACATGAGTAAAATTCTTATGTGTACTGTTATTGTATGTACTATTTATGCATAAAAACTGGAGTTGGAGGTAACAGCTTACCCCTTTTAGGATTGTTTTGAGACAGTTGTTGATATTATGTTGATATTAAATTTTAACAAGATATAAAACTAAGTGTCTCATATTCCTCTAAGATACATCATTGCCTATAAAGAAGAAATTTACAAATTATTTACTAGACCACAGATAACTTGTGTTTGGTCTTATGAATTGGGAATTGCACCATTGGATGCAACAAGACCTATTTTGGAAAATTAAGTAAATTTTGTATCAAAAATTGTCTCCAATATTTAAGTGTATTAAAAAAACAACTTTTGATTGTGGTTTCTATTTATTATCCCTCCAAGTGCAAGGTCCAATTGAAGAGAAATAAGGCTTGTGCTATTTACATCTTCTGTCAGCAAATAAAAATTTTAAGCAATTCGAATTTTTCTATGCATCAAAATTGGTCGGTTGTCTTGATAACTGTTTTATCAGTGATTGTGAATGGGAAGAGCATGAACCGTTTCAAGAGAGGTCAAAACTGTATTTTTCATCACATAAGTAAGTTCTGAGGAAATTCACTGAAGCAGAAAAAAACACTCAGCATGGACTACCTATTATTTGTAGCAAATTTGTATGACCTATGAGAATTCCA
This sequence comes from Prionailurus bengalensis, assembly GCF_016509475.1. Taxonomy (NCBI): domain Eukaryota; kingdom Metazoa; phylum Chordata; class Mammalia; order Carnivora; family Felidae; genus Prionailurus; species Prionailurus bengalensis. Next base: position 230,718,872 of record NC_057343.1, read on the forward strand.
ATTGTAGATAAGTCTGGAAATGTACATTTAGATTCTAATTCACATCTCATGAGAATAGTGACTCATAGAAGTTACTGGGTAGAATTCTAGCTGAATTTATCATGAGTATTTTCAGATAATAAAAATTAGCATAAACCAACCTGAAATTTATAATCATCACAGAGTATTACCGACTATATATACATAGTCTTTCCACTTTGCAAAATAACAATTCATAATTAACTGGTATTCATGAGATTTACATGTCCTCTGTGTCAGGATGATTTATTTTCTGTGGAGTAATGTGGCAAATATGTTCTTAATTCAAAATGCTTCTGGCTTACCGCTAATTGAATTTAAGTAAGCAGGGTATAACAACAAATAGACTAACATTTAAAAACTCAAACTGGACAAATCACAGTCTATTTTCAACAAAAGGATTCAGAGGATGATGGTAACAATAGAATGAATAGTAGTTCATTCCAATCCACATAAGTGATAGGGAAGAGAAACAAAATATCATTCTCTTACAATATGTCTCTTGCATGTAGGAATAAAAGTGTCCTGCAAGAACATGTGGTCTGTCTACGTGGATCTCCTTGATATTAAAAGAGGTCTTATAGTTTGGGCTCCAACAATATTCAAAGAGTTACTAATTACCTAAGATCTCACTATTAAGTCTATCTCTGTTAGAGGAAAGCTTAGGAATCACATGATTTACATACAGCATAGTTAATTTCCTGTGCAGAGGGAAAAGGCCATGCATAAGAACTTTGCCATACTTGTGAGTAAATCACCTTTTTCTTTTTTTATTTAATTTTTTTTAATATTTATTTAGTTTTGAGAGAGAGAGACAGACAGACAAACAGAGAGTGACCAGGGAAGGGGCAGAGAGAGAGGGAGACACAGAATTCGAAACAGGCTCCAAGCTCTGAGCTGTCAGCACAGAGCTGGATGCAGGGCTCAAACTCTTTAACAATTAAGGGTTTTGTAGTTTTCTTCATATTTTGTTTGGACATTTAAGTCGCTGCATTAATTGTGCCTCTTTCCAGCTGGTGATTTAACAAAGTGGCACAATCAACATCTGTGGTATGTTAGTGGTGTTGGTTGTCATTAGGATGTCTTTAAATTCTGAATTATTACTTTGGATGTATTTCTTCATTACCCAAAACATATTCATCTAAAGTTGTCAAACTTCATGGACAATAAATAATTTCTTCTCCTGCCTTTACCACCACATTGCAATAAAAAGAAAAAAAATCCATTATGGAATATAGATTGAGGGCCTTATAAATACTAAATACTACTACATGGAAGTATATGCATTTATGATTTGTATGGGCATGTATATACATCAAAAGGTTGTCTTGCTGTTTTTCTTTTTTCTTCCTTTGAGTCATAAATTCCACCTCACGATCGTACCGCAAATATTAGTGTCGAATGAAAATATTTTTCTCTTAAGGACACAGGAAATCATCATGTCTTATTTCTTCTCTGATTCTTTTTGACATTTCAGACTTCGTGGTATCACTTTTAGTTTGATATTCACATTTCCCCCCACATATACCAATCTTTACAAAACAGTAATTACCGCATTTCCCTAATTGGTAACAGGTTTCCCATTTCAGGACTATGGTCATTTGGAAAAGAGATGAGAAGACCGTATGTGCACACACCCTGGAGTTGTGTGATTCAAATCCCTCCCCCCAGTACAACTCCAGAATCCACAGTACGGTTGTCATGGGTTGCGTGTGTGTGCGCACACGTGTGTAGGATGATGGTTTTCTTTCCGTAAGATATAAGCCCCCAACTGCCTTGAGCCCTCTCTTCTCATCGGATCCTGACAGGAACTAACATTCTAAAATGCTCAACCTGAAATTTGGTAACAAGGTTTTGCTTTTGTGTTCTCAAATTATATCTTGTATTAACAGGATTCTTTGCATTTTGAGGTTCAGAGACCCTTTTGATCAGCGAAGTGCACAGATACACACGCACTTGATTTTACAAAAATATTCAAAGCATCACACACTTCGTTAGGTTCATTAGGTTCAAGGATAGACTTTCCTATTGGGTCCATTTAATCTCAGCTGATAAGCTAGTACAATCATCACTGGAATCTGCAGTATTAGTTACAGACAAGCACATTGACCAATAGCTCTAATGCTGTCTACACTGGGATAACAAAGAAGTCGTCTGAATCAAAGATTTAACCACAGACCACTTTGTAAATAATAATTTAAAAAAACCTAGAACTTAACAGTTTCATCTACTATGTCACTTAAATGATCATCCAAATTATTTAATGCCTGGAGCCAGGAGTATTTTGTGAAATAGAAATTAAAAGGCAAGTGAATCACCTGTGAATTCTGCCAAGCTTTATTTTTATGAATGGAAAAGGATCATATCGAAAATTTCTAAGAAAAAAAAGCACATAGGTTGACACTGGATTCATTTACTAATCAATAGGATCAAGAATGGAAAAGGAAAGTGGTGATCAGTTAATTGTTACAGGCACTTCAATTGTTTGGAGGCAAAATATAAGAATTAAGAGGTGTTCCTTTAATTCTTAAGGTATTCCATGGAGAAATCATCTTTCGATTATCCTAGGGATAGAGTAAGTGCCAGAGGTTTACATGTTTCATGAGTTATCTTCCCCTGTGAGAAACCAAATTGTCCTCAGAAACAAATGGTTTTTCTGCCTAAGGCAATGAGTCAGAGTGCAAGATGTTTTGTTTTGTTTTTTAAACCTCGACATCAGCAAAGAGAATGGGAATGAAGTAAAAGCGCCTGGGTTACAGGGCAGAACCAAAAAAACGCCTGTCGACCCAAGAGACAATGGGTTAAAACTGTCCTTGATCTTCGCCCCACATCAGAACAAATTCACCAAGCTATTATAGCCTGGGGCAGGCTGGCTCTCTACATCTGAGGCTGCCCCCAAGGGAGCTGATGCTGGAGACTTTCCATGGACTCCCTGAAGCCTGACATAAAGCTCTTCCTTGAAGAGAGTTCTAGATGGATTGTCTTCATGTTCATCATAGCAAAGTACAGATATATTTATAACATCCTAAACCTGATAGCAACATAAATGACGTTCCACTTAGGAATGAAAAAATATTACGCAGTGTATTCGTATAATGCAGTGTTATGTAGCAATGAGCATTCACAGATGTATTTATGCAAGAACATAAATACATTTAACAAACATATTAATTAGAAAAAAGGCACCAAAGAATGTCTATGGTACCATTTAGGTAAAATTCAAAGCCAAACATTCATATCTCTGAGGCCACGTTAAGAGGAAAATCTCTATGTAAACCCTACTCCCTCTAGGAAAGAAAGAAAAAAAAAAAGGTCTAAACATGCCTACATCCAAGCTGTACTGCTTGTAAGCAATGCCCATTGCCCAATTTAGATCACCAACTTGGCTTTGGAAAAACTGAGAAGGATAAATGAAATAGAAAAATATTAGTAGTTATTAGTAGTTATTAGTAAGTTATTGCTTAAGGCTTTTCTTATACTTTTATTAATTTCCTTTGGGCAAATTTATAAGAATTAAGATTCATGCAAAAATATGAAATAAACTTTTGGTGTAGTCCTATTCAGTAAATTTTAATGAACTTTTGTTGAGCTCTTGTCTTTTGTCAAAAGAGAATTTAGTAGGGTGATAATTAATCACACGTGTTTTTACATCCCACCAAATTTTCATTCTGGTGGATGATGCCAATAACTTTTTTATACATCTATTTATTTTTGAGAGATAGAGAGAGGCAGAGTACTAGTTGGGGAGGGGCAGAGAGAGAGGGAGACACAGAATCCAAAGCAGGCTCCAGACTTTGAGCTGTCAGCACAGAGCCTGACACTGGGCTGGAACTCACAAACCGTGAGATCATGACCTGAGCCGAAGTCAGAAGTCAGACGCTTAACTGACTAAGCCACCCAGGTGTCCCTGATGCCAATAACTTTAATTCAATTCAAGAGATCTGGGGATGGTAAGATGTACATGGCCTCCAACTAACATGTTAAAGAACAATTGGTTAAGCCCGGTGATGTGGCAATTAAACCATGACAACTGAGCTTCAATGGGAGATAAGTTTTTAAAAATAAATTGCAGTGCTCCAAATCATTCTGAATTATTATTTGAGGTATAAATAACAGAATGTGAATCATATTATATTTTAAACATGTAAAGGTTAGAAAAAAGAATTTCTTTTGAAATATATTTTTTCCTACCAGGTTGAAAATACAACGTTAAAATTGAAATTACATTTGGGAAGCTGAGAATAACGTGGGTGTGGGAAAGGGAAAGGAAAGTTTATTGCTATGAGAAATGTATCATTTCTCATAAGGAAATGTGCCTTGCACACAAGCAATCTGGTTTCCACACTGTGCTGATTCACCTAACAGTAGTGAATCATTATCTTTCATTCTTCTGCTATCCCTAGAGACCATACACGTTGTTGATAATAGCATTGCATCTACCCAAATGGAAACAAAATTTAATTAGAATAATCCAATGAATACAAGTGTGCTTTAATGAGAAATACGATAAAATATTTATTCAGACATCATGTCCTCCTTCAAATATTTCAGATAAAATTTCTTTTCTTTTTTTAACAATTTGTTTAATGTATCAAGTTTTTATTGAAATTCTAGTTAGAAAACATATAGAGTGACATTAGTTTTAGAAGTAGAATTTAGTGATTCATCACTTACATGTAACACCCAATTCTCATCACAAGTGCCCTCCTTTGTACCCATAAAATTTCTAAGAATACTTTCACCTCCTACTATGATCGTGATTCTCTTCTTTGACTCTGTAGAAAGTGACAGAGTATAAAATTCTCCCCTCAAGCAGTAAAATTGAATCTGCCTTATGTGTTTTATTTTTCATGTGTGTCATATTTTTAAAAAGGACAAAAAAACACAAATTTTTTGCTAAAACTACTTAAATGTAAACTTTTGTAACTTGTAAAACCCTGATAAAAATTTTGAAAGAATAAAAGATTGTTCGTAAATTAAATGGAAATCATTACTCCGCTTGGTATATAATTCCTTTCACTGTGGGACAAAATATGTGCAAATCAAATTATATCATTATAATGTAAAAAAAAAAGTGAAGTTCAGAAATCCTCTGGCTTCTTGGATATATACAGACAAAACCGAAGCACATTCAAATTCTATAGTTTCTTAAACACAAAAATATTCAAAATATTTGCTATTTAATGGCTGATTTGAGGTTTTTAAATTTGTTGTTACTATCGATTTGTTCATTTTTTTTTTTTTGCTATAATGATAAATCTCACTATTCATGCTTTGGCCACCTGTTCTTGACTGAAAGTATCTCCATAAGAAACAGTATTCAAAGGGGAACAATTTACTACTTACATGGTTGGGAAAATACATGAGCCCTTCTCCTCTGTCCAATTTAGAGATCCAATAAGTGTTGCAATGGAGAAGGTAGCCTAGGTCTGTAAGTATTTGTTATTTTTTTTTGTCTTTTTCTCTAGATAAAATGACCAGTTCTACTGAGAAAATCTTGATTGACTTATTTACTCAATAGCGGCCTCAGAGAAAATGGAATAGAAAAGCTGACCTTTCAAACTGGGCAATTTCATGTCCTGCGTGTTATCATATGAAATTACAGAAGAATGCTTTATTAAAAGGTGTAATCATCACAAAAGGCAGCTATGAAAAATCCACAGCTAACATCACACCTAGTGGTGAAAGCCTGGATGCTTTGCCTCTGAAATCAGGAACAAAACAAGGATATTTGGTCTTGCCACTTCTACTCAACATTGTGTTAGAAGTTCTGGCTGAGACAATTAGGCAAGAAAACAAAATTAAAAACTGCATATTGAAAAGGAAGAAGTAAAACTATCTTAGTCACTGATGTTATAACCTTGTATATAAAAATATCCTACAGAATACATTAAAAACTATTATCACTAATAAACAAGTTCAGCATGAATGCAACAGAAAAGATTAATATAAAATAATCAGTTGTAATTCCACACATTGCAGTGATCAATACGGAAATGAAATGAAATCTCCATTTGAAATAGCATCAAAAATAACATATTCAGGAATAAATTCAATAAAAATGCAATACTTACACTCTGAAAACTACAAAACATTGTTGAAAGAAATTTTTAAAAATCTAAATAAATGGAAAAAGTCTGATATTCATGGATCAGAAGACATAATATTATTAAAATGGCAATATTCCCCAAATTAATTTACAGATTCAACACAATCCCTATCAGAGTCTCAACTTGTTCCTTTGTAGAAATTACAGCTGACCCAAATATTTATATGGGACTATATGGAACACTATCAAGAAAGTGACCCCATAAAGGGAAGAAAATAGTTGCAAATCATATATCTTACAAGGGATCTGTGTCTAGAATATTTAAAGAATCTACAACTCAATAAAAATAAACTCATTTTTAAACATTTTTCCTTATTTTAGAAGGAGAGAGAGAGCACGAGTGGGGAGGTGGAGCAGAGGGAGAAAGAGAGAAAATCTTAAGTAGGGTCCGTGCTCAGCATGAAGCCTGACTTGGGGCTCCATCTCACGACTGTGAGGTCATGATCTCACCTGAGTAGAAATCAAGAGTCTGACACTTGACTGACCGAGTCATCCAGGAGCCCCTAAAATTAAACCAATTTTTAAAATGAGCAAACTATCTAATTAGATACAAATGGAGACCCCTGGGTGGCTCAGTCAGTTAAGCCACTGACTTTGGCTCAGATCATGATCTCAGGGTTGGCGGGTTCTGGCCCCATGTCGGGCTTTGCACTGACAGTGCAGAGAAGCCTGCTTCGGATTTTCTATCTCTTTCCCTGTCCATCCCTTCCCCCTCCTCTCTCTCAAAATAAACATTAAAAAATTTTTTTAAATGTAAAAGATATATAAATGGCCAATAAGCATATAACAATGCTGCATGCCATTACTCATCAAGAGGATACAAATCAAAATCATGATAACATACCACTTTATACCTACTATGCATGTGTGTGTGTGACTAGGATGGTTTTGTATAACTGATACAATTATAAAATTATATTATATAATTATAATTATAAAATGAGATAACAAGTATTGGCTAGGATGTGAAGAAACTCTCAGACACTGCATGTGGGGATGTAAAATGGTGCAGCTACTTTGGAGAACAGTCTGGTAGTTGCTCAGTTCCTCAGACGGTAAATGTAGAGTTACCATATGACCTAGGTGTATTTCCAAGAGAAATGAAAACTGAAATCCATGCAAAAACTTGTGTAATATTTGTATGTTTTGTTTATGGCAAAATTATTCATAATAGCCAAAAGGTGGAAATAGTCTAACATCTATCAATTGATGAATGGATAAACAAAATGTGATATACACATACAATGCAATATTATTTGGCCATAGAAAGGAATTGGATACTGATATATACAACATGGTTGAATGTTGAAAATTTCATGCTTCATAAAAATAGTTACAAAGGAGGGGCGCCTAGTTGGCTCAGTCGGTTGAGCGTCTGACTCTTGATTTTGGCTCCAGTCATGATCTCGCAGTTGTGAGGTCGAGCCCTGAGTCAGGCTCCACACTCGTGTTCTTGGGATTCTCTCTCTCTCCTCTCTCTGCCTCTCTGTCTCTCTCAAAATACATAAATTAACATTTAAAAAAATAGTCACAAAAGACCATGTATTACATGTTCCATTTTTATTAAATCTCCAGAATAAAAGAATATATGGTAACAGAAAGAGTAGCTTACTGGTTGATTAATTAGGGCTGAGGGCCCAGGGATTTAAGAAGGTGATAACTAAAGGGTACAGGGTTTCTTTATGAGCTAATAAAACTGTTCTGATATAAACTGTGATGATGCTTACACATAGTGGTGATTTTTCTAAAAAACACTGAGTTGGACATATTAACTAAGTGAATTATATGGTATACAAATTACATGTCAATAAAGCTATCATTACTAAGATTGGGTTGTACATAGACCTACTGAGAGGCTTCAGGCATTGCACTGGATACCTTTGATTCAATGAGGCACATTATTAACAGAATTCCAAATTCTCTGAAAACAATCTTTAATTGGGAGCATATAATTTTTACCCCATCACTGTTATTCAAAGAAAAACATATTTTTTAAAGCCCTGGAAATATACATGTTCCTAAAAACATCTGCAAAACTTTCAGCAGTTTTGATATGTCTCAAATGAAAAACAGCTTTAAATATAACATGTCATTCCTTAATTCTTGCTCAAACAACTGAAGCAGAAAAAAAAGGATATTTTGTGTTCAAAGTTGTGACATTAAACATTAAACAGTAGTGTCCTTAAAAGAACTAACTTGAGATTGATTAACATGGAAAACTGTTTGCAGAGATGAGATCCCAGTAAAGACGACAGATAAAGGTTGGCGAAACACTCAGGGTCTAGCAACAATAAGTCTCCAACATCTTAGCCTTGAAGTGGCTATAGTAGGTATAGAAAGTAGGACTCTTTGAATCAAGCAAGAATTATATCTCAGGAGGAGTATAATCAGCCAGGATCTGTACACTTAAGAAATGCACAGAGCCATTGTCAAGACCGGTTTAGTAGGAAGTCACTGTGGCTTAAACGCCACAAACTCTCTCTCCTTCTTCTGTCTCTGACATGCTGTGAGTAACTCCTGTCATTTTCCAAAGCCAACTGCAAATTCAAGGGGAAAGTGGTTTGGGTTATAGAGCCACAGAGTCAGTCTCCATGGAAGCAGAGGAGAGCATGGCACAGAAAGACAGAAAATGATTTCATTAGCACAAATAGAGAATAACCCCCAAAAGGCATTATCTATCAACTCTGAAATCCAAAGAGTATGGGATGTATCTTGGGCAGGGACGGGTGGGGGGGGGGGACAATAGCAGCAGGCAGTCCCTATATGATTCTCATCTCCAACTCTTAGCTGCTTGTATAGAAATTTAGGTAACATGGTTTCCTACAGTTATAATTTTGTCAGAAGGAAGTGACAAAGATTCTTTCTGGAAATGGCAATACAAATAATAGACCATGAAATTTAAGTTGGACAGAGATGTAAGTGGGAATAGGAGAGAGAAAAGAGAGAAATTGATTGGATGGCCAAACAGTATAAAGTTGAGAAAGGGGGCTGGATTCGTCAATACAGTCAGAAAATAAGATGTTCAAGATTCTAGATGTAGTACTTCCTCAGGGCCAAGGAGGAGCATCAGAGAGACGCCGTCTACATGGGCCAAGTGACCTTCTTGGCGCAGTTGGTCTTGGACAGTGACACCACCTGGTGCTGACCCAGGAGCAGCTGCACCAGCTTCATGGTCGCCTCATCTCCTAAGGGGTCCTCCCCCTGCCTCCTCTCCCCCCCACCCCCAGCCCCATCCCAGGTGGCCACTTCTACCTCAGCTCACCTGGGGCCACCCTGCCTGAAGCACAACCACCCCAGCTAGTCTGAGTTTTAGAACTGTATGTGCACAGCTGCTCCTGCCCTGTTTAGCTTCACTTCCATCTGCCAGTGTCCTGCCCCTTGCCTTGGGTTCTCCTATTTCCATTCCCTGGTCTCTTCCAGAATTTGCTGCTCAGCTGCTCCTTTCAGAGGGCCCTCAGGGCATGTGGGGGGGGGTAGACTGAGACCCCGAGGTCCTCCCTATAGAACCTCAGGGCATGTGGGTGGTAGACTGAGACCCCAAGGTCCTCCCCATAGAAGACTTCACTCCTTAAAGCAATTTCTGCTAAAAAACAAAAATGTCCATATGAGGTAGCATTTAAATTTGTTCACTTCATTTAATATTTTTTAGTCCCTTAATCTTCTCAGAAGAGTGATAGCATTATTTTTGTTATGCAAAATAATATTAATGACATAATAACATTCATAAAACAGTGCATAGGCATGAGAAACACCTCTATAACTTAGATGTTATAAGTGAATATCCAACTTTTGAGAAATTATTATAGTATTTAAAATTACTATTGTGGGGGCACCTGGGTGGCACAGTCGGTTAAGACTCTGACTCTTGGTTTCGGCTCAGGTCATGATCTCACAGTTTGTGAGTTTGAGACCCACATTGGGCTCTGTGTAGACAGTGCAGAGCCTGCTTGGGATTCTCTCTCCCCCTCTCTCTCCCCCTACCCTACTTGCATGCTCTCTCAAAAATAAATAAACTGTGAAAAACAATTTTAGATTAAAAAAATTAAAATAAAAGAATAAAATCACCTTCATGTTTTTCATCAAATAAGTGTCAATATTTGGAAACCAAAGGGCACTGAAAGTTTTAGATAATTCCTATTTGTCACATGCACACACACACACAATACCCTTATAAGATGAGCACAGCTAGGTACTAGAAGTATATAGTGATTTGGGGTTGATGGTTTGAGATTTCTTTCAGAACTAACAATTAGGGAGCCATCTGCCTGTAAAATTTTTCCATAGATAGTTTCTTTTTTAAAAAACGTATTTACTTATTTTGAGAGAGAGAGAGAGAGAGAGAGAGAGCACACAGGTGAGGGACAGAGAGAAGGACAGACAGAATCCCAAACAGGTTCCACATCATCGGCGCAGATCCAGATGCAGGGCTTGAACTCATGAACTGTGAGATCATGACCTGAGCCAAGATCAAGAGTTGGATGCCTAACCGACGGAGCCACCCAAGTGCCACTCATAGATAGTTTCTGATAGATACACTTTATTAACTCAGTACTAGTCTTTGTCAAAAAATAAATTTATATGATTCATGAATACTGGCTTATAAGAATTTAAGTAGGAAATTGGTGTTTGCGAACTAGCTTCAAAAGTAACATTAGGAAGAAAAAAGTAACATCAGAGAATTTTAACATTCTACAGATGATTCTATAAACCCAGGTCTGTAGAATACTTATTTAAATTTAATAGATTGGGTTGAAGTATAAATATGTAAGCAATAATAACGGTGTTATTAAATCTAATAAAAATGAAGTGGGTTAATTTGCATTTGTAGTTAGAAATAATAAAAAAGAATGGCATTTTCTTGCCTGCAAACCATACCCTCAATCATCATCACCACAATCATCTCCGAGTTAACAGGTTTATAGGAGCACAGATTTCAGAACTCAAGAGAAGGAAGTTATTATTTTTTATATAGCATAATTTAGGTAACTAGACAATCAGGCATGACATATGTGGCAATATAAACATTCCCAATCTCTTAATAAGAGTAAAATTGAAACAACACTCATGGTATTCTATATATGTCCTGATCCACTCCCATTTGGTTTAATTTAAAATAACTTAAGAGAAACTTAAAGGCATAATAAGGCAAGAGTTGCTGTTTCGACAACAAATCAGCTGAATCAAGAGTAAGCTATGTAGAGAAGAAAATAATATAAATAAAATTAAATTGAAAAACAAAATGCAGATCTCTGACTCTGAAAATAAAGGACAAATCATATTATGCATTTTATGTAATGAAAATAATGTTACTGATATATATCAGCTCAGATATTAGCATACAATACTGTAATATAAGCAGTGGTCGCCATCTTAGAGAACATGGTTGGAGTAACTTATCCATGTCTCAGTAGCCCAGTGGCAGAGGCAGGAACTGAAACCAGACAGAACAGCAGCATTGTCAATACAGCGATATGGGTTTGGCGGCCAGTGCATACATACCAAGCCGTCTCTGCAGAAGAACCATCATCGATGCCTCATGTGACAATAAACTTTAATCATCATTAATAAATGAAAACACACGTAGTTCACTTAGTCTTCCAAATTAGAAAACGCTTTTCACCTCAGGACAGACATACCTGCCTTCCTATCTTTCTTCTATCATCCAGCAATCCACATCTCAATGACTGAAAATATGCAGAAAATCTCAGCAATATTGAGGAGTATTCTTGGTTGAGATAATTTTCTATCGTGTTATCTAATGCATCATTGAAATACCCCAAGGTCTTTGAGATTTGCAAACAGTATCCTCATAATGAATATTCATTTGAAATAAAACTCATAAGTTGAAGCTTCGTTTTACATATTAACTAAGACACAAGTGCCTATGTAGACTTCTAAGAAATTTCAACAAGGTACTTTAAATTCATAATGAAACAAAGACATTAAAAAAAATTTTTTTTTCAACGTTTTTATTTATTTTTGGGACAGAGAGAGACAGAGCATGAACGGGGGAGGGGCAGAGAGAGAGGGAGACACAGAATCGGAAACAGGCTCCAGGCTCCGAGCCATCAGCCCAGAGCCTGACGCGGGGCTCGAACTCACGGACCGCGAGATCGTGACCTGGCTGAAGTCGGACGCTTAACCGACTGCGCCACCCAGGCGCCCCAGAAACAAAGACATTAAAATACACACTAGAAAACAAACGTGTAAATAGAAATTATGTACTTAAGTATCATAAAAATATCAGCTACCTGTTAAATATTTTTATGTAAATCTTCAATTATAAGAAACATATTTCTGGTTGGCATTATTAAAACTGTTATTGTGTCCTGTGCATTCATCTGTGCAGTATAATAGATATATGAATAATTGAGATATTATCTACTGCCTAAAAGAATTTAAGGCATTATAGTCTCTCAAGATCATGTCAAAATAGGTTTGGAGGAGAAACTATCATTAATATTTAAGAAGTCTCTCTTCTGTATAATGACAAAACAAAGCCAAAAAATGAAATTAGCATCGGTGTTTAGTTTCCATTTTCTGTCTGAAAAGTGACACATAGATCTTGCAGATGTAATTTATTGTACATCAACTACTTACCTGATAATTTCTCACTTAATATTTGTAGCTGGAATGATCTGACAAACACTGAAAATTTATATGACCCTCTGTTTTAAATAATTTAATGGTCATATGGAAACATCTTTGTTAGATGCCCCTTTGTCATATGTATGTTCACTCCTCATATCGAATTTATTATGGGAGTGGGATGTGGTGGTCATTGTATCAATGAAAACTAATTGGGTTTTCTCCAAAAGAACGTGTATTTATGAAAGTCCAGTATTTGACACTAAATATTGGTTTGTCTAAAATAAGTAGGGGTGCCTGGGTGGCTCAGTTGGTTAAGTGTCTGACTCATGATTTCAGCTCAGGTCATGATCTCATGGTTCTGAGATCTAACCCCACACTGGGTTCTGTGCCAGCAACTGACAGCATGGAGCCTGCTTGGGATTCTCTCTCTCCTTCTCTCTCTGCCCCTCCCCAACTCACACGCGAGCACATGCTTGCTCTCTCTCGAAATAAATAATCATTTAAAAAATAAATTAATAAAAAAATTAATTAATTAATAAAATAAAACAAAATAATTCTAGTAATAGCCATGTCACATTACAGAATTTTAATTTCATTGTTTGTCAAGGAAGAAAGTTAGATTATATTAGCATATATGGCCCTAAAATACTATTGTTCCAAGTAGCAGACTGTGTCCTGAGATCACAATCACATACTTTTATACTATAGGGTCTAAAAACTTGGTCTTTTTTTAGCTTGAATCAACACAAATCATCATCAACTTCCATTATAAGCATCTGCAGAGATATTTTATTATGTATTTCTGATTTGATGGAAATGCACTTCGTGTATCTTATTTTATTGTTTTACTTTATAGCCATGATTTTCCTAATTCTTGCTTTTATCCATTTCTCCATAAAGGTAATCATTCATATGTCATTCATTTACAAGGACTTTTACAAATGCCCCCGTGTAGTGTAAGCCCAGCCAGTTGGTTTCCCTTTTCTGGTAAGGCAAGTGCCTGATTTAAGCTTCGATCGCTGAGTCATACTCTTCAAAGAGGTTTGTCTCCAGGAAGCACACTCCCAGCTGCAGGACTTGATAAAAAGCCAGGCTGCCTCCCCAACCTGAGGCTCCTTTGTTTTAGAAATCATGGTTGATTTGGGGCCACCTGTTTTTGTTTTTTGTTTTTTGTTTTGTTTTCTTTTCTCTTTCTTATGCCGTAACTCCCTCTCTTATGTTTTATTTTGTGTGTGTGTGTTTTTTTAAGTTGAATATAATTGGAGCCCCTGGGTGGCTCAGTTGGTTGAGGGTCTGACTTCGGCTCAGGTCATGATCTCAAAGTTTGTGAGTTCCAGCCCCATGTCGGGCTCTGTGCTGACAGCTTGGAGCCTGGAGCCTGCTTCACATTCTGTGTCTCCCTCTCTCTCTGCCCCTCCCCAGCTCGCTCACTCTCTCTTTCTCTCTCTCTCTCTCTCTCTCTCTCTCTCAAAAATAAATGTTAAAAAATTTTTTTAATTAAAAAAAAAGCTGAATATAGTTGACCTGCAGCATCACGTTCCTTTCAAGCGTGCAAATGGCAATTTGCATTCCCCACAGGTTATGGACGCTATGCCCACCTCAGGTGTACCTTTCATCTCTTGTCATACATTGTCATTATGATATCATTGGCTATATGCCCTATGCTGTATTTTTTTATTCCCCTGACTTACTCATCCCCCACTGGAAGCCTGTACCTCACTCTCCCCTTCACCCATTGTGCCCATCCCCCACCTCCTCCCCTCTGGCAACCATTATTTTGTTCTCTGTACTCACAGGTCTGATTTTGCTTTTTGTTTGTTTATTCATTTGTTTTGTTTTTTAGATTCCACATATGAGTGAAATCAATGGTATTCACTCTAACCGTTTAAATTCGGCAATAGTGAGCCCTCAAAACCATGGGCCCCATCCTCAACCCCAATAAGGCAGAACTCCAGGTCTGTGCCCTCTCTGTCTCCTTGTGACATTTCTGGTGTGCCATGTAATTTTCAGGACTTGTAAGTAATAAATCTTTTGTTTTCAAAGTTTGCTGATGATTATTGCTGAGGGTATCTTGCGTTAATCATTAATAATAAGAACCACAAAGGCAGATCCAACCACAACAGGGGTTATGGATGAGCTGAGACAGGCACAGGATATCTGGTGAAAATATTTACCAACCTATTTGAATTTCTCAAGGGTCTTTTGGTTGGCAAGAACAGAAACTCAACATTAACTCAGTAAGAAGAAAATTTGTGCAAGTAATAATGTTAGCTTAAAGAATAAAATTTTGTGAAAGCATACCATAGACACTGATGTGCTGGATTGAGATTCTGGCATACATTGGGGAATCTTCTTAGTCTGTGCTCCGTTTGTGCACGTCAGCTGCCCAGTACATACATTCCTCTTCCCAAATTCAAAATACAATTCAAAAAAGAAAAAAGGCTCCTGCCTAGCATAACAAAAGGTCCTACAGAACTTGTACATGTTGATGTTGTTTACATGCTACAAGATACCTGACCCAATCTATATCTAGCAAAACGGTAAAAGACAAATGGCAAAAAAAGGACGCACGTAAAAAATACCCATGGTGAGGGCCAGGTACAGAGGCTCAAATGATGAGGATACCAATAGTGCATTATCTCTTTGGTACTAAACACAATCTTGTATTTAGTTTTGATCAAATTCAACCTAATATCTTTGAGAGCATAGACGATATCCAAAGCACAAGGTTCATGATAAATAGTTCTCTTTTCTGGGAGATTGCAGTGCTAGTTTTGTGCCAGAAGTCAAGCCTCTAATCTCAGAGTCGACAATATTCCATGGATATCGAGCTGCACAACTATATGGTGAGTTTAGTTCCAAATAAGCAGTCGTGAATTTAGTACTAATCTCTATTTGAAAAAAAAAAGTTTCTCATGACTGTTTTAAATCAGTTGTCTTAATCTTGGAAATATTTAACATGGAAATTTAAATTTAGATTCCCATTAAATAATCTGGAAATTCAAATGCTAGTCTCTAAAGAATTAATAAAACCTAACATTTTAATCCTCAGAGACTCCTAATGGAACATTATAGCCAAAATAGACAAGCAGAAAAAAGAAACTATACTTTCTTGGAAAACCGGATAAACAACTCTTTGTATTACCTCCTTAATGATCACATCATCTAATTTATGTTCACATATTTAAATGAAAATTTGGGTTTTATTTTTCTAAATCAATATACAAAATAATAAAAGTATAAAACTAAGAAGTAATAGCTTTGTTTATTTTCCAGTATTGTTATCCTTAAATATTTACATTAGCTTTTCTCTTTCTTATACAAAATACAATTGTAGAACATAAACAATATCTATGGCCATAAGATCTACAGTGTTGAAGTTTTACTTGCATACAATAACTTGTTTAGGAAGTGCTCCTCTTTGCAGAGACTTAAGGTTCCATTCCCATTTGATTTGTGAAAATCAAAATCATATTTACAATGTAATCATGGTTGAAAGTTAATTTCTGAGAGGTGTTGGGATGTCACATACAAATGAAATCAAATGGAAATGCAACACAGGGAAGTTTGAAAACAGTGGAGAAAAATGAGAAACATTTGTATGTTTCTTGAATACGATATCATTGTCTCCAGTGCAATGATATGTTGGACTTACAAATAAGTCCACCTGTGGAAATCTAAATAATTTAATATCAAATTTAAAAGAGTTAGAATGATCCATTATAAATCTTTACAGTGTCCACTTCCTTAATTATTAAGTACCTGTGGGTACAGAAAAAGGAGTAGAGAGAATGACAAACTGGGTGTTAGGGACCCTTAACTTAGTGTTCGTCTTCCATTAACTAGTATTGTAAGTCTAGAAAAATAACTTCTGAACTTCATGTTTAAGGTAAGTTAGAATTTAAGCAATAATAAGTTCAGGGAACATATGGTCTACAGAGGAAAAATACACAAATAAAAAATGGTGACATAGACTATGGAGGAAACAATTAGGTTGCTAACCCCAAAATGAAGAAAGGGCAGATGCTTTATAAAGCACATCTAAGTTAAGGTCTAGTAATAAGAAGAAGCTGCCCTGCAAAGAGAGGAGGCCCTACCTGATAAGGACTCAATCATGTCTAGAGAGCATAAAGGAGGCCACTGTGTCCACATTTAGCACAGGGTAGGTCAATAAAGAGGGTGAGCTCAACTTCTGATCGATATTAGTGTATGAAATAGACTGGGGAAATAGAGAATTATTTAGATTTGAGATTTTGGAGATACATAGGAAATTGTAGAAGAACTGAACCCTCATAGGACGAGTCCAAAGAGTATCTATAATTAGTGGTCAAATATAAAAGTGCAGGAGACTGAAGAGGAGAGACTTTTGAGGCAGAAGGAAAGTGTACTATCAAGGAAGCCAAGAAGTGTATGTGTGAAAGGAGTTTTATCACCTCAGTCAAATGTTAATAATGAAGGACTGAGAAAAATGATGAGGGAAATGTGTCCATTAGTTCTTGATAAGGACATTTTTGAATGATTAGGATAGAAGGCCAATTGGAATGAAATGCACAGAGAAAAGGGGGGTGACGAGATGCAAATTATTATGCAATTATTTTTGACGTTAGTCCATAAGAGATCAGAAAATGAGTCATAGAAATAATTTTAAAAGCTTTTCAAGTGGAATAGAGTGGAATGGAGACTATTTCTATGTTTGTTTGATTGTTTTAATTTATTCACTTTTCTGAATGGTATTTATGATAAGCCAGACATGGTTCCAAGAGCTTTACAAATTGTATACCTCAAATCCTCACAACAGCTCCAATGGCGACGGCAGCTTTCTGAATCCAACCTTTGCTCTTTGTCATGCCTTATACATAAAAATGGTTTCTGTACTGTGTGATGCATCTTGGGATCACAGGGATCCAAGAATTAAGGAGTGTCCAAAACAATTTCAGAGACAATGGCCCAGGCATTGTGTAACCATGGAGCCTTGCAGCAATAGTCCGTCTCCAGTCCTCTTGATTTCTGGAAAAATACACTGTTTTCTAACTTACTCTAAGTCTCGGATTTTGTCACCAATAGGAAAAACCCTATTAAGGTAGGATATATTCTGGCATTGAATTTTTTTCTTTTTTTTCATCTTGTCTTTAATCCCCATCACCTAATTCACTCATCTCCCCACCTACTTCTCTGGTAGCCATCAGTTTGTTCTCTATAGTTAAGAGTCTGTTTCTTTATATTTCTCTGTTCCATTTCTAAAATTTCCACATATGAGTGAAATCATATGGTATTTGTCTTTTTTGACTGATTTATTTCCCTTAGCATGATATATATTATATTATATATTATATATAACATATATATATTTAAATATATATTACACATATATTACATATATATGTACATACATATATATGTAATATATATTTAAATATACACCGACATCTTCTTTAGCCATCTGTCAATGGACATTTGGGCTCTTTCCATAATTTGGCTATTGCTGATAATGCTGCCATAAACACAGGGGTACATGTGTCCCTTTGAATCAGTATTTTTCTATTCTTTGGGCAAATACGTAGTAGTGCAATTACTGGTTCATAGGGTAGTTCTATTTTTAACTTTTTAAGGAAACTCTATATTGTTTGAAAGAGTGATGACACCAGTTTTCATTCCCACCAAAAGCGCAAGGTTCCTTTTTCTCCACATCCTTCCAACACTTGTTGTTTCTTGTGTTGTAGATTTCAGCCATTCTGACGAGTGTGAGGTGATACCTCACTGCAGTTTTGATTTGCATTTCCTGATAGTAAGTGATGATGAGATTATTTTCATGTGTCTGTTGGCCATCTGTATGTCTTTGGAGAAATGTCTATTCATGTCTTCTGCTCATTTGGAATTGGGTTATTTGTTTTGGGGGCATTTAAGGGATATATAGTCAACCAACAGAAAGGGAGAGAATGGTGATCCAAAACAGATAAAGTTACAAGAGGCTCAACCTCCTGGACAGCAAAGAGTTGAAAACGTAGAAGGCAAAGTACATGAACAGTGATTTCTTCACTACAAAAGGAGGCAAAAAGAAAAGAGGACAAATACAGTGATTTGCAGATTTGCTGATGAGAGAAATAGGTATATTATACGTCGCCTTTATTTTTTGTGTGAACTATGATGCAGCAGCAGCAGCAGCAACAGCATTGATGTGTGGTGTCAACAGACAGGCGATGGGCATTTTGAAAGAAGGCATCCATTCAGCCTTTTTGTGGAACAGAAAAAGAAGTCTATTAGTGCAACAGTGTTGGTGTGAGAAGTATTCCTCTCTCTGTTTCTACCACATCACTCATGATGGTTATTTTCCCTTCCCCTGCCTATTTTCTGTATTCTCTTTATAATCCACGAGTTATCTCTGGAAATTAATCTATGCCCATAGCTGGTGATTCCTAAATTATCCTCTTTAGTTGAGAGCTGGCCTCTGAGCTCGAAAGTCACAGTTTATAGCTTCTTCAATAGTTCTTACTGGTGGTTTACAGAATAATGTCCATGTTACTCTATCTAGAGTTTGACTCTCCTTCATTTCCTTCCTTCCCTCTCTTCCCCACTCTTTCCCTCTCTCCATGTTTCATCCTTCTGTCCTCCTTTCCTTCCTTCCTTCCCTTCACCAAACACTTTTGAGAAGAAGTTGCATTTGTCACAAGAAATACAAAATTAAAATGACTCTCTTTGACAATATTCCCACAACTCAAACCAAAATCTCACAGCTATGCTGGACAATGACCATTTTTCAAACATTTCCCAATAATTCTGTCTCCTAAATATCTGCCAAACGGGTTCCAAACCCACTTAAGTGCATTATTTATGCCTATTCCTCTGCAGGAGCCTCCTAAGCAATCTTCCTGCTTCCAGGGCCAACACACCTTCCATTTCTCTCCAGATAGCCTCAAGGATTTTCTTTCAGGTATGCAATTATGACCATATAATTCATCTGCTTAAAATATTTGGAAATTCTGCACAACACACAGTAAGTTGAAGTATATAAAGTGAATTGCCTTTCTAAAGTCTTTATGACAATGATAATACCACTATTCTTTTCCTTTTGAAGGCTACATGAGAATACAAATTATTATTTTAATTTTACTAAGAGAACATAGATATAGCTTGTCTAAAATGATTGAGAGATGGTTTGATACAGCTTTATTGGACCCAGAGAGATAATTTGATTTTCCAATTCTATTTCTGTTTTTTATTTCATTTGCCTGACATTCAAATTATTAACAGTCAGATAAAGTTATTGGGTTTTTAGAATTCAAGAGAATGTCATTAAATTTTTTTAAATGTTGAAAAATATATTAAATTCTCATGTAATAAATAATCTGAATAAGTTGTAAAGCTAGTTATCTGCAACAGTGTGTGTGCAAATTTACATCTAACCTAATCAGATGAACATATTACGTATGGAAGTAATTTGAACTGAAAAATGAATATTTGAAATCAATCTCAATGTAGTGATGGAGCCATTAGCAATGGATATTCCTTCTGTCATCAAATGACAAAATTCTCCCAGCAAGTTCATGTGTAATAGGAAATGATTATCCCTAAGAAATGCAGCCTACAGGGCCTTCAACCTATATTCATCACATCTTGAATATCATGTGGTCCTAAATATTTGACCTGATAACTCATAACTATTTGATATGGAAAAATCTGATTACCCAAGGGGATAAATGAGTTTCCAGGTTTGTTTAAACAGGGAAATAAATACAGAGGTGAATAAGTAGATTAAATATACCAAACTAACAATTTTTTTGTTAAATTAGGCATAATCTGGTTATTATTTGAAGTACTTCTTACCTTTGAAAAATTTTAGCTTATTAAAAAAAACAGTAAGTCAGACCTATGATCTCAATCTTTGAGAATGAAACTGATTTTAGACTTTTGAATTTAATTTGAAAGATATAAGACATTTTTAATTAATGCATAAGGAGTTTTGATTTTTAGGAAAGTATTTTTACTATTTTTATATCTTTAACTTACTAGATTGACATATGTTGTTTAAGTATGCAGAGATTTTTTTTATGAATTTATAAATGTGTTCAATCCAGAAGCAATTAATTCTTTAAAATAAAATCAAGCCTTGTAAATTAATAAATAGTTGAAAATGCTTAAAGGAAGATCATAAATTAAGCATAAAAGTAGAACTAATTTATTTATGAGAAATGTATACATGTGAACATGAATCAAAGACTATAAAGTGATTGACTATTTTATATAAACTTGAGTTTTAGCTTGAAATTAAAAATTAAAGGAAAAAGAGGTTCCTAAATCTATGATCTTTATAAACTATGATTCCCTTAAGCACAACTAATTTTTAGCCTATAATTTCTGCTTTTTGTTATGCAATATCTCACATTTATATCTAAAAGGATAAAAATTCTGTTTTTTCAAACAGATTAAACCACAACCTAAGTCTGACAAATTTATATTGTTGAATTTATGGACATTTTTCCACATTTCCCTATAGTAACACAATATCTCCTGTCTGCTGATTCATGACGGAAAATTGGTTCTTTTCTCAGTTTACTCTCACACTTGAATCCCAAGGCTATAGCTATGTTTTAAGCATGACGTAAAAATAAAAGGAGTTAGAGAATATTCTGATGTATTCATTTTCACAATATGATTAAAACTATAAGTGAGACATGGTTTTCCGCCCTTGGGGTTTGTGTCTGGGATTCCTTCTCTAAGTTTTCCTAGTGAGTGGACTTTGGGGATTGCTTTTTCTTTGTGTGCAATGCCTTCAGTCTGACGATATTAAAATCTTGCTCCCCTGGGTGTCCTTAGATCATAAAATAATTTTGTGAAAAAAATTGTCTTGCCACTAATTTCCGTTACTCTGAAGCCCTTTGTATAAACTTGTACTTTCCTTGTTCCAGTCCATGGTGCAAGTGGTGGTTGCACGGTAGGTAGTAGGGGGTGTTTACCTTCAGTTACCTACACATATCACATTGTCTAAAGAGTTAGTAAATTTGTCCCCAAAGAGTGACTTTTATTCAGCACATAGAAAGAAATTTTGATCATCTATGTCATGAAAACTAATGTGCAATTAGAGAAACAATTTGAAATATCTATGAATACCCTGAATCTCGTAAATAAGGCCATCCTTTCATAAAACTATGTAGAAGCTGACGCTTGCCTTTAGTGGTTTATTTGCTATCCTCTTCCCTTGCAAAACATTTCATTTCTTCTAATTGCTTCCTTGCCGTCAGATCTTCCCTTTCTCTACAACATAAAGGTCATAACCTGAAAAAGTGAGGCTCTCCCTAAGAAATAGAAACCTTATTTCATTAGAACTTCCCTTCCAGGGGTTCCTGGGTGGCTCAAAGTGTCCGAGTTTGGCTCAGGTCATGATCTCATGGTCCGTGAATTCGAGCCCCGTGTTGGGCTCTGTGCTAACAGCTTAGAGCCTGGAGCCTGCTTCAGATTCTGTGTCTCCCTCTCTCTCTGCCCCTCCCCTGCTCGTGCTCTGTCTCTCTCTTTCTCAAAAATAAATAAACATAAAAAAAGAACTTCCCTTCCAAGCAAAGCTTGAATCCATGATGTAGGTGGAGGTATTTACTGGGAAGACAACTGCAGGAATAAGGGAGAGAGCTAAGACAGAGACACAGAAGGTGGAAAAGCCAATGAAGGGAGTGCTTTGCCCAGATCATAACTGTAGGCAACTGGACTTGATTCTGCTAACATCTCCCAGGAAGTGTATAGATTGCCTTTCAAAATGTTCCTCCTGAAATACAGAGTAGCTGGAGCATTTATCCATAAGGATAAAGGATGACCCTGGATATAAGCTTTTTTTACATTCCAGGGTCACATGTGCAAGTATTAGAAAATACTTTGGAAGGGCTCTGGAGTAGAAAGTCATAAGACTCATAAGGTAGCATGTGACAGGATGCCATCAGCACAGGCTGATCTTTCACAAAAATTGTCCCCTACAACAGCAGTTGACATCAGAGTTATTCTGAGAAGATGAGACATACAGTACAGTCTCATCTGGATCACCACTTCCCTACCCATAACAATGGTATTTATATCCTTTTTTTTTTTTGTAGGAGCATGTGTGTGTGTGTGTGTGTGTGTGTGTGTGTGTGTACATTTATTACCCTCTTTCAGACCCCAGTGTCAACTACATTTTCCTAAGTCTACACTACTTTCCCCTCTACCTAATACATGAGACACCCACTCTGGAAAAGAAAGTCTATAGATACAAAAAACATTCTAAGTAAATACATGGCAATTTGGTTTTTTTTACTGTTGGTTTGTTTTTGTTATTTTTCTTTTCTCCAGATGAAGAAAAGTAAGTGGAACCACATGAACCAAAAAGAAGCAAAGGAGACATCTTAATTCCTGAGAGAAAATAAGCAGCTTCCATCCAGGATGCAAACAGGGACAGTCCATCATTCATAAACCATCCAGTTTTGTGAGATGCAGGTGATTGTCTCAGAATGTCTGCTAAGATCCTAACACCCTTATTGCCAGGAAATTCTTTATGACATAACCCATTGTCTAATAGATCTATATACACTTAGTCTCCCAGAAAAATAAAGGGTCAGTTTTGACTCCTTAGGGAGTTATGTATGATGCCAATGTGGAAGAGCATGCTCCACAAACTAGTTGTGACTCTCGAATTTATATTTGTTACAATTTGTAAAGTTATCAAGAGTGTTTTTCCCTGAGTCTCCCCAAACGCACATTCTGTGGCATAGGCTCATATTCTACTATATTTCAGGGAGTGCACTCCCAATATGAAAAAGACATGGAAGGAGGGAGGGAGACAAAGGAAAAGACAAACAATGCAAGTGGCTGTCACTTAGTATCAAGCACTATGGGTTGCTTAATCTTGCAAGACCCTCTTCTAAGAAAATGTATAAATGATGGTTGGGATAGCCTGTTGGGAGGTGGAAGGAAGAAACACGTGTTCACCAGTTCCTATCTCTTATTTATCTAGGTTTTGCTTAATGCCTTAATATACCAAGAACTCTTCATTGCATAGAAATAAGCCAGCCCTCCACCTTCTCCTCTTCTGCTCAGGGTCAACAGCTAAGTGCCAGTGCAGGAGGTGAAGTGTACATGGCATGACAATGAAGTGCCATACTCTTTGCTTTATGCTGCTTAAATTTGTCCAAAGTTAACAAACAGTTGCACCAATGGGAAGCTATTCAGAACTGAAAGTAAATGCAAAAAGTTGCTTCCTCCATGGGGCTGCTGTCCCCCTCCATGCCCTCCAGTCACCTCTTCCTCTGCACCCCAACCTCAGCTACTTAAACAATGACGATTAAGGCTGGGATCTGGGTATCCTGACCCCAAGGGATTCTGAAGGTCAGGCACACCCATCTGCCCAAATAACACTTTACTTAGATATTCACTGACAACTCAGTTTAAAACTGCAACCTCCATTTTATTCATCACTCCCTATGCTTCTTTTTTACTTGTGTTTTTTATGTAGCACTTATTGTCATCTAACATATTATATATTTACCTAATTTTTAAAATATGTGTTCATTCCTCTAGAATGTAAGCTCCGTTAGGAAGAAATTCTTGGTTTTCTTCACTTCAGTATTCTCAGCATCTAAAGAAGTACCAGACATTGTAGACATTCAGTGCATTTTTTTTAATTTAGGAATATTTGAATAAGTATATGTTCACAATTACTTAGTCATTTTATTGTCTAAATAGATGGGTAAAATATCTAGATACATTTTGAATCAGTGTATTAGGGTTAAATTATTATTCATATTAAGGATCTTTAAAAAAATTATAGCTTTTGCATTACATTTTATATTTCTGTTTTCCATGCTTCATTAGACATCATTCTGCTGAAATGGACATTTTTCACCAGTATCATTCCAGAGATTTCTCTGTTGTAATTTGCCACCTAAAGTTGCTGAGAAATCGAAAATCATCTTATTTTCCTTTTAAAGTGTCTCCTGTTTCTTTTCCCTGAATAGTTGCAGGTTTTCTTCTTCAACCTTGGAAGATCAATGAGTTTACCAGAAAATCTCTGTCTTTTTGATCTTTGTCAATGGTTTTCGAGCCATTGAAATACGGTGAGTATTTTGAACTTCTTCTTTTTCTTTCTTTTAGGAAAAGTTCTTGTATTTATTCTGAATACTTTCTATATAATTTTCCTGTTCTACACATCAGTTTTCAAACACATCAATTATGTCCATTTTGTAGCTGTAGTGCATGTATCCAAAAGAATAATCTTGAACTTACAGTCACTGCTCTGGAATATTCTCACCTCTGCCTTCATTGTTTCTCCTTGTTGCCACTTTATCTGAAGAATCCATTTTGCAGGATTTAATTTTCTTTTCTGTAAATATATCAAATATCAAATCTCTTCATTTTATTGTTGTCTCTTTGCTCTTTTTTTATTGTACCAGTGTACCTTCAACTTATTCTAAATGCTATTTTATCTCATGTTGTTCATATTTTATTATCTTTAATGCCTCAAACCCATGTACTGTCAAATGTCTTCTTTTTCATAGAGCAAAGTTTTCAAGTATCTTATCAGTAATATTTTCCATGATAAGGAAATTTTCCCATCCTTTTGTTCCATAATCAGTATTTTGTAATTATTTATATTTGAATCAGCTAACTTCATCTACACCCTTCACTTTCCTTTCCTTCTAATCACTACTAGAAAATTCTTGATGAAGTTTTTGAAACCATTAGAAGGTACATGTTTTATTTTCAGATTTTCAGTTGATGGATAATAACCAAGATACATTCAGGTTCTTTGGAGGAAATTCTGAGGAGGGCCACTAAATAACATCCTTCTCTTCCCAAGTCTTGAAGAAATTATAAAATAATGCAAAGAATGCCAGATGAAGGACATCTTCCTCTCTTTATTCCTAAAGGAATTCCTCTTCCCCCAAATTTCAGCTTTCCTGTGTTTCCTTCTCTCCATCAGGGTGTCTGCTCATTGAGTTGCTGTGATTGGAAATATCTTGCCCAGGTGCTTACTCTATTTCACTATTTAGATGCAACCTAAAATATTATTTGCTCAAAGTAACTTCACCTCACATCTCAAACTAAATTAATTCACACATTCCATCATCTCTCATTTTTTTGTTGTCTATTTTTTGTTGTTGCTGCTTGCTGGTCAAAGTACCTTCATTACTAGTTAATCTCCATGTAGAGAGACTAGTATCAATTTTGCATCACACTGGGTCTGGCATCTACCAAGACACATAACACTTATTAATTATTTAATATACAATTTTGAGTGGGTGAAAAAATATTTATGAAGAAAAAAATAGCAAATAATTGAATAGTATACACTAGGTTGGCAGAAATTGTTTTAAGTGGTCTACATCATTAATTAATTTAATCCTTAAACAACCAAGGGATTTATGGAGTATTACTGTCTCCATTTTATGGTTGAGGATACTGAGGCACACACAGGTATATAATTTGCTTTGGATCACAGAGCTTGTAAGTAGCAGCTCTTAGATTTCAAACATAGAGTCTAGTACTGAATCTGAGGTCTGATTGTTTAGCTACTTGGTAAAATGTCCCTCAAAAGTCAGAAAAAAAATCCCAAATGACAGTTACTTGCTAAGTCTAAACTCATTTACAGCACATTTGACACTGCATCATTTTCTAATTTATATTTACGTGTTAGGAATTCCTTGTTACACCTAAATATAAAGTAACACTTTCTGAGGACTATTTCATCAGGATTTCACTTACTTTCTCCCTGAATGGAAAGGAGCATAATCTACTCGTTTAGAAAAAGGAAAGAAGAAGAAAGAAGAAAGAAGAAAGAAGAAAGAAGAAAGAAGAAAGAAGAAAGAAGAAGAGGAGGAAGAGGAGAAGGAGAAGAAGAAAGAGAAGAAAAAGAATGAGCAGCAGGAGGTGGGGAAAAGTGGGGGGAGGAGGAGGGGGAGAAGAAGTCTGTGATAGAAAACTGGATTTTCCCAACAGAATGCTGGATTCTCTGAGGAAATTTTGGCAAATTTTCTTGTGGGACAAAGAGTACTAAAATATTTATTTCTTCTTTCTTTCTCTTCTTTCTTTCTTTCTTTCTTTCTCTTTCTCTCTCTCTCTCTCTCTCTTTTCTTTTTCTTTTGTAACAAAAGTAGTCCTGTTTCTTTGTTCCTCTCTACAGGACTTTCTCTTACCATGTCAAGAACTAAAGTCTATTCCAGCTTTGCATTGCAGTTTAGAAAAATCAGATTCTAGATGTTGCAAGAAATAGAAAACAGACAAAAAGAGGCAACCAGTAACATGCAGAATGCTTTATTAATTGATACTGAAAGAGATACAACTTGAATTATAGACAGTGACATTTATGTATGCTTCCCATAGTATAACGTACACCCTCAAGTCCATTAACCAACCCTGCCATCCTAACTTACATGTCTCCTTCACTGCCCCTTCCATGAAATTATATCATTTCCTCACTTCTTAATGTATCTTATGATTTACACATGCACTTAATATAATGTATACGTACACACACACACACACACACACACACAGGCACACATTGTTGAAGTCCACAAAAATAGTACCATAGTGTGTATATTCTTCTGTAATTGGCTTGTTGTTGTTGTTCCAACTCAGCATTAAGGCAGTTCATCCATATTGCTAGGGATAGTTATGGCTCAATTATCTCAATAAGGCAGATAATTATTCTATGGCAATGTGCTGTTTATCCATTCTCCCTATCAGTCAAGATTTTAGTTGATCTCCCACCCCTGTTTTTTAATATCTAGGGCAGTGCCAATTTAAGTATCTTTGTAGCTCTCTCTTGAGGTGCAGGTACTAGAGATTCTCTGGGGTATAGACATGGGTGAGGATTTACTGAATCATAGCATATGTGAACTTTGGTCTTCACAATGTAATGCCAAACAATTTCACAAACGATTGCATTGTGCTAACCCCCTACCTGCAGTGTACGTTACTATACTATATATACTCTATTGTCACATTTCTTAGTGTTTACCAACTGAATCAGTGTAGTCCTAATTGGAATTAGCCTGTAAATGAATTTAAGCATTTTCCTGATGTTTTGGCTACATGCATTTTCTCCATTTTGAAATGCTTTCTCATGTCATTTACCCGTTATTTTTCTACTGGATAATTATCATTCTATTCTTGATTTATTAGACAGTGTTATATTATTGATTCTATTGTTTGTCTCTTTTTTGTATTTCAAGTATCTTATTCAAGACTCTAGGGTATTTTTTTCATGCTTATAGTATGTTTATTGCAATATTGTGTTAACAATTAATCAAGGTATATTTATGAGTATATATACACATATTATATATGTGTGTATGTATGTATATATATATATATATATATATATGAACAGGGTATAATGTTCTAATCTTAATAAATTATAAGCTTTTTCTTATTTAACTTTTCAATGGTAGCTGAATTTTTTCTACCGTTTTCATCCATGTTTCCCACTCTGAACAACACACCTCTCCACTAAATTATTCCTGTACCTATGAGTTTTCTTTTGTTTGTTTAAATTCCACGTGTGAGAAAGGTCACACAGTATTTGTCTTTCTCTAACTTATTTCACTTAAATAATGTTCTTGAGGTCCATCCATGTTGTTACAAATGACAAGATTTTATTCTTTTTTTTATGGCTGAGTAATATTTCATAGTGTGTGTGAGTGTGTGTATGTAACAATTTCTTTATCCATTCATCCATCAATGAACACTTAGGTTGTTTCCATATCTTGGCTATTGTAAATAGCAATATGTATTTTTGAGTTAATGTTTTCATTTTCTTTGAATAAATACCCCAAAGTGGAATTGACGGATCATATGCTAGTTGCATTTTTAATCTTTTTAGAAACCTTTACACTGTTTTCTACATTGGTTGTTTACCCATTTATATTCCTACCAACAGTGCACAAGGTTTTCTCCACATTCTTACCAATTCTTATTATTTCTTGTCTTTTTGGTAATAGTGATTGTAATGGGTGTGAGGTAATATCTCATTGTCTTTTATTTGCATTTCCCTGATGATTAATGATGTTGAACATCTTCTTATATACTTGTTTCCATCTACAGGTCTTGATTAGAAAAATATCTATTTAGATCCTTTGCCCATTTTTTTAAAGGTGCTCAAAGTCTTTTTTTTTTTAATTTTTTTAACGTTTATTTATTTTTGAGACAGAGAGAGACAGAGCATGAACGAGGAGGGTCAGAGAGAGGGAGACACAGAATCCGAAACAGGTTCCAGGCTCTGAGCTGTCTGCACAGAGCCCGACGCGGGGCTCGAACTCACGGACCGCGAGGTCATGACCTGAGCCGAAGTCGGCCGCTTAACTGACTGAGCCACCCAGGCGCCCCAAAGGTGCTCAAAGTCTTTAATCAGGTATATGTAAATTTAAACCACAAAGGCAACCACTACACTCACTAAGATTGATAAAACTAGCAAACAAACAAGAAAAGTAATAACCACCATTGACAAATTTGTAAAACATTGGAAATGTTTAAACTTAGACCATTTGAGATAATTGGGACGTATGCTTATGTTAGTTATAGTTATGTTAGTTAACGTATAGTTATGTTAGTCTTCAAATTTGCTAAACGTTGCCAATTTTTCCAAAGTGGTTTTACTAACATATACTTGCCAGAAGTATTCTGCCCATTTTTTAATCAGATGTTTTTTGCAATTGAATTGTATAAGTTCTTTTTTTTTTTTAATTTTTTTTTTCAACGTTTATTTATTTTTGGGACAGAGAGAGACAGAGCATGAACGGGGGAGGGGCAGAGAGAGAGGGAGACACAGAATCGGAAACAGGCTCCAGGCTCTGAGCCATCAGCCCAGAGCCTGACGCGGTGCTCAAACTCATGGACCGCGAGATCGTGACCTGGCTGAAGTCGGACGCTTAACCAACTGCGCCACCCAGGCGCCCCAAATTGTATAAGTTCTTTATATACTTGGGATACTAGCCCTTACCAAATACACAATTTTCAAACATTTTCCCCCTTTCAGTAGATTGACTTTTCATTTTGTCGATGGTTTCCTTTGTTGCACAGAAACATTTTTGCATGATATAGTCACACTTATTTATTTTTGCTATTGTTGTTTTTGCTTTTGGTGGTTAGATTAAAAAATCATTGCCAAGGCCTATGTCAGTTGGATAACTTCCTATGCTTTCTTCTGGGAGTTTTATGGTTTCAGGCCTATGTTCAAGCCATTAATACATTTTGAGTTAATTTCTGAGTATGGCTTAAAATAGTGGTAAAAAAAAAATAGTGGTCAAACTTCATTCTTTTGCATGTAACTGCCCTATTTTCCCAGCACCATTTATTCTTGATGAAAGTAACAGGATGATCCTGAACTCATTTTTACAGACACACAAGCTTAGAGCTATATATGGAACAATTTTCTGCTTAAAAAAATAACAACTAAAGGCTGACTGAGTGAAAACTACATAATAAACAAGTGAGAAGAAAACCATGTCCAAGTGGAAGAAGAAGCTGGGACATAATCTTGCCATAAGCCCCTCTCCTGGTACATCAACCCACCACCAGGAGGGAACTCAAAACCCAGAGCTCCTCCCTGAGAAGCAGAGGATTAGCACCTGACGTTGAGAACCTTACCTTTTAGGACCAGCAACTGAGAGATGAGCCCCCACACCATCTACCTTTGAAAGCCAATGGGGTTTGCCTCGTAAGACCCTCAAGAGTAGCGATCTGCGGACAGCCCCTAAGGAACCCCACACTCAGACGTAACAAATACAACTGGGTAACTAAGTGGCGTATGTTCACCATAGAGTTCGGTGAACTGGAAGTAACTTCATGACAAAATTTCTAGTGAGAAGAGCAAATGGCAAATAAGTATATGAATTCACATGGCATTTCAGTGATGAAAGCTATATCCCATGCAATTCCATATGCTGTTAGCATTAGAAAACTTCCAACAATGTTAGTTCTTTCACATTGATCATATATATTAAGGTGGCAAAGTAAATTCTCAATTGATGCAACTTTTAAACCTGAGATCAATATTAAGAATTACTATTAAAATGAATACAAAATGTAACATATAATTATTGGTCTTATAACTAACACTCTAAGACAAACCATCTTTTAAGTACTTTGCATATATCAACACATTTCATTCTCATAACAAACTTAAGAGACGGATATTGCTGTTAACCCATTTCACACTCAAGAAAACAGAGAGATTTGGTAATTCACCCCACAGAGGTGATGCATGGCAAAATTCATATTTGAACTCAAGCATCTGGCTGCAAATCCCATGCTTTTTATCATTATATTAGTATGACATTAGTGAGTACATACACATGGAAATAAGTGGTGAATAAGTGTGATCTGATACACCTTAAAACTTTTTGTATTTAGTATTGTTATTTACATATAGGTAATATGCATGAAAATACACGAAGATGAATATGATTTATGAAAGTAATTCACTGGTCAAAGAAATTAATATTTTATAAATATTATAGTAAGGAATGTGAAATACTTCCTTAGTGACTTACTTGTCTGTTACAATTCCCTGAATATAACTTTTATTGTATAAACCAGTAAGACATGGAAATATTGACGCATATCTCCCTCTCTCTACCTCTCTCTGACACACACACACACACACACACACACACACACACACACAGCAAATATTATGGAGCTATGCATAAACTCATTGTTCCAATATATGCTATTAGTATATTCTTAGATAGCATATTCAAGATTATATTTTATTAAGAATAAGGGTAGGTTTGGGATGCCTGAGTGGCTCAGTCATTTAAGCATGAGATTCTTGATTTAGTCTCAGGTCATAATCTCACAGTTCATGGGATCAACGCATGCCTGATTAGGCTCCATGCTGACAGATTCTTTCTCTCCCTCCCTTTCTGCCCCTCTCCTGCTAATATACTCTCTCTCTCTCTTTCTCAAAATAAATAAATAAACCTTAAAAAAGAATAAGGTAGATTAAAAAACTCAAGTCAACATACAGGAAATTATCTTTATATTTTAATAAGTTATTTGCGGAGGCTGCATTTTTGTCACCCTCTGACGACATATTTAAGATGCTTAAAAGAAAATACCCATAGCAACAAAGAAATATAGAATCAGTTTCTTAAGCAAACAGATAAAATCTGGACATATGCATTGTACTATTACAAATTTGCATGCACATATGTCACCATGCTTTTTTTAATAGACCATTTTTCTTTGTTGCATTTCCTAAATCACAGTATATTGGCTGACAAACCACATGCTAGGTTGTGCATGATGTTCTAACCATACTGACAAGCACAAAGTTTATAACCTGGCTTCAGACCTAATGGTTTGAAATTGAAAATTCCAGTCACATAAATATCTGTCTGTCATCAGGATTATAAGCACCTTATATCTTCTCTATTTGGAGCTGAAGTAACTGAAATCTCTTCTTTTGTAAGGAATACAGTCTGTTTTTACAGCTTCTGATTTACCTCTTTGTATCCTTAACTAGGGGTTGTACAGGAGCTCCTGAGGAAGATACACTGCATTGTGCCCAAGTAAGCCTGAGGATAAGCCTGATAGAGAACAAAATTGGAAAGTCAGTGGAATGGATTTCTCTCTATATTTTATATTTGATGGATACACTTCTATTATGGGTCTTTATTTTGGTACTCTGTCAAATTTCTAAAAATATTTTCGTTTCCGACATATCAGATTTTTTCCTTCGCCTTATCTGTTAAATGTGTCATTTCCACTCAATGTTGAGCTTGGGAAAAATAAGGTTTTTCTATATACTTATTCTGAGTTATAAGAATATTGAATGTACTTTAAGTAATTACAGAATATGTTTACCCTTTTCAGCTTCTGTGTAATTAATGCCCCAGAAAGAACAGAACAGTCTTTTGGGCTTTGGATTATTTTTCTGAATTGCATTTTTCCATTTCCCGGTGACCTAAAGCATCACCATTAGCTTTAGTCGTATCAGAAGGATGGTTTTCTTTTTATCAAAGTGATTCGATCAGTTTAAAACATTTGAACAAGTACTGCAGCAAGAAATGAAATTGATGGAAGAACTCTCAAATTTCTAAGAAATTAAGGCAATTTGAGGCCATAAATTCTCCCATTCTCCTTAGGACACACCTTATATAAAGCAATCTGTGATATGAAAACAGAAGAAGTTTCCTTTTATCATTTATTTTTTGGGAGAGAATTTTAAATCTGTAGGTGTCAGTGATATTTACTTGTTCTTTGAAGTTAGGGAGAATTTCTGAAACGGTACACATGACTTGCCAAGCTATAGGTGTTTTCTTTTCCCTTCAAAGGTTATTCATAATTGCCAAGCATGAAGAAATAAATCTCATAACAAACAGAAATGGTATGTCAGTGTCATTTGCAATGGGAACTGTTTTGCAATAGGTACAGCCCACAGAAAAGGGTCTACAGTACTTGGTAATTTTTATTCCTGGGAGTAAATCTCTAGAGGCTATATTAAAAGCAGAAAGGGCATGTTTACAGACTTATTTCCAGGCAAACAGTGGGATGTTATTGATCCCACGTTTCTACCATGTGTTCACGTGTAAACTTCAAATAGCATCATGACCGGCAAAGTTGTATTTATTTTTCTAACATGGTGACAATCAGAAGTATTAACAAAATTCATTCATCCTACAAAAATTTGGTAGAGAGGGTGGGTTCCTACTAAATTCAAGGATAGTAATTGGATTCAATCAATTCACTACACAAACATTCGTGTACCATTTTTAGAATATGTGCAAAGTATACCTAACTGCCTGAGCAATAAAGTGCAAATATATGACTTAAAGGGACATCACTACTGAATGAGAGAAGCACTAATAAAGAATAATACATGCAAATTATGCTGTTCTTTTCCAGAATCTTAAGGACATCCTTATCTGGTAGGCATAAGCAGGGGACTCTTCCCTGAGAACAGGGAAATTTTGATCGGAGCATTGATAACTGACATTTAAATTAACATTGTGTTTTTCATAGCACAATGTATATATGAATTTGTCAATGAGTTAAGGGTCTTAGCTAAGGGACAGCTTGCATACACATAGATCTGATGATTATGCTTGACATGTGTGCAAAGTGTTGATAGATATCAGCTTTAGTAGCATAAAGGAAGACAGAGGAGTGATTTTCTGTGCGATATGAATGCATGCATAACAGATATGCTGTGCCTACAGTATATTCTTATGTATACATTTTATTTGTATGATAGCTTCTCTCTTTTCACACCCTCTCATATATCCACTATTAAACTTTCAAGGAAAGTACAAGGTCCTCAGAGTAGAAGATACGGGAACACTTTCTCTTCTGCGCCTGTATATTATGGGGATGCTAAGACTGCTGGAGGTGTGTGTCCCAGTCTCTCTCTCCAGGTTTTAAAGAATGTGGTTGCAGAATTGTTGCATTGGGAGAGCGCAAAGAATAGTAAATACAAAATAACTTCTTTTATTCCCTCTTCATATTGGGATATAAATGATGTCCTTAGTCACTTCAGGCTGCTATAACAAACTGCCATAGACTGAGTGGCCTAAACAACAAACATTTGTTTGTTCTAGAGGCTCAAAAGTCCAAGATCAAGGGAACTGCAGATTTGGTGTCTGGGGAGAGCCCAATTCCTGGTTCATAAGTGATCATCCTCTTGCTGTGTCTTCATGTGACAGAAGGGATGGGGTATCTCTCTGGCATCTCTTTTTTTTAAGGACACTAATCCTGATCATAAAGACTCCACTCTCATGACCTAATCACCTCCCTGAGTCCCCACCTTCTCATACCATCACATTGGGAGTTAGAATTTCAACATATGAATTGGGCCAGGGCGAGACACATTCAGTCCATAACAGATGATGAAAAGTGGGTGGTGACAAGGTGAAAGTCCAGCCAAGGCTAGTGTCACACAAAGGATATGGTTCCAGGAAACACTTAGTGCCAACAGCTACCAATTGCAGAAATCAGCCCACCATGGCAGTGGGATGCATAGGTGGCTAACCGCTGGTTATAATTCGGAGGACAGGAGGCGGGATACATCCCAGGACCAGCATGGGCCCTGGAGCCTCCCTCATCCCAGTGACAGATAAGTAACATTATTTTTATTTGTTAGACATCTTGACGAGGAGCAAGTAGAATAGGAAAATCTGAAGGACCAAGCAGTAAGTCAGAAAGACTGAATTAAACCATGAATAAAACTAACAAACTATAATGTGATGTTAGATACTGCTCTAAGATCTTTACACACATAACTTACAGTTTTAAATATCACAAAACCCCAGGTGATAGTTACTATTCTTATCTCCTATTATAAAAATGAAGCCACTGAGACACAGGAGGGGACATCACTGGCCATAGTAATGCCAGGGTTCAGTCTCAAGCATCTGGCTGCAGAGGTCATGTGTCAATCTACTGCACCACACTGCCTTTTCTGTGCTACGAGGCAAGAAAATCGTATAATTTCAAATCTCGTCTGGGTAACAGGCATAAATTTATATATGATAGATTTCTTAACTTGAGATAAATACAGAGTACTCAAAACACAACTTACTCATGACTCTATGAACCACATTTGGTATATTTCAGATATATTTCCAGTAAATCATTTTGTGAATTAGCTTTATGCCAAAAACAAGTGGAGATGTGGTGTTTTCGGTAAAACCTAAGGTCTGAAACCTAAGATATGTATTGAATTCCTACAATGAATTTTGACGTGACTGCGCTGATAGAATTAAGCTGTTTCATCCATAGTTTAGAATTTAATTTCTCTCATAACTAAAAGAACATATGGGAGGTGTATAGTTAAGCATAAAAGCACTGTCTATGGTCGTAAAATAATTTCAAAAGGGCATAGAAAATAGAACCTTGAGAGAATTAGATATATGTTTGATTAGAAACAAAACAAAACAACAAAAAACACATTTATTTACCTGCGGATCAATTTAATTAATAGTGTTGACTTACTTAGTAATTATTTCAAAAACATGATATTTTTATATTAGGAAAGTTTAAAGGAGAAATTTGTCACCTACTTCTCCATGATCCTAGTGATATTTGTGTTCCATTTCATCCCAATGTACTTTTGCAGTTTCAGTCATATTATAGGTACAACATAGATAACATTATCTGACCTAATTTCATAATACCATTAAATATTTCAATGTGTATAATATGTTTATGTGCCTATGCCAAAAGTTTACTAAAATATTTCATGTTCCAGGGCATAAGATTATGCCAATAATTTGCTAAGTCCAATAATATTGCAATGACTATTATTTTTCAATCTTAAGGTTAGATTGCCAAATCGGGAGGAGATCATTCATTGATTCATTCAACATATATTTATTAAACAATTAGTATGTGCCTGGGATTTCTCTAGGTATATGCAGCAATGAAAACACACACACACACACACACACACACACACACATGCACACCTCTGTTCTAGTGAATTTTAAGGACAGAAGACAATTAGTAAAATAAATAAATATAAGTATAATATGTCAGATATGGGAACAGACATTGATATAGGAAATTCTGTTATATTGGGTGGTTAAGGATGTTATTTCTCATTAGAACTTTATTAGTGACCTGCATAAATTAAATGAACAATCCACAGGGAAATGTCATCTAGCAAAGTAACTCCTTAGGGAAACAAATAGAATACCTTTTACTCCTCTATGAGGCCTGAATTACCTTGACCAAAATGAAATAAATATACTAAAAGAAAATAGAACTACAGACGAATATTTGTATGAACATGAATGGGAAAAATAATTTTTTAAGTTTTTTAATAGCTGCATTAAATTAATTAAAAAATTAATGTTTATTTATTTTAGAGAAAGAGAGAGTGAGACAGAGTGTGAGTGGGGGAGGGGCACAGAGAGAGAGAGAGAGAGAGAGAGAGAGAGAGAGAGAATCCAAAGCAGGCTCCAGGCTCTGAGCTGTCAGCACAGAGCCCGAAGTGGGGCTCAAACTCACAAACCGTGAGATCATGAACTGAGCTGAAGTCAGATGCTCAACTGACAGAGCCACCCAGGTGCTCTTTAATTAATTTTTAAAGTAGGCTTCATGGGGACTGGAACTCATGACCCTAAGATCAAGAGTTGCATGCTCTCCTGATTGGGCTCACCAGGTGCCCCAATGGGAAAAAAATTCTTAACAAAATATTAAACAATAAAATCCAGCAACATACATGAAATAAAAACCATCATGACCAATTAGAGATTATGCCAAGAGTTCAAAGTCATGCAGAAACCAAATGAAATAAAAGTCACACTATTTGTAGAGCAAGAAATAAACCCTTTTTCCCCCAAATATGTGAATATGTTCTTCTGTGAATACAACATCTTACAGAATTACAAAAAAAATCTTCTAGAATAAATGAAGACTTTAAGAAGTCAGAATGCAAGATCAATAAGCAAAAAATGTACTTCTATAAATACAAGATAATAAAAAATGGAAAAATACTATTTCCAATTATGTACAAAAGTAAAACACTTTGAACAAGACTTGAATATTGAAAGTTTTAAAACTTGACTTTTAACATAAAATTCAGTTTCTATCCCATACATACAGCAATTCAGATTTCCTATTTCTTCTTGTGTCAGTTTTTAGAATTTGTCAATTTTATATAAATTTTCGAATGTGTGTTTTAGAGTTTGAAAGATTGCAGTGAAGTAGGAGGACCTTAGGCTCACCTTGACCCACAAATACAGCTAGATAACTATCAAATCATCCTAAACACCCCAGAAATTGATCTGAAGGACAGCCGAACAAACTCCACAACTAAAAGTAAAGAAGAGGTCACATGGAAGAGAAGGTAGGAAGTGTAAAAGTGCCATTTGGGAGAGAAATGGATTGTGGCTGCTGCAGTGGGGAAGGAGCTGAGGTGACAGAGAAAGACAAGAGACAGAGTAGCACATAGTGGAGCATATGGGGAAAATGAGTCTGCATCACAACTGACTTTGAAAACCATTCAGGCTCATTCATGAGTTCTTGTAACCAGCAGGGGTTAAAGTTTGGAATTTTAAAGGTCAGAGGGCACTGTGTTGTTCTTGGAGAGAAAGCAAACAACGTGCAGACATGCAGCATGAAAACAGTGGCCTGAAGAATGCCTGGGGCACCCAGCAGGGATCTTACTGGCTCATTTTGGAGTGCATTCCAGAGGGGCAGCATTCACCATGAGACCCTTCTGGAAACAAAGGAACTGGCTGGAGCCATTTCCTTCTCCAACCCTTCAGCATAAGCACAGTGCAACCTGTGGGAAGAAGCACGATGCCAACACTAATGCCTAACTTCCTCACATGTCCCATGCCCCATGCCCCTATGCTCAGGTGGAACCAACACCCCTAGTCACACTTGCCTCGGTCCCAGCAAGTCCTTCTCCTACCCCAAGAAGACCAGCCCAGACTCCTACTTACACCATGTCTCCTGATATGGGAGTTTTGCAAAGGCTTGGTTCTGGTGGTGGTGGTGACAGGTCGCATTTCACAAACATACCAGAGCACATTTAGTTAAAACATGCCACATTCAGGCCAGGGACCAAAATTTGCTCACAACAGGCAGAGAACCTCTTCATACAACAGGCCTGAAGGACAAAGCAGCCAGGACAAAACAGCAGAGCACATGCAGCACACATTAGAGACACTCCTGGAAGCACCATGTCCTGGGGAACCAGAAACACTACACACGAGGGCACTACAGGACCACTTCTTTATAAGGCCATTACCCTCAATAACAGGATATGTAGCTGACTTTCCTAAAACAGAGAAACAGGCACAGAGACTTAGACCAAATGAGCTATAAAAGGCTGCCACCAGTGTTTTTTTTCATCCCTGACTTTTAAAATGATAGTATGTTATTGAATTTTTCTTATCTTAACATCAAATTCAGGATAATTGTGAGATAGAAACTTGGCATCTACAAAAAACCCAAGGTGATAAAACAAATACAAATTATGAGAAATAGAAAGGGGAAAGTAGAGAAACAACATGCTAAGATTTTCATGGTTAACGTGATGACAAATTATTTCTAAATTTGTTAAATCAAAGAATACAGGCTTTATTCATTCAACTGAAAATACATGGCCAATTACTTTGTACATTTTACTATTAAGAAAAGGAATATAGCAGTGAGCAAAAGGCAATACCCATGATGCCATGTAGTTTATATTCTTTTTTTTATTTTTTTATTTAAAAAAAAATTTTTTTTAACGTTTATTTATTTTTGAGACAGAGAGAGACAGAGCATGAATGGGGGAGGGTCAGAGAGAGGGAGACACAGAATCTGAAACAGGCTCCAGGCTCTGAGCCGTCAGCACAGAGCCCGACACGGGGCTCGAACTCACGGACCGCGAGATCATGACCTGAGCCGAAGCCGGCCGCTCAACCGACTGAGCCACCCAGGCGCCCCCATGTAGTTTATATTCTAAAAGAGAGACAGACATTAACCAAAAAATTCACAATAAAGATAATCTCCAAGAAGGGGACTCAAGTGAATTGAGTACTGAGTTGAGTTGGGTGTGGTTTGTGTAGGATGATCAGGGAAAGTCTTACTGAAGAAGTAATATTTGAGCAGAGACCAAAATAAAGAATGCAACAGAGCCATGTACATATTTTGGCAATAAAAGTTTCTAAAGGAAAACAAAAAATGCAAAGGCCTGAGGTGAGGGAAGCTGTCACATCTCAGGCACGGTGAATAAGGAAAACAGCACAGAGGTGAGTCTGCAGGAATCACCAAAGATCAGAGAACAGAGGATCTCCTTGGTTTGAAGACATACCATGAGAGTTGAGAGATGGAGTGGACAATGGCCAGGCTGTATATGAGGCTAGAACTCTGACCCATGCCTACAGCGACTTGCCCAGGAGCTGGACTGCTATCTCTAATGACAGTCCAGGAAGCCAAAATAGGTCCTCTGTAACAATTGGCCAAAATGGGCAGCACATGGTTAATAACTGACAGTTTCCCCATTTTTTGTTCCCCATTTCAAATTTAGGATTAACCAGAGAAAGCCTAATGTGCCCCCCTAAACAAACACATAGGATATCCTGCTCCCACTTAGCCGGCCTCCGTCTCCTCCATGCCCGCAGCCCCAAATAGGGCACAAAGAAGCCTCCCCTGGTTTCCACTAGAAAGTTTTCCCAACTCTTCTGCCTGCCTTTGAGTTTCTGCCAAAACAAGAGTGACAACGGGTAACTCTCTTGCTGTAGCAAGTTCAGAATAGCCTTTACTTTCCTCATTTGGTTGACCTTCATTTATTTCCTCAAGGCATAAAGGTAAACAATACAATGACTAAAAACAGATGCGATGGCTTTTTTTTTTTTTATTCTACCAGAACTGAAACATGCACACACAAGGTAAGCAAATAAAACATGGCTCATATAAACAAAAGGCAGAATAAAATGAAGCATTGAAGACGTAAAACGTAACATTAAACAAAAAATGACCTTAAGAACACATCCTGTGGTAATTTCCAATACCTGCAATCATAAGTCTGCCTAGAAATTTCCAAGGATTTATCACTATTGACTTGGGCCTGCAGCAGCTCATCCTCTAGGTATTGGAAAGTTTACATCATCCTCTGACTTTACCCTTTTAAAGAGTGCCCTTTGACCAAAGTGCGATTTAGAGTTTTGTTTGCTTTCCCCAAGTGAAATACCTGATGGTACCTGCTGAGCCTTGAAATATTTTTCTCATTTATGTAGCTAAAAATATCCAACAAGGAAGGAAGCAATGAATAAACTCCTTATGTCAAATAATTGTTTTAAATAGCATCTTCTCTTTCCTCTCTCTCAAAAACAAAACAAGAAATATTTAAACACAAAAATATTATTTAAAGTTCTTAAAGTAGTTGGCACCCATTCTCTGTCCCAAATCTTAAGAAGTTAGCAGCATGATGATTTTTTAAGTGAATTACTTTTTCCTCTCTCTGAGCTTAGTATTTTAGGAAGTATAGCATAGGTCACTTCAAACCCGTATGGAAAGGCATGTCATATTATCTGTGAATATCCTTTCTAACAACAAAGTAAAGCCCACCATATACCCAAGACTGAGAAGTGTTTCAATGCTCACATAATTAAGCTTTTGCTTTGCAGTGAAAATTTTTTTGATATTTGACATTTCCACAAGTTTCCAAATCTTTCATGATAAGCAAAACTGTTAATGATTTGTACTAGATGACATAATTTGACACAAATCATGCTTCAACATGCCATTGATACTTACTTAAAAAAATCTATCACTCAAATGTTTAATTTTATCAATACTACCAATCATTTATAAACCCACATGTTTATAGGGGAAAATAAAAACCACATAACAGCAACAAAAACAAAATAACCATGCAATATACTTGAAGAAAGAACTTTCTATTGACACAAAACCAAGGATCTTCCAGCCAGTACTCATGAAAATCATGTATTCTGTCCACTATGTTTTTCACCTAGAAATGCAGAACATACATATTCACTGTTTGAGGCTTCCTACATCCATCAACAACAATAAGTTTCCACATTTTGACATTTTGTTCTATCATGTTTGGTGTTAAAGAAAGTGTGCTTGGTTTTTTTTTGTTGTTGTTGTTGTTTGTTTTATTTTTATTTTTTGTTTTTTTTGTTTGTTTGTTTTTTTGCATTTAACAATTTAGGCCAGTCCTTGTGAAAAACAGATAGATGTTGCTACATAACTATGGGAAAGTTGTGGGTTTTTTTTTCCCCAATTAATGGAATCCATTCTACTGATAATGTGAACATGTACTGAAGTAACTCATCTAGTTCCTTCCTCCAACCTTTACTTCTCACCTGATTGAAAATTTGGGGAAAACCTGACATCATTGGGTCTTCCTCGGCAGCTGAAATTATCAAATTGTGAAGACTGTTCTGACTTGTCCCATGTTTATTTATTGTTTTTTCACCCACTCAAACGTATCACACTTACACACCACACATCTCCCCTGTGCTCCACAAAATATGATCAGGCTACAAATATATAAGCCACCGATTGTAGAAATGCTATGGTTTCTTCTCAACAGGCCCTAAGTCTGGTTGAGGCAGAGAAAGTAGGAAAGGATGAGCTGTCTGTGAGATTCAGAGCTGAGATGTATCCTCCAACAGGATTCACCAGGGATTACCCTATCTCATTACTGAAGCAGACCACAGACTATGTCCTCTCCAAAATGGCTTAAGTTCTTAAAGGAAGAAGGGGTGCAGATTTAATTTTCAGGACTTCCACCATTTCTTACTAGAAAATGAGTAACCGTATAGTTTTGGAAGTGTTATTTGGCTCATAGTTTAGTCTTATACCAAACACAACCATCATATGAAATGAGGGGAAATTACTCCATGAAAGTTTCTGTGAAAAGAACCTTGTAGAAACTCCCAGTACAATAAGGGTTTAAGTAGACAAGGGATGACATGGAACAAGGCATTTGCTCATTGCTGAGATTATTTCTTCATGGCTTTCTGGATCTTATGGCCAATGTAAATTCTATTCGGCTGGGATTCTTTTATGGAACTAAGTTTTATAGAATTAAGTTATGTATAACCTATCACTAAAGTCACAAAGATGAATACAAACATGAGGAGAGTATAAACTTTTTTCTTACAATGTATGTATAATAATCAAATAATACTGTTGGAGATCAAAAAATAAACCTACATATTTTATTGTGTTGTGTACAGTGCCAAAACACTGTTTAAAACTTAATTAGTGGTATCTTATAGATTAAATAGTAAAAATCTGATATTAAGTACATTGGTAGACTCACAAATGCAAACAGAGCTAGATGCTCAGTACTTTGATGGTAGTTCAAAGTCAGTCTTCCTATAGAGACAAGGAGGATGTTAAGGTTTTTTATCTCTAGGTCTTGATCACCTGGATAGTTCTTTTCTTTTGTGGACTAAAATTGAGCCTCCTGGGTTTATAAAATTATATTGTTTAACATTATCAACTAATATGTATAATTTAAAACAACATATAACATATCTTCTTACCTTCAAACTCTGGAGTCAGAAGATATATTAATAAAAAGGAATGAGAGGGGAGGTTAACCTTAGTTAACAAATATTAACTGTGTATATATTGTAATCAAAGGACTAACTTTTAGAAATGCAGCCCTGAAATAGGGAGACAGCAACATAACCCTCCCACAATTGATCTTCCAATGGACAGATGAATACAATAAACCAAAACCAAACAGAGAAGACCACCTAGTGGCTGGCATTCTTATGGACGGGGGAAACAACATGACAGAGAGAGAAAGTGCTTTGAAACATTGGGGTCAGGAAAGGACAACTTTCAGGTTGAGGCCTAAATAAAAAAAAGGGGCAAGTCCTATGAAGATGTGAGGACAACACCCACCAGGAAGAGCAAACTGCCAACAACTGAGCCCAAGGTAATAAGACCCTTGGGTTAGAAGTCAAGAGACGAAGCAACTAAGAGACCTAATTGCAGAAATATAGTCAACCTTGCATCATGGGGTCTTTTAGGCTATGATAATGAGCCTCAGTTTTCTTCTGCAAGAAGAAAAAAAAACGTTTTGGGCTCTCTGAAGAATTGATATTATATTTTAATACCAGGAGATTTTTGTGCACAGAATGACCATTATTTGTGTCTTTGGTGTAAAATTCATGTTAATTTATTGTAATAACAAGTTTTAAAATCTATTTGCACTTGGCATACAAGTTTCTTTATTCTATTTATAATTCTAGGACATTTTCTCAGGAAATTTGATTAATGTTCTATATACTCTGATGGAACTTTCTCAATTCCCACTCACATTTAAGACTTAATGTAATTTCATTAATCATTTTTAAAAGAATTTTTAAACATAAGATATTCAACAGCC
This sequence comes from Prionailurus bengalensis, assembly GCF_016509475.1. Taxonomy (NCBI): domain Eukaryota; kingdom Metazoa; phylum Chordata; class Mammalia; order Carnivora; family Felidae; genus Prionailurus; species Prionailurus bengalensis. The sequence continues at coordinate 230,762,422 of NC_057343.1, forward strand.
ATTTAAAGCTCTTTGGAACCTACTGGTCAAGCTTTAAGGTTTATCAGCAAAATATTCTAAAATATATTAAGTAGGACTTTCAAATTCAGTAAATTAAAATTATTAATATAAGCCCAACTCACTTGAACAGGTTTTAATTGTTACAAATAGAACATTTTTTTCTCATGTGGCTCAGTACAAAATCACAAATGTAAAATAAATCAGCCAATTTAAATTTAAATTACAATTCTCAAAGCTTGAATATGTCACATTTTAAGCACTAAAAATACACAAATCCTTCTAGCAATTATAAAACATACTCTAGCCCTCTTCACATAAGGTATTTGAAAAAGGAGAGGATGGTATACAAATAATTAACATGCGGTAGCTGCCAGAACCCATCCATACACAGATGTGAAAAAGGCCAGATTGGATAACACCCATCTCATTTTCCTTTGAACACTTTCCAGAAACACAGCTATTTTATTTTCTTATTTTTATGGTTTTAATCAAACCAAAATATTCTCAGCTATTAGCAGTGCTGTATCTGCGAATTTTCTCATTGGGTATTATTATTGAATAGGAAAAATCTAAAGGACACTCCCAGAAGTCTCCCAAACTACATCCATTAAATAGCAGTAATCCAAACTCCCCTTAGTAATTGGAACCAACTGCCATGGCAAATATAATGATACCTTTCATTGCTATCTTATGGATGCAGTGAACAAAAAAATAAACAGAGTTAAGGGGTAACTCAGTGGCTCAGTTAGTTAAGCGTATGACTCTTGATTTTGGCTCAGGTCATGATCTCACGGTTCGTAGGATTGAGCCCTGCACTGGGCTCCATGCCTGCTTAGGATTCTCTCTCTCCCTTCCCTCCCTCAAACTCCCTCCCTCCCACACTCTCTTCCTCTCTCCCTCCCTCTCTCTGCTCCTCCCCTGCTTGTGCATGTGTTCTCTCTCTCAAAATAAATAGACATTTAAAAATAAATAAATAAACAGAAGTGATTAAAGTAATAGTTCAATAAAGCAATGACTATATCCATACACCCTTGGACTCTAGAACTTGTAACCTAGCATATATTAACATTGACCTTTGCTTTTGAAATCTTGGCCATCCACCAAAGCTGGTAGCCAAATTAGTCCTGACAACAAATGGCCACAATGAAACCACCATTTGGATGCAACTACATACGTGACATCAAGTGAGACTAAAAGAAGAATCACCAGGAAATGCACAGAATAATGAAAAACATTAAATTATTTTTATTTAAGCTTATAAACTTGTGGCTGGTTTGTTATTCAGAAATATATTAACTGAAAAACAACCCCTTCCAGGGGGACCTTAAGTCCAATAGCTGGTTGATATTGGGATAACAAACCTGGCTCCTTTTCCTCAATTCAGAGCCTCTGAAAGATCATCCTAGCTTCAGAACTCCCCATAAGATCTGTTGAAATCTCTGTAACAAAGCACTGCAGTTCATTTTCTCCCTATGTGTATCCTGCTTCTTCAGTCCTTTATACATATTGCTCCTGGGAGACTCTCCATTTCTTCTCAATCAGTGCCCTGCTGAGTACTTATTTGGCTCGCAAGGCTGCAACTCTTACAATTAATGCTTGTCATCAACCTTCAGCCATGTATGCCCCAAGGTTATATCTACCACAAAGGTAGCCTGATAGAGGTCAACCTGTGTCTTGAGGTAAGAATTCAGAGCTTTCTCTTGTTTCCACTCTTCGTATATACCCTCTAGTGCAATCAACAACAATAATCAACACTTTTACCATAGCCATCAAGCAACAGTTAACATTTGTTTCCCAATGCCTTAGTCTTCACTTGCACTCCATCCCTGGTGTCATCCGTGATAATGGGTGTCACTGTGACACATCACTCTGTGCCACATTTTATTACTTCCCAGTATCTTCTAGCATGGAGGGTTTCTGAGGATTCATAAAATGAGTTTGTATCTCATCATCTAATTTTCTGAGTTTTTCCCTTGGGGCCACTCTACCACCAGCTGCTACATTAATTTTAGGGTATGTGTGTATATATATATATTCAAAAATATATGAATATATTAATAACAACATCTAAAACAACATCTAAAAAGATAATTCAAATCATTCATAAAGGGACAGCTTACAAAGTATGGACAAGATTAAGGAAATTAAGAAGGAATGGTACAGCTTTAAGAGAGTAGCAAAAATAGCCACCTGGGTCTGTAGGTGCTTAGAGAGAGAGCAGTGCTATTAGAAACCACTTATCACTGTAATTTTGTGGCCTCACAGCAGCGGAGGCCATTTGTGGAGAAATGCAGGCACTTCCAAACCATGAACCAGCAAGGGGAAAGTAGGAAGTCGTATATCCCAATGATTGTCCTTCCTGCCCTCCTGTCTCCTGTTAGTCCTTTGTCACTACCACACTGCACACCAGAGTTGCAGAGGGACCTGACACAGGTCACACAACCTGCAGAAGTCAGTCTCCCAGGACAGACAGGAGAGAAGAGAAGGACATAGAAGGTGGAGAAGGAATTTGGAGAAACAGAAGATAAATCAAACCCGGCCAACATTCCCATGTTAATGTTTTTATCAACCACTTTTCCCTCAATCCCAGTCATCTTTGTTTTCATTTGTTTATTGTTAGACTTCAATTTGATGACCTTCTACTCTTCCTATGCTCCTGCTTCAATCCTTCCTTTCTAGTTTTGTCTTTTCATCTTTCTTTCCTCTCTCTCTTGTCCTATGTTCTTTCAAAGCATACTAAATAAAATTATACCAATTTATTTTGATATTTACATCTAATATCATTATGTATTGTTATATAATTGATTATATATATTTTCTAGATAATTAATTAAATATATACATATCTCCCTGATTATTGATTCCTTAAATTAAGAATCCAATCTCTTTGTTAATTCAAGTTCAGCACAACGCTGGCTCTCCACTAGGTAATTTCCAAATACTTGTTGGCTTGGCTTAGATTTTTATTTGGTATTGGGTCATATGAGTCAGATTCTCATAAAATTTTTTATTGCTTCTTTATGACCATGTAGTTAGAAAATATGACAATTCTAGTCTTAGACTGAGTTGGTATTCTACAAATCATCACTTAAGAATTTAAAGAAATAAAGCGTATTTATGGCATATTCAAAGAACTGATAGAAAATCTTCTTTATATCATAATTTTAGAACAATGTAAATCTGACAGGTTTCTTAAAGTTCATAGAAGAGATACAAATTTCTTGGTAAGAAAAAAAGTGTGATCATCAAATATACTTACGTTTTTTCTTTTCTGAAAGATGATTTTCATTTTACTAGCTTGTGTTTTATCAAGTATATGATAAGCTTTTTCGGAACAAAATACATCAAAATAAATAGAAAAGTAGATCTTAAAAGTAGATATTTTCCCTTCAAAGACATCTACTTTTAACAAAATGTAGCTCTATAAATTAGAAATGCAAATGTGAAGCATCTGTGGATACAATACATGAATTTGAAAGAAATAATATTTTGATCATGCAAAAAATAACTAGAAAATATTTCATTTCCACAGTCATCAGTGTATAGTATTATTTAAACCTTTGATAAAATTACTATGATCATTAAAATTATTTCAAATAATTCTTGGAAAAAATACTCTCTATATACAAAAGGAAGATGTTATTATAATTATCATTATTGTTGCTTCCAAACAAGCTTGCCGTGATTACTTTGCACTTCTCTTTTGTCTCAGCAAGTAGAAGAAAATTTGATGGGTTTGTTCTTTCCATACGGAATGGACTGGACTAAAAAATATTTGTAAACTCGTATTTCTAGCCCTAAATTACTTTGTTTTGCAGAGACTACTGAAATTCTAGAGTCAAATCTCTCAACAGGCACAGAATTTCAGTCTTCTGGAGGAATAAGTTCTTACATGTGCTAACAATAAGAACAAAATCTTGAAAAGTCTCACCTTTCTTTAGAGCTGCTCTGAGGAATTTCATTATCAAAAAAAAAAGGGGGTATAGCACAGTCATGGACAGCAGCTTAACTATGAGATTTGTGATAGCATGGTTAGGATAAGGTTGAGGAATACAGAAACATGAGAAATACACACACACGCATGCACACGCACAGACACACAAACATACACATATATGTGGAAAGGATATATAAGAAAAATAAATGAAGAGGTAGTAAACCTTTTAAACTCCTTAGACTGAAAATGAGGATTTAAATTTAATGCAATTAGGTGACAAATAATTGTGTCTTAAGACTCCATTGTGTCTTAAAAGCAACCTAAGAAACTCTCTTATCACAGGAATCTTCTCTTCTTAAGGGAAAAACTTCATAACCCAAGGAAGTGAAATATAAATACCATATTTGTAACAGATCAAGCCAGTGTAGAAAGAGGTATAACAACCAGAAAATAACGGAGGCAGGAAGTTGAGGCCACTAAGGCAATGAAAATATCAGTTTCAAGGGAACTGTCAAATTTTAACGATATATATATTCTATAGAACACAAAAATGCCCACAATAGCTATATATTAAGGAACAGACATGTCCCAACTATGATTCACATTAATAATGGTGTGACAAAAAAAAAATACTTTCTTAACCAATTGCTTCTCTGATGTTTGCCTTGAAATTTTATACATTTCATCTGTTGTATTAATACTGAATTTAGTTAAAAGGAAAATTTTATGAACTTGATATGAAAGAATGAAGGGATATTTGGAATGCCAATGAAGGAATATTGTTCGCTTCAATTAATCATTAAAAGAAATTTATTTTGAAAGTGTGATATAAGTGATATCAACAAGCTTTAGCTGATATTTTCTTAGAGTTTTATTTCTGCATTATTACAGGTGACATGAACCAATCCGTAAATAATTTTTATAGTGGATGGATTACTCTAAATGTTAAGTGAAATTAGGCAAAATTGTTTTCTGTTATTCTTTTTCTCCTTTTATGTATACTGAACAAACAACATAGATAAGAATTATATGAATAACTTGTACAAAATCAGTTCAAGGTTTTTAGAGACACAAAGAACAATTTATTGTGCATATATACTTATGCAAATATATGCATATCTTGAAAAATTTTTAATAAGCTATTTTCAAAGAGAATAATAAATCTGCTTTCACCTAATCTCAACATATTGAACATTAGAAAATCTCTGATTAAAAACATAATAACCAACCTTAACTGGTTTTCGCTTTCTGGCAAGGAGATCTTTAGCAACCTATCAAATATAAACCTTAAAAAAAATCAGTTCTTTGTATTAATGCTTTCTACCTGTGCTGTCTTTCTTTAAATCCCCTCCAGTAAGGGATGCAAAATATAAAATACTTCATTCAGGTGCCTTGATCATAATGTCCTTCATTGTAATGATGGCAATAAGATCTAATGTTAACACATTCAACAAAAGATATTTATTAAAAATTACACTCATGTTCACAAAAAAATAAATAAATGCCAGTATTTCTGTCAACACCACTATTCCACCTAATTGAAATCTATGAAGCACAGCAAAGAAAAGAATTGAAATCCTCCCCTTCATTAAGAAACCTGAAGGTAACCTTGGGGAAGGGTACTGACAAGGTATTTTTCATACATAAAAGTATGACTTGCTGTATATAAACAGCTTCGGAGTGTGGAAACTGAAGTTAGTCTAATAAAAAGTCATCGCCTCACTAAGTGAAGAAAAACATACCATGATGTGAAGAGTCACGTATTTTGTGGAAAGAATTATTAAACGTTTATAGGATCCCTGACAGTCTGAAAACATGTCCATATAGGGTAAGTGGATATTAACAATAAAGCGAAATGTTAGGCATTTTAGGGAAACGTGAGGCCCCTTGTGTTAGTCTGTTTGGGGTGCCATAATGAAATGCCATAGATTGGGTCGCTTTAGGAACAGAAATGTATTTTTTCATAATAAGGGGACTGAAGTCCAAGATTTAAATGCCAGTAGGGGTCTGTAACTCCTGAGACCTCTCTGGCCTGCACACTGTCATCTCCTATGTCCTTGAGCATCCCTGGTGTCTCTTGCTCCTGTTATAAGGTCACTAGTCATTTCAGATTTAGGCTTTACTCATACCACCTCATTAACTTTACCGCTTTAGAGATCCCTTCCCCAAACAGAGTCACATTCTAAGATAACTAGGAGTAAGGGCTTCCACATAGGAATTTTGGTAAAGACAAATTTCAGTCCATGACAACTCTTAATTTCTAGTAAAATTAAAGGATTCATTAAATTATCAGGGCGCCTGGGTGGCTCAGTCGGTTGGGCGGCCGACTTCGGCTCAGGTCACGATCTAGCGGTCCGTGAGTTCGAGCCCCGCGTCGGGCTCTGGGCTGATGGCTCAGAGCCTGGAGCCTGTTTCCGATTCTGTGTCTCCCTCTCTCTCTGCCCCTCCCCCGTTCATGCTCTGTCTCTCCCTGTCTCAAAAATAAATAAAACGTTAAAAAAAATTTAAATTATCTACAAAATTTTTTATTTTTTTCTTTTTATGCCTTGCTATAAAAAGAAAGCTAAACTCCACCATATTATATTCCCTGATCTTTGTAATTCTCCCCCGGCCCAGAGAATCTCAAATTATTTTTATGTTGAAACATTTCAAACAATGCATGGGGCACAATTTTACAGCCCTGTTGCCACAGAAGTACATTTCAGTATCGCTCACTTTGCTCAACTGTGTCCTCTGGTCTCCATCAATCTCCCCCCATTCAGCACGCTCCCTGCCAGGGGACATTTGAATACATGTGAACAAATCAATCACTAATACTTTAAACACAGGCAATTAAGCTCTATTGACCAAAATCATATTCAGAGATCTGCGCCTGTACAACTTGTTTTTGCCGAATAAACAGTTCCTTGAATCTCAGTCCGGCTTGCTCACAGAGAGTTCATTTAGTGACAAGGGTCTTAAAGCAGCAGCAGCATGCGTTTGGTCCCTTTTCCATTCCTGGTGTGACCAGCAAATGGAGATCAAGCTGGGGAAAACCCCCGAGACCTATTAATAATTCTCTTTGCCAAATCTGAGTGGAAATCAAGCTGATTATTACTCTCTGCCAATTATTATCCTCAAGTCCTTAAAAATCATTTGGGGGGGGGGGCTTCTGGGTGGGTCAGTTGGTTAAGCATCCAATGCTTGGTTTGGGCTCAGGTCACGATCTCAGGGTTTATGAGACTGTGCTGACAGTGCAGAACCTACATGGGATTCTCTCTCTCCCTCTCTTTATACCAACCCCCCCCACACACACACACCCATGCTTGCTCTTTCTCCCTCAAAATAAATAAACTAAAATTTTATTTTGACTGAGAACTACATAAACGTCTACATTATTTGTATAATGCATATTATTTATATAATGCTTATTGAGTTTAAAAATAATGGTAACGGGCAGCATTATTACCGATAAATTGCTTTAAAAATAGAGAAGTCAAGTACATCTAACAAAGGAATGCCTCTTGACAGCTTGGTTTCTGCTTAAGTACATAGATTTGAAATATTAAGTCAGCCGATACTGATGAATATATCTGTGTGATTTGAGCTTTTATATTTTTTTGAGAACAGCAGAATATATTGGCTTCACTGATTATGTTTCAATTCGCTGATGTAAAAAAAAAATAAAGATTCCAAGTATTGCTTATCAACAATATTTTACAGCAATAGCAAGTGAGGAGGGTTAGAGGTGAAGAGAATGAACATATTAGTTTCTGTGACTGAGAAAGATAATGGGAAAACATTTTCCCAGAAAAGGACCACATTACTAGGGCCTAAGTAACCAATGACACACATTGCCATTGAAGTATTTTGAATTTTTTTAATTTGAATATACACAGAGTAATCACAAGGGTATATGCATATTTAAACTCGTTTCTTTAATAAGCTGATAAATAGTTCACTGAAATCAATGCCTGTTTCTTGCAAAATATATGAGAAAAGTTATCTATGTGTGAAAATATTTCGAGTGCTAGAGTGCCCTAAGCAGACATTCAGGAAATAGCAGCATCCAATCACTACATAAAAGCAAAGCAACACCATCAATATGCCTATATGCTTGGTGATATAAACACCAACGGTTATAAAAAAGGAAACTGAATAGTAATCCAAAGAAAAAAATTACTTTGCCTGTGGGTCGGTTCTTCAAATGTAGGTTTAAGTTTAATTTTGAATTAATTATTTGAAATTTTAAATCTGTATTCAACAGAAAACTGAAACTCTGAATTTCTTATTATGTAAATGTCCAAATATAATCTAATAGCAAACATCAGTTCTCAAAGACCTTTAGTTTCATCCAGTCTAGTCATCCACACAGTGACAAAAAATGTTTTATTATATCCTTAGTAGTTGTTGATTGGTTCTGTCCTAATGGATTAACCTTTATCAGACCTAACTTAAAAACAGCTACAAAGTACGTAGTGTATAAAATATAAACTAGAATTTCAGGGTCTTGCAAGAGGTCTTAGCTTCCAATGAGTACAGATGGGATTTTTAAATATCATGTGTGTTAAAAACTAACAAAACATTTCATTTGGTTGAAATTGAACAAAAAGCCAGATTAAAAATTTGGTGTTCATCAGAAACTCCATGGTTGATAAAATAACTTGGAGTAAGGATCAGATTAAAGATATACCTTCCCACTTCGTGCTCCATACTTACGAAATAGCCAACACTAAGATATAGGGGGAGAAAAGGAACAACAAAACAAAGAAATAAGCAGATACATTTATCTAAAAATAAATTTTGATGTATTTACTGGCACATGGAGTTTACTAGAGACAAATAGGTAAGCAATCTATTATTCATTTGATACAAATGTATTTACCTGTTGAAATCTCAAAAGTACTTTGCTCAAGAATCAAAACAAAAATGTACCCCAACCTTACTCAAGTGAGAACAGGGCTAAAAAATTTGTATATATTCACCAATTTCACAGAAATGTTGGCCAAAGAAAAAGGGGAAAAAGAGACCTCCCAGATTGAGGAGAGGACAAGACAAATTAGAATTAGGGCCAACTGCCCTGAGGGTAGAAAGCCTTCCAATTCTCTGCCCTGTGAGATTTCAGAATTGCTTTGTGCAAGCAACTTCCTTGTTTTCTTAATTTCTTCTGTTCAAAGGAGAGAATTTCATTGGTTACCTGTCCCACTTAACAACAACAGTGTGTATGCCTGGGTATATACCTAAGGGACACGTCTTGTCTTTTTAATTCATAAGTATGAACACCAGGAGTTGTTATATTCAGATTTAATGGAAGGCTACATACAGTAAGTGACTCAGGGAATTTAGACCATGAGCCGGCACAGTGGATTAGATGAAGCTTTAAGGTGTCTTCCTTGTAGGGGGCATGAGTATGTGCTCTTCCTGTGTGTAGGAGGAAAACGCGAGCCCAATAGATGAAGTTCACAAAATAGTTGGGATTGTTATTGCCTTCACAACATCCGGCTCTTCTCTCCATCATAGGCGCATAGAAAAATCACATTTCTCAGTCCCCTTAATTTATTTTATTTATTTATTTATTTTTTTCAACGTTTATTTATTTTTGGGACAGAGAGAGACAGAGCATGAACGGGGGAGGGGCAGAGAGAGAGGGAGACACAGAATCGGAAACAGGCTCCAGGCTCTGAGCCATCAGCCCAGAGCCTGACGCGGGGCTCGAACTCACGGACCACGAGATCGTGACCTGGCTGAAGTCGGACGCTTAACCAACTGCGCCACCCAGGCACCCCTCAGTCCCCTTAATTTAGAAAATGCCACATGATTTCCTATGACTGTGTCTATTGACAATAGTATCCCATGTTACTTCCAGGCTGAAGTATTTAAAGTTCTATGCACATTCTTCCAGTTCTCTTTAACCTCTATGCCAAATCTTTAAAAGGCCATGACAGAATCAGCCTAATTCATTAATTGCAAGTGAAATTTGTACTCAGGGGAATATGTATATGTGGTAAATTAACTTGTAGACATTAAGTAACTAATTGTCTGGGTTTATTTGTTGTAACAGCATATCAAACCCTGACCTATCTAATGCAACACTCTTTCTAAAATGTATTTTAACAAAGCAGGTCTCCTAAATCCTCATAAACATTTCATGAAAAATAGTTTGGGAACTATAGTTGACGTGACGTACAGAGAACAGTTCATTAGATGTGGAAGAGCTTGATTTCTTAGATGCTACGTGAAGAAGGATATGAATATTTGGCAAGTCTGTTTTCTTTTGTTTCTGAACTTTCAAACACCAGAGGAAATGATAGCTAATAGTTTCCAGGGTTGGAAAGAAATTCTAGCTAAATTCAATTTGAATGTCTAATACTGGAGCTGAGTTTTCATTGACCTATAATCTCTCACCATCATCTCCAGTGAATAGTTTGATATCCCAGGGGTAAATATGTACTTTCCCTTGAGAAAGCAAGTATCCCTTTAACAAAGAGAGAAGATACTACTGATTCACTTTCTCTGAAGCCGGCCTCAGGTTCATATTCAATGGGACTCTCCCTTCTTTGCTCTTGAATTAGCTTTCCTACCTAGGTGAGAAGAAAACTACATGGACAAAGATTCCTTCTCCTGCACGGGAGACAGATGAATAGTAAAGACTACTTTGAGTGATATTAATTTAACCTCAACTTACCTAATAATGTCAGAGAATGTAGTCAAGCTGGTGCCTTCTTTTTCCTTATTTCAGGACTGTTTAAAGCCAAGAGCTATACTTACTGGGATATACACTTTTATAAGAATCACTCTCTGAGTACTTTACCTCAATAGTCTCTTCCCTTGAATAAGTGGGTATTTCCTGCATGCTGGTCTCTTGAGAAAAACTGGGCTCACCAGAAATGATTAAATCTGTTCTCCTATGACACGGGCTTCAACAACTGCAATATTAAATTCTTACAATTTAGCAGTCCAGGTGCTACCCTGGCTGACTCTGAAATCAAAGTATCGTACCTCTGTGCTTTTAAGTAAAATTCTGTTTTAGATGTTGACACACAGGAGCCAGCCTCTACTTTTCTATTGAATAAATTTGTAAGATGTCAGTGTTCTACAATATAGTAGATGTAAAGGATGGTCAAGGATTATAATCACAGATATAGAATTTATACTAAGAATTCCGGGGCTAAGATAATCATGGACATTACGTAAAATTAACCATAACCCCATAAACATAATTTTTCTCACTTTGGGAGATCAAGACTTACATGGATAATATCCAGATTTTTGTAGCATTATTTGTAATATTTAAAAATTCACCAAAAAACTAAATGGATACATCAAATGTGTATTCACATAATTGAATTAATCCATAATTGAATTACATACAAACAAATCCATGGATATAGTAAACATAATGTTCAGCAAAACTGAACATGAAGGCTTCATTATACTGTGTTTTTCTTTATATAAAGCTGAAAAGGATACAAATCAATACTATGCATTGTTAATGTTTACATTTTAACATAGAAAACATATAAGTGCACAAACTGTTAAGTACTCAATTCAGAAAACTGATTAAGACCAAGAGGGTCATGAGGGATAAGAATTGGATTGTTGAGGAACACACAGACAGCTCTAATTTATTTTTTAATATTTTTTATTTTGAGATAATCAAAATTCACACAGAGTTAAAATATGAATGCAGAGATCCCATATATCCTTCAACCAGTTTCCTCCAAAGGCAACTTCTGGTATGATATAACCCACTATCCCAATCAGGAAATTTACATTGATAGAGTCCATCCAACTTACTCAGACTTCATGAGCTTGTTTACGTGTGTGTGTATTTAGTTCTATTTAAATTTAAAACATACTTGAATTTGTGTGACTTCAGCAGCATTCAAGATTCAAAACAGTATCATCAGTCTAAGAATTCCCCATGTAGCCCTCTTATGATTAAATCGTCTTTCACCCCTCACCCCTTTATTAAGAATCTCTGGTGGGGGCGCCTGGGTGGTGCAGTCGGTTAAGCGTCCGACTTCAGCCAGGTCACGATCTCGCGGTCCGTGAGTTCGAGCCCCGCGTCAGGCTCTGGGCTGATGGCTCGGAGCCTGGAGCCTGTTTCCGATTCTGTGTCTCCCTCTCTCTCTACCCCTCCCCCGTTCATGCTCTGTCTCTCTCTGTCCCAAAAATAAATAAACATTGAAAAAAAAAAAAGAATCTCTGGTGGCCACTAATATGTTACCCACTTCCGTAGACTTTTACATAAATGAATTAACAAAAGATGTAACATTTTGGATTTGGATTCCTTTCCTTAACAGAATTTGCCAGAGTTTCATCCAAATCATTGAGTGTATCAGTTCTTTTATTTTCAGTAGTACTCCATGATGGTATGCACCACTTTGATTAATCATTCACCTGCTGTAAGACATCTGAATTGCCTTTTCACCTTTGCCAAAAATGAGATTGGCGTATTTATGTGAGAAGTCTTTGTAAGATTTCTATTCCTTTACTTTGATCTATAGTCTAAACCTTGGCCAGGACTACACTGTCCTAATAACTGTGTCATATAGTACGACACAATATTGGGTAGGCTAGTTTGTCTTACTTTGTTAGCTATTTTAGGGCTTGTGCCTTTTCACATAAATTTTAGAATAAGCATGACTAGGTCCACAAAAAACTTGCTGGAATTTTTATAAGAATTGCATTAAAACTATGGATCAATTTGGGGACTATTGGCAACTTTCCCATAGTGAGTCTTCCTTTCTATAAACATCATAAACCATTCCATTTATATAGGTTTTCTTTGATTTATTTTATTAGTATATTATAATTTATAGCACCAATTTTAAGCATAATCATACCTGAGAATTTTTCATTTTCTTCGAAGCAAATGCAAGTTTAAGTTTTATTTTCCACAAGGTTATTGTTAGTATATAGAATGAGACTTATTTTTGTTTGGTGATCTTGTATCGTATGACCTTATTGAACTCAATTATAGTTATAAGAGGCAAATTCCTTGGGATTTCCAATGTAGACAGAAGTGTCATCAGCTTTACTACTCCTTACCAATCTGTGTGTTTGTTTGTTCTTTTAATTTTATTTTCTTGCCATAGTCCACTAGTGAGGACTTCCAACACAATGTTAAATAGGAATGGTGAGAGAACACATCATTGCCTTGTTCCTGATTATAGAAGAAAGTATCCCTTCTTTTCCCATATTAGCTGTAGGGTTTTTCGTTTGTTTTGTTTTTATGACCCAGGATATGGTCTATCATGGTAAATGGACCATGTGTGCAAAAAGGGATGCATATATATATACATATATATATATATACATATATGTATGTATATATATATGTATACACACACATATATATACATATATATATATATGTATACACTATATATGTCACTAGAATCTAATAGACATGTATAGACCACTTCACCCCAAACTACAGCATATATAAATATATACACACACACACACACACACACACGTGTACATATGTATACATACGTGTGTGTGTGTGTGTGTGTATATATATATATATATATATATATATATATATATATATGCTGTAGTTTGGGGTGAAGTGGTCTATACATGTCTATTAGATTCTAGTGACAGATCCTTTAGCTGTGTTGGTCAGATCTTCTCTGTATTTGCTGATCTACTGTCCAATAGTTCACTCCTTTGCTAAGAGAGAGGTAGAGAAGTCCCTACTAATAAATGTATTCTCTATTTCCACCTTCAGCTATATTTTTTTTCATTTAAGGTATTTTAAAATTTGTTTTGTGCATACAAGTTTAAAATCTTTATATCATCTTGGAGGATGGAAATTTTTATTATTATATAGTTTTCTTCTTGGCCTTGTTATTTTCTTTGCTTCGCAGTCTACTTTATCTGACATTAATACAGCCATCCTGCTTTTTCTTTTTTTTTTTCAACGTTTATTTATTTTTGGGACAGAGAGAGACAGAGCATGAACGGGGGAGGGGCAGAGAGAGAGGGAGACACAGAATCGGAAACAGGCTCCAGGCTCCGAGCCATCAGCCCAGAGCCCGACGCGGGGCTCGAACTCACGGACCGCGAGATCGTGACCTGGCTGAAGTCGGACGCTTAACCGACTGCGCCACCCAGGCGCCCCTAATTTTTTAATGTTGATTTATTCTTCAGAGAGAGACAGAGACAGAGTGGGAGTGGGAGAAGGGCAAAGAGAGGGGGACAGAGAATCTCAAGCAGGCTCCAGGCTCTGAGCTGTCAGCACAGCCGTAAGCGGGGCTCGAACTCACAAACTGAACCAGGAAACCATGACCTGAGCCGAAGTGGGCACTTAAGCGACGAAGCCACCATGCACCCGCTTCTTATAATCTCTTTTAATTAGTATACTTATCATGTTTCATTTAATGTAATTATTGATATATAACAGCTTAAGTCTTTCACTTTAGTATTTATTTTCCATTTGTTTCCTGAGTTTTTTTTCTTCTTGTTTCTCTTTTGTCTTCCTAGAATTACTTGAACATTTTTCCCCATTTTGTTCTAATTATACTTCTTTTGAGTGTATCATTTTGTATAGTTTAATTTGTGTTTACTGTAATATATTATAGCAAAGTCATTCGTCACAGCCCATTGGTGTCAACATTTTACCACTACAAGAGAAGCATTGAGAACTTACTTACATATTTGGCTCCTTTAACTTCCACAATTTTTAAACTATAATTATCTCAAGTATTTTCTATGCAGACTTTGATTATCACAACAGCTGTTTTATTTTTGCTTCACCCATCAAATACAATTTAAGAAATTCATGAAAAGTATAACCCAGTATATTTCCCTAAAATGTTATGCATTCTTTTGTTTTTTCCTTTATGAAATTCCAATTCTTCTGTTATTTTCTTTTTGTCTGGAAAATTTCCTCTAGGAAATATTTCTTTAGAAAAACAACAGAAAAATTCTCTGAATTTTCCTTCAGATGCTTTTTTTTTTCTGCCATTAATTCCCAGAGAATATTTTGCTGAATATAGAATTGATGATTGATGATTGAAATGTTTTTTTCAGTACTTGAAAAATATTGTGCCCTTCCTCTTACCTTTATGGTTTCAGATGAGAGAAAAGCTGTCATTTGAATTACTGTCCCTTGGTAGATAATATCATGTCACTCTGGTTGCTTTTAAGATTTTTTTGTCTTCAGTCTTTAGAGGTCTAATTATGACGTATCTTGGCATAGATTTCTTTGAGTTATCCTATTTGGAGTTTACATAGCTTCTAGAAGTTGTAGATTTAGTTGTTTAGCCAAAACTGTGAAGTTTTCCTCTATTATTTCTTTAAATACAGATAGTCTGTGGTTCGACTTGCATTTTTTTCACCTACGGTGGTGTGGAAGTGACAGGCATTTGGTAGAAACCATACTTTGAAATTTGAAGTTTGAGCTTTTTCCAGGCCAGTGATATGCACCACACTCCTCCCTCGAGATGCCTAGCAGGGCAGCCCCCAGCTGCTAACAGCCGATACACTTACACCGACCATTCTGTACTCACACAAACATTACGTTTTCCACTTTCAGTACAGTATAAAATAAATTACATGAAATAATTAACTCTTCATTACAAACAGGCTTTGTGTTAGATGATTTTGCCCAACTGTCGGCTCATGTAAATGTCCCGAGCACGCTTAAGGTAGCCTAGGCTAAGCTCTGACCTTCCATAGGTTAAGTGTATTAAAGGCATTTTTGGCTTACGATATTTTCACTTACGATGGGTTTATCTGTACGGTATTGTAAGTTGAAGAAGATCTGTACTTGTTCATTCCCACACCCTTTCTCCTCTCCTCCTGGGACTCCAGGGACATGAATTTTAGATCTTCTGTTAATATGACATAGGTCACGGAAGCTTTGTTCATTTTAGGTTTACTCTGATACCTCTGTTTTTCGGACTGAGTAAATCCGAATTGTCTATTCACAAGTCCACCACTCCAACTTCTGTCATATTCACTGTACTATTGAGGCATAGCAATGAATTTTTATTTTGGTTATTGAATGCGGCTGTTCCATCATTCCCATTTGGTTTTTTAAAATAATTTTTATTTCTTTCTTGATGTCTCTCATTTTCTACTTGCTTTCATGGAATTTGTAATTATCTACTGAATCAATATTATAATAGCGTCTTTGAAATCTTCACCAGGTACTTCCAATATCTATTTTATCCCAGGACTGGATAAGCTGGTTTTTACTCATATGAGATTTTCCTGGCCTTTGGTCTGATCAGCGATAGTTGAATAGGTCCTACATATATTGGGTATCACATGAGGACACTCTTGATCCTATTTAAATCTCAGCCAGTTTTAACTGGCTGTCAACCTCTGTAGGTATAGAATGTAGATTTTGGCAACCGTCACTGTTTCCAGTGCATCACCATTGGAGGCAGAATGTCTCATTACCACTGGGCGTGACACAAAAGATGCCTTATTCTCTCCAGGTTATGGTGCCAATTGAGCACCAGGCAGATTGGGTCACCACTGCCACTGGGTATGGACTACCCCACTAAATCTCTACAGGGCTCCTCCTCCTTCAGCACTTCTTTGGTCAGAGAGAATGGAATTGGCTTTTTTTTTTCTTTATCTGCTTTTTTGTTTATGCCTATTGGCAATTGCAGTTCACAGAGCTTTCTGGAACCCACTCAGAAATACAGGGATAAAAGTAAGCCCAAGAAACTCATCACCACCTCATCCCTCAAATGACAAGTTCCCTACACTTTCTTCTATCTTCCAGAGGGCTTTTATGATTGTCCTATCATTTTCAGGGTATATAGTCCAGATGATTTTACATATTTTAAACACAGTTTTAAAATGCACGCTTTAGAATTTGTGTGTGTATGTGAATTTCCTCTGACACCTTTGGATAAAAGCATTATTTTATAAATGTAGCATTATTTTACTCAAAAGGAATCTTTTTATTTATTATAGTCTTCGAGTCACAAAACCCAGCATCTGAATACAGTTTTATCTCTTATTAGCTGTGTAACAGTCAAAGAGTTAAATTATTTGATTCTGCCCTCCGACTTATACAAGGGAGATTAAAGATACACATCAAACTATTTGGAAGTATGAAATAAAAATATTTTGTTTAATTAGTTGAGCATGAGCCTACCATACATTAGCATTCATTCAAAAAAGAGGCGTTTAAATGAAACAACTTTTGCAAATGAAGCAATGAATCTGTAAACTTTTAGAGTGGAGACTGTATTGCCACAATCAAGTCTAATTATGAGCAATGGGTATAGATCGTTGTGATGGTTAATTTTATGCATCAAGTTGGCTAGGAGAGGATATCTAATTATTTGGCAAAACACCAGCCTAGATGTTACTGAGAGCCACTTTGCAGGTGGGATTAACATTTAATTCTGTGGACGTTATGTAAAGCAGATTGCCCACCATAATGTGTGTGGGCCTCATCCAATCAGTTGAAATCTTTAACAGCAAGGACAAGAATTCTGCCTCAAGATGGCAACATAGAAGCTGTGCCTCTGAAGAACCATGGTACAAGTTAAGTTGCCATTACCAACACAAGAATGACTTTGAGGGTCAAGTGTTTGTTTTTACATATGGTTAATAAAATATAAAGATTAGTAAGTAAAATACAGAGCATGTTAGAAAGGATATTGGAAAACAAACACTCCCAGACACTGCAATGAAAGAATAAAGAGTTATAAGCTTCCTAGAATGAAGCAAGACTAAGTAATACTTATCAAAATTTAAAATGCACTTTCCTTTTGACCTTTAGAGTTATTACCTTAAGTTAAGCAAAGATGCATATGTAGGAGGGTTTGCTGAAAAATCACATAGAGTAGCAACAGGTGGAAATTACTTACATGTACATTAATAAGGCACGTACTTAAAGAAATTACAGTTCCTTCATAGGATAGAACATTATAAAGCACTTTAAAAATTGAAGTGGATTATATATTGTTACACAAACACAGTGTGGCTAAACTTAAGAAAAGTAAATAGATAAATGTCATCTCCATGCATCTATAAATGTATATGTATGAAATAGCTCCCAAAAATGTAATACAAAATGTATAGTATTTGATGTGAGGGATTAAAATTAGACTGTAAGTTAGGGGAGAATGGTCTCTTGCTATTAACATATTTACATGACTGTTGGAATTCTCAGTGTTTGTCAATTTCTAAATTAATTAACCCATAAATAGATTCAGAAAATATTTGTTGAATGACTTCTTTTTAGGTGGCACAGGAGAGAAAATGAGGAGTGTAAGCGACATCACTGTTGTTAATGAAGCTAAGACATTTCTGGAAAAGACAGGTAAACTCAGAAATAAGAAAATGACGTACACAAGAGAAAGAAAGAGGTGATTTGAGACCTTGTTTGGCTTTTCAAGAAGCCATGCTGTTAGGAGAGTTTAGAATTTAAAAAGAATCTAGATGGACAGAGACCTGTTACGTTTTGTTATATTTTGTGACAGATGCACACAAAACACCAGGGAGGAGATTTGAGGCTGCAGTGATATTGTGAATCCACGTCGAAATTGGACTTGATCCCAAGACGAGTGTGTAATAATTTGCACGAAGGACATTCATATGGACTTGTTCTTTGAATAAAACTAAAATATTGCTCAGATGAAGAGTTTACACATTATGGAATAGTTTGCACTCCCAGTGTTTTCTATCTAAATACAGAAAAGTGCTGATGCACAAATCTGTGCCTGATTTATTTTTACGTCAGCTCTTCTGCCTTGTCCCTCAGTTACATGGTTCTCTACATTTTCCAGATGAATGGCATCAGTGTCTTATGATTGCTAGAATTTAGGACAGGAAATCATTTAGAATAGAGCGTGTTTCAATAGCAGCAAAAGAAGCAAATTCTCCCTTATTTTAAATATGAGGGACTCTCAGGTGGCTCAGTTGGTTAAGTGTCCGACTTTGGCTCAGGTCATGATCTCCCGGTTCATACATTCGAGCCTGTGTGGGGTTCCATGATGACAGCTCAGAGCCTGGAGCCTGCTTCAAATTCTGTTATCTCCATCTCTCTCTGCCCCTCCCTTGCTGTCTCTCTGTCTCTCTCTCTCTCTCTCTCTCTCTCTCTCTCTCTGTCTCTCTGTTTCTCTCTCAAAAATAAATAAATAAACATCAAAAAAAATTAGATTTGAAAACTTTGGGTCTCAGTACATTTGTGAATTGTTGGAGTCAAGGGTTTATTTGGCTTATGCGAGTTGATAGGCTAAGGTAAGGGAGAATGTTCCTCTCATAAGAAGAGAAACATGACTTTGAAAATGATTTACAGCAGTAAAGATCATGTGAGGTGATATGGAAAAACTAAACTATTTTTCAATAACATCTTCAGAATCACTAAAAATATGGTCCTTTACCCTCAGTCTCTCTGTGTGAGCCTGATTCGGTCTCTGTCTCTGTCTGTCTCTCTCCCTCTATCTCTATCTCTCTCTTTCTATATCTGTCATTCTCCATCTGTCTCTCTCTCAGTACATCCCTGGAATTTAAAATCCCAACTGAGAAAGGTTATCTAAAGAGCAGCTAGCTTTAGGAGTCTAACGTAAACACTTCTGGAACTTCTATTTCAAAAATACTTCTAAGTGGTTTAGAGGGTATTGGAGAACATGTATTTTCCATTGAAAAATTATGCCTACCTTTCAAACCAAGTTCTTTTCTCTAACAGGAGAGGTGCTATTATTCATTAGCCTTAATACCAAATAAGGTTTATTATTTCACATCAAATAATAAAAATCATTTGCGCCTACTACGCATCTTTGTAAGAGTTACAAATAATTTCAGTTGTCTAATAAATGAGAAGGTAAAAGGTAGGAAAAGAGGACCCTTAAAAGACAGTTACAAGAGGTGGGGGGGGGGTCTTTTTCTCTCATCGTGTGTCAGATGATTTCTGTTAGAGATCTTTCAGATGCTCCTGTTGTCAAGACTGGCCACTTTACAGCTCACGTAGGTCTCCCCGATGGCCTTCTGATACTTGTCATATCTGCAATCATTCTATCCTTGTTTAATGTAAGATAGCTGAGAACAGGTCTTGGGTTATCACTCAGCAGAGTTTAGTGCAACCTTCAAAACACCATGTGGTATTATGTTTTAGGAGACGTGCAGAAAGTGAATGCTACTTCGCTCCTAAATTTCCCTCCGAGATAATATCTGAAGGAAATAAGAAGTATATACAAAAATGAATGTTTAAGACTACACAGCCATGTATTACACTAGAAAAATTTTAGAATCAATCAACGAGTCTGGTTATAAATGGCCTTATATTGGATTACGAAGTCATTAAAAAAAGATGTTTAAAATGTTAATATGAGCAGGATATATGTGTACTATGACCTAAGTGTTATATACATACACACACTTATACCTATGAACACACATATACCCACATATATATTATATACGATTAATAAAAGTAGCTCGCAGAATATACTCATGGGAAATACATGAATATGTTGACAGATATTATCTCCATTCATCAAAGCACATTTTGTAAGTAGTTTTTAATATTTCTTTATGCTTCTCTGGATGCTCTAAATTTTCTAAAATTAAGATCTACTGTTTTAATCCGAAAATGTTGAGTAAAATAAGGAAAGTAAAAGTTCTGTTGCTGACTCTGAAAATGATTGCATGCATAATTGCAGAAATGGCTAAGATGGCCAAAGCAACACCACATATTGGAATCATAGAGAGCCTTCTGAAGTGTATTTTATGAGATTTAATAGCACTCTTTGTACATCTTCTGTTGCATCAGTTTTAAAGCCACTTCCCACTACTTTACTCCACACCACTTTGGAAAAGTGAACCGTAACATTCATACCGTAGTTTCCCTAGATGAATAGTTGCATCAGGAATCAATAGAAGACTCCATGTTTTCACAATCCCCCAAAATGAAAGTACTTTTATAGCAAGTCGGTATGAATAATGTATTTTATATTTTGCTGCCTCGATTGGTTGATTGACCTCTTATCTCATTATTAAAATCTTTAAATGTGCAAAGTCCACCCCTGTTTTCTATCCTGGTATTAAAATCAAAACTTCATAATTTGGAGGACTTCATTAGATACAGAGAAAAACGATTTCTCCTTTCCATGAGTTTAAATGGAAGAAGTTCACAAAAAAAATATTGTGGTTGAGAATTTATATGTATCCAAGCACCGAATTTTAGAATTATAATTCCCATAAAAATGTCTCTAATAACAATTTATATATAGTTATTTCATATAGAGTTGGCTTCCTAAATCATAGACATTTGCTGTGTGTGCAGCGTCATCAAGTTTACAGCTATACTGGGAGCACTATTTTCAACATCTTAACTCTAGTATGTCTGCATTATTAAACATCATTGCATGGCTTTAAATATGCAACGACCCAAACTTAGAATGATTCCTCTTTTGTCCATATTTCAAACCAGTGTTACCTAATATGGCTCTAAACTGTCCTGTATTAAAGACTCAGAAATAGTCAGACAAGGATGATAAGAACTCAACACAAAGTTCAAACCACTACAAATCATTAGCATGGTCCTATTACAGACCGTGAAACCCAAAGTCTACCCATCTCACATTTAGATGGTTTTCAAGAGTCAAATGAATGACCTTCTTTTCCCTAGGTTGGTACTCATGAGAAAAATGGTTATTAAAAAAAGGAAAAGTGATAAAGCTGACAGTCATTACACATTCTCATATAGGATTTAATGGCAATGCAAGGATTCTTTTAATTTATTATACAGTGGATACATTTCAAGCAAATTTCACATGCATCCTAATTTAGAAGGATATGAATAATCTTAGCTATAATAATCAGTACCACCTTATCTTAAACTGTCCAAGATTTGTAAGACTGACATGAATAGATGAGCTATGCTTTGTTATTTTCACCTTATTCTGTAAAAGGCAGGGTTAACCATCCAGTTTTCCAGGTCAAATCCTAGTGATCCAGTTTTGTACCCATTTCCCACTTCTATCCTATCTATTGCGCGCGCGCGCTCACACACACACACACACACACACACACACACACAGCCCATTTTATCACCAAGTGAAAGGGAAACATGAATTCCCTTGAAGCAGGTAATGACAGCCGATGATGAAAGTTCCTACAAAGGGCTACACAGTCTAGGAAACACCACAGACTTTTGTCTAGGAGTAGAAAATTTCAGTGGGCATTTGGTCCCCAGATCATCAGTTTCTTTTCATTATTCAAAATGGATAGATCCGTTACCTTCTGAACACCCCTTGATGTGGTAGGGATGGCTATCTACAAGGTGGTCCCTAGATTTACAGCTTTCATAAATGCTCCTCAAGAAAGTGATGAAAGCCAATTTGCAAAGCAGATTTGCCTAACATGCCCAGGTTCTAGTTGTGCCTAAGATTTTTTTCTACCAAAGTCAATCCATCTCCTAAATCCCTCTCCTCTTCCATGCCCCTTACCATGCTATAATCACATGTCTCTTGCCCTCCTCCTCCACCATCTCTGCTTTGCAATATTACTAAAGATTCTTCTAACATTCTGATGTGGCTGATTTGAAATGGTTGTGTAGAGAAAAACTAATTATTTCAGAAGCTACTATGAAATTCTCATGCTCAGCACCTCTTCAGGGGAATATTCACTTACTAGATGAAAACTCCCATAAACTGATATTTCAAGGTCCGATGGTCTACTTATGTGGAATCACGTATGCACCAAAAAGAGAGGGAAACAGAGGGAGGAACTGGTGAAAGGATAAAGAATTACTGGAGTGAGAGTTTATTAGAAGAATCATAATAAATTTTATTACATCACATACTATGTGGTTTGAGACTTAAGTATCCTACTCCATTTCCCCTAAGAGATGACGCAGAGAATGTTACTTTGCCAACTCCAACCCTCTCTCCATGGATAGCACGATGATATAGATGCAAGAGTCCACTGGTTCTCAAATGTTGGTAGTCATCACCACCACCTCAAGAGCATAATGAAACACATAGGCTGGTCCTCAACATGAGAGTCAGGTTTGATAGGTCTAAAGTGGAGCCTACAAATTTTCATTTTTAATAAACATCTAGCAGCTGGCATTGCTGGTGGGACAGCACACTTAGAGGACCCCTGGTTAACCCATATTAATTTGATCCTATTAAAGAACTCATCTCACTTTGATTCCAACCTCAAGTTCCTATGCAGAACTACAGAGGGCAATTTTTTATCTCAGCAAGAGGAAATCCAAGGAAAGCATCACATTAGTTATTGCTTCACTTTACAGGTGACCTCAAGTGTAATATAGTGAAAAACGTGGTGCTTCCTAGGAGATAGAGAATAATAGCCAAACTTAATAACTGATGAGAAATAAAACTTTAAGTTTAATACACACACACACACACACACACACACACACACACACAAGCCACTTCATATCACTTTTGTCCTCCCTATGAGGAAGAGTAAAGAGTCACAAAAATCACTTTACCTTCTTAAGGTTGAAGTTTGCTATATTCAATTTGATGTGAGTTATCATTTCTTATGAGATATACTAAAGAAGAGAAAGACCATCATCTTCTAGGCTTTCATCTATGAAGGTGACTGTGCCATTCTAACTCCTAGCCAGACATCGGGATATCACCATAAGATATAATATCAATTCCCCCATTCCACAAGCAGAAAAGACTCTTACCAATGCAACTTGTTAAAATTAGATGATCAGATTCATTTGGCACTTAGAGCTACATGTTCCTTCCTTTGCCTCTCTGTCCCATCCTCATTGTCTTCCTTTTCTTCCTTCCACTCTTGAGTAAATTTATCCACCAGTCACTCACTCCTAGGGACTATAAGGCTCTGACACTAAATGGATTTTATGGGATACTCTGGCAGTCCAGGAATGCTATCTGAAAACACTGTTAAGAGATAAGTGTTCAAGAAACACGTGGCCAATAGCTAATGAAAATTAAAGCATGTGAATGAGGACAAGAGGAAAACTTGGGGATATAATCTGCTTCCGTCTTTGTCACCTAGAAGATGGACCTATCCTTAATTTAATACAGAATTTGAGGCATGAGAATTAATATCACTACTTTTGTCAAAATGGCTTAACCACTTGATCCATGAAACTCTTGGCCAGGTATTTGAACCTACAACCCATAAACAATTTCACTGTTGCATAACATTTCTGAAAATTAATTTTTAGAAACAGTTTTTCATCTGAGCCAACAGCTCCCTTTTTTGAATAGATTGCTCACCTGGGCAAAGAGCTTGCTTACCAGGCAGTAGTTTATCATGGTTCATTTGAAACATTCCCACCTCCATATGTATCCATCAACACTAAACTATCATGCCATTGACTTTATCCAACTTTGATCAGTTTCCCACCTTTTAGTCAATATCTTCCTCCAAACTGTCCATTCTGAAATCTCATAGAGATTCTGCCAAAGCAGTGTTCTATTACTGCATTAGGTGTAATAAACAGCTTTGCTTGATCAAAAGTTTTCCTGGATGTTAGTTAGGTGAGAGGATTTGAAAGTCAACATGAAGAGAAAGAGTGTTAATGCTGAACCCATTGATTTTGAAGGCTCTATACAATATTCCAGCAAGCACTCCCAAATATCATTTGGAAATCTTGATCTTTCACAAAAATAATTTCAACGTTAGCAAAAATTCAAATAATAGCTAGCATTTAGCCAGAAATTACTACCTTCCAGGTGCTCTCTTAGGATTTTACATGTGCTAAGATTCAGAACAACCTTTTGAGGTAAGCATGCTTATCCCTGTTTTACCAATGTATGAGAAGATTAAAGGGGCAAAAGGGTGGCTCAGTCAGTTAGGCCTCCGAGTTCGGCTCAGGTCATGATTTCACAGTTCGTGAGTTCAAGCCCCACGTCAGGCTCTGTGCTGAGAGCTCAGAGCCTGGAGCCTCCTTAGGATTCTGTGTCTCCTTCTCTCTCTGCCCCTCACTGCTCACATTCTGTATCTCTCTCTTTCTCTCAAATAAATAAATAAATAAACATTAAAACAAAAACTTTAAAAAAGATTAAAACACAATGGGTAAATAACTAGCCCAAGGACACAAAGCTAGTTAACATCTCTAACAACTCTACTATGTTGTCTCTTTATGAATGACTTGTTTCTCATTTATTTCAAAACAGTCCACCTTCATATACATATATATCATAGTATTTGCCTAGTAGCATCCAAAATGTTATCATTACAGTATAATTTTATTTGTGTATATTTAGAGACCTTTAAAATTGCTTTTTGTGATTGATTTCCATGACATTTTTAAATACCAAAAAATTCTTATATTTGTGCTGGTATAATTTGAAAAGATACATTTGGCCATCTTTTTAAAAATTACACATAATCTGGGGTTTCTTTTTCAATTTCCAGAAGGAAAAAAAGTTAAATTTTATGTCTTGCATTGCCCAGCTTATCCTTGGCAGGTGTAGAATGGAAACCTCATGTTTTTTCACACCTAAATACATGCACTTTACAAGCAACAGAAAAAATCTATTTCTTTGACATTTTTGGACTGTGTTTATTTCTACCAGTGGTATCTTTTTAAAGAATTTAGGAAAAAGCATCAATTATCAGGAAATGATAGCCAAAAACAGTAAAAAATAATAATAATAATGTGTCTGTTAAATAGATCACTTTTGTGAACATCATCTACAAGACCTACCCACTGATTATACTCCCTGATTTGCCTTCTAGGGTCATAGGTTTTCACTGTCATACTTTTCATGTCTTGATGATAACTCTGTTCAGCAAAGACAGCTGGCTTTGATCCACCATGGGGCCCTGCTACTCAAAAATGTGATCTGTGAATTGTCAGCAGATGTTTTGCCCAGGAACTTGCCAGAACTGCAGAATCATGGGGCCCAACCCAACCCAGGCTTACTGAATCAGAGACATGATCTCTCCACTGTTCCTATATACCTTAAAGTGTCATACATACAGCCATCAGCGTAAGTGTAAGTAAAAAATCCTGTTCCTCCTTGAAATTTTTGATGCACTGGGATCTTTATGCCTCACCTAGTAATAAGTAACAGTGAGCTCATGCAGCCACATCATTTTAGAGAAAATATACTTAGGTAGGATTAATTGAGAATAAGTTACACCTGTATGTTAAAAACAGGATTTATTTTTTCTCATAATTTTATACAAATTATATTGCCCAAAGTCATCCCTGAGTTCTTGCATTTTATTAACCCACTGACCATAATCTGCTTTCGAAAGTTCATCTATTCCATTCATTATGAAAACATTCTCTTGTATGACTATTAAGTTTGACATTTGAATTTAAAATGTCAATAAATGCAGAGACAAGAGCCTGTGAGCAATCAGAGCATGCCCTTCATTTTATTTAAAAGTAATGGGAATATTGTCACTTTGAGGTTCTGTTAACATTTTGTAAAACAACAAATAAAAAACCTTTAAGGGCAATAATACACAGAAAAATAATGTGAACACTGACCGTCTTGCCTCATGGCAACTATTTATATCATAACCACATAATGCTCATAAAAATTAGAACTGCAAATATTTTTGGTAATTATGAGGAAGCTAAATGGCAGGCATTAGGCATATAGATACCATGTAAAAAATCAGATAAATTAATATCGTTAATATGTAATAATGATGGAGAAACATACTGATGCAATTGTCTTTTTTCCAAATAAAGCATGTCAGTAATGATCTTCACTAAAATCCATCTTCTATGTCTCCAAAGAAATCAGCTTAATTATGTTGTCTTTTGCCTGATATAGACTTTGGTCATTCAATTCCATTTGTTTGGATCGATAAAGCTCCAAATTACCATTCTTATCTGTTTGCTTTCTTTGGGTCATTGCCTAATTTCCTTTATGATTTAAGAAAGAATTAGATTAAAAAAACTTCAAGCCAATGCCTTGTCACCAACCTTTTTGACAGTTTTGTATTCGAACGGCCTGTTCCCAGCTTCTGATGCTAGCAAAGATGTTAGTGCTGAGACCACTTATAATTATAATGCTTATTAGTATTTTGTACCAATATCCCTTTCATCTGAAGAGTTTTAGGTGCTTTATAATCACCACATAAGCTTCAAGTCAGAGACTCCCACTGAGATCAAGAGGGAGCTGAAGAATAATTTCTATCAGCAACTGAAGGAGGATTTAAGTTAGGAAAAATAAATTGCCAAGCTTTTGACAGCATTAACACCTGCTCCCTATATATCTGATTATTGATGTTCAAATCCACAGGTAGTCAGGATTACATGGTGTTTAATCCTAGAACAACAAGCTCTTATGTTTAAGAAGTTAGTGTTGCTCTAACTTAAGACATAGTCCTCACTTAAATCGGGACTATGTTTCTGGCCTTATGATATTGTTTGACCCACAATGCCATATTTTATGCCAAATATTTTAAGTAACTATGATTTGATTCCAAGAGAAGTAAAAAAAAAAACCAGTCATGAACATGAAGAGCATAACATAATGCAGGCTTTAATTTTTAAAAAATTTTTAAAAAAAATTTTAACTGTATTTATGATAAATATGGAGGAAATACAAACTAAATAAATATAAAATAAAAATTAGCCTGACAATACCAAAAAGAAATAATCACGATTAATATATTTGTGTGATATATTATAGATGAATCTACACACATCAATATGTCTACACTTTTAAATATAAATAAAATAATCTGTATGCTTTTGAGCCTGGTTTTTAACTCCTTTAATACATTAATGATACTATTAACAGTTTGCTTTTCTCAATGTATTGACCCTCCTTCTAATTCCTCTTTCTTCTCCCTTGGGGTCCATCAGACACTCATCACTAAAACCAGTTTTCTTTCTAGAAAGTGCTCTGTATAAGTCAATGATACCTCCCAAAGTCATAAGGTCCAAACCCTGGTAAATGTTACCATGCTTGGAAAAGAGGTCTTTGCCATTAAAGCTGATTTAATAATCTCGAGATGGGATATTTATCCTGGATTATCCAGGTGGGCCCTAAGTGCACTGGCATGATTTTTATGAGAAAAAAGTAGGAGGTCTGATACACACAGATGGGGAGATGAAGACAGAGGCAGAGATGAGGGTGATGTGGCCACAAGCCACGAATGTCTGATGGAATCAGAACCTGGAGTAAGTAAGGAACCATTTTTTCCCCCTGGACCCTCCAAAGGAAGGGGCAGAGCCAACCAACACCATGATTTCAGCCCAGTTAAAATGATTTGGGATTTCTGATCACTACAACTGTAAGATAATAAATCTGTTTTGTTTTAGGTCACTGGGTTTGTGGTAACAAACTATCGAATGCTTCCAACATTGTCTCCTGGCTTCTTCCATTACCTGCATGTTCAAAACCCAGTCAAGTGACCCAACCACCTACATCCTATAGGCAGGCCCACAAGTAGCTGAACACTGCTGCATGAAGCATTCTGTAGAATTGATTATTGTCCTTAAAGTCAAGTTGCCCAGCCACGATGGACCTTCAACATTGCCTGGCCAGGTCATTTTTCTTTTCTTTTCTTTTCTTTTTTTTAAATGTTTATTTATTTTTGACAGAGAGAGAGAGAGAGAGAGAGCGCCAGAGCATGAGCGGGGGACGGGCAGAGAGAGAGGGAGATACAAAATCCGAAGCAGGCCCCAGGCTCTGAGCGGTCAGCACAGAGCCCAAAGCAGGGTTTGAACTCACAGACCGCGAGATCATGACCTGAGCCGAAGTCGGAGGCTCAACCGACTGAGCCACCCAGGCGTCCCCAGGTCATTTTTCTGCTGACTCACTGCCCTCACACTGTTCAAGAAGCTTCCATCTTTAACAGGCCTCTTGTTTGACACCACATTCTTTCCCGCACCAACACAGTCTATCATTCACGTCTAAGGCAAAGACATTTATAAATAAAAAAAGACCATGCAGGCTTCAATTCCTCATACCGAAGTCAGTCCTCTTCATAAGTCAATCTTCTATTTCTTCTGTTTCATTGAATTTTTTCATTTATTTAAAAAAATTAATGTTTATTTAGTTTTGAGAGAGAGAGATAAAGCATGAGTGGGGGAAGGGACGCGAGCAGGGGAGACACAGAATCCAAAACAGGTTCCAGGTTCCAAGCTGTCAGCACAGAGCCCGACGCGGGGCTCGAACCCACGAACCATGAGATCATGACCTGCGCCGAAGTCGAATGCTTAACCAAACCAGGAACCCCTGTTTCATTGAAATTTCTCCTGAAAGTAGAAGTCCAATAGCATCTCTGCTCAACTTAAAGACAAATTAAAGCCTTCTTCTCAGTAATGGGAAATCATTTCTCATCAATCCCATATGTTTTGGCTTAAGTTTCATTAAAGGTATAGTTGAATCTAGAGAATACACAGTGTCTCTGATTTTATTGTTTTTCAGGAAATTTATGAGGATGTGAAAATACCAGTGCAATTCCTTTTGGAAACACCATATGTTGTGTTCAATATTTTACATTATTTAGAGAGAAAAGATAAGGAATAAATCCTGTATCTATTGTGTACCAGTTTTTTTTTAAAGAAAAACATTTAAGGATAATCTGTATCTATTATGTTGTATTTGCCACCAAGTGAAGTTCCTGTTTGAGCCTTTTAACTAAAAAAAGATAAGAAAACTTCCTGTAATGTTGAAATGTTTTTTTTTAATGATTCAAAGGATTTAAATAATGAATAACAAACCATATATAATTAATAATATAACACACCATAAATAATTAGTGATTTTTAAAGAATTTGTTTACTAGAATATTTATTTAACAGTGTTTTTTTTGTTTTTTTGTTTTTTTTTCACTTACTGCTATTACTGCATAGGTCCCGGGAGGTAATTTTTTACATACTCTCCTTGCAATAATTAACCTGTGATCTTGACTTGAGAGAGCTAAGCACAAATAGTCAACTCATGTAAAAGACCTAATATACACTCTTACAATTAGAAATACATCTAAGGCTATTGTATGGGGGAATTTATTATTTCACAGGCTGATACATGAACCCATCAAATTACTTTAAAACATAATACACACACTTCAGCAGAATTGCACACACTCTCTTGGTTGCTCTTTTAAGAAAGGCTCAAACCACCCATAGCATTAATTTTAAGAAGGCCTCAATTCAGAATTTACTATAATAAGGATGTTGGTTACCAACATTTTCCTGCAGGTAGAGATTTAAAGGATTTGAAAGAATAGTGATGTTTCAAGAGTAAAAAAAAAAAAACATTTAGGACAAGCTTTGATTGGTGTTCTTTTAGGGCAAAATTATCTATGAGGGTTGGGTTTTGGCAAAGAAGAAAGATCCCGACTGCCTTTCTAGTACTTTGGGCATACAGTATCAGTCCCCTATACATTGGGGGGGTTTTCCAGGCTGCACAAGATAATATGAGTTTTCTTGTAGCAACTGAAAGAAAACCTGGATCTAATATCTTGCATAAGCTTCTCTGATATCTCATTATTCTTACTTTCCTCTTATTTCTCAAGTCAATAATATTGATACTTTGCTGGCTTTTGTTCATTTTCCTAATTTCCAAATTTTGGTTGGTTCCAAAATATCGTGTGTGTGTGTGTGTGTGTGTGTGTGTGTGTGTGTGTGTGTTTTCTTTTACTTTTCTAATCTTACCCTTGGATTTTTATTGCATTGTTCTAAATAACCCGCAGGTACACATCCCCAGCTAACCTTCCTTTTCTGGAACCCAACTGCCAAAGCCAATGCAGTATCTGCATATATATACCCACAGTTTAACTTTTGATCAAAACACCCATTGGTTCTTTCTCCAGCCTTTCCCAGATGAGTCAACAATACCATCATGTTTTAGAATAGTTTTAAATTTACAGAAAAATTGAGCAGGTAGTACACAAATTTACCATATATACCCCTTCACATACACAGACTCATATGACTCCCTTATGAACACCTTGCAACAATGTGGTACATTTATTACACTTAATGAAATAATACTGATACATTATTGCTAACTAAAGTCCATTGCTTACATGAAGGTTCACTGTGTTGTACAGCTTTATGGAATACATGATGTCATATGTCCACCATTACAGTAACATACAGTATATCTTCATCAACTACTAAAGAAAACAAGAACCGGACAGTAATCAAAGAGGTTAAAATCATCTTTGATTCACGGACTATTGTAATAGGAGAAAAGAGACCTAGTATATAACTGGGTTCAATTCTGATACAGCATGAACAAATGGGGATTTGTGGCCAACAAGCAGTGTGGTGGTCAGGAGATGGAAAATTGCTAAGAGGAAACATCAGAGGCCAGAAGGGATTCTGGATAAATCAATTTGGCAATATTCTTGGTGAAGGCAGACCAGGGTGATCAGATATCAAAGGTAGGGTGTTCTCTCTAACCTGGCTTAATAGGATTCTTGCTACAACTAGACAATGCAGGTTCTGTAGGATAGATGTCAAGGTTGAGGACTAGAGGGGATAGCGGGCTTGATTACAGTTTGGTTAAGGAGAGAGTCTTTGTCCAACCTAACAATCTCCTGTGCCTTAGTTCTTCATCTTTCAACTAAACTATCTGCCACTCCCTAGTCTACTGGAAACCACTGATCTTTTTACCGTCTGTATAGTTTTGCCTTTTCCAGAACATCATATACTTGGAATCATAAAGTATGGAGGCTTTATGTATGCTTATGTTTATGTATGTATGTTTTCTCTAACTTAGTAATATGCATTTAAGATCACACCACATCTATTTGTGGCTTAAGAGATCTTTTATTTTCATCACTAAATAATATCCCATTGTATATATGTACCATAATGTATTTATCCATTTATTTATTGAAGAACTTCTTAGTTACTTCTTTTTTGATAATTATGAATAAAGCTCCTGTAAACATGCATATGCAAGTTTTTGTGTAGACAAAATCTTCAAATCAATTGAATAAATACCAGAGGCACAGCTGTTGGATTGCATGGTAAGACTATGTTTACCTTTGTAAGAAACTGCTAAACTGTCTTCCAACTGGCTCTATCATTTTGCATTTCCACCAGCCATGAAAGGATTCCTGTTGCTCCACCATCACGTCAGCATTTACCCCTTTCATTTTGGGGGATTTTAGGCATTCTAACAGTTTTAGATATCTTGTTGTTTTAATTTTCAATTTCCTAGTAATATATCATGTTGAACACTCCCTTATATGCTTGCCTGCTATCTGTATATTTTCCTAGTGGTGGCATCTGTTCATACATTTTGACCATTTTTTAAATTGGTTGCTTGTTTTTTTATTCCTTCATCAGACATGTGTTTTTGTTATTATTTTTCACATTTATTTAATTTTGAGAGAGACAGAGACAGAGTGAGAACAGGGGAGGGGCAGAGAGAGAGGGAGACACAGAATCCGAAGCAGGCTCCAGACTCTGAGCTGTCAGCACAGAGCCTGACACGGGACTCAAACACACAAACCATGAGATCACAACCTGAGCTGAAGTCAGGTGCTTAACCAACTGAGCAACCTAGGCGCCCATATCAGACATGTGTTTTACAACTATATTCTCCCTACCTGGGATTATCCTTTTATTATAACAATGTCTTGCACAGAGGAAAGAAATTAATTTTAATAAAGTGCACCTTATTAACATTTTCTTGTATTGATTATGCTTTAGGTACTGTTTAAAAACACAAAACCAAAACCAAGATCCCGATCTTCCCTTTTGCTATCTTCTAGTAGTGAAGTTTTTTATTTTACATTTTAGATCTACAGTCAGTCCTTTTTGAGTTAATTTTTGTGAAACGTGTGAGATTAGTGTCTAAGTTCACTGTTTTTTGCATATTGATATCCAATTTTTCAGCACTATTTATTGAAAGACTGTCTTTTCTCATTTGAGTTGACTTTGCTCCTTTATAAAAGATCACTTGACTCTATGTGTCGGTCTATTTCTGAGATCTGTATTCTGTTCCATTGATCTATTTGTCAATTCTTTTACCAATACTATGCTGTCTTGTAGTGTAGCTTTATGCTGAGTCTTGTATTCAAGTAGCAGTAGTCCTCCAACTTTGTTTTTCTTCAGTAATGTGCTGCCATTCTGGGTCTTTCCTTGTAAGCTTTAGATTCAGTATGTTGGTATGATAAAATAGCTTGCTGGGATTTTTGGGGGCTGAGTAGAATATATTTATCAACATGGGAATAATTGACATCTTAAAAATGTTGTTTCTTCTAACCCACGAACAAGGAACGTATCCCTGTTTATTGAGATCATCTTTGACTTCTTTCAACGGAGTTTTGTGGTTTTCCTAACAGAGAACCTATATATTTTTGTTAAATTTATATCAAAACATTTCCCTGTTGTTTTTGTTGTTGTTAATATTGTAAACGGTATTGTGTTTTCAATTTAAATAAAAATCGTTCATTGCTGATACATAAGAAAGCAATTGACTTTTTTTTTTTCAACGTTTTTATTTTTGGGACAGAGAGAGACAGAGCATGAACCGGGGAGGGGCAGAGAGAGAGGGAGACACAGAATCGGAAACAGGTTCCAGGCTCTGAGCCATCAGCCCAGAGCCCGACGCGGGGCTCAAACTCACGGACTGCGAGATCGTGACCTGGCTGAAGTCGGATGCTTAACCGACTGCGCTACCCAGGCGCCCCAGCAATTGACTTTTATATATTAAACTTATATCCTAAAATCTTGCTATAACTTCTTAGTTCCAGGAGTTTATTTTTGTAAATTCTTTTGGATATTCTACATAAACAATTATGTAATTATCTGTAAGTAAATAAAATTGTATTTATTGCTTTCCAATCGATATACCTTTAACATCTGTTTTCTTTTTTTTATTGCATTGACCAAGACTTCCATTATGATATTGAAAGGAATGGTGAGAGGGGCCATCCTTCCCTTATCCCTAATCTTAAGGAAAAACATCTATTTTCTCACCATTTAGTATGATGTTAGCTGCTGCTTTTATGTAGATTCTCTTTATCTAGTTGAGCAAGTTTCCTTCTGTTCCTAACTTGCTCAGAGTTTTTATCATGATTGGGTGCTGAATGTTGTCAAAGGCTTTTTCCGCATTACCAAGTGGAGCTACATTTTAGAAATTTGGGTGGATATTATTTGTGTGAATATTTCATTTTAAGTTTTTGAAAAACACAAGGACAAATCCTATTATTTTTAACATGCTTTATGACATAACTAGTGAAAACTTTTGTGAAATATATTAAAACTTAAAATCATAAATGTATATTTTTATATACTAGATTCCACCTGTTTTGATTATACAATACATTTTAAATGAGAAAATATGAACCAATTGTAATATCCTCCTTGGGATGAAGTAAAAATATATCTGCTATTTGATCAAGAAAGGAATGTTATTGTTTTGTAGTATACTATGGGACACCGATCTTTGGAAACTTTTGAATGCTGGAGTAGAATTCATCTCTTTAGCATAAACTACTTTGTACAGAAAAAAATATTTTATTTGTAAAATATTTGTTTGAGTCATTTACATTGAGTTATAATTCACACGCAATAAAATGCACCTATTTTAATTGTATCGTTCAATGACTTTTTTAGAAAATGTAGACAGTTGTGTAACAAACACCACAGTCATGATGCAGAACGTTTCCCTAATCCAGAAAGTCCACTTGTGCCATTTTGTAGCCAGTCTCCTCCCTCACAACCAGAACCTTTCACAACCACTGATCTGCTTGTTGTCACTGTTCATTCCGCTTTTTTCTAGAATTGTGTGTCAATGCAATCATACGTTATGTACTCTTCTGCGTTCCTTTTCTGAGGCTCAATGTAATACTTTTGAGATGCTCCATGTTATGACTACAGAAAATATTTTTCTTCATAGATTAAATGGAACTTTAGGAAGGTGAAAGAAATCTAACAGGATGTTCAGGGGTGGCCAAGACTTGTCTGTGTCTCAGCATCAATTTTCCTTACAGACTGGCCCTTTTGTGGCAGAAAATAGGCACATGAAGTCAAGATCTGCAGTTAGTGCATCTGGAGTGTATCCAATTTGTAATCCAGCCGACATTGAGATGATTTATTATAATACCACTTTTTTTTCCTTTGGTAAATTTTTGAGGTTCCTTATCCATTGTTATTGATAAAATTATTACTGACCAGGTCACTCCCCTTCAGGCTGACTGAAACCTTGGGTATCTTGCAAGCAAAATGTGGGAGTGTGATGTGATGTAAACAGAGAGCAGTCTCAGAAAAGACACAAATGATGGAAATGTAGAGGTGTGCTTCATGTTTCTTTTCAGTGTAACTGGACTTTTTCCAGCTGGCTCTGTGAAAACGTCAAGCTGGTATGATCTGGCCCTGGGAAGACTTATGAATTTTTAAAATGTATAACAATGGGTATATTTTCAGAATTGGAATATAACAGCAGTCTGTGCTGATTGAAATGATCTAGTAGAAAGGAAAAAAAAACTGACGATGCAGGGGAGAGCAGGGAGAGCCATTGGTGCCATGTGCATTACTGGGTGAGGGTGTTTGAGTGCAGGAACAGAGGTGCTGGCCTGTGTAGGCGCCTCCTAAACAGTGTTTCCATGCTATACCATAAGCTATACCTGAGCTTAAGCACAAATATAGATGGTGGAAAGGTGTAGTGGTGAAACTTTATGAAGGGCTGAGGGTAGGATGGAGGCTAGAACCTGGAGAAGCTTAGATACTGGAAGAACATCTAAATACTGAGAGTCTTGGGATGTTGAAATCCCTGAGTGTGGTGGAAGGGGCAGTGCTAATGTGACCATGAGTCAGGAGCTAAATGTTCTAGAAGTGTAGGAAAGAGATGAGGATTTGGAATAGGACTGCAAGGAGTGGAATTGTGTGCTATAATTTTATATTCTTAAATTCAAAGCTGATGGCTAGAGGGGAGTGACATGTGAACTGTCTGGAAGTGGCCACGAGGAACAAGGAAGACACCTCCTCATCCCCAGGTCAAAGTCATAAGATGTAGGAGAGAGAAAAGGTCCCACTTGAGAGGACTGCCAAAGTTAGAAGCTTTCTCCACGAAGTTTCAGTTATTTGGTAGAGCTAGAAAGTCAAGGGCACATTGAGAGAAGAGATCAATCTTGTGGAGATTTTGCTGCTGGCAGACCAGAAGTTCCCAAGAGCAATAAGGATGATTTGAAGAGTTGGAGGTAAAATTGGAAATGGAGGGTCACAATAGAGGCTGTATGAAGTAGCATGTGGATCACACTCAGGATGACCCAGAGGTCCTAGGCTTCTGTGGAGACTACCATAAGAAAGGTTAAAGGTCATAATGAGACTAACACAGATGGTCTCAAGGCAGAGGGTGGTGGTGAGGGCTTAGTGTTTTGGGGGAAAGAAGGGTTGCTGTCTTTCCAGAAACAACTAGATTTCTGTTTCATCCTGCCAATGAAACAATGGGGGTCAAGTACAAAAGGCTCTTTTCCACAAACAGGAATCTTTGAGGATGCCTTTTCTAAGAAAGAATCTCTGTCCTAGTCAGATACCCTAATTTGAAGGAAGAAATTAGATAGATGATAGATAGATAAATGGTAGATTGTTAGATGAGATTGATAGTTGATAGATAGATAGATAGATGACAGATGGTAGACAGAAAAATGATAGATAGACAGATAGATAGATAGATAGATAGATAGATAGATAGATAGATGATAGATAGACAGACAGATAGATACCATGTGCTTGGCTTCCTTTTCCAAATAATTGAGGGCTTTAGTGGTAAGTAGGGGAGGTAGTAACTCTTCTATACATCTCTCTAAGATTTACGGGACACACTTTCTGGGAAGAGGATGCTGAAAAAGATCTCTTTAGAATTTTAATGCAATATTTAGTGCTGAAGTTCTGACCTATTTCACATTTGGAAAAGTTTGATTAAATTCAGCCTCACACCAGAATAATGAACCCATTACATATAATCAAAGTTACACCATTGGTCTAAATATATTTTATGTGGAAGATTTCTCATTCATATAGTCAACCGCAACAAAATTTAATATAAAATTTAGAAATATTGGATTGATACCTGGTAATGGAGTTATTTTTCCTTGGTAGCTTTACTTAAACAGTAGGTTTTAATCTACATGTATCTATGTACCATATTAGATATCTAAAAATAAATTATCACTGAGAAGCAATCATGTGTGTTCTATATACTAAAGGGTGAACAGAAGTAGTCTGAAAAAATTTCAATCTATTGTTTGCTTCAGGGTTAAATTTGGTTTGTGTAGCCATCCAATTCTTAGCCTTTTTAAAAAGTTTTTATTGTAAATTTTACATTCAATTATATGTGTAATCTCACTATCCTGTAATCAGTTAAGTCCCAAATAAAATCTTTGAGTTCTGTCAAACTTCCATTTCACAGGAAGAGATGGTGTTATGACCCAGAGAAGACAGCACATGAACATGAAATCAGCCAGGAGTGATTTTCTTCAAATATTAACACTTATTTTAGAGTCGGTGCATTTTTATAACTGCCTGGAGATTTGAAATCCCACTGTTTCATTGGCTGCAGATATCAGACATTGCAAAGGGTTTACGAGTGGGACTTTAAGCCTTGGCATGAATTGGGATCTGTGATCACAAAAGGTCTTTTAGTCCTGTGGCCCTCTGGTTGGCCTAATGTCATCCAAGCAGTGATTATTTTGTATGTCTCAGAAGGATAAACTTTATGCATCTTGTAAAGTTGCATAATAAGTTATGAAGAGAAAACTTAAAAGTCCTTTTTGAGTAAACCTACAGACACCTAGCCATTTACAATTTATTTATTTCACTATTGGAAACCTTATCTTCTGCTTAACTGTTACAGTTTAATTAATGTGAGCCTGTAAGCTGGAATTAATTTATCTAGTAACTAAATTTTATTTTTTAAGCTTATTTATTTTGAGAGAGAGAAAGAGAGACAGAGAGAGACAGAGACAGAGAGAGAGAGAGAATCCCAAGCAGGTTCCAAGCTGTCAGTACAGACCCATCACAGGGCTTAAAGGCAGGAACCATGAGATCATCACCTGAGCCTAAATTAAAGGTTGGACGCTTAACCAACTAATCCACCCAGGTGCCCCTATCTAGTAACAAAATTTTAAATCACTTCTGTGTTTATTTAATGGTTTTATCCACCACAAAGTAGATATTTAAACTATAACATTAAATGTAATAACCAATAATGTTAAAAAGTGAACATTAAGCTTTACCTAGTAATTTCAAGTGCTTTTATCTGCAATTTTATTTTTTAGTAGGAATCAGATGATGTCTCTGGTAGTTTCTTGTAATAATTTTAATTATTTAAACTCAAAATAACGTTAAATTATAGTGTTAACATTAGGAACACATCTTTTGGATGTACAATAGGACTTCGAAAGCAGTGTACCTTATAAAATAATGTGAATATCATTGAAGAAGATACCTTTACTCCTGGGTATTTTCAATATGGTCTGATTGAGCTGCCTGAATTTAATCTTGAAATTCATCATGGTTCTTGTTGGCCTGAGTCTTTAACCTGAATAAACAAGTTAAACAGAACAGAGAGAGCCAAAAGATTCAGACTAAGCACAAACTGAGACCTAACAAAGGATTTTTAGAAAGGATATCTCATGTTTTCTTTTTTTCCCTTCCTATTTTCCCTACCCCCGCCCTCCAATGCCAACTTCCCCTTCTGGAGATTTCAAGAGAAAAGCTCAGCTCCTGCATTTGGCTGTGGAAGGT
Organism: Prionailurus bengalensis; assembly: GCF_016509475.1. NCBI lineage: Eukaryota > Metazoa > Chordata > Mammalia > Carnivora > Felidae > Prionailurus > Prionailurus bengalensis. The sequence continues at coordinate 230,800,974 of NC_057343.1, forward strand.
CTTTAGCTGCTTCTGTCACACACCGCTAATTGTTGTGGAAGAGAAAACAACCGATTCATACTAATCATTATGAAACAGTTGAGCTACTGGTGTAGTAATGCAGGATATCTTTTCCATAACAATTTGTGAAAATGACTCTGATGCCACTTGAGGAGCCACAATAATTTCAGATAAAGGACACCCGTTTAAATTCTGTTACATCACATAAGACTTAGTTGGATACCAGGCGAGAATTCCATACCCTACTCTGGCTTTAGGAAAACAATTATTTTCTGGCCAACTGACCGCCTAAGACCAATTTTTGATTTGCTGGCAATAAACTAGTCTAAGGAGCTTCATGTGAATAGGGAGAAATAGAACCAATTTTAGAACTGGCTTCTACGTACCCAGCCAGCTGAGCTATGTTTGATAAAACACCTTGAGCGGGAAAGAGTCAATCAACAGCTCTCTTTTTCCAAAAGCAGTTTAAAAGTTATAGTTATTTCTACATAGTTTGTTTCCTTGTTTCCAAAATTTCTACCCATAACTGAACTATGTGGTTTTACACCCATTATGGCATTAGCATAACATATTAAGAACCCAGCCTCTAGATACAAACCCCCTTGTGTAGAATCCTGATTCCACCTTCTGTTAAAAGGATGGTCCTCGTCAATTTATCTAAATCTCTGCTTTTTAGCTTCCTTATTTGTAACAGTTGAAGAATGACACGATTGCCAATTTTGTGGGACTGTAAAAATTTGAAGAGATAATATATGTATTTCGAATAGTCTGTGGCACACAGTAAATGATGAAAAATGTGAGCTATTATTTCCCTCAAGATCATTTGCAAGTCTAAACACAGGGCAGGTAATCATTGTACACATGCAAGGCTTAAGCTGATAAAAAGCAAACTTCCAGGTATCATACAATAGAGAGTTGCAAAGTTCACTTGCAGGAAAAAAAAAACTAAATAAATAAATATCCAAGTTGGTTTGAAGTTAGTCTTACGTGATTATTTAATCTTTAAGAAAGCATAAATTTCTATGGAAAAAGACTAAGTCCTCTGGCTTAGAGGTCTCGACTTTGTTCTTGACCTTGTCCTTGACTTTGTTCTCGTCCTCACCTGTGCTTGCAGGCATCTGCCGTTTCCAGAGCCATATCCCTTTCTCCCCTGAGTGCTGCTTGCCCTCCTGGTCAACTGAGCTGAAGGCTTAGCTGCTGTAATGCAGAGACTGATCTTGCTTCAACCAGGGGCATGTTCACTTGGGCTCCAGTCACCTCCTCTACCCTTCAATCTTCCTGCACCCTGACCTCTCACCTCTGCCATGAACCCCTCTTGCCTGCCAATTCCACCACTATAACCTTAAGGACATTTCAGCAAAGCTAAATGGCAGGTGCCTCTTCTGGCCACACCGCGTTGTCCTATGACAGCTCTCCATGTGGGTAGACGGACTGCACCCCCATTTTGCAATATGAATCGTATACCCGATATACATGTCCCCTTCTTCCAAGCCTCTGAATGTTTAGCTACAGGGTATTGGGAGACACTCTTTTTGAAGTTGTGCTCCCACAAAACCAAGGTGCATGGGAAGGAGCTGGCTCTTCTCATCCTTCCCTCTTGTGTCCTCCCCCGTCTAGCATGGATCAGACTTTTTCTGACAGAGAGTATGTGTAATGTTGCTTTTGTTTGGAGGATTTGGACTTCAGCCAATGAGCTTCTGTGGGGCTTGGCTTCCCATAATTCTAATGAAGTGAATATGTAGGTGTCACAATGTGTGGGCCAATTCCTTATGAGATTATTTGATATCAACTGAACTGGAAGAAGGCCTCATTTAGTGGCCAATTACTATTACCTCTAAAATAATGTTTTAGTGATAGACTGCTATGTGATTTGGGGCATACAACTCTTAGAGAAGTTCGGAGAATTGGGAACATTTCCAAAACAAAATTTTTCTATTTTAATCTGAAATGAACACACAAAGAATAGATGCTAAATTTAGTCTGATTTTAGAAATAAGTAAATTAAAATAAGGAATGGGTATATGAATTGATTTTTAAAAGCTCCATTCACCTCAACTGACGATGCACTCAGTAACTCATTAATTTTTATGTTTATTATGTTTCAAATCATGAATATATTATATTGCATTATCAATTATTTGTAAGACATTGTATTATTAACAAAGTCAAGAAAAAATTAAAAACAAATCCTGACATTGCTGCTTTTAATGAAATGTTTTTGACTGTCACCTAACTACTCAGTATCTTAGTACTTTCTCCCATCTAAAATGTGACTAACAGTTCACTGTAAGTCATAGACTATAGATACCTGATGAGTTAATAAAAGCACTGGATGTATATTGGGAGATACTATGTGCTAATTAAAAATACCAAACCATATTATAATTACTATAATTACATTATGATTATCATTAATATAGTTTGACAGTTTGTTCATTTTTTATTGCTGCCATAACAAATTATCAGTTTGTTTTGATGCAAATCTCAACAGATTAAATGCAAAGTGTTGGCACCTCTTCGTTTCTTTCTAAATGTTCTAAGGGGGAATCCATTTCCTTGCTTATTTAAGTTATTAACATAGTTTAATTCCTTGTGATTATAGGACTGAGGTCCTTGTTTCTTCCTGGATGTTAGCCGAGGGCAATTCCCATTAAATTCCTTGGTTTATGGTCCCCTTCTTCCATCTTCAGGGCCCCGAAGGCAGGTGAATCACAATGACACTTTGAATCTCTCTTCTCTCCTTTTATTTTTCCTTCTGTTGTTTTTTTCTTGCGTAAGCTTCAGCTTTCATCTTTCACTTTTAAGGAGTAAATTGGACCTACTCAGATACTCCAGAATACTCTTCCATTTCAAACTTATCCTTCATCTCTTTCGCAAAGTTTCTTTTTACCCTGCAAGATATCATAGTCACAGGTTCCAGAAATTGGGAAGTGACACTTTTGAAGTCCATTATTTTGCCTATGACATATAGAATCTAAGCATTTTCATTGGTGTGTCCGTGTGCCAATAATTGAGAGTTTGTGTCAAAACATACCATGTCATGACCTAGATCTATTTATTCTTATTAAAGTTTTGTATTATTTTCATAAGGTCTTGAGTAATAAAGTGCTACTCTAAGTATTGTTGAATATAATCCCTGTCTGTATTTAGCCCATTTTTTTTGATATAAGGTACCAGAATATAAATAAATCTTTTTTTTAATTTTTAAATATTTTTTATTTATTATTTTTGAAAAAGAGAGACAGAATGCAAGCGGTGGGGGGAGCAGAACGAGAAGGAGACACAGAGTCCAAAGCAGGCTCCAGGCTCTTAGCTTTCAGCACAGAGCCCGATGTGGGGCTCAAATCCACGAACAGTGAGATCATGACCTGAGCCAAAGTTGGATGCTTAACCGACTGAGCCACCCAGGCGCCCCAAATAAACCTATTAAATTAAAGGTTACAAAAATGATAACAACCCAAATATAAAAGTACTAGCAAGTTCAATTTAATTATTGATCACGCTTTATCATATGTGATGCATTAAATTCTGTTTATGAGGGTTGGCTAATGGATAGGAAATGCTTAGTATATGATATTAAATATGAAAGGATCAAGATATCAAATAAGTTTCCAGTAATGTGCCAATTTTGTTAAAGAATACAATGCATACAATGATACAAAGAATTCTCTTTCATAATGGAAGTATGATTGGATTACCTTTTACAATTTTAGTATGTATCAACATTACCAACTTTTCTAGAATCAGCTTGCAAGGTTTAATAGAGAGATTGTTTCCTTTTATAAGCACTGGAAAAAAAAATGCTGCCTCTTGGCTTTACCTCCTTTCCCCACTAATCACATGAGAACACATCTCTTTGTGCCTCTTCTCTGGTGTAGTGTAAGAAGGATGGTTCTAATCCAGAAACGTTTGACTAGGTTCATGTGCAAATAGTACCAGCTCTCGTTAGTCAGAAAGAAGACAGTTGCCAAGACATTCTTACCATCCAAAAAAAGTACCTACTTAAGGGTCACAGTTGAAGATTTTGCTATTAAAATTATTTATGATCCATGTATTACAAGCTGCATTGCCATTCATGAACAGTATTTGCTTTCATTTATCAGTATTGTTCCTACTTCACGTAGAATAGTCCTGCATCTTGGAGAACTTAAGTGGATATAGTTTCAAAATTATGTAAGTTTAAAGTGTTAGATGAAGAGTTCAAGTAATTGCTTATTTCAGGGGCATAGAATTAATTTCATAGCGATCATAAATGAATAGAAGTTTACATATCAGAGAAACTAAGGGGGTAAAAAAAGAACATATGATGGAGAGAATAAGACAAGAGACAGAGGGAAAACTGAAAATGGCTGTAAGATTTCTAGTCTAACAGATTTAAGGGATGTTAAAGAGGCTATGAGGTAGAAAAGATATAAAAATTTCGAATTGCAGGTAACCTTGTGATCTTCAAACAGTGATGATCTCTAGGCAGATAGATAGAATACTGAAGAACAAAGCTGTGTCCAAACTGAAGGAACAGATTACTAACCAAAAAGAGCCAGAGAGAATTCTGTGGTCATATGCACCCAATGCTAGAGAGGCTTAAACAGCAGAGAAGTCTTGAGCATTGGAGAATCAACAGAAACAAGAGTCAGCAAAAACATGTTTTCTTGGGTCCAGAACAGTCAGATAATAAATCAAAGGGTGGCAGGGCAGACACAGCTTCATTGGATATATGCTCTATTTTGAGACTTAATTCAATACTTTCCTTTGTCACTTTGTCAACAGGAAAGTATTCATTATTGGAACACACTGTTTTGTGGGATAGATAAGGAGAGAAAATAAAAAGGGTACTTCCCTTTCCAATTTCTGATTTGTAATCCTATGTAAGGTGATTAAGAACACAAAATAGTCTGCTATATCATTGAGTTCTCTCTAATGTGAAGTCATTAGCTTTAATGGTCACATAATTAAATTCTGGTTTTTTTTTTTTACATTTATATATTTTTGATAGAGAGAGACAGAGCACAAGCGGGGGAGGGGCAGAGAGAGAAGAAGACACAGAACCCGAAGCAGGCTCCAGGCTCTGAGCTTTCAGCATAGAACCCAACGCAGGGCTCAAACTCACAAACCACAAGATCATGACCTGAGCCAAAGTGGGATGCTTAACCGACTGAGGCCCCGAGGTGCCCTTAAATTCTGTTTTTTAAAATCACCTGTTGATCTTTTTTTAAATCTTACAGATATTTTTGATATAACACATATTTTATAGGGGTGCCTGGATGGTTCAGTAGGTTATGCATTCAACCTCGGCTCAGGTCATGATCTCACAGGTCATGAGTTCGAGCCCCGTGTCGGACTCTGTGTTGACAGCTCAGAGCCTGCAGCCTGAAGGCTGCTTCTGTGTCTCCCTCTTTCTCTGTCCCTCCCCCTGCTCATGCTCTATCTCTCTCTGTCTCTCAAAAATAAATAAAATGTTAAAAAAATGCATGTATATTTTATCCTGCTCACTGGTCATTTAATGTTCTATTACTCTAATGAGTTAATATTATTTTATTTCAAATCTGAGTGGCTTTGGTTAGCCTGACCCTAAACTGATGTTGAAGTTAACAGCAAATAACATTTTTTCCCTATAATCTGGGGAAACAAAGTATGGTCCATCTAGGGGCTAACTTGACATGGGTTCTCTGATCCATAGTCTCCTCATTACTTGATAGCCCCACTTTGCAATAGGGTGTTTAACAATGATCCCAAGGGGATTCTATAGCATTTTTTTTTAATTTTTTTTTCAACGTTTATTTATTTTTGGGACAGAGAGAGACAGAGCATGAACGGGGGAGGGGCAGAGAGAGAGGGAGACACAGAATCGGAAACAGGCTCCAGGCTCTGAGCCATCAGCCCAGAGCCTGATGCGGGGCTCGAACTCACGGACCGTGAGACCGTGACCTGGCTGAAGTCGGACGCTTAACCGACTGTGCCACCCAGGCACCCCTCTATAGCATTTTTTAAGTATGATATTAGGAAAATTTCTGAAAATATTATCGAAAAATTATTTTTTTAATAATAAACACATATATTTATTAGGCAGATTGTAGAAATAACATTCTACTATACTTGTTATTCTATTCAATCGGTTCATACTAATTTTCAATGACTTATGACTAAATAGCAGAAATAAATTTACTTCCCCTTAAATACTCTAACATGCCTATCATTAACGAGAGTTCAGTATTTATCATGAATTTTTTGTCTTTAATGTAAAATTTACATAAAATGAAATGCATGCATTTTGAGTGTACATTAATTGTGTTTTGACAAATGCATAAAATGCACAGAAACTTTTCAATCTGAAATGAAACAGAATGGAGAAAAACAGAATGGAGAAAAAAAAAGAACAGAATTGTCAAGAATTGCAAGACAATTTGAAAAATTATAATATATGCATAACTGGAACAGGAGAACTAGGGGGGGGGGGAAGAAAAAGATAATAGAGTAGAAGAAATAGTTGAACTAATAATGGTTAAGAAATTTCCAAAATTGGGGCACCTAGATGGCTCAGTAGGTCGAGCGTCGGACTTCCGCTCAGGTCATGATCTCATGGTTGGTGGGTTTGAGCCCCGCATCGGGCTCTGTGCTGACAGCTCGGAGCCTGGAGCCTGCTTCGGATTCTGTCTCCTCCTCTCTCTGCCCCTCCCCCGCTCATGCTCTGTCTCTCTCTGTCTCTCAATAATAAATAAACGTTTAAAAAAAGTTTAAAAAAGTCAGGTAATATTGGGGCACCTGGGTGGCTCAGTTGGTTAAGCGTCCCAATTTGGTTCAGGTCATGGTCTCATAGTTTCTGGGTTTGAGCCCCGCGTCGGGCTCTGTGTTGCCAGCTTCGGGTTCTGTGTCCCCTTCTCTCTGCCCCTTCCCCACTCACACTCTGTCTCTCTCTCCTTCAAAAATAAATAAACATTAAACAAAAATTAAAGAAATTTCCAAAATTAATGACAGACACCAAAGTATGGATTCAGGAAGTTCAATGTCAAGCAGTGCAGGGGGTGGAGCAGAGGATGGGGGAGGGGGACTATGTGTAAGCACATCATGTTCAAACTGTAGAACATGAGACAAAGAGTCTTGAGATAATGTAAAGGAAGGAGACAGGAAGACCTCCTACTTATAAAGGAATAAGCATAAGAAATATAGCGAATCTCTTGTCAGAAACCATGAACATAAGACTTTTGCTAAAAGTAGATTTCAGGTGCTTTCACCACACACACGAAACGGGGAACTTTCTGAGGAGATGAATATGGTAATTAGCTTGACCTTAGTCACCCACTTCAGGACCTATATGTATATCAATGCATATGTATATATGTATATGTATTATGCTGTTTACCTTAACATATACACCGTATAGAGTTGTTATTAAAAGTAAAGAAAGAAGTTTTTAATAATTTTTAATGTTTATTTATTTTTGAAAAACAGAGAGCGCTAGAGCATGAGCGGGGACGAGCAGAGAAAGGAGACACAGAATCTGAAGCAGGTTCCAGGCTCTGAGCTCGAACTCACGTGGTGGCTCGAACTCACAGACTGCAGGATCATGAACTGAGCCGAAGTTGGACGCTTAATCAACTGAGCCACCCAGGTGCCCGAAATAATAAGTTTTTAAAAAGAAAGTATAGTGAAATATTGCACATGCTAAAGGAAAAAAAAAGGCCCCACTAACCTTTAACTTATGTCCATGAAGCTATGTTTTAAAAATTAAGAAGAAATAAATACTTCCTAGATGAAAAAAAATTGAAGGACCGCCCCCCCCAACTCCAGCAGATCTGGCCTGCAAGAAATGTTAAAAGAACATTTTAAGAAAGAGAAGAAACTTTAGAAAGTCACCAGGGTGGCTTTAAGTTTCCATCACCTTTCCTAAATTCAAATAGGTATCTTTCTGAGGGTGGGCTTCTGACCTCCCTTTCTTACAGCATTTATTTTAGAAAAGTTGCTGTTGTAAATTCTCTGTCTCTTTCAGATGTAAACTTTCTACAAAAGAAGAATGTCCTTCTTGAAGACCTGGGAGCAAGTCTGTTTTGAAATGTAATCAGAAAGAAAGACAGCCACTGTATCGCAGACTCTGTGGGAGACTAGGAACCTAATTTTGAGAAGCACCAAGTAACAAACACAGATGGCCTAATTACACTGACCAACCTCCCCTTCAATGTCCATTATCTCAGGCCTGCAGCTAAAAATCCGCCCTTTTACAAGAACGTGGATGGAACTGGAGGGTACTATGTTAAGTGAAGTAAGTCAGGCAGAGAAAGACGAATATCATATGTTTCACTCACATGTTGAATTTGAAAAACTTAACAGAGGACCAAGGGGGAAGGGAAAGGGGAAATATAGTTTCAAACAGAGAGTGAGGCAAACCATAAGAGACTCTTAAATACAGAGAACGAACGAACGAACGAACGAACAATAGTTTTCTGTTGATGGTGGGGTTGGGTAGGGGGAGGGAAAAATGGGTGATGGACATTGAGGAGGGCACTTGTTGGGACGAACACTGGGTATTGTATGTAAATGATGAAACATTGGAATCTACCCTCGAAGCCAAGTATACTGTATATTAGCTAACTTGATAATCAATTATATTTTAAAAAATAATAATAATAAATAAAAATCTGCCCCTTTATGCAAACTGGTGCAGCCACTCTGGAAAACAGTATGAAGGTCCCTCAAAAAGTTAAAAATAGAACTGCTCTACAACACAGCAATTGCACTACTAAGTATTTAAACTAAGGATACAAAAATATAGATTTGAGGGGCACATGCTTCCCAGTGTTTATAGCAGCACTATCAACAATAGCCAAATTATGGAAATAGCCTAAATGTCGATCGATTGATGAATGAATAAAGAAGATGGATTATATATACACACCATGGAATACTACTTGGCAATGAAAAAGAATGAAATCTTGCCATTTGCAATGACATGGATGGAACTAGAGTGTATTATGCTAAGCAAATAAGTCAGAGAAAGACAAATAACATGATTTCATCATATGTGGAATTTAAGAAACAAAACAGATGAACATAGGGGAAAGGAAGGACAAATAAAATAAGATAAAAACAGACAGGGAGACAAACCTAAGAAACTGTTTACTATAGAGAACAAATGAGGGTTGCTGGAGGGGAGGTGGGTGGGGGATGGGCTAAATGGGTAATGGGATTAAGGAGGGCACTTTTTGGGATGAGTACTGAGTGTTATACATAAGTGACGAATCACTGAATTCTACTTCTAAAACCAAAACTTCACTATTTGTTAACTAACTTAAATTTAAATAAAATCTTGCAAGAAAAATAAAGTAAGAAACAAAAATAATATTCTCCGTTTTTAACTTCATAGAGTTCAATCTCTCTCTTCTATTGCCATAGTCTTGAATAAAGGTATTCCCTAATTTTAACACGTGTCCGGTTGCAATATTTCTTTTACAAAAACTGAAAACTATAGAAAGTGTTGTAGAACAAATAAATGAAAGTGAAATGAAACCTTTACTTTTCTTCAAATAAGTTTATTTGAAGTGACACATTTAGATGAATATTGCATATGAATAAGTGAAATGAATGACAAGAGTACTATATGAGGCAAGAGAAAGAAAATGTGGGTACTCTGTCCTAAGGTACCTGCATTACACGTGAGGCAACATAGCGTTCTTTAAAGACGGATTTCTTTACTTAAAAATGTATACTGGATATTCTAGGACAAGTGCTAAAAATGTTGAAACAAGAAGTATGATTAACATGCTTAGAGAGAAAGTAAAACGGAATTATATAAAATGCTCAGGTGAAACCGGAGGCAAAAAAAGGGCAGAAAAAGACGAAGAATAGGGATGCCTGGGTGGCTCAGTCAGTTAAGCGTCCCACTTCGGCTGAGGTCATGATCTCACAGTTCGTGAGTTTGAGCCCTGTATCAGGCTTTGTGCTGACAGCAACCAGCCTGGAGCCTGTTTTCAGATTCTGTGTCTCCCTCTCTCTCTGCCCCTACCCCTCTTGCACTCTGTCTCCCTCTCAAAAATAATAAATAAACGTTAAAAATTATTTTAAAAGACAAATAAATGGAAACAAAAAGAAAATGGAAAGAATAGAACATGCTTACAAACATGGCATATAATAACTCAATTGTACCAGTAATCATTTTAAATGAAAATATTCTAAATGCACCAATTAAAGGGCAGCCATTGTCAGAGTGGATTAAAAAATGTCTATAAGAAACCCACTTTAAGTATAAAGACTTACATTAAAATTAAAGGGTTAGAGAAAGATATATCATGCAAGTACTAATCAATGAAAAGCACATTAACCTTAAAACTCACTTTTTACCCATTGGTTCTTAAGCTGTGTGCTAATTTCCAAATAGTTGGGGTCATACAAGAATTCATATTTTTATTGATTTCTAATTAAATTCTACTTTGATAAGAGTACATATCCTGTAATTTTTCAATCTTCTTAAATTATTCGATAATATTTTCTTATATCACATATATTCTACACTGGTGAACATACCACACATGTCTGGGGGGAAAGGTATATTCTGTGTATCAGACTGTGTGATTCCACCAATTTTTCTCTTGTGTTTAAAATTGTTTTACTTATTCAAGCTATTTTTCCTTTCCATGTAGACTTAGAATTAACCATATGCACAAAAATTCCACTGGGATTTTGACAGGACATGAATTAAACCTAGCATTACACAGTATTCCATATACTTGGTCTGCTTTGATTTTCTTTGTCAGTGTTTGCAGCTTTCCATATATGAGATCTTGCACATGTTTTGTTAGATTTATTAAAAAGACTATAAATCATATAAAGTTGATTTTAGTTTAAAGACAACATATAAATATAGGAGTTACTATCGTATGTTGACCTTCCAACCCACAACCTTGCACAAATCACTTATTAGTTCTAGTAGATTCTGTAGACTCCTTGGGGTTTTTGATGTAAAACATCCTGGGGTGTGTGTGTGTGTGTGTGTGTGTGTGTGTGTGTGTGTAGACAGATAGATAGATAGACAATAGTTTTCTGTCTTCCTTTCCACTCTGTGTGCATTTTATTTCCTTATCTTGTCTTATTTCATTGGCCAACACTACGTGGAACAGGAGTGGTGAGAATGTGAGTTCCTATTTGTTCCCAATCTTAGAAGGGTGGCCTTCTCCATTTCATTCATCATTAAGTATAATATTAGTTATAGGGTCTTTTGTAGCTGCTCTTAAGTTGAAGAAGTTCGGCAATACCACTTTGTTCAGATTTTTAATCAAGGTGAGTGTTGGATTTTGTCAAATATATTTTCTGCATAAATTACTATAATCATGTGGTTTTTCTTCCTGTGACTGCTAATATGGTATATTACATGAATTGATCTCTAAACCTCCAACTAACTTTCCATTCTAGAATACATCTCACTTAGTATCTTCATCTTCAAATCTCTTTCAGATATAATATTTTGTCTTTAATAATCCTCTAAAATGAAAAAAAATCATTTCCTTAATTAATACAGGTTTTTCGTTAATTTCTTAAAATGTGAATCAAGATGCTAATTCTGCCTAAAATGTAGTTTAGACTCTTATTCCCTTATCAATATTTCACAGGCAATTATTTCTTGTAATTTTATCTCCTAGGGTTCCATTAGCTGTAACTTGTGTTGCTTAAAAGCATTTAATAAACACATCTGACACTGGTGTAAAACATTCTTTCACTTTCTTTACCATATAACATGTATAACATAGATCTCATTTTTTTAAGTTTTTATTTTATTTATTTTGAGAGAGAGAGAGAGACAGTAGGAGCAGCGGAGGGGTAGAGAGAGAGGGAGAGGGAGAGAGAATCCCAATCAAACTCACAAACCACGAGATCATGATCTGAGCTGAAACCAAGAGTCAGACACTTAACCAACTGAGCCACCCAGGTGCCCCAACACCAACCTCTTTAATCAGGCATGCTATGCTTTTGTTTTCTTCTCAATATACTAAGCCACTGTGGTTCATTTAGAAAAAAAGAACTGCTTGGGGGCACCTGTGTGGCTCAGTTGGTTAAGTGTCCAACTCTTGGTTTCAGCTCAGGTTATGATCTCACAGTTTGTGGGTTCGAGCCCCTGGTCGGGTTCTTTGCTGACAGTGCAGAGCCAACTTGGAACTCTCTCTCTCTCCCTCTCTCTCTGACCCTGTCTCCTCATCTCACTGTCTCTCTCAAAATAAATAAATTAATTTAAAAAAAGAATAAAAGAACTGTCTGATGCTCCAAACTACATGTTGCCATCAGAACTAATATACATAAATAATATAGCTTGACATATACACAGCTTGCAATAATTGACTTAATCCATACACAACAATTTATTAGGGCATAAATAAATTTCAAAATAAGCACATATGAATACAGTTAATTGGATAATAGGAAGTTCAACAAATTAATTTTTGTGAAATTTTAAACAACACAAATGCAATATTACTGTTAATTAACTGTACAATAACCTCAACACAGGAAAAATGCATTTAAGCTATTATTTACACATTAAGGATTTCTTCTAAGTTCTCATAGGAGAAAATGATCAATTTTACAGAATTAATTTGAAATTATTTGTTTATTGTTGAATTTGATCCCTTTTGCAATATGCAGTTTATGTTTTGTTTGTTACTTATATTGTTCAAATACTAATTTAAAATACTAATTTAAACGATAATTATTTTGTTATTAGTAGTAGTAGTATTATAAATAATACTGCCTTTTTTTCTCTACTTTTTGGCAAGATCAATGCTTTAAATAATCAAGATTACTCTTTTTGCCAAATTATGTAGTAAGGGATTGGTAAATCTTTGTTGAGTATTTAGTGCTAAGAAAATCGACTGGAACAGACACACAGTGGTCAGATTTAGTTAATGTGGTAAAAACAAAAGCTTTCCATTTAGGAAAACTGTGATACAGTCCAATGGCTGCCAATTGAGGGAAGGAGCTGAAACAAGAAGAAAAGCATCCTAAGGAAATTATTAGAATCAGTCAGAGAATTTTTAACACATGTCTTCTGACCTAGGCAGGATTATGTTCTATGCTCTATAATAGCAGTTAAAAGAATCATAATAAATATAACACAAATGTAAAACAAAAACACATCTAGCCATTTGATCCCAGTAATGAGCCATTGTTATTGATTATACTAATTGTCTGGTTTAAAAAAAATGGCTAGACATGGACAAAGTCCTGATTAAAAGCTTTCAATAACTGATTCTTAGTTATCTTCTTTCTCAGAGTTTCCTTCTCTGTGAAATAAGGACTAGAATAAATAGCCATGAGACAGCTCTTCCAAGATTAATAATATTTTACTGCGATACTTTTTTGATTTCCTTATTGAACACATATAGCTTAAAAGTTCAAAAGAAATGTTGAAAATCTTATTTTAAACTATTAATAAAGTGATCATTAAGTCTGGCCAGGGTACAATATTTATACTTATTAGTATTTCAGTAACACTGCTGGTGCCCAGAAAGATGTATGTCTGGCATTGGATGAACTGCTGGTAAATAGCAAAAAGAATTCTACTGGTGATTGTAATGGTTAATTTTATGTGCTTTTTCTAGGCCGTGGTACCCAGATATTGGTCAAACACCACTCTAGATATCTCTATGAATGCATGTTTTAGATGAAATTAACACTTATAGCAGTTGATTTGGAGTAAACCCGATTACCTCCCATGAAGGGGGTGGGCCTCATCTACTCAGCTGAAGACCTTTAGAGAAAAAGACTGAGGTCCCCAGGGGAGGAAGGAATTATGCCTTGAGACTGTCCTTGGACTCAAGCTGACACATCAACTCTTTCCTGGGTCTCCAGAGAGTGGTAATATCCTCTGGTTTGCTGTAGCATGCAGTTAGAACAATTCTCGCCCATGGTGACATGGGGTAGAGTATAGGTACAAAAGGGCATGCTGGTTTTTGCAGTATCTCCATAAAGACAATGTAATTATAAGACTGTCTTATGGCTTTGTTGCTGTTATGTGTCTGTAAAGTGCTAATGGAAGAAAGTAATTGTGTTGGTCAAACAACTATAAAGTAGAGCCATTATATAAAATCCAGAAAACCTGTACGTTACTTTCCCAAGGATGAGTTCCAAAGTATCACAAACTGGAGGGCTTAAAACAATAGAAATTAATTACTTCACTGTTTTAGGTGCCTTACATCCAAAATCAAGATGTCATTAGGGCCACACTCTGAAAACTTTAGAGCAAAGAGCTTGTCTTGCCTCTTCCTAGTTTCTCTTGTTTTCTCTCCATATAAGGATACAAGTCATTGGATTAGAACTCACTTTAATACAGAATGACCTCATTGTAACTAATTACATCTAAAAAGACCCTTTTCCCAAGTTAGGTCACATTCTGAGGATCCAGGTTCATATGCATTTTGAGGAGTAACTATTCAACCCAGCACAGTTCCTATGGACAGTAGTAAAGACCCATCTCATATCTAGAAGGGTGACTGTGGTAGAAATAAATTCCAAGACTGCATTTGGAGAGAAGAAAATTAAAAAGAAGGCTAAATTCACAGCCCGGGCCAGTTTCCTTGTGGTAGACAGAATTCTGAGATGCTCTTCAAGATTCCCACTCCTGATGTGCACACACCTCCTCACGGTTACTCAATCAAACACTAATCTAATCCACAGATTGTTTAATATTCTAAACAAGTTGACCTGAAAAAGGAGATTATTCTTGGTGAGTCTGATCTAATCAGGCAATCACTTAATGAGACTGAATTCTTCCTAACAAAAGAGATTCAAACTATAAGAGGTATTCGACACAAGGGAAGTTCTTCACTGCTGTCTTTGAAGATAGATGTCCACATGACAAGAAATGCCATGTCTTTGAGCTGAGCTTTTCCACCAGCCATCAACCACAAAAAAAGCAATATCTCAGGCCTACAATGGCAAAGAAATGAGTTCTACCACAACCACATGAACTTGGAAGAGGAAGCTGATCTTCAGATGATAACACAGCCTCATCAACACCTTAATTTTAAGCATGTTAGAACCTGAGCAGAGAATACAGCCAGGGCCTTGCCCAAATTTCTGAACTATAGAGTTAACAAATGAATATCGTTTTAAACTGAGAAGTCCTTGGTATCTTGATTGCAGCAGTAGAAAATACACTCTTACACTACAGTTAAAGCTTTGCCAGGAAGTAGTGTGCCCTAGAACCCTGCAGCAGGGACATCCTTTTGGATGTGCTTCAACCCCAGACACACTTGAAACCTCAGAGCCCCTAACTTCTGAAATTGTCTTCTCCACTTTGCTGGTAGATTATAAGCCCTTTATTCTGTGAAGATCATGCAAAGACCTAATCTTAAGCAGGTGCTTTGAAAGATAATAAACCATGATATTCCTAAGAATGAGATTAGATGGGCAGACAACATGGATGTTGTTTGGCTCATATTACCCAAAGAATATCCATATTACCCAAAGAACATCCATATTACCCTGGATGGAGCCGTGGCATCTCGGCTTCAAGCCGCTGGAGCTCTGATCTGTGTCTGGCCAGAAAGATTAGCACCAGCAAACAGAAAAGAAAATTAAAAAAAAAACAAGAAAGAGAAGAGAAAGAAAGGATCTCAAAACATGGTAGAAGTAATGATTGAGATTTAGACTCAGAGGAAAGAGACAAAGAAACAACGGAAGTCCCAAGGACATTCATGAGCAAAATCAAGATGTCCCATGCCTTGAACAAAGGACACAGCAAGATAAATAAATATGTTGACATTTTGGGAAACCAGATTCTCATATATTGGAAGACAAAAATACGGAAAAGAGAAAGTAAGAAAGTACCTTACATGTTGGATTTGAATTGGAGATATGAATATGAACTTAACATACCTACCTTCATAGTAGAAATAAGCACATCTAGTCTCCAGATCGTGGTTTTTAAATAACATTTCATACTAAAAGGAACTAGAGGTCCTTAAGGAATGGCTGATCCCAGGGCTAGGCAGACAAAATACAAGTTGATTCTGGAATAGCTTGTTATGGCAGAAAACAAAAAGAAGAAAAATATGCTTAAAGACAATGGGGACCTATCAAAAGTACACAGGAGTCAGCTTGAGGAGTTTCATGCTGGCCAAATTTGGTATATCTAAGCAGAAAACAGGATAATAATACTAATGCAGTAGAGCACATTAGATAAGAATGTACATCATAGTGAAATTAAGAAACAACAGGCACAAAAATGACTGTACTTGGAAGAAAGATCCTCATTTCAGTAGTATGTCTGCTAATAAATGTAGAAGGAATTACTGGAAAAAAAAGTAATGGTATACACTTTTCCAATGGCAATTTTGTAACGCTACGCCCCCATAGATGGAATATATGAGCGTGGGAACCAAGGTGTGAAAGTAGAAATGCGATTTTCACTATTAATTCTAATGACCCCTAGGAGAGTTTGTGCTTCTTGTCCCTACAGTTTTAGGCTCTTAGGAAATTCTGTCCCTAGGTGAGAGATGCTTCCACAAGGAGACTGAGCAATGATTCTTCTCAATTTAAAGCTACAATTACTGCCTGCTAATTTTTTGGTTCTTCATGCATCCAAAGAAAGAATTAACTGTTCTTCCAGGGGTAACAGACTGATTACCATAAGGTGATAGACGTGCTACTGGTAATGAGGCCAAGGAGGAGTATAAGTGGAACTCAAGGATTTCTGGGATTCTGAGTTTCTGCTAATAATTGTAAATGAGGAATTTCAACAGCTGCAACCTTACAAGGGCAATGTAAACAGAATCCAGATGAAGATCGGGCTAATCCCACCTGGCATGGTGAAAATCTAAAATGGGTGTTAGAGGAAGAAGATGATAAATCACGATTGTGGCTGTAGGAAAAACTGTGGCATGAGGACGGGGGCTTGTTCCCTTGCTCTTCTTATAGTCTTTTTAGTTTTACTCATAGTAAAACTATGTGACCAGCCATCACTTGAAGAAACTTGCCAGGAAATGACAAGTAACATGGCACGTGAGGATCTAAACATTGCAAGAGATACCTGGTAGCAGCTATCCTTACTATCTAAGATGTCCTTACTATCTATGAATAAGAATAAAACTCATAGAACATTGTAAGAAACTTCACTGCACAGAAAAACAATCCAAGATTAATAACATCAATACTGAAGAAAACTGGAATAATTAAGGGAACAAAAACAAATTTTCAAAATGGTTTAATTTCTATTCACAGGGATAGATGAAAAGATATTATATCCTTAAGAATAAATAATAGGCTAAAGTTTCTGCTCAGCGAAAGAAACTATCAAGAAATGAAAAGGAAACCTATGGAATGGGTGACAATATTTGTAAACCATATACTTGACAAGGGATTAATACCCAAAATATATAAAGAATCCATCCAATTCGTCCACAGGAAGAAAACAATCCAATTAAAACACGGGTAGAGGAGCCTTTCTAAAGAAGGCCCAAAGATGGCCAGCAGGCACATGGAAAGATATTCAGCATCACTAGTCATCAAAGAAATGCAAATCAAAACCATGAGATATCACCTCACACCTGTTAGAATGGTGGGGATGTAGAGAAAAGGAATCCTTGCACACTGTTGGTAAGAATGATGATTGGTGCAGCTACTAGGAAAACAGTATGGATATTCCTCCAAAAATTAAAAATAGACCTACTATATGATCCAGCAATCCCACTTCTGGGTACATTTTCAAAGTACTATCCGTACTCTTATGTTTACTGCAGCATTATTCAAGATATGGAAACAATCTATGTGTCCATCAACAGATGTATGGATAAAGAAGGCATGATACATACACATACACATACACACAAACACTATTCAGCCATGAAAAGGAAGGAAATCATGCCATTTGCTAAAACATGGATGGAACTTGAGGGCATTATGCTAAATGAGATAAGCCAGACAGTGAAAGGTAAATACTGTATAATATCATCTATATGTGAATTCTAAAATAGATAAACTCATAGAAACAGAGAGTAGAATGCTTGGGGTTGGAGGAATTAGGGAGATGTTGGTGGAAGTATATAAACTTACAGTTAGAAGATGAATAAGTTCTGGGGGTCTATTGGACAACATTGTGACTATAGTTAACAATATTGTATTATAGGGGCTTCTGGGTGGATCAGTGGATTAAGTGTCAGACTTTGGCTCAGGTTATGATCTCACAGTTCATGAGTTCAAGCCCTGCATTGGTCTCTCTGCTGTCAGCACAGAGCTCGCTTCAGATCCCCTGTCTTCCTCTCTCTCTGTCCCTCCCCCTGTGTGTTCTCGCTCTCTCTCTCTTGAAAATAAACATTTAAAAAAATATATTATATGCATCAAAGTCGCTGAGACACTAGATATTAAATGTTCTCACCACAAAAAAGAGAAATTATAATTATGGGATATGATAGATGTGTTAGCTAACAATATGGTGTTAATCATATTGCAATAAATAAATGTATGAAATCAACACCATGTACACCTTAAACTTACATAATGTTATATGTCAATTATATCTCAAAAAATACTTGGCACTTAATAAACTCTCAATTAGGTATTTAAAAAAATAATAAGGTCATATAAATAAGTCACTTGAAAGTAAGGGCAACTGCTTTAAGAAGCTTGAAATGAAATAAAAATAACATTAAAAGAATTTCCTATAACGCAGAGCAAAAGAGCAAAACAAAAGACAAAAATTAAAATAATGTATAAAATGTTAAGGAGGATATGGGACTAAATCAGGATGACAAAATCTTTTTATTAGAAAGAAGGAACAGAAAACATAAAGAATGAAACCAAAGAATTAATGAAAAAATTCCCCAAAGCTTAAAATAGATAAAAGCATTCGTAATTAAAGGCCCTGCCAGATAATAAACAGTAGAGATAAAAAAGACTATCACCTTGGAACATCATGTTGAAATTTCAAAGAATGAAAGCTAAAAAGAAGATACGAAGAGCTTTCAAAAGAAGGATTAAGTTATTGGGAAAGAAATAAAACCTAGATTGTCAGCAACACTGGGTTCAAAGCTCAATAAAGTGATATCTTTAAAGTTCAAAAGAAAAATGATTTTGAATATTGAATTTTTTAACCCAAATTATGATTTAGGTCTATAAAAATTAAACATATTTGATCTTGCCAAGGCATCTACATTTACTTTCACATACCCATTTTGAAAATGAATTTGCTTGAGCATGTCTTTTAGCAAACCTGAAAAAAAAGAGAGAAAAATAGAAGAACCCTTGGACTCAAAGAACCAATGCTCTTAATTAAATGCAGAAGATAGTATAAGAAATCCCTAGATGACAGCTCCATAGCAGCAGGAAAAACAATCACTTTAATTTAAAACAAGAAGTCAAAAACCCTTTTGAAAATTATTTATTTAAAAATGTAGATAATCAATAACAAGGATGATGCAATGGTACCTTGTCTTATTTATAAATCATATAAAACAAAGTCCTCGGAAAACAGGTTTTTTTAAACTCATTTGTTAGCATAGTCTGTATTGATGAGAAGCAACATATTATAATCTGTGTGATAATTTTTGTACATATTCATATTTTATTTAAGAGATATTAAAATGTTTGAGTATGGAGTTTTACCTTCAACTCTATTGCTTCTGTTATAAAATTTATAATACCAGCCTGTTTTCCCCTATCTAACACCTGGAAGATATCTGAATTCCAAGTAACACCTTGCCCCAAGGTTTTCAGATGAGGGATTGAAGAACTATAATTATAATAGTAGCTCAGAAGACTGCATTCAGATTTGCAGATTTATACTTTAGAAACCAACTCTAATAGTTATAAATTTCGGAAGGCTGGCTTGTAAAGGTCACCTCTTCATTAGCACCACGGTGTTACTCAGGAATGACTGATTTGCTTCATCACCCACTGGAGCACACACTTCATCAATGTAGGGATTATTGTTTTCTACACCACCAAGATAACACAATGCGTAGGCCTATCAAATCAGACTAACGTATTGGGGGCTATGCCTAGAATCAAAGAAAACTCATCATTTCAGAGACACAAGAATCAAGAAACACAGACAAAGTATACAGACATCTGACACGTGTAAAGTCACAGAACATGACCCTCCAGGTTTTTTCTGTTGGACATGTGCTCTCTGTCCCTGGATGTAGTCATCTCACACATTCGGCAGCATTTTAGGATTTAAAACACCTCCATTTTACACCTACATAGTTAGAACTTACAGGAAATGTCTCAGGGACCCATACCCCATAGTATCATGTGTTTGCAATAGCAGTGCTAAACCAGAAACAAGTTATCAAAAATATTTTTACATAAAGATGCTCCTGCTAGCAAATACTGTTGTCTATTAACTAGAAGACTAATTATCAGCATGTTTATAATGACATTACAATGCCAGCTGCCTTCTCTCTGAGCATCCTCATGGCAAAGAGAAATAAATAGATTGCAGGCCAGCTGCTTGACTCCGTCTTTTCCACCTGTTACTTCCCTTGTGCCTATAGCAGTGTCTGGCACATAGGAATCTTCAAATAATCATTGCCTTAGTGACAAAATTAAATGAATCTTACCAATAGCTATTGGCAGTGTAAAACACTGTGTTCAGAAGGAATCTGGGGACAATATCTGGACTCCAATGAAATGGTACCACGTGAATTGGTAGCAACAGGTACACGTGGGACCATAGGAGAATTGTGACAGCCCAGTGTCCAAACGTGTCTCTTTACTGTCTTTCCAAATAGACTACAGGCTCCACAACCAACATAATTTAGTGTGCTAATGTTAACATCTAGAATTTACAAATTTTGAAAGTGAAAAAAAATATATAATGGCTTTTGACGTTCATTCACGAAGAGGCTCTAAATTCTTTAGTTTCATTCACATTTCCCTTTCTTCATTTATAAGAGTACTTCACTATTCCTATTCTTTGGTTTATTATTAATTATCTTCAGTGAATTAATGGAACTGATGATTGTTTCCAATGGGCTTAGATGAACCTCATTCACATGCTATTGTAACCCAAAACTAGTTATGTGCAATCATCTGAATTAGTTATTAAGGGGGCCATAGTGAAATACCACGAACTAGGTGTTTTAAACAACAGAATTCACTTTCTTACAATTCTGGGACGCTAACAGTCTAAGATCAAAGTGTAGGCATAGTTAGTTTATTCTGAGATCTCTCTCCATGGCTTGTAGATGGCCATCTTTTGCTTCTGTCTTCAGACGCTGGTTTCTTTGTATGTGGGTGCCCTAATCACTTCTTATAAGGGACAAGTCCTATTGGATTAGGACCCACCTTAATGACCTCATACAACCTTAATTACATTTTCAAAGGCTTGAACTCCAGATACAGTCACATTGTGAGGTATTAGAGGCTAGTACTTCAAGATATGAATTGAAGGGGACACAATTTGGTCCATAATATCACCCAGAGAGTTGTCAAACCATTTATTACCCAGTAGACTTAGTTTTCAGCACTATTTTATTCTACTTAGCTTTAAAGAAATTAGTTTCTTTTCTCTCATGGAAAAGGATTACATTTCCTTCTCTAATAAGATTCTTTCCTGAGTACATGTGATCTGTTCTTTTTACTAAAGTAATCTCTCTTTTGGCAGGGGTACATTATTGACAGTACTGAATTCTATTAATAAAATTACAGAGACCAAGAATTTACTACTTGAAATTATAAATCTCTGAAAAGGGAGTTGTTGGGGGGAAATTCACTCAAGAAATGCTTTCTGGTTAGAAAAGCTAAATCTATATGAATAAAATGTAGTAGTTTCTGGAATCATGAATAATTTGATGATAATCAAAATATGCAAAATAGTACAGTGAAAATTAGGGAGTTGTCAATGGCTTTTGAGAAATTGCCAAAGCCTATAAGGAAAATATTATTTAGAAAAATGCCGATTACTGCTAAAAATAATAATAATAATAATAATTTCTCTGTGTGTCATCAACAACCTAATTTTTTCATCAAAAATCTCAACTTTGCTACGATTTCTGCTTTATAACTTTGTATTTAAGAATTCATGCCTATAGGGGCACCTGGGTGGCTCAGTCAGTTAAGCGTCCGACTTCGGCTCAAGTCATGATCTCATGGTTCATGAGTTTGAGCCCTGCGTCAGGCTCTGTGCTGACATCTCAGAGCCTGGAGCCTGCTTCGGATTCTGTGTCTCCCTCTTTCTGCCATTCCCCTGCTCGAAATCTGTCTCCTGTCTCTGTCTCTCTCTCAAAAATAAATACATATTTTTAAAAAAAGAATTCATGTCTGTGAAGATTTATATCTATCTTCTATTATTCAAAATATTGTAAGACTCCAAAATGTTCAATTATTTGGAAGGCAAAAAGAGAAAAACCACACAAATAAATTATCTAAGACCTTCGGTATGTGTTATATGTAATTTGTTGGTGTGCAAGTGTCTCTTAATTTCTTTAATCTATTTTTTTCCCTAAACCATATGAAGAAATGGATCATGTCTGTGTTTTGAATTACAGTAAATAATATATCAAGTTGCCTAGCAAGTGAGATTACAAATTAAGTAATAAAAGTATCTTTCAGACTTCCAGTTACAGCTCAAATATGTAGAGATAGGAAGAAAACAATTATTCTGACCATTTTAAGAAGAAAAAGATGGACAAACTGAAAATCAATGACTTGTCATGAACCCTGAGGTCTTAGGACAAACCACCAGTAACTCAGGCACCTCTAGGGAGAGATACAGGATCCAACAATTTGCTTTCCTAGGCAGAAGCCACTGGACCCACATAAGCCAAAAGGAAGATTAAACTAGAAATTAGGACAAATTTCTGGGGCCTAATTATGGGCTATCATAAAAATGAGAAGCAACTGGAGACAATAGTCACAAAGACGTCATCACACTTGTGTATCTTTCCTACAGGAACCCCAGAGACCTCAAAGCTGTGGATCTACATAATGTCCCCACTGTCCATGGCATAGAAAGTGCCCATAGTCCATGGAGAGGATGGGTAAAATACACAGAAATCCTTTTCCTTATAGAACAGAATCTGGATCTACAAAGGGAAGAAAATCAACAGAGTCTGCTTGTTAAAATTCCATTACAGCTGGGGGAAATGAATTCAGTACAGCCCCAGCCTCTTAGTCTCATTGAAGGACACAAAAAGCCATAATCTGCAGGACGGGTGGCCTAAAGGATATGGACTAGGAATACTGGAGGTATTCCTAGGAAAGGGATTAGGACAGCAGAGGGAAAAATCTCTAGCCCTGAAGAAAAACAGGAACACTTGTGAAAATGGTATCCCCATAACACAGGTCCACCATGTATTCCAAAGACTGAGACTTAGAAGATTTGAGAATGTCTTTCCTGCATCCTGTCACCATTATAGTAAATCTTCATCAATAACAGTAGATTGATAACCAGGAGAGATAAAAGAGGTAGACTTTCTTTGAGAAAACAGAAGCCCCAAAACCAGAAGGAGATTAGAAACAAGGTCACTAGAGGAATTTGAAGGCTGTGGTTCCCATACAAACAACAGACTCCAAACACAGCTCAAGTTCTGGGTAAATTAACAAAATCTCCCACAGTAAAGTCTTGTCTACCAAAGTATCTATTTCCAAAAAATTGCCAGCATTCTAAAAGACAAGAAATGTACAACATGTGAAGACAAATTAATGGCCAAAACCATACTCAGATATGACATAGGCATTGAAATTATCAGACAGGAAATTTAAAACAATTAAAAGGAAACAACTTGCAAGACAAGATGAATAACATTATTAGAGAAATGCAAACCATCAGAAATAATCAAAAGGAAATAGTAGAAACCAAACAATGGCAAAAATTAAAAATACCTTCAACACACTCATGTGTAGACTCAATGCAGTCAAGGAAAGAATCAGTGAAATTGAAAACTGGCCAATAGAAATTATTCACATTGAAATTCCAGGAGAAAAAAATAACAAGGCAAACACATAGAATAAAACACCCAAGAACTTCAGGATAATAAACAATGAACAATGTAACATTCACAGCTTCATAATTGCCAATGGAGAAGAGAGATTGGAGCAGGAAACCTATTTAAAGAAATAATTACCAAAACTTCACACATTTTTTATAGCCAGCAAACTACAGATCCAAGTAGCACACACCATATAAAACAGAATATAAAGACAAATCAAAACAAACAAACAAACAAAATTCACATCAGTATATTATATTCAAACCACAGAAAACAAAGATACATAAATTAGCCAGAGATGGGGAAGGTGGGGAAGACCTTAAGATGAACAAGAACAAACATTACACCAGACTTCTCATTAGAAATAATTCAAGGAAGAAGATACTGGAGTGAAATCTCAAGGTATTGGGGGAAAAAACTGACAACTAGATTTTATATCTAGAGAAAATTTTCTTTAGGAAAGTAACAACTTTCTCAGATAAACAAAAGTTGAGGGAATTTATTACCAACAGACCTGCCCTATAAAGAAATGTTAAAGGGGGAGTTGCGGCAAGATGGCGGCTTAGGAGGACGCTGGGCTCACCGCACGTCCTGCTGATCACTTAGATTCCATCTACACCTGCCTAAATAACCCAGAAAACCGCCAGAGGATTAGCAGAACAGAGTCGCCGGAGCCAAACGCAGACGAGAGGCCCACGGAAGAGGGTAGGAAGGGCGGCGAGGCAGTGCCCGCTCCACGGACTGGCGGGAGGGAGCCGGGGCGGAGGGGCGGCTCGCCGGCCAAGCAGAGCCCCCGAGTCTGGCTTGCAAAAGCGGAGGGGCCGGGCGGACTGTGTTCCGACAGCAAGCGCGACTTAGCGTCTGGGAGGTCATAAATTAACAGCTCTGCTCGGAAAGCGGGAAGGCTGGAGGACAAAGGGAGGGAGAGCTGCTGAGCCCCCTGACAACAGAGCTCAGTTTGGTGGGGAACAAAGGCGCTCGCCAGCGCCATTTCCCCCGCCCATCCCCCAGCCGAAATCCCAAAGGGAACCGGTTCCTGCCAGGGAACTTGCTCGCTCCGCGCAAACACCCAACTCTGCGCTTCGGCGGAGCCAAACCTCCGGCAGCGGATCTGACTCCCTCCCGCTGCCACAGGGCCCCTCCTGAAGTGGATCACCTAAGGAGAAGCGATCTAAGCCTGCCCCTCCTGCCCCTGAGCACCTTGCCTACCCACCCCAGCTAATACGCCAGATCCCCAGCATCACAAGCCTGGCAGGGTGCAAGTAGCCCAGACGAGCCACACCACCCCACAGTGAATCCCGCCCCTAGGAGAGGGGAAGAGAAGGCACACACCAGTCTGACTGTGGCCCCAGCGGTGGGCTGGGGGCAGACATCAGGTCTGACTGCGGCCCCGCCCACCAACTCCAGGTATACACCACAGCACAGGGGAAGTGCCCTGCAGGTCCTCACCACGCCAGGGACTATCCAAAATGACCAAGCGGAAGAACTCCCCTCAGAAGAATCTCCAGGAAATAACAACAGCTAATGAGCTGATCAAAAAGGATTTAAATAATATAACAGAAAGTGAATTTAGAATAATAGTCATAAAATTAATCGCTGGGCTTGAAAACAGTATAGAGGACAGCAGAGAATCTCTTGCTACAGAGATCAAGGGACTAAGGAACAGTCACGAGGAGCTGAAAAACGCTTTAAACGAAATGCATAACAAAATGGAAACCACCACAGCTCGGCTTGAAGAGGCAGAGGAGAGAATAGGTGAACTAGAAGATAAAGTTATGGAAAAAGAGGAAGCTGAGAAAAAGAGAGATAAAAAAATCCAGGAGTATGAGGGGAAAATTAGAGAATTAAGTGATACACTAAAAAGAAATAATATACGCATAATTGGTATCCCAGAGGAGGAAGAGAGAGGGAAAGGTGCTGAAGGGGTACTTGAAGAAATCATAGCTGAGAACTTCCCTGAACTGGGGAAGGAAAAAGGCATTGAAATCCAACAGGCACAGAGAACTCCCTTCAGACGTAACTTGAATCGATCTTCTGCACGACATATCATAGTGAAACTGGCAAAATACAAGGATAAAGAGAAAATTCTGAAAGCAGCAAGGGGTAAACGTGCCCTCACATATAAAGGGAGACCTATAAGACTCGTGACTGATCTCTCTTTTGAAACTTGGCAGGCCAGAAAGAATTGGCACGAGATTTTCAGGGTGCTAGACAGAAAAAATATGCAGCCAAGAATCCTTTATCCAGCAAGTCTGTCATTTAGAATAGAAGGAGAGATAAAGGTCTTCCCAAACAAACAAAAACTGAAGGAATTTGTCACCACTACTCCAGCCCTACAAGAGATCCTAAGGGGGACCCTGTGAGACAAAGTCCCAGAGACATCACTATAAGCATAAAACATACAGACATCACAATGACTCTAAACCCGTATCTTTCTATAATAACACTGAATGTAAATGGATTAAATGCGCCAACCAAAAGACATAGGGTATCAGAATGGATAAAAAAACAAGACCCATCTATTTGCTGTCTACAAGAGACTCATTTTAGACCTGAGGACACCTTTAGATTGAGAGTGAGGGGATGGAGAACTATTTATCATGCGACTGGAAGCCAAAAGAAAGCTGGAGTAGCCATACTTATATCAGACAAACTAGACTTTAAATTAAAGGCTGTAACAAGAGATGAAGAAGGACATTATATAATAGTTACAGGGTCTATCCATCAGGAAGAGCTAACAATTATAAATGTCTATGCACCGAATACCGGAGCCCCCAAATATATAAAACAATTACTCATAAACATAAGCAACCTTATTGATAAGAATGTGGTAATTGCAGGGGACTTTAATACACCACTTACAGAAATGGATAGATCATCTAGACACACGGTCAATAAAGAAACAAGGGCCCTGAATGAGACATTGGATCAGATGGACTTGACAGATATATTTAGAACTCTGCATCCCAAAGCAACAGAATATACTTTCTTCTCGAGTGCACATGGAACATTTTCCAAGATAGATCATATACTGGGTCACAAAACAGCCCTTCATAAGTTTACAAGAATTGAAATTATACCATGCTTACTTTCAGACCACAATGCTATGAAGCTTGAAATCAACCACAGAAAAAAGTCTGGAAAACCTCCAAAAGCATGGAGGTTAAAGAACACCCTACTAACGAATGAGTGGGTCAACCAGGCAATTAGAGAAGAAATTAAAAAATATATGGAAACAAACGAAAATGAAAATACAACAATCCAAACGCTTTGGGACACAGCAAAGGCAGTCCTGAGAGGAAAATACATTGCAATCCAGGCCTATCTCAAGAAACAAGAAAAATCCCAAATACAAAATCTAACAGCACACCTAAAGGAACTAGAAGCAGAACAGCAAAGGCAGCCTAAGCCCAGCAGAAGAAGAGAAATAATAAAGATCAGAGCAGAAATAAACAATATAGAAACTAAAAAAACTGTAGAGCAGATCAACGAAACCAAGAGTTGGTTTTTTGAAAAAATAAACAAAATTGACAAACCTCTAGCCAGGCTTCTCAAAAAGAAAAGGGAGATGACCCAAATAGATAAAATCATGAATGAAAATGGAATTATTACAACCAATCCCTCAGAGATACAAACAATTATCAGGGAATACTATGAAAAATTATATGCCAACAAATTGGACAACCTGGAAGAAATGGACAAATTCCTGAACACCCACACTCTTCCAAAACTCAATCAGGAGGAAATAGAAAGCTTGAACAGACCCATAACCAGGGAAGAAATTGAATCGGTTATCAAAAATCTCCCAACAAATAAGAGTCCAGGACCAGATGGCTTCCCAGGGGAGTTCTACCAGACGTTTAAAGCAGAGATAATACCTATCCTTCTCAAGCTATTCCAAGAAATACAAAGGGAAGGAAAACTTCCAGACTCATTCTATGAAGCCAGTATTACTTTGATTCCTAAACCAGACAGAGACCCAGTAAAAAAAGAGAACTACAGGCCAATATCCCTGATGAATATGGATGCAAAAATTCTCAATAAGATACTAGCAAATCGAATTCAACGGCATATAAAAAGAATTATTCACCATGATCAAGTGGGATTCATTCCTGGGATGCAGGGCAGGTTCAACATTCGCAAATCAATCAACGTGATACATCACATTAACAAAAAAAGAGAGAAGAACCATATGATCCTGTCAATCGATGCAGAAAAGGCCTTCGACAAAATCCAGCACCCTTTCTTAATAAAAACCCTTGAGAAAGTCGGGATAGAAGGAACATACTTAAAGATCATAAAAGCCATTTATGAAAAGCCCACAGCTAACATCATCCTCAACGGGGAAAAACTGAAAGCTTTTTCCCTGAGATCAGGAACACGACAAGGATGCCCACTCTCACCGCTGCTGTTTAACATAGTGCTGGAAGTTCTAGCATCAGCAATCAGACAACAAAAGGAAATCAAAGGCATCAAAATTGGCAAAGATGAAGTCAAGCTTTCGCTTTTTGCAGATGACATGATATTATACACGGAAAATCCGATAGACTCCACCAAAAGTCTGCTAGAACTGATACAGGAATTCAGCAAAGTTGCAGGATACAAAATCAATGTACAGAAATCAGTTGCATTCTTATACACTAACAATGAAGCAACAGAAAGACAAATAAAGAAACTGATCCCATTCACAATTGCACCAAGGAGCATGAAATACCTAGGAATAAATCTAACCAAAGATGTAAAGGATCTGTATGCTGAAAACTATAGAAAGTT
The DNA here is from genome assembly GCF_016509475.1 of Prionailurus bengalensis. Classification (NCBI taxonomy): domain Eukaryota; kingdom Metazoa; phylum Chordata; class Mammalia; order Carnivora; family Felidae; genus Prionailurus; species Prionailurus bengalensis. The sequence continues at coordinate 230,829,656 of NC_057343.1, forward strand.
TCTGAAAGAAATTGAAGAAGATTTAAAGAAATGGAAAGACATTCCCTGCTCATGGATTGGAAAAATAAATATTGTCAAAATGTCAATACTACCCAAAGCTATCTACACATTCAATGCAATCCCAATCAAAATTGCACCAGCATTCTTCTCGAAACTAGAACAAGCAATCCTAAAATTCATATGGAACCACAAAAGGCCCCGAATAGCCAAAGGAATTTTGAAGAAGAAGACCAAAGCAGGAGGCATCACAATCCCAGACTTTAGCCTCTACTACAAAGCTGTCATCATCAAGACAGCATGGTATTGGCACCAAAACAGACACATAGACCAATGGAATAGAATAGAAACCCCAGAATTAGACCCACAAACGTATGGCCAACTCATCTTTGACAAAGCAGGAAAGAACATCCAATGGAAAAAAGACAGCCTCTTTAACAAATGGTGCTGGGAGAACTGGACAGCAACATGCAGAAGGTTGAAACTAGACCACTTTCTCACACCATTCACAAAAATAAACTCAAAATGGATAAAGGACCTAAATGTGAGACAGGAAACCATCAAAACCTTAGAGGAGAAAGCAGGAAAAGACCTCTCTGACCTCAGCCGTAGCAATCTCTTACTCGACACATCCCCAAAGGCAAGGGAATTAAAAGCAAAAGTGAATTACTGGGACCTTATGAAGATAAAAAGCTTCTGCACAGCAAAGGAAACAACCAACAAAACTCAAAGGCAACCAACGGAATGGGAAAAGATATTCGCAAATGACATATCGGACAAAGGGCTAGTATCCAAAATCTATAAAGAGCTCACCAAACTCCACACCCGAAAAACAAATAACCCAGTGAAGAAATGGGCAGAAAACATGAATAGACACTTCTCTAAAGAAGACATCTGGATGGCCAACAGGCACATGAAAAGATGTTCAGCGTCGCTCCTTATCAGGGAAATACAAATCAAAACCACACTCAGGTATCACCTCACGCCAGTCAGAGTGGCCAAAATGAACAAATCAGGAGACTATAGATGCTGGAGAGGATGTGGAGAAACGGGAACCCTCTTGCACTGTTGGTGGGAATGCAAATTGGTGCAGCCGCTCTGGAAAGCAGTGTGGAGGTTCCTCAGAAAATTAAAAATAGACCTACCCTATGACCCAGCAATAGCACTGCTAGGAATTTATCCAAGGGATACAGGAGCACTGATGCATAGGGCCACTTGTACCCCAATGTTCATAGCAGCACTCTCAACAATAGCCAAATTATGGAAAGAGCCTAAATGTCCATCAACTGATGAATGGATAAAGAAATTGTGGTTTATATACACAATGGAATATTACGTGGCAATGAGAAAAAATGAAATATGGCCTTTTGTAGCAACGTGGATGGAACTGGAGAGTGTGATGCTAAGTGAAATAAGCCATACAGAGAAAGACAGATACCATATGGTTTCACTCTTATGTGGATCCTGAGAAACTTAACAGGAACCCATGGGGGAGGGGAAGGAAAAAAAAAAAAAAGAGGTTAGAATGGGAGAGAGCCAAAGCATAAGAGACTGTTAAAAACTGAGAACAAACTGAGGGTTGATGGGGGGTGGGAGGGAGGAGAGGGTGGGTGATGGGTATTGAGGAGGGCACCTTTTGGGATGAGCACTGGGTGTTGTATGGAAACCAATTTGTCAATAAATTTCAGAAAAAAAAAATAAACACTAAAAAAATTAAAAAAAAAAAAAAAAGAAATGTTAAAGGAAGTTCTTCAGCCAGAAGGGACGTGAAATAGGTCAGACAACTGGATCTATGCCGATTAAAGAAGAATGTCAGGAAAGGAATATATTAAGATATAATATAATTTGATATTTTTCTCATTGTTCAAAATTTTAAGAGAGTATACAATATGTAAAATTCAGACAAATGTGTCTATATTTGAATGATGCAGATTTTTCAGCAGAAACCATGATATTTTCAACATAAGAGTTGGGATAACTGCTTAACCATGTGCAAAAAAAAAGACCCTCAACACAATCTACATAAACTCACATTCTGTCTCTCTCTCTCTCTCTCTCTCTGCCTCTCTCTCTCTCTCTATATATATATATATATATATATAGATATATATATATATATAGAGAGAGAGAGAGAGAGAGAGATGATATAGATATAGATTCTCTCTATATATAGAGAGAGAGAGAGAAAGAGAGAGAGAGAGATATGTAGATATAAACGTGTAGATATAGATATATAGATATAGATATATATCTCAAATCAGGTCATAGATCCAAATGTAAAAACCTAAAACTATAAAACTTTTAAAAGGAAATAAGATAAAGGAGAACATCTTTTTGACTTGTGATTAGACAAAAAGTTCTTAGACCTGACCCTAAGAGCATAATTCATAAAGAGAAAGATTGATAAAATGGATTTCACGAAGATTTTTCATTTCTCTGCAAAAGACACTGTCAACAGACTTGGATAAATGTCTGCGAATCACATATCTCTAAAGCACTTATATCCACAATATATAAAGAACACTCAAAATTCAAATAAAAGGAAACTAATCATCCAATTCAAAAATGGACAAAATATCTGAAGAGACACTCTATCAAATAGGATATACACATAACAAATAGTGATACGAAAAGATGAACAACATCATTTAGGGAACTGCAAATTAAAATGTCAGTGGGCTGTCACTACAGACTGATTAGAATGGCTAAAATAAAAATTCTGATAGCATATAGCTGATGAGGCTGTAGAGAAAATGAAAACCTCACACGACGCTGGTGGAAATGCAAAATGGTATAGCCCTTTTGGAAAACACTATCAATTTTTTGTAATATTCTATATATACTTACTATATAGTAAAGCAACCCACTTCCAGGTGTTTACCCTAGAAAAAGAAATTTACATTCAAAAAACACCTATACATGAATGCATATGGTAGGTCTACTCATTGTAGCCCATATTTGAAAACAACCAAATATTATTCAGTTGGTACATGGATACATAATGGAACATGAATCAGTAGTAAAGTGGACCAACTACTGATAGACCCAATAAGTTGCATGGATTTCAAAGGCATTATGTGGAGTGCAAGGATCCAGTCTCAGTGCGTTTCTAGTGTTTGCCAGAGGCTCATGGTTGGGTGTATATGTGGCTAGATGATTGTGTAGCTGTGAAGAAGTCTTGTGGAGACGTAAACATATGCTGTTCCCTAATTGGCAGTGGTTACACAAACCTGTACGTGTAGTAAAATTCACAGAACTATACAGCAAAACAAATGAATTGTAATGTGTTATTTACGTATTTATCATTTATTTTCAAAAACAAGAATAAATAAATAAGGAAATTGTGAATGGAGGCAAAGTTGACAGGTAGGCTTGGTTTATCGCATACTATTTCCCAGAATCCCCTCCCCTTTAAGTTTCAAGGCTGGGGTAGATTAAAAGAGGATTTGCAGGAGATTTAGAATGAGAATATGAAACAGTGACTGTCACCATCTAAATGCCATTGAAGTTGCGAGGGGGGACGCCTGGGTGGCTCAGTGTGTTGAGCTTATGGTGGGATTAAGCCCTTATGGTTTGTGGTTTGTTATGCAGCATTACTGAGGCAAAATATAACTAATGCACTTATTAACAGTCTGTATTGTCATTAACAGTACTTGCTACCCTCTGTTGAGGACCACCTATCGATGCACCAGGCACTATGCTAGGTACTACATATGGTTTATTCTACATCCTGGCGTTAAAAAGAGTGGATTTTAGAGAATCTGAGTTGTCTTAGATTACCTAAATATTAAATGCTACACCTGAAATCCAAACTCAAAACTCCAGCGCCTACTTTCTTTCTTCTGCATTCTTCTATCTCCTCACAGCTAGAAAATAATTTAGAGCCTGGGATAAAATTTTAATGGGAAATATGCTATCCCTTCTCCTGAAATGGAAAATACGTTATCTCTGCTCCTGATTATACTTAGCTCTGCTTAAAAACACCTACCCACACACCCTTTTTAGTGACAAGACATTAATAGACACTTAAAGAAGAAAATAAGTCCAAATGATGTGGTTTTGTCAGAAAACCCCCCAAGGAAACTAACAGAACCTATACATAAACTAGCTTAATCGAGCTGACAATGCTTCATTTTCAAAGAAGATCAGCAACACCCAAAAACTAAGAAAGACAATACACACTGTTAATAAGTATATTGGTTATATTTTGCCCCAATAATGCTTCATAACAAACCACAAACCATAAAGGCTTAAAATTCTCATGCTTTTTCTACTCTACCTTACTAACTTCCATTTAAATTAATATATTTTTAAAATTTTCATTTGCTCTTTTCCTTGTTACTTGAAGCTCTATGCAGTATAACACTTTTATAAATATATTTTAAAAAGTAAAAATGTCTGTACCATAGCAAACAACCTTTGGCAATTCTCTTTTTTTTATATATATAATTTCTTTTGCTTACCTTGAGAACTTGGGTAGGCAATTAAGAAAAGAAATAAAACATCTCTTGTGCTCTTTTTCATAGTTTTACAAAGGCAGAGGAAACTATCTGGCTTTCTCTAGCTTAGGGATCATTAAAAAGTTGCCACTTTGATGTGTGTGCAGAAAAAAAAAAAAAACAGTTTCTCTAGGAATTGCTCACAGGTTCCTGGATATGTCAAAAGAGAACAAACAGAAAGAAATGAAGACGCTAGAAATCTCAAGTGGCTGGTGAGAGGTTTAGAAAATAAAAATCCTCAATAATGCATAGCTCACGATTCTTTTCATCAAGCACGATGACATTGTAATATTTTCCTCATTGTTTCAATAATAAAATCACTAGAAAAGGCACAACTTCTTTTCCCAAATAAGTGAAGGTCATGAGGATATGAGCAAAGAATGGATTACTTGCTGATGTACATAAAATAAAGGTATAAATAATTTGTTACATCTCCTCACATAAATTTTGTATTTTGAGCTAAAATCCTAGTTTCTATTTATTTCCTTTTGCTCTTCCCATATCGTATCCCGGGAAACATAGACCTTGCTTTCATTTTTTTTTATTATTATAATAAGAACTGTACTTTCTTTTTCAGATTTCACTAGGGATTGTAGTACAAAGAACATTTACCTCTCTCACTGTTTAAAATGTCCTTAGCCGCTATCACCCTGGCACAAAAGCTAGTTAAATTTAGACTGTGTTCAATTCTCCCAGTTAATTTTGGACCCTTACCTTTTTAAATATACTGCTTAGGATATGAATGCAGGCCAAACACTGCAACTCCCCCATTCTCTTGATAGAAATGAGGATGAGCCACTATTTTTTTCTGTATTTTAGCAAACGGTGAACCTTTTTATGAAATAAAATGCACACATCATTACAACTTCTCATTAAATATGTACTAGGGAGATAATGCTACTGCTGAATAGCTAGAGTTATTACTCTTTCAACAATTTAACAGCTCTCTTCTTGTCATTGTAAGACTTCTTTTTTTTTTTTTTGCCTTCTCTGATTATATGAGTTATTGTTAATTTCAACAAAAATGCTAGGGCTTTCTTCCCTGCAAGCAAGGATTGGCAAACTGGTTACAGTGCAGTTGAATATATTTCGCAAATATTATCAGAATAAAAAATGGTTTTGGGGGCACCTGGGTGACTCAGTTGGTTAAACGTCAGAGTCTTGATTTCAGTTCAGGTCATGATCTTACTCAAGGTCATGAGATTGAGCCCTGCATCCAGCTCTGTGCTGAGTGTGGAGCCTGCTTGGGATTCTCTCTCTTTTTCCCCTTACTCCCCCACTTTCTCTCTCTCAAAAAAAATGGCTTTGATAATATAGTTACTTCTATTTTATTTCATGTAAACACTATAATATACTCCTTCATGATAAAATTTTTAAAACTTTCCTGTAGTAGAAAAGTAAAACCAATAAGAATTTAGTTGGGAATGTACTGATAGAACTTAGTGATTTATCAAACAAAGACTAAGAAAAATGTCACAGCTTTATATCTTAATTTTACACACACAGATGACATTTTAATGCATGTAATGGTTATGGTAATTATTTCATTTTCCTTAAACATCATAAATAGCTAATTCATGATGGAAACAAACGTAAAACTTCCATTTTATGTTACCTGAAATAATGGGAATAGTGGGAAAGTGCTAACAGAACTGAGAGATGCAGAAAATAACTTCTGAAAAGAAAACTATTGAGATTTATAGGTAATATTTAACATATATTATTGTTTCAAATTATCATTCATGCTTGATACAACTTTTTCAAGTTTAATTTTATATAAGTACACTAGATTGACCATAATGGACCAACTTAATCTAAAAGTTTTTTAAAAATTGCTTCTAGTTTTTGAAGTTACATGAACAAAAATGGCATTTCAGTCATTATATCTATGAATTCAGAGCCTGCTTCATTATTTCCAAAGTCTAAAATGTATTTGTAAAGATGGTCCAATGCACTCAGATGGTTATAGAGGCTGTTGTGATATAGCACAATAAACCCTTCTGAGAACTGGAAGAAAGAGTTTTATTCTATGTTCATCTGCTAGCAACCTGTGTTAGTTACCTTGGGCAAATGAATGGGACTCACCCTGTAGCTTTTTCTTTTGCAGTAAGAGAGGAAATTTGACTAACATGTATCTCTAAGGCCTATTTAAATGTAAAAGCTGAAACTCCATCACTGATGACTCTTTACTACTCATGAAAATGAAATACACATTTCACCACATGCCAGATTTTAAGCCATCTAAGAAGCAAAGGTAATTTGACTCTTGCTACCTGCTAAATCCCCATGCCGGGCTTAATGCCTAATGTGGCATAGGTGACTCACTCAATACATGTGCTGAGTAAATGAACAAGTGAATGAATGAATGAATGAATGAATGAATGAATGAATGTTTTCTCCAGATAGTTATATTTTTCTTGTCATGCAACTATCTGGACTGATTTTTTCTTTCATATTTTAACTTTGCTCTCATTTTTGTCGTTATTACCAGGATACTTACTGTGCAAATCTAACGAATGAAATGTTCAACAGTAGCTCAGTTTCCTTTGCTGATTTGATGTGGGTAACCTTGACTTGCCAGACCCTCATTCACAAGCTCTAAAGTTCCAAGAAAAATGTATTCTCCCCAGGAACTAAAAAATTATTTAAAATTATAGAAAATGTGGAACATTTGCTCCAAGTAGAGTGAACAAGAAAATTCAGAACTTCCCTCCTGCTAAGCATCAGAGGCAAAGTGTAAACAGCACTGGGACTTTAGAGGGCTACAAAGTATTGCCAGACCAAGATCTGGCCAGGGATGGAAATCCAGAGAGAATTGTTCTTCAATTCTGAAATAGGTACCTGAGACTCTGTAAGTACGAACTGCATGTTTGGTGGTCTTGTAGCATCAGGAGGATAAAAGTTGATATTCAGAGCCATGCAAAGTGGGGCTCTGTTAAACAATTTTCTATTTACGTGGGGGCCCTGAAAAACTGAACCCCAGAAATAAGGATGAACTTAATGTCCTTCCAAACTCAAATCTCAGTCCCTGAAACTGGGATTAGATGACCACACGCCGCTAGTTTCCCTGAGAGATGCATGACAGAAGCAAATGAAAATTGCCTCAAGACATTAAAGTTATTTTAACTTCCAAATAATTTCTCAAGTTTATTTATTTATTTATTTATTTATTTATTTATTTATTTATTTATTTAGAGAGACAGAGCATGAGCAAAGGAGGGGCAGTGAGAGGGAGAGAGAGAATCCCAAGCAAGCTCCACATAGCCAGAGTCAGCACAGAGAAAGCAGGGCTTGATCCCACGAACCACTAGGTCATAAGCTGAGCCGAAATCAAGAGTCAGACACTGACCCGACTGAGCCCTCCAGGCACGCCCCCCGCAGTGATCCATAAAACAATTTTATCAAATATAATCCTTGGCACACAATAACAAGAACCAAGCTAGCCGAAATTTTGTGTTTATTTTTACAGGCAAGGTCACTCTTTATCCTTCTAACAGCACATTCAACTTTCATGTAAATTCCTCACTGAGTATAAATTTCAAAGTCTTGATTTGTTTCCTATTCCTTCACATGTATTTTAATCAGGACATGAGAGAATCATAAATTCTCAGCTTGGCAACTGGAAAATTTTCAAGAAACGTGTTGCAGTATTCCTTTAGTATATAGAAGTACTGGGCATTTTCTGATATGACAGCATTTTTGTTACTGCCAAAGTAAAATAACATTGTCCAGGGAATTTTTTTTTTCTCTAATGAGTATTGACATAATTAAAATAGATATAGTTGGAGACATTCTGATCTATAGTTGCCATTTATTTCTACTGACAGCGTTTTGAAATTATGTATTGATGTTGGAGAAGGGAGAGCCTATGAACTCCAAAAGAATGTATGTGTTCCCAATATTTTTATGTGTCCTTAATATTTTACTTGGGAAACTATGGTGTAGTTAGTAGTCATATGCATTATGGTCAATACACTCTTCTTCTTCTTCTTCTTCTTCTTCTTCTTCTTCTTCTTCTTCTTCTTCTTTCTCTTCCTCTTCCTCTTCCTCTTCTTCTTCTTTTTTAATGTTTATTTACTTTTGAGAGAGAGAGAGATGCAAAAGGGTAGAGAGAGAGGGAGACACACAATCCGAAGCAGGCTCCAGACTCTGGGCTGTCAGCACAGAGTCTGATGTGGGGCTCAAACTCACAGAGTGTGAGATCGTGACCTGAGGCGAACTCAGGCGCCTACCCACATGATCCACCCAGCTACCCTGCCAATATGGTCTTCTTAAGCAAAAATATATACAGCAGCAGATATCAAAACATGTCTTTTCTTGTTTTTTAAAAAGAATTTCTAAACTATTAAATGACCAAACATTTTTTCCAGATATGGTGGATGTTACAGAATATGGTGACATTACAGAATATGGTGGACCTTACAGAATGAGGTGACATTACAGAATATGGTGACGTTACAGAAGATGTTGAAGATCCTTTAGCTTAGTATCCAACCAATCTCTTGAATTCTAATTACTGTGTCCAATGTTTGGTCATGAGATGGATGAGCTGAATCAGGAGGAAAATGAAGGCAGAAAAGAGAAGATGAGGAGATGTAAAGGGAAGGGAGAAAAGGGTGAATTTGGGGGTGCAGGAATGGATGAGGACAAGAGGCCTTGCCTTCCAAGGACATCAAGAAGGGAGAAGAATTAGCCCAGGAAAAAGGCTAAGGGTGATAAAAACCAAACAAACAACCTTTGCTATTTGAGTAGGAAAGAGGCATCATTATTTGTTGGTAAGTCAAAAATACTGAAAACCTCCTTCACCTAGGAGTGAGTGTTACACAAAGTTATAAACACCTAAGTAACTAATAGCTGGCACTTACTCTGTGCTGCACACTGTTCAAAGCCCAAGGCCAGCTGGCGAGGTTGCACAGGTTGGACCCAGCAGAAGATGGTCACCGTCATGGAGTAGTGACTGGTCACTGTGTCCCAGCTACCTCTCTGCTAGTCACATCATGCACCTAGTGGTGCAACTAAAACCAAGACCTTCCTCTAGTTCACCTGAGATGGGCATCTCCCACTCAGAGGTGACTCTTCCTAAGCATTGGATACCTGTGAACTCATTTTATCCTTCCAACACAAAGGATATGGACAATAACATCACTTTTACTAATAACGTTTGCATAGCATTTCCTAATTTATGCAATGAAATTTTACAACTATGCAATATTAATTAAGTATTGATAGTCCCATTTTACAGGTACACAGAAATTAAGTTACTAAGTCAAGGTCATAAAGAAGGTAGTAACCAGACTGGCATATGAGGTGAGGAAATCTAGTCCCTGGATCCCTGCTCCTAGCAGCGGTTCCTAGCAACGGTTCCTCTTGCTCCCTCCCAGCTGTTTTTCTGTCCCTTTTCCCTGTCTTCTCCACTCTCTTTCTTTCTCTCTTTCTCTTCTTTATTCCTCTATACTTTCGCTATCCCACGTTGTCTCTCTTTTTCCAAACCAAGCTTAAAGGAGGCTCACATGTTAATTGAAAGTTTCTGGATAACCGGTTCTTGATTCATAAACAGATGATTACTCCTCTTGCAGAATCACAAATATATAGATTTTAATCTATTAATTTCCATGTACTGTTTCTTGTTCTGTTATCGCTAGCAAATACTTATGCACACACACACAAGTAAATTAGTTTACTAACACAAAATTTAAAAAAATTAACCAAGGGTTTTGTTAATTTTCTTCCAAAAAATTGAAGAACCAGGAGCATTCTATAAGTATAACCTCTCAATAAGAACCCACACCATCTGGTTTACATGACTTTCTGCATGTTACTCTCATAAAAATGAATATAAATTTTATCTTTAAAGTGATTGTTTTACATTTTATTTTGTCAGAGCAACTTACTTACAAAAAAGAAACGTGATAGGAAAATGTCAAGTGTTTAATATTTCTTCGAAATACATGTAGACTCGTTCACTTTTTCTGTTCCACCAGCAGCTAATTTGGGGGTAATATGTTAGCAAACAAATAATGTTGCAAAGATCTACTTTTTTGCAGTAAAGATTTAGAGAGGTGCTCAGACTTGATGCTGCATGACAGGGTTGAAGCAGTTCTTGGTATCATCTTCCGTGAGGGCAAGAGGTTAATAAATGGTCTAACATTAGTGCTTATTCAGTTGCCCACTTGATTTGCTTCTAAGTGATTCATCTTCCAAGATGAAGACACTGATACTTCAAGATAAAACATGGTTGGGGCACCTGGGTGGCTCAGCCGGTTAAGCATCCGACTTCAGCTCAGGTCGGATTCTCATGGTTCATGGATTCCAGCCCTGCATAGGGCTCTGTGCGGGCAGTTCGGAGCCTGGAGCTGCTTAGGATTCTGTGTCTCCCTCTCTCTCTGCCTCTCCCCCTCTCACGCTCTGTCTGTCTCTCTCTCTCTCTCTCTCTCTCTCTCTCTCAAAAATAAACATTAAAAAAATTTAAAAATTAAAAAAAGATAAAACATGGTTATCGAATGTATAATTTTTTAATGTAGAAAATAATTTTAAGTGCCTTGTCTCAAAATGTATGATGCACAGGTCTTTTCGAAGTAAACCCACCGGGGCGCCTGGGTGGCGCAGTCGGTTAAGCGTCCGACTTCAGCCAGGTCACGATCTCGCGGTCCGTGAGTTTGAGCCCCGCATCAGGCTGTGGGCTGATGGCTCAGAGCCTGGAGCCTGTTTCCGATTCTGTCTCCCTCTCTCTCTGCCCCTCCCCCGTTCATGCTCTGTCTCTCTCTGTCCCAAAAATAAATAAACGTTGAAGTAAACCCACCAAATAGCTACTTATAGTTTGTGCAAGGCCTTCTAGCAGTGCTTTATCGTAAAGAAAACACTTTTCACTTTGTAACACACTGACATCATATCAAATTGATCCATATGAAAGGCTGGAAAGGCAGCAATAGAGTCCGCCTTAAGCTATGCATTAATGCTTTTAAAAAGAAGGAAAACACGTTGTAAATAAAAAGTTTAATCCTCAGAATTAATCAGGAGGAGAAAGCCTTGCAGTTGGTGCACAGATTGCAAGAAGATACCCACGGTGTAAGAGGTAGCTGGAACAGATCACAGCTCCAAGGCCATGACCATGTGAGTGAAATGGCCAAATAGACCCACGCAACCATGCACATATGATCTGAATGAATAGAATTAAAACAACAACCAAAGTATACAACCCCAAAGATGTTTTCTATAGTCGACATTTTCACACACACACACACACACACACACACACACACACACACACATTTACATGTTGTCCGATAAAAACATACTGAAATCTTCAGTATATCAGATAAAAACATACTGAAAGTTAGAGTGCACATACAGATATTGTTTGAATATTCAAAACTTTAGATTGCTATAATGCCATGCATTTTCAATATCAAATCATAAATGTAAAGCAGAGGACCTGTATTCCCGGTGTCCCTCTCGTCCCTCCCAGCTCCCAAGCGTGCGTCACCTCGCCACCCACTGACAGGAGGGAATAGCCCTGGTGATTCTACAACGTGCTGCTAGAAACAACATGTTCAGCCTTCAAACATCTCGGAGTCTGAATTTTCTAAAAATAAAATGACATTTTGTCTGGATGACTTTATTAAGTTTTAGAAACACAGTGCCAGGTGTTTTACATGGAATTGGTTTCCCTGGTACAGATTCGACATATATTAAAGACACAGGAAGAGGGAAAGAAATACTCACACCCACCTCGCCACACCCCTCCCTCAAACACCAGTGAGAGCATTTCGTAGTTTTAATTAATTTGTCTTTTAAAAGTTAATTTCCTCGGAAAAAAGTACAGTTTGGACAAAAATATGTATTTAGACACACTTAGGTATTTAAAAATTTATGTGCTTGGGGTGCCTGGCTCAGTTGGTTAAGCATCCAACTTCAGCTTACGTCAAGATCTCTCTGTTCATAGGTTCGAGTCCTGCATCGGGCTCTGTGCTGACCGCTCAGAGCCTGGAGCCTGCTTCGGATTCTGTGTCTCCTTCTCTTTCTGCCCCTCTGGGGCTCATGCTCTATCTCTCTCTCTCTCTCTCTCAAAAATAAACAAATGTTAAAAAGTATAAATAAAAATTTATGTACTTAAAATTCTGAGCTAAAATATCTATGTAGAAATATATATTTAATAACGAATTTTCCAGATCAGTTCATACTTTAAGTGAATAAATGAAAGCATACATTTATTTTTAATGTTTATTTATTTTTGAATTTTTGAATTTTTAAAAAGTAAGAATTTAAATGGTTTGAAAGACTGTGAGTACAGCAGTACAATACAATATTAAATTTCAAGAGAATTTGATTGTGGTTTTCTTTTTTTCTGGTTCTTATCAAATTTGAGACACTCGGCCTCTTTAAAAATTCCCTTATTCTATATTGCTCTTGTGTAGAAAATTAAACACAAATTTCAAAATTAATTGAAATTAATTCCTTACAGGTTTATACCAGAGGAGATGAAATATTTAGTAACTCATAGTGTAAAACAAAAAAGATTAATCAGTCAACTTTATTCCCTAAATTTATTAATTATAGTTGATATAATTGCTTATAGGTTTGATTTCTTAAATTATGGTCTTAACAACACTTTAATCCCACGGGTACTCAGAATTCCTAATTGAAAGTTCATATAACTAAGTTAGTGGTAAAAATTTTGCCTCTGAAATACTGTGTTCTCTGATTTGAAAATATGCTTATTATGAATTAGTTTATAATAGTGATATTTCAAATATATTAAATTAAATTTTTAAAGTGTAATCAATCATATTTTATCAACTAAATCCAAAATTTTCATTCTTCTGTATTCCCTTGCCCCTTAAATAATTTGAATAATTGAAAATTATTATTTTAGATCTTTTTCTCCTAGTATTTTCAAATAGCAAACAGCTTAGTTTTCCAACAAAAGGTGGGATATTCATTAGTTACCATAACAAAGTTCCAGACTCCATACACAAAATAGATTTTTATCCCAGCTCTTAAGAGGGGAATATCCATTTGCCCCCCCCCCCCAATCCCCAGCTCTGGAACATTTGCTGCTGTGTAAAATTCAGTACAGTGTTTGTTTTCTTATCATAAGATTCACAGATATCACTGGGAGAGAAGAATGAAGAATCAACCATCTTCTACTGACCCTCATAAGACTCCCAGGTGAGACCTTCTGGTAAGACTGCCTACAGCTCAGGGTGCCTGAGTGGCTCAGTTGGTTAAGGGCCACCCTTCGACTCAGGTCATGATCTCACAAGTTCGTGGGTTTGAGTCCCACATCAGGCTCTGTGCTGACAGCTCCGAGCCTGGAGCCTGCTTCAGATTCCGTGTCTCCCTCTCTCTCTGCCCCTCCCCTGCTTGTGCTTGTCTCTAGGTCTCAAAAATAAATAAATGTTAAAAAAAAAAAAGACTGCCTACAGCTCGTCCTCTCCAGCTGGTGGCCAAACACAACCTGTCCAACAGAGTCTGACAAACTGTGGTTCCACTCTTTCTGCTTATTTCAGCTATCCTGTGTCTCTAGCAGCCAAAGCTTCTCCAGACTTTACAAGAATTTGAACAGTAAAACAGTTCTCAAGAAAAAACTAAACATTAAATGTCTTCCTCAATCTGTCATAAAATTTTTATACCTTTCCTCCTTAGAACTTCTATGTTAAAGCTGTATTCATTTTGCAATGTTCTCATTAAGGCCTGAACTAATGGTTTTAGGTGGATTTTTCACTTTCAACATTTTTAATACTATATTCTTTGATTTAGTACTATTATCCTTTTATTAATATTATACACATTAAATTTTATAGCCCTAGCTAGTCAATATTCCTGAAAAAATGGAAATACCAATGAGAACGTATCAATTAAATTTCTGAAACAAACTACTGTAAAAGGAAGTTAACCAGGCCACATTGCTAATTTATCTGGAAGCAACAGCTTTGTTGCTCTGGTTTTTCTTTAGAATCTAAAAGTTAATGAAGAAGGCTCTAAAACAACAATAAGATAAACAAAAAGAGATAAATTTAATAACCTAATAGACAATTCTAGGGTTCACTATATCCCACATTACAGGATGCATGAGTTTCTTTACATATATGTGCAAATTATATTATTATCTTTGGTTGAAAAAAGAAAACTATCTGAAAAATGCAGGTTAATATTATATGTTAATAAATGCATGAATGCATATATAATAAATATAATTATATTTAATATACTATTTGTATATGTGATAAATATATTTTTGTTTATGTATATAAAATAGAAATATAATAATATGTAAAATGTATGTAATATAATGTATAGCATAAATATTATATAAGATTTTGTATATGATATTATCTTATATATAATATAGAACATATATTATAGAAAATATTGTATACAGTACATTTATATGCTATACAGTGTTTTATATGACCCTGTATTTTTGGTTATTATATATAATATATATCTTATCTGTTCTGTCTTATGTATATACATATGATACACAATTATATAAACTATGTTATTATATATAATATATATCTTATCTGTTCTGTCTTATGTATATACATATGATACACAATTATATAAACTATAAATCTCTTTATAGGATGGTGTAACTGTAAATAAAATCAGGGAAATAATCAAAGATAAAGAAGGAAAGAAAGAAAGAGAGGGAGGAAGAAAGAGCAAGAGAGTATGAACCAAGAAAAAGGAAATGGGGCACTTCTGTGGCTCAATCAGTCGGGCAGCTGACTGACTCAGGTCATGATCTTGCAGCTCGTGAGTTCAAGCCCCATGTTGGGCTCTGTGCTGACAGCTCAGAGCCTGAAGCCTGCTTCAGATTCTGTGTCTCCCTCTCTTTCTGCCCCTCCCTTCCTCAAGCTCTATCTCTCTCTCTCAAAAATAAATAAACATTTAAAAAAGAAAAAAGAAAAAAAAGAAAAACGAAACAACATAAGCTGACTGTTGCCCTGGAAAAATTTGCTACATCTGTTCTTTTTAATCATGTCAAAGATCAAAGACACTTCCAAAACATTCTCAATCAGAGATACCAGATCAAAATCTCCTTATTGTGCCAGAACCCAGCACTCAGTTATAGGTGAAATATATGTATCCCAATATTTCCACATACACAATCCCTATCTCAGAATACACACTAACACAACAGACACTCAAAACCCATAGGACATTCTGTTTTATATGGCCTTAGTATGGAATGGAAGAGGCATCTCTTCTGAGTATTGATAACCACAAGCCAACATTCATGCAGATTTGGACCCTAATGATCCACTAAGCATAAAATTTGAAACAAAAACAGAAAGCTAAGAATGTTTTTAATGCAATTCAGCTGTAATATACTGGAGAGGCTCACCCCTTGAATCATTTAAATATAAAGTTCAAATGATCACTCTGTATAAAATTATAACACATAGAAATAAAGCACATTACCAAGAGTCCATGAAAAAAATGTGCAAAAGTACAATTAGAACGTGAGAATTTTACTGGGCCTATTAAGCACAGAATATAAAATAAATAAGCATCTGTAACACATTTAAGAACATAAATGGAAACTGAAAGTATAGGATGGAATGAGGTAGTATAAACACGAACAAACATATTTGAATAAAAAGAATTCGTGTAAAAATATAGACAGGTAATTTAAAATACCTTAACTTTTAAAATTCAGCAGATGAGATGTGGTTTATTAGAAAAAGTTAGGCATAAATTTACTAAGTCAGAGAAGGAACTAAATAAAATATCCAGAAAATAACACAAAGTGTGAAAGACATGGAAAATACGTAATTGAGTTTAAGAATGATAGAGAACTTCCATTGAAAGTGCAAGAGATGATAGACAAACTTTGAAAGAATACCTGAGAAATTTCTAGATCTAGATAATTTGGAGTCCACAGATTTTGGAAGTACAATCAAACTGTAAAAATTAGTTAATTAATTAACTTTAAATAAAATGGCACCTAAATAAATTTAGTTGATGCTTCAAAAAAGTAAAAATATAGAGGAAACCTGAAACTTGATAGTTTGAAAATACAAATCAAAATCGAAAAGGAATTTCAGGGGTGCCTAGGTGGCTCAGTCGATTAAGTGTCCTGTCTTGATTTCAGCTCAAGTCATGATCTCACAGTTCTGAAATTGAGACCACATTGGACGGAGCCTGCTTGAGATTATCCCTCTCCCTCTGTTTGCAAGCTCGCTCGCTCGCTCTCTCTCTCTCTCTGTCTCTCTCTCTCTGTCTCTCTCTCTCTCCCCCTCCCTCTCAAAAAAAAAAGTTCAATTAAACATTGAGTTCTAAATGGTAACAATGGTGTTTGGAAAAGAATTGAATATTATCACCAAACTTCTGAGAAGATATTATTGTCTATCAAGAACTATATTTTTGAAAACATAGTAACATAATTTTTAGAAGGATGTTGAAAGAAATAGAGAACAAAGTTGACTTTTCCAATTTAAAATTTCATGCTAAAATTTAGGGCAATACTAAAAGAAGAATTACATATTTCAAATTTTCAAATCTGTTAAAAAGAAAGTAAAAGAATCCCTCAATCAAATCGTGTGTTTACTTACATAAATCACAGACTTTCACTTTTTACAATTTATTCACTTCTCAATGCAAATCTGAAAATACAGTATATCCTCCTACGTTTTAATGTAATTTATATTAAGCCATTTATACAGTTTTATGTTGTTACAAAATTTTATTTTGTTAATAAGAGTTTTTGCTCATCAAAAGGAACCATAAAGAAAATAAAAAGCCATATCTGGAGGAAAGTCTATGTTATAGATACCATCAGGAAAAAAAAATATGTAAGACACTAGCAAACCGATGAGTGAATAACAAACACTGCAGGAACAAATGAGTAACATACGTGAGCAGGTCCTTTCCAGAAGATTAAGTAATGGCTAATAAAACGTGAAATGATACTCAATTACACTGATAATCAAGAAAATGGAAATTAAGAGCACGTAAGATACTATGGACTCACTGATTTGCAAAACTTTAAAAGTTGGTCAATACTATTATGAGCAACAGGAGTTCTCAAATACTTGGTAATGGTAGTGAAAATTAGTGCAATTACTTTGAACACAGTAAAAAAGAAGATTAACAATTTCGCTTACACATGCTCTAGATTTTATGAGCCTAGAGAAGTCTCTGTAAAGGCTTCAGATGACAGGCACAAGAATATTCAGAGCAAAATCATTTTTAATAACAAAATAACAATAGCAAAAGCTAGAAACTATTCAAATATTAATCAGGAAAAATCGTGGATAAATTGTGGCATATTCTCACAAAGAAATACTGTACAGCATTGAAAATTAAGGAACTGTACTAAATTTTTCACAAAATCATAACATTGTGTGGAAAAAAATCAAGTGGCAAAGAACATGAAAAATTGACACCATTTATTTTTTTGACACCATTTATAAAAAAAGTTCCTATGCTTTAAGAACTTAGACCTTTTTTTTAGGACTATAAAGAAAGCAAGAAAATGATTAATCACAAAATTCAGAAAGATGATTACCACTGGTTACCATGGGATGGGGGAAATTGTAAATGGATTAGAGAAAAGGACAAGAGAAACATTACTATTATTGATACTAGTTTGAAAACACAAATCAAAATCCAAAAGGAATCTCAGGGGTGCCTACGTGGCAAATATTCCCATCCCCTGAGGATATAATCAAACACTAACCCAGGTACTGTTGTAAAGTATTTTGCAGATACAACTGGAGTCTAAGTCAGTTGAGAAACAAATTATCTGACTCAATCAGATAACCCTTGAAAGTAGAGAGACTTCTTCAGCTGCCCATACAAGACACAGAAAGACAGAAAATTCAGAGGATTTTGAAATGTGAGGACTACACTCCATGGCTTCTTTGAAGATGGATCAGAGGCTGAGGGACACCTGAATTGGAGAACAGACAGCCTTAGGGAGCTGGGCAGGGCCCCTGGCTGATAGCCATCAAGAGGATTGTACTTTTAAACTCATTGGGTTATTGGATCAAAACTGAAAACCTTAGAAATACAAGGAGAGCCTTGCAGTTAATCAAAGAATAGATAGATATGCTATAATAGGGATATAGCTAAGAAAGTAACTTCTGAGGCTTTTATAAGGTTTCCTTATTTGGGTATAATTATCTGATATATTTACTAATTTATATTATTCGTATTTTCATAGAACATATGCAGCCAAGTATACACACACATACGTATGAACATGTTTAACCAGTCAGTGCAAAAGATTCTTTTAAAGAACTACCTAGCAAGGAAAAGCAAATTTCTATTTGATCACATTCAAGACAAAAGCTAGCCCTGATCCAGGTCAGAATGAGAATAATTATTCTCAGGTCTTGGACAGGTCTTGTCCATTGGCACCAATACCCTAGAGCAAAAGTAGAAAAAGGCTGTTGACAATTAAATTAACACCACTTGCCTAAAGGTACCATTTGAATAAATTAGCACAAGCAAAAAAATAGAATGTTTGGAATTATAAATATCTTCTCATAGCATTTGACTTAGGTTTTAAATCTTACTGAAAGCTCTAATTTAGCTTTAAAAATAGAGCATTGAAAGACAAACATCAACAAAATAAAATGTAACCAATTAATTCTTCAATTTTTTCCGCCCAGCCCACACAAAAGAACTAAACTTGACTTTGACATCTAGATTATCCTGGAGAATTAATTGAAGTTTTTCCGTTAGTATTCTCTCGACTCAAAATGTTTTTATCCTAGAATATAATCAGTCAATCACCAGTAATGCAATCATGAAAACAACTTTGAAATATCAGCTTCCCAGGAAGAGAGAGATTTTTTTTGTCCAATCCAGATAGATTTCTTGTAGCTCCAATATATAATGTTGTGTAGAGAATCATAACAGCCCCTTTCATTAGGGACATTATCCTATTGCCTTGGTAGTGATGAACCTGACTGGTCACCATACTTAGGTAACTTTCAGCAGTAAACTATTTACATGCATGTTAATGCCTGGCTCTTGCATGACACCTGGCAAGTCAAGGCTTTTATTTTGGGGGTTCCTAATCTGGACACGTCTCCTGGAAGCCAAGGTAACATGTCCTAAAAAAGCTTAGTTAACTTTACAGAGAAAACACATAAATCTTTTCTTGCATATAGTATTTATAGATTTTACTTCTATTTATGGTTGCAACCAGATCTGATAATTAAGCTGTGAGTTTAATTAGTGAAAATCTAGTTTGTGTAAATAAATGAGACATAATTTGTCTTTAACTGAGACAGATACTCCTCAATTATAACTAGGAGGAAATAAATGCATAATACCCACCTTAAAATTAACATCCAACAATAAATACAATATAATAATAATGCATTGAGTGGTTTTCAATATGGTTATTTCCAAAGTCTGAATGTAATGTTTATTTTTACGAGAAGTAGTTGAGGAACCTCATGATAAATCACTTGTATGATTTTTTTTCCCTAAATTCTACCTGTTTTGTCACTACTAGCATTAATAGTTGCTTTACCAATAGTGAGTTATTTTGTAAGATTTCAATTGTTTGCTTTGTTCCGTTTTATGTATTCATGACTGAAATTATTTTGGTTTAACCACTAATAAATTGCATTAGAATGATCAATGTTATTGGAACTAATTAAGGTTCAGAAAGATGGGTAAGATGTCCAAGGGAAAGGAAAGTGCTGGGCAGCACTGAGGTTTTAGATGATCTCAGATGTAAAACTTCATGGCCTCTAATACTGAGGAAACATTTATTTTAAAAAACATGAACTACTGGTGAGTCCACAGTTTTAAACATGACCTTGAACCTCTTTAAGATACACTGTCTGTGTTCAATGCTATGGGATTCTTAATGGCACATAGACTGAATTAGCAAAACTACCTCCTCTCACATCTGAGAGATTCTCCCAGCTGTTTCTGACATGACATTGTCCCACAGGCATTAAGCTGAGTGGCCAGTCTTCTGGAAAGAGCTGGAATGTTGGCTACGAACACTTTAGCATCCTGGCAAATTGGCTTAGTTTAGCTTCCCGACATCACTTTAAATTGAGCTCTCTTTTTATGTTGTTCAAGTGGGCAGCTAAGAATCCTGAGAGCCTCTCCAATGATCAGGGGTGGCCACAGGCCTGAACTTGAGCGACAGGAAGCTCCTCCCTGTTAGAGTTTCCGGACTCTCAAAGAGTTTGCCCTGGAACTTCCTGCTTGTCAATCAGCTAGCTAGGACCCCTGCTGTCAAACCCGAGGCTACTTCTCATCTCCGGTTGCCCTTCTGAACACACAACACAAATAAAACAACGAAAAGTATAATTTACATAATGCTATTCAAAAAGTAATTATAGAGAACACCAAGAGTGAACCGTAATGTAAACTGTGGACTTTGGGTGATCATGACATGTCACTGTAAGTTCATCAGTTGTGACACATATACCACTCTGGTGTTTGTTGATAATAGTGTGACCATCACATGTGTTAATAATCACACGAGTGTGATGGGGTAGGGGATAGTACAGGAAATCTCCATACCTTCTCCTCAATTTTGCTGTGAACCTAAAACTTCTCTCAAACCATAAAATCTTTTTTAAATGGGGCTAGTTTTAAAAAGGAATTATAATACCTTGGACTACATCCTGGACTTCACACATTCTGTCTCTAAGGTTCTAACTGAAACATTTTTTAAATTATTACTATTTTTTTTATTTGAGAGAGAGTGAGAGAGAGCGTGAGCATGTGTGAGGAAGGGAGAGGAGCAGGGAGACAGAGAGACAGAGAGAGAGAGAGAGCACGAGAGAGAGAGAGAGAGCGAGAATCTTAAACAGGTTCCACACTCAGCACCGAGCCCAAGGTTAGGCTCATTCTCACAATGGTAAGATCATGACCTGGGCTGAAATCAAGATTTGGACGCTCAACCAGCTGAGCCACTCAGGCACCTCCCACCTGGAACATTTTTAAGAAAGACTTCCTATCTGTCCTACTGTCCATCTGGAATATGAGGAAAAGGGTTCACAGGGTCTTGTGTAAGAAATCCTTAGGTTCTGAGTCTTAGCAGCAATACTAGAAGTGGAACAGGAAATTCACTATTTCATAATACTGACTGAACTGAGAGGGAGACTTCATTGCTACACAATTTAGGAAGAATTTGTCAGATGCCAATTAATAAAGAAATCTCTAAAGTGAGTCAATAAGGTACAGATTTTGGGGTACCTGGGTGGCTCAGTTGGTTAAACATTCAACTGTTTCAGGTCATGATCTTGCTGTTTGTGAGTTTGTGCTGACAGCTCAGAGCCCGGATCCTGCTTCAGATTCTGTGTCTTTCTCTCTGTCTGCTTCTCCCCCACGTGAGCCCTTTCTCTCTCTCAAAAAATTAAAATAAACATTAAAAGAATAAGGTCTAGATTTTACTTCAGACAGACAAGTACTGTTAAATTGCATTATGTCATGACTCACTTAATGAACTACTAAGATTCACAACTTATCCACATACACATGGGGAGAAATGTGCATGCTGGCTTTGTCAGTTTAGCTGGAGGGGTTTATATCTTTAAAAGGGCTAGAACTGGGTTTTTGAACGACACAGAAATGTGAGTGTGTGTGTGTGTGTGTGTGTGTGTGTGTGTGTGATGTGTGTGTGTTTTCTACATAGATCACTTAGTGAAATAAACTGATCTTTGGTGTTTTGTTTTGTTTTGTTTTGATTTGATTTGAAGAGTGAAAGTAATTGACAACTAGAACACCTGCTAGATTTGGCAGCTATCACAACCACTTTGTTGGGGAACGTAAGTCATAACTTCCGATATTTTCTTAAAACTACTCAAAAATAAAAACGAACACAAGAACATTTGATAGCAGATGATACTCTTTGAAAGATATATGTAAAATAAATTATTGGACTCTGAACACAGAGCATTACAAATTATCTTTAATTCAATTTATACTTCTCATAAATTAAAGCTAATGTGGCAAATATATCCTGAAGAAGCTTTAAAGATTATAATAGTCTTGCTAAGTAAAGGTTAGAAGTCTCTGTTGTTGTTGTTGTTGTTGTTTTTTAATTCCCTTTGGTCATACGTGGAACTCATACCATTATTTTCTTCTTTTTTAAAAATTTTTTAATGTTTATTTTTGAGAGAGAGAAAGAGAGAAAGCAGGGAGGGACAAAGAGGGGAAAGATACAGAATCTGAAGTAGGCTCCAGACTCCGAGCTGTCAGCACAGAGCCTGACACGGGGCTTGAACTCATGGACAGTGAGATCATGA
This sequence comes from Prionailurus bengalensis, assembly GCF_016509475.1. Classification (NCBI taxonomy): domain Eukaryota; kingdom Metazoa; phylum Chordata; class Mammalia; order Carnivora; family Felidae; genus Prionailurus; species Prionailurus bengalensis. Next base: position 230,852,394 of record NC_057343.1, read on the forward strand.
CCCGAGCCGAAGTCAGACACTTAACCAACAGAGCCACCCAGGCGCCCCATTATTTTCAATAAATAACAAATGCTACAAGATCCACCGCTTCTGGTGGGAGGTGGAAACAAAACTTTTCTGTCGGGGAGTAAAGGTATGAATCTTCCTGGGCACAGTATCCTGATCTCATGTAGAGCAGTGAAGAAGAGGCAGAAAACTCTCTGTCTTGAGTTCTTGTATGCCATACAGGTTGAGAAGGGGATGCTGAGAAAAACCCACTCTTGAGACTCAGGTACAAAGTTCCGCTGGTCCACACAGTGGAAATGGATCCCACATCGCCACTCAATGATCTATCCCAGAGTGCTATCAAGAGCAGCCTTCTGCTGGGGAAGCGTCAAGAACATGGCCAAGACATCTACTTTGGGATAAGTGTTCAGGGACGAATAAAAATTGGGGATGAAGCTGGGACTCAGGGAAAAATAACAAAAAATAACAAAAAACAAAAAAACATCTAAGCATCTCAGACCTTACAGTAAGCCCAAAGTAATAGCAGCTCATCCCAGGGGGAATTAGAAGGCTGTGTAGTCACTGTAGGTAACTGTGACAAAAACAAAATCGGCACCCGGTTCAACGGACAAGATCCACTCAGTTCCTCACACTGACTGGTGGACAGATGAAAAGGTAGGCCCACTTCTGGGTACAATTGCCATTTCCCTCAGTAGTCCACAAACAGTGTCTAGCTTTCAATAAAAAAATCATAGAACATGCAAAAAAGCAAGGGGAAAACAACCTGTTTCCAAAAGAGAAAATAAGCAGCATGGCCAGACCCAGAGATGTAATTATCAGTTAGGAACATTAAAACAGCTGTGATTATATATACTCTCAATATTTGCACATTCATTGTATGCCATTCTTACATAAAATCTATACTCATATATGGACATCCAGTTAATATGCATATGAAAACATTCAGGATATTCAGGGTACCAAAGTATCTCTTGATGTCTGTAATATACTTTGAATTCTTTCAAAAATAAAATATTTAATGGATAAAGAGATCAATAAATTAATATCGTCTGACAAATAATTTCCTAACATATTCCTTGTAGAATAAGTGGTATGTAAATTCCTTTAAGTTTTTTTTAATTTGAAAATGTTTACAGTATGGGAAAGCATGAATTTGATGACACATTTAAAAAAAGCCAGATTGGACACCATACAAAAAAAATAAACTCAAGACTTACCGAAGGATGAAAGGTAGGAGGGTAAACTTTAAAACTACTGGAGAAAATAAGAAAATGTCCTTATAAACTCAGAATCAGGAAGGACTTGGTAAACAGTGCAGAACCTAGACTTGAAACTATAATAAATGAGACGTTAATGTGATAGACACATATGAATTACCGCCCATAATCTACAGTTACATAAAATGCCATAGTAAAGTATACTGCATTGCCAAAAAAGTGAAATATGCATGAAAACATTAATGAACCTTAGGTTTTACATCCCTGTGTAATTTCTAAATTATTTTATGATTATTTTATAAATTATTACTATAGATCATTTTATAATTAATTTTTTCATGTTTGTTTATTTATTCTAAAAGAGAGACAGAGACAGAGCAAGAGCAGGGAGGGGCAGAGAGAGAGGGTGAGAATCCCAAGCAGGATCTGTGCCACCAGCAGAGAGCCCCATGTGGGGTTCAAACCCACCAACAGTGAGATCGTCACCTGAGCCAAAACCAAGAGTCGGGCGCTTAACCAACTGAGCCCCCAAGGAACCCTGAATTTTATAATTGTAGAAAATATCATTATAAAAGACAAAGCTGTCTAGAATAGATTTCTGTCATTAAAGCGATTTTCATGTCTTATTAAATACCTATCTAAAATGTGGCTATGTACACAATATGTATTAATCTATGACATATGAGGGAGATAATGTGAGGTATATGAGGAACTTAGACATACTTCATACCATCCCAACATCTATGTAAACATACTGCCGCTGAGACCGTTTCCTACATACACAATTTTCTTTCATTTTGTCTTGTTGAAACCATCTCTTCTTAGTCACATTGTACTTGCATCTCGTTAACAGAGTAATTGTAAACAAAGCACAGAATGATATATGCCTTCTTATTTTTTTATCACATAGGAAAGTTCTACTGTTTATTTTATTCTAAGGACTTGGGAAAACATAGGAAAATTGTCCCCTTGTTCTAACCAATAATAAACATCTCCATTTAGACTGAAATAAATGTAATTAAAGAAATTATTTTTGGTTTCATGCTTCAAAGAAACTCCTAATGTAGAATATTGTTTTAAAAGAAAATTGTTTTCAGACTGCAATTAATTTTAATTATAATTATCTATAGCAGAAGCACTGTGATAGAGAGTTAAAGACAATCCATGCCAAAACCATACAGCTGTTTCTTGAAATAAACACAGTAATAGAAATTATTATGGCAGTGGCGTACCCCATTTAGCAATCCAAGAAAGGTATGCACTGGCCAGAGTGTGTCCAAAATCTTGTCTACATTCACATGGGCCCATAAAACAAATTTTAAAAACACAGAAAATATATCCAGAATATACAGACAAGGTTGAAGTTGGTGAAGGCCTTTCTTGAAAATGATCAGATCACCAGTAGGAATGATCAAATTAGGTAGAAAAAGCTAACTACCATTTTATGGTATAAATTTTTTTTCCAGTATTGGAAGAGCTGACATAATAAGCTTTTTTTGAAAAGTCAATAATTACCAAAAAAAAATCAGTTTACTCTATTTATATGTAGAGAATTTTGAGAATTTCTTTTTTGATTCAATATTTGATCCGATCAAATATTATAGATCTCTGAAGATCCCAGTATGGCTATTACCATTGAATTTAAAGGAATTATATAAAAGTTACTTTTACCTTGCCGTTAGTCCAAGAAAATCATTGCATGCTTTTTAATTAGCTTTAACTATAGAGTTAGAAGGAGATAGACTATGACTTCAAACAAACAAACAAACAAACAAACACCCTCAAACCAACATTATGAGCTATATGAGATAAGAATGTTTTAACTAAAACCAAAAGGATACAAAGAACAGGGCAGGAAAGCAAGTTGTGAGTATTATTTACAGATCTGGACATTTCCACTAATGAACCACAAGACGTTCTAAAGGTTACTTTTGCTAATCACAAACAAAGTGAACCATACTTCCTGATTCAAGTTTTCTTTTCTTTTTCTTTTCTTCTCTCCCTCTCTCTCCCTCTCTTTCTCTCTCTCTCTCTCTCTCTCTCTCTCTCTCTCTCTCTCTCTCTCAAGAATGCCTTTTTAACCTGCTGGGATTAACACTGACCTTAATAAAAACCAGCAAAAGCCTATACTGTTAGAGATACAGTAGTGTGTATTCACAACCACATACTTTCCTTTTAAAGTAGTAAAATAAAAACCTTGCTGACTTCAGCCAGGGACTCTGTGTCCAAGCTGTCTGCAACTCTGCGTCTAGAGTGACATCCACCAGGGAAACACAGACTTTGCTTCTGGCATTTCAGGCAACAAAGAAAATACAAAATCCAATAGAAGCCTCTTTATAGTGTAATCAATCTTCATTCTCTCTTCAAATGCCATTATCAATGAAATCCCCAATTTTTCTTTCCCCTTTTCTCCCACTCCTCAGGTGTTTTTTTTCCCCCTGAAAGTTCAAAGAAACCTCATGACTGAAAATATCCATTATTTATTCTAGCTTCCCAGGAGAAAGTTGGCAGTCAAGCAAAAAGAACTCTTGTCTCTGATGGCAGACGCTGGAGGATCAACTAATAATTTTTTAACCTTAATGCTTTAATGCACATATTTGGATTTTGAAAGATGGGCTTACCATATCTTAGTGAGAGAATAGTTTATTAGAAAGGTGTGGGACAACAGCATGGGGAATGACAAAAAGATTCTTATTAATTTGCCCAGTGGCCTCATCAGGAAGTTGGCATCTGAACAAAGACTCGAAGTAGTTAAAAACATTACCCCACATTATAACCTGGAGGACAACATTTTCAGGCAGAGCAAATAACCAGTGTCAAATTCTAAAGCAGAGGTGTACCTGGTTTCTCCCCAGAAATAGCAAGGAAACCAGTATGGTTTCAGCATATTTAGGAAAAAGAATAGTTGGTAGAAAATTAGTCCAAAGAGAAAATGGGGTGAGGGGGAAAGAGGATTATGCAGAGTTCTACAGGCATGGCTTTGTGGACTTTATTGCAGTGGAATGGAGAACCATCACGGGGCTGCAAGAAGAGCAGTGTGACGTAATTTGTGCTCAAAAAGGATTGGTCTGGTTTCTGTGTTGAGAACACACTGCGGTGAGCAAGAGAAGGAGCAAAGAGTACAGCTGAGAGGCCATTTGGGGACCAAGAGATAAAGGTACGTATCCTCTACAGGAGAGGAGAGGTCAGCTTAAGACAGAAGACCAGACTTCTTGCAGAAAAGCACTAACAGTATTATAACAGAAACATTATAGGGACTTTTTAATTTTCTGATAGACACGTTTCAAAAAAAAGTAAAAAGAAGCAGAGGCAATTCATTTTAATAATATGTTACTTAACCAAATATATTCAAAATATTATTTTGACATTTAACCAATCTAAAAAACTCATTGAGATCGTTTTCTTTCAGTTTTTCATATTGTCTTTGAAATCCAGTGTGACTTTTACAGTTTCGGGACAGCTCAATTTGGACTAGCCTCATTTCTTTTCTTTTTCTTAACATTTATTCATATTTTGTGAGACAGAGCATGAGATGGGGAGGGGCAGAGACAGAGGGAGACACAGAGTCCAGAGCAGGCTCCAGGCTCTGAGCTGTCAGCACAGAGCCTGTCTCAGGGCAGGAACTCAGGAAGCGCGAGATCATGATGTGAGCCAAAGTCAGACGCTTAACCGACGCCCCTGGACTACCCTCATTTCATATACTCTATAGCCACAGGCAGCTGATAGCTACCATACCAGCCAGCCCAGATTTGGGGTATCAAGAAGGGAGGTATTATATGTGGAAGCAGATGCTGTCGGAGGGGGATCGTGGGAGACTATGGACTTTATTTTCTGATAAGTTCAGTTTACTTGGTGAAGAAGGAACGGTAGAGGGCCAGCAAAATGTGAGGATGGGGACAAAGATGTTGGAAGTTTGTGAAAAGAGAAGGTATGAAACAGTCCTAGAGTATGGAAACATCAAGAGGTGCTGTTTAGCATGAGGGGTTCACCTGAGGTTCAAGATTATGACCTTAAACAGTCCAAGGAGCATCACTAAGTTCATTCCTGTGTAAATTGCAGTATGTCCCTTCTACCTTTCTTTTCTCATCTGCCGTTGCTTTATTTGAACAGACGTAACCACTCTGTTACCTACTAAATATTTTGGGGAAATAGGCTTGTCGATTCTATTATGTGTGTGTGTGTGTGTGTACTGTCTCCCCACGCTAGAATGTAAGCTTCCTAAGCTTCATTTGGGCAGGTAATTTTATCTGTATCTTCTGTGTCTGGAATATATAATAGGTGTTCACTAAATATCTATTAAATGAAGTCATCAAACAATATTGTTCTAAGAATAAAGTGTTTCTAGTGTTTTAATGATGCTCTTAAGGATTTAAAAATACAAATGGAAAACCTAGTTTTGTATAAATTGAGTAGCTTCTAAAATTGCCATATGTACTCACTGGAGTGAATTTGTTCTTCCTTATTACCAATCCTGATACAGTAGTAATTAAATTGGATTTTTATTAAACCAAACCATTCTTTACTGCATAGTTAACCGGAGCTTTATAAATTATTCTTATTGTATTCCAGAGAATCTCTCCACGGGTGATAGTGTATTAGATACACAGGTACTTATTACTGATAAATAACCCAAATAAACCATTTTATTGTTTAAACGACAAAATGGAAATAGGTATATTTTAGCCTTAATACAATCATCAATTTGTTCATTTTGTCTCTTTTCAGTTTTATATTAATATGTATTGGGTCACATGCAGAAGTAGTCACAGATTATATTCACATGCAGCGTGGATATCTGTGTCCCATCCATGTGATTCTTCCTCTAGCCTAACATTCTCCTTACGACAATTCTCACAGAGATGTTCAGCTTGCTCAGCTCTAGGTCAGAAAAAGCAGACATTTCTACTGGCACAGGGTCTCCAGACACATGCACTCCTGCAGTGGATATGAGACTCTCACTTTCTAGAAGACTGCAATGCAAACTGGCAGGGATTCTGATTTAACGTCACTCCTAGGTGCTGGAATAGTGCCTTTTTCTGTGTTCCTGCCCTCAGCTCATTTCCAGCACTTCCTATATTCTGTGAGGACAACCACCTTGGAAAGTCAGGCCAAGTATCTCCGTGCCTCATCCAATAGTCCTCCCCGGATCAGTTCTACCCCTACTCCTAAGGCTGCTCCCAATGTCAGCTCTAGACTTTATTCCTTCCAGCAAAAGCCCTTTTGCAAATCAGTGCACAGTGTTCCTCCCTTATCTGTGGGGTATACATTCTAAGACCCTCAGTAGATGCCTGAAACTGCACATGGTACAAAACCCTACATATACCATGCTTTTTCCTATACACACAGACCTCCGACAACGTTGAATTTATAAATTAGGCACAGTAAGAGATTAACAAACAGAGCTCATAGTAAAATAGAACAGTTATAATAATATCCCATAATAAAAGTTATGTGAATGTGGTCTCTCTCTCAAAATATCTTATTGTACTGTACTTAACCTTGTGATGATGTGAGACGATAACCCGCTTACCTTTTGAGAGGAAGTGTGAAGGATGTGGACGCTGTGACGTCGTGTTAGGCTACTACTTACCTTTAGACAATTCATTTGAAGGAGAGTCATCTGTCTCTGGACCACGGTTGACCATGGGTGGCTGACACTGAGGAAGGCAAAACTGCAGATAAGTGGGGGCTCCTTTACACTAGAGTCCCAATCTTTAACAATGGAAAAAACACAGTTCTCATCACAACGTGTAGTTTTTAACTGAAAGTCTTCACAAATTTTACCTAAGGTGTATTTACAGAAATGTACTTTTATTTCACATGAAACAGAATGATTTTGTTTGACAGAATTTTAAGTAATAGTATTTGTGAAATGCCCAGATAGATAAGAAAGTAGATTTTTTTTTCTTTCTCACAGACATTTTATGCAAAAATTTGTTGCATTGTTTGGGAAACTGTTCCAGTCTCTGAATGTAGGAGAATGCAGCCTCTGCTCTTACCATTAATGTGAAAGAAAATAGTCTGACCCAAGTAGGCAGGCCAATGTGGAGAATAGTATAGATAAAATATCGTATAACTTATCAATTCTCTCAGCCTTATCACAATTCCAGACATACAGCTTCGCTACAGCTTAAGTCTTCATAAGCGAGTTCTTCTTATGTCATTGAGATAAGTGAGCCAGTGTATTTCAAACTAAACTTTCAAAAGAGAAGTCGAAAAGGAGGCAAAATACATACATACGTGTGCACATGTACACACACACACACACACACACAATCACACAGAGTGACACCTGTTGGAGGGCATTAGTCAGCTTGCAAGTCACAAAGGATCTGAAATAAGAGAGGGGTGCAGCAAGGTGAGGCCAGTATTTGATAGCAATTTTTCCCTTCAACTTTTTACTGTCTCACGGGGATACAGAGATACCTTTGGAACTGTGAGCTGGTACACATCTTTGGGAAGAGCAAAGGGCTATATACTGAGAGTAAATAGAAAGTAAAAATAAATTAGTCCTCCTGAACCTGCTCGACCTCTGATGAGTCCTCTGTGGATTAGGGGATCTACCTCTAAGTAATTGCTTACCCAAAGCAAAAGTAAATCCTCTCTGCAAAATGGAAACGTCATATAGAGCATCATATCACTTCTCAAATTTTTCATCAAAATGGCCAGTACACAGGGAGGAGATAACAGGCATACGAAAGACTAGGTAGGTTGAAAAATGAGGGAAAAAAAAGAGGTAATGAAACAGACTATCAGGAAGCCCAGATACCGAAGTTGTCAGAAAAGGACTTTAAAATAACAGAGCTAATATTCGCAAGAAATTAAATGATGAGAAGAATTTCAGTAGAAAGTGTTATGCTATACGGAATAAAATAGGAACTCTGGAAATACAGTGACTGATATTAGGAACTGAAATAATAGATAGGTTTAAAAGTAGAGTAGAAAAACTGAGGGGAATAAGTAATCCAGAAAGCAAGGGAGAAGAAAATTTCAGTCAACATCTTACAGAGTAAAAGGAATGCCTCACACAAAGAAGAGTGTAAGAGTTGTATGGAACAGGGTGAAAATAGGCTGCTTGTTCACTGTTGATCAATGCAAAGTTCCATTTCTAATATGTTTATACATTCTAACGCTTTATAATTTCTTACCCTTCTTGCCGTGGTAAAACAATAAAAGTACAACTTTTAAGTCTTTGGAATATCATTCTATTTTATTACCCTGAAGGGTTACTCAAAGTTAGTATCTCACTTCACTAGCACATTGGAGGAAAATTTCAATCATTCTTTGAATAGATAACTTTAATTGCCATACACACACACACTATTTTGATATAATTGAAACGTGTCTCAGTTCTCAATAAATAAACCCAAAGACAAAGCTAGTTCTTGCTCAGATAAGTGACTGGAAGGAAGACACTCAAACATTGAGTCCTATAACCAGAGTAGGACACATACCCATATGTCTTCTCTCTTATCTGTTTTCATTATTAAATATAGGTTATCATTCTGGTTTCTGATGGGACACTGTTGTCAGTGGGACATCTGTTTCTAGAAGAAACTGAAAGTTTTACCCCTCTCCTATTCTTTTCTCCAAAGGTGAAAGCAAGACCAGTCTTTCTCAAGGTCAGGAATGTAATTTGGTCACATTATGGAAAGGCACAGTCTGGCGTTTTATGCCTGCACTGAATCAACCCTGCCCCCCACTACGTTTTTTATTCATTGTTCTTTATATTTGTATCATCTCCCCCTTTTAGATTGCTAGGATCGTGCCAAGATTGCGTAGTGAGCAGAGGGAAGGAGTTACAGGCAAAGCACAGTTCTTCCTGAGCTAGATGATCCACAACTGTTTGGAGGAACAGAACCATTCATTGTGCTTTGTAAAAGTAAGAGGTACTTCTCTTACAAAGGAGTTACTTACTGCCTTCAAGTGAGAGTGTAGATAATGAATTTAGTACCTAAAATCTGACTTAAGCAGGAAAGAGGAAGTTAAGACAAAGAAGTAAAACAGAAAACTAATAGTGCAAAGAAATGTTTGGTACTAAAGGCAGAGGACATGCATCTCAATATCCAGGCATCAGTAAAAATTGAGTTATATTTCATGTGAAATATTGCGATCTCAATGGATTTCTCTTATTAACCTGTTGCCATTAGAAAATACAAATCTCAGGGGAAAATAATGTAATGTAACAGATGTTTTCATAAACTTTTTTGTTCAAAAAATGGAAATCGTATTATAATTCTAAGGGACAACAAATCCTAACAATCTCATCACTTCTTATTCTGTTATATGGTAGGTAATAAAAGGATATGGACTACCAAGAAAATTAAATGAAATTTAAAATATTTCCAGAACTAAATAGAATGATAAAAGGCTGCTTTCTGTTTTTCAAATTATGGCAGTGTTTTTTCTTATAGTTCAAACATCGTATGGAAATATAGCAACAAAATATCAAAATGAAAAAAGGAGATAAAGCACATGAGTGACTAAGATGACAATCTGTCAAAGACAAGTTGTATTGACATGTCAGTGTGAGATATTATCTATCATAGCTAATAATACGAATGTCTACATATGAAAACTAAATATATAGATATGTTGATCAAATATAGATATTGATATAGATACACATATAAAATATAAAGATACCCATTTAGAAAATAAAAATATATATTAAAATATCTTAAAATTTAAGAAATCTTACTAACAGCATAAACTAATGGTCATTAATTAGACTATTATCTAGTCTTTTAAAGTATATTTCTTTGCAGAATTGCAGAAGCACTTTACTAATTATTAAAAATACAAAAAAAGGTACATACACACACATGCAATCAGAAATGAACACAATTCCACCAAAAATGGCTCCTACTGTGCATAATTATTAGATTATGTTATAAAATAACACAAAAGATGTAAGATTGTGAATCAGGACTTGCCTACAGAAGTCATTCCATAATTGATGTTGGAATTCTTACAGGTCTGGAAGAAATCTTTTTAAATAGACTGAGAAAATATTAGTATTAAAGCATTCGTATAGAATATTTTGAAGAAATTAAAAAATATATTTTTCTATATATTTGCAGTTACTTGTCAAACATTCTGAGATGTTGGATTATTTCTTTGTTTGTTCGCTCTTATGAGTGTGGGTATATGGTCCATAGGTTTTAATGGACTGTAGATATTGCATGAGAAAATAAGTACCAAACACAGTACCAAAAACGGATCGATAATCTTTGGCAAATTCGTTAAAAGTGAAGTATCAAAATGTCATCATTTTGCTCTGATTTTATGATGTATTCGTTTCAATAATGGAGCATTGCTGATAATTGGGTATTTAGACCTGCAGAAAGGAAACATTGTACAGTTCAATCTCATGTTTTGTGCTCTATCAATTTAAGATTAAAATACCTAAAACCGATATAAATATAAACAACTTAATCAATCGCATGTCAGGAATACACACATTATGAATTAAAACTGAAGGTGGAGATGATTTTCATCCATGAATCTAAAGTTAGAAACAAGATTTGTGGTAACTAATGCTTGTAGCCCAATTATTTTCATATTGGTGACTTTTAAAAACCTATTAACTGCATTTGAGAAGAGTGTCAAAATCTAAATTTACCACGTCCTTGTCATTAATAGCACACTGGATCTTACTATAATAGTTAATAAATGTAACAAATTCTAACCGTATATGATACTATCCCTTATGTTCAATTTTAAAGAACAGTGTCTCTTACTTGTCCTTATATGTCATTGCAAGAGAAATGCTCATTATGCTGACTAGGATGAATGTAAATTTCTGTCTTATATGTACAACTGAGAACTGAAGTTAGACCAGTAAGTCTCTTACATATATAAAGAGATCTTTGGGCTTTCACGGTGCTGACACCTATCATTTTAGAGCTCTACAAAATTTTGCCTTCATGAAAATTATACTTCTGCTGACCCATTATGCTAGCACTTACATCTAAAGCTCTGTCTTTCAAAATATTTTTATACGTAAACTGATTTTATTGAAAATATTAACCATATAATAGATAAAATGTCAAGGATGTTGATATGCTCCTTCCTGTCTCCCAGTACTTTCTCATTTTGTCTGTATTATTGCCATTAACCATAAAAAGTGAAACTCTAATTTCATAATCAGCTTATTTTATGCAGATTTAAAGTAAGAGTAGTGTGTTTAAAAATTTAAGTGTGGCATACTTAGACTTTAAACCCTTTAAATGTTTCTGTCATTACAATGTTTTATTTGATTATTCTGACACAGAGCACAATATGTAAACCTGAAAACAAAATAATACTAAAGAACAATGTATTATGATTTTCAAAACTATCTAATTAAACCAGTGCTTAATTCCAACTGAACACATTGTGTTCACGTGTGTGTGTGTGTGTGTGTGTGTGTTTGTGTGTGTGTGTGTGTGTGATGAGTTAAAGATAGAACAGAGAGATAAAATGAAGCATAGGAAAATCAGTATAATCGTTAGGTCCTACAAGCCTTGATTAATTTAAAGTGTGTTATTTAATAATCCAGTTCACTTTCACACCACATTAAAATAGTGTCTTAATAGCAGAAATAAGATGCTCTGGTACATAGGAAATAACCAATTTATTATGACTCTAATGGCTTCAGGTATCTAATAAGAGGAACAATTTATTTATAGATGGTCCCTGACTTACCACAGTTACACATATGGTTTTTCAACTTTATGATGGTGCAGAATTGTTACGCATTCAGTAGAAACCATACTTTGAATTTTGAATTTGGATCTTTTCCAGAGCCAGCGATATATAGTCTGATGCTCCACATGGCCCGACCAGTAGGTCCCAATCAATGATACAATCACAGGGTAAACAACACGTACAACAACATTCATTCTACTTTTCACTTTCAGTAGAGAAGTCAATACATTATATGAAATAGTCAACACTTTATTATAAAGTATTAGACGACCTTGCCCAACTGTAGACTCATGGAAGTGTTTAAGGTAGATAAGGCTAAGGTAAGTGTTGTTTGGTTAGTTACGTGTGATAAATACATTTTTTTCTTAATATTTTCAAACTCTGATGGGTTTATCAGGATGAAACCCCATATTAAGTTGAGGAAAATCTGTACCTCTATTATTCCTTAACACTTGCTGGACAAATTGAAAGCAAAATTGTTTCAAATACAAAGAAGTATTAAGCTTTTTTGATACTTTTGAATTGAGATTGTGAATTCAATTAGTTTTATTTCAGGTATTCTGTGATATGCAAGATCCTGACCCACCATAGAAAACAGTAAAATAATAAGTTAGAATAACCTTTTATATTATGTTTTTAATGTCCCAAATAAAACTGGAAATGAAAATACTTAGCACAATTTTGTTTTATGGTCTCAGACGCGTGTTTTGTAAAATATAGCTATTTCTCTCCATTAGTGTTGTTTTTCTCCAGCAACTATTCACACTACACTCTTCTACTCTCCAAAAACAGACTTAGTCTATTGCAACACCTTCCTCAACATCATTATTACTCTAAATGACAATTTTTAGAGTTAATTTATGATTTTTTTTAATTTAATATGAAAACTAAGCACTTGTTTCTGGGTGACGATGTGAAGACAATGTCCTCTGTTCCATTTTGGACTGTAAAATTTTCCCTCTTCATAGTTCATAAAGAAAAAAGAAATGACACTCGAGTTGTACGTGGAAAGGGGACACAGAGACACCTAACACTCAAAACGATTAAAATATGTAGACAAGAAAGTTATGTTGTTTCTGAGGTTAAATACATATTTTAGTTTTTCTTATTTTTTTATATCTATATATACTTATTTTATTTATTTATTTATTTATTTATTTGTTAAGTAGTTAGTTTAATTGTCATGACAATTAGGGCATCTGTCTTAAGTCAAATTTATCAATAAGAGTGTCATTTTTTTTGGCTATTTAAATTTCATTGATTTGGCTTTGCTTATCCGTGGAAGATTTATCTTTATATTTTACTTGCAGGATTTAAGGTTTATATGAGGAATGACCCAAAGGGACGGAACCTTCAAAGACAGTAGTAAGGAGTAAAGAGTAGGAGATAACGCAGTTCAGGGCAAGCAATCTGTGCCCAGAAAGTCAAAGGTGTGAGGGTCCACTGGAGCAGCACCCCTCGCCAGGGTGAAACTCTCAGTGGTGTGAAAGTGTTTCTCTCTGTCCTCTCTGCTGTGAGACCCCACGAGGCCAGAGGCTTGTGGAGTGCTGGCCTGCTGGGGAAGAAGACAGACAAGCTACAATTATTTCACTATGGTTTTGTAATCTGTCCAACAACAGAGGAAAATAACATACATGCTACATTGTGCTCTTCTATAGACACATTGTGAAAAAAACAGGTATTAGAAAACAAAGAAAGAAAACTGTTTTTTAATTCTCATTTAATCCCTTAAATGAAAATTCTTTAATTCAGGAAGCTACAAAATAAAAACAACTAAATTACCTTAACAAAGTTTGTTGGTTTCAAGTATAAAGGAGACATTTACTATAGATATGTGAAAGGTATACAAAGGAAAAAATTACAATAAAATATAACTTTGCTGCCCTTGAAATAACAAATATTAATAATTCCAGGTGCCTCTCTTTCAGTTTTGAAAAATAACAGACTATTTTGAATGATAACATATTTTTGGCTTGCATTGTTGAAATTAGTAGTAAACATCAGTTTAACACCTGTATAATGTGTCTTTAATTTTACAGGAAATAATTCAACTGATAATTTCCCAATTCTGCTATAGAGCATGTTTTGCTTTGTTTTCTCTATTACTTTGTTTTTTGGCATAATTTGGGGGGACTGGTTTGTTTTTGCTATAATAAAAAATCTTCCATAAATATATGTGAACATAATTACAAGTCTTTTTTATCTCATTTCCTTATTTTATTATAGAATTACATTATTGTTATTGTGGGATCTTTTTATATATATTGCTAATTGATTTTCAGAGAAGAAAAAACCTGACCTATTTATCCATGAATGACTAGTGTTTTGAGTATGGCTTTTAAACCACATCCATTCCAATATTATATTGACTATAGTACTTATCAAAAGGAATCTTATTTTTCTTAATTTTAAAAAATATATTCAGACAGATCTACAGCTATACCTGTATCTATATTTCTGTATGTTAGAAATATGCCTTGGAAAATATACATGTTAATGTCTATATCATACTAATGCTTATTTTTATATTTTCATGACTAAAATGAAACGCTTTTCATTGGCTAAATATTAGGTGGTCACTTTTCACTCAAAAACAAGAACATGATTTGGGTAGCAGTATAGTAAGAAATGTAAGTGTCATGTAGAAATGAATAAAGAAATGAATAAATGTAACATAGAAATGATTGTCATTCTTACATCCACTACATGGTCCACATAAATGGACCACATACTCAGGTCCTAATGTGTTCTCTGCATGGATACCTAACTTCCTACAGTGGGAAGAAGCCCTAAAGGAAGCAGCATTGGGGGTTGGTCACCGGATTAAATCCAATTTGAAAAAGTGAAATAATCTTTAGAGACTTAACAATATGGATGGAAACTAATTTTTCTGAGAGTCAAGACGAAACTAGAGAATGCCAAAAATGAAATGATCATTCAGATTTGAATGCTTTCATAATACATAGCTTTGTATGTATTTTTTTAACTGCCACACTTAAGAGTACAGTTTTGGAGGATATTGCCCAAAGCCGAATAGTGTTATCTCCAGAACAGGGAAAACTTCTAGATTAACTAGACACAAGTGTAGCTCTACCCTAGCAGATTTTGTTGATGGTGATGATGTGGGTAATAAAAATGAGTTGAATGAGGGTACCTGGGTGGCTCAGTTGTTTAAGCACCCGACCTATGCTCAGGTCATGATCTCACAATTCGTGGATTCAAGTCCCGTATCGGGCTCTGCATCGACAACTCAAAGCCAGGAGCCTGCTCTGGAATCTGTGACTCCCTCTCTCTCTGACCCTCCCCCACTGGAGCCCTGTCTGTCTGTCTGTCTGTCTGTCTCTCTCTCTCTCAAAACTGAATAAACATTTTTTAAAAATTTAATGAGTTTATGGGATGTGTCACATGTGGCAGATCACCTTCTGGAGATCTCTGTACAATCTATCTTTGCAGGAAACCAAGGATCTGGGACTGAAGGGAGCACCAGGGCAGGACTAAAAGCAAGAGTTTTGACTTCTCTCCCAGCTGTCAGTGCTTGTAAACAATTCTCACACTTCAAGGATTGGAAGACAAATCCCTTTTTAGTAAGTTGTTTTTTGTAACCACTGACACTAGAATAAGTCAGGTACACAGAAAAGGTGATGTTCAAAGGGAAATTTTCAAAACTGAAAATATGTTGAAATTTCAGGTAAATCTAACAAATCTTCTGGTCTCTACTTAAGAGGCTTTACCAAGTTGCATAATTTAAAAGATACTGGTGGAGGGGGGTGTCTGGGTGGCTCAGTTGGTTAAGCATACGACTCTTGATTTCCACTCAGATCATGATCTCACAGTTCATGAGTTAGACCCCTGCATTGGGCTCTGCACTTACAGTGGGGAGCCTGCTTGGGATTCTCTGTCTCTCCCTCTCTCTCTGGCCCTCCCCCCCTCAAAATAAATAAATAAACTTTAAAAAATAAAATATACTGGTGGATGGAAATACAGTTAATCATGCTATGCATTAGCACAAAAATATTTAGGAAAAGAAGTACCATCAGACCATCGAGTCTAAAATCTAAGTGAAAAGACTAGACATTCAGAGCAATTATGTGTTTTGCCTTGTACTCTCTGCTTTAACAAAGGGATACAAGAAAAAAAACAAATGCAGAAAAGAATCAGTCTATTTTTATGAAAAAAATGAAAGTGAATAGAGATAGTAATTCAGGGCTTTAAAGTGTTAGAAAAATTGATTGCCTCTATACTTCAAAAGTATGGGATAAGACACAAGCAGCTTGGAGTGATAGAGTTGTATTAATATTCACATTTGACATATATATGAGTATGCCCTTCTCACCTAATGCCATTATTTCTAATAGCCTCAAGGTAGCTGCCATTAAGTTGAGAAAAAAAAACTATTGGGCCAGGGAATACAAGAAATAAAACTTTTTAGTTCAATTACATTGCCCCTGGTTTAATATCCTATACTGGGTTTATATGGATAAAGGTGGGGGAAGGCATATAATTTAACTCTTTAGTTTATGGGTCACTGGACTTGGAAGCTCCCTATCTAGGACTGATGGAAAAGACTAGCATCCTTTAAAATCTTTCATTTGTGATTGGATGCAGGAATTAGGGATAGCCCCTGGGAGTGGGAAGAAGGATAATATGGCATTTGTTTCCAGAATGTGACTATTACTGACATCTAATCAACCAAACCTGTTTATCCTTCCTGGACATGGACCCAGACTACAATTACCAGCCCCCTTTGCAGTTATAATTAGGTAAGTGTTTGATTTCAGACCAATAAACAAAGGTAGAAATTATGTGAGCTACTGGCCGGCTTATCACATGATAATCTCTCATGTGTAATTCTCCATGTTTGCCATCCTTGGGGGTGGATATGACTTCCAGGGTTACCTTAATAGATGCAATTGTATTGACAATTGACCTACCAAAACCGAAATTTCATGTGGTTAAATCACATAATATGGACAAGTACAAAAATAGAAGAGACTCAATTTCAAACCAACATCTGGAAGACATGACTCAACCCAAAGGCCATTGGACAATTTTAAGACCAAAATTAAAAAAAAAAAAAACAACAACTTTGTGAAGACACTGAGATTTGAGAACTCATTGGCTCCAGTTCCCCACCTAACACGTCTAAAATATGTACTGAGTTTTCTTTACCCTGATTCTACTACATATTTAAAGCAAAAAATTTTTAAGCTCTATGTTATAGCCTTAATTTTCAGTCTGAGAAGATTTTTCCAAGGTTAAAAGTGCAAGAGATGTGTTACAGGACAGAGTATGAGCAGATGAGGAGAGGCTTCAGACTGTAATGCGAGTTAGTATCTGTGAGAAAAGAAAGGGAAGGAGGTAGACATGGGTGGGAGGAGCGTATGAGTGTAGAACAATGCCAAGAGAGGTCTAGCCAGCTTAATGCAGACATCCTGAGCCAAGGTTGTCCCACCTCACCCTAACGGGCATGCTTTAGAACCGCTACAATGCTCAGCCATTGCCTGGCAGAAGTCCATCACAACTGCGGCCTCAGCCTGAATACAGTGGTTGATTCAGAGACGCAGCATCTGGGAATATCAGCACATCACGGTTGTCCCAGTAGGAAATTCAAGCAACTTATTTTCCTGGCTGCTACAGTCCGTCCCTGGGGCTCATTAGAATTTTGGCTGCTTAGCCTAGGACAATAGGACAAGTAACGTAACACCTGTTAAGAAAGAATGGAAACAGCAAAAACAACATACATTTCCACCCCTCCTGCAGTCTACATGCTAGCCTTACATTTACTCATAAACAAAAATAGGAGTTCTTGAATTTCTTCTGCAGATTATCCTAGCTCCTAGGAAGGAACATCGGCCTTCTAGGGGCGATTTCCCTGAGACAGACAGACTACTACAGGAAACAACAAATGAGACATTGGCTAATAGTTGGCTCTTACAGGCCCAAAGTATTAGGATTACAATGCCAATTACAGTTTCCTGCTGGAAAATAAGAAATTGAGTTAATGTATCTAGATACTTTTTAACAAATACTTCTTTAAAAAAAAAACTCACGGGGCGCCTGGGTGGCTCAGTCGGTTGAGCGTCCGACTTCGGCTCAGGTCACGATCTCACGGTCCATGAGTTCGAGCCCCTCATTGGGCTCTGTGCTGACAGCTCAGAGCCTGGAGCCTGCTTCCGATTCTGTGTCTCCCTCTCTCTCTGCTCCTACCCTGCTTGCGATCTGTCTGTCTCTGTCTCAAAAATAAATAAAACGCAAAAAAATAAAAATTAAAAATAAATAAATAAATAAATAAATAAATAAATAACTCATAAAAACCATTTCTTAGTTGAGCCTGTATTAAAGGAAGGGTATATCCCAAGGCCCAACCAAAAAGCAATGGAAATGTGAATGCTGAATAAAGGGATCCCCAAAGCTGAAAAAGAAACAGTAATGATGACCTTCCTACCTGATACTGAGTTTTGGGTTAGCTAAATGAATGTTCCTTCATTCTAGTTACAGCCCCCAAGGGTGCTTACTTGTCCACCCATGATTCATTTGTTGCAGAACTAAGGCCATTCTGAAGGCCGACCTTTCTCTTCCGCCTTGAATTATTTGAAAGTAAGATAATCTATACATAAGAAAGCCTGACCTATAGCACAGAGCAAATGATGTTACTACTCCTGCCTGTAACTCTCAAACACAATCTAAAGCTTAATTTGTAACCAAGATAATAATCAATATTGTGTAAAGCTCTACAGGAAACATAAAGGATGCAACTGAGGCCAAACCAAAAGCAGGTGACAGTCAAATGACCACAGGGTCTTGCTCAAGACACAAAAGACAATCACGACTAGAGTCTAGAAGTTCCCCTGAAGAGTTATAATTAACTTTTGATTTTTTCTGCTTAACATTTGAGACTTATTTCCCCCTTCCATTCCCTTTTAAAATCCCCTGCCTGCACTGAGATTGTAAGAAGTTTATTTGGGACATTGGTCCACCATCTTCTCAGCTAGCTGGCTTTCTCGAAAAAAGTCATACTCTTGGCTTCAACAACTTGTCACTTGACTTATCGGACTGTCATGCAGTGAGCAGATCAAACTTTGGTTGGGTAACACCTTCACCCCTCTACCTTGACATGAGCCTTCTTAAGGAGAAAGACGATTAGAGGTAGGACAGAAGTTTCTTTGTCCCAAATGAGGACTATAGGCTACATGCGTCTGTATTGCATGCTGAAGAAATCTTGCTGAGGATTAAATCCATATAGTTCAAGCTCTCCTTTTGTTCTTGTTTATAGAACATAGGCTTCAAATACATGATTTTACACCACAACAAAATATTTTTAGCTCTGTATATTTCACATAAATGTATCATTATGTATCTTGTGTCTGTGTCTTTCTCCTTTACACCCCACCTAAAAGTTACCCAGCATAAATTACTTTCTTGAAATTTTACCGAGTTTCCATTTTTCCTTCTTACCATACATCTTATAATGTTCACAACTGACAGGCACAAAAGTCCTAACCCGTAATTAAGATTAAATTAGTTGTCTTATGTCACCCAGCTAATTAGTGAAATAGTCAAGATCATTTGGGTATCAAAAGGTATAATACCTAAATTATCTTATATAGGATCACAAATATCATCATCTTAACCATCACACAGAGAGTACATGTGTGTTTTATATATATGACACTTGGGATAGTAAAGCAATTGAAAAATGAAACAAACTATGGTATTTTCCATCTTTCTAACGTCCTCTACAATATTCTACATATTTGAACTTAGGTAAGAATCCTGACACTAATGTTATTTGAGTTTTTTCAAGAGGAATTATCTGCCTCAAACACTAAAAATCAGGAGGACAAACTCAAAGCTTTTTTTATTTTATTTTTTTTAATTTTTTTTCAACGTTTTTATTTATTTTTTTGGGACAGAGAGAGACAGAGCATGAACGGGGGAGGGGCAGAGAGAGAGGGAGACACAGAATCGGAAACAGGCTCCAGGCTCTGAGCCACCAGCCCAGAGCCTGACGCGGGGCTCGAACTCACGGACCGCGAGATCGTGACCTGGCTGAAGTCCGACGCTTAACCGACTGCGCCACCCAGGCGCCCCTCAAAGCTTTTTTAAAAAATAAACCATTCCTGGGGCGCCTGAGTGGCTCAGTCGGTTGAGCTTCTGGCTTCAGCTCAGGTCATGATCTCACAGTTTGTGGGTTCGAGCCCCTCATCAGGCTCTGTGCTGACATCTTGCTCAGAGCCTGGAGCCTGCTTCGGATTCCGTGTCTGTCTCTCTCTCTGCCCCTCCCCTGCTCACTCTTTGTCTCACTCTATTTCTCAAAAATAAATAAATGTAAAAAAAATGTTTTTTAAATAAATAAAGCATTCCTGGGGCATGTGGGTGGCTCAGTCGGTTAAGTGTCCGACTTCCACTCAGGTCATGATCTCACAATTCATGAGTTCAAGCCCGGCGTCGGGCTCTGTGCTGACAGCTCAGAGCCTGGAACCTGCTTCAGATTCTGTGTCTCCTTCTATCTCTGCTCCCACCCCCCCACCCCCACTCATGCTCTGTCTCTCTCTCTCTCTCTCAAAAATAAACATTAAAAAAATAATAAAATAAATAAAATAAAATAAAATAAAATAAAATAAAATAAAATAAAATAAAATAAAAATAAACTATCCCTTGTGAGATTCAAAAGCATCCTACTAAATAATTATTGAAGTGGGAGTATTTCCTGAAGATCAATTTGGCTTATTCACTTTTTGTGAAAAATTCTATATTAAATACTTTGGCATGAAAAACCCCATCAAGTGATGGCCATTTTCAGGTGCTGGAGCACTGTTTTATTATCATTAAAATCTGCCAAAACAACTCTTCTATGGTTATACCAAATTTTATGCTACAACTAACGTTTCTATTTTCCACAGGATGATACGTCCATCATATGAGGTATATTCCTTCCAACAAAAGTGTGACTCAAAAATTAATTTTCAGGATTGCTTTATCATTTTTATATTTTTGATAATTCATCATCATCAAAAGAACTTTAAAAGTACAGAAATATATGTGTATACACAACATACCATATAAATTATACGGTTATAATTAACTGTTTAAGAAATACTACTTTACTAGTGAGATCATATGATATTGTGATTTATAATAAATATATGTTTGATCTTACTCCTGTTTCTGGCAGAGCTCCCAAAACCCTCGGAATTTCCTAAGTGACTAGAGCAGCCAAGGTGTTTTTGTTATGTTAATGAGGTGGCTTAGAAGCCAGTAGGAGAGAGGAACTGGAGGTTGAATCAATCCTCAGTGGGAATCAATCATACCTATGTAATGAAGTCTCCATAAAAACCCAAAAGGATTGGTTTCCGAGAGCTTCCAGGTTGGTGAACATGTAGAGATCTGGAGGAAGCAGCATGCTTTGAACTCTGTGGGTAGGATAGTTCCATTGTGAGCACGGAGACTCCGTGCCCTTTCCTCATACCTTCCCTTAGGCATCCTTCCATCTGGATGTTCATTTGTATCCTCTATCATATCCTTTTATAACCAACCAGTAATTCACAAAGAAAAATGTTTCGGAGTTCTGTGAGCCTCTCAAGCAAATTAATTGAACCCAAGGAGGTCACGGAAACCTCTGATTATAGCCAATGGGTCACAAGAACAGATCAACCTGTACTTGTGATTGGAACGTGAAGTCCAAGGAGGGCGTCTTTGGACACTCCAATTTATAGTCAGCCAGTTAGAAGCGTGGGTAAACAGCCTGGGCTTGCCAGTGGCGTCTGTCTGAAGGGCTGGGCAGTCTTGTAGAAATGAGCACTTACCCAGTGGAATCAGATACTTTCTCACAGTAGAGAGGTCAGAATAGAATTGAATCATAGGACACCCAGCTAGTGTCTAACAATTGCTTTTTGGTGGTGTGGGCAAGTCTCCCCCCCCCCCCACCCCCACGATGTGTTAGAATTGGGTTCAAGAATTGAAAAGAAATTATAACCAGAAACAAGTGACTTTTTTGCATGGCTTAGAAGTGATATCTTACAAAAATACATTCCTAATATTTCAAGTGGGTTTATAAACAAGCCACTTTGACTAATCCCTAGGCTCCCCTAACACAACTCCCCTATCTTCTGGTAAATCTTAACTAGTTTACATCTAATTACAGCAAGAGGATCTCATATTGTTAATTCCTATTCTCCTTCCTTTTCCAATGCCAATTTGTGATGGCAATTTTCTAGGACCCAAAATAGCTGTACTTGACCTTTCTTTTCTGTGAGCCCACACCTAAACAAAGTAAGCACTCAGTAAATGTTCAGATCTTTTCTCGCCTGACAAAGCCCCATATATATAACTCGATTTTAGCCTGAGGACCAGCTTTCCATTTCTCATTCTAATACACTGCTGAAATGAAATTTTTCTGTCAAAAAAACTTATCCTCTTCCTCCTTGCTTCTTCTGCCTGAAGACAAAGGTGCTTTCTTGAACTTCAGCCAGTGGCGGGCAGTGGCTTATGTGTGAGTCTACTTTCAGACATCACCTCCCTGTTGGTTGGGATTCAGAAAATCTACACTCTGTATTTATTTGTGCTCATGTTCTAACACTATGTCACTACTATTAGGGAACATTACATTAACTGTTTTCCTAAAATATGGATATACAGGATATACATATGTGTGTGTATATATATATATATTTTTTCCAGGCATCCTATCTTAAACTTCTTTTACATAGTGTGTATTCAGGTTCTCTGTTTGTCACACAACACCCATGGGGCTCTATATGATTCTAAGATATGGGTAATGTAATATGATCATATATCTCAATATTTAAATTTATTTCTGGAGAAACTACTTGTTTTTAAAGTGCTATTGAGATATAATTCAGCCATGAAAGGTACAATTAATTTTTTTAATGTTTATTTATTTACTTTGGTGGGGGAGGGGCAGAGAGAGAGGTAGAGAGAGAGAATCCCAAGCAGGCTCTGCACTGTCAGCACAGAGCCCCATGCGGGGCTCGAACTCACAAACTGGGAGATCGTGACCTGAGACAAGATGCTTGACCGTCTGAGCCACCCAGGCACCCCTACAATTAATTTTTTTAAGTATATTCCCACACGTGTGCAAATATTATCACAGTCAATATTAGAACATTTTCATCACCTCAAGAAGAAATCTTGTATGCTTTAGTCATCAATTGCCCAAACCCTCAGATATCCCCCAACCCCTCACAACCACTAATCTACTTTCTAAGGACCATAATTATATGAGACATTACCACTAAGAAAAGCTGGGTGATAGGAAACAGAAAAGCTCTTTACTATCTTTGCCAGTTTTATATAAATCTGAAATTATTCTAAAGTGAAAACAACGTAAGAAATACCTCCACACATACGGTACAAAGCAATACATCATACCGTTAAACCAGTACGATGCTTGTGCAAAACCAGACTGTTCCAAGTACTTACGTGTATAAACTTACCGTATCCTCACAACAGTCAAATAGCGTTGAGAGACCCTTACAGGTAAAATTCAGGCCCAGAAAGTCAGTGAATTTCCCAAGGTGCTCAGCCTAAGAACATCCAGACTTTCTACTCTGGCTTCTGGCTCCACAGTCCACTCTTTGAACCACCGTATTGTTCTACTAGCTCTTCTAAATAATTGACTTGAGCCATTCAATATACGAGGAAGAGAAAACGTTGAAGTATGAGATTAAAAATCTTGAGCTTTTTGCCACACGTGAGTTTTAAAGAATTACAATTATTAACTCAGAGTTATTTTTCTCACTAAATGTAGCATGCATTGGAAAGGTCTAACGGTGGATGAAAGTAGGTTACATGGAGCCTACATGCCCATTGACGTGAGCGACAAAACATGGTTGTATTACAAAATGCTGGAATGTGTCTAAAAGGGCCCAGATCTTTAGTCCACTATCAAATGTGTCACGTTGGGACATTTATTGAATCCCTCTATTTGTCAGTGCTTTCACCTACAGATCATAGCACCTACCTCAAATGCTTGCAAGGTTACATAGCAGATAGTAAGTGCTATGAAATCAGTGGAAGGAATGATGGCCAGAGTGTGAGTTGGGGCAGGACAGGGGAGCGAATTCAAAGAGGGTGGCCCAGAAAAGAGTATTATTCACAGAAGATGTGAACAGAGACCTGAATAATTTGAGTAAGTGAGTCATGGGGCCTACGTAAGAGAGTATTTTAGGCAGAGGGAAGATGTTCCCTTGAGAGGAGTTTGGACAATGGCAAACCTAAACAGATTCCTATAACGTTGCCTGAGACACTCTTCTACCCACAGAAATGTCCTCTTCCTTAAGTTTCATAGCACATACAGTCTGGCTATGCCACACAAATTAATATTGAAATATAAAGGACTCTGTACAGACCCTGCATGAGTATTCATCTTTCACCTGGAACTGGATTGCAAATTGTTTCATGGTAGTTTATCATATAGTATGCATGTGTGTGCTTGTGTATGTGTCTGCATGAACGTGTGTTTATTTAATTATCTAAAGCATCGAGAAAAGTATAAAGATTATGCTATGTGATTAATAAATTCTAGCAGACACATTGTTTTAAAGCAGAAACTATGGTTTGATTATAGTTCTTTTGTCATGGCTCTTGAATACTTAATATATACTCACTGGAACCAAAATTGTCTTAAATTTGCAATATAGCTTACAGGTTTGAGCAGAATCGTGCACACATTGTCATGTATTGTGATCTACTTTACAGTTATGAGAGATGGTCAAGGTCATTTTAATCTCGTTTCATAAACAGGTCAGCCTTCTCTTTGAGAAACCAAATGGCTTTCCTTATACAGTTAATGAGTAGCAGAGACCAGAATTGAACCAAGGTCATCAGGCCCTTGTTTATTTCCTCTAACTTTGTTATAACCCAAAATGACTCTAAAATATTGCAAAATAAGATTAAGGCTATAAACATTAAAAGAAATATTATTATGGTTCCTAAAAAAGTAAGAACCACAATTCTTTTAATTGAATTGGAGTCATGCCCCTGACAAATAAATGCTCTGGAGCCTGGCAGTAAAGAAGACTACTTTTAAAAGGTTGTATTTCTAAAATATTAGCACAACATAAAATGATAGCTTTCAGGGGAACCAAATTTCTAACAGCAGAAATTGCATGAACTGCTCTTTGGAGAAATGAAAGATTCACTCTGATACTTTGTCCACAAGTGAGTAGAATTCCAATGTGACCATTCTCAAAACGTAATATTAAATATTAAAATTATTGAATTATTTTCAGGGAGAAAAATCAAGAAAGATGCAAGGCTGAGGTCTAGAAGAGAATTTAAGAAGAATTCTCGGCTTTTGTATAAAACTGGAAGATGAATCGCAGTCAGATCCATATATTATATTAATGTACAGATAGAGTAAATCCTCATTTTAATTACTCGTAGATGCATTTTCCCCCTTCCCATTATCTGTAGCAAAATTTTTTTTCAACGTTTTTTATTTATTTTTTGGGACAGAGAGAGACAGAACATGAACGGGGGAGGGGCAGAGAGAGAGGGAGACACAGAATCGGAAACAGGCTCCAGGCTCCGAGCCATCAGCCCAGAGCCCGACGCGGGGCTCGAACTCACGGACCACGAGATCGTGACCTGGCTGAAGTCAGACGCTTAACCGACTGCACCACCCAGGCGCCCCTTTTTTTTTTGTTTTTTAATTTTTTTTTTTGGCAAAATTTGAATCCAAGTTTGGATTCTTTCAGCCTCTTAGAACTTTAGTTAGAAAATTTCAAGTGAATAGAGAGGAAATGTAAAATATGTTAAACATTACCAAAAATTATGCGTTAGGCAAATCTGCTGCCAAAAGCCATGTAATGATTTCCAAAGACAAATGACAGTTTGTGTCCTCTCCAGGCACTTACTCACCTTCCCCATCTGATTATTGGAATATTTACAACATAAAGCCTATGTGTGGTGCTCAGTTAGGTTCTGTTGCCTATCAGAGTTTCAAGCTGGTGAACACACAACCTCAGTTTTGTAGAAACATGTGGCCAGAAGCCATCCAAAATGCCAGAATTGTCAGGGCACCTGGGTGGCTCAGTGGGTTAAGCCTTCGACTTCAGCTCAGGTCATGATCTCACAGCTTGTGAGTTCCAGTCCCGCATCAGGCTCCATGCTGACAGCTCAGAGCATGGACCCTGCTTCGGATTCTGTGTCTCCCTCTCTCCCTGCCCTCGCTCTCTCTCTCTCTCTCTCTCTCTCTCTCTCTCTCTCAAATAATAAACAATTTCAAAATGCCAGCATTGTCAAGCAGGCATTTAATATCCAACAGATGACACATAATCAAGTCCACACATGCTATATTTCTGTTAAGAACAGCTCATAAATAGAACCCGAGGCAGAACTGCATTGCTGAATTCTTTACTAATTAAGCTAAATATGATACAACATATAGAAAAGTATTAAGCATATTGAAAATTACCAGTTTTAACATTTAGATAGGAGCTGTATGGCATTATCTTATGGACATTTATAGTTAGGAAAAATACAGAAAATAACTAAGCCCGTGCTAAATGAGATGATTTTCAAGGTAGGAAGTGGAAACATAATTTGTAATTTTAAAGCAAATAACAGCTCATTTTGGTGAAAGTGCCAACACTATAGAAGACTAGTTCACTGCATGCAACTTATAAAACCAAAATGGAAGACATTGAGAGTAGTGCTATTTTTCAAATACTATGCATATGCAAGTCTCATTTCACATGCTTAAAAATGGTAATATTTTTATCTGGTTTTATTTGAGGGAAGACTTCAAACAAACATTCTTGTATGTTTATATTTTTTAAACCTAACATAAAAACATGAGATCTGGGGACTTCATTTTTATGAATATAAGTAGATATTTTGAGCCATTTTCATCTGGATGTTATTTTTTGTACAATTTGTGAGCAAGATTGTTGAGCAGTATGCTTCCTCTAGCTTCAAAATGACAGAACTTCTGCTGATTCTATTTATCAAAGCATAAAAATGTATGCTAAGTTATTAAGTAATTTTTCTTTTTAGATGAGGAAAATTGTATCACATTATTCTAGATGAAAAATAAGTTTTGCATTGGTGGTCTAAGAGCTAATGACAGATATTAATGGGTTTTCTAGAACCTGTTTTCCACGGAGCATTATTTTTCAGCAAAACTGGGATATTCAGGGTCAGGAAAAGACAGGAGAGAATTTCTCTGAGTGTGTTCAAAGATGTTCCTGTCAGCCTTTTCTTTAACAATTTCCCTCAACCCCAGAATAACCTTTCTATGGACTCTGTCACTATGCCAATATATTGTGTCAAAAATACTTAGCATTTTGCAAAAGGATGAAAAAGTTACTCTCAAAGTCTATGTCCATTCATGCAACCAGACTGACCCCCTTCCCACCTATATAAAAGATGTAACAAGAAGGAAAGAACCTAACGTATTACAACATCAAACCAATACACTTGGTGAAGATCAAATACTTTTTTGTTGCAAGCTTCTAGTAAACACTTAATCAATTATAGTTGCTTTTAATATCTTGACCAACTTTACCAGTACAAATTGGAATTCAAATTGGTAATTGGCAGGACTAAATGTGATGCTTTTTATCGCCATATTTTAATTTGTACATATCTTTTTTTTTTTCAGGGGTAGAGTGAGTCTATAGTGGCAATATAGATGATTGAATGAAAAATAAGAAGCTGTAGGTGTTTTAGACTCTGGGTTTTGAGTTCTCTCTTGTCCAGCAAGAGAGCAGATGCAGGATTAAAATTTGAGAGAGACTAATGTCCCGGAGGAGACAAGAGCCCTGAGTAAGGGTCCTTGCTCTGCTTTTATTAAGATCAGAAGGCTTCCAAGTGTGATGGAAATGCTCAAAAGACAACGAAACCGTGAACATTAACTCATGGGCATGAGATAAAGGGGGTTTTGAAGATATGCTGTGGTAGGGGTTTGTGTCAATACAAAAAAAAAATCCTGGCTCTGGGTGGAAGGTTGTTTACAGCAGACATGAGGCCTCACCTCTCTTTACCTAAACTTGCTTAGGGGACAAGAAAGACAGCCAGCGCATGCCACCTCAGGGTCAAGAAGGCACCTTTCTTTTGCTAATTAGCTCCTCGATGGGCAACTTTGCCCTGCTGTGGTCTATAGCCCTGTTTACCTATTTTGGTCTTCCAGCAGCTCTCCGCTACAATACTAAATTGGGGGGGGGGGGGGGCTTCTGCCCCAATACCTCGTCTTGTTTACCCAAACTTGGGTGTGTTCATTGCTATTTCTTTATGCCTTGTTAACCCATCAGTGCAAGCTCAGGGAATTCCTAAACGTATTCCCCACATGTAGGCACCTCTAGTATGCACATACACCAAGAAGGCTGCTCGCTGTTATCCATTATGTTAGACATTCCTCTTTTTTTGATGCAGTTAGACCAAAGCTTTCATTTGACTAAAAAAATTTTTTTGACTTTATAAATTTTTATTCTTTTTACAAAGCCTTGTCCTCTACAAAGTGCTCCTTAGCCATCCCCACCTTGGTTTCTCTCTTCTACAATCACCAATATCAGTGATCATTTTCTACACACAGTGCTAATAGACGCCTTGCATCACACATTTCCATTCGAGTACAAATATTTCTCATTCTACAGATTGAGAGTATTAGGTGATGCCTTCCATAACTTATTTCCTTCATGATGAATACAATGGATGCTATAAACATTTCTCAATTAATTCACAGACACACAATGTAAGTCCCTGTAAAAACCAAATGAAACAACAACAAAAAAAAAACTCTTGTATATAAAACTTGACCCTCCTGAGACCATGTAATACAAACTTAGCCTTCTATATCTTACTGCTATTTCAATTATTATAAAGTAGCTCATTTATAATAGATAATGGCCATATTTACTCAGTATGACTGAGATCCAACATAGAAAAATATTTTCACTTAAAAGGAAATTTTAAAATCTTATTGCTACCTTTAATTTTTAATTAGGAAAGAAATCCCTTTGGGGCAATAGAAAGCACTATACTGATGATGTATTTCATCATTGTTCCTGGCACAGAGGGCAAGAGCTGGAGTCATTTTCAAAATAGTAAGAAGAAAGAAATACATTCAAGCTTCAAGCACCAATAGTAATTCAGAGGAAAACCAGTTAGAACGTAACGGGAAGATAAAAGCTTCTGGAAAACAATAAACCAAGGGTGGAAATTATCATAAGTAACTCCTAGCAAACCCTGGCTAAATGTGTATTTTCTTGTGAGAGGTCAGAAGGTCCATTGTCTGGCAGTTATGAAAGGGTAAGAATGAAGTAATTGGTTCCCCAACCCGTGCCTAATGAGGTCGTAGGGAAAAGGATCTATTTTACAAGACAAACTAACCTAACAATTTCGACTGTATAGGTTTTCCATTAGAAAAGTGAAAACAAGGGGCGCCTGGGTGGCGCAGTCGGTTGAGCGTCCGACTTCAGCCAGGTCACGATCTCGCGGTCCGGGAGTTCGAGCCCCGCGTCGGGCTCTGGGCTGATGGCTCAGAGCCTGGAGCCTGTTTCCGATTCTGTGTCTCCCTCTCTCTGTGCCCCTCCCCCGTTCATGTTCTGTCTCTCTCTGTCCCAAAAATAAATAAACGTTGAAAAAAAAATTAAAAAAAAAAAGAAAAGTGAAAACAATTGGGTCACTATATTGAGAACTCACAGAAATGTTGTCAAACCACAAATTCTCTTACTTAAATTAATTAATTAATCCAATGTGAATACTATCACTAAAGCTTAAATACGTAGTTACCATGTACATGAATTTAAGTAGTATAAAGGAAAATTTTATTATTTGGTAAGAAATGTAAGAACAGGAAATGAAAATACTGCATAACCTGATCTTTTGATACATAGAAAGACTGAATTTCAAGGAAACTTAGAGAATTTATGAGCCTGTCTCCAATATACTTTGGGAATTCTTACTTGACTAGTGGTTATTTAGTTTTTGCCTATTTCCAAAAATAGGACACTCAAGGATGTTAATATTCCTATAGGTAATACAAGAGTATGAGTCACGATTGAATAGCTAGTTTACATAAACATATTAAACCTATACACTGGTAATTTTTAATGTAGTCTAACTTTAAAAAGTGTTTATGTATTATTTTCAGAGAGAGGGAAAGATGGTATGTGCCCAAGTGGGGGAGGGACAGGGAGAGAGGGAGAGAGATAATCCCAAGCGGGTTCCCCAATGTCAGAGCAGAGACCAAGACCCAGCTCTATGTCATGAACCCTGAGATCATGACCTGAGCCAAAATCAAGAGGTACATGCTTAACTGACTGAGTGGCGCAGGTTCTCCTAAAATATTCTGTCTTAATTTAGTAGTTAGATGAAGCATTTTCAGATGTTTTTGGTGAAACACTGTTTCTTTTCTTTAATCTTTTCTTATCTATCCAGCAACAAACTTTTGTAAAGTAAAACAAATTGTCACGTAATACCGAATTACCATACACTTGCCAAAATCGTACTCCTAATCTCCTGAAGTCTTACTCCCAATACCTATCTGTTTTTGGCCATTAATAAACATCTTGAGGGCCAGAAATAATTCACGGTCTATACTTTGAATAGCATAAGGTAGATACATTACAAGAAAACTGTGTTTTAATTTATTATTAAATTTCACATTTTTGTACCTGTTGATACCTTCTGGGTTGATTTGTTCATTTTCTCTGCTACTTTGCTTTGCTGGGGTTTTATTCGTTTGTTTGTTTTTTAGTAAAGCAATGGTATGAGATCAATGACTTTGTGTTCAGCTGTTTGAAAGAACCCAACCGTTTGTCCTTCCTGGAGTGGACAGTCTTCCACAGGATGGTGTAGAAGCAAAAATGGTAAGGAGAGATCACACATGATTCATAGGTCTCAGGTCTGAGGCCTTTTGTTGGTGATTTTATGAATTTCTTTGATATGAAGCACTGGAAGGAAATTGTTAGGACACATGGAGACATGTAGTGGTTTATGGATCATTTTGTAGTCTTAGTCAATTTGGCAGTCTATCCCTGAATGATCATGGGGACAGGGTTCCTAGATGAGCATCCGAAGTTGACCACTACCTTGATAGTAAGTGCCTGGTGCAGAATGAGTGTTTACCAAATACCCAAAGCATGAATTAAGGGATGATAAAGCCTCCACATACAATGGGTCCTTTTTCATTAAAGATGTTAAATGAAATTTGTCAACTTAAATCATCACTTGTTTCAAAACATAAAACACCTAAGCTATCCCATTTTTAAAAATTACTGTTCAGAGAGAAATCCTCTGGATGAAACCACACAGTTGTGGCTGGCATATTGTAAAGGTATACATATCCTTTAAATTTGTGTATTTTTTATGTGCACCAAGAGGATACCAAGGACAGTATATTGCCACATTAACACTTCTATACCCTCTTTTCCAGTTTTTTATTTCTGTTTATTTTCTAATAAATGTTTCTTCATAAATGAACAGAATGGCAAACTTACGGTTTAATCTTGTGTAATAGAGGTGAAGGTAGTGACCATGCATTATATCCTACTTTAATGTGAATGTCTCTAAAGTTATTAAGTACTGATGGAGTATAACTTTCAAAATTAAAAAAAATAACTCTCATAAAAACATAAATGAATATATGTCAAAAAATTTTTCAGTTCATTGGAGAAAACCTATCAAATGGTAAATAGATCAAGGAAGGCTAAAATGAATTTGCAAATGGAGACAAAATGGGTTAAGGTCATACATGCAAAACATGAAACCTTTGGGCTTATCTTTTTTATAGATAGTAACCTGCAACTGACCATGTAATTTCACATGGGCTCTAATTAACAAAAATAGCAAAGTCCAATACAGATCTATTCTTCTTGATATTAAAATAACCCTAGGATGAGCCAACGAAATGGAAGGGACTTGTAGCCATTCTCTTGCTTTTTTTCAAAGATTTGGTTAATTTTTATGATATGTCCATAAGGTATATTGTTTGCAGTCAGATTTTGAGAAATACCATTTACCCTTTTAATGAAATTTCATTCTGTTCCTAGTTAACTATGATTTTTTTTAATTCATGAAATGCCCTCGTTTTTTTTTAATGGATCTACAGAAATGATCATTTGTTTTTGCTCCTTTAGTCTGACAATGTCGTGTTTATCTAACACTAAAGCATACATGTAAAGCTAATATAAACCAAAATAATCATGAAATTTTGTTTTAAAAATATCCTATTTGGTTTGCTTATATCTTATTTAGAATTTTTATCTGTGTAAACAAAAATGATGTTACTCTATAATTTTTATTTGAATTGAATTTTAATGATATAGTTTTAATATTGACATTATACTAGTTTTAATAAATGACTTAGGAGGAATTACTGCTTTTTCTAATTTCTAGAAGAGATTTTTTTGATGATATGTCTTCCATGTGTTTTTTTGAGGTTTCGGTTAAACATGCCTGTAAATTTTCTAGATCTTGTGCCTTGAAAGTGATGAGACTTGAGTAGCCTTCAAATTTGTGTGTTGCTTAGTGGTGTAATCACGTTCAGTGTTTAATCTGGGTAAAGAGTAATTTTTAATTATAATATTCTAGAAAATTTCCCATCTCTCCAAATTAATTTTTCACATATAGCGATTCTTGGTGTATCTTAACTGCCAATATGTATGTGTGCAAGGGTGTGTGTGTTTGTATCAGTCTTGATATCACTTTTTGTGATATTTTTCCCTCCTTTTTTTTTTAGCTTTGTTGCATTTTCCTAATTGTTGATATTTTGTATTAGTCTTTCAAATGTTTGGAGTTCTGTGATATCTCAATTATTTTATATTAATTCCATTTCTTTTTAAAAATATCAGTTTTTTTTAATTCCTGTATTTCCATTTTTTCACAGATGTCAATTCTTGCTGATATTCTCCACCCATAATCTATTTACTTTTGCTTATAATATTTGCTTCGCAACTATGTTAAAAATCTGTATATGATAACTCCAGTGTCCAAATATATATTTATATAACTCCTGAAAGATTCTTTCTGCAGCCCTTATTTATTCTTGGGTAATTTATTTCTGTCAGTTTATTCCTGTGTCCTAATATGCCTGATAATTTTTTACTATATGTTAGACTTTTTGTATAAAATGAAAATGTAGGATAGTTCCACTTCCAGGAAGATTAAAAAGATGTATTATTTTTCTATTCATCCAAATACAAACAAAACCTTGGACATTATATATTAAAAAAAATACAGGAAAATCCT
Source organism: Prionailurus bengalensis (assembly GCF_016509475.1). Lineage (NCBI taxonomy): Eukaryota > Metazoa > Chordata > Mammalia > Carnivora > Felidae > Prionailurus > Prionailurus bengalensis. Next base: position 230,885,525 of record NC_057343.1, read on the forward strand.
CAAAGGTGTGAGAAGAAAGCAGATTGGCCAGGGAGCTCAGCACCCAGGAAGTGGCAGACTAGTTAGTTCCCTGGATTTACTTTTTGCTTTATAAATCCCAGAGTTGGAGCAGAGAGATGCCAATGGACAAGCACAAAGAGGCCCAACAAAAGAGGCTTGGTTCTAACCAAAGAACCAGGAAAGAAGCCAACTAGCAAGATAGAGAACTTTGTTTATTGTTTTTAATGTTTTTCTTTATTTATTTTGAGAGAGAGAGTGTATGTGTGTGCACATGCGCATGAAAGTGGGGGAAGGGGAAGTGAGGGAGGGAGAGAGGGAGAGAGGAAGAGAGAGAGAGAGAGAGAGAGAGAGAGAGAGAGAAAATCCCAAGCAAGCTCCACGCTCAGTGCTGAGCCCAATGCGGGGCCCAATCTCACCCTCTCGAGATCACGACCTGAGCAGATATCTAGAGTTGGACACTTTACCTACTGAGCCACCCAGGCACCTGGAGAACTTTTACACATAACAAATCCATCCTAGCAAAACACCACAGAAAACAAGTGTAGTTACACCTAAACCAGCAAATGCCAAAAGCCGATCCTACTTCCCCCTTCTAGAGGCAGGGTGTTGTAGAGAAAACCTTACAGGGAGCCAGGAATTTTATGCTCACCAGGTGGCCACTAGGCCCCAAGTGGTGTTAATGCAAACCACATAGGGAGCTTGGATTCCCATTCCCACCTGACAGTAACAAGTCATCCCTTCCCCTTCTTGTGTACAAGGAGACCTAATAGAAAGTCAAATTTTACTTTAGCCCATCAGTAACAAAAACTACCCAGTTCTGTGGTGTTAGAGGAAGTTATATTTGGAGAAATAATGAAGTATATCAACCTCTCCAATCTAGGGAGGCATCAGCGGAGACCAAGTGGGGAGCCAGTCCTCTCATGCCTGCCTGGGAGCAATCAGCAATCCCCTCAGGTGTCAACTTGAGCTGAGTGGAGAACGTAGGTGTCTAATTTCACCTTACTCTTTTCCCTGGAGCAGTGTCAGAAGAAGCCAGGTAATCCAGAAGCTTTACTAATATCCAGAATCTCATAACATAATACTCAAAATGTCCAGATCTCAACTGAAAACCATTTGTCACACTAAGAACCAGGGAGGAAACAAAGTAAAGACAATAAATGCCAACACTGAAACGGCAGAGGTTAGAATTATCAAAGAAAGATTTTAAAGCAGCCATCATAGAAATGTTTCAGTGAGCAATTGCAAACACACTTGAAAGAAATGAAATAATTGAAAGTCTCAGCAAAGAAACAGAAAAGCCTTAGCAAATAAATGGAATATTTTAAAGCACTATCAAATGGAAACTTTAGAACTGCAAAATGTAAGGAACAAATAAGGAACACCTCAATGAGTGAGTTCAACAACAAAATGGTGGGGACAGAGAAAAGAATCAGTAAACCTGAAGAAAGATCAAAAGAAACTATCCAATCTGAACAGAGGGAAAATAAACTGGGGTAAAAAATCAACAGAGCCACAGGGCACCAGGGGACAAAAGCCAAACAAAACAAATAAGCACACACTGTCATTGGTGTTCTCAGAGTCATGACAGAAAAGAAAGACAGGGAAGGATGGAAAAAGTACTCAAGTAAATTATGACTGAAAACTTCCCAAGTTTTTAAGGTTTGCAGAAACCATAAAACAACAGACTCAAGAAGTTGAGCATACACCAATCAGAATAAACTAAGTTTATACCAAGACAAATCATAGTCAAATAGCTGAAAATTAAAGAGTAAGAAAATATGGAGAAAGCAGCAAGGCATGTGCACACACACACACACACACACACACACACACACATCTTCCCCATTGGGGGGAAACAATTCAAATGACAGGAGATATCTCATGAGAAGCCATGGACACCAGAAATATGAATTAGAACATTTTTCGAAGGTCTGATAGAAAAGAATTCTTAACACAAAAACTTATACCCACAGAAAATATCCTTCAAATATGAAGGTGAAATGGCAAGATTTTCTTGTTTCTCATGGCTAAATAATATATATATATATATATATATATATATATATATATATATATCTTCATTGTCTGTTCATCCACTGATGGACACTAGGTTTTTCCATATATTGTTAATAACACTGCAATAAACATGGGAGTGCAGATATCTCCTTGATATCCTGTTTTCATTTCCATTGGATATATACCTAGAAGTGCATGAATGGACCTTGATGGCTTTATATATGTGAGATAAGTCTGACAGAGAAAGAATAATACTGTATGATATCATTTATATGTGGAATCTTAAAAAAGCTGAACTCATAAAAACAGAGAGTAGAATAGTGATTACCATGGGATATGGGGTGGTGGACCTGGGGAAGTGTTTTTTAAGGGTACAAATTTGCAACCAATGGATAAATCAGTCCCAGAGATATAATGCCCAGCATGGTGGTCATAAGTAACAATACTGTATTATAAACTTCAAAGTTGCTAAGAAGCTAGATCTTAATTTTCCCACCATAAAAATGATCATTATGAGATATGATAGAGGTGTTACCTAATGATGCAGTTGTAATCATGCTGCAATATATAAAGGTACCAAATCAATATGTTGTATACCTTAAACTTATACAATGTCGTATGTCAATTACATCTCAATTAAAAAAAAAAAGAATGAAGGAGAAATCAAGGCATTCCTAGATGAAACAGAATTTGTTGAAAGGACATGTACTCTAAAGAATGGCTAAATAAATTGTACAAACTGAAAGGGATTCATATAAGAATAGCTTTTGTGGGGCGCCTGGGTAGCTCAGTCAGTTGAACATCAGATTCTTAATTTTGACTCAGGTCATGATCCCAGGGTAGTGGGATCAAGCCCCATAACAGGCTCCATGCTGAGTGTGCAGCCTGCTTGACATTCTCTCTCCCTCTCTCTCTCTCCCCCCACCCCCATGCCCCTTCTCTCCCTCTTCTCCAATAAAATGTTTAAACATTACAAAAAAGAAGATAGTTGTAACAGGAAAAAGAAGAGATCATGGTAAGCAAAAATATGGGTATATATAATAAACTTTTCTTCCATTCTTGAGGGATTTTTTTAGTTTAAATCTAGTTAACATATAGTGTAATAATGATTTCAGGAATAGAGTTTAGTGATTCATCACTTACATATGACACCCAGTGCTCATCCCAACAAATGCCCTCTTCAATGTCCCTCATCCATTTAGCCTATCTCCCCACCCAAGACCCCACCTGCAACCCTCAATTTGTATTTAAGAGTATGAAATACTCTTTAATAGTTTCTTACGGTTTGTCTCCCTGTCTTTTTTATTTTATTTTTTCTTCCCTTCCCATATGATAATTTATCTGGTTTCTTAAATCCCACATATGAGTGAAATCATATGATATTGGTCTTTCTCTGACTTATTTCACTTAGCATAATATACTCTAGTTCTATCCACGTTGTTGCAAATGACAATATTTCATTCTTTTTGATAGCCGAGCAATATTCCAGTGTGTGTATGTGTGTGTGTGTGTGTATCTCACATCTTTATCAATACATCATTTGGGCTCTTTCCATACTTTGGCTATTGTCAATAGCACTGCTATAAACATTGGGGTGCCTGTGCCCCTTCAAACCAGCATTTTTGTATCCTTTGGATAAATAACTAGTAGTACAATTGCTGGGTCATAGGGTACTTCTATTTTTATTTCTTTGAGGAACCTCCATACTCTTTTCCAGGCTGTACTAGTTTGCATTCCCACCAGCAGTACAAAAGGGTTCTTCTTTCTCCGCATCCTCACCAACATCTGTTGTTATCTGAGTTGCTAATTTTAGCCATTCTGACAGGTGCGAGGTGGTATCTCGCTGTTGTTTTGATTTGTATTTCCTTGATTATGAGTGATGTTGAGCATCTTTTCATGTGGCTGTTAGCCATCTGGATGTGTTCTCTGGAAAAGCGTCTATGTCTTTTGCTCATTTCTTCACTGAATTATTTGTTTTTTGGATGTTGAGTTTGATAAGTTCTTTATAGATTTTGGATACTAACCCTTTTTTTCATATGCCTTTTGCAAATATCTTCTCCCATTCCATTGGTTGCCTTTTAGTTTTGCTGATTGTTTCCTTCACTGTGTAGAAGCTTTTTATCTTGATGAGGTCCCAATAGTTCATTTTTGCTTTTGTTTCATTGCCTCTAGAGACATGTCAAGTAAGTTGTTGCTGCAGCCGAGGTCAAAGAAATTGTTGCCCATTTTATCCTCTATAATTTTGATGGCTTCCTTTCTTATGTTTAGGTCTTTCATCCATTTTGAGTTCATTTTTGCATATTGTGTAAGAAAATGGTCCAGGTTCAATCTTCTACATGTCACTGTCCAGTTTTCCCAACACCATTTGCTGAAGAGTGTCTATTTTCCATTGGATATTCTATACTACATTGTCAAAGATTGGGTGGCCATACATCGGTGGGTCCATTTCTGGGTTCTCTGTTCTGTTCCATTGATCTATGTGTCTGTTTTGGTGACAGCACCACACTGTCTTGATGATTACAGCTCTGTAATACAGCTTGAAGTCTGGAATTGTGATGCCTCCAGCTTTGTTTTGTTGTTGTTGTTGTTGTTGTTGTTTTGTTTTGTTTTGTTTGTTTTTTCAACATTACTTTGGCTATTTGGGGTCTTTTGTGGTTCCATACAAATTTTAGAATTGTTTGTTCTAGCTCTGTGAAGAATGCTGGAGTTATTTTGATAAGGATTGCATTGAATATGTAGATTGCTTTGGATAGTATCAACATTTTAACAATATTTGTTCTTCCAATCCATGAGTATGGAATGTTTTTCCATTTATCGTGTTTTCTTCAATTTCTTCCATAAGCTTTCTATAGTTTTTGTTGTATAGATTTTTCACCTCTTTGGTTAGGTTTATTCCTAGGTATTTTATGAGTTTTGGCGCAATTATAAATGGGACCAATTCCTTGATTTCTCTTTCTGCTGTTTCATTATTGGTGTATAGGAATGCAAACAATTTCTGTATATTGATTTTATGTCCTGTGACTTTGCTGAATTCATGTATTAGTTCTAGCAGTTTTTTGGTGCAACCTTTTGGGTTTTCCACACAGACTATCATGTCATCTGCGAAGAGTGAAAGTTTGACTTCCTCCTGGCCAATTTGGACGCCATATTCTCTTTGTGTTGTCTGATTGCTGAGGCTAGGACTTCCAATCCTATGTTGAATAACAGTGGTGAGAGTTGACATCCCTGTCATGTTCCTCACCTTAGGGGAAAAGATCTCAGTTTTTCCCCATTGAGGATGATTTTAGCAGTGGGTCTTTTATGTATGGCCTTTATGATCTCAGGGTATGTTCTTTATATCCCTACTTTCTTGAGGGTTTTTATCAAGAAAGGATGCTGTATTTTGTCAAATGCTTTTCTGCTTCTGTTGAGAGGATCATCTGGTTCTTATCCTTTCTTTTATTAATGTGATGTATCACATTGATTTATTTGCAAATATTGAACCAGTTCTGCCTCAGGAATGAATCCCACTTGATCATGATGAATAATTCTTTTAACGCATTGTTGGATCTAGTTTGCTAGTATTTTGGTGAGAAAAATCCATGTACATCAGGGAAATTGGTCTGTAGTTCTCTTTAGTGGGATCTTTCTTGAGTTTTCTAAATTGTGTTTTTCAGTTGAAGGAAACACAACTATCTAACGTTATTCTAAATGACTATTATAAACACAGTGGGACAGAAGAATAAAAAGGAAGAAGGTAAGGTTTCTACACTTCATTGTTAACTGTGTTAAAAGTTATTACACCAGAGGTACATGATTATATAGACATACTATAAATGGCTCAAAATATTTAGAATTAGAAGAACAAAGTGGAGTGAATCTGTCTACCTAATACAACACATTATAAAGTCATTAGATGACTACAATAATCAGGAGTGTATGGTATTGGCAGAGGGATACACACGTAGCCCAATGAAACAGAATAGAAAACTCAGAAATAGATCCTCACACTAAAATGTGTAACTTTCCAACAAATATTTAAGTGCAACTCAATGATAGAAAGAAAATAGTTTCAATAAATGAAGAAATGGACATCCATAGACAATACCTAATTGGATTGATGGATGGATGGATGGATGGATGGATGGATAAAATAATTTTGACCTAAGTTTCATACCATACACAAAAATTTAACTCCAAATAGACCACAGATTTTAATGTAAGAAAATATCTTTAAAAAAAAAATAAGAGAAAACCTTTGGGATCTGGTGTTAGGCAAGATTTCTTCCACTTGACATCAAAAGCATGATCTATTGGGGCACCTGGGTGGCTCAGCTGGTTAAGTGTCCAGCTTTGGCTCATGTCATGATCTCATGGTTCATGGGTTTGAGCCACAGATTGGGCTCTGTGCTGACAGCTCAGAGCCTGGAGCCTGCTTCAGGTTCTATGTCTCCCTTTCTCTTTGCCCCTCCCCTGCTTGTGCTCTCTCTCTCTCAAAAATAAATAAATTCTAAATTTTTTAAAAGAAAACATGATCCATTAAAGAAAAAAAATGTATAAATTGAATTTTGTCAAAACCTCAAACTTTTGGTCTGTGAAAGACCTGTTATGAAACGACAACGTAGAGAGTATGAGAAAATATTTGCAGAAGTATCTAGAATATATAAAGAACTTTCAAAACAGTAAAAAAAAGAAAAGAAAAGAAAAAAAGCCAATTTGAAAATCAATAGAAGACATGAAGAGACCTTTCACTGAAGAATATATGCAAACAGCAAATAACCACACGAGAAGAAGCTTAGTAGCATTAGTCACTAGGGAAATGCAAAATAAAACCACAATGAGTATCACACAAATGATAGAAAGTCTATAATGAAAAATGGTAACATCAAATGCTGGCAGTGATATGGACAACTGGATCATTCACACATTTCTTGCGGTAATATAAAATGGTACAACCCCATTGGAAAATAGCTTGGCGGTTTCTTAACTAACTCGACATGCAGTTATCATATGATCCAATAATTAGATAAACTCTCAGGCATTTTCCCAGATGATTTAAAATTTATGTTAACACAAAATTCTATACAAGAATGTGGATAGCTGGTTTTTTTTTTAAGTTTATTTCTTTATTCTGGAAGACAGAGTGTCCGCATTTCTGCAAGTGGGGAAGGGGCAGAGAAAGAAAACCCCAAGCAGACTCCATGCTGTCAATGCAGAGTCCAACACAGGGCTCAAACCCACAAACCATGAGATCATGACCTGAGCTGAAATCAAGAACTAGAGTCTTCACAGACTGAGCCACCTAGACGCCCAACAACTGGATAAACTTTTGGGCATTTTACCAGATAATTTAAAACTTAAGTTAACGCAAAATTCTATACATGGATGTGTGTAGCTGTTTTATTCATAACAGCCAAAATCTAGAAACAAACTAGATATTCTTCAATGTGTGAATGGCTATACAAACAATGATACATCCATAGCTTGGAATAATACCAAGAAACAGGCATGAAAAACAACAATTTGCATGAATCACCAAAGAATTATGCCAAGTGAAAAACAGTCAACCCCAAAAGGTACCTATTGTATGATTTCATTTATATTACATTTTGGGAATAATAAAATTACAGAAATGGAAAACAATACAGTTATTGGGGTTAAGATGCAGGTAGGAACAGGAAGAACATGTGGATATTACAGGGCACGTAAGAGATTCTTGTGATGGAAATGCTGTGGTTGTGATATTGTAGTTTTGCAAGGTGCTGCCTTTGGAAAAACTGACAAAGGAGTCCATGGGATCTCTCTTTTCTTTCTTAACAACAGAATATAAATCTACAAATATCTCCAAATAAAACACAATTTAAGAAGACTAAAAGCATAGGTGATATTATTATTATTATGTAAAGTGGAATTATTTTTCTTCTGGCAAGCAGTTAGTGCTGTGCTAGGCTACTTTAATTAGATCAGAGATTGAGCTGACTGGTAGCTGGGATTCAGTTGTGAACGTTGTTCCATTTTTGCTTTTCTTTCTTTTATGTGGTGAGCCTACAAAATTCCCCACTGAAAATCTGGCATGTTGGCTAGAGACCTCCTTCCTTGTTTGCCCTGAACCCACTGATTTTTCTTCCCAAACACATGATAGTCTCAAGAACTTGGTTCAGGTTCTGTCTTTCAGTCACTGCCTAAGAATCCATAAATAGTCTCAAGTTGCAAAGTAAAACTGAATTTGGGGCTCACCTCTCCATCTATTCCAGGATCATAGCTCCTCAAGCCCTACTTGATTTGGGAGTTCTACAAATCTAAGCGCACTCAGTTTTCTTTCCTATTCTCTTAGAGCTTATTCTGATACAAAACAGTCGATCATAACAGGAAATAGAAGTCGTCAATTTTTCTCACATAAGGAGCCAGCATAAGTCAGTAAGAGCAAGTCTTAACAGACTCTAGGGGGAAGGAAACAAGAAAAGCTTCTAACCGCCCCACTAGGCAGCACACATTCCAATTTCTTAAATCATCCTCAGTCTAAATTTACTTAATCCCTCTTATTTTTTCTTTTTATATTTTAATGTTTCATTGAGTGATTTCTTCATATCAGTCTTTCAATCCACTGATTGTCTATTCCACTGTGTTTATTCTTTATGATTTAGTCCATGTGAAATATATATTTCAAATATTACATTTTCATATCCAAGATTTTTGTATGACTATTTTTCAAGTTTTCCTGCTTTTACCATTCACATTTTGTGTTACAAATAAATGTTTAAACTATTTCAAACTCCTTCCTATATTATTATTTCTTATTTGGGGGGTCATGAGATATCCTATGTTTTTGTCTTCTATATCACATGACTATGGACTTTTTAATATCCTTTCTACTGTAAATTGTTTTAAGTTTATTTATTCATTTTTAGAGAGATTGAGAGAGAGAGCAGGGGAGGGGTAGAGAGAGAGAGAGGGAGAGAGGGAGAAAGAATATCAAGCAGGCTCTGTACTGTCAGCACAGAGCCCAATTCAGTGCTTAATCTCATGAACCACTGAGACCATGACCTGAGCTGAAATCAAAAGTCAGACACTTGATTGATTGAGCCATCCAGGTGTCCCAATATACTTTATACTTTTATAAATGACTACATATTCAGCAAGAATTACCTTCCACAGTAATTACACTTACTCATGACTTTGTGTCATTCCTGTGGAATGAATTTGCTATGATCTCTGACCAAGTTTCCAAGCTTATCAGGACAAATTATTATTTTTTTAATAATTGTTATGTAATGTGTTGCCAGGGATTCAATTGTCAGTAATTTCAATAATTTAATAGTAATATTTCAATATACAGTGACTACAGAGTAGACACTTACTTCTTATTTCACATATTATATCTCCACGGCTGCTGGGTGGTTCAGTTGGTTAAGCATTGGACTTTGGCTCAGGTCATGATCTCGTGGTCCATCAGTTCAAGCCCTGCATTGGGCTCTGTACTGACAGGTTGGAGCCTGGAGCCTGCTTCAAATTTTGTATCTCCTTCTCTCTCTGTGCCTCACTTGCTCACACTCTGTTGTTCTCTCTCTCTCAAAAAAGTAAATAAACATTAAATTTTTTTTCAAATATTATACCTCTAATTCCAGGATTTCTGTATGATTATTTTTCAAATTTGCCTTCTTTTGCTTTTTAATAATCCCTTCTTATGCAAACAACGGCTTAATTATTTTATATTGCTCTATTATATCTTGTTTCTTGAGTATGAAATTCCCTGTTTTTGTTGCAAAAAAAGGCTACTTAACAACTGCAATTGTATTGCAATAAACTATTCAATGATTTCGTAGTAATATCTCAATAAGTATCAAAAAAAACAGTGGCCAGGCAATAAACAGTATCACACATCTACTTATTTTTTAATATGTCTACAGTAAAATATATCCTTTCTAGTGTAAATTTTATAGATATTTACAAATTTATAGTATGTATTCACCATCACAATCAGAATACAGGACAATTTTATCATCCACAAAGTTCCTCCTCCCTCCACTTACATCCCCTGAAAACCATATTTGTTCTCTATCACAATAATTTTGCCTCTTTTAGAACATCATATAATTGACACTTATAATTTATAATGTTAATTCTTGATCAAAAATCAAAGGAAATTCCCCTCCTTCAAGTTGTCAAAACAATTAATAAATTATTTTTTATTATTGAACTTTTTTTTAGGTTTATGTATTTTTGGAGAGAGAGACAGAGACAGCAAAAGTAGGGGAAGAGCAGAAAGAGGGAGAGAATCCCAAGCAGGCTCTGCCCTGCCAGCCTACACCGGGCTCCAACCCGGGAAGCTGTGAGATCATGACCTGAGCAGAAACTGAGTTGGAAGCTTAACCAACTGAGCCACCCAGGCGCCCCAATAAATTATTTTTTTAAATTAGCAAGTGAAACTCCATAATTCCAAACTCCATAATTCCAAATGACATACGTATTCGTAAGAGTAGTTTTAATTTTTCAAATTTTTAAAAAAAGTTTTTAACATCAGATCGCCTCAAATAATAATTAAACTAAACTCCATCAAAATAGCTTTCTTGGCCATCTGCTGGTGAAATCTCTTCACTGGAATGGTTTCAAAGGTCTGTGTAGGAATGGAGAACACCGCCTTACTGCCCCCTAGTGTTGGAAGTCTATTGATACCCAAGCAGAGTGAAGAAAACCTGGTAGCTGCTTTTGCCTCTGTGAGGTGTTCTGCCTTCCTGCTTCTTAGTTTACATCCAAGATAATTGGCAGTGGTGACATGCATCATATCTCATGACCCACGTCTCAAGAAATATATTATGTATAAATCATTGGAAGAATTCCCAGGGCATGTGGAAATAAGCTCTGCTAATTCCAATTTATTTCCCTAATGGAGAAATCATTATCACTGGGGAAAAAAGATTAAAAAAAAAAAGAAGAAAGAAAATACAACTAGCTTTGATGACAAGATTGTATTGTCAAGATTTCCAAGTCTTGGGTATGCAGACATAATAAACTCATAGCTTGAGAAGGGTCATTAACATCCTGGACCACCAGTACCAATAGACTTTCTGTGTTTGTTTGGATCACCTCAGAAGCAGAATTCAAAATAGGAGTAGATGTGCAAGAAATTTATCAGCAAAATTTGCAAAGTACTTGGAATGGTGCCTGATATGTGTTGTGTTATATAATTATTCCACTGATGAATAGTTAGGTTACTTCTAAAGTTTCTCTGTCATAGAGCTGTCAAATTTAACAAATAAGATTACAGAAACTCAGACAAACAAAGAATTCTTTGTATATCTTAAGCAATTTTTTTTCTGAAATTATAGGAACTTGTGAATGTATTAAGGATGTTACACTTGTCATGCATAAATTCTAATAAGCTCTGGAACAAGATTCTTCTAGAACAGGTTGGGTTCCAAAACATAGAGATGATTTACTGAGCCATCTCTCTCTTTATAATTTCAACTTTGATGTATATGTATTCCTTTCATACATATCCAGCTAAGAATGCTGTAAGTATTAAATACAGACAGGTTATTCTGTATAGAATTCACAATGATATTTATGTGCCAGAGAAACAAAGGAAGATCATTTTTGTCTTTAATAGTTAACATAAGGTTCTAATTTTATTCTTTTCATACTTATATGAAAATTAAAATTCAGTTATCTGTTATAATTTTAATAACTTGCAAAATGTTTTTAAAAGGCTGAAACATTGACAGATGCCTATAATTTCACATGGTAATTTGCCTACAGTTTATCAAGCATTTCATTTTATATGGAAAATCAAAGTGCTATCAAACCGAGTTTTGATATCATTTGAAATTAAGTTTCTAACTTTAGCTTTGAATCTTGAAAGAAACTTGTAGGTCTCAATGCACAAGGAGAGCTAATTAGACATCTTGAGAGGTGAGAACCTTCACAAATGCTTCACTTTTGAAAATCCAGAAATATTTTAAGGAGGGCCATGGGAATTTCTTTCAAAACTTATGTGATAATTAGTCTCCCTAGTGTTGAAAAGAAAAGGTTTACCAGAAGGTGAAATCATATCTATACCCTATTACCTGAACCAGTCATTCCAAGGCACAGAGTCCCATTCTGAATATTTGTTTACATTTGTATATTTGGTTGCGTGATGAGTTTTTAGTAAAATTTAATCTTGACACTAAAGATCCATGCACTTTCCTTGACTTCTCACCCTCAAATTCAACACAGTAAATATTTTCATTGACTCTGAAAAATTATAGTTGAGTAGATATATACATAGTCCACAAAATCAATAAGAATGTATCTTGTGTGTATAGCATTAGACAGAGTCATGTTTCACATGTTCAATAAATTGACAATTGACAATTCTTTTGCTTGATATGTAACAATAGCAGTACATTTAATTGAGGGCCTAATGTACTTAGACAAATTAAGTCTATGTACTTTATGCTTTAAATCTACAAAGACAATGTCTGGGATTGGTTCATCATTGTGACTCCAAGGTTCTGTACATTATCTTACAAGAATTAAAGAAATGGAATATACTCAATGAATGTACAATTATAAATCCCTACATATTTATTTCATGATTTCAATAACCACATGAATGTATTAGAATATATGGTTTAGTACGTATTCAATATATAATTTTAATTATGTATATATCATAGGCAAATATAAATATATAATTATAATACTATAAATACAAATTTTTATTTGGCATGTGTCTAAAGTTGTCCAAGATTCTTATTGTTTTGAGAACAATTAAACATTCAAAAACTTTTTATAGGGGCACCTGGCTGGTTTAGTCAGTGGAGCACAAGACTTGATCTCAGGGTAATAAGTCTGAGTCCCACATTGGGTGCAGAGATTACTTAAAAATAAAATTTTTAAAAACTAAAAATATTTTTTATAAAAGGTACTAATTTGTATTTATATATGCATATATGTACATTTTTATAAATATAGACTATATGTACATGTATATTATACACATTTAGTAGATTACAAACATGCATAAGAATCAACTTTTGATTATACATACAGAGATGATACCATTTTTTTTCCTGGAACAAAGGATGCATATAGTGACAGCTTTACTTCTTCCTTACTGATTTGGATGCCTTCTATTTCTTTTTCTTGCCTGATTACTATAGCTAGGACTTCCAGTACTATGTTGAATAAAAATGGTGAGACTGGACATCCTTGTTCTGTTCCTGAACCTAGGGGAAAAGCTCTCAGTTTTTCACCATTGATTATGATGTCATCTGTTTTTCACATATAGCCTTTATCACTTTGAAGTATGTTCCCTCTAAACCTACTTTGTTGAGGGTTTTTATGATAAGTGGATGTTGCACTTTTCTGCTTCTATTGAGATAATCACATGGTTCTTATCCTTTCTCTTGTTGGTGTGATGTATGACGCTGATTGATTTGCAAATATTAAACCACCCTTGCACCCTAGGAATAAATCCCACTTGATTATGGTGAATATTTTTTAAATGTATTGTTGGGTTTGATTGGCTGATATTTTCTCAAGAATTTTTGCAGCTATGTTCGTTAGAGATATTGGCCTGTAGCTCTCTCTCTTTTTTGTAGTGTTTTTATCTGGTTTTGGTATCAGGGTAATGCTGGTCTCATAGAATGAATTTGGAAGCTCTCCTTCCTCTTCTATTTTTTGAAATAGTTTGAGAAGAATAGATAGTAACTCTTCTTTAAATGTTTGGTAGAATTTTCTTATAAAGCTGTCTGGTCCTGAGCTTTTGTTTACTGGGAGTTTTTGATCACTGATTCAATTTCATTGCTGGTACAGTCTTCAAATTTTCTATTTCTTCCTGATTCGGTTTTATGAAGTTATATGTTTCCAGGAATTTATCCATTTCTTCTAGTTTGTCCAATTTGTTGCCATATCAGATTTCATAATATTCTCTTAAAATATTTTGTATTATTTATGATTTTTACTTGAGTCCTCTCTCTTTTTTATGAGTATGGCTAAAGGTTTATCAATTTTTTTGATCTTTCAAAGAAGCAGCTCCTGGTTTCCTTGATCCATTCTACTATTTTGTTGTTGTTGTTGTTTGTTTCTACGTCATTTATTTCTGCTCTCATCTTTATCATTTCCTTCCTACTACTGGTTTTGGGTTTGGTTTGTTGTTTTTCTAACACCTTTGGGTGTAAGGTTTGGTTGTTTATTTGAGATTTTTTTTTTTTTTTTTTTGCTTCTTGAGGTGGACCTGGATTGCTATAAACTTCCCTCTTGGAACAGCTTTTGCTGCATTCCAAAGACTTGGGACTATTGGGTTTCATTTCCTTTGTCTCCATGTATTTTTTTTATTTCCTCTCTGATTTTTTTTTGGTTGTCCCGATCACTTTTTGGAAGCATATTATTTAACCTCCATGTTAAATTATGTAATTTTTTTAACATAAAACATTAATATATGTGACTATTTTTGGCTAATATGATTTAATAAATATTGCTAAACTTTAACTATTGTAGGATTCCAAAATAGCTCTAGTTCTGCTATTCAACATATATAATTTAATTTTCTTACTCATATAAGCAGAAGCAGTAATGAGAGATAGTGTTAAACTTTAGGTTTTCATTGGAAGGAGGATATGCAAGTGTTACATGCAGGGGACACGATCACACAGATCTGTAAAGTTCAGCATATTTTTTTTTCTGCTAGCTGAGAAACAAGAGGTGATTCTCTTCTCTCAAAAAGATAGCACTATTCTTTCAACTATTCTTATTAATGTAAAGCAAGAGGAAAAGAGAAAATATCCCAACCAGTTACAGCAAGAATTTGGTAGAACACACATTAGAATGTGATCACCCTTATTGGGCTCTGATATTTCACAGCATAGTGGAAAGAAAAGTAACCCCAGTACAGATTTGCAGTTAGTTAATAGTGCTGATACAGTTATTTTGTGCAGATCAATATAGAAGGGGAACTAGCTCTGAAAGCAGAGGAATATTGACATTGTATTGAATCATAAATGTGAAAGTACAGGAAAATCTAGAAGCTCATGTTAGAAACTGTTTACATAGCCAAACCTGCCCAGAGGTTCAAACAAATCTCTGTATTCATGAAACTGTACAGAATACAATCTGTCATGCATCCTATGTGTATGTGTGTTTGGTTATTAACTAAGAAAATTTATATGTAGCATTCTATTGCATGATCAGTAATTCTTGCCTCAAACTGCTGTCTTTACAAAAAAGCTCTTTGGTGTAGTTACTTATATGTACCTTAATGTGCTAGCCACTAACAGACAAATGCAGTCAGAACTATGATAGTTGTTGAGGTGATCAGAACAAAAGCATTGGCAGAGTGTCAGTCATATCCAAGATTACATCAAGTTGTAAAGTGCTGTGGTCTGTTATTCTTCTGAGTTATTTCCCAGGCTTTATTTTTATGTCTGACTTTACCATCTATAAAAGGACTCAGTAGAATGACATTATATCTCTGTAGATTAATTTTTTCTTCTCTTGATCCTGCTGTCCACGTATTGGTTCAGTAAGCTAGTCAAAATACCAGATAGGTGGTTGCATGTGAAATCTCAGAATATCTCAGTAGGCAATGCCTTATCATTCCTGATAAGGGAATGTGTTTTTCTGAGAAACTGTCATGATAGTCATTTTCAACTTTGGCTGCACTTTGAAATCATTTTGGGGAGCTTCCGTTACTCAGCTGCAGTTGTCTCCAGACCAATTGATTGCACCAGAACTGAATTTCCCTCAGTAATTGCTGGGATTTTAACATGAAGGCATTATACAAAGAATAAGTTTAAAACATTTACTCAAACTTTTTTGCATTCCAATTTATCTGCACATTCACAAATATGTATTGCAAACCTACTTACTATGAACTAGGGACCAAAATAGACACTAGGCATCCAATAATCAGCAAAACATCCAGAGCTCCCATCTTTTCTGTCTTGCGGTCTATTGGGGATGGCATAGTTTTGACAAGCAAACAAACTAATAATTATAAAATATGGAAGAAATAAACAGAGCTCAGAGGGAAAAAAGAGAGAAAAAGGGGTGGGGCTGTGTTAGTAAGACTTAGGACTAAATGCTATAACAGAGACCTAGATAACAATGGTTTTATAAAAAAATATTTACCTACCAATGCTAGGTAACAATGGTTTTATAAATAAATATTTTTAATAAGCATTCCTTTCTTACATAACAATCTAAGTAGGTGCCAACCACACATTTTCACCAACCAAGTCTCTTATCTTGTTATACCACCATCCCTGGGGGATTCACTTCATCCATACTTTCTAAAATGATACATTACCGCATCCTAATTCCAGCCTGCAGAAAGAAGACACACGTTTCTTTTGTTGGTACCACCCAGAAGCCTCAAACCCCCTTCTACTTAAATCCCATGAACTAGGACTTATGTCATGACCATACGTAGAGATATAGAATTTAAGTTTTGTTCTTTCTTTCCTCTGCCCTATATGAAAGGACAATAACAAAGGTTGAAAAGATACTAAACAATCTACCATACATTTGCTGAGAGCTACTTCATTTGTTTATAGAAGAGATCTCTAAGGGGCGCCTGGGTGTCTCAGTTGGTTCATCATCCGACTTCAGCTCAGGTCATGATCTCACAGTTCGTGAGATCGAGCCCCGCTTCGGGCTCTGTGCCGACAGCTCAGAGCCTGGAGCCTTCTTGCAATTCTGTGTCTCCCTCTTTCTCTGCTCCTCCCCTCCTTATGCTCTGTTTCTCTTTTTCTCTCTCAAAAACAAACAAACATTAAAACAAAATTTAAAGAAGAGATCTCTAATGAAGTGTTTATGATAAAGTCAAAAGAATAGGAAAGACTCATGAAGTTGAAGAAGTAAGGTACACACGACCAATGCTGGAAAGAGCATGTTGTATTAAGACCCACATAACCGAAGAACACTGATGATGTAAATAGATGATATAAAATGATGTTGCAGAGGAAAATGGGAACTGAGTTATACACATTTGTGCGTCTTATGTAATATTTCCTGAATTTTACTCAAATTCAGGAAATTCACTTGAATAGGCACAGGTACATGATCTAACTCACATTTTCCAAATCTTACTCTTATGATTTGGGGGATGTGCAAGTTAAGAGGAGCAATAAAAAAAGAACAGAAACAGGAAGGTCCCATGATACTAATGGCAAGAGAGCACACTGGCTTGTTTGTATTCAAGATGTAGCAGCAGAGACGGGGAGACAACTGTCCTGTTCGGCTGGTGGTTGTGAGGCGACTACTAACAGAAACAGAAGAAATAAGAAAGGGGAGGAGTTTCTGGACCATGCCACTTGGTAGCTGGCAGTGCCATTTACTGAAATGGGGAAGAATGAGGGTAAACTTGATGGGGAAGGAGACAGGAAGTCTTCTAAAAATAGAACTCTGAGCTCCCTGTGATTTACCTGGGTCCAAATGTCAAAGTGTATTGGTTCTATGGTACCAGATCTGAAAGCTAAGTCTGCAGTATGCATAGAAATTTAGAGTCTATTAACATTTGTAAGCAAATTGAAGCCTTGAGGATGCAAAGCCTCAGTGAGGGTGCACAGAAAAGAAGAGCTGGGAACTGGGGATCAGCTCGGAGGAACACAACATCTTACAGAGAGAGGAGAGGATGGGCCAGCAGGGCCTCAGGCCGGAAGAATCCACAGCCAGACGAACAACACGAGCAGCTTTACCTTCTTTTTGTACATCACACGTAAGATTTATGAAGAGTAAAGTTCTTATAAATTCTCAGAGCCTCTGACAGTGTCTAAAGCACACTTTAAACAAAAAAGCAGGAAGAAAACAGTTTATATTTTGTAGGACAGTTCACACGTGCTATCATAATTAATCCTCAGAGAGATAATTACTGTGCAATCACTTTACATAAAAATAAAATGAGGCTTAGAAATGACATATTGTCTTAAATTACACAAGCTAGTCAGTGCAGGGCTAAGTTTGAAGAGAGGTTGTTTTTATTCCAAAACCCTTAAATATCTACTGCAGGGAGGCTGAGTAAGCACTTCTTCTGTAGAAGCAGACTAATTTGAGCCTATTGAGGGTACCTGGAAGACCGGCTAGAGTACATCATTCAAACCCATCCGGGACCGTGGAAGCTCACAGGAGATTGAGTAAACTCATAACTTCGGAAAGACCGTACTAATCAGAGTGGAGACAAAGCAGGAAAACATCATGTGCATTTATAAAATGTTTATCCAAGACATAAAATTACACCCGTAGCCTCAAATGTTTCATATTTATGAGAAATTTCTCACTCATCTGACATAGTATATGGTAATCATATTGTAAATGCACCATTTCTCCCAATAGTAATTTGGGGACGGAATTTGGGATTGGCCAGCATGAAGCGAGTAAAGGGATACTTATCTCTGCAGTAAATTTACCATTATGTAAGGAATCACATTTTATTTAGCAGAACTGGGAATGCAGAATCTTAGATTATTCATTCACTTACTATTTACTTTTTATGGTATTGAAGGAAATGCTTACATTTGTGTAATTCAGGTCATGTTTTGTTTTTAATATTTATGGATGAAGTCTGGCATTGACAACTTTTCAAAATCATACATTTTATTTTTTGCTGTAGCCTTTAGATATATCACTGAGTATATTTTTGGAAGCCTATGAATATTGTTATACTAAGTATATTTTTTGTAGAAAATATGTTTGGAACTGGTATCATCTTTCTTATTATGTGAACAAATCTAGCCTTAAATAGCTGATAGTCATACTTTTTAATCATAGGAAATTTTTATATGGCTTATATTTTAGGTGTGAAAGATAGACTTCTCTCATGGTTTCTGCTTGTAAAATTTCTTTACTGGATAAATAGTTGATATATAAGATATTCATTGACATTAATTGCTATATAAGAATGAATTGTTTTCTTACATCACTTACCTTAAATAAACTTAACAGGTTAAGGCAGTGACAGGCTGTCAAATATATTTCTTTGTAAACCAACTATGGTTTCCCTTCCCTCTACAATCCCATGCTAAGTCAATATTCTCAATCAATAATTTCACAAATGTGTGGGTTTTTTCAATGAACGCATCTTGATGTATGAAAACCTATCAATGGCATAAAAAATTCACAAACCATTGACCAACTTCGTTTTATAGAAGTCACATCATTTTGCGTTAAAATGTATCATGCCTAAAATAACTTAGCATATTTGTACCATCATTATTTATGTATATTGTGCCTCATCTTCCTCATCCACATAGCACCAGTATGGGTTGTGTAGCTGGGAGAACTGATTCCCAGAGTATTTAAGCAACTGGCCATATTTCACACAATCAGGGGTAACCAGGCAGGGAGTTGAACCAGGCTCTCTGGCTTCAAGGTCCAGCCTCCTTCCAATATCTTCCACAGCTAGATCTGAGAAAAATAGCAGATGTTGACTTTTCTAGAAAATCGTTTTATTCCCCTGATGTGATATGTAAAACAAATTCTTGTAAATGAATATTTTCTGCCTTCACTGCAGGTTAGGCATGGTGATATTTAATATTTGACAAATAGTGTTTCTCAAGTTTCCTTAGCAATAATAAATTTTAAACAACTTCTTTTTTTAGTATAGAAGGCTAGCACATTTTCAGTGCCACCAAAGTAGAAGAAAATGAAGTATTGTGATTTTCTGGTCCTGGAATAAAAGCAATTGATTTTCAAGCATTTCCACAAAAGTTTCTTAAGGTCTCATTTTTTTCCATAAGTGTTGGACACAGAGCCCTGAAAGAAGTAAGTTTGGGCCAAACTAGAGGGAAGAGAAGAGTTGAGGGGGGCAAGATGTCACCACAGCAAAAGAACTGGATTAAATCCATAGCAAGGGATTGGCAATCTAAACCGAGTCTATTTTCAGCTCCATTCCTGGTCATTTGCACTGGTTCTCTTCACTGTTGGGCCGTGAGTCCAGCTGTCTTGTTATTGGAGAAATCACTAAGGCAAATGAGAATCTAAATCTCTTTTATGGTGAGCACAGCATAATGCATAGACTTGTCCAATTGCTATGCCGTACACCAGAAGCTAATGTAACATTGTGTGTCAACTATACTTAAATAAAATAAATAAAATAAAATAGTAAATCTCTTTTACTGACAGGGAAGTACAAACATTGCTCTCAGTAATTGACTTGATTTGCTAGTGAGATGAGGAGACTCTGAAGGTGGAAGTGGACTCTGTCCACTATTATTTCGGTCTTTTTACTGCTTTCTCTACTCACTCAGGAGTCTTTCCTCTCCCCATGAAGTAATTGTTGCTTCTATGGTTTCAATGATAGATTTAAGGCAATTACTCCAGAAGTCTGTGCATTGGCCAAACCACCTATTTAAGTTGTTAATTAAACCACTATCCCACTCTCTATTATTCTCTATTAAAGTACTTCCTAAAATAATTATTGTTAGGATTTACAGTAACACAAACTATAGCAACATATATTAATAACCCTCAATATACATATAATATATCTTATTCACTTAGTAGTTAGTCAACAAATATTGTTGAATATAATGAGTGAAAGCATGACTGAATAAACAAACGTCACCAAATCTTATGTATCTTTTCTGAGTAAATATTTCTGGGCTTCACTTATGATTGCTTTCCTTACTTCAGTCTCCAACATCCAAGCTCGTATCATCTCTTTCCTGAACCACATCCATGTTTTCCATCTGAGTGTTACAGAGCTTGTGGTCAGTTTACCACCTGCAGTAAAAGAAATCCCTTAAAAATCTATGTCTGGGCACAACTATTTTTTTCTATATTTTACTCTTTAGAGAATGATATCCAAAACTTTGGCAGTTTTCAAAGAACCGCACATTCTGGCTTCTGCAAACTGCACCAACTGAGTCTCAAGGAAATTTTGCTGCCCCTTTCTCCCAAGGGACTTCGGCCATAACCATATTCCTTCAACTTCATAGTGTATTGTACTCTTAGCTTCTTGCATTCAAACATGGTTTTCCCTCTGCCTACGACCTTCTTCCTCACTCCATCGTCCTAACTTTCTC
The DNA here is from genome assembly GCF_016509475.1 of Prionailurus bengalensis. Classification (NCBI taxonomy): domain Eukaryota; kingdom Metazoa; phylum Chordata; class Mammalia; order Carnivora; family Felidae; genus Prionailurus; species Prionailurus bengalensis. Next base: position 230,906,524 of record NC_057343.1, read on the forward strand.
CTGCCTAGCCTACAGATGTAACTATTAGGTTCACTTCTCAGAGAGGTGGGAAGAGAAGATAGACTAATTACCTGGTCCAGATTCAGCTTCCCTGATACAGAGGCACACAATGCTGCAGCTCTCTTTCCTAACAATCCATTACTCTAATAATTGTTTGCTTAATTTCCCTAATCCTTGTATTTTCCAGCACCTACCATGCTAGTATTTGTCATTGTATGATGATCGACAAATTTTTCTTGAATGAATGAATGCATCTAAAATATTAACAAATGTAATATTTGAATGCCTCTGGGTCTTTTGCCCTCAGATGGATTCCTCACACTTTGCCTATATTGCCATAAAAAACACATACCTGACCACTGAAAGGGCCTCTTTCCCTGGCCTTTTTTTTTCAGGTCTTCCACTGTAGTTGGTCCACCGGAAGACTGGAGAGTAGGCAGGGAAGAAGCTACTATGTCTCTTCTCCTTGTTCTCCACCCCAAACCTTATCTCCATCACTGCCACCTTCTGCACTCCAATTTGATCCCTACTTGACAGGCTGCTGGAGCTCCAAGTTCTACCCTCGGCTAACTGATTCTTTATGTCCCTCCCGACAGCTGGTCCTACAGGCTCCCTATGCTTTCTGTTCTAGTGACATCACAAACCTTCATTTGACTTCTAGGTCTCCCATTACTTCTGTTAAAATGATTTGCTCTATATTCACTTTGTTTCAAATAAACAAAGGGGTTGCTACTTTTCTGGATATACCTTGCCTAATCTCTAGGTTGATGATGGACTGAAACAGGGAATTTATCAACAATAGATCTTTGCAAGAATTGTTGAAAGAAGTTATTCAGAGAGAAGTAAAATGATGGTCAGAAATTGAAATCTACATAAATAAAGAACACCAGAAGGACAAATCAGGCGAAATAAAATATTTATTTTATTTAATTTTATTTTTTAGAATAACATGCTGTGAACTGAGTGATAATTGAAATACAATTATAAAAACTTGTAGAATGCAGCAAAACAATACTTAAATAATATTATATAACCTTTAATATATATACAGAAGAAGAAAAAGGCTGAAAAATGAGTTAAGCATACCCCTGTGAAATGAAATTCATAACAAATTACATTCTGTGCCCATTTTTAATCAGATTATTTTTTTTTTAGTGTTGAGTTGTATGTTCTTTATATACTTTGGATATTAACCCATTATTAGACATATCATTTGCAAATATCTTCTCCCATTCAGCAGATCACCTTTTTGTTTTGTTGATGGTTTCCTTCATTGTGTAAAGCTTATTTATTTTGGTGTGATCCCAGTAGTTTATTTTTGCATTTGTCTCCCGTGCCCAAGGAGCATATCCAGAAATATGTTGCTCTGGCCAATGTTAAAGTGATTAATGCCTATGTTTTCTTCTAGAATTTTTATGGTTTGAGGTCTCACATTTACATCTTTAATCTATTTTGAGTTTATTTTTGTATAGGATGTAAGAAAGTGGTCTAGAAATACCATATGATCCAGTAATCCCACAGCTGGGTCTTTATTAAAGAAAATCAAAATAGTAATTTGAAAAGATATATGCAGCCCTATGTTTATAGCAGCGTGATTTACTAATGCCAAGATATGGAAGCAACCCACATGTCCATCAATAAATGAATTCATAAGGAGGATGTGGCCCATCTCAGCCATAAAGAAGAATGAAATCTTGCCATTTGCAATAACACGAATAGACCAGGTGGGTATTATGCTAAGTGAGATAAGTCAGACACAGAAAGACAAGTACCATATTATTTCATTTATATGCAGAATTTAAAAAGCAAAGCAAACAAACCAAAAAACATACTCTTAAATACAGTGGTTGCCAGAGGGGGAGGTGGGTGGGAAATGGTGCAATAGATAAAGGGAACTATGAAAAGTACAGCCTAGGGAATGTAGTCAATAATATAACAACACTGTTTGGTGACAGATGGTGACCACACTTACCACGGGAGCACTAAGTAACATATAAAATTATTTAATCAATATGTTATACACCTGAAACTAATATAGCATTGTATATTAATTATACTTTAATAAAAATTATATCCCCTAAAATAGAAAGAAAGTAATAATAGGAGTAACAGTAGAAAATAGATTAAGGAGATCAGCAAAAAAAATTATCGCTTTCTGAAAAAACTAATACACTTGATAAATTCTTGGCAAGAACAATTGAAAGAAAATGTGAAAAGAATATCTGGAATAAATAGGGACTTCACTACAGAGTCTATGGGTATAAAATTAATGTAAGAATGTAAGAATGTAATGAACAAATGTTCGCCGATACATTGGAAAACTGAAATTGAATCAACAAAGTAATGAAAACTTCTTAAACCTTATGAAAGAGAAAACTAAAATTTGAAAAACTTATATGGAGTATACAACTAAATATCTTCCTAAAAAAAATCTCAAGGTCCAGATGATTTTATTCTAGGGAATTCAACCAAACATTTGAGAAACAAGTCACGTCAGTCATAGACATGTCTTCAAGAAATAAGAAAAAAATGGGAATATGCAACAAGTAATTTTGTTTTCTATTATAGACTTGATAACAAAATCCTGATAAAAGCATTAGAAGCAAAGAAAATATGTGCTTTTGTACACACACACACACACACACACACAATTTGAAGTAACATAGAGGAATAAGTTCATGAGTTTGGTAAAGAAAAAGATTTAAGACATTAAGAACACTAACACTACAGAGAAAAAATATTGATAAATTGGACTGCCTGAAATAGAAAGTCTTCTTCACCAAAAAACACTTTTAACAAATTGAAAAGCCAAGCCACAGAGTGAGAGAAGATATTTACAGAATACACACTGAAAAACAGCTCCTATCTAGAATAATCAAAACAGTGACAGAAAAAAAAATAAGTTTTATTCAAGTAATCTCTACATCCAACATGGAGCTTAAACTTGAACCCCAAGATCAAGAATCACATGCTCTTCCAACTGAGCCAGCGAGGAGCCCAACTGCCAGAAAATTTTAGAAAGACATCCCAAACAAACAATGCACCAAAGATTACTAATTGTAATGATTAAGCACGGAGGTACAATCGTGATCAATAATTCTATAGGAGTTATTATTGCACACCTTCCAAATGATTAAAGAAAAGAGCCACTTACTACGCCCACTGTTGCCAAGGCTGTAGGACAAAGAAATTCTCTCACACTGGGGGTGTGAGCACCCATTGGTCCAATCACTTTGGAGCACTGTGTGGAAGTCAAGATACACTAAAGTTGAACATCAACACAATTCCATCCTTCAGAATATTTCAGGTGTATGCACGTGGGTATCAAGACCCAGATACAAGAAAGTTCAGAGCTGAATTACCCTTAGCAAATACAGGAAACAACTCAAGTGCTAATCAGCAATGGATTGCCCACTAGTGAGCATGTAAAGAACAAACAATAGCTACATGAAACAACTTGAAGAAATAATCTGAAGATCTTGTGTGAAAGATGCCTAACACACATACAAAAAAAAAATGCAATTTTATGATTCAATTTACTTTAAGTAATAAACAGATAAAACTCAATTTTAAGATTTAATGATACTTATTTTCTTTTTAAGGGCGGACAGATTAATGACTGGGTGGAGACATAAACGGCCCCTCTGGCGCTGAAACGATCAGTGTAATGACCTGCTCTAGAGTATAAATGAGTTCACTTTGTGGTAATTCATTGGGCCGTTCAGTTAGGATTGTCCTCTTTTTTCTAGGTTTGTTACCCTTCAAATAAGGTTTCAAAAATAAAGAACAAAGTCTTTGCTGTTTGCTTCAGAAGAGATTATCTGTACCCTGCATTTTAAAATATGTTACAACAGGGGCGCCCGGGGGGCTCAGTCAAACATCCGACTTCAGCTCAGGTCATGATCTCTGGGTTCCTGAGTTCAAGCCCTGCATTGGGCTTAGTACTGACAGCCTGGAGCCTGGAATCTGTTTCAGATTCTGTGTCTCCCTCTCTCTCTGCCTCTCCCCTGCTCACGCTCTGTCTCCTCTTTCTCAAAATAAATAAACATTAAAAAAATTAAAATATCTTACAACATTCATTTACCCTATTCTCTAGCAGGAAAAAAAAGTGTGCAATATTCTGTAAAAAATTCCTGTATATAGAGAGAGGCAGAGAGGAAGGGTAGACAGAGAGGAAGAGAGGTAAAGGAACTAAAAAGAGAGGGGGATGATATTTAGTATTTATCATCCCAGGAAAGAAGAAGCTACTGTATCTGATAGTAAAATAACCACATTATATTTACCTCTAGTAAGAAAAATAAATCTGACTATTCAGCAGCACATTTATAAGCAAAATACTTAAAACACTGCTTTCCAAACTAGACTTTTTAAAGGTTAGATTTTTTTTTCAAAATAAATGTGAAATTTTTGAGACATGGATATGTTCTGAAAGTCTTGTTATTATTAATAGTAGTCATAGTCAGATAGGCATATTAGGGGTATGTAAAATTCTAAAGTATTTTAATATCTGATAAGAGGTGATATATAAATAAATGTGTTCCTCTGGTGAAGAACTTTCCATAAGACTACATATTCTAACTATACCTAGCAGATACAGCTATATACAGATCAACCTGTCTCCCTACCTGCTCTCCTACATATAACAGAAGTTCCTATCAAAATTTCACTATTTTGCTAGGTTTCACATTTTGGATATATTTTTGTTTATTTGTTCTTTCCTCTCCTGGCAAATAACCAAGAAGAGGAAAAGAAGAATAATTATGATAATAACAGTTATTGAACATTCAATGAGCCAGATGTAAGGCTAGGCACATTACTTTGATTGATTGATTTAATTCTCACAATGGCCCTGTGAATTAATATGATTATCATGTTATTTTTGCATACAAGTATCACAAAACCAGTAAATGGTAGAGCCAGGATTCCCACCGTGCAGGGTCTATGAGAATAGATGAGAAATGACTAGGATATCCTCCAGAGGAAATCCTCATCTCCCAAACACCCTTTCCCCACCTGCGTAAATGCATCCATGTGTGTTCTAGCCCCCTCTGAAAACTCGGAAGATGCGGCAGCCGTAATTTCAAGGTTCATCAACATGTATGAGTGTGTAGAAGTGTATATGAGTGCACGGATTTAACCACATCTACTTCCACAAGAAACGAGTTTCCTTCAACATTTTGTGTTTTAATTCTACCATTTGAGCATTTACCTCCACACAGACTGATGTCTACTAGTAGAATCTCATAAGTCGTTTCTCTTGTATTCCCTTGCCTTCTCACAGGGAAAAAACACTGCTACATACCAATTTCAAGAACCTGTGTTGAAGCAAATTTCTTGAGAGGCAGCCTTAGCAAGAGGCTCAGTCCGACCAACCACCACTCTTGCCCTCCTTTCGAGAACATCTGCCACCAAATGGAGTGTCAACTCGGTACCTACAGGAAGGGTTACTTTGTCATCCTAGCCCTCCCTAAAAGCCTTCTCCACTTCTGGGAGTAGCGCTTGGCCACTTGGAGACAGCCTGGATCTCAGCACAGCTGCAGGACCCCTTCCACCATATAACTCGCTCTGAGGCCAGCATGCCCCAGGGCAGACCCTCAGATGAAGTGTCCTCTTTAGACCAGTGCCCCTTTCTATCGTCTGCTTCTTTACCCCCAGCTTCTTCCCACATTCCGGAGAGGTTTTCTACAGAATTGTCTCTTTCTTGACGATCTGCACACTCACCCCCATCATCATGACATTTTTTTTAATTTTTTTTTTTACGTTTATTTATTTTTGAGACAGAGAGAGACAGAACATGAATGGGGGAGGGTGAGAGAGAGAGGGAGACACAGAATCGGAAACAGGCTGCAGGCTCTGAGCACAGAGCCCGATGCGGGGCTTGAACTCACAGACTGCAAGATCATGACCTGAGCCGAAGTCGGACGCCCAACCGACTGAGCCACCCAGGCGCCCCAACATCATGACATTTTAAAATATTTGCCCCACTTCTCCATACTTTACCTGAAATGAGACTCTCCTGTGCAGATGCAGCCCCCAGAATCTTTGAAGTTGAAAGTTGTTTTCACCATGCTTGTTTTCATCCCCTTTCAAATCATCATAACAGTGTCTTCAAAATCTCTGTCCCTAAAGCTCTCCAACCTTCCCCCCTTTGGCATCCCTCTTCTTAACTGACCTGGCGAACACTCTCCGCTCAGCAGACTCTGGCACTTTGATGCACTCTCTCCACCCCTGCACAACTTTCTGCTTTGCCTTTCACCTGACATCCGTATTAAAACATGTGCTTTATTTTCTTTCATACAACCAGTATTTCCATGCCAGTATTTTCAGAGGCTCTAATTTTGTTACTTTAAATGAGTGTCCCTTGAAAACAGCTGATTACCTAGGCTGTTTGCAGCCCTGAGATGATCTCCAGTTCATCCTTACGCTTATATCGATTTGCTTGACTATCTTCCCACCATCTTAGTTCATGGTTTCTACTTATGCCTTCTCGTTTGCTTTTCCGTCATATTTTTCTTTTGATGATTGGAACAAATTTTCTTTCATTCACCTCACATTTAAAGATGTATTTTTTCCAGTACAGTCTGGAGTTGAACATAATGTATCTTACCTCTGAATAAGAAAAGCATCTTAGCATATTTCCACTTTTCTCCCCTATCACCACCCCTACCCATTTTGAAACCTCTTGGGATTTTTCTTTTTTAATTGTAGCAACAATTTTTTGACAACAATTATTTAGACACATATTTAAGCTTTATTGTTACTCTTAGTATTACCATTTCTCTTAGCCTAAAATGTCCTTGAATCTATTCATTCTTCAACAATTCTTTCAGGGAGATCCCATAGTTGTTAAAAGTTTCTGAACCTTTGCATATCCAAAAAATGCCTCCAATTATCCTTTCCCACAAATTCTAAAATGTCTGGGTAGACGAATCTAGTTTCAAATTCATTTTCCTTGAGAATATTTACAATGTTGCTTTTTGCCATCCATGCTTAATGTATTTAATAAAAATTTCATTATGAATCCAATTCACTTTCCCATGTAGATAACCTAGGTCTTTTCACTCTGCTTTTCATTCTCTACAGTAGATTGTTTTCATTCTTAATTCATGGACAATGATATTTTAAGTTTCAACATATGTTCTTTTCTACTTGGTAACACTATTCTTTGTGGGAATTCAGTTATGTCCATTGTCTCTAAATATATTTATTTTAAGTCTCTAAATGCTTTGGGAAGTCTCCTCAGGAGTCCCATGGTTAATTATTCTGCTGGTTAAGGCTGATGGCTCTTTCAGGTTACTGCATTTCTTCAAGTAATTAGCAAGGTTTGATTTTTCTACTTTTCTGTTAATTTGATAATCCATGTTCATTTGTCTTGGAATACAGATGTGATTGATTGCAAGATCTTGTTTCTTGTCATTGTGCATGTTGGGGAAGGCCATGCTGCCTCCTGGGATGAGTTAGCATCTGGATCTTGTGTTTCTTGAAGCTCCCTGTCTCCTCGAGGTGCTACTACCTTGAACGGACACAGTCCTTGCAGCTCCAACAACTGCCAGCAGCTTCAATTCTTACTCAAACACACTGGCCAACCTCTGCTTCTTCAAGCAGTGTTGGGGCACTGGCAAGGAGAAAGCAGCCTGCTTCCCCAAATTCTCTGATTAGCGAGCCTATTGTTATGTTCTCTGGCTTCCCATTCGGGTCCATCCAAGCACTTAGCAAGCCAGAAGTCCTCCCGCCTCCACAACTTTCATTTGCATGTTTTATATTGCTTAGGGTTTGATCAGAGAAACAAAACTAGTTTGCATGACATGAAATAGGGCATTAATTGTAGTGATTCATCCCTACTCAGTGGGAACTCAAAAGGAAGCCTTTGGAAAGCCTCTTGCTGTGGTGGCCTGCGGCCAGTGTCATGAGTCCAGAAAAACAGCTGGATGTGTGGCAGAGAACAGCAAAGGCAAATTCAGACCAATGAGGACAAACTGAAACCCTCAAGGACAAAGGGATGCCTGTGCCGGTATCTGACTGTCTCCAACTTTGTGCAAATGATCTCCAGAAGGAGCTGGCAACCTTCTCATAGGTGCCTGCCCCAGGCTGTGGAAACCCTGAAGGAAGGGTACCCTCTGGGCTAACCAGCTGGTAGATCAGAGAGGATGTGTGTGAGCAACAGAACCTCTGTGTCCCCTGGTGATCTTCAGACCACAATGGTTACTGGCCCCATGTCGCCTTCACATCTTGCACACCTTCTCTTATCCAGTATGGACGATAAAGAGAATTCTGGGAAACATACCCATGTTGCCATAGTTCGACACTACCACCGTCAACCTCCTGTCTTGGCATCGTGCACATCTCTTTCAACCGTACTTAATTTTCGAGTACAGAAAAATCATGCTTTCACCTCCAATGTTTTTGTTTCTTCTCATACACAGAACATTTCAACTGCTCCTCAAAGACAATACACAGTTGCATTATCTACCTTTGGGCGATGTTCTCTCCTTTGGAGCTGAGTCACACCACCCTTAATAGGCTGTAGCCCCAACACTAATATTTAAGATTACCTGCTTCTCACACCCCTATAGGAGTTGGTAGGTGTACGGGAGGAAGGGAGAATCGGTTAATCCTATTCTAATACAGTTCACACCACAATAAGTCAGAAATACTCAGAACTATTACAACCCTCATTTCCACAATTGTTCACATGGTTATAGCTCTTATGTTGTTCCTTCATTACTCATGCCTTATTTTCTTCACCATCTGCTAGCATTTTGGTGTAGTTCTTTGTCTGATGGGGTGGCCCGAATCATCTTTATTTCTGCAGGTTTTGAGCCATGAGCAGGACAGTCTTGGCTCTTTGATGTTTCTGCAGTTTTCCATTCATTGTTATCCAGGACATGGGATAGCTGTGAAGTGTCCCAGATGGTATCTTATATTCCAGACATTAACCTCCTTACTCTCGTTGAGTACTAGCAATGCAATTTTTCTGTAGTATGATCAAATTAATTTCTGCAGCCAGTACAGTAATCCCTTCATTAGGATGAGGAACCCAATGTTGCCAAATGTCAGTTTCATCTTCCACTTTTTTATTAAAGTAAAAGTTTAACATTTTTTCTTTAAAATCCAATTAGTTAACATATAGTATAATATTAGTTTAAGGTGTACAATGGAGTGATTCGATTCAACACAGTCATATAGCAGCCAGGGCTTAACACAGCAAGTGCATTCCTTAACCTCCATCAGCTATTAAAAGTAAGCTTTTTGTCGTAAAATACATTTACATTTGTGGGAAATGTGTATGGATAGTATAGAAATTTCCTGTGGATCACTGTGTCCCCTATTGTTCACAGCTTACATTGGTATGAAGAATTTGTCAAAACTAATAAACCAATGTTGGTATATTATTAGCAAAAGGATTCAAATGCCCTTAGTTTTCCCTCATATCCTTCTTCTGTTTCAAGATCCCCTCCAGGATACTACATTGCATTTAGTTTTCATATCTCCTTAAGCCTCTTCTTGGTTGTTACATTTTCTCAGATCCCGTCTTAATGACTTTGATGAAGCCTTTAATAGTTTTAAGGAGTAACGATCAGGCATATTGTAGAAGGTTCCTGAATAGATATTTGTCTGATGTTTTCCTCATGATTAGACTAAGGTTATAGGTTTCTGTGAGGAAGACCTTTTGGAGGAAAGATTTTCCATTTTAATGGAAAGAGTACTATGCCTTGTCCCCGGATGGTATCATTCCTTCCTTGAGAGTAAGACCTATAGACAACAGATGTTATCCTTTGAACATCCGATTTTGAAAAGTTTGTAGTGGAGTATGTTAACATAATGTCAGTGTCCTCCTAAGGAATTGACTCTCTTCCCTTTGTTATAAAAATGTAAGCATAAAAGTGTCCCTTCCTCACAAAGCATGCATAATTTGATCTGCTGAACCAATCTGTCGTAGACTCTGGGTCTAAAGTGCTCTCTTGCCTAGCAAGAGAGCAGGACACAGGATGAAAAGTGAGAGATGTCTAATGTCCAGGAAAAAACAAGAGCCCCAAATAAGGGTCTCACTCCATTTTTATTAGGATCAGAAGGCTTACAAATGTGGCGATGGATGCACACAAAGAGACAATGAAACTGTGAACCTTAACTTGAGGACATGAGGAAAAGGGGGTCTTGAAGATACTTGGGGTTAAGGTTTTGGGTTAATACAAAGCAAAATCCGGGCACCAGGCGGAAGGTCGTTTACAGTGAACACGAGGTACCACCTCTGTTTATCTTAACTAGCCCAGGGGATGAGACAGATAGGACACATGACCTCAGTGTTAACAAGGCACGTCTCTTAATCATCTCCACTCTGGGCTGCTTCACCTGCTGCGCAGCAGTCTATAGCCCAATTTACCAGTTTACCTAGCTTGGTCCTTCCTTCCTGTGAAAGCAGCTTTCTGCTATAGTACTAAATTGCGGGGGGGGGGGGGGGGGGGAGGGGGGTGCTTCCACCCTGAATATCTAATCTTGTTTATTTCATGTACCTATGTATTGTGTGCCTTTGCACCTCCCTATTCTTGGTTGTCTTGTCTTGTTTACCCAAACTCAGGTGTGAGCATCCTGTGGCTTTGCAATTCTTTATGCCTTGTTAACCCATTGGCATAATCCCGGGGAATTTCTAGGCTTATTCCCCACACCAATCATCAAAAATATAATCTGAGATATGTTTTGTGTTCAGTTTATATTTTAAAGGGGAACCTGATGATAGTAACACTAAGAGAAATTTGAATGAGGCTACGGTTTCCAGATTTTGGCCCATCTAAAATCTGGAAACTATTTTTCTAATAATAATCTATCTATATATACATTTTTCATTTACAATATGTTTTCTCTGCTAATCATGATTTTAGTTTACTTTTTAAAGTTTTTTAAATTTATGTTGAGGGGGGAGGGGCAGAGAGAGAGGAAGATTGAAAATCCCAAGTGGGCTCCACACTGTTGGCACAGAGCCCGATACAGGGCTTGATCTCACACACTGTGATATCATGGCCTGACCCAAAACCAAGACTCAAACGCTTAACCGACTCAGGCACCCAGTTGCCCCTAATCATGATTTTAAAAACCATCATGATGTAAGTGGCAATTCATAATTCAAAACAAATGCCAAGTACCTCCTTGGCAGTCAAACACACAAATTTATTATAGTGAGATTAAAACTACAACTTTCCCACATGATTTTAAGTATTTTTGCGTCAATATGACCAAGTGTCTTAAATATTCATAATAGGTGTGGAAAAATAGTATATATTTGTTGCAATATGCTTAATTCTAAAATCCTTTAAAGTATGGATGCTATAACTTATTTTATATGACAATAATAAAAAATATTTGAGGCAGATAAACCTTGATACATTCTCCAGAAAGATATGACCAAAATATTCTGCAAATATATTTGTTTCAGTTTGTGTAGCTGTGTGCCCCAAACTATCCAACCAACCGAAAATGAAAAAAATAAATAAATAAAAATAAAACCCTGTATCTTTGCTGCAAGTTGTGGGGCTTCACAAGGATAGGATGGTAAGTAGAACTTCCAAGAACCATGTCTAATTGGTTTTTTTATGCCTAAGAAATATGTAAATTTTAAATAACGGACTGAAATAAAAAGAAATCAGTGCATTCCATACTATTATTCTATATGTTAACTAACTGGAATTTAAATTAAAACTTAGAAAAGAAAAAAAAAACAGAAATCTGTGTATTCCAGATTGTGGCAGACTTTCATATAATATTCTTCATGATTTCTTTTTTCACTTGTCAACTAAAACAACACAAATTAGGACCTTTTTCGCCAGTGTCTCTGCTTTGAAAACAAAGCAACAAATATAAAGAACAGTGCAGAGTTGTTTGAGCAAGTTTCCACCTTGACAATTTTGTTGTGTCATCAAGAATGATTTGTGAAAGGAGGAGCCAAGATGGCAGAACAGCATGGAAGTTTGTTGCGTGTCTCGCGTCCGTGAAATACAGCCAGACCAACACTAAACCATCCTGCACACCTAGAAAACTGATCGGAGGAGTAACACAACAATCTGCACAACCTGAACCACAGAACTCAGCAGGTACGCGATGTGGAGAAGTGAACTGGGAAGGAGAGAAGACGCGAGGGCAGGGAGCCGCTTTTGTGGGTAGAGAGAGGACAGAGACCAAAGGGGAGAATATGGGAAAAGCACCCCTCCCCAAAAGCAGCTGGAGAGAAAGTGGAAAATTGGAAACAGCCACAGGGACTAAACTAAAAAGGGAGAAAGGAGAAGGGAGAGAGGCGAGGGTTTAAATTCCATTAAGACTGTAAACAAGGGGAGCGCAAAGGCTGCAACTCGGCGTTTCCATACCTGGCGGTGCTCTGGTGGGAAGGGCGAATCCCCGGGAACAGAGTGGGGTCCGGGAGGTTCTCTGGCCACACGGGGAAAAGCGGTTCCACTGCCGGAAGGATGTTTGGTGGAGACTGTTGAAGCCCCCGAGTCCCGGCAGACCCCGGAAGGCGGCCACATTCGCTGGTGCTGAACAAGGTCGTTAAGGGTGAAGCCTGGTGCCAGGTGTGTGTTGCGATTTTCCATAATCCCTGAAAAGCTGCTGCTACACTGTCTCGCGAACTTTTTCTGGGGCCGGCTGGCACCCGGCCGCAGTATCGGCGCTCCGGCACCAGCAGGGTCCAGCAGGCGTTCCTGGGCGCAGCTGACATTCGGCCATCGTTCAGCCATTGCTCGGTGAGACCCTCCGGCAGAGAGACGGAGCGGGTCAAAGTCGCAGTCCTTCAGGAGTAAGGGGCCAGGGGAAAACAGCCGCATCTGAGACAAAACTCGGGCGGGAGGTACTGCCTGGGGACTGGTCACAGACAGTGAAGAAGCGGGGAGTGGACGAAAACTGAAGACAGAGGACAGCTGCGCGATCGCGGATCGGGAAGAACAGACGGGGTAGCTGGGAGGTGCAGTTTTCACAGCTCCCGCACATGCGCATACACGCACCTACAAGGGCCACAACAACCCACCCCAGTGGGGCTGGCAGCGCCATCTGGTGGCGAGCAGAGCCGTTGCACTAGGCCCCGCCCAACCGGGCCGGCCTAGCTCTTCAGAAGAATGGGCCTGCTTAGTTTGTGGACTGTAAGGGGCTTTGTAGTTTGACTTCTGGGGGAAAATGAAGGAATTTCAGTCCTATTTCAATCTGTTAGCAGGTCCATCTATTCAATTTTCTTTCTTTCTTTTTTGTTTCTCTTTTTCACTTCTTTTTTTTTGAATACAGAAAGAGAAAAAATTCATTTTTATTTTCAATTTTTATTAAAAATATTTGTCTTTAATTTTTTTTACTATATTTTTATTTTTGTGTAATTTTTTCAAATTCTATTTTACTTCCATCATTTTATTTTAGTCTACTTCAGTGTATCCACTATTTCAAATTTTCAAACGATTTCCTTTTTTTTCTTTTTCCTTTTTCACTTTTTCGTTTCTTCACTTTTTCTTGAATACAGGAAGAGAAAAACTTCATTTTTATTTTCAATTTCTATTAAAAATATTTTTCTTTACTTTTTTTAACTATATTTTTACTCTTATGTAAACTTTGCAAATTCTATTTTACTTCATTATTTTAGTCTACTACAGTGTATTCACTTTTTCAAATTTTCAAACGATTTCCTTTTTTTCTTTTTTCTTTTTCTCTTCTTGACTACAGAAAGAAAAAAATCATTTTTATTTTTAATTTTTATTAATAATATTTTTCTTTAATTTTTCTCTATTCTTTACTTTTGTGTAAATTTTTTCAAATTCTATTTTACTCCCATCATTTCATTTTAGTCTACTTCAGCGCATTCATTTCTTTTAATTCTCAAACAACTTCCTTTTTTCCCCTTTTTTTCTCTAATCTATAAAATCACTTTCAAAACCCAAACCAAAACACACCTAGGATCTAGCATCATTTATTCAATTTGGTGTGTGTGTGTTTAATTTTTTAATTTTAATTTTTCTACCTCATTAATTCTTTTCTCCCTTCAAAATGACGAAACGAAGGAATTCACCCCAAAAGAAAGCATGAAGAGACGACGGCTAGGGATTTCACCAACACAGATACAAGCAAGATGTCTGAAACAGAATTTAGAATCACGACAATAAGAATACTAGCTGGAGTCGAAAATAGATTAGAATCCCTTTCTGCAGAGATAAAAGAAGTAAAACCTAGTCAGGATGAAATAAAAAATGTTATAACTGAGCTGCAATCATGCATGGCTGCCATGGCAGCAAGGATGAATGAGGCAGAACAGAGAATCAGCGATATAGAAGACAAACTTATGGAGAATAATGAAGCAGATAAAAAGAGGGAGATGAAGGCAAAAGAGCACAATTTAAGAATTAGAGAATTCAGTGACTCATTAAAAAGGAACAACATCAGAATCATAGGGGTCCCAGGAGAGGAAGAGGGAGAAATAAGGGTAGAAGGGTTATGTGAGCAAATCATAGCAGAAAACTTTCCTAACCTGGGGAAAGACACAGACGTCAAAATCAAGGAAGCACAGAGGACCCCCATTAGATTCAACAAAAACCGACCATCAACAAGGCATATCATAGTCAAATTCACAATATACCCAGGCAAGGAGAGAATCATGAAAGCAGCAAAGGAAAAAAAGTCCCTAACCTACAAAGGAAGACAGATCAGGTTTGCAGCAGACCTATCCACAGAAATTGACAGGCCAGAAAGGAGTGACAGGATATATTCAATGTGCTGAACCAGAAAAATAGGCAGCCAAGAATTCTTTATCCAGCAAGGCTGTCATTCAAAATAGAAGGAGAGATTAAAAGTTTCCCAGACAAACAAAAATTAAAGGAGTTTGTGACCACTAAACCAGCCCTGCAAGAAATTTTAAGGGGGCTCTCTGAGGGGAGAAAAGATGAAAAAATAAATAAGTGAATAAGTAAATAAGTAAATAAATAAATAAATAAATAAATACCAAAAGCAACAAAGATTAGAAAGGACGAGAGAACACCACCAGAAACTCCAACTCAACAAGCATCATAATGGCAATAAATTCATATCTTTCAGTACTTACTCTAAATGTCAATGGACTCAATGCTCCAATCAAAAGACATAGGGTAACAGAATGGTTAAGAAAACAAGATCCATCTATATGCTGTTTATAAGAGACCCACTTTAGACCTAAAGACATCTTCAGATTGAAAATAAGGGGATGGAGAACCATCTATCATGCTAATGGTCAACAAAAGAAAGCTGGAGTAGCCATACTTATATCAGACAATCTAGACTTTAAAATAAAGACTGTATCAAGAGATGCAGAAGGGCATTATATCATAATCAAGGGGTCTATCCACCAAGAAGACCTAACAATTGTAAATATTTATGTGCCAAATGTGGATGGAACTGGAGGGTATTATGCTAAATGAAATTATCCAGAGAAAGACAAAAAAACATATGACTTCACTCATATGAGGACTTTGAGAGAAAAAAATAGATGAACACAAGGGAAGGGAAACAAAAATAATATAAAAACAGGGAGGGGGACAAAACAGAAGAGACTCATAAATATGGAGAACAAACTGAGGGTTACTGGAGGGGTGGTGGGAGAGGGGATTGGGCTAAATGGGTAAGGGGCACTAAGGAATCTACTCCTGAAATCATTGTCGCACTATATGCTAACAATTTTGGATGTAAATTTTAAAAAAATAAATAAAATTTTAAAAAATAAGAAAAAAGAATGATTTGTGAAACCATTGAAAGATACACTTGGTTATCTGGAAGAGGATGCAAGTCATGGATTTTAAACTTGGTATTTAATTTTATTTTCCTTCATAAGGGAAAAAATGTCTTAGTGATGAATAAAAAACAAACAAAGCAACCACACATAATGAGTTGACTGTTTATCAAAATAATAATCAATAAGTGACTAATTTAGATGGTCTATTTCAAGACTAAACACTGTTAATCAGTAATTAAAGTTAAAATGAGGTTCACTATGAAAGCAAGGGTACTAGCAGATTAATCCTCAATGCTCCCCACTGAGTTATTATTTCTTAACAATATTCCAATGAGGAAATAGAACTAGTAGGGCTTAAGTACATTCCCGAAACTTATACGGCATGTAAGTGAAGATCCAGAATTTGCTTCCAGATCTCTGTATATCACCTGCCATAAACATAACATATGAGTAAAACAATGCTATCATCAACGGGTGCAAAGGACTTGTTTTTATTACACTCGGGAAGATTACCTAATAAAAATGAAGTTTCAGAATTGCAGTTCTTTGTTTCATTTCATTTTTCTTCCCATTATTGTTGCCTAGACTTCCTGTCCAATTCTTCTGGTTTTGTTTCATAGACACTGATCTATTTTGGACACTACTCCTTCCATTATATATTTGTGAACTATAAATATACTTATTTCAAGTTTTTCCAGATACTTACAGGTTTTACATTTCTTTCCGAACTAAATTTGTGTGCTTGTTTTCAACGTTTATTTATTTTTGGGACAAAGAGAGACAGAGCATGAACGGGGGAGGGGCAGAGAGAGAGGGAGACACAGCATCGGAAACAGGCTCCAGGCTCTGAGCCATCAGCCCAGAGCCCGACGCGGGGCTCGAACTCACGGACCGCGAGATCGTGACCTGGCTGAAGTCGGACGCTTAACCGACTGCGCCACCCAGGCGCCCCAATTTGTGTGCTTGTTTTTACGTTGCATATTGTTAGTTTTCTACGTGTAATATGACTGAGTTATTTTCTACACAAATATTGAGAAGGAAGCTCTGTACTTGAAGATAACCTTGAGAATGTGATATCTCTTCTGGTTGTTTTATAATTATATTCTCCAAATCACTGAGTCCCACAGTTCTGAGTAGGCTGTAATTTGGCAGCTTGGGGGCTACAAATTCCACAAATTTCCCAAGACAGTGAGGACCTGGATTCAGTTCCCAGCTAAGGGTGGGAACTGCTCTCTGCTCCTCCCGAAACACCATCAATTTCAAGGTGGGGTCCACAGCTCCTTGCTTCTCATGAAGACCCATTCCTGGGGTAGTTTTATGGTCCCTCTCTCCTTCTCTGTCCACAGAGGTACTTTGATTAATTGAAAACCTTACCTTGCCATTATTTCATTTAGACAGAAGTTTGTTAATATGTATATAATACAAAGCACTTATCAAACAGTCACATAACAGACGTACAATCTCGGTAATGCTTTCATATGGTTTTTATCATCTATTCCTCACAAGAACACTTGCTTGTGAATGAAAATATTGAAGTTCTGGAAGTTAAATACGTTCTCCAGTAACCCACTTGTAAGAAGTAGCAGAGCCAGAATACTATGCTTGTTCGCCATGCCCCTCTTGGCTTGGCTCAAATTTAATTTTATAGACCAAGAATTACTTGATAATTGCTTATTTACCTGTTTTAAAATTCTATTATTACTTGTAGAATAAATATATCATAAGTCAACTATCAATTATAACAATCACATGACAAGTATCTCTCTGAGGCTGTAAATTGATGGATTAGCCTGGATCACAGACCCTGATGATCTGCCATATGACTGAGCAACTCAATCTATCAGCAAGAAGATAAACCAATAAAAATGTCTGCCAGCATTTCAACAGCCAGAAAACGCTATACTTTATATTCAGCCGGTTTTTTATTTTGCAGTTTTGCAGTGATTTTTCAGATACAGAATAAGGAAATCAACTTGTAGATAAATATATAGATAGATAGATAGATAGATAGATAGATAGATAGATAGATAGATTTGACTTCTTAAAATTGTTATAAGGCAAAAAGAGGTAAAGAAATTGCCCAGACACCAAACTATATATGCAGAATCACATCTATGAAAATCAGGACAAATTTCTTCAAGTAGATAATACAATAATATCTTGTAAGAAAAATGGTTAGACATTTTTTTGGTATTGTTATTTGCAGAGAGAAAGCAATTTTTCTAAGAATAATAATAGTTGTGCAAATTATATGTCTGTTACAAAATTTTCAAGGAAAGGACAAAAGAATGAAGAAACAGTACATATACAAATACACATATGTATTATTAAATACACTCACATGAATACACTTTAGCTACAGTGTGATAGACACAATTACATACATTTTCTATTGATAGAGATATATGGGGAATAGTTCAGAAGATGAGTGAATAGACAGAAGGGGGAGAGAAAGAATATAAATATGTATTTCATATATCAAAGTATATTAATACATGTAAATGACATTATATCATGTTATTTTTCAATAAAAATGTTAAACTTAATATATATGTGTAGATATTAGGGTGTAGATATAATATGTAGGTATTATGTAGATATATATATCTATAGATACAGATATCTATATATCTATAGATATAAATATATAGATATATAGATATCTGTATCTATAGATATTATGTAGATATATATATAATATGTAGATATGTATATGTAGATATTAGGGTGTAGATATAATATGTAGATATTAGGGTGAAATTAAAGGAATTTTTGACTTTAGATAAATGCTTCTTCACCAAAAGAGATATGGTGTTGCATCCATTAAAGATACTTGAGTTTCCACATTCTAAGCTCTTTGAAATCAGGATGGCCCTTAGAGTCAAGGACATCTTAATAATGTGTCATAGTTTATTTGTAGTCTTTATTTCTCTTCATTAGTGCTACATAAAATAGTCATGCATCTCATAATTAATGGTCTCTTAATGCTAATGAAATGTAATATTAGTTACTAGAAGATCTCTTGAGAGTTAAGAAAAAAATAATTATAAAAAACATCATGAGGTCAGAATCTTTTCTCACTTTAATTTTAGGCACTAAAATTAGTGACCAGCCCCTGCTATGATCAGTGGTGAAATGTTTGCATTTATACTTCTCTTGACCTTTCCTTATTTCAAAAATTTTTTTTTAGTTTACTGTCATTCATTAGAGTATTTACATTTGATTATATAAAGATATGTCTTACAACTATTTAACTTTAGGTCTCTCTAAAAAGATGGAATGTTTTCGACCAGTCATTTTACTATTGTATTTCTAGTCTCAATATTCATAATCAATGTCCTCTAAAACCTTGAAAACTTGAGAGGGTGTTTTTAGACTCTACGTTTGAAAGATAATTCAGATGATATAAAACCCTTTAGATGTACTTTCCTCAGAAATTTGTAGATCCCTCTGTACTCTTTTAGTATTAAAAGCTATTTCGGAAAAGTGCGAGGTTCTACTGATAGTTTCCTCAATATTTGGATTCCTTCTAATCTAACCACGATATGGCTTCTTTTCTGACAGGTCTGTTTCAGAATCCTCATTTCCCATTCCTCATTCACCCACCCACACATTAAATGACTTTTGATCTTCAGATTCAAGTCTGTCCTTACTTCAGAAAAGTTTCCTTCCGTCATAGGGGTGCCCGGTGTCTGTCGTTAAGCGTCAGACTTTGGCTTAGATCATGATCTCTTGGTTCCTGAGTTCAAGCCCGCTAGCGTATGGCTCTGTGATGACAGCCTGGGGCCTGCTTTGGATTCTGTGTCTCCCTTTCTCTGCCCCTCACCTGCTCCCACTCTTTCTCTTTTTCAAGAATAAATAAACATTAGAAAAAATTTTTTAAAAAGAAAAGTTTTCTTCCATTATAGATTTGATCATTTATTTGATGGCATTTTTTTAAAGCTCTGGAGTCCAGTAACACCACTGGATCGCTCTGTTCTGCTAAAGCCATCATGCGCTCTACTTTTTCAAATCCGTGTTCTTCTTATGTCACTGGGATTTGATTTCCTTTGTTATCATACCCCTGACTCTGTCATCTGTCACGATTGCACTATTATGTTGTTTGTAAAGTGCTTCAGTCCGTGAAGCTTTCACTGTTCCTTTCCCTTTTAAGTCGGTGTTCAATCTTTATCTCCTCTGTTGTCTTTAATACCATTTTTGAACTCTTAGATCTGAATCACATCCGTTTTTTGTTTGTTTGTTTTAAGAATAAATATGTTGTCATGTCCCTGAAATTACAAAGCAACATTTCTCTCAAGTCTTATCCCATGTCTTAGTCAAATCCCCCTATCGGGATGTTTTCATCTACCTTTTATTTACACTGCTTTCCTCGCTTTTCGTTTACTTTGGTTTGGGTTGTTTTTTTTTTCAAAGTATTTATGAATAAGCATTATGCTATTTCTTTTCTGACCCATATTCAACTTTGATTCGAACAAAGAACAACACAGTGATGTTGATGGGAAGTGAAACAGAGCATCCTCTCATTTAACGTTCTGCTTTGTTACTCTGAAAAACCCTTACAAAAACTACATCATTTAGTTTAGATCCTTAACGTTCAGTTTGGAATATTAAGCAATCTGTGTTGCTCACTGAAAACTCCATTGTTGTAAGTTCTTTGTACCGGGATGTGTTGATCTCTTTCTCTCATCTGCCAGTCCCCACAGAAGTGGGCGGTAGGATTTCCCAAAGAGAATCAAGAGTCAGACTGACATCTCTTTCCACTCACTACTTACCTCCCCATCCCCTGCTCAGTTCTGGGAAAAGATAATGCATTTATTTACATTTTAAGAAATGTAAACTGAAAAACTGGGAAACTGAAAAATTATGCTTTTTAAAAGCTGTTTACAGTTTTGCTTTTTTTTTTTACCAGCTTTATTGTAGTATGATTGATACACAAAAGACTGCATGTAATTAATGTGTATGATTTGATATGTTTGGACTTCCAAAAGTTTCTTGTGTCCCTTTGGTTTTGGGGTATGTGTGTGTGTGTATGTGTGTGTACACGCACACATGTGTGGAGTACAAACATTTAACCTAAGATCTAATCCCTTAACAGTTTTGAAGTACATAATGTCATATTGTTATCAACAGACGCTAAGTTGTAATGCAGATCTCCAGAAGGTACTCATTCTATATAATGGTAACTTTATACTCATTGAACAACAACTCCACATTTCTCCCTCCTCAATCCCCTGGTAACCGCCATTCTATTTTCTGCTTCTTTAAATTTGGATAATTTAGATTCCTCATGTAAGCAGAATCATGGAGTGATTCTTCAGTGCCTAACTTATTCCATGTATCATTATGTCTTCCAGGTCCATTCATGTTGAAACAAAAAAAAGGTAGAATTTCCTCCTTTGCTAAAGATGAATAATATTCCATTAAAATTTTCCTGTCAGTGAGCGTTTAGGTTGTTTCCATACGTTGGCTTTTTTCGACTAATGCTGCTATGAACATGGGGTACAAATATCTCTTTGAGACAGTGATTTCATTTCCTTTGGACATATCCCCAGCAGTGAAAGTGATGAATTTTATGGTAGTTCTGTTTTTAATGCTTTGACAAACCTCCATGCTGTTGTCCACAAGCAGCTGCACCACTTTACATTTCCATCAGCAGTGAATAAAGGGTCCAATTTCTCCACCACTTCATCAACCTTTGTTATCCTTTGAGTTTTGATGGTGTCTATCCTAATAAGCAGAAGGTGATATCTCATTGTGGTTTTGATTTGCATTTCCCTGATGAGTAGTGACGTCAAGCATCTTTTCATATATCTGTTGGCCACTAGTATGTATGCCTTCTTTGGACTTCTTTTAATTGGGTTACTTATTTTTTTTATTTTTTGCTATTTAGTTGTCGAAGTGCCCTATACATTTTGGAGATTAGCCCTTTATCAGATATATCATTTGCAAATATTTTCTCCCATTCCATAGGCTTCCTGTTGACTCTATTGATTGTTGCTTTTGCTGTGCAGAACCTTTTTTAGTTTGACATAGTCCTGCTTGTCTATTTTTGCTTTTGTTACCTGTGGTTTTGTGTCATATCCATGAAAACATCACCAAGACCAATGTCAAGATTTTCCTCTAAGTTTTCTTCTAGGTATTTTATAATTTCAGGTCTTATACTTAGGGCTTTCATGGATTTTGAGTATTTTTTGTGTATGGTGTAAGATAGGGTCCAATTTCATTCCTTTGCAGGTGGATGTCCAGTTTTCCCAATACCACTGTAAAAGAGACTGCCCTTTCCCCATTGTGTATACTTGGCACCCTTAAAAAAGATCAGTTAAAGACATCTCTTTAATTGTCAAATTAGTCTCTCAGTTGTATATGCTGTCTCTTCGGTGGACCCTCCTATTCCTGGTACCTCATTGATCTAATGCAGGATCACAGACAGGACTGTTAGGGTTAATATTCTTAATTTTTTTTTAATTTTTTGCTTGGGATTCTCTCTCTCCCTCTCTCTCTGTTCCACCTGAGTGCGTGCACATGCTTGCTCACTCTCTATCAATATAAATAAATAAACTTAAAAAAAGAAATTAGCATTGAAACACTTTATAAATAAATATCATAAAAAAGTGAATGAGAACCTTAAAATCATTCACAAGGAAAACATACACCTACAGCAAACCAAAGACAATAGTTATTATAGACTTCTGACTAGAAAATGCTCAAGCCAAAAGAAAATTCAACCATGTCTTAAAAGTGCTAGGAAACAAAGAGAAAAGAAAAGCTAATCTTGCATTGTATATGCAGAGAAAATCCTTTTCAATAATCAAAGTAAATTAAAAGCATTTTAAGATAGAGAAAAATTCAGGGAATTCATTGCTAGTAGACTTATTCTACAAGTAATATCGAAGGAAGCTTTTAAGGCAAAAGGAAAATTGTTCCAGATGAAAATTTGAATGTATATAAAGGAATACGAGTGTCAAAATGGATAAGTATGTGGGAAAATATAAAATATTTTTCTCATTTTACAACCACTTTAAAGGAAAATTGGCTGTATACCTTAAATAAGGGGAGAATCCCTTGACTACAATCTTCCAAGTGACCACAACTCCAGTACTGTTCATCACGATCTGCATTTTCTTTGACTCACTAAGTGAAAAGGTTGGATAGACGCTGCAATAATATATTGTAGGTTAAATGTTACATCAACAATTGAGGGGGGCCTGGGTGGCTTAGTTGGTTAAGCGTCCGACTTTGACTCAGGTCATGATCTCACAGTTTGTGAGTTCGATCCCTACATCAGGTTCTGTGCTGACAGCTCAGAACCAGGAGCCTGCTTTGGATTCTGTGTGTCCCTCTCTCTTTGCCCTCCCCTGCTCACATCTGTCTGTCTCCCTCTCTAAAAAATGAATTAACATTTTTAAAAATTTTTTTAAATGATTGAACATAAGCAGAACAAAAAAAAAATCACAAGAGAACTGCATCAAGTTACCAAGATTTTGGGTTCTTGTTATCTTGTAACTAGCAAGCAAAGAAAAGAGACATTATTCTTGTAGGGGTAACTGATGCTGATCATCAGGAGGAAATATTGCTGCCTTTTAAACATTGGGGGCAGAGACCTAAGTTTAGTGACAAGTGATCTACCTGGACTCTCTTACTATTTTCTTAACCAATATGATGATATATCGGCTGTTGTCACCATACCAGGGACTCAGCCCCCTCAGACCACCAGGTAATCCTTCCAGCCCGTAGAAGGTCCTGGCTGAGGGCAAGAGATGTCTAGAATAGATACTAAGAGAGGGAAAGAATGGGAAACAATGGTAGCCAGGGCTAGCTTCATGAATATTCAACCTGTGGAGTCCATAAGGCCCCACACTTAGAATAATCTCATACTTGGTTTAGTGCTCTACCATCACCCCCTTGAAATTTTTAAATACATTTTTTAAATTTTTTTTAATGTTTGTTTATTTTTTTTAAATTTTTTTTCAACGTTTATTTTTTTGGGGACAGAGAGAGACAGAGCATGAACGGGGGAGGGGCAGAGAGAGAGGGAGACACAGAATCGGAAACAGGCTCCAGGCTCTGAGCCATCAGCCCAGAGCCTGACGCGGGGCTCGAACTCCCGGACCGCGAGATCGTGACCTGGCTGAAGTCGGACGCTCAACCGACTGCGCCACCCAGGCACCCCAATGTTTATTTATTTTTGAGACAGAGAGAGACAGAGCATGAACAGGGGAGGGGCAGAGAAGGAGGGAGACACAGAATCCGAAACAGGCTCCAGGCTCCAGGCTCCAAGCTGCCAGCACAGAGCCCGATTGCGGGGCTCGAACTCACGGACCGTGAGATCACAACCTGAGCCGAAGTCGGACACTTAACCGACCAAGTCACCCAGGCGCCCCTTTAAATACATTTTTAACAAGGAGCCCACATTTTAATTTTGAACTCATAAATTAATAAATTATGTCACTAGTCCCATTAGTAGCTGTTGAAACTCTCAAGACCTACTCCAGTAGTGGGGATTATACCATGTGCCACTAACCTTCATAAATCCTCTGGGAAGAGAAGCCTACTGCAATCCTAGAAAGGGTGCTGTGAAACTACACAGAAAAAGTGAATTGGGTTAGGACAACAGATGGCCTTTGGTGGATGCAGTGATGTACCAATCAGACCCCCTTCAGGAAATGGAGACTGTTTTCCCTGTTTCTGTGGGTACCACTGGCCAATATCCACCACAGAATTTTGTTCTTTGGAAATTACCTGGGCTAAAGAAAGTGGCTTTCTTAGAGGTCGCACCTATTTCCAAGGGAAGCCCGTGATTTTCCTTAGCTGATCAATGACTGATTAATGCTGGATTATAAGAGCCTGAGCCCCATATCCCAAATTAGGAAAATGCTGAGTGGCCATCCCAGCTCCAGAGAATCCAGTAGAGTCAGCCAAGGCCTTGATTAGGATTTCCTCACTGCTCAAATTCTCCCTAAGCCCTCGCCTGCCCCCTGCCACAGGTGTTGCCCAAGATAGTGTCCTAATAAAACTTCTGCTCATGTTAATCTCTAACTCAGAGTCTGTTGCTTAGGAAACCACCTTGCAACACTGATCATGCTCCTTACCTTTACTTTAATACTTTTTTGTGTGTCATTATTCCTGGCAGCAATCTGCAGTTACCCAATAGTGTATACTTCATGTGCTTTGCAATAACAATTTGCATTTTTCCTTCATCCTCTTCTTCCTGATGTCTGTCCACAATCTCAACTTTATCAGTTCCACTGTAACATTTTTAAAAGGAAAAAATAATAACACTGTAGAATTTTGGAATTAGTTGAAACACCTAAGGCCTAAGGGTAACTTAACCCAAAGATTTATATTCCAGGTTTGGCAGTTGACATAATTTTGAGCAAGTGGGAAAGTTATTCAGCATTCCAAAGCAACATTTTCTCGTCTTTATGGACAGTAAATTAATGTCCTTATTTTGCAGATTTCCTGGGACAATTACATGAGATATTGCAGAGAAATCCCATTTTTTGGCATCTAATAGGAACTACAAAATTGTATCTATCATTATTCTACAATGTGAGAGGTAGCCCCAGATAGCCCCGAAGAGCAGAGACTCTGGAGTGCGGTAGCCTGGACTCACATCAAATATTTGTGGTTGACTTGTATGACCTTGGGGGAAGTAAATGTCCTTCTCCACCTGAGTTTCTGCATCTCTAATGTCGTGACTGCCAGAGTCTGTCTCTCACAGGGTTAAGTGGGATTAAAGGAGTAAATATATAAAATGCTCAGGATCATCCCCGATACAGAGTAACCAAAAGGAAGCAAGTAGAAAATCACTGCACTATTGTGGGCCAAACTGAAATATATTTTTGTTATTAAGTTCAGTGTTCACAACTCTGTATAAAACGAACTTAGTGAATGTAATCCTAGTTAAAATGCAAATCCTATGTGTGTAACACTAATATTTATTACTATTTTAAGTATAAATCAATACCATTTGGAAAGGCAACTCAAGATGAAGAAAGGCAGGGCTTCAGAGATGTTACAATACCCCTCTGAAACACAAGCCACTTCTTCCTAAAACATTTTGCTGTCTGTTTCATATCCTTATTCAAGATATTAAAGCAAAAATTGTAGAAAGGAATAAAATCAGTCACTTAGCCATCATTTGGTGGACTTATTTTACCGAATTAACATTTCTTAGAAAACTTACAATATTAAAAAGATACTTAATGATATTAAAAACAAAGCTATTGAACATATTTTTTCCTGCTTTTGTTTTGTAGTTTCTATTCTAAACTTGGTAGAAATAATGAAACCATAACATTCTGAGTATCGTTGGACTTGTTATTCGCTAAGATAAAATTTGAACATTTCCTCCGACTTTACACCTCATGACAACCCTAGCTGGTGTAATCTATGAACTTGCAACGCTGACAGAAGTTGTTGATTGGCAAAAGAGAGCACAAACAAGTCACTTTCTCATACACAGAAGTTAAGGTTAAAATAAAAGCAGCAGAAAACTTTCCAGATTATTGGAATTTTTGATACCTTTTAGAACCATTTTTTTAAAAAGTCATTGCTGTTGTCTAAATGTTAGAAATTGAAAAATGAATCTAGTGAGTTATTTACACAGAATGTACACACAAACTAATTAGCATATTTCTGAAGAGTTGTAGTTACTTATAAAAAAACATAAAACAGTTTAAGGAAAAGAGCTTATGTGAAAACAAATATCAATTTACACTCTGCTCTTAAAATTGGAGGATTTTAAATATATATATATATATATATATATATATATATATTTTATTTTAGGTCACTTCCTCCAGGGATAGATGACTGCCTTTCTGTGATGTTACCTGGCAACAGTGAATTAATAGTTTTCAAATATCTCAGTCTAAAGATCTCCAGGAGGTATACAAGGTCGGTGAATCAATAGTTTCCTTTTCCATTCTAAACCATTACGAAGTAAGTTAGATGCCTGGTATATTTATTGCCAATTATTTCAAAATAGTCTGTGGGGAGTATAAGGAATTCCGTGTGGATATTGGTGCTGTGTGATTGCTTCCAGAAAGTAGGAAAGACTGAAGCTGATAGGGTCATTAGCTCATCCCTTGAAACGATTAGAAAGATAGAAGGACAGGTGGACCCAGAAAAGGAAGAAAGGACTCAACAAATCCCTCCTCTACAAATAATTTTTAGTTTTATGATAATTTATTAAGTACAAGAGATAAACATGATGAGAACCTCTATTTCTCGTGTCTTAAATGTCAGCACACCCATTGGCTCAAGATTTAATCATCACTCTGATAACAGTCCCTTTAAACTGGTTAATTTCTCCCAAGACCATGTGTTTCCATCAAAGGCAGGAGACGTTGTCAGTTCAGGCAGAGTATTCACCACAGCAGTAGACAACTCAACATACAGCAACAACAACAAAAGTTTCACAACTAACACATTTTATGAACAAACTACTTACACTGTAAAATCCAGGCTCTAATCCTATCATTTCAGGTTGGAGTGGATCATTAAAAAATCAAACAGATTTGAACTGTGTTTGTATTTGAAGAGCAACTCAAGTGAGTTGCAATAAAAAGAAAGGATGTTTGAGTTAATGGGAGAAATCATTCCAACCCAGGAAAAGAAATTTAATAATCTTACTCAATCCGTACATATCTAGATGTTACCTCCGAAAGACATAGAGGCCATTTTAAAAGCAAATACACATTTAAAGTAGTACCTGCAATGCCCATACATGCACGATAACATTGTTTCAGTAAGATAAAAAGAAAACAAGCAATGACATATATTTTATTAATGCATTTTAGTTGGAGGGGGAAAAAAAGAATAGACTTGCAGAAGAAATGAAAATCTTTCTTAGTCTACCAGCTAAGGTACAAGAAATGAGCAGTCCACTTAGTAGCACTAAGGCAGAATGGCCTCTGCATAAGGAGGGGAGTCTATACATGCCCAGGCCAACAACTTAGGGTGAACCAGCCATACATTCCTCCTCTTCGAAATTAAAGAAGGTGACCTTTGGGAAAATAGGTGAGGTCCACACTTTCATTTCATTAGAAATTCAAAATAGAACATTGAATTGGGGAATGGAGAAAGCAGAAGTGTCTAAGTGAGATGGTAACAAATGGAAATACTGTATCCAATCTATAGCTAAGGAAATATAACCTCATCGCATCCAGGTTCATACTCCACGTGGCACCAGGTTTGTAGTCTAGAAAATCATCATGGAAGACAGAATAATTTATAACAGTCATTCACGACCAATGGCCTCAGCAGGACTGGTCTCCAGGTGATGTTAGCAAAGCATGTATTTAAAATAGCCAAGGAAAATGGATATTTAAATCCACATAAGCTTCTCTCAGAAGTATCTGGTATCAGTTTGCTGCCCAAATCCATTTTTTTTTACTTTTTTAAAAGTTTTTATTTATTTTTGAGAGAGAGAGAGAGAGAGAGAGAGAGCAGGGGAGCGGCAGAGAGAGAGAGACACACACAGAACTCAAAGCAGGCTCCAGCCTCTGTGCTGTCAGTCCAGAGCCTGACGCAGGGCTGCAACTCACAAACCGTGAGATCATGACCTGAGCCCAAGTCGGACATTTAACCAGTTGAGCCACCCAGGCACCCCCCAAATCCATTTTAAATAGATAAATGAAAAACAAATTAAAGTTTTTCCAGGGATGACAATAATTGTATATTCTAAACATGTATTTCAGTATTTAAAAATGCACACAAACACATACCTATGACCAGAGACACAAAATTCGGTTCTTGAGATGAAAGTAAAAGGATATTCATAGGAGACATTTGGCTGTTTGTGTCGCTGTAGTTGCTGAATTGACCATTTGGGTAATTATCTTATATTCCAAAGTGACATAAACACACTGTCCCTTCTCTCAGAGGACAAGGGCATGACCTTTATTCACAGCCTGGTATGTATTTAAGTTGAATAAATAGATTTAAATTATATCATCTGCCCTGGACCTTATATAATTTCAAAAAAAAAATCAGGTGTTTATTAGATTCCTTCTATTTTACTCCCCAAGCCAATAATTAAAAACTATGACCTTGGAAATCCTCAATAAATATGTATTAAATGAATAAAAGGAAGGAAAAAAAAACTTTAGTCAAGTGCTGTAACCTAAATCACACAGTGAAATATTTTTGAATCCCATGAAGGGCTTATAATAGGAATTCATCATCGAATCACATTATTAAGCACCCAGGTGTGCAAGGCAGTGTGTCGGGTGCTGAGCAGAGCATAATGAAATCAGTATGAAATCAGTTCAGTGCTGGCCTGAAAAGAAAAAAATTATAATTTTAGGTAAAATTTGTAGAAATAAAATTCTTACAGTCCACCAGGCATATTCCTTAAAGAAGTAACACATGTCGTGTTGGGAACATAAAGGTTTGTAACTTCCAAGTAGATGCCTTTAAAACATACCCACTACTAGATGTGTGCCCAGGGAGAGCTTGATTTTATAACAGAGGGCTCAGGTTGAACATAAAGCCTTAGACTGTCGGTGGCAACCGCTGCTTTTATTTCCTTATTTAAAGCTTAATCAGAGTGGGTGTAAGCTCTTATTTAATGTTACTTGCACATGCTTCCTACCACCCAAATGGCATCTATCTTATAGCTACCATGTAACTGCAACAGAAGCGACACTATGTGGCTTCTGATAATGGGTCCCGAGGTTGGCATAGCTTCTGCTTGGCTTCCTGGGATATGCACACTTGTCAGGAAGTCATCAGGCTGTGAAGACGACCAGGCATGCCAGGGACATGCCTGTATGGAGAGGTTCATGTGGAGAGCCACCATACTCTCGCTTCCAGCCACGACTGACCACGTTGTCTAGTTCAACACTGAATTGTCTGCCATCCAGGAAGTGGCTCTTCCATCCCCAGGAGACCCACCCCTGCAAATGTTGTGCAGAGCAGAGACGAGCCATCTCTTGTGAGCCCTGGCCAAATGGAAGATTCATAAGCAAAATTAATCATTATTTTTGTTTTAGGAAAAACTGCTAGAATCAACCGCCTTTCCTATTTCCGGTTTGGTAGGCATCAATAAATATCTGGGCCGCCATGTTTTATAGAAATAATGTGTGGGTGCCTGTGTATGTATACATCCATATATACGTGGATTTTTCTTTTGCTGAGGGTTATGACGGTTGTTGTTCATTATCAAATGAACAAAGAACAGTCCGTACAGGGCATACCAAAAGGCGAGGCAGAGACATAATTAGAATGTGGGAAAGCTTTTCTGAATTTCCATTAATGATTTCAAATCCCAATGCCTTCCTTTCTACTTTTAACTCAGAGTTCATTGCTGTCTTTGAAATGTTTGAGATTCCAAGAATATATGCAGATCAAAATTTGAATGTGGTCTAAAATTTAAACAGCTCACGTAGAGGAGGGGTGAAACAAATTGGCTCAAAACCAGACTGATCTGAAGTGTGGTTTTAGTTATTCCGTAAACCAGCTACGCAAGTTGCAAATGAGTTAATTTCATCAATTCTGCCTTCATTTATCCATAAGTGGGCATGAAGATAAAGTGAAGCAATATGCCAGAGACTTAAATCAAACTTATTAGATGGTGGGCTCTCCTATGTTGGGGGGATTATCCACTATTCTGTATGATTTGCATGTGTTAAGGAAATGTTAAGGAAATACATCTGAAAATAAACACTGAACTAAGAATACATGAATCTCATATGGGTGAGTGAGGAGGAAGCATCTAACACTTTAATGTAAAAGGTGTCATTCATCAACCCATATTCAATTTAATAGTGGGACAGATAGGAAGAGCCAGCCGACCAGACAACTGCTATAGATCATGGGATGTCATTTCTTGCCCAATTTGGGAACTTCCTCCACAGCCTTTACTAAAATCCCAAGTAGGATCCTTGAGATACGTAAATGCCACCATTACTTGGTTGAGGAAATTTTATTCTTGGAAACTCCTGCATGCATATAAATCGATGAAAGCAAAGATTGATATAAGCATGGACTTAGGGGGGAAATGACATCATCCATCTTCTCAGAAATAGTTTCCTAATGTTATCAATTAAAAAGCATTTGTGTGTCTTAAAACAAAACAACGACTTCTATTTTTCAGAAGAAAATATCACATAGTGTCACTAAGAAAAAGCAGAAGATTAATTTAAGGTCCAATAAAACAAGTGTTTTCTTCTAAAAGTGGGATTTTGCCCTCACTTAAAAAAAACACGTTGGCTCCAGAGAGCGTAAAGACTAGAATTTAATTAAAACAAAGATGAAAACCAAGTACGTTATGCACGAATCTACATTAGTTTGTACCCCATGGGGGAATCTCACTTGCATTCCACTTTAGCTTTTTCCTAATTTCACTTACCTTCTCATAAGAGAAATTGAAGATTTCTATAGGTAAGCTCTTAAAATATTCCATGATCTAGGGGTGCCTGGGTGACTCAGTCAGTTGAGTGTCCGACTTGAGCTCAGGTCGCGAGCTCATGGTTCGTGAGTTCAAGCCCCGCATAGGGCTCACTGCTGTCAGCTCAGGGCCTGCTTCAGATCCTCTGTCCCCCTCTCTCTCTGCCCCTCTCTCACCGTGCTCTCTCTCTCTCTCTCTCAAACATGAAAAAGCATTAAAAACAAAACCATTTAAAGTATTAGTTAAGCATTAAAAAAAAATATCCCATTATCTTTATTATCATTTAAAACGCTTGACTCCTCCTGAACCTGCCAGGGCCTACATAGCACAGCAGAGCCATGTACCCCTGGCTACTCTGAACCTTCACTCCTCCCAGATGGCAGAGCTCCCAAGACAAAGGTAGGTGAATGTTTGCTAATCATGGCTTTCCTCAGGGTGTTTCCTGTTGGTCGCTACTGAATGCTCCTCAGCATCATAGATTGGTTTATGTGATTGCATGTGAGGGCAGGAACCATACAGGGGAAGGGGAGCAGCACCAGGCTTGCCAGGGATAATTAAGGAGAAAAGTAGGGGAAAAGGCTACCATCTCGGTACCTTAGTTTGACTGTTGACACTAAGGCCACTTTGTTGTTAGACAGTAAACATGGCTTCCTCTCCTGGAATACACTAGATCCGAAGATAAAAAACAGAGACACGGGAGGACTGGTTCTCTTCACTGTTGTTGTTTATGATACTCTCTTCTGATCTATCTAATGAATGCTCATTGTGAAAACATTAGAAAAACATATTAAATACAAAATGAAGTAAAACAAGGGGCGTCTGTGTGGTTCACTTAGTTGCTTAAGTGACCAACTCAGGTCATGATCTGGTGATTTCGTAAGTTTGAGCCCCACATCAGGCTCTGCACACTCAGAGGCTGCTTGGGATTCTCTCCCTCTCTCCCTCTCCCTGTGCCCCTCCCCCACTCGCCCTCTCCCTGTCTCAAAATAAATAAATAAACTTTAAAAATAAAATAAATAGGGGTGCCTGGGTGGCTCAGTCGGTTAAGCGTCTGACTTCGGCGCAGGTCATGATCTCACAGTTTGGGAGTTCGAGCCCCGCGAAGGGCTCTGTGCTGACAGCTTAGAGCCTGGGGCCTGCTTCAGATTGTGTGTCTCCCTCTCTCTCTCTGCCCCTTCCCTGCTCATGCTCTGTCTCTCTCTGTCTCAAAAATAAATAAACATTAAAAAATAAAATAAAATAAATAAAGTAAGAAGAACGTGTGATCCACGCATACAGAGAAGAGTACTGCTTTTCCTCTGGGCCGTGTCTTTTCTCATGTTATATGTGAACACATGGTACAAAAATGACACAAAGCACGCTTCACGTTCTCTCTGGTCTCTGAGTTCCTCCATACCATAATAATTTGCAGGCATCTTCCACATACTGTCATTACTAAGTAAATATGTTCTACCACGTCATTATCAAGAATTACACAGTATTTCTTTGAATGAAAGCACCATATTTATTTTTTTAATGACATTGGTCCTCCAAGGTTTTCATTGTGCCCTGGTCTTACTGAAGCTGATTTAAAGCTCTGCAGAAACGCTTGAAAGAATTTCGAGTCCTGTGCTTTGAACGTGTGGGTCGAGTCCAAATCAGCTCAAGCAGAGCCCCGTATATTGTCTGTGGTCATGTCCCATTAGTACACAAATGCCACACAAGCTACAGAATATTTCTAATATTCACAATGCTCCAAGCTAAAATTGTATATGATTTGCTTCTGTCCTCATGATAACCTACAGACTCCTGATGCTTTCCTTTCACACGACCGTTGCCCTTTTCCCATTTCTCGTGTGGCTCTCAGTAACTACATGAGATGTTTTCCCCATTGTAGCGTGCCTTCTCTTTCTTCTCATTGCATCACTGTGATGCAGAGGCGCTTCTGACGATTCTCTGCAGAGACTCTACTACGGTGAGCTTTTCTATACAACATGCACTAAAGAATGAAGACTGAGTGGTGTGGTGGTCTCTCTCTGGGTCAAATTTGAGTGAAAGGGGGTTCTAAAACCTCTTCTCTACTAACAGTGAGTGGCTGTTAGAGTCATGTCAATGGTATGTTTACTACCTACACAACACTTATGTTCTGTATTCTTTACAACCATGTTCTTTTCAAGACTTAATTTCTGGATATTAACACGAGCTGAAGGGGTCTGTGCTGGCTATCGTTTCATACTGGGGAATGGCCCCCCGTGGCAAGACCTTCCCCCAAAACAGTTCCTCCAGGTAAAATGACATAGGGCCTAAGTCTATTCCTTTTCTAATGGGTTGTCTGTATGTGGCTCTGAGTAACTGCAAGCCAAACATGCTCAAAACAGACATTATCATGACCTAGCCGATGTGCTCCCATGACAGTTTGTCTTGCAAGTTGATTTTCAGCTCTTTCCAATAAAAATTCAAGCGTCGTGAGTTTACATATGTTCCCACTACTCTTTGTATTTTCAGAGCCCAAGATAAAACCACACACACAGCAATAAAGACAAGTTTCTTGAATTCATGAGCAAACTCTTAAATGACAAATCAAACGATGCCAAGTGATTCTTACATTTACACTCATTTATGTAAAATCATCTAAAGATGGAATAAGAAAAGGGTTAACAGGTTGGTTTCATTAATCAGATATATTTATTAATGTTTGGCTTATAAAGAAGTAAATTATTCAAACTCTTGGAAAATAATTGTTGGGAGTTGGGGAGGGTAACTCACAACCTGTAGGCTAGACAAAGGATCTTGAATATCTGTTTATTTCTTTTATTTTAATTAAATTTCTAGTCTAACCTACTCATAAGGTGGTCACCTCTTATTTTGGGACCTTAGGGTACTTAAAATATTGTTTGCTGTTATAAATGCTTCCTTAATTATTCTGTCTATAAATGATACAATTTTAGTGCCTAGTGCCCAAACTTAACAGTATCTGAAGAAGAGAACAAGGGTATCTATTTATTCATAAATAGATTCATATTCAGTAACATAATTAAAAGCACTGGCTTAGCTAAACATGCCGGCTGCAATGCAACAGGTGTTTTGCCAAGACAAAAAAAGAAAAAAAAAAGAAAAAATTAAAAAGAGACAAGCTCTTACTGCAAATCTGCTCTCGGGTGGCAAATATTCAGGATGAACGCTTACCCTTTTCTCGCCAGCCCCATTTGAAGTTTTCATGTTCTTTCGATTTACCCAGAGCTTTTCACAGCTCTCCAATTGAATCTAAATGACAGAATGCATCCGTTTGGAACCAGTGTAGATGAGTGGAACCAATACTTACAAGAAAGGCCGTTGGACTCTGCGCTCTCCCTAAGTCCCTCAAAAAGAGGAAAAGAAACTTGGGCAGGTGTTCTAACACCTTTTCTCTTAACGCCTTTCCTTTTTCAGTGGAGAAGCAGACTTGAATGCCAAAGCCGGTGCTAGCTCTCATCAACACATGGGTTGCCAGTTTACATACATCATCTCTTCGGATTCTTGGGGCAACTCATTAGAATGTGAGCTGAGCAAGGACGAGGCATTCAGATCTGTGTTGATTGAATGAACTTCAGGAGCAGGGCAGGAAAGGTTTCATTAGCAGAGTGGAGAAGAGCAATTAGATTCAATTAACCACTTAAAGACTGCTTACTCTTTGAAATTACTTAATTCCTTCAACCCTAGTTATCTCATCAGCAAAGCTATTATTGCCCACAGATGTTAGTGAAAGTAAATAGGATAACATTTATGAAATGCTGAACACACAAAGCCTACAATTTATTGAGTATTCAGTATATGTTTAGTTGTTATTTTGTTACTGCTTCTAATTATTAAAGATGTTGTCATACATGAAGGGACCTAAGCAAAGCAGGTTAAATTATGTCAGGGATAGAATATGATTGACTATCTCAGGAGACTTAGGAACCGAAATTGGGGATACCTGCACACAGTATTTGGGAAGATAATCTTTGGGATGTTTTAGGAAATAAAAATGTACCTATGACCTTCAAGAAAAGATTTTCTCTGAGGTCACAGGAAGGAAGGAAGTTGTTTTCTCTTAGGGTCTGAGAATATTTGCCTTTTCCCAAAACATAACGGCAAGGGGAACTGTCATTAGGAATAATGATTCATTTTCCAGTTGACAGAATGTATTCTCCTTAACTAGATGATAAAATATACATCCCAGTACTTTGAAACTCTGCCGCACTAAGCCAAAGTAAGGCATAAATTATATTTATTTACCTCGGTAGAGAAGGCATAATTACAGAAGCTCAAAGCAAACGAAAAATCTGACACAGGAGCAGAAGAAGCTGTAAACCACAGGGGAGACACTGGCAGAGGACTCCAAGACGAAACAAGGTGAGGCTAAAGGCCCTTTTGAAAACTTACAGAAGTGTTGGGCAGGTTTAGAAGGGGAGTCTGAGCTGACTGAAGAGATCTTCCTGAAGGACACAGTACAAACTCAAATGGACACACAGAAGTGGATTTGAAGTAGGAGAGCATTATCAAGGAAATGGAGTCTGGTCACCGTGGAGCCCGAGGCAGCTGGTAGACGGAGCTGCTTGTAGGACTCCTGCAGGGAACGATGTTGGGAGAGGGTGGTGCCTCAAGGGAATAGAGAATGTGCTGTTAAGTTGGCAAAGTTGAATTCTACATGGCCCTCCGGTAGAATGAGGCTTACACTCTGGATGAGAGAAGAACTGTATCCTTCCTTCATCTCACCTGATATTTATGACCTACATTCTGATGGGGTTGGGATAGACGAGAACCCAAAACATGACTCTCCTAGTGCCTGCCTACCTTCCAGTGCAGGAGACAATGATGACGAAGCAAATTCATACTCCGTGTGCAAGGTGGTTTCTGCGCTAATATGAAAAATAAAGCAGAGTAAAGTGGGGAGTTTAGAGACGAGATCAGGGATGTTCATTCTGCTAACATGAATTTTAGCGGACACTTAATGAAATGAGTTAACTTGGAAGGAAAGTCTGGATCCAAGGATTTCTGCTGATGAATTGTACACTAGGATATGAGGGTTACCATGTCTTGCTTGGACAGTGGTAACAAAGACTTGGCCACTGAATGGCAAAAGAGAATTCTAGAAAATAACAGGTGGGATAGGCTCTAGCTCGTGTTCTACTACACATTTTAATTTAACCCATGAATTACATACAAATATACCCAATCTTATAGTCTAATTTTTCATCTGGGTACAGTAAGTTTTTATTCAGATGTTAACTTGATATTTGATTGGTGAGCTTGAATGTGTCTCTTTCTTAGGACGTAAAAACCCTGCTAAAATAGTTACTGGCCTTGCA
The DNA here is from genome assembly GCF_016509475.1 of Prionailurus bengalensis. NCBI lineage: Eukaryota > Metazoa > Chordata > Mammalia > Carnivora > Felidae > Prionailurus > Prionailurus bengalensis. The sequence continues at coordinate 230,942,948 of NC_057343.1, forward strand.
AATGTATTTCATATCCTCTATGACCTAAAATAAATATAAATAATTTGTGTGGAAGGCATTCTTAACTAGAAATTTATGGTTATATTAATAAAACTCAAATTTCCACAGAATTTTAATAATCTTCTATTTATAACGATGCATACAATGTCTCAGTGAGATTCAAATAGCACCCTATCTGTATGTGAGATGCATGTACTAGCCAATTTTTTTTTTATCATTTACAACAGTTAGGGGAAAATACACTTTATAGAATATTATGCTAAGCTAAGATTCAAATGAAACATTAAATAAACAACAAATTTATCCATAGCAAGCTTTTGTTCCTTTAAATCATAAGGAGTCTATTCCAGTAGTATAGACATGCAAATTCAATGACAACACTAAAAACCATTTCAGAAAGAATCGTGATGCCATTCAAAGAATAGAATGTTCTGCCAGAATGCGGTTTTAATTTATGGCGTCTGATAATCTTTTTCCTCTGTAATACATACAGAGCTCTACTCAGAGCGGAAACTTCTATTTTACAGGCACTAGAATGACTAAATTACTTTCATCGTCTAAATTCAGTGTATGCTTTGAATTATATTATTTGGTACAGTGTAAATATAAAATGGGCACCTTGTTTTTACCTTTAAACAGGAAAAATAAAATTCCCTCAAAGCTTCTGTATACAAACAACTTCATGATGATGGGAGATAAAAATATACTTTGTAAAATTTAAATTTTTTTAATGTTTATTATTTTTGAGAGACAGAGACAGAGCACGAGCCACAGAGGGGCAGAGAGAGAGGGAGACACCGAATCTGAAGCAGGCTCCAGACTGTGGGCTCCCAGCACAGAACTCGATGCAGGGCTCGAACCCGTGGACTGCGAGATCATGACCTGAGCCGAAGTCAGACACTTAACTGACTGAGCCACCTAGCCACCCCTACTTTGTAAAATTTAAATTCGAAGGTACAATAAAGAAACTACTCTTCAAACATGTCATGAATACCTTAATTCAAGGAAGAAGGCAGACTCAGTTCACTGTTCCTTTTACCCTCTCTCTGTGCTCTCCCTGATGAATGCGTTGTCGCTACAGAAAAGGCAAACAGAGAACAAGAGTAATATAGGTATTAACTCATGCTGGATAGTTTTCATTTGACCCTTATATCTTCAATTGAGATTTTCAGGACTTTAATAGAAGTCTTAATTAATTAATTAATTTCTAATAATAGAAGCCTAAAATAACATCTATGGAAAGAGTTTTAAAGTAAATAATTGTTTGGGGGAGCCTGGGTGGCTCAGTCGGTTAAGCATCTGACTTCGGCTCAGGTCATGATCTCGCGGTCCGTGAATTCCAGCCCCACGTTGGGCTCTGTGCTGGCAGCTCAGAGCCTGGACCCTGTTTCGGATTCTGTGTCTCCCTCTCTCTCTGACCCTCCCCCGTTCATGCTCTGTCTCTCTCTGTCTCAAAAATAAATAAACGTTAAAAAAAAATAAATAATTGTTTGGTTTCAGTGCTAAAATTTAACTAGACACGCACCAAGCAAAAATGTTCTCCGATACTTCTTCCATACCTTCTGAACAAGATCTCGATACGCACTTTAACGATAACAACAAAAAACTACTATCTGGAGTTATCATTGTTGATAACCTATTGTTACTGAAAGCTGAAAAAAGGAATGTGGAAGAAGTGTTTATGGCACACTGCACCTCCCAAAAGTAGAACACACTTTCCTTTAGTATTTGTGAACGTTTTTTGTTCACCAAGACCCCACAATGGGCCATAAAGTAAGATTCTAAACAACGAACCTCCATACTTATAGCTCCATCTTAACGTAACCATATATCCACCTTTCTACCCTCAATTTTCATACAGATGCCTCAAAAAACCAATACATCCCAAGTCAACTGGATATTCTTTACCCACTGTGATGCGTCTTTGTTCTATTACTTGAGAACATTCAAAAAGAAAAACAAACAGGATAGGTAAGACTCAGAAGGGCTAACTCTAAAGAATGAGTAAATGAGTAATCTTTGAGATGTAAGCAAATTCATAAGGTATTAGTGAGAGGTGATGAGTAATCAAATAAAACATCTCATAAGAAATGGGCCAAGTCTGTAAGATACATTAGGTTTGCATAGTAAGTTAGCAATCTGTAAGATATGTTAGAGACATATACGTAAATGGGAAATATAATTTAAAAACAATAGATAAGGCAAACCAGAGTGTTACTTATAGACAGAAAAATTGGAAAGGCCAAATCATAAGTTCTGAATCTTGCCTCTTCCAGAGAAACAGCTATGTCATCCTCAGCTTCATTGGGTGACACCCATTATCATCCTATTCTGGCCCCAGGTTCTCCCAACAAACTCAGATGACACTAAGTGCTGTTCACACACTCATTGGAAAGTGACAACCGTAAACAGTGGGTTGGCTCCAGGGGCAATTTGCTCCAGCACCTTCTTTAACCCCAATTATCCCCCTTTTAATCACACCGCCAGTGGCAGAAACTGGTGCATCTGAAGGAGACAGGACCTATAAGAGTTGGGTAACACAGGATGCAGGTAGCTTGGTCTTTCCATCCTTCTGCAGCCTACCCTAAGGTTGCTAACTCACCCAGTCTCTTCCTTCTTGCTCTGTTTTGTATGTTAAAAAAGAACTAAAGAAAGCATGTAATGCTAGCCTCTTAATCTAGCCTGTGAACATTTCTAGAATAGCTTGCTTCATAGTACAGTTGGGAAGCTACTGAGCTAGTTTTCCCTACCACACTCCCCACCACAATTCTCTCTCGTATATTTTCTGTCTCTCTAAATGGCACCAACATTCATATAAACCACTCTTCTTTTAGAAGTACTTCCAACAATGGATGTTATTGTTGCGGTCAGGGATTTGTCATACTTCTATTCCTCAATTCCTTCCTGACATTTCTGACTGAGTCAAGTCACATATTAATTCTCAGAGCCTTGAAGTTATTAGATATTATTTGAAAACTGTCCGGCGCATTCTATGAAGCAGGAGCCACGACTTCATTGCCAACATTGTATTGCTCACATCCATCAGAGTGCTTGGTACTGGAACATGCTGCCTATATTCCCCCTTTGCTAAAGAAACGCTGACTAGTCTTGCACACACTAGGAATTTACAATAGGTACAGAGCTGACTGGACCAGAAATGGTCTCTAAAGAGAGACTGGAGTGCAGGGGCATTTTTGCCTTGACAAGAAAGTAATGCCAGTGTGACAGGACATACTGATAATAGTAATAGAGGTTGAAGTACAGCTTGTCTTTTGTTAAAAAAGAAGTCACTTCATGCTGTGAAACTCGACATGCAAATGAATGTACCAAATTCATTGAAAGTTCGACTTTAATCTATTTTGACTGTTAACCCAGATGGCTGAGGGATATTTTTTTTAAATCTTTCCTTTTTTTTCCTCTTCACCATTAGAAGCAGCTCTGAAATTACTAACAATTGATAGTCCTTTATTTCAGCTTTCCCATTTTAGAAATGATTAAAATGTTCAAGTAATTTATGTTCTATCTGTATTTCTAATTAAGAATTCGAAAAACCAACCGTGGGAGCAAGTTTCGGTGGAACCACCATGTCTTTTAACATTTTGAATTTTAAAACAATTTTTCTCTACACACATCCCTATAGAGAAATCTATTGATACATTGGAAGCCTTAAGCCAAAGTAATAATTTTCAAAATAGGACTTAAGTTGAAGCAAATACTTGATACTTTCCAATGTTCCATAGGAAACTGACCACTTAAAAATTGCAGAAGATGTTAGTGATTGAGCTAATAATTATGACTCTTGTTAAATAAGTCGTGTTAGTTCTTGTGGGTTGGTCCACATATGTATTCAATTTTGAGTTAAATTTAGCCACAGACTATAAAATGTTTATTTATTATGGTGTGTGAATTTTTGTGAGTTTCTCAACTACCTTTAATGTTGTAAAATCTCAGCTTGCTCATTATAGTTTTCCCAGAGAAATAGGACTTTCTGACTCATTTTGTTCCTCCAATGACAGTTTTCACAAATATAATTCCTTGGCACCCCTCTTTTTTTTCAGGTTTCCGGTAATCATATCTATTCGAAAATCTTCAATTGGGAGTCAATTAACCCTCTACTAAGTTTCACCTTTGTGTGTTCATACGACTGCTCCCATGGTAACTCCTCTACAGCAACAAAACCCCCAATTAAAGGCAACCAAAACTGATCTTACTCAACATCTCTACACCACTGTTAGAATAATATACCTCATTCACAGTTCTGACTGATGTATTACTCTGCTCAGATATCATGTGTTGCTTATCATTTCTATTCAATAAGGTTTCCTGTTATTAAGGAAGGAACGCCACAAGTCATTCCTAAAAATCTCTTATTTTCCCTTACTTTTCACTACACGCCCTCGAGAATTCTACCTTCTGGCCAGAGAGCAGGTGTATCTTCTTCCAGGGAACATCTAACAGTTACTCACAGACCCATGGCTTCAATCACCCATTCCATATGTTTGAAATGCCTTTCTGAATGCACCTAAAATTATGATGGTTTACCTAAAGTTGAACATCCAATTAAATGCACTCTCCTTTATCCTGAACATATTAGAAAGGAGATGGAAATTCCTGTAAGAACTCACAAACTCTATGTATTTCATTTAGGTTTCTGACCACAAGTTGCCTTGTTAGTTTTTCCTTCTTTCACTTCCTTTGCTAGATCATAAAGTACTGAGACTAGGGATATTATCTTATTCATATATAAATTCTTCACAGAACCTAAAGCTGTGGTAAGTAGCAGAACATCTTGCAAGCACTCAAATATTTATTTGTTGAGTAGATGAATAATGCAGCAAGTACATAAAAATGAAGGCGACGACATCAAGACTGTTTCACAAATGCATCCACCATCAAAGAGTTTACTATCCCAGCAATCATACATTCTGGAAAATAGTTGACTGGAGCCTCTTGAAGTTTAGTGAGGTAATTTCATTATTTTTAAAATAGGTTTCTGGTTCGTATCATTTCAAACCAATAATAAATTTAAACATAAAGTCATACACATCATGACAAATCCAAAAGGTACAAAATAAAGTGGACACTAACTTGGTTTCTCAAACCCTTCATCCAGTCCCACGTGCCATGCCAGAGAGGTGGCTTATATTATCAATTCCATGTGTTTTCCCAGAGATAATTTACAAATACACAAGTTTAGCTCTGCATATTCTTTTGCCCATTTATAAATATTAGCAGAGTTATGAAATATTCTGCATCCTGTTTTTCCCCCAAAGAATCGTTTTGGAGATTAATATATATATACTGTCTTCATAATTTATGTTCTTTAGTGATTTTGCCATGATCTATCACTACTTGATTAGATATTTATTAAGAAGCATGTAGAGGGTTTTTTTTTTCCACTCTGCTGTTATTACAAAAACTTGCCACAATGGATTATTTTTGTACGTATCTATAGTAAAACTGTGAAATAAATTTCTTGGATAGGAATAACTGATCAAATTGTTTATTAATGTTATTTTATATGTATCACCAAATTTTTGTGCATATGCTATATTATTTATCTATTGCCACGTATCAAAATACCAGATGCAAACTTATGGGCTTAAAAAAAATGTACATTTATTTTCTCACAATTTCCATGGGACAGAAGCCCAGGCATGGCTTAGTTGAGCTGTCTGTAAGACTGCAGTCAAGATGTCATCTGGGGCCAGGATCTCTTCTGAATGCTCAACTGGGGAAGAGTCCTCTTCCAAGGTCAGTCACCTTATTGGAAAACTTCATTATCTTGAATTTGAGGATAGCGTGCCTCACTTTCTTGTGGACTGTTGACTGAAGGCCTTGCTCAGCTCCTAGAGGGCAAACCCTGTTATTTGTATCTCTGGGCCCCTCAACTGGCTGTTTGTGTCATCAAAACCAGCAAACCAAGAATCTCTCAGCAAGATGGGCACTATATCTTACATGATGAAATCATATACATGAAACCATGTACATCCTGTCCCCTTTGCCGTATTCTTTTGCTTAGGAGGAAGTTATAGGTCAAACCACCACTCAATGGGATTACTCATGGGACTGATGACCTCAAGGAAGGGATGATGAGGGACACCTCAGACTCTTCTGGCCACCAGAGACACACCAATTTAGAGTTCTCTCGCATGTGTGAGAGTGCCACCTACTCCATACCCTCACCAACAAATGTATTATCAGGGTTTTTTCATTGCTGCCCATCCGACAGCTAAAATCAAATGCTATTTTATTGTACTTTTAATTGGCATCTCACTTATACCATGTGAGATAGATATAGCATCTTTTCACATATTTAAATGAAATAAACATTTCTCTCTGTGAACTGTCTGTTCTTAGATGCCCACTTTTCTACATGTTAATTGGTTTCCTTTGTATTCTTTCTGTATTAGTCTCTAGGAACCATCTACACAGTTTTAAAAGCCATTCATTTCTTATAACAGTGCAATATTGATTTTTATTTGGTCATTTGTTTTTAGATTCTAAAGATTCTCCTTCCTACGCCGAGATTTTGTTCCTTCATTTTAAGAGAGTTAAAAAAAAAAACAACACCTACATAGTTTGAGTTTTGCTTCATTAAACGGAACTGAATCTGGGTGGATGAAAGACTCAAATACAAAAAAAAAAAAAATTACTAAAGAACAAAAATAGCACCGCAGGGGAGAATTCTTAATTTATAATCTCCCAGGAATGGAGTTTATCAACAAGCCCATTTTCCAGAGTTCTATGCTAAGTAGGGTAGGAAAGTGAGCTCAAGTTACATACATGGGCTACACCACCAGTGGAAGCAACAGGCCCTCGGGCATAAAAATTATTAGGACTCTCAAAGAGAAACCAGGCCTGTTTTCCCCAACAGGGCAATCCTGCCTGGCTGAGCCCACTCACCACTAGGGGAAGCCATTTCTAGCCCTCTTGTTGCCTGGAGGTTAAGAAATCTGGACCCCAAAGTCACATTTTCAACAATGTCATCTTTCTTGTCTAAAATTCCAACATTCACCATACCTTAATCTTATTTTCCTCATATTTTTTCCTTAGTTTTTTGTTCACTAAGATATTTTCTACTTAACTTGCCTTTTTACTTTTGTCTCCCTATGAACATTAAGTTCCACCACAAGGATTTTGCCCACTTTTGTCAGGGCTGATTCTCCAGAATCATGCACAGCACCTGTCCACATACCACAGTGAGTACTTAATTCCACTCTCTTTAATGAACAATTGAATGAATTAATAAAAGAGAAACAAGGTAAAGATAAAATGTGAAAGCCTCTAAGTGGAATTCACTCCTACTGTCTTAAAACAAATAGATATAAAATGAGATGCCCAAATTAAGCATGATCAAGATAAAAAGAAATGGATGTTATTAACCATATATAGCCTTACAATAAATATATCTGCATAAAAACATGATACAGGCATGTATCATGCCTGATACAGAAAGCAAATGTCTGCAAGTAACACAGAGTGAAAGAAGTTACCCCAAGTGCTTTGATAAATCAAACCTAATAAAAATATGAAGCAATAAATCAATAAATTGAGAGCTTCAAATTATGATAAAACAATGAAATGTAAGCAAAAGGAAATTGTTTTCCAAGAGAAGTAAGTTGTTAATAATTCACATTTAAAATCCATAAAATAAATCAGGAGTAGCAAAGAACAGAATATACAAATTTGAAAGGAACTTGAATTGACATAATATTAAAATTACTCTAAATTCATTTTACAGGTCTCCAAAGAGTTGTTAACAGCCAGGGGGCAATTTCTGCCTGAGACTGACAGATATTTAGAGCTTGATATATTCCAATAGAGAATATAATTCCTCCATGAGAAAATACGAATAATCTATTTGCATTGGGCCCTTTTCTCCTCCTCATATTATGTTGTTGTCTTACAGAAGCCTTACGTAAAATAGCAAAGATGGTCCATTTACACAAATTGTGACTTATTTTCCTTGGAAAGTCAATGTAATCTTCACTTAGATATACTTTCCTTAATTTAATGCTTTAAATTCATCTTGTAGAAATCAGAAGCTTTGTTATAGAATTCTCAAATAGCCTCCTGCCATTGAAATTTTTTGCTACCTAGACACTTTGAGAATTCTTTGTGGTGCACCTGGACAGCTCACACAGTTGAGCGTCCAACTCTTGATTTCGGCTCAGGTCATGATCTCACAGTTCATGACATAGAGTCCCACATCAGCCTCTGCTTGGGATTCTCTCTCTCTCTCTCTCTCTCTCTCTCTCTCTCCCTCTCTGCCCCTTCCCTGCTCGTGTTCTCTCTCTCTCTCTCTCTCTCTCAATAAATAAACATTAAAAAAGTATTCTTTATATCTAATTTTTATTCCATGATTTTTTTTTTAAATTTTTTTTCCCAACGTTTATTTATTTTTGGGACAGAGAGAGACAGAGCATGAACGGGGGAGGGGCAGAGAGAGAGGGAGACACAGAATCTGAAACAGGCTCCAGGCTCCGAGCCATCAGCCCAGAGCCTGACGCGGGGCTCGAACTCACGGACCGCGAGATCGTGACCTGGCTGAAGTCGGACGCTTAACCGACTGCGCCACCCAGGCGCCCCTAAAATTTTTTAAATAAAAATAAAATTCCAACAAACCAAGGCAATTCCACGCGCCTGGATAACCAGAGCAATAATGTCCTTGAATCTGGTATTTAATTCAAAAATCACCGACCAGAGTCAGCTAAGGCTTGGCTTACCAACCCTAGGAAGCCAGTACCCAAACACCACCTTACTGTCATTAGTGTCCATTGATGGAACAGAAGATGAACATTCCAGAATTTTTTTTAGATGGAAAGAGAAATCAACAGAGACATGCCTTATTACTCAACTTTAGTAAGAAGAATAGAGTCCAAATGTTAACACGAAACTGACTAGGACTGCGAAGTCACATGATCATAAATATATGTTCCCCTTCATTTGCCAAAATATACTTAACAATTTATCTAAATTAAAGCAGTGATATTGACATTTTCTTAGCAGATCTGTTAGAACCTTATTTTATTACCAAAGCATCCCCAACACTTAGAACAGAATCCTGAACAAGTAAGCACTCAATCAATATTTGATGGATGGATGTAAGACATTTGATTTTAGTATTGCAACAGGTACAAGAAAGCTCTCATGAAATAATTGGTGATTAGTTCTGGAAGTAGGAGTAGAAGAAAATTTAATTTTTTTAGGCAGCAGATGGGGATTTTCACATCACAATTTTAATCATCCAAAATGCAACTTTTTCATAACAATTTAATTTTGACTTTGAATTTCATTCTGCTTGCTAACAGGAAAATGATCGATTCAATTCCAAGAAAACTCAGTAAATTATTTTTCCCAAACTTATTCCAAGGTTGAAACTTCTTAAATTGAAAATTAAAATGCAAACAATTCATTACACTCTTTATCCTCATCTTCCTCTGTCAGCCCAGTCCACATTTATCACTCTCTTGGCTACAATCACTGGACTGTGGGCACTGTAATTCTCCTTCAGTTTCACTCATCCACCTGGATCCACTAAGCCATTGCTGCCATGCAGTTCTCTGTTGTAGTTACTCTGTCCTCTGCTGCAGGGTGGGTCTTGCAGCTTCTAGAACAGGTCCACAATTGCCTGTTGGCTACACCTTTGAAATCAAGCACTCTTGGATTGTGCCAAAATTGCCTGGTGTTGCTTTCCTCATCCCACCCCGTGAAAGTTTTGTCTTGAGGAATGTGAATCACTTCTCAGAAACGTCCATCGGTAATCAAATCTACTGATGCGTCTTATGATTCTCCCCCCTTTTGTCAGCCATTTAGCCTTCTCTCATTGGGAGCTGTGAACCAAAGTCTTTCATCACTGCACAGTGTTCTCTAAGCTAGCATTTGACGTACTGGTTTCTAAAGCATGAGGCATACTGCCCAGGGGGCACTTGCAATGATCTGCATTTGAACTTCCATTTCTATTTATCTTTTTATGTTCTTTTGTATTCTTGTGTGAAATTTCCAATGAATATAATATATTACTATAGATGTTTATATGTATAATTTACAAATAAATACACAGCTACATTAGCTTTATTGCTCCAAGCCTCAATAAAATTGGGCAATCTAAAATATGACACTTGAGTTTTGGGTAGAGCATTTATGTGTCAAGCCCTGTAGGGAAGCACAAAGGCAAGTTTTCTAAAATCAAAACATTCTCTCCAACAAGAGAATGCCTTTTTCTTTAAGACCACTGTGTCCTCTGTGAATTTTAATAACCTAGTTTGCAACTCAAAGACTATAATTTCACTTTTTGTTATTTCTGTGTCTTACCAAACCTAAAATAACAGTCTCTGCATAAACTGTTTTTGTCATTTTACTTTAAAAAATTGTTGTTTCAGCAGGTTAGTCTATAATGCACTTTCTAACTTATTTTAGAGTGGGGCTAATGCTTTCTCTTCTATTCCTTTTTTGGAAAATTTCAATACTACAAAAGAGTTGAAAGAATAGTATGATGAATAGCATTTACCTAATTATTAGCATCGTTAGTATCACCAAATTTATGTGTTCTCCTTATCTGTCATTCACCATTCTGAAAATATGAAAGTGTATCACAGACATCATGTCATTTCACAAATAAATATTTCAAGATATAGCTGAAAACAAGGGCATCTAAAATACAATCACCAAGTACATGAAATTTAACACCGGAACATTATCTGAACATCCTTTTGCCACTTTTGCCAATAACATCCTTGATAACTGCCTTGTCTCACCCCAGTATTCAATTATGTGTCCCCTGCTGCACACACCTTGTATTTAGTTATCACTTGTTGTCTTCCAACGAACAAAGACTTGTATCAAAATTACTGCTTCCATAACATAACATAACATAACATAACATAACATAACATAACCAAAAACAAAGAAAAATTCAAAATTACTTTGCAATTGTTTCCATGCTTAGAATATATCACAGTGAGAGTGGGCAAACAGAATATTGTGTTCAAAACTTTCTTGGATCATGTTTTACCTGCTTTATCCTAATGAATTTGATTATATCTGAATGATCAAGATCTAAGAAGGCCTTAACTTGCCCTCCCTCAACTAAATTTAGATTTCTTCCTCACTGTAGACCTGACCTCCCTTTTCTTAGTACTTACATTAAAAAGGTTGTAATCATAAATTCTTTCTCTTCCCCTTTGAGATAGAAATCTTCTGCATGCCAGGAATGTTCTAAAGGACCTGGGAGCCATTCCTTTGAAATGCAGTCATCAGGGACAATGACCTTCCTATGTGCCACTCTCTGGGAGACCATAGGGATCTGATTCTCCAAGTCGCAAAGCTACCTCCTGTGAAGAAGATAGAGCGTTGACTTTTCCTTTGGGTAAAACCAACTAACAAACACAAATCTCCTCTGATCCTTGTCATATTTAATGCTTGTCATCCAGAATTCTGAGTGTGTTCTTCACAGGAAGATTACAGATAATCCCTGCTTTCTTTTTATTCATATTTGTATTTTCTTTTGTCTATCCTCTCATTTTGAACCTTTTTGAATCTCTTCATTTTAGGTTTGTCTCTTGTATAAAGCATTCTGGAGGCTAAGGTGAAATTTCTCTTTTTTAATATTTGAGCGAGTCTCATAGGCATGTCGTTATATCACTGATTTGACTGTTCTTTATCACAATATTTTTTCTTCATATGTGTCTCTCCGTTCAGACTCTACTTAGTCATTTTGCATTATTTTGAGTCTTTAGTGATGCCTGTATCTATTCCAGAGGTTTTTGCATATTTACTAATATAGTTACAATGCCTTCAATATCCTTCTTCTTCACTTAGGTGTCTAGTATTGGGGTTCAGTTTTCTGTGATTTATTTGACTCCACTTATTAACAATGTGACAATGAATAGTCATATCATTTTCTTTTTTTTTACATTACTCATCACAGTTTCACATTACTCATACATATTTTTACATTTCTCACAGCACTATTTCTATATTGCTTCATATTGTTTTCCACACATGAATCCACATTTGTTTTAGCATGAGCTCTACAATTAGATATACTTACTTCCCCCCCATCAGCTCTTTTGGAAAAAAATTCCCTTTATTTTTGGTTAGATGAACAGATCTCTCTTTGATATTTTTCATGAATACCATACTCCCTGAATTTTTGCCTACTGAATTTTTCTCTGAAGCCTTGGAATATGAATTATAGCTTGGATGGATATAAAATCTTTTTTCATACTTTCTTTTCCTTATTTTATTGAAAATGCTGAAGTTCCTCTTGATTTGTAGATCTCATTTAAGTCTAATGCCAACTTGATTTTCTTTCCTTTGTAGCTGACTTGGACTTTTTGCCTAAGGCCTGGAGAATTTACTTTCATTTATTATTAATATCATTTTATCAGAATATGTCTTGGTCTTGAGAGCTCTAGGTCAATTTTTTTCCAGGTACATGGTGGCCCCTTTAAAAATAAATTCAGGTCTTTTATTTCCAGAAACAAACTTTGGATTACAGTATTAAATATTTTTATGCAGCATTCATTTTTCCTCCCCCAAGTTCCACTAAAAATATAACTGATTTTGTTACCTAGTTTCTAGATAGATCATTGCTTTTCAGATCCATTTTAAATCATTAAAAAATTTATTTCCTTCATTATTTTGTTCAACATCTTTATTATGCGTTTGGTCAAATCTAATTCCTCTTTGGCAATTTTGCATTTTAATCCAAAGTAATGATTTTTTTCTTTTTCTTCAATTGAAAAAATTGAAAAAATTTAGCCATTAAAAAATGTTTTCAATTATTTTCTTGGTCTGTTTAAGTCTCATTTAGTATCTTCCTGATTTTTGTTTGTTTAATTTTGTTCATTTGTTTTTGGAGTTTTTAAAAAAAAATTCTGAGTAAAGATTTTCATCATGCCTATAATTGCTTATTTAAGGATATTTAATTCTGGTTCAGAGAGGGTGCCTAAGTTTTATTCTTTATAATTTGTGTGTATGGAGAATTTTTGTCACCTGATAAGGTTTAACTCTCATATCCTGTAGTCTTCTTATTGTAGATACCACCTGCTATTTTCAATATGATTTGTAATATCTTACTTGCCTAGATCAGACGCAATGGCTGTATATAGGTGGGTGGAGGTTGTGGGGAGCGGTTACTTTCAAGGTACATGACCATTGACAGTATCCATTCGTCCTTGGCTTCAAATGATTAAAAAGGTTTATGTGATATAAGATGTTCCGCACATCATTTGTATTTAACTGCAAAAGATTCAAGGCAGGCAAAAGAGCACACACCCGAATAGTTGTGGTGGACACCCATGAAAAATAAGAGGTTTAATTTCTACACCCCTCCATCCCACCAAACACAACCACCAACGAGAGCATCCTTGGTCACAAGAGGTGGGTTCACTTCAGATTATAGCTACAAACCTATGCATTGAGTCTCATAGTTACCACTTCTTATAACTAGATTCCACTTCCTTAGTACCACATGAACCAGTTGACATAATTCAGCTATCTTAACTAAAAACACTCAGCAGGAAGTATTGCAAATAGACTCACGTACATGTTGTGCCACAAACTTGGTACAGGATTCAGGTGGCCAGCATTTTCCTACAGACACCTACACCCTATAGTCTAATTATGAGGGCAGAGGTTTTGTGGGCAAGGCTTAATGACTGAGACTGCAAACTTATTGAATATCATTGCAAAATATTTCCCAGCAACTCATATTCCTCAAATGCAATTTTTAGAAATGTACATGCATCCATCCATAATTAAAATTAATTTTTAGCAAAAGATAAATTTATTCTCAAATATGAATGGCCATAAATCTGCCACATTGTGATAATATTAAATAAGTAATGCTATCTCTTGATATCTGATATAATCTTCATGAGTCTGGTTGGGTTATTTTTAAGTTTCCTTCCAGAATTTTAGTTAAATTACTTCTCAATATTACTTCTCAATGGTCAGAGAAGACATATTACAGACATCTGCTACTGTCGCTTCCCTTGTAGAAAAGCCAATTCCCACATCACAAAACTCTGTGAAGGCAAGCATTTTCAACTCCTGTGTTTACTGTTGAATCCTCACCTTCCCAGACAGGTGACTGAGGCACAGAATTTGCTCACTGAATATTTTTTGAATGTTAAGCAAATGTTTAAATCTAATCACAGGATATATGGTCAAAATTGATTTGTTTTTATTCTGTTGGAAAGAAAAGACTCTGGATGGTACCTACATCAGTATACAATATCCAAGTTGGCTTAATAACTATGTTAGCTTTATAAAATGCTTAGGTGACAGCCTGAAGGATGTTTTTAACAACATAGCTGCATTTAGCATTGGAGAGAACTCAGGGGGAGTTTAACTAGATAATACTCATGTCAGTAATATCTAACCCTTGAAACTAGGTAATGTGTTCCATATTGGGAAGAATAAGTTAGTAGGAGGGTAAACATAGACATGGCTTGATGCAGGGCATTGTGCCTGTAAAATTGCATGTCTATTACCTAAGAGTTACATAATAAATAAAGCAACACAACACAAGGTACAAAGGGCCTGAGTGAATGGTTGGAGAAAAGAAACTTAAAACACCATCTCAGGTAACATTCCTGAGAGCCCTGCAGTTTAGGAATCAAAATCCTTGCAGCTGAAAACTATAAGAAAAGTAAAATGAAATCCTATGACCTTATTGGTACCAGGGGGCTGCCAAAAATGTCAAAGGAGCAAGGCACCTGTTATGGGCTTGTCCCCAGAGCATGGAAAATAATATCCCCAATCAAGCATGCCATGTACTGTGATCTTTGTTATGGCTTTGGAAGACTTACACTTGGTGACACAAATCAGTTAGATACTTTTAACAGCCAAGAAAAGTGACAGTTCCTAAGAACAACTATCACAGCCAAGAAATTTATTCTTCTCTCAGAACAAGCCGAAACACTCTCACACCCAGGATCGCAGTCTTGGAATGCCCTTTTGTGAATTGTCAAGTTTGAGAGAGTAGCTTTTGTTACACTGAACAAGCTTTGCTTGCAGAAGGAAGCTATGAAATCCCCTTGCTAAGCTGCTGTAGGAACGGAGTATGAATTACAAGATGTGAAATTGAATAACAAACTCAATTTTTCTATTATAGTATTTTGGGGCCTGATCATTACCAAGTACTTAAAAATTGTTTTTAATCACTAAATATACATTATACATCAGTTTAGTCAGTAAGCTACCGAGTAATCTCAAATGAGGAAGGAAATCCATACTACAGATCTGATTTCATTTTTGGTAATTTTCCATTTTGTCTTCCTGGAAGCGTTTTCATTAGCAAACTTTCAAGCCATGGAAAGTTACTGGTCTTTTTCAGGAATGAGTGTGAGGCGGGGGCAGATTGGTTCCAGAACACTCCCAAGATGCCCAGTTGCCCTTCAACCCTTTCTGTCTACTGGCTCTTCTCCCACCACTTTACACAGCTGGGAGCCTAAAGTCACTGTGCTGCTGGTCACAGCGTCGGTCACAGGGAACACGGTGCTCTGGGCACACGTTTCTGTCCTCACATGTCTCAGCAAATGCCCCCAGGTAGCCCCAGGGGAGAGATATCACAGCACCCCTTGCTTGCCTTGGTGACCACTGCATCCAAATATTGATGGGGAATTAGTGTTCACAAGAAGGGGAGGAAACACTAAGGAAAGAAGAATTTAAGGGGTGCCTGGGTTGAGTGTGAGACTCTGTATTTCAGCTCAGGTCATGATCTTAAGGTCGTGGGATAGAGCCCCAGGTTGGGCTCCACACTGAGCGTGAAGCCTGCTTAAGATACTCTCTCTCTCTCTCTCTCCTTCTCTCCGTTATCTCTGTCTCAAATTAAAAAATAAATAAACAAAAAAGAAAGAAGAATCTAAGACTCTATGCTACAACTGTAAGTTGCGGGGAGAAGTGACGTGGGAAGGCAGGAAAGAGAAACTGTCCGACATAAGGGTCCGGGGACCTATCTCTGGAGTCAGAACGACCAGGATTGGAGCTGATGCCAGTGTTCGCTTAAGGGTAGTCTTAAGAAATTGCCATATTGCCCTGAAACTCAGTTTACTCATCTGTCAAATGGAGAACGAAACAGAACCAAAATCGTGATGATCATAGAGTTGTGGGAAGGATTAAATAACCCAAAACATTGAAACTACTGATGTCATAATCTGACCCAAAGTCTGTGATCAATACATGTTAGCAATTACTAATTTGATTACAGTGGCCCAAGGGGACACTTTTTCAGGTGGATCATCTCAGCAGTGGTGAATCCTGTCACAAGCCCCACAGTCAGTACCGTCTACCTCTGTGCATCTCACCTCCTAACAAAAGTTGCTCTTGTCCTGCTCTCCACTCAGAAGAATGACTTTTCCAAACTGGTTGTTTAATCTAAACCAAGCGTCCCTTGCAGTTGGATCCAGAAGGTCTAGATATTTTGCTCCACGAATCCTGCACAGGCTTTAACAATTCAAGCCTGGGAAAAGTTCGAGGTCTCTCTCCCACCAGAGTAAGAAAGCTTTCCTAATTCCATTCCCACAAAACTGATGGAGTCTCTGCCCCACATCATGGGCTGGAGATGATCTCTGTCTTTACCTCGCTTGCCCCTCTCTGCTTGGAAATCTGTTCCCTCCTCTCCCCAGTGGTGGGCTCATTATTCAAATATATTCCTCTCCTTGGCAGTTCCCTCCTGTATGCAAAAATACAGGCTGGAAATGGCCCTTCGGAAGGGACCAGCTTGTTTCTTGGAAAAGTGCCTGCATCTCCCAGGAGGTGGCCAGGGGCTTATGTGGAAACATCAAGCAGTGTTAAAGGAATAGTGTTTTCTGGGGTGCCTGGGTGGCTCAGTGGGTTAAGCATACAGCTTCAGCTCAGGTCCTGATCTCACGGTTTGTAAGTTTGAGCCCTGCATCAGGCTCTGTGCTGTCAGTTCAGAGCCTGCAGCTTGCCTTGGATTCTGCGTCTCCCTCTTTCTCTGCGTCTCCCCCACTCTTGCTCTGTCTCTCAAAAAATGAACAAGTGTTAAAAAAATAAATAAAATATTTTAAAAGAAGGAATGGTGTTTTCTTTCTTCTAGCTTCAGACTTTTTTTCCTCTAGGTAACAAAAGAAGAGACAAATCACAAATTCATCTAACTTTTTGAAATAAACTAGAAAGAAGAACAAAATTATAATAATCTGTTAAATTATATATTTCTCAGATTTGTGTTCTTTTGTGTCCCCATCACCCACTCTCAGCAGTGCTGTGAGGAAAGTAAAGGTTTTGTTCTTTTTAAAAGTTTGTTTATTTTGAGAGAGGGAGCATGAGTGGGGGAGAGGCACAGAGAGAGAAGGAGAGAGAGAGAATCCCAAGCAGGCTCCACACTGTCAGCTCAGAGCCCAACGAGGGGCTCAAATTCACGAACCAAGAGATCATGACATGAGCTGAAGTCGGACACTTAACCGACTGAGCCACCCAGGAGCCCTGGAGAGTAGGGATTTATTATCATCATTCTACTGAATAGGAAAATAAGCCCTGGAGAGTTAGGTGAATTTTTCAATATTAAGACTACTGAATTCTGGCCATAATTATTTGGTCATATAAATATATTTTTTTTACTTTAAAGGTATTAACCTGATTATCAAATTATTTATATATTATTCATGTCTTTTATCCACATATGTGTATATATAAGTATGGTATGAATGTAAAATCTGAAAATACCAACATGAGATGCAAAAAGTCTCATAATTTCTGATCCCATTAATAATTAAAACATCGGTATTTATTTTTAAAACTGGTACTTATGATTTTTTATGGTACACTTTTGTAGAATTTAACTTTTATTCCTAAGTTTTATGTTGAACCACATGAAATTGCCATTTGTGATAATCCTTGAGCTATATAAACAGAAAAGTATTATGATTCAAACTGATACATAATATCAAGATTATATGAAGTACCCCCAACTTGGACATCTTAGTATAAAAAAATCTACATAGATGAAACTATCCAAAAGGGGAGAACGGACAAAAAGAGATCAATTTTCATCATCTCTTTCACCTTCCCTCCTGACCCACCTCAGCCAGAATATTATGTGCCGATCAATTTTGAAGTCTAGGGATAACAGGCATCCCTCAACATATATATTACTAACCCCCAAAATATGTTCTATTACAAAAATTCACCAAAGAACAATAATGAGGTCCATTATATGCCAATTTACTTTTATGAAAGTGAAAACTACCTTTGGCCACTTAGGAAATCCTGTGAAACATAGGTTCTGGATTGATATACCAATTTCTTCAAGGATATAAGAATCAAATGTTAAAATTAGAAATGTGTTCTCAATAATTGTGGATTGAATTCAGCAAAGAAAAACTGTTTTTATGACTTATTTAGAGCTAAACATGGGGGGAGGTATTATTTACAGGCTGACCACACTGGTTCTGGACTCAGGTGAACAGTAGGAAAAACACTTCCCAGAGAGTTGCTGCCGGCTGGATAGACCACTTGGGAACTGTGAACCTGTGAGCCAACATAAGGAGAAAAACATGAGAGTCGTTTAAGAAGAGAAGAACACTTAAGAGCATGATTTCAAAATGCCTTCAATATGCCCCCAAGTGTGAACTTTGATCCTTTGCATATTTAAGCAAAGGCTGCAGAAAATGACTGGCATAGTTGAAGAAGTCAGCAAGAATCAGTTGTGACAGTAGCTGATACGATGACCAAAAACAGGCTGGATGACTCCAGAACAGCAAAGTGGAAGGATTGTCATTAGGTTTCCCATTCACTCCCATATTTTTCATTCCATGAATGCTGCTTATGGACAGTCCTCAACTTGCTTAATGGCCTCAATATAGAAAATCGAGCAACTCTCATTCCAAGATGGAGAGCCCACATTTCTTTGCCAAGACGACTCATCCTGGCAGGAGGAGGGTGGAGAAAAGGACAAAGCACTGAAATGCATAGACAATTTAAAAGAACAGAGGGCTATACCGTAATTCATTGAGTTTAAGATGGCATATATTTTATGAAGCACCATGATTTTATGTTGCACTAAGAGGAAAAAAATAATGATGTCAGAGTATGAAATAATTTTCCCCAAATTTAAGTTTAAAAGAGGTTTTTAAGAATTATTTAAACAAAAAAAAATTATTAATAATCTCTCTCATTCATAGGCAGCAATTAAAATATAAACAAAATAGAGATTAGCCCCAAAAGACAATTAAAGATATTCCTCCCACAATGAATATTTGCGTTACCAAAATATATTTATCCACCACTCTATTTCAGAGCCATTTTCTCTCCATAGTGATTTTTCTTTAACGCCAAGTCATAGTGTAAGCTTTTGAATATATTTCAAAAGACAATTAAACTTATTGCATGTAGTTTAAGTCCAACCAAAGAGAGGACAATATGAACAGCCAGGATGACGTTTATCACAGCACATGAGATATGACAACCACAAAATAACAGCCTCTTCAGTAATAACAGCAGTAGCCTCAATCTTAAGAAAAATCCCATGAACACAAATGTGAAAATATAGGAAAAAAACTTAGAATAGATGAAAAAAACAGGTATACTAATAACTTCAAGATATATGTGTATAAAGCATTAAAGAATTCAAGACCCCTGAGTGATCTTTTATTTTGCATAATTGTAATAAACTACTGTTTTTAAGCCCAATCTCATGCAAAAACAGCAGTTTCACTACACCCAACAAAGTAGCTAAAATGATTAATAATGTTAAGTTGCATTGAGTATGTAGAGCGATAAAAACTCCCTTACGTATCTAATTGGGGTGTAAAACTGAACTCCTAAGTTTGAAGTCGTTTGGGGGTTTCTAATAAAGTGAAACATACTCCTATTCTATGACCTAGCAATTGCACCACTAAAGTGATTCTATCAGTCTATACAAGCATGTATCTATGAGTGAGTGTATCTACCCACACAAGAACTTGTTCATGGATGAGTGTATCTACCCACACAAGGACTCATACTCATAGCAACAGTACCATTATCAGCCCAAAGTAGACAACTCAAACATCTATCAAGAAGTAAATGGAATATTTCCACAACAAGAGCTGTTCAGGCTAAGACAAATCTCATACAACATGGAGGTCAGAATGTCAAAATAGTTACTTTCAGTGTGTGTGTGTGCGTGTGCATGTTGTACAGACTGGGAAAGTGTATGAGGGACTCATATAATCCTGAATATGTTCTACACCTGAATCTGGGTAGTAGCTAAACCTGTGTACATATGTACATAAAGACAGTATATGAGAAAATTGAACTATATACTTCAGAGTAGCATAGTGTATGTACTCTACTGGATGTATGTTTTCCGCAATTTAAAAATGTTAAAATTAGAGACACCTTGGTGGCTCAGTTGGTTGAGTGCCTGACTCTTTTTAAAAAAAATTTTTTTTCAACGTTTATTTATTTTTGGGACAGAAAGAGACAGAGCATGAACGGGGGAGGGGCAGAGAGAGAGGGAGACACAGAATCAGAAATAGGCTCCAGGCTCCGAGCCATCCGCCCAGAGCCCGACGCGGGGCTCGAACTCCCGGACCGCGAGATCGTGACCTGGCTGAAGTCGGACGCTTAACCGACTGCGCCACCCAGGCGCCCCCTGACTCTTGATTCCTGCTCAGGTCATGATCCCAGGGTCGTGGGATGGAGCCCATGTTCGGCTCTGCACCGACAGGGCAGACTTGGCTTAGGATTCTCTCTCTCCCTCTCCCTGTGCCCCTGCACCACTCCTGCTCACTCTTGCTCTCCCTGTCTCTCAAAGTAAATGTAATAAAAATTGTTTAAAGATTCTCTCTTTTGCTCTGCCCCTTTCTCCTACTTGTGTACTCTCTCTCTATAATAAATAAAAATGCAAAAAAATAAGAATATTAAAAATAATTTATTCAAATTGTCTGAAATTATTTATTTCCTGGAACCAATTCACCATTCTTCACTTTGTTACAGATCATAGATACATTCGAGTTGCTTACTGTCCAAACTAACTCTCTAAATAGGCTTAGTATGGTACAAATTATTTATCTTTTACTTGACATGAGTTAAGTTGGATTGTTTTCCCTTAGCAGCAAGTTGAGACCAACAAATTAGCCGTTGTGTGTTAGGGTCAACATATAGGCAAATATATTTTGAGCATGGACCTGGATGTAGTCTTTGGGGTATTGGAGAAGAAAAAAAATACTCAAAAAGGGGACAGAAATAAATCCAGGAAGTTGTCCATTTAAAATATATGTTATGAGGAATGACAGTAGAAAAAGTGAGAGATTTTTCTATCTACTTACTTTTTACAAGTGCAGTCCAATAATGTGAATACGCTGGTTTAAATATGTTAGTAAAGTAGGTTTTGTCAGCATGTCTTATACTGTTTGCTTCTCTACTTAAATGCAAAGTGCAAAAATGCAGGTCTGATTTCACGTGGCCTTCCTTAGTGGAATGGCTGCTCTCTTCCCCCGGCTGATATGGGGAAGGTAGAACCTACCTAGAGAGTAATCATGAGGCCGTGCACAATGTCGAAATGTACAGATTCATCGATTTCACAGTATAATTTTCTGGACATTTTCCTAAAGGAAAGTACTTTTAAAGATATGTGATGCAACATAACTTTTAAGTGAAAATTAAAAATATCTAAGCATTTAAGATCTGGGAGCTGGTTAAGAATTCAGAGCCTCCCTCAATGGAATACTTAGAGGGTAAATATATTTGTGTTGTCCGTGAAAGCTACTTTTTATTAAAAGAGAAACATTAAGAAGACAAAAGAATTTATAAAATTATACTGTATTACATAAATATAATTATCAAAATCCGAGAGTTGTAGATTAAACAACAGCAGTTACCTAGGAGGATAAACAAACAGTAGGAAAACTTCTAGTGCATCTAAATTTTTACAATAAGCAAAAATTGTATAGACTCAGCAAAAACTTAGATCATGATTCTTCAAAACTGAAGGAGCATGAAGGAAAACCCGAAAATCATATTTTGGTCCAATCATAAAAAACAGGTATTGTCGATAATTCTCAACTTGCCACTTCATAAATTAACAATGAAAATGGTCCGGCTATGTAATTTTTCCAACTTTCTCATGAAAAGATCAAATTTCCTCAGAAAAGAATGGGACATTACTTAAAACATTTTTGTAAAAATATATTAATTTCGTGAAAAGCCACACACTCTATAATTCTGTTTCTCTATATTCAGTTAGTAGCCACAGGAGAAAATCAATGAAAATGAAAAGTAATTTTACAATTGGCCACGTTAATTGAGAAATTAATAGCTCAGTAATAGAGCCTTCCCTTGCTTTCTCTTGAGTACATATTTCAAATCACCAAATAAACTTCTTAAGAATTTTCTATACTATTTTCTGACACCCATCTAGGGTATTAATTATGCGCCAAATATTTATTCTCTATTTATCTATTTATGTTGTTATGCTACATATTTAACATATGTCTTTATATGTTAAAGTACTGTATTTATATGTCCGATATTAGGGGAAAAACACCCACTTTAGAGTAGATGCACTTAAGTAGCAAGGTCTGTAGGTTAGGCGG
Organism: Prionailurus bengalensis; assembly: GCF_016509475.1. Taxonomy (NCBI): domain Eukaryota; kingdom Metazoa; phylum Chordata; class Mammalia; order Carnivora; family Felidae; genus Prionailurus; species Prionailurus bengalensis. Next base: position 230,965,501 of record NC_057343.1, read on the forward strand.
CAGAAAAAAACAAGTCATTTTTGGAAAAGAGGTTTTAACTGATGTTATCCATTGCTCGTTTTTTTCGGCACTTGCCGATATCCCAGTTGCTAGAGTTACCCATTCAGTTGGATACATCACACAGCCTCTGACCTCAAAAAGACAGCCTTCAGGAAGCCAAGCAATTATCACCTGGAGCAAAGCATCCTCTAATGGCAGGAGCAGAGTGCAATGGGACCCTTAGGAAAAGTTCCCAGAAATGACTGGGTTGGATGAATGAGAGTCACAGAAATAATTTACTAAGGATGTTCAAACTGCTTTAAATACCACCTCATTCATAATCATAATCACGATCATTCAAACAGAAATGAGATATCACTTCTGTTTGTAAAATCATGTTTTTAAAAAAGAATAGAATGACCTCAAATGCACATTAGTGCATGCAAATTCGTATGCTTACTCAAAGCAGGTTAATAATCTTCCAAGTAGGAACCAAGCTAAAATTATATCCATTTGATCACACGAATAAGCCAGAAAAGGAGATTAACAGTGAACTTGGAAGAATTGGATGAAAAGCAGACATAAGAAGCAATATGGGAACAAATCCATGGCAGTGGGAATCAGCAAAGTGATCTCAAATTCCTTCTCGTTTTGTTTTCTTTGGGGGTAGGGGAAAGCAATCCCACTGAAGGTCACGTTGTTGTTGTTCTTGTCGTTTTAAGGTTTTATTTAAATTCTAGTTAGTTAACATACAGTGTAACATTAGGTTCAGGAGTAGAATTTAGTGATTATTCACTTACAACCACCATTGACTCTTATTTGAGATTACTTCAGGAACTAAGAGTTTTTGAGCCTGTTGCCAAATCGGAGGGAAGATTTAACGAGTCAGGGAAATCAGCTGAGATGAACAGCAGCAGAATGAATGTATATTAAGTACCCATCCTCCACTTCTATCCTTTGTGTTTGTTTGAATCTTATAAACATCGTAAGCCTAAGAAAAAATTCTTTTTACTAAAGATGAGGAAAGGCTGGGGTCAAAAGAGGCATGAATATAACCCCAAAAGAGAAGGTAGGCAATGGTAAATGAATATGGATCTCACAAAGTTCCTCACATAACAAATATTTGTGAGAGCACACATTAGGAAATTATTTAGAAAGCTATCCTAAGTCCTAATGTCTGGATGCAAAGCCTAATTTAATAGCAAGAAAGTGTAAGCAAAGATTGAATTGATCACTGTCTGCAGAGACTTTTATGATCCTTCATTGACAATAAGGCACAGAAAGGAAATTCTGAAAACATGTCAAATCCCTGGAATTTGTTGAATGCTTTCAAGTTTCATAAACGTACAAAATATATTTTAAATTTGTATTCCCTTCTTGGAAGCAGCAGTACTTACAGGGTATTTTGGACCAAGCCCAGTGGGGTATTCATTTTTCAAACGCTGAAGTTTTAAGTGGAATCAATTTAACTTTTCTGTTAATATCCCATGATGTGAGTCATTTGTGTCCTCCCCAGTGTAACCTACAGACTCTGCTACTCAAATGTATCTACACTCTAAAATCACTCAACTCCTGGGGCGCCCGGGGGGGCCCAGTCGCTTGAGCGTCCGACTTCAGCTCAGGTCATGATCTCACGGTTGACGAGTTCGAGCCCCGCATCAGGTTCTGGGCTGACAGCTCGGGGCCTGGAGCTTGCTTTGGATTCTGTGTCTCCCTCTCTCTCTGCCCCTCCCCACTCCCGCTCTGTGTCTCTCTCAAAAGTAAACATTAAAAAATTTCTTAATCACTTAACTCCTTTCAATGTTCACTCCTCTATGGAGACAGGGGACCTGTCCATTCCCTAATTTGTATCTAATTTGAGGAACAGTGACAAGGACTCTAAACCATCCCCCCAATCTAACATCTACGTTCGTATTGAGTGATGAAGGGAGAGACATGAAATGAATTGGTGTAAATGAGTGCAATGGGGAAATTATTTTGAAAAAACTGAACTAATTTTTACAGACATGTATTTTCATCATCTCAGTGATCCATGTTCTCTCAGAGATCCCAACTTTACAGTTCTTATAGAAAAGGGTTGGAGGTTCCCCGCTATGGAAGAAATAACATACGGTATAGGGAAGTGCCAAGCATAAAGGAATGAGAAATAATTAAATTTCCTCTGATGTCTAAAGGGGAAGAGAACAGGAAGGGAAGTGGTCCATCCTGTGTTCTGGCTTCCCTATTTAGAATGAAAATGGGCAGGGGCACCTGGGTGGCTCAGTCAGTTAAGCGTCAGACTTCAGCTCAGGTGACTTCAGCTCAGGTCATGATCTCACAGTTCGTGATTTCAAGCCCCCCGTCGGGCTCTGTGCTGACAGCTCAGAGCCTGGAGCCTGTTTAAGATCCCGTCTCTCTCTCTCTCTCTTTCTCTCTCTCTCTCTCTCTCTCTGCCCCTTCCCTGCTCATGCTCTATCTCTGTCTCAAAAATAAATAAACATTAAAAAAAATTAGAATGAAAATAGGCAGATTGAAGGGGCAGCTGACAGCAAATCGTCTTGTGTTCTGGCTCTCTGCCCTGCATCACAGGGAAAAAGGTGTTGTGTTAGACTGCGGCCATGAGAAGACCTCAGAACCCCTTTCTGTTCCCCCATGTTAGAGAAGGGATGCTGTGTCTCGTGTAGGGTACAGAAGGGGGTAATGGGTAAGTCAACATGCTCGCTGTGGATTCATGAGAGTCTGCAGAAGTAACAGGGAAGAGAGGGCCTGGTCAATAAGGAAGAATGTTCCATCCTCAAGGAACAGAATCCACTGTGAGCGGAGCTCTCAGGGAACATGGCTGACCAGCCACCTGAGTCTGTGACCTGTGTTGACCTGAGGGCAACATGAGTATCTGCCCTTGGCACCGTGGTCTTCTTCGTTTTACCAGTCAGATGATCTTTCTCACACACTTCTCCCCCTTGAGAAAGAGGGACGAAAACAGTGAAAGACTGAGCTTTGACACATCTACTTAGACATTGCTTTAGCATCCCAATGGGGAAAAAAACTGTAATTTTGATTTCCCTCACCACACAGCTATGCTGTTCCCTCATTTAGTTAATAATCTAATCAAGGCAGAAGTTGGAAAGCCATTCCTGAGATTGTCTTCCTCCTCATTACTTTTACCTAAGCTACCGGCAGTTCCATTTGATTTTACCCGGAGGCCATCTCAAACCCATCCAGCTCACTCTGTCCCAGCCTGAATCACTATCATCTTTTGTCTAAATTGATATATTAGCCACTGGGGACTGGGCAGGCACTCAGAACGTGGTAGATAAATGCAGACCATGAAACCAGACTGCCACAGCTCTGCCTTTTAGCAATAGAGTGACACTGGGCAAGTTACCAACCTTCTGAGGCAGCTTCTCTAGCCATAAATTGGGAGATAATAAGGGTACACACCAAATGCGGTTGAGGCAAGAATTAAAATTTCTTGTATATGAAATGTGTTTACAACAGTGCCTGGTACATAGAAAGTACTATAGAAATGCTTTTCTTTCTTGTAGTTCTTCCTTCCTCCCTTCTTCCTTTCCTCTTTACTTCCCTTCCTGTGTTAAACTCTAATTCCTTGTATAGACTGTTCATAGCTACTCCTCGGGTCAATGTTATGCGGTGCTCCCTCTGATTGACTCTTCTCCGGTCACTCTGAAGTTTTTCATTCCCACATTTCCCTCCCAGCATCTGCTCACGGGCTATGTGTTCTGCCCAGGCAACTCTGTCCCCCATTGTTGGCAAGGCTGGTTGTATGTGACTCTTTGTTTATGGTTTAAGTATAAAGTCCTCCAAAAAGCTGGCTTAGACCATCTAATGTAAGTTAAATTTCCCCTGAGTCTACCTCATAGATTTCATTTTAAAAAATCAAACTATTTTGGAATAATTTTAGATGTATTTAAAAGTCCCCATATGACTCTCACCCAATCTCCCCTATTAATATGTTAGATAACCATGTCAAAACTGACAAAACAACATTGGTATGTTATTAGTAAAACCTAGATTGTTTGGATTCTGTCAGTTTCTCCACTAATATCCATCAAGTTAACGTGAGGTCATATTAGAATGGAATGGGCCCTAAATCCAATGAGTGGCATCCTCATAGGTAGAGGGACATTTGACATATAAATACCCCAGAAGAAGGAAGGCCATATGATGACAGTCATAGTGACACAGCTGCAAGCCAAGAAATGCCAAGGAGTGCCAGCAACCATACTAAGCCAAGAAGAGGTAAGGAAGGAATCTCCCTGGAAGTCTTCAGAGGGAGCATGGTCTTGCCAACATCATGGGTTTAGACTTCTATCCTCCAGAAGTGTAAGAAATAAATTGTTGTTGTTTTACATCATTCAATTTGTGATAATTTGTACCCCATTTCTCTTCGGTAAATACATAGGAGTAGAATTGCTACTTATATGGTGGATATGGCTTAATTATACAAATAACTGCCAAATCGTTTTCCAAAATGGCTGAATTATAATGCATTTCCATCAGGAAGATGAGAGGTACAGTCCTTCCATATCTGTTGGTGTTGGCCAAGACTGGAATCTCAGCTGACAAGTCAATTGAGGATTGTCCAGTTCCAAGCTTAATTTCACTGCTTATCCATAGGATTCAGTTCCTTGAGGACCCCTTTGACCTGAGGATCTTAGTTTCTTACTGATTATTACCTGGAGGCTGCCCTCTGTTCTGCAAATATGCAAACATGCAGCTTGCTTGGTCAAAGCCAGTGATAGAGAGAAAGAGTCTGATAACAAGACAGAAGTCTCAGACTTCCTACAACCCAATCATAGGAGTTACATCACACCAACATTTCCATATTACATTTATTACAAGAAACTTATTCAAGGCTGGGGTTCTATAAGGGTATGGATCTGATAAGACGAGGATCACTGGGGATCATCTATCACAACAGCTCACCAGTCATTTTGATCCTAGCCATTCTAGTCAGTGTGAAGTATTATCTCATGGTTTTAATTCTTATTTCCCTAAAGAATAATGAATATTTACTGATGATCTGTAGATTCATTTTGTGAATTTTCTGTTCAAATATTCTGCCCAATTTTTTAAAAATTGGGTTTCTTTTTGGGTAGTAAGAATTCTTTATATATTCTGGATACAACTCTTTGTTAAATACATGCATAACAAATATTATATCCGAGTCTGTGGCTTTACTGTTTATTTTCTTAACGGTATCTCTTGACGAACAGAAGTTATTAATTGAGATAAAGTATTTATCCTTTTTTTCTTTTCTGCTTGGGCTTTTTATGTCTTGTCCAAAAAATCTTTGCCTATCCCAAATTTGCAAATATAATGCTGTATGTTTTTTAAGAAGTTTTGCACTTCTAGGTGTTATGTTTACAATTATGATCTATCATAAATTAATTTTTGTGCATGGTATGAAGTAAGGGTAAATTTCATTTTTCCAAGAAGATATCCAGTTGTCCAGGACAATTCATGGAAAACATTATATCTTTCCCCATTGAGTTATCTTAACATCTTTGTTAAAAATCAGTTAACCATATATGCATGGATCAATATAGACTCTCTATTTTGTTCCCTTAACCTATTTGTCTGTATTTTGCCTATATTACATTGGTTACTCTGGTTTGTAATAGATCTTATAGATGTTGAGACTAGTTAAGGAAGTGTAAGTGTTCCAATTTGGGGTTTCTTTTTAAATTGTTTTTGCTCCTCCAAGTATTTTCCATTTCCACATAAGATTTTGAAGCAGTTTGTCAATTTTTATGTAAAAAAACCTGCTGGAGTTTGATTGAGATTTCTTAAAATTTATTAAGAATGCTTCAATTTGTCAAAATGATCTCATGAGTTTTAGATTTACTTAATATTTTACAAATGATTTTAATATTAATTCTTGAAAAAAAAATATTGGCGATTAGAAAATTCCTAAAAACAAAGACTAATGTAGGAAGATTCCCAACCAGTTAATCAAAATACAAAAATTTTAATTAAACAGTATGGCATCAGTACAGGACTGGTTTAGGTATAATTAAAGAATTTAGAAATATACCTGCATGTAAATTATCCTTTTTTAAAGTTTTTAAAATTTTTATTTATTTTTGAGAGAGAGAGAGAAGAGGAGAGGGTGACAGAGCATGAGCAGGGGAGGGGCAGAGGGAGGGAGACACAGAATCTGAAGCAGGCTCCAGGCTCCAGGTGTCAGCACAGAGCCCAACACGGGACTCAAATCCATGAACCATGAGATCATGTCATGAGCTGAAGTCAGACGGTTAACTGACTGAGCCACCCAGGTGCCCCTGCATGTAAATTATCATTAAATTCAAAAATCTTGAGCTGGGAAAATTAACTGTCAAATTGACAAAACGACGAAAATAATGTAATTAATAAAAGCACTATTCTAACTTAAAGTACCTAAATATTATGAATTCTGTACGGTGCAAGTATGTTTCAAATTATAAACTGAGGAATATTTATTTAATTTTATCATAGGTAAAAATTTGAGAAGAGTTCTTACAAATTTGTATGAAAAAGAAACATTCTTGAGAAAAACATAGCCAAAGAATATGAATAAGTAATCGGGAAGGAAGAAAGGAGGAAATAATATTGGTCAATAACTATTTAGCAAATATTAAGAACACTAATAAACTAATTCAAATAAAAGCAATAATAAAATTTTTGCCATTTAGCTGATAAACAAATAAGAAGAAAAACACTATGTAGCTCTAGGATTTGTTATATGAAAACCAGTTCTCTGATAATCTGTAAATATGTGCAAGCTTTAGAAAAAGGCAGCATATGCATCAATGTTTAAAACGTGCATATCATTTGCCCCAGCTGTTTCACATCAATGAACTTATCCTATGTTGTTAATGGAGAAAGTGTGTGTGTGTGTGTGTGTGTGTGTGTGTGTGTGTGTATAACTGTCCAAAATCTAAATGTCCTGTCAAAGGATATTAGTTAATTATGTACATCCATACAAGAGATGCCTGTATTACCACTTAAAAATGGTTTCATTTTGAATGGTAATTCACATAATAAAGGACTATTTCTTATGTTTGGATAAAAGAAATGGCTCTTGAAAAAACTACAAGCATAAAATGATCCTTTTGTGTGTGTATGCACAAAGAAGACATTTAAAATCGGGTTTATAGTTTTATCCTGACTTGTAATATTTGGGCTGATTTTACCTCTTTTTATGTAACTCAAACAGCTTAGAATTTTAAATAACTATTTATAATACGGTCAGAAAAACTAGAAACGAATATGAAGACAAATTTACATAATAAATACGTAGGAAATATTAATGGCCAATATATGTATGAAAAGATATTCCACTTCAGTAATTATCAAGAAAGTATATATGTCAAGCAAATATGGTATATGATTTTCCCCCATTATTTGGCTATATATAATTTTTAATGTGATAAAATCTAGTATAAAGAATGATTATAAGAAGTATATAATTTCATATATTACTAGCAGATTTACTTTTTAATGTTTATTTTATTTATTTTGAGAGACAGAGAGAGCACAAGAACATGAGCAGAGGAGGGGCAGAGAGGAGACAGAGAATCCCAGGCAGGCTCCATACTGTCAGCACGGAGCCAGATAGGGGGCTGGAATTCCAAAGCTACAAGATCATGACCTGAGCCGAAATCAAGAGTCGGACGCTTAACCAACTGAGCCACCGAAGTGGCCCAGGCAGAGGCTTTAAATTGATATCAACTTTCTGGTTGGCAACTTCATACCTGTAGAGAAATAATTTAATAGCTTTATTGAGGTTAATAGCTTTATTGAGTTATAAGTGACATACAAAGGAATGTACAGATTTAATATAAACAATTTCATGAGCTTGCAAAAATGCAGACCCAAATGATACCATAACCAAAACCAAGATAATAGCATATCTAATTCCCTTGGTAGTTTTCTTTTTCTTTATTTTATTTATTTTTGAGAGGTGAGGGGTTGGGGAGGCAGGGTAAGAACACTGAACATGAGATCTACCCTTAACAAATTTGGAAATGTACAATACTCCACTGTCTACTATAGGCACTATGTTGTATAACATCTCTAGAATTTATTCATCTAGAATAACTGAAATTTTATACCTATTGAACAATGGATCCTCATTTCCACTGCCAAAGTGTGCACATAAATTGAGGTAACAAGTCTTTTTCTAAGCATGCATCCAAAACAACTATTTGCAATGTGCACTAAGATACCTGTACAGCCACATTCACTATGCATTTTTGTAATAATATAACTTGGGACAGATACTAGATGGCTCCTCTGACAAGATCTAAGGAGACTACTGTATAAGTATCCTATGGAAAACTGGATAGCAGTTATAAACTAATACGTAGTTCTGTATAGTTGACAAGGAAATAGTTCTAAGATGTGTAATTACATAGAAAATTAAGTTAGAAAACAATACTCAGTTGCTCAATGTAATGTGATTAATATTCAATTTCTTCTTAATTTTTAAATGTCAAATGTTTAGGAAGATTCATAAAAAGAAAAGTGTTGTTGAAAATTTAACTCCTATAGGAAATGAGGATAGAATAAATGAGACTATTTTAAAGTATGTAGCTTCTCTATTTTTTATGATTTTTACAAGAAAAACATGATCCTCTCTAAAAATATGCCAAAGAAATTAAAAAACTTAAAATAAATATCGAACAGAGATTTTCATAATGACAAAAATGTATTTACTTCTGTCCACAATTGGATGTTGCTTCCTTTTCAGGAAGTGGATGAAGAGGCAGCTCGAAGACTCCATGATAACAGAGAAAGCAACTGTCTTACTCCTAACATTAGCTGCAGTACACAGCGCGAAACAGGCACTCAAAAATACGTGTAGAAGTCATTAACAAATAAGTGCATTAATTCGTTATACCAGTTAACTTCCTAATAAATGGAACATACAAGAGCCTGGTAAGAATATTTACCTGAACATAGCCAGCCTAGTACAAGAAAACAGAACAGTTTATTACTGCTGGTTGGTCACGTAGTATTTCTGTGGTCAGGAAAATTTGCCATTTGTAGGATACTTGCACATACTGGAATACTATCTTACTAAGATAGACCATCATAAATATATATCACTACAACATCTTTTATAGTAGTGCTATCAATGTTACAAAGCATACTAGGTAAAGAGCTTTATAATAATTTTCTTCATTAAAAAATAAAATAAAATAAAATAAAATAAAATAAAAAATTTTCTTCATGCAAGTTCTTTATACATTTGAGATATTGGTGGCCTTCTTTTACATAACCTTAAAATTAAATTATATTTTGTATCTTTTCAAAGTGTAGTAATTATGATTAATAGTTAAAGGTTGGAAAACAAAGTCTCTTTAAAAGAAACAATCAATATTACAAGTCCAATTATGTAAATGAGACTCAAAAAGTGTAATTTTTTCTACAGCTTAGTAATTGAGTAGAGAATGGAAGGTTGTCTTCACAACAGAAGATAGAAAAATAAATTGTTAATGAATAACAATCGTCCTCTTCATTATAAAAAGTACTGACTTCATAATACGCAGAACAAATACTTATTATATTTTAAAATCATATAACTAAACACTAAACATTTTCTTTGAAAACATATTCCAAAGCATTAATTTCAATAATAAACTAATTCCTTCTTGAACCCAATGAATGTGACTTATAAAGTGTAAAGTTAAGTTTGCTATCTCCCTTCATCTTTCAATAATGGATGGCCCAGAGACAGAAAAAAAAATTGGAAGATCATAATGGAAATTGATAAATAACAGCCCTCTTTCCCCACATCCTAACATTTGAACCAATTGAAAACTGAAGATCAATAAGGCAAGTGGAAAGAATATTGGTATCCTTATAAGGCTTATAGTAGAGAACATGGCTCTGTTGCATACTAACACCACACTTCTTAATATAATGTTATATTTGGTCATGGTTAGACAGACAAGTGCTTCTAAAATCGGAATCTGCTCCTTATAGAACTTGTTCCAGAAGGAGCAAATCATGGGCAACTATCAACACGAGTAAAGGAAGGCACTGGTTTCTAGCTGCCCAGAGCCTTCTATCACTCCAACCAGCTAAGTGATTCCTTTTCTCCTAGGGAAGTGTAGAAAGGCACAACCCAGTAGTGTTACCATCACTTTGCATAGAAATATAAGGCCTGGGGAAAACAGCCCTATTGTAACTTTCACCAATATTCTTAAGCATTTATAAATACAGGATTTAACCTCTCCTATGTTTACACAATTTTTTCTACCATTCTTGAGGTCATCAGTCCCATAACATTGCTAATCTGCTTCTACACTCACAAGGCCCCAGTGCCCCAGATCTAACCAATTTATCTTTGGGTATCTTTCAGGAAATTTCTATTGGTTAGTAATGACCTACTCCCCAAAGGCTCCAGAACACATATTTATCAATTCCAATGCTCTCTTCACCCAAGACTAAATATTCACTCCATATATTATATCTTATTCCAAATTGCTGTGTATAGTCTATCAGAGACCTGGCATTTGAATGTCACATTAATACTGAAACACAGCTACATAGAACTGCCGAAATTTTTAAATTCAATTACAGTAATTAAAGCTTCTTAGACGTTATAATCCAAGGTAATTAAAATCCAAAATAAAGTTATCTTTTCTCATAAGTTAAAGCCCAATGCCAAAAAAACCCCAAAAAAAACAAAAAACAAAAAACAAAAAAACAAAAACAAAAAAACAACAACAAAAAGAAACCCACAACAACAACAACAAAAAAAACACAAACGCATATCTTAAAGTGCAAACCAAACAAATCTGCCCCCAGAGGCACCCAGGTCCCTCAGCTGGTTAAGTGTCCAGCTTCAGCTCAGGTTATGATCTCACAGTTTGGGGGTTCAAGCCACTCATCAGGCTGTGGGCTGACAGCTCAAAGCCTTGAACCTGCTTCAGATTCTGTGTCTCCCTCTCTGCCCCTGCCCTGCTTGCACTCTGTCTCTCAAAGATAAATAAATGTTAAAAAAAAATTTTTTTAATCTGCCCCCATTCACCATTTTCTTATTTGAATAACTATTAACCAGAAAGCCTCTCAGTACCTGGGTGGTGGTGCTGTTCCCATAGTAACTGTAACCTGGCTGCTTCTCCCTGATTAAGGGTGAATCCTTTATGGCCTCAGAAGTTTAATTAGATCAGTACCAAATCTCAGATGCATCATTCACTTTTTAAAATGTCCAAATCTGTTAAATAATGTTATTTTCCCAATTCAGGACCCACAGTAACCAAATTTCAAGCACATGTCGCATTCTAACCCTGACAGCAATTACCCTGAGGAAAGCTTTAATATCAGAACATAGTGCTTAGTGATGTAAGAGGACCTTTGAAGAGACTCAAGGGGACTGATTATGGAGGGGTGATTCAATTTGAAAAGAACTTTTCAAATTACCTATTTCTTCAGTAAGTTCTGGTACTTTGTGTCTTTCGAGAAATTTGTCCATTTCAATTATTATCAAATTGATTGGTATAAGTTGTTCAGAGTATTATTCCTTTCTTCTTTTCTATGTATGTAAAATCTGTAGAGATGCCCCCTTGGTCTTTTTCATATTGGTAATTTGTATCTTCTTTTTATTTTCACTCAGTGTATCTGGACAGAGGTTTATTAATGTTATTGATCATTTCCAAAAATCAGCCTCATTTGATCTCATTGATTTTTTTCTTCTTTTGTTTTCAATTTTATGTATCCCTAGTCTTTATTATTTCCTAATTTCTTCATGTTTTAGGTTTATTTTGCTCCTCTTTCTCATTTCTTAAGGAAAGGGTTAGCTTTTTGATTTAAAACTTTCTTGTTTTATATTCTGAGCAGTACATGCAATAAACATTATTATAAAAGCTTTTTCAACACATTTTGATAGTCTTTTTAATTTAATTCATTTCAGAATATTTTATACGTTCCTTTTTTGACTACCTAACTCTTTAATCTGTAAGTTTATTTAGGAATTTGTTATTTAATTTCCAAATATCTGGGGATTTTTCCCTGAATATTTTTTTCTGCTATTGATTTCTAATGTAATTCTACTGTAATCAGAGAACATACACTATGTGATTATTTTAGTTTTTTGAGATTTGTTTTAATAGCTCCAATATGGACTTTCTTTTTTTAAATTAAAGTTTATTTATTTATTTTTGAGAGAGAGAGTGTGCACATGTGTGAGTAGGGGAGAGGCAGAGAGAGAGGAGAGAGAATCCCACGACAGCCCGTAACCCCAACTCAGAACCGTGAGATCATAAGCTGTGGGTTGCTAAACCAACTAAGCAACCCAGGCACCCCAGAATATGGACTTTCTGGATGAATTCTCCATGTGCACTTGAGAAGGGTGTGCATCCTAACACTGTTGTTCTATAAATGTCAAGGAGGTCAAGATGTCTGAGACTGTCGTTCCTTAAGCATTATGTATCCACCTGTTTTATGATTAGCTATGAATGGAGTGTTAGAGACTTCAAATATAATTGTAGGTTTGACTATTTACCTTTTCAGTTCCAGATTTATGTATTTTGAGGCTATTTTGTTATGTACACACACATTATGATTGAATACCTTCCTGGTAAATTGATCTGGTTAATATTATGGAATGTCCCTATTATTATTTCTAATAACATTCCTTGCTTGGAAGCCCACTTTGTCAGGTGTATACTCCAGCTTTCCTTTGTTTCGTGTTTGCATATTATTTACTTATCTATTTCTTTATATTTAAAATTGGTTTCTTTTTCACAGTTAGATTATGACTTTTTTTTATCTGACAACTCTTCTCTTTTAATTAAAGTGTTTAAACCTTTTAATTTAATATGATTATTGATAGGGTTGGATTTAATCTCTGATCTTACTAGCTGTTTATTATTCATCCTATCTCTTCTTGGTGCTGTCCCTTTTCTGCATTATTTTTTATTTGTAATTTTTAGTATTTAATTTGATCTCTACTTTTAGCTTATTATTTATACCTATTTTTAGTTTTAATTGATGCTCTCTTCTTTATAATATGTATCTGAACTTAGTAAAATCTACTTTCTAAAAATATTAAAACACTTCACATAGAGTGTAAGAATCTTAAAACTGTATACTTCCAATCCTTCCTCCTGTTCCACTATTGTCTTGCATTTACTTTCACATGCTATAAATTTCATAGTGCTTCGTTACTATGTTTTTTGTTCCAGACGGTCATTTTTAAAGCAATTAATTTTTTTTTAATTTCTACTTTAAGTTTTGTTCTTTCCAACTCTATTTCTTCCTGTAGATCCAACGATTCCTCCTACCTTCTGCTTGAAAATATTTCTTTTAAAATTTCCTGTAGTACAGGTCTACTGGCAAGGAATTTCGCAGTTTTTATTTGCCAGAAAAACTGTTGACTTTGCCTTCATTTTTGAAATATATTGAAACTGAAAAGGAAGAAAGATAAAGAGATTGAAATCTATATTCACAGCTTTTGTTTTTATCATTTAGCACTTTATACCACTCTGTTAACACAAGGTTTTTAGAATTTCTGACAAGAATTCTGCTGTCATTATAGTTTCATTCTTCTGTACAAAATGTCTTTTTCCCTCTAACTACCTTTAAAGTGTTATTTTTCTCTTTGTTTTCAAACGTTTTACAATGTCATATTTAGGTGTAGTTTTGTTTGCTGTTTCATCCTAAGCTTCTTATGTTTGTCATTTGATGTCTTTCAATATATTTGGAAAATTCTCAGTGATTTCCTCAAATAATTACTCCATCCTATTCTCGCTCTCTTATCCTTCTCTTCCTCAAAATGTATGCATATTACACCATTTTACATTGTCCCGCCACTCTTGGATATCCTAATTTATTTATTATATTTTAATTATTTGCTTCTTTGTATTTTAACTTGAAACTTCCATTGGTATAGCTTCAAGATCACAGATTCTTTACTCAACTGCATAACTATATAGAATTTTCAGATAAGCCCATCAAAGGACTTTTCATAGAGGATATTGTTTCTAACACTTTCTCACTTCCCTTTATCACTTTCTTATCATTTCCATTTCTGTGCTAAAATTCCCCATCTGTTCATGCCTATTGTTTACCTTTTCTACTAGATCTTTAGCATATGAATCATAGATATTTTAATTCCTGAGGAACAGTTCCAACATCTTAGTCTTGTTCTGCTGATTGCTGTATCTCTTAAAAGTGCTTTTCTGTTTCCTTTGCTTTTTTGTGCCTTGTAATTTTTGAGAGATTGCCTTTTCTCCAATAATTGAAACTTTGTTTCAGTTGTGTTTACTAATTAACGTACTCTTGACTCCATAATTCTGATAAAGCTCCCTTTCTTGTATGTACAAAAGCTGGCACACGTGTTGTTTATAGACAAGGCACAGTAGACTGAACACATTAAATGGAGTATTAAATGGACAACAAGTCTCTTGCTATTGGCTTAAGACTTCATATGCCCTGCCTTTCATTTTCTTAAATATCTATCTATCTATCTATCTATCTACACTGTAAAAACATCCTCTTGGCTATACAAAAACACGTTATTATTTTGTGCCATAATATCACAATATTTCTTAACTCCATAAGTTATTTGCTTAGCTATTCTGGGTTAAATATAAATATACAAATGGAAACCACAGCAAAACAGGAGTCAGCATTGCACTATGTGACACAAAACACACATTTTTGAAGCTTAAAAGTTCAAACATGGAGCCTTTGTGCATATTCACCTAACAAAGTATGTTTCTTAACCCAAACAATAATTTCATTTAAAGTGTATCTTATCGTTCTAGCACCGCCTGGGTGGCTCAGTCAGTTGAGCATCCGACTTTGGCTCAGGTCATGATCTCACAGTTCATGAGTTCAAGCCTTGCATCAGGCTCGCTTCTGTCAGCATAGAGCCAGCTTCAGATCCTCTGTCCCCCTCTCTCTCTGCCCCTGTCCCACTTGTGCTCTCTCTCTCTCAAAAATAAATAAACACTAAAAAATAAAGTATCTTATTATTCTAATAACTCCAGGAGAAAACAACATATACTTATATACCCTTAGAATCTAAGAGAAATATGAAAATATGGGCACATGCAATTAGTAATGGCAGGCATTTTGGTTGCCCTCAAAATACTTGTTCCTCATCAGATGACCAGTCCCATGAAGGCCAAGTTTCCTCTCAACAGTGTAGATTAGAAATGAGCATGTGACTGCTTCTGATATTGAGGTCAGGGGAAATGTGATAGTGGGATTTATGGGGAAGCATTTCTTAATCCTAAGAAGAAGACATAGTAAGAAACAGTCTTTCTCTTCTGTCTCTGGGATGTGAGCCTCAAAATGCTATCGCTATTTTGCTATAAGATCTAGGATAGAGTCCGCATGGAAAATAACAGATTGGAAAAACAGACAGAATCCAGTTCCACAAACACAGGAGGTGGTTTGCATTTCCTTGGATGGGAGGTAACAAGTATCTTTACTATTCAAGTCATTTTGATTTGGAGCTTCTGTCACTTGAAGTCAACGTCTTAATTACTGATTGTGTAGTTAATTTGATGTGTTGACTAGACCAGTAACAAGATGTTTGCTCAAACACCTGTCTAGATGTTTCTGTAAAGGTATTTTTTAATACGATTAAGATTTACAATCAGTTAACTTTAGGCAAAGTAGATTACCTTCCAGAATGTCCATGTGCCTCCTTCAATCAGCAGAAGGCCTTCCTAACAGACTGGGGCTTCCTGGGGAAAGAATTCTGCCTTCAACTGTAACAAAGAAATTGTGTCACACTTTCCAGCCTTCAGCTTCAAGACTGCAGAACCAGCTATTACAGAGATCTCCAACCTGACAGTTTCCCTACAGGTTTTGGTCTTCCCGTCCACACAATCATATGAGCCAATTCTTTAAAATAAATCTCTTAATACACATATGTTCTACCAGTGGTGTTATTTTGGACAAAGATGGCAGCACAGTTCTATTTTACGATTAGTAATATTATTTCCAAATAATAATAGATAATAATGAAAATTGATAGATTATCAAAATAATTATACAAAATGTATTGTCTGGTTATTTTCTTCTTTGAAATAACGTACGTTTGGCATGGTCCGGAGAACTAACAGATTTAAGTAATCTTAATCCTAGATTCATTTTATGAAGTACTTAAAAATCTATTCATCTGAAACTGTTTAGCATTTTCAGAAATACTCAGTGAATATTTTTATGGTTATTTTTAACTTAAATTGGACAAGGCTTATTTGGCCTAACCCCATTTCTTTTGAGTTCTGTGGATCTGGCTAAATTTAACATTTGCTCTTTTATACTGGCAGGATTATCTTACCTATTTTTGTTTAGTACAAAAGAATTTTCTCACAGTAGAATTAAAACAATGGGAATATGTATCAAATTATTAGATAACATAATCTTTAACTCACAAATAAATTTTTACTATCTCTTGTTGTCAAGGAAACCACTTTGTATGCCCTTGTGTTGAGTTACTAAAAGGATAAGTTTTTTTAATGCAAATGCTTATTTCTATTTCACTTTGTATGCTGCATTAAATTAATCATTATAATTTATATTTGATGAAGCTATTTTAAAGTGTTTGCCAATAAAACACACGAAAAATAGAACACAAATCAAACAACTATTGCCATGATATAGACATTATTATGAGAAAAAAATTATTACTCATCAATTGAAAAATGTATGACAATAATTATATATGCCTGCTAAGAAAAATACTATAAAGTTGAGTGAATATTGAGATATGATGTAAAAATATGCTATATGAGTTATGTCTCAAATAAAGCAAAAACATTTTTTTCAAAATAGATGGATGTAAATATTTGAGAATAAGTAGAAAGTTTAAATGATTTTATTTATGTAGGCCTAGGAGGCATTAAAATATTATAAATCCTACATAGAATCAGATATATCCTCCATTTCCCTGATTGGTCTCAGTCTGAAATAGTATCACATTTTTATCGGATGGTATTAATAACCAAAATTCCCCAAAAAGATAAGACCACACTGCAGGCATTCCAAACATCCTTCAATAATGTTTCATGGCAGAGTTAAATAAAAATATATTGAACAAATTTTAGTTTTAAGATGAAAATATATGGGTGTAATGGCAGCACATATTTTTTAAATGTGGTGGAAATCCACAAAACCTTGACTGCCTTTGTCTTAAATTCCAACATTTAAAACTTCTGAGTGTGTTTAATCATTAACTATATGTTCGTATCTGATCTGTGCTGAGAATTACGCTAAATGGTAGAGCAATGCATACATACACATACAGCGTCTGCCTTCTTGCACGGTGGGGAGACTCACAATAAAGACGGGGAATCTGGGACCGAATGAGGAACACACAGACATGCACACGATGCAGAATGAAAATCGGACTATTGACTTGGCAATGTGGGGGAAGAAAACGGGGTGGCAAGAAACACTGTGGATAATGATCTGCATCCCTGGTGAGAAACAATGGCTAAGTCACCAAGTACATATGGACCCACATACGCAAATGTACACCCTCACACCCAGAAAGGCACAAACACAAACACACACATTTTTCTGCATCACTCAACCATACAGGTTTTTAGTATTCATCTCTATTGATTTTGCCCTGTTATTCATATGAGGTGCTTTGGACCCGAGACAGATTATAATCATCTGCTTAAAAAGTGACCACATGTGTCCCATCCCTCAATTCTTATCCTGGGTCAACACATTAACAGGCAGGTCAAATGTCCTATACGCACAAAATTTGCCGTCTGTGTCATAAACAAAGAATGATGAAAAAAGTGAATTTTCTCTTCTTACAGAAGGGAGAGAGACAGATGCTCTCCTTCCCTCCTATAGAGGGCTTCGTGGAAATGTAACCAGGTGGGGGCCTTCAATTCTTTAGTTATTTATTTATAAGTATATCTCTCCAAGGACCAGATAAATTCTGTCCCCAGGCACAGAGGTCTCCAATGCCCCTGTCATCATTCCTTCTTGAAAGATGAAGTTGTGCAAATCTCTGTGTACTTCTCACAATCTATAGAGTTGAAAATTAATTTGCATTTGCTTACTCTTAGCCCAGGATCCCAAGGTTCATCAAAATTAGTTCAGCAAACCCTCACTGTTAAAACACGAAGTTTTTTTCTCTATTATCGACAACAGCTAAAGAACATAATTATCACAGTGTAATAAAAACTATAGACAACATTAATAGGATAGAAACTAAATGGATAGGTTGTTTTTAAAAGATCAAAAGACACATGCCTAAGGAGGTAAATTTTAAACTAATACATGAAAGTGGAAAGGAGCAGACTATGGGACATTAGGCAGAATTAACAGCAAATGAGAGATTTCCTGAGAAAGGACGGGGTTTGGTATGTATACCATTTAAAATAAAGATATCAGTAATAAATAAAATCGTCGAAAATGATATGAGGGGGAAACACATCATGTGGCTGAGTACATGCCATTCTGCAAGGCTTTCAGGCAATGATAAGATGTTTTATTTTAGGTACAATATACAAATTTAATATTTAATTTGTTTAAAATTTATTTAAACTTAAATATTTATTTAAATATTTATTTATATTATTTATTTATTTAATATTTATTTATTTATTAAAATTAATTTAAACTTAAATATCTATTTAAATATTTATTTAAAATTTATTTAAAATTAAATTTAAAATTTAATTTGTTGGTTTCAGAAATTGCACTCTTCATGTCAGGGATCACCTTGCTTTGTACACGGTAGGTGTTCGTTTGGCAAAAATTCGTAATTTTGATGCTGTCGAATTACTCTTGTACTGAAGTGTTTGAATGTCTTAATTAAGATATTCTTCCCCATTTGAAGTAATATAGATTGTCTCCCACATTATCTTCCGTATATTTATCTTGCATACTTTCACATTTAAATAATTAATATTTAGCGATATGTTTCTACAGGTGGTGTGACATAGGGATATAATTCTTCCCATGCAATTGAGCTGGAAAACCTAATAACACCACTTTTTCCGAGAATTGTGATGCACTTACACCAAACAGTATGGCCTGCCACAAGTGTGGGGTAACTTTTTCTAAACTCCTTAGTTATACTATCTTTTAATTCTCCTATCAGTAGCATATTATTGTCATTACCATGAATTTGTAATACATATTAATATCTGATAAGGTGAGCTTTATCCTTTGAGAGCATTAACATCTTCATATTATATGTCTATAATTACTCAGATATTTTATGCCCTTGTACTAAGGATTTCCAGTTGGCTCGCTCAATCTCCTTCATAACATTACCACAACCTTTTTGTCTGGGCATATTGTTGCTCAGATAAAAGTCTATATTTTCCAACTTTCCTAGCAACTAGGAGAATTTCTGAACACTTTGATGTAAGTAAAATGCTGTGTTCATGTCCTGTTTTCATCCCTTATGACTGAAATGGGACTGTGACATCTAAAACTCCAATAGCCACCTTGTTGAAATAGTATTGAAAATCAATATGCTGCAAAATTTGTGAGAAGTAGATTTTTGACAACGGTCCTAGTTTCTTAATTTTTCTATCTCTTCTTATGTCAGATTTATTTATTTATTTATTTAATCTCTTCAATATGTGCTATCAAATTTATTTATAGATGAGTAAGTTGTTTTCTATAATTATTTGAATTTGCTCTGTATTTATAACTCTTTTTATAAAGAAATTTTATTGAATAATTTTTGTATATAATAAACATAAGGAAAGCTTTTAATGAAAATTTCGGGATACTTTTCAAATGTTTTGAATTATTTAAAGAAAAATTATTACAAAGATATCTGAGGCAAAAATAATATCTGACCTTCAGAACAAACAATAATTCCTTTCATCAAGTTCTGCATTTATTAATTTTGCTGTTCTTTTATTTTTTTTTATTTCAGCATAGTTGGCACACAATTATTCCCTTTTATCTTTTCCAAAATTCTATACTTCTTCCTTTATTAATTCTTCAGAACATCTAAATGTCTCTTTTACTCATTTCCTTAAGAACCCTTATTTATTTAATTCATAATTTCTATTATGAATAAAAATTCTTCTATTTTGGAATTAATTTATGCTTTAATAATTAAGTCATACGACCATCCTTTCTTATATTTAGCTTTTTATTTCACTATCTTTTGAAATAGAAGACATCATTTATTTACTTTCTTTTTTCATGTTAATAAAAAATAAGACTAACAGTTTCCTCTGAGTACCACTTTTATTGTGTTTTTCAGGCTTAAATATAGAGCACTTTATTTGCCTTTATACATTTTAAAGATTTATAATGAAATATAAAAGATTTTAAGTGATGATAAGTTCTGTGGAGAAAAACAAGCCATAAAAAAAGACACACAAAGTAGTTAGGAATCATAACTGCAGTTGGAATTATGAGGAAAGCCAATTAAAATGTGACATTTCCGCAAGAACCTACGGGGGATAAGGGAGGAAGACGTGTGCACATTTTGATAATGAACATCACCGACAGAAGAGACAGCTAGTGCAAAGACCCTGAGGTAGGAACATTCCTGGATGGTTTGAGAAACACCATGCAGATCATTACTTTGTCAATGTTGACTATGAACAGGAACCTTTTGTCTTTCACTTTGACAGAAATGGGGAACTATTTCTGACATTCACCAACAAACATTTTAAAAAGGAAAAGCCTGAACTCTAGCTACAGTGTTAAGAATCTACGGGGTCAGTGTCAGGAGTGGCAACATAAAGAGATTGATGAGATGTCTTGGATTAGTCTGGCAGTGGTAAAGAGAGTGCGAAGAGGCCTGAATTAAATACATTTTTAAGTATGAGTCAAACGGGATGTAAGAGCAGAACAGAGACACAGTTAAAGTTTGGTAGAATCAATAGCCCTGGTGAAAAATTTTGTGAATGTGCTGCAAAGAAAGACTAAAGATTGGAACAACTGTTTCAAATTGAGAGAATGAAAGGTTTGCTGTTATAGATAGTGACAAAAAGTGGGCTATGTCCTGAGAATGAGTTGCTGAGTGTAGAGGGTAAGATCATTCAAGAAACTAGGAGTACAGTGGTTCAGGAGGTTCATCTACCCATAAACTGAAATTACCAAGAAATTAAGTCTAAAGTTTTGCAGGAGAGAGGAAGTGAATTGGGTTATTAAATGCTCATCAAATAAAGAAGATCTGAGTATTAGGAGGTGAATGTAACTGGTGGGTAATTTGATGATACACCCGATAACATAAGACTCACAACTGGGAATGGAATTGAGGAGGAAGGCACTGAGAGAGATTAGGCAATGGCCAGGATATCTACTCCACCTCCAGGCCAAATATCCAAAAGTATAGGAGGTAAAACAGCCCTTACTGGAGAGGACTGCAGAGCAAATGGCCATGGCAAGGAACCCATTAAGTTCAAACAAAAAGTCAAAGGGACGCAGTGGAGGAAAGAGAGTGTGTGTTGGTGATGAATAGTGGACAGAGGACTTGGAAAGGACTCGGGAGCCAGGAAAATACAAAATAAGGAAAATGAAGCAGAGAACTGTTGAGGCATAGGGAAGTTGGAAAGCAGGAGACGAGGGCCGACCTAGAGTCCCAGGGGCTTATGACAGTGACACCCACGTGACTAATCCTCATGGTCTCACTATGGCAGTAGAGGAAATGGTAATACTGTGATTGTTGAAGGAGAGAATGCAGTCAGGACTTTTCAGGAGCATCCAGAGTCCTAAAGCTTCCTTTTCCTTCCTGATAATAACATAAAGCTGGAAAAACAGTTTATTTAGAGCACATAAACCTAGGGTTCCCTCCCAAGGTGTGGTCGCTGCCCCAACAGCACCTGTAGCAACACCAGGAAATAAGTTAGAAATGTAAATTCTTAAGTTACAAACCAAACCTACTAAACAGAAAGTTCTGGTATGCAACCTAGTCATGTGTGTTTTAATAAGTACTACAGGTGATTGTGATGTACATCAAGAGTTGTTTAAGAACAACTGTCTTTGACCACAAGTTCTGGGGCTTTATCCTACTTGATTTATCCCCATGATGATTTGAAGACCAGTGTTCATGGAAGAAAAATCCCATTCGAGGAGCTATGCTCTAACCAATACACTGCACTTCATCATAATAGCTTCATTTGTTATACAGTATTATAAATAATTTACCATATTATAAAGAGTGGACCAAGACTTAGGAATAATTAATAGATATAATCAAAACTCATCCAGAAGATTAAAAGTTAAAACTATGGAGACTATTAATTCTGTTGAACTTAATTTCCTAAATAAAATGAAACTATATTTGTTGAAGAAATTATAGGTATATACCCCCAAAATAAAATTAGTATTCTTTCAGATAAATGGAGCCTTAAAATTGAAAATTAAATTATACCTCTAGAATAACAAAAACATCAATATATAACACCTCTATAAAGAAAAGCCAAAAAGAACTGAAGGTTATTGAAGTTGAATAGGATTTTTTTCATAAAATTAAATGAAATTTAATAAAAACATTTGTTAATAATCCAATTTTTTTCTTTGAATGGTTGCATTCAATTTAGATAGCATATACACTTTACGCTTTACATGTGATATAATAAAATGGCTAAATACAGATGTTTAACCCATCTGTTATAACAGAAAAAAAGTCCTTTCAAAACTGTGATTGAAAAGATAATTAATAAATGGATAAAATGGAAATGGAGTCATTACTATTAATTTATGTTTGACTCCACATGAAAAATTGGCAGATTTCAGATCTCATTAGTATTATTGAGACTGTTAAAAACAGAAAAAAAAAACCCATTTTTTCATAAACTATTAGCAGACGGGCTCACTCAATGAAGAAGCAGGCTAGATTAATCAATTCATTTATTCAGCAAATTCATTCAACAACCCAGTCTGCTGTATTATTGCTGGTTTATGCAAATCTGGTGTTGCTGCATTTCAGACATTCATAATCCTGGTAGTAATATGGTGCTGTGACATATTCCTTTCCACTCATCCATCCACAAGAAAAGTTCCACCTTCCTTAGTGTCACATCTTGATAATTGGGATTTATGTGCTTGGGCATTCAACATTTTCAGTCATTATGATCTGCCTATTTTGCACTATGATATTGTGATTGATGATAAGAAATATATATTTGATCTTCCTCCCCATTTCCGGCAGAGCTCCTAAAACCCTTGGAATTTCCTAAGTAATGAGAGCCATAAAGGCGTCTTTTTCTATGTTAATGAGCTGAATTTTGGAAAGTCCTTTGGTAAACTAAAGAGCTGGTTGTCAGGAAAACCAGCCAAGTGATTAGAGGGTTGGAACCTTCAGTCCCACCCTCTGATATCCAGGAAAGGGTGAGGGGCTAGAGGCTAAATCAGTTGAAAATGACCAATGATGTAATCAGCTATGTCTGTGTAATGAAGCCTCCATAAAAGCCCAAAAGGATAAGGTTCGAGAGCAACCAGATCAGTGAACATGTGGAGACTGGGGAGAGTGACATGTGCCGAGAGGGCATGGAAGCTGTGTACCCTTTCCCCATACTTCTCCCCATTCATCAATTCCATCTGGATGTTCCTGAGTAATATCCTTTCATAATAAACTAGTAATCTAGTAAATGAAATGTTTCTCTAAGTTCTGTGAGCTGTTCTACAAATTGATCCAATATGGGGACGGGGTCTTAAGAAGCTCTGATTTAGCCAATCGGAAGCACAGATGATGACCCAGGTTTGCAATTGGTGTTTGAATGGGGAGAGAGGGAGGCAGTCCTGTAGGACTGAACCCTTAACTTGTAGATTCTAATTTTATCTCCACAGAGAGTATGAGAATTCAGTTGAATTATTAGGCGCCTTGATGGTTTGTCACAGAGCATTGCTTATTGAAGGTGTGTGACCACCCCCACCCCCCTACCCCACCAAACCTGCGTGCACACGCACACACACACACACACACACACACACACACACACACACACACTGAAATTCTGTCCAGGAACTCAATTACGCACACACTTCTGAAAAAAGGCTTATCTTAACTCTTCATTGGTAATTAACATCTAGTAGTTTAGCAGAGGTTCAACAAAAGTCTGTAAAGTGAAGCATTTCTAGAAAACTGTAGCAGGCATTGTACCCTTGCAAGACTCAAAGGAAGGGGAAATTCTTATGTGAAGATAATTGTGTCTTTGTCCTACACTTGGATAAAGGCCACCCTGATGGAATATATGGCAGATAACTTAACCCAAAGAAATGTGCCCTTTAAAATTTAAAGACCAACAGCAGTACTTGTCATCCACACTGTAGCAAAGATTGTATCTAAAGCTAAACCCACGTTTTATCTACAAATAAGCATAACATTGTCTGATGGGTTTTAGGGGGAGAATTAAAATCTCTTTATTACTGTAAAAATCATAAGAACATATTACATGAAAATATAGTTTTACAGTTTGATCAATTAATAGCAACAATCTCAGTGGCTGGACATATAATAAAAGAGATTCCATTTAGGCAAGACAACATTATAAATACTTCTTGGAACTAATATATTCTCAGAAGGCTAAAGCTAAGAAATTTGTAGCAAAAAGTGTAACAAGAATTCAAATCATACTATAAAATTAGGCCAAAATAAATAGAAGCCTTTCTAATAAGACTAAAAATGTATGTGGGGCTAGAAGACCTGAAATTTTCAGAAACACACAAAAAATGTGATTAAACCCATGATAGACAATAAGTGCTTGAGCTGATGAATTTGTTGATTACGTCAAACTAACTGAAGGTTTTCATTTGTGCTTGCTCAAATTGGAGCTACTAATCAAAACACTTAACTTCTAGATGCCTGACATATGAGTCTGGCTACATGCGTAACTCAGTGATAGATCAATATTATCCCTTAGACAATAAACCCTGAATTATTGGGGTTCACTCAGGCAACTGATTTAAGCTTATTGATCCACAAGTTGGTAATTTTTTTTAAAAAGTAATATTAATAAAAATAAAGTTTTCTTATGGGCATCGAGGAAAATAATGAGTTTAAAATGTTTTCATTTTACATAAAACATTAAACATATAAACATACTTATAGTGATTATCAATAAGGTGTAAAGAATAATGATTATAAATAAGGCGTTAAGAATATACTCCCCTCACAAGTCGAACAGCCCAAATCCAAATCTCTCCTCTCAAACTCCAAAAAACATACAGAGCAAAACAAACCCAAACAAACCATACCTAAACAAAACAAAAAACAAACAAAACCGTGTTCCCACCCAACAACACAAGTCAAAACAAACAAACCATAATCAAAGCCAATAGAATAATTGGGAAAAACAATAAGAGAATATTCCAAACTTAAAGTAACATGTAAATAGGAACTAAACACCCCAAATTCAGCAAAGTCAGCTTCCAAGTCCATTCAGAAGCAAATAAGTCACGGGGGTCCTTTGTGGAAAACACAACAAGGAAGAGGGACCTACAGGGATAAAACACAGACGAAGTCACCTCAAGAAATAGAAAATCCCCATGTTTTATTTTTTTCCTTATCTTTGGAAAATCCCTATGGTAAATGTAGACAATCTGAAAACAGTTCTGAGAACTGGTGGCCCACAGCCAGTACTGTCAGTGGATTAACAGCAGCACTTCAAAACCCTCTGAGCTTTGCTTTGATGGCATTTTTCATTCTTATGGCTCCTGTCTCTCTTCCACTCCATGTAAAAGCCAGCACTGGGACTGTGTTCAGAGGCCTTCCCTCAGGCTTGTGGAGTCCTCTCCAACTGCAGACAGAAAGCCACAGGTGGCCCTTAAGCACAGACGGCGGAGCGTGCAGTGGAGAGAGCCCAGCCCCACTGCTGGGGACCGAGACGAGTCTGAGCATCTATGCAACCCTGCCAGATATCGCAAGCTCACTTGGTTCCCTCTCTTTCTCATTTTGCTTTCTAAACTCCTTGCTAGTTTCTTTTGGAAGCATCCCCTCCCCCGATCCCAACCCCGGGAATCCAAGCCAAAAAAACCCCCAAAAAACAAAAAAAACTACCCTCTAGGAAAACGAAAGAAGGAGACCTGAAGTATGAATTCACAGGAAAAAGTAGTGCCTCTGAGGGTAGATGGGAGCAATCTGAAATGAGAGGTACTCTTTGGAGGCTTGATGCTGAAGGCGAGAAAAGACAGAGGCGGGAGAAGTCAGAGCCTTGTGGAAACAATAAAGAATGGTGACCCAGAGACATACTAACAGGTCGCCCTCCCCAATTAACACAATCAATTTAACCAAACTATACTTGACTCTATCAGCGCTACTGACAAATTCAGGTGTCAGCTCCTTCAGGATTACCCAAGCTACAGAAGGCTACCCCATCAAAGGTAATGTTTCTCAAGGTGGGTCACATCCAAGGCTTTTTGGAGGAAAACTATGAACACCTGGCCATCTGCCCTAACTGGGACAATTTTGGAAGGCTATGTAGGTCCAGATGTCTCCACGGGAACAGCCAAAGATGTATTACAGCTTTATTTCTCCCTCTACCACCCACTCGCTACTGCTTTCGTCCACTAGTGGCCACAGGTGTTGATCTTAAGGGCATCCCTTAATAAAGATCAAATTGTAATTCAGAGTCTGTTGCTAAGGCACTTAACCTGTGACATTAAACCAACACAAATTCTCAGCATCCCCCATACGTCACTGTAATTTGTGATAGAGGAGGAAAAAATCATTAAAATATTAAAACAAAATCTTAAATATATATTTACGAAGAAAACAGAATATGATAGGCTTTAACTAATGAAAAGTGTCCCCTAGAAAACATGCATGAAGCAGAAGAATATTATGACCAAAAAAAAAAAAATCCTTCAATGGTTATTTGCACATGATGAAATCCCTGTGTCAGAACAGCAAAAACAGGAAAAAAGGAAGGAAAAGAAACATGCAAATTAAGAGTTGTGCATAATGAAGAAATTTAAAATAACCCAAAAATAATCTTAGAAATAAAGATTACAAGTGTCAGTGAAGAAAGCCATGCCAGTAGTCTAGATAAAGAGAATGAAATCAGGGGATAAAAGGATAAGAAAATAAAATAAAGTAAGAAGTAAAAAGAATCACTGTGTGATCTGAAGACAAAAGCAGAGATTATATTGTATGCATAGAATTCATAAAGACAAAAATTGAGGCAGAACATATATTTAAAATTTCTAAGAAAATTTTCTAGAAATAAATGAAGGCTTGAATTTCATATAGGAAGAGCCCATGGTGTATCTGGGGAAATTAAGCTAAAATGGTCATTTCAGTGATAGATCTTGTTGTAGTAAAATGATCAGGCTTTAACAAATAAACAAGCAAACAAAAAAGTCCCAACAACTCCAAGAAGCTAACAGTTAGGCATTTACAAAAGAAAAAAAAAAGTAATTGGAGAAGAAGGAGGAGGAAGAGAAAGAATGTCAACTCGGCATCAGAAGTTTTGAGAGGAATATGGAATGCAGGACTGAAATGCAGCAGATTGACAGCAAGCTGGAAAATGAAAGTGTGAACCGAGGTCTTAATATTCAACAAAGCTGTCCAAGTATCAACACCTTAGAAAAACAGTTTTAAATATGCAATAACTCAGGGATCACTGCACTCTTGAATCTCTCTTTTTTAAATTGCCTAGAAAACAAGCTTTGCCACCCAGGTTGGTGGGGGATACTTCGGCAAAAGGACTGATAGGAAAGCGATGCATTTATCGAATGGTAGACGTAGGACTAAAACTAGGTGGAGACAGAGTGGAAGAATAAGAATTAAATACTCTGTGCTCCAACTGCAAAATAACTAAAAATGAGGATAAAGTCCAGGGGAAATAGGAAGTAGGGTAGTCTCATTGATCGGACCATAGCTAAAGGTTGGAGTAGAAAAATGTCAGGTAAAACTGAAAAATCAAAGAGTAGGAAACTAATTAAGAAAGACTGGAATTTGCATTATATCAGGTCTTAGGATAAAAGTAGCACTAGAATAACAAACATGAAACCTTTCTGAATTCAAAAAAAAGAAAAAAGATAAAAATAGAAGAGTAAGGGAAGGTAGACAGAGCATGTGCATATATAAGATATAAAATAATATGACTGGTTTTAGACTAAAGACATCAGGTATGTCGTCAGTGCAAGTTGGCTTTACTCACCTGATAAAAGGAAGTAACCATGTTGGTACGAGCAGTGAATAGATAGACCAATCTAGAACATTCCATACAAATATGTATGTGAACAGCTGGTCTCTCATATCAATAAAAGAAGGTGGATTTTTCAATAAATGGCATGGACAACTGGATAGCCAACAGAGAACAGGTAAATGTGAATCCATATTTTATGCCATAATAAAGAAGCAACCCAAAATAGATTAATAATCTAATTATAAAATGAAGTACAGTCCTTTTCAGCATAACTTTTACTATGGATTTAATTTTGAACAATATTGTTTTACATATTCATAAAACAAAATTAAATTAAAGCAAAAGGAGATATGATGAAATAGAACCACTAACAGAAAAACTTAATTGTATATAAAATTGAAAAGCAAATAAAGAAAAAATTAAAATTTTTTGAAATATTTAATTATTTTGAGACAGAGAGTGGGGGGCACATGAGCAGGGGAGTGGAAGAGAAAGAGAGGGAGAGAGAGAATCCTAAGCAGGCTCCCCACTGTCAGCACAGACCGAGATGTGAGGCTCAATCTCAGGAACCAAGAGATCGTGACATGAGCTGAAATCAGGAGTCATATGCTCAACGGACTGAGCCATCTAGGCACCCTAAGAAAAAATTAACTTTTTAACACGATGATCTGTTTACACAACATCAGTTGGATGTATTCTAAATGAAACAGGAACTCTAAAGGAGTCTGGAACTAGATTTAGAATGTGCTATTGTTGGGGCACCTGGATGGCTCAGTCAGTTAACTAAGCCTCCACCTCGGCTCAGGTCACGATCTCAGAGTTGATGAGTTTGAGCCCCACCCAGGCTCTGTACTGGAGCCTGCTTCTATTCTGTCACCCTCTCTCTCTGCCCCTCTCCTGCTTGCACTCTCTCTTTTAAAAAAGATTTAAAAAATATGTCATTGCTAGTAATATTGGTTTCATGATTCCCAAACCTACTTTTTTATATATTGAATGTATTCATATAGAAAAACATGGTAAGTACACTAATATTTGTGGTAACCATGTGACTATTGTGGGAGAAATATGATATAAATGTGGGTGGAGAAGAGAAATAGCCCTTCATTGTTGAATTGTCTGTGACGGTATCAGTACAAAGTTTAAAGTACTCTTGGTGTTATTTTTCTAGCTCATGTCTATTGAAATGTCCTAGAGGCAATGACATCCCAGGAGAAATTAGTGTACCTAGTGCCTAGATATCAGGCTATACTACAGTTTCCTCATGAAAGCAATAAACGTTCTTTAGAGAAATCACCTGTTCCAGATATAGGGAAGAAAACATGAATGGTGTGCCTAAAATATCTCATTATGCTGTAAAATAAGGATTTTCATATTTCTTTACCTTTAATCTAGGAAACTTTTTTTCTAGATACAGGCATTTCAAAAGGGCATAAGAACAAGCTTTATAGGGTTCCCACTGACAATTATGGGAAATTTTGAGGATCTAAAAGAATAATGACAGCAATAGGTTATAATACTTTTAAAAAAGTACATAATTACAACCAAATTAAAAAAAGAAAAGAAAATAGGCTTGTTTTCAGAAGGATACCAAATTATAAATGCAAAATATCCAAGCAATAATTGGTTGAAGCAAGGATCAGGAACAGATACTAAACCATTGAGTAAATTGTGGTTGGGAAGTAGGATGAGGAGTCAGAGTATCACCCTGTAGATTACTTATTACAAACAGAAAATGATACTTTAAGAGTAAAGAAAGTCTGCTGATCCAACTTAACGTCACCAATGATGATACAAACTCTCATTGTGTGAATCTGATCATGGGGAAACAGACAAACCCAGTTGCCCAACTACTGACCTCAGTTCTGTAATTTATCAATTCTATGAAAGAAAAAAAAATGCCTAGATTAAAGGTAGTTAAAGAAATATGAAAACGATATACAATGTATGATCTTTAATTGGATTCTATATCAAATATGCTATAAATCTTTCATTAGGAAAGCGAGCAAATATGAATATGTTACCAGCACTAAATCCTTTGAATGTGATCATTGTACTGTGATTAAATCAGAGAATTTCTTTGCTCTTAAAAAATTCATGCTAAAGTATTCAGGGGTAAAATGTCATTATGTCTCCAACTTCCAAATGATTCATGAGACAAAATATTATTTATCTAGAAAGATTTTTAAAACATGGCATAATGTAAATAATTATGATAACAGAAGTGTTCATGGATGTTCATTAACTATTCAGTCAACTGCTTATGTTTGAAATTTTCAACCTAAGTTGTAGGGGAAAAAGGCATACTTGAATTTTTACCAGGGCTAAAAAGATATCTCAGGACAATGTTTCCAGGCTGCTAAAAATATTAAAACCAACTGGCAACTAGAATAACATGTATGTGTAACCAAAATTTTAAAAATAATAGCTGTAAAATTCTTGATTGGTTATGCAGAAAAAAATAAGAGAAGTAATTTTAAAATGACAACCTTTAAATGTAGGGAATTTCATTTTGAGTTTGCTCTTAAGAAATCATAACGTAAAAGAAGACAAGCATAGATGCAGATATCACTATGTATTTTAGAATTAACTGAAAACACTGAAAAAAAAACATTTTTTTTGTCAAAAAAATATGTCGGGCAAAGAAAAACCTCGTTCGATACCAAAAGCCAAGCCCTTCAGATCTGGCTTTCCTGAAATGATGGGATGTGGCAGTGGCACTCCTGGGGACGCTGCTTTCTTCCCTTGCCTGCATCATCACCATGACAACCCGATTACGTGGCCTCCTCAGCTAATTGATACTCCATTGGGCTTTAACGTTTTCTTGCATGTTCTCCTCCCAGAACATCACAGACTACTTTTGTTCTCAAATCAACACAGCACTAGAAGGCCTAGACTCTGCTCGAACTCAGGCTAAGCGTCCACTACACTAACAATCTGGCTACATATCCCGTCTCAATGGCTTACCCGTTGAATGGCAGGTCTATCTTTTATCAGTGTTTGAGTAAAGAATACATTGGATACTGGCAGAAAAAGTGCTCACAATACCTATAAAGTACATTTACCTAATTTTATGGTGCATACACACCCTCCCTGCTTCAATCTTCATTAGAAAACATTACAAAATTCACTATAGGAACGGTATTCCCTCTTGGCTGTTGATCATGTTTTCATACAATGTTTACAAGAACATTTTGTAAATTGCTTCTAATGTTTTAATACCACTTTTTAATGTGGGCTATCCAAAAATATATATTTATTAGTTTTCACTTGTTGAAATATTAGTAACTACTTAAATGTTTTGTTCCTGCCACCTCCCGTAAATTATTTTTCGTCCTACATCACCTTACTAGGATTTATTAAAATTCCTACTAGGCTATAAAGCCCAGGAGGTCAGCGGCCTTCTCTTTCTTCATCGCCATTGAAAGCCTAGTGAGTAACATAATTAAGGGTTGCCAGTTGTGATGGGCCTGGATGATAACCCCTCCAAAAATATCCATGTCCTAATTCCCAGACCTGTGAATATGTTACCTTATATGGAAAAAGAAAATTTACAGATCAGATTACGGATTAGGGGGTAGAGAGACAATCCTGGATTATCCCACTGGGGATATGTAACCTCCAGGGTTTTTATAAAGGGGAGGTGAGATCTCTTTATAAAAAGATCTGAAGATGCTCTACTACTCTCCTTGAAGACAGAGGAAGAAGCCAGGAAGAAGGCAGGCAGCCTCTTGAAGCTGGAAAAGATAGGAAATGGATTCTCCTTTAGAGACTCAAGAAAAAAATAGCCCTACTAACACCTTAACTGTAGTACAATGAGATCGATTTTAAATTTCTGCCTTCCAAAACTCTAAGATAATATATTTATTTTAAGCTACTGTTTTTGTAGCAGCAATAACTAATGAATCAATCAAAAATCTTTGGATTTTAGGGATGCCTGGGTGGCTCAGTTAGTTGAGTGTCCGTTTTCAGCTCAGGTCATGATCTCGCCGTTTGTGGGTTCGAGCCCCATGTCAGGCTCTGTGCTGGCAGCTTGGAGCCTAGAGCCTGCTTCGGATTCTGTGTCTCTCTCTCTGTCCCTCCCCTGCTCTCTCTCTCAAAAATAAATAAACGTTTAAAAAAATCTTTGGATTTTATTGTTACAAACTGAAGTTTTCTACACTGAGGTAATTCTTCTTAGATCATATGTAAGTAGGTTCAGGATACAAAATGAGACTTTTCTGACAATAAATGCTATGCTATTTTTATTAGATTTGCTAAATTATGACAGTCACTCCCACAAGAAGTTGTAGGAAAACTGTACATGTTTGATACTAAACTATTTTTCTGCATTATTTTATTCATTTTAAGTAAAATAGAGGCCAGCAAATAAATGTATTTTAATATGTTTCAATGATTAATATGCATTTCTGGAGTGAATGTGGTAAGTCAAAATATTACCTGGTACCATTTTTCAGTTTACTTGCTAATTCATGCAGAATGTTTTTAGAAAGACATCATTGAAACAATAGTATGAATATTAAAAATTTGTGTGTGTATTTTTAATGTTTACTTCTGAGAGACAGAGAGGGTGAGCAGGGGAGGGTTAGCAAGAGAGGAAGACACAGAATCTGAAGCAGGCTCCAGGCTCCAAGCTGCCAGCCAGAGCCCAATGCAGGGCTCGAACCCACGAAACACAAGATCATGATCTAAGCTGAAGTCAGACGCTTACCTGACTGAGGCACCCAGGAGCCCCCCAAATTTTTGTGTGTTCAATGTTATATTTAAATCATTTAGTGTTTTGGCATCCATATCCTAAAAAGCCAAAGTTTTTTTGAAGTTTATGTATTTGTTTTGAGAGAGAGAATGAGCACAAGCTGGGGGAGAGCAGAGCAGCGCGCGCGCGCGAGAGAGAGAGAGAGAGAGAGAGAGAGAGAATCCCAAGCAGGCTCCACGCTGACAGCAAAGAAGCCAACAAGGGGCTGGAACCCACTAACAGTGAGATCATGACCTGAACCAAAATCAAGACAGACACTTAACTGACTGAGCCACCCAGGCACCCTACTAAATGCAAAGATGTTTAAAATCAGGTTTACTGAAGTATAATTTATATACAATAAATTACACCTTTTAAAAGTGTGCTGTTTGCTGAGTTTTGGCCAATGGACACTGCTGTGGATTTATCACCACGATGAAAATACAGAATATTTACACCTCCCCCAAAAGGTTCCCTTTTGCTGTTTTGCAATGAAAACTGCCCCACCCACAATCCCTAGCAACACTGTTGTATTTACTGTCACCCAAGGTTTGATTTTCATAGAATTTTATATAAATTGTATTATACACTATGTAGTCTCTTATGTCTGGCTGCTTTCACTTAGCAAAACACTTGTGAGATTCGTTGATGCTGTGTTTCAGGAGCTCTTTCTTTTTATGGTCCGGTAGAATTCAATGGTATGGATATACTAGATTGTTCATCCATTCACTAGTCATAGGACACTTGGGTACTCTGTAATTTGGGGCCACGATAAATAAAACTGCTATGAACATTCACATACCTCTCTTTGTATGAACCTATGTTTTCATTTCTCTTGGATAAATACCTTAGAGTGGAATTTCTAGATCATATGGTAAGTATATGCTTAAATTTCTAAGAAACTTTCAAACTGCTTTCCAAATTGAAACATTTGGCATTTCTATCTATAATATATAAAAGTTACAGTTTCTCCCTATCTTGTCATCACTTGCAATTGTCAGCCATTTAATTTTAGCCATTCTTGTGTGTCTCCATTTACTTAATGAAAAAGATGCCCGAATTAAAAAAAAAAAAAGTTTTGAAATCTAATCTTCCTATACCTTTCTGAGTATATTATCATGGCTCTCAAATTCTTGATTTCCTAAATAAACCTCTGGACGATCTTTAGATGGACTTCATTTAGTTGTATCTTCAGTCAATGATGCTACCAATTTCCTGGTCTTTTTTATGTTAGGAGATTTTGGAATTGTGTTTTGAAAAAGCATTGTATTTCAGTGGAAAACTAGACATTGTGTGGAAGACACCCCAGGCTATCTGATTCCAGTTTTATATCACTGAGATATTTTATAACTCGGTAAGTTGTGGCTAATTTATAGATCTGCAAATTCTATCCTAAGTTCAGTTGACTTCCCTCTTCACTGTAGAAAAAAACTTTTGCTTCCATTTCAACACTCATTTCAACATTCCTGACATAGAATTTTTGAACTGGTTAGAACATCTATCTGGTCATTTTCTCAATAAATGAATAGAATAAAATCTTACACAAGTGTTCATTTTTATATCTGTATGAGGCTTATATTTTACCTTTTTATTTTTGAAAGCTCTTTGATAGTGTCCTAGATATTTGAATGTTAAGATGTGGAAACTCTTTAGTCTATAATGTTTGTTTTATCAGGCAATCAACTGGGTTGTCGACAAAATGAACATTGTTTTTTGGGGAGCAGTTCTAATCTCAGTTCAGATCTCTTGTCTCTGAGTTTCTCTCCATCTGCTCCTCTCAGGCATGCTTTGGGGATCAGCCAAAGATGTGGTCAGACAGAAGCCTGAGTCCCCTTCTCTGCAGAGGCTTTCCACGGCAAATACAAGATGTTATCGTAAGTATCTTGCCCTATTGTCAATGTGGCTGAGTTACTGACTCCTAAACGTGCTTCTTGAGGCCAGAAAGACTGTGGTCTTTCAACAACCTCACTCTCCAGCTGCATGGGAGCCCACTGCTCCTGGGGTAGAAACAAAGGAGAACTATTACCATTCAGCTCCCTTCCAAATCAATACTCCACGTTTGCCTGCTCTTCATTCCCCAGTGCTCTCAGGGGAGCTGCTTATTCTATCACATCCAGATTTTATCATTGCTCTCTGTGGTACCAGCGGTCCACTTGGACCTGACCCAGTCACTATGGGAAGTGCAATTCTGAATATACTAAGGTTTTGGACAAACATGGATTTGTTACACAAATGAACACTGTTTAATAATGTATAGACACATTGGAGTCTAACAAGCTTCATAATATTGGACACATGCACATATGATTGTAACACATACATTTAATAAGTGATGTATTTCCCCATGTTGTAGATATCGTCTAACATTTGGATAAGAGTGTAATCTCTGTAATACATAAAAGTAGGTATTGTCTTTATTTCTTGGACTTGACAGTAGTATATAGTGTCTTAGGAAATGAAATAGACAAAAATGTGAACTTTCTTTTTTTTAATGCTTTAAAAAATTACTTTGAGAGATTGAGAGAGTGTGCATGAGTAGGGGAGGGGCAGAGAGAGAGAGGGAGAGAAAGAATCCCGAGTAGGCTCCACGCTCAGCACAGAGCCCAACACGCGGCTTGATCCCATAAACTGCAAGATCGTGACCTTAGCTGAAATCAAGAGTCAGATGCC
Source organism: Prionailurus bengalensis (assembly GCF_016509475.1). NCBI lineage: Eukaryota > Metazoa > Chordata > Mammalia > Carnivora > Felidae > Prionailurus > Prionailurus bengalensis. The sequence continues at coordinate 231,000,928 of NC_057343.1, forward strand.
TAACAGTCGGAGCCAGCCTGGTGCCCCTGAACTTTCTTGTTTTAAGCTGCACTCTATTGTGTGTTATTAAAGGAAGTAGGAGAGACAGAGTAAATTTATCATGATGAACACTGAGTAATTTATGGAAGTGTTGAATCACTACAGTGTACACGTGAAACTAACATAACAGTATATGTTAAGTATACAGGGGGCGTCTGGTGGCTCAGTTAAGCATCTGACTTCAGCTCAGGTCATGGTCTCTCGGTCTGTGAGATCGAGCCCCGCGTCAGGCTCTGTGCTGACAGCTCGGAGCCTGGAGCCTGCTTCAGATTCTGTGTCTCCCCCTCTCTCTCTGCCCCTCCCCTGCTCGTGCTCTGTCTTGCTCTATCTCTCAAAAATAAATAAATGTTTAAAAACATTTTTTTAAAGTATACTGGAATTAAAGTTAAAATTTTAATAAAGAAAAAGAAAGAGAGAGCATAAAGGAAGGAAGGAAAGGAGGAAGGTAAGGAAGGCGGGAGGGAAGAAGGAGGAGAAGAAAGAAAATTAACCAGTGATAACAGTGATTGAGAATAGTTTCCAGTGAAAGCCACAATATAAAAGTAGAATTGAATTTTCATGAGCTGCTCAACCTTCTTCACGTGCCTGTTACTACCCCTTCCAAAGTGTTCATCTTTACCTGTGAGCACATCTATCACCCTTTACTGTTATGGCTTTGCATTTGTCCCCTCCGTTGGGATGTTGCTCTTGTAACCCTCAAACTCCTCATTTCCATGATGTAACAAAACAGTCTGTTGCTATGGCAACGATCAGCATCTTGCAGCATGAGCCACTGTGATTACAGGTCTCTAGTGCTAGACTCTTTTTCTTTCAATCCATTTGTAGAGATCACTTTTGTTCTTCCACACACTCCAAATTCAGCTCTTAATGTGCTTTGATTAATGTTTCAAAGTTTAACCAGTGTGGTGATGTATTAAGTGGAAGAGCCTTACCTGCATTTTCCTATAACTGCATTGTTCAGCCTATATGAATTTGCATCAGAGTAAGCTAGGTATGTCTGACATTTAAAAAGTACACAAATCCACCTTGAAATAGAAAATACGTGTATTTTAGAATTTGTTTACATGAGATCTAGATAGTAGGACTCAGATCTTTCATATATAGATTTAAGTTAATTATTTCAATGTCTTGATTATTAAATATGGATTATGACTATAAATTATTGTATGCTAGAAGACAGGGAGACTGTTTCTACCACATAGAGTAAGCATCCTAAGCATGACATTACCAAAGTATTACCTTGTGTTTATCAGATAAATTTTAGCCAACATCTAGCTTTAAATGTGTATATAAAGTTAAAGGCATAAATTCTGCCTAAACCGTACTTTCATTGTTAAGTATGTCCCTAAATAAAAGGCCCTTTCTCTTAGGTTTATACATATGTGTGTGTGTGTGTGTGTGTGTGTATTACTGTAAAAATCCATGTGCATTTATTTCATTCCAGTTACACCATAACTTAAAATCCAAATAACAATGAATCATTTCATAAAAATAATGAAAATGCATGGCAAATGATATAGAAAGTAAATTATATAACATGCTTGAATTTTCTAATTAGTCAAATTTTATTTTTTAATTTCATATAACATTTAAATCAGTATTTTTGCAACAAGGCAAATAACCTACGAAATGCAAATCTGTTAAACCATATACACAAGAGGCCTTGCTTCCCAAATTTGAAGAATAAATTAATAGCCACTGTTATGAAATATCACTCAAGTGCCCATAAATGTCCTACGTCTGATTCAATCTTAGATCCAATTAAATATCTCCTGGTAATTTAAGCTGCCATCAAAAGACCGCACTTTATTATGCTGAATCAAATTTTTTCCTTGCCCAGAAGAACAAAGATATTCAAGCATAAATGCTATTTAAAACTCACTAGATAAGAAAAATTTTTATGGACTATCACCTAGTGTTATAGAACTATGTTTCCATTTATAACATTAATAACATATAAACATATCATTTGTATAGTTTTAAAAATCATGGGTATTACACATTATACTAATTTATCAACTCTTAAATGTATTCCTTATCAAATAAATCTAAAGGACTCAACTCTATTCAGAAAGGAAGACGATAAATTCGAGAGTGAAAATGCATTCACATGGGACACTATGCTACAAGTTAACACAATGTTGAAGTAAAAGAGTATTGGTTATCACAACTTTATGTGTTCACATTCAAACGTATATATCTGGCATGATTCTCTCGTCCTTTCCATGTCTGTTCTTAAACCTTAGTGATACCTAGCCGTGTATCCTATATACCCAGTGCAATTCACTCTTTCAAGTTGCCCTGTTTCCAAAACTCACTCTATGAAAAGAATTCGTCAAACTCATTTCACTCTGAAAGTGAACTATTAATAATCTTAATCGTTATCATTATATTTCTCTAGGAAAAGCCTGTCTTACTTGACTGTAGAGCGTTTCTGACTGAGTCTGCCCACATCTGAGCCAGCAGGTAGGGTAGGTCAGGTCAATTTCACAGCAGCAATGTTTACACCTTTGGCTAATACTCTCTGCTTCTGGTAAGGCACATGCCAAAATTAGCGTTCTGTGTGGCAGCAGTATAATAATAATTATTGTGTACAATGATGTTATATTAAAAGATCTTATAGGATCTGAATCAATCAGACAAAGACGACCTGATGTTTCTTATGGTTCTGGCAAGTTTACTGCCGGCCCCTAGGAAAACGTATTTCAGAGCAAGGCAGCATATATTTTGATGCCAAAACCACTGACAACAATTTTGAGTAAAGCAAGAGGTTTAAAGAATAGAGATAAAACCTAAGGGAACACATATAACTTCAGTTGGAATTTTAAGATGAGGTAGTTTTAGATTAATACAAATGCATTCATGTGGAGAATCAAAGCACAGGCCTTAGAGACAGCTGGCACAAGGTATAACTTGTGGTTAAGGACAGTGGGTTAAGGTAGGTCAACTAACTCTAAGTGCCAACCTTATATAAATATAATTTAAAATAACTATTTTGGAGGTCCCCGGGGGGCTCAGTCACTTGAGCCTCTGACTCTTGATTTCAGCTCAGGTCATGATCTCACAGTTCCTGAGATCAAACCCCGCTTTGGGCTCTGCACTGATGGTGAAGGGCCTGCTTGGGATTCTCTCTCTCCCTCCCTCCCTGCCCCTCCCAGCATGTGCGTGCACTCTCTCTCTCCCTCAAAATAAATAAACAAGCATAAACGTTTTCAAAAAAAATTTTTAAATTAAGAAAAATAAAATACCTCTTTTGTTTAGTGACCTTTCTTTTGAGTAGCAGAACTAATCTGTAAATTAGAAAACACTTTTACAGGAATTAGCTAAACATTTTTAATAACATCATTCACAAGAACAGATGTCATAGTTTAATATGCATTGCCAATTTAAATAAAAATTGCATCTTATCTATAGAATACATCTATTTTTCAAGCTTGAAGTTTTTAAGCAAAATTTCTAAACTACATGCTTAGCTGTCTTACAGCTGGTTTTTACCTGTTTCCTAAATGACTGAATTTATGTAAATACTAAATGTTATAACACACTTTTTAGAAACATACAAGCCGATAAATTCTAGTCGCCTTAAATTTCTTTTAAGTTGCATGTAAAGATTAAAGTTTTCCCATGGTTGTTTTCTAATCATTATTATTTTTCTAGTTATTATTTTTAAAACAGCTGACTAAAGACAGGTTTAAGTAGTATGAGTTGATTTCACTTTGTTTTCTATTACCTTGAGTGAAATTAATCATTTCTATGTTTAATATATCTAAGCCAAAACTTTATACCATTGGTCTGTACCAACAATTATGATCACAGTCCTACTGTCTAGACTCTTAAAACTGGGTATGTAAAACACTGTAGTGAGGGAAGAAAATATTAGAATATCTGTTTATGATTATCTCATCCTCTAGAAATTTCTCATCCTGTATTTTATATAGACGTGTGAAATGTGTGTTATTTAAGTCACATATGACTGTAAAAGTACACGTAAAGAAGGTATAAATAGATAAGTTATACTTCTTACTAAGGGTAAAAAAAAAAAAAAAGAAAAACTGTAATTGCTAGAAGGGTACTTTCAAAGAGTCCAAAGACTTCATGCAGGAGAGTATCCTAAGGCAGAATTAAGAATGGAAATATTGGGGCGCCTGGGTGGCGCAGTCGGTTAAGCGACCGACTTCAGCCAGGTCACGATCTCACGGTCCATGAGTTCGAGCCCCGCATTGGGCTCTGGGCTGATGGCTCAGAGCCTGGAGCCTGTTTCCGATTCTGTGTCTCCCTCTCTCTCTGCCCCTCCCCCGTTCATGCTCTGTCTCTCTCTGTCCCCAAAATAAATAAACGTTGAAAAAAAAATAAAAAAAAATTAAAAAAAAATTAAAAAAAAAAGAATGGAAATACTGGTCCTATATTGTATCATGTTAGCTTTTCAATGTTTAGCAATATTTTTCATGTAATAGATTTAACACCGGATACAACAAACTAGGAAAACTTCACATGTAAATCACCTATTTACCTTTAAAAGGGACCCTAAAAACAGAATAAATGAACCTTAAGAGTATAAACTGGAGAACATAATACATTACTTAAATTCAGGTTATGTCAAATTAAGGAATCAAGCAAAGATATGGATTATAATGTTAGAAGGACAGTTCACAAGATGAAATGTTTCTTTGGAAGTGCTTCCCAAAGCTAACATCACTTGGTTGGCAGAACTTATTATTTAAGAAGAAATTCCAGGGGTGCCTGGGTGGCTCAGTCAGTTAAGTGTCAGACTTCGCCTCAGGTCATGATCTCACGGTTCCTGAGTTCAAGGCCTGCATTGGGCTCTCTGGGCTGACAGCTCAGAGCCTGGAGCCTGCTTCAGATTCTGTGTCTCCCTCTCTCTCTGCCCCTTCCCCTCCTCTCAAAAATAAACATTAGAAAAACTAAAAGAGGAAATCCCATATGTAAGAAAATCTGTGATTTGTATACTATGTAATCTAATAACATCTAAAACAAGACTGCTACCTGCTTCCAGAAAGAACTAATTCATCTAATCAAGATTTGTTACTGCTTTTAATGAGAGCTTATATTCACTACATTAATACCAAATAACATGCCGACCAAGGAAAGTTATCTACTGGGTTCAAAGAGTTTTCAATTCTCTTCATTCAACTTGAGCTGATTTGTCCCTTAAACGATGAAACTTAATTTGATCTCCATAAAACAGTTTTTTTTCCTTTGAGAGTCAAAGGTGCCTCTTTGAAATCTCATGTTACTGAATGTGTCATCTTAGGGATGTTACACGGTATCCTACTTCACCTCACATTCCGAGGAGATCCCCAACTTAGCGCACTCATGGAACTTGGAGGCTGGACAGCTGTCATCTTAGTTTCTTTGATCAAAATTTACGAATCCCAACATCCATAAATCTGGGCATAAATTTGAAAATCCCTTACATTTTTTTTCCTCAGGAACACTAAGGGTGTTGTCACGAAGGAACTTATGGGTAAATTTGACATCTCAGAGTGTTTGAGATATGATTACCAGCATCACAGTTCTCTATATTTCATGGAGTTCAAATGCAACATTAGTCAAATAACTTATAAGGTCAAATGGAATGGTATATTTGATTCAGTGTACTATGACATTTATTTCGTGTAAATTTTAATAACATGAAAAAATGCATGATTTTTGCAGTATTTATGCTTTAAACTTTTATCTTGAATGGTGAAGACCTGCGAATAGTATGTACAAAAGTGTGACAGGTAGATTCTAAGATAGTCCCCAAAGGTCTTCATATCTTGGCATTCATGCCTTGTATGTTCCCCTCCCCTTGACTATAGGCAGAACCTGTAACTTTCTCCTAACAGAATATAGCAAAGGTACAAGACTTTTCTTCCATGATTACGATACATAGGATTGTAACTTCTGTAATGCTAGCCTAGTCTCTCCCTTGCTGCCTTAGACATAGGAGGTTGTTGTGTTGGGAAGTCCAATTTGTCAACAGGCCACCAACCATGTAGGAACTGTGGCTCTCAACCTAACAGCCCAAAAAGAAATGAAATCCACCAACACCATGGGACCTGGGAAATAGATTCTGCCTCAGTTAAGTCTTCAAATTATATTCCCAACCCTCATTCACACCATGAATGCCACCTCACAAGACACCCAAAACAGTGGGTGAAGCTAAGCCATGCCTGCGCTTTGAACCCATAAATTTTTAAGTAGTTTTAAGTCACTATGTTTGCAGTGATTTGTTATTCACAATAGATAACTAATACAAAGAAAGCTCATTTTATTCTAATTACTAAACCATATTTATGTCACTTCAGTGGCTGAAGGATTAATAGAGACTCAATGCAAAATTTCATAGAAAAGAAATGCTTACCAAACAAACATCAAAGTCAGCACTCTCTCGGGGTCATAGAAAGCTTGCTGCTCACCAAGCCATCCAATGTTTTCTTAAGAAACCACTGTTTAATGGGAAGTGAATTCTTAATATGGATTAGGGCCAGGCAAAGGAATTTTGTGGGTATAATCAATTCTGTATTGCTCAATGACACAAATGAAAGCAAAGGGTCGACTACTACATCCTCCCTATTATCTCTTTCCAAAAACTATGTAGCTATGACTGTACTAATTACTTCATCCATATTTCTATTAGCTACTTAAATGATAGACTTTGAGGGTTAAGCTTATAGTTGCCTTTAGAAACTGTTTAGGTATATAAATGGGTACAATGACTATGCATTCACTCTTAAGAAAATTTTTACATGGTGAGCCCAGTAGATTTCCTGTGGGATGCCTGTGTTACTTCCCTTTCATTAGCGCTAACTGTGATATATTCTCATAATGAAAATTAATACAACTGTTTTTTCTACCTTTAAGAAAATCTTTATTAAATAGAGGTGTGAAAGGTTTGACAGAATTAATATCATACTGGTTCTTTTTCATCGTAGGTAAATTTTCAAGAAATTCCATTTTATTTGGAAATAGAAATACCTTAAGATAAGTTGTTCCCTTTATCAAAAGAAAAATCATTATCAACTATTTGAACTTGGTAAAAAATAGAAAAAGGAAAGCAAAAAAAAAATTTCTACTTTGCTGATTCTAGCAAGTAGCATGTCAAAAAATGGATCTCAAAGAAAAAAAAGAAATATTTTTTTATTGTTGTTTACAATAAAAGCCAAAAGTGAAGTAGGCAAGTGAAGATGTTCTTATGAGGAATAAATATGCATCTGATAGCTCAAAAAGGTGAAAATGAAAATGCAATCAGTTCTCTAATGAATTAATAGGTACAGCTGGGACTCTCATGTTACTTTATATGAAATAGCTAATGAGCAGAAGAGAAGTTGCCAAGAACAGGGCAGTCAGCACATTCCAGAAACTCACTTGCCTTTTAAAAGGCATTATAAATAGCACATGGCTGTTCCTACAAAATCAACACATTTTCCTTTTCTTTCTACATTTACAAGAAATTAATTTTTTTTCTATCTAGAGAAATAATGGTAACACAGAAAAGTTTAAACACATATTGCATGTTTTTACCTTTCTTTTTTTTAATATTCAGTTTTGAGAGAGCACAAGCGGGAGAGGGGCAGAGAAGGGGGGACAGAGGATCTGAAGCCAGCTTTGTGCTGCCGTGCTGGCAGCAGGGAGCCCAATGTGGGGGCTCGAGTTCAGGAGCTGCAAGATCGTGAAATGAGCCAAAGTAGGATGCTCAACCAACTGAGCCGCCCAGGTGCCCCGTGTTTTTACTTTTATTAATTTGCATTACTCTTTAAGATTAAATTTTAAGCTGGTTTCTTTCAGAGGATTCTTTTTGTCCATCCAAGGAGAATGACACCTCTAAGAACCACTTCATTAACACACGTGGGAGTCACACTCAGATGTTGGCAGGGCCCAATAAGTGATGTAAGAGACCAGAGTTCATTATCTGACACACAGGGAGTAGGTTCCCCTAACAAAAGAGTAATTCTTCAGGGCACCTGGGTGGCTCAGTTGGTAAAGCCTCCAACTCTTAGTTTCGGTTCAGTTCATGATGTCACAGCTGCGTGAGTTTGAGTCCCACGTCATGCTCTGTGTTGACAGTGCAGACTGCTTGAGAGTCCCCCTCTCCCTGTCTCTCTCCGCCTCCCCCATTCACACTGTGTCTCAAAGTAAATAAACTTTAAAAAAAAGTAAAAGAAAGAGTAAAACTCTTCTTGGCTGTAGTTGTTTGCAGATATATGGAAATAAAGACATGATATTGCTTGATTGTTGAGTTTTCAAAGTGGTATCCAACTGTTTACTTGGAATCTTCCAACTTTTAAAGGTTGACCCTAAAGGCAAACGATTTCAAGTATTAAATGGCAGCCTTAGTAAAATGTGTGTAGTTGCAGACGACTTGAATTAGTTGTAAGGCTATTACTGTAATACTTCCCCAATGGCATATCCTGAGCTAATCCCTGGTTCCTTAGCTGAGAGATTCATGACCTTAACCAGAACAATCACTTCCTGCTGTGAATTTGAAATATAATAAAGACTACTCAGATACTCATTTGTGTGTGTGTTGGGGGGAGGGAGCGTGGGTAATAGATCATCTTATAAGGCAGCAACAAAAATAATAAGGTCCAATACTCTAGAGGAGCCTTGATTTCTAATCCTCTTTCAATATTTTAGGTGACCCCAGCAGTTCTTCTGATAAATATATTTTCATTATTTTCCCCCTTGGATAGCCAGAGTTGAGTTCGTGGCTTGACTGGGAAAACAAAGAAAAACACAATCAACCAACAAGAAAACCTTAAGATGGGAATCAATCTTTTTATTTTCATTCAATTCCTTGCCTCTACTCAAATGGTTTTCAACTGGACTTCTAGTGGTGTTTAGACTGGTGGATCAGTATTTTTGGTTGCCAGTGTATTTAGGGGAAACAGATACCATTGATATTCAGTGTGTTAGGGGGTGGAGTTTACAGAAGCCCCAGGAATGATAAATATCCTGCAAGGAGAGGCACAGTCCTATACACAAAGATATGTGTCATTCAAACACCGAAAGAATACTGCTTCAAATACCAAAAGAAATACTGCTTCAATTCTTTCTAAAAGATTCCAGGAGGATGCCATGATACACCTAAAGTCAATCATCTGTGATTTCAATCCAAGATGTCAACTTGAAACTTTTGTCTTCACAAACTTGTTTTTTGTTCTTGAGTGTTTACAATACGCAAGAAGGTATATTAAGTGGCTGGAATACTTTTTTTAAAGTAAGGAAAAAGAAAACACAGATAATCTTACACCCAGAGTTTACACTTTCTCACTTATTTGTCTGCCAGCTCATACAGAATAAAATCCTCTATATTACCTCTTCCTCTCTGATGTCATCACTAGACAGAACCATGGAACTTTCTTCACTGTTCACTACCATTTATTTCTGAAATCCCCACTAAAAGAAAAATCAAAATTTCCTCCCAAATGAATTCCACCTGTTATTTAAGTAGGTGGTGAATAATTTTTACTGCTACAACAGCACAAGTCCATTAAAGAAAGTATTTAATACACGCATTTATAGAAATTAGTATATTTGGTTCAGAGCTTGTTGGAAGCTTTGAAGATTGTGCAAAGTTTACGAGACGTGTATTGTGGATGTACGTTGCATTGTTTGAACTTATAAGGTAAGTAAAGCAAGAATCATTCACTCTTCTTTCTTATTCAAATTAAGCCACTGTCTTCAAATCTACCAATTTCTTACAAGTCTGTAGCAGGCCTTGTGAACATATGTTTCTTGAACACCTGCCATACACCTGAAAACACCTTTGAATTGCAGGAGCTATTGGCCATCAATAGAATCATAGTGCTGGGATAGTTCCAAACGTGCTGGTGATGGAATTTTTTTTTAATTTTTTAATGTTTCATTCATTTTTTTTGAGAGAGAGAGAATGAGAGAGACAGAGTGTGAGAGGGGGAGGGGCAGAAAGAGAAGGAGACACAGAATCCCAAGCAGGCTCTAGGGTCCTAGCTCTCAGCACAGAGCCCAACATGGGGCTTGAACTCACCAACCGCAAGATCATGACCTGAGCCGCAGACGGATGCTTAACCGACTGAGCCACCCAGGTGCTCATATTTTTAATATGATTGTAGGAGGTGGGGAGAATATTTTAGGAAAGCAAAGCTTGATGTTATCAAATATTTTGCAATTCTTCTGTTCTTCTTTATTACCATTGTATTGTGAATACTTGTTTATTTACACAATTGCAACTTTCTTAGATTGTGGGCTGCCCAGAACAATCAGTTTGTAAGCCCACATCTAGGCAAGTTGCCTAGCACATAGTAGGTTCTTAATAAATATTTATGAATGAATATATAAAAAATATTTCCAAATTATTGTTTTAATCAGTTTGCCTTATAATTCACTGATTTCCCAAAGTTTTTAATGTTTATTTATTTTTGAGACAGAGAGAGACAGAGCACGAGTGGGGGAGGGGCAGAGAGAGAGGGAGCCACAGAATTTGAAGCAGGTTCCAGGTTCTGAGCTGTCAGCACAGAGCCCGATGTGGGGTTCAAACTCATGAAACGTGAGATTATGACCTGAGCCAAAGTCGGATGCTCAAACAACTGAGCCACCCAGGCACCCCTGATTTCCCAAGATCTTTTTAATGCATCTGTCTGGAGCACTGGGTTGATGACTATGCCTAGTAATCAAATCTTTCACAAAGAAGAGAGGAGAAAAGAGGGAGAAAAGAGAAGGGGAGAGGGGAGGGGAGGGGAGGGGAGGGGAGGGGAGGGGAGGAGAGGAGAGGAGAGGAGGGGAGAGCAGAGGAGGGGAGAGCAGAGGAGGGGAGGGGAGAGGAGAGGAGAGGAGAGAAATGAAGGCAAGGCAGAAGAAGAGAAAGAAAAGAGAAAAACTTGACTTCCCATTCTTTATTTAGTTAATTGATTAATTGGAGTGTCCTCTAAGATGGTGCCTGGGGCTCTAATGACAGCTCATTCCTTCGCTTGGCAAAATTAATAGCCAGAACTAGGTTGTGGTGAATGCGTGGAGGGAAATTCATTTTTAAAGACAAGACGATTTGCTGCTGAACCTGATGTGAAATTCTAAAAAACAAAAACAAAAACAAAACAAAACAAAAATCTAAAATCTCTTATTGGAAACCTGAGTTAAGCCCAATATTCTGTGAACACAGTTTACATGAAATTCCTACTCTTTTTTTACAAATTTTTTAAGTATATGTGCTGCCGAAGCGAGCGCTCTTTTTTTTTTTTAATTTTTTAACGTTTATTTATTTTTGAGAGAGAGAGAGACAGACAGAGTGCAAGCAGGGGAGGGGGAGAGAGAGAGGGAGACACAGAATCTGAAGCAGGCTCCAGGCTCTGAGCTGTCAGCACAGAGCCCAACGCAGGGCTTGACCCCAGGAACCGTGAGATCATGACCTGAGCTGATGGGCACTCAACCAACTGAGCCACCCAGGCACCCTGAAATTCCTACTCTTTTAACCTGAATCAAAAACATGATGTGCCCGCTTGGAATACAGGTTGCCATTTGTTACTGAAGGATATCTGTAAGGGAAGGCACCACTAAGCAGAGGCAAGAAGCAGGTGGCTTGGAGACAGATAAAATTGGACTACATCCTGACTTCGTCACTTAAAATGTACAGAAAATCTTAATGTTGCAGAGCTTCAGTTTACTCATTTTTAAATATACTGATGATTATAATATCCATCTCAAGCGATTTCTATATTTAAAGACTGAAAACTGCTTTGCCAAGTGCCTGACCCACAACAGATGCTCAAATACATTAATTCTCCTCCCCCATTGAAATCAGGATAGAACCTGACTATCCACTTGCTATATATATATTTTTTAATTCCACAAAATTCTTGGGGACCACTGTGATAGGTATTATAGGAGATATAGGGATGAAACTGATAATAACCGTGGCCTTCTAGAACCTTAACAATTTGAGATGAGAACCAATCACATCATATATAACTTCAAGAGAAGGTGAGCCATGGTAAGTGTAATGTTAAACTGCAGGAAGCTGATGGAGAGTGAGATTAATCTAAGCTGGCTGAATCTCCAAAGGTATCTCTGAGAATATGTAGGGCATACACAGCCTGAAGCTTTGCATCTTATATTAAGGTTTCCCTGGCCAGTGTAATCACTAGGGAAATTTCTCCATTTTTTTTTATTGTTTCATGTGTAGTAGACTTAACTCATTTACTGGACAGACACACACAAAAATCTTAAAGTTAGTGACTTCATCACAGTGGTGAGGCTAGTGTTCATTCACACCATGGTATAATAAGTGTGTCAAGGGGGAAAGGGAGACAAATTCGTTTGGAATAAAAAGACCAGAAATTCAAAGAGTTGGTATGATGGGTTAACAAGATAGTATCTTTAGGACAGCATCCTGTTAACTGTCAAACACAATAAAATGGAAATTATTTATATTATAAGTAGTAACTGTTGATGGGTTAAAACTTGTAATTATACTGCTTAGAAAAGGATTTTCTATTCTCTAAGTGAATCACTGAAACGTTTCCTTGAGGGCATCTGAATGAATTTTTAACTTCCTCTTTAAAATCAGTCAACCACACAAGTGATATATCCAGACAATTCCTAGAGTTTATTGGACATATTAATATTTTCATATTAGTGTTAATAATATCTCAACTTTTGCTGTCATAAAATGATGCAAAGCTTTGGTAGAATAAGAATGACAATCATATCTTAAATACTGTAGAAAAAAACTAAATTGAAAATTTTGAGAATGCAAGTTTTGATTGTCAAAGTAAACTGCGTTTCAGATTTTAGGGCGATAGTCTTGCAAATAAGCACAATTACTTTTTTTTTTCCTATCGTTCCCTTATTTCTCTTAAGAAACACCACATCTGCTGTTCCTTCAGTTGGAAAATTTACAATATCTCCATTAAAAATAATCTCATTTACTAATTGAGTTTTCTTTGATTTCACAGGTTTACTTTATTTAGACAAAGACAAACTCTACTTGAACAGGTGTACTTGAAATCTAGGCATATCACTACTAGACTATATTATCTGGGACGTTTACACAATCATTCTGATTTCGATTGCTTTATCTTGAAAATGAAACTTAGTAATGGCATTTTTGTAGAAATTTCAAGTGTCAATGAGATTATATATTTTATACCATATTTTAAGTGTTCATTAAAAGGTATTATTTATATTTGGGATACCAAATTTTCAAGCTCCTTAAAAATTTGCATTCACATACAATTTTATATTAATATTGGCCAAGAAAACTACTTACATCTGTATATTAACTTGCAAAACATGAAATATTTCTTTATTAAAACAAGACCTACCACAAAGCCATATTTAAAAACAATAAAATTAGGTTTTAAAGTGTATTTTTGAAGCCCAACTTTGTGCTAAAACAAGCCTCTGCTAACTCATGGCTATTAATTTAAAAATAATTCATATTTTGGGGGGGCACCCGGGTGGCTGTCAGTTAAGCATCCGACTTCGGCTCAGATCATGATCTCGCATTTCATGAATTCAAGCCCCACATCAGGCTCTGTGCTGACATCTTAGAGGCTGGAGCACGCTTCCCATTCTGTGTCTCCCTCTTTCTCTGTCCCACCCCACTCGTGCGCTCTGTCTCTCTCTCTCAATAATAAATAAACATTTAAAATTTTTTAATTAAAAAATAAAAATGATTCATATTTTTGGGGTGCCTGGGTGGCTCAGTCGGTTAAGCATCCGACTCTTGATTTTGGCTCGGGTCAGGATCTCACAATTCCTGAGTTCGAGCCCCACATTGGTCTCTGCACTTACAGTGCAGAGCCTGCTTGAGATTCTCTCTCTCCTTCTCTCTCTGCCCCTCTCCACTTGTGTGTGCATGAGGATGCTCTCTCTCTCTCTCAAAATAAACACATAAACTTAAATTTTTTTTTCATTTATATTTTTGTACTATTTCAGACTGCTTTCAGAGGTATGTTCAACCTTTAAAATCTCAGGGGAAATACCAAGTGTCTTCCTAAAAGAATGGCTACGTAAGAAAGAAGTAAGAACCTCCATCAGGAACGCAACAACCCTGGCTGTCTTCTCAATTCTGTCCTCCACTCTGACACAGTCAACTGGAAACTTCAGGGTGACAGCCACCAGCCCTCTTCCAGAAAGCTCCTTTCCTCTATAAACATGACTCGATCGAACTAGATGATCTCTACGTTTTGTCAGAGCTCAAAAACTTATTTCTTTAATTAACCAAGAAGGAATGATAATAAGGAAATAAGCCTTTATATATCAAATATAATTCAGTAGTAACAATTCCCAAACATTCAAAATAAATTAATATAAAAACAATCATAATTTTTGGAGCCCAATATTACATAGATAATTTTTTAAAAATGAGAATCAGTAATATTCACTTGAAAATACTATCATTTTAATTTAAAATAAATTTAATTAAAAATAAGCCTTCCCTTATTTGGGTGGGGTAGGGGGGACTTTCCCACAGTATATGAAGTAAAAGATTGGAATTCACTTACTCTGTGCCTAGACAATGTTTCTACATCTTTCAAAGCTGTTTCACTTCTATAAATCCAATGGTTTCGCACATAAAATTCTAATATATATTCCATCATTTAATAATTCATAGCATACTTCCTTATATTTATCTCTAACAGCATTCTTTAAATATTTTGATGACACAGAAACCACTGAGATTAGAAAGGTGAGGCTGAATTATGCACATTGTTCATAAAGAAAGAAAAATTAGAGAATGTAATAGTAGACAGTGAAAAAATGCTAACTCTTGTAAGGATAGCTTTAAAATGTAAATCTACAAGGCTGCATATGTGATTCCTTTCTTTCATGTCATTAAATACAGGATGTAGAAAATAACACTGTACAGATGCTAGAGAAAAATCCTGTCACACAGTCTGCACCCCTGAAAAGTTTTTTTTCACATATTATAAATTTTATTTTTTGCATATGAAAGTGCAATAAGCTTTGTTTTTTTTAATTTTTTTAAATGTTTATTTATTTTTGACAAAGAGAGAGGCAGAGCATGAGCGGGCAAGGGGCAGAGAGAGAGGGAGACACAGAATCTGAAACAGGCTCCAGGCTCTGAGCTGTCAGCACAGAGCCTGACGCAGGGCTCAAGCTCACGGACCGTGAGATCATGACCTGAGCCGAAGTCGGATGCTCAAACGACTGAGCCACCCAGGTGCCTCTCTATAAACTTTGTTAAACGAGTTTATTTCCTATGTTGTTTCTGCACCTATTTAAATTACACAAAAACAAAAGTTTAAATATTCTTTTAAAAACAAGAAAACAATGTCCACAAAAAAATCTAAGACCCCAATAGTAGAATAGATACAAGTCATGAAGTAAACCCCCTATTACTTAATTTTCTATTAATCTGTAATTATAAAATACTTTTTGTAACCAACAACATTGACCCCAAGTTATTGTGAGATCTTTAAAGATTTTTAAAATCACATCAGACCAGTGGGTATTATTTGGGTTATTTTTTATGTCTGTGAATTGAGTATTGCATTTATCAAGGTCCTACTCTGTGCTCAGGGATTCTATCCACACAACATTGTCTACAGATCCCTACTCCAGATTCACATTACTGCACCAGCCTCCCTCCCTCCTTGCCTATGGATCCTTACTAGTATACTCATAAGCACAGCGATCTTCACAAAATCCCAAACTGATCATTCAGATTCCCTGCTGACCACCCTTTATGGCTTCCTGCTATCAAGCTAAAACAGGAGTGCCTGGGTGGCTTAGTCAGTTGGGCGTCCAACTCTTGGTTTTGGCTCAGGTCATGATCTCACGGTTTGTGAGATCGAGCCCCATGTCCAGTTCTGCTCTGACAGCATGGAGCCTGCTTGGGATTCCCTCTCTCCCTCTCTCTCTCTGCCCTCCCCTGTTCATGCACTCTAGCTTGCTTGCTCTCTCTCTCTCTCTCAAAAATAAATCAACTTCAAAAAAAAAGATAAAATAAAATGTTCTCAACATTTCATGCAAACCCTTTTCCCCTGACTACTTAACCAACCTCATTTCTTCATATGAACACCCTAAACTCTGATGTTAACTACCTATTATTTCCTAAGCACAAATTCATTCTCACCTTTTGGCCTCTGTACATATACTTTGTAGTAGGGAAGGATCTGTGATTTTCTCTACTATTAAGCTGTGGTTTTGGAGGGTTTTTCTTTGTTTGTTTGTTTATTTTTTGTTTTAATCACAAAGGCTGTTGGATTTTGCTTCCTGTCTTTTCTGCATCAGTGGGGATGATCCTGTATTTTCCTCCTTAGGCTCTATCAATACGGTAGACTGCACTTTTAGGTTTCCTAATGTTGAAACCACATTTTTACCCTTGGAGTAGTTTCCATCTGGTCCTGATGTCTTCTATTTTGAATGAACTGCTGAATCCTGTTTGCTAGTGTTTTAGACAAGACTTCTGAATTAACATTCAATTAAGGTCAGCGTGTAGCTTTGCCATTCAGTGCAATTTTTGTTGGGATTAAGAATCCAAGTTATTCTAGTTTCGTAAATGATATTTTGATATTTGCCTTCCTAAGTCTTTACTCTGGGCCAATTGATGTTGCGTTATAATTATTTTCTCTTTGCTAGATTTGCTCCATGAGCTTGTCCGGGCTGGGAACTTGTTTGGAGGGGGTTCATAGAACATTTTATGGGGGAGCTCTGTAACCACTTCCTCTCTAGTATGCATTAACTTCTTTATTTCTTCTATGAAACTAGTCTATTTTGTTCTTGGATTTGAATTTTAAATTTTCTTAACTGTTATTCTGTCTATTTGGTTGTATTTTTTTTCATGACTCCTGAGAGATCATTTCAAAGCCACTGCTAGAAAGTTGAAGCTAATTTTCTCAAGTAAGTCCTTTTATTATTTTTTAATGTAATTTATTTATTCTAAGACAGAGAGAGAGAAAGCATGAGTGGGGGAGGGACAGAGAGAGAGAGAGAGAGAATCCCAAGGTGGGGGGGACTCGAACTCACAAACCATGAGGTCATGCCCTGAGCTGAAGTCAGACACTTAACCCACTGAGCGATCCTAGGTGCTCCACAAGTAAAGTACTTTTCAATTGATAGTTGGATAAAAAAGAAAGGTTCCACACAGTCTCACCACAAAGTATAACATTAAACAATATCAACACCATTCCCAAGCAAATAACTACCATTCAACTTTCCTCCGGTTCCATCCAGACCTATGTAACTAATTCTTCTTCTGATCTGGAGTCAGCAGCTCACCTCCTGAAATACTCTGCTGCAGCAATAACCCTGACTCAGTCCCCATATGTGGGGTGCCCGCTCCAGAAGCAGTGGCATCTGGTGCTGGCCCTACTTCGGGTATCAATTGTCCAGAGTGCTTGCTACAACCCTTTCTGCCAACATTCAGAGAAACTGGTCTTATTTATCGTGTCTCCCAGGAGGTTTAATATTTGCTCTGTAACTTGTAGCAGGAGCTTAAGGAATAACAGGAGAATAATGCTGACGCCCTATTGAGAGACAATATAAGATCAGAAGGGAGGAAGATAGAATTCCTTAGTGGGACATAAAATATATACCACATGGAGTCAGTTAACGCTTACTCTGAGGGTAAGACGACATTACAACCAGTGAGGGTATTTGCATACCTTCCAGACTTTCGAACCTATCCTACGAAGCATATGTTAAGATTTTCAACAGTGACAAGTATATTTTATTCCTAGAAACAAACTTTTCTTAAAAATAAGTTTGTTAACAAATACTGTGCTAGAGTTTTCACATGACTTATTATCAGAATATTTTTATATATTAGCTGTAAATGTAATATACAGGATATATATATTTATATTAAAATTATGGTCTTGGGGCACCTGGGTGGCTCAGTCGGTTGAGCATCTCACTCTTGATTTCGGCTCAGGTCATGATCTCTTGTCATGTGAGTTCAAGCCCCAAATCGGGCTCTGTGCTGACAGTGTGGAGCCTGCTTGGGATTCTCTCTCTCCCTCTATCTCTCTCTGCCCCTTTCCCACTCACTCCCATGCATGTGCTCTCTCTCTTTCTCTCTCTCAAAATAAACATTAAAAAAATAAATAATAAATAAATATTTAAAAATAAAATAAAATAAAATAAAATAAAATAAAATAAAATAAAATAAAATAGAAATAAAATGATGGTCTTGATAAAAATACTTCTCAGGTGCCTGAGTGGCTTAGTTGGTAAGCCCCGACTCTTGAACTGGCTCAGGTCGTGATCTCATGGTTCATGGGATCGAGCACCAAGTAGGGCTCCACACTGACAGCCCAAAGCCTGCTTGGGATTCTTTCTCCCTCTCTCTCGGCCTCTCCCCACCCTCTCTCTCAAAAAAATAAATAAACATTTTAAAATATTACTTCTCATTGCCTTATTGAGCTCATTAAAAATATGGAAAATATCAATGTTTTCCAGATCTGCTGAATTCACTGTCCCTCCTTACTCATGCATACCTTCCCTCACGGTTACAAATTACTAGAGTGAGACTTTGGTGTTACCTCGCAGCCACTTTTAATTTGGGACCTGATTTTAGAAAGCCAAATCAAAAAGGACTATCAGAGAAGACTTATTTTTACATCAATAGATGAGTGTAAGTCAGAGGAACCTCAGGACAAGAAACCATTGCTGTCTTGTCCATACAATTAATATGTTAGACAATATTCTTCAAATTAAACAAACCCCCAATTATTATAGATTTGATTTTTCATGGAAGTCAGAACTTTTGTTCAAAACAATTCAAGAACATGATAAAATTAATATCAAAAGCACAATAAGTCAACAGTTTCTCAGGACATGAGAGTGTTCTGCTGAGAACCTCTGTTTTCTGGACAAATATCAGAACACTGATATTTGCTGTGTTTAAGAACAATTTTCGTCTGAAGGTTTTATTCTTTTCCCTTATCACTTTGATTAATAATGACAATATACATATGCACATTCTTAAAATACATACACATGTAATAAAACATAACAGTAGCTTTAAGCATAGCAACTTTAAGCATATTATGAGTAACTCACATACCATACAGAATTTGCCATTTTATTTATAATATACTATGTTTTTAGAGACAAAAAAATACGCAAAACATTGCTTTGTGACTACTTTGATTTTCTCTCTTTATAGGCCTTAACCTCCCTTAGAAAACATCCAAACAATCAAAACTTAATCAATTTAAAACAATACAAAATGGGAGCACCTGGGTGGCTCAGTCAGTTAAGCCACCGACTTCAGCTCAGGTCATGATCTCATGGTCCGTGAGTTCGAGCCCCGCATCGGGCTCTGTGCTGACAGCCCAGAGCCCGGAGCCTGCTTTGGATTCTGTGTCTCCTTCTCTCTCTGCTCCTCCCCCACTCACGCACTCTCTCTCTCTTTCAAAAATGAATAAACGTTACAAAAAATTTAAAGCAATCCAAAATGGTGGAAATTCTATATATTTTTTGATATCTCAGAGTAACACAATCACTGTTTGTAAAACGGCTCAGAGGGAGAAAACACTTACCGATCTTGCCTGGTCACTGACTTGCTCCAAAGGCCGATGAACATAGAGGATCAAGCAGTTTATTTGGGAGGTGAAGGAAACAGGGACAGAGGGTGGAGGAGGGACACCTGTTAGAGGAAGTCATCTGAGGGTCGTGACCACCCACTGACCCACCAGCTGGGCCTGGGCAACGGGGCTTCCTCACCCCCTCCTTGTCCTTGGAATGCACGCTTGCTGGCTCTTCCCACGGTGGGAGCCCTTTTCCAGGATGCAGCCTTGAGAGAGCAGTGCAGGGGTGGAGACGGTCTGGTGCACGTTCCAAACTCTCTCCTGAGCTTTCGGTGTGAAATCTCCCATAGCTGGGGAGAGACGGGAAGAGAGAGGCAGGGCCTCCAGGCTGGTCGGTGGCAATTTTAATCAACAAAGGAAACTTACAAATAAGGCTTGGGGGGGAGGGGGGCAGCAAGAGGAGTGGTTCCCCACACCTGCCCTCCAAATCTTAAAAGCTTGTAAAAAGGCCTTAACTGGGTGCGGTCACATATACCAAGCAGGTGTTCTCAGCATCACAGGGCTGTCTCGAGGCTGTGTCCTTGGAGCAGCCTCTGAGAGCAGGAAAGGCAAGCCGGAACTAAGTTCCAAAGATGGGGGGTTGGGGGGAGAAGCCTCCCGGTGCTGGCAAGGGTCATTCCCTGGTTATGTGGTTTCAGTGACCTTTCCCAACGTGCAACATGTGACTGAACTCTGCTAAAGCTTCTACACAGGGGCACCTGGGTGGCTCCGTCGGTTAAGCGTCCGACTTTGCTCAGGTCACGATCTCACAGTGTGTGAGTGCGCGCTTGGTCAGGCTTTGTGCTGACAGCTCAGAGCCTGAAGGCTGTTTCAGATTCTGTGTCTCCCCCTTCTCTGCTTCTCCCCCATTCTCTCTCTCTCTCTCTCTCTCTCTCTCTCTCTCTCTCTCTCAGAAATAAGTAAACATTAAAAAATATTTTTAAAAGCGTCTATATAAACTTTGAAAATTCTAGCTGGCAGGTGCGGGGACCTACTTGCCTTTCAGCGGAAGGACACAAGCCTTGTAAATAGATCCCCTTGCGTGTTAAACTTGCCTACCTACCCATCTAGGGTGGCCTACCTCTGTCTTCCCTCTCTCCTTGCCCTCTGTGTACTGGGCAGTTGCAGATTCCTCCTGAGAACCACCAAGGTCGCAAGCCAACAAAAGAGGGAAGGTAAGACAATTAACAAACTGCTTTATCAAGCCAGATATCACCCTGGCTCAATGCAGCTTAAATTCTGCATATTAATTTCTGGGAGTCGGTGGAGAGAACATACCTCTGTGTTACCATACCCAAAGGGTATTAAGTCCTATCTAGGGGGTGAATTACGTGTGGCTGATCTTGGTGGGATCTCCAAGTTTTCTGTAAGAAAAAAGTAATAAGTTAAATTTCTACTTACAATACGATATAGGAGTGAGTCCAATTTAAAGAACTATGAGCTTCCAGAATAGAAAAGGAAGGCAAATTATCTTAATTCAGATTATTGTATGGTAATTGAAATTTTTGACTGGGTAATACTGGTTTCATTAAAAAGCAAACTGGTTTGGAGGGGTGACTCAGTCGGAGCCTGGAGCCTGCTTCAGATTCTGTGCCTCCCTCTCTCTCTGCCCCTCCTCTGCTCATGCTCTGACTCTCTCTCCTTCAAAAATAAATTAACATTTAAAAAATGAAAAAAAAAAGGAAACATATCATGGTATATTTCAAAATGCACAGCTTTCAGGATGCTGTTGTTATTCAGACTTTCAGAAAACCCTTGTTACTTGTGACTTAGTGTATCTCAGAATGCAAAGTTTTTAGAAATATGTTTTCTGAATTACAATATATGCTAATAGTGTCCAAATGGCTGGGGAAAGGAAAATATATTAATTTTTCTCTACTATTTTCCTAATGATGACAATATTTTCAAATGAGAAAATATAGTAATTGACATGTAATAGAAAATATTTACATGCTGTAATCTTCAGTCACAGCATATATTTTTAAATATTTTAAGTATGATGAAAGATTAACATTTAGGTCAATATGGAATGCTGAAATGGCAATATCCATGAAAATAACTCATTCGGGTAATTACAGGATGAACAAATAATATTTATAAAAAGCTACTTTGCTTGTGGCTAAATTAGCTCGTGCACGAGCCCTGAGAAGTATTGGCAAATAACTATTCCTCTGTCTGCTAAATAATAAATGTATTTTGCAATTACAGTAGTAAACTGGATTTAAGATAAAGTAAAATGTTAAAGAGAGAAAACTAAAACAAAAATGTACTCAGGAAAAATCTAGAAAACATGCTTCCCAATGCACAAAGAATATTTAAATTCTAGGTTTCACACAGTGATTCCCCAGGTACTGTATTATCTGCCAAGTCCTCAGATGGTCTCAAAAATTTTACTACACATAGGTTTCTTAACTATAAGCAGTAAAAAAGGGATTAACTCCAATGTCAGGCCTGCTCTTGTTTTGGTAAATTAATTTTTATGGGAACACATCCATACCCATTCACTAATGTTTGCCTATGACTGCTTTTGTGATACAATGGAAGGCTTGAGTAGTTGTGATAAGGACCGCAAGCCCAGAAACCTAAAATATTTCCCATATGGCCCATTACAGAAAAAGCTTTCTGATCCCAATTCCGTGTTAATGATAACAATTTTAAAACTGGTATAGACCATAGTAGGGCTGATTGAGAATGTCTAAGAAAAACTCATCCTCGGCTATTTATTTATTTACTTACTTTTCTTCTCTGAAGGTCAAACAATATTACTTTATTTATACACTAAGATTTATGTTGCATAGGAGCCAGACTTTAAACTTTAATACCAACTGTTGTTCCAATGAGCTATTTTGATTATATATGAAATTACTTCTAAGTTTTAATATAGATGTATTAATTAGCTATTGCTGTGTAATAACCCCCCTGAAAACTCAGTGGCATACAAACATAAGCATAATCATTAGTTAGGGGTCTGTAGGTCAGATGGCAGGGGTGCACATTGGGGTACATCTATGGATCTTTGGTGAATTTATGCATGTACTCGTAGGCAGGTGCAGGTCAGCTGGGTAATGGATAGGCGAGGATGACCCCACCTTCTCCTGAGTATGGGCTCTCATCCCATTGCTTCTCATTGTTTGGCAGAGATCCCAGAGGCAACAGACAAGTGAAAAGCCTCTTGATACCTTAGTTCAGAATTGAGGGTAAATTAGAGAATTGGAGAACTTTTGCAATCTACCATACACGTTAACCATTACAACTAAAAGATTTTTGTAACATTCTGGGGGGGGGGGGAGCAAAAAATGTACAAAATGTACAGAGTACGTGCCAGGCAAAGAGTGTTAGAGAATTTGGACCATTTTTGTAATCAACCTACTACCAATGTCATAACTTACACCTGAATAATTTTACATCACTTTTTTTCTGGAGTAAGTAAATGTTTCACATTTCCTCATGACCTTGTTTCCCTTGAAATACTATGGTATTTTTGGAAATTCTAAATGTTTAGGATATTTGTTAATGGTTTTAATTCATAGATTTATTTTTTCCTTCTGTGATTTGAAAGGTAAGATTTTTATGCCACAGGTGAAACTTTTTAGAATTTAAGCTGCAGATAAAATTTGTCAAAACCATAGCTATCCACACCTTCAATCAAAATCTATCCCTTTAGCATGCTTAGGAAGCTGGGGTATTTCTAAAACAAGCAGATTATTGGGTTCTAGCCATGGAATTTTTATTTATTATGTCTAAAATGGAATCCTGCTTTTGCTTAAGAGCCATGACTCTAGAAGTCTAATATGTCTGAGTACTTCATTTAGTTCAGAATAAAACTGTATTCAAGAAACATAAAACTTATTAGAGAACTTGCTGGTGGTACTCTGCTTTATATAAACCATTTCAAATCAGGGTCACTGTGTCAACCAAAAAACATCAACCGCAGAAATCATGGGGGGTATATCTAGAAACCACAGCAATTTATTTTGGAGCACTGCCTCTTTAATTAATACGGCATTGATATTAAAACGCAATCAGACTTATCCCTAGGTGGCAGTGCAGAAGATACTCTTTTCTATCCGAGACAGAAGGTAGTATTTTCTATCAGAGAAAGCTAGTGTCAGGGGCCAGAGCTCAGCGGGCAATGGGCGAACAGGAAGGGAACTTTGCCTAAATAACAGGATAATGGAATATGACAGCATGAGCAACAAAATTTGAATAGGATTTTATATTTAATTTAAAAGTTATTTCCTCATTTGTTCTTTTAAGTTTGCCTTATTTATTTATTTTGAGAGAAACAGAGAGAGAGAGAGAGAGAGAGAGAGAGAGAGAAGACAGAGAGCAAAAGAGAATCCCAAGCAGGCTCCACATTGTCAGTGCATAGCCCAACATGGGGCTCAAACCCAGGAACCACGGGATTATGACCTAAGCTAAAATCAAGAGTCAGACACTCAACTGACTGAGTCACCCAGGCATCCCAAAAATTGTCTTCACATTTGATACTCAAAACAACACAAATGAAATAGTTGCCATTGTATTTTCACATAACAGATGGGGACTCTAAGATCACAGTGTTTCCAGTAAGTGCTTGCCCAAGGTTCCACAGTAGGAAAAAAATGCTCAAGACAATGCTCATCTTCAGACTCTGATTGGCTGAATTATATTGTGCCTTAGTAAAAACCATAAGTGAACACATAAACAAAGTCAGGTTTATTTATTTAGCTTCGGCAAGGTTGAACAAAATCCAGTGGAAATTGGAGCATCTCAGTAAGAGGGACTGAGAAAGGCATTCATAGAGGGTTGTCTGCCTGGCTCAGTTGATGGAGCTTGCAAATCTTGGTCTCAGGGTTGTGGGTTTGAGCCCCATGTTGGGTGTAGAGATTACTTTAAAAAATCTTCAAAAAAAAGGCATTTGTAATAAATTTGGGCCTATGCTAGATACTTCTATGGAAAGTGGTTTAAGGAAGCAGGAGCCAGTCCTGGACTAAAGTTATCAAAAGGAGAAGCAGGGTTATAGTAATAATAACACAAATAATGATGCAATCAGTTATGTGTCATAGAATTGATATATTACTACACATACATATGCCATAAATGTATGTATGATTCTATAAATAAAATTATATATGCATTATATATTTTTAATGTGTATTTTCTATAAATGATGTATATTACATAAAATAGGTCACTATTATATAATATATTATGCATATTATAACATATAATATTAAAGTAGTATCATGGTTAATATGTTATTATTACTAACATAATTTTTACTAATATTTATCCCGGATGCTGAAGGAATAAAGTGAGGCTAGCAAGGTCATTGGTAACAAAACAAACATCATTCATGTCAGACAGAAGAAGGAGATATTTGGGCATCTCTGTGGTTATGAAATGACCTCTTTGTCTCATTCCATGTACTCACAGAGTCATTTCTGTCTGCCTTGTTGATGCTGTGTTCAAGATCACTTGGGGAATATAAAGGTTTAGCTGCCATTTAATGCAAGCTGAGTAGTTTTAACAGATTCTTAATGGATAAAGTACTTAAAGACCTTTCTAATAGTAGACAAATGCAATAATAGAACCATTTTTATAAGGTAACAAAATACACCGGTTAACAGAACTCAATCAGATACAAATTATTTCGAGGAAGAAAAATTCTATGTACTACCTGTCTTTTTTTGTTATCCGAGTGTAATTAACATATAGTGTGACATTAGTTTCAGGCGTATGATACAGTGATTCAACAATTCTATACATTATTCAGTGCTCATCATGATAAGGGTACTCTTAATCCCATTCACCCATTTAACCCATTCTCCATATGGACCTCCCATCCAGTAACCACTAGTTCTCCATATTTAAGAGTCTGTTTGTTTTTTGTTTGTCTCTCTTTTTCTTTGTTTTGTTTCTTAAATTTCATGTATGCGTGAAATCATACGGCATTTACCTTTGACTGACTTACTTCATCTAGCATTATACCCTCTACATCCATCCATGTTCTTTGCAAATGGCAAGATCTCATTTTTTTTATGGCTGAGTAATATTCTGATAGAGAGAGAGAGAGAGAGACATAGATATATACATAGATAGATCACATCTTCTTCACCCATTCTTCTATGGATGTACACTTGGGTTGCTTCCATATCTTGGCTATTATAAATAACACTGCAATAAACATAAGGGTGCATGTATCTTTTCAAATTAGTGTTTTTTTTTTATCTTTGTGTAAATGCCCAGTAGTGGAATTACTAAATCATAGGTAGTTCTGTTTTTAACTTTTTGAGGAAACTGCCTACTGTTTTCCACAGTGGTTGCACCAAACTGTATTCCCAACAGTGCATGGGGGTTTCTTTTCCTCCATATCCTCACCAACCCTCTTATTTCTTGTGTTTTTTATTTTAGCCATTATAACAGGTGTGAGGTAATATCTCATTGTGGTTTTGATTCGCATTTCCCTGATGATGAGTGATGTTGAACATCTTTTCATGTGTGTTTGTCATCTCTATGTCTTCTTTGGAAAAATGTCTTTTCATGTCCTCTACCCATTTTTAAGTGGCTTGTTTGTTTTTTTTTTATGTTGACTTGTGGAATTTATTTATATATTTTGAATATTAACCCTTTATGGGTTATATCATTTGCAAATATCTCCTCCCATTTTTGTGGATTCAGGTCTCCTATTTAGGTCTTTAATCTATTTTTAGTTTATTTTTGTGAATGGTGAGAAAAAGTGATCCAGTTCATTCTTTTGCATGTAGTCGTCCAGTTTTCCCAACAGCATTTGTTGTTTGCCTCCTTTATCATAGATTAATTGGCCATAAAAGCATGGATTTACCTCTTGACTCTATTCTGTTCCTTTGAACTATGTGTCTATTTTTGTGTCATGTACTACTTATCTTTAATGAAAGCATAGTAGTTTATATAGTTAGAACAAAACTTAATTGATTTTCATTGTAACCAAGTACTTTGTGTTGTTGTTTTTGTCGTTTTATTGACACACATAGTCAAAGCAGATGCAAAAATGTCAGGGCCTGGATACCGGAAATAAGTAAATAAATCAAGGCTCTGTGGGGATGCCAATAAATTGTGAAGTTAAGAGTTTTTAAAAGGATGTTGTTAATGTTATCAAAGAGAGCAACATGACAGGTACGAGTCAGAAAATCAGGAGCTTAAAATGAATGAACACTAAGCTAAGGCAAACAACATATGATGAGATGTTTCTTAAATTTGAAATTAACCATCTCACACTGAACATGATCAAAAAACAAAAACAATTATTATTTATAAAGACAAGCAAGAAAGTTGGCAACTGTACAAGAGAAACACTGTTCATAAAGAAGAAATTAATCTAATCAAAAGATCACCCACAAACAGTCCTCATTCTTTGTATTATTCAACATACTAGACAGTTTGGAAAATTCTATTGTAATATCCAGATGTAAGATATTCTAGTGTTTCATGTCCCTGAAAGCTAGACTTTACTTTTTGATATCCTTCATCTCGCTCAGTTTCACACAAACTTTGATTTCTCTAAATAAAAAACATTATAATGCATCAAATTAATCAAATCAAATAATTGAATCACTCAGAACTCTAATTACTTTGATTAGACCCTTAAATTATAAGGTAGCTTTTCATTATCTAATCAATTAATGTCACCTGTCTACAAAAACAAATAAATATGGAAGGGCATTTTAGTAAGTTCATTTTACTAAATGTATTGTTGTATATTCACTAAATGATAATTAGAAAATTTCCTACGAAAACAACATTATGTTTAAAGTCTAGAATTTTTGTGGAAAATGATCTTTCTTATTCTCTTTGGCCCAATACATTTTTGCTGACACTTGAAGAATCCGCATTTAAAAATAGTAACACCTAAGATAAAAACAAATGCTTAGGAGGCCAGTATTCCTTTATTTTAAGGAAAATAATATTGAAACATCCTGAAACAAGTCTTGATGGTCTATGTTACAGGATATTTGACTTGTATACAAGAATAAAATTTGTAAGATGTGTTCTGTAGAATATAGAATAGCCTGATCTGCTACATCATCACAATATGAAATGCTTTTCAATTAAAAAAAGTCTCTATATTTTTACCAAAGAACATATGAAAGTTGCAACTAATAAAGAGTGGCTCGCAGCCCTAGCTTCACATAAGATCCACCTGTATTAATACTAATGCCCCACCCCACACATGCACACAAAAAAATGTTCCCAGGTGAACTCTGTCCCTTCCTAATTAATTTTGAAGAATGGAAGTGCATGTTATTCCTGATTTCCTGGTATTGGCAATGGCGGGTTAGAAGCTTAGTTCTAAGGCATTAATTAGTCCATATTCTAATGTCAAAGGATCAGCTAGTGTGGCACCTGACAGCAGTCCAGGGGCTGTTGATACTTGTCATTTCAAGCAGGACCAGAGATAAAAACCCCACCTCACCCTCCTCACCTCTCCCAACCTCTGTATCAATCGACTGTTGTTCAACCTTACTGTTTCTCCTCTACTTTTTGGGGTATCATATGCTATATGCTATATTTCTTTATATTTTCTCCACCTATTTAATGCACATATTATTAAAATGTAATTTAAATCAAATTATGGCTTTATCCATCACTTTTGCTCTTGCTTCTATTCAATCAATGTTAGCTGAGTCTTACTCTATATTTTAGAAATGTCTTTGTTTACCCTTCCTCCTTTTTATTGGAAACTATCCATTTTCCCTCCTGTCTGGGAAGGGTAGTTAGTGGTAAATTCTGTTCTGTTATCTAAAGATGTCCTTATCTTCCTTCATTCCTAAAAGATCTTTTATCGGGAATAGAATTCTAGATAAACATATTTTTTTTCGCTAATTCAATATAGATGTAATTCTATTATGTTCTACCTTCCCTGTTGCTATTGAGAGGCTGTTAGTCTATCCATACTCTGAAAATGACCACATCTCCAAACTTATCTACCAGCTTAACATCTTCTCTTTGGCTTCGCTCCTCTACAGTTTCTCTGGGATGTATCTAGGCTAAGATTTGTCTGTGTGTGTGTGTGTGTGTGTGTGTGTGTGTGTGTGTGATTCTGAAGTTTTAGCTTCTTCATTCCTTTAATTTTCTAGATCGTTCTAGATGTCCAGAGATCCAGATCACCCTGCTTCTTATTCACCTTATTTGCTTCACTATATTAAGCAAACTCTAAATGTTATCACTGCCATATATGGTACAATTGACCATAACGTCAGAATTCAAGGTTTCTGGGGTGTGGCGGAAACCCTGAGTGAAAGTTAGTTCTGGCACTTGCTTTCCTTCCAGGGATTTTGCTTTCACTATGTTTTGGATCTGAAAATTTCTTATTTTAATGCCCACTGATCAGTACACTCTTCTTCTTTAAATGTATTTTATCCCATATATTACTTGTTTTAATTTGCAGGGTCACTGAAAATATCAAATACAACAATGCATAGATATTTGAGAACCAGGACACCCGACTCTTTATAAAGAGGATTATGATAAAGAGGAAGATAGGGACTCCCTATGTGAGGAGGCAGAGCTTGCAGGGTATTTAAAGCTCCCTTCCCCTTTGCTCCTATTTCCCTCCATGGGCAGATAAGAGACAGGGCAAGGTGCTGTGTTAGACTTGTTCTCCTTCATTCAAAGTCCTGACTTAAGACTTCTCCTGTAGGATAACGATGGTTCAGAACAAAACCAACAAGAAGGAATGTTCAATCACACCATATAAGTAGAGTCCATTGTTTTCATTTTTCCCTTCCCAAAATACAACCCTAGGAGAAGTCAACAGAGAAGAACCCTGTGTGTGAGATACATGAATCCACATCCCCACCTCTACTGCATCACAGTCTCTCCAAACCATGAATCACAGAGGCACCTTTGAATTAAAAGTGAGACTGAATAAAAATGCATTAAAATTGAATCAAAAGTGAAATGGAATCTCCTAATAATTAAACTACCTAAAACTGTGAGATTGAACTGAGCTGTTGCCTCCTATCATTTGGTTTCTCAAAGCTCATTTCATATTTCTGTGTGCAAATCATTGGGCTGACTTGGATTAGGTGCCTATCCCATGGTCAAGGTGCAGTGAGCGTTGACACTGATTCTCCTACCAGGAGTACATGATGTGGGGAAGGGGTATTTCAGTAAGGGGATAGCACCATAGCCACAAAAGACAAAGGGAAAGAGATCATGGCAGACAGGAGCACCACATGTCCATGACAGATCACATTAAATTAAGATGTTACTGGAATATAGAAAAGGACGGTAAAGTTTGTTATATAGAAACAAATATAGATATGATATGATGGGGGAGTAATATGGCTGTACACAAAAGGGACTCCAAGATATTAGGGACTTATAAATTTAAACATGAAAGTAACTTGGACAAAATTGTGAATAGACTAGTTTGAAAAAAGGCAAAGTCCAGATTTTTTAATTTATTTATATTTTTTAATGTTTAATTATTTATTTATAGAGAAAGAGAGAGAGAGAGGGAGAGAGAGAAATCCCAAGCAGGTTCTGCGCTGTCAGCGCAGAGCCTAACGTGAGGTTTGAACCCGTGAACTGTGAGATCATGACCTGAGCCACAGCTCTCAAAGGTGCCCCTCAAAGGTCCAGATTTTATATGGGATGTTAAATTTGTGATGAGTACATTAAGAAAAAGAAACAAATGCATCTTTGGGGATAAAAAATGCAAAAGTTGGGACGCCTAGGTGGCTCAGTCAGTTAGACTTGGTACTGGCTCAGGTCATGATCTCACGGGCTCATGAGTTCCAGCCCTGCATCAGGCTCTGCAATGACAGTGCAGAGCTTGCTTGGGATTCTGTCTCTCCCTCTTTTTCTGCTCCTCCCCCACTCATTTTCTCTCTTCTCTCTCTCTCTCTGTCTCAAAATAAATAAACTTTAAAAATGCAAAAATTAAAATAGCTATCTATCTTACTGTCTTTAAAATCACATAAATAATGACAGTAGTTTGGTTTTTTTAATATGAAATTTATTGTCAAATTGACTTCCATACAACGCCCAGTGCTCATCCCAACAGGTGCCCTCTTCAATGCCCATCACGAATGCCAGTAGTTTGAGTAACTATATTATACACAGGCATATACACAAATGTGTGTTTCTGTGTTTTTTTAAGTTAGGATTACACATTTCCTATGATAAAATACAACTTTCTTAGAAGCAAAGAAATTATTTATCCTGAATAAGTAAATAAATATTTCAATGCTATAGCTATTAATAAATAAATTGATTGATTAATTAACGTTACATTGTGTAGGAGTTCTGATTTGACCTTTTTAAGAGGTATGATCAGTGTTCTAGAAAACTGGTCATTGGCAAATGATAGAAAATAGAAAAGAGTACTTTGAAACCCATTGTATTTTGTTTATTTTATTTGATTGTCTCCTTCCCACTCTTCTAAGGCAGAACGGAAGAGCTCTTTCCCGATGTCAGCCAATAGCAGGCATTTTGCCAGACAGGCAAAGTGGAGGTAATATCATAAAGGGTAATGACTAAATTTATTCTAGAGCCTCTGCTTCTATAGCTTTGGAAAGAAAGTGATTCATAGCTGAGAAATCAGAATAATGCAATCAAAAATCCCTGTGGTACCATTCTTGACCTTTAAAGCCAGTACACACTTGCAGAATGGAAAATGAGCAGGAAGCATGCTATCAAACACTTGACTAGTGGTGGTTGGTGCTTCACCAGCTAGACAGTGTTCCTTATTAATATTTCAGAACCTGATGGAGCAGGTGCCCTTTGTAACCAAAGATCATATCAAGAACCAGAAAACAGAGTGCCCTGAAGGAAGTCAACCCCAAAAGTACTAACCTAGTTACCACAGAGTATTTTTTTAAAAACCCAACTTGGAAATATTTTTGAGAAACGTTTCAGAAAAAAACTTTTCAAATGGTGGATTTAACTCAGGAGCTTCAAAAGCTGTCATGTATTAGGTATTGAACTGCAAGAACAGAAAGACATTGATGCTGATATATGTACAGAAGTTTCTTTTGTGCAGATAGATGATCTTACGAATACTTGCCAAACTAGAAAACATGCTCTTCCAAGGTGCATGCACCTGGAACTAGAAAGTTAGAAACCGAAGCCATCCTTTCTTTCAATTTCTACTTCTCACTGGATCATGTAATGAACTCTCCTAATTCTCGCCAAACACAAACTTGATGAGTTTTGCCTTTGCTTATCTCCAGTGTTTCAGCAGGCCATCACATCCACTCTGGCTTTATATCTAAAAGACCCTCAACACTTAATATAACGTAGTTAGCCTAGACTGTAAGGTTTCTAGCCCAAATCCTTGCAGAATCGGAAAGATTCACCCATCATACCATATAGATTGGGTTTCTTGGGTCAAAACTCCACTCCTATTATGCTGTTAAAAGAGTTACATGCTTAAAAAAAGTGGTGAAACTAGCTGCAATTTCATTTGGCTACAGATTATATACTACAAAGGGAGTATAGATAGGGAAGCACTTGTCAGCTTCTCTGCTAAGCTTAGCAAAGTAAAGTAGATGTAGGGTAGAAAAGAGATGACTGGTTTACCAGTCTGAATCCATTGAGGTAATTTATTTTACAAATCCATGAGGAGGTATGTTGTGATCTCCAAAGTAAACACTCTGAAAATATGTGTAGAAGTATACTCCCTTGACTTTTTGTCTTTTTTAAGGATTATGAAAAAGAAGAGGAAAAAAGGTGGAAGGTGGCCCAATCGCTTTCGTAGAGTCCCTAGTCAAATTAGCAAATCCTTTGGAGAAAGGAAAAGCATGGTGGGTCAACAGGAAAGACATGCTTTCTGAATGTAGATACAAGTAGCAAGACCTTCAAAAGCAGAGTCTGATTGTCTTAGAGATCCACAGATTGTAATAATTCTCACAAACTAAGTCCATATTCCTGAGTGGGCCTCCAAAGTCCTCCCCACCATCTGGCCTCCACGAACTTTCCAACTTCAACCTCAGCCCTCTGCTCCTGACTGCCGGCTACACTGACTCGTTGTTGGTCCCTGTACGTAACATGTTCTTCATGCCTCCCTGGCCTGGAACACCCTGCCCTTCCCCTTCTATGTGATGAACCCCTGCTCATCTGGTCAACAGAAGATCAAACCTCCCTTTCTATAGGAAACATTCCCTGACTCCCACAGAAAAGCCTAGATGTTTCTTCATCCATGATTGCCACAGTGCCTTTCACATAGCATTTAGAAAACAACGATGTATTTCTTTCTTTTGTCTTTATGTCTCCCTATAAAAAATTTCAAAGTCATTGTATAATTTACAGCTGACCATAATAACCAAAAATAATGAAAATATTAAAATAATGGTTCAGATCATCATCATTCCCCAAAATAGCTGTCTTTTTAAAAAATGTCTTCTCAATTCTTGAACAACTTGTTATCAAATAAATAAATAGAGCATACAGTATGTGTTCAACTGATGTCAAAACAGTGACCCCTGTTCTTTATCCCTACCCATGCCCTCTCACCCTGTGCAACCTGACTTTAGAATGACCCTGTGACCTGCCTTAGCCCTTAGTGTTCATTTCTGCTGTCTCTCTTGGACCCCTGCCTGTAATGAGAAATAAGCCTGGGCTAACCTTCTAGGGCCTGAGGAACCACATGGAGCTGAGCAAAGGGAAGTAGGCCCAGCCTAGGTCCTCCCAGACCAGTGAGCTCCTACGAATCCAACCACAGACTCATGACAAGCCCAGCCCAATCATAAAACCATCAAACCAAAGTAGGCACATGTGTGATACTAACTTTTTATGTTTGGAGCCCCTAAATTGGGGGGTGATTTATTGCTCAAAATAACTGACACAAAACACTGCAGAATTTTAAAAAGAAAACTATCCCCTTACCTTAGAATAGGGGACACATGCAGCAAAGATCAAAATTGTATTTAAATATTTTATATAGAATAACAGATAAAAGAATCAATATAAACCGGTATCTAAACTAGGTTAAAAATCATATATTCTTTTTTATGGAAATATTTTTGTCACATTATTTTGTGAAAAACAGTTATCACTACATCGGGGTTTTATGTTCACATAAAAATAATTAAGTGTCATAATAAAAGTAGTTTCTTCATAAGAGCGTAAACACTTATATCAATATCCCATTTTTTATACTGCCATCCAGAATCCAATTTTCTTGTAAAGTTATATTTAGGCTCACAAAAATGATTGAAAATGTATCTTCCTCATTTGATTGCCTGACTTTGCCATTTCTAAAAATGAAAACTAAAACATTAGCATTGTTCTGCTCCTTTATCCGATTTTTTCTTTTCAATCTCTTGGATGAAGGACTTATTCAGATCAATATCCATGATTTATAAAGCTATTTCATTATCTGTAGTATTATTTGAAGATTAATAATCCTTCTCTTAAAATATTACTGTCTAGAAACAAAGGTGAGGAAAAATCTGTTTATCTTATACGTAAATGTCACCACGCATAGCTAAGAAGAGTTCATTTGAATCATGCTTTCTATTTCACAGACTATAAAAGTCACATTTACTTTGTACTGTATGGGGACTTCAGTATTAATTTGATTAACTCCCTGCATTAGTCTTTTGTTTTTTAAATAAATCATAATGCATCTTCTTTTTCCTAAAGGAAAAGGGCAGAGATTCAAGGGCCTTGGCAAAGTTTTTTAAGATTGGAAAGTTTTAAAGTGGAAGGACGTCAAACTAGATATTTCTGAATAATAATATTTATGTAGTAGGTGGAATTTGGAAAACTCAGAGCCAGGTATGAAAGAAAAAATGTGTAACTATAGAAGGTTTTACACTGCACTTATCCTTAAGGCTTCAATCACAGACTGCAGTGATTATCACTTATCCGTGGGATCTAAAAAAGCCAAACTCAGAAACAGAGTGCAATGGTGGCAACCAGGAGGCAGGGGTAGGGGAACTGGGGAGATGAGTACAAACTGGGGAGATGCATGGATGGCTCAGTCACTTAAGCGATCGACCCTAGATTTCGGCTCAGGTTGTGATCTCACACTTGGTGAGTTCAAGCCCCGCACTGGGCTCCACATCGACAGTACAGTCTGCTTGGCTCTCCTCCTGTCACTGCTCCTGTTTGTGTTCTCTCCCCCTGCACCCCACTCTCTCAAAATAAATAAATAAACTTTTAAAAAATCACGTAACTTAAAAAGAGTACAAATTTGTAACTACTAGATAAATAAGTCTGGAGATCGAGGCACAGCTTGGTGATTATAATCAATAATACTGTATTATAAACTTCAGAGTCACTAAGAGACTAGATCTTAATGGTTCTCACCAGAAAAAAAGAAATGATAATTATTGATGTCATAGAGGTGTTCTCTAATGCTAAGGTAGTAATCATCTTGCGATATGTAAATATCAAATCAAAACCTTGTACACCTTAAACTTAATGTTTTATGTCTATTATATCTCAATTTTAAAAATTGTCAGTCCAGCTCTGATCTCTTTACTGAGCTTTAAACCCAAGCATCTAATTATCCACCAATCATGGCAATTTGAGTACACCACAGATCAAACAAACCAAACCTTCCTCTTCCCCACAAGCCTTAATTCTGTGAGCAACATCGTGATTCTGTTCACTTTGTTCATACCACAAACCTGGGAAGTAGCCTTGACTGTTGTTTTCATCAGCGTCTACCTTCTCTGTGTGAAGTCCTGCTATGTGTATCTCATAGTTACTTCTCAAACTTGTTTGCTTCACCATTTCATTGATCTAATTTAGGCTAAAATCGTATCACCGAAATTCAAGCCACAGTTCTCCAAATGACCACTTGACTTTTATTGTAACCAAATCTGAATTCCACCATTTCCAGACTAGTGGATTTGGTGTTTTAACAAAATCCACCAGGGCCTGCATATTCCATGTCCTGATAACTCTCCATGTCCTTAACTCTCAGGGCACTGTGCTAAGCTACTCGCAGGTTCCATAATTCTATCTCCTATGCGGGACTTTGCAAATTCAGTTTTCTGGAATTTCTTACTGGAACACTCTCACATACTCCTTCGTTCCTTGGAAAAATCCTACTTGGTTCCAGATACCATGTCCTCCCGGAAGTCTTCCTTCATGCATAAGATTGCATACGGACCTTCACATTGTCCCCAGAGCGTCCTGTGTTTCTCTCACATCACATCCCCACTCTCTTGCTTCCTTAACTGTATCTCCAATTAAGTCTTAGAGACTACAACTTTTTATCATCCAGCATATTAATAGCATGGTAATATCTCTAATGCTCGGCAAAGTTCCTGGCTCATAATGAAAGAAAAAGTCAAGTTGGATAAATCAAATAATGAATAAAAAATATAATAATTTAAGTGGATAACCCTGATTTGTCCACTGAGTATTACATTCCCTGTGTCAATTTGTTACACTGAGTATTTTTCTTAATAAACCCTACGAGATTAAGTATACTGGGTGAACCAATAAGACAGATTGTTATAGTAGAAAGAATCCTGAATCAAGTCAGAAGAGAGGAGATCCAGTTTTGAGATATGTTTACAGCTGTGAAACCATCACCATAATCAAGACAATGAACTTGCCCAAACCTTATCAAATTGTACACTTAAAGTAGTGTAGTTTAACGTATATCATATATACTTCAATAAGGTGTTTTTTAAGAGTACCATTAAATTGGTCAAGGGAAAACAGTGAATACATGGGAGCTTTAAATATGATACATCAATATATAACGTGCATTCATTCATAGAGACAATCAGACGGCAACGGCATAACAGAAGAGTTGAATTGTTAAAAATACCACTCGCCTTGATTGAGTACACGGTATGTTTCTTTCCACCATATACTCTTCTGTCCATCCTCTCCTGTAAAAGGTATCGTAGCAATGCAGAGAAAGACACTTAATGTTTTCTTTGCTACCAAAGAACATGTTGTAAGCCACTCCATGTGGTCAATCATATATTCCATTAAAATTAATTAAAAATAAGGAAATAGTGAAATTGCACTTTAGACTTTTGGAGCCAAAGAGAACCTTACAGACAATCTGGTTCAGAGTCCTAATGTCACAGATGAGCAATCTGAGATCCAGAAATTGCCTCAGCTCTAAAAGACCACGCAGTGGGCAGTTGGAAATAACATTCATATCACCCATTTCAGAACTCCCCTGTAGAAGGGCTCCTGGCTGACTCAGTAAAGCATGTGACTCTTGACCTTGTGGTTGTAAATTCGAGCTCCAAATTGGGTGTAGAGATTACTTAAAGAAATAAAATCTTTTAAAAAATAACAAATTCACCAGTAGAACACATTGTCAGAGTTCTTTTTTTGTTGTTCTGAGTAGTTTTTTGATACAATTTTTTTTAGGGGGGGAGCAGGGCAAGGGCAGAGGGAGAGAGTAAGTCTTAAGTAGGCTCCACACCCAGCACAGAGCCCAACATGGGGCCCGATCCCAGGACCCTGGGATCATGACCTGAGATGAAAGCAAAAGTCGGTCACCTAACCGACTGAGCCACCCAGGTGCTCCTCAATACTGTTTACCATTTAATCAAATTCTGTATCAGCCATCTTCTCCAAAAAAGAATACAAATAATATATCACACGAGGAATTTAATTCTATCCACTTAGGTGAAAATTAAGGCTACTTCTTGCTGCACACACCCATTTTCACCACTGCCTTACAGTTTCTCTCAGCCCCACCAATAGAATTACCCTGCTGAACTTGTATTCTTCTGTAAATGTAAATTATTGTATTAACATGGTAGGTGATTGGCCAGTAGAAATACACATAATGAAATTTTGGATTAGGAAAAGTCTGCCTGAGAAATCCATTTTTTACTGAAACACTTAGAGAAGAGCAACCACAGAGGGTAATCTCAGTATTATATTTTCCATCAGCACTCTGAAAGTTTACTTATTGCCAACTACTTATTTGAGGCCCGGACATTGAGATTACGGTTCATTTAAAGATAAAAACTTGACAGTGGCTCACCTTAAATTTACAATGTATAAGCTTTCCATCGTTAGGCAATATTCTTCTATGGTAATAGAATATCTGCCTGCAAAAAGTTTTTGCATTAATCATTGCTTTGACTCTTTCATTTATATGAGCACTAAAGCTACACTTTGTAAGACTGAAAGGCATCTCAAAGAAGGAAAATGCTCTTGACTGCTATGCTGACTGGTATTGTTTCCTTATTTATAAAACCAAAAATAAGTCATTTTCTCTTTTCTTCTTTCTTTACTTTTTTTAGGGAGAGGATTATTGTTGCTGTTGTTATTGCTTTCGACCAGTAGGGAAAAAAGACGGACAAGGAAAAAACAGAAAAGATTGTTTTTACTTTTTCTCAGTTACTCAAAGAGCTGCATAAGGCATTCTATAACAGTATCTATGCTATGATTCTCATAAAGTCACAGCCCTAGATAAAGGAACTAATTGTCAGATTTGCCTTTTCACACAAAGCAGCTATTGTATTTATAGCTTTTAATTATCACATTATCTTTAATTATCTTTCAATTAAGTTATGCAAAAAAACACAACGCGAGTTTGGCAATATTTAAAAGCATACAAGGTGGTTTCTGTTAACCACTAGAAATGATTGTACTTCCCTTCCACATCTGAGTATCCCACTCAAAATGCAAGGATTTTTGTGATTATCACAAAGTTGTTTGTACTCATTTAAAATAATTCACTCAGCTCAGACAATGATTCATGAATTCACACAATCTGCTTGTTTCCAGTAAGTACCCAACTGGTCTGCTTTAGTTTCAGTAGGGGTTAAAGCAGTTAACTTGGTGAACTCCCATATAGCTGCGTTACGTAGCATGACGTTACCAAACACACGCTGCCCATTAACCAGGATTCTACTTGAACACCATACGCCAAACTAGCTAGACAACTCATGGGACACCTGTGTGTATATTACATGAGCATAGCTCAACACATTTTCACAAAGCGAACACACTCATGAAACCAGCACCCAGATCAAAAACAGACATTTTCACAATTCCAGAGACACATCTCTCCTTCTGGGCATTATCCGTACCCACAAGGCAACCACGAGACCCTTGTAAGCATTGTGTGATTTTGACTCTCTCGTAAATGGAATCGTATAGAATGTTTGCTTTTTTGTCTCACTTCCTTTGCTCAACATTAGTTTGATGATATTTATCCATCTTGGTGTATATAGTTGCAGTACCTTCTCATTGCCAATTAGTGTTTTAACTGGGCAGGCTTTTTAAGAGTTGAAAGTCAATGTAGCTTATATATAATAAATATATTTTGTTCTATATGTGACAGTGTAAATGTATCTGCCAACTGGCAAGCTTTTAAAATAAAAATAAAAATGTACTGCATTTTCCGGTATGTACCACTATTTCCTTACAACGTTTTCCCTTTGTCTTTTGATTAGCTAGAGAAGATTATAGACAAAGAGGTAGCGTGAAAGAAAAATAGGAAATCTCTGTTAACCCTCCTCCACAGCAAATATTAAAAGTGCTATATACAAAATAATTACTTTTCAAATTTATAACATTCCTTGGTTTGCATTATGTCTACTCTCTTCTGTGTAAGGAGGTTTTACATTTGCATCATGCTTGAGAATAAAGCATTTTTATTTTTTTTTCATTTATATTCCACAGAACTCTGTTAGAAAGGGCAGTTATCTCTTAAGTACCTCTTATGTCTTGTACAACACTAACTATGGTATGATATTTTTAGAAAGCAAACATCAGCAACCACAAAAAATACTGTCATAGTTATTGTGCTTAAGGAAAATATTGGGGAGCTGAATATTACCAAGGCACCTGAAGGTGCAGGGCTAAGAAAGAGTAATCACATTGGGAGGAAGCAATAGTCGGGTTTTCACCACAACTTTCATTCTCTGTCTTCATTTTGAAAGTGTCAGTTTCACATCCCAGCTTTTCTTATCCCTTCTCCCTCACCATCCCCCAAATGGGACTTTGTGGTTGAAATTGAACATGACGTGGGAAGAATGGGACCTATTAGAAAATTATAGAAAACAACTTTCAGGCAGATAGCTAAACCCAGAGATAAATTTATCAAAGGTAAATAAATATCCCTAGACTGTAAATCAATCTGTGGAATCCCCTTAGCTGGTAATGAAGAGCCACATCCTCATCCAGGAGGGCTAGTTCTGGCCCCATACAGATCCACAGAGGCAGGGAGTCCTTCTTGGAAGAGCAGGCTCCCCAAGCAGTTGATTGGTGGCTGATGTGTAAGAGTCTGGAGACAAGTAGTATGATTTGTCCATGAGGGATGAGAATCATGGGTCCCTCCATAGGCTGTGCGAAGTTTGTGATAGGAGAGGACCAGAAGGGAGAAAGTCAGGACCAATATCCTAAAGGACATCACCCAGGGAAACAAGGATCTGATGTATATAATGGGCAAAAGTCACCCAGTCATTGATTATTACAATGAACAAAGCAGGGACCTCGTAACAAGGTAAAATCAGCTGTCAGTGGATGGATATTCAGAATTTCAGCATTAGAAAATCTGGTTTCAATATGAATTATTTAGCACTTATTCTAGGATTCCTTATACATATGCTGGCTGGGGATACAGTTGGCTTTGGGCCTGCAATACTGCTGATGTAAGACTTATAGCATTTGACAGCCAGTGTTGGAGGGTAGCAGCCTAACATAACATCATTCAGCTGTTCTTTCGCTCCCTTCCTCTCTATAAACCTGGAAGGTTGAGTAAGATCATCTCTAAGGTATTTTCGTGGTCTGCAACTCTCCATTTTTTCATCTTTTTATCATTTTTTCACATAATCCTTTTAGAGGTTAGCACCTCTTAAGGTCATCTGAACCATATGATTCTGAAAATTCAGACTCATTGAAATAGCAGAATTAATCTAGCCATAAAAATAGACAGAGGTCAGCACAGTATCTGAGGCCAAAAGGAAAAGGCAGGGAAGGCTGTGATGAGAAAATTATGCTCGACCTCACCTTTCTATTTCCTTTGGCTTTGGCTTTTATTGGATGCTATATTTCTGGGGGAACCATTCCCATTTGCTGCAGGTAAATGGTTGTGTTCTGAATTTATTGAGACGGGCAGCAGAAGGTCAAGGTATAGGCCAAGGGTAACTAAAACAGGGAAAGAGAACATTTGAGAATGATGTAGACAAATGCAAACTTTGTGGATTAGGCATGTGTTGGGTGGAGAGTGGTGAGCATTTACAGAAAAATAGAGCAGGCCTGCTTTTAAGCAGATCAAGCAAAAGAAAGCCCCAAGCCAATTTATTTTATTCATTTCTTCCATCCCTGATGTTGGCCTGGGATGCTACAAATAATTCCAGAGAAAGAAAGTCCTTAAAATCATAAGCCATTGTCTGTAGAATTTTTGCATTATTCATATACTTAACTAGTTTAAAGAGAAAAACAACAGCTTATAATTTTTACATAATACAAATTCAGTCTCTGGATTTTTAGGAAATAAGTAGGTAGCTGATCCAAATAGATGACACTTTTTTTTCCCCTAATGTAAATGGTCAATGATACCTTCCATTTAAAAATGATTCTAGGAGCGCCTGGGTGGCTCAGTTGGTTAAGCATCCAACTCCTGATTTCAGCTCAGGTCATGATTTCACGGTTCATGGGATCAAGCCTTGCATCAGGCTCTGCACGGAGAACACAGAACCTGCTTGGGATTCTCTCTCTTCCCCTCTCCCTGCCTCTTCCCCTCTCCCTGCCTCTTCCCCACTCACTCTTTCTCTCTTTTGTTCTCTCTCTCAAATACAAATAAATATTTTTTTTTAATTTTTTAAATCAAATAAAAACATTCTAATGGGTGCAACTGAGCCCAGATGTTCTTATGAAAAACAAGCAAAAAGGAAATAAAAAGTTGCAAACTCACCATATATTATAGTTTCCTTTACAACAGATACATTGTTATCACATATTAAATAGCATAAGAATGCTTTCCTTCTTAATAAATATTAAAAGCATTCAATTGGAATACTCTTTTAATTTCATATATAAAACATGTAACTTTTTCTACTAGATTCCAGATTGGTTAAAGCAAGAAACCTAATAGATGGTGTTTAGATAAAAGCCAAATAAACTTTTGAATATGAGCTCATAATTTAAGTGAGATGCTATTACAAATGTATATATAAGTATTGAAACCGGTCAGTAGCCTGCTAAAAGAATGCAGTTCATATGTGTGTGTAAAGCAAGGGGCTGCTGTTGAAGAAAAACAGAGTTGTATTCTCTTCAAACTTTTTAAATTTTGAGATAATTGTAGATTCACGTGCAGTTGTAAGTGCCAATATAGAGAGATCTCATGTATGCTTTACCAGTTTCTTCCAATGATAATATCTGGTGGGACTGTAATATAATATCACAACCATTATAATGACATTGGTGGAATCCACAGATTTCATTCAAATTTCACTTGTGCTTGTGTTTGTGTGTATTTGGTTCTATCCAGTTTTATCACACCTGTAGGTTTGTGTACCCACCAGCACAGTCAAGATGCAGAACCCTTCCATCATTTAAGGATCCCTATGTCACCCTTTTATAGCTGTGAATCATTTTCATTCCCCAAATGATGGAAGTCCAAATGAAAAGGAAAGAAAAAGACTTTAAGGAAAATGAAAAAGGTAACAAACTAGGAGGAGAATTAGTACGACACAAAAGAAGACAACAGGAAAGAAACATAGATAATGAATGCCTTGGCCTGGTCTTCTCCCAGAAAGCAGAGCCTTGAACAAAAACTCATATATAAGTCATTAATTTGGGGAACTGATACCAAGGAATCAGAATAAGATACTGGGAAGACTAAGACACAGAAGGTGGAAAAGTCCATTGAACTGTCTGACTTTCAAGCAGATCACCACTGAGGGTAAATGGAGTTTGATCCTGCTGGGACACTAAAAGGAATGATGTAGAATGCCCCCACAGAATTCACCAGCAACGGGACAGAAGGGTGAGTGAGTGCCCCACTGGCCAAAGGCTGGCTCGCGGGGCATTAATTCCGTACTTCTAGATACTCACATGCCACGGTCAGAGCCAAGCAGATCCTACGGAGAGCCCTGCCACAGCATCTGAGAAGGTCCAGGACAACTATTCACACGTGGTGCCGCCGAGAACGATACAGTAGAGTTAATCTTGGAGAAACTGGTTGACAGAGTGAAGGATGCAGCATATAGTGGACTGAGCAGAGCTGAGGTGGCGTGAGAAGCGTCGGACACCCCGAGTTTCATAGATGAAACAAGACAGCCACGGCTTACTTATAAGCAAACTCCTCTCAGACAGGACCCCAATCACACTTCAGTGACTTCCATCAAGTGACTCGGAAAGTCTCTGATAAATTCCTCTAAAGTGTCTTCCTTAAGGAATTGTTCAAGTAGACTTTACTGTAGATTCTCCTTTCTGGAAAGAAATCAACACGAAACAATTAAAAGTGAATAAGCATGAAGCTCTGTTTTGCTGGTAGTTTGTAAAATGCTTTTAAAAAGACCGGCAGTTTTGGGGCACCTGGGTGACTCAGTCGGTTGAGCTTCCGACTCTGGCTCAGGTCACAATCTCACGGTTTGTGAGTTCGAGCCCTGCATCAGACTTTGTGCTAACAGGTCGGACGGAGCCAGGAGCCTGCTTCGGATTCTGTGTCTCCTTCTCTCTCTTTCTCTGTCTCTGTCTCTCTCTCTGCTCCTCCCCAGCTTGTGCTCTCTCGCTCTCTCAGAAATGAAGAAACATTAACAAAAATTTTTTTAAAGGACCAATAGTTTTTTAATGGAGGAAAAGATGACAGAACTGATTTCAAAATCTTCTTGAGGTCAAACCAAATTATTAGAGTCTCCTGTCACCGAATAATTTAAATTATTTGGTTTTATGTTTTTGCCTAACAAACAACTATTATGAGACAATTAAACTAAATAAAATCAAATTTAAAATTATCAAGAGGTTGGTTGGTTGGTCAGTCATGAATTTTAAGGCTCCTCAGGACACGTATCACACAGCGTAAACTAAAATTTTACTGAATTACTTACGTTGGCAATGGTTGGGGTGTGGAGGGGTTGTTTGTGCTGAGGTCAAATAGAGGCAACTGATTGACGGTTTCGCTTGATATATTAGATTCAGGTAGTTCTGGCCCTTGAAGTCAGTTAAAGAATCAGGCTATTTTTGAGTACAATAGAATTTCAAAGACTTCAGAGTGAAAATACTACCAGGTTGAAGTTTCTCTGTACTACTTTTCATGCTCTAATCATAAATTCTTCCTTATTTACAAATAGTGTGAGTAGACTGATCAGTAGGTGACCATATAACTTCCCATCACCCTGGATCCTTTAGAGGGTAAAAAGGGAAATGAATAATTCTAATTATTCTAAGTAAACAACTGTAAGTTGGTACTTTTCTGGGTAAACTAAATGTGTTACCCTACTTAGAAAGGCTCTGAGAGAATCTTTAAAAGCATCTCTCTTGTTTGTCTTTTCTAAGCCATAAGACAAGTGAGAATCATAATAATCACCATTATCGACAACGGTATTCATGGTTGAACCCAAGAGATGCTGAGTTAGATGTTGAGCTGACAGAAGCTAGTGGCAGATAATTACAAATAAACCAAAATGAACACTGTTTACCTGGGTAATACTGAACATTCACAAGGCCCTTAGGAACCCCAAAGAAACTGCAAGACTGCCTCACTGGAAGCTTTGTCTGATAGAAACCAAAGTAGCTTGAATGTCAAGTACTCAGACAAAGCTAGGACCTAAGAGCCAATGAATCCAAAGAATTGAGAGACCTTGTGATTCCTGCAGCACTGGAAAGTTATAGAATTATGCTTCCTGACATGGTATCCTTCTAATCAGTAGAACCTTAGACAGTGGGGTTGAGAGACCAAAGAAGGCACAGCTCGGGTCAAATAACTAGGGCATTGAACTAGGGCAATGTTCAAGGAACTCATTATTCCTGCTCCAGGCTAAGACATGTGAGTGTGCTGAACAGGCCATTAATTTGGTGCTCCTTTATTATTACTATTGTAGTCAAAAAAGAAAAAGACAAAAAAGAAAAAGAAAGAAAACAACCAAACAACAACAACACATGAGATTTATTCAAAAACATTTTAAGTGTACACCAGAATATTGTTAACAGTAAGCCCAATAAAATATATCATATCTCTAGAACTTTCTTATCTCGCATGACCAAAACTGTATTCTCATTGAATAGCAACTCCCTATTATTCGTCCTCACAGCCCCAACAGCCAACATTTCTACTTTCTGTGTCAATGAATTTGAATTTAGATCCCTCATTTAAATGATTATTTCAAACTATTGTTCAACAGTTGTTTAGAATGAAAACTAAATGATGAATTA
The DNA here is from genome assembly GCF_016509475.1 of Prionailurus bengalensis. Classification (NCBI taxonomy): domain Eukaryota; kingdom Metazoa; phylum Chordata; class Mammalia; order Carnivora; family Felidae; genus Prionailurus; species Prionailurus bengalensis. The sequence continues at coordinate 231,045,780 of NC_057343.1, forward strand.
AAGAAAGACAAAGAAAGAGGAACCTCTTGTTCTCTGCCTATCTCCCTGTGGTAGACTGAATAACCTGCCCCCAAGTGTCCGTGTCCTAATCCCACAACCTGTGAATATGTTATTTTTACATGGCAAAAGGCACTTAGCAGATATATCTAAGGAGAGGATTTTAAGAGTATTTCTGCATTATTCAGACGGGCTCAATGTAATCACGAGAGGGAAGCAGGAGTGTCAATCAGAGAACGTGATACAACAAAGGGAGAGGAGATGTGATGACAGAGCAGAGGTTGGAATGTCGCCACTGCTGGCATCTGGCAATTGGAAAAGGCGAGGAAACAGACTGTCCTCCAGACGCAATTAATACAGCCCTGCCAACCAATTTTAAACGTCTGACGCCCAGAACAATAAGATACTATATCTGTTCTATTTGAAGTCACCAAGTCTGTAGTCATTTGCTACGGCAGCAGGAACAGCAGCAAACTTTAGCGAGACTGACCCCAAATTTGAAAACCTCACTCAGCAAAACTAAATACCTGTGGTTAGTAGTATTGAAAAGATGCAATACAGCATCTTAACCTCACCTGAGCACTCTGACCTCACCAGATCTGGTGAGACTACTGACCTCTCCACATTATCAAAGTTGACATCATTAAATGTGCAGACTTCTCATGAAAAGAGTGATTTGAGCACATTTCCTATTTCTCCCAATATTCCTGGTGATATTTTAGAACCCAGTTGTGTTTTCACGCCCCCAGGAAACTTAGGCAATGCCAGGTGGATCTGATCCTTAAACTTCCAGGGTTGGAAAGTTACTGGGTAGCCTATGCTTCCTGCCAGAGTATTTTTTTTTCTACTTTATGACAGATGCTATGAAACAGAAGATTTCTCAAAAATCAAAGATAGAGGTTCTTATTTATCATCACCTCCTCCTCTCCTAAACAGGGTAATCATTGCAGAGGTCGTTAGACAGGGTCAGATCAGAACTAGAGAGGAACTCAAATGCCATCTTCTCAGTGAGTCTTGCACCAACACTCTTGTTTATACATTTCAACTCCTGTGTCCCTTGCCTTGTTTTCCTTTTTCTGTGTCCCTTAGCACATCCGCCCTTCCAACTCACTACATTTTTTTTTCATTTATTGTGCTTGTGGAGTATTTTCCATCTTCCCATGCTAGAATATAATGCACTAGATTAAGATGTTTATCAAGGATCATTGATGTACCCAAAGACCTATACAGTCTCGTCTGTACAGTAACTGTGGCCTGTATACTGACCGTTCTGCTTCACCTCTGAATACAATACCTAAAGGTAACTTGGTATTGTGAACCCTTTTGGGTGAGGGTAAGTAAAGGTGACTCTGGGTCCCTGTAACTGGATTATTCCAGAAAGGCTTCTCTGAAGCCGTTTAATCTTGCTGCCGGCCCAAACAGGAGTAAGAATGTATATATAGACCATTGACAGCTGTCTGAGAGTTAACTCCCCCTGTCTACAAAGTCTCTGCCCCACTCACAACACAGTCTGAGGTTTACCTGTGCAGGATGTACCTGCTTTGGTAGCACATGGACTCTGGGCCTAGGCCACTGCACGATTAGTCAGAGAAGGGAAATTAGCTCAGGGATGGTCTGAGAGAAATGTTTCTTAATAGAGGAAATCTATACTGAATATTGCCTGACCAGCCCAATTTTTAAGAAACAATGAATATCAAACAAATGGGGGAAATATTTAGAAAACGAAGTAGAGAAACAACAAAAGGACACTCGTAGGCAAAGCAGTAAGTAGGATCAGGAAGCAGACAGAAGAGAAGTCACAACGATTGGCAAAAGCTATCAAAGCAGGGGCGCCTGGGTGGCGCAGTCGGTTAAGCGTCCGACTTCAGCCAGGTCACGATCTCGCGGTCCGTGAGTTCGAGCCCCGCGTCAGGCTCTGGGCTGATGGCTCAGAGCCTGGAGCCTGTTTCCGATTCTGTGTCTCCCTCTCTCTCTGCCCCTCCCCCGTTCATGCTCTGTCTCTCTCTGTCTCAAAAAAAAAAAAAAAAAAAGCTATCAAAGCAGATATCGGAGTGTTTAGTAACCATAAGTTTGAAACACCAGAGCATGGGTTAGGAGAGCCTTACCACTGAAGGAGTAGCTTCCAGAGCTATGATTGTGTCTGTCAGGTTACTGTTAGCTACTATATCCTGGATGATGGTGGAGCTGTGCTCTGGAAAGCTCTCTATGAGGCCGCTCAGGTTGACTTCTGTCTCCGTTATCGTTGTTCTTACTAACAAGTATGCAGCTTAGGACAAAAACTCAAGTAGAATTTTTAATTACTGTTTATAATAACTGAGGTTATTTCTATTTCTCGCCTCCATTTGGTTGGATGGTGGAAATTTCAACCAAGTCAATTTCTAATCCTCATCCACACTCTTTCCCTGGGGTTGTATCAAATTCCAGGAAGCTTATGTGAAGCAAAGATCTTGGCAACACTCGGTGTGGGTGCATAAGTGATAACAGTGAAGGGTGGATAGGAACTCACCTTCACTAACTTAGGCTGATAAACATGTATGTGTGCATGTACAGAGAGCATGTATATGTACATGTGTTTTTGTGCATGTATAGAGATCCTTGGATCCTGGATCCACAAAATCTTGAATCCCAAGATCTTTTCACATCTCTCAGCTACTTCTAGGCATCTTTCACTCCTCAAGCCTTGGTGCCAAGGCCACATTCTTAGAGTCATCATAAGCCTTTTATCATCACAGTCTCTCTACAATGTTGAGACTCTACCTTGGAGAGGTGGTACATTTTCTTTCTGCTCTTACATTCTCTAAATGCATAAAGGCATTTGACTGCACCTTCCCTCACCAATCCTGGGCCTGACTACTTTACAGGGGAGAGGGGTGATGATTTCAGTGCCTGTTTCCAGAAAACCACAGCATCTTTTCCATATTCACAACTGTCTGCCTTAGTCGTGCTAACCCAGGGCATCATTTTCCTGATTCAAGCACAGGAAGCCTTCATCAAAATAGACCCTAAAATATGTTATTCAAGCTCAGAAACTTATCCATAACTCCCTTCCTCCATGGACATTAGAGTTTAAAGCAAAGACCAGTAAGAACTGGCTCTGTATTCTGATATGTCGTCCCTTCCCAGAGATGATGGAGGTAGAAAAACCCAATTACCTGAATGAGACAAAGGATACAACAATGCTGAAGGAAGAACTTTGATAAATATTTCAGGATAATATGCTGAAATATTCATATTAAAATATGGAAAACTAGGTAACCTGAATACTGTGAGTTTCCTAATATAAAAAAGGCTCAACCAATCTCAGATGAAATAAGTTTGCCCTGTAAATCTCTGTAGAAATTTCAGTGTGCACAGTATATTATTATGTCTGTTTTTTCTATGGGTATGCAATTTTTCACATAAGGCTTCCAAAACCGGATCAGTTATACATGCATACTTAATCTGAAAAAACAAATTAATATGTATTTAGTACCAAAAATAAAGTGTATCAAGGTCATGAATAATTGTATAACTATTTAATATTATCTTACACTTGCATCTGTGACGATAATTTTTGCAGGCAATATAACCCTCTCACATTCCAGAGTTTGAGAAATCATTAAAATAGCTTCAATGAAATATTAACATTGTACATTGGCATTTACAAAGCACTCCTTAGTATATTGCTGCAGTCAAATTTTATAGGAGAAATTGACTGGGAACTTTAAGTGAATCAATTTTAAAGTGTTAAATCTTTCTTCTTCCCTAAAATGAAGGATGTGCATGGGAGTATGAGCTTGGTGCCCCAGTGCTCGCTGCAGTAGTAACTTTGCGGCGACTAAACCGTTAGAGTAATTTCTGAAGCTACAGAGATTTACCTTTCACCTTGCAAGACTTATTTGATATACCAGGCATCAAATCCTGTCTTGATTCTACTCCAGAGGCAGCTATATTTCAATCTGTGAACTGTTTTAGCAATCTTTGGTGGGCTTACACATATGATCTGGAGAACTGTTTATTGCATGTGAAAATATTCGTTTTTTAGTGGTTTCCGCTATGATTGGTTTTTCAAGTAATACTTCTATTGGAGTCAGAGATTTCCTGTCTTCTCTTTGTTGATGCTTTTTGTAATATGGCTGCAGCATTACTTTGTATTCCAAGAAAACATTCAGTTTCTCTAGAGTTTTCCTCTTTCTCCCTAGTTACATGGCAACCATATTCAAAACTTAAACACTTCATCAAGACTCTAACACCTTGCCAATCCAGGTCTGGAAAGACAACCATGTTTTGTTTCTTTGTTTTTTAAAGCTTATTTATTTTGAGAGACAGAGCAGAGGAGAGGCAGAGAGAGAGGAAGAAGAGAGAGAGAATCTCAGGCAGACTCTGTGCTGTCACCACAGAGCCCTATGCGGTGCTCAAACTCACAAACCATGAGATCATGAACTGAGCCAAAGTCAGACGCTTAACTGGCTGAGCCACCCAGGTGTCCCTAGCAGCCATGTTTAAATCAACAAAATCTAAAGTGAAAAAAGAAAAGGAAAGGAAAGGAAAGGAAAGGAAAGGAAAGGAAAGGAAAGGAAAGGAAAAACAGACTTTACCTACCCCAGAGATTTGTTGTGTATCTTCTTTCTTAAAACAACTTCTTTCTGTCACTCCAGAATTACAGGTTAACTGAGAAATATATTAGTCTAATAACTATCATGATGATATTTTTTTAAAAAGGGAGTTGCAATTTGTACACTGTTTTTAGTGCTAATATCAATGAAAGAAATTAATTTTGTATTCATGACCATGAAATATGGCTATTCAGGTGTATTTATGGCATAATTGTTTCTCTAAAATTAAAATGTTATCTATCTCATTAAATCTAATGAATCACTATAATGAATATTTCCACATGTAATTATAATGGAGAGGACAAAGAGAGTAGAAAGAAATAAAGAAATGAAGGTAGTTTACTTTCTTCTACAGCTAATTTCTTTCCTTACCCTACATTGTCTTATTGTTTTGTATTATTTCCTTTTTTTATGGTGTTAACCATAATACTAGATTCACTTCATTCTTGTTTTGTTTTTTGTTGTTGTTTTTCTTCTTTTTTTTTTTTGTGATTCTCTGTCTCCTCTATGTGCATGTGTGTTCTTGTGGGGGTGATGGGGAGACAGAGAGCCAAAGACATATTTGACCCAGATACTGAATGCTCATTCTCAAAGAATGGGGCCAGTATGAGGGAATTCTCTCATGTCCCATGATTTTAGAGCAGATTTGAAAGTGACAGGAGTGTAAGGAAGTTTTATTGTACCCCAAAATAACCATTTTTTTATTGTGTGGAAATTTCATATTATATATGATAATGTTATTCAACCTATGACAATAACCTAAAATGTTCCTCATATACATTAGTATAGATCCTATCAGGCTCTCAAAAACATAATTTGGTGAGAGCAGCAGGTGTACAAAATAACTGGGCTCCCAAGAGCAACCAAACTGGCCGTGAGGGTAGAAATTGAGATAATTCCTGCAGCATGAATGAAGGGAATGTAGCAATGCTCATATGCCTAAGGGTCTGGTTGGGCACTGAGGTGAGTTGAGAATATTAATTTGATGCTGGCCTTGTCCAGTTTATTTGCATTTTGCTAAACAACCAAGTAGGAATATCAAACAAGCTAGTCCATGCAGGTGAATAAGAATCTGATAAAAGCTTCCACTGGAGATCCACCTATTCATGGTCTTAGAAGCAATTCCTTAGAACAATCCCAGGAATGTGGAACTAGGATCCCCTCTGCTGAGTCCACCATCCATCGAGTGTGCCCCTCCTCTAGTGACAGGTTCTAATCGTGTTTCCATTTCACTGTATTTCCTGCCCTTTTCAGGGTCTAAGATTGGTCATATGTTCCCAATTTACTGTTCAAATCTAGCTAGTTGCTCTGAAAGTAGCTCATCTTGTCCTAAAGTAGCTTAATGGCCTGAGGGTTATGCTCAATCTGAAGGGTTAACAGGATAGGGTAGAAAGATGGGGGGCTCGTGGACTCAGGACACCCTGATCTTTAGCCTTATTCTGATGTCTTTTCTTTGGACACGGTCTTCTTTGGTGTTCTTTTGCCTTTAGCTACCTTTTCTAATGTGTATGCTACCATCACTTTAACAATATTTAAGAGTGATGGCAATGGGTTCAAGAGTCATAATTTATATTAAAAATGTGTTGGGGCGCCTGGGTGGCGCAGTAGGTTAAGCGTCCGACTTCAGCCAGGTCACGATCTCGCAGTCTGTGGGTTCGAGCCCCGCGTCGGGCTCTGAGCTGATGGCTCAGAGCCTGGAGCCTGTTTCCGATTCTGTGTCTCCCTCTCTCTCTGCCCCTCCCCCGTCCATGCTCTGTCTCTCTCTGTCCCAAAAATAAATAAACGTTGAAAAAAAAAATGTGTTGGACTTTTAACTACATTTTTCAAATAAAAAACGTGTAATCAAAAAAAAAAGTGCGCTAAGGGAGGTATTGCTTTCCGCGGAATTTCTTTTCCTTGGACCTAGTGTTGAAGCTAGTAATTCATAATTGCGCTTACAATTTCCAAGATGGCAAAAGTTGAGTATTAGAATCAGAGTAATATGTTGATATACTAAGGTGAATTACTAGCTTTAACACTAGGTATGCAAAAGAAATTCCATGGAAAGCAATGCCTCTATTATCTCATCCACTTTTGTACATACATACATACATATGGTATATCTTGTTTTCCGTGTCACAGTAAAATCAAGGAAATATCATATATTTTATATTTGAAGTTGATACATATTTAAATCCCCATTTAAAAAAAGTAGCTCCCCAAACTAAAATTTGAGGATAAGTTTTTTACCTGACAAAGACCGTCCTACTGTCCATACTTTATGGCATGTAGAATTCAAAAATTGCAAGCCAATGGTAGATACGCTGCCTAGTCAAGAAGCAGACTGAGTCAATGGAACAGATTCCATATCTTATTTTTTTCTTTTACAGACTCAAAGCTATTGTGACACCTCCCTAATTGAAATAGTTCCGAGCAAGATCAATAGTCTGGGAATTCATTTACAAGTGGTTCTGAGGGAGTGCAGAGGCTGGAGAAAGGAAATACTTTTTACTGCACTCAAGTTTCTACCTTTGGTAACTAGGTGAATGAAGCAATTAGATTATATAGAGGATGACAGAGGAGCCAAATGAGAAATTCAGAGTGGAGGGTAATTCAGCCTGAAAATGTCAAGTCCAAGTGAAAGATGAAAGTTGGTATTTATGATAAACTGCTATAGATTTAGATCTAGAATGTAACAGGTAATTGTTGGTACTCTATATTTTTTGGAGAAGCATGCAGTTAAGAGTTCACAAATGCTTTTTAGAACAAATTTTAAGAAATATATACATATCCTTTAGTTATAAACTATGATTACATTATTATGATTACATGTTTAGAAATAAAATCATGTCTTAAGGTCTAAATCTGTATTATCCAATGTTTTGAAATTTCTTATTCTTTACATTTTAGGTTCTTCCAATCTGATAAGACTACCCTACAACTAGAGCACCTGCTCCATTTGTAATTAACTAACTTCTTTTTTGGCCATTGATTTACCTTTCTTTTTTTTATTTTTTTATTACGTTTTATTACATTTATTTTTGAGAGGCAGAGAGAGACAGAGCACGGCGGGAGAGGGGCAGAGAGAGAGGGAGACACAGAATCCGAAGCAGGCTCCAGGCTCTGAGCTGTCAGCTCAGAGCCCGACGTGGGGCTCGACCCCAGGAACTGTGAGATCATGACCGGAGCCGAAGTCAGACACTCAACCGACTGAGCCACCCAGGCGCCCCACCTTTATTTTTTTTTTAATGTTTGTTTATTTACTTTTGAAAGAGAGAGAGAGAGAGAGAAAGAGCAAGAGGGAGAGGGGCAGAAAGAGGGAGACAGAGAATCCCAAGCAGGCTCCACCTTGCCAGCATAGAGCTTAATGTGGGGCTTGAACTGAGCAACCAAACCCTGAGATCATGACCTGAGCTGAAATCAACAGTAGAATGCTCAACTGACTGAGCCACCCAGGCATGCCTCACCTTTCTTTCTCTTAATCTTGCCTTTCTCTCCTGTTCTCTGTTCTTTCTTGGACTTCTCTTGGTTTGATTATTTTTCAACATCCTGTTTTACTCTCCTGTTAGGCTGGTAGATTTACAAATTTTATAGGATTGTGAGATTCTTGTATTATGCTTTTAAGAGATTACCCAGAAATTATAACATACATCCTTGATCAATCAAATCAGACAGTGATCTTTAACCCTTTAATTCCATTTATCTTTCTCCTGACTTATATTCTACCTGTCGTGTGATTGAATCCTCTTTTAGTCCCCCAAGATGTTGTCGACATAGTCTTTAACAGACAGTATATTCATTCATATTTGTTGATATATTTGCCATTTCCAATGTTCTTCTTTCAAACTTGCATCTTCAACCTTTCATCGATTACTATTGTTATTCCCTCTTAAAAATATAGTTCTTTAATATGGTTCTGCTAACGACAAATCATCTTCGATTTTATTTTCCTGAAAATGTCTCTTCTTTAATTTTCACACTTTTAATGATATTTTGATGGGTTCAGAATTCTCAGCCGGCAGATTTGGCTTTTTACCCTTTGAAGACATCATTCTGCTGTCTCCTAGCTTCCCCTGCTTCTGGAAGGGATTCCATGTAATCTTCCTGTTGTGCCTTTGAAAGTATTGTGCCTTTTTGCTCTGGCCTCTTTTAAGATTTCTTAAAGTGGACATGTTTTACACATCTTGAGTGCATGCTTTCTAGTTCATAATTAATTTGGGGAAGAGTAAAACAAAGGCTTTTAGTTGATTCTTAGCAATAATCTGTCTTGTTTTCAATAAATGAGAGAGATCAACCTAAAGTCATGATATTCCCATGATATACCCAGAAGTACCAGGCTGACTCCTAACAGCACTGTTCTCTGGCCACGAGACTGTTTGTATTTTCTATCCTCTTTTATCATATTTATGGAAGGAGTTTATGCAGAGTTACTGTATCATTATTCATACCAACCCGATTTCATCATGTCATTATTTATCATTATTTACATCAACATTATTTATATTAACAATTATTACACCTGGACAAGGCTTCTCTCAAATGAAATGTATTGAACATTTTCTCAAATAATATTGGTCAAATAAATCAAAATGTATGTTTTCTCTTTTTGATATGTTTTTTTACAAATTCTGGTCATTGTTTATAATTTAAAAAATTTTTGAGAGAGAGAAAGAGAGATAGAGTGCAAGGGAGGGGCAGAGGGAGAGGAAGAGAGAGAATCTTAAGCGGCCTCCACACTCAGTACTGAGTCTGAGGTGGGGCTCTATCCCATGACCCTGGGATCATGACCTGAACCCAAATCAAAAGTTGAATGCTCAACCAACTGAGCCACCCAGGTACCCCAATTAAATTATCTTCAATTAAATATGAGCCATTCCTATATGCCTTCTAGGTTATTATAACTTAAGTCTCTGATTATAAAACAATTCATACATGAAATACCCAACTTGCTGAAGGGTGTTCATTACCAACTATTTGAGAAGGAAGGAATGGGATTTTGAGCATGTTCATGATCTGACTTTCCTCTGTACCCTCTGTGTGCTTTGTTATATATAGGTGAGCCCTTACCTGTGTGTGGTGTGTGTTAGTTTCTAATAAATATTTAAAAGGTTTTTTGAGAATTCTGCCATAAACTTTAGCTTCCCTGATATAAAGGACATGTAGGAACCAAGTTAAACTGTCAGTATATAATACAGTCACTTCAACATACATTTCACTTAACCATATAGACATGTTTATTAAAGATAATTCCTTAATATGTTTATATAATGTATATATGTTATTCAAACACAAAGAAAATAATTAGATGTATAGAAGCACAGGCCTACAGAGTTGACTCAAATATAAATTGTAAAGACCCACCTTTTACTCCATCTGTCTTCAATGCTAGACTTTCCTCTATAATGAATCAAGTCCAATAAGCAAATACTAACTGATACATAACAACAATTATCATATATTTAATGCCTACATCTAACATTTTTTTCTTCTAAATCCTTAGGTCCTGATGTCTGGCAGTCTCTGAATCTTAATGTCCCCCGTTGCGAGGTTTATGACATCTCCCAGAATTTCCCTACGAGTGATTATTTTCTAACCATTGATTTCACTACAGTAACTATAATTATCATATTTGGCATGTCAATCCCCAGCCAAGAGCTGTCCACACTGATTTTTCTTACAGCTTTCCTTTTTCTAAATGACTGTCTCCCTTACCATTTCTATCACCATAGGGCCATATTCTAAACTGAGATAACCGAAATAGTTTTTCCAATCTATTGTTGCTAGTTTATCACATATGCTATAGCTTTTTCATAGATTGTCAATTTTTTGTTTGGGTTAAAACAAAGTTCTGCCGCAATATAAGTGCATAATGCTTGACACAGTAAGTAGTTAGGTCTCAGAGAATGGGAGAACTCTTTCTAGATCAAGAGATCATGTACCGCATGCCCTAAATATTTGTTTTAGGTGAGCAGGAAAAGGTAACCTTTATTTCCAAAATTGTTTCTCTGACACGAGGAATTCTTCACCCAAGAAGAGTACAGTTTATTCATTATTTTAAAATAGCTTATTTTTTCCCCATGCTTGCTCGGTTTTTAGACCTTGTGTGCCTGATGTAATTAAATATAAATTATATTAAGTTTAATAAGTTTTTTGGGCTTGAGCATCAGTTTAGAAGCATGAACTATCCGGTGTTCTTGAGTTTAGTCACTAAGAATTTCCAGCAGTATTATAGGAAATCACTGACATGCACATTTCTCAAAGACCAGAGCCTTATTGTTAGTTAACATTTAACTCAGCAAAATGTTGGTACTTCAATTATGTAAAAAATCATTGATCGAGAAATGATGAATTGGAGTCAGAAACATAAGTATGTGTGTAGTCACTATTAAGCAGTTACTGAATATCTTATCTAAATGTTAAGGGCTTTTTTTGTATAATGATTACAAATTTAGAAAGGTTACTAGTGAACTCTAAGATCTAAAAAACAGTTCCATTAAAAGGAATAAGGACTTCACAGAATACATGGATACAATACCTGGAATTTTGTTAAATTATGAAACAGTATCAGCCTCAGCCTCTCCCCAGGAGACACCATATAATGTCTGTTTCCCAGTGACAAACAAAATGTTTCCAGACATTTGTAAATGTCTCCTGGAGGGCAACACCACCCCAGATTGAGATGCATTGCTTTTAGATAAAAGTCAAGAAATGTTTTCTAAGTCCCTAGCATGTGGTTGAGTTTAACTTGTTAGCTTATCTAATATTAAGATACTTGACATAGTGTAGGTTTAACTAGTGCCTATATCTGCCTTTCAAAACAGGAAATTTTCTACAATGAGTGTCTGTCTAACTGTAAAATTCAGCTAATCCTTCCTGCCTGGACTAGTTCCTGTTCCAACAATTATCACATACCAGGAACACCAATCAATCTCTCCAGTGGCGGTTGGCCTTCTGCTTAACATCATATCCAGGTGTTACTTATTCTGCCCATTGCCAAAAACATCTCCTTAAAGCTCACTCACCTCCCTGAACACTTCTTACTCCATATGCCACCTCCAGGTATTTCTGCAACTTTCACAGTGCTTTCTCCCTTCCATTTTCTCCCTTATCCCTGAGTTTATACCTGTCAGGCAAGATTCACCACAACTGTGAACAAATGTGTTATCATCTTAGCTGGGCTGTAATTTATTTGAAGATAGCGATCGTTGGGTATTCAGTAATATGTCTTTCAGTGCCTATCACATACATTAGGAAATTGTTTCTCTAATAAACAAATGAAAGAGAAGCATTTCAGGGAGAGGAATAAAAACCCCGGACAACTCTGCACCTTCCATTACTCCATAAATTAGTCCTAAACTCACCTTCTGTTCTAATTCAAGACCAACCCCAGTCAATGAGTAAGCTAAAACACCCTCAGAATCACTATTTCTCAAGGGTATCCTTTCTTCCAAGCTGATGCAACCTGGAGCCGGGCTCCCTGGCTTGGTCTATATGAGTTCAGTTCCCACAGACCACGTGAACTTGCCAGGTGCCTTTGTGGAGAATGGAAACTGAACAACCACGGTCTGAGACCTTCTACACCCTACATAGAGGCCAAGGAGAACCGTATCTTGTCTTATTTATCTCCGTCATCACATTTTTGAAATTGTGCTATTTGATTGAGGCTATATGCCATTCATCTTCTTTTAAATATTCCACTTTAGTGGGGTAAAGTCCCACTTATAAGCATGACATAGTCATAATGACTTAGAACATTTTAATTTTGCATTATTTATTAAATGAAACCTCTTCATTACTCCAGGTGTATGCAATAATACATCAAAACTCACTTTAGATTATAGAACCATGTTAGCTGAAGATCTGATGTGCAAATCAATTCAAAACATAACCAAAAACATTTTTTTTATTTTAATGGTTTTTTTTTTAATTTGTTTTTGAGAGAGACAGAGACAGAATGTGAGTTGGGGAGGGACAGAGAGAGAGGGAGACACACAATCTGAAGCAGACTCCAGGCTCTGAGCTGTCAGCACAGACCCCATAGAGGGACTTGAACTCAACAAGCCATGAGATCATGACCTGAGCAGAGGTTGGACACTTAACCAACTGAGCCACCCAGGCGCCCCTCAAACACATTTTTTATCTTTGCTTTACTTGTTTTGGTTTAAGCCAAAAGATGTCATAATCTTCTGGAAATGTTATGAAATCAGAAGGAATAAAATGCATAATATACATACTTTGTAATATCCATGAAGACTTACAATCTGGGTTTTAAAACATATTTAAATATCAAAGTGATATCAATTTTGAATAAATACAAAATCACCTTCTGTTTTTAAAAATTCCAGGTAGTAATTTAATTGTAGCTGAATTTATGATACTCAGCACACAACAATCTTAAGGGTGGTAAAGGTGTTCCTGTTGTGATATACTTTGATAATGATAATGGGAAGTGTTGACTCTCATAATAATCACTATTTCGATTCTGAAAAGCAATTCTCCAAAGGGACTTCCATTGTGACCTTATATTTTCTTTACATGTAGATTTATATCTGTTTCGATTATGACATAGCTGGTGAAACCTGGGACTTTCAAATGGTTCTTCTGAACATATGCAAGACTTGACACGTATCTGCAAAAGCCTCCACTATGTGACGAGTGAGTAATAGCCCTTTAATGCAGACATGTTCCTCTTAGTCGAAAAAATATTTGGATCAGTTGGTAATTTGAGAACTTATAATTTCCTACACTTGAATAATTTAATAATTTGAAAGTTCACTTCTAATTACCATAACTTGTCAAATAACTGGCACTTTGCATAAAATGAGCTAAAGCCTAGAGTGTCACTCCTGAGTCACTGGCTATGATCAGGAATGCCTAGTGAGGCTTTGAGTCCTGAAGTATATCAGTAATAGGAACACGACCAAGGGGCATCTGGGTGGCTCAGTTGGTTAAGCCTCTGCCTTCAACTCAAGTCATGATCTCATAGTTTGTGAGTTTGAGCCCTGCGTCAGGCTCTCTGCTGACAGCTCAGAGCCTGAAACCTGCTTCAGATTCTGTGTCTCTGCCCTTCCCCTGCTCGTGCTGTCTCTCTCTCTCTCTCTCTCTCTCTCTCTCTCTCTCAAAGTTAAATCAACATTAAAAAAATTTAAATAAAAAGAACACGACTGAGAAGGGAGAATTTTATTAGCAGGCCACCAAGTCACTTCCTTCAATCAACAAGCCTGGATCCTGCATGAACACCACATTCCTTCTCACCTTTGTAGTTAAGAGCTGGGTAGGCATCTGCCTGTGATTCCTTTTTTTGGGGAGACAACGCTCCCCACATGCCTTTATGTGGTTAGAGCTTCCTAAGAATAGGAAATTCCTGCCAGGCCCTGCCTTACCCTAGCACCAAAGGAAGTTGCACGAGAGTAGAGAGTCACCATAAGACATCAATGCCCTTCTCCAGTTGTGCTTACATAAATCCCAGACTCCTCTCAAGAAAAGGTCCTACCCTCTACTGCAATAATCCCTTTAGATTTTTACAAAATTTATTTTGTTCAGGAACTTAATCAAAATTCTTGATTTTTCAGGATAAAGTGAAGGGGGGATATAGCACAGGTCCCTAGATTTCTTGGGTATGCAAAAGAAAGGGACTATGGGGCGCCTGGGTGGCGCAGTCAGTTAAGCGTCTGACTTCAGCCAGGTCACGATCTCATGGTCCGGGAGTTCGAGCCCCGCGTCGGGCTCTGGGCTGATGGCTCGGAGCCTGGAGCCTGTTTCCGATTCTGTGTCTCCCTCTCTCTCTGCCCCTCCCCTGTTCATGGTCTGTCTCTCTCTGTCCCAAAAATAAATAAACGTTGAAAAAATAAATTAAAAAAAAAAAAAAAAAAAGAAAGAAAGGGACTATCTAAAATCCATGTAAACTTTGATATAGATATCTATTAATAGGCTCCTAATATGAGCTTCTGGACCATAAAGTAGGGTTTTTAACTGATGGCTCAACAAAAAGACCACCAAAATAGCACACACAACACACACACACACACACACACACACACACACACACACACACACCACACAATATGTATGTATGTGTGTGCGTATATATATATATATATATATATATGCACACACACACACCCCCACACACACACCCACACACACACACACATAGGCTTTCTGCTGACAGCTCAGAGCCTGAAACCTGCTTCGGATTCTGTGTCTCTGATATAAATAAATAAATTATATGTATGTATAATTTATTTATAAATATATATATGTATTTATAAATAAATTTGTTTATGAATCTATATTTATATCTCAATATCTCTATATAAATGTGTTTGTGTGGTGTGTATCTAAATTTAAGTTCATTAGGGGCGCCTGGGTGGCACAGTCGGTTAAGCGTCGGACTTCAGCCAGGTCACGATCTCCTGGTCCGGGAGTTCGAGCCCCGCGTCAGGCTCTGGGCTGATGGCTCAGAGCCTGGAGCCAGTTTCCGATTCTGTGTCTCCCTCTCTCTCTGCCCCTCCCCCGTTCATGCTCTGTCTCTCTCTCTGTCCCAAAAATAAATAAACGTTGAAAAAAAAAATTAAAAAAAAATAAATTTAAGTTCATTAAACTTACTGCAGTAAAGAAGAAAACTTATAGACAGACATCAGTAGTGTGTAAGAGAGGTACTTACAGTGAAGAGTCATTTATACATTTGGGGAGTCTGGGTCTATGTGGCTTAAGGAAGAATTTTCAAAGTGGGGAACAGATTGTGATTAAATAACACTTGTGACCTAATAATGTAGGTTTGGTAAACACAGAAAAGCTAGATTCTTGTAGGAAGCTCTGGTTGTTGCCTCATGAGTGAACTGTTTGCCCAGGTGAACAATGTATTAATTTCATTGTGAGAGCTCTTGGCCCAGATGAACTCTTTGCCCAAATAAATTGGATTGCGAGAACTTCCTGAAACAGAACACAATTTTTGTGTTATTTAAATTGGTTTAATGATTTTCTGGGCAATGATTTCCTGAAACAAACAGATAATTCATATTTATATCTCTTTTCTACCTCAGTCCGTAGAACCAGACTTTTCCTTCTGTACACTAAAACAGCCAAACTAAAGTCAAGATTTTGGGACTTGCAGCAGAGACTACAGTATTATCTATTAGAAAACAATTCCTTATTTTTTTTGTTCAAATATCATCCTCATATTGTAGAGGGGAGCAAATTGTCCAATTAAAAACCATACTCCATAAAATCCCAAAATGTACCTTCCCATTCAATCCACACTCACTCCTACCACAGGTGACAGTTATCCTAATATGTAACAATATAAATTACTATTCTGTGGCTTTGAAATTTATATAATGGAATCATATTATTCTCTTGTGTCTGGCTTCGTTAATTCAACATATCTGTGAGATCCACTTACATTGTTGCATGTAGTAATGGTTTATTCATTGTTACTTCTATACAGTGTCCCATTTCATGAATTAAAACAATATGTCTATTCATTATATTGCTTAATGTCTTTCATCAGTTCAGGAAGGTCCTCAGCCTTCGTCTCATCAAATAATTTCCCCTCCTCCTCCCCCCCACTCTCTCTCTCCTAGTTCTCAGATTCCAAGTATATGGACATTACATCTTTGAATATTTCCTCCTCCCATGTCTCTTATGCTCTGCTATGTTCTCTTGATTATTATGTTTTTCTCTCTCTTCATATGTCTAGTAAGTTTTATGGTATGCTAGACATTGTATATCAACTAATCATAAAGCTTGAGATGATATTTTTCCCCCAAAGGGTTTCTCCTTTTATTAGGTAGGTATGGTAAAGAGACAATTACCTCTAGCTGACCACGTATTAATCTGAGTCCAACAAGCACTGAACTTTTCTTAAGATCAGTCCACATCTGCATCACTCTTGTTCTTCAAGCATGGCACTGTCAGGCTTTTGATTGATTGTATAAGACTCTGTTCATTAAGTTATGGGTTTTTAAAGCTTTGATCTTTAGTCTTTAGCCTCCTTCCTGTGGAAGGTTCAAAAATTGGTAGACATCTTAAGGAATGATGCTCTGTAGGTTTATGTTAGGCCCTTCCCATAGCAGGTCTTTGATTCTTAAACAATGCAAGACTGTAAAAGATTTACCTCTTCTTTTGGCCCAGATCTAGTCTCCTTGCCCATTCCAGACCCTCAGAAATATTCCACAGTGAAAAATAATCTTGTTTTTGAAGTTCGTTTTGATTTCAGTCCAGCTCCATACAACTTCCAAAAGTCCTCTGGTTTCTCTTCCTCCAACAGAGACTCTGCCTGAGCCAAAGCTGATCCTCAGCCCTCATTTAAAATTGCCAAATGCAAAAAATAAAAAATAAAAATAAATTAAAATAAAATAAATAAAATAAAATAAAATAAAATAAAATAAAATAAAATAAAATAAAATTGCCAAATGCTACCAAGAACCAAAATGGTCAGCCACTATGAGTTTATCTTTAAAAAGCTTTTTTCTTTGGTGAATTTTATAATTAATTCTATTCATTGTTTCCACAATTCTCCTTGTCTTTAAAATATTATCTTAACAGTTTATCCTTTTATTTTTTTCTAATTGTTGCAGCAGGAATAATGGCCACCTGTGTTCTACTGCATGCTACTGCAAGAAGTCCATCGTGAATTTTGATATTTTACCATTAAAATTCAGTCCAATGTATTTTGGATTACTATTTCTGTTCTGCTTTGGTCCTAGAGATTTTAGAAATATTTTGCATAAGTTTCCTACATAAAGCAATTTTCAAATTATCTGTTTACTCCTGATTTTTAGCTTAATTCCACTGTCGTTGGAGAAAATATTCTTTACGGTTTCAAGACTTTAAAGTTTTGAGCAATACTTTATGTGCCAGTATAGGGTCGATCTTGATAAATGTTCCACGCACAGTTGAAAAGAGTTGCATTCTGAGTTGTTGAAGGAAGATTTCTATATATGCCAATTTTATCACATTTGCAAATATTGTTACAAATCCTTAGTATACTTGCTAATTTTTCTGTTTCATAAGATATTGAGAGAGATATGTTAATGGTATTTTTAGATTTACCAGCGTCTCTTTTGTCATCCTTTATGTATTTGAAGGTGTGTTTATTAGGTTCGTACAAAATTGGAATTGCATTATTTTGGTACAATAGTTAACACTATGATCTGTCCCTCTTTGCTTCTTTTTAATGTCTATTTTGTATTATATTACTACAGCTATACTTTTTTTTCTTTTGCAAATGTTATCTTTTTCCATTCTTTGAATTTTAGTCTGTTTCTGTGCTTGTTTTAAAGGTATATATCACTTAAGCATCCATGTTTTAACCCATTATGCTCATTGTTTGTTTTTTATTTAGATTACTTGATTGTTTGCACTTTTTAGGATATTAATTCTATTTTAAATTTACAAATGTATTCTTTATATTGTATTTGACCCAGAACTGCTTTTTTTAAGTTTACCTATTTATTTTGAGAGAGACAGAGACAGCACCAGTGGGGAAGGAGCAGAGAGAGAGGGAGAGAGAGAGAATCCCAAGCAGGCTCCATGCTGTAAGCGCAGAGGCTGATGTAGGGCTTAAGCCCACGAAACTGAAACCGCAAGATCATGACCTGAGCCAAAACCAAGAGTCGGATGCTTAACAGACTGAGCTACCCAGGTGTCCCTTGGACCCTCAACTGTGTTATGTTGTTGTTTTCTGTCTTCTTCTCTTCTTTATGATTATTTATTGACCTTTTATGATTCAATTAACCTTTTATGTTTTTGTTAATGACTATTTTGCTGTTCTTATGGTGGTTATTCTAGAGCAACACCGTCCAGTATAAATTTCTACAATGATGGAAATATTCTACATCTGTGCAGAGTCTAAAATAGTAGCCATAGCCACATATTTCTCTTGTACACTTAAAATGTGGCTAGTCTGACTCAGGAACATAATTTTTAATTTAACTTTAAAGTTAGACACATATGGCTCATGGCCACCACATTGGACAGTCCAGTTTAGAGATTACTAATTGAACCCCTGACATACCAAAGTCTAATATTTATAATATGCTTGTTTACCATTTCCTGAATAAGAGAAGTTAACTCATTCATTGCCTTCCCACATCATTTTATTGAGGTACGGTATAGTAATATATTAATTATATTATATGTTATATTAATAATATTGAGCTGTAATTAAATGGTATTTAATTCCATTTGTATTTCAACAAAACAGGATATTTTGGTTATTTCTTTATGTACTCATATTCAATTAGAATCCCACATACTTACCTTTTGCTATCCTTCATTTTTTCTTATTTTCTACATGGCTGTCTGTGATTAGTTCCTTTTGTCTTAATAGTAACCTTTCATTTTTTTTTATTATGGTTTTGCTAGTGTTTAATTACATCATGGTTTGCTATTCTGAAGAATCTTCACCACACCTTCATATTTAAAATATATATTTGCTGGGTATAAAACATTGGTACTTGTATTACTTCAGTGTTTTCAAGATATTCCATTGTCTCTGGATTTCTTTGCTTTGAGATGCTTGTGATTAATCCTATTACTGTTTCTTTGATGGTAATGCACCTTTTTTTCTCTCTCTCTCTCTTTATCTTCTGGATGCTTTAAGTTTACATTTCTCACATTAGTTTTTGGCAGTTATACTATGGTGTGCCCAGTGTTATTTTATAGCAGCAATTATATTTGGGTTTTAAATGGCTTTTTGCTTTTGTGGGTTTTGTCTCCTATTTTAAAAAAATAGTAATTTTGTCATCAAATATTTATTCTGTCAGTTCAATTCCATGTATGTTAGAACTTTTTCTGTATTCCGTGTATCTCTTATACTCTATTACAAGTTTTGCACTTATTTGACTTCTCTGTGCTTCAGTCTAGAATATTTTCTTGTGAACTAACTTTCAGGACACTAATTATTTTTCAATAAGTCTAATGTGTTGTGAAATTCACCTAATAAATTCCTAATTTTCAGACACTGTAGGTTTCAGTTCTATGATTTTAATTTGACATTTTGTATAAGTTTCCAATTTGCTGATTTTTCAAAATTTCTTAATCACTTTAACTATATTGTTTAGAAGTCTATATCTGGGGGAGGGAGGGATGAATAGGCAAAGAGATTTTTAGGGCAGTGAAAATAATTTCTATGAAACTGTAGTGGAAGATACATGTTATACATTTTTCCAAGCTCATGGACTGTATAATACCAATCAATTTATTTAACTCGGTGAATGTGCAGTGTAGTGTGGGTTTCAGGAGTAGAACCCAGTGATTCATAACTTCCACATAACACCCAGTGCTAATCCCAACAAGTGCCCTCCTTAATGCCCATCACCCATTTAGCCCATTCCCCCACCCACCTCCCCTCCAGCAACCCTCAGTTTATTCTCCATATTTAAGAGTCTCTTACCGTTTGCTTCCTTCTCTGTTTTTACCTTATTTTATTTTTCCTTCCCTTCCCCTATGTTCATCTGTTTTGTGTCTTAAATTCCACAAATGAGTGAAATCATATGGTATTTGTCTTTCTCTGATTTATTTCACTTAGGATAATATACTCTAGTTCCATCCACGTTGTTGCAAATGGCAAGATTTCATTCTTTTTGATCACCGAGTAATATTCCATTACGTGTGTGTGTGTGTGTGTGTGTGTGTGTGTGTGTGTGTGTGTGAATACATCTTCTTTATCCATTCATCTCCTTTATCCATTGATCAGTTGGTGGACATTTGGGCTCTTTCCATAATTTGGCTATTGTTGATAGCATTGCTATAAACATTGGGGTGCATGTACCTCTTCATTTTTTTAATGTTTATTTTTGAGAGAGAGAGAGAGAGAGAGAAAGAGACAAAGTGTGAGTGGGGGAGAAGCAGAGACAGAGGGAGCTACAGAATCAGAAGCAGGCTCCAGGCTCTGAGCTGTCATCACAGAGCCCAATGTGGGGCTCAAACCCATGAACTGTGGGATCATGACCCGAGCTGAAGCCTGACACTTAACTGACTGAGCCACCCAAATGCCTCTACATGTGCCCCTTCAAATCAGCATTTTTGTATCCTTTGGATAAATAGCTAGTAGTGCAATTGCTGGGTCTTAGGCTAGTTCTATTTTTAGCTTTTTGAAGAACCTCAGTAGTCTTTTCCAGAGTGACTGCACCAGTTTGCATTCCCACCAACAGTGCAAAATTGTTCCCCTTTCTCCACTTCCTTGTCAACACCTGTTGTTTCTAAGTTTCTTTTAAAATATAAATAGTTGTGTTTTATTTATCTAAAAGGTAATAATTTCTTCATATATCAAATGAGGATTAGATATTTTAATAATAAGCAAAAATTAAAAGTTTTATTAAGAAATTGCTATTTGTAAAACTTTTTCTACATACTTTATTTAGGTGATTCACCTTATTTCAGAACAGCCTCACTGAGTAGCTACTGTGACTGTCCTTACTGTACAGCTACAGAAAAAGGAAGGAGACAAATGATAAACAAATTTCCCCAGGTCATATTGCTGGTAAGTGACAGAGCCTGGATTCCAAATAATGCAGCCTGTCTCCATAATTCTCCCCTTAGCCTCTAGAGTATACCAAGTGGCACATAAAATAATACTGTGATATGGATAACCGTCAAGTTTATCTCATCTTAACAAATTAAGGGACATAGTAGCAACAAATTATTAAGGAATAGTGACGAGCTGACCACCAAGTGAGAGTAATTTTGTAGATACATTTTCCTGAGTTGATGAATATGATGGAACAATCTCACTTGCAAACTGTGCGTAACACATAATTTTTCAGTTAAATTGAGCAAACATTTTTACACATCATGAATTTCTAGTTTTCAAAAATAAGTAACTTATTTCTACTCTTTGTGAAAGTTGCATTATGACAGACCTTCCATATGCATATATCCAGCAATGAAAATTGATATTTAACGCTTTAATCATCTATTAGGGTTGATTCGAACCCCTAAAAAAGAGCCCCTAAAAATTCTATCCCCTATTCGCCTGGGTGGCTCAGTCGGTTGAGCGTCTGACTTCAGCTCAGCTCATGATCTCTGGGTTTGTGAATTTGAGCCCCGCGTCGGGCTCTGTGTTGACAGCTCGGAGCCTGGAGCCTGTTTCAGATTCTCTGTCTCCCTCTTTCCCTGCGCCTCCCCTGCTTGCACTCTGTCTGGCTCTCTCTCTCAAAAATAAAACTTAAAAAACAAAATTCTATCCCCTATTACTCCAGAATGTGGTCTTGTTTGGGAAAAGAGTCCTTGCAGATATAATTAAGTGAGTTAAAATAAGTTCACACTGGAGTAGAGAGGAACCTTAATCCAATGTGACTGGTATCCTTATAAGAGGAAAATTTGGACACATACATACAGAGGGAGAGAGAGAGAGAGAGAGAGAGAGAGAGAGCACTATGTGAGAGAAGATCATATGAAGACAGCAGCAGGATTGAAGTCATGTTGCCACAAACCAATGAACACCTGAGCCTATAGAAGCTGGAAGATGTGAAGAAAGATTCTACCCCAGACACTACTGAGGGAGGGTGGCCCAGCCAATATCTTGAGTCTGGACATCCAGCTTCCAGAACTGTAAAATAATCAATTTTTGTTATTTTAAGCCACTCAGTTAGTGGTACTTTATGACAGATCCAGGAAAGAAATATACCATTCCAAACAATTCATTACTGACCTAATATTTAGAATAATCCTTCCTTAAAAAGCAGGTTTCCAGATTAATATTAGAAAATGTAATTTTTTGACTGATGCAACAAATTGTAACTTGTTAAAGGAATTTTCTTCATATCGTAGAGTCAACATACATCACAATCTTTAGCTCTTAATTATGGATAAATTATGTCAGGCAATTTAGAGTCTGAGGCACGACCACTTGCAAGCGAGTCCAAAAAGACTTTGTACTAAGTGGTCAAAGATGATATGCTGTGCATCTTCCCCCTCAAGAGCAGTAATGGCTGACCACATACAGGTCCTTCTGGTTCCTCCAGGGCCATTTTCTAGGCTTCCCATGAACCTACAAGGACACAAATGACTGCCAATGGATAGCAGAAAGCCAAGAGCTCCTCATCTCCCCTTCATATGAGGACTAATAGGTATTCAGTGTACTTTGAAGTATTAATCAAGGAACATGGAAAGAATTTAGTGTATATTGGGGCTGCTATAATGGAGATATTTATGAGAAAAAAATATTCTCTTTATTCAATTAATGCAAGTAAAAATATCAGAAACTTTATTATCTTTTCCCTTGGAAATGTATAGTAGAGATAATAACTTAATTTTTTCTAAGGGCAGTATCACATGAAAAATTAAAAGGCTCCTGTACATAGATCATTCCTAAGGCTAAACCAAAATATTTCACTCAGATCTCAAACTAGCGGCTTTGGCATTCCCAATCCAAAGCATCTCTTAAATAGTACGCTGATATAAAGCTTTTCAACATCTGCGCCAATATCGTTAAATAGCTCAGCAATTTGTTGTACATGTTATATACCAATGTTGTTTATTATTATGTCATTGTCTACACAAAAGTGTTATTGAATGGCAATATATTAACTTGGACGTCCAAATGACATTCTAGCCTTTTTTAAAGGTTAAAAGTACTTTAAACATGCACAGAAAAAATTAAATTGTCTAAAAATATAACCTTGGCAAAATGCAACCATCCAAATACTCGGACAAAAATTAACTGAAATGCACTATCTTGACCTCGCATTTCCATGAAAATGCACTTAATGGGCTCGTGATCAGGGATTTAGAAGTAGGAAAATGCTATCTGACCAAAGATTTTCCTTACTACAATCATGTGAAAAGATGAAGAGCACATTGTAATTTTAGATAACGATGATTTAAGACAAAAAAATACTAAGACAAATGGAATTTTTTAAATGGATGATCATTATAATATCCATTTATAACATTCGACTGTAGGGATGTGTTTGGTGTTTAGATTCCTAGTTAGATAATCTTAGACTTTAATTTAATGAAAGTCAAATGGCTGGTGAATAATAAGTAAGGACTAGAAGTAATATGTTCAGACTTTTAAGTGATTGTGTTTAATTTTGTAGAAAAGAATTTCACCTTAGATAAAGAAATATTGTATCAAAGTATCAAGCCTTAGGTTAATAATTTATTGATGTGTAGAAATACTGCTAGATTTTGAGCAAGAGGATTAACTAAACTGAGGCTTAGAAAATAAAAGTATATCTTTAGTTTTGTTGGCAGATATCTGTGTGTGCGTGAGAGAGAGAGAGACAGAGAGAGACAGGAACAGAGAGAAACAAAGAGCGAATTATATATTTCCTCCTCATTTTAACTACTCAACTAAAAAACTACCATAGGTTTATAATTTCCTTTAAAAGTGATTAGCCAGGGGCACCTGGGTGGCTCAGTCAATTGAGCAATTGAGTGGCTGACTCTTGATTTCAGTTCAGGTCATGATCTCATGGTTCCTGAGATCCAGCCCCATGTAAGGCAGCAACAGAACCTGTTTAGGATTCTTGCTCTCCCTCACTCTCTGCCCCTCCACCACTCACACACTCATGCACATTCTTTCTCTCTCTCTCAAAATAAATAAACTTTCAAAAAAATTAAATTATAAAATAATTATTAGCCAAGTTAATATATGGATGGATAATGCAAGGTACAAAGACAACACTGCATTCTGGGAAACCAACTGGGAGTCTCCATAGTTCCATATATGCGCAGTTCCATATAGACCAAAGATGGTGGCTTAGACCAGGATGCTGGTGGAAATGTAGATAAGTGAGAAGTAGTGAAACAAATTTAGGTGGAAGAATCAAAAGACACTGATGATCAATGAAGGAGTCAAAAGGATCAAGATTGACTTCTCATTTCTGGCTGGTGCAACCAGATAGACAGTGATGTCATTCACTGAAATGAAGAACACTGAAAACTTGAATCACCAATCATTACATGTACAGTTCTTGACATACCCTTATAATAAGAGAAGTGCAGTGGCACCTGGGTGGCTCAATCAGTTAAGCATCCTCCTCTTATTTTCGGCTCAGGTCATGAACTCATGGTTCATGGGTTCGAGCCCCATGTCAGGCTCTGTGTTGATAGTGGGGAGTCTGGTTGGGGTTCTCTCTTCCTCTCTCTCTGCTCCTCTCCCTTTCTCAAAAATAAATAAATAAGCCTTTAAAAAGAAAGAGAAATGCAAATTAACAGGAAAATGAGTTATCCCATAACTACCAACATCCAACACCTAACCATTTGTTGGTGGTGGTGAGGGGAAGGGGACACTAATATACAGTTGGTGAAAATATTAGTTGATAAAACCTCCTCAGAGAGCAATTTGACAGCACTTAATAAATCTTAAGATACCAATACCCTGGGACTAAGCAATCCAGCAGTATGTGCCAGAAAGATGCTCACACATTTGCCAAGGAGACACATCCAACCATCTTTACTGCAGCACTGTTTGCTATAGCAATGCAGGGAACCTGCATAATTTCTCCTCAGGAATTATAGCCACTGTAATTTTTTTCAAACAATGGAATATTCTATAGCAGCAAAAAGAAATTGGACTGATATGTACTAACATGGATAAATAACTAAGATGTGAGGTTAAGTCTAAAAGTTGCAAAAGGGTATGTATATCATAGCACTGCTTCCGTAAGTTTTAAAAGCACAAAACAATACTACACATTGTTTTTATAGCCGCACAAATTACAAAATGATATCGAGGAATGATAAGCACCATTTTACGGTAGTGATTACCACCAGGGAATAAAGGTATGGGGAGCTTTATGTATGCAAACAAAACATACCAAGGAATTCAAAATAATAACTTCTGGTGGGTGAAATTATGAGTGAATTTTATTTCCTTTATTACACTTTTCTGTATTTTTTGTATTTTAATGAGAGGTTTAATAATTAATAAAAGTATTCACTAAGAATTAACTGAAACTATTTTATTAGATCATAACTATTGCCATCCTTTATACTGAAATCATTTGAACATGGTGTTTTCAAAAATGCAACATTTATTGTTTCAACATACATATGCACTTTGGCGCCAATATATGCAAGAGCAAGTAATTATTAGCTCACCAATATCAAACATGCTGTTAACTAAACATAATCTGAAAACCAGAGAAAATCAGCCAAATCTCAGGCAAAGGAGACAGTCTACAGTTGGACTAGAGTCTCCTTTTTACTCACCTTCCATAAGAGGTCTTAAAATAAAAACAGTGTTTTCGTACAATGAGTATTTATTTAGTACCATGCAATCTCTCACTCAATTTTTCATTATTCCCCCTCTTTAGATTTCCTTTCCACCCCCACCCCCAAGCCCCAATAAATGTTACTTTGGAGATGTGGCTGGTGGAGAAATTACACTTAAGAAAGAGAAGACTTTTATTAACTACAATTTGTTTTGCCCCAGGAACCTGAAATCGTAAGACTTGCTCTAAGATTAAAGTGTATGTATGCTTAAGTACTGAGGTGTATTGAGGTTAGATCAAGGACACTTGACTGGTAACTATTTGCTGAATAGCAAATACTGTGGAAACTCAAATGACTACGGTGGAAATATTTTTTAATGATTGAATGCTGTCTTAAGGTTTTCTTTGTAGGAATATATGCCCTAAACACTTGCAAAATTGTAGACCTCCCAAAATCACCATAGCTCATTCCATGTGTATATTTTGAGAACCTTTTTACCTTGTGTTTTGCCTCCAAAAATCTTTGAATTTTTTAACATTAGATCAATATAAGTGTCTGTGAAATAAATGTTTATAATTTATTTTTATAATTTCTAAGCAAACAAATTCTGCTGTAGGGTAGACACAGTGATAAATTTCATTTTCCTAGAGAATACTGGTAATTTAAGTTCTCTGCACTCTGAAGTTCTTTATTGATTTTACTTAACCCTCAGGATCCAATTTAAGATGAAATCTTTGCCTCCAATGGAGATATGGAAAGAGTTTTGTAGTAAAGGAATCATGGTAGCACATACCCAAATATTATTTCATTTTCATTTTCATTTCTCTCTACTCTTTCTTTCATTTTGGGCAGGAACCAAGGCCAGATGCCGTCTTAAGGATTTTGAAAGAATTAGAACTGACCTGGGGGAGCCCACTCTGTCCCTGAATTTCAATCCCGATTTCTCTGGGCTTCAGTAACTCTCAAGAAGATGAAAAATCTAAGAAAAGTAAGTACATTTGGGGTGCCCTTAGGACTAAAGTTATTTCTAGGTGAGGAGGAAAATCTTTGTTGATTCCTCTTAATATTGAAATTTATCCTTTGAATTTGAATCACATTTTCCCCCCACAATACATTTTATTTGTTTGTTTAGCAAAGACTGTACAGGCACTCTTCTAAGTGCTTTACATAAAAGAACAACTTGGTTACCACATTGGTGAGCTAGGCACTGCTATATACCAATTTTTACAGCTTAAAAACGTGAGGAGCAGAGAGACCGCGTAACCACCCCTCGGGTTATATAGCAAGTTAGAACGAAGTCCACGCAGTTGACCCTTAGAACACACGCCCGTGCTGCTTGTGATCCTAAAAGAGAAGCAGGATCTGCCTTGAGCCTTTGGTGCATGACGTTGTCTACCATATTGGAATTATTGGAATGATCTAAGAATTAAAGTACCCTCCATGTTTTACAAATTGTTTAAATTTTACTTAATTTCATCTCATTTATAAAAGGGGTTTTTTTCTTATTTATTAAGAATACGGTCATCTGCCTCCCTGTCTTTCTGAGCTAATAACACTATCAGCCCTGCTTGTCTTTCCCTATCCTTCTTCATGATCAGAGCACAGGAAATAAGGATGCCTATTCCTCTATGAGGTATTCAGAATGACTTCGCATTTATTCCTGCTATGCAGTGTTAGCTCTATTCATTTTATTTTTCTGCTAGTCAAGTCTCCCTTCATCTATCACGGCTCACTCTTGTTTAAAGACAATTTTAAATACGAATGCTTGGTTCCTTCTCGCTTCAGAAAAATGATGGATTTTTTTGACAAAAGCCTGTAACACATCTATCTACTGCTATTCTTTTTTTTTTTTTTTAATTTTTTTTAATGTCTATTTATTTTTGACCCAGAGAGAGAAACAGAGCATGAGCGGGGAGGGGCAGAGAGAGAGGGAGACACAGAATCTGAAAACAGCCTCCGGGCTCTGAGCCATCAGCACAGAGCCCAATTCTGGGCTGGAACTCACGGACTGCGAGATCATGACCTGACTGAAGTCGGACACTCAACCGACTGAGCCACCCACACGCCCCAGTATCTACTGCTGTGCTTAATGCTGATCCTGATGAAGACAATATGCTGTATAAAGAAGGCTTTTCCTTGAGACCCCTACTCCCTGAAACAAACCTGCTGCACTGAAAACGCAGTAAGCTAAACATGGTTTTCTTTTTTTTCACCATCCCAACTTACTTGGCTGTTGTCCGACCTTGACAAACCATTCACTTTTTAGCGTGCTTTCAAACTAATTCAAGAAACCAACCTCGGGAATGTATAAACGGTCATAAAACTTACACCCCGTCTAACCCAAATAGGCCTACCCTCTGACTTTCTCATTTCTCATAATGATGTCATAAACATCCAAAGTTAGAGAATTCTGAGCCACTTTGAGACATTGTTCCTTTCTCTTAATGTATATTTAATTGCTACTTCATAAAGTGTGCATTTAGAATCCATCTCAAGCCTATTTCCAGATTTTATCATGTCTCTTCTGCACTACTGTAATGGTTTTTAGCCAACTTATTTGAAGACCTCCTATTCCTATCTAGTCATTTAATATTTTAACAAATATTTTAAACACCTGTTCACTGCTTGCATCTAAACAAAATTCTAGTAAAGCAAAGTCAAATAATACATTGTTCCTCTCCTTTATAAAGTGTGATAGCCTTAGTGTGTGTGTATGTGTGTATTCATTTTTCAATCCTTCATACTGTAACAACGTTCACATTCCTGAAACATAGATTTGATTATTGTATCTCCCTACTTAAAATGTTAACTCACACAAATGCCATCAATTAATCTTAGACAACAGTGCCAAGGATACACAATGGGGAAAGCATGATGTCTTCAGTAAATGGTGTCGGGAAAACTGGACAGCCAAACGTAAAAGAATGAAATTGAACCTTATCTTACACCATATGCAAAAATTAACAAAATGGATTAAAGGATCGAATATAAGCCCTTAAAACATAAAAATCCTAGAAGAAGACATGGGAGAACAACTTCTTGACATTGGACTTGGCAATGACTTTTTGGACTTGACACCAAAAGCACAGACTTCAAAAGCAAAAATAGACAAAGAAAACTACATCAAACTCAACAGTGTCTGCACAGTAAGGGAAATAGCCAACACAGTGTAAAGCAAACTATGGAATTAGAAAAAAAAATATCCACAAAATATGTTCAATTAGGGGTTAATGTCCAACATATATAAGGAGCTCATACAACTCAAGAGACAGAAAAAAAAAACTGATTTAAAAATGAGCAAAAGTTGTGAATAGACAGTTTTACAAAAAAAAAGACATAAAATGATCAACAGGTATACAAAAAGGTGCTCAGCATCACTAATCATCAAGAAATCACAATGAGATATCATCTCACCCGATGTAGTGGTAATTATCAAAAAGCCAAAAGATAAGTATCAAGTAGGATGTGGAAAAAAGAGAACTCTTACATACTGTTGGTGAGAATGTAAACTGGTCTAGTCATCATTAAAAACAATATGGAGTTTTCTCAGGAAATTACAAATAGGGATGCCTGGTGGCTCAGTCGGTTAAGCATCTGACTTCGGCTCAGGTCATGATCTCACCGTTTGTGAGTTCAGTCCCCTCGTCAGGCTTTGTGCTGACAAGTGTGAAGCCTGGAGCCTGCTTCGGATTCCGTGTCTCCCTCTCCTTCTGCCCCTCCGCTGCTCACATTCTGTCTTTCTCTCTCTCAAAAACAAAGATAAAAAAATAGAAAAATAAAAATAGAACTACCATATGATCCAGCAATCCCACTTCTGGGTGTATATTCAAAGGAAATGAAGAGACCTGCACCTCCAACTTCCCAGCATTATTATTCATGGTAGCCAAGACATAGAAACCATTTGATTTCCCATCAAAGATAAATGGATAAAGAATTTTCACTTATATGTGGAATCTAAATCAACAGATCAATCAACAAGTTGAGCTCATACTGACAGAAAACAGATAGAATGGTAGTTACCAAGGGCTGGAGTTTAGGGAAATGGGGAGATATTGATCAAAGTATACGAACTTTCAGTTATAAGATGAATAAGTTCAGGAAACCTAATGTTCAGTGTGGTGACTGTAGCTAATAATACTGTATTGTATCCCTGATATTTGCTGAAAGGATAGATCTCATGGGTTCTCATCACACACATACAAAGGTAACTGTGAGGTGATGAGTGTGTTAATTAGCTTGACTGTAGTAATCATTTCACAAGGTATATCAAAATATACTGTACAACCTAAATATATACAAATTTTGTTAATTACAAGTTTTTGTTACAATTTTTGGAGGGTTATGAGGTGGAGGGCAAAGGATACCTGCAGGCACCACAATAGAGAAGAGATCAACCACACCCCCTCCCAGGGCCGGGGTCCACAGTCAGGTGGCTAGACCTGGCAAAAATATACAAAAATGTGGAATCGAGTTTGTAATTGTTAACATCTTGGAATGAACATTCTAAGTATGACATGTGACTGCATTTGCAGTTGAAGTGACCATTGGGCTTTTCATTACCAAAGAAGGAACAGGCAAGTGAGAGTGCCAACATGTGTTTTCATTCTTGGGACGGGGAAGATTTCATGGCTAAATTTAAAAAATAAGTAAAGGTTCACTTTGATTGCATCTCTTATCATGATTGTTCAATACGCTACTTACATTCATATCACGAGCCCCCTTGTGCCTAACAGCAGTCACACTGTAGTCCTCTCTTCTCAGTTTGTAGCCAGGCCCAAATTCGCTGCCTTTAGGAGCCACACACTCAGATACTAGGCCCTGGAAGAGGTGAATTGTATGAACCCTTCTAGACTGTAAAGGCACAAAAATGCAGCTTTGTATTTCTTATCTGCCTCCCAAGGGCTGCCTGCAAAATCCAAGGTTTTTGAAGTGGTACTATTTACTACTTCCTTCTCCTCTATCTCAGTAAAAAGCTTTTATTTTGGAACAACTCAAAAGGGAAAAGTAACAGACCCGCAATCTAAAGATACAGTTTTAAAAGTCCTATTGTAAATGACACCAGACTCAGTCACTATACCGCTCTATGGCATGAGGAAAGAAACGTTCAATTTAGAGAGGAAGGAAATAGAGAAAGGAAACAAGAGACCCTTACAACTTTTCAGAGGACCTGATTCCATCAGAGACAATGAGCATTCATGGGCAGGATTACCAGCTGCCAGGGGGAAGGGCCCACCTGAACTGCTCCCTCTCTAATGTCTTCATGTGACACTTTGTGGAAAAGTTATCAGTGCTTATCTGATAGAGTCTCCTTAATCATTGAAATGCCATTCCCTGCAAAGGCTCATCTCTCTTTCCTTTCATACACGCTGGCCCTCTGCCCAACCTGCCTCTTAAAATTCTGTGAATGTCGATTTGCATTATATGTATAAAATCCCAAGAAAAAAATTATGCTTGAGCTAAAATGCTCATGTAATCGGAAATAAAATCCAATACATAATTCTAAGAGGAAATGTATGTCAGAATTTCTGGCATGTATTTGTGGATATAACACCAGTTTCCCATACTTCCTTTTAATAGACAACCATCCCCAACTCTACCTCCCACCTCCTGCATGCACTCACTCATAAGCACGAACACACACACACAGACACGCACAAATGTATACACACGTGCACACAAAACGTGTTTGGATTATACCTAGGGACTAAAAGCACTAAAGATTACATAACATATGCCTGGTAACTTACTATTGATCGCCCATTTCTGGATTGTACGTGGGTAAATCGCAAGGCTCTCCATAACCCATGGAGGACACTCATGGGTCATTAAGAAGTACATGCATTTTTTTTAACCATCATAATTGCAAGTCATTTATATAGACACATCCATTTAAAATTTTGCTTCTATTTCTTGCATATTTTTTTTAAAAACATTTACCATCTCCTTGAAAATAACCAACTAGATGTATATTTGAAAAGAAAGAGACTATTAACCACTTTTCTGAGAATAAGAGGCCAGCTGTATTTTTTGGTTGCAGAACCAAATGAGTAGTTTCTTACGGATTCAAACCATCCCTCCAGCACCAGAGACTGGAGGTAACAGTTTTTTAAATTCATTCGACCATAAAATGCACAGAATCTTTACCACTGAGAAGGTTAATGCAGACCAATCTTCCCACTTTAAGGCAAAAAAAAAAAAAAAAAAAAAAAACCTGTGAAATTCACAGCCTGTGGTTACTCAGTTCAAATGAAATTGAATCTAGGATACCTGGCTCTCTTTTCCAAAAGTAGTTAACAATATTCTTACAAGATTAGATACACATTGAGACTGATTCATACACATTGCTATGCTCTGCATAATTATTAAATTACTTTATGAAGGTGTTTTTGATGTATATATACTTTGAGCCTATGAATCCAGGAACTGAAGTGTTGAAACAATAGTTTTCTACAAGTATGATCAGAGATTTCCTCTACAATCTGCTACCAACATGGCAGCTCGGGATTTACAAGGTTTGTATCTTTTTTCCAACTTACTGAAATTTACTCAATTGAATATGGATAGTGAAACATCAAGCAGGCTTTTAAAACCAAGACATCTTTTCTCAGAATTTTTGAATTTGCTATCTTCAAAGCAAAAGTGCTTTCATTGTTATAATGTGAAATGTCCTAGTTATATAAATACGTTACTAAAATAATTTTATCCATACGGAGTCACTTAGAAAATAAATTATGATTAAAAGTCAGGTGAATTGCTTGCACTGGGGGTAGATAGAAAAATGTTAGTTGTGGCTTTGTAATAATTACAAAGGAAATAAATGCAAGTTAAAAACAAAACAAAACTAAGTACACTGGGGTGCCTGAGTGGCTCAGTCGGTTGATCACCCGACTTTAACTCAGGTCGTGATCTCACGGTTTGTGAGTTCCAGCCCCCAATCAGGCTCTCTGCTGTCAGCACAGAGCATGCTTGGGATCCTCTCCCCCCTTTCTCTGCCCCTTCCACACTCGGCTCTGTCTCTTAAAAATAAATAAGCATTAAGGAACAAACTAAGTGCACTAAAAAGAAGCACTAAACCAAAAATTAATTATCAATGTAGAGAATAGGTATATTGATAGAGACAAGTGTTCCACATGTGTTTGATCAGTTACCTACTGGCTTGTAGAGACTTGTGCAAACTTTTAATGGGGAAGGAGTTGAAAAGGATATTGTGCTAGTTTCCTATATATTTTGTAACAGATTACCACCAATTTGGTGGCTCCAAACAGAATAAATTTATTCTCTTACAATTCTCCAGGCCAGAAGTCTGAAATCACTTTCACTGAGGTAAAGTGAGGCTCTCAACAAGCCTGGTATTGTTTAGAGGTTCTAGAGGTGAATCTGTCCCTTGTCTATTCCATTTCTAGGGGTTGCCCATGTTCCTTGACTTCTGGCTTCATGATGACAATCTCCATTGTCATAGTCACACTGTCTTCTCCTCCACTGTTTCCAGGCAGGCCTCCCTCTGGCTCTCTCTTTTAAAGACACTTGGAGTTGCATTTTAGAGTCTGATCAGATAAGCCAGGATAACCATCCCATCTCAAGATACTTAATCTCATCTACAAAATCCCTTTTGTCACATGAAGTAATACTTCTAGGTTCCAGAGATCAGGATGTGGATGTCTTTGGGGTTATTATTTAATCTACCAAGAAATGTTGGGGTTATTCCCAATGAACAGTTTAGAAAATGCAGTTGGAATTCCCTAAAACTACTAAACTAGTAGGAAGTTGAAGTTTTTCTGTCCTCATGAGTCCTCAATAGCATGGGTAATGTTGGGAAATGTTTCCTCAAGTTTACATCAATGATTTATTGAAACTGTACCATCACTAGAAACAATTTTTGTCTAGAAAATAATAGATTGTTTATCTGTGAATCTTTTCCTAGGCAAGCCCTTGGGAGGGACTTTTAAACTACATTAAGAGGATGCTAATAACATTGATCTTTGAAGCTATTCATTAGTGAACTCATTATTGGCATGTAACCATTCCCTTATTGAAATGATAAGCCCTAAATGCTGGGCAAAAGTAACTATATGATAACAAAGACTGAGAGATTAACTCAGCTTTTGGATAAACAGATCAATGGCAGAAGTCTGATTGCTCAGTTGTTTTTTTTTTAATTAAAACGTCAACTAATTATGATACTTGATTGTATGGATGGGTGAAAAATAAAGATGCTTGTTTCATATGCTTATGGCCTTTAAAGTGAAGTATTTAAATAGAAAATTATTAGCAAATTAAGATTTTCATGACTACAAATGATTATTCCAAGAAAACAACAACTTTTATATCAATAGTATTTATTTTGCCTAATTTTGCTAAAATTCTTACTTTCTCACAGAGGCACAGCTTCAAGCAAGACAGTGGGCTTTTCCCCAGATAGATAAGGGTTCGTTCACATATAGATAAAGATCCTGCGTAAGTACTTTTCAAAGCTATCTGTGAGGGGTCCCATTGTACACCCACAAAATAGCTGTGTGGGGGGTGGTTCTGAGGACCTGCTCAACTAAACACTCACCTTTGATGACTCTAGCAGCCAAAACCCCAAAGGATGCCTTTTACCATGAGGATGGTGGACAACTCTCTACTGATTAGTCAGAGTGACATATTTCTCATATTTCCCTGATGCTATGTTAATTTCTGAGGTGAGTCCCTCCAAAGTGTTCAGGTAAATCATTTCTGTGCCTTTACTATGAAATATGTGCCTATGTCAACACTAATAAAACAAAAATATCTTTCAATTACATCATCAAAGATAAACGCTCAGATCCCTTAAAAGTTAACAAAAAAAATAAGGGTAATATAAATAGTTTCCACAATTAACATTTTCTCCAAGCACACCACTTTATTAAATCTTATAGGTGAGGCATTAATTTAGAGACAAACTCTGGTAATCCAGATGTCTACATCTGTATTGTTAAATGTTCAGTTTTAAGTAATTGCAAATAACCAGAAAGTTCCAAATTACAACAGAATAATGTGAAATTCATATCATAGCCAAGGTATCACTATGGTCATAGGGCTCCAAATAACTATTATCAAAAAAAAAATTAATAATATGACTGGCTGTGCTTCAAAAGATCCCATTGCCTCCAGTTTAACAAATGAAATGTCGAATAATCTTGAGATAAAATGTACATGTCAGAAATAATTATAAACTACTAAAGTGTTATAAGTAGATTTGCATCCCACTTACTGTTTTCCCCTAGTGAATCGCCCCCAAGAACAATTAAATTCCACACTTTAATAAAGTTTGATTTCTTGCACCTTAATTTAGGAAAAGGAAAATAGGCATTTTTTTCTCAATATCAAAAATTTCAAAATAAAGATGAATTATATGTGTTTGCTTTTTATTTCCTCTACTTACACTGATGAACATTGCATATATATGTGAAAACATACCCTGATCTAATTTCTGTCCCAAAGTGGCTAGTATAACCTTCCTTTTATCCTACAGAAATTAGGGTTCCCATGGTTCTTGAGAGCATTAAATTAATTGTTGGTAAAGTACTTAGAAGATAAAAAGCCCATAAGTGCTAACTATTAATTAGTATTTCTATTATAGGTATGACCTTGAAAGATGAAAACTGTAGTTCACACAATTAAATATTAGCTATACTTAGCAGCTATAAATACATCTCAGTGAAGAATCAGATTTTAGATTGAACAAAGATAAAATATGTTATCTAAATACATTCCATATTCAGCTTGAGAAAAAGCAAACTATCCTATATGTATGATACACATATAATATCATACACATACATACACAAACAGAATTTCAGCCATGATAGTTAATATTCTAAAGACCTGATCTAAAGACAGAGCTATACCTAACCAACTTGTAATGAAAATGGGAAAAAAGATATAACTTGCCACAAAACAACTATTCATTCACAGAGTCATCTCTACAAAGGTATTATTTCATAATTTTCCACAACAACCTCAAGTTGTATTTGATCCCTATCTTACCGGGTGGGAGAAACATAATTTTAGTCAATTTATATTCTTCCCATCTGGTTGAAGTTCTGGAATACATAACAACTGCGAAGCAGAATGCTGTGTGTGTGTGTGTGTGTGTGTGTGTGTGTGTGCGCCCGCGCGCACTATGTTTTTCTGTTCCTAACCCTTCAACACTGGCACCATTGTTATCATTTGATCTCTACAGGCTTCTTTCGAACTTGCTTATTGCCACTGCATGTTTCTTATTCTTGACAACAGAACACAGAGCTTGTCTTCTCTGGGAATCACCAACACCTTTTTTATCCAACTACTATTTCAAACAGTCACGTGAGACTTTTGCTCTGAGAAAATTAAGAAACATTAAAAAACAGCACAAAAGTAGTAAAAACTCCTAAATACCAACAATCCCAAATTTATATTTGTTCACATTTTGTTATGTTATTTTTTCAATTTTCTAATGTTTATTTTTTGAGAGAGAGAGAGAGAGAGGAAGGAGCAGAGAGAGAGGGAGACACAAAATCCAAAGTAAGCTCCAGACTCTGAGCTGTCAGCGCAGAGTCCTACGCAGGGCTCGAACTCACAAGCTGTGAGATCATGACCTGAGCCCAAAGTCAGACACTTAACCAACTGAGCCACCTAGGTGCCCCTGTTATATTATCTTTTTTTTAAATAAAAACACCTCTTTAAATTTTTTATAGAAAACATTAAAGTTGAAATCATTTTATCCCCACTCGCCAATTTCATTTTCCTCCCCACTTTGCAGACACAAGCTTTGCAGTTCAAGTTTATATGCTTACACACAGAGGAACATAAAAATTAAAGAAATGTTTATTACTGCTTTTATTTTTACACTATATAAACGCTATCTGCTCTTTGCATCATTCTGCAAATCACCTGTTTTTACCAAAGACATGTCCTGGGTTATATATAGATTCATTCATGTTAACGGCCATGCAATCTTCCCTCATATTAATATAGCACCATTTACATATCTGTATCCTTTTCCATATTAACGGCCATTTAGCCATTTCTCATTTCTGTTGTTATCACAAACAGTTTTATAACAAATGCCACACACAGAAGTTCTATTTTGTTTATCTCAAATATATCAAGCTTTTCCTTTAAAGTTTATGCTTCATATACTGTGTTTAGGAAATCTTTTCAACCTTAAGATTTAAAAAAATAAGCTTCTATATTTTCTTTGAGATATTTAAAATGTTAGATATCTTTTCAGTTGGGACTTTCTGTATGTGTGTATATAGGTAAGGTAGAAACTTTGTTTACTTTTTTCCTGTACACAGCAAATTATTCCAGTACTCACTGTTGGACAGGTGATCGTCTCACACCAATTTGTAGAACTGCCTCCGTTATATGTGAAGTTCACAGACAAGCATGGATTTTTTTTTCTATAGTTTATTTTAGTTGATGCATCTGTCCTCATCTTTTTTGACTTTATTCTATTTTGCCATTACAGCTGTTCTTTTATTTTTACTTTCTTTTTATTTATTTCTTTATTCCAGAGGCAGTGTGTGTGTGTATGAACAGGGAGAAGAACAGAGGGAGAGAGAGAGAATCTTAAGCAGACTCCCCGCTCAGTGCAAAGCCCTACATGAGGCTTGATCCCATGACCCTGGGATCATAACCTGAGCCAAAATCAAGAGTCAGACACTAAACGGAAGGAGCCATCCAGAGGCTCCTAGAGATTTTCAGTATGCCTTGAAATCTGAAATGACAAGTTCCATACCCCCAAGATACCTATATTCCTGATGATTTCCAACAAATCTTAGAATTCATTGTTGAAGTCCCACAAAATATTCTATTGTGATTTGCCTAAAAACTTCATTTAATTTATAGACTCATCTAGAAAAAATTTACATCCTTAAAATTGCACATCTTTCCACCTTATTTTTTGAAAGTTTATATTATTTATTTTGAGAGAGACAGAGAGAGAGAGAGAGAGAATCCCAAGCAGGCTCCAAGATCTCCCCAGAGAGCCTGACATGGGACTTGATCTCACGAACCATGAGATCATGACCTAAGCAGAAATCAACAGTCAGAGGTTCAACTAACTGGGCCACCCAGGCACCCCTCCACCTTTTTTTTTACTGTTCATTCGCTTTTTGAGAGAGAGAGAGAGTGAGAGACAGAGTACAAGCAGGGAAGGGGCAGAAATAGAGAGACCCAGAATCCAAAGCAGACCCCAGGCTCTGAGCTGTCAGCACAGAGCCCGATGTGGAGCTCAAAGTCACAAACCATGAGATCATGACCTGAGCCAAAGTTGGACACAACTGACTGAGCCACCGAGGAGCCCCCCCTTTTTTTCTCCACCTTCTTTAAAAACCTTGAGTAATGATACATTTTCAGCATAAAGCACATCCACATATGTTTTACACATATTTTGAGAGACAAGGTAGCTTTAACAAAAGAAAAATATTACTGCATTTTCTAACTGGTTATTTCTGGGATACAAACATTAATGAATTTTGTTTGCTATCCTGTTTCAATATACTCTTTGAAGTTTCTTATTAGTATTTTGTAGAATTTCTTTATTTTTATGATTTTCTTGATTTTACATCACTTATAATTCCATTTTAATATTTAACTGACTTTATTATATTGTCTAATAACTTATATCTTCTTCTGACCATATTATATTGCCTGATATCTCCAATAATGTTACAGAATAGTTTAAAGTGTAATAATGTTACATTAAAATATTATTAAGATATAATCATAACAGTATACATTAGGTGAGATTTCCTGTTGCTGACCCTAATGAGAAATGTTTGTATTTTTCTGTATAGTTATTAAAAATTCTTTTATGCAAATAAATTAATTCATGCAGACATAATTTTATCCTGTAGGATACTATCATCTTGAGGCCATTTTGCCAAGGAGCCCCACGCTCACCATTATACCTTTCTACTTTAGTGTTTGTATTTTAAGTTATTTATTTTGGAGCTGTAGTCCCCTTGCTTATGAGATTCATAGGGATGGTGAGAAAGAGAAGGGACATGGGTCACCATGGTTCAGTGGTTTGTAGCTCCTGCAAAGTCAGGACTGAGCTAGAGAGGAAGAAAAAAAATTTTTTTGAAAATGATTAGAATTATTTCCTTTTTTAAATATTGTATGTTCACGTGACTGCAATGAGCAGCTTGTATTATCATCTTAAGTAACAAACTGTTAATCAGAAATTCTAAATACTTTACATTTTTGCATTGATTTTACCAATATTATCTAAAGTTAAATGTTAATCCTACTCAAAATGCATGTCAATATCCATTTAATACATTTCACTGACATAGTTCAATTGTACCTTTTCCCGAAATTGTTGTGCCATAGACTTTTTTTCCAGATCATGTGAGATTTAATGAGCAAACAAATATCCTTCCTGTCTAATATTCTGTGCTAAAATGAGATGTTTTTTCAGATGACCTACTTATAGAACTACAGTGATAATGAATAGATAAAAAGAGCCTTTTGAGTCTTAAAAACTTATGCTATCAAACCTCTCAACTCAGTGTTGAGAATGCTTCAAGAATGGAAATGAGATACCTTTTGAATTCTGATTATTCTTTCCATAAATACGTAAGCAAATTTATTAAAATATATT
Source organism: Prionailurus bengalensis (assembly GCF_016509475.1). Taxonomy (NCBI): domain Eukaryota; kingdom Metazoa; phylum Chordata; class Mammalia; order Carnivora; family Felidae; genus Prionailurus; species Prionailurus bengalensis. The sequence continues at coordinate 231,085,134 of NC_057343.1, forward strand.
CACATGGAATTGCATTTTTAAAACACCATGTGTAAGGAGTTCATAAAAGTGACACACATTTCAATGTCGAACAATGAATGACTAGCCAAGATGTATTTTATTTTGTTATAAAACATCAGTGTCTTAAATATGTTAAATTGTTTTTGAGAGGCTTCAGTGGTCTTAAGAATATCACCTGCCATTCTAAACCAATCGATATCTAGGGAATAAAATTCTATTCATAATTCTCTTTTGAATATAACCATGAAGATATTGACCAAAATAAGATTTCTATGTAAGTAAATTTAGACTGCAATTCACTTCCAAGATGTTTAAATAGTGGCATTAAAATGGAAATGAATGCTATGCTAAAAATGGGTTTTCTGCTCCTACATGTGAAGCAATGGTTAAATTAATTGTCAAGATAAGTTATGCAATTATATGAATTTATAATATGTAGCAAAAAATCTGTTTTATTTAACTAGTGCCTACATAACAAAGTTCAAATTCCATTGGTCTGTCCAAATCTGTTTTTTCATCTTTATATGCTTTTCCCTTTTATATATTTTGCAAACCTATATTCAATTAAAATAGTAATCATCCTAAAACAAGTCCCTAGAACTTCCTGCCTTTGTTTATTTACTCCCAGCCTTCACTCTACCAAAACACTCTTCTCTTTCCCAATATTGACAGGCTGTACTGAAAGGCTGTACCATCGTCTGAAAACCCATTGCATTCATGAATACTTAGAAGCCACCTTTAACCGAATTCCATACTTGTCAGCTATTTAAGGTAAGATTATAGTAAATAGCAGATATATTGTTAATTTTCTAGTAATGTCAATTAAGAGCTTCCCCCACCCAACCCCAAGATACTCAGGCTTATTTCACCCCCATCATTAGACCCAGTCCTCACTCTGTGCAGCCTCCCTGGATTCTCACAGGCTCCCAGGAGATCCATCGTCCTCCCTGACAAGTCCCAAGGGCCCCAGATCCAGACATCTGCCTGGTTGTTGTAAAGTTCTTCGTTAATGTTCCCTGCGGTAACGCAAACATAACAACCCTAATTCTGAGTTTACCACCCTCCTCTCGGATAATTACCGCTGCTGGTGGTACCACTGTTTTGGTAACCAAGACCAAAAACTTGGAAATCATTTTGAAGTCTTCATCTTCGTAACCTTCTTTATTCACTTAACCATGAAAACCTCGGGATTTTCCTTCTTGTCTAATTATCTCATACCTCTTTATGCATATTTTTTTTCTTTTTAAAATTTTTTAATGTTTTATTTATTTTTGAGAGAGAGAGGCAGAGTATGAGCAGTGGAGGGGCAGAGAGAGAGGAAGACACAGAATCCAAAGGAGGCTCCAGGCTCCGAGCTGTCAGCGCAGAGCTCGATGTGGGGCTCGAACTCATGAACCACGAGATCATGACCTGAACTGAAATCAGACCTTCAACCGACTGAGCCACCCAGGGGCCCCTATATGCATATTTTTCACCATCACCACAGCCACTGGCGAGCTCAGGACTTCAGTGTGTGTTTTAGCTGACCAGGGAAGCATCTTTCCTTTGTTTACATCTTCTCAACCCTCTACTCCTCCTGCAAAATGCTTTCACTTCGGTCCTTGTCCTAGATGCCAATATGTCACTTAGACCTGCTTCAAACTATCCTTTTACTCTCTACTGTCCTCAGAAAATGCAACCCTCTATTACGAATAACAAGCTGACTTATTGCTTTTGCTAAGTACTTTCTCAAACACACTCACAGGTAAACATTAATTTTCTCCACATTTTTTAAAAATATCCTTCAATAATGGAGCGCCTGGGTGGCTCAGTCGGTTGAGCTTCCGACTTCGGCTCAGGTCACGATCTCATGGTCTGTGACTTCTAGCCCCGCATGGGGCTCTGTGCTGACAGCTCAGAGCCTGGAGCCTGCTTCAGATTCTGTGTCTCCCTCTCTCTCTCTCTGACCCTCTCCTGTTCATGCTCTGTCTCTTTCTGTCTCAAAAATAAATAAACGTTAAAAAAAATTAAAAAATATATCCTTCAATAAAATATAGAGTCTAAGAAAGAAGTCCTGTTTTCTCTGAAGGGTATGGAGTAAAGATCACAAGTGTTGCTGATTAAAGACAATTCCTCATATATTAAATGTCACAGAGGAGTATAGGTAATAAGGTAAGAATTATTTCACCAATAATTAACAGATGTGATCGTGACTTTCCGATAAGTAGATGATCTGCTACCCTCCTCAAGTAGAGAGACAGAGAAATAACCTTTCTGGTCCCATACAAGCCGAACAAATGACTGAAATTTCCACAGTTCCACACCTGATATCACCTCAGAGAGCATTTGGGCCTAGAAAACATTCGAGCAAGTATGACCTGTCAGGAGACCTGATACTAGAAAAATCTCATAAATGGTCTTATTGAAGTTCTGATTGTGTGCACTGTACTTCCAAGAGTAAGTCACCAGTGGAATTTACTGGACACCTATACAAATGTACTTAAACCAGACATAAAATAAGAAATATGGCACAGGCAACTTTTATGATTCCATTAGCTTGGGGTTAGTTGATTTTATTTCATCCTTGCTAAAAATATTTAAAGTCACTTATTTATCGAGATCATTCCTCTGTTATCTGTATATACATAGAACTTATCTCTTTGATCCCTGGAACACTAGGAAGTACAACCACATGATGCAAGCTGTTTACAAATGATAAGGATACATGCCAGAAAGTATGTAGAAGAGAGAAAAGAGGTATCATAATCCTAAGATAATAACAAAAATATATTTATTTACCCTTCTCCCATCTGCAGTGAAAACTATGAGGGAATGAAAAAGAGGGAAACTTATAACCGAAACGACAATATCCGTGTAGAATGACTCCCAAGGTCGTTGAAAATAGGGGCAAAAGATGGAGGGCAAAGGAAGAGATCCTGGCCTGGAGAGTCTGAGAGAAAACTCAGAAGAAAACACCCTCCAGTCGGTGGCCCAATCTGAAGGACAAAAGCAAAGATCTTTTGTTTGAAACAAGGTGTGGATACAGAGAATGCCGTGGTTGCTATCCAGATGAATAGCCAGGCATGTTTAGGGATGTGGGTAAGGGCACAGAAATCTCTGGGCAAGAGAGTTTCATGAGACACAGGCAAGGAGGCCCCCAAATGGAAGTGCATAGCACTGCATTTCTAATCTTGGTCAGCTGAGATTGATCAAAGATAACACCTGTCACTTGTCCACTCAATATATAACTTTGAAAGTGTGTTATATGCCAAGCACTAGTCTTCTGGGTGACATGAATGAACACAACAGACATCTCTCCTCCTCCCCTTCCCCTACAGACTCTCTCTCTCTCTCTGTCTCTCTCTCTCTCACATACTCCTATTTTACTGGATTTTAATAAGAGGTATGTAATCTTCCTGCAGACATTTCTGTACAGTATTACTATTGAAGTATCTGTTCCAGTAAGAGCTCCTTTCATTCAAATACAAGTAAGGAAACAATAAATAGAAGAGGAGTTCTATAAATGTGCTGTAAAGAAAAAAATGATAATGAACAGAAAAAATTAAAACACATTTTAGAAGAAAAACACATGCATTTTGTCATGGTTAAAAGAGTGGTTAATCAATTCTTCATGGAGTCAAAAAATATAATAAAAATGATCTCTGTAAATAGAGCTCAAGGATTCCTCTAGAATAGAAACACTTGGCAAGGTGGGTCCGGACACTTTTCTGCCTGCCAGCAACTCTAGTTAAAGGTTAGGAGGTAGAGACATTTAATATACTGACCAAAATGTAACTAGGGACTAACTTGTGAATTTCAATTCATTCCACTCTCTTATCCCATTATCTTGGGTAATTAGAATTGGCTGTGTTTTTGTGATCAAGGAAATATTTTGGCTGTGTTGTTGGTAAACTTTTGATACAGCATGAAATAGTAATCGAATATGAAATTTAGTACAGAATAATACATTTATTAATTTCTGGAAACAGTGTATTGTCTTTTACATATATTTTTAAAATATACCAGTAGTGTTTAACTCTCTGCATTAAAATATTGTTTTAAGAAATGAAGAGTTGGGCATAACAAATTGTCACTGAAATGAAAGATATAGGAAAGTGAACTACTATTTATTCAACATTCACTAAACAAATTTTCCCTAGATCCTCCTAGTTGCCAAGTACTCTTCTAAGAAGTATGGACACAGCCATCACCAAAAGATGAAGTCTCTTCAGAGAGCTGGCATTCTGATGGAGATGATGTATATGCTATATATAGAGTGTGTATAGATAGTGAGTTGAGTCCTCTCCCAGAAGGCAGCATTTGAAGGAAGAGAAGAAATTCTAAGTGAGATGAGGAAAAAGAAAGAATTACTGTTACCTGCACCATAACCACAATTTAAGTAGTTTAAAAAAATTAGAGAATCCTAATATATTAATACTAAGAAAACATGTGGCTGTAGTAGATAATCAAATACTTAATAAAATATATGGAATGGAATTCGCTTTTTATACAATGAAATGTTTCCAATAGCTAAATAAAAATATTGATGCACAGTCAGAAAATACTTATTTGTGAGATATTTTCTTTTATAAAATATTAGTCATTCTCAATGACTTTGAGAATCAGAGTATTGCCCTTATGTGTGGCCAACTGAGTTCAAATTTCTTAACAAGGAATTAGTCATGAATAATGAGAGGATAATAAGTTCTAAAGGCTCTTCAAAGAATTGTTTTAGACAATAGAGGAATTATTTTCTCTACACCTAGAGTAAATGCTTCATATTCTATTATATTGCTCTACAAAACTAAAAGATTTTTTAGTTCTTTGTTATTACATACATCACAATAATAAAAACATTCAGAAGAACTACAGGCGATAAGAAAAGTAGCAGAAATTGTTAATTGGGAAAAATATTAACAAAAATTCAGAATCCAACCAAATTTTAAGGATTATGTTTCTTAAAACTGGTGGTATTGCTTATACCCTACAAATCTGTTTTTGATCTCATAAAACAGCCTGCAATTGTCACACTCAGAAATATTACTCTCAGGACAACTAGCTTTTAATTAAATGCAACAAAACATATCTAGCCACATTTTCTTCTCTGTGAATTAATATCTCCAGTGGTGTCAACCACCTTAAGGAAGTCCATTTGAAGTTTATGGGCTTTTCTCCAAAAGAAGCAATAAACAGATGAACACAGGGAAGGGAAGCAAAAATAATATAAAAACAGGGAGGGGGGCAGTATGTAAAAGACTTTTAAATGTGGAGAAAATGGGGCACCTGGGTGGCTCAGTCGGTTAAGCGTCCGACTTCAGCTCAGGTCAGGATCTCGCGGTCCGCGAGTTCGAGCCCCGCGTCGGGCTCTGGGCTGATGGCTCAGAGCCTGGAGCCTGTTTCTGATTCTGTGTCTCCCTCTCTCTCTGCCCCTCCCCCGTTCATGCTCTGTCTCTCTCTGTCTCAAAAATAAATAAAACGTTTAAAAAATAAATAAATAAATAAATATGGAGAAAAAACAGAGGGTTTCTGGAGGGGGTGTGGGGGGATGGGCTAAATGGGTAAGGAGCACTAAAACTCTACTCCTGAAATCATTGTTGCACTATATGCTAATTTGGATGTAAATTTTAAAAAAGAAAAAAAGAAAGAAAGAAAAAGAATCCAAGTGTAGAGTTAAAAAGAAATCTGAGTACTGGACTTAAAAAAAGGAATAATCAAGAGTCTGTCCTGGTGACAACAGAATTAGAACAAAAGAAAATTTTATGATTCAGATGTTTAAAGATACGCTCTGACATCCTGGTGGTGTACCCATCTTCTTTTTCCACAAGTTTTTAACCAAATTGTGTGTGGGGGGGTGTGTGGGTGTGTGTGGGTGTGTGTGTGTATTTGTAGCTTACCTTTTTGAATAGCTCCAATTTAGATGCAAAATAAAAGCTGTTTATAAATCTTCAAGTGTAAAATAGGGAAACTTGTGCATTCTTTTCCCCCCTTCCGAAGGATAGGATTACGCAGTAATTGTTCTTCAGGGTCAAAATTTTGCATTCTTTCTTATTGTCTTCAATGTGTGAAACAATTAAAATGTCACAATACAAGGCACCGTAACTGGTCAGAAAACGAAAATGTAATAAGACCATAGAAACACAGCATTTTAGTGAGTATTAGTGCCATTTTTACCCAAGGATGACGGAGAGCTACGAAGTGCTTTGGTAGCCTGAGCAGCAGGCGGGAGAACCGGATTAATGCGGTCTGGCTCTGGTCTCCACCTCTTGGCTCCACTACCCCTATGGATGAGGTGCCTTAGTCAACGTCAGACAGCCGAGTGGGGGACCCAGACTAGTATCCGGGTATCTCCATTCCCAGACCAATACATTCTCAGTGTATTGGGAATATTTAGTAGTGCTATTTGGGATGCAGAGGGTTGTAATTTCTTCCCCACTAGTCTGGAAACACTAATGTTTGCCTTTATTTCTTTTCGTATTATTCATAGTCTTCAAACCTTCCTTTGGGGCGCCCGGGTGGCTCAGTCGGTTAAGCATCAGACTTCTGCTCAGGTCATGATCTTATGGTCATCAGGCTCTATGCTGCCAGCTCAGAGCCTGGAGCCTACTTCAGATTCTGTCTTCGTCTCTCTCTACCCCTCCCCCACTCACGCTCTGTCTCTCAAAAATTAATAAATGTTAAAAAAAAAGCAATAAATAAACAAACTCTCCCTTTCTGACTGACATCAATTTTCTTTCCCATCGGGATTTAGAGAAAGAATCAGGTGTAGGTCAAGCCCAGGAATTGGGTTGACTTGTTCAAAAAGCTTAGAGATTCAGGCAGGAGATCTTTCTTCTACACAATTTGCCTTTATTCAAAAGGTAGTGTCACTTTTGGTCTATCTCCCACCAACCAACCCGGAGCATATGCGGAGTGAGATGGATCAGGAAGAGGGAACCCAGAGCACAAGAGCTCCCTGTGGCATACAGGGTAACTCTCCAAACAGGTAGGTCAATGCACCCCCACAGCAGTGGGTGCCAGCTTGATCACATAACCAGAACTGGCGATACAGATTAGACCACCAACCAGGCAGAAAGACACTCAGTGAGAGAATCTAGGGTGCTGGGTCCAAGATGAGGAAGCCAATAAGGGGTAAAATTTAGCACAAGAAAAATAGGTGAATGGTTCTAATCCATACTTCTGGGGGTTACTGAGGGCAGGGACAATATCTTATTCCCGTATCATCCACTCATTCCTGCCATAAATTTCTAAGACCAACTAAACAAGATGTTAGGGAAGTTATAAACACTGGTTCCAGGCTAGGGAAAATTTATTACCTTCCCTAGTTTTATACATTTTTCCTAGTGTGCAGGAGTGAAAGTCAGAGATTCAGCAGACTGTCAGTAAGGCAATTGGTAATTGAAACCTCACAGTTTTTTGGTTTGTTACAGGATATAGAATATTAGCATCACATACCCCTCCCAAATCAATCCCAGCCTTCACCCCCTCCAGAGGCAGTCACTGCCCTGTTTTTTTGTTTTGTGTTGTTTTGTTTTTACATCATAGATTAGTTTTGCCTGTTCTAGAACTGCAACATGAATGCAGCATGATACAATATATCCTTTTTTTCTCATTTCCACCAAAATACTTTATAGATCCATCCAAGTTGTAGCATGTATTAGAAATCCAGTCTTAAAAAAAAAGAAATCTATTCTTTTTTATTCAACATAGTGTTCCATTGTGTGAATATACCAATTTATTTATCCATTCTCTTATGGATGGATACCTGAGATGTTTCTAGTTTTTGTTTATGTGAATAATGTTACTATAAACTTTATTACACGAATTTTTTAAGGATTCATTTTAACTTCTTTTCCATAAAAATCTAGGAAGATAAGTACCTTTTTTTTTTATTTGTAAGAAAATGCAAGATATTTTCCAAAGTGATTGTACCATTTTTCATTCCAACCAACAATGTATGAGATTTCCAGTTGTACCACAATCTAGATGACATTTGGTTTTGTCAATCTTTTGAATTTAAGTAATTCTAGTGGGTATTAAACCTGAGTTTTAATTTTCAGTTCCCTGATGACTAAAGATTTAGAGCATGTTCTCATGTAGGGTTTTTTTTTTTCCCATTCATAGATTGTCTTTTATAGTATATTTGTGAAAATATCTTGCCTATTTTTTTTTAATTTTTTTTTTTAACGTTTATTTATTTTTGGGACAGAGAGAGACAGAGTATGAACGGGGGAGGGGCAGAGAGAGAGGGAGACACAGAATCGGAAACAGGCTCCAGGCTCTGAGCCATCAGCCCAGAGCCTGACGCGGGGCTCGAACTCACGGACTGTGAGATCGTGACCTGGCTGAAGTCGGACGCTTAACCGACTGCGCCACCCAGGCGCCCCTATCTTGCCTATTTTATTGAGTTGTTATTACTCATTTTGGGGGGATATAGAGTTCTTTGTATATCTGGATACTGGTCTCTTGCCACAAATATGATTTTCAATGATTTTGTCTATGGCTTGCCTATTTCTTTCCCTAACAGTGTCTTTTGCTGAGCAAATAATTTTGATGAAGTCTAATATATTATTTTCAAGCTTCCTGGTTTTAGCTTGTATGTTTAAGTTTATGAACTATCCTGTATAGTTATTTTTTTGTGTATTATGAATTGGGGGGGTGGGTATGTATTGTGTGAGACAGGGTTTGACGTTCATTTTCTCTGTATAGATATCCAGCAAAATTTGATTAACAGGTTATCCCCACCTCCTTTCAATTGTTTTGGCATCTTTATATTTTCTTAATGGCCTTAAATGTTTGCGTTTATTTCTGAGTTCTGTTTTCTGTCTCACTTATTTGTCAGCTGTTAGAGCAGTAAAACAGTCGTTACTTTAGCTTTTAAGTAAGCATGAAGCCAGATAGTGAAAGTCTTTCAAAAATATTCTTTTTGTTTTTTTCCAAAGATTGCTTGGGATTTTTAGACCCTTTGCATTTTTACATCAACTAGAGAATTAGCTTGTCTGTATCTAAAAAAAAAAAAGAAAGAAAGAAAAGAAAAACAGCAACAGCCTGGTACTATTTTGATGATTCAGATTGCAATGAATCCATTCAATCATGGACAACTGACAATATTGAGTCTTTCAATCTATGAACATAGTTTATCTTTTTTTTTTTTTTTTTTTGGTCTTCTTAAAATCCTTAGTAGTGTTATGTTGCTTTCATTGTAAAGGTCCTTCACTCACATCAATTGTTAAATTTATCACTTACATATTTTATGGTTTGATACTATTGTATCTGAAACTGCTTGTTTGATTTTACTTTCTAATTGTTTTGCTGCTAGTTTAAAAAGTTTTTTATTTTTTATATACTAGTCTTAAATGCTGCAGCCTTATTAAATTAACTCCTAGTTCTGATCCTTATTTTGTGCATTTCTCAGAAATCTTTACATAAATAATTATGCCATATACAAATGAATAGTTTTACATCTACTGTCCCATCATTATGACTTTTATGTCTTTGGTTTGCCTTACTGCACTGGCTAAGACCCCAGGACAATACTGAATACACGTGAGGGGAAGGAGCATTTGCCTTGTTCCCAATCCTGAGAGCATGTGGTAAATATTTCACTGCTATTAATGATGTTAGATGTTGGATTTTTTTTGTTGTCGATGCCCTTTATCAGATTCAGGAAGTTTTGTCCTGTTCCTAGCATTCTGGTCATTTTATCATACATAACTATGAATTTTTTTTCAAATGCTTTTGTACATTTATGGAAATGATGTCATGGTTTTTCTTTTTTTATTCTTGTAGGTAAACTGCATTGATTGAATTTCACGTATTAAATCAAACTTGCATTCCTGTGATAAACCAGTCACTTAGTCTTGATGTTTGAAGTTTTTGTACATAGTGTTGAGTTCAGTTTGCTAATATTATGCTAAGAAATTTTCAATCTATCATCTATTTCTTCCTTGAATCCTTTCTATTTTAGCACACATTTTTTTTCTTCCAAATTTTTATTTAAATTCTAGTTAGTTAGCATACAGTACAATATTGGTTTCAGGGGTAGAACCCAGTGATTCATCTCTTACATACGACACCCAGTGCTCATCAAAACAAGTGCCCTCCTTAGTACCTATCACCCATCTAGCCCATCCCTCACCCACCTCCCTCCATCAACCCTCAGTTTGTTCTGTCTTTAAGAGACTCTCATAGTTTGCTTCCCTCTCCTTTTTTCTCCTCCCCTCCCCTATGTTCATCTGTTTTGTTTCTTAAATTTCACATGAGTGACATCATGTTTAACACACATTATTTGAAAGCTCTTTATGATTGCTATTGACAACTGATTCTTTTATCACTATCCATCCATCTTTCCATTTTGTTCATTCACATTCAATGGCCACCGTCTATGTGCCAGGCACTGTATTGGCGGCTGAAATAAAAATAAACAATAAAAGCCAGTCTTTCTCTCAAATAATTCTCAGTGTAGTTGTGGAGGAAGACAGTGAAACTAACAATCAAAATTTGGTGTAGTTAAGTCCTAGATTTTAAATTATGCATCATATAATAGGAGATCACAAAGAAAAACTCAGCTTTACAGAGGAATTGGTGCTGGAATGCTCTGTAAGTTTCATCTTAGGGTGTGTGTGCACAATGACACTTTTGTGGACATTTCATTGTGTCACTATTCCTGATGAGGATACTTATATAAATTTTGAGTACAGGTGTTTTATCACTAGTGTAATCCAATTTGCTGATATTACAAGGAGTGATGTATTGTCTTAAATGCTTATTTGGACACAAATATATTTATCTGGTTAAGTTATTCTTAAAAATGTTTATCAGCCTACAACCACCATAGTGTAGCTAATTAATAGATAGGACGTAACTCCAACTGTCCCTTCAAGTGTCCCTCCTTTACATTAGGACCTTCTAACTAAATTGATACCCATCATAGACACCCCTCTTGCAGGACAGAATTCTGATTTAGAAACTGGGAGGTACAATCCTGTGAGTTTGCCAATGCAGTGCCTACCTGCCAGACTTGTACTTCCCATGAGTAGAATAGATGTTTTCACCAAGTAGCAGAAAGGCTACCCTAGGCCCCTAGATATCGCTGTGACTTATCAAATAAATGAAATATTAGATGACACCATCTCTCCCATAATCGATAAAAGACAATACAACCTGATTTCCATATTGGGAATCCAAGACAGATTGTGTCCACCTTTTCACGTGGGTTTCAGTTTAAGTGTCACCAGCTACAGAAGTGTGTTGCAAGACTCATTGCTGGAAAAAGAAACATGATTATCATGTTGAGAATTTGTGCCTGTCTATAGGCAGTTATAAACTAGGCAGTAACATAATGAGACTGTCACCCCAAATCATCTATCACCTGTCTCGTCATTAAGGTAGCTTAATTTCCATAATTACTAAATTGCATAATCACTTCTCAATGCGTAATTATTAAGTAGAGTTAAGCATTGTGTAGGCAAAGTGTCCGGATCATCAGTTCCAGGCACCATGGTGCCTTAAAGATGAGGCCAATGGCTTCTGTCACACAGGCTGCAGCATGTTTCTAGAAAGAATTAGTAAATTGAATGGCAAGAATGATATCCATGTATTTATAAATTGCACGGTCTTCTGTAAGCTCTAAATTGGTACATTTTCGTTATTTTACACATCACTTCCTGCTTTCGTGACCATTAAAATCCACCGAACTAATCATTCTACAAATCCCTGGGAATCCACAGCTCTTGGCAGGATGAAAATTTATGTAAACTTTTCTTTCAGAAGTTGAAGGATAATAATAAAATAAGAAACCAACACATCTTTGAAATCTTAGGCAGTATATGAATATGATTATTAAAATAGATTTGGGACATTACTATGCTCAAAATACATACTGCATCATAAAACAACTGATTTACTTAAAAGTAATGTGGTCCATTTCCTTTTATCATGGGATCACAGAAGTTTCTATGACTTTAAAAATATGATGTTAAGACATGACAGTTTATGGCCATTACTTTGCAGGACAGCTCTAGGTTCTTACATTTCTAATCAGGACTGTCATTTCTCACTGACTTTTGATGCTTTCGAAGGAAGAAAAAATTATTTTTCCTCTTGATTTATTCTGCCTGTCTAATACACAACTCTAACTCTGAATTTTTATGATGCTTTTTCCAAACATCCATTGGTACAGTGGATGGTGAACTGGTTTGGGAGCTAATAAATATGTCCTGTGGATTTATCCAAAATTATTGGGTTTCAGAGATTTCCATTTCATAAAACACTGAAACACAATGTTCTGTATAACAATTGGAGGGGAAGTATTATGGGGGGTGGTTTAAATTAAATACATCAGCTAAAGAGTGCTATAAAATTCATGGTCTATCTCAGTGTTGTGTGAAACTTCTTACATAGCGGTAGATAACATCTGGATGTACCAACCCTAATTAAACAAACACAGCAGGAAAAGATCTCCTTATTGCTAATCCATCTGACACCTGCAAACTCCTCATTAAACCATACATACCAATGAGAAGACGGTTTTGGAATTCGCAAAGCCTACCTCTACCCTTCACGGCTAAACCTAAGGAAAGTCAGGGAAATGAGAAATCTAATATGTGTTTAAACTAGACTCTCGACTGCCTTGCTTTAATTTTAAAACTTAGTGCTAAATCTGTTTTCTAAAATTTTAATGTCCAAAAAAACACACACACAGTTTGCATACTAATTTTGTCATGTAACTGCTAAAATTCAGTATATAACTTTTTTTTCGAATATGTACTATTTTAGGCTTTGAGTTTTAATAAAATCAGAAAGGACAATTATTTTTCCCATTAGGAATGTGTTATTTCTTCCCCAAGAAAAATCATCCAGAAAGGGTTCCACGTAACTCTTATACTTGAGAAATATTTCTTGGCGGAAAAAGGTGTTTTATCGACAAATAAGGCTTGCGAAACATTCATTCTTTTATCTAACTTGAATGGTTGCACTTCATACTAACATACTAATTTCTCTGAGAATTGGTGCAGTGAAGAGTCTTGTTTTCTTTGATGATGACTCTTTTTTTCCTACTGAAATACCTATTAGAAGAATAAACTCTTGTGCAACATATCCCAGAATGTTCGCTGATCTTAATTTCATTTAGTATTTGCGAAGAAGAATCTCAGGCAGTGAAGCTAACTAGCCCTTCCTGATACCAAGGTCATGTCCAGCTGAAGGGTCAGCATGCTGAGAACAGCACTAAGGACTCATGAGATGCCCACCATCTGCCAGCCAGAAAACTGGTATGACAGGTGTGAATCCAATCAGGCCATGTCTTTCAACCCCCAACCCTCTCATCTCCCACCTTAAAAAATAAAATAATTGAATACCCTTTATTCAAATGTAATGCTAAGTGTCTTTCTTTTCTTTCTTTCTTTTTTTTTTTTTTCCTCCCAAGGTTTTATTTAAATTCCAGCTAGTTTACACACAGTGTAGGATTTAGGGATTCATCACTTACATACAACACCTAGTGCTGATTGCAGCAAGTGCCCTCCTTAATACCCATCACCATACAGCCCAGTAGAATAGCAAATCTGTCAGGGCTACTGGGAAGTTATAATTTCCCTAGGTTTGGTGGATGGGAAAATGGAAGAGGTGCCCTTCTAGAGATATGTACCTTATTCTACAGATAACAGAATAATCTGTCTTCATAACTTATTTTTTAAAGTTTATTTATTGAGAGAGGGAGAGAATCCAAAGCAGGCTCACGCAAACCGTGAGATCATGCCTTAAGCCGAAGTTGGACACCTCACCGACTGAGCTACCCGGGCACCCCCGGCTTTATAACTCTTAGCAGCTGTGCCCGCGTCATGCTATTCCACAGCAGCACTTGCTCTGAAGGAGCACGCAACTAAAGATTGACATCTAGCATAATTTTACTTTTGAAATTGTTAATTGATCATTTTCTCTGCATGATAACTGTATTAGGGTATAATACACCCAGTGGGCCATTCAGTCCATTTTGACAAATTAATGAAATCATAAAAATCAGTCTCCTATAAAGATAAAGACTTCTTTTAGGCTGTGCCACAGGTCCCCAAGACCACCCCTGTCCAGGTTTAGTTTTTTGCAAGGAGGACCCCAGGACTCAGCATGGTATACTCATAGCAGTGGTTTAGTATAGTATTGTAGGACTGTATATAGTATTATATAGTATAGTAAAAAGATACAAAGTAAAATCAGCAAAGAGAAAAGTCTCTTAAGGCCATGATTACAGGAAACCAGGAACAGGTGCTCAAGAATCCTCGACCAGTGGAGTCACACAGAAGCTTCATCACCCAAGCTGAGAGGTGACAGAACATGTGGAATGCTGTCTACCAAGGAAACACCATGATGGGGTGCCTGGGTGGCTCAGATGGTTAAGCATCCAACTTCGGCTCAGGTCATGATCTCAGGGTTCATGAGTTCGAGCCCCACATCAGGCTGTACACTGACAGCTCAGAGCCTGGAGCCCGCTTTGGATTCTGCGTCTCCCTGTCTCTCTGCCCCTCCACTGCTTGCACTCTGTCTCTCTCTCCCTCTCAAAACTAAATAAATAAATAAAAATAAATAAATAAATAGGAAGCACCATAGAATTTCAGTGCCCATAGTTTTTCCTGGGGTTGATCATACAGACACAATCTGCCTAGCATGTATGAAAATTCCATATCTAAGAAAGCAGTTTAGGCCGTGGACCATTCTTCACAGAGAATGATGGGAACCTTCCTGAAATATAAATTCCCAGATGCAAGGCAGGAGCCAACCTTGCAAGCAGGCCCTGGTAGAGACCACAGTTTCGGGCCTGCTTTGAGAACTCTTCTCTGCACGTGTGTCCATTGTTAGTCGTTCAAGAAACCACCGATCCGCTTTCCCCCCAAAATAAATTAGTTTTGCCTACTAAATAGAATCACATAGAATAACAAAATGTCATTTAATATTTAATTCCCATGCATAATTCATAGTTCTAAAAGTTTCAGGGGTTGGGTTAGTCTGTATTTTATATTGCAACATGTCATATCTCAGGAACCATGGCCATGAGCAGCTCCAGGTTCCCCTTCACACTGCTTGACCTCCAGAAAGGAAAGGAAAGTCTCCAGTCAGGTGCCCATTTGAAAGTCTCAGGTCTTGGTCCATTTGAGCTGTTATAACAAAATTATGGATTGGGTAGCTTATAAACAACAGAAATTTATTTCTTACAGTTCTGGAGGCTGGAAATCCAAGATCAAGGTGCCAGTATGGTCACATTCTGGTGAAGGCCCTCTTCTAGGTTGCTGACTGTGAACTGCAGACTTCTCATTACATACTCATTATGAAGGGGGCTGGAGACTCTCTGGGGTCTCTCTCTTAAGCCCATTCATGACAGTTCCACCTTCATGACCTAATCATGTCCCAGAGGCCCCACTTCCTAATAACATCATCTTACTGGATACAAATTTCAACATATGAATTTAGGACGGACACAAACATTAAGGTCATAGCACCAATGAAGAATCTTGAGTGGTCTGGACTGAGTGATGTCTCACTTCTGACCAAGACCCAGAGCAAAGAAGGCTGGTTTTGCTTGCATTCAGAGCTATGGTAGATGTTATCAGGGAAGAGTGGCTTTCAGGAAAAGCGGGATCCAGCCCCTTGGAGGAATGACACTGAGGTAGACGACGTGGTAATTTTGTGGTAATATTGTTCCAATGTGGTAATATGGTCTTTAGTTTTTTTAGATAGCTAGAAATTTTCAATTCTAAGCCAAAGATAGTTTAATTGACTCAACAATGTTATCACTCTACTAGGAACCTGGGACACTACAAAAATGAACAGGAAGAAAATTCTGTTCTCATATTGTCTGTCAAGACTGGCAGTTACAGCCATCCCTGTGACAGTTCAGTAGATTCTACAAAGTGGACAAAAGACGTTCCGCTAAAAACAATTACATCTTTCATTTAAAAAACATTTTTAAATGTTTTCGCCATTACATTTTTATTTTATTTAACCTCTTATAAGGAAACTTATCTGACAATTAATTAGTCAGAAAGCTAAAAACCAGGTTTTAAACCTAGATCCACCATTACTCTACCTGTCCAGGTGGGTAAGAGACTGAATAGAGGGTACTTGGAAGTCAAAATAAAAGATGGACTTCAGAAGTCATTTATTAATTATAGTTTTTAAAATTCTGATCCTAATAGTGTTATTCTAATTGAATTATATTCATGGATTAGAAGATGCGGTATTGTTGGGGTGCCTGGGTGGCTCAGTTGGTTGAGCTGATCTCACAGCTCGTGAGATCAAGCCCCCCACTGAGCCCTAAATTTGGCTCTGAGCTGACAGCACAAGCCGGCTTGGGATTATTTCTCTCCCTCTCTCTGCCTTTCCCCTGCTCTCTTTCTCTCTCTCAAAGTAAATAAATAAACATTAAAAAAATAAGATGCAGCATTACTAAGACATTAATATTTTCCCAAACTGACCTATATATTTATTTTAATTCCTATCAGAATTCCAGCAAGATAGATAGATAGATAGACAGATAGGTAGATGATAGATAATAGATTAGATAGATAGATAGATAGAAGATAGAGATATGATACGATATGGTATAATATGATATGATATATGAATACAAATATGGATACAGATACAGGTATAATATTCAGATATTTCACAAGCTTGCTCTAAATTTTATTTTTGAAGGCAAGTGAACTAAAATAACCCAAATAATTTTGAAAAAAAGAATAAACTTGTCCTGATTTCAAAACCTACTAAAATGATATAGCAATAAAGTATACTAATGAGAGAAAGATGTACATATTGAACATCACAAAACAGAATATACAAAAATAGACTCACACATGGGTTTTTGGCCAAGGCCAACACCAATTCAATGGAGAAAGAATAGTGTTTTCAATAAATGGTGCTGACATAAATATCTATATGACAAAAGAATGAACATTGGTCCTTACCTCGTATAGTATACAAATATTAACACAAACTCTTTGGGACACCTAAATGTAAAACCTTAAACCATAAAGCTTTTAAAACAAAACACAGAAGAGCATCTACCATGGATAGGCAAATATTTCTTAGATATACAAAACCCACAATCAATAATAGTAAAATTGATAAATTTATTTAAAAATGATGACACTAAAATAAGTGTACAGAGAAGCCACAGATTGGAGAAAATATTAGCAAATAACATATGTGGTGAGGAACTTGTATTTAGAATATATAAAGAACCCTCAGGATTCAATAATCAGAAAATAAGCTATTCAATACGAAGTGAATGAAAGCACATGAAAATATGCTCAACAGCATTAGTTATTAGGGAAATGCAAATTAAAACCACAATGCAATAAATTTTTTGATGTAATGGGAACATTTTTTACCTTGTGGTTCCATGACTGTCAAAATTCTGTCAAAACAAAAAAATTAAACCAAAAAGGCTGAATTGTACTGTATCTCAATTATACCTTCATTTTAAAAATATGACTGATAATAGGCATACACAGATGAAACTGAAAAGTGACCATTTTATTTGGTTTCTTGAAGTATGTTGTCCAGATAAATGCTCAAAATTATAAATGTTAAGAGAATTGAATAAATAAGGTAAAATTATCACATGTGAGTAAAAATTATCTTCTGTAAGCCTATGGATAGTTAGATGAGTAATACTAAGATAAGATATAAGATAAGATAAGATGAGATATGGTTATGGACACACATATTCATTTTCTACATCTTTTTTCTCATAAGCTTTTTAAAATAGTGATTGTTAAGCCAAAGTAATTACTAACAAGCTATAGTCGTATGAAATAGGCTAAGTAACAGAAAAGACCTAAAACTAATTTAAAACAAACCAAAACAGATATAATCTTATGCTATTTCCTTGAGCCATCTAAGGAAGTGAATGACTTCTCAATATTTTGTAAACAAAAGAGTATTGAATTTAAATAAAATGCTTTGGTGTATCATGAAAAGTATATGTGTTAAAACACAACATTTCCTATAGGTTACTCATGATCTGGCCTCTATTTCCTACCCTTGCAAAGTTTTTATATATATTTCAGGTTGTGTATGTCTTTTTCTGCTTCTAACTTTAAGGACAATCATATATTTTTTTCCTTTACATTTGATCTTTACAGTTAACAGAAAAGCACAATGAATCACAGAAAGTTTTACTAAGTGTGACAATTAGTAATGGAGCAAGGATTTGGAACTGGCAGTCTGAATCTACAGTCCTCCCTCTTTAGTATAGAATACGACTGAGGAACACTCACTGTGAATTCTGTTGTAGATATATTTATCTATCAATCTGTGAAATGCTGCTTGATATTCGACCCTGGGGCTAGGGCTTAAGACAAATACATATAAAATCACACCCATCAAGGATACAACGGGGATGGTTAAGGAGAAAACATATCAAGGAGTTATTTTACCAAGTGGTCAAGAAGGAGAAGGAGACAATTCTAGAAATCAACATGCATCTCCAAGAGCCTGGCATGTGAGGCAGCAATCAGTCTTGGAGTCTGACTGGAATAACAGAGAAGCATTGCTGTGTAAGTCAAGCAAAACTCATGCAAACAAGAAGTCCAACGGGGCAAAGTCTCCTTGGGCTCTCCTATGTCTAATTAGTAAGGGCATGCATTGTAAAATAATAATATATATACATAACCAGAAAAATAATTTTTATCATATCTACTATTATAAAGTATTTTATATTGAACAAAATTATGCAGATATTCTTACCTCTATTTAATGATGAAGAAACGGAGACTTGCTTGCCAAGCTTATAAATTCCAGAAGCAGTTCAATGTTTGAACTTCAAACAAAGTGTTCTTTCGCCTTTACCAGATTGCTTCTTGTTTGATAAATTCTGGGAACACAGACAGCTAATCCTTAATGTAGAATTAATTCATTGTTGAGGTGTCTGTGCTGCCACATTTAATTAACTTCATGTATGAGAAGGAAGGAGTGGTCAAATCTTAGAGTGCTGATACTTGTACTTTTTAACTTAGCAGACACTTTTTAGGGCCTTAGACTGATGGCCTGAAGGATTCGCGATCCTGGAGTCAAGGGGTAACGCTGAGATTGTGATGATGCCAAAGCAGTCTAAATACCCCAAAGTCTAAATTATAAATTCTTTTTGTGAGATACCTGCTTTGATTTTTTATTCCCTAGGACATTTAATAGAACCTCACTGGTTTATCTCCCAACTACACAGATGTATGTATTTATAGTTAATTAAATGTATTAAATGATGTAGATTTTATAGTGAGTTTATATATACCATGATACAGACTCTTGTGCCCACGTCTGTTCAACAAAGCTGCTCCACTCGGCCTTCAGAATCTTGTCAAATGGAACTAGTTAGGAATTATTCCAATAACTTGGTTTCTCAACTCCTATTTCTCACACCCAAAACATCAGCATGCTCTGCCTTCAAAATATATCCACATTTGATTACTGGTCACACACTGCCAAGCAGGTCCACACTGGGCCGAGGCTTGTATCTCACATAGCTTACCCTATCAGCCTCCCTCCTTTTCCCCTTTCCTCCCCGCATTGGCCCCCTGTGGTCTAATCTCCATACAACCACCAAAGAGACATTCTAAATTGTACATTCTATTTCGTATGTGCAACCTTCCTACTTGTAGCTCTTAAAAGGCGTTCCATTATATGCAACATTATATTTGAAATAAAATTCAAATATATACCCATGGCCGACAAAGTCCCACATCACCTATCTTTGCTGACCCTTCACTTCTATATTCTATGCCCCTTGACTTTTCTCAAGATAAATCAACAGGGCATTCCCACCCCCACCCCAAGGCCTTTACAGTTGCTGCAAATTCTGTAACATACCTTTCCCTCCACAACTCCCCAGAGCTGGAAGCTTTCTTGCTCTTCAAGTCTTTACGCAAAAGTTCCCTTTACAGATAGCTTATCTTTAAGCAACTTCTGAAAAAAAAAAAAAACACACTCTTCCAATTTCCATATGATCCCACCCTGCTACCCTTCTTCATTTTCCTTATGGCAATTATTATTGCCTGAAGTTACATTATTTATTTTCACATTTTTTACTGTCTTACCACTAGATAGTAGGTTCCAAGATGGCAGTGACTCATTTACCCTGCTCCCTAGGAAATATTCAGCACCTTAAACAAAGCTTGGATTCTCCAAGTGGCTTACAATGGATGCCAGTAGTGGTCTGCCCCATTCTTTCCTCTGGCAAGTGCACCCATCCCCCAGCCGAAGTGAGTGTTGGCTGATAACACTCAAAACAGAATCAGCACCTCAAGATCTGCTCCTGGGAAATGGAACTAAAGCAGCTTTCAATAGATAACTTGTGAGTGAATGACGATGGACGTATAGCCAAGGGAGCAGTGTTAACGAAGGCAGTAACGTGGAGCCATGTGATGAAACTACTATGGACTTAAAGTCTTGAACATGAACTGTTTTTATACTGTTTGACTCAACTTTTCTAAAAGCTTCAAAAAGCAACATCTATTTTTTAGAAAGAAGAAAAGAAAGAAGGAGAGAAAAAAAAGAAGCAACTTTCCTAGTCACATATGCTTGAGAAACATTTCATACTCCCACAAAAGTGCCTCAGGATTGGTATTAATATATTAAAGGACCTAAAAAAATTTAATCCCCTATAAAAAAATCACACACTAATTCCTAGAATTTGTGAATATGCGATTATTGGATGGGAGAGGGGGGTTGGAGGTACAGATGGAATTAAGGTTGCTAAAAAGCTAATCAGAAAATAAAGAGATTATCCTGGATTATCCAAGTGGCCCCAATATAATCCCAAGAGTTCTTTAAAGTCAAAGAGGAAAGCAGATGAGGAGCTCAAAGTCAGACAAGATTGTCAGCTGCCCTGCTGGCTTTGAAGAAAGAAGGAGAAGATGCCAAGATCCGTCTACACATCCGGGAGCTTGAAACTGTAGAGAGTGGATTCTCCCCTGGGACCTCCAGAAAGAACACAGCCCTGTTGACACCCTGATTTTTAGCCAGTGAGGCCCACTCTGGATTTCTGACTTCCAGAAATGTAATATAATAAATTTGCATTGTTTTAAACCACTTCCACAGTAATTTGTTACAGCAGCAACATGAAACTGATATATGCAGGAAATACGCTAGTTTACTTTTGTTGAATTCAATGTTCATCAAATATATTGGAGGCCGAATCATAGTTTCCTTAAAAACCTGTTAATATTTCTTGATTTCTTGTTGAATGTATATTTCGTAAATAGAGACATTACTATTATTATACGTAAATTAAACTCAATGTTCTGAAATGCTGAAAAGTCACTTTACAAGATAATGCTTCAGGGCGCCTGGGTGGCTCAGTTGGCTATGTGTCCCACTGTGGCTCAGGTCATCATCTCCTGGTTAGCAAGTACGAACCCCGCATCGGGCTCTGTGCCGACAGCACAGACCCTGGAGCCTGCTTCGGATTCTGTGTCTCCCTCTCTCTCTGACCCTCCCCCACTCGCTCTCTGTCTCTCTCCTTCTCAAAAATAAATAAACATTAAAAAAAAACCTTTACAAGATAATGCCTCCATTTTGTAAACTGTTCACAAATTATATCATACAGAGAGAAAAATCTTTATTAAATATTAAAAGGCACATGGCCCCAAACTTTGTTGTAAATAATGAAAATACATTTTCTGTGTATTTTTTCTATAATTTTTGTGTCATTTTGAAGATCTAGAGTCACTCCTTTAAAATAAATATTTATTTTTAAATTATAGAAAATAATCTTGGGGCGCCTGGGTGGCGCAGTCGGTTAAGCGTCCGACTTCAGCCAGGTCACGATCTCGCGGTCCGTGAGTTCGAGCCCCACGTCGGGCTCTGGGCTGATGGCTCAGAGCCTGGAGCCTGTTTCTGATTCTGTGTCTCCCTCTCTCTCTGCCCCTCCCCCGTTCATGCTCTGTCTCTCTCTGTCCCAAAAATAAATAAACGTTGAAAAAAAAAATTAAAAAAAAAAATAATAATCTTATTGACCATGTAAAATGCAGCAAGGAACTTTAAACAAATAGCACCAGTGCCATTAGCTTTTAAAGTCTTTGATATGAAGGGCAAGTCTAAGTAGTCTTCTCCCCAAAATATTCAATACTCTGTCACAAAAAAAAAAAATCAACAACTGATGTATAAAGTCAGTTATATCTTCTGTTTCCTACAGTGTTTATCATTCTAGAGATTCCTTAATCCCATCTTCTGGCCTTGAACATATTTTTTTTTTAAACGTCCTTGATCTTCCAACTACCCTCTTTCTCTACCATGCCTGGCATTCATGAAAAAGTGTTTTATGTTCATTAATCACCTTCTATTCACTGTGATGTGATGTATATTCACCCTCTTCTTTTTTTTTTCAAAAATTTTTTATTAAAGTTTATTTATTTTTGAGAGAGAGAGAGACAGAGTGAGAGTGGAGAAGGGGCAGAGAGAGAGGGAGACACAGAATCTGAAGCAGGCTCCAGGCTCTGAGCTGTCATCATGGAGCCCGATGTGGGGCTCAAGCCCACAAGACATGAGATTATGACCTGATCCGAAGTCGTATGCTCAACCAACTGAGCCATCCGGGCGCCCCCCGACCCCCACCCTCCTTTTCTGACTCACTTCCTGTCGATACCACCTGTGACTCAGATTCCATGTTAGGAGATGTCCATGTAGCATTTGACACAGATCAGCATGGCTTCAGGTGGACTTGGGAGATGAGATGTATTTTAGATACAACTCATTATGTGTACAGAGAGGTCTTGAGTGGCACCAGCCTGCGCGAACGCTAACATGGTTAAGAGGGCAGATCCGCAGTGACGAGGTTTTGTTGGAACTGGAAACCATGTTAATTGGCTCTGTCTATAGTTTCAGCAAATGTTTGTTGACAGGTTGCTATACTTTGTATGTTTTCAGGCAAACGGTTAAATCCCTTACATTATTAAATGTGAAAAAATTACTCCTAATTGTTTTAATTATGAAATTCTATAGCAAGTTATTATTTTGAAAAGTGAGCTTGTTAAGTATGTTTGTGACTCTCATTTTGGGCTGGAAAATTATGGAGTAAGATGTGTAATAAATTTCCAAATTCTTTACAAAATTCAATAGCGCATATTATTGTACAAGCTAGTCCTTAAAACTAAATCAAATACTTAGGGACTCATTGAGATTGTTCGATTTATTAAATAATACATTAAGCAGAAAGGGGTGTTAATTCAAAAACAAAATTACTGAGATTTGATAAAACTTCCTGATCTAAAAAACAAACAAACAAACAAACAAACAAAAAAACTTCCTGATCTCTGGGCTTTACTAATTGTATGTCCTTTAAACAAATGAGGAGTTGCAGGATATCCCCATTAGAGCACATGTATACTTACCCAATTATAAAAAAAGTAAACTAAAGTGAAGCTGTGGCTTTATTCCATATATATTCTTTTAATCAATTTTTCTTTATGAAGTAGCCAAATACCAACTACTAACTAATACATTTAGAAAACTTTAAATAAACTTCCAATTCAGGAGAAGAGCTAAATGCTCAAAGGTGTCAAAATCATCGATGTTGTATAATGGATGATCTTCTGAGAGACTAAGGCACAGCCAGTCATGTCATTTGTCACATCCTTGCTCAAAATTAAAAGCCACATCTTTGACATGTTGTACCTTTCCCCACTGACAGTTTCAAAAACAAGCTGTGCAGTTAAAATTGTCCAAGCAAACACTCTGTATCACTAGGTGCTTTATTATTTGTTTAATCTGAGTTTTTATTCCTCAGATAAGGAAGACTGGTTAGCTAACATTATTGATAAAAACGTTACTGAGTACCTGCATTTTTCTTACCAGGAAAAATAAAGCAGGCTCTATTTTAGCATATACAAGTTTTAAATTTTATGGCCATTTTAATTTTACACAGGGACACACAAAAAATAACTATTTCAAATATAGTGAAATAGGTCTCCATTTTTGTGTGATTAACTGGAATGGTTCCATTTTCTACAGTTTAAATGACAAAGTACATTTGTGGAAGTAGCTGAATGAAAATAGGAGACATCTAAATGATTATAAGTGATTTAGTAACAATGAAGTTGGAAATATTAGTATTCCTGTGTTTTCTTATTACTTTATAAGTAACGGCTATTTGACTAGACATCTTTTAAACCGGCAATGCTATTTATAAAAATCTATATACCTTTTGCTTCCCCCTCAAAAAAAGCAGTCTAGAAAAGAGCTGGTAAAAGCAGAAGAAATATTTAAACAATAACAAAGGAAAATGAGATTCTAACCATAAATTGGAAAGTATAAAAGTTTATAATCTAAGGACTCATAAAGAGAATGTGAAAGTGTTTTTGTCCTGTAAGTTACTGAACTTGGCAATTGTATTCCTGCTGAGCAGAAGGTAAATTGACCTAAATTTTATAGGCTCTCCAATTCTGTGTAGAAGAGATTGGCTTGGAAAAATAGAGTTGGAGAATTATTGTTCAATTGCTCAGGGAACACAGCACCAATTGGTATATTTGATTTATTAATATTGATTTTTGTACCAACTTCACAAAGCCACATGTTTATTTTCCACTTTGAAATAAATTATCCCTTCTTTGTGGGGGGGATAGATTTTTACTTTAAGTTTTGCTGATGAACTAGTATCAAGAAAATATTGATCTAATATTTTATGAAATCTACCATGTGAAGCCTTGGAGAGAAGAAAATGAGAGAAAAGAGTAATTTCCCATCTGGAAGAATGAAACTTGGGCAGACAGACATAATGACTGTGGAGTGGCTTCTCAATAGAACTGAGTGGTAGGAAACTTGGAGCATCCGAGGGGATGGTTTTTCCTTCTGCTGACTTCTGGGATCAAAAGTGACTTAATGGCAAAAGTGCATTTGGGACGAAGCATGATCAGACCTTTCCTTGCTGTCAAGATGGAGGTAGAGTGGCAGAGCATTCTGAGATGAAAAAATAGCAGAAAAAAAAAATGGCCAAGTGGCTAGGTATATAGTAGGGCCGGTGCTAGTAAATGGTCTGGCATGGATGGAGTTGGTGGAAAAGATACAGCAAGAAGGCATAGAACGTTGGGAAGGTGATAAGAGAAAAATGGACAAATTAAGACCCTGTGGCAGAAGACTAGGAAATAGTGTAGATACCACTGTCCGGAGACAGAACCTGCCAGACTTTCCAAGGGGATCGAATACCACTGTAGGATGTTAGAAAACCACAGACCCCTGCCCCCACCTCTATATCTACTCTGGTTTCTCGGAAGTTCCTTGGTCTCCAGGCCCCAATACTCCACTTACTTTCTTCCCTAAGTTCCTTGTGTGGGGTTAGAACCTAAACCTACCTGTGATATCTATCCTTCAGAACAATGTGTACACTTACATCATGTGAAGATAAAAGGAGAATAGTAAAAAACTTCTGTCTTTCCCTATTCTTCCATTCTGCGTTAACAATAGTAAAGGAGTCCTCTTTCTTTTTAAAAATTTTTTAGTGATTATTTATTTTTGAGAGAGAGTGGGGAGGGGAGGGGCAGAGAGAGAGGGAGACACCGAATCTGAAACAGGCTCCAGGTTCTGAGCTGTCAGCACAGAACCCGATATGGGGCTCAAACCCATGAACTTCAAGATCATGACCTGAGCCGAAGTCAGACGTTTAACCAACGAAGCCACCCAGATGCCGCAAGGAGTCCTCTTTCTAAGGGACCACCTTTCTGGCCTCAAGTGGCAATCGGGCTGAAAATGCCATCAAGGTGACTCATTATATCCTGTGAGTAAATATCACCACACAAGCCTTGCAGCCATGAGTCGGGTTTCCAGACCTCTGGTGGCCAAGAAGGGCTCGCGTGTGGATTACATAATCAACCCACAAAATGTCCAAAGTTTCAACACAATGTGATCGAGAAGACAACTCTTCAATTTACCAAGAAACAAGGAGCAAGGAGAACGGACGGAAAAGGGAGGAAATGTAGGAATGTGAAGAGAAGACAAGGGAAGAAAATGGCTGTTGTGTGCCCTTGGTGCAGACTCTTGGTACAGAAAGGTGGGGTTTCCAGGTTCAGACCTAGGCAGGCCCTGTGCAAATGAGCTTAGGGTGGAAGTTTCTCTTTTGCCCAAGGCAGCTGAAATAAGCTTTGTGTCAGGACAAAGGTACCTGCGCGTTAGTGTGGGACAAAGAAGTCTTCTCCTGTACATTTCTCAGGACGTATAATGAAATCCTAGGTTCTTGGTTCTCAGAGATCTTTTATTTTGCGTGAGGGTCAGGGGGAATCGATGTGCAGCCTGCATTTGAAATAAATAAGGCTAATAATTTTTAAGAAAAAAATTAAATTGATGATCATATTACCATCTGAGTAAATACAATTTATTTACAGTCAACTTTCGATTTCATGTTTTTCAAGATTGTTCAAGCCCGTACTTATCATCACTTCAGTGTAATTGTACTTTATAAGTTTACAGAAAGTTCTTTTTTTTTTAAGTAATAATAGTGAACAAGTAGTTGGTATTTCCAGATTCTCCGTTTGGAACTGGACCATTCCAATCATAATGGGAATCAGGGGACTCATGTATACTGGGAGTTCAAAACTCCTGAGATACTTGACAAAGGAGGAAAGGCTCAGTAAAAATGCAGGTGCTTGAAATGACTCTCCAAAGTTACAAAACAATTTTCACTAATTAGAACCTTAAGTCATGCTGTAAAAATAAAACAAACAAACAAAAAAACCTTTGGAAGCATTGTTCATCATTTATATTTAGTTATTGAAACCGGACAGACATATCTGTTACAAATAAGGGCCGGGGCGCCTGGGTGGCTCAGTCGGTTGGGCGGCCGACCTCGGCTCAGGTCATGATCTTGCGGTCTGTGAGTTCAGGCCCCGCGTCGGGCTCTGTACTGACAGCTCAGAGCCTGGAGCCTGTTTCGGATTCTGTGTCTCCCTCTTGCTGACCCTCCCCTGTTCATGCTCTGTCTCTCTCTGTCTCAAAAATAAATAAAAACGTTAAAAAAAAATTTTTTTTAAATAAATAAATAAGGGCCTATGAGGCCAATTAATGCTGATTTCTTACTAATGGTAAGGCCGCGTGCAGAACCACCAAGGAGATAATGATGTCATTAGAGACAATACGCATAACCTGCATTATTTGCCAGTTGCTAGACTAAAGCATTTGACATGAGTTCACAATGATATCATAAAGTAGGCCATAATAGTATCCCCTTCTGTCCGATGAGAAACTGAAGTTTGCGAAATCTAATTTGCTTGCCGGGAGTCACATAGTTATTACGTTTGCAGGATTGGATTCCAGACTGTCTGGCTTCTGAGTCTGAGCTACTATGACATACTCTAACTGGTAGTGCCCTAATATATCACGTCTTATTGTGCCTACAGTATTTATATTCCAAAATATGGACAGAATTCTGCTTTTATTCATATACCAAATTAAAATACAAATTAAAATTTTGGAAGAGATTATTTTGGTGTTAGCTCTCAATAATGATATTTTCCTTGTGAGAAGAATGCACATGACTAATTTTAAGGGTTTTGGATGATAATTCACATAAATAGAATTTAAATTTAGAGGTAAACCTCACAGATTATAAGTTTATTCATGAGATTTCTTGTTAATACTGAACCAATATTCCTTTTCCATCCAAATCAGCCCATTATAATGGCAGCTGTAGATATTCATTTATATACGAATATTGCTGAATATTTTTACGTACCAAGATAACTTCTAGGCATATCCAGCTAGATATAAACCACAAATATTTAAATGTACAGATGGAGAATATAGAACTTACTGAGAATTTGGGAGGAAAGATAAATACATCAATACACTGCAATTCATATATTGCCTGGTATACAAATTACACAAATATATTTGAGTTGGGATTCACTTTGATTCATTAGGGACAACAGAAAGCCATGTGAAGAGAATTCAAAATGCAGGAGTTGAAAGCAGCATTTCCATTGCCCTCTATGGAGCGAGACTCTCATGTCCTCTTATAAGACAATGTAACTGTAATCATTTAAAAAGATGTTCCTCAGTCTAATTATTTATAACGAGTGCCTTGTAAAATTCATGAATTCTTTCAAGAAATGAAAGATGAATATTTTCATCAAATATTAACTGCAAAGTATATAAATCTCTGACACAGAATTATTCTACTTCTATGACCTCCCTCATGGCATTTCCTTCTCGTTTGTTAGTTGGTTGCTTTTCTTACAACTACTGTGGTTCATTCCACCAAGAGTTTGAACTAAACAGTGGACAAAAAAAGAAAAAGAGTTACGATGGACAGCCAAAGCATTTGCTGCAGTCAACACTGCTGGTTAAAAGTAAATAAATAGGGGTGCC
Source organism: Prionailurus bengalensis (assembly GCF_016509475.1). Classification (NCBI taxonomy): domain Eukaryota; kingdom Metazoa; phylum Chordata; class Mammalia; order Carnivora; family Felidae; genus Prionailurus; species Prionailurus bengalensis. Next base: position 231,113,451 of record NC_057343.1, read on the forward strand.
TGGGTGGCGCAGTCGGTTAAGCGTCTGACTTCAGCCAGGTCACGATCTCTCGGTCCATGAGTTCGAGCCCCGCGTCGGGCTCTGGGCTGATGGCTCAGAGCCTGGAGCCTGTTTCCGATTCTGTGTCTCCCTCTCTCTCTGCCCCTCCCCCGTTCATGCTCTGTCTCTCTCTGTCCCAAAAATAAATAAACGTTGAAAAAAAAAATTTAAAAAAAAAAGTAAATAAATAAATTTTTTTTAAAAAACAAGTTTCTGTACCTGTGATTTTTCATCCTATGCCCCAACTATGAAAGAACAAGGCAGCCAAGAGCCCAATTGCTCTTGAATGGGAAGAAAACAACTTTTGTCCTGGTTATGCTTTGAAATGACTTGCACTTGAAAAATTTACTTCTAAAGTAAACATAGCAAAATCAATATGGCTTCCTCATTTCTCTGGAGCATACCAGTTCCCAAAGCTATTACAGATATTTTTGAAAAGAAAAAAAAAAAAAAAACGCCGGGATAAACTGCAAAACATCAGTGATTTGATGGCGTTAACAACATACAAGGCAAATCTCTCAATGAGACTTTCATATTCATCAACTCATTTCACAGGGTGTCAGAGAAAGTAGTAAAACAATCACCCAGCTGAATAAAAAAAATCTCCTATTGTAACTACCAGGAAAGAAAAGTGCACAAGTGTTCATAAAAGGAGTTGTAAATGTTCATAAGAGAGGGGGCTGTCTCCGGGGTGTTCAGGAAGGATTCCCTCTGAAAGGAGTGTTAGATGGGAGAGTGGAAGAATGAGGTTATTTATTTGTGTTTCCCCCTGTCACTGTCAGTGATACCGTAAACATGTTGTACCCATTCCCCCACGTATGCCATAGCGTCGCAGCAAGGATCTACCTAGGGATCCTAGGAGTGTCATTTCAGGCTTTAAGGCTGTGAATATTTTCACACTTTCTAGATTTTGCGAAATTATTTTCCAAAGGTTGTATTCTAATTTACATTTCCACTATGCATTTTACATCTCCTCAATCATTTCCAAGTTTCCAAATTCTCATTGATACTTGATATTATTCCATTTTTTAATTTATTGCCAATCTGATAAGCATGAAATGGTATTTTTTTATGGCTTTTACATTTCCCTATCTGTGCATTTGAGAATCTTTCATATGTTCTTTGGCCATTCTTTTTCCTTCCTTTCAATTGCCTGTTCATTTGTATCTCTTTTTTTTTCTGTTGAGTTACTTAAATGTTTTTATTTATATTTAGATCATTCTACCTTATTGTTTATTGTATTGATGTTTTGAAATATGTTTTCTAACCGTGGCTTTGCTTTTGTATATTTCAGTTTTGAATTACCTGAAATGAATTTTGCAAATGTAGCAAAAACATCCACTTTCATTTTTTCACATATGGATTACTAATAGTCCTAGCACTCTTTATTTAATAACCCATTCTTTCCCTCCTGATCTGTATGGAAACCCCAAATCTGTCCTGTATCAAATTTCTGCATATATGTGCTACCTCCAGCATCTCTATTATATTTCTTTGATCAATTTGCCCATTACTGGACAAATAGTACTGAACTGTCTTAATTATGAAGTTTTGGAATTTGTCTTCACATCTAGAGGACAACTTCCTACAACTTCTTTACTTGGAGGAGTTTACAAAAGAATTATAGTTTTAGGGGCGCCTGGGTGGCTCAGGCAGTTAAGAGTCCAACTCTTGATTTCGGCTCAGATCATGATCTCATGGCTCATGAGTTCTGGCCCCACATGGGGCTCCGTGCAGAGCATGGAGACTGCCTGGGATTTTTCTCTCTTTCTCTTTCTCGGCCCCAACCCTGCTCATGCTCTCCTATCCATCTTTCTATAAATAAATAAATAAATGAATGAATAAATAAATATTGTAATTTTAAAATATCACTGTGACTGCCTAGGGAGAGCCAAGAGTGAATTTGAGGAATCCATTAGGAAAATCAGTCAGGGCAAGGGTGAAGGTCTCCGAGAGCCACGAAGTGGTGATGAAGACTGAGGGAAATGAATGGACATAAAACATACTTAGGAGGTAAGATGGAGACGATGGCTGATTGGAGGGGAAAGAAATGGATGATGGATGATCTCAATGCTTTTGCTTGAAGAAATACAGGAATGATAGCACCATGGTTGGACACAGAGAATACCCAAGAAGAGTAAAGAAGATCTGTTACTTATTCAGGAAGTAGCAAAGTTGTGACTCAGCCAGCATTAGACTAGGGTTTAACCCACCAAAAAAGAACCACAGTTGTTAGCTCTGATCCGCTTCTGTTTCCTAACTGTCCCTACACTTGACATACTATCTGTTAAAATGTGATAGAATGTTAGCCGATGGATAGTCCTTGAAAACAGGAGGTTGAAGGATAAACTGTTGTCAGTGTATATTCTGGTACTATTTCTATTAAATTGTTTTTTATTTTGAAAAAAAAATGTACTATCTCCACAAGATATTAATTTCAGATTCGTCCTAGCTAGATTTCCTGCCTTCGTAGCATTTTATCTTCTAGAGATTCCACTCTCCATTCAATTATTTGATGTATGGACATTCAAGGAAATCAAGAATTATGCCATCTTAGAACAGAAAGGAATTTAAAGATGGTTATCCCCCCACTTCCATCGCTACAAGGGAAGCAGTTGTGACATAGACCTTAGGAGTTTAGGCTCTAAGCTAGATTCCCCAGGTTCAATCCCTTCCTAAAGCTTATGTGATTTGGCAAGTTATTTAGTTCTCTGTCTCAGGTTTCTCAAACTGTAGTGGCAATATTATCACTTCTTCAAGTGATTGTGATCACGATAAAACGTGTTTATGCATCTGACAATCTGAATTGTCCCTGGCACATAGTAAGTGGTCAATGATACTGGCTGCTTTGTCATTAAGTTTACTTCCATACAGGAAATATATGGAATCCCAAATAAATGCCAAAGGCCCCCCATCACGCAGCCAGCCCATCAGACTTGGAGTTACAACATAAGAAGCGGCTTAGGTGTTTTTTGCCACCTTTGAAATATAATGCCGATCATATCTCCTCCCAGTTTGTCCCAAGTCATTTTTTTAATTACCTGATGTAACTAATCATATTTTTCAACTGTCACTCAGTATTGCTTAGAGTTATGAGCACACTGATATTGGCAGGAACATTTGTCTTTTGGACTGAGGTAATTAACAAAATCAAGTAGGGTGTGAATTTCTAAAACCCCTGCCCTATATTGTAATGGAGTAATGAGAAAAACAGAAGAAATACATTCACATACCCTCATCTATATCTTACAGAACATATAACTAAAAGCAAACAACATTCTACTACCATCCAAATATAAGCTGGTCATAAATATAACTAAATGTTGAAGAAAATAGTTCTAAATAAAAGGTATAACTTCTTACCCGTCTCCCAAGCACAAACTCAAATAATAAATCCTTGAAATAAGTGCCCAACTGATTTGAATTTCATTATCACTTAACTTGTTTACAATACACACATACCAGTTATCTCTCATATGTTTTAGCTCCAAAAGGATCTAAGGTCAAATCTGAGACTCCTCACGTTTAAATCAAAGTACACATTTATTTAAGTCAAGAAAAAACATGAAGTTAAAATGCCTATATGAAAACAGTCAGAGATTCTCTTATTCTATGATAATATTCCTCAACCCCTTCAGATTAAAAAATTATTGGGGTAGTTAGATTTGAATTATCTTTTCACATATTCTCTACCAAGCTGCTCTTAATTAGGAATCTATTAATAACATCCGATATTTCTTTACCCAGTAGAGGGCAGTGCTACATATGGAAACCAATACATTACTAAGTTCTCCCAAAGTTTGTGAATGAATGACCCCATTAATTCCTGTGCCTGGAATAACTTAATTTTACCTCTTGAAACATAGAATCAAATCCAAAGGACATAAGTGGCAATGGAGATATGGAGAAGTCAATTGTGCACATAGCTAAGCAACAATTACAATGCTGTAGGGGCATTGATAACACTTATCTTATTGTTTATATGAGTTACAGGGATGGGTTAAATAGAAATGTGCATGAGAGCCAGAATCTAGACAGTTTTTCACAATTAATATTCAACAATATTAGAAAACATATAAACTTTCTTTTATTTTCCTCCGGCTGTCTAGAATTAGGTAAAGTCCCTGATGTGCTGGACAGCATCATAATTTGGTATAACATAAATTCTACCTATTGAAGCTTATACTCCAATTGAATCCCCACACAGAGTAAGTCATTCTTTTGAATCAAAAAATTCCCAATTCATGATCTAGTTTTATGTCAACATATCTTACGATGGCATCAATATCCTAAAATTTGAAATAATAGCTCCTAATAAACCTTCTCAAAGATACTGAAATAATAACAAAAAGTCTTTTTCGGCACTTGAACACCTTACTTTTGGAGCTCTAATATGTGTGTCTGAACCTTAAGGGAAAACAACATCAACTCTTTTCTCCTTTGTTTCTACTCTATATTCCTACCAAACCAGCTCCTAAAAATTGCAGTGATGATTTGTCAATTATATAACTTGGACAGGTCACCTTGAACAGACTGTTTACTTTCAAACATTTGCAGAGTACTTCTTAATTGAATCATTCCTTTAAAAGCTGTTTGATTTTTTTTTTATTTGTAAACATAATTAATTCTTAAAAGACTGAGTTCTGGATGTCCAGTCTTTAGACTATCCTCTTTTCAGACTTTAGATTTAGGAAGAAGACATTATATCTTCTTCATTTCATAAAGTACTTAGAAATAGATTTGATGCTGCTGCTGATGATGATGATGACGGAGCTTCCATGGGATTTCTTTAGTCCATTATTTAACTCTTGACTGAGGAATGACTGAACGAGGATTTAAACAGCGTGAGTATGAATGAGTTAAGCATTTCCAGCAACTTTGCACTGCAGTGCCCACCCTCTTGAAGGGCTCTGCGGGGAGAAAAAATTGGTAATTGGACAGAAAATTACTATTCAAAACAGTTACTCTTAAAAAAAAAGCTACTGTCTACAGAAATCTCCAGGAAGCAACTAGAAATTATTTTATATTTAATCATTTGACCTAAAAACTGTGAACTCAAATTATTCAGCTATCATAAAAAATGTATTGGTATAAACTATTCAATGAGGAAAATGAATCTAATGTGAATGAGGGCAAACTTTTATGATTCACAGTGAAATGATCTTAGTTGAGTTCTAGGTTCTGCCACGTACTCAGCAGGTTCACCTGGGTCCTCATCTCAGTTAATTAGGAGCAATGCTACCTTCCTTAGAAGGTCCCTGCTAGCACTACAGGCAAATGTATATAAGGCACCTATCTTAATGACCAGGCTGTGTTTGTTGCCTAGTAAATGCTAATGACTCTTATTAGCTGTGCAAATCACTTTTTATTTGATGTTGGGCAAATTGTGGACTTCTCTGAATCTCTTCTTCATCCCTCAAGTTGGAATGATAATACCCACCTATCTTACCAAGAAGTGCTGTTAATTTGAAATGAGGTAATAAATGTGTAAGTGTGAAACCACTTTGCAAGTGATAAAGTGCTAAATAAATATTAGGATATATAATTAATTGGGAATATAGACAAGAATTAAAACCGGCATAAGGAAAGCTCTTTTGCATACTCTATCATCTGGGGGAAATGTTTAGAAAGATCATTTTGAATGAAAAGTTTTCATTGACTTGTAGAGAGCAGATCATGTACAGAACCGTTATAATTTGTTTGTTCTGTGGACATCTCGGTTACATGCTTCAGAGTTTTGCTTGAACTCTCATGGATTGATTTAGTGGGTCGAACAGTGTCGACTCTATGTTTAAGGGAAAAACTCCCAAGATGCACTTACATTTACCCTTTTAAGATAAATTTCTGTTTCTGAAAAGGTGAGCTTCATATTTTCACTCAAGGAAAATTTTGTTACTGCCAATTTACTGATAAGAAAACTCTGGCCAGTATTACAAGAATTTATATTCAGAGTTACTCTATATATCTGGTACTTGGGAGTTCCTTAAGAAACTAAGGACATGGATGTTTTAAACCTATAATCTCTGAAGAAAGCAATGCAAATGTGGAAAAGCCAGTCTTATATCCCTTGGAGGGTCATTAAACAACAAGCACCATCAAGAGCTAAGTCCTTCCTGAGGGCATCATAAAAACAAAGTGTTGAATAGCCTTTCAACTCATTTCAGTAACTCTTTCCCCAGATAACCATGGCTTCTCTGTGTCCTCCAAATGCCCATTCAGATCCGTTTTCCTCAGAGGAGAAGAAAATACTATTTCCATGCTTAAAAAATATTAGTAGTGTGAGGATATTGGTAATACCTAATGTATCTGTCCCCTGGTTTATCCATTTATTTAATCTAGGATTACCCAAACTCCTAAGCTGCACGTGTACACACACACACACACACACACACACACTGATCACACTAACATTTAGATAGACAATAGGGGCGCTTGGGCGGCTCAGTCAGTTGAGCCTCCAACTTCTGCTCAGGTCATGATCTCACGGTTTGTGGGTTCGAGCCCCGCATCGGGCTTTGTGCTGACAGCTCAGAATCTGGAATCTGCTTCGGATTCTGTGTCTCCCTCTCTCTATGCCCCCCCACTCACACTCTGTCTCTCTCTCCTTCAAAAATAAATAAACATTAAAAAAATTTAGATAGACAGATAGATAGGAGATAGATAATTTGAAACTTGTGGAATTGCCAAGTCTATGGTTTCATCTTTATTTTCTTGTCCTTGTCCTTTTCTTGTGACTTGCCCCTCTAATGGTCCATATTTATAAGAACAAATGGGGTATGGGACTAACATATTGTCTACTCTGATAAGCAAATGCCCCAGCCAAGGGTAACTCTAGCGACCTATTTGAATTGTTCTTTCAATAGACACAAGTGGACACCAGATCCCACAATAAGTCCAGCTGCCTAATAAGTCACTCAGAGCATCATAACTTAATACACACATATCTTATAATTTTCTTTCTTTTGTACCTACAAATTATTTTTTTTTCCTTCAGTTCCTGAACTGAACACCATGCTACTTCTTACCACAGGCTCTTTGCATATTCTTCTTGCTCAGTCTGGAACAGAATACCCCTGCATCCAGGTCAGAGTTCTTTTGAATGGACTGCCATAGAACTAAGAGCCTTCCCTTAGGAGTTCTTACCTGTAAATGTGTATCATATACCAATTACGTCTATCAGTGTTACCACTGATAGTCTTACCCACTAGACTGGAAGCCACATAAATAGCAGAGCTGGTGTCTAATTTCTCATTATTGTGTCTGGAGACACCATGTAAGCTCATAGTAGGTGCTCAGTAAATATTTCTGGATAAAGTTAGGAGATGTAAGGTTTTAAGTAAAGAAGCAGGAATTCCCTTTTGCAAGACTTACAGATTATGACGTCTCAGTCTTACAGCAAGAAAGCAGCAAAACCCAGAAAGCCTGGGAAACGCTGAGGTACTTAAAAGCATCTGACGGTTGATGTGCGTAATGGCACCAAACGTCACGCAGAGGTAGAAAATTGTGGCAACTGCGAGGGAACAACAGTGTGGCAAAAGTAAGACGCGTTCTGTGGAGAATTTTCAAACCAGCGCCAGAAGCAGGAGGTCCGTTGACAGTGGCCCATTGGAAAGTGAGAGGTGACTCGGGAGTATCGGTCTTAACACCTGGGAGGAGGGGTAGCAGAGGGTAACTACAGAAAGGAAATGAAGAAACAATGCTTGCTAGAATGTCCTTGCTGCTGTGTAATCATGGACATTTTCTCATACAGCTAACCAGGTACTTGTGTAGTGATTTTAACGTGTGTTTAACCACATATCATGATAACATTTGAATATGATAGAGCAAAAATCATCATAGAGTGTAATCCATGAAAAGGTAGCTAGTTCAACTCTTACTTCTTATGATAAGGAAAGTCAGGGCTCAATGTTTGGTTCCAGGTAACCAAGCACTTTGAAGAGAGTGGTAGGAATGAACAATGGTCAACTGTCTCTTCACCAAATTTTACACCAAATATGACAAAGGCTAATTAAGCATTTGTGGTATATTTTTTCAGCCTATTTTATTTATTTTTTATTTAATTTTTTAATGTTGATTTATTTTTGAGAGAGAGAGAGAGAGAGAGACAGAGCACAAGCAGCGGAGGGGCAGAGAGAGAGGGAGACACAGAATCTGAAGCAGGCTCCAGGCTCTGAGCTGTCAGCACAGAGCCCGACGCAAGGCTCTAACTCATGAACCATGATCTGAGCCGAAGTCGGCCGCTTAACCAACCGAGCCACCGGGCACCCTTCAGCATAATTTAAAGGAATGTGAAGTAAAATGCCATTGCTGTTCAAAAATGGTTTCTACCAATTATTAAGTCATTAGTTAAAACCATGTAACTCTAATTTTGATGATATGCCTTTATTCTTCAGGAACAGAGTACTTCCATAGTTATGCTTGCATTTTTCATTTGGTAGGTATCCAGATACAGCTCTTTGCAAGTCATGTATCATATAAGCTAAAAATAATATCTGGATATTTGTTTCAGAACAGAAAGAATTCAAAACTAATGTAAAAAATGGCATTCCCCCAGCTGCACCCATAACAATTCCATTTTGATTAAAGAGTCAGCTCCGAGACTACAGAGAGTCTAAAATATCTATCTTAACGCACTTTAAATGTGTGATATTCAGTATTTCAGGGAATGAAGTACATTTGCTTCTATGTGCTTTAATCAGCAGATATAATGGTGAACCCTAACTCATTGTTTCCATTTTATTTATTTGAGCAACATTTGAATGCCATCACCCAGGTGCCAAGTATTCAAATAGGAGCCATGGGGGAAGAAAAATAATTTAAGACAAAGCCCTCATGTCCAAGTAGTCCTATAGACCAGTGAGGAAAAATGCCATTGTGTACGTTCTTTTCCTTTTTAAAAAATTCATTCAAACCCCCCTTGAAACCCACAAAGATACGGTTGCTATGCCAAGTAAGAGTAGAAAATCATTATTACTTATAGAGCTAAGAATTCAGTAACATCTCCATTAGATTATTAATGGTCACCATTAAAATTGTTTCCTTTCAACATGTTGCTGTCTCATACAACCATGTCTTCAGTTAGAACCACAGAAGATAATCTCTAAATGGCGAGGATCAGATTCTAAAGACTATCAAAAAGAGCAATGAAAAATGTTCCAAATATCATTCGTTGGTCCAACCTTTTCAACCCTGTTTTCTTTTGCCAATAAATCTTCCCGGCCAGCCCAGAGCTGGTTCTTCATGTGCAAGAACAGGCATCAGGGCACCGGGAAGGACAGCAACCTAGGTGTCAAAGTTATGGCCAAGATACGGTTCCTCATTCTCACCCATTCCATGGGGTGACAGTGGGGAAAAGTGGGAACCGGTGCTAAGTCACCACTGGCGATGATGAAGAGCCCTACAGTCATTTGCTGATTGTGACAATCTTTGTCTGAAAGGGAGACTATTTTACGTTTTGTTAGAGATGGGTTGGCAAGAACTCAACTCTGAACCAGCATTTCCATGGATACTCATTAATTTTAATTGAATGAATTCAATGTCCAGTCTAGATACAGTTTTTCAAACCCAATTAATAAGGTACTTAAGGTGTTGGCAAAAGTCACTACAAAGATTCTAGCTATAATTTTAAGAATGTGAAAGATGGGCAAAATGCCTAGAAATTATAAAGGAGTAGATGCAGGAATTCTAGTCGGAAAGGGGGCTGGGGGAAGATGATACCATATGCACTAGAAAGCTCCACGTATTTATATACTTGTGCGCAAGAAATTTGAATTAAAAATATCCGTTTTAAAACACCTGGATGAGAGCACGGTACTAGGGAACAAACAGCACTGCCTAAGAAAAGAAAACCTATGTCACATTCATTTTATTTCTCACTACGGATGGGAGCCAAACTTAACCTCTTATTCCAGGAACACCTTTTATCTTTTCAAATATTATCTAACTTGTCAAGAATAGCCATATCTTTTCTTCCTTTGGCAAAATTTTAATATTCTGTCTTCTACACCAACCCATTAGTTATGCTTAATCAGACCTCTCCAGCATAAATTTTATTGAAAGATTGATTTTGTATCCCGGAGCATGCATTTTCAAAACTTGTTTCACACTACACGGCAATGCTACATGTTACACCGTCTGAAATGAATATAATTCACATCCATTTACTCGTTCAGTTTGATCTTTGCAACATTGCTGGATGCAGACCGATGTTGGGGTTGCCAAAGTCCACCCCTTGAGGAAGACAAGCTTCTCTAGGCCGTAATGACGTAATGGCCGAGCTGAGAGGAGGCTGGTGGAAGCCTGGGGGAGGGGGAGGGGGCAGGGTCTGCAGCTCAGTTCAGGAGGATTCAGGGGTAGGTCCTCCTGTGCCAGGCACTGATAAGGAGCAGGTAATGAAGGTACCACCAGGGAGAAGGCTGAAAGAAGAGGGCACCCATGTCAGCCGAGGAGGTGGACGCCCCGTATCCAGTCCCGTCTGTACCAAGAATAGTGGGAACAGAATGAGTTCAGCCGCTGAGACTGGCAGCAGGTCAGGGTGTTAGGCGTGCAAGGTGCCAGGGTGGACGTGTGAGACAAACGTTGTGAATAGCACGAGGGTATAAAAGAACCATTTACCTTGCCCTGGTTCCTGGCTTTAGGGATAGAATTAGTGACTTATGAAGCCCTTTGAGGGCCGATAGAAACTAAGACGGACAAAAATGACAATGTTAGTTCTTAATTATGGAATATATAAATTATCTTAATATACATGGTGTCATTACAGTGTATTTCATATATCCTAGATACGCATCTTGATGTATAGATACAGATGGAGACAGAACCAGCTGTGTGCATAAGAACGTGTTAGGTTCTGATAATTTTTTTATTGTGATCATTTTCTAATAAAAGCCTGCATTTCAAAAGTATATGTCTGAGATTGAACCTAATTTTAATGCGTCTGAGAATCAAAGCAAGGCATCGGGTAATGAGCTCAGCCCTTCCCCAGAGCCAACCTAACCAGCAAGGGGAGACCGAGGTATGTTCAGGACCCAGCGTCAGGGAGGCAGCCCTACCTCCGAGAGTGATTCTCTCTGATTTTGCTCCCCTCAACTCAGCTCATCTCAGCTCCATTTAATCTCATTCTTCATCAGACTTGCTTTCCCCCCCCACCCCCCCCACCCCCCGCCCCGCCATATGGAGAAGAGAAACAAATGTTCTCTGTGCTGCCCAACTTACAGATGTAGACAGACTAAATGCCTAAGGAAAATGCTCCCCTCTGAGGAGCCGGGTCCAGTCAACTCTGCAAAGGGCTGGGCTCAGGGCGTAATGCAGCTGCCTGTGGCCTCTGTTGTATTGGAGGAGGAGAGAATTTAATAAAAAAAAAAACTGCGAGTGTCAAGTTTTTTAAGTGATGCTTTTTATACAGGCCTCACATGATAGATGTTGCTCAGATGTCTGGTATGGCTGGATTATGAAGTCACGTTATAAATGAAGGAAGGGGTCAAATGCTGCTCGGAAACGTGGGGTAACTGGGTGGACTTCGTCAAATGCCGGACCGGCAGGGACACGATTGCAGAGTTGCGGGATCACTGAAACTATGGGTGTCCACACCTGGTTGTATTCTTCTCCCACGCCCAGCCCCCTCCCCTGGAGGGTAGGCACCTGATCTCCAGTGTTTATGAAAGACAGGGCTGGAAGACTAGTGCGCTTCCCTCCAATTCCTCCTCCAGACACTGTTCTTCCTGACCCTTTACCCTGCACTCGCCAGTCCCGAGCTTTGTGGGGACCCAGAGGGATTAGCGATGGTGTTGACCCTTGCGTCCCCCCCCCCACCTTTCTCCACCATGCTTTGTGCGTGACCGTTCCTCCCCATGCTCTCCTGCTGCCCGAAGGAGCATCACACTGCTCTCCCACTAAGGTTCCACTCCCTTCTTTCCTTTTGGTATCGTGAGATTATACCTCGTTTACACCGTTATTGTCATTTTAACAGTGTTTCAGGTAATACTCATGGGTCCCTGCAATCAGCCTCATCTTGGGCGATTCACTAACTAGAACAGTCACAGGACAATTGCCCTCTGTACTCACAGCAATGGTTTATCACTGTGAAAGGAATTCTTCAGCAAAGGAAAAAGAATCTGCTGGAGGAAGTCACCAAGAGGACATGACCACCAGTTGACCTGTACCATCAGAGGCTCGGCACACCCCAGCCCTTTGGCATGTACATTCTGCCCACATTTCCCATAGCTGGAGCCATTTTAAGGATGCAGCTTGGAGAGAGTAAGGTGTTATTGAGACCATCTGTACGGAATACATGACTGAGCCCACTTAAAGACTCCAGATACATGCTTAAGATTCTCGCAGGTAGGTGTGGAGATCTACTCATCTTGCAGCTACCCAAGACAAGCCTCATAAAGAAGGTCCTTTGCTTTATTAAAACTGCCACGTACTGCCATCTGGAGTAGCCTGCCTCTACAGTCTCTTTTTGTCCTCCAAGTACAGGAGCTAATTTTCAATTTCACCCAGAAAGCTCCCAAGTTTTGCAAACCAAAAGAAATACCAAAAAGCTAGAGAAATCCATACACAGGATCCCTATGGTCTCTCCCCTCCAGCCTCAACAGGGTCACACTAAGTGTGTTTTCTCCAGCAGTGAAAATGCAACCACACATATGCATTGTTTCTGCCTAAGGGAGCCAGGTTAAGAATCAGAACGCAGGGATTTTTATTGGGAGCTGGTGGTATAGGCAACTTCTGCCCATGTGTCTGCCATGAATCACGTTGCTTATACAAACAAACCAGACACAGCAAGACTAACTATCAGTTAGGGGCAGAGACCAATCTGAGATCCAAGTTCCCAGGTGCCAACCAAAGGCCAGTCCTGCAAGCAAGACCTTCTAACGTTCAATCCTGCTATGTGAACACTTTCTTGTACAGGTGATAAAGGGAGACAAATCTATGTAAGGAAACATTATTAACAAAACTGAAAACCCTTGTGATCTTGGCAGTCACCCAAAAGGGGGGTCTATACTACATTTAGTTCATGCTAAAATCCCTGATGCAGTTAATAAATTATACTGGCAATCAGAGAAGTCGGTAATTATTTTCTCCTTGGTCAGCTGGGTTAAATCTCAGGTTTTTATTTGGATTTTGAAGCACGGGTAGAGGGTAAATGAATTTAAGGAAGCATAAAACAGCATGAACTAGCATGTGATGTTCTGCATAAATGTACATTATAAGGCAAAAAATAAAATCATCCATTACTCTAGAAATGGAATCACATTAGGAAGCATATGGAGGTAAGAATTTATAGGTACAACAGAGGACAATGTTGAACAATAAATTTTGGCATTCTGCTGTAAGCAAAGAGAGGTATGAAGACTTTTTTTTCAAGACAGGGAAAAAATGGAATTGAATTAGTGTAGAGAACTGTATCTACTTGGATCCTATTATGGTTCTCTTTGGTGACTCTGGAGCCTTATGCTAGGAACTGAGCTGAGGCTATAAAAATTAAAGTGTTATTCTGACTACAAGGCTGGAATTAAAGTAATTTTTTAATGTTTATTTATTTATTTTGAGACAGAGAAAGAACACGAGCAGGGGAGGGGCAGAGAGAGAATCCCAAAGCAGGCTCTGTACCGCCAGCACACAGAGCGTCGTGGTACTCGATCTCATGAACCATGAGATCATGGACCTGAGCCAGAATCAAGAGTCAGACACTTAACCCACGGAGCCACCCGGGCACCCCAAGGCTTAGAATTAAAGTATGCATTAAAATAGCAGACTGATGTTGGGAGGAAAGGAGGAGAAGGTTAAAGGTCACTAAGAGAGTTTAAAAGAATGAAAGTCAGAAAAAGGTCCAGATTTTGGTTCTGAGTTTCCTGACTGAAAAATGAAAGAGAGCTATGTATGGTTATCTGCTTACTTCTCACGGTCACCGAAGAGGAAACATCATCTTAGAGCAGAGAAATTTATGTATCCGATAGATGATGGATAGGTAGATAGATGATAGATAGATAATTAATAGATAGATAGATTGATCTAAGCACACATATACACCCTGGGTATTATTTGTAATATAACATTTCCAATGGGTCCCACACAAGACATATTGAGGGGAATGATGTGCTTCCTCCAGACCATTCAGTAAGATCTCCAAAATGCAGCAGAACTGGCAGCAGCAGAAAGAATGTCATGAGGATCAGTGGAAAACCGGCCGGAAGCAGCTGCAATTCTGCAAGCGGTCAGGACCAAATGGTTCCTGGATGCAACCCTCCGGGAGCCTGACGTAATTAATGATGAAATCGTGAGGGATGGAGAGTCAGCATGGTCGTCCACGGTCATCCATAATTACAACTTCTCTAAAATCATCCCAGGAGAAGCCTAGACAGAAACATTTCTGGGTTGTGTTCTGTGGTGAAGAATTGGACTGTAAGGTAGGTGACTGGCAGCTGACTCTTTCTTGTTTATTTTATATAATTTTAAAAGGTTTTTATGTGATAGTACTTTTTAAAATTTATCCAAGATGGCGTGATTACCTCTCTTGAAAGTGGGGTCCATACTTTTTCTACCAGTGTTACAGATGTTTCTTATCCTTCTCTTGCGGATGTGACCCTATGCAACGGAGGTACACCCACAGAGTGGGCTGTGGTCAAAACCGTATGAACCACCACAGACAACTGGGCCGCGAGTGGACCCCCGGTAAGAAAGTACTGTCCATGAATGGTAGATGACCTACTTCACGAAGTTAAGCTAAGACAATTATATTTTCTATCTTGGGAATGCAAACCCAAGAGGAAGACAGTTTAGTGGTAAACACTTGTGCCAATGAGTCACGGGGCTCTGAAAACGGGGCAGGCTTCGTGGAGCAGTGACCACAGGAAAGTGGGGACCATGCGGCGATCCCGACATGACTGGAAAGGAGAGACAGACAGACAAAAAGAAGCAGATCCAGAGATAAAGGGAGAAGCTGTGAGTAAGAGGGATGGAGATAAGAATTACTAATCTATGAGCTGCCTGGACTCCTGCCTTTGCAAGCACCTTTTCACAGAACTTCCCCACAGAGATGTCTCTGCATTGTTTGAGCACCAGAGGAGAATCATTGTCTGAGGTCGTTTGACATAAGGGAAGCAAATAGAGGAGACTCTCAAAGACAGGCAGATGGGAGCAAAACTGAAAGAGGCCCATAGTGCCTTCATGATGAGAGAAAGTAGCCATAAGCCTAAAAGCCCCAGGTCTCAGACCCGGTGATGTTCTCCTTACTCTCTTCATGTCTATGACTTCAAATGCTATGAAATCCTTCAATAAGTTCCCTCTTCTTGAGCCAGCCTGTGGAGCTCTCTTCTCCTGGGGAAAGAAAAGGACAACATTAATTAGCATTGTTTTACGGGAGATAAAGTTAGAACATGTATAACTGTGTATTATATTTCCTTGTGGGACATATATTACATAAACAGTCATAGCTGGTACTTACCCAGGCTCCTCTACCAAATGCTATCTTGCCTAAACCTTTAAAAATACCCTTTTCCCAGTGAGGAAATTGAGACTAGTTGTTAGTGTTGCTATAATCAAAAGTTACCTAACAACATCTGAAGGAATAAAGAAGAAAACACTAATGTTGTCCCAAATGCAAGTTAAATTAATTTTAACTCAAACTTTAAGAAAATGTGGTACATAAAATAATTGACCGAGCTTGCCTTATGCTGTGAAATTGAGATATAGAAAGTGAAATCAAAACATATTTCATGTTATGACAGGCTAATATATAATAATACCCAATTTTCAAAATTCAAAACACCAATCTTTTTGTCCCAACTATTAAATATTTAGCTGTATATTTGGCTATAACACATACATCTATGAGTTTACTTGGAAATGTACTAAGCAAATTCCAGTACCAAATAAATCATTTAAGCATATAGTAAGTACATTAGTTTTAATCATTAAAAAAAGTACTCTGGGATTACCTGTTTTGTCCCAGGCTTTTGTGCCATGCAATACGACAGCTTTTATGAGTCCATTTTACTTGTTTGCCTGAGTTGCAACAAGAGCAGCAAAAATAAACAGAAAAAGGAGAATTTGTGAGCATATGAAGAAGAGGGAATGTGTCAACCAAACTGCAAAGTCCCTACAGGGCATACATTTTTGAAATCCACATTTTTCTGCCCACTGGGTCATTCTCATGTAGAAGCAAAGTGGGGAAAGCGTAAAGCATCTGCGGGTAGAGAGATATTGACACTGCCCTGTGGAAATAGAAATGTTTGCAGAGGAGATGAGAAGGAAGGAAGGACTCTGCCAAATATGAAGTGAAGGATCCAAGGGCTGCTGGAGGCCAAGGAGAAGAACGGTCAGTATTTATCCCACAGGAGATGCGTCCTGGCTGTGTCAGGTTAGTCTCACTCACACTGGCTCATGTGCTTGGCCGATACCCTGGCTCTTTCTCCAGACTTCTCAGAATCATTCTACGTGGTCAAGAAAGTTTTGATGGTATTCTCAGCTGTTAGTCCAAAGAGAAGTTGTTCAGGCTGATGTCTAAATGCCTGATACGTTAACTAGATCTGCAAGATATAAGGGAATTTCAGGAGCCAGAAAAGAGCCAGAATAAATTTTCCCCCACTGGGAATTCAGAACATTAATATCAAATCATAGATAATAAAAACCCAAACACAATTATTGAAGTCTCATTTAAACCATTATCTTCAACCTCTTTCACCTTGAAATTGAGGCCAGCTCTAAAATTGAGCAGTAAAATTAGTGGTTTGACCTCCCTCCTCTCTCTTTCCACTTGGCACTACAGGGTATAACACTGGAGATTACAGAAAGTCACAATTTGGGGGCAAGGGAGGAAAGTGAAAGAGAACAGCAGTTATTTTATATTCTCTAAACTTGATAATTAGACCAATAATATAAGGACCTTACTTGAGAATATTTAATTAATAAGGTACAATGGGAAGCTAAATACATTCCAATATGCTTTTCAGCCATAAATTTTTAAAAATTCATGTATATCACACTAAACTGGTCACTAGGCACATATTAAATTACAGAGCTTGGTGTTATTAAGACACGTCAAAAATTAAAACAAAGATAAAATATATCCTATCTCTTTTCCTCTGGAATAGTATTTGAAGGTTGGTCAAATCGACTGGTCTGGTACTGTAAAGGAATTGCGGCAATATCTACCAAGTGGAAGAAGATAGAAAAAAGGGTAAAAAATAAATAAAAGAAAAAGATACAAGGTTTTCTGAGTGTCTATGACAAACCAGGTATCCCAAGAAGGGTATTTACAAATGAGGCCTAACAATTTTTATACATATTTTATTGGGAATAATTATTCTCATTGAAAGATGAGTGAAGTGAAGCTCAGAAAAACAAAGACTTGTTTTAGGTCCCACAGGTAGAAAGTGGCTAAGCCTTTCTGAAATTAATATTCAGGCATGTCTAAGCCAACAAATAATATTTTAAAGCTGCCAGCTTTAAGGCAAAGAGCAACTGTGTGTGTTTGGTAGTTTATTTATTTGTTTAAATTTGAGTTAGTTAACATGCAGTGTAGTATTGGTTTCAGAGGTGGAACCCAGTGACTCATCACTTCTATGGAACACCCAGTGCTCATCCCAACAAGTGTCCTCCTTAATGCCCATCACCCATTTAGCCCATCCCCCCACCCACCACCCCTCCAGCAACCCTCAGTTTGTTCTCTGTATTTAAGAGTTTCTTGGGGCACCTTGGTGGCTCAGTCAGTTAAGTGTTGGACTCTTGATTTTGGCTCAGGCCATGATCTCACAGTTTGAGGGTTCGAGGCCCACAACAGGATCTTCACTGACAGCCCAGAGCCTACTTGGGATTCTATCTCTCTTTCTCTGCCCATTTCCCCACTCCCTCTCTCTCTCTCAAACAAACATTTAAAACAAGAGTCTCTTATGGTTTGCCTCCCTTTCTGTGTTTACCTTATGTTGTTTTTCCTTTCCTTTCCCTACGTTCATCTGTTCTGTTTTTTAAATTCCACATATGAGTGAAATCATACGATACTTGTCTTTGTCTGACTGACTTATTTCCCTTAGCATAACATACTCTACTTGCATTCATGATGTTGCAAATGGCAAGATTTCATTCTTTTTGATTGCCGAGTAATATTTCATTATATATATGTGTGTATATACACATTATATATATATATGCATATGTATATGTATATATACATGCATATGTATATACATTATAATATATATATGTAATATACATATATATTAAATATGCGTGTGTGTATATATACATTGTGTATGTATATTACATATATAGTAATATAATATATATATATGTATATACACATATACCACATCTTCTTTATCCATTCATCAGTCAATGGACATTTGGACTCTTTCTATTATTTGGCTATTGTCAATAGCGCTGCTATAAACACTGGGTGCATTTGTCCCTTCAAATCAGCATTTGTGTATCCTTTGGGTAAATACCTAATAGTGCAATTGCTGGGTCATAGGGTAGTTCTGTTTTTAATTTTTTGAGGAAAGTTCATACTGTTTTCCAGAGTGACTGCACCAGTTTGCATTCCCACGAACAGTGCAAAAAGATTCCCCTTCCTCCATATGTGTTGTTTCCTGAGTTGTTAATTTTAGCCATTCTGACAGGTGTGAGGTGGTATCTCATGGTGCTTTTGATTTGTATTTCTCTGATAATGAGTGATGTTGAGCAACTTTTCATGTGTCTGTTAGCCATCTGGATGTCTTCTTTGGAGAAGTGTCTATTCATGTCTTCTGCCCATTTCTTCAGCAGCTGTGTTTTAACTCATTGTCACCAGAGAAACAACTTTGACATTCGAGGATCTTCTAAATCAACTTCTGTTACTAAAGTTTTAATTGGGAAAGTGGAAATTAGGAGCTATAAGATCTCACCTATAACTTTGATAAAGAGTTAGGATATTTCTTGAAACACAAATGTATTAAATATATTTAAATCCATGAGTTCATTATGGTAGGAGAAATATCCACTGGATATATTTAAAGTATATTAAGAAACCAACTAATTAATGCCAAAATTGGTAGATAAAGGAGTTAATTTATTTTTCATATATTTTTTCCTTTCCCATTACCCTAACGTAACCAAATAGTTGATACGAGGAATTTCTCTATTATAGAAGTATAAAAAATAAATATTATATTAAGTAATGAGATAAGTAATGACAGAATTAGAATATCACCATTTAGTAACGCAAAATTAATTAAAAGATTATATGAGTTACCCATTTTGATGTAATAAATGTTCCCAAAACACAGTAGCTTGAAAGAACAGTCATGTATTAGCGTATAATTCTTTGAATATAAGTACTCAACTAGATAGATCTGCTGCTTTCTCCTGGATCACACATATGGAGTCAGTCAGATATGCTGGTATGGAGAATCTCCCTCACACATCTATCAGTTAATACTGGTTGAGCTGCCTATGAGCTCAGCCTCTCTCTATATACATCATCTCCCATACTTAAAGAGGCTACCCTAGGCTTCTTCAGCTAGTGGTTACAAGCCACAATGTGAGCCCACATTTATGAGGGTGGGAAGTGAATCCCATCTTTTAATGGGAGGAATGGAAAAGTTCATAGCAAAAAGAGTAGATCTAATAGGGATAAGAATTTGTGGCCATTTTTTAAAACCTACCAAATAGTTCAAGGCAATGGTCATCATGTATGGCTAACATCTCAAAAAATGAAACAGATAAACCTTATGGACCTGCTAATAAATACCAAACAAAAAATGAAATTAAAATTGATCAAGCCTCTAGATCTAACTACGAATCTTGGACAGGAACAGAAAAAAAAACTCTACAAAATCACTGGCAATTTCAGATGGTGGTAAAGTTTATAGCACAATCTGGTTTCTTCCAACTAACAAACTACAGGAAAAGCAAATGGAAAATTAAAAAGGCAAAGATTGGAAAAGGAAACACAAAAGTATTTTATTTGCAGATAAAATGACTCTGTACATAGAAAATTCAAGAGAATCTATCTACCAAGTCTTATGAATCATGGTGACTAGACAGAATATCAAGAGAAAAATGTTATTTCTCTAGAAAATAATAGAGAAACTAATTAAGAATGCCCTTTTGCCATAGCAACAAAAATACAGTGTTCTTAAGAAGAAATCAAATGGAAGTTGGCCAAGGATTCTATATACTAACTATAAAAAGACCAAAAAAGAGGAGGTCATTATGATCAGAGGTTAGATTGAGATTTTTAAAATAAGACTCAAAAGATGCTAACTATTCTGATCTGTGGATGGAAAGCAATTTCGACTCAAGTCTGAACTGCAATTTGAATAGATACTTCTGAAAGGAGTATGAATGTGCAAAAGCCCACAAATGACCTAAAATCTTTTTTTCAACAAATATTATTGGGGCAACTGGATATCCATGTGAAAAAGAATGAAGCTGGACCCCTTTCTCATACCATTGACCTCTCACACCATTTTCACAAATTAACACAAAATCAGCCATCAGTCTAAATATAAGAGCTAAAATGATATAAACTTTTACAAGAAATCCTAACAATGAACCTTCCTGACCCTGACTTAGGAAATGTTTCTTAGGTATGTGACAGAAATGTTAATTAGTCTTCTTTAAAATTAAAAACATTTCAGGGGCACCTGGGTGGCTTAGCAGGTTAAGCATCCGACTTCAGCTCAGGTCATGATCTCACAGTTCATGAGTTTGAGCCCCGCATTGGGCTCTGTGCCGACAGCTCAGAGCCTGGAACCTGCTTCGGATTCTTTCTCTCCCTCTATCTATACCTCCCCCACTTGCATTCTGTCTCTCTCTCTCTCAAAAATAAATAAACATTAAAAAAATTTTTTTAAATAAAGTGAAAACACAACCATATAATGGGAAACTATATTTGCAAATCATACATCACATTAAAGACGTATTCAAAATATATAAGGAACTTCTACAACTCAATAATAAAAAAAACAAATAACCCAGTTTTGGGTTTTGTTTTGTTTTGTTTTGTTTTGTTTTGTTTTGTTTTTAGTGGCCAAAGGATTTGAATAAACTCTTCTCCAAAAATATTTGGAAATGCTAGTGGGAACAAAAAAAAAATATGCTCAGCATCTTAGTCCCTAGAGAAATGCAAATTAAAACCACAGTGAGGAACCACTTCACATGCTCTAGACTGGCTAAAACTAAAAGACAGACAATAATAAAAGGCAACAGGATGAGGAGAATTGGAATGCTCAGCCATTGCTGATGGGAATGTAAAGTGACGGAGTTGCTTTGCGCACTATTCTGGTAGTTTCTCAGTATGTTAAGCGTAGAATCCATAGGACCCAACAATCTCACTCCCAGGTATACACCCAAGAATTAAAGAGAGGTGTCCATGCAAAAATATGTCTACAATTGTTCATGACAGCGTTATTCATAATAGGCAAAAAGTAGGAAAACCTATATGTCCCTCAACTAATAAGTAAACAAACAGATGTGGTATATCCACACACTGGAATATTATTTGGCAATAAAAAAAATTGAGTACCAATACTTGCTACAACATGAGTGAACTTGAAAACACTGTGCTCTATGAAAGAAGCCAGACACAAAAGATCATGTTATATGATTCCTTTTATATGAAATATCCAAGGAATGCAAATCTTTGATTTTTTTAAGGTTTTGTGTGTGTGTGTGTGTGTGTGTGTGTGTTTTAAAATAATCTGTATATCCAATGTGGGACTCAAACTCATGACCCGAGATCAAAAGTCACAAGCTCTATCGGCTGAACCAGCTAGGCACCCCTCAGCAAATCTTTAGAGACAGAATATAGGTTAGTGGTTCTGAGGATGGGGTGGGGGGGTAGTAGAGGCAGAGAGTGACTGCTAGTGAATATGAAATTTTTGTGGGAGGGGGTGGTGTTAAGAATGTTGTGAAATCAGAGAGTGCTGTTGATTACCCAAGTCCATGAATATACTTAAAAAAAAGCCCATCCCACTAAATTGTACATTTTAAAAAGCTGAATTTTATGGTATGTGTAGTATATTCCTACAAAGCTATCATTTAAAAAAAATGTAAAATCTGCCTGTGACATCAAGGTTACTTTCAATTTAATATCCTTTTAAAGAGTAAATAAAAAATGCTTAAAGCTATATAAATTTTTCAAAAGCAATTTGAAGATATGCTAATTTCTTAGAAAGTAGAATAAAAAACATACTATCAATGCTGAATTTTTAGACCCAGAGTGGGGCTTCCTTATCTTTTCATTTACTGAATTGTCCACTTTAGAATTAGCACTCATTGAACTGAGATAAATTGTCTATTTTTGCAGATGAATGAACGAAAGTCAAGTGAAAGAAATTGGAACTTTTAAATGATGTTCAAACTTTAAATTATAAAATGATATTACCCATTTTAAAGAAATATCATTTCATTTTCTTTTCATGTTATTCCATATTCAGACTACTGATAAGCCTAACAAGTCAAGGAAATATACTGGTGATATACATTTCAACAGACAGAAAAAGGAGAGCATTTTCTATGCTGATTATAAAATTCTAATAGTAACATTCATCCTTTATAATTGTACAAACTTCTAGTTTTCATTTATTAAACATGGACAGATTCTTCTCACTTTGATTTATTAGAATGTTTTACTCAAAGATGCACTTGATTAATTTTAGTTAGCATAATGTAGAAGTTTAAAATAGATTTCCACTTTGTTTTTTTAAGTTGTAAATAAAACTCAAAAAACAAGTTGTAAATAAAACTCAACACAGGATAACAGTATTGCTGGAACTAAATGAACAAAGTATTAAGTAGATTGGGATTGTCTTTGGCATGATTTACCAATTTGTTTAGAAATAACTACGCTATTTTAAATGGGAGTGCACTATGTAAAAATCATGGATGATAGAGCTATATAAAATGAAATCATGGCCAAGGTTAACTTCACTTATTTTTTTAATGTTTATTTATTTTGAGAGAGAGGGAGTTGGGGTTAGAGAGAAGGGAAAGAGAGAATCCCGAGCAAGTTCTGTGCTGTCAACATGGAGCCCAACACAGGGCTCGATCCCAGGAAACATGAGATATTGACCTGAGCCAAAATTAAGAGTTAGATGGTTAACTGACTGAGCCACTCAGGCGCCCCAAGGTTAGCTTCATTTAAATTCTCTTCTGAAGCCATAATTTTCATGGTTGTTTAATTTGTGTCCATACCTAAACAAATTTAGTGATGCTCCTATCATGTTTTGTTGACTGGACTTTTTTTAATAACTCTTAACTGGTGAATGCTACAGTGAATAGAATTATTTTGTTATTGTGGTTAATATTATCTCCTTCCTTCCTTCTCCCCTTCCTTCCTTCCTTCTTACCTACCTTCCTTCCTTTCCCCCTTTTTTGTTCTTTATTCCTATTTATTTGTTGCACCAAGACTCAAGTGTCCATTGGTAGTCTGAGCTTATGTTTCAAAGCATCTACTGAGTGCATAGATTATAATTGACTAACATTTTGGTTTGGATAAAAATAAAATTCTCCATCTTAATTTTGTTTTGGTTGGATAAAATATTTTAGGCTCACATTCTCTTCCCCTCAGAATTTTAAATGTTACTCTATTATTTTTTCACACCCGAAATTGCTGAGTAGAAAGCCTTTTATGATGAAAAACAAAACTCAAGGAAAACAAAAATATCTTCTTGAAATGAGAAACTTCCTTACTGGTTTTAAAAAAACTTCAGCATATATTACACTTAATAGTAGCAAAGGAAAAGGAGGGTATGATAAATTTAAATTTTTTTTTAACGTTCATTTATTTTTGGGACAGAGACAGAGCATGAACGGGGGAGGGGCAGAGAGAGAGGGAGACACAGAATTGGAAACAGGCTCCAGGCTCTGAGCCATCAGCCCAGAGCCTGACGCGGGCTCGAATTCACGGACCGCAAGATCGTGACCTGGCTGAAGTCGGACTTGTAACCGACTGCGCCACCCAGGCGCCCCTGATAAATTTAATAAAAGATGTGCAAGAACTCTATGGAGAAGAATATAAAACTGTGTAGAATGACATTAAATAAAACCTAAATAAATAGAAAGCTAATTTCTGAAATCATTCCATTTTTTGCATAAAACAAAAGTGGTTTGGAATTCCAAATGTTCAGGCTGAGTCTTATTCTAGGACATTTTGCTCAGCTGGTACTGAAGAGTTGTTTATTCCAGGATGAAGGAAATCGGCACACAAGGAGTTTGATAGAAGGTAGAGACTCAGTCAAGTCTGCATAGTAAGACTTTCTTGAATGAACTATAAAGTTAGTTCCCAAAGCACAAGCCCCATCACACTCTAGATTGTTTAAAGGGCCATTGCATCTCATACCTAACGCCTCCTCTGGCAGGCTGGGCTAGGACTCTGGCGTGTTATAAACACAGCCGTGTACACAATAGTGATCTCTGAGTTCTATCTCTGCTCCACCAAGATAGGGTCCACAGAGGAGAGGAAGCCTTTTACATTTGTCTTTTTGTAAGATGAGTAGCAAAGAGTAGGTGCTCAATAAATAGATGTACGAACATGTACTGGGTTTAAGCCTTGACTTCACAACTACAGTTGAGAGTTAATTACTAAATATGCAAAATCAAATGACCTCATGTATAGGGTCAATGATCCTGCTCTCTCTACTCTCCAACATGGTCTGGAGAATCATATGACACCACGTGTGAAGGTGGACTATAGACTATAAGCCACTCCCCAAGGCAGATGTAGGTCAGTATCGATTGTAATCTTTGTAACTTATTTACTTTGTCTTACAATTTTATCAGTGTGATTTTATTAACAGTCTACACTCCAGCAAGTAAAACCTATACCTGGTTAGTTTTTAAGTTATATGGCTAGTTTTTTTTAATAAATAATTCTTTAAACATGAATTTCTTCTAAACTTATTTCAATGTCATGTGTGTTCTGATTCCTTTATATTGTGATTTCCCAAGGACAATGCGTACATTAGAAAACTATGCAGTCATAGATTCAATAAATATTTACAAAAATAAATTTTGAACAGATAGAATAACAGAGTGAAGGGCCATTGATGAAATAAGTTGAGTTTCACTTTCTGTATTTAGTAATTCATAAACTATTATGTAAAGAGAATCAGGTCTTTGTGTTGGTTACAAGTCATGAAATTTCACTGCCGCAAAGGAATTTGGAGCACTAGTTCAGAGGAAATTAATATCTTTATTTCCATTAACCACTAACTAAAATATGCCATTTTCTTCAATGATCAATGTGGGCAAACAGAGTGGGATCAGTAGTAGTACTTCAACTGTCACAAATAGACATCACAGATAATGTCATACCCACCTATGGACTTCAGACATCTCAAAATGGCATTACTTTGAAATTATAGCAGTTATTAAACCCAGTGTTGACCTTGTGTTTTTTTTTTAATTTTTTTAAATTTTATGTAGTTTTGAGAGCAAGAGAGAGAAAGAGAGAGGCAGAGAGAGAGGGAGACAGAGGATTCCAAGCAGGCTCTGCACTGACAGCAGCGAGCCCGATGTGGGACTTGAGCTCATGACCCATGAGATCATGACCTAAGCTGATGTTGGAGGCTCAACCGACTCAACCACCCAGGCACCCCAGGCCTTGATATTTGATGTGTTAGTAATAAAGCACATATTACATAGTGAACTGGTATCTGTAATTGCTCTTTTGTAATTTTATTTATTTTATGAATTTTATTACATGATTTTGAGAAAGGTCCAGAGGTCCATAAACTTGTCAAAAGAGCCAGTGACACATTTTTTTTAAGATGGTTAAGAACCCCTGCCTTTGAGGCTATCTGATTCTACTTTCTATCTCCTATGGCCTTCCCACAGAAAGGGGTGACCCACAGCACCCACATCCTCTGGGAAATTGTAAATGCAGACACTCCAGACCCATTGCAAAACCGTTGAATCATAATCTGCATTTCAACAATATCCTTTGGTGATTTGGACATTTTTCAGTGTATTATTCCATAATATTAACATATTTCCTTTAGCAAGACCCCTTTGGTGCCTATATACTTTTTCCTAAACACTAGTCAACTTCCCAGGATAAAACAAAGAGGGGGGGGGGGGCGGAGAGAACAGCAATGTCCATTCTATTGCCAAAAGACAATTCACTCTTGGGTTTAATTAGACACAGTCACTACTTATCTAAAGTACTTATTCATTATATTAAATCCATGAAGGAAATCACCTTCCTAGGTTCCAAGAGGTTTTCATGACTCTGGAATTGCTGAAAAATAAACACATCTTGCCTCTTTTCAGTCCCATTTTAGAAGTTTCAGAATCCATGAAAATATGTGTTTATCCTGGAGGAAGGGAAGAAGGAAGAATAAACAAGTCACTAAAGAATACTGACGCATTTGATTAGCAATAGCATCTATATTTAAGACTTGTGAAGTGAGAAATAAGACAGAAAAGAGATAGCTAAGAAAAACTAAAATCGGCAAATTACTTCAGTTATCTACTATCCAGTTCTGAAATTTCAGCAGATATTTTAATATAATAATTATTTTAAAGTGTTCTTAGAAGTAGGTGAAGCCTTTGCATGATTTTCAAAGAAATCCAAAATGATGCTGAACTTTTGGAATGCAAAGTTCATAAAGTAAATGATGTAATATCTTTCTTTGAAAATTTTGACTCAGTAATTTCCTGCCAAAAACCATTTTTAGCAGTACTGCCTTCCAAGAATATAAATAAAATGATTAAGCATAGAATACCTTTAAAATACGAGATAAGGCAACATGCTTATGTAATGATACTTTCAGAAGTAAAATTATTTTTTTTAATTTTTTAATGTTTATTTTTGAGAGAGACAAAGAGCCAGCAGGGGAGGGTCATAGAGAGAGGGAGACACAGAATCCAAAGCAGACTCCATGCTTTGAGATGTCAGCACAAAGCCCAAGGCAGGGCTCGAACCCAGGAAGCACAAGATCATGACCTGAACCGAAGTCTGATGCTTAACCCACTGAGCCACACAGGCACCCCTAAATGTTCATTTTTATTATCCTTTTGCTGCAATATTTATTGACTATGATGTCAGAATTCTGAGAAGTTCATGAAGAAATGAATGGGTAAGCAAACACTGACCCAGCAACATTCACTTTTTAAAATTCCATTGATTCAACTTTAAAAGCTATATTCTGCCAATCACTTTTTCAAAAAAGCAAAGTACCCACATTTGCACGCACACATAGCAACACCTACTACTTAACTAGTAGACCTAAGTGAAGACTATTTTTCTAACTGCAAATGTACCATTAGGAGAGAGCATGGTTTTAAAAGAAATTTTTTCCTGAGAGAGCAATGATTTATCAGATCAAAAACTAAGAGTAACTTTTCCATCATAAGAAAAACTGAAAAATACAGGTAAAAATGATGGAAGATATTCATTTGGAAATAGAAATGAGAATGTGTTGCCAACTTTAATTGCCATCAGAACAGATGAATAAATGGACACAAACAATGAGTGAATTTAACAGCAGTTCTTTCCAGGGATAAAATTCCAATTTCAGAGTCGTAGGAAATGGGTTCACAGTGAGCAATGATACAATGATACAAAAATCACTAATCTTTGAGAAGCAAGAGTTTGCCCAACTGTTAACAGTAACTGTGATAGATAATGGCCTCTTTGCTATGTCACAGCGGGAGTTCACCTGCAGGCCCTGAGGCAGGGAAGTTTCCAATGTAGCCTGCCATCTTGGATTTCTCTCTGGATCCCTGCCCCTATCTTCTAAGCACAATAATTTATATCTTGTTTCTGTTCATAGTGCATTATGTCACAATAATTTTTGAATGTTTACCATGTTTTCAAGATTTTGAAACTTACCAGGACACAAGACAGGTAATATTTGTGCTTATGTTAGTACCTGTGCCATTCAAACTTCCCATCAGGGAAGGACTTCTTTCCACTGATGCTGCTTTGTCAAAACTGACAGCCACTTCAAGGAAGGCCTCATCTGAAGAGTCAGCTACTCCAAGATTTTGGCCTTTGTGGGCTGGTTCATATCTGAAGACTTATGAGACAGGGCTATAAAGGCTGGACTATTTCATCCAACATGGAACAACTCCCCAGACCATTGTAGCCCCAGAGACACCTGTGAGAGTGGCCAACCTTTTATCAGTCTCCACTGCACCTTTACCTCTCCCTCTTCCCAACCTTGTTTCATTCCCTTGTCATAGGTGATGTTAAACCTAAAGGCACTCCCTAATAAGCATCTTGTCTCCTTGCCAACTTCTTGGTTTCAGAACCCCTCTGGGGAACCCTACCCGACACACTGCTGCTTAGAAAACCTAAGCAGGAAAAGATGGTCTTTGGGCTTTTTGTTGTTGTTGTTGTTGTTGTTGGCTTTTGTGTTTTGTTTTGTTGTCATTTGTTTCCTTCCTTCTAGTAAATTCCCTCTAACAGTCTATTTTGGAAGTATTCCAGTTAGCTGTCAATTTAGTTGATGGTTAAGCACCTCCCAGGAGTGCATTTTAATGACGAGATTTTTGAAGATCTATTGCCTTCAAAACCCAAAGGAATGAAGCAAAAATAATAGGGAAAAAAAAGCGGTAGGAGTTAATATTTTGATCCAGGCAAATTCTTTTTTTTTTTTTTAACGTTTATTTTTTTTTGAGACAGAGAGAGACAGAGCATGAATGGAGGAGGATCAGAAAGAGGGAGACACAGAATCTGAAACAGGCTCCAGGCTCTGAGCTGGCAGCACAGAGCCCGGCGCAGGGCTCAAACTCATGGACCGCGATATCACGACCTGAGCCGAAGTCGGGCGCTTAACTGACTGAGCCACCCAGGTGCCCCGATTCAGGCAAATTCTTAATATCAGCTGTATGATATCATTAAGGAACATATAAACACCAGGAATACCAATGCTCAGGTGGTCTCTGACCTCAAAATTAACTTATGAAAACAACCAAGAGCAACATAATATAACACATAATAATACACCAAATGAATCTCTACATTCAAGGATCTACTTGTCTTATTCCCTAAGTATTTGAAAGGAATTATACCTAAAACCAGTCATTCACTGAAGACTTCACCATCCTAACCTCTTCCTAAAACACAGTTATGAGGATATTCTATTGTTAGTTTAGAAATTGGACTGGATTACAGATGCTAGAATGCTTGCTGGCTTCTATAATTCTCATTAACAACCTTCCTAGAATTGTCATCAGTAACGACCAGAAATTAGACCCAGGGGACAAGTCACATGGTTCCATAATTTGGCCTGTACCAAATGCCATTTATAGACTTTACAAAAATCATATAAAAGTTACTTAAAGTTAAAATGATTTGAGAATTTTTAAGAGCTTTGTAAGTATTTCCAATATGTCTATATTCCCCTTTAATACTAATATGTTAAATTCTCCGTAACATCCTAAAAGAACAAAATCCAATCCTAGGTAATCATGAACGAACCATAAAAAGCAAACCAACCCAAAACTACTGTTTTAATTATTAATTGATGACTTCAAGGCCATAGGAATGGAGGGAAATGTGGAGGGAAATCTAATTTACTTCTGACAGTATTTGTTCTTCTAAACAAGAACACTCTCCTCTTAAACGTGTTCCTTTCTTTCACCATTTTACTTTTCCTTCTGCCTTCTCCTCCTTGTCTTTTTGCTTCCTTCTTACTAGGCCACAGATGCTGGGAAGTTTGCGCTGTAGCAGAGCAACTAACGTGTTTGTTCATAACCCAGTATTTTCTTACACAGGTTGTGAACAAAAAGATGTGCCTGCCTTGCTTTCCGTGCCCCAATTAACTGAGTTCCTAATTCAATTAAGCAGCGCACAGGTGGGTCCTAAGTACGACACGAATCCCCAAAGACTTGCCTACCACTAGCTTCACAAACAAGTCTATTACATATTGCTTAGAAGAGGCCACTGGAAAATGGAAAGAACTATAATTGGTAAGTATATTTATTTGTAAGCAATGGTATCACAGTAGCAGAAAAGGGAAAAAAAAAATCACCCTTTACTGAGGTTAACTTACAGGTCACAGGGTTGTCTTTGCAGCCTCTCTATACCCTACGATAAAATTCAAAGATAGCAAATTCAGAGAGACTTTTCAACCATCTGACACCAGAATTGTGTACATTTTATTTCCAGGAATGTGACTGATTTTAAATTATATTTCATTGATTTTTTGAGAATTCATGGGTAATCTTTAGTAATGAATTTAAATGACTTTGAAGATTTTTGAAGATGTTAATGTATGCAAAGCAACAGTGGACTAGTTTATCATACATTCGTGTGTGTACTTATGTATACTTTAGATTTGTGTCTTTTTTTTTTAAGTGTATTTCTTTTGAAAGAGAGAGAGCAGGCGAGGGGCAGAGAGAAAGAATCCCAGGCAGGCTCTGTGGTGTCAGCTCAGAGTCCCAAACGGGACTCAAACTCAGGAACAGTGAGATCGTGACCTGAGCCAAAACCAAGAGTCAGACGCTTAACCAACTGAGCCACCCAAGTGATGCTAGGTTTGCATCTTTCATGTAGTTTAAATACCAGAAGTGTTTAGGACTTGGTCTGTTATTTCAATATATCTGTCCAATTATTTTTACTAACAGCAAATCATTCACTTTAGGGTAGAGTTGGCCCCAAAATGTTATAAACTATCATAGAAATAGTCTTCCTTTTAAAAAAATTACCTTTGAGAATAATTAGTACATTAGAACTACTGACTAGCATAATGAAAAAAGACCAAGGCTAGAAGGCCAAGGATTTTATATATAAACTCTCAACCTTAAAAATGTCTCTTCTGCTACATCCTTTTTTTTTTCCTACAGCCTCAAATATCCTCATCAGTACAATTTAAAAATTTTTAATGCATTAAATTAGCTTGAAGTTCCCTTGGTTCCTTCCAAAAATGTCATTATTCCAGTGTATCATTTTAATCTATTTTAGGCTATTCTAAATATCTATTGTTTCTCGGATCTATAAATAAAATATGTAAAACAGAGCAGTTTGGATTCAGCGTGTTCCATGATTTCTATGCATACACACAGCTCTTCAGTGACGTGTGCCCTGGCTATAGGGAATAAAATGTTTTCTCTTATTGTAAAAAATCGTGATGTTCCGTTTTTTTGTATATCGAGAAGAATGTGTGATCAAGCAATAAAAATTCATTACATTGAGACACTTAACTTTTCTCGCAATAATTGTTAAAAAGCCGAGCTTTTGATACTGGCTAGCACGTGAGTCAATAGATTTTTTTGTAAAATTCTCTGATGCTCTTCGAAAAAAAATGTAAGTGGCATATATATATATATATAACTGACTGAAGCCACTTAACTTTCAAAAATATGTTTCGCAGATGTTTTCAAAGAAAGCATGCTATAAGCATTTTTCAGTGTAAAAAAAAAATGAAATATTTGCTTTTATGTGGCAAAAGATGAAGTCATTTACTAAAGTATTCCAACATAATATCATTTTTACTTGAAATTTCAAAATTCCAAGGAACAAGACAGATTTTTTTCAACGGTTATTATATTCGCAGCTAATGTACTAAAAATCATTAGTTGGACATGCATAATAGGAAAGTATGTTACATATCATTAAAATAGTATTCTTAGTGAATTAGAGATAGAATTCTATTAATTTCACTTGGTTCTTCAGGTAATTTCTAGAATCAGTAGGATATTTGATGTTGAAGAAGTGAGTCTTACCTACTCTCAAGTTAAAAAATAGGTGTGGATGGACGCCTGCATGGCTCAGTCGGTTAAGTGTCTGACTTCAGCTCAGGTCATGATCTCACGGTTCATGGGTTCTAGAGCCAAGTCAGGTTCTGTGCTGAGAACTCGGAGCCTGGAGCCTGCTTCGGATTCTGTCTCCTTGTCTCTCTGCCCCTCCCCCACTCACGCTCTGTCTCTCTCTCAAAAATAAATAAACATTAAAAAAAATTTTTCAAAAAGTGTGGAAAAATCAATCCAAAAAGTGTTGACGGCATTTTTGAAGTTTTACTTTGGAAACAATCTCAAGCTGATTTGTATACAAACCCAACAGAATCCAATGATAAATAACCAGCAGGTTGAACAAGCAAGATGACTGATATAATCATAAAACACATGTTTTTTTGTTGTTTTGTTTACTTTTTGTCTTCCACTGCCCATTTAAAATGCATGCCCTGAATGTAGTTTCCCTCTACTCACGGATAAAAACGCAGCTGGGCCCTATGACAATCACGTTCATGATTTGGAAAAGAGTTCATTCTATGCTCACTTTCAGTCGTTAATACAGTCTCTTCAGTAACCAGAAGGTTCATTCCCACATTTTAATAAACACAGCAATGAAGGATGAGTTAAGTCCTCTCCCACCCACCTCAGAAATCTGTCCACTTCAGGCTGAAAATCTTGAGAAAAGGAAAAGAAGCGTCCATACATGAAATCATCTCCTTTGCCTCTCCTCCGTCTCACAAACATGCTTAGCTTGGATCATCCTCAGCTTGGTCGTCAGTGGTCCAGTCAGACCGCTGAAGATCTCTCGACCTGGGTGGGTCCATCTTTAACCAAGTGACCGTGTCTCTATTCCGGGGGGTATCCAAAAGTCTTCCCACCATCCTCTACCAGCCTGCACAATCCTGTAAAATCCTCTACAAAGCCTTCAATCTGAGTGGATTGCCAGAGTTCTCAGTCCTTTTAGGAAACACAATTTTACAAAACCTTAGATATCACTATATAGCTTATATTATTTCAATCAGCCCCCATAAAAAGCTACCCTGATGGGTTCGAGGAGAGGGAAATGCAAGGAGCAGGAGTGGGGCTCATGGTATGGCTTCCTCTCAAGAGCTCCTTACAAAATCCTCACTCTCCACCATTTTAAATTACATGCACATGCAGAGAGAGAGATTATTATGTACCAATTTTATTATTATATAACTGTTATCATACACTACTTTTCATAGACATATAGATATAGATACAGATATAGATACAGATATAGATACAGATATAGATAGATACAAACATATACACACACACTAGTACATGTATTCAAGTGTCCTGGGACAATTTATATAATATCCCCCTATGGTGATTTGTGTCTCATATGCTTTGGAGTCCAATATCTTTCTCATTATCCCTAGCCAAAACAAAAGCAAGGGGACCACTTCTAAATACTGTATCAGTCACCTACTACCATAATAAAGCTGCATTCCACACCACCACAAAACTCTTTAATAATATAATCATGTTCCCATTGGTGTGTGCAAGCTTTCTGGGGTTTCGCTGATTTTGGGGGTGGGCTACCCATGGCTTGGCTGCGAGCTCCAGGTAGAAGCCAAGTCTATTCAGTGTGCCTCCTTGTCTGGTCTTGGGACCAGCAGACCAGCTGGGGCATGTTCTTGACATGACCACAGACAAAGCACAGGAAAGCAAGACCAAATACTCAAAGCACATTTCGAGCCCTTGCTCATGTCATGTTTTCTAACATTAAATTGACCAAAACAAGTCTTCAATAGGGAAATATCTCCATCTCTAATGAGAGGGACATCAAAGTCACGTGGATAAAGACAAAGGGAAGAATGAAGAATATGAACAGCAATTCAACCTACCAGTTGTCTCTGAAAGCTGTGACAGCCTGAAGTGTCAACTCACTCTTTGATGTCACTTCAGCAATAGGCATGGCTGACATCTTCAGAGAAGAAGATAAACTATAGAAATTGGATAGTCTATGCATTTCATCCTAGTTCGATAGATATTTTTTAAATGTTTACTTTTTTTTTAATTTTTTTTTCAACGTTTATTTATTTTTGGGACAGAGAGAGACAGAGCATGAACGGGGGAGGGGCAGAGAGAGAGGGAGACACAGATTCGGAAACAGGCTCCAGGCTCTGAGCCATCAGCCCAGAGCCTGATGCGGGGCTCGAACTCACGGACCGCGATATCGTGACCTGGCTGAAGTCGGACGCTTAACCGACTGCGCCACCCAGGCGCCCCTAAATGTTTACTTTTTAATATTTATTTTGAGACAGAGAGAGAGAGAGAGAAGTGGGGGGCAGAGAGAGAGAATCCCACTCAGGCTCTGCACTGTTAGCTATAAACTACTGACTTTATAGAGGTTCCCCCAAATTGTCTACAAATGTCTTTTTGCTGTTCCAGGATTCGAGGCAGGATATCACAATGCATTCAGAGGTTTCTTCTTGGTCTTCTAAAATCAGTGACAGCTCCTAATATTTTCTTATCTTTCAGAAACGTGACACTTTTGAAGAGCACTGGTCAGGCGTTTTGTAAAATGTCTCGCAACTTGGGTTTGTCCACTGTTTTCTCAAAATTTAACAGAGGTTGTCAATTTTAGGAGAGAATGTCACAGAAATTACGTGCCCTTCTCATCACATAATATTGGGAGTACATTATATGCACACATCTTATTTCAGGTGGTGTTAATATTGATGATTTGGTAAAGATAGTATCTCCCAGTTCCACTGTAAAATTAATATTTTTTTCCTGTCCATGCTGTTTTCACTGGAAATGGTCACTAAGCCCAGTCCATTCTCAAGGATAGAGTAATGAAGCTCCACTTCCTGGAAAGAAGAGTATCAAAGTATCTGGGACATGTATTAAAAGCATCACAGTAAACAAATATTTGGGGGAAGAGACTCTGAGACTATAATGTTTCTCCTTAAACATTAGCTTGATGATTTTAGCATTCATGAGTAGATCATGCCTGCTTCAACTGCTATCGTAATGTTCTAATGATGATTTTCATTCCCCTTATCCTTTGTACATTCATTGGACAGAAATCTTTTGTAAGTAGGAGTTGTTCCTTCTCCCCTATTTATTTCCTTATTTATTCACTCAGTCACTAATTTATGTCAGTACAGACTCGTGAATATTTATTTCATTTGGAGGGTTAAAATCCAAATACATTTCATTAGGTAATTTGTTACTTAACTTGTTCCATATTTAATCACTAACATCTCTTTCAGGCTTTTTCTTACGTTCTTTAGGCATGCCCATCTTTATTTTCTCCTTCCTTCTCAAAAAAAAACATTCTTAATTTCTGGTACCATAAGACACTCCAGGCTCATTTTGTATTTTCCCTGCCTCGACTCCATTTCTCCAAGAAGCTCTTCTCTCTTGTATCCAAAGACGGTCTTTAGAAAGCAAGATCAGTGTACTCACTGCTAAACATGCTTAATTTTATAGACAACAATCATTTTCACAAAATCATGACATTTCACTAACTTTATAACCTGTCCATGTTTCTTTTTCATTTCTTTCTCTTCGTCTTTGTGCTACTCACTTTTCAGTATTCTCCCCTGATGTGTGATGCCAGAGCACACGAATTCATCTTGTGAAAATAAAAGAAAATGGAGGGCAGGCTTGAACACCTTCCAAGCAGGCAAAGTCATTTAAGCTACATAAGCAAAATTTTATCTAACCTATTTTATGAACATAAACAAAACTTAACTTGGGTCATTTCTTATAAATGCCTATGATAATCATAAAAGAAACATAGGTCACTTTCCTTTTTTTCCTGGCTTTTTGCTTTTTAAATTTTTTTTAATATAATTTATTATCAAGTTAGCTAACATACAGTGTATACAGGATGCTCTTGGTTTTGGGGGTAGATTCCCATGATTCATTGCTTACATACAATACCCAATGCTCATCCCAATAAGTGCCCTCCTCAATACTCATCATCCATTTCCTAAAAAGATATACGACAATCATTTTTAACATATGCCTTGCCATCTGGACACACCTATTATAATAACCAATCATTGTAAAGGTTCAACAACTTCCTCATTTTAATTTTATAAGATAGCCTGTAATGTCATGCTTCTGAGCTTCAACTCAGTTTGGATTAGAAGATTCCCTGGTTGTAAACTGTTCTTTTACACACCATCAAGTCTTCGTAAATACTGTTTTACTGATCTGGTTTTAATTTGCATTGTTTCTAGATTTTTGACAACCTTACTTTTGGATTTACTTTTATTTATTCTGTCTAAAGATTCTGTACATTCTGAAAGGCTCATCACTCCCTCCATGTCGGCTCTTTTCTCCTTAGTATCTGTCTTAGAAAGCTTTGTCCACCTCACAGATTCACAATCCACCTACAATGTTGACCTCTTTCTATTTCCAAATTGCCTATCTACAGATCCCTCTTTCATGCCTAAGTTGGTTCAAATGTAGTACATTCCATATTCATCTTCATATGTCATCAATAATACTCCATTTATTACCACTAGAATTTCCATGTTGATTCCAAAGAGGGCTATCTTTGAAAGAAGGATTTGCAGAGGATTCTTCTTTCCCCTCCCCTTTCTTTATATTCTTTTTTTTCTTTCTTTCTATTCTTGCATGATGTCAGCTATCAATAAGAGAATAATAAATCTGCCTACAGCTGGATGAAAGCCTTTGCTCTATAACCCGGGTCCTTAGGAGAGCCAAAAATATTAGAAAAAGACAAAATTCTGGAATTGTTTCACATATAAATGTCACATTAGTCAAGATATAGATTCAAATACCACTATAACAAAACTCAAATTAATGGTTTAAACTAGATAGTAATTTATCTGTCTCTGACATAAATTTTGAGATCCAGGGAAACCCAAAGGTTCTTCTTCATCAGGACATCGAACAACCCTGGTTCCACCTCCGCTAGGGATGCTCTGAAATCTTTGGAGTCAACCACATGATTCAAGGTTGCTCAACATCATGTCTACATTCCAGGGGGCAAAGAAGGCGAGGGCCGTCTTTTTCCCTTTAAAAAGCACAACATCTCTTCTTCCTCATCTATATCTTCCAGAAACACCCAAACCTCTATTTTCTCTTTGATATGTCTCCTCTCTTCCATACTTACTCAGGTTCTCCTCTCCTTAACTTTCAAAACCTCATTCATGGGTAATTTTAGCATGCTACAAATCACACTCCCTGTGTGGAGGATTTTCTAAGCGTGGTCACTAGTGAGTTCTAATCTTTTTCTGCAGAACAAATGATATGTAACATTAATCTGACTACACACTCCAATGGATGTAAATCGTGTGAAATTATAGAAAAAAAACTGTAACTCCACTTTTGTTTCATTCCCCCAATAAATTTCACCAAAATTTAAGAATTTTCTTGATTCCATGAAATTATTTAAAAATTACTATAGAAAAAATTTTAATAAAATATTGTGATGGAATATAATTGCTTCATATATTAATAACAAATTCCTCATGATGTGTCATCAGGTCATCCTTGGGTTGAAAGCCCCTGTTTTCACAGTGAAACAATACGGTTGACATTGTTTCTCTACACAAAACATACCAGGGCTCCTGGGTGGCTCAGTCGGGTAAGAGTCCAACATCAGATCAGGTCATGATCCCGCGGCTCATGAGTTTGAGCCCCGCAACGTCAGTCAGGCTGTGTGCTGACAGCTCAGAGCCTGGAGCCTCCTTCAGATTCTGTGTCTCCCTCTCTCTCTGCCCTACCCCCACTCATGCTCCACCTCTCTCAAAAATAAATAAGCATTAACAAAATTTAATTAAGAAAAACATCAATTGCTTCTCATTGTCTGGAGCTTGGAACTAAACTCTTTCACCTGGTTTTCATACTTTTGCATTTAGAGCTTGCTACTGGCTAAAAATTCTACATGGCTCTTCAATCAACAACTTCTTCTAGCCTATAGCAGTTATTTTCCGTGTCTGAGCTTTTCTTTGGACTGCATTGTTTGCTCACTGGCACAGGGGTATGTGAAATTGGCCCCATGGAATATCATACTTGTTTTTTAGCAGCCATCCTATTACAGTCCTAAGTCCACCAACAAAAATGTATGCTTACCTACAGAACCAAAGACACACAGTCTTTTGATAAATCCCTGTTGTTGTTGTTGTTTATCACAGAAACTTCTGTTTTCTTGCCTGCCTAGTTTTGTTTTTCCTGTATTCTGAGTAGCCAATGACCTTACCTTCCTCTCCAAAGATGTCCCGCTGCTTAAGGCAGCACATGAAATAAGAAGATAATGGTAATTTCTTCCCAACTCTCCATTTGTCCTTATCCTCTTCATATTAATAATGGGAAAGATTTTCCCCTTAAAAATACTTTCTATTTCCCTATATTTTGATATACATTATGAGTCAAGGTATCACACAACGGGGATTAGATTTATGTAAAGATAAGCTAGTGAAGATCATGACTTACTTCTAACTTATGATCCCCTGTGGAATTTTAAGCATTCAGCACTATTTAGCTCCTAATTGGGTTAAACTAGAAATCACATTCATTTTCAATTTATCTCAAAACAAAAGCATTTATTTATATCTTTACCTTAGAGTTTTATTTTTTATTTATTTATTTATTTATTTATTTTTTAATGTGTATTTATTTTTGGGAGAGAGAGAGAGAGAGCCAGCATGAGCTGGGAGGGGCAGAGAAGGAGACACAGAATCCGAAGCAGGCTCCAGGCTCTGAGCTGTTGGCACAAAACCCGATGTTGTGGGGCTCAAACTCGTGAACCACGAGATCATGACCTGAGCTGAAGTCAGATGCTTAACCGACTGAGCCAGCCAGCACTCCTAGAGTTTTCCTTTTAAGCTTCACTTTCCATGTTATTTTTATAAGGATCACTATCTCCTTAAAAACCTACATACGTGTCACTTTGACTTTGTTTCACCAGATAAATAATAGAAGGTATAAATATGAACTAGAAGGTACATACATACATATATTTGCACTCTGCCTGTCACTTCTTGCCACTTTCCACAGTTTATCAGGAGCTGCTCCACTGCTATAGTGCTTCCAAGCTTGTCATGTGTCATTTTTCAGTTGCCATTCATAATATGGCACCATTTTCTGTATTAACACTTAACTGTCGAGGTGTTATGCAACATAATCACATTCCTCCAACATAAAACTCTCACCTCCATGGCCAGTTTAAATCAACAGGGTCAAGGGTGAAGCCTGGTTTGGTCTGGATAAGAAGAAAGAGAGAGGGAAATAAACATGAAAATTAAGAAGAAGGAAAGAGGGAAATAAACACAAAAATTAAGCATTCTGGGTCCAGCCGTAAAATTAATGTCCTTGCATTCCAAAGCACATTTGGCAAAATATAATTATCTGTTACTCTTTCTAGGATCCCCTGTCCATAGTCATAATCCAGGAACATTCTGAGCTCTCTGCAAAATGGAAGACTTAGATCAATGGTCTGACAGTAATTTATAGATGTTATTTGCTGATTGGAGTCTGCAAAGCCTATATAATCGGTGCACATAATTGAATAAGTCTACAATCGTCATCAGTTTGTCCTCCTTTCAAAACCATAAACACCTCTATATTATTATCATGCTTAGGTGTGAGATGCATCATCCTTTGTTCAAAAGAGCATTATAAGAAAGATTGAAAAATCAGCTGGTTTCGGCAAAATCTGCTTGTTGTCTTGGAAATTTCTCCCTAAATTCTTCCTGTGATCTCCTAGCATTTAATGACCTTCACTACAAGCATCAAGGTCTTTCTTTACAGGCAGGTGGGACCAAATACTCTGTATCACCCCCATATCTAAAATCATGAGACCTAATGAATACTAAGGTTGCATAGATCCTACATGAAACCATGTAGAGAGTACAGACGCTATGAGAAAATAAAAATATAGGAAAAGCCACCATCACATACATTAGATAAGGAAATACAAAATGATGTTCCACTCAAGTGATGTAAAATCCTAGGAATCTTATAAATTTAAATTTCTGAAGCTAAGAAAGGACTCTCACAAACATGGCACAATCCAATTAAACCATCAAATGCTGACTGTTCTCAGAAAGAATATCAATGTTCTCACTGTCCAGGAGAAAATGATACAGAAGTGACAACTGATAGATGGTTTTCAGAGATTAGTAAAGTCAACCGGCAACACTTTAGCATATTTATTAAAGTTCCATCTTATTCTTGGTCAAGAAAAAGAACAGATTTGGGGTTTTGTGGGTTTTTTTTTTTTCAAAATAGAAACTCAATGCAAGACATAGGAAAGAGAAAAAGTAGCCTCTGGAGAAGAGAAGTATAAAAACATAAAAAGGGGAGGGTTTGGTGGGAGCTTGTAAAATGAATAGAGCAATGAAGCTAAGCCATAACACAGAAAGATGGTAAATTTTGATATATCATGTTTTGGCCAGCAATGGAAGTTGGCTTACTGGGGAAGAGACAAAGATGGCCCTGGGGAGTAATAGAAGCAAAGAAGCGGAGAAAGAAAATATGCTGTGTATAGTCTCATAGTTTGGAATCTGAGCTTAATTTTTAAAAAGTCAGGTTTCATAAGACAGAGATGTACAGAAGCAAATAAAATTTTCTAACATACAAGCGAGTATATCTGAAACTCTGCTCCTTTTGTTTTTTATTAAATCCAATCTTGAGTCAGATACTTAATTCTAGATTTCACTACAACAATACAAAATTTTTAAGCCAAAGAAAACCTCCCCTCAGCATTTTCAGGAAGACTTAGGAGATGTATATAAAGGCACTGTGGCTATCATTTATTGAATGCTGATGAATCGGAAGAGAAATTCATGACTGTATTATCAAATCACTCTGGTTCAGCATGGTCAAGAAATAAAATCTGTAGACTTTCTTAATAGATACTAACCGTCCTTAATGCTCAGACTGCCAGTTAATAGCTAAACGTGGTTACTATACTTATCACTGCTTTACGATTCCTACATTCCTACCACTTTTTCCAGCCGCAAGACCCACCTGCAACCTAAATATACTTTCTTGTCTTTTCTTCTCTGCTGACAACTACAATTCCACCCCAGTAGTATTTCCTGTCTCAGGGTTGGAACACCCAGTCCTTGCTTGATGCTCCACACTGACACTAACAGCCAGCCAGCCACTGCGTAGGTGAGCATGTGATAAATATTTAGTC
Organism: Prionailurus bengalensis; assembly: GCF_016509475.1. NCBI lineage: Eukaryota > Metazoa > Chordata > Mammalia > Carnivora > Felidae > Prionailurus > Prionailurus bengalensis. The sequence continues at coordinate 231,154,315 of NC_057343.1, forward strand.
CAATTTAGATAGTCGGACAAAGACTAGTATTCCTATACCATCTGCCACCAGATAAACGGAATTTCTTTTACAAAAGGTTTAGTTTAATACTCGTCGTCCATGTGAACTTCAAATCTTTGTACTAATTATTATTCAGGGTTTGGTAACATTGAAAATCAAATGTCATCATCTACATTTGAACTTAACTATACACCATGAGTATTATTCCATTTTGTAGTAACTTTACTTCCTTATCACCTAAGTTAGTAATCTATTGTTATGTAACAAAGTACCATAAAATTTGTCAGACTAAGGGAACATGTATTTCTTTTTTTTTCTAATTTTTTTTAACGTTTATTTATTTTTGAGAGAAAGAGAGAGAGAGCACGAGCTGGGGAGAGGAAGTCACAGAATCTGAAGCAGGCTCCAGGCTCCGAGCTGTCAGCACAGAGCCTGATGTGGAGCTTGAACCCAGGAACCATGAGATCATGACCTGAACCGAAGTCTGGCACTTAACCGACTGAGCCACCCAGGTGCCCCGGGAACATGTATTTCTTATATCAGAGTTTCTGTGAATCAAGAATCTGGGCACCTTTTTTCCCGGTGCCACTGACTCCATGTGTCATTGGCCTGCAAGCCAAGAGCCAGCCAGGGCTCATCTGAAGACTCAACTGGGGAAAGATTGACTTCTGAGCTCACAAGGTTGTGGGCCACACTCATTTTCTTAGTTTGTCACAGGCTGCTGACTGAAGGTCTTCCTAGTGGTCTCTGTAGCACTACAGAGGGAAGCTCACACAGGCAATTGCCTTCCATCAGAGTGAGTAAGCAAAGGAGAAAGAGAGGGTGTGCAAAATGTCTCTTTATAACCCAACCCCAGAAGTAACACTCTTCCCCCGACCCCCGCCATATTCTAATTGTCACTAGTGGGTCACCAGGTCTAGCTAACACTTGAGGGAAGATTACAAAACACATGACAACCAAGAAAAGGAGATCTCTGGGGGCCATTTTAGGGGCTGCCTACCACCACATCACATTTAACCGCTGATTCCCTGACTCCCTGTAGTAGACAAAAACTAAAATGACCCCAATGACTTTGGCCAGTATAACATCCTCCCCTTTGAGTATGGATACAATATGATGAGATACCAATCTCACGAATATGTTCTGTGAGAGATTTGAATATAAGGAGGGAGATTATCTGTGTGGACCTGCATGAACACATGAGCCCTTTAAAAACAGAGAATTTTCCCCATTAGGTGAGGGAAGAAAAAGACACAGAGAGTACAAGGTTGGGACAGACTTAAAGCACAGGTGATTATTGATGTTGACTTTGAAGATGAAGGGGTCATATAGAAAGGGACAGAGAATAAGGAGCCCAGGCTCACAGCCAGCAAGAGAGCAGGGATCTCAATCTTCTTGCCACAAGGAAATGAATTCCTCTAATATCGAGAATGTGCTTAGAAGCAGCTATTCTCCAGAACCTCCCAGTGAGAACTTACCTCAGCCAACATTTTGACTTCAACCTTGAGATCCCCACAGCAGAGAACCCACTCACATTGTGCCAGACTTTGGACTTGCAGACTGTGAGATGATAAATGGATGTTGCTTTAAGCCATTTAGTTTGGGGTAATTTATAATGCAGAAAAAACAATTAATCTATACATGTAACCAACATTAGTGTTCTGTGGCAAGCTCCCCCTAAAGATTCTTGAGTGTTAAGATAATCTTATACAAACATAAGCATCTATGTAGTGGATTCTTCCTTTTGGATGTTTTTAACAGTATTACTGTTACACACACACACACACACGAATATATATGAGTGCATATATATGATAATATACTATAAATTATATAAATATATATTTAATTATTTTTTACTTACCTCCAGGAACTGCTTGTTCATTTACAGATTGGATCTTCCCCCAAGTTCACAGCCATTAATCTAAATTAGTATTCCTCTAAGTTGTGTGGGTGGTTGACAGCAAAGTCAAAAATATTTTCATGATCATACACAGACTTTCGTTGCATTCTTCACTCTCACGCTCTCACAAGTGGAGATTTCCAAAAACTACATAAGGTGTGTAATCACCACAGACCGAACGTAGAAGCAGCCGTGACCATCCAGGTATCTTCTAGTTAGTCAGGCACGAAAGAGGTTTTCAAAATGAAAACAATGCCATTCTTCTTGCTGTTATTTCTCATCTTGAAAGACATAATTCTTTGCTCTAAAATTATTTGTATCTTAGTATTATTTACTATCATTATTTGTGTAGTGGATTTAATATTATTTTTAAATAATTCACTATTATAATTACCTTTTTCAATTTAATTTTTTATCTTTTTATTTCTTTAATGCTTGTTTATTTTTGAGAGAGAGACAGACAGACAGACAGACAGAATGCGAGCAGGAGAGGGGCAGAGAGAGAGGGAGACACAGAGTCCAAAGCAGGCTCCAGGCTCCAGGCTCCAAGCTGTCAACACAGAGCCTGACACGGGGCTCAAGCTCACAGACCATGACATCATGACCTGAGCAGAAGTCAGACGCTTAATTCACTGAGCCACCCAGGTGCTCTTAACTTAAAATGTTTAATGAATTCATACATAATGATTTTCATGTTTCCTCAATATTAATAGTTTATATGGCAAATATTGTTAGGTATAAACCATTTAAATGAAAGTTCCTTGGCTTTTCCATGATTTTTAAAAGGGTAAAGTAATTCTGAGACAAACAGTAAGAACTCCTAACCTATACCTTTCCTTTTTGTAGGCACTTTGATACTTCACTGTGGATGAACCACATTTTATACTGGAGTAAATGTTGATTTTGTGGCAGTAAATTCCTACACCTTTTTGTCTCAAAATATTCTAGCAAACGGTAGAACCTAAAATATACATGCCTTCGATCCAGCAGCCCCACTTCTGGGAAACTAGTCCAGGGTAAGCAGAGGAAAGAGGAAGGAAAATGTAGTAGCTTAGTAATCAGCTTACCCTCCAGGTAACAAAGACACCCAAAAGATCAGTGCATTAACACGTAACAGGTTTAAGTTGCATTCACGCAGCATGTCCACAAAGAGACAGAGGGGATTTAGGTCCAACAGGGCCAAGAAAAAAAATTTTTTTTTTAAAAAAACTGTTCTAGGTATTAGACTATTTATAAATGTATGGGGTCAATTGTGCAAAATATAAGACACTAGCACTAACACTAACAATACTCAAATACACCACATTAGCGTTGTGATAAAAACTAGATTACTTTATGTGGAAATGATTAGAAAGAAGTCATAAAAACATTTTTAGGGATTGCTTTTAAGGCAGTTTAAGGTGGAAGTCTATTACTGTCAATTGTTTATTCTCTTATTTTGTCAACCTCAATATCTTTTCTTTCTCTTTGTATATAATTCTGCAAGATGTACTCATACTTGTCTTTTCTATCAGTTAAATTTTAAGAGAAATATGTTTTAGACAGAAGGCTTTGGATGATGCTCAAAATAACATTTCTGTGAAGTTTCTTTGACAAATAATTAAATTTGAAGTGTGTATTTAAGTTTCAGGTGGGCAATTGCTGCCTACTAGATTTTTTTAGCCAATAAAGCACAAGCAAGTTGTACAGATGACAGATCTAAAAGTTCATAACTTTTTTTCATCTAGCAGTCTATCACAGAGAGAAGGAAAAGTGGTTGACATATTTTTGGACAGTGATAAGATTTTCAGAACATGAGATTTTCAATTAGTTTTCAAACTAACATTCCACTTTTAAAGGTGAAGAAAGATATCAACGAGGTTTTTCCTGAGACTTTGAGTATATGAATTAGATGCTCAAATCTGAGTAATCCACCAGCCACACTTACATAAATCAAAAATATATAGGGGCTCATGGGTGGCTCAGTTGGTTAAGCGTCCGACTTCAGCTCAGGTCACGATCTCGCAGTCCGTGAGTTCGAGCCCTGCGTCCGGCTCTGGGCTGATGGCTCGGAGCCTGGAGCCTGCTTCCGATTCTGTGTCTCCCTCTCTCTGTGCCCCTCCCCCGTTCATTCTCTGTCTCTCTCTGTCCCAAAAATAAATAAACGTTAATATATATATATATATAACCCCCAAATAATGCTAGATTTCCAAATCAACTTTTATATCAAATTACTCTTATGACGAAAAATTATCCCTTTCTCCATTGCTGGGGAAATGGGGAATTGTTGCTCAAGGAATATAAAGTTTCAGTTATGTAAGATGAGTAACTTCTGAATACCTGGCATACAACATTACGTGGATAGGTAACAACACAACACTTCACACTTAAAATTTTGTTGAGGGTAGATCTCATGTTCATCTCACTACTGTAAAATTTAAAAAAAAAAATCAAAGCTACAGAAAAACTTCTTTTTTCTGTAAAGCAACCAAAGTATTTCATTTGAGTCTTAGGGACTGTAATCCAGAAGATACAAAATTAACCAAAATTGAAAGTGAGTTCTGAACTGTGAGCGGGAAGCACAGGCTTCTAAAGGTGAAATCCACAAGGTTACATAAATTGTTTTGGAAGAATTATGATTGGTGCTAGCAGAATTTAAGTACCTGATACACCATTGGCTACAGAGAAACTATTTTACACATGCAAGAACTTGCAGAATTCTACACCCAGGAGTCCTCCTTGAGGAGTCTACCAGATCAGGAGCTTCGTCCAGCAAGGATGTAGTAAAGAAACTTCAGCAAAGGCCTAATAGTGAGCAATTTAATTTATATGTACCCAAGATTAAAACAAAGTGGCATAGTGGTGGAAAACTAGCATACCGAGGTAGCACGTTGTGACAAAGTAGTAATAACAGAACCAAAAATGAGAGAAGGAAGAAAGAGGAAATCAAAATATGATTGATACCTGATTGTTGTACAAGAAATACTGTTAAGGGATAGCATTAAATACTGTTAACCTGGGTGGTGAAATAGTAAAAAAAAAAAAAAATAGTAAAAAGTAAAATAGTAAAAAGGGAAACATAGCAAATGTAACAGAAGACATGTCTAGTGACACTATTTTGGGGTTCCCGGACCCAATTCCAATATGGGGAAAAGGTGTTTCCCCACACACACACCAAGCAATTCTTGGACACCAGCATGACGTCTGAGAATTAAACCCAATACTGATGCCATCTTTCCAGAGCATCAGATTCCACAGGTTACGGGTTCAGTCCCACAAGACTGTGCCCTCCCCATGCCACCCCAGCTTCAGACACCAGGCCCAAGCCCCTGGCTGTCACCGGTGCTTCTGACCCACTGGCTGAGGTCAGACTGAGGGTTCCAGCTGCCTCTTCCTCAGATACTTTTAATTTGCTAGAGTGGCTCACAGAAGTCAGGAAAACATTTGCTTACATTTACCAGTTTATTAAGAAATATGATAAAGGATATGAATCAATAGGCAGATGAAGAGATACATAGGGAGAGGTATGGGAAAAGGGCAAAGAGCTTTCATGACCACACCAGGGTGCACTCTATCCAGGTTCCACACGTTCACCAACGCTGAACCTCTTTTCGAGGGTCCTTCTGGGTTTTTACGAAGGCTTCAGTGCATAGTCATGATTGACTAAATCCTTGGCCATTGGCTGATTCAATCCCCAGACTCTCTCCCCTTCCTAGAGGTCACGGGTTGGGGCTGTAAGTCCCAACCCTCTAATCACATGGTTGGTCCTCCTGGCAACCAGCCCCTACTCTTGGGTGGGGTCCAACTGTCAGCTTCATTAGTAAGGAGACACCCAGGTGATTTTTATGGCACTGAAGCCTTTCAGGAACTATGAATAAAGACCCAATGTATCCGACAAATACGTTTTGATCATAACAATGACCCCTAATATATGTTTCTTATAAATCATTAAATCACAACATACAATCATAAAATACGACACAGTTGAGATCATATATAGACATCATATAAATAAATATAAAAGGGGTTAATTCATCTATTAAAAGAAAAAAATGTTCAATTTTGCTTAAAAAGGAAGACCCAACTATCCATGCTATATGCAAGAGACACACCTAAAACAAAATAGTCTAGAAGGAGGTAAAAAAGGCCATTATCTTACTCAACAGGGAAACAGAAGAGGCACTTCCACTAAGTTCAAAACCAAGGCAAGAGTGCTCATTATCACTACTACTATTCGACAGTTTGCTGAAGATATTAACCATCACAGACAAGAGAAATCCATTAGAAGCATAAGAATCAACAATAGAGAAATAAAACTACTTCTCTTTACTGTTTTAGAGTTAAAACTCAAGAGAAGACAACTCTAGAGAAGAAAAGATCAAACTAAATAAAAAAGAAGTTAATAAGGTAACGGTTTAGAAAAGTTAACATAATAGAAACCGCTAGAATTCATAGGTACAAAAATAAATGGTTAGGAGATGTAAGAGTAGAGTTAACCCCATTTACAAAATCACCAAGGAATATCAAAGGTAAGAAGAAATGTGCAAAATATACACAGTAAAACCTTGGATTGCAAGTAACTTGTTCTGCAACTGTCCCACAAGATAAGCAAACATTTCTGGTCAATTTTAACTTGATAAACAAGCAATGTCTTGCAGTATGACTCATATGTGATGCCGAACATCACACGATCACAACTGACCCAAAGGTTCTTCTCATGCACGCATGCACGCGCATGCGCGTGCTGTGGGGTTGTGGATGATCACCTCCCATGCTTGGGTGCTCAGTCTCAGGCTGCAGTATTGGGCAGAAAGCAGTGATTTCTCAGAACATTGGAAGCTGTCCACCACTGGCTCTAGTGTACTTTTTGCCACTTCCAAGCAGCTATGGGCAGTCCTTTGCTTTTCCATACGAGAGTAAGCTCAGGAACACTTTGCTTCATTCTAGGTCAGGCTGCCTGCTGCCTACATATATGGGCCCTTTCCTCTGCTGCCTTATTGGCAGCAGGGCGTATGACGAGAGTTTATTAATACTGTACCATAGTCAACGTCCATCTGTGGGAGCATCTACAATGGCCCCCATGCAGAAAAGGAAACCATGGACAAGTACAAACGAGCATACGAGTCGCTGAATTGCAAGATTTTATAAGAAGTCTAACATCTGCATTGCCTCTGCAGAGGAGGAGGAGAAGAAGGCAGAGGAACCCCTTACTTTAAATGAAATGAGGGAGCTGTGTAAAGCGTGGGAAACAGCGTAAAATTTTGCAGAAAAGCACCACCTGAATAAGGCTAAGTTGGTGCGAGTGATGAATCTGTTTAACGAAAATGGAAGGTCACATTTCCGCGAAATCCTCAAGAGGAGGCCAAAGTGTCATTGGATAGGTTCTTTGTTAAAGTTGCACAAAAAGAAAAAGATTCCACTGAGCCAATAGATAGCAGTGATTCCGTTAGTGATAGTGAAAGTCGTCCTACACGGTAGCCCTCCTCTCTTGTCTCTCACACCAGCCGCGAAGGTTTTCAAAGGTAAGTGCAGGTTAAGTTGTTGATTTTTCTTTATATATTCTATTTTCTTTATTATTTTGTACTATATTACAGTACTATAATCATTTTTATATGAATATTTTTGGGTTGTGGAGTAAATCATCTGAGTTTCCATTATTTTTCATGGAGAAATTTGCTTTGATATACAAGTGCTTTGGATTACAAGCATGTTTCCTGAACAAATTATGCTCACAAAGCAAGGTTTTCATGTGTAAGGAAAACTCTGATGTGTATGAACAAGCATAAAAGTTGATTTTAGAAAAGTGTGGGTAGCTCTTGGATTGGATGTTTCAACATAATAAAGGCGTTAGTATTTTCTACGTTTCACACAGTTCTGTTGAAACTACTGCCATTTGACGGGGCGCCTGACTGGGTCAGTCAGTGGTGCATGTGACTCTTGATCTAGGGTTGTGAGTTTGAACCCCACATTGGGTATAGAAATTACTTAAAAATAATTTACATGTATTAATTTAATTAAATTTAATTAATTAATTAATTTAATTATTTTAATCTAATTAATCTTTAACTAATTTTAATTTATTTCTTGAAAAAATACTGTCACTTGACAAATAATTATTACAGGCAACAGCGGATGCTAACATTAGGAAGAGCTCAAGTATTAGGAGAGTCGCGATATTTACATAGCCTCAAAGTATTGCCTCACAGATCTTCACTAATTAGAAAGAGAAAACAATTTTGTTACGGTGGCTGAACTTGATAGACACCACCAGCTGATAAAAGGTAATCAGTAATAAGACAGTGACATCGTGTTCTCCCTATATCATACCCTGAAAGGGTACACATCATTCTGTGGCATTCATGTCACAATGCATAATCTGGGTTTAATTACAAAAAAGATTCAGACGACTAGGAATTTAGAGACATCCTACAATGAACCAATACTCTACAAACATGTCAGAATGGAGAAAGACAAAAAAAGAAAAGAATAGTTGACTTTGAGAGACACTAAGGAGACAGGACTAGGAAGTTCAAGGCAGGATCCACGATAAGAATCTGGACCAGTGAGGGGCGCCTGGGTGGCTCAGTCAGTTAAGCGTCCGACTTTAGCACAGGTCATGATCTCAGTCTGTGGGTTCGAGACTTTTGTTGGGCTCTGTGCTGACAGCTCAGAGCCTGGAGCTGCTTGGGATTCTGTGTCTCCCTCTCTCTCTGTCCCTCCCCGGCTCATGCTCTGTCTCTCTCTCTCTCCTTCAGAAATAAAAAACATTAAAAGAAAAAAAGAAAAAAAAAAAAAGAACCTGGACAGGTGAATGGATGTAAGCAGATCAATGGTTCAAATTTAAATAAAGTCTACAGATGAACTAGAAGCACTAGTGTGAGTGTTAATGTCCCAGTTTTAGTAATTGTACAAAGGTCAGGTAAGGTTTTAACATTTGGGACATTGTCACGTTTGGGAAATTTTCACATTTGGGAAAACTGGGCGAAGGGTATAGGGAAAGTCTTTATAACTTTTTTGTAAGTGTGAAATTATTTCAAAATAAAGTCTGAAAATGGCCTTATTTCGAAAAAAAAATGCACGATGAGGCTGCAACAAATACATTTGGAGCTGGAGTAAGGAGTAAGCAGAACCATGAAATGGATACAAACTTAAGCACCAACGGAAATTGAGAATGAGGAGAATGCTATTCAAATCAGTGGGGCAAGGATTATTTCATGTGTTTAGAAAATGCACTTGCTGTTTAGAAAGGACAAAAAAAGATTGGTTACTGCAAGATTTAAACATACAAAATTAAGTATAATTACAAAAACTATTCATAAATGTGAAGCGGAGGGCCTTTCAGAGCAGGACAGAAAATTAAACACAAAACCAGCAAATACGGAAAAAAAAAATAAGAAGAAATGAAAGACTACAAGAAAAAAAAATATATTAGCAGCCCGATAGGAGATAAAAATATGACGACAGGCTATGCATCGGTAGATCATAGAAGAATTCAATGGCAAATCAATTCACGAAATGAGGTCCAAATTCACTCAGAGTTAATAAATGAAAATAGTATCAAGACACTGCTTTTAGGAATCAAACAGGCCAAGATTAAAATAAGATGATAAATCACAGCATGTTTGAGGTGCTGGCATCCCTCGTATGGCTGATTAATTTGTCAACGGGGTGACCATTTTGGAGGACAATTTAACATCATCTAGCAGAATTTTAACAGCACATACTCTTTCTTTCAACAATTTCCCTGCCAGGAACTTACTTGTCCACTCTCAACAGTAACCCTATGGGTGTTTATTTCCTGAGAGCAGAAATTCTGAGCAGACGGATTCTGTTTATTCCCTGCCAAGGTCCTAGAAGAGCCTGGCACGTCCTTTTGATGAATGAATGAATCAGTCAATTGTAGCATTTGCTTGTCTAGCAAAAGCTAACAACAATTGTTGAATAAATCATCTATGATACTTCGTATAACATCATGCAGAGGTTTCCTTTTATACTTTAATGAGAAAGATCTGTATGGCTGATCTCCTGGATCTTCAAGTTAAAGGCAGAGAAGTTTATTAAGTATTTATTGAAAAAGCTTTACTCAATAGTGTGCCATCAATAACATTTTCTTCTTCTTATTGTTCCTTCAGCTTATAATGTAGGCTGTCTTCTCCAATCTTTGATTAAAAACTCAAACAGGTCTTCATAACTACTCCACTCCCAGATAATGAAAAGGCTCCGGGTCATTTGCAGACAAACCTCACTGTTATTTCTGAGTTAAAATCCCCACTCCAAAGTCCTACGGAGCCAATTCCCCAATTTTTCCATTTGCAGCTCCGTCTCTCCTCTGTCTGCAGTTGGATGGGAGAGATGCGGCCGAGGGGGAAGAGCCAACACCCTTCCCCTCGCCAGAACTGCAAAGCTGCCCATTTTCCTTTCCTCCTCGGTCCCCTACAGGGCCAGTGCCTTCTTTGCAGGAGCGGCCAGAAAGGAAAGAGGAGGGGTGAGGGGCGAGGGGCAGAGGCAGTGCCTGAACAGGGCAGATGCCCCTTCTCTCTTGTCTTCTTGGAGGCTGTCTTGTGCTGGCCTGGACAAGGTCAGGACCAGCTCCGCTAGGGCTCTCCTCCTGCCCAGGCAGTGGGTCCACCCCTGGGAAAGCACTTCTCCTGAAACTTCTTCCATTCCCCACCCCCACTTGGGTGTCAATTACTTGCTCCTGTTTGTCAGAGAAAAGAGACTAATGAGCCCTCTCATTGAATTCCATCTTCATATCCAGGTAAAGCACAAGGAATGAAGAAATGTATTTGGGGCATTTCAAACCATCTGACATTAAAAGTGTGATAGAAGACACGCCGTGTGCTGCTGAAAGGAAGTCTTATTTAGATAACTTCCTTTTAAGCTATTTTTCTTCTTTCAGGCTCAGTCAGGTTAAAACAATTGTTAAATATCATGTGTGTTTAGACAGGGTTGTAATAGAGGCATTTGGTGCAAAAATCCATACAATAATTTAAAAAACTGGAGAAACGCTGTACTTTAGCTATCTATTGACATTAATTCTAAAATGCAGGTTTTGCTTTTTAAATTAATAATGATAAGCACCATGCCTTACATAGCTTTATATTCTTATATATGGTATTTTGATGAGGGTTTTATAAAAATAAACACAAGCACATTTTATAATGCCAAACATTGAAATCTGAAACTGTGTCTAGTGGATATAGCTACAGACAGAAGTGTGGGATGGTATATGTTAAAAAAAAAAAAAAACTATTTTCAGCAATGCTGCAATAACAAACAAAAAAATAGGTCTGAAACTATTCCTTCTTCTGGAGGATCTCAGCCTAGACTTCACTCCGATAGCCTGCTTACGTCCACCTGGGATGAATGTGTAAGACCGTGTAGAACTTTAAAATTTACTTGCATTTACGTTTTTCTTTCATTCATAAAATATTCTTAAAACTAAGGGACAGATTCAATTCATTAATAAAAGGGTTCATTGAATTTAATAGTATAAAAATACATAGATACTAAAAATAAAACACTTAGCAAAGGAGTCAAAACAGAAAGCAAAGCTAAACAATTTCCAAGTACTTTTAAAATTCACTTATAAAATTATTTCTTTAACTTCCAAAATGTATGCAATGAGTATCTATTACTTTGTTCTAAGGATAATATTGTTTCCAAGATTTATTTGGTAGCTAATATATAAGGAATAATGAAGTGGCACAAGACGGATACCCATGCACCTCAAAGAAAAATATTACTAGGTAAAAACAGAAAATTCATTGCAAAGTACTTTTCTCATGTTGATTTCACACTAGCTTTTAATTTTTTTAAGCAATGTCTGCACCCAAAGTGGGGCTTGAATTTACAACCCCGAAATCAAGTCACATGCTCTACCAACTGCGTCAGCCAGGTGCCCCTAAAGCTAGGTTTTCATTTTAATAGACTCTAGTGTTCTAGGATAACTTTTTTTTTTAACATTTTTATTTATTTTTGAGAGACAGAGAGAGACAGAACATGAGCAGGAGAGGGGCAGAGAGAGAGGGAGACACAGAATCCAAAGCAGGCTCCAGGCTCCGAGCTGTCAGCACAGAGCCCAACATGGGGTTCAAACCCTGACCTGAGCTGAAGTCAGATGCTCCATCAACTGAGCCACCCAGGCGCCCCTTTTTAAAAAAATTTTTTTTAAATGTTTATTTATTTTTGACAGAGAAAGAGAGAGAGAGAGAGAGAGAGAGAGAGAGAGAGAGAGAGAGACAGAGCCTGAGCTGGGGAGGGGCAGAGAGAGAGGGAGACATAGAATCCCAAGCAGGCTCCAGACTCTGAGCCATCAGCACAGAGCCCAATGCCGGGCTCAAACCCACAAACCAGGAGATCATGACCTGAGCCAAAGTCGGATGCTCAACCGACTGAGCCACCCAGGTGCTCCAATAGGCTCCAGTATTCTAATGTGAAATGTGCCTCTTACATAAATGTAATGTAGAGCTCCTATTTCTAGCAATGTGTCTGTCAGGTGGCATATCCAGAAAATCCTGTCCCCAAACAATGGATGTATTCAAACATGATTTTAACAGCAGAGCAAAGGAAGTAGAAGTTATCGTGGAACGCCTGGGTGGTTCAGTCGGTTAAGTGTCCGACTTCTGCTCAGGTCATGATCTCGCGGTTCATGAGTTCGAGCCCTGCGTCAGGCTCTGTGCTGACAGTTCAGAGCCTGGAGCCTGCTGGATTCTGTGTCTCCCTCTCTCTCTCTCTGCCCTTTTCCTGCTCATGGTCTCTCTCTCTCTCTCTCTCTCTCTCTCTCTCTCTCTCTCTCTCTTTCTCTCTCTCAAAAATAAACATTAAAAAAATAAAGGCCCATTGTTCTTTAAGTTAAGAAAGAAAGAAAGAAAGAGAGAGGGAAAGGAACTATCATGTGCCAAAAATGCATAAGAATTAGAAACAAGTGGAAACTTGAGGGTGAGATTACTGCAGCCATTCTGTGACATCATAATTAACAGTCTAGAACTCAGGAACTCAGTTGCCCCAGAATGTAGGTAACATATTTTTGGACATCCAAAATGAGGGCTTGGAACTGGAACCCCACAAAATTGGTCTCTTTAAGAACTGTACCCTCAGTGAAAGGATAGGTTGTAGAAAGAAAAAGAAGTCAACTTTCCAGAAAGGGAGATAAGACATTTTTTTTTCCCTAGGGAGAAAAACAAAATAGAGTCTTCTTTGAGACTTCCTTGCCATATGCACTCTCTCACATCAATTTCAACACCTGATGCAGGTTGCAACACCCCTGGGGCTTAAAGAGCCAAACATGCCTCCTGGAGAAACATATTCAAATGTGGCCATAAGGGATTCCCATTGATAAAACTCCACTGAACACAAGATCACAACAACAACAACAAATTATAAAAGCAAAATTCAATAAGACATTAAGGAGGATCAGTAGAAACAATAAAGAAGAGAATCAGATATGCCCCTACCAACACTTCAGATGAAGTTTTGAGTTTCACATCTGGAGTATGTATGCAAAATGCTTCCAAAAACAAAAATGAAAATGTTTAAAAGTTACTATCTTGGGCACTGGGTGGCTCAGTCGGTTAAGTATCTGACTCTTGATTTCAGCTCAGGTCATGATCTCATGGTTCATGAGTTTGAGCCCCATGTCAGGCTCTGTGCTGATAGCGTGGAGCCTGCTTGGGATTCTCTGTCTCCCTCTCTCCCTGCCCTAGCCCTGCTCTCTCTTTCTCTCTCTCTGTCTCTCTCTGTCTCTCTCTCTCTCTCAAAAATAAATAAATAAACATTAAAAAATATTATCTAAGTGGAGTTGTGAAAAATTTAGCAAATGTTTGCTATGACATGTAAGTCATTCCAGCATCAACTCAAAGGATGAGAGTCCAAAGTCTTGTCTGATTATCATCAAAGGTAGGGATGCCTTGGTTCAGTCCATAGGGTGTGTGATTCTTGATCTTGGGGTTGTAAGTTCGAGGCCAACCTTGGGCATGGAGCCTACTTAAAAATAAACAAACAAACAAATAAATAACTATCATCTGAATCAGGTATGGGTGAGACCCCACATATTATTCATCCTGAGGCAAAACTACTATCTAGCTGCGAACCTATGAAAACAGACAAGTTATGTGCTTCCAAAACACCACGGTGGGAATGTCTATTCCACTCCATTCCAAAATTCCCACTCCGAAAGAGAGATGGAGGAAAAAAGGAAGGCGCTGTGGGTACTAAGCAAGTCCAAAATCTACCAAGGCAATCTCCATTAGATCTTAAGTCTCCAGAATAAACCTCACTGGTTCAGGGCTGTGCCTCCTGGGGTACAGCCACTCCCTCCGGACTCTACACAGGCTCAGTCCCTTCAGCTCAGCAAGGTGCCTCCCCGTGTCTCTCAGTGAGGACCTTGCCACTGAGGCAAGCCCAAAACCAGAGAGGCTTTGAAACCAAGGAGGAACCAGCCCTCCCCACGCCTGAGTGTCCGCAAACCGACTTTAGGTACTACTCTTCATTCTCTGGAGGAGTACTGCGTTTCACAACCAAGTAGATACGTCCCGTCTCGTAGAATCCAAGGAGTCCAACAGCCTGCCTTCATTAGGTCCCACTTGCTCTGACCCTTCAATTCAAAGGGCCCTTGTCTCTGCTCCCATAATCTCCCCTCTGTTTCTGGTTTCTGCTACCACAACACTGAAAGTACCCATTATCGGCACTGCTGTTCAGGACTGCTCTTAAGATCCTAAGAAGTGAAAGTAGGGGGGAAAGGAAGTAGAAGTAGAACAAATGAATCCGGAGTAACAAATCATCCTTATTTGCAGGTGCGTGACTATAAAACTGGACATAAAAATGCAAGAATTTCTAAAACTAATTAATAAGATAATTGAGCAAAGTTGTTGTTTAAAAGATAAATATGCTAAAAGTAATAGCAGATTCATGACCTGGAAGAAAATTTAGAAAAGCATAAAAATAATTTAATTTTTTAGAACAAATACAAAAATAATTTTTGAATGCCACTTACCACAGCAATAAGATATAAAATAACTAGGAATAAACATAACAAAACGTTTGCATACATTTTATGGAGATAAGTCAGACATCTTAAAAGTACTAAATTGAAAGACTGCCGTCTGCATAGATTGGAATGCTAACACTTGTCAAGATATCAGCCAAGCACAAATCGTTTCATCGTTATAATCAACTTCTAAAAAACATAGGAGGATCTGGATATTTTTATGGCCTTTAGCTAGGAAGTGAGTTTTTAAAGAAGACACAGGCAAAATATAACAATAATAGTAAAATTAAAAAACATCTTTGCCTAGGCACAGCTGGGTGGCTCAGTCGGTTAAGCGTCAGACTTGGGCTTAGGTCATAATCTCACTGTTGGTGGGTTCGAGCCCTGCGTGCGATGGGCTCTGTGCTGACAGCTCAGAGCCTGGAGCCTGCTTCAGATTCTGTGTCTCTCTCTCTCCCTCCCCCTCCCCTACTTGTGGTCTCTCTCTCTCTCTCTCTCTCTCGTCTCAAAAATGAATAAACGTTAAAAAATTTTTTAAAAGATATTTACCTAAAAAGACAGCCTTTAAAAATGTAAAAACGTAGCCAGCACACGGGGCGCCAGGTCCTCCAAATAGACCAGGTTCGGCCACTCTCCGCTGACAAAATCCAAGGGCAGAGACACGGAAGGTGGTGGAACATGAAAGGAATTTATTTCTGAGAGGCTGACACCAACACCGGGAAGACAGGGGACTAGGGTCTCAAAGACCGTCTCCCAAGTGCTGAAATTATTTGCAGCTTGTATAAGGAACATGTGGGGCGAAGGTGGGTGGGTACCCGCAGGCAGGCAGGGAAGGTCAAATCCATCATTAGGTTGGAGTCCGTCACTGAGCGGGCCTGGCCAGCTCGGGTAGTTTTGGTTCCCAGCAGGGGATGCTTTGCCCTCAGGGTCTTCTACCTGAGCTCTGAGACCAGCGGGAAGGAACCCAACTAGGAAGTTCGAGGTCAAAATGGAGGCAGCCAAAGTCCCCTTTCAAAAAGGGAACTTTCAGATGAAGATATTTGTAATGCTTACCTCAACAACAACAAAAATTATTTCTCAAAATAATAAAGAGCTCCTAAAAATAAAACAGTAAACAATCGATCTAATAGAAAAAACAATAGACAAAATAGGTCATCAGGCAGTTCACAGAGAGGAAATCCAAATGACTGTTAAACATTTGGAAAAGTTCCATAACCAAATCATAACTAGAGAAAATTATAATTTAATGCTAAAAAGATCAGCAAAGATCAAGTCCAAGATACCATGTGTTAGTGAGGATGTAAGTATTCAGATCTCTGTGTCCACTATTAGGAACTTATTTGGTAGGTGATTTTTGAGGGCCAGTTTGACAGTATCTAGAAATTTCAAAATGCTCCTACACGTTAACTCGGTCACATGATCAAGTGACATTTACAAATGCTCATAACAGCTTTGGTTGTCTTCGGAAAATACTAGAAACAGTATTAATGCTCATCAGCAGGTGAATAGGTAATAAAATGTGATATATTCTTGCAAAATAATAACGTACACTATAAGTTAATACATTACAGCCACATGCACTCACGCTAATAAATACAATTTGAGAGGAAAAGAGGATCCAATGCAGAAAAATCCTTTATAAAGCTTTAAAATATGCAGAAAAATAAATGTATATGTGAAATACTAACACTCGATCTAAGAATTGATTATCTGTAAGGAGACAGAAGACGTACACCTGTTCCTTAATGTTTAATTCTGAAATTGGACCTGAATATATATAACTGCAATTCAACATAAGTAACGATAATGCAACCTACATAAAATTAAAATGTAACAGGCTTTTTCCACTTCCTTCTAAATATTTAGAATATATGGAGGAACTTAAACTTATTTGAAAGAGATAACCTTGCGTTGTCACTTTATCTTCAGATATAAAAATGAAACATTATAGAAGTTCACCAGAATTATAATCATTATTATTATTTTCTTCTAATAGAAGGCATGACCTCTCATGTTTTTTCCACATATTTGCAGTTATCAAAATAGGAAAGTGACTTCACTGTGAATACTATTGAACATGACTGATATCAGACTCTACTGTAGTTTCCTGGAAAGTAAATAAAATGCACCATGATTTTCACAATTGCAAAATGAGAATTATACATTCCTGGAAGCCAATACATGATTATAAATTAAAGCCAATTTGATATGCAAAATAACATAATAGGGATTATTTTTATAAATTTATATTAACATGTATAAATTATACAAATACTAATTATTTACACGCTGGCTAAATTTGCAGTTTAAAGTAACGTGAGAGAAAACCTGGAAGATATTAATTAACTGACATAATATTTGACTGAAAGTCCACTTATGAATTTTCAACTATACATGGTAAATAGAAAGCTGTTGCTTTAAAATAAAAAAAAAACACCAAAAATGATGAAATGTATTCCTAGTTAGTGATTCAGCAATACATTTGATAGTATGCAAATTAGTAAATCACTGACCTTATTTTGAAGTGTATACATGACATTTTCTTAGGTTAGTAGAGACAGAGATGAGAATCGCCTTTCAGTATAGGTTGTTCTAACTTGTTATGAATTTACTGTTACAGTCTATTTTTTAAATGTTTGTATTTATTTTTGAAGGAGAGAGAGAGAGAGACAGAGCATGAGCGGGGGAGGGGCAGAGAGAGAGGGAGACACAGAATCCTAAGCAGGCTCCAGGCTCCGAGCTGTCAGCACAGAGCCCGATGAGGGGCTCTAACTCACGAGCTGTGAGATCATGATCTGAGCCCAAGTCTGACGCTTAACCGACTGAGCCACCCAGGTGCCCCGGTTACAGTCTATTTTATTACTACAGTTTATTCTGAGTCTCAAATAATTTTGAAAATATTTGAAATAATTTTGATAATATATCTTTACTTTGGCTTCTGCAATGAAGTATTTATTATTCCAAACTTATCCATGCAACATTTACAATATGGTTTTTAAAACAGTTTATTAATTCAAGGTTTGTGAATTATTTTTAAAATACAGGCAGTCAGTTAAGCGCCTGACTCTTGGTTTCAGCTCAGGTCATAATCTCACGGTTCATGAGTTGGAGCCTCACATCATGCTCTGTGTTGACGGTATAGAGCCTGCTTGAGATCCTCTCTCTCCTCTCTCTGCCTCTCTCCTCTCCCTGTCTCTCTCTTTCTCTCTCTCTCTCTCTCTCTCACACACATACACACACAATCTCTCTCTCTCAAATAAAGGGGAAAAACCATTTAAAAAAATCCCACACACAGGCAGTCAAAAAGACCTCTCCTGTTTCTGGACTACAGTCAAATACCCTAAAGTGATTTGCTGAAGTGTCTTCAGGTTATGAGGGGTAGCTGGGTATAATATTTTCTGTATAGTACTATCTTTTCCTAAGAACGTGGGGTGAGTACATTAATATTACTGAGGTTATATGCAGAACAAAGGAATTAAACAAAACATGGAAATAAACTTTTTAATCATAAATAAGATGACCTATAATGAAAACCAAACAGTAATGAGTATTATCTATTAAAATTAGATAAAAGTTTTCACAAAGTAGAAACTTTAGGAAGCACAAGAAGTAGGTGACATAAAGAAGCAAGACACTTTTTATATCATTTTATTAGCCCAGACTATGGAAAAAACATCCCATATAAAGTAATTAATAAGGCGAGCGAATTGATGTATATATATTAACTACTTGATTTACATTCATCTGTATCACTTCCCAGCAACTACCCATGAAATATTTTTAAAAAAATTTTAGGGGCGCCTGGGTGGCGCAGTCGGTTAAGCGTCCGACTTCAGCCAGGTCACGATCTCGCGGTCCGGGAGTTCGAGCCCCGCGTCTGGCTCTGGGCTGATGGCTCAGAGCCTGGAGCCTGTTTCCGATTCTGTGTCTCCCTCTCTCTCTGCCCCTCCCCCGTTCAAGCTCTGTCTCTCTCTGTCCCAAAAATAAATAAACGTTGGAAAAAATTTTAATGTTTATTTATTTTTGAGACAGAGAGACAGAGCATGAGCAGGGGAGGGGCAGAGAGAGAGGGAGAGGGAGACACAGAATCGGAAGAGGGTTCCAAGCTCCAAGCTATCAGCCCAGAGCCTGATGTGGGGCTAGAACTCACAAGCCATGAGATGCTGACCTGAGCTGAAGCCAGAGGCTTAACCGACTAAGCCACCTAGGTGCTCCGGCCATGAAACATTTTAAAAGCTTACCATTTATTATGTCAAAAACAAAACTTCGTTGTATTCTTCAATGAAACAGGAAACTTAAAAATGTGAAAAATTAATTACTGTGCCACTTAGAGATTTTTTTTAAATGATGATGAATGACCTCTAAGGCCAAAGGGGCAAGCCACATTTAATGATGAGACATTTCCTCTTAGAAATCACGGACTATCAGCAAAGCTGTGGTCAGAGAAGTATTCGAGGGTCAAAAATGAATTCATTTCTTGGTAAAAGTGAATTAAAATAACTTAAGCATTTAAATTATTACTACAACTAAAACCCAAAAGAAGCATAAGGAATGAATTAGTAAAGATTAAAACAGAAAGTGGTAGAAAAAAATTGTTTTTCAGTAAAAACAATACAGAAGTCTAATGGCTATTTTTTTGAAATCAAGCAATAAGAGAGAACAGAAGATAACTAATCAAAAATTTTCCCATAAGAAAGACAAACAAATTCACATGTTATAGTCAGATTTATATATATACATGTATTAAATATACATATAAATTAAGATCAGGAAGGTAAATTCGACAATGTACTTTTAAAAATTATCTGAACAAGTTAAAGTTTATTCTGGGAAGGCAGAGGTAGCTAAACATTTAACAATCTATCAATGCAATTCATCATAATAACACATTAAATAGAAAAAACTCATGAAAATAATCATAATAAAACCCCCATAAGAGGGGGGGAAATTACTTGCAAACGCTCAACACACATTTATAAGAAGTTGCAAAGTAAGAAACTAGGAAACTTCTTATGATGATAAGTGTATTCCTTAAAAATCTATAGCCAACACCAAAATTAATGGGAAAATGTTTGAAGCATTTATTTTAAAGTCAGGAACAAAACAAAGGTGACCTCTCTGGTAAATAGTATGAACATGAAACAACAATAAAGACCATCCTTCTGTACAATAAAATGTTTTAAATGATAAAATATTTGAGACCGGAAGGAAAAAACCATCGCTGGTAAGAGAAAACACATTCATTTAAGAGAGTATTAGAGGCAAAGGGAACCAATTGTACATTTCAACAATGCCAGCTGGCTATAAAGTGAATATGTAACAACAGGTAGCTTTTGAGGAGTCAATTGTAACAATTAGAAAATTTGTTTAATGAAGTAAAATGGTCATCCCTAGAGCAACATGAAGTAGAAGGTACCTGAGTGTAAATCTTAACAAATGATGTATGAAACTTCCATGGAAGACATTATGAAGCCAAAGTGTAAATACAGATGAATTTGACATCAAAGTTTGTGCGATTCCGTGTTCTTGGAATTTGACAACGTCCGTTTAAAAAAATCACCCTGCATGTCTGAGCTAGTTTTTATGTAGTGATTTGCTGCTTGGATCACGACATTTAACTATGTTTGCGTTTAGAAAATCAAAGATGTGCTAAGATTGAAAAAAAAAGTGGTACTCCAGAGGCAACAGGTTAGATAAGATATTGTCCAGTTATATTTAGTATAACAATTTATATGATGCAATGATAAGTGGCATGGCTAAAGGACTTGAAAAGCAGCCTGAACTCTGCAAAATGTTTTCTGCTGACAGGCAACCCCACTGGCACTAATTTCAGTTCTTTTGGACTCTATTCCTGCATATTTCCAGGCCAGTCCGATATCTCTCCTGACGTTGGGTTTTTCTCCAGCATCCAAATAGTGAGTCCACAATTCTGTACTCCTTGTCTTATTTATTTATTTGTTTGTTTGTTTATTTGTTTATTTAGCTTTGGTTTGCCTTTTTTTAAGTTTATTTATTTATTTTGAGAGAGAGAGAGAGAGAGATAGCACACAAGCAGGGGAAGGAGGAGGGGGGAGAGAGAGAGAGACAGAGAGAGAGAGGGACAATCCCAAGCCGGCTCCGCACTGTTGGTGCAGACCCCGATGTGGGGCTCAAACTCATGAACCATGAGATCATGACTTGGGCCAAAATCAAGAGTCAGATGCCTGAGTCAGTCAGACACCCATGTTTTTGTTTTTGTTTTTGTTTTTGTTTTTGTTGTTGTTTAATGTTTATTTATTTTTGAGACAGAGAGAGAGACAGAGCATGAATGGGGGAGGGGCAGAGAGAGAGGGAGACACAGAATCTGACATGGGCTCCGGGCTCTGAGCTGCCAGCACAGAGCCCGACGCGGGGCTCGAACTCACGGACCAGACCGTGAGATCATGACCTGAGCTGAAGTCGGCCACTCAACCGACTGAGCCACCCAGGCGCCCCTGTTTTTGTTTTTTTTTTGTTTTTTGGGGGTTTTTTTGTTCTTTTTTTTAAACAAAGCTCCAAAACCATAGATTTGTTTCCAGGGTATACCTGTTATGTGAGTGGCTACTGCCCTATGGGGCTTCACAAACTTCTCTCTGAAAAAACACTCCCTCCAAATTGAATCCTGCACTTAAAGAGCAAAACTTCACCCGTCTTAAGTACTTTAGGCTTTAGACATGATCTTCACAGAAAATGGATAGAGAGGTTTTAAGCATTGGTTTAAAAACACAGGGTTCAAAGGTGGCCAGTTTAATGGGGACAATACTTCAGATGGGTAATGTCACTCCAGATGAATAATTATTTTTGGAGTGCTTCCTGGAGGAAAGAAATAAGAAATTCTTTGCCTCTGCTGAGTGTAATTTTCAAATACCTTACTTTAGAGTTACTATTGATTTTTTTTCATTTAATTATATAAATAAATAAATAAATATTTGTTCACATTTTATTGAAACCAAAGTGTGCTTATTTGTAAAATGATATTTGTCACAGGAAGAACTTGTGCACCTGTATACATAACTGTGAGTTTATTATTTTTTTAAGTAAGCTTTTGCCCAAAAGGGGGTTTGAATTCACGATCTGGAGATTAAGAGTCACATGCTCTACTGACTGAGTTAGCCAGGTGTTCCAGAGCTGTGATATTTCTTTTTTTTTTTTTCTAATTTAGGTTAGTTAACATAGAGTGTAGTATTGGTTTCAGGAGTAGAATTCAGTGATTCATCACATACAACACCCAGTGCTCATCACAAGTGCCCCCTCCTAAATGCCCATCACCCATCAGCCCATCCCCCACCCACCCCCCTCCATCAACCCTTAGTTCGTTCTCTATATTTAAGAGTCTCTTATGGTTTGCCTCCCTCTCTGTTTTTATCTTATTTTATTTTGCCTTCCCTTCCTCTATATGCATCCATTTTGTTTCTTAAATTCCACAGATGAGTAAAATAATATGATACTTGTCTTTCTCTGACTGCCTTGCCATTTCCAACAACGTGGATGGGACTTTGAGTGTATTATGCTAAGTGAAATAAGTCAGCCAGAGCTGTGATAGTCTTAAGTCAAGAGTCAACTTGGACTAAAATAATTTATTACAGAATTAAAATATCTAAAGGAAAGTCAATCCGAATATTGCCGTTCATATTCTTTCTTTTTCCCCTTCTGGATGATTAAGATATTTAGAGCACCGATTTCAGCCAACAGAAGCTTTGGAAGGGATGAAGGACAGATAAAATCCCATGAGGTTCCTTCACCAATAGGACTTGCTGAGATCTGGAAACCATTCCCCTAGGAGATCCTTCCCAAGAAAGTTGTTCCCCATCCGCTATTCCTGCTAGCTTTGGCAAAAGTTCTCGGCCAAATGGAGAGAAAGAGGGTCTAGTTGACTGGCTAATCCTGAATATTAAAAAACAATAAAAACTGGTTTCAGACCTGTGATGTCCCCAGTTTTTAATAGTCCATGAAATGTTTTAATGAAAGTCAGGAACCTTTTCATTGGGAATGGGGTTTCTACAGTTTTATATACTTGCCATTCTATCAAAAACAAAGGTAATGATTTTAGACTAAAATCTAATGTAAATAGAAAGCATATATATGTATGCATATATATTTATCTGCACAGGTGAATACTAATGCAGCTCCTTACACCAAGGCATCATGAACATTTAATGAAGCCAGGGGATTTTCAAACTCTTTCAAACCAATTTGGACATCTTTGTAAAGAACAGTCTTTATAGTTAGAGTGTTTTTCTTATTGTCTGTAGAAGAGAACAAATTCACTCTTCACCATTATGGCATCTAAATTTCTGAACAAAGAGGTCCCTCGAACACTAACTCTTCCAAAAAATGTCCAAAATGGTGAATACTCAAAAGAGAGTTGGGATGGTTGACTTTTGTACTTACAGAAAGGACTTGTTAAGATTCCTTTGACATCTTCCCCTGGTAGTGCCTTAATGTGCTTCCGCCCTACCTAATACACTGATGCCAACTTGTATAAGAGTTCATTAGCTTCAAATGCTCTTACTCAAAATTTACCAAACGATATAATGGCTTCACTAATTCTTTTTATGTTCAATTTTCCTAATCAGGTAATTATTAGTTTTTCAAATTGAAACATAATTGACATAGAACGTTGTACTTGTTTCAGGTGTACAACACGATTAAGTATTTGTACATGTTGTGAAACAATCAGCGCAATAAGTCTAGTTAACATCCAGTACCATATACAGTTACAAAACTTTTTTACTTGTGATGACAACTTTTAAGATTTATTCTTGGCAATTTTCGAATATAGGATACGACATTATTTTTTTTTTTAATTTTTTTCAACGTTTATTTATTTTTGGGACAGAGAGAGACAGAGCATGAACGGGGGAGGGGCAGAGAGAGAGGGAGACACAGAATCGGAAACAGGCTCCAGGCTCCGAGCCATCAGCCCAGAGCCTGACGCGGGGCTCGAACTCACGGACCGCGAGATCGTGACCTGGCTGAAGTCGGACGCTCAACCGACTGCGCCACCCAGGCGCCCCAGGATACGACATTATTAACCATTGTTACCATTGTGCACATTACCTCACCATGACTTATTTATTGTGTAACTGGAAGTTTATACCTCTTGACCCCCTTCATCCATTTCACCCACCACCCACTCCTACCTCTGGCAACCATGAATTTGTTCTCTGTATCCATGAGCTTGGCTTTTCATTTTTGTTGTTGTTGTTTAGATCACACCTATAACTGAGATCATACGGTATTTGTCTTTCTCTGTTGACTTATTTCGCGTAGCATAATGCCCTTCAGGTCCATCCATGTTGTCACAAATGGCATGATTTCATTCTTTTCTATGGCTGAAAAGTATTCCACTGTGTATATACCACATCTTTATCCATTAATCCATCAATGGACACTTAAGTTGCTTCCACATCTTAGCTATTGTGAACAATGCTGCAATGAACAGGGGGGAGCATATATCTCCTTGAATTGGTGTTTTTGTTTTCTTTGGATAAATACCCAGGACAGGAGTTGCTGGATCACATAATAGTTCCATTTTTAATTTTTTGAGGAACCATATGGTTTTCCATAGTGGCTGCACCAGTTTCCCACCAACAGTGCGCAAGTGCTACCTTTTCTCCACGTCTCTGCTAACACTTATTTCTTATCTTTTCGATAAAAGCCATCCTGACAGGTGTGAGGTGATATTTCACTGCAGTTTTGATCGGTATTTCCTGATGATTAGTGATATGGAGCATCTTTTCATATATCTGTTGGCCAGCTATATGTCTGCTTTAGAAAAGTGTCTATTCAGGTCCTGAATAGTATTTTTTGAAGCTTTGAAAAAGAAAACTTCTTCTTAAATAATTTACTAGTTTTTCACAGGTAACCTGTAATAATAATGAGAGCTAAGTGCACATAAAACATGCATACTCAACAAATAGATTTGGCAAACTTATATTTACCATGTTGGTTTAATAGTCATCTGATTTGATTTTAATTTAGAGATAATTTTGGTTTTCTCAAGAAATGAACAATACCCTCCTGAGATAATATGATACCAATGATATATTGTATTCTATTTGCTATGTGTGACCTTTTTATCATAGCAGAAAGGAAATATTTTAAGGTATTGTCATGAATCGTTAAGGTATTTTAAAAATCAGAGCTTTCATATGCCAGAAATAGTGACACCCCCCCACCCCCCCCCCCCAACAATGTGGCACAATCCAGGGGAATTGCCATGGTGTGGAAACATCACAATGATATGGAACTCATTCAAAGGGAAGCTTATCGGTGTCTGGAATATTAACTAAAAGCTATTATAATAGATCAAATATATACTAAAAAGTAATGGAATATTATATCTATAGGTGATTCTTAAGAAGATGAATATTATGAAAATTCAATGAATAATCTTCACAGAATATTTACATAAAGAATGTGAAAAGAAGTTTCATTCATATTATCTTTAAAAATGGTGCTGGGGGGCACCTGGGTGGCTCAGTCGGTTAAGCATCCGACTTCGGCTCAGGTCATGATCTCGCAGTCCGTGAGTTCAAGCCCCTCATCGGGCTCTGTGCTGACCGCTCAGAGCCTGGAGCCTGTTTCAGATTCTGTGTCTCCCTCTCTCTCTGACCCTCCGCCGTTCATGCTCTGTCTCTCTCTGTCTCAAAAATAAATAAACGTTAAAAATTTTTTTTTTTTTTTAAATGGTGCTGGGGCTCCTGGGTGGGTCAGTGGTTGAACATCTGTCTCTCGATCTTGGCTCAGGTCCTGATCTCACAGCTTGTGGGATCAAGCCCCACATCTGGCTCTGTGCTGTCAGCCTGCTTGAGATTCTCTCTGCCCCTCCCTTGCTTACTCTCTCTCTTTCTCTCTCTCTCTGTCTTAAAAAAAAAAGCACTTTGTCTCAGTAATCTAATATTTTATTTTACGGACCATTTATGAAACCTCTCATGTCCATGCAGAATTACATGAATATAAACCTGAGTTTTGTTTTGTTTTTATTTTAGAGAGAAAGAGAGAGAGGGGTGGGAGAAGGGCAGAGGGAGAAAGAGAGACAATCTTAGCGTGGAGCTTGTTGTCACACGGGACTTGATCCCAAGACCCTGGGATCATGACCTGAGCCGAAATCAAGAGTTGGACACTCTACCAACTGAGCCACCCAGGCACCCCTAGACCTGAGATTTTTAAAAGATAAAATACCGAAGTCATAACATTATTAACAAAACATTAACAATTCTAATGATAAAACATGATATTCTGTAACTTGTTCAAATTAAAATGGTATAATAAAACCTAAGAACAGGTATTATTATTTTAATGAGAGCATTTTTGCATAACAACAGTATAAAGACCAGCATAGAAGTAAACAGATATATGATTCTGATGGATTAACTGAGACGGAAAATGAGAAATATAAAATAAAGAGAAATGTAAGGCCTGGGAAGAGAGGGTCACTCTCACATTTTTGTAAATGTGGAGTGATGCTATATTATGTTTTAATGATATGACAGAAAAAGATACTTTTAATAAGTGACATCTCTAGTAAACAAGTAGCAGAAAAGAGTAAAACATCTACCTATAAAACATTCTAAAATGAAAACAAAAATTTTACTTTAGCAAGCTATCTGGATCACGGTGACATGCCCCACCATGTTCTAACATGATACATACTGGTCTTCAGATTCCTAAGACCACCTTCAAATTCACGTCTGTACTGCCTGATTGTTTGGGTGTGCAGTCTTTCCGTAACTGACCAGCATCTAAGAAAATCGAGAGCTCCCTTGTTACAATTCAAAAACAGAAATCAATTTTTTGAAACACAGGAAGGAAACTTACACTCCTTCAGTGATGGCGAGTTAATTCATGTTTTTTCCACTGTGAAAAACCAGCCTGAATCCGTGGTTTTCTCTTCGGGCGCTGTGACAAGAAATGTTCTTCTCTCTTTGTAAGTACATATTTTAAGCCAAATTTTCTGGGGGAAAAAAAATTAAGTGTAAAAAGCCTCCATCAGTACAAGTATATAGTTAATTTCCTTGATAATTTTACTCAGATCTACACCTTAGAAAAGTTCTTCTCACAAGGTATTTTTAAAGTGAAGTTGCAAAGAAAAAAATGGGGGAAAAACTATCCACAAGAGCATAAAACCTAGATTTTTAGTGTTTTCCCTCATCCTTCTTTTCTGGAAAGAAATGAAATAGAGGTGGTAGGGTGTTTTTCTATTGAGAGCATGGGTGTGAGATTTATATATTTGCTTCCTTCCTTTGAGCAGTAGCAATAGAAAGAAAACTATCGAAAAAACTCCCTGTGCAGGGTTTCATGGGAGAGGATTCAATCTGAGTACCAGATAGCATCAGGCTTGCAAGAGTCTGACATCTCTGCCCCAGGCTCTTTTTAAGTAATTACCCTTTTCCTTGTCAAAGAAATTTGGCACACAACTCAATGTGCCCCTTATTATGAAAGGGGGTGGGGTAAATGAAAGGCATTTTCTCACCTAATGAGATGTCAAAGGTGAAATCACTGAAATCAGCAAATTCTGACTTTCATACAGAAAAAAATGACATATTTTACACGTAAATTTTGTGAGATTTAGACTCCCATTCTTCATAAAGTTAACACTGTTCATGCACATCGTGGATTGGGATGGTTTACTTTTCTGTGAATTAATGGAGTTCTGATATTTTCCCTTATAAAAAAAAACTGTGTGAACACCAGCAGTATTGGAATTTTACCTTTAATAATATTTGCAGGAAAAAAATATTTAAAATTCCCCAATCTCTTAAGAGGAAATAACAAATGGAAGCAGATGCAGAGCCATACTTAAAATACATGAACGACTTTCAGAAATGATTCTAAGTTAAATGTTCCTGACGTTTTACATAGGGCCCTTAAACAGAAAATGTTCTTTACCTGCAAAGACGAGAATTTCTTTCAGATTTTTTAAAACCTTTTTACTTGTTTATTTCAATAGCAGATTGAAGTTTTCTAAGAAATGTCCTTTCAGCTAATGATGTAACCTAGTTAAATTATTTACTCTCAGCTTTGATTTTTTTTTTTTTTTGTATTATTATTAAAACACCTACTGGGGCGCCTGGGTGGCGCAGTCGGTTAAGCCTCCGACTTCAGCCAGGTAACGATCTCGCCGTCCGGGAGTTCGAGCCCCGCGTCGGGCTCTGGGCTGATGGCTCAGAGCCTGGAGCCTATTTCCGATTCTGTGTCTCCCTCTCTCTCTGCCCCTCCCCCGTTCATGCTCTGTCTCTCTCTGTCCCAAAAAAATAAATAAATGTTGAAAAAAAATTAAAAAAAAATAAAACACCTACTAAAAGGGTTTCTGGACCCAATTTCAACACGTGTGTGGGGAAGAAGCAAATCTTTTTTTTTTTTTAATTTTTTTAAATGTTTATTTATTTTTGAGACAGAGAGTGAGTGGTGGAGGGGCAGAGAGAGGGGGAGAGACACAGAATCAGAAGCTGGCTCCAGGCTCCGAGCTGTCAGCACAGAGCCCAATTAGGGGCTCGAACTCACAAACCGCGAGGTCACAACCTGAGCTGAAGTTGGACTCTCAACCGACTGAGCCACCCAGGCGCCTCCCCAACAAGCAATTCTTGGACGCTGGCTCGGTGTCCTACTATTGAAGTCAATTCTTTCTGCCTGGAGAAGGCAACCCCACAGGTTAAGGGCTCAGAATTCTAAGACAACCCGTCTTGCCACTTCAGATTCCCAAGTCCCAACCAAACGCAGATTGTCAGCTGTGCTTCTGACAGACGGGCTGCAGAGTGGGGGTTCCCAAGACACCCTCGCACAGTTGAGGTAATTTGCTAGAGCTGCTCACAGAACTCCGGGAATCATTTTCCTTACTAGATTCCTGGCTTCTTATAAAAGGGAATAACTGGGGAACAGCCAGATAAGAGAGATACACAGGGGAAGGTGTGGGGGGGAGGGTGTGCAGCTTCCCTGGCCTTTCGGGGCACACTGCTCCCTCCAATCTCCACCTGTTCACCACCCTGGAAACTCTGCAGACTCATCCTTTTTTTATGGAGCTTTCATTACATACATATGATTGATTGAATTGATTGATTAAATGGAAGTGATTGATTCACTTCCAGCACCTCTCCCCTCCCTGGTGGCCAAGGGGTTTGGACTGAAGGTTCTCACCCCATAACCACTCGGTTGGTTCTCTAGGCAACCAGCCCCTATCCTTTGGTGCAAATGTCACCTCATTAACATATCAAAAGACACATTTATTGCTCTCAACCTTTAAAAAATTCCAAGGGTTCTGAGAACCAAGAGCCAAGGACTATGGACAAAGGCCAAATATGTATTTCTGATAAATTACAATATGGCACATACGTATATTCACACATGAACACCACAGATGTTACCCTCAAGATAACCTAAAACCATCATCTTATTGAGTGGAAAACTGAAGCATAAGAGACATTAAGTGACTTGAACTTGCATCTAGATAGCTACTAACAGAATGTAATAAATTTCTACTACAATGTTTGCTTTATCGGTTCCATGATAAAATGTGGGTTACCAATGAAATACTTGTTATTTTGGCAAGTGTCAATTGATAAGTATTAGTGAGAGAATAATCAATAATTTGTTTTATGCCATTTACCTTTTGTATTTGTTTTGCTTCAAGCTATATCACAAACATCCTTGAAATGAAAATGTAAATTGTCCAATGTCAGCGATGGAAAAAATAAGACAGGGAAAAATTGCAGGAAAAAGTGAACAATAATTAAGTGTTCAAGTACTAATTACAACTTAAATCTCTTGACAAGAAATTTAATTCTGAGCTTCCTATAAAATAGTGTCACTGTATATAAAATTCATTTTTTAATACCTCCTCTGTGCAAGAAACTCATTTGCCAGATTTGCTTTCAATGGATTGTACCATTGTTTTATTAAGGCCTCCTACAATAATAGATGCAAAGACCATTAAAATAAACATTGCTTCTGTCTCATTAATTTGTTTGATAACTCCTTTTTATGCATACCAGACTAGGTGAACTTTCTTTAAAATGAAATTTTAGGTGCATGAACCACACTGACCCCTTTCACAAGTACTGAGATAACACTAATGGATTAATGGGATTGTTCCATGTCATTATTATCATTGTTCCAGAGTATTCATACAGCAGCACATTACGACAAGAGGTTACAGAGATCTAAAAATAACAGTCCGCAATCAGTACAAAACCATATTTAGATCCCCAGGTGTATGCCGCAATATTCTGAATCCAATTCCCGAAGGGTTAGGACACATTTACAGCAATTAAACAACACTCCCTTTTATCTCAGGAAAGGGTGAAAATCTATTTTCGCAATCAGCTGCAATTATTGGTCCATTATCCAATTTTCCCTCTGAGGATCGTTCATGATCTTGGACCTTTGAACACATGAGCTCCCAACACTTCAGCCTTCGGGAAATAGCCATCCCCGTGTAAAGACAGCTCAGTAATGGCCAATCACGAAAAGAAGACGGAGCACGCAAAATAGGTTGCCTCATATTCAAGTAAATATATAAAACTAATAAAAGCAGTCTGGAAACGCACACCGGAAGATATATGAGCAAGCATGTAGTGATTATGTCCAGATAAGTGGTATTCTGGAAAGCTGTCAGAGAAACTGTAAGAATTAAGATTGGATAATCCACACATAGAAAATATAGGGAGTGCCTATTACGTGCCAAGCATCATCGTGAGCTGGAGCTGCAGTAGTCTTAAAATTAAAAGCAGAACTCGACCTGCCCAAAGATTTAGTGAGGAGGTCCGGCAGGTAATGACTTCAAGGTGAGATGTGATTAACGTCCTAGAAGTGGGGCAAACCATGCTGGACCGTTATGGTCACTTAAATCACTCCTGGCTGGAGTAGCCAGGGAACATTTAATAAAAAAGGGAACGTTTCATCTGACTTTTATCCTTTCTGGGGGAATCTCAAAGATACCTGGACAAGTTAAATTTATGCCAATGCCTTTTCTGATCCAGGGCAGGGTGGAAAGGCATCCTTAAGACTTGTACACTCTCTGTTTCAGGCTATTATGAAAAAGTATTGAGACATTAATCTTAAGAAGGTTGCATCGCTACAATTCTCAAGCCAATAGGTGCATGGTGGTAAATAGCATGGAATCCTTTGGTTGGCAGGGGCCAAAAGATTGTTGTGTCCTCCTGATATGCGGTATTACTTGACCCACCTTGGGACAAAGGTGAGAATGATTGCTTAGAACCATTTCTTATCTCTACGAAAAGTGACTACATTTTCATAAAATAAATTGAGCCATCTGTGTAAGTGCTGTCTGGGTTCATGTGAGTCATAGCTTTTTCCACATTTCCTGAAATGTAATCCCACTGGTTAAAAATTCCCAAGATGGAGAAACAATCGCAGATATCACAGCTATACATTTTGTTTTTACCCAAGAGCTTCCTCTCCAGATATTGATGCAACTGGCCTCTCATCTCTCCCCGGAGCCAGCAGTGTTCGAAACTATTACGGGGCACAGTAACAATGGTTTACAGCATAAGCGAGAAAACAAGCATTGTTAGGAAGGGGAAACTTCTCTTATTCTCATGATAATATCAAGCTTGTCCATTTACAAAGAGACATTCTGGTTAATCAACTTTTAGGTGAAGAATGCTTTGCGACATTAACATCTTACTAAATAAAGAAGAAAGAAGATGGGGCTGATCTTGCATATATGTTTTGTTTATACCAAAGTAAAACCCAGATCTCATCAGAATGACCCTAAAACAATAACTTAAAAGCTCTTCCTTGCAATACTTTCCACAGTAAATAAGTTTTTACTCCATTTTTGAACTTAGGAAGAAACATGCTTTAGACGCTGCTTCGTTCTCTTTCCATCACTACAGAGTTTTTTTTTTTATAACTTTAATTACTAATGTTTATCACATTTAGTGCAACATATTTTAATTTAAATCACGTGTCCAAATTACTGCACCACTTAATTTATACTTTATTTTCCAAAGTTTTTTTTTTCCTGTATTCATTTCAATCCTTTAGAAAGAAACAATGCATGGGCGAGAAATAAGAGATTTATTCAATGATACTGAACTTTTTCTATAATCTTTCTAGAATAAGATGCTCATTATATTTTTTTTCCTCTCCCAGCATGGTGTTTTCCCTTTTTCCTATGTAGAAATTCCTATAATTCATTCAAGTTTGCCTCAAATTCAACATCTTTATAGAAATTAACTACTATGACATTAGAAGCATATAATTTTGCCACATTCATAACATTTGTCAAGTTTGTCTTTGCCACTGCCATTGCCTTTTTATTATTTCTACTAATATACTAATATTTATTGACTCAATTATTCAATGTGTATTGTTTAGCAAATACCATTACTTATTCTGAATTCTGAAAAGAAGAAAAGATGAATCAGAAATGGATAAAGTAATTGTAAATCTTTCCGTTCAACAAGAAAGACTGCGCTTGTACACAGATGTCTTTCATATAGAGCTGAGCATTTAAATTAAGAATCGAGGCCCAGGGTGAGAGTTACAGGAGCTCATAAACAGAAAAAAAGGAAGTATAAGGGGATAACGAAGAGTGCAGTATACCACAGGGCTAGGAAGTTCGGGCTTTACTCCGTATAATAAAAGGAATAAGTGAAGGCTTTCAACAGAAGAGGTAAATGGTCAGATGTAGCCTAACGGAAAATTAAACTGATGGCATTGGTTATATTGAATCAAACCGAGAATGGCTGGAATGTGGGAGAGAGCTATCCTACATGAAATTTAATGAGAACCTCGTTAGGAAAGTGTCAGTGAAAGTAAAGAAGAAACAGATGTAAGATATAATTTAAACAGAGGCTTAGTTGAACACAGATGCTGGCTGATGGTGGGTATTGGAAGTAGGGGAAGGAATCCACGGTGTCCCCAAGTTTTGGGAAACGAATGATGGAAAGATTTGGAAAAGGAATCAGACGTACAAGAAAAGATACTTGGAAAAGATGGAACTTGGAGGGAACACTCAAGAATGAAGGTCAGTAAGATAGACATCCAAATTTTAGGACACATGAATACATTTCCATCACCATAAGTGAGCAGGAATTTAACATTTAAGTAGAGAGATGTGAAGCCATGCTATAAGGAAACTTCTAGGGAGATGTATAGAAAGAAAGACAAAGTAGGCCAGAGATAGCCTTCCTGTTGTGGGGGATTATTATTAAAGGGAATTTATAGCATGTTATGGTTACCCCTGAGCTGAACTCCTGGATATCAGGGATGCCTAATATTGACTTTTGAGAGATTTTTATAGGCAGACTTTCCAAACATATTTATGATATTTAATTATGCCTCGATCTGTGCCAAGATATTTATGTATGTTGTTACAGGGCAAATCAAGGAGTCGATACATGCTTCAGAAGTTTCTGCTCCAATATTGGCTTGTTTCTTTGCAACAAAACTTCTTCCCTTGCAACATAATATTTTTATGATAGTATTACCCAGAATGATGGTTGAGAGGCAAAATATACAAATGGGCAGTGGCCAGAACTTGTATGACCATAGAACTCTACAGAAACCAGCTCAGAAAGCAAAACACCAGTCCCTGCATCATTAGACCCAGAAAGAGCCGACCTTGGTCACTGACTGTCCGCTTTCTTATTCTTGTGTCTGCTTCACCCCAACTAGAGAAGATATGTTCCCCAAGGAATCTATGAGATGCCCCACTTCTGGTTAACCTGCCTCCAACTTCTTCATGCCAACGATCTCCAATTAGAGCACACCTGAAGTCTTCCTTTTTTCATTGTATATCTTTCCCACTCCCCTGCCTGCCTTTGAGTTTCTGCCAAATGCAAGTGATGTTGGCTGACTCCTTGCTTTAGCATGTTCTGAATAAATAGCTCCTTGGCTTTTTTCTTCTTTTTTTCATTTGGCTGGACTTTGCCTATTTCTGGAGTTTTCTAAGAGAAATGACCTGCACTGCTCATCCTTGGCCCCCAGCTTTCAGACAGGTACAGGACCCATAGAATCCCTTCGTGCCTTGCTGTTAGTGGCTTGTCAAGCCTGCACCAACATGGTAAGTCAGCACCAGGTTGCAATCTGCTCTCTGTGTTGGGCCCTTCAACTATTCGCAGGATATTTGCCTATATTGTAACAGAAGGGATGCTGAGATAAAGATTACCTTGCCAGTAAAAAAAAAAAAAAAAGGAGAAGAAAGAATGAAAAAAGAAAAGACTGATGATGCTGATTTGTTCAATCAGTGACATCAATAAATTGTTATCCCTCACTCCTCAGTAGTACCTAACCCAGATATCGTCCTATCATCGATTCCTGTAGGGCCACATACTTCGTTGTAGTGGAGTGTGCCTATTTCAGTGTGCCTTATAGATCAGGACAGTGAAGACATTTTTGGCCTCACCTGGAGAGGATAACAATATACCAGGACAATTATATTCCATGGGTTCACTAAAACCCTCTTATTTTTCTCAGTTCCTCAATCAAGATGTAAAAGAGATCTAAATTTCCTTTGTGTTTCAGTTCTGATACAATCTGTAGAAAGTCTCCCACTATGTTGAAAGAACAAAGAAGCCTATAAATGATGCCATTTATTTTCTCTCAGCCTTAGATGAAAAAGGAAATAAAGTTGCCAAAGACAAATTATAATTTTAGCAAAACACAGTCTATCATTTGGGCCTTGACCTCTCTATGGAGAAAAAAAAGGCCATTCAGTTTTGATAGAATAAAGACTATCCACACTTATCCTAGAACTCTTACAAAAAGACTATTGGAGGATATCTAGGCTTCTCTGGATATTGCAGACAATAGAGACCAATTGTTTTTCTGAGACTACAAAACCTCTTTATGAGTTGACTAAGTCCTCAGTAAGAGACTCTCTGCTTTGGGAACCCAAATAAGAAGAGGTCTTCTTGAACCTGAAGAAGTTTCTCAAAGGTTTCCTAACTACAAAACACCTTTTTGCCTATTTTTGCATAAGTAACTTGACAAGCTTTGGAGTCCTTTTGGGGATTTATGGGAACCATCAAAAACTTACTGCAGCCTTAGGGGCGCCTGGGTGGTGCAGTCGGTTAAGCATCCGACTTCAGCCAGGTCACGATCTCGCGGTCCGTGAGTTCGAGCCCCGCGTCGGGCTCTGGGCTGATGGCTCAGAGCCTGGAGCCTGTTTCCGATTCTGTGTCTCCATCTCTCTCTGCCCCCCCCCGTTCATGCTCTGTCTCTCTCTGTCCCAAAAATAAATAAACGTTTGAAAAAAAAATTAAAAAAAAAAAAAACTTACTACAGCCTTACCTTTTACCCAGTTGCAAAGGTTTATCCCCCTTGTATTAGAGCAATAGCCACCAATGACACACGTGCTAATACTTCTGTTGAACTGGTTCCAGGCTCCACACTTGATCACACGGTTCTCAGACAACTGACTGAGAATATACAACACTTTTAAGCCTGCTAATTATGTCTGTGAGATTGTGTTACTCTCTCCCTCTCACATGACTATTCAAACTCTACAACACCATGAGTCCTGCCCCTCTCTGAGGAAAAGGAACCTCAGGATTATTTTACAGCAGCTAGGTAACTTTTGGTACCTTACTCAGATGCATTAGAGACTCTCATTGGGAACCCTGACCTGATATTATTTGTTGATGAATCATACCTGAAAATTGGAACTGAAGGTTATCAGGCAGTATATGCCATCTCTAATTTAAGCAGTCCCTTGGAGTATAGACCTCTGCTTGTGGTAAAAGCAGCCCAGATGGCAAAATGTATTTCACTTGCTAGAGCTTTTCAACCAGCCAAAATCTGGAGAGTCCACATACAGACTGATGCAAGGATGTTTTTGGAATAGTACATGACTTTGGGATGTTTTGGAAACAAAAGTGTTTCTCATTAGCTGGAACTCCCATCAAAAGTAAAAATGGGCTGAAAGTTAAGGAACTTTTACGCACTCCTACTTCTGGAGAGCTGGCTATTATAAAACTATAGACCCATGTAAAGAGATAACATGGTAACTGAAAGAAATTCTCTAGCAGATCACAACACCAACCAGGTAGTCCTAACCAAGGTTATTCTATGTAAAACCTCAAAGAATAAATCTCTGGAGGGATTCAAAGAGATCATTATATAATGCAATGCTGAGTCTCTGATTCTGAAAAGGAAGGGTTAAAATGATCTGGTTGTGGAGCACATGTGTGGCTCAGTTGGTTAAGCATCCGACTCTTGGTTTCGGTTCAGGTCATGATCTTGGGTCTGTGGGATCAAGTCCCACATCGGACTCTGCACTGACAGCACGGAGTCTGCTTGGGATTCTCTCTCTCCTCCTCTCTCTCTCTGCCTCCCCCATTCATGCTGTCTCTCTCAAAATAAATAAAAACTTAAAGAAAAAAAAAGATCTGTACTCAGATAATTTCTGGCACTCCCAAGAAGGATGCTTTGTAGCATCAGATGGGTTTAAATGGATATTAGCTAAATTTCTCCATGAAACCATTCATCATGGTACAGACAAATTGATTACTATCTTAAGTCAATATTAGTGAAGAAACTTTAGAAAGACAGATGGGCTTATTTTCATGGCATAGGTCAACCGCTGACAGCGTAACTGTAAAAGGTGACACATGGCCAGGAGCCAGAGGTCCAAGGTCCCTTTGTACACCTTCCAGTGGATTTTCATTCAGGTTCTATTCTCCATGGGAGAATATGTATAAATACACAAATACATTTCAGAAATTATCTATTTCCAGGATTGGTTGAAAGCTGTCATTTCTGAAGACCTATGGCAATTATAGTTGGTAAAAAGCTGCTGGAGTTTGTTTCAAACCAGGGGCACACCAACTCTTACATCAAGTGACTGAGACACATGCTTTATAGGACCCATTATAAGAGAACTCTGTACAACCTCAACACTTTCTCAAAAACGAGGCTGCCTTTATTTCCCACAATCTTCAGAAAACGTTGAGGGAACAAGTGACATCCTTACATTAGAACTGACAAAGCATTCAAACCCCCTGAGCTCCCTTGTCCAGAGGAACTCCCATTAGCCTTTTATGGCCACGTGGTTCATGTTCTTGGAGTCATATCAGTTACCTCCCCGTGAATTGGTAACTGGAAGAGCTGTGCCCTCAGAGATTTCACATACAATATTAGACTGTTTTCTGCTCAATGAAGATGCGGTAAAGTATGACAAGGGACTCATTTACTATACCCAGGCCAGTCAACCAACAGGATGACGTCACCTTCCCATCAAATCTTCCTAAAGAGCCTCTTATAACCTTCAACCATGAGATATCACATATTGGAAGAGACATCAGACAAAAATTGCTCTTGAAACTCATTGAAAGTAAACTTTGAACACGTTCAAATGGATTTTATCCACTTTCCATTCTCCATAAGATTTGAATATATTTTCGTTGTTGTATCTTTTTTTTGTGACCCCCACCAGTAGACCTCTCCCTCTTGGGTTCTGCCTCCCCTCACCCCCAACCCCTCCCTAGGCTTCTTTCCGCTGACCAGTCAGCTCTTGCCTTCTTTTCTAGGCTCACTACATCTCTGACTTCTTCAAATCCTAGCTCCCATCATGCTGCCTGGAGGAGGAGGAGGTGGGACTAAAGCCCAGCCTGTTACTCTTAGTCATGTGTCTCATCAGGTACTGTTAATAAATTCAGCATTGAAGTTCCAGGGAGTCAGTCCTTAGGTTCACATACCACAATTAAAGAATCAATTCAGAATTCCTCACAATTGGAAGACGGCTCCCTTAGGGGATCCCACACTGAGGATTCTCAGAGATCGACTGCCTTCAGTTTTACAGAAAACTGGACGAGCCGTCTATCACCATGATAAAATTGCCTCTGAGTAATTCTGGCCTCATCAAGTGAGACCACAGGGAATTACAGCTGATGACATTTCCACTTGCACCTCTGTGGACAAATGACTTTAAACAAATCTATCTATAACCTAAAAAAGAGCAAATTATTACAATCTATTTATTTACCCTTACTTGTCATCTAGAAGACACTAATAGAGATCCAAATCTGTAACCCAGCTAATGTAAGGCCTTGCTTCTGACCTTGTATAATAAATATCTTTTTTTCCTAGATATCCATGTGTCCCTACAAAATACTATCTCCTTTGTGTCCGAAACACCTGGACCTATTTTTCTTAGACTAAAGCCTCCTGCACTTTGGATAGTATTTCAAGATTTGTTTGTACAGAGACGCTAATTCCATACATAAGCGAGGCTGGAGAATCCAACTCAGACATGAGTTCCAAAACAAGGCCACTTTTGATTATTCAGGCACTCTACCTGGGAGAAATACCGACTCATTGCTCATGTGAATGATCAGAGCAGTGTTCCCGATTGGGGTGAGGCAGGTGATACAAATAGAAAAAAAAAAAAACAACAAAGACTAGAAAACTTATTACTACCTTTGGCAAATGTTATTGATGATAACACTTACACCATAGATAGAATACAGATCAGTCTCAACTTGCTGGCAAAAAGTCACGATAGACAATTACATTGCTCTCAGTTTCTTGTTGGCTAGTCATTCACAGTGGCATCTGTGCCACTGCCAATGTTTCTGTTGTGTTTGGATCAATGAAACAGGAGAAGTAAACAGGTATCTACTGCTTTAAAGAAAACGCTATTTGGCTCTCCAAGGTGAATCCTCATGCCCTATGGGATTTTTTCTTTGTCTGGGTTGGGTACTTGTGGTTACTGATTCCAAAGCATCTTACAGAGAATGGCATTTGCTCCTATTTTTGTCACAGTGGTCATGATGCTTCCTTTCCCGGAATCTTAAATTCTTCCGTGTAGTTACTCTCTCGCCAGGTGATCACTGTGACGATACAGCAATGAAGAGGTTGAGCAAATCTCAAAATACAGTTGATTAATGAAACAGATGGACGGCCCACAAGCAGTAAAGATCTAGATCTTTAGCCTTCCCTGAATTGGTCAGCTGCATGCAAGGTGAAGAGAGTAGCCTAAAGGGCAGGGCTGAGATTTGAATATACAAATGGATATTTGAGTATACTACAAACAATGACGATTCCATATATAACACTAGAACTCTGACCCACAACCTCTGCAGCTGCCAGACCGGGAAGCTGAACCACCCCCTCTGAAGCGCTCCGCCTAGAAGAGTTGGGACGTGTTCAATAACTGGCAGCTTCCCTACGGTTTACCTCCATTTCTAACTCAGACCCAATCACTTCTAGCGAGCTGGCCTCCTGCTGCCCCATGTCCACACCTGCATTCAGAACACACCTGAAGCCTTCCCTTGTTTCTTCACGGCTTCCCCACTTCCCACCCCGACTCTGATTCTCGGCCAGAGGCAGCATCTGAACCATGGGCCAGACATCATGGTATGCACTGAATTAGCCTGGACCCTCTGAGAAGCAGGTGACAGAATGGGACCAGACATGTGTGAGATGTACTGGGGGAGACACCTATGCAGGAAAATAGGAAGAGAGCTGGAGAAGGCGGGAGAGTTCTCAGGCAGTGACACTGGTGTTGTCCCTGTGAAGGAAGGCAAGAAGGCAGGACATGGAGGAGGAAGGGAGGGAGGAAACGAGGAGGGGAGGACTTAGAATAAGGCGAGCCTGCAGTTCTAAGAAACTTCGTCTTGAAGCAGTGGTCTTCCGTGTTCCCGGTAAGCTCAGCCACTGATCAGGAGAAGCCCGCCTGTGAGCAGTGCAGCCTCAGAGTGAATGCATTTTGGGTTTCAGAGCGCAGCTGCTTGGGCCTTTGGCCAATTATGCTCCACAAGATAGGAAATCCAAGTGGTTTGTTAGGGGCTGAATCATGTCCTGACAAAATTCATGTTGGATTTCACATCCCCAGAACCTTCAAAGTAACCGTGTTTGGAGATAGGTCCTTTAACGTGGTGATTAAATTAGGATGAGGCCATTAGGATGGGGCCCCAATCACGTGCCACTAGTGTCCCCATAAGACATGCCCTCTGTGCACGCACTGAGGGACGTGCGTGCACAGAGGAGCAATGATGTCAGGACACAGGGAGAAGACGACCATCTGTAAGCAAGGAGACAGAGGCAGGAGAAACCCAACTTG
Organism: Prionailurus bengalensis; assembly: GCF_016509475.1. Lineage (NCBI taxonomy): Eukaryota > Metazoa > Chordata > Mammalia > Carnivora > Felidae > Prionailurus > Prionailurus bengalensis. The sequence continues at coordinate 231,194,236 of NC_057343.1, forward strand.
CTGACATCTTGGTCTTAGTCTCCAAAACTGTAAGAAATAAATTTCTGTAGTTTAAGCCACTCAGACAGTGCTATTTTGTCATGACAGCCGTAGCAAACTAAAACAAGGTACATTTTCAAGATTGCCATAAATACTATAAAATGTGTGTGTCAAGAAACAAGTGTTGGTGAGATTGGGGAAGAAAAGGAACCTTCCTGCCTTGTTGGTGGGAATGCAAACTGGTACAGCCACAGTGGAAAACAGCATGGGGTTTCCTCAAAAAGTCAAAAATGGAACTGCCCTATGATCCAGCATTCATAATGCTGGATATTTGCCCCCAAAATACAAAAACGCTAATTCAATGTTTATTGCAGAAATATTTACGATAGCCAAATTATGGAAGCCGCCCATGTCCACTGATAGATGAATGGATAAAGAAGATGTGAGATATATACATATATAGGTATATAAAATATTACTCAGCCACAAAAAAAAGAATGAAATCTTGCCATTTTCAACAACATGGATAGAGCTAAACAAAACAAATCAGAGAAAGGAAAATTCCATATGATTTCACTCATACGTAGAATGTCAGAAAAACAAATGAGCAAAGGAAAAAAGAGAGAGAGACAAACCAAGAAACAGTCTCTTAACTACAGAGGACGCTATGGTTACTAAAGGAGAGGTGGGGGAGGAATGGGTGAAATAGGTGATAGGGAGTAAGGAGAGCCCTTGTGATGAGCCCTGGGTGATGTATGGAAGTGCTGAAGCACTACATTTCAGACACTGGTATTAAAGACTGTAGAAATCTCTTCTGAAAAATACTGTGTCAGTGCTCATTTTCAATTATTGTGACTAGTTTCCCAATGTATATTGGAACCATAAAACTGAATCAGACCTAAAAATAAATTTGTGTGAGGAAAAAAAAATCTATTTATAAACTGTTGTAGTTTTATAGACCTTGGTTTAGTATCCATGTTAGCAATAAAAGTCTGTCAAATATTTCCTTTGCTTTCAGTAATCACATTTGCTATAGAATTGAGAGCAAAAGTACAATACTAACTCATTTACAATTTGTTCCAAGCGTTCCTGTTGATTGTGTGTCTTTTCGATGTAATTTATACTAATCAAAAGATACAAACATTTAACAGCTTTTCTCTTCCTGGTTGGATTTTTTTCACCTAACTCAAAGCACAATGAAGTCTATTTTTTTAAAAAAGACTCCCTCACACAATAATTTTTTTAAATTATTAAATGTGATCTAATTTTCACTGTATACCAAGTTCAAATGTATGAATGTAAAGGATGATCTTCCGGATTTTGCCGAAGTTTTGATCATCTTGAAATCCTTATTCCCAAGCTAATTTAGATTGACAGGATATGGAAGGCCACAAACACATTAGGATCTAGTAAATAATCCCTTGATAATGATGGTGATAATGCTATTGATAATTTTTAATACAAGTTAAAAGTGCACTTAGCATACAGCACAGTTGAAAGCACTTGAGTCTTCGAATCCTCCCCCCATGATGTGATGGAATAGATACCTACTGCTATTCTCCGAAACATGAGGAAACGGAAGGTCAGCAAGATTTGTTAGTAAGCTGCCTCTGGTCATGCAGCTGGTCTCTATAGTGGAGCCCAGATTTCTTTCTGTGTAATAGTAGAATTAAAGGTACTACTCGATGTATCTATTGTGAAGCACATGTGTCTGTAATAATTTCAGCCTCACAAAAACATGTAAGTTTGATGAGGTATTATAAAAGTCAGGGATGTTAGGTTCAGTTTGAATAAGTTTGTTACCCACGGGTATCAAAAGGCTCATTCAGAATTCGAACATCTGTATCTCTGTAGTTGACTTCAGCTAGTTTATGTTACGTTTAAAAGAAAGATCCTGATGGAATGGGGTCAGGAGAACTGGCATATTTGTACTCATTTTATCACTTACTTAATGGTTCCGATGACCTTGGGGCTTTCACATCTAAGAAACTCACTTAATTTCTCCATTATTTAAAACACACGTACAAAACACACACGCATGTGCACGCGCACACAGTCTTTCCTAAAGTTACTTTCCAGTCGCAAACACTTTTTATTTGTATCAAAATCTGTGAGATGTCTTTACAAATGGTAACAAAGTCACAAGATAATTTCTGATCATGTAATACCCAGTGAAGTAAATAATTTAAGATTTCTTTGAATTATTGAATCTTTATGCTTCTTATTTGCTTTCAAGAGCAACCTGTTGCATAAGAAATGCAAAATATAATCTAATTATAACATCAAATTCCTACAGGTGTGCTGTGATGCTTTCATTTTCAACATAAACATCTCCTGACACAGGAACAGAATTTTTCTTTCCTTTTCTTGTTTTTGTGTTTAGAATTTTTCCTTTAATTTTAAGTCACCCATTTACTCTCTCATTGTCCAGGAGAATCATTAACCATAGTGAAGTCGTGGCTTACAGAAATAATTTTGAAATTTTGGTTTGCAATTCCCTAATGATAATTGTTGATAAAAAACCACAATCGTTTCCAATTTTGTAACACAGCTCCTTTATGTACCACCTTTCCTTCTGCTTCTCAGGGACCTACCCATATTAGACCTTCCCCACTGCTGCTCACCGGGGAGAGGGTGTTTCCTTGGGGAAGCAGCTCGAGCACTGACCAAGGCTGCTCTTGGCACAATCTGGATCTCGATCTTGGGAATGTTCACCGGGAAGAAGTAGGATGGAAGAAGTAAGGGGCAATTTAAGGGAATCACTGCTATCTAGGCCACAGATAGCAACCCTGCTTTAATCCAGGGCCACTGAGTTTTGCTTTTGGCAGCCACGGTGTCATACTATTTTGTACATAGCTTTATCGAGATATGATTGGCAAACCATAAAATATACCCGTTAAAATACACGGTTCAATGGTTTTTTAATATATTGAAAATTCCATCACCTCAAAACGAAACCTTGTAGCAGTCACTTCGCATTACCTTTCCCTACACCCACTTTAGGCAGCACAAATCCACATTCTGTCTTTCTGGAGTGGCCTATTTTTTTTTTCCATTTTATTTATTTATTTTTTTTTTTAATTTTTTTTTTCAACGTTTATTTATTTTTGGGACGGAGAGAGACAGAGCATGAACGGGAGAGGGGCAGAGAGAGAGAGGGAGACACAGAATCGGAAGCAGGCTCCAGGCTCCAAGCCATCAGCCCAGAGCCTGACGCGGGGCTCGAACTCATGGACCGCGAGATCATGACCTGGCTGAAGTCGGACGCTCAACCGACTGCGCCACCCGGGCGCCCCTTTTCTTCCATTTTAAATAAATGGAGTCATACAACGTGTGGTCTTCCCTGTCTGGCTTGTTTCACCTAACATGTGATTGTGATTCATCCATGTTGTGACAGGTATCAGCCCTTCATTCCTTCTCATCGCTGATTAATATTCTGTTGTATGCATAGACTACATTTTGGTTCTCATTTGGTGGGCATCGGGTATGTCCACTTTTTAATTATAATGAGTAATGCTAGTTTTAATATTTATATACAGGTCTTTTTGTAGACACATATTTTCATTTCTCTCGCATACCCAAGAGTTGGTCCTCTTACCTAGAGTCCTAGGCCCCTGGGTTGAATTGTCAGATCATACGGTAAGTCTGTCACTATCTATCACATGCAAGAAATGTATGTGTGTGTGTGTCTGTATGTGTGCATACAACATGTGCAGGGGAGTAGTACCCATGGATGAAATGGGTTGTTTCATGAGATAAAACGAATAGAAGAGAAATCAGTGGAAATTAAATATAAATGTAGTCTGACACTTCAGCAACAAATATGTTCATTTGATATTTCTTTACACACAAAATAGACTTCTAGGCATGTCATTTAAGCCTGTGATATATTTTTTCTTTTTTTTTTTATTTTTTTTATTTTTTAAATTTTTTTTTTTCAACGTTTATTTATTTTTGGGACAGAGAGAGACAGAGCATGAACGGGGGAGGGGCAGAGAGAGAGGGAGACACAGAATCGGAAACAGGCTCCAGGCTCTGAGCCATCAGCCCAGAGCCCGATGCGGGGCTCGAACTCACGGACCGTGAGATCGTGACCTGGCTGAAGTCGGACGCTTAACCGACTGCGCCACCCAGGCGCCCCTGTGATATATTTTTTCAATATGAAGTTAAAATCACAATTCCTAACTTTACTCCGTCACCTAAACAATATCTCAACTTTAAATTCCACTCATTACTCATTTTAATGAAAATAACAACTTGGGGACGTCGAAGTCTGTTTCATTCTCTTATACTTTATGTGTAGTGTGGTATGAATGAACAAGTTCACCATTGTTTTCTTTAGCCAGCTCACAATCCATTCTGGCTCACGTGCTTCTGTGGCTGAGGAAGACCAGCCCGTCAATCGCCTGCGTAAGATGAACTGAAGTAATATCGGATTCCATTAGCTACGGAGCCATCATGGCGCAGCAAAGCTCGAGGAAGGAGAGCACACCTCACGTCAGAGCCTCATGTTGCCGAGCCTCACTCAGAGAATATTGTCTGCTGAGCACAAGGCATACCTGGAGGGTGGAAAGAGGTTAGATCAGGGATAAGGAGTTGGTTAAGGTGCATTAATATGTTAATAAAGTCACTACATCAGACAGCAGGTCAATAAGTAAATTATATAACGATCCCATTCAACTTGAATTTCCAGCAACAATAGGCCGGTTTTTAAACGATAAGCTCTTTAAGTCCTTTCACTTACCTGTTAGTTGGAAACACAAATCCAAGTCGCTGATACTTTTCATGCAGCTTCCTTTCTCGTGGTGTTCTGCAAAACCCTACTTCTGTTTGCCACCCACTTTGACTCTATTTTCCTATTTCGACCCCCAATTCATATTTTTCTAGTTATTGTTATATAATATATGAATGGAAATCATGAATTCTAAGTTTGAGAAAATTGTACTTGAAAAATAGGACTGATATTTGCCCCGTAAATGAGAGATTATTGGCCCAAGTGCCCAGTTATTCTGATTAGCCTGAAAGAAATGTATATTTGCTCTGCTGCCATAACAAAATCCCACAGGTTGGGTGGCTTAAACAACAGAAACATTTTCTTAAATCCTAGAGGCTGGAAGTCCCAGATCACAGTCCAGAGAATTTGGTTTCAGGGGAGAGCTCTCTTCCTAGCTTAGAGGTAGTAACCATCTTCTTGTATTCTCTCATGGCTTTTCTCTTGCTCAGGCGTGGATGTGCAGGAGAGAGAGAGAGAGAGAGAGAGAGAGGGAAAGAGGGGGCAAGAGCTCTCTAGTGTCTCCCTTTCCTCTTGTAAGGACATGGATCCCATGAGTTCAGGGCCCTCACCCATGACCTCACCATGACCTCCCTAAGACCCCATCTCTGACCACCATCACATGGGGTTAGTGGGCCTCAACATATTAGTGGGTGGGCAGGGCACAAGTCAGTCCATAACAGAACCCAAGAAGTTTTGGGTCGTTATACATGAACTAAAGTTGTGAATTTTCACTTTTATTGATCACAAAAGAGCTGCGCTTACATAGTAGCCATCTACCGTTCTAACTATGTGCTGATTATCTAATTAATGATTCTTCCAAGCATGCTGATACAGTAGTACTCATAAACTCACATCAGCATTTACTGGTCATCTAACTTTTACACCAAAGATTTTATGCATAGTTCAATAAACATAAGATAAGCTGATTTCTAACAGATCAAGTGATAGAATTGGGAAAAAAAAATCCTTTGCATAATTTGTGTTCCACATCAGATATGTTAGTATAGGCTTAAGAGAGAGAGAGAATATTGGGACTACATAAAACTGAAAAGCTTCTTAACAGCCAAAGAAATAATCAACAAAATGAAAAGGCAACCTATAGAATGGGAAAAAGTATTTGTAAGCCATCTATCTGACAATATCCAAAATGTATTAAGGAACTCATACAAGTCAATAGTATAAAATCAAATAACTTGACTGAAAAATGAGCAAAAGGCCTGAATAGACATTTTTCTAAAGACACATAAATGGCCAAAATGTATGTGACAAGGTGTTCAATGCTACTAATCAGGCAAATGCAAATCAAAACCACCATGAGATATCACCCCATACATTTTAGGAAGGCTATTATCAAAAAGACAAAAAAAAAAAAAAAAGACAAGTAATAACAAGTGCTGGTGAAGATGTGGAAAAAAGGGATATAGCCACTGTGGAGATTAGTATGGAGGTTCCTCAAAAATTTAAAAAAGGAAATATCATATGACCCAGCAATCCCACTCTAGGTATATATGCGAAGAAAATAAAATCAATATCTCAGGGGCATCTTCATGGCTCAGTTGGTTGAGCGTCCAACTCTTGATTTCAGCTCAGGTTATGATCCCAGGGTTGTGGGATCAAGTCTGTGTCCAGCTCCACACTGAGCATGGAACCTGCTTAAGATTCTCTCTCTCACTCCTTCTGCCCCTCTCTCCAGCTCATGTGCTCTCTCTCTCTCTCAAAAAAAAAGTCAGTATCTCAAAGAAATATCTGCCCTCCCATGTTTGTTGCAGTTTATTCACAATAGCCAAGAAGAGGAAACAATCTAAGCATCCACTGATGGAAAAATGGACAAATAAAATGTATATACATACAATGGAATATTATTCAGTCATAAAAAAGAAGAAGAAGGCAATCTTGCCATTTGTGACAGTGTGGATGAACCCAGAGAACAGTATGCTGAGTGAAATCAATCAGCCACAGAAAGGCAAATATGATATCATCTCACTTATATGTGGAATCTAGAAAAGTCAGACTCAGAACCAGAGAATAGAATGGTGGTCGGCAGGAGCTGAGGGGTGGGGAAATGGGGAGATATTGGTCAAAGGACATAAATTTCCATTGATAAGATAAATATGCTCTGGGGTCTAATGTGGAGCACAAGGAGGACAATTAGTATTGTGTTTTTGAAATTTCTTGAGAGAGATTTTAAGTATTCTTACTGAACACACAAAGAAAGGTAACTATGTGATTTGGTGGATGGATTGATTAACTTGATTGTAATAATCATTTCATAATATATACATATATTAAATCATCATGTTGTTCATATTAAATAAATACAATTTTTATCTGTTAATATCTCAATAAACCTGGAATAAATAAATAAATACATAAGTAAGACAAAGAAAGTATTTCCGTGAGTATCATTAATTTTGAATTTTTAAAATAATGTGCAGTCTTACAAGGCTATTTATGAATTTATCAATAAAATCCACTAATATTCTATATTTTTTCTTATGTGTGAAGTATACACATTCTTAGTCATTTTTTCTTTTAATGTTTATTTATTTTTGAGAAAGTGAGAGATGGAGAAGGGGCAGAGACAGAGGGAGACAGAGGATCTGAAGTGGGCTCAGTGCTGACAGTAGTCAGCCCGATGCAGGGCTTGAAATCAAGAACCATGAGATCATGATCTGAGCCAAAGCGATATTTTTATGTTAAGCGTATCTTTACATGTGATTTTGCTTAAATGCAGTGGAAAAAATGGATGGCAGTGTTTGTCTCATGGATATTCTGTCAGGATCCCATGAGGAATGTGCTTAGAACAGTATAGGGTCAGGCATATAGCAAATGCACACTGAGGTGGGCTCTCTCATTGCTATGGTACTGGTGTGTTTTCCAGAATGGCCACAAAAAGAATTGATTCTGTCCCACAGAGCTTCTTACAATGGGACAGACACTCCTCCTACAGACAAGAGCCCAGAGCAGCCCGTTTCCTCTCGCTGAAACTTTTTCTGACTCCCCAGACCATCAGAGTCCAGCCCAAGATGCCACTTTCCTTCTGAGCCAACGTCATCCAAGAGCACACACCCCCTTCCTCACCCTCGCACATGTGCGCTCTCTCGCATTCTGCGCTCTTAGCCTTAGAGAAGCAGCCGCCATCTTGTGAGGAAACCCAACCCACCTAGAGTGACCACGTGGAGATGTCCCAGCTGTCTGTGCCAGCTAAGGTTTCGGCCAACAGCCCCCATCAAACCTGAGTAAATAAGCCTCAAATCATCCCAGCCATAGGTAGGCTTTACTTCTTCCATCTGAGACTTCATACCTGGGGCAGAGATAAGCGGTCCCCCTGAGTCCCATTCGCTTTTTCACCTGCAGAAACTGTCACAGATCAGTAAGGATTGCTGTTGTTTTAAGCCACAAGGTATTGTGAAAAGCCACTGTACAGAAAAAGAGAACGAATACAACTTATTTTCTAAAGCAATGGAATTTCTAAAATGGACAATTCCCCATCCCACCAACACCACTGTCACTTAATGAAAGTTGACTGACTTGAATTAGAGCAATTTTCATTTCACAAGCATAGGTTAGAGCGTACTCCATACACTGTGACCAGATAAAACTCTTGCTCTAACAGCGGGTCCCAAAAGGGGGAGTAAACAAGGCACAATCTAATAAGATAATTAAAGTCATAATATAAACGTCTTGCATTTTTTTGTCAAATGTCTGTGAAAACACATGCTATAAAAATAATGCTATTCTTTCTATTCAAATTATAATTGGTGGAAAAAGTATTCTTTTTCTTATATTGTTCTATTTCTCCTATTTTGGTAGGGTGGGGGTCACCCTCCCTGAGCCTTGGCCAGCACCACTGTAACAGCTTGAGATCACATATCCCATAGTGTCACCATGGGAGCCACGTGGTAGCAGAGGAGGTGCAGAAATAGGGCCATTTCCATGGAACTGACCCACAGGTCACTGGGCAGGTGGAGTGTTGGAATGGGTTGGTGGAGGCACAACCGGAGTGCCAGTTCTGCGGTGAAGTGTCCCAAGGATGGCTGCTGTTTTCCCAGGACACGGTCTTGACTTTGAGCCAAAAGCTTGTGTTTATTGCTGCTTCCCTGGGAAAAAAATACATGGGTCAGGAATCATGGAGAAAAACATGGTAGTCTCCGCTTACAAACTGTGCTTTCTCTCTCTGTAATGCTGGGCTCTTCAGGTTTAGAAGCCCTGGTGCCATAGAGGGAACATGTCCGCCAGAAACCACAGCCAACTGTCAATGTCTCCAGGCTGTTCCGGGAGGAAGGGAAATGACTTAGTTTCCTCACTTTGCCATAACACGCTACTGAATATCTGGTAGCTTTAAAACAGAAATGTCGCTTCTCAAATTTTGGAATCTAGCAGTGCGTGTGATCGAGGTGTCAGTAGGGCCTTGCTTCCTCTGAAGGCTCTAGGGAAGAATTTCTCCTTGCCTCTTCCGGCTTCTGATGGCTCTGTGCAATCCTCAGCTCGCAGCTGCATCTGGCTGACCTGCGCCTCCGTCTTCCCGTGGCCTTCTTCCTTGTGCGTGGCTGGGTGTCCTTTCCTCTTACAAGGGCAACTGCCATTAGATGTAGGGTCCACCCTGACCGGGTCTGACTTCACCTTAAATTCATTGCTTACTCTTAGAAAGACTCTATTTCCAGATAAAGTCACATCCTGAGCTTCTAGACAGATGTGAAGACTTGGGGAACATTATCCACCCACTACAAGAAGTCACTATCTTGGCTGGGGCCACTGACTTTGATCATTAAAAGGGTTAGGGGACATGTGACACAAAGAAACTAGGAGGAATATACAAAATGTTAGGAAATCTCTAAATATGTAAGCTGTAGTTTTATGTAGTCTTATCTTTTATGTTGTTAGTATTGATATTTTCTTGAATATATTTACCTCTAATTATTCTCCTAAGATACAATTTGCATTCAGCAAAATTAATTTTGGGGCTACAGAGCTATGAGTTTTCACGAAGTCACTGGAAAAATTTCTTAGCTCAAAGGAAAATCTGACTTCTAGGATTATACAGGAGCACAACTCTGTCCTAAATCATCTTGGTAACCCATATGGTGTTTACTTTGGCGGCACATAATATTTCAAGGCAGGAGGCTCATATTTCATATTGGTGAAGACTGCAAAAGCCATTTTCCAAATTACAGAGAATTGGTGTTAAAAACTGCATCCACACACGGGGTCAGGCTTCCAGATAATACTGCCTCCACGATAAGGGATAGCATTACAAGTTCTCCTCCTATGTTAGCAGAACGATGAGTTTCGATGTCATAAATACACTCCCCTTTGCTCTCAAATGGAAACTTTGTCAACAAGTTGCCTGACCCCAATATCTTCAAAATAATGTGCTTGTGCTCTGGTACTGGTCATGTTAGTGATGCGCCCACAGCCTTCAGTGTAGCCTTGAAACAAAACCCCTTGCAATGTAAAGGACTGGAAGCGATTCACCTACAAGTTAGTCTTATAGGAAGTTAGTCTTTCAAGCAGACACTCTGCTTAGCCACAGTCTAAACACATTTCTTTGCTCTATGATTATTCACACGTGTAAAGAGTGAAGTTTCTTTAAAACAGTTTTGTAGAAAAAAAAAGTTTGAGGATCTAACCCCAATCCTAACCATAACCCTAAGTGCTACTAGAGAATATGTTGGCTTTTTTTTTTCTCTTCAACTCTGAAAATCCAGAGTTTTAGTTTTCAAGCCCAAGAGAGAAATGAAACAAAACAATACAAAAAAAAAGTCATGTTTCAAAGTCCTGCTCGCCATGAAGTGGAAAATCTACCCCCTACGTGCCTAATTGCCATGAGTATTGTACCCTCACTCCCAACAATGCCCGCATTCCTTATTACTCTCACTCGACAAGTAAAGGTAGGGAGTTTATTATGGTATTCAATTTCCAGGAACATGGAAACATATTGCTAAGAATTTCAAATGCATATATTTAAAAATTAGTTGGCATTTTTAATTTGTTAAGATGCAGGATTTTCCTGAAGACATCAAGAAACACTTGGCCAAAAAAAAAAAAAAAAAAGAAAGAAAAAGAAAACTAGAACTTTGTCCTGGATCCTAAAGAAATGGAAGAATTGACCCAGACAACCAAATCAGGGGGAGGAAATGGCATCGAGGAAGGGCATTCTCTACAAAGAGAAATGATGACATGGAAAATTGTGACCCCGTAATGCAAAATCTGATAGGAAAATCTTTATACAGAACATCATATTTGATGGCAAACATTTAGAAGCATTGAAATCCAGTGCAATGAGACTTAAAAAGATGTACACAAATTCAAAAGGGAAGACATCAAACTGTGATTATTTGTTAACAATACAATTGTCTACTTAGAAAGTCCAAAGGAATGATCCACAACCAACTATTAGCGCTAATTAGAGAATTTAGTCAGGTTGCTGTTTCATGCTGTTACTGTGTGATCCGTGGCTGTTGGTAATGTTCCCTTTTCTAATTTGGATCCTCCCTCTGTTCACTATCTTCCCTCCTCGCCACATAACCTGATCGCTAAGAGCTCAATTTTCCCCTATAGAGTTCTATTTGGATATCACCATTACTCTAAGTTTCTGTACATCATGTAGCCATTTGGGTGATTTATGAATCCATTTTTCTCTTACATAAAAGTGAAATTACGATACCCCAAATTATAAAGATATGCACATTATTACTTGACTTTCCCCAAAGTTTTACCTTGTCTCTTGTGCCAAATAGCATTTGTTAATGGGGTTTTCACTAGGGACCATTGCTCTGCAAATTCTGCATTTCTCTGCAAATGGAGAAGGAAACACATGGAGTCAAGATTCAGCTTGACAGAACTGAAGCAGGTATCCACTCCCCATGGGGCAATGCTGTCTCACTCCCCACAGAATCTGTTCTGATCACATAGGTTTTCTGGAATGTTTCAGCTGGGCAAATAACAGAATGGCTTTAAAGTAATCCATATGGGGAGCCTTCTTACATCAAACACCACATGCAGTCTCCAGCATCCAGAGATGCCCTACCTGGTTTCAGGGCTTCCAAACTGCTGTTCATGAGATTCAGAATCCTTTCTTTTTTTAGGGTTTAGTGACCAATGCCAGAGAGAACATAATTAGATCTCTGTATGATATAATCTCATCTCTACTGTATTAGTTTACTAGGGATGCCACCACCAAGTTTTGCAGACTGGGTGACTTAAACAACAGAAATGCATTTTTTTTAAATTTTATTTTAGAGAGACAGAGATTGAGCAGGGGAAAGAGACAGAGAGAGAGCGAGAAAATCTTAAGCAGGCTCCACACTCAGCACAGAGCTCAATACAGAGCTTAATCTCATGACCCTGGGATCATGACCAAAATCAAGTCAGACACTCAACCGAGTCATCCAGATGCCGCAAGAAATGTATTTTCTCACAGTTCTGGAGGCTGGAAGTCTGAGATCAAGATGTTGGCAAGGATGTATTCTTCTGAGACCTCTCTCTCTGACTTTTAGATGGTCATCTTCTCCCTATATCTTCACATGGTCTTCCCTTTGCATATGTCTGTGTTCTAATCTCCTCTACTTTTTTTATGTTTGTTCATTTTTGAGAGACAGAGAGAAAGAATCCTCGAGATGGGAAGAGAAAGAGAGAGAAGAAGACACAGAATCTGAAACTGTCAGCACAGAGCCCGATGTGGAGCTCAAACTCACAAACTGCGAGATAATGGCCTGAGCTGAATGAAGTTGGACCCTTAACCTACTGAGCCACCAAGGTGCCCCTAAACTCCTCTTCTTATAAAGACAGCAGTCATATTGAATTGGGGCCCATTTTAATGACCTCATTTTAACTTTAATTACCTCCTTAAAGATCCTATGTCCAAATATAGTCATGTTCTGGGGTGCTGGGTTTAGGACTTCAACATATGAGTTTGCAGGGTTGGGGGATGCAGCACAATTCAGTCCATAATATACATGAAGCAAACATCCCCCAAGAGTCTTGTATTGTACATGAACTTGTCATAGACTCTCTTATATATTTTGTATACTTCATTTTCTAATCTGCTGGATGTTTCCAGGTGTGTTTCGCTCATAATCTCCTGAACAGAATGAACAGTGATTTCTTAATCTGGCTAATCCCAAACCTGTTGCCAAGGTACAATTAATATATCATACATATTTTGCATTGAATATGGTCCTCAATGTCCCCTCATCAGTGTCCATCCAGATTCGCTAATTTGAATTCGTCTTCAAGTTTCGAAGTTTGATCTCTCGGAGGCATTTTAATTCTGACGAATTGCCATATGAATCTATTATGTTTTTATATCTATGTTTATTTACCCTGACAATAAATGAAAGGGGTGAAATGAAAGCTGCCTCAGTGCTGGTTTCCCATGCCCACAGGGCGAGGCAATGCTGGTTGGTATCACTTGCACACGCAGGAACGTCAAAGTTAAGAAACTCAGAACATGTATCTAGTGGCTATCCTACCTCATCCCTCCAGAAAGAGAGGCAGAGACTTCGACTTTATAATGCCAACAATCTCTAGGGAGAGGAGGAGAAAGTGTCTAAGTTGGAATGTAAGCAAATGGCTCTAGGACGATACAGAATCTCTAACTTGTAAGTCTTGTTTTCCATCAACCATCCTTTAAGCCAGGTTGCCCATAACGGTTGTTCAGAAAGCCCCAATTGCACGGAAACATGGAAAGCTTCTTGGAGAATTGTTTCCCAGTGGTAATGCCTCCCTGTGTCACCATCAGCCACAGATGGTGGAAATACCAAAAGGTCCTGAAGGAGCACACCTTAATGAACCCATAGCATGATTCCAGCACCCTTGCTGCCATTTCTACTTTCCCCCATGATTTATTAAGTACAGTTTACATTGTTTCCCCACAGAGGAAAGAATTTTAAGCTCTAATCTACTGCTACAACACAAGGAGTAGAGGAAATATGGCCTCTGTCATAGTTGGTTTGGGCTAGTATAACAAATTATCATAGTGTGGAGACCTTAAAAAAATAAACATTTATTTTTCACACTTCCTTAGGCTAGAATTCCAGGATCAAGGTACCAGTGTGGTTCTGTTCCCAGGCAGTGTCCTCTTCCTGGTTTATAGATGACTATCTTCTCACTCTGTCCTCTCATGGCAAAAAGAGAACCAGCTAGCACACTGGCCTCTTCTTTTAAGGAGACTAATCCCAATCAGGATGGTGAAATCTGAAACTTGTCCCCAGGAGTGGAAGGCAGGAAAAAGCCAAAGAAAAAGGCAGACCACTCAGATTGGTGGGTAGCAGATTTAACAAACAAGGGAACTTCCCTGCAGTGCCTGTCTTGTGGGCTCCAAGACAAGTAGATCTCCATATCTGCCCACCAGAATCTTAGAGGGTTATAAAGAGGCCTTAGCTGTGTGCAGTTATGTATTCAGTCCATATGATCACAACGACATGCTCTCCCCAGGCTGCATCCTTGAAAGAGCTCCTAGTGTGGGGACAGTGGGCAGAGCTTACATTCCAAGACAGGGGAGAAGATGAAGAACCTCTGATTGCCTAGGTCCAGCTCACGTGTCAAACAGTGGCCACATCCTCTCAATAACCTCTCCTTTTCCATGACCTAAATGCTGTTCCATATATCACCCTTGGCTACCACAGTGGCTTTCTGGCCATTGCTTATATTTTCTACAAACCCTCTTCCTTAATGCTTTACCATTGCTATGCCTCATGCTTCTAGACAGATATACATATCCTGGTACTCAGTATATGTGCTTTTTCTCTGACTGTACTTAAATCTGTATTCAATGTCACCTACTAAGAAAAGTGTCTCCTGAATACTATAACAAAAGCAGTACTATTTTCATCTTTAGCTCCATTTATTTCTCTATTTTTCTTCAGAGAACTTACCCCTTGCTAACTGGTGATATCATATGAGAAAATGAATTTATGTGTTAACTGTCTCTCTCCCTCCAAAATATCAGTTCTACAAGGGAACTAACATTGTCATATCCTCAGTTTCTAGAACATGGCCTGTCACCGAACCAGCATTTAGTAACTATCTGATGAGATGGTGAATGAATGAATGAATGAATGAATGAATTAGTGGTCCAAGGAAGTGAAATTGGAAAGTGATGGCTGAGAGATGGCTAAGCCCCTGAGTATCATTACAAGCAGTCGGTAGATGACAACCAACATGAATAAACCCAGCATTAGTAGAAGAGAGTCCTATTTAGAAATACAGAGGTGAACACAGTAAAAATAGATGAAGGAACTACTGTTCAGTATATTAGGCAAATTGAATCAAAACTTAAAATCTAGTCCAAAAAATTTTATTTTTATTTTTTAAAGTTTACCTATTTATTTTGAGAGAGAGAGAGAGAGAGAGAGAGAGAGAGAGAGAGAGAAAGCATGAGCAGGGGAGGGGCAAAGAGAGAGGAAAGAATGAGAATCCCAACCAGGCTCTGCACTGCCAGCACGGAGCCAACGGAAGGCTCGAACTCACCAACTGTGAGATCGTGGCCTGAACTGAAATCGGATATTTCACCGACTGAGCCACCCAGCTGCACCTAGCCTGAAAAACTTTTTAATAAATTAGGGAAATTAAAATTCTGACAAAATTTTATCCAGAAATAAGCTTCAAAGTACAAAGCATATTAATGACCTATTGTCACATTTTGCTGAAAGCTCTAAAAGATTTTAGCTTTAAATAGAGTGGACTGAATTAAATAAGCACAATTTGGCCGAATACTCCTATTTTAGAACAATAGCTACTGTAGATTTATCTGCTACAGTTGAAATTTAAGTTTTTTCCAAGACTTTAGTATACTGATAGTTAAACAATGCTTATAAATAAAAGTAATTTATGTGCAATGAAGAAGAATACATCAATTGAAAAGAGTGAGAATTACAAAATTTAATAGATGAATATCAGCCTGGAAGTTCTCTTTTTTAAAAAAAATTTTTTTAATGTTTTTATTTATTTTTGAGACAGAGAGAGACAGAACATGAGCAGGGGAGGGGCAGAGAGATAGGGAGACGCAGAATCCAAAGGAGGGTCCAGGCTCTGAGCTGTCGCACAGAGCCCGACCTGGGGTTTGAACTCAAGGAGTGTGAGATCATGACCTGAACCAAAGTTGGATGCTCAACCGACTGAGCCACCCAGGTGCCCCTAGCCTGAAAGTTCTCTTAAAAGTTGATACAAATTGGGGCATCTGGGTGGCTCAGTTGGTTAGGCGACCGACTGACTTTGGCTCAGGTCATGATCTCACAGTTTGTGAATTTGAGCCCTACGTGGGGCTCTGTGATGACAGCTCAGAGCCTGGAGCCTGCTTCAGATTCTGTGTCTCCCCCTCTCTCTGCCCCCTCCCCTGTTCACACTCCGTGTCTCTCTGCCTCTCAATAATAAATAAACGTTAAAAAAATTTAAGAAAAGTTGATACAAATTAATGAACTTTGATAATAGTATTAAAATTAATTTAAAAATAATGACACTGGAGGGTTTAATTGTGTTAGGCTGAAAATTCCAGAGGAGTACACAGAATTATAAGAAGGTAGCAATTAATGAGAAACAAAGTCATTCAAAGAGGACTTCAATTTTTGGTGGCTGCTGGGGACAGCAGTGCCAAGAATCACATCCAAGATGACTCTATGGCGGGGGGGGGGGCGCCTGGGTGGCATAGTCCTTTGAGTGCCCCACTCTTCACTTAGAGATGAGTCGGGTCATGATTTCACGGTTTGTGAGTTCGAGCCCCACCTCGTGCTTGGGATTATCTCTCTCCCTCTCTCTCTGCCCCTTCCCTACCCACCTCTCAAAATAAATAAATTTGAAAAAAACCCAGATGACTCGACATAGGGTTCTGAGTGGTATCAGAAGTCTGATGGACACAGCAGACTGTAATCGGTGCTTAATTTTCATGTCCAGTGATACTAGAATAAAGCTGGCTCTCCCGGAAGGTGGGGCATTAGATTAGCTGGAGTTACTGACACTCCTCTCTGAATAGGACCAGCGACAGCTTCCAATAGTTAGGAAAGCCAATCTTCCCTTGAAGACACTGGCAAGAAATTTCACTATACAGATCAGATGAGATAGGAAGCAATTGGCTCAGTGAACACTTATATTCCAAGGATGAGGTGCAGCCCGTGCGGCCTGGTACAGGGGTCACTGTGCAGAATCTGTGGCCTCCCAAGCAAGAAACTTGTTCATGCCGTTGTTCTAACCTAAGGAAAGGACCCCGTGTTTCTCTTCATTTCATTAACTTTTGAACACTGTGTTCATCATCCTAAGTACGTTTTGAGACTTCATGCTTTATCTTTCAGGTCTTTGATTTTCTTTTCTTGCATGTCCATCCTGTTCTTATGCTTTCTGTGCCTTCATTTACATTTATCAAGCCAAGGCCACTTTCACATCCCTGAGTGGCCTCTTTCCAGGTTGACATCTATGAGCTAAACAACCCCACAAATCCATTTCACAGCAAAATCATCCTGCTCAGGATTTTTCATACTTTTTTGTCTGGAATTGTTTTGCAAAACACTGTATTGCATGTCCTGTAAAAATAAAGGTAGAAAAGTCCTAAGGAAGCTTTCTGATCTCTACAAGTGCAGGGACTCTGTTAGGAAAGGAGATACGTATCTTCATTTCACGTGTGTGTGCACACATGTGTGAAAGTGGAGGCACTCAAGTAACCTATATGGACAAGCTCTTCCTTTCATATGGCTAAAAGGCCAGAGGTCAGGGTCATTCAGTGCCGGGCAAGAGGTCCTGCAACGATACCTGAAACTATCACGGTATCTTAATGCGTTAACATTTATGTGATTGCTCTGAGTTCTCGAAAAAAAGTCTAACTGTGTTTCCCAGGCTTTGCTTAATAAAAAGAAAATACGTCTTTCAAACATTTCGCATAACATACGCAAGGTTTGGAATCTTTTTCAAAATCCTGACGTATTTTGCAAACTAACCACTAAAAATGTTATGATAATAGGTAGTGCATTAGCATTTCTGCATCCTAACCTACACTGAATATAGTAAGTGAAGAAGACTTAGCAAATTTGATAGAGGAATATTGGCCCTGCAAAGCTGTTTTAATTGTTATGTATATCATTATAAAATTAATTTCTCTGGTTATATTTTTCATATTTTAGGTATTTTACATATTTATATATAGGTATTATAGATATTCCATAACCACATGCATAATAAATAATTTTAAGATTAAATAATTTTAAGATTACATTTTTAAGCATACCTTAGAAAGAATGAAGTAACCAACATCCATCTACCCACCAACCAGTTTAGGAATTGAGATCTGAGAAAAGGCCAGGGAAGCTTGATTGGTAAACCAGTATGTCCCCACCTGGGACACTTCTACTCCTGGTGATGCCTACTGACTTTCTAGGGTACCATTCAGTTTAAGGACGTCACTTTCCCTATGATCAATTTCCATATATGCCTTTTTCCTAAAATTTATATCCCCCATAAGATGACTGTGATATACGAGGAGACTTGCCTTCTCTACCCCCTTTCCCAAATTTCCCATTTTGTCATCCTTACAAGAAAAGGCATAACACGCATTCAATTCTAGTATTTTGATCATTATGAAGTGTTCCCCTTCGTCTCAGTAAATTCTCTTTGTCTTGAAGTTTCTCCTTATCTGATATTAATATAGACGCTCCAGTGTTCTTTTACTTACCTTTAGCATGATAGATCTTGTTTCCTTTAATTTCAATATATTTGTGTTACTAGAGGCTAAATACTTAATTTTTTTTATTATATTCTGAGAATTCCAGATACTATCTTAAGGAGGCACTGAGTTACAATATTTTTCCTCAAAAAGAATTGAGTTTTAGGTTGGCAGACAGTAAAGTATCAGAGGAATACATTGATCTGTCAGGCCTTGTTTTAGGCTTTCTTTAAAGAGAGCTATTACAGTTTTTTGTTTTGTCCCCCCCTCCCCCCCTCCCCCCTCCCCCCCCCCCCCCCCCCGCCCGTATTTCTAGGTTCATAGCCGTCAACCTAAAGTGTGGCTAGTTTTACTTTTTGTATTAGTTTGCTAGGATCACCACACAAAATCTCACAGACAGGGTGGCTTAAAAAACAGAAATTTATTTCCCCATAGTTCTGGAAGCTGGAAGTCCAAAATCAAGGTGTCAGAAGGGCAGGTTTCTCTGAGGTCTCACTCCTCAATTTGCCAATGGCTGTCTTCTCACTATTTCCTCACATGACCTTTTCTCTGTGTGCTCACATCCCTACTGACTCTTTCTCTTCCTGTAAGGACACAAGTCCTATTGGATTAGGGCCCCATCCCTATGGCTTCATTTAATCTTAGTTATTTCTTTATTTTTTTTTTAATTTTTTTTTCAACGTTTATTTATTTTTGGGACAGAGAGAGACAGAACATGAATGGGGGAGGGGCAGAGAGAGAGGGAGACACAGAATCAGAAACAGGCTCCAGGCTCCGAGCCATCAGCCCAGAGCCTGACTCGGGGCTCGAACTCACGGACCGTGAGATCGTGACCTGACTGAAGTCGGACGCTTAACCGACTGCGCCACCCAGGCGCCCCTCTTAGTTATTTCTTTAAAAGCTCTGTCCTTAGATACTACTTCGCAATGAGAAAGAATGAAATCATGCCATTTGCAGCAACGTGGATGGAGCTGGAAGGTATTATGCTGAGTGAAATAAGTCAGTCAGAGAAAGACAGATACCATGTTCTCACTTATATGTGGAATTTGAGAAACTTAACAGAAGACCATGGGGGAAGTGTAGGAGGAAAAATAGTTTTTAAACAGAGAAAGCGCCAAACCACAAGGGATTCTTAAATACAGAGAACAAACTGAAGGGGCATGGGGGATGGTGGGGGAGAGGGGAAAATGGGTGATGGGCATTGAGGAGGGCACTAGTTGGGATGAACACTGAGTGTTGTATGTAAGCGATGAATCATGGGAATCTACACCTGAAACCAAGAGGACCCTGTATATGCTGTATGTTAAGTAACTTGACAATAAATTGTATTAAAAAATAAAAATAAATAAAATTGAAAAAAAAAGAAAGAAAACTTACACTAATATAAGTTATATCTCAATTAAAAATTTTATAAAACAAGAACAAAAATAAAGGCTCTATCTTTATTTTTTTAAGTGTTTATTTATTTATTTTGAGAGAGAGAGAGAGAGAGAGAGAGAGAGAGAGAATCCCAAGCAGGTTCTGCACTATCAGAGCAGAGCCCAACTCAGGGCTCTGTTTGTCAAACTGTGAGATCTTGAGCAAAGCAGAGATCAAGAGTTGGATTCTTAACAGACTGAGCCACCCAGGTGCCCTGTAAAGGCTCTTTAACTATAGTCACCCTGAGGGTTAATTTCAACATATGAATTTGGATGCAACACAATTCAGCCTACACAGTCTTGTTAGATGGCCTTTCTGATAACTCAACTCAATCTTTGACTTGTTCATAAAGATTCTCCACCCTGATTGATCCTGGCCACCAAACTTTCCAGAGCATTAAGCATGTTCCAGAATTGCTCAGCTCCCTGCCTCCAAGCAGCTGTTCTCTGCCTAGTTTCTTGGCATCTTGGTGGAGACTCTGGGGAATCTCTCTGGATTTCCCTCTTCCTGGCTCCTTCTTCTCCAGTACTTTCTCTCCTAAATCCCGACCACCCTAGTAAGAAACAAACTTTAATCTCTTCCTTCTCTATCTAGTGTAATTGCTTCTCTTTCTTATATCCTATATAAACGCACCACATCCCAGAAAATGTTCCCAGGGAAAAAGCCTACATAAAAGTAAATACCCTTTGTATGCCTCCTCTCTCTCACGGATAGTGGCCTTACATTAGCTGCTGTCCAATGGCTGCAACTTGTTGTGTTTCATATATTTTGTACATGGCATCATAGACTTTACAGATATTTTAAAAGCTATTTTAGTTGCATGGCACAGGTTTTGATATATATGTTGTTTACCATTTATGTGAAAATAATTCAACCCTCTTAAGTAGATTTATTTTGAAATGGTATAGATTAAGTTCCTAACAGGATGAACTTTCTATTTGCTATTTTTTTTTTTTTAGTTATTGATTTCTGTTTTAATTCCACTGTTGTCTGAGAATATACTCTGAAGTGCTCAAATCATTTCAAACTTGCTATGGCTTGCTTTCTAACCCAGCATAGGTTGGTTTTGTTAAGTGTTACCTGCACACTCAATATTTTGTGCATAATGGGTTACATGGAACTTACTACTAAAATTAATTTCATTTATATTTTTAAATTCTATAATTCCCAGTGGATTCTTTCTGTTAGATTCCAATTCTCAGGTGAATTTCTCCATCCTCTCTAGTCTTTTTTTTCTATCTCTTCCTACATCCTTATACTCTTTTGAACATATTATTATTACTTTGAATATGTTCAATATATGCTAATTCCCATATCTGGATTCCCTGTGGGTCTATTTCTATTATATATTTGTTGGTTGGCTATTGGTCATTTGGTCCTATCCCTGCATAACGACTTCTGTGTTGGAACCTGCACATTAAAGCATTGAGGAAGTTTTCCTGAAAGGGTTCGCTTTTTCCTGGTAGGTACCTAGATGTCCTGCTCACCTCTGATCCAATCAAGGGCTGAGCTGAATTCAGCTGAGGCCACAGTATTGACAAGTGGCCATCTCCCTCTGTTTTCCCTGGATCTCAGGGAGCAGGCTTCTAGGAATTTTCACTGAGAACCTGATGGGTCTCCTAAGGTCACTACTCAGGAAGGTCCTGAATGCAAATGCTTTTTTTTCCCTCCTCTGGACAGCAAGACTGTTAAAACTATATTATGATCTTCAAGGACTTTTTGCTTAGCTTTTTAGCCTTGTGAGGCTTCAGAAGTTGCAAAATTTTGAGGGGAACACCAGCCTTGTGTTGGGGTCAGTTCTCTGCTCCTCCCTTCCCACTGGGACCTTGATCGAGTGTCAATATGAAGCCCTATGAGACCAACAAAACCTCTACTCGTATCTGTGTGTCAAACAGTGGCCCCCTGCCCAGCTAGACTCAAAACTCAGCCTCTTTCACTGTATCCAAAATTGGCGAAGGTTCCAGGGAAAGAGGAGATACACAGCGTCAGTTCAAGCTCCGCATCGTCTTCCGTCTGGAATCTTGGCTCCTCCAGTCCTTGCTTTAGAGAAATATTTTTGTTTTTATTCAAGAATTCTAATTATTTTCAGCAGAAGCATTGGGCTGCCACAAGCTATTCCATTCTGTCCAGAAATAGAAGTCTGGTCTATTTTTTAATTGGGATGTTTGTAATGTCAAATGATTTGAGAAAAACAATCTTCATTCAACCTCCATGTACCATGGGAGAGATTATGTAATAACAGCCAAAATGTATAAAATGGAAACTTGGCTGTATAAAGAATGATCTAACCTTAGAATAGGAAAGTGTGGTCATGAAAAACAGAATGGGGAAGTTACAGAAATATAATTTTAACTAAGAGGATGTATATTTGTGGATTATAATAAAAAACCAAACTGTTTTCATTCTGGGTGATGAGACTATAATTTTTTTTCATAATTTTCATAATTTTCTAATTTATTTGTGATTCAGAATTTGTTACTTTTACAATAAGCAAAACTAAATGCTCACCAAAATATTTACACAAATATAATGTTCAATTATTCAGAAAATTCCTTCAGAAGTCCTCGTTTCTGACATTATTGAAAAAGATGAAAATAAAAGAAATGTGAGGGGCACCTGGGTGGCTCAGTCGGTTGAGTGTCCAACTTCGGCTCAGGCCATGATCTCACAGCTCGTGAGTTGGAGCCCCGTGTCAGGCTCTGTGCTGACAGCTCAGAGCCTGGAGCCCACTTCGGATTCTGTGTCTCCCTCTCTCTCTACCCCACCCCTGCTCACACTCTGTCTCTCTCTCTCTCTCAAAAATAAATAAACATTAAAAAATATAACAATAGGGGCGCCTGGGTGGCTCAGTCGGTTAAGCGTCCGACTTCAGCTCGGGTCATGATCTCGCGGTTTGGGTTCGAGCCCCGCGTCGGGCTCTGTGCTGACCACTCAGAGCCTGGAGCCCGCTTCGGATCCTGTGTCTCCCTCTCTCTCTGCCCCTCCCCTGCTCATGCTCTGTCTCTCTCTGTGTGTCAAAAATAAGTAAACATTAAAAATAATTAAAAAAAACAATAAATAAATGTGATTGCTGGAAATACAAAATATAGCTAGTCATGTACATATTCCATGTATATGGAAAAAATATTAGAGAATATAGGAAGTATTTGATAACATTATTATCAACAGATAAACCAAATGGGTAAATTGTATGGAACAGCCATACAAGTTAAACAGCATACTTTATAGCAGGACGCTTTACAAAGACCATAAAGGAATATACCAACACGAAATACAAAAATAGGAAAGTCACTTGACCTGGTGTAGATGCCATGCATCTGTGAATTCCTCGAAACTCAGTGAAAACAATAATCACAGCCAGTGTACAAAATGAAGATCAGTATAAACTCTCATCATTAGCCTGTAAGATATAAGTATTTGCATATGAAAGTAATTTGTTGATGCTCATTAGGAAAAGAATGAATATGAAAAGTATCCATTGGCAATGTGGTGTTGCCTCTGTGTCTTGATGACAGAACAAGGTACGTGCAATCAGATAATACGTGTGCTTCGGAGTAGCAAGAAGCTAACACAGCAGAAGGAAGAGGGCATTTTAATGTCATCACTAGTATTAACCGTTAAGTTGTGAACTGGTCACTAGGTGCCAGGGCATGTTGCTATTTGTTTACTACGGATTGCTTCACTATTTCTCACAACAATCTGAGGGCAGGGTTTTGCTTATTTTACAGGTAAGAAGATGAGAGTTTTAAAAATTTTAATGAGTAGGGGGCGTCTGGATGGCTCAGTCGGTTAAGTGTCTGATTCTTGGTTTCTGCTCAGATTGTGATTTCACAGTTCATGAGTTGGAGGCCCCTGTCGAGCTCTGTGCTGACAGGGCAGAGCCTGCAAGGGATTCTCTGCCTTCCTCTCTCTCTCTCTCTCTCTCTCTCTCTCTGCCCCTCCCACACTCACACAGTCTCTTTCAAAAATAAATAATTTTTGGGGCGCCTGGGTGGCGCAGTAGGTTAAGCATCCGACTTCAGCCAGGTCACGATCTCGCGGTCCGTGAGTTCGAGCCCCGAGTCAGGCTCTGGGCTGATGGCTCAGAGCCTGGAGCCTGTTTCCGATCCTGTGTCTCCCTCTCTCTCTGCCCCTCCCCGTTCATGTTCTGTCTCTCTCTGTCCCAAAAATAAATAAACATTGAAAAAAAAAAAGCCAATGCTCTACTTTCACAACAAGTGTCCCGTGATGCCCACTCTGCCATCCTGAGAAGAAGAGATCTTAACTGGTTTTTAAGGGCCTATAGTATGCCCAACAAAAATATAAAGATGAAATAAAAGAAAAGTTACTTAAAATAGAAGATTATGTTCCTCTTTGTGTAAACGCTTGGTCACAACCAGGCCAGAAGAGCTAACCTTACCCCTGTATGTAGCATCACTGTGATAGTGATAACTACACAAATTGACTGATGCAGGGGCGTCTGGGTTGCTCAGTCGGTTAAGTGTCTGACTCTTGATCTCAGCTCAGGTCTTGATCTCAGGGTCGTGAGTTCAAGCCCCACATTGGGCTCCGTGCTGGGCATAGAGCCTACTTAAAAGAAAAAAAAAAAAGACGGATACAGGAGTGTTCTTTTGGTGAGTTGTTGTTCTTAATTTTGTGAACCAGCCTTGGTCAATTTCTGATCAAAACAAGGTTGAATCTTTCGGTAATTTATATCACTGTGGTTTTTCCAGGCAAAAATGCTTCTTGTCTACATGTAAAATGGAGTACTGTTAACAAGCTTACATACTTCTGAACAGGTTCTTAGCACCCTCGAAAGCCATGAAGGATACTGGCAATTCTTCTTCCTGTAGGATTGTCTCATATACTGCAGAATGTTTAGAATGTGTGGCTTGTGACCGCCGAATGTTAATGACAATAAAAAAAAATACCCTTTCACACATTTCTAAACTACCTCCTGAGGAGGCAGTAATGATTCCATTAAGAATCCTTAACCTAGATGTTTGGTCTAAGAACTGAAATTTTGTTGATGAAATTCAATACTAAATCAGTCTGCCTTAAAATTCATCTAGGAGGACTGCATAAATTTGGTAAGAATGCCCCCGTTCCATTCTTTGGGTCTTATTTTTGCCATTTCTGCTTCCTGTTCCTGTCAATAGGCCCCAAGCCGGTCAATCTGGGGAGTCAATTTCTTCATTCAGTGGAAGAAGCTCATTAAATCTATAAGCATTGCTGACACGTTAAATCATAGCACAAAGTTTATTTCTCCTTGCTGCTAATATTTGTTATGAAGATTCTGTGCCCAGCTCTATAATTTGATGTCTTCTTCCTGTATATGCAATCCGTCAATTCCTGTCCACTTAGACTTCTGACCCACTGTCCGATTCTGATCAATGATGCTTGACCTTCTCTATGCCTGAGCAGCCTACATTGAATTTCGATGTTTTGGTACCAGGTGGTGACTTTTGATGATGTAGGGCTGCCACTGGACACCTCATTGGTCTCTGATGCCTTCATTCGGTGTGACTCCGTTCAGAGTGAATGTATTCCACTCCACTGTAAATCCAAGAACCCTGGCTCTCTCCAAATACACCGTCTCTATCTCTCTCCTTCCTCTGCCTCAGCATTTAGGGCCTATCTCACCATGCCACCTATGTCCTGGCATTAAAAAAACAAAACCAAAACCAAAACAGGTTCCCTGGAAGAGGCAAAAACAGTGAGAAAACGTTGAAGAAAAGGATTGAATAAAGAATCATCAATGCCCTAAACCACATAGACAGTCAGAAAGAAATGAAAACATTTGAGCGTTAAGTGCCTCCTCTGTGTGTTTCCTCTCCTTCTCTCATCCCGTAACCACAGATTATAAACTCCCTGAGGACGGGAGCTGTCATTTTGTCTATTGTTTGCTACTGATACCACAAATTTTGCTAGTGTCTGAACCACAGTAGACAAACATCTGATAAATGAATGAATGAATGAGCGAAAGCATCATATGAGGGGCAGCAGTAGTCAAAAGAAGTCTGTGTGAAAGTGTGAAGTTGCCCATCAAATTCTGAAATGGCCCACACATTGATCTTAACTAAAATGGTTAATTCAAAACAGTTATAACTACTCTGAAAGTCTTTGAAAACAGAACAATGTTGTCCAGTAACAAATGCATATCTTTTATGGTCAACAAAAAGCAGTGTTTACTATTCTCCTGAATGTGTGTATATAATATATATAATGATATGACTTCTACATTTAAATTGTAAATTGTAAATTGTAAATTTTAAAAGAGTGTCGTTATTTCCTCCATTTAAATGCTGGGCAGCAACAACAATCACTCGCATAGTTGAATTTTACAACTTGAGAAATTTCCACTTGTTTATCAATGGGTAAATCATTTAAAAAAATACAAGAATAGGGGCGCCTGGGTGGCTCAGTTGGTTGGGCGTCTGACTTCAGCTCAGGTCACGATCTCACAGTTTGTGAGTTCGAGCCCCGCGTCGGGCGCTGTGCTGACAGCTCAGAGCCTGGAGCCTGCTTCACGTTCTGTGTCTCCCTCTCTCTCTGCCCCTTCCCTGCTCATGCTGTGTCTCTCTCGTCTCAAAAATAAACAAACATTAAAAAAATTAAAAAAAATTAAAAATACAAGAATATTATCTTTCTAGTTGAACCTCAACCAGAATCTATAGTGCTAGATTGAAATTGCTTTGAACCAAGCATTTCAGTCTCCTAAAATTGGCATATTTTGAACTATAAAATACATGCATTTGCAAAAATATTTTGAATTGTTGGGTTTTATGTCTGAAATGAAGTAAAAGTGGCATATAAAAACATACTTGTATCAAATTTTGAAAACTGATTGAAAAAATCAAGAGATACAGCATTTAGTATTTAGATGATTTCTGCGCCTTAGAACTCTTTGGATACAGAAACAGAACGAACAACAAAAATGTTTCACTTCGTGTCAAGTGCAGTAATTTGAAAACAATAAGCCAGTAATTTCCTGGTCTCCTAGTGAAATCAGGGAATTCAGAACATTCCTTTGTACAGGAACTTTCAGACACAGGAGGCAAAAGATGGCAGCAGTGAGTTGTTCCCAGACCTACACTACATATGATCATTGGACTTCATGTTTCAATATTATCTAATTGTGCATTTAATAATATCTTAAGTTATAAGTGATTTTCGATGAATAGAAATCATAATTCACCAATGAAACTGGGCACAGAGCAAATCAAAACTGTTCAGGGCATCACTGCCCTTCTTAAATACCCACCTCACCTACCCTCTACATAAGTTTATAGGGACTGCCTCCGGGTCATTTCCAAGGATTACAATTAGTGAATAGGTTTTGCCATGGCTCAGTTAAAAAATAACTCTAAAACACTTATAAAAAATTATTTTCTTAACTTAGATCGACATAGGCATAGAAGACACATATGTTTCCCATGGATAATATTTATGCATGTACTTTAAATTTAATCCAAAGTGTAACTAACCTTTTCTTCACACCTCCCTCTCCACCCCACCATGACTTCCTGAATTAAAAGATGTGAAGTACAGGTTAAAAAAAGTTTTTTCCCCTCCAAAATCCGACCAGAGCTAAGGTGAGAACAGAGCATCCTTTAAAATATAATGTAGCCTAATGGATACAGTACTGCTAATTTGTCTTGTACCAAGTTCTCTGCAGTAATTGAATGCCTTTCTGAGGACTAAAATAAAAAATATAGTTCGACGTGTGCTGAAATATGGCCCTGCAGTGTCTTCTCTCACAGGGATCGGGAGTATTTTAATATGGAGCTGGCTCTAAAACTTGAAGCCAGACCAGAGCTCTAATCTTGGAGGCGAGACCAAGCTTGTGTGGGCACCTGTAACCCTGGGTTGAGAGGATTAAAAACAAACATTTGCACTGTTGTCCCAAGTCCTTGTCTTAATACGCTGCTCCTTGCGTTTATTTCTACCTATTTAACCTGTCTAAAACTTTTTTTTTCTCTTTGCATTTACTTCAAATGATAGTTTAGCATGTTCCAAAGTACAGCAGAGAATAGCCCCGGATAAGTATTCAAGTCATTTAACTTTCTTGGATTATCTCTTTGACACAAAAGAGAAGCACTTTGCCAGGGAGAATCATAAGCCCCCCAAATCCCTCTGATGACAATTTCCTGTATTCTTCCCTGCTTATCTGTGTCTCAGAAACCAGCTCTGGGGAGGGGAGGAATAGAGAAGATCACAGCCTCAGACAGCCTGGGATCTACAGGGTCAGGGACGGCGAGCTGTGGCATGATTAGGAGAAACGTTTGCCTCTGGCCCAGGGTGGGCTGCGGTCTGCGGTCTGCCCGCCCAAGTCCTTCGCAGGAGGGGCAAGCCCCGTCATGATACCTGAAACAGGGACACAGGTGAAGGCCCAGAGGACTTTCTTGGCACATCACTTGGGGCTTGTTTTCTAACAGTCCTTTCACCGTTCACGACGTTGATTCTATTTGCTGTATTTCACAGTAAGAGAGGCACAGAGAAGTCTCAATGGAGTCAATGAGTCAAACCATGGGGAGGAGATACGGAAAACCAATCTCAAAGTGAAGAGAGCAATGCGGGATCCATTGGAAAACTACGCAGAAGGGACAGGTGGGGGGGGTTTCCAGTTTAACTTGGGCAAGGGGCGGGGGGGGGGGGGTGGGGGGTGGAGGGAGGAGGACGAGAAGAGAACGTGCGGAGGTGTGGAAGTAGGAAGACACGAGAGGGGGCTCAAGAGGAGGCGAACTCGTCATCGCGGTCTGTTCAAGTTCCAGACTGGACAAAGGTCTTTCTCGCAGTTAAGTTCACATACGTTCCAGATTCAAAACCAGAGGGATTCTGCTAAGAAGAAAGTCTCTCCCATGTGCGGAAAACATGTTTTAATCTAAGTGCTGGGGGTGCCAGAAACAGGACTGGCGCTGTGGTGCGTCTCGCAGATGGATGTCCCGCGTTCTCTGCTCTAGAACAACAGGATTTCAGAACACCCCCTTGCACCCAGTGGCTTGCACCTTCAGCCTGCCCCCTGCCCCCAAGGCGCACACCAGCTGCTCTAGACCCCCCTCCCGCCCCTGCCCCTTTGTTTGCAGGCCGGCATCTGCCCCGCCACAATAAACTGTCGGCTTCTTGCACGTGAACCAAGGAACCGGCCCAACCCGGGGTTCCAGGCCTTCCCCGGGCCCCTTCCGGCTTTCGCCAGGTTGCGAACAGCCACCCGTCTCGAGGCCCGGCAGCGCGTTCGCCAGGATGCTCGGCCCTCTCCCAACCCGCGGCCTCCTCCCCTCTCCCCTGCTGCTGCTGCTGCTGCTGCTGCTGCTGCTGCTGCTGCCGCGAAAACCAGGAGAAGTGGAATGCGCACGGCGAAGCGCCGCGCGGTCGCGGCGGCACTGGGCATGCTCGGCGCCCAGGGCAGGTTTGGGCGGCGGGGCGGACGCTTCCTCACTAGCCGGGCGCCCGAGCCGGCCGCCGAGGCATAGGTGGAGGCTGAGGCTGCCGCGCGCCGCGGGAGGAGCCTCGCCCTCGGCGGCGGCGGCGGCGGCGGCGGCGGCGGCGGCACAGGTGGCGCGGGCCGCGCGCGGGGCGCAGCACGGGAGCGCTCGGCGCCGGGCGCCGCGGCGGCCCCAGGCTCGCGCCCGCGGCGGCAGCCGGCCGAGCGGAGCGCCGGGCGCGGCGGCGGCGGCGCCCGGAGCCCCGAGGAGCCTGGAGGAGCCCGGAGCCCGCGCAGCCCGCGCAGCCCGCGGAGCCGGGCAGGGGGCGCTGCGCTCGCCGCGCTCGGAGGGGCCGCCGGGCCGGGCGCCGCGCACTCGCGTCGGGAGCCGCCTCTCCCCCGCGGCGCTCGCCCCTGCTCCCCGCCAGCCTCGCCTGTCCCGCGGCCGCGCTCAGACAACAAAAGCGGAAGATGCTGCACTTGGGCAAGGTCAGGACCTTGCCCTGAAGCCGGGCGGCGGCGCGCACGCCTTTTCCCGGACTGAGGAGCTGTCGCCGGTGGCGGGTGCATGTTCTCCAGGAAGCAGTCGGGCGCCGCGCCGTTCGGTGAGTTGCTTTCGCTGGGCTGCCGGGGCCAGGCGCATCCTCCTCCTGGGCGCCGTCCTCCTCCTCAACCTCCTCCTCCTCCTCCACCTCCTCCTCCTCCTCCTCCTCCTCGCCGCCGGTGGGGGGTTGGTCCTCTGCTCCCGGCCGGCTGGCGGCGGCGACTGCTGCGCGGTCCTGCCAGCCGGGGGAGGACCGCGATCGCGCCCGGTCCCCTCTCGGAAGACGGCTCTGCCTGGAATGGGGACCAGGGTTAGTGCCTTTACGGAGCGGTTAGCAAGTGGCTTCTTGCGTGCTCCCCCTCCCTGCCGCCCCTCTCCCCCGGAGGAGGCGTATATAGGGCAACATCAACAATACTGCTCCCCGCCACCCTCAAGAACATACCCGTTGCCTTCATGACGTCCCTAATATACGGAGAAGACGGGGTGGGGGTGGGGAGGACTTCCCTCTAGTCTTTTGCCCTTATGTTCAATGTCATTACGATGTTTGGCTAGAACAAAATGGAAATACTTAGTCATATGCGTCCATGGCCGTTTCTTCAGTCTCCCGCTGCTTGCCAGACCCAGAGCCCCTTTGGTCTATATTTAGCGGTTTCAGAGGAAGCCTTTTCAGCTCGATTCACAGGTTTCGGGGGCTTCTGCGTCCTGACAATAGATAGCGAGGCTCTGGAAAGCGCCGCCTGAAACCCAGGTTTGGAACGCTGTGCATGTGTGTGGGGAGACTGCGATGCGATATTTGGGGGATCGGTAATTAATGGCTGAAAAGCAACGCTGCTTTTCTCTTCGCCGACCTTCCTCTTATTCTGGTGTGTAATGTGTTCTCATCGATTGCTGCTCAGCTGGTTCGAGCCACTACGTTCAGAATTAAGTCACCGGAGAGGTGGTGCAGCCTCCCTGGTCGTGTGGTAGGAAAGCAGTCTTGGGGATTTTTGGGGTGTGTGTGTGTGTGTGTGTGTGTGTGTGTGTGTGTGTGTGTGTGAGATTCCAACAAAGGACAGCTACTTCCCAGATGCCTAAAGTTGTGTTTCCTTGTACGTGCAGGGGTAGGGAAGGGTGTGGAAATAAAGAAAAAGAAGGGCAGGTTGTGGTTCCAAGATGTTTTGTTCCCCTTGTGTGCTTGGGTTGAACTGATCTGATTTGCTTTGGCCCTGAAAGGTGTTGTTAACATGCATGCCTAATGTTATCAAGCAAATGTGTTGGTTTAGAAAAGGGATAGGGTACAAGCAGACTGTCGGGCCTGACATGCATAGATTGTCACTTTTCGGAACTATGTGACCAGTGTTTAAGGTGCTTGCAATTTTCTGCAACGACTTCCATGAAAATAGGGAGGTGGTCCAACAACCCAGGAGTTCTCTCATTGTGCATCTTTCCATCAGTAGCTCAGGGTCCGGTGGTAGTCCTGTTCGGCTCTTTGCAGTTAGTAATTCACCTACAGGATTAAAAGGCTTTCAAGCCGCAGCACTTCTAAAATCCCATGGAGAAGTGTTTGATATGACTCATGTAGAATTACAAGGATGAACCTGTGCATGGTTTTGGGGGCTCGTTCTGTGAGAAGTATGACACATAGGGGTGGGCATCCTCAGATGAGGACTGGGTGCTTTACACTGCCCTAAATTCTCTTTGCCACATGCAGAATCCATGTTTAATGCTTTCGGGGGAAAGGTTAAGTGGCATCCTTCCTGCTCTGTGGGCCACAGGATCTCAGGACTTGAATGAAGATGCTTGTATCTGGAGTTAGACGGTGAAATTTGGGAGGCCTGTAATTATACAGCTAGGAGGGGTCAGCGTTGCAGGAAGCCCTCTACGGCTTGAGTTAACTGAACGGTGTGATTAGCTTTACCTGTATCCTGTTAGTTTCACCTTCTACATGTTTAGAAAACTTTCCAAAAGCACTTTGAACACACCATTGTGTTCGTTGCATTGTTTTAATACAAGATTTCTTTCAAGAAGAAGCAGAAAGTGAGGGAGACAGATTTTTTTCGTTTCCTTTGGAGTCTGCTGTTCAGTTTTAAACGTGATTCTTAAAGGACTGGTGGATACTGTTCTGTGCTTATGTGTGTACGCAGACAGGTGCCGGTGAGCAGGAGTAAAACTACGTGTGTTGTATATGTGAGTTTCATGTTATATTGTAGATTGAAAACGATAGTACCTGATTGAATGGCAATTGTAGTACGTACATGAGGTTGTTGCTCTAATAAAATTGTCATAGTCTTGTGGAAAGGAGTTATTTAATTTCGTGAATGTTTGTGTAGTTGTACAACCTAATCATTATAGATGTCACTAATGTTTTCATTGTTTGTAATAAAAGTCATGCACTGTCGAATTATAATATTTCCATCAACTTCACATCTTCCACAGTAGAACACAAGCCAAGTCTTTCTCCCAGTGAAATGGTTCGTTGGCGAGAAAATGAATTTCAAATGAAATTAGTTGGAAAATGCAATTTATAGTTTGTTAAATAATTTCTGAGGATAATATCACTTTCATAATGACCTTTAAAATTAAAAATGAAGATATCATATTCTCAAATATAACATTACTTTTGACATATAATTGAGAATGCAGTGCTCTCCTGAAAATATTGTAGAACGTGCTCCTTTCCACGGTGCTTTATCAGAATTCTCTTTTATACAGTACGCGTTTATGTAGTACCGTTGGAGAGTTCTCTAGAGGAATTTCATCAGGCTTTCCTTATGTAAGAAAACAGCAAAACTGCATTTAAGCTAATTTATTGTAATTTGCTTGTCCATAAAGTCAGGTGTGCTTGGTATGGACTAGTGTATCTGGTTAACAAGACAATTGAACCAAAATTAGAACTGTTGCGTTTTGGACATCCAAAAATGTTTTTCTTCCTTCTTTTTCTCATGACTGTCCACAGAAGATTTGAACATCCATTTATGATTATTTCTCTATGTGAACATTATTTTTACTTCTGTAATGGGGAATGGGTGCTGTGAGTATTACTCTTCCTGAAAGTTTCTTTTTAATAAAGATTGTTATTTTTGAAAGATGCCAGATAGTTGAGAGCATTTAAACTGGAACACGACATTCAGGGAATGAATTACCTCTGAATTACCATTCAGAGCACGAAATACTAAGAGAAGTCAGGCATATATTCTTAAATCCAGTAGTTCCGTTGAAGGTGTGGTACAGTGGGTCCTGGTGGGCGGATTCACAAGTCAGAAGTACATTTTCAAGCCAGATTCTTCAGTTGGCTTCCATGATGGTTTTCATCATCCATATTCCAAAGGTGTTCTCAGTACTCTGAAAGCTCTGTGAGAGGTGTTATGTGGGTGTGGGTGAAAAGTTAATTTGAGGGGGAGCAGTTCACGATATTTGTTGCTGGCTTCTGATTTTTTTTTTGTATTAATGTAAAATATTAAACATGTCATAAGTAAATCATTTCTATCACATTGTCTGCCAGTCTAGCCTACTGATTAATACACTGCCTGGTTGGGTTTAATGAATCTAATTATATTCACAAACAGTACCTCTAACAGAGGAAACTCACAGAAATATTTGATCGTACTGTGCTTTTAGTCCATTAAAAATGTTAAAACTCATAGCAAAAATGTGTAGTTATGACACTTCTAGTTGTTTATCTTTTGGTCACATAGCTGTTAGGTATGCTCTCAAGCTCTTTATCATGGTAATTGATTTGTAAGAAATGTCTTAGCTATATTAGGATATTGAAGCTATACTCTATATCAATTAGTTTTTGACAAATTGGAAATAATGACTAAATAAATGAAATAGTACTTCCTGGAAGCTTTCCATCTTAGACACATATTCACATGTATCCCTTGGTGAGATTCCTCAAAAGTTATCTGTAAACTGAATTATATCTATTGAAACTTCTTATTCCCTTAATTGTCATTTCATATCAGAAATACATTTCTAGAGGAAAAAGTTGGGCTCTGACCTACAATGAATATTGTGTGTGTGTGTGTGTGTGTGTGTGTGTTTTATATATTGTATGTATATATTGTATATAAAACACATGTGTAAAATAATGAAATACATTTATGTTATAGTGTAATGCTATTTGGGATTCTGTTTTATGCGAGTGCAGAGATGTGGAGAGAGTGTTGGCTTTGGGTGCGTCCCAGTCTGTCTCTTCTCAGCTGTGTCCTTGGCCATTTATGTGATACTCAGACTTTAGCTCAGTTTTTTTTCCGCTGTAAAATGGGCACAACAGGACAGAATATCTGAAAAGATTGATTTCAGGATCAAGTAAGTAAGAGCACAGGTGGCTTACACATTATGAGCATTTGCATAAACATACGAGATATATATCTGCATATTAAGGTGGATAGTTGTGCTTCATTTATGTATTATTAAATATGTCTTACGAATCATTCACGTATTATTAAATATGTTCTATAGTCTACCACCCTCTCTAACAAAAGTGTTCAATGGATATATTCTCTCCCTACTCTTATTGTAATATTACTTTATTATGTAGCTTGGCATATAAAGTATACCAAGTTTTCTAGTCTACAGCATACTAGTCCTTTGAGTATTAAAATATATATTAGTTAAGCTAAAAGAGAAGTAAATTGTATCTACCAGCACTATTATTAATAAAAAAGATTCTAATCAGAGTCCGAAATTATAAAACTTTGATACTCTCTATTAATGTTTATATTATTCACCTGATTAAGATAAAATTTTCTACAAAGATTCACATTATACAAAGAATATCATAGACAGTTTAGGAAATACAACTTCACTTTCTGTGAAGTCAGATACTAAACACGTGCTCTGTTTGGAACCACAGGGCATGAATCCCATAATAATGTCATTGTAACAAAGATAAAGAAACATTAAACAGCTAAATTTATTATGTAAATAGAAGCCTCACTCACCCCCACCTCCTCATTCAAAGCAAGTTTTTTTTTAAGTTTATTTATTTATTTTGAGGGAGAGAGAGAGAGAGAGAGAGAGCGAGCATGCATGAGTGGGGGAGTGGGGCAGAGGGAGAGAGAGAGAGAATCCCAAGTAGCGTCCAAGTTCGGCACTGAGCCCTATTTGGGGCTCAATCTCATGACCATCAGATCACAACCTGAGCAGAAATTAAGAGTCAGTTGCTCAACCCACTGAACCACCCAGGCACCACTAAAATCAAGTTTTTGAAAATAAAATGTGTGTTGTGGTATCTTTTTGACACTAAAGGATAATTTTCACTTGCCATCTAATTCAGTAACTTTAGTAAAGTGTCCTACTCCTTTGGGTTTGGTTATAGGAGCTCCTGCAAGGGAGAACTGTGATCTTTAGCAACCTAATTTTACCATACTAAAGCTTGGATGTATCTTAGGATTTGTTATAGAATGTGACCTGTTTAACAGGAGACTAATTTATCTGAAGTCAGAAAAACATTTTGACAATAAATATAGTTATTTATATTCAAATTTATGTGTTGTTGTGGGAACTGCCAATTATGTTACCAGAGTAAAATACATGTTATAATAAAAGACCTTTCTGGTTTTTGGCTCAAAGTGAGTGGTAAGCCAATTATGTTTGGTTAAATAGATTTAAGTGTCAAAATGTCTACAAATTTTGCATGATACAGAATACACTATTAAAGGGTATATTTAATTTGTAGCATTAGATGATGAAGAAGAGATAGAATTTAATTCCACCGTGGAAATTAGCTAATACATTTATCCCGCATAGGTAAGGGCTAGAGTTTTCTCATTAAGAACATTTTTTTGTGTGTGTAATAGATGTGATTATCACTACTGTCATTAGAAAGTTGATCCAATAGGTGTATATTAAGAAAAATGCATTTTGTATGCATGTTTTTTTTAGTTTATTCTTTGGGTTTTTGCGGTTTTAAGTAATCTTACAATGTTTATTTTAATCTTTTTTCATTTAAATGTTCAACATCATAAATCACAAAAAGCTATACATTTACCTTAAATTATAATACGTGCCAAAATGTGGATTGTCAGGGGTCTTTAAGAAACCCAATAAATATTATCCCAGCACCCTTATAGTTTCTGAAAAAGTCGGTATTTTGAAAGAAAAAGAAGTAAAGGAGTAGCCACCGTGGACGAAATAATCAGGTTTGATTAGAGATAGTTTGATGTGATGCCAGATGACATCCCAGGGCCTTGGCCTTCTCCCCTCCTCCCTTCCCACAGGGACAGAGCTGTCTCTGAGCCCTGGAGCCTAGCCTTGACTCTCTGCAGGCAGGGAGTTCTTTAGAGGAAGAAGGAAGGAACTAGCCAAGCTGCTTCCTTTATTTTTCAGAAACAGAGGAAGTGAAGGTATGGAGAGAGGCCATAGTGTCACATGAATTAAGTTCCCTTTACCTGGAAGGAAATATCAGAAGTAGAGAAGAAGTGTTCCTCATTGACATGCTTTATAAAGAATTCTGGTTGTAGAATTCTGGATATAATAGCTTCCACAGTATTTTGCTTAGAAGTTGAGCTCTTTAAATATTTTATGGTATTTTGACACTATATCAGGAATTATCTAATGCCCTGGCTGATTTATAGAGAGTATGGTCCATGAAATTCAGCTGATTTATGTATTGCCAACTTTAAAATAACTCATTCTCAGTGTTTCTTCCCTACTTTCCACGTTAGACTTTGACTGCCAATAATTGGGTGGCCTTGTAAGTGGTGAGAATTGGGCATAAAAGGGACAGTGTCAAAATGTGACTTCCCAAACCATATATAAATGATGATCCATGCCAGCTGTTATCGACAGCACTTTCTACCTCAGTGTAGATAATTAGAATTTGGCTGGCATTTAATGTTTTAACTTTTAATAGAAGCAATAATGGACACCGTCAAGAAGAAAAAAGTGAATTTCTAAGGAAATGTGATGTTTTATTTGACTATGAGCATGACTACTCAACCTTAAGAAAGCTCACTTCTTAAAATAAATTTTATTCTTCTCTCTCAAATAGTTTGTTTGGACTTTCAAACATTAGAGTAACCTAGCAGTCATTACCTTCAGCAATGCAATAATTTAATTCTCAGAAGAATAACTTCTTTGGCAGCAATCCAAGTCTCCCAAATACAAAAAAGCCAAGATTCAGTCTCTTGTCTCTAACACGGTCCTCGCTGGTGGCTCTGGTGTTTGTTTGTTTGTTTGTTTGTTTGTTTGTTTGTTTGTTTTTTGGGGTTACTGGATAAGGAGGTGGGACGAAGATTTCCAGAAAGGCAGAAAGGTGAAATGGGTGTCATCTGAAAAGTCTCAGAGACAACAGAAATCATGTCACATGTACCCAGGTCATAGAAGGTGATGCAAGAAGCCTGGTGCTTGTAGTGTGTGGATCAGACTGTTTGGCTTGAATTGGGTTGGAGAAAAGTAATAATGTTAAATCCACTGTAGATGCGTAAATATATTATGGCACCTCTACCCAAAGGAACATTATACGGTTGAGAGTTATCTCTTCTAAGACATTGGGGAGTGTCCATGACATTGAAGGTTAAGAAGAAGGTTAAGGTTAAGAAGCAAAGCAGAAACCTATATTGAATATGATACCCAGCACACATACCCATATACACACCCATACAAACACAAGAACATCGTGTTTATGACAGGTTTCAAGAGCTTTGTTCATTGTATATTGTCTTTCCACCAAATATATAATAGTTTATTATGTATTACACCATTACACAGAACAAAAGTATGCCTTTAAATTTGAAAAGGATATTGTATTTTTGCTTTGGGATAAATTTTGTTAATTAGCTGAATGCCTGACTGAAATTAACAAGGCGCATCCTTCATTCAGTGTATATTACATATATTCTGTTCAGTTCTACACCTACATTTTCTGTTTTTAAAGTTAAGAGATGTTTTGAGTAGGTTTAGCAAGTTGGTGTCTTCTTGAGAGCTGTGCAGCGTATTAGTGAAATATTTTCTCTTTTTCGAATAATGTTTTATTATTTTTTTCTGTTTTCAAAAGTAAGGTGGATTAATTAAAAATTTGAAAATATAGTAGTGATGAAACAAAGCTAAAGTTCATGCATATATCTCAAGCCACAGAAATGACTATTTTTAGCAGAATGCAAATCCATGTACATTTTTAAATTTAGAAGATCCCTCATATTCTGTTTTGTTACTTTTTAACACATAAAGCTGCTTTTTTCATATGATTTGTATTCATTTTTAGTGTCTGTTTTCCATACCTTTATGTAACATCATTTACTTAAATAACTTCCTATTTTTGGAGATTGATGGCATTTTTGTTTTTTGGTGGTATGTGTAATGCTGTGATTAAAGCTACATAGTTTTCATCAGGCTATTTTCTGTAGATTACTTCCTAGAACTGGATGTTTTCAAGGCTGCTGATAGATGTTGTCAATTTGTCCTACAGAAAGGTTATATAATTTACATTTCCTTCAGCGAGGCAGGAGTGTGCCAATTTCTCCATGATTTCAACAACTGGGTATTTTAATTAAAAAAAAAAAAAGCGAAAACAAATTCCAATTAGGAGGAAAATTGTGTTTTTCCTGTGATTTAATTTGCCTCTCTGTGACTATGGCTGAGGTTAAATATTACATAAGTTGATGACGCCGTCCTAATTCTTTTGTAAATTGTCTTTTTGTATGTTTTGCCCATTTCTGAGTTGGTTTATCTGCCTCATTTCTCATTGTTTTATATTGTCTATAGTAGTTATATTACCTTTGCCAGGTTTTATCAATTTATTAACTATTTTATTCTTATTTTTAAAGCATAATTCTAAAGCTTGTAGTTAAATGTATTCCTTTTTCCTGGGGGGAGGGAGTCCTTCTTTAAGGGAGTATTCTACCTTCCCTGATTTTCTTTGTCCCAGTAGTAAATATGGTAATGGAGCAAATGGTGGAGGGAGTAATTAATAGTTGTATTCTGACTTGACTGAGTTCATATCTCAACTGTTCCATTTTTCTATTAGCAAGTGGTAAGTTATTACTGAGTGCCACTGTTGATAGAGGGCAGGTAACTCCTGTGTCTTCAGGCTGCTGTGAAGGCAGATTAAGAGACTATGGACCTCACATACATAGCAGAGAGGCTAGTATATTTGTGAATCTCAAACACCTTAGTTATTTCTACTCTTCCTTTTTTTATTAAAAAATTTTTTAAGCTGATTTGTTTATTTTGAGAGAGAGAGAGAGAGAGCGAGCACGAGCAGGGTAGGGGCAGAGAGAGAAGGAGAGAGAGAATCCCAAGCGGGCTCCCCATTGTCAGTGCAGAGCCTGATGCGGGGCTCGAACTCATGAACTGGGAGATCATGACCTGAGCTGAAATCAAGAGTCGGATGCTTCACTGACTGAGCCACGCAGGCGCCCCTCAACTGTTAAATAATAAAGATGACACATCTTTTTCTCTAATTCTGCCTTTTGCTTGCTCCACAGGAAGCATAATTAGGCACCTGCACAGGCTTAGGGACCTGTGTATGACGGGCCAGGTGTTTGCCACGGTCTGGGGCTCACAGGTGGAAGGCCTGTGTGTGTGCTGTTGTCATCCCCACTGTGGCCTTGCTGAAATAGTGTTTCAAGTTCTTTTGGAAGAGTAAGGGTGACATTCTTAGGCAAATATATGTTTTTCTATTTCACGGATAATATAGATCCATATGTATATTTCCCTATCAAATCATATGTGTACCTTTTAGTACATATACCTTTCTCTCTGGTCACATAGGACCTTGCTTCTTTCCACCCCCACTGCACACCGGTAATCTGTCTTTTTATCATTGATTCTCAAATCTTCGGATAATAATCGGCACATAGTAAACTCTATGTGTTAATCATTGTGCGCTATACATACATTTGTTTTCATTGTCAAAACTGGTTCATCAACTAGGGTCTGTTTGGTTTCTTTCAGTGCATTTTGGGCACTGGAATTCTGGAGGGAACGCTGAATTAGGATTCTGAATTTGGGATCCAAATCATGAAATCATTTTTGTTCTGTCTTCTGACCTTGCATCTGAGACTATTTTCTCATTCGCTTATTAGGGTCAACACTTACAGTATTTTTGTGAATGTGATATTATAATAAATGTGAAAATGCTTCGGGAAATGCTATCATAATAAGCATTTAAGTATAAAATACATTCCCTGAAATTTTTGATCTGCTTCAGGGTTTTTGATTTGTTTTGTTTTGTTTTGTTTTGTTTTGTTGATGAATTGGACCGGACCAAAAGATTTTCTTGTCTGTAAAACTAAATCTCTGACCTCCATTATGAACATGGTTATGAAATGGTCAGTCCCCTAATGGTTGTCAAGATGCTGTGACATTCCAAGCTTAGACCTCACTTAGAGGAAGAATTCTCCTTTATCCACCACTGGAAATAATTCCTGTTGTTTCTTTATACCACTTCAAAAATTATGTCATGCCAAATTGGCTCAAAAAAAAAAAGTTCTATTTTTTTTTTTCTCTCTGCACAGATATGTCCTGCTTAAAAGAGGAGGAGTGAAAATGAAGCCCTATTGTTCCTCAGGGATTGAAGTCTGTAGAAATGTCCCCAGAATATTATTTTCTCTCCTGGTGGGCTGCTGAGTCTGGCGCCTGGAAGGCTTTATCAGGACAGTTTTAGAGGTGTGAACTGAAGCTGGCTTCCATTTTTCTTTTTTTTGAGCATATTTCCTTAAATCCTTTGAACAACATTTCAGAGGATTCTTATCACTCTAACTGTAGGTTGCCAATAGGAAGAAATTGTGTGTAAACTTATGAAAACAACAACAACAACAACAACAACAACAACGAAACTTTTATTTGTTCCCTGTTCTCAAAACTTGAAGGAAGTAAAGAAGGGAAGTTTATATCCCTTCAGTGAGTATGTTACTTAGTAGTAAAGGTTTAGGTACTCAAGGGGAGATGCTAGTCAATCATGGTTTTGCTTGTGCTTCTAGCAATTTCAGAGACGGTTCTGTTTTTTGTTTTTGTTTTTTTTTTAATTTAGCTTCGGGTAGGTTGTGTGATGAATTGTACAGTGATCCTGTACCTCTGGCTGTAGCAGTTGAGAGGTTCATGGTGCGCTCTTAGCTTGTACATGTGAACCCCAGAAAGAAACAGGGTGTAAGAGGATATGGGGCAAGGGGACAGCTCGGGGAACCTGACCCTTGGGTGATATCCCTCCTTTATCTGCAAATACAGACTGTGGAGACAGAAGACTATGTTCTGGTGGCTTCTGATAGAGGGGTGGAGGGTTAGTAACACCTGAGAAGAACTGTGGACGTTTTAAGAAGTGAGAGGGAGCAGGAAGCTTCAACTAGTTTTTGGTAACAGAATGTTTTTTGATGGGCTGGTCAGTTGTTCGTGGACTAATCCATTCAGTCAACACATCTGGCCAAGTATAAGGTTGGAGGAAGCGATATGATATGTTATACTTATGTGTTACACAGAGTAGCAAGTGACATACGTACACGTTAAACAGAGCAGCAAATGACCTGCTGCTCCAGGGTCAGATAGCCTGCCGCCCGCCCCCCCCCCCCCCCCCAGTGGTTTAGCCTATTTCTCTAGTTGAAAAGTGACTGTATCTCTGTCCTCTTCAGACTTGGACTTCAAGCTGAGCATGTCATCCCCGAGCACACCTTATTTCCTGTCACTTCTCTGAAATCCTTCCCTGCCTTCTGAGTGCCAGGTCTGTGAAAACGTGTTATATAATTGCTCCCAGGACTCGCGATCTTTCCGTATGAAGCATAAATGCTTTGCATTTGCACAGTGTAATAATCCGAGTTTTATGTGGCTTCCCGGCGGCTTGTCAAAATGCACATTTTATACCAGTGGTTGTATTCTCTCCAGGTTGGCAAGTGGGAGAGCGGGGTGATAACCTGATACAGTGCTGTCTCAGCCGAACAGGGTGTGGGAGGAAATACAAGCAAAGTTACTCCTTTGGCTTTGTGTGGCTTGTTCGTCCCGGCAAAGTGCTCCCCTGTGTTTCAACTTTTGAATGCGAGGCTGAGAATTTTGAACACAATGTAACAGATTTTTGAACCAGTAGTAGGTTTTGTCATTTTTGCTTATTCTCAGAAGCTGCTTGGGTGATACTACGTCTGAGTTTGAATATACATGCTGTTCCTTGCAGTCAGTTCTCATTGGAGCTAATCGAGATGTAATGGATTCAGGATTTGGTGGCCAGATGAGTTTTTTGTTTGTTTGTTTTTAGCTCTGACCCAACGAAGCTGCTTTTGAACTTTGAGTTATTTTCAGTTTCTCTCACTGTCCTTTATGCTTACACAGAGGCGTTGGGTGTCCTTGCTTTTTCTTCCTACTTTTTCGAACGAATTGCTTTGTGGACTTTGAGGGATAATTCTGTTTCCTGTTTGTTGCACCTTATTAGTTTTCAATATGTATGCCCGTGACTTACATTAAGATGCTGCCTGTGTACCGTAGGAGTAATTTCAGATTTTCTGCTTCATAATTTTCATGTAAGTAGAGCTTTGTTACCTGTGTGTTTGCTACTCATGCATCTTTGAAGACAGGTATCATTAGGCAATTGGGACGAGGTAGGGCTGCTTCCACATCCATTGTAAGGCACTGAGAAGGACAGTGAAGGCAGGTGGGTCGTCCTGGTGTATGCGTGTGGTGCCCAACGCTTTGCGGTGACTCTGGAGGCACGTGGAAATGTTTGCCATCGTCACAGTCAGAAGCTAGGCTGCACGTGCATACTAGGCTAGAAAGTATAGATGCAGGGTGAGAGGTCAAGTGTTGCGATATGCAGATGTACGCGATTATAGAGAATACTGTGATGTCAGAATTTGTGAAGCTGGTGTGTGTAGCTCACCAGAAGAAGACAGTAGAACATTTTGACAGTGGGTCTGTAGGCAGCTCTGTAGCGCTGAGTAGATGCTGGGTGGCATAAATATTGCTAAACCCAAAGGTAAGGACACACCAGGTTTCCCTCAGCTGCAGAAGTTCAGGAAAATGTCCAGGGGCTTGTCGTTTGTGTGGTGGAAGGACTTCACTGAATGAAAACATTATACCAGATAGTCTTAGCTCAGGCTGCCATAACAAAATACTGTGGACTGGGGGGCGTCATCAACAGACATGTATTTCTCACAGTTCTGGAGGCTGGAGAGTCTGAGTTCGAGGTGCCTGCTGATTCGGTTCCTGGTGAGAGCTCTCTTCCTGGCTTGTAGATGACTGCCATCTTTCTGTGCCTTCACATGGCATTTCCTTGGTTCATGTATCTTTCTCTCTTCCTCTTCTTATAAGATCCTTTATCCCTTTATGAGGACCTCAGCTCATGACCTAATCTAGCCCTAATTATCTCCAAAGCCCCAACTGTAAATACCATCACATTAGAGTAAGGCTTCGATATGCACGTTTTGTGGGGATACAAGCTTTCTATCCGTGACAGAGAGCATAGCAAGGTCTCGATACCCAGGAAGGCCCACATCTGATGGCAGATTTGGGGTGTTTGATATTGAATTGATCCCTAAATGAATGAGAATCACCGATTGATAATCTGGGTCATTACTCAAGGTACTTTTAATTATTTTTTATTTCACTTTAAGTCTTTGGCTTTGATTTCTAAATTATAGAATGTGACACACAGAACAATTTGCTAGGTAGAATTCCTAGACATACATTTCTTTTATTTTTTTTTAAGTTTGTTTAGGGACGCCTGGGTGGCTCAGTCGGTTAAGCCTCTCACTTCGGCTCATGTCATGATCTCGTGGTGTGTGGG
This sequence comes from Prionailurus bengalensis, assembly GCF_016509475.1. Taxonomy (NCBI): domain Eukaryota; kingdom Metazoa; phylum Chordata; class Mammalia; order Carnivora; family Felidae; genus Prionailurus; species Prionailurus bengalensis. The sequence continues at coordinate 231,237,690 of NC_057343.1, forward strand.
TTTGAGCCCTACGTCAGGGACAGCTGACAGCTGACAGCTGACAACTCAGAGCCTGGAGCCTGCTTTGGATTCTGTGTCTCCCTCTCTGTCTGCCCCTCCTCTGCTCTCACTCTGTCAAAAATGAATGAATGGTAAAAAATGTAAAACAAATAAAGTTTGTGTATTTACTTTGAGAGAGAGAGAGAGAGGGAGAGAGAATCCCACGCAGGCTCTGCGCCATCAGCACAGAGCCCAACGCAGGGCTCAGACTCATGAACCTTGAGATCGTGACCTGAGCCAAAATCAAGAGTCAGATGCTTAAACCTGAGCCACCCAGGCGCCCCCTAGATACACATTTTTATATTTATTAACATATGTTATTCCAAAGTTTTTTATTAATATTTTTAAAAATTACATGGATGCTCCTCGTCTTGGTTGACCCTTCCATCTCTTACCACCTTTACTCTTAAAGATGCGGATCCAAGCTCCCGTCACTTCTTACCAAGATTTGTGTAGCAAGCTGCCTTTCCTGTGCTTCCTTGAAGTTTCCCTCCACAGTAGCTGGACGTCTCCTTTTAAGTCTTCTCATATCTTGCCTTTGTTTAGAAGCCTCACAATGATGCCAAGAAAAAGGTTCAACTTCTTCCTGTCTTGTATCACCTACATCTTCTCCCAGTGGTTTATTAGGCTGCAGTCCAGCCAATTTGGCCACCTCTCTGTCTCCCCTACTCATTTCCCTAAAGCTGATCCTTTCCTGGTTTCTCACCTAACACTTACCATTGTATTTTCTTCACGACATGTAAGAGAATTGGAAACCATCTCCTTTGTTTATTGGTTTGCAAGTTTATTTTCACGTCTTCTCCCATTTGAATACAACCTTTTGGAAGGTTGGTCATTAAAAAGACTTCAAAATTTGGGCACCTGGGTGGCTCAGTTGGTAAAGTGTCCAACTCTTGATCTTGGCTCAGGTCATGATGTCGTGGTTTGTGGGTCTGAGCCCCGTGTCCAGATGTGTGCTGATGGCACGGGATTCTGTCTCTCCTTCTGTCTGTCCCTCACCTGCTTGTGCTCTCTCTCTCTATCTCAAAATAAATAAGCTTAAAAAAAAAGACTTTAACATTCATCCTATACTGACATAGTAGCAGGAGGAACTCGCAAGGATTAATGTCTGCCTGGCTTCGAGTAGCGATCTTATGTAGGATAAATTTTTAATACGCAGTAATCATTGAATCATATCACAGATGTATGTTGAAATGGAAGACAAGATAGAAGACAGATCATCTATCACTGAATGAATGTCAGAGACCAGTACGATGATTAGTTAGTAAGAGCTGATGCGTTTCCATGTGTGGATCTAATATAATGCTTTTGCCTAACAGGTCAGCTGTCATATGATTTCCTGGCATCCTCAAGCATGGTAGGCCGTTTTTCAAAGGCAGATTAGCTCATAGTAAATAGGATATAAATATGCCAGGAATTTTGCTGCAGGAGGACATTAAACTTACTTTTAGAACAAAAAAAAGAACTGTACAAAGTTTACTTTTTCATGGAACAGTATTCATCATCTTAAAGCAGTGGAGTATGAAATATGGAAATGTTGATTTAGATGAGAACTTCCAGGATATTCTTTTGTCAAGACATTATCTTAAAGTATTGATGAATGTAGGCAAAAATGGGAAAAATGATCATATAGGATTATCAGAAGTAGATTTATTTTCGTAAGGTGAATTTATTTAATATTCCCTGTTATATTTAAATTGAAGATACTGTCTATGATTTGGAATATTGTCAACTGAAAGAAAAGTAAATTATTTTGAATTACTACAGCCTTATCTAAATGTTACTCTTGGCATAAGCCCTTGAATGATATATGTTGATAATTTTGTGACTTGTTTAATAAAGAATAAATGGCAATGTTTCAGGGATGTGGATTTTTTTAACCGCTACATATTAAAATATCACAAGCCAATTTATGTGACTTCAAGAGTGATATTTTCATAATTGCATATTTGCTTCTATTTCCTCTCATACAGGAAATGTCTACAACTTGGAGTTAACATTAACAGAAAAATAAGTATTTGCTTTTACACACTTTCATGTCTCATGTTAGGACTCTGCTGTCACAAAAATCCCCTTTCTATTTAAATTAGCTATGCTTTTAGTCAGATTATTTGTCTTTGAAAAACAAAACCTCCACATAGCAAATTTGATTGAAGTTATTGAATTAGTGTCATTAGGTTGAGGAAGTTCCTTTTAAGTAACAGGAGTATTTTAGGGTGGTTTTCTTTTCTTTTTTTTTTTAAGTTTAAAGTTATTGCTACCCACTCGAGCAAAAATATGGATTAAATTGTTTCCTGTTGTCTTGGCTACATATTTCTGCACCTTTAGCTTATGAATTTCTCTGTAGATGATGTCTTAAAATAATTGACAGGTTAGTCATGGAGAGCAGTTTGGGAGTTTGTAACAGGAAAGGAAGGTGTCATCTGTGACCTTGTCTAGATGCTGGTCACCTCAGGAGCTCAGCGCAAGGTAGCAGGCTCCTTGCAGTGTTTACCTGTTGACATTCAGCATGCTAATAGTTTCAGCTTTTGGCATGGAGCCTTATTCAGAGAGAAGTGGGGCCCTCACCTGATTGTTTACCAAGGGCAGTACATGTCTCGAGAAGGTTTTTACTTAAGTCATCCTGGGAAATGCAGGCCTACATTGGTACATCATTGAGAGTATTAGGTAGATCCATGTGACATTGCAACTTTCTTTGACCTACAAAAATGGCAATTGAAGCCAATTGATCTCATTAATCGAGGAGTTAATTAATAATTGCAAAATAACATCTATACTTTTTTCCTCTTCAGTTCACCATTTAGTAGGTTAATAACAAATAAGGGATTCAAATTCTCTTGTGTTTATGAGTACTGAGGGAGATGTGCCAACTTGTGGCTCATGGGGGAAACCACTGATTGGATTAAGGTTGGCAGGACTGGAAAGAATTAACTTTAATCCCGGAGAAACTTAAGGAACTGTCAGCTGGTATGTTTGGCCCCAGGGAGTGGGATGCAGGCTGTCACTTTCTGCCCTAGATACTTACTCTTATCTTCATCAATGATTTTACTGGTATGTGTGTGTGTGTGTGTGTGTGTGTGTGTGTGTGTGTGTGTGTGTTTAGCCTAGCTATAAGCTTGTAATTTTGGTTTTTAAGCTACATAGGATTTATTTATTTATTTAAAGGACAAAATAAATTAATGTTCTCATATTTTCATGAAACTCTTTTCTAAGTTTCAATGATTTTTGGTTCTTGCACTGTAAAATGTCATACGGTCATTCTAAATGATGTTCGAAGTCGTATAAAAATGCCATTGATTTATATACAATTGAAGCTCCTCAGTCTTGTCCAAACGTTTACTTCAAACTGGATATGCTGGTAATACTAAATTGAGGACATTAAAATATACTTTAGTTTCCAAGAACACAAGTAAGCAATTTATAAAAATTATTATTTAAAAAAGTCCACCTTAAAGCCTTGATCTGATGGGTTGAAAATGGCACGTGACTTTTGTGGCTTCCTCCCTGAAACCTATAGGCCTCATCCAGTCATGAGAAAAACATCAGGCCAGTCCCAAATGAGGGACATTGTACAAAATATCTAGTTCAGTATTCCTTAGAACTCTCAAGGTCATCAAAAACAAGAACAACCTGAGACATGGTTAGAGCCAAGAGGAGCCCAAGTAGACATTAAGACTTAAAGTGCTATAGTGTCCTGGATGGGATCCTAAAATAGTAAAAGGACATTAAGAAAAAATTAAGTAAATCTGAATGAAGTATGGACTTTAGTTAATAATAATGTGTCAAAACTGGTTCATTAATCGTAACAAGTATACCAATATAAGGTGTTTATAATAAGGGAAGTTGGGTGCAGAGTATATGGGAATTCTGTCTACCATCTTTGCAATTTTTCTGTAAACCTAAAATGGCCCTAAAACATAAAGTTATTTATCTTTTATATCTAATTTTTAACAGTGTAAGTTTTTAAAATGCCTGCTAAAGGATTTCAGTAAAGGAAAGGATGTTTCTGTCTGATTTTAATAGGCTTGGATGTTGTCCTAATATTTTTAAATTGTTATTCAAATTGATTTATTAGCTACTTGTTAAATACTAAATCAGCGTAAAATATTTTTTATCATCTATGTTGTGGATTTATGGTTAAGGTGAGAGAAAGGACAGAATTTCTTAATATTATAGAAAAAAATAATGAAAAAGAAAATTTTTGTTTGATGATGTTTATAGTCATTAGATATGGATAACTCGTAAGTGGCAAAATATCTCCCTTAATGTATTTTGTGTAGTGGCTTTTATAGAAGCAAAGGACATTGTCATCTTTTGTTTTGAAAATATTTTAACAAACAAAATATATACATACATATTTTTTAAGTAGGCTCCACTCCTAGCATGGAGCCCAATGTGGGGCTTGAACTCACGATCCTGAGATCAAGACCTGAGCTGCCATCAAGAGTTGGATGCTTAGGGTGCCTGGGTGGCGCAGTCGGTTAAGCGTCCGACTTCAGCCAGGTCACGATCTCACGGTCCGTGAGTTCGAGCCCCGCGTCAGGCTCTGGGCTGATGGCTCGGAGCCTGGAGCCTGTTTCTGATTCTGTGTCTCCCTCTCTCTCTGACCCTCCCCCGTTCATGCTCTGTCTCGGTCCCCAAAATAAAATAAAACGTTGAAAAAAAAAATTAAAAAAAAAAAGAGTTGGATGCTTAACTGACTGAGCTACCCACGCGGCCCCAAATGAAAATATTTTAACAAATATTTTAATAGGGACTCTTTTTCTCCTCCCGTTTACAAAACCAGAAACAAATATAGTTAGTTTTCATTTTATCATTTGTCTTACTGAAAACTTTGATGCCTTGTCTCTGACCTTCTTAGGCAACCTGCACAGTCCCCAGGATGTACCTAGAGTTAGAGTTACCAGATTTAGCAATGAAAATACAGGATCCCTAGTAAAGTGAGAATTGCAGATAATCAATAGTTTTGCTTGTTTTTTTTTTTTCCAGTGTAAGTATGTCCCGTAAATGTTGCATGGGGTACACTTATACTAAAAAATTGTTTTTCTGTAGTTCAGATTTAACTGGATGTCCCCATGTAGAATCTTATGGACATGATAAGATCTGAAATTCTGTTGCTTTAATAATATTAACAATAATAATTACAATAGTTGTTGAGCCTTTATGTTTAAGACTCCAACACTTTCCTTGTAATAAGAGACTTTCTTTGGGGTTTATTAATTCTTCAACATCACTATCTTAAATGCCACTTTCTTATGCCAAACCTTTTAGTCTTAACCCGGCCCAAAGTGGACTCTTACAGAGCTTTTGTTTTTCATTTACTGTGGAGTATTTCATATTTTCGCCTTTTATAGCAATCATCTGCTAACTTGCCAGACCGTGACTTTGAAGAGACAATCTGTGATGATCCTGTGGACACCTCAGACAAAGGAGTATAATATATTAAAATTAAAAAAAAAATTTAATGTTGATTTTTGAGAGAGAGAGAGAGAGAGTGAACAGGGGAGGGGCAGAGAGAGGGGGAGACACAGATTCAGAAGCAGGCTCCAGGCCCCAAGCTGTCAGCACAGAGCCTGACGTGGGGCTAGAACTCACAAACAGCGAGATCGTGACCTGAGCTGAAGTCGGATGCTGAACCGACTGAGCCACCCAGGTGCCCCTGATATATTAAAATTTTCATGATTGAATGAGGAGATTGTGTATTCATTAGGATAAGCTCAGTTAAGTTGGTTTAATAAATGGCACCCAAATTTCAGCAGCTTAAAAGAGTAAAAGTTGGTACATCTTCAGCATGGTTGGTGAAAGGTGGGAATGGAGGCTTGGATAATCCTAGGCACCCCGGGCCCCAGGCCAATGGATCTGGCTTCTTAGTGAATTTTTCCATGGTCATTGAAGTAGGGAGAGGGGAGTGGAAAATTGAGTCATCTGTCACTCAGTCCCGTATCATCAGGTAGAGTGAGTTGTGTGGCCATGCTCAACCTTAAATGGTGAGGGAAGCCAGTCCTACCATATACCCTGGGTGGGGAGAATCTGGACACAGGTGAACAGCCCTAAATACAGCATGGACACAAATGTGAGTGGAGCCTTTGAATGAGAGTTGGACAGCTTAGAAATACTTTCACTGTAGGAATTATTTGTGAGCCTACAGCTTTTATTGGTAAAACAAATATTGCTTTGGAATTCTTGTACATAAAATAAAAACTGAGGATTTTGTATAAAAATGAGAAAAAAGTAAATGTCAAAGTCTCATTGATGGCACAGAATAGGGCGTGAATCATGATTGGGAATAAATATTATGATAATGTGCTCAAATGAAATGGTAGCACACTCCAAAGTAGTCTTGCTGTTTTTCAATATTTCCATGAAAATTAACTTGTCTAGAAATACTGTTCCCAGATGTTAAGAGAAGGCAGATCAAACTTTTCCTGTATATATACACACACACACACACACACACACACATACACACACGCACACACAGTTTTTTAAAAATAAACTTGAAGACCTGATTTTTACATTTTATTTTGGTGGAAACAGTGCATCGTATCCAGAGACACTTGCCAGTTTTAAATGTCTCTCTTTGTCATATCCATTTGTTTTCTGTTCTATACTGACTCCCTGTCATTTCTCCCTGGCCCTCCTGTCCTTGCTTATGCGTCTGTCCGAGGACCCCAGGGGTCGGTGATGCTTGGGTCAGGTTCTGCTGCTCCTCTTGGCATCCTTCTTGCGCTCCCTTCCATGCGGCACTGTCTCCATGGAAACCACAGGCTACTGGGTGGGCAGGTCCTCGGTGCCGGGTGGCTGGAGCTGGCAGAGGCAATCAAAGAGAGAGGAGGCCTTGAAGAGCCCTGGAAAAAGCTTCCAGTGTGATTGCAGAGACAGGACCGAAAAATGTTATTAATTTGAGACATCCAGGCTTGTGGCGAAACTCCCGGGGGCCCCCATCTCTGCTCACGCCTTGCAGAAGTGTGCTCCTGCATCCACTGGCTTCCTGCTCCCGTGGGCCAGTGTTCTCCTTTGGGGTCTGAGGAAATTTGGGGAGGACCGAGGGACTGTCAGTGCTGTGTAGCTGGTCACAAGCAGCAGACTCCATTGGCTCTTCCTATAATTTAGATGTAGACACTGAATTTCCTGGTCACTGGATCTCAAGGCTACAAGCTTCAGTTCAGGGTTTGGCCATAAGTTGTCACTTTTGCAGGTGTGCAAGCATTAGAGGAGTTTTCTGATGGAATTGTACTGTTTGAGATCTGGATGGTTGAACAATGACAAACATTTGCTTCTGCTTTCTTCTCTAAGCATTGATCTCTCCTGAAGGTGGGAGGTAAACAGAAGTACAAATTCCTTCTGTTTCTTGGGTTGCAATGAATCCTGCCCTATTTGGACCTGACCTTTTCTCTGGGGATCTCATCCCAGAGACAAGTGAGCAACCTTTTACAAGAAATACACATACTGCTGAGGAGAGAGAGCAAAGAAGACAGAGAAGAAATTCTTTAGGGAACAGACCTGAGGAAAATATGTAATATTTATAATAGTTTTTTTTTTATAACTCTGTTACACCATGTTTGTTAGTACACACTGATGTAGTTTTTCAGGTATAAAATGAAAAACAATTCAGAAAGAATGGAATCACATTTTTGAGAGTCTCTTATTACTTCCAAAATTTCAGTTCCTTTGTGTATGCCCCTGTGTGTGTGTGTGTGTGTGTGTGTGTGTGTGTGTAACATTGTTAAGCTATTCTATAAAACAGTTTTAAAAAAGAGAGCATGAATAGAAGATAATTTTCTTCTATGTTTCTTTTCTTATATGCAGGATTCATTTATTTGATTCCACTGCACGGAAGGTCTCAAGTTTGCATGCTACTCTTTGGTGCTTACATATTTTTAGATATTAGGTGGATTTATATGTAGTTTTATTCCAATTTGATGTCTTTAATTTGAAATTGTATTTTTTCTTGCCTTTTACTATAGCGCATTTCCCCAAATGCAATAGTGTTAGTCCTTCTCATTTGATTCTCTTATTATATCTTTGTCTCAAAGATCAGTGATACTCTCAAAAGAGAATATGATGACAAACGATGAAGATCATAATTATTATTATTGAAAATGAGGATTTTTCCCCCTAAACCTCTTATTTTCTAGCTGTGGATTGGGGCTTGATACGAAGCAAGAGCTTCTCAATAATAGATCCTTTAAATATTGGAGATGATCTACAAACATATTCAAATATTGGTGATCCGGTTTAAAAACTATTTCCTTATCTTTTGAAATCTTCTTTTACAAATTAAAGATGGTTTATTTCTTAGATTATCGGTTTATAATGATCATTCAAAATTATTTTGCAAAGTTAACTTTTGAGACATAATAATTAAATTTTAGAAAATTAACTGAATGCCAATTAAAACAAAATAGCAAAATTTGAAGAGTGTATCTAGTGTAGTACATAGAAACCAACTTTTAGCATTTAATGCATATATTAGAAAAGAAGAATAATTGATAATGAATTAGCTAAGTGTTCATGTTAAGATATTAGGGAAAAAAAGGAGATGGAGTAAAATGAAAGAAAGCAGTTAAAAGACAACTATTACAAAGATGCATACTACAGTCATTCCTAAGTATGATTTAGTAATAGGAATACGTTTTATCGGTCACAGACCACTTCAGTATTTACAACAGAGAGGATTTAATATAGGAGATTGGTTACATAGTTGAGAGAAAAGCTGAGAAGTCAAACAAGGAGTCAGGGAAGTAACTCACAGACTTGCCTCAAAGCATGACTCCCATTAGCCTAGAGCAGTGTTTGTTGTTGTTCTTTTAAGTTTGTTTATTTATTTTGAGAGAGAGACAGAGACAGAGAGAGAGAAGAAGGGGGAGAGGGCAGAGAGAGAGAGACAGACAGAATCCCAATTCCAAGAAAGCTCCTCACTGCCAGCGCAGAGCCCTATGCGGGGCTCTAACTCACGAGCCATGAGATCATGACCTGAGCTGAAGTCAGATGCTTCACTGACTGCGTCACCCAGGTGCCCCTAGATCAGTGTTTTTCAACCAGGGCCTGTGTGGTCCCTCTCCTCCACCAGAGGACACTTCGCAATCTTTGGAGACATTTTGATGGTCATCACTGGGTGGGAGGTGCTGGCGGTATCTAGTGTATAGAGGCCAGGGATTCTATGTGCACAGGACAGCCCCCTCTAACAAAGAATTGTCTGGCCCCTAAATGTCAGTAGTACTGAGACTGAGAAACAATGACCCTGAGAGATAGGAAGAGGCAGTGCCACCAGTATCCTATGCCTGGATTTCCCAGAAGGAGAGGACCATCCAGCGGGACATAGAGCCACGAAGGGGATGCGGTAGCTCTGAGAGGCTGCTTGACAAAAGGAAGGGAGAGTGATGTTCTGTCTCCTGCTCTCTTCCTTGCATCCAGCCTCTCATCAGGGCCTCCCATTGGCTAAACTCAGCTGGAAGCATGCTGTTACTTATGCACAGAACACTGCCTGCAGGGTAACCTCATGATGCTGGACGAGTCAGGAAGGTGGAGGGCTGGATCTGAGGGCACAAGGGAGGCACCAGCCAGCAACTACTGTAATTGCCAATATTAACAGATGGAGGAGAGACCAATGATGATTTCAGTCAGTGTTTCAAAACTGATACATTTCAATAGTAGGTCATACTTAATAATTCGTGGTAAACTAAGAATTGGAGAATACTCTTAACCTAAATAATACTGAAATCCTAGTTTTATAGTATCATTTTAATAAAAAACAATACTATTTGCCCCTACCACTTGTCAGCCCTCAGATGTCACAATAAGACAAGACAAAAGAAGCAAGGGATGTGAAAAAAGGAGGAAACATTTAAAAATTATTTGCAGACAATATGATTGTTTATATACACATCCCAAAGGAATCTGAAGGTAAACTATCAAAAGCTACAATCTGTGTGTCTGTTTTTGTGCCGGTACCATACTGCCTTGATGACTACAGCTCTGTAATATAGCTTGAAATCTGGAATTGCCAGTTTTGTTTCTGTTTTTCAGTGTTGCTTTGGCTATTTGGTGTCTTTGGTGGTTCCATACAAATTTTAGGATTGTTTGTTGTAGGTCTGCAAAAAGTGTTCGTGGTATAGACAGATTTCAGCAAGTTTTCTGGGTTAAGTGTCAGCATCTCAAATACGGCATATTTCTTTCAGGCTTGATTTATAATGACAATTCAGATTACTTTTAAAAGCAAACAGTGAAACATCATAATAAACTTTAGAAAACGTTTGTAACACGATGCCAATTAAAATGGCAAAAGTGCGGAGTAAAATAGTGCTGGCTTTGATCACTTGTTCAATCCATAGCATTGTTAAATGCATATGAATTTGCAGTATGTTTTTAAGATAAAACCTTTTATCCAGATCAGGCTTTTTGACTGTTTCTCAGCTTTACTCTCTGTGCAGAATTATCTTTCTACTTTGTTTAAATACGTATATGCATTTTAATATGTATATATGTGTATGTACATGCACGTGTGTATGTGCACACATGGTTTGTTGAATGAATATGATTATATTTGATATCAGCTCTGTGATTAAGTGTTAACCTTTTAGACTTTTAAATGGGATTCTTCCCTGTGAAATGCATTTGTAATCTGATTTACCAAGCTGAAAGGTTATGTATGCTATCTATAAACTCATAAATCCATATATTTATAAATATATAATTAGACACATGACACAGACTTTCTGTTCGTTTAAGGGAATAGAAATAGGAAACGGTTCTTGCCTGTTTCATCTTATGTTTCTTTGTATGAGCAGCAGCAAGTTAAATATTTTATATAATGTCATTCATGATATGGCTGGTATAAAATGGAGAATTTATATACCTTAAGATTTAGTCTACTGAATTTTTAATCAAATATCCTCCCTTAAGACTGCTGTGCAAGTAAAATCACACCCGATGGAGAGCCAACATTTGGCTTTGATGATCTTGATTGCTTTCTTGCTAATGTTCACAGATTGAAAACTCTATGTGCTGGTGATTCTAGTAAAATCCGGAGTCTGCTCAGTTCACTAATCCGAAGTGCCGAGATGCTTTGGCAGCACTTTTCCTTGCCAACATGTTGAAGATTTTTGATTGAGTTATGTATTCTCAGAGTAACAACCATAAGAAGCAGTGCCCTTGCACGAGTTTAATAGTGAATGTGGGACTTCAAGTGAACATTGAGGCTTCAGGGTGAAGGGGATATTTGTGAAGTAGAGAACTGGATACAACAATAGGTTAACACTCGTGTCTATCGAGTGTTTGAAACTCAGTAGAACATAGGTTTCTACCAGCATGATTTAGCAGTGTGGAAACCTTTGTTCCTAAACGGGTAAGAACTTAGCAGTTCTATAGGAAAATTATTTCCAAATTATTCACAAAAATGAAAGATACAGCCATGAAGAGTGTAAGAGGTTCAAAATATTTGTTTTCCACTTGTGCGAACCACTTTGGGATTAGGTCATTTATATATTTTTAAAAATTGTTTGAAAGCATCTACTTAATCATATATATATATATATATATATATATATATATATATAATCTAACTTAAAAGGTGTCTGGGTTATACTTTCCTTTGAAAATTAATGATGAGACTTACTTTGACTTCCAGGTTATCTGGGTGAGGGATTGTGGTGCTAGTTCCCTAAAGTAAATGTTATGGTACTTTACTGGCTCAGTGACATTTGATATTAACACCATGTTTTTGTGTAGTGTGGAGGTTATGATAAGTTTTTCACAAAGAGGTCATAAGAATGAGATAATTTTATCATTAAAGGTTGCTGTTTTAACTTAGAAATAGGATAGGGCTTCAGTATGTGGTTAATAAATGGCAAAGTTTGTTTTTTCCCACCATTTCTCCTTAAAGCAAGTCTATAAAAGTGCTCAACAGTCTATTCACCACTGACTAGTAGCACTTGAAGTCTGTGTCGGCCATCATATGGCTGTCCTGAAAATGGAGAATTTATATATTTGTATGCAAACATGACAGTTTAACCAAACTTGTGATACTTTTCCCACAAGTAGGAAAACCAATACTAAAGTTGTTCTTTTTCAGACCCAGATATCTTCAGCAAAATGAAAATGCAAGAAGCATATTTTTTATATTTAGAAGAAAATAGCACTGTCAAATGAAATGAGAAATGTGTGATCTTCTATGTAGTTCTTACACATTGACTATGAAAAGTGTTTCCCTGCAAAGAGAAGAATCTTTACGTGGAAAACCCAAAAGACTCCACCAAAAAACTGCTAGAATTGGTACATGAATTCAGGAACGTCAGAGGATATGAAATCAATGTACACAAATTGGTTGCATTTCTTATATGTCAATAATGAGGCAGCAGAAAGAGAAATCAAGGAATTGATCCCATTTATAGTTGCATCAAAAACCATAAAATACCTAGGAATAAACCTAACCAAAGAGGTGAAAGACCTATACACTTACAACTATAGATCACTTATGAAAGAAATTGAAGAAGACACAAAGAAATAGAAAAACATTCCATGCTCATGGATTGGAAGAACAAATATTGTTAACATGTTGATAGTATCCAAAGCAGTCTACATATTCGATGCAGTCCTTACCAAGTTAACACCAGCATTCTTCACAGAGCAAGGACAAATAATTCTAAATTTGTATGGAACCACAAAAGATCCTGAATAGCCAAAGTAATGTTGAAAAAGAAAACCAAAGGTGAAGGCCTCAGAATTCCAGACTTCAAGGTGTATTACAGAGCTGTAATCATCACGACAGTATGGTACTGGCACAAAAACAGAACACATAGATCAATGGAACAGAATAGAGAACCCAGAAATTGACCCACAAACATATGGGCAACTAATATTTGACAAAGCAAGAAAGAATATCCAACGGAAAAAAATGGAGTCTCTTCAGCAAATGCTGCTGGGAAAACTGGACAGCAACATGCAGAAAAATGAACCTGGACCACTTTCTTACACCATACACAAAAATCAACTCAAAATGGATGAAAGACCTAAATGTAAGACAGGAAGCCATCAAAATCCTAGAGGAGAAAACAGGAAACAACCTCTTTGACCTCAGCTGCAGCAACTTCTTACTTGACATGTCTTCAGAGGCAAGGGAAACAAAACCAAAAATGAACTATTGACACCACATCAAGATAAAGAGCTTCTGCACAGTGAAGTAAATAATCAGCAAAACTAAAAGGCAACGGACAAAATAGGAGAAGATATTTGCAAATAACATATCAGATAAAGGGTTAGTATCCAAAATCTATAAAGAACTTATCAAACTCAACACCAAAAACAAATAATCCAGTGTAGAAATCTGTAAAAGACATGAAGAGATACTTTTCTAAGGAAGACATCCAGATGGCTAACAGACGCATGAAAAGATGCTCAACATCACTCATCATCAGGAAAATACAAATCAAAACCACAATGAGATACCACCTCACACCTGTCAGAATGGCTAAAATTAACAACTCAGAAAACAACAAATGTTGGAGAGGATGTGGAGAAAGGGAGGACCCTTTGGAACTGCTGGTGGTAATGCAAATTGGTACAGCCACTCTGGAAAACGGTATGGAGGTTCCTCAAAATATTAAAAAAAAATTTCCCTACTACCCAGAAATTGCACTGCTAGTTATTTATCCAAAGGATACAAAAATGCTGATTCAAAAGGGCACGTGCACCCCAGTGTTGATAGCAGCACTATTGACAATAGCCAAAGTATGGAACGATCCCAAATATCTACTTACTGACTAATGGATAAAGAAGATGTGGGGTGTGTGTGTGTGTGTGTGTGTGTGTGTGTGTGTGTGTGTGTATAATGGAATATTACTTGGCAATCAAAAAGAATGAAATCTTGCCATTTGCAAAAACATGGATGGAACTAGAGTGTATTATGCTAAGTAAAATAAGTCAGACTTATGAAACACCATATGATTTCACTTATATGTGGAATTTCAAAAACAAAACAGAAGGACATAGGGGAAAGGAAGCAAAAAGATGACAAAAACAGAGAGGGAGATAAACCATAAGAGACTGTTAAATACAGAGAAAAAAACTGAGGGTTGCTGGTGGGGTGTTGGGTGGGGGGGTGGGGTAAATGGGCGGTGATTCACTAACTTCTATTCCTGAAATCATTATTACACTATATGTTAACTAACTTGGATTTAAATTTTAAAAATGGTGGGGGGGGGGCAGAGAAGACTCTTGTGTCGTCACAAAATAATTGAGAGTGCAGAGGGAAGGGAAGATGTAAAGTAACCAATCTGGATAACAGTATGAACCTTGGATGCATAGTAAAAGTGAATCTAATAGCTTATAAAAAACACATGAGATCTAGAAAATAAAATAATTTTCATGTACATCATAATTTAAAACAATGCAATCTGAGTAACAAATTTCAGACTAGTTATCAAATTTAAGACTAACTGTCAAATAAGACTAATTACTATTACCTGAATATCAAATTTAAGACCAGTTACTGTTACCATAATTTTTTCCCCATATACAATACACACACATTATTAAAAATAGTAAAACACTTCCATATTCTTAAATCTAAATGAATTATTTCTCTAGAAATCTTCCAAAAGAGTAGCTTTTAAAAAGAAAGGATTAGTTTAAGTCTGTGTTAGTTTTCCCATCTCCTACACCTCTGTGGAGGTGTTACTAGTAGATGGTCTCCTATGGACTCTGTTACGTATACTTCTTCTTGCTACGAGTGGGGGGGGGGGTCTCACCTGCTGGTGGATCTATGAGTGGAACCAGCATGTTAATCCTAAGTATTCCACACAAGGCTCCTGTCAAACTGCTCATGTTCTCCTTCTCTTCACCTTCTTCTTGAGCAGGTGTCCCACAGGGAGTCTTTGTTCCAGATCCTTGCCCAGTTGCTGGAAGGTATGGAGTGGCTGGCTTTGGCCTTCATTTCAACTCTGCCAGCAGTAAAGCAGAGGCTTTATTTCTAATTCCATCCAGTCTTTCTTAATTGGTTCAGAATGGAGAGGTGACTTATATGCAACATGTTTATATTGATTTGAACTTTATGATAAAGTGGGAAATTCATAGATAGTCAATAAAATCTGTGATTCAATTTGCTTTGAAAGATAAATATATAGGGGTTAGAGAGGAAGCCTCAACCTTCCCAGGATACATCTCTTGTCTATGCCTTGGTGGTGGGAGCAAACACACTGTAGATCACTTCCTGCTGGCTGCTGGATCATTTTGTTTGGAGAAGATGGCCACTTTGTACAGTAATTGTCTCCATCTTAAAGTGTCAATTCAGGGCATTTCAGGTGGTTATCATGATATTGATTAGCTTTAAATAGTTGTGGTGAGTGTCCTCAGCTTTAAACACTGTAAACATCTTGGAGCTACTTTTTGCTTTTTTTGTTATTGCCTAGGAGTTTTGGACAGGTATGTGAGACTGTTGAATAACTATGTAAGAATGAATAGGTTTCTGCAGGAAATAGAAATGATCAAATCAGACCGTGCTGTTTCTTTACCCACCCTCCCCCAAAAGTGTTTAATCATTTCTCCTTCCTAATTAAAGAATGGGAAATTTGCCAGAGAAAATTCTTACTTAGCATAATTGAGTCTTATTTTTATCTAATCTTTTTTGCTCAAAATGAATGGTGAAGAGTTGCTTCATTTTAAATTACTACAGTGTTAACAACATCACAAGGAGGAGCAACATATTCCATGGAGATCATGTGGAGACATGAGTAAAGCCTCTAGAAGGTACCAGAAAGATAAACTGTCAGTGAAATTTCTGATAATGTCACCATCTTTTTCTTTTTCTTTTTCTTTTTCTTTTTCTTTTTCTTTTTCTTTTTCTTTTTCTTTTTAAATATAGGTTGTTATAAATCTGATAGTTCTGGAGGAAATGAAACAGTGAAGAGAAAGAAGGGACTCCATGAAATGAGCCATGTTGAATGCATTCTGTAGGTTCTCTTCAAAGTGATAAAGGGAATGAGCTACTTGGAGGTTTTGGATATAAATGTCACAGTCATGAAACCAATACTACAATCTTAGGACTAACGTAGTCTAGTCCTATTACTTTATTGTGTCACATCCACTTTAGTGTGGAGTTGAGAATAAAGACTCTTCTCTGGCCGTAAAACTTCAGAGACCTTTGTTTGACATTGACAAGTTTAGTTAATTATTTCAAATTACTGTGGGCTTAACTTGCTTTTAATTACGTGCAATATTAATATAAAGTGAAGAACATTTTTAATGTTAAAATATCCCCCCCCCCACCCTGCCAAGTTTTCAAGTATTCTTTTTCTTCTTGGCAAGAACACTTTGAATGTGGTATTGAATGTTCAGTTTCTGGCTACCCAACATTTTCATTTTAATATTGGCTACAAATAATCTGTGGGAACTTGGGCATCACATTCAATTTTGGTGGGGGGGGCTCAGATTCCTTCTCTCTAAAATGTGCAGTTGGCTGCCTCTAACGTTAAGCGCTATTTACAGTCTTTATTTTATTAACACAAACATGGCACTTTTGATGTGCCAGGCATTATTCTGAGTCATTTATGTAATTAACTCCTTGACTCCATCTAACAACCTATGGGGTAGGTACTACTTTCATCCATTTTGCAGATGAGGAAACTGAGGCACAGAGCGATGCCTGCCTCTGTGTGATGTCTTCTACAGAAGAGCTATATAAACATGAGAGGTGGTGTCTTAGTTTGAGCTGCTATAACCAACCACCATGAACAGGGTGGCCTCGCAGTTCTGGAGGCTGGGAAGTTTAAGATCAAGGTGCCAGTGCATCTTGCGTGTGATGAGAGCCAGTTTCCTGGCTCATAGATGGCTATCTTTTAGCTGTGTCCTCACATGGCAGAAGGGATGAGAAAGATCTCTTGGGGTTTCTTTATCCATGAGGGTTCCATTGTTTTGGCCTAATCACTTGTCCAAAGGCGCTACTTTCAAACACCATCATACTGAGAAATAGCGTTTCAACGTATGCATTTTGGGGGGACACAAACATTCAGTGCATTGTCAGCGACCTAGATAGAAATCTCATTCGTGAGTCTCCCCTGAAGGTTAATTTTCCACTAAGTGATGTCCCAAAGCTTTGTCTTGATCAGTCGGTCAATAGTAAGTTCAACCTCTATGCCTGACTCTGAATTTGGTTCCCCTCCTGGCACTGACTTCCGTGTTCCTGCCAGTCCTTGCGGGAGCGTGCCCTGGGACTGGTTCTCCATGACTGGATTGGGTCAGCGCGGGGGTAGATGGCAACAGGCCGGGAAGAACGTCCTCCGCGCCTCACAGAGATGTGGAGATGATGACAGATTTTCTTGCTCTGCCTTTAGAAAGCAAGCTTAGCACTTCATGCACTTTTAGCACTTCCTTTTTACAAGGGATTGAGCTGAGGGAACTTTTTATCATCAGGTGTTTTTAAGTTAGGGACCTTTGCCAGAGCATTTCCGTGGTGAGCAGCTTTGGGTCTCCGGTATGTTTGTCCGCGTAGCTGGGTCAGGAGTGCGCCCGTGGCTCTGAGCGGAGAGAAACGACTGCTGACGAGGGTCAGCTTTCACGTGGAGCAGGGTGTCTCCACCTCGGCACTGTTGTCATCGTGAGCTGGCTAACTTTCCATTGTGGTGACTGTCCTGTGCACTGTAGGGTTCTCAGCGGCAGTCCTGGCCTCTTCCCGCTGGATGCCAGGAGTGCCCCACCCTCCATTTGTGACAGATAGCAATAGCTCTAGAGATTGTGGAATGTCTCTGGGGGTGGAGGCCACACCCATGGATGAGAACCAAGCTGTAGATTGAAAGAGGCTTCTGGTAGACCCAGTCCCCTTAGCAGCCCCCTGCTGTCCCTCTAGCCCTCTCCATGAGGGGTTACGGTGGGTGCCACAGATTCCAACGTGACCAGTGTTCTTATTACGATCACCCTACATGTATTTGCCAGGTGGTTATCATGGCCCATCAAGGTCTGTCTCCCCAGTGTTCTTAAAGTGCAAGCATCTTGAGATTTTCACCCTGATGATGATTAGCTGCTCTGTTCAGGCTTTAGAAAAGGGAATATGCTCATATTTGGCCCAGATTGCTTTGTCTCTGGTGCACGTCTTGGGCAAAATGCTTTTTAAAAATACTTTTTTATTATGGCAAAATATATATAACATTTTAAACTATTTTTAAGTATATAAAGTGGCATCATGTGTATACACGATGTTATGATTATCATAACTATCCATTTCCAGAACTTTCCATCATTCCAGATAGAAGTTATGTACCCATTAAACAATAACGCCACCTCCTTCCCTCTCCCTGCCAGGCATGGGCAACTATCATTCAACTTTCTGTCTCTATGAATTTGTTTATTCTAGATACATCATATAAGTGGAATCATACGGTGTTTGGCCTATTGTGTCTGACTTATTTCATTTCACATGATGATTTCCAGAATCATCCATGCTGTGACATGCATCAGAAATCCATTTCTTTTTACAGGTGAATAATATTCCATTGCATATAGAGACCGTATTCGGTTTATGCATTCATCTCTTGATGGAAACTTGTGTTCTTTGCACCTTTTGGCTGTTGGGAATAATGCTGCTGTGAACATGGGTGTATCTTTCTGTGTCCCTGCTTTCGGCTATTTTGTTATATGGTTCTTTGTTTTTGTTTGCTTTTCTTTTTTTTATATTTGGAGTGGAAATGGTGGATCACATGGCAATTTCTTTTTTAAATTTTGAGGAACTGCTGTACTGTTTAACATAGTAGCTGTAGCACTTTACATTGCCATCAGCATTGCATGAGAGTCATAATTCTAATCAACACTGATATCCCATTTTTTAAAATTATAGCCATCCTAATAGATATGAGAATATATTATGCTGTGTAAAATAAGTCCATCATGAAAGACAAATACCATATGATTTCACTCATATGTGGAATTTAAGACACAAAACATGAGCATAGGGAAGGGGAAGAAAAAAGTAAAGTGACATAAAACCAGGGAGACAAACCATAAGAGACTCTTAACTCTAGAGAGCAAACTGAGGGTTGCTGGAGGGGGGGTTTGGGGGGATGGGCTAAATGGGTGATGCACATTAAGGAGGGCCCTTGTTGGGATGAGGATGTGATGAATCACTGACTTCTCCTGAAACCAATATTCTGCTATATGTCAACTTGAATTTCAAGAAAACTTGGAAAACCAAACCAACCAACCAACCAAACAAAAAACAAAAACAAATGAAGTTGTATCTCATTTTGGTTGTGATTTGCATTTCCCTAATAACTAATGATGTCGACCATCTTTTCCGGTGCTTATTGGCCATTTGTCTATCTTCTTTTGGCGAAATGTTTATTCAGGTCTGTGCCCATTTTTGATTTTTTTGTGTTATTATTATTAGATTGGATACTTTTAAAGAACAGATAAATTCCACGATCTTCTTGATTCTGAATATCCATCCAGTCGTTTAACATTAGAGGGCATTACTTCGCTTCATTTAGTTTGTATGGATTTCATCTCGTGTTTGAGGGCATCGTGACACTGAGACCAGTAGTTCTGTCCTGTCATTAGTGTTTCCCACGGGACTGCTCGAGGTGGGAATTTCCACCAAATCCAGATCACGGTGGAACATGGAGGGTCTGAGAGATGACAGTCCAGCTTCAGGTCTTAGTGGTGGCCAGTGTGGTCATAAACAGCACCGCAGAGACTGTGGCTGCAGTCCAGGAACACCTGCTGCCCATACTTCCCTTCTTTCTGTGGCTGTGACTGCAGTTGGCATCTGGCCTTTGTTCAGACCGGAGGGCTTATGCTCCCCTCTTCATATGAACCCAGCTGTCCACGATGGTGTGCACGACAGCATGGCAAGTCTTGACATGAATCACACTTCCCATTTTGTGGCGAAGACCGTACTAAAATAGGAGTCATGCTAATCATTTCCCATAAATTAAGGGTGGCAGCGTTTCCCAATGTAATAACCCAGTAGAGCTGAGAATCATGGGAGAATGGAGGCACCCTTTATAATTCCGACGAGAAAAAAAAGGATAAGAATGGTGAGAGAGGTCACATGTGATCATGAATGTCAGAGCCTGTCCCCACCTCGGGACTGTCTTCATGTGACTCCTCCTTCTGCACAGCTGGGTTTTCTGGGTTGATTAAAGATGGCACGGACACCCTGCATGTGGCACCGGTTCCATGATGGTTGGGGAAGAGAATCTGATTGGGGTATGTCATGAAACAATACATTTTAGATGTCCAGCACTGCATAGATTCAACCCCCGTTTTTAATATAGTCCTACAGTTTATGAAGAATAGATTATCTTCTGTAGTCACAACACCAGTTGGCATTTTAATAGGTATATTGGTTGATCAGTGAAAGTTCCTGTCTTAGGATCATAGCTCTGCCACTGATTTACTGGGTGATCCAGGGGTCCGTGTCTGATTCTTTGAGACCTGCATGGGCCTCATAGGGCACAGGTACTAATTGTTGAATGAGTGAATACATGAAGAGTCTTTCTGTCTGTCACTAAGGGCAAAAGTGGTCTTTCAAGTTAGTCTCAGCTCTGATACACAATAATTCTAAAGGGATCATTGTTCATCTCTCACAAAGGAACCTGTAGGTTTCTGCCAGCGTGCCAGAGCATCCTGTTAATGGACCAGAATTGCCATCTCCACGGAGGAGAGGGAGAAAATCTTCAACAACTCATTAAAGTTCTGATTGGCTGATTATAATGATCTGAGATGTCCCTCTTCCTCTGCAATGCTGTCTGTGATTTTGTATTTTCTTTCCCCAAATAAAAACAAAAACAGCAATTATTGCTTGCCTCAAATAATTATTGGACTTTTTTTCTGAAATCAGTACAAAGTCTGAGCAAAGGGCGATTTCCCTGGCTAGAATCAACATGATATAAAATCAGCACTGCAGCCTTGAGCAAGTTCGTTCTTCTCTGGAAGAACTCAACTTGTTGAAACTGTCTCTGGCTTCACCATATATTTTGCATGAGCCAGCCAGTATTCTAGGCGAGGTCATTAAGCCTTGGCACTCCAGCACGCATTAAAATGAAAGCTTGGATCAGAATCATGTGGTATTCCGTACAGACTTGGGATATTAAAAACGAAGCTGGGTGGAGAAAATATAATGCCACATCATGCATTTGTCACAGTGATAGATGCGCTTGTGGATATCCAGAAAAATTGTTACAGCTTATCTGCTGCTCCTGGTAAGGTGTCAGGGAGGCGAGACTCAGAATGAGTTCATGATGACTGGAATCATGTATTGATCGGGACCACACAGAATAGCACACAGGTATTGATCATTCTAAAGATTCTAAGAGAGGCCTAAAGGCACGTGATTTCTCTCTCCCTGTGCATTTTTCATGAGTGGTAGTATAACTTGTCATTAGGCCAACCCGGGAAATACTATTCCACTGTGGCAAAAGCTTTTCTATTTGCCCACAGGGAAACTGCAGCAGCATATCCACAATAAACATGTATTTAGCACTTAGGATGTGCCAAGTACTGTGCTGGGCACTTATATCAACATCTCCTTAAATTCTCCCAGTGGGTCTCTGAGATGATTTGGGTTTTAATTTCCTATGTCAGAGAGGTCAGCTCGGGCCTCCGGATTTTCACGTATGGTTGACTTTGTCCCATATTGCCATTTATATGGCCATTGAGATATGGGCATCTTCCACTGTAGGGTCTCTGTAAATTCCTAATAGGTCACTTGCTCAGGCTTCCCTGGGAGCCAAGCCCTGCGTCCTCATGTGCTGTATCAGTTAGAGCTGACCGTAGTTGCTGTAGCAAATTAGCATAACTTCAGTGGCTCAAAACAGCACAGATCTATTCTGTTACAGTCCTGGAGGTTGGACGTCCAACGTGGATCTCATGGGGCTAAAATGAAGGTATCAGCAGAACTTGGTTCCTTTCTGGAAGCTCTAGGGGAGAATCTGTTTCTTGCTGTTTTTGAGGCTGCCCGCCATCCTTGTCTCGCGGCCCCTTCCTCTAGCTTCGAAGCTAGTGACAGCAGGATGAGCCATCCCCATCGCATCACATCCCATCCTCAGACTTCCTCTCCTGCTTCTTTGTTCACTTTTCAAGACCCTTCTGATCACACCTGGATCACAGCTGGAGATGATCCAGGATAATTTCCCTAGTTCAAGATCACCTGGTTAGCAACCTTCATTCTGTCTTCAGCCTAACTCCTTTGACATGTAACATAAAGTATTCACAGGTTCCAGCGTTGAGGATGTAGACATCTCTGAGGGGTATTGTTCTGTCTCCGACAGTGCTTTGACCTGGAAGTAAAAAATCTAACTCCTTTGCTGATCTTTAGTAATAAGCCGTGTATCTTAATCGTATCAAGACTTTATTCAGTTTGATGAAGGCTTAAAGAAGCTGACGATTATACCACTTTTCTTCTTCTTTCCTCTCTTTTCCCTTTCTCTGTGGTTTTATTGGTAAATGACCTTCCTTATTCAAACCAGATGGTTCTTCCTATCTCAGCCCCTGGAAGTCTCTCTCAGTAGCAGATGAGTCACTAATAAATAAATAAGTAAAAGGAATTTCAGAACAATGGAGTATCCATATCCTGACAGAAATGTTATGATTATGCTTTTTTCCATCTCACGTTAACCCATTTTAGACATTAACAACAACAACTGACTAGGAAGGTGAGTGATGTCCCATAGGGCATTGGTTCTCATCTGGGCTGATTTTGCCCCCCGGAGGATACTCGGCACTGATGGAGACATTTTGCTTGTCGCAACCAGGAGGGGAGGGGTGACGGTGCTAGTGACACCTGGCTTGAAGAGTCATGGGGCTGCTAGATCCTTTCTCACACAGGAGAGCCCCTAAAACAAAGAGGCACCTGACCCATGGTGGTAGCAGTCCCGAGGTTGAGCAAGTCTGCTGGAGAATATACAACCACCTGGTGGATGAGGGGCGGGGCCGGGGGAAGGCCCCCTGAGTGCCAGTCTCTGGTCGACCAGCCGTCTGTTCCAGAGAAGAAAGAGGACACTTTGGATAAACTTTTAACTTTTCTTAGTTGTAAGGTTATATTTGTTGGAAATGAATCGTGTTCAGGGGGTTTGTAAACATCGAGAATGTGGTGGGTTGCCTGTGTTTGCTGTGGTTTCCACATTTCTGGGTAGTACAGTGATGATTTCCAGCGAATAACTACAATAGACATTTCTTAGAAGAGCAGTGTCATTTGTCCGCCTTCAGAACTGAATGACTCTTTGCCTCTCAGAATTACACCTCTTTTCCTTGAATTAGAGGCCAGCGAAGGCCCTCGCTGGTGGTGTCCTTGGGTCAGCTCATGGAGCCATGCCTCTCATCTGGGAGGAGTGTTTTTCTGTGAATGCTAAAGATACATGAAGTCAAGGAAGAATCAGGAAGCAGCAATGCTGGCCTGAGCAATGCAAAAAAAAAGTAGGCAGTATTCATGATCCGTTTGCACTGAACCTAGAGAGAAGGCCCAAACCATTGAAAGAACTGAGAATCGTTTTAGGTGGACCGTAAATTAAACCTTAGATAAGTGGATGCTAGGCTCAGGTGTACTTCTGCTGATTTCAGACACCTTTCATTCTGATTTCATAGAGAATGTTGAAGGGAATTCTAGAACCCAGAGGTGTAAAACCATCCATTTGTCTCAGACAACCATAAATCTGACCATCCCTGATTGTGTGTTATTTTTTATATACTCTGCTGCCTTCAAAGAATGTGATGATAATACTCTCAGGTTTAGTTTGGACAGAAGAGGTGCTTTGATAGAAGCAGCAAAGTATTGGGGGGGGGTGCCTGGGTGGCTCAGTCGGTTGAGCGTCCCACTTCAGCTCAGGTCACGATCTCGCGGTCTGTGAGTTCGGGCCCCGTGTCGGGCTCTGGGCTGACGGCTCAGAGCCCGGAGCCTGCTTCTGATTCTGTGTGTGTGTCTCTCTCTCTCTCTCTGTGCGCCTCCTCTGCTCATGCTCTGTCTCTCTCTCAAAAATGAATAAATATTAAAAAAAATTAAAAAAAAAAAGTATGGATGTTGATTTAGTTTTGTGCTGATTATGTACTTACAGCACGTTAGTATTTACCTAGAAATTGCTACGTTGAGCTTCCAGTGCTCAGGTTTTATTATTTTCCTACAAATCAGCACTAAACAGAAAGAACCTCTCTCCCCTCCTGCTTTGCCCATGTGACACATACACGAACACCTTTTGTCCTAATAATTGAATTACTGCTGGAAGTTATTAATAATTTCATTGTCCTCGTAGCTTCCTTCCATGTAATGTTCTTACCAATCAAAAATAATTGGTTTGGAAGCTAGGGAAGCCATTGTGTGTGGGATCCCGTTGTGACATATCTGGCCCCATAATTTGATTTATTCCTATTGAGTAAAATCCTTTGAGATCTATAGCCCTCAAGTTGGGAAAGAGAATAATTTTCAAAGATATATCATTTATGCTAAGAAACACCGATTGTTTGGTGATCCAGGGTTTTATTGAGTATCTCTTTGCAAACAGTGTGCGGGGTTCTCTGGAGAATGTGCACATCAATATATGATTTGTTCTATTTAAGACAAAGCTTTCAACTTTATTAGGAAGATGTGATTTAAACGTGTATGTTTTTGTAGAAGTTTATGGGTTCAATGAAATATGAGAAAATGAAATATGAGAAAATAGATGTGATCGGGAGGAGTGCTGGGCACTGTGGAGTCTTCTCATCAGAGCTGACCTGTCCCACTGAGCCTCAAGTCTCACTGGTCTTTAGACTGTATTTTACCTGATCTTACTTTTTAAAAACATGTTTTTAATATTTGTTTATTTTTGACAGAGACAGACAGAGTATGAGTGGGAGAGGGAAAGAGAGAGGAGGAGACACAGAATCCGAAGCAGGCTCCAGGCTCTGAACTGTCAGCACAGAGCCCGACGTGGGGCTCGAACCCACAAATTTTGAGATCATGACCTGAGTCAAAGTCGAACGCTTAACTGACTGATCCACCAAGCCCTCATCTTTCTATTGATTGGATACAGAAGACTTTTATTTTTATATTATGCATATTCACTCTGTGTCATTCATATTTGATTTTGATACTTCATTTAATACCACCTTCGTTAATAAATGTCACCTTATATTTATTCCAAAACGGATCAACGATAAATAGAAAGGTATTTGAGAATAGTCAGGAAGTGAAGAAGGGAAGAGTTGGCCACGTGTCAAAGGAAATAGTTGAAGTATAGCCAAGAAGCTGTGTTCAGATGGTCCTGTTAAAACAAAGTCTCCTTTTTAAGGGAAGCCTGGGGAGTGAGGAAGCAGGTGAAGTGGCAGCAAAACGATTATTCTTGGGCGCCTGGGTGGCGCAGTCGGTTGAGCGTCCGACTTCAGCCAGGTCACGATCTCGCGGTCCGTGAGTTCGAGCCCCGCGTCGGGCTCTGGGCTGATGGCTCAGAGCCTGGAGCCTGTTTCCGATTCTGTGTCTCCCTCTCTCTTTGCCCCTCCCCCGTTCATGCTCTGTCTTTAAACAAAAAAAATAAAATAAAATAAAATAAAATAAAATAAAATAAAATAAAATCCTCCTCTAGGGGCGCCTGGGTGGCGCAGTCGGTTGAGCGTCCGACTTCAGCCAGGTCACCATCTCGCCGTCCGTGAGTTCGAGCCCCGCGTCGGGCTCTGGGCTGACGGCTCAGAGCCTGGAGCCTGTTTCCGATGCTGTGTCTCCCTCTCTCTCTGCCCCTCCCCCGTTCATGCTCTGTCTCTCTCTGTCCCAAAATAAATAAACGTTGAAAAAAAAAAAAAAAAAAACCGATTATTCTTTTAGTGGCTCTTCAAAATGTCAACTTTTTAGGATTATGAGGTAGCACACTAAAACTTCTCCTTTGTACTAACGTTGAGAAATGTCTTCAGTTTCCTAATGCCCTGCTTCACCAATGCGCTTTCAGGGTGAGCTCTTTGAAGAGGTGCGATGCAAGTTTCTTTCAAAACCATAGTGCCTTAGGGGCGCCTGGTGGCTCCGACTTCGACTCAGGTCATGATCTCACAGTTCGTGGGTTCGAGTCCCGCATCGGGCTCTGTGCTGACAGCTCAGGGGGCTGGAGCCTGCTTCGGATTCTGTGTCTCCCTCTCTCTCTGCCCATCCCCTGCTCACGCTCTGTCTCTCAAAAATAATAAATAAACATTAAAAAATTAAAACAAAACAAGCAAAAAACCAAAACCATAATGCCTTCAAAGTAGGAAAAGGTCGTGTTAGTGAATACTTGAACAAATTCCATCATTTGAAAGGAGACCTCTTCAAAACATAACTGACTGTTCTTAAAAGGCCATAGCAAAAATGAATTACTGTAGCAAATACTGTCATATACTAGT
This sequence comes from Prionailurus bengalensis, assembly GCF_016509475.1. Classification (NCBI taxonomy): domain Eukaryota; kingdom Metazoa; phylum Chordata; class Mammalia; order Carnivora; family Felidae; genus Prionailurus; species Prionailurus bengalensis. Next base: position 231,264,048 of record NC_057343.1, read on the forward strand.
TTATATTGGCTAGAATAGAGCATTCTTTGAGAAAGGTCTTATAACAGTTGGTTCATTGTTTTATGATATAAATGTGGGTATTTGGTTCCATCAGTGGTTGGAAGAAGCCTTAATTGTTAGTTAACATTTAATCCCATTTCACCTAATTACAGAAGGTGATTAATGCTATTTAAAAAAACATAGAACAGGGTTAAAGGGTTTGGGTATTAAAAGATAGGGTGCAGGGGCACCTGGGGGGCTCAGTTGGATAAGCATCTGACTCTTGGTTTCAGCTCAGGTTATGATCACACGGTTCATGAATTCAAGCCCTATGTGTGGCTCTGTGCTGACAGCTCATAGTCTGCTTGGGATTCTCTCTCTCTCTCTCTCTCTCTCTCTCTCTCTCTGCCCCTCTCCCTCAGAATAAATAAACTAAAAACAGGTAGGGTGCATTGTGTGAAATTCTGAATAGTGTGGTCAGGGTAGACCATGTTGACAGGTGTCATTTGACCTGAAGGTTCAGGAAGGTGGGGGCGTGTGGATCTTAGGGGGAATGAAAGTCAAGGGGACAGCTGATGAGGTCCCTAGGTGTGAGAATACCCAATAGTCTCAGAGAATGACAAGGAGGCCAGTTGTGGCTGCAGACAGGAAGGGTAGGTCATAGGAATTGTAGTCCTGACATCAGACTGGCCGTGGGAGGACAAACCCAATGATTTTATAGACCACCATGAGGGATCTTTGGCTTCCACTCTGCCGAGTTTTGAGAAGAGAGCAGACACGATTTGATCCACATTTTAGAAGAATTCTCTGCTGACCTGCAAAATTGTTGGGGGGGAGGGGCAGAGTGGAAGCAGGGAGCTCAGTTAGGAGGCTCTCAGTGGGATCCAGGCGAGATGTTGGCCAGGACAGTGGTGTGGAGATGGTGAGAGAAGTGATCATATTTTGGATATGTTCTGAAGGTCAGAGATTTGCTGGCCAGTTGGGAAGGGGTGTCAGAAATGGGGATAAAAGGTGACTCCAGGTTTTTTTGACACAGCAATTGGAAGGACAGGTAAAATTGCCATCCAGTGAGAGGGGAGACAGTGAAACAGGAGGGGGGGCGGGGTGAGGTCAGTGGTTATTGTGTTATGTTATTGTTATGTTATTGTGTTACATTATGTTATTATGTTATGTTACGTTATGTTGTTATGTTATGTTCTGTTATGTTATGTTATGTTATGCTACATTATGTGGCAGCAGTTTCTCAGATGTCTAGGTGGAGGGGTCCAGTAGGCAGGAGATTATAGGAGTCTGGAGTGGAGCATAGAGGTCTCAGGTCACAGTGGGAACGTAAAGCATGAAAGCATAGAGTTGGCGATTGTATTCTGTAGACATAAAAGTGGACTGTGTATGTATTGAGAATGGGTGCATGTGTGTGTGTGTTTCTGTTCAAGTTATTTTCTATGGTTTGCAGCATAGAGGGCAGTAAGAACGTTCTAGTACCTTTTAGCATACTGTAATAATGCTATTTAGATTATGATTTGCAATGGAGAGGTTTCTGAAGTATCTTTATTCTTTGGGCACAAAAAGAAACCTCATGTTTTTTGGGGAGAAAAATTCTGCTGTAGTAATGAAATATAAGTGACAATGTAGGCAGACTCTTTGCCATGCTCTATACAGCAGTACTTATCGAGAGGTCATGTTTTATGGTAGATCTTGGATTGGTGGGGGTTTGCCAGTTTTCTTCAAGAGCCGTGTTTGTTTACTTATTTTTGAGAGAGGGAGAGAGAGAATCCCAAGAAGTTTCCACAGTGTCAGCCCAGAGCCCAGTGTGGGGCTGAAACTCACAAAGTGTGAGATCATGACCTGAGCTGAAATCAAGAGTCGGACGCTCACCCGACTGAGTCACCCAGGCGCCCCGAGAGAGCCATGTATTTAAATGTCATGTCACAGTAGCTGAGGTCACTGCTCGAACTAAAATAAATTAAATGTTATAAGAGGTATGTAAATTACTTGGTTTAGCCTCTTTGTAAATGTGTAATATAATAAATTATAGCACTTGCTAAAAAAAAAATAAACAGAAAAACAAGCAACCTCTGGCTTCCATAGGATGCAATTGTTATAAGCAGTAAAGTTATGTGTATGTTCTTTTGCCTTTTCCTATTTTGTAACTGGAACACATCTTATGTGCATTATGGAATTTTTAGATGCAGTTATCAGAAATCCAATTAAGATGCTAGAACAGTAAAATTTACAGATGAGCTTAAAAGCACTTAGCTCTAATAGGGAATTAGTTATAAACCTCTGTGTAAAACATTACTGATCATGTATCTTTTGAAATGTTACCAACTATAATATTAAAACCATAGCATTCACAATTGAGCTCCTAAATTTACTAAAAAAGGGATTACAGAATGGACTGGCAGTTGGAATGTTAGCATATCTGCAAAGAGTGGTTTCATAGTGTGAGTGCTGTTTTGTTTAAAATCTGTAACACTTCTTACCAGAAGAATCAAACGTGAGAGTGAACTATTTGTATAGCCAGTAAGTCTTGGTTACAAACCATTCTTTAAAAAAAAAAAACAAAAAGAAACTTTGTGTGTCATTACAAATACACCATGTATATGTTCCAAAACATCACATGCTCTATCTAGGATACTTAATGAAATCACTGCTACTTAACTCCACTGTGAGTGAGCAAGTATCATAGAATAAGAACACTGCTTTTTAAAAAAAAGTAGCTTGAGAGCCAGAATTGGAGGCGAGAAGTAGTAATTTTTTCATTCTCGGTACTGCAGTTTCTATTTTCACGGGAGACTGAAGTGGAAATACTGATACTGATTACACTGACAGAGTCACTGCTCCTCTGGCATTTCCTGGCAGATTAGACACCCAGGACATACGCAGCACAGTCCAGTTTTTGAACTTCAAATTTGTCATCTAGTACAACTGGTGAGGTTTTACAGAGTCTTTTATTGTCGTATCATCTGATGGAACCATAAGTATCTTTGGAGGTTTAACCTGGTTGTGATTTACATGGTGAACCAGTGTATGGTTGACATTTGTGTAAAAATGGGCAACAATTTACCCAGGTTGTTTTTTTCTGTATTGTGATAGTTCCTGGCATACATGGCAAATAAAGAACTTGGGGAAAATCTGTTTGTCTGTTTCCGGTGGTCTCCGTGCTTCTCCTGTGGTGAGAGGAGGTAATGAGGACAGAGGGCTTCCTACAAAATACAGACCCTGCCTGGCCTCATGGTGCTTGGTCGTATGGGGAGGAAGATGTGCTGCTGAGAAAAAGTCTCAGTGGGAAAAAGGCAGGATGAAGGTAATCATCAAGGGTGAGAGTCGGGGATGGAGAGTTCTGGACAGAGCATGTGCAAAGGCCCTGAGACAAGAGAAAGCTTGGACCCTTCCCTGGTTGGAAGAAGGCCAGTAAGAAAAGGGAAGGTGACCGACAGAGCCCTCCAGGGCCATGTAGAGGCTCCAGAGAGCCAGGTCATGCCGGACTTTGTTTTTCCCTAAGAACTGGGAATTTACTCTTCCTGCAGTATCTTCATGGTGATGGAAGGAAGGATGTTTTCATTATTATTGGCATTGCTGCTGTTTAGTGCTTGTTTGTTCTGTGTTTCCAGACTTCTTGCCCTATGAAGGTCTGCATTTAGAACTTGGCTGGTGTGGAGTAAGTGTGAATTGCAGCTCTAGGCACGGTGTTTTAAGTATGACAGCTGTGGCACAGAAACAAACTGTGTCAGTCATTCCTGGAAAAGAGAAGGCAGCATTGAAGGAGAACGAAGATTCCATACAGGAAGGGAGCTGGGGCTGTGTGTTAGCAGACAGTCCTGAAGGAGATGTTATGGCAGTCGATTCACAGTCTGAGTCTAGGATCAGGTTGTATTCCTAACCTGTTAGCTTTGCAGCCTTGGAGGCACTCTTCACTGTGAAACGTCGCAGAGCCTAATTCATTAGGTTTTTCTAATAAATGAGGTAATACGTGTAAAGCACTTAACCTGGGGTGGCACACCTGAGTTTACTGAAATTATTAGCTATCATTGTTGCTCCTACTACTTTTATTATTTGATTAAGTTGGTAACAAGAAGGGTGGACAAGTATAGAATAATTAATGCCTTGGAGCTAAGAATATACATCCATGATGAATAGATCCGTAAGCGGGGATGCAGGGTTCCTGTAGAGCAATGTTAGTAGATAAGATTAGAAAAAACAGGATGCATACTGATATTTTACTGCTTGTATCCTAACCTGCCGCTTGCAAACAGCAATTCTGGGCTTATTCACTCAACAAACACTTCATGTTCTCCATGTCACTCAACCTTCTACCCCCTTACCCTACTCCTATTACTTGGGCATTTAACCACCTGTAAAATTGCAGGGGTTTCTTTGTGTGCGTCTGTAATGACATCCTTATCAGGCAGTATTTAATAAAAGCAACTATGCCCCTTGTTTATGTTGTTACGAGAGTTGAGAGTCGTTCTGGAAAATGTCTGAGAAGGCTTTTGAGAAGTGTATGTTGGTCACCAGAAGATCAAATTAAACGTGGAAACAAGCGTGAGAAACAAGCGTGAGCAACTCTATATAAAGCTGAATTTGAGCTACAGTGTCTGTGATTTTGTTCTACACAGTCATCTGGAGGGAGAAAGTCCAGCCACCAAGTACATGCTGTAAGAAGTCCCAGACGTGCTGTGGGCCCCTAAAACAAGGGTTCCTGAAGAACCCACAATGCGTGTGGCTCCAGCAGAAAAGCTCTCTCTGCCTTTCAGCATTGTGCTGACCATGAACAACAGGTCTTGTCAGCCTTTTTTGGATCCTGGTTGGAAGGTTTGTGTTGAAATTGTAGTATGTTGCATTGTGTATTCTCCCTTTTCCTGGATGCTCATGTAGGATCTCAAAACATGTAAGAGAGCAGACAGGCATCATTTCTGTTATATGGAAATGATATTTTTTCTTTAATAATACAGGTGGTGATTAAATATGCACATTTGTAGCTCAGCTCAAATTTATGAAATATGACACTAAGTAAGTTAACCCGTACTTAATGTATATTAGCTCTCCTGCTTTTTGACCCCAAAGATCAAAGATACCCTTACGAGTCAAGAGTTTTTTACATTATTCCAAGTCTAGATGACACGATTTGCATTACTCATTAGAATATAAGTAGAAACTTGTGGGCAGAGGGTAGTCAGTCATATTATTCTCCTGCTTACCACCCTCTCTGCAAATCCTGTGTACCTGGGAAGAGTGTTTTTACCATGGTCTACAAGGACATGACCCCGTTGACAGCCGTATCCCAGCCACACTTGGCATTTCCTTGTTTCTCACAGACCGGGTGTGTTTCTGCCACAGTGCCTTTGCACCTGCCACAGGTTCCCCCCAAACATCTTTGACAGAACTGTACGCCTTGACCTGACTGGCTCGTCCTTATCTTCTTGGGCTCTGTTCCATTGGAGGGCTCATTTCTGTGTCTGTTTTATTGCACAAGATTTAATCATATGAGAGTAGAGGTCATTGACCTATGAAAACTGATGTTTTTAATATTTAAGATGCGCTTTAGTATTTAGAAATTTAGCCCTGATGTCAGTAGTACAGGAATGTTTTTAAAGCACAACTATCTAATGAAGGATGTGAAATTTAAAAAATGCACGTTCTCCAATCAACTAATTTGGACATCGATGTATCTTTACTCACTGACTGGTTTCAACTCTCTAAGCAGATTGTTTGAGAATTTGATAAATTTGAGAATAGTCTTACATAATATTAAAGGGATTTCTGTAATCAGTTTCCATTTTGGTTTGGTTCCTTGTGCCAGTAACTTACGTCATAACGGTCGAGCGTATGGCCGTCCAGACGTAGCGCTCTGAACGGGTTCTGTAGCCCAGCGTCAGCCACGTTATCACTAAGTGTAGTATGTCCCATGCCACATACGTGTGAAAGGGAGTTGTACTCTGGGGCGTACTTCCTTAAACCTGGGTCTGTATTTGACCCCCAGTCATTCATTCTGCAGATCTAACCATCGCTGCTCTTTTACGTTCTATCCTGACTGTGCTTTGCCATTTTCACTAACGTTTCCTGCTCCTCCCCTCTCTTTCCTGTACAGTTTGCTTGTTCTCTGAGACTCGGATTGCTGCTTACTGTCATCCAGACTCAGGTTTGGTGGATAGAGAGAAACATGGCCTTTCTCAAAACCTCATTCACTTTGTGCTGCGAACGTAATATAGGCCACTTCCTCAGGGTGACACTCAAGTCCCAATTACATGTCCAGCCTCCTCTCCAGCAACATCGCTCGTTACCTCCTTTCCTCCTGCCGTGCCTGACCGACTGCTGCTATCATCCCTTGTTTGCTTATCTTCCTGGACACTTGTTCCTTATTTGAGACAGCAGGAGCTGCATTCGGCTTTGTATTCTTCTTAGTCTTTCTGGGTCTGAATACCTCATGATATTACAGACTCCCAAGGGCTGAGGTCCATGTTTCATCATCCCCGTGCCTCCTGGTTCATAGCATGCTGGCTGACACATAGTTATCGCTCGGTGGATCCTTGTGAGTTGAAGATTTTGTGTGCTGCCGAACCAAATACCGTTTCCAACTGAATATCGTCTTTAGTCTGGGTTTTCTAAATGTGTTTTCTTGCAACCATATACTATCAATTCATCACTTAGATAAAGCATTTGAAGAGTCAAGGTCAGTTCTCCATCAATATCTTTTCTCTCTCGGGAGTTGATGGCTGAAGGCAATGGTTCTCCGATTGGCTCATGCCCCCATCGTCTGGCTTGTTAGAATTGAGATTGCTGGGTCCCAGACCCACAGTTTCTGATCCAGTTGGTCTGGGCTGGGGCCCAAGAATGTGCATGTCTAACACGTTACCAGGTGATGTGGCTGCTGCTCTCCCAGAATCCCACTGAGAAAGCCTGTTTTAGGGTCACCTGGGATCGCTGGGTATCTCTGTGCTAAAGCAGCTGAGTCAGAGAGTGCTAAGTCTGTGGAAAAATCTTCCCTTCAGGGTTAAACATTAGCACTGAGTTGCGCACGTCTCATTCACCCCTTTGCGTGACGGTTTTGTTCCTCCACCTAATGAGAGAAGATGCTTTCCTACCGCCTCTCCACTGGCCTTCCCTTAAGTGGCCGGGAAGGTGCTTTCATCTGCGGGATGCGTATGTTGAACTCTGTTTAGTTTGTTGGCCCACGCTTGCTTTCCCTAAAGAATTCCTGGTGAACACGGGTCGTCTCGGTGCCCCCCAGGTAGCAGTTCACGTAATCCTCCCAGGAAGCCCGGGGATTGTCTTTGTTTTTCCCATGTGAGGAGGTTAGGCGCTTAGTGTGAGGCCATATACTCAGTAAAGGTGGGTGAACCAGGGGTTGAGCCCAGGAAGTCTGGCTCTGAGTCTGGACACCTCACCGCTCTCAGCTGGTCTCTCTCTAGGTGGGAAAAACAAAACAAAACAAAACAAAACAAAACAAAACAAAACAAAACAAAACAAACAAAAAAACCCAAAAAACAAAAAAACTGCTGTTGTCCTCGTTGTGGCTTGATGACTTCTCCACAAATCCTCTTGGCATCTCCAGTTAGTATCTGGTCTAAGACTGCCTTCTGGGCCTCAGAGGATTTTTACGCTTCAATGGGAAAACATTAGTGACCATCACTCTTTAAGGGACTGTGTCTTAATCAGATTTATTTTGGTCAGTGAGTGCAGCTGCACGTTACGATTACAGCATATTTTCATCGCTTGCTTTATACAAAATGACAGCACAGGGAAAATGACCCAGTTCAGGAACAGTGGGTCCTCTTGTCGTATGGTCTTGCACTTCTGATTTCATAGTTTTACATGCACCATCATAGTTGGCCTTATGCATAAAAGCAGCAACAAAAAAGCATGAAGCATTATCCTGATTTCACAGAGAAGGAGCTGAGTCTTGGGGAGGCTGAAGAAGTTCTCCTTTACCAAACTGCAGGAAAGGGATGCGGGCTCAGCTCCGCGTTTTCAATTCAGAGTTTGATATTGGTTTCACAACGTATTAGGAATTTATATTCAATCGAGTTTACATTAAAATTTGTAAATTTCCGGTGGGGCTTTGCAGATATTGAGTGCAATATTCAAATTAGATTTCTGAGTATCCGTTCATTCAACAAGTGTTTACTGAGCCTCTCCTTTGAGCTAGGTGTTCTTCTAGGTGTGTAGAATATATTAGCAAACAAAACACTGAGACAGCTGTTACGACACCGTGCTGGTAGGAAGGGACACTAAGCAGTGAGCACAAATGAGTCAATTATATTGTATGTTGGAACCTGACAAGTGCTATGGAAAACAAAAGAAGAGTAGAGCAAGGCAGGGTAGAAAGAGCAGGAAGAGGATGTCGTTGAAATTTTCTGGGTAGTTAGGCAGAGGGACGGTTAAGCAAGAAGGAGAGAAGGTGAGGGAGTTAACCGTGGACCTGGCTGGGAGAAGACCGGTCCAGGTGCAGAGAGCATTGCTGGCAGGGAAGGGCCACATATGGGAGTGGACTTCAGGAATGGCAGGTGGGACAATGTGGCCATGGAGAGAACAGCAGGGGACTAATTTAACGAAATGATGCTTACCCAGATTTTCTAGGGCCTTGTGTGGCATCGAAAGTGTTGACCTAAGGTGTGGCCTGATCTGACATAGACGTAGTCTGGTGCTCTAGTAAGAATAGACTGTAGGGAAGCTATGGTGGAGACTGTATCATCAAGCCAAGTGAGTAAAGATGGATTGCTCAGACTAAGGAGAGTCAACAGTGGAGGTGGGGAGAGACGACCAGGTGCTGGATATATCTGACAGGTTGAGGCGGCTGAAGTACCTGATGGCTTGGGTGTAAGGTGGGAAGGAAAAGGTGAGTCGGGGCGACTGACCTGAACAACTGAGAAGGATGGAGTGGGCACCGACTGAGAGGCAGAAGAAGGCGGGTGGAGCAGGTTTGGGAGGTGGATAAGCTTAAGAGAGGAGTTGTGAGTTCCACAGCGTCTTGGCATCTAGATGTCGGTGCTGTGAAGACAGGGGAGAAGGGCGTGTGGTCCAGGCTGGATATAGTGACTTGAAGTTCATCAGCATCTGCCAGCAGGATGAGATCCCCCAGGAAGGGAGTGTAATACAGAAGATGAGAAAGACTGCTGAGCCCTGGTGCGGGTGTCTTTAGGGGGTCAGAGAGGAGGTAATGAATGCCAATGAAGTGGGAGGAAAACCAGCCGAGTATGATGTTCATGAAGCCAGACAAGAAGATTAGTCAAGGCTTTGGAGATAAAGAATCCTGAAAATGCTGTAGGTAGCTAAAGAAGGCAGGCCTGAGAATTGCCATGAGTCCCTGGGAATCCTACCAAAGCTGCTTTAGTGGGGTGACAGGAGCAGGAGCTGCATGGGGTACCGCCCGTAAAATGGGGAGGCTCTGGAAGAGGTTGGGGACAAATGGATCCTTCGAGAAGTGTTCTCCCTTCTCAATTTTAAGATGCTTTGATTAGGTTTCCTAGGTTGGAATATTATTCAATTATGTTCAATAGAAAAAAAGGTTCAAAAAGGAAAAGGTTCAAAAAGAAAAAAAAAAAAGGCATTGAGAGCAAGACACAGAAACAGGCCAGACAAAGACACTCAGAGGAAAAAGAGAGACACGGCAGTGGCTCCCAGAGAGATCACGGGAACTTTCATCTGTGAACGTGCACAAGGGAAGACACATTATCAAATCAGTTTCCTGTTGTTCTTTTCCAGCTGCCTCTTTTCTTTCTGATGAGTAATTAATTGGGTTTTCTGTGAACGAGTAATCCTAACATATGTCTTTTAGCTCTCTGTTAAATTTCTTACCTGCCTGTGTTTCAGAGGTAAACCATGAGCTATTTCCACAAAGGGTCAGTGTAATTCCAAGATCTAGGAAAGACTGGTTTCGAACTCCGTTGAAGCAAGAATGTTGAGGTTTTAAATTTTAAATATATAGGATCTTTTCACTAAGTGTGTATTTTTGAACTTGATACTGTTTTTGTCATCCCAGGATATGTAGAGGTTTTCCCGTAGCTTCTGTGACCTGTGATACTGATGCAGCCTCCTTTAGGACAGGGAGCTCTCTGCCATTACCTCTGCATGATGCTGTATACATGGAAATTGGAAATGCCCCATGTGAACTCAGATAAGTTTCTCTCACTGTCTTCCTCAGTTCTCTACTGATTGATTTTTTAAAGTTTTTTGAGAGAGACAGAAAGAGTAAGTATAGGGGAGGGACAAAGAGAGAGGGAGAGAGAGAATCCCAAGCAGGTTCCATGCTGACAGCAGAGAGCCCAATCTGGGGCTCAAACTCATGAAACCATGAGATCATGACCAGAGCTGAGATCAAGAGTTGGTCGCTTAACTGACTGAGACACCCAAGTGCCCCGAATTCTCTCTTGATCCTTGTTATTGTTCTCTGTTGCTGTTAGACCATCACTTAGTGTCAAGGGAGGAAAATAATGGTCCAGAATTGTACGGATCAAGTTTTGTGTATTACTATTAAACAGGGATTCTGTTATTATTTTTTTCTAACTTGAAGAATGCGCTTTTCTTTTTAATCCTTTTGGACCTTCAAGAAATTTTTTTGTTGTTTTCTCATTTTTGAGAGTGAGAGAGACAGAGTGTGAGCGGGCGAGGGGTAGAGAGAAAGAGGGAGACACAGAATCTGAAGCAGGCTCCAGGCTCTGAGTTGTCAGCACAGAGCCCAGCAAGGGGCTCAAACTCACAAACCACAAGATCGTGACCTTAGCTGAAGTCGGATGTTTAACTGATTGAGCCACCCAAGTACCCCCCCTTTTGGACTCTTATAATCATAATCACCTTTGATGATAATGAGTAGCTCCACAGGTAGCATATTGAGGTTAGTTGCTGGGTGACATTCTTGGGCTAAGCCCGGGGTTTGTCCGTGGTGGGCACTGCAAAATATGAAGCTAATAACTGAAAGCTAATGCATCAAAAAGGTAAAGGAAAGAGGGAGCAAACAATGGATAACATTGGATACAGTTAAGGAGGGAGCAAGGTCAAGGTTTGTAAGCTAATTCTTAATGTAGAGAGCGAGAACAGACAGAGAGGGGGAGGGAAAGAAAGCGTAGGGCTGACTTGAGGTGGGAGAAAGCATACTATGACTGTCTGACTAGAAACCATACTCAAAATATTTACTTGTCCTTTCTGGAAATCGTGGAATGGATTCAACTGCCCTCTGTCCTAACCAATTATGTACCACTGATTAGAATATAAATAGCTTGTTCTGGCTAGGCTCTTGAGTATTAAGACTGAGATTTTTGAGATTACTTTTATGATCAGCACCCTATGAAACATACTGTGTTTACCAAAATCACAAATGGAATTGTCCATTGCCAAAATGAACACTTGGCATCAACACGTAGGCCAAGCAAACTCCCAGAAATATAAACACTATTGCTGGTTGAGTCAGTACTATAAGCCGAATACAGCGCTTCTGTGGGAAGGTCCTGGTTAGACTCTGTTGAATGACTTTAAAAGTGGATCACCACACAGGCTCTGTGTTGATTAACAAGGAAGCAGAAAGCCAACTGGTCCTGTTGACTGTGGATGGATGAAACCAATTACTATCAGGCCCCAGAGTCTAGTTAGGAAATTCCTTTAAGAAATAACTGGAACTGAGAAAACACAGCACCATTTCTCTCAATCACGCAAAGACTTCTTCTTCTGAAAGGTAGAGTTTAAGCCAAGATCTTGTTGATGGCATTTGAATATTCTAGTAAATCTGCTCCATGATAGACCATGGGTACAGATATTCATTATATATTACCTTAAAGATGTACATTGTCATTGGTGAATGTATTAGTCAGGGTTCTCCTGAGAAACAGCGCGCGCGCATACACACACACACACACACACACACACACACACACACACACACACATTGTCGACCCTTGAACAACATGGGGGCTAGGGGTGTTGACTCCCTTGCAGTCAAAAATTCACATAGTGTGATGGCATGGGTGGTAATTTATTTTCCTAAATAGCATCATGAAACACACTGCATCGATGCTATTAATTTGAATTTTGTTTATTTTATTACACTTTATTTTATAATTTTAAAATTTATATTTGTATTTGCTGTAAATTGCTATAAACACGCTTAGGCTAGTTGTATGTTCTCTGTGCTTAGGGAAGTTTACAATACATGTACTTAAAAACTGGATGTCCTTTTTTTTCTCTTAAAGTTACATCATTTTAGACCACGGTGTGTGTTTACTCCTGTTGAACCTAACAGTGTTTGGACTCAGGGAAGCAATTTGGTGAATATTTTAGCATTCATTTTTGACCAAAGGAAATTAAAAGTAGAAAGAACAGAAGGGCAAATTTGCCTTGCACAGGATGAAATCTGTGAAAATTATGTGTACAAGTATGAAAAAGTTCTCATCACCAAACGAATCTTGGATTCTCTTTGGTATCTTAAAATGTGTTAAAGGTAAGCATTAAATAATGTTTCTACAGGGGCGTCTGAGTGGCTCAGTCGGTTGAGTGTCTGACTTCAGCTCAGGTCATGATCTCACGGTTCATGAATTGGAGCCCTGCGTTGGGCTCTGTGCTGACAGCTCGGAGCCTGGAGCCTCCTTAAGATTCTGTCTCCCTCTCTCTCTGTCCCTAACCCACTCGCATTCTGTCTCTGTCTTTCTCAAAAATAAATAAACATTAAAAAAATAATGTTCTTACAGAATTCTTAACATTGGCCCACTTGTAATATAATTAATATTGTTATTGAAAGTTTTTTTAAAAAATATACCCCTGGACAGTATAATGCATAAGTAATTCATTAAGGAAGGTATCTATGGACATATTGGCATAGTTATGCTTTTCATTCAAAAACTTCAGTAACTATTTCCACATTGTTTATTTCTAATCACCCCTTAAAGACAGAGCAACTTTGCCTTCTGTACAGCATGAGGCAAAAATTTGATAAATGGTTCTTTGAAATGTTAAAAATGTCATTGTACTTGTATTTTTCTCAAGCTGACAACATATGGCATATTTCTAATTTTTCTACTAGGATTTCCTTTTTAGTGACTGACATATACGTGATTTAAAAAGAAATCACAAAATTCTTCAAGTAGAAATTGCAAAGGAACAGTTGCTTTGTATATAAACCTATTTCCAGTTTCATTTTTTAGTTTTTAACATTTTATTAAGCATGATCACCTATTTGCTACTATATTTTGAGTTATAATTCTCTGTATTAGACATTCATTCATTCATTCAACAAATCATTATGGTTTATGGCCATAATGTTGCTAGGCTGTATTTTAGGTACTGAGGAATGTGTCAGTGTACAAACGAAGTTTCTTTTTTCGGAAGGCTTTATGTTTCAGATGTTCTCATTTAATGTAGTTGATCATCTGCTTATGCTTATCTAAATGTAGACTAGGTATAATTTTGGGGGATCTAAACATTAAATATGGTGAAAAACAACCCTTGAAAATTTTTTCTTAGCTTTCATATTCTGTTTATTTTATTCACAATTAAATTTTCCATGTTTATTTATAAGTATCAAGTCATAGGTTGGTTCCTGTATTAGTTTGTGTTAGTATTATAGGGCTGCTATAAGAAACTTACACAGATTGGGTGGCTTAAGTAACAAATTTATTTTTCTTTTTTCTTTTAAAATTTTTAATGTTTATTTTTGATACAGAGAGAAAGACAGACAGAGTGCGAGTGGGGGAGGGGCAGAGAGAGGGAGACACAGAATCGGAAGCAGGCTCCAGGCTCTGAGCTGTCAGCACAGAGCCCAATGAAGGGCTTGAACCCACAGTCTGTGAGATCATGACCCGAGCCGAAGTCAGATGCTGAACCGCCTGAGCCACCCAGGTGCCCTGAAATAACAAATTTATTATCTTATATTTCTGGAAACTAGAAGTCCGAGATCAAGGTGTCCAGAGGGCTGTGAGGGAAAATCTATTCCACACTTCTCGTGTGGTTGCTGGCAGTCTTTGGTTTTCCTTTGCTTCTACTGCATCACCCCCATATCTGCCTTCACCATCATGTGACGGTCCCCCTATATGAATGCTTTTTCTAATGGCATTCCTTTTTGAAGGACAGCAGTCATATTGCATTAGAGGCTTACCCTACTCCAGTATGATTTTGTCTTAACTAATTACATCTGCAATGGCCCTACTTCCATATAAGGTCACATTCTGAGATACGGAAGGTTAGGATATCAACATGGGAATTTGGGGGCGAGATGCAATTCTGTCCCTAATAGCTACCATGGAGTGAATGGGAGCTTTTTTACTTATTGAACAAATATTCATTATGTACCTACTAAATTGTAGCATTGTGCTAAGGATAAGTGATATGGAAGGGTGCTTTGTTTTGTTTTGTTTTGTTTTGTTTTTTAAGACACGTTAAGGTCCTGATTTTGTAACTGGCAGGTAGGTCATCCATATAATGTTGGTAAGACCAGTGTCAACGTCCCTGGTTGTTCCACGTACTAAAAATTGGGACAGAAAACTGGTTTCCATCTTGGATATGCTGTCCTACCATCGCAGTCATTTCTCCGTCAGTCCTTAGCCATTAAACCACTGGAGAGTCGGGTTTCAGCCATGTCACATTCGGTGACCCAGTTCTGGGTACATTCCAGCTCTCGTTTGCCAAGGCAGTAGCTCCCTGGGCACTCAGTCATGTACAGGATGGTTCCCTCATTTTACCTGTAAGTAAGTCCTGCTCTTACTTACAGCAAGCTTTGTGATAAGCAAATTTGACTCAGATACTTCCCGTGCAGCTTGAGTGAGACACTAGTAAGACTTACCATACATGAGGCTTAGGAGTGAAAAAGTAACCCCCAGAGGAATATAATGGTTAATAAGAAGACAAATTTAGTTCTTGAGGTGTTTTTTAATAAAAATCATCAAGGCATCAACGAACTGGAAACTGAATAAACATGGGATCTCTAGAATGGCTGAGATTAAAGTAAACAACAGGTGCTCTATGAATCCGTCAGCTCTACAATTAAAAACAAAGTGATATAGACATTCTGGGTTATGCTACTTTACGCTAAAACAGATTTCCCAATTTTCAGAATGCGTGAAATAATTATAGCTGGGAGATTGCTTTCATTTTAATGGGAATTTGCAAATGCAAATCCCAGTTTGCTTCAGGAGTTGCATTATTAGATTTCAAAATCTGGCACGGAATGGTCTGTGTGTGTGTGTGTGTGTGTGTGTGTGTGTATTTCAGTCTATCCATTCCTAACTTGGGAGGATTCGTAATGCATTCAAGATAGGTGGCTTTATAAATTTTAAAAAGTCTTTGGGGAAATGTTGCACATCCTTAGAAATATGTATTAAAATATTTCTATAAAGATGTTCTTAAATATCACCTAGGTTTTCTTTGGATAAATGTGGTTTTTCTTTGGTTAAATAGGAAGTCTTGTTTTTTCCGTTCCATTTACTTGGAACATTGGAAAGTTGGAGTCAGGAGGAGAATGGTAGTACAACAACTAGTGTCTTCATTGAGCTCTGAGCAAGTGAAGATCTTAATAATTTGACCAGGACCCAAATGAAGTTATCTTGATTCTAAGTCTAAATGAGATAGCAGTGCTTGAACCACTTTAGGTTACTGATATTTCATAATTTAAAGATACATCAAACTACTCTTCAGATTCTCTGTGTCTTATCAAATGTTATATTCTTTGATTTTTCCTTTAAAACCCCGGTTCTCTTAAAATGAAACAAACAGCCCTTGAGAAAAGTTTACTTTTTGAGATTTCATTGATCCACATTGGGTCAGAGTTCATCTCTTAGGAATGTAAATAATCGTTTGTGTTCTTTAATGGGCATCAGAAAGTGAACTACTTAGAACTAGTTGAAATGTGAGTCCAAACTTTGTAGCTTTAGATTGGACTCAAGATCAGATCATTGAAGGGTTTTTTTTTTTTTTTTTTGCTGTTATCCTCAATATCATAGCGATGAGATAGATGTATTTTGGGGGGCTAAAGTCTGTTGGCAGTCTTGATTATATGTTGCTGGGATCAGCATTATGGAAACAGAAGCTTGACTTATTTATTTTTTTCCTTCTGCAATACTGAAGCAGTCTGGCTGGATAGCTTAACAGTGTCAGTGTGGCAATATTCGTTCTAATAGATGATGTGTAATTTGTTCAGGAGGACATTTAACAAGGGTAAGTGGCATCTTCAGGAAAGTGTTCGTCTGCCATCAAGGATGTCACTTCCTCTGTTCATGTTATTGCCTGCCTAGACTTCCACCAATCATCCTCTAAAGCGAAAATGAAATGAATTGCTGTAATTTTTCTCTGGAGAAAAAGAGAGAGTGTGTTGGGAACTGCTCGCGAGGCAACGTTTTTTGAGACGTAGTTAGGTTTTCTGGTTTCTTTTTCATCGCCGTATTTTCAGATTATTTTGTAAGACAAGAAATGCAACCTTTTCATGACTCTCTGGTTCCGTGATGAATCCGTGGGAGGACTGACATTCCCTACCGGGCATTTTGGAAAACGAGCAGATCCGTTGCCTGCCCTCGGTCATATAACAACATTAAGGCCTGGTTGTAATCCTTGGTTTCAGACTGAGCCAAGTTAATATTTCTTGCATATAGTGGTGCTTCACATGTTGGAAAAGAACTACCTACCTACTCTGGTTGTCTCTAAAAGCAGTACTGTCCCGTAGAAATAAAACGGGAGCCACATAGGCAATTTAAAAGTTTCTAGTCGCCCTGTTAAAAAATGCAAATAGAAACAGCTGAAATTAAAGTTTGAATTAAACCACTGCAGTCAACATATGATTTCAACATAGTCAATATAAATCACTATTAAAGAGATACTTCACGTTGTTTTTTTTATGAAATTTTTGCCCTCGAGGTGTATTTTACACTTATAGAACATTTTAATTTAGAGTCACTTCATGTTAAGCGCTGAATTACTCACATGTCGCTGGCTAGTGGCTGCTGTGTACTGACGAGCACATTCTGAGCTAAACATCCCCAGTGCCTTGGAAGAATATCGATAGTTTTAGAGGTTTGAGCCTGTCCCCTGTCATGGCCTAACTGACCTACGTCTTATTAATGGTACTCTTATATTGCAGGTATAGTCTCTCTGAGCTAGAGGAGAGATTCACTTGGTCTGACCTGGTGAAGGGACTGGGGTGGTACATGCACAGTCACCTGGGAATCTTTCTAACCTCCCGTCTGATTGTGTACATCTGGAGTGGATTCTAAGATTCTGATTTCTAACCAGCAGCCAGGGGATACTGATACAGCTGGTCCAGAGAACACATCTGGGGCGATTGTTTGGAGGAACCTGTTATTATTGGTGATTCCAACTTCTGCTTACTACTGCTAAAATTTCTAAGGAGATTTTCTTTATGTATATTGCTGCAAGCCTCTTTATTGCCATTCTTGTTAGCCTGGTTTGCTAATCCTTCGTATAGAATTTTGCATTTGTACCGGTCCATTTCTACTGGTGCATTTGTTTGTTTTTTTTTTTTTAATTTTTTTTCAACTTTTTAATTTATTTTGGGGACAGAGAGAGACAGAGCATGAACAGGGGAGGGGCAGAGAGAGAGGGAGACACAGAATCGGAAACAGGCTCCAGGCTCTGAGCCATCAGCCCAGAGCCCGACGTGGGGCTCGAACCCACGGACCGCGAGATCGTGACCTGGCTGAAGTCGGACGCTTAACAGACTGCGCCACCCAGGCGCCCCGCTACTGGTGCATTTGATTCTGCCCATCAAACTGGGCTTAAGAGGTCCCTGAAGACCCTGCTTCCTCAATTGTTACATTCAGAATCACCTCCTCCCTTTATGTAATTCCTGCCCCTGCTACCATTTACTCAATAGCATCCTTCTTGTCACACACACACACACACACACACACACACACACACACACAAGTCAGGGTTTCTGCATGAAATTGATTTCTTTGGTGTTTTTTTCAGGTTATGAGAACTTGGACAGTAAATACCAAATTAGATATCTCTGGTCAACAATATAAACCAATGTGGAATCCTGAAAATTCCTTAGTGTTGTTTGGAAATATTATGTCTATGGTATTTCTTCAATAAATGGTGCTGGGAAAACTGGATAGTCACATGCAAAAGAATGAAACTTGACCGCTATCTTACACCTTGCACAAAAATTATCCCAAAATGGATTGAAGACTAGAATGTAAGGGTAGAAAGAAGAAAACTCCTAGAGGAAAACACAGGTGGTAAGCTCCTTCATATCAGTCTTGACAATGATTATTTGGATCCGACTCCAAAAGCAAAGGCAACAAAAACAGAAATAAACAAGTGGGACTATATCAAACTAAAAAGCTTCTGCACAGCAAAGGAAATGGTGAACAAAATGAAAAAGGCAACCTACTGAATGGGAGAAAATATTTGCAAATTCTATATCTGATAAGGGGTTAATATCCAAACTCTATAAGAACTCCTACAACTGTGGACAGAAGGTCTGAATAGACATTTTTCCAAATTAGAATACAAATGGCCAGCAGGTACGTGAAAGGATGCTCAGCATCACTAATCATCAGGGAAATGCAAATCAAAACTACACTGAGATATCGTCTCACACCTATTAGAATGGCTGTTATCAAGAAGACAAGAAATAACAAGTGTTCCTGAGGATGTGGAAAGAAGGGAATCCTGTGTACTGCGGGTGGGAATTTAAATTGGCTCAGCCACTGTCGAAAATATTGTGGAAGTTTTAATAGAACTACTATATGATCCAGTAATTCCACTTCTGGGTATTTGTCCAAAGAAAACGAAAACACTGATTTGGAAAGAAAACTGCACCCCTGTGTTTATCACAACATTATTTACAATAGCCAAGATAGAAGCAACCTAAATGTCTGTTGATGGATGAATGGATAAAAAAGATGTGGTATTTATATGTCTAGATATCTAAATATAGAGTGGAATATTATTGAGCCATAACAATTTTAAAAAATGATATTTGTGGCAATGTGGATGGGCCTTGAAGGCATTATGCTAAGGGAAATAAGTCAAACAGAGAAAGACAAATACTGTATGATCTCCTTATAGTTGGAGTCTGAAAAAAACAAAAACAAACCCCAAACCAAGTTTGGGGATCCAGAGAACAGATTGGTGGTTGTCAGAAGTAGGGCATAGGGCATAATTAAAATAAGTGAAGGGGGTCAAAAGGTATAAACTTCCATTTATGAGATAAGTAGGTCATGGGATGTTAAAAAAGAAGTATTGTGTCTATTGTCTAGCAAATATTTACTATTTAAACACCATTTTTAGATTAAAAAGAAGAAAGCAGGCCTTGCCCGTAGAGGAGAAAGATTCATAAGGAAATGCAAGATGGTGATGGCTCAGTATCTTGGTTCCACTGGAATCAGGTCTTCAGATTGGCTGGTGGAGTCGCCTCTTCACTGTCAGGCTCAGAGCCCTAGAACTTCAGAGTTTGGAGGTCCATTAAATGCCATTCTAGTCCAATCTAGTTTTACAGACCAGGAAACTTGGACATAAAAAGCTTATATCATTTGTCCAGGGAAAGCAGATAGTTTCACGTCAAGCTGTAATGTATAATGTCATGTCGGCTGAAATGTCACCACCCCCAAAGAGGCCTTTCCTGACAGGGTCACTCTTTCCACACCTTGCCCTGCTTCCTTTTCCTTTTATAACCACTGCGACTTGACTTAGCTATTCCATCTACCTCAGCCTCTAGAATGGAAGCTCCAAGAGAACAGGCATTTGTTGCTTTAGCTGTTTTGTCCTGGAGTCTGGTGCACAGTGTGTGGTCAGTAAATATTGTTACCGATTTACTCAATTTGCGTCTTGACTTTGGTGATCCGTATTGCAAATTTAATCAGTTCTTTCACTGCAGTGAAATGGGGCTGGTGGCGATGGGTGTGCAATGATGTCTCATTACTTTGTTGTTGTTGTTGCTATTTTGTCTGGCATTGATTAATGCTGGTCTGGGGGTTAGGTGTCTTATAAGGCTGATGGCAATGCTGAGATTTGATAAAGAGCTGGCATGAGAAAAAAGGTTTCTAAAAAGACTAGCAAGAAATCAGTGGGTGAAGGTTGCACGTTGACAGGGTTTTTTTTTTTCTTTGCCTTTTCTTCATTGTTGTTTGTTCTAAGGAGCTGAAATGATTCTGTGAGAATTTGTAGAGAATGGGGTGATTTGCGGAGTGGGTTTCTCAGATCTAAAATGGAGAGCGTGTCATTGGCCTGATATGTATGTAGTGAGGGTTCAATGAAATCGTGTATTTCTGGCACTCAGGATGGTGCTTAAAATAAGGTTAGTGATAGGTGCGCCTGGGTGGCTCAGTCGGTTGAGCGTCCAACTTCAGCTCAGGTCATGATCTCCCGGTTCGTGAATTGGAGCCCCACGTTGGGCTCTGTGCTGACAGCTCAGAGCCTGGAGCCTGTTTCAGATTCTGTGTCTCCCTCTGTCTCTGCCCCATCCCCACTCATGCTCTGTCTCTCTCTGTCTTAAAAATAAATAAAACATTAAAAAAATAAGGTTAGTTATATTAGTACCATTAATATAAAATTATCTTAATGTAAATATTTCTCCACTCCGGTGAAAGCATATTTTTATAGTTTATCAGTGGCTGCCTGTTGGGATACATATGTACATTAAAATGTCAAGCTTCTAAATCACTTTAATCAATAGCACATGGACAAATAGATTTTGGGTGTTCCTTGTTTTAAAGGTGAAAACAGTTTTTACTGACATTACCTCCTGTGAATCCAATCACTTCCCCTTGTGCCCACTTCCTATTGCAAATCAGGCTCACGGTACTGCTTCTGAAGACTCTTTACCCCAAACAGCATGGCCTCCCATGCACAGACGTCCATGAGTCTTTACTTTTCGTTTTTAATGTTTTATTTATTCTTGAGAGAGAAAGGGAGACAGAGCATGAGTGAGGGAGGGGCAGAGAGAGAAAGGGATACAGAATCCGAAGCAGGCTCCAGGCTCTGAGCCATCAGCACAGAGCCCGACGCGGGGCTCGAACTCACAAGCCATGAGATCATGACCGGAGCCGAAGTCAGATGCTCAACCGACTGAGCCACCCAGGCCCCCCTTCGTGAGTCACCCAGGCCCCCCTTTGTGAGTCTTAAGTAACATGAAGTAACAGAGAATTATCGTGATGGATCCAGTGTGCAGTGTAGTTGAGTCCAAATCAGAGAATCATCTGCCCATTTAAT
Source organism: Prionailurus bengalensis (assembly GCF_016509475.1). Lineage (NCBI taxonomy): Eukaryota > Metazoa > Chordata > Mammalia > Carnivora > Felidae > Prionailurus > Prionailurus bengalensis. Next base: position 231,285,177 of record NC_057343.1, read on the forward strand.
GTTTGTTTCTTTGAAAAATATCAAGCATGTAGGGCGTATTTATTGTTTTGATGATATTCAAGTTAAGCCTCACGTTTCTCAGGATGCAGTGCATAGATAAAACCATCCAGTAACTTGAGATAGTTAATTTTGAGGGATACACAGTCTTCCATAATGCATTTTAAAAATGTTTTTCAACACATGGTGGTAAACAATGAATATTTCATAAATACTGGTATTTTTTTATGTTTATTTTTGAGAGAGAGATAGAGCATGAGTGGAGGAGGGGCATAGAGAGAGGGAGATACAGAATTCGAAGCAGGCTCTAGGCTCTTAGCTGTCAGCACAGAGCCTGACCGTGGGCTCAAACACATGAGCCACGAGATCATGACCTGAGCCTAAGTCGGACGCTTAACCGACTGAGCCACCCAGGTGCCCCAATGATGAATATTTCATAAAAAACATTATTTATGACATTTTAAGCAACTTTATGGAGAGATTTTTGTATTGATCCAGTTTTTATTTAGGAAAGACATGCATTGTATATCCTTGGGTTGTTGGGTTTTATTTACTTTTTTTATAAGGTTGTTTAGAGTTCTGTTTGTTTCAGCAGAATACTTACATGTAGTTATGATTTTTTCTACTTAGCAAAAATATTGCAGTAACTCTTATAACTTTTTTTATGAAATACCAGATTTTTCAGTGATTAATTTTCCCAGTAGAGATTATTTAAAATAGAAGAGTTGACTTTAGTATTCAGAGAATGATAACATTTTAAAAATTCCTCTCTTTGTGGCAGTTTTAAAACATATCCACAAATTTAGTTATCTTCCTTTGAATGGAGACTGGCTTTAGTGACTCAAGTCTAACAAATATGTTGCCACAGACTCGTCAGTGCCTAGGTTAGGTCTTAAAGAGCTTAGTAGTTTCCGTAGGCTCTGTCTGTCTCTTTCTTTAACTTTCTCTCTCTGGAGACACCCACCTTTGGAGCCCTGAGCTTACAGGTGAGAAATCTGACTACCCTGTAGCATCTTGAGAGACCCCCTCCCAGCTGTCTGTGTCTTCCAGTCAGATTTGTGAGGGGCGGCTAGACACAGTCTAGACTCAAGATTTTACTGAAGATCTTTTATACTTCTAGGTGTAATATTCCAGACTGAATTAAGTCAACCATTGTAATATTGTACCATTCTACTACTTTATTTCTATAATATTGACTTGTAACTTTTAACTTTGAGTTAGAGTAGGATTTTCTTACTTTTGAATTTTAATTGAAAGATACACTATTGTTACACAGTGCTGACCAGTGTTTTTAAGATGCAGATTTTAAGGCATAATCCAATATCAAAGGCATTCAGATGTGAAAAAGTCTATCTCATAAATGGATGCAATATAATATTTAATATTGCTACTCTCATATTCTAGCAAAGAATCTTGAGAATAAACAAAATTTCAAAATAGGCTCAGCAAGTGGGGCATGAGTTGGGTCAGTTTGTTCCAGGGCCTGGCTTTTATTCTACAACGTAGAACTTAAGTCGTCCTTTACGCGAAACTTTCTGAGGCAGCTGAATCATAGTACCCCATGTCCATAGCGGTCTTTTTCAGACGTCCACATGTATCAGAATCTTTGCTGGGAGAGCTCCTAAGTCATAACAAAAGGCAGGTGTTCATTTAGGAGGCCTGGGCCTCTGTGTTTTTACCAAATCTCCCCACAAACTTCACTACACACCTGTTTGGGAACTGTTACTCTAGAACATGCTTTCCTTCACATCTGGCAGAGAAAACGTAAAATAAATGTGCCTGCTGCTTCCAGAGTCCTTAAAGGACAGCTAGGGGAATCTAAAAATGTGGAGACGGCAGAAAAGGAATCCCAAGAAGCGTGAGTGAGTCCCAGGAATTGGGACTTTGGTGGAAGTGAAGGCCTGACTTGTGGAGAATTATGAAGCTTCTCCGTGGGGAGAGGAAAATATGTGAGATCTGAGGCTCCATCTGGCATGGTGGGAAGTGCAGTTTCTCCGAGAAGGGAACATGAGGATACAAGGGAGGGAAAGCATGAAGAATGGGAGTGGTGCTTTCAGAACAGAAGCTGTGTGTAAAACTGATTGTCCCCTCTTGGTGAGGGGGCCAGAGTCAGGAGGACAGTAACCGGGAGGTAGCCTGAGCTCAAGGCAGTGAGAGCTGATCATAGACAGTGGCTATTGTGATGAACAAGAGGAAGGGGCCTGGAAATGTTAATAAGAGTGAGAGTATTATACACTTGACGGTTTTCAGAATTGATTATGTCCCAAAACGTGACCCGAAATTCCAATAACTGGTTGGACTTTGAGGATATCCATGAGCAGAAATTGTATGCATTATTTTCTCACTCTAGAACGTGTTGAGCCTTTGAGACAGAAAAGATTCAAGGAAAGATTAAGCATTCTTCAAAAAAAGCGGAAGCAAAAACCTCCTACTTCTCGTCCAAGGGATCTGATTGGTTCCGAAAGATCCCCATACTAAAAGAAGCCAAGGCAATACGGACGGAACCAGTTACTTAAAATCCAGCAGCTAGGCCAGTGGCATGACCATTCGATTATGAATTGAGATTCCGCATTGCCACATGTCACAGTGACTAGTCTTTCCTGCCTTCTCCTATGCTGATTAAAACAAATAATAAATAACCTAATTTGCTGAACATTCCATAAAAGCACTAAGGTCAGGGGATGTTACCAGCTTTGTTCCTCAAATACTGATCGCTGGAACTAATGTTCTAACTACATTCTTACAATTTAAAAAGCATGTTAGACAGAAGCCAGTTTTAAAAGTTCAGCTCTTATTTCGTATTTGGCCCCATCTATGCAGTCTTTATGGGAGGGTAATGACTGCAAGTGACAGACAGCAGGTCATTGGGCACCAGTGGTTAGGGTGAGAGGAGGGCGCCCGACAAAGGGAGGAGGGCATTTATTGGTGGAGGATCTGTTCTGTGTCTTTGTGGTGAAGGGTGGTGGCTATCCAAACTTATACATACGTTACAGTTTATAGAACTGTACACAAAAAGTTAACGTTACTGCCTGTTAATAAATACAATTTTAAAAACATGAGACCCAAAAGTAAGGGAGAAGGTGGAGTCCTGATAGCAGTTACACGAAGACATATTCTTTTTTAAATTCTTTTTTTCAACGTTTTATTTATTTTTGGGACAGAGAGAGCAGAGCATGAACGGGGGAGGGGCAGAGAGAGAGGGAGACACAGAATCGGAAACAGGCTCCAGGCTCTGAGCCATCGGCCCAGAGCCCGACGAAGACATATTCTACACAGAGGCTGTGGATGCTTTGGGGGAAACCCACAACAGTGAATTTCCAAACTTCTCTGGACTTGCAGAAACGTATCATATACGTGTGTATGTGTAGGATATGTACGTATAGATATATGCATGTACGTATATACACAGATGTGTATATGTATTTCCAGTTGAATGACAGTCAATAAAAATGGTATGTGACTTCTGAAAGTGAGCATTTTACAGTCGGTATCAGCTAAAGAAACATCTCACGATCCTTCTGACATGGTCACGTGCTCCATGAATAGATACGGTTCGCATGTTGTTTTCTAAGAATGAACATGTGGCATGACATCCACTGGATTCTATGATGAATAATCTTACGGAGATTCTTTACTAATTAAGAGGGACAATACAAGGAGTGAGTGCTGCAGAAATTCTAGCATCTGGTTTCGATTTTACTTCTATGGAGGTACATAGACTCTTCACTGGTTTCTATCTTAAATATTAGATTAACTTAATTTAATTTAAATGAGCTCCTATTAGATATTGTGTCAGAACAATTGGCTGGAAATGAATTCTTTTAAACAGGTAAATTAATTTATCTTCCAAAGGTGGTGTTGTCTTTTTATGATTATCAATTACTGATATTAAATTGCCATTTATCGTGTTTAGAGCCCACTACGTATTGGGTGGCTTCTGGGAGTGTTACAGCCTCACTTGAGAGGGAGGAGGCCCAGTGCTGGGGGCCGTTAAGGTTGAGTGGACACCGTGCACAGGGCAGGATAAGCCCAGAGCCCAGCGCAGAGAAGGTGCTCAGTGCATTCTTCTTCTCTTCCTCTCCGTGTCCATCTATGTTCAAATGCTCTGTAGTTCTCAGTTTCTGACAAGGAATGTAGTGTGAAGAGGGGAGAAGTGGAAAGACCTGTGAAATGAGATTTGGAAGGTCTTGTCACCTGTGTTTGTACTTCTGGTTTGTTTGTTTGTTTGTTTGTTTGTTTGTTTGTTTGATGTTTACTTTTAGAGAGAGAGAGAGAGGTCTGAGGAAGGGAGGGACAGAGAGAGAGGGAGACACAGAATCGGAAGCAGCCTCCAGGCTCCGAGCTGTCAGCACAGAGCCCGATGTGGGGCTCAAACCCACAAACCATGACATCATGACCTGAGCTGAAGTTGGGTGCTTAACCGACTGAGCCACCCAGGTGCCCCTGTCCTTCTGGTTTCCGGTGTGGGAATCAGAATTTATATCTCTGTGATGTGATAAAAGACCACACACACTGGTATCCAACTCAAGGCCCTGTAGGACACACGGGTATTCATGTATTCTGATTTAACTGAGGCCTTTCCGATTAGTATCTTATTTTGGGAAATCAACCCTGGACACTTTCTTGTTTGAGCTTCTCATGGTATCCAGGGAAGAAAAATTGGAATGCATAGGAAAAAGCTATCGATTCCAGTGCTTGTAGGTGTCGTAGGTAAAAGTAAACATGGGTGACCCAGGGGAGAGAGAAGCAGAGGGAGAGATCATGATGTTATTTTGTAAAGTATTTATTTCCAAATGCATAAGTTTACTAAGGGCCTGTCTTAATAGTTTTGCAAGGATTTTGATGGTGCAAATATTAAGATTGTTAGTTTTTCATCATCGTGCCTTATTTTATTCCCCAAGGTCCTCTTTTTCTTAGATTTTACCTCGGGCTGCTCCCTAGCTGCTCGGAGAGAGCAGACTACTCTCGTCCCTCCTTTTGGGCTTCTGTGCCTCTCCCACAAATGTTTAGTTTGTGCTGCCACGGTCCTGTAGATCTGCCGTGTGATTAATGTATATTTTTAACTCAGGATTGCTTCTGGGTACATTGAAGATTTGGTGTATAACATACATACAATAAAACTCATATTTTACGTTGAAATCCAATGAGTTTTGGCAAACGTGTAGTGTTATAGTTGCTACCCAAAGTAAGATACGAAACAGTTATTGTTACACAGAGCTTTGTCTTACCCCATCCCTGCTTTCTGTCCCCAGCCCTTGGCAACCGCATCTGATTTCTGTCCCGGTAATCTTGCCTTTTTCAGGGTCTCATGTGAGAGGTTCATATTATGTGTACATAACCCTTAATGTCTGGCTTCTTTTGCTCGGCGGAATGCATACAATTTTGTATCTTGCATCAATAGTGCAATAAAAAATTGCTATTTGGTATCCTGTTTGGATGTATTCAGAATCTGTTTATTCATTCACTAGTTAAATGGACTTGTACACTGTTTCTGGTTATTAACTATTGTGAATAAATTTGCTATACATTTCTGCACACAAATACCAGACATATGTTCTCATTTCTCGAGTAGATAGATGCCGGGGGTGTGTGGAGGGGTTGGTGGGTCATACGCTTAAGTGTGTTTTTTAATTTTTCAAAAATCACCAAACTCTTATAAAATTGCTGTGCACTTTTCCATTCCCACCATCAATGTTTAAGAGTTCCCGTTTCTTCACATCCTCCGCAGCACTTTCTAGTTTCAGTAGATTTCTACTTTATCCATATCAGCAGGTAGGTAGTGGGGTTTCATTGTGTATTTGTTTTGCCTTTCCCTAACAGCTGCAGATGTTGCCCTTAGTATATCGATTGCTTTTTCGGCCAAGTGTCCGTTCAAAACTTTGGCCAGTTGTTTTAGTTGTGTTGTTCTACTTTCCAGAGCAGTAAGAGTTTTTTCTGTCTGCTGGACACAAGTCTTTCATCAGTTACATACTTTGGAAATATCTTCTCCCAATCTATGGCCTGTCTTTTCACTTTCTGGACAGTATATCGCTCTCAAAGACTGGAACATTTATATTTTAATGAAGTTCTATTTAAAAATTTTTCTCTTTGATGACTCACATCTTTTGGGTCATTTGTTTGAAATCTTTGCCTAACTCAGGACTATAAAGACTTTCTCTTGCATTTTCTACTAGAGTTTTTAACACATTAAATTTTACATTAGGTTTGTGATCCTTTTAGTTCGGTATTTTATATATGGTGTGAGGCTCTTGTTATGCTTAAAAATACGTCAAGTTTCTGTTGTTAAGAGGATTTTCCTATCTCCAGTGAGTTACGTTGGCACATTTGTGAAAAAGCAATTGACCCACGTATATGGGTGGGCGTATTTCTGAATTCTCTTCTATTCACTCCTTCTCTGTTTCCATTCTTATGTCAAAGAGACACATGGCCCTAATTATTGTAGCTTCCTATTAGGTCTTGAATGAGGTACTAGAAGTTCTTCAACTTTGCTCTTCTTTTAAAAAATTTTTTTTAAAGTTTTTTAAAGTTTATTTATTTTGAGAAAGAGAGAAAGAGAGAGAGAGTGAGTGAGCCAGCAGGGGAGGGGCAGAGAGAGAGGAAGAGAGCGAGAATCCCAAGAAGGCTTCTCACTGTCAGCGCAGACCCCAACACAGGGCTCGAACTCATGAACCTTGAGGTCATGATGGGAGACAAAGTCAAGAGTCGGATGCTCAATGTACTGAGCCACTGAGGCACTCTTCAAAATATTTTTTTTTATTAATCTTGGTCCTTTCCTTTACCATGCAAAATTTAGTGTCAACCTGTCAATTTCTACAGCCAAGACTGCTGAAATTTTGATTAGGATTGCATTGAATTTAAAGATTAATTTGGAGACATATGATATTGTGTCTTCCAATCCATGAAAAAAATAACATTTAAAAAACTTCCTACTTCATTGCTTTATAATTTTCACTGCATAAGTCTTGAAATTATCTTATGACTTTTACCCCTACATATTTCATAATGCTTTGATACTATGAGTAGAATTTTTAATTTCAATTTCCAATTGTTCATTTTTTTTTTTCTGTAGTAAGCAGAGTCCTGCAGTCTTGCTAAGGCGACTTATTCTGGGAACTTTTTTTAAAGTTTATTTATCTTGAGAGAGAGAGAGAGAGAACGAGAACGCATGTGCGAGCATGAGCAGGGGAGGGGCCTAGAGAGAGGGAGAGAGAGAATCCCAAGCAGGCACGCTATCACCACAGAGCCCGACGTGCAGCTTGATTGCCAAACTGTGAGATCATGACCTGAGCCGAAATCAAGAGTCAGATGCTTTGCTGACTGAGCCACCCAGGCATCCCTAGTTCCAGTAACTTGTATGTAGTTTCTTTGGAAATCATTGCATAACCAGTTATGTTGTCTATGAGTATTTACTGTTTCATTTCTGGCTTTGGAAACAATGTATCCTGTATTTATTTTTCTTATTTTATATCACTAGCTAGACTTTCAGTATAATGTTAAATAAAAATGGTGACGGTGTACATTCTTACTGTGCCTTCACTCGTAGGGGAAATCATCAAGTCTTTAATCATAAAGTGATTTTAGCTGTAAGTTTTTTCTAGATCTTATTTATCAGATTGAGATTGTTCCCCTCTCTGCTTAATCTGCAGCAGGTTTTTATTATGATGTGGAATTTGGTCTAGTGCTTTTTCTTCATCTGCTTCCTGCAGATGGTACAACGGGGGGTTACCTCTTCTTCTCCTCCTCAAGGGAGACACGTTTTTCCCTCCTACTGCTGCCAGCACCTACCCTTCTATCCACCCCGGATTGAAAGCATTTGCTGACGTCCCTGCAATGTGTTTACTTCCTATGTGAACAGAGTGTGGCATGAGGGCTGTGTTGTATGCCTATCGACTGAATTTTTGACTGTGGTACTAAGGACGTTTATGGAGTGACTTCCCATTGGCAGAAACAGCCATTTCTGTATAAGTCATTTCTGTTCAAGTCTGGATGGATCCTGAGGGACCTGGGGACAAGGTGACATTATAATTGTGACATTATCCATATTTCCTAAGACTATTAGATCTCAGAATGCGATGGTATCTATCGGCGGAGCACCCCTCTTTGCCTGTGTATCAGGATACGGGCGATATAACCACTTCCTTGCAATTACACTGCTTCTTTCCCTTCCTTGTCTGTTCCAAACCTTCCATCAAGCTCACCTGACATATTTTATACTTCTCAGATGTAGCAGCTTTAAACACCTTTCATGTACTTCTCTATCAGTATAAGCAATGTTTTAAAAGTTATCATTTTAAGAATTATTTAAGCCATTTAGTCCTACTTGCTGTACTTCGAGATAATAATTGTAACTCATCAGTTGGACTATCCAAAACAGGCCAACAGTCAAATGATACAAACAGACAAAAGGCTCACTAGTGCCTTTCTGTCCATGTGTCAGGTAGAGGGACTCTACGTTTGGCTTGTTTTGCTGAGTATCCAGGTTACATACTCACGAGTGAGTATACATCAGGGATGCTTGATGGCTTAGTGATTTTCTTTCTGAGGATATCAGGGTTTTTTTTAATATTGCCAGTACTGTTTTGTTATTTTGCTATTGATGTTATTGTGAAAAGTGCTTAAGAGAGCAAAACTTTGTTTAACTTTATGCTCGTGTGTATCCATTTTAATGAAGAGATCTGTGATCAGGATGCTGGTGACAGAGCGTAGCTATATAATCTTTGGAATTTAGTGTTTAGAAATGCCTCAGATTGTGTACGACACTTTTCATGTAAGCGTTTCCCTGGATGTCATTCATAATTGCCACCCAGATACAATTTTAAAAATACTATAGTATAATATGGCACTGAAGAAGTACCAAATAGCCTAGAAACATTTATAGTTTATCATGAATTATGCCTTCATCCAAACTTCTCACTGATATGAGTAAATCCTTCTACCTTATAAAACTTTTGTTTTGTATATATAACTTTAATTTGCTTAATGAAAATAAGCCATGTAGCAGCTAAAAAAATTGCTTTGTTTTGTTTTTTACTGGCTGATAGTTACACTTCGGTTTTTATTCTCTTCAGATGTGAAAATATCCTCAGTGATTAATAAATTGGGTAGGCTACTAGTGTATTTCAGTAACCATGGCTGTAATGCTTTTAGAAATAAGCTAAAAAATAAATAATGAGATATTTTCTTTGAAAATATTTGAGAATAAAATTGAGTCAACAAATTGCTGATTGACTCTAATAATCTAATGTAACCCAGCCCAAACTCAAAAAGCACAGTAATTGGGGAAAATTGCATGCTTCATTTGTGGTTTTCCTTAATTTGATCTTTTCATCTTCCTTTTGGAGGGCACTAAGCATCAAAGTTTGAAATATTCACCATGTGTAGCTCTTTAATTTATCTCCTATTAATCAGTGTTCTACTTTTGAACATAATCCTCATTAATTTAGTTCAATATACATGTCAATTGTTGATACAAGTATTAAAATTATGCACAAGATATGGATTGAAGGAAATTAGAATTTAATATAATCATCAGTAGTTAGAATAATTGAATTATTTCAACGGCGATATTGTATCTATCATTGCATTGTAATAAAAATGCAAATTTTAGCAGTAATGGAAACACACTGATCATCTGACAATTTCTGTGAGTAAGGAACTGGGCATGGACTGGATGGGCCTCCTGTTTCATCGTCTTTCACAAGGACTGAATCATGATCTGTAGTCTCATCTGAAGGGTTGACTGGGGAAAGATACACATCCATTTTCAATCAGTAGTTCTTAGTAGACTCTGAGTTCCTGGCAGGTGCCAGCCCGAGGTCTTCATATCCTCATTGGTTTTTGGCCAGTGACTTCCCTCAGCTCCTTGCCAGGTTGGTCTCTCCAGTATGACAGCTTGCTTCATCGCTGTGTGCAAGCAAAGAAGCCATAGAGAGTCTACTAGAAGTACAAAGTCACAACCTTTAACCTATTCATGGAAATGACATTGTATCAGTGTCTCCTGTTGTTGGTTAGAGGGAAGTTATTCATGGAGAAGAGATTACACCGGCCATGAATACTAGGCTGTGGGGCCTATCAGAGAGGCTGCTTGCTATCCTGAAACAATCATTTGTGACACAAACCAGGTACCGTTTGAATCTTTGCTTAGACTGTGATTCTTTATCCTAGAATTCAGTTGCTTTGGCGAATTTGAAAGTCATACACCGTTCATCATTTTTTAATCGTGTCACCAGAATGTCTTCTCGGCTATATTTCTTCTCGATTCAAATTGTACCATAATTTATGACAACCTTCCAAAACATAGTGTTGGAAATACAGACCAAGACAGTTATTAAGGAACTGAATGGAAGACGTGTAACATAGAGGGCAGGGTATGATTTAATACAAATTCTCTTCCTGCTACTTACCACACGTTGCTGAGGCCCATTTCTTCTCTTTCAAATGGAGATAACAGTGCAATCATATTGATAGTTTTTAAAGTTTACATAAAGTAATAAATGTAAAATACTTCTATGGCTACAGATTAGGTGCTACATAAATGGGCTTTATCAGTATTATATATCATTACTGGACAAATGAGGAATCTTCTCCTAATGAGGAAAAACTTTCAACACACCGTTACTAAGCTCAATTTTTTGTTTTCTTATTTTGGGTCACTTGGTTAATTTAAAGGTGTATTTCAATGAAAATAGAATTTAAATGGCTGACGGTTAATCAGTTACTGAATTGTGGTTTAAAGAAGGAGCCATGTTTTATCCGGAAGCTTCTATAGATCAATCACTGTGGTCATTATTTCATTTTAATACTGTTAAAAAGTCCATACTGTCCAAAGTGCAGTTTCAGGGCAATCCCTATGAAAATTCACAATGGCAAGGGAACCTGGGTGGTTCAGTCAGTTGAGTGTCTGACTTAGGCTCAGGTCATGATCTCACGGTTTGTGAGTTTGAGTCTCACATCAGATTCCCTGCTGTCAGTATGAAGCAAGCTTTGGATCCTCTGTCCCCCTCTCTCTGCCCCTTGCCCATGTGCGCTCTCTCCCTCTCTCTCTCTCTCTCTCTCTCTCAAAAGTAAACATTAAAAAAAGAATTGCCAGTAGCATTTTTTGCAAACACAGAAAAAAAAAATCCTGAAATTTGTGAGACCACAAAAGACTCTGAACAGCCAAAGCAATCTTGAGAAAGAGGAAAAAATGAGGAAGGCATCACAACACCTGATTTCAAACTATATTACAAAGCTATAATAAACAGAATAGTATGATACTGGCATAGAAACAGACAAATAGACCGAATGGCACAAAATAGCCCAGAAATAAACCTGCACTTATAAAGTCTCAACTTCAACAAAAGTGTCAAGAATACACAATGGGGAAAGGATAGTCTCTTCAATAAAAAGTCCATGGTGCGCCTGGGTGGCTCACTCGGTTAAGCGGCCGACTTCGGCTCAGGTCACGATCTCGCCGTCTGTGAGTTCAAGCCCTGTGTTGGGCTCTGTGCTGACAGCTCAGAGCCTGGAGCCTGTTTCAGATTCTGTGTCTCCCTCTCTCTGACCCTCCCTCTTCATGCTCTGTCTCTCTCTGTCTCAAAAATAAATAAACGTTAAAATAAATAAATAAATAAAAAGTCTTGGGAAAACTGGATATCTAGATGCAAAAGAATGAAATTGGACCTTGTCTTACACCCTGTGCAAAGACGAACTCAAAATGGATTAAAGATTTGAATTTAAGACCGGAAACTGTAAAACTCCTAGCAGAAAACATAGGGGAGATGTTTTTGACATTGGCTTGATAACGAATGTTTTATGTGACACCAAAAACACAGGCAACAAAAGCAAAAGTAAACAAATGGGACTATTTCAGTCTAAAAACTTGGTGCACAGCAAAAGAGACCAGTGACAAAATGAAAACACAACCAAATATCTGATAGGGAGCTAAGAGCCAAAATATATAAGAAGCTCATCAACTCAATAGAAAATAAACCAACAAACACACACAAAAAAACCCAAACCTGATTAAAAAATGGTAAAGGACCTGAATATAGATAATTGCCCCAGGTACTTGAAAAGATGCTTGAAATACCGAATTATTGGGGGAATGCAAATCAAAGCCACAATGAGATATAACCTCACATCTGTTCAGATTATATCTGCTAAGTTATCAGAAAGTCAAAAGAAAGCAAGTGCTGGTGAGAATATGGAGAAGTGGAACCTTTGTTCACAGTTGGTGGGATTATAATTTGGCACAGCCTGATTGGGAGCAGAATGAAGAGTTCCCGAGAAACTAAAAACAGGACCACCCTATGATCTGGCCGCTCTTCTGATTACATATGCAAAGGAAATGAAATTAGTACCTTGAAGAGATATCTTCACTCTCAGGTTCATTGCAACATTATTCAGTAATAAGATGGAAATAATAAGCGTCCATCAACAGGTGAATCAAGGAAATGTGGATAAATGTATATACACACATAATTAGATATTATTAAATCTTGAAAGAAATAGGGAAATCTTGCCATTTGTAGCAATAGGGGTGAAGCTTATAGAGGTACATTATGTTGCGTGAAAGAATCTAGGCACAGAAAGCCAAATACTGCACGATCTCACTTATATGTGGAATCTAAAAAAGTTGGACTCAAACTGAGAGTAGACATGGGGTTACCAGAGGCTGGATGGCAGGGAGAAATGGAGGGATATTGGTCAGAGGCTACCAACTTTTAGTTACAAGATGAGTAAGTGCTGGAGATGTTATGTATATAGCATGGTGACCATAGTTAGTAAAAAATGTATGCTTGAAATTTGCAAGTGGATCATCTTATGTGCTTTTAGCACGCACACAAAAAGAGGCATATATAGAAAAAGAGACAGTTTTAGAAAAAGGTTTATTTGTCCAAGGAGAGAGAGAGCAAGCAGGGAGGGGCAGAAAGGCAGGGATAGAGAGAATCTCTGTGCTGTTAGTGCGGAACCTGCCACAGGGCTCGATCTCACAAACTGTGAGGTCATTACCAGGGCCGAAATCAAGAGCGGGACGCTTAACCAACTGAGCCACCCAGGCATCCCAGAAACAAGAGACAGTTTAATTTAGACATATTCTTTTCTTAAATTGTTGCTCTGAATGGAGACAAAGTGAAATAATAGGGTAACTTACAATAAAGAAAAGGTAAGTTGTGGGTGTTAAGTACTCTATATTCACTATATATTTAAATACTTTTCAACTTACAAACACTATATATTTAAATACTTATCAATACTTTAATGCTGGTTGCATATCACCAAGTAGGACTTAGTATTTCTTTCTTAGGTAAAAGTTATGTAAAATGGCACAAATAAACTTAAGTGTACCATTTAATAAGTTCTTTTTTTAAATTTTATGTTTAGGTAATCACTGCATCCAGTGTGGGGCTCGAACCCACAACTCCTCGTACAAGAGTCTTAAATGCTCCACTGGCTGAGCCAGACAAGCGCCACTGCCCTCCCACCGCCCCCCCCCCCCCCGTCATTTACCAAATTCTGACAAGTGAGTTTTAGGCCTTTAGTTTATATGTTACATATGTTTAAAAAAATCAATATGAAAATAACAGAGAACAGTGTTTTGATAAACTGATCAAAGTTATATTATCCACAAAAAAATGCATATGAATTAAAGGTATACATAGATATTTTATTTTTATAACAACATGGAAAACATTGTCAGAGAATATCATAGACATTAGTATTTTGCCCAATAAATGGTGGCTAATTTGTGAATTGTACAGCCCTCTGAAAGCTTAATTTACCATGGAGGATGATTTCTGTTGCCATGGTAATCCTGGGGCCGTCAGACTATTGCCAAATAGCCCACAAATGAACTGAACCTGGCATTTAGTGCAAGTATAGAGAGTGAGTATCCTTTAAAACCCGCCTCATACAACGCCTGAAGTTTTGAGTGATTTACTCAAACTTGTTTAGCAGAAAAACAACTGTCTTAATGCCGCATTCACAGAAGACTTTATATCAGAGTAAGCACATTAATTTACAGACCAAATAGGAAGAATCTAAATTGGAACAATTCTGTAAACCAAGAAAGTAAATCCTGTATGTAGGGTAGATGGCCAAGAGAATTTCATCTGAAAATCTGAAACCCTTCACGAGCACATCCTAAAGAGTTGGGACTGTTGTCATGATACGAATTTACCATGGCATTTTGTAAATACAGGCAGTGCTATTAATTTTGGGACAGAAACTAATATCATGTGGGTAATATTTTGCAAGTATAAAGGTGATGCATTTTAACTTCCACCTGCAGACTTGTTCCATTCCACTATCTTCCTTCTGTTTGGGCTTTAAGGTTCCTAGTTCCAGGGAAGGAGATATGAGATACACCCAGCGTGGAGAATCAGCTTTGGCTCTCAAGTAGACTTTCTTGATCTTTTAGGATGACAGAATCATGAATGCCATGGGATGGATAGACATGAAAGGATTTTCCTTGTCTGTAATCCCCTGTACCACACTGATAACAAGGATGGGCAGATTAGACTGTAGAGTTTCATATCTGAATCTGGATCAGATGAGAGGTTGGGAGCTCACATCTTCTGCATCGGTCAGTGTAGGAAAGGGATCCTGTGTCCCCTCTTCCATCCAGAAGTTCTGAAGGGGGGGGGGCATGTTAGATAAATATAAGAAAGAGAAAGAGAAAGCCAGTGGCTGAGGGCTATTGAGGGCTCTTTATTTAGCAGTAAGAGAAGAGCTGGCTGTGAGAGACTGTAAGAACAGTCTCATCAAAGTAAATTGTGAAGAGTGAAGGCTTGTGCATACCTCTCCCATGCCACCTTGAGATCCCCTTAGCAGGGTATGAAGTCAGGAGCTGCCGTGACGGGGCCCAGGAGTCTGCTGAGACTCTTCCTGGACAGTTTGCCGAAGGTGTTGCCAAGGCCAGGCAGAGGGGCCCTGAAATCCAGAATGCAGCAAAGATTGCTTTGGTCTGGATTCATCCAGCCCTCAAGAGGATTGAGAATACCTGTTGATTCATCTGAGTTGCAAGGAAGATAATCAAGCCTTCCTAACCAGAGACTGAGAAGAGATTGTGAAGTTTCCCCAGCCTCCAGCTTCTGTAGCAAAACCTGACAGAATGCCGAGGGAGAGCACCAACAACCCTCAGCTCCCCAGCTGGTGAACAGCACCCCAACAGGGGCTGTCAGAGTGTTCAGAGTCCATGTGCCCTAGCCTTGCACCCAGCTCACGTACCAACTGGGCACCGTCTTGGGAAGGAAGAGGGGTAGGTCAGACTCTGAAATACTAAGTACTGATGATAGACATACAGGTAAAGACTCCATTCGACTATTTAAATTGTTTAATCTGGCCAGAGTCACCTCATCGTAGTAAAATTCAATTTTCCAGCCACTGATCGACCAATGGCTTCAGCTCAGGAAAATAAAAATAGTTATGGGGAAAGAGGATATATATATATATATATATATATATATATATATATATACACACACACACACACACACACACACATATATACACATATGTGTGTATGTATATATATAGTCACTCTAGTATCTTTGTTATTCCTGTAGTTTGATTATTCAAAGTCTATTTATTGTATTGCGATAAAAACTGTAGCCAGTAGGTTACATGGATACACCCATAGTCTGTGAGAAACAGGGCAAATCTTTTTGAAGTCTTTGCTTCACCTGCCTCCACTCCTCAGTGAGTCTTCAGTCAGGCCCAAATGGAGAAGAAAGTCGTAAAAACTTGCTAGTTGCTGCCTCATAGCTGCAGAGACTGGATCTGCTAGAATTCAGACCGTTCCCCACAAGTTATCAGGAGAGAAAACTACTTGAGGTTGTGCAGTTATTTTTCTCCCATTAAGAAGATAAAGACAGGCACTTGTTTCTTTTAGATTCTGTATTCCTTCTTTTCTCTCACATTCACAAAGCCTAGCATAATACTATTAATTTTTTTAAATTTAAATTTCAGTTAACATGCAGTGCAATACTGGCTTCCGGAGTAGAATTCTGTGATTCCTCACTCACATAAACACCCAGTGCCCATCATAAGTGCCCTCCTGAGTGCCCATCACCCATCTAGCCCATCCCCCACCCACCTCCCTCCATCAACCTTCCATTTGTTCTCTTTCATTAAGAGTCTTTTGTGGGGGCACCTGGGTACCTCAGTTGGTTAAGTGTCCAGCTTCAGCTCAGGTCGTGATCTCGCGGTCCGTAAGTTCAAGCCCCGCGTCGGGCTCTGTGCTGACAGCTCGGAGCCTGGAGCCTGCCTCATATTCTGTGTCTTCCTCTCTCTCTACTCCTCCCCCACATGTGCTCACTCGTCTCTCTCTCTCTCTCTCTCTCAAAAATAAAAAATAAACATGAGAAAGAGTCTCGTGGTTTGTTTGCCTCTCCTCTTTTTCTCCCACTTCTCATTTGTTTATCTGTTTTATTTCTTAAATTCCACAAATGAGTGAAATCATATGGTGTTTGTCTTTCTCCAACTGACTTATTTTACTTAGCATAATACATTCCAGCTCCATCCAAGTCATTGTAAATGGAAGATTTCATTCTTTTTGATGGCTGAATAATATTCCATCATATATATACATATATATATATATGTATATATATATATACACTACATCTTATTTAGTTAACTATTTATTGAACTCCAAGTCTACAGACATTGTTTGAAGTAGGGAGTCAGTAATGCACATCCTTGCCCAACATTCTTGGAATAAATCTTGGTAACAAATCATATCTTCTGCCCTGTGCTCATTACCTCCTCATCTACAGTTACCTGCTGAGGAGAGAAAACATGCTATAACTAAATACCTGGCATTTCCATTTTTAAGTTGACCACGTATGTACTCAAGGCTTTGTTTTAGCTGACATATGAGGTTTCCCTTTTGGATGTGTGTATATCACACACACACACACACACACACACACATTCTTTGGTACACTCATTTTATTGAACTTGCTTATTCTAGTATTTCCTTGCCACTTCAAACCAACAGAACTTACAGGTGAAGACTGTAGGTACTTTAGCCATTTGGCCTAGTTCAAATAAGATGCCCCCTCTCTAGCTGTGGGAACTAAACACTGGCTCATGGGGCTCATACACAGTTGGTGGAATTAATACTCAGCGAATTAATGAATTCATGGGCATCACTATGTTAATGCTAAAGCCCTCGCAATAATGTCTAGACATATCATAATCAGTACATTTCCTCATCTCCATCTATCTGTCCGTCCCTCCCTCCTACTTTTTCATTATTGTTAATAGATTTCCATGTTGTTTAATTAGTTGGCATGTGTTTAAGAACCATGATAACCTGCCAAATTTATGATGCTTCTGTCCTCTGAAACATAATATGCTTTGATAATGGATGGAGAAGTGCAAAAAAAGAAAGTCCTATAATATATTTATTTCCTTAGTCAAATTTTGAAACTCTCCAGAGACTTTTTCTTTTTTGAGTGCAGTTATAGTTTAGTCTGTGTCCTCAATTTCTGTTTTCAGCTTATGTGCTTCTTCCCAAGCATTAATTTTCTTATTTTATAATAGTGGGGTTTTTTTAGGCGTAAAGAACGTGTTTGTACTGCTGGTCTACGTAATGCCCTAGACCTGCTTGAGCTGCATCGTGGTACCCAACGTAGTAAACGGGCCCAAATCCCCAAGGTCAGAGCCTGTGCCTCTCTGTAGCCTCTGCCTTCCAGCATGCCCCATGGAATCCCCTGACCTCTCTGTGGAGACACGGCGTGGAGACTCCCGGTCTTTTCAAAGAGAGAAGCTGTCTGATTTTAATAACCACACACAATTTTCATGTATTCAGTCCAGCTCGATTCTGAATTTCCGTCATAGATACCCGGCAAAGCGCTCTGCATCCCGACCAGTGGGATGGAGTTGTGCCGGTGAATCACCAGCCCAGCTGGCTGTCTGCTGTCTCCTCCCTTCTCACTTTCTGCTGCCCTCGGCTTCTGCAGTGCTGGGCCCCTGGGAGAAGGCCTTAGAGGCAGAGCCGTTGTACTGATGTCAGCCAGCTGCAGGCCTCCCGTAGGAGAGGCATCCCAGATGCTAGTTCTGCCTGAACCCCTGGTCCCGGTTCTTTTCATGTGTCACACATTCACGAACTGCTGGGATTCTCTCCCCTAAACTCTCCTGTGCGCAAAAGACCCCCGAGCACATCTTATTTCTGTAGTCTCCTTGCCCCAGCATGCAGGCCTTTAGAGCAAGATCCCTCTGAAAGGCCCGGGCAACTTGTGTTTTCCCCAGGTAGCTGATGGGAAGTTCACATCTTTCTCACCAAAGAAAGGATGAACAGACTTCATCTATTCTTACCCGGCCCATGGTGAGTCTCCCACACTGTATATGTTTTCAGATTTCTCCAGGCATGAGACATGTGCCAGCCCCCAGGTGCATGTGCGGCCCCAGGCCCAGGGACACCTGCCAGGCCTTTGCAAGGAGGGCACTCTGTGCACACTCTATGTGGATACCAGGGTGGGCTCTTGGGCTCATGTGCTCAGCTGGCCAGCAGGGGGCAATGAGAAGCTGTGTCTCCTCCTTGCAGGTACCCCCTTATATCTCAGTGGGTACCTTGCAGATCTCATTAGTCACATGAGGGGTGGGAGGGAGACTTCCCCTCTGCTTTCCCGAAGTTAGGACCCCACCTCTTAACAAGTCTTGGAGGAGGCTGATGGCAGCTATTCACTATTCAGCTGCTCTCATTAGAACCCCTGTTCTGGGCTTTTGCTGAAATGCTCAGAGGGCGTGAAGAGCTCCATACCTTGTCCCGTCGTATTAACAAATTGCTGGCACAAGCCTCGTTACCTGAATGGCATACTTGATTTGGTTTTAATTAGCATTTAATGTTAAGTTTAATTCATTGGTACAGAAGCTTCATATTTTTCTATGGTTTTCAGTTAACTTAAATTTCTTTCTCATTTTCATTTCACTCATAGCAATGTTCACGTCATTTCCACATCTGGCTGTATATCACTCCTTAGTGATATCTGTCCTCTCTTTATGAACGTACACTTTGGAGGGATTTGGGTTTTTATATATAACTTGGAGGCATAATTCCTACAGGTATAATTTCGCAAGTAGGATCCTGGCATCCACAAAATTCTCATTAACGAGAATCCTACAAAATGAGAGAAGAGCTTAAAAATAAGTTCACAAATAATGTTTACCTTTTACAGTAGAAGTCTGTTCAATCCGCCCTGGTCAATCATAGCTTAGTGCCAGTTGATTATAAGAATGGAAACATCAACTCATTTATCTTGTTTAGAAATCTTAAATATGAGTCTACATTGTAATCTCACAACCAGAATTATAGTCTTACTGCTGCTATACTTTCATTTGATATTTTATGTTGATCAAAGGTAAAAACCATGTTTGGGCTGCATTGCAGAGTCCTTTTTAGAATGAGATCTGAGAATTTCTAGCAAAATCCTTGACATTTGCCCATTAAAACTGCAGCTTGGATATGATTCAGAGTAGCTTAGCCTCACCCAACAGTAGCTCATCATTTCCTGTGTAGCTTTTCCTCTTTTCACCTGGCCGAGTGCCATTCACTTTCCTTTTCCACACATACTATGCTCCTCTCCATCCCATAAGCCTACCATGCTGTCACTACTGCTTGCAAACTTTAAATTTGAGACAGATTTGCCTTCCTGTCATAGAACTATTTAAATTAGCAGCCCATGATAGTGTGAGTACATCCAGCGGTGGTGATATCCCACATACATGGACTAGAACTTCTGTCATCTACCACGTCTTTTAATTAAATGCAAGTCCACTGGGGACTCTGTTCTGCAACGTCAAGATGTCTCTGTGCTTATATGTGAGATTTCTAGTTGTGTAGGTACGCAAAAATGCATTCTGATTTAAAAATGCATTTAACACACATCTTAAAATCTGCATTGGCATGATTTTAAATGTTTTAGGCAGCAGCTAATTGAAGTTGGAAACGTTTCACTTTCATCAGTATTAAAAATGACATATGCTATGGGGCACCTAGGTAGCTCAGTCGGTTGAGCGTCCGACTTGGTCTCAGGTCATGATCTCATGGTTCATGGGTTCGAGCCCCGTATCAGGCTCTGTGCTGACCGCTCAGAGCCTGGAGCCTGCTTTGGGATTCTGTGTCCCCCCTGCCTCTCTGTCCCTCCCCTGCTCATGCTCTTTCTCTCTCACTCTCTCTCAAAATAAACAAACATTAAAAAAAGACTTTTTAAATGACATATGCTGGTAATCATAGATGTAGAAAATAAATACACAGATGATGAAAATACATGTCAGATACATAAGCAAGCATAAACTAAAAAATCAAAAAATTATAACAATAGCATAATTCCATTAGCAATTTTATGGTAACTAATAGATTATACTTCTTAAATAATTATTGAGAGTATTAACAGCATTTACCTGGAGCAGTGAGTAAGTGTGCTTACAGTGACTTGTGGGAAAGCATGAAAATCATAGCTTCATTGTAAAGCCTTGTTAACATTTTGATTAAAACACTTATTTAAATGTTTGTTCTAAAACAGATGTGGACTCTTCTGGAAATTGGGTGCTGACATAAAATGAGGTATAGGTACCACCAAAAATATCAGTCGCTAGGGAAGTATTTGGATATGCGTGCCAGTGCATACAAGACCCAATTAACAGCAGAAATGGTTGAATATACTTCTGTAATAAGTGGTGGAGGACGAGAGTTATTGAAGCTATTAAAATGATAAATTGAAGGGAATACTTCATGTTGTGAAGACATTCCAGGGTGGCTAAGGCAGAAGTATGTTATTTCATTTTATTCTGGAAGACCGTAGTACAAATGAAATTCTTAAAAAGCCCAATTATGCGGCTTCATTAAGGTGTACATCTGCATATGTGTGTACTTTTTTGTGTGTGTTTGGATATGGCAGTTCATATTGCTTTGACCCTATAAAGCAGGGAAAAAACTCACCCAAAATTAAATAATCATAGGAATTTATTGTTTAACATGTCTGAAAAATCTACTGGGATTGTAGGTTTCAAGCATGGTTTGATCAGGGCTCCATAACATGCCTATGTAATTCACTTCTCCTCTCCTAAGAGGAAGCTTGATTCCAGGCTCTCTTCCATTATCAATAAAACAAAGGCTACGACAGTTCTGAATGTCGCATTGCCAAATACATCTGCTGGAGAAAGGAATCTTCCTTTT
This sequence comes from Prionailurus bengalensis, assembly GCF_016509475.1. Classification (NCBI taxonomy): domain Eukaryota; kingdom Metazoa; phylum Chordata; class Mammalia; order Carnivora; family Felidae; genus Prionailurus; species Prionailurus bengalensis. The sequence goes on from NC_057343.1 coordinate 231,306,340, forward strand.
TTCCCTTTTGTTTCTCACCAAACAAAGGCACTCCGCTTTGCTTTTATTTTCCTATCTTAGGTTTTGCCCACATCTGAGTTGTTCACTGAGGTCAGTGAAACACATCTAGGGTCTGGTTAGATCTGGGTTGCAGACCAGTTACTATGCCAGGTTTTGTTACAGTGTGGTGATCAAGTCAATTCCACACACAAGCCTTGGCCTCTGAAAAATGGACTAGGGAAGGGAACACGTGTTCAAGAGAACCCAACAGAGTCTGCTCTTGGGGAGAATATGAAACAGGAGACTGGAAGGATACATAGGGGCCAGGATAGTTTCCAGGCTTGCAGTTAGAGAAGGACAGAAGGACTTTGGTGTATTTCCAAAGTGACCTCTTTTCTAAAGAATATGTTTCCACAGAATTAAAAACATTTTCAAATAGAGGGGCACCTGGGTGGCTCAGTCATTAAGCGTCCAACTTAAGCTCAGGTCATGATCTCGCAGTCTGTGGGTTCTAGCCTTTGTCAGGCTCTGTACTGGCAGCTCGGAGCCTGGAGCCTGCTTTGGATTCTGTGTCTCCCTCTCTCTCTGCCCCGCCCCACTCACGCTCTGTCTCTCTCACTCTCAAAATGAATAAATGTTAAAAAAAAATGTTCAAATAGAATCTAAGAATAGAAATAGGGCTGCAATAGTAAGGATTGCAAACACAGAGTAATGATAATGACATGCAGTTCTAATTAATGTAACTAACTTGATTCCTGCCCTCAGGTGCCTTCTCATCTTCATTCAGATGTCAGTGATCTTAGGGAGGACATTTTGATCCACTCCATTTAAGAGAGTGATATCTGACTCCACAATTTCAGTTCACTTTCTCTGCTTGGTTTCTCCTACTTAGGTGGACATCTGTGTTGTACTAGCTCATTTCAGTATTTAGTGTTTATTTCTCCCTGGTAGAAGATATGCTCCACAAGGGCAGGGATATTGGACTGTTTTGAACATTTGATTGTAATGGGGCTTCCATTGGATAGTGTCTAATAAATACTTGATAGATACATTACCCTGTGTGTTTTTATTATGTTTTAGTTAGCACTTCAAGTGTATGAGGATGGCCATTTCACTAAAGATTTTTTTTTAAGTTTATTTATTTATTTTGTGTGTGTGAGAGAGAGAAAGAGAACAGGAGTAGGGGAGGTGCAGAACGAGAGGTAGAGAGAGAGTGTGGAGAGAGAGAGAGAGAGAAAGAGGGAGAGAGAGAGAGAATGAAAATCCTAAGCACTCCATGCTGTCAGCACAGACCCCAATGCAGGACTCAGTCTCACAAAACTGTGAGATCATGACCTGAGCTGAAATCAAGAGTCGAATGCTTAACCTGCTGAGCCCCCCAGGTGCCCCCTTCTGAAGATTTTTAAAGAAGCTAATGGAATGGGAAATCACCCACATAACATTCTCAGGATGCCATGTTTGAGGCTGTTGCTAACCTAAGACATTGCCAGCTTCTGCTGTTCATCCAAGGACAGTAAGTTAGTTGATTCTGGCTGCTGTAACAAAATACCACAGACTGGGTGGCTTAAACAACAGGAATTTATTTTGTCATAGTTCTGGAGGCTAGAAGTCCAAGACCAAGGTTCTGGTCAATTCAGTTCCTGGTGAGGACTCTCCTGATGTGCAGATGGCCACTTTCTTGCTGTGTCGTCACATGGTCTTTCCTCCGTGCATGGGCACGGAGAGAGGAAGCAAGCACATGTAAGCTAGTTGTCTGATGTGTCTTCCATTAAGGACACCGATCCTATCAGGTCAGGGCCCCATTCCTATGACTTCATTTAACCTTAATTGCCTCTTCCTTCCCTCCAAATACAGCCACCCTGGGTTAGGGATCAACATACAAATTTGGGGGAGGGGGAGGGAGGCACAAACAGCCCATAACAGACAGCTTACTTGTGGATCCATTGTCTACAAAGAAGCAGGGTTATTGAGCCTTAAATTATATGTGATTTTACTGATCTGATCTTCTCCTCATTGAAATGGGGGGAATTCATGAATTGTTATTTCCCTTCATCTTTAAATGCCACAATGAAAATAGATCAGAAGCTTTGTTGACTTCTTAGCACTTAAGTAATGCATAATATAAAACCAGGACTCAATCAGACGCTGTGTAATATAAACTGAAATTTGGTCGGTCTAGCTTTTAATGTTTATTTATTTTTGGGAAAGAGAGCGAGAGACAGAGCACAAGTGGGGAGGGGTAGAGAGAGAGAGGGAGACGCAGAATCTGAAGCAGGCTCCAGGCTCTGAGCTGTCAGCACAGAGCCCGATGTGGGGCTTGAACTCATGAACCTCGAGATCATGACCTGAGCTGAAGTTGGACGCTCAGCCAACCGCCTGAGCCATCCAAGTGACCCTGGATCTAGCTTTTAGATGCACCCAAGAAGCATGTGCCACCTTGCATGTTGACTTATGCAAAGAGAACTTCTGGTAGCCCATTACATTTATTTGTGTTCATACATCATCTTATTTCACGACAGTCTTTAAAAGAAAAGTCTAGAATCAGTCAGTTGTGCTACATATGTGCACTCAGTCAGGAGACTCACGATGGCAACGAAATAGCCAAATCTTATCAGCAGTTGTACCGACCCATTAAACTGAGCACTGGAGATGGGATTTTAAGTTCCCCAGGCGGTATTTAGCTCCCTTCTCTGTAGTTAATACAAAGTAGTCAGTTCTCAATTAAGCAGACTCGTTGTGTGGTGGTGAGAACATGGCATTTGCAGTTGGAAGGCCAAGGTCAGATTTCAGCTCAGCTGCAAACTGTGTGAGGAAGTCTGTTCCTGTGGTTCCATTTCTTCCCTGTCTCAGACCCCAAGAGTGGCTGGTTCCTAGGGAATCCAAGTATTTGTTGGCTGAATGTAAAATCCTCATTTTATTAGTAATGCTTTTTTTAAATGCAGACTTTTCATTTTTAAGGTGATATCTTATGGCTTAAAGATTATAGTGAGTACATCTAACAACACGAACTATAGCAAAGCTCAGACGATCCATACAAAATATAGTAACATATGTAATATAATAATATAAAAACCATTTCGCCACTGCATGTCACAAAGTATGTCTGTCTGTAAAAAATAGGTCCTTGGGGCACCTGCGTGGCTCAGTCAGTTAAGCGTCTGACTTCAGCACAGGTCATGATCTCACGGCTGGTGAGTTCAAGCCCCACGTAGGGCTCTGTGCTGACAGCTCAGAGCCTGGAGCCTGCTTCGGATTCTGTGTCTCCCTCTCTCTCTGCCCCTCCCCAACTCACACTCTGTCTCTCTCTCCCTCAAGAGTAAACATTAGAAAAAAAAAAAAAAAAAAAGAATAGGTCCTTAAGTATGGACTCCAGGTGTTGGCTAATTTACCCGAGGATTTTAGAATCACATTGAAAGTGGCATGACAGTACTTAATTAACTGATTTAAGAGGTTCATTGCTTTTCATTTTAATCAATAGCATACCTGTATATACTCATACACCCACATACACACACCAGTAATTTTGTTGCTCTCCAAATTACAATCATGCCTTATAATAAGCACTAGAAACAAAGTTTTTCACATTAATGATTTTCCTGACACAACACAATTGATGTAATTGCAAATTATATTTTATAGTAAATGAAAAAAGTGCCCATTTTTAATTTAGAAATCAACATTTGTTAAAAGTAGTAATCCACATTTAAAAATTTAATGCAATGCACATTTAATTTTCAAAACATTGCTCTAGGCAGTGGTGTGACATTTCTTATAATTTACCAGATTGCTTTTTAAAATTAAGCTAAAAATTAATTTACTCTAGTAAATCCTTGAAAAAATTATGAATATCATCCCAAACTCCACAACCATCCTTAATGAAGGCCTTTCTTCTTTTCCATCATCAGTGTCATAGTTATTCTTAATTGCTTTTTAGCTTATGTCATAATCTTGGCAGTTTAACTCAAATTAACATGATGGCTCAGATGGCAACTTTAGCAAATGCTCAGGAAATGTACATAACACCATTTAAAACTACTGTGCTAGATACTAGATACAGATTTTCTGCGTAAAGCATAACATATTACATACAGATATTTCATGGTAAAGAATACGAAGTTCCACTTGGGGATATGCGGTGTTGCATTTAGTTCTTATATTTAGGATTCTCAGTATCTCTGGGCACTTGATTTTCCAATATTTATAAAGTAGGGTACTGTCAGGTTCAGAAACTGATACTTTCTTTGGTTTTTTTTTTTGTTTTTGCTTCAGAGACTGATACTTTGTTTTTTTGTTTTTGTTTTTGTTTTTGTTTTTGCTTCAGAGACTGATACTTTCTTTGTTTTTTTGGGTTTTTTTTGTTTTGTTTTTTTGTTTTTTTGTTTTTTTGCTTCAGAGACTGATACTTTCTTTGTTTTTTTTGCTGCAGCGACTGGTACTTTCTTTGATTCATTTGCTGCATCCTTCGTGCCAGTGTTTGTAGCCCATACTGTTCCTTGAGTTCCACTCTTCCATTGGGAACTAGTACACGTTCTCCCCTCTGATGATAGTGACTTCTTTTCTACCCTGTGCTCTTCAACCATCATCGATTGCTCCGTGCATTTGAAACAAAGACGCCTTTAATTGTTTGCAGTTGTTACTGGTTGTCAGCCACTAAACTGTGAGCCTTCCGTGAACCATGACCTGTTCCTGTATGTTGGTATAGCACAGAATTTTTCTTTATCCTTGTGTACACATGGTGATAAATCAACCTTTGGTGATGCTGAGGAAATATCATTTGGACGTGGAGACCTGAGTCTACCCTGCCTCAGTTATGTGTGCCTCCTTTCCCTGGCATAAGGTACGCATTTCTACCATGGCTCACCCTTCATCATTTGTGAGATTCATGCTTGCAGGGTATCCAAAGGAGTTGACTAAATTCAGTTGGGTAATGAAATTAAGAGCATTTTCTTGATTTTTGAAGTAATCTTGTCAATATAGAGTCTAAGAAAAGATGACTCAGTTTGAATCCCACCAGTTTACTGTGACACACATATACTTTTAGAATTTAGAATGCCCTGAAAATTCATCTTTTTATGTTTTATTGTGTGATGTATGGCTTTACAACACTTTGAAAGTGATGTATTTCCAAAGAATGCTAGAATAAATGGATAGCCCATTTAGAAGAATTCACTTGTGTGAAGAGGCTTAAAATAAGGTTGCCGTAGTTAAAATCCTGATCATGAAACCATCCAGATTTCCCATCTTATCACAGAAAAGCTTGTGCTTTTACAGTTTGCTCAAGCATTTAGAAATGAGCTCCGTGCTCAACCTGCATCATTTATTTCCAGGGAGTTAAATTCCAGGAATCCGCCTTCCGTGATGACCACAGAGTGAAGTGGTCCTAAGTGGTCTCAGAGGTGATAATTCCAACCACTTTCTCCTCTTATTGGACTCGAGTCATTATTGGGCTCAAGTTAATTTCCTTTGTATCTTTTCAGATGTTCTAGTGGTAGTTGTCAATACTCTCATTTCCACTTTCGACATCTTTTGTAATAATGCATATGATGCAGTTTATAACCACTGAGCTTCTGGTCACGGACATGTTGTGATGAACGTGAACTTTGCATTTCAGTAAAATCAGTTCTGAAATGTTTGTCAACCGTGTTCCGATGGATACATGTTCTAATGGATTGGAATAAATAACTGAAGGAGGATGAAACCATTTTAAAGAAATCTCAGTATCAGACCTGGCATGTGTGGGTGATTGTTAAAGAGCCAAATAGACTTGACGAGTGCAAGTCCTCAATGCCTTACCTGTAATTTGGAGATGCAAAATGCTCCAAAAACCAAAATTTCTTTCAGGCGTTCATGGAAAAGTCGTTGGGGAACAACATCCAACCTGGACTGAGGCCCAGTTATATGTAATCATCGTTTCTCTCACTTAATGTGAATATGCCTATCTTGGCTCAGAAATATCAGTAAGTATTGAAATTTCTCAGTACGTCGCTTGGAGTTTTCTATAGAAACGGTAGATGCATCTGTCTAAATCCAAAAGAAATTGAATGTGGAAGCACATATAACTCCAAGGATACAGATAACCAACTGGGAAGCCTCTAAAAGGTGAAAGTTAATAATTGGTCCTGCTAAGAAAATGATGGGGTCATAATCAGGCATAGGAAATGGTGCTGTGGGTAGGGACATGCACAGATGTTGGTTCGTGTTGCTAACTCCACGGTGAATGGCTTTGATTTCTATTTTCCACAGTGTTAGTGCCTGTAATAGAGAGATGAAAGAAACCAGTGCAGGTGAATCCACGGGGGTGGACAGACCAGCTAGGAGGGGAAAACATTAAGGAAGAAATCAACTTCTGGTAGCTCTGAAAAGCTCCACAGAGCAGTTGGCATGAAACTGCCTGTAAGCCCAGAGCTGCAGAAAAGTCCTAAGAGGATCCGATTCTAAATTAAAGAATTCCCTGTGAAAGTTAGGGTTAGTTGAAGCAGTGATTGATCTCAGTACTTACTGCTCTGCATTGTTAGTGCCTGTTTATATCTCTGTGCCCCACTAGACCGCAGGCTCTGAGCGCGTAGCACTTTTCATCTCTGTTGTTGAGGGAGGGGTTCTCAGCTCCTGGCACATGGCCCGCCGGGTGGTGGGTGTTCAGTAGATACTTGGAAATAAGTCAGTGAAATATGTTTAGCTGTGCTCCAATAGCTGTAAGTCTGCACATTATACTTGAAATCTATGATGTGTAATGTGGTACATTGGAGTAGGGCGAGGGAGAAATGTGGCCACGTGTTTCTAGAATCCCTTCCTTTGGACAGAGACATGGGACATATTTTCAGACTGCAGCACATACACTATCCCATCTGAATTCCAGGGCACCCCACATCTGATGAGAATTTCTATCGTAAGGAGCCTTTCTTACTAATGGAATATTTCCTGTTTTTCTTTTGTACTGAAGTGAAACATAAGGGTGAGAACCACCATAGAAAGCAGCATATAACCCACCCAAACACAACCATGAATAGTATAAGTTAATTCATAGGCTTAACAGTTCTAATAATAATGGCTGTGTTAATATATATTTGATACAAAAACGTGGCACGCATCTCCTTTTGGTTAAGCGAGCCCATGGGAATATGCAGACACTACTGGTATGCTTGTGTTCATGGGTCTTGGTGCATGCAAATTGCAGACTGAGTCCCAAGGGGAAACATAACATGGTTTTCATTTGGCTTTTGCACACGCAAATCTATAACGATCACACAGTTAACAATTCTAAAGTTATATTAGAGATGAAGTCTGCATTTTCCCGGATTTCCAGTCAATTCTATCGTGTAGATCACAACTCTGAGCTGTATGTTATATATCCTCATTCCTCTGGCTATGGTGGCCTCGGTGCCATATTTGTTGAAAGTAATACTGGGACAATTAATGGCAGTCGAGTTTTTGACACCTTCTTTATTTTCTGGCACCACAAGATTCTCCAGGCTCATCTCGTACAGTCCCAGCCATAGTCCTTAGACTCAGCCGTGTCTCCACGGAGCCCTGGTTTCTTTTATTGGAGAACAGTGTGTGTGCTCTTCACTACTGGGATACCCTTGTTTTAGGCCCTTTCTGCTGACTGGGAAAGGAAGCACACGTGTGTATACTGAGCGTATATACCTATCTATAAGTGTTTCTATATGTGACAGTCTGTATCTACATGAAACTATACATGAGTTCCCTTTTTGTCTCCTTCCTTACAACATGGGTCATTCTACTTATTTCCTTGCTTGTGTATAACGGCCTCCTCCACATAAGAGAAATCCTTCAAACCATCTGCCATCCATTTACTTAATTACAGTTTACATTTAGAGCAGGAGCAGAATTGTTAACCTGTAGTCCTGTGGAAAATTACAACTGGATTGCAATGCTTCAGGACAACTGATCTTCCCTGTAGTCCTACAGCAGCAACGGTCTTCCACACGGGCTTAGGTCACCATGTCTTTACCCTACCGCCCACAGTGACATTACTCTGCATTTGTGATGCCTGTAGGTTGTTGCTTTCTCATATTCTGCATTCCACTCCAAGATGCCCTGATCTCCTCAGTGAGTTTTAAACTTTGTATACATTAAGCATCAGACTTGTGCTGTAATACTGCATTGAAAGATGCATATTGAAAATGAATTGAAAAATGAATACTATCATGTCTCCACCATTATAGTTTCATAGAGCATATTTTCACGCCTTAAAATATCCCCTGTGCTATACTGTTCATCCCGTTTTCCTCTCAAAACCCTTGGCAACCACCGATCTTTTTTTTTTTTTTTTTTTTTTACCATCCCTATAGTTTTGCCTTTTTCTGAATATCAGATCTTCCTCAACTTATGATGGGGTCACATCCTGATAAATGCATTGTAAGTTCAAAATATCCTGAGTTGAAAATGCATTTAATACGCCTAACCTACCAAACACCATAGCTTAGGCTCGCCTATCTTAAATGTGCTCAGAATAGTTACCTTACCCTACAGTTGGACAACACGTAGAACACAGAGCCTATTTTGTAACAAAGTTTTGGCGATCTCATGTAATTTACGGAATCCTGAAAGTGAAAAGGACAATGGTTGGTTGGGTACAGATGGCCATCAGTGTATCACTTGTTGGCCCTTGTGACCACCTGGCTGGCTCACTGCCACAGCCCAGCATCATGTTAGCTTGCCAAAAGATGAAAATTCCAAAGTATGGTTTCTGTTGACCCCATGTTGCTGTTGTACCATTAAGTTGAACCGTAATGAGTCTGGACTGTCTGTGCTTAGAACATAGAGTACGTAGCCTTTTCAGACTGGCATTTTTCCCTTGTAACAGTAGGCATTTAAGATTCATCCATGTCTTTTCATGGCTCAATAGCTCATTTCTTATTGCTGAATAATATTGCATTCTTCGGATACACCACAGTTTGTTTATTCACTACCTACTGAGGGAGATCTTGGTTGCTTCTAGTTTAGGTAACAATGAATGAAGCTACTATACACATTCACATGCAGGTCCCCCCGCCCCCTGCTAATTTTACTGAGATATAGTTGACATACAACATCATATAAATTTGATGTCTACCATGTGAGGACTGGACACATTTTTAAATAATTTGTGTATGTAACTAGGAGTGTAATTGCTGGATAGCATAGTAAGACTGTATTTAGCTGCCAAATGGTCTTCCAGAATGGCTGAACTATTTTACAGTCGCATCAGCAATGAATGAGAGTTAGGTTGTTCTGTATCTTCAACATCAATTAGAATTGTCAGTGTTATTTATTTATTTTTTAGGCAATTCTAATAACAGCATAGTCATCTCTCTCTTTTTAAATTTTTTTTAAGTTTATGAGAGAGAGAGACAGAGAGAGACAGAGAGAGAGAGACAGCATCAGTGGGGGAGGGGCAGAGAAAGAAGGAGACACAGAATCCGAAGCAGGCTTCAGGCTCCAAGCTGTCAGCACAGAGCCCGACATGGGGCTCGAACCCACAAACCACGAGATCATGACCTGAGCCAAAGTCAGACGCCTAACTGACTGAGCCACCCAGGCACCCCTCTCATTTTTGTTTTAATTTGTAACGTATCTGAAAAAAGGAACCATGGCTTTTATTTGAAATAGCGTCTACCTAGAAGTCCCTGAATCAGAGTCTTTGCCAAACTTACTCCAGAAAGTATGAAGACTTTGAAAAAGTGGAGAACTCCTATGGATCCTCAGAATAAAAGTTAGCAGTTAAAATTTAGTAAAACTGTTTTTACAGATTAGACTGGAGCAGAAAAAAAAATGTGTGAGAAAAGAAAAAAACCAACAGCAATATAGCAGGACCAGATGGGGAAAGGTGGATACTGGCCAGGAAACATTGAATTCTAGGAGGGCTGGTATAAAATTGTATAAGTGCTGAGATCTCCCTTTGAAACAGTAACAGAAACAGGTTGTAGAATAAAAAATAAACTCATCTCATGTTGGAAGGACACTAGACAATGACAGCCAACAATGCCCTGAAAAATGGGCTGTGGGAGTCAGATGTGGCAGAAAAGGGTTATTCTCTTCATGTTTCACTTGCCTTCAGTTGGGTGGCTCTTTCTCTCACCCCCTCAATCTCCGAGTCACCAAGGTGTCTGTTGGGCCCACCTCTGAAAGATCACTCAACACCAAGTCAGTAAACTGGGTGATGGCTGCAGACTGTTCCACTCAATCTTGGACTTTTCAGGTCTGTTTCCCTGCTGGAACTGGAACTAAAATGTTCTTTCAAAAACACAAAGTTAAGTTGCTCAGTGGCTCTTTGTTCTCCGAATGTTAGAATGTCTTAATTGGGTTGAAAGCCTTGTGTGAACTCACAGCCTTCTTAATAAACCTTTTGTGTATCAGAATTCTGTCTTCCTTCTCTCCGTGTTCTCGGTATCTTGAAATGTGTCAAGGTCCCTGGTTTTTGGTGCTCCAGGGCAAATCTAGGCCACTACACTGTGAGTTTTTGAGAACAAAGATTGTATTTATTGTGAAATTGCCCATACCAAGGACTCAAATGTTGCTAGTTGAATGAATACATATTTGACAAAATGGTCTTCATTATAATGCAGTTAACAGTAAAAAAGTAATATTGTCCAAATAATTAATCATAGAAAGTTGTTAAATGCATTAGGATAGAGCTATATACTGGACTATTATGTAATATTAAAATCATATTTTCCTTGTACCCAACTTGGTAAAGTATGTGCACTTAAACAAACAATAAATAAAGGTGTTTTTACAGTATTTCAGCACCAGACACATAGGGACATAGAGATGAGTTTGGGAAAAAAGTGTTAAAACATCAACACATTAACATCTCATGAGTGTCGAGTATTTTCCTTTTTGTGCTTTTTCTGTCTTGTCCGAATATTCTATAATTACAGAATGACATATTTTTCAAAATTTGTTATAAAATATATTTTGTTATTTAGATCACAATGTTCAGCTCAGAATAACTGATTATTGTTTACTGATTTGATATTGTAGGATTGCTTTGACAATAGGAAAGTCCTAGTTTTATACTGACACACTTTAGGATAAAAGTTTCACTGCTAAATATATAATATAGTTAAGGGTATATAAGCAGATGTGAAAATAAAAAAAAAGCCCAAAACAATTGCTGCCTGTGGAGATTCTCCAATTATATACCTGGCATGTGCCAGCCATTCTCATTTCAAACGCTTTTAGATACAATGTCCCCCCAGAAGCCTTGCAAAAATGGAAACTGTAATTGCCCGATTATCATAGGTGAGAAACAGCTAGCACTGAATTTAGACATCTCTGTACCTGCTCAAATTAGGCTGCTCATAAGTGAGCAAAAGCCCGGGTTTTGTTATTAAACACAGAGCCAAAAACAGATTTGAGATTTAAAAGAGATCCAAAAGCAACTGTATCACCGATTCAATGCTTTGTAGCTAGTCAATGCGGTTATTGCTGTTCCTCACCCTAGGTGTGGAAGAGTTTGCTCATTATTACATTTGTTCTGTACTGGCTCAGAAAATAAAACCACTGTGCAAACTTAGACAACAGCTCTGTGCTTAACTGGTACCCGTCAGCTACCAAGACATTTTGCCAGTGTGCTGTTTAACTTGGGCAGCAACAACAATGAAAGAATGTGTTCATTCTGGAAGATAAAATAGTAAAAGATAATTATGGAAGGACACCCTTGAAAGTGTCCAAACCATTTATTATGCCTGTAGGAAATTAGCTTCTTAAATACCTTCTTTCTTTTAGTACTGGTAGATACAAAGAACACCCTCATGAAAAGCAGTCATGAAACACTGTATGTACTTCCTCATTAGGTAATTAGTGGGCTGATTGCTAGTCAACAACTGAATTTTCTGAACGTCACATAAGGACAAGAAGGGAATTCCAAAATGTATTTCATGCCAAATGTCAGGGCACCTGGGTGGCTCAGTCACTTGAGTGTCTGACTTTTGATTTCGGCTCAGGTCATGATCCCAGGGTTGTGGGCATGAGCTCCATGTTGGGCTCTGCACTGAGCTTGGAGTCTGCTTGGGATTCTCTCTCTCTCCCTCTGCCCTCCCCCTGCCTATTGCTTGCTCTAGCTCTCTCTCTCTCTCTCTAAGAAAAAGCAAAACAAAACAAAACAAATAAAAAAATGCAAAGTGTCTGCCAGTTTATATTTGAACTTTAAATATAATACTAAATTTTGATTAATTATTTCTTCCAGGATTTTATTTAAATTCTAGTTAGTTAACATACAGTGTAGTATTGGTTTCAGGCATAGAATTTAGTGATTCATCCCTTACTTACAACACCCAGTGCTCATTCCCTCCTTAATGCTCTTCACACACTTAGCCCATCGCCCAGCCCCCGCCCCTCCAGCAGCCCTCACTTTATTCTTTCTGTTTTCCTTTTATTAAGTAAACTCCATGCTCAACATGGGGCTTGAACTCATGACCCCACGATCAAGAGTCACATGCTCTACCAACTTAGCCAACCAGGCACCCCATAATGTTTAATTTTAAATGAGAATGATTGGGCTTCCTATTAGCTGAAGGTATGCGGGCAGTGTTATTCTGCTAAAATAAATTGTTTCTCCCTGATTATCTCAGTTTATTCCATTTTTACCAATTGTTTCATATACTGAAGATGAGTCAAATTAAAATACTGTTATAAAAGCTTCTTCGGTTGGCTGAAGAATATGCCATTTTTTCCACTGTAACCCGGATGCCCAGCCGAGTGCCTGGCACACACTAGGACTGCAGTAAGTGTCCGATCCATGGATGAATAAATTAAGGAATTTATGCTGGTCAGTTTCTTATTCTGCTAAATAAGCCTCAATAATTTCCTTAATATGTACTGTGTGATTCCATGACTGCTTAGTATGTCCTATCTAGATGGAATTTTGAAATGTATATCCCCAGGTGCTTTATGTCATTAAGATATTGAATCACACAGATAGTTTCTGGTATTAGGAGCCCAGAGGCCATAACATATTGAATCATCTTTGCTTTCACCTCCTCCCAAAAGTTCTATATTTGCTAACAGGTGGCTACGTAGGGAAAGCCCAAACTGATATGCTATAACGTGAGTAATTATTTGATGACTTAAATTCCATTTAACAACATTTACTCAACACCTCATATGTATCATGCTTTTTTTAGTGTTTATTTTTGAGAGAGAGTGTGAGTGGGGGAGGGGCACAGAGAGAGGGGGACAGAGGATCAGAACTGGGCTCCGTGCTGACAGCAGTGAGCCTGATGCGGGGCTCAAACTCACCAACCACAAGATCATGACCTGAGCTGAAGTCAGACGCTCACTTATCTGAGACACCCAGGCGCCTCCCAGGCGTTTCTCGTACATTTTATATCATTAAGTCACCTCAGAAGCCCATGAGGTTTATTTTATCATTCAGATGTGGGGGGAACATATTACTGAGGTCAAGAGACATTAATTCACTTGACTTACTAGGTAGCTGAATGGACAGCCAGTCCAAGATGCTGTTGTATCAAACTACCACGCTGGTCTGTCCCTCTTGGAAATGATTTAGTGTGGAGTTTGTTGTAGTAAAAAATGTTTGCAGTGTTTGGACATGAGTCTGAATCCCTGCTTTGCTGTTCGTTCTGTGACTTCGAGTAAATTACATAAACTTTTTCAGCCTCATTTTCTTTACCTTGACTAGCACAATTTAAGTGTCACGTAAATAGCATCTGTTACTATCTGTACTGTTAGGACCTTGTTTCATCATAAAGGATGGCTAACACATAAACAACATTGAAAAGCCTCCCCTCTATCCAGGTAGAGATTTGGATAGAGAGGGGGGATATTTCATAGTAGAGGTATAATATAGCACCTTGTATCTTCTCCCATTAAATTCTACATAAAAGTCTATAATTTGCCTGAAAGAAAGTAAGTGCATTGCAAATAATGTAAGTTAGCAGCACCGGAGTGGCTCAGTCGGTTAAGCAACTCATTTCAGCTCATGTCATGATCTTGCAGTCTGTGAGCCGTGTTGGGCTCCGTGCTGATGGCTCAGGGCCTGTAGCCTGCTTCTGATTCTGTGTCTCCCTCTCTCTCTCTGCCCCTCCACTGCTCATGCTCTCTCTCTCTCAAAAATAAATAAACATTATTTTTTTTTAAAAAAGAAAATAATGTAACTTAAAATGGGGAGAAGTTCATAAAAATTAGTAGTTGATGATTTTATGTTCTGAAAACACGTACACACTTCAAAGGGGGGAAAACAGTAAAAATGTACAGATTAAGTTATGAAATTCTACCACAAAACAAAGACATAGAAGCCAGCAAAGAATCTAGACCTTTGCTCTAAGAGATAAAAACAAAAAACCAAACAAAAACAAAGAGGGGCATCTGGCTGGGTTAGCTGGAGGAACATATGATTCTTGATCTTGGGGTTGTGAGTTCTAGGCCCACATTGGGCATAGAGGTTCCTTAAATAAATAAACTTAAAACGAAACAAAAGAAAATTAGCAAAGCAGGTGGTAAACAAAACCAATATGGGATTAAAAACATCGGGCGCCTGGGTGGCACAGTCGGTTAAGCGTCCGACTTCAGCCAGGTCACAATCTCACGGTCTGTGAGTTCGAGCCCCGCGTCAGGCTCTGGGGCTGATGGCTCGGAGCCTGGACCCTGTTTCCCATTCTGTGTCTCCCTCTCTCTCTGCCCCTCCCCCGTTCATGCTCTGTCTCTCTCTGTCCCAAAAATAAAAATAAAAACGTTGAAAAAAAAAAAAAACATCACCAGTGAGATAAAACTACTTTAGAAATTAAAGGTAGAACCACAGAATGGGAAATTAAATCAATTAAGTAGAAGATAAAGTCATGGCACACCTGAGAAATGTGGGCAGACATTAAAAAGATAGGACATATGATGCATGATGTAGGACCTAAAGGAAAAAGCACAGAAGTCTAAACTGGATATACTAGTTTCCAAAGCAACAGAATGTATGTCACATACTAAGTCGCTAAATACTTCCAAAGTGAAAAGAGGGATTGAGTTTCCAATTGGAGAGACATTATAGAGTGCCAATTTAAAAAATAATAATAATAAAAGCACAAACCAATACAAAGAGAATTATTCATTAAATTTACAAACATTAGGGGAATATTAGTAGATGGCATATATTGATAAGTGTGCAGTGTATAGAAATCAACTATTTTGATTGTTTGCCCTATAGAATATAGTGTGAAATATATCACTAAGTAATATACACATATGTAAGTAATAGTATATATAAGATAAATATGTATACATATATGTGTATATATACATATTTACATATGCATACACACACCAATATATTACTGAAATAAAATGATGTTATAGAAGTGAAAAGTTCACCTAAGTGTTTCTCCACAGATTCAAGACCACTTTCATTATTGAGTGGAAGCCTGCAGTATTGGTATGGAAACATGGGAATGATTACAATTAGTGATCTGGACTGCTTTTATAAACATACCATTCATTATATAAGCATCTAGGGGAACAAGTAAAATACTTAACAAACAAAAAGAAACTATAAATTAGGAATATCTTAAATATTAATGTTCAACAGGTCTGTATCATCTTAAGGAAAAGAAAGGTGAACATTCAACACACTACCCTTATGGACTGAATGTTTGTGTCTTCCCCAAATTCATGTGTTGGACCCGTTTCCCCAGAGTGATGGAATTAGGAGTTGGAACCTTGGGGGGTGGTTGGGATTAAATGGGATTAGTACCTTTGTTAGGGTCAAGAGGGATCTTATTTTCTTTGTTCTCTGCCATGTGAGGAGATAGGGAGAAGATGGCCATCTGCATGCAAACGAGGAAGCAAGCTTTCTCCAGACACTGGATATGCTGGCACCTGGTTCTGGGACTTCCAGCTTCCAGAACTGTGAGAAATAAATGTTTGTTTAAGCCACTCCATCTGTGGTATTTTGTTATAGCAGCCCACACTGACTGAGACAGCCACCAGAAGGAATCAGATACTGGCATCAAACAAGCCCACAACTTCTTCTGCCTGATCAACTATGGAGTCATGTAGTGACTTAGTAGAGGTGTTATCTGTGAAAGAAGAAAGACAACTCGTTTATAGTGACTAGAACATGAAGTAATTGGTAGTAACCTTTAATCCAGTGGGTCATGTGATCTACTTAAAGAAAACTAAGAAATTTTGAGTTTTGCTGGTGATCACACCATTTGTATTTCTACCCAGATCTGCTGTGCTTCTATCATATGCCTTGGAGAAAAGGTACAATGTTGTGCTTAGGAAATATTTTCTTGACTGCGTGAATGAAGGCTCCTAAGCAAGACCCATCTCTCCTGTGGATAACATTTCTGTTCCAAACTACATACGTTCATTCATCTTTGAATTCCTTGGAACACATTTACTTCTAGCACACGGTTAATTCAAGATCTAGTTATTGTAGTTGCATTGAAGTAGCCTCCTTAATAATAATGATATATTTATAAGTACCTTGTTTAGGAAAATGAAACAAAATGGAGATCTCACATATTTGAATTTTACAACATGAATTGTGTTGAAATCTAGGCTTGCTTCTTAGGGAAGAATTCCTTCTTTACTGTTAATGTAATCAACTTGAAATGTGCAATAGTAGTTTCAATGTGTGTAGTGTTAAGTTCCTCAGGGAACGATGATAAAAAAAACAATACATGAGGGGAAGCTAACAAACTTAGATTTGAATGCTGCTATTAATATTTTAGGAGAAATTTTGTTTTCAATGGTTTAATAGCATATCAGTTTAAAAAAAACATTTTTGAGTTTAAGCTTCTTTTTCTGTGGCAATGCGTTTCCAAAATATAAGCAAGTTTGAAAATATGTTGTCCAATTTTTCCAGAATATCTTTCATAAATTGAGGACTACTCCTGTTGGAAATATTGGATTTGAAGCATAATTTCCCATTTAATTGGATATTTTAGGATAATATGTTTCATAATATATATTACCTAGAAATGCTCCCTTAAATCTTATATTATTATTATTATTCAAGTTTACAAGTAAATGGTAGTACACTGAAGATTTTACAAATGAGTAAATTGAGGTTTGTCAAAGTTAACTTACTCAACACTCTTTAAGAATCAGCCTCAATCCCAAAATTTGTGCAGAATCACAAGAGACCCTGGAATAGCCAAGGCAGTCTTGAAAAAGATGAGGAAAACGGAGGTGTTAGAATTCAGGACTCCAGGTTATATCACAAAAATGTAGTAATCGAGACAGTATAGAACTGCAAAAAATAGACACATAAATTAATGGAACAGAATGGAAGGTAGAGATAAACTCACAGTTATATGGTCAATTAATCTTCAACACAGGAGGCAAGAATATACAGTGGGACAAAGTCTTCAGCAAATGATGTTGGGTAAACTGGACAGCAACATACAGAAGAATCAGTAAATTGAGGCTTAACTTTCAACGTCACTCCTTATCAGGGAAATACAAATCAAAACCACACTCAGATATCACCTCACGCCAGTCAGAGTGGCCAAAATGAACAAATCAGGAGACTATAGATGCTGGAGAGGATGTGGAGAAACGGGAACCCTCTTGCACCGTTGGTGGGAATGCAAATTGGTGGAGCCACTCTGGAAAACAGTGTGGAGGTTCCTCAGAAAATTAAAAATAGACCTACCCTATGACCCAGCAATAGCACTGCTAGGAATTTACCCAGGGATACAGGAGTACTGATGCATAGGGGCACTTGTACCCCAATGTTCATAGCAGCACTCTCAACAATAGCCAAATTATGGAAAGAGCCTAAATGTCCGTCAACTGATGAATGGATAAAGAAATTGTGATTTATATACACAATGGAGTACTACATGGCAATGAGAAAGAACGAAATATGGCCCTTTGTAGCAATGTGGATGGAACTGGAGAGTGTGATGCTAAGTGAAATAAGCCATACAGAGAAAGACAGATACCATCTGGTTTCACTCTTATGTGGATCCTGAGAAACTTAACAGAAACCCATGGGGGAGGGGAAGGAAGAAAAAAAAAAGAGGTTAGAGTGGGAGAGAGCCAAAGCATAAGAGACTCTTAAAACTGAGAACAAACTGAGGGTTGATGGGGTGTGGGAGGGAGGGGAGGGTGGGTGATGGGTATTGAGGAGGGCACCTTTTGGGATGAGCACTGGGTGTTGTATGGAAACCAATTTGACAATAAATTTCATATATTGAAAAAAAAATTGAGGCTTAACCAGGTTAACTTACTCAACTTTCAGCAGGGAAAAAATAATGGAAAAGCAGGAACCATTGTCAGATATTTCAGATTTTTGAGGTAGCATTCTCTTCTATGAATGAAAATGCTTGTTACCTTCTTTAAATTCTGCAGATTAAAATAATGATTATTTACACTATAACATATATATATATTTATGCTATTATATATACAGGTATGAACATTTTCTATGATTTATACTATGTTTTATATGCTTCACTGAATGTATTCAGTATGTTTTAATGCAAAACCTCTTATTTCTGCTGAATACTTATTGGCCAAAGATGTTTACAACCATATAATTCCTCCATATTTTTAGAAAATGTAATTAAAATATGTAATGTAAGCTTACACACACACACGCACACACGAACACACACACACACACACACACACACACACACACGAACACAGACTGGTTTTTACAGGAACAAAAGAATTCTAACACACAAGAAAATAGTTCCCAGTAAAAGAAAATAACGTTTAAAATATTTAAAGAAGTATATTAATATCTGCGTTATCTTCTGGAAGCTCTAGTGGGGAATGTGGTTCCTTGCTTTTTCCAGCTCCTAGATGCTGCCCACATTTTCAGTGGCTTCTCATTGCTCATAGGACAAAAATTTCATCTCTTTAAAGCCTGGTAAATCTTGTTTCTAGAATTTCATTCCTTCTGTGTGGTTTGTATCCTGACCTGTTAGTTTGGTGCCTCCGTTGTTCTTTTCAGTGCTCAGCTTTAATGTCACTTCTTCTAGAGACCTTGTGTGACCTTCTAAATAAAGATGACCTTGGCATTTGTAACCTCTGTCTACTTTTCCAGAATGGCGGGCATCAAGTTTACTTGGCCTCCACAGGATCATAGCCTATAGGGCATTGTCTAGCACAGTAGGATCACTCTGTATTTGTTTCAAAACTGGGTGAGTTAATGAAAGAATAAGTGAACATTTATTCTCCTTCAAGAGTATTTTTTCACCCAGTTGAATGAGTTTGTCAAAAGAGAGAAGTCACAAATGCGTGAGAAAATATGAGACTGCTAAGTAGAAATACAGTGTTTGGAAAGAGAATATTAGTGAGTTTCTTTCCTATGGGGCTAATGACATGAGTTTTCCTGTGTTGAGCCTCCTAATAATGAATACAGACGTTTAAACCATTATGGATGCAAAGGGCACCCAACTAGATATTGCTTACCCAGAGAGGCTTGGGCCATGCAAATGGGGAAAATGGAAAACCCACCTGCTTGGGTCCTAACATTATATCCTTTCCTTTCAATCATGCATACACTGGAGAAAGATGGTATTAAAATCTCATTTTGTAAATGACTGGTATTTATAATTCTTGCTTTCCTTGCTGGTTTACAATTTATCATCTTCCCATCCTGTTGAAAAATCAGCATTTCGTGTGGACAAAGATGTTTAAGTATGCTTCCATGTTGTAAATTAATTCTAAATACTTGTAAGATATCCTGAACAGAGATGAGTCTACAGATGACAAAGCAAACCAAAGAGAGAAATGCATCCTCACACAGCAAGACTCCAGTCCTCTGACACACTCTCATTGATCTAAGCCTCCTCTGATCTATTTTAGCAAGTAACATCTGTGTGCACAATTTAGCACCTAATTACTCAGTGACTTGTATCTGTAGCTGTTGCGTTTCCGGTTCATAAACTATTTTTTTCCAAATTCAGCTCTGTTACTAAAATTTCAACAGACTGATTAAAAAAATACAAACCCAATGGATGTATTAAAAGACAGTGAGAAATAATAGTGCTTAATAACTTTGAGGACTTTATTTGACTTGCTTGATGATTCCTGTTTGAGAAGGAAAACTCTTTGGGGAACAATTAATATTGAAAACTTGGCTGTGAATAAAGAGGGCTAGAATCTCGGAGAGACTCAGGAAAGCACAGCCTTCTGAAGGTGTGATCACCTGGTATGTTGTCATGCAGCAGGTGGACAGGCTTCCCTGTGGTCCACCAGCAAGGATGGAGGAAACAAAACAACAAACTCACATCTTTTATTATATTTCTTATCAGTCAATTTAAAATAAATACTGGAGGGGCACCCAGGTGGCTCAGTTGGTTAAGCACTTGACTCTCGGTTTCGGCTCGGGTCATGATCTCATGGTTCATGGGGTAGAGCCCTGCATCCGGCTCTGCGCTGACAATGCGGAGCCTGCTTGGGATTCTCTCTTCATCTCTCTCTGCCCTTCCCCTAGTTACACTCTCTCTCACTCTCTTTCTCAAATAGTCTTTTAAATAAGCAGAGTCAAGGTAAAACTAACACTATTTCGTTGAAAACTTCCTCAAGGGAAGTAAAATCTAGGAATAACCCTAGTGTTTGAAGAAAAACATTTGCAAATGATTTTATGGGTATGTGGAGCCAGTAGGTTTGGCTGATGGATTGACTATTCTTAGTTTGCCAGGCCGCTGCAATAGAGTACTGCATACTAGGTGACTTCAAACACCAGAAACTTAATTTCTCATGGTTTTGGAAACTAGAAGTCTGAGATCAAGGTGTCAGTGGGGCTGTGCTCCCTCTGAAGTGCCAGGGAAGGTTGTCTTCCAGGCCTCTTTTCCCAGCTGCTGGTAGTTCCTTGGCTGGCAGCAGAACGATCCCAGTGTTCACATGGCATTGTCCCCGTGTGTGTGTGTCTATGCCCAATTTCCCCTTTTTGTAAGGGCCCCAGTCATATTGCATTGGAGGCTCACCCTACTTCAGTATGACTCCATCTTAACTAATGACACCTCACTCGATTCTATTTTCAGAGAAGGCCATATGCTGAGATATTGAGGGGGACACAGTTTAACCCATAACCAATCCTGTGTGTGAAATAAGAGTCAAGAATGAGTCCAGAGTTTTCAGACTGGGCAAATAGAAGAATGGAATTGCCATTCATGGGAAATAGGTGACAGAGAGGAGCTGGTGTATGGGGAAGATCAGATATGGTGCCCCGGAAGGATGGATTTCGATGGGTCCTTGTGAAGGGTGTATGTTTAGAGTGAGGATCAAGGGTGTATGTTTAAAGTGAGGATCACCAATAAAACAAGAAATCACAAAATAGTTATCTAAATCTCTAGCTTTCAAAATTTATATCAATAGCTCAGCATGTGGAAAAATATATATTGATTGCATAAGATAATTTTTAACTACCCAAAGCATTTGTAGTTTTTCTTAAAATGCGTCATGGGGGGGCACCTGGGTGGCGCAGTCGGTTAAGCATCCGACTTCAGCCAGGTCACGATCTCGCGGTCCGGGAGTTCGAGCCCCGCGTCGGGCTCTGGGCTGATGGCTCAGAGCCTGGAGCCTGTTTCCGATTCTGTGTCTCCCTCTCTCTCTGCCCCTCCCCCGTTCATGCTCTGTCTCTCTCTGTCCCAAAAATAAATAAACGTTGAAAAAAAATTAAAAAAAAAAATAAAATGCGTCGTGGGTTCATCACGGTATGTGTCAAAGAGTTCTGCAAATGTGGACTTTTTTCCCCCTAAATAAATGTAGCTTAGGCATTTTATCCGAGTTAGTTTATCATTTCAAGTCTTTGTTGGCAAGAGTTTGCTGGCTGTGAATGGGATCTGGCCAGGAAGCTTTCCTTAGGGAATGAGGAAATGGAAGCACAATAGAAGCATTGTACACTGCTAGAATATTCTTCTTTTAAGAGGACATTGCTGTTTTATTGGTGGAAGTAACCATGGAATTTGATAATTAAAAGAAAGAATAAGCAAAATTCCAGGCGACAAGAAGTGAGAATTTTATAAAAAGCCATGTCAAGCATGAATAATATCTTGAATACTCAATTCATTGGCCTTGATATGCTTCCTCTTAGACCCCTGCTGTAATTATATTTAAATTTATGAAAGCTTTCACGCTTGTACAAAAATATACAGGGAAGAAGTGTCTATGGACTTTTTCTTATAGTCGCATACCGTGTGATAATAAAATATTCATGTTTCCATTGAGTTAACCAATATTTTTGAATTGTTTAAAAATGGAAAGAAAAACACATGTCAGAACTAATTTGATAGTAACAAGTTTGTGCTAATAATCATTAATGATGGATTTTAATGGATACACATTTAGATAGTTAAAAAATATCTGCATATATGTTTTAAAGAAAATTGAATCTTGGTATTTAAACCAATCAGCATTACCCTACAATTTTTGAGGGTAGAACTTGCAATAATTATCATCAGTCCTTCCTAACTATGTGATTAGAGCATTGAGGTTGGCAGGAGTCCTGTCATTTAAATTGATTATCATTGGAGAATAAAAACTTTGAGACCGCATGGTCTGGAGAAGAGAAAACTGATGGTGAGAAATTCTGGTTTCATTCCCAGATTTAGAATTGCTTCATCATATGACTTGGAGAGTAAGTCAATTAATTCTATTTGTAGAATGTTAAGTGCAGCCACCCACTTCTTATCATTGCTGTTCACATCTTTGATCCCGTTTGACCAGAGTGAAACCCAGCATGACTACATTTTGCTCATCTAGAGTTTCTGATCAGGGATAATCATGATCAGTTTAGCTCTTGTCATCAATTATAAAATAGAGAGTGATGAGGAAGATGCAGTTGTGAAAGTTGACATTGACACTATTAAGAAGTTACATCTAAGAAAGTTTGGCAGTAATGAATGGATGAGACAAATGGGAGTTACAAGGCAAGGGAGTCCCAGTGCCCAGGATGCTTTTTCATGAACTGTTTTTGTGACAAAGTTAATTGGAGATTATGAACTGTTCGGGGTTACTATGCCCCAAGAAGTTGTGTTTCTTTGGCAACATTTGTTAAACCCATTATCAAATATATTCTAGCAGTTAAAATGGTACCCTTAACTGCTTACTCTTAACTAAAGAAAGATTATGTTAAAGAAATTTAATTTTATATAAACAATACGGGACCCCACTGCCTACACCAGAAATGAAAGTATAGCTCAGCTTCACTTTTAAGCACTGGAGCAAAAATCATATGTAAAATTCAATTAGCTAATTATAAAATAATCACAGAAAAGTGAGTTTTGTTTCAGATATGCAAGGATGGCTTAGTGTTAAAAAACTTGTTAATGAAATCTAGTATATTAATATTAATGAGAAGAAAAGCCTATGGCCATCTCCACAGATGTCCAACATCCACTTGAAAAAGTATCCAATCATAATTAAAGGAGAATTCTCTTATAGCTTCCAATTATGGAATGAATAAGTTACAGGCGTAAAAGGCACAGCATAGGGAATATGGTCAGTGGTATTGTAAAAGGGTTCTGTGGTGACGGACGGTAGCTACACTGAGATAAGCACAGCGTAACACGTAGGCAGGTTGAGTTACTATGTTGCACACCTGAAACCAACGTAGCGTTGGGTGTCAACTATGCTCAAATTAAAAAAATAAAATAAAAATAAATAAATACAAGTTAAAAAATCTCTTAACAGAACACAGAAGGAGTGTTCTTCAATTTCTCAGGGAGTTACCAGTCAGGTATATCATATTTAGAAGCTTTATCAATATTAAAAACACTTCAAAAAAATGGAATTTTATGCATTATGTCATCTATAATATTTAAAATTATACTTGGGATACTAGGCAATGCTAAGCATCATAAAAGCGGAGAGAAAAGCAAGAGACATGCCATTATTTGTAGACTTCACAATTATATACCCAAAATACACAGGAGAATAACATCAAGCTGTTATAACTCATAAAATGAGTCCGTTATCCAGATATAATCTCAAAACACAAAATTCCATAGCTTTCCTTTATACCAGCCATAAATAATTAGAAAATGTAAAAAGAAATGCAATCCAACCTATAAAAACAATAAAATGATAAGATACATAGGGTAAAATCCTAACAAAAATATGCAAAATGTTTTGGGAGAATACTAAATTTTATATAAGTTCAAAATGACCAGAGGAAAAAGAGACACATATCAAGCTCATGAACGAGAAGGTTCACTATAGAAGCCTTGAATTTGAAGGAGAGGACTCCTCCCAATATGCTCATTTAATGATCTTGCATTCAAAGATTCCAATGAGATTTTTCAGGAGTGGCAAAAAATTGATTCAGTAAATCACATGTAAATATAAATGACCAACACAGCACAAGACAATTAACAGGAAGATTACAAGAACAATAACACAAAGCATGCACAGGCACTATGTTCTTTTTAAATGCTGATTTAATTATTTTGAGAGAGAGGGAGAGTGGACACGCAGGGGAGGAGCAGAGAGAGAGGGAAAGAGAGAAGCCCAAGCAGGCTCCACTCCACACTCAGCACAGAGCCCAATGCAGGGTTTGATCCCCCATGACCGTGAGATCATGACATGGACCAAAATAAAGAGTTGGATGCTTAACTGACTGGGCTACCCAGATGTCCCCATGCTGTTTGTTTTTTTTTAAACATGAATTACCTTAAGTTCTTAAGACAATAATATAAGGACTAGAAGTAGACTCCTACTTGGATAAGAATTTCATATTTGGGAGGGATATATAGAACTTTTTAGTCCTAACTTTTCGGTCAGTGCAATTGTCTGAATGTTATATCCTTGGCTGTCTATATGGAAAATGAAGTACAATTAGATTTCTGTCTATACACCACAAACAAATTCTGTGTTGAATAAGGGTCTACATGCTTTAAGAGTATAAAAATTAGGTAAAGTTATGGAAATGTTTATTCATGTTGCATATTTAATGTCTTTATGGACAACAAAATAAAGTATTGAGAAATTTTCCCATATTAATCCTTAAATCTTCTGGAGAAAAAAAGTCTTCATAGCTAAGGTTAAAAGTCAAGGGATATGCAAAATAAAGTAACAGTGAGATAGTACTGCACATCTATTAGAATGGCCAAAATCCAGAATATTGTAACACCAAATTGTGGTGAAGATGTAAAACTGGAAATCTTTTTTATTGCCCATGGGAATGCAACACGGTACAGCCACTTTGGAAGACAGGTCGGTGGTTTCTTCCAAAAGTCAGCACTCTCTTACCCTGTGAACCAACAGCTGTTCTCCTTCACGCTCACACAAAGGAGTTGAAAATTTATCTCCACGGAAAAACCTGCACACAGTTGTTTGTAGCAATTTTGTTTATAATTGCCCAAACTTGGAAGCAACCAAGGTGTCCTTCAGTAGGTGGATGGATAAACTATGGTCCATCCAGACAATGGAACAATATTCAGCACTAAACAGGAATGAGCTATCGAGCCATGAAAAGAGATGGGGTAAACGTAAAAGCACATTGCTAAGTGAAAGAAGCCAATCTGAGAAGGCAACGTGCTGAATGATTCCAGCTATATGAAAAGGCAAAAACTATGGGGACAGTAGAAAGATCAGGGATTGTCAGGGGCTTAACGGGGGAGTAGGAATGAATCAGTGGAGCATTGAAGACTCAAAGGGCAGTGAAAATAGTCTGTATGAGATCATAATAATGGGTACGTATAATTAAGTATTTGTCCAAACCCAGTGAATATACAACACCCAGGGTGAACTGTAAGGTTATCTGTGGACTTCGGGTGATTTTGATATGTTGATCTAGATTCAAGCATTGTCACAAATGTACTACTTCGGTGGGGGATATGGATAAAGGGAGAATGTACTTGTGTAAAGCAGGGAGTATATAGGAAATCTCAATACCTTTCCCTCATTTTTACTGCAAACCTAATAAAACTGCTCTAAAAAAGTAAATGTTTAATTTAAAAAAAAAGCTAAGGATGGATGGGAACACACACCTATAGAAGCAAACAGTAAATACCATGAATATGTAAAGAAGTCACATGAGTGAATTTTCAAAAGTCATACATACTAACGTCCCAAATTTTGAAGAGGAAAGAAAACGGAAATGGACGATATACGTAAGACGAGATGTTCAACCTTGCTTACATTCATAAAGTACAAATTAGAAAGACATACTGTTTTCAGGCATCAGATTGGCAATAATTAATGTTGGATAATATAAGGGTTAGCTGTACGTGTGGGAACCTTGGGATTCAAAGTGGAGAATAGCCATCTGGGAGGGCACTTTGGCAATATTATTTGAAATTTGACATCAGCATTACTCATCCTCCAGCAATTTCCTAGAGCAGATCAGTGATTCTAATAGTGCATCTCTATTCTGGTAGCATCATCATCACCTGGGACTATGTTAGAAATGCAAAGCAGGTCTCCCAGGTGATCCAAATGCCAAAATTTGACAATCACCATTATGACCATTGTTAGGTAACTAAGGGATGACAGAACCGTGCGTTGAAACGCTGTGCTACAATTAAGAAAATATGGGATAGATCCTATGCCTCGCCACACCAAAATATATTGTCAATAAAGCAAGCTACAGAACAGGACGTGATAGAATAGCCATTTATGTAAGTGGTTCAGATAAGACTTGAGTCTTACCTGAAATGACTCCAGTTGTTACAAAGGAGAAAGTATTACTTGCCATATACACACACTGAAATGAACGGTAACGAAAGGTCTTGCTAGAATGACCTGCAAGTGTAGACCAAATGGAGCCATCATTGCCAGGCGGGCCATGTCTGGCATGGTTTCCAAACTGGGGTATGCCTATGCCATCGAGTGCATGTTGGGCTCTTGGAGAATATATTAGCTCTACTATACTGCTTGTGTGTGCAGTTTTTACACCCCAAACCAGAAAAAGTAGAACTTTATTAGTTTTAGTTATGGATTGACATAGGAGCCTTCACTCTTTCTATACATCTGATGGCCATATGAGATTCGTAGTGAGCATATAAACTGAAGAAGTTGGGATTCTGTAATGCAACCATGTGCCTCGGTCGTTGTCCATTGTCAGTCCATTGTCTTCAATTTATTCAGTTTAAATGGTGTCATAGAACATGTTCCTTTAACGTTACTGAAACTTAATGATACTTTGTAATGGTGACTGAGATTAAAAAATTATATCCAATAAATGTGAACAGCTTAAACTATCACTAGTGGAAAAAAATGCAGAACTTAGGGACTAAAAAGGTTTCAAATTTTCCTCATTTTTTTCTGTGATGACAGGTGGCTCTCCACAATATGCTACATATTTGAAAATATATTTGAAACGAAAACACATTTTAAAAGGTGGATATTTAAAGGTGGCCTTTAAAAATCAAGAGTAAGTTAACTGCTTTTATAAATGAATTATGCACTAAAAAGAACATTTTGAATGTTTGAAAGAGCTTGGAATATGTGATTAGTCATTATGTGACGTTGTTGCTAAAATCATGTAAGCCATTGTGTATTTTTTCATATTTGCTTACTTAACAAATCCTGAAAAATCAATGTTGTAAACATTTTTTGATTACTCGCACAGTTTCTTTCTTTCTTTCTTTCTTTTTTTTTTTGATTTGGGCCCAGTTGGCTCCAAAATATTAACATGAAACAACTGGACAATTGCACGACTGGAGTGGAAATAAACATTACTACCTCCGGTTCAACAAAATATTCCTTAATAATAATTAACTTTGGTCAATTACAAATGTAGTTTGTCAAGCATGTGCAAAAAGGTAGCACCCCATCTCTGACTGTGGCATGGTTTCCTCCTTCTTTGCTGTTCAGCTCTGTATCTGCTACCTATGAAATTCATCCCTACGATTCTCTATTTAGTTTTCCAAAAGCTGCCTTTTGCCTTCCTTGCCTATCCTGCTCATGCTTCTCTCATTCTGGCTGACTTTGTGGAAGTTGTAAAAAGGGTATTGCTGTCCTGTGCATAAATCCAGTCCAAGGAGTTGTTTCACAGTGACCATGGTCACCTGTTAGGGCTTCCGAAGTGCTTGTTTCATGTGCATTTGTTACAGGGTGCAGTCATCATTCTTCACAAAGCTTATTTCATTCAGGTTTTCAACAAACACAAATACCTAAGGTGAACAAAATATAATTCCTCAAAGAACTGCTGAATTAGGGAGAAAACAGGTAAAACAAGTGATGCGGAGAGTCTCGGACCATATGGCTTATCTGAGCAGCCAGAAGGATAAAGGAATTAAAGAAAGGTTTCAGCAGGGGTAGTATTGGCCAGGAGGAAACAGAGGACATTCTAGGAACAAGTAAAGGCAGGAAAATGTAGAACAATATAGTTTTGAGGTAAAATTACTACAGTTTGCTTTGCTTTGGTAGAAAGCCTGTCAGCAGTTGATGGAATCTCTCCTAGGAAAATTTTTTATTACTAAATTATAAATTTATGGTTCTTAGCATGGGCTATGCATCAAAGTTGTCTGGGACCTAACCCAAGACTACTGAAACAGGACTTCAGGTTGGGACCTCAAGCACTGTATGTTTTTTTTTTTTTTACAAGATCAGTTAATTTTGAGGGGCTGAGAAATTTGTGCACAACGTGTCAGTATTTAATATTCTTTTGATGTTGCAAGGCCTTGCAACAGTGATGTTTATCTATTTCATTAGGTATCTGCTGCATCGAAAGCAATACTCTCATAGATTTAAGCAGAGTCCTTAGGGTTCTTAGCACTGTCTCAAACATAAAGTTATAAAGTAAGGGAATAACTTTAATAACAGATTGTGAAAATTCTGAATACTGTGCTAAATTATTTAACATTTTAATTGGTTAAAAAGGTGGATAATCATTGAGCAGAACTAACTACATGTAAAAATTAGTTGTGGCCAATGGAACATTCTCCATGATAGATCACGTTAGCTCACAAACAAGCCTCAGTTCAAAAAGGTTGAAATCCTATCAAGCGTGTTTTCTAATAACCACAATGTTATGAAACTAGAAATCAATTACATGAAGAGAACTGGAAAAAAACACAAATGCGTGGACATTAAACAGCATGCTACTGAACAACAGCTGGGTTATTGAAAAAATCAAAGGGAAAAAACATACTTAGAAACAAAGTGGAAACAGAAAGCCAATGGTGGAATCTGTGGGATGCAGCAAAGGTGGTTCTGAGAGGGACATTCTTAGCAATACAGGCCTACCTCCAGAATGAAGAAGCATCTCAAAAACTCTAACTTTACACTTAAAGGAACTAAAAAAGAAGATCATAAACAAAGCTTAAAGTTAGTAGAAGGAAGGAAATAAGAAAGATCAGAATGGAAAGAAATGAAATAAAGACTAAAAACACAATAGAAAAGATCGATGAGACCAAGAGGTAGTTTCTTGAAAACATAAACAAAATTGCACACTTTTAGCTAGACTCACCAAAGAAAAAGAAGTTTCAAAAGAATAAAATCCAAAATGAAGGTACGACTAATACCACAGAAATACAAAGGATTATGAGACTAGTGTCAACAATTATATACTAACAATTGGACAATCTCGAAGAAATGGATATATTCCTAAAAAATGGACTATCTATGTAAGACTGAATCATGAAGAAATAGGAAGTCTGAAAGGACTGATTACTATTAAGGAGACTGAATCAGTAATCAAAAGCCTCCCAACAAACAGAAGCCCAAGACCAGATGGCTTCATTGGTAAATTCTACCAAACATTCAAAAAAGATTTAACACCCATACTCAAATTATTCCAAAAAGTTGAAGAGGAAGGAATGCTTTTAAACTCATTTTACAAGTCCAGTCTTTATCCTGAAACCAAAAGCAGACAAAAACACCACACAAAAAGAAAGAAAATGATAAACAATATCCTTGATTAGCATTGATATAAAAATGCACAATAAAATATTAGCAAACTGAATTCAACAATATATTAAAAGGATCATATGCCACATTCAAGTGGGATTTATATCAGGGATGGAAGGATAGTTTATTTCTACAAATCAGTGTGATACACCACTTTAACAGAATGAAGGATTAAAGTCATATAATCATCTCAATAGATGCAGAAAAAGCATATGGCAAAATTCAAAATCCATTTATCATAATAACTCTCAACAAAATAGGTATAGAGGGAATGTACCCTTAATATAATAAAAACCATATATGGCAAACCCACAGCTAATATCATACTCAAGGGTGAAAATCTGAAAGCTTTTTCTCTGAGATCAGAATAAGACAAGGATGCCCACTCTCTTCACTTTCTTACTGATGGGAATCCTAGGTACTGCAATTAGGCAAGGAAAGGAAATAAAAGGCACTCACATTGGAAAGAAAGAGGTGGAACTGTCACTGTTTACAGATGACATGTTACTGTATACAGAAAACCCTAAAGACCACCCCAAAACTGTTAGAACTAATAAGTGAATTCAATAAAGTGGCAGGATACAGAGTTAATATACAAAAAGCTGTTGTGTTCCTCTACACCAATAACAAAATATGACAGAAATCAAGGGAATAACAGCACATACAATTGCATCAGAAAGAGTAAAATATCTAGAATAAATTTAACCAAGAAGGTGAAAGATTTGTACACTGAAAACTGTGAGACATTGATGAAA
Organism: Prionailurus bengalensis; assembly: GCF_016509475.1. Taxonomy (NCBI): domain Eukaryota; kingdom Metazoa; phylum Chordata; class Mammalia; order Carnivora; family Felidae; genus Prionailurus; species Prionailurus bengalensis. The sequence continues at coordinate 231,336,849 of NC_057343.1, forward strand.
GGAACTGAAGAAGACACAAATAAGTGGAAAGATATTCCCTGTTCATGGACTGGAAAAATTAATATTGTGAAGATGTCGATACTACCCAAAGGAGTGTACAGATTCAAAGGAATCCTCATCAAACTTCCAATGGCATTTTTTTGCAGAATAGAACAAATGATTCTAAAATTAGCATGAAACCACAAAGACACCAAATAGATAAAGCACTCTTGAGAAAGAGGGACACGGTTAGAGGAACCACGCTCTCAGATTTCATACTGTACTACAAAGATGTATTAATCAAAACAGTATGGTGTTGGTATAACAACAGACCCATAGATCAATGGAACAGAATATAAAGGCCAGAAATAAACCGATACATAGGTGCTCAATTAGTTATGATAAGGAAGCCAAGAATATGCAATGGGGAAGAGAAAATTTCTTCAATAAATGGTGTTGAGAAAACTGGGAAGCTACAAGGAAAATAATGAAATTGCACCAGCATCTTATACCACTCTGGATAACAGAATGGAGTTCCCCAGAAAGTTAAAAATAGAACTACCCTACAGTCCATCATTGCACTACTCGGTATTTACCCAAAGAATGCAAAAATACTAATTCAAAGAGCTACATGCACCCCAATGTTTACAGCAACATTATGTAGAGTAGCCAAAATATGGGAACAGCCCAAGTGCCTGTCAACTGATGACTAGATAAGGAAGATGTGGTCTATACATACAATGGAGTTTTACTCAGCCATAAAAAAGAATGAAGTCTTGCCATTTACCAAGATGTGGATGGAGCTGGAGGGTATTATGCTAAGTGAAGTCAGTCAGAAAAAGCCAAATACCTTATGATTTCACTCATATGTGGAGTTTAAGAAACAAACAAGCAAAGGACAGACTCTTAACTATAGAGAGCAAACTGATGGTTACCGGGGGGACCGGGGGGAAGGGATAGGGTAAAGTAGGGAATGGAGATTAAGTATTGCAATTGCTGTGATAAACTCTGGGTGTTGTATGGAAGTGTTGAATCACTGTATTGTACACCTGAAGCTAATATTACACTGTATGTTAAGTAACTGAAATTTAAATAAAAACTTAAAACAAAAGGCAACTTACTGAATGGGAGAAGGTATTGGTAGGTCATATATCAATAGGGGGTTAATACTGAACATATATATGGAACACATACAACTCAATAAGAAAAACAACAAATAATTTGATTTAAAAATGGGCAGAGGATCTGAACAGGTGTTTTTCCAAAGAACACATACAGATAGCCAATATGCACATGAAAAGGTGCTCAACATCCTTAACCATCATGAGAGAAATGCAAGTCAAAACTACAAATGGATATCGTCTTATACCTGCCCCGGTGGCTATTATCAGAAAGACAAGATATAACAAGTGTTGGTGAGGAGGTGGAGAAAAGGGAATCCTCATGTTCCATTGGTAAGAATACAAGTTGGTATAGCCACTAGTAAAAACAGTATGGAGGCTTCTCAGTCACTAAATTCTACATCTGAAACTAATCTTATACTGTGTGTTAACTAACTGGCATTTAAATAAAAATTTAAAGAAAAATGAACAAAATGTCCCCTCAAAATAGAAGTATTATCTGATCAAGCAATTTCATTCCTGGATATCTATCAAGAAAAGGAAAATGCTAATTTAAAAAGACATATGCATGGCTACATTCATTGCAACATTGTTTATTAGGCAAGATATGGAAACAGTGTAAGTGTTCATGGATGGATATACACAATGGAATATTACTCAGCCAAAAAAAAATGAAATTTTGCCATTTGCAACAACATGGATGGATCTAGAGGGTATTATGTTAAGTGAAATAAGTCAGAGAAAGACAAATACTGCATGATTTCACTTGTATGTGGAATCTAAAAAATCAAAACAATTAAAACCCAGACATAGAGATAAAGAAAGCAAATTGTTAATAGCCAGAACAGAGGTGAACAGGGAAAGGGTGGGTAATGGGTAAAGGAGATTAAAAAAAAAAAATACAGACTTTCACTGGGCACCTGGGTGGCTCAGTCTCTTAAGCCTCTGACTTCAGTACAGGTCATGATCCCACGGTTCATGGGTTTAAACCCCGTATTGGGCTCTGTGCTGACAGCTCAGAGCCTAGAGCCTGCCTCAGATTCTGTGTCTCCCTCTCTTTCTGTCCCTCCCCCATTCACACTCTGTTTCTCTCTCTCACTCTTCTCTCAAAAATAAATAAACATCAAAGAAAAAAAATTTTAAAGTACAGACTTACACTCATATATTAAATAAGGCATAGGATGTAATGTATAGCATGGGAACTATAATCGATAATATTAATCTCGTGTGATGAGAGATGGTAGTTAGACTTATACAAAGGTCAAATCACTATGTTGTACCCCTAGAACTAATGTAATATTGTATCTTAACCATACTTCAATTAAAAAAAAAACTAGATGTGGGCGTCAGCTAATGATGACCTCAGCTTCGAAATCTTCTGAAAAATACTTTTATTTTTATTTATTTTTTAAAAATTTTTTTAACGTTTATTGATTTTTGAGACAGAGAGAGACAGAACATGAATGGGAGAGGGTCAGAGAGAGAGGGGAGACACAGAATGTGAAACAGGCTCCAGGCTCTGAGCAGTCAGCACAGAGCCCGACACGGGGCTTGAACTCACGGACCGAGAAATCATGACCTGAGCCGAAGTCGGACGCTTAACCGACTGAGCCACCCAGGCTCCCCTGAAAAATACTTTTAAATATGGTTTGGATAAGAGAAATATTAGATTTTCCTCATATCTTCTTCAAAAGCAGTAAACTTGAAGTTCTACAGATGAATATCTACTGTGTATTTGTTGGGAAATCAGTCATTAATTGATAGAATTCTTTGTAGTTTAGTGTAAAAGTACATTAAAGATGATTGAACACATTCTCAATAGGAATTGGAAATAAAAATATTCCCCCAACAAAACTCAACTGTGTTTTAGGATTTGCTTTCACTTTTCTTATGGCAAGTCACAAGATATCTGCGTAAAATAATCTTCCTATAAATAGTCTTCCTGACTCATCTTACAACTAGAGTCTATATTGTGTGGGCATGTGCACACATGCTTGCACACACACTTGCACACACACACTGAGAGCCCTTTATTAAGTGATGGAAATTTGTGCTAAATCCAATGATTTCTAATATAAACAGTCAAAAATGTTAAGTGGAGTTTCAATAATCCTTTATGTTAATTAAAAATCTTAAGACGCTCCAAATCCAGCCTTGTAAGAAGGAAAAAGTAAACCTCACAAATACTCTGCATAATTAGATCGATTACAGATGAGATTAGAAATGTCATCACTGGGGAGCCTATTTCTTAGTGCGACTGTGGTGGCTAAGTAGTGGCATATAAATGAGTCCCTAGAAAAGTGGCTGAATTAAATGAATAAATAATGTGTAATAAGTCATGAGTTACTGGTTATTAGTATTGTTTCACTTATTTTACTTATGGTTTATGTTCATTCTCAAATCTTTTTCTGAGTTGGTATTACAGTTGGAAACGTTTAGCATGTCTAAACTCTCAAGAGACTTTTTAAGCTAGGTGTACATATGCATAACAATTTTGCTTAGCTCTATTTAACCAGAACAGTGTGTAAAGATATCATTGTCTAATTTAAGAAGCATTATTAGTGTTAATAAAGACTTGCATTTTGTTAAAAAAAATCAAGGTCTTTAATAACTTGCCTACTGTTGCATAGTCCAAAAGTCCTATGTTAGGATCATGGGATCATTCCATCCATCACATTCCACAAATTGATATCTGATTTCACCTCTGGAGGATAACTATGTTTTTGTTCTGATGTGACTTTAGTGTTTTAGCTATTTTGCATCTCTGTGGTGGCTAAGCATTAGGAGGGTGAAAATTCTCTTCCTCTGGCATTTTCATGATCTGACTTCTGACTCCTGATTTTTTTCTGATACTTAGAGAAAATGAAATTATTGTGCAATAATAAATATTGGGATACACCCTAAAAATATCACTGAGAGTCTCAAGCTCATTATATTAGCACACTGTGAGAATGTTGAACAATTGAAGATAAATGTTTATGCACAGAAGTTATTTAGGAAAATATACCCAACTTAGAAGGAGAGAGATTTTGAGGAATTCTTCATTTTTACTTTAGTGTAAACTACTTTTCCTTAATGGCCCCAGGATAGTATTATTTCATTTATTAAGCACTTAAAAATTATTTTCAGGGTGCCTGCGTGGCTCAGCTGGTAGAGAGACCAACTCTTGATTTTGGCTCAGGTCATGATCCCAGGATCGTGAGCTCGAGTCCCAGGTTGGGCTCTGCTTTGAACATGGAGCCTACTTAAGATATTCTCTCTCTCTTTCTCTCTCTCTCTCTCTCTCTCTCTCTCTCTCTCTCTCTCTCTCTCTCTCTCCCTTCTTCCGCCCTGTCCCCCCACCCACATGCTCTTTCTCTCTCTCCCAAATTAAAAAAAATCACATTATTTATTACAAAAATTTTTATTAGTACACATTTTCCATTTCTCTGTTATTTTTCAATTGTCTCTGACTTCCATGAACATTTGTTTAATGTTCTGTATGTTTTCAGGTGTGTCAACTCTTTTTTTTAATGTTTATTTCTAGTTAGTTAATAGTGTTATATTAGTTTCAGGTGCACAATATAGTAATTCAGGACTTCCATACATCACCCTGTGCTCATCTCAACAAGAATCCCCATCACCTATTTCACCCATCCGCCCCCCCCCCCCACCTCGTCTGTGGTAACCATCAGTTTGTTCTCTGTATTTAAGAGTCTGTTTCTTTCTTTTTTTGAAATGTATTTATTTTGAGAGAGTATGCACAGGGGAGGGACAGAGCAAAAGGGAGAGAGAGAATTTCAAGCAGGCTCCGTGCTGTCAGCACAGAGCCCAACATGGGGCTCCATCACCCGAATCATGAGATCACGACCTGAGCCAACATCAAGAATTGGATGCTTACCCTAGTGAGCCACCCAGGTGCCCCAAAAGTCTGTTTCATCACTTGTCTCTCTCTTATTTTTTCCCCTTTGCTCATTTGTTTTGTTTCTTAAATTCCACATGAGTGAAATAATATGGTATTTGTCTTTTCTCTGACTTGTCTCACTTAGCATTATCGTCTCTAGCTCCATCCATGCCATTGAAAATGGTGAGATTTCATTCTTTTTATGGTTGAATAATATTCCATTGTATATTTATATACCACATCTTCTATGTCAACTGATGGACACTTGAGCTGTTTTCATAGCTTGGCTATTGTAAATAATTCTTCTGTAAACATTGGGGTGCACGTATCCCTTTGAATTAGTATTTTTGTATCCTGTGGGTAAATACCTAGTAGTGCGATTACTGGATCATAAGGTAGTTCTATTTTTAATTTTCTGAGGAGCGTCCATACTGTTCTCCAGAGTGGCTGCCTCGGTTTGCATTCCCACCAACAGTGCACAAGGGTTCCTTTTCCTCCACATCCTCGCTGACCCCTGTTATCTCTTGGGTTGTTGATTTTCGCCATTCCGATGGGTGCGAGGTGATAGCTCATTGTAGTTTTGATTTGTATTTCCCTGATGATAAGACATCTTGTGTCTGTGGGCCATCTGGCTGTCTTCTTTGGAGTAATGTCTGTTCATATCTTCTGCTCATTGTCGGCTCTTATCGTCATTTTGCCATAGGTTATGTCATTTTCAACAAGGCGACAATAAATGTTATAGTATCAACTCTGTATGTATCCACTGATCCCAAAAAGAAAGTCTACAGGATCCCCAGGGTTTTCTGTAAGCTATTGTCTTTTCTGTTCTGCTTAAAAGGAGCAGTTTTGTGGAAGTGGTATGCAGTCTGTCTACGGAACATGCCTGTGGCGCCCTGCTGAGGGGCTGCACAAATCTCCTGTCTTAATCTTCCAGCTTCTCTGAGAGTTCCGTGTCTTGGGGGGGAGGGGGCAGGGAGAGCCATCACACAGGAAGTCCTGGTACCAGGACGGTAACACTGGCGTTCAGGGTCTTCCCTGTCTATGGTGGCCCTGGGAAGGAAACGAAGAATCCTCTGAGCAATAGGGCAGGACAATGGTTTGTTAGAAATAGAACAGAAGACATAATTGCAGGTGGCAAATGAGAAGAGTCACCAAGACGAAATAATAGTGCATATTTGCCAGTTCCTAGTGGAGGTCATGACTGGATCTGCAGTATACTTGATATGTGCCTGTGGTGGGGGAGAAACTTCTTTCCCTGGACCTCTCTTGCCACAGGAAGGCACACCAACTAGAGAAATCTTGACTTCTCTCAGCTACCTCTCTCATGTCCCCTTGGGTGATTGGGGAGCCTAGGGAAGGGACTTGGCATGTGTTGATCCCCTTCTCCCTCCTCTTTGGGGTCTGCCTCTGCATCGCTCTGCTTTATAATTCATTAAGGTGGCTAAAGCAGCCTCAGTTGGTCTGGCTGTGTATGTACTTCAGTATCCGCGTTCCTTCTGGCCCACAGCTATAAGCCACATTCTCCAAAGTCCACGAGACTAGCACTAAGAGTGAATTTTTTATGTCCATTTTTTCAGTCTTGCATCAGTCTCTTCCTTGGTTCTAAACTTAGGCTGTAAGCAGAAGTGTGATTTACTCAACTCCCTAAAATATTAACATCATAGATATTGGTGAATTGGGTGTAATCAGAAGAAAGATCAGCACATATAAGGGAAATACATTCCTAATATCATAATGGAATATGGTAATGAAACGAGAAGATATTGAAGTTTTCATGGTAAACTTGGATAGTTCGTAAATGAGGGTTAAATTAGGCCCAAGCAAATGATTCTTTTTGAAATGTTGCTGTGGTATGTAAACACTTTTAAAATAGTCCAGCAGTATATAACAAAGCATGAAACTTTATATGAAAAACACACACATGTTTACGCTTGATTTTATAGACATTGGATGTGCTTGATAGAGAGTTTAGATGACTACCAAAGTCATTTTATTGTCCTGATGAGTGGTTAATTTAGGGTTGGTCTTCAATCTTATTTCTTATAAAGGAAATTCTAAATATCGTAATGTTACACTTTTTTTCGTATTTAGTTGAGCAGTTTTCTTTTTTTTTTAAAGTTTACCCATTTATGTTGAGAGAGAGCGTGCATGTACATGTGCATGTGGTAGAGGGGAAGAGAGAGAGGGAGAGGGAGGGAGGGAGGGAGGGAGGGAGGGAGGGAGAGAGAAAGAGAGGGAGAAGAGAGAATCCTAAGCAGGCTCCTTACTGTCAGCACGGAACCCTCAAACCCATAAACCCTGAGATCATAACCTGAGCTGAAACCAAGAGTCAGATACTTAGCTGTCTAAGCCACACACGCACCCCAGCAGTAGTTTTATGCTACATTTAAAATTGCTACATTGCTACACTTTAAAATTACCATCCCCCAATCCAGTCCACGTTCCAGCTTAGTTTCTTCAGAATTTTCTGGGGACAGGAGCCCAGGTTTCAATATATATTTATTAAAACCCAAATGATCCCAAAGTATAGACACATTTAAGGATTATTGTAGCAATAATTTAAAAGTACGTTAGCACCCTCCCCCATCCTCATTTGCAACTTCGCTTTCTGGGGGTTTCGGTACCTGTGCTCAAACGAGGCTGGAAACGGGTGATCGTCCTTCTGACCAATCTTGTCACATCACTGATAGCCTGATGCTGCACTTACAGTGCCTATCTCAGTCACCTCCATCTCATCATGTATGCATTTTATCATCCCACATCATCACGAGAAGTTGGGTGAGTTTGGTACAATAAGGTATTTGGAGAGAGAGAGACAGAGACAGACAGAGAAGAGAGAGACCACATTCACACAACTTGTATTACAGTATGTTATTATAATTGTTCTATTTTATTATTAGTTCTTTTGTTAATTTCACAACTGTGCCTAATTTATAAATTAAGCTTTGTTGTAAGTACATATGTAGAGGAAAAAACATAGCGTGTGTAGGGTTCAGTACTGTTGTGGTTTCAGGCATGGAGGGCTTCAAACATATACCCCTCAACGCAGGACTACAGTAGTACATTCTTTTTTTTTTAATTTTTTTTTAACATTTATTTATTATTGAGAGACAGAGCATGAGCAGGGGAGGGGCAGAGAGAGGAGGAGACACAGAATCCGAAGCAGGCTCCAGGCTCTGAGCTGTCAGCACGGAGCCCGATGCGGGGCTCGAACCCACGAACCGCGAGGTCATGACCTGAGCCGAAGTCGGATGCTTAACCAACTGAGCCACCCAGGCGCCCCGTACAGTAATACATTCTTTAGGAAAATAATCACTTAGAAAGTAGAGAGAGGTGTGAGTTCCAGTTATATGCCCTGTGATCAAATGTGATCGTTGTGGTGCATTGTGAGTGTCATTCAGTGTGGACAAATTCAAAGAGAAAAAAAGCAAATAAAACTTTTTTAAGTATAGATGATAAATCAGTTGTAAACCTGATTTACAGGTTTTTACACAATTATCCCTTGTGTAAATTATCTGTTAAATAGATTTCAGAGAAAAGCAGATGTTTGCTCTTGTATGCTACTGTTTGTTTCAGAAGCCATCTTAATATAGGTTATATTCAGAAAGTACCTTGTGCTTTTATCAGATATTCCTCATGTTGTAATATTTGCTGCAAAAAGATGAAGTGAAATAAAAAGCAAAAGTGAAACGTTGGGGACGAGAGGTTCTCAGCATTGGATTGAAGGCTGCCCGACTGCAGGGCCCGGTGTAGTTCATTTCTCCACATTCCTCAGGATCCTCAGGACTTGGTTGTGGCTTTGGTTAAATTGTCAGTGTTTGGTGAGTGATCACATTAGGGAATTTGTAGATTAGAATGACAGTGGAAAAGGCCAGCCTGAAACTGGAAAGGCACGGACTTTTTAAATTCAGCTGGGCTGGAGTTCAACAGTGTTTCTACTTAGTTCCCTCCCCTGTAAATGAGATTAGTGTTCTCTATCTTACCTACTTGCTGGGAAAGTTGAGATGATGTTTGTAAAACACCTGGTGACTGTAATAACTGGTGGGTGTTGATGTACTTGTCCTCTTCTACACCTGTAGTGAAAACAGTTAATATGGGAGTTAATACAAGAAGTTGCTGCGGGCAAGATCAAAGAGGTTTTTGGCTGCTTTCTCCTTGAGGATTTTGATGGCTTCCTGTCTTACATTGAGGTCTTTCATCCATTTTGAGTTTATTTTTGTGTGTGGTGTAAGAAAGTGGTCCAGGTTCATTCTTCTGCATGTCGCTGTCCAGTTTTCCCAGCACCATTTGCTGAAGAGACTGTCTTTATTCCATTGGATATTCTTTCCTGCTTTGTCAAAGATGAGTTGGCCATACGTGTGTGGGTCAATTTCTGGGTTCTCTATTCTGTTCTGTTGATCTGAATGTCTGTTCTTGTGCCAGTCCCATACTGTCTTGATGATTACAGCTTTGTAGTATAGCTTGAAGTCTGGGGTTGTGATGCTTCCTGCTTTGGTTTTCTTTTTCAAGATCGCTTTGGCTATTCGGGGTCTTTTCTGGTTCCATACAAATTTTAGGATTATTTGTTCTAGCTCTGTGAAGAATGCTGGTGTTACTTTGATAGGGATTGCATTGAATATGTAGATCGCTTTGGGTAGTATCGACATTTTAACAATATTTGTTCTTCCTATCCAGGAGCATGGAATTTTTTTCCCATTTTTTTGTGCCTTCTTCAGTTTCTTTCATAACCTTTTTATAGTTTCCAGTGTATAGATTTTTCACCTCTTTGGTTAGATTTATTCCTATGTATTTTATGTTTTTTTGTGCAACTGTAAATGGGATTGATTCCTTGATTTCTCTTTCTGTCGCTTCATTGTTGGTATATAGGAATGCAACCGATTTCTGTGAATTGATTTTATATACTACAACTTTGCTGAATTCATGAATCAATTCTAGTAGTTTTCTGGTGGAATCTTTTGGGTTTTCCATATAGAGTATCATGTCACCTGTGAAGAGTGAAAGTTTGACCTCTCCCTGGCCAATTTGAATGTCTTTTATTTCTTTGTGTTGTCTGATTGCAGAGGCTAAGACTTCCAATACTATGTTGAGTAACAGTCGCGAGAGTGGACATACCTGTCTTGTTCCTGACCTTAGGAGGAAAGCTTTCAGTTTTTCCCCATTGAGGATGATATTGGTGTTGCACTATCAACAATAGCCAAAGTATGGAAAGAGTCCAAATGTCCATCGATGGATGAATGGATAAAGAAAATGTCATATATATATATATATATATATATATATATATATATATATATATATGATGGAGTATTACTCGGCAATTAAAAAGAATGAAATCTTGCCATTAGCAACTACGTGGTTGGAACTGGAGGGTATTATGCTAAGTGAAATCAGTCAGTCATAAAAAGACAAAAATCATATGACTTCACTCATATGAGGACTTTAAGAGACAAAAAAGATGAACATACGAGAAGGTAAATAAAAATAATATAAAAACAGGGAGGGGGACAAAGCAGAAGAGACTCATAAATGTGGAGAACAAACTGAGGGTTGCTGGAGGGGTTGTGGGAGGCGTGATGGGCTAAATGGGTAAGGGGCATTAAGGAATCTACTCCTGAAATCACTGTTTCACTATATGCTAGCTAATTTGGATGTAAATTTAAAAAAATAAAAAATAAAATTAAAAAATAAATGAGATACTATAAGTATAATTGGGAAAAAAAAGAAAATGGAGCAGTTGGTTTGCAACAAGATTAAGGAGGTTATAACATTTAAGTTTGAAGGAAATAGTGAGCCCCTTATTGGTTAAAGAAATTCTCATGGAAATCCATGGACCTTACTGTCCTTGTTCTCCACCTACTCAGAAATGACTGGTTAGCTTTGGGTGGGCTCCTTGGGCCATTGGTGACATCATTGGCCTGTCTTTTTGAAGGCCTGGCCCTGGTGAAGTCATAGAGAAGGAAGGCACAATCTATATTAAACATCTCTGGCGTCAGCTTTTTGTGCCAGTGTCATCGCTCCGTGGAAAAGCCTTTGCCAACCTCTCCCAACCTCCTCATTCCTCTCCTTGTTGGATACCTTGAGATAATGTGTAACTGGGGGTGGGTGTGCTAGGTGGGGACTTTTCCGGACTTGGGGATGGGGATCTGTGGATTCAACGACATTCTACCATCACAGGTTTGCTGGCTGTGGGCTCTCACTTAGGGGAGATGAGAGGTGCCGTTTCATTGAGTGGTCACCATAGACTCAGCACTCCCCAGGTGAGAGGGCAGATGGAGGATGCATGGTGGCTTTGGGGGCAGTGCAGTGTGAGCAGAGGCAAACTCCCCCCTGCCTGAGTGAAGACTGGAGGCTGTTCCCTTCCTGAGGTCCTGCCAGTCACTGGCAGAGTTGGGGAATGCTAAGCAAAGAGTGAAGGACCACATCTCCTTCCCTGGGCTTACTGAACTTGACTGTGAAGAAGAAGTATGGTGGCTGGCTGGCATTGTGTTGAATTTCTGGTTTCTGGGAAGTATGAGAGATGGGTCCAGCCTGTGCCTGGCAGCTCAGAATTGTGTAGCAGGGGCAGATGAGGGTGGCTTTCAACTTCCCAGGGGCCCTATGGTGTGGTGTTCCTAAACAAGTGACTTGGAAGTCCAGAGGGGATCATCTGGAGGACTTGGCCCTGGCTCCAAGGGTCTATTGATGCCCAAGGCAGATGCTGTCAGCTCTCACAGGTGCTTTCCAGGAGCTTAATGAGTGGGAGCCCCTTACAGGAAGGAGACCTCACACTCAACAGGGAAAGTCACTTGAAGCCCCCCCCCCTTTTCCTTGTCCTTCTTTTGTCCTCTCCCAAATCCTCAAAGTGGAAGAGAGACAGGAGATAGGTTACAGGGTATGGCCTCTACCCTCCTTAATGCTAAAGAAAGGAAGATTGACTTTAGAATGATGTTAGAGTCTTAAAATCCACAAGTATTAACTCTTCTTAACTGAAATTAGATGGTTTAAGTAACCAAAAATCACTGAAAATTTAATAAATTTAGATAAAACTATTTTTAAGGAAACCAGCCACCCAGCAGGAAAGGGAAGGTTGACAAATGATCGCAGGTAGAAGTAACTGGGAAAAAATAAGACCATTTGATATTGAAACCTCAAAAAGTAGTGATTCCTCACATAGCCAAGGTAGATATTTGAATTCCAGGAGAAGCCGTGATAATAGCTGGCCTCCATCTAAGTGACTTATTAAGACTGCCAACTCATAACTGATATAACCCATATTTTATGTGGATGGAGGTCAGCAGCTTCCCGGGCGCTGGCTCTCCACGAGGCTACCTATGGATTCTTCCCCAAGGGCTTGTTTGTGCCTGTTGTGTTCCCATGAATAGGTCATTTAGCTGAACAATACATAAAGCAATGGGAAGGGAGGGCAAAGTGAAATCTATTGTTTCAGTGGGAGCTACCATACAAGCTGGAAGGTGAGAAGAAAAAAGCTGTTGTATCCTTTGGACAAATACCTGGTAATGCAATTGCTGGGCCGTGGACTAGTTCTATTTTTAATTTTTTGAGGAACCTCCATACTGGTTTCCAGAGTGGCTTGCTGATTCGAATGGGCACATGCCCCCAATGTTTATATCAGTGCTGTCAACAATAGCCAAATTATGAAAAGAGCCCAAATGGCCATTGACTGATGGATGGATGAAGAAGATGTGATGTAATATATACACAATGGAATACTACTTGGTGATGAAAAGGAATGTAATTTTGCCATTCGCAACAACATGGCTGGAAGTGGAGGGTACTGTGCTAAGTGAAAGAAATGAGTCAGAGAAAGACAGATACTATATGATTTCACTCATATGTGGAATTTGAGAAACACAACAGATGAACATAGGGGAAGGGAAGGAAAAATAAGATAAAAACAGAGAGGGAGGGAAACCGTAAGAGACTTTTAAATACAGAGAATAAACTGAGGGTTGCTGGAGGGGCGGTGGATGGGGGGGATAGGTTAAATGGGTGATGGGCATCAAAGAGGACACTTTTGGGGATGAGCATTGGGTGTCATATGTAAGGGATGAATCACTGGGTTCCATTCCTGAAGCCAAGACTACACTGTATGTTAACTAACTTGAATTTAAATTAAAAAAAAAAAAGATTCTGGGGAAGGTGCAGGTATCTGCTCATCCTGCAGCCACCTAAGACAAGCCACCAAGCCCCTTGTATAGGTTTCCTTGCTTATAAAACGACCACATACCAAAAAAAAAAAAAAAGAAAAGAAAAAGAAAAAATAGCTGTTGGATTAGGGTGTGTTATGAAGGCAATAAAAAGTATGGTAAAAAAAATCATAAAAAGTCCAAAATTGGTCTGCACTCACTCTGTTTCACAGTTTTGACATTGAATTCCCCACACCTCTGATAATTAAAACGTGCGCTTATAGAAGATGCAGCATGTATCACAGGTCACGCGCGAAGATGTTGTTGCCTTCTGATCTGAGGTCCAGACCCCAAAGGGACCTGTCTTTCTATGGAAAGATGGGAGAGCGAGTGTACATCATGTTGTAAGTTTAAAAAAAACATTAAAGGATTCTATCAAAATTTGTCAGTTGCTTTGCTTTAACTGGTTTTCTCGCTTTTTTTTTAGTAAACTTTTTTATTTTAGAACACTTTTTGATTTACAGAGCTGTGAGAAAATAGTTCAGAGAGTTTCCATATGCTTCACACTCAGTTTTCCCTATTATCAACATCTAACATTCCTGTGTTTCATTTGTCACAATTAATGAAGCAATATTGGTACATGATTACTAACTGAAGTTCATAGTTTATTCAGATTTCTTCAGTTTTTTCCTAATTTTTTTTTTTGTTGTTGTTCTGGGATCTCATTCAGGATACCATGTTACATGTAGTAGTTATGTCTTCTAGTCTCCTCTTGGCAGGGCGGTTTTCCTGACCTTCCTTATTTTTGATGACCTTTGATGGCCGTGGCAGTTTTGAGGAGTGCTGGTCAGGTATTTTTTAGAATATCCCTCCACTGGCATTTATCTGAAGTTCTGATCATGATTCACCTGAGGTTATGGGGTTTGAAAGGAAGACCACAGATAAAGCACCATTCCTGTGACGGTTACTTCCTGTCAACATGACTTCTCTCTATTGATGTTGACTTTGATCCCTGGCTGGGGTTACTGCTCAAAGTCACCTGGAGAATCCACTGACCGTTCGCATTTTTGGGCCTGGAGATTTTGATTCCAAAATTAAAAGATACATTTGGCAACTGGTTGGTTAAAATAGTGCAAGGAATGCCATAGGTAATAAACACCATTAGGATCTTTGAGCTCTGAAATTCTTTTATTCTGGGGCAACCTTAAAACCAAGTATCAGGTGCTGAAACTTACACTGGTATGGACTAGCAGTTCTCAACTACTTAGGTATGTCAGAATCAAAATCAATCAGAATCGTAGAGCTAAAATAGAAATACACGAGGGCCAAGGGTCATCGAGAGAGTCAGGGCCTGGGTGTTTGTGTTTACCAAATTTTTCAGGTGAATTCTGACATGACAGACATTTGAACACTAAAAATAAAAATGTTGTCTGCAGGACACTTTGGGGCAGGGGGAGAGGGGGAGATACCTGTTGTGTTTTCTTGGCTTACATCTGGTTCTCTACTTTAGGTATAGATCCTAATGCTTGTTAGTGAAGCCCTTTCTCATTTGTATGGTTGCCTCTGTCTAAGACTCAGCAGTGAAGCCTTGACTCAAGTGTGGTCAATGAACCAAGTCCATTTTCCTGATTTCAGAACTTGATCAGGGCTGGAAACATGAACCAAGTTGACCATGTTAACTGAAGTGAAGCAAATGAATGGGAAATATGAATATGAACATTGCATCTAACAAATTCAGTGTTTTGAACATTGATGTACGAAATGCCAAGGTAAACTTGACTCAAGAAGTGTTTTGTAATCAATAGTCAATGAACTGATTATGTAGTTATGGCAGAATGCCATCTTCGGATTAATGATAGATGGCTATTGTTAAAGTAATTGTGCACAAAGGCCCCATTTGTTGAAGAGAAAGGTGATTCATTTGTAGCTGAGAGACAAACTCACATGCCAAGAGATGTTTCCTGACATTTTGTTCATGTGAAGGTCAATTATGGTAATTTATTTAAGCAATTCATTGAGTATATTAAAACAAAGTGACTGAAAGTGAGGATGTGCTTATACAATTAAGTTTTTGGAACAAAAGGATGCCACACCTATGTATGTCATGAGTGTTACATGTTTATTGAGACTTACTTAATGAAGATACTTTTTAACAAGCAATCATCCCTAGATTATCCTTTTTGACAATCTAGATTTTATATACTGTTTTTATTGGAAGCACCGATAGCTAGTAATATAACTTACCTAATTTTTTTATTATGGGATGCCTCATGGTTCTCAATTATTCAGTCATTTTGATCATTCTCATTAAGGACTTATAACTAAAGAATGTTTAAAAATAAAATATTTCTGTCCTCTGCTATTCAAGATTATGCCCCCCTCCCTTTATGAAGGAACAGGCAATTTTTATTTGCTACATGATTAACTTGGGAACATCTCCCTGGGATAAAGCATCCTATTATACCTAAAGTCAGATATATTTTGTGGGGAAATCCCAGATTAGTCGCTCCTCAGCCATTTGTGAGGTTGAGTATGTTCATCAATCTAAGTCATAGTTTTCTCATCTATGAAATACTTGGGATATTTGGTATCCCATTTCTGATTCTGCAGATTAAAAACAACATAGCAATACGCCTATCATATAGTACATGTTCACATATCGTGGCTGTTTTAGAGTCCATAGACTGCATCTGTTACTTCTTTGTGTCTCTGTTCCTATAGAAACACTTGCATGTCTGGCAGAGGAGGCACATGATTAGGAATTAAATTAATAGAAACTATTATCAACAATACATTGTTGGTAGAATGGGAGGTGATCATTTTGAACCCCAGTGTTTTCAACACGTCTTGCTAACTGGCTGAAGAAGGAGAGGTCTTTCCTCTGTGCTCTGCCCTGCTTTTTCATGGCCACACCAAAACCAAGATTTGGGTGTCTTTCCCACTCCCCGAGTATATTTGTTCCCTAAGGATGATGTAAAAAATGACCACAAACTGAGTGGCTTAAAGCAATAGAAATCTATTCTCTCTCAGTTCCGTGGGTAGAAGTCCTAAGTGAATGTGTCAGAAGGGCCAGCCATTCCCCTTCTGAAGACTCTAGGGGAGACTCCTTCCTTGTCTCTTCCAGCTTCAGTCGGTTGCTGGTAATTGTTGGCATTCCTTGCCTTGTGGCGGCATACTTCAGTCTCTGCCTCCATCATCATATCGTTTTCTTCTATGTATGTCTGTGTCCAAATTTTCCTCTTATTAAGGACACCAGGCATTGGATTAGCTCACACCCTAATCCAGTATGACCTCAGCTAAACTTGATTATGTACGTAAAGGCCTTATTTCCAAATATCACATTCACAGGTTCCAGGTTGACAACTTTTGGGGGATACTGCTCAAAACAGTGCACCAAGGCTTCTGACTCATGCTCCATCCCTTGTCCCTTCTGGAAACCCTGGCTTCTCACGCTTTGCCCCTCTGACTCCCCTGCAAGCAGCCCCCCTGAGAACAACCCGTAGCCCTCCCTGAGTTCCACGGGAACGGAAAAGACCAAATTCTATTTGTGATATTACCTGCATTGACTTATTAGTTGTAAATATCCCAAGTTGTAAATTTTCCATGGGGAAATATTCTCCGTGGGAGAGTGATATCAAATAGCAAGAGAATTGGGGAAAATGCAATGGAGGGACACTCGTAACAGGTACTGAACGTCCAATGGTATGAAGATCTAAACCCGCCTGAGCTCATCTCATTTGAGGATAGTGCTCAGTATTCTCTCAGTTTTACAGGTGAGGAAATGGATGTTTCAGTTACATGACTTCTCCAAGGTCCTACAGCTAATACATGGCGGAGAGAATTGTATGTCCAGTTTTCTCCAATGCAAATGTTCAAGTCCCTTCCTCTTCTCCAAGAATTTAGGATATATATATATATAATATATATATATATATAATATATATATATAATGTATATATAATATATATAAGCATATATATATACATATTATATATAAGCATATATGTAATATGTATATATATCTGTATATGTATATATCTGTATATGTATATATGTGTGTATATATATCTCTCTCTACATATATATGTATTTACATATATACGTATATATACATATACATATATATATATATACATACACACACACACACACACACACACACACACACAGACTTTTTTCTCTTTTAACTGCCCACTGAATTTCTATGATATTTTCTTATGATGGAATAATTCCTGAAAAGACATTGTGATGAAAACGATGTTTTCCCCTACCCTTGTAAGTGCTATTTGTCACACACATATTTCACACATATACTCTTCATCCTCTTTATTTTGCTGTCTTTGATAACAATGCTTTCTGACCACTACTTGCAACTTATTCAAATGAGATGTGCGTCCTGAGGGGATTCCAGAAGGCAAGCTAGGATGGATGTGGATGGAAGAAGCGAGGGGCTGGTGACTGCATTTCCAGCTAGGGAGTATTATAGTCAGAACACTGCAGCAGTTGAAATTAGTTGTTAGGGACGGTCTCCTCGATATGCAGAAAAAGACTGTCGGGTAACACAAAGTAGAGTAGTGTGATACAGTTGGAAAAACACATCCCTTCAGTCAAGACGGAGGTATATTTTATTTCCAGTTTGCAAATGACAATTTAAGTGACTGCTCATCAACATGGCTAGCGTGTAACCAGTGATTCCGACAAAAGCCAGCATTATTTTGTTCTCTGTCTAGAAATAAGCAAATTGACTTGACTTGAAATATATTCCAGTGAACTATGCTGTGTGTTTATCGAATAATAAAAGACACAGTAACGTTAAGGCTTATTCAGTTGTTGTTGTTGCTTTTTTTTTTAATTTTTTTTTAACGTTTTATTTATTTTTGAGACAGAGAGAGACAGAGCATGAACAGGGGAGGGCCAGCGAGAGGGAGACACAGAATCTGAAACAGGCTCCAGGCTCTGAGCTGTCAGCACAGAGCCCGACGCGGGGCTCGAACTCACGGACCGCGAGATCATGACCTGAGCCGAAGTCGGTTGCCCAACCGACTGAGCCACCCAGGCGCCCCATTGTTGTTTTGTTTTAAGCTAATACTTGAATTGCCTTCTGCTCAATAGTTTTCCTGACCACATTCGTCCTACAGATTCATGTACTGTCTCTTCTTGCTTGACAACATATTCAGTATTTTATCTCCTCTAACAAATTGTTTAGAATAGCAAGTACAAAACAAAAAGAGAAAACAACCCTATTGTGCATTCTCTTAGTATTAAAAGAAAGAATTTAATGGCTTCTACATAATGACTTTCTTTTAATATTGATTGGGTATAAATTTCCATGTTTTTCATATGGTTCTTTATTTGGTCCTGATTTGTGGAAACTAGTTGTAAAAGAAAACAACATTGTCAGAGCTCTGTCCTAAAACAGCACCTGGGGTGAAGGCTGAGTTTGGCATAACTGATTCTGCATTGCAATAGTTTTTAAATCAATTGGCGATATTATGTATTAAATAAAAATGAACTGTTTGGGGCAATATTATTACTATTGCCCAAAGTAGGAAACCTAAAAAGAACTGAATTTTACTGCTTGAAAAAAATCATTATATTTGCATGGGCTTACAAACATATTTAAATTCACATGCGGATGCAATCTTTTTTTCTTGTTACATTCTACAATGGGTACGTGAACTCACAGATTAAGTGGGTCATGTCCAGTGGCCTCCACTGCTGTTTGAGGTTGATTTCATGGTGGGCAGACACCGTTCAGCACAAAAGCTCCCTCCGTGACACTGTCAATCCAACTTGGCACTGACACCACAGGGTCTCGTATAGGGTGATGACTTGGGTCATCTTATAGTCAGTTCTTTGAGGCAAGGGTGCATCTTCCTTAACTGGTCCACTACATGATTTATCTCAGTTTCTGTAACCATGGCAAATTTGAGTTATGATAAATCATTCTGAGAACTTCAAATAAGTGGAGGAAGATGAATTTCATGACACATATTTTGCTCCCTTGAACCATATTCTAATAAGATATTATAAAATTCTGCTGCAGATTTCGAGGCTCTCCAATGCCTGACTTAATAGAAACTTTGCTATTATCTGTTGGGCTTTGTGTGACATTTTACTGAAACAAAGGTTTCAGTGGCCAAAAGATCAGGCAACTATGTCTGCTCTTCTGAAATTAAAAGGAGTTTACCACCTTTTTAAAGAAAAGGACAACTGTATGTTTCATCTGTATTTAACTCTTTAAAGCAAAATTCTTCACCATTTAGAGTTTATATACCTATTTGAGAATTTTATATAAGTTTGAAACTTAGAAAAATTTACAAATGCATAGGCATGCAGTTTTTCAGAGATAATTTAAAATATTCAAAGTTTACTGTAAGCCCTTGAATGCCAAGTCAAGAACTCTTATCTAAATTTTATGTGATTATTAATTTTACCACCAGAAAACCTGAGACAAAAAGCCTGCTACTGGCCTTTATATTGTTTATAAAAATGAATTCAACAGAGATATAGCTTTAATTCTAAAAATAAAACTTTAGAAATAGTTAAGAGAGTGTATGCATAGAATATTGGAAAATCAAAGGCAGACATAATAGTCAATGATTGAATAAAGATTAAAACATCGAATTTCTAAATAACAAAATCATTGTAAAATGAACTTTTGATGACTGATGGGAAAAAAGTAACTTGATACATACATATGCTAGTTAGATAGTTCATCTTTCTCCTATATAATGAAAAATATATAAGAAAAGACTGTCATGATGGTAGAAAAATGGAGAAAGGCCCTGAATGTGCAAACCTTAATAAGAAATAAAATTGTTCAATGAAATGTTCATTTTCCCTAGTAATTAAAGCCTAATGTAGCTGTTTGTTCTTCAGATCAGCAGACTTAATACAAAAAAAAAAAATCCCAGTACCCAGCATGGCATTCTGATGTGCCTACTGAGCCCATAAATCGAACAACCTCCCTGGAGTGAAATTTTTCAGTGTGTTTCCAAAGCCCTAAAATGGTACATGGCTTGAGGCAGTAATCCCATTTCAAATAACTTATTTAAGAAAACGGACAAGAAAGCAAAGGTTTCTTTTGCAACCTCTTTTAATAATGGGAAATGGGAGACAACTTAAATATTCTAAAAAGCAGATGGAGTAGATAATTATAATACATCAGCTAATTAGATATGATTGAGTCATTAAAATGACATTGCATAAAATGATTACTGATATAGAAGAGTGTCAGAAGAAAATATTAATTGAAGACTGCATATTAGAAAGTAACTACAGAATTTTGTTTGTTTTCTGAAAAATATCATATATATATGTATGTGTATATATATATGTATATACACATACTGTTTTTTTAATGGTAGTATTTTAAGTATTTTAACTCTGCTCTTTTCAAATTACATTGCTTATTGGTATTTTATATTTTCCGCTGTCCTGCACAAATGGAATCTGTTCCAAATTTAAATTTTAAATTTATTTCGGAATCTAAAAAACAATGCTGAAAGCATGGATGTATGAAACATGTAGTTATTTCCAAGATGATAAGAAGTTCAGATTCCTTTCCTTTTTTGTATTTTAAAGCTTTTAATTACATATGTGTATATATGTGATTTCATATATATTTACATCATGTATATATAGTGATTTTATGAGGAGATTAGGGATATTTGGTTCTGACAGAATCCAGCTCGTACATGTTTAAGAAAAGAACAAGTTCTTGTTTTGTTTTATGAGGAGACACCTTGGGTCTCTGTTACCCAGGAGGACGAATGTGACTTTCTCAGGAAACCAATGATACTAGTCACCTCGCTGTTCCTTTTTGGGTACTTGCTGTGCTCTCTCCCTGTCTCTTTCTCATTCTTTCTCTCTCCCCTCATCTTTCTCTCCATCTTTCTGCTTCTCTGGTCTACATGATGGGAAGAGCAAGCACTCAGTATTCTCAGACCATACAGTGGTAGAGCCGTAGTCATCGGAGAGAGATTGGGTAACCCCACTGGACCCCAGATCCACAGTCTCAGGTCAGACTGTGTCTGTGGTAGCATGGGTCAGATGCCCATGGCCAGAAAGTTGGCTCTGGGGGCTCTGGGGGAGGGGTCCAGCAGGGTATAAGAACATGTCAGCTCTCTCCTGTTCCCTGTGGATCACAGCACACAAGTTCCTTGATTATTGGGAAAAATTCAACCAAATCAAAAATGTGTATCTGCCATCTGAGCAGTCTTCTTATTATTTGTTTAGTTTTCTGCAGAACACCTGACAAACTGAATGAGAATCTTCACTAGGATTTCAAGATCCTGATGTATTATAATCATGCGTTGTTTTGTGTAGTATTAGTTCAGTCCCAAGCACTCAGATTAAGATTAGAATATAAAATTGCAATCAAATTCCACGGATGCTCATTCTGTGTTTTGGAAAGTACAGAGACCAGGTGTCAGTGCATGTGTGTGTCCCTCAGTCTGGATGCTGGGGAGGGTCTCCTGATAAGCTTCAGGCAGTCTCTGTTTCGTCTTGTCCAACACACGACTGTGGCCTCTCCAAAGACTTCGCCAACCACAAAAGTGTTGTAGGGTGTTTGGAACAATTTAACCCACAGTGTTAGTTTACTTGAACTATTCTCGCAGGCTGATGACGTCCTTTAAAATGTGTAGCTACTTAGAATTTTATCGTTTTCCCCAGAGTTCTAGCAGAATCCAGTCCTAAAAATATACAGAAAGTTATTAAACCTGGAATTAGGCTGCCAACATATTTTCAAATCGAATGTTTAATTTCATAATTGGGAAATGATACATCTGCCTGGAGAAAATCAGTGGGGTTGGAAAACAAATTATGTGTCGACAGTGTTGGTGCAGAGAAATTATACATATTTATGAATGGCCAAATCATCTTATTACTGGAATTTGAAAATATAATTATCAATCATTTATGAGGTAATGATTTCAACTGAATGCCTTCTCCCGGGGCATGTATTTTATGTGTGTGTGAATTGACACACGTATACTTCTCATGCACAGTCTCCCTGGGTACTATCTCATTTAATCTTTACATTTTTATTAATAGAATTCAGAATCTATAGAATTAGGTGTCTACTTCACTGCTACTGCAAATAGGTACTGTGTGAAATGATTAGTAAAGTAAATTTCCATTTTAAGTTTTAGGAGAATGCTAAGCGTCACAGTATTTTAATATCTATGGGTCACATACACCTTAAGTACGTTGTGTGATTCGTTCAAAGACCGTATTAAACTGAGATCCTTTAAGGATTTTAGTTTTGTACTCATAAATGTGAAAGGACAGTGTCTTCTATTGATGTGTGGTTATTGTAGTTCGCTATAAATATAAATGTGTTTTCCATGTCACTTTATTTTAATACTGTGGGGATTGGATGACATCAGTCTTCAGGAAGATACTCTGGAGGTACCATCACCGCCCCCCACAAAGTTGCCGTGGAGACAACCTCGCCACGGTTTCTGTGTCTGGGTTTTCAAGATGAGGTACGGGACAGGCGGTTCCTTCAGTGATCGAGGCCTGGATCCCGGAAGGAATTCCAGAATTTGTAAATCTGATTTTCTGGTGTGCTGCTTAGAATTCTACATTTTTACCAAGGTCCCCTGTGATCTGCTGCATATGGACGAGTGAGACCCACTGACTTTATTCAGAGGGGAAATATATCCGTTATATAACGTGTGAAAGTCAAAGCATCGAAAATGCTCTTTCCTCCCCTTTAAGAGAAATCGACTTTATTATGTTAGTGGGATGAGTTCTTTCCTGCAGAAACCTAAATCTGGGGAGAATAACTCCATGCAACATTCTATTGCTGAGTTCTGGAAAGGGAGAGAAAGGACCCAGGATCCTGCACATAAAGGAATCGGGGCCTTTAAGGCTAGTATGTTTCTCGTGGGAGGATCTCGTGATTCATCTCTGACACTGGTTTGTCCTCAGAAATGACTGCAGAGAGTTCTTGTCAATCATTTGGAGATAGTGTGCTGTTGAGAACTCTAAGTGCCTAGTCGGGCAACCTGGATTCTGGGTCTAGCTTAGTCATTCGTTGGTTATATGAACTTTGGAAATTCTTAGGACCCCAGATTCTTGGCTCTTTAGCAATATCCTGATTGAGAAGGAGGCTCTTTGAGTTGTGGGTGGCCCTCACTGCCCATGACTTAGTATATTACATCCATAATATAGTTCTAGTTGTTGTCAGAAAGACTGATTAAGACACCACAGAAAACCTGGTTCATTTAGTTTTGTAGAGCTTCATGCAAGAGTTTTCTCATGCTTCATACTGTAATTAGGGAAAAAAAATTGGTATGACAAGTCACGTCAACCTCTATCTTGGATTATTAGTAGAAATGAAGGAATCTGCAATTTCAACCTAGAATTTTTATATTTCAGTTAACAATTTCGTGAAACATTATTGGAATGTTCTCTCTTTTTTTTTAACGTTTATTTAAACATTAATGAGAGAGAGGGAGAGAGAGCACAAGCCTGGGAGGAGCAGAGAGGAAGACAGAGGATGCAAAGAGGGCTCAGTGCTGACAGCAGCGAGCCCAGTGCGGGGTTCAAATTCATGAGCTGTGACATCATGACCTGAGCCAAAGTCGAACCCTCAAATAACTGAGCCACTCAGGTGCCCCTTGGAATGTTCTTTTAGTTGACTGATGAAACTATGGACTGTTACGTGTCATATCTGTATCTGTCATATAGTTTTCCCTTTACTTAAATTGACAAGTACTGTCCAAAGAATGTACAGTGGAGTAGATGGGGTACGGCCACAGAGACTGTCAACAGAACACACAGTGTTGATCAGATGTTTGCCAAATAAGCTTGCTTCACTCTGCCTTTGGCACTCCTACCAAAGTGATCGTCAGCGTCTGGTCAGTGGGAAACTTGTGCAGACTCAGGGAGAATCATTCTTCATGGCAGGTTGCCTCGATTTGCATCCTCTAGGAATCCATTGTCAGTATTACGTAAAAGAGAGGCTAAAATCGTCCTGGAGGTTTACCAAAAGACAGTAAGATAAAAACGGGCATTCATCTGACTCACTCAGCGGCAGGGATAGAAGTCTTGTTTGTGGCTCCCTTCTAAATCGGCTCCTGAGTGTAGCGTAGACTCAGTAGTCCTTTGTCCTAGAGACAGGTGCTCAGGCACAAGCTGTGCATGTTTGGAACTGGAGTTGGAGACATTCATTGGGTGTGTATGAACAGACAGAGACACGGACACAGCACACACACACTCTCACACCTGCAGTGCTATGGCATCTTAGTAATTAACATTATGCGGCCACTGGTTTTCCTGCCATCAAAGTATTTTGAAACAGTGGCGATATTGGCCTGTCATGTACAGCTGCACAGGATGCACTCTGCACAACTCTAAGGGATGCTTGCATCTACCTCGGTGCATTTCATCTATGCTTACTGTCCTGTTACAATGCTGATTCCATTCAGCTTTGCGTGACAGCCAGTGCTGCAGGAGTAGTGACTACGTTGAGGAGTGTGCCCCCAGACAACAATGTGGTTGGTACCCGCCAGAGTTGCATGATGGGGCAGCCCTAGGGTGGAGCCAGGCTCTCACAGCTGCCTGCCACAGAGATCCGTCAGTTTCTTGGTTCTTCTCATAGCTGGTACTTATCACCATGAATATTTCAGACTCACAAATCCTCCCCTAAAATACAGGGTAGGTTTGAGATTTTATGTTACCGTATTTTAAAAAGCAAGGAGAGGAGAGGAGAAGTAGGATTTATTTATAGCACATCAGTCCATAGGTGACAGGCTTTCCTCCATGACTTGTAGGGGGCTCCCCAAATCCTCGTGGGCTGAACCTCTGAGGGACAATTAAATGGCCCCAGACTTCCCACTGTGAACATGAGGTGGCTCTGAGCCACTAATACTAATGTCATTGTGACTTGCCTTATTATCCCTATGTAATGCTTTCCAGCATTTCTTCCTATGGGATGTGCATTCGTTCAGCCAGCCAATGGCATATTGAATCCACAAATATCTGTAAATAATTTATTACAGGAAATGTGATTCAATTATTCAAAGTAAGTGTAATGGAAAGATAAAAATCATGTATAAGTCGAATTCTCATTATAGGAGTGACATAGTTAAAATGCCCCATGTATGTGCCACGGGATTTCCCCAAATTGAATATTATAGCCTGGCATCATTGTGTGTCTTTTTGAAAATCCAAGCCTTTGTTTCTGTCTTCTGTGATGACTCTAGTCACTAAGAAATCATGCAAAATCCACAGTGTATACTGGATCTATTCTGATAAAATGAATAGATAACACTCACTATTTGAATATTTGTTTTTGATTGAAATATATTTTTAAATGTTTATTATTTATTTTTGAGAGAGAGAGAGAGAGAGAGAGAGAGAGAGAGAGAGAGAGAGAAAGAGAACACAAGTGGGACAGGGGCAGAGAGAGAGGGAGACACAGAATCTGAAGCAGGCTCCAGGCTCCGAGCTGTCAGCACAGAGCCCAACACAGGGCTTGACTCACAAACTGTGAGATCATGATGTCAGTTAAAGTCAGATGCTTAACCGACTGAGCCGCCCAGGCGCCCTTGATTGAAATAGTTTAATAACTTATTGTTAATAAATTATTTAAATCATTATCTGACCCAAAGTAGTTTTGACTCCTTTTGAAAAACCCACGTCCATCAAATGGACTTCTAGATGTTGATCCTGGCATCTCCAGTCTTTCCTCTTCTCTCCATCTCATTTGAACCCATCATACACACAGATGACTGTAAGAGTCTTTATAACGGGGCTCTGCTGCAATTCCTACACCTTTTTTAAAGATAATTTTCAGACAGTTCTCAAAACTAAAATCTGACCTCGAAGGTCATTCCCCCATGTATAAGATCCTCGAATTTATTGCCAGATTCTTTAAGATAAAGAGGACAAGCTCAAAAGTCTGGACTGCAGACCTTCTGTGGCCTGGACTTCCCTTTCTTTCCAGTCATATCTTGTAAGGTTCTTTTCTGTGGGACTTCACTCCACTTTTCCGATCGCTGTGGCCGCCTGGAGACTTGCTGTATGTGGGACTGCCTCAGACAGAGGAGCACACATACTCCCCGAGACTGGCGCTCCCTCCCCTCCGCACTCCCTCAGCCCCACTTCTGCTCGTCCTGTAGGGCTCAGTGTCCTGTTCCCCAGGCATGCTCCTGGCCTTGCCATCCTGCCTCACCCTGTCAGAACATTTGTCTCATTGCAGAGATGATCTCTTTACTCAGCTGCCCCCACTGAGGACCACAGAACGCCAATATCTTTTGACTTTGTTTCTCTGCCTGGTATTCCCTGTGCTTAGTACATAACATAGAGGCTTTATGAACACCTGCTATATAAGTAAATTGAAGGAAAGGAGAAAGAAGGAAGACGGAAGAAGGAAGAAAGGAAGGAAAGAGGAAAGGAAGGAGAGGAGATAGGGAGGAAGGAAGAGTGGGCCCTACCTGAAGAGAGATTTAGTGACTCCTTTTGTGTGTGTGTGCGTTTTTATTATTTTAATTTTATTTTATTTTAATTTTTAGAGAGAGGGCACATGAGCAGGGGAGAGGGGCAGAGGGAGAGAGGGAAAGTTCTTAAGCAGGCTCCACATGCAGCATGGAGCCCAATGCGGGGCTCGATCCCATGACCCTGGGATTATAACCTGAACCCAAATCAAGAGTTGGATGCTCAACTGAGTGAGTCATCCAGGCTCTCCTGGTGACCCACTTCTTGAGGATGGATCTCACAATATTCACTATGACCGTGACCATGAAAAAAAGAATCTTGACAAGTTTATAGTTATAGTTTGTGCCAGTTAGATGATACTCCTTGGTTTTTAGCAGGATATCTTCTTCTTTGTATGAATGTAGATTTTATTTATGTGAATTGTATCTATAATATTGGCAGCTAGAATGTAAGCACTTTGTAGTAGAAACTGCTTTTCTTGTTGACTTCTTGACCCTCAGTGCCTAGCATAGGGTCTGGCCCTTGGAAAATAAATTTTAATAGCACAGTCAACCAATGGTGTTGCTACAAACAGGCTAGGTACCTGACTGAATGAAATATATCAGTTAGGATCACTGATTGCAAGTCTAAGAAGCACTGGTTTGCTTTGAGGAGGAAGAGGCATTTGTTGGAACTATGTGAGATGCTCGTAAAAGAAAAAGAAATGTCCCAAAGCCAGGGTTTGTAAAGGGCAGGATCCAGGAGAACTCCAGGGGTATAAGAACCAGGGACTAGTAGACAGGGGCTTTGGAGTTCTCCCAGGGACAGAATAAAATTCACTGTTTTTTATTCTTGTTTCAGATCCCAAGAGGAGCCCATTAGATTAGAGACATTCCACAATTGGCCAGGAAAGCATGGGGTGTTAGTTTCCTATGGTTGCTGGAACAAATTACCACACATTTCATGGCTGCAAACAGCACAGATATAATATGTTATAATTCTGGAGGTCAGGAGTCTAAAATGGACATGCTAATAGGGCTGCATTGCTTCTGGAGGCTCTAGAAGAAAATCCATTTCTTTGCCTTTTCTTCTACTTCGAGAGGCTGCCACATCCCATAGCTTGCTTCTGTCTCAAAGCCAGCAATCACATCATTTCATCTGCTTCTATTGTCACATCTCACCTTCTTTTCTCTTCCACTAATAAGGATCCTCTGATTACACTTGGCTCACAAAGGTAACGCAGGATAATCTGCCCAATCAAGAGCAGCTAAGTAGCAACCTGACATCCATCTGTACAAACTCCCCCTTGCCCTGTAATGTAACGTCCTCACAAGTTCTAGGCATTGGAATGTGGACTGCTTTGGGGGCCATTATTCCACCTCTCATGGATTGGAACCCTTGATTGTGAACCCAAGCAATGTCATGCAATCTAAGGTGGGTAACTCCCTCCAGGAAAATCAAGGTTCAGTTAACAAAAGCAGAGAGAAGGACTATAGGTGAGGCAAAAGCAGGTTTTCACTGCACATGTTGCAGATCATTTTGTTAATTTTTAGCACTGAAAATTACATTCTAAAGATGTTTCTCCTTGCAGTGAAGATGTTTGAAGTTAGATGAGTGGATTTGCCATATGAGATGTTTGAAATAGCATTGGAGTGAGCCATTCCCCTCTTCTTTATTAGTTACTTTGGAAGCTTTTGTAATGTCAGTTGACCAAGTGTGGCACACATTTAAAGCTAAATCAGCGTTTCTTCTGTTTCTCCTACAAAAACAGTTGCCCTAGTCATTTGACCCATAGGTTGTTGGGACATTAATAAGCCAAATGACCAGTACAGTATGGGTCACCATCCTACAATGAAATGGTTTAAAGGACTTTTAATCAGTTTACTTGTTTTCATAGGCTTGGGTAATTGGGCAGAACATAACAGCTCCGAGGAAAAGTGTGTTTCTCTTATTTCTGTTGGCTTTTATGAGCCTTTACTAACAGCCAGTGGAAAGGGCTTCCATATCCTAGACTAAGAACAATTGTCCAGGCATGATTCAGTTGGTGAATTCTCTTCTCTTTGCAAATTCAAATGTGTGATCTCAGATTCACAGATAAGCAGGGTAAAACAGGACACAGGACAATGTTTGGAGTTGACTGGCCCAACAGAGGATGTACTTCTTATATGGAAATGTTCCTGTGCATTCTAGGTGCATTCTAAGGCAGCTAAACTTGTAATTTAAGATACCCTACACTAAACTCTCAAGGTCATTACAAAGTACATGATAAAAGCAAGCAAAGGAGAAATATTTTGAACACTGTCATTTATCTTAAAGCAAGCTGCCACTTGGGAATAGCATGAACCTTTATTTCGTCTTTCATTTACTTTTGGAAACAATTCTTTTTTGAATCATTTCGTGTCTTGGATAAGCCAGTGTTTCCTATTACACACGTGAGGGTTGTACAGTGCCAGTAACTTCCTTTTGGTTCATTGTTCAAGAGCATAAGATTGGGAGCTTACTCTAGACATTACGGTATGTATCTAATAGCCAAAACTTATGGTTTCGTTCTCTGCTCTGTTAAAGACTCCGGGTCTGACCTTGAAAATGTAACTTAATTCCTATATGCTTCATTACTCTCCCATTTATAAAATACATCTGCAGAGAGTCCTCACTGTCCCTTGGGCTACTTCCTCAAGGGCTGTTCATGTGCTTCTGTACTGTTGGCTCTGTGCCAAGAAGGAACGTGTAGAATGGATGTTGTTATTGTAGTGGCTTCTGGAAATGATGACGTGAAATGGAGATTTCGGCTAGTTATACCAACAAATACTAGTACACTATTTTCATTTTTTTAAAGGTGCAATTTATCTGCCACGTAAGAAATAACTAAACATATTCAAAGTCACGTATGCATGTGGCTAACAGAGTTTTTCCTGTTACTGAATTGACCAGCACCACCTGTCTATTTGTGACTCAGTCCCCGGACTTTTCAATTCCCACATTTTTCTAATCATGGTAGAGTTCACTGTTCCAAATTTGCCTATTATGTTAAGTAACGGGGTCAATTTAAATTAAAAAAAAAATTTTTTTTAACGTTTATTTATTTTTGAGACAGAGAGAGACAGAGCATGAACGGGCGAGGGGCAGAGAGAGAGGGAGACACAGAATCGGAAACAGGCTCCAGGCTCTGAGCCATCAGCCCAGAGCCCGACGCGGGGCTCGAACTCCCGGACCGCGAGATCGTGACCTGGCTGAAGTCGGACGCTTAACCGACTGCGCCACCCAGGCGCCCCTTAAATTTTAAATTGGAGGATTTCTTTGTGACCAATATAAGCTACATTTTGTGTGTGTGTGTGTACAATTGTGTATGTGGAAGACCTTGGTTTTATATCTTATAAATGCTTAGATGGCAACTTGATAAGGTCTTATCCAGGCTAAGCAGCTTGTTGTATTCGTACTAGGCTCATCATCTATTCTGAGGTTGTTTGTTCCTAAATCATTATATCATAACTCTAATAACTTGAATTTAATGATGAATCTGTGCAGTATGGTACATATTTAAATATATAAAATTGAAATTCAATACATTATTATTCAGTTTTCTCTAGTTACCTATGCAGTGATTAAAACATGACTAGGTATTGTATAATCTTGAAAATGAAATCTACAAATTAATTTTTGATTAATGTTCTTCACCCTATTTTGTTCAATTCATTCAATATATCAATAGAACTTTAATCCTGTGTTCAAATTTCAAAGAGATTTTATTTTTCAAACAGTTAATTGAGAGACAGTTTTTTCTCAATTGTGTAAATTATATATGTGGTACACAGAAATTCGATAATGGTTTTCCAATCAGATGACATGTAGATTTATTATTCCAAATTGAAATTCAGTCACTTGTGTAATTTACATTTAGCATCATTCTTAGAGTACTTACTGTTTCATAAAAGCAGCCTATCAGACTGCATTGCCTCATGTGGATGGCATGAACAGACATAAAGTCACAAGGGAACAGAGGCAGAATCCATGGAAACAAAAGGTTCTTTCAAAACCCAGCATCGTTTTCTTTGGTGGAATTACTGACATCAACAAGTAGCACTAGCCACTTGTTTCTTAATTAAGTTAATAAATGACTAATTGATCCAGTAAGTAAATGATTCCAGGCAAAACAAATGCTATACAAAATGAAGACCACTAAATAATCGCTTAACAGACAGAATAGGTTAAGAATGATCAGTTTACTTACTGTTCATTCATTCATTCAATCGCTCATTCATTCATTCACTCACTCACTCAGCAAATAAATATGGATACACTGGTTGCTTAAAAAACTCTTTTAATCAGGAGATTGAACCAGTCAGTAAAGAGGTCATTTAAAATAGCGAATCATTTTTTAAAACTTTTTAAAGCTGTATTCTTTTGGTTTCAATTTAATTGTACTGCTGTTCAGTCACCTTATAGAACCTGGGTCATTTATTTAAGTATGGCACTGCTCGTAAGAGTGCTAATATTCTTGCAGAGCCCTCCCCAGCCCTACTCTCTCCTCTTTGCATCTTCTATGATTTCCCATTCCATCTCTTGAAAGCAAGTAAGGAATCTAAGACATTTTTGAAGCATTTTGAAGAAGGAGTTTCTCTATGTGTTTATAATTTTTTCCTTAAACTCTTTATAATCATCTCATCTATAATTAATTCCATAGCTTTTTAAAATGGGTTACCTTCAAGGAGTTTCACCAAATAATTCATAAAGAAATAAAAACTTACTCTTGATGCAATTAGATCTCCTTGGGTTACGTATGTTTAATAGAATTACAAGTTAAACTGGAATGGGTGGATTTGGAGGCAACATAGCTAGCTTCCGGGAAGCCACTCCTTGAGCAGTGAGGGCAGGAGGACCCCAGTCAGCTGTGGAGTGGACAAGTGACCTCAGGCCCAGTGGGAGTCAGGTAAAGTTACAAAATGGAGCCAGTTAAAAAAGCTTCCTGAGTGCATGCTGGTCGTTGTGCTAGGCACTGGGACACCAAAACAAGCTTTCTGAAGGCATTCCCATTTATAAACTTTCCCTCTTCACAACAAAGATCCACATTTTATTTATTTTTGTGGTTTTTTTTTTTTTTTATTGAGGTATGATGAACGTATGGTGTTTCAGGCACACAACATAATCGTTCATCCGTTCTATACGTTACCCAGTGCTTACCACCGTAATAGTCACATCTGTTACCAGACAAGGTTATTACAGTCATACTGACTGTATTCTCTGTGCGGTACTTTTCATCTCTGTGACTTATTTTGTAGCCGCAAGTTTATACCTCTTAATCCCCTTTATCTATCTCACCCATCCCCCATCCAACTCCCCTCTGGCAACCACCAGTTTATTCCCTGTATTTAAGACTCTGGGTTTCTTTTTCTCTTTGAACTTTGTTAATTTGTTTTCTTTCTTAAATCTCACGTGTGAGTGAAATTATATGGTATTTGTGTTTCTCAGACTGACTTATTTTACTTGGTGTTACACCCTCTAGGTCCATCCGTGTTGCTGCCAATGGCAAGATCTCACTCTTTTTTTATGGCTGAATAACATTCCATTGTATATATTTACCACATAGAGATCTATACTTTATATCCGATTTCTATATTCATTATTTCCGCCCCATGACTCCTCTTCCCCTTCCTGGTTTTCTTTTACATCCAATGTTCAGTGCCTTGTGCTGAGCCTGGCACATGCTGTGGTCAGTGAATTATTTTAAAGGAATGAATTATTTTCTAAATTAGTATCAGTATCAAAAGATGTTGTTTAGATTAGCAACACATAGTGATTGAGAACCATAGGTTGTGTGGGTTCCAACAATAGTTCTTCCCATGTTGCTTTGGGGAGGTTAACCTCTCTGGACCTGAGTTTCTTTTTGGGGGAAATGGGCATAATAATAAAAGTACAGCACAGGGTTGTTGTATTAATTGTGTCAATAATGGTGAAGAGCTTAGAAGAGTGTCAAGTACATAGTAAGCATACAATTAATATTATTATATTATCTTGTAAAAATACTCAATTGTACCTTAAATTTTTAAATATACTGCCATATAATTAGGTAATATTCTTTCGTATACCTGTGAGGACTGGTATGATACTGATACTCATTGCTTATTGTTTTTTCATCTAAGAAATACTGTAATTAATTGGAAAGAAACCTGATTGTAGGAAAGGTAAATGTAAGAGAATATTTATGATTTTTCTACCCAAGATCTATATGCTTAAACAGTATTTATATAATTGGGATTTTTAAGAAATCTGTTGATTCATCTTTGAGTATTATTTTCTTAAGACCCTTGAACTTTGTAAAAGGCAAACAAAAGCTTCAATCTCAGGTGCTTTTTACTGTGCTTCTAATAATCCCTGCACGTTGCTGAGGTTTTCACATTAGATAGATCTTTAAACCTTTTTCCCCTTTAAAAAATATCATCTTTCATTAATTGGGATTTCATCTTTTGGAGATCATGAAAGTTTGTCAACAAAATAGAGGCATAAAAAAGTAGATTATAATCCAGTTTATTTACTTTTGGATCTCTCCTTCCAGAAAGATCACGAACTGCACCCAAATACTGCCACATAAAAAGTACAAGCTTCCTACTTAATTGGCAGAAATGTTATTTTTCTGCTGGACACAAAGCCACAGTTTCTTTTTATAGAGGTTATGCATATTTGCTTTAAATTTATTAATATATTGGGGCGCCTGGGTGGCTCAGTCAGTTGAGTGCCTGACTCTTGATTTCAGCTCAGGTCATGATCCCAGGGTCGTGGGATTGAGCCCTTTGTCAGGCTCCATGCTTAAGATTCTCTCTCTCTCTCTCTCTCTCTCCCTCTGCCCCTCTACCCTGCTTGTGTGCATTCTCTCTCTCTCTCTCTCTCTCTCTCTCTCTCTCAAATAAAACCAGAAAATTATATATTCTAACTCTTATAATTGACTAATTTTATAACTAAATACTAAAAAATTTGACCTCATTTGGGAACAACTTGTGTATTAAAGAGTGGTGCCTGCTGATCGTGGGAGATGTTGAGAGTATTCAGAAACAGGAGAAAGAAGAAAGTAGGAGGTGGGAAGCCTAATGCTGGAAAGAGACTTTTTCTCAAACTTAGAATAATTTAATTCTGAAAAAAATTGTTTTAAAACATAAAGTAGAGGGGCGCCTGGGTGGCGCAGTCGGTTAAGCGTCCGACTTCAGCCAGGTCACGATCTCGCGGTCCGGGAGTTCAAGCCCCGCGTCGGGCTCTGGGCTGATGGCTCAGAGCCTGGAGCCTGTTTCCGATTCTGTGTCTCCCTCTCTCTCTGCCCCTCCCCCGTTCATGCTCTGTCTCTCTCCCAAAAATAAATAAAAAACGTTGAAAAAAAAAATTTAAAACATAAAGTAGAAACATGATACAAATGAACTATAAAATGTTAAACATTATTTTTAGATCAGGAATATGATATCATTATAAGCAAACCTATTTACATATGTCCGAGATTTAAAATACAGTATGATTGCATACAGTAAGTGGAAACAGAGAATTCTATTTCAAACAGCTTTGCTAAAACTTGCCTTTGGAGATCTGAACAAGCTTGGTCTGGTAGAGAATAACGGGCTTCACAACCCATTAAAGATGTTGGCATCATGATGCTTTCAAAAGAAGGCACCCTCTCTTCAAGATCTCCATGGTAATTAGTGTCTTAGTGTCCAAACCTAAGGATTTATCTAAAATTATCAAGACAAAAATCTTTCCCGAAACCAATGAGTGTTGTTTGTAATCAGATTTCCGATGTAAAAGAAATGTTGCATTTGAGTACCAAAGTCAGCTATTTGGGTGAAAATCCTTAACCACTGTTGTCTTCTGCCTTCTGAGACTGGACTTGCTTTTTATTTTTTTCAAGCCTCGTTGTTCTCCACTTGTAAAATGAAATTACTTTTTATATTTTATATTATTTTATATTTCTATATTATTTTATATTATTACTTTGTATCTTTTTATATTTTTATATTACAGTAAAATGGATTAGGTGTGATAAGGGCAACATAACACTTATGTGACAACTCACAGAGTGAAAGATGACCTGTGTTTCTTCCTGGTTGGAATCAGCTTTTTGTCTGATAGATTCTATAGTTTAAATGTCGTTTTATGGATGGAAGAACTGAGTAGACATTTTTCCAAAAAAAGATACAAATGGCCAACAGGTGCAAGAAAAAACGCCAGTGTCACTGGTCATCAGGGAAGTGCAGATCAAAACCACAATGAGATATTACTTCACACCTGTTGGAATGGCCACCATCCAAAAGACAAGAGACAACGAGTGTTGGCAAAAATGTGGAGGAAAGGGAACCCTGGTGCGTTATCGGTGGGAATGTAAATTGGTTCAGCCACTATGGAACACATTAGGAAGTTTTTTAAAAAATTAAAAACAGAATTGCCATATGACCCAGTGGTCCCACTTCTGAGTATATATTGAAAGGAAATGAATATAGGATCTTTAAGAAATAGTGCCCCAGGGGCGCCTGGGTGGCACAGTCGGTTAAGCGTCCGACTTCAGCCAGGTCACGATCTTGCGGTCCGTGAGTTCGAGCCCCGCGTCAGGCTCTGGGCTGATGGCTCGGAGCCTGGAGCCTGTTTCCGATTCTGTGTCTCCCTCTCTCTCTGCCCCTCCCCTGTTCATGCTCTGTCTCTCTCTGTCCCAAAAATAAAAAAATAAAAAGTTGAAAATCTATTAAAAAAAAAAAAGAAATAGCGCCCCATGTTCATTGCAGCATGACTTACAGGAGCCAAGATACGGACACTTGGGTGAATGGATAAAGTGTGTGTGTGTGTGTGTGTGTGTGTGTGTGTGTGTGTGTAAAATATTATTCAGCCATCAGAAAGGAAATCCTGCCATTTGTGACAACATGGATAGGCCTTCAGGGCATTATGTTAAGTGAAATAGGTCCGACAGAGAAAGACAAAATATAATATCACTTATGTGTGGAATGTAAAAATGATTACTCATAGGAACAGTCTAGTGAACAGAAAACAAATTGACAAAAAAAAAAGTAGGGTTATGGATTGATAGTCACCTTTTTGTACTATCCAATCATTCATCCATTTAAAATTATTTATTGATCACATGCCAGGATATTTGAACTCCCAGTGTGTATTTAATGAATATATATTCCAGAAAATAAGAGAGATTCTTTGCTATGTAACCTTCACAAGTAAAATGAAACCTCTACACACATGATTTAGATTTACTCTCTATGCAAAGTGTTACCTCTTCCTTGAAATGTGTGTTATAGTAAGGTAAGTATATCATTTAAAATTACAAAATTTCTTATATGTGCGTAAATATTCAACATAATTTGGTAACTATCAAAAATTATCATGACTATTCTGATTTTGTCTTATGTAATTGTTTTTCTTTTAAGGCTAGTTGATTTGTTGAAAAGATTTCTAAGTCAGTGGTAGCAACTAAAGTTGTGAAGGAGTGGTTGAAACTCTGTTCTAGAATTAAATTTAAAACACTCATTGACAGTTTCCCTGCTCTGATGAGTTAAACATGTTTTCTAAATTGGGATGCTACAGATACTTACTTGCAGTGCAAGACTTTGTCTTTGGTTGTCCGTTGATAGTAATTCTGGACAAAAACAAACGTGTGGTTGTTCTTTGGTATCTTGAGAAATTGTCGAGTGGCAGATACATATTTGGAATCAATATGAAGGGCAAATTGCCGTAATTTGAATGGACACTTTCAAGTACTATGAAGTGAGAGCATGTTGCAGGCCAGTGTGTGGCTGGCATTTGGGGACTTTCTGTTTCATAGATCGTGACAATCAGAGTTGGTAGTTCACAGTAGTGAAACTGTTGCGGACTGGCTTTGTGGCATGATTTTTTTTTTTTTTTTTATTTTGGTACCAGATTTCATCATGTCAATCGGTGATTAAGTAGAAGACCTCAAAATGGAAAACTGCGTATTTGTTTAAAACGCTGTTAGAGAGAGTGTTTGAGAAAGCACACTGGTTTTCACTTGCAGGCTTAGAGGCTATTGTTCAGCATCTTGCAAAGACACAATGTAGGGGATGGTGGTGAGTCCAGTGCCTGGGGCATTTGGCAGTGACAGCGTGTTCTGGGCAGTCGCTGTGTGTGAGCAGTACTGTATTGGGAGCTGTGCTAAGCATGCTTCTTTGAAGTTTCAGCCAGAAGAATAGTCAGTCTACCACTGAGCCTCTTTATTATAGAATGTTTTAGAACTTTTCCTCCTATTCAGGGACAGCCAAAATTTCAGGTATTGTGCCTGTTTCAATTCCTCCTCAGCTTACAGTTACTGTGATGGATCTGTAATTATAGAATCTCAGACTTTATTTCTCTGGTGTGAAGAGAAATGTCCCTCTAGCTTAGCAAACCCATGAAATTGGCTGATGAAACATCCCTTGTAGTGTCTGAGAGAGCTAGGATGGTTATTGATTTCAGAAGTGGGTCACTGACTTTTCGGGGAAGATCAGCCCTGAAACTTTGTTTTTATCACAAGCATTAGTTTCATCAGATACATTCCTGCTGTAAAAGCAGACAAAGGTGGAATTAGAAACATACATGGGTGGGCTACTTTTGTATGTTACGCAGGGTCATTAATTTGAATGTTTCTATTTTCATGGTCCCACGCGTGCATTTCTTCTTCTCTGCAGTCTTTCTAAACAATTGGACAATGCAAATCCCTTCCTCCTTCCTGTCACCTTCGTAACGCGAAACTTCCTCAAGCAGTGCATTTATCATGATGAGCTGTAATGATCATATGTCTTCCAGGATTGAAAAAATCTTTTAATGTTTTTGAAATTGGGATGCTTCTTAATGTGACTGTTGCTCCCTTTTTCCTTGAAGCCATTTGGGATGGATTTTCTGTCACTTGCAAATGAAAGCATTATTAAGTCCCAAGAGCACGGCAGCTACCCCCAGCTTCCTCCGTCTCAGTGTTTCTGGTCTCGCCCTCGGTGCTCCCTGATTGCCAGCCCCGGTGCTTCCTGCCTTTCCTGCCCTTCTTACCTCACTTTATAGATCCATTCTGATCCTTTTCTCTCTGCCAGCAACCTCTGCCTTTCCAATGTCCACCAGTCAAGCCACTGTCTTCTCTCTGCTTGTCCCTTCACTCAGGTTTGGGCACCCCTATCATGGTTGAGGAATCTGTGAGATCCCACTCTTAGCTTCTTGCCTGTCGGGATCTGACCTTATCTCTAGGTGGCTGAAGCGCCTGCCCTCGTTTCTCCTCCAGATTATAAGCGTGGCTGGGACAGGAGGGGCAAGTACGCACCGTCATCTGCAGGCCCCTTTTCCAGAAGCACTGCCTTTTCAGTACTTCTCAAAATGTTTTATTTACTTATTTTGAGAGAGAGAGAGAGAGAGAGAGCGCGCGCGCGCCCGCGCGCGCATGAATGGGGGAGGGGCAGAGCGAGCAGGGGAGAGAGAATCCAAGCAGGGTCCGCGCTGTCAGGACAGAGCCCGACGCGGGGCTCGAACTCATGAACCGTGAGATCATGACCTGAGCGGAAATCCAGAGTCAGACGCTTGACCGACTGACCCAACCAGGTGCCCCACCAAAACTTTTTAAAGAAAGATAAATTGCTGACATAGTGTCATGTATAATGTCATAATATCATAGGTGAAAATGCCTGAGATCATGCTTTAGGAAACAGGACCGTGAGACACCCAGGGAAGACCCTCTCCTGTCCTCACTGACCTTATTTTGGTAGAACTCGGCTGATTGTACGACTGTCCCAAGCGTGAGCCCTGCCATTCCTCCTTGCTCTCCAGTCTCTACAGAAGCCTTCTTTCTAACTTCAGACACAATTTATGTCACCAAGAATACTATTCAGGTGGGCCCTAAGTCTGTGGCACTGTTTAGGTTGGTCCCATCCTCCTCAACGAAGTGGACTTTTGACTCTCTCTGTTGTTATGTCCAACTGCCTACCGTTCCCACTTGTCTGCACACACAGGTAGGACATGCATCCCCTTGTGTTCGACATGTGACTCTAACACTCAGATCCTGTGTCTCTCCGCCCTGCTGTCCTGTCTTCCACTGTAGGGATGAGGGACCTCATGCCTCTGATTCCGTGAGCAGCCTCTTATTCTTCACCCCAAACTATCAGATAGAATAGGACATTTCCCTACCTCCTGGTTTTGCCTGGTAGTTGCATATTCTGTTTATGGCTCACTACTCCTTCTTCCTTGCTTGGTGCTTTCCATAAATATTGCCAGATTCCATTTGCAAGTTGGGAGTTGTAGCATCCAGTCCCAGAAGCTCCAGATCCCGCTTAATTGATGGTTCTGCCTAAGAAGCCAGCAACCCTGGGTGTATGTTCTCTGGCATTTGACTGACGAAAGGCATGCACTCGTCCTAATAAGGTTGAGAAAAAGCAGCTTTCTTGAGTCAAAATTAAAAAGTGTCATTTCGGGGCGCCTGGGTGGCGCAGTCGGTTGAACGTCCGACTTCAGCCAGGTCACGATCTCGCGGTCCGGGAGTTCGAGCCCCACGTCGGGCTCTGGGCTGATGGCTCAGAGCCTGGAACCTGTTTCTGATTCTGTGTCTCCCTCTCTCTCTGCCCCTCCCCCGTTCATGCTCTGTCTCTCTCTGTCCCAAAAATAAATAAACGTTGAAAAAAAAAATTTTTAAAAGTGTCATTTCAGGGACATCGCGGTGGCTCAGTCGGTTAAGTGTCTGCTCAGGTCCTGATCTCACGGTTCCTGAGATTGAGCCCCATGTCAGGCTCTGCACTGTGTGTGCAGAGCCTGCTTGGGATTCTCTCTCTCCCTCTCTCTCTCCCTCGTTCTTTCCCTCTCTGCCCTTTCCCCACTCGCACTGTCTCTCTCAAAATAAACATAAATAGACTTAAAATAAAATGTGTCATTTCAAACACCATTCAGAGAAGTGTTCCTTATACAAAGCCCATTTTACTTACGTTGATGCTCTACTAAGCAACCATTATTGATTTTGCACTAATAGTTCATACATTACCTCAACAAATATTTATTGACTGGCTGCTATATATTAGCTACTGAGCCAGATACAGGGAATTGAAATAGACCAAGAAGGATTGAGTTTCTGCTCTAATTATGTTGAGTTTTGACAGCTATTTATTATATTGTGTATGTTATTAGGACAGGCTGTGATTTAAAAAAAATTTTTTTTAATGTTTATTTTTGAGAGAGAGAGAGAGCATGAGCAGCGGAGGGGCAGAGAGAGGGAGACGTAGAATCCGAAGCAGGCTCCAGGCTCTGAGTTGTCAGCACAGAGCCCGACGCAGGGCTTCATCTCACAGACCGCGAGATCATGACCTGAGCCGAAGTCGGACGCTTAACTGACTGAGCCACCCAGGTGCTCCAGGACGAGCTGTATTTCAAAACTTCTCTTTAAAAGGAAGAAACAGGGATGAATATATTTTTATGTGTGCAGAGTGCATCTGAGAACAATGCTGTGCCTATTTCTCTGGGCCGTGACCTATCAGTTGCAAATACAGAATTGTGGTCTTGGTGATCAGAGTGATTACACAAATGAGGTGCTCGGTATTGTTTTTCATGTCACTAGTTTGTACGAATCGACACATTCTCTGCAACCTAATGTTAATAATATGCTTATGCTGATTCTTCGGTTTTACATGATCTCTTACATGTCACCTGTGGAGTGGAAGGTTATAAAAATCGCATATATATTCAATTTAAATATCACATGGGGGTGGGGTCCGACTGAGCGGTTCAGTTGGTTAAGCATCTGACTTGGCTTGGGTCATGATCTCATGGTTCGTGTGTGGGAACCATGCGTCAGGCTCCGTGCTGATGGTGCAGAGCCTGCTTGGGATTCTTTCTCCCTTTCTGTCTGCCCCTCCCCTGCTCTGTCTCTCTCTCTCAAAAATAAATAAATATTTAAAACATCAAATTGGATACATAAATGCGTGTGTATTTGTTTATATATATATATATATTTAAATTTGTGTATGTATGTATATACATATATATGACTTTATTTTAAGAGGTCATCAAGAACTTAAGCAGTTCTTATATAAGCAGTTCTTAAGCAGTTTATATATGTGTGTGTGTGTGTGTGTGTGTGTGTGAGAGAGAGAGAGAGAGAGAGAGAGAGAGAGAGAGAGAGAGAGAGAGACAATTTTTGGTGTATTGTAATGGCCAGTTTCCTTCCTCACTGGGCTGCAACCATAATGGAGAATTATGAAAGTGAAGCTACAAGTCACTCTATTTTGTTTTGTACTTTAGAAGATAGGATCAAGAACAGGGTGGGGCACTGTCTTGAAGAGGGTGGGACATGTGAGGGAAGGAAATAACTTTAGGTGTGGCCACATATGCATGGGATGCATTTGTTAGTTTGGTGTGAGGGTCAAGGAAGTTAAAGTCTAAAAGTCTTAAGTTGAAGCCATTGACTAAAGCCAAAGGAAGATGAGGAGAATTCTAGAAATTTCTAGCAATTCTAAAGTAAAAGATAAAAAGGGACCTTCCTGAAGAAAAGGAAAAGGAGAGAAAATGATTTGATAAGCAATGTTTAGAAATCATCAATCTCTACATTACCTAATACATATCAAAGTGTAGTTTCTGGCTTGAGCTGGTCTCAACTACCCAGATGTTAACAGCAAAGAAAAATCATTGATAGATGCATTTTGGGTTGTAAGTGTATATGCCAGGTCACCTTCCATTTTCTCAAATATGTTTTACCCACAGTGTCAGCATTTTGGCTAATGGCCAGTCACTCAGACCAAACCCTGGAATCATCTAGACTCTTCTCTCTTTGCCTCACTATTGCATGCAACCTGTCAGTAATCCTGACAGTTCTCCCTTCAAAATATGTTTATAAGCTGATTCTTTTTCATCACCTGTTCCCAAGGACTGAAGCTACAGATAAAAGATTACATCAAGGCATTGACTGTTGGGTATAGATCAAAGCCATCAATAGAACTTTCTGCAGTGATGGAAATCTACACTTTTACTATCCACTACAGTAGCCACTGGCCACATGTGGCTATTGAGCACTAGAAATGTGTACACTGCAACTAGTAAACTGGCTTCTTAATGTTATTGAGACTTAAATAGCTATATGTTGGTAGAGGCTACCATATTGGACAGTGCAAGTCTAGCTAATGAGATAAGTTTTGAGTCCCACAGTATGCAAGGGATTTGGAGATTCTGGAATTTGAAGTAGGTGGGACCTGCAGCCTGGGAGAAGAAAGAAACAGGTCTCTATGACAACACAGTGTGAGGGCCTGGGTAGTGACAGAATGAGAGGGCACTTGAAAGGATGAGAGGTCATGGGTTATAGACAGAGGGTAGCCAGTTCAAGAGGAGCAATGACCTCATCGTGGCCAAAGGGGCTTATTGCTGAATCAGAGAGGAGGAATCAAGTAACAGTGGCATGAGAAGACTAGGTGGCTCATTGAATTAGATGATGGTGTGACACCAGAATCCATCAGTTAATTTTTTGAAGATGGCCATATCTGATGTCAAAGTCTGTTGGTTTGCGAACTGGAGCCCATACTCAAGGGCAGGGAGAGACTGAAGAAGGCAGCAGACCACTCTAGACTGGTAGGTGGCAGGTTTAATAAACAAGAGAACTTATTTACAAGGCTCACCTTGGGTGGCTATGGGACAAGTAGATTTCTGTACTGCCCACTGGCCAGAATCTTAAAAGTTTCTATAGGCCTTAACTGGGTTCAGTCACATACCTTAACACCACATTTCTACCACCAGGCTATATTCTTAGAGAAGCTTCTGGGAGTGGGGAAGGTGAGCAGACACGCATTCATTCCAAGGACAGGGGAGGGAGTATGGAGCCTGTAGTTGGCCGGATCCAGCTTAAGGGTTAACTGGTTTTCAAGAACTATTTAAGTTCTTGATGACCTCCTCCAGTAAAGTCATCAGTTGCTGGGCAGCAGTGACTAAAGAAGGAACGAGTTTGAATACTTACAAAATGTAAAATAAGAATTTTATTTTCTTTTTGTGTGATGGAGGTCAATAAAAGATAGCGTTGAATGTGGTCCTTGAATTGAGAGCAGGAGAATTTGGCCTTCTAAAGTGCATGTAAGATTACAACATGTACGTTTATATCCCAAACTCATGTTTGGGAAATGAAAGTGTAGAATATTTATTTGGACCTCATGAAATCTTATTACTTATGGTCATAAGAGTTCATGTTGGGAAGGATGCTCTGTATATGAGGGCTGCCTGCTTTTGGTATTTTTCTCATCCCAGCCAACTTTGCTGAATTTCTTGTTGCATCATCTGTGAAAGTCCCATGGAGGTTCTTAAGATAGTGTTTTGTTCCATAGGCTTACTTCACACCAGTGGGGCACAGACCTCTTACAAGCTTTGGTTTATCCAGGTTGCTGATTTGAAGCAGCACATGCCTTTTCCTGACACCTGTAGTTCATCTTGGACGTAGGTGTCCACAGAGAGGACGTATCAATAATACGTGCCATTACTGGCCTGCTAACATCAGTTCCCCGGTGCCCCCATACTCGCCTCCCAGGGGAGGTAAGAGAAAGAAGCTGAGAACATCCAACCCCAGGCTACCTTAATAAGATGCCACAGACAGAGGGGCTTCAGCAGCAGAAATATATTTTCTTCCAGTTCTAGAGGCCAGAAGTCCAAGATCGAAGTGTTGGCTTAGGTTTTGCTGAGAATGCTCTTTTTGGCTGCTCGCTTCTGTGTCCTCACAAGGTGGAAAGAGCTCTGGTCTTTTCCTCTTTTTTGTAAGGGCAACAGTTCCACCCTTAGAAGCCCCACCCTCGTAACTGCATTTAACCTAAATTACCATGTCCAAGGCCCCATGTCCAAATATGGTCACCTTGGGCATTAGGGCTTCAGCATATGGATTTGGGGCAGAGGTGGGGCCAGGGATGGGGGTATGAGTCAACACAGGTGAGTCTGTAACACTCATGCATGCGCAGGTATAGCACAGCACGACTTGTGGTTTTGTATTTTCTGGACATAGAACTTGTTAGTACCCAGTTCTGCTAGAGAACAAACCCACCAACATGTGACAGTATCTGTCCCTCATTATTGTCCCTTTTTCTCATGTCGAAGATGCTTCCGTCTAAAATGTAGTTTAGGTATTTGCCGATTAGCATGTGACTAGCGATAGAAAGACTTCCTACACAGTCGTTGTATAAAGA
Organism: Prionailurus bengalensis; assembly: GCF_016509475.1. Taxonomy (NCBI): domain Eukaryota; kingdom Metazoa; phylum Chordata; class Mammalia; order Carnivora; family Felidae; genus Prionailurus; species Prionailurus bengalensis. The sequence continues at coordinate 231,380,527 of NC_057343.1, forward strand.
GAATAAGAGGTGTTGTACGTAGGATCAAGAAATCTGTAGGAAAATCTGCACTGTACTTGTTGCCAAAGAGAAAAAAAATCAAAGGGATGCATTTTTCTATATCAAATTGGTAAAAGCAGGAGAAGATAATAGAGGCCAGTCTTGTTCACATTACGGGGAGGGGACATTCTCATGGGCAGATATGTTGAACCAGCCTGGCGGCAGGGAAACTCGTTCTGGCTCTCCAAAGTCTGAAACCTGCACTGGTTCCTCATTCCATCAACACCGCTTTATCTATTGAAAATGTCACAGACATAACAGTAGGGTAAAAGTTACAAATAAGAGATAGTAAATTATGATGCCTTATGAATACTAAGTATTCGTGACATTTTAAAACTGTAGAATAATTTTTGTTGACATAAGACACAGTTCATGCTATGATGGTGAACAAAGTTTAAAAACACATCGAGAATATTACATTAGGACTCCATTATGTAACACTCATTACATAGAATGTGTTCAATCAGAGGGGCGCCTGGGTGGCGCAGTCGGTTAAGTGTCCGACTTCAGCCAGGTCACGATCTCAAGGTCCGGGAGTTTGAGCCCCGCGTCAGGCTCTGGGCTGATGGCTCAGAGCCTGCAGCCTGTTTCCGATTCTGTGTCTCCCTCTCTCTGCCCCTCCCCCGTTCATGCTCTGTCTCTCTCTGTCCCAAAAATAAATAAACATTGAAAAAAAAAAATTAAAAAAAAAAAGAATGTGTTCAATCAGAAAAAAACATTCTTTCAGAGAAGCCTAAACCAATACGCCAACATAAAGACACTTATCTCGGGTGGCAGAATTACTGAGGATGCCTCTTCCTTGGTGTTGGGTTTTTTTTTTTTCCTTTCTTATTGTCTCTCTACATTTTCCAGATTTCCTGGATTTAACACAGAATATCTCCTCATTTTGGTGGATTAGTTCTAATTAAAACTAAAGCACTTGGCGATTTACTGCCAAGTCAGAAGGCTTAAAGCTTTTTACACTTACCATCAGGCAGTCCACAGCTTGGTTGGGGTAGTCTTCACGTGGCCCCGCCTCTCTTCTTGTGCTGTGAGCTAAAAGGATTAGCAGTGGAGGTCGGGCAGTCTTACTCATGCACAGGGATGGCCAAAGGTCGAATTAGATCTGGGTGTGAAAAATCACGAGCCATGGAAATGATTCCCAGTCATTTCCATTCAGGCACAATGGCTAGCCGTGACTCTGGATGGTGGGCCTTGAAGGCCTTGAGGCATTCAGTTTTTTTCTGTCGTTGCTGTGAGGAGAAAGGGGAGGAAGTAAACAGACTTAATTATTCCTTACAGTGTGTGGGTCAGAGTTGTCCGGTGCCTGAGGATTTACCTTGATTCAATGCCTATTAAATCCCACATTTTATTATGACAGGTTACCCTCCTACTTTTAAGAGTAACATTTTAGAGAAATTAGTGTGTAGACTAGCATTTATGAGGCAGCACCACAGGTAATGGGAAATAGGCCAATGCATCACAGGACTCTAAAATAGGAATAAAGAGGGAGAAAACCCGGGTTCTAGGCCCAATTATATAAATAACTTAGAGACTTTAGACAATTTCTTTGTCAAAAAATATATTGATAATAATGCTGGTCCAAAACCTAGATTCACATGGGCCTGACAAAATTTGGAAAACATGAAAGTTAAAATAATTTAAAATATGTAAGACTCATCCTTTCCCATCTTGAGGGCGTCCCCTTTGGAAGAGGTAGAGTCCCCTTTGGACGCCAGTGACATGGATACAGGCGGAGATGCAAGGCCGGGGAGGGGGGTGACTTTGCATGTAAGAACTGCCATTTTCCTTTCTTCTTGCTTTCTGCCCTCCCCCCCCCCCCTTCCCCCCATTCTCACACTTTTCCTAATTAGAAGGGCTTGGCTTCCAGGCTCTGTTACCTGGGCACAACATTTGTTGATCTGTTTATCTAAATCCTTCTAATTATAAGGCTTGATCAAACAGGATACGACGTGTGAAAGCAAGTGAAATATAAAACTGTGCTTTATTATTATCTTCTCAACCCCACCACCATAATTATTTAAATCACTTTCTTTCATCTTGTTAGTATCCATCACCTAAAATACCTTCTGCTTTTTAGCCATGGTTACGTTTTGCCAAACTATGTTTAACTTGATCTTTACTCTTTGCTCGAATCTTGCTTGCAGGTATTATCTTCCCAAAACCTCCTATAAATTCTGTTTGTAACCGATTTATCTTTTCAGTGCTATTCTAATCATCCTTGATATTATTATTACAATTTTTACTTAAAAAATGACAACAAATCAAAACTAATTTGGAAAGTCCAGTGAAAAAATTAGATGACCACCTTTTTCATACATTTTAAGGAACATTCTATAATAGAACCTGTTTCAGATAGCATAGCCCTAGTTAATAACTGCTAGCAAATATAGGTAATATCACATTTCAAGGGTTCCTATGAAAATGATGTTGTTGACTGGAAAACCCAGGCTGCTCAGATGCAGTAGAACAGGAAATACTCTAACATTCACATAGCACTGGTTCCCGGAGGGGCATGTGATATGATAGTTGGAGGCAAGAAAACCACCTTGATTTACTCCCAGACTTTTATTTGAATAGTGATTTCGTAGTGCTCTGGTAAAAATTGTTATTGGTTAATTATTATTTCCCCTGCTGATGAGCACTGCTAGATTATATATATAATAAGTACTTTAGTCTTATTTATTTGTTAGGGAAAGATAACGGGAAAAAATAACTTTTGGGATGCTGTTATTAACCTGTACAATGGTGTCCATTTATGAATTGAGCTGATGTTATTTGAGTTTCTTCTTTCTTTTATAAACTCAGAAAAAATAAACTGTGGCAAATGAGCCTTGGCAGCTTTAAAAAGCTTTCATCTGCCGTAGGTCACAGAGAGGGAACTTGGTAAATATTTGTGGAGTGGGCTAGGTATTTAGTATTCACAGTACTAATCTTCTTATGTTAATTCATGAATTCCCTTAATTATTTCTAAATTATTGATCATTTATTTTTGTGATTTCCTTATAAAGGGGAATATTGAATAGATTTTCTTTGAGATGGAAATACACCAATACACAAGTAATAAAATTATGTAAAACAGAAATAAAATAGTAGATCAGCTGGCTTTTTTTTTAAAAAAAAGACTCTACTTCATTTCTTTACTCTTTTTTTTTCTTTCTTTTTTTTTGCTTCTTATTATTTCTTCTTCCACTTACTTCAAATACAAAACAGAAAATTGTGAGTGTATCTTAGAATTTGGTTGGGGTGATAAAGGAGAAACGATTCTGTTTACTTGTATTGTTTCCTATTCTATAATGATGTCATGTGCCTTCTCTGTAGTTCATAATTTTCATTTTTCCCAAGGGGAATGCTTAAGGTTCCTGACAGTTGTATCTGTTTGCCATGGCGATATCTCACAGTGCATTAAACATGTCCCTCTGCATTGCAGGAGCTATGCCTGTCCCAGACCAGCCTTCGTCAACCTCAGAGAAGACCAGCTCCCTGAGCCCTGGCCTGACCACCTCCAATGGGGATGGCTCAGAAACAGAAACCACCTCCGCCATCCTCGCCTCGGTCAAAGAACAGGTAGAAACATTCCACTTTTGTGACCTACTTATGGGAGCACTTTAGAACTTATTCTTTCAGATGAACCCATGATGACTCAGCTACATTGGAAGAAACTTACGATTTTCTGGCCAAATGTTGGTTTTTAGTATAAAAATATTAAAATTGGGTTATAATTGCCATTGGAGGGTGGATTAATATGTTTTATGTTTTTATTCATGATTTAGGCACTTTGCGTTGAGAAATATTCCACAGGGGGTAAAAAACAAACAAACAAACAAACAAAAACACTTGACAGTTAAAATTCCCTATATGAGTGAAGTTTTGGAAGATTTGGTGATGGACCTTTTATTTAATACTGCTAAATGCTGAGGCCAAATAATCGGTCTTTAGAAAAGATAAAGTCTAATCAGCAATCAAAATATATCACAAGTGTAAAAAATTAGTATGTGTGACAGCAGATGAATTCTGTGTTGGGTCAAGGCGAATTGGTCTTTCCAGTATCTCTGAGATAGATCTGGAAGAAATGTGTTTTAGAACTTTCCCTATAAAACTAATTAAAATCTGAATGCTTCTTCCCCTGACATTACTTTGCCTTAAAATGAATAAGTAAATAAAGTCTGAAGTCTTAGATTAAAAAAACAACAACAACAAAAACTGTTTCAGAAAAATTATGTTTCTTGTAAATAAAGGGTGGCAAATAATCAAAGAAAGCTGGAAAACCAAGATTTTTTTCTCACTTCTTTTAGCATGTGCTAGAATATAAATCATAACTTTTTAAAGAAATTGAAAAAGCATCCTGTGTTTGGTTTATATGATTCAGGGATGCTGACTAAGCAGCAGAAGTGGCCAGGCTATCAATAGAGTAGCTGAGGAAAGATCCATTGACAGAAGGGATCGATGATGCTCTCAGTCAAAGTGTGCCCTCGGGTCAGGAAGTGTATGACTAAGTGGGTACACAAAGCAAAGTTGAATAGAGTAATTGGATAATCTGGTTTTTGAAAATGGTCTGTAAGCAGGAAATTGAGGCACAGGCCGTATTCCTTGATGAGTTTGCTACCAAAAGCACACTCATGAGCGTGCTGACTCTTTTTAAGGAGTAATTGAAGAAAGGAACGAAGGTTCATGCCAGTTCCCATACTCAAGATAGTGCTTTGTTAAAGTTGGTCTATGCCACGGTTTCTTACTCAGGTATGATCTGGAAGTCTTTGGGCCAGTAACATTGGACTAGTGACAAAATATAAAACAGGAGGAACAAACTGAACAAGAAAATGACAAGACCTGTCTGATGAAAAGTATAGCATTTTATCAGAAGACATAAAGTAATTAGGAATAAATGGCAAGGTATGCTATGATCCATAATAATATCACTTTCTCCAATAAAGGTATAAACTTTAGGCTATGGTAATAAGGATCTTACAGCTGATTGTCTCTTTGACAAACTGGAATAAACTATTGTAAAAATTACATGGGAAGGATAAGTATATGAGAGTTACAAGGAAATTTTTGGTAGAGAGATTTTACCTTACCAAACATACTCATCACTATAGTGTCCAGTGGGTCCAAAATGTTCTCTCTGTAGGACATAACTGAGGGTTCAGAAACACAAGGACACATTCAACATAAAATCGTAGAAAAAATAGGCCAAGAGAAAATATGTGCCAAAAATATGAAGTGTTGATACAGTTAGTATCTTAATGCTTCCTAATGTTGATGAGAGAAAAAGAAATACAGAATAGAAAACTAGGCAAAAAATATGAACAGCAATTCACAGAAGAAAAATGCAAAAGACCAATGAATACATGCAAATGTTTTATACTCTACTGATCAGGGATATAAAATTCAAGATAGAAATGATTTTCTTTAATCTACCAAACAGACAAACATTAAAAAATAGTATATATTGTAATCTACCTAAGGGTTAAGGTTTGAGGAAATTCACATTCTTTGTCTCTTCATATGGAAATGTGTATTGCTGTAACCTTTGTTAAAATGAAATGTTGCTATGAATTGGCATTTATAGTGTTCAGTAGCCTTTGATTTGTTGTGCCTAGACATAGATAGTATAGAAATGGGTGACCTAGATCATAAGGTTTTATGTATATGGGTGTTTATTGAAAAATTATCTAGGATAGAAAAAATAGAACAATAATGATAAGTTGAAAAACAAGGTGTATCTTTTTTAATGTTTATTTTTGAGAGAGAGAGTGAGAGAGCATGAGTGACTGGAGGAGGGGCAGAGAGAGAGAGAGAGAGAGACACAGAATCCAAAGCAGGTTCCACGCTCTGAGCTATCAGTACAGAGCCCGATGCGCGGCTCAAACTCATGAACCGCGAGATCATGACCTGAGCCGAAGTCGTATGCTTAACCAACTGAGCCACCCGGTTTCCCCAAGGTGTATCTTTTATATAAAAGCTATATCCTTTTTATGTAGTTATTAGTAAAATGAGTTGGAGCTATATATTATATCTTTGAAAAATTCTGTGAGGACTTTAAAAAACAACATAATAAATATTTTTGTTTATGTTTATGAACATCTAGAAAAGTGTAGGAGGAAATAAATCAAACTATCAACATTGGTTACCATATGTGTTTCCGATTAGATGGAGGTAGAGTATAGGGAAGACAATCAAAAATGAGAGAAAGAATTGGGAGATTGGAATAGATATTAGTTGGATACTAGGAGATGCTACTTCTGCTGAGATAGTGATGTTTGTAGTCGAGAGAGTGGATGAGCTTCTTGAAGCAAAAATACATTGCTATAAATAACATGGCCTCTCCAAATCCTTGATGAGGATTTAATAAAAACTTATTGTGAAGAGTGTTTTCAAATAATTAAAATAAGTCCAGCGTTCATTTTTGGATGGCAAAGGTTAGATTCTTTGTGGCAGGAAACTAATGTGAACAGGTGTGAGAGTCTGTCCTGGAAGCCGAGTAGAGGATCTGGAAGCCTCCGCATCAGAGGCTCAGGCATCATCAGGTCCTGTGGGCAGCATGTGCCCATGTTAAGGCCAGATCCACCAGCAGCCAGGTCCATGGACTTCCTTGGGTGGCCTGGTGCAAACAAGAAATTTTTTTCTTCACTGAAGATTTTCGTCCTAAATTATTTTTAAGGTTTGCATCATTTCTTTTCCTGAGGTCTAGGCTATTATCTATGGAGCCAAAGCTAAGTTAAATATATCTGAAAAAAAAAAAATTAGCTGAGATGAAAGAAAACTGACTTTGGCCATTAAATGTCTTTTATGATTTTTAATAATTATGTACATAACATTTATAAATATGTTCATTTGACTATTGCTTGCCTGGTCCTCTTTGGTGCTAATGGGAAATAGCTTTCCTGACTAAAAGTCCCATTTATTAAGTTAGAAAGTTTGAAGGAAGAAATTTTATGGCATCACTCTTATGTGCTACCCCAGTGCTGTCTCCTTGGACATCAGTTCTGCAGGAGAGAAGTCATTCTTTATCACAGCAGGCATATATTCTGAGCTCACTGCCAAGTGATAGGTTGCATAATTTATTTACTCATTCATTAAATGTATTGAGCACTTTATATATGCAAAGTACAATAACGATGAAAGAAATACATGTATAAAGAACACTCAGTTTGACAGTTTATTGGAATAAGTTGTTATGGAGAGTAATAATGTAAGTTTTTAGACGGGCAGTTAACATTGCATAGAAATAAATTCTGGTTTATAACCATAGAATGAACTTAAGTCATGCCAAGCCCTGTGTCATGAAATGTGTCCACATGACATGTATGGCATGACTAAGATATTTGTAATCTGAGTCCTAGAGACCTTGAACCCAAGCAGTCATGGGTTACTCCATGAAAAGGTGTTCATTGATTTATTTCTTTGTTCTAATTTCCCATCTTGATTGCTTTTAGCTGGTAAATTTTACACTTTCATATTAACATAAATAGAACCATGATTTATGTTATACTCTATGGGTAATTTTCTGTATTTCAGACACATCTGTCTCATTTCCAAGTTATCAAGTTTCTCTATGGGGCATTAAGAGAGAGGGACCTAATTCCTATTTCCTCTCCTGTAAACAAGCATCCTTCATCAGAAGAGGAGGGGGGTGGGTGGAGGACAAGCATGTGATGACTTCGTTCATGTGATTTGGATACATAACTTAGAGGGGGTGATCGGTACCCATTCATTATATATAGCAGCCCCAAACGTGGGGTGTCTTAAAGGGGTGAGAACAATCAAGGGATTCTTTTTTAAGGATGGTAGGTATCCCTATGATGATGGCAGTGACTTATAGGAAGTGAAATTTATGATGCTTGAAAGGGGGGGAAATAAGAGGGGGAAAAGTTACTGGGTAGATGAGAGTGAATGGATCTAGTGCGTCAGAGAAAAGAATGGCTTTTGAACAAAGACAGTTCATCCATGAGAATGGAAAAGAGGCAAAGTACATGGTCTCAGGTCACCCGATGGCTTGGTGTTGGAAACTGCGGTATTTCTTCCCCTCTCTTCAGATGAGCACAGTCATCTTGTTTGAGTTGGACTTGTTTGGAGTGAGCTGGGCTAAGCAGAGGTGGGGAGGGGAGGCATTGGAGATGAGGGATGCAAGACAGCCATTATAACAATGGATCTTGGAAGTGACATAGAGTGGAAGCGGGGAAAGAGAAATTGTTAGTGACAATGCATTCGCAGTGAGTGTGCAGATGGTGATAGCTTGAGAGCTGTGTGCTCAAAATCAAGAATTAGAAAGTCATGATTGTTAATGTTTAGACCTAGGTTGTGACTCTTCGAGATGAGATCAAAATGAGAAAAGAGAGCAAAATTTTTTTGACTCTGGGAAAGGTGGTGGGGAGTCATGACAATGCCAGGACAGTGGTCTCCAGGAGAAGGGACAGTGCTCGCGTCGCCCATGTGGAGGGGTGTGACTGTGAGAAGCACAATAATGTTCGCTTGTGGTTGCCTAAGAGGAGTAGTCCTGGTGTTCGCCCGTGTGTTTTCATTGTTTTTAATTGTCACAGTGCTGGTCTGCACAATCAGATAAGAATTTATATTCGTTTACACTATGTAACCTTGTCTTTGTATTTTGCCTTAAATCAACATGGTACTCCTGTGCTCTTAAGAAAACCATGACTTTCCTAAAAATATATTCATTTCAAAAGAATATTTCTTTTCCTTCAGGTAACTGTTGTTTCATTTGATCATCACACAATTCCAACGCTGGCATCTAAATAGTCTTCTTGTATAAGCTAGAAAATTACGGGGCATTTTAAAGACCTTTAGAACTCATATAGTTCATTGATCTTTGTAAATTATGACTCAGATAAATGTGTTTTTTGTAATAATTCAACCAGTGAAATTCATTTAAAAATGAATAGGTTACATAGAAATTGTAGGCATATAACAGTATATGCCAGTGTCACATTTCATTGTATTTTTCAGTAGTGTTTATCAAATGCCAACACTGTGCTTAGAACTAACCTTCCCTGGGTGATACACAAATCTGAACTCTGACTTCTACTATTTAGCAGTGAAGTTAGAAGACAAACATATATAGAAATGTTTAAAATATTTAAAAACTTATAGACAAAAATTTAAGGAAACTCTCTAGTCAATTTACTTAAAAACTCCAAGTAATTTATACTAATAAGAACATTCCTTAACTTGACAGTATTTATAACCCTAGACACTATTGCTACAGCAATTTCTCTTGTTTATTTTTTTGTTTTGTTTTTGGTTTTTTGTTTTTACTTTGCACAAGGATTGCAATCATGTTCTTGATTTTAGAGGAAATTTTTGGTACCATTATTTCAAATACTGATTATTTTCTAGGTGGCAAAACAGAAGATTTCTTGCTTTTAATCACTTTTGTTATTATTTTTAATAGAGGGGAAAGTAGGAGTGAAGACACTTCTGACCTCCCACTATGGGCAAAGCTACTGCACAGAGTACTTTATACATGGTATGTCCTGTGAAGGCACGAAACAAGCATTTTAAAACATTCTTCTTACACAGAATCTAAAGAAATCTTGATATTTTACATTGACTCATGGTGAGGGTAGCATGCCTTTATTTTTATTTAGTTTCTTTTATTTATAATTAAAAAAAATTTTTTTTAATGTGTATTTATTTTTGAAAGAGAGCGAGAGAGTGGGGGAGGGGTAGCGAGAGAGGGAGACACAGAATCGGAAGCAGGCTCCAGGCTCCGAGCTGTCAGCACAGAGCCCGACACGGGGCTCGAACTCACGAACTGCGAGGTCATGACCTGAGCCGAAGTCGGACGATCAACTGACTGAGCCACCCAGGCGCCTCTATTTATAATTTTTAAATTCCATTAGCTCTGTATAAAAAGCATATGACTGGGAAAGAGCACATTATAAAATCCTCCTTTAATTAGTCTTTGTCCTGTGCCACATGTCATTGCCAAGTCTTTCAGCATTGGTAGTGTTACTGTAATGTGGAACAGTAGTTTCTGATAACATGATGTGAAAAATGACCTGTGATGATTAATCGCTTTCCAAACTACGTCTTGGGAAAGCATCTTATGAAAGTAATGACACAATTATCATCCATGAAAAAGAGGAAATTAAAACACCTTTAGGAAAGGTCAAGAAGATAGGGAAGGATTATCTGCAAAGACTAGTGAACTTTATATTCATGTAGTCAGAGGAAAAAGAATTCTATGTATCAAAGTGCCACAAGTGGAACTCTTTCCATATATTAAAATTAAAATGAGAATTGCTCGATGATTTTGAATTTATTTCTTGTTTCAAGCCAGATGTAGATTGAAAATGGGGGGAGAAAGCATATTTTCCCCCTTGCTTTCATTGTTAGAACATAAACCATGGTAGGAACAGTCATGACCTTTTTCGAGATGTGAACTGCGCTATGAAGTTGCAAGCCAGGAGTCTACAGATCTGGGTCCTGGTAGAGGGTGTGGTTTGGAAGAAGGAAGGGCAGATCCTGGAGTCAGCAAGGATCAGAAAGCCTTGTGGATGGATATCACATGCACAGACATGGTGCAGACAGGCTGACCAGACTAGGTGTTTAGATTCGCAGCAACCTAAAGAAGGAAATTAAGTGGTGTATGTAGCAGTGTGGAGCTCCAGGTAGGAAGGAAGGGGAGTGGTCAGGTGGCAGGGGGTTAATGGAACTTGCTGGGTATGAAACAGTCTATTTCTTTGTGGATCCTGGATCTGTTACATCGCAAAAATGATGACTGAAGCCTGAGAGAGCGGAGCAACGAGTGTCCTAAACCGCTTGTCTAAGGTCTTGGGAATTGGCGCTAGGAGTTCTAGTCACTGGTGAATATTCTGGAAGTGTGGATGGGTCATCTCCCTCCCTTCCTCCTCCTGCCTGCCATGCTCTTTTGTGTGTATTCTGTTCTTGCCTGTAAGTTATTTTGAATTTTTCCCTTAAAATTTGACTTTGTAATGCTTCTCAACACACACGTATACTTATCTACCTTTTTAATCACCCCAAATTCTAAGAATTAATTCGTTTGGATGCTGTCTGTTCTGTTCCCTTTGAAGCTATTAGGAGTTGGGTTTTTCAGGGACTGGAGGCTATGATGGGAAAAGTAAAAATGGACTAAACTTTTATATGCTAAATTAGAAGATAAGCTCTTAGGGGCGCCTGGGTGGCTCAGTCGGTAAGGCGTCTGACTTCAGCTCAGGTCATGATCTCACAGTCTGTGAGTTCGAGCCCCACATTGGGCTCTGTGCTGACAGCTGGGAGCCTGGAGCCTGCTTCAGATTCTGTGTCTCCCTCTCTCTCTGCCCGTCCCCTGCTCATGCTCTGTCTCTCTCTGTCTCAAAAATAAATAAAAACATTAAGAAAAATTTAAAAAAAGAAGGCAAGCTTTTAATATGTGGGGTTTTGTAACATGACATTATAGTGCTTTTCTAATGCCTCTTTTATATTTATCATTAGAATTCATTGCTAAATATTCATATGTGAAATCACATTGAATATTTTAATATGATATTTTATAAAGTTTCTATGAATTTTCCATTATAAAGTAATTCATACACATTGTTAAAAAGTTTAAAAACTCAGAAAGGAATGAAGATAAAAATTTTATTTGGGAGTCATATTGCAGCTAGAGATTGTTGCAAATATTTGGGAAGGGCCCTTCTAAGATTTTTATATGAATATATAATTATTTATACATTTTTATTTTCCTTTATAAATTTTTTTATACTTCCTCGTATACTTAATATTATAGTAAGACTATTTTTCATATCACTATTGTATTAAAACCTAAACAGATACACTGTGAGTTAACATTATAATTTTATTGAACCTTTCCATCTTTGTTGATCTCCTAGGTTGATTCAATTTTCTCAGAATGAAACAAAAATGCCATGTCACACTTCCTTGTACATAAATCATTGGGTCTACTTTGACAGAACCTGCCTGGAGCAAAGTTTTGAGAAAGACTTTAAAGACCCTTACAAACTCACTGGGAAAATATGTCATAATTAGTTACTGATAAGAGCCACAGGCAGGACTTACAAAGCAGGAGCTCCAGGGGTATTAGTCAGTGCCCTTGTACAGGGTTTGCAAAGTAGGAAATTAACAGGCGGAATATTCTAGAGGGAACAAATGGGGGAAACATGTTCAGTATTCAGAACAACTGAACCAAATATGGTGGAAACAGTAAAGATAAACATATAACTTATGATAGGACAAGAAAACATTGTTAAATAGTATCTCAAAATCACAAAAATGTTTTTAAAAGGTTAGACACTACATTTCATTAAAATGTACATATTTTTTATAAAATATAAATGACATACTTCTGTTAACTCTTTATGTAAAAGAGATCTGTAAGTAATGACTGTTACTCTAGTAATTATTTCATCCAGTGTCTTCTGTTGATGACCAAAGAAACTCACTTTAAAATGGTATTTAATTTGCTTACCTAAAGCCATATAAGAAATTGCCATAGAATTGAAATGAGAAAATTAGCTTGTTTTATTCTGAATCCAGTGCTCTTTTCACTGTACTGCATTCTCTCTCAATTCAGGTATAATAATGGGCTTCAATATATTGTCTAATATTTCTCCCAAAAAAAACATTTCTCTATGGACAAAGTTTGCTGAGGTCAGGTTAAATGATGCCCCTGCCTGCTTCGCTCTCATTTAACTAGGAAAAGAGAGGCAGATAACTTCACATCAATTTGATCTGCAATATATTTTTGCAATCTGAAGGAATCATGAATGAGATTCTAAACAAAAGGAATTCACACGCCTAGGTGGCTCAGTTGGTTAAGCGTCGACTTGGGCTCAGGTCATAATCTCACGGTTTGTGGATTCGAACCCCTTGACAGACTCTGTGCTGACAGCTCAGAGCCTGGAGCCTGCTTCGGATTCTGTGTCTCTCCCTCTCTCTCTGTTCCTCTCCCCACTCACGCTCTGTCTCTCTCAGTCTCCCAAAAATAAATGTTAAAAAAAAATTCAAGGAATTTACGCACCTCATTGTTAATGTGTGTAGAGAAAATGTGGTATGAAACAAGAACTGTGAGCTCAATACCACAGCTTTCTTTTCATTGAACATTCCTGTTTCCAAGAATCAGTGGTGTGGACGGAAGTTTTCTCTAGCATGCATCAGTGACACAGGTAAACACGCCCGCGGCAGCCCATCGATCATGTTCAAGTTGCTGTCATTCAGCTGCAGTCATTAAAGGAAAATGTGCAGGTTCATGCCCCAGGCTCTAAATGAGCTGGCTCCATGGCCTGCTGCCATAAAAAAAACTGAAGATCAGCATCCTCCTCCTTGATGACAAGTTCTGATTTTTACATTCTTCGCAGCATCTCCAGAAGTAGCTGGACCACTTGCGTAATTACTAGGAGACAGAAGGACTCAACAAGACCAAAACAAACAAACAAAAGTCGCTTAGGACAGGTAATCCTTAGCATTTAGTAGCCAGTTCTAAGAGCTGCGTTCAGCAGTCAATAGATGTTACCTGGGGGTGCATTTTACAGCTTAGATGGGTATCCTGGAGGGTCTGCTAGGTGCAGGAGTTATGTTCAGAATTAAAAATTAGAATTACATTGGGGCGCCTGGGTGGCTCAGTCGGTTAAGCGTCCGACTTCAGCTCAGGTCACAATCTCGTGGTCCGTGAGTTCGAGCCCCACGTCGGGCTCTGGGCTGATGGCTCAGAGCCTGGAGCCTGCTTCCGATTCTGTGTCTCCCTCTTTCTCTGCCCCTCCCCCGTTCATGCTCTGTCTCTCTCTGTCTCAAAAATAAACGTTAAAAAAAATTAAAAAAAAAATTAGGATTACATTGAATTCAATCTAAGATCATGTCATAGTTGTAGGCAAAGACGAGCAATCCCGCGTGCAGTTTGGTGCTGCTGTCTGCCCTGTTTTGGGAAGCAGAACTCCGAGGTGTCATCCAAGGGCATTTCAATCTTTGAGTTGTTGTGAAACTTTTAAGTGCAGTTGTGGTCCTGTAGGTCAGCACCGGTACTCTCACCTCTGCCCAGACAAGAGATCGGCTGTGTCCGGAGCCCCCCGTTAGTGAACACAGACACTTCGAATAAATGATACCCTGGGGTTCAAATACTTGTCAGCCACCTGCCTACCTTCTGTAGACCTCCTGTCAAAACGAGAGACTGTTTATGCTGAAAATTAATAATCTAGAGTGTAAATTCTTTCTACTTGGGGAGCCCTCACGTATCACGAATGGCATCTCAGCCCTCTTTGGGCATGCCTTCTAAAAACATGGCTTTAATAATACTGCAGGAATAAGGTCTCTTTATGGAGACCCAAGATAAGAAATTACCATACCGAGGATTGCCTGGGTGGCTCAGTCGTTGAGCTTCCGACTTCGGCTCAGGTCGTGATCTCTTGGTTCATGGGTTCCAGCCCTGCATCGGGCTCTGTGCTGACAGCTTGGAGCCTGGAGCCTGCAGCCTGCTTCAGGTTCTGTCACTCTCTCTCTCTGCCCCTCGCCCACTCATGCGCTCTCTCTCTCTCTCTCTATTTCTCTCAAAAATGAATCAACATTAAAAAAAAAAAGAAATTATCATCCTGAGAGCTTTTCAACCCTTCTCACGCTGTTGTCACTTGATTTAATGTCAATGAAATATTTTAGTATTACATGCATATTGCTACTAAAATAATGATAGTAATAATAAAAATTGTAATTCTTTTTCTGAGAACTGACTAATCAGTTAATTTCTGAAATAGGTTTGTGGCTGGGTCTCCCCCCCCCCCCCCCCGCTTACTATTGCTTTGCTGCCCAAGAACAGTAGTGCCCGACACAGAGAATGAATCCAGTGTCTTTGTGTGGAGAGTACGCGTTCATTAATTGACTTATTATTTTGGTTTTTTTCTGTTCCATTTTAGCTGAAAACTGAATGCTTTGCTTACTTGTTAATAAAATACCTGTTAGGGTTTCAGTTTCTTCAATCAGTGTTTTTATTTTTTTATTAAAAAAAAAAACCTTGCAAAGAGAGAGAGACAGAGAGAGAGACAGAGAGAGAGACAGAGAGAGAGAGAGTACATGTGAGTGGAGGAGGGGTAGAGGGAGGGAGAGGGAGAATCCCAAGCAAACTCCATGCTGAGTTTGGAGCCTGATGTGGGGCTCAGTCCCACAACCCCAGGGTCATGACCTGAACCAATATCAAGAGTCAGAAGCTTAATTTACCGAGCTGCCCACACGAGGCGCCCCCACATCCTTGTTCTTGTATGTCTTTTTTTTTTTATAGTTATCCCTGTGGGCAGAGGTCACTCTTTGAAATGAAGTGCTAGCCCAGAGCCTAGTGACACATGGCAAACCATTCTATAGCATATGTTATTCTATATTCTACAGGATCATAAATATTAAAATATTTAAATAATACATTTAAAAATATTTGCAGTGTGTTTATAGAGTAGACACAATAAGCTCCTAAACATGAGTTGTTGTAAGCCCCAGCATTCCCTGGGGCAGCACCAAGGCCTGTGAAGAGTCTAGAAGGCAAGTGATGTGGGGCGTCAGATGGGAGAAACACTGATGAACTGTCTTGGAGTGGGAAGGAGGTTGGTATGAGCTGCCTCTAAATATTTGGTATGGGGAACGAGAAAACTTTTATTAGACAGATGTTATCCAACTGAGAAGAGAATTAGAATAAAGGATCAAAACTGGCAGATAGCAGATTCAGTTTTGTACCAGACATGATCGTTAGTTGCAAACTTAAGCAACTTGAAGCTGAAAAGGAATAATTCAATGACAGGTAACTCTTGAAATATTTGGAAGGCCCAAATAAAATGGTCAGGCTTGGGGTTCATATTGCTAGAGTTAATGACCAATTTTATTGCAAGTCTACCCTGAGAATGGGTTCAAAAGGTGGAGACTTTCAAACATGGAAGAAATCTCCTCAATGATGCTGGCAAATGACGAATTTAGGGAAGTACCAAGGAGTACAACTAATCACTTTTCTGTCTCTTCTGGAAATTCGCTAACAAACAATGATCAGTGGCAGACCTTTGACCAGTGGGTGGCAGCACAGAAATGTACCATGGCTGCTTGTAAATGTGCTATTATTTGATGCCTGTAGCCTTGGGTGGCTCTGGGTGGGCCTTTTGCTGCCAACTTCATTCATTGCCTTTCCATAGGATGCCCAAAATATATTATCATTTTTCTTTTTTCTTCTTGTCTTTTCTTTTTGGTTTTCTCTTCTCTTTCCTTCTCTTCTTTCCTCTCCTCTCCGCACCGGTGCGTAGCCCAACATGGGGCTTGAACTCATGACCCTGATTTCAAGATCTGAGCTGAGATCAATAGTCAGACACTTAACCAACTAAGCCACTCAGGCACCCCTATTTTATTCTTTTTCTGACCAGGATATGAAACTAAGATATGGCAATCCTAGGAAACGGGGATATGAAAAAAGTTGGAAAGACTATGTGCTGTAATATTACCTAAAACAACAATTAAAATCAGAACTGCCCAGAAATTCAAAGAAAGAAATAGTGAACCCTTTAGTTGTTAGAATTAAGGAGAATCTGAATGAATTATCTGTCAGGGACTCACGTTTGATACAAAGTTTAACTAAATGAACTCAAGTCTCCTCCACATGTTAAATGTTTTTGAGGTCTGGTATTCACTTGTTAGTAAATAAAATTTGTTAATTAGTATTCCATCACTAAAGATGAATATTGCAAATTATTTTTTAAATATTGGCATAGTTTAAATATATGCAGATTTTTTGTATCTGCTAAGAGTCTTTTCTCAGTTGTCTAAGGTATTCATAACTTCCAAATAATTTGGTGTCTATCAACAGACTGATTATGAATATGTAGCATTAGAAACTATTGCCTTTGTAGTGAGTCCAGTTAAAAACTTGAGCTAAGACATTTGATGAACCTTTGATAACCTGGCGAAAGGGCAGTAGGCATCACTGGGCTAAAAACGTTTCTGCCAGTTTCAAAGACAAGTTAAATTTTCAGAGCTTCTGCCATGGCACAGAGTAAACTGGTAGTGGCTCCTGAAGTAAAGTGGGTCATGTTGTTTTGAGGATTTATTCATAAGTGGATATGGGATTTAGGCCAATATTTGATATGGTGGGAGAAGTGATATCCTTGGCATCAGTACATTTGATTCAAATTCCTCTAGCATTTTCTTACTACATACCCTTCTAAGGCATGTAACATCTCTCCAAAATTAAGTTTAATTATCTACTGAAATGAAGAGTCTTATATGAGAGTTATGATGGAATGTGTGCAAATTATAACACAAATTGCACAAACATGTTAGTTAATAAATTTACTGTGCAACCCCATGGAACTCTGTGCTCCCTAATTAGTTTATATCTGCTTAATAAATTTCTCTTCACCAGTCTTTGTTTGACAATTAAACATATATGCAATCTCAAACTTTGGATGAATTCATGAAACCCAAAGGTAAATCTGGGGGTTTCTTTGGTCCCTTAGCAGTTTGTGAGAGAGGAAGAGGATACGCGGCTGAAGATAAACCATAATAAATAAGCCTTTAGAGTTTTACTTATGGTCAGGATATCACATGCGACGTAATGCTGAAGAAACAGGATAAGAGGTATTTTGAAGCTCCTGATTACACTTAATTATATTAAATTTCAACTTTCTAGAAGAATATATAGATCATTTTTCCTGTCGCTTTTCTTTTTCTTTTCTTAGAGACAGAGCGTGCGTGAGTAGGGGAGAGGAGCAGAGGGAGAGAGAGAGATAGAATCTTCAACAGGCTCCATGCTCAGTAGGCAGCTCAACAGCAGGGGGCCTCTATCCCACAACCCTGGGATCATTACCTGAGCCACCAGGTGCCCCCCTCTGTCACTTGTCTTAATGAAACTCTTTATAAAGCAATAAAGAAACAAATGGGTCTAGAACTCTTGATAATCAGGTCATTTGTATTGCTGTGATTTAAAAGTCATCTGAAACCACAGGCATGGACACATGCCCCAGCACGGGTGAATGTCTGATGTCAAGAAGTATGGATAAAATCAGAGAAAGCAAGATGTGTGTCTCATCCTGGTGTGCTCCTGGGTCTATTGCTGTAATTGAGAGAAGGGAGAGGTCTTTCCTACAGAAGCAGGAGCTCAGAGCCAAAGAGGACTGGAAGAACGTTAGGTCCCAGGGTTTACATAAATCTTAGGCCAGTTAGAATTCTCACAAAATGAGATAGGAGATTCCGGGTAGTCCTAAGTATTAATTCAAGGATATTAGCCACTGCTTGAATTATATTATGGAAAGTGATTCTGTGCCCCTCTGAGGTATATCCCCCTTCTTTTTTATACTGGAGAAAGGGACTTCCACAATTCCTGGACTGTAGAAACTATTCCTTGTGCAGTGGTTACACTTTTAAAAATGACATTATTTTGTCAATTAATAATATGAGTAACAATAGTAATAAATTTCATTCTTAGCCACCAAAGTTGAATTAATTATGTAAAATCCATTCCAGGAGTTCTGATGTTTCACTGCTATTGGGCTATTTTATGTAAGTGAAAGGAATGCACCCATTTTATTCAGATTTGGGGAGTATTTAAGAAAGTGTTAATGGTAAGTTTGGTGAAGCCTCCTACTTTCTGCCTTTTCCAAAACTCTCTATTTGATAACAGAATTTCTACTATCGAGACTCTAGTACTTTCTAACTTGATAACTGATGGTGATTCAATTTTAGGTTGAATGAATGAACGGGTAGTAAAATAAATAACAATGGTTAGGAATTGTACGTGGAGAGAGAAATTAGATGAAATTTGATGTATTTAGATAGATCAAGAGTTGCAAGCTCGTGATGTG
Organism: Prionailurus bengalensis; assembly: GCF_016509475.1. Lineage (NCBI taxonomy): Eukaryota > Metazoa > Chordata > Mammalia > Carnivora > Felidae > Prionailurus > Prionailurus bengalensis. The sequence goes on from NC_057343.1 coordinate 231,399,351, forward strand.
AATATTTCAGTAGCAATAATCCTCACATTTAATTATGAAAGACTTGAACCCAAGTAAATTATCTTCTTTATTCACAATAATGTGAGATGTCTGGGTGTTTGCTTGAATTTTACCTTTTTATACTGTGTACATAAAGGAATGAGTGAGAAATTGCATTTTCACCTTGTTAACTTTCCTCATTTGTGATTTCATTATTTAAACTAATTAGCTATGTGCATGACTAAATTGCAATTCTTTTTGTTGCTAGGATTTTCATTTTTTTTAGGCATTATGACTTTATAATGATGCAGTGTCACTTTAGGCCTCGTAGAAAGGAATCTACAGTACACTTGTAGGAGATGAGACACATTGGCGGTGGCTGCCAGGCTCACCCGAGGCCCCTGCTCTGAGGACAGTCCCAGGTACCCCGGGTTTGTGCCATCCGCAGGGGATTGATGGCCCCGAGTGGTGACTTGAATAGATACGGACACATCAGCACGTGTCTCTGGGTCTTTTTGTCCCAGCGCTGCATGTTGAATAGAGGCTGATGGTCTAACAGATGAAATTTGGGTAATTGGTGACCATGTTTTCTGACCTGTGAAGAAAGCCAGAATGTTTGGTTCAACTTTTTGAAAAATCCAATGAAACATCCCAGCATCATTCCAATATATTACTTTTTTTTTTTTTGGTCATTGTTTCTTGCTTAAACTCGTTCAAATTGAGCTTCAGGTCACTTAAAACCAGATGAATCTTGGCTAAATCATGTATTTGAGAATTGATGGGTAAATTTTTAAAGTCAGGCCCATGACTTTTTTCCCTGTATCTTCTGACACATTTAAGATGCTTTAAAAAGAAAGAAAAGAAAAAAAAAAAAAAAACACTGTGAGTCAAAGCATTGCTGACTATTGACTCCTGGCAAGACCTCTCAAGAACTGAATTCCTGGTAAAGAACAGGGTAGAGAAGTCTGCTCTCCATGTGCAGCTGTGATTTGGACAATCTTCTGTGGTTGGTTAGAGATGTTCCTTAGGTGAAGAGACATGATCAGCTAACAGGAGAGTTCTGGAATTAGCTATTAAGTCAGTTATTTGCGAATATTTGTACCAAAATCATCACAAGGAGCCAGTCAGGGTTTACTCACAGGGAACCATTACAGTCTTTCTCGATGATTCTTTCTTTTCTTTTTTCTTTTTTTTTCTTTTCTTTCTTTCTTTCTTTCTTTCTTTCTTTCTTTCTTTCTTTCTTTCTTTCTTTCTTTCTTTCTTTCTAAAGTAGATTACTATACAGATAAGAGCAGTGACAGTCTGAAGATGTAACGCTTCATGATGTCACTAAAGCCTTTGGCAGTCTCTTGTGATATTCTTGGGTACAATGAGTCTGTGAATGACAGTACAGTTCACATCTGCACTGGCCGTGGTTAATAAACTGTTGCCCAGAGACTATTGGATATTAAATTGGGCTTTTTCGTAAAGAAAAAAAAAAAAATCAGTCTGCCTGGACTTAGGGCAGTAGAGGGAAATTCAATCTAAGACCGAAATTCTGTCTCCAAAAAGCTTAAGATATTTCATTTTTGCATGGCTACTACTGTTGCTTTTGATAGTGGTAATTGTAATAATAATAGCTAAGACTTACACGCCATTATTAATGCTAGTGAGGTTTTATTCTTTATCTTCCTGGATCCTTACATTTGCATGTGAGGAAGGTTATGTTAATCCGCATGTTAAAATGAAGATGAGACCATGAGCGATTTTGCACCTTGCTGGGGCTCTGTGGTGTCGCAGGGAGGGATTTGAATTAAATTGCCTTCCCTTTAAAGCGGGCTCCCTTCCACACTGCCCTATAAATGTGCATACATGAAGGAAGTGATCAAGGCCACAAATGTTATGCTCTGTGACTTGCCTGAGTAAGGTATTAGAGAAGAGAGAGAGAAGTACCGGCAAGGATCTTTAGAAGAATTCAGAGATCTTGGGGGGCACCTGGGTGACTCAGTCAGCTAAGTGTTTGGCAGTGCGGAGCCTGCTTGGAATTCTCTGTCTCCCTCTCTTTCTCTGCCCCTTCCCTGCTCTCTTTGAAAAATAAGCAGACATTAAAAAAAAAAAAAAAAGAAAAGAAAAATTCAGAGATTTTCATTTAAAAACGTCATTATTCCCAGTAAGATAAAAACATTTAAAGATTTATTGATGCATTTCTTTCTCTGTCTGGAAGATTGATTCTAGACAGTTTTTGCTGGGGTTTCCTTTTTTCTTTTTCTACCAATTTTAGCTCCACAAAGAACGCCCCTTCAGTCAGATCCATTCACTTTGTTTTCAGATACAATCACAAGAAAAACCTTTCAAGTTCTCCTTAAAAATAAATTAAGCCATCACTCACAGCAAACATGACCTCCCCGCATACGGAAATTAAATATAGAGGGTAATTTACAATTAAGCTAATATTTAACTTGCTGTCAGAGCCACAGCCTTGTTAGACTGATGTGTTTGAGTGGGTGGAGCTCGGAATCCCCATGGTGCCCCTGCATCCCCTCTGCCTTGCCTCCAGGAAAGCAGGTCAAGACAGCAAGCTTCAACGTTAATGATTGAGTTTATCAAACCACTTATTTCAGTCTTAAAATCCATCCAAATTTTCTTGTCCTTTGTACCCTTAGAAAGATGCGGAGTCGTACCTCTTAATATTAAATTGTATTTCTCCCTATTGGAATGGAGCTGATTTTTAAACCCTCTAATGATACTGAGGTTGTTGGTAAAGGAATCTCGTCTTCCTAAGGAAAGTGGGAGACGAACTGCTCTGAGTGTCTGCATGTTTGCATTTCTTATGCATCGAGATGTGAAATATCTCCCCAAAGAATAAATAATTTGTAAGCCAGCCTTTCTAATAAATGGTAGTAATAACAACAACAACAAATGGTGTTGATGAAATTGCTCAGTCTGGCTCATTTCTCTCCTCCTAAAATAAGAAAATACTAACTAAGTTTACTATTTCTGTCTGGCCATAGCCAATATTATTTTTAATAGAAAGATCTAAATATCCGAAGTTCTCGTTTCTCTCTTCTATCCAATTAGCAACACTATGTACACACCATTTTTGTAACAATGGGACGATAACTTTATTTTATTTGTCTTCACCATGATCCCTAGGCTCATATAGAAGAATTGATTATCCAGAAATAACCTTATTTTCATATGCTTCTGTTCCCTACCATTTGCCCATTTCCCCTTATATGAATTTTTTTTTATTATTTAACAGTTTGTTTATTTATTTTGAGAGGGAGGAAGGGCAGAGAGAGAGGGAGACAGACAATCCCACTGCACTGATGGCACAGAGGGTGACACAGGGCCCCATCTCATGACCGTGAGGTCATGACCTGAGCCAAAAGCAAGAGATGGATGTTTATTTTTAAAAAAATTTTCAATGTTTATTTATTCTTGAGACAGAGACAGATCGTGAACAGGGGAGGAGCAGAGAAAGGGAGACACAGAATCCGAAACAGGCTCCAGACTCTGAGCTGTCAGCAGAGCCCAACGTGGGGCTCAAACCCACAAGCTGTGAGATCGTGACCTGAGCTGAAGTTGGACGCTTAACCGACTGAGCCACCCAAGATCCCCAAGAGATGGATATTTAAATAAATGACTGACTCACACAGGTCCTTCTAAAAAAAAAAAATTGATCTTAGGAGTGCCTGGGTGGCTCAGTCGGATAAGTGACCGACTCTTGGTTTTGGTTCAGCTCATGATCTCATGGTTCGTGGGTTCGAGCCCCAAATCAAGCTTGGGATTTTCTCTCTCCCTCTCTCTGTGCCCCTCCCCTGCTCGTGCTCTCTCTCTGTCTCTCAAAATAAGTAAACTTAAAAAAAAATGATCTTATTCAAACTTTCTTTCTGAAACTAGTATTTTTGTTTTTTTCTGAAAGCCTATTTTAAGCCATTGAAAATTTCAGCCATGTCCACATTGAAAATTGTGGAAAGTTTCTAAATTCCAATTTCCAGAATGAATAGCTGTTTAGTGGTACTTTATTCTGTTTGCTGTATGCAAAAGCAATCCTTATATCCCAAATTTATAAAAGTATTATTTAAATTATACCCATTTACTCGGCATCATTGGAAAGTGAGTTTCAAATAAATAAGAGAATTTACATTTAATTTGGGTTTGACCTTTGTGCACACTATAACAATTTTATTTAAATTATCTTTATAAAGTTATTTTTATCTTAACATTGCTCCATCCTTCAGCAAATTAAGGACAAACACTGAAAACATTTCAAAGTTTCCTTGATGTGTTGGTGTTGTTACTAGGAGCACTAAATTTATTGTGTTTCATCTGTAATTATAGAAGCAGGGCTATGAAACTTTGGAGAGACAGGCCTGTATCTCAAGAAAATCTCTGAGAGGGGCGCCTGGGTGGTGCAGTCGGTTAAGCGTCCGACTTCAGCCAGGTCATGATCTCGCGGTCCGCGAGTTCGAGCCCCGCGTCGGGCTCTGGGCTGATGGCTCGGAGCCTGGAGCCTGTTTCCGATTCTGTGTCTCCCTCTCTCTCTGCCCCTCCCCCGTTCATGATCTGTCTCTCTCTGTCCCAAAAATAAAATAAACGTTGGAAAAAAAAAAAAAAAGAAAATCTCTGAGAGTTGCTTTGTTGAAGAATTCCTGAAAGCCTATTTTTTAAAAATTATCTACCATTTTGCCATTAAATACATATAATACACATATATACATATATAACGTAAAAATATGTATTTATATTTATATGTGTGTATGTATATATGTATGTATATATATGTATATACCTATACATATATATATACATACATATATACATATATACACACACACACACATACACACACACACACACACACACACACACACACACATATACATATGTATAAGGTGAAAACATTTAGCCATGTGATCTCCAGGGCCCTGAAACTTTCTGAAGTGGTAATTACAGAATAAAAGGTCAAAGCAATTTCCTCCCAGGTGATTTCATGAAAATGATAGTTTGTATGTGTGTAGTTCTTTCTGGTTTACTGACTGCTCTGCAAACATTAATTTGACCTTGCACTGCATGATCTGATTGGCAGGGGACATTTAGCTAGTCTCATCTATAGGTAAAAAACCGGAGAAACTCAGGGCTTTCAGGTCTTCTTCAACAGTACACGAAATATAAGCTTCAGATCTAAGACGAGAAGTCATTGTTTGAATTCCTACCAATAATAATATTAACTAAAATTCATGGATGGCTTACCCTGAGCCAGGTACCTGTGCCACACACATGATATTAATCCTTTCCACGAGGAACCACCTGCAGTCCCTTACGACTGCAGGTCCCTTAGTATTTTCTAACTGGTATTACAATTATCTGTGTTTGTCTCCCCCTCCTAACTAAAGTGAAAGATCCCTATGGGTTCAGCTTAATCCCTAAAATGAAAATGTTTTTGTATTCTACGTATCACAGAATACATAGCACTCAAGGACTTTGAGTGAAACACTGTAGGCATTTTCATAAATAACCTCTTGGTCATAATCTACCAATACGATTTTGGGGGTATCTCCACTTATTTTTATTTAAATGAGTATATTTTCTATTTTTAAAATGTACTTAGATAACAGTTTCATTATAGGATGCTTTAACTAACAAAACATGGGTGCAAATATTAAAATGTTGTTCTTTACAAAATCTTACTGTGTTAAAAAGAGCCCATCTTCTTCTTACAACATTATCTGCATTCTTTTTACATAATCTAAATACTTTGTCTACCATTTCAAACATGATGGAAGGAACTGTGTGCTGGGCTTTTTGCCTTCTGCATAACTTTTAACTTTGTACATTGTTTCTGTAGCTCACCATATGATCTTAGGAAGCAGGAAAAAAGAAATTAAGATCACACAGAAAGTGTCCCACATTATTGTGTACAATTTTAGAATACAGTATTCGTTCATCATCTTATTTTATCTGACATTGTGACAAGTGTCTTAGCAGATCAGAGAAAAGAGAGGCTTTTACATGATTAAATTATACTAAGAAACACATACAGCATGTCACAAAATAGTTAAGAATTTTCGCAGAATCAGTAATCACTGGATAAGAGGTAATTCACATCTCTATATGACTAGGCCTGGGAGTTACCTCTAACTGCTAATGTCCTTAAGGAATAATTACCATAAAAGCACTTTGGACTTGTGAAGTATCTTCCAGACATTGTAGATTGGCCAAGTTCAACCATCTTCCGCTATAAAAACAGAAAAGCTGAATTTTATCTTCCAGTCTTTTTTTTTGTAGCCAGGTGTGTCTGAGGCACAGAGCTGACAAATAAAAGCAGACACCGACTATGCCTTTTGAGACAGCTCTTGCTTTCCTGAAAATGGCTGCTGTGCTGCCCTTGCCCATTATCCCTGCCTTAAATGTGCACAATGCTGTGAACTGTAATAGTGGCTTACAGTTGTGAGTTGGCCGGTGACACGCACAGGATGTGAAAGCATCAAGAATTATGGAATCTGGGTCTTCAGCCTCTTTGAGCCACACCATAGAATTCCTGGACTAAACACCTGCAGACTCATCATGCAAGAAAAATAAACCTCCAGTTTTTAGCCATCATTACTCAGATTGTACAGAAGGGCACATCCTAGCAAATACAGTAGTATGTAAATAAGTCATGTGAGTATTGTAATTATTAGAAATACTCAAATCTCTGTAATGTCTAAAGAGAGCCACAATTAAACCCTTGCAGCAGGATGTAATCTTTTCTTAAAGCCTTTCACTGTGGGAGACTTTTCCACCTCCTTTGGTAATGGTTAATGGCTTTCTTTCCTTAATAAGCTGAGGCACATTTTATATTATTCTAAAAATGAAATAAAGCTGATTATGTTCCACTCGCTGTTTTCACATTTTACCACTCATGGAAAATACGCAACTATTCCTCGGGTTAAATGAAAAATCATCTTTTAAAGCATTTTTAATCATGTTAAATGTATTTCTTCTGGACATATATGAGTTATTATTTAGTGTCATAATTAATGTCCTAGAACTAGCAGAATACAGAAGTTAAGAGTTAGAAAGTTCTTAGAAATATTTCTTTCTGTATCTTTACTTTTTTTTCTGCTTACTAGTTTATTTACCTTAAAGTACATACAGTTATCTACTTCTTTTTTCCTGGGGAGTCACGGCCAAAGTGGTCATAGGTGAATTTTTTTTTTCAACGTTTATTTATTTTTGGGACAGAGAGAGACAGCATGAACGGGGAAGGGGCAGAGAGAGAGGGAGACACAGAATCGGAAACAGGCTCCAGGCTCTGAGCCATCAGCCCAGAGCCCGATGCGGGGCTCGAACTCACGGACCGCGAGATCATGACCTGGCTGAAGTCGGACGCTTAACTGACTGCGCCACCCAGGCGCCCCAAAGGTGAATTTTTTTTTTAATGTTTATTTGTTTTTGAGAGAGACAGACAGCATGTGTGGGGAAGGGGCAGAGAGAAAGGGAGACATAGAACAAGAAGCAGGCTCCAGACTCTGAGCTGTCAGCACAGATCCCTATGCGGGGCTCAAACTCAAGACTTGTGAGATCATGACCTAAGCCAAAGTCAGATGCTCAACCACTGAGCCACTCAGGCACCCTGATCATAGGTGAATTATTTAATCACAAGATGACTCATTTTCAATAAGACATTAATTCATATTATGGAGATGTTGAGGATCCAAGAGTCCTAGCTCTGAATTTAGAAATATTAAATTAAAACTCTAACTCACTTTTACTCATATAGATCTGTTAATATAAAATATAAATAAATTGTGATGTTGTAAAAAGGGGGAAAATTATTTTCCTTAATTATTTTGTACCAGCATTCACAATTTTCCCACTTAGCAAAAGCAGTAGGTAAGCTTTGTAATAAGCTTTGAAGTTTGAAGAGTTCTTTCACATAAATGGACTCATCATGTCCTTATGTTAGCCTTATATCAGTTCTACAAATCAGAAACTATGACTCAGTGATGTTCAATGATTGGTCCAAAAATATATCATAGAAATCATGACAGACTGAAGTTCAAATTCTAATGTCTGTCTTTTTTAAACACCATTACCAACTTTGCTGTGTTCTGTGTTAGATCTTAGGCATTCTATATCTTATACCTGAAAGTAGTGTTGTTTCACCAACCTGTGTTTCCCCCACCACCATGCCACTGGGAACAAGTTTTCTACTATCTGTTTCAATGAGTTTAAAGTTTGTTTTTTTTGTTGTTTGTTTTTTGGTTTTTTGTTTTTTGATTCCATATACAATTGATAGCATGCAGTATCTGTCTGTCTTTGTCTGGCTCATTTCCTGTGGCATGATGCCCTGAAAGTCCATGTTGTTACAAGTGGCAGGATTTCCTTCTTTCTCCAGACTGAGCAATATTCCATTGTGTACACACCCACTGGTGGCCACAGTTAACCCCGTAATTCTACCCGTTAGCATATGCCTTCAACAGAGATGAGCCTCCAGTTGTTTTCCAACAATGGAGATGAACTTGCTGATCTGGCCAGTTCTCTTGCCAAGGCTCCCTGGTGAACAATAGCTTCTATCAGAGCATGGTAGCTACCACAACGATGAGGCCCTGGGGCTCGTCTCACAAATGGATATAGAAATGTTGAGAACAGGGATGCCTGGGTGGCTCAGTCGGTTGAGCTCCAATGCTTGGTTTCAACTCAGGTCAAGATCTCATGGTTCATGAGTTGGAGCCCTGCTGAGGGCTCTGTACTGACAGGGCAGAGTCGGCTTGGGATTCTCTCTCTCTCTCTCTCTCTCTCTCTCTCTGCCCCTCCCCTGTTCACTCTTTTTCAAAATAAATAAATACCTTTAAAAAAGTGTTGAGAACGTCTGCTACAAGCTGTGATGTGGGTCCACTGCCACCTGCTGACACTTGCAGCACCTCTAGTACCACATCTGGAGCACCAGCTCCCCTGATGTGAGGGCGGTGCCACTTCCCTTTTCCAGTCCCTGTCCTGCACAGGCCCGGGACTTTGTAGCTCCGGCCAGTGGCCAGGTGGGGACAGTCAGCACCAGAGACAGCTCTGACAAGGTGGGTGCACAAATATCACGGCCCCTGGCCTCTCACTGCATGGAGAGATGGCCTTTCATTGAGCCTCCGGAAGCCAAACCTGGAAGCTGTCTCTTTGAAGATTAGAAGTGGAGGCTCCAAGAGGGTTAGTGAAAGTTGCCCACAGTGGTGGTGTTCGAAGACCTTCTTGGCTTTTATGAAGCTTTCCTTCTATGTCTGGTTTTCATTATTATTTTTAGGGAGGTCCCTTTTCAGTTTATAGACTTTGTCATTGTAAATTGTTGCTAGTCTCAAACCTCGGCTTATAAAATGAGATTTCCATAATAGAATGAGTGGGAAGAGAGCATTAAAACTTCTATTTATATTTAGGTTGAATCTTAAAAATAATGGGACATCTACCATTTAGTATATATGGTGGCAGTCACCTGTACCTCTGTTCCCAGTTTGAGTCAGTGGCCCACATTTTAGGTGGACAGAAAGAAAGGATAGAGGGATATCCTGCTGGACTACAGAGACAGGAAAGGTAAAAATAAATTTTCCAGAGTCCTTTTCATTTAGACATTGAATTTGTTAGAGGTTTTTACCAATTGGATTGCTTACTTGAGATTAAGAAGGCAGCAATGAGATGGGTGCCGTCCTTCTGGCTGTGTGTGGGGATGGGGAGATTTTCCGGGGGACGCCATTAGGTTTGTGCACATCAAGAGGAAGACGGGTCTAGCAGGACTGCTCTGTTCCTGAAGTCATCAGTTGTCACAGGGGATAGCCATGGGATGCCTACTTTTCACCTTCTTATCGGAGTGGCATCCCTGGTGAGCAAGTTCAGAAATAAATAGAAGCTAGTTATCAACCCATGCAACAACTGGATGAATCTCATAAGCATTATGTCACATGAAAGAAGACAGACGTGCAAAGCTACGTAATATATGATTCTACTTATAAGGAATTCACAAAAAGACAAAACTGTGGACAAAAATCATATTGGATATCTGGGGTTCGGGGGAGGGGGCAGATGACAAAGGGGCAGGAAGATACTCTTTGGGGGAAATAAAAGTATTCTATATCCTGATTGCGGTGGTGCTTGTACAAGTCTAGACATTTGTTATTTTTTTATGCCTAAGTAGGGTGAATTTTATTGAATGTGAAGGTTACTTCAATAAGCGTGATTTTCAAAAAATGTTGGGAGAACACAGGTCTTGAGAAAATCTTCTCATCCCTATTCCCCGGCTTGCCCATGTTTTATCACCATGAATCTGATCACGCTAATGGAAATGGTTTTAGGATTTTGTTTTTATTTTGTTTTTGATCACACACAGGATTTTCTGGTTTCTACAGGTCAGAAGTCCAGATACAGTTTAGTTGGGTCCTCTGCATATTCCACATGGTTGCAACCAAGGTATGGGCTGAGTTGGGTTTTCATCGGAAGGCTCAACTGAAGAAGAACCTTCTTTTATGTTCACTCAGGTTATTAGCAGCATTCATTTCCGTGTACCTGTGAGGCTGAGAGCCACGCTATTTACTGGTTAGTGACTGGAGGTCGCACTCAGCTCTTAGAGCCCACCTGTGGTTCCTTGAGATTGCCCACAATCCCTGGCCATGTTGGCTGTCTCACTGTGGCTGCTTATCTCATCAAGCCAGCCAGGAGTCTCTCAAGTGAATCTGTTAGCAAGATAGAACCTTAAATAATATAGTATAAGCACAGCGAGATATGCCTTTACTTTGCCATTTTCTGTTGGTTAGAAACAAGTCACAGGTCCTGCCCATGCTCAACAGGAGAGGATTGTGCAAAAGTGTAAACACCAGAAAACAGACATCATGGTGGAGGCACCCTAGAGTCTGTTCATTAAGGTCAGGAGAAGGATATAGAGGGATTCATGGTTATGGTAGAGGATCAGTTCTGGGCATGGTGGAATTGGTTGGGAAATGGGGAGAAGTTGGGTCAGGAGCTGGTTCAGGAGCAGGGAAGTGCTGAGCATGTGAGGATGAGGGTTTGTCAAGGGGCAGATAAGGTAGAGGGTCACGTTTGACACCACACTGAAGTATTTTCCTAGAGAGAGTCTACTCTCTCCAGAGACAAACTAAACTCAAATTTTTCAAAGATGGTATTTTAAGAGAAGCAAAATGTATCTCTATGAATAAAGTAAAGAGTAGAATTTCATACTTCTGGCTCATAACTCAGACATGTACCGGTTAGATTTTTAGATGTCTCATCCCAGATATTATTGTATTTATATGACTATATATACGTCTATTTTTACACAAATGGGACCTGGCTCTCTATGGTTTTGTACTTTACTGAATTGTTTCTCCCATCTGCCCTTTGCTTTTTCCACTTTATATTATTTCATCTTTTCTTTTTCTAATAACTCTTCTTTTTCTTCTTCGATTAGAGGTCTGGCTCATGATTTGCTCAAGAATGGCATTGGGTAATAGGAGTAGTATTGGCTAGCACACTGGACAGGTACGTTCTGTCTCTCCAGACACCGTCTGTAGCATCCTTAGTTGGGAGGCAAAGGAACTGACCATCCTGGCAGAATGGCAGTTTGGTGATTGTTTGCTTCTCATAGGCATTGATTAGCTATTTGGGGATGATGTATCCCTATACCGTTGACAAAAGCCAGCTCTTCAAAAGCTCACAGCTATTTTCTCTTTTTTCCCCTCTGGCTTCATCTCCAGATAATTTCTCTAGTTTAATTGCAGAAAATGGATCATTCAGTGATATACGGAGGATTCTCTCACTTAATTCCAGAGAAATCTACCTTTTGCTTAAGCTCTGGAGAGAAACATATTGGCTTTGTGTATCCTCCATAGAGGTTCATTGGGTTTGCATTTTTATGAAATTTTCCAGTTTTATTATGCATGATTATAATAATGGTGTTCCTTCATTTCAGCAGGTTTCAACAGAAAGGGGCCAAGTAAATAAATACACTTTTCTTAGGCAGCTTTTCCCCTTTTCCTAACTCTGAGCCATAACCAAGCTGCAGCAGCTATATCATCGTTAGGCTGGACATAAGGTCGCCAGAGGAACAAGCTGGAAGAGTATTCATTTAGATGTGAGCTTAAGTGCATTTGGGTTAAAGGTTAGGATGCATCCATTAGAGCTGATGTAAATGGACTCCACCAACACATTCCGTTCCAAACCTAAGTGTCCTTCACTAGTGTTTGCTGTCACCTGGAAACCGACTTTGAGCTGCATCTCTGATGCTCAGGGCCTGGTCCAGGGTCCCTCTGTGTGGCTGAGGTGCCTTTAGCTCTCTACCAGGTGAGAAATCAGCGGTACTCACTCATGTTTTCCTCAGGCCTATGTTAAAGTTAACCAGCATCTACTCTCTGTCATCTGTCTCTTGACCTAAGTGAAAAATGGTATGTGTCACTTCAGTCCTCGTTATGTAGGCACCTGCACTCCGAGAAGACTTCTTAATTAATCTTCATGAAGTGAATGTCAGCCAAGGCCATGTATGGAATTGTTCTGAAGTGTGAGCTGTCTTCACACCTTTGTAGGTGGTCCTTTGAGGTCAAGCCCGAACAAGATTGATAGGAGAGTGCTGTTGAGGCTTCTTAGATAATTAATTTCAAAGGAGTTTGACTACATCTGGTCTTCTGGTCATTGCTGTTAAAACAGCATGTTCACATTTCTGATTCAAAAGCCATTTCATTTCTTCTTTTATACCCTCCTCATGAAAGATGCAGAAATTGTAGGATTGTGGCTGGGCCTGACTCGAAATGAAGAGTCCAGTACAGGTACTGGGACACTATATGCTTTGTTTTAAGATTCCATGACAACCAGTCAGGCAAGATAAAATTCTTTTACTTTTCTCCCTTGAGGATAATATTCCTTTGCTGCTTCTTAACTATTTTAGTTACTAATTGGTTCTGATCAAAGACACTTGGTTCTGATCAACATATATTTTGCATACTTATTCCAAATTCCAATTTTTTGGCAAATATACAAGAAATCCAGATAAATAATTAAATCCAATTTAATTAAATCCAACTGAAAGCCTTATTTATTTATTTATTTATTTATTTATTTATTTATTTATTTCACCTATGAAATTACCCGTCTGCTCCCTGAAAACAGAGATGATGTTGTATTCCACTCTAAATCCTTGAGACAACTAGAGTAATCCCTTGAGTATAACATTTGCTCAAACATTAGAATGGGAGTCACTGTATTATTTCAACACATACTTGACGTTGGTAGGAGATGTAACTCTACGGCAACGACACAGATTTACCTGTGTAACTTGTGAGTGCCTCTGTGTTACACTGTGACCCTATAAAACCTATCTAAGGGCAAGATGGGAGTGTGTTGCCCTCAATAAATAGCATCGTTCAGATACCTCACAGATTCCGTGATTGTAAAGACAGTTTTCCTGCGGAAAAATGCACCAAATAAATCAGACCCTTATGGTTGCTATCCCCTGACTCAAAGTTAGCAAAACTGTAGCCTAGATATATAGATACAGATGTAGATATAGATAGATATAGATATAGATATAGATATAGATATAGATATAGATAGATATAGGTATAGATATAGTTATAGATAGATATTGATGTAGATGTAGACGTAGATTGTTTGGATCATGCTAAGGGTTTTTTTAAAAAAGGATTAGTTGCCAACTACATTCCTTTTTTATTTCTTTTGAAAATTTGGAAGATTGAAACTACATTCTCCTTGGGTAGGATTGGCTAGAAATTTGTAGAGTTTCTATAAATCTAGCTTCAGCCTAGCCCACTCTGCTCATGTACATTACCTACCTGATCCTGTTGGAATTTGCTGTTGTGGTTCCTGAATGCTTTATCCTAGAATTTCCCTGTGCAGGTTTCTCCTATAGCCATGTTTTGGGGATAACATTGAAGCATCTGGGTGTCAGGGAAGCTGGTTACTGAAGTCGACATGATCAGGTACCTAGGCTCTTCTCCAAGTTAAGTAGGGAACCTGGCTCTCTGGCCCAGTGTGGGGTCCTGAAGTCAGGGCTGGTTTGTATCTGTGAAGATTAGAGCAAGAATAAATGGAAGAAACATCCCAGGCAAAGAGTGACTCAATACTTGTTTTTTTTTTTTTGAAAAAAAAAATGTTTTATGTTTATTTCTGAGAGACAGAAACAGAGCATGAGCAGGGAAGGGGCAGAGAGAGAGGGAAACACAGAATCCGAATCAGGCTCCAGGCTCTGAGCTGTCAGCATAGAGCCCGATGCAGGGCTCGAACCCATGAACTGTGAGATCATGACCTGAACCGAAGTCAGATGCCCAACAGACTGAGCAACCCAGGTGCCCCATGGTGACTCAATACTTCTGGATAGAGAGAAGGAAACTGTTAACTTCACTGATTTACAAGAGTGCTCAATGGAACGTCCCTCATATAAAAAGATTGTATTCACAGCTAGACAGAAGAGTTAGACAAGGCCTTTGCCTTGGATTTCCACCCGCAGGATCCAGTGTAATAGTCCCTGCCCTTTGGAAACTGTCGGGAGATGGTGACCTAGCATTGTCTTTGCAATTGTATGTGGAAGGAGGAAGAGAAGGGCAATGTGGGTGGGTGGGTAGCACTAGATGATGTGGAAGAAGCAGAACTGGGTCAAGGAGAATGATTGGTCTTAACAATGTGGCATTTTGTTGGCAGGAAACACAGTGAAACACGCACTCTCTCAATACTTCTTCATGCATTCTCTGTAACTCCTGGGCTGTGGATTGAGGAAATTGGCATGTGTATGCATGTTGAAACTGATTTTAGATAATGTCCATCAAAACAGGGAAATAAACTAGAAACTAAAGTCAGACCCCAGGGGATTGATAGCTGTGTAAGTCATCCCTTCCCACAGTAACCCCGTGTACCAATGACCACTAAGCTTCAGTGAGAAACAATAAGCATTTATTGTCTGCAGCACTGAGGTGGTTAACTCAGTTCTGCTGACTTTGTGCTCACGTGTCTGGATGCAGCTGGATGTCACCTGGGGCACATGAGCACCCGGGTTCTGCTCACTGTGTTTTATTATCTCATAGGCTAGTCATTGCGTATACGCATAGCAGTGTTGAGGCTCGAGATAGAGGGCAAACCCAAGAGTAGAAGAGCCGTTCAAGCCTTTCCTTGTGTCATGTTCGCCATGACTAGCAACATGACCAAGCCCAGAGATACAGTGGGAGGGCGCTGTAAAATTAATCCTCATTAATCTCTTGTGGAATTAAGCTACTAAAATGTCCAGGGTGTTTTTACTGCAGCATAACCCAGCCTACCTTGACTGATAAAATCATTAAATATCTTCTCAGCGTAATTTTTGCCTCACAGGTGAAAAATTATACAGATGACAAATACTTGCGGTCATATATTTTTCAAGGATCTATAACAGAAATTCCGTACTTACACTATAGAGGGCTTATATACTTTATAAGGGGTCATACTATTCCCTTATTTGTTATACTTTCATTCTTATATGCATGTATATTTTTGGTAAGTTTTAATACCGCAGTTATAGTAAATGAAATTGGTAGAATTGTGTCCTCATACATTGTCATTGCATATACAGTCATGTATAAACTTATCAATAGCAATTCTGTGTTTCCTAGTAGAATTTCAGCAGTTGAGTTGAAAGTAAAATGAACATAAATATCAAATATATAGAATTC
The DNA here is from genome assembly GCF_016509475.1 of Prionailurus bengalensis. Lineage (NCBI taxonomy): Eukaryota > Metazoa > Chordata > Mammalia > Carnivora > Felidae > Prionailurus > Prionailurus bengalensis. Next base: position 231,414,977 of record NC_057343.1, read on the forward strand.
TTTGAGATGTTTGTGTAATCACTTTGTGCCAGATGTTTGTTGACTGATTTTGATACTAAGTTCAGTTTGGACTTATCTATACTGTGTTCACAGACTTCTGAACATTAGGCTGTCAGTCCCATGTGTCTGTCCAGCAGACTGGTTGAAATGTAGCTGTTATCTCTGATACCCAGTGATGAAATTCTCTATGCGGGAGGCTCCCAGCTGGTGTCGTAGTCCTGGGGGGCTCCTCTTAGGATGTTTCCTCACGGGAACTTAGGTCTTATTAAAGGAATGGACACTCATAAGGCCTGCTGTGCCTTCAAATAAAGAGGAGAAATCTTTACCTGTGGCCCACAGTTATCTTAAAAGCCCTTGGACGATTCCGTTAGAAATGCAAGATTATTCAATGCAGCATGGTCTCAGCTGATCACAGAATATTTAACCAAAATGAACATCTGTTGACTAAAACAACTGCCATTTGGTAATGTCTGACATCAGTGAAACAGAGATCTTTTTAGAGTAATGCTGAATTTACACAGATTCTATTTTCACTGACTTCAGTATTCTCTAAGCAGAATAAGTTGACAGTGCAGTCCCGACGTTCTAATTTCAAGTAGATCACTTGTTTTAAAAAGGCCTTGCTCTCTCTTTCGTCACTTGTTCAACTGGACTCTTGTGTCGGGGTTTCTTTTCTCTTCTTCACCTTTCTGACACTTTTGCGCTGCCTAGAAATTCCTGAGATTTGAGAATAATCTTCAACTCAACCGGTACCTCTGTTGACCTTTGGCCCCAGTGAGTGGATAGGTAACAGAAAAAAGGATGCCCACCTAAGAGGATGCCACAAAATGCAACCCTTAGAGCACATATGAAAAGCTCACAAATATGTGTCACCGTGTGGCAGATTTCCACCATGGGTTGTCTTCCCGTCACACTTAATAAACCAATTAGAGGTTTAGCTCTTTAAGTCATTCACCCCTCAGTAAACAGTAATCTCCTAAAAGTCAGGGGACTTCCTATTAATAATTAAATCTTTTTAAATCAAAGATTAACTTTCAGTACATACTGATATGTTAAGCACGCGTGCGCGCGCGCGCACGCGCGCACACACACACACACACACACACACACACACTTAAAAACCCAACATATAAGTGATTTGGATTTGGACAAAGCCTCCAAGATGAGTGAAATGGAGTTTCTACAAACCACTCAACTTCTTCTGCTGTAAAAGAATGAAGCTGTACCAAAAAGGGAAACCACTCTGTAGGAATTTGATTAAATTTACAGTCTGGTGTATTGTGCTCATTACAGGCTTACCCTTATAATTTCTAAGTTTGTAAAGAACTAGTTAAAATTTTGCTTAAGCAAATATTTTTATTTTGGAAAGAAGCTCATGGACTATACATATGTGCACGTGGTAAGAATTTAACGAGAGAAAAATAAGAGGAAGAGGAAATGGTCCAAAGTATTTTTTTGGACACTCCTCTTTCTCGTCTTGTTCTTTAAATATTCCTTTCATCTTGGCCCTTTTCTGTCCCTCTCACTGTGTCTTCGAGGAATGTTACCCTTCTCCCTGTTTTCACTTACATTTCTGAAGTTTTGCAAAAGTTTGGCTGAATACTCCCTTCAGTGATTTAGACTTTTTCACTCAACTGCTCATGCCCTAAGAACATTCTACACTTAGCACACACATAATATGTTTAATTTCTCCCTTGCCCCCAACATTCTCTTGTCGTTCTCACTATAAGTCCTTGGATGACTCAGACAGCCTTCCAGTTCTCAAGCAAAAGGCTTAGGACCATGCCACACTTGTTTGTTTATTGCACACAGCCAGTTAGTTACTAATTCTTCTTTCTTCCTCCTTTAACATCTGCTCCCGTCTATCCCTATCTCCACTTCACACTTCTATGACTCCTTCCTCTCCACTTTGTTTTTCAGTGGGCTCTTGGCTACGCCTCTGATTTGTTCCAGCCCTTATCTGTACAATCACAGTGATGTCTCTGACTGTATTGTCCCAGTGCTTCTTATCGTGATTGACTATGACAAACTATTCCACAGATACTCATTTGAAAGGTATTGATGTAATTAGTGTCAACTTTAAAAAGGTTTCTCTCGTTCTAAAAGAATAATTATATAGTTCTAAATATTACATGGGTCAAAGAAGAAATCCCAAGAGAAATTTTAAAATATGTTTAACTATATGAAAATGAAAACAATGTATCTCGTACTTTATGGGATAGAGTGAAAGCAGTGCTCAGAGGGAATTTATAGCATTGAATGCATATATTATGCATATATGTATATTATGCATCTAATGATCTAAAGTCAATAATCTAAGTTTCCAGCTTAGGCAAATATCAAAAGAAGAGCAAAATAAATCAAAGTAAGCTGAAGAAAAAAGAAATAGTAAGAATTAGAACAGAAATCAATGAAATTAAAACAGGAAATAAATAGAGAAAATCAATGAAACCAAAAACTAGTTCCTTGAAAGGTCGATAAAATTGATAAGCCTCTATTCAGGCTAAGAAAAAAAGTGAGAGGACACAAATTCTAAAACAGAAATGGAAGAGGGGACTTCACTGTAGATCCCATAGAAATTGAAAGGATTATAAAGGAATACCATGAACAACTTGATGACCACAAATTTGATAGCGTGGATGAAATGGCACACTATCTGCCAAAACTCACACAAGAACTCACACACAAGAAGAGAAAGATCTAATAAAAATGAAGAATTTAATCAATAATTAAGAATATTCCAAAACAGAAAGTTCCAGGCCCATATGGTTTCACTGGTGAATTCCACCAAATACTTACGGAACAAATTATAGTAATTGTCTACAATCTCTTCCAAGGATAGAAGCAGATGGGATACTTTGTAATTCATTCCATTAGGCCAGCAGCATTACCCATATGCCATAATCAGACAAAGACATTACAAGAAAACGACAACCAGTATCTCTGATGAGTATAGATGCAACATTCAACAAAATGTTGCCAAATTACATCCAAAAAAGTATATGAAGAATTATAAACCATGACCAAGTATGCAAAGCTGGTTCAACACTTAAAAATCAATTAATGTGATCTGTCATATCAACAGACTAAAAAAGAAAAGTTGCATGATAATATCAATATATGCAGAAAATATACAGAAAAGTGTCTGACAAAATCCAAATCTTCATGGTAAGAACTATCATTAAACTAGAAATATAAGAGAATTTTTTTCCAATTGATAAAGACTATGTCCAAAAAAATCTATACCTCACATTGTACTTATTCGTGAGAAACTTGAAACTTCCCCTGGGAAACTTTAAGTTTCCTTGTTCCTCATGGAAGGGATGTTCCTGTCACCATTCCTTTTCAGCATCATCCTGGAAGTTCTTGCTAATGCGACAAAACAAGAAAAGGAAATGAAAGGAATATAGATTGGGAAGGAAAATCTGAAACTATCTTTGTTCAGGGATGACATGATCATCTCTATAGAAAATCCAAAACAGTCCACAAAAACCTTCTGGAACTAATAAGTGATTACTGCATGCCTTCCAGGTACAAAATTTAATATACAAAAATCAGTTGCTTTCCTATGTATTAACAATAAGCAAGTGGAGTTTGTGACTGAAAACACAGTACCATTTACATTAGCATCTGGAAAAAATAAAATATTTAGGTGTAAATCTAAGAAAATATGGGGGTACCTGGGTGGCTCAGTTAGTTAAGCATCTGACTTCAGCTCATGTCATGATCTCACGGTTTGTGAGTTCGAGCCCTGCATCGGGATCTGTGCTGACAGCTTGGAGCCTGAAGTCTGCTTTGGATTCTGTGTCTCCCTCTCTCTATTCCTCTCCCACTCTGTCTCTGTCTCTGTCTCTCTCTCTCAAAAATAAAGATTAAAAAATTATTTTTAATAAAAAAAGAAAATATGTACAAGATACATATGAGGAAGACTATGGGCTGGTGAGTGAAATCAAAGAACTAAATAAATGGAGAGATACTCAATGTTTATGGATAGGAAAACTCAGTATCTTTAAGATGTCAATTCTTCCCAAATTGATGTATAGATTAAGTACAATCCCAATCAAAATCCCAACAAATTACTTTGTAGGTATCAACAAAGTGATTTTGAAGTTTATATGGAGAGGCAAAAAAACACAAGAGTAGCCAACACAATATTAAAAGAGAACAAAATTAGACTGGTTCTACCTGACGTTTCGACTTACAAAACTGCAGTAATCAAGATAGTGTGCTATTGGTGAAAAAATAGACAAATAGACAGATCAATAGAACAGAATAGAGATCCAGAAACAGACCTTCATAAGTATAGTCAGTTGATCTTTGTCAAAGAAGCAAAAGCATTACTGTGGAGCAAGGACAGTCTCTTCAACAAATTGTGCTGGAACATCTGGACATTCACGTGCAAAAAGATGAATCTAGACACAAACCTTACACCTTTCACAAAAAGTAACTCAAAATTGATTGTAGACCCAAATATAATATATGAAAAACTATAAAAGTCCTAGAAGAGTACATAGGAGGAAGCCTAGATGACGTTGGGTATATGATGGCTTTCTAGATGCAAAACCAAAGAAATGATCTGTGAAAGAAAGAATTGGTAGGAGGGACTTCATTAAAACTTAAAACTTCGGCTCTGCAAAAGGCAATTTATCAGGAGAATTTGAAGACAAGCCACAGACTAGAAGAAAATATTTGCAAAAGACACATCTGATAAAGGACTGTTATCCAAAAATACATCAAGAGCTCTTAAAACTCAACAATAAGAAAATGGATAATGCAATTAAAAATGGGCCAAAGAAGATGTGTAGATGGAAAATAAGCATATGAAAAGATGCTCCACATCATATGTCATCAGGGATATACAAATTAAAGTAACGAGATACCGGGGGCTACGCAAATTAAAATAATGAGATAAATGCTCCTCATTTAGAAGGCACCATTCCGGAACTCTGACAACACCCGATGTTTACAAGGATGTGAAACTATAGGAATTCTCAGGCATTGTTGGTGGGCATCACAAAATGGTACTAGCACTTTGGAACACATTTTGGTGGTTTCTTACAAACCTAAACATACTCTTACCATAGGATCCAGCAGTCACACTCCCTGGTATTTATCCAAAGTAGTTGGAAACAAGTCCTCACAAAAAAAACTGCACGTGGATGTTTATGGCAGCTTAGACATAATTGCCAGAACTAAGAAGCAACCAAGCTCTCCTTCCGTAGGAGAATGGACAAGTGAACTATGGTCCATCCGGACAATGGAATATCATTCAGCACTAAAAAAGAACTGAGCTATTAAGCCTCGAAAAGATATGGGAGAAACTTAATACTGCTGAGTGAAAGAAGCCGAGCTGAGGGGTGCCTGGGTGGCGCAGTGGGTTAAGCGTCCGACTTCAGCCAGGTCACGATCTCGCGGTCCGTGAGTTCGAGCCCCGCGTCGGGCTCTGGGCTGATGGCTCAGAGCCTGGAGCCTGTTTCCGATTCTGTGTCTCCCTCTCTCTCTGCCCCTCCCCCGTTCATGCTCTGTCTCTCTCTGTCCCAAAAATAAATAAATGTTGAAAAAAAAATTTTAAAAAAAAAAAGAAAGAAGCCGAGCTGAAAGGCTACATGCCATATGATTGAATTGTATGACATTCTGGAAAAAGTAAGACTGTGCACAATAAAAAGACCAGTAGTTGTCTGGGGCAGAGGTCAGAGAGAGTTAACTGTCAGTGCACAGAGGCTGTTTAGGGGAGTGAAAATAGTCTGTATGGTAATATTACAATGAATATTGTACCTTTTTCTAAACCTATAGAATGCACACCACTCTAGCGTGAACTATAGTGTAAAATGGAGTTTGGGTGATTATGATATGTTAATGTAGGTCCATCTTTGGCAAAAAAAAACACCCCAAAATGTTTCATTTTATTCAAAAATGAATAAGTTAAAATGTTTTTTAGTAAAAATTAAAAAAAAAATGTTCTGGTGGTTTTTTTCTTCTCCCCAGTGTTTATCCTGCTTTAAACCACTCATGTTTCTGATCTTCAACAACCTCACTCATCTCACCTTTTATACTCTCGTCCCCCAACCCTCATTATCAATTTCTGCATAGCAACCAAAGGCATTTAAAAATAAGATCTGACCTGTGCCTCCCCTACTTTCAACCCTGCAGTGGCTTTCTGCTGGCTTAGAATAAATGCCAAGCTCCTATCCCTTGGCTTCCCATGTTCCAGGCATATCCGCTTCCCTTCTCTTCCAGGAAATCTCCTTCCAGACTTAGGATGTCAGACATGCTCCGTTTGGAATGCTTGCCTTTTTTTCATGGACAATTCCTTCCCACTTGTCAGGCTTCAATTTAAATTACCCCTGCTCGGGCAGGTCTTCCCTGGCAGTGCATGGAGTAACCCCCACCCCGACCCCAGAATTACTCCACCACACTCGGAAGTGCAGAGATTAAGACCACAGACTCTAGCTTCAAATGACCTGTGTTAAAACCCCAAACCACCACTTTAAAGTTGTATTATGTCAAGAGATTCTGTAATTCCTCTGTCCCCCAGTTTCCTCATTTGAAAGGAGGGGATAATATCAGAGTTAACTTATCTGATAAGGTTGAGGTTTTGAATGGGTTGATACACATCATGCACTCACTGAGGACAGTACCTGGCACATAGAAATCCTTATGTTAGTGATTAGTACAGTACGTCGTTATGGTCTTATAAAAGAGAAAAGAAGTTCAATGCATTTTAATTGCTTATTTTTTATTCCCTCTTCTCTAATAACAAGGCAGGGACTATATCTGCCATTTCCCCCCCCCTACTATGTACCCAGCTATTCCTGGCACATAGGAGAACATCAGCAAATATTTATTGAAGAATTGTGAATTGGGATCAGACTTTGCCAAATTAAATTAAACCATATTGCTGAGGCTCAGCTTTTTTTTTTAAATTTTTTAATGGTAGGCAGTGGAGTGGCACCTGCTAATGCTTAGAATTGGGTGAGACTTAGCCACTTCCTGACAACCTGTATCTAACTGCCTTTTTTGCCTGCAAGCATTTAAAAAGCAAGCATTGATCCTCAAACAGGCACGAAAGTGGATCCAACTGTCTGTGAAATCAGATAGAATCCTTTGAGGCAGGGCTGATCTTCAGCTATTAGGCACTGATACAACCATATTGGTTGTTAACTACTAGTGCTTATGTTGCTTGGCATATAATTCCTGTCCAGATTCCTAGAGTGCCTCTGACCTTCTTAAGCATCTTCAGGAGCTCAAACTGAATGCCCAAAAAAGGGTTAAAAGCTGTCTCTGAATACCACTAATCTCACCCATGAAAACTCATTCTGATTCAAATTCCTGAAAATAGCTCTTGCTGATCAGATGTAAAAATAGATCAAACTCTGGTAGTGGCTTCCCTCTGGAGGAAGGGGCTTCTTACTGGAAAGGGAGTTGACCAGTCCTGGAGCATGAAATCCTTATTAGAGCATTTGACTAAATTTGCAGTGTGGCTTATACTAGAAATCTGCAAACTGTAGCTCTAAGCCAGACCCAGCTGCTGCCTGTTTTCCTACGGCCTGTGGGCTGAGAAAATTGTTTTACATTTTTAAGTGGTGGGGAAGAAAAAAAAAAGAAGAATATTCTGTGGTGTAAAAATTTTATAAAATTCAAATTTTAGCACCTAATAAAGTATTTTTGGAACAGAGAATGCTCATGTTTATGCTCTGTGTATCACAGCTTTGGCCTTTCCATGGTGGAGGTGAGTAGTTGGGTTGGAGACCTTGTGACACAGAAATCCAAAAATACTCACTGTTGTCCCTTGACAGAGTTTGCAATCCTGGCTTACCCTAACAAATGAGCTATCCGTGCTCAATAGTTTAACATAAACTATACATATCTATAAAAAGTGTAAAATACTTATAATAAATGTGGCAAAGGTTAAATGGTTCAACTAATATGGATAATGTCAACTGTTTCTGGAAGACTGTTAAGTGACACTGGACAGTACTCGTGTATTAAAAGGAATGAATCAGGCAGAGAAAGACAGATGTCATCATATGTTTTCACTCATATGTGGAACTTGAGAAACTTAACAGAGGACCATGGGAGAAGGGAAGGGAGAAAATAGTTTCAAACAGAGAGGGAGGCAAACCATAAGAATGACTAGAGAGAACAAACTGAGGGTTGATCGGGGGGCAGGGGAGAGGGGAAAATGGGGGATGGGCATTGAGGAGGGCACCTGTCGGGATGAGCACTGGGTGTCCTATGGCAGCGATGAATCATGGGAATCTACCCCCAAAACCAAGAGTGCACTGTATACACTGTGTGTTAGCCAACTTGACAATAAATTATATTAAAAACAGAATAATAATAAAATGGGGAAAAAATCTAAAACTATATAATATGATTGCAATTTTAATATTTGATATATATGTAATATTACACTGGTTTATAATGAGAAAGAAATGGAGCAGATTAATGGGTAACAGCTTACTTTTCTGTATTTATTGCCTAAATAAACCTATTTATTCTAAATAAGTTTGCATCAGTTTTATCAGTTTTCAAATAACAAGACTAAATGGTAATGCAGAACATCGAACTCATGGTAAAACTAAGTAAAAGGAAGTTTGCATAGTCTTCTTCATTAGTGAAATAAACATAAATGTGCCATAGTTCCAGAATAAAAATATTCCAGTTATTCTCAAGAGATAGGAAACTGTTTTATAAATGGCAAAATGTCTCTTAATCACTTGTTATCTCTCCGTTCCATTATAAAATAAGACAAGAGAAGTGGTGCTCTTTCCCTAGTTCTTAATGATTCATAGAGAATTCTTTGTTTTTAAGTTTATTTATTTATTTTGAGAGAAAGAGAGAGGGAGAGCAGGAGTGGGGGAAAGGGCCTGGAGAGAGGGAGGGAGAGAATCCCAAGCAGGCTCTGCGCTGTCGGCACAGAGCCTGACTTGGGCCTTGATCCCACGAACCATGAGATCATGACCTGAGTCGAAATCAAGAGTCAGACGCTTAACCCACTGAGCCACAAGGCATGCTCAGAAAATAATTCTATTCTTGAGCATGAAAGGAAGGAGAAGTTTTAAACCAATACACAGGGCATAGTGCTATCCAGACAAAAAAAAATCTTTTCCCCTCGTTGCTTGCCACTGAACAATAGCTTAGGTAGGTTATGATAGGGTATTAATTTCTTCTAAGGCCAGTTGCTAGACATTTGTCATGGACCATAAGTGGTGTGACAGGATATAACAGAATCGGCATCTTTCATAACATACTACTTCAGTCAACTGTGTGCAATCCTTCTTCTTCTGGGCTGCCTCTTCCTGATCAGACCTTTTAATGATTATAACTTCCTAGAGTCCCTGATTGAAGCTAGTGATTTTCTATCAACTTTCTATTTCCTCAACCTCATCGAACATAGTTCAGTTTCTTCTAACTGTTCCCCAGCCCAGTAATGTTCATTTAAGGCCATACCTTTGTAAGCGACGTCTTTCAGAATGATGTGCTGTATGCAGTATCTTTTGGATGACCACTCTACCAAATATATTTAAGATCGTAAGACAAGTTGTGAGGTTCTTAGTCCTGTTGCGTAGTTTCCACTGGACTAAAAATCCCCCAGACGTGCTCATTTTCCTATTCAGCAAGCAGTGATTGGGAAAATCTGTATTTAAGATACTGTTGTACAAAGGGAGAGGGGAAAAGGTGCTGATACACAAAATTAGAAAGGGTGATCCTTATCAGAATATCGTATATTTCCTGTTAGATATACAGTCAATCCTCACTATTTTCAGATTCCATATTCATGACTTTGTCTACTTGCTAAACTTTGTTTGTACTCCCAAGTCAGAACGCATGTGTCTTTTGTAGTCATTCATGGGACTTGCACAGAGTGGCAAATGATTTTAGTTGCCGGACATGCACATTCCCAGCCGAGATCAAACAAGGCGGCATACCACCTTCTTGTTTTAGCTCTCCTACTGTAAGGAACGGTTTATTTAGTGCCTTTTTTTTCCTTCACTTTTCTGCTTTTGTGCTCTGTGTGATTTTGCTGTTTAAAATAGCCCCCGGGCACAGTGCTGAAGTGCTGTGTGATGCTCCTCAGTGCAAGAAGGCTGTGATGTGCCTTATGAAGAGAATACGGGTTAGACAAGCTTCAGTCAGGCCTGAGTTATGGTGCTGTTGGCCATGGGTTCGATGTTAGTGAATTGACAATACGTATTAAATAAGGTGCCTATTAAATAAGCTATATATTGACAGGTTGATGAAAATCTGTGGCCAGAGGCTTACAGGAACCTCACCCTTCACGTCCCTAGGAGTAATGCTTCATCTTTCACTAATTTAGTGTTTGGGTTGACTTTGTAGAACGTAGCTAATAACGAGCATCTACTGATTCTGTTTGGGCTGGTACTTAAGTTTAGAGAAAAGTCTTGGGGTAATTATTAAAATAACGATGGTTATTCATTCAGCGTTTACTGAGAATTTCTGTGTATAAAATGCACAGCAATGATCAAAAGACACAAATATCCCTGCCCTCAAACTTCCATTATAGTTAAATTTCTTGGCTTCTGAAGGCCTGTGCCACACACTTCGTGTGCATCATGTAACACTACTGCGAAGTGGGTCTTCTAAGGCCCATCACAAAGGAAGCTGTAATTCAAATAATTTTAAATAAGTAGCCCAAGATAAAACAGAGCGTCCCCTCCAACAGGGTTTCAAACCCAAGCTGACTTGATCTAAACCTCTACTCTTAAATACTATGCTCTTGTCATGATTTACTTTTAAACTACCTAAAATGGTATACTGAGACTTGGTCATAGAAAATCCACATGCCTACTGAATATTTCCATTTTATGAATTCAATGCTACAGGATAGCACTTCTTCAGATTCAGTAATTTAGGTGACTATTACATCGTGGGTCTAATCTCGTTTCGCCTTTGGTAGGTTCTTCATCATCTTGTTCTTCTTTGGAAATTGGAGTTAACTTTGAAAAACGCTCTTGGTCTCTGGACACTGTGAGTTTACACGTAGCATTTGGTGAAAATGGACTTGGCAGACATTGTTAGGATTAAACTTTGAAGAGAGAAGGGGATTTTCTATTAACGTTTTAGGGCGATAAGAAGAAAGCATTTCATTAAACATCTCATAGTGACATTCTAAAAATCTTGTTTCAACATCTGCCTAGTTTTCCAAATTTCACTAATGGCACTTATCATTCTCAGCTTCATTATCTTTTGTCCCTCACGCTCTCCCAGCCTCCTCTTGAGCCATTCCACCTCCTGGAGACCCTCCTCAGTCCTCATGACTTTTTGCCAACATTTGGTTTGTCAGCTACCTGATAAGACAGTCTAGACAAGGAGATTTCAGCAGAGCTCATGAGTGTGGCAACAATCTCATCGCGCCTCTGGCTGGTTTCATTTTAACATACTATCCTTCACCAATATTCTTCCAGTTTGGGTTTTACATTTTTAAGGTGGCTTAAGAATTTTACTTCTTTATTTGAAAAATACTTTACCTTTTATTCTAAAATTTCCACCAAAATCGTTAAGAGAGAGCAAATTAAAATGTCTGGCAATTACACGTTCAACATGAGCCAAGATTAAAATTCAGAATTCAAAATTCAAAATAAAATGCAGCCATGTTCCCGAATTATTAAATATTTATCTGCTAAAACATGGTGAGGCAGAAAAATTATTTACTGGTGTTTTTGAGATACTAGGTAGAGTGAACTTGTTTTTGACCAAAGTTTCACCTTATACTTTTTTTTTTTTTGGTACATAAACTTTAGATTGTACAGAACCCCTTTAAAGAAAATATTAATGTAGAGTATGGGGAAAAAGCACTAAGCACATTTTAAAAATACAGTTGTATGATTGGAAACCAAAGGATTCCTTACCTTTTTTTATTACATACTTAAAGTTTCCTTCAAATACAACAAAACTTGTGTCTGGACTATGCATCTTTAAGATAAAAGCCACTTTTCAAAACAGAAATGCTTCCATTGAGGGTTCATGTGTTTGGGGAAACATATTTTTCAAAACTCACACTAAAGGCTGCATTCTGTGATGTGTTAGCCAAACACATAATTTCGTTCCTGTTACTAACTTTATTCACATTCCTTTTTCCTTATCTCGTGGGGACCCGCTGTCCTGTGGGTTATTAAAAAAAATGCCAAAACAATGCAGCTGTTGGCCATGGTCAGAAACATTACATTCTGTTCACTGAAGGTTTCCTTTTTCTTTCCACCATTTTTCAGGTTAGTAAATTCTGATTCCTCTATGTGAAGTTGTTAATTTCTTATTAGCCCATCGTACATACAGCAGTGATTTCTGTCACAGTTAGACATAATGAAGCTTAGTGTTTTGGAAAGGCAGTATAGAATTGAGGCATAGATTTCTTAAGTCAGAGCCCGGCCTCTTGAGTGAGTTATCTAGGCTTTCGTACTTGATTTTCACTTTTCCCTGTGACTAGAGGACCATGCAATTTTCAATGGACGTGCTTCCTTATTCGTTTATAACATTGTTTGACAGATTTTTTTTTTAATGTTTAGTTGTACATTAAAAACTGCTGTGCTGCTGCTTAAATATTTGTCAGCCGTTACACGATCTGGAAGTCCTGTGTATGCCAGCGGGCTGACACATTAGATTCCATTCTCTTCCAGCTCAGTCCTGGCGCTGGTTTTTATTTCCCCATCAAAGTGCAATTTTCTTTGACTTAGTCATTTTCACTTAAGTCATTTTACAATTGCAGCAATTTGGAAATTGCCAAGCTTGGAATGATCATCTTTTAAAATTTAAACTCAGGTTATAAGTTTCCCCCTGACGTGTGAGTGGTGCTAAATATTTTCACAATTTTGTGTAGGAAGGAAGAAAAACGGCGTTTCATTCACATCGTTCATCGCTATCCTAGACTCAAGCCAGGGATGGTGACACTGTTCTGACAAATTAACTTCGCTATATTATACTAGACACTGTTGAAAAGAGATGATAGGATCAGTCATCCTCATAGTAAGGCGGACGAAATAAATTTCCTTCCTTTAGCTTGCTAGGCAATTTGATGTAACTGTTCCCTTACCTCTTTCTGATCACAAACTCTTACAGCTTCTCCTCGTCAAATATTAAAGTAGCACTATAATAAAATGTAGAAATGGCATTGCTGAATAATACACCTATTAGACTATTTTGGTAATACGGTGATTATTAGCTACATGAAACTGTGACACAATGTATGTGGGGGAAAAAGCAAGTCCCACCGTGTTCTCCAGTGGCATTCCCAAATTGACATATTTACTCAAAGGAAACACTGAGATATGAATGGTGGGTGCCTGGGTGACTCAGTCAGATGGGCGTCCAACTTCAGCTCAGGTCATGATCTCATGGTTCATGGGTTCGAGCCCCGTGTCAGGCTCTGTGCTGACAGCTTGGAGCCTGGGGCCTCGAGCCCGCTTCAGATTCTGTGTCTCCCTGCCTCTCTGCCCCTCCCCGACCTGTCTCTCAAAAAAATAAATAAACTTTAAAAAAAGATATGAATGGGAGTGGAGTATGATTCTGGATTCTGGTTTTAGGTGTCGGTAGTTATTTAGATGGTAGAAAAGATTCTTGAATATGTATTTTATAAGAAACCCAAAGCTTAGTAAATTATCATGTAATTTTAAGACAACGCAATCCCCAATATACAGGGAGCGAGATTTATATTATCTCTCACCTTCATAGAACACTTCATCATTTTTAATATTCTACCATAGTATTCATCCCGCAACAAGCCTCTTACAAAGACACGGTCTCCCCCACTTTGCAGATTAAAACTCTGGGCCCCAGGACCGAGATAGGTAGCACGTCCGCGATCTCATGTGCAGGAAATGCAGTCTCTCCCGGATCTGAGCACTGGGCTCTTTAGTCTTTGGCGGATGTGCTGCGGTCGCTCTACATCACGTAGCACACGGCCCTGCTGCGTAAGCGTAGAAGTTGATGAAGATACAATGTAATAAAGCAGTGATTTGGCGAATAGACACTGCTGGTAGCAACTTCGGTGTAAATACTGTCTGTCTGAGTCATCTTGACCGCTCCCCTTGTTTGGTGGCCCTCACCGCCTCATTCAGCCGAAGGATGGCTCCATCCGCGATTAGGGAGTACACAATGGGTTTCTTTCCCGGTGAGGGTCTCCCCGCTCACGACGAGCCTTGCTTCATTATCCGGGTCTGTTGTTAATGGTGTTTCTGACCCCCTCAGCTCGCCGTGCTGCGGCCGTGCTGATGGGATCCTCTGCTCGCTCTCTGGGCTTAAGCGGCTGCTCCGTTCCATGCAAACAGCGGGGCCCTCCTCACAGGACATGGGTTCCCGGGTTCGGGGACTGAGCCTGCCATTTGCTGCTTGTTTGGGGAAGGGGGCTCAATTTTCTTATCTGGAAAATAAGAGGTACTTACCTGGGAAAAGCACAGGGTTGTTTTTGAGACAGATGTAAACAATGCATGCAAAAATTTTGCAAATTATAAAACAATGATTTTATTTTTTTATAAATGTTTTTCAAGTTTTATTTACTTTTGAGAGAGAGACAGAGCGAGTGAGACGGGGAGGGGCAGAGAGAGAGAGAGAGGGAGAGAGAGAATCTCAAGCAGGCTCCGCACTGCCAGCGTGGAGCCCATTGTGGGGCTCGAACTCACAGGCCACGAGATCGTGACCTGAGCCGAAACAAAGAGGCGCTTAACCGACTGAGCCACCCAGGCACCCCTAAAACAGAATAATTTTAGCGAAGTAGCCTAGTGTCTCTGAACCCCATTGCTGGAACTGTTGAAGATTCAAACACGATGACGGTGGAAGACATATGCTTACTTTCCATGTGTGTCTGCAGGATCTTCTATGGTAGGCTCGCCTCACTGTGGCGTCGACCCTTTTCATTGGTCTTCTGAAAGTGTGTTGCTTGTTTTTCACTTTCATTTTCATTTGAAAATGCGGTCATTCTTTACTGAACGGTCCCTGCACGCTTGTCAGCCCCCACAAACCGCTGCAGATGCTGAGATGAGTGACTGGGTCTGGGGAGTTGCGGGGCTGGGGGGCTGCTTTACCAAGAGGCTTGGTGGAGGTGCGAGAGGCCCCATGGCAGCAGAGACAACGGGCTTTGCTCCCAGCCTGGAAGATTGGGGTAACATTTCCCAGGAATATCAAGCGGTAGAGTGAAACCAGCATCCTTAACGTGGCCCGCAAACCACTGCACAACATGGCCACAGCCCTTGTCCCTGATTTCAGTCCGACGCTCAACCAGGCATGCCGGCCTTCAGCCTGGCTCCTGTGCCCTCTAGTCCCGAGACTCACCTGCCGCGTCCCACCTTACAGTCCGTGCTTTGCTCCCTTCTCTGCCCGAATGTGCTTCCCCAGACGCCCGTGGGGCTCACCTTCTCGTCTCCTTCATGTCTTTGATCAAAGGCCACTTGGTTCGTAAGGTCTTCTCCCCCCTGCCCTGCTTAAAATAACACTCCAGGCTAGCCCTGCTTTGACTTTCTTCGCAAGAGTTTTTTACTTCCAGCGCACTAAGTATTTATCAATATTTTAAATTACCTGTCTTCACTGGAATGTGTGCTGTGTGGCTCCCCCCACCCTTGTTAGGAGTGAAGTATAAAGCATTCTTAGCTGTCAGAATAGGGGCCCGTGAGTATTACTGGGGAATGAGCCACGCGCTGCGTGGCCAGCTTTGCGTGCGTGATCTCATTCCATCCTCACAGTTGAGCTGTGAGTTAGGTCTAATTGCCCCCTTCGTATTGCAGCAGAGACCGCGGCTCTCAGAGCCACAGAAGCTTGCCCACGCCGCAGCTGCTGGGTGATAGAAGGAGGCTTTGGATCGTTGTAGAGAGCCTGTACGCTGAGTCTTGACCCTCGAATCTAGACAGGAAAGAGAACCCGGCATATTTGGGGCACTGCTTCATCTACCCGTGACTTGGGAAGTGGCTGGAGATGTGGTGCCAGGAATTGAGGCTGGGGAGGCAGCAGGGGATCCTTTGTCGGCTTTGTGACAGTCTGGTATTTCCATGTGACGGTTATTGAAGGATGCCGAGCAGGGAGTAGGGTGACCAGACTGCTGTTCTAGGAAGATCACTCCAGCTACGGAGTGATGAATATACATTAGAAGGAATCGGTGTTGGGCTTGGGAAGCCAGCTGGGAGGTTATCAGAGTAGCCCAGGCCAAAAAAAAAAAAAAAAAAGACAAAAAACTGAACCAAGTGAATGACAGTGGAAATGGAGAGGTTGGAAGGCAAAATGGACTGATGTGTGTAAAAGTAGATATGGAAGCAGGTGAAGGAGAGTCTTGGATGGTACATTTCTGGGACAGATGGGAGATGAGTGGTGCCGCTCTCTTACCTTCTTGGATGAGTTTTCTACTTTCTTTATATTAAGAAAGTAAAAATATATATTACTGTATTATACATAGCTATTATATATATACATGTTATTGAATAATATTAAAAATTATATATATTACTTCCAATAATAAGACATGTTGTGAAATACACAAACTTGCTAACATTTAGGAGTATATAACGCTCACACAGTTCGTTAACTATCATTATCTCTTGAGGAGGAACTAGAGATACGAGCCCTGGGAATTCTGTCTGGAGCTTACAAACACTCCAGAGAGAGCCCTTTGATTATGGCACAAATAAAAATAAATATGGCTTATTCATAATAAGTAATAGTATCATCATTATTATACATTTAATAGCACATCCTCCTCTTCGGCCACCTGTCAATGAGCAGCTCACTCCTGCCCCCGAAGACTGTTTTCCTAACTCTGCCTGGAAAAGAGAGATTACTGACTCTGAAAGTAGGCTGTTGACAATAACCAGTGCAGTGGCCTGCTCTTGGCAGGTTCTTTTGCTTTGCCTGGCAATGTTACCCACAGTATCTTATTAGGTACTTCATATTTAAATCACAGTAGACTTTTCCAGAGTGCCATCCTTCACATAACTAAAAAAAATTGTTAAGCTTGTTTACATAATGGATGTAAATGTTAAGAAGACTTCTTTTCAGGGAGCATGAGGATTTAAGATAAACACCTCTGATCTTCATTGCCTCATCTTTAAACTAGGGAAAATAACCCTAATGAAGGTTTGATGTGTGGGAATTACATGAGATAATGTTTATAGAGTTTCTCGGAACAGAGATCAATAATATTCCAAGTGTTCTTCAAATAGCAGTTAGTAGTAATAGGATTGGTATCATCATTAAAATGATTACTGTATTATGTATTGATGTAATTTAGCCTAGGAAAACCTTTTAGGGTCTTCATGCAAAGCGTGCTCTTTAGAATTTCGATATTAGGAAGTAAAAGGTTGAGTTTAAGAATATGATCTTAGTTGGGACGCCTGGGTGGCTCAGTCAGTTAAGCGTCCAACTGTGGCTCAGGTCATGATCTCATGGTTTGTGGGTTCGAGCCCCGCGTTGGGCTCTGTACTGGCAGCTCAGAGCTTGGAGCCTGCTTCAGGTTCTGTGTGTGTCTCTCTCTCTGCTCCCCCCCCCCCCCCTCGTGCTCTGTCTCTTAAAAATGAATAAATGTTAAGGAAAAAAAGAATATGATCTTTGTTTGGTAAATGAAGCCATAGTTAGATGAATCTATTTGAACAATCTAAAATTCAAAGTCTATGTCATGGCAACTAGTGGGCCGTTATAATCCTTGTTTGATAGTTTATGCACAATCAAATATGGCCTGGCACTCAAGTAACCAGAAGCTCAAGTAATTATAAGTCCGTTGTAAGAAAGTAACGAGGGATGAGTTTGTGAGCTGTCCATGTGTTTGGTATGATAGCTGCCATTTTTATTTCATTTTTTATGAAGTTGAACCAACTTGGGCTGACCATGTGTTCCTCGGGTCACTTTGGTCCCCATGCTCACGGACTTCACACGTGCACTTAATCTGTTGCTCCTTCTTTGAATGAGTGACTCCAACTTTAGTGAAGAAAAGTATCTTAAGGGTCAGGATAGTATTGATATTCCTATATACTATGCTCTGGTGTTTGTAATAACCTGCTTTTCCAAAAACAAGAATCCACTATGCTAAACCATATGGAATTGCTGAACTAGACTGTTCTGGATCCCCAGGATGGCACTTTTATTAGGTTCCATCACTAATAAGATGAAGGCAGTGAGGTAGTTACTAACAGTAAGTTAGTCTACCGAAGCATTCATGAGAGTAATCTGTAGGTCATCAGTTAACCGGGAATAGGGAGGGAGTGGATCATTCTCTGCTCCTACTTGTTGAACTGTAGGTAGTAGGAAGCATTTTGAGGAAGGAAGTTCAAGTGATTTCAGAAAGGTGGAAAATCTTCCTGTCTTTAAGGCCGTTGAATAAAGAGATGATTCACATAGAAGTCTTGAAAAGCATGGATAAGGTGCCTTGCCAAAGTGATATTCTGAGCACACAGTAATTAAAGGAACAACTGGTAGATCGTGTTAAGACTATCGCGGTAAAAAAGCACTCCAGTACTGTCACACTCCGCAACATCAAGCCTTTTTATAGCCCACCTTGATTGTGTTTTAACTTGACATTTGGGATAAGCCTCTAACACATTTTCCTTCTTTTTCATCTTTATGTGATTTGCACTTCCTTACTGTGGCTTCTTCTCCAGTCTTCCTTCTGTCTTTTTGTTCCAGTGTCCCACTTGGTAAAATCAAAACCGTGAATGCATAGAAAAGTTGTTAGTTGGGGTGCCTGGGTGGCGCAGTCGGTTAAGCGTCCGACTTCAGCCAGGTCACGATCTCGCGGTCCGTGAGTTCGAGCCCCGCGTCGGGCTCTGGGCTGATGGCTCAGAGCCTGGAGCCTGTTTCCGATTCTGTGTCTCCCTCTCTCTCTGCTCCTCCCCCGTTCATGCTCTGTCTCTCTCTGTCCCAAAAATAAATAAACATTGAAAAAAAAAAGAAAAAAAAAAGAAAAAAAAAAAAGAAAAGTTGTTAGTCAATCCTCCCGATATCCTTGGTCAGTATAGTAATCATAACTGTGGTTTTGAAAGCCACCTTGGCATTTATAAATAGAGAGGATCTTTCTGGCGTGAAGATACTTCCATCTGTCTAAACATTAAAGTTCTGTTGACATCATACACCGACTCTAAGATAACTTCTCTCTGAAAGCGGGATTGCCGTGAAAAGCCCATCATGCCCTGGGACATACTCTTTAGTGTGCTGAACACAGGTCAGTGGGAAATAGTTCAAGAAACAAACCCACACAAAAAGGCACTATTCCTTTGCTTGTTCTTTTTCCCAGAGGTGGCACAGCTGAAGAGACCCTTTAACAGCGTGTCTTTGTCTTCCCTGAAATCACGCAATCCCAGCACTTTGACTGTCATAACGTGTTAGACCCTTTGAGAGCTCAGAGTTTATTTCCTCCAAACGCTTCATGTTACACCCGAGGAAATGGAGGCATACACAGAAAGTAGTGATTGGGGCTTTGACCTAGAGTCACTCTGAGTCTGTCGCTCAGTCATGATGATGGAAATACACCGTCGTGCTGCCGGGAGCCCTGTTTGTTGTTTCTCCAGGGGGTCTCAATAGAGATTTCTAGTTTACCCTCTGTGATTTTAGGTTTTTTGAAGCAGAGAGATGGGAAACTCACTTCAGCTGGGTGATCTGTCTCCAGCAGCCTTTTAGTCATGACATTTCCACCTCCTGGCATGTATTTAGCCACAGTGGGAAATTCAGGAGGATATACATTCATTCTGTCTTTGAGCATTCTGTAAGAGCAGTCTTGTAGAAGAGAAAAGAAGAATACTGATTATTGGCAAAGTATCGTGTAAATGCAAAGACAGCCTTCAATAATTGGAGGACCACTGACTTAAATTGTGCGATGAACCATTAAAAAGATAAACGTGGGTTTTGGTAAAAAACATCATTGTCTTTTACTGGATTGTAGATATTGATGACTTCATGGTGCGTTATAAATCACAGTTTAAATAAGTGATGAAGGAGAAAGTAAATCTCTGGAGTAAATGAAGCCTGCTCACTTTCTGCTGCTTGATAAATAGTGTGTACAGTGCTCATAATACTTAAAATGGTTTCAGTGAAATTGTCATCGTCTCTTTAGAGTTTACATTTTGACACGCAAACTTGATATTCTGTTTAATGCACTGCATATAAAAGACTTTTTCAGTGCCATGTATCTCCACTGTGGGCCCATAGATATCTGAATGACACACAGAGAACGTTAAGTACGAAATGGTAGAAACTAAGCACACGTGTCATAAGCACATGACACGTTAGCACTGCAAACTGAACCGTAAGAAAATCCAGGTGATATTATAAATCAAAGCACGATCGACTGGGAAATAAATGACGTGGGAATGTGTTGTAAATCATGTTATGGGGCTACATATTCTGTTTCGAGAAATTTAATAGCACCCCTTACTTAATTATTACGTGTTTTGCACACTTACTTGGTAAATTTCAATTCCCCCTCCCTTTCTTTTCTTCCTCATTTATAGGTGTTTATTTCTGGGATGTTTCAAGTTGGCAGGGTTGTTTCGGTGGTTATTTTTAAATCCCATTCTGAACATCACACTATCTGCCAACATATTTAGCATCTTAGTCTGGTTATTTGTTGCATTTCTATCCAAGAACAAGGACCCTTTGTATTACCTGCACTTGACACAGTTCCTGGTGCATTTTAGCTGTTCAGTAATGTCATTGGTGCCATTGAGTACTGTTCACCTTCTGTTAATTGTAAAACGTGTTAGGATTTACATAACACCAAATTTGTTGACCTTTATAAACATAGTGAAAGGATTAGTGAGAAAGAAGGTAAGGGAGGATCCTTATTTTTTCTCTGAATTTCACACACACACACACACACACACACACACACACACACACCCTTCCACTGTATATTCCATGGGTTCTTTTCATTTTGAACATGTTCACCATCCAGAATAGACAGTCTCTTATTTTTATGGGTATGTCCAGATGCCATTAGTGTCATATGCAAATGGTTCTGAGTAAATCGTGTTTGGATCATCCATGGAATATTGCATGTCAGGGCGCAAGGGCGCCCTCGACACCTGGGCCTGTCTCTGTCATCTTTCTTCCATCTGTTGGTTCTAATAAATATTGTCCCCAGCCCAGTAGAGGAGTCCAGGGCTTCCGACGCAGAGACTAACTTTAATATAAAGAGCTGAGTGTCTAGGAAGGGGATATGAAACTGCCACATGCTAAGCCAGAGTGCACCTGTGCATGTCTTCTCCACAGAAACCAGAGAGAATTCAGATGCGACGTGACTTTGTGCTGTGACTCAGTGGCAGGAAGTCCCAGCTAGGTCCGTGTGTTGTTCCCAGGTACCTGGGGGCGAACAGGCAGCACACTTACCTACACAGAAGGACAGCAAGCTGTTTCACTCATTTCCTGTGTAGACAGCTTGTCTGCTTCCTACTAAATTGTGATAATTACTTCAAACGGTGGCCATGGGAATGCTGCTGAGAAAAATTAACCCCTTCCTGATGGGTCAGTAGATTTTCATAATAGGTAATTAGTACCCTTGCAGGTAGCTGGCAAGAGCAGCCTTTCTGATGAGTCTAAGCTGCCTTGTTTTAAGGAATTAGGCATCAGATTTGACATCAAATGTATCTACGTGGAGTGGTCAGTGGTAATTACCTGGTGATAAATGACTGTGTAATTATGATCACTGTGTAGTAATGAAAAGTGTTGGCTTGTACTTATACTACAAGACTATAAGTTAGTCTTATATTTTGTGTTGCATTAATTCTTCCTTCATTAACTTTCGCTAGTGGAAATGGAAGGAGAATGTTTTGTCTCCTAAAGAATGACTTGCTTAGAGTCCTTTAGCGGGTACATAGTAGAAGCACTGTGGAGCAGGTTGGAAGATCAGGTTTGTGTAAGGGGCCAGACCGATACGGTATTATCTGACTTGTATATGGAATCTTCAAAAGCCAAGCACAGAAACAGAGGCTATAGTGGTGATTTCCAGGGGCTGTGGGTGGGGGAGAATGGGTGACGTGGTCCAAAGGCACAAACTTCCAACGGTAAGATGAATAAGTTCCGAGGTCTGTTATACATCATAGTAATTATAGTTAATACTGCTCTACTATGTACTCGAAAGGTGTTAGGAGAGTAAGTCTTAAGTGTTCTCACCCCAAGAGAGAAATGGTAATTATGTGATGTGGTGCAGATGTTAGCTGAAGCTATGGTGGTAATCATTTTGCCATATATAAGTGAGTCAAGTCAACACATTGTACGCCTTAAACTTACACAGTGTTATATGAGTCAATTACATCTCAATAAAGTTAGGGGGAGGGGGAGACAAGCTAAGCCCAGAAAGGAAAAGGTAACCTGAAAAGGCAGGACTCATATGTCAGTACTATTGACACAAGGTTTTGATTTTTAAAAAAAAGTAAAATTTTTATTGAGTTCTGAAGTTTTAATCTACAATCACTTAGATTCATTCATTTGAATATATATTTTTTAAGTTTATTCATGTATTTTGAGAGAGAGAGAGAGAAAGAGAGAGCATACTTGTGGCATACCAGTGCAGGAGGGGCAGAGAGAGAGAGGGAGAGAGAGAATCCTAAGCAGGCTTCATATTGTCAGTGCAGAGCCCAATGTGGGGCTCAAACTTACGCACCGTGAGATCATGACCTGAGCTAAAGTCAAGAGTTGGATGCTTAACCGACTGAACCACCCAGGAGTCCCTGTTTGAATATTTCTTGAGTGTCACCTGTGGACATGGTAGCATTTTCATTTTACTTCATCTGTAGATTCTATTCTATACTATTAAACAGTCCATCCTTCTGGAAATACTTTCCTTGTTAAGTACAAGTAATTACTTGTTTTTGTGTTTCCTCTTACCCTTCTGGTTATTCTTTCTGTTTTCTTTGCTGGCTTCTTCTTCCCTACCCAACTTTAAATGTGTAATGAAAGCATAGCTGGAGCCTTGCCTTGCCTTTCCATTCCTTTCCTTTCCTTTCCATTCCTTTCCTTTCCTTTCCTTTCCTTTCCTTTCCTTTCCTTTCCTTTCCTGTCCTGTCCTGTCCTTCCCTTCCCTTCCCTTCCCTTCCCTTTCCTTTCCTTTCCATTTAAAATGTTTATTTTTTTTATTTTGAGAGAGAGAGAGAGAGTGCAAGCAGGAAGGGGCAGAGAGAGAGGGAGAGAGAGAAACCCAAGCAGGTTCTGTGCTGTTAGCACAGAGTCCAACCCTATGAACCATGAGATCATTCCCTGAGCCGAGATCAGGAGTTGGACACTTAACCGACTGAGCCACCAGGGACTCTTAGCTAGAGCCTTTCTTTGTATCTCATTCTGCCCTTCCCAGATGGGTGAGTTCATGTCCATCACTGATAGCTTTAATTTGCATCACTTTCCTTACTTCCAGCCTTAACTACTTCCTTTAAATCTTTACTGATTCACAGGCCACTCAACCTCAACATGTCCAAAACTGAATGTGTGGTTTTCTCTCTAAAACTTGGTCCTCCTCGAGCATTGGCCTTGTTAGCGAATGGTATTTCTGCCTCCCCAACTGCAAAAGCTAAAAGGATAGGAGTCATTCTTGGAACCTTCCGTTTTCTTGTCCTCCATGGCCAATCATGGGCAAGGCTATTGGGTTTTGCTCCACGGCATCTCTTGAATATGCCCACTCTTACCACCTCCAAAGCCACCACACTCATCTGTGCCATCGTTTTGTCCTGTCCTCCTGGACTTGGACGTCCCTCTCTTTGGACATCCCCACATCCCGTCTTGCTCTCTGACTCATTTTCCTTGTAGGAGCTTCAGTACTTTGGTTGTTTGAGGTGCACGTGGTGCATATGTTAGCCTGCTCTTCTCATTATTTCAAGACTGTTTTTTTTAAGATCCACACCATTGACATTCAAGCCAGACAACTCTATTGTGGTGCTGTCCTGTAAATTTTAACATGTTAGCATCATCCCTGGTCTCTACCCACTAGATGTCAGTAGTACCCCATCCCTACAGTTGTGACAACCCAAATGTCTTCTTTCCATACCAATGCCCTGGGGCTGCGAGGGATGGGGTAGGAGGAATTGGAGTAAAATCGCTCTGGCTAAAACCACTGCTCTAGGGATAAAGAACAAAAATCCTAAGCACAGCCCTAGGTTCTGGCATTTTGTAATTCCTGGTTTGGTGCCTCAAGCTTATTTCATGCTCTTTTCTCACGGTTCCCACTCTGGCCCCCTCACTGTGGTATGGCACCCCATGGGCTTTACATCTCAGGATGTTTTCCTAGACTGTTCCCTTTGTCTGGACCCTTCTCCCACACTCTCCCACCCCCATTCCCTCTGCCCTAATAATGTCCATGTTTCCTTCACATCGCACTTGAAACACTGCTTCTCCCCTCAAAAATAAATTTCCTCTAACCTCCAGAATAAGTCATGCACGTGTGTACCTTGTTTTGTTGCACTTCCTTTCATTGTGCTTCACAGATCATTGCGTCTTCTACCAATCCCAGGGTTGAGACAGCCCTGCGTCTGGCAAGTCTGTTGGCACCATTTTCCCAACGGCATTTGCTCACCTCTTGTCTCCTTGTCCCATTTTGGTAATTCTGGTGATATTTCAAACCTTTTCATTATTATTGGATTGGTTATGGTGATCTGTGATCAGCAGTTAGAACTTACTGAAAGCTCAAATGATGTTTAGTGCTTTTTAGCAATAAATTATTATTTATACAAGGTCTATAATTTTTTTTTTTTTTGCGAGAGCATGAATACAGGAGAGGAGCAGAGGGAGAGAGAGAATCTTAAGCAGGCTTTATGCCCAGTGTGGAGCCTGATGCAGAGCTCAATCTGATGACTGTGAGATCATGACCTGAGCAGAAATCAAGGGTCAGACATTTAACGGACTAAGCCACCCAGGAGCCCCAGGTATATATGTCCATTGAAGCCATAATGGTATTGAACACTTAATAGACTACAGTATAGTATAAATATAACTTTTATGGGAAACCAAAAAATCCATTGCAGTTGCCTTATTTCCATATTTGCTTTTATGGAGGTGGTTTGGAAGTGAGGCATGATGTCTCCAAAGTATGTCCGGACTGGGATTATACTCTTTTATGAACCCTGTAATTGTACTTAAGAACATTTATCACAATTTAATTAAATTGTTAATCTTCAGCTGTTTAATTTCTACCTCCATCACTGGAATGCAAGATCTATGAGGGCAGGACCTGTTCTTTCCTGTTTCACCAGTGCCCAGAACACCATGAGTTGTAAATATTATTAGGTAGAGTTCAACAAGTCATTATCAAGTGTGGTAGACTAAATAGCTACCCATCCCAAGATAGCCACATCCTCATCCTTGGAACCATAAATATTACTTTAAAGAGACTTTACAGGTGTGATTAAGGATCTTGAGATAGGAGATTATCCTAGATGATCTGGGTTATCACAGAATGGTTTTATAAGAGGGAAGCAGGGGAGATCTGACTACAGGCGAAGGCAGGGTGGTGCTGGAAGGAACTCACTATCCTGCTGGCCTTAGAGATGGAGGAAGGACTGTGAGCCCAGGAATGCAGAGACCTTTAGAAACAAGAAAGGCAAAGAGATAGAGCCTCCTCTAGAGCCTTGAAGTCCCAGCACTGCTGGTGCTTTGACATTAGCTCATTGAAGCTGATTTTGGGCTTACAACTTCCAGCTCATACAGTGTATTAAGCCACTGTGGTAATTTATTACAGCAGCAATAGCAACTAATACATCAAGCAAAGCAAAATGTCGAGCTGTGACAGTGTCTATAGAGAGAAGATGGTTTTTGGCATCAAAGACTTCATAATCTAGAAGTAAAAAATATGCATAATTATAGGACAAGATAAATTGGTCATAATTGAGGTACAAAGAATGTGCTGTTCTGGTGCAAAGGAAGGAATAGCAATATCCTGTTAGAAAGATCAAAAAAGCCTATTAGAATATTTACAATTTAAAGGAGGCATTGAAGGACACATGGTGTTTGGATGCACGGAGATGAGTTGAGGGAAATTCAGGCAATAGAAACAGCTTGCATGAGAGAAAGACGACAGAGAATATGAAGTGCATTTGGAAAAGACTTGTTTATCCTGAATGTTGAATGCAGTGAAATTAATCGAAATGAACTCAGTGATATGAGTTTGGTAAAGTAGACTGGCCCAGATGACAAAGGATTGTGACTGACAGCCATCTAGTGATTCCCACGGCTCAGGAGCCCATAAAACATCGCTGAAGTTTTTGACCAGGCACTGAGGGGATAGAGCTCTTTCTTTGCTTTAGAAAGCAAACCTCGGTGTATCATATGGTATGTACTTGGTTAGAGAGCAGTTGGGTTGGAGGCAGGAAAACAAAGCAGGTGTTTTGTCAGTCTAGGTTAGAGAGAGCTAGAGCATGAAGAAGGCTGGTAGCAGAGGAAATAAAAACCAAAGGAACATCTTAGAGACATTTTGGAAGTAGGAGTCACAGCAGTGTAATGGAAGGCCAGAGTTGAAGGGGTTGGTATGTGAGAGTCTAGAACAGATCCGGGTGCAGGAAGTAGAAAGGCTGCTAAGAGTGTGGAAAGAAAGGGATCACTGGATTAGCCCATTTGACTGCAGCCACCAGAACAACTATTTCAAAGTCTAGACCTAAAGCTTTGGGTTGTGGCTAAAGTTATTAGCACCTGAGAGAGTGAGGTTCTACCTGGATGAAAAGTCCCTGGCTTCATTACAGACTTTTTTACAGAGATTCCTGCTACTAATATAATCCAGCATAATTGACCTAAAGGTGGTATGTATATGAGACTACAATTAATTGCTTTTCTTTAATTATGACAAAAATGGGAAGTGTCGTTAGTTTGAATTCCCATGTTTTGGGCTTCATAGTGCTTAGCAGAAGGCCTGGCCCATAGTAGATACTCGACAAATACTATCTAAATTGATTTAGATACAAATTACAAAAGTCATTTGTCTGTAGTAGAAATATAGTGTTTGTACAACCTCTTAGTGTGGTTCTGTTGGGATGGTTGATTCATCTTCAAGGGTATGGAGGTGACTCATGAGTAGCCAATCGAGGGCCTCATCTCCCTGACCACAGGGTTTAGTTCTTGGATGGGCATCATTCCAGGAAAGGCCAATCAGAGTCCCTCCATGGAATGTGATGTAAGGATACTGAGCAGCCAGAGCCATAGACCAAACGTTTGTATGCTCTGCAAAATTTATATGTTCAAACCTAATCCTTGGTGTAATAGTATTTGGAGGTGGAGCCTTTGGGAGGTGAGTAGGCCATGAGATAGAGCCCTCACGAATGGGATTAGTACCCCTATAAAAGTATCCACACAGATCCCTCACCCGTTCCATCATGGAAGGACCCAGTGAGAAGGTACCAGCCGTGAAACAGGAAGAGGGCTCTCACCGTAGCCTGACCTTGCCGGCACCTTGATCTTGGGCATCCCAGACATCAGAACTGTGAGAAATGAGTTTATGTTTGTTTTTAAACCACCCAGTCTCTTCCTCTGGGAACTCAAACTTTTAGAATGAGGTAATCCCAGAACCATCGGTGAACATCTTGCCTCTGTGTGGAAGATACCTGGAACGGATGTATCTGTCAGTGTGACCAAGCCCAGAAGGGAAGTGGTAGTGAGGGATCATGGGGAAGGAGGAGCACACCCACATTGCTCCTTTGCTCCTGGAGGCAGCTGTGCCTGTAATTCACGTACTCTGGACTTCGCATTTCCATGAGCCAGTAAATTTTACTTTCTTCCTTACATTAAGCTATAACTTGCCACAGTCTTACCCACAGTATGTTAAAAGAGTGTTCGTTGCTTTAACTAAAGAAAGAATAGCCTTAGCTCTTCTCATGATCCGCATGGTTTGCATTATTTTAGCCAGATTAATTTGTGGGGCAGTTGCAAAGGACACAGAAACTCATGTCAAATGTAATCCACTTGCTCATATTGAAGTCAGTAGTGCTAGAGGGCTTTGTCTTAATAATATTTAATTTCCTAACTGAGGCTGATGATTGCTATAGCATTAACAATACTCCTTATTTTGTTTGAAATCTTTCAAAGCCTCTGCCATGCACACTGTGGCCTCCTGAGCTGTCCAGATGAAGGATTGCTAGTTGGGGAATTTTCTTTTAACTCAGCTCAGCAGAGCCCCATAGCTCTAGCCAATTGTATTACTGTAAAATACAGTCGTGAGGTTCTGAAGTCACCACTCAGAAAACCCAGTGTCTTCTTGACAGATAATGGGTTTGTTAAACTGCGGCTGTTTGATTAGTAAGTGAATGAGCATTCCTGCTAATATGTTAGTTTTCTAAAATATCTATCCAGACTATTCTCCTGACAGTGAAGGGAAATCTGACGTTACAGATTTGCTCAAGTGATGTATGAATGTTTGTTGTCAAAGTTCTGATCTGATATTTGTTAATTCTCCAATGGTCTGCCATAGAGTGGATGTTTTTCCTGCTATGATAAGGAAATCTTTCCCCTCTTTTTAGTTTACTACCTATTCTTGGATGTTGGACCAGAGTAATATGTTGAAAGTGTACAAAATAAGGACAAAGACACATTTTGAAAATCAGTAAGATCCGTACAGCCTCCTGCTCAAAGCTTCCTGGTTCAGATTAACTTGACCTTTGCCCCATATCTGGGCTTCTTGGAAAGGCCAATAGCGTCATTGGATAATTTCGGTGTTTTGTGAGGAAACTACACCCATGATCAAATAGAATTACTTATATGTTCTTTTTTAACATTAAAAAAATTAAGTTTATTTATTTATTTTGAGAGAGAGAGAGAGAGAGCACAGCAGAGGAGAGGCAGAGAGAAGAAGAGACAGAATCCCAAGCAGGCTCTGTGCCATCAGCACAGAGCCCGACATGGGGCTCAAACTCACAAACTGTGACATCATGACCTGAGCCCAGATCAACAATCAGATGCCCAATTGACTGCATCACCCAGGTGTCCCTCTTTTTCATATTTTTGATATTTTTTCATATTTTCATTTTTTGAACAATAGCAACAAAAGGAAAAAAACAAAAAACAAAAAAACAAACTTGAATATGTATATTTGCATAAGACTGCATGTACACTTTTTAATTACCCACACTATTTAAATACATTATTATACATCAGAGGTTTAAATATTTCTACTCAAAAACATTTCCTTTTTTGCCTCTTAATGGGTGTTCATCTTAACCTCTGCCTCAAGGGAATGGCAATCACAGTATAGTCTGTCTGATGTTGCTCTACTGGAAAAACCACTACAAACCAAAAAAGCAGACATAGAATCAGTTAGTCAAATCAGTAGAGAAATGAAATGGAGATTGGCTTACAACGGAAGCAACTAATTGAGCACCAAGTTTTGAATTACCTTTTAGAGAGAAAGAGATAGTTTTGAGAAAGTGAAATGTTGGTGAAATTAATACCATTTCCTGATTGTATATTAATTCACACAAAAGGAAAACAAATTCAGTATTAATCAGAGTTGTACCTTTCATAAGAAATGCTTTGGGATTAAGAATCAGAAGTCAAGAATAGTAGAAAATCAGCAGAGAACCATTAATAGAAAACATTAAGAGAACATAAAATACAATTTATCTGTATTAAAGAGGAATGGCTCAAGAGCCTTCTAACGCTGACAGGAAAGCTCTGTGAAGGAATGATAAAATATGGCACAGACTCATTTGGGATTGAATGTTTTTTTCCTGTAGTAAAAAGCAAAGCTTGGAGAGACTTGAAAGATGTACATCTTGTTTTCTTTCACTTTTTGGGAGCATCGCAGGTGAGCCTCCCAGGACTGTTTGGACAGTTTAGTATAATAATTGTTGTTCTAAAACTTCAGAGACTTACATTACTCGTAAATACTCATCCATTCTCAGGGTGTGAGCCCCTCACTGCTGTATCGAATCACAGCATTTCTTCTCACTCTTCTGAACTCTGGTCCCCTATCATCTGGGGCTCTAAACCCTCAGGATTGACGTCGCTGAGGACGTGGGAACCATTTATTTTGCCACCATATTTTATGACTCTCCAAGAATTTCCCACCTCTTCTCAGTAACTGTGACCCACTTGAGAGGAACACAGCAATGGTGGCAATATTAAGCCATGATGTACACTTCTTGCCACATCTGATAAAGCCTGTCTCTTTAGAAAGCATGCCACTGTATAAAGCTGTCTTTATACCTGAAAGGCAATAGAGAAAAAAGGGAAATAATACAGAAACAATTGAAAAATGTTAAAGATACATAGGACTTCCATTCTTTTTTTAAAAAAATATATTTAATGGATTTATGAGTATTTCATTCACAGGGAAAAGTTTTGGTTGTGGCTACATCAACAGTCTCTTAGAAATCAATCTCATTAAAAAAATCTCTTCAGGGTCAGAACGCCTGGGTGGCTCAGTCAGTTAAGCATCCAGCTTCAGCTCAGGTCATGATCTTGCAGTCCATGAGTTCCAGCCCTGCGTCAGGCTCTATGCTAATAGCTTGGAGCCTGGAGCCTGCTTCAGATTCTGTGACTCCCTCTCATGTTTGCGCACACGCTCTCTCCCTCTCTCTCTCCTTAAACATTAAAAAAATTAAAACAAACAAACAAACAAACCTCTTCAGGGTCACCTCTGGTTTGGACTGACAAATGCAAAATGCAGGTGAAGAAGGAATTTAAAAACAGAGAGATAAAAATGGGAGGGGGCATGGTTATGCAGAGGGGTGAGAGGAAGGTGGGGCTCTGGAGCACTGAGAACTGACTTCCCCAGTAGGGGAGGTTCTTGTACCACTGGTTCTTGTACCACTTCCCCAGTAGGTTCTTGTACCACTGGTTTCCCTCCCTTCTGTCCGTCCCACGCCCTTGGACCCAAAATGTCTGTTCTCGCCTGAAACACAGGCTCTATTTAGATAAGTCTCTCCTGTCCATGCCAGTGGATGCTTCGAAACTGGGATAACAAAATTAAAACAGGGGCTGGGGTGGGTACTGTGAAAAGTTTCTATCCTGCTACACTTCATTTTACCTGATTGGTTAATTTCCCGTTTCAAGTAGGAGTATAGAAGATCAAGTGCTCCTCCTCCTCCTTCTTTTTTTAGTAAATGCTATATTTCCTCCAGTTCTCTGTCTTACAGAATAGTTCCATCTGCAGTCTTACTTTGAATATTTGAATCAACTCAAACATTCTGCTTTCTTTAGAAAGAACTTAATGAAACTTGACCCATGTTGTATCAAATAGACTCTTTCTAAACACGCACTATAATTTTGAAAGCTAATGGATTGTTTCATTAAGAAAAAAAAAAAAGCTCGAGATATTATTTCACTTTAAAATCTACTGGTGTACCTTACCTTATGTCTGGTATTCAAAAGATGCTCAGAATCAACACCTAGACGAACCCACTTGTATAGTCGTTTGGGACTTGAAGAGACATTTACTCATTTTAATTCACAGATGACTTTTTCTGCTAATTAGATACATCTATTTCCCAAACATCTGTGAATAAATATGAATTCATTTTTTGTTTACTTTTTAACGTTTATTTATTTTTGAGACAGACAGAGACAGAGCATGAACGGGGGAGGGGCAGAGAGAGAGGGAGACACAGAATCGGAAGCAGGCTCCAGGCTCTGAGCCATCAGCCTAGAGCCGGACGCGGGGCTCGAACTCACGGACAGCAAGATGGTGACCTGAGTCGAAGTCGGACGCTTAACCGACTGAGCCACCCAGGTGCCCCTGAATTCATTTTTTTTAATGGAAATGAATATGCTCAGGTCTGGTCGATACAGTTCAACTTGAGTTGTTCTTCCCCAGATCTGGAACTTACTCGGTCATAATTATGGTCTGTGGAGACACACAAAACAAAAACCTTGCCCCTGAGCCAGCACCTGGGACACTTCTGTGGTTCTGACTTAGGAATTGTGTTGATCAACGATAGAGCCTCTACCTAACATCAAATTATGTGTGTGTGTGTGTGTGTGTGTGTGTGTGTGTTTTATATCCCATTATCTTTCTATCTGAAGTTATGAAAACTGCCCTGCATAAAGTGTCACTGCACTTTTAATGTAAACAGCAGCTAAATTCCTAGTATTGAATAAGTAAATCAGCATGCTAAATATCCACCCAAATTCTTGATGCTTCTGGCTGGAGGCCATTACAAAACTTCCAAAACAATAAAAACACAGCCTTCAGAATAAGATTTTAAAATACGAGAAAAAGAAGATTGGACTGAATTCCCAAATGTGAAGCAGCAGCATCCCAAGTTAATTTTAACTCATAAAAATGAAAGCATCTGCATAATTATTTACTGCAATTTGAAATAAGTCTTTGCTCAACGTTTGCAATAGCTTTTCAAAAAAAAAAAAAGACTGCAAAAGTCACAAACGTGCATTTGTAAACAGTGACATTTATATCTGTATCTTTCTCTATATATAGTGAGGACTCTATCTATAAACAGAGAGATAAATATATAGAGAGAGATAACTACAGGCAGTAAAAATCAACAGCAAGAAGCTTCTGTACTCCTTCTTCCTACTCTGGTGGGAAAATCAGATTGATCCTGTATACTGTGGACTGCATCAAAATTCCAGACTTCTTGGAAAATTTGGAAAGGGTAACGTGTTCCCAGGAGCAAAGTCCTAGATTTCCCGATTGCATAACCTGAGAGTCTTGAGGTAATCATGTAAAACATTAGAAGAGATTCAGCTTTATTTTGCATCCCAGATTTGTGGACTTGGTGTCCGTTTCAGAGAAATCAGATTCTCTGAGTTTGCAAGGAAGAATTCATTCACTTTACATTACAAAAGAGTAGTTAAGACTCTTAAGTGTTTGCCTTCTTTTGTAACAGCCAGAGCAGGCCTTGCAGTGTCTCTGGCTCTGCTGCTCTGATGCAGAAGAAAACAATTCCAATAACGAAGCACAATTAGCTGCATTTTGTGGTTGAATCACAGTGCACTTTTATTTGTACCCAAACATATTCCTCCAACTTAATCTGGGGAAGACTTAAACTTTGTTTATTTTGTAGTCTCTATTGAAATAATTCCATCTATGAAAATTGTTTCTCAAACTTCCCCTCCAAAGGGTATAGTGATTTTTCTAGGCAAAAGCTGTTCTTTCCTTCGTCTTTGTCCTTGTCTTAAAGTACTTGTCCTGTTCTGGTCGTCTAGCCTTTGTCTTCCCCTCTGGGCTGATAAAAGCCTGTGGATGCGGGATGTTCCTTCTAGAAAGACATGGCCCTAGACCAGGGTGCATAGCTTAGCCAGTGTAGTGAGGGTCAGATCTCAGTCTCTTATTACCTCTTCTTTCATTTGCTTTTTTGGCAGTGCGCAAACTGTGCAGCTGGACCGGGAGGCTATGATTTCATTTCAAGTTGCAGTTTGTGCACATGCCTTTATCTCCCTAAACTTTAGGTTTGGGACTTACCTCGCCTCTTTCATCACCATCCTTCTATAGTACAAATTCAGCGTTTGAAGTAAATTTAATAATCATGGTCACTGCGTACAGGTATGGAGAAGAGCTCAGATCTTTGAAAACATGTTTATATTTCTTTGCTCATAATACATGTGATTTCCAAGTGGTGATTATCTAGGAAAATATGCTTCATTTTGTTTTCTTCTGACCTATTTCAGCTGTTACATCTTAAGCTTGACACTGTATTTGTGAGGCATGAGGGTAACTGGTCCATTTGGGAAGACAAAGCAAAGGGATTTAGCCAGGGTTAGGCAGTGAGGTTGAGGGAATTGACTGGCGAGAGTCCTCTTGTCACTTAGCTAGTCCCTGAATCCACTTTTTCCTCAGTTCTCAATTTCGCATAAATATTAAGATAGAGAAAAGAAATAGTGGATACTTTTTATTTAACATATGTGCAATTATGTAAATTTTCCCTTGTGGAATGTTAAAACTATCCAGGAAATAGCCATGTAATATCACATATAGCATTAAAATATAAAACCAAATTACAACTCTTGAAAAGAAAGAAAGTCTTTACATCACTTAGTCTATTTCCCTCTCAAGTGAAATAACTGAAGACAGCAACATTCTGTTTGTGGAAATGTATTAAGAATGACACATGGTCTTGGGAGTTCTCTGTGTATTAAGTGACTGGCTGCATGCTATACAGAGAAATTGAGATCAACCTGTATGAGAATTCTTTAATGTAGCTATCATTATGCTAACTCTAGCAATGAAGCAACTCGGAATAGCTCGCTCACCATCTTGTAGCTGCTAAGTAGTGAAGCTGAGATTCACAGGCTAAGATCACAGCCAGCCCATGTTCTCATTATCATATTTGTAAGCTATATAATTTCACTATTGAGCCCTAGACTAAGGTACCATATGCACAATAAGAAATACAAACTCAACAATGACAGGGGAACCTGTTTGGCTCTGTGGGTTGAGCACCCAGCTCTTGATTTCAGCTGGGATCATGATACCAGGGTCATGGGATCAAGCCCTGTGTCAGGCTCCATGCAGGGTCTGGAGCCTGCTTAGGATTATTTCTCCATCTCCCACTGCCCCCCCCCCCCCAATTTTGCATGTTCTCTCTCTCTCTCTCAAAATAAATAAATAAAAATTAAAAAAAAATTTAAGGGGCATCTGGATGGCTCAGTCTGTTAAGCCTCTGGATTTCAGCTCAGGTGATCTCATGGTTCATGAGTTTGAGCCCCGCATTGGGCTCTGGGCTGGCAGTGTGGAGATTGCTTGGGATTCTCTCTCTCTCCCTCTCTCTTTCCCTCCCCAGCTCTCTCTTTCTGTCTCTTTCAAAGTAAATACATGAACTTAAAAACAAAACAAAACAAAACAAAAAACCTCAATGATGACATTAGTTATTAAGAGGCAATCTGGTTAGATTAATTTCCAATTCACCCTCATATTCCTCATCTAAAGTGGGCCAACCCTTGCATATTAGAAAACCAGGTGACATCAAATATAAACACTTTAGTGATTTTTCATCCATACGAGCCATTCCTTTAATTGGGGTTTTTCCTTCAAAGCAATGATTTCACCATGCAATTAATTTGCTTTCAGTCTACAATTACACATTTAATCCTGCAATGAAGAACGACTTCATACTTCATTCCCTGAACAAGATCTTTTGGAGCAGTTCATTCTGTGGAGAATGGGAAACTAAGTTGTCAATTCCACTTTTTGCCGATAAGTATCCATGGGGGGAAATAGCAAGTCAAATGAATTAGAGCTGATAATTTTGTTGAAAATGATCTCAGCCATCTGAGACTCAGGAAATGAGCAAATGTTTTCCAGTGATAATTTTTTTAAATTCATTCATGAGTTTATGTTATGAAACTTAAGGGAATGTATCTGTTTTTATTTTTCAAACATCTCCTTAATACAATCAGTCCTGAGAATTGTTTTTTAATTCTTCTCAAAGTATGAGAAAGAAATAATCTTTCTTTTCAAACACTGTTTTGACAATGATATGTGCAGAAGTATTTGATAGACATATGACATTTTGAATAAAGATATTAATGTTAGCAACCAATTTCTATTATTAAGGAACAGCATTTTCTTTAGCAACTTCAACTGAGGCATTCAGATCTGAATGAATTTCAAGACTAAACCTTTTTAATTAACTACTCTGTCGCTTTGAGATATGTTGGCAGCTAATGGTATTTGAAGAAGGAACAGCATCTGGTCTTGAGATGGTTTCTACCTTCTTGGCTCACTAAGAAATGTTTCTTTGGAATGCTGCCAATCAAATTTTCTGTACCATCATTAAAATTAATTCCACAAGCTAGTATAATTCAAGGACACAACAATTTAAGTTATTTAATGTTACTAGCAATGAATATAGTGGCAAAATAAAGAGTATTTTAAAATATTATTATTCTACATATGCAATATGTTAGAATTATGTTCTTATTTTTTCCAGGTTAAATTCTGATTCCTTTTTGGTTTATTTCATTAGAAATAATATTTGTTTGGGGGTACCTGGGTGGCTCAGTTGGTTAAGTATCTGACTCTTGATTTCAGCCCAGTTCATGATCTCACAGTTCATAGGATCAAGCCCTGCATTAGGCTCTGTGTTGACAGTGTGGAACTTGCCTGGGATTCTCTGTCTCCCTTGCTCTCTCTCTCTCACTCTCTCTCTCTCTCTCTCTCTCTCTCTCAAAATATTAAAAATGCCACATAATCTTTGATTTATACAGAGTCTTTGAATTAAATATACATGTTTTAAGACTTTGTGAAAGTTTAAAATTTGGCTTTATTCTCTCATTTCTAATATGGTACTAGAGTATAATATTTTAGGATAGTAATTAAGAATAATTTTTATCTGTGTTAAGTGAAAATACATGTTACACATAAACACATACAATATTAATTCATGGTATTAGGAGTACATCATATTTCAGTTGTTTTTCTGATTGTTATAACGAAATAGACCATTATATTTTCCAGAAATAGATATCTTTCTTCCAGTAATATCTTTGCTGTACCTGTTAAGCAACTTACTTGTTTGACAGGTTGTGTGTATTAAAGCATCAGTGGCAAATAGGAATAGAAACTCAAATTCATAGTTGGATATTTTCTCTTTAATGGGAAAATGTGATTCTCTTTGTATTATAGATTAATCTATAGAAAGAGAACATTAGGATAGTGGAGAACATTAGGATAATCTGATTGTTTTAAAGTTCATATTTCAAATCAATTATGTAGACATATTTTCTACAATGACGTTACCACTTCATTTCCAGAAAGTCCAAATGCATGGGAGGCCATCTGCAGTGAGTTGGGTGTGTGTGTGATGTGTTTGAGTCTTGCCTTAATTAAGAACCAGATTTGAGACATTTCTTTAAAACGAAAATGTTAAAACCAGCTAGGTATAATTTGGTGCCTTTGTCACCGCTATAATTCCCTTTAACTCATGCCTTAATCAAATCCTGGTCTTGACATAATGCCCCAGCGTTTTCCTTCTCAAGTAAGTCCAGACTGGAAATATTTGGGCTAATTTATTTGTTTGGTGATGGCTTTTATCTAAGCAATTGTCTAGTAATCATGTTTAGGCTTGTAGAATGAATTAAAATAAAAGCCTTAATTTGCTTTTCTTATTATCCACATCAATTAGAAGGACTTAACTCTTCACTCTGAACTTATTTTTTGCCTCCAAAAGGTAATAAGAAGAAAAGAAAAGTATGTTTTTTGTATCTCTGAACTAGAAATCTAAAATTCTTTCTTATTTGGTCTTTCTAATCAGAAGGAAGTAATTGCTTGCTAAAGAGGAGGGAAGCAGCTCTCTTTCCATTTTTAGTATCCATAATGAGTGACTTTCTTAATGGCCTGGCAAAGAAAAGTTTGCTGGCAAATTTAGATATGTACTTTTATAGAAACTCTCCTGTTTGCATATATTGAACAACACATAAAAATAATTTTGAAGTGGGGGGTGGTTCAAGGTGGCAACACAGGAAGACCCTGAACTCCTCTCCACCCATCGACACATCAGATCCATAGCTATATATGGAATGATTCCCACTGGAAAAATAGCTAAAACTAGCTGAACAGCTTCCACAACAAAGGATAAAAAGATATGCAGACAGGTAGGAGAGACAAAGATGTGGTCTTACCAAAACCCCACCCCTGTACAGCAACACACAACATGGGAGGATCTCATGGATCCCAGGCTTCTCCCTGGGGAGTGCAGGGTTCATGCCTACATGAGGCATCCCAGCCCTTGAGATCTGCATGGGACAGAGGAGTCTCCCAAATGTCTGGCTTTGGAAACCAATGGGCCTTACCTCCAGAGGACCTGGGGGGCTGTGGGGATCTGAGATACTCTTTTTTAGTGGCATTCATATGGGCTTACTTATCCCAGAACCCAGCACAAAGGCAGTTTGATAGGTGACTGGATTATATGAGAAGGAGATTCATTTCCTAATGTTAAAGCATCTATGGGAGGGGCAAGGACCAGCTGAGACTTTCTTCAGAGACAGGGATGCTGGTGAGTGCCATTTTTGCACTCTCCTTTACCTTGCTAGCACAGGTGGTTAGGCATGGACACAGACATACTAAAGCAATGGGTGTGCCCCTCCCCCAACAGTCTTCTAAACGGCTAAAGCTGAGGGAATACCCCACCTCTAGTGTGCAAGACAGCCTTCAGGCTTACCACACATCTAGATGCTACTCTAAGGAAACTTAGGCAGGGAGGTGCCATCTTTGTGCTCTACCTTGGCCTTGCCACAGCTTGCTGGTACCCCCCAGAGAGGAGCGAATACACTTGTCCAAATCCCTGATTCTTGCTACTGTCTTCCAGGCGACAGAGACATCCATGTCTGATATGGAGGTCAGCAGGGTCTACAGTTGTGGTTCCACAGGACTGTGTGTGTGTGTGTGTGTGTGTGTGTGTGTGTGAATTTGTATTTGTATATATTATTTACTTATATTAAAAGCTGTTGCTTGAGGTTCTGGCTTCCAGTCAGCCTGAAACTAGGTGCTGTCTGAGATGACTCCCTTTAGAACACTAACAGGTCCTGGCACATCCTCAACAACTGGGACCTCAACAATTGGGAGAATAAATCAGCTACTTAAACTATCACAAAAGTTTGAGAGACAACCGAAAGCTAGGGCAAGGGTGAATAATAAGGTTCATTTCCTACACAAGGCCATTTCTTGAAGATTGGGAGAGGTAGCTGTTTCACTAACACATAGAAGTAAACACACAGAGTCAGGCAAAATGAGGAAACAAAGGAATATGTTCCAAATGAAAGAATAAGACAAAACCTCATTAAAACAAAACAAGACCTTAATGAAACAGAGATAAGTATCTACCTGATAAGGAGTTCAAAGTAATAGTCAAAAGATGCTCACTGAACTCAAGAATGGATGAACATTGGGATAACTTCAACAAAGAGATAAAGACTATAAGAGAATACCAAACAAGAAGGCACAGAGGTGAAGAGTACGACAGCCACACGGAAAAATACACGAGAGGGGTTTAACAGCAGATAGATAAAGCAGATACAAATCAGTGACCTGGAAGACTAGGCAGTGGAACTCACTCAAACAGAACAGCAAAAAGAAAAAAAATCATAATAATTGTGAAAAGTGAAGATAGTTTAAGAGACATGGGAGACCAGACCAGCAGGATAACATTTTCATTATAGGGGTACCAGAAGGAGAACAAGACAGAGGAGACAGGCAATTTATTTGAGGCAACAATGGTTGAAAACTTGTTTAACCTGGGGAAGGAAACAGACATCTAGGTCCAGGAAGTGCAAGACAGTTCCAAATAAAATAAACCCCAAGGGATCCAAGCTAAGATACATTGTAATTAAAATGTCAAAATTTGCAGATGAGAGAATCTTGAATAAAGCAGCAAGAGAAAAACAACTTGTTATGTACAAGGTAACTCCCATAAGACTGGCAGCTGATTTTTCAGTAGAAACTTTGCAGGCCAAAAAAGGAGTGGTATAATATAGTCAACGTTCTGAAAGAAAAACAAAAACAAAAACAAACTTCCAAACAAGAATACTTTAACTGGCAAGGTTGTTATTCAGAATTGAAGGAGATGTAAAGAGTTTACCAAACAAGCAAAATCAAAAGGAGTTCATCACCACTAAACTGGCCTTATAGGAAGTGTTAAAGGGACTCCTTTAGGCAGAAAAGAGAAGACACTAGCTAATAATGAGTTAATATATAAAAATAAAAATCTTATTGGTAAAGGTAGAGGTAGTGGATCAACCACTTTTAAGCTAGTGTAAATGTTAAAAGGCAAAAGTAGAAAATTAGTTATAATAATTACTTAAGTGATACACAGAAATAAAAAGCTGTAAAATATGATATTAGAAACGTTAAACATGGGAGAAGGGAGTAAAAAAAGTAGAGGTTTTAGAAATTGTTCAAGTTTAAGTTATCAGCTTAAACTATACTGTTTTATATGCATATATGTAGGTTATTCTATGTAAACTTCATAGTAATCACAAAGCAAAAACTTACAGGACATACACAAAAGATAATGAGAAATGAAGCTAAGCATAACATTAAAGAAAGTCATTAACCACAAAATAATAGGGACTACAAAATTAGGCATAAAACAATGAACAAAAGGGCAATAATTACATACCTATCAATAACTACTTTAAGTGTAAGTGGACCATATTCTCCAGTCAAAAGACATAGAATGGCTTAATAGGAAAAAAAGAAGAAGAAGAAGACTCATCTATATAAATTGCCAATAAGAGATTCAATGCAGAGCTAAGGACACACACAGACTGAAAGTGAAGGGATGGAAAAAAAGTTATTCCATGCAAATGGAAACATAAGGGAAGCTGGGATAGCCATGCTTATGTCAAATAAAATAGACTTTTAAACAAAATCTGTAATAAAAGACAAAGAATGACATTACATAGTGGTAAAGGCATCAACCCAACAAGAGGCTATGACATTTGTAAATGTGTATGTACACAACATACAAGTACCTAAATGTATAAAGCAAGTATTAACAGACTTAAAGGGAGAAATAGACAACAGTACTATAAACTGTAGGTGAATTTAACACCCCTTTTGCATCAATGGATAAATCAGGAAGAAAATCAATAGGAAATACCTGCCTTAAGTGACACATTAAACCAGATAGACTTAGTGGATATATACAGAGCGTTCCATCCCCAAGTAGCAGAATATACATTCTTCTCACATGTGCACGAAACACTCCAGGATAGATCACATGTTGGGCCACAAAACAAGCCTCAATACACTTAAGAAGGTTAAAATCCTATCAAGTATCTTTTTTTTTTTTTTTTAAATTTTTTTTTTTCAACATTTATTTATTTTTGGGACAGAGAGAGACAGAGCATGAACAGGGGAGGAGCAGAGAGAGAGGGAGACACAGAATGGGAAACAGGCTCCAGGCTCTGAGCCATCAGCCCAGAGCCCGACGCGGGGCTCGAACTCACGGACCGCGAGATCGTGACCTGGTTGAAGTCGGACGCTTAACCGACTGCGCCACCCAGGCGCCCCTCAAGTATCTTTTTTTTAACACAGCGGTATGAAGCTACAAGTGAATTACTAGAAGAAAACTGGAAAAAAATCATAAATATGTGGAGATTAAATAATATGCCATTGAACAAGCATTGGGTCAGTGCAGGAATCATGGAGAAATAAAAAAATACCTTAAGAAAAAGGAAAATGGAAATACATTCATCCAAAACTTTTATACTAACCCACTAATAGACTTTCACAGTTACTACCATCCTTGTGTTAAATTTCTTACTACCTCCATCCTCATTTATGGCCTTACTGCCTCAAGTAGCAGCATCTTGCCTGGTCTCTATATGTGAATGTCATCCCATTTCCAGTCACCTGCTAAAGCTCAGCTAGATTAAAATTTTCAACACACACTGTTGATAGCATCACATCATCTCCAGATTCTTCAGAAGCTTCCCCTTTGCCAATCTAATAAAGACTTTATTGGCAGCCAAAGAAGTCCAAAATCTAATTTCATCTATCTTTTCATTACTTTAGTACAAGTACCCAGTATTTTAATCTGTTTAGTTTTTACTGTTCACCTCAAAGTGTTCATTAATATTAGTTAAAGACCGTTACTATGGTAGTAACAATTATTCTTAACACGTGTTTGACTGGAAGTCTGCTTCTGGTCATAAAGAAGTAATTGATAGAAGAGGGACTCTTAACGGCATGAGTGGCTGTAATGCCAAACAAGTATATGAGGCACTAGTTTCCAAGACTGCACAGCAGGTGGTGCAGGACTTGATTCTTGAGAGAAAAGAAACAGAAGAGAGGAGACTCCAATTTATCCCAGCTTTCATTCTAGAAGTGGTTTCCCACCACTGACACAAAGGAGAGAACGTGGATGTCTCTCTCTGAGTTAAGGAGCAGATACCAGAGTTTGAAACTTCTAGAATTTGAACAGCTGGGTATCAGAGAAGAGGAAAATGTACAATTTTCATGTGATGACCCCTCATGCAGAGGATGAGACCCCAAAAGGCTGTAAATAGAACAGCTTCTTTGGAAGGCAGAGCTGAATGGAGATATCAGAGGTCATGTGGTCCTGAATGATGCTGGAGTCCTGGTCCATCCAGAAGAAAATAGGCCTACTGAGCACCTAAGACATTCCATTGAGACCCCACAAAAATCCACATTTGGAAATAAGAACCACAGCCGAGAGTAAAACTGATCACCTAGTCCTAAGGAGAGAAACAGAATACATTGGTACTATCAAATCATAAGATCAGGTCTGAGTCTGGGGTGTTTTCTACCCCCAACTGCTAATTCTCTGAATCTCTGGATACAACTGGGTGTTCAGTAATTCAGTTCTGACACTAACAACCCAGAGTTAATGGAGACCCCACAAGTTAAATACTCATTTCAGCAAGTTCGCACCTTGCTTCACATGTGAATCACACACCCCAGGAGCCACCTGTACTGCTGACCAACCAACTGTAAACTAGGGATTCCCACAACCCCCTCCTCAGGTCCTATAATTTGCTAGAATGATTCACGGAAATCAGGAAAATGATTTACTTACTGTTACTGGCTTAATATGAAGGATATAACTCAGGAACAGTGAAACAGAAGAGATGCATAGGGCAAGAAATGAGAGGAAGGGGGGAGGGCTTTCATGCCCTCTCAGCCTGCCTCACCTTCCCAGCACCTTAATGTGTTTCCCAACCCCAAAGCTGTCTGAACCCCATCATTTAGGGTTTCAGAGGGTTTTGTTGAGGTTTCATTATATAGGCATCATTGACTAAATCACTGACTGCTGTTGATTGACTCAGTCTCCCGCATCTCTCCACTGCTGCCCTCTTCCTCCATGTTGGGAGCTGGGACTAAAATTCCAAACTTCTGATCAAGGCTTAGTCTTCCTTGTAACCAGTCACCATCCTGAAGGTATTTAAGAACTGTCAATAGTTTGCTTCATTAGAAGAGTAGACACTCCTATTACCCTTATATGGAAGTTCCAAGGGTTTTAGGAGATCTGTGCCAGGAACTCAGGACAAAAACCACACACACACACACACACACACACACACACCACTGAGAGAATCAAGATACTCTGACTGTAATTCAGCTATCTGTTAGAGAAAACAGATAGCTTTTTAACACACTTTATTGGGGAACATAATAACTCGCAGTTCCTACAATGAATCATCACAAAAGAGAAAAATACAGAAATATGGAAGATTAAACCCAACCTTATTAAAAATTATATTAAGTGTAAATGAGCTAAACATTCCATTTCAAGGGTAGAAATTGTCATATTGTGTAAAAACAATACTAAACTATATGCTGTCTACAAGACTGTGCTTGAAATATAATGTCATAGATAATTTTGAAAATAAACAGAAAAACATTTATTAAATACAAATAGTAAGCATAAAAAAGCTGGTGTCAGATCATTAATTTAAATAATTGATTAATCACTGACAAAGTAGACTTTGAGGAAATAGAAATGAATAGAGATAAAAGATGTCTTTACCTAGAGGCAGAAAGATATACAATCCTAATGTGTATACGCATAAAAACAGAATTTCAAAATATATGCAACCAAAACTGATGGAACTAAAAGGAGAAATAGAAAATGCAGTTGGAGATTTTAGCAAGGAATACAAGTAAATGAAAAATCAGTATGTATCTTGAAGGTTTGAACAATGTGTGTGGTTTTGTTGTAAAGGCAGTGTATCAGTGAAACACAATGAAATTGAGAAATTCACTCTATCTTCATAGTCCATTGATTTTCAGAAAAGGCACCAAGGTATTTTGATGAGAATAGGAAAATC
This sequence comes from Prionailurus bengalensis, assembly GCF_016509475.1. Taxonomy (NCBI): domain Eukaryota; kingdom Metazoa; phylum Chordata; class Mammalia; order Carnivora; family Felidae; genus Prionailurus; species Prionailurus bengalensis. The sequence goes on from NC_057343.1 coordinate 231,458,615, forward strand.
TGCAATAGATAGAGGAGGAAAAATTGGATATTTGTGTAGGGAAAAATTGACCATACCTCACGTGATACACAAAAATTAACTCAAGATAAATAATATATTGAATTTTAAAAGCTAAAAGCATAAGATTTCTGTATATTTTCTACTGATTTTCCTAACAGTGTCTTTTACTATGCATATTTAAAAACATTAAAAAAATCTAAATTGACTTTTTAAAAATCTATATCTTAGAACTTTCCTGTTCTCTGTAAGAAATCTTTTCCTATGACAAGATTGTTCTCTTATGGCAAGGAAAATACAGCATGTGGACTTTTCATAGATTACAGGTAGGAGTCTAACTGGGGTAATCATTTTGTAGAAAATTCTGATAGTTAAAAAAAAAAAAAACTTAACCATCTACCTACCACATTCCCTAGTGATTCTACTCTTAGAAAACTAGAAACATATGTCTAAAAAATAGTGACACCAGGATTTCATAGCTTTGTAATAATAGCCTCTGACAGAAAACAATGAAAATACCCATGATAGATAAGCACATTATGGTATAGCCATGGAATGGAGTATCGCCCATCAATTAAAAGGTATACATTCTTCTGAAACATACAACAATATGAGTGAACCACAAAAAATCATTTTGCTGAGCAGAAGATGCTGCGCAAAATTAATTTATGATTCTATTATATAAAGTTCAAAATCAAGCACAACTATACTACAGTGACAAATTAGACAGTGGTTGTGGGTTGTATGCAAAGGGGCATGAGGATACTTTAAGAGGTGAGAGAAATGTTCTCCATCTTGATTCAGGTGTGAATTACCTGGTTGTATGTATTTAACAACTTATCAAATTGTATAATTAAGATGTGTGCATTTCACTTTAGGGAAATTTTATCTCAATTTAAAAGAAAAAAACTACTTCAGTAAATTCAGTTTGACCTGAAAGAAACAAGTATGTGAGAAAAATACCTTTGAACTCCCCCTCTCTGCATTTTTATCTTATTCTTTTTAATTTATTTTCTTCCATTTAAATTTTTCCAGCCTTCTAAGCCCATGCAGATGGCTTCTCTGGGAATTACCCTCCATCTACTTGTGTGCGTTCATATAGCAACTATCAGAAATTATTATGCGTTACAGCTATTAGCATAAATGATATATATGCAAATGCAAAAAATACACTACTTAAGGCAAATAATATACCTGTTTGTTCAAGAAAAAATAATTAATCCAGGCATTGGCCTCAGAGTTATAGAATCTGAAGAAAACGTAGTGTATTGGTCTTTAAGGCTGTTTTTGTTTTGAATGAATGTGTTCGGTGAATGAATGTATTATTAGAATTTAATCTTCAGCATTTAAATTATGGTTTATATACACAATGGAATACTACATGGCAATGAGAAAGAATAAATATGGCCTTTTGTAGCAACGTGGATGGAACTGGAGAGTGTTATGCTAAGTGACATAAGTCATACAGAGAAAGACAGATACCATATGTTTTCACTCTTATGTGGATCCTGAGAAACTTAACAGAAGACCATGGGGGAGGGGAAAGGAAAAAAAAAAGAGGTTAGAGAGGGAGGGAGCCAAAACATAAGAGACTCTTAAAAACTGAAAACAGGTGGCTCAGTCGGTTAAGCGTCCAACTTCGGCTCAGGTCATGATCCCCAGGGTCCGTGAGTTTGAGCCCTGCGTCGGGCTTTGTGCTGACAGCTCAGAGCCTGGAGCCTGTTTCGGATTGTGTGTCTCCCTCTCTCTCTGACCCTCCCCCGTTCATGCTCTGTCTCTCCCTGTCTCAAAAATAAATAAACGTTAAAAAAAATTTAAAAAAACCCAAAAAACTGAAAACAAACTGAGAGTTGATGGGGGGTAGGTGATGGGCATTGAGGAGGGCACCTGTTAGAATGAGCACTGGGTGTTATATGGAAACCAATTTGACAATAAATGTAATATTAAAAAATAAATTAAAAAATAAAATATTAGATCATCAAAGAAAAAATAATTTAATCTTCAGCTTTCATACTCAATAAAATGTTTCCAGACATTAAGAATAACAAAGAATTTATACAACTCAACACACACACACACACACAACAATGTGATTAAAAACTGGGCAGAAGGCTTGAATAGACATTTTTCCAAAGAAGACACACAGATGGCCAACAGACACAGGACAAGATGCTCAACATCACTCATCATCAGGGAAATGCAAATTAAAACCACAATGAGACATCACCTGACACTTGTCAGCATGGCTAAAATCAAAGACAAGAACCAGCAAGTGTTGGCAAGCATGAGGAGAAAAAGGAACCCTTGTGCACTGTTTTGTGAGAATGTAAATTGGTGCAGCCACTGTGGAAAACAGTATGGAGGTTCCTCAAAAAATTGAAAATAGAAATATCATATGATCTAATAATTCCACTACTGGGCATTTACCTGAAGAAAAAAACACTAATTCAAAAAGATCTATGTATCTTTATGTTTATTGCAGTATTGTTTACAGTAGTTTAAATATGGAAGCAACTTAGGTGTAGATATGTATATCACATCCATATCCATTCATCTACTGATGAATTATAATGGAGGATTATGCAGCCAAAAAAAAAAAAGGATAAAATCTTGTCATTTGTGACAACATGGATGGAAGCTGTTAATGCTAAGTGAATACACTAAGAGGTATTATGCTAAGTGAAATAAGTCAAATAGCAAAAGACAAATACCATATGATTTCACTTGTATGTGGAATCTAAGAAAGAAAACAGAGGTGCCTAAGTGGTTCAGTTGGTTAAGCATCCGACCCTTGACTTGGGCTCGGGTCATGATCTTGCAGTTTGTGAGTTCAGGCCACATGTCAGGCTTTATGCTGACAATGCAGAGCCTGCTTGGGATTCTGTCTGTCTCTCTCTCTCTGCTCCTCCTCTGCTTCCTCACTATCTCTCTCTCATAATAAATAAAAATAAACTTGAAAAAAAACCCAAAAGAACAAATGAACAAAAAGCAGAATCAGACCTCTAAATACCAGAGAACACTGATGGTTGCCAGAGGGGTAGGAGGTTGGGGATGTGTAAAATGGGTGAAGGAGATACAGGCTTCCACTTATAGAATGAGTAAGTCACAGGAATAAAATACACATTATAGACAGTAGAGTCAATGCCATTATAATAGTGTTGTATGGTGACAGATGGTAGCTACCCTTGTGGTGAACATAGTATAGAGATGTTGACTCACTCTGTTGTATACCTGAAATGAGTGTAACATTGTGTGTTAGCTATACTCAAGTAAAAAATTTCAGAAAAAGAGTAACAGTGATGGCTTATAAAATATGGCTCCTGACTTTAAGGATCTCACAGCCAATATTCAAGTCAAACAACTGAGTAAAAAACTTACAAAAATTTAGAAAGGTATCAAATGCTACATAAGATCAAAAGAAGCAGAATGAAGGAAGTTTCTGGTTGGCATGGTGGCACAGGTGAGGAGCTTTAAGTTGAGACCTTATAATCTTAACAGCTTTGGAGTATTGCTGAGATTACATTAGTTTTGATGTGTAGAAACAGTAAGTATATATTGTTCAAGCTAGTACCTGGTTGGGAAGTGTTTCTGGCAAGAGGGGGTATGGAAGGACCCCAAGGAAAACAAAGTGTGTTGCGTTCAAAGAATGGAAAATTTAGTTCAGTTCCAGTAAGGCTGAACTGTGGGGTGAGAGCTGAAACTGGAACAGCACACAGGGTCAGAATTGTAGAATCAGTCCACCATTTTTTTCCAGATGGGTAAGGAGAACAAGCAGACATTAGAGAAAGAGGGAGAAAGAAAAGCCCTAAAACTTCAAGCCCCGACACAAGAAAGGATGACCACAACCAAAACTTCATTTGGCCTTCACATGTCTTACGTTTGATATTTTGGAGGGGCCACCACCCATCTGGGGATAATCAACTGAACAGGCATCATGAGTCCTCGTTCCCATGTCCCCTGTTCCCATTCCTGTTCCAGTCAAGGAGCTGTTTACTGGGTGGTGCTCTTGCATTAACGTACACACTAAGACTTGAAAGCTCTAATGCATTTAGCAAATGTGGGAATTGTGTCTGGATATGTATAGTCCACACCTAAGCTTCTTCTGCAGGAGTTAGGGATCCATTTTAATAGTGTGTACTCTACTAAGAATATTTGCAATATATATATATATATATATATACACATACATACACATATATATTGCGTACGATTTGTGCACATTTTACTGAAATGAATTTTTAAAACTTTTTATTAAAATGTTAAATCTTGGGGCGCCTGGGTGGCACAGTCGGTTGAGCATCTGACTTCAGCCAGGTCACGATCTCGCGGTCTGTGAGTTCGAGCCCCGCGTCGGGCTCTGGGCTGATGGCTCAGAGCCTGGAGCCTGTTTCCGATTCTGTGTCTCCCTCTCTCTCTGCCCCTCCCCTGTTCATGCTCTGTCTCTCTCTGTCCCAAAAATAAATAAACGTTGAAAAAAAAATTAAAAAAAATGTTAAATCTTAAATGCTATCCTGTTATACTCACCAATATCTAATTCATTATAGATCCCTAAATTCTTTTTGCTTATCCTTTGTATACTAAATAAAAATGTGACTCGTTTTTATTACACAAAACTTCAGCTTATAAAATTTCAAATTTTGTACCTGTTTTTGAAACACTTAGCATCCAAAAATGCCACATTGTCAGGAAATGTGTTCATATAGTGCCATGTAAATTTTTAATTCACTAATTTGTCACTTCCTCCCGTTAGCAATCAGCCGTCATTTATGAAGAGCTTACAAGCTAAGTGCTTGGAGAGAGAGAGGGCTTAAGTGACTTTAAGACATTGACTTTAATTTTTTTTAGGACCTGGACCAAGATGAGGGATGTCAGGGCTTTTCAATTTAGTGAGCTTCCCACTGAATACAGCAATACAGAATAGAAGAGGAAAGATGGAGTTCCCAGTAATGGATTCTGTTCATTTGTTAGTCGTCAGTAATTTGACTTGCCTCCTTCTGGTCCAGTCCAGAATGGCAGATGACCTCAGAATGTACCATCACCATCAAGCTTCTGTAATATCCGTGATGTTCAGACAAGCTTGACGTGATGCATACTTACTTATGTCTTATTTTTGCTGTTGGTCTTGATCTCCACTTCTAGAGATTGTATTCTTTGTCATCTGTGGAACGTTAGCGACACCAACTTCATGTAGTGAAGACGTGTCAGTGTGAACACACATACATATACATGCAAGGTGTGTTCAGTACATATGTGTTACACATACTTGGTAAAGAATCTTCAGTTTTACAATCTTTATAATAGGTAATATTTACAACCCTTATAAAATTTGAAGGGGGAATTTACTATAATTTGTGGATGTAGAGATTCAGAGAATAAATGTTGCAGAATGGATAAATGAAAGGTGGATGATGATTGTTTGAAAAATAAAAAATTTACTTTTTATCATAAAAATGAAAGACATTCTTCTGGATGGTGATTTTAAGAAGATTATTTTCAACTACTTTAAAGATAATTATAAACATCTATATGACAAAAGTCATAGAGTTAATAGGAAACAACCCAGATTTTTATGTCATGTCAAATATAAAGCATTGAATTTATGAGTATTTGAATTTTATGTGCAAGAGACTTATCAAAATGATTTTGAAAAATATTTTGACTAGCATGGCAATGAAAAAAGGCATTTAAAACGTACTTGTGAAAAAAGATATTAATCTGAAAAATGGCTTTTTGTATTGTCAGTCTTTAGACGAATTGTCACTAATTGTCACTACCTGTAACTGTGTGACTAAATGTCAGAATCACAAACACTATTTGAATTATTGCCAAAATTTGAGACACATTAAAATGAAGACATACCATTATTTTATGTACCACTAAGAGATAAAGGACAAAAGGAAGGAAGAAGAAAAGAAGCTAAGGAAGGAAGGGAAAGAGGGAGGAGGAATAGGAGGGAGAGGAAGGGAGGGAGGAAAGAGAGAGGAAGGAAGGAAGGAAGGAAGGAAGGAAGGAAGGAAGGAAGGAAGGAAGGGAGAGAGGGAGGGATGGAGGGAGGGAGGGAGGAAGAGAGAGAGAGACAGGTAAGAAGGAGGAAGGAAGGAAGGAAGGAAGGAAGGAAAGAAGGAAAGAAGGAAAGAAGGCAGGCCAGCCAGGGCATGAAGCTTTCTTGGTACTTAATTTTTTAAAATTTTATATGTATTGGAAAAGCTCTTTTAGATTCATCTAGGTATACAGTTTTCATTATGTGGTACACACTTTTATTTTTAAGTTTATTTATTTGAGAGAGAGAGAAAGAGGGAGCAAGAGAGAGTGAGAGCATGAGCTAGCCACAGGGGGTTTGGGGGCAGGCAGACAGACTGGGAGAGAGAGAATCCCAAGAGGTTCCACATTGTCAGTACAGAGCCCAATGTGGGGCTCGATCCCATGAACTGTGAGATCATGACCTGAGCCAAAATCAAGAATCATACACTTAAGCACCTGAGCCACCCAGGCGCCTCACATGCTCTACATTCTTAAAAATGGAAGGGATTATTGTACATTCTTAAAAAATGAAAATCTAAGCTCGGCAAGTTGTTTAAGTATTCCCAAAACTTTTCCAGAGTCTTTCTCTTCTGACTCACTTTTGATGTTTTGTCATCAGCATCTCTGTTTTCCACATGCCGCCATCCATCCCCAGCAGCACCGAAGCGGTGAGGGCACAGAATCCTTTTAAGAAGTGTTTCCCAGTTGCCTCTGTGATTGTCCTTTGAGCTGTTGTGACATATTCTGCAAGTTTTGTTTTCTTGATCTCCCCAGAATGTCACTGGAGGGTTTACAGACAACAGCCAGAACTGATAGTCCTTCCTCAACGTCCTTCAAGAGTGTTTTGAGGGACACACAGGGGCCACTTTCCCCTGGGTGCAGGACTTGAGAAGAGCACCATGACCACCATCTACCTACAAGGGATCGTAAGAAGCTACTGGCTTTACATCTGGCTATTCCTTTGTCATTCTCCTTTTTGTTTGTGATCGTATACTTAAATTCAGGGATGTTAATAGTTTATCTTATGAAGCTCTGCTTTAAAGCTTACCTGGACAGGAGAGAGAGATGGAAAAGATTTTTCCCTCTGTAGGTTTCCACGGTTCACGGGTCAGAAGGAGCAAACATTCTCTCTTGAGATGGAGGGCTGGTGGCTTCACTGGCCATGAGAGCGTGATGTAGGTTTGGAAAAGCCTCTGTGGTGGCTGAGACAGGGAATCCAGAAAAGAGAGAGCCTTCAACAAATATGCTGAAAACCAAAAATGGGGTTGTGTAGTGGTTCTAGTCCACGGGAGCATGGAATTTTTCTCTGGCTCAGCAGTGAGTACAGAGGCAGAGATGGTGTGGGGCTGGCTAATCAAAAGTGGAGGTTTCATCATACAGCAAGTGGCAAAGGAAAGTCGGAAGTCCCCAACTACTCTTACTTTCTTGAATGGCGTGTAATATTAGTTATTGCAAAGGGTGACCCTGCAAACAGAATCATGGAAAGAGCAGAGACGTTAAACTGCTTATGGATTGTACTTCTGCATAACATGCCTGTGGACGAAAACTGAACAAGCGTACGTGAACGTAAATTAAAAAGATCCAGTTCATCTTGCTTGGGACATTGTTCTTCTTTGACTGCAATACTCCTGGGCCAATTGATAGGTACTTGTCTTTTCTATAATTCTGCCCGAGTTCTAAAATCCTGAAAACAATTTCGAATGGAATGGCTTGGTGGCACTTTAAAGCTAAAATGATTTGTTGTTGTTGTTGTTGTTGTTTTTAGCTAAATCAAAGAGGAACCTGCTACAAGTACAACCTTCACCATGTTGCTACAAAACTAAGTCAAAGATCGGTGACTCAGTACCTCCCATATTAAAAAACAAATGAATGTGTGTCATCATTGAAACAAAAAAAAATAACAGAAACTCAGAAACCTTGGAGCCACATGAGCAGCCATTTCAGTAACTGAAACCACAAGTGTGTGTAATATTTACTTCCTGGGCAACCATACATGGGCTGCTTAGGGCTGCTTCTTGTGCATTGGGATTGATCTCATTTGCTTCCTCAGCCCTGAATGAAAATAATCAATGGATATAGCAAAGCTTTCTGCCATTTGAGTTGTGAGTTATCTCAGTAAAAAAAAAAAAAAACGTGACCCTGAGCTGAACACTGAATGTCTTTCTTAAACATTACTTATTAGTGTAATTTATTATGGAATGCTTTTAAGTGAAGTTGGAAGGATTAATCATGGCAGAGAGAAGAGGCATAAACCCGTCCTCACACTTCTCCTTTCATTTACAAATATGAGTTGTACATCCGTAGTGTGGCAAACAGTGCCCCATTGGGTGATATGTACCTGTCTTCTCAGTTGAATGGATCGTCTCATTTTGCAGGACATGAGGGAGCTATGGCGCTCTTTCATAATAAAAGATCCAGGGAATGATAAGCAGTAGCTGACTGAATGTAAGACTGTCAGTGCCCGGTGTTTCCTTAACAGATTAGACAGTACCCACCTGAAAAAAAAAAAAAATAGCAGAAGCTCTCTTACTAGAAGCATTCCCACTGGTGTGGGATGTAAGACAGGTATGTCTGATGCAGAGTCTGTTGAAAATTGTTCAGGAAAAAATATGGTTCAGGAAGGGCTAACCCAAACTTTTCTTTTTTTGAGAAGAATATAAAATGATGAATTTTGGATATTGAGAAGCAAAACCTAGATTTTTTTTATGAACTTCCTAAATAACCTAGGATGATCAACTGATGAATGATTGGGATTTATCACTTTTCAACAGGGTAGCAAGATAATCTGCAAAAACCAGGGCTTTCCTGTATGCTAGCAATAACAAAATAAAAACGGAATGAGAGAAGTTCCCAGTCACAGATATCAATGTATATGAAGAGGTAGAAATATACTTTATCCATGATTTGAACAGTAGTTGAGAGCTTAGTGGTCAAAAGTCATGGGTTATCAATGTATATGAAGAGGTAGAAATATACTTTATCCATGATTTGAACAGTAGTTGAGAGCTTAGTGGTCAAAAGTCATGGGTTCTGGAACTAAGGGGGTATAATAAAAATACCAGCTTTGTTCCTCTTTGGCTATGTGATATGAAATCACTTAATTTAAAGAGACATCTCTGTGCCATCGTTCCCAACCTGTGAAATGAAAATGATAATAATGATGCCAATGCCATCGGGTCATGGTGAGAATTAAACTAATTAGTATTTATAAGGCATTCAAATAGGTGCCTACAATGTGGTAAGTACTCTATAAATATTAGTTGTATTAACAGTATAAAACTTTAATGAAGAATGAATAATTTGGTAAAGGATGATCATAATACTGAACAGGAAGACTTACTATTCAACACTGTCAATTCTCCCCAACTAAATATGTAGATTGAATCTCAATCTGAGCCCAGTCTCTGCAAGAGTTTGTACAACAGAAGGGATGCACTGTAGTCATATGGGGTACACAATTTAGAATCAGGTGACCTGGGTTCCTTATTTCATGACTCCCGTTTTCATTCTCCTGATTTGTGAAGCAAATGTAATAAAAAAGTATACCTCATATGATTAGAGTATCTGTGTCAATAAAGCCTTTATCACAGTGCCTGACCCATACAAAGCGAACTATGAGTAATAGTGAGTTGTTGTTACTAATATGTTTGGGGGAAAAAAGAGATTTTACTAAAAAAATAATTGAAAAGATTAGCAAAGTGATTTCTTTTTTAATAAGGGGAAGTGAGGAGAAGTTTGATGATTCAGGGAGATTATTCTTTTAGACCTGAAAATGTGTTAGCCTTCTACAGCGTTTAGAACTGAAGGGGCGCCTGGGTGGCTCAGTCGGTTGGGTGTCCGACTTCAGTTCAGGTCATGATCTCTCAGTTTGTGAGTTTGAGACCCATGTTGGGCTCTGTGCTGACAGCTCAGAGCCTGGAGCCTGCTTCGGATTCTGTGTCTCCCTCTCTCTCTGACCCTCGCCCGCTCATGGTCTATCTCTGTCTCTCAAAAATAAAAAAAAAGAAAAGAAAAGAACTGTGTGGCATAGTTTCAACAATGAAAAGGTGAATGAAGCTGAAGAGCAAAACTGAAGACAGTGACTTGTACACAGTAGCCCTGTTTTGTGTCACTCCTTGAAGCATTTTACATGTAGTGACTGCTGTTACCCCTGAGTTACAGGGGTTTGGGGGGGGTGAAGTGACCTGCGCAAGGTGTACTGAGTATCATAGTGACATTGGATCTGGGCATCTGGTTCTGGAATCCATACTCTCCTCTGAGGCACTAGGAGATATTACCATTTAGTGGAGTTGAAATTTTCGATCATTGGAGAGTATTTGAAGAGTTCAGTAAATATGGTAGGATAGCCAACCAATTGGGATGACACACATCCGTATAGAATGTAATTCTATATATGTAGAGTATAACTATATATATATATATATATATATATATAGAGAGAGAGAGAGAGAGAGAGAGAGAGAGAATGTAGCTATATATAGAAAGAATGTAACTATACATGTACAGTATAACTATATATATAACTATATATACACATATATAGAATGCAGCTATGCATATAACTATACATGTAATTGTGTTACATAGTCTATCTATATATCTATCTGTGTATCTATCTATGTATCTCTCTGTATGTATATAGAGATACATATATACAGTTAAATTCTAGAAATCCAAATTCCTGATCAATAAATGATTTAACATGCTAAGTACATCTAAATAAACTTGGGGGCGTGATAATCGTGGGGAAGACTTTTCAAAGTATGGCAAGGTGTCAAGGGGAACCCAGATGGGTCTGTACTTTCCGCTCCTCTGAAAAATGGACGGGTCATTGGCTTCATTGGCATTAATTAGCAGGAGCTGATAACCTTGGAGAAAGTGGCTTTTGAGGAAGATGTCTGAGCAATCATCCCTAAAAAGTGACAGCTGAGACATGGAGATTACCAGGGCAGGACCAAACGACCTAGCTTTGGCGGCCTGTGTGTATAGAGAGAACCCAGGTAGAAGTTAATTCCATTCCGTTCAGTTCATCCCAGCAATATGCACACCTGCTATGTGCACTGTGCAGTGTTGTAAATACAGTAGTGGGAAAAATTAGTGTTTTCTCTGTCATCATGGGGCTGGTTTCTAGTCAACTGAGAGAGAATGAAAATCATATACGGAAGTATGACACAGTGTGCTAAGTGCTATGAGAGAAGTCCAGGGTGCTGTAGGATAAAAAGGGCACTTAATCTAGGTTTTGTGCCTGTAGAAGTCTTCCTAGAGAAAACAATATCTCGCTAAGATCTGAAGGTAAAGTAAGACACAGCCACGCACATCAGCTCCTTTTCCTCTGATTGTGAACACAGCTGTGTTTTATCCAAGTGGTGAAGCCAGAGACCTGGATTTCTAAGGAAATAAGCAAATGAACGATAAGATACATAGGCTGAGAATCGGGAGCAAGATCTTGGCTGGGTGTGGAACTGAGGTATCATTAAGCAAGCAGCCAGTGATGGGCAGCATGAAAAAGATTGTCAAGGGCCAGAGTGCAGAGTGAGCACATTTCCTACGGCGGTGCTCTAAGGAGCATCAACAGTTACGAGTGTTGAAACATAAAATTCAACTGAGAACATTTTAAAGATCTTATTGGCCTTATTCAGCAATTCATGAATTGGGCAGCATCCTGTCGGAAAGATAGGAAAGAGCCCTGATGAGCGGTACAAAATGGAGTCTAGGCAGTATAGGGGACAAAGAAGTTCCGAGCACAGAGTGGATTGATTCAAGAAAAGTCACCTTGCTTTGGGTGACACAGGGGTCTGTCAGGCAGATTACCTCACTGGTGCTGACCAGGACATTCCAGACTGACTAATTAAGATTATATTCCTGGGAGAGGCTGAAACTTCCGTTAAGATATTAAGTCTCTGTTTGGTGACCTGGGCTTTGCAAAGCGACTCCCTTTTGAGACTGCTGTTTCTTTTTTGATCTGGGACAGAGAATCCCAGAGAGTATTTTGAGAAAGGGGTATAATCAAATTAGGAGCACACCGGGAGAGCGGGTGTCATGGAAACCAGTGGAAGAAGGCTTTCACTTGTACGGGGCAGGTGACATGGGAGCATCACTGACAGACGGAGGGTGTGAAGGCTCCGTCAGCAGACTGGTTCACAAAGGAGCCAGACCGCGGCCAGCGTGATTGGTGGTTGGTGGGCTGGGTGAGGAGAGGATGTAGTGGGACGGTAGGTGGAACCGGGGACTCCACACAGCCTGCCTTCTCAGAACAGTGGTCTGTTCAGTTGGGCGTTTTTCCAGCAGTAATCATGTTGCTGGAACTCATACATGAAGTAGGCAGATGGCCTAATTGGATTTGTTGCCAGGCAAGTAATGGAAGGAAACTGGGCAAAGGAGTCAGGGGTACTTGAGAAAAGCCAGCTAAGTGTTTTTTTTTTTTTTTTAATTTTTTTTTTCAACGTTTATTTATTTTTGGGACAGAGAGAGACAGAGCATGAATGGGGGAGGGGCAGAGAGAGAGGGAGACACAGAATCGGAAACAGGCTCCAGGCTCTGAGCCATCAGCCCAGAGCCTGACGCGGGGCTCGAACTCCCGGACCGCGAGATCGTGACCTGGCTGAAGTCGGGCGCTTAACCGACTGCGCCACCCAGGCGCCCCTGGCTAAGTGTTTTAATACGGCGTGGTGTCTAGCTAGGGAAGGACAAGTGTGATCAGCACTAGAGTTTGCTGGGTGAGCAGAAATGTTGATATAGGACGGGACAATAGTTGTGGATCAAATGCCACATGAGTACAAGAACAGTTTTACTAGGCATAATGTTCTGGCAGTGTTAGAAGAACAGAAGGCTGAAAGGAAACAGAAGACAAAAAAGGAGAAGGCCTTTTGTTAAGAATCCTGATGGGCGCCTGGGTGGCTCAGTCGGTTGAACGTCAGACTTCAGCTCAGGTCATGACCTCGCAGTTTGTGAGTTTGAGCCCCACATTGGGCTCTGTGCTGACAGCTCAGAGCTTGCTTTGGATCCTCTGCCCCCCTCTCTCTGCCCCTCCCCCACTTGCACACACACTCTCTCTCAAAAATAAATAAACATTAAAGAAAAAAAGGATCTTGGGGCACTTGGGTGGCTCAATCAGTTGAGCATCCGACTTCGGCTCAGGTCATGATCTCACAGTCTGTGAGTTTGAGCCCCGCATCAGGCTCTGTGCTGATGGCTCAGAGCCTGGAGCCTGCTTCCGATTCTGTGTCTCCCTCTCTTCTCTCTCTGCCCCTTCCCTGCTCATGCTCTGTCTCTCTCTGTCTCAAAAATAAATAAAAACATTAAGAAAAAAAATTTAAAAAAAAAGAAAAGAAAAAAAGGATCTTATGACTTTGTGGCCTGCATGTACTCTGCTGCTTTCTTGTCCCAGAGGCTTATCTGTAGAGAGAAGGAAGAGAGAGCCCAGTGTATGTGAGGACTGAAGACTCCCCGAGGGTCAACAGCTTTGTGAGCCCTAAGGGACAGCACCCTGAACCAGTTTGCACCTTTTGCAGTTGGGGGTTGTGACTACAGTAAGAGGCCATGCAGCTTCAGAAGACTCACTGTCCTTAGACATTCTCAAGATGGCTCAGGTGGAAGGATTGGTCCTCCGACATGCCCCGGAATTATGAGGCAGGGAAGAGGAATTTTCCTTAGCAGATAAGAACAAAAAGACAAACTGAACAAAAAATATTCTAAAATATTGAATAGGGGTGCCTGGGTGGTTCAGTTGGGAAGCATCTGACTCTTGGTTTCAGCTCAGGTCATGAGCTTTGCGCTGACAGTGTGGAGCCTGCTTGGGATTCTGTCTCTCCTCTCTCTCTTTTAAAATAAATAAATAAACTTTAAAAAATAATTAAAAATAAAATAGAATATTGAGTAAATAACATTGGGTACTAAGAAGTGGAAAGCTGGGGATTTGCATACATTTTTGGTAGAATGTTAATTGAAGACAATTTGTAAGTATGAATCAAAAGTTGTGTGTGTGTGTGTGTGTGTGTGTGTGTGTGTGTGTGTGTGTGTATATATATATCTCCCCTCAGAGAATCCCCCATAAAATTTCTTGCAGGGCTGGTTTAGTGGTCACAAACTCCTTTAATTTTTGTTTGTCAGGGAAACTTTTTATCTCTCCTTCTATTTTGAATGACAGCCTTGCTGGGTAAAGAATTCTTGGCTGCATATTTTTCTGATTCAGCACATTGAATATATCTGCCCCCTCCTTTCTGGCCTGCCAAGTTTCTGTGGATAGGTCTGCTACAAACCTGATCTGTCTTCCCTTGTAGGTTAGGGACTTTTTTTCCCCTTGCTGCTTTCATGATTCTCTCCTTGCCTGAGTATTTTGTGAATTTGACTATGATATGCCTTGTTGACGGTCGGTTTTTGTTGAATCTAATGGGGGCCCTCTGTGCTTCCTGGATTTTGATGTCTGTGTCTTTCTCCAGGTTAGGAAAGTTTTCTGCTATGATATGCTCACATAACCCTTCTACCCCTATTTCTCTCTCTTCATCTTCTGGGACCCCTATGATTCTGATGTTGTTCCTTTTTTTTTTTAATTTTTTTTTTAGTGCTTTTATTTATTTTTGAAGGAGAGAGAGAGACAGAGCATGAGCAGGGGAGGAGCAGAGAGATAGGGAGACACAGAATTCGAAGCAGGCTCTAGGCTCTGAGCTGTCAGCACAGAGCCCGATGCAGGGCTCGAACTCACAAACTGGGAGATCATGACCTGAGCCGAAGCCAGACGTTCAACCGACTGAGCCACCCAGGCACCCCTGATGTTGTTCCTTTTTTTTTTTTTTAATGTTGTTCCTTTTTAATGATGCACTGATTTCTCTAATGCTCAAATCATGCTCTTTTGCCTTAATCTCCCTCTTTTTTTCTCCTTTGTTATTCTCTATAAGTTTGTCCTCTATGTTGTTGATTCTCTGTTCTGCCTCATGCATCCTTGCCCCGCTGCATCCATCCGTGATTGCAGCTCAGTTATAGCATTTTTTATTTCATTCTGGCTACTTTTTACTTCTTTTATCTTTGCAGGAAGGGATTCTAATCTATTTTCAACTCCAGCTAGTATTCTTATTATCATGATTCTAAATTCTGGTTCAGACATCTTGCTTGTATCTTTGTTGGTTAAATCCCTTGCTGTCGTTTCTTCGTGCTCTTTCTTTTGGGGTGAATTCCTGTTGAATTCTGTGGTTCAGATTGTGCAGATTGTTGTGTTAATCCTCCAATCAGTTTTCTAGGTGTGTAGGATGGTTTAGTGTTGGTCTGGCTGTATTTCATGGACGCGAGACACACAAAAAGCTTCCATGCTGTCCCGCCATCTTGGCTCCTCCCCTGAATCAAAAGTTTTAAATTAACATGGCTAGAACCATTGACAGGAATTCATTCTAAGGAAATTTTCAGACAAGGATACAATGCCACACACTTAAAATGTATGTGTAAGAATCTATCACAGTGAGACGATTAAGGGCTCTACTCTAGAAATTGACCCTCTTTTTGTTTTTTTAATTTTTTAATGTTTATTATTTATTTTTGAGAGAGAGAGAGAGAGAGAGAGATAGCAGGGGAGGGGCAGAGAGAGAGGAAGACCCAGAATCCGAAGCAGGCTCCAGGCTCTGAGCTGTCAGCACAGAGCCTGATGTGGGGCTCAAACTCATGAGCCATGAGATCATGACCTGAGCTGAAGTCTGATGCTCAACCAAGTAGGCCACCCAGGTGCCACTAGCAACTGACCCTTCTGAATTTGGATCTCAGCTTTGCTATCTGTTTTTCCTCGATGACCTTGGAAAATTCTTTAATCTCCTTAAACCTCATTTCAGTGATCTGTAGAGAGGGTGCACTGATAATGACTACCTAGAAAGTTGTGATTGGGGCTGTGATGCTGCATGTGAAACTGAACACAGAAGCTGGACATAACATGGGAAATGCTCATTCCATTTTAATTATGCTAAAAAAGGTGAGAGGGAGGGGATAGGAAGTGAGAAAAAGGAGATAAGGAGGGGAGGAGAAAAACATGGAGGGGAGGAGGGTAGATTAATCACAGCCACCTGGTGAAATAAAATACAGTACATCTCTAAAATGGAAAACTTTGCAGCCGTTAGAGTTGCATTCTGTATTTATGCATAGTGACAAGAACACCTGTAGAAGACAGGTTACTTTCCCCATGATTTCAGTTTATTTATCATATAAACACTGCTATTATTTTGAAATTGCAGTCCAGCAGCACTAATCATTTTTCTTTTTAAATCAGTTTATCGATGTATAGTTTACTCACAGTAAAATGATACATTTTTTATGTTATTTGCCTTACTTTTTTAAATTGAGGTATAATTGACTTGTAGCATTATATTAGTTTCAAGCGTGCAGTGTGATGATTTGACATTTGTGTATATTGCAAAAGGATCACCTCGGTAGGTCTAGTTAATATCCATCACCATGTACAGTTACGATTTTTTCTTGTGATGAGAACCTTTAAGATCTGCTTTCTTAGCAACTTGCAAATGTACAGTATAGCTATATAAACTATAGTCAGTCAACATCACTCATCATCAGGGATATACAAATCAAAACCACTATGAGTTACAACCTCACACCTGTAAAAATGGCTAAAATTAGCAACACAGGAAACAACAGATGTTGGCGAGGATGTGGAGAAAGAGGAACCCTCTTGCATTGTTGGTATGAATGCAAACTGGTGCAGCCACTGTGGAAACAGTATGGAGGTTCTTCAAAAAGTTAAAAATAGAACTATCCTATGACCCAGCAATTGTACGACTAGGTATTTACACAAATGATACAAAAATACTGATCCAAAAAGGCGCATGCACCCTGCTGTTTATAGCAGTATATCAACAGTAGCCAAGTTACAGAAAGAGCCCAAATATCCATCAACTAATGAATGGTTAAAGAAGTGGTATACACACACACACACACACACACACACACACACACACACACAATGGATTATTACTCAGCTGTCAAAAAGAATCAAGTCTTGCCATTTGCTATGATGTGGATGGAGCTAGAGTGTATTATGTTAAGCAAAATAAATCAGTCACAGAAAGACAAATACCATATGATTTCACTCATATGTGGAATTTAGGGAACAAAATAGATTAATCTAGGGAAGGGGGGATAATAGGGAGGGAAGCAAACCATAAGGTACTCATAACTATAGAGAACAAACTGAGGTTTGCAGGAGGGAGGAGACAGAGATGGGCTAAATGGGTGATGGGCATTAAGGAAGGCTCTTGTCATGAGGACTGGGTGTTATATGTAAGTGATGAATCACTAAATTCTACACCGTAAACCAATTTTGCCATATGTTTTAACTAATGAGCATTTAAATAAAAACTTGAAATAAAATAACAACTGTAGTCACCATACTGTACATTATATCCCATGCCTTCTTTATTTTATAATGTTGAAATTTGTACCTTTTGACTCCCATTTTGCCCACTCTCCCCAGCCCCACCTCTGGTAAGAACCAATCTGTCTTTTTTTAGGTTCTATATATAAGCGAGATCACACTGTTACTGACTTTCTCTGACTTGTTTTACCCTCAAGTTCCACCCATGTTGTTGAAAATGGCAACATTTCATTCTACTTTTATAGTTGAATCGTATTTCATTGTGTTTATGTGTGTGTTCAAATACGAATATTCTAATGTGTATGGAAGGATGTATATATTCCATTATATATATTTACATTATATGTGTACACATGTATGATATGTGATATATATGATGTGGCACAGATATGATGTGTTATAGGTGTAGATACACATTCACACACATATACACACACATATGTACACACATATCACATTTTCTTTATCCATTCATCCACCAATAGACGTTTAGGTTGTTTCCATGTCTTGGCTATTGTAAATAATGCTGCAGGGAACACATGGGGTGCATTTATCTTTTCTACTTAGTGTTTTCATTGTCTTTGGATAAATATCTAGAGGTGGGTTTGCTGGATCATATGGTAGTTCTAATTTTATTATTATTTTTATTAGAGAGAGAGAGAGAGGGAGGGAAGGAAGGAGAGAGAATGAGCAGGCAAGCAGGGTAGGAGGAAGAGGGAGAGAGGGAGAGAGTCTTAAGCAGACTCCACACTTGCATGGATCCCATCGTGGGACTGGATGGCATGACCCTGGCATCATGACATGAGCCAAAATCAAGAGTCAGATGCTCAATTGACTGAGCCACCTAGGTACCCCCCCTACTTTTAATTTTTTGAGCAGTCTCCATACTGTTTTCTATAGTAGTCGCACCAATTTATATGCCAACCAATAGCATAAAAACGTTCCCTTTTCTCTACATCCCTGACAACACTTGTTACCTCTTGTCCTGATATTAGCCATTCGGAAGGGTATGAGGGGACAGTTCGCTGTGATTTTGATTTACATTTCCCTGGTGATTGGGGAGCATCTTTTTCTTTAGTTGAACGTCTTTTCCTGTGCCTGTTGTTTGAATATATCTTCTTTGGAAATGTCTAGTCAGAGCTCCTGCCCATTTTTAAATCAGATTGTTTGTGTTTTTCTATTCTATTGGATGAGTTCTTTATTTCGGATATTAATCTCTTATTAGATTTATGGTTTGCAGGTAGTTTCTCCCATTCGGGAGGATGCTTTTTCAGTTCCTTTCCTGGATGGCTTCCTTTCCTGTGCAGAAGCTCCTGGGTTTGATGTAACTCTGCTTTTTTTGTTTTTGCTTTTGTTGCCTTTGCTTTTGGTGTAAAACCCCCCAAAATCATCACCAAGATTGGTGTTAGGAGTTCACCTTTTTACAAAAAAAAAATCTTCTAAAACAGTCTTACAAAATCAGAGTATAAAACTAAGTAAATAGCATGATATAATTTTTTAAGTTTTTATCTAAATTGCAGTTAGTTCACATACAGTGTTAACATTACTTTCAGGTGTACAATATAGTGATTCAACACTTGCCTACGTCACCCGGTGCTCTCTTCCATCACAGGTGCACTCCTTCATCCCTATCACTTTTTTCACCCATCCCCCACCCCACCTCCCCTCTGGTAACCATCAGTCTGTTCTCTGTAGTTAAGAGTCTGTTTCTTCCTTTGTCTCTCTCTTCCTTTCTCTTGTTTTCTCCCCTTTGCTAGTTTGTTTTGCTTCTTACATTCCACATACGAGTGAAATCATATGGTGTTTGTCTTTCTCTGACTCGTACCATTTTTTATTTTGAAAATTATTTATTATAAGATATTAAATATAAATACAAATGAAGTTGTCTACTGTATTTTTCAGGTGATGTAGTGCTGATTTTCTTTTTAATATTGTTTATTTTCAGAATATTTTACAGTAAGAAAGTAATATTTAGATGCTCAGTACACTCAAGAAACTTTTATTTTACTTTTTAAAAAAAAACACGTGCAGGTACACAAATAATACAGAAAATGTGTCTGAAAGTGCTATTAACTCTTAATTATTGCACCAAAAGAGAATCAGTTCCCTTTTGCTTAAAGGCTATAATGATAATTGGGAGATATTGAGATATCTCAAAAAATAATTATTAACATATGCATTAATTTATCATAAATAACTACAGAAAATGATCATAACGTCTCTTTTTTAAAAAAGTGCTTTGACAGTGAGCAGAATTTCTGGTATGTAGTTTTGTGTTTCATGGCCTATTTTGTATTCTGTTGGGTCATGATATAATAAATATGTGGAAGGAATCATTATAGCTTAAAGTTTGTATATCAGGAAAAAAAGAATAGTTTGCTACTTGATGGTTTGAAAATACATCCATTAGTTTTCTGCCATCAAGTACAATGACTTCTCTCATGTCTGTATTCATAAAAAGTATCTGTTCAAATGTGTGTATTTTAAGGTTGATTCTCAGTGTGGTTCATAGGTGACGAGCTTCAGCTGTCTACTTTTATGCCTGAAGGGACAAGTTCAATGATCGTGTGATGGACAGTCATGACCGATGTCCTCTCTCATTATGCTTTTGTAAAAGCAGGATTTAAAAAAAAAAGTTACATTGCTGGGTATCACTCGCATGATTTAATTGTTACTGTAGTTAGAAATGACAATTACGGTTGTTTGTCTAAAACATGTTCTAACTACCCACAGCAAGGAGACAGATCAGTTTATCACCGTAAATATAGATCAGGTAACACTGGTCCTCGTGTTCTGCATCTGACACGAACACTCCTATTGGTCTTCCTCCTTCTGTTAGCTACACTGTTTTCATTTTTTCTTATTGATCCATTTATTGATTCGGCCATTAATGAAACTTTCCCACTGCGGCCAAAAGTAATGAAGTTGGCCTCCAGACTAAGTGATTTTATTGTACTTCATGCACTGAATATTTAGGAAACAAAATCAAGGGTTTGCTTCCAGTCACTGGCCTATTTGACAAGTGGAATGAATCATTTCTTTTAAAATTCCCGTCTCTGCAAAAAGTTATTTTTTTTAGTATTTATTTACTTTTGAGAGAGAGAGAGAGAGGGAGAGAGAGAGAGAGAGTGAGTGAGTGGGGGAGGAGTAGAGAGAGAGGGAGACACAGAATCTGAAGCGGGCTCCAGGCTCTGACCTGTCAGCACAGAGCCCGACACAGGGCTGGAACCTACGAGCCGTGAGATCATGACCTGAGCTGGCGTTGGATGCTTAACCGACTGAGGCACCCAGGTGCCCCTAAATGTTCAAGTTTTAAAAGAAATTTTTTTGATGTTTATTTATTTTTGACAGAGAGAGAGAGAGAGAGAGAGAGAGAGAGAGAGAGGCTCCAGGCTCTGAGCTGGCAGCACAGAGCCCAACACAGGGCTCGAACTCAGGGACCTTGAGATCATGACTTGAGCCCAAGTCAGATGCCTAACCGACTGAGCCACCCAAGAGCCCCACAAAAAGTTGTTTTCAATAATAATTGTGAAATCAAATGAATATAATGACCTAAAGAAGAAAATGAAATTTTCTTTGTACTTTGTATATTCAGGCAGATAAAAATAAATATTACAGTAGAAAAAAGGAAATAAGTAATAGCTCAATATTTCTTTATACATTAGAACAGTTATTGGAAAAAACATTACTTTTTGGTGTCTCGCAATAATGAGTAGTATTACTGTTTAGCAGTAAGTTACAATTATATAAGGATAACAATTCAAACATATTTTCTATTGTAAAGTTGTTATTGAAAATAACAAGTAAAACATTACATGTATGACTAAAATGTGCACCCCTCCACCACCCCCCCCCCACACACAATATTACACCTTGTGTTTTACAATCTACTTTACTGGTTTAAATTTGAATTACGAACAAAATGCAAAATACTTCCGTGGAATAGAGCTTCTGATCAGTGTCTTTGCTGTCACGGTAACTGTACTACCCTGACTGGATCTGAAGGCAGGACTTTCCAGTACCATGAAGTATTGGGCACAGACTGTACCCAAAGCAAGTTCAGACAGTCGGGACTGTTAGAAAATTCCTCTGGAGGGGCGCCTGGGTGGCGCAGTCGGTTAAGCGTCCGACTTCAGCCAGGTCACGATCTCGCGGTCCGTGGGTTCGAGCCCCACGTCGGGCTCTGGGCTGATGGCTCAGAGCCTGGAGCCTGTTTCGGATTCTGTGTCTCCCTCTCTCTCTGCCCCTCCCCCGTTCATGCTCTGTCTCTCTCTGTCCCAAAAATAAATAAATAAATAAATAAATAAATAAATAAATAAATAAAAAGAAAATTCGTCTGGAAATGAACGCATGTAGCTGAGTCTGCAGGTTTTTGGGGTTGACTGTATAGCAAGAGGTACATATATTACATGTAATTAAATTTTTACGGTAACCACAACAATTATTTAGAACTTAGACCCACAGAAAATGTAGGGGCTGTGTATTTGACCTGTGATGTTGTCTAGAGTTGCTGGCACATGGTGTGAAAGAAAAGCAGACTTTATTCCAGTTATCTTATCATTAAATTCTCCGCAGACAAAACGCACCCTTATTGCCTGTGCCCAAGTGCTGTCCCCAGGGGCCCAACCACAGGTATCCTGCTTCCTCCCTCCTCTTCCTCCTCTGTTAAGACCTGGCAGGTGGCAACTGTTCTCCTGTCACCTCTTGGCCGTTACCTCCCAGCCCCTCCTCCTTGCTCACTGTGCCTAATTCTACCACCTACTTTGTACACCCAGGTGCATACCAGTTTCGTTCTACCTCAGGGCCTTTGCACTGCTCCTTCCCTTTCCTGGAGAGTGTAACCCTCAGAAGCCCACATACATGGCTTCCTCACCTCCTCCAACTCTTTGCTCAGTGTCACCTCCTTAAGGACACCGACTTTGACTAGCCTGGTTGCTCTTGTAGCCTCCCTGTCTCTCATATTCTACTATTCTTGCTTAAAATACATGATTAGCAGCTTCTAAGAGGACGTAGTCTGTTAATTTGTCAGAATAATAATTATTTATTTTCTGCCTCCTGCTACTAGAATCTGAGTTCCATGAGGGCAGGGGGGTTTGTATGTTTTCATCACTGATGTAGTCCAAACCCCTGGGCAGTACGTGACACGTGATAAGTGCTCAGTCAATATTTGTTGAGTAGCTACACCTAGATTTTTTTATTGTGTGGAATTGGGAAACAAAGTTGCTTCCAAAACTTTGTGTCTTTTTTTCACTTCTAAGGAACAATTTCCTTGCTTTTACATGTCAAGCCCATACAATTGAACATTCACCGAGAACCACAAACAATTACCCTAAGCCTTATGGGACAATGATGTGATTGTTATGCAGCACAAAGAAAAGGCTTTGGGGACTGTGATGGAATCAATGAACAATATTATCATTTTTAAACATACACATTGTTTTATATTACCTAAATGAATTCTTTTAATAACCTTGTGAACAAGGCAGAATAAGGATTTCCTTTTGCTCTTGTTCGGACAAGGAGACAGATGCTGGAAGAGATTAAGTGACTTTCTGATGGGGGCGCCGTGGGCACTCACAGCAGAACGGACATTGCAGTGCTATTTTCCTTGTTCCTAGACCAGCGAAGTTTCCGGTGTGTGCATTTAACTCTTGCACTACAAACATTAGAGCAAAATGTCTGAGAGAATTAAAATGCATCCATCTGATGATTCAATGCCGGTAGGGAAACAAAACTATTCTACAGTTTCACGTGGAATCCCAAGAAGCGCAAGTAACTCACCTTTGCCGAAATCCTGTACTCAGGGTAGTCCTGAATACGTGCATGGCAGCATTCAGAAAAGCATCTCCCCAACACCTTGAACTCACCTTGTGTCTCATGGTAAACCCTTGGATTTTTTTTTTTAATTTAAATTTAAGTTAGTTAACATACAGTGTAGTCTTGGCTTCGGGAATAGAACCCAGGGATTCATCTCTTACAAATGTCACCCATTCTCATCCTGAAAAATGCCCTCCTTAATGCCCATCACCCATCTAGCCCATCCCACCCCACCATCCAGCAACCCCCAGTTTGTTCTCCTATTTAAGTGTCTCTTATGGCTTGCCTCCCTCTCTGTTTTTATCTTATTTTTCCTTCACTTCCCCTATGTTCACCTGTTGAGTTTCTCAAATTCCACATATGAGTGAAATCGTATGATATTTGTCTTTCTCTGATTTATTTCACTCAGCATAATACCCTCTAGTTCTGTCCACGTTGTTGCAAGTGGCAAGCTTTCATTCTTTTTCATCACCAAGTACTATTCCATTGTATATATATACACACCACATCTTCTTTATCCATTCATCAGATGATGGACATTTGGGCTCTTTCTATAATTTGGCGATTGTTGGTAGCACTGATGTAAAAATTGGGGTGCATGTGCCCCTTTGAATCAGCATTTTTGTATCCTTTGGATAAATTCCTAGTAGCACAATTTCTGAGTCATAGGGTAGTTCTATTTTTACTTTTTTTTAGGAACCTCCATAGTGTTTTCCAGAGCGGCTACACCAGTTTGCATTCCCACCAACAGTGCAAAAGGGTTCCCATTTCTCCTCATCCTCGCCAACATCTGTTGTTTCCTGAGTTGTTAATTATAGCCTTTCTGACAGCTATGAGCATTTGACAAAATACAGCATCTTAATAAAAACCCTCAATAATGTACGTATAGAAGGAACATGACTTAACACCATAAAAGCAATATATGAAACAGCCACAGCTAATATATCCTCACTGGGGAAAAACCGAGAGCTTTCCCCCTGAGATCAGGAACATGATAGGGATGTCCAGCCTCACCACTGTTGTTCAACATAATACTGGGAGTCCTAGCCTCAGCAATCAGAAACGAAAAGAAATAAAAGACATCCAAAGTGGCAAGGAATAAGTCCGTCCTCTTTCCAGATGACATGATACTCTACATGGAAAACCCAAAAGACTCCTCCCCCAAACTGCTGGAGTTAATACGTGAATTCAGCAAAGTCTCAGGACCATAAAATCAATGCACAGATAATGGTTGCATTTCTATACACCAATAATGAAGCAGCAGAGATACCAAGGAATCGATCCCATTTACATTTGCACCAAAACCCATAAAATACCTAGAGATAAACCTAAGAGGTAAAAGATCTGTACACTGGAAACCATAGAAAGCTTATGAAAGAAATTGAATAAAATCCTTGAATTTTTTTTTTATTTTTGTTTTGTGTTGGGGGTGTTGCTCTTGAATCAATGCTACACTCGGTAAAATGTGGGTCTGGCATTTCTCCCTCCATCGATCAGCAGAATTGATTGGGTCCATCATTCCTTTATCATACCATTGATGGACAGAGGGATCGGGCTCATTATTGCTTCATAATAATGTCCACGAAAATGACTTAGACAAACTGAAATGATGGTCTCTCAGCGAATGACATCGGAGTTAACTAGACAGCCTTAAAAATGTAAATATTAAATATAATGGTAGTAACTGCTGACAGAGTGATGCCTTATTGTGCACAAGCCCCTGTGCTCTGTTTTTCACGTGTCACATACCTGGTGTCATAATCCGTACGGGCGTTTGAAGAGGAAGGCACAGCCCTTTCCTTCATGGGCCCAGCAATGTGAGGCATGGGGAATTTGCAGGCCTTAATAAGGAGGACTGTTGAGGTTTGAACCCAGATATGTAGGACTCCAGATCCTGTCTCTTCACTACTAATCACAGTTAGAAGAGTACTTGATTTCCTTGATAATGTGATGCTGTGTCTATTTCTAGGTATCTATGTATCAACATTAAATGCAAGGGATTTGAACTCAGTCTGTGTTGCAACCCCAAGGATTGCTAATTTCTAAGGAAATGTTTGTGGTTTTTTCAAAGCTGTCCACACCATGGCGATTCTATTCCGTGAGTGAATCTTAAATAACCTTTAATATAATTAGTGAGGAAAAGAGACAGTTTGTGACTCCATATAATTTATGTGCATAATAAAGTCACCACTGACATTGAATTCCTTATGTTTTTTTCCTTTCTATTTTGCAGTTCCCAAAAATTGCTTGTTGAAGATTTTTTTCTTGTTGCATATTACAGAAAATATTGCATCACTAACGCAATCAGATAATGTGAGGAAGGCGCATATCTTTTTAATACGATTTCTGAATGAGGGGAATTGGTCTTTGGGCCTCAACTTTGTCCTTTCAGTAGACAGCAGTGTGCAGAGATTTTTCTAGATTTTTCCAAATTTTTCTGGAATGTAAGAAATTCTCTCTGTAAGATTCTACTCAGGCGTGGCCTTGATAACGTTTTTCTCTTGCTGAGGGTCTCTGGGATTGTAGTCAGACTCTCATTGTCAAAGCCAGTTGTGGGCTCTGCCTTTTGTTGAAACCACATGTGTCTCAGGTGATAACTAATTCAAGACTCTATTGAGAGAGGTCTGAACTTTAATTAGTTCCTCCTTAGTTCCTATGCTGAGAAAAGGAAAATGTGTTCTGTGAACACTTAGGACTGTTAAATGCTCTGAGGAAAAATAGATCCCAAAGTTAAATAATTTGGAGAAATGGTACATATGGTAGCCCTTTCCGGAAGATTCTTAAAGTGCTTTATCCTATTAGAGGTCTCAGTGCATTTGAGTGTGTCCTACATAGAGTTTTCCATATTATTGAGCAATGGATGTTTTTGTATGCAAGCGATGTAATATCCAGTGGAGCTACTGGTTATAACAGTAATATTGAAGTAGAAACGGGAGGCTGTACTAGTGAGCCTATTCTTAAGAGTATTCTTTTGGGCTATAAGACAGATGATATTGTAGTCAGTTAAGGATTGTCCAAGAGTTATGTCACCCATGCTTCTCAAATGTGATGGTCTAATGTGATGAATCATCTGGCTACCTTGCTATAGATTGATACCGTAGGTCTGTGGTGGGGCTCAGGTTTCTAAGAAGCTCTTAGAGGAGGCCAGACTGCCATAGTCTGAAGGACAAGAATATTTATTTGTTTGGTTGGTTGTTTATTTATTTGGAGAGCAAGAAGGGAAAGGGGGGGGGGGAGAGAGAGAGAGAGAGAGAGAGAGAGAGAGAGAATATCTTAAGCAGGCTCCACGTCCAGCACAGAACACAGAACCTGACTTGGGGCTCAATCTCATGACCCTAGGATCATGACCTGAACCGAAATCAAGAGTCAGGCACTTAAACGACTGAGCCACCCAGGTGGGCCTGAATAGCAAGAATTTAGACTGAGGCTCTCACCCTTAGCACCATTGGTATTTTGGACTGGATAATTCTTTGCTGTGCCTGATGGCCTGTGTATTCTAAGATGTCCAGTAACATCACTGGCTTCTAACCACTTGGTGACTACATGGCCAGGTAGCACCTCCTCACTCTAGTCTTGGCAACCAAAAATATCTCTAGACATAGCAAATGCCCCTTGCAGGCAGAATCACATTTTTTTGAAACCCAGTGATTAAAATGGTTTATATTGAGATATTTTGTCACTTTGGTTTCTCACGTATTCCTTCTCAGTTGTCATAGGCCAGAGAAAGATACTTTTTCTTTTTCTTATAAAGCAATAGGAGACTAGCCTTCCTTCAAAGTTGAGGCGGGGGGACGCCACGGTTCTGTTCAGTTACAGGGATAGCTGGTGTGCACTTGTCGGCTTTTTCCAGGGAGTATATTTATAATTTGACGGAACTCTCAAGAACCGGAGAATGTAATGAGCTCCAGACAACTTAGGGGCTTGTGCAGAGCTAAGAAGGAGAATTAAGGCACCCATTTTATTACTGGAATAGCAGTGATTTCTTAAACTAATGCTTGTGCTTCTGGCTAATTTATTTTTTAAGTGAAACCAAAATTAAGGCATAAAAACAATGAGCAAACATAAAGTAAAATACCTAAAATAAGTGTGGCTAGTTTTCTGAGGAGCTGAATTTTCTAGTGAGATAGCCACGGGCAGAATGTTTGGGAATGGATCACTCCCAGCGTGCGCATTATAGCTCCACAGAGAAGAACGTTCTCTAGACAGGCCTGGACAAAGGCCATTAATCTCCCAGAGGGGCAGCTGGGGACAAGAAAACTGCACGCCCTCCTCTGGCTCAACTAATCTAAAGTTCTGAGAATGTTTTAACACAACTTCATAAATCTGAAACTAACTCATTTGACCAAAAGAGAAAGAGAGAGTCTATTATCTTTTCTCATTAAAATCAAAGACTTTGGAGACCACTTCTTCACATTAGATTTTACATTTGTCTTGTTATAAGTTATTACTTTTCTTAAGCAGATGAAACCTATATCCAAGTTACGTTACCCTCTCTGGGCCCCCATGGTCCTATCTGTAAACTGGGGCTGTAGATTAGATATTTGTAGGTCTCCCTCAGTTTCAAGATAATGCATTGCAGTGATTCTATAATAGGTCTTGAGTAGAGGAAGCAAAAACCAAAGTGGGTCTGAAAACTGACTCATCGATAATAATTTTAAGAACCATAAATATGTATGTATTACAAACAGTTATTATTTGGTGACTAGATTGCCTGGGTAGTTTGTAAGATAGATCATTTTTTTATGTTGTTAAAATATAAAAGGCATGATAATTTTCAAATTGAGGACTGGGATTCAGTGAGTTAGAAATAGATATTGCAGAATATTGTGTACGTACTAGCGTTCCGTTCAATAACACTGTTCTAAGGCTAAAGAGGGAATTCTAGACCAAGATATTTTGATAAACAAATAAGCAATTCAAATAGGATTGACTTGTCACATAAAATTCTGCAGGAAAGGTAATTGGTAGTAAATTAAGTGCAAGATATTGATTTTCATATTCTCAAGATGAAAATATTTCTAAAGTTTGAGCAAAAGACAACATCTCCATTACTTTGGGGCATCTATAGTCTTTTTTTTTCCAAACGGGCTGTTAGCAAGATGTTCTTTTGATACATCTCTTTACTCAGGAATTATATGTTCTATTAAAACGGTTTATTGACAAGAATTCTGTTTGTTTAATACACTTTCTGTCTGTTAGTTATTTAAATCTAACTCAGTGAGCATTGAGAAATAGAAAAAATTAACTAAATATTTTCCAAGATCATGACTGCATTTCGACCGCGTTATTTCTCCTTTAAAAACTGTAGAGCCACTGAATGAAATGGCCATCTTACTATTCTGAAATTGCCACTTATTTAAAAATTTTTTTTAACATTTATTTATTTTTGAGACAGAGAGAGACAGAGCATGAACGGGGGAGGGTCAGAGAGAGAGGGAGACACAGAATCCGAAACAGGCTCCAGGCTCTGAGCAGTCAGCACAGAGCCCAACGTGGGGCTCGAACTCACATACCACGAGATGGTGACCTGAGCCGAAGTCGGACGCTTAACCGACTGAGCCACCCAGGCACCCCAAATTGCCACTTATTTAAGGTAGTAACTCCTTTTTTCTGCTGGTTGCCCCTTTTCCCCCCATGGCTTTCGGGATCATGATATTATTTACTCCTGGTACAATCCACTGGTACCTTGGAACCCAGAGAAATAAATTCTAAATGCAGAGAAGCCCATGTGAAGAATTGCCTCCAACTTCCAAATGGAAGGTCATTGCTTGATATTTATGTGGTCTCCGGTGCTCTTTCTTTCTGCTCCGTTCAACACCAGCGTGCACGTCTTAAGCTTACTCTCTGCACATGTTGAGAAATATATCTGTTCCAAATGCTTGCACTCCAGCGGGTTGCTGAGATGACACACGTTATAATGTTCAGAAGTGTCTTCCAGACTCGGCCATTGGACCTGATTTTCTTTGGTTAACAGTGTTCCACTTTTTCAGGCAGTAGAGGTAGCTTGCCAAGTTGTACCCAAAGGTGGGAAATAATCAAGAGGGAGTAGAAATATTCACTGAAAGTTGACCACACGATCATCACAGCCTGATTTGGGTGCCTGTCTGTCATTGGTACAACTTTTTCCCACCCCAAGCCTATATTCTTTCTTTAGTGAAATGCTTATTTCTATGATTACTGAGGACTTCGTGTCTCTACTATAACCGGGATCTGGATTGATAGAGCAGAGAATCATACCCCTTCACAAAATTTATCCCAGAGTAGGAGGAAGAGGAAGACAAAGCTGGTGTTTTCTGTAGAGGGATTCTGGAGCAAGAATAGGTTTGAGATTAGCAGTGGTTACAGCTATGAAATCTTTTGTTTACGTCGGCTCCACGCCCAGCGTGGGACTTGAAATCGTGACCCTGAGATTAAGAGTTGCATGCTAGCCAGGGGCCCCAGCTGTAAAATATTCTATAGCCAGGTGATAAACAGTGTAATTGTGTGTGTGTGTGTGTGTGTGTGTGTGTGTGTGTGTGTGCACGCGTGCACTATTTAATTTCTATTGGAAGTATAATATACACGCTAAATAGACTGTTTTTAAAGGTTTATATGTGGTGTCCATTTAAGAGGCAGGCTTTTCTCATTTTTCTCCCATCCTGTCTAAAACTCCAGTACAGTGACAGCAGAGTCACGAATGAAGGGAATTCAGCTCCTAATGCTGGGAGGGCTCAGAACATGAGGCTCATTGAGCCCATTCCCAGAAGACCATGACTTAGTGTGAGAACTTTGATCTATGACATGAAGAACAGGAAAGAGAAACCCAGAGTCCATGCACAGGGGAGGTGGTTTGAGGAGCAGGGTGGGGTGGGGGCTGATTTTCTGGCAGCACCCAGAGGACCTTCAGTCCCAGGCAGCGTGTCCGCGAGGCCAGACTGACAGCGGTCCTGAAAACAAGTGGGTTACAAAATAGCTGGTCTACATTATGAGATCCTATGAGGAATGCATGGGACTGATGTCCTGCAGTACAGTCATAAAGACAAAACAATGATGATTACAAGTAAGATGTGCATGTTGAGTGTTGAAATGTGGCCAGAAAGTTGTGGCAGTTCTGAGAAAGAATCTGGAGCAATTTGGAATGCCCTGGAAGTTAATAATAGAAATGTCTCGTCCCTAACATGCCTTCAGAAATCGTGAATTTCTCTCCTTTCCAATCACATCTGATCGCATAATGCTCCCATGAAGTGATTTCTGGAAATAATAAACAAAATTCCTGGTGAGATTTATTTCTCTTCTCCATATCCTACCTCCCTCAAGCTTCCCATTCCCTAGCTCCCCTTACTCTTAGGAGATGACCCTGCAACTCCAATTCCTCACCCTTCTGTCCAATCATTACCCTCTCAGCCATGGGGCCTTCTTTCTAAAGATATCATTTAACCACTTTACTCTCCCCCCCAACACACACACCTTTTTGTTCTATATTCTTATGAATCTTGCTTCATAACATATTTTCCTTCTCAAAGTTTTAATTACGGTCTACCCTCTTCTCCACATTCTTTGCCTAAAAACACGCCCAAATCATTCCCTCCATTTTCAGTTTACAAAGGATAAAAAACCTTTGTGTATATATATTTTTTTCCTTTTCAAGCTATCCTCTCCTCACTATCATCACTGAATGTCTTGAAAGGATGCTGTGTACTCTTTGCCTCTAATTCCTCATTTCCCATTGATCTTTTCACCTGTTGGCTCTATCTCCTGCCCACAGATGACATTAAAATTGCTCATAAGGCACATGATCACCGGGCTGCCAAAATAGTAGCTTCTTTTTGTTTCTTAACTGTGGACCTATTGAAAGCACCTGATACCATGGGTTTCACACTTAGAAAACTGCCTTTCACCCTGCATGTTCCAGCGCCACTGTTCTTCTCTCTTTTTCCCAAGATTCTTCTCATTTCCATCAATGGCTCATTTTCTTCCAGTTTTCCCTTAAATATTAAAATCCCCTATAATTCCACCCTGAACCCTCTTGTGACTTACCACATGCTTTCTGGGCCATTTCATCTTATGTTCAACTACCACCTACTTAAACAGTAAAATATTCAACTTTCCTGATCTGTGTTTCAAAATCCAGTGTGAGATTGCATAGGAACAGCATCCTGTTGAGAATGCAGATTCTCTTACATGAGATCTTGGCTTATCATCTCTCCTCCCTCCAGAAAAAGAGTTTGATAATGAACCACACACATAGTGCCTAGAATTGGGGCAGAGAAGAAACACAGGAGCTTATCTATGCCCTTTACATCACCTTGGACCTAAAGGGAAAGGTGGCTTCTGCTCTCCAAAGTCCTGAAGTGGGAACTCACAAGAGAACTCGCTCTCCCTCTCGCTCTCCCTCTCTTTCTCTTCCTCTCGAAAGGAAGTTTATTGTGAAGTTTATTAAGTGCTTTCAAGAAGAGGAGGCAGCCACCCTGCTCTATGGTGCTGTGTGTGTAATCCCATGGTCTCTGTGGCTGTGTGTGTGTAAGCCTGTGGTCTCTGTGGCTGTGTGTGTGTAATCCCGTGGTCTCCGTGGCTGTGGGTGTGTAACCCCATGGTCTCCGTGGCTGTGTGTGTGTGTAACCCCATGGTCTCCGTGGCTGTGTGTGTGTGTAACCCCGTGGTCTCCGTGGCTGTGTGTGTGTGTAACCCCGTGGTCTCCATGGCTGTGTGTGTGTGTGTGTAATCCCGTGGTCTCCGTGGCTGTGTGTGTGTGCATGTGTAATCCCGTGGTCTCCGTGGCTGTGTGTGTGTGTGTGTGTGTGTAATCCCGTGGTCTCCGTGGCTGTGTGTGTGTGTGTGTGTGTGTGTGTGTGTAATCCCGTGGTCTCCGTGGCTGTGTGTGTGTGTGTAATCCCGTGGTCTCCGTGGCTGTGTGTGTGTGTGTAATCCCGTGGTCTCCGTGGCTGTGTGTGTGTGTGTGTGTGTGTGTAATCCCGTGGTCTCGGTGGCTGTGTGTGTGTGTGATCCTGCGGTCTCCGTGGCTGTGTGTGTGTGATCCCGTGGTCTCCGTGTCTGTGTGTGTGTGTGTAATCCCGTGGTCTCTGTGGCTGTGTGTGTGTATAATCCCGTGGTCTTCGTGGCTGTGTGTGTGTGTAATCCTGTGGTCTCTGTGGCTGTGTGTGTGTGTAATCCTGTGGTCTCCGTGGCTGTGTGTGTGTAAGCCCGTGGTCTCTGTGGCTGTGTGTGTGTAAGTCTGTGGTCCTGCTCCAGTTCCACTGAGGCTGAGAAAGCGTATTGGAAAAATTTGATGCTATGTAACTCCAGATGTTTTTTTTTTAACAAAAGGTAAAATTGTCTCCTGGTGAGTGTACAGTTTCTTGAAAGTAGAGAAGATTGATCTTTTGATACCAAGAATGGAAGCTGTGTGGCAGAAGGGTGAGCCTGATTCTGTCAGCCGGACAGGAGACTGAGAATGTAACCAGATTTCACAAGGCACTCAAAACGCCTGGCACCATGTCACTTCGGAGCTCTCGGCATCTGCCAACTTGCACAAAAACGTTTCTCAAGCTGTTGGATGTGCCATGATGACCAGCACAAGGGGGGTGGCCATATCTCCACTACCATGGTGAAATTGTTCACGTGGCTTACGAACAATTACCCACTTTCAATGACAGCCTCATAAAGAAACATCTTTCTCTTCCCCTGTGCCTACCCAAGCAGAAAGATCAGATGTAAGAAGACAGACTACGGCCCGATCTTCTCAAAATCACAGAGCCTTACACCCAGCCCTCATTAAAAGCAGGAAATTATTTGATTCCAAAGGAAGATTTTTTAAAAATGTACAGAACAAAGTCTTAAGCTGCAAGATACTGTTTTTAATAAAAACTTGGCATAACTAGAAAGTTATGCAAGCCGACTCAACTTCTTTAAGAAAGCCTGTACCTAACAGATAAGGGTTTTATAAAGAATTTCAGTGCTAACCATAAATGCACAAGTTTGTTTCTGGACTTCTAATTCTGTCCTGCTGGACTGTATTTCTACCAAGATAGTCTGTCCATTAGTGTAAGTGGGATATTGAAGTCTTCAACTAATATTGCTGAGTTTTCAATGTCTACCATCAATTCTGTGTTTTTGCTTTGTGTCTTTTGGGGCTTGGTAGTTAGCTACATTTATTTTTGGAAACTTTATATCTGCCACATGCACCGACCCATTCGTCATTAAAAACATCCCTCATATCGCTAGTAAACGTGTTGGTTGGGAGTCTGTTTTGTGTGATATTATGATTGCCACTCTAGGTTCTCTTTTTTTGACCGTTTGCACAGTATACCTTTTCCAATCTACTTGCTTTCCATCTATTTAAACCTTTCAGTCAAAAGGGTGTCTCTCTAGGTAGCATATAGTTGGATCTGTCTTTCCTTTCTCCAGCACGAAAATCTTCATCCTGTGCTTGGATTATAATTCACATATATTCAGTTTGTTATAGTTGGATTTACGTCTGCCATGGTTTTTGGTCTGGTTTGGTTTCTGTGTGTCTCGTGTCTCTCTTTCTGTCTCTCTCACTCTCTCTCTTTTTTTTTTTGTCCCTCTGTTCATCCTTCCTGCTTTCTCTTGCATTAAGTGAATATTTTCTAGTGTGACATTTTAATTCCTTTAATGGCTTTTTACTACTTTTTAAAAGTTATTTTCTGGGGTGCCTGGGTGGCTCAGTTGGTTAAGCGTCCAACTTTGGCTCAGGTCATGATCTCACAGTTTGTGGGTTCGACCCCACATCGGGGTCTGTGCTGGCAGCTCAGAGCCTGGAGCCTGCTTCAGATTCCGTGTCTCCCCCTCTCTCTGCCCCTCCCCTGCTCATGCTCTGTCTCTCTCTGTCTCTCAAAAATAAAACAAAAAAAATTTTTTTAAATAAAAGTTATTTTCTTAGTGGTTGTTTTGGAGCCTAAATATACATATTGACTTATCAGATTTATACTAACTTAATTCTGGTGATTTATAGAAAAGCTATTCTTAGGTAGCCCACTTTTCTCTTCCCATTTTTTGTGCTGATGTTGTTAATGTCTATCTATGTTCCACCAGAAAACCAACAATGTAGTGTTGTAATTATACTTCATACAATTTATGTCTTTAGAAGAAAGGGAGAATGAATATGCTTACAGAATTTGTCTTTTTTTCTTTGTTCACCATTTCTGGTTGTCTTCATTTGTTTCTGAGTATTCAGTATACCATCTGGTGTCACTTCTTACTCTAATCATCCGTTTCTCCCATCTTCTTCCTTTGTGCTGTCGAATATACTATATTTATATATGCTGTAATAGCACTATTGCAGTGATATACATATTGTTTTATGCAGTTGCTTTTAAAATCAGTTAAAAGAAGAAGGGGGAAAAATTAAGCATTTGCACCTTTATTACCTTGACTGGTGCTCTTTGTTTTCTTATTTTTATTTATTTATTTTTTTGGTTTTAATGTTTTATTATTTGCTTTTGAGAGACAGATAGACAGACAGAGTGTGAGTTAGGGAGGGGCAGAGAGAGAGGGAGACACAGAATCCAAAACAGGCTCCAGGCTCTGAGCTGTCAGCACAGAGCCCGACGCAGGGCTCGAACTCACGAGCAGTGAGATCATGACCCTAGCCAAAGTGGGATGCTTAACTGACTGAGCCACCCAGGTGCCCCTGTTTTCTTTATTTTGATTTAAAATAATGTCCAGCATCACATGCTCTCATCCTGAGGACCTTTCCTTAGTATTTCTTGCAAGGAGGGTGTGCTGGCAACAAATCTCTCAGTTTTTGTTTACTTGAGAATGTATTTATTTCACTTTTAGTTTTGAAAGATGATTTTGCTGAATATAAGATATTTGGTTGTGAGGTTATTTTTCTTTCCATACTTGGAATATTTCATCTCACTGTTTTTTTGCCTCCATTGTTTCAGGTAAAAAGTCAACTGTTCATTTTATTGGTATTTCCTTATGAATAAGGAGTCATTTTTCTCTTGCTGTTTTCAAGATTTCTCACTGTCTTCCTCTTCTAACATAACCATCGTGTGTTTGGGTGTGATTGTCTTTGGATTTGCCCTCCTTGCTTATTGAGCTTCTTGGATTGTGGATTAGTGTTTTCCATTGAATTTGAGAAGTTTATAATAGTTATTTATTTGACTATTTTTCTTTCTATCTCTCCTGTCTTTCTGGTAGTTCCTTTACATGCATAATGTATAGGAGTGTATAATGGTGTGCCCCATTTCTCTGAGGCTCTGCTCAAGTTTCTTCATTCTTTCCTCTCTGATCTTCAGGTTGTGTAATTTCCATTGGTCTGTCTTCAAGTTCACAGCATCTTACTTCTGCCAGCTCTGGTTTACTGTGGATCCCCTCTTGTGAATTTTGCGTGTCAGTGATTCTGCTTTTCAGTGGAAGAATTTACATTTGGCTCTTTTTGATAATTTCTATCTATAGATATTCTGTGTTTGATTAGTCATTAGTCATACAACCCTTTTATTCTGTAAGCACGGTTTCCTTTAGTTCTTTGAACGTATTTGTACCAGCTGCTTTGAAATCTTTGTCTGTGAAGTCTACCATCTGGACTCCTTCAGCTGTAGTTTCCAAATTTTTTTTGGTCCTTTCTATAGGTCCCTGTTTCTTCACCTATCTCCTAACTTTTCTGTTGAAACCTTGCCATTTTAGGCAATATATGTCAGCCGTTCTGGATGCTGCTCCCCACCCCTCACCCATACACACCACACCTAGGTTTCTTCTTTGTTTTGTTTGCTTGTTTATTTCTTTAGTAACTTGGCTGGACTAATTCGGTGAAGTTCGTTTTCCCCGTTTAGCATCTGGTGTTGCTTCTCAGAAGCTGCATCCTTAGGCACGTGCTCCGTTCACCCTTGCTTCGCGGCTGGCTTTGGTTTAGACGGGCTCTTTCACTGTTTTCTTTTCTTTTTTCTTTGACCTCCCTAGTCCTTGAGATTTGCTTCAACTCCAGGAAGTGTCTTCATAGTTGCCTCTGTCCGGGATTCTCTCTCAGTCTAGCTGGTCTACCTCCTCATTTACTGCTGTCATGGAATGGCCAGCCTTCTGTCAATTGTTCCCTACCAAGATTGTCATTGTTTTCAGTAAACCCTTAGGCTTCAAATTCTCCATGTTCTGCTTCAAATATAGTCAATTCCTTTAGGGAGAACACTGGAGTTCTCTGGTCTTACATGTGCCTCTCCCTTTGTTCAGATCATTGGCATCAATGCTCTGGAGGTGGGGATCAGGACAGTGGACCACTTCTGGAGGGCTACATCTGCTCCATGAGAGGGGCACCAAGATGGGACGGTAATTCTTGGTCGTCTCAGCTTGCCTCTCCCAGTATGGCGCCTCCTTCTTATAAGCAAGCTGGACCAAGGCCAGTCAGGGCCAAACATTGTCAGCTTGCCGGCTGGGACAGAGTGTCCACCCTACAAATTGGGCCGGATGAAGGAAGACTCCTCCAGATACCTCAGTCACATTTGCCTGAGATAGAACTTGTGCATGATAGAGGTCCTGAGATAAGTAACACCGATATTTTTCTCTGCCTGAGAAGAAACTACAGCCTTGGACTTGGAAGTGGTGGGAGAGGAAGCCCTGTCTTTTTGCCCCAGGCATTCAGAGTAGAGCTTCTATGACATTTATCCACAGGAAGGGGAGTGTGCTATGGTTCAGATGCCACACATTCTCTTTTTCCTGGGACTTAGTCAATGCCTTGAATAAACGTTTCTGTCCATTTGTTATATGCCTTTAAGACAATTTCCAGAGGCTTTAAATGGTCATCGATTTTTAAAAATCATTTGTACCAGTTCTGTTTGTTTCACTGGGGAACCTGAGTTTTAGGGAATCACTAAGCTGCTTTCTGCCTCTATACCTTTACCCTTCCCAAACAGCTCATACAAATGGCATTACACCATATGTAATCTTTTGCCCCTGGCTTCTTTTGTGTGTCAAAATGCTCTTGAGCATCATCCATGTTTTAGCATGGATCAGTGGTGCATTCCTTTTAGTTGCTGACTAGTATTCCATTGTACAGATAATCCACATTGTGTTTACCCATTTGCCAGTTAATGAACGTTTATATTCTTTCCAGTTTGGGTTTATGATGAATAATTCTTCTATGAACATTTGCATGCACATCTTTGTGTGGACATAAATTTTCATTTTTCATGGATATATTCATAGAAGTGTAACTTCTGTGTATGGTGAGTTTCTGTTTAAATTTTAAGAAACTGCCAAACCGCTTTCCCAAATGACGGTATCGTTTTAAATTCACACCCGCAACGTACAAATGTTACAGTTTTTCCACATCCCAGACAACATTTGTTATTATCTGTCTTTATCGCAGCCATTCTCAGGAGTGTGTAATATTACCTCATTTTTATTTTATTTTATTTATTTATTTTTTATTTATTTTTTATGTTTATTTTTGAGAGAGAGGGAGAGACAGAGCATGAACAGGGGAGGGACAGAGAGAGAGGGAGACACAGAATCTGAAACAGGCTCCAGGCTCTGAGCTGTCAGCACAGAGCCCAATGCAGGGCTTGAACTCACAAACCACGAGATCATGACCTGAGCCAAAGTCGGGCGCTCAGCCGACTGAGCCACCCAGGGCCCCATGTTACCTGATTTTTAAATTGTGATAATGAAATGGTTACTTTAATGCCCCAAAGTAAAATCTTTTACGTGTTTGAAAACTGTAATAGATATCCTCTAAAATATATGAAGAAACAAAATTTGGTCAAAGGGGGAAATTGGCCTAATTATAAGTTACCAGTATGATCTTAAGCAATATTATATATGATATTATTTAATAGTACGTACTAAAAATGATATACCATTCTTCTCAAGATCACACAAAGAAACATTTCTCTTTTTTTTTAAGTTTATTTACTTTGAGAGTGGCGCAGGGACGAAGAGAGAGGGAGAGAGAATCCCAAGCAGGCCCCACACTGTCAGCACAGAGCCCAAGCAGGGCTGGATCCCACAAACCTTGAGATCATGACCTGCATTGAAAGCAAGGGTCAGACGCTCAACTGACTGAGCCACCCAGGAGCCCCCCACAAAGAAATATTTAATGTTCTAGAATGTTTAGATATAGGAGAGTACTTTTTTATCCTTACATAAAACTGATTCACAGGGACATATCTGTGTGAAATACCAATTTTAGAAATACCAATTTTGTTTGACGAGGTGTGTCTAATCCTTTTAGCTCATATTTTGTTAAAATGCTCTTCTTCAGCTCTGAAGCATGTTGCCTTGGTAAGTATTAATTTAACGTAAGATTGCGTTGTCCTGTGTTGGTTTTACTTCTGTTACTTTTCAAGTAACCTATTTTGAAGTGAAGGATGTTTCTATGTCTTCAGTTGATCGACACAGGAGCGGTCTTATGTTTGAGACAAGGCATGAAGGTGAATGCATGAAGAAAGCCTACCTTCTAGGAAATTTGTCTAGAAATAGAGACATGGAAATTACCTTTTTTCACTGAAATTTCTATTTGGGTGATTTTTATAGGCTCATAAAAATTTTAGAGTTTAAACAGACCTTCAACATGTTCTTCTCCATTCCTTTTATTTTAGAAATAAGAAAATGGGCTTGGCATCAGACTTTAGTTGTAAGAAGTCTGGAACTTTATAAAACTTCCTCCTATAATAAAAAATAAGTGTTTATACTTCAGAGTAAACATGGTGACAGACTCTTTATCCATGGCAATATGTGATGTCTTTGTGGTAACTTAACAATGTATTCCTTAATCTTGTTAGACTATTGTCAAGAACTGAATATTTCCATTTGACATTGTAAAATATAGACTGGAATGTTTTAAAATTAAGTATCATATAAATGAAATAGTAAGGAATCTCTTTACCATATAGTAAGATCAATTTCATAGTAATAAAACCCATGTATACTTGTTCAGGAAAATACAAACAGATCACTGCTGCACAGGAGTCCAGAAAGATCTCCATGAGTATATGTGCCTTTGATATGTGATCAAAGTAATAGAACTTGCAAGCAAATTTGGTTTACTGTGGATAGAACATATAAAACTTCTGATGTATTAAAGACTAATTATGAGAGATAATCCTATAAAGTGTATAGAATAAAATGTTGGGGAATATTTTAATGATAACAAGATAGGAAATGCGTTCTTGAACAAACCTGTTTTTTTTCTAAAAAGCAAAAATCATAAGAGAAATCAGAAGTTGACATTATAAGATTGCATCAGAATTAATATTTCTAGGGGCGCCTGGTTGGCTTAGTCGGTTGAGCCAACTCTTGATTTTGGCTCAGGTGGTGATGCCAGCCAGGGTGATGGGATTGAGCCCCATGTCGGGCTCTGTACAGAGCTGGGATTCTCTGTCTCTCCCAGTCTGCCCCTCTCTTTCACTTCTGCCCTCCCCCCTTCTAAAAAAGTAAAAAGAAAATCAAAGAATTAATAAAGTTTTAGAAGAGCATATTCTATTAGAAAAATGCACAAAGCAAGTCACCAGACAACTTTCAGAGGTAGAAACTGGAAGCCCTTCTTAGTAGTTGTACATGTAATTTAAGAAAAAAATTACCAATTTTGCAGAAGCCAGATGACAGCAAGTGCTGTCAGGAATTTGGGACCATCCCACCTGCAGTCTTGACTGCATCCCACCACACATGCTGGTCAGTCCTCCGGAAGCAGGGGTCTGAACTGGATGAAATGCACTCTGTGTCACCAGCATTCTGCACTCCCCCCTCGAGTACATTACTGGGCCACTCTCCCAGCTCACGAGGCATGCAGCAGGCACCCACCACAGCAGTGTTTGGAGAGATCCCGGGGGGATGGATAAGCCAGGTGTGATGCATGGGGAGCTCTGCACAAGCCCAGACTGATGAATTCAATCTCTAAGCAGGCACAGGGTCTCAGCAGCTTGGTGTTAGGTGAAATAAAGGGAAACAATTAGAATTAAAAGACACAATATATCTTCTTTTAAGGAGACACATATGATTAGGTAACCACATGGAGAATGGATTAGAAGAACATATATTAAATACCCTTCTGTGAGTTACTGTGAGGGAAGGTAGGAGGATTGAATAAGATGAAGGGCAGGATGACCAGAACAAACACACACACACAAAAGCAAACACGAAAAAGAGCAGCCTTTCGTAGACCAACAGTAAGATGTAACTGGGGTTAAATCACAGAGGTGCATTTTCATTTTTGCGTCTATTAAAAAATGAGGTTGAAACACCTAGGCGCCTGAGATGGTTAAGCGTCTGACTTTGGCTCAAGTCATGATCTCGCAGTTCATGGGATCGAGCCTGGCATCGGGCTCCACACTGACAGTGCAGAGCCTGCGTGGGATTCTCTCTCTCTGTCCCTCTCTCTTTGCCCTTCCCCACTAGTGTGTGCTCACATGGGCACTCTCTCTCTCTCTCTGACCCACCAATAGCACTACAAGTAATTTATCCAAAGGATACAGGAGTGCTGACGCATAGGGGCACATGTTCTCCAATGTTTATAGCAGCACTTTCAACAACAGCCAAATTATGGAAAGAGCCTAAATGTCCAGCAACTGATGAATGGATAAAGAAGATGTGGTTTATATATATAATGGAATACTACTTGGCAATGAGAAAGAATGAAATCTAGCCATTTGCAGCAACGTGGATGGAACTGGAGGGTATTATGCTAAGTGAAATAAGTCAGTCAGAGAAAGACAGATACCATATGTTTTCACTCATATGTGAAACTCGAGGAACTTAACAGAAGACCATGGGGGAGGGGAAGGGGAAAAAACAGTTACAGAGAGGGAGGGAGGCAAACCATAAGAGACTCGTAAGTACAGAGAACAAACTGGGGGTTGATGGGGGAGGGGGTGAGGGAGAGAGGAAAATGGGTGATGGGCATTGAGGAGGGCACTAGTTGGGATGAGCACTGGGTGTTGTATGTAAGTGATGAATCATGGGAATCTACCCCCCAAAACCAAGAGCACACTGTATACAATGTGTGTTAGCCAAGTTGACAATAAATTATATTAATATATAAATAAATAAACTACTTTTTTTTTAATGAAGTTAACCTTAATTTTAATTTGCTTTTTCAACATTTAAATTAAGGCATTATGTATTGTAGCCTGTTTGAGTTGGGGTCCAGCTGTATTTAAAACATATATTATAGGCTGTATTTTATAAGGGCTCCTAGGTGGCCCAGTTGGTTAAGCATCCGACTTCAGTTCAGGTCATGATCTCACGGTTCGTGGGACTTCAGTTCAGGTCATGATCTCACGGTTCGTGGGTTCAAGCCCCGCATGGTGCTCTGTGCAGACAGCTCAGAGCCTGGAGCCCGCTTCTGTCTCTTTCACTCTCTGCCCTTCCCGGTTTGTACTCTGTCTCTCTCTCTCTCAAAAACAAAGTAAAAAATAAAAATAAGCATTAAAAAATTTAAACATAGGGGTGCCTGAGTGACTCAGTCAGTAAAGTGTCCGACTTCGGCTCAGGTCATGATCTCGTGGTTCGTGGGTTCAAGCCCCACGTCGGGCTCTGTGCTGACAGCTCAGAGCCTGGAGCCTCCTTCAAATTCTGTGTCTCCTTCTCTCTCTGCCCCTCCTCTGCTTGCTGTCTCTCTCTCAAAAGTAAATAAACATTATTTTTTTCATTTTATATACATTATAAACTATATATTAAAAGTTGAATGACTGTTCAGATACACACAATGTGTGCCTACAAATACAACACAAAATGGAAAACACTGTAAATGAGCAGAAACAGTCAGTAGTTCTTTGGTGCTTGGTCACTGTGTTTATGGTCTCTCCTAATGGCTGGTAGTTTTTATTTGAAACATCAAACTGTTCTCTTTTAGAGGTGGAAATGCTTATATCATTTCTAAGCAAATACCATTATTGCTTTTAGTGATATGAGCAGCCTGGAGAACAAGATGGGGAGGTTTCTGAGCCACTTGTGGAGAACAGTTGTTACACTGTCCACCCAACAGACCTGTCCTGTCTCTTCTGTGTCTTTATTGGCTTCAGTCTTAGGCAATACACATTTTTCAGAAATGTTGACATTGGCTTTACCAATCATAGTTTTAACATTTCCATTTGTTCTGCAAACTAGCTCATCGATAGCTATAGAATTGTAGATGGGAAAGGAACTTTGGAGTCACCTGTCAAATCTTCCAGCCTGGTACAGCCCCCCTGAACTTGCATCATCCACCCTCCAAATAAACACTCTGCCGTGTAGAGGAATTTCCCATCGGTCTGTTTTTGGACACTCGCAACTGGTAAATAGGTTTTTTTTTCCCCATCGCCACTTGTTTCTTCTTCTGGACCTATGCAGAAAAGTGAAAGTCCAATTTGCAAATAACAGTTCTCTGGACATTTCAAGATGGTGGTTGTGTCCTTTTAAGTCTTCTCAAAGTTATAATCACTCTTTCTTTTTGGGCCCTTTCCCACCCTGAAGATGGCTGTAATTTGAAAAGCCACAATTTTATTAAAAGCACAAACAGCAATGAAGAATAACCATTCTCCTTAGCCTGGATATAACACATCTGTTAATGGCAGCATAAAGTGTTATTAATATCTGGGGGGGCCTCGTCCCACCTAGTGTATTTGAGAATCAGCGTAGCATGTTGGTCCAGAGCAGGGCTTTATGCCCAGAGAACCAAGGATCTCACACTGTGTTGTGTCACATATTAATTGTGTTACCTTGGGCAGGTTAGTTAAGCCCTCCCCGTGTCAACTGCCTCATCTTTTATTTGCTACATTATGCTCTGTTATGAGGATTGAGCTAAGTGATACTTGTAAACTGCTTAGCCCTTCAACTGATGAAGATGAAGTGCTCACTGAGTATTTCCAATTAATTGTGGTCTTCTCTTCATGTTATGCTATAAGCTTCAGTGTTTTGATCCTGGACTGTGAAACATTTTTATCTAAAACTAGGCTTATTTATTTATCCTGATTAAATTTCACCTTTTAGGACTTCACTCATTGTTACAGCATGGTGCAAACTCCTTGAATTCCCTGTGTCATCCAAATAATGCCTACCCCTATTCAAGTCTGAAATTACATAGGGAAGTCATTTGGATGCTCTACGTTAACTCCCTGTCTTTTGAAATGAAATACCATTTCCATGTTGTTGTGAAGTATCTACTTATATCTACTGTTACCCACAGTCAATTTTCTTCATTTTGTCTGCAGGACTTCACCTACAGCTCTCCTCGAGTATTTATTGATACCTTAGTGCAGGCCAAACATTGTGCCACCTTACGGATCACGTTCTAGTAGAAGAGGCTGGTGTCCAAACAAATTGTTAAAAGCCCTGTGATTCACACCTAATAAAAGGGCACAGTAGAGAACATCTGTTCCAAGGCACCACAGAGCAGCTGCTGGTGACTCTCCCTGAATGAACCAGGGGTGTGCTTTGCAGAGTTGGTGATATCTGGATAGGTCTTGAAGAATGGTTAGAAATGATGAGAGTTGGAAAAGCATTCCAGGACCCCACAAATAGTCTCCTCAGATGCTTGACTAATGGCCAGAAGCCTCATTTTCAGACACTTCCAGTTCTAAGCGTTCTTCCAGAGCTAATAAATCTATCAAAAAGGACAAAAGATCTGCCTTACGGGACTTGCTCTTCATGACTCGGGTTTGGAGCCTAGCGATCACCAGTAATTTTTCAGATGCTTTCCAAACACCTCTGCAAATTAACCCAAATTTTACTCACCGTCTTGCCTCCACCTGGCAGTTAAAAATAGATGAAACAGGTTCCTAGCTTGGCAGAAATAGTGAAAGAGCCTGCAGCATACTGAATAAGGAGAAAGAACAATTTGGCACAGTGTGTGTTATTTATTTATTTGTCTGTTTATTTGTTTGCTTGTTTGTTTATTCATAGGAGAGAGAATGAGTGGGGGAGAGGGGCAGAAGGAGAAAGGGAGAGAATCTCCAGCAGGCTCCACATTCAGCACAGGGCCCGACATGGGGCTGGATCCCACGACCCTGGGGTTATGACCTGAGCTGAAATCAAGAGTGGGACCCTCAACTGACTGAGCCACCCAGGTGCCCTGGCATAGGTTTTAAAGCTTAGATTAAAGCACCAATGGGTTCGTGAG
Source organism: Prionailurus bengalensis (assembly GCF_016509475.1). NCBI lineage: Eukaryota > Metazoa > Chordata > Mammalia > Carnivora > Felidae > Prionailurus > Prionailurus bengalensis. The sequence goes on from NC_057343.1 coordinate 231,502,840, forward strand.
TGGTGTGTGTGAGTGTGTGTGTGAATCTTCTCAGACTTCCACTTTCCTATTTGCATGAAATGCAGAATGCATAGTCTGGGGCAAGTATTTCATTTCATAAAAAGCATGCACCAGTGTATTTTTGTGGGTTGGATATGAGATGCCATAGCCTCCTATATCTGAGGTAGTGTTAATCTTGCTGCCTTTGCTGCTCTAAAGAGAGAACATTAATTACACGGTGGCAGTCACCAGAGACGAAGTCAGAGTCTAGCGAAACTGAAAGCACATTCCAAGACCCAGCCACTTAACAACGCGTTAAGTGACTTAAACACCCTGAGTCTTCAATTTGTGTTGGTTGATGGAATATAATTTTGTAATTAGCAATGTGTACATTCCTAATATGATGGTATTTTTATATAATCTCAATGAATTATGTAAATGACTTACCTGTACGCTTACATTTTAGTTTTTACCTCATCACTAAATACCACGCATGCTATAGTGTTCACTTTTAAAGACAATGCAATTAAAACCTTTAAATAAGGTAATCAGGAGTCCACAACAAGCAATCAGCCTGAAATATGCAGTCAAATGGAATAAGAGGCAAACACTGCTCAGTGTTTGGGGGAAGGTAGACAAGTTGTTATTGCCTTATTACGCAAGATGTGGGCACAAGTGTCCTTTTGCTGTGCTTGAAATGGGAAGCTCCATAGCCCTTCTCAGATTTTGGTTAGGTTCATTTCCATTGTGGTCTCAAGGTTGATTTCACGGTAGGTATCTGATATACTAGCACTTTGTCTCAGTCTTTAATCGTTAATGATGATATCATTCTATACTAGTTAGCAGAATATTTTTTAAAAATACAGTATGTGGTCATCTTTTGGGTTCATATTGTTCTGTATGACTAGATTTTGGCTTTGCACTCATTTTTATTTCTGACTTCGACACCTGTGACCCTGCCTGCACGTGAGTCTAGCTGATTCCTAGGTCATCAGCATAGTCATATTCATCTCCTTCTGTGCCATCCCTGGACCATAAATCTAGGGCTGATTACTTCCAGGGGACTGATGGCTAAATCCTAGTCGACTAGCATTTGTGCTTTTACCTCGTATTCTCCTTGCTGAAGGAAGCTGCACTGACTTTCCTATTGGCCCCCCTTTCTTTGGTAGTAGCAGAATTTAGATGAGCATGTCCGTGTTCACACAAATGACTGTTTTACTCAGGATGTATTCAACTGCATTCCTTGTACTCCTCTTGAATGTGTATCTGGAGTGAAGAGAGTATGTTTGTAATTTTAGCTAAAGTTTAAAAATTAATTTATAGTCTGTATCTAAACTCTTAGCAAACACACTATTAGAATTTTTTGTTGGCTTTATTGAGGTGTAATTTACAACTCATAAAACTGTCCGATTTTAAGAGCATAATTCCATGAGTTTTAACTAATATATTTAGTCATGTGACCACCACCACCATCTGGATAGGAAACCTTGCCATCACCCTAAAAAGTTCCCTTGTGCCACTTGAAAAATCAGTCCCCTCCACCGTCACCCCTTCCCCCCACCAACCATTGATCTGTTTTCTGCCATTCTACTTGTGTCTTTCCTAGAATTTCATGTACAGGGACTCAAAGAGTATTGCATCCTTTATGTCTGATTTCTTTTAGTTAGCATAATACTTTGAGATTCATCTAGGTTATCGAGTGCATTAGTGTTGTATTAGTTTTCTTTTTTTTTTTTGCATAGTATTGTATTGTATTTGTTATCCAGTCATCAGTTATTTCCATTTTTCATGAAGTATGAATAAAGCTGTTAGTATCATTCAAGTGCAGGTTTTAGTGCAGAAATGTATTCATTCTCTTGGGCAGACACAGGAGGCAGAATGGCTGAGCCATATGCTAAGGGTATTTTTTTTTTTTTTTTAGGGAACTGCTGAACTGTTTTCTAAAATGCCTTGCCCATTTTGTTTTCCCTCTGGCAGTCTGCAAGCTTCAGTTCACCAACACTTGGTATTATCAGTCTTTTCCATTTGTAACAATTCTAGGAATTTGTTATGGTATCTCATTGTAGTTTGAATTTGCAATTCTCCAGTGTTTAAATATGTTGTGCATCTTTTAACATGCATATTTATCGTTTGTATATTTTATTTTTTATTTTGATTTTTAATTTTTATTTTTTTATTATAGAGAGAGGGAGCAAGAATGCAAGTGGGGGAAAGGGTGAGAGGGGGAGAGAGAGAGAGAATCTTTTTTTTTTTTTTTTTTCAACGTTTATTTATTTTTGGGACAGAGAGAGACAGAGCATGAATGGGGGAGGGGCAGAGAGAGAGGGAGACACAGAATCGGAAACAGGCTCCAGGCTCTGAGCCATCAACCCAGAGCCTGACGCGGGGCTCGAACTCACGGACCGTGAGATCGTGACCTGGCTGAAGTCGGACGCTTAACCGACTGCGCCACCCAGGCGCCCCGAGAGAGAGAATCTTAAGCAGGCTCCCCACTCACCTGACTGAACCACCCAGGCACCCCTGTATATTTTGTTTTTTTTTTAAAGTGTTCATTGAAATCATTTGCTCATCTTTTTCATCAAGTTGTCTGTCTTACTATTCTTGAGTTGTAAAAATTCTTTATGTATTTTGGAAATAAGTCCTATGTTAGATGTGTGTCCTGCAAGTATTTCCTCCAGTGTGTGGCTCCCCTTTTCATTTTATAGCAGTGGTTTTTTTTTGAATGTACTTAGAGAGAGAGAGAGAGAGAGAGAGAGAGAACTCATATGCAAGTGGGAGAGGGGCAGAGAGAGGGAGAGAGAGAATCCCAAGCAGGCTCCACACCATCCGCACAGGGCCCAACACAAGGCAGGATCTCACAAAGCTTGAGATCATGACCTGAGCAGAAATCAAGAGTTGGACACTGAACCATCTGAGCCATCCAGGTGTTTTTTGAAGAGGAAGAGTTAGTGATTTTGTGCAATTTTAATATATGCATACTTTTATCATAGACTTCATGTGTATGTGTCATTTTAAAGAAATCTTTGTCTAACCCATGATCACAAAGATTTTCTCATATTTTCCTGCAGATGTTTTGTAAGTTTTGGTTTTACCTTGACTCTGATTCATTTCAAATTAACATTTTTTAAGTGGTGTGAAGTAACGTAGAGATTTGTTATTTTCCCTTTTTTGAATTTTTGAATATGGTTACACCATTTGTGGAAAACCGTACCCCTTCCCTGTTGAACGGGATTTACCCCTTGGTTGAGAATGAATTCACTGTGTGAATGTGGTCTTCTGCTCTAAGTTTTAGAATACAAGTGTTCCTCAGTCATTCTAACAAGAAGGTTGGTAGAGTGGACTTTTGAGGACAAAATCCCTTCCCCAGGAAGGCAAAAGGCAATAAAGGACATACTGATTCATAGCTGTTTTGTGAAGTGTCACTGACATTCATGTTTTAATCATTTCAGCCACGTGGTCATTTCTCTGCATGCTACTGACAATCCGTTTTGAAGTTGATTGTAATTTGTGTGTTTTTGTTGTTGTTTGCTGTTGTTACTGCTGGATTTTTTTTTGTTTTTGTTTTACAGATGGATGCTTCTAAAATATAAACCTTAAATTGTAGTATTACATGAAGGTTCAAGTATAGCACCTGGCATATAGTAATAGACTCTAAATAAATATCTGTTGAATGAATGCACATTTAATAGATACAGTTTTAGTTCCGTCATTGCATTTCACCTTGGAACTATTTTTGGTACAGATTTGGGACACCCAAAATTAGGGGTGGAGGCAAAAGAATTGTCATGAAATTCTTATCATTAATTTTCCTTAACTGAAGAAGAATCATTTTGCTTTGTTTCCTTTTTTTAACACCTTATAAATCAACGTTTATTTATTTTTGGGACAGAGAGAGACAGAGCATGAACGGGGGAGGGGCAGAGAGAGAGGGAGACACAGAATCGGAAACAGGCTCCAGGCTCCGGGCCATCAGCCCAGAGCCTGACGCGGGGCTTGAACTCCCGGACCGCAAGATCGTGACCTGGCTGAAGTCGGACGCTTAACCGACGGCGCCACCCAGGCGCCCCCAACACCTTATAAATCAAAATCACCAAAAATACCATACGTTTAAAAAACATTCATAATAAATAATTTTTTCTAAATATTTCTATTCCATTCAAGTCTCCTTAGTTTGGTATTTGAAATGAAATCTGTTTAAGAAATCATACCTGAAATTAAATCTCTTTAATGAAATACAACCTACTACACAGTGTATTTTGACTAATTATTGTCAGTGAATAAAATGATACCATTGTCACCAATATTAAAATGAATTCCACGTCTCTTATGTAAATGAAAACAGTAGGATTATTCAATATTTTTACTCTAACCTAGAAAGTCATTTCACATTTGTGCCTTTTTCTTCTCAGTAAGCAGTTGATATGATCTGGTTTTTTAGAATAAAGTAGATAACTGGGAACTCCTATATTGCTGAATATTCTGTCTCAGTAAAGACAATCTTTTTTCTTATTTTAAGAATTGTTAACAGTGGGGGTGCCTGGGTGGCTCAGTTGGTTAAGTGTCCAACTTCAGCTCAGGTCATGATCTCACGGCTCCTGAGTTCGAGCCCCGCATCGGGCTCTGTGCTGACAGCTCAGAGTCTGGAGGCTGCTTCAGGTTCTGTACCTCCCTCTCGTCTGCCCCTCCTCTGCTCACGCTCACTCTTCCTCTCTCTCTCTCTCTTTCTTTCTCTCAAAAATAAATAAACATTAAGAAATTTTTAAATTAAAAAAAAGAATTGCTAACAATGTATTCTTCCATACCATTCCTGCCTAATTTATCACATTATATTCCAAATATCTGCACTTTTCCTTATTATATTTTCTTTCAGTCTCCTGAGCTCCAAGGTTTTTTGTCTTGTTTTGTGGTTTCTTTTTGTTTTTGGTTTCTTTTGGCATTCATCCCTAATTCCAATTCCTATTATAATCTCACTGATATTATTCCTGTGTGCACCTGAGTGCACACACATATGAGTATACAGCATTTTGCAGCAAGAGAGAACCAACTCATCTAGTTCTAAACTGGTGCACCCTCTCCTCCTTCAAATATCAGCTTTAATGCTAACTCCTCAAAAAACTTTGCTAGAATAAATCTTCCGGTTATTCTGGATCACAGTGACTTAATGACTTTCTCTCTGAAGTTATTCAAATGTGTAATTTTAAAACTGTATGTAATTGTTAGTCTATCTCTTCTAATAAAATATAAGATCCTCAGGCGCCCGGGTGGCTCTGTCTGTTCTGCCTCCAACTTCAGCTAGGGTCCTGATCCCTCAGGTTGTGACTTTGAGCCTTGCATTGGGCTCTCTGCTGTTAGTGCGGAGCTTGCTTTGGATCCTCTGTCTCCCTCTCTCTGCCCCTCCTCTGCTTCACATGAATGCTCTTTCTCTCTCTCTCAAAAATAAATAAACGTTAAAAAAATATAAGTTCCTGAGGGTAGGGACCATTTGTCTTTCCTGCTTTGTGTCCCCATCACATAGAATTGGGCCAAACACATTTAGAGGTGTGTTAAGCATTAATGAAATTAAATTGAAAACAAAGACGTGTAAACTTTCTAAACTTTAGTGTTTTTGTCTAAAAAAAAGAAAGAACAATAGACTCCTCTGAGGATCCAAAGAGATCTCACCTAGAGGCCCTTGGCACCCTAAGACATAGTAAATCCTCCATGTATGAAAGGTCACATACCCTTTTCACTTCTTTACTTCTCTAAGGAAGTAAAAATAATCCAGTGCAAATTCGTGAATGTGTGCTTCTCCTAATTTGACATTTTCCTCTATAAAGAGCAGTCTGCCTGGAGGTCAAAAGTCTCATTCCTTGTATGGAGGAAGGAATATTTCCACTGGAAAATTCTCAAAGACCAACAGGGTGATTTAAGTTTCTTATTCGTGTTCAGTGGGGACAGTTTGCCAGTAACTATTCTGATGATGCCAAAAATAAACTTGTCATTTTGTTAATGTTACTTTGAAGGACATAATTGTAGTAGACTAAAAATATTAACAATGAAAGAAAAGGTTTTAAGAGGTGGAAATCTTACATGTTTTGGAGTAGAATACCTGTTTTAATCATTCTGAAGTTAATGTGAAAGGTATCAGTGTTATTTACTAGTTTGCTTTTCTCCCTTAAGGGTTTTTTTTTCCTCCCTTGATATAACTATCTCAACTCTGTTTTGAAGTAGACGAAATATAAATAAATGCTTAAGAAGATGCCATTGTATGAATGTGGGAAACCTTTCGGAGCCGTGCTTTTGTGGGGAGAGTTTTGCCTCTGTCAAGGCCATGTTTTTCTAGAAAGCACTGAAAAGAGCCATAAGCAATATTATCATTTTAGCCGTTTTCACTATGGGGTCAGTTCAACCAATTGTGCCATTTAGAATGATTGGAATAAATCCTTACCGACAAAAACTGTTCTGTTTACGAGCTGTCATGAATACAACCGACAACTCTATTTTAGAAAAGGACTCATCAGGTCTTTCTTAGGTCATCACAGTATTAACTACAAAACTTGTTAGGTGTATTTGCTTTCTATTGATGTTTTATATTAGGCTGGCTAGTCTCTTATCCCTAATCAATGATACAGCCATCATGTTTTATGTTGGTAAGAAAATAAGTTCATTTAATTTTCGATAAATCTTTGCTTGGGAAACATACATTCAATACAAATTCCAATATAAAAAGAGACATAATTTTAAAGCATATTTAGAGCTTGGGGAACAAGTCACATTATTCCTTAGCAGGATTTTATGTTAGGTAACATTTGGCAAATCCGTAAGAAGGCACAGGTGTTTTGTTCTCTTTTCCCTAAGTGAGCATGATGATATAAATGCAGTATTTAAGGCCACGTTATTCCTATTTAAAGACTATTGGATTTTAAAGTCTCCCTTTGACAAATTTGTTTTTAGTTTTATTTTGAAATGAGGATGAATATTTCATTTTAAAAGGAGTATATTTTGTTTGTAGATTATATGTGTGACCCACAAAGGCTTTGGAATAAGGGATGGGAAGGTGCTTAAAGGTGGTTATGGAACAAGCCAACTATAGCAGGCTTCATACACATGAAATCAACTCCAAATTTGTAATATAATTTCAATACATTTATCAATATATTCATTATCTTATTTATTATTAATGTGTTATATAAATTAATATAATCTAAATACATTTTAAAATATAATTACCAGTAATTATCCATTAATGTGTGTGTATACGTGTGTGTCTATATCACAAAATTATTTCCTAAGAAGTGAAAATATGGTAGTCTGAAATTTGATATTTATTTTTACATAATCTCCTTAATACTGATTTCACATGTTTACCTATGGCAGAATTAGTTTAGAAAGATACATGTGACTGTCTGTGTATATGAATGTGTGTATGTACACAAGCATGCACACATTCATCCATGGGGACTTGAGTGCATGACAGTGAACCAGGTCATCGGACTGGACTTGACCCTCTGGCAGGAGGCAAGGTCAAGTGGACCAGATATTGGCTAACAGTCATGTTTTCCCTGCCATAAACAGTTGCCCCTGGGGCCACATCGGGACTACTACAGCTCGAGCCCCAAATGCAGGCTTTGGCATTGGGAAATGCTAGGAGTTGGGTGTCACAGCCACCGGGCTGCGTGTCACCTGGAACTAGAGCATCTTCAGGATCCAGATACAGAGGGGCTGTGATGTCACAGGAACAAACATGGGATGCAGTCAGCCGCAGGTATTAAGATATGGACCCAGTGACCTATAGTTTTAAAATGTAGGTTTTATTATTATCCAGGTGTGATGAGTTCAACAGATCAGGGGTTGCATGTCACGGAAAAGATACTTACTCATAATTCAGAGAGTTTCGAAGGAGAGGGCCTATTCCACACAGTGCGGGGCCTTACAGGTAGAGGCCAGGATTTGTCAGGAGGCACACGGAGCAGCAGGTAAATGTGGGCAAGAACCTTTGTTGTGGTTTCTGTGGGAAGGAGCAGGGGAGGCAGGGGAAGCAGGTGTAGGATTGGCTACCTTCTAGAATAATGTCAGTGGGCTTTGTGGTGCAGGAACTGCCCTAGGTTGTCTGGTTCACGGCTCTGGGGTGATTGAGGCAAGAGAGTGAGACAGCCTAATAGACGGCAGGCTGTGTGGACCCAGGACTAGTTAATTTTCGCAGGAAAGGCACACTCCAGGGCGAGGCACTGTCTCCAGGAATTGGCTAGTCCTGGGAGCAGTGGTCTCTGTAGGGTCTGAAAGGCCCCAAGATGTCAAAGCATCAGAATTACAGAAAATAAAAAGAACTGATCAATACACCTGCGATACATAATACTCTTGGAAAGAATAACAATAATAATGATAGAAGCTACTATTTTCAAAGATTTTGAGATTTATATTTATTTCTGTATATTTGTAAATTGTTTAATATAATTTTTGTCAAGTTAGCTAACATACACTGTATATGGTGTGCTCTTTGTTTCAATAGTTTCCCATGATTCATCGCTTGCATACAATACCCAGTGCTCATCCCAACAAGTGCCCTCCTCAGTGCCCATCTCCCATTTTCCCCTCTCCCTCTCCATCAACCCTCAGTTTGTTCTCTGTATTTAAGAGTTTCTTATGGTTTGCCTCCCTCTCTGAGATGCAAAATACCATTGATTAAACTTTAAAAAATTTTTTTAACATTTATTTATTTTTGAGACACAGAGAGAAACAGAGCACAAATGGAGGAAGGATAGAGAGAGACAGACAGAATCCAAGTAGGCTTCAGGCTCTGGGCTATTAGCTCAGAGCCTGACACGGGGCTCAAACCCACAAACTGTGAGATCATGACCTGAGCTGAAGTCGGACGTTTAACAGACTTAGCCACCCAGGCACCCCATTGATTAAACTTTTTGTTGTTGACATTAAAATGCATTTGGTACATTATTTTTTAAACATTTCTTGAAAATGTACTTAAAAATAAATATAAAGTATGTTTGGCCTCAAATTCCAATGAATACAAACTGAAAATGAGCTATGCCACCAAATAAAGTGCACCGGCAAGAAACGGGCCCTGCTTTGTAAGACAGTGTAGAAATGTAAGACGTTGAGAAGGGTACTATGGTGGTAACTTCAAAGTTCAAACAAGAAGATGAGTCATGTGAATTCTTTCTTATGTGGAATTTCCAAATGGCCACCAATTTGGATGCCCATTCCTTGAGAACCAACAGATGGCACCAGGAGTTAGTGGAGAAGCGTTATGACTCTAGCTAAGTGAAAAAATTGAAGGTTCCCAGATCCTTGTGCAGCTTGAAGAAACTGGGATGTTCTGAATAGTGTCATTTTTATATACCTACTTAAGCCAAAATGCTTGTACCTTCTGTTTGGAATGTTTATCTAAGTTCCTCTGCCATCATGGAAACAAGTTCAGAAATTTAAAATCTGTTAATTATGACCCACGTTGAGAGTGCAGACAGGCCCTGATCGGCAGAGACCCTTGAGCATGAGATTTAAAAAGCTAAATAATGAAAACAGAGAGGGAGGCAAACCGTAAGAAACTCTTAAATGCAGAGAACAAACTGAGGGTTGATGGGGCTGGGGGTGGGGAAAATGGGTGAGTGGCATTAAGGAGGGCACTTGTTGGGATGAGCACTGGGTGTTTTATGTAAGTGATGAACTCTACTAGGAGGATTCTACTCCTAAAGGAAGATGACACTGTAAATTAACTAACTTGAGAATTGAAAAAAAAAAAAAAAAGCTAAATAATGAATAACACACCAGGACCACAAATCAGCTGTACTTTCAGACTATGGCTAGGACAAGGCAAGGGAAGGGTTGTACACTGAGAATGTATTTTGAATGGTTTTCATTTTTAAGATTCTTAAGTTGTAGTGCTTATAAATACAAGCCATACACCAGGAAACTCCAGACAGAAGATACTGGTTTTTTGAAACAATGACTCTCTTATTAATTTTGCAAGATTCTAACTTGGATTCAAACATCTCCTAAAGCTACGCATATTTACTAACAAGAAGTTGGAGAGAAACATAATATAGTTTTCAGTTAATCAATAATAACTTTACTGAATTTATTTTATTTTTAGCAAAAAAAATAGCTTTTAATTGATAAAATAATGTGCTGATAAAATGAGGGTGCAAATGATGTGAAATATATGTGGGAGGCTCATCCAATTACTAAAGTGCTGCCTGGGTCATAGTTGCAATGTTTCTTTTAACTAGAACAGGCTAGAATGATTTGATTATTAAGAAAACCGATGTGCATTGTGCCACTGATCAAGATTTTTTTTTTTGTTAACAACTCAGATGGTCAGAACATAGAAGGAATGAAAGGCTTCAGGAGTATTTCTACCAAATTACATACATTATCACTGAACTCCACAGTCTATGAGTGTATGTGTGTATATGTATACGTTCATATGTATATGTATGTGTATGTACATATGTATATGTATATGTGTATATATGTGTGTGTACATATGTATATATGTGTGTATATACATATGCATATACAAATGTGTATATGTATATATACATGTATACACGTATATACATATATACACATATATATGTGTATGGTGAATGTGGTATTGTGATGAGGTTTCCTAAAAACAATAAGCAGCATAATGTCAGCGAGGTGTTAAAAAGAGAAGTGACTAAAAATTTCTTCCTTTTTGAATCTAACCATGACCCAAACTAACATGAGGCTATGTATCATGTTATTAATCCTGGTAAGCACGAGTGATGGCACATACTTTTGTGGAAACTTCAGTGTGCTGATTCTGGGTGCTTCTCCTTGACTCCATTATATACGTATAGTAATATCTTTGTAGTCAAAAATTCTTAATTCAGAAATACATCTAGTCCCAAGGGTTTTGTATAAGGGACTTGTCGAGCTGTAATTGATGGAGAGGATGCTTTAACATTTTTCAAATGATGTGAAATGAACATCAAAACCCAAGTACCTGGTGTGGTCAGATATAAATGGGATAAAGAAAACCTGACAGGTTTAAGTAGAGAAGGACAGAGAAAAAGATAAGGGTACAAGGTAGGTGGTTAAATGGCTAAATACGTGCAAAGCAAAGGAGTAAATCTTTTAGCAGACTTAGGAGATAGATTAGCCATCATTTTGTAGTCTATTACTGTAATTACTTAAGTTCCACTGACATCTGTTTTCCCATCCATAAAATGGGGGCAGTGACGTCTCCTCTGCCAGTCTGTGTTGTTTGCATGTGCCCAGGGATAGAACCCTTTGTCTGGGATAATAAATTAGTGATTCTGTGCTCCACCTCCATTTTCTGGGTGCTTCTCCTCGACCCCATTATATATGTATAGTACTATCTTTCTAGTCAAAAATCCATAATTCAGAAATACATGTAGTCCCAATTTACAATGGCCATCAGCATACTCATGATTCTGAGAATCCCATAATGAAGACTCTTGTTCACCTGTGACCCAGTATGTACCAGAATTATTTCCCCAGAACCCTTGTGGAAGCACTGCTCCCTGGCTGCCATTTTGGGAAATGGCTCACAATCTGCAGCACACCCAGGAACTAAGGTCGAGTCATATTTTATTCATATTCATATTCATGTGCTCCTGATCTAAAAAAAAAAGGAACCTAGCATAATAGCTGTGCAATAAATGTTTGTTGTGTTATCACTTGAAAATTATTCTTAACAAAGCATGCATTTCGGTAAACATACTCCATAAATGCTGAATGAATGATGGATGAGCTAAGAAATGGCAGCATAGATGGCAAAAGATGAATCACGTTTAGGGGCTGTGATATAAGCACCCTGTGGGCGTTAGATGGGATGAGAATAAATTGCCACTAGGGATCCAGCTACTGAGAAATGCCCTGGAATGTCTCTGCAGGAGTGAGAAATAATGAAGATGGTGTCACTAGAGGTAAATGAAGGGTCATATTTGATAGACCCTCTTGAACTTGGAAATAAATGTTGGAAGCAAATAAGAGAGAAGAATCAAAGCTAACATCACAGTTTTTAGCCTGGATGACAAGAAGAATGTAATGCTATAAACCAGGATAGGGAAGCTAGAAATAGGAGCATTTGTGTTATGAACATGATTTTTAGTAACCCTTTGGTTATCCATGGAGGTAGTAGATGATTGGAAATGTATTTCTGGGATTTTATAGAAAATTTGGGAAAAGAGGATCAGAAGGCTGATACACATAGATATGCTTGATGATGCTTTGGGGATCGACAAAATTAATGGAAGAAAACGTGTGAAGGAGAATCAGTCCTTGTCGGCAGAACCCAGAAGAATGCCTGTATTTAAAGGGAAGCAAGCAGGGATAAGAAGATTGGCATAAAGAAATAGCACAGAGGCAGAAATTAGGATAGTATTAACATCAAGGCCAAGGTATGTGAACTGTGTCAAGAAGGACGAGTCATCAACAGTCATATACTGCAGATATGAAATTACGAGTCTCAGGAAGACAGCCACACTTGGGAATTAGGAAACCATTAGTCATGTTCAACTAAGCGGCACTGTAGAGTGGCAGTGATAGAAACTTTTTGTGGTGGACTAAGATAGGGATGGATGAAAGGAATAGAGGGACCACTTTGATATGCTTGGCAAAAGTCATAGTGGAATTATTTTGACAACACACACACACACACACACACACACACACACACAACCCCCTGTTACCACCACCTCCCAAAATGATGAAACACAGATTTAGATACTAATGTGTGATGTCCAGCTGTAGTTCATTGAATTCATTGTAAAGTGAGCATTTTTGTAGGGAGAAAAGTGTCCAGTGGAGAGAACGAGATTGGAAATGAAAGGCAAGGTAAGGTTGACTCAGGAAGCGAGGCCCTAGAGGAAGCCATCTGAAATGTGAGCACGAACCCAGGGGGAGGGAGGAAAAAGTCTTGACTGTAGGAGGAAAGGATGGAGGCTGAAGACTCAGATGGATTTTGAAGTATAGGGAAGTAAGAAATTGCTGCTATGAGTTGATCATCATCTGTTGAAAGCAGAGGTGAGTTTGGAGAGGGTAGAGGTTGGGGAGGTGGTTAGGCCTGCTCCTCAAGCCCATCAGAAAGAGTCCCTCCTCAGGGTCTTTGGTAGGCTGGACTTGGCACCTAGGAAGTTCCTCCTGGAGATACCCGCAAAGCTGTCTCCCTCCTCCAGGATCTTGACCCATCCACCACGTGACCCTAGTTCATAGGACAGGAGGTCAGTTGTCTCATTATTAACTTGCACAGCTATTGTATTATCAGATATATTTATTTACAATTTTTTAATGTTTTTTATTCATTTTTGAGAGGGAGAGAGACAGAGCGCCGGCAGGGGAGGGGCAGAGAGAGAGGGGGAAACAGAATCTGAAGCAGGCTCCAGGCTCTGAGCTGGCAGCACAGAGCCCGACGCGAGGCTCGAACTCACAAATCATGAGATCGCAACCTGAGCTGGAGTCGGATGCATAACCAATTGTGTCACCCAGGCGCCCCCCAGATATACTTATTTAAAATGAGTTTATATGACCTACTAAACAGAAAACCAACTAGCAATCAGAACATAATGTTTTCCAGTTACTGTCCTTTCCCCAGCTCATGTGATAGTTTGTGTTATTTGTTAATTTCTCCATGTCTCATTTTTCCTCATTTGGAAAATCAGGGTTTTGAGTAGATTACTTCAAAGATTTACTCCAGTTTGGAATTTTTCATATATATATCTGAGCAATATCTCAGCATTTCTAATTTTGGTATTTAATTTAAAAATTTATAGTCATGTCAAAGTGTCTGTTTGATGAGTAACCTTACATTATTTTTAAAAATATTTTAAATATTAATCCAATTAGGACTAGAAAATTCTTTATATTCATAGAGTGTCTAATTGTTTGGTAAGGGGCTTAGAACACATAATAATAAATATTATCCTTCAGTGTTTAATAGCTGCTGTTATTGTTCCAGTTAAATAAATATATATCTAAACTAGTCTGTTGAATATAACACATATAGTTATACTGTAAGAAGCAGATTCGATCTCTTCTACATTTGTTTAATGCATATGTACATTAAATATACTTGAAATTTTGTTCAGATTCTACTATATGTTCTAGCAAAATGGTGTCAGTAGTGAGAGAAACACATATGTAGTATCATTGCCCATTCAAATAGCTTGTGAATAGTTATATTCATGAGTTCTTACAAAGACCCTCTGAGCCAGGTATCATTACCCTCACTCTAGAGATGAGGAAACTGAGGACAGAGAGGTTACAGAATTTTCCAAGATCACACTGCTATTAGTGCCAGGCCTGGTCTGGCTCCCCGATCTGGACTTTCAACCCCCTGTTACCACCACCCCACAAAATGATGAAACACAGATTTAGATACTTATGTGCTGTATCCAGCCATAGTTCATTGAATTCACTGCTCTTAGAGTATTCAATGTTGTAATAATACCACTATTCATCCATTTTTCCTCGATGGGCATTTGTGTTATTTCTGAGTTTTTGCTATTTTGAACAGTGCTGCCATGAACAGTTCTGTATATGTCTCTGGCTTTACATTTTTCCAAGAGTTTTTCTTCATTATATGTTCAGGAATCAAATTTCATCTTAATAAGGTAATGCCTAATTGTTTTCCAAAATGGCTATCTACATTGTATTCCTGTCAGCCAACAGAAGAGCGTCTGTTGATTCACATGAACTGTATCGCTTGGGGTTCTTAATCTTGGTAGACAGAAGTGGAAATAATTCATTAGGAGAAAGGGAAGCAGTATTTGGTACAGAGGAAAAGTAGACCTTTAGCATCAACAGAACTTTTCTGTGTTTGAAGTCGTGGTCCTACAAACTCGCCGGAAGTCATAGCTCACACGCAATTTTTAACCCTTCCAGACATCATGATATACTTTTGTAAATTAAAGGTAGCTTATTTAATCTGTTGAACATAGTCACTACATAATAGACAGTGTAAATTCACTAAAAAATGTGAGTGGCATGCAAATAATCAGAACTGTAATTGTACACACAGTATGAAGGAGTTTACCGTCAACGTAATTACAGTGTCCTTTACAACAAAAGTATGGGAAAAAGGTACTTCATCAAGCAAGACATTTTCTAAGCTTATCGGCATAGTCAAGCCTTTTCAACTGGCATGCATCTTGTTTTGGTCTTCATAAATGCATGTGTGTTTCAAGTACAACCTGGCGAGCCGCTGTAGATGCCAAGATGAACAAGACTTTCAAAGGATTGATAAATGTACTGAAGTAGAGATGGGGTCTTGTTGGTAGAGAAAGAGATGGGGCAGGTAAAGTGATGAGACCCTGCGTAGTTGACATTAAGCTACAGATAGGCACTGACTATTATGGACACGCAGATTAAGGTCTAACCTAATGCTCGCCCTCCCCAGGCTGGGCAGGATAAGGATGCTGGTGGGAACGAGGTGACGTGACCTAAGACTTCAGAGCCCAGCTCCTTGGGCTGTTTACATATAGTTATCTCTGGGAAATGTGTGCATGCTAGTATCTAATACAGTTCTGAAGCAGTACATTGCCAGAAGGAGAAATATCAAATTAGTACATAAAAATTAAATACAGAACATGTCAGGTGTGGTATTTTTGCATGCCCAGATTGGACCTCAGGTTCCTCTAGAGACTTTGCTCCTAGCAGTACTTTAACTCCATGATTCTGTGTACCATGGTGGTCTTGATATTTTCTTATCATTAGGAAGAAACCACCAGGGTTTGCTTACATTTTTCACAAATGTCATTGAGAAATTTTAATGAGATGGTCTTTAAAAAGATTATTTTAGTTTAAGCTTCAACAAATGGCATAGATAGGCACACACATGCGTACATGTCTACATAATTGTAGGAAGGGAGGAGGGGATCCACACAGGCTACTTCAAACAGGATAATTGCTATGTGAATGCCATGTTGACAAAATAAAAACAATTCCGAAGCAAAATGGATTTTGATTAAGAAAACTTGACATTGGCAAAAATTTATTAGCAAATGTCACAAAGAAGCAGATTGGTACCACCCTCCACGTGTATTTCATTCATAGCATCACTGAATTCAGAGGGGAAGAGGGTGTGTTCAGGAAACAGGCCATACCCAGGATGGAAATCCGGTGACTCTATTAAATATGGCAGTTAATGTAAGTGATTGTCAATTGACCCTTAGAGAAAGCTGAAAATTGTTTGTGTTTGTTTTTGTTTTTAGAAATAGGAAGGACTTTAGTCTTATTAAGCAACAGGACCTTTTTAAAGCCATGCTTTCTATGAATAGTTTCCCTTCACATTCACATTTACTGTATAACGTGTACCTTGAAGGAATCGAAATGTGGATAGCTGAGACTCCGTGTGCCTTGGGATAAATCTGCTTATTTGGGTCATTAGCAGTTTAAATATATTTCAGAGATACTGAATTGTTTAATACTGTTTTTAAAAGATAATTATTTCTTCTGAAAATTTTGGTTTCTATAAAGACAAAATTTCCGATTCAGAAGGCATGAGTAATAATATAACGAAAGATAAGATTCATATTCAAACAAAAAGTTCTTTCAAGTGCTCATTTTGTAAAATCACATCTCTTAATGCCCAAAGTCAAGACCATTAAATGCTAGAACAGAGTGCCCCTTCTCTGGGATTTCAAATTTCCTATCGTGAGTTCTCACATGTATACGCTGTTAGGTCAAAAGCTCTGTATCTCCACCTTTTGTGACTTTCCCTTACAATCTAGGCTTGAAGAATACCTAGTACTGGGATGTCAATCCAAATAAAAAGGATTTTTTTCTTTTAATGTCTGATATTCCTTGATCACTTATTTCTATTGGGAACACAGTGAAGAATATGATACAGTCTTTGCCCTCAAAGAGCTCAGAGTTTGGAGAGGGCTGGCAGTTAGAGATAAATGTCTATCAGACAGTGGAGGGAGAGTCACAGTGGGACATCTGCCTGAGGCAGGTGAGCCTGAGGTGATCCCTTTCTTTGAGAGGAGCAAGGAAAGCTCCTTATTGCAACTGACCCTTGAACTAGACAGGAGCCAGGGTTTGCCAGACTGGCAAGGGGAGTGGTGCTTGTTAAGGGGGTCCGGTGGAAGAAACTGAACCTGTAGAGGATTACAGAGCAGAACTGGGTGTTCTTGTGAGTGATGTGTCATTGAGATGCACTAGATAACTGGGGTCTGTGCGCTGGATAGGGCACAGGAAGACGAACTGGTCGAGGTGTCCACCTCCTCTGTTCCGGGTTTGAGAAGACCTTATCATTGTATCCTGATACTCATTGTATGAAATAGAAGTGTTTTGGGATCGTTGGACATGACAGTCTAGAAAGAAGCCTGGAGACATTTTACGGTGTAACTTAATGAGTTTATTTCAGTAGCATGGCGACAGGCCCATGTGCACAAAGAGATGCACTTTTGCCATATGAAGCTGGTGTTTATATGATTAGTGCTAAAGCAGGAGGGGATGTGCAAGGAGTATTAGACCATAAACATTTTCTTCAAATTTCCACTTTTGCGTGATTTCCACTTTTCTTCAAGTTTCTACTTTCACAAGATTTCTCTGAAACTTATCATTCAGTTTGATATTAACCATTGGTGAGATGTACAGGCAGTCATGAGACCCTTTAAGAATGAAGCACCAAGCACATATTTGATCCTTATGGAAACCATGCAGGCTGTAGGTCAGCCTTCTGGGCTTCAGGCGAAGATCTTTCTGCTTCTATCCCTCATCTTGAAATACATAGACTCCATGACTAAGTGCAGGCTAACAATGATAGTCCTAAATCTTGCTTAAAATGAAACTTTGAAGGTGGTAGAATTGACCAATTTTGCTGTTGGAGAGAATTTTTCTACCAACTGAGACCCTACATTTGTATCCTAACTCTTGGCTTCCAATTCCAATCTACCTCTACTCTATTTGCCGTAAGTGTCTTCTTGTTTCAGCAGACAAAGGAGCTTCCTTTGATAGCTTCTTAAGAGTGTTTTACATAACCACATATGCAGCCAAAGCTCACAAGGCAACAGCATAGCCAAACCTATACTGTGTTATTCATAATGAAAAGTTGAATTTATCATGCTTCTTTGAGATACATAGAACTCTGGATGACCAACTTATCTTTTGCTCCAATTGATTCAGGCATCATTTATAGTGGTAATATTCTATTGCTCAATTGTTATGGAACATCAACTAGAACCCAAAGGGTGTGCTTTAATAAGCAGAGGAAAGAAAGTGCCTTATTGGGAGATGGGTGCCCTGGGCTGAGAGTCAAAATCATGATAGCCCTCCAACATTAAGATTTAGTGACTTATAAATCCAGGAAACTCACTTAACTTCTCTAGGCATGTTTTTCTTTGCTGATATGGGAACGCTGTCGCTCTCCCCAGTGCCTTATGGGGTTATGGCAAATAGCACATCTGATTATCACCAGCTTATCTTTTAAAGTATTTTGGAACGTTCAGCTATTCCTATAAATAAAATTTTCAACATCGTTTCAACTAAACAGTTTGAAATCTTTAGTATTTTGAATCATTTTGATTGTCATTTCCTTAAGATGTTTGTCCTTCCCAACCTAAACAAGGCACTGGGTTTTTGCTTAGGATCTGCATATGAAGGCCATTACTCTCCTTGGGCTGGCTGGGCATTACTCCAGCTCCCCTCCAGTGGAATGGCCTACTGATTTCAGTGTGTGCATTTAGGGAGAACTCAGTGTCTAGGAAGCTAATGTTGAACTTTGTGTCCAGAACTCACCATAAAACTCTTTGTCATCAGCCCTTCTATTGTTATCATAAATCAACATAACAAATACTAGGACTAAAACCAAATTGCTGTCACATAAATCAGTTCTAAATTTCTCCTCATGTTTAAAGGAGGTCATTGTGGAGGTTAAAAGATTCTCAAAGTGATTTTGTTAGGAAGAAATTGTAATGGTAAAAGGTTAACAGAGTCTGGCCAAGTGTAAGAAGTTTACTATGAGTAGGTGGTGAGGTCAAGATCCCAACCCTGAGGGTGAGGGTGGGGGTTTCTCAGGTTCAAGCCTCCCCTTGGAGGTTGTCTTCAAACTTCAGGACACCTGTGTCCAGGCCAGGTTTTGTCTAGACACATCTTCCCGGACTTTTGAAACAGTCATACCTACGACAAGGCATTCCTTCCTCTTATTTCACTGGCCAGTGTTGGGCATTATCAGTGTGTATTAGATCAAAAAATAAGTTTTGAAATTTTGTCCATTATCAGTATGATAAAAGAGACCATTGTTCCCCCAAAAGTTCAAGAAAAGTCATTCTCTTATTAGGGTATCAGTGGGTGATTAATAATTCTTACTCATTTAAAACTGCCATCGTAACAGAGGGTCAACTGAGATCTACTAATTTGGAAAGAAATTCATGCTCTTAAAGAGCACATGTTTTCCCTGTCCTTTAGGGAAAAAAAAATAGCTGTAACCTTAGGTCAGCTGTTCATAATATTCATCAAAAAGGATCAACCCTTCATATTTTGTGAAAAGTAAATAAAAACTAAACCAGAGTGACTTACTGGGGGAGATAAGCAAAAGCAAAACAAAAACAAAACAAAAAACAACAAGATAAAATATAAATAAGCAATACATATAATTTCAGATCATGATCCATGGCATGAAGAAAATAAAACACATGGGGCAATGGCAGGAAGAATGAGCAGGGGACAGCTGGTCAAGAGTAGCTGAGGAGATTTGGGCCACCTGGGTGGCTCAGGCGGTTAAGCATCCAACTTTGGCTCAGGTCATGATCTCAGGGTTCTTGACTTTGAGCACCATGTTGGACTCTGTGCTGGCAGCTCGGAGCCTGGAGCCTGCTTCAGATTCTATGTCTCCCCCTCTCTCTGACCCTCCCTCACTCACACTCTATCTCTATCTGTCTCTCAAAAATTAAACAAAAGCATTAAAAAAAAAACTAAAAAAGAAAATAAGACTAGCTGAGGAGAGCCTTCCCTGGATAAGCATCATTTGTGCTAAGGCTCAGAGGAAGAGTGGGAGGCAGCCGGGTAAGGGTCTGGGAAAAGAATGGTCCAGGCTACTGGAATGGTTTCAGGGGTCTGGGGAAGAAAAATGCCATATGTTTGGAGCCTAGTGAAAAAGAAGGAATAGTGAAAGCAGACCAAGTCAGGGAAGTAGACAGATGCTCTGTGACTGAGATGATGATGATGATGATGGTGATGACGACAACTTCATGGGAAGACCATTGGAACATTCTAAGCAAAGGTTTGAAATGATGTGATTAATAATTGGAAAAACCCTGACTGCTGTGGAAAATAACATTCTGGACGCAGTGGGGGATGGGGCAAGAAGGGAAGGCGGGAAACCAAGAAAGATGCTGTTGCAGAAATGCAAGCTAGAGATGATGGATTAGGTGGCATAAGGGGGGATGATGAGGAGTGGAAGAATTCAAGATATAGATTGCAGGAGAATAGAACCAACAAAAACCCACTGATGTATGCTCATGGGTCATAGGAAAAAGAGACTGGTCCAGAATGTCCAGAATGTCTCCTATGTTTTTGTCCTCAAGGACTAGGTTGGTGATGGTCCCATTTACAGAGATGAGGAAAGGTTGGGAGTGATGGAATGGGGATAATGGGAGAAATAAAAAACACAAAAGCTCTCCTCTGGATGTGTGAACTTAGAGAGAAGTCTGATGAATGAACACCCAGTAGAAATGGGAAGTAGGTAGTTGACTAGATACGTCTAGAGCTCAGTGGGAAGAGCAGAGCTGGAGATGAAAGCATTGGGAATCATCAGCATATAGATGATGTTTAATGCCTTGGGCCTGGGTGCGATAACACTGTATTAATTTTCTCTTTCCAGTCATGTTGTTTTCTGGCTTTTTATGAATCATAGCTTTTCAGACTTTAACGGGACTCTTCATAGCTTCCATTGCTCTGGGTAGGTTCACATTTTATTTAGCATAATACATTAAGCTGGCAGCTTCTATTTCTAGGTTTGTTGCAAATTGTTGATAAAATTCACAAGTGCTAAATTTTATAAGAGTATTTTTTCCTTGGGTTCTTTTTTATGGTTGTTAATGAGCTTGAGAATTTCTTATAATGCATAGTGTCAACTTAAAGCACATTTCTTGCATGGGACCTCATTATGTATAAATTTCTGCTTATAACAGAAGGCATGCTCCTTTTAAAGTTGGAGGGGGTTTGATACCTGCTGTGTTCATAGACATGCAGCCCAAGTTTTAAATTTCTTCCACTGGAGACGTTGACAGTTTGACATTTTTAACAGGTCTAAGTTAAATAAAACAGTATTTAAATAAATACAAAGAATATCTTGGAGAAGTGGGTTCATAGCTAAGACTGTTGAGCATCCTTCTTTCCATAATTTTTCATGGAGGATGAACATTCAAATACTCGTAATTTATGTCAATTGAATGGCAATCAATTTTAGTATCTAATAAAAGAAACTTTAACTCCAAAGTGAATTTATATGTATTTGTTGGTTCTTAAAAAATGGTTAATTAAAATTGTATGATGACTGTTGCAATTATTAGAATGGATCATTTTTCCTTGCCACATTTTCATCTATTTTATTTATTTTGAAATGAGTGGTGATATTATATATGCGAAAGATGGAAACCATACTGTTCGAAACATGTCTGTATAGTTGCCTCAGGTCAATTTCACAATATTATGTGTGTGAATTAGTTAGGGCTGCTCTAATAAAGGACCACAAACTGAGTGGCTTAAACAACAAAATTTATTGTCGCTCAGTTCTGGAGGCTAAAAGTTGAAAATCAAGGTACTGGTTCCTTCTGAGGCTGTGAGAGAGAACCCGTTCTGTGCTCTCCCTTGGCTTCTGGTGGTTTTCCAGCAATCTTTGGTGTCCCCGGCTTGCTCAAGCATGACACTGATTCTTCAGTGATGTTCTCCTGCTGTGCACGTCTCTGTCCAAATTTTACTTTTAATAAGGACAGCAGTCATTCTGGATGAGGGAATACCCTAATGGATTCATTTTAACTTCTTTATGTCTCTAAAGATCCTATCCTCAGTTATGGTCACATTCACATGTTCTGGGGATATAATTCAACCCATAAAAGTATGTAACCCTCTTTCCTTACTAACATTCTTAATTTTCCTTACATGTTGTTAATGTTAATCCTGTAGATGTTCTGACTCTATGTATACTTCTAGCGCTCACGCGTAGCCCCATTTATATGCTCATGACACATTCACAAAGCCAGTTTATATCTTTGATGCTGACCACTTCTCCAAACTTCAAATTTCTGTTTTTACCTGCCTTGTTACCTCCAACTGGATGAATGAGAGATGTCACAGGGTTAAGATGTTCAAAACCAAAGTTTTGTTTTCTATCCCTCTCTTCAAATGCTCTTATGTCATTCTTTCCCATCTCAGTAAATCATCCCTCCATTCCCCTTCTCTGTCCAAAGAGCTGAGTCATCCTGCCATGTCTCTTTTCTTTATTCCCATCTAATATCTGTTCTATTGCTGTATTAGTTTCGTATTGCTGCTGTAACCAATAACAACCTAATAGCTTAAAACAATGCTATTTATCTTGTGTCTCAGAAGTCCAACATAAGGCTCACTGGGCTAAAATCAAGAGAGCTGCACTCCTTTCTGAAGGTCCTGGGGGAGACTGTGCTTCCCAGTTTAAGTTGTTGGCTACATTCAGTTCCATGCAGTCATAGAATTGAGGTTTCCAGTTCTTTCCTAGCTGGTGACCACCAGCCATTCGTAGCATCTGGGTCCACTTGTATTCTTTGGCTCAGGCTCTCTTCCTCCATCCTTGAAGCCAGCAAAGGTGCCTTTGAATCTCTCTGACCTCCTTTTCTGCCTCATCTCTTGCTTTTTCTGCCAGACTCCATGCAGAGAAAATTCTGGCCTTTTAAAAGTTCATGTGATTAAATTGAGCCAATCTGGTTAATCCAGGATAGTCTGTATATTCTTGGGTCAACTCTTGTATAACCTTAACTCCATCTTCAAAGTCCAAGTCCCTTGACAGTAGAACTTAGTTAAATGTTTTACTGAGTAATCAGGGCACAGGAAGTAGGGGAAGGGGGAATTTTTTTTAGAATTCTTCCTGTCACTACAACCATGTCTTGTTAGCTCCATTTCAGGACACTTCTGCTTTTCTTCCTCCACCACTACCACTGTATTCCAGACAGCGATTGCTGTTTCTAGATGTTACCATATATACCTCATTTGTTACCCCACATGTTTTGTATGGATCATCGTTTATCAGATCCAAACAGAATTATTTCTTCATAACTTGTGTTGTTCAAGACACTTTTGCCTTAAATTTAGCATAATACATTAAATTGATCTTTTTAAAAATAATATCTGTCAGAAAATGTTACTCACATCCCTCCAGTGGCTTTTTTTTTAGAATCAAATCCAAACCTTAAAATGGCCTTCAAGTCCCTATTTATTCCTATGAAGGCTAGATCACTTCATCAGACAATTTTATTTCCTGCATAGCACTTATCACCATGAGAAGCCATCTTTTTCATTTATTGTGGATGCTAATAGTCTGTGACTGTCCCCCCTTGTCTATTATCTTCATCTCCTAGATTACATTGACATTGTGGTCATTCTAAATGCTTCTATCTCTGTATGATTTATTTATTTTCTTTTTTTAAATATTTATTTTAATTCTAGTTATTTAACATACACTGCAATATTGGTTTCAGGAGTAGAATTCAGTGATTCGTCACTTATATACAACACCCAGTGCTCATCATAAGAAATGCCCTCCTTAATGCCCATCACCCATTTAGCCCATCCCCCACCAGCCTCCTTCCATCAACCCTCAGTTTGTTCCCTATCATGAAAAGTCTCTTATGGTTTGTTTCTCTCTTTTTCCCCACTCCCCATTTGTGAAACTCCACGTATGAGTGAAATCATGTGATATTTGACTTTCTCTGATTGACTTATTTCACTTAGCATAATACATTCTACCTCCATCCACGTCTTTGCAAATGGCAAGATTTCATTCTTTTTTTTTTAATTTTTTTAAACATTTTTATTTAGTTTTGAGACAGGGAGAGACAGAACATGAACAGGGGAGGGTCAGAGAGAGGGAGGCACAGAATCTGAAACAGGCTCCAGGCTCTGAGCTGTCAGCACAGAGCCCGACATGGGGCTCGAACCCACAGACCGCGAGATCATGACCTGAGCCGAAGTCGGCCGCTTAACTGACTGAGCCACCCAGGCGCCCCAGGATTTCATTCTTTTGATGGCTGAGTAATATTCCATTGTGTATATATACCACATCTTTGGACATTTGGCTTTTTCCAGAGTTTGGCTATTATTGAAAATGCTGCTATAACATGGAGGCTTATGTACCCCTTTGAATCTATGTTTGTATCTTTTTGTATCCCTTTCTGTCTGTTCTGAGAGTGTCACTGTGCTTGGTACCCTCTACTCTGAACAGTGAAAAGAACTTTTCCTCATGAGTTTTTCCCCTAGACACTGTGAGGAATATATTAGGCAAGCCCTCAACCCCCAAAACTTGTAGCTTTAATTTCATATAGTTCTATAACCTTTCATTGAACTAGGGTAAATAAATCTTATTCCAATTTTATAAATAAAGAAACTTCATTCAAGACCAATTAAGTAGCTTCCCCAAGAAAACCTGGTGCTGTAACTCACACTCTGAGCACATGTTCCGGATTCCTTTCTGAATCATACCAGCATTGGCATTTATCCCACAGGTATGCAAATTAATTATTCAACCACTTTTTTCCAAAAGTGGATATAAATCATTTTTGTGTTACTATCTAATGTTTCTCTTTGGCACTTTTATTGCCATCAAATATTAAATTATATGGAGGAGCCTGAAAACGACTGGCAATGTGTGGCAACAAAACTTTTCCAGGGAAACAAGGAAGGGAGGTTGGAAAGAGGAGATGATGCGGAGGCTTCAGTGTTGGCACCTAAGGCTGTTCATTCCTTTTTCTACTTCACTCAGGAGCCTAAGAGGAAGCAGGGGTTCATTTCTTTACTACTTGAGACCCAAACCTGATTGTGGTTTCTACACTTCCCATTATACATTTCCTAATCCCTGGGGGAACGAACGAACGTAGGACTCCAAACTAAAAACAAGGGCTGAATGAAATGGTCATGCAAATCTCCCTGGCGTCCTTCCAATGGTATATTGAGATTATGCATGCCTTGCTTCATTTCCCATTCAGTGTGATAATACTAATGTGACTGTTTTAATGAGATAGTTTCTAGCATTTGGGACCTGGGTGTTTAAATGGATCCAGGTAATATTAGACCATTGGACATGTCTAGAGGTTAGCCCCAAGCTTTCTAGGGGAGAGAGGAGGAACTAAGATTTGAAAAGCCAGAGAATGTCAGAGCAGGGGGCAGGAGAATAAACACTGCATACAGAAGAGGGGAGGAAACTTACAAAATTGGGGCTAACAATCTGCAAGGAAAGATTCAAGGCTTGAGAGCAGACTTGTGCTCTGGCCCACACTCCACCATATACCGGCCCGGGGCCTGCCATGGTCATTCCCATTCTGGAATCTCTCTCACCACAAAGAGGGGACAATAGCAGTTAGTTGCAGTGCTGAAAATTGTTGTTGATGTAAGTATTTTGCATGATGTCTAGGTCATGGTTACCGTCCAACTCATGTTAACAATCAGAACCTTTGTAAATTTCCCAGGCCAACCGCATGGCTGTTGAGACCTGGGGCATGAGTTGCTGCAGCTGAATGCTATATAAATGAAATACTGCCTTTCTTCCAAAATCTGACCCACCGTAAGCCACATTTTAGCAACTGACTTCAATGGTAAAAGAAGAACCAGCCTATGAATCTGAATGCTCACCAAACATGCAAGAGGAAATTTCTGTGTTCTTATTTCTGCCCTCGATGTGAAAGAGTAAATTAGCAAATAACTTTTAAGTTTCAGAATACGATTTAATACTATACATTTATCAATTATAAAGGAAACTGCTAATCAGTCTGTGTACATCACTATAGGAATGAGTAAATTGATTTGTTTAAAAAAAATAAAATTGCAGGGTGCCTGGATAGCTCCATTGGTTGAGCATCTGACTCTTGGTTGCCAGCTCAGGTCATGATCTCATGGTTTGTGAGTTCGAGCCCCATGTCTGCCTCTGTGCTGACAGAGCATAGCCTGCTTGGGATCCTCTCTCTCTCCCTCTCTCTGTGCCCCTCCCCCTTTCTCTCTCTCTCAAAATAAATAAAATTAAAAAAATCAATAAATAAAATTGCTTTTCTAGAAGGAGGAATAAGTACCAGATATTGAGTGTTTCCAAATAATAGTAGAGAGCAACTATGTGAGGGCGGAGATATGTCTATCTACTTAACTGCCTTTCAGAATAGTGCTCAGAACAAAATAGCCATTTAATAACCATTCATTGAATGAATGAAGAATGCCTGAATGCTAAAAAAAAAAAAAAAAAAAAAAAAAAAAAAAAAAAAAAAAAGGACTGCTCAAAGTACTAATTTGTTGGACTATGTAATAGACTTCTCTGCAGTATTTGCCTTTCATAAAGTCAGCCTCTGTCTATTTACATTGCCTTTTACTTTTAGGGAAACCCATCTTCCTAGGTTTTACATTTTACATGAGCGTAACATGATAATCCAGACAAATGTGGGACCTCTGTGATTAGCCATTTACTCTGGACTCCTTTGGGGCCTCCAGTCTGTTTTACTTTTGCTCCCGGTATGTGGCACGATAATCTTGGTTTCTCAGGACCACACTGAGTTTTTTAGGACTCCCAGTGCTGCACATGAAATCCTGACAATAACACCAACAAGGGATAGTAAAATTGAAACCTGTCAGTTACTATAACTATAATATCTAATGTAGACTGTGTTTGTTCCCTGGTGTGGTTCTTGTTAAGTGCATATACTTAGACTGTGTTTTGGAAACTAGAATTGACAACTTTCGTATTGCAAAAGTAGGCAGCCACCTTCTTAATATACTAAATGCAGGTGAAAGTTTGTTCAATGGGTTTATGAAACTATGGCACTTATACTTCTTTGCTCATGGTTAGTTCGTGTTATGTTTTGGAGGTAAAGGCATACAGGGTCAATAGTTTATTTGGTAGTTATTAAGATGCCTCTTGTGAAGTACCCTCTTCCAGATGCTTCTTTACTCTGTTATAGGTTCAAGAATAACCCAGGAAGGCATCTTTCCTTTTAACAAATGGGTAATTTATATTGCATTTACCAAAATATTTTAATAAGTCACCTCACTGTGTCGTAAGGTACTGGATTTACCCCCTCATTGATTGTAGGCTGCCACTGGCACAGGATAATTCTAGAACTATTGCTTCATTCTAGTATTATACATTAATGTTATTAGCTTGAAAAAGGAAAAGCAGCTTGCTAAATTGTTGATTTTGTTGTTGCTGTTGTTGTCGTCGTTAGTATTTAAGGAGAATGTGAAACTGTCTTTTTCAAACCTGAATGTTGTAAGATTATTCTCTAAGTGCCCGCACTGGCGTGGTATGTCAGTCTTCCATCTGGACAGACACTGGGTGAGATGCTCTGGACTCCATGGCCAAAGGGCAATGCCCTGGCTTCTTGCTGCGACTGCCAAGGAGGTGTTTGAATAGTGCTATCGAATGTCATCATGTTTATTATGCATTCTGACACATGTCCATGGGGAACTTGCCTGAAAAGAAATACTCATTTGCGTTGCTTTGGATTCTCAAATCTTCCTGGATGACAAAAATCATGGAGATATTCCTAGTGCCAACGATGAAAAAAAAATCTCTAATATATCTCTACCTATAATTTCCTAATTATGATAATATTAATATAGAAGTGGCAATGCTTAGGTATTGTTATGAACCACTTGCATTGTTAAAATTAAATTATGATGGCATATTTTACAAAAATAGATTTTTAAAAAGAGAAATTATATCATTAATTTCCAGAGGAAGAGAAATTGAATCTCATGGTGCTTTGCATGCCTTTATTATTAAGGGAACTTAATTATCATACCCTTGGAGGAAATCCCTTGCCTGCCAAAGCCTTGGGAACAAAAGAGAGGATGGAAGGGGTCACTTGTTGCCACTTGGCTCAAAACCTTCCAGAGAGTTGGGGGTTGGGGAGAAGGGAGTTGAAGGGGTTCAGGTGAATGTTTTGAAACATAGCACTAAGTACTTCCTTTAATGAACACTACCAAAGTGTATTTTAATAAGTGCCTGAGCACTTTTTTGTAATTAGCTTGGTAACTTAACTTCCCAAATAAGAACTTTGATATAATTTGGCTTTCTGTTATTAAATTCACAATATCGTTCTGGTTTTAGATACTACTATCTAATTGAAAGATTGTTAAGATCAAAAGTGATAATTTATGTAAAACCATTTTGTAAACTATAAGGCAGTAGATGTTTATGTGGTTATCATTATGGTATATTTTCTCATTTAGGAAAGTATGAGTTATTAAAATCTTAATGAGTCGTGAGACGTGAACAAACAAATATTAACAATTAAATCTAATAAAGTGATTTAAATAAATTTACAATGACTAAGGTTTTTCAGACAGACCGAATTAGAATTTGGAGATCTAAATTTTATTTTTTAAGGAGCTGAATTAAATCCGTTCCAATTCTGTATGGCTTATTATGATGCCTCGTCCTGTCGGGGAAATTTTCTGCAGAAGAAAATAAAATTCATATATAGCAATATGCCCTTTTCCATAGTACTGTAAGAAAGACACTGTGGAAATAGAATCTGATAATGCCAATTAGGTCACAAACAGCAAAAAAATGGTGAAAATTATGGTATGGTAAAAAGCAATGGGTGTGCCCGGGTGGCTCAGTCAGTTATGCCTCCAACTCTTGGTTTCGGCTCAGGTCACGATCTCATGGTTTTGCGAGTTTGAGCCCCACGTCAGGCTCTGTGCT
The DNA here is from genome assembly GCF_016509475.1 of Prionailurus bengalensis. Classification (NCBI taxonomy): domain Eukaryota; kingdom Metazoa; phylum Chordata; class Mammalia; order Carnivora; family Felidae; genus Prionailurus; species Prionailurus bengalensis. Next base: position 231,531,683 of record NC_057343.1, read on the forward strand.
GACAGTGCTGAGCCTACTTGGGATTCTCTATGTCTCCCTCTCTGCCCTTCCTGTGCTTGCTCGCTCTCTCTCTCTCTCTCTCTCTCTCTCTCTCTCTCAAAATAGATAAGTAAACATTAAAAGAAAAGAAGCACATTATTTGTGATTCTAGCCTCTCCTGTACTTCTCAGATAATGTGCTGTCTCACAGTATGTGCATGTGAAAGTATGTACTCATGTTCTTGTTCATACATACATTGATACAGATACATATTCACATGTGCCTCTGTCAGTCTTTGTTTCAGAGATGAGATATTCCATAATACTTCTGCATAGTGTATTACTCTAGAGAAATGTCCTTGCCAAGCACTTTATGCAAGTCGAATGGTAGTATTTTTTAGATTCAGAACTCTTAATGTTCTTTTCATTTACTTCAGCTATTTATCTGCGAGCTTTCAATCTCACCAGGAGACAGGCGTTCATGGATGCCTTCACAGTGTTGTTCCTGTTGCATTTTTATCACCAATACTCTCATTACCTTCGACTTCTGTGCTATTACTGCTGAGTTAATTGCTGACATTTCCTTCCAGATCAAACCTTTCATTACCAACATCATTGTCTGGAAATGTTCTGCCCAATAATTTTTAAACACAATTTCCTGTGCCAGTATTCATTTTAAAAGATATGCCCGTGTATTGGTTCAACTGATGCATATTTTGTTTCAAGTTGGGAAAATAAAATAGTGTATTTAATACATCTGTAGAAGATATTCAGTACTTTTATACATCGGCAGATTTTTTTTTTTATATATAGTTTCAGGGTTTCTCAAACATTGCTTAGAATTTAGGTGACAGCAAATGTTTTTTACATGCTGATTAAAAACACACACATACACATACACATACACACACAACAACAACAACAACAACAACAACGTGCCCACATACTGATATTTTAATGTAGGTAGTAATCCTCTAAGTCGATAAGTACTTCAGTGATTATTTTGGACATCCAGCAATTCCAGATGAGGAAAACGTAGATGGTAGATAGAGAATTGGAAGTTGGAGTTACATATTTCAATGACAGGTCATTTTCTCCAGATTTGTATTCACATCTGTGCTTCAGAATTAGATAACCAACATTTATGGTCCCAGGTTTTGAGATTTCCGGAAAGTGGGTACATTGATGCATTTTTGAGCGACCTTGAAACTTTGGAGTTCCTTAGCATGCACTTGAGGTATCAGTTTGATGGCAAAAGAATGTCATCAGAATATCAGGAGAAAGTTGTACCTTTGAGATCCCCAGGTGTACAGTGAGTCTCAATTAGTTGGATAGCCGTGTCTGGGTGCCATTTGTCAACACGAAAATAATAAACCCTTTGCCCTAAGAACCCTAGTGGAAAGGCTAAACAATATTTCATTTGTCCCTTTTCCATTGCCCGGATTCATCACTGAATTGTACTCCCAGGCATAAATCTCACCTTTGATACACACTGACCTCATAGATAAGTAGAACTTACAGTCATTTTGGATTTTAGGAACTAGTGGAAATAAAACAAAAAACCAGAAAAAAAATCCTTTTGACAGCCATACATATGACCTTTTGGGGAAAAAGGTTTATTTGGTAAAAACTACTGCTTCCAAGTTCAAGATTTCATATGCAGGGGAGAATGAAAAATCCAAAAGTTAGTACACTTAAAACCTGTTGATTCCTACAAAAAAGTTCTAGAAGACACAAACTTCCCAAAAGATGAATTAGAAATAAAATGCCTCTTTGAGATAAAATTTTCTCTGATAGTTAACTTTTCTTTTTTAAAACTATTTCTTTCAGTTTTCTAGGAAATGGCACTGTGTTCTAATGATCTACCAAATCAGCTTGTCCCATACATTTTGTGGCTACAGGCACTATACTTACTTTGGATGTTTATGAGCCAGTCCTTAATGATTATTAACTTGCAGTTACTGGTAAAATGTTTTGGTTATGTCTTGTACTTCTCGTAAATTATCATGGTGACTTAAAATATGTTTCTTCACCTCTTGGTCTTCAATTCATGTGTTAAAAGGCTGTAGGTAAAAGATAATTCCTCTCTCTTCTCAACTGGTAAACCTGCCTATCGGAGTCCTATTAAAGGGAGAAGTGATATGTGTTTCCTGTTATTTAAGGAACTACAACTAAATCCTTCAAATGTTAGCAAATAAAGAACTTTTAAATGTCTATATACAATATCAACCTTAATGACCTTTACAATGATAGACAAAACCATAGTTGACAAAGGATTACTTAGTAGGTGGACTAGATTGGGGACAGTTCTGGGATGCTGGCTCCCTTAGGAATCTGGCTGATTGGGGGGGGACTGGGATTTCTCATTAGAATTTCCTTCGTGGGGAGTAAGGTGTGGATAATCTGATCCTTCATTGCTCTACAAACCCCTTAAGAACATGATGGCACTGTGGCTTTTAAGCATGACTCCAGAAGACAAACTTAAAACCTTGTAAATGATTATAGGGATCTCCAGTGGGTAAGAACATGAGTTCTGAAGTTAAACTGCTCCCGTGGAAATACAGGTTCTATTACGTAAAATCTCTGTGATTTGGGGCACATTACTTAATCTCTCTGAATCTTTTTCCTCATCTTTAAAATGAGGTAGTAACTTGCTCCATTCGACTGGATGCAGAAACCATGTACCGTTCCACTCCTACTTAAGCTGCTTTTTTGTAAACAAAAAAGCAAGCTATTCCTTACCACGTGAGGATATGGACAAAGGCAGTTTCAGGGGTGTGGGAAGTGAGTTCTTGTTATCCTGTGGTGAGTTCCTTACCCGGTAAAATGCCAGCTCTTCTTATTCTCATTGTTATTTGTTTAATATTCCACAGCCCAGAGTGCTCGGTTGCAAATTAAGGGAAACATTATTAGAGGCCAAATTTTGAACCTAGGGCAAGAACGAGAGAACATAGCATAAACCTACGGAGGTAAATAAGCCTCAGTTTTTCATCCAGTCCATCTGATGACCTGAGAGGCTTTGAAAATGCCAAGCAATCACTTCATTCCAGATGGGCCGTACTTATAAAGGAGCAACCTCAGGATTTAGGAGCTTTAGAGAACTGTAAACAAAGCTTATAGACATCCTAACAAACGCTTATTTCAAAAATGTGGTATCAATTCTAGAACCAGCTGCAGTTGTATCATTCGGTCAGGGCCTCCATTTATTAGATAACAGTGTTTGGGCAATGTTCAGAAATAGAGACATATTCAAAACATATTGTAGAAAAGTCTTCAAAATTCTCAAAAGAGAGTGTATTATTTCAATAGATGATATGGTACTTGATGTGGGAAACAAAGGCAGGAGGAAGTATAGATAAAATTAAATTTGCTTGGGGCGCCTGGGTGGCGCAGTCGGTTAAGCGTCCGACTTCAGCCAGGTCACGATCTTGCGGTCCGTGAGTTCGAGCCCCGCGTCAGGCTCTGGGCTGATGGCTCAGAGCCTGGAGCCTGTTTCCGATTCTGTGTCTCCTTCTCTCTCTGCCCCTCCCCCGTTCATGCTCTGTCTCTCTCTGTCCCAAAAAAAAATAAATAAACGTTGAAAAAAAAATTTTTTTAAAAAAAATTAAATTTGCTTATAACCTGCAAATTGGGAGAGTAGAACATTTCTCCAGGAGCTCAGCACAATCTTAATATTCATGTTTTGCTAGAGGGAAAAACAACCTTAGCTTGACCATAGCTAGGCCTCCACTATCCCAGGAGTCTTTTTAAGCATATGATATTGCTTTTGGAAACTTCCCCTTGCCTTTACCCCCCCCAACTCCCAACTGTATAATCAGTCACTGTTCCCAATCCAGGGGCAGCTCTTTCTGCCCAGGGGTCCTGGCCCCATGCTTCAGTAAAATCACCTTTCTGCACCAAAGACATCCCAAGAATTCTTTCTTGGCCTTCGGCTCCGGACCCCACCGCCTCCAAACCCCATCAGCACCGATCCTATTGTGATTCACATTTGTTTAATATACACATCTGTTTAGTAATATCTGTTACCATATCTGCAGGCAAAGTCCTTTCAGGAAAGATCAGATTGGACTTGGCTTTGGCCAGCTTCCTACACTACTCCATCCACATCCAGCCCCACCACAGGACAAAGAACAAGTTTCGAGATTGTTCTTAGGCAGTCATGATGAAATGGAACATAAAGCATACTACAATTCATGAAAGATTGCTGACCAAATACTTTTTAAATTTTTTGTGTGTTTATTTATTTTTGAGAGAGGAGCAGAGAGAGAGAGGGAGACACAGAATCCGAAGCAGCCTCCAGGCTCTGAGTATCAGCACAGAGCCCAACACGGGGCTCAAACCTACCAACCGTGACATCATGACCTGAGCCGAAGTCAGATGCTCAACCGACTGAGCCACCCAGGCGCCTCTATTCTTAAGTAATCTTCACACCCAGTGTGGGGCTCAAACCTACAACCCTGAGATCAAGAGTCACATGCTTTACCAGCTGAGCCACCCAGGTGCCCCTAACCAAATATTTAAATGCTGCTCTCAGTTTAAAAAATGCTTACAAGCAAGCAAAAGTACAAAGAGGGCACTAGCATCCGAGAATTACAGGGATGCTCATCATCTTGAGCCTTTTGGTCCTTGTTTAATCCCCATCACCATGAGAGTGCACCGCTGGCCTTTGTATCTTAGCTTTCCAAGATACAAGTTAAATCTTAAGTTAGAGGACGGAATGTTCCAGGCTAAATGTAAGAAAGTGTGCCAATACCCAGGGAGAATATATCCTATGGAGGAAATTATACCAGAATATTTATGTAATTCTGATGTGATATATTGAAATGTATAGTTTCAAGTATTTACTTGTTTGTTTTAAACGTGCCCCTCCAATTTCTTTGAAACTTAGTATTTTTTTTTTGTAAAGAATTATTTTTAAAGTAGTCTCTTTGGGTAATGTTGTAGCCAAACACATTGTGGGAAGAACTTAAAATGCTTAGTCATGCGCGTTTTCTTGTTGGTATTCCTCAGGCACCTCAGCCTAGGGCAATGACGTAATACCCAAGTCGGCCCAAGAAACAGGGGCCACTCTGTTTTGACAGAGTATTATTCATGATCACCACTTTACATAAATGTTAAAGAATATGAGATAAAGACGGAAGCTAATTATGCAAAAAATTGAAACAAATGCTACTCTTAATACTGGGAGATGAAGATAGGATACTCTTAGTAGTCAGATAAATTGAATTATTTGTTAGAAGATAATGTCTGAAATATGTGCTTGAGATATGGTAAAGGATAAAATATGGTAGACATTGTCCATTCAACCATAAAGAAATTCTCCTTTGTCATTTAAAATGTTGCATTCTGCAGAGGTGTGTGTGTGTGTGTGTGTGTGTGTGTGTGTGTGTGTGTCAGAGAAAGAGACAGGCTGCTTTAAAAATAGGAACTCTGCATTTAAAAACGAGAATTCTGTGTTATTATTAATATTACTTGGAAAATGCATATATTCATGATAAAACTGGTACACTGTGGCATTTTAGAAGTATTCCATAGAACAGATGTGTTTCTACCTCTTATTAATTAATGCGTTAAAAAAATCATGTTCTAAATTCACTCTCTTGGAGTCATTGCAGTCATGCATTCGGTAACTGGGGATTCCTGACTTCCAGCCTTGTTTATGCCCAAAACATTAATTCATATGAACTTCATGGATTGATAATTGACAGCATTAGGAATGCCAAGGGGTTTGCTGAACCTTTATCGGATGGTCAACTGCACATCCTATTTGAGAAACCAAGAGTGCTTTGAATACAGTGAAATTAATTTCATGCCAGGGTAGAGCGCTGTCCCTGCAATCCTCTGGTCTTAATCTCTCATTCCATGAGCTTTAACTTAAAGCGGACAGTGAAGGAAGGCATGTGATTTGCCCAGTATAAAAGGTCCCAAATAAGAGGTTTATATCCCGGTAGGGCAAATAATCACCAAAATGTACTTTATTAATGGGATTTATTATATGTAGCCTACATTTCTAGTTACAGAGTTCAGGTTTACGCTGATTGGCGTTCAAGAGCTAGTGTGTGATCTCATGCATTTCCAGCCTCTTAGTACTGAGTGTCCTATTTCTGAGTGTGCCTGACACCAGGTAGTGACATTTGAGCAGCAGCAGGCAGCACGGGGTTCAGTTTTGTCCAAGTAGCTGTCACTACCAGGGCCCTAGGCAAAAGTCCAGCATTGTTTGTGTCACTGGCTTCCTCTTTTCTCTTCTTCTTTCCCCCAACGCTAACATGTCCTGCGATCCATCCTGGCCATGGGCAGCAGAGATAACCACAGACTACAAATGAAAAGCTGAGCTGGCCCCAAAAATATTACTCCTTGCAACTATTTAATTGCAAAAGAATCTTTGTGCTAAAGTTTCACCATGCCCTTTGAAAGGCAGACTCAGTAATTTGGCTGTCATTCATTTGTAATTTTATACCTTAGAGTCCGGAGGGATAGTAAATAGAATTACAGCGTTTTATCCTGGAATGCTGGTTCTGAGGGGAAAAAAAAAAAAAAGCCAAAATTTCAGGAAAGAACCAAGTTAAAAAAAAACTCATTTAAAGATTTTTCTACTAAAAGTATACAACTATTCATATTACACTTACTTGGAAATCACTACAAAGTCTTCACTTGTTTGTAATGTTAAAGCTTTCCTGTATTAATTAGTGCTGCTTATTCTTTTATCGTGCTGTCAGAGTTAGTGGGTAAAAGTGGCCAGAACATTAAAATGCAGTTTCTTTCTTTTGTCAGATCATTTGTCCAGTAGAACACAACATAGTGAATTATTTTTAAATTGATGATACCACACCAAATAGTGATCCCTTCATTCTTTAGTCCTACTTCTAAGACTTAAAAGCCTTTTATTTTCATTTAAAATAACTTGGTAAGCTGAATTTAAAATGGTTTTTTTCTCATTTTTTTTGTTTTTTTTTTTTTTTTTTTTTTTTTTTTTTAGAAAATCAGGAACATTCGTAGCTACATAATGTACATGTTTTCATTCATGCCTGACATCTAGGATTGGAAATCATTTAGGACTTTATTTTTTTAAGAATAGTATACATACAGAAAAGTGGATACACCATGAAATACAGCTTGGTCAAGATCATGTGTCTAAGACTCAGCCATACACTGCGTTTGGTTATCGGTTTATTTATTTATTTATTTTGCTGAAAAGAATTTCCTTGTGCACAGATGTCATACTACATTTCTTCTTGTTCCTGGGCGTGTCGGTAGTGTCCAGGTGGGGCTGATAGGAATATTGCTGGGAGGAGCATCCTGATAGATGTTTCTGGTGTACCTGTGTGCACCTTTCTGTGGAGTGTATTCCTGGAAGTAGAATTTCAGAGACCTCGAGGGATGTCCTGAAGGGCTGTAGAAGAGATGGAAAAACACCAAATTACTCTTAGCATTTTACAATTCCACTCAGTCTGTGAAAGTTCTGCTAACACCCAGTAGTTTTCAGTATTTGATATTTTGTCTCTTTTTTTATTATTATTTTAACCATTCTCATGGTTATTCTCATGAGTATGTACTGGCATCCCTTGGAAGTCATAAATTTGCGTGGCACTAATGAGTAATAAAGTTGATCATCCCCTTTCTGTACTGCCCATGTGGACAGCCCCTTTCGTGAAGTGCTTGTTTAGGTATTTTGACCTTTCTTTTGTATTGGGTCACTTATCTTTTTGTATTAGTCTGCATTTGGAGAGTTTTGTTGATGATATAGATATACTTACATACACAGACACACATAAAGAATGAGAATATCTTTTTCCACTAGCTGCCCTGTCACTTTCTCAGTGGTGTCTTGATAAACAGGATTTCCCGATTTCAAAATGGCCCAATTTATACCTCTGTAATTCCTTCCATGGTTCGCCCTTTTTGCATCCTACTTAAGAGAGCCATGGTTCCTGTAAGATCCTGTTTGTGTCCTATATTTTACTCTCAAAGCTTTATTGTTTAATCCTTCACATCTAGCCTGAGGCTCCGTGGGAACCGATTTTTGTGTAGTTTTTTAGATGGAGTCGTCGTGCATTTTTTCACCATGTAGATACCCAGGTGAAAGCACCATCTCACCAGTATGTGGCAAGGGCATGATTCTCATAAATTACATATAAGCCTGGTTTGGTGTCATAATTCTCTCCTGATCCACTGTTCTGTCTTTGTCTCTTCTTATATGGATGCAATATGGTCTTAATTTCTGCCCCTTTGTAAAGTGCCCTCTTATCTGTAGGTTCAGTGTATTGATCTGTTTCTTTCCTTCAAGACCCCTTGTATGTCTTGACCGTTTGCAATGTCATATAAATTTTAGAATCCACTATCCATTGTCTCAGCCTCTCCCACCCCTGGAGGAAAAAAAAAAAAAGCATGCTGAGGTTTGAATTGGAATACTGTTAAACCTGTCAATTAATCCAAAGAGATTGAAATCTTTACAATATTAAATCAGCCAAGCATAAGCATGATATTTCCCTGTAAAACCATTATTTGGGTCTGCTTTAATTTCAGGAGTGACGTGGAAGTGGTTAGTGAGGAGGTCTTATATCACCTTCACAGATTTATCCCCAGGTATTGGATGTTTTCCTATATTTTTTGTAAATGTTACTATTGTTGTAATTTCTTTATTGACAATATACAGGAAGAAAATGGATGTTTTTGTATATTGGCTTTGTGTTTTCACTTTATCCCAGAAGACCTCCAGTACAATTTGTTTTTAAGTTTATTTTTTTATTTTGAGAGGAAGAATGTGTGTGCGTGCTTGGGGGAGGGGCAGAGAGAGATGGAGAGAGAGAATCCCAAGCAGGCCCTGGATGATCTGGGCAGAGCCACACCCAGGACCACTCGTACAATGTTAAGTAGAAGTAATGATAGTGAATACCACATCGTTCATCTCTTAAGGACGAGTTTGCAATATTTAAATCTGTAATTTTTAGGCAGTTTTTTTTTTTTCATTATCAAATTGAAGGGATTCCTCCATATGCCTAGTTTGCAAAGATTGCTTTTTAAATTGTGAATTACTGTTGGAGTTTGTGAAAAACACACATTTATGCCTTTCTAGGATTTAGGTTAAGTTATTAATTATGGATGTTCCACAATGTTTAGTTTATTCTATTTCTTTTCTGGAAAAAGCAAAATCAACCAAAAATGCAATAAATTAGTAATACAGTTCCATTTACAGTAACACTCAGAAGAGAATTGGCCACAAACTCCTAAAAAGAAGGTACACAGAATGTAGATATCACTTTTAAGATACCATACATTGAACCAATCTTATTTAAAAAAAAGTAAAGAGGGGTGCCTGTGTGGCTCAATGTGTTGAGTATCTGACTCTTGCTTTTGACCCAGGTCATAATCTCATGGTTTGTGGGATCAAACCCTGTGTTGGGCTCCATGCTGACAGTGCAGGGCCAGCTTGAGATTCTTTCTCTCTCTCTCTCTCTCTCTTTCTTTCTCCCTCTCTCCCTTCCTCTCTCTGACACTCCCCCACTCTCACTGTCTTTGTGTCTCTTAAAATAAATAAACATGAAAGAAGAGAAAGAAAGAAAGAAAGAAAGAAAGAAAGAAAGAAAGAAAGAAAGAAAAAGAAAGGGCAAGAAAGAGAAAAAGGACTGAATTATGGAAGAGAGGGAGGGAAAAAGGGAAGGAAGGAAGAAGCAATGGCCATGATTCAGTGTCCTTCACTGGAACACTGAGCTCTGCAGACAAGAGGAGACACAGAGAAACAGGAAGCCCTGTGGAGGACAAACTCCCATAAGAGAGAATATTGTTGAAATGGGGGATGTTACAAGAACTGCATGTTTAACTTGTTTTTTTTCTTCATTTATATTTAGCGCCCCCCTCCTTATCCTCAATCTATGAAGCAAAAGCCAAGTCCAGGTGAAGTTGCTGGAATTATCAAAGAAATAATAAATTGAAGGGTTTAAATATAAGACAGTGGATTGACATTATCACACACACACAAAAGATAAACAAAGAAATCAGAAAGAGAAGAAAGTAACATAACAGTAATATACAAAATGAAAAGAGAGTATAACTCCAGAAAAATTAAATTACCTACAAGTAATGTAAAAGAACATTAGCCATATTCTTTCTTATAGTCTAAAGGAGGTTAGAATCATAAAAAAATATATATGGAATTGAAGAAATGACAAGACTAAGAAGTCATGAAAGGAATAATGAGAGTAGGCAGCGCTCATGGAAAAACAAGAAAATGTAAAGCCATTATGTAAATGAAACCACATTTAAATCATTAGGAGGCATAAATATTGCAGAAATAAAGAGGACTGCTATGAGGAAATAAAACAGAGAGGAAAAAAGGCAATAAAAGCAGCAAAAAAGGTGATAGATATGGAAGAGAGAAAACTGGGAACTAACATGTGGGTGGAAGTTGTTCTCTCCCAGGAGAACTCTTTTCTTTTCTTTTTTTTTTTTTTTAATTTTTTTTAACGTTTATTTATTTTTGAGACAGAGCGAGACAGAGCATGAACAGGGGAGGAGCAGAGAGAGAGGGAGACACAGAATCTGAAACAGGCTCCAGGCCCTGAGCTGTCAGCACAGAGCCCGATGCCGGGCTCGAACTCACAGACTGTGAGATCATGACCTGAGCCGAAGTCAGATGCTTAGCCGACCAAGCCACCCAGGCGCCCCAGGAGAACTCTTTTCTTAAAAGAGAGTACTGTTAGCCTACTCTTTAATTCTCTAGTTTTCAGTGTGAGGTTATCTGAATGATGTATTCACAAAATTTGTATAGCCGTCTAAGTAGGGCCATGAGTTGTGCAACTCAGGAGGCATCCTCATGGAAAATGAAGGTGAACTGTGCTTCTGGAGGCACCAGGAACACCCAGTTCTGGGAGATCTATGCCCCCAGGAGATATAGATATTTGCCTATGTTGCAGGCAACAGAAAATCTTACCAAAAATGCTCTGACAGAAAACACTAGCATCCATGAGTCAATCTTGCAAATTGTCTTAAAGACAACGTAGAGTCAATCAAGACTTAGATCAAGATGCATGATTTAGGTCTTAGACATACACTATATTAAAGGAGAGTGGTGTGGGGTGGGTGGGGGATAAGAATGGCCCTTTATAAAGTAGGTACTGGGGCATCTGAGTGTCTCAATTGGTTAAGTGTCCAACTTCAGCTCAGGTCATGATCATGTGGTTCATGAGTTCAAGCCCCTCATTGGGTTCTGTGCCGACAGCTCAGAGGCTGCTTGGTATTCTCTGTCTCTTCCTCTCTCTCTGCTAGTCGCCAACACATGCACGCATTTTCTCTCTCTCTCAAAATAAATAAATAAACTAAAAAAATAAAAATAAAAGTAGGTTCTTTTTGAATTTTCATCTAAAAAGCTTGTACTATTTTAAAAATAATCAAGACCTAGTTTTTAAAAGTCACCTTGTTTAGCTCTATTTGAGCTAACACTAAATATGATACTTTCTTTCCAACATCAAGTATTATCCTAACAATTATAGTCGTATATTGTTTTAGAATTGAAGAAAGTATTTCCTCAATAAGATAACATCTTATTAATATGGTAACCTCATTACATTGGGGTGCTATCTCTGTTGTACATAACCTGCCCTAGGTCATCTAATTACAACATGTGGACATGGGGTCCCTTGGCCACACAGCTGATAAAAAGTACTTAAAATACTTGGAAGTCACACCCAAACTAGAATCAAGTAAGACTCAGAACTGAGTTTTCTGAGGTACTACGATGGCTGGGAATGGGTAGGGGTGGATATAAGCATATAAAATTTAGCGTTAAAGTCAAGCATCTAGACAGGTTCTCTTTGCTGTAAGTCTTCGGGTTTGTTAGTTTCCCATATTTTATATTTCTTTTGAATTACAATCTCATTTCAAAAATAAAATAATTTAAATAAACTTATGTTTTTTCAAAGTGTCCATTTCTAAATCCAAACTAGACCCCAGCTTTGAATATGAACTCTAAGCAATCTTGAATCTACCTCTTGCCTTTGAATTCACCAAGGAAACAAAGTCTAGATTCAGTCTGAGACTAATTTTATGATTCTGTGGGTTTTTCTTTCTTTTTTTTTTTTCTTTTTTTGTCAAAATGTTGAGATACAGATCGCTAAGGATCCAGATACAGATTTAGGGTAAAGAAATGAAAGATCCGAAAACTAGAATTTGCTAGGCAGGCTAGTGGGAGGGTCCTTTTGTGATGAAATGTTGCATAAATAATGCCGATGGGGGTCTAAATTCACTGTTGCCATGGAGACCTTTGTGCCTGGCTGAACTCAATTCTTTTCTCTTTTAAGACTGCTACCACTAGGCTTGTGGTGTCTCTGATGCCTCTTTGCTTTGCTTTCTCTTAAACTGTTGGCGAGTGAAAGAAGAAATTAAACTATGATAATTTGGCATCCTGACTTTTGCGAGACTGTTCTTCCACTCCATTCGTGATTTTTGAGCTCCTCTGGGGTTCCTTTTAGCCCTGGCTCGGGGAGGGAGGAGCAGGTGCAGAAACGGCTGAAACCCCCGAACGCTGCCTGGAAAGAGGGAAAAGTAACCCCTCATCTTTGTGATTAGGCGACTTGTTGGCCTCGGCTACAGTTTTGAAGTATTTAAGGACCATTTGTTTCCAAAGGTAAAAGAGAAGAAAAAGTGAAAATGGAACGTATTTGTTTTTTAAATGCTTTCATTATTAATGTTGTTTGTGTGATGATTTTTAGCTAAAGTTGTAAAACTGTAGGTTGAGAGTTACGTGTAGAGAACACAGGTACAATTGATCTCCGGCCTCACAGTTGTCAGTTTATTCAGAGTATTAATGTTGAAATTGTAAATGCCAAATAACCGAATTAAACAGAACGCAGTTGTAAGGACCCATGTGCCATTTTTCTATCTGTGAACCATTATAACTGCTTCATGACTGCATTTGGTAAAACTTGGTATGTCGTAAATACATCCCTTAGATTTCATGAAAGTTATGATTATCCGTGTAAATGCCAGTTTAAGTAATTAAAAGTTGGCTTGGAAATTGTGGGCTGTCGATCCCCCCCCCCAACTTTGGCACACAATTAAATAAAGAGCCTCACTCAGAAAGAAATTAATCATTGAGAGTAAGGGCATAAAAATCGCACAACCAGTGCCAGTGTGTCAAGTAACTAAAAATTCAGTGTATTGGACAGCTAACTTGTTGCATTGCATTGCCTTTCTCAGCAGAGCGTGTTCAGTTCTCAGTGATGAGCTTTGCGTTAGAACTAGAATGCAATAATTGCATGTTTTGATCATTCTAAATGGTGTAAACAGGATGCTCAAATCCCATAATTATAGAAAACCTTTACCGTCCAAGTATTTCCAGATTGCTTTTATCCACATAACTCAGTGAGAGAATCATTGACCAAAATTTACAGGGACTTCGTAGGTTTCACGTATGTAGCCACCAGAGTTTAGAATATATTTGTATACTCAACAGGTTAAAGAGACAAATCAATTTAGGAAAGCTGGGGATTTAACGGTGGGGTGTCGCTGGGGTGACAGTCTGTGAGAATTATATGTTAAATTGCTATATATTTGTGAGATAGGTGCTCGCTGGAGAATTCTAAGTGAAATACCATGATGACTCAAAGTCTTTAGGTTTTTATCTTTCGTGTTTTCAGCTGGATGGTAATAGCAAAAGAGAAGAACGATTTCCAACTTAATTGTGACAATCACAAGATAGAATTTCTACTTGATTAATATTTTTGAAATTTGAGTGACTTTGTAACTCAGATACTGAGGGCGAATAATAACCAAGTTGATATAAAGAAATTAGTTCTTTTTAATCAGGAGCATGTTAGGGCACATGTTTTAGTATGTTAATTGACTAGCGTGGGTATGTTTTATTTTAAAGAAGCTAACAAAGGAAGGCTTGAATATACTCTGGAGATACCTCTCAGTAAATATTTCATTTCGATTCATTAAAGTTAAAAGTTTATTTGGATCATATGAAAGCTAAGAAACCTTTTTTCACTTTGGGGGAATGGGTCTAAACCTATTAATGGTTTCAAAGGTATCCACTGAGAATTGCTACTTAAAACTTTGACCTTTGAAAAGAGTTTTTCATGCATTGACCATCATTTAATAATACAGCCTAAATGTAAACTCAAATGATCAAGCCTAAATATAAAGCTTCACTTCGGGAATGTAGTGTCTAGGCACTCACACTTTGTGGAACACCAATGTCATGGGTTCAAGTGGCATTAAGTCTTCAAGCTGTGGGCACAGTATAGGCGTGTGACCCAAATAGTTTTTTAAACAAATAACAACTTAACTAACTACATGGTATAATTGCCTATTACCTCACACTGCTGAATATAAATATTGTATATGGGAAGAAAATTTAAACTATTTTTAAATTTGTTTTTTTTTAATCCAGCTATTTAAATGCTGTGAATGCATCAGACAACATACTAAATAGGGTCCTTCAGATTTTGAAGATCCTCAAACGCCAAGTTGCACAATCTTTCCTGGAGTATTTTACTGTGAAGTTTTATGCAAACAGTTAAGAATAGTTTTAATTGTTTAATATTTATAATTTAATATTATATATATATATATATATATTTTTTTTTTTTACCCAGACAATTCCAGATTTTGCCCAAAACATTGATATTATATTGATAGGTTACAACTCATAGCTAATACATTTGACCGAAAGTTCCCGTTGAAATGGTTTAGGAACAAAGATTTGTGTTTGTATTTCTGTAAGAAGCTTATTAACATGTGAATTCTGATTTAGAGTTCTGTTTTATAGCTCTTTTGTAATTCTTATCTCTTACAGTACCTTATATTCAGCAAATCGATGTTGAGTTCCTCCCTGGTACTAAACATTGTATGCCATGAACAAAAAGGAAAGAGGAAGTTCCCAGAGTCCATGAACTAAAAAATCTGGTGCAGATGAAGATATGAGAACTCGTAACTGTAATGCAGTAAAAATTACTGCTGTAATGGAGCCTGGCCAAGGAGAGCCAGAAACACTGCTGAACTTGATACAGTACATTAAAATATGATTATTTGATCTTCCCAAACCAAAACGAGGAAAGAATCAGTGACGTGCACAATATAATTGTTAAAGCATGACTGTAAAGATAGTTTTTAAATAGTAGCCAGAGAAATCCTCTGGAAACGTAAATCCTAACATTTAAAAAGTTTTGACTATTTTTAGTCTAAAATTTTACTATATGCAGAATCAAAGTCAAAGACCATGCAGTCGCCCAAGCCCCTCAATCGTGTGTCTCCTACCACCCCTGGCTCTCCCACCTTTCCTAAATCGTAACCTCTTGCCCACTTTGCTCCAGCATAGAACCTCCTTGCCATTTGTAGAACCATCACATGGCCTTGGCACTTGCCATTCTTCTCTGCTGAAAACAGAAAACAGCAGCCCCCAACCAGAATCCAGCCCCGATATACACGTGCCCCCTTCCCCTCATGTCTCTCAGGTCTCTGATCAGAGGTCACCTTATCGATGAGTCAGGTCTTGATAACCATTGCCTCCCTGTCTTCTTTTCCTGCATTATTTTTCTCCTCCACCTTTACCACAGATGGTACTCTAAGTAACCCATTGGTCCATCTTGTTCCACGTCCATTTATTTCTACCAGAACGTGAACTCCATAAGAACAGGGATTTTTGTCTAACATTTTTACTGATGCATTCCCAGCACCTAGACCCTCGCGTGCCTTATTTATTGAACAAATGATGAACTAAATATAAATTTCCTGGCACCAAATATACAGTGTTCTACTTTGGTGGTGTTGTTGTTTTTCGATTTCTTAAAGTAGAATTTTTCAAATTTATCACTGGCCACTCATTATTCTAGCATAAAGTGTGAGAGAAAGTGGTCAAATACCGGCAGGAGATTTATGATTGCTTATGCGCCGACACTCAGCCAAGTCACCTGTATCACAGAATAGGGGTTGAGAATTTCCCTCCTAACGCATGGTCAAGGAATCAGATGGACTCTTAGTGAGAAGACCAGTGTGTCCTCCCCTCTTCCCAGCCTCTAGTGGTGGAAACTTGACCACTGCCCTCAGCTTCTGAAGTCATCTGTTGCTTCCATCATAAACGGTGTGGCTGTTATTGTAATACTCCAGCTGTCTCTAAGGTTCTGTAATTTATCCGCATATTCTCCAAACTATTGCATAAGGAACACACAAAGAATGATACATAGTCTCTAAAATCTCACATCATCTCTTTCTTCATATTTCTAATGTTCATTGACAGGAGAAAAAAGATCCAATAGCCTGGATCATTTATGTGATCATATTCAGTCAGCGGTTCTGTTAAATAAAGTTCTACTCAAAAATCAAAACCCGTTTTCAGGATCCTAAGAATTACCAATCAGCATTAATTATGTCAATAGTGGCATCTCTTATAGTGGCCATAACTAATGCTGGCTCATCTGGAAAGCATAATCAGAGTGAGAATATTTTTGTCATTTGTGCACCCAATCACCTGCTTCTATCACATCAAGTTTTTCCTACATTTGACAAGTTTAATTAAACTTAGCACTGGTGGTTTTAAAAATAAACTTTGCAAGCTCTAAGAATTTAATGAATGCTGCACTGTGGCTAAATTACATAGTGACCTTCTCCAGTGTATAAATATTTTTCAAGGATGTGAAGGTTACTTCCTCTAGGAATAAAAATGTTGAGCTAGTCCGTGGCTTCCAGAAGTACTGGCTCATTTTTAAAGAGGAAAGACTGATTTTAGGTGTTGGTCAACTGGTCAACTGTCTCCTTGTTTCGGTATGAGTCTAATCAATTGTTGGAACCTTTTTGTTTCCCTTAAGCCTCAGGGACTGTTTGTGTGGGGAATGTGACATTTGGATACGTATCCAATGAGAGTAATTCCCAATAGGATTATTTGTTGCATGGCTTTTCCATTATTCACACACACTTCTTTGTGAATTTCAGCTGCTTCTGGTTAGTTTAAAGCCCTCCTGCTCTTCTGAACCAACTTCCGGTAATTTTCATCAGCATTAGTAGAGTTTCTACTATCTTCAACCTTGAAATGGTAAAGGTAGTTAAATATCGGTGTTAAGGCTGAGGAGTAACTGCACCCACATTATCATGCAGCAGTTCTGCCGGAGATTGGAAACCATAAATACGGAGGTGAAGACGACAAAGACTTACAGAGGGTCACTCTGAGTGAGCCGTGGGGCTGTGTGTGCCTACATAGGCCCGTGGGTTGTTGGGTCATTTGGTTGTCGGCCCTAGTGCTGCTGTGGACCTGATGTTAGTCTGTGGACTGTGGCATATTCCGGCATATATTTTGCAGATGGGGTGCACAAATATTGGCCAAATGTCATACATTTCCCTTTTAGGGACTTTTCTAATCTCCAGGTATATGGAATTAAACAGGAACTTTGCATGCCTTCATTTCAGCATATATGAACCTAACCCTGCCTTTTATTTGTTACTGTGAATGATAACTAACACACTCGTTGAGCGTATCTCGTGTTTGCTTATAGCATCTCGCTAAATCCTCACAGAGGCCCGTATATGTTAACTATTGTCCCTGTGCTATAGATGAGAATCATTAAGCAGAGTAATTATTTCATTATGTGGGATGTCTGAGATTACAGAAAAAAAAAAGTGTGCAAGATTTTGAACCCAAGTCTACTTGATTATGCACCTCCCTCCCCTTCAGCCTTCCCACCAAGGGCACTGCTCAGTTTAACCATCTCATTTAGATTTTGGAGAACCTTTGTAGATCTTGGCCTATTCATAGAAACTCCCCTCCATGCTCCATGCTTCGCATAGTTCTCCCTGTTTTTCTTTACCGGTCACCTCCGGCCACATGCTCCAGGCTCTTCTCCCTTGTACTGTGAATTGACCCACTGATCAACATGTTCCTGTTTAGAATCCTGCAGGGCCTGGGAGCCTTGGTGGCTCAGTCACTTAAGTGTCGGACTTCAGCTCACTTCATGATCTTGTGGTTCAGGAGTTCGAGCGCAGAGCCTGGAGCCTGCTTCGGATTTCGCGTCTCCCTCTCTTTCTGCCCCTCCCCTGCTAGTACTCTGTTTCTCGGTGTCTCCCTTTCTCTCAAAAATAAAACATTAAACAAATTTTTACAAAAAGAATCCTGCAGGGCCTGGAGCTCAGGGATTGATAATGGGGTGCCGCATCAGAATCTGCTTGAGCATGTATTGCAAATACAGCTCCCTGACTCAGCATCTCAAAGTCTGGGCTGGACATCTGCATTTCTAAGAGGTTCCCTAGGGGATTCCAGGAGCAGTTGAGAACCACCTCTCTGCTTTTATGGATGCAGAAAGTG
The DNA here is from genome assembly GCF_016509475.1 of Prionailurus bengalensis. Taxonomy (NCBI): domain Eukaryota; kingdom Metazoa; phylum Chordata; class Mammalia; order Carnivora; family Felidae; genus Prionailurus; species Prionailurus bengalensis. The sequence goes on from NC_057343.1 coordinate 231,549,950, forward strand.
GCTGTGAATGAGGTGGGTGAGAGAACAAGTTTAAGGTTGATTTGAAATTTTTCTGCAGAGAGTTAGGGGTAGCCTATAGATCCGGGCAGTCTCATCTGCCACAGTGGAGACTCCTGCAGGTTCAAGGTGAGAAGAGATCGGAGGGCTCAGTAGTAGCTGGTTTATCACAGTCTTGTATTTTTCCAGGCTCTTTATTTCCAGGCTCTCTGCCATGCTGTATTTGTGCATGCACATGTAAGGTAGAGAGAGGGAGATAGGCGGCAGGAGGGGAGAACACGGTAGCCTGATCTTGTGGTGGCCTCCCCATTCCTCAGTCTCCTCCTTTCCTTCTCTCCTCACTGCTTTCACCTGCAGCCATTGTGTGGCTTGGTTTACAGTACGGCCTTGTGTGTCAATTCAATACATCTGTGATGCGGATACTTCCAAAGCATCTCCTAAGACTGGTTTCAATGAAATGGCATGGTCTAGGGATTATTACAGCACGATGTACTGAGCTGCTCTTTGCCAGTCCCTGTTCTAAATCTAGGAGTAGGGAGCTGCACAGCCATTGCCTTCATGGAGCTGTCTTTCTTGTAGGGACCAGAAGATAAATCAATGACTATGATTGCTATCACTCTTCCTCCTCTCAAAAGAACAACAGTCTAGGAGTCGAGTCCCTGTGATGACCCAGAGGCTGTGCCCATCCTAAGGAGTTTATCCCTACAGGTGTATCCCTGTCAGTGCTCTGGGAGCCCTTTCTCTTTCCTCTCATTTTCAAAAGGAAGCCAGGCCAACTGGCTTATCATCCTTTTCTGCAAGTGACAGTGACGATTTGGGGTAACTTTGAGAATCTGTGCTTTGTGTGGAGACAAAATTCTTAGTGTTTTTAACCAGGTATGAAATAGGCCTTTTAGCTTTGGGGTCGTGGGAAAATATATGGGCCTACAGGCCAGAGGCTTAGCTCTATGCGCTAAGAAAACACGGGCATACTCGTGCCTTTCTCTCCATCGGAATAGTGACATTCTCATCCCTGTGGCACAGGTGCAGCGTGATGTCATGTATAAGCATAACTTCATACGGTAACTTCCTCTTCCATCTGTAGAACATTTTACCAGATCTAGATTACAAGTGGATATTCCTGTGCTGTAAGCATTTATTTATTTTGGGGAAATGCGTTATTCATCCTAGAACAATGTGGATGTTCACAACTTCTGAAGGCAGAATTATAAAGGGGCTTCAACTTAGAAGGTGGCTGTGTCACCCTGAGCGATCGGCCGACGTTCAGAACGTTCACTGCCAATGCTTCTGCACTGTGCTTGGTGCATTCCCCAGAAAATCGGTCAGCCTAAATACGGCGCCTAAGGCTGTGTAAGGCTGTATTTGGTGACTGTCACCCTCCCATCCCTTCTTCTTTTCTTCCTCAGTTGTGGCTTTTGGCTTTGGGTTTGTATGTTTACTACTTTATCGGGATATATTTTGAGAAAAAGCGATGGAATGAACTCAGTTCCAGCTCTGGTATTAATTTTCTTTCATTTCGTGTTCTTTTCCCTCGAATGTCCCCCAAGGGCTTTGAAGCTGCACCATCTACTCACTTAATCCCTCTGCACCTGAGTTTCCTTACCTGCAAAATTAAAGGCTTCAATTCTGTGATCCCTTCCAAATGAATAGGATTTTATTATTTCTCCTCTAGGGGCTCCCTGGTGCCGAGTTAGGGGTACAACTTTTAGCTGTGGAGCACAGAAGATTGGCCAAGGTGGGCTCTCAACAGGGTCGCTGGCCTAACCTGTGTGCGTCTCTTACCCTGGGGTCTCCAGCCCTTACTATTTTCACTCCTCCGATCCGGAAGTCTTTTGAGCAAGAACATTCATAAAGTGCCCATTGATTTGTACGTGATATAAAAGTACTACTGTACTAAGATGCATATGTTAGAAAATAAGGTAAAAAGCTCATGTTAAGAGGTGAGAACAGTAATTTAAACCGTAAGTTCACACCTTTCTTCCCCTACCCCAGGCGATTGTCTTATGCGCCCTACTTCAGAGGAGTTTCGCCACCACGAACCTGCACAACTCAACAGGGTCGGGAAGTTAACGGTCACATTCCAATTCAAAAGCTGCAATATGAGAAATAGGAACATTTGTTAAGCTCAGCCGTCTGTCCTTGTAAGACACCGCCCCCATCTGGCTTATCTCCAGATTTAGGGTCAAGGATGAAGAAGATCATACAGCCATGAATGATTGTTCCTAATTTGTAAATGAACACATAGTTACTTCCAGGCATTCTGCAGACAGGGGGACAAGAAGACAATGTTGGAATCACAGCGCACTGCATCTAGGTACTGGAAAACAATCCAAGGCTTATGTTGATTTTTGTATCCTGATGACATGTACTAGGCATGTCTTTATATATCTCTTTGGATGGTTGTCTACAGGAAAGGAGATTGGGGTGGAAAAGCATTGAGCTATGTACTTAACTTTTCAAGACAAAACTAATCAAACAATTGGCCTAATGTCTTCAAAGCAAGCTTATAGAATATGCAGGTTTTCTTTTTTTTTTTCTTTTTTTAAAGTTTTTGTTCATTTTTTGAGTGACAGAGAGAGAGAGAGAGAGAGAGAGAGAGAGAGCGAGCCTGAGCGGGGGATGGTCAGAGAGAGAGGGAAACACAGAATCCAAAGCAGGCTCCAGGCTCTGAGCTGTCAGCACAGAGCCTGACGCAGGGCTCAAACTCACAAACCATGAGATCATGACCTGAGCTGAAGTCAGACACTCAACCAACTGAGCCACCCAGGTGCCTCCCCCCTTTTGTTTTCTTTTAAATTTTTTAAAACTTTTTAGAATATGCAGGTTTTCAAGGCTAGTAAAATACACATACATTTTGGGGCTCCTGGCTGGCTCAGTCAGTAGAGCATGTGACTCTTGATCCCAGGGTTGTAAGTTTGAGCCTCACATTGGGTATAGTGGGTGTAGAGATTACTTAAAAATAAAATCTCAAAAAAGTATGCATACATTTGGTATAAAATTAGATTTCAAGAAAAATCTAAAATCCCGAAAAAAATATGAGATAAAACAAAAAGTTGAAAATTTGGAATCCATGTCTGTGGGCTCATAGGGATCAACTATAGAGATATATTGTGTATGGAAGTCTGGTTTTTGGCAGCAGTTTAGAACAAAAGTACTAAAGGTATAGTTGAATTCAAATTTCCTATAAGGCAACTATTTGACAAAGTTAAGAAAGCTAATGTAATGTTAGGTTCTATTAATGGAAGTTCAATATCAGTGCTATGAGTGATGCTTCTGAAGTACTTGATAGTTTTCAGATTATATTTGAAATAGTGCATGGAACGTTGGTTATTAAGGGAAAGGGAGATCAACAAACAAAAGAGACCATGTAGAGGTCTGGCCACAATGATGAAAGCCCAAATAAGCAGGGGTAGGACCTCTGAACTGCTCCTGTTTAAATCAGAAGAGAAGGGATGTCTGGGTGCCCCAGTTGGTTAAACGTCTTACTTTTGAGTTTGACTCAGGTCATGATCTCACGGTTCGTGGGAACCAGCCCTGTGTTGGGCTCTGCACTAACAGCGTGGAGCCTGCTTGATATCTCCTCTCTCTCTCTCTCTCTCTCTCCCTCCCTCCCCCTCCCCCTCCCCCTCCCCCTCTCCCTCTCCCTCTCTCTCCCTCCCTCTCCTTCTCTTCTCTGCCCCTCCCCTGCTTGCTCTCTCTCTTTCTCTCAAAATAAATAAACTTAAAAAAAAATAAATAGGAAGAGAAGATGTGGTTTTCAAATAATGGGGTCTATTGTATCAATGAAAACGTCAGAGTATTGCTTTAGTGAATCAGGAGACAGAACTAGAACAGAGGTCAGAATCAGAAGCAATTATTAGATTTTCATGAGTAGGCATGTTATGCTTTTGATGACCTGGGCCACCTTCAGTGGGTGTGCATCTGACTTGGAACCACCGTCCCCAGTAGTTTCCAGGTAGGAACTGTCTACGAAGCTGACTGTCCAAGACCGACAGATGATGAACTTCAATGACCTTGTAGATCCCCTCCACTTATGAAATTCTCTGGGACTTTTCAGACATGACATCTTGATTGATTAGAACTAGTTTGGGTTTGTAAAGATCTAGAAAACCCAGAATTGTACTTGCAGCGCCTGTTTTCCTGTGTGCTAAGGTTTCTGGAGGTAGGAGGAAGAACGTGAATTTGGAAAACATCACCCAAGTGATTCATGTACACCCGCTGTCTAAGATAGAATGAGAATAAAGGAGTTAGATTATTCACATAAGTACTTATTCATCCTATACATAAAACTCTATGGAAATACCTAGCTATATATTGAATGCCTATTCCCTTAATGTAGCAACTGGCTAACTATGGGTTATCCATTTCCTCATCTATAAAATAGCAATGGTAGTCTTTATAATAGTGATATTATTATTAACAGCAGTTAATAGTAGTAGTTCCTACATACCGAAAGGGTATTCACTCTGCTGTGGGGAGAGAAGGAGGGCATGGCTTTTCTAGGGAAAACGGTGGCCTAAGTTAATTATACTAGGAAGGTTCTCCATGCTGAGTTGGGTAGGATATGGTTCAAGTCATTTTTCTTAACTAAGCACAAGTTCTACAGTATTTATCAAATACACGTGTCTTGCTGATTATTTAATTTCTGACTAGACTATTGCTTTCCCTGCTTGAATAGCAAGGGGAAAGCGTTTGGTGGAAAATTGGCCTAATATGTGCGAAACAGCTGCTGGAATCCTGGCAGCTTGCTGTCCGGCTCGGCAGCCAGGGAGCTGGTGTTCATTAGCTCTGCCCTCCCTATCAGGTAAACACTGCAGCTGATGGAAATTACAGTCCCCCGTTTCAGGGGACACAAGGATAATTTGGCTGTTCCTAAAAAGGCATAAACAAAATATTGGCTAAGCACAGACAGATGTTAAGGTTACACTCTGTACATGAATTCATGTACTTGAATTCACTTTAATGGAGTTGAGCTTATGGTGTAAGATCTTGCAGCTCATTATAACTAAGTTGTTATGGGCTGCTAATTTGCTAGAAGCTGCTGTATCATGAGCTAGCCCAACTGCCTTGATGGGTCTCCTGGTAGTTAATGTGGATTAAATGTGAATCTTTTATTTTTTCCCCTGTGGTCTCCCATAATGATATTAGCTTGTCTACAGTGTGACAAATTCAGTGTACCACGAGCATCTGGTACCCTATTCTTTATGACTGAAAATAAGCCTGCAAACTCGATACTGCACGTCCATTAAGACATTTCCCCAAATTGGGGAGAGGTGGAAGGGTGGCGACCACGGAAGGGATTTATTGGTCACAGTTCATTTTGCTCCAGTGTATGTAAACTATCTCAACAGTGGTACATTCATCAATGCTGCATTCCTACAAGTTCTCGCTGCATTCTCAGGATGCAAATATGGATATATTCCTTGTTAGACTGAGCTTAATTTATTCCCAGAAGAGGAATTTCAAAAAGAAAAAAAATAAATAAAAGGAAAAGAAACTGAATTTTCACAGCTTGAAGATAGGTTTATATTCATCTTTTGAAGTTGTTCTGGGAATGGATCACCCTGGAACGTTCAAGTCATGAAGCTACTTTAGTAAGGAGGGTATTTTTTTAATTGAATGCCTAGTCTTGTAAAAAATGAAAAGTAGAATCAGATCCCGTTGTGCCATTTGGATTTAAACAAGTTAATGTAAGAATGTTCATGTTTTGTTGTCACTACCTAAGCAGTGAGGAAATGTAAAATGAAAGACTTGACTTGTCATTTATATATAGCTTGTCTACAGTATGTAAATGCATATTGCATGCCTTATCAAGAATAGGGAAGACCATTGGGCTAGATGTCACTGTGTTATCATCTCTGCTATACCATTAGCTGAGTAATCTTGAATTATTCACTTACTCTCTTTGATTGCTAGTTCCCTCCTCTCTACACCAAAGAATTATATTTCATATCCTATATTCTTCTCTGGGGCATTTGAAGATAAAATAATTAGAGTAATAATACAGCTGTTATTATTCAAAGACTAAAACCATTATACTATTACATTAGAGTACAGTTATAATAATAACTCCCTCTTACCTGATGTCAGCGCTGTGGTGACCTCAAGCCCCTCAGTCAATGGTAGATGTGACCTTGGCAATTAAAAACCACTCTGGAGGCAATGAGGTGAGCTCTGAAAGGCACACCAAAAAAAAAATAGTAATAATAAAGAAAGAAAAAAGGAAAAAAACACACAGGAAAGAAATGTCAACAATATAAATGAAGCAGAAGAGAAATGAAACTATTTCTTTGGTTGTAGGACCCCATAACTGTGTCCAGAATGCCAGAGGACTTTACTGTGTCCACCTAATTATGAAAAAGCTCTGGAGGAGACAGGAACGTTTAGGGACAGGCAAACTAACATCCTAGCAGGACAATGTGCTTGTAATGTAACACGAGATCCATGTCAACACTGAAGACCTTCAGATGTCAAAAGCCAGTTCAATGCTTTTATTTCCTTATCAAATGGGTTCAATAAAATTTCAAAGGATTTCTTAGTTGGTGTATGGAAATAGATGAAGTGGTGCATCACATTTAATGGATGAGGAAAATCAGGATCGTTGTTGAATATTAACCTGTTATTTAAGTCACAACTTCCAACCTAATTTGCCTGATATTCTCTCCAGTCCTGCACACCAGTCAAACCGCACTCTAATTACTCCCTGAAACACTTACATACACCTTCAATATTTGTCTAATTCTATGCCTTCATTCATGCTGTTCCTTCCACTCATAATGCTTTTCCTCAACCTTTTCACACAGCCAACCACTAACCTCTCATCGTCCACCTCGGGTGCCACCTTCTGTATGTGCCATTATCCTTGATGTTCTTCTCCCCACCCTCTCCCATCTTCCCTAACTGGATGTTGCCTTTGAAATTAATTTGTATCCATCTCATCACAATTTAGCATTTTACTTTATATTCTGTTTAATTATATACAGATTTCAACTCTTTTGCTAGACTTAAAACTATCAACAAAATCTCTGTTAGGGTTCTCCACACAGAGAGAGAGAGAGAGAGAGAGAGAGAGAGAGAGAGAGAGAGAGAGAAGCAATTGAATATATGGAGATATATAGAAAGTTTTATTATGAGGTCAGGATGAGATGATTGTAGAAGCTGAGAAGTCCCATAATCTGCCGTGTGCAAGCTAGAGGCCCATGAAACCTGATGGTGTAGTTGCAGTGCAAACTCAGAGAACTGAGAATGAGGGGAGTCCATGATGTAAGTTGGTTTGGTCTGAGTCCAAAGGTCTAGACAACCAGGAGTGCCAGAGTCTAAGGGCAAAAGAAGATGGATGTCCTAGCTCCCATGGAGAGACCAGACTTGCTTTTCTTCTACCTTTTGTTCTATTGAGCCTCTCAACTGATTGGATGATTGATGCCCACCAGAATTGGTAAGAGTGATCTTCTTAGTCTACTAAGATTCAAATTCCAGAAACACCATCATAGACAACGTAAGAAAGAATGTTTCTCAGTGATTTGGGCATTCCTTAGCTGAGTCAAGTTACGTAAAGTTAACCATCGTAGGATCCATACCTGAGCTAATTTTGTACCCATGTCTTTGTCATCCAACACCTTATAGAACGCTTTGCCCCTAAATATTTGTTGTCCTACTGCTACTTTATTCGTTCATTCAATTAATGTGTATTTGCGCCTACTGTGTGGTTGGTATTAGAGATCTGGATTAGAAAGGTATCAGTGTTTTTCTGCCTGGGAATTTAGCATTATAAAAATAGGAACTCCAGGGGCGCCTGGGTGGCGCAGTCGGTTAAGCGTCCGACTTCAGCCAGGTCACGATCTTGCGGTCCGTGAGTTCGAGCCCTGCGTCAGGCTCTGAGCTGATGGCTCAGAGCCTGGAGCCTGTTTCCGATTCTGTGTCTCCCTCTCTCTGCCCCTCCCCTGTTCATGCTCTGTCTCTCTCTGTCCCAAAAATAAATAAACATTGAAAAAAAAAATAGGAACTCCAAAATAATGGGTTCTTGTGGTATGCTGGCAGTCAAGAAAGTGTTGATGGCTTAATCCCCACCTATGGTTGCTTTTAGTGAGAAGACAGTATTCCTTTTGCATTTTATCTGTGTACCAGAGAAATCTCATATCGTAGCACTGAAGAGATACTAAGCAGCAATGTCCGCCATACTACTGGAGATAAACTTTGATTTCTAGGGATCTAATGACAGAACTCCTTGGAACTTTGGAGCCAGTGAAGATACTTAAGTCATCTCCTCATCCTGAAAAACTGATAGGCACTCAGCTCAAAGAACTACTAGTAAAATTCATTAGGGATTTTTATGGTAGGAAGATGGTAAATCGTGGGAAAATTGATTATTTTGCCATACAAGTGTTACAGCATGAAAGTATATGAAGATGCTGATTTTATAATTGAGGGGTCTTTTTTAATGTAGATTTTACAGTTTGTCAAGAGAACTTTGGAGGCTAGGTCAATACAAAGCAAATACTTCCTGGGGCACCTGGGTGGCTCAGTAGGTTAAGCGTCTGACTTTGGCTCAGGTCATGATCTCACAGTTTGTGAGTACGAGCCCTGCATCTGGCTCTCTGCTGTCAGCACAGAGCCCGCTTTGGATCCTCTGTCTCCCTCTCTTTCTGGCCCACCCCTGCTTGCGTGCTCTCTCCCTCAAAAATAAATGAAAACATTTATAAAGCAAGTATCTCCTGAAGCTTTTCTCAGAATCAGAAAAGTGTTCTTTCTTACTCTGTAAAGTATTATATTCTTTCTTTTCTTGGTGGCCCAGCAAAGGGATAATATCTTTTGAACTTGGGAGTAACTAGTTTACTAGTGACTAGTAACTAGTGTGCTAATTTGTATGTAATTAGTATACAGAGTATTTAATTATAATTAAACTATAGTAAAGTGTGGAAGAAAATGTGAGAGGATTAAGTTTTAACTATTTTAAGTTATGTCTGTAATTTCAAATTAATAATACTATACTAACTTGCAAAAGCCTATGTTCTGTGTAAACAAAAAAAGTATGAATAGAGACTGCCAGTCAGATTCTCAACATATTCAGTTCCTCAATTTGATATCAAGACTTAGTAGAGATATCGTGATGCGTGTGATAATAAATATTTCTCTTAATGTTACAGAGTATTGAGCTATTCAAGGGTTAAATGTTAAGAATTATTAATTTTCATTTTTAGTAAGTAAGGAGTCACTGAAAGGTTCTAAGTAGATGAATAACAGAATCACATTCATTAATATTTTAAGGATAATTTTTTACTATCTTGTGGAGAGCAGACTGAAGGCAGGTATGAACAGGGGCAGACACTCCAAAGATGAGTTTAGTTTTGCAGGCATGTGTACACGACTGTCTGCTGACACCCAGTGTGGGGTAGAATTGGAGTGGTGGCAGTGGAGATAGTGGACAGATTGGAGAGGTAGAATTGGGAGCTACAAGTCTGTTCTCATATCCAATGTGGGTTTTCCCCCCACACCAAGCAATTACCTAATACCACCCGGGTGTCCTACAATTCTGACACTCTCTACCTGGAGATAGCATCAGATCCCACAAGTTAAGATTCAGTCCTACAGCCCCTCCCCCGGCCACACATACACTTCACATGCCAGTGGCAAATCCAGGTTGTCACGTGTCCTTCCAGCCAACCAATCAGCTGTAGATTGGGTTCCATTAATTTACTAGAGCTGCTCTTAGAACCCAGAGAAGCATTTTACTTACTAGATTATTGGTTTATTGTAAAAGGATATACCTCATGAGCAGCCAGCTGGAAGCGATGCATAGGGCATGGTATGGGGAAGGAGCTCAGCGTTTCCATGTTCTCTCTGAGTGCACCCCTCTCCCCAAATCTTCATGTGTTCACCAACCTGGAAGCTCTTTGAACCTCATGATTTCGGGTTTTTTATGGAGGCTCCAATATGTAGGCACAAATGATTAAATCATCAACCATTGATGACTAAACTCAATCTTTAGTCCCTCTCCCCTTTCTGGACACCCTGGGGTATGGGACTGAAAGCCCAACACTCAAATTACATTGTTGGTTCTCCTGGCCACCAACTCCCCATCTTTTGGTGTGGTCCAGAATTTCATTAACGTAACAAAAGACACATTGTCATTCTTAGCACCTAGGTAATTTCAAGGGTTTTAGGAGCTATGTGACAGAAATGGGACTGAAGAACAAACATAGTTCTTATTATAAATCACAGTATCACAGTGGTATTTAATGATCTATTGTGCATATCTGGGGAGAATAAAGTCCAGAATCATAAACAAATTTGGGGGCTAGGTAACTTGGGTAAATGATGGTACCATGGACTAAGATAGGAAAACAACAGAATGAGAACAGGTTTGTAGGTTGTCTGTGATGTCAGTTTTGGACATGAACCTTTGGATTTTCTAGAGTGGGTGCCGTGGACAGTTGTGTACCCACCATTATTGGTTATTGAAGCTGTGAGGATTGGTGAAATTATTTGGACAAAAATCTAAGAAAATAGAAATTTAAAAGAATCCCAATGAGAAGAGTAGCTTGAGAGAGTAGGAGACATCCACAGAGAAGAAGAGCAGCCAGAGAGGTGGGAAGGAAGGCAGGGAGGGGTGTATTGAAAACCATAAGAAGAATTTGTTTCAGGAAGAAAGGAGAAGCCAACAAAGTAAAATGCTAACAATAGGTTACAATACTGGTGGCATATGGTAATGAGAGCATATATAATTATTCCATTGGTACGAATATTTAGCTATTCAAATTTCAACAAAGCATTGAGTGAGAAAGGATAAATATTGGCCTTTGTCACTCAAACATTTCTATTCTAAATAGAATTATTACTATAATTCTTATTCTGTAATTCAAGTTAGTTATACAAAAGACATACAGTATGGGGGGAAGAGCAAGCACAATTCATGGAAAAATATCATAGAAATTTTGCATTGGAAATGCCACAAAAGTATCTTTTATATTTTATATTTTATATTCCATCTCTTATATTCCTTCAGATCCCTTAATCAGTTTGCTTTAGGCATGTACACTGTTGCACACTTTCTCATATTGACCCAAACATTATTTTTTGAGGTCAGACATTAAGTCATCCATCCATCCACCCATCCACCCATCCATCCATCCATCCATCCATCCATTCATCATTTATTGAGAGTGCTATATATTAGGTGAGAAGAAGATGATAATGTAAAGGCATGACCCCTGCCACCAAGACATGTATGTGCTAAGACAGAAGACAAGTATGTAATTAAGTTAATTCAAGAAAACATTGTTGTACTATGAGAGTGGTGGTCATTTCTTGTCATGTGTAGGGGGTGAGGGTGAGGCCAGGAATGTACTCATACAGAACAGATGATAATTAAATGAATCAATGTTGGGATTCAACACCATAAAACTGAAAGGCAAAAGCGTATTTCCTAAACATAAGGAACAGAGGAACGGTGGGGAAGAGGAACTGGATATTTGGAGCAATGGTCGTAGAGTCAGCACATGCAAAATCCGTTGGAGGAGATGCAAGTCATTGATCTTGTCAGAGCCTAGTGTTTTGGTACTTCCTCTTTTATTCTTTAAATATTGGAAGGCTGCTCTCTCCACTGTGGTGTAAACATAGACAAAGCTGTTGGAGCATAACTTCTTATCGTCGTCCTTGCCCTCACAGGGTGTATATGAGTTTCAAAGTGGCACTCTTACAAGTTAAGGATCATTATTAGAAGGAAATATTTCAGTTGTACTGTGAACTTGAACACAACAATAAGTATAATTCTTCCAGTGGTTGGACATACTCATCCCAGTATTTTATTTCTAGAAAGGCAAGGGAAACTAAGAAGAGAGTATGAAATGGTACAAACTTCAAAAGGAAGTTTGTATTGTTATTTTGGCTGGATTGTTCCCGATTCTATAGCCTCCATTAAAATGGTGGGAACAAATAATCCTAGATTTTTGAGGCAGTGGAGTTCTGAACAGTTAGAGCTGGCCTTTGAGTTCTACTCCTGCCTGATCTTTGGGGAAGCTCCTGACATTTTTAAGTTTGAAATGTCTCAGACAATAAAATGCCTTATTGGATCAGTGTGAGGAATGAATAATTAATGCATGTAAGCACTTAACAGAGTATGATACATGGTAAGCAAATACTTGCAATCTTGATTGCCATTATTACATGCTACTATAATAGAGTAGTCATTCCTAAACAGATATGGGCATAAAAATCACTAGTAGAAGCTTTTCAAAAGGTACATGGTAGGGCCCCATTACCTTTAAATTTTTATTCTGTAGTTATGAGTTATGTATTAGGTATTTTCAAAGTTCTATAAATAAAAATGAAAAAAAAAGAGGGGCACCAGGGTGGCTCAGTTGATTGAGCGTCCAGCTCTTGATTTTAGCTCAGGTCATGATCCCAGGGTCATGGGTTCAAGCCCTGCATCAGGCTTTATGCTGAGCATGGAGGCTGCTTGAGATTCTCTCTCTGTCTTGCCTGCTCACGTGCTCTCTCTTAGATAAATAATATGGAAAAAAGTTCTAGAAATTATCATGATATAGTTAAGAGTCACCAATATAATACCATCACTAATTTTTTGAATGAAACTTAGTGGATTTTTACATCATTTTAAACTACCAAGAACTATGGCCTTCTTTATTTCATGGAGTCTTGTCATTTAGGTGACTTAAGTAAACTGTGGTAAACATGCTTTATTCGGATAACAAAGCATTTGGTAAAATGTCAGAACAAAGCAGATAGAATTCTACAGCTTGAAGGAGTTGGTCAGAAAGAGGCATTTCTTCATGTTTTTATTTTATTGAAGCCGTTCTGGAAAGATGCCTATGATTTTGCTTCAGGGTGCTGATTCCTGTCATCTGCTGTCTTGCTAGGTGACCCAGAATGACACTGTGGTTGTTTAAAACATTAATCTGTCAGTTTTGTAAACTTCCACGGACAGCTCTTTGCCATAGTTTTTGACTCATCAGTGAGGTCTACACAGCGTTACAGTTGACATTGATTTGTTCCATTCCATCCTGACATCATGGCTTTGTTCTTTCCAGATTTGTTGGACACTTTGCTGTAGGCTTCCTATCATTACCCTGTCATGTGTGCCACCATCCCTTTGATTTGGCTTCAGAACATGTCTCAGTGGGATGAAATTGACATTGCCAGGAGTTTGTGGCTATGAAATCAACTCATTCATGTGAAACAGGAATTAAAAGTGATGTGGGGGGAAAAGGTCGCCTAAGATTATCTGATGGTATAAATCCTTGATGGACACAGGGATGGGGGGCACTGGGAAGCAAAACCTCATCTACACAGTGGAAAAAGGACACGAGCTAGAATGCGGTCCTGGAAATCACTGCATCCTAGGGCCTGAAGAGAGATGCAGTGATCTTCCATTCTGTCATTTTATATAGAACTAGCAAGGTTGCATTAGCATTGATGCTTCTGAGAATGAGGCCTTAGAACCTGGTGTGGGATATGGTTAGGCTTGGGTAAGGAGTAGGAGGACCGACCAGTGTAACTTACAATAATCTTGCTGAGAGCGCCCCTCAGATGGTAGGTACAAAGGCCAAGGACATTTGAGGTTCACTCATACTGTGGTTTGTACTCCTTGGCTCTGAAGTTTCTGATTTCTTTTAGAAAAGGAACTGACCTCCAAGTAAAGAAGGTAAATGGAACTCTTGCGTTAATATCTGCTCCCTTGACAAAGTGGACTTTTTAAAAGGGATAACCCCATAAACATCTCACCGAGTTTGAGTGGCCATCAACTCAAAATTATTTCACATGCCATGAAGAAGGCCACAGTGCTTCTGATCAAACTAGAATACACTTTCTTTTTTTTTTTTTAATTTTTTTTTCCAACGTTTATTTATTTTTGGGACAGAGAGAGACAGAGCATGAACAGGGGAGGGGCAGAGAGAGAGGGAGACACAGAATCGGAAACAGGCTCCAGGCTCCGAGCCATCAGCCCAGAGCCTGACGCGGGGCTCGAACTCACGGACCGCGAGATCGTGACCTGGCTGAAGTCGGACGCTTAACCGACTGCGCCACCCAGGCGCCCCTAGAATACACTTTCAAATATAAGTCATCCCAATTCAAGAGCAAATAAACCCAGAAGCATTAAAAGTGAAGTCTTAGAACTGATTAAACGTGGCTCATAGACAAAGTGGTAAATAACTTATCATATCTAAGAAAATGAGTTCTAAACAGAAGAAGTAAAAACATAGGCTAATTTATAAGGAAAGTCTTGGAAAGGTTTGTAAGAGTGGGGACATGGGGTATGAAGTATAGTTCTACAAACAGGAGATTGTTTGCAAATCTGTTTAAATATCAATTGACCCCCAAGTCCCTGACCCTACCATACACCAGATGACTGTTCCTCTCCCACATTGGCAAACACTAGAGGTGTAATATCTGGAGGGGATGAAATTAGAGTCTCTTAACTCAGGGGCATGAGGAAGAGTGAGTGATAAAGTCGGTATTGAAAGTTGACAGTGGGAGTAAGTGAAATTTTACTTACTAAATTTTGAGCAACCCCCCCTCACCCTGCCGCCAGCCTCTACCCCTAGACAGTTTTCAGAACAGGGCAGCCACATGTGTATACTCAAAGATGGAGCTTGAGAGAGCCATCTTTGGGAGTTCTGCATGGACACACCCACTGATTCTCCTGGAAGAGCACAGATAACCAGCTCGTTTCACCAAGGGTCTGATCAGCTCTCTGAACGCCCTCTCAAATAGAAGAAGCCTGCCAGGGAATTTGATATGTTCAAAAGCCTAGAACATGAAAGAAAGACTCTAAAACAAATGGAAAATCATTATAAAATAGGAAGTATGCAAAGAGAAGAAAACATAATATTAACATCATGGAGAGAGGAAAAAAAGATTTCACATAAAATAAAACATTGGATGATAATTAAAAGAAAGATTCAGAGAACAAAAATGAGGTCTTAGAAATTTAAAGTATAATAATATATTGACACTGATGATGATTAAATTGAGGAAACTTCCCAGAAAGTAAAAGCAAAACATAAAAGAGATGGGAAACTAGAAAAGAAATAGATTTAAATAAGAAACTTAGTCAACTGATGTATATAACATCTGAAGAGTTAAAAACACAAAAACAGCAACAAGAAAATTTTTTCTATTTTTTTTAATGTTTTTTAATTTTTGACAGAGTCAGAGTGCAAACGGGGGAGGGGCAGAGAAAGGGAGACACAAACCAAAACAGGCTCTAGGCTCCAAACTGTCAGCACAGAGCCTGACACGGGGCTTGAACTCACGAGACATGAGCTCATGACCTGAGCTGAAGTCGGATGTTTACCTGACTGAGCCACCCAGGCACCCCAAGAAAATTTTTTTCAAGGGAGAAAAGCATGAAGAAATTTTTAATAGAGTTATACAATTGCCTAGAACTGAACAATGTAAGTTTCTGGATTGAAAGGTCCCACTAAAGGTCCTGAAAATGTCTCACATTTCAGGACTAAAGGTCCTGAAAATAGACATATCACAACAGAATTTTAGAACACTAGGGACCAAGAAAAGATACAAGTTTTCTGGGAAGAAGTAAAAGCAGATTTCACGCAAAAAATAATAAAAATTTATAATGTTTCACACTTTTCAACAGCCACACTAGAAGGCAGGAGATAATGAAGTGCTAGCTGAAAATTCTAAGGGAAAATTATTTCCGACCTAGAATTCTCTACTTCTGTAACTAGTTTTAGAACTAAGTTTGAGAGTAGAATCAAAACATATCAGATATGCAAGATCTCAAAAAACTACCTCCCACTCTCTCTTTCTCTCTGGAGAGACATTTTCTACCAGAAAAGGAAACAAAGTAGGAAAACGAAATAGCAGGTCTAGAAAGAGGGAACCCACATAAGAGAAGGCCAGAGGAGATCCCCAGCTTGAAGGTGAAGGGAGGGTCCAGGATGACCACTGTGTAAAGAGGCCAGATTAGAACAGATTGGAAGACACCAGAAGAGAGTTTTTTTCAATGGATAGAACTGATATGTTCTTTCCTGTGTTGGATTTATGGAGAGAAGTTGCTATCAAGCAAGGGAAGTTTTTGGTTGGATTCACGGTAAGTACATAGACAGCTGAACAAGTGAACAGTAGTAACAAAAAAGACAAGCCATTCATTTAGAGAAAGCAAAATGTTTGATATTGGTATTAAGAAAGCCATGGTATGAAGCATGTGCATTTTGATATTGTTCTACTGAACATCAAAGTTTAAAATATGTAGAGAACATGGGGGAAGATGGGCAAAGGGTCAATGCATGATGGCAGATGGGGAAATGGAGCTAAATCCTTGTCTTCTGTGGGAAATCAATTGGTGATGCCTATAACCAAAAATTTCAGGAATAATAATATTTGAAAGTTAATGGAGATTTGGATATAGAAATCAGTAAAGGAGTTAAAAGTGCTTGACTCTGAAGAAGAGAAAATGAGAAGGTAGAATTGCTGTTAGTTTTCAAACAAACTTGATCAAATATTTTACCCGCTTCAATTTGTACATATTTAGATGGATTTAACAATGACAATTATTTTCCCTTATACAGTTAGAAATATAGATGACAATTAGATTATCTTCTTATATATAATTTTATATGTTTATATTTTATGTGTGTTATTATGTATTTATTATATATAAGGCATGTATAATTATGTAATATGTAAATAAGTATATTTTTATATATGTATAAAATCAAAGAGGCACTGATTAGAAGGAAAAAAGCAAAACAAAGAAAATTTAAACAAAAGAAACATCACCTAGATAAACCTTTAACAGCTCTTTTAAGGATCGCACAAGTTTATTACAATTGATGAGCTGACTGAATTCTGAGAATAACACTATGATGAAATCATTTCATAGAACTGCTGATATTTTTTAAGTCCTATGGAAGTTTTCTCACCTTCACTTGTGACCAGGAAATGCCTTCTTTGAAAAAAAATATTTTGTAACAAACCATTTAGCAATTTCATTCCAGGGAACTTGATACCAGGATCTTGTGTCATTTGTTCACCCACATGCACCTAGTTCCAGTTACATATCCAGAGTTTTACTCACAAGATAAAATGATAACTTAGGACCTAGTCCCTTCCTTAAGAAGTAATCATAATATTGAAGAGATAATCATAATAAAGTACATAAAGTATGAGAACAAAAGTATAAACTGATTATCATTGGATCCCAAATTATAGCATTACAGACTCTTGAGAAGTGGAGATTAGAACAGCTGGCCATTAAAGGAAAGTAGACCTGTTGCCCATTAATAGGTTTTCCATTCCCATCTACGTTGACCTAACAGGCCTCACTTAGGAGACCCTGGGAGCCTTCACTACCATGGTCAAAACTATCAAATACCATCCCCTTTCTGCTCGTCACCTTCATGCCTACCACTGTTCTGTTGCAACATAAGACTGTGCAGGACCGCCATTTTGTGTCTTGGTAGGTGCCAGTCCTCATTCTACCTTACCCTTACAGGAGACAAGGTTGACGAAGAAGTCTTGATGCCTTAGGATGTGAAGTCCACACAAACAGTCTCAGAATATGTTCTGAGTCCATCTTCCCACTTCATGTGGTTGGCATGGTCAGTTTGAATCTTAAGTCATTGGATTCTAGCAATCAGATCTACTCTCTAGAAAATGTCTTCCACGGCCTAGAAGCTCATCCATCTTGTCCATTCTCCACTTCTGTCTAATCTCTTTTCTATCTTCTCATATTAGAAAAATCATGGCAGGGGCGCCTGGGTGGCTCAATTAGTTGGGTGACCAACTTCGGCTCAGGTCATGATCTCACAGTTTGTGAGTTCGAGCCCCACATGTCTGTGCTGACAGCTCAGTGCCTGGAGCCTATTTCAGATTCTGTGTCTCCCCCTCTCTGCCCCTCCCCTGCTCACACACTGTGTCTCTGTCTCTCAATAATAAATAATCATTTAAAAAAATTTTTTTAAAGAAAAATCATGGCAAATCTATATTTACTGAATTCACTATGCAGTCTAAAGTTTTCTACTTCCTTAAAGTTTATTTATTTTTGAGGGAGAGAAAACACAAGTGGGGCAAGGGCAGAGAGAGAGAGGGAGACACAGAATCTGAAGCAGGCTCCAGGCTCTGAGCTGTCAGCTCAAGTCAGGGCTCAAACCCACAACTGTGAGATTATGGCCTGAGCCTAAGTTCGACGCTTAACCAACTGAGCCACCCAGGCACCCTTAAGGTTTTCCACTTCCTTAAATCTAGTTAGTATAGTCCCAATTTATGCTATGGTACATTGTTAAGTAAATTATTTATTGAAGGAATTAATAAAACTGTAAGTATGTGTTTTCTGATTTCATTTTTCACGTTGAGTTAGCTAAGCCCCTTCAAGAGGCTTTATATGCTTTTATCCTCTTAAAAACATTTAATAAACTGTATTTAATTAAGTGGAATTAATTATTAATTAATTATTAATTTAGGCTCTTTAGGAAAAAGTTATAAACTATATGACAATTTTTCCTATAATACTAATGTGTTATGTGACCTAATGATGTGCTATTCTAGGAGTGAATATCATTTAGATCTGGCTCTTAGTAAATTTTAATGAACTCTGGTATCATATATCTTCTACTTTTATAAAATTTTATCTCTAAAATAAGATAATTTCCACAGAGTGGGGAGATTTAGGTTTTCTAACACTACTTAGCTTTTTCTTCAAACTTCTTGTATCAAAGAATGTCTTCTTTAATCCACATCCCAATGTTAATTCCCATGAAATACAATACAGTTTTATTTAAGCATTATTGATATTAAAAACTGGCTATATTTAATACACACAATTTGGTGAGTTTGGACATATGCCTACACCCACAATACCAGCACCACAATGAAGGTAATAAAAATATCCATCACCTCCAAAAGTTTTTTCCCCATTTATTTATTATTTGTGTATTTATTTATTGGTGATAAGAACACTTAATATGAGATATACAATCTTAACAAATTTTTAAGTGCACAACATTGTGTTGTTAACTATAGGCACTATGTTCTAGCTCATGGCTAGAACTTGTTCATCTTGTATAACTGAAACTTTGTACCTATTGAACAACTCCCTATTTCCCCCACTCCCTAGCCTCTGGCAACCATCATCCTATTTTCTGATCCTATAAGTTTGACTGTTTCACACATCTCATAGAAGTGGAGTCAGGTGCCTTTTGTCCTCTGTCACTGACTTACTTCACTTAGTATCCTGTCTTCTAGGTCCATCCATGTTGTTGCAGATGGTGCTAATTCATTCTTTTCTAAGGCTGAATGATGTTCCATTGTAGGTGTCTACCATAGTTTCTTTATCCTGCTGTCTGTTGTCCATTTAAGTGGTTTGCACACGTTGGCTCTCGTGAATAGTGCCACAATGAACATGAGAGTGCAGAGATGTCTCGACTGTAGTTCTTTGGCCATATACCCAGGAGTGCAATTGCTAGGTCATATGATAGTTCTATCTTTAATATTTTATGGAACCTCCATACTATTTTAAATCATGGCTGCAACAATTTACATCCCCACCAAGAACATCTAAGCATTCCGATTTCTCTACATCCTTGTCCAACTTGTTATGTTTTGTTTGCTTTGATAATAGTCATTCTAACAGGTACGAGGTGGTATCTCATTATAGTTTTGATTTGTATTTTCTTGGTTAGTCATGTTGAGCACCTTTTTATATACTTGTTGGCCATTTGTAGATCTTATTTGGAGAAATGTTTATTCAAGTACTTTGTCCAATTTTTTTTTCCCTACTGGGTTGAGCTCCTTCTGTATTTTGGAAATTAACTCCTTTAAATATTTTCTCCCATTCTATAGGTTACCTTCTCACTCTGTTGGCTATTTCCTCTGCTAAAAGGAAAGGAAGCATTTTAGTTCTGTGTAGTCCTGCTTGCCTAGTTCTGCTTTTGTTTCCTCTGCCTTTGGTGTCAATCACTTTTTCAAGCCTGATTTACATCATCACTTCTGCAGTGAAACTGCCGAGAAGAAGGCCATGCTAGCGGTCTTTGTCCTGTAATTCTTCCTCTATTTATTTTGCTGGCTTCTATTGTTCCTTCTACCCTCCAATCCCAAACCTTCAAAGATCTTTCTTTGCTCTTCTTATCTGTTCTTACAGTCTCCCCTTCACTGAACTAATTTAGTCCCACATATTCACTTTCAGCCAGCATTACAAATTTCACTGAATATATCCACATTCTTTTATTTTTCCAGTTGATTTCTTGGCTACCCACCTGGCCTTGTCAACAACATTCCTGTCATGAATGCTCTTCTATCTATCTCAAAGTCTTTAAGAAACCCAGGGGGTTATTCATTCCTAAGAGGCCTGTTGTCCTTCCAAGCATGAAATCTAGTTAGAATTGGAGACTGTAATGTTTGCACCTACACTACAGTTCAAGTATCCCCAGTGGAGTGGAAGCTCACTCATTTTTGTGACAATGCCCTAGGTGATACCATGGAGGCTGTAAGGCCACACGAGTCTCTGAGTTTGAGAACAGGTCCAGCTCTTCTAGTTCCCAATTCTAAAGTCAGTTTTCAATTCCAGGCATAAAAACCACACTAAACTCAGCGTAGGTCCTGAGAGCTCCCAACCCCAGTGATGTGCTGTGAGAAGAACAGCCCCCCTTCCCCATGAGCTCGAGACCCTTTGGTTTGGGGTAAAGTAGGAAATGACTGTGTTATGAGCGCTAGGCTAGAGACCATTTCAGAACCTGGTCTCTAGAGTTCAGAGAAATAAAAACTATTTAAATGACGAGTCTTAATATGAATGTGAGTGAAATTCATAGTTTATATTGGCATCACATGCCCACTATGTTAATGGACTGCTATGGCCTCTAAAACAAAAGAATTGACAATAAGAGGAAGATGTCATCTACCCAATATTAGGTAGCTTCTTCAATTAATTACCCCTTGTCTATGTCCAGATCTCCTAAACACCATTCTTTAGCTCATTCTCTTTGCTCCTTTTGAAAGAAGACATTTTTTTTCCTGGCCAAGGCTAATAAGCCTTTCACCTTAATGAACATTTTTGTAAAATGAGAGGGAAAAAAACCCCAGAATCTAGGAAATAGCGCTGTGATGATGTTTACACAAGGTAATACATGTAAAGCACTTAGCTCAGTGCAGATACATATATCTAACAGGTGTTTATTGAGTAACTTCTATGTGCCCGGACTGCTCTAGACGCCAGATGCATTGGCAACACAGCACAAAAAAATTTCTGGTTTATACATGGTCCCAGAAATAAAGTACTCAATAGTGAGCACTTGATAAAAAATTGTTTCCAATTTTATTCTTATGTTTTGTGCTGTCACGTGAATAAAACATAGGATTGTAGATGAAGAAGAGAAACTTCCTTGCTCCTTGAGGACCTTAACATTTACTATGTACTCCTTAGCAAAGCACAGGGGAAAATTCACTTAATTACTTCCTTGGTTCATATACATGATGACAAAGTAAACATTTATTGAATGGACCTTTTAAAAAGGCAACATATTGATACCGTTGCCTTAATAAAGAAAATGTCAGTTCAGTTAAAAAGTCATCAGGTAAATAAAACAAACAACCCAAAGTAGCCATCTATTTTTAATAATAGTGAACAACATTGAAGAGAATGTGCAAAACGCATAAGTATTTGCTTGGTTAGTAGCTCATTGACTGGGAGTTTTAAAATACGGCAGAAAATATGCATTTACAAATCAAGCATAGAGGAAACTTGTTAATTCTTAAAAATCTTGCAGCTTTCAGGTGAGATAGACTAACAGGGCCCGGCAGTACCTTCCCACCTGAAACAACACATCACAGAGAATATGAAACACCAGCTTTCAGGACTCTGAACTTTAGGCAGTGAAGAAAGGTGGTTCGTAAGAGACACAGAACAAATACACTGGGTTCACAGTTTCCCCAGCTACGACAGTGTAGAAAGGGGGACCCATGGGGTGCCCGGGGGGCTCACTAGCATAAGCATCTGACTTGACTTCAGCTCAGGTCGTGATCCCACATTTCATGAGTTCGAGTGCCATGTCAGTCTCTGTGCTGACACTGCACAGGTTGCATGGGATTCCCTCTCCCTCTCTCTCTGCCCCTCCCCTGATTGCGCTCTCTCTCTCTCTCTCTCTCTCTCTCTCTCTCTCACTCTTAAAAAAGAAAAAAAAAAGATGGGGGGTACCCAGGCAGAGCCCAGAGAACTCCCTGCACTGGGGAGACAGTGCGGACAGTCCACGGAGGTAAAGGTAACTAGAATTCGTGGGGCAAAATAGGAGGGTGATCACCGCTCAGAACAAGAACCCTGGAGATCTGCAGAGGGTCCACTTGTGCTATTCAGCTGAGACCTGAGAGCCTGCATATGTAAAAGGAAACCACCAGAGGGCAGGGAAGGAACCATCTGAGAGGATGGGAAGAAACAGTACCTGGGGGCTCACCTGGGGCCAGGAATATGTGTCCACACTGACCAGCCGAACTGGGAAACCCACAATCCATTGGATGTTGAGTACTTGGAAGGATCCGCCCAGGTAAAGGAGTACTTAGCCCTAGACCAAATGCTGTTCTGTCTCCCCTAACAAAGCTGAGCTGCAAGACTCAAGTGTATCCAATTGCTTCCAAGTAGTTGTGCCCCCAAACAGGCCTTAAAATACCTGTAAGGAGTATGAAGATATGCAGCACACAAGGGGCAAATTGAAAATGTGTTATGTTTTATGAAAGATCACCATACCATACAGACATCACCCAGTGCTCATCCCAAGAAGTGTCCCCCTCAATGCCCATCACCCATTTTCCCCAACCACCCACCCAGCGATGAATCACCAGAATCTACCCCCGAAACCAAGACTACACTGTATATACTGTATGTTAGCCAACTTGACAATACATTGTATTTACGAATTTTTTAAGATAGAAAAAAGTGAAAATTGAGATAAAAAATGTAAAACAAACAAAAAAAGATCACCATACCTGACAAGGAGCAGAAATAGGGCCTGCACTCAGGAGAAAAGTCAAGCAGTTGGAATTGACACAGGTGCTAGAATTAGCTAATCAAGACATTAAAACAGGTTTTATATGCGTATTCCCTAGATTTCTAAGTTAAAGAGACATGGAAAATCTACAAGAGACCCGAGGGAAACTTCTAGGGATGTTTGATTCATCAATGTTGGAGATAAAAATATACTCTACAGGATTAATGGTGGATTAGACATTGCAGAGGGAAAGATTGATTAACTCGACAACCAAAGGACACTGTTCAAAATGAAACACAGAGTGAGGGGAAAAAGGGATTTTAAAAATAAAACAAGAATCCATGAGCTGTGGGGCAACTCCACATGATCTAATGTATACTTAGTTATTGTCACTGAAGGAGGGGCGTTACTGGGGAAAACAGAAAAGAAATCGAGGAATTAATGACTAAAATTTTCCCAGATTTGATGGAAATGATAAATCCACAGATTTATCCAGGAAGCCCAGCGAATCCCAAGTGTAAGAAACATGAGGGAAACTACATCAAGGAGCATTATGATCACGTTGTTCAGAACCAGTGATAAAGAGAAAATCATAAAAGGCAGAGAAGAAAGACACTGGATACACTAAGAACCAAATACGCAAGTAACAGAGGTGGTTTTTTGTTGTTTGTTTGTTTGTTTGTTTTTTTCTTGTCAGAAACAATGGGAGAGGACAAATGCCTTACAAAAAAACGAGGGCAAAATAACAACTCTTGTTAGGCACATAAAGCTGAGAGAATCCACCGAAAGAACTGCATTCCAAGAAACACTGAAGGAAGTCTTTCAGACAGAAGGAGAATAATGCCACATGGAAATAAAGATCTATACACAGAGATGAGAATCTCTAGAAATATGTGACTCTATGTTTGCAAGGCAGCTGACATAACGAATTTCCACGTAGAGGCACCAGGGTGGCTCAGTCGGGTTAAGCATCTGACTCTCAGTTTCGGCTCAGATCATGATCTCACGGCTTTGTGGGTTTGAGCCCCACCACGGGCTGTACTTTGGCAGCATGGATCCTGCTTGGGATTCTCTCTCTTTCCTTCTCTCTCTGCCCCTCCCCTGCTCACGCTCTGTCTGTCTCTCTCAAAATAAACTTAAAAAAAAAATAATACTGAATCTCCATGCGCCTATGAAGAATGCTACATGATCTTTAAATATTGTTTTTCACGTGTTATCAATCCAAAGGTATAACTTGGTTTTCTGTTACACAGACAGATGCAGGATAAAATATAAAGCCTGGAAATGAAAATCTTCTGGAATCTGTGTATTTCTGTGGAAAGGAACTGCCAAAAAAAATTAAAATTAAAAAAAAAGCAGTAAAACTTGCTGGAAGAAACAGTGGAGGTTAGGTATACAAAAATGCATTTTGGTAGAGGTCTTGGTTTTTCGTCCTTACGAATCATCTTTGCCATCCTTCAGAACATGTAAGAAGAAAGATTTGAGCTCCCACAACATGCTTCCTCAGTTTTAGCACCTTAAAGGAAAAGTTGAGCTCTCATTTGTAAAGTGTCTCTTGGTTCCCCAAAATAATGTTGTTAACAGAAAAGAAATCTCCTGTGGAAAAGGCCAAGGGCATTTTTAATATGTATGGAGGACACGCCAGATCCCGCTTTTTACAGGTATCCCCCAAGAATGTCCCAGGGTAGCAAATAAAATAAATGCAACTTTTATGGGAAGACACATCTCTGTGATGTGGCAAGTTATAATTCTTCCAAACTAACCTGTATTTTCAGTATTCTCCAGCATTTTTGTTTTCCCCTACCCAAAACATAACTGTGCAGATAACTTATATTTTACAGAAATTAAATGTGACATTGTAAAAACTTTTCCTGAAATTTTTAGTGAAAATATATGCTTTGCTATAACTATGTTTAGTAAAAAACTTAAGTGTATGGGAAAATATAATGCAAAGGTGAAAATGTGGTACAAAAGTCCTATAATTGGAAGAGCTAAGATCCTTGATGCACTGATTGAATCATTTTTCGTTAATGTTGATCCTTTAACAGTGGATTTCAGGCATTCTTCAAAGCATTCTTCATTGGTTTAATTGTTTTTTTTTTAAGGTGATACAGCAAATATCTCAAAAGATATTCATTTAGTAATTAGGTTGTATAGGATCAGTATCATTGCCTTTCTCCTGGAGTTTAAAGCCTACAGAAGTATAAGCATTATTTTTCTTCAGTCTACAATATATGTAAGTAATATTACGATCAAGTTAATAGAGAGGCAGCTAGAACCCAATAGGGAATAAACACAGTACTCCAAATGATAGAAAAACTGTTTCTTTTAACATTTCATGGAATGTTACAATTTTAATGGAGGAAGTATTAATATCCATTGGGTGCTGGCCACCAGCCGAAGAATAATTTTTCATGGGCGGGCTCATTTAATCCTCACCCCGACTTTATGGAATAAGTTGTAAGCCCATTTTACAGGTGATGAAATCGATATAAGAAAGATTAAATAACTTCCTCAAGGCCCTACAGCCAGCAGGTGCCAGGACTGAGATCTGAACTCAGCTCTGTCTGAACTGCCAACCCTTCTTGGGTTTCACAACAGCGTCCTCTGCTTCTCCTATTTGACATCTTGATAAATTGCATTTTCCCCCTTGACCATCATGTCACTTTGATAGGAATTCCCCTTTGCAAATAGGTGATAGAACTCATCTCTTTGGTGGTTTTATTTCAGGAATTACAGTTTGAGAGACTGACCCGAGAGCTGGAGGCAGAACGCCAAATCGTAGCCAGCCAACTGGAGCGATGCAAGCTTGGATCAGAGACGGGCAGCGTGAGCAGTATCAGGTACTGGGCACGCTGCCTCCTTACAGTTCTGGGCTGTGAGCTGCCAGTGAAAGTAAATTGTGGTGTTTGTCTTCTCCTCACAAACCTGGCAGTGGAACGGAACAGTCAGTCGGATGTGGGAAGGGAATTGTAACCGATCTGATTTAAGATGTTCAAAAGGTGTCTGAAATGGCCTGATTTGCACTTGAAACTCCTGTAACAGAATTAACACCTGCCCCGGATGCAAATGGCGCATAATTGTCCATAAAGGAAGGCTCTGCATGCAGTCAGCTTGCTGGAAATCAGATTCCACAGCGCAGTCTCTCAGTCTGGTTCTCTTTTCCTAGATGATCCAGAGTTGCAGGTTCCTGAAGGGAAAGGGAGAACATTTTGATGTAACCTGTATTGTTTGCTAATATATGATGCTAAAGTGTGAAATCGCACCTCGGTTATCAACCACACAGGCAATTCTCCTGGGTAGAACAATTTCAAATTCATAGATAGAAGAGTTATTCAGTAGGGGCTGGTTTGAGGTCCCAGAATGTCTCAAAACAAGACTTAGTCACTTGTCCACAAAATAAATGATCCACCCTAGGACCATGTTTTCATATTTAAAAAGTGTGTGTGTGTGTGTGTGTGTGTGTGTGTGTGTGTGTAATGTGAGTATGTGTGAAAGAATCATGAAGCTCTCTATAAGACAGCTTTTATTTCTCAGTAATGCATCGTACTTTTCTATCGTCCTGTTCTACATTGTGTTTTTGACCTTGTACATTTTTAGGGAGGAGTCTTAGTTCAGGAAACAATAGTTGCTGTGGCAAATCAACTCCAACATTGCAGTGACTTAATGCAAGAGCAGTTTGCTTCTCATTTATGCAACAGATGGAGGTAGTGGATGGTAACCAGGGGCTGCCCCTCCGCTTTCCGTCCTACAGTGATGAAGGATACAGCTTCTCTCTTGAGAGCTCTGTCATCCCTGTACCTCACTGTCAATTGCATTGCCAGTTGCATCACTGCGCCTACAAACCATTGGTGAAAACCAGTCACATGGCCTCTCGTAGATGGAAGAAGGGTGGGGATCCCTAGACCTGGGGTCTACAGCCACTCTGCTCAGGAGCATGAATTTGATGGTCTCTTAGCCACCTGCTCTGACAAAAGAATTAAAAAGGTCCTTGTTTCCATTGCTCTAAAATATTTTATCATTGTAGTCAGAATGTTTCCCACCAGAGTCATTTGCCATCAGTCTTTTAACATTATTCTTTTTTTTTGTTTAATAATGATGAATTTTTGCAAGGAAATCATTGCACTCTTGTTAGACTAGCTTCCTTGGGTGCAATATCATTTTCCATCCCAAAACTTTATTTTGGGCATGTGAAAGTGTACCCACCTCTGCATCCAAGTACCTAGGTTATCAGTAGCTGTGAATGGGCACATGGGGACCCCTTAAACTCATCACAGACTTGTTGAACACCCAGATTAACCAAAGCAGAATGGACAAGAAAAAAATGCGAATTGTGCCTACTTGAAATTGTTTACAGAAGGTTGACTGGTTGAAGATGGTGAGACTAAGTCCGGGACAAAAATGTTTGGAAATATGTATTCGAACCAGTTCCTACGGTTATACGTATTTGAAGAGCTTTTTGTTAAAGATGTTTTTCTTTCTTTTCCCCTACTTCCTGAGAAGCTAAGACTGTCAGGTTTTTAGGTCTATACACACCACTGAATTCACGTTTATTTCGCTTTGAAACCCGTTGTTTCATTATTGGTCAGTTTCTATATCCAGTCTTTCTGTGTGCTATGTTTGCATACTGTACATCTTTTATTTTATTAAAATCACCCCAGCCCCTAGTAGAAATAGGTCTAGGGGACCATGTTGTATCCTGTGCCTGAATGCCCAACCTCCGATTGGATTAGAGATAGATATCTGATCTAATGGTGATTCATCCAGTGACCAACCTGTAAGAAATTGGTCTTACTCTTGAAAACACAAAATAAGTGATCCACAGGTGCCTGGGTAGCTCAGTCAGTTAAGTGTCTGACTTCAGCTCAGGTCACGATCTCACAGTTTGTCAGTTTGAGTCCCACATCAGGCTCTGTGCTGACAGCTCGGAGCCTGGAGGCTGCTTCAGATTTGTGTCTCCCTCTCTCTCTGTGTCTTCCCTGCTTGTGCTCTGTCTCTCTCTCTCTCTCAAAAAATAAATAAATATTAAAAAACATTTTTTTTAAGTAAGTGATCCAAAGTCTGTGACATCTAATGGTAAGCGGTAGAGGACGGTGGCCCTGTGGATTCGTGCCAGTGGAGGCATCTGTAATGACAAAAAGTAGTCCAACAGAGAGACTGTATTGTTCCTGAAAGTCAAAAACAGGCCAGTTTGCTTATCATTAGGACCAGCTGAATTTTTAAATTCTTAAAAACTTCCTTCCTCCCTCATTTGATTTAACTGAATTGATTTCTTTTCCTTGGGTCCAAGGTATCTGGAATAGAACCCATCAGTGAACTACCAAAGTTGACAGAAAAATTATCCCATGACAACTTTTGATTCTTAATCTTATATTCTTAGCTCTCAGCCATGATACACAATCAATAGTTCTGTGTAAAATATATATTGAATGGTAATGTTAAGTGCAGATGACACTACCTAATTATTTCTCCTTGCCAGATAGCTATATAATGTCAGTTTTCATTAAGCTTAATTATTTTGTACATTGGAAATCTCCAGTGTATGAATCTGCACTTGAATAATACAAGCAATTTACTGATAATTCATTGGGGGAAAGTCTCATACATAGCTTCCACTGTTCTTTTTTTGTCATAACCTAGTTGTTTGCTCAGCTTCAGAAATCACCTTTGGAAATTCAGGTCTTTATTAAGTGTGATAGACTAACCTAGTTAGCACATCAAAAGGAATATTCAAAAAACATTTAAAAATAGAATACAAACATTTTTTAAAAGGAGAATAGGTAAAGAAGTCTTTGATAATTTAGATGTTGTTTCGTACTTCTTAGGGGTGTGAAGGAGGGGTAAGAGAGTTTCTTAGAGGAAATGAAACAAACCAAATATTTTTTAGACTTTTAGTGGAAGTGGTAAAAATGACTCATAAATCTAGTTTGGTTTTCCTCTGCCTTTTATCAGTGATAGGAAACTCTCCATTTGGTTTCTAAGACCCTTTCCCCGGTAGTCACATTGACAGTTGAAACTTTCAAGAAAACTTTTGTTGATATGCATTTATAACAGTCAACTTTATAATCATCAGATCATGAGCGTGAACACCGGGAACTTGGAGAAGGAAAAGCTGGAGCTCCCTGTTGGTGAAGCACGTCAGCTACTGTGTCCAAACAGCCAGACCTTCAGTAGCTGCAAATAGGAACGTTGTGATCTCCTAACATCTTCACAGACTTTTTTTTAAATGTTTATTTATTTTTGAGAGAGAGAGACAGAGCGTGAGCACGGGAGGGGTGGAGAGAGACAGGGAGACACAGAATCCGAAGCAGCCTCCAGGCTCTGAGCTGTCAGCACAGAGCCTGACACGGGGCTCAAACCCCTAACCATGACATCATGACCTGAACCGAAGTCAGACATTTAACTGACTGAGCCACCCAGGCGCCCCGCTTCACAGACTTGTCTAAACATCCGTGTTGGTATTGAAGCTTCCCGAGTTCAGATGCATTAGTGGTGAAGTGTTGGGATTCTTCTACACAGGAATTATTGGTGCTTCTTACTGCAACTACACATCCACCATGCACCTTATCTCCTTCCTGACTTGGCTTTGCTCACTCTTTCCAGCCCAGTCCTTTCCAAGTTGTTAGATTCTGCTCCCTTCCCATGAGAGCGTTTGGTTTCACATCTTCTCCTTGATTGCTCAGAACCATCCAGATCCGAGTCAGGAACTTTACTTACACAGATGTTGCCCTTTATTCAGGGTCATGATCAAATCCCCCTTGCTCGTGGCTCACTCCCACACTCTGGCCAGTTGTGATTACTTGGCTAATGCCCGTCCCTCAGGCCAAGGCCTGTCAGTGATCATGGTCTGACAGCCCTGTGAGCCATTCATTCCCTCTCAGGCTGGGGGCCATGCATTACTCTTTTAAGTCTCCTGGTCTGAGGACCTGCTTATACCTGTACCCATGTCATTCTCTCCACAGACTCTAATAAGAGCATTCTAGCTCATCCTTCTGCCTGCGGTATGCCCAAATCTATCCCCCATACAGGGTGAGATTGAGCTACATAATACATAAATCAGAACCGTGTTCGCGAAGCATTCTTTCCCACTTCTATAAACACACCTGTCTTTCCCATTTCAGTGCCTATGACCATGTGATCCCTTCTATCTAGAATGTCTTCCTTCTTTCACCAGGACACCCCCTCCGGTGAATCCAGTTACCCAGCTGAGGGCTCATATCCTTCTGAACCTTTCCTTGATCAGTCCAAATTGGATCAGGTGTCCCTTCCTTGAGGGTCATTAGAACTTAAAGCATTAGAGATGAGACACATTGACGCTTTGAGAGGTTGCCTGCCAGAGAATGTCTAACCTTCACTCAAAGGATGTGTGGGGATTTTCTCGAGTGCTACTGAAAATTTAAGGACATCAAAATAGATGACTAATCATATCCCTGATTCCCAAGAACACAATGGGAGAAACACTGAATGCAAACCAGAGTTGAACCTATCTTATGGACTCTTCTTAAAGGACACCTGACTCTTGGAAACAATGATGATGATGATGATGATGATGATGATGATGATGATTTATAACAATGGTCTAGAGCTCAGAGACAAAGGAAGTCAAAAATTCAAAGCTACAGAGATTTGACACATAAATTCTCTATTGCTGGCTTTAAAGATGGAGAGGCTATGTGACTAGCAATGCACATGGCTTCTAGAAGCTGAGAGTGATCCTTGACTGACGGCAACAAGAAGAGGGTCTCAATACTAAAACCAAAAGGAATTGAATTCCGCTCACATGCTGAATAAACTTGAAACAGATTATTTTCTAGAACATCAACAAAGGAATCTAGCCCAGCAGAAACTCTGATGCTAACCTTTAATGACCTTGAACAGAGAAACCAACCATGCCACATCTGAATTTTACAAAACTTATGAAACTCTTAGCGTAAAAAATGGGACATTGTTTTAAGCTGCTCAGTTAGTGGTAACTTGTTACACAGTAATAGGAAATATCGACAGTGCTTTCCAGTTGGTCGTTAGAGATTATAATAAGCTGAATTATTGAAAGTTTTCCAAGAAAATAAATCTTTTCTGTGACCATCTATATTTCATTCCAAAGGTGAATGTCTATAGCCCATTTTATTTTTCATGCATGTATATATGTGTTTGGATTCACATATTAAAATAATCTGTAGCTTTTATTCTAAGAAGTGGAGGTATTTGAATATGGAGTAACGGCATTATTTATTGTGGAATAAGGACTATTTTTTTTAATTATTTTTTCAACGTTTATTTATTTTGGGAACAGAGAGAGACAGAGCATGAACGGGGGAGGGGCAGAGAGAGAGGGAGACACAGAATCAGAAACAGGCTCCAGGCTCTGAGCCATCAGCCCAGAGCCTGACGCGGGGCTCGAACTCCCGGACCGCGAGATCGTGACCTGGCTGAAATCGGACGCTTAACTGACTGCACCACCCAGGCGCCCCTGAATAAGGACTATTAAATAAAGCAATCATACTTAGGCTCACCATTTTTTTTAATAATATAGACACCCAAGATTCTAATTGGAGTTATATATGTTTAAAAAGACGAAATGTTAGGGGCACCTGGGTGGCTCAGTCAGTTAGGTATCCAACTTCGGTTCAGGTTATGGCCTCAGGGTTCATGGGTTCGAGCCCCACCTTGGGCTCTGTGCTTACAGCTCAGAGCCTGGAGTGCTCTGGATTCTGTGTCTCCCCTTCTCTCTGCCCTTTCTCTTCTTGTGCTCTGTCTCTCTGTTTTTCAAAAATAAATGTTAAAAAATTTTTTTAAATACAAAATGTAATATATATATTCACACACACACACACACACACACACACACACATATATATATATGTATATAAATGAATTGCTTGCTCCATGTAAGAAGCTGCTCTTTCTTCCCTGCAGATGAACTATTGAATTTCTTGCAAACAAGTGTCCACAAAAGTTTGCCATATCTTAGAGACTGGATGCAAAAGGAATTAATGTTATACGTGTTACCAAAGGTCATTCTCTTTATTAGCTAACTTCTGTGAGCTGAAATGCCAACAATTCTATTAATGGAGTCTAAAAATCTTGTCCACAGTTAACAAAGAAGTCAGGCTTATTTTAGGAAATATGCTGACTTCTGGTTAAAGTAGTTAGAGGTGAAGAAACATTAGTCAAGTAGACACATACTTTTTGTCACAATGAAATGTATTTATTTAAAAGCATGATCACTGAACTTTTTAAGGAAATAAACATATATGAATATAATTGTAAGTAAAACATGTGCATTTTTTCATTGTCCTGTAGGATCTGATATTTAAAAAAGTAGATAGTTATATTTATTGTTTTAAGATAAAGAAGGAGTAAATTTGCCAAAATATTTCATTTTGAAAAGAACACAGCTTGGATAATTAAATAATTACTTTTATTTTTTTCACATGAATTTTTTTTTACTATGAAGATATTTCTACACATTTGCGTGTTCCCAAATGCCATCATTTAGCCAAAGGAAAAAATCACTCAATGCCATAGGATTCTAGATTCTTACCAGTGGTGAATACAGGCTTGCTCGCAGGGGAAAAAAATAATAGCAATAATAATATTGCTATAATATTATAAAAAGTAGTTTTTACTTGAAAATTAGAGAATAGCTGTTAGTTTCCACACTAGGCAGTATCTCTCATGTGGCTGAAGTATTACTCTTCCAACAAAGTCTAGTGATTTATTTGAACAGGACATTTAATTGATTGAATTGGTAATAAGAATTAACATTGCAGTGGTATTTTCTAAGTCTTTCAGAATGGCTTCTTTGTATGAAAACAGAAATAAAAACAAAAATATAGAGACTATAGACCTATTTGAGAGGTTTTCCTTTTTCATTGCCAATTAAAAAAAAAAATTGCTTCCCTGTTTCCTTCCAGACTAAATTCCAGAGCAGTAATCTACCTAGAATATGCTCCTGATTTTCTTAAGTCCCTTTGTGAAGCCTTGTTCTTTTTTTTTTTTTTTCAACGTTTATTTATTTTTGGGACAGAGAGAGACAGAGCATGAACGGGGGAGGGGCAGAGAGAGAGGGAGACACAGGATCGGAAACAGGCTCCAGGCTCTGAGCCATCAGCCCAGGGCCTGACGCGGGGCTCGAACTCCCGGACCGCGAGATCGTGACCTGGCTGAAGTCGGACGCTTAACTGACTGCGCCACCCAGGCGCCCCTGTGAAGCCTTGTTCTTATCTTAAGCCCTTTACTGCCATCTTTCACCTGATCTACTTTTCTCCAGTGACCTAGCCTCTCATAGCTTGCCTTTTAATGCTACCGTTATTCCTTTAAGATTTCCTAGTGTAGTCTTGTCTTTTTCCGACATAAATTAAGAATATTCTAGACCACTTTCTTGGCCCTCAAGAAGCACCATCACATTTCTGCTCAGGTCTCCACTCCAGAAAGAGCGAGAACATTCATAGTCTTTGTTGGTTTCACGGGGACATACTTAACTCCTCTCAACCCCTTTTCTCTCAGTCTTCAGTCCCCTGAGCCCTTCCCACCTTGCCTAGAGTCCAAGGTCCCTGTGCTGAGCCACCTCTAGATAGTACCCTAGTGTCCTTTGGATTCCTAGGCGTGCAAGAAAGCTTACACCCCAGGTTGAAGCCACCACCTCGTCCTCACCTGCACGGAGACTTTGCTGAGCCTTCTTAGACACTGAAAGTAGTGGCTGTCCCTCCTGCCTGTCCTCCGTTGGCCTCTAAGTAATTCCTGAAGGGCAGGGGCCCGGGGCGTATGCCAAAGCCGTGGCCAGCATGTGCTAACTGTGCAGTCAGTGCTGAATGAAGCAATGAGTGAATGGATATATAGTATTTCTATGACTGTTCTTATTTTTGTCACTCTTGTTCTGGTAGAAATCACTAGTCGTACTAATTTATAAGGATTTCTGTCTCTATGTATTCCAGAATATATATACATATAATATATATAACATATCAAATGGTTTACATTATTCTGAACTTACCAGACCGGAATATCACTTTTCAGTACTCATTCTAGTTTCTTTTCACGTTAAAATAGCACACTGGATTCCAGAGCCAGTTGATTTGAGGTACTCTGTGCATGGAGTTATGGTTGACCTAGTCTCATACTTTCACTCTGACCTTAGGAAGATGATGATACTGGTGATGACTTTAATAATATTAATGACAGGGCACCTGGGTGGCTCAGGCGGTTGAACATCTGTTTCAGCTCAGGTCATAATCTCCCTGTTTGTGAGTTCAAGCCCCCCATCTGGTTCTGTACTTATAGCACAGAGCCTGCTTCGAATTTTCTCTCTCCTCTCTCTCTGCCCCTCCCCTGCTCTCTCTCTCCCTCTCTCTGTCTCTGAAAATAAATAAATAAACATTAAAAAGTTAAAAAAATATTAATGATAATATTTGTTGAGCAATTTTCATAGACCAGGCATGGATATGGTTTACGTAGATCATGCTGTTCACTTCGAGTTAACCCTATGAGTTAAATCTGATTTCATTTTGTAGATAACAACACAGATTCAGAGAGGGAAATTTGTTTTCCCGACATCCAGCAGCTAGGACCAGACATTGATTGTCGAGCCCAGGTATCTTTTCTCCCCAAGTACACATGTTAATATGCCTTACCACGATGCTGTTATTCAGTCTTAAATGGTGTCTTAAATTATGTTGGAAATTATGCATGTTGTAAATAACTATCTAAATGTCTCCAGTCCATTTTCTTCCTAGGGATATAAACATTTTGGACTGATTTTGTGCTTATTTTTTCTCTACCCCCCACCCCAGTAATTATAGCTATTTTGAATTCCTTTATCTGAATGTATTTCTGAGATTCATTCTTACACAAATGAGGTAATGAGTGCTAATAGTATATGTTATTATTGCTTTTAATTACATCCAGACTGTTAGGCATTCTCTTGCAAATTGCAGTGGACAAATTACACTAATATTTATGTGTATAAAATGCTACTTGTATTGTCTTAGGCTGTTCAGGCTGCTATAGCAGAATACCATAGATTGAGTAGCTTATAAACAACATGAGTTTATTTCTCATACTTCTGAAGACTGGGAAATCCAAGATGGAGGCACTAGCCAATTTGGTATCTGATGAGTGCCTGCTTCTCGGTTCACAGACAGTTTTCTTTGTGCTGTATCTTCACATGGCAGAAGGGCTGAGGGAGCTCTCTGGGGCCTCCTTTATAAAGGCACTAATTCCATTCATAAAGGCTCCACCCTGATAACCTAATCATATCCAAGAGGCCCCCACCTCCAACTACTATCACAGAGTAGAGTAGATTAGGAGGGGCACAAGCATTCAGTCTATGTCACATATTAAACACATTTTTCTAGATTTCTTCTGTGGGATAACAAATAGTCACCTGTCCTGAGGATTTGATGTAGGTCCTAAAAAAGGGTCAAATGCTTATAATGATTCAATATTTGTTTAATGTTTATTTATTTTTGAGAGAGAGAGAGACAGAGTGCAAGCGGGGGCAGGACAGAGAGAGCGGGGGGACACGGAATCTGAAGCAGGCTCCAAGGTCTGAGCCGTCAGCACAGAGCCCAATGTGAGGCTCCAACCCATGAACACAGATCATGACCTGAGCCAAAGTCGAATGCTTAACTGACTGAACCACCTGGGAGCCCCTTATGTATTTCTTATAGCAGCTACCATAGTTAACACTTTTGTATCAATTTTGAAGCCTGGGGTCTTTCCAAAATGATATATCAAAAGACTAATATTAACTTTATATTTAAAAACCATATACCAAATCTTCTTTAGAGATTTTACATTGTAAAATAGATATTTCAGGAATATTAACTCTAGTTAATTTTAAATTTAATATTCTGATTGGTATAGAACTGAAAATCTTTAAAAATTTAGTCTAGAATATTTTCCATATTTTCTGTCATCCTTAGCATTTTTTAACTCATGGATCTGAAAAGTGAAATTGGTAGTTGCATAGTTTAGAGCTAAATTTCTTCATTGTGTTTTTAGATACTGCCTACGCTCACTAATGTCCCTGAATTTCACTTTTTTAAAAAATCTGTAATAGTATAATGCTTTTCTGTAATTTTGCAAAGGTTGAATGAAAAGTGTAAGTAAAGCACATATCACCGCGCACATTGTTACTAGTGAATCATATATATTTTTCCTTCTTGATGAATAGAACACATCATCTTTTTGTTGAAGTCTCTTTCCTAATTTTTCTGCAAAAGATGATAAAATAGTTTTTCTCACTATGGGCTAAAACGACATATGAGGGTAGCACCACATTTGTCTCCTTCATTTTATAGACTAGACAACCACACAGAAATTGACATGATGAATGGAAGAAACTTTTCACATGGCGCATCTTAATATGTCTCTGCACCTACTGCTCAAGCTGGAGATGAGATTCTTGATACCGTGTGGTTGTGAAGTGAAGAGCAGTAATGCAGTGATAACATGTTGACAGGAAATGTTCAGTAAATTAAGATCTAGAAGCCAGTGGCTCTTTGCATGGGTGTTTTTCAGACGGAACAGCAAGAGATTAATGCATGGACCAAAATATGCATGCTCATTATTTTCTCTGCTTGTGTAAATACAGTGAGAAGTAGAAGTGCCTCTTGGTGAAGGCATTTGTGTGTCCTTCTGCCTTTGCTTAGACACTGAGGGTTCAAGAGCTTTTACCAGCTTTTTTGTATTTATATTTGTGTATGCTCCTTTCAGAGGATTAAAAAACAGTGATATTTCAGCTGACGACATAACAACGAACATTTGATTCGCTTAAAAAGAAAGAACTTCAGGGGCGCCTGGGTGGCGCAGTCGGTTAAGCGTCCGACTTCAGCCAGGTCACGATCTCGCGGTCTGTGAGTTCGAGCCCCGCGTCAGGCTCTGGGCTGATGGCTCAGAGCCTGGAGCCTGTTTCTGATTCTGTGTCTCCCTCTCTCTGCCCCTCCCCCGTTCATGCTCTGTCTCTCTCTGTTCCAAAAATAAATAAACGTTGAAAAAAAAAAAAGAAAGAAAGAACTTCAGTGGTCCTCACTGGGATGACAGCAGCTCGCTCAACACCATGACCATTGTGTGTTCAAATTATTAGGATGGAAAGGCAGTGGGGAGCGAGCAGGAAGAATGTGGTAGTGTGTGTGAGGAGATCGTGGTCTGGGCACCAACACACTCAAGAAGTGACTCGGGGCAAGTCATTTGGGTTTTCTGGGCCTCCATTTCTACACCTGTAAAATAGGAATAGTACCTAGGTTTGTTTCAAGTCTTCACTCCTGTGTTCTTCATCTCATTGGCACCTTTCATTTTAGGCAGTAAGTTGCGTGGGGATATTTTAAGATGGCAACATTATGTGAACTTGAGTAACAAATCAAATTGAGAAATGAGGATAGCAAGATGTTCCCAGATAGATTTGGTGCTTCAGAGGAAGGCAGCTAGATGTATGTACATGCATATAAATAGTTTTTTCCAATATAAGAATCTCCAGTTGGGTCAAGGCATGGATTTTATATTTGGGAAAACACAGTCTAAAAGAAATTGTGTACATATGTATGTTATAAACTACCTCAGATGTTCTCCATGTTTTCCAGTTTGGCTAAAACTAGGGCAAAGATATGGAACTAGAACACAGTTTCACACTGAGAGACCAGGGAGATTGGGCTTTTTTTAAGAAAAAAAAAGTTTATTTATTTATTTAGAGAGAGAGAAAGCTTGAGTGGCGAAAGAGCAGAGAGAGAGAGAGAATCCCATGCAGGCTCTGTGTTCAGTGTGGAGCCTGACGCAGGGCAGGGTCTCACATATGTGAGATCAAGACCTGAGCCAAAATCAAGAATTGGACATGTAACCTACTGAGCCACTCAGGTACCCCAGGGAGTGGGCTTTTTAAGAACTAACCATTGGTTCCATGAAAAAAAAAAATGCTCACGAGGTAATTCTAAGGACCTAATAGGTTAGGAAGCTCTCCTGTGCTTCAAATGTGAAGGCTCCTGGACTCCAGGGGTTTCCTATCAAATACAAAGAGAGATTTATAAACAGATGAAGCATGATGAAATTTGTCGGTGCCCTGAAGAGAGTAAGTCGTGGCTCTGGGGATAGTTTTACAGAGGGATATTTGTGTGTGAAGGATAGGAACCACTGGTGGGAGACAAAACGGGATAAAGGCATTGCTCAGAGGTAAAGTTCAAAGTCAGAAATACAGGGGTCAACTTGAAATCAGTGTGGTTGGAATAGCCAACGCATGGCGCAGACTGGTGTTGGAGAAGGGTGTAGGCAGACGTAACCATTCTGTGAGCGGTCCCGCAAGTCAGTGTAGTGATCTGGGGTTTGTTGAGTTGTCAGTAGAACGTGGAAGACAGCTTTATCCAAGGAAGTGATGTCATCATCCTTGGTTCTGCCAGCCGCTTGGAGAATGGAGTGAAGCCTGTGGAGGCTGGTGACAGCCCCACATGTTAGAAATGGCAGCATTTGTCCAACGGAAAAGTCAAAAGATTTAAACCAAGGTCATGAGCACCTATAGCAATTTCAGAGTTGGGAGGCTCTGCAGACTCACTTATGTCAAAGGAGACAGAGTAGGTTTGTGAAATTATTATTTATTTTTCTTAAAAAATGTAAACATTTGTTAGGCTAAGCCAACACTGAGCTTAGCTTCTATTGCAAGCATTGCCCGTTTTCAACAAGGAATTCTTTGATATTTTTATTTCATGGAATGTGAATGTATTCTAATTCCCCTTTATCCAGGAGAAACTATCATAGAATTTTAAATTTAAGAGATTGCTGTGTTAGCAGCAGGCAGCAAAGATGTTGCCTGATTTGTTGACAGTAAAGCTGCATTCATAAGCCTGTCTTCTCAAACATCTGTGTGTTTAGTACCTCAAGAGCTGAGGAAGTTTAAAAATTGTCACACGTTGTTGCTTAGTCTTCTGCACATATCCGAGAATGTACCTCTCAGCAAGATTTTATTGAAAAGCTATGTCTAAAGAATTGACTGCCAACTTTATTCAAAATTTAGCAATTAACCTTTTCTCTCTAATGTGGGAATGACGGTATCCACCTGTTAGGACTCTGTCATTTTGACATTCTTCATTTAAGGTAAACAGTTTCATTCCATCTCTTGAAACTCATGCATTCCTGTCATATCATAAATGCCCAACAAACATTGCATCTCTAATTTAAGCAAGTAGCTTAGGGTTGTGGATCACACCACGGAGTTTTGAACTAGTCAGTTTTGGGTTTGATTCTCAGCTCCACGTATCGCTGTGTGACATTTGGAGACATCTTCTAGAAGCTCCATTGATCTATATGTAAATTGTGGAGAATAATACTTACCTTAGAAGTTTGTTGTAAGGATTAAATATGAAAATGTGTTTAAAGCAATTAGCGTACTGTTTGTCACTGAGGAAATATTCAATATGTGAGGCCTGGTTCTCTCCTTAGTAATTGATGAATTAATTTATATAAATATTGTAATTATGACTCACATGTCACATACACAAATGGCAAAGGCCCTCCTTTTCACAGAGAAATGTTGTTTATTTATATTCTTTCTTCTTTATCTTTTATTTAGGAGGTGATTATGATATCAAATTAACTGAAAACAGTATTCTCACTATTGTCATTCTCTGCCATCACAGTAAAGTGATGTTCTTAAATTTATGTGTGAGTGATATGTATGTGAGGTATAACCATGATGCCTGAAATATCACACTGTTCAGGATACAGTCTCATCACCACTGAAGAGTGTATTTGCCCTCAAGTGGACAGTTCCTCAAGGTCACTGTAATTTGGAGCACCTGTGCTCCCCTATCAATAAACTTTGCCTAATGCCTTTGTAACATGGTACAAGAAGAGATAAAGGTGAGAATAGAGAAGATGCTCAATGTTACCTAAACACTGGAGTTGCTAGCATTTTATTAAAGCATTGGGGGTCTTTAAGGAATTGTGGAAGCTAATGGTGTCCACTGACACCTGTGTCTAAAAACTGAAGTCTGCTTATCTGGTTGCTGATTCACAGAAGAATTGCCCATGGCCATGTGGGTAGGTTGCTAGTGTCAACAAAATAAGGACAAATGTGTAGAGGCATGGATTTGTGAAGTTGTCTGTTAATAAAGAAGGAGCGCACAGTCTCATTCCATCCATCCATCCATCCTTCCATCCATCCATCCATCCATTCATCCATCCATCCATCCTTCCATCCATCCATCCATCCATCCATCCTTCCATCCATCCTTCCATCCATCCATCCATCCATCCATCCATCCATCCTTCCATCCATCCATCCATCCTTCCATCCATCCTTCCATCCATACATCCATCCTTCCATCCATACATCCATCCTTCCATCCATCCATCCATCCATCCATCCATCCATCCATCCATTCTTCCATCCATCCATCCATCCATCCATCCATCCATCCTTCCATCCATCCATCCTTCCATCCATCCATCCATCCATCCATCCTTCCATCCATCCATCCATCCATCCATCCATCCATCCATCCTTCCATCCATCCATCCATCCATCCATCCTTCCATCCATCCATCCTTCCATCCATCCATCCATCCATCCATCCATCCTTCCATCCATCCATCCATCCATCCATCCATCCATCCATCCATCCTTTCATCCATCCATCCTTTCATCCATCCTTCCATCCATCCATCCATCCATCCATCCTTCCATCCATCCATCCATCCATCCATCCATCCATCCATCCTTCCATCCATCCATCCTTCCATCCTTCCATCTATCCATCCATCCATCCATCCTTCCATCCATCCATCCATCCATCCTTCCATCCATCCATCCATCCATCCATCCATCCATCCATCCTTCCATCCATCCATCCTTCCATCCATCCATCCATCCATCCATCCTTCCATCCATCCATCCATCCATCCATCCTTCCATCCATCCATCCATCCATCCATCCATCCATCCTTCCATCCATCCTTCCATCCATCCTTCCATCCAGCACATAAAAATCATTGATCTAATATATGTCACACAATATAATAGACACTGGGAGTATAGCTCTGGATGAAGAAGGCAAATTGCCTGTTGTCAAATAACCTACAGTCTTCATGCTTCCTTGAGGATGTGACTTTACTTAGTAAGGATGATAACCAGATCATTCCCTGGTTAAAATTGCTCTCCTTAGTGTCTATAACAAAACATATGTCAGACTAACCTTTATATGCATGATAGACTATTTAATACTAAGTTAACACAGCAAATGCAAGATCCAGATTCAAGAGAGAGAATTAAATTAGCTCGATTCTATTTAAATTACTCTTTGGGTTGGGGATGCAGAGGTGTATTTTAAGCATAAATCTGCCCATTTTCAACACTTATTATATTTGGATAATGAACTAGCATTCCAGAGGGAGAAAATTAATCAGAACTTAGTTTCATGTGCAACTCATGGAATCAGAATAAAGGAATAATAAACTAATGAAGAAATAAGGCTCCATAGGATATTTGAAAGTTTTTAAATAAATATTAAAAACTTCAAAAAAGAGAATTTTAAGAAATAAGATTTAAAGAACTCATGGTGTTTCTGTCAGGGGATTTGATTCATCATTTTTCACAGAAGATTTAACTTGCTTTACTATTTCCAGAGAGAATTCTTTCATTTTCAGTGAGAAAAGTAAACACACACACACACACGAAATAAAACTCTGAGATGCTAATTGAGCACAAGGATAAAATAAGATACTTTTCCAAATAAAAGTATTAAAATGGATCGATGGCCTATTTTTAAAGTTATCATTTATTAATAGGACTTTAGTTAAGAAATGAAGTTTATTTTGTGAGATTGTTATACAAATATAACTTTCAGAAACCAAGTTCATATTTTAAGATAGTGACATATATGGGTATAATGAAATATATGACATATACAATGGAGAACATGTGGGTTTTTTATGTGCATGATTTAAAGAATGCCACAACTCTGCCGAGGAAATAGAAATTGACTAATAGTTAATGGAGACTACTATTATTCTCTCTCTCACTATCTCAGAGAGAAACGCTTGACTGCATTTTGTGTTTATTCATTCCCTTGGATTTCTTTATATTTTCCCACATGTATCATCCAAATATGCAAAATATTATTTGGTTTGCCTGTTTTTGCATCTTATATAATTATGTTACACATTTTTTGCAACTTGCCTTTTTTTTTAACCAACTCTTTTTCAGATTTATCCACGTTGATGTGAGCGCTTGTGATTTATACACTGTTTTCACTGATGCCTCCTAATTCATCATGTGAATATGCCATAATCCATTTATCCTTTCTCTTGAGGAGAACATTTGCAGATGTTGCAGGTTTTGCTTTTAGATACATATGGCTTGGGACACAATTATATGAACTTCTAGTATAGGTGTGCAAGGGTTTCTCTTGGATGTGCACAGACATCCTGTGCACCCATCCTGGGTGGCCTTGAGGATTTGAACATCTTCACGTTCCTCTGTAATGCAGAAGAACTTTCAGAAGTAGAGGTACCAATTTACATTCCCTTCAGCAGGGAATGATGCATTACTCCATTTACTCAGCAAAACTCGCTATTTCCCAAGTTTTTGTTGGTGGTGTTGTTGCAGCTCTGGTGGGTTTGCTTCTCCTTGACTTCTGCATTGAGAGAACTTTTTATACATTTATTAGATATTCACGTTTATTCTTCCATTTAAATCTTTTGCACATTGTTCTATTGGTGGTTTGCCTTTTTTTAGTTATTTTAATTCTCAATATACTTAGATCATAATATTTTGTTGGTTGAATGCATTATAACCATGTGTCATAACTCTCAGATTGTATGTTTTTCCTTCTTTATGGTGTCCTCTGGTGAACAGAAGTGCTTACTTATAGTGTTGCTAGGTTGATCACTGTTTTCTTTAGGATCTATGCTTTTTGGAATCTTGTTTAAGGAATTTTACCCAGTAAAACAACATTAAAGCCATTTCCTGTTTTTTATTTTATTAACTGTAAAGTGATGCCTTTAATTCATTTGTAGTTGATTTTTTTTGACATGACAGAAGGTAGAAATTCAATTTTCTTTTTTTCCATGTAAATAACCAATTGTCTCAGTACCTGCTATTGAGTAGAATGCCATTTGTCCCAAAACCTACAGTTCCGTCTCTCTCATGTGTCAAGTTTTCATATATGTATAATCTAATTCTGGGAACTTGGGGGAGAATTATAGATTTATTATTTTGAGTCTTCCTGTCCATGAACTTGTTGTCAGTCCATTTTATGTGCCATCTTTCAATGAAGTTTACGCGTTTCGTCTTAAGGCCTTGCACTGTCTTTTTGTCTCATTCATTCTAAGTAAGGCTCTTTAGAGTTTTTGTTGCGCTTGGAAATGTTATCTTTTTTATAGGATGCACCTGCTAAGAGTTTCTTTTTTATATGGAAGTGCAGTTGATTTTTATATCCTGATCTAATACCAAGAAAACTCACTAAACTCTTTTCACTACTTCTGTAAATTGCTGGTAGATTCCTTGAGGGTTTTTATATGAGTAATCTGTGAAGATTACTTTATCATGTCTTCTTTTAAAATCTTTTAAGTTTCATTTTGTTTTGTTTTCTTTTTTGTGTTGGTGAGAAGAGACGGAGAGTGGGCAACTTTTTTTTTTTATTTAATAGAATTCCTTTCATTTCTATCACCAAGAACTGCTGTGGGGTTTCTTTTAATACCAACTCTACTGACATATAATCCATGTTTCATTCACTTCACTGATTTGAAGTGTCCGATTTAATGAATTTTAGTATATTGCAGCCATTGCCACAATCAACTTTAGAACGTTTTCATCACCCCCCAAAACTCCCCATCTCCATACATTTGCCTTTCCTGGACATTCCATACAAATGGAATCATGCAGTATGAAATCTTTGATGATTGGCGCTTTTGGTTAGCATCATGTCGTCAGCATGATTTTAGTTAGCATCATATGGTTCACCCATTCTGTACATGTATCAGTACTCATTTTTTAATTGTCCAATAATAGTCAGTTGTATGGCTGTAACATACT
This sequence comes from Prionailurus bengalensis, assembly GCF_016509475.1. Taxonomy (NCBI): domain Eukaryota; kingdom Metazoa; phylum Chordata; class Mammalia; order Carnivora; family Felidae; genus Prionailurus; species Prionailurus bengalensis. Next base: position 231,593,915 of record NC_057343.1, read on the forward strand.
TTATTAATTAATCTGTCATTGGACTTTTAGATTGCTTTCTATTTGGGGGATATTATAAATGGTGCTGTTATGAACATTCCTTAAATTTTTTTAATGTTTATTTACTGTTGAGAGAGAGATAGACAGAGCACAAGTGCGGGAGTGGCAGAGAGAGAGGGAGACACAATATCTGAAGCAGGCTCCAGGCTCCAAGATGTCAGCACAGAACCCCGACATGGGGCTCAAACTCATGAACCGTGAAATCGTGATCTGAGCTGAAGTCAGATGCTTAATTGACTGAGCCACCCAGGCACCCCTTATGTAAAAGTTTTTATGTGCACATGTTTGTTTTTTATTTCTCTTGGTTTTCTTAGCTACAAGTGAAATTTCTGTGTCCTTCTATGTTTAATGTATTTTTTAATAGATTCATTTCATCTCTCTAAGGTCATTCCTTTTAGTTCCTAATTTGCTAAATGTTACATCGTAAAGAACTATTAAATTTTACTTGTTGGTTATCAGTAGTGCATTCCGTTTTGTTGCTGCGTGTTATCCTTCTGTATGAATATGTCACCATCTGTGTATTCATTCACCTGTTGATGGGCATTTGGATTGTTTACAGATATTTTGCTATTTACAAATGAAGCTGCTGTGAACAAGTATACAAGTCTTTGTATGACATATACTTTCTTTTCATGTGGGTAAATACATGTGGAATGGCTAGGTCATATAGCAGGTGTATATCTTACTTTTCAAGAGAATGCCAAACTATTTCCAAAGTAGTTGTGCTATCTCTAATCCTATCAGCCTGAGAGTTCTATTAAACTATTTTTAATATGCTAATCTAAAGTATATAATCACTTCTATAAGTTCAGTTTGTTCTTACTCAAATTTTTTGTGGAATATTGGATGATCTCCTCTAACTTTTCATTCCAAAGTCCGCTTTATGTCTTTAACATATTAAACAGACTTGTTTTTATTTTCTGAATCTGACAATGCCACCAGCTTCATTCTTTGCGAATTTTATTCTGCTGCTTAATGTTTCCAAAGAATCTGGCTCACAGGGACTTATTTTTTCTTGTGTTTGAGACTTCTGATTGTGGGTTTATGTTCCTAGGAGCTCATGCGTGGGAATTATATAAAGGCTGAGTGTAACATGTGGTCTTCCAAGGAAGGTGCGTCATTTTCTTCTGCCAAGTGTGGGAAGCCCTACTTACTTAAGGCCACCTCAAACTGAATTATTGCCCTGGGTTTACAGAGAGCATCATATGTAATAGAAACATGGCCTTAAACACATACGAGTCAGGATGCTTCTGTTCTGTCATGTTCACGATTCTCTTTTATGTTTAGATTGAGCTGAGAAAGCATGCATGCCGTATTTGTTTTGATCGCTCCATTCCAGCTTGTGGCTTTAAATGGCAGTTGTTGACATCATTTCATCAGCGAATGAGTAAAACATAACAAAATAAAACAAGGCAGGATGAGACGATGCTAAATCCTCAAACTAGTTATTATAAACATGACTTATGCAAGTAATAGAGGGCTGGATTTTATTTCTAAGTATTCATTTAAAAGAAGTATCTTCTGCCCCAAACCCCATGGTCTCCTTTGTCTTGTTTACGTCATAGAGTGTATGGAGAACACTTACCTTGAGTGGAAAGCACAGCTCACCCCCTTTCTCATTGACTCCTATTACATTTCCAATGAAGAAACATTTTTACAAGTCTGGAATGTTTGCAGACTTAATCTACAGGGAAAACAAAAAGAGGACCCTGCCCATCTGGGGCTGTCCCTGAGGAGTTTTCAAAGTCAGACCTGAAGAGAACTCCGTGATTCTGACTGCAGGGACTATACAGTCTCATCGGTAAAAGCGGATTCCACCTACTTACAATACCTACTCGTAGCCACAGAGCACAGAGGAGGTATCTGTGTTTTTATTGAGTCCTGCAGATGCCTGACAATTATATGTCTTGCTTATCCTGAATTTTTATGTGAAAACCCAGGGTGAAGAAGTGAGTACTAAAACTCAGAAATGAAGCCAAGGGAGAGCCCGTGCCCCACCCCAAATGTTTCAGCTCTCTTTCCCATTGCTGTTGTTCTTGTAGGACCCACATAAATCAGAGGTGGGATGACGCCTCGTCATATTCCTGTATCTAAGATTTTGTGAGTAAAAATGGAAAGTATGTCTTTTGTAAGTTTACTGATAAATTGCCTGAGTTCAGACTTGTATAGCAACCTTTTCATTTCTTTTAAAGGCATAATTATAAAAACTTGACTGGATTATATGCCTTCTGAAGTTTACTATGAAATACATAACCATTTCGCTACCTTCCCATTATTGAAATAAGCTGATGCATGCAACGGCATTTTTAAATGGCAACGCACAATGTAAATGAAAGGGATTTCATTTATTGTTAGGGATAGCAGTGAAACATTTCGCATTGTTAGCGGCTACCTATCACCAACTTACGTTAGCAGCTCTAGCAATCAAATCATTTATCTTAAAACTAAACAAAGTGAAGGCTCAGAATGAAAATAGAATTCTTATTCTGAGCATTTACTCAGAAAATAAGCAGAGAAATCTGGATTGTTAGTTAAAAGGACCCTTGAAATAATGAATAGGTAGAACATTCTTTACTGTTATCTATATTTACCTGTCCCTCAATAGAAGGTTGTGTTCACCAGGCAGTGGGTCTCTGCAGCGTGATACAGGGCGAAGACTTAGAATTTGATACATTTCATTATTGATTGGATTTACTGATTCTGAGACATCAGAGTGTCCTCTTGGGTTTCCTCTGAAGCAGCTTCTAACAGCTCATGCTCTTGGCTGACAGAACCACTGAACCTACAGCATGCATTTTTTAAATTAAAAAAAAATAATGTTTATTTGCTTTTGAGAGAAAGAGAGAGACAGACAGACAGAGTGTGAGCAGGGAAGGGGCAGATAGAGGGAGACACAGAATCTGAAGCAGGCTCCAGGCTCTGAGCTGCCAGCCCGGAGCCCGATGCGGGCTCGAACTCCCAAACCACCAGATTGCGACCTGAGCTGATGTTGGAGGCTTAACTGACTGAGCCCCCCAGGCGCCCCTACAGCATGCTCTCTTTTTATTTTTTCTAATATTTTTTTAACGTTTATTTATTTTTGAGACAGAGAGAGACAGAGCATGAACAGGGGAGGGTCAGAGAGAGAGGGAGACATGGAATCCGAAACAGGCTCCAAGCTCTGAGCTGTCAGCACAGAGCCCGACGCGGGGCTTGAACTCACGGACCGTGAGATCATGACCTGAGCTGAAGTCAGACGCTTAACCGACTAAGCCACCCAGGCGCCCCATGCTCATTTTTTTTTTTTTTTTAATTTTTTTTTTTCAACGTTTATTTTTGGGACAGAGACAGAGCATGAATGGGGGAGGGGCAGAGAGAGAGGGAGACACAGAATCGGAAACAGGCTCCAGGCTCTGAGCCATCAGCCCAGAGCCTGACGCGGGGCTCGAACTCATGGACCGCGAGATCGTGACCTGGCTGAAGTCGGACACTTAACCGACTGCGCCACCCAGGCGCCCCGACCATGCTCTCTTTTTAACAGAGAGCAACAATTGTTTTTTGTTGGGGAGGGCCAAAAATGTTAGATATTATAGTGAGTTGCTGTCCTCCAAAGACCACAGAACATAAACAGATATATGGCATATCTATGGTCTTAAAATTACAGGGGCGGGTTGGAGGGATACTTGGTGGAAAAGTCCAGAAAGACTTCTTAGGGAGTTGATACTGAACAAAATGGACAGATGTTGGCATATGAGGATCTGGAGATTCGTCTCATGCAGAACTCAGCTGCAGGGGCAGGGGCTGATAAGCATTTTGGTTCATATACCCTAAGAAATGTTTTACTGTAGTCAAATAATAGAATCCATTGAGTGAAGGTGGCACCTGCAAACGTTCCCTCATCCAAGGTAAGAGGCATTTCCTGCCCCTTCTTTAGAGCTCTGTATAGAAAAGTATAAGCATATTTGCAATTCTCTAAAGGCTAGAAGCTTACTTACACTTCTTTCCTAACCCCTAAACTCTGGCCATTAAGTTTCAGTCACCAAGTTTAATATGGCAGATGTGTTCTATTATGGTGGTGGCCACGGTTTGAGGAAATAAAAGAAACAGGAATGATACTTTCCCGATGAGGCGTGACAACCTTGGTAAAGAACTTTTACTTTGAATAACTTTTCTTTATGGTTGTTTACCATTATTTCACAAATGAGTACCAGACTACTGCAAGTCATAGTGCAGTGTGGCCCGGGAGTGTTTTTTGTTAGTGGTTCTTGGGCCTGGCTGTGCTATTAGAATCATCTGGGCAGCTTTTTAAAATGCTGATGCCTGGGCCCCAACCTCAGGGAGTCTGGTTTCATTCTTCTAGAAAGGCGCCCAGGGATCCATAGCTTTTGAGGTGCCCCAGCTGAATCGACATGCAGCCAGCGACACGGGCCCTTGCGCTTGCTCTGAAGCAGCCTTCCCCACTTCGTGGATAGCAGCTTCCTGTTTCACAGTCTAGCCCTCAGTTTTCCTGTGAAAGGGCTGGCCTCTGAGTCTGCAAGAGCCTGGTTTACAGCATTTGTCATTTTGAAGTAATAATAACAACAACAACAACAAGAACAACCATAATAAAAGCTGGTATCCATTCAACCCGTTGTGAGCAGACTGTGACCTTACTTAATTCCCATACCAAACTACAAGAGGCGAGTGTAAGCTATTATCATTGCCATTTGCATACAGGGATAAACCAGTAGGAAAGGATTACATTGGAATTTGAACATGGGCATCATGACTGCAGGTTTGGGTCATAGTGGTTTTTCTCCTCTTCTGAGATTCTCGATGACTCTTGCAAATAATTACAAACATTCACAGGAGCAAGGGGTCTGGAAGATACAAGGGTGAAGGAAGGGGAACAGGTACAGCCCTACCGAGGATCTATACTCCACAACCTAATGGCAAGGTATGCATCCTAAAGAGCTATTCTAGCAACTTAGAAGTTCTCTACAGAGGGACTTTGGTCTAGGGAGAAATTTCTTATAGCTAAAGTAAGCAGCACCGCTGCAGGCATGGAAAGCAGTTCATTGTAAACCGGGGCCGTGTCATATAGGGAGTAGATTTGTAGACGTATTAGGTCAAACATATGAAATTGCTAATGACCATCCACTCGACCTACAGCCATAGCAATTTCACAGAGTTCAATCTACGAGAGACAGTGATCTTGGTAGAGAGACGAGCAAGTCACCGTGCCACAAGAGTCGCTGCAGATGTTGACAGGTTAGGTCTGGCCATTGGCCTCATCCATGGCTTGCTAATTGCTTCAACATTACATGGAGGCAATTTTTGCAAGACTGAATGACTTTGCTTGTCCAGACTGTGTGTCTACACTGCTGGTCCCGCAGACAGCAACAGCAGAGTGACTACGACAGCACTAAGCCACTTGTAAATGATAAGTTAAAAAGGGGGTTAAGACGAAGATGGAGACAATGCTTCCTTAGGGCTGAGCACCCACAGCTTCCAGAAGTGTGGCAAGGTCTTAGAGAACTGGGATGCGAGTTGGACGCGAGGCAGGGCCCTGGGCCTCGGCGGCGGGCGAACCCTCTCCCAAGGCAGCAGTCGGCAGGAAGGGGTGAGAACTCAACTGTGGAGACGCTCTACAGTCAGCCAGAGCAACATCCAAGTCAAAGAACAATCCTCACGCGTCCACAATGTGGACGAATCGAGCATCTCATATCTGCCTTGGTGCAGGGTTATGGGCATGGGCTGCCAGGGCCAGGGCACCTGGAGAGCAGGGATCCTGACATTTCCATCTTCAGGTCCCCCACAGCCTGAACATAGGACAGCAAGGGGCACCTGTACACGTGTGAGCTGGATTAACCTGAAGTATACACCTGACCTGATGTATGCATCTAGGAAGCAACGGTTAATGTTAATGACAATAATTTTAATTAATTTTAATAATAACTTTGGGGTTTAAAAAACTGAGTGTAGGGGCGCCTGGGTGGCTCAGTCGGTGAAGCGTCTGACTTCGGCTCAGGTCATGATCTCACTGTTTATGAGTTCAAACCCCACATCGGGTTCTGTGCTGACAGATCGGAGCCTGGAGGCTGCTTCGGATTCTGTGTCTCCCTCTCTGTGTGCCCCGCCCCTGCTCACACTCTCTCACACACAAAAATAAATAAACATAAGACAAAATTGAGCGTAGATGCTACACATCATTTCTATAAAATTTTTCATGACTTTTGCTTTATTTATTTTGAGAGAGAGAGAGAGAGAGGGAGAGAAGCACGAGTGGGGGAGGGGCAGACAGGGAGAAAGAGAATTCCAGGCAGGCTCCACGCTGTCAGCACAGGGAGCCCGAGGCAGGGCTCTATCCCACAGACCATGAGGTCATGACCTGAGCCCAAATCACGTCAGACTCTTAACCAGCTGAGCCACCCAGGGGCCCCTGTTTATGACTTTTTGATTCCATTCACATGACATTATAGACAGCCAGCTGAAAATCATCTTGGTGTACTGGAAAACTATTGAGGATTATTTCTGAGAACTTTATCATTGAAGATACATAAACACCCTGTGAATTTTTTGGAGAGCACTATAGAACAGAGTGCACAGGCCCAAGTGTTCCCAGCCAGTGTGATTAGGAAAGACTCTTCACAAAAAGTAACTAAGAAGACACCAAGAAATAGATTACTTCTATTTCTCTTCATTAAGTGTCTACATCTCAGGTAGAATGTCACAGAGTAAAGATAGAATATATAATGTTGTTCAGTTGCCGCGTTACTGGTCTCCTCAGCATCCAGAAAGTGTTAGGGAAATAGCAGAAATAGCACCATTAATGGCAACAATTAATCTTTGAAATCAAGACCAGGAAAAAAAATATTATAATAAATCTCTTTGCCCTGTAGGCAAACAGGGCAACATTTGTGTATACAACATTCCTTACTTTGATATGCTAAGAATACTAATAAGGATAGTGGCCCTTGGTTAAATGAGCAGACTATTAGGTTGATAGAAGTGTTGAAAGGAGTTTAAGTTGGATGAGCATTGCCTGTCGATGGCAGATTATTACACAATAGGCATAATTTGTATGCTTTGCCGAAAAGATCCATGCATTTTTCTTCCTTTCCCTTACTCTTCCATTAGATTAAAAACCTGACTTCTAAAGATTCTAACAAAATTGGAGACTAATTCTAATTCTTGGTGAATTCAAGGCTATGGTGAGTTGGCAAATTCCAGGGATGAAATTCATGTCTGGACACACTGCTACTTTGCTACTTGGAAGAAACCAGAACAAAAATGGATAATCGGCTCCAAAATGGTGCTCACACAGGAAGAGTTTCTTTGGATTCAGTCCAAGTGGTAGATGGGCTCTTGAGTTGCTTCAGAATATTCTAGGAACATTATGGATGCATATAGAGAATCTTAAATTGGCAATTAATGAGCGCAAAAGTAGCACTTATGATTCCACACTCTATAATATTATTTCCAGGAGAATGTACTGAAGAAATAGTTATAAAAGCTAATGAATATGTATTTTGAACAGTTTTCTTTTTATTTTTATATAGGATATTAAGATATATTTTCCATGATCTTGTTTACTAAAGCTAATACCGTATTTTAAGTATGTATCTCACCCTTGGTCTTGCTTTTGGGAAGAGCACCTCCTTCTGAATCCCACCCTATGACAGAATCTACATTCCCCCGACCTAAGTGTAAATATCTTTATCACTTGGTCCTTACTTTACTTTCCCATGTCAAAACAGAATAAAAAGGATAACTATTTTAAGGGTAAACTAATTTAAAGGGTAACTATTTACTCTGTGTCTGTAGAATAGTAATGCCCAACTCAAAAGAATCATAGCTGAGACAGAATGGATTTTCAACAGAATGAATTGTACAATGTATATAAGTTCTCTTCAACCCCATAATGTTTTTTGATTAAAATAAAATTGTTAGTGCCAATATTTGCTCTTAATTTTGTTTGGGTTATACCAAAAGGATAATTGCAGCATTATTTTTTAGATATTTATTACTTTCAGGACTGATTTTATTTTATAGTGCAGAAGCATTATAAAAATGATGAACTAGTATTAAAAAAAGATACTTGGGTCATTCCTAAGGTGAGCTTTATAGCTGTTTACCAACCTTTCCTCATCACCTCAAACTAATTAATGCCTAAAGCAAAGCCAGAAAACCATTGGAAATTCGTATCAATTAGAAGGGCCAATAATATATTCTACCTTTATCCCAGTGGATTGCAAACTTGAGACTTCCCCGAATGATCTGGAGAGCTTATCAAAGACTGACTCCTGTGTCCACCTTTCCAGTTTCTGATTCACTGGGTCTGAGATCGATTGGGTCCAAGAATTTGTATTTCTGAGTTCCCAGGCGATGTAGATCCTGTGCATCTGAGATCCACTTCTTTAAATTATTAAATGTGTTTTGAAATAATAAGAGCTAATGTTTATTATAAGAGTGCTTCCTGTGGATCAAGGGTTCCTTCAGCATTTTACATAGAGAATAGGCATTTAATTCTTACAGTCAGACCACAAAGGTGGTTGTGGTCTTAGCCCCATTTTACATAAAGATGGGGAAATGGAAGGTCACAGAATGCAAGATGCTTTTCTAGGTCACCTAACCAGTAAGTAGCAGACCTGGAATTTGAACCCAGTAATGGAGGTCCAGGGCTCATGCTTGTACTACCAGGAGAAAAATGTCTTCTTTAGTCAACGCTTTTATATATTTTACTATTTGTGTAATTTTCCCACTCCACATTTTGCATATTTCACCAGCTCCATTTTACTGAGATGTATCAAACATGTAAATACCATTTTTATAATATTCTGTGAGGGTACAGACACAGCAATGCCTTTAGTTTTCTTTCAATCTATAAATACTCAAGGAATGAACCAGAGGAAGAGCTGCCTCTCACAAGATTACACATGTAGAAAATTTTCATGTTATAATGGAGAACAAAGAATGCAGGACAAGAAATTTCACACTCAGCTTGGTGCCACCTATGGGGAAAAAATTGTATAGGAAACAAACATATTTGAGAAGAAAACATATCATAATGCTGACACACACACAAGACAATGTTATACATTATTTGGAACACTTTGAAGCACATTTTAGACCATATTGCAAACCATTTCTTGGACAAGGCAGTATAGTTTAATAAATCATTTTATATTAGAATTCCTTTTAGCATTTAAAATTAGTACAAATTAATGTTCCATAATAAGTAAACGTCATTTATTATTATTGTTGTTGTTTAAGAGTTTCTAAAATAGAAGACCAGAAAGAACAGGTTGTCACAGAAGTCTTTGAGGAAAAGCTAGTTTGTGAGTTTCTTAGAATATTTAGCTCACAACCAGGTCCCCATACTTCGATTCATTTTATTCTGAGAACAACCTTCTAAAGAGGGAGGTGTCACTCCCGATTTTAAGTGGATGTTGTTAGAACCCATAGCAGAGAACTATCCTATCCTATGAGATATACTCTTCCCCAAATTTCTGTGGAGGTCCACAGTTCTACCCAAAAAACTTGGGATTTTCAATTTTTCCAAAGATATTCAGTACTCATTGAATTAATTAAGGAGGTTGAAATGGTTTGCAAACTAGAAACAATAGGAAAATGGAGGGAAAGGCTGTTTTGTATAACATTTAAGAAAAAAAGGTGGATGTTGATTTGGAGCAGGGTGCTAAAGGGAGAGGACCTTTTGGGTAAAACGATCTTGTAAAATTCAGGGCTGTCCTGAAGCCAGCATGCTGGGAATGTATTCATTCTTTCTAGCAGTGGGAATTCATGAAGTTATCTGTAATGGTGTGCAAACTTATCCCTCTCTCTACAGTCTAGGTTACTAAATCATGGCTTCTCAAAGTGAGGTGCCAGGTCCGTGAATATCACCCCCCCACCACCACCACCAGAGCTTATTAGATTCATAGAATCTCAAATCTGGGGTAATTTGAATACACATCAGAGTTTAAGAGAAGCTGCCATTGATAACACTAATGTCTCCATGAAGCCAAATTAGCAGACCTGTCTTGGGTGAGGAGGTTGACGTTGGAAGGGGAGACCTTTGCCCGTAGAGGAAGTTCACGGCCACCAGGAAGAGGGGAGTTGTGTGGGATGTCAGTGCTTAGCTGGGGCTGTACTACCTCCTTGCCTCCTGGCTCCCACTGGACCTCTGTGGTGGGGTCAAGACCAAAGAGTGGGCACTGTCTTAGGTCCCAGTGGCGTTTGCTCATGATTCCCAACGAATCTGCTGGGAAGACATGTCCTCCCTGGGGCAGCTGTGGGCTACTAATTCCTACCCCAGGTGGAAGGAGTCAGTGAGGCCAAATTCCCATTGGGACCTATTCTGAGTATGATTGACTTTATCAGTCCACGCACTGATGACTCCGAATTCTGAGCGCACCCTATCATGTGTTTCCTGTTAAAGATGCTTATCTATGTAGGCATTACAAGCCTTACATTTGATGCAAGAATATAAATTTAATATTTTTAGAGAAGATGGGTGACCTCTTATGCATGTAAATGTGAGCTCTTTTTGACTCCTCTTAGCCCCAAGTGTCTTTGTGAACTTGGATTTCCGCCTTTCCTCTTCTCGGCCCCCTGGGGCTGCCACTTCTTGTAAACACTAGTGTCTGGTGTTAAAGTTTCTACTAATTGCCTTATCATTTCATAAAGAGGCATTAATTGCTAGCATAATTTCCTCTTTTCCTCTGAATTGCATGCTCCTTTTATGCAAAATGACTACTTCAAATGCTTTTCCATCCCCCTTCTTTTTTTTCCTATCAGTGGAGAAAACAGCAAACCTTGGGTGCTTGTAGGAAAGCTTTTGCTTCAGCATTCGACTCTTTGTTCATAAATTTGTTTTGTGAAATGTTACTTGAAGTTTATTTCTTGAGCTAGATATCCATTTCTTCAAGCCCCTTCTGAATTGTTTTGTTATTTTGAGCCCATAGAAATTCTTTGAAATGATGGAATGAAATATTTTTATATGCAATTTGTTTTCTTACTTCCCATTAATTTCTCTAATTTCATACTGTATTTTAATTGGTTCTCTTCTCTGTAGACTGCTCACCTGAACTCACACATGCACATACAACACGCATGTTGCTGATATGCCAGACATACCACTCACACACTCACACACACACACACACACACACACACACACACACACCACATCAGTAATCTCCATAGAATCTACAGTTCAAGGTCTATGCCTATATATTTTCCGTAGCTGGCAAGGTGGATTCTCTACAGTAGGTGCTCAATAGCTTAATAAAAGTTTGGTTTATCATTGAAAGGTCTTTAAATCCTTTTGATTAAAAGAGTATTTTAAATTTTGAAATTGAAATTGTCTTGTCGGATGCTATCTCGAAACCAGTTGGAGATTCAAAATCTTATTTTTCTAATAAATGCTAATCTTCCAGGTCAGGTTCCCTGGGAAGCCTACTCCAATACAAAGGGTAGCATGCAGGAGGCATGCTAAGGGTGCTGTTGGGGTCAACACTGCAAAAGGAAAGGGAAGGGGAGGGAAAACTAGGGGAGGGGACTGGGCAGAGGGAGAAGTTGGCTGTGGTACAGGCACAACAAAGGCCCTGGTTGACTTAGGGAGGGGGTGTAGGGCTTACCTGGTTCAGGGGGTTGAACCCTAGATCTCCCATGGTCGGCCAGTCAGGGGACGCAAGCTGGTCCAGGAAGGGAGCTGAACTTGTCAGCAGAGCCTCCCCACTGGGGGGCTGACAGCTGAGGGCTGTCTGGCAGCTGCATTCCCAGCACTTGGGAGGGATAGAATAGGTCCTTCCTTAGAGGATCACAGTGCCCACTACAGTTAGTTATGTTTTATAGTAATGTTACTGGACTTTATTTAGCAGACAAGCCAAATCAGTGATCAAAATCACCGTTAAGCAATATTAATTGTAATCTTTGGTGAAAGCAACAGAATATAAATTTCCACGTGCAGTATATCAACTGTGTAAAATATTCATAGGAAAGAAGACTGGAAAAGCTTGTTTCAAAATGATGAGTGTTGGGGTGCCTGGCTGGCTCAGTCGATAGAGCATGGGAATCTTGTTCTAGGGTCTTGAGTTGGAGCCCCACGTTGGGTGTTAAGATTACTTCAAAAAAATTGTTAAACAAAATGATGAGTGGTGTCTTTGGGTGGTTTTTATTTTATTCTTTATTCTTTCCTGAGTTATCCCATTCTAATAATTAATATTCACTATTTTATGCCTAAAAAATCCACCATGGCAGTTCACCCTGGGGGGTGCAGTCCTCTATCATTCTTCACTTCCTCATCCCTACGTACATAGATTTGATTCATTTATTTAGTCCCCTCTTGTTGCCTTTGTTCATCCACTTGATGTTTTGCCATGGCCCTCTTCCCATTTTCTGTGGCTGGCCTTGCTATTTTGAAGACAATTGCACCATCCACTCTAGCCTGACCCCACTGGATTGGACCCGTTTTGTAAATGCAGACTGTGCAGTTCCAACAAAGTATCAACATTTTCCCTCCCTTCTCCAGCCACTGGAGTAATAAGCCAGGAATGATAGCTCTGGCTACGGGATGTTATTTCCATTGCTTGCAGGAGAGAAAACCTTGTGTTACATTTTCTGTAGATGAATCTATTTTAAAGATACTTCGTGTAAGCAGGGTGTTGTATGTGTGTGTTTGCAAGTTAACTTTATTTTTCACCCCAGGTTTGGGTAACCGGTGGTTGAGAACACCAGTCAGAAGTGCCTAATCTTGGAATGGTCACTGGGCCCTTCAAAAATGGTACCAAGACCCTCACTAGTGGATTTTGCCATTGGAAAAAGGGGTGCTAGAGACATGGAGTCATGGTTAAGATGTGTAATGTCAAGATATACCTATCACCCCTTTGTGACCGGAGCGTCAGATTCTGGAAAATCTTTCACTAGAGAGCTTTGAGTACAGTGCTCAGGGCTTGAGGTCTGATGTGTTGTGGGCCCCACGGCTCCCCAGCTCCTGAAGATTTATTTGGTCTCTTGGGCACACCTGAAGAATGACCTTCCCTGCCACAGAATGCTGCTGTGTCTGTCTTGCAGTGAACTTCTCTCTCCTGGAAAGTGCTGACCCTGGGCCTGAAAGCAAAGAAGGGGAGTCCCACAAGCCACAAACACAGGCTGTGTAACTTTTGTGTCTGCTGGGTAATTTGGATATGAGGCCAAATTGGGTCTAAAACTGGATGATTTTAAACCACGTGATGTTTGTAGGGACAAGATTATTTATGTCCCACGTTTATTTTTGAGAGAGAGCGAGAGAGTGTGTGAGCACACACACACACACACCAGTGGAGAGGGGCAGAGAGAGGGGGACAGAGGATCCAACTTGGGACTTGGGCTCCGCGCTGACAGTATAGGCCCAGATGCGTGGCTCAAACTCACCGTGAGATCATGATTTGAGCTGAAGTCTGACTGAGGCACACAGGCACCACTCTCCCACTCATTTTTTGTTAACGTTTATTTATTTTTGAGATAGGGGGAGACAGCATGAACTGGGGAGGGTCAGAGAGAGAGAGGGAGACACAGAATCTGAAACAGGCTCCAGGCTCTGAGCTGTCAGCACAGAACCTGACGTGGGGCTCGAACTCACGGACCGCGAGATCATGACCTGAGCCGAAGTCGGACGCTCAACCGACTGAGCCACCCAGGCACCCCTCTCCCACTCCTTTCTAAAGATAGGAGGATATTGATATTTATCAAAATAATCTTTCAGCCTTTAAATTGGTATATTCCGTGTATAGACATTATGAGCCATTCTGGAATTCTCATCTCACACTTCCTTCCAAGCAAGAATTGTACCCACTATTTTCATAAAGAAAACGTTGTGGTGGACACTTAGAAAGTTAAAACCCAAAGAACTGTTGTGTTCTAGGAGAATCTAGGATGCCCATTTAATAGAAACATCTTGGTATCTGAAACTAAGCTAACTACAGGGTGCAGTGTAGCTTAAAGTACAGCTTAAAAAAGGAAAATTACGGCATATAGTATGTAATTTTCAAGATAAATTACTATTTCTAAATAATATAGGAATGAAGGAGTTATCAGAACAAAAGGATTTTGATAATTATGTTCTAGATACCTAAGTGCATATTGTTGAGTAATTTGAAAGACAATAAACCAAAGCAAGATCTTTCAAATCCATGATTTTAGATTGTTTGAAAATACCATTAATCTCTTTGCAACCTTTTTTTATGAAAATATTTCTAAATCTATTTGAAATTTTGCTCTGAATAAAGCTTAAGCTATCTGCATAATCTTGGGTTAACTCAGAAGTCCCCATTCATATTCATGGTTTTGCTAAAGATCTAGCAAATCCATTGCTTGCTTAGTATTTAGGAGACTACAAAACCAGCTTCCAAACTAAGCTTTATTTGATTATGCTCCCATGAGGATATTGCTTTTTATTGAATCATTTTTTTTCTCCATAAGTTTCTCTTGAGCACCAAGGCAGAGTTAAAAATAGATCCGAGTTGGCTGGAATTATGTAGAACTGTAGTGTATATTTCTTATTTATGAACTATAGAAGAATTTCCCTTCTTTTTGGTCTCCCTTTTTGAATATCTACAAATAAAATATACTTCACTGAAAGAAGACTTTGGTGTTACGGAGCATTTGATTTTTTTTTTTAACAGAAATTAGATAGTTTACTAGCATTCTCAAGCATAACAATGTCTCCTATAAAAAAATCTGTTTTCACACACCTGATATAACATTCAAGCGAAGCATCGTTCCCTCATTTGGTGTTGCGGACCTAATGAACAGTCCCGTTTTCACTTGGGAAGGCCCAAGAATGAAAGTGAATGGAAACAAGTCAAGCTTTGATTTCCATGTCCTTCAGGATGGGGCGAAGCAGCCCTTACTTCTCCAAATCTCACAGCCAGTGACTGCATTTGTGGCCAGGCATCCTTGTTGTCTGCATTGCCATGTGCTGCAAACACCCATCTGCCCAGATTAGCACAGTGCAAACCTGGCGTTTCTCTCCTCAAATATTTTCATCACCTGCATGATGTCAACACAGGCCTGCTGCCTCCTGTCCGAAGACCAGAGACCCAGTTGTGTCCCCTGAAGCCAAAGACCTAAACTGACAGCCCCCAACAGCTTTGTTTGGCCCTAGCAACCGCTGAGGCCACCTCACTGCTGGTGACGAGAAGCTTCCTAATGTCCCCACCAATCTCAGGGCAGATCAAGATTAGTTCAAAGAAGCGTCTGCCACACCTGAGTTCATCCTATTCAGCAGGCGTGTCCATGCTTATTTCCTGTGTGGTCGTGGTTCAGACTGTGGCCCAGATTCCAGGCGGAAATGGCCCTCTTGCCTAATGCAGGCTCAGGACGGGGTGACAGGGTTTGGCATCAGTGTGTAGCTGGACATTTGGGACAGACTCCTCTGAGGACCCTGGCCCTTGTCACAAGTCCCTATCACCAGCCCTAGATCCTTCACCTCCTTTTTGGTGATTTTTGAGGGACCGTGACTCCCACTATAGCCTGGCTGTCCCTCTTCCTCCAATTACTTTGACTTTCTAAAATCTCCAAGCATGGGGGGATAACTCCTGAATGTATTTAATAAGAAACTTCATTTTTTTAAGTGAACTACTGTGAATAACAGCTTTTCATATCATTGGTTGCTGTGTTTCACTTGATAAACCCAAAGTGAGTATATAGATGAAAAGCTGGCAAATCAGTCTTCAAGAGCATGGCTTTGAGGTGCTGAGAATAATCTGTGTGTTCCAGAAAGCCTCTGTGCATACAGCCCAAGGCAGGCTTGGCTTGATTTTACCACGATGTCTCCTTGATGGATGACGTTGTCATTTGACACCTAGTACATTTGCAGGAGTAACAATACATCCATTCTTTCTGAACCCTGGACGAGACGCCTCAGTTTAGAGACCAATTGTGAAAATGATATTGATTGATAAGTCCCCTGGGAGCTATTACATGTGATTCTCTTTGCTCTCTGTATGTATTCCCATACTGAATGGTTTTTTTTTTTTAACTGATTCTGTTAATATTATTATATTATCATGGTATTATTCTAGTTTATTTACTTTTCTAGAGAAATCTGTTTACCTCTACTTAGAAAAATGCATCTTGGTATCCAAGTCATAAACTGTTGCCATTATGACACCCTGGGGTACCTGTGAGGAGGACATTCATTATGCAAATGTTTCTTGTGCATTTCTGTGTCCGCTGTTCTCCAAGTGCCAAGGGAAATATAAAGCATGAGATCACCCTCTCTCCTTTAAGAGAATACGGTAACATTTAGAAGACAAATTTTTATGAGATGTTAAATACAGTGACATTGTAGTTAGAAGAGTATCATCCAGTGACAGAGTTCTTGGTGAGAAACTATAACTAATGGAACAAATAAAAATGTCCCACAGCTGCATACTGAAGTGTTGTGGGAAGAGATGTTGGGGGAAAGGCCATTAACTCCATCCGTGCTGTTTTTGATCTTAAGTGAAACATGCAAGAAATAAGAAAGGTGATCTTTAGAACCCAGAGGTTTAGGGGATTAGCTGAAGTAAGGCACGTTCAGAGAGACTTGGGGGTGGGTGGGAGGGAGGGCGAGAGCCAAGGGCATACTTGCAGGTGTCCTTGTCAAGGTCTGGTCAAGGCTGGGCAGGCGAGCCAGTGTAATTGTGATCAGCCACGCTGTGCCTCGTGCAAGTCTCTGTTCATTCCCGCAGCCGGCACTGATGGCGGACGTGGTGGGTCTGTGTGAGTCCTACAGGTTCATAGCTAAGAACGTGGCCTCTGGCCCCTGACTGTCTGAGCTCTAGACCATGCTCTGCCATTTACAGGATCAGTGGTTTGAAGCCTAAGTTCCACTTCTTGGCACCTTGGTTTTCTGCTTTCTTTTATTTTGGTAAAATAGACATAACATAGGGGTGCCTAAGTGGCTCAGTCAGTTGAGCGTCCAACTTCGGCTCAGGTCCTGATGTTGCAGTTGGTGAGTTTGAGCCCTGCCTCGTGCTTACTGCTATCAGCGTGAAGCCCGTTTCAGATCCCCTGTCCCCCTCTCTCTCAGCACCTCCCCGCTGGTGCTCTCTCTCCAAAATAAATAAACATTAAATATATATAAAACATAAAATTTGCCATCTTAATCATGCTTAAGCGTACA
Organism: Prionailurus bengalensis; assembly: GCF_016509475.1. Classification (NCBI taxonomy): domain Eukaryota; kingdom Metazoa; phylum Chordata; class Mammalia; order Carnivora; family Felidae; genus Prionailurus; species Prionailurus bengalensis. Next base: position 231,611,064 of record NC_057343.1, read on the forward strand.
ATTCAGTTTCAGTAAGTATATTCACACTGTTGTGCAGCCATCACCACTGTCTATTTCTAGAACATCTTCATCTTCTAAAACTGCATCTCTGTGCCCATTAAATAATAACTCCCCATGTCCTTCACCCCCAGCCCCAGGTATTCTCTATCCTACCTTCTATCTCTATGAATTTGACTCCTCTTGGTAGCTCATGTAAATGGAATCATACAATATTTGTCCTTCCATGTCTGACTTACTTCACCTTGCACAATGTCTTCAAGATTCAGCCATGGACCACATTTGTTTACCCATCCACCTGTTGATGGATGTTTGGGTTGTTTCTACCTTATTGGAATAACCCTTATTGGGTTGTTTCCACCATTATTGTGAATAATGTCACTGTGAACATGGATGTACAAGTAGGAGTCCTTGGTTTTGTTGTTGTTGTTGTTGTTGTTGTTGTTTGGTGTACCTGGAATGGAAATTTCTGGTTCAAATGGTACTTCTGTGTTTAACTTTGTACCTTCATTTTCTTATGTATGAAACAGGGACAGTGATAGTTCCTGATGAGCAGGGCTGTTTTAAAGATTGAAGGCTAGTGTCTTTGAAATCTTTAGACCTGTTTCAGAGCATATGGAATATGAAGAGTTATAGATAAGCGCTGGCTGGTTGATTTTACCTGAAGGCACAGCCCTGTGCAGGCTGCATGGTGGCATGAGGGGGTGTGGTCTGAACACCAGCACCTCTACCAACAAGGCCAGCGCAGCCGTGAGTAGCGTTGGACACATCTTCGGATTCACATGAAGCTCATGACCGTACTGTTCTCCCTCTAGCTTTTGAGGTTTCTGGTACCTCACGGGTAGGCAACAGAATTCTGGGTCTCCTTTTCTACAAAGCCCGGGATCTTAAGTCAGAATTTTTGAGTTGTGCCTCTTCCTGAATTCTTTGGGAAAATCAAATATGATCATATGTTTTTAATTTGAAAATGTTATTCGTAGTGCATAAAGACAGTGTGTCCTTTTGTGCAGTCTGTAAACTTAGCTCTGAAATATCACATGTGTTGCCAGGGGCCACCTTGTGAAGGTGGGTCTCCAGAGAGGCACTTTCTAGTCGATAACTCAGCAATTACTGAGAACTGATAATCCAGTAACCAGTTCGTACTGGCAATTGTGCTCTAAGTGCTCCAAGTTGGGCTGAGTTTGAAAAATCTCCTTTCATACAAAATTCTATCTTGGATGTGTGACTATAACTAAAAAGCACTGAAGCCCTTACTAACATTATCTCTCATGAGGAGGGTAGGACCATAGATCTGTTCCTTGGTTTCACTGGGAAAAGGTCATTTTATAATAAACATAAAAACCACTTTCAGGGGCTCCTGGGTGGCTCAGTTGGTTTAGCATCTGACTTCGGCTCAAGTCATGATCTCGTGGTTCATGGGTTCAAACCCTGTGTCGGGCTCTGTGCTGACCGCTCAGAGCCTGGAGCCTGCTTCGGATTCTGTGTCCTCCCCTACCCCCCACCCCTGCTTCTCCCCTGCTCACGCTCTGTCTCCCTCTGTCTCTCAATAATAAATAAATGTTAAAAAATTTAAAAAAAATCACACTTTCAGGGGGGCCCAGGTGTCTCAGTCAGTTAAGCCAACTTCAGCTCAGGTCATGACCTCAAGGGGTTAGTGAGTTCGAGCCCTGCGTCAGGCTCCGTGCTGACAGCTCAGAGCCTGGAGCCTGCTTCAGATTCTGTGTCTCCTCTGTCTCTGCCATTCCCCTGCTCGTGCTCTTTCTCTCAAAAACTAAACATTAAAAAAAAAAAACCCTTTCAACTTCTTTAGACACCCTGCTTTCCTAACTTAGGTAACCTTAAATATTCTGTTTAAATTCTGTGTCAGATAATATCATTCAAAGAATTCCGAGAATTGTGAGCCATGGATCAATGAACACAGCATAGAAAGGATTCAGGTGAAAGGACACCACTGTAGTCTTGTTTGTTTGCTTCCTTCACATGATGGGAAACAGAGATAGGTTTGCAAAGTGAATTCATTATACATTTACAATTTGCTGTACGATACAAGTGCTGGTGAGTATCGCCAGCATAAAACATCTATACTACATTTATTATGTTATGGGCGGTACTTTTGTCGAAGCGTGTGGGTTACTTTATTGAGGAAACAAAAGGTGGCCTTTTTAGGGAGAGAAATTTGTTGAGAAAGCTGCCCCCCCCCCATCGTCGTCTCCAGTACCCATCTTCGAATTGCCTCAAATCCTCTGGAGAGGGCTTTGTTGGGGAAAGACCCTTGTGCACAGGGTTCTCCGTGCATGCCAGGTCACCGTTCGCTCCCTCCCGTGAAAACAGCCAGAACTGGAGTCTCCTTTCAGCTGGTCCTTTTAGACCCAGAACAACAATAAAAATCCTCTGTTTGCTGATGCTTGAAATTCTGTGAGCTAAAGAACAAAAGCTTTTCATTCCACAACTTGCAACCAGAATACATTTGGTTTAATGCTTTAGTGTGATTATGTCCAACTCAGAGGGGTCATAAGTCAAGAAAACCATTAAAGTGAGCGGGTTTTGTTAGGAGGTCAAAGGGCAGGCGTTGTGACCAAGTGCCTGAAATGGAGGGGGGTCAGGCAGAGGGAGCGTGAGAAGATGGAGACCAGGAGTGGGGTACGGGAGGGGTGGGTGTTTGGGGCAGGGGAGGGGTTAGAGATTCCAGCCGGGGCTTTCCAGCTTCCCCTGTCTGCAGTCCTACCTTTATCTGAGGTAGTTGCGAAAGAAGCTGGCCCTTCAGGGATTTAAAATTTCTGCCCATCATGATTTATGAGGATCACTTTTTAAACATGGTTGAACTTGTAGAACCAGGGGATTAATTCGCTGAAGAATCACTGTGACAATAACATAGATAAAGCACCAGGACCCTGGGCCAGAGGTGCGGGTGGAGGCCTGGCCTGCGCTCACATGGTGCCAGGTGAAAAGCAGGCAAGGAGAGGTCAGTGCGTGCTGGCCTTGTCCGAGGAGGGTGGATCTGGAGCCCGGGTCAGTCGGCTATCTGTGAAACAAGGGTGGACAGGGTTGGGAAATGTGAAGAGGAAGCATTCCAGCCAGATACTTCAGAAACATGCAGGGGGAGAGACACTGGCAGATAGACAGGAGAAAGGACAGACACACACACACACACACACACACACACACACACACACAGAAGTCGCAGATGCAGGACACCTTCCCTGCACTGGATCTTTTCAGACACCAGTGAAGGGACCAGTCCATTATCTCATTGTATCCACTTGGTGATGACCTGGGATTGTCACGGGTTCCTCTCTCAAGAGATGTGGACTCCAGCCTGTGGTCCTCTGCACCTGAACCTCTAACCCTGTGGGTACCTGAGCAATACCACTTGGTATAAAGTGCTAAAATATAAATAGAGGATTGAAGTGTCCTGTTCTGGGTGCTGACACTCGGGATCATTGATTGTTGAGGGATCGGTGGTTCTGTAATTGCACCTCCATTACTTATCCTCTCTACCTTTATGTCTACTGGGAAGTTATTTTTCCAAGGCATAGAAACCATAAATAAGCACCTTAAAAATTAATCTTATGTGAGTTGAAAATAACACTTCAGCTACCGTGGGATGATTTGCTTTAGGGCTGGCACAGGTCTCGGAGAAAACGTAGTTGTTATCCTTCATAATTGCGTTGTGTATTTAGTTTTGAACAGAGCCACTATTTGTGGATTCGGTGTGAAATTAGTATCAGCTGTGGAATTTTTTTAATCTCAATATTCAGTAGCAAGTAACGTGGGGAAGCAAGGTCAAGGCATACCATCATGTCACATAGAGCCACTGTCACTCTTCGATATCAGAAGGATTGGACAGTATGCATTGAAAATGTCCTCATTTTCCCACAGAACGTTGATTTTTAAAAGTATTAAAAATGTATGTGTGTTTCTCTACAAAAGTATATGTGCGTAAGTAGTTTATAGAGACAGCATTTATCGTATTGAATTTTTCTGATGTCCAGAAATTTCCGTCTGCACTTTATCATCAGAATGGTGCCTGTGTCTGTGGACTAACGGGATTTAATTAGTCCTGAATAATGCAATGTGATATCCTGCTCTGGCCCCGTCTGCCATCTTGTCATGAGTAGGTGATGATGAGAATGAGTGGGAAATACTGGTTTATCGGGTCTTTGGACATTAGAGTCTCATTCACACGGAGAGGGAACTGGCTGGCTGCAGCAAATCCTCATTGTGAGTGCTGACTTGATATTATCTCCCCGCAGATAGAGTCTGGATAGAATGGTGAATTCTAAGATGGAAAATACAGTCGATTGTAGTCTGTGACAGTGCTTCCAGAGGGGTGACACTAACAAAACACCAGATTGTAGCGATGGGATTATTATTGGCAACTTGGAGTTTTACAACTGGAAGGTAACTCTACAGGTCTCAGAAGAAAACAAATAAATTCCTGTATATATGAGGTTTGTCCAAAATCATGAAGTCAAGACTGTACAGCTGGATTCTAGGACTCCCAGGGCCCTTTCCCTCAAACCACATAGTTCGGAGATTGAGTAATAAACTATAGCTCCATCAATCTGTCATGCAAATTTCACTTTCTCTCCTCCAACACACACAGAATCAAAAACCTGTTTGAGTGACAATATTAAAGAGATTACTCTTTCTGTAACATTTACCCATCTATTTAATTTTTTTTTCATTTTCACACTCTTGTTGCCGGAATTACTAGCCATCGGTCACTCAGCGTGCCTGCTTGATTTGAGATGGAGCGCTTCTTCTCTGTGCTTTAACATTGCCGGATGAAGCTCATCTCATACACCTGGACGGACTACGGGTTACAGCAGCGTTCTTTGTAAATGTAATCAGTTATCAGTAAAGGGCAAGAAAGGACACCTTATAAATTATTCTTATTGGGGGTGTGTCCATTGTCACTTGTCGTTGTAATGGAATATGTAGCTTTCTGCATCATTTCCTAATGGATGTTTTACATCGAGATCCATTGTGTTTGCTGCCCTTGACACTATGCCCAGCCTCAGAAGGGCTGCAACATGACCACAGTGGAACTGCACAAGAGGATAAAATCATGGCTAACGCTCTTTATACATTTATTATATACCTAATTTGTGCCGTATACTGTCTTAGGACTAGAAGGCTAATAATGTGTGGCAGACTATTTTGAAGAATGCTAAGGAAGTTCACAGTAATGTTGATTAAGTATGTGTTGAATGGTAATCGTAGTGGATTTGATGATGACAGACATGTATTGAATATTTACTATGATTTAAGCATTGTGCTAATTATCTTACCTGGGTTATAGAGCAACTCTTATTCCACTGTAAGAATGACAAGGAAGAAACAGAGGCTTAGACAGATTAAATAAATTGCTCAAGAATAATCAAGGAAGGCTCACTTAGAAGAGTCCTCTGATTGGGGCGCCTGGGTGGCGCAGTCGGTTAAGCGTCCAACTTCAGCCAGGTCACGATCTCGTGGTCCGAGAGTTCGAGCCCCACGTCAGGCTCTGGGCTGATGGCTCAGAGCCTGGAGCCTGTTTCCGATTCTGTGTCTCCCTCTCTCTCTGCCCCTCCCCCGTTCATGCTCTGTCTCTCTCTGTCCCAGAAATAAATAAACGTTGAAAAAAAAAATTAAAAAAAAAAAAAAAAGAAGAGTCCTCTGATATGCACCTTGACGTTAAGATAGAATTTATTTGACATTGCAGTTGCTGGGGGGAGGAAGTAAAATTAAAAGGTAACTAACACTAAAACATGCATGGCCGGGGCACCTGGGTGGCTCCGTCGGTTAAGCGTCTGACTTCGGCTCAGGTCACGATCTCACTGTCCGTGAGTTCAAGCCCCACGTCGGGCTCTGTGCTGACTGCTCAGAGCCTGGAGCCTGTTTCAGATTCTGTGTCTCCCTCTGTCTCTGACCCTCCCCCGTTCATGCTCTGTCTCTCTCTGTCTCAAAAATAAATAAACGTTAAAAAAAATTTTTTTAATAAAAAACAAAATGCATGGCCATATTAGGTTTGAAAAAAGCCTTTGGCTATGTCATTTTTCTGGTATGCCCAATTTTCCTTTGGTATAAATATTTATTGTATTTCAAAGTGGTAATAAGTACATCATCTGCTTGCACGTCCAAAGGAGAATACCTCTACTTCTCCCTGAATTGAAATAGAACGTACAGAAAATAGGAAAATGCTGAAAATTACATTAAGCAAACTATAAACCAAATAGCACAAAGTTATAGTTCCTTTTCATTTATTTCTTCGGGTTTATAGAGTCACAGAGTTCCATGGTGAAACATACATCATTGTCATCATTAGCATTTCTCCTAAACAGAAATCCTGACTATATTCAGTCTATTTATCGCAAACTTGTAGGTGCTGAGCTCTGGTATATGGTAGATGAAATAACACAGCTTCCCTACAAAGCTGCTGAGATCAGGGCTGCCCATCTGACTAGGGAAAGCAGGGGGCACCATGGTTGATGAGTTGGCATTGGATGAAGCCAGTCAAAAGTAGAGGGGCCACAATTTCAGGTCAGGCTAGATGGCATCAGTCAGAACCAAAAGGAAATTACATAAGGCCTTGGAGAGACTTCTGGGTGACAAGTTGCTGTGACTGAAATCAAGGCCCAATGCTACGCTGTAGGCTGCTCAGAAACACCTGTAAAAGGGATCCTGCTACTATACCCTTGCTTGCGGCCTAGTGCACACTTCACTCTGCCTCTGTGAATTTTGGCATCCCTGCTTCATGAGTGGTTCAGTCCAGCATGATTTAGTTCTCCTGTGGAGGATTTATACTCATAGCAAACATCACAGAGTAACCTGGTTCTTCTGTTTAATTTAGGTTAATCCTAGGATCCAGTAGGGGCAGGGCCATGGTAATACGAGGGAGTCAACAATGCTGATGCAGATGGGCCTACCTAGTAGAATGCAGTGAAATGCTAAGTGTAGAGAGCGACCCAAGCTTTGTCAGAAAAGGGAGCCCTGAAGTAGAGGTAGTCCAAGGTCAGTCCTTCCCCTGTCAGGTCACAGTTTTCCTAGGAAGAGGGGATTAAAGTTTATGCCTGAACTACACTCTCTTCCTTCCTTTTTTCCTCCCTGCCTTCCATTCATCCTTTCATCCACCCATCCATCCATCCAGAAAACACTTATTCGATACTTTCTTTGTGACTCATGGTGCTCATGTACTGGTGTGGGGAGACGATAAGCCAGTAAACAAGGAAATAAAATCCAGATAACTTCAAACAGTGTCTTGTGTCTACCCCTGAAAGTGTAGATGCAGAGGCCCAGGGCCAATGGTCAAGGACTGTAGCCCTCTAATACTTAGCAGTTGAGCAGAAGGAAGGAGCCCACAAAAGAGAATGAAAAGTAAACCATAAGAGCCTTTAAGTCACAACTGCCGAGAAGAAAGGATTCCAAGAAGGAAGCTGTCCGGCGTGTTCAATACTGCTTTGAAGATGTGTAAGATAAATCAAGACTAGTAACTGTTGGATATGCTAACATGGAAGTCATTAGTGACCTGGGCAAGACCAATGTCAGTGAAATGGGGAGCTTGAAAGTCCAAGAATGGTACTCAAAGTAGTGGAGCCCTTTTGAAAAGTTTTGCTGTAAAAAGGAGCAGTAAATGGTTGCTGTTAAGTATAGACTAATCGTGTGTGGTCTATAAAATTATGCTGAGCTGAATTCTGGCTCCACTGTTTGCCAGCTATATTGTAATGGGCTGGTGCCTAGCCTTACCAAGCCTCAGTTACTTCATCCATACAGTGATTTTATTTTTTAAATGCTTATTTATTTTGAGAGAGAGAGAGAGAGAGAGAGAGAGAGAGAGAGAGAGAGAGAGAGTGTTGGGGAGCAACAGGGAGAGAAGGAGAAAGAATCCCAAGCAGGATCCACACTGTCAGTGTGGAGCCCCATATGGAGCTTGATCTCTTGACTGAAAGATCATGTCCTGAGCCAGTATCAAGAGTCAGATGCTCGGCCATTTGAAGCACCCATGTGTCCCCATACAATGATTTTTATAGGGCCTATTACGGAAGGATGCATAGGGCTAAATGTTTTCTCTCTCTCTCTCTATCTCTCTTTTTTTTTAAATTACCCTTGTATGTGTGTTTGGAGGTAGAGAAAGGGCCCAGAAAAAAAAAAGAAAGAAAGAAAACAAAGCAAGAAGCAAAACCATAGACATTTTGGGGGTGAAATTATATTATCTTAAAATTATTTAAGTAACACGTAATTAGTGTTACCCTGTCATAGAGAGAAGACTTTAGACATCTTGAGAATTACCTTAACTTGATTTTATATGCAAGTATTTTCATTCAGTAAGGATGATGTAAAGGCGTGACTTGTTTATATTCTTCTTAGATTTGTTAGTTACATATATATCTTAGTTAAAGTAGATGTAAAATTGCCGAAGATCAAATTAAGCCAGTGATTTAAGGGATAAGAGAATAATTGCATGATTTAAGCATATTTTGTGTTGGGTACTTAGCAGTGTTCATTTTGCAGATCTCATCTGGAACTTACACATATTGTAAAACGTAAAATGAAACTAGACCTTGCTGCTACTTGGAATATTGAAATTCCTTTTGCTATTGGAAAGTAATTATGGTAATATACTTGCCCAAGAAATATATATTTCATGTGGAAGATTAATTCTAGGTAGTAGGAGCAATGTAAACATGGGCCACTGCATAGTTACTATCATTAATAACCAAAGTTACTATGTTGATGTAGGAATGCCATGCCAATTGGGGCACCTGGGTGGCTCAGTCGGTTAAGTGTCTGACTTCGGCTCAGGTCATGATCTCGCGGTTTGTGGGTTCGAGCCCTGCGTCAGGCTCTGTGCTGACAGCTCAGAGCCTGGAGCCTGCTTGGGATTCTGTGTCTCCCTGTCTCTCTGCCCCTCACCCACTCACACTGTGTCTCCCTCTCCTTCAAAGATAAGTACATTTTTTAAAAAAATCAAATAAATAAATAAATAAACAAATAAATAAATAAATAAATGGGTGCCATGCCAATAAGTAGATCTTGTTTCAAATTCATACCATCTCTTTGAGGGAGGAAGGGTAAAAGAAAATCCCCACTTTTCACATGGCAAGATTAGGTTAGTTAATGTGATCGTTTGTTAGTAGGTATGATTAAAAGCAAGACGCTTTGACGATCATCATGGTACTTTTGTCTCTAGTGAGGCATCAGCATAATTAGATTGATACTTTGCAAGCAAGAAAATGTCAAACACAGCTCACAACATTGTGCAAGTAGTTAGTTTTCATTCTAAATGCTTTCTAATGGCAGCCAAAACATCTCTGGCTCAATTTATACAGTTTTTCAGTGAACACAAAATGAGTATTCTAGCCATAGCCATTACTCCATGCCGAAGACAAAGTGGGTCTGTGGCTGTGAAGATGATTTTGTAATGACAGCTTTGTTGAGGTTAAGCTCATATGCCATAAAATCCACGCTTTAAAATGTACGTTTCAGTGGGCTTTAGTATATTCACACAGTTGTGTAATTATCACCACTAATATTGGAACATTTTCATCAATCCCCAAAGAAATCCTGTACCTGTTCCCTATCACTCCTCATTCTCTTTTCTTCCCACCCTTGGCACCCACTGACCTGTTTGTCTATGTATTTGCCTCTTCTGGACCTTTCATACAAATAGAACATACAATATGTGATCTTTTGTAACTGGCCTCTTAAGTTAGCATAATGTTTTCCAAGTTGATTTATTTTGTACACATCTGGGTACTTTATTCCTGTTGCTGGCTGAATAATATTCCATGGTGTGGCTACACCACATATTTTTATTCATTCATGAGTTGATGGCCATTGGGTTTGTTTCCACTTTTTGACTATTATTATTATGAGTAATGCAATTGAACATTCATGTGCAAGTGTTTATGTGGAGGTATGCTTTCATTTATCATGGACTAAGCTTAGGAGTGGAATTGTCGGGTCCTGTGGTAACTCTATACTTAATCATTTGAGGAACCACAAGCAATTTTTCAAAGTGCGAGCACCATTTCTATAGCAAGCAGCAATGTGGGAGGGTTCCGATTTCTCAACATTCTTGCCGACACTTGTTAGTGTCTATCTTTTTTATTTGATTTCAGCATTTTAGTAGGTGTGAAGTGGTATCTTATTGTGGTTTTGATTTGCATTTCCTGAATGACTAACAGCGTGGAGAACCTTTTCATTTGCGTATTGGCCATTTGTGTATCTTTTCTGTAGAAATGCCTACGCAGATCCTATGTCCGATTTTTAATTGGTTTATCTTCATATTGTTGAGTTGCAAGTGTTTCCTTCTACTCTGTGGTTTGTTATTTTGCATTCTTAATGGAATCATTTGAGGCACAAATATTTTTAATTTTGGTGAAGCCCAGTTTATTGAATTTAGTTTTTGTTGCTCATGTGTTTGATGTCATATCTAAGAAACCATTTCCTAGCCCAAGGTAATGAAGATTTATCCCTGCCGTTTCTTCTAAAAGTTATATCGTTTTAGCTGGCACAGGTAGGTGTATAATTTATTGAGAGCTAATTTTTGTGTGGTGTGAGGTTAGAGGTCCAACTTCGTTCTTTTGCATGTGGCTATCCAGTTGTCCAAAGACTCTTATTTTCCCATTTATTGACACATCTAGCCTTTTATCAGTATGTCATTGTTATGATTACTGCAGCTTTTTAGAAATTTAGAAATTGGAAAATGTGAATCCTCCACATTTTCTTTTTCATGGCTATTTGACTATTCTGTGTCCTTGCTTTTTCATTGTGAATTTTAGGATCAGCCTATGGATTTCTGCCAAAAAGAAAAAAAACAGCTGAGATTTTGATTTGAAATTGTGTTATATCTGCCGAGGAATTTTGGGAGTATTGCCATCCTCACGATATTAAACATTCCAATCTGTAAACACGGAGTATCTTTGCATTTATTTATATCTTTTTTGATTTCCTCCAACAATGTTTTTTTTCATTTTCAGTTTTGCATTTCTTTTCCTACCTTCATTTGTAAATATTTTATTTTTTGAAGCTATTATAAGTGGGATTTTGTCCTTAACTTCATTTTCAAATGGTCCATTGCTAGTGTGTAGAAATGCAAATGATTTTTTGTATATTAGTCATGTGTCCTGCAACCTTGCTGGACTTATCAGTTCTAAAAGTTGTTTTGCAGATTCTTAGGATTTCCTTTATGTAAGACCATATCATCTGTGAACAGCGATAGTCTTGTTTCCTTCCTTTCTCATCTAGATGCCTTTTATTTCTTTCCTTGTCTAATTTCCCTGGCCATGACCTTCATTACCATGATGAGTAGAAGCGGCAATAGTGGACATCCTTGTCCATGATCCCTATTTTTTATTTTAGGGACGATTTAAGATGTGATTACTTATAATGAAATATATCGGTGGAGACTCTGAAAATTCAGTTCTCTTGCCCACTTTCTTGTTTAATAATAATGAGATTATTGTACTTAAAAAGTTAAGTAAATATTTTTGACTTGAACTATTAACAAATTTTCTGGAAAGTATACTGAAAGAGTCCGTTATAGATTCTATAACTATTTTACAGCCTTTTAACTGAAAATCTTATCTTTGTTTAGATTTTCCGTGTAATTAACACATACACTTCTGCTGAAATTCAAACATTGAGTGTTTTTTGAAAGCCTAATGGGGTGCTGTGTTCATAAAAAGACATATTTTGTAGTGTTGCAAAAATTATGTAATTACGTATTTGTGTTTTGCTTTTATGTCCAGGATTACAAGATCAAAGAAAATCAAAGCCGTGTTATGGTTATAGAATATAGTAGAACTCCACTTAGTTTGTTCCTTGATAATCTTGAAACTTGTTAGCCAGCAACTAAATAACTCCGTATCCTTCTGTGTGCCTACCTAGTGAAGTGGGGACCCTGCTGGTTAAAATGCATCATAAACTGAATTTCCATCTCAGACTCTTTCTTCCTCTCTCTTCTAATTTTTCGAATCGCGTTACTATGGTTGTGTCAGCAGAAAGAGGATAGGAGCTTCATGTTGTCTGCAAGGTTTCACGTCATTAACCTTCCGGTGTCACCTTTATTATACGAGGAAAATTAATGGACTAATATTTGAGGGAAAGCGTTGTAGTGAGAAAAACACACTTTCAGAGCGTGATGGCCGTGATCGTTCTGCACAGAAAAGCAGCCCCCTTTCATTAGGGCATTGATGCTGTGGGTGTGAATTAATGAGATGCACAATTTTGTTTCTATGTTTGTTTCCCTGCTTTTAAGGAAAGTTGACTGATTTCTTTTCATATTCTTATCATATGGCACAGACATTAGAAAATATTCTTCTCCACACTGCAATGCAAAAAGTATTTGAATGAATTCTGTAGAAATATCATTGCCTGTAATTTTCTGAGGCGTGTGTGCATACACATTTGCATCTCATGCGGAAGGAAGGTCAGAGTCTAAGCAAATGGGTACTTTAGAGGTTTGTCTTAATATTTCCTGTGCATATGCCTAAAATGCCAACTTCTGTGTGTAACTGTCACTGCACATTCATGCAGCGTTGCTTTTTGAGGTCACACTGTGACATTTAAAGATGAGGAAATTTTTATATTGTAGACAGTTGAAAGGACACAATAAAATAAGCTTGACAGCTGATCATCCCCAAAATGTGTTATGAAGTTACATAGAGAGAAGACGATTTTTAAGTATTTGTATTGTATTCATACTCTTAAACATGTTAGTAACTCAAAATCCCTCACGTGACTACAGCCAGCTGTCTGGGAGAGAACATAGCTAACTTCTTTCCAGAAAAAGATACATTTATGCGACATCGTTTTTAAAGGCTGAATTATCTTGCATGGATAGCCATGTGGTAGGCTATATTTCAAGTCTTTTCAAATATATCAATCAAAACTGTTGCAGTTAAATACTGTTTCATTCCTCAAGTTATTTCTTCATTATCAGTACATGGCAAATGGAATTACCGGGTCAACATGTTTGTTTAGTACGTTTAATACCTAGACATACTTTCTTTTTTTTTTTAAGTTTATTTATTTATTTTTGAGAGAGAGACAGAGAGAGTGAGCAGGGAAGGGGCAGAGTGGGAGGGGAAGGGAGAGAATCCCAAGCAGGCTCTGCACTGTCAGCACAGAGCCTGACGTAGGGCTCGAACTCACAAACCGTGAGGTCATGACCTGAGCCAAAACCAAGAGTCGGACGCTTAACCTACTGAGCCACAAGACTTTCTATTGCCTTACCATTTATTTGTGAATACATCTCTCCCCTTTTTAGATTATTGAGTTATGTGTCTCAGGACCAGTCCAAATAGTATGGACTTAATAAGTGTCTGTCCAATGAATGCTTCAAATTAGGCACATTCAGAAATGAAGATGTGCCCGAAAAGATTTTAAAAACTATAGAACTGAACTGCTGAAAGATCAAAGTCAAAAAGATATTTGCCTATTTGATGCTCTTCAATTACACATTTTTACCGGTCTGCTGTATTTTCTCTAATAGAGATGGTGTCTGGTTTAATTGTGAAAATTATCGTTGTTGAAGTGAAATGGTGAGATGCAGGAAAGTTGAGCGCAGTTAAGTACCTTCGCCAGGAACACAAGGATGTAGGCAAATGCTAATCCTTTCTGTATCACGCCGACGGAGCATCATGCAGCCTATCTTCCGAAATAGATGTGAGAAGATTCAGAAATAGCGGACACGGCCCCTGTTGTCAAGGATTTCAGTTTGTTATTGGTTGGGACTAGTTTGTAGAGCAAACATGGTGACAGGCCATGAATTCAGCTGTGTGTGTTCAGGTGCCTGGATCCTTACAGAGAGAAGGAGAAAAGAAGGGGAGGGCATTTTTGTGGACTGTTCAGACCTGCAGCCGTGGAAGGGAGGAGGTGGGTCAAGCACACAGCGGGAGCGTAATCTAGTGCACTAGATTCTCCTGACACGGGTTGGCACGTGTCCTGTCTGCCCACCCGTGGATGCATCGCGGTCGGGGTTCCTGTGTAGACCAGCAGCTTTGTGAAGAAAAGCAGCCATGAAAATGAAGTGGACCATGCTTAGAAGTGCATGAGTTAGTGCAGCCTTCAGAGGGATCTGGGAAGAAGTATGCACGGGTTTTGTGGTGCAGCGAAGGCATGAAGTCAGTAAGGCAAAGACTTGGGAGCTATATGAAAAGACTAGCTTTTTGCACTTGAGAGAACATGCGGTTTGGGAAGCATATCTCTTTTCTTCTTCTGCTGCTTTGGGCGAAAGCCAGCGTTGTTAATGAGCTGAACGCCCCTGTCGTCTCACACGTTCTCGTCGTCCTGCTGCCAGAAGAAACCAAGGACCGGAAGAGACTTGTACTCCATCCCCCTGGGCCTTCTGCGGATTAGCTAGTGGTCACTTTCCATGCCAATACCGTTAACCCAGATGCGGGATATGAGGGTGATGAAAGGCAAAGAAGGGCCATGCACCACAGCAGTAACACTGAATCTTGAAGCATGAGTGAAGTGTGTGACATACAGAAAGGAAGTGACCCCAAGTCCCTGTGATACTGACGCAAAGGCTTGAAAGCCAGGGTGTCTAGAGGTAGAGATGCATGGGAATTTGCGCTGGTGAATTAATGGCAGTCAAGGCCCAGAGACACTTCTTTCACCTGTACTCTTTGGGAAAGCGATAGCAGAATTGTAGATTTGTAAAAAAATAAGAAAGGAGATACTAACTGCGTATATTTATTTGGTTTAGGGAAATAATTCCAGCTGACATATGTAAGCACAGATTACAGAGAAGCAGAGCTAATATAACTCACAGGGTCCAATTCACAATGAAAATGTGGTTCCTGTTGTTAAAAAATTATTAAGACTTTTCAGATGGCAACAGCAGAGCATTAAACCAAGCGTAGGATTCTTCTAGGTGCAGTATCCTATGCAACTGCATGGGTCATGGGCCCTTGAAGCCAGCCTTGGCTGGGGAATAAGTGAGAGGTGAGAGAAATCCAGGATACTTCTGTGTTTAGGTTTGAATGTAGGAAGGTGGCATTGTCCCATTAAAAGAGAGTTGAATTCAGGAAGAAAATTTGCTTCATGGGGATGTAAACTATATTTGCCTTGACGATTTTGAGCTGACTTCAGGAACATTCCTTGGTAATGTCCAGGGGCATTCAGAAGTGGGAGTCTGGAGCTCAGAAATGAGATAAAAATTTTAAAATAAAGACCTGAGCGTTAGCCATACAGAAGTGATCCCTGATACCCTCATGAAAATGACAGGGACCAAGAATACATTGTGACCAAGGGCAGAAGCTCATGGGACACCGGAGGTCAAAATGGGGGGAAACGGGGGAGGATTGTTTGAGATGTCTTTTTTTTCCCCAGTATTCCAGCCTCAAGCTCACTTCTTAGTATGTAAGGGGGAAATTAATGAACAGGAGAAAAATGAAAGCTGAAATAATCCTTTGGGTCAAGATTCAGGTGTCCACTGCATTTCTAGAAATTAGATGATCCGTCCATTAAATGCCCCCAAATGGGCTTGTTCATCACCCCCTAAATTTGGAGGAAATTTAATTAAATGGGAAATCCTTGAAGCTGGGATTTTATCTTGCTCTGCACTCACATCCATCACTCACCTTTGCCAGCCTACACTTCCTCCTAAGACGACTTTCCTCTAATCTTCTCCCCAGACGTGGCTCTGGCTCAATTATTCTAATTTCCTGACACATCCTGGGTTAAAACTTTGGTTTTGATCTTTGCCTACTACAGATAGAAACCAAATAGAATGATATGTCTGTGACTCATTAAATGTTAGATATTTTTTTTCTTAAGAAAGTGAAATGACCTTTAACATTTTCTGAGAAAACATGACAGAAAAGCTGAGAGTAATGACTCCTTTAAAGCATAACTCCAATCAGCTCTCAGCAAGACAACGTGAAATGCCACAGGGCTTTCACTGTGCAAGGCCTTATTATCATAAAGTTCAGATTCTTGGACATAGCACCACATTATCAAAGTTTCCTGTGTTCTCATGTAGAGACTCTGCTACGTGTTCCTCTTTCATGATATGATGATGAAAGCTGGAGACAGAATTTCTATTCAAATGCATTTTAATGTGAGTCTATTTACTGTTTCATTCCTTTGAATTCTGTTTCTTACACAGCTCTTAATGCCTGTCACAAGTGTGTACAATATAGAGAGTCCTAGTAATAATTAATGAAAGGAAAGTACAAATGAAGGTTATCCAATTACATCAACACAACCACAAGTAAAGTTGTCATAACCGATACCTAAACAAATACCATTCATCTCTTAGAACAGTGATTTAGACTAGTGCTTTGTAAAGTCATGATCATAGGAACCGAGGATCTTGCTATATGCAGATCCGGACTGACTGGTTTAGGGATGGAACCTGAGATTCAGCATTTTTAACAAGCTCTTTGGTGATTCCGGTGTTTGCATCAAAGACTGCACTGAAGTAGCAAAGATTCCAGTCTTAAGGCAAAATGCAGGACTTTTTTTTTTTTTTTAATTCTCTTTTGTGTAACTTGTGAAGCTTTGATTCTGTTCCTAAAAATTACAATAAGCATTTCTGCTTTGGTAGGAAGGGGAATCCTCTCTAGAGAAGGTGAAAAATTTAAACACACTCCCCAGTAATGCCTCTTTGGAAGGATAGCAGTGTCTCTGCTAAAATTTAAATGGGTCTTTGCCAAAACAAGAGTGAAGGGATTATTAGATCTACTTTGATTTTTCTTGCTTCAGAGATTCTATATGTGTTGTACATTAAAAAAAATAAACAGAACACTGATTTCTTTTTTAATTTTTTTTTTTTTTTACATTTATTTATTTTTGAGAGACAGAGACAGACAGAGCACAAGCAGGGGAGGGGCAGAGAGAGAGGGAGACACAGAATCCGAAGCAGGCTCCAGGCTCGGAGCTGCCAGCACAGAGCCCGACACGGGGCTCAAACCCAGGAACCGTGAGATCATGACCTGAGCTGAAGTCAGACGCCTAACCGACTGAGCCACCGAGATGCCCCAGAGCACTGATTTCTTATGTTAGAAAATAAAGTGAGGCTTATTAAAAATTAAGGGTTTATTTGAGCAAAAATCCATTCAAATAGGGCAGCACAAAACCAGAAGTGGTTAGTAAGTAACACTCCTCTGACGGGAACCAGTGGAAAATTAAGGGGGGAAAAGGATATTGTTGCTTGGCTGTAGCTTAAAGCCTGGGTGGCCATTTGTGATTGGTTGTCCCTAGCGTTTTGATTTCATAATCTTGAGGCATTTACCGGCTTAGGTTTTGGTTGGCTTATATAAGCCACTGTGGCATTCAAGCCACCTCAGTCTAATGACCTCCTTGCTTCATTAATTTAACACTTACTTATTTACCTTTTGTTTTATTTGGATATCTTAGCAGTTCCTTTTCTCTACTGCTCAATTTCTGCACCCTGTAATTATAAATATCCTCTTGCTTTCAAGCTCCTCTTTCTTACACGATTCATTCTTTAACCCTCACACTTTTCTTCCTTTTTTCCATTATTTACTTTCTTTTCTTTCTTTTCCCCAAAGTCAAATCTTAGATGGGAGAAACAGGGAAAAAATAAAGCTGTTTTGAGCTAGATAAATGTTATAAAATATCCTATGGGATGGCTTTTTAAATAGTTTTGTTGTTGTGTTTTTTTTATAGTTCCACAACGTGTGTAATTTCTGGCATCCTCTGTCTGTTTTATAAGCACCTTTTATAGGTCTAAATGCCTGTGTTTACAGAGAATTGTTCCCTTTAGCCAATAAAACTCAAATCTGTTCACCGACGCAATGCCTTAGGGAAGCCAACTGCATTCTGGCCTTTTGGAGTTACTGGAAATGCGGTCTTATTAACACTTAGTTACTCGATCTCCATAGTACTCTTTTGTGTTTTAAATCAGCCAATTGGTTTTTGTCCTTTCTTTAACTTTTTGAAAATGTTTATTTATTTTGAGACAGAGCATAAGCTGGCGGGGAGGGGAGGGAAAAAGAGAGAGGGAGAGAGAGAATCCCAAGCAGGCTCCACACTGTTAGCTTAGAACCCCATGCGGGGCTCAAACCTACGAACCATGAGATCATGATCTGAGCCAAAGTCAAGACTCATATGCTTAATCGATGAGCCATCCAGGCACCCCGGTTTTTGGCTTTAAAAGAAGTCACAGGTATCAAAAAGTTACCTATGTCAGAGGCCAAGGCCAATCATGTTAATGTCATGTTAAAGTCACCCCCAAGAATGGTATTTCTAGTGATTCTCTTCAAATCTAATAACATTACCTGTTCTGTAGTTTTGATTACAAGTTGGAAACTGTGCTGCATCCTGGGGAAATTTTTTGTGTACATTTCTTTATTTATTTTTGTAACAGTGTTTTTTGGTTTTTTTTTTTCTGTATGAATATTAAAACTTGTTCAAAGTGCAACGTAAAAGACATTATTTCACTTGACAATGTGTTGATATATGGTGTTTGGGGCCATGTTAAAGAAAACCAGTGTTTTCCTCTGTGTTGTCATAGCAGAAGCAGGAGGGAAACACCTTCCTTTCCGGCTCTCTATCTGTGGTTTCAACCTGAAGTCCCAGGAACATGGGGATTGTTTGCTTACCAGACCATCAACAGAAGTGCGAGGAAAAAAGTCAGAGCCTAAAGCTTTGCATTTAAACGCATATGTGGAAGAGAGAACCTTAACTACAAAACAGATGCCTAGTTTTGTCCCTAAGAAAAGAAAATGTTCACAAGCATAGTTTTTCTGGTCACAGAATCCAGCTGTTTCCAGTGGCTGAATTATTTCCCTAGAATAACTCCTCCGAGATAGCAGAATATTATTTCATATACTTAAAATCATTCTAAATCCTGACAGCCATGATATAAAATCGAGTACCTCAAGACAAAGCGATAGAGAAAAGAGTGTCACCGTCCTCAGTAGCTACTCCCGACAGAGTACAATTCCACTGTGTCATTTGTCCAAAGTGTCCAGGCGTAAGACATAACCTCTCCTTACTTGTTGGAGGTCAGCCCGCTCAGTGACCCTCGTGCTCCTGAGAATTGCACCTGGGACCTCCATGCCTGGGCTGTGGAATGTGTCCTCCAGTGCTGGTCCTTAGACTCCTCTTGGCCCCAGGCCTCTGTTGCTGCTGAAATGCCCAAGAGTGTGCCATCCGGGCAACTCCATGTTGTGGGCAGAACCCCTGCTCTCAAGCTCCCGCAGCACTGATGGTTGTCAAGTCTTGGGAAACCCCATGAGGAAAGGGTGTAGGGCTGCTCTCAGACCAGGCTTCTCGGCAGCCTCATAAGGTGGGGGAGGGCGGAATGCACCATATGCTGCTTTGCCACACCCCTGAACCCATGTGGCACTGCCCTTGTGCCAACAAGGAAGGAGGAATCCCTTCCCCACTCAAAAACTCAGTTCCTTCTCTGCCTGTGATGGACGGAGGTAGGACATTCACTTCTCTGAGTGAATCCCCTGCCTACTCTACAAGGTACACTCTGGACCCTGTAGCCTGAAGGAGAGTGTCTCAGCCCATTTGGGGCTGCTTCAGCAAAGCCACACAGTCTGTGTGACTTATCCAAAACAGAGATTCATTTCTCACAGTTCTGAAGGCTCAGAGTCTAAGAGCAGAGAGCCATCATGGTTGGGTTTTGGTGAGAGACCTCTTCCTGCTTCTTAGCTGGCCAACTTCTTGTTTCATTTGCGTGGCAAAGAGAGGGAATGAGCACCTGGGGTCTCTTTATAAGAGACCTAATCCCCTTTAGGATGGCTCCACCCTCATGGTTTAATTCACCTCTCAAAGGCCCCACCTCCTACTACTCACACTGGGGACTGAGATTTCAACATATGAATCTGGGAGAGACATAAATACCCAGTCCTTGCAAAGACCATCGCAATACACAGAAGTATTTTTTCCATTTGGCTTATCTTTGGCTTAACCTCATGAAGCTCCTACCATCTAATGTAGGTTATGTGGACCAAACTCAGTCCAATTTCTAGCCATCGTTTAATTAGAGTTCAGGAGAGGGCCAGGCCACCCCGGTACCTAATCACCGCCTACCCCAACCCAGATTTTTTGAGAACTGTTCAGAGCAATTGTGGACATCTCTTAAATACAGGCATAGAACATTTTCATCCTCTGCATAGGCATCATCCAACTAAAAACACATCCAATTCATGTTACTACACAACATTTAAAGTCTTGGGCTGGAGCACCTGCAGAGTTCCTACCTGCCTACCACCTGCATGACTGAAAGGGCTCCCGTCGGTGATGTCCCCTTCAAAAAGGGACACCCACCACAAGGTCAAATTCCATGTGTCAGTCAGTATAAAATGCAGGACCCACTTAAAACAGTGCTGTCTTAGGTTCACATATTTGGAGACCCTTTCCCCAACAGAACCCCCGTGATGATCAGCTCGGGAGATTAGTCAGTCACAGAAGGAAAATGTCTGCAATTTCCAAAGGTGTTCCATGTGTGTCACTACATGAATCAGATGTTTGGGGGTTCTGGAACAATTGCCAGGGTACAAAACAAGCAGCTCTATTCCAGCTCGAAATGCAGCTGTTTAGATGGAATCAAGCTCTTCATTTTTCAGGTAGTCGTTCCACAAACATTGGAGTGCTGACGAGTCTGTGCTGGGGATTTTAATAACAGGAAAAGATAATGCGTAATGAGGTGAAGAATATTGAAATAATGGTGTGCAACAAAGCATAGTGAGAGGAGCAGGAGGGTAGGAGAGTAGGAGAGCAGGAGGGTAGGGAGATGGCTTTAAACGACTGTTGTGTGAAGTGAGTGTTGCAAAGTCACATTTCTCTGGCAGCACTAAGCGGACTTGATGGTATGTTGGTATCCAGAAAGAGAATGACTAGACATGGAGAGTCTACACGTTATATACACACATGTGTGTATCCATCTACTTTCATCGTGTTGAATGTTTTCTGAACCCTAGACACAAATGATAGACCCTTCTTCTGCAAGGATCTCTTTTTAATGAGACTTTTGACACCACTTTTCTTCATGGCTTTTGGTAAACAAATAATCTGAGCATTGCTTTTTTTTTCTTTTTTTTCTTTTTTCTTCTCAGAGTGGCTTTCTAACCTGATTGTCCTTGGTTGTATATGAAAGGGAGACTGTTCCCAAACACCAGGCTATTGATTTTCTCACCAGAGACTTCTATCAGGTTAACAGACTCCAGGCATCTGTTAGGGAAAGAATACCAAGTTCTGGGAGAGAATTTGGTCTCTGGAAACTTAGTCTGACGTAGTTTGCTTGTTCTGTGAATGTGGAGGCAAAAGCGGCTACATCCAAAGGAAGAGTCCAATCAAACTGCCAGGTGCGCCATTTCTAGGCTACGTACCCAAAGGGCTTACACGGAGAGAAAGAAACTATCACAAACCTGGTAGGACTGAGAGTCATAAGACAGCGAATGCTCCAAGTAGAGAAATGGAGGGACGTGGGATAATTCTCTAGTCGGCACTGCTACAGGACGTTTGCCCATAACAGGAAAACATGAGTAATCTAGCACAAAGTGAGCCTAAGTCGAACGCATTGGAAGTGTGATCTTGATTTTTCAACAAAAGGTTTATTTAAATTATAATAAGTGTATAATACATAATAAATGAGCCAGTGTTGGCTAACAACCCTGGGGAGTATCTCCTGCCACACGTTTTGCAACACATTTCAAAATACCATTCCTCGTAATCACATTAATGTAGAGTAGAATACAGTCATACGTTTGTTCATTGATTTTTTGAACCCACCCACCACTGTGTTAAGTAAAATCAAGATAAGTAAAATCTGCAATGAGCATGCAGTTTATTAGAAGCTATAGATGTATCTGTATAGCTATGTATGTCTTCATATAGATATTTTTATATATGAAGCAAAGCATGCTTATTAAACATGGAAAAATACATCTTTTATGATAATTTTGAGGAAATGTCACACATGGAACGATGGAGAACAAAGCTCTTAATTCCAAAAAGGTTCTTAGGGAGAACATCAGGAATGTGACGCATCTTGAAATACAGGTAGGACTTTCGTGGTCAGAAATGAAAGCAAAATCTATTCTGCACCAAGGGAATGCCATGACTGGAGTACCCGAAATGTGGGAAGGTGCCACATGCAGGGCCTCAAAGGTGCCCGTCTGCACCTGGGTGAGGTCAGATCTTTCAGCGCTCAGAAGCCTGGATGTGATTCCTCAGTGAGTAAAGAGCCACTGAAACTTTCTGAGCCATTTAAAGACATTATTATATAAGAACATAATTGGCAACCATTAAGGGTGTTTTAGAAGCAAAGGGAAACTATTACAGGCCAGTAGTCTACGAGGCAGTCCATGTACAATATCCCAGTGAGGGGTCAACCACAGAGGTACAGATGAAAGATGGTGAAGGGCCAAAGTAGGTCGGTGACTATGTGAAAATAAGGAACACAGCTTAGCTTTAAGATTTAGTTTTTAGATATTGGGCAGGAAGGTGGGAAGGATTTGGCAACTGATTGGAGGTGAGGATTGTTAAGGAAGTGGAAAATGACTCAGGAATTGATTGCTGGTCTCAGTAACTAAAGTGGTAGTAATTTTGTTACTGAAGTAGGGTACAAAAGAGGAGAAATACTTCTTGAGTTTAAGGTAATGGATTAAGTTTTGGACAAATATGAAGTGACATCAGTAAGGATCTAACAAGCAGTTAAACAGAGCTACCATTTATGGAGGATTTACTTTTGTCCTGGGCATTTTGCTAAGCCCTTGACATGCATCGTATTATTTATAACCTATTGTTTTTCATTTTTTCCCATCTCTGATATTTTATTATCACTTCTGGATCCTAGATAATGGAAAAGGGTCTTAGTTGACTCTTTCCCTGAGCCATACAACTTGCTAACTTTGGAGCCACTCTATTGGCCACTGCCCTATGCTAGCCCCAAGTATGTGGATTTGGAGCCTAGGGAGAAGGCAGGGCTAACAGCGTAGAATTGGAAGTTAACCATTTACTCACAGCCTTTGTTGAACCCCTGCAAGTGGCCATCTGTGGTGCTCTGAGCTGGGCACACCCAGATACCACTGGGGCAGCCCTAGAAGTGTGAGTTGAAGTAACAGGCGTGAATCAAAGACTTATCCAAAGAAGAGGATAAAGCAAAGGATCCCGGTAAGTTGGGCAATGAAGACATCACTGAAGAAGAGGGAAAATAGATAGTAAGGAAAATAAGAGGAAAACCCAACACAGAAAGCACAGGCAGCAAGGGAAACTGGTGGGTGTCTGTTAGTACTCCAGAAAATAATCTGATGAAAGAAGATTGTGGGAAGCTGTTGAGTGTTAATTTTGGGGGTGTTCATGCTCATGGACTCCAGCCTAGAGTGACTTTTTTGAGGGGCTGTGAAGTGCAAATGTGGAGACGTAGTAGATTAATATACTTAAGAATTTGAGGCTTGAACAACAAGAAAATAGGTACAGGAGGATGGCTAAAGGAAGAAATCAAATTGAGAAGAGGATTTTGTTTTGTTTTCTGCCTCAGGCTTTTGTTTTGTTTTGTTTTGCTTTTGTTTTCTGACTCTGCAACCTGAGGGAAGGAGACAGTAGGGCAAAGGAAGCACTCTATTCTTACAAAGTCAGCGATGGGGGGTAGATGGGGGGTCAGGCAATTGAAAAAGCTAGTTCACACAGAAAATCCTAAAGATGACACATGCAAACATTAAACATTTTATTTTAACTAAACCATGTAAGTGTTGATTTCTTGGCTAACTTTTTGCTGAGAAACTGGACCTTCACTTCACATGTGGGCCTGCTTTGCATTTCTTCACCTCGCATCCTGTAGAAATTGCACCCCTAATACAGCATCTGCCCCTCCAGTTCTGCTTTCTTTAAAGAGAAGGAGACTTAGAGTTATTACTTGAACACAGAGACTTTCTTGATTGTTTTTTTTTTAATTCTTTCCACCTGCCATTTTCTTTCTCATAAGTAATTCAACAGATTTTGGTAAGACTCTTCCAGAGCATTAGACCCAGTTTTTACTAAAACATTAACTCCCCTGCAGAAGAGTTAATGCTTATTCTTCTCAAGATATTCCAAAAAAATAGAAGAGGAATAAAAACACCCAAATTCATTCTATGAGACCAGTACCACCCTGGTACCAAAACCAGATAAAGACACCACAAAAAAAGAGAAGTATCACTATCTCTGATAAACTAGATGCAAAAATCCTCAACAAAATACTAGCAAACTGAATCCAGCAATACATTTGAAAAAGTCAATTACCGCAATCAAGTGGGATTTATTCCCAGAGTCATTCAGTATTCCCAAATCAGTCGAAGTGATACATCACATCCATAAGAGAAAGGATAAAAACTATATGATCATTTCAATAGATGAGGGAAAAGCACTTGACAAAGTAAAACATCATGATAAACATCATTGATAATGATGATAAAATATCATTCATGCTAAAAACCTTGACAAAGTAGACATAATAAAAGACATATGAAAACCATACAATGAACGTCATACTGAATGATGAAAAACTGAGAGCTTTTCCCCTAAGGTCGGGAATGAGACAAGGATGTCCGCTCTCACCACTTCTATTCAACAAAATATTGGAAGTCATAGCCACAGCAGTCAGACAACAAAAAAGAAATACAAGGCATCCAGATTGGTAAAGAAGAAGTAAAACTTTCATTATTTGCAGGTGACATGATACCATATATAGAAAACTCGGAAGATTCCACCAGAAAACTGCTAGAACCGATATGTGGATTCAGTTAAGTCTCGACACAGAATCAGTGCACACAGGAATATGTTTCATTTCTACACACTAATTATGAAGCAGCAGAAAGAAAACTTAAGGAAACAATTCCATTTATGACTGCACCAAAAACGATAGTGTACCTAGAAATAAAATTAACCTAAGAGGTGAAAGACCTGTACTCTGAAAACTACAAAATGTTAATGGAAGAAATTGAAGGAAAACAAACAAACAAACAAACAAACAAACAAATGGAAAGACATTCCATGCTCACAGATTGGAAGAAAAAATATTGTTAAAATATCTATACTACCAGGGTGCCTAGGGGCTCAATTAGATAAGCATCTAGTTCTTGATTTTAGCTCGGGATCTCATCATTTCTGAGTTTGAGCCCCATATCAAGCTCTGTTGACAGCATGGAGCCTGCTTGGACTTCTCTCTCCTCCTATCTCTCTGTCTCTCTGTCTCTCTCTCTCTCTCAAAAACAAATAAACTTTAAAAATAAATAAATAAATAAAATGTCTCTACTACCAAAAGCAATCTACACATTTAATGCAATTTCTATCAAAATACCAACAGCATTTTTCACAGAACTATAACAAACAATCCTAAAATGTGTATGGTACCACAAAAGGCCCCAAATAACCAAAGCAATTTTGAAAAATAAAACTGGAAGTATCACAATTCCAGACTTCAAGTTATACTACAAAGCTGTAGTAATCAAAACAGTATGGTTTTGGCACAAAAATAGACACATAGATCAATAGAACAGAATAGAAAACCTAGAAATAAACCTACAGTTATATGGCCAATTAATTCTTGACAAAGTAGGTAAAAATATACAACGGGATAAAGTCTTGTCAATGAATGATGTTGGGAAAACTGGACAGCAGCATACAGAAGAGTGAAACTGGACCACTTTCTTACACCATCCATAAAAATAAGTTCAAAATGAATTAAAGAACTAAATGTGAGACCTGAAACCACAAAACTCCTAGAAGAGAGCACAGGCATTGATGTTCCTGACACCAACCATAGCAACATTTTTCTAGATATTGGGACTACATCAAAATAAAAACGTATCCATGGTGAAGGAAACAATCAACAAAGCTAAAAGGACCCTGGGATCGGGGAGAAGATATTTGCAAATGACCTATTCAATAAAGGGTTAGTATCCAAAATACAGAAAGAACTAATGCAACTCAACACCCAAAAACCAAATAATCCAAATAAAAAATGGGCAGAAGACTTGAACAGACATTTTTCCAAAGAAGACATCCAGATGGCCAACCATTAAAAGATATCCAACATCACTCATCATTAGGGAAAAATCAAAACTAGAATGAGATATCACCTCACACTGCTCAGAATGGCTAAAATAAAACACACAAGAAACAAGAAGTATTGGTGAGGATGTAGAGAAATAACAACCCTCACACACTGTTGGTGGGAATGCAAACTGGTGCAGCCACTGTGGAAAATGGTATGGAGTTTTCCTCAAAAAGTTAAAAATAGAACTATCCTATGATCCAGTAATTATACTACTGGGTATTTTCCCAAAAATAATACAAAAACACTAATTCAGAGGGATACATGCAACCCTATGTTTATTGCAGCATCGGTTACAATAGCCAAATTATGAAAGCAGCCCAAATATCCATGAATAAATAAATGGATAAAGAAGATGCGGTATTCATATTCAATGGAATATCACTCAGCCATAAAAAATAACGAAATCTTGCCCTTTGCAATGCCATGGATGGAGTTAGTGAGCATAATGTTAAACAAAACAAGTCAGTCAGAGAAAGATAAGTACCATATGATTTCACTCATATGTGAAATTTAAGAAACAAATGAGCAAAGGGAAAAAAACAAAACAAAACAGGAAAGTAAACCAAGAAACAGACTCTTAAGTATAGAGGACAAACTGATGGTTACTAGAGGGGCCAAGGGTCAGGGGTGGGGTGGGGAACAGGTGAAATGGGTGATGGAGATTAAGAGTACACTTATCATGATGAGCGCTGAGTGTTGTATTACTATGCTGTACACCTAAAACTGATAGAACACTGTATGTTAACCAGGCAAAATTAAAAAATGAATTAAAAAATAAATAACATGTAAAGGGAAAAAATGACTATATTGACTCTGTTATAAGGACAGTGAGAGAGTCCACAGGATAGAAGTAGCAGTATGGTACTGGAAAGGTATCCAGAGCTCCTGTCTGGAAAATTCCTAAGAAATCACCTTCTTGCAACTCAGTGGGGGATGAACAATGTAGGGGAGGAGGGTCTGCAGCAACAACGAAGACAACAGAGAAAGCACAGTGCTTCCTGATGAAGTTCCAGGACCAGAACCTTGACCAAAGTACTCCAGAGCAAGGGCAGTCTGGAGAAAATAACGCCTGTTGATTTCAGGAGAAGAGAGCTATCAGGTCACCAGTATGTAAAAACAAGGGTGGGCACATTGATGGGCACGATGAAGATGACAAAGAGGCTGAGGACATGGGCCAGGAAGGTGATGATGTGAATTGATCTCATGGCGGCCTCAGAAGGAGCAGTCACAAATAGGTACAGTGTCACCCAACTTGCCAGTCACCATCTTTGGCCCCATCGGACCCAACAATACCAAAAGGGAGTTCATTAGTCAGAAACAGTTGATAAATGACACATTCAGGAAAATCCATTATGAATTATAGTTCCTAGTGATTGTCAAAGTTCAACCCAAACTGTGATGACGATATTTCGAATAACATCATTGCATAAGGTCTCCTCTTCTATCAAAAATAGAGTTTAATGTGGATGAAAACTGCTATCGGGGTGGCGAACTTAAAGGTTTTTGGGTTGTTTTTTTAAGTTATCTGAATTATTCAGAGCAAACAAATCAGTCATGGATGACACTGGTAGTTGTCTCTCTTCCTGTTGACAAATCTAGATTTTCTTCAGATGTTTACCCATCCAGATGCTCATGGAAAGTAGTAAACCCCAATGGGTTTATGGGTTTAATACAATTATAGTAGTTCTATTTCTCCTTAACATGTGACCCGATCCTCATCTCTGGGGTGGGAAGGAGTTTTGGAAAGAGTGTTCTTGTCAATACCAAGAAGATCACTAGAGGACAGTCTCTTCATTGTCCAAACATTGTGTATCTACACAAAGATGCCTGCAACTGAGGCAGCCATCTGGTAAACAAGAGAATAGAGGCCTAAAAACCAAGTTTATATACTCAACATAACATGCTAAAATTCCATCTTTTAGAGCCTGGACCCTGAATGATGGTATTTGTGAGATGGAGAATCCTTCTGGAACTGTCTCAGCTTTAATAATATTAATAACACGATTATATTCTTATTGTCTCGGTCATCATTATAATTGTCTCAGCTAATAAAAGAGCAAAACACTGAAAAAAACTCAACTTCCTTTACTAAGAAATATTCCACCAGTTTATAGGATGACTCAAACCTGAGGCAGGAAACAGGCCAAGGAGCTCATGGTGGCAGAGTGGAGGGAGATGGGAGAGAAGGCGTTCTTTGGACTACAGGGTGAAAAGAAGATGTGGACCCTGAGGAGGAGAGCTGGGTCATTTTGAATGGAGGCCCACTCGAGAGACCTGCCAGGAGCTGGACACCTCAGTGAAGAAGGCTTCAGGGACATTGTCAGATGCTAATGCTGGGCTCGGGGTGGATCTTAGTGGGGGAACAGCAGGGAGATGTTGCCCAGGTCCTGCGTCCAGGCAGTGGCCATCCGATGTCCCTGGGGAACACCTCTCCCTCAGTCAGAGTCAGCTGCCAACAGCCATCCCCCTAGGAGAGCATCAGGAAGGAGTGTCATACTACTCCTCAAGTCAGAGCCTCCCCTCTGCAGCTCACCCCTTCCCACCCTCATGGACCCCGAAGGGCTGGGAGGCCCCCAGTTTGAGGTGTGGAAGGAAAGAGATGCAAGGCAAAGACATCAAAGAGAAGTCAAATACAGCTCAGTTTACCGGAGTCTTCTCCCCAGCTGAAGCCGGGACTTGATGACGTTTGATATATATGTAGGAATTTAGGCTCTTTAAAGAGACAGGACATTTTAACTAGTGAAATTATCTTGCCTTTATGATTCATAGTGACCAAAGGACTTCCAAAGTCATGATCTGTGTAATCAACGTAAGAATAATTAGAAGAGGAAGACGACAGAGGAGGAGGGATAAGGGGAAGAGGAGGAAGGGGAGGGGAAGGGGTGGGTGGGGGAAAGAGGTGTCCTGCCAAGGATTTCATCCAAGAAGTAGATAAGAGGGTAGGGGCGCAATGTGAAAGTCAAATGCTCCATTTGCACTCTCTGTAGTTATCTGACTCGCATGTAAAAGTTACAAATAGTACCGAAAATTTTAGCCCAGCTTCCAGAGACTATTATAAATATAATGGTTCTTTTGCATTGTCATTCATAGCTATTGTGCTTTGATAATTATCTTTTAGGATGAGGTAATAGTAAAGTCATTTAAATGGAAATACTGATGTAATTCAGGCAGTTTTTTTTCTTTTTCTTTCTTTTTTTCCCCCTCAGTGAGTGATTTCCGTGTTGCACTAATCTCAGTGGTAACTGCTCCCAAGATCAGAGACTGGAATAGGAGCTAAAGAGAGAATTACTTAGGTTTACATATTTTGTCTTCCCTCCTGTTCATTAGAACATCCTTATTTATCCCAAAACAGTCATGAAAAGACATGTACGAGGCATAGTGGAGGCTGCAAGCATTATTTCTCTTTCTGTCATTTTCTTTTCTGTTATTTTTCTTTCTGTAAACTGGCTTATCCACGCTTGCACCCTCCAGAAAGGAAAAATAATGCCCAATCCAACTGCAGAATCCATTGTTTGAGATCTTCAACTGTCTCTGGCTTGCCTAGAGTTTGGGTGAATGCTTTGTGTGTTTTCACCCTCATGACTACAACAGTCTTTGTGTGAAGCCAATAAATCTGCACAGACCTGTTGCTTTTGAGTGCAAACAATATCATAAGTTGTAGGTATCTCCTTCTGCCATTTGAATCCCTAACAGAGATGTATTTTTATTTTCTTATTTTTGAAAGCATATTACCACATGGTTGATGACTTATGAAATTCACCAAAAATAAAAGCTGAGAGCAAAAATTTAAAGTAATAATATGAAAACCTCAAAGAAGTCACCCACGACGTTTGGGGCCACCTAGACAATCAATTGATCTTTCCATTGAGACAGTATTCCCAAGCTAAGTGGAATAATAGCCCAAAAGAAGTAAAGAGCTTATACTCACCTTTTATCAGAGTGGTAGACACCAAGAAACTGAGACCTGCAAGTCTTATTAAACAGGAAAATATGGTCTTACCTTGTTCAGACACTTGATAGCACAGGAGTTATGATAAATTATACCCATATGCATATGCAGGCTGTCTTTGTGTGATTGCTGGAGGGACAGATGGCAGTCTGAAGATGCCGAGGGGACAGATGCAAACTGACCCCCATGAAGTCATCAGTACTCCCTCGCTGCAATTTTAGCCGTATTTCTGTCGCTGTATACAGTTTCGTTCATTGATACTGGTTCTAATGTGAACGGAATAATCTAGCTGACAAATTTTCATACGGTGACAATGGACATTACGAAAACTTCCAGTAGAACTCAGATTTGATGTCAGAGTACAAAGCATACATTTAGGCCTTTGCATTTCAGTAGTCTCTTCATTTTATTTCCAGGGTGTGAAATGCCCTTCGCCTCCATTTCTGACCATAAAATTTCTACCTGTATTTCAAGGTTCTCTCTTTCATGATGTTTTCTTTATCACACCTTTTTGGGGATTGGAGCTTTCGTCATTTTTCCATGAATATAGGGTGGAGGAGAACACAGTGGAAGGGTTTCAGGAGTTGGCAAGAGTGGAAGGCAGATTTAGTCAAGAGGTTGTACGAGGCCCTCCCTATGAGGATAAGGGTCTATTTGCTGATGGGGGCTCAGAGTTCCTGGGCTTTTTGTGCTGAATAATGTCAACGGGGAGGTTATCCTAAAGGGTTTTTGGGACAGATAGTGGTGGGGAGGCAGGCGGTGCTGGTGGGGAGGGTGTGGAAAGCAAGGATGGAAGTTCTTGTGTGTGAGTGTGTGTCTGTCTTATTGTATACACACATAATTTATTTATACATTATGTCTCTTATTTATAAGTAATTCTCAGACACACATGGTTTTTGGAAATTAGCATGGAGCTAAGCAGTTAGCCTAGTCATTGCTTAGACTTCACAACCAGCACAGCTGATATTAAGTCCCCACACCTGTCTTCCATCTCCCAACTCAAAGCAACCATCAGCTAGAGCTAATTGTGCATTATAGGTTTTATAGGATTCCGTTCCTTAGTTCCTTTGAAGAAAAATATCAGTTGGTTCAGCACCGAGAAGAGAAGAGAAGAGAAGAGAAGAGAAGAGAAGAGAAGAGAAGAGAAGAGAAGAGAAGAGAAGAGAAGAGAAGAGAAGAGAAGAGAAGAGAAGAGAAGAGAAGAGAAGAGAGAGAGAAGAGAAGAGAAGAGAAGAGAAGAGAAGAGAAGAGAAGAGAAAAAAGAAAAGAAAAGAAAAGAAAAGAAAAGAAAAGAAAAGAAAAAAGAAACGAAAATGGCCAGTACCTAAAAGCCTGGCTCATGGTAGCTACATAATATTTGTTGAATTGGATTAAACTTAATGAGCATAATAGTGACTTCCAATTATGTTATAAGGCCCTCTCAGTGCTTAGAGACAGGGCTTCAGTAACTTCTGGTTTTGGCAAGTGGGTAATCCTTGGTCAGATAAGAGACTTAGCTGTCACTCTTCATTGGCCCCAGGTGGGAGCTCTCGCCAGGAGCACACAGAGCTCTGAAGTGTCATTCTCATTCTGGGCCAGTAGGGGTTCTATCTGGAGAGAATCCATCCTGGAGGGTCCCACGGTGTCCTTGGAGCACCTGAAGCTCTGGGGCTTCCCCTCAGCTCTCAGGAATGGGCTGAAGAAGGGTTCTAAGAAGCACGTCTGTTGAGGACAAGAGCTTTCCCTTTTCATTCTTTTCTCTAGGGTTGGCTGAGCTTGTAACCATAGGGATTTCACAACTTTTTAATGGAAGAATGAATGATAAGGTACCCTGTCTTCCTTAAGTGACCGCTAGAGCGGTCTCCTCTTTCTAGGAGTATCAAAATAGGCTTGAGAGGCACACAAAGTTAAGGGAAAAAAAAGAAAGAAAAAGAGAATTCAATAAAAAAAAATGCTACGGGGCAGTTGTTGATTAATTACAAATTATGAGGCACTGATGGTGGACATGCCTATGTTCTGACTAGTGTGATTCTCACATCAGGGTTCATTGGGTTTTGTCTGTATAAGTAATAATAATCATCTTCAGTTGTCTCCCAGTAGCTAATTTGGATTCGAGCTGAGAGAGTACCAAAAAAATTAATTCTGTTTATGTTCTTCAGATAAAATCATCATCCACTCTGAGATTCGTAACATCACATACTTCATAGCCTGGTGTTCAGTACAAATTTTCGAATATGTACCTATTAGAGTAACAACCTCTGGTCAATATGTACAGTGACAGACTGGTGATAATTACACGGCATATTCATTTTCCCTCCAACCATACGATGTGAAATTGAGATTCTTATGTCACCTTCCTAAGCTATTATATTTTGAGTGCTCAGCTTTTTGACTGGCTTTTTTTTTTGTTATTGTTGTTTGCTTGTTTTTGAGTAACAGTGTTTGAGGACCAGATAAGACCAAAATTCCCTAGAAGATGAAATTGCCTGTGACAATGAATAGGAAAAAGAATTTTCATTCCGTTGCCAATACAGAGAATATCTTGGTTTATATTGTGATGGGTTGTAGAGGGTTTGTATACCATAATCCAGAAATTGATTATATATTTTAATGACTGATGTACTGTTATTTTGAGTGATAAATTGAGATTTATTTCAATTCAGCTTCAACCAATATTTAGGACTTTGCCATTTGTTAGGGATTGTGCCAGATGCTTCCATGCATATTATCTAGGTGCAGGATTTAGAATATACTGTATAACAGCCTACCTACTATTTAGAAAAGGAACAAATGCTGGAAAATCAAAGTCTCTTTATCAAAACAGTCTTGCTTCTTAGAAGAGAAATAAATCAGTGAAATAATGGAACAGCTCGTATTACAGAAGAGACGGGGGGAGGTTGGATTGAAAGATAAAAATATGCCTTCCATTGATCCCACTCTCCATGGAATGAGGAGATTTTCACAGACTCTTACTCTCTTTTTAAGACATATTCTTAAAGATCACCTAATCTGGGATATTCTGATTTTAGGGCATCATAAGACAGAGGCTCAAATTATCAAATTCATTGATAGTATAAGGGAATTACTGTCCAAACCCAGAATGCAAAAAAATTTTTTTTCTTTAAGAAAAAAAAATTAAAAAAAAAACTCCTTTTAGAAACAAATCAATAAAAGGAGAATTCAGGAAGGGACTGTTAAATAGAAGAACTTTAGAGATATAGCAAGCAAATTAAATATGTGGGGTTTTTTTTGGGGGGGGTCCTGATTTGAATAAATGAACTGTAAAAAACAATCTTCAAGGTAAGAGAAATTTTCATGAATTTGGAAGATGAAATGAAGGATTTTTACTAATTGCCCTGGGAGTATCTACTAATTAGGATAATGGCATATCCTTATCACGTAGGGTGCATTGAAATTTTCATGGATGAAATAGTAAGGCACCTTGGATTTATTTTAAAAGACTTCAGCCAAAAAACTGAGGGAGGGTGGAATAGATGAAACAAGGTGGCCAAAATGTTGACAGTGATCGAGAGCACCATGATGGATCTGTTGAAGCCCTGTAAACTTCTCTGTAAAAGCTTTTGAAAGTTTGAAACAAACCAGAAGCAAGTTGATAAACAGTAACCCTGCAGTGGCCTGGTCCCTCACCGTGCTTTCTGCCAACACTGAGCCTTCAGGGCGATGGGCAATTTGATGGATAAGACAGGGAAAACGATTCTCTTCTGGAATGAGGACAAGAGCGGAGCTGTTATTCTGGACAGATGGGTTCTGTTATTCCGGATGAAACCCATGGGCGAGTTTCAGAATGATCTGCCCTCCCTGTATGTATATCCCAAGGTTGGATTAGAATTATTTCCTGGGGAGACATTTCATAGATTTCACTAGATCCTCAAAGGGATTCATGACCCACGAAATTTGAGATAGACTAGATTATAGGAGTTCTGAAGCCTGTGTCAGCTGTAAATTTTATAAACCCATCTAAGAACACGATATTTAATTGTGCTATTTTAAGAACTCCCTGGACATTGTAAAGGGCTCTAGGTTTCAGGAAGTCTGCATTTTAATATATTTAATTTTTTAGGATATGGGAATGTTTAAGAGCTATCAGATGCATTGAAAAAAAAATCACATCTGGGTCTTACACTGGTTCAGCCATTAACACAATGGCCGAATGTATCAATGCAATTTTCTCTCTTTTAGATACCTTTCAATGTCATCCTGGAGTCTATGTAGTAAAACCTCACTGTTAAAAGATCTGCTTAAAAAAAAAACCTTAAGAATTGGGAAGCATTATAGTAACATAAAAATCCCTCAGCTATACACAAGGGAGCAATGTAATCGCTCTAAGTGCCAGCATCTTACTGGCTATAAAGAAAGAAACGTGCCAGTAAAGTCTGAGATCTCCCCAGGCTGGAAACTGAGATCATGCATGTGCTAGTTGCTCATGGCATTTCTTTTATGCCATTGCGGTTAATTGGTATTCTACCTTTTTTTTTTAATAAAATGAATTTGCAGTAAAATAACAGGTTTATAATGAAGCATAGAGCGGTGCGGTCAGTAACAGGAGGCCGCTTTAATTCAGTTACAAAGTGGGGGCCCAACTAGCCATCATCCCGTATTGTCAGAGTTCAGACTATAGTTCATGCGCCAGGTGGGCTTCTGGCCGTGACACTGTTTGCCTGTTTCTTCTTGCTGTCGTCAAGCCTGGTGATGAGCCAGAGCAGAACGAACTTGTGCATGCCCGTGTGCCCATCTGTGTGTGTCTGCGAGGGCACGCGTGCATGTTTGTTGGGGGAAGGGGGGGTGGGAGTAAAGAGAGCAATGTTTAGTATTAAAACTTTGTATTCAGTAGAACTGCAACAAAATTACATGCTAAACCACCTTAAAAATCAGTAGCCCGTAACACCAAGCATTTATTTGCATAGTCAAGACTTGTGCACATCTCTCATGAATGAGGGTTTGTCTGTTCCTGGCTGGGTGGCCCTGATTCATGCAGTTTGCTGGCTGAGCTTCTCTTCAGGTTTCAGATGCGGCTCAGATCAGTTTGCTGCCCAGCGATTCTGGGCTGAAGAAGGGGCATGGGCCTCTCACGATGGGCAGCCAGAACCCCTGATGCTCACATCATATACATCCCCTTCCTACTGGCTGTATCCAGTCACCTGGCCAGGTCCCAAGTCTGTAAAGCATAGAAGTCTACTCCACCACAGTGGGGAGGGAAGAAGTACAGATTAGCTGAAAGATAATCCAATGTATCACGAAGCCATTTCCTTACAATATTACACAAGTGTGTTATTAATTTTCTTGCTCAATTTGTGGCTAATTTCTGGCTTAGAAACACTAGACTTATGGGTGAGTCATGCACACAAATCAATGTCCAATCAGTGAAGCCCCTGGATCCAAATGCGGGTCACCTACCTTTTATTTCCTAAAATTTTTCTTCCCTTTCAGAATACTCGTTGTCTCAACCCTGCTTTTTGTTTTTGTTTTTGTTTTGTTTTGTTTTGTTTGCAAACTCTCCCCGTTACTGTTCCTTCACTCTTCACCTCCCAGTGGGTCTTTCAGTTCCCCAAAATGGATCACGATTTTGGTGCCTCAGGGCCTTTGCTTATACTATCCCCACCACTCTACCCATGATTCTTTGCCTCATGGAAGTCTATTCATCTTTCCTATATCATCTTAAGCATTACTCCCAAAGCCATCTTCAGTGACCACCCAGCCTCATATGCCCCCATTATGCTCACAATACTCTACCCCTTTCTTTGAAGCCCGTGATAATTTCTGTTTACATAGTTCTTTTGTGATCACATCCACCTTTCCCATTAGACCTA
Organism: Prionailurus bengalensis; assembly: GCF_016509475.1. Lineage (NCBI taxonomy): Eukaryota > Metazoa > Chordata > Mammalia > Carnivora > Felidae > Prionailurus > Prionailurus bengalensis. The sequence goes on from NC_057343.1 coordinate 231,646,828, forward strand.
AAGTGTCACTGATACAGAAGTGATATCTTTGTTCCCCATTGCATTCAAAGCACCCAGCCTGGAACTCAGAGGGTTGTTGAATGAATGATTGAGAACAGAACCCTGGAGGGTGGGAGATTCCTCTTGTCAAACATACTGCGTTTCTAAGCTTGGAGACACGGAGACAGACCAGCATGAGTGTGAACCCCAGCTCCAGTGGTCACTTCGGCTCCCATCCTTCCCAATGTGACCTGAGTTCTTTGTGCATGTGAGCATATGCCTCACTCTGACCCCAGGTTTGAAGAGTAGTGGGATTGTGGATGCAAAGCTCCTGGCCCGGTGCGAGAGGCGGTCAAATCCAGGAACCCAGGAGGGGGTGCTGTCTTTCTCTCTCCCTGAGTGTAGGGTCTGGACCACTATCCCTCCCAGGCACCAGCATTGGGGAGCGTTTGTCCCACATCCTGCTTAGTGTTAGTCCTACAGTGAGTTCACGTAGCTGCCAGAGTAAAGCAATATTACGAGTGGAGTGTGGGGCTGGTGGTCGTATATAACACCGTTGCTATGGGAAAGTGAGTTTGGGCTTCACAACAACTGGCTGAGTAAAGGGCTTTTGAAAAATAACACACAACCAGAGGCTTCTAGTCGTGGTGCATTCCCTCTTTTGACAATAATGAGGGAACTCTCTGTCCTCCCCAGTGACACAGTCCTCTCCCAGGTTGATCAAGTGGATGTGCAGTATTTCATCTGAGTTCCTCACTCGGGGTCAGGAGGGGTGATCCCTGGAAAGACTGACTGCATTTTCTGATGGGACACAGCAGAACCAGCAACCCCTTCCTGGGGACAGCCCTGCTCCATGAACCACATGCCCAAAGAATAGCTGCAATTGTATTGGCCCCAGGAAGAAATCTTACAATAGAACATTGACTTGAATCACTCCTATGCTAAAAACCAATGTGTTCTCAGTGTGACCGTTCTGACTGTGAACTCTTTGATGACCGAGGTGGAGGTTGGGGGTTGGGTTGAGGGGTGTACCTGACAAAGAAATAAGACCACTGCCTCTGGCCTGGTTGTTCTGAGATCTGTTCATTCATTCAGCATGGTCCTGAGGTTAGCACACATACCTGCATGGTCCTTGCTACTTTTTCATTCCTTACAGCAACAATAGATAAATCAATTTAAAAAATAGCCTTGGCAGAATATCCATGATGCTTATATCCAGGTGTAAATGGGGTGTAAATGGTGAGGCATTCTGGGGATTGTTTAAGGAGTCACTCTCATTTCAGAATAATCATGATAAAGCACTCTGGGGAAGTGAATAGATGAGGCAGAGCCATTGAGACAGGCTATGGGTGAGGCCAGGATAGGAATTATCATAGCATCATAGGACATGACTTCAGACACTACAGGCTTTGTGGTGCCCTTTGGGGGAAAGCTTCTTTGGGACCACTGGGCTGTGAGAACCATGAAATAGGGTGGGGAATGGGCTCTGTGTGTCCCCACCTCCTCAGTCCTCTGTAAGGGAGGCTGGAGTCAGAAGTTGGGTGAGTTCCCGTTGCAAACAGGACTTAAGTGTCAGTTTCCTTCTGTCCTTTGGAATTAGTCCGTGGCTCACATGGCCGGTCACGCTTCCTCTAAACTACAGGTGCATTTTGGAAACCCTTCAATTTAAATCTTTGGCATGTGAACTGATTGATTTGAATAAATAATTATTTTAAAGGGGTGGAAATACCATAGATATCAACGATGCTATTGAATATTCCTTAAGACAGCTTCCCAGTTTTTAAAGTGAAATGCTTGGCATTTAGTATACCACGATTAATATTTCAATTTGTTAAAATATTTTGATAAATAAAAGATCATCATTTGACTCAAAAAAAGATTTCCAATTTCAAGTCAGAGTCAGTTAAATGAAATTGTTGAAAAGGCATGGGGCCTACTCTTATTATAATTATTGATCAGACTGCAACTCCAGTTACTATAGTGGGTAGATTATTTTCTTAAGGGTAACTGATCCTTCAACCAGAAAGAAAATTAATTTTGGATAATGAAAGAAATTGTAAAGAACTATAAGAAAAGCAGAGAAGAGAAACTTGGCCCCTCCTACATTTAGAGAGTGAAATTGGTAAAAAGATACTCACAAATATGAGAAATAATCAATGATGAAATGAGACTTGAGTCTAAATAAAGTGCTGAGAACAGAAAGTGTAAGACATCTTTTCTGTCCCTTTGTTCAATACGATAAAAATTACTTTTTATTGCCTCTGTTGGTATCATAGTATTAATTGACTGTAGTAAAACATGGAAAAATCTCTATTTCTGAAATGGATCGTTTCTACTGTTATATTAATAATTGGAAAAATTATTTCTTACCCTTGAGTCTTCCTGAAACTTACCAAAGATAGTGGGAGCCATCCAAATAAGACATACTGACATAATGGAGTTACTTGTGGCCTCAGTATGTTCAGTCTTTCATCAAGTGTTTCTTATGACTGCAAGCTCTCAGGAATGTGTGTGTGCTTCTTGGAAGAACAACCAGGAGGGGGCAGCACGTCTTTGAAAATTATATTTATTTTATTTTTTTAATGTTTATTTTATTTTTGAGAGAGAGAGAGACTGAGAGTGAGCATGGGAGGTACAGATACAGAGAGAAACACAGATCTGAAGCAGGCTGTAGACTCTGAGCTGTCAGCACAGAGCCTAATGCGGGGCTCAAACCCATGAACAGTGAGATCATGACCTGAGCTAAAGTCAGACGCTTAACCGACTGAGCCACCCAGGCGTCCCCAAGAGTTATTTATATTTATTTCACGTCAGCATTTTTTTCAAGTGCCCCTCATACATAGTTGATGTGTGCTATAATATGCATTTATAGGTCAGAAAACTCCCTTTCTTTGCAAAGAAAAAGATGATGCGGTAACAGCTATTGATAAAATGGAGCTTCAAAAAATGTTTGTTTCCAATGAAGACTTGTTCTTCTCTTGAGTCACATGGTTCATTATTTGTGAATTATGTGGCAACATACCCATTCCTTCTTCAGTCAGAAAATCTTCACGGAGTCACCTAATCATTAGCAATAACTGTGTTAATTAACCAATGGAAGGTTTAGAATCTTCCTTATGAGAATATTATGAAAACTAATATATTCTCAAGAACCACAGATAGGTCTTTTTTTTTTCCTGAGGAGATGGATGCTGAATTAACAATTCTTTAAATATTTTTCCTTCAGCACAAATTCTACCAGACTTTTCCATAAAAATGTTTGTAATCATGTGATATTGGCACCCCTTCAATGTCAAGCTTAAAATTGTTTTTTAAAATAATTCAGACATTCATAATTCTAAATTAACCCGGCTACAAATCTGTGTTTATCCTAGATTAACCTTTTTTCAGATCCTTCACCTTTCTCGTATATTAAAGACTTCGAGAGAAAATTAGCAAAGTCAAATACTAAATTTTTCTTAAAACAATAGTTTGCTTTTCTGTAATAACACATTACGTAAAACCTCATTGATTCACATAAAATAAAGTCTGAGGATTAGCATTCTGTTTATTGGACTTTAATTATTCTCCCGTGCTTATAGTTAACCTAAATTAAGCTACGCAAGGAAACAGCCCCTGTCAAAGTCTTGCTTTGATATATAAATTATAGATGGATGTAACTGACTTTTAGACAATTGGATTCTCGGTTCCATTAGAGCAGCAACATTATACTTTTCTGTGTTGTGCACAGATGTATAGAGTCAAGATGCCATTCTTTAGAAGATCGCAATAAATTCTAACATCAGTGTGTCACTTTAGGCATTAAATGACAGAAATGTGTAACTCCAAGGGGCTTTGAAGATCAGAAGTTTTCCCCTCTGTGTAAAGATTAGAGATTTTCACATATGTGTCCATCTCAAATTTCTAGTGAAATCTTTTTCAGAAGTCCAGTCTAAAACTCAGCCCAGGGAGGCGAAGTTCTAGTTCTTTGCTGGGTGGGGAGCCTGTTGTCTCTCCCCCTCCCTCTGCAGCCCGCTCACCCTGAGACTTGAAACCAGGGACCCTGCAGACCTCAGGCCCAACAGCGCTGACTTCACTATCCCTTTGTTTTCCGAATGCCAAGTGAGGATGCTGTCATCTAAGCACATGGTTCAAAGCGATGGAGGTCATTAATTAAAACCCAGTAATTGTAAGAATAACTGTGTGAATAAAAGTATATATTTCATTTCATCTCATTGTACCATATTTTATGTTATTCTGTTACTTCTTTTCAACGACAAAGAAGGGTTGGTAAACGAGGGTCTAGATATAGCTATCTGAGAGTCAGTTCACAGAAAGTGTGCATAGAAGCAAACTTCCGTATACGTTATATACATTTTCGGGTATTTGCACATACTTCAAGTATGCGTAAAGCACGCTTGCACCATCGGATGAAACGTTCTTGCACCGAGACAGCAGGAAGTGCAGAATGGACAGCACTCTCCAAAGGGAAGAATACTAGTGTAGAAGCTAGTTTGAGGTAAATAGCCAAGCGGTACGCCCCGCTTCCATTTCACACATAGAGACACTCAACAGCTTACTTCATGATTCCTCACATTGCAAAGGTTATGATCATTTTTGACAGCTGTCCTTGTTCTCTTTGAAAATATTTTTGCTAAGCAAGTTCTCATGCATGAAATAGCAGTGTTGTGGTGACAGCAGAATGTCTAGAGAGAACCAAATGTTCAATGGTAATTAGAAAGAGTGCATCACAAGTACTTGCTGAATTGCTGGATTCTGTCTAAAATGTTATTTAAAACACCGGGTATTTGCGTGGAAATCAGACTCGTCGCTTTAGCGTCTTCCCGTTTTGGCAACGGCAACTGCTCCAAGGGTCCCCCACTCTGTCAGGGAGCCAGAGCACTTGTAAAGAGGAGGGTGTTGATGTGAGGAAGGCTGGAGAGAGCCTTCCGTCTTTCCAGAGGACCCATGGAGGAACAGCATCTGTTATTTCTAGAAGGATGTTCTGCATTTCTGCCTTGCTGGGAGGCAGTGCGGGGTGACGATTGTGGACTCTACGGTCATCTGCCTGGGTCGGAATCCCAGCCCTGCCCCTTCCTAGTTTGGTGAACGCGGAAGTTCTGTTCGACCTCTCTGTGTCTTAGCTTACTTTGAGGTTGGTCTTCACCATGGTGCCCACCTAGTGGCACCACTAGTGTGCCTAGTGTGTTTGAGAGGATTGAGTGATATTGTATACGGAAAACACTTGGGAAAGTGCCTGATGCACGTGTGTGCTATTTAACTGCTTGCACTCTTTATAATAAATGCTCTGCCGCACTGCAAATGTTCCAAATCCTGCCATTTACAAGAAAAGGGAGTCCTTGTGGGATCAGAGCAGGTGGGTCCTAGGTGGAAATCATCATCATAATTGCGTAGTTCTGTGGCATTGAAAAAGCTTCAGGCTTTTAAAACATTCACTTTTTCCACGTTTTCAAAAACCAAGAAATTAATAGTCATTCGTCTCACATTTTGATTTCTTGATGGTTATGGTTTCCATCATAAGCAGTGACTCTTTTTTTATGTGTTCTTTTGCCAATTTTATTTGAAGGAGGGAATTTACTAGAGACTATTCAAGACTTGTGACCAACGGTGGTCATGTCTCCTGATACGTTTATTAACATTTAAGAATGTGAGGTTGTAGGTTATCTAAGGGATGAAAAATAAAACTTTAAGCCATGTGTGTGTGTCCGTATGTATATATGTTCTATTTTGTTTGATTCTTAAAGCCAGCATTATTGTCAGGCCCAAGAATTATAATATAAAATTCAAAATGAAAAGGCTTCAGCTATTTAAATGTTCTTCATTGAATTTGTCTGGCATTTTGTGGCTCTTTTCGATCTTTTGGTTAGTATCTAGTTCATACTTTCCCCAAAATAAGTGTGTGATAAATGTGCATTTAATTTCAGGGGTGCCTGGGTGGCTCAGTCTGTTAAACGTCAAACTCTTGATTTTGGCTTAGGTCATGATCCCATGATTCGTGGGTTCGAGGCCCATATCTGGCTCTGCGCTGACAGCATGGAGCCTGCTTGTGATTCTTTCTCTCCCTCTCTCTCTGTCCCTCTCCCACTCTCTCCCTCTCCCTCTCCCCCACTCGTTCTCTCTCTCTCTCTTTCTCAATAAATAAACTTTTTAAAAATGCACATTTAATTTTAAAAGCAAAGAAAGAAATGGAAGTAATGGATGCTAAATCTGTATCTTGTTTTAATGTTTCTGTTTTGTAAAGAGGATGAAAGTCAACATATTTCTCAAAATGTATTACCATTTTTAATAGGTAAGGCACAATTGTGCACCATTTCCCCCCTTCTTTGACTGTGAATATCTGGCCTCAAAAACGCATGCATCATTATTTTTTTCATATGGGAATTTTGAAACTCTCATAGACTAGGTTTTTTTTAAAAAAATGCTGTCGCAAGCTCTATGCAGCAAAAAGTCGAATATTAGCAGAATAAAGATCGAAAGAGGGACTCTAACCAGAGCTATAGGCTTTGCTTTATATCTTGAGCTTCTCTGAACCACCACCAGCATGAATTCACATCGGGGATTTTATGCACCTTCAGTGTGGGCTGGGCTTGATACGCGGCTGGCTGGGGAGCACTTTCTAGAAAATGAATATGAGCCATTACTAGAGCAGGTGGAGCCAGAAGGCATTGGGAAAAACACAATAAACCTAGTGCGGAATTTGCAGAGACTGTCTGGTGTGCATTCACGATGTTGTCGTTTCATACACAGCTGGACGTGCAGATGATAAAAACGCTTTCCTAACAACAAATCCAGTATTGAAAAAACCATAAGTACAGTGAATAACAATTGAATGTATGTTAGGACACCTCAGTGAGCAAGCACAGAGAATACGTTCACGCGGATGTACAAGTTGTGTGGGCAGCTGTGTGCCAATCTGCATTCTTACTCACCGACTTTGTTCTTCTTTGCATATTTGGTTACATTATCCGGAACGCATCTCCCAACTCGTTCTGTTTTCATTTCACCCAAAGAAGGAAAACTGTGTGTTGAAAAGCTCCTCTCTTCACATGTTTCTCCCTATTCAGTGATTTTCGGGGCACATTTATTGAATTTACAAAAGGCGGATGAGTCGACAGCATAAGAAAACCAAACGGATTGCCTAATCCAGCCATATTTTTATAGCCTATACATTTTATCTAGAAAAGTGACGACAAAGAAATATCTCTCCAATTTAAAGTAAGAAGGTACAAGGAGGACTGGAACAGGTACTTTATCCAAGAGGACATGAGGGTGACATAAAAGCACAGGGAAGAACATCCAACATCGTTAACCACTGGGCAGGGGACGCAATTGAAAACGGTAATGAGACACCATTCACACTCACCAGAAGAATGACTAAAATTTAATAACAAATTTTTAAAGCTTTTTTTGGTACTGTTTATTTTGAGGGAAAGAGAGCGTGAGCTTGGGAGGGGCAGAGAGGGAGTGAGAAGGAGAATCCCAGACAGGCTCTGTGCTGTCAGCTCAGAGCCTGATGCGGGGCTCAATGTCAAGAACCATGAGATCATGACCTGAGTCGAAATCAAGAGTCAGACGCTTAACCGACTGAGCCACCCACGCGCCCCTAATAACGAATTTTCAAAACACCTGGCAATACTAGGTTCTGGCAAGAATGCAGAAGATCCAGAACTCTTAGACACTGCAGAAGGGTATATAAAATGCTACAGACTCTGGAAAATGGTTTAGCAGTTTCTTTTTTTTTTTTTTTTTTTAACGTTTATTTATTTTTGAGACAGAGAGAGACAGAGCATGAACAGGGGAGGGGCAGAGAGAGGGAGACACAGAATCTGAAACAGGCTCCAGGCTCTGAGCTGTCAGCACAGAGCCCGACGCAGGGCTCGAACTCATGGACCGCGAGATCGTGACCTGAGCCGAAGTCGGCCGCTTAACCGACTGAGCCACCCAGGCGCCCCCGTTTTTGATTTTTTTGAGAAAGAGAGAGAGAGAGTGAGGGAGGAGGGGAGCAGCAGAAAGAGAGGGAGAGAGAAAATCCCAAGCAGGCTCTGTGCTGTCAGTGCAGAGCCCGACTCGGGGCTTGAACTCCCGAACCGCGAGATCATGACCTGAGCCAAAGTCCGACGCTTAACCGACCGAGCCACCCAGGCGCCCCTAGCAGTTTCTTATAAGGTTAAACATATTTTCCATATCATCCATTACCAAACTTCTGGGTGTTTACCCTAGAGAAATGAAAATTTATGTTTATACCAGAACTGCGTATGAGTATGCATACTAACTTTATTTGTGAAACTCATGAGCTGGGAACAATCCAAATGCCTTTAAGCGGGTAAATACTTAAACTTCAACTGTGATACAGCCAAGCCACAGAATGCTCTTCAGCAGTAAAGAAAGAACTCTTGATACATGGAGCAACTTCAATGAATCCAAAGACATTTGGTGAGTTAGAAAAGCCAGCTGGATGGGACACCTGTGTGGCTCAGTCGGCTAAGCGTCCTACTTCGGCTCAGGTCATGATCTCGCGGTGTGTGAGTTCAAGCCCCACATCGGGCTCTGTGCTGATGGCTCAGAGCCTGGAGCCTGCTTCAGATTCTGTGTCTCCCTCTCTCTCTGCCCTACCCCCACTCATGCTCCACCTCTCTCAAAAATAAATAAGCATTAAGAAAAAAACCCATAAAAACCAATTGGAAAAGTTTACAAATATATGACTGTTTGCATGACACTCTCCAAAGATAAACTCATGAAGATGGAAAACAGATCAGTGATTACCAGGGGTTGTGGGTAAAGGGCAAGTGTGGCTAAAGAGATTTCATGAGGTAGTTTTTTACGATGATAGAACTGTTCTGTATCCTGATCACATGAGTCTATATATCTGTTCAAATTCACAAAACTATACAAGAAAAATATCCCAACTTTATTATATAGTAATTTAAAAAAAATTTTTTTTAAGTAAACTCTACCCCTAACAAAGGGCTCAAACTCACAATCTGGAGATCAAGAGTCACATATTCTACTGACTGAGCCAGCCAGGTGTCCCTTTCTTTTTTCTTTTTTCTCTTTCTTTCTTTTTCTTTCTTTCTTTCTTTCTTTCTTTCTTTCTTTCTTTCTTTCTTTCTTTCTTTCTTTCTTTCTTTCTTTCTTTCAACGAAGTTCTATACCCAACTCAGGGCTTGAACTGATGACCCTGAGATCGTGAGTCGCATGCTCTAATGTCTGAGCCAGCCAGGCACACCCTTAAAGATACTTTTAAAAATCATGGCTAGCATATTTCTCTCTAAGCTGCTTAAGAAGCTGAAGTCGCACATGAAAAAGGTCTTATATTTTTGGTTAACATCTGCATCTCACACAGTGCTCTCTAAGTGGCAGAGGTAAGGTGGTACCATATGGGATGATTGCACGTGGCTCATGGTTGAGCACTTTTCATTTTAACAGTTATATATTTATTTCAATAGGTAAAGAGGTCAATAACATGTCAGATCCATAATTTCATGGGTAGTGTTGCTTAAGAGTGGCTGAATGTAAAAATGGCAAAATAACTTAAAAGCCACTCTGTGTGTATGTGTCTGTGCACACGCATGTATGTGTTTATTGAGAAATAGCCAAGAAAATAGACTGAAATCTAAGAAATACTAAGCAAGTCATTTTTTTTGAGATAGCTAGCTTTTTAGACCATATGTAGTTGGAAAGAAAAAGTTATAAGGAAATGACGATATAGTCAGATTTTAAAGACTTAAAGCAAAATAGTACTTTGTTTCTGAAAAAAGAAGAAAATGTTATACGGAGAATTTCCATTGTTTAAAAATAATTGTTTGTGTCTGTGTCTCCGTGTTATCAAGGCAAATGCTAAAGTGCCAAACAGGCAAGAGAAACCTACAGGTATATTTCACAAAATAAAAACTAATTGTACAGGTAAGGAGGAATTCAAATACATGTTTTGTCTCGGTTTATCTATTTTAAATTATTCCTGACATAACCATTTATATCCTCTGTTCCGTGTTCAGTCATGGATGTTCCAATAAAGAAAATAAACTCTTATTAACATACAAGTGAATAAAAACATTTAACCGGTTTCATATTTTCACTGAACCAAGAAAAGAATTAATTTTATGGAAACCTAAGTATAGACATGAAAATAATCGAGCAGTTTTACATATTATCCAGAGCTTCAGGTTATTAATATGTGTTTCAGCTTCTTCCAAATAACTTAGGAATATTATAAACTATATTTAGAATTACTAATAAGCAACACATAGAAAAAAATAGCTAACAAATAGTTGATTGTTTATATTCAATTTTAAATCATTTGGTACATAGCTTTGGTAAGATTTTCTCAGATTAGAGATGAAAACAGGGAGTTTCACAAGGCAGTCATACTAGGAGAACATTTAGGTGGTTACTGGGGAAGAACTGATGACGGTTGCTGATGATGGTTGTTGACTTGCTCTTTTCTCCATCATTCTCTCCTGTATCCCCTGCCCATCCTCCTCCTTCTTCCTCCTTGCTTCCTTTCCTCCTCATTTTCTCTCCCTTCCACCATCGTTCCTGCCTTTCTTTCTTTGTTTCCTATACAAGGAATTTCTGGGTCGGAAAATACATGCACTTTTTTTCTTCGCTGTTTACTGACATGTTGATTTCCTGAAAGGTTCTGCCAACTTAACCCAGTATTGTGTGAGACTGCCTGCCCTCCGCCAGGCAGGGGAATGCTGGAAGGGATCAATCAAGGATACCTCGTTCTTATATAAACTTACCTTTCCCTGGTCGCTACTGACACTGAGCATGTTTCCTTCCATCTGCAAGAGATTTCTAATTCTTTTTTTTTTTTCTGAAGACTGTTCCAATTTAAAAAAAAAAAACATTTTTTTTTACATTTATTTATTTTTGAGAGACACAGTGAGACAGAGCACAAGGGGGGAGGGGCAGAAAGAGAAGGAGACACAGTATCTGGAGCAGGCTCCAGGCTCTGAGCTGTCAGCACAGAGCCCGATGCAGGGCTCGAACTCATGGACCGCGAGATCGTGACCTGAGCTGGTGTTGGACGCTTAACCGACTGAGCCACCCAGGCGCCCCTCTAATTCTTCTTTAGTGAATTGCCTGCCTATGTGTTTTGACCCTCTTTCTATGCCATTTATCTTTTGCTTCTTGCTTGGGCTTCTTTCTACACTATTTTTTATTAACAATAATATACTTTGCAAAACATTTTCATAGTGTTTTGTATGTTCAATTGTTTATGGAATCATTGGACTTAACAAAATCTTAATTTGACTTACTCTTAACTGGATTATAAATATTAATTTGATAATAAAATAAAAATAACGGGCTCCTATTTCTTCAACTACTTTCGTACTTATTTATTTTCTTGTTGGGGGTTCTGTTTGTTTCAAATGTCAGCCTAGCTGGGATATATTTTCAATATCGTATGAGACAAGTTCAGCAAACTTGAATTCTTTCAGATTAACTTAGACTTGACTTTTCAAGTTAAGAAAGGATCTAAATAGGTTTTTAGGAAATTGCATTGAATATATATATTCTGGTAAGAAGTGGCATTTAAAAATATTATCTCTTGCCATATAGGAATATAATCTGTTTTCAAATTGCATGAAATGTTTCCTTTTTTGTTTGTTCTCCTTCTTTCAAATTAAAAAAAATTTTTTTACATTTATTTATTTTTAAGAGACAGAGACGAGCATGAGCAGGGGAGGGGCAGAGAGAGAGAAGGAGACACAGAATCTGAAGCAGGCTGCAGGCTCTGAGCAAGCTGTCAGCACAGAGCCTGATGTGGGGCTCGAACCCACAAAACTGTGAGATCATGACCTGAGCTGAAGTCAGATGCTCAACCAACTGAGCCACCCAGGCGCCCCAACCTTCTTTCAAATTTAAGAGTTAAACTATATATATTTTTTCTTATACCTTTTCTGTTACATCTATTTCTAGACATTTTATAACCTGATATTATGGTAACCCCCCCCACACACACACACCTAGTAATGTGCATTATGTTGTCTTCTCACCAACATACAGATAATATATTGATTTTAGTATATGTCATATAACCTACTGTTAAACCGATTCTTTTTTTTTGAGATAGTTATTAAAGGTTGTTTGTTATCACTTGATACTTTCGTCTCTCCTAGGTAATCAACAATAGTGAGGGTTTTGTATTGTTTTTCTTTTTTAATTGAAATTCCAATATAGTTAACATAGGGTGTTATAGTTGTATTTTTCATATAACACCTCTTCTAGAAAGTATTGGTAGACCTTCTAGGAGAGAGTTAGATACCCCTGGTGAAGGTCAAGGTTGCTGACTTTATGTGCACACTTTTAGTTTATATTGTTCATTTCATTTCCTTCTGGTTTGCTGTCATTTTAACTAGAATCTTTGCTCTTCATAAATAATTTTTGGCTAGTTTTTAGGAGTTCACACTTGCTCCGTATAGTACTTAAGGATCCTCTCTGTCATTCTTTATGCTCTAGAATAGTTAAAACAACAGAATGTATTATGTAGAATTATTGTGGCTAAAAACCATCTGGGATATGAAATTTCTCTGTAAACTGGAAGGTAATGGTTAGGAGCAAGTGCACAGTCTGGAGGAAAATCAGGGTTTAAATTTCTGGTCTGCCATTGACTCCGTTTTGACTTTGTGCAGTTCACCTACTTACTCTCTGAGTGTAAGTCTCTGAAGTGCAGATAACAATAATATATAATTTCTTGAACTGCTCTCATGTATCTCTTTGGTAACACATCCTCTAACACATGAATAGCCTGACCTGCTATTCCACATCCATCAATTTTAATGTTCTGAATTAGATTATAAGATCCTTGAGCATTCTATATTTATTTTGAATCCCCTGAAACTTGTAACCTACAGAGGAGGCAGGCAGTACATTGTCTGATTAATTGAATTTCAGAACTGTCTTACTCATTTTTTCCTCACGTAGTTCTCAGGTTATGATTCTTAATTTTGCTGGTAGAGTACATTTTATTCATTTTCCAAACTTCAGTCGACTCTGGGGAACTCTACTTACTATATTAACCAAAACTAGGAAGCTCATTTTTGAACCATAGTTAAAATGCCTTAAATGCCTTCTAGATATAGTATATTTGTCACCAAATATTTATTCTCCATCGAAGGTGATCATTTTACAGTGTCATGTAAGAAAAATTAAATTAATAATCAAAAGATTGCTTTGTGAAGTTCAAAAACAAAGCCAAATCAAACATGGAGACAGGAAATCGTTGGTCTCGGGTGACATATCATCTTGGCATGTTAGGGGTCCATGGGCTACTCTCCCCCAAGGAATAGATTCTGGCTTTCACAGTGAGTAAATGCGGGTTCCCTTAAGTTATAGCACATTCCCATGGGAGACTGACCCTTTCTTATTTGCCAGCTCTCGGTTTTCTAGATTCTCTGCTACATTTTCTAGATTCTGTGCTACACATTTACTAGTTCCTCATAGGCCCTGTGCTCCTATCACTCCAAACCACCAATCCAGACCCAATATCAACTCTGCACAACACCATATGACAGATTCTGTAGTTTGTCAGGAGTTGGGGGGATGGGGGAGATGTTGCCACAGAGACACAACTCTTGGTGGCAGCTTCGAATACTGAGTGAGAGTTCACAGGCTGAACAGTAGAGGAAGTGAAGGGACAAGAGTACAGTCAAAGCCAAGAATGTGCAAAAGAACTTGGAGCATTTGGGAATATGGAGTGGAGCTCAGTTTGGCTACTAGAACATGGAAAATGTGGTTGAGATGCAACCAGAAGGAATGTGTAGGGAGAGCCAGTTGGTGATATCACCATGTTGACCCAGACTGATTCTGATGTCTAGTTCTGTGCCTGTGTTTAACTACCATTCTCAGTTCCTCTGTGTTGAGTCGCTTGTATGACCAATCCAGTTTTCCTTCCCCTGGATCAGCCTGGAAGTGAAAAGTCCATTCTGGGACATTGTTTTTCCTGAATCTGTTTCCTGCCTCTCTTTCTAATCTTCCAGCGTACTCCTAGGAGTTGACTTTCCTTTAACCTTTGTTGAACACTTTCCACTTTCTGTACGAGAAATCATTCATTTGCCAGGCATTTACTGAGAATTACTTCCATGCTAAGAACGTGCATCCCTGAACCATAAAGAGCAAGGATCCCTACTCTTGGGGAGCTTTTGGGGAACCACAGGCATTGTGCACGAGTGAAGTATGACAGGTTATAAAGCGAAAGCGTGATGTCGAGCATGGTAAATGAAGAGTTACATGCTCCATCTAACGGCGCACAAATTCTCTTTTTAAAACACCAAACAGCACAATGAGCCACGTCTTCCAGTTGGGTCCTCTCCAACTTTAAATGCCATCTGTTCTCTGCCAACCGCCAAATATCTATCTCCAGCTCATTCTCTCCGTTGAACTCCAAACAGCTCAGAGTTTCCTCTTGAATTCCTCATTCCCTAAACTCCAAGGTGCGAACTCTCATGGCCCCTTAGACGTCTCCTAGGCCCACACTCACCACCCCCAAAAGTGACCTTTCCATCTCACCCAGCCCAAACCTGTACTTTCTGCACCTGCTTCTCCCAGCCAGAAAACAGAAATTCCGTTTCTCCAGCTGCTCAGATACAAAAACTCTGGTGTCACCTTTGACTCTCACTTTTTCTCACGTTAAGTGTTTACCTTATTAGACCCATCAGCCCTAACTTCAAAAATTATCCAGAATTCACATATTCTTTCTGCTTATCTTCTGCCACCTTTGGGACAGCACCACCGTCCTCCACCTGTTTTCGTCTTTGTCCCTGAGCAAACTCATTTTCCTAACAGCCAGAGGAGCCTAGAAACAGGAGTCAAACTATTTCACTCCTCTGACCAACATCTCTCCACGGTTTCTCATCTCAGAGAAAAGTGCATGTCCTTACAATGGCCTAAAGGATCCTCATACACAATTCTGCTTCCCCCTCTGTCCATGACCATCTTCTGACCGCCTTCTTCTCTCCTCCTTGACCCTACCTCCATCCCTCTTGCCCGCATCCACCCCATCTTATTTTGTTACAGCACCTGGCTCTCCTTCAGATGATCAGTCTTCCAGCCAGGTTCCAGCATCAGGACTTCGCATTTGCTGGAGCTTTCTCCCCTACCCCTAGTCATCCACTTACTCTCTCACCTTCTTCAAGTCCTTGTTCAAATGTCACCTTCCCAGTGAGACATTCTTTTTAATGGCCTACCAACCTAAAGTGACATTGGCCCACCCCAGGCCATCTCTACCTCCTTCCCGCGCCCGTTTCATCTTCCTCTCTGGCCCTTCTCTGTCTGACTCACTATCTGCTCTACTTATGTGCCTTTATTGACAGCCTTTTCCCACTGCAGTGTTGACACCTTGAGGATAGGGGATTTTGATCCTTTTATTCATTGCTTCATTCCCAGGATCTAGATTTGTGTCTGACACATAAAAGGCACTCAGTTATTTTATGTTTCATGAATGAATAAATGAAGGCACATGGGAAAATTCCTCTTCATTGAATCTTAAACATTCCTTGTGTCAGTGCTCAGAATGCTTTATCATTCAAATATTGTGTGTAGGGGGGGTTGCATTTCACCAGGGGGACTTGCTTCCTATACTCCTATCCATAGAGATGTAATGTATTGGGGATAAAACCCTAGACTGAGAAGCTGTGGTGTGCAGACGAAGGGTGCTGGGAAACCACATGATGCTGATTCCTGCTGTATTGAAGACAGTGCCAAAGAGGCCAGAACGTAACCAAGTTCATGTATAAGTCTGGGCTTCGGGCATGGGAGAGAGCTTGACTTTATAATACCTTTTGAGCTGGCACAAAGTCGTGTTCCTCAGACCCAGGGAACCGGTAGCAGGGATCAGGCACTTCCCCCACCCCTTGAGGCTGCGTGCTATTCTTTACCCCTTCTTGTAGTCAAACGACAACGCAAAGGAATTCACAAAGAAATGGCATAATTAAAATCTTTCCAAACAGTGCGTTCTGAGGCTTGCACAGGCTGCTTTTTGTGTCGGTGATTCCAGTGTCTGATTTTGGTCTCCCTCAGCCAGTGACTTTGCAACTTGTCTGTCTATGACAGCAGAAAGTAATACATCTCATAACCCAATGTGTCCCCACAAATGTGGCTGTTAAACGCAGAGAAGAGTTAGTCTTCTTAGGTTTGCAGCACCCAGATGATTTCTGTTTTGTTCTCTTCTATTTTATTATTACTATATTCTTAATTCTGACGGACAACCAGCATTAAGGTAAGGCAGGTGAGAAACTACCTAAAGGCATGATACTTAAGGGGTGTGGGGCAAAAATCACTATTAAGACAAATACTATTTTAAGGCAATATTTCAAAAAATCCAAATCAAGGCAAACAACCCACAATCAATGACTTGTGGAGATTTTAAATACAAAAAGGCAGTTGCATGATTTACGACCCTGGTGTAGGGTGCACCTCTACGTTATTGTGCCCTTGACAGCCAGCCATGCGTGTCACCGCTAGTGGGTTTACAAAGGTTGACAACGGCATGCAAATTAGGCAGCATGGGGCTTTCTAGCCATGCTTTTTGACTGTAGAACTTTTATTAACTTTTGCCACCTGGTTCAGAATATGAGAGTGTATCTCGATGAGTGGACACAGGGCACATTTCTCCTTTTGCCTCCGACTCCAACATGACTCAGCCCAACACTGCCGGTTGACTTGTCTCTACCTCTATGTCCCATACTATTGGTTGAAAAGAATACAGCCCTAGTCTGTCACCGACCTTCCTAGGATGCGTGGCTTGTGCCAGTGTGGGGAGTTCACCTGCCATCAACAGCTTCCCCTCCCACTGGTCTCCTAGACAGGCCATCCCGCACACCTGCACGGGGCTCTGTGTAATCCTTCTCTTCCAAGTTGTTTTTTTATATGATTTGTCTATAATATATACTATTATGTCTTATGTATATAATATATATATGCACCTATAAACACATAAACACACACACCTATTTTGTAACTATATATACCTATAAACTATATATACTAACTATATACACCTATAAACACATGCACACATATACACCTACTTTTGAATCATAGAGAAGGCATGTTTTAGGTTAACAGAAACCTAAGTAGTTCCATCAGAATGAAGAGCTACCACTGAATCAGCATTAGACATAAGATACTAGGAGCCTGAAGGGAGCGATCTGAGCACCTGACTCACATCATGGGCATAGCAGGTGGGAGAAGAAAGTTTAATAATCAGCCCCTTGAAATGATAGCACAGGAGACGCAAACTTAATGTGGTCTTTACTTTGCCGGTGGAAATCTTAAACCATGAGGAGATGATTGCCCTGCCCAATTTTGCTCAGAGCTGCGTTGGTGAATTAAAATTCCAAGTTTGCTTCCTGTTCCGGTATTCGGTGTAAGAGAAGATCCTCCAGTGTTCTTTAAATGCCATCACTATTTAAGCTTGTGATGACAATGGAGAGATTCTAAGTGAGAGGGACATGGAGAATAGCGTTTCCATCCAGCGTCTCCTGGCCCTGGAATTCACCATGTATGCATTTCTTTATGTTCAGATTTCAGCTTAGCAGAAATCGAACACACACAGTGGTGTGTTAAGCAGTTCCACGTTCACAATTAATCTCAATGGTGATAAGTGCCAGAGTATTCGAAGACCAGTGCTAAGTTCACAGGACTGTGGAACAAAATGCATAATTATCATTGGCCGGTAGTAAGTTGAGCCTGTGAAGGGGAACACAGGCATAGACCTTTGGGAAGTAATCAAGCAGCAGCAATGTGCCTGATTTAAGAAGATCTTAAAAGAAAAGCTGTTTTCTCTGGTTCAAATAAAGGAACAGATGTGGCTGGTATGATGTGTTTTGACAAAGTGCTCCAAAGACACGGTGCTTAAAAGGCTGAAAAGCCACTGCTCCAGCAATTCCCATCTTCTAAGTGCCACACTGCTGGATTTCACATCTCTTACACAGGGAAGGAACGCAGTTCATGAAAGTGCAGGGGGCATGAGCAAGTCCAGAGCCGTGGGTAAAATGCAAGATGTTACATTCAATCAGCTGTGTTCTGATAACCGCTTTTGGTAAAATAGAGATCAAATTCAGAGGTCCCCAAGCACAGCAAAGGCAGAAGGACCCATGATAAAATGGATACAAATGGATAAAACAGGGTGGAAGAAATTTAAATGAAATCTCAGTCTACTATGAAGGAGAAGAAAACAGAATCATGCACATGCACATTTGTATATTCCTCCTTCCCCCCGTCCATATGCGTGAGCGAGAGAGTCTAATGTGAGGGTCTAGGATGGGCAGGTAATGCAAAATAATTCTAGTAGACTTATTAATAACAAGTTAATTTCTACCAAACTCATATTTTTTTGTCAAGTGAGTTAATCTGAGTTAATTATGTCACCCCAAAGTGAATGATTGAAGATAATGTCTCACTACTTGACATCGGTCATATTTATTTGCTTGGTTTAAATCCCGAAAAATCAAGACAGCACAAGAGTACAAGTTAATTTGCCAGTGGTTCCTTATCTTACCAATGTTTTCTTTTTTTTTTCCCATCCACATGTTCTAAGGAAAAGTGAAAGTCATAACCTAATGAGAAGAAATTTCTCATGCACCGTTGTAACCATAGTGGAAAGATAAACTTGGTATTGTTAAGATAGGTGATGTGTATTCAAACCATCATCACTTTCCCTTGGGTTGAGTCTACCCTCCAAATAGGTGTATGTCTACTCTAAGATTACCCTCTTGTAATAGTCAAATTTTTACACAAACAACAATACTTGCCTTTCAGAGAAAGCATCCTGCAGAATTGAGAGTGCATAATGGTCAATTATCGTGATAATTATGGTATAAATCATGACTGGCAAATAAAACAATGAAATATAAAAGATCTGCTTGTAAAGCTGTGAGAACAAATTCACACAAAAGTCATTCAGCACAGTCTCATTCTTCTCGCCTTTCAACTGACTCCAGTCAAGTCAGAAAAAAACATCACTGAAGGCCAATTATTTCCTTAGTCAGCTCTTCTTAAATGTGAATCTCCCAATGGTCTTTGTTAAACTACCCTTATACAAAAGGGGCAAGTTTCATTTCAGGCCAGGCAGAGTTAACTAAGACCCATTCCATTCCATCCCGTTCCACTCCTGTACAATGTTATAATTTAGCTGGCAGGAAAAGGCAAACATAGAAATCACTGTAACAACACAACTATTACTTCAACAGTACACGGCTCTACTGGGTTTTTTTTTATTATTTTTTATTTATTTTTTACTATAAAGAGTGTTAAAACCTTACATTGATATAGCATTTTCCATTTCTGAGGTAAATTGGGCAATACAGTCATTTAATTCTAACAGTGACCACCACGTGAGTTTACTATATACCTCTTGCTCTACCCAGAAATAACACCCCCTGGGGCATGTTCCCTATACTGGCTAGGAAACGGATTATTATTCACAGAGAAAGAAACTTGGGGGAAACCATGACTGGAAAGCTTGTTGGGTGTGTGGAAGAATGGGGTTTTGAATATGTGAAGGTGGTATGGAATCAGCCAGGTCCGTGTTTGTTTTTGCCTCCGTCTGGCAATGGGATTTCTCTAAACCTTCCTTACCCGTGTGGACCTTCTGTGCCTTGCCTGAGAAACCTTGATACCTGTCTTGCATTATTATTGAAAAGTTTGCGTGCAGCCATGCTTGTCGCTCACACGACATGTTGTCTGGCACCCGGTAAATTTTCCAAGTAATAGCTCTTAATGGCAATTATATCTGAGCATGGAATGGTGAAGTGGGAATTGAAAGATATCCTGGAACTCTGCAAAGTCATTAATAATGCAAGACTGTTGATAGAGTTACAAGTCCTTAAGTGAATTTTCCAAGTTAATTAGTTTCCTGAATCATCCGGTTTGAGTCCATCCAGGTTGAGCAACGTAAAGCCATCTATTTCTTTCCTTTATGTGAATATAGGGCATAAGATGCTGAAAGCAATCCTGCATTTAAATATAGAAAGTGGAAGAAGGCAAAGCCTCCACTTCCCATGCCAGCCTCTACTTCCTCATAGCAGGTAACTCTGTGCGCCATATTGCAAATTCCACTGCTCAGACTTCTGTGTCTCAGGCTCTCAGTTTGCCTTGCTGGCATTGGGAAATCTTAGCACATCAAAGTTTGGATGTTCCTTCTGCCTTGATTGGAGTTCACTCTTTATACAAAGTGTGTTTCCCCTAAATTTCTGAAAGCAAGAGACTAACCAAGCATCCTCACACCCAAATGAGGCACATAAATACTATTGAACCCAAATTGGGCATTTTTATGACATTAATTGTTCACTTTTAGGTTCTAGAGTGGATAGAAGGCAGTAAGAATTAGGCATTCAGCTCCTTGAGTAAATTTAATTTCTGGCGATACAGTTTCTTGAGCAAGCTTTGATAGGTCGTTTCGCCCCTTGGTCTTATAGGACCAAAAAAACCCAAAAACAAAAACAAAAAACAACTGTTGTGAATCCTAAGTTCTCACTTTCTGCCAATATCCAGGCTACTGAAACCTCATGAGGTATATTGGCTTCTTTGCAGTGTGAAGGGAGAATGGTGGTAATACCTGAGACGTGTGTCATTTATAAACTCTACCTTAAAGACTTTCCATAGAAGTCTGCTTGGTGGTTCAGAAAATTCTCCCTGTGGAGGCAGCATAACTTTGTTACTCACAGCTCAGCTTTGCTGGGCAAATGCAAAAATGGGTGGCGTCAAGTTGGCACAGAAGTATAGCTCTAGCATGCGGAGCTGGGGAGAGGCAGGTGTGCACATCCAGAAGTTGAGGACGCTTCAAGGGCACTATGGAAGGTAATTTGTAATAATGAGAACAAGACCTGGGAAACAGCCATAGGCAACTTGTTGAACTAGCAGGACTCAATCTAAAGGGCTCAGTTTGAATACTTTAAGACCGAGAAATTGCAGTTATCATGGTCTTCAGAGATATTTCATAAGAAAAAAAATATTTTTTCCATCCAATATTCATAGCAGTGCTTCAAGCCAACCATAATTTTTGAGCAGACGTATGCCAGGGCACCTTCTATGTTGGTGCCCTCTCTCAGGTTCACCTTCCAGGAAAAGCTCTAACTTGTCTTTTGAAAGCTATCCAGTGTCCAAGGCCAAGGTCAACTACTACCTACTCCAAGGTGCTTTTTGGATTCTCACATCTCCACCAATTTCTGTCTTACTCTGTTTGGGTTGCAATAACAAAACACCATAGACTTGGTGTGGCTTGTAAACAACAGAAATTTCTTTCCCACAGCTCTGGAGGCTCCAAGTCCAAGATCAGAGTGTCAGGATGGTCGGATTCTGGTGAGAGCCCTCTTTGGGGTTGCAGGGAGGAGGTTTCAATATGATTTGGGGGATGGACACAAGCATTCAGTCTGTAACATCCAAGCAGCTCTCTTCCTACTGGGCTCTCCTAGTATCATTTTTGAAACTTGATTCTCATTGTTATAAAATTTTTGAATTACAATATGTAAGTCCTTTTATGTTCTTCCTAATAGATTGGAACATCTTGATAAACGTAGCTCGTTTGGGGGAGTTGGGAGAGGAAGACCCAATACTTTGCCCAGTGCATGGAGTAGAAGCTAATAATTAATTGAATTATTAAATAAATAATAATTGTATAAACAACTCATTGAAATCTGAACCTTACAAACCATTCTGGATTGTTGTTGTTGTTCTACTTCCACATGGCCAGAAAGGTTACAAATGTTCAGAGTTTTTCTATAGACAAATCTCAGTATAAACCGGATGGTCATGTATGCATACTTCATTTATGTTCCCTCTGTTCCAACCAGCATGGATGCTATTCTTAGCACTCCTATTTGTGGCTTACCAAGGAAGAAAGGGCTCTTTAGCTGCAGTCAGACTTGGTCACGGGTGCATGCAGGAGCTTAAAACTCTATGTGGGGTCGGGGACATGTTCAAACTTGTCACTACGAGGACCAACACAACTACTTTGCACCGGCACGACCACTGGAATGCAGTAGGTCCCACAGAGACTCTTCTGAAGTACTCTGGTCTCAGACCATGTCCTTTTATTCACAATTGTCCTTGCAAACTTTGTCTTCCGTTCTTGATTCAGTCATGGGTCTTCTCACAGTATGTGGACTGTGCAGATACCTCCTGTGTCCTCTCCATTGTGTTCCAGGACAGGTTTTTTACTGTCCCTCAATATGAATGTCATCCCTGGGAGTGCTGATGAAGCCATCCGCAGCCCCTCCACCCCACGTCCCCCTCCAATACCCCCACCACTTGTGGTTGAGGGTACCAGTGAATTCTTCTGAAGGCAGTGAGAGCAAACTTGCTTGGGCTCTCTCGTTTGCTCTGGAAGCCACAGGCACTGCACCCTATCCAGAACTCAGTATCCCCTTCCCCTTCTCGAATGATAGGATGCCCTTGGGATGCCAGGCGTTGCTTATATCTTTATTACTTGGTCTAGGGAAAGCTTATTACTTACAATAAACCATGTGGACATCCAATGCCAGAGTGAGCTAGAAAATGCTACAAGTCACATTTGCTTCTTATTGATTTTGCATTTGCTCTCCTCCCCATCTCCTCTGCCATTGGCTTGCTTCTGTTGAATGCCATAAAATCTTTGAGAGTGCCGTTGTCTTCCCTTCTTCTTAAGCCCTATACTCCAAAGATCTGGCTATAAAGTGAATCTTTTTACTTTATTTCTTGAGTTCTGGCAATCTGTTTTGTATTTTCTGCTGAAGATTTTGACTTGCTACTAAATTTTGAGTATAGACAACAGTGCTAAAATTTAATCAGTAACGATCTCTTGTCTTCACGTCTTCACTGAAACTAGGAAACATTTGGTCTTATCCATTCCACTCTCTGTACTGAACTTGATGTCAGCATAATTGCTGGTCAGTCTAACATTTTCACACTGTACATGTTTCCAAATCAGAAAATAGACTATAATATAAAAATCAATAGCAGCCCTAACTATCTGTAAGAACCTGTTAGAAAATTTAACAGTATAAGATCTCAAATTCAATAGCTGCAAACCTGTAACATTCTTGGAAGTTACTTCAACCAAACGTGCTTGGAATCTAAATGCAGAAATTTACAAAAGTAATATATACGAACACCAAAAAGACGTAAGTTCTTCCAAAATACACTTAGAAAGTAATATGATTCTCCCAGTTAAACAATTCATTAGGGATGAGTCAAGAAAATAGGAAAGGAAAATTAATCCAAGGTTTTTCTGGAAAAATAAATGCATGAAGCTAAGAAAAAAATAGGAAAAGAGTAACGAGAGGTAAAATTTCTCTTCATTTTTAATAGCAAAAAGCTAAAATAAGTAGAATTGTGTGGTGCTACTGCCAAGAACATTCCACAAAGCAATGGCAAAGCATGAGATCATTCTATTGAAAGACACTGCTTGACTATCCCATCTATTGTAAAGCAAGAATTAACATGTTAGTTAGTAAGGGTCCTGCTACGTTCAATGTTTTCCAACAATCATAAGGATTAAATGAGAATCTACCCTAAACAACTGAGGATGAATAAGTACGTATGTAAAAGGAGAGCCGCACGCGGTGACACTTTTTGCTTCTTCTGCACTGAGTTCGAAAATTTTTTTTTTCAACGTTTATTTATTTTTGGGACAGAGAGAGACAGAGCATGAACGGGGGAGGGGCAGAGAGAGAGGGAGACACAGAATCGGAAGCAGGCTCCAGGCTCCGAGCCATCAGCCCAGAGCCCGACGCGGGGCTCGAACTCGCGGACCGCGAGATCGTGACCTGGCTGAAGTCGGACGCTTAACCGACTGCGCCACCCAGGTGCCCCCAGGTACCGGTGTTTAAATACTGGAGGTTCACTGGTGAACAAAACCAGACATGGCCCCCTGGCCTCCTGGAGTTCATAGTCAAGGGGGAGATACAGTCCTTAAGCTAGCATTAGAAATACGACTTTATTTATTTTTTTTTTAATTTACATTTCTTTTTTTTTAATATTTTTATTTATTTTTGAGACAGAGCATAAGCAGGGCAGGGGCAGAGAGAGAGGGAGACACAGAATCGGAAACAGGCTCCAGGCTCCGAGCCATCAGCCCAGAGCCCGATGCGGGGCTCGAACTCACGGACCGCGAGATCGTGACCTGGCTGAAGTCGGACGCTCAACCGACTGCGCCACCCAGGCACCCCGAGATTTACTTTTTTTTTAATTTTTTTTCAACGTTTATTTATTTTTGGGACAGAGAGAGACAGAGCATGAACAGGGGAGGGGCAGAGAGAGAGGGAGACACAGAATCGGAAGCAGGCTCCAGGCTCCGAGCCATCAGCCCAGAGCCCGACGCGGGGCTCGAACTCGCGGACCGCGAGATCGTGACCTGGCTGAAGTCGGATGCTTAACCGACTGCGCCACCCAGGCGCCCCAGCACTTAGTTTGAAAGGCAAGAAATTAAACAGGTTTTAGGGATATCCTTTGGATATTATAATGTCTGCCTCTGAAAATAAATTAAAGGCTGAATTGTCCTACATATGCTGACAAGAATACAAGTGCCTTTGGCAGCCTGTATTATGGACAAAATGGAACCAGGCATATAGACTTACTCACCTTAACAATTTTAATATTTAAATACTACCAAATTCCGGTATCTTGTGGCTTTACTTTGGAACTAATTCTATATTAAACCTAATTCCTATTCTTCTTGACAGTGATATTTCTTATTTCTGGCATTGGTAACTCCTACTTGGAAATTAAGTCTTTACAATGACAGGAAGTTCCCATATCAATTTTTCTCAGAATGATTTTGGCACAATATTTAATGGACCATTTTTTGGCCTTTA
This sequence comes from Prionailurus bengalensis, assembly GCF_016509475.1. Classification (NCBI taxonomy): domain Eukaryota; kingdom Metazoa; phylum Chordata; class Mammalia; order Carnivora; family Felidae; genus Prionailurus; species Prionailurus bengalensis. Next base: position 231,671,604 of record NC_057343.1, read on the forward strand.
TAGAATGAACTGTCTGAGCTTTTAAAAGTCACAGTCAATATGTGTCTGTCAGATAGAGAGGGACACGCTAATTAGTAGCATGTGCTCTCAATTTGTTTAGCATTTACTGTCGGTAAATACCTTTATCAAAAGCAATATTCTCTTCCTGGAATGTGTTACTTACAGACGTCGATAACATCACTAAACATGTTTTAAAGACAGTAGGAACTGATGCAATCTGAGTATAATCAGTTTCTCCCTAAAGAAAAACAATGAAAGAAACTTTTTAATGCAGCAGAACAACATTCTGATGTATTTAATTTCCTTTCTTAGACTAGAAAATATGTAGTAAAATGTTATAAAAAAAAGATAGAAAACTAAATTAAATGTTTAAAAAAATGCATTGAGATTATTAAAAAAAATATTGACCCAATTCTGGGTCAAAGCATGGTTCTGTCCTACTAATTGAGCAATTGGGGGAATTTTTTTGACCCAATCTAATCTTAGTTATTAGGAAAAATAAGTATCTGTCACATCTGAATGACATGAGCATTAAGTGAACTAAAGCAGCCAAGTGCTTAGGATAGGGCTTTGCAAAAAATTTCGGCCCTCACTGCCAAGGAACTATTATTGTTTTTATGCTTTCTTTCAGATAAAGAGTGGGTTTCTTATCCCGCCCCCCCCCCCCCGGTGGAGTGTTCTATCTATGCTAACTGTCAAACAGCCACTAGGGCAAGCCGAGGCTGTGAGATACATTATTTTCTAGTCCATAGTTCAGGAGTTGGGCAAATAATAATTACTGATCATTGAAGTAGACACCTCATAGGCTTGCCTTCTTTCTCCCCATAGTCTGAACAAGAGAATATAGCATAATAGTAGGAGCATGGGTTTCACGGTTAGACACCCTGGGATCAAATTCCTACCCTCCCAACTTCTTAGCTACGCACATTTGGACAAGCTTCCAACTTGGTCTATAAAATGAAGAAAATAATCTTGTCTACTTCCTAATGCTACATGGAAGGTAGCCATAAATATTAGGTAATTCTGTTGTTTTATTTTGCCCTACAAGCGAAGGAAACTATAACTCTGATAGGTGATGTAACCTGCCGGTAGTCATGCAGTGAGTCCCTGGTAAAGATCTAACTCAGATGTCTGAGGTCCGAATCCTTTCTTGCCTTTTCCTCTCTGCTCCTCAAGCTTTCCTGGGTTCGGTGTTGCTGGGGAGACAGGGTGCTTGAACTTGCAGTGAATTCAACAATTAAATTAAAAGATTCAACTGGGAAGAATCCACAGAGAGGTCGATCTTGAGAGACCAGTGAAGTGTGGATATAAGGATAAGGGAAAAACATGAGCCCGTTTAGCTATAACTTACATAATGATGGTTTTTTATTAGGACCTGCACTGACTATGATGAATATTCATGAGTGACGACACAGATAATCCAACAAAGAAACTAGTATTTGATATCAGACCTGGATTCTTAAGGGAATTATGTGTTTGGTGATCTCAGCATTACAAGTCACAGGCTAGAAAGTAAGTAGTGCATCATGTTGAAAATTGGCTCACTGCGTGGAGAAAAATTAGTCATCTCAATATCAAATCCTATAATTTCATAATCTAGAATACTATGTTGGTGACTGTGAAGAAGATAAGTATTTCTTTAATGTTTATTTATTTTTTTTGAGACAGACAGACAGAGAGAGAGAGAGAGAGGGAGAAGAGAGAGACAGAGCATGAGTGGGGGAGGGGCAGAGAGAGAGGGAGACACAGAATCTGAAGTAGGCTCCAGGCTCCGAGTTGTCAGCACAGGGGCTCAAACCTACGACCTGAGCCGAAGTTGGACGCTTACCAACAAAGCCACCCAGGTGCCCCAGAAGATAAGTATTTCTTAAACAAAATGCCCAAAGGCCAAAGGGTAAGTAGAGAATTTGATGTACTTGACTACATCAAAATAAAAGATTACTGGTTTAAGAAAGGACTTCATAAACAAAGGTGAAAGCTGGGATAAGGTAATTGCAACGTACAAAGCAGACAGGAAGACTCAAGTCCAGAGTACACAAAGAAGTTTTGTACATCCGCTAGAAGGGCAAAACACCTACACACACACACACAACACAAAATAAATAAGAAAGGGCAAAGGATATGATTAGACTGTTCACGGTAGGAGTGAAATATATGCTAAGACCGGTAAAATAAGTTAGATCCTGCTAATTGTTGTGCTTGATTTTATGTGTCACCTTGACTGGCCATGGGGTTGGAGAACTCTAAGACACTGATAATCAAAAATGCAAAGTAAAGCAAGAAGGATATACCGCTTTATAACTATCAATCTGGGGATTATTCAAAAGTCAAATAATATTAAATCCTGGCAAGGATGTGGGCAAAGAGGTAGTCACAGCCCATGAAAACAGGGGCAGCCACTCTCAAAACATGATTTTTTTTTCTAAAAAAGCTTTTTTAAAGGGCATTATAGCATGCATGTGTTCTTCAAATTGTACATGCAAAAATACCACCCTTTATCTAATAAAAGAAGATAAATAGATGGTTACATGTTTAATGTATTAGAGAGTGGGGGGGGGGGTTAGTTGTGGCAGGGATGTGTGTAGAAATAGAGGAGGAAGGAAAAAAGTAATAAAATAAAATTGAAGAGAAGAGGTACCTTGCAGAAAGCCTTCTTAAGTGTGTGCCGTGAACCAACGCGTAGCTATGTAAGTCAGTGCACCGAGTCCTGAAAAGGAAAAAAAAAAAAAAGAAAAAACAAAAACAAATAAACACTGCCTTGGCCAGGTTGTCAAGGTCTACGTCAACAGTGACAAGTCACATGGGCGCCCTCTGGTGTGATGAACTTGCCTCTTTATCTCTGTGGTCTTCCTCCCCAAACCCACCATCTCTGTCTTAGGATGAGAGAAAAGTGAGACAAATCCTAATAATGGGACATTCTATAAAATATCTGACTACCACTCATGAAAACTGTCAAGGTCATCAAAGACAAAAAAAAAAAGTCTGAGAAACTGTCATGCACCAATATTGGCTTAAGAATTGTGATAAATATGCCGTACTACTATAAAATGTCTATAAAGCGGGAAAAACTGAACGTGGGGTATATGGGCATTCTCTGTACTGTTTTCCTAATTTTTTTCTGTAAAGCTAAAACCATTTAAAAATATGTAGTCTAATAAATTAGTGGGAGCAAGATTGGAGTGGGACATAGAATTATTCCATGCTGGACTAAGCAAGTCAGAATATATTTTGATTTTGGAATGTATTTGAGTTGGGGGGCCTCTAAAGGATTGAGTCGTAAAATAGGAATTCTAGAAGGCCTCTGAAGGCTCACGTGCAGAAGGAGCAGTAGATCAGGGCGGCGACTTTAGAAAGCGAGTCGAGATAAGGCTGAGTCCCGAACCAGGCAACAGCACTGAGAATGAGTAGGAAGCAGAAGGTGAAACGATAAAGCATTGGAATTAAAGCAGTTAATCTCTGAGTAAATGGGGTGGATTGGAGGAAGGAGGGAAGAGCCTGTCCGCATGGTTTTTAAGTTGAAAACGGAATGTTGCAAAAAGTTTACAGAAGGAAAGAAAATGGCCTAAGGAAGTGTTCACAATACCAAGAAACAATCTGGCGAGGAAGTCGTGCCTGGAATTTTGTAACGTTAGAGAAAATTCCGTGGAACTGGACTTCCCCGTGTGGCTGTGGGTTTTCTGGTCTCAACCAGACAACACGTAGAAGCTGACTTTTGTCAGCCTCTGTGATGTGATAATTTCTGTTTGTAACGAGCAGTGTCAGTTGATTGACTGACTTCTCTGAAAATGCATCCAGGTTTTCAGTCCCCTGTTGCTTCAATAAATGCGGCGGCTTTACACCTTTCTGTGCTGAAAGCGAATTAAGAGGGTCCTGGGTTTAGTGTGCTTGCTTCCATATCGATTTATCCAGCTCCCAACAACATGGCTGACTGAGCTGATGTCTACTGGCCTTCTTTCTGCATACTAGAAACTCTTAGAAATCATCAATAAAATATGACCAAAATATTTAATCCATAGCTAATCTCCAAGGAAAGCAAGGGGTATCTCCAGGCACCAGAAATTGAGAAATCAAAGCCAGTGGAACGTGAAAGCAAGGCTCTGAGTTTAAGATCCAGATATAAACTGAGAGGAAAGAGAACCAGATGCTAAAAGCCCGTTGCTAAAGGCTGAATGAATGTGTGCCCCCCCCCCCCCCCCCCCGCCGCTCCAAATTCATATGTTGAAACCTAATCCCCAGTGTAATGGTATCTGGAGGTGGGGTCTCTGGGAGGTGACTAGGTCATGAGAGTGGGGCCTTATGAATGGGATCAGTGCCCTTATAAAAGAGACCCCACAGAGCTCCCTCATGCGGATACAATGAGCAGGTGGCAATCTGCAAGCCAAGAAGAGGGTTCTCACTAGAATCCAGCCATGCTGACATCCTTATCTCAGACTTCCCAGTGCCCAGAACTGTGGGAAATATTTTTTATAGGCCATCCAGTCTATAATACTTTGTCATAAAAGTCCGAACAGATGAAGACACCCACCCAGAGAGAAGGATGCAATTTTAGGCTGGATGAAGAGGGACCTGAGCCATCTCTACACAATGCCTAGAGGCTCAAAGTCCAGCCCCATCTGTGGAAAAAGCTAGAAACTCTCTGACCACTGGTTTGGGATCAACAGGGCAGCCGGTCCACTCAGGGCACTTGGGTGGGGAAAACCCTCTTCCTTGAGAAACCCAAATTCTAGACCCATTTGAAGGTAGCATCTAAATTTGCACCCTGCGTGCCGTGCAGAAACTCTAGCTCGAAAGGTTAACCTGAAGACATTGTCCAGAAGCCCTTCGGCGCCAGCATGGGCAAAGGTAACACTTCTCTGAAGGGCCCTTCCACAAAGCAGATCATGCAAAAATCCCACAGGAAAAAAAGAGAAAACGCTGCTGAACATGAGCTCAGAGTTAAAAATGTCAAGTGGCAAGACAAATGAGTCACCATGAAGGAGTCAAGGTTTGCAACAAACAGAATGATTAGCAATCCAGGAATTTGAGCAGAGCAAACTGAAAGAAACAAAAGAAGAAAGCATAGAAATTGAAAAAGGACGAAATAGAATTTCTAGAAATGAACTAGTATAGTCACTAAAATTAAAGCCTCGTGGGAATGTTTGAGTAACCCCAGTATTGACGATACACTCATTAGACATTTCAGAATAGTGGTCAAGGGCCTGACAAACACCTTGGAAACAGTGTCTAAACAGCTATCTGAAAGCTCGCTATTATTTTGGCGAGTCACTGCTTCCTGTGGTTTACGCCATGGGACTATTGAGATGGTTTCATTCTTTCCCCAGATTTTTATCCTGAGTTTTTTTTTGATTGATAAGTACCTCCTAATCCCCTTATTCATTTATTTTTTGTTGAATAAATTTGACATGTAACATTGTATACGTTTAAAGCATACAGCCTGTTACTTTGGTACGTTGATATATTGTAACATGATTGCCCGTGTAGGGATATTTGTCACATTATGCAATTATAGTACAATATTATTGTCTATATTCACTATACTGTGCATTAGATCTCCATGGATTATTTACTACTTGTTACAAGTTTGTATCCTTAAACACCATCACTCTTACCCCTGCTTCCCATCCGCCGGTAAAATCACCATTTTACTCTGTTTTTTACAGGTTTTCCTTTTATAGATTCCACATATTCTCTGCCCTACTTTTCTCTCTTAGCACAGTGTGCTTAAGGTCCATGCATGTTGTCCTGATTGGAAGGATATCCCCCTTTCTCATAACTGACTAATATTCCATTCTATATATGTACCACATCTTCTTTATCCATTCATCCATTGATGGGCATTTGAGTTGTTTCCATATCTTGGTTAATATGAAGTAATGTTATGGTAAACATAGGAAGGCAGAGATCTTGTCAGAATCCTGTTTTCATTTCTCTGGGTATTTACCCAGGAGTGGGCTTGCTGGATCATATGGTAGTTCTATTTTGAATTTTGTGAGAAACCTCCATGCTGTTTTCCGTAGTGGTTGGACCAACTTACATTCCCACCAACAATGTATAAGGGTTCCCTTTTCACCACCCCTTTTCATGCTTGCCAGCACCTGTGAAATCCCCCCTTATAGACCTGAAGTGTCATAAGTGGACTTACTGTTTGTTTTAATGAGTTTCCATGTTATGATCACACAGTGAAAAATCACTTTTCTTCTGTCACCTTCATCTCCATTGGCTGGAAGACCAGATAGATCCTTAGGGACTCTGATTCCAAAGGATCATATAACCTCTCAGGTTGCCATGATTCCCTCTTTCGCGGACTGGGGACCACTTTTATCCCAGGACACCTGGGACCCTGGAAATACCACAGGACTACAGTTTTCTTTTATTGTTAACTATGCCGTGAGTCTCACTCTCCCTGCTGACATTGCCGTTTCTTGGTGTTGATTAGAATAACGATTCCAGCTTGGCACTTTACACTAAGACATTTTTAACTCTCTAATTTGAATTAATAAAAGAAGAAACTGACATATCTTAGTTAAAACAGGAAGAATAGCACAGTATCACTAAAAGCGAACACGTACTTTTTATCTTATTCTTTTTACAAACTAAATTTAAAGGCAGACAGTACTTAACTCATCTTTATGCCCTGTAAAAGAACTATGTATGTGTTAGATGTATGTTTAAAGACACTTATTAAAAGTTCTGAATACTTCCGAATGTCTAAAAAAAATGAATTGTCAGTTGCACAATAAAGCTGATTGGTCAGAATTCATTTTAGGGATTTCTGCCCTTACTACTAAGATTAAATCCCCAATAATTACTGCTCAAATAATGTTAATAATTCTGTAAGTAAAAAGATATTACCCGGAGCCCAAACACATCTTTTTAAAAAAACAATCTAGTAAAAAGTGTTTGTTCATTTAGTCTGCTTACTTATTTTAAATACGTATATAACACAGAGAGAAAACAAATTAAATTTCAAAAGCCAGAACCTGTTAAGACATCTTTTTCCACGCATGAATATTCTGGGCAGGGCCAGGCCTGACAAAATCGCCAGGCTAACACAATGGCTACTCACCCCAGAGACATCACAGATGTCAGGACCTTGGACATGTACTAAGACGAGCACAACGTGTAGGATGGAGAGAGGCATCTTGGGGCCAGCTCATTCCAAATAAAGCCAAGCCAGGCAGAAACCATCCAAAAAGAGGAAGGTGGGGGATGAAGGGGTTACACAGTAGAGCTGGCCTGTCATGTCCAAAGCAGGGGCAAGCCCGGGAGAACCTAAGCTGTCTTCACTCTCTTGATGGAGTTCACAGCCTGTGCTGGCTCCATGGACACTTCCTGCACATCTTGGACACATTGCAGCTCTCCTGCAGGCCATGCTGTGGACACCAGCCTCGTGGATCGGCTTCTACCTGTGCTCCTTGCATGCATCCATGAGTACCCTTGTGAGCAATACCCCCTCTTCAGTCTGGGCAGCAGGACCCAGCCTTGGGTTCTGTACTTCTACTGTGTCCAGCTCCTGCTCCTAGACCACACTCAGGATACCCAGTTCCCTGGAAACATCGACAGAGCACAGTTCTCCTTCATTGTAAATTCTACCCGTATAACGTTGCTGCTGCTGAACCTGCACGTGTGGAAATTTGAACCCGCAGAAGATCATTCGCCCCAGAATGAGCTTGTCACAGAGAATCGATTGGGTGGTATGAGAGAGGGCAAGTGGATAAGAAGGCATCGGTAACTTTCATGGTGATGGTCTTACAGAACCACTGCTAACGGGGGCCTTGGAGATGTGGTCCTCTCCTCAGTATCTCTGGAGTCTTCGGATAGTATGCTCGTCAGCAAGTAATTTTTTATCGTCATTTTTAGAGGCGTGATTTTTTCTGACGTACTTCAAGTCAGAATGGAGGGGGGTAGCTCGCAATACTCAAAACTTTGGAAAAGGAAGAGAAAGAGGAGTCAACTTTTTATTGTCCTTAGTAAGTCTTTACACTTGACTCTGTAGACTTTCCTCTCCATGTGATGTGTCATAACCTAGTGTTGATTTGAGCGTAGAATTGGGGAGACACCAGCTAGTATGTTTTGCCATATTTTCTTCGACTTTTTTTCCCCCAAAGACAATAGATCTGGAGGAACTCGTTAATAAACTGGCAGATGAGTTTCAAGATCCTGATGAAAAGGTCCGGAACCCAGTAGTAATCGGTAACTCCTCTGAATGAACTACCTTCCAGATGAATGGCTGTAGGAGAGAACAGTCTCCTTTTAAAAGTTCCGTAAAGTCCATTTTTAGTTGCACCCCTCATCTGTTTCCACAAAGGCTGCCATTCGAGAAGCTTTTCCAAAAATGGCCGTCTGCACCTGCGGATTCAGGTGGAATACCGTCTTCAACAGCACCTTGCACAGGTAGCCACCATGGACTGTAGCAGCACCCATAGTTTGATAATGAAATTCCAAGGAATAATAAAAAAAAAAACAAACAAACAAAAAAAAAAAAAACCCTCCAGATGGATGTGGTCATCTCCTTGCCAGTATTTTTGGAGAGGCTAAACTGGACCAGCCTGCTAAATTTACTTAATCACCTCAATTGGTTTTAATATTTTTAGGGCCTGGACCATTTTGGGAGGAGAAACAGATGTTGTATGATAGCTGTGAGTTTTTCAGGACCTGCTGCTGAAATAATTACAGATCAGGAACCGCACAGTCAAAAGTGATCTTCATTCGAGTCAGTTTGGCAAAAATAAAGGTGGCGGGAAGGCTGTCTCCCTTTTGTTTGTCCGCTTAGTCCTTTCGTTTCAAAATTGGGACACGGCTCGTGTGAGAATGCCCAGGTGCACAGCTGTTGCATTTATTATGTTTCCGAGTTTTACCATTTGCTAAAACATGCATATTCATCAACAGTAATTGAGAGCAACCCATTAACTGTGAAAGTAAGAGGATGCAAAAAAAAAAAAAAAAAAGAACAGTCTAGTTTCTTGTTTGGGATATTTTGTATTATTTCAAGAAAAACTCTGAGTAGACATAGCGAAAGACGGAGGGTTTTTGGAAAATATTTTAATACACTTACTTGGAAAAGTTGTGCATATTAATAACAATGTGAACAGTAATTTTGTGAAAATATAAAATGTTTCCAGTCATTTTTACCAAAATTATTTAAGAAAAATGTATCTTCCAAAATACAAAAACAGTTACAATGATCATGAAGTCTAAAGAAAAAAGTGGGGTAGGGGAAGAAGAGAGAAATATCCCTTCCATTAGGAGAAACAAGGCACACGAGGAGAAATCATTTGGGGGTCTCTACCTGTACTCAAGGTAACTGACTAAACAAGGTGTTAACTCTTTCATGTCGTTAGGTATTTATAGTAAATATGGCCACAGTGACTGAACACCTGTATCAAAACCATGGCTGAATATTTGTAGAATTTTAGTTAACAGAGTATATGACTCAATCTCACCTCTTTTTATCTCTTAAACCCCATACCCCACCCAGCAATCAATCCTGTTACCTTACCTTCATAATCTAGCCAGGATCACTCAGTCCTCTTCAGCTTCTTACCTAACGGGGCCTCTGCTCTATCACACCTGAAGAGTTGCCTTTGCCCCATGACTGGCCTCCCAGCTTCAGCTCCTCAAGAGTCTATTCTCAAGAGTCTGTTCTCAGCACAAGAGTCAGTGTCATCTTTAAAAGCTTATGTCAGTTATTTTCACTCTCTAGTTCAAGTACTTCCTGCCTCTCAGGATACTCAGATAAACGTCAAAGTGCCTATTACAACTGAGTTGATCTTCTGATGTTCACCGCTCCCTGGGCTGGTGACATACAGCCCTTCGGGTGCTGTGTTCCCTGGAGGACATTGAAAATGTTCTTTCCTCTGCCTGGGACTTTCCTCCCATACCTTATCACCTGCTCCCCCTTTTCACCAGCTTGGTGAAGACCTCCCAATACTTCATTTAGAACTTAACACTTCACCTTATGTATCCCTGTTTCCTTTTGTCACCTTCCAACATACTATACATTTATTTACTTACTAATCCCATCTAATATCTTCCTCTCTCAACAACAGAATTAAGAACATTTGTCTGTTTGGTTAACTACTGAATTTCCCTAAATGTACCCAGAGAGTCCTAGGCACTTGTAGAGAATCAATAAATATCTAGTGAATGAAATATCCAGTGTGTTTGCCGTATAGTTTTTTACTCACGTCATTTAGATATAATCTCCAAAGTGAATCTTAGGTCCTAGTCACCACTAGCTAACAAAAGTTAACTCAACATAACTAATTAAAACTGCTTCTAGGGGCGCCTGGGTGGCTCAGTCGGTTAAGCGTCCGACTTCAGCCGGGTCACGATCTCGTGGTCCGTGAGTTCGAGCCCCGCATCAGGCTCTGGGCTGATGGCTCGGAGCCTGGAGCCTGTTTCCGATTCTGTGTCTCCCTCTCTCTCTGCCCCTCCCCCGTTCATGCTCTGTCTCTCTCTGTCCCAAAAATAAATAAACGTTGAAAAAAAAATTAAAAAAAAAAACTGCTTCTAAACGAACACATTTTTCCAGTCTCTATAGAGCCTGCCTCACTGATCAGTTGACAATGGAACTCTGTCTCATTTATAAATAAAATGACTTTCCCAGCTGCCAAAGCTTAGCAGCCAAACCTCTAGTTCATAAACATCTTCCTCTTCTGCTTTCTAATTCATTAATAATAGTAATAATACAAGAAATTGAGTCAGGGTTTGCTTTTTACATGACAAAGAAAAAAAGGTATAGCTCTGTATAGATATAGATATATATCATTTTATATATATTTATACCTGGTGCAACTATGGCAAGGGGTTTGTACTCTAACTGAATTCTGGCAGAGTCAGTCAAAAGTTGAGAAAGTAGGAAATGATGCCAGGAAATGGTTTGTATCTCTCACCCTGCTAGGATGGAGTCACCACAAGTGAATCCTCAAAATATGTAACTGGGAACCAAGTTTCCTTTATGCATAGGCTTATATGCCTGAGAACTCTGGCGTAAGTTTTTTTTTTTTTATCAAAAACACAAGTGAAAGATGGAAAAATGGTTTAACAAAAAGCCAAAACACCCAAAGAAAAAAGTAATTAGTCCTCCTTATGGATGTATGGGTATTACTGCACAATTTAAGAGATGGATGGATGGATGGATGGATAGATAGAGGGATAGACAGATAGATAGTAGACAAACAGAATGTATTACTTCAGTAGACACTTATAAGTACGTTTTCAAGTTTTGTGCATAATTGTCATGAGAAATAGCCTTAACAGTGTACCATATACCAAAAATAGGATTATTATTTGAATACACTTTCTAACTTGGCCAGAAGCGATACAATATAATTACAGTACACTTGAAATGAAATGTTGGAGCGGGAGCACTTAAATTGGAAAAGCTATTATGTTGGACTTGTGCGATTAATCTCTGAGAAGAATGGCAAACAGGTTTTTAATGAGTTTTAAATGTAGGACTAAGATTGATGGATCGTCCACACTGGGTACCAAGGCTGAGGAGTAAACCAGCGCGGGGAAGGAGGGCATCCATGCAAAGTCCACATGGGACGGAGGCAGTTCCTGGTGTCAGTGTTGTCCTTTTGTTTGTTTCTTTACACCATGGCCATTTCTTTGCTGTAGACCAGAGTTAAGAAACCTATAGACTGGAATTGTAGCAACTCATTTCTTTGTTGACATCTTTAATCATTTAAACAACACACCGTATAGCATAAAAGTCACTTACTTCCCAAGACCCCAGAAATAGAGTTTATTTCCCATTTATATTTGTAACTTTACTTAAAAAAAAAATTCTGCGGGGCGCCTGGGTGGCGCAGTCGGTTAAGCCTCCGACTTCAGCCAGGTCACGATCTCGCGGTCCGTGAGTTCGAGCCCCGCGTCAGGCTCTGGGCTGATGGCTCAGAGCCTGGAGCCTGTTTCCGATTCTGTGTCTCCCTCTCTCTCTGCCCCTCCCCTGTTCATGCTCTGTCTCTCTCTGTCCAAAAATAAAAAAAAAATTAAAAAAATTCTGCTTCAGTTTTCGTGCTGAAATTTTTTCTCATTATAACCTATTTCAATCCAGTTTATTATTTTGAAGGGAAAAAAAAGTAAGTAGAATATTCCTTCCATAAGTGCACCTAGAATATCCTAAGACTGAAGTCCGAGGTCACAAAGGGTGAACAATCATCCACTGCCACATCAAGAAATGTGCAGTGAGGAACAGGTATGCCAGGAGAGACCAAGGCCAGGACTCAAGTTGAGAAACAATGTGTGGCAGATATCGGTGCTTTTCAGTAGATCAAGTCCAAAGTGAATGCCAAGGAGCCAAGCCTTGCCTGAAAGATCACCTGTGTCTTCTCCCTGTGAGGTCATTGAGAGTGAGACATAAATAACTTTGACTTTAAAATTGCAAATGTGATCTCTCTCATCCTCAGCTCTTTGCTCTGGGCCAGGAATTATGCTCTCTAGTTTGAGTGGACACACACAACTTGCAGAAGTGAGTTTAGATATCCCTGGATTATAGTGAAAAAGAGAGGCATTTATTCATCAGCAAGGCTAAATCTCAGTGATCCTCTGTGGTGCTCTGATCTGAATGCTTGTGTCCCTCCTCCCCCAAATTCTTATGTTGAAATTTTAGCTCCCAATGTGCTGGCATTTGGAGGTGAGACACTTGGAAAGGGATTATTTCAGGCAGGTGGAGGCTTCGTGGTGGCAATAGGGCTCTTACAAGAGACCCAGAGAGGTCCTTCACCCTCACCGCCATGTGAGGACACAATGAGAAGTCTGTGACCTGGAAAAGATTCCCCACCCAACCGCGCAGGCACTGGGATCTCAGACGTCCAGCCTCCAGAACTGTGAGAAATAAGTCTGTTGTTTATAAGATGCTCAGTTCGATGCACTCTTAGAGCAGCCCAGACAGACTGAGACACCACCAGGACCTGGGTGCCACCTGCAGTGTCTGTTACCTCCTACCCTTGTTTTCCTCTGTCACCTTCAGTTAGTTCGGTTCAGACCACAGGGTTCACTATAACCTGGATATCAAATAACAACGAAACAGTGATCCTAATATCACCTTTGAAAATTTTTTTAATGTTTATTTATTCTTGAGAGAGAGAGACAGAGCATGAGTGAGGGAGGGGCAGAGAGAGAGAGGGAGACACAGAATCTGAAACAGGCTCCAGGCTCTGAATTCTCAGCACAGAGCCCAACGCAGGGCTCGAACTCACCAGCCATGAGATCATGACCTGAGCCGAAGTCGGATGCGTAACCGACTGAGCCACCCAGGCGCCCCACTAATATCACCTTTTAATGAAAAAACATTTTATTGTTAAATTTTTAAACTTTACCCAGAATGTAGATGGGTGCTACACAGTATCTTTTAGAAGCAATGTCTTGGTCCCTATTTCTTTCAAATCTAAAATTACTTCTTGAAAACTAATTTTCCCAATCCTTGAGTGCAAATAGTTGAATTTTTCAAAATGTGACTCTATTATTTCCTTCTTTATGAGGAGCGTTGTTGGCTCAGTGATCCATTCCAGCTTTGAAATTTAGTGATTTTATAATGCTTGTCCATCGAAGCTAGAACATGTTGCAAATGGTTTGCGTCAATCATCCTGAGGGTAACAGAGTCCCAGTGACCTTGACCTATTGTCTCTGGGCTTAGTCCACCCCAAAGTCAATCAGAGTTCTTGAAGCTAGACCAGCTAGAGCTACACCTGGTTCTTATAGCTGAGAGGTTCATAAGCAATCTCTTACTCTGGGTCGTATTGGATCTCCTCCCTACCTGGCCTGTTTCTCATTCCTTGGGTTTATTTTTACATGTAGTCTCAGGTTCTTGCAAAATGGTGGGGTTTGGGGCTGAGGTTGGGATTTTTGTACCTTCTGCCCTGTCTATACATATCCAAGTACATGTGCAGATGAGACCTGAAAATGCTTCACTTATTTTTTCATGTTTATCCACTCAACAGATACGTATTTGGTGACACTTTTGTTCCACACACTTCTAGGGGCATGAGATTCAGCAGTAAACAAGACAAGCAAAGGGAACCATAAAGAATAATAAAGCAGAACAAGGGTGAAAAGAGTAAAGGGATAAATGGTATTTTATGTATAAAATAGCCAGTTAAGGCAAAATGATATTTGAACAGAGCTCTCAGGAAGAAGAGAGGGAATGAGCTGTGTCTGAGGGAAAAGTACTAGCAAGTGCAAAGGTCCTGAGGCACTTGAAGGAGAGCACCTGCTGGGATGGCATGAAGGAGGGGGCAAGTCCAGGAATAGGTGGGAAAATGCAGAGAGGCCACCTTTGGGGGTAACACCATAATCAATTAGTGGGGAAAAAAAGCAAGTGGGAAGCAAGTGGGGAAAAAAAAGGAAGTGTATGTTTGGGATTATTATACACAAACACGCTTCTCAGTACTAAAATATGAGTGAAAGTTCATGTGTCAACATTTAGGTTTTCCAATGTATATCAAATCAGAAACAGGTTGGACAGTTATTAAAGAAACAGGCGATAAGTATTAGCCATAATTCAAAGCTTTATTCTCTGCATATTTTCCACTGACTTTCTTCATTAGGTAGTCTATTTTCTATTTCTTCTTGGGCTATTGTTTCCTGGGGTCGCCCTGTGCTGTGAGGTGGGAAACCTTTAGCACACGGTGTGTGAGGAATGCCATGGTCCCATCTATGTTGGAGGCTCCCTTTGACTGCATTTATATAATGGACTGTTGGAGGCAGAATGTACCAGGAGCGAGATCATTAAATCTGTTGTCAAGGGGGCCCAAGAGCTCTGTCCATTCCAGTTGGGTGATCTTGTCAGAATGATGGGTAAACATTGTTTGAGAACAGTTCTGCTTCATCAGAATTCTAAGCATGAATTCTGCAGTGTGAGAATAGCCACCTTGTCAGATTGCTTGGGGTGTAGACCACTGGACCTTTTATCAGTACACAGACCGCAAGGTCTGTGCGAGGCAAGGAAAGAATGCAGGTTCTGAATTCGTTTGCAGGTACTTGCAACATGATACTGGCCTGAATGTAGATGTAAAATCATAAAACATTGAACAGAGGCTGCAGCATTGGCTAAATGCACTCTGGCAAATGTACACATAATGTCCTCCAGGTAGGTTAGAAATTATGGTCGCGAGGTTTTATTCGCGTTCGTTTTGAAGTTTTAAATGAGCTCTCTTTTACCATCTTCCTGCAAATTTGGGGATTTGTGATATGTGAAGAAGAGGCGCTTTTTGTGGAGGAATAAAAGAACTATCTGGAAACATTTTCCTTTCCGAGAGCAAAGGCAGTTAGCTGTATATGCTGACAAAGCACGTGAAAGGCGGGCAGTATTAAATCTATCACCTTAGTCGTTGTTGCTCTTTTAAGAAGTGCAAAAAGGAAGAGTATCTTTATCTTTAATATATTGTGGTGGGTAAGAGGAGCCCCTGCTGTTCCACTGACTGCTGCCAAGTAGAACTTTCCATGGTGCGGTTTCAGTGCTTAAGACGCTGTTTATCTTTCTACATGAAGTGGAAAACGTAAGACTGACACACTGTTGATGGCGATAAGATGCAAATGACAATCTAGAACTCTGCTTGAGACAGAATTCTTTGTCTCGCCAGCAGCATTGTTTCACTAAATATTAGTTTAAACTTGGTAACTCCAGGGCACCTGGGGGGCTCGGTCGGTTGAGCGTCCGACTTCAGCCCAGGTCATGATCTCGCAGTGCGTGAGTTTGAGCCCCGCGTCAGGCTCTGTGCTGACGGCCCGGAGCCTGGAGCCTGTTTCCGATTCTGTGTCTCCCTCTCTCTCTGACCCTCCCCTGTTCATGCTCTGTCTCTCTCTGTCTCAAAAATAAACAGAAAATTAAAAATAAAATAAAATAAAAAAATAAACTCGGTAACTCCGTCAGCTGTGTGGTAAAACGGAAACGGAACTTGTAATAGCCACGTGGTCTGTGCCCAGCCCTCTGCTGAGCACGTTCTATGTACTTTCGTTGACTGTTCCCCTTGTTTGTTTCCTCCTTATAACACACCTTTGAGCCAGACTAGCACCATAATCTGTACTTTATAGAGGAATACAGTGAGGTGGGGCGGTTAGGGGGCTTCATCGGCTGGCCATCCGGGTGGAGAGCTGGTTTTAGGGATCAGGACACCCAGAGTTTTTCCATTACACACGTGAATCACTCGATCCAAATGATCTCTCTGAAGATCTGAAGTGTCTAGAATTGTGCACTCTGGCAAATGTTTTTACATGGTCTTATATCGCATCCTTTACTTTATCTTGTCCACGGTGACGATCTCAAGTCTGATCGCAGAGAGTTGGGCGAAGATAAGACAAAAATAAGATCAGTAAAAGTTAGGAAGAGGAGAATCAGCGGGAAACAGTTGAACCCACTGCTTTACAGCAGGACTTCTAAGAAATTTCCGTATGTTAATGTGCTTTATGGATCTGCAAGAGGAAAGTAGAAACTATGGTGTTTTCCAAACGCACATGGCCACGTCAGGGAGCGCACATTACTGTCCTGGGGTGCACTGTTTTTCTCCTGGTCCCTGTCAGAGAACTAATGAACTAGAGAGGAAGGATGTGCTCTCTCTCTGGTTCCCCTCCCCAGTCTCTTCACCTGTTTCTGCTTAGAGACTGAAGTTTTCATTTAGGGGATTTCACATTCACAGATCTGCCTGGGAATCCCACAGCCAGGATGCTCGTGTGGAAACGCACTTTAGGACAACTCCTCCTTGCTAATATTTTCTGGGATCACAGTGTCCCCAGTTTTCCTATAGAAGTCAGAGTCCAACAGCTGTTCGGGACTTTGCTCCCATCCCCGTGTGTGAAAACTCCATCTACACTTCTCTCCACGCATCCACGTTGGGTTATGGAACAGCTTGCACGGGAGCTACTGGAAAGGTTTCCACACAGACGCCCCACCATTCTCTCAGAAGTCCACAGTCACATTCTTGAGCTTGGAAGTAAGCAAATTCTCAGGGATGTACTCGAGTTATTCACATCAGTGAAGCCTGGAGAGAATAAAGGTCAAAACTGGCAGGACTTAATAAGATGCTCTTTATTAAGCCCTAAGTTAATGTCAGACTGTTTGGCTTTTGACATGCATTAACTCATTTAATCTGAATAGCTCTTTTAGGACCATACTCTTCCTATGATATGAAAACTTGCCCCGCTAGTAAATTACAGGACTGGAACTGGGCCGTAGTCCAGGGTCCAGATTCTAGAGCCCATGCAAGTAACACTGTAATGTTTTGTCTCTCGTCAGTTAATATGATGGTTAAGTTTCTAAGGGAGTTGGGAACCTAAAGGGTCACAATCAGAGAGATAACAGTGGACTCCAGGAGGCAGCCAAAAAGGAATGGAAGCAGACGTCCCAGCAGTGAAGACAGGCAAGGAGCCATATTTTTGGGTTTTGGAATCATTCAGTGTGATGACAAGAATCTGGTAAAGATGCTATGAAACAGCATCCTGTGCCCTAATAGAAAGGCAGTCAAAAGTGCCTGCAGTTTGGGAATGATCAATCATCACCCTTAGGAGGTACATATACCTGACCTCTTCTTCATCAATGAGGAGTCAATGAGCCTTCCATTTCTTAAGAAGACAACGAGGGAATAATACCAACTTGTGGAGTCAACAGTCCTGGCACCACCACTATCTCTGTGACCTTTAAAAATGCTGCCACTTCTTTCGATCTTAAAAACATGGATTATCCTACAGAGGGTGTCATATGAATTAATGCGGTGACATGTCAATTGTCATGCAAATATAATGTGGTGAATTAATATTGTTTCTCCATTGTGCAGCTGATATATCTAGCCATTCTGCTTCTAGAAAATTTTAAGTTTGAGATCATCTGTACAAAATTGTTCCTAGACCTTGAACTCTGGATAGTATTTTTGGAAAAGATAAATTGCAATAACATTTTTAAATAACAGAACGTATTTGGGGCTGCCTTCCCAGGTCTTGGGGCTGAAATGTAGAAGCGTGTACAGCTAAGTGCGTGAGAGGCATTTCTCAGGGCCCACATGTGATACAGCTCTCTGCTGTGTCACAGCACCTGTGTCTAGCCACTGATGTGAGACTATCATCAGTGCAGAGCTTCCTGTTGCTATGAATAGAATACTCATAACAGCTGGAGGGGTTCGCTAAAAGGAGTCTCTGTTATCCCCTCGCCACACCCTATTTTGCACAGCAAGCGTACTGGGCAAGTATACTTTTACATATGGGTAAAACCAGCGCGGTCTCCTTGATGCAGAAAGGAAAAAGCCAAATACAATCCTTCCCTTGGGGCACATCAAGAAGTTTCAGAACCCATTACAATCTATTGCCCAGATGACTGAATTAGATTCTAGATGAGTGATGGTAATAAGTGTGCATTTGCCCAAGTGGGTAAAGACTGAAATGCGATTTGCAATCTTGTAGATGCTGTGCTGGGCCAAGACGAATTCGTAAGAGTAGCTTAAAAGTTCCATTGTCTTTAATTGTATTAATTAAAGTATTATTCATTCTCTTGGAATACGAAAGATTCCGTGATAATAAATAAATAAATAAATAAATAAATAAATAAATAAATAATCTTCTCATTGCCAGTGGGGAAGATTTCTGCAGAGATAGAGTGTAAGTAATCTTGTATTGTTTCTCAGAGGTGCCTGAAGGAGCAGTGTTGAGTTACAGGAAAAGCAAAATCTTAGCTTCCTATTAAATGTGATCACTTTAATTCTGAGCAGAACAAACCTTCCTTGATAAGCATTGGTTGCCATTAGTTCAAGTAAAAAAAGTCTTCCTTTTTCATGCCCTTATTTTCTCTCCTGCTAGAAATGTGTGATCCCTTCTTGAATGACAAAATGATTGATTTTAAACCAACACATCAAAAACTGAAAGGCAAAAGGGAGGAAGGGGGAGGGAACGAGTCCCACAGAACTTTCTAAGCTGCCTCAGAAAAGAGACTTTAAAGGTCACCTCCTGCCATTTAATTTGAAATTCCCAGCCAATGCTTGGAAATCTAAATCAAGATCAAGCTCATCGTGAGAGGTAGCGGTGTGCCGGCTCTGGGTGAGGCATTGCACTGTGCCTCACACAAATATACGGGGTTCAGGTAAACTGTTTCCACTAACAACGGGAGGACCGTGATTATGACGTGTGTACCCCGCGATAAGGTGAACTAGAAAAAAACTAGAATGGGGTCCGGAAAACTGTTATTATCACTCTATCTGGCAAAACAAATAAGGTTCTTTGCATGATTCTTCACCCTGGAAGCAAACAGAAAATAATACTGATTTTATCTTCCTTCTCTTCTTCCTCTCAGTAGCAGCATTTAAAATCCACTTCAATTCCATATTTTAGTCCCATACTTGGGCCTTTTTGCTACCAGTGTTTGAGTAGTTCCTATCCACCCCGTTTAGCTTAGACCCAGAACAAGTTCAGTAGTTCCGACTTCGGTGCTGTGATGCAAAATGGGAGGTAAATGATGTGCCAGCATTCAGTTTCCTAATGCAGCTGGTGCGCAACTTACGATGGTTCAACTTAGAATTTTTTTTTTCAACGTTTATTTATTTTTGGGACAGAGAGAGACAGAGCATGAACGGGGGAGGGGCAGAGAGAGAGGGAGACACAGAATCGGAAACAGGCTCCAGGCTCTGAGCCATCAGCCCAGAGCCCGACACGGGGCTCGAACTCACGGACCGCGAGATCGTGACCTGGCTGAAGTCGGACGCTTAACCGACTGCGCCACCCAGGCGCCCCTCAACTTAGAATTTTTTGACAAAGCAATGCACATTCAAACTTTTATTTTGGATCTTTCCTTGGGTCCATGCTCTGTGGTCTGGTCCTCTCTCTGGCTGCTGGGTAGCAACAGCCCCCAGTCAGCCCCGTGATCACAGGATCCACAACCCAGACGCTGACCACCTTCTGTCTCCACACAACCATCCTGGTTTTTCACTTTCAATAGTTGACATGAAAGAGTCAACACTTCATTATAAAACGGGCTTCCAGTTCGATGATTTGGCCCACCTGTAGACTAATGTAAGTGTTCTGAGGACGCTTGAGGTGGGACAGGCTAAGCTATGGTGTGCAGTAGGTTAAGTGTATTAAAATGCATTTTCCACTTCTATTTTCAACTTGTGATGGGTTTATCAGGATGTAACCCCATTGCAAATTGAGTTAGATCTGTATTCAGAAAATTTCCATTTGTAAGAAAGAATTCGAAAGAGTACCCCTCTCCAAAAAATAAATAAATAAACTTTCTGTTCTAAATATTCTGTTAACTTGTGTCTTAAGAATGCATAACATGGAGAAATCAGAAGATTTTTGTAAACCAAGATTACATCTGATTTGAACATAGAGAAAATTAACTTAGGGCATCTGAAAGCAAAACGAATATTATGCTAATCATATTTTATAAGTAAAACCCTAAGGTCATCTAAAAAGTGTTACAGAGAATATGGGACAACCTATATGGAGAAGAACCAAGTAAATAATTTGCTACTAAATAGTTACTTTGGCCTGTGGCTCCTTTTCTGCATGTTAAAGCCTATAAAGTGTTCATGTTGGTAAGGTAAATTTTTGTTTATAGCAGTGCTCCAGAAGCGAATGAGCCTTGATTCTCCATAAAACAATCTTTTTCTGTTTATTAAAGGAAGTTATGTGTCATCCTATAGAAAATGATTTTCAAGCAGAGTAACATAAATCTAACAGAAACCAATACAGTGGTCTTAAGAAGGAAGAGTATAAATATGCACGGAAGAATATAAAAGAGAATCATGTTATATCTTTACCTAATGAAAAGCAAAAGTCTTAACTTACATCAGTGTAATTTTGAATTTGTTTTTAATGAGGTGTTCCTTTTTGAGGGGAGGAGTAAGTATACCGTGGCTGGTAATACTGGGTTATATGTTCTTTCAGTGCTATAATCCAGCCAGAAGAGAGCCTTGCCCAGATGGAAAACTCATCTACTTGTCAGAAGTAAGTCTTGTGCTCCAATATTCTGAGCCTCCTCTCTTTGGTTCATAATCCATATAATTGACAATAAGCAAGGACAAATTGGCCAGAGATGAGAGCATCTCAGGACAATGGGAAAGAATCTGCAGTCAGGTCTCTGTAAACTAGAAAGGACGCTGTTTCACCTTCTGCCAGTGTCCTTTCTGCTGAGAGAGCTCAAATGTTTTGCAAAACAATCAGGGCCTGCGTGTAGTGCTGTGGATGCTGGTATCAGTCTTGATGAGACAATTTTTAGTGTTAGGAATCAGCCTCTGATACCCACTGTCACAGACACCAGGGTTATGATGGTGTCAAAGACGTGTTGGTAGAGCAGTTATGTCTGTTGTAAGTAAGAAGTGGCATTTTAGGGAAAGGCACAGTGTGGAGGGCACACGTTTTGACCTCCCTGGCCTTTGGGTTTTTTTTTTTTTTAATGTTTATTTATTTTTGGAGAGAGACAGAGCGTGAGTGGGGGAAGGGACAGAAAGAGAGAAAGAGACAGAGACAGACAGAATCCAGAGCAAACTTCAGGCTCTGAGTTGTCAACACAGAGCCCGGCACGGGGCTCAAACCCGCAAACCGTGAGATCATGACTCGAGCCAAAGTCTGACGCTTAACCGACTGAGCCACCCAGGTGCCCCCGGACTCTCGTTTTTTCTACAGCTTCCTTTGTCACTTTCCAGCTCTCTGGTCTTTGGCAAGTCTTTTCAGTTCCCTAACCTGTGAAATGAAGATGATGTCACTTGCTTTTCAGGGTAGTTGACAGAGTCCCAGTTGCATATGTAAAAGGACCTGAAACAGGCAGGGGACTCATCACTGGTGGCTGTTGATGAGTAGGGTAGGCTCATGCAGATTTTTCTCCAGGAATTTTTCTTCAACCCAAGTTGATCAGTGTAATATACATATATTATGATGGAGTTCAAACACGTGCAACTCAAACAAATATATGCGCATAGTCTGTGTGTTTCAAAGGACAAGATTCTTCAAATTTTCATTTAAATGAGCTATTTCAAAACAAGTTTGGGTTTCTTGTCTGAGCTTTTTTCCTCCTTCTTGAAACCAACTGATATTGGATGTGTTACTGGATACAGGTCAACGTGATTGTTGGTGTAACAGGCTACAGAGAATGAAAAGATAGAATGAGTAGAACTTTGAAGAATCTCATGTCACTAAGTATCTAGATACATGATGCTTTAAAAAAAAAAAAAGATATTGTTAGATCATGGTATTCATTGCTAAAACCCAAAACAAAGCCTTGAAGTTTCCATAGAGTTGAGCTGTAGAAAATGAATTTCCTGGAGGAAGGAGCCACTTTACAATTTTCCAGCTTCTCTCTAAACAGCAGTGTCTCCAGTCATATATATATATGTATGTGTATATGTGTGTATATATATATATATATATATATATATATATATATGTGGGGTGGGGGGTGGATTCTGGAGTAAAATTGTTAAAATTATATGACCCGAAATAATTACATTTCTGAAAAACTGGAGACTTCCTGGCCCTTTGTAAAGGTTAAGTCATGTTAGTTTTTTGTTTAGGGGATTTTTTTTTTAAGTTTGGGGTATATTTTTCTATAGCAACTCAATTTCCCTTTGTAGAGCATGAAATGCCTTTCTATTTACCAATACCTTCCCTTCATTAATTCAGAGACTTGCAATAAAACTGTATCAGCCATAATAGTTGAAAGACCAGCAAATATTGAATTCCATTTGCTCTTTTTTATTGATGTTCTACAGCCTGGCCTTTCATCCTGTCTATGCCAGCTCTGGGTGCTTAGCCCGGAGGCACACAGTAGTTCTGATCCACGCAAACATATAACATCACTAAAATAAGCTAATCCATTATTTTTAAAGTTTCCTCCTGAAGCATGCTTAGCTTTAGAATTTACAATTATGCCTGAAATTATCCTTGTAATCGCCATGGAAAGTATCACTATTGGGACAAACAAGAGAGGAAAGCAATCTTTGGCATGCTATGGTTGCTTGTTGTATTTAGTTGAGTGTAAATAACCAAAGGAAAATGCTGAATGGAAGGAGATGCCATTACGCTTACTTTTTTTTTAATGAAAGAGTGTGTGATTCACATGTATTATTTAATCTGAATAAGTCTTAATTGATTTTCTGTTTCAAATTTAAAATAAGCATATTATGGGATTTAGGCAAACAGATTGCTAATGTGAGAAGTATATAAAAATGAGTTAAAAATGTCTTCCATAAAAAATGATTACCATTAGACGTTAGTATTTTAGTCTGATCCTACAGTAAGATTACCACCCCTAAGATAATTGTGGTGCGAATTTTTCGTAGAATCCAAGGTTTGCATCTGTGTTTGGCAATGCACAGTTCGGGGAGAAGGATGACACTCTACTTGGCATGTTTCTAAAGCCCTTGAGTCTAGCTATGGTTCTACAGCAAAGTAGGGTGATGTTGAGGAAATACAATGCCGCTAGCCTTCAATTCTTATGTTAAATGTGGCTTTTGTATTAGCTGAGCTACAGAGCCTTTTTTTAAATCAGGTTAAAAGCTAATATAATTTAAAGCTATGATTATTATACTTAAGGTATACTTCGAATCCAGAAATGGAATGGTATCATATGCATAAACATAATATGTATCGTACAAGAGACTCTGGTTCTAAAGTTAAGAGTTAATATTTTTCTCCCTTTTTTTTTCCAGTTTCTATAAATCCCAGAATTTTTGCGATAACAAAGTACTCCTTGTATTAAAGACTACTCTTATATTTCCTTCTTAGGTCTACCATGTATGATAACTTGTGGCAATGAGAATAGTCTATTAAGAGATGTTAGAGGGGTCCCTGGGTGGCTCAGTTGGTTGCACATCAACTTTGGCTCAAGTCATGATCTCATGGTTTGTGAGTTTGAGCCCTGCATCAGGCTCTCTGCTGTCAGGGGGTAGCCTGCTTCGGATACTCTGTTCCCCTCCCTCTCTGCACCTCCCCCCCCCACTCTCTTTCTCTAAAAAATAAATAACCATTTCATTTTATTTTTATAATGTTTACTTATATTTGAGAGAGAGAGAGAGAGAGTGAACGAGAGAGTGAACAGGGTGGTGGGAGGAAGGGGCAGAGAGAGAGGGAGACACAGAATCCGAAGCAGGCTCCAGGCTCTGAGCTGTCAGCACAGAGCCCGATGTGGGGCTCCCAACTCAGGAGCTGCGAGATCATGACCTGAGCTGAAGTCAGAGGCTTGACCGATTAAGCCACCCCGGCGTCCCTAAGAATGAAATGCACATTTTAAAAAAGAAGAGAGATGTTAGACATTTTGCAAACAGAATAAAGGATTATCGGTATGTTTAGTAAAGAAAAAAAATACTTACAAATAAGAGCAGAAAAATACAAAAATCCTAATATAGTGTGCAAAGGACATGAACATGTAATTACCAAGAGTAGATATTTGCAAGATAAATAAAAATGGGGTCAAGTTCTTAAAAATTGAAGAAGCCAAAATCAAAAGAAGTGTTATGAACTCAATGTGTATGTCCTTCAAAACTCACAGATTGAAATTCTAACTCCAGTGTGACAGCTCTGGGAGGTAGAGCCTTTGGGAGGTGATTAGGTCTTGAAGGGCCAGCCCTTATGGATGGGATTAGTGCCCTTATAAAAGGAATCCCACAGAGGGGCACCTGGGTGGCTGAGCGTCTGGCTCTTGGTTTGAGCTCACGTCGTGACCTTGCTCACGGATTCATGAGCTCCAGCCTCTCATAGGGCTCTGCGCTTACAGTGCAGAGGCTGCTTGGGATTCTCTTTCCCCCTCCGTGTCTCTGCCTCCCACTCTGCTCCTCACCTGCTGGTACATGGGCGTGTGTTTGTATGAATTCTCTCTCTCTGTCTCTCTGAAGATAGACTTAAAAAAATAAAGTGTTTCACCTTTTTCAAAAAAGGAGGATCCCACAGAACTCTCCCTTCTCTCAAGTAAGACGATGAGAGATCCCTCTGCAACCGGGAGGAGGGTCCTCACCAGAACCAGATCATGCCGGCACCCAATGTTTCATTTCCAGCCTCCAGAACTGTGAAAAAGAAATTTCTGTTGTCCATACGCCATCCAGCTCTTACATTCCGTTTTAGCAGTCCGCAGTGAGACAGGAAGATATACCACTCTTAGCTACAAAATTGAGCAATATATACCTTGAAATACTCTGTGCTAGCTTGGGCACGGTGACCCCATAACATTCATAAACTACAGACAAGGGGAGAATATTGTCTCGATTCTTCTTTGAAAAAAGTGGCAATATGCACAGTCCCCTTAAAAATGGTTACAACTACTGACCATTTACTTCAGTTTGCAGAACTCGATCTAAAATTGATTTACATTTTAAAATACATAAACTTGGGGTACCTGGGTGGCTCAGTCGGTTAAGCGTCTAACTTTGGCTCAGATCGTGATCTCATGGTTCATGAGTTCAAGCCCCGTGTTGGGCTCTGTGCTGACAGCTCAGAGCCTGGGGCCTGTTTCGGATTCTGTGTCTCCCTCTCTCTCTCTGCCTCTCCCCTACTCACGCTCTGTCTCTCTCTCTCAAAAATAAATAAACATTAAAACAATTTTTTTTTTTACTATCTAAAGAATCCCTCCAATACAAGGTGGATGGTTAAATAATTCCAATGCATCTATTGGCTAGTGAACACATTTTTTTTTGCCCCCAAGTATGCAAGAATGTATCCATGAAATGGCTGCTTTAGTTTTAAGTTTTGTCTTGAAGATTTGATAAACAAGACTGTGTAAAGAAGCCCGCTGTGCACTGGGCATTAGTGGAGCAAACCAGGAGGTCTGCTGGCTTCACTTCCCTATAGTAACATATTGGATGAATAGATGTGATAATTGATGATATGACTCTCTCCAGCAGTGTTAGTTGTTTTTAAGAGCTTTAAGTTTTGCCCATTGGCACCATCACTGGAAGCATGGCGGTTCTGTTGCAGAGCATGGCAAGACAGCCAACGCTTTAGTCCTTGGATTTTTTAAGGTGATATGCAGAATAACGTCTTCTGTACATTTGATGATAGAACTTACCAGTAGCGTCCCAAAGACATGTATAGTGACCCAAAGAAAGAATCCTGCTGGTGAAATTTATACTACATGTCACAGAATCGTGAGAAGCAACTCATTTTGTAAACCTGGTATGTAGGTTGAAGCCAAGATCTGCAGAAGGCAGGGAATGTGGGCCTGATGCAAAGTAGAGTTCAGTGTAGACCAACCAGCCTTGTGTGAAGTCTGAGAATGGATTCTCTATCACTCAGTTTATGCTACTTCTATGAAAGGAAGGGCTCTTTCCAAATCTCATGGACTACAACTTTATATCATTATTGTCTAGCAACTGTAAAGATAATGAGTACCTTGGAATGTATGTTCAGTGGATCCAACAAAAGTATCTTATATTCAGTCAACATTTACTGAGTGTCTCTATGCCAGATGGGGTGGTAGATATTGGGGGTGCAGCAGTGAACAAAATAGAAACTATCTTCACTGTCTTCGTCAAAAAAAAGCTTCTGCACAGCAAGGAAATAATCAACAAAACCAAAGTCAACCTATGGAATTGGAGAAGGTATTTGCAAATGACATATCTGATAAAGGGTTAGTATCCAAAATATATAAAGAACTTACCAAACTCAACACCACCCAAAATGAAAAATCCATTTAAAAAATGGGCAGATGGCATGAACAGACATTTTTCCAAAGAAGACCTACCTACAGATGTCCAGCAGACACATGAAAAGATGCTCAACATCACCGATCAGCAGGTAAATACGAATCAAAACTACAATGAGATATCACCTCACACCTGTCAGAATGGCTAAAATCAGCAACACAATAAGCAACAGGTGTTGGTGAGGATGTGCAGTCTTGCACTGTTGATGGGGATGGAAACTAATTCAACCACTCTGGAAAATAGTGTGGATTTTCCTCAATAGGTTAAAAATGAAACTACACTCCAGCAATTGCACTACTAGGTATCTACCCAAAGAATACAAAAATACTAATTCAAAGGGATACATGCACCCCAACGTGTATAGCAGCAATTTCTACAATAGCCAAATTATGGAAGTGGTCCAAGTGTCCATTGATTGATGAATGGATAATGGAGATGTGAGATACACACACACACACACACACACACACACACACACACACACGAATATTACTCAACCATAAAAAAGAATGAGATCTTGCCATTTGCAATGACATGGAGGGAGCTGAAAAGTATTTTGCTAAGCAAAATAGTCAGAGAGACAAATAACATGTGATTTCACTCATGTATAGAATCTGAGAAACAAAACAAATGAGCAAAAAGAGAAGCAAACTGATAAACAAGCTCTTAACTATAGAAAACAAACTGATGGTTACCAGAGGGGAGGTAGGTGAGAGGATGGGTTAAATAGGTGGTGGGGATGAAGGAATGCTCTGGTTGTGATGAACACTGGGTGTTGTATGGAAGCGTGGAATCACTATATTGTACACATGAAACTAATATAACACTGTATGTTAACTAACTGGAATGTAAATAAAAACTTTTAAAAAAGGAAAATACCGGGGCACCTGGGTGCCTCAGTTGATTAAGCGTCCGACCTGGGTTCAGGTTGTGATCTCTCGGCTCGTGAGTTCAAGGCCCGCATGGGGCTCTGTGCTGACAGCTGAAAGCCTGGAGGCTGCTTCAGATTCTGTGTCTTCTTCTCTCTCTGCCCCTCCCCCTCTCATTCTCTCTTTGTCTCTGTTAAAAATAAACATTAAAAATTTTTTTTGAAAAATTAAAAAAAGAAACTGCCTTCACTCTTGAGCAAAGTATATTCTAGTAAGGGTTAGAGATAATGGGTAACTGAGCAATAAATAATGTAATTTATTACATATATAATGTTATTAATGAAATAATATTTCGTATAGAACTAAAGGACATCTAAAAAAAGAATAGTAACAATACCACATTACTTAGGATGCTTTCAGCTACAAGTAACAGAGAAACCAACACAACAAATGAATGTAATATCTCACTTCTCTTGAACCACATCACAGCTGGTTGTGGCTCAGTGGAGTCATTTGGGACCCAGTGATTTGAGGGTCTGCTCTTCTGTGTTCCCCAATGCCTTTACTCATTCAATGCACAGCCCCCAACTCCACCCTGGAGTACTCAGATGGCCTCTGGCTTCTACAAGGCCACCTGCTATTTGCTATGGTTAAGAGAGTGGAGCTTTCTGATGATAGCTGATCCAAATCTTGTTGGCATCACAATAGCCAATAACAATGTGGTTTTTGGCTGGCATGCTATGGCCACATGTGCTCATTGACAAAGCCTAAAGATGCTGAATTCTTCTGTGAATTCACTATTCATCTGAAACAGTTGATCAATTAATTTGCTTTCATATACAAGGACAATGAAATGCTCAGGAGACAAAAGCTTAGGATTCTCTCATAAGCAATCATATTATATCTGTAAATAACCTTAACATAAACAAATTTATTTAAATAACAGCATAGAAAACATGTATTTGACCTTGCAATAAGCAATAACAATGAATTGTTTGTGTTTTGATTAGAATTAACTTTCAATGAAAAGTTTAGATACCTAGACAATTGGGTCTTTCTTTTTCATTCTTTGGGATTTATTAGCATCAGAACCCAAGTTCTAGGATTAAAAATTATGTTTTATGCAGGATAAGGGTGGGCGGATGATATGTTAGTATGTAAAATAAGAACTTAAAAAATTAAATTAGGTTCTTTTACTTGCATTTTTATAGTAGTACTTGTAGCAGAACCTAATTCTTTTACTTAAGAAAATGAAAACAAAACAAAATTAAATACACTAATGAACTACTAACAAAGCAATCAAATCTCACCTCTCTGAAGGGATTGAAATGTTACGGTAATATTTTTTTACTTTTTTCTGCCCTGGTTCATGGTGAAGGATGGACGTAGCCCATCTGTTGCCTACTGATTTTTTTTTAATATTATTAACTAAAGTTTAAAAGAATTTTAACTAATCATTTAATAAACTTTAGCACATAAATCCATAAACCAAGTATTCAAACTGATGATATTCTGTATCCCATATCAATCGTTATCACACTTATCCATTATTGTTGGATGTTATAAATCATTTGGTAGAAACAATTTTAACAGCAGTAACAATTGAACAGCATAGCTGATCTTTAAAGTGCACTCTTAGGATAAGATTACCGTTTTGTGATTCCAAAAAAATAAATAAATAATATTGTGATTCCACACGGGGGCTAATCGATCACCATTTATACCACCATTAAGATTTTGCCTCCTTCCTTCCTAGCTACATCTTCAGGAAACTTGAAGATGATACAGTTGTATATATCAGGCTCTGTCTAAGCAGCTTACTTAGTTAATGTAAGTAACTAGTGCATCAGTCAAGATTCATGGAATGCAGTCACAATCTTATTTTGTTCTCACTGTCCCTTTAATATGTATTCAGAGAACTCTTTCCTAGGCCACTCTTTCAGGCCGCCCTTCTCAACCAAGTGGCTGGTTAAAATATCAATGCACTTCTGTTTGGGTTGCTAACAGCCCTCTGCCTCAAGTGGCCTCACCCAGCCACCATCCAGTGACCGGCCACCCTGACACCTCCCCTGTCACCTCCCCAACCTGCAACAACAAGGCACAACATAGGGCTTCAGGGCTCTGCTCCAACGTTGCTGGTGCCTGTTCTCAGCAATCAGTACCCAAGCCATACTGGACTTTAACGTTGAATATTTGGGTAACAGAAGTTTTTAGAAGTTACCTTGATTTTTTAAGTTTTTTAATGTTTATTTATTTTTGAGAGAGAGAGAGAGAGAGAGAGAGAGAGAGAGAGAGAGAGAGAGAGAGCATGAGCAGGAGGGGGGCAGAGAGAGAGAGGGAGACCTAGAATCCAAAGCAGGCTCCAGGCTCTGAGCTGTCAGCACAGAGCCCAACGCTGGGCTTGAACTCATGAGCCATGAGATCATGCCCTGAGCCAAAGTCAGACGCTTAACTGACTGAGCCACCCAGGTGCCCGTGATTTTTCAAATGTAGTCTCATTTGATACTTACAATACCTACTCTCATAATAGTCGAAACTTCTAGCTTCATTCAAAGTTAGAGCTATGCACCCTCCTTCGAGGTTAGGTGTCCTGTAGGAATGAAGGGTTTTCTCTTGGCTACCTGGGAAGGGAGTTATGGAGCCCTACAGAGGTGTGTGTGCACGCACTCACGTGTGTGTGTGTATGTGCACATGTGTGCGTGTGCATGTGATTAAGGTGGGAGAACAGGGAGGAAAGAACACCAGGGAGTTGAGAAATACAGGAAGGTTCTCGAAAAGCTGGCTCCCCAACATCAGCACCCCAGCACCAACGTCTCCCCTGCAATTCCCTTGAGGCAGGCAGGTGATGTTCTCCTGCAGCCTTTCCCCTCTGTGGAGGTCTGCCTGTCAAATGCCTCTCGACCCTGACTCACTGTCTTCTAGCCCAAGGAATCCACATCTTTTGCCCCACTGGCCCTGGAGGGTAGCTCGACTCCTATGCAGTCACCTCTCCTTCAGACTATCAGTCGCCAGCCAGCCAGCCTGTCTCTTGCCCTTTTCAGCTTTTCCAGTTCAGACAGAATATGAGTCCCTTGATTACCCTCAGATAGTCTCCTTAGGCTTGAGGCATGCAGAAGTATCTTCCAGAAGAACTCTGAGCATAGCAAATCATATACTGGCTCTTAAAGCTTCTTCCTGTGGGAAACAACACCCCTGCCCCATGTCATTGGCCAAAGGATGTTATTATCGTAACCCTGTCGGGTTGGAAATCCCAGTCCTCCCATGTGCCTCGGAGGAGGACTGGAATACTTGTGAGTATCATCACTGATTGCAAGTTACAGAACTGGGTTCATTCAAAATTTGCATTTAAGTTTGTACCTCACTTTGATATCCCACCCATGCCATCTTATGCCTGTGCCCAAATTTCCATTTAAATACTGTTACATTTACATTTAATTGTTGACCACTGCATTTCAAACTGATATTTTATTTTGAACAATTGGCTTTCTTATTTTTATTTCTAGAATTTACTGCCTAACAAATAATCTACATGTATTGTAGAATACTCACTTTCTTGTTTTTGTTTTTGCTTTTCTGTTTTTTGTTTTGTTTTGAGAGAGACACAGTGAGTGAGTTAGCTGGGGAGGCACAGAGGAGAGAAAGAGAATCTTAAGCAGGCTCTGTGCCCAGCATGGAGCTCCATCTCATGACTGTGAGATTATGACCTGAGCTGAAATTGAGAGTTGGGTGCTCAACCAGCTGAGCCACAAAGGCACCCCTCCTTTTCTTGTGTTCAGTTGTCTTCCATACTTTCCACCCCAGCAGCCCTGTTCAATTACTTTGCCAAAATCCCCTTGCCTGACCTCCAGGACTCTGTAAGTGGGCCTTTGTTAATACTGTGTTTTTTCTGCTGGTTCACTGGGGTTCAGTTCTGTTGTTTGGTTATCATCAGTGTGGGGCTCCTAGGAATGGATGAAGAAAAGCAAATAGAGCCTGTGTGGCAAAGCCAGTCTCTCTGTCCCCACTTAGGCACCTAGAAGATGCCGCTTTGGGACCCCAGTACTCTCAGAGATGTAAGAGGAGTTAGCCTGCCATTTAGTTCCTTTACAGATTCAGTTGTGTCCCCCCAAAAGATATGTTGAAGTCCTAACCCTGACCTTATTTGGAAATAGGATCTTTGTAGATGGAATCAAGTTAGGATGAGGTCATACCCCATTGGGACAGGCCATAATCCAACAGGACTGATGTACTTATGAGAAGAGGAACATTTGGACATACAGACACACAGAAGACAATGCTGTGTGTTGACAGGAGGCAGAGATTGGAGTGATGTCTCTATAAGCCAAAAAATGCCAAGGACCACCAGCAACCACCAGAAACCAGAGGCAAAACGAACAATAGGATCACCCTATAGTCTTTAGAGAAGATGGTCCTTCTGACACCTTGACTTAAGACTTTTAGCCTCCAGAACTCTGAGAAAATGTATTTCTATTGTTATAAGCCACCCAGTTTGTGATATGTCAGCTCTAGGAAGCAGTTTCCCCCTTACTTTCTGGGGCAAACAGACCCTCGCCCTCACTCAGGGTTGAAAGTGTCTCTTGACCCTGAGCACATCCACTCTGGGCAGTTCTTCACATGGTTCACACACTGTGGTCCCTGCCTCTGAGTCCCAGCTCTGTCCACGGGACCTCAGTGCAGCTCATGGCTTTGCCCATGCGTTGTTGGCCTTACAAGCCACTACATTCCCAAAACTGGTCAATTACTTGTACTTGCTGTTTCAGGTACATGGACTGGCCCATCTGCACTTCCTTATTTCCCCATTGCTCTTGGCACAGACACTTGGTGCCTTAGCACAACTGAATTTAGTATGTGCTGAGCATCTCATTTGACCAGTGTTTTAGAGAATCACATTGTCTATATGAGGATCCCCAGTTCCCTCCCGTTTTTTACTTGAGTCATCTTAGGCAATTGTGGGAAAAATCATATTTTTGTGAACATTTTTTCAGTATATACAGTTCTGAAGGAGAGAAAAATGCTTTGTGTATTCTCCACATCAATCCCAAAAGTGATCAGGTGATACTAGTTTTCCTGTAGCCCAGTAATTTATTTAGGACCCATACCACTTCCACAGTGCATTAGGTCAGGTGTTAGTTGTCTGTTATTTACTTGGAAATGTCTTAATTCTCCTGAAGTCTGGCATTAAGTCAATGCCAGGGTAGACCAGTTAGCTCTTTGTAGTTACTATTTCTGAGCTGAGTTAAACAAAGCCAATATTCTGTGCAGCAGTGATGGAGGGTAATTAATCACTTTATTTATCCATATGTGTAAATGAAATCATGCCATTTTTAAGCAGCCAATAAACATTTGGTGTCAGCATGGAATAAATGGATTAAGTGGAAGGAAACTAATGTTTACCCAATGCAGCTTTTTATTATGGCCACCCAATAAGGTTCATATGTATAATTCTGTCTCAGAAAAGAAATCTGAAACTCACAGGGCGTTTAAAAATCTTACTCAAAGGGCACCTGGGTGGCTTAGTGGGGTGAGTTTCCAACTTGGGCTCAGGTCATGATCTCATGGTTTGTGAGTTTGAGCCCGGCATCGGGCTCTCTGTCCCCCTCTCTCTTTGCCCCTTCCCCATTTTTGTGCTCTTTCTTTCTCTCTCTCAAAAATAAATAAACATTATAAACAGTCTTACTCAAGTTATTTCTTATGCTGTTGAGAAATAACAGATCGAATTTGAACCTGATTTTATGTGATTTCAAATGAAAAATATTTCCTCGGGAGTAAAGTTTTCTCATTGTATAGAGTGTCGGTAAATGTCTTGTTTGGTTTAGTTTGTCTTGGAGTTAGCACTATATAATTTAAGTGCAAATGTCAAGACAAGTAACAAAATACAGAGACAAATAGAAAAGAAAATAAAGATATAAATTTGGAAGAGCATTTTTAACTAGAAAAATTTAATTAACTCTACGTGTTCTTATATTAGGAAACACATACACGTATATTTGGAGACCAGAGTCAAAGTCTGGATTTGTTTCATTTATTTATTTTTTTGGTGTTTATTTTTGAGAGAGAGAGCGAGCAGAGTGTTTATTCTTTATTTACTTTTTTAGTGTTTATTTCTGAGAGAGAGAGTGAGAGAGAGAGCGAGCATGAGTGGGGGAGGGGCAGAGAGAGAGGGAGACACAGAATCCGAAGCAGGCTCCAGGCTCCGAGCTGTCCGCACAGAGCTCAATGCTGGACTCGAACCCACAAACCACGAGATCATGACCTCAACTGACGTCGTACGCCTAACCAGCTGAGCCACCCAGGCGCCCCTGGATTTGTTTTAAAACAAAAGTGGCCTTCTTTGTACACCAATGCCATAGTACTGGTGTATTTTCACTGGGTCACATCAATGACTTTTCCTCAAGTGTACTTGTGGTAAAATGTGGATATAAGCCAATTTACTCTTTGGGTGTATATGTCAGTTGTATATTGTGATTGCAGCCCCATAAGATTGAATGTATTACCCCCTCACTATCATGCTGATTCTTCTTTTAAGCTTCATAAACAATTTAAGTTCAAAGCCGGAACACAGCACATCTGAATTTACTCTATATTTGCCTCTTGGGCACTGAGAAAGCCTGCCGCAGAGAAAACACATTTCCCAAAACCTCTTAGTGTACCCACAGTAAGGAAATCTTTGAGTTTCTTCAAACTCACTCTTCCTTCTTGTACAGAGGCTGAATGAATAATTTTTTTAGCTGTTGCATCACGTTTCCGGTCAGTGTCTTAGCACAGCTGATTTTCTGTGCTTATTTGTCCCATGTTGAGTTAGTTGTGTTTTCATGGTATTGAACCACTAAGCCAAATCTTCAACAAACTAATTAGGTAACTCTTTTCTGTATGCACAAGGAATTCTAATTTGTCAATCCATGTGGTATATACCTATATCCATATCTATATGCTTTTTACAAAAAAATGAATTAGAGAAAAAATATCAACACCTAGACTTTTTAATAACATATACACGTTCTGTTTGTACCTTGTAAGTAACAGGACTGGTTGGTACCTGAATGAAATGCATCTGTTGGGTAGATATGTAGTAGTACCTTTTTCATGTTTTTTTTCTTGGAAGATCTAGTGGAGTATTGCATGGATGTCTTTTCATTAAAATAAAGAAAAATTAAGCTATTGTTAAATGAAAGAGGAGATTGATGGAGTTTTTACATTCTCGTAAAATCTAGATTCAAATTTGAGCTACTTGTATGTCATTGTAAAACCATAAAAAATTAAACGGTGAATAGTTCTGTGTCAAATGTTCACCTATAAGCATTATTATAAAGAAGGGAACAATAAGCTGTGGAAAAATCTAGTTACTCTCCTGGTAAATTAAGCTGAATTTGATCAGAACAAAACAAAATAAGCCAATTACATATAAACATGCAGAGTTTTAATATTTGGGAGAATTGCTTTTGTAGTTCTCTTGAGGAAAATAGGGATAGCAAAAAATAGATTTATTGTGTACTGTATAAAGGGCAGAGTCTTTTTTTCAACATTCTAATCTCTTTGAACTTAATGTATATATAATTTATTGTTCCTATATATTCATATATCTATGAAATTAGGAAGTTGATTTATTGAGAATGTCCAGTTTGTATTTAACCCTGTAATTAAATCTTAATGTTAAATTCAGATTTTTTTTAAGAAGCCCTATAGGAGTGATACTTGAACTATTGTCAAACTAACTATAAACACTGATTTTTGGAAAAGAATTGATAAAATGAATCAAGAACGCAAAAATAGTTTTATTGTTTGTCTCCACAATGCCACTTCTAGAAATCTGTTCAAAGAAAACAATCAAAATTTTATAAAGATATTCATTAACACAATACGTGTATATCCATTCACACATGTACAATGATAATATCCGTAACACTTATTAAAATAAATATATAACCAAAATAAATTGGAAATAAACTAAATGGTCAATAATAAGGTACGTATACAAAGTACATCCATATGGCTTCGTATGTACCCATTATCAATTATTTCTTCGGGGAATAAAGACCGTAAGAAATGCTGACAAATCAGTGGCAAGTAAAAAAAGTAGTATGATTTTAATTTTTAAAAATATAAAATAAAAAGTATACGTCAATAGAAAATAGTGGAAGGAAACGCAGTGAAATGTTCCCAGTGATTGTCTCCGACTTACAGGATTAAAAGTGATTTGATTTGGGGGCACCTGGGTGGCTCAGTCAGTCGAGCGTCCAACTCTTGATTTCAGGTCAGGTCATGATCTCGCAGTTCGTGAGATTGAGCCCCGCGTCGGGCTCCGTGCTGACAGTGCAGAGCCTGCTTGGGATTCTCTCTCTCCTCCCTCTGCCTCTCCCCTGCTTGCTCGCTCTCTGTCTCTCTCAAAATAAATAAGTAAACTTTTTTTAAAAAGTGATTTTATTTTATTTTTGACCTTTACTGAATGTCTAAATTTTTACCATACATATGTAGTACTTTTATTTAAAAAAAAAAAAGAAAAAATCTTAAGAAGTAATCCAAAAAACCTGGATTAGGAGGCACATAAAAGAATGTCATCCCTGACAAGTTTGGGAAGAAACTAGATTAGAAATCCGCACGGGCCTATTTGCTACTGCAATTTTTATGTCAGATATTTAAAGATTAAAAAAAGCGTAAGGTAATTAGGGCCAAGAATTATGCTAATGGAAGCACATATTGGATAAAATATCTTGTTAATATTCACATTAACTGATGATTAAGGGAGAAGACAGTTTGACTGATGTACTTTCCTCCAGACATGGTAATGGAGCTGAGATATTGCCCAAAACATCCCCCACTTCAGTTAGAAACGACTCCCATCCCTCGTTGGAGATTTGAACAATTTTCCTTTTTTTTTCCACTGTAAATATAATGAGTTCACTAATAAAATGGCTTGATCTGTGGTTTTTACATATGTATCAGCTCTGCTCTATGCAACTGGAAGTATACATTGCAAGATTATGCATAGTTGTAAGAAAAATTCATAAATGTTTCTAGTTTATTCGTTATTAATGCTGTGACAGATTTCAGTAACAAAATTAATTACCAGACATGATCCTAATGTAGTATTATTTTAAATTTGCCTCAAAGCAAAACAGTCATCCTTAAAAAAAAAAAACTCAGTGTAATTATAATACATTATGTTTTCAGCTCTTTAGATGAATAAAAACATGTTCTTCTGAATCCAATGTCAGTGTTTCTGACAACTGTAGATATTTTGTGTAAAATTTGTATATTTTCATGTACAGCAATCATTGACAAATATATATTCTCCTTTACATGATTATACTCACATTATATTTGTTTGCATATGAATTTGCTCAGCATATAAATCTAAAATATAGCTTGGCAAGTTTGTAGATAATAGAGCTTCAAGAATAACTTTATCCATACTATCTGGAAGTTAAATTTTAATTTCTGGAGGGAATTTGTTTGTGCATATTTTCCTAAGATGTACTTACTTTATCATAAATATGTAAAAGTATACATATTGACCCTCTTACATCATTCTAGCATTGTTTAATACATTTTGTAATACTGGTATTGTGAGCATTTCCAAATAGTAGTTGCAAATCAAAATACACTTTAGTGTTTGCAATTTCTGATTATAAGGCTAGATTATTTCTCAGTATTTCTCATTTAGGAATCCCCAACAGTAAACATGTTCTTATCCTATAATTGTGCATAAGAATTTGGAAGAACGTTTTATTTGCCCAGAGCTTTTCATAGGAATCCCAACATTCTGAAGGTAAATTGCCTGGCTTATCAAATAGTTTTTAAAACCTATGCACTAGGATCATAACATGCCAGATGACTAAGAAAGTAGAAATTGAGCTTGAGGAGAATAAAAATCCACATAATTTCTTTTTAAGTTTTAGATAAGATGCAACGTTGTTTGCAGAGAATTTTGATGCAGTGAACAAAGCTTCTCTACCCACTAGAATAGTTGCAAAGTCACTATTAGTATGCGTTAAATTAACGAGAGAGTGGGGAGCATCGGTGGCTCAGTCGGTTGAGTGACCAACTTTGGCTCAGGTCATGATCTCACCGTTTGTGGGTTCGAGCCCCGCGTCGGGCTTTGTGCTCGTAGCTCGGAGCATGGAGCCTGCTTCAGATTCTGTGTTTCCCTCTCTCTCTGCCCCTCCCCTGCTCATGCTCTCTCTCTGTCTCAAGAATAAATAAACATTAAAAAATAACAATAACAACAGTAAGTAAAATCAATGAGAGAATATGTAGAAATGAAGGGGGGTATATTAGATTGAGCAGATAATCATCTAAGTAATATTTTTACCTGAATATTAACAGGGGAGTCTTTGAATTTATGGTTTACCAAGAACAGTATGGTTTCTGACAGTGGTCCCGGCATAACCGTTGGTAGATTTTCCCTCTCAAAAAAACTGTCCCAGTTTGGACTAGAAGTCAAACTATTCATGGGAAGTTATTCACTTTCATTTATCCCCTCTTCTCCCATGGAGCCTACTAACAAGAGCTTAAAGAAATCAAAGGGAACAACTATTTGATTTCTTTTTGGCTAGTGAGGGTGCCACAGAGCTTCTGGCTAACTCACGGACAGAAGACCCTCTTTGCAGCTATCATAGTCTATGGAGACCCTACCACCGCCATCCCCAAGGAGTCAGTCCTCTGTGCAGTGATTTGATACCCGTTGAAGTCTACTGAACGGTGACCAGGATAAACATTGTAGGGCTTCACTTGGAGGTTCCACAGCAAGAAAATATGGGGCCGCTCACAGAAACCTGAAGACTCTGTGCCTTGCTTCTCGGACTTGGCTGGCGCAGGCATTGAGACCTAATATGGAGCCCATTGCTTTTCCCGCCAGGTCAGTTCCGTGTGTGGAAAAGGCCTGTCCGCCGCTAGCTGTAGAGACATGCTAATCATGGTGCTGTGATGAACATCTCAAAATCAACACTAGATATTCCACTTGAAGCTATTCTAAGTCATTGACCATGTGTAACTTTTAGGTGTAATCACTTGTCAGCAGCTTTTCCTCTGGGGAAAGGAATAAAGAATAAAGAGAAGAATTACATGTCGATTAGACTTTCATAAAAGAGCCCTATCCCTTAAGCAGGACCATGTGCAGTATCTCTTATCCAGTTAAAATTGAAGCATGTCTTTTGGAAAGAACTAAGTCATGTTTTACTAGACATTGATTAGATCATCAGATCTCAACTGGGCTGTGTAGGAAGGACGTCATGATAATGCAAAGAAATCATTCATCTTGTATGTGAGACTACCCAAACATTCTCCCTTTGCAAACTATAGATCACTAAGATTAACTATTGTGTTCATTCTTGGAAGTTTCCTTCTTACACTCTTTCAACCATATAACTGAGAGTCCTTTATCAAGCGTGATTGTGAAATTAGGTACACATTTTTAACATAGGACCACATTTTTTTCTCAACACCGTGTGTAGGTTCATATATGAACACTTGGAAACTCCCTAACTCCTCCTGGAACCTTTCCCAGGCGGCACACCCTATCCACCCATGTCGATTTTGTATTCCCACTGATGCCTCCTTGTATGTTCACCCCTGAATAGCCAGTCTCCAAAAGAGTACCTGGTATGTTGTGGACATTCATACATTTTATTGATTGGATGAATGAATGAATGAATGAATGAATGAAATGAAAACAAAAATATAATTACAACTATTGTTGTAGTTGTATATTCTCGATGTGATTGCCTTTACCAGACCAAGAGAACCATCTCTGAAGATGAAGACTCCATTCTCCCAGTTGTGCATATTCCCTACAGTCTACCTGTGGGAAGCTGGCTATTTTTTTGTGCCTTTGAGATCCTCTTAATGTTCCTCATTTGCATCAGTTATGGCGGGACTATGGGGTCTTCCCCGTGTTGTCACACACACGGCACACACACGCACACCCTGAGATCGTGGGATTGAGACACTGCAGAAGAGCCTGTACTGAACCTGCAGGGAGCCTCACAGGTGCTGTGTTGGAGATCTGGTACCTTTGACAAGGCTAAGCCTGAGATACTTGTGTGAAGGTGTTTGTGGGACATTCTTCCCACCATCTTCTTTAATCAGGCCATCCTATTACTCAGAAACCTCCAATGGCGCCCAAGTTTTTCCAGAAAAAAAAAAGCCAAATATTAGCCCTTGGGGTCATTCACAAGCTGGCTCCAGCTTATCACCCGGGACCATCTCCTACTACACCCCCTCTTTTCCTTCTCGAAGGTACCTCCTTTGCTCCTGACTTACCAGGATATTGCCTTTGCTCCATAACCACCCTTTGGGTTCACACTCATGTCTTTATTTACTCTCAGTCTCTCTCTTCCCACACTGCACCCAACCCAGCTGTGGTCACCCTCCCTCTATTTGTTTATCAGAGATCCTCCTCAGCCCGTGCACTGTGGCTCCCACACCACCTCTCCTTTGGTATTTCCATGGTTTCCTCCTTCACATGCAACGGTTCCCAATTCTGTGCTTCTGATGCCCCATGTCTTAGACCGGGTGCCCACCGCAAGCCTGTCCTCACCACTGAATCCAGTGCACCTTGAGGCCAGGACCGCTGGCTGTCCACTCCTCTCCCAGTGCCTCGCACAGTGGTGGGTGAGGATTGGGTACATTGAAATGGGGCCAGATGATCATGCATCTGTTGAGTCCGCTTGATTTCTTCCACAGAAAATGAGAATTGCTGTCATGTGTACACAGGTCTTCTGAAACTCAAGAGTTCAATAAAACAAACATAAGGAAGCAGTTTAGTTGGCTCAGTCTTAGAATGGCTAAAAGACATGACAGTTGAGTAAATTTTGCTCATTCACACACTGGCAAGTGCATCGTTGGGTTTCTAGAGTGCTTCGGTGTTTCCAGTTGGTACTCCAGAACATTTCTTACAAAGTGATGGGTTTGTTTCAAGATATAAGGAAGATATATGGCTCAGGTGGGATGTAGTTGCTAGCCCATATTTTTAGATATCCATCATTTCCATCTGTGGGTTGACATTTGAAGACATGACTAATGAAGTAAAATAAAATGTTATGTCAATTAATTGAGGCGTCATAGTTACTTAACTTCTATTGCTTTTATCTTTCAATGTTTAAGGGACT
The DNA here is from genome assembly GCF_016509475.1 of Prionailurus bengalensis. Lineage (NCBI taxonomy): Eukaryota > Metazoa > Chordata > Mammalia > Carnivora > Felidae > Prionailurus > Prionailurus bengalensis. The sequence continues at coordinate 231,712,197 of NC_057343.1, forward strand.
CAACACCGGGATACTAAAAGAGCTTAAAAGCCATCTATGTCATTTGTGTCATTTGGAAAGTGTCCACAAAAAATAATGGGTGAGATTTTGCTAAATTCCATTTTCTAAATAAAATAGCTTATATTTTAACCTTTGACCTGAGGTAAAGAGACAGATGGTTTACAAATGTTTCATTCCTTTTTATAAACTAATCTAACCTAAGGAAAATTGAATGAACACTTTTGGCGACAGACTGACCATTGCAGTCTGCTGAATTCTAGATAAAGAAAAAGTAGATGGGGCACCTGGGTGTGGCTCAGTCAGTCAGGCATCCGACTTTAGCTCAGGTCATGATCTCGCGGTTCATGAGTTCGAGCCCCACATCGGGCTCTGTGCTGACAGCTCAGAGCCTGGAGCCTCCTTCAGATTCTGTGTCTCCCTCCCTCTCTGCCCCTCCCCATTCTCCCTCTCTCTCTCTCTCTCAATCTCTCTCTCAAAAATAAACATTAAATTTTTTTAAAAGTCCTGTAAAAACCTTTTCAGCTTATAGAACTGTCCCTCAAGATATTTGAATTACAAGACTTGAAAAAATAAGGTTGACCTACTAGCTGATCTGAAACTAATGTTCACGCTGTAAATACTGTAGAATCTGTGGTGTGGGGTTGCCCACAAATTCAATTATGGTGACTCTTCAAATAGATCAGGAGTTGGCAAACTACATCCTGAGGGCCAAATCTGGCCCGCTACCTGTTTTTGTAAATAAAGTTTTATGGGAACCTAGCCAGGCCTCCTGGTTCAGGTGTTGTGTACAAATGCTCCTGTACTATACCACAGGCAAGTAACTGCCAGAGAGACCTTATTGCCCACAGAGTCTAAAACGCCTGCCCTTTCCAGGTGCTTGAAAAAACTTTGCCAACACCTAAATAGAAGATCAACCAAAATAGACATCCTTCCCATGGCACTGAAAAGCTCAGCTATTTCTGCAGCAAAATAAATATTTGATTTTAGATTAGAATTGGATAAAGGCAATCTCAAGCATGTTGCCATTTATTGGTTGTGTATATGTTGCACTTGAACATGCTGTATTTTCTATACAGGTGTCCAGTTAGAGTGGGTTATATACTCTCCTTATTTGGGAGAATGTGCTTTTTCCTTCTGCGTGTATAGACGACAATTCTGAGCGAGGAATACGAAATGCATTCTTTTCCCAATTGCTAGTGTTCTGGGTAATTCTTTTCTAGCATTTAATGATGAAAAAAAAAGGAGAAAAGTTGAAAGAATTTTACAGTGACTACCCATATGCCCACCACCTGCCTCCTACCACTAACAGTTTAATATACTTGATTAATCACATATGTATTCATCTATGTGTCATCCAGTCGAATGCGATTTGTTATATAACAAATACTGTTTGTTACGTAACTAATGTTATTTGTTGGTGCATTTCAAAGAAAAATCGCAAACATCAGTACACCACACTCCCAAATACTTCAGCGTGCGTATCAATAACTAGAGTCTAGTATTTAATTCCAGTTCCTGTTTTTCTCTTTGAAGTGCAGCTTACGTACAAGGAAATGCACAAATCTTAAGTGCACCATTCAGCTAGCTTTAGTAAATGAACAAAAGGGAGTAACACAAACCTCCATCGACATAGATGCATTTCCAGTCGCCCCAGTAAACTAAGCCATTACCCTTCCCAGCAAACTTCAATCCCACTCTCTCACAGGCAACCACCGCCATTTCCTACCATAAACCGGTTTTGCCTGCTTGAGAATTCCATATGAAATGGAACCAAGAGTATGTGTTATTTGCTGTCTTTTTTCATTGAACAAAAAGCTTTTGAATTCATCACACTGATGACACAAATAGTGCTTTTAATTCACTGCGTGGCACGATTACAGCACAGATTACAAACCCATTCCATTGGTGCGCATTTGGGGCTATTATAAATTAAGCAGCTGAGAACATTCTTGTACAAGTGTTTTAGCATATGTATGTTTTGTATTTGTGGGAAAGATACCTAGGATTAAATTCACTGGATCATTGAGTAGGTGTACATTTTGTTTTGTAAGAAGCTGTCTGACCTTTCCTCATCGTGGTTGTACAATTTGACACTTCTACAACAACATATCGGGGTTTCTGTTGCTTCACAGCCTTGCTGATATTGGGTAGTGTCATTATTTTTAAAATAGCCATTCAAGTGGCTATGAAGCAGTGTCTCATTTTGGTTTTAATTTACATTTCCCTGATGAGCAATGATATTGAGCACTTTTTGTTGTTTTACTGTAGTTAATTTTAACATAGTCTTAAAATAAAACTCCCATGAAAAACCTGATGTGGAAAAAATGCACACTTTCCATTTGTTTTGTAGCAGTTTCTTCCCCATAAAATTTCATGACGTGACTGATGTCAACCCCCTTCTTTCAGAGTCACCAAAGATATCAAGATATCCGCTGTTGCAAAACACACACATATGCACACAATTACAGTAATAAGTCCAAAGCAAGGTGCCCCTGCAGTAAATGCTGATTTCTTTGTTTGTTTGTTGATTGGTTTCTGGCTTAGGGGTTTTTTGTTGTTGTTGTTGTTTGCCTATCATTTTATTTAGCTTATTCTCTCATGCTGTCTCCTTGGGATAGATCCCAAATATCACGGTTCCACTTAAATTGCACTCCCCACCCACATCCCTCCATTTCACCACCTCCACAGCAAGGGAAGAATTATTTCTCAGGCTGAATTACATTCTGCGGAGCTTAGCTATAGTATTGTCTAGAAATGTTTAGCTGACTTAAATAAGTTATTGATTTTTATTTTTCTTTCATCTTTAGCACCTATTAGAAACCTGTCATGTCAGTATGCCCATGGGATTCTCCTCCATACTCCCATTGAGTTTTCTCCTATCATTTCTTGCAAGATCAAGGTCATACCACGTTTCCACCCAGATATCTTCCTTGGTGAAGTTCACTTCATTTTTTTTTTACAAAGTCTATGCTATCATATGCCCAGTTTATGCTAACTTGCCATACTTTCTTTGTTACCTACTATTAATCCATAGTTTTATATGCCATTTCCCTTGCAAACTGTACTTTTTTTCCCGAAGGTAACAGGCCCTAAACATCTTACTTATTTTTAAATCTCAACTCCAGGAACTCATTGGTTGGAGTAAAGCTGGTGTGTATTCACTTTAATTCATTGAAGAATTCAATAAAATAAAAGATTAATTCCTTCAGGATACAACAAAGCAAGTAGTTAAATGTTTAACCTTGGGTTTAAGTATCTCTGTGTTCAAAACAAAATGCAGAAATACATTATGCCTTGTAAATTTAAGAGTTAATCATTAGATTCATTTCCTTTACTACCGTTGACTGCCAAGGAGTTTTCTGTGCTATGAGCATTGTTTGGGTTATCCAGAACCTTTCTCAAACCAGCCTAACGCTCAGTGGCTTTAACATTAAGTACATTTTACTTGCTACAGATCAAGAATGGAGGCAGGGTTCATGTGGTTCTTCATTGCATGCAGGGGTTATCCCCTCTACCAGCTAGGCTCAGAAGGAAGGTTCAAGAAGTCTTCACCCCTGTGTCTGCCTCTGTGCTCCTCCATGTGGCCCCCATTCTCTGCATATGACTAGCTTTGGCTTCCACATAGCAGGGTTGTCACCAAGTAGTCAAACTTCTTATACAGAGGCTGACCTCCAGAAGGAATATTCTATCATGCAGGAATGGAGAGGTCTTAAGACCCAGCCTCGAGAAGTTTCAGAGTCACAGAGCATCACTTTTGCTGCATTTTAATGATCTAAGCAGGTCATGGCGAGTCCAGAATCAAGGGAAGGGATGGAAAGAGACCTCCCTTCTCAGTGAATGATGTGGTGGGAATTTGTGGCTAACTGTGATCTATCACATGCATTCCTGACATAAGCCTATCTAGTTTAACTTGCTAGGCTTGTTTAATGAGGACTAGCAGCCGCATTGCAGGGTATTAGTCCCAGAGCTAAGGGCTCGCCCTCGCTGTGGATTTACAGTGGTTTTAGGTGAGTTCCCCTCCAGGAGCTCTTTGTCGTTTTTAACCTCTGCTTGCAAAGCACAGGCTTGGAGGAGGCAAGCATCACAGCACCTTCCAATGAAAGAGGGCTTAAGAAAAGAAGAAACGCCATAAAAATCCTCTCCTAAATGCCATAACCTCCGGGAAGAAAAACTGCTAATACTATTTCATGTTATCTAAAGGCATTTCCACTGACCAATCCTCAATAGGTAGTGTATTTGTACTATTATTTTTTCAAGTAGTGATGATACCTCTCAAGGACACTGGCACATCAGACTGCTCAATCCCAGTGAACTACAGCCCAGATGTGATAACATGACAAAATGGAGTTCTTCACTGAATCTGTGACAAGGAGAAAAAAGTATGACCCCTATGCTTGCTTTTATTTTATTTTATTTTATTTTATTTTATTTTATTATTTTATTTCATTTTATTTCATTTTATTTCATTTCATTTCATTTCATGTCATTTCATTTTATCCTATGCTCTTCTATTTTATTCTCTTCTATTTTATTTTTCTCATTTAATCTTTTTATTTTTTTATTTAAATTTCAGTTCGTTAACATACGGTGCTAGATTAGTTTCAGGCATATAACTTAGTGATTCGGGACTTCCATACTTCACCCAGTGCTCTTCCAGACAAATACCCGCCTTCATTCCCATCACCTGTTTAAGCCAACCCCTCCCCCACCTCCCCACTGGTAACCATCAATTTGACCTCTGTAATTAAGAGTCTGTTTCTTGATTTGTCTCTAAAAATGTGTTCCCCTTGGCTTGTTTGTTTTGTTTCTTAAATTCCACATCTGAGTGAAATCATACATCACTTGTCTTTCTCTGACTGACTTATTTCACTTAGCATAATATTCTCTAGCTCCATCCACGTCGTTGCAAACGCCAGGATTTCATTCTAAAATTCACATTTTCCTATGTTATCCGTAAGGTAAAATACTGGCATTTCTGTTGTCTACTCTCTGACACAAAATACTGTCTTAACTTCCAAATTAGGACAAAAAGAAAGTTGTTGCTGTCAGTGGTGATGGGGGCGTGGGAGGTGTGTGTGTTTGTCCAGTGACTCTGGGTAAAGTGACATTTTAGACAACAATCAAGTCATTTCTCAGGATAGTGCATTAATTACATACAATTCTAATTTTGAGGGAATTTGATTTTTTGGTATTTTCTTATATTTTGAAGGTCAAAAAAGAAGAAAGGGAGTGTGATTTTTTATTCTCGTTTTGACTTTCAGCCTGTTTGAAAAAAAAAATTAAACCACCCGTACTTACATTATACTATTATTTTTTAACTATTTACACAATAAAACAGGAGAATATGTCTTCCCTGACTCTAGCAGAATCAGTTTATTATATTTTATACTGTGTTCCAACATTTTACTTCTTTTTGTATTTTCTTATATTAACTCATAATAGAAAAAAAAAGTCACTTTACATTCCAGTAGTGAAAATACCAACTACAAATAAAAGAAAACAAAACTAACTATAAATAAAAGAAACTACAAATAAAAGAAAACAAAAATTACATTCGTTTCTCTGGTTATTTCATTCTGGATAGCGGGGGTAAGTGGAGAGAATCTCTAGTCCTGTTAGGGTATCATTTTCCCCTATGCTGATAATGACCTGCACTTTGAAGGGAGTGATAACCCATTTTCTGGATTCCTGTCATTTCACTTCTGTAATGCTCTTGGAATCCATACAAAATGTCAAGGTCTAGTTTCTGTGTTTCCTATGAGAAGGGCTCATTAGAGTAATTCATCAGGGGCTTGTATGACTTAGAAATGGGTCCAATAAGGACTAAACCAACACCACCAACTGATTTCATTTAGACCATTAAGCACATTAGGTGATGAAGATTTTGTCAGTTCCTCTCTAGCCAGATTAAACCAACAAATTAAAAATGAAGGATGTCCTCACTGCCTGTGAATTTCCTGAGCTTCTTCATCAAGGCTCCCTCTGGAGTCCTCATATGCCCTATTGCCTTAAACCAACATGTAGGCATCAGAAGTCGAACAGGGACATGCTAATGACAACTGCCCCTGATGAGTTCTGATTTATCTGTGTATAATTGTCCCAATTAGAAATCACTAGGAGCACATCATAGAACATTTATAAGTGAAAACAGTGTTTCATTTCATAGGAAGCTTGAGTGAGTGAAATATGATAATGGGATTAATTAAGAAGAGGAAAATTAGTTTGTTCAAATCTATAGGATGAACAGAATTTAACAATTAAAAAAAAAAGATTATTATATAGTGGCCTAAGATGTAGTGCTACTTGAAAAGGACAGATTTTCCATAGGGATGTCAACATCGCCCTCACTCCTACCCCCACAGAGAAATAATCTTGCCCACTCTGGACTTCTCTTGAATCAAGATATATACTGAGCTTAAGGAAAAAAAATGGTAATTTCTAAATTTTGGTGTATAAAAACATAAAGCTTCGTTGTTTTTATAAAAAGACTTGTCATGGTGCACCATGAAAAAATATGTGCTTTGATCATTTCATCTATAGGGTAACTGATAGCTTAGCAGATTAGTGAACGTTTTTATTCCAATTGGGGTTGTACAAATCAAAACACTCACTCAGTGGGTGACTGACTTATTCCACTGATGTTTTATGATAGAAGTATAGTAAAAGAGTGTAGTCCCTTTTCGTCACGATGCAACTCTGAAGAAGAGAAAATTCAGTGAAACAAGAGGACACTCCGAATATGAAGTTGAAAGTCCTGACTTGTACTAACTGTGCTGATCATCATTCATGAACAAATGTGTAGTGAATACCAGGCAAAGAGCTTTATGCTGAGGAATACAGAGATGAATACTGTTTGGTTTCTTGTCCTCAAAGAGGTCATCATCTAGCAAAGTATTAAAGACAAGTCATTGTGGTGTGTTTTGACAAGTGATAAGGCTGCTCTGGGCTCTCAGATGATGCAGAGCCTCAATCAGCCGGGACATCTAAAGCGGGTGGCTGAGGCTGGGTCCTCAAAGTGGGTTAAGGAGGTCCTTATAGACCAAGAAGATTCTGGAGAGGAACCTGGGTGTGATTTCACAGGCAGTGGGAAACCACTGAAAGCTTTTGAACTACTGGTTTCCATGATCAGCTTTCTGCTTTAGGATGTTGACTTCAGTGACATGGTGGGTAATTGATAGGAAGAAGAAAAGACTGCAGGCAGAGGAGAGAAGCAGTTGGGTGGAGTGAATTGGAGGAGAGACAGGGAAGGATTGGTTGATACTCTGTGCCTAGGACCTTAATGTCTATTTTCATTTAATCTCCACAATCTCAATCTGTGGTAACTCATGTTTAGAGCCGGTTATATAATCTGCAACACTCAAGTTCAAGATGAAAATATGGAGTTTGTTGTTTAAAAACCAGGGACTGGAATGCCATTAAAGGTACTAAAAAGATACTAAAGCTTTTTCCTAACACATACACTCACGAGCATGCTCTCTCTCTCTCTCTCTCCTTGTCATGATGTTTTTGTATTTACTATTTAATGTTCTTCTAAATAAAGAAATTAAAATTTTAAACTATTAGCATGAATTTTACCATTTATCTTTGTATTGTGCTTGCCAGATTTAAATGCAAATATAGGAGCGCTTAATTTATATGTTAAATTACTGAAATGATACAATTCATATTTCAGAGCCCATACACGCATACATATTTTGTTCTTGGAAGATCAGAGGAAACACTGTGCAATTTACCTCAACCATTTTTATTTCACTTCTCAATATGCACATATTCTACCAACATTCTCTTACTAAAGAGTAAGGAAGCACTGAATGGAAATGGAACTGGGGGCACCTGGGTGGTTCAGCCATTAAGCATCCAACACTTGATTTCAGCTCAAGTCACGATCAGTTCATGAGATCGAGCCCCATGTCGGGCTCCGAGCTGATAATGCAGAGCCTGCTCGGGATTCTCTCTCTATTTCTCCCTCTCTCTCTGCCCACCCCCTCCCCTGACATGCTTGCTCTCTCTCTCTCTCTCAAAATAAATAAATAACATTTTTAAAAAAAGAAATAGAACAGTGGATTGTCATATCTTTTCCTTTCCTTCTAGGTCATCATGTTCAGCATAAGTAGTTGGCAGACACAGGAGAGTAACATGAGTAAGAAAGAATATGATAGGGTGCCTTGATTGCTCGTGGTTCTTAGAACATCATTGCCTTCTTTCAAAGCAAGTTCTGGTTCAAAGGGTAAGCATGGCCTTTTGGGGGGCAGTCAGCAAGCACTCCTGCTTACTCAGTCATAAACATAACATGTTTACCTGGTACTCGCCTTGAGTCTTGCTCAGCTCCCACAACACATCATGGCTCCAACAGGGCACTGCACGCATTCTGTGAATGAGGCAGGACAGAACAGAATTACACATACATTGTGCATATGCACATCCTCATGCCTATGCTCCAGTGTCTTGTTGGATTCCACTTGCAAAACACAAGTTCAAAGATAGGGGGCCCTCTGAGTGTAACACAGTTGTAATTTGAGACAACTGCAAGGTTTCTAGCCCATGGAGCCCACCCTGGTAGTATTATCTCAGTACCCAGGAGGAGACTGAGGTTCCAGAAGGATGCGACTTTGCATGTTCCCCTCGGGCTGTGGGGCATTGGTGGTGGGAACTAAAAAGAATGGTGTGGCAGGCTTTATTCAAGGGGGGCCTTGAATACAGTGGGGTTTTTCAGTGAAGGAGAAAGATTGGGCCCGACTCCAAATATTACAAGGAAAAACGGGAATTTAAAGCCAAGGACCAGGGTGGGGGTCAATGGATGGGAAGTTACTCAGAGGAACCATCAAGAGTAAGGATGGGGGGTGCACCTAGGTGGCTCAGTGGATTGAGCATCTGACTCTTGATTTCAGCTCAGATCATGATCTCATGTTCATGAGATCAAGCCTGGCGTTGGCCTCTGCCCTGACAGCACAGAACCTGCTTGAGATTCTCTTTCTCCCTCTCTCTCTGCTCTCTCTCCCCCTCTCTCTCTCAAATAAATAAACTTAAAAAAAAAAAAAAGGAGTAAGGAGGGGTGGTGGGATTCTGGCTAAACTGACCTACCAAGATTCATGCTAAAGACCAGGAAGGTGAGCAGACGTCACCTGGGGGATGATAGAGGATGAAGAACCCAATGAGATATGCAGGGTCCTCAGACATCAAGTGGGGGGGATTCTAGCTACCCTGGCTCAGAAGGATCCTTGTTAGAACTAGACTCTGCCAGGAAGGTCATGAGAGCCCAAGATTGGGCCTCGTCAAAAAAAGAGCTCGCAGGAGCCTAGCCAAAGTTTGATCAAGGAGAGAACCTTGTGGATGGGAAGTTAACACCTACCCTTCAGTCACTGAGCTCTTTATAGCACCAGGGAAGAGAACACAAAAAGATCCAACAAGGCAATGGCAGGGAGTGGTTTTCGAGGCACATTTCCAGTGCAGAACTGATGGGTAGATGCTAAGGATCCCAAACAATGATTCTGGGAAAGATAAGCTTTCATATCTTAAGAATATTAATAGATATTTCAATTCATGGATTTTAAAATGGTTTTATACATCTGGCAGGCAGTACAGTTGTTTAGTGAGATCTCACATTCAAATCCTCATTCTTTCTTCAAAAGAGGACTCGAGACAAATAAAGGCGCCCTGCGATGGTAAGAGAGGGAGAAGATGGAAAGCCTGATCCAGCTTTTCAGTTTCAAACACCAGATATTAAGGGCTGGCTGGAAAGAAGGCAATTCTTAATGTGGGAATTTTTCCCCACCACAATAAATACGGAAAGCCACGGACAGATGTAACCAAGGCAACCAATTTCCAGGAGTCGGGATAGTGGGTAGGGGGTTGTGGAAGCAGAGTGGCACCAGGGTAGCTCCCCTGTGAATTGGCGGGAGGAGCGGGCGTGTGTCTGCCAGGTGTGAGCCTAACTTGAATAAATATGCTTCCAGAGAGCCAATGAATTGTATCATGGGAGGTCTCTTGGACTCACCTAGAATGCATTAAGACTTGTATTTTGCTCTAGGACTGTAAGCCAAAATACCATTTTTAATTTTCCCCAAAAATATATGGCAATGGAAGTTAATACAGGGGCCTGATGAGCAGGGAGCTTAGATATAATGGATGAATTTTCATTTGGAAGCAGCACTATTCCTTGCATCTGAATGACAGTGGGCAGTATGATTGGTATATTATGCTCCAGGGATAATGCCTTCATTCACAGAACAAAGGAGAAGAGAGCCCAGGGCAGAGTCACTTGAGTTCTACTGAATAAAGAACAAAAAAGATAATCAGAAGTTAGCAGTGGTTTCTTTTTTTATTTCTTCCCTCTCTCTTTGTTCCTTCCTTCCTTTGTCTTTACTCCACTCTTCTCAATGCCTTTTTAATTCTTCTTTAATTATTATATAGAAATAATTAAATAGTATATTGCATATAGAGAAAACAGTTCAGGGGGAGAAAGAAAAGGCATACCAAACCATACCCCACTGTGTTTTAAACTTTTTTTTTAAGTCTATTTGTTTTGAAAGAGAGAGAGAGTGCATGCTTGCAGGGGAGGGGCAGAGAGAGAGGGAGAGAGAGAATCCCAAGCAGGCTCTGTGCTGTCCGTGTAGAGCCTGATGTGAGACTCAGTCTCACTGAGTGTGAGGTCATGACCTGAGCCCAAATTAAAAGTTGGACGTTCAACCAACTGAGCCACCAAGCACTCCTATATTTTAACCTTTTTATTTTGAAATGGTTATAGATTAGTGGGAAGTTACAAAATAAAATACACACAGGCATATCCTATAACTTCTCCCAGTTCCCATCAATGGCAACATCAGTGGTGTCGCCATGTGGTACAGAATCACAACCAGGAAACTGACGTTGGTACAGCGTCGGCGCTGGCTTTCCCCAGTTGTACACGCACTCCTGTGTGTGTGTGTGTGTGTTTAGTTCAGCTCAGTCTTATCAGATAAGTAGCTTTGTGTAACCACCACCACAAGGACATGCAGGATGCCTCCAGCACCATAAGGCCTCGTGCTACCCCTTTATAGTCACACCCACACTCACCCTCCGTCCGGAAGCCCTGGAAACCGCTGATCTATCCTCCAGTTCTATAATTTCGTTATTTCAAGAAGGTTATTTATCTTTTTTTTACTCAGCATAATTCCCTTAAGATCCCTCCAAAACGTCATTTGGGACATATTATCAATAATCCATTTCTTTTTATTGCCACATACCTCCCTTTGGCGTGGATGTATTAGCGTGTTGAATCATTCACCTGTTGCAGAACATTTGGTTGTTTCTAGTTTGGGGCATTTATGAATGAACTATCAACATTTGTGCACCCCTTAAACATTTGAACTGAACCTTCAAATGGTTTTTAAAACCACTACTGATCATAAGGAAGTAAAGACCTATAATGCAATGAGAGTTGTTCACGAACATGACATGATTTCTGCTCCGTAAGGACACTGAAATTGAAATTTATTTTTACAAATCATCTGTTGCTACTCAAAGACAGAAAAACAAAAGATTCAGACCTCTCTTTTCTGTGAAACAGGCAATGGTTATTCGCATAAATTTCCATTAAATATCTAAGAAGTGTTAGCTTCACTTATATTAATGAAATCATTTCACTCTCAGTCAAGTTCAGTACTCAGGGTTTGACATATCTGTAATAGACACACAGTTATGAAGCAAGAACAGATGAAAGCAAAGCAAAGCAGGGAGTTTCAGAGGAACAGAAGAGTGAGGGACACCCCTGAACACGATCTCACACATGAGCCCAAGAAGCTAGGAAAATATAAACTTGACCCCTCCTTTTGTCCAGAGATGTCTCCAAGGTTAAAGTGCTCCCTTCACTGAGCAGACCCTAACAACAGGGATAATTCTGGAAGAATGCAAAAGACTGATACTTGGAACATCTGAGAACCTTCAGATAGGTACCACCTCTGTCAGCAGACAAACCTACTACTCCTCTCCTGCCTGAGAAATCACTTATGAATGATCAGACTGCAAAACACAGTGAGCTCTCTATTCACCCTCAATATTCATGAGTGAAGCCATCAGGCTCACCAAAGATCTAACCCTGAGTTGCAAGGGACCCCAAAGGAGATTATGAATATCATGATGTATAATGCAGGAGTCTACACTTAGCACAGAAACGGCATAAACCACTCAGTTTGTGCTGGTTTGGAAGGCATTTCAAAATATTACAAGATCTCAGAATTAATTCATTAACAGTATCCCTGGTCATCTGCAATTGCAATTTACTACATTCTGATTGATGGAATGCTCACTGACAAAAATATTATGATAACTTTATTGTCTAATGTGGCTGGCATTCAGAAATTTTGCTTCAACAACTGTAAAATTCTGATGCATTCGCATAAGCATTTAAAAAAATACCCAGCTCATGCATGAGAAATCTCCCAGAAAACTACAAAGGGAGCTATGATGTGAGAATTTTCTAGTTTATAATTTACCATTTGTTCCTCCTTCTGATATTGAATTTTATGCACAATGTGCCTCTTGTAATATAACTACAACCGATGGCAAAACTAGAAAAGCATTTGAAGAAGAGAAACTTGAAAATATGTGTTTCCCATGGTAAGACCTTGACTTTGTGTAGATAGTGCCTTTAAGGTATTGAGCCAAGGGCTAATTCTTTGTCGTTGCTAGAAACTGGAGTCCGTATTTTGAAGGGATTAAAACAAACCAGAATTCATGTTCATTTCCTGTTGTTCAGCTCTGGCTGGCCAGCGCACAACCCTGACATTGTTGTGGTACTCCGAGATAAACATTGCAGCCGTGTGTATCCAGGCTACGGCATGGGAGCCATTTTGCAGTATCAGTTTCTTAGATAATTTGTCAGTCAAGAGTTCCATCCAAATTAACTTAGGAATATGAATTTCCCTTGCCTCAAAATAAAAGAAATTAATAATAGCAATTTGGGTCTGATTTATTTTCTTCCAAGGTTTTGAAAATAAGTTTTTTACTACGGGAAGAACAGTAGTGGTTGCCAGCAGAGGCATTTTGTGCTGGACCGATGGGAAAACTTACAACTTAAAAGTGAGTCCTCTTTCTTTGGAAATCACAGACTGCCTCTTTTTCTCCACAGCTTTAGTGTAGAAAAAAAGAAAAGATGGACAATGTAAATTCTACAAAGGCTATATATAACGTATTGGTGAGATGGTATTTATTGGCCCCCAGCGTGGACAACTTGAATTGCATATGGTGGACCTATGGAACTTTCACTTCTATTAGTTGGCTGTGCTCTCTCAGCCTTCTGTTCTGCATGTGATAATGAGAGCTTACTTTAAAAAAAAAATAATAATAATGCCTTCTGTGTTCCCCCACTGTTTTGTGGGTTTTACATACCTTGGTTTTCTAAAGATCCCTCTGGGAAATTCTAGTAAATCTCCATTTTATAAATGGGGAAACTGATGTTTAGAGAGATTAAGTGGTTTGGTAAAGGCCCTACGGTCCTGTGTGCAGTAGTGCCTTGAACACACCTTCTCATGCAATGACTCTGCGAGCTTTGCACACTTGCTTCCCACACCTCTAGCGGACTGCAACGTCCTAGTGAGCCGCGCTGCGTCTCTCTGTTCTGTATGCCCAAAGCTACCATGAGTGCTCACCACGGGTTTGTGCTGACTTTGTTTCCATTTTCTCCAGGACTGGCTGTCACCAACAGGCTAGGCACGACACCACCGTGCCTGGGTATTTTCTTAATGTCCATTGTTCTCACGTCCCCACGTCTGTCCCCATTTTAACCCTCCCACAACAGACCACAGCGGGCTCCAAAGGATGAAATAGAGTAGGTCATAACCTACAGGCCATGTAAACCATTTTAGCCATGTGTAATAGAATAAGAAGCAATTCCGTCCTTGCTCAGGTAGTGCCAGGCGCCGATCTACTGAAAATACATCACTTGATATAAACTAATTTATTTCACCCACAAAATGTCTGCACTTCTGCCCAGAGAGTTTAAGTCACTTGCCCAAAGTGTCCTAGACTGAAAGCAGCGAAGCTGGGCTCCCGTCTCGGGGAGTCTGTCTTGTGAGTCCACACCCTTGGCCACTACACACGGCCCCCTGGTTTGGGAGCTTTGCGGTCCTCCAGCTAGGTGGTGTAGCCCTGCGAACATTTTTATAATAGCTGTAAAATTATATTTCTAATGAGAAGAGGTAGAGCGGGAAGAGGATGTACGATCGAAGGAAGAAAGAAACATGCCAGTTGCATGGCGGAGAGATCAGGACACTCATTTGGGAATGTATCGCAGACGCCCGTAGAGACCACAAGGCAGTAGAGGGACGGAAAAACAGCTCCACAGGAAGTTCTGGGGGGAGCAGGGTTCCTCGCGTATCCAAACAAATACGGTCTGGGTACAGTGCACTAAACAGCTGCCTACCTCTCAGCTCCACGGGCTGCCGCTTCTCACCATTTTTAGTGAATATGTCACATTTGCACATATTTGGGACTTTTGACCCAGGTCATTTTATCTTGCAACCAATACACATTCTTGTGAGGTGGCTGCATGCAAGACCATATACTAAGAAGTATTTTATGGTAGAGTACAATTTTAGGTCATACTGACATCGTAAATATAAGGGCCTTTGTTCCCGTAGGCGAAGATCCAACATCAGTTCTGCAAACCTTTATTTCACAACAGTTTCTCTGGCTTATGTTTTAGGTACATTGCTTAACTTGAAAGCAAACTAACAAAAAGAAAAAAAGGAAAAAAAAAAAACCTTCATAGTTCCTTGCCTTTATTTCATTTTGAGTCATATTGTGAGCAATAACGCATCACACGATACAGTGCAGGGATTGATGCTCTGGGCATCAGAAAGCTGACAAAGAAAATAAGGAAATATATTTGTGCAGCTTCATGACAGACAGAGTAGCTATAGTAATGGCTTGCTTTGTGTCTTTTCCTGACATTAAGCAAACTCTCTGAACTTTCATATTATATATATTAGAAGTGGCCTGGAGGTGGGTAAGGATCCTATCATGCTGGAAATGATGAGGGTGAAAATCACTTCTCTAGGAGCTCAAAGGTTATTCTTTGGTTTCAACTAGTTTTTCCCCAACATCATGCCCGCAGAACTTGAAAGTTATTGGTTACTTACTTGAAACGTTTAAGCTTATATCAAGACATAGCCGAAGTGATCCTGTCATTTTTATCACATAGAAAATAGAGACAAATAGTAATTACATCTCTAAAACCATTCTTTTCCTCTATTATTTGGACTTACATATTTCATATTTTTTTGCATTATTTGAAGTTCAACTACGAGTGATTTATCAACAATGAGAATATTATGTAGAACTGGGTCACCAAGGTTTATCTGAGCGTTTAAGGAGACATTTCTAGATGTAAGAATCATGATGTTTTCCTAGTCCAAGTAACAAAGGCATTCCTAAGTTCATGTTAAGATTTTCCCTCATTTTTCATGAAATAAAACATTAAGAATAAAAGAGAAATTCCCTTTTAACCCACCTCAGACATTTCTCTCTGTTCCTCAGAGGCTACCACCGTCATGAAATTCAGTGTACGGGGCCACCTGGGTGGCTCAGTCGGTTAAGGAACTGACTTTTGATTTCAGCTCAGGTCATGATCTCACAGTCATGAGATCAAGCCCCATGTGATGCTCCATGCTGAGCATGGGATCTGCTTGGAATTCTGTCTCTCTCCCTTTGACACTTCCCTGCTTACACACATTCTGTCTCTAAAATTAAAAAAAAATATATACATATATTTTTTTATTTTAAAAAGAAATTCGGTGTATCTTTTTAATCTATGTTTATATGATTTCACTCAACAGATAGACAGACATATAGTTGAAAAACTAGCTTAAACCAAAGAATAGCCTTTGTGTATATACGTGTGTGTATACATATATGTATATGTATTTATACACAATATCATTTCATCAATGTTTTTAAAATTCACGTAATTGGGATCATGTAATACATATGTGAAATTTGCATTTCCGACTCTATATTTTACATTTGAGAACTACCTAGGTTGCTTCATTGTGTATTTGGCTAATTTATTTTAACTGCTGAGTAGTGTTGATTCCATATATACGTTCTCTGTGTATGCAATCATATTATTTACATTTGTCCATTCCCTATTACTGATCCCTTAGGTTATTTCCATTGTTTGGGCACTGCTGACCTCTAGGCGTGAACAGTCTTGTAGAGGTGTTCCGGGCATAGGTGCTCAGATTTCCCTGGAAGTTCTACCTAAAAGCAGACTTACTGAGTGATTAGGCATCTGCATATAGAACATGACCAAGTATTGCCTCATTGTCACCGAGGTGACTGGTTTATTCTCACGTGCAACGTATGAGAGTTCTTGTTCCCCATCGTCTCTCCCGCACGTAATATTGTCAGACTGTCTAATTGTTTGACAGCCTGTGGAGTGTAAAGAATTGGCCTGTGTTTGGTTTTTATTCTTTCAACTGCTAATAGGCTTGAGTATCTTTTAATATGTTCAGTAACCATACATTCTAGATTTTTTTCTACTGTGCATCAGCTATATGTATACATATTGACCTTGCTTTTGTTTGACCTTTTTAACCTTTATCTTAAAATTTTAATTTTAATATTTTAATATTTTTAATTTTAATATTTGTAATTTTAATTTCAATATTTGTAAGTTATCTGCGCTGCCAATATCTTCTCCCAGGACATGGCTTGTTTTTTCAACCTAGTTTACGGTTTTATGTTTATGTTTTTGCTTTTATCACATAGGGGTGTAATTTTGATGTCGCTAAATGTGCGAATAGAATGGTAGCTCAGAATGTGGCCTCTAGAAGCAAGGGACCCAGGGTCGTAATTCTCCCTCCGCTGCTTGCTGGATGTGGGACCATCAGCAAGTTCCTGAACATCTTTTTACCTCAGTTTCATAATCTGTAAAATGGGAAAATAGTACCTGTCTCAAAACTGTTGTCTTGGAAATTAACTGTAAATCAACTAGAATATTGCCTGTTAGAAAGCTAGAGGTATGTGTTAGCTATTAGGAGTTGTGCTTTTAATATATTGTTTTTAAACTCTTTCCTAGCACTACTGATTTATGGACGTATTTCTGTATACATTTAAAGGTTAAATGTTAGGTCATCTTTGTTACAAATATGTATTTTTCTCACAAGAATTGGGTTCTGGAACTGGTACATAGTTTTATGTTTAAATACATACTGGCTTATCTAAATTATGTCTATATCTTTATTAAATTTAGTTCTTTACAGATTACTTCTATTTGAAAAAAGAGCATTTTGGTAGTGAAAGCAAACTTTAGATTCTAAAATTGAACATGCATGGAAGTTACAAGTGTTTCAGAAATAACTTTTATATTATACTAAATTGAATGATATAATTGGGAGAAAGTTCACCATGAATAATATCCAAACACTTGAAGTAAGAATGTGTGAGGCGCAGGCATAATCTGTGTTTATCGGATGAATAAATAGTTTGTTTGCTTTTTTAAAAAAGCATCCACCTAAAAGCAGCTTTTAGGAGAAGAAATCAAGTATATAAGATATACAATTGCATAGAATCCCCTAACAGAGAGTCAAGTGAGCACTTAATGGAAATAAAATCCAAACCAGGTCTCTCTTGGGACTTCTATTTTCTGTGATCAGTCATACTTTTAATGCATTTTAACTGTGCTAAAGGAATCAGGATTTTAAATGATTGATGCTCTTTATCTGGCGAAAAGGAAGCTTCCTCTGCTTTGAGAGGAATAGTTTCATATTCACTGCGAACGGCATTCTTTCAAATGTAAGGGGGAAAAAATGTCTCATCTTGTTTCTGTTGCATCATCAAATTGAAACACTTTTGAAAGAGATGAACAAAAAGTAAATATTATAGGAAACTCTGATGTGTGGTCTGACACATAAAATCACCCGTCATTGTGCATGAGCAGATACATCTCACAGGATGAGTAAAAGCTGTCACACCACCTTATTTGTGGTAGAGTGACCCAAGACATTTTCTCCCAGCGCTCCACGGCGGAAATGTAAGATAGAGAAGCAAGAAACACCTTGCAAACTCAAACACTGCCACATTTCTCTATTACTCAGTGTGACATTTATGCAACAGAAACAAACCCCCCTCCGGCTCCAGCGTTTTCACACAACAGTGGTTTATTTCTCACTCGTGCTGTGTCTTCTCTGGGTTGGCAGAAATCTTCCTCCCTCCTACTCAGGGACCCATCTCAGTGGGGGATTAGGAGAGAGAAAGAGAGAGAGAGAGCATGGAAATCTCGTGGCTGCCCTTCCATGCTTGGGGCAGGAAGTGGCACTTGTCCCTTCCTCTCACGTGGCTCCATCTACGTGCAAGGGTGCGTGAAGTGCGTTCTTCGCTGAGCGTGCGAGGAGAGGAGTGGTGAATGCAATGACTTCTGTTGACTTATTCGTACTGTTTCTGGTGGGAAGCCACTTGAGTGTGTGTTTCCCTCCACAACGTTTTATTGTGAGTTAGAAATATGAGCTTTGGAGTTTGGCGGATTAATTTAAATCCTTGTTGAGTTCCTTATGATCCGTGTGGTCAAGTTATCTAACGCCAAATAAGCCCGTTTTCGCCATCTCCCAAAACGACCATTGTGGTTGACAGGAATCAGAGGAGCCAAGGTATACAGTAAGCACTTAGTAAAGGGTGATACTGACAAAAGAAACATAGCAGCATAGAGATAGTCGTAAACCCTAGAGGGTTAACATGAGACCATCTTTATCGTACCAGAAAAATATTGTTATCAGTTTCCTGGGGCCGCCATAACAAGTGACCACGGCTGAGTGGCTTAAAACAAAAGAAATGTATTCTCTCAAACTCTTTGGAGGCTGTAAGTTCAAAATCAAGGTGTCAGCAGGGCTGTGGTCTCTATAAAGGCTCGGGAGGAGGATCCTTCCTTATTTCTTCTAGGCTCTGATGGCATCCAGCCTTGGCTTGTAGATGCCTAATTCCAGTCTCTTCATCCTTTTTCATATAACCTTGTCTTCTGTGTGTCTCTTGTAAGGACAGTTATCATGGGATTTGGGATGATATCATCTGAAGACCTTTTCCTTAATTTAAACATCTACTAAAACACTTTTTCCCGGGCACCTGGGTGGCTCAGTTGGTTAAGGGTCCAACTTCGGCTCAGGTCATGATCTCACGATTCGTAGGTTCGAGCCCGGCGTCGGGGTCTGTGCTGACAAGTCAGAGCCTGGAGCCTGCTTCAGATTCTGTGTCTCCCTCTCTCTCTCTGCCCCTCCCCCACTCACATTCTGTGTGTGTGTGTGTGTGTGTCTCTCTCTCTCTTAAAAATAAATAAGCATTAAAAAATATTTTTTCAAAAGCGCTTTTTCCATTAGTAGTCATATACAGTTTCTAGAGATTTAATGTGGACATATCTCCTGGGGGTGAGGGGCACCATTCAACTTACTACAACTATGAAAGCATTTTTTTTATTCCTATTTAAAATCGCACTTACTGGGGCACCTGGATACCTCAGTTGGTTAAGCCTCTCACTCTTGGTTTTGGCTCAGGTCATGATCTCACGGTTCGTGAGTTCAAGCCCACATCAGGCTCCATGCTGTCAGTGCAGAACCTGCTTGAGATTCTGTCTGTCTCTCTCTCTCTCTCTCTGCCCCTCCCCTTCTCTCTCTCTGTCTCTCAAAAAAATAAATACATACATACACTTAAATTTATTAAAACAATAAAATAAAATGCTACTAATTGAACCAGTGCATGCAACTTTTAAAATATTGACCTTAGGATTACTTTTCTGTTTTAAGTATGGAACTTTATAGATAACATATTACCACTATATGGCACATACCTTTTTGAAATAAGAAAAAGTTGCATTAGACTGAATTTGTAAAGTTATCATTTCATGTATCAGTTGTGTGTATGGTTTTCACCATTGTGCAGCTGTTTTCCAGTTTGATAAAATGGATTGGTCAGGGAGCAAGATGCCCAGGAAACAGTCACATGTCCCTTAAGATACTATTCTTGTGTTCATGTATACCGATCGCAGCTTTTCTGAACACTGATTCATACCAGAATTCCCTTTCCTTTTCCCTCTGTAAATATATCCAGAAGCCCCCTCTAAGGTACAGATTAAAGGTCTAAAACCCACTTGCTGTTGTGCAACTGATGAGCTATTCATAGAAGCTGCTGGATCAGAGCAAAAGATTTAGTGAAATAAGTGTAGAAAAGCATTCTCAAAATGATACCTGTCTGTAATTGGCATCTAGATTTCTTACCAATCATTGACATATAAAAAGGGGCATGTAGAAAGTATTTGCATGTGTAATGAAAGAGTTATGCACATGTAGACATTTTAAATTTATTTATATATTTAATAAATCATTCAAAATTAACCTATGTCGCCTTCATAGATGAACTCTGCACATTGTCTTTGGCACATCGTGTATATGAACAACCCTTTCTCCCTAGGTCATCTTATAAGATGTATTTGTAAAGCGAGAAATCGGGACTGTATATTCAGTTGGTGGTAAAGTGTTATAATTTGTAAATGACTTAATTTGAACTAATAATCAGCTGAAAGGAGCTGCTCATGTGATATGTCTAGAAGAAGGAATAAATTTATCGAGCCTTCTTTATAATGCAAAAGGAGGTTATTTCTTTCCTAGACAATCTCACAAAGTCTATATGAAACTAGTCAGACTCGTATTTTAAAATAACTAAAATTGGGTAGGACTGCATCTATGTAAAAGCTGTTGCAAGAGAGGAGTATAATAGGTTGGGCTTTGTAAAAAAAAAAAAAAAGAGCTGTTCTCTGAAAATTACTGAACAGTGTCCATTTACAACACGCTAGTGCCTGTGAATCAAAAGAGATCTACATCAAATGGATTACAGTTAAGATTGTATCAAAATGGGATCTTTTTTCTCAGTAAAAATCTAAAGGACACACCGTGGAGCCACCATGGCTACTCCAATGCATCTTTGTGTCTTCTAGTCTAGGGTCCTTGGTTTCTAACCAGTGCATTATATCTGTGTATTCTCTTTTTTACAGTTCAGCAGAAGAGCAGTTTCACTGGCAATCACAAGGTAAAGTACAGCTTCTTGATGAAACTTACATCCATTTCTGCGTGTATGTCTACTGATTAATATTCTTGTGAATTTTAGAAAAAAGACTGATAAAAATGAGTATGAGAACACCATGACACTAAAATTAAATGTTCCTGTGATAGCTCGTGATTCCCTGAGAGCTGAGTTCTCTCAATTCCCTAGAAACCTTTGGGTTTTTCTTGGATACCTGGAATTGGCAATCCTTGGTTGACCAAGGATTACAATGCGAAATCTAATGAGAACCTCATGAGATAATGTCTTTGGTTAGGATACTTTCCATTATTAAATAGTAACCTGAAGCTTTAATAATAAGAGCATCATGTGTTTGTTCATCACTTTAAAATGTTGTGTTTCAGATGGTCAAAAAGACATCGAAGATGAACTTACAACAGGTCTTGAGCTGGTGGACTCCTGTATTAGATCCTTGCAGGAATCAGGAATACTTGACCCACAGGATTATTCCACAAGTGAAAGTAAGTCAAATGACAATGATGCTTGAAGACAATTTTAAAATATAAGAGTATACTTTATTATAATATAATTAACATAAAAAGCTATATCTAAGAGGACTTCAACCTGTGTTTGTACATGTTTTATCCATTTCACTCCACTGTCATCTAATTCCTTCCCACATTACCCATCCCAACTCACGTTAGATTATAGTCTCTCTTAAATCAGCAATTGAATCTAGATTTCTCACAAATTACTGGCAGAGTGGGGATTCTCACCAATTTTCTGATATCCTTTTTGGCACCTAGCTAGACTATCACATTGAATGAACTCACCATATATTTGTTTAACCAGTACAGTGTCTGCTTTGAAATTTACTGTGAATGCTTTACATACACAGATCATTGTTGGTAGAGATCATAAACAGTACAACAGCTATGCAACAAAACAGAAAGAATCAATGAAATATATTCAGTACTAACTACTTAGTATTATGCTATAGTACTCTGCAGTAGCCCCTTGTATTTCTATATGTAGCCACCTTGAATTTGCATATTAACCTCGACAGAATATTTTAAAATTTCTTCATCTCCTCCTAATTATATATATTTTCAACCATAGTGGTAGAGGCTTAGGAATAAAAGTGCTGTGAATTGAAATGAGCTTCACTTTAATAAATCATAAAATTCTCTTGACTTAGTTTAATAAAATCCCACAAAAAGCTAAAAATGAAATCATTAAAACATATATCACACTGGTAATTTCTATATCAGAAATCAGTGGAGCATTTCATTTCTTAATTAAAAAAAATAAAATCTCCTTGAATACCCATCAAGGTTTGCTATTTAAAAGGAAGATATAAGAATAAGATAGCATACTTATCTTGAAACCATTAAATTTACACATTAGTTCACTTTCTCTACAATTTTTATAATACCACTACTCTTAGGATAACATCATCATGAATATCCAGATTTATTTAAACCCATTTGAATCCCCTCAATAAAACTTCTCAAATAAGATGCATGATTTATAGTATCCTTGTTATCTGTATTTTATATTTTAGAATGTAGCCTCATTACTTATCTCTCAGTCAATAAATGCATTTCTCTTATAGGGGTAGTTGTAGTCTGACTTATATTTAATTAATATTTGAGGCACATGTACTCCCTTTGTTAGAGTAAGGAAAATAGAGATAAAATAGCATCTCTTGGGAGAGAGTTGATATTTGATATCATATTTTTCATATGATAATAGAGAAACATTCTCTTATGAGCTTAGGAGAGGGAATAACCTTCAAGACACAGAAGGTACAGAAAAAAAGAAGGAAGAGAAGTAAAATAAGAGGCAAACAAGTTGAAACAGGAGGGATGAATCAAGTGTATTGGTCTAGCCCTACAGGTGAGCACACTGAATTCTTTGGAAAGAATAAAAAGTTTGTAATAAGGATAAGATAGTTATGTGATGTTGATAAGGGACATATTTATATTAATGAAACAAATGTTGAAGTTCAAGGAACAGAGTAGTAACAGCAATTATAATCAATATAAACTAGGATTGGGAAGAATTTGTGAGATGAACTGGAATTTAATGCAGGAACATTAGGCCAGGTCAAAGAGGAATTATCGAGTGAAAATGTTTTTGCTTACAAGGATGTGATAAACTCATACTAACATCTAGTGAACGTGATGTACCAAACAGAATAATACCTGAATATTAAAATAAAAATTATTAAGAATGAACAGAGAAATTGATGAAAAATACCATTGTGAACATTTCAATGCACAGGATCAGACAGAATTCAGGAAGAGAAAGACACGTAAAATTGGAATACATAATCGACAAACCAATGTAATAACTATATCTAAAAAGTTAGATCCATTGAATGATAGTATACATTTGTTATATATGTCCAGGAAAACTTAGAAGACTTGATCAGCTATAGGGCAGTAAAGACAATCCTAAAAATTAAAAAGTACAGAGGGGTGCCCGGGTGGATCAGTCAGTTAAGCATCTGATTCTTGATTTCATCTCAGGTCATGATCTCATGGTTCATGAGATCGAGCCCCACATTGGGCTCTGCACTGAAAGCATGGAGCCTGCTTGGGATTCTCAATCTCTCCCCTCTCTTTGCTCCCCCCACCCCACCCCAGTCATGCTTCCTCTCTCTCTCTCTCTCTCTCTTTCTCTCTCTCTCTCTCTATCAAAAAAAAAAAAATTCATCTTAGAAAAAAGTACAGAAAGGCCACCTTCTTTGGTAATGATCTAGTAAAATTAAAAGTAAATAAAATGATAAAATATATCCACGGTAAAATTAATAAAATGCATTTGAATCTACAAATAAAAATAGAAATAAAAAGAAAGTTACATACTATTTAAAAAGCAAGTAAAATAGGGCGCCTGGGTGGCTCAGTCGATTTAGTGTCCAACTCTTGCTTTTTGGCTCAGGACATAATCTCACAGCTCATGGGTTCGAGCCCTGCATCAGGTACCATGCTGATGGAGCAGAGCCTGCCTGGGATTCTCTCTCTCCCTCTCTGTCCCTCCCTTTCTCTATCCTTCTCAAAAATAAACTTAAAAAATAAATAAACAGAAACAAATAGAATAGTGATATTTTATAATGAAAATACAGGGGTAAGGGGGAGAAACTGTACTCAGTAAATCTTAACTTTAGGGGCGCCTGGGTGGCTCAGTCGGTTGAGCAACCGACTGCGGCTCAGGCCATGATCTAGCGGTTTGTGAGTTCGAGCCCCACGTCGGGCTCTGTGCTGACAGCTCGGAGCCTGGAGCCTGCTTCCGATTCTGTGTCTCCCTCTCTCTCTGCCCCCCCCCCCCCAACTCACGCTCTGTCTCTCTCTGTCTCAGAAATAAATAAATATAAAAAAAAATTTTTAACAAAGATCAGATCAAAGAATGTAGTACTCATTTTGGGGAAACCTTAAAAAGAGCTAAATAAACCAAAGAAATTAGAAAGATGGGAATAATAAAAGTAATGCAGAGATAAAGTAATATAATATAAAATAGTAGAAGAGATAAATAAAGTGATAAAAGGAGTAAATATAGGAAGTTAAAAAAAATTTAATCAACTGATAATCCTGAGTTTTCCTAATTGAAACACTCTCTACACATGAGAGAAATGGAATGAATTTTTAGTGTTCACTTTTCATTTCCTGTAATATGTGTTCAAAAATTTTATCTACAAAAGATGTATCTTTGTTCCAGGAAAGTTAAATACTCCAGTAGGGTTTTTTGGAATGTATTTGGTAACTGCTGGATTTTTGTCTTTTGGAAAGATTAGTTATGTCCTGTTACTATGTACTGGGTTATTTTGAAGACTCCTAGGATTTTAGTTGTTTGTTTTTCCTGCAAGCCCCTGCTTTGTTGTTTGAGATAGAAAAGTAACAAGGCAAAATAAACCAAAAACAAAAACAAAAAAACTCAAATAACCCAGGTGATAAAATCACCATCCAAAACTTTTATGCCAAAGGATCAAAAACCACAATGAAGAGTATTGTTACTCTTTTTTTTTTTAATGTTTCTTTATTTATGAGAGAGAAAGAGAGACAGCCGGGGAGGAACAGAGAGAGAGAGACACACACAGAATCTGAAGCAGGCTCCAGCTTCTGAGCTCCAAGCTGTCAGCCCAGAGCTGGACACAGGGCTCGAACTCAACAACGTGAGATCATCTGAGCTGAAGTCGGACACTTATCCGACTGAACCACCCAGGTGCCCCTATTGTAATTCTTCAGATACATTTGTTCTTAATATTTTCAGAGTAACTTTGAGACAGAACTAATTAAGTAAAATTGGGGAAATTAATTTTAATTTTTTTAATGATTTATTTATTTTTGAGAGAGAGAGAGAGAGAGAGAGAGCAGGGGAGGGGCAGAGAGAGACACACACACAGAATCTGAAGCAGGCTCCAGGCTCTGAGCTGTCAGCACAGAGCCCGATGCGGGGCTCGAGCACGTGCACCGTGAGATCATGACCTGAGCTGCAGTGGGACACTTATCCAACGGAGCCACCCAGGCATCCCAGGAGACTAATTTTAAAATATTGGGTAGGTAACTATCATTTCAGGGATCAATTATGGCTAATTTTAAGTGTTTAGAAGGCCATAAAATAAAAGTCTCTCTGTTGCTCTTGTATTTGTATCAGGGTCCAGCTGGGAAATAGATTCTACTCAAGAGTTTAACCGAAGAGAAGTTCATTAAGGGACTATTTGCAAAGGAGTGGGCAAGATCGAGGGAATAAAAGGTGTCTGTTGAGGTGCTCAGGTAGCAGCAACAGAGGGCAGCCCTTCCCACGGTGGACATGAAGGAAAAGTCTAGGGAACAGGACCAGCCGTCAAGAGGTGTGGCAGGAGCAGAAGGATAAACACCCTAACTTCTCTCCTCCTGCTTTCTGATGTCCCCATGCCTACTATTGGCCAAATCTGATCACAAACCAAAGAGCAAGGGGCCCTCGTGAGACTCTACATGGCAAAAAGGGCAGAGAATGACTACGGGAGTGAAGAAGCAATCTGCACAACATCCCATCAAGTAGTAGAACAACATACCGTGTTCATGTTCTTGTTTTATAAACAACACATTGAGATCCGGTGACTTTTTGACACATTTCATATAGTTAGTGCAAATCTAACAAATATGTGTCACAGAGTCATTAGGAGAATTGCTATTGTTTACTGGGGGGAAAAAAAAGTTATAGAACCTCAGCGATAGAACCTTAGCTTCTCACATAATGTACAGCTTGATCCAAACTGCTGTGGACTAAATACCTTATTTAATCCGTGTATCTTTGGAGATATAAACTCAGAGAGAAGTGTGATTAGGTCTTATCCAAAAATTAATAAAACTATTTGCCAGTCAAAATCAGAAATAGAATGGACAACTTTGGAGAAAATGACTTACATGTTTATAGACAATGTTAATTTGTTTAAATACTGTATTTTGAAACAGTAATTATTTTTATCTGGAGCATATTGACAAATTTAAATTCCACCACATTCTAGAGAACCCCAGCATTCGGGAGGATGAAAAACTTAGGAGCTTATTATATTCTGAGTGTTATGGCAAAGAAAGGGCGGTTATTCTGAGATTTCAAATCAGAACATATTCAAAAAAATCAAGAATCAATCATGTAACCTACCATTCTGAGCAGACAGAATCCAAATTGAATAATCATATATACTTGGACAGAGGTGGATATGTTATTTAGTGTTGATTTACAGTCTGTCATTTTTATTTAATTACTGTGATTATTCTTAATTGTTATGCAGCAAGAGAATTGTTGAGGGATCAAGTTAGTAAGATACTGTAAAATATAACGCCATCGAGTCTTATGCAGTAATAACAATAAAGGTGAGGGACATCCTTATAAAGTGAATCTTTTCATAATTCCTAGTAAGCATGGCACCAAAGGATGCAGAACACTTTTAGGAGTAAAGGTTTTTATAGTAACTAAAATAATCAAAAAATAAATGTATACGCCACGGCTCACAATATTGATGTCACGCTCAGGGAAAGAGAACTGGTTCGTTTCCTTTTCTTTTATGGTGGAAACCAGTCCTTAGGCAGACCCAATGAAGAGCCTCTGAAAAGGGGTACAAGGCAGCCCATCCCACCCTTGGAGTCAGAAAACCTGGATTTAAAAGTCCTCCTGCTCCCACTGCTCCACCAGTGGTTGAGAACTATCACCCGGAATCTGGAGATCCCAAGTCTTTTCCTGGAAATGCATTTATTCAAGTTAGTTGAGTTGCTCCTTGGGTTGTTCATTTCCTGTAAAATCACTTCATCTTATGCCTTTGGTTTTTGAAATGCAAATGACAGTCTTCTTTCCAGAAGTTTGTCATGGTTCCAAGTCTAAAATTATCTTTAAATACTATGTGCATCTATTTGTTTCCTTTCAAAATTCACTCACATCCATTTCCCTTACTGCCTTTGGTGTCATGGGGCCAGTAGGAAGTTAACAGTGGCAGAAATGGTAAGTACGAGCAAAAGTCAAGGGAAAACACCCAGGTGACACACAGGACATAGTAATATCCACCTAGAAGCTGTAGTTAATTTCCCTTCCAGATGCTTCAGGTTTGCAACAATTTCTTTTTCTCTGATTTCCTTCTATCACATGGATATTCAAGGGTCATGTTCTACCTTTTCCAAAGAGGCAAACATGGGAATCGAAGGGATAAACAAAGGCATGAAGTACCAACGCTTCCTTCTCCATTTCCAAAGCAAGGGAGGACATGATGCAAATTTCTCGTTAAAAACATCATTCTCACCCGTGTGAGTAGGGTGTCCTGAGATCAAGCACAGAGTTTAAAGCCCGATGGGGATTTTTAATAAAAATAAAATTGGGTTTTGGAATTGTCAAAGTGTCCAAAACACGGGTGTCCAAAACATAAATATGAGTATCAAACAAAAGCTGGTGAAAGGAAGGAAAGTATCAGAACAGGCATGAGTATAAGAAAAGTTACAGAGGTGAATGAACGCCCCGGTGAGAAAGTCAGAACAAGCAAACTCTTTCTCAGGAGACAGTGAAAGGAGGGGCGTTCTGGTAATACCTTGTGGAGACATCTTGTGGGATTCCCCCAGAACTTAAAACACTCAAACTGCCTCTGGTCAAACAATAAGCCACTGCAACAGCAACTGATACAATCAAAGCATAATACGCTGGGTTTTTATTGCATCAGTATGGGCACAGGTGGTGTTACAGTCATTCATTTTTTTTTTATTTTTTTTTCAACGTTTATTTATTTTTGGGACAGAGAGAGACAGAGCATGAGCGGGGGAGGGGCAGAGAGAGAGGGAGACACAGAATCGGAAACAGGCTCCAGGCTCCGAGCCATCAGCCCAGAGCCCGACGCGGGGCTCGAACTCCCGGACCGCGAGATCGTGACCTGGCTGAAGTCGGACGCTTAACCGACTGCGCCACCCAGGCACCCCAGTCATTCATTTTTTTTAACATATGTATTAAATACTTATTAAAGGAAGCACAGAGAGTCTCTGCCCTGGTGGCATTTACATGCTAGTCAGCAAAGGCTGAAATCAAGTAATCTGAATACTATAAGGTCAAGTAGATAATGGCTACAAGCAAAAAAATTAAAAAAAAAAAATAAGACGTGGAGTAGAATAGGGTTCTCAAAGTGTACTTGGGCATCGTGGAGGGTCCCGAGACCCTTTCAGGGGGGCTGCAAAGGCATGATTTTTCACAAAAATCCTACGATGTTACTTGCTTTTGCATGCTCATTCTCGCCCAGTGAGGGTGAAGGCGTCTCACCGGAGCCACGTCACAGGGGTTTTCCAGAGGCTACATGGTGCGCGATGGCATCACTGTCATCCGTTTCAAAGATCTTTCGGTTTTAATACAGTGAATAGCATTCTCTATCACCCATATAAATAAAAGCTCTTTGCAGTCCTCAGTGATTTTTTAGAAGCATGAAAGTGTTATGAGAACTGCTCCAGTTTTGAAAGAATGATCAAAGGGCCAGGAAGACCTCCGTTGGGAGAAGATGTTGGATTAGGGACCTGAACGGAATGCACAGCCAAGCCCTGCAGATCTCTAAGGGAAAAGTCTGTGATTTGTGGCAAATCACACACTGGTTCTTTAAGTTAGTATACTCCATAAATAAATTAGTTTTCAGCATTTAGCTTTTAAATTTTGTTTCCTGCTAAACTGGTTTCTATTAATTTTCTATTTCTTTTCATAATTCTTGATAATAAGAAATATGGATCTATTATCTTTAGGCAATTAATTTATGAAGAAGTATATATAATGCTTTTCCTCTGTGCGCTACATTAAGTTTTTTAAATGGTAAATAATCTGAAGATAAAACTTTACAAGGAAATAGTTGGGAATTGTAATGAGCTATAAAAAATACTGTTCTGTGATGATAACATCATGTAAAATCCCATGCATAATAAAATTCTTGAGCGATACATTTTAAACTAAAGTTATACATTTGAAGTTCATTTTGTGGTAAATGTCATTTTGTTAATTCCCCTCTATTGGTTACAGCTGTAAAGAAACTGAGTTGTTGCATAAGTGTGAGTACATCACCGACCTTCTATTTATCCATATACAATAGGAAAACTTGAAAAAGCCCACTGATTAGGACAATAGCATTGGTTGAATCTAAATCAGTTTAAAAACTAAATGAGTACTTTTCTAATCCTGGGACCGCTAGAGCTGCAATTTTCACCTAAAGCATTGCACACTGAAAGCAGCTGCCCAGACAAACTTGACATTCTGCAGACAGACTTAAAAATCAAGTGTAGAAACACACCTGTCCTCGGAATAATTCCACATCACTCGGAGCTTCCTTGCATAACAACCTCCTCGAGCTTTTTTCTTTGGTTAATTCTAGGAATAGTGGATGGGCTTAACTACCATTTTCAGGGAAATTCCTCAGTGAAATGCCTACAGTTGAGCTTTGAGAGTTACTAGTGAAGATTAGAAGAAAATAACTAGTTTAACACCACAAGCCACCTGTATTCCAAGTAAGCTTAAGCTGACAAGTTTTCCAGAATTCACAAAGAGGAAATGGCCACTCTAAATGAAACTGATTAGTAGTTCGATTTAAATAAAAGTCAATATTTGTACTCTATAAAGTTAACTTGCAGTTAGATATGACCAAAATGCTATGAGCTTATTAAAATCAATTTGATAATCTTACAAATAATTGACAACTTCTCATTGATTTTGTGATTTATAACAGCCCATTTGTATATGTCTATATAATTTCCACCAACTATTTCCTCTATTCTTGGTCAATATTTTTTTTATAAAGAAATATGTTCTCTTTCTCTTCAGTTGATGTGGCTCTGAGAGTTTACGCTCATTTAAAGCACAATAACACTTAACCTTCAAATCTGTCTTAACCTCCCAGAAAGACTGGAGAATGAGAGGATAGAAATGAATGCATATTCTGTCAGTTATAGATGTATGTGAATCTTGGTGGCGTTATCCTTCATGGTCTATGTAAAGATAAGTTTTTATATCATTTTGACAGACTCAATTTAGCCTAAGAGTAAATGTTTCTAAACTTCCTGACAAACGTAAATCTAAACAAAGCTGCCAAAGTCAGGTGTCCAGTCCTGAAACGGTCTGTCTCAGTTTGCGTGTTTATTATTCCTTTGATAATCCGGAATTAACAGCCTCAACAGAACATTCATGGAGTGCCTGTCTGAGGCATTGCCTAATTCTAATGGTTTATTTTAGTGCATTCTTGTTAGTAACACTTTGTTTTTAATGGTAAAAATGACCCTTTGGAGTTAAATTGATAATCACCCTTTAGAAACCTTATCTTTTTTCCCCCTAAGTGTATTTATTTATTTTGAGAGAGAGAGAGCAAGAGCGAGCAGAGAAGGGGCAGAGAGAGAGAGGGAGAGAGAGAATCCCAAGTAGACAACATGCTGTCAGCACAGGGCCCACCATGGGGCTCGATCTCAGGAACGATGAGATCACGACCTGAGCTGAAATCAAGAGTCAGATGCCTAACCGACTGGGCCACCCAGGCGCTCCTAGAAACTGTCATTCTTGTGGCTTCAACTTCCACTATTGATGACTTTGGTAGCTCCGTCTCTGTCCTCAAGTCTCACCCACGTGCAATCAAACTTTGATCTTGGAAATTGCCAGGTTATATTTGAGCCAGTACTGAAATCAAGCTCAGAGTCCCTTTCTAACTACATAAATCCTCACCATCTCCTTCTGCTCTGTAATTTAAAAATTAAGCCCATCCTTCCGTAAAACACACCCACTAATTTCTCTGCTTGGGAATGCCACATCGTTGGGAGTTTCGGCTTTCCCACCCTCACCTGTGAGTGTGTGTTGTATTCTGGGACAGGTGCTCAAGTAGAGCAGACCAGAATTAGCAACTCCCAATAAATCACCTTAGAACTTACAGATTCAGAAGGTACGTGCGTGATTACGCCAGTGCATTACTGTCTGCTGGCTTTTCTGGAAAGACTTACTGTGCTCTGTGCGAACCTCCCGGGCCCCCACTGCAGTGCTCGCAGTCAGCTACACGGTGGAGTCATTTTGTCTCGGCTTCACTCCTGCCCTCTTCGTCACTAAGTCCCCGTGAGCTTTTCTTTCAAAACGTCTCCCAGCTGTGCACCTCTCTCTCCCTTCCTCAATTCCAGCGGGTTTTCTTTCTCTGCACTGCAGGAAATTCCCGGTCCTAGTCTCTCCAGTATCTAAGCAGTGTCCTGCTGCCTTCATTGTAAATGTTCAGAATTCTGGGGCGCCTGAGTGGCTCAGTCCATGAAGTGTGCACCTCTTGGTTTCGGCTCATTTCATGATCTTGCAGTTCATGGGACTGAGCCCTGCTCTAGACTCTGCTGACACTGTGGGGCCTGCTTGGGATCCTCTCTCTCCCTCTCTCTGCCCCTCCCCTGCTCATTCTCTCTCTCTCTCTCTCCCTCTCTCTGCCCCTCCCCTGCTCATTCTCTCTCTCTTTCTCTCTCTCTCTCTCTCCCTCTCTCTGCCCCTCCCCTGCTCATTCTCTCTCTCTCTCTCTCTCTCCCTCTCTCTGCCCCTCCCCTGCTCATTCTCTCTCTCTCTCTCTCTCTCTCTCTCTCTCCCTCTCTCTGCCCCTCCCCTGCTCATTCTCTCTCTCTCTCTCTCTCTCTCCCTCTCTCTGCCCCTCCCCTGCTCATTCTCTCTCTCTCTCTCTCCCTCTCTCTGCCCCTCCCCTGCTCATTCTCTCTCTCTCTCTCTCCCTCTCTCTGCCCCTCCCCTGCTCATTCTCTCTCTCTCTCTCTCTCTCTCTCTCTCTCCCTCTCCCTCTCTCTGCCCCTCCCCTGCTCATTCTCTCTCTCTCTCTCTCTCTCTCTCTGTCTGTCTCTCTCTGTCTCTCTCTCAAAATAAATAACTAAACTTAAAAAAAAAAGTTCAGGGGCACCTGGGTGGCTCAGTCGGTTGAGCGTCCAACTTCAGCTCAGGTCATGATCTTGCAATTTGTGGGTTCGGGCCCCGTGTCGGGCGCTGTGCTGACCGCTCAGAGCCTGCAGCCTGCTTCGGATTCTGTGTCTCCCTCTCTCTCTGCCCCTCCCCTGCTCATGTTCTGTCTCTCTCTGTGTCTCGAAATTAAATAAATTAAAAAAAAATTTTTTTTTAAAAGTTCAGAATTCTGCTTCCATCCTATTACCCTCTGTCTAGAGAACCCATTGCTGTGTGATACTGTACAAATCTCCCTGTCAAATGCTTAAAATTTCTCAAGAGTCTGGGCTGCTCAGAGGGTTAAAGCAACCCGGTGGGGGTAGGATGAATTCTCTCTGAGCCATCAGGCATCAAGGCAGGCTGCAAGGAGGAGGTAACATTTAAACATCACTTTAAGGATGAGTTTTGATATTGACAGAGAAATGAATTTTAAGCTGAGGGGACAGAGGGAAGCTTTGCTTTCTCATCTCTTGGCTTTTCTGTGTTATTGCAAAGTATGTAGCTGAATTAAGGGTTACTGTTTTCCGAGATCGATATTTAGCTACAGAAGGCAAGAATGAACAATTCCAGAAGTCTCTTTAAACCTGTGCAGAATAAGTGCATATAATCATGAAAACTCTAGAATTTCTAGCTCAGTTAGGAAAAAGCAGACTATATATTACAGTATATGTGTTAATACGACCTGTGAGTCTGAATTTTTATGTACAAAATGAGCCTTTCAAGCTTTCTACCTGCCTAGGCTGATCTCTGCCCCACTGACGGTGGACAGCAAGCTTCCCCAGCCAATACCGGAGTCTCGAAGGAGAGGTTCTTTGGGGGCGTACCACAGTCCAAGGCCTAGAGCTTTCTCCTGCAAACAAATTGGCTTCTCTTTAGGGAAGAATTTGTCAACCTTAAAATATCAGTTTGTGTATAGGACTTAATACTGCTTGGACACTAAACAGCACCGACCCCTAGACTTGGGGATAGAAGATGAGGAGATGAGGATAGAAGATGAGGGGATAGAGATGCTTTCTGAGTCCCATCTTCGTTTTACCAAGTGCATGACACTGGCTGACCAACCCTTCAGCCTCTCCACACCTCTGTTTGTGTTTCTGAGAATAATCAAAAAGATTCAAGGACGGTTGTTTTCACAGATTGCTATGTGGTCTCTAGTCAATTCATGTATGTGAAAGCACACAGAGATATTACTGAGATACTGGTATTATACTCAAGATGCATTGCTTCAGGTACCTTTCTAGGTTCAATGGAAGGTTTTATGTCCCTCTGTTCTGCAGTTCCCTTGGAATTTCTCCCCTGTGTCCAGTTGGATTATTGTGTCTTGGTCAGATCAAGGATGCATATAATCTTGAATTTTAACTATTTCCCAGGTAATCATTTCACCTCCTCTTCCCAGTCCCCCAGAACTGAGTCATATTGAGCAGACCCCTGGGCTCAGCTTTGAGGACTACTATTCCACCCTGGGGAAGGTCCAGAATGGTCAAAGAAGTCACAGTCAATGCCCTGGAAATATGCTTCCCATACCAGAGGGTAGCTGTTGCTTTCTGTGACCTACTAAGACTTGGAGATCCGCTGTTGCTCATAGTTTTGGTTTCTTCTGGAAGAGTTAATTGCCCTAAAGGCAACCTTCCATTTCCCTAGGTGGAATTTTAAAGCCCAGTCTCTCCCCACCCCCCACCCTAAGAAATCCTCTCACATCGTCCTTATCCCCCAGCAGAATGCTTCATATCCTCAGGACTGTGGTCTAATACCACCTCTAGCCCGAGCCTCTAGGCAAGACTTGATGAAGGAAAAAGTTCTGTAGAAAAAAAACAAATCATAATTTAAAATCCAGAACTGTGAATGCTTTCGAAATCCCTGGAAATTTTGTATTTTCTACCTCAATGCACAGTAATGTTAATAAAGCAAATCAATAGTTAGTTATATGTAAATTTTACTTCCATTATAAAGTAATTAAGGATTATCCTATAATTTTAACCTTTTTCATCTTCTCATATAACTTTGCTGTTTAAAATTGGAATGAATAAA
Organism: Prionailurus bengalensis; assembly: GCF_016509475.1. Lineage (NCBI taxonomy): Eukaryota > Metazoa > Chordata > Mammalia > Carnivora > Felidae > Prionailurus > Prionailurus bengalensis. The sequence goes on from NC_057343.1 coordinate 231,746,679, forward strand.
TGCTGTTCATTTGAAACCTAGTGAGCAATGGAAAATCATTCTAAAAGGCACACAGTGTTTCGGCTGTTGTGCTGACTGTTTCGTCCTTGCCAGGTGATATGTCAGTGCTGTAATATTATGATACATTGCTCATTGTTGCAATTACCTTTGTCAGAGTGCATCTAGGTTTCATGCTTGAGATGTGCGAACAAAGTCATGAGATGGAGAATCTCGGTTTGTTTTTGTTGAGTATTGATCAAATACAACACTGATTCTATAAAAGATGAGCAGATCTGATTATTACGTGATATGTATTTCAGGAGCACATAAATCACATTTTTAATTGAAATTTCTTTGCAAAGGGACTTTAAATTGCTACCTTTAATATCCTGCCTGGAAGGCATTTGTAGGTTTCTGGTGATGATTTTATGAATCTCTTCAGAATTTACAGAATTGTTTCACTTGCTAACTTCATAGGCAAGAAAGTTCATCAGAGCAAAGTCATTCAGTCTTCCTCAAAGGCAAATAACCGGGACTCACAGTTCTCTTGCTTTATAGATTGTTTCACTGTGTACATGAAATTAAAGATTTTATTTTATTTTGTTTTGTTTCACTTTTACTGAAGTTTCCAAAGGTCTGGGCACTGTGGTGGTTCAACTTTCACTGCCCTGGAGATGCACTGTCATGGGGGAGGGGATATGGCCAGGACAAGCCATTACCTCGGGGCAGAGAGAAGTAACCAAGGGAGGTCTCTGTGGGAAGCCCCCCAGTGGCAAGTAGAATGGTGACCACTGATCTTAAAGGGCCTTCCCTCTCTCACGGTGTCTCACTCTCCTCCGCTGAGCTGTGATCTTCAGTAGGGTAGCGACCAAGGGGAGCACCTCTGGCTACGGTTTGTAACTGTCCCCCTCCCCACCATGCCTCCCCCTTCTTCCTTCTCCTTGCATTTAGTCCCATCTGCCTCTGCCCCCATCGCCCTGGCTCTTCTTCCTTCTGAGGGTTCTTTCGTATCTCAGTCTGCCCCTCACCTGGGCCTCTTGACTCTGTCGGTGCCTTGAAGTTGCCACAGCAGCAGTGGGGACAGTATGTTCCTGGCATCCACAATGAAACTCTGACTGCACTCCCCATAGACACATCGTATTTCTGGTGATTAGGCCTATAATACCATCAGTATGGATTAAACGATTTTTTTGCAGGCTATTGCAATCTTCACCATCTGGTATATACTGTTTGCTTGGGACTCTATTTTCTAAATTACAAGAAAAAGGATTACGATTGTACTTTTGTTATGCCCTTCATGATGAAATTGGGACTGGATGGGAGCATTTTTATATCCTTGCTTGACTTTTTTCCAGATTTCAAAATACCCAGTCTTACCTGTGTCCGTGAATTGGCTTATTATTCAATATCCAATGATGAGAAGGTATATTTGCATTGTTTAGAGTTCTCACCAAAGAATTAGAGGGAAGGAAGGCGGAAGAAGTTCTTAAATGGCAAACATTGTAGGAACTGATGCTTTTTGAGAAATATACATCACTTTTATACTATCGCGTGTCAAATCTGTGGTTTCATTCGAGACATGAAGCCATGTTATATTCTTGAAAAGAAAGAAGTAGGGAACTTGAAATCTGGCCACATTTATCAGGAACGATACTATTGTCTAAAATAGCCAAAGAGGGCGATTAAGGGTGGATGATGATTACAGCGTGGTCTGTGTGTATATAATTATGCTCTATCAAAAGAGGGAGAGACTTTGTGCTGTGGTTCAGATAGCATGAGAAAGCTTGCATTGCCAAGTCCTTCCCACCCAAGTCCTCCTTCCCACCCAACTCCCCCTCCTCACCCCAAACCCCTCTCAGACACGCACAAGTGTGCTTAGGCTCTTTTAACCCCCAAGACGAGTCGGTAAAACATTCGATTAGAGATATTTGCTTAAAAAGAAAGTGGGCAAACTCTCACAAGGAGCCCATTGAAATAGAAAGGAATACAATAAAACGCACTTTCTCATACAAAGTATAATTAAATAGGACGGCCAGGAACTGAGTCTCATATCTCCCTCACTTGTAATATCAGCCACATTAGCAACACCAATTTGAGCACTATCTTCTCATTGTTCTGCACACGGCTGCGATGGCAAAGATAACCAGCCAGTGGCTGCTTATTCTGTGAGATCAGGGTGAATTCTGCATTGTTTGAAGACCTATTAATATTTTAAACACTGTCTACCCTTCAGGCATTGAGGTATTACATCACTATTTATACAGCGCAATTTGCCACTGCTTGGAAGGTTTCGAGCACTTCAGCATCCTGATAATTAAGTAGGAGATAGAATTATATTAACACAATTAACATGAGCCAAAAGGTAGACTTTTAAATTATTTCAAATGTTTCTGATATTGTGTAATCCAAAAATAACTCCTTGATTAACTAATTTGTCTCATAAGAAATGTCTCTATGTAGGTCAGGATGAGATCACTTGAAAAAACTCTACTCTTTTGAGAACTTTTAAACCGCCAAAAAAGAAAAATCTCATTTAAGAGCTGGAGTCAAATTATATGGTCATTTTCGTTCTCAGAATTCAAAGCATAGATGGCTGGAATCATGCGCGTGTGATAATTCTAGGCTACTCTCAATAAATAATACATGTCATTTCTGCTTCACTGAGGCTGTCACTTACTGCTCTAAATGACTTTCAATGCAGGGCCCAGCCTGCTCTCCCAGAGTGCACTTCAGCTCAATTCCAAACCTGAAGGGTCCTTCCAGTATCCGGCCAGCTACCATAGCAACCAGACCCTGGCCCTGGGTGACACGGCCCCTTCGCAGCTCCCTGCCCGAGGCGCGCAAGCCCGAGGTGCGGCCCACGGCTTCAGCCAGGTACGTGTGGGAACGGGGGTTCCACGGGAGCAGGTGGGGAGCAGGGCTGCGAGCTGGCCACCGCGTTCCCTCCTCCCCTCTTCAGGCATGCCCGGTAACTTGGGAAAGTTAGGAAAGATGCCTTCAGGGCTGTGAGTGAAGGAAATGAATGATCAAATACCATTATCAAGTAACACCGAATTGTAGATATTTTCTTGAGGAATGTCTGTGGATCACTCCTGCTGTCTACTTTGTACGGGCTCATCTATGTGAATGTGTGTCTCGTTACTATTTCTGTGTCTATATGGGATATAAATATGACAGACACTCCGAGTTTGTGAGTGCACCTGGAACCAATTTTTTCTCCTAAAAAAAAAAAAAAAGCATGAAATTATTCCTTGGGCATAATCGTATCGAGGAACATAGTATTAATGCATAATCAAGTACACGGAACTCTTCTGTAGATAACTGTGATTAGTTGAGGAGTGGTTACACGTTGTCGGGTTTGATTTTGAAATGTGCCTATAATTGTTTCTTTAAAGCCCCGCACTTTCTCCTGTCGTTTCACAGCACAAATTCATCAGGTGCAGTTGGGATCAGCTCTTGGTAAAGAGAACTAGCTCCTCACCTGAATTTGTTTTTCACGCGAGATGTAAGCGTTATTTACATGTTAATTTGGGGGTGCAGGCTTTAGTTGATCAGCCCACCAGAATTAATGTATTGATTGGAGGGCTCTCTTCTCTTCAGCTACTTTAAACTTACTGTAATCTCTGCATGTTTGGTCCTGGAATGAAGAACCGGCCACCTCCAAAGTAGCCCTTTAAGCTGATGAGCTTCATTTCATCCTTTCTGCGCTAACGCTCGGGACCTCCGTACCCCGTTACCTCCGCCAGGAACAGTTCCCCAGCTGCACTACCCATCTGGGGGCTTCCAACGACCAAACCCATCCATCTCCGTTATCAATTTATCGTCACTACGCATCCGTGGATCTTTCCACCTAAAAACTGAAAGCAACTTGAGGGCAGGGCCATTTTCCTCTTTTATCAGCAGCCCCTAGCCATCCCGGTGGCCCTCTGGAAATGTCTGCAGACAGATAGGAGGTAAGACGAGCCAGAGTGGCATATGGTATTGTCACCGGGAGATGCTGATGTTCAGTGACATGGACACAGAGAAGCATGAACTGAAAAGTCTCAGTGCATTTGAATTATTAAATTATTGCCCTGGCAATATGTTAAAAATACGATTACCTCCTGCAGGCAACACCCTTGTCCGTCAGTGGCTTTGTGACTTTTACCTTCTTGGGGATGCCAAGCACAGGGTATGTGAATAAAAGGGAGGGGTAAATAAAACATTCCACTGAGAAGATTGGCCGGCTCCCCTGTTGTGGTGCAGTGTGTGACCCTTGGCGGTGCTTGATTTTTTTTAATGTTTATTTATTTTTGAGAGAGTGAGAACGTGAGCGGGGAAGGAGCAGAGAGAGAGAGAGAGAGACAGAATCTGAAGTAGGCTCCAGGCTCTGAGCTGCCAGCACAGAGCCCAACGCGGGGCTCAAACTCACGGACCGTGAGATCATGACCTCAGCCGAGGTCAGACCCTTAACCCACTGAGCCACCCAGGCACCCCAGGATCCCTGTTCTTTAAATGTACTAGTCTGTTCTATTTCCCTGAAAGAAAGATGCAAGGATATGCGAGGGAATATCTAAAAATGATTTTTAATTTATTAGAAAAAAATCATACACACATGCATTTATCACATATACATAATACTGCGTATTTTTTCATTACCAACGAACATTCATTATGTGATGTTTGAAACACTGGGTGTTGTCAGCATAGGAAATATTGTTAGATTTTTTTTAATCTAATTTTATTTTATTAAGAGATAAAATGGAAGCTGTGATTTCACTATGTAGATGTAGATTTTTTTTTTTTTCATAAATACCTAAGACCTCTGTAATTTGAGCTGAAACACTGAATCAGTTTCTTTTTTTAAATCTGTATTACCATAGCTGAGCATCATGGAAAATAGAAATGTCAATATAAAATGAAAAATCAGTTAACTTCTCAACTCATCTGTGAGCATCTTCTAAGTTCAATTCACACATAGCTGTATAATGACTAGCTGTTAAAGCAAAGCTTTCTTATAAAATTAATAGCTACCATTTATTAAGCACGCAGAAGTAATCTGTTTTACATGCATCATCTTATTTCATGCCCACCACGGGGCTGTATTAGTATCTACACTTTAAAGATGGGAAAATTCAAGCTCATCACATTTAGAGATGTTGTCACACACCATTTTAAGGAAGCAGTGGTAAAACAGGGCACAAAATCTGGACTGAGTTGAAGCCTAGTGATTCCAGCACTGTTTCATAGGTTTCCTTTTATTATTGACCATTTCAACACCTTGGATCTAGTAAGAGGTCTATCAATGTGGACAAGCAGTATGGCGGTTTACCTACTTCCGTGTTATAGAAGTTCTGCTTGGAGCTAATTCTTTCATCCAGTACTTAACATGGGAGTATAACAGTGGAAACTCAGAATGACAGGATTGGGCCTCACATTAAAAGTCTGCTTTAAAATTTAATCAGAAAATGTAACAAAGTTGTAAAGATATCAAAGCTATGTATTTGAAGTCATCAGAGTTATAGTTTGAAGACGTCTATAAATGTGCATGTTCAAAGCGATAACTTAGGTTTGAGCCAAAAGTGACTGGCATACTCATTTACTCTGGCAGGTGGGTGGATGGAAAGTCTGAACATTCAAAGCAGGGGGTTGTTCTAATCCACTTGATTAACAGGATTGAGGCTGTTGACAAATACCTAAATCTTATTTATTTTACTAAGTGGTAGATCTTGGTACCATGATTTACTTTTAGCTTTTCTGTGCTGCGGTAGGAAAGTCATGTTTTATTGAATACCCTATAGGACCTCTGACTTCAAAATAATGTCAGAGAAGCGTTGAACAAGTAAACAGTATTTTTATTTGGCTTTAGCGTTATACCTAGAAAGTAGGGGCACCATTTCCCATTCCAATAGCATCCCTTTTGTTTAGATTATCTCGAGAATCCCTCTATTCCAGTGGTTTTTCAGAGCCCAGTGACACATTCTTTTCAATATTCTGATTGGTGCGAAAGCTCATTTCTTCAAGGCTGGATTAATTTTTAGAATACCTTGTAGTTTGAAAGTGCCAACGGGGCTAGGGAAATTCAAATTATTGCCAACAGATGCCAGACCAAGTTAATAAGGTCAATAATCAATCAACACAAAAACATTTCTTTTTTTTTTTTTTTTTGGTTGGTTGGTTGGTTTTTTTTTTTTTTTTTGTGGGTCTTAAAAAAATATGTGTAATTCTAAAGTAAAGCAAATGGTTTTGTGTCTGGCTCATAAATCATGTCACCATGCAATGTTAAAGGAGTATCATGTGTGTTCAAAGATTCTAATTTCAATTAAAAAGAAAAAACTCTGACTTATTCAGCAGAATAAATGTTGGTGGAGTGACCGTCACCTGCTCTACACCAGACCCTGGCAATACATGCATCACCTACATTGCCCCATCGTATCAGTCTGCAGATAAAACTATGAGTCACAAGGGGCGCCTGGGTGGCGCAGTCGGTTAAGCGTCCGACTTCAGCCAGGTCACGATCTCGCGGTCTGTGAGTTCGAGCCCCGCGTCGGGCTCTGGGCTGATGGCTCAGAGCCTGGAGCCTGCTTCCGATTCTGTGTCTCCCTCTCTCTCTGCTCCTCCCCCGTTCATGCTCTGTCTCTCTCTGTCCCAAAAATAAATAAATGTTGAAAAAAAATAAATAAATAAAAAAAACTATGAGTCACAAAAGGTGCAATAGAATATTGATTCTCTGGTGTTGCCCTAACTACAATCCTTGAAAGTCCTTCCCCTCAGACACTCGGTTGAGGTTAGGAGACTGGGAGGCATAGAAGGTAAGACCCTACCTATCAGCCCCCAGGGCCTTTCTGGGAAGTAACATGAGCCAATTTATGGTTATTCTTTCCCCCACCTTGCAGTCTCCATGCCCCAGCCTCTAATCAGGCTGTGTAGATAACCTCTCCCTCCCTCCCTCCCTCCGTCCCTTCCTCCTCCAAGTCAACCTTGTCCTTTATGTAACTCTCCTGAGGTGCCCCAGTTACATTTGTGTATCTATGGGCTATTCTTTTTTTTTTTTAATGTTTATCTATTTTTGAGAGAGAGAGAGAGAGAGAGAGAGGGTGCAAGCAGGGGAGGGGCAGAGAGAGAGGGAGACACAGATACCAAAGCAGGCTTCAGGCTCTGAGGTGTCAGCACAGGGCCCAATGCAGGGCTCGAACCCACAAACCGTGAGATGATCGTGACCTGAGCCAAAGTCAGAGGCTTAACCGACTGAGCCACCCAGTCTCCCCATCCGTGGGTTATTCTTTAATGCATCTGAGACGCTTTGTGTGCCTGTTGTAAGCCGTGTGCTGTTGTGTGTGCTTGGGAGAGAGCAGGAAAGAAAATAGACACAATCCCCCGCCCTCAAGGAACCTACATTCCAGCAGCAGCAATGAGAACGCAGAGTATCGACACAGGGAATAAGTAAATTACATAGTTTGCTAGAAAGCGATGATTTCTATGAGGAGGAAATGATGCAGAACAGGATAAGCAGGATCCAAAGTGTGGGACTGGGTGTGGTTTATGGGGCCTTGTGCAGAAGGTAAGGATTGGGAAAGACCTGAAGATGGGGAGAGAGGTCGCTGTATGTAGGGGTGTCGTGGGGACACCAAATACAATGAATGGCTCCTGGATGAGGTGGCCTGGCATCTTGATGGAGCAGCAGGGAAGCTCAAGCGGGTGCAGGACTTTTCAAAGGGGCTGGAAACCCAGCCCGTTATTGTGAGGACCTTGTGTTTTACTCTCAGAGGCACTGCATGGCCTGACATAGGCCTTGAAAGCATCATTCTACTGTATCACCTATAACGCCTGTAGTTAGTCACACAAGAGTCTGTTTCTTCCCATCAGACTGCCTTTGCTGCCAGAGTAGGAACCACACACAGTGACCTCCATATCCCAAGTGACCGGCCCAGGATTCACCAGGTGTCCATCAGGTTCCTCAGACCCCAGCCTCCCTCTTTTACAGTCGTACCACAGAGGTTGTGGGTAGAGAGCTGATAGAGAAGCTGGCGGAGAGGAGATCCAGGCTTGTCTGCTTCCTCTCACATCAGATTCCCGTGGGTTTTATGAAATGCATCGAGGAGTCGCTCCAAAAATGTCGGTGTCTCCCCATGTGCAAACATGAAGTAGTCTCACCGAGCATTTCTTCCCTCAAAGAAACAAAATGTGCAAGAGAGAAAGTATATCCCTGTATAAAGGGCACTAGCAAAGTAGCATTGGACCCTCAAGGTTTTAACACCGCTCTCATGTTCTTCCGCAGAACTGATGTAAGTAGGTGCGGATTTATAATTCTAGAAAAATGCCTGCTTGCTGTAGGAAAGTCAGAATCGTCTGCTGGTTTTGTAGAATAAAACTGGGCAATAGTGGATATATCCTAGAAAAGCAGTAAGCTTTCTCAGAAGCAAAGTTGCCATTTCTTTTTGATGCGGGCCGCTTATTTAATGTGGCACCGACTTTTATGTCTTAAAAGTGCTCATGTAGACTATATCATAATTATAAATATGCCATCTGCCTACTTGGGTCAGTGCCCTGGTGTTTGTTGAATTTGGAGCATCTCTTACAGGTGGTACAGTCTCACATCAGGACGATGTGAAGGTCAAGGAGGTGGAGAGCTCTGGGGATGGTGGCTCAGTGGACAGAGACCCACGTGGTGTAGAGGAGGAGCAAGTCCCCAATAAACACCTATTTGTTGACCGCTGAATGAAAAGGGTCATACAGACAACTGGGGTGACATCACTCCGATTTGCTTCATTATGAGCAAAGTCGTTGTCTGGTAACATTGATGAAGAGAAAAGTCACCCATGACCTTGGGAAACACAAAATTACATGGATGCATTTAGCATATATACAGTGCATAGCATTTAGAGGAGAAATCATGCCATTTTGTCTATTTTCCTTGACCTGTCTGTGGGAAACTAGCGGTTCTTTTAAGATAGTTTTCAGATGACCACCTATTGGAAATCTTTCCTCATTGCGCCGCTTTAAAATCTTCCCCCTCCGGGGCGCCTGGGTGGCGCAGTCGGTTAAGCGTCCGACTTCAGCCAGGTCACGATCTCGCGGTCCATGAGTTCGAGCCCCGCGTCGGGCTCTGGGCTGATGGCTCGGAGCCTGGAGCCTGTTTCCGACTCTGTGTCTCCCTCTCTCTCTGCCCCTCCCCCGTTCATGCTCTGTCTTTCTCTGTCCCAAAAAATAAAAAAATAAAAAAACATTGATAAAATCTTCCCCCTCCATTTTCTGTTTCCAGTATAAATATATTTAACCTGGCTTCAGTAGGTGAAACATCTCTCCTTGCAGGGAGGGTGTGTGTTGTACTGTAACATTTCCTCTCCTAAGTAAACATTTGATTTGGCTTCTTGAAGTAAATACTGAATGAACCTCTTGCCGAAATAAACCGTTTTTCTTGGTAGTATATTTTTCCCAAGGCCCGTTTAGTTTTTTGAAAAAGTTGCCATCCAGAAACCCTCCTTATATATTCTTTAAGGCAAATTTATATAAGTCGCTGTTTTCTTTTCCTCTCTTTTCTTTCCATTCATAGAGACTTTTAATGGCCATAGGAAATACTTTTCTGAATATTTATTAATAATGGCCCTAATCAGACTTTTATTAAGTGGAGGTCAGAGGGTAGGAAAATCCATCACCCAGGATGCAAAAGTCTGCACCACCCTGTTTTTATAGTGTCTGGGAAACCTTGGAAAAGGGCTCACTTAGTGCCTCCTTCTCACTTGAGTGACAGACATGATTTGCAAGAGCAGTGCTCTCTCCCTTTGCCTCACACTCGCTCTCGCTTTCTCTCATAATTTTGAGACCCTCCTGCAAAAAGAAAGCCGTGAGTGCGGTCTCCATTATTATCTCAGAAATTATAGCTCTTAGGGTCCTTTAAATCAAATTGTCCTCCTCTGAGGAAGGAATTTCTTCCCAACTCCTTGGTTGTTACAATTACTTAAGTTTACTTTGCTCTGGGTATCACCTTTTGCTGTTACGACAAGGTCACCGCCAGGTAAACCCTGTGCTTCCGTTCTCATCCAGCAGTGATGACTCCAGGGATAGTGTGAACTGTGACCAGAAGCTGTCTCTTTATGTTTCCTGTTAGTTTTTACCAAAACCAGTGCTCCTCAAGGGAATTGCTGGACAAAGGTCTTCATGATTCTGTTTGGCTATTTGCAAAATCAAACCTTTGTCACAGCACCAGGCTTTTCTACCTTGGGGATTATTTTAAAGAGTGACATTCCTTCTAAAGTTAATTTCAAAAGAGAGGTTATCAAAATTGGGGGGCGGGGGGCAATGGTAGTAGTGCTCAGGAAGATGTATTTCATCCCAGGGAGTAAGTTAGTTCAAGGGCACAAAACTTTTGGGGAATGTCGATTCATTTTAATTATTTTGTACTGTAGGAACATTTCTGATAATACCTCAATGCGACTGCTTTCTGGAGGTGTGATTTCTTCTCTTTTCCAAGTTGTGAGGGTCGACGGCTTTGTCATCCTGAGCACCTGAGTGTGTTGACCTAAAGCCCCATGCAGACTTACTCTAGGAAAGTTCTCCATGCACTTAGATATTTTAATCAATAGCATGTGGCTAATATTTCTAAATCATGTGACCAGACTGTTATGGTTTAGAAATGTATTTCTTCAGAGACTTCATCTTATGGGACACCTGGGTGGCTCAGCCAGTCAAGTGTCCAACTTTGGCTCAGGTCATGATCTCACAGTCCGTGGGTTCAAGACCCGCATCGGGCTGTGTCCTGACAGCTTGGAGCCTGGAGCCTGCTTCTGATTCTGTCTCCCTCTCTGTCAGCCCCTCCCTGGCTCTCTCTCTCTCTCTCTCTCTCTCACTCTCTCTCTCTCTCAAAAATAAATAAACATAAAACATTTTTAAAACATGTCCTCTTAAAGCCATGTCCTATTTATTTAGTATTTAAACGCTATTCAAGCTTCTTAACTCATCAAACAAATATTATTCAGTCATTGCCTTTATTCTCTTATTTGCCTCAACTGGCTGCCCACCCCTTGCTCACTGAGTCAGTATTGTCTGTGTGTGTGTGTGTGTGTGTGTGTGTGTGTGTGTGTGTGTTCTTTGGCGCCCTGGCCCTGTGGTGTCTCCTTGCTTTGAAACGTGCTCACCGGCTTCGCCTCTCATTGCCAGTGTTTTTGCCTCAGACTCCGTAGTCACCACAACCAGGACTGTCTGCACCATGAATTATTAGGTTCACCAGTCTGATGGTAATCCCAGGAAAGTGAAAGTGATGAATGTGGCCCGTGGGGAAAACAGACAGCTGATCGACGGCTGCCTCTGGGAAGCCATGAAACAAGGACTCCTGTTCCCCATTCCTGACAGTGTCGGCCTGACTGCCCAGCTTTCCGGGCAAATACTCCTCCTGACCCAGAGTTAGGGGTCTCGCTGACAATTCCAGGAAACTTGGCAGGTCTGAATGCGTCTTCACGGGGACTTCCCATAAATCATGGGCCTGCTTTATAGAACGTTGTGTCGCTCAGTGACACTGCTTACTTGTGGTTTGAAGTCAAGATTCCTTAGACAGTGCAGGCTGTCAAGTTTCTTTTTTAACTGGCTGGAAGCATGGCTGGGTTTTGTTTTGCTTTGCTGGCACTGCCCGATCCCCAGACAATGAGGCTTAAACAAGTTTCCAAGTTTGGAGAACTTCTACCCCACGTCACCCCCATGCCCAGCTTCACCCTGTTTATGCAAGATAAAATGTAAAGGATGAGGAAGTGACTCTGCTCTCTGTTGAGGCCAGTGCCACATCCTGGTCCAAGAGTGCCATGTTTTCAGAGATTCACGCTTCCCAAAAAGAACGATGTCATAATTGTTAACCTGGCATTATTCTGTATAAATGACGATAGGTCTCCACAATAGTGTCATGGTAAAATACGATCGCAGAGAGGCCTTCAAGAACAAAGTCCTCATTTGTATGTGGAACATAGCAGGTGCTAGTTTATGGTTTATTGAGTTAGGGAATGAATTAAAGCATGGATCTTGAATACTGTTGGCTAATGGGTGGTGGGAATAATGTACACATTGCCTAAATTCCCATTTTAGTACTCTTTTTACTACACTTTGAAAATCCATTCTCCCCTTAAACACTTTCATAAAGTAGGTATAAAGGTACTCCACAATTACACAAGAGGCCTTGGTGTATAAGTGTATACACACAAACACACACAAACATAAATGTATAAATCACAACGAGTATTTGCTAAATCTGACCCATCTGAAACTTAGATGTAAACTATTATGCAGACGAAATACCTAATCTATAAGAACTTTCATAAATTTTATATATTGCTCATGTGTCATTAAAAAACAAATCCTGACTTTTTTAAAATTTGAGATATAATGTACTTAAAGTAGCCATGGGAACTGGAATAATGTTTCACTTTTCTCTTGATGAATTTCCATAATGGGAAGCAAGAAAGGAAAGACATTTAGTGTGTACCAAACTCAGCCTATTGGAAACTATTTAATCAGAGTGTCCTTGTTAATTTCACATGGGTGGGTCTCCTATTTCAGAGGGGTAGGAAAAACAAAGTAACCCTTTGGGTGGAGTCTGTTCCCAAGAGCTGAAAATGGAGACCCCGACAGAAATCATCCTTCTCCAAAGCCCATACTGTGATCTAAGACAGTTATTAGGGCACAGTCTGCCCCAAGTATGTAAAAAAAGTTTTATATCATCCCAAGGGTCTCATCATCAATTAGAAGGTCATATCAATTCTTACTGCCTTTCCAAATATCCTTAGGGAAGAAGGTGTCATAATCATTAGTTTTTTGTTGATATTGTTGTTCGGGATTTTTTTTTTTAATGTTTATTTTTGAGAGAGACAGAGCACAAGCAGGGGAGGGGCAGAGAGAGAGGGAGACACAGAATCCAAAGCAGATTCCAGGCTCTGAGCTATCAGCGAACCATGAGATCATGACCTGAGCTGAAGTCGGATGCTTAACCAGCTGAGCCACCCAGGCATCCCTGGTTTTATTTTGTTTGTTTGTTTTAAGTGAAGTTTTGGAATGCTACCTTTAAAACTGGATTCACAGTTTTATAGTGTAAACACACTTTTAAGGTGGAATTGAGCTTCTGTGACAGTCAAGTGGGTAACATTCATTCTATGTGTGTTGAAATCTGCCTTATTTTAACCCAATGACCTAGGTAGTAATAAGCCTAGATCTGAGGCACAGATATTGTATCCTTAACTGGCTAAGAGTTGCTAGACAAATTATAGAATGGAACAAAACATAAACACAAGAGTGGAAACAAGCTTCCAAAACATTACTGCTTTTGTCTAATTGATGCTCAGAAACAGATTTCTTTGTGTAGCCAAAGAATCATTCTTAGGCCCTGATTCCTCCACAGCCTTCAGAATGGAGTCTAACATCCAAGGGTTATTTATTGAAAACTGCAAAGGGACATACGCAATAGTCCAGTGAGGTAGGCCACCACCTACAGTTGCCTGTTGGAATTCAAATTAATTAAAATTAAATATGTGTTAAAATCCAATGCCGATGTTAAGTACCCAATAGACTCCTGTGTCTAGTGGCCTACCATATTGGACAGTGCTGATACAGAACATTAACAACGTGAGCAATACCAATCTTAAAAAGCATATAAATTTTTTTTTATGTTTTAATTATTTTCATGTAAAAAAATGGCCAAATTTCACCAAGATCCTACGCTATTTAAAAGATTTTGGAATGGGGCACCTGGGTGGCTCAGTCAGTTAAGGGTCCAGTTATTGATTTCAGCTTAGGCCACGATCTCACAGTTCGTGAGTTCAAGCCCCCTGTCAGGCTCCGCGCTGGCAGCGTGGAGCCTGCTTGGGATTCTCTCTCTCTGCTCCTCCCCCCTCTCAAAATAAATAAATAAACTTAAAAAAAGAGAGAGAGAGAGATTGTCGAATGGGCTGCTATAGCCTGTCAAAATATCTGGAGGTGGTAGGCCAGTTCTCAAAACTTCTACGGACTCGGGGGCCATTTAAGGAATCTTTTGAGACAGTAATATTTAGCAGCCAGCACTCCTGAGACTAGAAGTGTCAACGGATTAAAAGGAAAATTAAATGCGTGCAAAGTGTGTTCAGGGTTTTCCTGGTAGCCACATCAGTCTAACATTTAAATCCTAGAGTTCTACATAGCATTGTTTTCATTTATATTTGTATACTTTAGTGTTTATTAAAAATTGTGCCACTTGGTGACAGCATTGCTGATGTCACATAGGGTTATTAATGTTACACATCCAAGACATAACTCAAAGTATCTGTTCTGTTATAAGCAGGGAACTCTCTTGTGAGCCTCTGGGGTTCTCTCTCCTCTTTATGCTCCTGTGGGAAGGGGTTAGAGAAAATTCCTGTTGTAGGCTTTTCTGCCACTTGTCAGCTGAGTTCTGCACAAACGAATGTAGCTCAGGCCCCAGGAGAGCTTCAGAAGAAAAGTGAAGGAAGGAGGTCCCTGTCTGCAGCTTAATGGTGGTTCTCACATCAGCAGCATCTGTCTTCCCCGGGAGACTGCTGGAAATTGAGGCTCACAGGCTCATTCCAGACCCCTGAATCAGAATCTCTTCTAGATCTGTGGCTTGTAAACTCTAGCGAGCACCATAATCACCTTTGGAACTTGTTAAAACAGCTCCCTGGGCCCCTATCCCAGAAGTTCTGATTCAGTAAGGGTATACTGATTCTGACTGCAGGCAAGGGCACACTTGGGAAACCACTGCTCTGGGATAACTTGTTCTCTTGTTTGCTTGCACACTGGAGTCACCTAGAGAGCTCCCCAATAGCCTGGTGCTTGAGTCCCACCTCCAGAGATTCTGAGTGCATGGATACGGAGATTTTTTACAAAAATCTCCTTTGCCCATGATAAGATGAAGCCAGGTTTGAGAAGCCCAGCCTGTATAAATTTCATGCCCATAACTTCTACCTGGATGGAAGCAACATTGGAAGTAAGCAGCACCCTTAGGACTCTGGATGATGCTGGGATAAATCTCTGGGGTTCAGGGTGAACACACCAGTTTTACAGAGCTTCTCCACCATCCTCTACATATAACCCCCCTCCGCACCCCCAGTGTCAAAGTCTTGGGACCAGCTTTATTAACTATCCCTTTTTTCTGCAAATATCTGTGATATCTGTGCTATGGATCAGGCCTTGTTCTAGTTGCTGGAGACACATTATTGAGCAAAGTTATGGAGTTTATTTTACATTTTACTTTCACTCCTACTGTTAAATTCAAAATAATTGCTCAGTGATGTTAGAGGAAAACTAGAGCTGGGCAGTAAAGTGGTAAATAGAGATTTTATTCAGGAAAAAAGAAAAACTACTGTAGTAGAGGAAAAGAGACCTTGGTAATGAACTAGGCTCAGTCCTTTAATTCAACAAGGAAAAGTGGGATTTATGGCCAAGAAGCAGGGTGGAGTCACAGGGCAGAAAAGAGGAAACGTTAGGGGGAAGGGGATCCTGACTTAAATTCACCTCACAGGTACTTGCTGAAGGCAAGCCCGGTGCTCAAAAGGCACCTGGAAGGTGGTGGGGCCTGAGGAAGGAGGTCCGATCTGCAGGGTGGCCGGCACGGAGCATGGGGGCTTCCGGCTAAAGTGACTCAGCAGGGTTCTTGCTAAAAATGAACAAAGCAGAGGTGAACACGGAAGGGCCCCCAGCCAGGGTCTAACTGAGAAAAGAGCTCAGAGGAGCCTCACCAGAGTTTGGTCAAGGAGAGAATCTTTGTCAGCGGACTGATCTAAAATATACACAGGTATGTAAAATACATGCGTCGTATATAGATGCACGCACAATCGTACACGCACAGTGTCTCAACCAACTGCTGTCTCTTCTCATCCCACTGCCGTTAATAGAGAATTTTGATTTTACTCAGTTAAGTCTCTGGGATCTCCCCATGAACCTGACAACCAGATAAATTTTGGAATGGAATGGTGTGTGTGTGTGTGTGTGTGTGTGTGTGTGCATGCGTGCACACGCACAAGGATGGAAGTGCCCCGCCTGTTATCTGCCAATTGCCATTCCAAAACGGGTGGAGAGGCAGCATTGAAACTTTTAATGGATGGCATCTGTTCAGGCTCTCGCCCCCCCCCCCCACTTCCCTCCACCTTACCGCTTCCTCCTTCCCACTCAGTTCCCACCCCTAATTTCAAAACCTTCCTTCCCCAGCTTCTCTCTCTGTGCACAGTCCTACCCCCTTTTCACACCAGCCCGCTCTCAAAAACCTTTCTGCTCCTCCGGGAAAGCCTGGAAGATCCCAGACCTCCTGCCCAGAAGTGGTTGACAATGTAGTGTTCTCATTCGAATGCAAATTTGTCTCTGGACAAGATTCAAGGAAACCGCTTTCCCCTCCAACCGTCTCTCCAGCTCCACCCCAGCCCTTGTTGTCTTTTGTGTTCTTGTAAATAAATGAGAGGCAACTGGCTTTCAGTTTGAAGACACAGCTGCAGGGGGCTCTTCAAAGACAGCTAGAGAGAGAGAGAGATGCGGAAAGATTTGTCTCCCAGCATTAAAATCTAGAAAAGGGAGGCTTTTTTAGTCTTTCATTTGCAAGGGCTCTGATTCCTCCAGATACCCCCCCCCTTTTTTTTAAACTACTGAAAGACTAAGGGTACTTCTTTTGACTTAATAGTTTCCCCTCCTTCTAACTTTTCTGGTCCCCAAAGAAGAATCCACACGGCCATAGCAACAGAATAAACTCTGAGAAGTATGTTTGCTCCTGATGTTCTCCAGATAAGTATGCAACTGAGCCCATTTTGGAGGCAGAAACTGTATCCAGTGAAATGACGGTGGGGGTGGGGGATTCAGTGCCTCCATTTCTCGTTTGACAACGAACGGATCGTGATTGCGTTCAGGTGTATCCCGGTGGCCCCGCTGGGTGGCCTTTGAAAATCTTTCTGCGCCTAATGCGATGCCTCTGCTATTCCAGAAACATCTTAGATATGTAAGCACAACAGTGTGCCCCGCTCGCCAGACGCGATCCCCATCCCGTTGTCGGCCGGCCCTTGCCGGCCGGTTGTCCCTCGAGTCCGAAAAGACCCTGCCCGAGAAGATCGGGGGCCTCTGCGTCCCGACCCCGCGCGCAGGGCAGCTCGGCGGGCCTGCCGCGCGCGCGAGTTTCGCTCTGTCGCCGGGGCGCGGGGGGGCGCGGGGGGCGGGCTTCCCGCCGGCTAAGCGCGCGTGTTCTCTGCTCTCCCGCGCACAGGGCACCACGAGCCGCGCGGCGCACCTGGCGGGGCCCGAGCCCGCGCCGCCGCCGCCGCCGCCGCCGCGGGAGCCGTTCGCGCCCAGCCTGAGCAGCGCCTTCCACCTGCCCGACGCGCCGCCCGCCGCCGCCGCCGCCGCCGCCGCCGCGCTCTACTACTCGAGCTCCACGCTGCCCGCGCCGCCGCGCGGGGGCTCCCCGCTGGCCGCGCCGCAGGGCGGCTCGCCCACCAAGCTGCAGCGCGGCGGCTCGGCCCCCGAGGGCGCCGCCTACGCCGCGCCGCGCGGCTCCTCGCCCAAGCAGTCGCCCAGCCGCCTGGCCAAGTCCTACAGCACCAGCTCGCCCATCAACATCGTCGTGTCCTCGGCCGGCCTGTCCCCGATCCGCGTGACCTCGCCCCCCACCGTGCAGTCCACCATCTCCTCCTCGCCCATCCACCAGCTGAGCTCCACCATCGGCACGTACGCCACCCTGTCGCCCACCAAGCGCCTGGTCCACGCGTCCGAGCAGTACAGCAAGCACTCGCAGGAGCTGTATGCCACGGCCACCCTCCAGAGGCCGGGCAGCCTGGCAGGTAACCGGCTCGCCAGCCCGCCTTCCGCGGCTCCGCCCCGGGGTGGGGGGCGGGGGGCACCTGGGCGCGCGGTAGGGGCGCGTGCGGGACCCGAGCGCCCCGCCCGGGGTGGGGGTGGGGGCGGCTTGAGCGCAACTCGAGCTGGGCGTGTCTGGGCCAGTGTGCAGCGTGCGGGGTGGAGAGGGAGCCAGGGCGTCCCTAGGCTTCGCTAGTATCTCAACTACGGTGCGCCAGCTACTTCTTTGAGAAGTAATGCTGTGTCTCAAACTGATTTCTCCAGCTCTCACTCCCTCGCTCTCTCCCTCTCAGTCTCTCTCTCCCTCCCTCCCCCCAATCTGAAGACTTAGACATCCATACAATTCAGTCATATTGAATAAAGAATCACACAGACCTGTTGATTAATGTCCAGAAAAAGAGCCACGCAAATAAAAATCGCAGAATCCAAGTGATCGCCTATAGTCACCTACAGTTGGTGGAGATTATATATATATATATATATGATTTTTCCCAAAGCAGCCTTTCAGTTCACATAGATTTCAATAGTAGTGAGAAAGTAACCAAGGATTAATTGCTTTGAATTGTTACTACTTCGTTATGGCTCTCATTTCTTCAAACTTATTCTATTTTGTCTAAATTTAGTTACTGGGAAAAGTGAAAGATTCCTCCAGACCTGTCATTGCATACACATAGATTCCAACAGTGGGCATGGAGTAAACCAGTGATGAAGTCCCTTGAATTCGTTACCTGCTTATGGTGGGCACAGAGGGGTTGGTGCTAGGAAACCTTTTCTCTGCCAGTTCAGAGGAGGTGACTTTTCTGTAGTTGTTGTGCCCGTCAAAGACCAGGCTGAGCTGGTGATTCTCTGCTGGTAGCACCATATGTTCAGCTCAGACGGGACACTGTGATTGAAAGACTGTTTTGTCTCCTAAAGCACCTGACGACTCACCCGGATTTATTGTTGATTTTTTTTTCCCTCTTATGAAAGTATTTGGTAATTGTGTCACTCTAGTAACAGATGCTATGATCATATGTTTCCTTTCTTGACATAAATAGATGACTGCAAGATAAATAGGATTAAAAAAAGAAAAAAGGAACTTGTTGCATGCAGAAGGCAGGTGTCCGAGGGCTTCTTTAATTCAGCACAGTAATTGCTGTTGTGGACTGGCCTGGGGTAACAGGATGCAGGCTGGAATTCAGCTGCCCCCGATTTATGTTAGCTGTGCTTACTGAGATGAAAATATTTCCTCTCACACACTCCACTGTCTTTAATAGAATTGTGGAGGTAGATGATCATTAATGCCAACCCAGTAGCAGGACCAAAATCTCTAAATGTAAGGACTCAGGTTTGGCAGTGTGGATGGCAAAGGTGGCCAGGAGACATGTATGGCAACTTTGTGTTTATAAGCTTGGAAACTTTGTTTTATGAATTTGTACAATAAGTTACTAGATCCGTCAAGGAGGGGGAACCAGCTGCAGACCTTGTAGAAGACGGAAGCCCTGTGTGGTCCTCCTTGGCCACAGGGCAAGGACCCTCAAGGAATCCCTGAGAGCCCTGCGATTGCTAATGGCCATTTCATTCCCTGTGCAAATCTGGGGAAAGAAACCAAGAGCTTAGCCCTTTCTCCTACTGAGTATATATACATACATATATGTATATATACATACATACATATATATCCTAAACGTGTGATTGTTCCACTGGATCGTCGTAGTTAAAACGGGGAGTATGGGTCTGTTGGAGAGTTTGCGGGAGTGTGAACGGGGCAGACGGAAAGTCTGACTGCTCGGTGTGTCCCTGAAGTTAGGAGTAAATATGTTGTGAAAATCGCTTGCTCTCTATAAAAGCTTGAATGAGTGTTTCTAGGATCTGATGTGGGATGCGTGTATGTGTGTTGGGGGGGTGGGGGGTGGAGGTAGGGAGGTGCTGGCCAGAAAGAGGGAAACCGTCCCTGGGATCAACAATCCCACGTGCCTTTGCTGCCTCTGCATTTCCATCTGCCCCTCAGATGTTCTGACCATATTTCATTTTTGCTACCTGGCGGTGGGGGCGGGGGTAGGGGGAATATCAATGTGCCATTGATGATTCTTAATTTTAGAGCTACAATGAACATGCTTAATGTTTGAATTATTTTGTTTAAAATGCATGCTTTTAAATATCCATTTAAAGATTTTCTCATGCAAATTACTGCTGGTGGTGCTTGAGTTTAAAATTACTCCATAACTCTGCATAAATACTTGAGTGGCATAAGATCATAGTCCCCATTTAGGAATTCGAAGACTGTGGCCCAGAAAAGATATGGGGAGAGACTCTAACATTTGCAAGAGATCAGGCAGGACACTTGGAGCTCTTACCAAGTGGGACCCCATACCTCAATCTGTGTGCTTCATACCGTCCCTGACTGGCATGGTAAAGTTTGGATCCACCTGGTTTGCTAGTTGAAAGCACCATGAAAGTCAAGACTGGCAAATACCTTTTAGATTTTCAGGGTTGTGATTTTGAAGGTTTGTCACTGATAACTAGGGAGTATAAATTACGGGATAGGTAGTGATTTTCGCTACTGAATGACTTAATTCATTCAATAATTATTAAGTACCTCTTACCTACCGGCACTGATTAAGACCCTGGGGATCCAGCAGTGATCAATATCAACCAAAATCCCCGGCCTCCTTTCAAATGGAGGAGACAGAAAATCAGCGAGATAAATAGTTTTGGTAGAGTGGCCAGGGAATGCTCTAATTAAAAGGTGACTTTTGAGTTCCCTGTGAAGGAGGTGAGGGAGCTGGCCCTATTGATGTCTGGGGAAACTGCATTCTGAAAAGAAAGAGTGGCAAGTCCCGACGCTGGTAAATGGGGGTATGTCTGATATGTTTGAAGAACAGCAGGAAGTCGAGTGGGGGTGGATCAGAGAGAAGGAGGGCAAAGAAATGACCTGAGGTCAGCAGAGTGAGCAGCCGGGTCAGGGTGAAAGCTGAGGTTAGGGAGAGACTGGCAAGCCTTGAGGACTTGAGGATGCCAGCTGTGGCCAATCCATGGGAGCCATCGAGGATTTGAGCCGAGGAGTGACACAAGCTGCCTTAGTTTGTAACAGGGTCTCTCTGGCTGCTGTGTGGAGAGTACGTTGTAAGGGATCCAGGACAAAAGCCAGAATGCCGGTCAGCAGGGTTATTGCAGTAATCTAAGCAAAAGAGGATGGCCTGAGCCAGGATGGTAGCAATGGAGGTTATGAAAAGTAGGGTAATCTCGATGCATGGGTACGGTGGAGCTGAGCAGGTTATCTCACACAGTAGGTTGCGATGGTAGGAGAGAGAAGATTCAGGGAGGCCCAACAGCCAGAAGAACGGAGTCTCCATGGACTGAGGCGGAGCCAGGTACAGAGAGGTCTAGTTGGGATTGAGGCAGTGCTAGTGAATGTTAAGGTCTTGGTTTTGAACATGTGATGTCTGTGTGTCAGCATCAAAATGCACATGTAACTCAGACCATTGGATCTGTAGGTCAGTTCAGAGAAGAAGCCCCTGAATGAGGGAGTCATAAGCAGGTGGATGATATTAAGACCGTGAATCTAGAAGACATTAATTACCTAGGAAGTCAGTGTAGAGAGAAGAGGTCCAAGGACCGAACGCTGACCGCCCCCGCCCTCGACAGATGTAAAGGTCTGGGAGTTGAGAAGAAGCCAGCAAAAGAAAGAGATAACCAGAAGTGTAGGTCAGTGTCGTTTCTTAGAAGCCAAGAGAAGAGCATGTCTCAAGGTTAGAAGATCAATAAACTATGTCTAGTGCAATTAAGAGGTCAAGACAAAGGAAGATTGTTCGATGATACTGGTGGAATGATTTCAGTGCAGGATGCTGGTGAGATCCTACTGAAGGCAGGAGGTGGCCCAAGAAACAACGGGAGGAGGAAAGCTCGAGACGAAAAACGTGCAGAACCTTTCCAGGGTGTTTTCCTTGCTTAGCTACAATCACTTCCAGAGATTCAAAGTCTGTCTGAGGATTTCAAGTCCTCAGTGGTAGTGGGCGCTTGGTAAGGAACACAGCTTCCACATTTTCCTCTGGATCTTACCAACAGCCAAACTTTATAAAAGTCTGGCCGGAAATCTCAGAGTTCCGGCTCTCTGGGAAAACACCCCGATTCAGATCAAACCTAGAAAAGTATGATTTCTCAGGTGTTAGGTCGTCAGGATCCAAAGACCTCTTAGAACGTTTTATCCCCCTCCTCCCACCCCCGCCTCCTCCTCCTTCTTGCAATTCTTTGCATCATAGAACAGTGCCTGAGTGAAAACCTAGCTCTGCCTCGTGGGAGGTCCCTAAGGTTAGGTATATTACACCTTGACATTGTTCTCTCATCCAGGGGATCACAACAGTATCTGTCTATTTCTATAATCTCAGGCATAAATAAGATAACATGTATGAAGTTCTAGCCCCTTTCCTGGCTCAGTAAAAGTTAACTCGTATTATTTAATAATACCTACCATATAAACTTGGATTCGTAAGGAAGAAGCCATTCGTTTTTGTTTCAGACAAAAGCAGGTCTTTTGAGTCCCCAAAACATGCCAGTTTCTGTGTTGGACACACAAAGAGGAGTGAGAGATACTCTTTGCCCTCAAGAGACCCAGCCTCGGAACGGATAAACAAATGGACAGTTCTAGCCCTCGTGCTGGAATAAGACAGATGTCGGTTACTGTGGGAACGTACTGCAGGGGCATGTTATGGTGGGTGTTCGATGTCTGCCATTGATGCTTCCTTGACGTCACGGCTCCAGAGCTAAGTGGTGTAAGCGGAACCACTGAGGAATGGTAGCTGGAACAAAGTCCAAGAAGAGAGAAGGTAGGGAGCGTGAGGGGGGAGACTTCCAGCAGATCAGGGTTTCTGGAGGGAGAAATGGATGGTTCGGGTGGTGAGAGAAGGGGAGCAGGAGAGGAGGAGTAAAAGCTGTGTTATTTCATCCTTCCGGCGGACAGCCGACATGATCATATTCGCACATTAAAAACTCCATTCCAGGGACTGAGTGAACGAAGGATTTCTTTTTACAAGAAAAAAGAGGCAGGGGTGCCTGGATGGCTAAGTCAGTGAAGCATCCTACTTTTGATTTCAGCTCAGGTCATGATCTCCCGGTTTGTGAGTTCAAGCCCCGAGTCAGGCTCTGTGCTGACAGTGTGGAGCCTGCTTGGGATCTCTCTCTCTCTCTCTCTCTCTCTCTCTCTCCCTCCCTCTCTCTGCTCCTCCCCCACTCGTGCTCATGAGCTTTCTCTCTCTCTCTCTCTGTCTCTCAAAATAAATAAATAAACATTAAAAAAAGAAAGAAAGAAAAGACAAAACAGGCAGAGAGACACAGGAAGGCATTGGAATAACCCTTCCATGGGAATAACCCTCCCAGATCTAGTGGTCTAAACTGCCCCCCAACACATACATACTTGTGTGCAATGCGACTGTTCAAAAATTATCACTAATAAATAGGAGGGGAAGAAGGCTAAATAAATAGCATAACTAGTTCTTACATTTTTCTCTTGATAGGTGGCTTAATTTTCTTTTTTATAGTTTAAAAAATGTATCCATTTTGTGCATGATGATGAATAAAATTATGTTAAAAAAAACCCGTACTGCAATATACAGCATTTGCGAGATGCCAGGCACTTTGCAAACTGTATCTCATGTAGTTTCCAACAACTTAAGGAGGTAGGTGTGATTTTTGCCACATTCTACAGATTTGGAGACTGAGGTTTCTCAATGATAAGTTTCTTGCCCAGGGTTACTTGGCTGGAAGTGACAGGGATAGGACTTGAACCTAGATCACTTTCAGTGTAGCTTCTCTATACCTTTAAATATACATGATAAGGCAGAGAGGCAGTATATTTTTTGTTGTTGAAGAAAAACACCAGGAATATAGAGATACAGTGTAAGGCTTTTTAGCTTTTTTAAATAACTAGTAATTTGGAAGAAAGCAAAAGTATCTCAAAAGTGTGTCAATATCTTACTGAATATGACTCTACCAGTACCCATTTTTGTTCCCTTTTGTAAAGAAGACAGCATGATCCTCTCATTTTCTGTGTTAGAGGAAAATCAATCCTACTAAAAGTAGGAATCTGAGTTGTAAATAGGTATTAAAGTTAAGCCAAACATTAGAAGCTTATTTTGAGGTAAAAACGAAATGAATTAAATGTAGGTTCTTAACCAATGATTACAATACAGATTGGCCTAATATGGACAGGATTTTGGTCAAGACGTGTTCATCTTTTACCTCTGCCTAGTGGACATAGAATCCAGTGTTTAGAGTGCATCACATGCCATGCCTCTCAAATTCTGCGTACTTGGTGATTTCAGTTCCATTCTGTGACGTGCTGATTCTTCCAGGTGCACCTGCTATAAGAAAGAGAGAAAGAAAAAAAAAAGCCTAATCCCACATAAAAGCTTTGCAATTTTCACTGTCAGGTTCTCAAAGGAAACATGAACTCTACTCAAGTAAGGAGTGAGTTTGTTTAACACCCAGCGCTTGGGATGCGGTCACAATGCAACACACGAGATCTTGGTGCCTGCTGTCCTTTAAATCACATTTCCCGAAGGTGATCCTCTAACAGTCAGTTTTTACGAACCTTCCTCTCACCCTTAAATAAGACAAAAATTTCTAGTTTACATTTACTAATTAGAATGTGATCAACCTGTGATACCAACCAACACGTTAATCTTCTCTCCAAGGCGGTTAAGGCCAGTTCTCAGCCGAAACTTCCAGGGGGTTCCGGAACCAAGACCTCCCTCGGGTCTCCTCCGCAGCCACAGAAAGCCTGTGGCATTCCCTGCCGGCCATGCCTCTCAGGCCCAGAATCTTCCTCAGTAGTTCCTGCTCTCAGAGCTCAGTCCCCGTCCAGGCTGTTTTCTAGATCTGCATGTAATATAGTCTCTCTCCTGCAGGCTGCCTTCTGGTATCCTGCACCCCAGTGGACACTGAGAGTGCAGGCCAGTTCCCACACGCTGACCCTCTCCTGCTTCCACCAACCAAGTGATTGTTCTGTCAACCGCTTGCCCTCCAGAATTCTGGAACCTCACTTTCCAGCAGGGAACTCACATCCACGTGGTCCCACGGAAGCCCACTGTCTTCAGGCTTTCCCTCCGAGGGGATGGTTACTGAAATCTCGTCAGCAAACCCCCTCTGGACTTGTTGACTGCTGTCTCACAGCCCCCGTCTTCCTAGAGCGCAGGGCACACAGAAATGGCAATCGGACATCCTTTGCGAAGTCACTCCATGCAGCGTCTCATCATACTCATATTGGTGTCTGATTTCTGTCCAGTTTATGTCCACGGCAAACTTGCATCAGGGAGACTGCCATTTGAACATCCCATTACAGTAAGTTAGTGGCCGAACCTGGAACTAAATGTTTGGGATGCTAGGTGGCCACAAAAGGCCTACCTGATTTTTGTTGATTCACAGAAATTAATACCTTCCCTTCCCTTCCTACCACATTGGCAACCATGCTAGTTGAAATGGGGCAGACAGGTCTTTTTTGTACTTTTGTAGGAAAGTGGCATCTTTACCTACAGTTCTATGAAAAGCTTTTCCAGTGTCTGTGACGCTTTGATGATTTTGATCATGCTTTATCTCAGACAGTGGTTCCAGATGGCATTCTCTGTCCATGCATCTGCCTCCCCTGTGTCCAGATCCTCTGAAAAATACAGAATTTCAGTGGGTAAGCCACCAAAGACACAAGAACACAGAGGCCAGTGGTTGTGGCTCATCGAAAGCAAGCCGTGATAGGAATTTTCTAGAAAGCAAAATACACAGGAGTGATGAGCACTTAAAATGTTGAAAGTTTCTCCCAAGAATCTGCTGTGCCAGTATGACAGAGGTGGGCTGGTGATTTTCAGTAAAGCCTTGGACAGGCTCAATTGTCAGAGTGAAGCTGGGGAGATACGTGGGGCTAAAGATGGAGGGATTCGCTGGAAGTCAGGGCTTGATACAGTTTTAAGTCTGCTGCTTGCTCCCACTTACATATTCTCTCTCCTGCCAAGATGACGAGCCTGTAGCCATGGCTTACTCCAAAGTGAGGAATGGGGGTGGTCTCCTGAAACTGGACAGGCTGTCTGAGAAAGTTCGACTCCGATTTGGCTGCCGGTGGCTTAGATAAAGTTTATTTCAAACAGTCATGCGGGTGGTGGGCTGGAAGGGGACTCAGGCTGTTCTTTACCCTCTTTCTCTCCTCCCCAAGGAGGAATGCCAGGCCGTATGCCCCTCCTACCTTACAGATTGTAACTCAGGGGCATTTAGTGGGAGATACTTCCATTTAGGCTGTAGTTGAAGAAGCTGCCAGCAGGTTTTTCTTTCTCAAATATGATAAATTAGTAAGGATTACTGAGGAATTGGAGAGAATTAGTGACATGAAAAAAAAATAGCAAAAATGAACTGTCTCTTAGAAGAAACAGATAATTTACAGAATAAAAGAGATTAAAGGAAACAAGGAAGAACTTTTGGATCCGTACTGAGAAGGGTTTAAGAAGATCTTGTGTTTATTAAATAAGAACCGGGTGATACATGAGAGGATCAAAGAACAAGAAGATCTTTATAGGCTGTAAAAATAGCACCACCCAAACAAAAAAAAAAGTGATAGAATAAGTGGGAAATAGTCGAGGAAATCGCTCAGAAGGTCGCCATACAGGGAAGGAGACAGAAAATACAAGAATGATGCAATAATAGTGCATGGAAGACACATCCAAGACTTAGGAAAGTCCCAGAAAGAATGGAGGGAAGCAAGCTACCAAGGAAGTAACACAGAGCAATTCCTCAGAGCCGAGGGACCTATACCTTCATAGGAAATGCCCCATGTTTGCAACAGGGCATTTCCGCATTCTGCATCGTGCGATTTCAAAGCACCAACGCAAAAGACCCTAAAGCCACTGGAGAGGAAGAACACGTATGCCACCAGATTGAGGCAGTGATACTGGGTGGCAAAGAACAATCAGGTGATGTGCTCAAGAGTTCTGGGGGCAAGTTATTTTTTTAACGTTTATTTATTTCTCTTGAGAGAGAGAATCCCAAGCAGACTCTGTGCCTTCAGTGCAGAGCCCAGTGAAGGGCTCGAACCCACGAACCATGAGATCATGACCTGAGCTGAAACCAAGAGTCTGACACTTAACTGACTGAGCCACCCAGATGGCCCTGGGGGAAACTTATTTTTAACCTAAACTCTATACCTAGCCAAATTTTCCACATAAAGGCAGAATCAAATATTTTCAGTCCTGCAAGTATTGATAAAATCGATCTCCATATAGGCCCCCTTGCCTGGAGATTTACAACACTCAGTGGGTGTGTCTCAGCTGAATGAGGGCATAAAACAGGAGGAAAACATGGTACCCAAGAACAGTGTATATTGACCGTCAGGATGGTGCAGAGATGTCCCCAGGGTTAGGGGGAGGGGGGAGACATCTGGGCAGTAAGCTAGCAAACTAGGAAAGGTAGGACTCAACATGTAAATGTTGACAGTCCTGAATGTTGGCCTAAGTCCCAAAGAGTCTGGGTAATTTTAATATCTAAGGGCTGAACAAGTACAAGAACAAGTTAAGAATAATGAGTTCAATTGCAGTTTGACAAAAAGAATAGTTCCTACATTGCATTGAGTTCCACAAATGAAGGAGGTGATGGTTAAGAGAGAGAATGGATTGAGGCCAGACATGGGTACATCAGTTACTAGCTTGGGTCCATCATTTACTTGTTCTGTTCACCTTTTTTATCCTACTTTTTTTTTTAATATAATTTGTTGTCAAGTTAGTTAACATATAGCGTATACAGTGTGCTTTTGGTTTCAGGAGTAGAATCCCATGATTCATCGCTTACATACAACACCCAGTGCTCATCCCAACAAGTCCCTCCTCAATGCCAATCTCCTCTGCCCCCCCCCCCCCACCCCTCCAACCCTCAGTTTGTTCTCTGTATTTAAGAGACTCTTATGGTTTGCCTCCCTCTCTGTTTGAAACTGTTTTTCCCCCTTCCCTTCTCCCGTGGTCTTCTGTTAAGTTTCTCAAATTCCACATAATGCGTGAAAACATATGATATCTGCCTTTCTCTGACTGACTTATTTCATTTAGCATAACACTCTCCCGTTCCATCCACATTGTTGCAAATGGCAGGATTTCATTCTTTCTCATTGCCAAGTAGTATTCCATTGTATATAGAAGCCACATCTTCTTTATCCACTCATCAGTTGATGGACACTTGGACTCTTTCCATAATTTGGCTATTGTTGAAAGCACTGCTGTAAACATTGGGGGTACATGTGCCTGGGGATTAAGGATCCCAGGAGCATGCACGTGATCTTCGAGACATGAGGGATTGAAGGCAGGGTGACGGTGTGCGTGAAGTTTGAAGAGAAGTGGATTAAAACGGGACCGGTTTTGGGGCTTCCGGAAGTGAACCAACTCACAGGCAATTCCCTTTTCCTCTTCGAGAAACAGGCCAGGTAATGTGCAGTCAGGTGTTTGGCAGGTGCTGAACCCTGAACACCTGTCTTACTTCCCAGCGCTGCGGATCAGATCGGTGGAAGCTAGAAATAGGAGTTCCGCGGGAAACTGCTCTTAGGTATAATACCGCATCAGGGAAGGAAATGACAGAATGCGAGGAGAGATGTGGAGACACACATAGTAATTAGGTCTGGAAGCCAGGCTGCAGATGCACTGTTCGCTCTTGTGCTGCCGGGGTATCGGCCGCCCTGACTGTGGACCGTTTTCTTGGCTGGGTCCCCCGCACTCAGCAATGGGGACAGCCCGGCTGATGTCTGACCCGTGGTGTGGGTTTCTCCTGCTCTTCAGGCTCTGTGCTGCTGAACTTCAAGTCAGCAGGGCATTGAAGGTAAAATATTCCTGGGTCTGTTTTCACTGCTCGCTCCTTGCGGGTCACAGGTGTCAGTTAATCTGAGCAAAGGGGCATCTGTGCTTTCCAGAACTCCTCACCAAGCCTCTTCTAGTAGGTATTCAACAACCTTTTTTTTTTCCTTAAGATTTTATTTTTAGGTAATCTCTACACCCAATGTGGGTCTCGAACTTACAACCCCAAGATCAAGAGTCACATAGCGGCATAGCCAGCCAGGAGCCCGTTCAACAAATATTTTTGAGTGACTATTGTAAAAGTATTTATGGGTGCAAATGGTATATCCCATTGGTAACCGGAAGTCATGCTTAGCACGGAGAGAATTCAGAGAAATACCAGGTTCTGCCCAGAATGAGTGAACCATTAAAAACTTAAACAGTAGCTACCAGAAAGACTTGGTTCAATGCATATTGAGAATCTGTAAGATAAAGTGTTTGCGTCCTCACCTCTGAGTTTCCTAATTCTTTGGAAAGTGGCTTCCTGTACTTTCTACATTCCTGTTGCAGCGTTAACAGAGGCACGGACAGCATTCCAAGGAATGTCGCAGGCTCACTCGAGAGCTAGCAGTTCTTTGTGTGTGTAGCTGTAGAGAAGAAATCATAAAAACAGATAATTCCTATTCTGTGGTGTCTGTATTCTGAGCATGTGCCCAGGATCCTGCAGGTAGAAACTTGGCAGCAAAGAGAACCCAAAGAAAACCATTAATTATTTTGGTTCAGTAGACTCTAGTGGCCCCTCCTATTTCTGCTTGCTATGCTAATATCTTCGAATAGACGTGATCGCATTGATTTTTCCTGTTGGGCTTCCTAGATGGTGCCTGAGCCCGCATGTGCTCTGCTGTTACAGACGGTGCCTGGGCACACAGGTGCTGTGCCATTACAGAGGTGCTATGCCCATACCGTACCCCAAATGATATCTGCATTTCCCCATGTTTCTGGCTTCAACCTTAGAGCTCCCCTAGAATGGACTGGCAATGTGATAAAGTCAAAACCCCCCTCACAAGATAAGCTTCATTTTAATAATTGATGTAGAAAGGGGAAGTCTGTATACATTTCTCTTTAGAATGAAGAAAATACACACACACACACACACACACACACACATACACACACATACACACACATGCACACAGGTACTGTCAGGTCTTAAGCTCAGCTGGTTAGAAGCATATAATACTCCAGTCCCCTCCATGGCAGAGCCAATTAGTTGGTTATAGTTGACATGACCCCAAAGAGCCCCCTACACCTTGACAGCCTTCTAGCAAATATGTAGTATTTGTTTTGCCCTTAAAGAGTCAACACAGATTGATTTCTGGACTGGAAAACCATCACTCACATGACTACTGGGCCACACCAATTGGTGGTTTAATAGTAACTTCTTTGGATAAAGAAAACAGTTGAAAATAGGGTGGGGGAGTTATAACTATACATCGGTCTCATCCAGGTGCTTTGTATTAGGGATTTAACGTTTAAATAAATGTAACTGATATCCAAATAATAAGTATACATATATAATACATTACTAATTGGATTCTAAAACCCACAGATACAATTATTAAAGCCCTTTAACCAGAACAGAATCAGGGGAAAATTTTAATCCTCCTCAGAACTGTTTATTACACAGCATAATCTCTCTTCTCAAACCTTTTTTTATATGCCAAATATTATGTTAAGTAAAATAAGGAAAATGTAATAAAGTGTTGATACGAAGAATTTATAAAATGTAAATATAGAGAACGAGTAACCTATGAAGCAATTTGCTTGCCATTTCTCCCCCCATAAATTATGTTGAAAGTTCATGGTATCTTTTTCTTCTGGAATTAACACCAGAGCCTCCCTGTGGGTGTTAGTAAGATATATAAAGGAATGGAAAAATGATACAGGAGAATACATCTGAACTTTGCATTATAAAAGCTAAGTAATTTTTGAAAAGGAATTTGCACACCCTGTCTATGGTATATTTAATACAGTCTGATCAAAAAGGCCTGTGTTTGACAAAACATCTTAGCTCATGTATATTTCAAAATATTTAAACCAATTAATGGAGAAAACAACTTAAGCCTACTTTTGTCTAATAAAACTTTTCTCCTTGCCTTTACACTGAGAATTTCATCGGTGCCCTTTGAGGGGCACATACACAAAAAATGAAAATTCACCTTCAATTCTGAAGAGCTCTGGTCCCTTGCAGCCGAAGCTGGTCTATCTGTCCTGCTTTGCATCTCAACAACAACAACAACAAAAAAAGATGGGTCAGGAGCACCCTGTTCGGGCTTCTTTCCATGGAAATATCCATAATTATCCATAGTAATTAGGTCCTGAAACCAGACTCCAGATGTACTGTTCGCGTATTGCACTGATGGGGTATTGAGAAGCAGCTGTCAAGAAATAAAATGACACTCATCAAATTTTATCCGCCTTGTTGATAGAGAAGAGTATCTGTGTGAATATGAGACTGGCCATTAAAAACTCTGGTAAGTGACTAATTAATAAAGCACCGAATCGTAGATCACTCTGCATCAGTAGTTAATTAGGACAGTAAGATAGTGGTGAGCCTGGCTCCTGGTCCGTTTCACCCTGAACGTGGCTGCCCAAAGCTTCTCTCCAGGCGGAGATGGGGTTCGAAGCAAATTTTAAACAGGAGACCCCTCCTGGGTAAAAATTAACATTCACAGATTACACTTGTTTACAAATTAATGTCAGAAGACTTTAATTACAAGTCCGAGGTCAAATTATGTTGCCCTTCTGCACAAAGATACTACAATTCATGATTCACCCCTGCCAATTTTTTATCTGCCAGCTGTCAACTGAAAAGGATTTGGGGTGTCTTGATGGACTGTTCGGGGGAGTCATTCTGTCAGCTTCACTGGGACGTTTATCTGAATAGTTGTGATTACACGCGAGTTACTTTTAGAAAGATTCCTATGTGTTCACAGGATCCATGATTGTCACAGCAAGGACCCCACCCTCACCTGATGTAAAAAATCAGGCACCTTCCAGCCTAAATGCCCCTTTTCCCAAAACCACGCTGTGTCCAACCCGAAGACATTTTCTGGAGACCTACAGAAGTGAGGGGATGGGAGGGGCAGGAAATGTCCTGCGGGCCGTACGTGTCTACAGTCTGTGAACTTGGGGGACTTCCCAACAGGAAGTCAATTGCAGCACAGTGAATAGCACAGGTGGACAGAAAGCATTCTGTACCCTTTTTACTCTCAGAGGCGTTGCTGCCTTCCTGCAAAGCTCAGAACCTGCACCCCCTCCAAGGGGGGTGACTCCTTTCCCCCCACCACCCATCCAAGAACAGAGATTTCTGTATTTTATTTATTTTTTTAAATTTTTTTTACATTTATTTATTTTTGAGAGACAGAGTGAGACAAAGTGAGAGTGGGGGAGGGGCGGAGAGAGAGGGAGACACAGGATCCGAAGCAGGCTCCAGGCTCTGAGCCGTCAGCACAGAGCCCCACGCGGGGCTCGAACCCACAGATCGTGAGATGATGACCTGAGCCGAAGTCGGACGCTCAACCGACCGAGCCCCCCAGGCGCCCCATGAGATTTCTGTATTTTAAATCTGCAGTCTTAAGGGCTCTGCTGAGGACCAAACCTTGGCATGCACTCCTCAAGACCCTACATTGGCCCCAAATCTACCAGGCCTGCCCCTAACCATCCAGTGCTAGATCTTGTCTTAGAAACGTCTGGGGAGTGTTTGAACTCTTCTGTTCCCTGGGCCCATCCCCTTAGGTCCCGGTTCAGTAGTCTGGAGGGGGCCCCAAAAATCAATACTGTTAAAAAGGCTTCCAGGTGAACGCCATGTGTGTCCTCCCAAGGTTGGGAAGCACTGAACCGAACTCTTACATAGGTGTGCACCGAAGCAGTGAAGGGAACCTAGACTTGCTTCCCCAGAATCCTCCTAGAAGCATAGCAAAAGCAGCAAAAGCATTCCTGGCCACCCATATGTAAAAAGTCTGCCCTCTGTAGGAAAGATGGGCTTTTATATGCCCCTTGGTGTCGGAGCCTTGGCCACCTAGAGCTGAGATCAGTCACTCTGCAGCAGCCCACAGGTGGAAGCCTGACCTATAGGACCAGGCAACCCGTGGCAGCCAGTACGATGCCCGCATGCGGTGGCCGCCACAGCCACCTGCTGGCCCCAGCTGCCGATGTTCCTGCTGAGGCCCCATCAGCATGGTCAGCATCTGGCTGCACCCTCGGCCTGCACCTTTGTTGTTGCAATCGTGTTTGCTTAGTAAGGCAGGGAGAGATAAGGAATCCATAGTTCGGTCCCCAGGGCTTCAGTATGGTGCCTAAGTTGAAGCCCCCTAGCAGCCAAGGTACGTGTCCGTGGCTAAACCAGTACGTGTGTGGACCATCTGCACCACCATTGTCAGAGAACTTGTTAAAAATGCAGAACTTCGGGGCCTCTCCCAAACCTGAGCCAGAACCTAGATTTTAATCAGAAGATTCGTGCCGGTGGTGTTTGGAGAAACACCGAAATCCATGGCTGGTTCATTTGGAGCAGCTCTTTACCTAGCCTGAGATAAACCGAAAGCAGATAATGAGGACACTCTCCAGGCCACCACTGAGTTTACCTGGTGTGTTTTCACTAGTATTTGTACCATCTTGGACAAGTGTGTTTTCACTCAGAGTTCTGAGTTTTGCCATAGGACGCCATCCACTCTGGTGCAGACACAGAAGCATGCACTGTTCGCTGCAAAGAAAACATAGAAGTGGTCCATCCTATGAATGTAAAGATAACAGACTTCTCATTGCTCGTTATTCCCCGTTACTGCTGTCTCGTTATTTTACACGTGCCTGCCTGTCACAAAAGGAAATGAACAAAAGAAGCCTGGTTTTCTAACAGCTTGAGAAGAAATGCTCGTGGTAAGAGAGAAAATACTAGAAAGAATGAGGGACACCTGCTATTCTAAGGGACACGATCACACGGGCACCATAAATGCTACTTCCTGACTAGTGATTTTTCACTTTTAAGATATGCTTGGTGGAAAGTCTTTGAGCCCAAACAGAATACAGTATTCATTTGGTAAAAGGTGTGGTGCGGTCTCATAATTAAGTTGCATTGCAAAATGCATCATCAAGTTACAGGAATAAATCCTGTGTTTTGTACCTGGTCAGAGACTTGTATGAGCATTCACGTTATTTGTGATAGCAAAGTTACTGTAACGAATGAAAATCTAGGATTCATGAAATACATGAAACAGAAGGGCATTTTCTAAAGGTTTCCAAAACAGACTTTTTGTAGAATCACTTTATATCATCAGATGGCCTGTTGCATTGAACTTATTAGGCTCCAATGCAGATTTTGTCATTGAATATACATGAATAGTCTCCCTTCCAAATGTCAGTCTGAAATATGGCTGGTAGCCTGTCTAGGAAGTGTGTTCATATATCTTAACATTTACAACAACATGGGATAAGATGTCTAACTAATTCAATGAATTAATGATCATTTGCAAATGAAATTTAGTGGAGGGACTTGACTCAGGATACATAGGAAATATTTTGGTGTCTCTTAAATACTGAAATTAACTAGTGAATTAGCATAGGAGTGGGGAGGAGATTTTGGAATTTTGAGTTGAGTCCAAAGCAAAAACCAAGAATTAAACAAGTCTTTATTATGGTAAAGTATTCCTTAGATCTAAGATGCTATATTTGCATCTTTGAGCAATTTACTTAGCACACATGTATGAAATAATATTGGCCAAAGTGGCTTTTTTTATTTCTAAAAGTGCTTATATGTTGATATCATTTTTCCCTCTTGAGATTAATAATGACAAATATCAAGGGCTAGAAGTTTTAAGAGGTTCAAAGTCTACAGAATAACTGTTCCGGGGCCATAAACTGTCACAGCACAGGCTACCTACCTGCATGGGCCGTGCTGCCTGGCCATGTTGCTTAGTGACTCCAATGTATCAGCAGGGATCAAACCGCTGATATTGGAGTATTCAGCAGGAGAAGGAGTTCAGTGGGAATTTGCGAGGGGAAAATCTGCTACTATTCCAAAAACCACAGTTCTCTTTGGAAGTTCTATTTTGGGGTGCCTGGGTAGCTCAGTTGGTTAAGCGTCTGACTCTTGATTGCATCTCAGGTCACGATCTCACAATTTGTGAGTTGGAGCCCCGTGTCGGACTCTGTGCTGTCAGGATGGAGCCTGCTTGGGATTCTCTCTTCCCCTGACCCCTCTCTCTGCCCCTACCCTGCCCTCTCTCTCTCTCCCTCCCTCCCCTCTCTCTTTCTTTCTCAAAATAAACTTAAAAAAAAGTTCTATTTTGCACTTCAAAGATACAGTTTTACTAATAAACATCGATGTTGAACTGGATTCACAATTTTCAAGAAACCTGAATTCCTAGATTTTACTTTGGCCTTTTCTTCCTCTGAATACCGTTGTTTAGATCAGAAATGAAACTGCCTGTCTCTGCCACCTGTTCACAAATACTGAGTCAGCTTGCTCTGGCCAACAGACTGCTGTATCATTTGGGTCCTTATTTTTGCCTGTGAGCATTTGAAAAAAATTTTATTTTATTTTATTTTAATTTTTTTAATGTTTATTTCTGAGACAGAGCATGAGTGGGGGAGGGGCAGAGAGAGGGAGACACAGAATCGGAAGCAGGCTCTAGGCTCTGAGCTGTCAGCACAGAGCCCGACTCGGCGCTCAAACTCACAAACTGTGAGATCATGACCTGAGCCCAAGTCGGTAGCTCAACCGACTGAGCCACCCAGGCGCCCCTGAAAAATTTTTTAAATGTTTATTTATTTTTGAGAGACAGAGAGAGACAGAGAGAGAGAGAGAGAGAGTGCATGCGCTAGAGGGGGAGGGGCAGAGAGAGAGGGAGACACAGAATCCGACAGAAGCAGGCTCGAGGCTCTGAGCTGTCAGCACAGAGCCCGACCCAGGGCTCGAACTCATGTGAGATCATGACCTGAGCTGAAGTCAGACGTGTAACCGACTGAGCCACCCAGGTGCCCCCTTTGCCAGTGAGCGTTTGAAACTGGCTCCCAGATTTGGGAAGAACAGATAATGGCAGGCAGTATGTCTTTCAGAACCTAATATTAATATTTCCAGATGAAAACATGCAAACACTTATTCTTTGCAAAAGCGAGTGAATTCATACTAAATTAGAGGGTCATAACTTATATATTATAGAACTAAAAGAATGTAAACGGGTCCCAATTAAAACCAGAATGTATTTGTTTCATTCCGTCCGGTAAAGTAATTGGTATAATGTGGTAGTAAATTATATTATTAGAAGAAAGCAAGAAATGATAAATGGAATGTTACAACTTATTAGGCATTTCTTTCTTTCTTTTGAATATGCCTGTCTCCTCTCTCTCTCTTTATCTAAAACAGGGGGGCTCTCACTGTCATCTCTGCAGTAGAATCATGAGGTGAGAGGGTGCCATTAAGAGAGGCACACAGCCTCTCCTTGCTCAATAGACCAAGTCCTAATCTTTCGGGGCTATGTCCAGGAATCAGCCTTCCAAAGAGTTCCCTGGATGATTTCTTGGGAAAGTAAATGAAGATTTGAGGATTAATCATGTTCTAAGGAACAAAAATTCAAAGGCTGTTTGTGTGTGCGTGTGTGTATTACACATGTATATACATATATATATGTATGTGTTATATATATGTGTATACATACATACAAATTTACATATATGTAAATTTGAGCCGAATCTCAGAGATTGTGCTGCTCTCATGAGCTCATTAAGTGTGATCTTCCAGTGAATATTCCAAATCCCTTTGATATAAATGTGGCTATTGTGATTGTGAAATTTTGAGTTAAAAAGGAAATCTGTTCAGTTCTTACAACCAATTGTAGTCTGAACTCATGAAGAGTCCATACACTGTGTTTCTTTTTCAAGACAATATGGATTAAATAGGTACTGATAAAATCACTTCCATAAATACCGTGAAATGAATTTCTTACGGAGGGGCCTTTGCTCTCGCGGCTGGTTCCCTCTGTCTGGGAACCACGTGGATCTCCCTCCATCATGGCTTTCTCTGGCCTTCGGAAGTTTTCCGCTGAAATGTCAAATAAGCAAAAAGAACTTTCTTGAACACCTTATCAAAACAGTATGCACCACACTTTGTCTGCTGTCCCCTTACCCTGCTTTACTTTTCTTGAGTACCTTTATCCCTATGTTGAATGAATCAATCTGTTGGTTAATAGGGACTAACCTGCTACATGTAAACGACAGATACAAAACTTAACATGTAGAAATTTATTTGCACATCAGTCTAAAAACGATAACTTTCATATTGCTGGTCAAATGAAAACAGTGCCTGCTGGACTCTGACCCAATGAAACTGTGGCGTGGAGGAACATGACAAGCCCTTTCTGCTCCGTGATTATTTCCCCGTGCTGCTGGCTTCCTCCTGGACTAGCAGGGTGGTGTTATCTGTAAATTTTCAGATTTAATTGATGCTATATCTCTTTCTAAAAAGCATTGCGCATTTCCTTGGTCATTTCAGTCCTCCCTTTTTGACTTCATTCATCCCTGCAATCTTTGCAATTACCCATTAAAAGCAGTGCTAAGGGTAGGCTTTAAGATTCTTGCTCCTTGCCTAGGACCCTTGGTCATTAACGTCTGAATCGTGGTTCTATAAAAATTTCCTCATGCCCAGTAAATGCTGGCCCTCACATCCTGTCCCCACTCAGACCATCAGGTCTTTTTGTGGTTCCCTTGTTGGGTGTTTTTAGAGACTTAGAATCAAGAACATGATGAAGTTATAACTCTAAATCTATGAGTGATGGATGGCTTTCATTTAACTATATAACGTTTGGATATAATGACTGTTGCCTTGATTTTTACACTTGTTAAGTCTTTGGCAATATTAAGAAAGCCTCCAGAAGAAGGAAGAATTGATGGCAGGAACTCAAGGCGTATCATACTTAAATATATTCCTGGAAAATATGAACATGAGATAATATTCAGTGTGATGTTGGCATTTGATAAATCAGATGCAATGAAGCTAATTATGCAAAACAGTTATTTTGAACCTATCATTCATCTGAACGCTATCTAAATCAGACTTGATTTAATTACTAGCAAAGGGAAAGGTAAGGAACTAACTTGCTCTATTCCTTCCCTTTCCTCAAAACATTCAGTAATTTTTATTAACGCTGAATTCATAGAATTCTGAGCACTGCCTCAATCATTCAGAAATGCTCTGTTTTGTTTACGTAAATTTAAAACAGCCCTGTGTACAATATACTAATAAAGCGTGTATTTATCTGCCAGCAGTTTCGAAACTTTGGAATGGGCTTTTTCTCAAATATACTCGGTGAGAATATTAAAATCCTGGGGGTTACATGATCCTGAAGAAGCAATGCAGAGTCACTGAGCATTGAAGATCTTGTCTCTAAAGTGGCCACCGGTGACTGCCTTGGACGGCCACACAGAGATAGAGCTGCCCGCAGACACTGCTGAAATCAAGGAATTCCAAAATCCCATTGCTTAGAATGGAGTGGGGAGCTCCCAAGTTCGGGCTGTCAGTTAAATCCCAGCATGGCGTGTGGGTATCGGCTTTGAAGGTTTAGCCAAAGGGTCTTGCCAAAAGTCCGCTCTCCGCCTCATTCGGTTCTTGTGTGTGTGCTCCGCTCACCGCCATGAGATAACCGTCTCTCCTTGCTGCCCTGCATCCTTCATTGTCCCCCGGTGTCCTCCCATCTGCCCCAGTGGAGATGATGCTTCTGGGATTCTGACCATACCCCAGGTGCGATGTTGGCTCTCGGTCAACATCTTTTCCGTGTGTCAGCTGAACCTCTTAGCCCTCGCAGGATGCTCTGTCCTCGGGTCCGCAAAGGTTCCCTGGTCCACAGCACTGTTTCAGAGCGACACCTCCTCCCATACAGTGCGAGGAAATGACACAAATAAGGACTTACAAATACTACAATGCGAGCGATGCGCAGACTCAGTTTACAAATTCAACCAGTTAGTGACAGCCACTTGTACTGTTTTTTTAGAGGAAGGTAGACTAAGTGAGGTGCTTCAGTTTGGAGGGTAAGAGTAATAGGAAATGTGACTTGAAAACCTGTTTCTTTACAATCTGCTTCTCTTAGAGATGTAGGCTGTTGTAAGTCCAGACATTTCCGTTCATTCATTGTCCGGGAAGAAACTGCTGATGAGAACGAATTCTGGCTCACTTTTCAGGAACAACATCAGGATAGCTTGCCATCATGGTTTATTTGTTTGCTCATCATTTTACATAATAATTTCTGTTGCAGAATTTAAGGTGCAAGGACTATGGGATAAGAAGAGGTTTTTAGGTTCGACTTGTCTGCCTGATTCCTTTAGTAAGGAAGCCAGCCACATTCGTTAGGCTGAGAAAAATGATGTTTCGCTGGCCCTGTTCAGGGTGGATTTATCTCAGAATCATTATCATCCTTATAGGGAGATCAGGTTTGGGAGCAAAGCAAGGCAGCTGGGTGATGCCGATAAGCTGATTAGCTTGACATATTGCTGCCATTTCATGCTATTCATTTGATTTTCTGCAGATTTCACCATTTCTGTGCAAAAAACAAATTCAAATATGTCTTTGATAAAACAAGTTCTGTCTGAATGTTGGTTGGGTCCTAATGTCTCCTGTTCGCTTATTTCAGCTGGGTCCCGGGCCTCGTACAGCAGCCAGCACGGCCACCTGGGCCCGGAACTGCGGGCCCTGCAGTCCCCAGAGCACCACATAGACCCCATCTATGAGGACCGTGTCTATCAGAAGCCCCCTATGAGGAGTCTCAGCCAGAGCCAGGGGGACCCTCTGCCATCAGCACACACGGGCACGTACCGCACGAGCACAGGTGTGTATTCAGCCCCCCACCCTGGGTGGTCTGTGCGTAGTAGGCGGCGGCGGGGGGGGGGGTCCTGCTCGGGAGCTCATCAAAGGTGTGTGTGTGTGTGTATGTGTGTGCACACACCTTCTCATCCTCTCTCCCCACCAGCATTATGACCTGCTTCTACCATTAATGTCTGTGATGATAATGAGAGAAACCGAATACGATTCATTTAGCTACCTGAGTCTCTTTTAAATGAAAGAAGTTTAACGGGGGGTTGTAAGCTTATTTTGTCCAACAGGCGATCTGAAAGAAAACTAATTTTTTGTGTGCCATCGTTAACATATTTGATGAATTTAAGTACTCCAAGAAAGCATAGTCATTATGCAGGACAGAAAAGGCATATGCCTAATGCTGGTAAGTGTTCTTTAACGATACAGGCTACCTATCTGGCAAGCTGGGGGGAAACCTATTTAGGAAAATGTCGCATTACTTTGTAAGGCAAACTGAGACTTTGCTTCATAAGCACTATCAGGTTCAGTCATGTGAAATTACCGTGTAAAGGTCAGATATTGACAATTGCATATGATTCAATCAACCCTAGAGCTCTCCTGGACTAAATCTATATTTTGAATTGAACACGACCACAGGCTGCGCAAAGAATGGCAAGCATTTTCCAGAGCATGTAGCCATTTGCAAAATAACTGGTTAAATGCCATGCTTAAATGTGCTGGAGAGCATTCATCTAACAATAAAATTGATACAGTTAAGATAATTGAGAACTGCCCTTGTTAGAAAGCTTCGCATTGCTAAGGAAACTTAGAAAATAGTATGCCGCTGGTTTGCTACAGCACCTGATACACGCTGCACTTGAACCAAGGCTGAGGCATGGGAAAACCGAAGCTCTGGTCCAGAACTTGGCACACAGGGCCCTGCACCTTCAGACTATTGTAACTTCCAGTTACCCCGAAGTAGAGCATAGCAATTTTGTTAACTGCATTATGATACTAAATTATACGTTTTGAAACCCAGGCAAGTTAAGTTGCTTTTATGGTCGATTACTGATATTTACATTTCAGTATTTCACTGCACCGTAAGAAGAATGGCACAAAATACTCTTTCTTTTATTTTTGACATCATAAATGCCATCCACCGTTAATAATTCATATCTTGGTTCAGATGAAAAGGAATACCCATTTATTCTTCTGTCGGAGTTCTCTCATTGTCAGCCTGCTAGAACCACTCCTGTGTGAGGCTGGGCTCTTTTAACCATTAGTTGGTTTGCATAATAGTAACTAAGGCAATTTTATTTCCATGCACCCCTTACAAAAGGCAAGGATTACCACCTCTGTGATGTTGAATATGTAATTTGCATAAAAACTGACAACAAAGGGGATTATATGTTGATTCTCTGTCCTGCATTCCTGTGCTCTTTGAATTATCTTTTGTTAATAAACTTCTGGGGGCTTCATAAAAATTTACCTACAATAAGAAAACAATACTTCATTCTACTGTGTCGGATCAAAGACAGGGGAAGATGTTCACACTTAAAACAAAACAAAACTAGTATTTTCTCTAAACTAGGGGTCTGAAAACTCTCACTCATGGGCCAAATTCAGCTGGCCACCCATTTGATTAGTGCTCCTGAGCTAAAAAATCATTATTACATTTTAAATGGTTTATGGCCAAATGATGGATAATATTTTCTGATACGTGGAAGTTCTATGAAATCCAAATTTCAGTGTCTATAAATAAAGTTACTGGAACACAGCCATGCCTATTTGTTCCCGTATCATTTCTAGCTGCTTCCACGCTGTAGCAGCTGACTTGAGTAGTTGTGGTGGAGACCATCTGGTTGGTAAAGCTGACAATATTTACTTTCTGGCCCTTGGTAGAAAAGTTGGCTGACCCCTGCTCTAAGCCATCAGTGGAGCGCTGTGCTGAATGAACGAACAAGGGTGTCATCCTCCTTAGGAGGGAAGCCAGCAGTGTCCTCTAAATGCATCAGGGAGAAAAACCTGTTTGCCTGGGTGTTCTCAGTAACAGTAATCTCTGCCCTGGCAGAGAGCTGCTGAGGTTGTGACATCCAGATGTCCGAGACCCCAAGCCAGGTGCCCTTTTGAGCTTGAGGCACTTTTGAGGAAATCTGCTGATTTATGCAACAATATTGACATTTCCAGGAGTGCATGGATGGTCTCTTGGGGTGACAGGTGGGGGAGAACCCACCTCTCTCCAGCTCCTAAGTATAAAGCCACAGGCTCTATCTCCTCTGCACCTTCTCGGGTCACTCCCTGTTTCTACACTTAATTCATTTCATTTCAAATCCTTATGCTTTCTTAGCTAACCCTGCAACCCCAGGAACTGTCTCTATTAGAACCCACGTTTGGGAAAATGCCTTTAATATGGATGTATACCCTTTACTTATAAATTGTATACATAGTATACAATATCATTAAATAATATCTAGTAAAAGTCAGGATTACACATTAATATAAAGAAACATTCTAAGATTGTTTTTTCATATCCAGGAGGTTATTTTTTGTGTGAAGGTTTATTTATTTTGAGGGAGAGGGAGAGAGAAAAATCCCAAGCAGGCTCCGCTCTGTCAGCTCAGAGCCCGACGCAGGGCTGGATCCCACGAACCTGGAGATCATGATCTGAGCTGAGATCAAGAGTCCGGACTTTCAACCTAGTGAGCCACCCAGGCACCCCCAGGAGGTGGTTTTTCACATCCTGTGTTGCACACACCCCATACTGGAGACTTCTGATGCAGAACTTCGAGAGGTTTCCAGGGCCAGAGCAAATACCCCAATTTCTTGGGATGGTCTTCTAGGGCCTCTTAGACCCGAAGTATTCAGGGGCCACTGACTTTTGGCTCCCGTTGTGGCTGAGGTGGTTTGAGCAACCTAACTTGGGTCTCAGCCCTTGGGTAGCAGGGCACTGACTGGTGTTCCTTCAGTTTGACCCCTAAAGCATTTCCAGGGGACACATCAAGGAGGTGGGCCACGGGAATTGAGGGGCACTTGTTGTAGTCAGCACTTAGGAATGAAGACAAATGCACTTGCCTAAAAAACCAGGGAATTACTAGATGGCGCTGTAGCAAGAGCAGGTGAGTGCGAATGACAGAAGCACGTAGCAGGTCACTGCTTTCAGAGATCATTCTAAATTTTCTGAACATATTCACAAATCCTCAGAACCACCGCATGAAGGAGGTACTGTTATGATGTTTATTTTACAGAACACTGAGGCACAGAGATGTTGAGTAACCTTCCCAAGGTCCCACAGGTTGTACGGAGCCAGTCTTTAAACCTTTGCGCCCAGGCAGTCTTGCTCTGGAACCTGGCTCTTAACGTTCATCTTGGTTGAAACTGTATTTGTAGGGGCTCCGTTGGTTAAGCGCCCAACTCTTGATTTCGGCCCAGGGCATGATCTCACGGTTCGTGAGTTCAGGCTCCACGTGGAGCTCTCTGCTGTCAGCACAGAGCCGTTTTGGATCCTCTGTCCCCCCTCTTTCTGCCCCTCCCTCACTTTCTCTCTGTCTCTCTGTCTCTCTCTCTCTCTCAAAAATAAATAAACATTAAAAGAATAAAAAAGAAACTCCATCCTCCTCTCTGCATGCCTTCTCCAGGTCTCTTTGACTGCCATAATAACCACTCACCCCTGTTATTTACTCTGAAGACTGATTTATTTCTTGATTTTTAATGTTTATTTTTGAGAGAGAGAGAGTGCAATCGAGGGAGTGGCGGGGTGGGGGGCACAGAATCCAAAGCAGGCTGTAGTCTCCAGGCTCTGAGCTGTCAGCACAGACCCCAGTGCGGCACCCAAAACCACAAACTGTGAGATCATGATCTGAGCCAAAGTCAGACGCTTAACCGACTGGGCCACCCAGGCCACCCCCTTTTTTTTGTAACGTTTGAAGGCTGATTTAAATCTCCACTGGAGACACCAACTCCGATGGGGACCTCTCTCTACCTTTGGGTAGGCAAAGAGGTCCTCAAGGCCTTCCCAAACCACAAAGCGACCTAGCCCTTCTGTGAGAGAGCGTACACACACGTATTTGTGTACATTTATGAACAGGTTAGGGGGTCAGGGTCCTACTTCTCACCCCCCTTCTGCTCCAGACTGTGGAAGGTGAAACTTACACAAACAAGGTTCACGACTTGACCCTGGAAATCAGTGGGATGTTACTCAGCTGGTCGATACTCTGTCAGGGCTGTGCCAGGAAGCACGGTGTGAAGAGGGTCTTGTGCCCCTGCCCCCGCACGCTCATGCGCCCCGGCCATCGGCCATCGTGAGACAAGAACCGCAGACCTTTGCCCCACCCGGTTCCGGCATAAGGGAGCAGGTTCTGAGGACGGCCCGCTGGCCTCCCTGGCCCCAGACGTGCTCTTGGTAGGAAGGCAGAAAGTAGAGCAGCACGCCCTCATGCCTGAGGACGGGATTGAGATAGAAGCCAGCAGCGCGGCCCCACAGATCTCGCCGCCTAAGAGAAGGCAAAAGGGTCACTTCCTGAATCAGCACTGGTGTCTGCTGAACGGAAAGCATCCTCTTGCCAGACGTGACAGCCACTCATTCCTTGTAGAGCCAGGAAATGAGAGGGGCCACCATCGATGTTCTCTCCCTGTGCAGGGAGGCGGAATGGTGTGATCTGCGGCCGAAAAGGCAGGCCAGTGAGTCTGATGGCAGCGCGAATATCCCCACCTGCTTTTAC
Organism: Prionailurus bengalensis; assembly: GCF_016509475.1. Classification (NCBI taxonomy): domain Eukaryota; kingdom Metazoa; phylum Chordata; class Mammalia; order Carnivora; family Felidae; genus Prionailurus; species Prionailurus bengalensis. The sequence goes on from NC_057343.1 coordinate 231,790,751, forward strand.
AGGACATCAACCCAGTGTCTGAAGCTTTACTTCTTGCGTGATGAAAATTTAAAGAGGCACACTTTTAACTTGGATGTCTGTTTAAATAAAACATACCTTTCATCTGGGATAAGGCTTGTCAAAACCAGAGCTTATATAATAAGAAGTACAGCCAGGCAGGGACGATGCGATCTTCATGGATTTGCTTATGATAAAGTCTATTAAGCAGAAACTAAGTAGCACGAATTTTTATTTCAAACTCAAACATACCAGTAACTGTCAACTTAGGAGTCATTTGATTAACACAAATGCTTGACTCTGACACTCCCCCCTATCCCGGTCCTCCAAATGCATCTTTCTAAACTAATGAAAATGGCCAATGTCTGCCGTGATGAATGTCGCATGAATTTACTTTGGGATAAATGCATTTCTCAGTGAGTGGAGAAAACAAGCTTTCTGTGATGAATGTGTCAGCTTGTAATAAAAAATGAGTTATCATAGGTATGTTGCGAGGAGAAAATCTGCTAACTATCTCTATGAGGTTGACAAATACTAAAACATGAAAAGAAAAAAAGAATGGGATGAAAATATTTGCACGTGTGGAGAAAGTACTTTGAAAGAACTTAAAATTCTCCACAATAATGGCCACTGCTCAATAAAGGTATAGAGGCATTTCACAGCACCTTCATATTCATACAACTTTATTACTATTATTCACTAACAGGTAAATAACATCTTCAATTAAAATCATCATTGGAGTCCACAAAAACGTGGCATATTAGCGGTTTATTACTTCTTAAATGCTGTTACTTCAAACTGTAAAAGTGATTGCTTTCCATTAGAGCAAGTCAAATTAGATCGTTCATAACATCTTGGTTATTTTTTTTTAAGTCTAGGAAGTCAGGGGCACGTTAGTACCCTGTTGGAAAATTTTAATGAACCTGGTGATGAATATCCTCTAAAAATGGAGAAGGGCTTCCAGAAGCTTACCTATATCAAACCACCTAAAGAGATGTGAATAAAAAGTGTAACTGAGCTCAGCTGAGGGAAGGAAGGCAGAGTGTTGGCTAGGAGGAACAGTTTTTTGGTAAAATCCAGAAACATCAACACCCGCACCATAATAATGATTCTATTACTAGTAAAACCCCTGCGTTAATGCCCCTCCCCACAAAGGCAGTAATACCTGAAGTTAAAAGATTATGTTCATGATGAGCCCTGAGTAATGTATAGCATCGTTGAATCGCTGTTTTGTACACCTGAAACCAACGTAACATTCAGTGCGAACTGTACTGGAATTAAAATGGGGGGGGGGGGAAGATTACATTAAATTTACCCAGGAATATTTTCCCATTGAGTTTAGCACGGATCAGCCTGTGTAGAGTGCAGAAAATGGGAAGGCCTTTACAGTTGAGTTCTAGATAATAATACTGCTGGGAATATAGCAGATTGAGTGCTAAAAGCTCTTTGTCCCTAAAATAACAGAGTCGAATTCTCTTTAAGAGAGTTCATGGCCACGTTCTTAGACCTGATGGCACCTAAGCTATCTTTATTTTCTGAGATTGCACAGGGAATAGTATTTAATTATTGTGTTCCTATTTTGTATTTAATAAGGGTAAGTGTAGTTTATGTTTTCATATTTCTGTAAATGCAAATATACAGAAAAGCAAAGAGAATTAAAAAAAACAAAAATAAAGGTTTTTCTTCTTTTGTTGAACCGCACTTTTTATTCCCCCTGCAACCAAATCTCTTCATGTGCCAGATTCTTATATTTTATTCTGTTTTTTTTGTTTGTTTGTTTGTTTGTTTTTTTATGGTCAGTAAATAACGGGTGTGACCATCTATCATCATCCAAGTAGAATGTCTGGCTGATGAAAAAGGATCCCTCCTCCCCCATTTCGAGAAAATATCACACATAAAACATCTTTCCCCCTTTTGTACAGTAGACCTTTATTTGTGTAGCTCTGAAGAAAACAGGTAATTTCGTGAACAGTGTAGAAGTCAGGTGAAGTATCAAGTCAGCTGCTGAAGAGGCTGCTTTTAAAATCTCCCCAAAGGTACCAGCGACATGGCTCGCTGAGCTCTGAGAGCTCATTGAGGGGAGAAGGGGCCGTTTGCGGAGCAGGTGAGGAGAGAGGGGAGTGTTGGACACGCTGACGGGGAGTCTTCCACTTAAGATGTTTGCCCTGGAAGGTTCCATTGAATAGAGCCGTCCTGCAAGGCAGGTGACGTGGTCCGCCGAGCTCTAAAGCTCAAATAAGAGAAAATGTGTGATGGGACAGAAATGCAGGCAACGTGTTAAAGGAAAGTCTTTAAGGGTGTGACCAGTGTCCGCTGATCCACACTAATGGGGGGCCGTGGTTTGCATGTGCCACGCTGAGGTCTGAACAGGTAGGGCACAAAGGGGGAATTTAATTTGTGATGCCGAAGTCATTTTTCCATGTCGTGCTTAAAGAAATACGAGGCATCGCGTTGTTACACTACTGATGGCTAGTTTGAGATCTATTTGAGCCTCACACGTTTTCTTCAAGACAGACGGTTTCATGACCCACACTTCAAGAGAGTGTATTTTTCTCCCCGTCTGTATTCCATGTTGCATTATTTTCTTTGCACTGATTAGTCTCTTTTTGTTTTTCATTTCGGCAGTACCAACTTGAATTCTCATTTTATACTTTGAAATTCCCATCAGGCATCCTATTTATTCTGACCTAAAAGTTTAAACTGTGGATTCAGGAAACTTCTGAAATGTCATTTATCAAATGCCACACATGCGATTATGATTTTCTAATAAGATCTCTCTGGAAGTTGTTCACCCATCTTAGATTGCAGAGTCTACCCTCTTTTTTCGAATTATACTGGTATTAGTGATTAAACTAAGACTCAAAACACTTGGGGCGCCTGGGTGGCGCAGTCGGTTAAGCGTCCGACTTCAGCCAGGTTACAATCTCGCGGTCCGTGAGTTCAAGCCCAGAGTCAGGCTCTGGGCTGATGGCTCAGAGCCTGGAGCCTGTTTCCGATTCTGTGTCTCCCTCTCTCTCTGCCCCTCCCCCGTTCATGCTCTGTCTCTCTCTGTCCCAAAAATAAATAAACGTTGAAAAAAAATTAAAAAAATAAAAAATAAAAACAAAACACTTTGAGTGGTGCCTGGGTGATTCAGTCGGTTAAGTGTCCAGCTCAGGTCATGATCTCATGGTTTGTGAGTTCGAGTCCCACAGCGAGCTCTACGCTGCCAGTGCAGAAGCCGGTTTCCAATTCTGCGTCTCCCTCTCTCTTTGCCCCTTCCCTGCTCACACTCTATCTTCAAAAGAAATAAACATTAAAAAAAAAACAACTTTGAAATAAAATTAAGGTAACTATGAGTATCCCTATTCTTTGATTTTTATACACATGAACGTTAGGTTTTTTTCCTATGTGAAGAATTTTTCCCTATATTTTTCTGCATATCTCAATAAATTCAATTTGAGGGGAAATGATCTAAATTAACACACGAACTTTTACCAATTTTTACTATAATATTCATGTTAATTCCTATTGTAAACCTGTCTATCCTCTATGCCTTTAGTAGACATTTCCCTTCATTTTAAGCCTCTCATAAATTTTCTTACCATGAAGCTGATTCGGTAACACACATTTTGAAGTTTAAAATCTGGTCCAGTTGCAGTGGTGGTTGTAAGAATAAACTCTGGAGGCAGGGTGCAAGGACTTGATCCCTTCACTGCTAGATACCAGGCAGACTCAGGCAAGTTATGTAATCTCTCTGTGCCTCAGTTTCCCATCTGTAACGTGAGAGTGATGTGTTCAGTCTCTTATAGGGTCTTAGCAGACAGAAAGCCCTTGCTGGAGCTCTGGAGCCTGATACTCAGTGGCAAGTGTCTCCCCCCCCCCCCTCCCCAGTGCAATGGGTACAATTTCCTTGTCGAGTATCAGTTGATTTCAACATTGTTAATGGTAGACATAGCAATAGCTCACTTGTTTCACAGTTCCTACATCTGGGATGTTTAACACCCCTTCATGTCTTTAAAGCAAATAATGATCCCATGAGGCCATCTTGTTCTCTTCATGCCACAGTCAGGAAGGTGGAGCTTAACAAGCTCGGTAACTCCCTCGTCTCATACCCAGAATTGGCCAGAAGGCCTGGATAGGAACCCACTTGTCTAACTTCAGAAGCCAGGCTCTGAATGAATTCCCTGCCCCTGACCCCAAACAGGCCAAAGTGAAGTACAAATACGAGCCTGACGATATTCCTACATCTGCCTCTGCCTTCTCTTCCTCCTGGAATACTGGAGCTATTTCTGTTTCTGCTTAATTAACTGCATTTCACACCCTGTTTTCACGTTTGAAGCCAATGTCCTTACAGTCTTTCCTGCTGCAAGTGTTTTGTTTTTTTTTTTTAAAACCCTCTCATGATATTGTCTTTCAATTTAAAGTCCCTGGAGAGTTTTTGGCATGGTTAGGTCACTCACCTTACTATTACTACTTTTTTAACAAGTATGTTTTTGTTTTTGTTTTTTTAGATTTCTGTATGATTTCCTGATCTCCGCCATGTTGTCCTTCTTTCCTGTTAATCATTGTACTTACTGCATTAGCTGTTAACACTTTGGAATAGAAAAGGATATATTTTCTGGTATTAGTAACCATTTTCAGCAAGCTTGAATGTAGATATTACTTTCCTGAAGGGGGAAAAAATGAATTTATCTGAAAAATGTCAGGTGTATTTAGTTTTCTGCTTTTGTCCTGGATTTGCTGGCTATCCTGTCACAACTCTTCTAGAAAATGAAATTTTGTTTGCCCCTGTACATTTGTTCTTCTAAAAACAAGGTTAGGCCTGGCCTAAATCTTAAACCCCTGCCATCGTGATATAAAACACATTGTTCATACGTTATTAAAACATGAATTCTAATTACACGTGTTTGTAAGTTTGCGAGAAAATAGAACTCTTCCAGAAAATGCGTAAAGACATAAGACAGATTTCCTGGTTCTGAACTTAATGTTCATTAGTCTAAACTGGTCATTTTGAAACAATCCATCAGGACAGTCTTCATCATTTCAGAGACCGCTCCTCAGAGTATACATACAATTTTTGTTTAGGAAGTTTTTCTTAAATGTGTTTCTACTTTTCACCATGCCTCAGTGGCTGTTCTCCTAATTTTGATTATTGTAAGATGAAATATTGTATAATTCATTGGAAATGAGAAGCCCTGAACTCTTTTTTAATGTTTCTTTTTTAAGTTTATTTATTTACTTTGAGAAAGAGAGCACAAACGGGGAGGGGGGAGAGAGCGAGAGGGAGAGAGAATTCCAAGCACACTCCACGTTGTCAGCACAGACCCAATGCGAGGCTTGAACCCAGGAACTGTGAGATCATGACCTGAGCTGAAGTAGGATGCTTAACTGACTGAGCCACCCAGGCACCCTGAGAAGCCCTGAACTCTTAATTAAAACTCAGTTCTCAGCATTAGAATGTTTTCCTCCAGTTCACTTTATAGCTTTTTTGTCATTTGGCACAATTTCCTTAACTTCTTTTCATAATTGTTTGCTCAGTGTGACATAATTTTTTGGGTGTTTGATTTGGCATATGTCCTGTAATGCGAGAGAGGACAAAATAAACTCTCTGTCACCCACTAATAAGCACTCAGTAGTCAGAGTTGAGGGGTATCGTTTATAATTGAAATCCTACTCCTTAGAGCCTGGATACTCCTGGATACAAATGGTTGTATCCAGACACTGGCTGTTCTTTGGATATCTTCTCATCTGCAATGCCAGTAAAGAAATTGTACTGTCTACGGCTGATCATGGCTAACAACTGTTGCAGCAGTTAATGACTGGTCCCATTCTGTTAACATGAAAGATGCTGTTTGCATTGTATTTGGTCATTAAACCTTAGACGTCAGATATTTTTGAGAACCAGATAAAAACAATGCCATGCAATGGACTGACAAGAATCCACGAAGGAAGCATAATTGAAATTCAGTTTGGGACTAGTCAAACTGACGTTAATAACTGGTGGAGACTCTTCCCAGAACAATGTAGACGTTTCGAAAAGATGCAGGTGCTTCTGGAGAAGCCAGGTCGGCTCGTTATTTTGTCTGGGTTGCAGTTGGGCACCTCCTCCCACCTGCCTACCCTTCCCCGAATTTACTTGCTACTGTGACAGCTTTAGTTGAAGAAGAGGCATATGGAAATCTTTGGGGAATCGCTTTCCAGGAGCTAGAGCAGTCCTGTGTTTACTGCTCTAGGACTAATTGTGGAAATAGGAGCCCTGCCCCACCCTACCTCCCCACCCCCAGGCCCGCAGTTGCTTTCTTTTATTCAGGAAAATTCGCGACATTACTAAGTTTGCCTTATACTCTTAATAAAATTAATGTGACATCACCTGAACACTTCCTGAATCTTCTCAACTTGAACAATAAAGAACTACCCATCCATGATGCCTTATAAATGGTCCCTATGCATCCTCTGCGTTTGGGTTCTACACAGACTTTATTTTCCTTTGAGACGAACAAAACTTCTCTTGGGGATTGGGAAGCCATCAACACACAACTGATGCATTTCCCACCCACCCCGTCGCCGAAAGGTTTATTTCGGAGATAGCATGCTAATGATCATTTTAGTGGATGACATTGAATGTATTGGTTCAAATATGACAGATTATTTTTTTTATTCTTCCAAACCCCCCCCCTTTTTTTTTTCTTATGTGTGTAATTCCCCCCCGCCCCCTGCCTTAGACCTGGTTAACCGTTTCTGTGAGCAGGTCCTCAATTTTTTGCTTTGTCCCTACTTTCCTGTCCTAGCCCCATCTTCCCCCGGTGTCGACTCCGTCCCCTTGCAGCGCACAGGCAGCCAGCATGGCCCGCAGAACGCCGCCGCGGCCACCTTCCAGAGGGCCAGCTACGCCGCGGGCCCAGCCTCCAATTACGCAGACCCCTACCGACAGCTGCAGTACTGTCCCTCTGTGGAGTCTCCGTACAGCAAATCCGGCCCCGCCCTCCCGCCCGAAGGCACCTTGGCCAGGTCCCCGTCCATCGATAGCATTCAGAAGGATCCCAGGTGGGTACAAATCCTTTTCTTTTCCCGACCGCGATGTCTAAAGAGGTTTTCCAAGCAGGCGTCCTTAAGACATTGTTCCATGCGTGTCCCACCATCGCGTTCGTGTTCCTGGCTGAGTATGAAAGGGTTGGCTTGGGGCTGGGTTTTATGATCTTGCGTTTGATTTGGAATACGGCTGTTGATCATGTGTCTCTGTCTAGTATCTTTTGGGGTTCAACAGCAAATAATAATCTCTCCAATAAGATATGAAACAGCTCCCTTTCGTGCAACAGAAATTGAGGAGTTGGGGACTCAGTGGCTCGACTTCAGCTATCCCGGTCTAAGCGCCTTCTTGTCTCAGTGGAACCGTGTTTGGTCACTGCGCACCCGTGTTTCTGTATTCATGCCTTCCGGGTTATACCCAGAATTGAAAATTTAGAAAATCCAATTACCTTTATTTTTCTGTGTCCAAAAATAAACATTAGGTTGACATTGTTTGGGCGTCGATAAAAACTTGGGTGTAATATCAGAGAAATTCTTATTCCTGAGTGGTGTTTCTTTTTTGCTTCCTTTTTTCCGGCAGTGGTGAGATATTTAGTGGTGCTCTACTTCTGAAGTTTAGAATTGGTTTAGTGATGTTTTATTCATAGCCATTTGATTTATGCTGATAGAGTCCCATAAATATATATCTGCATCTGTGAATACTATAGATATGTCAGATTTCTGGTATTTCTTTATAGCAGGGCATATCACTTGGCTCTGGTAAGTGTACTTAAAATTCGTCTCAAGGAATTTTCTCTGATAGAGCACACAAGTGCATATGTACTGTATTGAGGAGTTCCATAGATTCTTTTGTGGGAAAGAAATCGCTTCTACAAACATAAAAGGAATAATGGGACCATTTCATAGTATTTTTTGAGACAGCTCCTTTAGCACAATTCAGACTGGCTTTGAGGGTCCATGTTGAATATTATATTTGATGGAGGCTCCATGATAAAAATAAATTGTAATAAATGCTCACTGTTAACTACTAGAAATAAGTCTGCTTATCCAGATCTTCAGTTTCAAAGGTCCTGAAATCTGCCCCAAGTCCTTAAGTACTTTCGCTGGCGTGGGTGAAATGTTCTTCAGATAACAACACCTCAGCACTCTCTGAAGTATTTGTTCTTGACGTGCTACTGAAAACATACAGAAATAGAAGAGTAGTAAACTCTTAGGAAACGGTAAATAGAAAAATACATCATTGAATTGGCATTGCTTTATTTAGCGCCATATATTTAAATGAGGGTAAACATTTTATCTCCAGTGGAAAGGTTTTAAATTTTCATATTAGGAAAAGTTGGCTTAGCAAGAAACCAAATGTACTTGTTTCCCTAGCCACAGCCTAGCCTCTTTATTTTATGCTGTATATTAAATGCATTTGATTTTATTAAATGGTGTATCCTTTCTATTTTTTATTACTGTCATTTTTACGACCTTTTTTTTTCTTCTTTCAGTGTATTGCTATGGCTCTCTTACCTTTTTAAGTTATGGATTGTGTCACCAATATTTACTGCATGCCCACTATAAACCAAAAAAGGGAAACACCAATAAGCAGTGTTAATCATAAATAAGGCAGTATTGGCTATTAATTTTGTGTATGTGTAAAATTTATGTGCAAGCCATTGTGTCATATGAATTACAGATTCGCCGTTACTTTCAAGAAAGCCAGTCGTTAGCCCTTAACTATGTGTTAAATCTGAAAAAAAAAAAAAAAGCTTTCCACCATCCTCAGCTCGGATATACAACAAAACAGAACCATATCTAGAACCAGAACTAGATTGTCATGGCTTAGTTAATACAAAAGGAACTAATAATCTGGCATCATCCAAAAATGGGTAGAGCTTACAATACAGTAATGCCTTTCTTGTCGAGTTTTCTTTAAAAAGGGGAAAATGTCACAGTGTTCAGATTTAACTGACAGACGTCTCAAATCTAAAATTCAAGTCCAAATTACGATGATTCTCCTATGACGAGATTTTTGCATCTTCCTTTGAGTAATAAATTTTGATTGTTATCAGGTGAATTTTACTCGAACTAATAGGTTTAACTTCCAGGGTTCAGAATTGTTTATTTTGGCACTGTGACCCATGATTTAAAGCTTTTCGGTCCCTAGACTTTTTTCAAGCTTTTATACATACATTTTTTTTTAAATTTTTTTTTCAACATTTATTTATTTTTGGGACAGAGAGAGACAGAGCATGAACGGGGGAGGGGCAGAGAGAGAGGGAGACACAGAATCGGAAACAGGCTCCAGGCTCTGAGCCATCAGCCCAGAGCCCGACGCGGGGCTCGAACTCACAGACCGCGAGATCGTGACCTGGCTGAAGTCGGATGCTTAACCGACTGCGCCACCCAGGCGCCCCTATACATACATTTTTAAAGAGAATTTTTTTAACGTTTTATTTATCATTAAAATACCAGACCATGTAAGCCTCTGCTGTTCCCAACATATGCTTACAGCACGTTACAATTCTCAAAGCACTTTTACTTACATCTTTGATGTAATTCTCCTTTGTGGAAGGAAACTGATAGGTTTAGTGCCTTGAATAAATGGAGAATTAGAGTGTTAAATGACATTGCAGATCACATTGCTGGCAGGTGGGTACATGGGCTAGAATCCATACTTTTAGGACTCGGAAGCACGTGTTGGCATGAACATCTTAATGTTTTCATAAAAAAAGGAAAAGGAAAGAATATACTCCCGTCTCTTATGATTATTTTCAGAGGGTGATTGAATGGTAGTACCTGGTGTTTGGGTGTAGGAGTTTGGAATGATGAAAGAAGTGATAGAAATTACGGAGATCGGTCTCCTTGCTCTGCTGATTGCTAACTGGATGTGTGGTCTTTGTTTTATTTTTTTTATTTTTTTGGCTTTCTTTTCTTTTCTAATACCTGCCTTATGTATCTTACTGCAGACCAGGGTATTTTTCTGTGGAAGAGTTTTAGTATTATTTATTTATTTATTTTCTGAGAAAGAGCAAGTAGGGGAGGGTCAGAGAGAGAGAGAGAGGGAGAGAGAGAGAGAGAGGACCCCAAGCTGGTTCTATGCTGTCAGAGCAGAGCCCTATGTGGGGCTCTGTTCCACAAACCAATGAGTTCATGACTTGAGCCAAAATCAAGGGTCAGACGCTTAACGGACTAAGCCACCCATGTGCTCCTGAGTTTCAGTATTATTCAGTGAGAAGCCTTCCAGAAAATAGTGTACCTTAAAATAAGAATTTGAAATCAAGATAGCTCCAATTCAGTCATTAGACTTGAAACCAGATACTCAGCTCTTAATTCCTCTGAACCACAGCATGCAAAAAATTGGTTCTGAAGGCTTGCATTTTTCTCACATGCTGGCTCCGTCGTATATGGAGGCAAAACTTTGGTCTTTTTACTTTTGGCTGCCCCCGTGATGTACTCCAACAAAGAATGCACAGAAACCTTTTTTATACAGAGAGATGATAAAATCTAATTTCCTTTTTAGAGTCAGCAACCCCTGAGAAAATTTACATCCATATGTTTTTGTTTTCCAAGAAGTTTTTATTTTTTAATTGAATGTGTGAATCTCTTAAGGATTGTTAACATGGCTAATATATTTTCAGTGCCCTCCAAATTCTGAATTTTATACACTGTTGTTTTCAAACACATAGGTCAAATATAAATCTTAACATCAAGTAATATGAAAGAGGTTTTAGTGATGTTGGGAGTGATAAGTCATAGCATCCTTATTTTAAAAATCTGATTGATGAGGGGCGCCTGGGTGGCACAGTCGGTTAAGCGTCCGACTTCAGCCAGGTCACGATCTCGCGGTCCGTGAGTTCGAGCCCCGCGTCAGGCTCTGGGCTGATGGCTCGGAGCCTGGAGCCTGTTTCCGATTCTGTGTCTCCCTCACTCTCTGCCCCTCCCCCGTTCATGCTCTGTCTCTCTCTGTCCCAAAAAATAAAAAAACAAAAAAACAAAAAAAACGTTTAAAAAATCTGATTGATGAAATAACTAGAACAACATAACGTAAGACTGGCATACCTGTGTGTACTAAAAGTACTATAAATGGTCTTATCCATAAAAGGAAACTTATGGCTTAGCCATTTCCTGTCATAACTTAGCATGTAGGTTGTAGTAGGAATAACATCTTTTTTTTTTTTTAATTTATTTTTGGGACAGAGAGAGACAGAGCAGGAACAGGGGAGGGGCAGAGAGAGAGGGAGACACAGAATCGGAAACAGGCTCCAGGCTCTGGGCCATCAGCCCAGAGCCTGACGCGGGGCTCGAACTCACGGACCGCGAGATCGTGACCTGGCTGAAGTCGGACGCTTAACCGACTGCGCCACCCAGGCACCCCTAGGAATAACATCTTTTAATCTTGTTGATGAATCCCTTTTCAAGATATTGTAATTCGTGATGTGCACAATCTCCAGCAATTTTTCAAACATGTTAAAAGAATCTCACTTATTATAAACCTGGTTTAAACTTAAATGCTGTCTTCTTTTTGTTACTCAACATAACAGAAATAAATACAATGGCACATCTTTAATGCTGACTTTGGGCCCAGATTTGCACCTGCCTTCTAGTTGGTTCTATGAGACTTCTATTCCATAGAGTTCCTTTGTTTCAAGCCACAATTTTTGAACAATAATAAAAAAATATTCATTTTTCTAAGGAATCCTAAGGAATTGCTACTGCATTTCTACTATGTTTTATCTATTTTAGGAAGCGATTAAAGTTATTTTACTATTGGATGTTATATTAGCAAATATTATTTAGTAATGCTGCTTATAAATATCTTATCAGTAGGTAAACCTGGGTTAAGAATGTTTTCCAAAGGCTGTTTCTTCATTGCCCACTACAAAACCACATGTATGGCAGACAGTGAATGAATGAATACTCAGGAAACAAAAGATACTACAACAATGCTTTTTAAAAGGTGAAGATTTGAAAAATAATTTTCAATTCTTTAGTAACGTTTAAGACACTATTACGTAACTTACGTGACATGGCTGAAGTGTTTACAGTGAACACAGTTACATGGTATTCTTCATTGTCCCGTTCTCTTAGATGGTGGGATCTCTGGGGAGCTTGGTTTTCACTTCAGATGCTCAATAATCATTTATTTAACTGCGGCAAAATACAGCGTTCACAATTTACAGACCATCTGAGTGTGAAGAGCATTTGGAAGTCACTTATTCAGTTAGGCTAAAAGCAAGCCTAACAGTTGGCATTCAGTCTCTACTTGAATGCCTCTAAGCCACGGGCCACTCACCATTTCCTGAAAGCATTTTATTAATTCTTCGAGTAATTCAAGCCTATAAACTAATTTAGAGTGATACAAAACCTGCACCTCTTGTAAGTTCATCCCCTGACCTTGTTCCTGACCTTTGAAATCACATGAGATCATGCCTATCCTCCCTCCCAAGGCCAGCCCTCGAAGACACTTACACCACCTCCCCAATGCCCGGGGCTCCTGTCTCTGTGCTGGCTGCGTCCCTTCCCTGAGCCGTGGTTTCCAGGACCCTCCTCTGGGAGCCCTGCAGTGTCCTTCCCGGTCGTCTCCTGCATCACCAGAAGTGCGGGAAGGGAGCAAGCGTTACCTTCGGGCAACCTGGGGTCACAGTAGGTTTTCTTGCGAGTAAGATGAGAATGTTTGTGATAGTGATGATGATAACGATGGTAATTTTTTTTTTTAAAAAAAATTTTTTTTTTTTTTCAACGTTTATTTATTTTTGGGACAGAGAGAGACAGAGCATGAACGGGGGAAGGGCAGAGAGAGAGGGAGACACAGAATCGGAAACAGGCTCCAGGCTCTGAGCCATCAGCCCAGAGCCCGACGCGGGGCTCGACGCGGGGCTCGAACTCACGGACCGCAAGATCGTGACCTGGTTGAAGTCGGACGCTTAACCGACTGCGCCACCCAGGCGCCCCACGATGGTAATTTAAAAAATGAATTAAAGTAATATATTTTGTACTGGGTGGTAAACTTTTTTGGGATTTTTATTTTATTTTTATCTTATTTCAATTTACTTATTCAAGCTTTCATTTGAATTTCAGTACAGTTAACATGTAGAGTGTAGTATTAGTTTCAGGTGACCAATATAGTGATTCAGCACTTACGTACATTGCCCAGTGCTCATCACAGCAAGTGCCCTCCTTCGTCCCCATCACCTATTTCACCCATCCCCTGACCCCCTCCCCACTGGCAACCAACACTTTGTTCTCTATAGTTAAGAGTCTGTTTCTTGGTTTGTCTCTCTCTCTCTCTCTCTCTCTCTCTCTCTTTTTGCCCTTTGCTCATTTGGTTTGTTCCTTAAGTTCCACACATGAGTGAACTAACAGGGTATTTGTCTTTCCCTGACTTATTCACTTAGCGTAACGCTCTCTAGCTCTATCCGTGTCATCACAAAAGGCAGAAGTTTCATTCTTTTTCATGGCTGAGTAATATTCCGTTGTATATATGTACCACATCTTCTCTATCCAGTCATTAATCGATGGACACTTGGGCTATTTCCATAATTTGGCTATCGTAGATAAACATATACTGCTGCAATAAACATCAGGGTGCATGTATCCCTTTGAATTAGTATTTTTGTATTCTTTAGATAAATACCTAGGAGTGTGATTACTGGATCATAGGGTAGTTCTATTTTTAACTTTTTAGGAACTGCCGTACTGTTTTCCGGAGTGGCTGCACCAGTTTGCATTCCCACCAACAGTGCAAGATGGTTTCCCTTTCTCCACATCCTTGCCAACACCTGTTGTTTCCTGAGTTATTAATTTTAGCCATTCTGACAGATGTGAGGTGGTATCTCATGGTTTTCATTTGTCTTTCCCTGATGGTGAGTGATGTTGAACATCTTTTCATGTGTCTTTTGGCCATCTGGATGTCTTCTTTGGAGAAACGTCTGTTCATGTCTTCCGCCCATTTTATAATTGGATTATTCGGTTTTAGAGGGTTGAGTTTTATAAGTTCTTTATAGATTTCAGGTACTAACCCTTTATCAGATATGCCGTTTGCAAATATCTTCTCTAATGCAGTAGGTTGCCTTTTATTTTCGCTGATCGTTTCCTTCACTGTGCGGAAGCTTTTTATTTTGATGTAGTCCCAATAGTTTACTTTTGCTTTTGTTTCCCTTGCCTCAGGAGACATACCTAGAAAGAAGTTGTCATGGCTGATGTCATAGAAGTTACTGCTTGTATTCTCTTCCAGGATTTTTATGGTTTCAGGTCTCAAATTTAGACCTTTCGTCCATTTTGCATTGATTTTTGTGTATGGGGTAAGAAAGTGGCCCAATTTCTTTCTTTTGCATGTAGCTGTCCAGTTTTCCCAGCACCATTTGTCGAAGAAACTTTTTCCTGTTGCCTTTTCTTTCCTGCTCTGCTGAAGACTAATTGATCATACGACAGCATTAAACTTTTTAAATATGCATTATTTAATTTAATCCTCCCCTAAATCCCTCTGGCACAACTCTTTTTAGTGCCCATTTTACATATGGGTAAACTGAGGCCTAGAGCGCTAGAAACTGGATCCATACCTGTCCAAATTCTTATCTCGTGTTCATAACTACTATGAATATTGATCCCAATATTAATGTTACAATCATCATAAAATGTAGTCTTTCCGCATGTGACTTCTGTAAGGCTATAAATTAATGATTCTTACCTTGAATTTTTAATTTTCTCTTTAACATAAATGAGGGGCTTCAAGTTCACTTCTCGTTCACAGTCATTCCAGTATCCAGTGCTTCAGAAATCTCTGGATCCCAGTTTTGTCATCCAGCATAATTACCGAACACACTGCTCCGTGTCCCTTGGAAACATGAAAGACACACATGCATGTCCTCAGTGAGATTTTATCAGGAGTGGCCAGAGCTGGCCCAAAGGCAGAGCCTTGCGTGTATTCCCCAGTCTTTGGGCTCCTCCCTCCAGGTCCGTCTGAAGGCACCTGTGTTCTATGTGGCTTCCCGGTGGAATATTCTAGGGTGAGCTCTGTGGGTGTGATGACAGCATGAAAACAACTTCATTTTTCGAGGAGCTTTCAAAGTTATGTGAGAGAGAAAGTGACTGCGGGGCCCTGTGTGAACAAGACAGACATGATCAGAGAAGCAGAGAAGAGCAACTGAGTGTTTTTTTGCAGTGTTTTCAGTGTATTTTGCAGTGTTCTTCTTATGCTCTAAATGTATTACTTTAACTAGTAATACAGAAGGGAATGTTAGCTTAGACCCCATGTGAGGATCTGTTTCTTATGAAGTATAGATATAATGTATTACTGTCCCATGGCTGCCATAACACCGTACCACAAACTGAGTAGCTTACACCAACAGGATTCACTCTGTCACAGTTCTGGAGGCCAGAAGTCCAAAATCAAGGGGTGGGTGCAGGGCCACGTTCCCTCTCAGGCTCCAGGGGAGGATCCAGCTTCTTGTGGCCCCGGCCGTTCCGTGGATTGTGGCAGCATCCCTCCTGCCTCTGCCCCAGTCTTCACTTACGAGCTTCTCTCTCTCCCAGCCCCCTCTCCTCCTATAAGGACACACCAATTGTTGTATTTAGGGTCCGCGCCAACCCAGTGTGGCCTCACCTTAATTACATCTGCCAAACCCTGTTCTCAGATAAAGTCACGTTCTGAGCTTCCGAATGGATGTGAACTCTGGGAGGACACTCTTCAGCCAACCACACAAGCCTTAGTGTACATTTACACTATTTACACTGTGAAATAGTTGTACACAGGGCTCCTGGGTGGCCCAGTGGGTTAAACGTCTGACTGAAGCTCAGGTCATGGTCTCACGGTTCATGGGTTCAAGTCCTGCATCAGGCTCTCTGCTGACAGCACAGAGCCTGCTTTGGAGCCTCTGTCTCCCTCTCTCTGCCCCTTCCCCCCCCCAAATAAATAAATAAACATTTTTTAAAAATTTAAATAAAAAAGAAAATAGTTGTACACCGAAGATAGGACTTGAGATAGGGTTTGTTAAAGATAAAACAACAAAATTGAAAGTTTTTAGATCGGTTTGTATTTTTAATTATGAAGACATTTCTTCAGGAAGAGTGACATGGTTGAACATGTAAGGTCTGAGCACAGTATCTCTGTTGTTACTGGTTCACATGGCTGGCGGTCTTTGCTCCGGCTGGAGAGAGATAGATGGGTGAACTCAGCTCTTTTCTTGGCCTTTGGGCGTGCTTGAATGATTAGTGCTGCTGCCTTGCTCATATTGTGAGGGTTGGTTTCAAGCTAGGTAAGATCTAAAACTTCACATGGGCTAACGCACCGACAGCAACAAGGGGCCGTGGGGGAGGTGCTGGAAGAAGCGGGGGGGGGCGGTCATAATCAGCTCTGCCATGGGCAGCTTGCAACAAAGATGCACCATCCTCTGACTGGGAGAACCAGTGAGCGGACCAATCCATAGAGTAAATATGATAGTTATTCATTCCTTTATTTTGTTTCATTAAATAATTGAGTAGAAATTCCAGGGTTCTCCCCTCTCAGCCCGACGGATGATCTTGCACAGCCCTGCAGTGTAGACTCACCTCAAATGGGAGAGTGGAGGGGGTCACCTGGGGAAAGGGATTCGCGGCCAATCGCGATCCTGGAAGTGACGCTCTGCCCTTAGCATCCGTGTACGCGAAACAGTGACGGTATCATCATCTTCCTCATAAAGTTGTGAGATGAGAGTTGTTAAGACTCTGACATCTTTGGGATATTTCCTTGCACGGGGAAAGGCCCATCATAGGCTGTGTCAGGACTGCTGCCCCGCCCCCTGGGACTGCAGCCACCAGTCCCCTCCCCCCTATGCTGTCCCCCCTCCCCCCGCCATCAAGACACCCCCAGGGATGGAGTCAGAGCCATGGGAAACATGGGTGAAGGCAGAGAGGCCAGAGCTGTCTAGTTGGAAGGACAGAGAGCCCAGGAGCTGGGAGGCCAGTGCAAGGAGGTGGGGTAATTGAGAGCCCAGCCCTCGTGGCAGGAGAAGCAGAAGTGAAGATGGAAGGGAAGACTTCACTGCAAAAGGATTTTTTTTTTTTTTTTTGGTTTGCTTTACAAAAGCCTCCTTTCCGGAATTCCTTTTATCGGTTTAAAGGAAACCAGTGTTCTCACACAGTACTTGTCTGTGCCAGTATTGATTTTTCCCACAGCCAAGGATACTCGTTTTGCCTCCTGTCCTAAAAATCACTCGTAAAGAGTAAACAAGTGCACTTTTAAAACAGCAACTCATTTCTAATACGACACCCCCACCTCACTGATACCAAAGCAGACTCAGGCCAGGGAGCGCCACGACATTCCACGATAAAGAGCCATGACACGGAGTCACGACTGACAAGCAACTACGCACAGGGTACTAATGAGCTCATGGTTAACGGCCACTCTGTCACTTGTGCTGGAAGTCTCCGTGTTGTGCTTTCCTGGCAAACAGACTTTTCTCTTGAGAACCGACCTCTTCTTTGCCTTCAGTCCATGGGCTCTGACTAAACCAGACGCTGCCCCAAGTTTGAAGGGGAGCGTGCAGTCCACACCCACTCCAAGAGCTCACGCCTTGCAGGCCCCACAGACTAGCCAGGCCTCCAGGTGTGTGGATGAGTCTGAGGAACCCATCTGTCTCGAGCGGGCTACATGCATTCTGGACTTTTCCACCTCATTTAGGTCAAAAAGCCAAATCCAGGTTAGGTAGAGCCGACACACACCCTCTTGTCTGTAAAGTTTCCTGTCCCCTGCCCAGTCTCTCCAGAGCTGGCTGTGATGGTCTGCCATTATGTTCCATTATGCGGCCAAGAACATTCATCTTCAGTCACTCTACTTGTATGTCTAATGATTTAACAGTGTAAATTGAGTGTATACACTCTTCCCAGAACTTTCCTTTAACCTTCTGCCTAAAGCCACCTGCACTCTGTGTCCCAGAAATCAAGATTTTTGTCTTTCCCCCAATTCAAAACAACTGAGAGGTTCTATTCAATAATTAAATTATCATGAAATCTTTCCCAAATAATGGGAGAGACTAACTCCAGTGACACCTTCCAGCATCAGGGTACCTTGGATCCCTAGAAGTCAACACTCTGTGGAATGTCAAGCATTTCAGTCTTAATTTAGGGCCCCCAACAATGGTAAGTACAGTGATAACTCATAATAAAAATAAAAGTAATTGGTGGTTCGAAGGAATGGCATATTGACTTCCTAAGTAAAACGAACAATTATTTTTCAGGGTTACTTTTATGCTTTAAATGTGTTACTTTAACTAGTAACTTATGTTCCTTCCTGCTTCTCAGTTATTCTCTGTTTTTTCACTGATAATCAGATTCATGTGTGTGATGTGTGTCTTACCTGTTGGATTTAGATGTTTTCATACTGAAAAGTATAGGATCTTGCGGGTGAAGTCATGCCTTGTACCCATCACTGAGGATAAACAGAGCTCTGAGACAGGAAGCTACAAACGAGACGGAGGAAGTCAGTCTCTTCATCTTTAGTGTGAAAGAACTTATCAGACTATTTCAGAGCACAAAAGGGATGTAAATATTAAAAATGATGCCCCTTGGGGGCGCCTGGGTGGCTCAGTTGGTTAAGGGTCTGACTTCTGCTCAGGTCATGATCTCGCAGTTCATGGGTTCGAGCCCCGCCTCGGGCTCTGTGCTGACAGCTCAGAGCCTGGAGCTTGCTTTGGATTCTGTGTCTCCCTTTCTCTCTCTGTCCCTCCCCCACTCACACTCTGTCTCACTCTCAAAAATAAGCATTAAAATTTTTTTTTAAAAAAAATGGTGTCCCTTGGAAACAAGTTGAGAACCAAAACTAAGGGGCCTCCTTTCCCTGAAATCTCATGGAGAATTTGAGACCTGTAGATCCACAGGAAGCTCCAAGATCCAGATGCTCCACTTGGGTGCACTGCCTTTATTTCATGTCCAAATACTCCCTGTTTACTTCCCACTTGATACTGTTTAGGGTTCTTGGAGGGAGTTTGAAGGAATCAAAAGACGATTTTGTGCTTCAAAGGGAATCAAAGGAATGTTGTATGGGTCCATTATTGAATGAGCTTATAAAAGTGCTGACAACATCCCCCCCACCATTGTTGGTTCCTGGGGGTGGGGAGCCCTCACCAGGAAAGAGAACCCAAGAAAATTCAGAGTGACAGAATTAGCTACGTTGGTCAGTCATTCCTCAGGGACTGTCATTTTCCAGGGGGATCTTGACAATCCCAGATTTGATTGTATTAATGAAACTGGCATCTGTGTGTGTGTGTGTGTGTGTGTGTATACATACACATACATATATGGGAGTATACATGCACACGTGTGTGCGTGCTGCATAGATTATGTGTCTTTGCATACATAGATTGTGTGTATATATATAGATACAAACGGACATAGTTTATGTGTGTGTGTGTGTATACATGTGTATATTTTTACACAAGTTATCTGTTTTTGGCTCTGCACACATTTATCTGGAGATACGACTTTGCAAAACTTACAAAAGCACAATATTATTCACGTGGCAAAAAGACACAGTAACAAGGTACTGATTTTCCTCCTTGTCTACTTATCTGCCGGCCTGCTCTCTCACGCCATGCTTTGCTTTTATTTTGTTTTTCCACTTTTTTTTTAAGTCATTCTAAAAATAATCCGTTCTTTAAATCAATGTTGATAGAGTGTTAAAAAGGAAAAATAGAAATTCACAAAACCGGAGAAACTCAAGATTTGTTTCCCCTGCAGAAATATGGATCCTTCACAGTAGCTATCAGAACATTGAAAAACACATTCTGGTTGTTTGTTGACGCATTTAATAGGCATCCACATGTTTCTGCTCAACCTTTTGAAATTACGTGCCATTTTATTTTTTTTATTTTTTTTAACGTTTATTTATTTTTGAGACAGAGAGAGACAGAGCATGAACAGGGGAGGGGCAGAGAGAGAGGGAGACACAGAATCGGAATCAGGCTCCAGGCTCTGAGCCGTCAGCCCAGAGCCCGACGCGGGGCTCGAACTCGCAGACCGCGAGATCGTGACCTGAGCCGAAGTCGGACGCTTAACCGACTGAGCCACCCAGGCGCCCCATGAAATTACGTGCCATTTTAAAGTACGCTATCCTTCTCAGAGAACTTGACTAGTTCTTGATTTAAAAGAACTTCCTTTCTTTATCTTCGATTTCTACTGTGGAACTATTCAAGGCCTATTTCATGATTAGCATATCTCAATTAACTAATCCTCAGAGCCTTCTGTGTAGATTCCCCTGCAATCAAAATCTGAAATCTCCTTTAGTGATTTCATGTACAGACCAGCTTTAATATTTCTCACGATGTTGTAAGTCGCCTTTCTTCACCATCTGACTTTAAACATTTGGTTGAGGCCAAAAGGGGAGCTTTCAAAACTTTCATTGTCCTACAAGGAAGGTGGTAGTTGCCTGTCAGTTCGTAACTAATGGGAATTAATTTTTGTTGCTTCTTGAGGTATTTTGCAGCTAATAGCGCTCATTAATTTGGAGGCACTGACATCTATGGAGATAAAATTAGCATTTGATAGTAAGAAATACTATACATTTTGAACTGAAATTTCCATTGCCATGATAAATTACGGTTTGACAAATCCAGTAACCTAAATTCTTTCATCTACTGAAGACCACATTCAGCCGTCTTAACTGGACTGCTGAACCACGCGTGGTCTAGAGTCCGAATCATTGTATTACGAAGAGCAGGAGGAAAAGGGGGAGGAAGAACAGGAAGGGAAGGAGGAGGAGAAAGATATGGAGTGGGAAATTTAGAAGGAAAGCCTCTTGCCATCCGGAATGTTTTATGTGCTAAAACGCCTCTCATTGAGTGAGATGAAACGTGTATCCTCACTTAGAATTTCATACCCAAACGTGGCCCCTGGGCCATCAGTTGTGGGGTCCTCTTCAGAGATGAACCCACTACACCAAGAAAACTCTGTTTGATATCTGGACCATTTGCAGAGAAGCCCCTAAAGCGAGGGACCCCGCCCACCGTCAGCCGCTCTATACTGAAGGAGGCCGCAGTGAGACCCCAGGTGTTTCCTGTAGACTCTGAAACCTGGCACAGTAAATTCCCCACAGTTTTGGAATTCATATGCTGGTTACATCGGGGTGCCGCCAGAAGGTGCCCAGTCTTTTATTCTGGAATATCCTCCAACCACCGCTTAATACACAGGAGAAGCTAACATGGAATAACCTTAGAATATAGGACAGTGTTTTCAATTGAATGAAAGGGACCGTATGAAAAAAGCAAAGTTGGTTTGCAAAGAGATGCCTGAAAATCAGTGGCTTAGAAGCCACAATGAAAGAAATCACTTCTCTGAGTATGTGAGTTATGTAAAATTAGCTTCAAATGCTCACATACGTCCCGGTGAATGTAAACGAGAAATCCTGAGTTTTTACCTTACTTTGCCTGTATGTACTATTTTAAAATTTTTTTTTAAATATTTTTTTCAACGTTTATTTATTTTTGGGGGGACAGAGAGAGACAGAGCATGAACGGGGGAGGGTCAGAGAGAGAAGGAGACACAGAATCAGAAACAGGCTCCAGGCTCTGAGCCATCAGCCCAGAGCCCGACGCGGGGCTCGAACTCACGGACCGCGAGATCGTGACCTGGCTGAAGTCGGACGCTTAACTGACTGCGCCATCCAGGCGCCCCTGTATGTACTATTTTAAAGATATTTACTGAATAAATGAATGACTAGTATTATGATATTTCTTCTGAATGTTTGCAAGTATTTCAAAGCGGCAATAATATTCTCGCATCTTAATCCTTACTGAAAAATCTCCGTGTGGCTGGTACGCTCTGTGGAATTAACGGTGGCGTCTGTGGCGTCATTGCCCAGTCACCGCATCTCCTGGAGCTCACACCTTTGTGTGGTCCCCTCCCACACTGACTCAGAGCTGGCCTGTGACCAGCAGAATGGCGTGCGAGTGTCAGTGTATGACTTCTGCGGGTAGGGAACCACTCTGCCCGCCATGTGAGTGAGACACCTTCCAAGCAGACCCACCGGGGCCCGTCATGCCTTTGACTCTTCCAGCTTAGATCCCAGACATTGTGCAGCAGGGGCAGATCACCCCCGCTGTTCCCTGTCTTGAATTCCTGACTAAGAAACAGCAAGATAATAAGTGATTCTTGTTGTCGGCCACTGAGTCGTGGGATGATTTGTTATGCCTGATCAGACTGGTCATCTCACTGAAGTTATCGGTATTTCTCCCAGTATCTCCTGTGAACACCCCCCTCCTCCTTTCTTGTTTAAAAGAAAAAAGCCAAAAAAGTAGAAACAACCCCAACATCCGTCGACCAATGAACGGATAAACAAAATGAAGTGTTTACGTGCAACAGAATATTCCGCAGGCTTAAAAGAAAAACAGAAATCCTGTTCCGTGCTACAGTGTGGAAGAACCTTGAAAACACTGTGCTAAATGAAGTCAGCCAGTCGTAAACTGACAAATGCTATATAATTCCACTTATTGGAGGTACTCCAAGTAGTCAAAATAATAGAGACAGAAATTAGAATGATGATTACCAGGGGCTTGGAGGAAGGGGAAGAGGCAAGTTAATGTTGAATGAGTACAGAGTTTCAGTCTGGGACAATAAAAGACGTGGACGGTGGTGGTGGTTTCACAACAGGTGTGAAAGGACCTAATGCCACTAAACGGTACACTGAAAATGGTTGAAATGGTAAAATTACAAGTTACGTATACTTGACCACAATATAAAGAACCAAGAAAGGAAAAAAGGAAAGAACCAGCTAAAGGCGGTCCAGACCCTACTTCTGACATATAGAAACTAAGGCCATTTGGAGTTGCACCTGATGGGGCTCCAGGGAGGACGACTGAGTGGAAGCGGCTCCAGGGGGCACCTGGGTGGCTCAGTCGGTTAAGCATCTGACTCTGGCTCAGGTCATAATCTCACGGTTCATGGGTTTGAGTCCTGTGTCGGGCTCTGTACTGTCAGCGCAAAGCCTGCTCTTGCCCACATTTTCTTACGATTAAATAAAAATAAATAATATATTACCTAATATATGAGCTATAAGACTAGTTAAAATAATGAATGTGAAGTAACTTTTTCAATTAGCTGACACAATATTATTCTACAGAAAAAAAATTGCTCATATTAGTTGAGAAATAGTGCCTTATGGTGATCAGTTTTAAATAGTTTATTTATTTTTCCATTCAACAAATACTCATTGAGTACCAACAGCCAGCCATTCTGGATACTGGAAACTTCTGGATAGGAGATGATACGGGAATATTAACTAGGAAATAAGTAAGAATTATCTCGTTTAAAATCATATAAGCTTAAAACTAAATCAAATTTAAATGAAAACTATCTGCTACATTTTTATTAAAAATTGCCTTTGGAAACGGATTATACGAGCTACCACATAATTCTAGTGTAGTAACTCAGGCACTTCTACTTGTGCGCTTTGCTTTCAGAGCCCAGGTTCTATTTCATGACTTGTACTGGGGTTAATTTCCCCTCGCACTGGAAATGAAGGCAGTAACTCCTACCTCAAAGGCCCTAAATCAGAAAGCTTTCAACCAACATAAAGAAAACAGGCAGGGAAAAAGCATCCCGTTTCTCCCAGGAACCAATAGTATTCCTGTCCCTATCTCTCCTTGACAAAGAAGTCTGCCATATTTCAAGCCAGGCTATTTTATATTAGAAAAGAACTCATTAAGATAAGTGGCAATTAACATCTACACTGCAATAAAAGTGCTTCTGACATTAAAGAGGAAATATAAAACATGGGCTCTTTTAGATAAACTGAAATGTTTCTGCAGGGGGCCTTACAATGTGTTTGCTGTGCTTTGTTTTGAAGGTTACTAAAACATTAACAGATTGGAATTTGCTATAAATCAGTTTGAAAGGAACAGGCGATATTGTTAATATTGTAGAAGTGACCGTCAGGAACACAAACGCGGGGCGTGTCTGCTGAGCAGTGTTGGTACATACACACGCAACCACACGCACACACACGCACACACACCGGCTGGACCTGCTCTGTGTAAGTAACTGCCAACCCTTAATGACTATAAATTTTCACTTTTGTCCATTAGAAAGGAGAGGATTTCCTGTTTGATGATCCCATGCTGTTGCTTTAATAAAAAAAAGGCAAAGCTTGCAACATATAACAGGACCCTTACGTACATCAGTGTGGAAGTTCCTATCATTCAAGCCCATACTGTCTCCTGAAGCGCTTGTATGTAATATGCAACATTAGCTCCTTCGCTGCGATGAGAACTTACAAATTGCAACGAATAAAAATGCGCTCCTGGTTATCTCAGTCAATAGGAGCTTGTTGTAAGTTTCCAGAGGGGTATGGAAGAGACAGGAAGCTGTTTCAGCAGCCCCAGCCAGGCAGGTCTCATTGAAAAACAGATCACGGCCATGGATACAGAAGCTGCTTTGGGGCCATGGCAGGAACTCTGAGCAGGGCGCTGAGAAGTCTGCTGGGCCCTCATGCAGAGCTTTGCGGTGTGGGGTCTTTTCTTCCCTGTCCCCGCTTCCCCCCGACCTCTTTTCTCTTCTCCTTCTTGTCTCTTAGCACTGACTGCCAGGGCTGCTAATGGCCCGGCTTCTGCCTGTCTTCTGTCTGCATCTGTCTCCAATTGTATGTCACGGTGCAGTGCCTTGAATTCAAACTTGCTCAAGAAAGTTGTTTGGGGCTGAAGTGGGTGTCCCCCGAAATTCAAATGTTGAAATCCCAACCCCGCAGTATCTCTGAATATAACCATACTGGAGAGAGAGGCATATTAAAGAGGTGGTTAAGTTAAAATGAGGCCATCATGGTAGGGCCCTAATCCAGTAAGACCGGTGTCCTTATAAGAGAAAGGACCATGTGAGGACAGAGTGAGAAGGTACCATCTGCAAGCCAAGAAGAGGGAAGCCTTGGGAGAAACGAAATCTGCTGACACCTTATCTTGGATTTCTAGTTTCCAGAACTGTGAGAAGATAAATTCTGTTAAGATAGTCCAAGTGGACTAATGCAAAAAGCTGTGTTTGGAGCCACAAGTGGGTGTTCAAGATAAAACTTGCTGGACAGAGCTCAGCGGCAGATGACGTCGCCCTTCTAGGCAGGGCTGCCTGTGGGTCAGTGGGAATTCCAGTGGCATTAGCTGTGGTGGGATTCTACAATCATCTACACACGTATGTCCTCAAAGGAGGGCCTAGGGGGTGTGATAGCTGCTCTCAGCCCAAAGTCCAGCTGGCCAATCATTTTCCCCATAGAGGTGTACCTTTAATGAAGATGAATTTTGTATAGTGTTTATTTTTTTTTAATTTTTTTTAATGTTTATTTATTTTTGGGACAGAGAGAGACAGAGCATGAACGGGGGAGGGGCAGAGAGAGAGGTAGACACAGAATCGGAAGCAGGCTCCAGGCTCCGAGCCATCAGCCCGGAGCCCGACTCGGGGCTCGAACTCACGGACCTCGAGATCGTGACCTGAGCTGAAGTCGGATGCTTAACCGACTGAGCCACCCACGTGCCCCTTGTATAGTGTTTAAAGTATAACTTGAAAGTCAACAAATGTGTATTTATCTTCTGTAAATTTGAAAAGGTTTGTGTAGGTTATAGAGAATGGGATTCAAAAGAGTTTTGCTAGTTTTACACATAAATCATGAAAAGTATGAATAAATCCACGTCATGTAATAAATCACTAGTGCTTTGATAAATTGGACATACCCGCTTGTGGAAATGGGAGTCATTGCTACAGGTTAAGAATCACTGTGTTTTCTGTTTCATGCCTTCAGTTTTCAAATCATTGAAATGTTCAGTCTACCCCATTTGGAATTTTATATTAAAATATATCTTCGTATTTAAAACATTACCAACACTAGAATAACCAGAACTTAAACTTTCTAGCACCTTCTCTGGAGCCTTGCTGTCCAAAGTGTGTTCCAGGATATGGGCGATGACTAGAAGTGCATTTACTGAAGGGGACTCTGCATTTTAATAAGACACCAAGATGATTTCTGTGCACGTTAAGGTCTGCATCACTAATATGTAGTGAGAAACTTCTCGCAAATACCGCATCCAGTTTATTGCAGAAGTTAGAAACCAAGCTGTGAATTAAGATGCCAATCATATATGACCTTGCAAATGTGCTTTTTATTATCTTGTGGCATTGGAGGCATAATAAGGCACTAGGATCATTTGACTTTTGCAGGCTTAGAGTTTTATCTAATCAAAAGTCTGAATTTAGGTCTACAGTTGATAATGTGATCAGCAAAATGTAAACTCGCTTTTCAAAATGTTGCAGTATAGATTTATGAAGATACCATTTTCTTCTTACAGTTCCCCCACAGTATCAGTTCCCTTTATTTTTTATTTTTACGGTAATTGCACTACACCTGTGTTATTCTGCAACTTTCTTTTATTCACATAATGTGTCTTGATGAGCCTTTCTGTCAAAATATATAGACTGACTTTATTCATTTAACCACCACATCCAAAGTACGAGATGGGACATGACTCTTACATCACATTGTCTCATGGATTGTTTTCAGCTGCTCGTCTTAGAGAGACAGTTTTTTCGTTGTTTAGTACCTGAGTATTGGAGTTTATGAGATGATGCCGTTGCCTCTAAAATGCTGAAAACGAAAATCTCAGTTTGTCTTTCAAGGATAACCAACATTCCTTCTCCTTCACGAACCGTAGCCACACCCCCGTGTCTCTTTTTTCTCCTACTGAGCCTGTCTCAGCTAGCTGAGGTCTTCTGAATGGATCGTGCCACAATTACTCAGACTTGCTTGGAGATTTCTTCTTTCCCCTCTCTTTGCCCGTGGCCTCCATTTGATCTGACGCACTACTCAGCCACAGCTAGTCTGCCTAACTTCAGTAGATAGCATCATCCCTTTCTCTAGCCTGTGACCCCTCAACAAGGACATAGTCCCTTCATGCTCTGTCGTGAGCCAGTAACAGCCCAGATGGTGCCTTGTGAGTGCTCCTTACAAACCCAGTGGGCACGCCCTCAGTCCACTGGGTGCTGCACACCTCTCCAGCGTGGGGACTGACGTAAGACCATTCTCTTCAGCCAAAGCAACTGCCCCTCGGTATCACATTGCAATGTGCAGCTCTTAGAAATGCAGAACCCCAGACCTATTGGCCAGAATCTTCACGTTAACAAGATGCCTCAGTGACGCATGTCACAGTAACGTTTCAGAGCCCTGATCAGAAGCTCCGTGTTGTCCAACCACTTTCATTATGTCTCATTAAGAAAAGGCCTTCCTATTTCTTACGCAGAGGTCGCACCCCCAATGGAGAATCTGGGGCTAAGCTGTGAGAGAGCGTGGGGGTCCGGAGGGTGGGGCCACACAGCAAATTGGAGCCCTTGGGATGGAGGAGAAAGGGAGACTCACCTGGAAGGCAGTAGTAGTTTCTTCTCTCTTGTCATGATGCTTTCTGAGCTTTGGAATAGGAGTTGTTTCCCCAAAGTCTGGGCCCCTGGCTTTTGAGCTGAGGTGGACTGTCCTTGGGGTGAGGGTCACTGAGCATTCCAACCCATTTCAAGACGCTCACCTTTGTCAACACCTATCTGCTCTTCACCCATTCTCCTTTCTACCTTCCCTCTCATGGTTTCTCATCACCTTCTTTACAAATAAAGGCCAGCCCCCCACTCATTCAGAGCCTTGCTGCTTATTTACATGAACAAAGTTTCCCCATACTTGTATCTCTAAAAGCCAAAAATAGAAAGATTGGTACTGACCTATCTCATCTAGCAAAAAATATTCATTTCTTGGGGTGCCTGGGTGGCTCAGTTGGTTGAGTGTCTGACTCCTGGTTTAGGCTCAGGTCATGATGTCAAGGTTCATGAGTTCGAGCCCCACGTTGGACTCGGTGCTGACAGCACAGAGCCTGCTTGTGATTCTCTCTCTCTCTCTTTCTCTCTCTCTCTCTCTCTCTCTCTGCCCCTCCCTGCTCATGCTCTCTCTTTCTCTAAAATAAATAAAGAAATAAACAAACAAACATAAAACAAATATTCATTTGTGGATTCATAAACTAGTTTTTAAAATTCCACATCCATTTCATTAAGGGATGTGTTTCCAATAAAATTGCATTTTATGTTTAATAACAGTCTGTCCCATTTTGTATGCATTAATAATCCTAGGTTTTGAACAGTTTGTGTATGACCAACAGCCAAAATAACTCCAAACAAAAGAAACAATTAATAGATCTCTATGGTCAGAGGACATAAAGCATGCCAGGATGTATGTGTAGTGTGGATGTGTTTATGTGTTGTTTCAATGAAATCTCAAGGCACCGTCTTTTAATCTCCGATAGATGGTTACTTTAAAGGGAAAAACCACAGAGGCTCATTCAACAACTGAGGCTACTTCACAATCTAAATTTTATTGGGTCAGACTCTGAGGCTTTCATTAAGCCTGCAAAGGAAAATAAAACTTCTGAAGACTTCCATTAGGCTTGACCTTTGAACCAGTTTGTCAGAAGAAAGGAAATGCATAGTGGCAGCTCTTGTTAAACACCAGTTCAGGCAAAGAGGGTTAGTTCTTGTGCTTCAGACTTTGATTTCCATTTAAGGCTTTCACTCCTTAGAAAAAAAGGATCATGTGTTAGGTTGAAAGCTGGAAAAATTAAAGTTGGCCTTGAGTTTTCTGAGAAATCAGCACCCGTTTCTTAGCAAATTTCAGAAGCAAACTTATTTTAGCCACAAAACAAATGGTTTCTTTCAGTTAATACACAGCAAATGAGGGTGTCTGGAGTTCTTTTTAAACAATGGACCAACTATACTGTGCCCGTCCTGTTACCCTCTCTGCGGGCACAGCAGTGACAGACTGCCGTCAGGCTGAGAAGCCGAGGGCATTTCATCTTTTCAAGAAAGCCAGAATTCTCCCCTGCCAGTAACCTGATGTGCCCCCAGCCCTGTTAGGATAGGCTCCATTTGAGTTTTCTCATCATTATGCGAAAAAAGGGAAGCATAGGGAAATATCCTCAAATACTTCTAGATCGTTAATGCCAATAGAGAAAAGGCTTTCTTTGCGTGATCATTGCGATTGATGGGAAAAGTCTCTTTGGTAAGTTTCAGCAACAGAACAGAGCACGTGATGACTTTTTAATATACGCCCTTCAAAGTTTTCCCTACTCAGTTTCAAGTGGTAGAGAATGACAAGCAGGCTGTGACTTGGCAAAGTTCTGCCTCGAGCAGGTAGTATTACCTGCACATATTAGTATATGTGAGCTTGTTAGTGTTACCCTGTAGGATTTCGGCCTAATGGGGAAGGTTACCTATAAAATGGGTCAGGCATTAGTCTTTATTGTTCTCTTGGATCACTCTTGTATTCAGCACATCAGCATACAAAAAGAGTCCCCTGGGCTTGTCCAGAGCCCCAGGGGCCCATACCGGAAGGTTTAGTTTTCCACCAGTGCTATAGTCAATCTAGACCAAAGTCAGAAAATGACTAAGACAACAGCTGCTGACTTTCCAAGGACCCAGCATCCTGCTGGTCCACCTGTCACCTAGGACCTGGCCTTTTCTGCGTTGCTAATTTCCATCGCATCCCCTACTTCTAATAACCAGATGATGGCATGCTTCCCTGTGCCTCAGCCACACCTTGAAAACACAACACCACAGCTCAACACTCCTAAGACAAGGTGCTTACTCTGCTGGGGTGGTTCCCTTTCCTTCCTTAGAACCCCATCCTTGGTGAGGATCTTGTTTCTTGCTAGTCAGGATTCTGTGTTGCCATGTGCTTACCTGCCCGTGGCCCATCTGCCAGCTTGTATCCCCAAAGCCAGACTCCTCTCCTGATGGCCATGTTTGCACTTACTGGATAATTGCTGCAGGCACCTTGAAAGCATCTTATTTTTTCTCTAAAGATGCTAAATCTGTTCTGCTTCCTTGAGTCTGCACCCTAGGTAGCCTTCCACTTCCTAAGCTAAAAACCTCGGTGTCGTCTTCCGCCACGTCCTCCTCACAAATGACCATGTTGGCCATCAGGTTTATCTCTGAAATATCTTAGAATTCCTGGTCCACCCCCAGGGCCTTTCCCTTAAAGTAGACCCTTGTCATCATTTACCTGGTCCCACTCAACCCATCTCACTCAGTTTGAGGCGTCTTCCCCCCTGCTGCCAAAAACACCATCTTCAAAATTAACTTAACCATGGCATTCCCCTTCTTGGTAGCTTCTGCTCATGCTCGGTCACCTACAGAATTAATCCCCACTCCAAAATAAAACTATGCACACCAAGTTTCTAACCCTGTCCCCCACCCTGCTCCTGTATCCTGTCTGCCATGCGGACCAATATAGTGCCATCATGTGAGATGACGTGCCCTTTATAGAGTGGCTTTTCTACATGCTCTCCTCTCAGCCAAAATGTTCCTTCCTTTTTTTACTTCTGGAAGATTCAAATCATCCTTCCAATTTCAAGTATAATCTCGTTTGCCTCTCTCTGTGCTCCCCCTGGAGGGTCTGTCTACACCTGCAATGTGTCTAATGGAAGGAAGGCAAAGGAAAGAGAAAAACCCAGGGCCTACAGGATTTGAGAAATCTTGAAGAAGTGTGAAAGGTGTTCCAGTTGAGTAAAGACTTGGCAAATGCTGTTTTTAGACACACACACACACACACACACACGCACACACACACAGTTCGATAGTTTGATTCCAGAGATGAGAGACCAACATGCTTGAGATTTATCTTTTAGGGAAAAAAAATCAGGAACGTATTTTAAGAATGTTGGCCAGAACATTAAAAATAGGGACCAATAAAAACCATCGTATTTTTACTGAGATTGAGTGATGACAAACTAATGTAATTTAGGTTTTTAATGAAGCTATTTGATTCAAACATTAGGGGGTGTTCATAAAGATGCCATACATTTCTTTCCAAAAAAGCCCTTGAAAAAGTTTTTTATGTTAGGATAAAGAAGGCATGAAACTAGTGATTACCTCGTTTAGGTGTTCAAGAGTCTATTAAACTACCACTGTCTCCTCTAAGAACCTATTTCCTGCCACTGTCTGAGTCCATTTACTAATCGTACAGGTGACTTTGTAGCATCTTTTTTTATATCACTTTCATTAACCTTCTAATTGACAACATTTATACTTTTAACAATAGAATAGTGCACAGAAACTCCGATTCTCTTCTCGAAACTCACCGTGGTTTTCCAGACATGGAAAGTTTGAGAGGACCTTAAAAAATCGCATCCTTCGCATCGGAGCTGACAAGAGAGACCTTTGTGAGACAGTTATTTCTAGTACAGAAGAGACACTGAGTGGTTGTTTTAAAATATTTGAATCTAAAGAGAATTTTCTTTATTATCTAACGTCTTTTAAAACTCTCTTAAAGATAAGGAAAAAGTAAACATACAGCATGAAGTATTTGGATGAACCACATGATATGAAGGTGTCAACCATGAGCCTTATTGGTGGCTCTTAGTAAGTTGCCAGGATGTTTTCTTTCTGTAGAGTAAGTTCAAACACAGGGAGGGCAGATTCAGTCTAAATCCTTTCAGGGGGTGCCTGGGTGGCTCAGCTGGTTGAGCATCCACCTCTTGATTTTGGCTCACATCAGGATGTCACGGTTTGTGAGATGGAGCCCCAAGTCGGGCTCTGCACTGACAGCACAGATTCTCTCTCTCCTCTCTCTCTGCCCCTTCCCAGCTCCCTGCACCTCTGCTCTCTCTCTCTCAAAAGAAATACAATGTTAGAAAAAAATAGCTCCTTTCAGAATGGTGCCACGTGGCAGAAGGGGTAAGCATAGTAAGCTACCTGTTGCCTGCTTCTTTCTGATGGCACAGTCATCGGTTGCCTGTCTTACTACTTTGTCTTCATGGATCATGTGACTTATTGACTTTCTCAAAGCTTTGAGTTTGAGAGACTGTGTGAAAAAAGAAATCAGAAATAAACCACACGTGCTAAAACGGTGTCTCACATATCCCTGAAGTTAACTACACCAGGGACACAAATTGTTGACGCATGAAGACTGTGTAACTTTTTTCCTTTAATTTCTAACTGCAAGTATTTCAGCAGGATACCCTGTAGCCTTTTCTTAATGCAGGTATCTCCCTACTCAGAGTAGGTACACATATGAGCCCATTTGAAAGTATTTAACTCACTTAAAAAAGTACATACATATGCTTTACTACCAGCCAAAGAAGAACACTCATACTTTGATAGAAATTTATTTTGACTTGGAATATAAATTTTGTGGGGTTTTTTTTACCATACACACTTTTAAGTCTCCTGCTTATCATAAAATACCTTTTTATCCTATAGCTGTCAAAATGAAAAGAGCTCACGTAGTAAATACATTCAAGAGGCCACTCAAAGTACATATCATTGAGCAGTTGCATAAAATATTGAAAACGTTAATCACCCCAGTGTAACTTTGCTGCTTTTATACATACACAAATGCCACTTCAATGAAACTCTCGTGTGGGATGACGCATTTATGTCTGTCACAGATCTTTTTGGAGGCAATTCACAAGTGCTTATTATATAATATTATTATGCAACTCTGCCTTCATTAAGTCAAGAGATTCTCTGCAGCGAATACTGAGACAACATTAAAATTACAGAGATAAGTAAGATGTAGCCACATCTTCAAGAAACTTTGGGATGTCTGTGGGAAGTGAGAGATCCACGGTTTCGGTCCTGTAATACATATGCTCTGAGAACACTAAGCAGGGATCCCATGGGAGTCTGAGCAAGAGCTTTAATGAGAACAGGAAGTGGGGAAGACCCCCTAGAGCTGACTGCGTGAGGAAGGGCATTTCCTAAGTCAGGTTCACGATGAGTTTCGTGCGAGAAGAAAAGATACAGGTAGAGAGCAAAAGTTATCCAGTGTGGGAGATGCAGGTGTGTGGAGGGGAGGGGCAGGACAGGACACCACGAGGGGGCGCAGCGTGTGAGCCTGAGCTCAGAAGGGCTTGGAGCTGGATGCAAGATTTGATTTCTTGTGTCTCAAACCAAGGCCACAGGGGGTGCGGAAAATGGCGGTGGACAGAGGAAGCCGGCTTCTGCTTTGGGATCAGTTGTGGGAGGACAGTGCCATGAGCCAACCTTCCATGTTTGGAATCTCTTGATCAGTGACCACATACTGGCCAGTGCTGTGTGTGTGTGTGTGTGTGTGTGTGTGTGTGCGCGTGCGCGCGCGCGTGGTCTGGATTTCTGTACCATCTTTGAAATAAGGCAGTCTGATACCTCATGTTTCCCATCATTTCTCTTTCAACTGTATTCCTTTCCAGGTTTTAGGAACTTCTCACAATGCCAACTTTACATTTTTATTACATCATTATCAAAATGTCTTGTGTTGATAAAGCCCTAATTTTGGATGTCTTTTGTGCAGTGATTACAGGATTTTCTTAAATGGAAGCAGGTGTGGGCATGACAGAAGAGGTTGTAATGTTAGCAGTAACTTGGGGCTGCTTGTCTCCGGCTTGACCGCTGTTGCTTAAGCCTCTAAAGCCATGTCCGGTCGCCGCTGGGCCCTGGGCAAAGCACAGAGGTGAACCCAGTTGACAGGCCGACCAGCATCCAGGGTGTAGAAGAAAGTGGACCTCGTGTAGAGTGTAATCCTGATTTGACAAAAGTTTTTTTTTTTTTAATCAGACATGGTGCCTGCAAGTGACAAAATGGAGGAGTAAATACATTTTTAATGCAGCAACATAACATTGTAGAAAATCACAATTTTAAAAATATTACCCAATTTCTGGCAGCTCAGACTGTTTTAATTCTCTTTTTCTTCGTGGTGGGTCCG
The DNA here is from genome assembly GCF_016509475.1 of Prionailurus bengalensis. Lineage (NCBI taxonomy): Eukaryota > Metazoa > Chordata > Mammalia > Carnivora > Felidae > Prionailurus > Prionailurus bengalensis. The sequence continues at coordinate 231,824,454 of NC_057343.1, forward strand.
TTATCATTTATTTTTATGTTACATGTATTAGAAAGGTAATAAAACTGACGTTTGGGACGCATTGCTGATCCCTGCATTTATTGGCAAAAAAAAAGGGATAGTATATGGGAATTTTCACATAGAAGGTACAATTTACTGCATAGGATTTAGGAGCTATCTTCATTTTATCAGGCTGAAAAATAGATTACATAAAACTATGTTAAATTCTGTTTCTTTCGTCCTCAGAACAGAACTGATGTCACTTTTCAGAATTTGGGGGATCCAGGAGTGCCTTTTTTCGTTTCGCTTTGAGATACTTTTCCGTCTCAGTCCTTGGGCTGATTAAATGTTCAGTGTTATGTACGATTTTTTGCCCACAAAGGTTTCTTAAAGTCATAACTCAGTCACCGGTTTATCCGAGGGCAACAATATTTAGATAAAGAAAAACAAATAGTGAAAAGCAAACCAACAGAAACTGAAGAGACTCTTCCTCTGTGACCAAACGTGAAATATATGATTATTCCCCCAAAACTCTTTTCCTGCCAAAACCTGTCAACTTGGCTTCCCAGAACTGAAGAAAAAAGAGTTACGTAAAATGTCATACGTGAACGTTAATTTGGCTTCCTCTGGAAATTTGCTTCTCTTGCAAGTGGACGATGCCCTGTGACCCGAGGGCTTGAATGGAAAGCCCACGTGGAACCGTGCATGTCTTTTCAAGTGTGGCTGGTGGTCTGGTATCAGGTCAGTGTGTGGGCGCCTGTGGCTTCCGGTTGTGAGCCTGACGGTGGAGTGGACACGCTGTCCGTGTTGGAGTAAACCGCGATCTCCCAAAATAGCGCGATCGCCCATTGAAGAAACTCCAAGTAACGAAAAATCAAATAGAGCCGCGGACACACTCTGTGCTGCACACAGAAATAACTGGCAGATGATTTCAGGGCACTGCTTTTACATAGCACGTCCGTTGAAAACACGTTTTAATTTACAAAGATCTATTCTGCGCGTTCTTAGAACTGTGATTTGTGAAGTGAAGTCACGGTGTAGGTATGTCACTTTCTTTATCGGAAGGATGCTCATCAAGCGTCAACCGTGGACCGGGCATGGCCCCGGGTATGGAAAATGGACAGTTTCTGTTGCGTGGGAGCTTACGTAGCGCCAGGGGAAAATGACGTTAAACAGAGAAATACCAGTAGATAGAATGTTCGGAAGGAACTAAACCACAATAAGGAGACTGAGAATGAAGAGGAAGGCTGCTTTACACAAGGTGGTAGGGGAAAGCATTCTTTTGCACATTTGAATAGAGGCCCAAATACCAGGTGGAGGTGATGTCTGAGGTGCCTGGGTGGCTTAGTCAGTTAAGTGTCTGATTTGATTTTGGCTCAGGTCATGGTCTTACGGTTCATGAGTTCAAGCCCCGCATTGTGTTCCTTGCTGTCAGCTTAGGATTCTCTCTCTCTCTCTCTCTCTCTGTCTCTGCCTCTGCCCCTCCCCTGCTTGCTCTCTGTCTCTCTCAAAATAAATAAATAAACTTAAAAAACTAGGAGGTGGTGTCATCTGGCAGGTATCTGGGAGAAGAGGCTTTGAGCCGGAGGGACTGGAGGTACAAGAGTCCTGGGGCACAAACCTGGTTGCTGTACGTGAACTGAAGCGTTCTGAAGGTGGAACCCAGAGCATTTGGCGGTGAATTGCCTTTGGGGAGGAGGCAAGGACAACTGGAGCGGTTTTTGTCCTGAGTGACCAAGAAGAAAAAAGCTCGGTTTGCTGAAATGGGAAATCCCAGGAGAGAATGCAGATTGGGAGGCAGGGGGAAAGGATATCGGAAGCAGGCCTTGTCCATTTTGAGATACTACTTTTCATCCAAGTAGAGATGGGGAATTGGAGGTCAGGGGTTGGACCGGGAGAGAAAACCCTGGGCATCATCAGCATGTAAATCCCAAGAGACCAGACTTTCCTGGCAAGCAAGAGAACACGCACAGGAGCCCTCACAGCTTGTGGAGGCTTTGAGGAAAAGAGAATCCAACCAAGGAAACCGAGGAGGTGCCCAGAGTGAAGTCAGGAGACCCAGGAGAGTGCTGGGTTCTGGAAGGCAAGAGAAGAAAGTAGAGAGGAAGTAATCCTGAATGCCACGGGCTGCTGGCGGGACCAGTGTGATGAGGGATCTACAACCAACCATTTGATTTTGTCCCACAGGGGTGGCCGGAGATGCTAAAACTCTGCTTTCCTGGATTCACCAAAATATAGATGAGGAACACAGGTATCAAGTAAAGATACAGTTCAGGGAGGCGGTACCGTGTTCAGTGAGAGGATGTGAGCTATCTTGGTGCAGACCTCAGCCCATCTGGGTCCTGCTGGCGTGACCTTCACCTCTTTGTGGTTCAGTTTGGTCAAATATAAAATGAGGATAATTACAGCCTTTATTATTATGAATTCTAGGATTTCTGCATGGAATAATTAATATACACAAAACACTTGAAACACTGCCTGGCATTATGTAGGTGTTTGCTGTAATTGTTGGCATTATTATTTTTATAGGGATTTTGCTCTAAACGAGGGCACAGAAAGGAACGTGGGACAGTATCTGGAGGGAGGTGTGGGGTCAAGAGGATGTTTGTGTGTCTGAGTGTGTGTGTTTTCTTGCTGTGTTTTATGACAGGTAAGAGATTTCACAGCATGTTTTAACATTGGTGAAGGATTAAACATTAGCAGTGCAGGAGAAAGAGAGAGGGTAATTGTAGGTATGGTTCTTGCATATGGGAGAAAGGCTGGATCCAGTGGAATCAAAGGAAAGTGGGACACTTTATCCGTTTTAATAGAAGAAAAGGCAGAGTAGATGGGTGCAGACGGAGGAGGGTTGGAAAATCTGTTGAACGGAGAGACTGCCTTTGTTCTCTCACTGGGAAGAAAAGCCAGGTTCCCAGTTGAGCGTGGGAAGGGGGCCCAGGAAGCGGGGTGATCAAGGAGCATGGGGGTGCACAGACTGGAGAACAATGTGGAAAAAGGAAAAGTCGAAAAGCTGTGTATTTGCCCTTGCTCAGCTACAAGAATCTATTCCTCCCTGAATTTTCTGTTTCATATAAATATGTATTTTCATATATTTGTATGTTAAAAATACTTTTCTTTATTTTTGGGAAAGAGAGAGATGGTGAGGGCAGGGGAAGGGCAGAGAGAGAGGGGGGGGGGGGGGGGGAGAGAATCCCAAGCAGACTGTGCTGTCTGATGCAGGGCTCAAACTCATGAACCGTGAGATCATGACCTGAACCAAACCCGCGAGTCAGGCGCCTACGTGACTGAGCCACCCAGGTTGCCCCTTTTATATTAAAAAAATACTTTTAAATGAAAATAGCATTAATTATAATTTCTCAGTTACTCTTCTAGGGTGTGCTAACAATGAGAATTCTAAAGTAAAAACTTCCTCGATAGCAATTTTTGCTATGAAAGCTAGCATAATGTATGTGATTATTCATAAATTAATATTTTAGAATAATGGAGTATAAAATAATGTAAGCTCTCCACTAATCTCTAAATTCTATCTTTAAGCTAGTAAAATGATAGCAAAAAGCTGTACTCCTCTATTAAAGAGATTGCTATATGGGATCATCCCTTTATCTTCTCTACTTTTTATATTTCAGTGTGGTATCTAAGAGGACCATAATTTTGGAAACATTAAACTGACGTATTTCATTCCTGGTGAATATTCAGCTACTAGAGATGCCTGTTTTTACTTTGGGTGCTCATTATGACTGCAACCAACCTGAAAAACTGGGAAATTAGAATTAATAATTATTTGTATTAGTACATTAAAATACATGACATCTAGGTAAATTCAAATTTCAGATAAACAATCAATTGTATTCAGTACAGTGTGATCCATACAATATGTGGCGGATGCTTATACTAAAAATCGATCCATTGTTTATCTGAAATGCAAATTTAAGTGGACATCACATCTTGCACTTTGGCCACCCTGTCAGCCATGCTGGTTTGCGTCCTCCCACATTACAGCCAAGACATTTGTTCCTTCAAGGGGAGAAGGAGCCCAGACCCAGGAGATCATTGCTTGGCCTTAAGTTTCAAACCGACATTTAAACGTGGTTAGTGGATTTGGGCATGCCAGCAAGATTCTTTGCTTTTAGAAAGCCAGGCTGCGATGCAGGGGAGCAAAGAAGATGTAGGGGGTCCCCAAACCACACCTGGAAGGCAGATCAGAGAGAGCAGGCAAGAAATCCAGAGAGAACCCAAGAACAGATTTCCTGAATTTTCAAAAGAAGTTTAAAAGGTCAAGCAGGAATCAGCAAGTTGAAAAATTCAGAGAGGACGAGTCTGGGGTTTGCTGGAAACCCATGAAAGTGCTCAGGAGGGGGCGCCTGGGTGGCTTGTTCGGTTAAGCGTCCGACTTCGGCTCAGGTCATGATCTCACGGTCCGTGAGTTCGAGCCCCACGTCAGGCTCTGTGCTGACAGCTCAGAGCCTGGAGCCTGTTTCAGATTCTGTGTCTCCCTCTCTCTCTGCCCCTCCCCTGCTCATGCTCTGTCTCTCTCTGTCTCAAAAATAAATAAACGTTAAAAAAAAAAATTAAAAAAAAAAAGTGCCCAGGAGGCCCCACCCCCAAGTTTCATCCGAGGTGGGGAGGAGGTGAGACTTGAAAACCCCAGAGAGGGGTTGGTGGCTGCTCCCATGTGGAATTCTGGGAAGACCCAAGCCGTTGAGTAGGAAAGCAGCATGGCACCAGGGAGCCTCCACTTCCCCTCGGCCTGCGGGAATTCCAGATGTTTCCACAGGATGCCTGCAGAAGGGCCCAGAGTATCGGCGGCCTGGACGAGGGTCTCAGGACCAGGAAGGCCGAGGGCGGTGTGGGCATTGTTGCTAGCGCCTTCTACTGCCCTTGACCTGAACACCGTAGAGTTCACCGAGGCCAGCGAGACGCTAGCCCTGCTTCCTGCCAGTGACCCGCGACCTGCCCAGGGTGAAGATGCCCTGAACAGCATGAGGATTTTCCTCTTGGGGACAGAATTGCCTCCGACAAGAGAAGCGCTGGACTCTGAACAGGATGGAAAAACAGTTTCAGGCCCAGCCAGGAGAAGCTCAGGGACAAATGGGAGTTTGTTTGGAGACAAAAAGCAGTCACATTTCTGCACCAGCGATCAACAGTGTGTAGCCGTCAGCCTGCGGCCGTAGGGACGTGGTAAGGACGACCGAGCTGTAGACCTCAGGCGCTGTCAGGGCCCTCCACTCTCCGCTGCGGAGGTGGGGGTGAAGTTGATTGTCGCCGTGTCTTGAAATGGAGATGAAGTTGGTCTGGAAGGATAAAATGCCAGGCAGAAATTCACTTAGAAAAAGCTCCAAGTATGTGAAAAAGGCAAGTTCTCCAAGGTAGTGTAGGGTGGGAGGACTTGAGTGTGTGTGTGTGTGTGTGTGTGTGTGTGTGCGCGCGCGTGCGTGTGTGTCTCACAGGGTATGAGCGGCATGAGAGGGACCCTGCTGGGACCAGTCACGGGAAAGTCAGACGGAGAGGACAGGGAAGTGTGGGCCCCATGGATGAATTCCACATCGCAGAGCATCGGACTTTGTCTTTGAGACCAAAAGCTGACTCCCCAGGTGTTCTGAGCGAGGATTGACAGAATCAGAACTGAGTTGTAGGAAGATTACAGTGATTATAACGTGTAGGATGGAGTGAAGGGTTGGATCCATGAGCTGTCACAAAAGATGACTTTGGGGTTTTAAAACCTCAGAAAACAATGTTATAAATAGAAGCAATGAAGGCAGAGGAGAAATTAAGTTTGAGGGGAAGATAAGGATTCACATTAGATGTGTCAAACGTGGTGTGGCAGTTCAGTCAATCAGCAAAGATTCTTTGAACACCTACTAGGCACCAGGCCCGGCCTAGTGCTGGTGTTGCAGTGAGCAAAGAACTGAAAGCATTTGGACTCCACGAGGGTAGGAACCCCATTGGGAGTTAGTTTGATTTATTTTGATCCAGCCACTCCCCACCATGGGACCTAGCCCATTGGAAGGGCTCAAATGTTGGTCAATGAAGAGAGATCCGAACAGACTGGTACCTCCAAATGGAAAGGTCTGAGCGATTACAAATGCTGCCTGGATTTTCATCCGTGTTAATTACTTCCGATTACTTTCGTCTTGAATGAAGCTACACCTGTTTCCAAAGTAAGAGCCAGACCAACACAACACACGTTTTCAAAAAGTAACATAGATTTCACATTGCATGCAGTCACTCACTGATTTTAAGTTTCTAATTAATGGATCCTGGGGAGAAGAGAACACACATGCCCTAAATCAGGTTTGGCAAACTATAGTTCCAGCCCACAACCTGTCTTTTAAATAAAGTTTTATTGTAACACAGGCCGTGCTCATTTGTTTACGTATTGTCCCTGGCTTCCGCTGCACTACAACAGAGGAAGGAGTAATTGTGAGAGACGATCTTGCAAAACCTAAGATATTTACTGCCTGGCACTGTAAAGCACCTTTGCTGACCCCTGCTTCTAAACCAAGATGTGATAAGTTACGAGCGGGTTTGCAAATGAAATCGATTGACAGCTTTCTTAAAAAAAGAAGATGTGATTGTAATCTAAACAGAAGGTAATGTTGCTTAGGCATACAATTTAAAACACTAATTACACATCTGTACAGTAATTAAAGCAAGGCTTTTAATAGGCAGCACTATGAATCCAGTGTAATGAATGTACTTAAAAGGAATACATTTTCTTTATTCTGAAAAATCTCCTCTAATTCACACATTATATAAGCAAACCAAACCACTGATGTCTTCTATGGAATCATGATTTTTTTTCCCCCAGAAAATTGTTTGGTGAGCTCTAGTTAAAATGAGCATAAAATGGTTTCATTAAACAATGAATTAATATTATGCGATTTTTATCAGTGAGAACGTATTTAAAACTATAGGCAGTACTTAACTAGTTGAGCTCCTTTTGGCCCCTTGGGCCCTCCTCTTTCTTTCTTTTTCTTACTCTTTTTTTTTTTCTTTTTTTTTTTTTTTGGACAACACATCAGTCAAAGAAGTGGGTCTCATGTGGTCTGTCTCATGCTGGGAGTGAGAGGGTTTTCCTTCCAGCAGGGCACCTCCACCAGTGATTCCCTTTGCTTTGTGTTCCACGGCCACGAACACACACATGCATGCCAAATACACACACACACACACACAGCCACATTCACACACGCACAGGCACACGTACACACACACACCCATTTGTGGTTTGGGTATGATCAAGGGCCTAGGCCTCCGATCTCTCACTTCGTTGCCAACTCAAAAGCAGAGAAAAAGGCAGAAAAACACTTCTGAGTGTAGGATGTGGAAAGATTACTATAGCCGTAAAGACTAATATGACCTTGGGGACTGATGAATGACTATGGAGGTAGTTCAGAAAAGAAGCTTTGTGGGGCGCCTGGGTGGCTCAGTCGGTTAAGCATCTGACTCTTGATTTGGGCTCAGGTCATGATCTCACGGATGTGAGATCGAGCCCCTTGTTGGGCTCTGCACTGAGCAAGGAGCCTGCTTAAGTTTCATTCCCTCTCTCTCTCTCTCTCTGTGCCTCTTTCCCTCATGCGCACATGTGCGCTCTCTCAGAAGGAAGGAAGGAAGGAAGGAAGGAAGGAAGGAAGGAAGGAAGGAAGGAAGGAAGGAAGGAAGGAAGGGAAAAGCAGTTTCAAGGTCACACTGAGCGGAGTAGCCTCATTTAACTAGCCAGGGGTCTCCTCTGGGGAGAACAGTCACATTAGTCCCAGAACATTGGCCAAAACTCTGCTTCCAGGCTGCACAGGAGAGCTGCACGCTCAGACCATGAGCCTTCTCCTTGAGTGACATACAAAAGGGAAGCTCTGTCCCCAGTGAAGGTCGCAGTCTTCTGTTTCCAGGCAGAATGTGGAAGTTGTCACTATGGACAGAAGATTGGATAGTATGAATGGAAGATCTGACTTGGTTCTCTGTGCCTTTCATTTGGCACAATGTAAGCCAAAACCTTTGAGGTATTTTGGCATTTTGACTCAGCAACATGGTAAAAGATCAGAGCACCGAGCAGTCCTGTGCCTACATGTGGATATGAAAGCACACCCATCCGTTTTAAAGATCGCTGCGCCTTGCCTCATGGGGCCCAAGGTGAGCCTGTGCATTCTGAAAAGATAGCAGATCAAGAAAGCTAAATTCTTTCTGTTTCCAAGGCAACTGAATGACAAATAGCTTGATTCTTAATCCAATAGATGATATGATGGTGCTGGTACATTTTCAATTAGAAAATGGCTGTAGGAAAACAGACAGCCCTGAATCCGCTCCCTGCTTGCCCAAGGAGCCTATTTCCCTAATAGTCTTCCTGAAAGATGCCCTAACAATATCTGATGGAACATAGATTCAGCCTCTGATCTGTTGCAGAAAATGAGGCCAGAAACAAATATAGAGATAATATGATAACTGTATGCAGTGTGTTCCCACACTAATTCTATGGGACTGGTTCCAGTGTCCCAGTGCCTTATTTAATCAGTTTCTATACTCCTGAGAAAATATTCTGATGGAGGAAAGAGGAGACTGGGGGATCAGAATGGCTACCGAACCGACATTTCCACCAAGCCTGGAAGGGTGAGTAGACTTTGAAGGATAAGGGGGGGGGGTACAGCCCCAGACATGGAGTGAGAAAGATGGCGTGACTTTCAGCACTGCTACTTAACTAACTGTGGCATGGCCGTGACAGGGAAGGACAGGGAAGTTGGAAGACATTGCTGAGGTTTGAGAGATTATCCTTCTGGGAAATTTGGGTGTTATCTTGCAGGCAGGGTGAGATCAGCCACATATTAGAAGTAGAAATCGAGCAGGATGGATAAAAGAAGTAGGAGATGAAGCAGAGGCCATTCTTTAATTTACATGCACCTATTGATTAAGAATCATCGTTTGCTCACATCTCCCCTCCATGCTTCCGTCCATGGTCAACAGCAGCTCCACACCAGCTGGCATCACCCCTGCCTGTCCCACCACGAGTCTCCTAGCTGCGAGCACTTCTGGGGTCATCTCATTCTTCTCACAACAGAGTACAGTAAGACCCGTGTTTGAGAGCACAGTTTGTTCTGGAAACATGCTTCTAATCCACAGCACTTGTAAATCAAAGCGAATTTCAAGAACCATTGGCTCAGTTGTGCCCATGTGACACGGCATCACGCACTACTCGTATTTTAAGATCTCGCTCGTTCATCAAGTTAAAATTTATTAGAAAGGTTTGCTCGTCTTGCAGAACACTCGCGGAGCAAGGTGCTTGCAATCCAAGGTTTTACTTGGATTTATTTTTCAGGTGTGGAAGTCAGCATGCCCCTCCCCCATGCACACCATCATTGTCTTCCCATTACATCTAAGATCAGGTCTGACGTCTTCACAAAAATACCCTATTAGATGGCATCTTACCTAGCCTTCCTGGCTCTCCTGTCACCCCCGTGTCATTTACTCCTACTGCTTCTGCTTTGTGGGCCAGCCCCGGGGGGCCACCATGTGTGCACCTGAAGGCCTTCCCACGGGCACAGTCCTCTGCCTTAGATTTTCTTAGGATTCCCTCTATCTCACTTGGCCAACCCTACTGGTCTCTCAGGCGTGCGCAGGAGAACCATGTTCCTGACCCTCACCAACAGCCGCCCATCTAAACTGGATTCTTTGTTAAAAGACACCTGGCATCCATAACCTGTCCTTCTTGACACGTACCATAGTTTGTCACTGTCCACAAGGTGTATGTGCTTTTCGTTGATGTGGGATGGTCTGCAGTATGTCTATCCCAAAAGTCTGTACCCAGCTCGTGGCAGATAGGAGCCTTTGTGGAAGAAGGGAGGGTAAAAGAGAGGCCACTGAGCATGAGAGAGAGGCATAAATCACAAACAAGTAATTCAATAGGGTGTGATAAATGAGTGCCCTAGCCCTTGAGGGCACATGGGACCTTCCCTGAGGGAGTATGTGCAGGTAGGTGACACAGGGGACATACAGGAGAAGCTAATACAGTATTAGCCTGAGAGCTGGAGCTACCAGCCTCCATTCTGGAAGGAAGGAGGGAGCCAAGGAGGGAGCCAAGGAGGGAGAAGGGGCCAAGCACAGGTGCCAGAATGCACGAAGGGGAAATGGATCCTGTGATCGCATCCTGGCTCTGTTCCTCCCTTGCTGCATGATCCCGGGGCATCCACTTACATGTTGGGTGTGCTGGGTTCCTAATCTGTCAGGTCGAGATGGTAATGATGGTACCTGCCCCACTGGGCGGTTTTGAAGATGAAGGAAGTTAGTGTTTGAAAGGTGCTCAGAATGTCTTGTCTGTATTGTAAGAGCTACATCCATGTGTCAAAACACCAGCTCTGAAAGGGAGCAAAGACGTGAGGGAGGGAGGCGATCAGGGAAAGCAAACATGGGGACCAGAGATGCTGGTAGGACTTCTGGCTGCTGACTGGTGGCTGAGAGCACGGGATGCTGAGACACATTCATTCATTCATTCATTCGCTCGGCAAACACAGCCTCTGCATGCGGCAAGGAACTGGGGATACAGGGGTTCCTGACCTCAGCTCTTATCCTCACTGAGTTTGCGCTGGTGGGACATGCACAGAGGAGACGTCCAGCAGATGGAGAGAATGGCTGGATGTGCAAAACATGTGGGAAAAGAGGGAAAGGCTCTGATTTCTGACCTCAGTGGACAGGAAGAGACAAATTCACCTGCCAAGGGCAGAACTGACGGGGGCGGGGGTTGGAAAAAACAGGGATACCTTCCTATTGACAAGAGATGAGGGGTAGTTTTAGAGCTGAAACTCCAGCCCCTGTCTTGTGAGGAACGCCTCCCCCTCCCACCACTGCTCCTTGCCACGGTTCTCATTGTACATAAATATCCCTTTCTAAAGCCTAATTTTGTGTTTGCAGGCTTACGTTTTTTATAGAGGGGCCCAAAATTATTATATACGTTTAGATCCCCCAAATCCAAGATCTATCTGGGGATGAAAATGCACTGCTGAGCAACCTGGAGGGAGTAGAGAGGCCAGACAAGCCTGCCGTGGCCAGGAGGTGGCGGTGTGCAGGGGGCATCTGTGTGTGTGCACACACGTGCACGTGGGAGGAAGGCCAGTACGCACAAAACCTAAAAGTGCTTGTTCAGCATTTCACAGTGTCTTCATAAAGCATTAATCCTCAACAATCAGAAGGTCAGGTCCCGTTATCCCGTTTTATTTATTTATTCATTTAAGTTTCTTTATTTTGAGAGAGAGAGTGTGGAAGGGGCAGAGAGAGGGAGAGAATCCCAAGCAGACTCTGCTCTGTCACTGCAGACCCCAAAGAGGGGCTCGAACACGAACCTTGAGATCATGACCTGAGCCGAAGTCGGGCACCCAACCGACTGAGCCACTGGGCACTCCATCCCTATTTTATTTTATTTTATTTTATTTTATTTTATTTTATTTTATTTTATTATTTTATTTTATTTTATTTTATTTTATTTATTTTATTTTATTATTTTATTTTACTCTATTTTACTCTATTTTATTTTATTTATTTTTATTCTATTCTATTTTATTCTATTTTACTTTATTTTATTTTATTTTACTTATTTTTATTTTTATTTTATTCTATTCTATTTTACTTTATCTTTATTTATTTTCATTTTATTTTATTTTATTTTATTTTATTTTATTATTTTATTTTACTCTATTTTACTCTTTTATTTATTTTTATTCTATTCTATTTTATTCTATTTTACTTTATTTTATTTTATTTTACTTATTTTTATTTTATTCTATTCTATTTTACTTTATCTTATTTTATTTATTTATTTTATTTTATTTTATTTTATCTTATTTCTTTTTTTTTATTTTTTTTTATTTTTTTTTTTTATTTATTTTTGGGACAGAGAGAGACAGAGCATGAACGGGGGAGGGGCAGAGAGAGAGGGAGACACAGAATCGGAAACAAGCTCCAGGCTCTGAGCCATCAGCCCAGAGCCTGACGCGGGGCTCGAACTCACGGACGGCGAGATGGTGACCTGGCTGAAGTCGGACGCTTAACCGACTGTGCCACCCAGGCGCCCCTCTTATTTCATTTTTTAAAGGTTATTTATAGTGAGAGGAGAGTGTGTGCGTGCGCATGTAGGAGAGGCAGACAGAGAGAAGAGAAAGAGAATCCCAAGCAATGAAGGAGGAGCCTGATGCAGGGCTCTGTGCCACCAATGTTGAGATCGTGACCTAAGCCACAATCGAGTTAGACACTTAACTGACTGAGCCACTCAGGTGCCTCCCCCATTATCCCCATTCTAGAAAGAACAGTGAGATGCAAGAACCCCTGAGTAACCGGACATTTCTGTGCCAGTTAGAAAGAGAATGTGAAGCCAGATTGGTCCCATTGCCACCTATGCCCTCTTGATGGAAACTAAGAGACATCAGGAGAAAAGCTTTGTCTTGGAGCGTGTTCCTAAGTGAGGACTGGCAGTCACTGTATTGCGTGCGGCCAGCAGGTACACACTAATAGCTAATGTCTGTATTGTGGCCAGCAGGTACACACTAATGGCTAACGTCTGTATTGCAGCCAGCAGGTACACACTAATGGCTAGCATCCATTGAAGGCTTACTCGCCCTGGCATCCCTTTCAGCAATTTGCCTCTATTATATCACCCGGTCCTCCCACCAGCCCATCAGCAGGAGTAATTTTATCATCCATGTTTTCTAGAAGGAGGAAACTGAGGATCCAGCCGATGAGTGACTTTCCCAGGGCCACGAAGCTAGTGGGATGAGTTCTGGAACTCACTGAGGCCATCTGCTTCCCGAGCTCACACCCATAGCCACCATGCTGGGCTGACCCTCCTGGGTTTCCAGAGAAAATTGTACCCACAAGAGTGAATCATTAGGAATTAACTATATCCTGAGGTCAAGAAGAATACAGACCATCCCCAACTTACAAGGGTTTGACTCATGCGTTTTTGACTTCATGATGATATGAAAGCATTACCCCATTCAGAAGTACAATACTTTAGATTTTGAATTTGGATCATTTCCCAGGTTTGCACCATGCAGGACTATCCTGTCTCGTGATGCTGGGCCATGGAGAAAACCATAGCCTCTGGTCAGCCACGCGATCACGAAGTGTCAGCGGCCCATGCACTGACCTTCCCTCCCCATACCACCGCTCTGTTGTTCGGGTTCAGTTCATCATCCAATAAATGACATGAGATAGCCAACACTTTATTGTAAAATCAGCTTTCTGCTAGAGGACTCTTGCCCAACTAATATAAGGTTGATGTAAGTGTCCTAAGAATGTTTAAGGTAGGCTGGGCTAGTCTATGGCGGCCGGTACGGTGGGTGTATTAAACATATTTTCAACTTACAGTGTTTTCACTTTATGATGCATTTATTAGGACGTAATTCCATCATAAGAATATCTGTAGTCTTTTTACCCGTGCCAGTCCCAATTTATACTTCTAATACCAAACTGAAGTTAAGTTCAGGTCGGCTATATTTTTGAAAACCTGCTAACAGCTAGGAACTATCCCAAGCATTGAATGGGAGAGAAAGGACGTTTCTGGAGCATCCCCATGGCTTCAAGATGTTCCCAGTCTTGAAGAGAAAAGACACACATGAAATCCAGAAACATAGTAACATGCACCACCCGCTAAAGATTGAGTGATTCAGACAGCACATTCAAAGTGGCTCCGCCTGCAGGTGTGGACATGTAAGAAGGACTCCTTTGGGCACATGGGCAGAGAGGAGGAAGGACGGGGGTTTCTGGAGAGAAAGGGCATCTGGAATGGCCTTCCTGACTCCTTTCTACACTGTTGAAACTTGCCAGCTGACGCCTCACGAAGCAGGTGACATAAGCTGGGCATTTTTACCTCCTCCATTTGCCCAGGAAAATCATTTTCCCTGATTTTCCACCCTGCTGCTAGCAACAGCTCGAGGCAGCTTCCCACAGCTGGGATGCAGAGGGCACAGTTGTGCTGGCGTGGTGACCCTTTAGCCTGATCTTTCTCTCCGTCAGTAGAGAGCAGCTGGAGAATCACTGGGGACACCTGGGGAGTCTTTTTCTTCCCTCTGCTGCCCCTCCTGGGTATCCTGAAGCTGGTGAGCTTCTTGTTCCCACATTTAGCATTGACAGATTTACTGTGCACGTCCAGTGCTGCCCCAAGAAGGCTGTGCACCATCCCTTTCTCTCCTGTGGCCCCATTTCAATAAGCAGCAGAAGGGGTGGATTGTGGGGTGTACGAAAACAGCCCCTTTCATTGACATAAGCGCACATACATCAGGATTTCAGCCAAGGGGAGCCCCAGGGTGAGAACAACCATCTCCAGGTAGGGGAAGGCTCTGTGGGAACAACACGTCGATCTTTCCCTGTGCCTGTGGTTTTCCCTCTGATTAGGGGTGACAGTCATACCCGGCCGCCAGGAGCGCATCACTTACCCTGAGAAGTACAGCTCCCCCCCTTCACTCCCTCGGGACAGAGGAGACCGGCCAGCCTTTGGGGAAATGTTTTTTTTCCCAAAACCACGAAAAATAGATGCCCAACTAATTACAAAGCAAAAAGCCAGACACACAAACCTAGGAAAGCAAATTTAGTGTGGATTTCAGATTCAACAACGATCAGATTCCCACGCAACTCCCCGCACCAAGTGCTCTGAGGATCCGATCCAGCCCCCACATTCCTACTGAGGACATTCCCTGCCCTCCTCCGTTGTGACCAGTTTGCCCGAGGACACATTCAGTCGTTCGAGTTGAAACCAAGGCAGAAGAGAACACAACAGGTCAGTTACGGGTCAACGTGTTCCAGGAGAAGTGTTGTTCCCATAGAGAGATGATGAGAAAATCTAGGACAGTTGAATTTCCAAAGAAGGGAACCCTTTTTTTCCCCTGGGCTGTGGGGGGCAAAAAATGGCAGGGCTTCCAGTGGACATGTATGTGGTTTTAATATTTAAAAATGTACATTTTAGACAATTTTTGTAAAAAATTTTACATTTTAATATAAAAAAATGTACGGTCTGCCTGCACACTGTCCTTTACTGTAGTGCTGAGCAAAGACTAAGGGTTTATGATTTCCTTTGTCTCAGTGAATCTTCAGAAAACAAACAGTGCGTTATTCTTTTTGAGGTGTTGAAGAAGAGCAAAAAGAAGGAACAATCATAACGTTGGAGAAATTCCTTTAAAACCAAGCCATTCATGGTTGTTTGCACTAAGTTTCTTAAAGATATGAACCCTTCATGGTCCACGGTCCCCATGTAGGCTTGGAACCACACAATGAGGAATCTGTTGTGTTTTTCTCCCAGTTCATTTTGGCTCCTCCAGTCTCAGCTGGACCAAAGCTGCTTCTGTTCACTGGATGCTAGACAAAGGAGCAGGTGTGGGAGGCCCACGTACTGAGATGTGAGGTCCCGTTCGTTGTTTTTTCTTCGTGCCCCACCAGCATCTTTTATGCTCTCTCACCTCAAGGGAAGAATGTGCTACAGACCAGACCCCCTCCCTCCCTCTCCATCTTCAAGTCTGACCCCTTGGGCGGGTGGGGCAGGAGGTGGGGCCGCTCAGGAAAGGAGAGGCAGAGCAGAGAGTGGGGCAGGGCTGAGACTGCCAGGTAAAAGTCGAGACATCCACTCAAAATTGAATGTCAGATGCACAGTGGACACAACACGCTTCCTTGGCTTCTGTGGAATTGGGAGTAAAAACACTCAAGTTCTGTCTCAGCTCGGCTACTTAAAGCTTTGTGACTTCACCGTGCTGAGCCTCGTTTCCTTCAACTGCAAAATGGGGGTGACAGTATGGAGGCCTTAGCTCGTTGAAAGCAAATCTATGAAAAGAGCTTGGAATGTGCTTGCAAATGATACATGCACTTTGGGGAGTGAAGCTTTCCCAAGTTGAACATTGAAATGGTACATTTAGACAAAACAGTGCAGAAAAGTTCAACCCCTAGCCACTGGTAATTTAACAAAATACATGCTGGCCTTTGAACCACGTGGGCTAGAACTGTGCGGGTCCATTGACCGCAAGGCAGACTTGTTTTTCAATAAACACAGTAAGTGTTTACTGTAAGGACTGTAAGTGAATTCTCCTTTTGATTTTTCTCAATAACATTTTCTCTAGCTTACTTTATTGTAAGAATATAGTGTATGATACATATAACATACAAAACATGTGTTAATTGATTGTTTATGTGATCAGTAAGGCTTCCAGTCAACAGTAGGCTGTTAGTAACTAAGTAAATCTGTGCATGAATTTTCAACTGTGGAGAGGTTGGCACCTCTATCCCCAACATTGTTCAAGATTCAACTATAGATGCTAAAGTTAAGAAAAGAGACAAGTAGAAAGACAATCTAAAGAGTTGACTGGGAGCTGGCTTACATGCATCGCTATGATTTTGTTCACTGATAAAACAATTTGTGAAGAGACTCCCCAGCTCACATCCAGGGCGAGCGTTTTTGCATTTGTACCACAAGAGTTTCTGTGCACTGGTAATGGGAAGATGACCCAAGAAAATACATTTACCAAGTATTTTATAGTGAGTGATCAAACACTGTTCTAGAGTGTTCACCAAATACAGCTTGTTTTAATTCTAGCAAAATACAGTACAATATACCATTAGCCCCATTGCACAGCTAAGAAACCTGTAATGCATATTATAGTGGAGTTTGGGTTCAAGGTTGTAGACCATGCCCTGAAGCACATCTTCACTGACTGTGCCAATAATGCATAAGCGGTTGAAAAGTTCCTTTTCAGGAACATGTTTGTAGATATGATTGCCAGAAACCAGGATCGTAGAATTAATAGGACTAGCCTGATGAGAGACATAACTAAATGAGAGGTAATCCAATTATTTAGACACTTTTTAAAGCAAAGCATGAAGACTTTAGGAGAAAACGAATTTTACGTTCCAGACTTACACATTAATTTCCAAGCTTTGGCATCTAATTGTGAAACAAAAGACAGCCATCCGTTTCCTGAGGATTTTATTATAATTTACAAATTGTCATGCCTGTGGTAACGCATGAAGTTTTGCTGTCTGGATGCAGTTACAGTAGTAAATAGTCCCTTATGTAAAATTTGCTACCTTTGAAATGTGGTGTCATGTGGAGAAAGTAAAGAAAGGGGACATTGCAGGGCTGTGTTCACTGCTGTTGTGTTTTCTTAGTTAACCTGCCCAGTGTGTAAGGTGCTAATTGGTATTTCAACATGAGGACAATGGAATGTTCATTTCTTCTCAATTATCACTGTGAATTTTGAGGTGAGAATAACAAAGAATCCTTGGGAAGGATCCTTGGGAAGTTTGTTAGACAATGGAAGGTGGAATAAATTTGTGTCCTGGGATAAAATCCAAACTCATGGCCCCTCTGGCCCATCATTTCCTCATCCCCACCTGTCCCACTCAAATCTTCGGAGGCAGTGGTTCTCAGACTTGTTGGTTTCCTACCCTCCCTTCACATGCTTATCTGTTACAGAAGGACTCAGAGCTTCTGACTGTGAGTTACATCTATTTATATTTATTGTATCAGAGATTAAAATTGAAGTGTGCTTCAATATTTAATTTAATATATTCATTAAGAATTACTTTTAAAGTCATGGAGCACCTGGGTGGCTCAGTTGGTTAAGCATCCAACTGTTGATATCGGCTCGGGTCATGAGATCAAGCCCTGTGTCAGGCTTTGCACTGATCGCAAGGAGCCTGTTTGGGATATTCTCTCTCTCTCTCTCTCTCTCTCTCTCTCTCTCTCTCTCTCTCTTTCTCTGCTCCTCCCCTGCTCATGTGCACACACACTCTCTCTCTCTTTCTCTCTCCCTCAATGAATAAATAAACTTAAAAAGAATTACTTTTAAAGTCATAATAAACCCATTACCTATTGATATAAATCTTTCATTTAAGGTAATTGTTTTGGGGGTGCCTGGGTGGCTCAGTCGGTTAAGCGTCCAACTCTTAGTTTCAGGTCAGGTCATGATCTCACAGTATTGTGGGTTCAAGCCCCACCTCGGGCTCCATGCTGACAGTGTGGAGCCTGCTTGGGATTCTGTCTCCCTCTCTCTCTGCCCCTCCTCCACTCATGCTGTCTCTGTCTCTCTCAAAATAAATAAGCTTCAAAAAATAATAATAAATAATAATAACTATTATGATGGTAGCTACACTTGTGAGCGTAGCATTGAATGAAGTATCAACTTATCCGATCACTAAGTCACACAACTGAAACTAACGAAATATTGTATGTCAAATATATTTCAATTACAATAATAAAAATAAAATGACTAGCTTTCCAAATACAGCATTCTTTTATAATTTCCAAATCTCAAATGTCTAGCTTAATGGAAGACAACTACATTCCCATATCTGCTTCTTTGTTCAGCTTGTAAAATATTTTGATGTATATGAAGAAAATCTGGCCTCACACAGATATGTAGTCGGAAAATGAGTATTTTCATAGCTCTTTAGATAATTGTGGATATTATTTTAAACCACACCAAACCCTGTAAGTTGTAGTTTCTTAAAGTTTAGTTGAGGAGCACCTGGATGGCTCAGTCAGTTAAGCATCTGACTTTGGCTCAGGTCATGATCTCGCATTTGTGAGTTCAAGCCACACGTCGGGCTCTGTGCTGACAGCTAGGAGCCTGGAGCCTGCTTCGGATTCTGTGTCTCCCTCTCTCTCTCTGTCCCTCCCTTGCTCTCTCTCTCTCTCTCTCTCAAAAGTAAATAAACATTAAATAAAACAAGTCCACTTGAAATAAACAACGTAAATTTTAGCGGTGAACTTTTTGTAACGTGTTGCTGAAAATCCCTTGCTCTGTCTTGGATAAATTTTGAGTGCTTTGAAAGGTCTTTTACCCTCGTGTGCCGTTGGCATATACTGTGGAGAATTATGCAGATATTCTAAACGTGGATATCTCATGTAGGATACATTTTTATGTTCATTTTATAGTCCTATTTGTTGGGGCTACCAACAATCCCATCAGAAAGTCTTCAAGTACCAAGAGATTTTTAAATTCAGATTTTCCCATCCTCTCATTTTTCATGAAAGTTGAAACTTTCTCACTGGCATCGCATACTGCCAGTCATTCCACTTAAAGTGAGGAGCTCCCTGTGTTTCTTGTTGTCCATAGGAGAATGCCCGCCTATACCCAAGACTCAATATGACTGTAGTTTGTCAGTCTTTCACGTGAAATTAGTGCCCCGTGAAAAAGGAGGCTAGTTCATTTCACAACTCAACACACACGAAAGTGCTTTTCCAGGACAGACCATGGCAGGTGGAAGTGCCTCATGTGTGTTTTCCATTTTATCACCCAGAATATTAAAAAGATGTGCAATCGAGGATCAAGATTTAATAAAATTAATAATTTTGACTGCTGTGTCAAGGACATTCTTAATTGGAACTGGCCCTTTCTTCTTTCTTCTTTTCTTTCTTTTTTTTTTCAACTGTGAGCGTGTGACAATGAAGAATGTCATGGCTACGAGAACAGTGTGGTATTACTCTCCTGATTCCTGCTAAGACACTGATTCCATAGCCTCGATGCCAATGTCAACAAAACTGAAAGGGCGAACAACATTTTAGTGTCACTATGGAAATAGTCTTAACCGTGCAGATGCCAGAAGGGGTCCCCGGGTTCCTGGGCCAAACTTTAAGAACCATGGCTTCGGATTAGCCCTGGTCTGTGCTGGATCAGTGACCGCTTTGGGTACAAGGACGATTTTATAGCACAACTCACAATGCTGCCCTGGGAAATACTCTTTTTTTTTTAGAAAGAGCACACACTTCTTTGAATAGTGTTTACCTATGCTAAATGCTTCAAGAAAGCTGCAGTTATGTTCTGTGCTCAGTTTACATAATTCCTCTCTTTGAATAGCAAGGAAATGTTGAAGCTGTTGGTTGCTTTTTCACTCAGTTGCACACTTATTAAGAAGAAATAACAAACTTTGAAATGTTTTCAGGATTTAATTTTTATTTGTGCACTGTGCGATGCTACAATTTTAATTCCTTTGAGCAATAGTAATACTTTGTTTGCATTATAAAATAAATACCACAAAATGTGCAGCCAGGCATGTTAGATTGGTTTATGAGTCATTTTATTTTAAATAACACATCTGATAAATTAGATAAAAATAAGGTCCTCTGGGATTTTTTGTAAACATAGTCTTGTCTAAAATACAATGAATTATTTTATTCAAGTTTCTCTTTCCATGGAGTGCGTTAATGAATATCTTAAACTCTACAGCATAGCACACTGGTGTCACATGAGGGCCACCTGTGTAACCTTGTCCCAGCCTGGAAAGGTGTCAGGACAGGCCCTCCAGACGACAGGAAGAGAGTGGTTATGAACTTGGGTTTTGAAATCACAGCCATTTTGGTTTGTGCCGTTTATTATCTGAGTGACCTCACACTACGTACTTAATTTTTTAAGGCTTTGTCTCCACAGCTTTAAAATGGGGTAATATCTGGGGCCCCTGGGTGGCTCAGTCGGTTAAGTGTCCGACTTCAGCTCAGGTCATGATCTCACAGTTGTGAGTTCGAGCCCCGTGTCGGGCTCTGTGCTGACAGCATGGAGCCTGGTGCCGTTTTCGGATTCTGTGTCTCCCTCTCTCTCTGTTCCTCTTCCTTTACACTCTCTCTCTCTCTCTCTCTCTCTCTCTCTCTCAAAAATAAGAAAACATAAAAAAATTTTTTAAGTAAATAAAAATAAAATGGGGTAATATCTGTATGAATAACTCTAGATGACTCCGTGGCTACTGCAAGCGATAAATGAGTACAGGTCTGGAAAGGGTGTTAGCCCCTTGGCCGGTACTTCATGTATTAGCTCACTGGAGCTTCCAGAGCCAAGCTAAGGATCACAAACTGAGTGGCCTTGTCCAATAGAAATATAATGTCTCACAGTTCTGGGGGCTAGAAGTCTGCAGTCAAGGAGTCAGCTGAAGGTACTCGGGGAGGATCTGCCACAGGTGTCTCAGGTGGCTTCTGGTAGCCCCTTGGCTTGTGGCAGCCAAACCCCAGGTATTCTCCCCACAGGTATATCTGTGCGTAACCACGCCATTATGTTCTTTTAGGCTCTACTTCCTTTATTAATGGCCAACATGCCTCGCAGGTGATTTACAGACATACGAACTCGACTTAGCACATCCCTTGAGTTTCTCCTGTATGTCTTAGAAGTTATTTAAGGAAATTACAGACATGATGTCTCTTTACTTCTGTAGAAAGGAATAACTGCCCCATTATTATAGGGACCCCAGCCAGTCACACTGGGTGAGGGGCCCTACTACTCCAGGATGACCTCCTCTTAACTATTTTTTGCAGCGTCTCTGTTTCTGATAAGGGCACAATCTGAAGTATTAGGGGTTAGGACTTAAACATATGCATTTGGGAATGATCCAGCTCAGCCCATTAACGTTTAGCAAACCCTCCATAAATGTGAGATCTTGCTATTGTTTTGTTGGTATATTGCAATGCAGATGACTCTTAAAGGGTGCATAGGAGAAGTTGGAACTAACTCCCAGGTTTCTGGTTTTGTCGACTGCTGCCGTGAACTGAACCGAGGTGGAAACTGAAAAAGGGGGGCAGGGTCTGTGCTGGGGGTGTCGGGGAGCAGGAGTCAGGGTGTGACTGTTTTTTTTTTTTAACTTAGGGAAATTTTGTATATCTGGGTGGCATATCATGTAACGACTGTAAACTCAGACCTGGGGAGAAACGTGGGCTTAAGATACGGTTTTGCCAAAATCATCAGAAAATAAAATGTTTTGTCTGTATGTTACATACACACGCTCTCATTCATCCCACAGGCATTTATCAACTGACTATCGTGTACCAGGTTTTCAGGTCATGTTTGTTCCAAGTTATCGGTGTTCAGGAGGTTTGGCAAGCTGACAAGTGGTAAAACTAGAGATGCTTTTGGAGCCAAGTGAATACTCTGCTTTCACAGCAGCCGCAAGGGAACTGCAGAGATTCATCTGGAGAGACGGGTTGGAACCAGGTGGAGGAGGACCAGGCTTTTTTCAGGTTGAATATTTGTTTTTCCTGAAAGCAGTGGGAAGCTACTGGGGGCTTTGAGCTGAAAACCGGCAGGTGCCAGGCTGTGCTTTAGGGAGACGAATCTGGAAATACTTGGGGAACAGAGTGGTGGGCACCTTCACAGGGAACGCACAGGATGACGAACTTCACCCGCAAGAAGGCTAAAACTTGGGGCCAGGGAATAGGAGAAAAACCCCATGGAGGAAATCGGGACGGTATGTGGAAACAACACAAACAATTCACGACAAAACGGGTAGCCTAGGACAATGGGAAAGTGTGGTATTACTGAGAAAACAAATAAATAAAGGGGGATTCAGAGGGGAAATGATTTGTGGGAAGAAGTGGCTCTCGGGGTTAGACGGCTCATCTCAGTTGGCAGAGGGTGTCCGTGGCGGAATCCCGAGGTGAACGTGGCTCAGGGGCAGTGACATAGTGGCAGGAGGGCACTTGACATCCGCCAGGCACCATCGCCATTCCCCGCGGGTGGTTAATACCAGATACTTTCTCTTCGCTTCTCTGCAAGTGCCCTGCTTCTCTCTCCCCAGTATCTTAATCTGTCAAGACTCGACTGGAGGTGAGATGTTAATTCCCTAAGATTCTGCTAAAAATCAACAGTTTAATTAAACTTCACCAAACCAGCTGCCGCCCCACGTCCCTTGTTAGGGGCCCAGTGTATCCTGCTTTGCTATATTAAGTTAAAGAAACAACCAACGTTACCTTCTGTTGAAACCACAAGGATCTTTTTAAAAGGTCTCAGATCTTGATTGCTCTTAATGTAAAAGACGGATCTGAGCATGAGACTCAGGCCAAAGCACGAGGTTAACTTCAGAAACGACGTACAAGGGCTGACAATGGGTAAAACAGATGTTCTCAGTGAAACAGATCCCTTCATGTAATCCTTTTATAGTGTTTTAAGAGCCCTACCCGAAGTTAATGATGGTCGCATTCAGGATTATTTCTTCATCTGACACCATGAAATTAGGGGTATTTATTCCTACGAGGTCATTCGCATATAGATCAAACGTTCTCAGTATAAAAGTGATAGTTATTTAAAGGAATCAAAACATGGTGGAAACAGCAATGGTGAAAGACAAGCAATTATTTTTATTGTTGAAACGGAGGGCGAGTGCAGAATGCACTGTCAACGTGTGAGCCACACATCGAAAGTGCCGAGAAGAAACAATCACGTGCGTCTTCTTGTGAAGAGTGTGGTTCTTCTTGTGAAGCGAGCTCCCTATTACGTAGCTTATACGTAGCTCTACACAAAATTCAAAACCTACTTTGTTCTCATATAGCTTAAAATACAGTTTAAGAGGCAGGGGGCACCCAGCCAGCTCCGTGGGTAGAGCATGCAGTTCTTGATCCCTGGGTTGAGATTGTGAGTTCAAGTCCCACACTGGGTATAGAACTTCCTTTAAAAAAATAAAAGATAGGGGCGCCTGGGTGGCGCAGTCGGTTAAGCGTCCGACTTCAGCCAGGTCACCATCTCGCCGTCCGTGAGTTCGAGCCCCGCGTCGGGCTCTGGGCTGATGGCTCAGAGCCTGGAGCCTGTTTCCGATTCTGTGTCTCCCTCTCTCTCTGCCCCTCCCCCGTTCATGCTCTGTCTCTCTCTGTCCCAAAAATAAATAAACGTTGAAAAAAAAAATAAAAAAAAAATAAAAAATAAAAAAATAAAAGATAAAATACATATACGGTAAAACTTTGCTTTGTGAGCATAATTTGTTCCGGAAACATGCTCGTAATCCAAAGCACTTGTATATCAAAGCAGATTTCCCCGTGAGAAATAATGGAAACTCAGATCATTCGTTCCACAACCCAAAAATATTCATATAAAAGTGATTACAGTACTGCGATATAATACAAAATAATAAATGAAATATAAAGAAAAATAAATTAACCTGCACTTACCTTTGAAAACCTTTGTGGCTACTGTGAGGGAGACAAGAGAGAGGAGAGTTATCGCGTGGGACCTACTTTCACTGTCACTAACAGAATCGCTGCTGACTATTGGCTCAGTGGGATCTTTTTCTTTTCGCGAACTTTAACAAGGAACCTATCCAATGGCCTAGAATGAAGCAAAGCATTCCTGAGCTCACTCTTGTCTGGAAAAGCAAAGGACTGTCCATAGGTGCTCTGAAGTGACAAAACATCCACCACTGCCAGTGGTGGGCACCTTCCAACGTTCTGAAAAATCACGCTTTCTGTCCAATACTGCAGCCTGAGACCGAGCACCTGAGCATGGGAGATGATCACCTATAAGCCTGCAGCGAGGGAGAGAGAGAGAGAGAGAGACATAGAGACAGAGACAGAGAGAGAGAAAAGAACCACTGGCTTAGCTGTGATCATGTGATGTTTGGCATCACATACTATTGTATTGCAAAACATCGTTCGTATGGAGTTAAAATTTATTACAAATGTTTGCTCCTCTTGTGGAATACTTATGGAACAAGTTACTTGCAATCCAAGATTTTACTCTGTGTGTGTGTGTGTATGTGTGTGTGTATTTTAAGAAACAGGATGCAAATTTAAATTACTTAAAGCTACTTACGCAGTGGCAATGAAACATTGCTCCTGAGTGGGGGAAAATTGCTACAAGTTAATATTATGAAACCACGTGTAAATGGAGATATTCTCTAGGAGCTTACAGGAGACATCCCCCAGTTTATGTGTCCAAAGTAGTAGCTCCTTTCCTTCTGGAAAATAACATTTCTCCATACTGTCTCCATGCAGTTTACTTATTTATTTTTAGATTTATTTCTTTTTTGAGAGAGAGAGAGAGAATGAACAGGGGAGGGGCAGAGAGAGAGGGAGACACAGAATCTGAAGCAGGCTTCAGCCTCCGAGCTGTCAGCACAGAGCCCGATGCGGGACTTGAACCCATGAACCGTGAGATCATGACCTGAGCCGAAGTCGGCCGCTTAACTGACTGAGCCACCCAGGTACCCCTCTCCAAGCACTTTAAATGAGAGTGGCCGTTTTCTGAGGCCACATGGTTCTGGTGATTTTCCAGAGGTGACCGAACATAGTATCCCACGCTCCAGGAACAGTGACTGTATCAGGATTTGGCACCTGCCCCAGGTGGAGCCCCTGAGAGCCCTTCCCTGGCTTGGAACCCAAGAGAATGGTCCTCATTTATCTCTGGAGGCAAAGGGTGAGGAGCGGGAGCCAAGCGTGGCCTTGGGAGAGATGAGAGAAGCAGAGACAGGCCCAGGAGACAGGAACCCCGGGGCTCCTTCCTGCTCCTCTGTTACGGACGCTCACGTGCTGTGATGGAGCCGCTGTTGCTGGTTGCTTGTTGCCTTTTCCTCTCGTATTGTTGTCACTTACATCCAAAGGGTTTTGACTGATACAGGAGAATGCCTGAGGATTTGATCTGTGGGAGAATTCATCCCTGCTCGTGCAGAACACTGCACTGTATGGTGAGGAACTGCTCTATTGTGAGTAGACCATGGATCACTCCCCCAGTTCTCCACTGTTCTTCTTTGGCCAAGTTTAATTTGATAAGGCGAGATACCATATGCAGCCTAGTTACGACATGTGGCCTGTTTTCCTTTGTGCTACTAAACAGTGGCTCTTTCACTGAGAAACAGCATCAGAGCCCGAGGTCAGGGTATGGGCACCCACAACCATCGGAGTAAAAATAAAGAAGGCGATATGTTTTGTACCTGTCATGGACATTTGATGGTCTCTTGCAGGATTGTGTCGGGTACTGTGTTAGGTGCTCCGGATGCTAAGAAGAATGAAACAGGTTTCATCTTGAGGCATCAGAGCCTCATAAAGAAATGACCGCTTAAGGATCTACTGAGGCCCGTGCCGGCGACGTGTGGCGGGGACATGGCCCCGCGGGGGGGGGGGGAGGGGGGGGTAGAGGCAGCCTACCAAAGCTTGCGGTCAAGGGGAACAGACTGGAGCTGGGACTGGTGGCTTGTCCTTAACTCTACAAGGGGACCATTAAGTACGGAGACATGTGGTTCCTTTCAGGGCAATAGAGCAAGAAGAATGTGTTGGCAGAAGCAGAACTGATGATTTGAAGGGGGGACAAAAAGCCTCGAGTATGTAAGAGATGAAGAAATGGAACAAAAACTATGTCTTCCCAACTATTTTACGACTTTTAATTTGTATTCTAATTCTGAATACGAAAGCGTAATGTTACTAAAAGGGCACACAACATCTTAGTAAACGTTTTCTGGAAAAAATAACACGACACACAATTTTTTATTTATATTGCATCTTCCGTTAGCTACTAAGAGTAATGGGCTACGGAGTCTGTGATCTGACATTTGATCATGAATTTGACACAGAATCGTAAAAGTCTCTGGGAGGCAGGAGAACTTCCACGCCATTCATTCATGTCCACTCCATTATTGTACCGAGAAAGACAGGGAGCCACAGAGAGGAGGTAGGAGTTCTTCAAATTCCCGTGAAGACTCATTGAGACTAGTAATTTTCAAACTGCAGATTGCAACCTACTAAGTTGTGAAATCAGTTTTGTAAAACATGGTGTTTCGAGAGAGAGCATATGGCAGAATGGTGATGTCACATTGCATCACATGTAGGAAGAACAAAGTTTTATGGTCTTTTTCTTCATTTATGTGTCCAATCAGTATCTAGTAAATAGTGATATACATATGTAGATGCATACACGCGAGTGTTCTCCAGCTGCCAAGTAAAATGTACTTTTCACCATAGGTTGCAAAATAAAAGCAGTGGGGAAAAAAATGGTGGTCAGGTGCTGTGGCCAGAGTCCCGGTGGACTTTTGGTCAGCCGACCACTCAGCTGCTTGGGAAACATCAGGGTTCTCAGGAGTCCAGGCTGATGTTCAGCCCGCGGTGAATCCTGACCACCCTCGGGCTGGCATCTTCTTCCCTCACAGGCCCTTGTTCTTCTCCAGCACCCTCCTCACCCTGCTTCCTTGGCCAGGCCTGTTCTTTCTTCTCTGCGACCACCCTGCCTTCACCAAGCAGCCTTACAAATTCTTTGGTGTTCTCCCTTCTCTGGCTCTGCCCAACGTTTGGACCCCTAATAACAGAACCTGAGACAAGGATTTGGGCGTGGATTTTGGAGGCGATTCCAGAAAGCAGGGAGTGGGACAAGAAAGGAGGAAAGAATAGTCTAAAGGTCCCCCATCAAGGTCATTGCTGACGGTGTGGAGTGAGGGCTTGATGTGCTAATCCTTCTCAGTGGCATGAGCAGCGCCTGCCCCCGTGGTCCGGGGTTGGGGGTAGGGGGTGGGGAGTGGCTGCTACCTGTTAATGACCAGCTTCCAGCGGCTGCAGGGTGCCTGGGAAGCATTAAGTTCCTGCACTTCTGGACTGTTTGTCCATGTAGCCAGGTGGACTGGCGTGGCTTTGGTGCCCTAGGCAGAAAGCTACAAGATCATGGCAGCTACTCAAGAGCTCATCTGAGCTCACAGGGAAACTTCCCGTGGAGCAGAGGCTGAAATCAGAGGGAGCCATGCGGCACCAGGAAGCTTCTGCTCCGCCCCCTGTGGCACCCATCATGTCTGTCACACACCTGGGACTTGGGTGCTGTCCACCTCATGAAGTAATAGCAGCCAGAGTGGAATCAGGATCCTGAGTCCTAACACCAGCCTGTTCCTCCACCACCCCATACTGCCGCCATCACAGCTTTTAGCTTTAAAATTTTTTGGCGTGTTCTTCTTTTGTTAGACTAATTTATCTGATATTCCCTTGAGGGCCCTTGTTTTGTAGTATAGAAAACTGTATTTACAAGTGAGAATGATTTGTTTTCTACACAGAAAAGCCATTCTTTCTATCTCCTTTGAATTATTTAGTTTTTCTTTGAAGAATGCTGAACATAAAGGTTCATTTACATCCCCAGCTTCTCCTAACTGATCACTTCAGGAATCCGGCGGATGGCGAAGGCAGCCTGGAAATTAAGTATGCTGCTGGCAGGCAGGATAAAGCACCGGGAGCCCCAGTCCCTCATACAGAAGAGGCCCCCATTCGGGCAGGATAAAGCACCGGGAGCCCCAGTCCCTCATACAGAAGAGGCCCCCATTCGGGTGGGTTCTCCAGAGCACGCATATATCAGGCTTATCTCCTCCTGAAGTGAGGGCTCAAACACAAGTGATTTCATACATGTAGGAAGATTTAGTGCCTTAGAACCTGCTAGGTTTTAATGTTTTCTTCTTCCCTTGGTGGAATTCAGAGGTGTGAAATCCTAATGATAGACTTTTCAGATTTATAAGCAAATAGGTGCCATGTGGACTTTTTCCAGAGCTCGCTTTTCTCGGCATAGATCGGTTCACTGGTTGTATGTGTATGATGGAGAGGCAGGGGATTTTTGTTACCTCAGTTAACCTCTGTTTTCCTGGGACTCGTGACAAGCTGATGTCTCCTTGCACTGATTTCTGTTGTGGGTGTACAAAGAAGCACTTTGCCGTCCATCTGGACACCCGATCATCGAAATAAGGTTCTCTTTCTGAGGGGCCATTTCTTCTTCGCGTTCTGTTTTCTTCCTGCGCCGTGAAGATGACAGGTTAGGAGCCCGAAGCCAGGTGTTAACTTCTCTGCTCCCCAAGGGCCATCCCTGCCTTGCTGTCTCCGCCAGGCAGCACCCTGCTGGAAGGAAGGGTCTATGTCTTATTTCGCGGTGTCCCCAGACCCCGGCTCAGGGCCAGGCAAGTAATAGGGACTTTGCCACTTTGAGCAGCAGCTCAAATCACGGCATCCTTGATATCCCCCAAGTAACCCTTCTAAGCTTACAGCGTAGATGCTGCTGAAGTTTTATGTTTGTTTTCATTGTGCAAGCACATGTAATCAACCTGAAATATGATAGTGTCCAAAACTGCCCATCCTCTGTTCCCTGTTCCCTTTAAACAAGTTAGTTCTTAACCTTCAGTCCCATTCTGCCCTCCAGGCTGTTTCATTTCCATAATGAACATCAATTAGCTTACCCCTGTAGCACCTTAAATACTAGTCTACCTCCATTAATTTGTCCAGAGCTCATGGCAGGCAGAACTAGGTGTGTCAAAAGATCTGTACACAACCAACCCCACTGCATAGGTTCGCCATAAAGTGAAATAACTATCTGATGGCTGCTAGCCTATATAATAACTAACACACGTACACTCTCACAACACACAAAGACTGATTTACATCACAAGGATTTTAATTAGAATTTTATTAACATAATTGACATGGTGTTAAAATTAATTAGCAATTGTTTTTCCCAAGTCATCTTTAAAGAAATTACTTGAAGGCACTCTAGAAGATATTTTATGAGCTGTTTCTGTACAAAAAGAAGAATGTGAATGTAGATGATTTGCAATATATCAGTGTCATTTTGTGTTTGTGTTTCTTTTGGAATCCCGATCTCATAGGACTTTAAATATAGAACAGGCAGCCCCCGTGCCACATCACCTTAAAATATTGGTGTGATATTTTATGCAAAAAGAGAAATCACCTGCAGCCATGGATCTGCCTACAGTCGCATAATAACTTAGAATGCATTGAATTATTTGTCATACCTGAATGATGTCTGACACGGTCCAGAAACCAGTACAGCATATTTTTCTCTAATTCATAATGAAAAAACACATTGTAAATTTTAATACACATCAGAATATAAATTATTTTCTGTTACAAAATAAAAATAAAAGAAATGACAGCCTGGGGAAAATAGGTAATTTGCATTTATTGTATCAACTGACTGATGTGGAGTTTTTATTCTAATATAACACTTTTATATAGTCTTCAGAACTGGTCCAGTGATTCAAATTATAATTGAGGAAGATCGACTCCTCTTGTGCTAGAAGATGAAGCATATTCACTTTCTTAAAAAATGAAACTCACTTTAAAGGTAGCTCTCAGAATTGTCCAAGTCTGTCCCCCAGCACTTTTTTCATCTTAATGTGACTTTTTTTTTTAAAACCATTCCGTACAGCGCCGTCTTTATGCACACTCATGGTTAAGCAGGACACCGTCAAATGCAGATCGATGTGTGTCATTCACACGTGTGTGTGCCCGTGTACTGCCTCGTGTGTTTTAAACATTGACATCTTCAGCGACAAGACCAAAATGTGCAGGGTCAGCCTGGGGATTTTGTAGGTTGGAAACCCAGGAGAGAGCTGCACTTTGAGTCCGAAGGCAATCTGTGGACAGAATTCCCTCTTCTTCCCAAAAAGTCAGTCTTTTTAATTCAGGCCTTCTACTGATTAGATGAGCCCCACCCACATTATGAAGAACGATCTGCTTTACTCAGTGTCTACTGACTTAAACGTTAATCTCACCTTAAAGAATACTTTCACAGAAATATCTAGAATAATGTTTGACCAAATCTTTGAATATCCTGGCTTAGCCAAGTTGACCCATAAAATTAACCATAACGGCACCATATTACATCGAAATGGATATGGTTGTAGATATAGATCCACCTGAAACTTACTTTTTTGATTCAGCATTGTTCCTGAGCTTTATCCACATGGATGTGTGTATGCGTATTTCATGCATCCTTCTGCTTTGTAGTATTCCATTGCATACATAGACCACAGAGCATTTCTCTGTTCTTTGATAGATATTCAGATGGTTTCCATGCTCTTCTTAGTGGATATTTAGCAAGTAGTGACTGCCCTCTGTGTGTGTCCTTGGATGGATGTGGGACATTATAATTGCTGGACCAGAGGGCCGTTCATCTTCGAATTTAAGAGTTACCTTTTATTTGTTGTCTAAAATGGTTGTGCCAATTTTCACTCCTGCTCTCAGTTTACAGCCAGCTCTTCCTGTTGTCAGCCTTTTAAATCTTTGCCACCTTGATGGGTCTGTTATTTCAGACCCTGAAGTTCAGCATGTGTTCAGCATGTTGCCTGTGAACTACCTGTTTATAGCCCCTTCCCTTTTACGGTTGGATTACTTGTGAGGACTCTGGAATCAGGCTACCTGGAGAAGATCCCACATGTCCTAGTCATATGAAATTGCTCAAATTTAATCTTTATTATCAGTAGCTTCATTGAATCTTCAAAATAAGACTAATACAGTTACCTACTTTGTTAGAGGTGTTGTATTTTCTTAATTAATTAACATA
The DNA here is from genome assembly GCF_016509475.1 of Prionailurus bengalensis. Lineage (NCBI taxonomy): Eukaryota > Metazoa > Chordata > Mammalia > Carnivora > Felidae > Prionailurus > Prionailurus bengalensis. Next base: position 231,855,443 of record NC_057343.1, read on the forward strand.
TTTAAAGTACTCAAATGGGGTTGGCTCAAAAAATGAAATCCGTTATTAACATACAGAGAAGATATTTACGCATTCTTGATGTTATCTAGATTGTGACCTATTCTGTCAATCTGTGATGCATCTCTTTATGTTATTTTTTAACTTTTAAATTTCAGTGTATTCAAATTTTGTCCTTTATATATTCTTTTAAAGGAATCATACCCTACGCTCAATTCATACTGTCATTCTCCTTTATTATTGGAATAGTTAAGATTTAACCCTTCAGATTTGTTCTCTAATGTATTGCGCACTTACTATTGGGTATAGTGTGAGGTAGGGATCTAACTTTATTATTATTTTCTTCATATGAATATCACTTGCTAGAAAACCACTTCTTTTTTTCAGTATCTTTGCCTCCTTTATTTGTAATATTACTTTTGCCTTCAGGATGTGGCATCCTCATTTACCAACATCCACCTATGCTGTCTTATACACGCTTACATTAAGGTGCGTATCCTTAATGATTTTTATTTTGTTTCATTTTTTAGCGTTTATTCGTTTTTGAGAGACAGAGAGAGACAGGGTGTGAGTGGGGGAGGGGCAGAGAGAGAGAGAGGGAGACACACACTCCAAAGCAGGTTCCAGGCTCCGAGCTGTCAGCACAGAGCCCAACATGGGGCTCCAAGTCACAAACCGCGAGATCGTGACCTAAGCTGAAGTCAGACGCTCAACCGACTGAGCCACCCAGGCTCCCCTATCCTTAATGATTTTTAAAATCACCTTGTGTTTAACACATATGTGCAGGTCTCCCCTGCCCCACCCCGAGAAATACACCCCTGCTTTCAGTCCTCAACTACCTTCTTTACTCCTGTGGGGAGCACGTAAGGCTCCAGGTCTCACAGGAGCTAAAGAGGACTCAGGTTGGAAGGGGAGGAAGAAGATGGCTTGGGGGTGGGGGCTCTCTCTGGTTCAGCTCTCCTGCTGTCAGGCCAGCTTGTGGCAGAATGGCCACCTGCCCGCTCTCTGAAGGGACGAGGGGAAAACCACCCACTTTTTAGGTCCCTAAACTTAAGGGGGCAGAAAGTATAGATGGGCACCTCACACTAGCATCCATGGGACTCTCCCCAGGTTTTTGCCCAGAACGCTTCCCCCTGGTCGAGAGGGAATTACATCTGGCGTTACTTCCACATCTAAGGCTCTTGGTAACTTCTCTAAGCCAGGCTTATGTTCAATTTGCAAAGCCAAGGTTTTCTTTATCATTCCAAAAACCTTCTTTCCCCCCCTGTCAGAGCTTTTCTTCCAACAAGTACACTCTGGCTGTCAGACTCGTGTCTTCACTTCAAAAAACTCTTCTTGGAAACGCAAAGCAGGTTGTTGAGCATACATTGCACAAAGGATGTGAAGTGTGTTCTTCCTTAATGCTCTTAAGCACCTGCCTTGCACTGTTGCCTAAAAGTCAGGGATGGTCAACACAAAATACCCTAAAATTAAATAATAACGATGCTCATAAGAAAATAATTCAAGGGGAAAAAGCATGCTAGAAGAGTGTTCAAGACAATGCAGATTTCACTTAATAAAAGAATCAGACTAAAAAAATGATTACACATTATGGGGCTTTCCGATTGTGATTCTTACAAGCTACTTCTCAAATAACATCTTCTGATTTAATCCATGCATACCAACAGCCACATTACACCTCGGTAGTTGTGTTTAGGCCCAATCTGATTTTTTTTCTCCCAGCCACATGTGTCACAAACAAAAGGAAACAGCAGTGTGAGTAGTAAAAAGTTCCTTTTTTATTTAAAAATTTTTTTATTTTTTAAAAAATTTTTTTTTCAACATTTATTTATTTTTGGGACAGAGAGAGACAGAGCATGAACGGGCGAGGGGCAGAGAGAGAGGGAGACACAGAATCGGAAACAGGCTCCAGGCTCTGAGCCATCAGCCCAGAGCCCGACGCGGGGCTCGAACTCCCGGACCGTGAGATCGTGACCTGGCTGAAGTCGGACGCTCAACCGACTGCGCCACCCAGGCGCCCCTATTTAAAAATTTTTTTAAACATGTATTCATTTTTGCACAGCAGAGAGACTGAGCACAAGCGGGGGTGGGTCAGAGAGAGAGAGGGAGACACAGAATCGGAAGCAGGCTCCAGGCTCCAAGCTGCCAGCACAGAGCCGGATGTGGGGCTCGAACCCACAGACCGTGAGATCATGACCTGAGCCGAAGTCAGATGCTTAACTGACTGAGCCACCCAGGCGCCCCAAAAATTCCTTGTTGAAAGTAACATTGTGAAGTTCAGAGGAGACAGCGAAGTCTGGAACTGCAGGACCACCTGCCAGGGAGAAGGCATCCGTCCCTGATGGGGTGGGTGGGCTAAGGAGGGTGTACATGTGAGGGTGTTTAATGAGCATATGGTGAGAGCCAGAGGTACCCTGAACTTTGGCCTGCCTCCACCCTTTTCCAGGATGACTTTTAGACTGGGGTCTGTCAGAGAGAACAAGAGTTGGACTGCAGTTCAAGCCATAAAAGCAGATCTTATCCAGAAACGATTGCAGTAGGGGAAGAGAGGCCTGGGTGTGGAACCGGGTTCAGTTTTGAGCACAGCCCAGACTGGTGGGGATTGGGGCTGAGGAGGCCAGTGGACTGCAGATCGCTAGAGGCCGCACCTAGGGCAGGGGCTCTTGCTGCCAAACTGACTCGGCAGGATTCTTGCTCCGGGCAGCCAGCGTGCTCCCGTCTCACCTGGGAGCCTGTGGGGATGAAGAATTTGACGAGGTACGATCCTAGGGTGGGGCGTTCCCTCCAAACCGGCAGCAGGCTTCCTGCCCAAAGTGGAGGCGGCCAGGACAAGGGCCAAGGTGAAGGTTTACCTGACAAAGGGCCCAGAGAAGCCTGCCTACAAGTTCCACCAGGGAGAGTCTTTGTCCATCCGCAAATGCTTGTGACATGAAGGCAGCCCCGTTTTCCTTTCTGCTGTCACCTCGCCTCACCCAGCCGGCGAGAGAGACAGAGGTCCCGCTGAGAGCACACACACGTGTGCTAGTCGGCTGGAGCCTGAGAGTGAGACCTGCCCTGGGTGACCTCACGGCCACTGGCGCCCCCACCGTCCACACCCCCCTGTGACCCGTACCGCCCTCAGCCCACGCCCCCGCGGCCCACACTGGGCGCTCGGTGCTGACAGCTCTGTGCTGCTTCAGACCATCAAACGGCCCAGAGGGCAGGCCATGTACCACGTGCTCTCCGTGGGCCTAAAGACTTCCCACGGCACAAGAGTGCCCCGTGCGTCCCTCACAGACATGGCCCACGGGGGAGAAGAGGGGGGACTCAGGCCCGGCACTTCGCTCTGCTGTGTGGTGGGAGCCTGCGGGGCTTTCTCTGCAAAGTGACCGCCTCCACGTTAGAGTGTCGTAGACTCTGGGTCTGGAGTTGTTTCTTGTCCGGCAAGAGAGTGGACGCAGGATTGAAATGCGAGAGAGGCTGATGCCCGGGAGGAGACAAAAGCCCCGAGTCCGGGTCCTTGCTCCATTTTTATTAGGATCAGGAGGCTTACAAGCATGACAGGCGTGCACAGAGAGACAAACCCTGAACATTAACTCATGGGTGTGGGGGAAAGGGGGTTTTGAAGATACGCGGTGTTAGGGGTGTGGGTCAGTACAAGACAGAATCCTGGCACCCGGCAGATGGTTGTTTACAGCAGGCACGAGGTGCCACGTCTGTTTTTCTTAGCCAGCCTAGGGGATAAGACAGATAGAGCAGGCTACCTCAGGGTCAACAAGCCTTTCTTTTGCTAATTAGCTCCATTCGGGGCAACTTGGGCCTGCTGTGATCTAAAGTCCTATTTCCGTGTTTACTTATTTTGGTCCTTCCTTCCTGTGAAAGCAGCTTTCTACTATTGTACTAAATTTGGGGGTGTTTCCACCCTTAATACCTAATATTGTTTACCTCATTTTTGATGCTTTCATCCTGAGGCTTTTCTATTCCTATATATTTGTCCTATACTGGGGCCTTTGCCCTGTTTATCTAATCCGTTTTACCTAACCTTGGATGCCTACATCCTGTGGCTTTCTATTTCTTTGTGTCTTGTTAACCCATTGGTACAAGCTCAGGGAATTCCTAAGCTTATTCCCCGCATCAGAGGAACAGTTTTATGGTGAAGTGTCCTAATACCCAACATTTCCAAAATTTCACTGCAAGGGAATCGGACAAGGAACACAATTCCACGCTAATTGGAGGAGGTGAACAAATGCATGAGGCCAGTGTTGTGGAACCGCCAGTTTAGCTGGGATTCATTTTCCTTAGTTTTATATAATTCAAGTCAGTACTGGGGCGCCTGGGCGGCTCAGTCGGTTGAGCATCCGACTCTTGATTTCGGCTGAGGTCATGATCCTAGGGTCATGGGATCGAGCCCCGCCTAGGGCTTCACATTAAGTGTGGAGCCTGCTTGGGATTCTCTCATGAGATTCTCTCTCTCTTCCTCTGCCCCTTCCCAAATTTTGATCTTTGGAAATGAAGGAAGGAAGGAAGAAAGGAAGGGAGAGAGGGAGAAAAGAAGAAAGAAAGGGAAGGAGGAAGGAAGGAAGGAATCAAGTCAGCACTGAATTTTTTATATGTGATTGAATTATTTTCTATTTTTTGTAGAAATTACTCAATAACCTAAGATGTATTTCTTTAAATTGGTCTCCTTATTTTAAATTCCAAATTTATTAAGTCCCTTCTTCTGTTTTTCTGTCCTGGATTTACAAGGGCAGGAAGCAGGTACTACTCTTTGGTTGACTTTCACTCTTCACATCAAAGGCAACACCAAGACTTTCTTTATTTGTATGCTGGGCATGGACAAGCTATTACAGCTCCAGTACAGGAGGGGACAAAATCCATACTGTATCTTACTTAAAAGACAGGATTCATCTACAAGTTAACTACTGGATTAAGCACTGTGGTTAAAAATTGCTCACTGGGGGGCCTGGGGGGCTCAGTCAGTTAAGCATCTGACTTCAGCTCAGGTTGTGATCTCACAGTCTGTGGGCCCCTGCACTGGGCCCTGTGCTGACAGCTCAGAGCCTAGAACCGGCTTTGGATTCTGTGTCTCCCTCTCTCTCTGCCCCTCCCCTGCTCGTGCTCTGTCTCTCTCTGTCTCTCAAAAATAAATAAATGTAAAAAAAAATTGCTCAGAATTTCTCAAGTGGTTAAAAATAAGGGCGTAGTAAAAGAGCAAATAACAGTTGTAAAGGGGACAGCATTTGGGGAAGATTTTAAGGCGAGCTTTTGAGGATTTAATCAGGCAAGCTTTTTGGGTCATCTGTAGGGTGTTAATTGGTCACTCTTTGATCTTGAAAAGATGTGAGGAAAAGCAAGTACTATATTGGGGCAAGATTTAACATGGTTTTCCGAGTTATGAGTAAAAGGTTTCTGCAAAGATGTATTTGACATATGGATGACACAGTAGCAGGGACATTGATCGTTGTTAGTTAAGGTTGTAGGTAAACCTGTGTAACAAAGATGAAAAAGTAATAATTTGGAAGTATGAGGTTTACTCCTGATTCATTATTCTATAAATATTCAACGCAAGATTAAATTTACTCGTGAAAGCCTGATTCTCATCACAATTAATTGATTCGAAGAAGAGATGTAAATCCTATCCACTTGGGTGACCTAAGTCAATGTTGATTCCTAACACCTAGGAAACACGCGACAGTCACACCTTAGCAGTGTGCATGTCCGAGTGCTGACCACAAGTGGCTGTCCTTGGTGCCCTGTAAACCGAGGCCACAGCGATCATCTCAGAGCCAGTCGGGTCCACTTTTTAAAAGGGTGCTTTACGAAGGGATACGTGATTCTCTGGACCGTACCAACCCTAAAATCTCTTTGTAGTGGGAGGGTGTGTCAATGCTCAACCCTTTTAAGTCCCCTTATTGAGTATACCTTCTTTGGTCCTTTACGAACCAATATTTTTAGGGCAGTGAAACTACTTTGTTAAACACTATAATGGTGAATGCATGTAATTATACATTTGTCCAAACCCACAGATTGTACATAAGCAAGAGTGAACCCCAACGTAAACTGTGGACTTTGGGCAGTGATGGTGTCTCGATGTGGGTTTGTCATTTGCAGCAAATGAATCACTCTGGTGGGACAGTCCGTAGTGGCTGTACATGTGTGAGGGCAGGGGGAATAGAAACTTCTGTACCTTCTACTCAATCTTGCTACGAACCTATAACTGCTGTAAAGAATAAAGTCTAACCATTTGCAACAACATGGATGGAACTAGAGTGTATTATGTGAAGCGAAAGAAGTCAGTCAGAGAAAGACAAATATAATGATTTCACTCGTATGTGGAATTTAAGAAACAAACCAGATGAACATAGGGGAAGGGAAGGACAAATAAGATAAAAACAGAGAGAGAGAGAGGGAAACCATAAATACAGAGAGCAAACCGAGGGTTGCTGGAGGGGAGGTGGGTGGATGGATGTGCTAAAGGGTGATGGGCTTTAAGGAAGGCACTTGTTGGGATGAGCACTGGGTATCGTATGTAAGTGATGAATCACTGGGTTCTACTCCTGAAACCAATATGCACTGTATGTTAACTAACCCATTAGGCGAGTCCTAACCCAATATGACTAGCACCCTTTTAAGAGGATATTTGAAAACAAGAGAGACAACAGGGATGCGCATGCACAGAAGGACGATGTGAGCGCACAGCAAGAAGTCGACCATCTACAAGCCAAGGAGAGAGGTCTCAGAAGAAACCAACCTTGCTGACACCTTGATCTCGGACTTCCAGTCTCCAAAACCGTGACAAAACAAGTATCTGTTGGTTAAGCCACCCAGTCCGTGGTATTTTGTTCTGGCAGCCCTCGCAAACTAATCTACACGTTAGGAAAACAGACCCAATCTCCAAGAGTTGACTTTATTCTTACAATCCTTCAAGTTTTTGCTATTGGCCATTATTTCCTGTTGCTTCATGGAATACCATGTCCTACGATCGTCTGGTTTCACTAGCAGTAACATCTTTCATGGGGTAACAGTGTCAGGCATTAAAAGAACATTTGATAAAAGCTTCTCCGGAAACATGGCCTCTTTCAGTCTGAAGTGTAAACATGCATGACCTTTCCTCTTACCCACTGAGCTTATATCCTCTGGAATTTACTAAGCGTCTGTAATTATGTCTGAAACGTGAAGGAAACATTTCCCCAAGGAGCAAAGAGCCACTATTACAAGGCCAAAAAGATAAAATGTTTGATACGGTTTGGTTTTTTCATTTGTTTGGTTTTTGTTTTCTTGAAGGGTTCTTTTTTGGTTTTGGTTTTTGAGTGTTTTTTTTTTTAATAGTTGACTAGCTACAAGTCCACTAATTCTGATTTATCTTCATGATTTTGTGTGTAGTGAACACGTTACCTACTATTTCAAAGAAGATAAATCCTGATATGTATATATTTTTTTGCTTCTGCTTTCTTTCTTCTTTTGCAATGGCTTTTTCGCCAATGCCAAGCTGTTGCACCTGTTTTCACCTTGGTAGAGAGTGAGGCTTTCTCCACCCACTGCTATCCACATCCCTTCCCTGTCTGCTCACTGTTGTGTCCAGGGAGTTGGAGATACACAATTGAGGGGGCTGGGGGATGGGAGGAGGACACTGGGCTGGTTAATTGTCTCCAGAGCAGGACAGGGTAAAATCTTCAGGGAAGAACTGGGGGAAGGAAGAGCCCTGAAGGCCACAACTGAAAGCATTTGGTGATTGCAGTGGGGAGCATAAGAATGTGCAAGTAGGCACTTTAATCTGTTGCTATGAACTGAATTTTACCTCCCCAAATTCATATGTTGAGGCCCTACCCCCCTCCACATAGTCCAAGTGACTATTTGGAGATAGAGCCTTTAAACAGATTAGGTTTAAGGAAGTCATTAGGGTGAAGTCCCAGTCTGGTAGAACAGGTGCTCTTTCGAAGAGGAAGAGACAGCAGAGTGCGCTCTCTCTCTCTCCCTTTCTCTGCCACGTGAGGTCACGGCAGGAAGGCGGCTGTCTGTAAGCCAGGAAGAGAGCTCTCACCAAAACTCAATTAGGACTCAAGTCCTAATCTTGGACTTCCCAGCCTTCAGAACTGGGACAGATTATGTCTGTGTTTGAGTCACCAAGTCTGAGGTACTTTTTACGGCAGCTGGAGTACACTAATTGATATCTGGCCTGCTTGGGGATTGATCACTATTAATCCTTGCTGGCCTGTGTTCCTTTTGATTTACAGTAAGATACAGCTGGAATGTAAGTATTCTGAAATCCACAGTGAATGCTGCTTGTACGGATGAGAAAGAGAAAAGCAGAAGTTAATTACCTCCTTGGAAGCATCAGGCTTTAAATTGAGTGGGCTCTTCGTCCGTGCGCGATGAGGAAGCATCAGAGAGGTTGGGCACAGGAGCGACAGGATCTTACTTAGCTCTGAGGTGGACTGTTCTAGCTGCTTGCTTGCTTGCTTGATTAAAAAAAAATTTTTTTTAACATTTATTCAGTTTTGAAAGACAGAGAGAGACAGAGCACAATCAGGGGTGGGGCAGAGAGAAAGAGAGGGAGACACAGAATCTGAAGCAGGCTGCAAGCTCTGAGGGGTCAGCACAGAGCCCGACGTGGGCCTCAAACTCACGAACTGCGAGACCATGACCTGAGCCAAAGTCGGATGCTCAACCGACTGAGCCACCCAGGCGCCCCGTTTCTTTCTTTCTTTTTTTTAAGTTTATTTATTTTTGAGAGAGAGAGAGAGATTGAGCTCACACTAGTGAGAGAGGGGTGGAGAGAGAGGGAGAGAGAGAGAATCCCAAGCAGGCTCTGCATTATCATTTGATTCAGGGCTCAGACTCAGAAACTGTAAGATGATGACTTGAGCCGAAGTTGGACACTTAACTGACTCAGCCACCCAGGCGCCCCTAGCTGCTTTCTTGAAGGGAGATTCAAGGGGCAAGATCCAACGCAGGGAGACCAGTAGGAAGGCTGTCGCAGTATCTGGGATAGCGATGACGGTGGCCCCGGGCCAGTGTAGTAGGGGTGGAAGTAATGGGTGGTCAGACTGCAGATGTATTTTGCAGGTGGAGGTGGAAGCCTTCGTTGACGGGTCCGTGTAGGCTCTAGGCCCTGGCCGCTGCCTGACTGGAGTGGTCATGGATGGAGATACTGATGGTAAGAGGAACAGTTCTGGAGGAGACGTCACAGCCGCAGTTTGCCTGGAAACGTCACATGGGGTGCAGAAGCACAGAGGCTCAGGCAGCCAACGCGGGAAGAGGAGGAGGAGCTCTGCGCGACACTATGGAACCAACAGGCGTTTGTACGTGGAGTCAAGCGACCGCACGTTCTCTTGTGCCCAAGACAAGTCCAGTGTATCATCTCCATCGCCCTGATCCAGGCTCAGAGGTGTCCCCGTTTTGACAACAAATTATATCCGTCACCTTAGTCTGCACCCTAGTGTGACTGAAGTCATGGACGGGATGGGAGGGCCGTCGAGTGGGTGCAGGTGAGGACGGGAGAGACAGGATGAGCCCCTGGGCTGTCGTCATTTATGTGACGAGCAGTGAGAGAGAATCAGTGCAGGAAACAGAAGGGGCCAGTGAGCAGGAACCCCCACCCCCCGAATCCACATGGAGACACCTGTGGAGAAGGGAGACGACGTCGGGACGCCCCAGGCACAGTCCTCGGCCTCCTCGCTGTCATCTGCACCCATTTCCCTGTGTGCCCGCCTGCCCTGTAGCCACGTCTGTATCGCAGTGACTGAAGAGTGCAGATCCCGGGCTTCAGCTCTGTCCCTGCCCCCGTCCCCCCCATGACAGCAACCATGACGTCTCTCCCACGTCGCCTCCCTGTCAAAGTCCCCCTGGACACTAGCTTCTACTCCTGTTCCATGTCATTTCCCTGCTCTTCTCCCCTTTAGCACTTAGGACAACCCAGTGTACTTTTACCCTTCCTACCCCCCGCCTCCCCATAGAATGCCAGCCCCGTGGGGGAAGGACTTCCTTCTCCGCTCCCTGCCCGGCACATCTAGGCCCTCCACGAGTTTTTGTCGAATGATTGAGTGAATGAATGAATGAACGAGCGACCGGAAAGGAGACCGGCCCTTGAAGGAGGCGCAGTGAGCACTCAGAGGCAGGAGGGAGATGGGAATCGTTTGGGGGCAGACACTGGAGAGTAGGGGGAGCAGCTCGTCAGTGCTGCCGAGAGGTTGAGTAGAATGACACCCAAGGACAAGCACCGGCTCGCACGTCGCCCGCGACCGCTGGTGGACGCGTCCGGGGGCTGTGGCACAGAGACCCCTGAGCTCACAGGGAGCACCGAGTGGGATGCGGGGCCTCCTGGAGAAGATGCTGGCACAGCACAGAGGTGTTGGCGTGGAGGCGAAGTCGATGACAAAAGACGCGGACAGAGAAGTGAGGACAGTGGCTTCACAGCACAAAGGAGAACGTGGGGCTTTGCTGAGAGCGAGGCGAGGCTTGGGGGGTTGGGTGTCTCAGAAAGAGGATGTGCCTGGGAGCCGGCGTCCCCCAGGTGGGCAGCCTCACCGCACCTCTGGCAGTGCCTGGAAGCTTCCCCCTGTGGTTTTGGGGACCAAAGCTCTTCTGTGGTTCTTCCATGTTGTTGTTGTTGTTGTTAATTAACAAATGGGTTCAGAATGTTTTCTTTTCTAAGTCAAATATTTACTGTTCCTTAAAGAAGGAAATTATAAAACCTAAAAAGAAAAAAAAACCAGTCGTGTTTGTTCTTGATGAAGTGGATAATTGGCTTACGTTTTCTTAAATAATGCTTGCAGAACCCAAACTTCTTTTGAGTTGTGCTCAGATTGTGCTTTCAGCATTGGTTTTTAAGTCTCTTCTCTCACTGGTCTGGAAAAGAAAACACGAGGCAAGGGGGCACTTTGAAGCTGTTCTGTACGTGAAAGAGGATTTGGGTCCTTGCTTTTCTCTTTCTCTTCAAAAACACACTGTATTAATTTCCTAGATCCGCCAGAACAAATTGCCATGAAATCTGTGGCTTAGAGTAACACGTCTTTTCTCTCACGTTCTGGAGGCCAGAGATCTGAAAACAAGGTGTCACTGGGGCCTCCCTCCCACCAAGCGCTCCGGGAAGATCCTTCCTGCCTCTTCCAGCTCCTGCTGGCCTCAGGCATTCCTTGTTTCGTGGTTATGCCATCCCGAGTTCTCCCTTCATCTCTGTGCGCCTTCTCCCCTGCTTTTCAAAGACACAGGGGAGAAGAGACACATGAAGACACATGATGTCCTTCTAAGAACAACAGTCCTGGGAACGAGGTCCTAAGATGATTCACGATGATTTCATCTTGAGACCCTTAGTTTAATTACAAGTGCAAAGACCCTGTTTCAAATAAAGTCACATTCACAGGTACTGGAGGTGAAGACTTAGAAAGATATGTTAGGGGCCCCTTTGCACCTCCCTACATGTAGTTTTCTAATTTGAGACGTGATTCGTTCTGGGGTTCATCATTCTTTTGCGTCCCGGAAAGCCACTTAAAATGATTATATAAATAAAGTTGCTTTGCGTTTCAGAGAAACAATGGAGACCATTCTTTAATTGTATTTTTTAGATCATGTGCAAGTAATGGATGACTTGGGAATTAAAATCAGATATTCAGCAGTCTACAAATTGTATGTTTCTCTTGCTGACATTAAATCGACTAGAAAACACAATTAGTAAAACGTCTTTTGAAGAAATACATTTTGTTCAGTGCATTCCCCCATGGATTGGCACAAAATAGAATCATGATTAATTTGAAGTCATGGCAAACTTTAATTCGAGTTGTTTCAAATTATTGTTTCCCGTGAATATAGAGCTATAGGAGTTTATGAGTAAGCAGGGAACAGAGAAAAGTTTAAGATATGCGGTGTAAGGCAGGGAAGGGATGTTCGCGAAGCATCTAACGTGATTGAAACCCTGGACTCTGTTGGAATCAATGGAATTCCTTCGTTTGTAGAGCAACCCAGGCAGGTGGATGGATTGGATCTCACCTGCCTTATAGTTGAACGCACCGAGAAGCAAGACAAGTACATAAGAAAGCCCACCACCCAGCTAAGAATCAATGGAGGCGGGATTTGAACCCAGGGCTTCTGTCCCATCGCTGTCTCCATACGCTCTCTCACTCACTTGCAGAGTGAAAACAGAGCAGGGGTCAGAAGCCTGGCTCTTGTTCTCACTTTACCGCCAAAACTCTGTGGATCCTGAACACTGGTCAGGAGGGGGGTGCTACGTTAAGAGCCAAGGTCTGGGGGCACCCGGCTGGCTCAACTGATGGAGCATGTGGCAGTTGATCTCGGGGTCATGAGTTCAAGCCCCACATCGGGCGGAGAAGTTACATAAAAATAAAAATAAGAGCCGGGGTTGGAATCTTACCTCTGCTGCTTGCCAGCTGCATGACCTTGGATCACTTACTCGTGCTCTTGTGCCTCGGTTTACCCGTCTGCAAAATGGGGATGATCTTAGCACCCACCTCATAGAGTCATGTGAGGACTAAATGGAGGGACTTAATACCTAAAGCACTTGCAGCAGCGCTTATGAAGCCGAGCTGGGGAGACCTGCTCCCCCTCTTGTCTCCCCCTGTGTGCATTTATTTGCATAGCTGGACTCCTCTGCTCTCCTGCAGCCCTGCGCCATGAGGTTGCTGCTGGTGGTGAAACGCCCTGCAAGGACCGGTGCCGGTTAAGCCCAAAATGTACTTTTTTTTCCCACTATGGAAGCATTTTTGAAGTGTGCGTTAGCTGTTGGCAAAGAAATATTTATTTATCTATTTATTTTAGATTTTCTTGTACATCTGTGGTTCTAGCTTTGCCTCATTCTTTGTCCTTGAAATGCAGCTCGTTGTTAGACAAAAATCATCTTTGCTTGAAAAAAAAAAAAAAACATTTCCATCAGAGGCTTAAGAGCAAAACTGAGCCAAAACATTTATTGAAGGAGAAAATCATCATCACTATTAGACTTGATTATTTGAGTTTGTAATCTGTTTCCAGATAGATCATATATTATTTAATCTATGTGGCAAAACCAAGTTAAATAAACCTTGGATAAATCTTATCTCAGGGGAATTCTTAACATACTATATTCCTATTGGTTTTTTGTCAGTTTTTTTGTGGAAATTGTTTGATTTCCTTCCACGTATTTGTTTTCTAATCACGCTCCAAAATACATTTGCAATTTGATATTGAACATGTTTTTTTTTTCCTACCTTGGGCTTGTCTAACATTTTAACTGATGAATGTTATTTATTTCACTACGTGTTCACCTGAAATGGGGATTTAATAAGGTGGTGGTTTTGCAAGAAAATATTATTTATAGCTAAAGCTGACATATAGTGAACAAAAATTTTAATAAGGGTCCACACCAGTCATACAAATTGCCACACGTTAACCTAAAGGCTTTATGAACAAGGCTTTGATTAATATATGTCCTGTAAAAAGTAAGGATGACTTCCATAAATGTGTAACCTGTTGTCTAGAGGATAAGTAAAACCATCACAAATATACCAGGAAGGTAACCTTGGCTCATCCCCTAGTTAGCATGAGAGCCAGCGAGGAACACTGGTGGGAATTGTTGTTCAAGGGTTGCTAAGTATGTTCTAGAGAGAAGTATTCATGTCAGCAGGGAAAGGAGGGTGGATGAGCGGGAGCGGTCAAGGTAAGACATGGCAGAAATGAAAAGCAGGAAACATAAATATTCCCCAGAAACATCTATGTATTCATTCACATTGTGTTTTTTCCCATGCTAAAATTTAAAGTCTTTGTACGCAAAAGAGCAAAACATCGTTTTAGGGGCACTCACTGTGTATCATCAGGATGGAGTGGAACTTCTTTTTCTAGTGGAAAATATACACAGAGAGCTAAACCATGCTTCGTGTCGACGTAAAAACAAATGAGAACTTGTTAAATGTCGTAGACGCTTGATGGTGTGATAGGCCGTTTATCTGTGCCCGAAAGCACGGTTCCCCAGAACGGAATAGCTAGGAACTACTTCCTTTCCTGAGATGCTCACTAAGTCAAAGTCTCTTGCCATAGCTCTGTGCACCTTCCCATCCCACCGCAGGAATTAGGTGAAAAGCAGTTTCATCAAGAAAAGCCCATTTTTCCACTGAACTTATGGCGTCTAATGAAACCGAAAGCCAAGTTATTTTTAACAAAGACATCTGAGTTTCCTTGGCTAAAGAGAGGGACTTCTCTTCAGGGGAACGGCCCCCCTGGAATCAGGGGGACAAAATTTTTCACGTGGAGCAAGGAGGGAGGCTCCCGTAGGTGGTCAGGCATACACCTGCTGTGTATATCAGCTGCGTGCTCACCTGCGTCACCTGTGTGGTTAGGTTGCAGCCAGGTCACTATCTGAGTTGACAGGTGTGCATATTAATAATTACAGCAATTTAAAAATGATGCTTTCATGAATGCATGGGTTGGCAAGCCTTCTGCAAAGGGGTATGTGGTCAATGTTTTAGGCTCTGCGGGCCAAAAAGCAAATTGTGAATATTATGTAGCTACTGCAAAATAATTATTAATGAAATCCAAAATATAACAATAAAATGTTAATAATGTTTTGTAATACAGGTTTTCTTTTTAAAAAAATTTTTTAACATTCATTTTTGAGAGACATAGTGTGAGCAGGGAGAGAGAGAGGAAGACACAGAATCCGAGGCAGGCTCCAGGCTCCAAGCTGTCAGCATAGAGCCCGATGCGGGAGCTTGAACCCACGAGCTGTGATATCACGACCTGAGCTGAAGTCAAACGCTTAACCAAGTGAGCCACTCAGGTGCCCCGTAATATAGGTCTTTCAATAAGAATGAGGCTATTTAGGAAAGGTAACATTTTGCCTAATTTGGGTTCAAAGTTAGTGTTCTCTACCATCAAATCTATTGTAAATGTCCATTTTTAGAAACCATTTGTTACCTCACAAGCCATACAAAAGCAGGAGGTAGCCCAGATTTGGTCCAGGAACTGACCCTGCTCTAACTAACACTGTTGATTTTATGTGTTCGTGAGTATCATTCTAGTATGTTTCTCTAATATATAAGAGTAGATTCTTTGCTTACATATGTTTTAGTAAGCTAGCCCTTTCAGTCTGAGTGATTAAAATGAATTTCTATGATATTTTTATGAGATGCATTCTGTCTGACATGTAGATAGAATTCAGAAGCCCATGGCCTGATTGGATTAGCCCAATTTTGTTTTCCAGCTGGGGACCACCCATGAATGTGTAGTAAAATCAGTTTAGAGCATTTCGACCAGCGTTGAAAAGAATGAGTAGGGCAGCGTAGCATAGCATACCACGAATAATAACAATTACCATAGTAAGGAAGGTTTGGTTTGCTGTTTTGGGAAAGGGGTGCCAGACTTGGGTATGCGTGTGTGTGCGTGTGTGAGCCTAAGATATATTTTTATGATATATTTTAAGATATATGCAGGGGCTCCTGGGTGGCTCAGTCATTTAAGGTCCGACTTCGGCTCAGGTCACGATCTCATGGTTTGTGGGTTCAAGCCCCGCATCGGGCCTTGTGCTGACAGCTCAGAGCCTGGAACCTGCTTCAGATTCTGTGTCTCCCTCTCTCTGTGTCCCTCCCCTGCTCACTCTCTGTTTCTGTCTTTCTCAAGAATAAATAAATAAATAAATAAATAAATAAACATTTAAAAAAATTGAAACATATATGCAAAACACTGAGAACTATTTACTTTTCCCAAAGTAACATATTAAAAAAAAAACAAAATAGAATCTCCTAGATGCTGGCAGAGAAACAACATTATCAAACACCTCCAGCTTTTGGCAAATAAATTATGTCATTATTGATGCCTATAAAATGTTTTGAGTGTCTGTGGAGTGGTGTTTTCCACTGTAGATGGTGAGAGATCAGATGAATAAATGACGTATTTCTGTCTGGAAAATAATCTCAGGTTGCTGTAACTGTTTTTCTGAACTAATGCACAAATTTGAGTGCAGAAATGATATAAATTCTCCCTCTCTGGATGTGTCAGGAATTGGTATTTTAAAAATTATAACCACTTATCTTTATTAGCAAATGGAAATTATAGCTGTGAAGGAAATTATTTTTGTAATATTTTAGGTTGCATTCTGCAAACAGCTTAGGCATTTGTATTTACACAGTTTGTCTCCTTCCCAGTAAGTCCTTTTCTGCTTATGTTGAGTGGGATGGGCCATATCTTAGAATGAAGTCTTTGTACTCCGTCTCTATATTTCTGCCTTTCATTCACTTCTCATTCAACCTGCCCTTGGTAGGGACACAACTGGTCATTGGACCCAGATTTGCAGATGACATGAGATGCTCAGACGGACAACATGACCCTTCCCCATGGATAATCTAAGTCAACTGTCCCCTCTTCATTTGAATATAAAATATGGGCCCGCCTGAAAACAGACACGAGTGTCCAGATGGAAGTAGACAGTATTATCAATATCACTGTTATCCTCATCATCTTTGTGTGTCTCTGAAAAGTAGATTGTAAGTGTGGAGAAAGGAAAAAGGCTAAATGTTGAGTAACGCAGGAATTTAAACAAAATGAAAACAATAAAAAAAACTTTTTCCCCCAGCCTAATTTTAGCCTTTAAACCTAATTATTAGTGAAATTGTCAAACAATTCCTACTCTATATATGATATTTTATATTTGATAAGTGGGTATGCATGATTATCTAGCTTTCCTATAATAATATATACAGATATACTTGAATATACATATGTGTATATGTATGTGTATACATAATTGTACATATATGTATAAATATGTAAGTTTATTATATACATATAAAATTGTTTAAACTGCAGATTGTGGTGCCTTAGTGGATAGTAAAATACTTCTGTTGGTCAAGAACAGTGTTCTGGGGCACCTAGGTGGCTCAGTCAGTTAAGCATTCAACTCTTGGTTTCGGCTCAGGTCATGATCCCGTAACTCAGGGGTTCGAGGCCCCCATCGGGCTCTGCACTGACAGTGTGGAGCCTGCTTGGGATTCTCTCCCTCTCTCTGCCTCTTCCCTGCTCTCTCTCTCTCTTTATAGAAAGAAAGAAAGAAAGAAAGAAAGAAAGAAAGAAAGAAAGAAAGAAAGAAAGAGAAAGAGAGGAAGGAAGGAAGGAAGGAAGGAAGGAAGGGAGAGAGAGAAGAGAAAGAAAGAAAGAAAGAAAGAAAGAAAGAAAGAAAGAAAGAAAGAAAGAAAGAAAGAGAAAGAAAGAAAGAAAAACAGTATTCTGAAAATAATTTAATGGAATAAAACAGAGTAAAGTAGAACAAAAAAAGAAAGTAACCTATCAAAAGGCAGCTACCTTGGGGCACCTGGGTGGCTTAGTCAGTTAAGCATCTGACTTCGGCTCAGGTCATGATCATGATCTCATGGTTCATGGGTTCAAGTCCATGTGCTGACCCCTCAGAGCCTGGAGCCTGCTGCAGATTCTGTGTCTCCCTCTTTCTCTGCCCCTCCCTTGCGCTCTGTGTCTCTCTCTCAAAAATAAACATTAAAAAATTTAAAATTTTTTTTTCAACGTTTATTTATTTTTGGGACAGAGAGAGACAGAGCATGAACAGGGGAGGGGCAGAGAGAGAGGGAGACACAGAGTCGGAAACAGGCTCCAAGCCATCAGCCCAGAGCCTGACGCGGGGCTCGAACTCCCGGACCGCGAGATCGTGACCTGGCTGAAGTCGGACGCCTAACCGACTGCGCCACCCAGGCGCCCCAAAAAATTTTAAATATAAAAGGGCATCTACCTTAGTGAGAACAACTTTCTTTCCCCCTTAATTATACATTCATTTATGTCTGCTCTTGGATCTGTATGAACTGAGTTACAGTGTAAATATTTCGTGTTGTGGCTCATTGCTAAAAATTTTTGAAAAATGTTGCTAAAGTCATAGTGACAGCAGTGATTCACGTGTCCCTTTTATTGTTGTAGATATTCATTTTTTTTAAGTTTATTTTTGAGAGAGAAAATACACGCACAAGCACAGGAGGGGCAGAGAGAGAGGGAGAGAGAGAATCCCAAGCAGGCTCCACACTGTCAGCACAGGGCCCGAGGTGCGGCTCGAACCCATGAAACGTGAGATCATGACCTGAGCCGAAATCAAGACTCAGATGCTTACCTGACTGAGCCACCCAGGTGCCCCTACATACTTTTAATTTTATTGCCAAGTATCAGAGCCTTATAATTAGTAGATTATTTCCTGGAAATGCATCCTGCAATTTAATGGAGATAAATATTTTTATGTTTGGTTCCACATGGCATTCACTCAGACTATTATTTGGTTAGCTTTTTCTATCTGCTGGTTATTGTAGGTTTCTTATCTGCTATTGTAAGCTTTCTTGCAATAACAAGGCTGAAGATTGGATTGCAATAATCCAATAATGCCACCCAAGGAAAGTCTAGAAGTATAATGTTACACACCGATTCAGAGAGAAAAGAGCTTGATCCCTCTCTGATACCGTTTCAAATGGCACCCTGTGTTGAAGTAAGGATCCTGTATTTTTTATGAGCATTACATAATCTGTTGTCTCCCTGTTGAATAAAATTCCAACCAGCCAGAAATCTGACACTGCAAAAACATGAGAATTCTCACAGTTCAAAATTACAGTGGCTGGAATTTTTTTTTTTTTTACCATATTGTTTTCCTTTGTACACAAAGAGAGGACTTAATAAAAATACGGTAATATATCTGACAAGTTGCATTGTTGTTCTGTGTAGTGTCTCAACAGTTGTTATTAGCTGATGTATATTAACTACATAGAAATGCATTATTTACTGTGTGGGTATCTGGGTATATAAATTAGTAGCTGCTTGCTAGAACTTTAGAAATAATGTAGTGGCAAAAATCCTACCATAATTGTACTTTTTGTTCGTGAGCAAAATAGAAAGAGCCCCATATTAGGGAAGTTGTGCTAGTGGGAACAAATTCTAGTAAGTTCCAACATGAATCGAAGATGGACTCGAAACTGAGGGCTTAGATACAAATTTTATTCAAGATCATCATGAGGAATTTGTAACTAGGAATTGAGAAGTGGTGAAATATAATGTGTGTGAGTGTCCGTGTTTTACAAATTTGGCAGCTTTTGAAAAATAATTGTTATGAGATTAACATTCCCAAGATTAACCTAATCACGCGATCCAAGGCTCCACGTTCTACAATTTACAACGACTAGTAGAATTTCCGTATTCTGTAGTTCATAAGTAGACTTCCCTTTGAACATTTCTGCCTTTTGGCTTATGTGTTTGTAAATATTGACGATGTCCTGCGTTTTCTGAGGGGGAGGGCTTACTCCTGTAACAATCATTCTGCAGCGTTCCAAACTGCAAGTCTAGAGAGGAACTCTGGCAGCAATTTCAAAAAGAGACCCCTTTTTTGTAAGTATTTACATTTATGCCAAACGTATGTTGTGACCTTCGTGTACATGTAGTATTTGTTGAGATCAGAACACCGGTTTCTTTGTATTAAACATAGAAATCCAGGTCCATTCTTTCGACCCTCTTACAATACTATGTGCTGTGGCCCAGTTGAGTATATGGTATGGACAAAACACAAATTTAGGTTGAAATTCTTTTTTATTTTTTTTTATTTATTTTTTTTATTTTTGGGACAGAGAGAGACAGAGCATGAACGGGGGAGGGGCAGAGAGAGAGGGAGACACAGAATCGGAAACAGGCTCCAGGCTCTGAGCCATCAGCCCAGAGCCCGACGCCGGGCTTGAACCCACGGACCGCGAGATCGTGACCTGGCTGAAGTCGGACGCTCAACCGACTGCGCCACCCAGGCGCCCCAAGGTTGAAATTCTTAAGTGAGGAAACAGTGTACTATCTATTTTGGTCAAGATCAATAAGTAGGAGAAAATACTTTTCCAGCATTCCCCTTGTAGCACAGACTAGATTTCACACTTTTCAGATTTAAGGGCCCCCAAAGTGTTGTAAAGTTGCTTTCTTATATCTCTCAAGTCTTGGGAACAGGGGAAGGTGAGTGAATCCACGTCACTTGCTGGGATGGGCATTGTTCTAAGCCCTTTCCCTCCCATACCTCCCTCGCTCCCCTGCGTATCTGTAGGCTAGATGCTGGTGTGTCCCCATTTTGCAGGTGAGCAAACTAAGTCCCTATCCCTTGCCCAGGGTCTCGCAGCCATTAAGTTAGAGGACCTGAGCTCAACCCAAGGCAGGCTGCCTTCAAAGGCCGCATTCATAGCTATGGTGTATTTTTTTAATGAAACGGTTTGATAGAAGAAAGAAAAGGAACACAGGGAGCACGAGTGCCATGATTGAAGTGAAGACAGGTCTGTCTTGTTAACTAACATCCCAGACCTCTTCAGACACCTGTGAGAATACTATCGGAAAAGCTTGGCCACAGCACCAAAGCGCGAAAGGGTCGGGGTGCACATCGTTCACCGTTATGGAAACCCTATTTCTGAAGAAAAGACCTCATAATTTTGAAGAAATAAGTACAAACCTAAGTAACTATTCACAAGACTCATGAGCTCTAAATGGTTGAAGACTGATGGTATGGAACAAATACATATTGTGACAATATAAATGAGCCTTCATTATGTATTTTGTATTCCATGTGGTGTAAATAGTGTGATAATGCTTTACATACATTCATTGTTATTGTTAAGTTGTCCCTTCAGTGATTGAGAGAATTAATTAGGTACCTACTGAAACGACTCTAAGCTCAGTCTTCCTCCCTTCCTTCCTTCCTTCCTTCCTTCCTTCCTTCCTTCCTTCCTTTCTCTCTCTCTCTCTCTCTCTCTCTCTTTCTTTCTTTCTTTGCTTTAAGTTTCTGTTATACCTCGAGAAAAGGAAATACAGAAATGTTTGAGGTAAGAGACACGTCCTGTGTTTCATGGAATACCTGGGCTTTCCAGAAAGACGCTGATGTCAGGCATGTGTAAAACCCCCCACTTCAGACAGTTTCTCTGAATCCCACCTCCTGCCATTGGCGTGAGCACATCAGAAGCAGTGTTTTCTTGGGTTTCACCACCACCGGTTTGATGCACCTGTTTCCTTTATGGTTACTTCTTTTCCATTTTTCTGCACAACAGCAGGCATTTCTCACTTTCCTCAAGGCTCATCTTCTTTTTTTAAATATAATTTATTGTGGGGCGCCTGGGTGGCGCAGTCGGTTAGGCGTCCGACTTCAGCCAGGTCACGATCTCGCGGTCCGTGAGTTCGAGCCCCGCGTCGGGCTCTGGGTTGATGGCTCAGAGCCTGGAGCCTGTTTCCGATTCTGTGTCTCCCTCTCTCTCTGCCCCTCCCCCGTTCATGCTCTGTCTCTCTCTGTCCCAAAAATAAATAAACGTTGAAAAAAAAAAATTTTATAAAAAAAAAAAATAAATAAATATAATTTATTGTCAAATTGGTTTCCTTGCCACACCCAGTGCTCATCCCAACAAGTGCCCTCCTCCCTGCGTATCACCCATTTCCCCTCTCCCCCACCCCCCATCTACCCTTAGTTTGTTCTTAGTCCTTAAGAGTCTCTTATGGTTTGCCTCCCTCCCTCTCTGTAACTGTTTTCCCCTTCCCCTCCTCCATGGTCTTCTGTTACATTTCTCAAGATACACAGGAGTGAAAACATATGATATCTGTCTTTCTCTGACTGACTTATTTCACTTAGCATAATACCCTCCAGTTCCATCCATGTTGCTGCAAATGGCCAGATTTCATTCTTTCTCATTGTCAAGGCTCATTGTCTTGTCCCTTGTATGATGCTGTCACTTCCCTTTATTTTTTAAATTTTTTTAAAATATAATTTATTGTCAAATTGGCTAACATAGACTGTGTATAGCGTGCTCTTGGGGTAGATTCCCGTGGTTCATTGCTTCCATACCACACCCGGGGCTCATCCCAACAAGTGCCCTCCTCAGTGCCCATCACCCATTTTCTTCTGTCCCCCACCCCCATCCACCCTCTTTGTTCTCTGTATTTAAGAGTCTCTTATGGTTTGCCTCCCTCCCTCTATGTTGTACCTTTAAAAGTTGCCAACTCAGAGTGAGCAAAATTCCTCATTCTTCTGAATAACAAATAGAAACAATGAAGGGCTTGGTTAAAATGTTAAAACAAAAACATTGGCAAACCCTTTTTCGTAAATTCATCGCAATAGTGAAATGTTTATGCAAAATATGGCCCACTAGAACTGAAGATTTTCCTTTAAATCAGATGATTTTTGTTATTAGGACAGATTTGCAATACTTGCAAAATGTGTTTAGTGCCATTAAATCACACTAAGTATTTGCCATTCCAGTGCCAGACATGTAGGATGGCTCTCTCTCATTGTTAATTGGTCTCCCACAAGGGAGCATTGGAGGAGGAACCAAGTAGCTTAGGGTCTTTCAAGTTAATAAAAATCTCTAAAAGGTCTCATTTATTGTGTGCGGCAGTTAATAACTGACGGCACCTAGTAGCGGCTGGATTTGAGGCACTCAAATGGCCATCCCTTGGGGATACAGATCCCAAGTAAACTGTGGAGATGTTTTCACACCTCAGACTAATTTATAGACTAATGAGGCCAAACCCCGGCACCACGCGGCACAAATGACCCATCGCCTGGTCCTCGGTGATTACGGAGGCTGAGTGCCCTGCTGCTCATGCCCTCAATGGACGATGGCGGTGTGGAAGCTTCCATGAGATCTCCTCCTTGGGAGGCGTGCCCTTCCCAACATCCTCATTCATGGAAAGTAGACTTCAGGTCTTCTGGGTGCATTCGTGGTGATTCCTGAGCAGGAGACATTTGTCTCTCCTTGCCATGTTCCCGGGAAGAGTTTCGATACGGGAAGCCAACCCATAATGGCAGCTTCTTTATTAAAATATGTGCAGTGGAAATTATGCTAATTAAGCTGGAGTGTAATTATAGACTAGAAAGATTCTTCGCAGTCTGAATTGAATTGTTGTAGATAAATGCGCATTAACTTAATAGTGTGCGGCTAATTATGAAAAGTAAAGGAGAGGAAGAGAGGCGATCAGTTACGCGATGTTTTAGAGCTGCCGCTGTCCCAGTCCAACTCTCCCATTAAAGCCCAGGTAACCCTGTGATGAGAATTCTTCTCTCATCTGTCTCGGAGTTTCAATACCACAATTAAAATGGCCACTGGTGACTAATTAACCCATTTAACTCTGTTTGTCTGTGGCATTTATTACAGCAGAGAGTTAATGCAGTAACACCCGGCAGCTTTATGCCCTCGTCCAAGTATATCTGTGGAGTTAATTCTTCATTCTTTATTTATGCTTTTGTGTGCATTTATGATAATTATAAAAATGAGGCGAAGCTCCATCGTCCCAGTGTGATTTGCCACACTCAACTAAAACTGTATCCTGGGAAATAAATTCTTTTTACTTAGAATTAAAATAAGCTCAAGTGGTAGTCATATGCCTTCTGTTCCAAAGCTATCAGCTCTAACAACCTGAGAGATATGGTCATGATGCTGTGCTTATGCGAAGGAAAAGTTAGTCATTGAATCCTCTCAGCTACCGACTTCTAAAGTCTATCAGTAAGGTGGGTTTCCCGTGTCCCTTGATCAGTGCCACCTGGACCAGCTAAATGACAGGTGCTGTTTGTAAGCACGGAGAAGATGTGGAGCGACCTTTCAATGAATTTTCGAGAACGTAGTGTTCACGAGTCCTCTGAGCAGAATGGCTCGACACCCGCTTGCACACTACCAGAGAGTTTGGAAAACGAAAGACCCAGCAGAGCACTGAGAATTCAAAGGTCCTTTATAGAGGGCCTGACTGTCCAGTAAAAGGAGGGGGCCTGTGTTGTGGGACATCACACCTCACTGTTTTCTTCTGTGTTTCCAAGAAACCTCAAAAAAAAAACCCTTTAATTGCTTTTTATAGCTAGAAAATGAGGGGCGCCTGGGTGGCGCAGTCGGTTAAGCGTCCGACTTCAGCCAGGTCACGATCTCACGGTCCGTGAGTTCGAGCCCCGCGTCGGGCTCTGGGCTGATGGCTCAGAGCCTGGAGCCTGTTTCTGATTCTGTGTCTCCCCCTCTCTCTGCCCCTCCCCCGTTCATGCTCTGTCTCTCTCTGTCCCCAAAAAAATAAACGTTGAAAAAAAAATTTAAAAAAAAAAGAAAATGAATGAAAATGTGGGGATGTGCATCAGGTCTTTTCCAGTTCCTTCAATTTCCATCTTTTGTCTTTTCTCATTTACATTATGGTTGTGTTCTTACACGTGGTTTGTTCGAGACACTAACAATCAATAACCCTGAATTTTCATCGGAACTTCCTAAATCTTTTCTAACCTATCTGCGATGTTCTTTAGAACATGTATAGCTACTTCTTTTTTGACTTAATGAAATGTTGCTTCTAGTATGTTGTGACATTTGTTTAGCCACGATAGTATTGGTATCAGAAAGTTTCTTAAAGCTCGTTATTTAATTCATACACTTACGAGGAAAGCATGAAGTTGTTCTTGCCTGTGGGATGAGACGGTATTACCGAGTGATCGTAACCCTGGTTTCTGGAGATTTGGTGCCAGGCCAGAACCCTAGAGCTACCTGATATCAACTGTGTGACTTTGCACAAGATGTTAAACCTCCAGTCTCTGGCCCCACCACCTGTGCACTAAGTGAAACCATCATTATTTCCTCAAAGGGGGATAGCAGCAGTCAGCAAACCACAGTCCATGAGCCAAACCTGGCCCACCAGATGCTTTTGCAAATAAAATTTTATGGGGACATAGCCACGCCCATTTTTAATGTTTACTCTATGGCTGCTTTTGAGCTACAGTGGCAGAAGTGAGTAGTTGCAACAGAGACTATATGGCCAGCAAAGCCTAAAATATTTATCTTCTGTCCCTTGAGAGAAAAGGTTTGCTGATCCCTAGATTCGAATATTAAATTTGTGTTTGTACGTAAAACGTATATAAAACACACGCGTGTATAACAGAGGCCTATAAATGTGTGTGCATATACAAACGTAGTATGTAGATAAAGCTCCCAGCATAATGCTCGACACATTGCAAGCATTCAATATCTGTGGACGGTTTTAAATATTATTATGATTTTGTTAAGACCAGTGTTACTTTGTTGTTAGAAAATTAGTTGTAAAGGGGATATTAGATGGGGTAGCATAAGCCTTCGCATTAATCACAACTAAAATATTTTCTTTAAAAGTATTTTCTGAAGACAAGACTACGTTTATAATTTAAGCAGAGGCTGATTTTAAGATTAGATATCATGACACTTTTTAAAATGCATTAGTTTCCTAGAGCTGCCATAAAAAATGACCATCCATTTAGTGGCTTAAAACAACAAGTTTGTTTTCCCACAGTTCCAAAGGCGAGAAGGCCAAGGTCAAGGTCACAACAGAGCCAAGCTTTCTCCAAGGGCTCTGGGGGAAGATCCTTCCTTGCTGCTTCTTAGCATCTAGTGGTACAGTCTTTGGCATTTCTTGGCTTGTAGACCGATCACTCTAGTTTCCCTGCCTCTGTGGTCACAGTGTCTCCCTGGGTCCGTCTTCACACGGTCTTCTCTCTGTGAGTATCTCTGAGTCTAAATTTTGCCTTGTTTTAAGGACACTGGCCACTGGATTAGAGCTCAGCCTAATCCAGCATGACTTCATAATTGTATGACATCTGAAAAGACCTTATTTCCAAATAAGGTCACATTCATAGGTTCTGGGGGTTAAGACGTCAATGTATGTTACCAACATATCTTGTCAAAAAATATATTTTGGGGGGAACCCCAAATATTGTCATATCAAGTACTATCAACCTGTAATGTCAGGTAACTATCCTTTCGAAAATTGACACTTATCCTAGTATTTTAGAATATATCTTAGATGAAAACATGATTACAACAAGTATTTCACTCCATCATTTTAATGGCTGAAACTAAGAATCAAAAGACTGATCAAGGGGCGCCCAGGTGGCTCAGTCAGTTAAGCGTCCGACTTCAGCTCAGGTCAGGATCTCATGGTCCGTGAGTTCGAGCCCCGTGTCGGGCTCTGGGCTGATGGCTCAGAGCCTGGAGCCTGCTTCCGGTTCTGTGTCTCCCTCTCTCTCTGCCCCTCCCCTGTTCATGCTCTGTCTTTCTCTGTCTCAAAAATAAATAAACGTTAAAAAAAAAAAAGGCTGATCACAATGCTATCAGCAACACATTTTTCAAAGGGACGTGTATGTGTATTGTTTCGAAGTGAACTTGAGGCTTCAGGTGACATGCCACCATTGGGAATGGGATTCAGGCAGATGGATAGACAGACCCTGTCCAGGGCAAGGGGGACCTTACCCAGCCCACCTGAGCTAGTCCCACCCCACCTGGGACGCTGTGTCCAGAGGCTGGCTGTCCCTGAAAGAGGCATGTGCACACACCGAAGTGTGTTCCGAGAAAAGATAAAATACATACAAAGAGTGTGGAGGGGTTGAAGACAGAGGCACGCGATAATTATAAAGATCTGGATCCAAGGCTCATATTGGAAAGTACAAGAATATTTTAGAAACAACTCGTGATGCCATCATCGGTAATACTCTTGACACGTTCATTTATTTTCTTGGTCTTTTAAATTCTGTTTCCTTGTCCATTCTTTCTCTCTCTTGTCTCTCATCGCCCCTTACCCTCCTTCATGTACAATGCACGTACATGCACATTGTGGTCATATTTCCTGTAGAGATTTGTATCTCGGGTTTTATTTTTCAGTGAGTATCATTTTATGAGTGCCTTTCCATGTTATTACATATATTGTTTAAACATAAGTTTTAATAACTGTAAATACTCTGTTTTCTGGCCATAGTATTCTGTAACCATTCTTTTTTTTTATTGTTCAGTTTTATTTTTTTTTAACATTTATTTATTTTTGAGACAGAGAGAAACAGAGCATGAACGGGGGAGGGGCAGAGAGAGAGAGGGAGACACAGAATAAGAAGCAGGCTCCAGGCTTTGAGCCGTCGGCCCAGAGCCCGACGCGGAGCTCAAACTCACAGTCCGTGAAGTCAGACGCTCAACCGACTGAGCCACCCAGGCGCCCCTTGATTGTTCAGTTTTGGATACTAACTCGGACATCATAGAAAAGTGATTTTAGACATCGTGTAAGGTTTCAGAAGCCAGGGACAAAGCCAGATGGGTTGAGATGCAGATGTGGGGCCCGTGTTCAAAGGAAAATTCACAGTGGTCATCCTGAAGCGGAAGGGGGCCTCTCTGGTCATGCTCACATACTTAAATTATTCTCAGTTATTCTACAATAGGTTTGACAGTTGGACTGCATGGCTATACCCACGTTTCTTTCGCCTCTGAAATGTTGGGTCACAAATTCCTTCTGGAGCACGGCAGGCCTTATGCACATGGATTAAATGACTCTGATGGGAAGGTCTTTTTTCAAGGAACAGTTTTTTCTAAAATCTGTGTTGTTGAAAAGAATAGAGGAGGAATCGAGAAACCCAGCCCATGAATGTCAAATGCACCTGTGAACCTGGGTGTCTTTCCCAGATGCACTTGATTAGAGTAGCTTACACATGGGATCAATTCGAACACCTAATTTCTTGGTTAATTTAGGCCTTGGACCTAGTTTTTTTTTTTTTTTTTTTTTTTTTAAGTAGTTGTCTACAATGACTGGTCTGGGTAGTCACTGAGTTGCTTTACAGCATGTAATCCTAGTATTTGAATTTCAAGTTGACTTTCAGGAAGGAACATTGTGGGTCCATTCGCTTGCCCATAAAGCTACAAAACCCAGGGGATACCAGGCTTTCCCTTTCTTTCTCCCTTACCAGTGCTAGTGGTGGGTTGGAAAGGCCAAAGCCCGCGGCAGGTTCCCACCTTTCTACATCTGCCTCAGGGCCCAAGGAGCCCAGAGGATTTGCCCCCAGGGAGTCCTGCTGTCCAGAGATGGGGGACACATGGTCCGTGGTTTGTTCCCCAGGACCCTAAGAGGCGGCTTTAATGTCTGAGATGGGAAGCCAAATAAAAATGCTAAGTGATTCTGTCCTTGGGAGAGTTCAGTTTTTTAGCTGGTGGATTTTATAACGAGGTATTTGTCAGTCTCCATTTCAAACCACCCGGGAGGACACAGGTAGCTTACCTGCGCAGTGTCAGCGTGCGACAGATCACAGAGTTTTCTGTCAGCGGGTTCTGGTGGAAGGAGGTCCCAGAATGCAAAGAAGCTCAAGCCCATCCCTCTTCCTACTTCAGGACAAAGCCAAGAGAGCCGGCCTGGATATGTACGTAAAAGGCCAGGAGAGACCCCCACACCCGTGACCCTATTTCTAATGTGCAATGCGTCATTTTGCCTCTATATCTGGAGCCCTAATTTTATTAAAAAAAATTTTTTAATGTTTATTTATTATTGAGAGAGAGAGACACACACACAGAATCCGAAGCAGGCTCCAGGCTCTGAGCCATCAGCACAGAGCCCGACGTGGGTCTCGAGCTCAGGAGCTGTGAGATCATGACCTGAGCCAAAGTCGGACGCTCAACCGACTGAGCCACCCATTTTAATTAATTTTAAAATTTTTCGTCAGAGAGAAGGAAGCCACCTTGAGTCCCTTCTGGGCCCAGGTGAAGTTTGAGTACATACATGCGTGACTGTGGCTGGTGTCATAGTGGAAATGTCCACCCCTCCTCCCGTCAACTTGCATACAGAGCAAGACCCGACCCTCCGGATACGTGAGCCAGTGACAGTTAAAATATTCAGAGTCCTGGTCTTGGGCCGGTTTCAGTGAGAGAAACGTCAGAATTAATTTAATAACTTTTACACAGATAAAGGCCTGCTAACTCATCTGTTACACTTTCTAATAACACCAGATTTCATGTTACTACCGTAACAGTCACCTGTAACATAATAATCCTTAGTTGTCACCTTTGTCTTTTTCAGATTTTTGACTGTCCCCTTTTTACATAGTAAAAATCCACATTACCTGACATTTGAAAATATTTTTCTATTTCAAAGAAATTATGGTATTGATTCTTCTGGGGTTTTCACTTAAGACCTTGTCTTTTTTAAGCCTCTTTTCTTATATTAGATGTATTATATTTCTTATATACATGCATTTATATTTATATTATATTTATACATATTTATATTCATATATAATATATATAAATATATTTCTTAGATATATAAATATATTTTCTTATTTTTCTTATATTAGGTGTTAAATTAGATCCATTAGAAGAAATAACAGTTTTAAAACACGTGTCATTATTTTATGCGTTACAGCGGTAGCTTGTCATTTAATAGCATCTTACGGACCACACCTTCCAAAGAGATCTAACTACCGGGAAGTATCACTTTGCACTTGTAGCCTCTGCTGGAGGGAGCCAGTTGAAAACACATTTGCATACCTGCTCTGTATCTTCTGATTCGGGTCTTTGTTGTCCAGTCTTCACTCCTAGCTGCATCACTGCAGGCAGCAAATTTTAGACACATCTCTCAAGGAAGGGCCACGTCAGCTTCCACGAGCCAGCCCAGTGCAGCAAAGTGCCTTTGAGCGACACGTATGAGCAAGGCAGTATTTGCAATGTCTCTGTTTTTTAGGACAGTTTCTAACTGGCTTAAAACAGTGTGTGTTTTGTATTCTTTTATGAGATATCAGTCAGACGTGGCTACAAGAGGAGACAGAGCTGAGGCTCAGGAAAACAACGTTTTTTTTGCTCACAGGTCCTGGGGACAAGAGGCCCCAGCTCACTGTGCAAGGCCACGAGGGAGAA
Source organism: Prionailurus bengalensis (assembly GCF_016509475.1). NCBI lineage: Eukaryota > Metazoa > Chordata > Mammalia > Carnivora > Felidae > Prionailurus > Prionailurus bengalensis. The sequence continues at coordinate 231,885,031 of NC_057343.1, forward strand.
AGCAGAGCGGCCGGGAGGCAGAAGCCGGGAGGAGGGTAGCACTTAGCCATGGCCTTTGTTAGGAAATGAAATGTAACTGACTGAATTCAAAGATTAAATTGGCTTTATTAAACAATTCATGACTTGGGCAGAACCCCCCCGCAACACCCCAGCAAATGGAAAGGAGCTCCCAGGAGCTGTACAGATGGGAGGATTTTCTAGGCAGAAATGGGGTAATACAGTAAGCCGAAGAAAAGAAAGGATTGCTTTAGGCAAGGTCAACTTCCCTGTGGGGCAGTTCGGGGTGGGGTGGGGGTCTTATTAAAGGGTGGATGACCTCATCGTCCCTTGGAGGACAGAGGGCGCTCATGTGACCCATGACCTCATTGGTGCTGGCCAGAAATTCCTCCTACCGGTTAAGACCACATTTCTGGGGGAGGTCAAAACTACACTTAGGTTAAGTATTCAGCTCCATTTTGGAGCTGTGGGGTTTTTTTGTGAGACCGTTACTACAGTTTATGTGAGAAAGTTAAGCACGACTGGGTGAGCAGGTTAGGGCTGGCTGGTTTGAACAATTCCAGGGGCTCTAAGCCTCTAGCTGCCTGGTACCTGGCCCTGGGATGATGAAGTAAAGGAATACTGGCTTGAAATTAATATCCTGGGGTGGACAGCCCAGCTAGAGGAGGTTTGAGCCTGGAATGGTTGGCTTGCATATCCAAGACATGCTGCAGGATTGGCCCTTCTCTCTCTCTCTCTCTCTCTCTCTCTCTCTCTCTCTCTCTCTCTCTCTCTTTTTAATGTTTATTTCTTTCTGAGAGAGAGAGAGCACAAGCAGGGCAGGGGCAGAGAAAGAGGAAGAGAGAATCCCCCAAGAAGGCTTCACGCTGTCAGCACACAGCCCGATGTGGGACTTGAACCCATGAACCATGAGATCATGACCTGAACCAAAATCGAGAGTTGGACACCTCCCTGACTGAGCCACCCAGGCTCCCCGCCCTTTGCTTTCTATAAGAAATATCTAGCCCCCACCCACCCATGAAGGCGCAGTCTCTCTCCAACCAGAAAGGTGGTTTGAGATGTTAGAGCATCATAATATACAGAAAGATTTTTAAATATGCAGTACAATGTGCTGCCCCTTTTAAAATATTGGTGAAGAAGCATCTGAGATGAGCTCCCCACTAGCCCCACAGTCTTGACACAGATGGGCTGCAGCCATTCAGCACTGTCTTGGGGGTTCCTAACAACAGACTCTCTCAGCGTGGTTCCTCTGAGACCTTTTCCCGTCTGCTGGGAAAGAATTTAACAAAGTCACTGCATCATTTGGACACATTGGGTTCTCTCAATAGTTTCAAAATTCTTGGACCAGTGTTTTCAATAATTAGTGTGAAGAGTATCCTTGGTTGAAACAAAGGCAGGTGCCTGAGAACGACGTAACAGAAGCGGTTCCCACGTGCCGGAGTTAGTTACCTGTTCCCGCACAACGCCCAGTGATCGCCTCGAAAAGTAGTGGCTTCCAACCGTAATGCATCCTAGTGTCTTGGTCCTCTGGTAAACTGGCCTTAGCTGGGTAGTCCTCACCTGGGTGCCCTCATGGGATGTATAATGGCCACACAGAACTGGACATCGTAGGGGAGAAAAAATAATGTCCCCTTTGTCCTTCTGAGTTATTGGCTGCCACACCCCTCCCACCCTGTAATAAAAGATAGATTTTTTTAAGTTTATTTATTTTGAGAGAGAGAGAGAGAGAATGAGTGGGGGAGGGACAGAGAGAAAGGGAGACCCAGAATCCAAAGCAGGCTCCGCGCTGTCTGCACAGAATCCCTCACGGGGTTCGAACTCATAAACCGTGAGATCAAGACCTCAAGAGTTGGATGCTTAACTGACTGAGCCACCCAGGTGCCCCAAAATATAGATTCACAAGAGAAGAACAAGTTTGTTAACACGTAGATTCCACGCTCACTTCCGCAGCACATATACGAAAATTAACTCGCATACTCATGCACACATGGGAGAGACCCAGGGAAACTAACTCCCCGAGATGACCCACGCCCCCAGCCTCGCGTACCACCTTCAGTTGAAGACAAGGAGAGATGATGGGTGTGGGGAGCAGAGCTTGGCAGGTGTTGAGGGGGGGCAGTCATCAGGAAAGACATGCTGAATAAGGATGAGGTCTGTGATGCGGGTTAAGTCCCGGTCTTCTCCATCGATAAATTCCTGGTGACAGAGTCCTCCTGTCTTCCCGGTCCAGAGAGGGAGACTTACAAATAGAAACGGCCCTTAGAAATGTACATTTCCCTTAGGAAAGGGTGACTGCCACTCTGTTTTCAGAGCTTCTCCTGTGTCTGCAGTTCCTCAAAAATGAGCAGCTCAAATAATCCCGATGCCAAGGAGGCCCGTTGTGAGGCGGTGTGTGCAGCTGGCCTTCGGCCCCCGCGGTGGCACACTCTCACGCACGCGGTTGACGCTGGCTGCCATCTGGAAGCTCAGCTGGGCGCCTGACCGGGACGCCCACGCCGTGCGGCTTGGGCGTCTCACGGCGCAGGGGCCGGGATCCGAGAGGGACCGGCTAAGAGCGAACATCCCACAAGACCAAGCTGGAAGCTGCGAGGCTTCTTACGACCTGGCCTCAGAGCCCTGTTGTGTTAGTGCAGACAAATCACTTAGCCCAGCCAGATTCGTGGAGAGGGACCCCTCCTCTCGGTGTGAGAAGCGGAGGTGAGGACAGGGCGGGGAAGGAACTGGCAGCCTCTTTGCCTTGCTGCTGTATCAAATACAGCCACCGTTCGAGAGCTTAGATAGAGGATTCTTAGTTTCTCGTTTCTTGTTTCTTTCTGTCCTATCCTAAATATACACTTTATATACATAACATACACTATACGTACATTACATTTGTATATGTCAGTTTGCGTGTAGGTGTATGTGTGTGTATATATGTGCCTCTACATATACATATATATATATATATATATATATGCACACTAAGAAGAGAGATTTTCAGAAATTGTCTTGTGATTGTGGGGATTAGCAAGTCTTAAATCTGTAGGACAGGCTTGTAGGCTAGAATCTCAGGCAGGGGTTGACACGGCTGCTCTGAGAATTTCTTTTGGAAACCTCAGATTTCTTCTTATGGGCTTTCGTCTGATTGGATGAGGCCCACCTCCTATGAAAGGTAATCTTAAGTTGACTTAAGGTCAACCAGTTGTCCACGTCCACAACATCGACACAGTACCTTCAAAGCAGCGCTTAGGTTAGTGTTTGATTCAATAACTGGGTGCTGTCGCCAAGCCAAGTTGACATCACGGTGTCCATAAAAAGGACACACTGGTTCATATAGTGGTGATACATGAAGGACAGGAGAGAGGCGCAAGAATGTTCTCCTTGGCAGATCTTCTGTACGCAGAGGAAATCAGAAGCAAAACAACAACAACAAAACGAATGAAAAGATTGCAGAGAATGCACAGAATGTTTCTGTTTACGTACACCTTGGGCAAAACTTGATGAAATATAAAAATAGGAAGGCTTTTGGGGCACCTGGGTGGCTCAGTGGGTCGAGCGTCTGACTTTGGCTCACGTCATGGTTTCATGGTTCGTGGGTTCGAGCCCCGTGTTGGGCTCTGTGCTGACAGGTAGCTCAGAGCCTGGGTCCTGCTTCTGATTCTGTGTCTCCCTCTCTCTCTGCCCCTCCCCTGCTTGTGCCCTGTCTCTCTCTCTCTCTCTAAGATAAATAAACATTAAAAAATTTTTTTAAAAATATGAAGACTTTTAAATACGACCTAAAAGTCTTGGGTTTTTTTAATGTTTCTATTTACCAAACTTTAGAAGCATGACTGCTCTTTCTCATGATCATAATGCACACTTTCCTCCTTATTCTGCTACATTCCGTATTTCAGAGGCAGTGACCTGCTCCAAAGCTGAGGAAACAGCTTAATGGTTTTTGTAAAGTCTTCAATTGAAAAAAAAAATCAAAAACACAACACACACATCGTGTGTGTGCACGCAAAAGTGAAAAGAGCAGACAAAGTGAAACTTACCACGATTGAGTCATTTTATTTACATAAGGAATTAGCAGGGAACAGATTCCCTTGCCTGGGAGGAGGGATTGGAACATGCAGGTCATTTTCAGCTTCTTGAAGAATTTCCTGTGTGACCTTGAATAATGTGCCTACCCAACTGGTGCCTAAGTATTCGCTTGTTGTGCGCAAGTTAATGTTGTGAAGGGTTTTTGGGCGACCAGATGGAAGCCAGTGTGTTTCTGGAGAGAAGGAAGAGGAGAGCGGGGTCCACATGCTCTCAGCTTTGCCAGCTCTCCAGCCCCCGTGCCTGTCGCCTGCGGACCTCGTTACACTGAAGCATACGCCGGATTCCCTGATGGGAAGGGTTTTGCGCTGCTCTGATGTCTGGGGTTTATTAGAGGAAATCTATTAAGCCTGAGGTATGAGGCTGGCTTCCTGCCGTCACGGGGCTCGTGGAAACAGCTCTGGAAGCATCTTTCAGTGAAATCTAAGTTTGATTGAGACACCAGATCAGTGGAAAAGCATTACTCACCCCAGGAATATAACGACTGAAAATACTACCCCAGCTCTCTTCCTTGACAGAGAAGAGCGTCTGGCAGGGTAATAGGAGAATGACGAAGATGTTAAAATACGTGCGAAGAGTTATTTAGTACCGGGATTCCCAGATACCTCTCCTTGCAAATATGAGCTCAGACTGCAGAGCTACGTGTAAGGAACCAGCATCAAATAGTCATCCGTTCTCGCCACAGTTTTATGGAGCACTAAGGAGGCATGACGTGCCATAGAGGGCCTGTCAGCCAGCAGGCTCCCACCAGGGTGGCTAACGAACTCCCAGAATGTCCCCCCCCTGCCCACCAACTGGTCACATGTGGTCCTCCGTGCCTCAGGCTGGGCTGACAGCTGTTCATTCGCTTAGGTGAACCAACTTACGGGAATCTTACCAAGAGGTGACCACTACGCGTCCTCTCCACTCTTTCCTTCATGCTCACCGTTCCAGACCAGAACTCACTAGCATCCAGTACAGGAAGTCTGCTCTGCCTTTTGACGGCATCATCAGCAGGAACAGAGTCGACAGAGGCCTCTATGACACGAGCAAAGACGCTTCATTGCCTGTGATCTCTGTCGGGCACCGTCAGCAATATTCCGTAAACCAGTAGTTCTCAACAGGGGTGTGATTTGGCCCCCTCCCCCCCTGGGGTTGCTTAGCAATATCTGGCACATTTTGGGTTGGCACAACTGGCAGGGGATGCTATTGGTGACTAGTCGTTAGAGGTTGGAGATGTCCCTAAACATCTTACAATTTTAGGAAACCCACCCCCTTTTTCCAACCAAGAATTATCCAGAATATCCACAGTCCCAAGGTTCAAAAACTCTGCCTTACTCATGTGTCTTCTTCCCCTTAGCTTCACCCTCAGCCTCCCAGATGGAAGCTTGTAGGGCCAGGGATCGTACCTGATTCACCATACTTCACTGACATTCAAGAAAAACTCAGTGAACAAATGAGTGAACGAATGAGGTCAGGGAGGCATTCTAGGCGAGCGAGTAGGTAACCATTAAGTTAGCACTTACGTGATATTTGCGTGTACAGTATTGCATCCTATCATCGGTATTGTTTTTGTCTCTGAGATGTTTTTATCCTGGCCTAATTTCATTCGTTCACTGTGCACCTGACTGTATATAAGCCAGCGTGGTAGCCACCAGGGGCAATACAATGAGTTCAACATGACGTGACCCCTGCTCCCTGGAGTTTACTTCCCCAGTGGAGAAAACCAGCATGAACCCATCAAGAAGATAAGTGTAAAATTTCAGTGGGACAAGTGCTACAGATATTGCATGCCTGCCACAAAAGAAGCCTGAGAAAGGTCCGTAGTGTCAAGGACTAGGCAGTGTCGTCTCCGGAGTGCTGTGACCCACAGATGATATCTTAAGTATCTGTGTTAACGTACCAGTATCACCTGTGGATATTATCGACTACTTTGTCATCAGGAAAGGGCTTTTGCAGGTCTTAATTCTCGAGCAGATTAGCATTTCCCAGCAGAAGGGAAATGGCCCACGTTAGTAATGGAGGAAGGGAGACTGCCAGGCCCATGCAGGGACCTGCACACGGTGCAGCGTGAAGAGGCAGGCAGGGGCCGACGTACGGGGCCCTTCTGGAGCACAGGGCCGTGAGTGACAGAGTGCAGGTGGAGAGTTTCCAGAAGGTCAGTAAGATGTTCTGGTTTGCTTGAGAAGCCTCGCAGCAGTGTTGGTGTGCGGGATAAACTGGGGGTGGGGATTTTTCCAGGCTGCAGAGAGCCCATTAGGAAATACCACAATTTTCATAGCAAGAGATAATGAGTCTGAGGCCCATGGCTCCAGCCACGGGACTGCTTTGGAAAATGAATTTACAGTTCTCTTGTCTGATGGCATGCGGCGTGGAGAGAGACGGGGAGGAGCTTAGATATCATTCTTTTCTTTGCAGGGTTATTTTTTCCCAATAGCTCTTGAAGGAGCAATCCCTCATAAATATTTGTGTTCCTCCAAGGTGACAACGCCTGTCCTTCCTTTCATCAGCATCCTGCTAGATTGGGTAATCTCGATGTTCACGGCAACTCTGTGGATTTTGCATTTCAGAGAAAATGAGACAAGATTGAATTTTCTTTCGTGAGAATAGGGTGATTTTAGTTCTAAGGGTCTTTTGCCAAAAATATTTGATACATCCCCAACTGCTAAACAAACATGAAAAATGCCGGGATCCAAAGATGATTCTTTGTCACACACTTCCTGCCTAAAGTTCTGGCTGGGTTGTGTGTGAAACCTGCAAATACAAATTCTCCTTTCTGGGAAAGATGTTCTAAAATAAGAACAGGAGACCCAGATGTAGCAGGAAGGAGGCTGGGAGTCCTTGCTGCAGTTGGGATGGCTCATTCTCCATAAAGTAAAGTTTCCTTTCGTCCCTCCCCCCCCCCCTTTGCTAATTCAGGACTCTCCCCCTTCTGTTTAACCATCAAGGATGTATTAAATCACACAATAGGCAGTAAACCTGAAACCTCAGATATTTCAGAGACTCAGAACAAATTTTAAGTAACAACACTACCTAAGCCACTTGACTCTACTCTGGGAAATGAAGATACTCAGCTGAATTGACGTTTCTCACCTAAACTTAGTGCCTTCTGCAGTTCGTGTCCGGACTATCAAAATGTGTGTCCTATTTCAACCAATCAGGATTACTTCTCAAACCTGCAAAGGGGGATGATACCTGCTTTCCTAACTCAGGAAATATTTTACACGTCTTACACACTTCTACTTGAAGTTAAAAAAAAAAATCTAGACCAAGTCTTCTGCTTTCTTATTTTTGTATCCACCTACATAGAACGAATCTGAATGTTCTCATAACCTGAGGAAATACACACTTCCCGTGACCCTAGTGGATAAAAACCTTCCTGGAGATTCTGCCTCTGAGCACAGTCCAGACCCCTGATGCTTGTTCAAATGGAAGTCAAACACTCCCTGAAGAGCATGAGAAAATTCGAGCGTGCTTGGTTCTGTTATGCCAAAGAGGACAGTGTCCTTTGCACTATGTCCTTATTCCTCCCTTGTGCCCATACAAATTCCACCTCCCATAACCAGCCCTGAGGACCACAGCTCTAAATGGGGCGGGCCCTGCTTCATGCAGCAAGCACAGGCTATCGGCTCATCGAAGTCCAAGGTGGTTCTCAGGCTTCTTTTCAACAAATTGGGAGGGCGCCCGGGTGGCTCGGTCAGTTAAGGGTCTGATTCTTGATATTGGCTCAGGTCATGACCTCATGGTTCGTGAGCTCAAGCCCCAAGTCAGACTCTGCACTAACAGCGCAGAGCCTGCTTGGGGTTCTGTCTCTCCCTCCCTCTCTGCCCCTCCTTGCTTGCGTTCCCTCTCTTTCTCGCCAAACAAATAAATTAATTTAATAAAAAAAGGGCAAGTCTCTCAAGCTCTCTGAACCTCACTCTCCTTATCTATAAAGTAGAGCTAATGATAAGCCCTGCCTCCCAGAGTCATGGGGAAGGAGACTTAATCGGCCACTAATGTTTATTGAGCAACTACTAAGGTTTATCACTCTGTGTATTAAAGTTGGATGATTTATGTAAATTTTCAAAACCCCGTCAAGATTTTAGCTTACTAGGTTTGTACATGCGTCATTTTCTGAATCCACTAATTGGAGGGCATTTTATTGGTCATTTTAGGGGATTTTGGTGGAAAATACTAAATCGTTTTGGGACAAGATAATATGCCAGTAAATACAAATAAATGAATGTACTGAAGATACAGAAAGATAAGTATTTTATATCAGACCTTGTTTAAAGAAAATATATGTCTTGAATTCCAACCAGCAGATTTTGATTGGCATGACCAATCCCTATGGAAAACTTAAAACAGGAAAACACAAAGGGTAGTAGCATAATACAAATTAGGAAATGTTTTATGCCTGGAAAGTATTATTTATTATACCTCAAACAGCATCAATCTTTATGGACATAAACCTCCAGACAGCTCCTTGTATTTGACATCGTAGTCATTAATTGAATGAATCCCATGTGACTCGCAAAAGCCAGAGAAATGCAGAACATAACTAATTTGGAAGGAATTTGGAGGAATGGGCCCAGGGTGGGACCAAGTACAATTTAGAGACCAGGTCATGAAAGGAAAGAAAGGGATTGTGTTTAAGAATTGTTGAGGGGAGCCTGGGTGGTTCAGTCAGTGGGCCATTGGACTCTTGATTTTGGGCTCTGATCTTGTGGTTTATGGGATCGAGCCCCACCCAGGGCTCTGTGCTGCTGACCAAGTGGAGACCGCTTGGGATTCTCTCTCTCGGCCCCTTCCCTGCTTCACATGCAGCCTCATGCACGTTCTCTCTCTCTCTCTCTCTCTTTCAAAGTAAATAAATAAACATTAAAAGAAATGGTTGAGAGCATTTATCTTTCTCTGGGTAAGACCTTTCCTTTTCTGTTCCACCACCTGACTCTGGGTCCTGGAACCCTTACAGTGAGGTTGCCTGAAGTTGCAAATGGACTTTGCTTGAACATAAAATGTTTTGCTTTACAAAAGTCAATCGCATAAAATGTCTGTGTGTGTGTTACTGATAATTTAAAAATTATACAAGTCCCGGGGCGTCTGGGTGGCTCAGTCGGTTGGGCGGCCGACTTCGGCTCAGGTCATGATCTCGCGGTCCGTGAGTTCGAGCCCCGCGTCGGGCTCTGTGCTGACAGCTCAGAGCCTGGAGCCTGTTTCAGATTCTGTGTCTCCCTCTCTCTGACCCTCCCCCATTCATGCTCCGTCTCTCTCTATCTCAAAAATAAATAAGCGTTAAAAGAAAAAATTTAAAAAAAAAATAAAAATTATACAAGTCTTGATATAAAAACAGAAAGTAGTTGCCATTGAAAAATACATAACAGACGTGGCGGTAGTCCTGAATTAAATGAATTTTGCCTTCTCCTAATGTCTGTGTACCGAGAGACAGACATGCATTCCAACTTCTGGTTGTTTGTAAAAATGAAAATGAAAACTGTTTGGTTAGTGCGGCATCTTGGTTAGGAGGGTGGGGCCACCTAAGTTGTAATTCTGGCTCCATGGCTTGGTCGTCTCTGGGATCTCAGGCAAGTTGCTAAAGCTTTTCTGTGCCACCGCTGCTGTGTGGATAAAATCGGGGTTCTGATGGTGCCATTCTGATGGGAACGTGGTGTGGAGTGGGTAAGGTACCCAGAGCAGTTGCTGGCACACAGGACTCACTCAGTAAACGAGAGCTCTCGGTACGTTGACTTCTTGTGCAAACAAAAGTCATGTCAGGGCTTATAGTCAAGTCCTACTATGTTAAGGAGATATTCTCCCTGATTAAGAAATCTATAATTGCCTCTAGAGGTAGTGGACCTCCATACAATCTCTGATCACTCCAGTGCAATTAAATCTAGAAAGAGTGCCTAGAAAGAGTACCTGTTTATCTGAGAGCGGTCTTCGGTTCGCTGAGCTCATTTGCTTTCTGTGGCGCTCGTGTTTTCTCACGTGACCTCCTTTTCTGCAATCTGAGTCCGTAGAGCCCAACAAAGCCCTGGAGAAAAGACTGGAAATGGGTGTGAAGGAGGTCTCTCGAAATCAAGTTCAAGAATGAAAACTTCAACGATAATTTCAGACAGTGAAGGGCATGCTGAATATAAATGTTCTCAGTAACATCAATGCCACCAAAGCAGTATTTTTTTCATGAGCATTGCATCCTGTTGTACTATACTCTTGTTAAGGTATAAAATAGAAAGACAGATGACAAATTTAAATGTTGGTATCTTCCCCAAATTCTGTTGTAAGCATTTTTTTTAAATACATAGCAAACCATTAAGGAATTCTGTGATTTGTGTCTTTAAAAGTCTTTAAATAATGCATTTGAAAACATTTACAAAAGGAAAAACTGTTACAAAAGAGTAAAAACATTTTCCCAAATGACAAGTGTTTATGCTCATTGAACGTAACTACTGCGTCACTTCATTGAAATTCTAAATTTAAATCTTGCAAGATAAACTTTCTATTCCAATACGTATCATCTCCCCTTCCCCCAATAATTGTTCATTATGCAAAAATTCTTTATTGAGGTTTAGATCACAGCGATGGGAAGGACCATTCCTTTACCGCTGTTCCCCAACCATGTTCCAAGGTGCCCCAGGACGACGCAGCAAACTCAGAGGGGCTCCTCAGGATAGTTTAAGTTTTCAAGGGAAACAAAACATCCGTCAGACACCAGGAGAAGCATGAACTTGAGTTGGTTCAGTTTCAGAATTCGGTTGTCACATTCCTTTTGATGACGTCATAAACTTGCAGATGTGGATGTTCAGAAATTTCTGTCACGGGAAGCAAGCACCATGTGAAAATCAGCGCGAGAGGAACAGGAGGCAGCAGTGTCTGAGTCCGAGGTTGGAGAAGCACGGCCACACCCCAAAGGTGCTAGCTTCTTAGGACATAGACAACTCTGAAGTTATTCGCGCCGGGTTCCTTAATGAATGGAGGTGTCGGGCAATTCTTTTGGCCCAGGGACACCATGAAGAACTGAAGAGGACCCCGTGTGCCAATAAAATTGGAAACCTCTGCAGTTATATAAAGTCAGGCTCTGCCCAGTCACTTCCCACAAAGAAAAAACAAATGGGTTCAAACAATTAGATATTAAATTAGCATTCTTCAAGATCCAAGTGATTTGTTTCCTTGTGGCTTTGTTTCACAGCTGTGCATGGAACTTAAACCGTTCTTCTAGTGAATAAAGAAATGCTTAATGAAGAAATCATAATTCTTAATTAGTGAAAAAGATAAAAGAAATGTGTGCTTTTATTATTTGCATAAATAAAACTATTCTTATCTGCCATTTGCTCTTTTCTCTGGTAATCAAATGTATTCCATGAGCCCTGTCGGCCATCCTGCCCGTTTTAAATTTGAAAGGTCTATGGCAGCAATAATAGAAAATATCTTTAAACTCATTGCAAACTTTTCAATTAATTTTCAAATTAATCACAGCCATTCTGAGAGTTAGGCGGACCTAGAGGTAATAAAAGCCGAGAATAAGTCTTTATCAATGGGTAGAAATTAAAGGTAATGGGACACTGTTATCTGGAAATGAATACCTTCTTTTTTTTATGATGGCACTTTAAAAAGAAGCTTGCTAATACATTCAGTTGTACAGATATGGAATCTTCCAGGATAATGGTATATAGCTGGCCTGTCTGTACCCCTTTCACTGATGATCTGCAGGGATTACAGGGATTACTAATAAATATCCATTGTTGGTTACCTTACTCAAAATGAGGGATATATGTATCATTATATATATAATATATATATTATATATATTATATATATTATATATATTATTGTATAATTATAATATATGATGATATGATATATATCAATAATATATATATTATATATATACACACATATGTATCTTCCACATTTTATATTTAGAAGAATCCAGACCAACAAGTAATGTGAAGTAGGATAAAAGAAAATGTCTTCACATGGAATTCTTTTGCATTTAATGTCTAGTAATGAGAAATAATTGTGAATGGCCACTTGGACACTGTAGTTCTCTTTTTCTAGTATTAAGGCTTGGCTCAAGTATTCATAGCTTCTTTATACTTCCTTTAAGGGCAAATGGAAACAAACCTAGCTAGGTGTGTTTGGGTTGTTTTCTGACGTAGGCACTAACAACTGTTTATAGTTCTTTGCTTGTTTTTTTTTCCTTTTCTAGCAGCTAAAGAGCAACAACACCCAAAACCTTTCCTGCCATTCCTGATGCGTTTCAGTAAGAATAACAGCAGAAAAATGCAGGAAGATGTAAACCCCAAAGTCATTCATCAGTACTTATATTCGAGGGTCAGATTGGCTGTCTCTGAGATTTTAAAATAACCAGCCAAGTATACAAAAAAACAAAGAGGTAGACAGAATGTGGCTTCATGGGGACAAAGCATCTTCTCTTCTCTTCTCTTCTCTTCTCTTCTCTTCTCTTCTCTTCTCACTCGTGGTTCTGATATCATGTTGACAGAGCTTAACAACACCACTTCAACCCCCCAGCGAGCCGCTTCTCCACACACAGAATGGAACATTGATCTCTGGCACCTACCCTTCCCTTTCTGGTATCCCCTGGATCTCCCCCAACGGGGCAGCCCCAGCCCTGGGGGGCCAAGAAAGACAAGAGGAGAGCCTGGTGTTCTTTTGAGCATAAGCAATTTCACAGACCATCAGCGTCACGCAAGGCCACCCTGATGATGATGGATCAAGACAAAATCAAGACCCCTCCGTAGTCATGTCTGAAAACTGACAAATCACAAAACTGATGGAAACAGCCACCTGTCCAAGCTGATTTGATGACTGCTCTTTCTTTACCAATCACAGTTTGAGCCTTGCTGTAGTCTTCCCTCCTTCTAGATCTTTAAGAATCTTTAAGATACCGAGTTACATCCCGGCAGCAGCCAATCCAGAACCAGACCCTGCCTCCAAAGCCCCGAACACAAGCCCAGATGCTGTAAGTCTGCTTTAACATCATCTAAGTGAACTACCCTGCAATCCTGAGGTGGGGGTTCTTTTGTTAGAGCCAATAAGAGCCAACCACAGATGCGATCCTGATAGGCTTGGTTGGATTCCATTGACATGTCTAGCAACAGGCTTTTTAAAGTTCACCCTTCCTGGGGCACCTGGCTGGCTCAGTTTGTAGATCATGTGACTCTTGATCTTGGGACTGTGAGTTTGAGCCCCACATTTGCGTGTAGATTGCTTAAAAAATAATATTTTTAATTAAAAAAAGTTTACCCTCCCTGAATACCACCTTCTTATAGTACATGGCCCCCATGCTTATCAGGAAATTAATCCCTAACACAGTTAGAATAAGTGGTTTTTTTTTTTCCTTCTTACACAACATGCTTTTTCAATTAGGCAATTCTGCTCCAACATTATTGCCTACTACAGTTCAGAGGCACAAACCAAGGTTTGGAACTAGAGTGTGTGTGCACTGCAGAACAGACTTAGGGAGGAGATATCTTGGCCGAATGTAACTTTGAATAAGCTTTGAACCTTAACAGTTGGCCACCAGGTTCCATGCACTAACTTACCTGTGACCTTGGTCAGGTCACTAAACAATCTGACCTGGGTTTCTCAGTCTACACAATAAACATGGGAAATGCTAGCTAAAGTGCCCTCCCATCCCAAAATATGAAGAAAAGCCATCAAAATGCATATATACAAATTCTGGAAATACTAGGTCACTATTATGATTTTTCACGATGGTATAATTATTTCATAATGTTAACAGTAATTGTTTCTGCTGTCGTTTGGATGGATTTGAATCCAGCATTACTGAAAAGGAAAGAGGCGACCAGATGGTCTTTAAATGCAGGTGTGGCATTTCTTTAATATCTTTTCTTCAGCGTACAGTCATTGCTTGTTTATAGTTGTCTTCTCTGCTAAAGTATAAGTGGTTTGAGGTCAGGACTCAATATGCGTATCCGTAGGACCTAGAACATCTCCTGGTTCATAAAAAGGCCTCTCAAACACTCCTGGAAGGAGACCATGCGTGGGTGCTATTTTCAGAGGATTTGTTACTCATTTTAAAGAATGCCTTCAAACATCTTTCTCACTTGGTGCCTCTTCTAGACTAAATTTCGTTTCGATTCTGTAAGATTTTCCTTAAAGGGAGTCTCTCTGTTCGGTGTTATCTGAAATACATTGAGTTGTCATTCTTTGAAGAACTAAAATGAGGTGACAGACATGGAATCGTATGTGCGAAACATGCTAGCAACATTCCCAGGACCAAGGTCAACAGTGGATATCACTAGATGCCCACCGTGGACTCTGTGTAGCAATCAACCCTCGAGCCTGTACTCACAACTTACATTCTAAAGACAACGTGACAGGTGCTGTGGGACAGGTTCTTGCTTCCAGAAACATGGAGACCAGCACGCAGTCTTTGGAGATGGGTTCTTCTAGAATGCATTTACCCGTGTCATTTTGGTTTTCGGAGAGGTTCGGAAGTTTTCAGCAACAGAATCATTAAAAGCTCTTTTTTAAAGATTCTTTTCACAGAGAACTGTCAGATGATGTCGTTATTTAGTTTATAAGAAAGCCCTCTCCATTCTATAATTTACACACAGTATATTGCTAGGCCATTTTTAATAGTATTTAATATTAAGTTTCCTTTAATATGCATATAGTAAAACTTTCTGAGGGTGAGCAAGACCTTTGTGGCTTTTTCTCAAACACCTAATCTAAACAGGAGGCAGGGGGCACCTGGGTGGCTCAGTCAGTTAAGGGTCGGACTTCGGCTCAGGTCATGATCTCACAGTCCGCGGGTTCGAGCCTCGTGTCGGGCTCTGTGCTGATAGCTCGGAGCCTGGAATCTGTTTTAGATTCTGTGACTCCCTCTCTCTGACCTCCCCCGTTCATGCTCTGTCTCAAAAAAAATAAATAAACGTTAAAAAAATTTTTTAAATAAATAAATAAATGTGAGGCAGAACCCTGATCTCTGCCGATACTGACAGAGTAAAAACTATTGCTCTAACATCCTACAATCATGCCCTCCTCTCATGGGTCTTGGGTGTCAGATCCTTCCTTCTGTTCCCACTGGAGGTGCACAGGTCCAGATTTTTCTAGGAAGCATCACGGACTGTTAATTTTAAAATGGGTACATAGGGGGCGCCTGGGTGGTGCAGTCGGTTAGGCGTCCGACTTCAGCCAGGTCACGATCTCGCGGTCCGTGAGTTCAAGCCCCGCGTCGGGCTCTGGGCTGATGGCTCAGAGCCTGGAGCCTGTTTCCGATTCTGTGTCTCCCTCTCTCTCTGCCCCTCCCCCGTTCATGCTCTGTCTCTCTCTGTCCCAAAAATAAATTTAAAAGTTGAAAAAAAAAATTAAAATAAAATGGGTACATAGTCATAGAATATAAACATTTTCCATAAAGTCATTATGGCTTACACGGAAACGTTTATGGGTACTATTTGTCCTTTGTTCCCTTGGGCTATTACCATCAAAGGCAGCCTGTTAGAATTTCCAGGGCAACTAAACGCCTATGTGTATGAAGTTGATTTTTCCTTGTGGAACCTATTTTATTGAAAATGTCTAGTTGTATTAATAGATAAAAGCGAGTATTCTACATTTTATTGAGACTGAATAGGTATTACCATATAATTGATAATATTATTTGCAGTCTAATGGACTTTTAGGATATTTAAGCCCTTGGTAGAAGCAGAAATTCACTGGTACTTAAAATACGTGAGATTAAAAATGGTAAATAGCAGCATGAACTCTTGCCAATCAATTTACATTATCCACCCATCCCCCCGCCTTGATTCCCAATAAGTTGGACTCCAAGAAAAAACCCTTTGCTTGGCTAAGATTTACTTAAGGCACCCATCACCTGTAATAGTTTGGGAAATGGGCAGTTTTCTCACGATTTTGCTGTTTCCGATTCTCCGCTTCAGCAGCCAGTAGACAACTTGCTAGTCGAAAGTGTCCCTCCTTGTTCTGGAATAATAGATGCCAGTCCCTGAAAGTGAGTCCTAGCCTGGCCAGTCCGCCCTGTGGTCCCCGGGCAGGGCGTGACGGATGAGGCCACAGGAGTCACCAGTTCACGTGAGCAGAGGAGGGGAGAAGGGCCGGCTCTTGCCTTCACACTCTGTGTGCACCTGGCCCTGTCCCCAGTGTGTATCCCCACCCCCCCACTGCCCAGCACCAGCAGCCTCGCCAGGGTCCCCCACACGAGCCACTAAACTCTCTGCTGCTCCATCCGCACCCTATAGAGTCTCAGCTCTGCATCCAGAGGGACCTTTCGTAAACACAGCTCCATCAAAGTATGATTTATATACAATAAATGCACTGTTTTAGGCAGCAGTTTCTGAGTGTTGACAGATGTATACACCCATGTAACCACTGTCAAAACGATTCTCCAAAAACGCGAATCGGACCACAACATGCCAGTGCCTCTGGTCTCTCTTCAGAGCAGAAGCCAGAGACCTGCCAGGACTGAAGAATCCTGTGTGATCTGGGGCCTTACTGCGGCTCTCCACATGGCCCCAGGACCCACGCCACTTCCCTTACTGGCCTTCTCCCCTCTTGTCTGACATGCTAATTAAGCACATTCCTCTTCAGGCTCTTAGCGCTGTTCTCCCTTTCAGGAACATTCCTTCCACCATGCACCACCTTTAGGTCTATGCTCCAAGGTCATCTTCTCCGGGAGGTCTTCCATAGCCACAGAGTTTACAATAACAACCCCTGTACAGCACGTGTGTGTGCATGCGCGCGCACACACACACACACACACACACACACACACACACACTCGTGTTGCCTATGTCTGTTTTATTTTCCCATTACACCTGTATTCGTTTCCTGTGGCTGCTGTAACAAAATACAACAAACGAGGTGGCTTAAAACAACAGGAATTTATTCTCTAACAGTTCAGGAGATCGGAAGTCAAGTGAAGGTGTCAGCAGAGTGGGTTCCTTCCAGAAGCTCTCAAGGAGAAACCGTCCATGCCTCTCTCCCTGCCTCTGGTAGTTGCTGGCCATTCTTGGCATCCCCTGGCTTGTAGCCACATCACTCCAACCTCTGCCTCTGTCTGCACAGCGCTTTCTCCTCCCTGTGTCTCTCTGTGTCCTTTTGTGTGTCTTATGAGGACACGGCCATAGGATTTAGGGCCTGTCCTCGTCCAGGAAGATGAGGATCTCATCTTGGTCCTTAATTATATCCTGTGAAGACCATATTTCAAATAAGGTTACGTTCTGAGGTCCCAAGTGGACATGAATTTTTGAGGGGACACCATTCAACCCGGCACACGCTTAACACTGACAAATAATGCATTTTGCTCTCTTGATAACGAATTGCCAACCACCGTTAGGAAGCCGCTGCCTGCGACAGGAACTTTTGCTGCGTTCAGTACTGAATTTCCAGTGGCTAGAGGCACAGTGGTCACTCCGTGAACATTGGCTGGGGGAGTGAGTGGTTTATAGCCGAATCTGCCAAAGCAGGAAGTCAGGCGGCCTGCAGGGATGCAGTGAGAGGCGAAGGCCGCAGGTTAGAGAGGCGGGTGTTTCAAACAGACAAACGAGCGGGTTGGTAAGTCAGAGTAAATCGCTAGAGGAGTCGACCTCATGACCAGCGATCACAGGGTGGATTCTCAGAGGCATGAGTTGGAGGTGGTGACTCTTAGGATAGTCCAAGCAGCTCCCTCCACCTCCTCGGAGTCTTGCCAGCGGGATGGTCTTTTGTCAGCTTAAAAAGGCCATATGTGCATTTGTTTCCTGCGGCTGTTATAACAAATGGACACAAAGTGGATGACTTTCAATGACACAGATTTACTCTCCTGTAGTTCTGAAGGCCAGAAGTCTGCAGTCAGGTTCACTGGGCTATCATCAACGTGTCAGTACGGCCATGCTGCCCCCAGAAGTTTTAGGAGAAAATCCTTGTACTTGTCTGTTCCAGCTTCTAGAGCTGCATGCCTTACATTTCTTGGCTCATGGCCCCTTCCCTCGTCTTCAAAGACAACACTATAGCATCTTATTTCAGTGGTATGTCTCCTTCTTCTTATATACAAAGTCCATTTTGTCAAATAAGGTAACATTTACAGTTTGGAGGGATACCTTTGGGGACATTATTCAGCCCACCAGAGGGATCCTAACTAGAGACCAGCCATGGATCTTGGGACAAGTATAGAGAGTTCCAGATTCTTCCTGCTTTCCCAGTGCAGGAAGTGGTGGGATTCTGTGCTCTCATTTAACTAACAGGAATGACTCATTTTCTACCCTAATTAGTTTCTCTGCTGCGGGCAGGGCTACTTGTAAGGAAAGGGTCCAATTTGAAACAAGCAAGTACGTCGACCTTACGCTCGTAACATTTGGAACCCCCCTCTTTTTTGTACTTGATGTTTCATTTATCGTATCGTCATAGATGATCTGTCTGTGCGAGTTGCCTCAGTATTTTGTGAAAAAAGAGGCTGTAATTAATAATGCAGATTGAAGATAAGATGAGGATCGTCCCCAGGAGGGAAGAGCTGGCTGGTGGTCCTTGACAGCATTGAGTCCCTGTGAGCTGAACACATCTACAAGGAGCACAGTGGCTGCTCCACCAGAAGACAGGTCAAGAAATCATGGGTCAGTGAGTTAATGCTACTGATGCAGTTTGGGTAATTACATTTTCCCAAAATGTAAAGCTTGGAGAGAGCCATTTCTTTCTACAAATGAAAACAGTTGAACTTGTTTTCTAGACAGTCATAATTCCAATGCTGCTGTTTCTCTGAAAGCAAAGATTTGTTTTCTAAATGTGATAAGCCATGTAGGGCAGCTTCTGGTTTGGGCTACAAAATATCCAGGAATGAGGACCAAGACACGAATGCTTCCATATGTTTCTCATTGGATAAGATCTTGTTCGTCAACAAGAATTAAAATACTTCCGTTTCGTCATAAAAATATCCACCTATCTAACGTTCTTATGACCACCACGTCTGCACCGCCAACCTTATTAACAAGACCACATCAGAAACAAAACAGCTCACCTCATGGCTCTAGATGCCAAAGTTAAAGCCAATGTGCTCTTTAAAACCTTTAGTTAGGGGGTGCCTGGGTGGCTCAGTCGGTTAAGCGGCCAACTTCGGCTCTGTTCTCACTATTCGTGGGTTCAATCCCCGCGTCAAGCTCTGTGCTGACAGCTCGGAGCCTGGAGCCTGCTTCCGATTCTGTGTCTCTCTCTCTCTCTCTCTCTGCCCCTCACCTGCTTGCATTTGGTCTCTCTCTCTGTCTCTCAAAATAAGTAAACATTAAAAAATACAACTTCTGGTTATAGTTCAGAAGTTTAAAGAGGTGGAGATTTTCACGTGTTTTTTTTAATTTTTTTTAACGTTTTATTTATTTTTGAGACAGAGAGAGACAGAGCATGAACGGGGGAGGGGCAGAGAGAGAGGGAGACACAGAATCGGAAGCAGGCTCCAGGCTCCGAGCCATCAGCCCAGAGCCCGACGCGGGGCTCGAACTCACGGACCGCGAGATCGTGACCTGAGCTGAAGTCGGACGCTTAACCGACTGAGCCACCTAGGCGCCCCGATTTTCACGTTTTTAAGTAATGTCCATTTAGCCCTGCCCCACCGGAAACCACTGAGGCTGCAAAGTGGGCAGTGTCCCTCCAACATAAAGAATCAAAGTAAGCAAGGTGTCTCTGACACGAAGCTTTGCTGAAAATCAAATTTTGAGTTCCCAGAGACTCTGGCCCTGAGGCCCGTTACAACGCAGAAGTAAACGTGATAAAATCTTGTGACGGCACATCAACTCTCCGGTTTCTGTGCCAGCATAACATAGTAACGGATTTCAAACTGTTTTGCTATTTAGCTCTGAGCTGAGCGCTTATAATTTTAGCAACTCAGATAGTCCATATAAGAGTGAGAATTTTGTCACAATATTGTTGGTCTATGTGACAAGTTTTAATGGAGAAAAGGTTACATTTGCATATTCTCCAGTTCCATTAACATTTCTAAAATGAAGCCCAGTAACAAATGAGAGTTATGAGTTCGCTCCGGTAGAAAACCGTAGATGGTTCTTATTTCTGAGTCTTTACTCCGTAGTCTAGTTATATACGACAGCTGGCATGTCTCAAGGGTCCACACTGCATGCCAGATCCTGCTCCAAGGGGTTCGTATATATTATTTCTGATCATCCCACCAATACTCCCAGGTAGGAATTGTTATCTCATTGTGAAAGATGGACTCAAAGCAAAGAGCACGCCAGCCAGTGGAAATTCAGCAGGAAACCAGACGCAGACAGAAGGAGCCCAAGGCTGCAGAAAGTGTTCATGGTGGGTGGAGCAGGATTCGAACCAACTCTGACTGCATCCAAAGAACTTTTGCCCACCATGGCACTCTGCCTCTGGAGGGGGTAGGGGGCAAAACAAATCATTTCAAAGTGGCACATTTTCAGGCAGAATTTTTAGTATAAGCTAAAGCAGTGTCTCTCTTTACACTTAACGTTCTTTCGTGTCAGTAGCAGCTCTAATGTCAATAAACCCATCAGTAACAGGTTATTTTTAAAAAATTAAATGGGGGCGCCTGGGTGGCGCAGTCGGTTAAGCGTCCGACTTCAGCCAGGTCACGATCTCGCGGTCCGGGAGTTCGAGCCCCGCATCAGGCTCTGGGCTGATGGCTCAGAGCCTGGAGCCTGTTTCCGATTCTGTGTCTCCCTCTCTCTCTGCCCCTCCCCCGTTCATGCTCTGTCTCTCTCTGTCCCAAAAATAAATAAACGTTGAAAAAAAAATTTTTTTAAAAATTAAATGGCATTATATAAATATTTTAAATATGTGCATATGTCCTTTAGAGCAATCTTAGGGTAACAATCGCTCGTATATATCTATCTATTGCTCCTAATACCTTGCCAACCACTTTCACGTTCATTATCTCATGTGTCATTTCAAAAGCTACCCCATGAAATAGGTGGTATTATTTGCCATATTAGATCCATGGAAACCAAGCCCAGCAAACAGTGAGGGACTTGAAGAGAGAAAGCCAGATGTTCAAGCTTGGAAGGCTTTCCTAGCTACTCTCGTACCAAATCCTGGGTCCATTCTACTAAAATAACCCAGGAGCAAAAGACTTTAAAACATGCTTGCTCAACACAAGTGATCAGACACACTTCATGTTTGGACTGGAGTTTCTCAGCCCTGGCTCTAATGACAGTTCGGGGATGGAGAATTTTTTCTTGTGCACTGTAGGATGTTGACCCGCATTCCTGGCCTCTCCCCACTGGATGCCAGGAACATCTTCCAGTTGTGACAACCAAAAATGTCTTAGGTCATTGCCAAAAGTCTGCTGTGGACAGTGTTTTAAACCTATTTTTTTAATTTTTTAAATATTTATTTGAGAGAGAGAAGAAAGACCGAGCACAAGTCGGGGAGGGGCAGAGAGAGAGGGAGACACAGAATCTGGGCTCCAGGCTTTGAGCTGTAAGCACAGAGCCCGACGCGGGGCTTGAACTCGGGAATGGCAAGATCATGACCTGAGCTAAAGCTGGACGCTTAACTGACTGAACCACCCAGGCTCCCCTAAACATATTTATTTTTGAGACATTGTCTAAAGAAAAAAATCCTTCTTCTAGACGTTATTGCAAGGCAGTGATTACAGCAGCCAACACAGTTATGTGGTTAAATTTATCTATTTGAAAGCAGACAGCCGAGTTTTATTCCGGCTCCACCACTTAAGTTGGTACCATCTGTAAGTCAAATTTCCTCCTCTGTAAAATGAAAATAAACCACAGAAGGCTACTTAAGGATTAAAGAGTTAAGGCGTGTGAACAGGGAACCATGGCAACTGACTTTTAGTGCACTCATGTTGTTTCTTAAGGTTATTTTTCTGGCTGTTCTGTAAACCTAAACAAATCTGAATGTTCTTAGATTTCTTCTCCACAATAGTCACTGCAGACCAGAAACAGCATTTTTGCATTTGTATGAAAGGCCCTTTGTGATCTCATCCCAAACTTGCTTTCTAGCCCTGCCTCTACTATCCGGCCTCCCGGGCAGGCTTCCTCCACACAGCCTGTTTCTTAGGCATTCCTCAGCTAGTCTGAGAATGTACCTTTTCCAAATCCACCAACCCCTCCACAGCCCCGAACCTCTCCCTGTGCTGACCCTTTATTGGTGTGTGTCTTTTCCAGAACATCTTTGTCTTGTGAGCCACTCCTTGTCCTTGAGGATTAAGACCCTTATGCAAGACCATATCATATGCCAAATTCTGGTCCAAATGAGATGGACATTTTACTTCCTCTGGGCCTCCAGTTCTTTCTCTGGAGTCTGTCTCCATGGACAACAAAAAATCCGAGCGATCTAATTTAAGCGAAACCAAACCATTCTGGAGAAAGAGACTTGGATGTAAATCGTTCCCCCCACCCCGAACTTATTGTTGAGGGGGTACACCTTTAGCATCACTCTTGTGAAATTGAGGAAGGCACTTGAAAACACTAGTAGTATCCTCTTAGACAGCACCTGCTGCTGTGGATAAGGCTGGGGAATGCCAGTTAGAATAAAACGGAAGCGAACTGCTCGGACGCACAATCCACTCCAGCATGATTCCTGGAAAGCTGGTTTAGGCTAAGAGACATCAAGTCATTTCAAACACTAATTTACCGTTGTCGTAAGTCTTACCTGGCTTTGTGCTCTCCCTCGCCCCCTTTCACTCTGTCCCAGAGTCCCCCCCCAGGGACCCCACTTTCACATGTTGTCATTGCACCAGAGGAGGATTGGAGCACGGCAGCTGAGGGAATTTCTTCATGCTGTGGGAAAAACCCTTGTCCCCATGAAGCTTACAGCAGAGAAAGGGCGGAGGGATGAATCATCGTAACAAAAACGATGGAGGGGAATTTCAGCCAGTTATAAGTGTGGTGGATGAAATATGGCGGTAGTAAGATGATATGAAGGGTCAGGCTTGTTTGCCTGGAAGCTTCTAGGAGATGCCCTCCAAGACATACAAACTAAGACCTGGTCAAGACAAGAGAGCACCATGCAGAGACCTGAGGGAGGAGCCTCCCCCAAAGTACCAGGATCTTGAGATGGGAACAGAAGAACTGTTTTCAATAGGAAGGAAGCAATTCTGGGAACTTGGTGCAGGAAGCTCAGGAACAGGGAGGAGTCCTGTGTGTGGGAGGTGGCTGTTGTCCTTGGTGCAGTGGGAAGCCACTGGAAGGTTTCGGTGACAGAATTACTGATGCATGGTAAAGACTGCACTGTTTGGCAGTATGGAGAGAGAGAGAGAGAGAGAGAGAGAGAGAGAGAGTGTGTGTGTGTGTGTGTGTGTGTGTGTCTATCTGTCTAGGTGTGTCAGGGGAGGGGGGAGCATTCCAGAATGACCAATTGGCCAGAGAAAAGATGTCAGTAGAACTGACGAAACACTCCCTGCCCAGATACTTCCTTCACTCTTTCCTTCATGCCTTCACTCTCCCAAAGCACATTTATGTAACGTTCATCATGTACCGGGGGTATTGTATGCTCTAGTGAGCAAACATGACCGAAAGAGCTGCGGTCCTGGCCTCAGAGAACTTAACACAGTGTGGAGACGGAGGCAGCGATGGGACGCAGTCCACAACAAAATGGAGGCACTACCGCTAGGCGTTGCATGGATGGACTCACGGAAGGCCTCCCTGAGGGAATCACAGGGAGCCCGGGGTCCTGAGTTTGAGTGAGAAACCGCTGGGCCAGGGCTGTTCCAGAACAGAGGTAGGCGAGAGCACCGTCCTGATGTCTGCCAGTGCAGGGAGCCCAGGGAGGCAGCGGGACGCAAGGCTGGCAAGTCGGGAGATGGCAAGCCAAGCAAAGGCCTCACGAGCCATGGGAATATCCTGGTCTTTATCCCGAAGACAGTGGGAACCACTGAAGGGCTTTAAGCAGGGAAGCGGCCCGATTAGTTTTGTGTTTGTGCCCAGTCCGATGCCTTAGGTAGGAAGAAGGGTGCGTGGGAGGTGACTGGCTTGGTCAGCGGGGTGAAAGGTGAGAATCAGGTCTGGGAAAAGAGTAGTGGGGCAGAGGGGATGTCTGGGATTCCAGAGTTTTCAGGGGAAGCTGAATAGCCTTTTTCCCCCTAGGCTCATGATTCCTTAGAAAGTGCATCTGCTCTGAGTTTGGGCTGTGTGTGTGTACATGTGCGTGTGTATATACATGCATCCACACAAACGAACCCGTGTGTGTGCATGTGTGTAGAGGGTCCCTCAGACTGTTCCCCTAGAGATCTTGTTCCAAAGATGTTACTGATATATGCCATATAGAGCAGTTACCATCCAGTTAATAAAATAGGCTCAAATGAATTCTTTACTAATCACTTTCCAATAGCACAGGCTCACCCGAATTCATCTTAGCCATCCAGTACCTATAGGACACTGCTAATCTTAATGTATAGGGTATTCTGTAGATTTTTATTTCATTTGAACAAAGAACACAATTTTACTTGGCTGCTATTCTGAGCAGAGGGGCTGTGGGTGCTCTCTCGATGTTGCAGAAGTGGTTTAGAATCATGCGAGAGAAGGACATTAAACTTAAAGTAACACAAGCTTCCTGTGTTTTTCATCTGTAATGTCTGCTTTGATCACATAGCCAAAAAAAAAAAGTAATAATTTGTCTGTTACCAGCAATCACTTATGGGTAGTTTGTAGCAGATGTATTACTGTACTATCTTTCCTTTTGAAAATATGTGTGGCTACCTAAAATTTTATGTCAAATTTATTAACTACTTAATGCACACTAAATCGAATGCTTGATCTCGCCAAGAAAAACTAAGCTAATTCAAAAGGAATCCCATTGACGATTGTCTTCAGAGCCGTGAAGGGAGTGCTAACACGTTTCAAGGTTTGCTTGACAGCCTCTATGGGTTGTGATAAAGGAAAGATAAAGAGAACAGGTTAGAATCTACGAGGACGCTTTTAACCTTTGTCTGTTCCTTCTCTGCCCCATTTTTTTGTGACTCCTCTTCTCCAACGACAGCACTGACCCAGCATCAACAGGATGGATGCTCTTGAGCTGTTTCTCTGGGAGTAGAGTGGTTATTGCCAAGCTATCTCGTTTGTCTTTCACCCTATCCTTTGGATAAATAGTACCCTTTTGTGGCACATGGGGTCACCTTTTTATCTGCGGTCTCAGAGGTTGCTTTTTTATTTCTCTGTTAAAAATGGGTTCCCTGCTACAGGAATAGAATCCGTACAATTGGCCCTGTTAGCCCCATGTCCTAGCTGGTTGAGCCGATTGACTTCATAAAACAATATTCATTTGCATGGTACAGTCAGTCTTGTGTTTTAGGGTGGACTTAAATGTCTCAGAGCATGTTTCTTAAATAAACAACCATCTTCTTGGAGTAGCTCAGATGTGAAAAGAAGCATGAAGGAGAAAAATGTACAGTGAAAAAATATATATTAACATTGTATGAATAAACCCAACTCTTGAACTTCCTTTTATAAATTCTTCTTGTTCCTCCACTTTTCCCTCTGGAGAATCGTTTAAAGAAGAGATGATGATAACAGTAACAGTAATAATAGTCAGAAAACAATAAAGAAGGCATCAGGTTCTATCACAACATTTTGGATTTTGGGTTGGACCCCATCCAGTTATATTTTCTCTTGTCTGATAGTTTAGCTAAATGCTGTCCTTGAATCAGACTGTTGAAACAATGTATTAGAAAACCAATGTGACCTTGAGGCGCCTGGGTGGCTCAGTCGGTTGGGCGGCCGACTTCGGCTCAGGTCATGATCTTGCGGTCCGTGGGTTCGAGCCCTACGTCGGGCTCTGTGCTGACTGCTCAGAGCCTGGAGCCTGTTTCGGATTCTGTGTCTCCCTCTCTCTGACCCTCCGCTGTTCATGCTCTGTCTCTCTCTGTCTCAAAAATAAAATAAACATTAAAAAAAAACAACAAAAAAAAGAAAACCAATGTGACCTTATAAATTCTCCATTTAAGCCCAAATTAAAAATGTGTATATTAATAAAATCATATGACACTTTAAGTCATTCTTTTTTCACAATCTTCATAAACATGTAACTTCAGTTGATACATTTAAGGTTTTATATGTATAGGGTGTGTGTGTTCAGCATACGTATGTAAGTGTATACCTACACGCACCTCCAAGCCATCAACTTAAGGACGTCTTTTCAGATTCTTTTAAGTGAATGTGCGTGTATAAAAACCAGACCAGCTATTTGTGAAATAGTTCCATGTAAACTCAAGTACGTTTCATAAATGGGTTAAGCGCGTGTTAACACTGCGGTAGGATTTCTCTCTCATGTTCTCCTGCCTTCTCCTTGTTCAGAGAATTTGGATGGAGAGACCCAGAGCTACCGGAAGTGATCCAGATGTTACAACACCAGTTTCCTTCAGTCCAGTCTAATGCTGCAGCCTACTTACAGCACCTCTGTTTCGGAGACAATAAAATTAAAGCCGAGGTAAGCGCTACTTGGATTCTTAAGCGACTGGTGGTAGACTCGTCAGCACCGAGGTCTATAGAGTAGTGTTGAAAGGGGAAAGGAATAGGAAAAGCAAAGTTATGTTTCCAAAATTTAGATCCATATGTAAGACCGAAATGGCACCTTCTGATTAACTGGCGTGTGTATGCATAGTCTTCTTTTTTAATATTTGGATACTGAGAAGCAGATGACCAAATATACCTTCTAGTATTAACACAGGCAAAATGGTCAAACGCTGGACTTTTCATGTGGTTTGCCTTCCTCTTCCCAATATCATCCCTGGAGTTATCTCTGCCTCTAAATCTTCAAGAAATAAAAAGCATCGTACGTTGTCTCCTCAACTTACAAGATTACTGCAGTCACCTGTGATATCATCTCTCCTTTCTGGAAAACTCACTTACAGGATGAGAACTCTAGGCAATAGATAAGCTTTGTGTTACAATCAAGGATTTTGAGCCATTTACAGAGTGACTAGGGAATATAACACGGGTGGATGTGGTCCAGGAAAAAATATATTGTCTGCACCCATTATGTAAACAATTGTTAACATGCTTGGTGTTCTTGGACTACTTTGTATATACACTGTGCTGCGTGGTATTTCTAGAAAATCACAGTGGTCGGCATAGCTCACTCTGATTTTTTAGACAAGGGACACATAATTGCCATAAGCTGCTGAGTAATCAAATGTTTTAAAACAATTTGATAAGCTATAAAGAGTCATCTCCCTAGCATGGGAGCAGTTCTGGGGATCAGTCAAAATCGGTTTCAGAGTGGAAACAAGAAATTTAGAGATATAATTGCAATTTATTGTAGATTTTGCTTGCTTGCATTAGTATGGTTATAGCCTAATGGCTTTTCATCATTTCTTTCTATCTTCCACTGGGACTTAGAGGACTTAGCAGAAAGGTCACGTGTCTTTGTGGATTGAATAAAGGGCAGTGGTTCTCAGCCAGGTGTGATTTTTGCCTCCCAAGAGATAGTTGACAACATCTGGAGACACTTGTGGTTGTCACAATTGGAGAGGACCGTGGCGGCGCTATCAGCATGTTATGGATAGGGTTAGGGATGCTGCAGAACTTCCTAAAATGCACGTGCACCGGGCAGCAACCACAGCAAAGAGTTATCCAGTCCCAAATGTCAACAGTGGTGTCAACAGTCACATAAAGAAAAATATTGTTCATCCAAGATAAGTTTAAAAATGCCAAAAATACTATTAAAATTATATAAAATGATCTACAAATAAAGCAAAGTTAAATTTGAGTTCTGTCCCCAATGGAAATTCTCTCAATCCTTCTATGCCTTTAATAGAAAACCAAAGAGTCACTCAAAATGAAGGACAGATTTCTGATTAGGGGATTACAGCCCATCATTTTTTTCAAGGTCACCACTTTGAGGGCTTCTTTAAAGGCCAGGGAAGCATTTTATTCCATTGTTCACGTAAGGTTGGATCAGGGGTGTTGTGATGCAAGCCCCCAAAAGCAGGAGTGTGGTTCCGATCTCAGGATTGATGACGCCCTGTGATACACCTGGAAGGTACGGAAACTTGGGTGACTCACCTAACGAGGCTTATTGGGATGGTCGGCATGGCTCCTAAGTGGGACTGAAAACGTCTTGAGAGTAGGAAAGGGGGTTGGCTTGAGTTTTTGTGGTGATTATAGGGTGGAGCCAGTGTGAGGGTTCTCAAGTGTGGACAGGGGCTGGCGTGATTTGAACTTCCTGCTGATGCCGAAAGAGGAGGCATCCAAGCTTTCATATCACCTTGCTCAGATGTGGGCAGAGCAGGAGAGGGAGGCTTGAAAGCAGTCAGAAGCCAGGCACCAAAAGCGGAGTCTGAACCTTTATTATAAAGGGTCGTGTGGTCAGTACAGACAGCATGGCCTGGGGAAGTGTGAAGTCACTGGTCCCACTGGCTCTGTCTACGTGCTCCTTGGACTGGCCAAAGCCTCTCAACGGCAGCGACTGCTGGCAGCTGGCCACAGACTTGGGTGTGGCCCCATCAGACGCACCTCTTGGCCCCGCAGTGGATCCGAGGTGGCACGATGTCGGGGGCATTGGGGGGGGGGGACCGGGACACGCGTTGGCATCCAATAGACACATCCATCTCCCAGTGCTGCTTCCCTGCTCACCAGCTGTGCCTCCTGGAACAAGCCGATTGTCCTTCAGCCCTTAAAATAGAGATGCCGATACCTGTACTGTGGAGTCTTTGTGGGGCTAAGTGACTTAATGTATGCTGGCCGCTTAGTGGTAACATATTCATTCATTCATATTCTTTTTTGGCCAGGAACCGTTAGAACATTCAAGTTACTTTATTTTATCTTTTCGATGTTCATTTTAAGTTATTTTACTCTATTTAAAATACAAGTTATTTTATCGTATGTATATATATATATCTGCATGTGTACGTGTGCTTATTTTCCTAATTTGCCGTGGGTGCCTTTGTCCCCTCTTACTGCCTGGAGATCTTCCAGCAACTGGCTCTCGGAGGAGGGGCTCATCTGGTGGGTGTCAGTGCTCCACTGCACCCCAAAGATTCCAGATGTGGCCAGGACCTCAGGGTAACGTTGGCCGCGTCCCCGGGAGCCTGGGATGGGGAGGAAGTGAAGAGTGGTGTAGGACCGAGGGCACAGTCTGCCACCATGGTGGACAGGGACAGTGCACGTGCCTAAATAAAACCCAAAGTGAGCCATCTGAGTTTCCCTGTCTCGCTCCTCCACTCATGTGGGGAGCACACATATGTACACACGCACGCACGCACACACACACACACGGAACCTCTGGAAGGGATTTTGCACAGTTCTGTTTTGCTCCCTCATCCTAACTCAGGGCCCAAGCCAATAGTAATGGTTCTCCCTTCGTGACGGATGGCTGCCTGTCATGTTCTCATACACAAGTATTGATTTTTGTAATTACCTGTTGTTCAAATATTAATCCTGCAGGCTCTCGCCTTTCCAACGTACTCAGTCCCCCAGTCTTTCTATTGCATTTTATTGAATTGATTTAGCCCTTCAGTCTGCATTTCATTATTAGTATTGACTTTGCTCACACAATGGATAGACCATTGAGCAAAAGGCAGAATTAAATCTCCTATATGGGGAGGGTCATAAATCATGCCTTTCTCATTCCTCATTCCAGTGCTTGGTACAGTTTTCGTGTAATGAAGCCAAGAAACTCAGTGCTGTTCAAAATGATGCCGGATATTATAGGCACAAAGTTGAGAATTTGCTTCCATAAATCAGCAGATGAAAGCCCCGTTTCTAACTTTTCCTCCTGGTCTGATGACCGGTGGATTTGCTGGATTGGTGGCAGCCTCCCAGGAGGGGGTGGCGCCCCAGGGAAGGAGCTGGTGTGGGCAGCTGGCAGCCACCAGGGACCGAGCTGGAGTCTGAGGGCCAGTGGGGGACCCAGCTTAGAGCGTTCAGTTACAGATGAGACAGGAGGGTGCTCCACAAACTGGACCTCAGATCAGAACAGAAGTGGTTGAGGAACAACTAAAGAGACCTGGGAAGGAAAAAGGGTAAGAATAGATAGGGTCTGGGCTGTTGCCACAAACACACTGAGTTTGCACAGCTCGTTTTCACAGACTGATGAACATTTGATACGTCGCTGCCCTCCTGCTTCAGGGCAGGGGTAGCAGTGGCACCGACGGGTGTCAGTACTATTTGAACTGTGTCTCGTATACGTTGTCTCCTAGACTGTTGGGACTGTCACAGTAAATTGAGCTGTACATAATCTCTGGAGTTGTTTGACGTGAAAACTTGCTCATGTGCGTGTATCACCGGCATCTTTTAGGAGGTACCCGGGTGATAATCTCTTAGTATTTTTCACAAATGCTTCCTTCGTTCTTTCTGGGCGCTCCCCAGTTAAGAATATTAAGATTATCCATCGACTCGGGGATGATACTAGGTGCCTCTCATGGGTTCTAATGATTCGAGTTTCTTTATGTTGCCCCTCCTGCTTTGTCCCCGTTTCTGCCCATGCACACGTTAGGACAGGTAGGCACCCCATACTTGCACGTGGACAACCATGCACCAAAAATGAGCATAATATATATGCTGTAGGGCAGCATTCAAGATAATATGTCTCCTAGAAATTAAAAAAAAATTATTTTCACAGTTTCAAGTGAGAAGGACTCTTCTTAAAATTAAAAAACATTAGCTGTTTTAATTTATGATGAACTAAGGAATTAAATTTAGTGGAAGTGTAAAATTAATAAGTATTGAAGTGTTAAAATAATTTTAAGATGTATTTTCTTCTAAACGTGGGACCATTCCTTTAAACAACATACCTTTTAAACAAAACTGGAACTGTATTAGTAGAGCGTTGTTATTAACTGACCCTGTTCGTTTCTTTGTGATGGAAATGGCCGCTGACCACTGCTAATGAAGATTTTTAGGGTTTTGACCTGGTCACCTCTTTTTAAAAAAATTTTTTTTAATGTTTAGTTATTTTGAGAAAGAGAGACAGAGTGTGAGCAGGGGAGGGGCAGAGAGAGAGAGAGAGAGAGAGAGAGAGAGAGAATCTGAAGCAGGCTCCAGGCTCTGAGCTGTCAGCACAGAGCCCCACATGGGGCTCGAACCCACAAACTGTGAGATCATGACCTGAACTGAAGTCAGATGCTTAACTGACTAAGCCCCCAGGCACCCCTGGTCACCTCTTTTTATATGAGAAATTAGCTTCAGCTATCAAATCTGCACCCCAAGTATTTGAAGAGCTTGCATATTAAACACACATTTCGATAATAAGCCTGATTCCTCTAGGAAAACAGTGCTGATTTTACTTTCCTAATTCCCAACACACCTCTGGGAAGTTGCCTTAGCATCCTGGCTCCAATCAAGTATTTTTTGGTGTTGTTTTTAAAGAAATGGCATTGTCAGTTCTAGTGGGGAAAAAAAGTTTACCAAAGCCTATTTTAGGTTGGTAGAGGAATTGAATATTAATAATATATAGATCCTATTTTTAAGGAACCCACAACCTACCAGACAAACAGCATACAAACCAGGTAATATGGCACCGTGTGTTAAGCACAGTGGTGACACAAAACCCAGCCTGTGGAGTCAGATAAAACTGCCTGCTTCCTAAAGGATTACACTGAATTTTAAATGAGAAGTTGCAAGAAGAATATAGCCTAAGCCATACCCACTTAGAATTAATGGAAGACGGCTTGGATTTGGGGATATCAGTCCTTTGGAGTCTGTGTGTGTGTGTGTGTGTGTGTGTGTGTGTGTGTGTGTGTATGCATGTGTGTGCACACGCATACACATATCCATGTAGTTTCAATGTGTTTGTACCATTTACACTAATCTATTTTTCCAAATTGGCACCATCTTTCTTGAGTGATGATAACATAGAAATTGGTTTCAAAAAAAAGAAAGAAAGAAAGAAATTGGTTTCTGTGTATACCCATACCATCCCCCTCCCCCGTAATTTTTATTTTATTTGGAGTGATTTAGAACATTCCATACGTTAAAAAAAAAATTGACTTGTTCCTGTCTACTACACTTAAAGACCTTCATCATTTCTATTTTATCCTGGTTCTTTCTACCTCATATAGTTCGAGAGGAGGTGCAATCCATCTTTTCAGTTGATTACCTTTGAGCCATTTCTTGTCTTCTTCATCATAAATTGTTCTGCATTTTTAAAGAAAGAGCCTCTATTAGTTGCTCGATGTGAGTCGAGAGTGTACCACTGAGTTACAAACACAGGCTCTGGAGCCAGGCTGCCTGCCCTTGAACGCTGACTCTTCTGCTTTCTAGCTCTGGGATCTTGGGCAAGTTTCTGTACCTCTCTGAGCATCAGACTCCCAGACCATCAAATGGCACGGAGAATCCACATCACTGCAGCGAGGAGGCGCATAGACCGCCAGCCAGCATAAGTGCTTAAGGAATGTGGGTTATTGTTAGTATATGTTGAAAATATAAACTAAGGAAGTCTCTTCCAAACTGTTAAATGTAAAACCAGTCTCCTCGTGTTAGAGACAGAATGGTTTATATATTCTGCTTTACTTGTATTTTTACCATTCACATTTTGAAATCTACTGTTGTCAACTAAAGAAATGGAAAGCACATGTTGTGTGTGGCTGTATGCCAAGCCACTGTTGAAACGAGTGGATTCAACCACGGGGCCTTTAGGAAGTTAGAATCAAAGAACCATTTTCGTGTGGCAACATAAAACAACACAGAAACGGGTCCAAATGCTTCACACACTGATATTGTGTGGAGGTGGAACTCAGGAGTACGTGCATTCGGCAGACATTCCCCGATCAGCTGTAAAGTTCCAGGCTCTGTTCGTGGCCCTGACATCCCAGCAGTGAACACACTAGAGTCAGGTGAGCCACTGGGAGGCAAGAATGAACAAAGATGGAAATCTATGACGTGTGAGATGGTGTCATGAAGAAAACACAGCATGGGAACTAGGGTAAGGGGTGAGGGCATGTGGAGGCAGGGATCACTGCAATCTTACAGAAGGTGATCGGGAAGGTCATCTCTGAGAAGCGGTGCTGGAGCAGTGCCCGAAGGCTGAGAGAAAGAGAGAACCATGGAGTCAGCTCTCTGAGCAGGAGTGTTCCATGCAGAAACCAGATAAGCCCAAGACAGGAGCGTGCTTGTTTGTGTACTTTCTTGTGGCTGCTGTAACAAAGTACCACAAACAGGGTGACTTAAAACAATAGAAGTCCAAGGCCAAGGTGTCGGCAGGGCCAGGCTTCCTCTGAGACTCTGGGTAGAATGAAGAACCCTTGCCTCTTCCAGCTTCTGGTGGTGACCCTCAATCCTTGCAATTCCTCGGCTTCTAGCTACATCCCTACAATCTGTGCCTTTGACATCCCAGGGCCTTCTCTGTTTGTGGATCTGTGTGTTTCTTCCCCTCTCTTATAAGGGTAGCAGTCATATTAGATTAGGGCCCACCCTGATGATCTCATCTTAACTTGATTACATCTGCAAAGACCCTATTTCCCGCTAAGTCACATTAGTTAGGATTAACCTATCTTTTGGCTGGCACAATTCAACTTATAATGAGGAGCAGCCAGAAGTGTGGTTGGAACCTAGAGAGAAGGCTAGAAGATGAGATCAGAGAGGTAACTCAGTCCAGGGCTGCGTTACATAGGTCTGGCAAGCTGAAGGTCTTACCATCCACGAAGAGAAATCCGGGGCCTGCTTTTTGGCAGAGTGGTTGAGAAAGCAGTGCATTTCAAGAAAGAATGCTTGGAGATTTTTGGAATCCACTAAATGGCCACAGGAGAGGGTAGCTGGTGATAGGAAAGATCGGGAGAAGGTGAGTGTATAAATGAGGTGGGTAGGATTGCCCCGGCCCATGTAAAAGGGTGTGCTTGTAAGAGGCAGTCAAAAAAGGAGGAAGGTAACCTCAGGTGGCCTCTTGGAGTGACCACAAAGTGGTTAAGAAAAGTGTGATAAAAACAAAGTGACTTACTAGATCTGAAAGAAGTCTGGGTAGCTTCTGAGAGGACTCTAGTGTCGAGGACAAAGACTTAGAATCTCAGTGAGTGGGAGGGATGGAGGGGGCAGACCATGACCTTCCAGGACAACAGTATGAGAAGTGGCCCGGAGGCAGAAGGGGGAGCGTGAGGAGTGGGTGACTGGGAAGGTAGTAGTGTCCTATGCACGCAGCCGGCAGGAAACAGCTGAGTGACAGGTGGTGGGTCTGCATAAGAAAAAGGGAGAGACAGTGACCCTAACACACGGAGCTCTAAGACCTGTTGCCAGAGTGATCCATGATCTCACTGCATTTAAATACCACCATGGCGGAAAGAGAGAGTACAGAGTGTGATAAGGGCTGGGCGCACTGGTCGGAAGACGAAGATTGGCTCTGGGTCGTGGGGAGGAGTTGGCACCGTGGAGAAGTTCAGGCTTCCCAGGGATTTCAGCTCTTGTGGACACAGGAGAGGTGGTATAGGACCCATGCTGAGCACCGCTGTGCCCGGAAGCTGGGACTGAATGAATGAAGACAGCCCAACATACGTGTTTTTCGTTTTCACGAAGGCTTGGTCTTTCACACATGGCAAGGGATAGAAGAGGGGGAATCGTGAGTTTTTGGACCAGTGCTTCCAGCAGAAAGGCCCATGAGTCACCCTCAGTGGCATAGATGGCAAGTAGACAGTATTGCTAACAGGCTGGGACAGAACTACAGCTAAGAAGGACAGATACGCTCGCACAGACGTTTGCATCCAGCTGGTGGCCACGCCCCCGTGCTGGGGGCGCTGAGTCAGAATCGCGGCCTTTTGGAAAATGTGGGGAGAAACAGAGACAAAGGCATCCAGAGGCACCAAATAGTGGCGGTGCAGTGGCCTTCCATACTTAAGGGCAAATAGGACCTGAGGAAATGGCCAGGATGTCTGGGGCTCGGTGGCACTTTGTCCGTCCCTGCCACATACCTTCCGTCCACGTCCTGTGCTTCTGCCTCTCTGCCCTGCTGGTTCCATCTCTTGCCCCTTTGAGCTCTTCTCACTCCTCCTAAATTTGCGCCTGTCACAGCCCCCATCACCCATCCAGAGGTTTGTCCTGGCCTTGGTGACTTTTTTCCAAGTGCTGAGGAGACCGAGGGCTTCTCTGGCCCAAGGTCTCTCCTCCCCGGTGTCAAGGGATCAGACGTCAGTGTGACAGTTCTGTGTGACTCACCTGATAAGTGCCTTCTGCTGGCCCCAGGGGTCACCGAATAGACACAGCAGCAGGGATGGTCCCCCATTAGGAAGTAAGTCGATCTGTACCAGAATCCAGTTCAAAGAGGGCCCAGTTCTTGACAGGAAACTCCCGCAGTAGACACAAAACTGGTTTGGTGGCCTCTTCCATTAAGAAGTTGAACAAAAGGGGTACCTGGGTGGCTCAGTCAGTTGAGCATCCCACTTTGGCTCAGGTCATGATCTCATGGTTTGTGGGTTCGAGCCCCGCATCGGGCTCTGTGCGGACAGCTCAGAGCCTGGAGCCTGCTTCGGATTCTGTGTGTGTATCTCCCTCTCTTTCTGCCCCTCCCCCCCACACACTCTGTCTCTCTCTGCCTCTCAAAAATAAAGAAAACTAATAAAAAAATTTTTTTTTCAGTTTAACAAGAGACCTGGGAAAGAGAAGCAAAGCAAGTTGGGAAAAGACTGGACATAGGACGGGAACAGCCCATAGTTTGTAGGTGGCAGTGAAAACTGAAGACTCACGTCTCATTTCCAGACTGGCTGTCAGCTTGGCTTCCAAGCTGGTGACTTATCTGGTGCCACCAGAGCACAGGGCGGGAGAGAGCACAGAGGTTCAGTCAGATCTAAGGAGCAAGGACCGTGTTTCCTCTAGTTTAAGGTCCCTTCAAGGAAGGCCAACTATGGCAGGAGAGAAGAGACAGCACGCGGTGAAGGAAGGCATGGGCATCAGAAGTGCAGTGGGGGACAGAGCCACCTGCCACACACGGTCTATAGCTGTGGGCCACACAGACGGAGACCAACGTTCAGAGACAGCCTTGGGCACCTGGGTGGCGCAGTCTGTTAAGTATCCAACTTAGCCTCAGGTCATGATCTCATGGTTCAGTTCGTGAGTTCGAGCCCTGCATCGGGCTCCACGCTGGCAGTACGGAGTCTGCTTGGGATTCCCCTTCTCTCCTCTCTCTCTGCCCCTCCCCCACTCACGCTTTTTCTCTCTCAGAATAAATAAAACTTAAAAAAAAAAAAGATGGCCTTGGGGTCTGCCTTTATGTGAAGAAACCTCTCTTCTCCCCCTCTTCCCCGCCAACAAAAGTGGAAGAACAAGGTGGCAGGAGGAAGGTGGGAAGCTTGCCCACCCCCCGCCCCCTGCGAGGGGAAGCTGGTAACTTGTCCAGTCCTCAGGGAAGGTGGGATATTGGAGGAGGGGGAGGGAGCCAAGACCGAAGTTGTAAGTTGGATAGGCTTCATTCTTTGAAACTGGAATGAGACTATTTTCATAACCAAAAGTGAATGAAAGTTAAGGAATCAGACTGATGTGTTGAAATGTAACCAGCCTACAGTGAGAGTCCTAATTAAAACCACCAGGTACAGAAGGTTCTCTTTTCAAGACAGTGATGAGTCAGAGAGCTGTCTCCAAAGCTGGGTCATGACTCGGGAACAGTGATGCAGCAGGTATTTTTTTTTCTAATCTCTGACAGTTCCTTGCTGCGTTTGCTAAAATTTGCTCTCGGTTATTTTAACTTTGTTTCTTCTTTGGGCCATGCTCTTCTTCTATTTTAATGGGTTGTCTTTGTACCTGCCCACCCGGGGAATGGTTTGTATCCTTCCCAGTAATTAACAAAAGAAACAAATGACCCATCCGAATGTCAGTCGATTCCTGTACGTATCACAGGTAGGAGCCAGGCTCTAACCAGAGGCCTCTCGCCAATGATTTTTCTCTCGGCAAATGTCTGAATGGGATCTCCTGCATCATAATTTAGAAAAGAAGATCTGTAACTAAAGAACCAATCCTTCCTTCAGGGGCACAGACCAGCTTTATGTCCAACATCAACCTCAGCTGACCTTTATGGTAGCGTCCTTTTCTTCACTCCTGGGAGAGGTCGCAGAAGAACCTTGACCTCTGTCCTCCTGCTGACCCTTGGCTCCTGAGGGCTGCCGACTTGCCAACATTGGCTTTGTTTCCTATTGAGCAACCTCTCAACTGTTGAACCAAGGAGGAGGCGTTTTGTTGGCCTGTCATCCTTTTGATCTTTCCCTTCCAGTCTCCAGGTTTTCCTGGCACACAGACTAGAGAGAACGTTTTGTCAGGATGCTGATACAAACGACACGAGACCCCTCCACGCCAGGTCTGTGCACACGTGGCTTATAGCGTGCATTCCTTCTCCCTCCCCAGATTCCATTGCAGTTCGGTGCTTTCCTTTATTTCAGCAACCTCTGTTCTGTTAATCCACTGTAAGTAAATGATCTTGCACGTGCCCTTTTTTGAGCCTCTGACTACTTACTTCTCCAGCTTCACCAAGGCTATTTCTCCATTTCATTCTGAATCTCCTCATCCTGATGGCACTTGCGAATGCGTTAGCGACCTGCTCTCTGCACACTTGGATGCACCATCTTGGAAACCTTTAACATGGCGGGAGTCAGATCCCATGGAGGACGAGAGCCCCCCTGACTTCAACTGTTGCCTCAGTTGACGAGAGTGTATGCAAATTTCTAATCCCCCATATTTCAGCCACTCAAAATCAGATTCTTATTGGAAGAAATGTGTCTTTATACCACCACTGTCCCATAGATGTTTTGTTACGTCTCTTCCCTATTGGGTGCACTTCATCATTACCAATTTTGTTTTAATGTTTCAAGAAAAGCTGTAGGTGATCATTATAAGATGACTATTCTTTCTTGGTAGTTCCAGTGCACTTTTTAACCAAACCTCTAATATAAGTGAAAGAAAAAAAAAAAAACATCTATTTTGTTAAGAGCCCTTCAAAATTCAAATTGCTCTCCTGTATTTACAATCCTTTTTAATTAATTTGCCTCTTGAATAAAAAGTAAAACACTGAGTAGGCATTAGGTCTTTTGTTATTTGTATTTAACTTTATGTATGCAAAGAATTCTGCATTTCCTTCGAATCTATAAGGGCGGCCTTCAGTTTCCAAAGATTGCTTGAAAGAAAGTCTTACAATTGACAAAGTATTTCCCCTGGAAACGTGGTATATAAGAAGACCAGCCTCCCCAGGACGGCTCACAAATGCCTCATTAACCCAAAATATATGAATTATAACAGTGGGTGAATAATACTGTATAATATCCAGTCTCTTTGTATTCGTGGGGGAAGGCAAAAAAAGTGTTCTGAAGGCTAGGAATTCATCTCTGGCATTCTACTGCTTAGCACCCAGTGCTCCCCACACAGTCCCTGTGGATTCTGGGGGGAGAATGGAGACCATCCTTACTGCAAAGCATAAGCGATGGAATCTGCTCTCTGGACCAGGGGCCCAAGGAAGGCAGAGGCAGATGAGAGGGAGCAGGGAGACAATGGCAGAGCCATTTCTGGAAGGGGTGCATAAGCTCTCAGAGACCCTAGTGTGTGGCCAGAATAAAGGGGATCCGAGGATGAAGGACAGAAACTGGAGACTGGAAAATAGAGGTGAGGAGTGGACACTCCTAGCCGCACTACGTGCAAATCCCAGTGACATCCCCCGGACCTGATTGGACTCTCCCTGCCACTTCCTTCCTTTAATTCCACTTCTCCTACTGTCCTTTTCTGTTGCTACCTCCTGTAGCCAGTTTCTCTTTTTTCTGGTCCACAAGGGAAGAAGATCATCTTCCCAGCTGCCCCCTGTTCTTTTGCGTATAATGCAAATACACTTGATCCTGACATTTGACTAGATCCCTCCTACCCTCACCGGCGATAAGCGTACCAGGAATAAAAGGTTTCCCTCATAAACATCACACTTCTAGTTTTCATTCACATCTTGAGGACACAAATAATGTCACGTTGGTAAATGGTAAAATGGTGGCGTGTACATTTGGGCAGAAAGCTTTCCTAAGATTCTCTCATAGATGGAGCTGTCTGGGGACTCCCCAGGGAGCAGCCAGGTGGTGCTGGGGAAGTGGGGTGAGAACTGGGCCCCCTATTTGCAGGCTGAAATAGCCCCACCCTATTCCAAGAGATGTTGAAATCCGATCACTGGGAAAAGCACTCTATCAACAGAGACTCTGAAATTTCATCAAAGTTCTTTCAGTAAAGGGTGTTTTCTGAATTCATGTGACACTGGCTATTTCTTCTTTCTGTTGACGACGATAACCCAGAGTCACCCTGTCCATACCGCACGTACAACTAGTTATTTCCAGTGGTCCCCTAGAAGGTATCTCTGTTCGGCAGCACACCTATCAGCTCTGGCATGGAAGGCACCATTTCTTTCCTCTCTTGCTGCTCCTGACAGAGAAGGTGCCTCGTGCCCATGGAGGCAACGACGGCACCCACAAGCAAGCCACCGTTTTTCCAGTTGCTGCCTCCTGTATCGGCCTGCCAAGCACGCCTGACGCTATCACTGGATTTCACCCAACTCTGTCACTCTTCCCAGGCACCGTTGCCCCTTCTAATGACTACCATCATCCCCTTGCATCAGCCATCACTTTTGTGGCACACGTGATAGATCTTTCAAAGGCTAAAAATGTCAAAAGCAGTGAGAATATCTCTACACCACTCCTGATTGGGGGTTTCTGATTTTTTTCGCATGGCTAAAAAGAAGTACAGTAGAGACCACTTCGTTATTTTACTTACAGCCTCCAGATTTTGTGTGGTCCACATAGGACTCCGAGGGAGACTGATCCAAGAGCTAAACATCACGATCTGTCTAGAATTGTCCCTCTTCCCAACCCTTAAGTCTTTGCTACTGGATCCAGCTGCCTGGTCCTCCCTTCTCTCAGTTCCACCTGCAAACACATATCTGGAATCGAGCCCCTAGGCCTTGTTGGACGTGCCCCAAAAGGTCTAAGGAACAGCAGGTGCAGCACTTAGGCTCAACCCCCTTGCCATGTACTTGAGTTTGCAGAGAAACTCAGCCATACAAAGCAGAAGAATGTGTCTTATCTCCAGCAGGTAGCGATTAAGCTCCCCAGCCTCCCAGATTCTTATGGGGTACACACAGCACTATTAATATCAACCATGCAGGTTAAGTGTCAAAAGTGATATTGATACACAGACTCTTAAGACCGTTTGGGGCAAGCATGGAAACTGAAGGAAAGGAGATGATTCTATAATGCCATCTTGGTGGCCGGATGATCCTTAGTAGGAGACCGCACAACGTTGTATATGTGAAGGAAAAGAACTATTTCAGTGGAACGTGTCCACTATCCCCTTGATTATAGGTGATCTGCAACATTATGTTGTATAAAAATTAGAATCCGAAGGAAAAAGGTTGCTTCCATTGGCTCTTACCAAACAAGCAGGGATATCTGAGGCTTTTAACAAGGAAATAAAATCTGACCTATAAAAAAAATATGAAAACTGAACTTGGCATGCCAGTATCTCCGTTGCAGACAGGTGTGTCAGAGATGTGATGAGTGGACTTACCTCTTGGTAGAATGTTCTCTTTAAAAGAGTAATCTGCCTTCCTTTATTCTCATCTGTCATTATTAGGCATGTCCAGAGGGCCATGGAAGTGGGACTCTAGAGGTTTGGGGGCAAAGGAGCAAGGCAGTTTTTCCAAGGAATATAGGCAAGTGTTCAGGTAAAAAATTATTGCCAGGGATACGGACACAGAGTGAGCCAAAGACTAGTAGTCTCCAGTGAATATTAGTGATATCAGAGTTTAAGTAGAATAAGACTTAATCACAGGTGGTGGCTTGCAGCCAAATCCAAGACCATGTCCCTCTGGCCTGGGTGAAAACTGTGATGTTGGAGACTTACCGCAAGGGTAGAGTTACCTGTATTTTCTCCAACCCCATCATTGCCCCTCGTAAAAGGCAATATCGAGAACCGGAAGCCAACTTGATTGATCTGTGACCATGCCCCGAATCAAATGGGAGAAAATACCTTTATGACTCAAACAATGGATGGTAGCGTGATTTGAGGAGCCCTCTCTAAGAAAGTCGTCATATTTCTTAATGTTATAATAAGTGGAAGGTGCCCAAGAGAAAGTTAAGGCGCTGTAGCCTGACTTTGCATAAAGGGGGCATTTGGATCCTGTGGTTAAACTGGCATAAATAGTCATGAGAAAATGAGGACTCATAAGCTATGGGAAAGCTGGGCAAAAATGGAGCAGGGCAGCCTAAGACAAATTAGATTTGGGAGGTGTTTGTATGGTCATTAATAAAAGAAGGAAACCAAATACAGGTTATATTCGCTTTTTCTTGCCACTGTAACAAATTAGTACAGACTTAGTGGCTTAATACAGCAGAACTGTATTAAGGGAGGTCAGAAATCTGAAATCAGTTTCACTGGACTGAAGTCCAGGTATGAGCAGGGCTATGCTACACAGCCCTGTATGGAGAACCAGTTTCCTTGCTCTCCCAGCTTCTGGAAGCTACCAGTGCTCCTTGGCTGTGTGGCTTCTTCCTCCACCTTTCAAGGTTATTCCAACCTCTGCTTCCATCATTACATCTCTCTCCTCTGACTCTGACCCTCCTGCCTCCATCTTATAAGGACTCTTAGGATTACCTTGGGCCCACCCCGATACTCCAGAATAATCTTCAATCTCAAATTCCTTAATTTAATTACAGCAACCAAGGCCCTTCTGCTCTGTGGGGTCTTTATATGTAATATATTCACAGGTTTCAGGGATTTTCCCATCTTTGTGTGAGGAAAATTATTTAGCCTACCACATAAGTCCTTGTTCACTGATAGATAAACTTAAATGTCTTTCAAGAAAAACAAAATCCGAATAGATGTTCTTCCCTTTTCCACAAAGTTCTAGAAAATTTCTGGTATTTGTGCTTCACTGATCTGCAAAAGACCCTAATGGAGGCTAAGAAAGACATGAAACACAATAATCCTGGGGAAAGATTTGAATTCAACTCTTGTAATGGCAGAAGGAACAGATATGAGTGGAAGGAATTATAGCGTAAAGAGGGGTGAGGAGGACCTAGTGGCCAGGTAGCCCTCTGCAGGAGGGTGGCGGGAGGTCACTCTTGTCACATTCCGAGCAGGAGAATTGGGGACCCATGCTGAGGCCTGTTGGATTGACAGAAGGCTGGGAAACCCTATTTTCTGAGCTTAATCAATGAAATTTTGCCTGGCCATTGTACTAAAGAATTGGAGGTTGTTTGAAGGGAGCATGGAAAGGTAGCTGTTCAAAAACAAAAGGTGACTATTCATACCACTGGCCCAGACATAGCACATGTGCAGACCACAGTGAGTTTAGGCTCCATAACACATGAGAGGAGCAGCTGTGGTAAAATGATGCTGGAAGCCAGTTGTGAGTGTATAAAGTCATGAGAGTCCCTTGGCAGCCAAGAGCCAACATTCTCAAAACTAAACCAAGAAAGATTTCTTGGAGAGGTTCTGGCAATTTCCGCATTAACATGGGGACAACACCTGGCTCACAACACCTCCTTATATGAAAGACTTACTTGACCAAAGCAGTCAACTTTTCTAGATTAGCTTTATAGACTATCAGGATCTAAATAGAATGGCTCTCCCATTCTGTTGGGAGAATACTATTCATACTGTCAATGGCTTTGACAGTATCCAATATAGTTCAAGTTAATAAGGAAGCTCGATAGGCACTAGAGAGTTCAGTGCTGTCATTGATCTGGAAATTTTTTTTCCCAATCCCAGTTTCTAAGGAAAAAAAAAATCTCGATTTGCCTTTACCTGAAAGACCATAGATTCTATTTTAACGGTTCTTGCACAATGATATGTTAATTCCCTCACCAGTAACCAGAATTCCTATGAAGGGACTCAAACTTACTGATGTAAAAGATATTCTAATCTACAGCTTTGATGATTAATGATAATTGGGCTTACAGAAGAACAGGCTGACAAATGGAACTGGCATAACTCATGACAAAGTGAGACTAGCTTGTAAATTCTGCAGATTTGTAACGGAGTAAACTAACAGAAAATTTGAAGAATCAGGGATCTTTCCCAAATGATGAAAAATATTCCCCAGATGCACCCCTAAAATGAATAAGAAATGTAATACTTGTAGAACTCCTTGGTCCTGGAGAAGTCATATATTTGGGGATATTATAAAATGACCCCAAAGAGCAGAAGCTTCTTTAGGTATTCAGTGGATAAGAGTACTGAGTGTAACCGTGAATGCCTAAGGTGTACAAGGTGCTTTCCCCAAACAGTGACAAATACTCAAAGAGGTTGGAACATCATGCCCAAAGCCAGTAGGGGCAACAGGAAAACAGCCTGAAGGCTGACCATGCTGACTGAGTCTCCACCATTAGATATTCACTTTTTGAAATGGCAAGTGGCTTGCTAATAGAGATTGCTTGCATCCCTGAAAGACATTTGAGACCTAGAATCCCTGTTAGACGTTGGAGAACCTCAGAAAACACTGACAACTTAGAGTCTGTTCCAACACTCTGATTAAATGCAGGGTTTTGCTGAAACACTCTTTTTTTTTTTTAATTTTTTTTTTCAACGTTTTATTTATTTTTGGGACAGAGAGAGACAGAGCATGAACGGGGGAGGGGCAGAGAGAGAGGGAGACACAGAATCAGAAACAGGGTCAGGCTCTGAGCCATCAGCCCAGAGCCCGACGCGGGGCTCGAACTCCCGGACCGCGAGATCGTGACCTGGCTGAAGTCGGACGCTTAACCGACTGCGCCACCCAGGCGCCCCAAAACACTCTTAAGTGTGGTTATACCAGAGGCATCCGCCAGATGCATGAACAGGATCCCTCATAACTGAGATTCTCCTGCTTTATCTCCTCTGGTGTTTCACCCTCGGTGGAGGAAATCATGGGACCGACCTGCGATTCCTTGTCAAAGCAAGTCCAGCAGTAACAGGACTTGGAGGCAAGAACACTAAACAGTGGAGAAGGAACACCTTTGGGGGGCTGCCTCCTTCCAATCGCTTTTATAGGAGAGTTAGCTTGAATAGAACAAAAATCAAAACCACAGCGCCAGAGCGTGTCTTCCTAGTTGGCCAGGTTGTATTCTTTTGAATGACCTTTTGAAAAGGTGCCAGTGACAGTGAGTCATTCGTTACTCATTTAGACAGGGTCAACCATCCAGTGTGCAACCCGCCACATTAAGAAGACTTTTTCCTTCGACTAAGTTTGTTGGCTTTATCATACGATTCCATTTCATCTTGACCACTTGGTCTCAAAAGCAAGCGTGCTGATCATACGCTGGGAAAGCGCCAACTCTCATGAAAATCTCCTTTCAACATTTTCAAAGTAAATCGTAATTTCCTTAATTTTCTCATTCAGATTTGCCATTTCCCCACCCCTGCAAAGATGGGCATCTATATTAATAAATACCACACAATTTCTCATATTTTCTTTAAAAGTTTCCAAAGCTGATGTTTTCCCCTTTTTTGCTAAGTCTACAAGATCTAGATTTAATTTTTCTGCTATAAGAGAGGAATCAATAGATGATAATTTGTTTTGCAATTTAGATTTTTTCATT
The DNA here is from genome assembly GCF_016509475.1 of Prionailurus bengalensis. Taxonomy (NCBI): domain Eukaryota; kingdom Metazoa; phylum Chordata; class Mammalia; order Carnivora; family Felidae; genus Prionailurus; species Prionailurus bengalensis. The sequence continues at coordinate 231,929,456 of NC_057343.1, forward strand.
TTAGTGTCCTAAACCCTGAAAAGTGTCAGCAGAATGTGAAGATTTTGAATTACGAATAATCTTCCTTATTGTTCTGACTTTTATCTGTCTCTCTACCATTGAGCCCAAGTTCATCTAATGGAAATTGGATATTCAGCCATGGGCATGAGTACTACATGATTTCGCATGATTTTATATCTTTTTTGCATTAAGGAAAACAAGCCATCTGCATATCTATAATTAGCTAATATATTCAGCATTGGCTCCTATAAACAAGATGCAGGTGTAAGTAGTGCTGAAGCATTTTGTGCCTAGTGTTGGCTTTTACTTGTGGGAAAAATTACTCTCACTTGTGAAATAAAAAGATAAGAGTTAGAAGAAAAACCTTTTTAATTGTGTAAAATGTTTGCTGAACTAGTGGCCTATTTATAGCTGTATGATATTCCAAGATCTCGTCTTAGGTACCAGAAATCTTTGTTCTTAAGTACTAATTTGCTTGGCATATGACATTTGTGCCGACAGGTGGACTGTAAAAATTGGCTTTGTTTCAAAATTGTGAAGTTTAGGGTATAAAATGCGTTCTGTCAAAAAATCACATGGTATGGGGCGCCTGGGTGGTTCAGTCAGTTAAGCATCCGACTTGATCTCGGCTCAGGTCATGATGTCACGGTTCATGGGATCAAGCCCTGCATTGGGCTCTGAGCTGACAGCATGGAGCCTGCTTGGGATTCACTCTTCCTTTTTCTCTTCCCCTCCCCAACTTGTGCTCACTCACGCTCTCACTCTCTCTCTCAAACTAAATAAGTAAACATTAAAATAATAATAACAATAATAATAGTCCATCCCTGCTATGTGCCAGGTACTCCTCTTGGCCCTGGACATTCAGCATTCAGCAAATTAGGCAAGATCTTTGCTCTCACAGTGCTTATATCCCTCTAGGTGGGGGTAGGGCAGAACTCAACAGGTAAGTATATGAAATTTATCAGGTGGTGAATGGGAGCAAAGGAGGAATACCAAGGAGAGGTAGACCAACAGCAGAGAGGGGGGGCGCAGGGTAGATGGGCTACTTTTGATGGTTAATCGGGTTGAGTGGACACCTGAGTGATGGAAAGGAAGCCATTCTGTGGAGTCTGGGAGAACACCTCCAGCCACTCAGGAACTTCCAGAAACCCAGAAGAACAGAAACCAAAAGTAGAGAAGAGAGAATGCCGATGAGTGGAAGCAGAGGGAAGACAGGGACTGGTCACATAGGACCAAAGGCCAAGGTTGAGGATCTTCTGAATGTGATGAGATCATTAGAAGGTTTTGAGCAGGAGTGACGTGGTCTGACTATGTATGTTTTAAAACAATGATTCTACTGTGTGTGCAGAATTTTAAAACAAAACAGTATTCTTCCCTAAGTCCTCGGCCTCAACCAGCCTATTAAAAGCTGAAGTATAACTGTCACCTTCCTTTTGGTCTAGACAAAAATTGTATGCAAAAATACACATAATTCATTTGAAAATTATTAAATAATTAAAATTGCAAACCAAAATAATTAAAATTAAAAGCATGCATGTATTCAGTACTCTTTTAAATGCATTATTAGAAAATGATAACACAAAAAATACAGAAACTTGATTTTTTTTTTAAATCTAGGATTTCATATGTTGAAGATTTTTTTTAAAAGAGTTTAAGTAAGGGGGGCCTGTGTGGTTCAGTCAGTTGGGCCTCCAGATTTCGCTCAGGTCATGATCTCGCAGTTCTTGGGTTCTAGCCCTGCATCCAGCTCTGTGCTAACAGTTTGGAGCCTGAAACTGGATTGGGATTCTGTGTCTCCCTTTTCTCTGCCCCTCCCCCACTCTCTCTCTCTCTCTTTCTCTCTCTCTCTCTCTCTCTCTCTCTCTCTCTCTCTCTCTCTCTCTCTCAAAAATAAATAAACGTAAAAAACTTAAATAAAAAGAGTTTAAGTAAAAAATTCTGCTGAGAGCTGAAGCCTGAGATAGAGTAAAGCTGGAGTATTTTATTATTTATAATTGGGGTTCCGGCCATTGAATCTGGTGCACTCCAGGACTAAAGATCCTTCAACAGGAATGATTAAGTTAAAGAAATAACAATCACCTCAGTCCCTGTGGCTATTTATATTGGAAGGTGGACAGTCAGCAGGGTAGGTTCTTGGAGCCCACAACTCTCGGTGAATTATAAGAAAAAGCCATTTGTTGCTAAAAAATTTAAATTGGAAGGAAATAATTGAAAGAACTGAATGCATCACAGTCTTGTGGGAGAAGGAAGAAGAGACGTTTCGAATTGCTCTCTTTTAGGTATATACATTTGCAGCAGACGTGCTTATTCATACATGCATATTATTATACATACATTCATTATATATTGTACAGTATGTCAAATATTATAACACCTGTATATAAAATAATAGACATGTGTGATTTAGTACTACCCACTTCCTAAAATCACCAGGAGAGGACTTCTGAGATAACCACCCACGTGATGCCTAGAATAAAGTCTCCTCCGTTAAGGATGACACATAGGTTTAGGATGTACTGCATTGCCCTTGAGGGGATTTCTTAGAACGTAATTTTTTTTTTAATGCAAAAGCTCACAGATGCACCAAACAAGTGTATTTTCTTATTATACCAAGATCCAAGTGTCATATAGATGTTCTGCTTGGGCTGATGGACAAAATGAAGGGCGAATAACATTGAATCAGCTGAGCAACATCATTGAATAACTCCTCTTTCACGATGCCGTGTAGCAGACGGTTTTCCCTGGTAACAGCTTTCTTTGTGTTCCGTAGAAACGTGTGAGAAAATAAGGTTGACATGTTCCAGTGTGTGGATTCTCAAAAGAACTGGTCACAATGGATGCATCTGACAGACGTCTGGCAGGGGTGGGGGGGGGGGAGCTCCAGGGAGCTGAGTGGTGGAACTTATGTTTTTTCTCTTTTGCTCAGCTTGTGGGATCCCCTGCAGCCTCCACCCACTGATTCTGTGGGGAGAGCTAAATGGAGAATCTTAAGAAGGACTCTACCAGTCACCTTGCTGGGGCTCAGTCAGAGCACAGAGCAGCAGGAATAAGCAAAGCAAAGTAAATCTAAGCAAATGGCTGAGAGTTGTAGAAAAATTCATATGCATGTTGAACTACTTACAAATTCCCCAATGCCAGGAAAACGGTTGAGGATGTTTCGTATCGAAGATACCCTTCTACACTACCCACAGTGTCTTCCTTTGTACAGTCTCTCTGATTGATTCTCTTGCCCCGTTGCCGCAACTCCCCGCGTCATTCTTCTGCTCGGGAACTATGAGTGGATCCTCATGTCCTGTCCCCTCAAATATTTCCTTGTTATGTGGTTTTCTGGTCTCATCTTGGCATCCCACAGCACTCCCTGGGCCCCGCCTCCAGGAGACGTTCTGTGCAGGTGGACACCCTTCTCCGCATGCCTCCTGTCTTCTCCAGCCCCCCATGCCCATCCGTCTTCAGAGCCCTCCTCCACGCGGGCTGCAGGAATTGCAGACTGTTGGCCACAGAAGCTTTCTGCAAACTCTCCCTTAGATTCTGTGCTTTTTCTTTAAACTCCCATACATTTTATATTCTACTCCATAAGGTATCTAAGACCAATGATGATAATAATAATAATAATAATAATAACAATAACAATAATAATAATGCCCCCAGCCACACACCATCAGTCCTTCAGTCTTTGGGTAAATTTAAGGGCAAAGGAGATACCTCGCTATCTAATGAACTGATGACTACGCTTTTACCCCAACCCTCCCATACATGTGCCCTACTTTAAAAAGTACAGACCTACTGCATCCCAAACATTTAAGGGTTTAATCCTGTTCAAATTGTATGGCTCACTAGTTTTCAAACTTCTTTTTTCAAAGTCTTTTTATTTTATTCTCTCTCTTGAGAGAGAGCACCCATGCACATGAGCGGGGAAGGGTCAGAGAGGGAGGCCAGAGGATCGGAGGTGGGCTCTGTGCTGACAGCAGAAAGCCCGATGCAGGGCTCAAACCCACCAGCCTTGAGATCATGACCTGAGCCAAAGTCAGATGCCCAACTGGGCCCTTCAGGGCGCACCTCCCCCGCCCCCCCCGCCCAGTTTTCAACCTTCTTAAAATCAGTTCAACTCTTCTGCCTTCCAGAACTCACTAACCCACTCCACTTCCCAAGGAGGCTGGTTTCATGAACTTCCTGTGGGCTCCTCAGCACCTTGTATGTTCCTGTGAGTTTCTCCTTTATTAGTCCACGAGATCCTCAAGGGACATACAACAGTGCGTATTACTAAATATCAGTTGAGCCGAACAAGACAGAAATTCCTTCCCCAACCAGTTTTGAGGCCAGTAAATATTGGCCGTTACTACCACCAAAGAGTGGATGAGCAGGTAGATCTTCGGAACATATAGGTGACTTGATATCCTAGAACAGAAAAGACATATGCGTGACGAGAAAAGTCTTAAGCGAATTTTATATTCTGTACAATTTTATAGGTATAATAGAATAAGTCTTACTTGACACAGTTTATTTTTTTAACATATATCATTGTTTATTTTCAGTCTCATTTATTTATTTATTTATTTATTCATTTATTTATTTAATATGAAATTTATTGTCAAATTGGTTTCCATACAACACCCAGTGCTCATCCCAACAGGTGCCTTCCTCAATCCCCATCACCCACCCTCCCCTCCCTCCCACCTCCCATCAACCCTCAGTTTGTTCTCAGTTTTTCAGAGTCTCTTATGTTTTGGCTCCCTCCCTCTCTTTTTTTTTTTCTTCCTTCCCCTCCCCCATGGTCTTCTGTTAAGTTTCTTAGGATCCACATAAGAGTGAAAACATATGGTATCTGTCTTTCTCTGGATGACTTATTTCACTTAGCATCACACTCTCCAGTTCCATCCACGTTGCTGCAAAAGGCCATATTTCATTGCCTTTCTCATTGCCACGTAGTATTCCATTGTGTGTATAAACCACAATTTCTTTATCCATTCATCAGTTGATGGACATTTAGGCTCTTTCCATAATTTGGCTATTGTTGAGAGTGCTGCTATAAACATTGGGGTACAAGTGCCCCTACGCATCAGCACTCCTGTATCCTTGGGTAAATTCCTAGCAGTGCTATTGCTGGGTCACAGTGTGGAGGTTCCTCAAAAAAATTACTTGATACAGTTTAAATTGTCAAAAATTTAAATGTTTAACTTAAAAATAAAATAAATGCATAGGAGAGTTTTCTCTACACATCTATCGTAACTCCTTTGCAGGGAATATATTACATTTATTTTAGTGCTCATTATTTGTTATAACCATGGGCTATCTAAGGTACAAAATAATTTTTCTATTGTGTCTATGTATTTAGCATAATTTTATATTTTAGAAACCTATTATTTTCTGTTTGCAGTAACAAAAGAACAGCAATTTTTTAAAATGTGTGCTTTTATCATGCCAGTGAAACAAATTTAAACGAGGGGCTGTGTCTCTCATCAATGCTTTGCCATCTGTCAGTCAACCAAAATCTACTGTGTGCTGATTACCCACATACCTGTTTATTATAATTAAAGGCCAAAAATCTTAGTAGGTCATGATGCTTTCAGTGATATTTTTTGCTCTACCTGCAAAACTTGATCTAGAATTTGACCATTTCTTAGCCCTTGGGTTCTCATTACTCCTATCCAAAGCTACCGTGTTTCTTGAATCCGGACCATCTCAGTGACCCCTACCTGGTGTCCCTGCTTCTGCCTTTGGGACAGTGCGCTCTCTACGTGTCACATACAGGTGTTTTCAGTCACACTCTCAGTCGCATGTTCCTCAAGGTCAACCCAATGCTCTTACAGCAGCTAACGCCTCCCTGACCTAACCCTGCCCTGCCTGGCAATCACTCTCATCTCCTCTCTCGCCTTCACTGTACTCCGGCCACCCTGGTCTCCTTGCTCTTGCTTGGCACCTGCTGTCACCGTCTCATGGCCTTTGGTCCCTGCTCGAGTGTCGCCTGACCACAGTACTCAGACTGCACACTCCCATCTTTTTCTCCTGCTATTTCTTCTTTATGATCCTTATCCCTGGAGAGGATCCCAGTTTTTGAGGGGCCTAAACCTTACACATGTTGGTGGATCATCTTTAAGGATCCAGATTATTACTAGAAAATTGCTACATCCTCCTTCAAATAAAGCTATCTCTGTTCTTCACTATTGAAATGGTCCCATTTGCTGGTTTCTTTACTCAACTTCCAATTCTCGTACAGGTATGTGAGCTCCTTTGAGGGAGGGGCTTCGTTCAACTCGTCCACCCCCGGCCCCAACTCCTGACAGTCCACTCCATAAATGTTCTTTAATGAGGGACTGTCTAATCACTACAACAGTGAAAGTTTGGGGGGTAATTTTTGTGGGCTTCTTCTAGTCACATTCTAAGATATTTTCATAATTTAGCCAAGTTCCAAATAGCCAAGTTGAATCTCTGCCTTGCGGGGTTTGTGTTTTCAGAATTTATATGTGCTCATCTAAAATACTCTTTGACATGCTGAACACTGTGTGAACGTAGCGTTGTGGTTCACGAAATTATGTTGATTGAGTTCAGTTTGGAGCACAGTAAGGGAGATTTTTATTTCAGGCATCCTTTGTGATTCCCGCTACTTTGTGAGGTTGTATTCCATATCTACAAGGGCAAGCACAAACATCATGCCAGATAATAGAAGCCATTAGACTTATCTGGAACATGGTGAGTGTGCCTGAGTGGGGTCTTCAGGAAAGGAATTTGTGGAATCGCTTGAAATTCTTTCTTGTTAAAAAAAAAAAGAAAAGTAAGGGCCTTTCCTGGGGGCTCTTAGAAAGGAATGTGGAGGCCCGCCTTTTGCACACACCAGTTGTCAGAACCGAGTTGAGTTTGTGCAGAATGTCAGCGTCGGCTTCCAGATGGACAGTTCTGAGGCCCCTTTGACCTCCGCACTGGCTTCCTTGGTGGGCAGCAAGATTTTCAATACAGGATCCTGATGTCCATCCGCTTCGACTGACTGCGTTTCATTCTGAGACAGGGAAATGGCTAGAGAAGTTCAGTGTTCGTGATCAGTTAGCAAAAAAAGGGATGGAAAGGGCCAAGGACTGTGGTAATGTAATGTTTGTGGTGTCTTGTGATTTTTTAAAGTGTCCTGTAAAATGCGTCACTGTGTGCAATCATGATTCCCATTCAGACTAAAATAAAGGTCTTTTCCCCCTCTTTCTTTTATCTCTTTAAATAACAGGATCATGAGCGTGATGAGGAGTCAGAATGTTGAATTGCTACAAAATAGGTCATTTCAGAGATTTTCATGAGAAATGGTTTTCTTTAACCAGAGTTATGGACAGGAACCGATTACCAGTCCATAACTGAGACAATATCAGCGACTTCTCTAGAATTGAGGATAGCCAAAAAATGGAAAAATGTTCAGAATCACCCTTCGGAAATGTTCATTTTGTTATAGGGATAGGCGGTTGCCTCAGTGATGGTCCTCAGTACCTGCTGAGGACACATTGAACAGGATGGGAGCTGGGTTTGGAAATCTGTACAGGGGACAAAGATTCTCGAAATGTGTGGAGGCTTTACAATGGGAAGCATGAGGGAATTCAAGTAACAGTGACAATGTATTTGTAGACTTCTTTATATTTTCCATATGATTTTCAAAAACCAAATAGTTTCCTGCTAGACACAGGTGGAATCAAAACCAAAACCACTGCACGCCCTGTACCACGGCAGGGGAGTAGCACTCGGGAAATCTACATGCGCCTAGAACCTTCTCAGTCATTTCTCTTGCTACTGGTTGGATCTTTTGTTACTGGTTGCATCGTTTTTTTAATCTGGTCATTAGAAATTGATCTGTTAAATCAAAAGATGGTCTTTCTCTCCTTTTGCTTAATAATTCTCTCTGTATTTCAGAAAAATACCTTCTTTTTCCCAGTGACTAGTGTCACCTCATAATTATTTTTAAATGCCTTTTTTTGGTCAGTTAATTTACCATAACAAGACAAACCATTGCACTTCTCTTCTTTTTCAAATATAGATTAATTCCTGTACTCACCTTGAAAATGTACCTAGCAAGATATGTCATATGTATGGTAATGATGCAGCACCCTGTGGTATTTTTTTAAATGACTACAGAATAGAGTTTCAGAGTAAATACATTTCTTTTTAAATCTCATTAGTTATACACCAGGTTGGATTAATGATCTGGTAGATAATAAACAGTCTGCACACTAAATAAAATTTATGAAGCTATCACTCTGAATTGTATACCTTTCACTGATTCTATCATATGTTATGTCATTATATTATTAAGTTAATTCATATATTGACCAGGTAATAAGTCCATTAAGAATATCCTTTAACAAGGCAATACAGTGGGTGGTTCCTTGACAGATTAATATTTGTTGAACTCTTTGTTAAATAATTCACACTTGAAGTTTCATTTACTCCTGAACACAACCCCATGAGACAGGTTCACATTTTGTTCACGTTTTACAGACATTTAAGGAACTTGCCTCAGGGGACACAGGTGGAAGAGAAGTAGAATGATTTGAACCTTATTGCTTCCGCCTCAAAGCCAGCACCCCCTCCAAACACTGCAATACACTTGCTCCCTAAAACATAACTGAAAAAGAAACATAATCCGTCTTGGTTCAGCTACTGAATGGAGAAACTAGATCATTTTGCACGACTGCAGAGATGTATTTTCTCTCAAAATTCTCAAAAATAATTTCCACCATAACACTAAAAAAGATTTTAGCCTTTATCAGTTGTACTTCTGTCTTGCTCAGAATCAACTACACATACACACATCAGTTCAACTCTGTGGAAACATTGATCGGTTACCTGACTTTGCTGTCCAGGTTAGGGGTGGAATTCGGTGAGGTAAAATATGTATTTTACAAACTGATAACTTGGCAGTTCCTATATTAAAATTGAAAAGTGAATTTCAGGTGCCTCTGGTTAAGCTTCTGGTTTTAGATCCACAAACTTTGTATCTTCCAGTAGCTTTTTTTATTTTTTACTTTTTTTTTTTTACTTTAGGGAGAGAGAGCCAGTGAGTGAGAGTGAAGGAGAGGGGGCGGGAGGGAGGAAGGGAGGAATGGAAAGAGAAAGAGAGAGAGAGGAAGAGAATGAATGAATCCCAAGCAGTCTCCATACTCAGGGCAGAGCCCGACATTGGGCTTGATTCCAGGACCCTTGGACCATTACCTGAGCCAAAATCAAGAGTCAAACGCTCAACCAACTGGGCCACCCAGGTGCCCCTCTTCCAGTAGCTTTTTAAGCAGACAAAATTATTTAATTTTTAAACATTAATAGGGAATATAAAACAACTATATCCATTTTTATTGTTTAAACGAACACCACTGAAAAATAACAGTTAATTAAAAATTTACTAAAATCACCAAGCCAGAGGTTCCTCTTTGTAGTCAGCTTTTGGTAAACCATTTCTCAGACGTGGTGAGTTGATTGCTTATAAATATCTGAAGTGAGAGGACGTACTATATGTTATAATTCTGCAGTCCATTATTTAAATTTACTTTGCGTTTCAGGTCCAGCTTAGTTTCTCTTAGAACTAAACCAGAAGCCCAAAGATATATCTACTTTGCTTAAAACCAAGCAGATCCTTGAGAGGTATGGAAATGTCTACCCAGGTCCTCAGCTGTTTGAGGATCTTACCACCAATAGGTTAAAAAAAAAAGGCTACTTACTCCAACCTCTTCCTCCTTCTCCCAGCTAATTCCAAATTCCTTCCATTTCATTTGCAGGGTGGGTGAGCAATCTCTTATTGCCAAGAACAACTATAACCCATCCTTGAGGGTCTTGCTATCCTCAAAGCAACTTTTCATAGTATTTCTCTAAATGAAGATAGGAACCCCCAAGAGGAATTCTATTCTCTGTTAAAGTACCATTTAACCCACTATACATCATCATCATTATCATTCTACAAAAACTGTCCTGAGCTTGCAAACACTGCTGTAATTGGATATGTTCTAAATTATTCATTGATGTTGATGTCATTTTAATGATAATAGCTGATTCCTTGGTAAATATAGTTTATTCTCAATAAATGCAGAGAATATCAAGAGTAACAAATTCATTAAGTGGCAAGGCCCCATTTTTTTTACAATGGGTGATATCGCGTTACCTGCATTTTTCTTTTCTTTAATTTAATTGCTCATCCATTTGCTTCCTGATTTAAAAGGCTTATATATAGTCTGCCTTGTAATGAGAGGACAAGGGGGAAAACCATTGCATCCTACTCTTTATGATTTTTAGATACTTTTAGTTCTAGAGTTTAAATTGTAAAAACACTTTAAAACAGTGGGTTATTGCATGGCAGAGGTGTGGAGGCTGTCTTCACCCTCCCTGATACACACTGGGTGAGCTTCACTGATTCTGTGCAAACACATCCCAACTTTCATCCTCAAGAGACTGTCTGTGTCAGGCTGAAGAATGCCCGCTCTCTAAACAACCTGAAAGGACAGGCAGAGGGCATAGTTTTGCTTTGTTTGATGAGGTGATCTTTTTATTTCTCCTGCTGTGGGGTTCATCGGCATCCATCTTCCTTACTTCTTGTAGACTGATCTCTCAGTCTAGATCCCTGAAGTTTACAGCAAAGCATAAAAATAAATAAGAGCTATTATCATAGGAACAATTGACCAATGTGGACCATCTAGCAGAGAATCATTTAAGAAACGAATTTAAGATTGTCTACTCAGGTTATGTATCAAAAGGCCTTTCCGGTCATTCTTTGAATCTATTAAGTTCAGGAAAGTAGCAGATAGGAAATTTATTCCAGGTCTAACTCAAGCTATTGCTTTCCCTTTATGTATTTCAACATTGTTGGCTTTTATTCAGTTATTTGTATTAATGTAAGTAAATCTGAATCACGGGTCAGCCTTGCAAGAGAAGGAAACACAATGAAATACCACCACAGTCTATTAGAATGGCCAAAAGCCAAGAAACTGACGATACCAAATGCTGACAAGGATGTGGAACAAGAATTCTCATTCGTTTCTAGTAGGATGCAAAATGGTACGGCCACTTTGGAAGACAGTTTATCAGTTTCTTACAAAACTAAACATACTCCTAGTAGATGACCCAGCAATTTTGCTCCTTGGTGTTCACCCAAAGGATTTGAAAAGTTATGTCTACACAATAACATGCAAACGATTGTGTATATCAGCTTCGTTCATAATTGCCAACACTTGGAAGCAACCATGATGTCCTTTAGCAGGTGAGTGGATATATAAAGTGTGGTACATCCACACAATGGGGTATTATTCAACACTAAAAAGAAAGGAGCTGTCAAGCCATGAAAAGACATGAGAACAATCTTAAATGTGTATTACTGGCTGTAAGAAGCCAATCTGTAAAGGCCAGATACCAAACGATACTAAAGCTGTGATATTTTAGAAAAGGCCAAACCATGGAGAAAATTAAAAAACAATCAGTGGTTTCGGGGGTTAGGGGAAGGAAGGAAGGAATTGGTGGAGCACAGAGCACTTTATGGCAGTGAAATCATTCTGGATGATACTGTAATGGTGGTTACATGTCATTATACATTTGTCAAGACCCACAGAATGTACAGCGCCTACAACACCGAGAGGGAACTGTAATATAAACCATTGGCTTCAGGTGATTGTGATGTGTCAGTGTAGGGTCATCATTGCTACTCAGTAAGTTTTACAATGGGGAAGCCTGTGTATGTGTGGGGGCAGGTGGCACATGGGAACTCTCTGTACTTACTGCTCAGTTTTACTCTGAGTGCAAAACTGCTCTAAAAATAATGTCTATTCTATATTAGCAAAAATAAGAGGGAGAAGGAAGCTACCATGTGACGACCTAGCGCACGATTCTTCCATTCATCTGATAAATAGTTCCTAACTTCCTTCCATGTGGCAGATGTTCTTCTTGTGCATTTTATTTTATTCTATTTTACATATATCAGATACGTATGATATGGTATGACATTTTATGAGCCCTATTTTAGTAAATATTAAATGTAGACTTTGGAAGAATTCTCCATGAGGATGATGGAGTGAGAAAGGGGAGACAGTGAACTGGCCTGGAATGACAGTGGGGAGGGGGGGCCCAGAACAAAGGCCTCTGCCTGCTGGGTGTGGAGTGCCCAGTGGGAGCATACATGGAAAAGAGATTGCTGGCCATTTAGTGGGAGAGGAAATACAAGTGTCATTTCGAAGAAGAGAGTTCCCCCGACTGTTTTTTCAAAGGGAACTTGTACTTTATTAGTGTTTAACATAGGTTTATCTGGAGTCTTACAAGAATTTAAGGTTGGGTACAAGCAGAAACAAGAAGAATCGGGTGCCAGGAGAAGTTGATGGGAGGCAGGATACAGGGGAAAGACAAAGCAGGGGGGAAGTGTAGAGAACAGCACCCGGACCCATCCACAGCAATCCACAGCACCCAGAAGTCCTGCCATGGGTAGAGACCCTTCAAGAGAACTCAAAGTCCACCTCTCGCTTCCTTCCTGGTCCTTTTGGGATGTGGGAGACAACAGGAGGAGGCAGAACCAAGGGCCTGACCATCACATTTCATGTGTGTGAACTCAGTTCTGACTAAGGTTTGACTTCAGGATTCCATAATTCTTAGATAAAATTCAACACAAGAAAACAAGAGCTTTTTATGTGTACCATCTGGTGACCGCCCTCCCCCGGCCCCCCGCCAAAAAAAAAAAAAAATAAGAGCAAAAGAAAAAGCTTATCATCTCATTTGTGTTTCTCTAAGTAGATGAAAATAAAACTTAAGACTTCATTATAAATTTAGAACTACGGCATTAATTAGGGCCACACCGAAAGCATTGTGTTCGCATGGAACCATTAAGCATTGATATTGCATTTGTTTTGAATTATTTTTCCTTTTTAATGCTTTGGAATAATATTTGAATAGCTTAATTCACTAAGTTGTATGAATGGGAAATATGTTAAAAATTAAATACTAATTATACAATATAGCTAAAATATAGAGATAGATAGATTTGCTACACCAACTGCTTTTAATTATAACCAGTCAATTGTAGAAATGGCTTTATTAACTCTTTTTTAATGGTTTCATCATTATTAAGATTATTAAGATCATTAAACCCAAATAATTTTAAAGTAAAGCACACACATGCAAATAAACACACATACAGAAAACAAGACTTCTAGCTTAAACTTTTGTACAAATGGAATATCCTTTGTGAAATATTATGATACAGTGGGTGTGGCTGTCACCCAGATGCATGTACGGGACATGGTCACAGTGATTACAAACTTTATCTCTCTTGAGTGGGCACCAAGCAAGCACTGGTAAAACCGTACACCAGGGGAAAGTTGTTTGCTGCTTCCTTCTCGAGTTTTTAGTGGACCCACTGACATGCTTGGCCACTTTCCCTGGGTTCTGCCTACTACCATCAGCTGTGCAGGAACGTCACAGAAGCTAATGCCCTCCCTAACAGCCCCGTCCCATGTCCTTCCCTCTTCGGTCCCTGGTCCTGCTCTGCCGAGACATGACATATGTGAAACACCATATTCGTTTCCCAGATTAGGGACTTTGAGGCCAGGAGTTCTGGGGGAATTTCGTTTTGTTGGTGGATGAAAGTAAGTCCTACAGCATATTCGGATTCATCTGATGGCCCACTTCCTGTGAATGATGCATACCCTCATTTCATCTCTAAGCTGGTATAATGAGCTGCGGTAGCCACTGGAGACATTTGTACACAGAAAGCGTTTTGTTTATTCGCCCCCCCCCCTTAAATGGAGGGATAGTACTCCGTTTCGAAAAGTCAAGTTCCAACAAATCTGAGAAACACTGCTGTCACAGGTAATAGTGTCTCCCTCCTCATTCACTCGACAGATATTTGTTGAACATCTGCTATGTGCCTGGCACTGCACTTGGGGTAGGGTAAGAGATCCCTCAGTGAACAAAAACAGACTTGCCCTGGGGCACCTGGGTGGCTCAGTTGGTTAAGTGTCCAGCTCTTGATCTCAGCTCAGGTCATGATCTCGCAGATAATGAGATCGAGTCCCACATCAGGGTCTGCGCTGGCAGCATGGAACCTGATTGGGATTCTCTCTCTTCCTCTCTGTCTGTCCCTCCCTCTCCCTCTCTCTCTCTCTCTCTCTCTCTCTCTCTCTCTCTCTCTCTTTCTCTCAAAACAAATAAATCAATATTGGGGTGCTTGGGTGGCTCAGTCGGTTGACCTTCCGACTTCGGCTCAGGTCATGATCTCGTGGTTCCTCACTTCAAGCCCCACGTTGGGCTCTGGGCTGACAGCTCAGCACCTGGAGTCTGCTTCAGATTCTGTGTCTCCCCCTCTTCTGCCTGCCCTTCCTCAGCTCATGCTCTCTCTCTCTCTGTCTTTCAAAAATAACAAATAAACGTTTTTTTTTTTTTTTAAAACCTTCATAAATAAATACTGAGAAAGAAAAGGAAAAAAAAGCAGACTGGCCCTCCAAGAACCAAGATTCTAGCAGACAGTCCCGGACAAGATACATAATAAAGAAGTTAGAACCTGACAAGGGATATGAAGAATTCCGTAACGGATTAAGGGAAAACAGGAACTGGATCGGGGAGGGGTACGGATCAGGGTGCAGTTTTAACTAGTGTGGGTGGAGTAGCTTCACAAAGAAAGTCACATTTTCACACCTTTGAAAGGGTGGGGGTTTAGCCATGTGCTCGGCACATCTGTGGGATGAATGAGTTTTCTGTGATAAGACAACTGAATAGGGAAAGTGCCAAATTACAATGGTTCGTGCCAAACCATAATTTTTCAATCCCCGAGGGACATTGAATTCAAAAAAAGAAGACAGTCTTACTGAAGGAGCTGTGTTCTTTTTTCCATATAAATGCAGAAATATTCAAATACAGCTTTGCTAATGAAAACTCCATGAGACAGTCTGTCTGTTAACAAACCCATTTGTTTCAGTCTTAATTTAAAAATCGGACTAAAACTTAAAGGACAGCGAGAAGACTCATCTAGAAACATACTGCAAGGAGTTGTTTTTTTTTTTCCACGTACTTATTTAAAAAAAATCAAAACTATGTTGGCTAACAAGAACATCAGAATTTACTGTGACTTTGTTAATTAATCTAATACCTGAGTTAAGCATGACATGCGTTGGTCTTGGTGTTCCGACCGGCTCTAATTGTGACTTTCTTACTTTCCCAAGCTTCTTAGATGAGAGTCCTTGTGTCCGTTCTGGTTTCTCATTTGCTTCTGGTTCCTTTGAAATGCTGAGAGAATTTTCCAATTAAGCCTAATTTTAACATTTTGCACATCAATCCCGCAGCCCGTTAAGACAGAGGTTAAATGTAATTAAGTCTCAGGAGTGAGAAACATCTTTCGTCCTCCTGTCTACTTCATGCAATGAGTATGTGCCATATTTTTATAGAGAAACGTCCACCCATTATGAAGTCACAATCACCTTTCTTAAAATCTAGAACTCGAAAGGAAGTATGTTTGACGTTTTACCCCTGGGGTATTCATCGAAGTGAGGCAATCACATCTAAGGAGAACACGGGTTTGCTTGCTTTTTCCTTTGTGGGCTTTAATTCAGTTCAGTGAAATGCATTGTAGCAACAGCTTCACGGGGGGAAAAAACCTGTTTCAGTTTACGTGGCGACAGCTTCTGACTCTCTAAGGCAAAAGTTGTTCCCTGTGCTCTTGCAGATAAGGAGACAAGGAGGTATCCAGCTCCTGGTGGACCTGCTGGATCACCGGATGACGGAGGTCCACCGTAGTGCCTGTGGGGCCTTGAGAAACTTGGTGTATGGGAAGGCCAATGACGATAACAAAATCGCCCTGAAAAACTGCGGCGGCATCCCAGCACTGGTGAGGTTACTCCGCAAGACCACCGACCTGGAGATCCGGGAGCTGGTCACAGGTGAGCATCCTTGTTAACAGCACGCCTGCCTCTCAAGATGAAATCACCATTATCCAGCATGGTAGCAAAAGTGCTAACCAAGTGTGGTTGAGCAGGGCCTCTCAGAGGGCTCACACCGTGGGCAGGTCCCAGTACGCATGTGCGGAACAAGGGCCTCCACGGATCATCCAATTTCACACACATGGAGTAGCCAAATTAGAGCATTAGAATCCAGGAACCATTACCCTCCTAAAATTCTATGACCATATTTCAGTTCTGTCCCTTGATTTGGAAGTGGTTCAGCATCTTACAATACCTCTAGGTCATCAATAAAATGGCATTTAACAAAAATTGATAAAAGGACAAAATACGTGAGTGACCGTTAAGAAGGTGGATATTCTTGTTTATAACGTGGCTAGGAAGAGAGGTCTTAGTGTACTTAACAAGAGAGGTCTTAGTGTACTTAACAGTTATTTTCTTGAAAAAAAAAATGTATGCCTAGTCCACGTTCCCAGGTGATAGGATTACATGTTAGGGAATTTTTCGAACGTGAACATGAGAGAAAGCCTTTCTGCGAACGTAGAACTTTTGAGCTTTGCAAAGTGGAGATCACTAGAGTAGCGCCTCAGAGAGCCACGAGGATTTGAAGAGTGAGAACTTGTAAGCATTTAGCAGTACCTTTCTTGGAATACGTGTGAATGCAGTAAAATCCGTGTGAATGCCATCACTCTCATCCCTCACCTCCGAAATGTGCAGTTTTACTTGTTGGAATGCTAACAACAGAAGTGGCCTCAGGATGGGATTTCGGATTACTCCTCTTGGTGACCCATATTGTTGGCGATATTCCGGTTTGGGTTCATCAAAGTTCCCCTGCAAGCGTTTGGCAAACGGATTGCAAAGTTGACTCAAGAAAAGGGTCTCTTGATCCTCCGTGATGCTACTGATCTTCCTTCTGTCTTGATTCTAAAACTTCCTTGTAGCTATGCTCATGAGGTATATGTGATCTTGTTTATTTAAGAAAATACATTACCCAAGCTGAGAGGCATCAATTTTGGTTCAATGTGAGGTCAAGACTCTCAGCCTCAGCGTATTTTCTTAAAGGTACACCCTTCGGGGCGCCTGGGTGGCGCAGTCGGTTAAGCATCCGACTTCAGCCAGGTCACGATCTCGCGTTCCATGAGTTCGAGCCCCGCGTCAGGCTCTGGGCTGATGGCTCAGAGCCTGGAGCCTGTTTCCGATTCTGTGTCTCCCTCTCTCTCTGCCCCTCCCCCGTTCATGCTCTGTCTCTCTCTGTCCCAAAAATAAATAAACGTTGAAAAAAATAAAAAATAAAAATAAAAATTAAAAAAAAGGTACACCCTTCAAGATTATTGTCACATTTCTTTTGCACTCTTAGCTAAAATAGAACTAGACCCCAGTTCCTTTTTTTGTTTTGTTTTCATTTTTTTTGTTTTGTTTTCATTTCTCTAAGTGGAGAATTGTCCTCATGGAAGAATATCGTCGTTAAGTTTACAGTGCTATTAAAATGATGGTTCACACCAAACTAATATGGGTCGTTAAAGGTAAAACTATTATTATCAGATAATACGATGTGTAGGACCGTTTGGGGGTAAGTTAAATAACTGAAAATGTGCCTTGCCATTATGGTTATGAACCCCCATCCCTTCTTTCATATTGAGAGAAAGGACTCAATATGTGTGATGGAAAACATCATGGCGCTTCTGGGCATGAAGGCCGTGCCAATGGGAGCACGAGGCCAACAGAACTAAAGCAGCACTTTGTGCTGTGCACATTATGCGTCCATTTCATGATTTCAAAAGAATTGGATTTTACTGAAATTTGGATTTGCCCCAACACAAACCCTCTTTGGTGGCTTATCTCATTGCCAAGGAAATTCGGCCACATGCAAAAGGCTGAGGTGATTGATGGCTTAAACCAGAAAGAAAATGACAGCATCCCTCTGTCCCATGACATCGTCCACTGCAACATGCTCCTGCCTCTTCTGATATTGGAAGCCACTCCAAAACACTGCTTCTGACAGATGCCGGATGTCTCCCATTTTATGCATCTGGGCAACATGGGAAATTTCTATGTGAGCCTCGTGTGTAAACATCAGAGGCAGGTAACCTCTTCAGAATGTCAAGAAGTTTCCTTTCTTGGCAAAGCTTTGTACCCATTGTCATGTCACAACTCAGTGTTTCTTCATAAGCATGTGCTGGGGGCTGAAACTCAATTCCACTTCCCCTCCTGAAAGAAATGCTGTCTTCTGTCATGACTCCATCCAAGCCACTGGGGCTGAACAGTTCCGGAAAGACAGTGCTTGCTACTTCAGTAGATACTTTCTGCCATTCCAGAGTCACGGACTTATCATGCATGGCTGAACTTCATACATGAGTTTTACTTTTCCCAAAGAAAAACATGTTGTTAAAACATTTTGATGGGTTGAAGCCCATGGCTTCTGAGGTTTCCCTGGTAGATACTCTTGAAAAACAATAAGCATCTTGGCAAAGCTACTGCTCTAGACAGAGAAGTTAGAAGCAAGCATGTGCAAGAACATTCCAGCATGGAAGGAATTGCTGCTGCGGGCCAGTCTGTAATAACAAAGCCTTCCGAACCCCCATGCTGGCAGAAATCTGAGGGTGCCTGGAAACTGGCAAGGTTCTGCTGACTTCTGTTTAGACATAGCATCAATGATGCAGATCCAGCGAGAGCTGATTCTACTGCCTGAACCAAAGTAAAAGGATTCAAATGAATATCCCTCAAAGAGCTTTAGAGGGTCATTTTCATCTTCAGCACCATCCCAGAACTCATCTGCCAAGGTGAGCTATGAAAGCTTGGATTCCGTTGGCTCCTGGGGAACTTTGGGAATCCAGTATTTTAGTAGAGCTAACTGATTTAACCTCGAGGACATCAAATCGTCCATTTTTCTTATCTTTCTCTTTCCACGCCTCCTCTGAGACTCTTGTCTCCCCGCAAGCCTGGCAAATGCTTTGCTACACTAAGCCCACGGTCTCCGTTCATCCTTATTGTTCATTTCTCAGATGCTTTGGAATTTCTGCGGCCATCAGGCATGTGCTAACCCTTGGACATCTGCACATGCGGGGCTGATGTTCTGCAGACCCACACCGGCACGGCCATGCTTACGACAAAGCCCACTGTGATGGTTGGAGGCTCTGTTGGGAACTCTCCCACCCATGTAGTGCCGGCTGCTAGATATTAAAAGGGAAGTTTCTGGCAAATGTGTCCACGTTTTAGAAACTTAATTAGATGAGCACCAAGGCTCATGATGGCCCTGGAGGATGGAGTAATAAAAGCTGCTCTTCACTGCTGCTGTCACATTGTCACAAGGACCCTCCTTTTTTTCTAATATGAAATTTATTGTCAAATTGGTTTCCATACAACACCCAGTGCTCATCCCAACAGGTGCCCTCCTCAATGCCCATCACCCACCCTCCCCTCCTTCCACCCCCATCAACCCTCAGATTGTTCTCAGTCTTTAAGAGTCTCTTACGGTTTGGCTCCCTCCCTCTCTAACTTTTTTCTTCCTTCCCTCCCCCCATGGTCTTCTGTTAAGTTTCTCAGGATCCATAAGAGTGAAAACATATGGTATCTGTCTTTCTCTGGATGACTTATTTCACTTAGCATCACACTCTCCAGTTCCATCCACGTTGCTACAAAAGGCCAGACTTCATTCTTTCTCATTGCCACATAGTATTCCATTGTGTATATAAACCACAATTTCTTTATCTATTCATCAGTTGATGGACATTTAGACTCTTTCCATAATTTGGCTATTGTTGAAAGTGCTGTTATAAACATTGGGGTACAAGTGCCCCTATGCATCAGCACTCCTGTATCCCTTGGGTAAATTCCTAGCAGTGCTATTGCTGGGTCATAGGGTAGATCTATTTTTAATTTTTGAGGAACCTCCACACTTTTCCAGAGCGGCTACACCAGTTTGCATTCCCAACAACAGTGCAAGAGGGTTCCCGTTTCTCCACATCCTCGCCAACATCTATAGTCTCCTGATTTGTTCATTTTAGCCACTCTGACCGGCGTGAGGTGGTATCTCAGTGTGGTTTTGATTTATGTTTCCCTGATGAGGAGTGACATGGAGCATCTTTTCGTGTGCCTGTTGGCCATCTGGATGTCTTCTTTAGACAAGTGTCTATTCATGTTTTCTGCCCATTTCTCCACTGGATTATTTGTTTTTCGGGAGTGGAGTTTCCTTAAAGTCTTTTTGGAATTAGGTTAGATGTGCATACATGAATTAATAGAATAGTGATTTAAGTAGTGAAGCAACTATGCCCTTTACTTCCATTGTAATTCTTCAGCAGGCCTAATTCCGAGTCTAGAAGGAGTAACAACATGGTACATGATGGAGCCCTGCCCGTACAAGGGAGCTTTTTCTCTTGCATTCCTCTCCCTGAATATTAGCAAATGCATGAAAACCAGTGTGTGTTAGAATACACTGGCAGGGTGAAGTTGCCTTTGAATTCCTCTTTAGATATTTACAAGCTGGGGTGTTTTATAAACAAATACTGGAAAGAACAGTGTTGGTGATTTTTTTTTAAAAAATAATAAAGCATGTTTCTAAACGAGATTTTTAGATTAGATAGAGCCAAGCCCTATAACCAGAAGGATCTAGAGTGCCAAATTATAACCAATAAAAAACTAGAAGAAAGAAATGTTCTTGGAGAGCTTTTAAATTATTTACTGAGTATTCCTTGGCAAACTGTTTGAACAATAATAAAATGTTAAAATTGAGCTATTTACATGCATTTACATTGAACACATAGACATACATACTTTAAAAAAAGCTGCTTGTTTGCACTGCAGTGTCTATCCACAGCAGAATATATTCTGCCTCTGCCTATTAGGCCTTGCAATAAATAATTTTCTTCCTATGCAATAATTGCTATGAGATGATCAGAATTTTATTTAAATCCAGTTGAAGCTATTATATGCTAGCAATTACTGGAAATATCCAAATAAACTTTGGTTACAAATTCTGCATGTCCTTTGGGCTTGACTAATATAATTTTTCTCTCTCTAGATATGGATATAATCAACCTACATTTTGAAATGCCCAACTAAAGATTTCAGAATGCTTTACAAATCACGATAAGCCACTTTTTATTAAACCATAAAACCTAATAAATAACTTTTATTTCTGTTGAAAGCAAGTGTCCTGAAGAGTTCTGCTTCTCCAAGAGCTGTGTTTTCTTCCATCTTATGTTTCAGATACTCAAATAGTCTATCCTGATTTAACTAATGAAAGAGATAAGCCTCAGTTTATTTTACTGACTAGCATTAGGTCCGTTGATGTCAAGCCGCGTCGGTTAGAAGTTGAATTGTGTACACCCCACCCCCAAGTTCATATGTGGAAGCCCTAACCGTTAGCCCTTCAAAGTGTGACTCAGATGTAATTAGTTAAATTAGGATACTAGATTAGGGTGGTTCCTTAATCTCATATAGCTGGTGTCCTTACGAAGAGAAGAAATTTGGACACGGACACATACAGGGAGGGGTCATGTGAACATAAAGGCAGAGATGGGGTAATGCTTTTGCGAGGCAAGGAGCACCACACAGATGGCCCGAAAACACCAGGACCCAGGAGGGGGCGCCCAGAGCAGATTCTCCTCACAGCCTCGGAAGGAACCAATGCCAGTGACATCTTCATCTTTGACTTCCAGCCTCCAGAACTCTGACCATGTAAGTTTCGGTTGTTTAGTCCACTCGATCTGCGGTGGCAGCCCTAGGAATCTATTACAGACCCAGATCGAGGGAGTTTTTCATCTTTTCCCAGATGTGAGCAAACACATGTGTTGGCCCAGGAAAGAAGACCATGCAAATAAATGCAGAACCATGAGGGGGTAATAGTGTTGCCAGGTTTAAAATAAAGAAGACCCTGTTGGCCTCATTCCATAATGCATCTTTTTTTTTAATGTTTATTTATTTATTTTTGAGAGAGAGAGAGAGAGAGAGAGAGAGAGAGAGAGGAGAAGGGGCAGAGAGAGAGGGAGACAGAGAATCCCAAGCAGGCTCTGCAGCTGTCAGTGCGGAGCCCGATGCGGGGCTTGAACCCATGAACCATGAGATCATGACCTGAGCTGAAACCAAGAGTCAGTCACTTGACCAACCGACTGAGTCACCCAGGCACCCATAATGCATCTTTTTAAAACAATTACTTGTGAAGGATCTGAAGTGGCAAAGATGATAATTTAATGCACTTTAGTATTTTTAATCAAAGTAATGGATCTATATGGTCAAAAAATGAAATTGCATAAAAATGCTTATAATGAAAACAAGAGTCCCCAGCTGCCTCATCTGTCCTCTGGTTTTGGACACTCGCAGCCTCTCAGAGGCTTTCAGCCTTAGCCTCTGCTTTGTCTTTTAGTTTTCTCCTGTTTATTCCATGTCTTTAAATAATATGCTTATTTCACTCTGTATAATTCAATGATCATAGTCTTTTCATTACTGACTTTCTAGTATGGTAGAGAAGGATTTTTCACATTTTCACCACTCATGCCTTTTCCTTTCCCATTATTTTTGGTTCCTCCGTACATTCAGTCAGTAACTTCAAGGTTAAGCCTCTATTTCTTCTGTATAATAAGGACATGGTCTCATCACCCATGTTATAAGATAAAAATAATAGTACTCTTCTGTCCTCACCCTTCTTCACAACCTCTGTCACCGTACTTGACTTTGACATTGTCAAGGTTGGATGTATTTGCAATCTATTCTGTCACCATAGTCAGTCTTCCAAGGTTTTCTATAGCTTGATTCAAAAGTTGAAAGCCAGAGATTAGCCTTTGCATTATGATGGAAGAGCAGATCCATGTGGTACTGGCATCACATTTCTTTCCCAATGGGTCCAAAGTAATGATCCTTGTCAAAGGAGTACATTTCTGGCATCATATCTAACAGATCCTTCATCATCTATAATGCCCACCAACTCAACTTTGTCCATGATTTCTATCATCATTAATTCCCTGGTTTTCCAGAGAGCTCATGAACAGAACCCTCTATTTTGGGGGCAGAATTAGATGACTGCTCTCTAGAACTGCTGTATTGCTCTCCAGGTTTGGAATGTCTATCTCCTAGATCCCAGGCCCTCCTCTTTCTTGGTTTATTCTTTTACAACTTCCAAATATTAATTAATTAAGGTGCTTAGGTGATGAAATTCTGAAAATGTCACTAAATCCTCATACATGATTGACATTTATTAGATATGGAGGGATAGAAATTATTTTTCTCAGGAATATTTTCTATGATGTAATTTTATCCTTGAGACATAAAAGTCTGTGGTGATGTATCTAGGTATTTGCCTTTTTAAAAATTCACTGATGTTAAACATTTTCAGTTTAAAGAGTCATGATCTACAGTGCCAGAAAACTATCTTTTTTTTTTTTTAATGTATTCATTTTCTCTATCCTCTCTTTTTAGGATTATTGATAGTCAGATTTTGGACCTCTTGGACTTTTCCTCTCTCTTATATTTGCTTACATAATTTGGAACCCTTTTTCTTTTTATCATACATGGTGAGAGATCTCTTCCCAGTAATCTATCCCACATTACTCTCAACCTACCCATGAGGGAGTTTTTTGCAGGGATATACGGAGATACTATTAGTGGTATTAACAGTGTTCTTATTTCAATCTTAAGAACTCCCCTTTGTGTTTTTTATAACCTCTGTACTTATTCTATGAATGTAAACAATTCTGGAATTTTAATCAGGATATTATTTTGAACTAAGGTTTGTTTTCTGTTCATCATGAATCATCTGACTTTTCTCTGTTGTCATTTCTTTCTATTTGTTTTTATGGGGGTCTTCTCATTGATTTTGCACACTTACTTTAAATGCATAGAGACCAGTTGTCTACCCATTTTTTTTGATGAAAGAAGATGTCACTTTAATAAAGGTTTATACACAGTGTAGTTTCAAGCAATTGAGGACACGGCTATTTCCATATGCTTCTACACATAAATTTATAAAACCATGTATTTTAAGGAAAGATGCTACCTGAATGATACAGTGAACTTTGACACAGTGACACAATGACACAGTGAACTACACAGTGAACTTTCAAATTATGTAAACAGTCCAAGTGCCAATCAACTGATGAACAGGTAAAGATTTGGTATACACACACACACACACACACACACACACACACAATGGAATATTACTCAACCATAGAAAAACGATGAATTCTTTGTTCATTTTTAAGACAGAAAGAGTAGAGAGTTTGAGCTCTGTGCTTACCCATGAAGCTTGTTAACTGTGAACTTGACTTCAGGTGAGCAGGTAAGCATGAGCTGTTGTGATGGGGAATTCTTTAAGGATCTTGATGAGGAGAGCTTTTCGCTAAGGCTCAGATATCCACATTAGCTTTTCCATTTTCTTCCCGTGCAGTCAATCTCTTTGGAGAATATTCTTCTGAGTTGTTTATTTGTCTGCCATTTAGGGAGGGGCCAGCAATTTTCTGGCTGCCGGGTATTTTTTCCACCTGGGTAGGAGTGGACAGTGTGGGGGCGAGGTGTTCTCTGCACCCAGGCAGAAATGGATAATGAGAGGGTGGGCAGCTGCTTCCTTTGCATCAGTCACCCTTGGGTACCCTCCCTTCTCATTTCTACATTCCCTGTGCCTGCCTTCTCTGAGCATGAATCTTCCCTAGGTTCCACCAGGACAGGCAGTCACCACATTGGATCATTGGCATGGAGTCCCCTCTGTGTTCATCCTGGGCTGTGCTGGCTTCCATTGCAACTTCATCAGCCAACTCCCCTCCATCTGGTTTGCATCTTACAGAAACATGATAAAATGTCTCATCTGCTGGGTTACTCCTTCCATTCTCTTCTTTATTCCATTATGTCCCTATTAATAATCTCTTGCCTGCATGAATTCTGAACAGTTCCATAGATAAGACAAAGTGTGAATATTACTAAGTATTGTCTCTATTGCTGATAGAAGCCAACGTGGAAGCATTTCTTTAGGTCTGTTAGCCAAGAGAGTTTACTATTGCCGAAAAAGTCTAGGGTGTAACATTAACTAAATACCCTTCATGGAAAGAGACACCGGAATAGAGGGGAAGCATTTTCCCCACTAGCATCCTCCAACCTGTTTTTTTCTAATCCTATTGGCTGTGATCACCTAGAGGCATGGCTCATCTCTCCAAAGCAGGAGCTAAGCATTTTTCAAGGTAGCCTTTCCTCTATCTTCCTGGGTTTTTTGGTGATAACCTGGGACTCCTGGTGGGCATTTTATATATTATATTAAAAGGCACTGAAATGGATGCGGGTAGCACATCATTTAAATCAAATCCAGGGTCACTGTGTTCCCAAAGTGTAAAATTAAATCCCACACTTATTTCTTATCCCAAATAATGTCCACCATGTTGTCTAACATAGCATATCGGAGGTTCTTCCGTAAGATTAAACAGCATCACAAAGATAAAAATGAATAGAGACGTTCCAATAATGAAATGCCAGCAATGCAGAGATGCTTCGAATTTTAATATAAACCCCTCCAAATATCAAATTCCCAAGGAGAAATTAAAAATCAAAGTTTCAATCCACTTTTATGTTGGAGTCCAAAGACATTAAAGTTCAAAGGAATTAAAACCTAAAAATCAATATCTCTTGCCATTGTGTGTTAAAGTTCAAAGTCTACAATTCTTAAGCTAACTAAAGTATAAAAATCATCCTCCCCAACCTTTCAATTCCTCGCAGCCTCTGCCAGAAGTCTTCACTGTCCCTCCATCCCTCTTTAGGTAGCTCAGAGCTACCTCACGCAGGAATTGTTGATATACTTTAAGGGCCTCAAAGATGCATTGTTCCAGTGTGAAATCCTACCCATGACTCTCCAGGGGTGTGAACGCTGGCCCATGATGCGTCATCTTTAGAAAAGGAGCCATGCTAAGCCCTGAGAGCAGTTATCCCAACACAGGTGTGTACCCCAATAGCAGCCCCAGACAAGGCCATGACAGGTACCCAGTGAAGTCTGTATCTGTTACATTTTGCTGCTACAACATATTTCCACAAACCTAGCCACTGAAAACAATGCAGTTTATTATCTTCCAGTTCTGGAGGTTAGAAGTCCAACATAAGTCTCACCGTGCTAAAATCAGGATGTCAACAGGGCTGTGTTCCTTTCTGGAAACTTTAGGGTAGGTTGTTGCCTTTTCTGGCTACTGGAGCTGCCCACATTCCTGGACTGGATACCCACTTCCCCTGTTGGCTGGAGACCCACTTCCCTTGTTGACTGGAGACCCACTTCCCCTGTTGACTGAGACCCACTTCCCCTGTTGACTGAATACCCGCTTCCCCTGTTGGCTGGAGACCCACTTCCCTTGTTGACTGGAGACCCACTTCCCCTGTCGTCAGAGCCAGCAGCACCACATCTCTGAGAAGTCTTCTGTAGGCACATTTCCCTCTGACTGCCGCCAGGAGTGAATCTCTAAGATAATCTGCCCGTCTTAAATTAATCACATTTTCAATAAAAGGTAACATGTTCATAGCTAATGGGGATTAGGGCATGGAAATTTTTGGAGGACCATTATTCTGCCAACCACAGTATTTGAGGGAAGATGAGTAATTAGAGATCTTTTTGGATGTAGTCAGTCAGGAGAAGCCAGTCTGGTGGTGCCTGACTTCCAGGGTCCACCATCGGTGAGCTTAAATTGAATCAGGGGACAAAATCCAAGCAAAAGGTAGATTTTGGTGTCACGCATTTACTGGTTGAAGGGAAGATTAATCCTTCCATGAAATTGGAAACATTGCTGCCCTCTTGCAACATCTAGATATTGGCAGTGGAAGCCACCCCAACACTAGGCATCTCAGCTGTGATTTGACCGGAAAAGCATGAGCAGTGTAGGTGATACAGTAAAGGGATTTATTATCTGGGTGAGACTTGGTACAATGTAGGAGCTAGTGAAGACGTCTGAGGAAGGCTGTGTTTGGTGCTGAATGTGAAGTTGACGTGGGTCAGGAGGTAGAGATCAGGATGACAAGCTCGATATGAAGAAGGGAAGCTCAGGAAGACCAGCTGGCACCTGTGAGGGTAGAGAGGCACCCTCTTCTGCCTCCCGTTGGCTGAATATTGGCCTCATGAGAAAAACACAAAACCTGGCTCCTTTGGCCACGGCGTTCCACGCATGCCTGCTGCAGGACACGGAGAGCTGAAGAAGGAGAAGTAGTGGGAACAGCAGCTTTGCCGCTGGCCGTGGCCCCACACCCAGAAGGCAAGGCCATGAAAGTGCACACAGGCCACGGCAAAGCTTGGTGCCCTGGGCCTACAGCCGTCAGAGTTCAGCACCTGCTGCTTCCCTGGCACCTGCCAGGTTGCCTGCAGATTTCTCCTGTGGACATCATTACCCTGGAAACTAGGAGGAAAGGGAATTCTGGGAGGCATCGTTCCAGCTCAGCTAGGCTGACACAGCACAACCGCCCCCTCTCGCCCCCCGCCGCCACCCCATCCCACACCGGGTCTTACTGAAGTGACTTCATTCCCTTCCTGCAGATTTGACACCTTTGATTTTTAATTTCCTCTTTGGAGGTTGTGTTTCTTGGCTGTGCAGTGCCACACAGAGTGTGATCACTGTGTGGCACACCTCCACTGCCACATGTCAGTCCTCTGCCACCAGGGCTATTTCCCCGAGCTGCCCTGTGGAACCCTGACATTGTCTATCCCTACAAAGCCTGAAGAGTCTCCCTCAACAGAAACTCGGGCATCCGGGGGCACCTCCGCTCTGTGCCCACTTGTCCCTGTTCCAGGCCCCGGGATCCAGGCCTGCCGTCACGTCTTTCGGCTGCTCTCACTGGATGCCTCTCCTCCTCTGCTGCAATTTCCAGGAAGGTTCAGTTAAGTTTCCATCTGTTGAACTTGCTTCTGCATTTGGACTCTCTTTTTAGCGTGTTAGGGACAGCAGTGTTGGCTAGAATTGAGTCCTGCCTTCCTTTACTTTTCCTTTGCTTTCAAACATGAAACCATGGCTCTGGCAGCAGCATGCCTTTCTAGCGTTCCTCTAGATTCCAGAACAGGAATTGGCAAACCTTATCTGTAAAAGGCCAGATGATGACTATTTTAGCTCGTCGGCTATAACGTCTCTGTTACAACTACTCAATTCTACCTTTGTTGGGTGAAAACAGCTATAGACAGTACATAAAAAATTGGATGTAGCTATGTTTCAATAAAACTTTATGTATAAAGGCAAATAGCTAGCCCTCAGGCCATAGTTTATACAGCCCTCTACTACACCCGCTTTTACCCTCTTTTCCACACCAACTTCTGAACAAAATGAAGAAGGAAGCCACATTATCAAATCATTACTCTTAGAAGTCAGATTGGAAGCCAGGTTCTAGGCCTGTTTACCAAGCGGGTTTGCTAATAATGAAGCCCAGAATTAGGCAGACGTATCCACTATTGCACAGGCAGCAGCTGGGTCAGGGAAGCCTTCCTGTTCCTCTGACAGCCCCCCGGGACATATCCTGCGGAGACTAGAGGAACCAGAGTTTCCTCTGGCCACTCATTCCCAGGAGGAAGAAGGACAGACAGAGCTGAGTCAACTGATGCATTGTTTGGACAAGTCCCTCCTCCTACCAGGGGAAGAGTGAGTGAGGGTCTGTGCTCCAGTAATCGTGCTCCATCCACAGGAAGGAAACAGCAGGCCTGAAGAATTCCGCAGCACTCCATCGAAGGGAAGAAGAGACAGGTGTTTGTGGTTGGTCTGCCACTTGCCCCCAACTCATTTCCTAATCCGCTACATAGCTCACACATTCTTTAGAGAGATGTCTGCTCTTGCCTCCTCTAAATTGTCATTTTCACCATATTAGGGTTATCTCTCTATAGCAGATAGCCCGATTATAACCAAATGCAAACAGCAAAACTTACAACCCTCCACACAGCACTAGTTCTGATTCCTAATTTCCTCCCCAGCCAGGCCACATCTAACCAAGTTGGAAAATTCACACCATTACCTTCCTGCTCACCCCATTCTTAATTCTAGAGATTGAAGCCAGTCTGTAGGCTATGAGTCTAATTCATTCATTCGTTAGACACATGTTTGTTGAGCATGTACTGGGTGGCAGTGAGGCGTAGGCCCTCTGGATACAGGTGTTTGGTGAATACCCAGGTACCTTCTAGCCATAGGCCATCCCTGGGGCATGGCCCTCTTCCTACTGGCCAAGATGGCGATGCTGGTGTTCAGGGAGCTAGGCGGAGGAAGGCAGAAATAAAAGGCATAGCTGGAGGGGGTCTTGGGTTTCCGTTCATTTACATGTAAAGAAGTAGAATATATCAAAACTTTGAGTGTGATTTTAATATCCATTAACAGAACTGTTGTGGAATGTTGCAGACTTAAAATTCAGAGCCCTGCTCTCAGAGGGCTTGTGTTGTGGTGGACAAGACAGACAATAAACCTGTCATTTCAAGAAGCTCTATGATGAAAAATGGAGCACGCTAAGGAGATTAGAAAGTAATGGAAATTTATTACTTAGAATGAAGCTTCGCTTAAAGAAATGAAAAGCTCCAAACGATGGTGTATGTTAGCTTAGATGGAAGTGTTCCGGTGAGCAAGACATTTTGATAGAAAGTGTTTGTTAAGGAGTTCTGGTTTACGTTATGGTAAAATATAGACTTGTTGACTGTAGAAATCAGTATTAGAACCCTTCTTTATTACATATGCCACAGAGGAGGATACTGGTAGGTGTTTCCGGAGCTGATATGTTACGTTATTTCCTGTGTTTTACATTCTCATTGCTCCCCGATGTGCCTAACCTGAAAAGCCCGGTATTCTTTGCATTCTTATGTTTCAAGACAGAATAAACATTCCTGAACACCCGCCACTTACCAGTCATCATGCTGGGTGCCTTGAATATGCCCAGAGGTCCCCAGAGGACGGGCTTAAAGGAGCTTGCTCAATGTCCCAGCTGGCACGCAATACATTCCCTGACCCTCTGTTCCCGAAGCCTGTTCTCTTTATACTCTACCAATGATCTCCCAATTCCCCCAATCAAATGAAGATTTCTGGGCCCCAGATCTCTATGGTAATAGCCTGGGAATCCGTATTTTCACAAGACCCTCTGGAAGTTGTCATGATCGTGCACGTTTGAGGAACATCACTTTCTGCTCTCTCCAGGCCAGCAGTTACCACAGCGAGCAGCAGTGGGATGGGGGCGTGGGAGGCACAGGTATGTCTTGAGAGATGCCAGAACAACCTGTTGCAAGGAGTAATAACTCCATTATCCAAAGAAAATGTTCGGCTCGTTTCTCGTTTCTGCAAATTAGAATGAATTTGAAGTTACCACTTCTTTCAGTGTGCCTGCTCACGTGAGAGAGAAGAAAGTGAGGGCACTTCTAACAAAGGCAGCAGCGGTCCCTTGTGACAGTCCGTCCCCTAACTGACAGCCAGCGGTAGGGAAGCAGCTGTCACCGAGGGTGCTGTTGACCGGGACGGGGCTTGCAACTCCCACGGTCTCCGTTTCCCTACAGAACCCGTGAGGGTTTCATTAGAACCTCTGCACACCCATCCGAGCGCACCGTTCGGCACGCTCTCGAGGTAAATGTTGGATGTCCCCAGACTGCGTGAGGTTGCCTTCCTTGCTCACCCCTAGGATCGCCGGTGCCGATGGTATGAAACACACCTGTGCTTACCTACAATTACGTTCCAGAGCAATGCTGACACGTTGTAAAGGTTCACGGGAAAGGATTGCCAAGGGCGTTTCGTTTTGTTTATTTGTCCGGATGGAAATGTACAGTGTATTTTACTTGTTCGGTGTGACAATGCATAACTGATTTGTGGCTCTACTTTGCGACTCACGAGTTACAAGTTAATTAGAAACACTTTTCCCTAATTATATTTGAGAGTTTGCTCTATTTGCTCTACAATTATCACAAAAATTACATTAACTAGTGTTAATGAACACAACGTCGAAATCCCCACCGGATCCTGGAGGAAAGGGGAGAATTAAAGAATGTGCACATCTCCTGCCCAACACCTGGTTTCCTTTTCAACAGATGTTTTTATTTGTTATTCCCAATGAAATGTGCAAAATCAGCCTCCTTCCTGGTTGTCCCTCGGAGGATGAGACTCCACCTGGCAGGGGAGGAGCCACCGTTTTGTCTGCATGCGCTCAACCGTTCCCGTAGTGACTCACTCTCCCGATGGGCTGCCCGTCAGGATCGGTGGCGTATTTGCCTTCACGGAAGCTGTGTGCCATCACCGCGGTACCCTCCCGAGGGACAGCCCCGAAGAAGAAGCTCTTTGGAATGATTTCCTAACTCAGGGACCTGCACCATGGAGACTTGTAATCCCAGAGAAATAGGGAAGTTGTCCTCGGCACCTGGCCTTCCTGTCCACCTTTCTTTCCGGCGTGTGCCAGGTTATGTCCGAGCCCCAAGGAGTTGTCGATCAAGTGTGAGAGAGGGTACATCCACGTGGATAACTGTTCTACAAAGTAAGCACTGAGACAGGGCTGGAAAAGCTTCAGGGAGGAAAGGGAATTCTCACTCTAGAGGATCAGGAAAGGCTTAATGAAGAAATTAATGTTTGTCATGGGTTTGAAAGATGGACGGGAGTTTGGTTTTCAGATAATGAGAGCAAGAGCAGAAAACACACCCAGTACTTACAGAAGGGCTCCTCCTTTCCTAAGAATAAATTCAACTGTGTCACTCCTGTGCATGTGTGGGCGTCCCACATGCCACTCCCATGGAGGGTAGGTGCCATCTGCGTATATGCTGTGGCTACCTTCCTTGAATGCTGCCTGTTTCAGACAGTTCTGGTCTTCTGTCTCCATGCATATTTGCCTTTTAATCTAACACCCTCCAAGAAGCCAGGCGCCTCTTCTGGGGAAGGGGAGGAAGCAGTCGTGGGTGTCCCACTTTATAGTTCTTACATAACCTGAGACGCCTGGGTGGCTCAACCAGTTAAGCCTCCAACTTGAGCTCGGGTCATGATGTCGTGGTTTGTGGGTTCAAGCCCCGCATTGGGCTCTGTGCTGACCACTCAGAGTCTGGAGCCTGCTTCGGATTCTGTCTCCCTGACTCTGTCCGTACCCTACTCGAGCCCTGTCTCTCTCTCTGGCTCTCAAAACTAAATAAATCAATGAATACACACTGAAAAATGTTTAAAAAAATAATTCCCTATGTGACTTGATTTGCCTCACACAAATATTACTAGAAATGCTCCCGGGATCACACGGTATTAATTCACCATAGTGAGCAAGAATTCATTTGGGGTACAAATGACAGCTGTCCGACTGAAAAGTTTGGAGATTTCTTGCAGACACTTTGGAAATGTAGAAACTCAGGCATAACGGTATTCAGCACCTCACATGAAGCTGTCCCCTAACAAACACATTTAGTACTTAAACTAAAGATACACATTAGGAAAAAGAGCCATTTGCTCTACACTCGGTGTGGCTTTCATGCATGTTGGATTTTTGTTTTTTTGAGAAAATGGATTTTCATTCATAAACTCAACTCCATTGTCAAGTGGCATACCTGGTCTGTTCACAAATAGAGTTTCTGAAGCCCGTCTTTGTGGTTACTTCATTGAAAAATGAATACGTACTCTAATCTGCTTTCCAGATGTATTTCATAGTTAACCACATTTTACGTTCGTAAGTGTCAGCAGTAAGAAGGCTACTTCCATTCCTCACGTTTTATGTTAAAAGATTTGTTTTCAGATGAGGAGACATTGTCTTCCATGTTTTGCTCTTCACTCAAAATTCTTTCCATCGAGAGTTAGCGAGAGGCAGGAATATGCTCAGAAGTCTAAGACTGAGAAATACGGATTCCAAAGCGGTCAGAAAACACTTTTATTAACAAGAAGAAGCCTTAGATATTAGCGGTCGTGGTATTTGTTTTGTTTCAGTTTTGTTTGCCCTTTAAGTGATTTTATAGCCCGGGTGGAGCAGATGTTTAATATTTTTTTTTTTAGTTTTGTAAGTTTTTACTGATGTATAATTAACATGAAGTGTTCTATTAGTTTCAAGTGTACAACGTTTCTCAGCTTTACTTAGTGCTGCTCAGAATAAGTGTACTTTTGACCTCCGTCTCCTAGTTCACCCATCCCTCCCCCCCCCCCACCTCCCCTCTGATAACCATCAGTTCTCTGTGTTTAAGGGCCTGGGGTTTTGTTTCTTTCTTTCTTTCTTTCTTTCTTTCTTTCTTTCTTTCTTTCTTTCTTTTCTTAAATTCCTTATATGAGGGAAATCATCTTGCATTTGTCTTTCTCTGACTTCTTTTTTTTTTTAATTTTTTTCAATGTTTATTTTTGAGAGAGAGAGAGAGACAGAGCGTGAGCAGGGGAGGGGCAGAGAGAGAGGGAGACACAGAATCCAAAGCAGGCTCCAGGCTCTGAGCCGTCAGCACAGAGCCCCACGTGGGACTCGAACTCACAGACCGTGAGACCGTGACCCGAGCCGATGTCGGACGCTCAACCGACTGAGCCACCCAGCCACCCCTCTGACTTATTTCATTTAGCATTACGCCATCCAGGTCCATCCATGTTGTTGCAGATGTCAAGGTTTCATTCTTTTTTATGACCAAGTAACATTCCATTTTGTGTATGTTGTATGTACACACTCACACACCTACACACCCACATACACAAACACACACATATCACATCTTTACCCATCCACCCATGGATGGACACTTGGGTTGCTTCCATATCTTGGATATTGTAAATAATGATGCAGTAAACATAGAGGTGTATATATCTTTTTGAATTAGGGTTTTTGTATTCTTTGGGTAAATACCCAATAGTGGAATTTTTGGATTGTGTGGTAATTCTGTTTTTAATGCTTTTTAAGAAACGTCTGTACTGTTTTCCATAGTGGCTGCACCAACTTGCATTCCCGCAGACAGCACGTGAGGGTCCCTTTTTCTCCACATCCTTGCCAACACTTATTATTTCTTGTAGTTTTGATTCTAGCCATTTCGGTAGGTCTGAGCTAGTATCTCATTGTGGTTTTGATTTGCATTTCCCTGATGATGAATGATGTTGAGCATCTTTTTACTGGTCGGCCATTTGTATATCTTCTTGGGGAAAGATGTCTATTCAAGTCTTCTGCACATTTTAAAAAATCAGATTGTTTTTTGGGTGTTGAGCTGTATAAGTTCTTTATATGTTCTGGATATTAACCTCTTATTGGATATGTCATTGCACATATCTTCTCCCATTCAGTAAGTTTCCTTGCTGTCCTGTTGATGGCTTCCATTGCTATGTGAAACCTTATTATTTGGTGTAGTCCCAATAGTTTATTTTTGCTTTTGTTTCCTTTGCCTGAGGAGACATATCTAGAAAAATGTTTCTATTGGCCAATGGCCAAGAAATTACTATGTTTTCTTCTAGGAGTTTTATGCTTTGATCACTACAGCTTTGTAGCATATCTTGAAATCTAGTATTGCAATACCTTTGGCTTCATTCTTCTTTCCTGAGATTGCCTTGTGATTCAGGATCTTTTGTGGTTTCATACAACTTTTAGGGTTATTTGTTCTAGTTCTGTGAAAACTGCTATTGGTATTTTGCTAAGGATTACATTAAATATGTAGATTGCTTGAGAGTAGCGTAGACATTTTAACAATATTGGTTCTTCAGTCCAGGAGCATGGAATATCTGTCCACTTGTTTGTGTCACCTTCAATTTTTTATAGTTGTTGGAGTACAGGCCTTCTACCTCTTTGGTTACATTTCTTCCAGGTATTTTATTCTTTTTGGTGCAATTGTAAACAGAATTATTTTCTTACTGTTCTCTTTCTGCTACTTCATTATTAGTGTATAGAAATGCAACAGATTTCTGTGTATTGATTTTGTGCCCTGGGACCTTACTGAATTCATTTATCCATTCTAGTAAGTAGTTTTTTGGTGGAGTCTTTAGGGTTTTCTATATATGGTATCATGCAGTCTGCAAATAGTGAAAGGTTTACTTCTTTACCAACTTGGATGCCTTTTTTCTCTTTTTCTTGTTTGATTGTTGCAGCTAGGACTTCCAGTACTCTGTAGAATAAAACTGATGAGAGTGAACACCCTTGTCTTGTTCCTGATCCTGAAGGACAAGCTCTCAGTTCTTCACCATTGAGTATGGTGTTCCTATATGTGGGGTTTTCATACATGTTCTTTATTATGCTGAGGTTTGCTCTCTCTAGGCCTACTTTATTGAGAGTTTTTATCATGAACGGATAGCACACTTTATCAAATGCGTTTTCTGCCCCTATTGAGATGATACGTGGCTTTTGTCCTTTCTCTTATTGATGTGATGTATCACATCGATGGATTTGTGATTATTGACCCACCCTTGTGTCCCTGGAATAAATCACACTTGATCATGGTGAATGATTTTTATAATGTATTTTTAGATTCAGTTTGCTAATATTTTGTTGAGGATTTATGCATCTATCTTTTTTTTTTTTTTTAATTTTTTTTTCAACGTTTTTATTTATTTTTGAGAGAGAGAGAGAGACAGAGCATGAACGGGGGAGGGGCAGAGAGAGAGGGAGACACAGAATCGGAAACAGGCTCCAGGCTCTGAGCCATCAGCCCAGAGCCTGATGCGGGGCTCGACCTCACGGACCGTGAGATCGTGACCTGGCTGAAGTCGGACGCTTAACCGACTGCGCCACCCAGGCGCCCCTGCATCTATCTTTTTAAGTGATTTCCTAGTCTGGGTGGAGCAGGTGTCTAATTTTGTATGAGTTCCAAGCTCGCTCACAGCAATGAGAGAAAAGAGAGTTCAAAGAGAGAGAAGAAAACTAAATACATTTTCTTTTCCTTGGCAGTGAAGCCTCAACTTTGGGGTATCTTTCTCAGACAGAATGAGTGTAGAAGCTTTCCTTTTTGCTTCTGACCCTGGAGGCATTTTCTGATACATGTAACCACTTAGAATGCCCGATCACATGTACCTTTCACGAAGAACATTTATAGGCAGGACAGTGGTAAGTCACTTTACCTTCCATGGCGCTTTCAGTAGACTCCCTAATGTTTTGTTAAATTAGCAGGAAAGAGAAATTTGTATTTAACACACAGTTACAATGGTAAGATGAACATGGGTCATTTAGGATTTTCAAGCAGTTTATCAATTTAATAATTTTCTGCAAAACCGCCCTTGCTATTAACTTAGCTATCGGAGTGTGCAAACACAGACGTGAAATTTTATTGTCATGTATAAACTTCACATTGAGCGCAACTAAGTATTTATAACTTGAATCTAATGAAAATGGGATTGAAAAGAAAGAAATGATCACGTGACCCCAGGATGGGAACTCTCCCATAAGCAAGCAAGTCTGATTAACTTAGGCACACAGTCAGTGGCAGGAAAGGAATTGCTGTCTACAGTTAGCTGATGAACCTCCAAACACCAGGGTCTTATTAAAAGTCCTTTTACCTCCAGGGAGCCCTCTCACCATCTCTCTGTAGCTTTGCTAAATGTAACCCTATCTGGGTTGCTATGGAAACAGCTATATCTATGCAAATTACTTTTTAAAAAATCATTAGGCTGCAGAAAGTCCGCCTGACATATGAGATTTGCAAGGACCCCAGCCCATAGCTTCTCTTGGCATTGTATCTCCGCTCTAACTGTCCCCAAGTTTCTTTTGCTGTGCCTGTTGTAAACAAACACTCCCGAATCCTTGAGAAAGATCTCCAACAGTAAGAGTTGAACAGTGGTAAGGTGAGGGCAGTGGCCTGCAGTCAGAGTCTGGAGGGTTGTGGGCTGTGGAAGAATCGAGTTGCCTAGACACAGGTGAGGGAAGAGAAAGGTTGCAGGCAAATCTACTGAAATACCAACTGTCTCCCATTCATCTCTGTCCTCCGGTGTGGCGCTGGCACACACACGTGTGGGCATCCGTGTGCAGTGCAAGCGTGTGCACACGTTGACACACGCTGGTGTGCTTACGCACCCACGTCACGCAAGTAGCCCCTGTGTTTGTCACACATTTACATCCCTCTCACAGCCTGGCCGCCGCTCCGCCGGGCACAGACCCGCGTTGGAAGGACTGCAGTCCCCAGCTTCCCTTGTGTGTGTTTCCTACACGAGGCTTGGCTCGAACGTCCTTGGGGCTCCCGCAGGGCTTTGCAGTCCCCCCCCCGGTTGCCGCTCCTCCCTGAGCGTGGCGTGTAGCACTCTGCCTGCTGTCACAGTGTCACCTGCTGCTCCCTGGGCAAAGTGGCCCCACAGGTATCTGCCCTGAGCCCCCAGGAGGCCAGAGCTAAGAGGCGGCGTGTGACCCAGACGTAGAAGCATGGCCCCGCTGCCCTTGGCTTTCCAGTTTGTTCCGGAATCCCTCAACAGAGCTTCCCATGCTCCAGGCATTACAAAAACAGCCTCCTTCATCTTCCCTCTGTGCCTGCCTAGTCGCCGGGCTGGGGACAAGTTCAAGTAATGGCTCTCGTTCTGGTCCTCGAGTCCTCACTCGCCATCACTGAACTCTGCTCATGGTGCCTGGTCTCCACTCAAATCAGTTCTCTCCTAGGAGGCTTCCCCGCCCTGCCTGTCAGTAGCTGCCTGGCTCACCCCACCTGCCCAGGCCCGTCCCGGTCCCCAACCTGCACAGAACTTGAGTTCTTCTCCAGATCCTCCCGGGCCCGCCTACTGACAGACTCTGCCCGCCCCAGGCCTCCAGGCTGCCTGGAGTGGTCAGTCCTGCCAGAACTCAGCCGTGAGCAAGAGGAATCAGCTCGGATTCGAGCCGGCAATCCTGCTGCACGTGGATCCTTTATGGCAGTGGCCAGTTCACACCATCACACATCTCAGTACACATCGTGTGCACATCTCACTTTGGTTCCCGGAGGAGCCGCCTCCCGTTTCCGTGTTTGCTCCAGAGAAGGGGGAGCAAGAGGGTCTCGCTCAGCTGAGCTCTTGGGACGGACAAGGGACCGGTTGGCGCCTCAGGAATCAGCCCGCCTTCTTGCAGGCACCGCGGTGCAGACCCTACGATACAGAGGGCGCACACGCATCATTTCTGCTTTCAGTATGTGAAATTTGTAAGCGAGTTCTCAACCAATCACAGTTATCTCTTTTTCTCTGAATGCTTTAACAATTAACCTAGAATTCTACCTTCAGAGTAAA
The DNA here is from genome assembly GCF_016509475.1 of Prionailurus bengalensis. Taxonomy (NCBI): domain Eukaryota; kingdom Metazoa; phylum Chordata; class Mammalia; order Carnivora; family Felidae; genus Prionailurus; species Prionailurus bengalensis. The sequence goes on from NC_057343.1 coordinate 231,967,362, forward strand.
TGTGTTCCATTTTGAGCCCATATTTCCTACTTCCTTTGCTCGTTACAGAATTGGTGTCCCAGGCTCAGCCTTCCTTGCATGAAGGTCAGTGTTCTAAGTTTTCTCCTCAAAGAGCAGAGTCATGATTCCCAGCAAGTGAGAAGCATGTCATTGCCATTATCTACACGTGGGGATGAGAAGGAAACATTAAAAGACTAACATCATAGGTCCCCAACCAAAAGTTCTCCCTTGTACTTTGTTTAAACAGAATCAGTTTAGAGTAAAAATACGTTTTCTCGTGTATAAAGTGTGTGTGTGTGTGTGTGTGTGTGTGTGTGTGAAGTTAGATATTATCCAGGCTTAATTATTCTAGGAATAGTTTAAGCTTTTAATGAAAGGGTATAAATTAGATGAAATGTCCCTAGACCTCAAATTTACTTTTAGGAGTAAAGGTGAGAGTGTGGTTTTAAACAACCACGTCTCCTGTTACAAAAAAATCTCTTTTTGAAAAGAATTGGAGGTATCATAGATTGTCAGTGTTATATATGTAAATACATATGTTTAAAGGCATAATTTATGTTTAAAATGGTAGCCTTATCTTAGGAAATATAGTGCAGTGCTCTGCTTTTCTCTCTAAAAATAAATATTTATGTGATTTATCTTGAAATGTTTATATCCAAAAAAAATGTGGGCGTGTGAGACTGAGAAAATCTACTCAAGCCATGAAAAATTGCTTATTACCAAATATACCAGCTCCATAATTAATAAATTATTATAAAATGTATGCTGTCTCTATGAGAAAAATTATAAATAAGACTTTTTGATCTATGAACTATTGTAGTTGTGTGTTCTCAGAGACCAGTAAAGCATAGGTTTTTCCTTTTTAAAGAAATATGTCTTTCTAATAGATGAATTTAAATATAAGATCAACAGGGGTGCCTGTGTGGCTCAGTAGGTTAAGCGTCTGACTCTTGGTTTCAGCTCAGGTCATGATCTCACGGTTCATGAGATCGAGCCCCAAATCAGGCAGTATCAGTGCAGAACCTGCTTGGGATTCTCCATCTCCCTGTCTCTATTGCCTCTCTAACGCTCACGTGCGCATGCATGCACACACACACTGTCTCTGTTTCTCAAAATTAACAAACTGTTAAAATAATAAATAAATACGTAAATACATAAATACATAAATAAATACATAAATACATAAATGATCTCCAATATATTGTATTTATCACCCTTGTACACCAGATTGATAATCATTATATTCTTTTCCAGGTGAAAGTTTTTAAATATGATTCCTCTGGGTATAATTAATTTTAATGGCAAAAGTTTATATTCTCTACATTTCTAATGTTACGTATGATTTTTTAAATGATAAAATTCTACCAGGCTCTACTGACTTCTCTCACCTCAAATATTCTAGGCTTCCTCATTTGTGCTTCCCTTCATTTGCTGGTGCCGTCTTTCATATTGAGGCGTATTCATCATACACCCACCTCCATGTTGATACGAGAGATTTTCCTTTCATGCCGTGTGACAGATATTCAGTTTCAACTCCTTCTATTACGAATATTAACCCATAAGCTCCTCAAGGGCAGGAACAGTGTCATAGTTATCTTCGTATCCACGATGCTCAACCCAGTATATAGATGGAGTTTGGTAAATTTTCCCTGGGAGACGTTGTTGGAAACTCTATTCCGGTTTCCCTCTTGTTTATTGAGCTGCATATCTAGTATCTACGTCTCAAACATATTCAGACAGACAGCTAGCAACCACTGTTGTGTCCCCCCCCTTTCTGCTTCCAGAGAGAGGGGGTTACCACAGTGGCAGACTTGCCTCTTCACTGACTGTTCATCCGCCTCTCCTTTCCTAGTGAGAGCATGTAGGAGATGTCCTGGGTGGCAGTACGTTAACGCTTCTGTAGAGAGTACCAGACGCTGTTGCAAGGATAAGAAGGGCAATGAAAGAGAGCTTTTCCATCTCAAACAGTACAAACCCAGCTTGGATTCTGGGCCAACTTACTGTCTCTTTCAACTCTGCCTTTTCAACTTTATTGCCTTCAACTCTACAGCCACCATCACACCGCCCCCTCACTGTCACCACCACCTCCACCGCTCTCTCCACCGCCGTCTCTGCCTCCACCTCCACCACCACCTCCACCTCCACCAACTCGACCACCACCTCCACCACCCCCACCACCACCTCCACTTCTGCCACCTCCACCTCCACCAACTCGACCACCACCACCTCCACCTCCACCAACTCGACCACCTCCACCACCGCCTCCACTTCTGCCACCACCGCCTTCACCAACTCCACCACCACTACCACCGTCTCCAACACCATCCCTGTCTCCACCACCACCGTCTTCACCATCATCCTTACCTCCACCACCACCACTACTACCTCTACCAACACCCCCCTCCCCACCACCTCCACCACCACCACCTCCACTTCTACCACCACCACCACCTCCACCTCCACCAACTCGACCACCACCTCCACCATACCAGTGGCTACCAGGAATTGATGAGTTACCTTATATACATTTATCTGATAGAAACAACATATTGTTTTAATTAATTGGTGCATGTGTTCCTACCATAGAATTGAGGATACTTTTCATCTAATGATATGCTTTCGCATCACAAATCATAAGTCAGCAGAAGAAATAATTGGCAATGCTGTCTAACTATTGCCATAAAGAACAGCTTAATGTCAAAGATCACAAAGGTTGTTTCGCAAGATCTGTTTTAGAATATTAATGGATGATACCAGCATTTCTGGCTAATAATTAATTGTATGTCATTTAATGAGGACATATCGTAGATCTAATAGCTCTAAGCAAGAACCAAAGAAATGATGTCCCTCAAACTCTCGCTTCAACTAAATATTTTTTTTTACTCTCTAGGAGTTGATAGGTAAAAGCTGTCATTAATCATTTGCAGTGCATGTATTTTGTACATAAATTTGTACATATGTTTTGACTAATTTTCTATTAAAAAAGTTTGCAGTCTCAAATAAGTAGTGCCTTTAGGTTCTTGAGTAGACCAAGAATTTTTTGTCTTTTTTAAAAAAATAACAGTATGAGTACTGCCTACACATAGTTTGTTAGATACAGAGTTGGTAGGAAACGGAAAATAAAATACCTTGAACTTTTTTTAACTTATTTATTATGAGAGAGAGAGAGCACATGCACAGGGGATGAGCAGAGAGACTGTGAAGGAAGGGCAGAGAGAGAAGGAGAGAGAGAATCGCAAGCAGGCTCCATGGGCTATCAGCACAGAGCCAGATGAGGGGCTCATCGTGAACCAAGAGACCATGATCTGAGCCAAAATCAAGAGTGGGATGCTCAACCAACTGAGCCACCCAGGCACCCCCAGATGCCTTGAATTTTTAAAAATTTATTTGTCTATTTTTTTTACATTTATTTATTTTTGAGAGAGAGGGACAGAGCACAAGTCGGGGAGTGGCAGAGAGAGAGAGGAGACACAGAATCCAAAGCAGACTTCAGGCTCTGAGCCATCAGCAAAGAGCCCGACGCAGGGCTCGAACTCATGAACCGTGAGATCATGACCTGAGCTGAAGTCGGATGCTCAACTGACTGAGCCACCCAGGCGCCCCTAGATGCCTTGAATTTTTCATTGAACATCAGTTTTCCTATCTAGACACTTAGAAACAAAAGCACAAGGATTTCCCTTGAGTCTTAGGAACAGAATATCTACAACCCACTTTCTACTTGGAACCCAAACTTTAACTTATATAAGTTCTCACTGAAAATCAAAGTGTTTTGGGATTTGTTGAAGTTTGCTAAGAAATATAATACTGATCCATCTTTACAGGTGTTATAAACTCCATCTGCTTATAACATTCAGTCCAGGATTGCATACCTGGACCTCATTAGCTCGGACCCCAGAAGAGAGGTTATATTTTAATGTTATTGTCCTTACTCTTATTAGTAAGAGTTTATGTAACAAATTTACTTAAAAACATGTCAGCAAATCCTACCACCTTGGTCTTTAATTATGTCATTTGCCCTTGGTGGTGTCATTTGTTCTTAAATCTGTTGGTTATGGGGACAAACAGATGGTTGTTGAGTAGGACATGAATCCCTACTGTGGAGTGGGAGCATTAATCTGACAGCAGTGACATGATGAATTGGAATAAGTAGCCTAGTTGGGGATAAACAGAGGTGGTGAGAACGGTTAGCTTATTGTGATATTTCAAGCTACAAATAATGCATCAGAATCATGACCACAGAGTCCAGTTAAGATTACGTGAATCCTGAGTCCCCATTGTTGCAAGCTGAGGTAAGGAAACTGGGCTTTCCCAGTAGTGTGGTTGGAGAAGAGGGTGGAGATTATTAGATAGATCAGTAGGAACTCATTCCTCGAGTGAGTTTATCCTACTCTTCAACCCTATCCGTGTTACTACCCTCAACCAACAAATGCAATATACTTACTGAAGTGGATGGATAGAACTTTATGCTCTCAGACTCCACCAACAGAGAATAGAGTTTGCCCTTGAAACTGTGTAAATGGTCATATCCATTGTCAACAATGTATGTGTCTGTTGGCAACAGGTTTCAAAGCCTTTGTACACAATCTCTTTATAATTGTTGAAGCTTGCCCCTACCAAGAGACAAGATAAAGGTGGGAAACAGCAAAGACAAATGTCACCTGGATTTTAAAAGGAAAGGTGAGTCTTAGGAAACAAAAGAATTAAAAGATGCCGTTAAAAGTGAACTGTAGGTGTCGGCAGATGAAGAGTCACAAAAGAATGAAGATTAGCAATAGGAAAAATACATAGTGATTGTGGGCATCAATACTGGTGCTGATAGCTTCTCAATTCTTCAGGGTCTTCACAAGTTTGCAGCTTTTAGTAGCTTTATTTATGTGTTTATTCCCATGCATGACCCAATTGGGAAATAAAATAACAAAAAAAATATGAACTGGCATTTCAGAAAACCACATGCAAGCAGCTAATACGCTCGTAAAAAGAAGTTTAATTAAAAGGAATGCCGATGGGAAGGAGGCACCATGTTTGGCATTAAATCTCCCAAGATGAAAATGGTTGCTGGCGTGCAGCGTTAGTGAGGGACCACCGAACAGTCCTGTCGGTGAAAGTGTCGTGAGTACGGTCTTTCCAGAGAACATTTTGACAATATGCCTCAGTATTAAAACGTGCAGACTCGTGGGGCGCCTGGGTGGCGCAGTCGGTTAAGCGTCCGACTTCAGCCAGGTCGCGATCTCGAGGTCCGTGGGTTCCAGCCCCGCGTCGGGCTCTGGGCTGATGGCTCGGAGCCTGGAGCCTGTTTCCGATTCTGTGTCTCCCTCTCTCTCTGCCCCTCCCCCGTTCATGCTCTCTCTCTGTCCCAAAAATAAATAAACGTTGAAAAAAAAATTAAAAAAAAAACAAAAACGTGCAGACTCTTTACCCAGCAATTCAAGTTTTAGGAATATATCCCGAGAAACTATTTTAAAAACACCTTCAGAGCAAACAAATTAATATAGGGAAAGCATTTAAAACACTCTCTGGCATCCAGTAAGAGCTAATGTCAGCAAAACAAATTAGAAACAATGCCTGTCAATGCACATTTGGATAAAAAGAGTCCATCAAATAGAACACTACCACACATTAAAAATTACGGTGTGGCTAGATATTTGTTGATATCAAAATATATCCATGGCATGTGTTGAGGTGCAAAAAGCAAATTAAACAGCATGTTCTGTTTCTGTAGAGTAACACACATGGGTGTATGAGCAGCATAGAAAGGTGTACAAAAGTGTACTCTTTGGGCGGATTTCTTTTCTTCCTTTAAAAAAAATTTTTGTCCTTTTTAAATAGATTGAAGATTTTAAGGTTATCGTGTTAATTTTATAATCAAGAAAATAATGCTCTTAGTATCTTAGATTTTTTTAAAGTTCATTTATTTGTTTTAAGAGAGAGAGAGATTGAGAGAGCACAAGCAAGGAAGGGACAGAGGCAAGGAGAGACAGAATCCCAAGTAGGCTCCTCTCCTTCCATTCAGAGCCCAATACAGGGCTCAGACCCGTGAACCATGAGATCATGGCCTGAGCAGAGATCAAGAGTTGGACGCTTAGCCAACTGAGCCACCCAGGTGCCCAGTATCTTATTAAAAAATTCTTAAGTATATGCCAGAACATGCACTTTTGGGGAACTTAAAATTTTATTTTAAAAAATAACTGTAATATGAAAGGGAGTTTATCTTATATTCTGTATCCATACAGAGAAATTGTTAATGTCAAAAAATGGACGCATTGTAAAATTTGGTTGGAAATAGAGGCACCTGAGCGGCTCAGTCAGTTAAGCGTCCAACTCTTGGTTTCGGCTCAGGTCATGGCTCACGGTTTGTGAGATCGAGCCCCGCGGTGACAGTGCGGAGCCTGCTTCAGATTCTCTCTCTTCTTCTCTCTCTGTACCTGCCCTGCTCACACTCTCTATCTCTCCCTCTCAAAATAAATAAAAAATTTTTTCTAAAAAGTTGGTTTGAGGGGCGCCTGGGTGGCGCAGTCGGTTAAGCGTCCGACTTCAGCCAGGTCACGATCTCGCGGTCCGGGAGTTTGAGCCCCGCGTCAGGCTCTGGGCTGATGGCTCGGAGCCTGGAGCCTGTTTCCGATTCTGTGTCTCCCTCTCTCTCTGCCCCTTCCCCGTTCATGCTCTGTCTCTCTCTGTCCCAAAAATAAATAAACGTTGGAAAAAAAAAATTAAAAAAAAAAAAAGTTGGTTTGAAATAAAACATAGAAGTTCCACACGTTTGCATAATGACCCAGTAAGAGTCGCCTTCAATTCTCAGGAAACAATGTAGTTTTTATACTCACCTAAGGGTTAGTCAACAGATAAATGCATTACATGTGTTCCACATATCTAACAATATCTCTAAAAGTCATTTTATCAATTTTGTAATTTTACCTGAAGGAGCAATGCCGAATGTCACATGGCATTTAAATAAGCAAGATTGTCGCTTTTCCTAAATTGTTTTCTGAAAATCCTATTACGCTTTACATTGCAGTCATAATAGGGGCTCTGCCATTATGCAAGCTTCGCCACGCTCTGCTTATGTTGCTACTGCTTTGATTCGGGAAATACCTAAAATAAGTGATTTTATCCCCTCCTGTCATTTGTTCTGCTTACAGTCACTGAATACATGCTGTCATGATCAGCTGGCCAGCTCGTTTTCATTTGTCCTCAATCAACCCATTGGTGGGCCTAAAACAGATGCCTTTAAATGAGAAAGGCTGTGAGGCATTGCAGGAACGTGCGTAAGAAAAGGAGAACTTGACCTTTCAGATCACCTGTGATATAAAAAAAAAATAATAATAAATATACTTCAACTAACAGGAAAGTGTCCGCTCGTAGACTCAAAAGGAGCCATGTTTCCCCAAGGTTAACAGTGTGTGTGGCTAAATTTTTTATGGCGCTCTTCTCCTTTGTGACAACCAGCCTTCACCACCAGACTTCAAATGTAGGTATGCTTAGGATCATTACCTCTAACTCTGTTTCTGTGACCACATCCCATCCGGCAGCTCCAAACACCATCCAGATGCAGAGGGCTTTAAATTTCTATCTCCCCACGGTGCTCCAGATGCTGGCATCCAGCTGCCTCCGGATATCGCCCCTGGCTGTCTAACCGGCATCTCAAAGTCAACGCATCCCAAACAGCAATCCCCAAGTTCTCTCCCGACCTCTTGTTCCTCCAGGCCTCCCCGCCTCTGTTGTTCAACTTCTCATTTCCCCCCAACCCCTCCATCCAGCCCACCCGCCGGGCCAGACATTCTATGTCACGCATGACGACTTCCATCGCTGTGGACCTGATCGTCTCTCCCCTGGAATTCTCAAGCGGCCTCCTCACCGGTCAGCTCACTTCTTTCCTCATTTCAGCCTGTTCTCTGCCAAAAAGCCTCCGGAATGGTGTCTTTAAAGACCAGTTGCCCTTTTTGGGGTGACGGAAATATTTTGGAGCTAAAGGAGATGATTGCACATTCTAGCGAATGTACTCATTGCCACTGATTTGTACACTTTAAAACGCTTTATCGTGTGTTATTAGAAAAAGATTTCCTTAAAGCTACCCTTGTAGCTGGGTGACTAGTTGGGAATGCGTCTTACATTTGGCTTTCGGTGCTGTGGATGCCCCAGGAAGGAATGAAACATAATAAAACATATTATGACAGTTACGTGCTCACTGTTACCCCACTGCACTTACGGGTAAAACAGAAATGTCTGACTGTGGCGTCCGAGGCCCTTTTTAGTCTGTGTTCCCTGCTTACCCACTTTAATCAAGGATCTGGCCAGACACGTAAGGCACCCTCAGCTAGGATTCTGGAGAGAATTTAGTGAAGGGCCTTTTTTCCAAGGTATGGGCAGAGTAAAGGGACTGATCCAGGGGCGGTCAGGTGGCTACTGACTGTCACCCGTGGAAGCAGTGAGAGAAAACAGTATTCCAGAGGTCAGGAGCTGTGGGGATGGGCTGGTCTAGCCACAAAGTGTCTTGGCCCTGTGGGCAGAGCTGAGGACGGGAGCGTATAGAGCAGAAAGAGCTCAGCACTCTCTCTCCTCATGCTCTCTCACCAATTCTGCCGTTGCCTGAACCCAGCTGCCCGCGGGAGGGCCTGGGTGCCTGGGAGATTCAGCCCAAGGGCACGGTTGGGTTTGGGGGGTTTTGTTTTATCTTTTAATGTTTATTTATTTTAGAGAGAGACCATGCGTGAGCAGGGGAGGGGCAGAGAGAGAGGGAGATGCAGATCCGAAGCAGGCTCCAGGCTCTGAGCTGTGAGCACAGAGCCTGACACGGGGCTTGAACTGACAAACTGTGAGATCATGACCTGAGCCGAAGTCAGACGCTTCACCGACTGAGCCACCCAGAAGCCCGATGTTTTGTTTTGTTTTGTTTTGTTTTGTTTTGTTTTGTTTTAAGAGCAATGTGAGTTGGTAGGAACTTGGAAGAATCAAATGCCTTGAATTCATAATTGAACATCAGTTTTCTTAAGACAGTAACACAACAGCACAAGGGGTTCCCTAGAGTCTAAAGCATAGAGTATCTACAACCCACCCTCGAAGTCTTAACTTCAACCTTGCTGAAAATTCAGCTAAACACAGAGGGAGCACGTGGATGGCCCATTCCACCGCCCCACACGCTATCTGGCCATGCAGACCCTCTTTGTATTCCCTGAGTAGAATGTTCTCTCTGCCTGACTTGACTTTTACGAGAGCTTTTGCCATCCTGGTCTCAGCAGCCCCATGAAACGCCTTGAGGCCTGAAATCCCTGCTGCCCCATTTCCCTCACTGTCTCCCAGCTCTGCAGGGGAGCCACACCCACATTGCCCAGTGTTTGTGGAACTGAATTCGGGGGTGGCTTACTCACTCGAAGGCTTGAAGTTGTTCTGCTAGACAAAGAATGTTCTGTTGACTGAGTGGATGAATAATCAAATAAATGAACAAATAAAAGGATTGAGTGAAGCAGTCGGGTCTTGATGACATGAAAGTACAAAGATCTCAAATGCGGAAGCTCACTAATCACTTTCCTTTTGTCAGAACAGGTAGTTTTTCTGTGTTCTTCAGAAAGAAGTCACAGCAGAAGCTGACAGTGATGAACTCAGTTAAATTCTCCATAGCTTAGGTGTAATAACTTCCACTGGCTTGCTAGTCTTCCAAAAAACAAACAAACAAACAAACAAACAAACAAACAAACAAAGTTGGTGGCAGGACCCACTGAGACCACTTTAAAAAAAAAATTTTTTTTTAAGTTTATTTATTTATTTTGAGAGAGAGCACAGGGGAGGGGCAGAGAGAGAATCCCAAGCAGGCTCCGCACTGTCAGCACAGAGCCCGAGGCAGGGGTCGAACTCACGAACCGTGAGATCGTGGCCTGAACGGAAACCAAGAGTCGGATTCTTAACCGATTGAGCCACCCAAGCACCCCTCACTAAGATCACTTCTATCAGAATCTCCAGAGATGGAGCCTGCACATAAGCATTTTTCTTAATTTCCCCATGGTGGATAGAAAAACTGCCATTTTGGTAGTTAGACTATCATTGTCCTAATGTCGTTCCCTTTGGATTGTTGAGAAATGTATTTTTTTATTCAGATAAGTTTTGAACGGGCGTCTACACAATTGATCTCATGGACATTAAGACTGTCTTCATATCTGCAAGCTTTTGCTTTTTCTGGATACCTGGATGCCTCACTCCCACTCCTTGGCTAATTGTTCTTATCCCTCAAGGGCCAACCAAAGACCCTCTTCTCTCCCAGATAGCCTTCTGTGATCTCTCCTTTGGTGATCTTTTATTCCCTGAATTCTCATGGCACAGCATCTCTGATAGTTGGTGGATTTTATCATCTACAGCCCAATCATTTTCTCTCCCCAGGTAAACCCTGCCACATTCACAGTATGTTGCCCAGGGTGCTTATCAGTCCTTTGTTTTCTGGGGCATTCGTAAATATCTGCTGAAAAATTAAAAGCATAGAAATGGCACAAGGAAATGGAAGTTTCCCCAAATCTCTGATTTGGGTAGTAGATTAGCTTGGAGAATATGAGGGGGAAGGAAGTATGTTTGCAGAAAAATACACAGCAACAAAGTTCAAATTTGGAGTCATAGAAATGAAATTCAGAAATACAAATTTGAGAATGATCAGAGATAATAGTTGAGTCTTAATGTTCTTACCCACTGTCGTCATTTTTTCCATAAAAAATAACCTCTGAATGGAGTGTCTCTAAAAAGCAAGATAATTTGGACTATGGGAGCCTATATTTATATCCCAGCTCTTGTTTGTTACCTGTCCTTGGGAGATTTTTGTAACCTCTTAAATCTTTAGTTATGAATCTGTAAAATGAAGTCAATAGCAGTACCTCTCTCTCAGGGTTGGGATAAAGAATTAATAAAACAGTGCATGTGACATGGTAATGATTCAATAAATGAGGGCTTGTGTTTACCGTTGGTATCATCACGATGGAGCGGCAATATGAAACAATTTTGATTTAATGGAAAATAAGACCCAGTTTTAATATTAGTGTGATGGATAGGGACAGGATTTGTTTTAAAATTACCCTTCATCTCAATCTGGTTTTTGTTCAGTGTTTTCTCCATGGAAGACTGCAGCTGCATGTTTTCATAGAGGTCAACAGAATTAAGGTTTGCAAGAAAAGTATATTTGTAAAAGTTGTTTGAAAATGGAATACTCTTCATTCTATGAACTCAAATGACTTCTTGAAATTTCTCAAGTTACATGACCTGAGGCTAAAATGAAACTGGGCAAAGATGAAAAGCAGAACATTCTCTTGTGTTCATGTGTATTCTGCTTCAAAGAACCGCAAGCCATATCACCTCTCTCCAATTTCAAGTAGCAGATGTACGTGCCTGACAATTGTCTGATTGTTCATAATGCATCATGGTCAGACTACTGACCTTCATTTTTACTTACATGTACAGTGCCATTCGCTGGGTCTCAGTCTCATCATCTGTAAAATGGAATTTGTTGAAGGTTTACATGAGTTAATACATGCAAGATGATAGCAAAACTCCTAGTGTATGACAATAATGCAAAAATATTAGGTATATTTGGCTAGTTTTCTTTTTTTCAGTATGATCTTATTTTGAATGCCTAGCTTAGTCACGATCTGAAAATGTGAGTCCCTTGTACTTGAACATCATCATGACTCAACAATGTCATTCATTCCATGTTCTTTCATTCAGTAGGCACCTATCGATAGCCCACTGGAAACTAAACTCTTTTTAATGCTGATTATGTGAGAGCTGAACTAAACTTTCAGTCCAATTCCCAACTTCCACTCTTTGTTCACTCCACCACCATGTGGTCATCAAGGCAGCTTTTTTGTGTGAGAACCCTAGGAACCAAGGTTGCACTTTAAGATGGCCCCGGTATAGAAGAGTGTCCCCAGCTATCTTATATCCAGGGATTCCTAGCCAAGGATGCTCCCACAAACTCAGTTTGAGTCCTTATGTTGATTCTTGGCAGGAGTAAGGAGGATGTGCTACCTGTAATATTAAAAAGAAATCCTCAAGGAGCTAGCCATCCCTAGCTTTGTGCAAGGCTGTATAATTTCACCTTTGCCTACTCACTCTAAGCCTAGAGAGTTTGGAATGGCAGCCTCGGGCCCTACCAAGAAGTGTATGGGGCTTTGTCACTTCTGGGTTATGGTACCTAATAGAAATGCAAACAGCTTAACACCCATTGTCATCCACACAGATAAAGTCATGATGTTATGGTTAGTGAATGCCCTGCAGTTCCAAGAATTTTCTAGACTCTGTGTTTACCAAAGATGAAATTAGCTATCTACTCATTTTCAGTAATTCACATGGTTTGCCAACTGTCAGCTCCTCTACCAGAAAAACCTGTAGACTAAGCAAAGCTAAGTTTACTAGATTTACTATGGTAAGGGAGAACACGACCTTGCAGAAGTCAAAAGGGAAATTGGGCCTGGTATTTATAAGGCCTTAGATCCTTGGCTGAGTTTGTTTAAGGTGGGTGTTCCAAGATGCAAAACAACTGGCATTGGGCAGAGTTTATAATGTAATAGCTCTGGACTGGTGGTACATAGAGGCAAGGGTCATGAAATGAGTTTTGATAAGCAAACTATTACTTTTGATAAGCAAGCTGCTCAGCTCACAGTCTGAACTTCCAGAGGCAGGTATTTTCTGAAGCAAGCAGTTGGATTAGTCTGTCCCCACATCATTTAACCCAGGGCCAGAAATTATGAGGATACCACTTCCCACCTAAAAAATCATTATATGATGGGGCTAAATGTCTTCAAATCTCTCTCTCATTCTCCCTTCCCTCTCAGTCTCTTCTTCTGCCTCTCCCTGCCCCCTCTTTTTCTCCGTTCTTTCCTCCCTTCCTCAGTAATTCATGAAAGAGGCAAACTTAAGTTACTTTATGTAATGCATGTAATTTGGGGTACAAAAAGCTACCAAGAAACACAACCAAAGTATAAGAAATCATCTTTCTTACTACACAGAAGAATATGACAGTTGTTAGATGAAATGACATAATCTTAACTACAGTCACTTTTAGGAAAAGAGGCCCAGGGCCAGTTTCCAGAGATTATAAAACAGATTGTGTGCTTTTTTTTTTTCAAGGTCTGACTTCTCCAAGGTCATTGAGGAAGGCTATAGTTTCAAGCAAGCCCAATTTTATATTCCTAACTCTTGATCTCTCGGGAATTGAAAAATAAAGTATTCTATGGCTCATTTACAAAATGCTGTGCTCAAACATGAACCCATGACTTTCACAGATGGTTACTATCAGACATTGACATCATATAGGGGAGGAAAAAATATTTTTCCTCTACCCACCTTAGGCTCTCCAGCTGGGGTCTTGTAACTGAGATAGGCAAAAGACAAATTAATGAGAGAAAAACAGAAGTTTATTAACTTGCATATGGCACATACACGTGGGAGCAGCCAGTGATGGGTAGCTCAAAGAGGTGGTTAGAACTTATGCTTAAATATCATCTTAGGCTAAACAAAGGAAAAGGGATTGGGGGCTTCTGGGAGGGGGAGACAAGTAGTTATGGGAAGGTGACTAAGAAAAGTACGGTTAAATAGGGTTCCATGCTAAGGTTTGTTTTGCATATTTAAGTTGATGCTGTAAGAGTTGCTAAGGGTCCTCCTCCTCTTCCTGGTACAGAAGAGGGAGACATCTTGACAAATGGAAATTTCCTTTATAAATGTAAATTTCCATTACAAAATGACAAGCTGTGCTGACTAGAGAACCTTTTCCACCTCTGTTGGTCCCCAGTGGCCTTTTCCCCAAAATGACTTATATGCCAAAGGGACGTGGTTGGGGATGGCATGTTTTGGTTTCGTTCACATCCAAATTATTTTCGACTAAAATTTACTTTAAAAAAAATACCATGGGAAGAGCTTCTCACTTCTTAGATAGGAGCTGCACTGCTTGGCCCCAGTTGGAGATAAGCCTCGTTTCTGATGACTGGAATCTAGCTTGTTATTCCCTTACTGTAAGCATCTAATGTAATTCGAAAAATTGCAGATCTACAGAATCCAACTGGAAATGGAATGAGATGCCATAGACACACCTGAGTTTTGATTCTTCCTTTCAAAAAAAGTCATCCTCTTTTGTCTGTGAAATTACCTTGTTTTCAATTAAATTAGTCCCAGCTTTGAAAACAGGGAGGATCATTTCTTAAATTACTAATGAAAACTTTAAGCGAGTTTGGGCCTCTTGTTTAGACTAATCTATACCAGCTTGTTCTACACGTGTTAGGTGCACTGCTGGCACTAAAATTTGAATATCAGAGTGTTCCTGGGATCAGTTTTGGCTTTGAAACAAGACAGCATCTCAACATGGATGGCTGTGTCAATAACAGAGCTGTTGCAGAACTTCAGGAGTTAAGACGTCTCAAGGGGGAGCCCTCATAGATTTAATCAGCTTAAACCAGAATTTGCCTCATTTGTGAAAGCGAAGATCTGATTTTCTTGCTAATGTGAAAACCATCTCACTCCTCTGGAGTTAACCAAATTTTGTACCTATTTTGAAAATAAGCAAGAATAATTCTGCTTGACTCTCAGCATGTACCGTGTATGTGATGCTTTCAAAAAAGAATTCCATGTCTGGGCTAGAAGCTGTCAGTGGCATTAGTAGGGTGACAGTTTTTGGTTATTGAGGCTGACAGTACAGTTCTTCTGCCTGCTCTCCCCACACATTTATCAGCCCCCGCAGCCCTCTCTCTCGTCGTCACCACCTCGGTGAGACTCTTAACTCAGAATGATTGGGTGAGTCCAATTCTAAAAGGATTAACCTTCACCTAAGCCCCGGTGGTCACTGCAGTTTCCTCTCCTGAAATATTAAAGAAGAGAACTCAGAGATCGTTTGTTCTGGTCAGCCCTCCCCTGGGATTCCTGGAAGCTTGAGGAGTTTTGGCCTAAGGAACTACCCTTTTTTCAATATTTTAAAATTATTTTAAAGTAGTTATTTGTTATAAATTGGGTGGTGGGAATCACTTATCATCAAAAAATGGATTGGTCTTAAGGGAAGGTTTATAAAAGAAAGATAAAGATTCAAATCTTAACAGAATTTTTATATCCTGGAAATACTGATATTCCATTGATAAAATTCATTAAGGCTCTGTCACTATATCCAGCATCCAATCCGACTTTTCTGAAAAAAGGATATATACAATTATTTTTAAATTTTCCTATGATGGAGGGGTGCCTGGGTGGCTCAGTCAGTTGAGTGTCCGACTTCGGCTCAGGTCATGATCTCGTGGTTCATGGGTTCACGCCCCATGTCAGCCTCGCTGCTGTCTGTGTGGAGCCTGCTTCAGATCCTCTGTCCACCTCTCTCTGCCCCTGTCCCACTCGTGCTTGCTCGCTCTGTCTCAAAACTAAATTTTAAAAATCATTTAAAAAATGATAAAATAAAGTAAAATTTCCTGTGATGCATAACACTACATGTTAAAGTTAAATTCTTCTATTTCACGCTCTTATAACCATCTTTGTTACATGTGTTTTAAAACACTCTTCTGCATGCACTACAGAATGACTGTCGCATCCATTTCCTGTAATTATTCTTCTCAAAGTAACATTCACATCGCATATTTAAAAAAATTTCTTTTATTGTTTTCGAGATACAGTTGACATAAAGCATTGTGGAAGTTTACGGTCTACAAGGTGTTGATTTGACACATTTATATATCACAGTACGTTACTACCTTGGTATTAGCTAACACATCTCTCATGTCATATAATTATCATTTCTTTTTGTGGTGGGAACAGTTAAAATCTAGTCTGTTAGCAGTTGTAAATTGCATGATATAGTATTGTTGTTCATGACCACCAAGCTGTGCGTCAGATCTCCAGAACTTATTTATCTACTAGTTGCGTTTCTGTACCCTTAAACAACACCCCCCTAATTCTCCCACCTCCCAAACCCTGGTGATTACCATTCTGCTCTCTGTTTTTATTAGTTTGGCTTTTTAGATTCCACCTGTAAGTGATATCATACAGTATTTGTCTTTCTCTGGCTCATCTCACTTGGCACAACGTCCTCAAAGTCCATCCATGTTATTGCAAATGGCGGGATTTCCTTCTTTCTTGTGTCCAAGTAATATTCTAAGAATATACATACCACATCTTCTTTATCCATTCATCCACTGACAGATAGTTAAGTTGTTTCTAGATCTTGACTATTGTGAATAATGCTGCAATAAACACCAAATACAGATATTTTTTCTGTAACCTATTTTCATTTCTTTTAGATATGTACCCAGAATTGGAATGCTAAATACTATGGTATTTCTATTTTTAATTTTTTGAGGTCCCTCCATACTGTCTTTCATAACAACTGTACCAATTTACATTCCCCCAGTGGTTCCTAAGGGTTTCCTTTTCTCCACATCTTTACCAACACTTATCTCTTGTCTTTTTGATAATATCCATTCTAACAGATGTGAAGTGATATCTCAGCGGTAGTTTTGATTTGATTAGTGATGTTGAGTATCTTTTCATGTACCTGCTGGCCATTTGGGTGTCTTTTTTAGAAAAATATCTGTTCTGTTCCTCTGCCAATATTTATTCAAGTTGTTTATTTATTTTTTGCTACTGAGTTGTATGAGTTCCTTACATACTTTGGATATAACCCCTGGTTCGATATATGGTTTGCAAATATTTTCACCCATTCCTAGGTAGCCTTTATATTTTCTTTCTTTCTTTTTTCTTTTTTTTTTTTTTTTTTTTTTGCTGTGCAGAAGCTTTTTAGTTTGATGTAGTCCCATGAGTTGCTTTTTACTTTCAGCTACCCATTATTGTCGCAACATTTTGGTAGACTTTATCTTTGAGGTCAGTGCTTTTATTTTTAAAAGCATTAAATGAGACTGTGTGCAAATCTTGTTGAAGCTATGCCGCATACCATCTGGAAGAACTTTCAACACAATCCTAATTCACAACCACACCTTGAGGGTCATGACTTCTCAGGGACAGTTGAGAGTTTCTGTATCACGCACCCAAATACTCAGATACATGCACACACACACATAACACAGATGCACAGGCACTCATGCATACACACACACACACATGTGCACACAGCATAAATCGAGTACAGCGTGTCACGGGCCTCCAGATTTTGATCAGTCACCTTCCACCCACCCATGACTCACAGTGTGAATGGTGTGGATGGAGAAGGTAGATAAACTCACTTGTTCCCATTCTTTTCTCTTCTCTCCCTTCCCCAGATGTACACATTTTTACTCACAGAATAAGATGAGTAATGGATTCATTTAAAAGTAAATCTTCATATATATTAAGTTAATTTTTAATTAGCTGGTGAATTTAAATTTTGAAGCATTTATTTAAAATGAATTAAGCATAACTTTTCTTTGGTTTGAGCCTCACTGATGCTCAGAGATTATGTTTTAGGTCTAAAGATTAAAAGTAAGTGAGGGGGTCATAAGAAAGGCCTGCACAGCAGAGGCAGTGTTTGATTTTATTATGATTTAAGACTTAAGGTTATTAAAATGTATTTTTTGTCAATCTGAGTTTCTTTTTCTAAGATATCCCTTACCTCTTTTAGGGAAAAAAACCCACACAATTACCCTCTATTAAAATAAAGGATCCAATGAAAGTAATTAAGATTTTATTAAAGAAATTTTAATAAACCAATTACTGCTTATGAATATGGATAATCTCAGGGAAAAGAGCCACCCGGTGCCTGAAATAAAAATAAGCTATATTTTAAATATATTTAGTATACATAATTAGTTATTTAAATGTCTTCTCAACTAAACCTACTGTCAAAATTATATTTGGAACAGCAATAATTTTATACTTAAAGGAAAGCTTTTGAATCCATATAATTAAAGGAAAGATGCTACAAAAATTTTATTAGAGATTTTAACCTCAAAGAAATGAGCATATTTTCAACAGGTAAATTGAAATTTGCTGGTGGCCATCAACCAAAATACTAAAACATTTTTATGTTACTTTCAGATACGAATAAATGAGGTAGCTTGTATGATACCAAATATCACTGTGAATTCAGTTTATTCCACAGGTTTTTTTTCACAAATTGAAATTTTAGTACTACCTTAGCTAATTTAGAATTATCAAGGAGTTAATACAAGATAATTACTCAGATACAACATTGGAGATGAGCCTTCTAATGCTAAATTGACTAATGTCTTTGAGCGGCATAAATTGTTCTCTACTAGCTAAAAGTGGAATTTCTGTAGAGTTATATTATCTGTATTTCTGTGGAGGCTATAGTGTTGTTGAAATAACATTTTGTATTCTCACTTGGACTTAGTACTTATCATATCTGCTATTTTATTTTTTTACATCAAGGCTTCATTTGCCTGGAGCACACGTCATCTTACAAAGGTCTATCATCCAGCTATTAATTCTTGTATTTATTCAGCACCTGAATGGTGAGCACCTAGTATGTGTCAAAGCATATTCTGTGTGTTGTATGTGTTCTGTATGCTATGAACACTCAGGCCCCCTGGTTTCATGTCGTGTCTGGGACCTTGCTGGGGAGGAACAGTGAGGAAATGGCAGAAGTTCAAATAATGGGAAATAGGAGTTAGTGATGAGGTCTCTGCTAAAAATTAAAATACTCTCATAGCAGGTGTCTGGGAAGCTAGTTTAGAGTGATCCAGAAAACTTTCGCTGAGTTTTTGCACCTTTAAGGTACCACGTGAGCAGAAAGATCAGCCTTGGAAAGCTCTAGAGAAGAATATTCCAGGCTAAGAGAGCCATAGGTCTAAGAGATCGGAATTTCAAAGGAGCTTGTGTGTTCAAGGAGAAGAAATATGGCCGTGATGCCCGCAGCAAAATGACTACAGTTACAGCAATGGAAGGGCCCTGAGGGCAGGGACGTTTGTTTTCTTCAGTGATGTATCCACAGTATCCCACACGGAACCTGGCACCTAGGTCCTTAATGTGCATGGAATGAATAAGTGAATGAATGATTCAAGATGAATTTAGAGATTTAGGGAAATGCCTGATCATGAAGCTGTAATAAGAGGTGTAACTTTGTTTTAAGCATAGCAATATTTTAAGGGGATGTGTAGGGGCGCCCGAGTGGCTCAGTCGGTTAAGCGTCCGACTTCAGCTCAGGTCACGATCTCACAGTCTTGTGAGTTCGAGCCCCACGTCGGGCTCTGTGCTGACAGCTCAGAGCCTGGAGGCTGCTTCAGATTCTGCGTCTCCCTCTCTCTCTGCCCCTTCTCCGCTCATGCTCTGTCTTTCTCTCTCTCAAAAATAAATAAAAACATTAAAAAAAATTATAAAAAGGGGAATGTGTAGTAGATTGAATGTTGGCCCTCCAAAGAAGTCCATATCCTAAATCTTAGAGCCTGTGAATGTTATCTTAGGTAGTAAAGGGGCTTTACAGAGGGGATTAAGTTAAGGATCTTGAGATGGGGAGATTATCCCGGATTACCCAGGTGGGCTCAGGGAGATCACAAGTATCATTATAACAGGGAGGCAAGGAGGTTCAGAATCCCAGAAGGGGATGTGATAATGGATGCTGAGGACGGAGTGATGCAAGCCTCAGGCCAAGGAGCACAGGCAGCCTTTAGAAGTTTGAAAAGACAAGGGAATTCTCCCTTAGAACCTCCAGAAGGAGCACCACCCTGCTCATGCATTTTAGCCTTTAGATCTGCAGAATTGTAAGATAATAAATATGCATCATTTGAGCACCGTGTCTGTGGTAACTTGTTACAGCACGAATGGGAAGCTAAGACACTATTATTCCAAATTAAAGGAAGTGGTCATTTAATAAGTTGCAAACATGAAGATGGTTACATTCTTAAAAGTCAACCACTTATCACGCTCACTTCGGCAGCACGTGAACTAAAAAAAAAAAAATCAGCGTTTGTAATCTAAATTAAAATGCACTTTGTATTTAGTTGCAGTATTTAGGTGGATCCTCCTTCCTGTATCTTCTGTTCTCTCACAGCAGATGAAGAGGGTAAGAGAACCAGGGGCTCTAAGTTACGAGAGGGGTAACCAGGAAAAAAGTGTGGTAGAAGGGAAAAAACTGAGCCCAGAGACAGAGACAAAGGAGGGGGGAGAGAAGGGATCCCATGCAGCGTCTGAGTGTCAGGACTCCAGGGGTGGCAAATCTGGGTGGTTCTGGCTCAGGGTCCCACGTGAGACTGTGTCATCTGAAGCCTTACCTGGACCCGGAGGTTCCGCGCCCGAGGCAGTCTCCACGTGGCCGTTGGCTGGAGACCTTGGTTCTTTGCCCCGTAGGCCTCTTCAGAGCAGCACTGGAAGATCTTCCCAGCGGGACAGCTGGCTGCCCCTCCAACCAGCAGAAGCCGAGACAGAACTTGGAGGGAGCAGCGGTACCTTTTCTGTGACTGAGTCTCCAAAGCCACCTCCACCATATTACGTCAGTTAGGGCAAGTCTCTAAGTCCAGTGCTCACTCCCAGCGAGAAGGATTGGGCTCCGGATTTAGAAGGGGATGTCAAAAAAGAGAATAACAAAAATGTTAAGCCAGCACAGAAGGTAGAGGACGGAGTGAAGAGAAATTTAAGCAGAACAATGACTTCTCGTTTCTTTATAGAGAATGCCTAGATATGCCCTTTTTTCTCAAGTAATCTCTCTCCCGTCTGCCAGGACTATGGATGTGTGTGTGTAGAGGTGTGTGTGTGTGTGTATGTGTGAGTGTGTGTGTGTCTGTCTGTAACAAGACAGCTTTAGAGTTCTGGCTGTTTCCCGCTTTTGACTCCTGTCAGACATGTCAACCTTTATCTCAAATAACCCCCAGAGACCTCTGGTTCTACACTCGAGCGGGTCTATACGTCCAGATAATGTAACCAAAACTCTCTGAATTCCCCTCAAAAGAAATTCTGCCGCATTACATCCATCTGGCCAAGCCCTCATCGAAACAGAGGAGATAAAAGCTGCCCCCAATCACAGGTCCAGTGCACCCCTCACGGGTCAGGAAGCACTTGGGGGTTGCAGATGGGAATTAGTATAGGAAGTTCAGAGGCGGGATCTAGAGCAATGATAAGCTGTCTGGAACATGAAACACGGATGGAGCCAGTCTGGAAGGTGGGATGAATGGAAACAAGGAAACTTCTGTCCATGCTAAATGCTGAATCAGGTTACACTAATTAATGAATTAATGAGGAAGGTAATGAAGAGAAGAGCCCAATAAAGAGTTACCTTGGAACATCTCCTGTCCCATCATTCACTTCTTGTCAGATATTAGATTAGGCCTTCACACTTTGATTTTCCCCTCTTTAAACCTTTTTCCTGTTTGTTAGAAAATGGTAAAGATTGTTTTATTTTTGAAGAATGCCTTTAGATTCTTTTAAATTCATTGCATGTAAAAATGCAGAAGACTTTCTTTTACTAATTAGGTTTTAGAGGAAATGTATTTTAGAGCAAAACATACCACCCATAAAAGGAAAAAAATAGTTACAAACAGAGAGGGAGGGAGGCAAACCATAAGAGACTCTTAAATACAGAGAACAAACCGAGGGTTGATGGGGGGGTGGGGGAAGGGGAAAATCGGGGGGGGGGGGGCATTGAGGAAGGCACTTGTTGAGATGAGAAATGGGTATTGTACGTAAGCGATGAATCACGGGAATCTACCCTCCAAACCAAGAGCACACTATATATGCTGTATGTTAGCCAACTTGACAATAAATTATATTTAAAAAAAAATACCACCCATATTTTAAAACATATATGCCTCAATTTTCATGTATTGGTATTTTCAAATCGGGATTTAAGAATGAAAAAAAATATATTTTCTGGCTCTATGTGTGTGCATTGTATCCTTAGAAGAACAGACACAATCCTTGTAATGTGATATTTTTAAAAGTTTTCTTCAGATACTTGGGTAGATATTAATTTCATTGTAATGTGCTTTTTTAAATCTGAAAACCTAATTATTTTATGAGAAAAGAAAATTTTCACAAGACTGCAAATGAATGTATTTTGATTTTCTTTAAAAAAATTTTTTTTAATGTTTTATTTATTTTTGAGACAGAGACAGAGCATGAGCAGGGGAGGGGGGAGGGGCAGAGAGTGAAGGAGACACAGAATCCAAAGCAGGCTGCAGGCTCCAGGCTCCAGGCTCCGAGCTGTCAGCCCAGAGCCCGACGCGGGGCTCGAACTCACGAACCACGAGATCATGACCTGAGCCTAAGCTGGACACTTAACCAACTGAGCCACCCAGGCGCCCCTGTATTTTGATTTTCTAAAATTTGGTCTCTCTTAATGGACTGAATAAGCAGCTTTATATATTATTTAAAGCAAGATAAACGTATGTGATAATATTGCTAGCATTTCAAATCCGTCCGCATCAGAATGTATTTTTGAGCACTTTCTGTGTACCACTGAGCATTGTTTTGTGTGTACCCAGTCTGCAATTCTAATGGTAATGCAAACATGTGCATAGAAGTTTATAGAAAATGGTCTATATACTAAAGCAGGGTGGGCGAAATCTTTCCATAAAGGGCCACATAAGAAATGATTTTGGCTGTAGGGGCCATGCAGTCTGTGTCACAAATATTCAACTCTTCCCTTGTAGGCCACAGACAGTATGTAAATAAACAGGCAAGGCTATGTTCTAATAAAACTTGATTTACCAAAACAAGCCGGCAGGATTTGCCCTTGAGCCAACCCCCTGTGCTAAAGGATTGGTTTATATATACGGGGGCGGCAAAAACATTTTGTTTCCTTTGCATTTACTTCAGTAAAATTCCCAGCAAATGTTTTTTTGAAAGACAACTGAGAGGATTTGTCTCTATAGTCACATTTTTATAGAACTGATTTAAAACTGTTCCTTCAGTTGTTAACAATCAAACATTGTCAACACTCAGATGAGTATTATTAATGCCCTTGGTGAGTTCAACATGTGCCATGAAAAACTAACAAATTTCAGAAGTACCTGTGTTCTGTCTGTTCTATTCATAACACAGCAGATAAAACGCAATCTCATGTTAACATTTATTGAAAGCTTATTAAACAAGTAAGTTGGAAGTTGCGTTTCTAAAAATAAATATTTTATTCTCCATGTCTGCAATGATGATGTATATTTAGATTAGTCTTGAGAAGAAAATACAATCTTTCTTTCATAAAAAATCAGAATATACTTCTGTTTATTTTACCTTCATGTGTTCTGTTTTGAACAACAACAAAAAATTCTTTAAGAGCATTTTCAGATGTTATAACTTATACGTAGTACTTAGGAACATTTCTAAACTTAATCCTATTTTTAAGATTTCCTTTAAAAATATGTAAGGGGCCCCTGGTGGCTCTGTCAGTTAGGCGTCCAACTTCAGCTCAGGTCATGATCTCACCGTTCGTGAGTTCGAGCCCCACGTCAGGCTCTGTGCTACCAGCTCGGAGCCTGGAGCCTGCTTCGGATTCTGTGTCTCCCTCTCTCTCTGCCCCTCCCTTGCTCACACTCTGTCTTTATCTTTCTCTCTCAGAAATAAACATTAAAAATTGTTAATACAAATATTTGAAACCCTAAAACATGCCATCTGTCCTAAAGCTTTAGCTTTTGCTCTGTCTACATTACTTTCTGTTCTAGTCTGCCCTCTGCGGACATGCCCTCTGCTTTCTACTGCTCCCTGTTCTCTGCATCCTCCACGAGCATTGCCTTCTGAGAAAAACTGACAAAGCTGTCACAAGTGACAGTGAATTCAAATTCCTTGTTGAGCATCAGACCCGATGCTGGACTCTCATAAGGTCCTGCGTGTTGGTGGCCGTTTCTAAATGGAGGCCGCATCAAACTGTCCATATGTGCATATTGAGGTCTTGGATAAAACAAGGTTGTCCTGCTAGTTCGTAGCTCAGATAACTTTCACAATTCTTTTGTCTTGGTTGGATTTTTGGATACGTAGGCCTGCTGTATTAAAAGTGAACAGGAGCCTGGTTGGTATCCATAGTTCAAATCAGACCTCACCCTCTTCGAGATGGAATGAAGACAGTGGTGTCACAAGTCTTATGCCCGCTTGTCAGATTTTCACAGCAGCCCTTTAATGGGTTCTCAGAGATGTTCTAAAATCGAGGGTGCGCTCTAGGTCATGCGTTCACACTCTCTAAGTCCGCCTTGCCCTTGACTTTAACTTGATTAGGGAAAACGGTTTTGAGAAAAAAAGAGTGGCCGTCCAAAAGCTCTGTTTGTGTGTATCTTGCAGGAGTCCTTTGGAACCTCTCGTCTTGTGACGCCCTCAAGATGCCAATCATCCAGGACACCCTGGCAGTGTTGACCAATGCCGTGATTATCCCCCATTCGGGCTGGGAAAATTCACCACTCCAGGATGATCGGAAAATACAGCTGCATTCCTCACAGGTGCTGCGAAATGCGACCGGATGCCTAAGGTGAGTGGCACCCTCGCTGCCTCCCGCTGCTGTCATATGCTTTCTGCTTCTGCAATTTTCATTGCTGCTTTCCTGAGGATCAGAGCGTCCCAGAAAGATGAATGTTGACATGGTGAAGAAGGGTAAGAGGCTAGCAAAAAATCATTTCTAATGAGGTACCGACGAGGTGTAGGCATCTTCTTCTATAAGTCTTTTATTTAACATGTTTTCTTGAGTCTTGGGCAAAAAATAAACATTTTCATTCCGACCAAAAGTAATTAGTTTTCTTTGATTAAAAGCAATAGTTCACAGTAGTTTCTTTCCCATGTTATAGTATATAGTATATAGTATATAGTATATAGTATATAGTATAGTATATAGTATATAGTATATAGTATATAGTATATAGTATATAGTATATCATGCGTATAGAATAACCAGGCAGGCCAGTTGGTGGGAGGAGAGTCTATGACATATACGTAGGGAGCTAATTAAGAGGCATCGCTAATTTTGGTTTTCGTTTTTAAAAGTTTGTCTGTGTGACTACCGGAACCCATGATGCTTAGAGATAACTTGTTAATAAAGCCTGTTGTATGAAATGTTTTTTTTTTTAAATAATGAAAGTAGCAAATACATTCTAGTTCTCTCTCAGTGCCCTTTTACAAAAATCATCCCCCAGAAATCTCTTGAGAAGTCTTAGAATCACCTTAATTTTTGTTTAACTTTTGCTCTTAGAAAAGAAGGTAATAATCAGGATACAGTTTTTCCAAACTCGGGCAACTGTGCCCCCAAGGATGCTGTATTTGGTACCAAAGTTGCAAATCTCTGCTAGATAAACTTAATGATGAGGTGGGAGTACAAGAACAACCCACGGTACCCAGTCAAATGATCTATATTTCAGACATAAAATGTACAGGTTTGTTTTAGCTGAGCTGCCTCAAAGCTGTCATCTTGCCTGCAATTGATTGGTTTCCAGGGGCGAAAACTGGTCTCTACTGAGAAGGAACAAAATCACCTTGGTGACATTAATAATAATTATCTCATGCATATGTATAGCAATGCTCTGGGCCTCCCGTCTTGAGAGGGGTGGTGCGTTTGTGTAAATGTGTGTGTGTAGAGGGAGATAAAGTGAGTCTACCTCCATAAATATCGACATGCATTCACAGACAGGAATAGGAAATCCTCTAACGATCTTGCTGTTCCTCAAGGTCACGAAATAATGATCTTTTGACATGATTTCTCTGGCTAAGCTTTACCATAAGCCAAATTTACAGTTCTCCAAGACTCCCTGTTGAGACATTCATTTTATAACCTCTTACATTCTGTTATCCTTCAGAAAACTCCTGCCCCACCAGAAGAAATATAACTCCTTCCCAAAGCTAAAGCTGTAAGCCACTTCCAACTTTTTATACCTGATTTTTCTAGTCCAGTTATTTTCAACTATTATGGGTCGTTTTTTCCCTTCTTAGCATCTTTGACTTAAAGAGTGTCATTGTTCCTAATAAGGATCATGGAAGAAGTGCCTCGGAATCAATTATAGAAGTATGGTCAGTAAAGGCTTGGTGAACTCCGTCAGGTAAAATTCTCTCTGAATGATACAGTAACACAATTCTACATTCAAGATGTTAGACTTATGGATGTGGGCCACCTCCATTAAGAGCATACCTTCAGCACCATTTGATCAAAAGTCAGATGAGGAAGCTAGACCATGTAGGTTCATGGGTCTGCTTTGCAAGTCATCTGGCTGAGTTGAGCATCTGGGATGTGACGCAGAGTGAAGACAGGTCAGATCAGGATCAGATCAGAGAAACTATCCATCCCTCTCTGTCCACACATACAGCGGGTTGGCCATGTGCTGCTTACACTGAATGTGGCCAGGAGCAGACACATCATAGGAAGCAAAAAGGGGGACATCTGATTTAGAAAGAATTTCCTGTAGTCAAATTGGGTTTCCTTAGTCAAGATGCAACCAGGTTTAAGGGTTTTCCCACTTTTCTGAGTTTATCATGTAATTGGCAAAGCAAAACCCAACAATATATGGTAAATACTTAATTTCCCCCTTATTTCATCAAACCCCTGCCTTTCTACAGGAAAATAATAATTTGTCCTCTCTTATTTAAATGTGTTTGTGAATCATTCCACATGGATGAGCAGGTTGAGCTGAGAGAGGAAGAAAATAGCCTTGGGAAGGGGCGAAAATGAATTTACCAAAGACTCAGTGGACAAAGTTCAAGAAATTCCAACTAACATTTGACACGTAACTTACAACCAGTGTTGGCACACTAGAACAGTCACAAATGTTTTTAGCATGATGGAAGGTTCTAGATTTTAATTGTTGAGGTTATATGCATTCTTGATTTTTCCAAGAAAGCCTGGCTTTTTATTTATGTTAAAGAAATTACTTTGTACGCTATTCCTGCCTTTCAGCAGTGTCAACCATGAGCATTTACTGAGTGTCTGCTGTCTGCCAGAGAGGGATCAGGGAGGCAGAAATAAACAAGGCTCAGCAAAAGCTGAAACTGGGAACTGCAGAAACAATTCGAATATACTCCTTAAAATGTATATGAACAACCAGATTATCTCAGTTTATAAATCATATCTGGACTTGTACCTTTGCAAAGAACATTTTCTTCTATCAAAATATTTAGAAAGAAGTTGATGCTTTGGTGCTTCTAAAAGCAAAAAGAAGAAAAACTCAGCAATTGTTCTTGTCATTTTCATGGACTAAATTTATATTGCATATAAAAACGATATAGTGATGGGGCGCCTGGGTGGCGCAGTCGGTTAAGCGTCCGACTTCAGCCAGGTCACGAACTCGCGGTCCGTGAGTTTGAGCCCCGCGTCAGGCTCTGGGCTGATGGCTCAGAGTCTGGAGCCTGTTTCCGATTCTGTGTCTCCCTCTCTCTCTGCCCCTCCCCCGTTCATGCTCTATCTCTCTCTGTCCCAAAAATAAATAAACGTTGAAAAAAAAAATTAAAAAAAAAACAAAAAACGATATAGTGAATTTTCACAGCAAAAAAGATATAGGAAGTTTGTGTAACATTTGCATACTTTGGTGTATTAATTTATAGCTTTGGTTTTGAAAGTTGCCTAAGTTGTATAAAAATGCCAAATTTACATGTTAGAATTATTTTGCAATGTGTCGTGACCACTGCTATCATATTCCATGAAATCTGGCTAGAACGTTCAGTATATGTTTCAGGAGCTTGTTTAGTTGGTAAGAAAGAGCCAGCTGCATTTGGCCAACAGAATGCACCTGTCCGCACGTGGGTGCATAAGGAATTCGATGTAAGTTGGGACTAAGTTGGCATACACCACGTTCAGTGTCACAACGGGCAGATAATACTTCAATTCATTTCATGTGATTTATGGATAGTTCACTGTAAAGGCAAAGAAAATTAGTAACCTTAAAAAATAATGTAAAATATGCACAAAAGATTTCTTATTGTCTTCCTGTTTTAGATCTTATTCCTTGTTAGGGAATCATTTTTAAAGTAAGGCATTGTTGAGGACCATCCGATTATATTAAGATTGTTTTCAATTATTTGCTTTTATAGAGTTCAACTTCTAGAAACCCTCCACAACCTTTAAGGATCAGGAGTTACATATAATTCAGTCCTTTTCATGATTATACATTTTATAAACTTATTTTGAGAGTGTGATTTTCCCATTACCATTCATTATCAAACAACACTTGGAATTAAAAAAAAAATTACAAGTAGCAAGGTACATGAGTCACTGTTTAAGTATTTTTGATATGTGAGATGTCAGTTAAATTTAATTCAGCTATCTGCCCTCGGGTGATATTTTCCCTGATACTGAGTTGGAATGGAAACTCTCCTTTCTCACGAATTGTTGAGAAATTGAAGAATGGAGCTGTGTGAGTGCGTGTGCGTGTGTGTTCGTTCATTCCGAGGTTTGACCTGGCAACATGTCTATCGGATAATTTTATACATTGTTGATAGAGGTAAGGTTTTGACTTTGAAAATGAACATTCTGATTCATAAAATCCCCATCTTCCAGGGACCAGGAACTTCTACTTCGAATACATTGTTTATTCTCATATTTATTATAAGTTCAATAGCCTATGGTCAGTTGGTCGGGAAGCCAGTACCTGCACTCACATCCTGACTCCCGGTCCAGCCTGCTCCCACTGTGCCACACAGAGAGGAAATACAATGTCCTGTGAAGTGCCAGGAACACATCTGTGCTCAGAGCCTCACAACCCACTGAGCACCCAGTTGGCGGATAGACTTGCTCTGCTTTGTGTTGGCTCCTTTAATTTGCTTCTGGACATCCACTGAATGGCATCATCTCAGCCAACACCCATCCAAATTACCAACTGTCTTCCTCCTCCTTCTCCTTTCCTACTTCCCATTCTTCCCTCCCAAGGCTGCCAGTATGGAGTGGGAAGCAATGTGGACAGTTAGTCATGGAGCCTCACGTCAGCCCCTTCCCGCCACCTCCACCTTAAATCTTAATTTAGGCAATTAGTCAGAGCAATGGATGCCTTTTTTAAAAATATAAGACTGTATTTTAAGACATACCCTAGAAAACAAGGTTGACATTATTTCCCCAGTACTCAGGCTCCTTCATTCTTTTACTGATGGCTTGATTCTCTTTTACTGATGGCCCCACTCTTTTTCCAGGATAGTATTTCCTAACCTGGGTGGCTTTTGACCCCAGTAGGAGCTTTGATGGTTGGCAAAAGTACATTTATCGGGTCACTGATGTAGAGCAGTGTTCTTAATTTTTGTTCCTAGCAGGATTCAAATTTGTTTGTGTCATTTCGGAGTGGGAAGCCGAGGGTAGGCATTTAAGCAATTGCTATTCTAAAAGACATCATCCTTTCATTTTTCAGAAAGAAAAAAAAATATTATAAATGCAAACTGTACCACTCTTAAATGTTCCAAAGCTTATCAGAGTGAAATTTAAGGTGGGGAGGAGGGGCGGGGAAAGCCTATGCCTTCCTAAGCTAAAATCTGGACCGCTAACACTGTTCAAACGTTAGATAATTGTATACATTCTTAATAAACTCTGCCCAGCTTCTCAAGACTTCTTTTTGGCGGCAGATGTACCGATACCTAGTGGTATCCACACGCCCCACCAGCCTGCAGCAGGGGCCATACTCATGGGCAGTGTTCTAAAGAGAAGAGACTCTTGCCTTTGCCTTCTCTCAAAAGGCACGGTAAATCTTCACGGAAAGATGTCATATCATGTTGACATAGCAAAAATTTAAGCACATATGACATATAAAATGAAAAGTTAATGCCCTTAGTCCTTTTCCATTTAAAATTCATTTTGGGGTAGGAAATGGAATTTTTCAAAAGCAGATCTCTATTTGTTCCTGAAGTATCCATCTGTCACTGAGGAAAGAGGATAGAAATGGAAAAAAAAAATCTCTGAAATTTCGTTGGAGGAGCAAGTTGATAAGAATGATGGCGACTAGATTGTGGGGTTCATGGCTCCCAGTGATTAGTGGGGGTCGGACTGCGTCTCTGCCAGCATCCTTCTTCCAGCCCCCACCCTGGACACACACTAATGCTCCCCCTCTTCCTTGCCCCTTCCTCTTTTATGATGTTTGTCTTTTGCTCCAATACTGCCCAATTTAAGCTTTACTGTTTGATAAAAACCATTTTCAAATATGGCCTAAAATGAATGTGGTAAAACGTTAGGTATGGCTTAGGTCGTAAGTATGCATGAAGCTGTTGGATTAGCTTTTTCTTCACTTGATGATGAAGGAGTCCTCCAGGAAATGGCTTTCCTTTGGCCTAAATTAGGCAAGTCAGACCTTGAAAGAGATTCAGTTCTGCGTGAGGATTGTTTCATGGTACCACATATAATCAAATACTTTTCGTAACTTGGGCCGAAATGATCAGCTTCAACTATAACGTGTATTGCCCAACCACAGTCTGGTTGCTGAAAAGTGAAGGTCAGACTGGCCCCTCCCGAGGACAAGCTCGTTGTAGCTGAGATCGTTGTAATGGGTTAAATAAGTGTGTCCCCCCCCCCCCCACCAAAAGCTATGTCTACCAGGAACCTCAGAATGTGACCCTATTTGGAAATAGGGTCTTTGCGGGTAAAACTATTTAAAATTTTTTTTTTCAACGTTTATTTATTTTTGGGACAGAGAGAGACAGAGCATGAACGGGCGAGGGGCAGAGAGAGAGGGAGACACAGAATCGGAAACAGGCTCCAGGCTCCGAGCCATCAGCCCAGAGCCCAATGCGGGGCTCGAACTCACGGACCGCGAGATCGTGACCTGGCTGAAGTCGGACGCTTAACCGACTGCGCCACCCAGGTGCCCCAAAACTATTTAAATTAAGATGAGGTCATACTGACTTAGGGTGGGCCTGAATCCAATTGATGGTGTTTGTTTGTTTGTTTGTTTGTTTGTTTTATTTAATTTGAAGTTGAGAGAGAGAGAGCACGCGTGCTGGGGAGGGGCAGAGAGAGAGAGACAGAGAGAATCCCAAACCGGCTCCACACTGTCAGCACAGAGCCTGACAAGGGGCTTGAACTCGTGAACTGCAAGGTCATGACCTGAGCTGAAATCAAGAGTCGGATGCTTAACTGACTGAGCCACCCACGTGCCCCGATGGTGTCTTCATAAGAGGACATAGACACAGAGGAGGAGGCCACGTGAAGACAGAGGCAGAGATTGAGGCGATACAGGGAAAAGCCAAGGACTTTCGAGCATGGCTGAAAGCCATGAGAAATGAGAAAAACGCAAAGAAGGGTTCTTCCCCAGAGTCTTCAAGAGGGAGCATGGAACTGCTGACGCCTTGATTTTGGACTTCTAACCTCTCAAACTGTGATAGAAAAAGTTTCTGTTGTGTTAAGCCCCACGCCCCATGCCCAGTGTGGGTGGTACCTTATTCTGGCACCATCGGAACCTCTACAGTCACACTAGTAAGTAACCAGAGGGGGCCTACGAATCCAGGGAGCCACCAGAGAACACAGCCAAGGGAGGGGGAAATGGCAGCTGACTCCCAGACGCTGCCTGTCCCCAAACAGTGTTCAGGCACAAGAACAAACTCCCCAGATAGGGAGCTGTTTGTTCTCTAGCCCATCTTCCTCCATAGCTCAGGTGCAAGGCCAGACATCCCTGGTACAGGACTGGGCTCTGCCCAGCCTCAGCCAAAGAAGGATCGCACGCACCCTCTGGACTGGGTAGACGCGAAACACGTGGATCTGGTTTTTGTGTTTTCTGCTCCTATTTATGAACCAACTTCCCGTTTCCTCCAACCTTTAAACTACCTTCTGAAAGTTGTGTGGGTTATTCTGGGAGCCAGGAGCCATTCTAGGTTTTTCAGGCAGGGCACATGACATTTAGGGATCGTTTAAGGAAGTTGGCTCCAGCAGCTGGGGACGGGATGAATGCTTTCTGCATTTCGCGTAAAACATGACTGTATTTCCCATTTAAAATACCAGAGATCAATATCCTAAAGATCCCTGTCATGGCCATTATCATCATTTCAGAGTGAACTGTAGGTGAGGCCTTGCCAAGTGTCCTTTTTTACCATTTAATCTGCCAGCTCAATAAGACAACTCCGTTCCAATACTGTTTGGCTGTGTTACGTTTTGTCATGCATAGTTAGGACTTTATCTCCAGCCGAAGTATTTGCATAAGGCTAGCTTTGCTAACTTCCACAGCTCATTTCCTAGAGCCTCTGAGTCATTTATTTATTTTTATTATTCTGTTCCCACTTCAACATCTTGTCCTGAAGGACAACAATATACAACCCTAATTTTTCCATCTATCTTTGTGCACATGAGAATGTTATTAAGCCCATCAAAGGAGCTGCACTGAGCCTTTGCTTATGAGTATAATTAAACTCAGACCCTCGATTGGTCACTTTAACCCATCTAATGGATGAGCACTTGGTCCCATGGGTCCACTCATTCTGGAGTGACCTTGAGAAAACCCGTTCACCAAGTAACACTACTGATAACCACACTCTGGCTGGAAAGCTCCAAGGACATTTATTTTATTTGGTTTGCCCCTGGCATTAGCCATAGGTAAGAGGAGGAATTATCATTACTTTTAAGCTAGGTTCAGTTGGTTGCCAATATTATTCAACCATTAAAAAGAATGGTTTTGTCGCCATGACTTGCTCATTCCATAACTGAAAGCGTGTACCTCCCACGCCCCTTCACCCATTTTGCCCATCCCCCCACACCCACCCTTCTCACAACCATCAGTTTGTTCTCTGTATTTACGAGCTGGTTTCTGGTGTTCTTGACTTGTTTGTTTAGATTCCACACGTAAGTGCAATCATATGGCATTTGTTTTTCACTGTCTGACTTATTTCAGCATCGTGTATGTAGTAAAAAAACTTTTTAAAATCTGTTTTAAAAAGTGTTTATTTTTTTAAGTTTATTTATTTATTTTGAGAAAGACAGAGAGAGCAAGCAGGGGAAGAGCAGAGAGGAGAGAGAGAATCCCAAGCAGGTTCTGCACCGTCAGTGCAGAGCCTGATGAGGGGCTTGAGCCCACGAACTGCAAGATCATGACTTGAGCTGAAACCAAGAGTCAGACACTCAACCAACTGAGCCACCCAGGTGCCCCAGGTTTTTTTCTTAAGTCTTCTATAATGAGTTCTGGATTAATCTTGTGTTGCAGCTGAACTGAGCACTCTTTATCCAGGGACTTAAAACAGGAATGACGTAGACGGTATGGATGCTATGAAGAGAGGCGAGCCGCTCACCCACTCATGCCTGGTGTTCCCACACCTGGCCCCAAAGCAGAGGCTGTTCCTCACCTGAACAGCTCTCTACTTCTGATCCCTGGGTCTATCATGGATGCAAAGTGAATGGTTTTGTTGAGTCATGACTCAGCAGTGAAGGTCTTCTTTGAAGGAAGGGAACAAGTTGGGTGGCCGAAAGAGTTTGGAGTATTAGGGCCCCATCAGAGAGGACAATTGGGCTATCCACCTCAGCAGCTCCCTTGGTGACGAGGGCTCCCACCTCCCATGGAGCACCCCAGCTTTCTAGCTCACTCCGTGTCACCCAATCAGGGAAGTTCATACTTTATTACTTTATAATAATAGATCTATATGCTATTAATAGGTTTTAACAAGTTTATGCAGTATTACTTTGCTGGGGCTTTTGTAACAAAATGCCACAGACTGGGCGGCTTAAACAACAGAAATGTATTTTCTCACAATCCTGGAAGTTAGAAGTCTGAGATCAAGATGTCAGCAGGTCTGGTGGTTCTCAAGCCTTCTCTCCTTGGTTTGTAGATGGCCGTCTTCTTGCCCTGTCCTCACATGGTCTTCCCTACATGCCTCTGTGTCCTGATCTCCCCTTCTTATAAATCTCCAAGTTGGGATCTCCAAATGAGGCTTCCCCAAGTGGGGCATCACTATTGAATGCCACAGACTCCAGGGCCTGGCCTTTGTCCTTGCCTGGCCAGAAACTGGACCTTAAAGCTCCAATAATATCAGAAGGAAATTAGCTTTGGCTTAACATCTGTTAAAAGCCCATTGTGATTTTATGTGTCTTTAATATGCACACTGTCTGATACAGTTGTCCCAATAATGTCCCTATCCCATTTTACAGATCAAGAAGTTAATGCTCATGAGGATAAGAGTAGGTTGCCCCAAGTCATACAGTTAGTAAGAGAGGGAAAGGTGAGACAAATCCCGGGTTGTATGATGCCTCAGCTGGGTTCCTCCCACATGACCATGTTCCATTAGGCAGAGGCAAGGAGCAGCCCCAAAACACATTTGTTTGTTTACACTGAGGCTAGGATGCTGGCTCAGCCCACATCCTAAGAGAAGCAGACACCCAGACAGAATTAGCAGTCCATGCAAGATATTTAATTAGGGGTGACACCGGAGAGGAAAATGAGAGGGAAAACAGAGTCTTCAAACCACGCATGATGCAGCAGGTCTGACCCCAAGTGAAGGAGAGCAGAAAAGAAGGAAGGAATGTTGGTTGCGTGGGTGAAAATGTCTTAGACTTTCGGGGATGTCGGCCAGACCACTGGAGCGTTCTTAATCCCAGTTCATTGTTGCAAGGAGCCTCGCATCTCCCAAGACAAGGCTTACCCTATCACTGCTGCAGAGCTGGGTCACTGGCTGGAAGCACCCATGGGGAGTGAGGCTTGAGTATGAAGGCAAACACAGTACGAGTCTCAGGGCACAGCAGCTGGACCATCAGTCAGTGATGCTCCTGCAGTGAGAGATTTGAGTGGGTGTAATTTTATGGTCGTTACGTAAGCCTAATTCTTTACCAGTGCTTTCGTTCTCTATAGACTAGCTACTAAGAAGTCACATTAAACCAGAAAATTGCTTGGTAATATGGAATCCAAACAAGAGGAGCTAGTTACATTGACTGAAAGCTTCATTGTCTCAACATCTGTTCTTTTGAGTCCTTACTATGTGCTTGGCCCTTATGGTAGGCATGGGTGTTGCAAGGGAGAGCAGATAGGCACGGTCTGTGGAGTTGGCTATTGAAAGCGACTCATAATGTCATTAAGACAACCTGATTGCCTCCAAATTCCATTAGGCTGCCCCAGAACTGGAAAAGCTGGAGCGTGTCTCTCCTAAAGAATGCCTCAGAAGGCCATATTCTTTTTTTTTTTTTCAATGTCTTCATGGGCAACCTACCTCTCTTACTAATCCATTCTTTCTTTACATTTAAGAAACTGTGTATTTTTAACTGACTCGCTGTTAAATCCTGTAGTCAAAGCTTTCTCTCTCTTCAGGATTTTGCATTCTCTTATCTTTTCTATTAGGAAAAGTCTAGAAAAGAATTCATTTTTTAATTCTTTCAGAAGACATTGCTATCCCCCAGAGGACTAACCATAATTTTGCAAAGTTCTTTCTGGCATTTATGTTCCATGAAATAGTAATAGGGATCATTTCGCCCCAAACATTGTTTTGTTTTCCCAAGCTAGAAGAAGTGAGAGCATAATGACTTCACCATAAATAGAAAATTTTAATATAAGATATCCCATCATGCTATTCCTTCTTAAAGTTTCCACAACTTATTTCTGCAAAATTTGATCTACTTAATTATGAAAATTTCCAGGATCTAACTAAAACTTGCTTTGAATTATTTATCTTATAATCTGGTTGCAAGTGTGGGCTTCTTTTAAAAGGACAAACAAATGTTAAATTTTATCTTCTCAATATGAGTAGTGATCCTTCCTATTAGAATATGAATATTCAAACCTTTCCATTAGTATGAACAAATTACTTCCTTTGAAAAATGATTAAATAAAAAAAGCTTAGTTAATCTCCAATTGGTAGACAATGGTGTTTAAAATTTATCCCTATAAAACATTGGGTTGTAGGGTGTTAACTCCCTGATAAATAAAAAGCAAGTCGTCAGAGCTGGATTGTTCTTCAAATCCTTCATAACTTCTTGATATTAAAAATATAATTTTTCCTCCTGCTGCCTCCCAAATTATATTACATCGCATCAGAAGTGGCTTCCCTGGAGGAGAAGCAAAGAAACAAGTCTATTATCCATAAATTGAAGAAGAAAGAGTTCACTAAACAGTCTCACTTACGTGCTAATCCTCTCCAGTATTTTAACACATCTATTGTCATACCATTTCTCCTTTCCCTTTTCCAAGTGGCACTTATTTTAAACTAAATAAAGTCAGCATTTGCCAGAGTTGTGACAAAACAACCAGAGAGATGGGGACAGATCCAGGAGGACAAGCGGAGCACGCGTGGAAGCTAGCCCACACCCAGTGGCGTTAGTGAAGACCTCCAGCTTCCAGTTCCCATTCCTCTTGGAGAAGAGAAACATAACCAGTGAGAGCATGAATAGCGGTTCCAAAGTACCGGCTCGCAGATCACGCCTCCACCCACCGTCCTGTAGAATTCCAGAGTGCAGAGCTGAACGCACAACTCTACTCTGCACAACCTGGCTCTAAACTCTGTTGCCCCCCTCGTTCTCCTCTTCTTGAGTCTGGGTGTTCCTTAATTGACCAAGAATATTTGAAGTAAGTTCCACTTGTCCCTTAGTTGACCAAAGGACCCTTTGAAATAAAAAGATGGGAAGTGTTTGAATTTCCATCCTGTTCTCACTGTCCCCCTTTACTGGGTTGATGACTTCCTCTGGTCACGGAGCCATTACTGTTTGCTTCAGGGCATTTGATGGACAGCTGCGGGTCAAGGCTGACTGGGATGGCCCATTCTGTGGGTTCCTCTCCATCGCCCTTTGGAGCTGTGATGGGGAGAGGTGACAAGTGGGGTCTCCGATTCAGAGAGCTATGGCAGGGTGGGGATCACAGGAAGCAGAGGTGCAGGTGGGGGTGAATAGAATAACTACTCGGTTCCCTGCCCTGTGTCGTAGAGCTCCTGGCCGCTTCTCTGGCAAGATTTTAACCATCTCACAAGAAGTTACGTGTTCTGGAAACAGAGAATTGGGGAAGCTACTAGATACAAAAACCTTTATCTCTTCATTCTCATTGGAAAGTTCTTGTTCTGAGCTGGCAGAAGATTCTGGAAGTACTACCTCAAATGCTTTCCTTAGGCAGAGAAGAACAGCCCTACCTAGATTTCATGCTGGGTCTACAGTTTCTTGCCTCCAGAATATTTAAGCACAAGAAGCAGTAGGTAGTAACAACATGGGCCAGCAGATTGACAACCTTCAGTATTCGATTTTTATTTTTTTTTTTCAACGTTTATTTATTTTTGGGACAGAGAGAGACAGAGAATGAACGGGGGAGGGGCAGAGAGAGAGGGAGACACAGAATCAGAAACAGGCTCCAGGCTCTGAGCCATCAGCCCAGAGCCCGACGCGGGGCTCGAACTCACGGACCGCGAGATCGTGACCTGGCTGAAGTCGGACGCTTAACCGACTGCGCCACCCAGGCGCCCCAGCATTCGATTTTTAGACTACTGTCCTTTTTTTTTTTTTTTTTTTGGCCTGTGTCATAAATTCTTTTTCAGCTTTTCAGTCTGCTAAGTAAAAGGACAGGCATGCCAGGACTTCGGATCAACCCTCCCTCTGTCCTTCACTATTATCCCGTAGAGGTACAAATACATCATTATTCCCCATTAACAAGCACTCAACCAGCAAGGAAGATGCTGTGCCCTGAATGCTCTGACTGGAGCTAATGAATCCCAACAACTAATTACATTTCTCTTAAGGTAACTTATGACCAGAAAGTAGCTGTGTTAGCACAAAGGTTTTATGTGAGAGTGGCAATACTCAGGAAGAGGCCAGCTGATTAGTCATCCCCCATAATTCTCTGTAATTGTCCTGTCTGGACTTTTTGTGTCCAGACCATTGTTCTTTCCAGGGTTGCATTTTCCCTGACCTTATTTTGGACCAACGATGTAATTGGTAATTGTGGGCTAATTTATATAAACAAACGAGGGTCCTGCTAAATGAAAGCATTGTCGCTGTGATTGGTACTTACGGCTGGCTCTAAGAGCTCTCTATTTTGTTCAAGTTTGGGTCAAGTGGTTGGAGCCCGTGGGGCTTATTGCAAAAAAAATAATTATTTCAAATAAGAAAAAATCCCTCCTGTCCTGTTAAGGCCTGTCGGGAAGCGTGGTTTATGGTCTCTTGCAATGGAATGAGTGCTTACGTGGTTTGCAGAAAACTGGTTTCGTCCTTTGCTTAGACTCCTAATAAGGCCTGAAGGGTCCTTCTCCTTACCATGTGTGAAAGCAGCACTGATAAGTTTCTTCCTAGAACATAAAGGAACCTTACTTACTTCTCCTCAGCACGCAGCACTGTCATCCTGACTAGGAAACGTGATTAGATGTCATCTGTCCTTGACCCCTGTCACTCCTAAGCAGCTGAAATAGATTAAGAGGCTGGTGCTTCCCAAATCAGATGAAGCCAAGTGTCCTCAGGCAGTACCTTCAGTAATAGGCTCACAAAGGAATTGGTGCCTGGGTTTATTACCAGGTTTCAGGGCCCATGCCTATTTGAGGGGAGATAATTGAAACAGATTATCCTGTTGTTTCCTTTTAAGCACCTAGCCAGGATCCCCTGCAAGCTTAGAAGGACACCTTCAGAAAAGGCCTGGGAGGGACAGCAGCTCAGAAAGGCAGAGCTGAGGGTCCACGCACTCATGCGGCCAGCGGGACCAGGATGCTGTTGGAGAAAGGGAACCCCTTACCTCGCACCTCTTAGGGCCTATGAGCTTCCTCCTCTTTCTTTAGAAACCTTCTATACTCTGAAGGCTTTAATTCAAGTGAAGCCAGAGAAACACAATAAACCGTGGAGATCGGATTAACCTGACCCGTGGATCAATCTGACCGACACAAATGTGTCCCTCCACCCAAGGGGCACCTTCTGTTTGATTCTAGCATGAGCCCCTCACATCTCCAGCATTTTCTTCCCTAATTTTTTTATCTGTCATTTAAATTTTTTTTCAGGCAAAATTCAATAACATGTAACTAACCATTTAAAAGTGAACAGTTCATGGGGTGCCTGGGTGGCTCAGTCGGTTGGGCGTCTGACTTTGGCTCAGGTCATGATCTCGCGGTCCGTGAGTTCGAGCCCCGCGTCAGGCTCTGTGCCGACAGCTCAGGGCCCGGAGCCTGCTTCAGATTCTGTGTCTCCCTCTCTCTCTGCCCCTCCCCTGCTCATGCTCTGTCTCTCTCTCTCTCAAAAATAAATTAAAAAACATTAAAAAAAATTTTTTTTTACAGTGAACAATTCAGTGGCATTTAGTACATTCACAACTTGGTGCAACCACTTCTATCTAGTTCCAAAATATTTTCATTTCCCCCAAAGGAAATTCTGTACCTATTAGGCAGTCACTCCACATTCTCCCTCCTGCGGGCCCTGGCAGCCACCAATTTTGTTCTGTCTTTATGAATTTACCTCTTCTGGATATTACATTGGAAAGGAATCGTGCACTAACAGTCTTTTGCGAACGGCTTCGTTCACTTAGCATAACGCTTTCAAGGTTCATCTGTGATGTAGATTCCTTTTTAGAGCAGAGTAATGTTCCCTCGTGTGGATATACCACATTGTGTTACAGATCGTCGATAAACATTTGGGCTGTGGCCACCCTTTGTCTCCTGTGACTAATGCTGCTGTTAACGTGCATGCACAGGTATTGGTTTGAGTACCTGTGTTCAGTTCTCTGGGGTATGCACTGAGGAACAGCAGGGACTGCTGAATCATGTGGTACTTGTATATATCACTTTTTAAGGAGCAAAGGGTTTTCCATAGCCCTACTCATTTCATGTACATTTCTCTGCATTACATTTTCTGCCCCAGATTGTTTTCTTTTTCTCAGATTATTTGCCTTTTCTTGCGTCCTTTTTTTCCAGAGAAGTTTTCTCTCTGCCTGCTAGATTATTAAGGCCATTTGTCTTTATATCACTCTGCATGAGAGAGGGAAGGTACTACGTGAATGTTATGCTTTTGCTTTAAAACTCTGAGGACTGATATCAACTCACTGCAGCTACGTGGGCAAAGGTGGACAGATCCCCTGAGTCTCCAGCCGTGCGCTGGGCCCCTCTGCCCTCACTGTGCTTGCAGTACTGGCCTTCTTTCTGTTGCTTTATACACCGTGGTCTTTGTAACCTCGGGACCTTTGCATGTGACTTCCAGCACCTGAAAGACTTTATCCTCTCCCTTCAGATCTCAGCTTAAAAGTGTCCTCCTATCCAGAGAGACTTTCCCCAGCACTTTCTCTTGCCATATAAATCAGGGCTTCCCTGATGCCTTTACAAAGCATTCTGAGCTTTTAATCTGACCTTCTGACTATTTGAAGTGACATGTCTGCCCATGTGCTTGTGTATTTAAGGCCAGAGAGCTACATTCTCATCCACATGAGGATAATGTCATTGTCATCCTGGATTACTCAGCCCTAGGGCCATAGCTGGCACCTGGTAGATCCCTGATAACTAGTGAGTGAATGAGGCAACCAGGGAAGGGCCACTCACTGCTTTTCTGTGTGACCCAGAACTGTCCTGTATGAATTTTCACCAAAGCAAAGAACCTTTCAGTTCTCCTGGTGACTAATAAAATCTTCCCGGTCACAGAGACAATGTTCCTTTGCATGATCGCCAGTTTCCACATGAGATTAACCTCCTGGTTACAGCCACATACGTACTTGTCTTTCAGTGTGGGGTTTTTGTGATATTTCTGCTAAATAAAACCGCCACATCAGTTAGTTTCATCGTCATACCTTTTCTTACAGTCTGCAGGTTTTGTCTTTGCAGTTTGCTTATATTGCCCATGGTTCCTCATGATACTGTTTTCGTCACCCACCTCATTTGAAGGAAGCCGTTGGACTGTTGATTGATCAGCACGGTGGAATAATACATGTCGACAAAACTCCTTAATACCGCCAATCACCACTTAAATCTCATGACAGCTTTATAAAGGAGAGGTTATTATGGGGTTCTTCCCCCCCCCCCAATTTTAAATAAGAAGAACCTGAAACTCCAAAAGGTTGAGTAGTTGGTTCTAGAGCCCATGTTGGGAAGCCGTGAACCTAGATGCAGGCCTGGGCTTTCAGAATCCAGGTGGAGCACTGCCCAATGACGTCATTGCCTCAGGGTTGGCCTGTTAGCATGAAACACCGCAGCCCGTCTGCCCCACTTGTAAATAATGAGAATGGCCGTAACCATCTCATCATCTGCTCCTTGGTCCGGTGCTAAGTCAACACCTTGGCAGATCAACACCTTGGCAGATCAACACCTTGGTAAAATGGATGACGTCTCTCATTCCACACAAACATACAGTGAATTTCTATTACATTCCCAGGACTCTGCTAGGTACCCGAGAAGCAAACATGAATAAGACATGATACTTACAGCCTAAAAGGATAGAAGGAAATCTGAACCATGGTGCATAATGCTCATACTTAGTGTTTTCATTTCTTTAGCTCAAAAGGATGAGCCCCAGGGTCTCCACATCTCCTGCAGTAACCCTTACCCTCACTCGCTCAACCCCTCCTGCCCCAGGACACAAGGAAGGTTAACAGGTGGATCCTGAGAGGAAGCAGCAGCCAACACATCTGAGTGGGAAGAGCTAGGCTCCCATGACTAGGCAAACCTTGACTTGGGCAAGAGGTGTTGGAACCTTTGGCAACTTCCCAAACCTTCTTGACCCTTCACAAGCCTCCATGAGCCTCCGATGCCTCACGGAGGCCTCCTTAAGGGCTTATGTTAGGACGTGAGGGCCCAACAAACATAACCCTTTTTTGTCCTAAGTTAAGAACTAAATGATAAATAAGACAAAGGAAACTGGTGAATGGAAGCCAGACAGTCTGTTTCCCTTTGAGAATGCTGAGCAGAGATCATGCCTTCTTACCTACAGCCAAGAAGCAGGCTAAGGATCTACTGATGGCACTGCCTTGCCAGTGTAGACCTTGAGACTGGCCCCAGGGAAAAGTTGAGATCTGAGGAGCTGACAGACATACCCAACATCACTGCCTCCCAGTCCTGGGATGTTCTGTTGGTGGATCAGCCCCACGAAATGAGAAATCTCGACAAAAGGATGGCAGAGATTTGCCCGCCCTCCCCCCAGTCAGATAATTCACTCTTTCTGCTGGGGGCTGTTATGGATTAAGTGTTGTACCCCCAAATCCATATTTTAAAGTCCTAACTCCCAGTTTACTTCAGAATGCGACCTTATTTGAAACTAGGTGGCTGCTGGTGCATAGAATGTGCATTAGATGCACATTAGCTAAGAACATCACGGTGGGCTCTCATCCAAGATGACTGACTGGTGTCCATACTAAAAGGACGAGTTTGAACACAGAGACACGTACGGCAGGACACCATGTGTAGGTGAAGGCAGAGATCAGGGCGATGCTTTTCCAAGCCAAGAAACACCAAAGATAGCCAACCACAAGAAGCTCGGGGTGGCAAGGAGTGGGGAATAGAGACTTCCTCACAACCTCAGAAGAAACCAACCCTGTGGACACCTCTGCCATCCAGAATTATGAGAGCCCAAATTTCTATTGCTCAAGCCTCTCGGTTTGCGGTCCTTTGTTACTAAGGCAGCCAGGGCAGAGTAATACAGGGGAGAGAGCCTGGTGAAAGGGGAGAGGAGATGCTGGAGAGTGTCTTGGAAAAACGAAGCCAGGAGAAGAGGTTCCCTTCTTCCAGAAACTAATATAATAATCTTCTGTACACCTCCCTAGGATCTTCCCATGTTTTGTTCTTACCTTCTCTTTCTTAAAACAGGTCTCTCTGTCCTTTGCTCAGGCACCTGTGCCTGCGTGAGATGTCTGGGAAGAAAGGGCGGTGGGTGATGATAGGTCTGCCTCCTACATGCTGCACACTGTGCCTCATCTCATCCTTCCAAAACGTTAGCCCACTTTACAGATGGAGAAACTGAGGGTCAGAAAGGTTAATGTGTCGCCCAAGGCCAGGCAGATAATAACAGAGTTGAAATCTGACACCAAAAGCTTCTCTACTCCCCTAGACTGTCTTTTGGAGTATAAAATACTTCCATCCTTTACAAGTGAATGCCAGTATTCATAAACATCATGTTACACGAATCAGGACCTGCTGAGGTTGGGGTGTGACAGTACCTCTGGTATGTTCTTCTCCCTGTTCATAACCCTCTCCCCAGGCTCTTCAACAATCCCCATTGCTTTCAACTGCAGAGTCTCTTGCTTGAAATTCCTTTAACATGCTTGAGATGAGAATGTCGTCTGATCTGCCTATAAACTCTCTGTGGAGTAGGGCTGGAAAAGGAGCAAGCAGTAGGAGGCTGTTCTGTTGCTGGCTTTGAATTTTATTTCCTTCCGTGGTGGGAGTCCAGAAGTGTTGGTGTCATTCAGTCCTTCTGTCTCCTTGCATCCTGGCAAGTTATCATCTATCTGACAAGCAAAGAAATCAATCACAGGCAGCCATGCATATTTATTTGGTCACAGACCAAGATCGGCCCTGGATGAATACGCGGAGCCATTGAGGGCTGCCTGCTGCCTGCAGGCTCAGCTGGCCTCGGGCGTCTATCTGTCTGGGTTTTCCTTCCCCTAATTTGAGTTTGCTCTCGCTTTGTCAGCTTGCTTGGTTGCCCGTTCACCCCGCAGCTTGCCTTCTTGCCGGCCAGCTGCCCACCTCTGACTCCCCAAAGCATGTGATGCTCTGCAATCTGAGCACAGAACGCCAGCGGGCGGCAGGCAAGTAATACAGGTCGGGGAGAACGTGCAGGTGCACCTTGAATGAGCACAGAACACAGGGATTTCACCTGCTCGGGGGGGACAGGGGAAGCCTCCCTGAAGGAAAGATGAGTAGAAGTTGGCCAAGTGAAAACGGGGAAGCTTGTCCTGGGCATGTGCTGCGCTGGGGACTTGGAGTTTGAGTGAAATGGACAGTCATGGGGTGGGGGGCTGATGCGCTGATGCACATTTTAGAAGAATCACAGGAACTTTCCTGGGAGGTGGGGGATGAGGGCAGAAGCGCAAGGACTCGATTAAGAGACAAGACATGGCAGGAATGGACCTGTCGGTAGCTACGGAGGACGATTCTGGAGATGCTTTGCGGTCAGAGCTGCCTGAGTATGCCGACTGAGTGGATGTAGGTGTATGAGAAAGACTGAGTCCAGGGTGAGCAACACTGTGTTTGTCCAGTGAGTCCATCAAAGTGTCTTGGCGCACAACAAAATAGCTTTTAACGGAAACCCCCAAAGCAGGTTCCGACTAGCGATACTTTTCTTTTCCTCCATTTTGCTCTTACCTCCTTTTCGCCTTTGAAATTTCCTCCTTCTTTGCTTCTCTTGGTCACTGTGACCGCAGATATACTTTGTGAAGGTCGCTTGTCGCCCTGATTGTCATTCTCATCCCGTCCATCCCTAGTAGACTTCAGGGTCTCTCTAGTGAGGAAAACCCAGCACAGAAACCAAATCAAAAAAGCTAACCGACAGCCATTTCGGGGTGTGCGTCTCCACCTACCCTCTGTGACGCAGCTCTGATGGGGAGCAGGGGTGAAGCTGAGGCTGGCTGGCTGGGACTGCCTGTAAGACCC
This sequence comes from Prionailurus bengalensis, assembly GCF_016509475.1. Classification (NCBI taxonomy): domain Eukaryota; kingdom Metazoa; phylum Chordata; class Mammalia; order Carnivora; family Felidae; genus Prionailurus; species Prionailurus bengalensis. The sequence goes on from NC_057343.1 coordinate 232,011,597, forward strand.
ACAGCCCACCATGTCTCATGTCGCAATGCTGGTGCCGACGGGAGAGTGCCAGGCACCAGCACATGGTCCTGTAGGTGTGTCCGCATGGAGAAGGTGGGAAGAACATTCTAAGACTGCAGCAGTTCAGAGTTTCTCTGGCACCGCAGTGAGCTAACACGGCACGTTTGATTTTTAGTACATTCTGCAAAAAGTACTCCATGGTGAGTATTTGTGATTAAACTTCAAACAGTACGTTGTATTCCTGGGGAGCACTTTGGCAAAATAGTGGATTGTTGGAAATATCGGGTTTGATCACCGGATCTACTGGTCTGGTAGCAGTTTATCTAACATAGAAGGATCCTCTTTCTGCCTCTGTCTTGTGCGAAAATCAACTAATTCTACTCCGTCTTTTCCAAAACTATTTTTTATTCACTGATGAACGGACCTCCAAAGCTTTCCATATTCGCACATAAAAAAGTATTGATAGTAAGAGTAACTGTATTAGGGTGAGCTGCAGAAAAACCTGGAGTTGCTAGACTATGCATTCCAGATTATTTTCATGGTGCATCGATGCCTTGACATTTCGCCCGAGAAATCACTTTATGTGGTCTCTTCCGGAGCTTCAAGAACTGCCATCATTCACAAAGAGCAGTGAAGCCAGCACGCCATGAGCTCCCTGGGCCGATGGTGGAGACACGACTCTTCCTTTTTGTTTTCTACTTATTCTCGGGGTATCCACCGCGCTGGTTAAGTGCATAGCGTTTAAACCTTAACACTTGCCTGACATCAAAGAGAGTAACCCCAGTCCCATAACCGGGGAGAACGCTTTGATTCCAGTGCATATTTAGGGTGACAAGGATCAACAATGAAACTAAACTCTTCATGGCCAACTTGTGCCCTGGTTTTAATGATGCTCTGAGGCTTCTCGAAGTGTCTTTGTTAGGTGACCTTCCAATGCAGCATTATAATTCTTGGAGTTTTGAAACATTACTCCCTTCACGGCTAAAGCAGTAAAAGAAAGTGGTACACCCAGCGGTGCCGTTATCCGACGCTCATGTTAAGCACAAGCCATCTGGTAGTAGTAAACCAAGAACAGTCACTCTCAGGCTACCTGGAGTTGGGGAGAATCTCATTCCTCCTACCATACCTGCAACGAGAGGCAGCTAAAAGTCCTAACGACCGCATTTTGTCTTGTCACTCAGAGCATCTAAAAACACCTTCATTTAAAAGATGCAAACACTTTATCTGAAAGTTTTGAAATTCTTCAGCAGAAAAATTAAAAATGAGCATTGATGGAAAAATATCTCAGGAGGCCGTAATTGTCTTACGTGAATGTACAAATGTAGTTTCTCCACTGCCGCCACAGCAGTTACCACAAACGTAGTGTTAGAACGGCTTGAACGTGGTTTACGTCGGAAGTGCAGGGGGCATGGCTGGTTTCTCTGCTCAGGGTCTCACTAGTTCGAAATTGAGGTCTCTGCCAGCAGGCTTTTCTCAGGAAACTCTGGGAATAAGCTGCTTCCTGGCTCAATCGGGTGGTTGGCCAAATTCAGTTTCTTATAGTTGTAGACGGAGGACGGTACTTCCTTGCTGGCTGTTGCCTAGGAGATGTTCTCGGCTTCTCGCGGCCACCTCATTCCCCGGTTCATGGCCCCTTGTGTCATCCTGCGAAGCCAGTAATGTCCGAGAATCAGGATCTCTTCTCTCATCTCTCTGTTCCCTCTTCAGCCACATCTTTAGACCGACCCTTCTGCTTTTAAGGACCCATGTGATGACATAGGACCCAGCAGGATAATCCAGGATCATTTCCTTTATCCGAAGGTCACTGATCAGTACCTTAATGCCACCTGCAAAACTCCTTCACTGCAGTGCCTAGATTAGTGTTCGGCTGAACAACTCTGGACCAGGAATCTTGAAGGGACGTCTTTCAAATTCTCCCTTCCACCACAAAGAAAAAGTCCAGTCATGACAACAATGGAGGCAGACAATTAAACTATAGATTCATAGGCACTAAGCAGCCTTGGTTTTAAAATGCAAAGGCTCTTCGAACAGCTTTGACTTTTCTAATTATTCCTAAATTGCGATTAAGGCCAATGCCTAAGCGGCTTCTTTTTCCAGAAGCTGGCACCCACTTTTTCAGTAAGTCTTCCAGGAATTTCCTTCAAAATGTAAAAACGTATTTCAATAATTAAGAATAAGTGTATGCTCTTCTCCTTTTCAGAAAATAAACAGGCCAGATGATCTTAGTTTACTGAGCTCTCTGTATATTTTTTTCTCATAGAAGTTTATATGTATTCCTGTCGTTTTTCGCTCTGGTCACTCATCACCCCCACACTAGATACTTAACTTTCAAAACAAGGAGAGAAGAGAGCTGTCCACAGACACCCTCTGCCATTTTAATTCATCTTTGGCCAAGCACAGATTGGCTGTTTGTTTGTTTCACCTAGCTAGAACTACACAAGCATCTCTGGCCGAAGTAATTGGAGTCTGCGTTTTGTTTTGTTTTCATTTTTTTTTTTATTATTTATCATGTTCTTTGGCCCAAGTAGAAAACTACTCAGTGAGTCGTCAAAACTTCTAAGTTCTTCGGACAGCAGTTAGGAGAGATGGGAGCATTTTTAAGAGATTAAAAGAAAGGTGCTTTTTTATTTTTTAATCCCTTCCTTTCCCTTTGCACACAAGGAGCCTGGAGCTGTTTTGATCCAGGGACTATTTTTATTAGCAATTTGGCCATAAATTTGAGGAGACTTTTCCCAAAGCAAAATTTAAGAAGACACACACACACACACACACACACGTGGAGAGGGATGGTTACCATAGGCAGACAGCCTGGAGCAGTGGGGTAACAGGAATGGTCTCTTCTCTCTTCCTTACCCTGTGGCTGCCTGTTCTGATCACTCACCCTAACTTGCTGGGCAAGGATCATGAACAGTCAACTCAGAGAAATGCTGCTGGTCCCAACCCATCGGTGAATACCCAGAATAAAACACCGGGTGCGGGGGGCAGGGGAATTACAAGAACATGATGGGGGTGGAAACGGGGAGGGGATGAGACACAAGAATAAATGCAGTTCTTTCCCCTGGAGATACTTTCAGATTTTTGGTTGTTATTATTGGAACCCAATAAGGTATCAGTGAGTGATCAAAGCAATCATGAAAACAGAAAATGCACCTCGAGGACAACTCTTCATCTAGATAAGTGAACTTTTAGAAATCACATTCAGTCCCAGCTTTAATAAATCTTTGAAGTATGATTTGTTAAAATTTTCCCGCAAGTAAATAAATTGAAAGATTACATGAGTGCATATAAGGAATTAGGTGATGAATTGAAACGAAGGTTTAAAGAGCTAATTTAATAATAGCTATTAATAGTCCGGAACATAATGCCAAATCTTGAAAGTCTTCAAACCCACAATCTGACATTTAAAAGGCAAGTAACCAATTACCTATAATCCCTTATCAGTCAGATTTGTTCTCCTACTTCTGAGAAGACAGAGATCTCAAAATACAAGGAATTAGATGGCCTTGGCCTGGCTCCTCATTTATGTAGCCACGGTGCTCATTTGCCTGAAAGCCACCTGTTGGTGAAGTGAATATTGCATTTCTAGTTTGCAGGGTTTCCCAGCATATTAATATATTGTATGTATTTTTATTTTTAATTTTTTTAATTTTTTTAATTTTTAATTTATTTTTTTTATAGTGTATGTATCTTTAAAGCTCAGGTTTTGTGACTTACACTCAGTTGTGCCTGGTTGATAAGGAGTAATTTGGGCTAGTAAAAAAAAAAAAAGAAGAAGAAGAAGAAGAAGAAAACACTGGTTTTTAATTCGTTTTGTAACTTAATTTGCATTCTGAGCGGATATTTCCTTTTCGCCGTTGGCTTTGTAGTGGGGCCTTGGCTGGAGGCCGGTTTTGTTCCGTGGGTGTGTCTGCCGTGGCTGCTGGTGGCGCCAGTGGGGATGCTCCACGGAAGGCCCCCTCCATGGCAAGCAGAGGAACCGGGACCGAGGTCAGGCGTGGGGCTCGCAACGTGAGATGCTCCCTGGTCCTGAGTCCGCACAGAGAGCCTGCCACTGACGTGCCAGAGTGACATGTTTCAGGCGTTCGTGGAACACGGCGGAGCTGGACATCAGCCCGGGAGGTGGGGCCACGTGGCGGTGCTCCAAGCTGGCCGTGTGGCTCGGTAGCTACAAAGTCAGGGCACACTGAAGTGAGCGCCGCTCACGCCCGAGCGCAAGTGACAAAACGACCACGGGATGTGCGTGGACCACAAAGGACCACAGGTGCGATTAGGTTCACGGTTAACGGTTTTAGCCGCTCGCCTTTTTTCCCTGGGATTTCCTCGTCATTCCGCCCAACGGGACCCTGGCGGCAGACGTTTCCTAGAGCAGTTAACTCTGTGGCGTCCATCAATTTTAATTGGAATCACGAAGCTAAAACCCTGGGTAGTACTTGCCAGCCATAGGTGTCTTTTAACTCAGGTACTTCTGGTTCTGCCTTGGGCTTCTCTGCAACAGTGCGCCCTGCTGCATGGCCAACTCCGGAAGGCGGGGATCTGGGCATTCTTAACAGGGACAGTGTTCAATCGTCGACAGAAGAGGAGCCTATCCGTCTCTCTCTGCTGGCTTACGTTCATGAGGGTGGCTGGGGTGTCAACGCGGAGGGACCACCGCCCTGAGGACAGCTCAGCCTCAGTGTTCGCTTGCCAGCCCGGTAGGTAGTTGGTCTTTAGGCCACTGAAGCATTCTGTCCCTGCAGCTCTACAAAGCAATTACTGAGCCCTCACTGTCCTGATTTATAAAGAGATTGCCTTCCTTGCGAGAAGACAGTAAGGTGCATAGCAGGAATCCAAAAGCAAGACTGTGCTAATCTTAAAAAAAAAGAAGAAGAAGAAGAAGAGGAAAAGACAAAAAATAAAAAGGGAAATTTATTTCTCTGGAAATCGTTCTGACTTGGCTGTAATGAAGGTGCCACCTTAAGAAACAAGTAAGCCTAGGGGCGCCTGGGTGGCGCAGTCGGTTAAGCGTCCGACTTCAGCCAGGTCACGATCTCACGGTCTGTGAGTTCGAGCCCCGCGTCGGGCTCTGGGCTGATGGCTCAGAGCCTGGAGCCTGTTTCTGATTCTGTGTCTCCCTCTCTCTCTGCCCCTCCCCCGTTCATGCTCTGTCTCTCTCTGCACAACAGTCCAATAAATGGAAGGTGACTTACAAATACACACTAATATTTTTCTGTAAATCGGTGAACGCCTCTCTATGCTAGCTCTAGGATACATGAAGATTTTTTATATTTGTAGTAAATAAAATATATGTCTAGTAGATACATATAAAGCTATCAGTTTCTGGGGCGCCTGGGTGGCACAGTCGGTTAAGCGTCCGACTTCAGCCAGGTCACGATCTCGCGGTCCGTGAGTTCGAGCCCCGCGTCTGGCTCTGGGCTGATGGCTCAGAGCCTGGAGCCTGTTTCCGATTCTGTGTCTCCCTCTCTCTCTGCCCCTCCCCCGTTCATGCTCTGTCTCTCTCTGTCCCAAAAATCAATAAACGTTGGAAAAAAAATTTTTTTTTAATTAAAAAAAAAAAAAAGAAAGAAAGAAGCAAGTAAGCCTAGGGGCGCCAGGGTGGCTCAGTCATTTAAACGTCAGACTCGTGATTTCGCCTCAGGCTGTGGGATCCCAGCTTGTGGGATCAAGCCCTGCCTCGGGTTCCACACTGAGTGTGGCACCTGCTTGAGATTCTCTCTCTTTCCCTCTGCCCCTCTCCCCCCACTTGTGCTCTCACTCTTAAAAAAAATCAATCAAATTAAAAAGAAACTTAAAAAGAGAAACACATATGTGTAAAGAGAAGTCAAGAGCTTTTCAAATAAATTCAGCCTTCTGTTACTTGTACCAAATAAAAATGTACAGAGGTGTGGCTAATCTTAATACAGGTGTCCCTCAGTTGTCAAAAGTTTGAATCATGCCACTTTGCTTTTGCAAAAAACCTACACGAGTAGCCGTTTTCACAAACCGAAGGAAATCCAAAGAGGACTTTTGCTTTTATGGGGAAAAGGGTGAGAAGCAAAACCTGTGTCCCTCGCTGGTTTTGCAGAGAGCTGGGACAGAGGCAGGGATCCAGAGCAGCAAGAACGGCCCTGCCCAGCTCCTTCCCTGCGAACCACGGCCAGCGTCCTGGCATCCAGCGCCCAGAACTTCGAACCGTGTCTGTGAGCATCTGGGCTCTGTCTTCATGTATTTTGTGCATGTGTTAGCGATGTGCCCTCAGGTTTCAGAAAAGCCTAAGAGAGGAGCAGGGTCTGGGAATCCTCAGAATTGTTTTCCTGTAAATTAACGATAATTGCTTCTTTGCTTTACACACTTCAGCGTGTGAAAGGTTTCCTAGGAACACCCAGCACAGGAAACTTGACCATTCATCCCATTTGGCACTTAGGGTCGGCGTTTCAGATAAGGTTCCAGAAATTCACTTAAGACCCCACTACAGACTTCACTCAAACAGAGCCAGGACATTGCCCATTTCTCTCCCTTAGGATCCCGCATGCTCACTCTCCCCCCAGGAGAGAATACCAACTGCTCCACTCTCTGTTCACTGGAAGCTGTGAAGACTGAGGTTTTCAGGAGCCTCTTCCGCAGTAAGAGACCAGCTGAAGTAAAAGGTATATGAGGCGCCTGGGTGGCTCAGTCGGTTAAACATCTGACTCTTGATTTCAGCTCAGGTCATGAGCTCACGGTTCGCGGGTTTGAGCCCCGCATCTGGCTCTATGGTGACGGGCACGGGTCCTGCTTGGGATTCTCTCCCTCTCCCTCTGCCCCTCCCCCACTTGCGCTCTCTCTGTCTCAAAAAATAACTTAAAAAAACAAAAAGAAGAAGAAGTAAAAGGTATCCACCAAGCACGAGAGCAGTCTGGACCAAGCTGATGCCCACGTGTCTGGTAGCTTGTCTCGTGGCTAATCAGATCAGGGATAGGGCAAAGCAAGTACTTTTGTCCCAAAAAGTGCGTCATCACTTCAAAAAGTGCGTCACATCAGTGCTTTTTACGCAGAGGGCTTTTGTCTGCTCCGAGGTAGATAAAACATCTCCTGGCCTTGCATAGTTGAGGGCACGTGCCTTATATGTCACCCCCTCGCCCCCTCCCCTACACGCATGCCCCAAGGAAGAATTTTTATTTTCTTTTGTGTGTGCATTTTCATGTCTATTTATTTTTGACAGACAGAGCATGAGCGAAGGAGGAGCAGAGAGAGAGGGAGACACAGAATCCAAAGCAGGCTCCAGGCTCTGAGCTGTCAGCACAGAGCCCAATGCGAGGCGTGAACTCAGGAAGCGTGAGATCATGACCTGAGCCAAAGTCAGATGCTTAACCAACGGAGCCACCCAGGAGCCCCTGATTTCCATATATAGGTGGCATTTTGGTCTTGGTCAAGACAATACAATTATTTGATCATTGAGAAATATCTTCTTGAAACTTGCGTGAACCCACTACAGAGAAGCAGTTTTCCAGGAAAAGGGTGGGGTGGGAAATATATACGGTTGGTGTTGAGAAGAATTTCATTTACCCTTGAGTAAAACAAACTAATGCCCTTTCTTGGTTTCCTATGCTGCTGTAACAAGTTGTCACAAACTTAGGGACTGAGGACAACACCTATTTATTATCCTCCCATTTCTGTGAGTTAGAAGTCTGACACTAACCTTACCAGTTCAAAACCACGGTGTTGTGCTCCTTATTAATGGCTCTTGGGAGAAGATTTTTCCAAGCTTCTTCAGGTTGTGTCCAGGATCGAATTCCTTGTGGCTGTGGGACCGAGGTCCCCGTTTCCTTGCTGGCTATCAGCTGAGAGCTGACAGCCTCTCCCACAACTTAGTATGTGGCCCCCCTCTGTCAGAACCAGCAGTGGGGTCTTGAAGCCTCATGCTTGAGACCTCTCTGACTCTTGCTTCTGTGCCGCTCCGCTGACACCAGCCAGGGAATCCTCCCTGCTCTTCATGCTCATTGGGTCCACAGGGATCATTTGGGATATTATAAAGTCCCTAACCGTAATTCCATCTGCAAAGTCCCTTTTTCCATGTAAAGTAACCTAGTCACAGGTTCCAGGCATTAGGACATAAACATCTTGGGGGGACGTTATTTGGCCTACCATAGTCCTCCCTCTGGGCCCCAAAGATTCACATCCATCCCACATACGTTCATCCCATCCTAGGGTCTCATCCCAGGACAGCATCATGTCCAAATCCTAAAGGTCGACCCAAAGGTCTAAAATCAGCAGCATCTAAATCAGGTGTCATCCATGAAGTACAGCTCCTGGGGAACGATTCTTCTCCCCTTGTGGTCCTATGATACCAAAGACATAGGTCATCTTCTCCCAACAAACACCGGTGTGACAGGCATAGGATAATAGAGAGATGCCAGCTCAAGAAAGGGAGAAATAGAAAGTACTGGATCACAGCAGAAATAGAGTACTGGATCACAGCAGCTTGGAAATCCCGCCCAGCAATCCCCATTAGATTTCAAGGCAAGGGATTTATCTTCTGTCATCCTTGGCTCTGCTCTCTGAGTAAGACGTCCCAAAAAGTCAACACTGGAAACGCCCCTTGAATGATTCACCAGGCAGGTGAGGGGAGGCTTGCTTTGGTTCCCTCTTGGTTATTGGCCAAGTGTCACAAATGGTTTTAAATTTTTTTTTAAACACTTACGTATTTTGGGGAGAGAGAGAGAGAGAGGAGACAGGCCACAAAGCAGGCTCCGCACTGTGAGCGCAGAGCCTGATGTGCGGCTAGAACCCATGAACCCTGAGATCATGACCTGAGCCAAAATCAAGAGCTGGACGCTTAAGTGATGGAGCCCCCCCACCACAGGCACCCCCAGATGTCACAAACGGCACATTTCTGCAGAGCCACAACAGGCAGGAGAGCCACTGGTGGTACACTAACCAGTGTTCAGAGCAGCCTGGCTGGGCTACTGGGCAGCTAGATGTCAAGCAAACAGGACTTAGCACAGGTAATGTGTTTGGCAAAAGAACATCAGCATGATTCACCTTGGTGAACCGTGAGCCCACCGTGGTTTTATTGAACACAAGGGGCTGGCATAGCATACCAGGCTTAGTAAAAATGGAGACGTACGCACCAGAATTGGCATTTGCCACAGACGGCTACCTCTCCCTACAGGTCCTATCCTCTGTTAATGCCAGGAGTGGTGGCCTGGAGACCCCACCTCTGCGTGGTTGTGCTTGGTTAGCATTTCCACAGTCTGGTCACCTGGAGCCACCCCTAAGCCTGTTATATGTAGGTTAAGCCTTGCCCTTCAAATTTGAAGGTACATTCCACGAAATATGCATAAAATGCTTTCTTGATAAGACAACGTTTATCATACTCTGGGTTCTTACTTCTTAAGAACCTATGACTTGCAGCAGCAAATGTTAAGGAAAACAATTGATGTCCACATTTATAGAATTACAACCTCAGCGGGGTGCCTGGGTGGCTCAGCCGGTTAAGCATCCGACTTCGGCTCAGGTCATGATTTTGCAGTTTGTGAGTTCAAGTCCCCCATCGGGCTCTGTGCTGATGGCTCAGAGCCTGGAACCTGCTTTGGATTCTGTGTCTCCCTCTCTCTCTTCCCCTCCCCCACTCGTGCTCTGTCTCTCTCTGTCTCTCTCTCTCTGTCTCTCTCTCTCGAAAATAAATAAACATTGAAAGATTAAAAAAAAAAGAATTACGACCTCAGCAAAGATTTTAATTACAACTTAAAGGTGAGTAGTAAAACCTCCATCCAACTCAGCCTATGTTTCTTTTCCAGACACATCTAGGCATTACTTCCAAGGGAGATAGGTTCCCAAATCCTTCATACCTCTGTTTTCATACTGATGATATCAGATCTAGGCACATCAGATATGTTTCTGCTTGCCTGCTAGATGGAGCTCCCAAGGTCAAGGGCCAGGTGTTCTTTTTATCCCAAGACATGGCATTAGGTGTGGAGCAGAGTCAATACCCAGTCAAGGTGGGTTAGTTCGTCGCTTTGAAGTGATCTACCCGTTAGCCTTCCTTCTAGTTCCATAGACTGTATCTCACAAAACCCATAACTCCTCCAAATTTCAGTTCAATGTTACTTATTGCTGTAAAAAATTAAAAATAACTTGTATGTGCATTAATAGGGTAATAACTTTTTAGGTTATAAATCATCATATATTTATACACGGAATGCCCAAAGCTGTTCCATGAATAGGGTACATAGGTAGGTACCCTATGGCGAAAAGAGGCCATGGTAAGGCTTTTAATGCATAAAAGCAAGCAAGGTGCTTTACAAACCACTATGGTAAAAAGCGAAAGCACACCTACACAGTTTATTGGTCTGAGTAGAAAATAATCTTGAACGATAAATGTCAAATGGTGACAGTGATTTCCTTGGACAGAAGGATGAGGGGGAGAAGAGAGAGTAAGGATGTTCCCTTTTACGGATGTATTTCCCCCAGGGTTTGAATACCTTTACAGTAGTTTCCGATTTTTAAAAAAAAGCAGTAATGAAAATTTTCAAAATGAGGGTGTCATTGTTGCTAGGAAACCTTCCATTCTACCCTCTGCGCACCCCTCATCCTCTCTGCAGGCTTGCAGTACATGTTCTAGGTGGTTCCTGCAGCTCCCCGCCCAGTGTCTCTCTCCCTCTTGGATGGGGGTCTCTGGGCGACAAGCAGCTAGAACACTTAACATTTCCTTCGTAGACTCCATATCAGGCCCTGAGCATTTGGCCGTGTCACCACACGATCGGGTGATGCCAGACGCTCCCATCAGCGCACTATGGATGAGCAGACCAAGGCAAGGCATGTGCCTCCACACCTAGGTAGCCCCAGCCACGAGGCCATGCCAGGTGCACGAAAGGGTCCACCTTTGTTGAAGTTATCAAATGAGAAGAAGGCAACAAGCTGGTCCCTTGTTTTGCTAAAAGTGTGTGAAGGGGCACCTAGGTGGCTCATTCAGTTAGGCGTCCGACTCTTGATTTCAGTTCTCAACAGTTCATGGGATCAATGCCAAACCCTTCCTGCAAGCTGGGGGTGAAGAGAGTTATGGCTCGGGGATACCTGATTGTCTCCAGGCGGCAAAATTGTGCCGTTCTCTCCAGCACTCCGTGTGTCTGATCAGTATTGTCAACAGTCATAAGAAAGCTCACATCTCAAACTTGTTTAGTTATGTTCAGCTGTTGTTGTCTTTTTCTTCCTTCCCAAATTGAGCCTGCTCTGAATAATCCAGGATGGGGGTTGTAGTGGTAGGGCACAAGCCACAGTGTAAGAAGCCTGTATTCTTGACGAAGCAGACATCCAATATTGTCCAGTGAGTACAGCACACGGAGGTAAATCAGTCACACGAGTGGCTATCCGACGAGAAGGCTGAATGCACGAGTAATAGCCACCTTGCTCTGAGCACCTAGGTTGTGTTGGGCACTCAGCTGTATGCTGAGCATACAAATGACAGCAACATGCCTTCTACCCTCCAGAAGGTTCCAATGCAGCAGTAAGGTCACAGCCTAAATAATTCTAATACAAAGTCAGTGGCGATGGTTAAGAGAGATTCAAAGAGCAAAGAGAGTGTAGAGAAGAGAGGGCTCATTTCAAATAGACTAATTGCTAAAAATCTCATCCATTGGTTTTCTCTGCAGTTTCCCTGTTCATATCCTGACCATCTTGAAGTGGAGGCACATAAAATGAAGTCTTTCATGTGAAATGCTGGTTGCGTTCCTTTTGAACGTGCATTACAAGTGCCTCTTTGGATCCTATGAGGGCTCTGTATATTGAATTTGTTTTACATAAGCTCAGTGAGTGATGGAAGCTAAGAGAAACAGCATGTCAAACAGCACTGAAGAGAGGGGAAATAAAGCAGCTTAACTCGTTACAGTTGAATAACAGAGATTGTAAGAGATTTTGTACCTTTTAATTGTAAGAAATAAAAAGTTTCGTTTTTATCAATTAGATAAAAAGATTATAGAACCTACTTTAAGCAGAAATCTCCAAATGACATGTCAACTGACAGTTCAATCAAGATTATAAAGATTATTTCTAAGGCATAGCTGTCATGCTATCTTTGTGCTTTTTTACAAATAATCCATCAGTATTTGTTTGAATGTCATGTTTATGCATAGAAATTTGCTGTACCGGTTACCCATCAGACATGAAAATCACCTCGGTCAAGATGGGCAGAAGATGGTTTCAAGTGCAATAGGAGGGTGGAACTTTGTAGGTTGGACACTGGCTCATTGTCCCTTCCTTAGGACCATGATTAGTTAATCGCTACACACACAAAATGTTGTTGGTTTTTTAAAAATTTTTAAATAGTGAAGCATGCACGATATAGTAGATCTTGTTTTGTGGGGGGAAAGGAGAAACAGGAAACTCTCCTCTCCTCCAGAGTGAAAAGCCAGGGGTACTTTTCTGATGTGTTTCCCTCATTTAGGAGTAGTTGCTTAAAAGCCAACTCACCCCCCAGAGGGTTGTAGGACACTGTTCCCCATTGATTAAGAGACATGTGCACACCTCATTCTGTTTAAAAATATGTATTGAGCATCATCATACCTGAAGACACTGTGGTAACTCCGTCTTCCCCTCCGTATCATAGAGGTGTGTTTGTATGTGTGTGTTTACATGTGTGTTTATATGTGTGTGATTATATGTGTGTGCGTGTGTGTGTGTCCCATTCATTTCCCCTTCTCTACAGGGACCCAACTTATTAGTCTTCTCATTTCTCAATATCTTACACATTTTTTAAAGATTTTATTTGTAAGTAATCTCTACACCCAACGTGGGGTTCAAACTCACAACCCCAAGATCAAGAGTGGCATACTTTACTGACTGAGCCAGCCAGGCACCCCACAATATCCTATACATTCTAATATAGCAGCCAGTTAGTAAGTTTTTTTTTTTTTAATTTTGGATGAAAGTGGACTAGAATCAAAGAAAAACAAGAATAAAGGGTACTTCTTAGATTAATATTCACAACTATAATGTTGACCGATTGATAATTCATGATCTTTCCCAGGTTGCCCTGTCTGTTCATTGATTACCACTGAAAATAGGCTGATCATTACGAAGTGTATTTGTGAATGAGGAGGCAATCTGCCCTCACCATAAAGCTACTCAAGGACAAGACTGAGCATTCATTGGAAGAGGGCAGAAGACTTCAGACTAGGGTGGACAGAGCTACCCTCAGGCTCTTTCAAGACTACATTCCATCGTTCTCTCTTTGGAAAAACAACCTCTTCAGAGTATAGGTGCAAGATTTAAAACACACAGGCACACTGCCATCCAGCATTCTTCTGGCCAAAGAGGTCTGATTGGGATTTTTGACAAGCCTATTACTCTAACAGCCCCAAAGCCTGACCTGGTGAAAACCATTTCAAGGAGGGATGGTCTAAAACTGCTCTGTCACAAAGGCCGTCCTTCTCGTTTAGAGTAATATCAGCAAAGCTCTCACCACTTCTTCCTGCAGAAATTTTGGCTCTTCCTCCCTCTCCGAGATCCTGTCAGAAGTGAGGGTTGGCCACCCCAAGGGGGAGTCCTGATACTTTACCTAAAAATGCTGTCACTATTTGCCTAGTTATATTATCTGAGGAACTGAGAAATTTTGTTTATATTTTAAGATGAGCAAATGCCAAAAATACTAATTTGAATTGAATAACCTTTCCCAGTCTTAGATTAAAATGCGGAGAGATCCTCCACATTTAAACACATTAAACACATCCTCCAGAACCTTCTAGATATCGAAGAAAACATTTATGTTCAATAGCATTTTAGCCGTTAGCATTTTAGTGTCAGCCCTATTTTATTTTCGTTCCTAAAAAAAAGTAGTATATCCATGTTGTACATCAAGCCTGAAGGCCTTGCCTTCCTCTCCTCATAGACTGGGTTCAATCCCAGCCCCTCCACTAACTCCTCCCTCTGTGGCCTTGGGCAGCTCTCTCAGTGTTCTCATCCGTAAAACAGAATGAAAAGCTACCTTGAAGGACATTTTGAAAATGAAATGGGAATGCCTGCGTCCGTTACAACGTGGGCATGAGACTCATCCTATTCGGTGCCTCCTGCGGTCTCTGTCCAGGGCCACAGATTCTTGGGATGTGCCATGTGGCAGCCATCAGCAGTCAGCAGAGAGGGTGCCCTTCCCAACCAGACCCTCTCTCTAGAGCCAGAGTCAGCGCGGTGGTTCTCAACTTTGGCGTCACCAAATAGGAAGTTATCTGATGCCACCCAAGACTCCAGAGTGGGGCCCAACAGGCTCCTCCGGGTGATTCTGATATTAGCCGAGTTTGAGAGCCACTGGCCTACTGGGATCATTCTCGAGAGATCATTCTTCCCATGGTCGCTAAATTCCCTCAGTTCCTTTATACCTTCCCTTAACTCACCTCCAGCATCCCTCCAACAGGCTGTGTTGTCCATGACTTGCCACAGAAGTTCTCTGCCTGAACCAAATCCTAACCAGGGGTAGAAGAGGAAGAATGTACTCTCAGGTGGTGGAGTCACTAAAAGCACCCCAAAGATTCACCCTTGACTGAGCTTTTCTCGTGTCTTTTGTAGAAGTGGAAGATCTCACTGCTTCCCAGCTGCCTGTTCCCTGACCATCCGCCCCTTCTGTTGGCTTAAGCTCAGCTTGTGCTGGTACAGGAAGGAACTTGGGCCACGCCTGCCCATAAAAGGTGCCCATGAGCATCCCGGTGATTAAATTTTCACAGAACCCCCTACCTATGCGCCTAGAATAAGTTTCTAGAGGTTTACTTCTGGTAGGGCCAACGTAGGTATATTTTTGAAGCAGGTGAAATTAGAGCTCTAAAATATTTCAGTAAGTCAGAAGCTCCGTCTTTGAAAAACGCTCTCACAGATTTCTCAAAGAAGAGGCCTTTGAATCACAGAGCTTGATTCCCTTGTCAGCTGTCAGTGAAGTAAACCTTAAAGACTTTCCAAGAGCCCCCAATCTCCGCGGCCACGGGACCCTCACAGATGACATGTTCAGAACTCTGAGTCTCCTTTGCACAAGTTACGATGCAGATACCTGTGACTTACCCAGTTCTACGATGTATTTGTGGAAACCATCCCTACTATTTAAAACCGTGTTCTCGGTAAACATTCTGGAGTTGCGCGTGGGAGAAAGGTTCTTTTGGGGACCACAGGGAGGTAGCTGACGTGCCCTTTTGCTTCTGCAGGAATGTTAGTTCAGCCGGAGAGGAGGCCCGCAGGAGGATGCGGGAATGCGACGGGCTCACAGATGCGCTGCTCTACGTGATCCAGTCTGCACTGGGGAGCAGTGAGATCGACAGCAAGGTTTGTTGTGTTTGCATAGATTAAACATCTTAGTCAATAAAGATGCCCAAGGGACTAAGCAACGGCTAACAACAACGGAGAGCTAATGCTGTGCCTAATACCTTCACTCTGAAATCTATCGTGGTCTCCCCGTAGGAATCCTGCATTTTCTTGATGGCTTCTAATAATCCTAGCCTAGAACTAGACACCTAAGTCTCAATAATGAATAAATAAAAAACGTGGATTGTTTTAAGTTACTCAGACCGGATGAGTGTATCAACTTTTCCATGCTACATTACCCACAAGCTTCCAGTTTAATTTTTTTGAAATCTGCTTTTAAAAGAAAGAGACCTATTAAAACTACCTGAGCTTCAAATAACTCTATATTCTTAGCAGTTAGCTTTTTACAAATGTTAATTTTTCAAATGCCATTTTAAAAGTACCTGATGAAGGGGCACCTGGGTGGCTCAGCTGGTTAAGTGTCAGACTGTGGCTCAGGTCCTGATCTCCCGGTTTGTGGGTTCGAGCCCCGGGTCAGGCTCTGTGCTGATGGCTCAGAGCCTGGAGCCTGCTTCAGATTCTGTGTCTCCCTCTCTTTTTGCCCCACCCCCTCCCTGCACCCACTCTGTCTCTCTCTCTCTCTCTCAAACATAAACATTAAAAATTTTTTTTAATTTTTTAAAAAAGTGCCCAATGAAGGTAAGTAACTGCTTTAAAAATGCTAAATAAACGAGGCTGGTGATATGTGAATCATCAGAGTGTCTTCAGTGTTTGAGTTCACAAACCAAAATAGAGTCGGGTGGGCTTTTCCAGTGTTGGAGGTATTTTGTTTCGCCTCAGTTTGTCTTTTGATTAGTTTCGATTCATTCTGAATGTAAAACTGTAAAGTAATAATGTCCTGATGTAAACAGAGACTCTAATGATGCTTTTAAAGTGGTCCGTGTGACAAATGTAAACACAGACTCTACTGATGAGTCCATATGACAAATGCGAGACCGTAATGAGAACTTCTCTAGAGCCACACCATGGACATTTGGGGCTGGATAATTCAGTGTTTGGGAGCCACCCCGTGCATTGTAGGATGTTGAGCATCATTCCTGGGCTCTACCCCTAGATGCCAGCAGCTTCATAGCTGGGACAAACCAAAATGTCCCCAAGATATTGCCAGATGTCCCACAGAGGGAGCAAAATTGGCCCTGGTCCTTAATCCCATGGCTTTTAATGCCAGCTCTTCGTTAGAATTAGGACTGCTTAGTAAATACGCGTGCCTAGACCCCATCACAGCCCTCTGACTCTGAACGTCTACCTCTGATCTCAGATTTTTGTTCCTTAGAAGTTCATCAGGTGATTCGACGTGTGGCCTGGACTGAGAGCCCACCTTAGTAGATACAGCTTTGACAAGGACTCTCATCAGAAACACGATGTAATGTAATTTAGTTATAAAGTCCCATAAAGAACAGGTACGAGTGGTTTGATCCCTTTGGTTACCAGCTGGCGTGGGGAATGACCTAGTGAGGGGTTCTCAACCTTGACTGCACAGTGGAGCCACTGAGAAATGTAGGAAATTGCTGGTACCTGAGACCTACTCCCTGTGGTGGAGGCATGATCCGCCTTCTGGGATTCCCATCCTTTGAGTACTAGTTTACCGCAGTTGTGAACACAGTTTGTCATCTGATCGCCGCCACTGACTTATGCTTGCATCCATCAGCTTACCGTGAAGTGCTCCTCAGTTTCGAAATGGAGTATGATGGACTCTAGATGTAATCAACCCCTTTTGTAAACACTGTTAACGGCCATTTTAGAACTTTTAATATCGTTGATAGGAAAACGAAGTCCCTAAACACGTGACCAGTCAAGATGTCTTGAGGATTTACAGATGTCTGTTAACACAATAGGCGATTTTTAAAAGAGCTGCCAAAGGAAATTCACTAAGGCTTCAGTGCAGCGGGTCTTAACGATCAGAGCAGGAAAGGCTACAGCATCGGGACACTGAGCCTCTTACTGTAACGGATGCCAAAGAGCTTGATGTTGTCTCGGCATTGCAGTTGAAAATAAGGGTCAACAGCCCCTTGCTTTGGCCAACTGCCCATGCCCACGCTGGTGGGAAGGTAGTCTGTAGCAGCATGGCCCCAAAACAAAGTGCTGTGAGGCCCCACCCCTTTCTCCTGACGTGTCAGACTCCTGGGAGACATTGGAGATCACCTCTTTTAATGTCCACATTCTCTTCAAAAGAGGAACCTAGAATCCCTGGGAGTATTAAAGGCAGGAATCATAAGACGCGGCTATTTCTGATGCAGCAGCTAGAGCACCAGGCTTGGGTAGATTTGCCCCCACCCTCCTGCTGATTATAGAATTGTCCCCGGGCACCCCGAATTCGTGACAAGGAAGATCGCCGTAGCTTCTGAAAGGATCAGACTCCACAAGTTACTTAGCAGTGTTTTGCCAGCCAGAACATGCCAGAGAGTTCTAACGTATTATGGTCCCACAGTGTGCCACTCAGCCCTCTGTCTGGTCACCTCTGAGCTTTCACAGTGACAGGATAGAGGAGGGAGGTGAGTGCACATTCTCTTTACGGCCAGCAAAGCTAATGGCATCCTAGAGCCTGGAATCCACACAAGCTCTCAGCTCGGCTCCTGTTACCGGGACAGTTTGTTGAATGGGTAACATATGGTTCAGCAGTCTATGGACAACTTCCAAATTAGCCCTTTGCCATAGAAAATAAGGCGTCAAAATGACCCTGGTGACCACGAGGAGCCGCTAGAAGTGCTGTTGACAGCAGTGCATGTCAAGAGCAGCGCCACCAGCTGCCACATGCCTTCTGCTGGCGTCCCAAAGAAGGACGGTGGCTGCCTGTTTTTCTGTCCCCTACCCCCCTCCTTTCGAGGAAAGAGCTTGAATGGGTGGCCCTCCCACACCAAGCTGAGCTAGAGGGATGAGTTCAGCCTCTGTGTCTCCCTCGCCCCATCTTTTCGTCTGCACCCCCACCCCTCCGTCAACCCCACTTTCTCCCCGCCTCCGGCTTCTCCCAGACCATCCCCCAGCCACAGGTAGATCATAAAGCATTTCTCAAAACTGTGGCTGTGTTCCCCAGTAGTCATTTGTTAAACAGAGGCACGGAGATGCCCCCAGGGAACATGAGCAGCAGGATGAGAAAGAAGTTGATTCTCCCAAGTCTTTGATGTAAGGAAAAAATCAGTTTGAGCTGATTTAAAAATCGTTCTGACTTATGCCATAACATTTCCCTTTCAGGGAGAGACTTTTCTCTCTTTCATGCATCGTCCTGTGTTTACCTGCTTTCATGCCGGTTCCTTTTTTTGATGCTGAGAGGATGCTTGAAATAGAAAATCAAGTTAGCTTAAAGCCTGTGGGATTAGCAGCCGTGAAACCTTGAAAAGCTGACAAGAAAGGTCTAGAATGGAGCAAAGGCTCCCGAGATACATTCTGAAAACCAGTTTTCCTGGTTGATTGTCACACGCCCAGTAGTCAAGTCAAAGATGCATGCTTCCTTTAACCAGATCCCCCTCGTGGGAGGGAAGCACTTAGCCCCATCCCTTCCAGGCTGGGCCCAGGACTGGGAAGACGTGGCCCAATCTGCTGTGAGTCCCCGACGACTACAGGTCTCGTCCCTCTCATCTGTGAAATGGAACCACGTTCCCTGCCTTGAATGCTGGTGCACACAGCAGGTGCCTGAGAAACCATAGCCAAATTGGCATGCTTTTAAAAACAAAACTTAGCTCAGTTCAGTTTTTTTTCCCACCATTATTTTTTGAATTGGGTGCATTTTTCTTCTTCCCATTGTTTGTCAAATTCGGAACAAAGGTCAAAAGGTCAGTGCAAGGGACTGAGTGTATGTGTCCTCCTAAATTCATGTGTGAAACCTATTCTCCAAGGTGATCATCTTTGGCAGGAAGGGTCTTTGGGAGGAAATGGAAGCACAGAGAGATTAAGCACTTTGCCCAAGGTCACACGGCCCATGAAATGGCAGAGCCAGAGCTCAAACCTAGACTGGCGGCTCTGGGTCCCATGCTCTGGACTCCCAAGCGTGCTGTGTGCACCATTGTTCACGGTATGAACTCTCATACAGCGTTCTCCGTGGGCAGGCACTGTCTTCAGTACGTACACACTAGGTTGGGTTCCCACTGTTGCTGGAATAGATCGCCACAAACACGGTGGCTGGAAACAACGCATATTTATTATCTCACCGTTTCACAGGCCAGGAGTCCCAAATGGGTCTTGTTGGGCTAAAATAAAAGTGTCGCCAGGGCCGCATTCCTTCTGGAGGTGCCGGGGAGAGTCCGTTTCCTCGTCTTTTCCAGCTTCTACAGGTGCCCACAGTTCCCTGGCTTGTGGCCCCTTCCTCCATTTTCACAGGCAGCAATGAGAGGTCACGCCTTTTCACACCTGTTCTGCACCCTCTCTCGCTTCTAAGACCCTCATGGTTACATGGGCCCCCCGGGATAATCCGGGACAATCTCCCTAACAGAAGGTCAGCTGATTAATTCTGTCTGCCGCCTCCATTCCTCTTGGCCTCGGAACCTAATATATTCAGAGCTTCCAGAGATTAATGCGGACATCTTAGCAGGGGAGGCATTCAGCCTACCGCACACACATACTCTAGCTCACCTGATCCTCACAGCAAGCTAAGACGTGGGTACCATTCCGAGCATCTGACAGAGGAGGGAATTGACTCAGAGAGATGTTGGGTGTATCATCCCAAGTCACAAGGCAGCAGAGACGAAGGGCCCTAAGGTGTTCAGCTGCACCTGTGTCCTCAAGCACCGTCAAATGCCTATGCTAAGAAAACAGGAGCACCAGCCACCTCAAAACAAATCGGTAGCATGGAAACATTTATGCCCCCAGCTGATCCCAGCACATGGCTTGTCTAGGACCCCCCCAGCTTTATATCTCCTACCTCATTTTACTACCAGAAAGGGCCCTGGTGGATGGCAGATAGTAGTTAGTGTCTCCCTCCCAGAGCTGATGGAAACGTGAGTATCCATATTCTCGGTGATGCCAAGCCCTGGTCCCCAGAGGGGAGTGGCCTGTGAGCGAGCCACCATCCGAGACCTCTGGCGATTGTGGATTCTTCCCCACTCATTAGTGAACTTCAACCAACAATGGCAGCTGCTTACATAACCATAAGAGACTCTTAAATACAGAGAACAAACTGAGAGTTGATGGGGGCAGGGGAAATGGGTGATGGGCCTTGAGGAGGACACTTGTTGGGGTGAGCACTGGGTTGTATGTAAGTGTTGAATCATGGGAATCTACTCCTGAAGCCAAGACTACACTGTATGTTAGCCAACTTGCCAATTAAAAAAAACAAAAACAAAAACAACCACAATGACAGCTGCTTATAAAAGGAGCTACTTTGGATAAGGAAAGGTTTCAAGACCTTTTCGGGCTTCTCTGAATTCTTTCCCCTGCGACCATCAAGGGCGCCTTTAGGAGCCGACAGCTAAATGTATCCAGAAAGGATTAGGAATGTGGAAATGACTCGCTTTCCTGGGTGGAGGAGGGATGCTGGTTAGTTTTTATTCATTCCTCCTTTGTTTCTTTTCCTTTCCTTTCTTTCTTTTTTTTTTGTTTGTTTGTTTGTTTGTTTGTTTTGGGTTCTCCAGACCGTTGAAAACTGTGTGTGCATCTTAAGGAACCTGTCATACCGGCTAGCAGCAGAAACGTCTCAGGGACAGCACATGGGCACAGATGAGCTGGACGGGCTTCTCTGTGGTGAGGCCAACGGCAAAGATGCAGAGAGTTCCGGGTGCTGGGGCAAGAAGAAGAAGAAAAAGAAATCCCAGGATCAGGTAATGCGGGCGACTCTGCAGCTCCACACAATTATCCCCTCCCCTAATTACAACATTAATATTTCTTCTGCGTATACACGTACGGGGCTCTTTACTTTCAACGCAGGCTAAAATCATTAACACATCTGCACAGTGTTCCCGTGGTGGGGGGGGGGTCTGACAGGGGGACATCGAATGACTTCCCCCACATCCTGCAGCCCAGTCAACATAGGAACTTTGCCAAAGAGAGTCACGTCAGTCCCAGGCAGGCTCTGAGGTAGCAGCTTGGAGAGTCCAACCCGGGCACTGATTCTTCTGTGTGTTGATTCATACCTCGATGGAGGTCCCGGCCAGGGACAGAAGGGTGCTTTGCAGGTGTTCCACAGGTACACTGTAGGTGTGATCTAGGAAGAGAAGCTAAGCAGCCAACACATATTTTACTGCATGTTTTGAAACGTTTTGATATGTGATCTTGCATTTATTGTTAGAAATGGGGGCTCAGATTCCCAGTTCTCCAACAGAATGGCATTGGAAGCTTGGCCTTGGGGGACAATTCTGATAAATTCGGAAAGCTGAGCAGCTGGAGAGGTGTCTCCAAAATGATGGACTTTACCTTGGGCGGCTGTAAGTAGGCTGCCTGCACTGAGGTAATGGCCAATAGGAAGCCACTCTTGGTCTTGATGGAATCAAGATAGTCTCCAGCCTTTTCTCCCGGAGCCTCTAGAAGACGGAACCCTCACCCATCGGCCTCCCACCAGCTGAGGGAGTAGTGTGAGTCGTAGCTGCGGCCAGAAACCCCTACTACTGAGGTTTCTTCATCTCTCCTGGACAGTGATCATGAGTCCAGCCTTCCCCTGGACACTGTGGTCATATCCCAGCTGCTAACAGTCATACAGACCCAAGATCTGACTGTCTTCAAGAGTGAACAACTAAGAAAGCAGGACAGAATTCCCAACACTGTCTCTTAGCAGGTTTTAATTCAAAATAAATATGCAAAAGTATCTGTTTAGATCAGAGCCCATCATTTTTTAAAGTGTTCTCAAAATCATTTTGCTTTGAGTAAGGGTTATAGGCGCTATTTTGTTTGGAGGAAGGATTCATGGGAATGCATTCTTAAACATCATTCCTAAATTTAACTTGAATGCATCAGTGTTCACATTTTTTAGGTTCTAGTTCTCTTGCTCTTTGTGGCCCCTGGGGGCCGCTCCAGACACATCTGCAGCCTCTAGATCTGTACATTCCAGCATAAACACACCTGTAACCTAAAAATACGTGCTGCTGGCCTTTTCGATGGTGATCTGCTGCTCTGAGACGCTCCCAACCCTGCTTTCTCTCCTGTGCTCTGTGTCCACCTTCTCCCTGAATTGCAGGAGCCTTTTAAGAGGATTGAGCCATACTTCTTAAAATCTCCCCTCAGGGGAATGCAGTGGTTAGCTAGCAGGTGTTCATTGAACTGTGCCAGGAATTATGCCAAATAGTATTGGATACCTCAGTTTTCCAACCCAGTACTTAAAGGGGCCAGACCATAATGCTTCTGACCCTTTCCATTATCGTACAAGCGAAACATGGCCTAACAAAGGTATAATGGGTCCTTCTCATGCTTTCCTTCTGCGATACTGTATACCATGGGGCCCCGTCCCTTTACTGCTTTATCCTGGAAAGTGAATGAGCATAATAAAGGTTGAAAAGAAGAATGGCATATGGGCAGGAATGTGGTGCTTGCCAATCTGTCAGGTGATCATAATCCCCCAAGTCTTACCCACCACCTACAGACTCGGAACCTCCTGGATGGGCCCAGGCAACTTTGGAAGGCAGATTTGGGAAGTTGTACTAATGCATGAGCCTTGGTGTAAAAAACAAAAACCAAAAACTTTGAACTGAGATTGAATTCACTCTGATTTCAAGGTTTTGTCTTCAGTCCTCTTTTGGATTCTGAACCATCCTTCTGATGGTCCCTGCATCTGTCACTGGTGTCCCGTTAGTAAGAGCTGGCCTCAGACCCTGAACCCTTTTTCTAATGCTGCCAATGTGTGCTCGCGTGGCTTGAAGCCTTTCAAGTGACAGGTGATATTAGGCATTGATTGGGTCCAGAGAGTTCAGGAGTCAGAAGAAAATATTCATGGACTTCACCCCCAACCACATCCCTCCTTTCACGCTGTGAGCTGCGTCATGGAACCTTATGATGAGCAATTTCCCACCTTAGAATGTTGTACTTCAAACCATATTTTACAGCATCAATGAGCCATTTTCTAAGTTGAGTAAGATGAAGAGATTAAAGCACTTTTATCATTTTTGCCAAAAGTCTAAGTGAAAATTTATAAGGGCCATTTGTCCCATCTTTTTCTCACAATATTTTCAAGGAGACAAAAAGGATTTCTTTAAGAAAGTTTTGCTGAAACAGCCATGTTAGAATACAGAACATTGTTGCTTATAAAGAAACACCAAAGCCATGGTTTCAGTCAAGTGATAGTTACGTAAAAGACTTTGAACCGTGCTCTCACGTAGTAAAAGTATCTTACGAAACATTTTAGTGAGGGTGTAAACAGATAATAATTATGGTTGCTTGAAAGTCATTTAGGAGGTTTTGTCAAGTTCAGTCAAAAGTAGAAAAAGACAGTCAAAAGTAGAAGCCATCTTGCATTGAAAACGGATGGAAGGGAGGCACAGCTGAAAGGTCTGGAGATGGGGAGGAGAGCACCAGCATCTGGCATGAAGAAGAGGGATAGGAAGACGCCCTCACATCCATTTGGCCCCCAGCCTGGTGACTGGTCCCCAGGAGAGAACTGAGTCTAGATGGCGCCACCTGCTGGGAGGGATGGGCATATGCACCGGTCTGGGTCTCAACAGGGAACCCTTGCTTCTTGAGGAATGTGCTTTGCACTTGGGGAAACCAGGCAGCCATTCCAAGTCGTCTAAAGGAATTAAATGCCAGCTGCCTCCAGTGAGAGGAGGAACCAAGGCCCTAATTCATCACTGTTAACTGGTTGCCGCAAGGTGAGAAATGGAAATGTCCTCGGGTCTGTCTAGGACAAAGCATCCCCATCCTTGCTAACACCAGAACAGAAGGTTACCTTCAGAGCCTGCAGACTGGCGTAACTCATCTAGAAGCTTCCAGAAAGTTGTAGGTTTACAGCTTTAACGATTGTCAGATATCCAGTGTCTGGAATCTGTTGCTCGTGAAGTCAGGTTTTCAAAGACTATGTAGTGACAAGAGAGCATATGGAATACAAAGTGGAGGAAAATTATATAAAAATGGGAGTGTATATAGAGATACGTATGATGTTGCTAAAACCTGGCCAGGTTTGCAAAAGGTGTATCGCATCCAAATATAAAATACATATGTATATATTTTTATTATTTATATATAATATATTCATTATTATATATATATATATATTTGTATTTGTATATATACATGTATGTCTTTCTAGGGAAAGTACAGTAACATCAAAGACAAAGGCTACTGATTGTTTCGTACTTTTGTATTTACAAATTTTCGAACAGGCATTACATTTATAATCTTTTCAAATGCCATCTAGAAAATAATATTTTGAAAAGCACGAAGTGATTAAATCAGTGTTTGCTTATAAGAATGTATTTGTTTTCCTTCTTCCATTTAAGACACCAGAGAAAGGTACAAGGAAAGTTTGTCTAATCCGCAACAGACACTGCCCAGGACAGAGAAACCAGAGATTTTACGAGGAAGCCAAAGTGATAAAAATCATAATTGGTTTAATGATTGCCTCTGGGGCTTTGCTATATCCCAGAATTTTATGTTGATCTTACCTCTGGCATTGTTATTCTATACCTTAGGAAAATTCTCTGACACTATGAAGGTCAGATTTAGTTATAATAAAAAAATCTCAGAAACTTTATCCTTCAGATACTTAATTGAAATAATTCAAGAAGATGTAGGGTACAAAGATATGCTTCATTCATGCTCTTCTTTCAAGAAATGGCTGCTGTTGAATCATACTGGAACCATCACACCATGAGCCCCTGAGGGTAGAAGTAGTTAATATTTCTGGGCATCATATTCTGGTCCAAAACGGCTTTGCAAATTTATTAATTTCTGACTCCGGGTTCAGTGCCTGTTGCCAGATTATAAGAAATTGCTGGTCTCTCTAGCCCTTTTCGGGCAGAACCCTACCCCCGCCCCACCAAACAATGTACACATCACGTGCCCAAAGGCACATGTCACCTGGCAGGGGCTCCACCTTCTCCAGCAGGGCTCTGTGCCAGCAGCTGGGCACGGTGGGGCAGGACGGGCAATCCAGAGATTGGGATCCAGGGAAATGCAAGTAGACAAAATCGGTGTATTTACTTTCCCACCTTTTGTAGAAATAAGCATCTTTTGTTTTCCAGTTTGGGAGATGGCCAAGCTTCCTGGTATGATGTCTGGGGGTTAGTGGTACTCGAAAATGGACTTGAAGTCACAGGATACCGCTGGCTGCTGGCCAGAGCAGACCTGAGGCTTCAAGACCCCACTCAGTGTGAACTTGACAGTGCAGAGAAACCGCTGAGGGGGAAAAAAACAAAACAAAAAACAAAAAACAACAAGACAAGCAAGATGACCTAGAACTCAAAACTTCTCCCTTCTGTTGGAATATCCCTTGTGAATGTTTTATTCACGTGGATATAGATGTATCCACGTGGGTGAGGACATAGACCTCTGACAATTCAAAGACGATTCTGAGCCTCTTCTCGCGTGCTCATGTTCCCTCTCCCGGCCATCTTTGTTTCACGGTCTAGTGCGCTGTGGTCAATTTAAGCTCCTGTTCACTTCTTTCTTACGCTGTAGATGTCAAATGCATGGGCCAGCGGGAAGTTTCACTGATGATACCACCAAGCTGTTTTGTATGCCAAAGCGATAGTAATGGGATTCCGTGTAAAATCTTGAATGCCTTCTTTTGTTCCCCATGACGATGGGCATGTCTTGGAGGAACCTCCAGAGGCTCCCACCTGCCCATCCTTTGTCCCACAGGCCAGCCTCTAACCTTTCGCTCGTGTTCCTCCTCTGTGCGGTCTTCCCCTCCCCTCCATCCGCTGCTTGGACGACTATCCTTTAAGGTCAAATAAAAACATCTCTTCCGCTCTTTCAGGACTTCTTCCAAGTAAAAAGTTACCCATCTTCTAATCTACTTGCACATGGCTTTATTTAAACTCCCCCCATCATGCCAGTCACATTGTGAGTTATGTACAGTTGTTGACGCCCATGGAGAGTGGATCTGCTGAGACGGGGGACTGGGTGCATCCGGTTTCTGTCCATTTCTAGCCCAACACCCAGAACAAGCTGTGCTGAGTGATGCTCGGTCTGGGGTCCGAAGCAGCCTCTACCCATCGTGTCAAGTAGACATTGAAACCTGTGACTTGTCCCAGTCACATCCATTTCTTTCCCGGTGACACTTGGGCTACAGGAGCCACTGTGAGCCAAGGGTATTCCATGGACCTTCTCTCTCCACTTTTGGTCCAAACTGCTCTGTGGCTTCTTGTGGCAGTGTTGTATTTTATGACGTTACTCAACATTCTGAATCTGTAGGGACCACCAAACCTAACAAACATTGTGCATCGTGATGATCATCTAAAACCTGAGGATTTGTGTCAACAAATGGATACAGGTGCGTCTCAAAGTACCCCTGGAGAAGCAACACTTTTGACCACGCCAGACTCAACGATGCTTTGTTCTGAGGACGTTAACGCATGACATACGTAAATGGCGTGAGGCGTCATGAAACCCCATCACCTGAAAAGTTTGCTGGGATTTTCAGCACTTGCTATCTGGTATCACTTCTCTGTGAGCGTGACACATTACCCACTGCATCACACAGATGTGACGGATGCACAGGAATGAGACTGTGACGCTAAATAGTGGTCAGTATCCCAAAGCACACAAACGAATTTCACTGCTAATTTAGATCACGTTGGAGATTTGAATTTTAAATAAGTTTCTCCTTATCTTGGCCAAAATGGATGTTAATTATAAACAAATATAAATATGCCGGTATATACATGCACACATAACATGTAAAATTATACAGAAATAAAATAGTAATAAGCCACGAGATGAAAGTAACACAGACACCCCGCCCCCACCATCCCCCTCCTAGACAGAGCTGTGATTGGAATTTATACCAGGCATATATCCTTTCAAAACTTCTTCTATCCATATTTATGCACAGCTTTGTTTAACCCTTCAAAAGACAATTTTAAGTACACTGCTGTGCGTATGAGTCAGGCCACGTGTCAGACAGCCAAACCCATAGACTTTATAGGCGTCCTTAGGGTTTATAAGTGTCCTGAGAATAGATAATTGTCCTTCCCAGCAATGTGGAGGTCGATGCTGCTGGCCGCCGTCATCTGCAGTCTTCGGAGGCTCTTAGATCTGTCATGTTCTTCTCTTTCGGGTAATTCCTCCTCCTCATGGTCCAAGGTGGCTCTTCATGTCCGCCGTCCAGGAGCAGAAATGGCACAAAGTCGACAGGATAGAGCAGAGTGCCCTATTGAAAGTCACGTATATCACTGCCACTCACCCCCTCTTTGGTCTGCATTGGGTCACCTTAGCCGCCGAAGCGCACGGTAGGCGGGATGTGTGATGTGCTTGTGGGGAAGCCATGACCCTCGGGCATTCCCTTCGCTCAGGAAAAGGGGGTGTCGTGGCATGCCTAAGGGGGTCAGCAAGAGCTTTCTGTCCCCGGGAGGAAGAATATTGTGTAGAGTTACCTGCGCATGGTAAGAAAAGTTCACTTTTTATTCGTTTCTCGGTTTTGCAATTCCTCGGCAAACGGCGCAGCCCCTGGTTACCTGCACTCGGGGCCGCACCCGCTGCCCACCTGGGCACGCCACGGAGGACAGGGGTGAGCGCAGCACCCACTCTGTCTCCAGCTGCGCACTGTTGTGCACTCGTTTATCCCTGGCCTCAGCGTGACCTCTGTCCTGGCCAGCAGTCACCAGCGGGAGGTGGAAAAGGCTGCCAAGAATCACGCGGTAGGAACACACCTACAGCCACGTGTGCTGCGTGAACCCACATGCTCGTGGTGTGGGAACCAATCCCTGATGAGCAGCAAATTTGGCGGCTTCCGAATTTTAGTTAGTGCAAACTGTGACAAACTTGTGTAGTGAAGTCTCGCCTACACCCGTCATCGCCTTTCAGGGATTAATCCTTAGGAGGGAAATGTGGAGACCAAGTCCATTTTTCAAGGCCTGGGATACATAAGCCGGAATTTGTCCTAATCGCTCTGGAGGGCAGCGACAGTCGAGGCACGTTTGGATTTGGTTTATTATCACTGATGGATCTGCCCCTCGTGACATTCCTGATGCTTTTAAGTTCTCATTTCAGAATAGCACGGGTCGCCTTTCTTTCTTCCAGTTTTCATTTTATTAGTGAGCCATACTTTTTCTTTTGCTGCTTAATACCATTTCTTTTCCAGCCATTGGCTTATTTCGGTGGCTGCTTGCTCCTCCCGGCTGGCTCCCGCTCGGTCTCACTGTAGCTTCACGTCACTGTATGCCAGGAGCTTGGTGACCCAAGACACGGTATTTCGTGTCCTGCAAGCAACAAGTCACATGAGCCTGCAAAATCACGGCCGTGCCTTTCTGTGCAGTGACTCTCCTTTGTCATCACGCATGAGTGAATGAGATTCTCTTCCTACTTCTGTGCCTCTCATATGAACTATATCCCATCAGCAAAAAAAGTGCTGGCTTTCTGCTTTTAGTGAGTTTGCAGACTTAAAACTCTGAACTAGGCTTCCCCTTTACTTTCCTTGTTGACATTTGACCATTCAGTACTCCATGCCATTAATAAATACTCTGTTATATACTACTAGATCAGGGTTCCTCAGCCTGCCCACTCTTGACATTTTGAGCCAGATAATTCTCTGTTGTGGGGGCTGTCCTGTGCCTTGTAGGATGTTATCAGCATTCCTGGCCTCTACCCAGTAGATGCCAGCAGTACCCCTTTCCCCCGGTTGTGACCACCAACAATGTCTTCAGACATTGCCAGTCGTTCCCTTGGATGATGAAATCCCTTCAGTCAAGAACCACTGTATGAGACTGTCTTTCAGGGGTGTATCAGCAAAGATATAAACAAACAAGACTACGGGATTCTCTGAGGCAGGTTGGCATGTCAAGGACAGGGTGCCTTTAAAAGGAAAGTAATGGAAAAAGTAAAAAGGAAGTAATGGAGAGGTTCCTGGCCCAGGTTTTCCTAGATGTGGATGAGAAGTTAGGAGCAGAGAGAATTCTAGAGGGGTCTTAGCGGTGTTCTGGTTGGTTCCGTCACAATGACTGGGAGAAAGGGCGGATAAGCCTGGTGATGTGGACCAGCCTCGATAACTCTGTGGGGCACAGCACAGTGGTGTCATCGTGTAGGTCTCTGGAGCAGGGCAGTATCGCCGGCCTCCCTCCCACCTCTTCCTAAGGGGCGGGTGGTTCTGAGCAAACGATTGGGGGTGCCCGTCACCCTCACACAATGCCCCTTGGCTCCACACTGACAGAGAATCAGCAAGGCTATCTATGCCTGAATCTCTTTATTCTGATACTTGATTCAGAAAAGAATCCTGCCACTTGAACATAGGTTTCTAATCTCTCAAATGCAAAACGCTTTGTGTCTTCAAGGAGAGCCGAGAGACCATGTGTGCCACATAAATACGGCTCCTTGGCCACCACCTCTGTCCCGTTTTTGCACGGATCCCGCCCTCCCTGTAATCTACGTCTTCCAAACAGCGACCAGGGGAGTTCACACACCTGAGCCACCTTCTTCTTCAAAATTCCCAAGATTCAACGTAAGAATCATCTCTCTCCTGGCTCTTTAGCATTGCTCCGAGTTTCTTCATAACCAGAACTTCTATCCCCTGCCTCCTTTTCCCTTAATCCCCCCAAAAGCTGGAAGTGCTAAGGAAACCCTATCGAGGGAAGATCTATTAGCAACTCAGATGTTCAAACCAAGCCAAGCAAAACTGGCAGACAGAGGATGGACTTATGTTTATGTTGTTGCTTTTTAAAGTATGTGTACAGGCTGACGCCTGATTAAATGGAGCCCGGTGTAAGAGGACATGCCTGCCAGTTCACATCTCTGAGCTATCTTCTCTTCGGACACACGAGGTGTGCCTTCAGCTGGGAGGGAAGAGTGGGATTTTAAGGTCGGTGTTCCCCTGCTGCTGAAGATCCACGCAGTTTCCTTGGCCTGTTGTATATTTCACCCAGATCCCTTCGGAACAAAACTTGGCCTGCACAAGGGTAGTGACAGTGATGCCCTCTCAATGGTGGGAAAATATGGGCAACAGAGATGCGTCGCAATGGCGAAGAAGGCTTTTCTGTTTGTGAAGACACAGCCGAGCAGGAGAAGCTCTTCTCCTTACGCGGCCTTGCACGGCTGCGACATATGGAGAGAGGAGCGGGGTATCTCTGCACCTCTGGACTGTAGACGCTTCCCCCAGCCTCGGGGAGCTCTCCTTCTCTGCATCTCTGTGGAAGCCAGCCCAGTGTGTCAGAACGGAGGCTGGGCAGTTGTAAACTTGGCAGAAGGGGAAGAGCTGAAAGGCTCTCGTTAATTTTTCTCACTAGTAGGGGCTTTTATGAATGCAATAATTAGAGCGCTCTGTGAGCCACCATCCCTGAGAGAAGCCCGTGTTTACAAAGTCTTGGTTTAAAGGGGCGCCTGGGTGGCTCAGTCGGGTAAGCATCTGACTTGAGCTCAGGTCATGATCTCAAGGTTCATGAGATCGAGCCCCGCCATCGGGCTCTGTGCTGACACCTGGGAGCCTGGAGCCTGCTTCAGATTCTGTGTCCCCCCTCTCTCTCTGCCCCTCCCCTGCTCATGCTCTGTATCTCTCTCTCTGTCAAAAATAAATAAGCATTAAAAAAAATTCAAAACAAAAACAAAAAAACCCACAAAGTCTTGGTTTATGGACATCTTTGCTTTCTGGTTTGGGAACGTTCAGATTTTTATCCCCAACTTACACCGTTCTCTTCATATAAGGAGAAAGTGGCTTCTACTCTTCCATACTGCAGCCAACTAAGAAACCTTTTAAATAGAATTTAAGCTGCGTGGGGAAACAAAAGTATGGAAACCAAGTCCAAAGAAAGGCTTTCATCTTGTTTTTTGTTGGTCCGTTTGTTTGTTTAAGCCACACATTGGACACAGCCCCGCACCTGTGTAACTTTCTTCCCAAGGGGACATTTCTTAACTGTGGCCAGTAGATCTCTCCTCCCCTGACTATGACCATAGCAGAAACATCATGTCCAAAAATCAGCAGCTCCTTGGCTTGTAACACAGAGGCTTGTTATTCTCTTCCTTTCCAAAAAGATTTAAGCATTGCCTTCTTGAACAGAGAATACCTTATTTTCAATTCTATGCAGTTTTAGAAAATGAATGATAGAAACTGTTGATTGATTTGTTTTATTGATGTCAGCCATACAGTTACACATTTAAGATCAGTAGAGAAACGCGCTGATGGTATGTTATCGAGTGTGGCACTATTTGGGGCGATAAAACCAATTGATTTGCTCTGTGATTTACTGTCAACATAATCCTTCCACGCACTCTCTTTGCTTTGCTGACAGCTTGTCCCCGAGAGAGCTCCATGGCGGAAAGGTCATGGGGAAGCCAGAAGGATCAGAAGGATCCTACTACACCAAATGTACTTAGTCCTTACTGTGATTATGGCTTAGTCTGCTCAGGCTGCCATAACAAAATACCAAAAACAGTTGGGGGGGCGGGGGGACTTAAACAACAGAAATTTATCTGGAAGTCCCAGATGAAGGTACCAATGGATTTGGTGTCTGCTGAGAGCCTCTTCCTAGTTCACAGATGACCCCTTCTTGCCACACCCTTACAAGATGGAAAAGAGAAACTCTGGGTCACTTCATTTCTTTTTAGGGACACTAATCCCAACATGGGGGTTCCATTCTCATGACCTCATCTAAACCCAATCACTTTTCAAAGGCCCTGCATCCAAACACCATCAGATTGGGGGTTGAGGCTTTTAACATAAGAAATTGGAGGAAGGGGGCCACAAACATTCATTCCAAAGCATTATCCTTTAAAAAAAATCTGAAAGACTCTGGTGTAATGCACTCAGTTCTTCGCTTCTTGAGCTCTAACTGTATATGTAAAATTCTAAATTACTACAAACCAGACAATGAGTAAGGGCAGTGTTAATGCCAGAAATAAATTCTCTGGCATTTTTTTCCTGTGTAACATGTGAATCACCTGTACAAAGTGTAGTTTGAACATTTAAGTAATAACTCTAAGAATCGAGGGCTTCTAGAACTTTTGCAAGTTTTGTTAAAATATAACCGATGGAAAGAAAACTGTGCACAAAACTGAGAAATGTTAACTCTCGAGCATGAAAGTAAAATTTACTACCAAGAATAAGGGAGGGTTTCACTGAAAACTTCCCCCAAGCCAGATTTTTTTTTAAAACCACATAGGCCTTTCTCCTTTTTCTTTTGCTTTCCCTTTACCTACTCTGTGCTTGATTTTTAATCTTCAGCCTGATAAATGAAGATACATAAATACTGAAATATATGTATATACATAGAAGTGTGTGTATGTCATAATTTGGCAGTAATGCAGATAGTAAATCAAAAATATTCTGCTACCTTTGCTCCTGTTAGTTTCCTGGAAATATTTTGTCTTCTTGACTGTGACCCGTCTTCGTTACAAAGAAATTCTCTGTCCTGACTTGATGACATTTTGCATCTTTATTTTTCTCATATTTCAAGCTCTTAGACAATGTTTGGTAATGTGCCCTCAAGATATAGTCCAAAACAGTTTGCTTAAGGCTTACAAATTCAGTCCTGTGTTCGTAGGACTACATAGCTGGATGATCAGTGGGTTGATTGTATGAAAGATGTAGCCACAACTTGCCTTCTGTCCACGTGCTAGTCTTATAGCAAGTTTAGGGTGGATGCATCTTGTGTTTCAACTTATAAATGATGTATTTCCACTTTGGTGATAAAATTGCATATCCCATGACTTGTCACAGACCCTCACTCCAGAAGAAGCTTAGCCCTAAAAGTTTGCATGGGCAGAGTGTTCATGACCGAAGTCAGATCCTGATGTCACCATCACCCTCGGGTCCTGTTGGAGTTGATTTTCCAGGCAGCATAATGTCAAGTACATTGGCACACTCTTAGAGGAGACTTCAGGTCTTTTTATAGGTGGTAAAAGTCTATTTTTAATAGACAATTGATAAATCTTTCCCTGTTAACTCAGTAAAAGTTTGAAATAATGTACCCAGATAAAAGCCACACACACTGAGTGGCTTTGAAATAACTCTTTTTCTTTGGTATTGACACACCAGGGTGCCGTCAATGTTCCAAAATAGCAGAGAATCCCCTTTGAACTTCATTTCTAGTTGCCACCAAAGATTATCCGTATTCACATCAGTTTTCCTTTTATTTCCTTCAGATTCTCTTTGTAGCCATTAAGAAAGGATTGTAATAAAAGATATTTAAGAGCTACATAGATCACATGTCCGAGCAGAAGAAAATTGTCTACTGATTTAGCCATTTATCCTATTTTATTGTGAAGAAGTTAGGAAAGGAGAACAAGATGAGCCCAGCGAATGATAACACAGCTCCTTTTTGTTCTTAGAGTTTGGCTATCGCATTTTGTAACCAGCGTGCAAATACTACTTCTGGGCACGTCCAGCTGTTACATTAGTTCTCCCTACATGACAGGGAAATGCCATGCCTATTGAGTTTCACATTTCATAATATGATTGTTCTGAATATTACCAAATCTTTATATGAAGACAGTAGCTTAAAAGTTTGAAGGGGGCACCTTGGTGACTCAGTAGGTTAAGCTTCTGACTCTTGATTTCAGCTCAGGTCATGATCTCACGGTTCATGCATTTGAACCCTGCATGGGGCTCTGTACTGACGGTGCAGAGTCTGCTTGGGATTCTCTGTCTTCCTCTCTCTCTGCCCCTCTCCTGTTCTCTCTCTCTCTCTCTCTCTCTCTGTCTCTCTGTCTCTCTCTCTCTCTCTCAAAATAAAGAAATAAACTTCAAAAAAAAGTTTTAAGGAGATGACCAAATAAACCATGAAAAAAAAGCTTATATAAAGTAATTTTCCATTTCCTGTTGCACCAGCAGAGACATTCAGTTCCCCAAACTGGTTTCTCTGGACGAGTCAGTATTACCCCTGCTTCATCATGGAAGTCAGAAAACCTGCAGAATGACTGCTCTCTTTCCCTGGCACTATTCTACCCAGTGTAGCGAGCCCGTCTCAAATAACGAACCAGGAGCAATGTGACAAGGCTGGTTCACTTCCAATGTTGTTACTTTTTGTACTTACAAGAAATGTACTGGTTTCATTAGTAGGCTTGCACAGGTGCAAAGTCATTTCGGAATGGTTTAGAAGTGGCTTTGGTTAAAAGCATAAGCAGATTCCCCCACGTTGAGTGTCCTTGTTACGACGTTGAAATAGAGTGACACTCTCATTGAAGATGACCTTTTGTGGGATGTCCAACGTCCATCCTTGGGATATTCATCTCTGAGCTTTGGCCTTCGCTTAAACTAAGCGGTGGCATAATTGAGAAAAAGAAGACATGAGTTTTTAATTTTTCTCGTAGAAAATAATGCAATTCTTAAAATGATTTGTGACAGTTAAATAACTTTACACTTTCCCTATCAACACTTCCATCTTTATGTTCCAAGGATATGAAGTAAGCTTGTGCTCCAGTAAAATTTTCAGAACTAAGAAACACAGGTTTTGAAATACAGCTATGATTGTGTATTTATACATAGATATATACACACATACATGTACAGATATGGGCCCAAATATGTGCAGGGAAGTTTAGTATATGTCATTTAGACTATATGTTAAGCAGCCATTAATAAACACAAATAAGGAGTAAAATAAATTAGTGTCCCTACCCTGAAATGGTGAAGGATGATTCTGTTTTCCTGGGACTTTTCTCATAGGTAAATACGCGAGTATTTTTTCTAAACATAGGGTTTACTTCATTTCTACCCTCATTGTATTTATTGCCTTTATCTTTCCCAAAAGACAAAGGTTGTTTGTGATCAAAGATCAGAATCACTATTGTAATTTTTCATATTTTTAAAATCCTAAGAGGAACAGAAAACTTGAACTGTGGAAAACATGAAAGACACGAACACTTTGTTAATGAGTTTTTATTACCATGCGTGTTTCTGTGGCGCATTTTACTTGCTGTAAAGCACAAACCACACACCGCTTTGCATCCTGCTTTGTTCATCTTACGTTTATTATTTGTCCAGACACATTGCTACACGGTCGTCATAACTACCATTTTTAATGGTCTGCTGATATCCCCTTGTGCAGTAAGTGGTAGTTTTGAAATTATTTGTTTTAGTTTTTAATTACACATTCTCTTATTATTCGTCAGATCCAATTCAAAGCCAACTGAACGATCAGAATCGCCGTAAAATCTAGATTTGCCGTTAGCTAGGTCAATGCATCTGATAAGCGACAGCAATGGTCTCTTTTTGTGATGTCTACAATGCAGTGATGGAATTCAAAGTCGGACAAATATGTATTTTAGGAGTTATATAAGAATTTATCAGCTGGCACTTAGGCATAAGAATTGAAGGCATTTGAGTGTTGCTATGTACTCTGTTATGCTAGTAGTATGCTAACTGTAAGACATGCCACCTTGATCGTTGGCTTTCGTCCACTCTACCCACCAAAATTAAT
This sequence comes from Prionailurus bengalensis, assembly GCF_016509475.1. Taxonomy (NCBI): domain Eukaryota; kingdom Metazoa; phylum Chordata; class Mammalia; order Carnivora; family Felidae; genus Prionailurus; species Prionailurus bengalensis. Next base: position 232,047,302 of record NC_057343.1, read on the forward strand.
TTATTTCCTCTTCCTTTTAACAGCAATGTGCTGGCACCGTTCTTACAGAGCTTATGCGTTCTCCTGCCAATTACATTCACTTATGTACATGCTCTACAGCCTTTGACTTTCCATCCTAAGCTCTTGGTGGACGGGAGTGACTCTCTCATTTTTGGCTTACGAAGGCACTACCCTGCGCGCAATCGATGTTCACCAGACGTCGTGTGTGTTTTTGTTTCTGTGTGTCACGTTTACAGGAGGCAAAGTTGGGAAGTGTAACGATGTTAAAAATGTTTACTCTCTTATTTTTTTTCCACCAGTGGGATGGAGTAGGACCTCTTCCAGACTGTGCAGAACCACCAAAAGGGATCCAGATGCTGTGGCACCCATCAATAGTCAAACCCTACCTCACACTGCTCTCTGAGTGCTCAAACGCAGACACGCTGGAAGGGGCGGCAGGTGCCCTGCAGAACTTGGCTGCAGGGAGCTGGAAGGTATGACTAGTTCATTATCATAAAGAGGAAATCTGGAATTATGAGCACGTCCTTAGAAAGGAATAGAAATCCAGTTGTGAGATATGCAATTCCAATACAGTTTTTGAGGATGTTAGAGAAAGACCAGTTCCATTGAACTGTTGGACATAGAAAGGTATTCCTTTTAAAAATTCTCAAGGGCTCGGGAGTCCTTGAAGATCACTACAAAGTATAGATGAATAGATGTAAGTATGGTCATTGAGAATGCTGTGATATGCTTTCCATTCTCTCTGTGTAGCTGAGCTATTTTGTTTTCAGGGGAGACTGTGACATGTGGATGCTTTCCCAAGCTCTGTTGTTTCCTGTTAAGGGAGCTAATACCCAAGCGCCTTGTCTCAAAACCCATGCAAACCCCTATAATGTTGTAGTTGGTCCAGTCCCCAAAGGAAAAGAACCTCTTTCATTTTTAACCTATGGGCTTACAGAGTAGAATAGTATTGCTGGGTCTCTTTGGCCAGAAGGGACAATGGAGAAGGAGATTAGGAGATTAGGAGGGGCTTTTTCTCTGAATTCTTGAAAATACACACTGTTCCTGATTGTTTTTCATGGAAAATTTCCACGACCCTCATTTTGGGTAGAAAAGGATTCACCATAGCAAAGAATTCTTGAGTTTAGTCACTAACCATTACATGAGCTAACTTGTCTTATTGCACAGAAGAGTGTAGTCAAATGGGAGAAATGAGGGCATATGGGGAAAATATCAAGAGAGGAAGTTTGAACCTCTGCCATCCATTTTTCATTTCATTTAATATAAAAGCCTGGGGCTTGGAAGACACATAAATCACTGTCTCGCATTCACTTTCTTTAAAACGATGTTAATAAGACACAGAGAATTCTCAGAAGCTCAGTATCACAGGCACTGCACATACTGTCCTCAGCATTGTCACACAACTACATCCTCCCTTCTTGCTCTAGCTTCCAATATCTGCCTTCTTGTGTCTTCTCTGTCGTTCTTTGTTTCCACTGCTGCAGCAATGCCTTCTTTCTCAGGTGGGACATCCCAGCCCTTGGGGACAAGCCCTGACAACACTTCCCAGGAGCTGGCTGCTGACATATGGGCAGACCCATCCCTTCTTTTGAGAGTCTTAGGAATGAACATCACTGTCTCTTTCCTCCCCGTCCATAGGTGTCCCCAATGTTGCTCAGAAGGAATTCAGGCTGGACTAGACTTGAAGCGAAGTTACCTTTTGCTTTCAACCAGAGAAAAGTTTCAAAAGTTGAGTCACGTCAGGAGGAGTCCCAGAGTAGGGCCTTGCATGACTGGGGAAGAGATAATAATGGAAATCACTTCCTTGAATGAACCCTGCGTTCGATCTTATCTCCCTCTAAATTTAAGAGGCTTTGATTCAAGTTACAACTCAAACTTAGTCTCTGCCTTTTCTGAGCTTTGTGACCCTGAGCAAATGATAGTGCCTGATTGCTCAGATGTGTCAGTTTCAGACAGAGAATACTGTGGCTGCTTCAAGTCACAGCTTGCAGATCAATCCTGACACTAGATGCAAAAATGGTGGCAGGATGCCACAGGCCAATGGGCTGTTATTACACGTGGCCAAAAGTTTGGTCAACGCTACTTATCAAAAGCATTTGCCATCCTAATAACTCTAGAAAAATGGCGTAGTCCTCAGGCAGGCCAAGGGACTGCTAAGGAATATTTGTGTGTAGTTATAAATATATAAATATACGTATATTTATTTACTAAGAGTTTTCTTATCAAAATACAAATGCACAAGCATGCATAATAGTCAATGACATTATCTTCATTTACTGTGTAATGTATTAACACACCATATTAAATGATAAGGACATATGTGGGAAGGGAAAGTAGACAATCCATAGTGATGATTTAGGGTCATCATTAAGCCAAATACTGATAAATTGTTATAATTTTTAAAAGATCAAAAATAACTTGTACAAAAACCAAACAGAGAAATCCTTCCTTTTCAAAATAAAAAAAAAAAAAAGATTTTTTTAAGAAAGAGTCTTCACTGATTAACAGATTGATTAAAGACTCACAATGGGATCAAGTTTCATGCAGACAGTGCTACCATCTGAAACCTAGAGTACTAAAAATGTATTTTTATAGCAACTGTTGAAATTTAGTGGCATTTTTTTAGTGTCCTTAACTTTTTATGACCCAAACAAAAGCAGATATGTAAAGTGTAAAGCACCAGAATTCTGTATAAAGACAGCTTTTTATAGACCTCATCATGCGAAACAATAACTTCTCTTTATAGGAAGATCACGCACACTCTTTTTCTGTAACAAATTGACTAGCAAACTAGATCTTCATAATGATCTTAAATACTTTTTAAAATTTAAGAGACTCATTACTTGGTTTATGAGCATCAGAAAAAGAATAATGGTATAATGGCAGAAGCAGAGTGATACATTTTTTTCATAGTCAACATGGACTTTGGTTACTTTTTTTTTCCACTTCCAGCACAATTATTTTGTTTGTCACAGAATATCAAAACAATTGGATATAGTACTTTGGAGATTTCCAAAATGTGAATGAATGCTCTTTCAACTCGCATTTATGGGTTATTTCCGTTGTAATTGAACTTTATGCAAACCTAGGGTTTGAACTATAGAAATACATTCTGCACTTATTATTAAGTCGATACTTTAGATATTTTTGTAGAGTCCCCCTAAAATGTGACCATTTTCAAAGAATCTATTATTTATTTTATTTACTTTCTAAAAAAAGAGAGAGTAAAGAGATACTTGGATATTAAGCTGGTAATATTTAATGAGGTAACATGATAGCAACATAGATGTAGTGAAGAAAGAAACAGAATCTCTGGCCATGTGGCCAAAATGAATAAAAAATAAGAGAACTGGGAAATTTGAGACTTGTCCCTAGAGTCAGGGGCAACAGCCTTGACAAGGACAGTGAATTAAGTGGAGCTTAGCAGTTGGAGTACCATGTAAAAGTGAACCCGGGCATCAGTGGAGTACAGCAAATAAAAGCAGAAACCATGGTTTGACAATTGTCTTATTCTAGTTAATGGTGTGATGTGAAGCATAAAGTTTAAATAAAAAGAAACAAAGTTTTGAAAATGGTGCATGAAGCATGATGCCTAGGAGGTAGGAATTGGGTCAGAATAAACACAGAGGTTATCTGAAGATCCTGCCCAATCAACAGGCTCCTAGAGACAACACATTCAGTTGGACATGATGACCAGCCTGAGGCAGGACAAGGATGGGCCCAACTCAGGAGGAGGAGATAGAGAGGATCTAGGTCATAACCAAGTCACTGGCCTTCATCACACATGACTTAGTGATTTCTTCCCCACAAGACCCCAGTAGCTAGTCCTGATAGCAAGGACTGCACTTGTCTTGTGAGTGCCATATACATCCAAATCCACTATAGAGTACACCTGGCTCTTGGGAGTTTGGCATTACTTTCGTCATCATCATTGAACGATCTGATTTCCAAAGCCGTAAGTTATAGAATCAGCTACACCTGGGGGGACTTCCAGCCAAGATGCCCAGATGAAGTGACAAGGTCCAGGTTTACCTACCTTTAAGGAAGAATAACAACAACAACAAATAATCTAGAGAAATATAACAAACAATGGTTTTTAAGACACCAAGCATTAGTCAGTGAAGGACAGTGATCTACGAGAGACAGAAAACAAGCAAGGTGAGCCCTCCGATTGCTCCAGCACACTGCCTTGGGAGTCTGCAGACCATGGCCCAAGACCTGGAAACTCCAGAGGAGCTCAGCAGACACTGAGCCTAGGAGACGGAGCTGGGAATCTGGGGAGACAGGGCACCTGGAGTTCATAGGGCAGAGTTCCAGAGAGAGGAGAAAGCCACACACAGAGGATCCCCTCAAATATTCAGCAGGGAACTATCAGTGAATGCATGTGAGGTAAATGCCCAAAGCAGAGGAAAGAAGCTCATGCAATTAGGGAGAATTAAACTCGGCTCACACAGGGACGGGTATAGTGTGCCTAACGAAGAGCCAGACAGGAAAACCTCGTACTTCGTGGGCCACTGGGTATGTGCTCAGGAGGGTCTTGTCTCCTGATACTAAGCATATAATTAGCCCTGGACTAAATATGACCTGGTCTCTCCTATAAAATCTTAAAAGTAAGATCCAAAAGTAGCAATAGTTTCCACATTAACTGAATCCTAGAACAATGCTTAAAAATATCTGTAGGAATACAAAAAGCATGCAGCATCCAGCAGATTAAAATGAAGAATGTCTGGCATCTTAGTTGAAAATAAGCTTACAACCAAATAAAGAGGAAAATGTATGTTCATAATAAGGAGAAACATTAATCATTCAAAAGCGACTCAGAACGGACACAGAAGTTAACATTAGCAGACAAGCAGTTGCTATCAACTGTGTTCCCTGTGTTCAAGAAGTTAATTAGAACATGGAAAGTAAGTAAGACTCAAATAAAACCTCTAGAGTTGTAAATACAATGTATGAAATAAAAAACACATGGGATGGCATGGGATAATAGGAAGGTTAGCTATTGCAGAAGAAAAAGATTTACAAACTGAACAGGAACTACCCAAAATGAAACACAAAGGAAAAAAAACCCATAAATTATCAGTGAGCCTCAAGTGGCCTGATACACATGTAATTAGAACCCTCAAAGGTGGGGTGCCTGGGTGACTTAGTTGGTTAAGCATCTGACTCCTGATTTCAGCTCAGGTCATGGTCTTACAGTTTGTGAGATCGAGCCCCTTGTCAGGTCCTGTGATGAGAGCACATAGCCTGCTTGGAATTCTCTCTCAATCCCTCTCTGCCCACACTCTCTTTCAGTCTCTCAGATAAAGTTAAAAAAAAATTCTTAAAAAAAATTCCAAAGGAAAGGAGAGAGAAAGGAGAAAGATAAGAGAACAAAAATATTTGGAGAAATAATACCTGAAAATTTCCCAAATGTAATGAAAACCCTAAACTCCCAGATCCAAGCAGTTCAAGAAAACCCAAGCAGAAGCATAAAGGAACCGTACTAAGGTGCATCAGTCAAATTGATCAAAATCAGTAGTAAAGAGAACATCTTAAAATCAGCTAGAGAGTAACATTGTGTGTCAACTGCACGCAAAAAAAAAAATTATGACTTGTTAAAAAAAGCAGCTAGAAGAAAAAAAGACTTGTCCTTACAAAGAGAAGAGTGACAGCTGATTTCTCATCAGCAACAATGACAATGAGAAGACAGTGAAGCAACATTCTGAATCTGCCGGGGCCAATCACACATAAAACTGATTCTGGTTCGGTATCTACCAGGCACAACCTGCTCTTAAAGGAACCCCAGAGGCACAGATTATACCTAGGACAGTTGTAATATGATCAGGAACCTAATCCCCACTTGAGCACAGTTTAAGACATGGGCTAACCTGGGAACTGACATTATTAATTATCTGAGCAGGTGGGTCAGTGGGAATTCAAACAAAAACTTCAGGTTAACTGTTCTTGCGTCATCAGAACTGTGGGGCTCAGGTCTTGCCACTTGGTACTCTGTTCTTCCAGTCCAGAGGATAAGCAAGTATTCATCGGCCCCGTGTCAGGGTCTAACCCCACACACAGAGACCACAGGACTAAGGGATTAGTTTGGCTTTAGAAAAGACCAGTAAAGGAGCATGTGAGCACTTTAAGCCCTAACAGTGTTTCTGTGGAAGTGGCTACAACTTGCTGGCCCTTTCAAAAATTGTGGTAGCTTTGATCCTTTTTATTAGTTCCTTTCAGTGGAGAGTGCTATTCTTAAATAATAACCACTAGATTCTAAAAATTAACCTAATATGATCTTTCATCAGGTAAACACTTTTTTACTCTCCGATTGTGAGCTGTTAGTTGGAAGACACTTGAAACAAGAAGCTGAGTTTGACTTGGTACCTTCCCCCTGGTACCTTCCAGTATAATAAACATGTAAGCAAGAAGTTCAAAACCCATTGTGGATGCTATGGTAGGAACGTATACACAAAGGTGTATGTCTACACTAGGCACAAGAGTGTTCCTGGAGTCGGTTTTACAAGGAAGAGGTCAGGAATGAGGAAGTACACTGCCAACGTCACTAGCTAACACCTTAGGGCTAGGAGTCCATGATTAGAGTTCACTGTAATACACTAGCAGATCTCCTTTAAGAAGGATGCTAGCGGCCATAGCAAAGAGGTCCCAAATACGCAAGGGCTAATTCAAGATAGAAGACAGAAGTTATCTTCTCTGATGTAACAGGTACGGGCAGGTGTGTGAAGAGGGAAGCTCCCCTCCATGAATTAATTCACCCCGGCTCACAACAGCCGTTCTGCCATCTTCAACACGTGACTTCCAAGGCTACTCTTGTGGTCACCATCTACCAGCAAGAAGCGGAAAAAAAAAACACAAATCCACAACCAGAAATGTTCCCTTACGAGAGTCAAGATCTTACGTGTGTGTCCCTCTCGCATAATCTGGGCTCAACTCCTAGCCTCCAGTAGACACATGCTTTCTCTACATTCATAGGCCCCTGACAGTGAAAACCAACTCCCAGTCATAAAGTAATCTGAATCCAGATTCAAAAAGAGTAAAATTCTTCATTCTGAAGGGACAGAGATTTGGTAATATATTCAATTTATGTTACAAAATAAAACTGTTAACATCTTAGTAAAAACCAATGGCACTTTAGGTACCTTACTAGCCAGGTCTTCAACCAAAGGTGTGCCTTGTATTTGCAAGACGGAGAGGGTTTGTATCAGCACAGTCCCTCCAGACTGTGCTTCATGTCCCCCGAATAATATGTTTTCTGGATCCAAGAGAAAAATATGAGATGTAACTCCCTCTCCCCATGAATCACCATGTTTATAAAGAAAAAAAAGAAGGATGCAATAAAGGAAAAGCTTTCTGATTTAGCATCTAATAAGTGAGGATGAGGAACAATTAAATTACCTTTATTTTGTTATATTGAATAAAGAATCCCTGAGTTCTCCATGCCTACACTTCCCAGTCACCATCTTTGCTGTCAAAAAAGCAGGGGAGGAAGCAGATTCATTTGAACACTCATTCTTGTCCATATCCCCTTCCCAGTGGGATGTTTACACAGCCCTGTCACTAGAGAACGTGCCAGACTCTTAGATAAGATCTGTGGCATCCGTCCTCCCAGACACACCACGCCTGTGATCTAACAGCGTCACATTTTGTGGCCCAGAAGGCATTTCTAAATGCCATTTGCACACAGTGAAGACATATTTGATAACAGTCACCAAAAAAGACTCTCTGTGTTCAGAAAGGCCCATTGTTAAAGCTATGTTTTTTCATTGAGAATTGCTGATCCTTGAGACGGCCTGAGAGGTAGGGGGACAGGTGTACTTGTTACTGTCAGTTGAGTGAATGCGTCTTCTCCATGGCTTTTATGTGAGCTTGACCTTCTTTATTTGTTCTTACTACAAAAGCATATCTAGGGGCGCCTGGGTGGCGCAGTCGGTTGAGCGTCCGACTTCAGCCAGGTCACGATCTCGCGGTCCGGGAGTTCGAGCCTCGCGTCGGGCTCTGGGCTGACGGCTCGGAGCCTGGAGCCTGTTTCCGATTCTGTGTCTCCCTCTCTCTCTGCCCCTCCCCCGTTCATGCTCTGTCTCTCTCTGTCCAAAAAATAAATAAACGTTGAAAAAAAAATTTAAAAAAACAAAAACAAAAGCATATCTAAATGCTTCCCCCGCCCCCGCCCCCGCCCCCGCCAGGAAATTCTCTTGCTTGCACTTCAATTTGCAGCATCGCATAAACACTTGCAGTAAAATTCAGTCTTTGCACTAACCTGACTTACGTTTTAAAAATACAAACAAACGCTTTACGTATGCAATAGCTGCCATTACCTTAATTAAGCATCTTATTTATTAAACTGATTTATTGGTTTAACGACACAAGGGAGTTCCTCGCTAGCCCTCTTCATTACAGATACAACTTTTTAAAATGGACTTTGAAAACAAAAACATGTAATCCTGCAACAAGATCTGAATTTAAACAGGGGACACCTATGTCCTGTCTCCACCGCAGCCGAACCCCAGCATTTGAGGGCCTTGTGGTTAAGGTTCCCAGCTGCTTCATAAATCCTGTTGTGATCACCAGCCACAGTCCTGTATGAACATGGTAATCCAGGTAGAAATCCACACTAGAGAGAATAATGTGACGCATGCAACAAAAGCCACACAGTTCCTGAGTATTTTGAACATTCTTTTTATAGTAAATGTCAGTTAGAATGAGACGGAAGAAGAAGGAGTTTTTTGATACTTTCTGCCCTCATATCGCGAGAATGAAGGGCTGCGGTAAATAACATAGCATCATAAGTGAATTCAGAAACAAATTTCGAAGTCTCGTGGAATCTGTGCAAAATTCGTTGCAACTTATTCAATTTACAGCTGTCAGATTTTAGCACATTGTGGTCCTGTGACACTGGAGGATGCCAAAATGCATCTGAAAGGTGAAATTATGTTTGGAAGGATTTGGTTTGAAAACGTGACTTTTCTTTACCATATCAAAGGGAAACGTAGGGAATTTGATAAAGGAATTCAACGGGGAAACAATCATGCAACAGAAAACCATTTAATCGCCGACTATGCTTCTAAAGCAGAACTTGTAAGATATTCATCAAAAATATTAATATTTAATGTGAATAGAGATATTAATCCACAAAGTCAGAAGTTTAGCACCATCAGGGGTTCAGCCTCTTAATAGAATATTTAGTACCAAAAAGAGAACACTATCTCTACTTATTTAGCAAACTATTAGGATTTCAAGAGGGAAAAGCTAGTTAAATTGCAGTGTTGATCTTCTTTTAGGAACATAAGTCAGCCTTAACCAGGGCTTAAGCAGGGGAGAAATTTTTGGAAAAATTGTAGCCATCAATCCTGTTTATGGCTGGGCTGAGAATTTGAAAAGTGAAGCTTCTGAGAATCCACATCAGATTGAGGTAGCCTGAGTGGGAAGGGTTAAAAAGCATTGTCCTCACTTTATTTTTTAAATGTTTTTATTTATTTTTGAGAGAGAGACAGAGCACGAGCTGGAGAGGGGCAGAGAGAGAGGGAGACACAGACTGGGAAGCAGGCTCCAGGCTGAAGCTGTCAGCACAGAGCCCGATGCAGGGCTCGAACCCACGAACCGTGAGATCATGACCTGAGCCGAAGTCCGACGCTTAACCCACTGAGCCACCGAGAGGCTCCTATCTTCACTTTATTACCACATCCTCCATGGGGATAGTGAGGAACGTTATTGGACAAAAACCCATGTAATTTTCTGTATTTTGTGTAGTTCAGTTTGGTTTCATCTCTGTACTTGCATTGTGTCCAATGCAAAATGGGAAGAAAAGAAAATAAACAATCTAGACAGTTCTAGGTAAACTCAATAAAATGCAGCTATTTTTCAGTCTCTTCAGGCCTAACACTCGGCCATATTTATGTTTGTCAGCCTTCATCCTCTCCTGCCCCCTGCAGTTGATGCTCAACTTGGGGGGTGGGGTTCTTACAGAAATACCCCCGCAGGGGACAGGGATTGGGTGTCTGTTTTCAGTGTGGCATCATCTCTGTCCTAAGCTGCTCTTGCCCAGGACAAACTTCCTTGTCCTGTTGGGCTCTCAGACGGGATATGATAATTGGTGATAGGACTCTCTCTGGTCCAAGGTTCTCTCCTGGCCCACACCTGCCCCCCCCCCATAACTATTAAGCTCCCCTGAGATACAGCCACAACCTGTAAGCTCCCCTGAGACGCAGCCACATCCACTCCTTAACCCAGGCAAGCACTGTCCACACCTGCTGTTCTGACGTGTCCTCTCCTCCTGGCCGACTAACCCCCCTCTGCAGCCCTGGGTCCTCAGCCTTTCCTCCTCAGCTGACTTACATGGCCCACCCGCTGGAGACAACAGAAATGCTCAGAGGCTATTCTTTGCCACACTGGAGCCACAGGAGCCCTTTCCTGCCCTCCAAGTCTGTTGCCGGTGGCTCTGTGGCCGCTGCTCCATGATGATGCAGGGACTTCGCTGGTTCTTGAAAAGACAATGGTGTGAGCAGGGTAGGCAGCAGAGCCTCGGTCTTCTCAGCTCTCATCTTCCAGGGATCTTTGTCAGCCCCTCACACAGAGCACGACTTGTCTGGGGGCGCATCCGGTGGCAGCCCCCACAATGCTCTCACACCTCCCGCTTCCTCTCCAACCCGGACCCTTTCTCTCCATGACTTGGAGGCTCCGTGTTGCCTGAGGAGAGGCCGAGTTGTCTTCTGCCTATTCTCATCCCCTTCCAGATATGTCCCAACCTTTTACCTACATCTGTGCCTTCCACCCTTAAAGTCAACATTCACTGCTTTATGCTCTGTCCCATCCTGAAAACACCTGGGTCAAATAATGGCGGACCTGTCTTCAGGGAGAGCCGTAAGCAAGGAAGAGAAGGAAGAGCATTCGGTGGTTTGAATTGCTGTCACATCACGTGCACGGAAGCATCCTTTCCTGACACAAACGAAGCCTTTCTCTTTGCCATTCCAATCATACGCAACTTCTTGCATCAGATCTGCTAAATCTGGACAAGCTGTTCTCAAGACAGGGTTGAAATGCCCAGTAGTTCCATTGATAGCACTTGAGGGGTCTTTAACTCAGGAGTTTCGAGGAGTGCCAGATGGGCTATTTATTGCAAGTCCTAAGTAATAGCATCCCCTATTAAACCAAGATTAATTGGTGCATTTGTAAGGATTATATCAACCATGAGTACAGATGTCTTTCTGAGAGGCAGATGAGAACGGAGGCCAAGCCCACCAACTCTGGGGCAGCGCTCCCTGGGTTCAAGACCTGCCCAAGCGTCTGCAGGCTGAGAAGCCTTGCTGTGGCTCCCTTGCCTCATCTGTAAAGTGGAAGTTACCATAGTGGCTACTGCATAGGGTAGAGATGGGGATTAAATGAGTTAATACATATAAAGACATTAGAGCAGTGCCTGGCAGTTGATTGAAGTGTTAAGTTTGTTTTCGAGGACTCGTGGCTCTCCTGGGATCATCACTGGGAAAGCATCTCACCAAGAAGAGTTTGAAACATATCTGTGCTCTTTTCTCCTGGACCAGATCCTTCTCCTCGTCTTTCTCCTCCTCTTACATCTTTCTTGTCATTTGCCCCCCTCCCCTTCCTCCTCCCCTTCCTTCCCCTCTTCCTTCTTCTCTCTTTGAATCATCAAACATCGTCTCTTCAGTTCATGGACCACTTTTCTTAAAGGCATCCTGGTCCATGCCCTTCCCTCTACACTGACGTGCTCTGTGCACAGTGCTCTCGTATTCCATTTACGGGAAGTTAAGGTTCCACCCAAAGAGCCACTCAGCCACAGTGAGTTATGAAGCGTTTTTCTCTCTTGTTCAGCTGCTTTTATGCCCGCGGTACTCCTACTTTGTTCCTATCACCATACTTTTGGCAACCCGCACACCTTTCTAAGCACAACAGAGGCTGCCATGCTTTTCAAGGCAACTCCCTTCTTTTCCCGGAAACCTCTAAACGAGCTTCATGTTTCTGTGTTGAGTGCACCTGTGAAACATTCCCCAGTTACTGAATTCCTTTCCCTCTTTCCACCCCTGCACTCTTTTACTCCTTCTGCTGGGTTTCATACAGGTTACACGCGTGGCTTACACGTGATCTACTCCAAGACTGATTACTACGTAGAACCCATCACTGTCGTGTCACTTTGCACGTCAGTAAAACTTGCGGAAACTTGCAACATCTCTTGAGTGGAATGTAAATAACGTATTCTGAGTCGTCTTGTATGGAACTAATATTGGGAATTTTTCATATACAGTTGACTCTTCAACAATATGAGTTTGGACTATGCACCTCCACTTCACCGTGGACTTTTTTCAATAAATACATCAGTACTATAAATGTATTTTCTCTGCCTTATGATTTTCTGAATAATATCCTTTCTTAAGCTTACGTTCTTATCAAAAAAAATACAGTGTAAATACATGTAACATACAACCTGTGTGTTAATCTACTGTTTGTCTTGTTGGTAAGGCTTTAGGTCAGCAGCAGCCTGTTACGTTTTGGGCGAGTCAAAAGTTTTATGCAGATTTTTGACCACATAGGGGGTCAGTGCCCCAAATCCCGTGTTGTTCAAGGGTCAACTGTATGTGCAAGCACACAGAACTAAAAGTGTCAAAATAAAAGTTCTTTTCTGTGTATCAATAATGTAAGGTCAAATCCATTATCTGATTATCTCTTTTCACTTAGGGAGAACATACCACTGATGCTGACCATTTTCCCATGCCAAAGAGGCATATCTGTAACTCAGTCACGTTTGGGGCTCTCTACAGCCGTTTTTTGTTACTCCAAAATCACTTCCCAGGAAGGCTTAAGGATTGTCATTATTTTCCAAACACCAGATCATCTTTCCATCCAACATGGGAGGGACGTAATAGCTGAACTTCTAAGAAGAAAAAACAAAGTCCAAGCCTTCCTTTCTTGGCTCATTTCAGATATGGCCAGGTTCCCCTCTGTCTACGTTTGGAAGGATGAAGCAGAGGGCGAGGCAGTGTCTGGGAGACTGAGCACAGGGGATTAGGTGAGAGAGAGGTGATGGCAGAGGAGGAAGTATCGGCAGCATCATAAAGAGAAGCAGATGTAGAGTAACAGGACCAGGCTCAGGTGGCCCCCGTAGGCAGGGTATTTGACATCTTTGTGTCTAGATTTCCCCATCCGTAAAATAAGAATGCTAATGCCGACCCACCAGGGCCTTGGGGAACTAGGAGAGATCAGTAATGTACGAGCCAGCATCCTGGGCCTAGAAAGAGGTGCCAAAGAGGTCATCTTTAGGACTTTGCTTCAGCCTGCTCAAGTGACTGAGAACGTTCCCTGTGGTGTCTTAAAAGGTCCAGAATATCACCCCAGCAGTAAAGTTTATCGTTGACGTTCATCTTACAATACGTAGACATTGACCGTACATCTGATTTCCATTTTCTTCTTTTTTCTAGCTTCTCTTCTTAGTTTTAGGGAAGAAAGCCAACAATGAGCGGGCTGCATAAGCTCAGGTTTCTAGTCTTTTCCGGGCACTGGAGACAAGAAGGTTCACAGGTAGTGGAGGAAGTGGATGAAAAGCATATCTCAGCATGTCACATTGCAAGTGAAATTTCTGATGACACAAAGTGGTTTTGTACTGTCTTCACGAGGGGCCTCCCTCCCTCAGAAGGGATATCCCATCCGGACACCCAAATTTCAATGAGAAGTTTCCAAACCTTGAGATTTTTGTATGTCTAAGGATTTCTGACTGTTGATTTCTTTGCTCCCTGAGAGTGGGGCTGTGGAATAGTCCATTGCAATCAAGAGATGCTTTATTGAATTCAGTCTGTTTCCCCAAGCCCCTCAGGCTTCCTAGAGCTTGAAGGACAGAGTGGGGGCAGGAGAAAAACCATACAGTGTGAGTTGATGGTGATAAGAAACTATGTGAATGTGACTTCTGACGTAGGACAGGATGAAGTTGTGTGTGTTTTTTAATCTCATATTTCATGCAGGGCTGGGCTGAGGATGTGGCAGGCATGGCGTATGCCCTACGTTCACTGCCAGAGGGGGCTCCCTGCCTGCCACAGGTGAGAGCCAGCTCTGGGGTGCCTGCCCTGATGGGAATGGGGGATGGAAGGGCCTGGTGGGGGAGGGGTGGGGACTCGGTCCCACCTTTGGTGGTTCCCTGAAGGACTCTGCCACAGAATCCAGAGCTTCATGTCATGAATGCCATTTTCTTAAACCCTTACATTGCTTGGTTTTTATTGTGCACACTCTTCTCTGGAGTACTGTACCACAATATGAAGTATATATGTGAATGTCCGGAAAACGTGGACCTCCCTGCATTCCGTTAAATGAATCTGAATGCTTTATCATCCTGAAGTTGCAAATACGTTTCAGATAAAAAGTAGGTGTGTTCCATTAAAGCCGACAACCACCAATCCAAAACAAACTGTATGTCTTACTTTATAAAATGGACATTGAATAATGGCCCCAGACATAATACATTTTGATCCAAATGTTTTCTTAAAACCCTTTGACGGTTTTTACTCTTGACTTTAAGTGTCATGCTTACCTCCCCTCACCCTTACCTTTTTCTGTCTCATTGACTTTTTATTATTCAGCCAACAATTTGGTGACCGTATGTTCACCAACCCACCTGCGTGCGCCACCTCCAAATGCAGGTCTCTTAAAAAAGTAACCTGTCCTCAACTTTTTATCATTTTCTACCTTTTCCGGAGTTCTTTTTTATTCCTCCTAACACCAAAAAACCAGCCCACCCTTCCTGTCCTAGCCCTTCCTGTCCTAGCCCTTGCTGTCCTAGCCCTCTGCATCTTAAAGCATCAAGTGGCTTGCCCAAGTCAAGGACTGCAAATGCCAGCATCAGAGAAATAAGCGTGGCAATAACTGATTAACCCCAAAACCTCTTGCATATACTGAAGGCAGAAAATAAAGTTAAGACATTTCAGTACATGCCTACCGCATTCAGCCCATTCTACAACCAGGTCTTGATAATTCATCCTTTTTGGCTCCTATAAAGCAGCCGTCTGAAAGCCTGCACGTGCTGTTAGCTTCTAGGGTTTTCCACCTCCGCTTCTAACGCCTTGGCCTTCCTTCTCGTTGCAGTGGTCAGTATATATCCGAGCTGCTGTCCGAAAAGAGAAAGGCCTGCCTATCCTCGTGGAGCTGCTCCGAATAGATAACGACCGTGTGGTGTGCGCGGTGGCCACGGCACTCCGGAACATGGCCTTGGACGTCAGAAACAAGGAGCTCATTGGTACGTTCTCTGCAATTCACAGTGTCTCAGAATCTAAACGAAAACATTTCCCGGCAGGTGCATGTGGCCGAATCCATAGGCAAGACAACCGCACGTGCAAAACACAGTGCATTTATTAGAGGTCACGTTTGGTCAGCTGGCCGCCTTCTTTAAATGCAGTGAGCTGATTTCTCTTTTAGAATTTACAGGAAAATGCAATGTGTGTTGACATTCCTAATCCTTGCAACTTAAAAACGACCACAGTGCTCAGCACTGGATACCACTGTCCTGAGCCTCTACGTCTCTGTCTGGTTGTTTGTTTGCTTTCCACGTGGTGACCTGGGATTCTAATGGCTGCACGCCACATCTCTTCCCCTATCTGTTTGAAGATCTGTTTTGGATTAGAGCATACTGGCCCTTTAATCCTATTTGTAAAAGACTCCTCTTCCTCTAATTCGGTACTCAAGAAATAGGGGAGATCTTTTATTAATGAAGCATTAAGGAGATCGTATATTCATCTATTTATTCGACAGATGTTTATCCCTGACCTGCTTTGTTCCAGGCCTGTTCTAGGCTCGGAGATTTTATCAGTCAGCACAACAGACAGGAAGGCTCGCCCTTGTGGGGTTTATATTTGGGAGAAGGGAGAGACGCATCGAATAAAATATACATTCGCAGGAACTTGACGGTACGTTAGAAACCTTACATGGGGTAAAGGAAACCATCATTGTGAGGCGGCGGTTTTTTTCATCGAGGTGAGATTCACATAACATTGTATTAACCCCTTCAGAGTTCGCCATTACCGTGGCATTTAGTATTTTCATAATGTACAACTACCATATCTGTCAAATTCCAAAGCCTTTTCACCACCCTAAAGAAAACCCTGTAGCCGTTAAGTAGGCACCGGCGTTTTCCGTCCTCCAAGACCCTGGCAGCCACGGTCTCCTTTCTGTCTCTGCAGACGTCCCAGTTCTGCATATTTCATGTAAATGGAGTTATATCGTATGTGAGCTTTTGCGTCTGGCTTCTTCCACTCAGCATAAGGGGTTGTGATTTTAAGTGGAAGGTCAAAGTCAAGGTAGTCGTGGGAAGGTTACATCTGAGCAAAAACTTGAAGGAGGTGAGAGTAGGTCTTGTGGACATTTAGGGGGAAGGGCAAACGGTGGGGGAGCTGGGAGCTGGGTGGTGAGTTCAGGGTCTTCAAGGGGCCGCTTGTGTCTGGGGCAGAGTGTGGTAGGAGCCCAAGTGGGAGAGGCCTCCTGGTTCCTCCCCTCTGCAGGTAGGAAGATCCCAGGCCAAGGCCGATGGATGCCTGGAGGAGTGGTGAACCAGGAGACCTCCCCCCCCCCCCCAGAAGAGACACAAGCCTCCGCACAGACAATGTATTCCTGCTAGAGCATCTGAGAGTAAAGAGGGGATTCCAGTAGGGTCTTTGGTCAATGCCTCATGAAGCCTGGCAAGCCTCCGTGCAGGTAACAGGTGTCAGTGGAGTTTGCGTAGCAGGGAGCTGGACCAGCCACCATGCCAAAGATTCACATGGTACCGACTCTGGGCCGGGGGAAAGGGAGACAGTGAGTGAGCGTGGGGAGAGGGTCGAGTTTCCATTCCTGGGACAGTTGGGGTCCCAGGCGTGGGTCTAAATCTCATACACAAATTTCACATAGAGACATGGGTCTATTTGTACTGTCCTCATTCCTGAGCATGGCGTTCCAAGCCCTTTGTGATCGGGAAACCAGATACTTTTTTCCTGCCGTTTCGTAATACCCATCATATCCTCCAATAAAATCAAAAGTATTTGTGGACCTTTGTCCATTATTTATTTACAGGGAAAAAAGACTTCAAATCTTTGCCTAATAAATGCAAGTATCTTTTTAAGCTCTCACTATGTTATAAATCAAGAAAATTAGACTTACAATTTGATATTTATAGTTAGTTTGAAAAGAATTTAAGTGTCGCTGTGGATTTTGTATATTTAAATTAGGCCATTAACTCAGAAGGTTACCCGCTGCATATCTGCTCTTCCTTTCCTTATGGAGTTGTTTCAGACGGGACAGAGCTGGGGCTTCTGATAAGATCTTGTCGCTCCTGTGTAAAATGGAGGAAAAATCAATAGCTAATCAGTCCGCTGCCTGGATACTAACTACTAGGTATTGTATGTCTGCGTGTTTTATTTCTTTTGCTGGATTAAAATATAACAAAATAGGGAACTATTGATTGGTTTTCTAGCTTCCAGACACCTCTTCTTTCTCAGAAGCCCGTTATTCGGGACTCTCTCTGAGGCAGGAACATTTGGAGCTCCATATTGCCCATGTTAAATTAAGCCTTTACTATCAAATGTCACCAGCCAGGAAAGGGAGCCAGTCACTTAAAAATAGAAGTGAAAATATCCAAGTCACTGGCTTTATGGAATCAATAACTTTTTTTCTGGAATGAGAAAAGCAGAATTTAACAACAACAACAACAAAAAGAAAAGAAAAAAAACCAACAACACACCTGTCTATTCCATCTAGAAGAAAGGAAATGTGACCTCTGCCAGCTCTTTGACTTCAAATACTGTATCACAGTAGTGATTTTTATAGGAAACGCTATACAGAATTTTGTGCATTGAAAAGAAAGTTGCAGTGACTTTGAACAAAGAACAGCAACAAAGGGCAAGAGTTGAACTTGGACTTCTCTTTTCTGTCACTTCTCAGTCAACGCTTTGGTGGTTTTGTGGTTTCATGGTGTCAAAGATCTATATTCCGATGACGCTCAGATGGGTATCTCTGGTGCGAGTCCCACATCTCTGGGTCTAGCTGTCTGTCCCCCATCTCCATTGGCTGTCCAACAGGCATCCCAGATACATCTCCAGACCTGAGTTCCTTACCTTTCCCCCTAACCACAGTCCCTCCTCAGTCATTCCCAACAGCAAACGTCAGTTTGTCCTTGCCGAGGTCCAGGAGAGGCACCTGGCGGTGCCCTTTGACTCTTCAGTCCCCATGCCTGGTCCATCAGCAAATCTGATCATTCTTCTACATTCTTCCAGGACCTGACACTTCTCACCCTCATCGCTCTTTTCCCCAAACTCCCACCATAGGTCACCTACCTGGTTATTACCATGGCACCTGCCTCTGCCGTCGCCCCCTACCATCCACTCTCAACACAGCAGCCAAAGTGGCCCTGTTAAAAACCTTAACCAGAGCTTGTCACCTGTCCTGTCCTCCTCAGTGGAACTGAAATCTTCCTCAGGCACATATAGCTGTACGTAATCCAGCTCTATGGTTCCCCTCCACACTCACCTTTTCCCCTCTCGCTGTTACTAACATGCTGTGGTCACTGGTTCACATGTGGTTCACATGAGCCATGATCCTGCCTTAGGGTGAACATGCTGCTCCCTCTGCCTGCAGTCCTCTTTCTCCAAGTGCCCATGTGCTTCTTCCCTCATCCCAATCAGGCATTCCTTTCCAGTAGAACCTTTTCTGGCCACTATTCTCAAATCTCACCCCCTTCCCCACTATGCTTCTCTCCACAGCACGAGTCACCTTCTAATATATAGCATAACACTTCTTCATCTTGTTTTTCGTCCATCTCCCTGCCACCGGAACATTTGCCCACTAGGGGCAAGAAGCTCTGTCTTATTGGTTCCCTGGGGTGGCCCATGAGCCTAGAGGGGCACCTGAATCCATTGTAGGACTTGATAAAATTTTGCTAAATAAATGACAAAAGTAAAATTTTTCCTGTCTGGCCATCATCTTTTTTTTTTTAGCTTCTTTAAAATTTTTATTCTTTATGAGAGAGAGAGAGAGAGAGAGAGAGAGCACATGAGTGGGGGAGAGGGGCAGAGGGAGAAAGAGAGAGAATCTTAAGCAGCCTTCACACTAAGCGTGGAACCCCATACAGAGCTTGATCCCACGATCCCGGGATCATGACCTGAGCCGAAATCAAGAGTCGGACACTCAACCAAGATTAAGCCACCCAGGCACCCGTGTCTGGCCATCGTCTTAAAATGAACCCCAAATCAGCAAAACCTTAAGTACGCAAATTAAACTTTAAAGAAAAACATTTTATATTAATAAAGAAAATCATTTTAAAAATCTAGTTCATTTTCCTCCTAAAACTTACTAGATGTATGCAGATGTTCAGAATTCCCGAAGAAACACTGTTTTTCCCATCGCTGGTTCTGGGGTTCCAGTTTAGCTCTTTGTAGATGGTTCTTTTAGTTAGAGTGGGGGGAGGAGCTGCTACCACATTTCAGTTGAGGAATGCTTCGTCTTCAGGGACTCCCATTTCTGGGAAAACACCCAACAAACTATTGGACGATGGTCCTCCTACCCCCTCAGCTCTAATGAGGATCATCTAAAAGGAATGGCCTCTTCCCGTTTTTGGGTTTTTGTGATTCTGAGTCTGTCTCTGACACTGGGCATTAGGTATATCTACTTAGCTCTCTCTGTCTATAGATAGACCTTCATGTCCTTCTGAATGATGTGATGGGGCAGTAGTCCAAATTAGTAGACACGCATACATTTCTTGGCCGCCTTCCAAAAATGGTAATTATCCTTCTGAGTGAAGTGTTATTTCATCATTCAGAAGGGTTTTGTTTTGTTTTTTTTTAAAGAATGGTAATAGTTACCGTCAGTGAAAAGAGCAAACAATATTGTGTCCCTTTAACAAGTATAACAAAATGCCATCCATTTCAGCACATTGTCAGGTCCTGATAAAGATGGCCAATATTTATTTTAGCCAAATCCCTACCTTCTCTGCCAACAAACAAACGAAACTCAAAAAAATTTAAAAAATAAAAAAATGTTTAAGCATACATAAACACTAGACAAGAGAGCTATCTGTCACCTGGCAAACATTGGTCATTAAGCCACTGCTATCCGTCCATGGAAAATAATCCCAAAGAGAGTAATTTCATCCTATGTGCTGTTCTGTTTTGCTACATTTGCAGACAGCACAGAAAATCAAGACTGCATCAAAACCATTACTTAGTATAACATGGACACTGCAAGTGAGTTTTCCAACAGGCAAGATTATCTCGTCTGTGAATGTCTTGGTGTCCCATACAAGGCCGTGCCCATGCAAACTGCCTCTTATTTCTTTTTTTTTTTATTTTTTTTAATGTTTATTTACTTTTGAGACCGAGAGAGACAGAGGATGAACGGGGGAGGGTCAGAGAGAGAGAGGGAGACACAGAATCTGAAACAGGCTCCAGGCTCCGAGCTGTCAGCACAGAGCCCGACGTGGGGCTCGAACTCACGAGCCGCGAGATCGTGACCTGAGCCGAAGTCGGACGCTTAACCGACTGAGCCACCCGGGCGCCCCGCTGCCTCTTATTTCTAATGGCTTTTTCAGGAACTCTTCAGCCATACCAGTTTGTGCACCTTTATTCCCGCTTATGCACCTACAGACTTCCCGCTCGCCATTCAAAGCTCAGCTCGGGGTGACCTTCCCAGTGAAGGCCACTCTTTGAATTCAGAGCACAGGGGGGCAGCACCTACCTGATTTCTTAGATTTCCATCGTGCAGTTTTATGTTCGCAGTATCTGGTAGGTTTTCGTGTGTAGATGCCCTGCATCATCCCCCAGTGAGATGATAAGCAGGGATCGGGTACCATGTTTATTTCCATGTCCTACAGTGCCCAGCACTTCGCTCTGCCCATAACAGGCACTCAGTACATATGTGCTGAAATAAGGCACTGAGGGGTGAAACACACTGGTATTTATTCTGAAGAATGATCTGGAGAATGTTTGGGGAATCCCAAAGAGAGAGAGGAAGGGGTGGGGGAAATGTCTGTTTCAGCTTCTTCCCACAGCTTTCGGGAATAGGAAGAGAGACAGCTTAGCTGCTCCCTGAAATCCAGCACTCTTGTCAAACTCAGACTCATCCTGCTGCCTCCTTGGAAGAGGCTTATGATTGGGTGGGAAATAGTAACGTCTTCCGTGTGTGCCTTGATCACTGCCAGGAGATCGTGTGGGCAGACTGTCTCCACCCCTGCGGGTGGTACTGGCAAAGCTGGCAGGGCACCCTCCCTTGGCTTCCCAGGCAGTGGCTTCTTGTCACACTTTCCGGCAGGCGAGCCGGGGCTGGGATCCGGAAGCATCCTCCAGGGCCTCTTCATCCCTCCTTCCACTGCCTCGTGAACCTGGCTCTTCCCTAGTTTGCCTCGGCCCTTCACCTCATCCTCTCTGGTTTGCACAGCTGTTTCCCTCTATTGTCATTTGGATGGTTGGGGCACCACATCTGGAATGATCTATAAGAATGTTCCTTTGACTGGTGGCCCTGCACATGCATATTACAAGATCCGTTCTTCTAATTCAGCTAACCTTTTACTCACTTCATCAGCTAGCTGAGCCTCTGTCTAAGCAATACGTTCTCGATCGGTTCCAAGCTCCAAGGAGCACAGACAAAATTTGATTCTCTCTGGGGTCGGGAAGGGACCATTTCTCAAAGGAGTCTGCCGGCTCCAAACACAGGTAACCCCCAGGAGAGATGGATGAGAAGGGAGCCCCAAATCTCCAGATGTACCTAGTGGTGGACATCACGTGCTTTCTAACACTAGTGAAATCATGAACAAAATAAGGGTGATTTCTTGTCTAGGGGTTAATTATTCTTTAAGCAGTAAATCCATTGTTGTTTCTCTTCCCTTTGGGGGGTTTTCAGATTATCCTTTTCAGTCATTGCAGGAAGCGGGGTCAAGGGCCTGAAGGCATTCCCTTCCTATCTTTTTTCTTTCTTGCCACAATGTTGAAATATTCAGGTGAAAGATTTTAGCTGACCACCGTAGGCTGTTTATAGACAGCGGTTGCTGGTCATATTTAAAGGACAACATAAAAAGTTTCATTTAAGTGGAAATAGAGACTGAATGAAAGAAAAGTTAGTGAATTCTGTCAATAGAATGACCTCTTACATGCCACATTTTTACCTAGGGAGAAGTGTATTTTCTTTTGGAAAACTGGAGGGGTGGGGCGGGGGGTGGGAGTCTTGGTTGTGTCTATACTGTCCTGAATGCTGCCTAGCTTTGTAAACATTTCCTTTCATTTAGTGATCTCACAGCTGAATTTTTTGAGATGTGCATCCGTGGAATTACAGAGGTGGCAGTACCAATCTTCATCCAAACTTCGGGATGCATTTTTATTCAATTCTCGAATCATGAGCACATGCTCAGGGGAACAAAGAGACACCTAAATCAGGGTCTCCATCTCCAAGAAGCATTCCACATATTCCTCAGGAGGTCATTACTCAAAGTTTATCGAAATTCTTTGGCTCAGGATTGAAACACATCTTGGTCATCATCCTGTGTTACTGAGAATATCACTTGGTACCCACAGGACAAAACTAGAGAACAGAGAGCTCTAAAACTGTAGGGTCAGTTTGTGTGTGTGTGTGTGTGTGTGTGTGTGTGTGTGTGCCTGTGTGTGTTTTATTTTCTCATCTCATGTACATGGCTTGCATATGGCAGAACGTTCTGGGATATGGGTATCCCATTGTGGAGGGCAGCGCTCTCACAGGTCAGTCATTGCACAGCACTGAGGGCGCCTTCTTTACCCGTGTTCTTGACCCTGAGTGATCCCACCTGTGCCTAGGAAAAGACCAAGAAGCTCTAGAGACCGCCATGCAACCAGGCCGTGCGTTATTTTCATCCCTGGAAATGTGTGCGCTTTGAGGACGTTTTAGAGACCTACCTTCTCTGCTTTTCAAATGTGTTTCTTCAGACCCTGGCAGATGTTGTTTTAATTAAAACACATGCAATTTCAATCAGTATTTTAAAAGGAAGCCTGGTTTCCCAGACAAGGTGATTTATTGGAGCACTCTTTGCCGGCTCTTTAATAACTTGATTTCACAAAGCCAAATTCTAGGCAGCAGGAAAGCTGTGTGCTTTGGCCAAAACTTGGTATCTTCAGATTAGGTGCCTGTGTTAGAGCCCCCAAACCCAAGAGCCTAATCTCGTGAATGCTGCCCTCCTTTCCAATGGAGCCATAGAATCTTCGTTAATTAACTTTGGACACCTGTTGGGGAATTTTGGTGTCTGCGCCTGGCAGATAAGAATTGCTTAGAAGGGGAGTTGTAAATAAATCGAAGAGCCAATAATTATTTTATTAAACAAGACTTAATGATTCACCCCTTGGAAATACTCCATGTGGGGAAAAGGCAAAACTGACTGAAATTTGTGGTTGATCCAAATTTCAGAACCTCTACTTAAAGACCTCGAAGAAAAGAGGGAAAAAACCCCACCTAACTTTACCCTGACTAGTTAGATATTCATGTTATGCCTAGCCAAACAGTTTCAAGAGAAAATGATTTTAAGAAGAGACTACATGAGAAATGAAACAGATCTCTTGACAACCCCGAATCTTGAGAATCTAAAAATAGAAAAGAAGGTTTTAGCAGAGTCGTGTTTTTAAGTTGTATTCCTTGTACACGTAGACTACCATCTTTCCCCCTTGCCTGCTTCAAAAAAGAGTTTTTTGATCCTGTGGAAAGAATTGATATTTTTACTCTCTGATACTAAAAATAGTGGATTAGAAAATAGCTGAAGAGTTTAAAGACGAATATCATTTTAGCATCCGGGCTTATGTTTCGTTGTATTTATCGTGCCGGATTTGAGGAATTATAGAGCAGGCAAGGACAGCCATTACTGGGGGGTTCTGGTTTTAAAACACAGTGTGTAGGCTGGTACCATACTTTGAGTGTGCCAGTCAGTGGTTCTGCCCTGGAGGACATCTGAAGCAATACAAGAGGAGAAGGCAGACGGTGTAGAGACGGGGCGGCCATCCCAGGAGGAAGGACACAGGGAGCCTCAGGCAAGAGAGGCTGGGGACCCAGGAGACAGATGGCCGATGGAGGTGCAGCCTGCGGCCAGGACCTGCGATGCTGGTGTGTGAAATAGCATAAGCACAAAGCAGAGTTTGCTCCTTGAGAAGAAGCAAGCTTGAGAAGACAGAGTTCATCCATTCAGCCTATCAGACTAGAATCAAAGAGATACTTGCTTCCGAGGAGAGAGGAAGCAAAGAATCATTCCCAGCCGTGATTCACTAAAATGTTCTGAGTGGTTTCAAGAAACTTAGGTGAAATTCAGAGATTTCTTCTCTTCTAACTAAGAAAGTTCATGAAAGTTCATTTACTGTCTAGCAAAAAAGCCTAGCCTTTTCCCCCAAATGTATTTCTTTTTTAAAAGGCGAGGTACTTTTTTTTCTTTTGGTCCAGATTTTTTTCCTTTCTTTTTTTTTTTTTTTAATTTAAATTCAAGTTAGTTAACATATGGTGTAGTATCGGTTTCAGGAGCAGAATTTGGTGATTTATCGCTTACATGTAGCATCCAGTGCTCCTCCCAACAAGTGCCCCGTTTAATGCCCATCATCCATTTAGCCCAATAATGAAGCAGCAGAAAAAGAAATCAAGGGTTTTTTTTTTCAAATTTCAAATGAAATTTCCCTATTCAGTTTTGTGCCTTATAGTGTCTTTGAACAATGTCGGGTAAAATAAACGGCTTTGGAGAGGAACGATAAAGGACAAGTGACTTGTTTCCTAAAGCACATAATATCCTTTGAGCCAAATTTTATCATCCTTATTAGTGAATATAGGCAGCTGAACTTGACACGGTACCAGCCAGGCTGGTGCAGGCATACAGTAATGTGCAATGTGTTGCTTTTAATTAGGAGTCATGAGTATTCCGACACCAACATGAGGTGGCATTCAATGTGCAAGATAGATCAAAAGACTTTTTAAAAAATCCCCATGGTCCTCACTTTGAGACTTGAACAGTTTCATTTCCTCATCCGAAAGGAAAATTGTAGCCATGACATGGACAGCGGTGGGGTTAAAGGTTTTAACTGAATATTAATTAGCTCCAGAAACTGATACCTAGCCTCTGCGTGAGAGTCTGGTCCATTTTAGGAGTGGTCTTGTTTTTCTTACAAGGTCAGAATACAGCGGGTATGTGAGAGACAACCCACAGGCTTCTCTCACCAGCAGATGGTCACGGAGGGGCCGCTGTCCTGGGACCACGGGGAATACTGTAGTGAGCAAGGCTTCAACTTGCTCCTCTGGACCAGCGTTCCCACTAGGGCGCACCATGGATGGGTGACAAGTGTGCTGGGGTTGTGATGCCCTCCGCGTCACGGTCCGGGTAGCACCTGAGTCTGCCCACCCACCCGGATCCGTGACCTCCGACGGGGTATAGCTGTCGTCCCACGGAGCTCTTACCCCGACACATTGCAGGTGCTCTGGTTTCTGTGTGTGCCATGCTGAGGTAGCAATATGGAAGTTCTGCCCAAGACGGACCTCCCACCTTCACACCCCGTACGAGACATCGTCACCGTGTCACTCTCCCTGGCGCCCAAAAGGTTGGGCATTCAAATCCTCATCTCTTTCGTCCTCAAATACTAACCCAAACCCTGGTCTTTGACTTGCCTTCCTGTTTCCAGTGATAGAAATGGATAGAAACTAGGGGTCTTTTTCTTCCTTTTCTTTATCCCTGCAGACGCATCACGATGCTTTCCTTGTACTTCAGGGAATTTCTTGAATTCTGTGTGTCATTCCTGTGTCGTTCGCCGTTGTGTCTCACGTGTGGCATGGCGGGTCCAGTGTGCACGGAGCTCCCTGCCTGGGGCACTTTGGAGCTCCACCTTCCTGTGATGCACCCCCACCTCACTCTTCACCCTGAACTCTGGGCAGTACTCCGGCTAAGGGCTCCTCGTAGCCTCCACGATATGAACGACCTGCTGGCACCTGCCGAGCGGGGCCGTGTTGGCACGTGGTATTTGAGTAACAGGTTGAAGTCATACATTGTGCTTTCATAAACCCAATTCCTATTGCCCTGTGTAGCTTTTCCTAATTATTCAAAATTGGTTTGGAGTTTTAACCTACACCACAGCATCTTTGACAATGGAGACCTGCCTGCCCTCACCCTCCTTCCTCACCCTGAGCATACCACCGCCCCTACGTCCCCCAAAATAGAACTCCATGCCTTATTCTTATTATGCAAACCAAAGCAGACGAGAAGCACTTTGTCAGGACACGATTCATAATCTCAGTTGTACATTGGAATCGCCTGAACCCACCCCCAAGAGATGCTCAGGTATTAGCACTTATTTTGAGGCTCCCCGGAGGATTGTAATATACTGCCAAGGCCGAGAACGTTCTCGAAGACCCGTCGTAAATAAAACCAGCCTGCTGATCTCCTGCAAAGCTGTCTTCTTTCAATTTTGAAATAATTCATAACGACAAGTCTAACCCTAAGCATTTTTTGGTAAGACCATTCCATTTCTTTGATTGGAACACAAGATTTTTCCTCCAGAAATTATTCCATTCCAAACTTTCCTTACGGTATCGTATGTAATGAATAATGACTTTGAAATAGCTCATTTCAGGTCATATCACCACTAACGATATTGATATCTAGACCAGAAGCATAGGAACGTCATGTGGGTATTATTACTCCCTTGTGTTAGTACAGTTTTTCAGAACACAGATGAACATGTCATGAGCTTCTTTGGCGTGGCAAGGCATATTCTCACTTTACCTTTCCGCTTAATAAAGCTGTTTATGCTGAAAGACAAATTTAATCAGAAGGACGAGTGTAAGGAGCTTGTTGAAAATATCACACACAAGTGTAACACTGACTATGGAGGTCAGTACTTAGAAGACCACAGGGAATGTCTCACATCCTCTGATGGGGGCTGGGTTTTGCCGTTGACATCACCCTTGCTCACTCAGGGTGTCTGAGCTCCCCCACCACCCAGGAAGCCTGCATGTGTCCAGCGTGGTTCGCTGGGAGATTTGAAAGTACTGTTCTCCCCAGCACCGCCCACCCGCAACCCCAGTCTTAGCTAATGTTTGGAACCCAAAACCCTGATCGTTCAAGCAGCATCCAAATCTTCCCTGCATAGGCCCATAGCTTCTTGGAGATTGTGTCCGCCTAGGTGTGGGGGTGAAGAAAGGCCCTCAGGGTATCTGTTAGCAAGGAAAGGAAAAGAAAACTAAATAGAAAATTTACAAATTCATACTTTGAGATGTAATCCTGCCTCAAAACCGTCCTTCAGAAATGCTAGAGTGGGGGGGGGGGTGCACATGGGCGGCTCAGTCAGTTAAGCATCCAATTCTTGATTTCGGCTCAGTCATGATCTCATGGTTTGTGGGTTCCAGCCCTGCGTCGGGCTCTGTGCTGACAACAGAGATTCTCTCTCTCCCTCTCTCTTTACCCCTCCCCTGGCTCACAAGCTCTCTCTCAAAATAAATAAACATTAAAAAAAGCTGGAGTGTTAATCTTACCTTTTGGAGAACCATTTTTCTTGAACTAAAGCTACTTACCTCTTCCCAAACATACTCTTCTTGGCTGCCACCTTATACCTTATGCCTGAATGATTTTTAAAATGTGTTCTCCTTGATATGCAGAGGCGATGCCAGGCAGCGTGTGCTTCAAGTTGCTTTTGAATCTGTTGTGACAGGATTCCTCAGATGCCCCTCCATCTGGTCCCCTCCCCCACCCGTGACGAGCAGTGTATGTTGCTCGCGGGGCTCTCTGCGGTTGGGTATGGAGGCTGCATCAGCTACAGGGAGAAGTTATGGGTTCCTCTGAGGATCAGACTTTTGACCTTACTTTTTTGGCGGGCTGCTAATGTACCAAACTGAGGAATGGCGGGCAATGGCGAGACCCAAGGAGCAATTCCATAGACCTCACTGGACATTCCTCAATGGACCTGGTACTCAACATCATAGTGTGTGCCTCACCCCCTTCTGTGACACCTCACTTACCCAAAGGAGCAACATTGGAATCGTATTCCATTGTCACCAACTCTCGCTGTTGGTCCAGGCTGGGAGAGAAGAGGTAGTGAGTAAGAAGAGGTAGGGTAGACGATGAAACTGGCAAGAATATTTGTTGATGAGAAAAAAGGGTGTTGTTTCTAAAGCGTCATTATAGGGAAAAATGCAGAACTTCCACTTACCTAGTTTCCATTAGGCAAAGGGCTAGAACTAGCTGAAAACAGTTGAATTACAAAGTAGGGGGGCCTCCCCTGGATCAACGTTTTATTTTTTATTTTATTTTATTTTTCAACGTTTATTTATTTTTTGGGACAGAGGGAGACAGAGCATGAACTGGGGAGGGGCAGAGAGAGAGGGAGACACAGAATCGGAAACAGGCTCCAGGCTCTGAGCCATCAGCCCAGAGCCCGACGCGGGGCTCGAACTCCCGGACTACGAGATCGTGACCTGGCTGAAGTCGGACGCTTAACCGACTGCGCCACCCAGGCGCCCCTGGATCAACGTTTTAAATGCTAAGCACGTGACCGTACGAGCCAGTTGGACATTGACGGAATTCCAAGCATTCAGTAACTAAGTACAGTCTGCAACAAAATCCATCTTAAATGGGTGAGGGAGCTCATGTAGAAACGCGACTGCGTCGGCAGTAACTAGGCGCACTTGGGAAGGGACGGGCTGGCTGACTCAGGCTTTGCCATCTTCCCACGTTGGCTTAAGGCAGCATCTCAGCAATCCTGCCTTGTTCGGTTTCCCACTGACTCCAAAGGCAACCCCAGGCGAGCCTGCTGAGCTATAGGCGGGGATGGAGTGGAGGTTTGGGGGGTGTGGAATGGGAGCCGTACCTGGAGAGCAGTGCCGGGGAGACAGAAGGAACTGCAGACAAGAGACAATATTGATGACAAGTAACCTGTACCCGTCTGCTCCCTAAAGCGTGGGGCAAATCGGAAGTGGCACATACAAAAGGCAACCCCCTTGAATGTCAGTCTAATTGGACTAACAAATCAGTTAGTCTAACAAGGAACGAGGGAGTTGAAATGCGTCCAGCCTTCACTATAAATTTGATGAATCCATTATTTTTCTCTAAATATTCTGCCGAACTTCTTGAAACAAATGCTGCATTTCTGTGTTGCTTCGGTAAGGGATTTTAACTCCCAGAACAGACGAAGCCAGGTGGGTCCAGGCCTGGGGCGGGGATCCAGTCAGGTGCGGTCTTTCTTATCCTCCGGGAGAGCAGATAAGAACGAGTAACGTTCCGGGAATCTCCTGCTAATGAGAGGGGGACAGTGGGGAAGGAAGGACAGACAGGTGTGTGCACTGGACCTCCCATCGTGGAGGCACATCTTCCAGTGACTTCCATGCTTCCTGTCGCACCGTCTCTTCTCATGTTTCTGTAGCCCTCTGCCCAGGGATGGTGGCAGCCAGCCTCTATGTTTTTTGGAAATCTCCAGCCTCAGGGCCTTTCACAGATTACAATTTTGCTCAGTTGTTTTTTTGTTTGTTTCATTTCAGAGACCTGGCAGATTCTTTATTTGGGGAGGGTCCAAATACACGCATAAGATTAGCCTCATCACTGGGCTGAAGCTAGTTGGTATCTTTGCGTGGACGATGGGAAGGGAATGAGAGGAGACCTCCCTTCTTAGGCTTCCAATAAAGGCCTGAGGAAGGACTCCATTCCCTGATATTCCTCTTTTCCCTGATGTTCCCTGAAGTTCTCTCTCTCTCCCTCTCCCCCTCTCTCTCTGCCCAGCCCTCTTTCTCTCCCTTCCTCTCTGTCTCCCTCCCTGTCTCCCTTTCTGTCCTCTCTCTCTTTTTCATTCTCTCCTTCTCTGTCTCTCTCTCTCTTTTTAGCAAAGAGTATGTGGGATTTTATTTAACTCTTAAAGTTAGAAATTTAAAGAATTATAAAAATCAAAAATTCATCTTCATTCTCTCAAGCCCAATTATCATGGCCCAAAGGAAACCATTACAAGGCTGCTGGGGACATCTGTCAGTCGTTGATTTCATTAGGAGAGTAAAGGACATGTTTTTTGTTGTTGAATTGAGGAAGGAAAATTTGAGACCTTTTTTTTCTGCAAAAGCTGTCCACTTTTTGTATTTATTTATTCATTTAATTTTCTTGAAGTATAAAAGACTATATTTCTTATTATAGTGCCCCTGAAGTTCTGAAGTCATTTTATTGTTTCCTATTCCTACTGACCTTGTTCCCCACCCTGCCTTGTAGTCTGTCTCTCTTTATTTTAATTCTCAAGCTAGTTAACATACAATGTAGTCTGGCTTCCGGAGTAGAGTCCCATGGTTCATCACTTACATATAACACCCAGTGCTCATCCCAACAAGTGTCCTCCTCAGTGCCCATCCCCCATGTTCCCCACCCCTATTAACCCTCAGTTTGTTGTCTGTACTTAAGAGTCTCTTATGGTTTGCCTCTCTCTCTGTTTTTATCTTATTTTTCCTCCCCTTCCCCTATGTTCATCTGTGAAGTATCTCAAATTCCACATATGAGTGAAATCATATGGTGTCTGTCTTTCTCTGACTAATTTTGCTTAGCATAATACCCTCCAGTTCCATCCACGTTGTTGCAAATGGCAAGATTTCATTCTTGTTCATCACTGAGTAGTATTCCATTGTATGTATACATACATCACATCTTCTTAATCTGTTCATCAGTTGATGGGCATTTGGTCTCTTTCCACAATTTGGCTGTTGATCGTGCTGCTGTAACCAACGGGGCGCATGTGCCCCTTCAAATCAGCATTTTGTATCCTTTGGATAAATACCTAGTAGTGCAATTGCTGGGTCATAGGGTGGTTCTATTTTTAATTTTTGGAGGAACCTCTACACTGTTTTCCAGAAGGCCTGCACCAGTTTGCATTTCCAGCAACATCGCAATAGGGTTCCGCTCGATCCGCATCCTCGCCAACATCTGTTGTTTCCTGAGTTGTTCATTTTAGCCACTCTGACCAGCAGCACCCAGTTCTTACTTGACATGTCTCGGGAGGCAAGGCAAATAAAAGCAAAAATGAACTATTAGGACCTTGTCAAGATAAAAATCTTCTGCATAGCAAAGGAAACAATCAACAAAACTAAAAGGCAACTGGTGGAATGGGAAAAGATACTTGCAAATTCCTGGTAATCTCCTTAACAGGAGTGTTGACCACACAGGGCCTGGAGGGGGTCTCTGTCACTTTGTTGATAGAATCAAGGACTTTGAATCATTGCTAGTAATTAGTAAGAGCCAGAGGTCTGTTAATTTATTTTTACTTGTGAACTTTCTAGAAGGCATTTGGACAACTGTTTTACCCCTCTCACACTTTTAAATTTAAAGTGTGGCCAAGTATATGGCTTTCTGTGTGATAGTTAAAAAAAATGAAATTGACACATCTGCGGCACCCGGGTGGCTCAGTCAGTTAAGCATCTCACTTGGGCTCAGGTCAAGATTTCGTGGTCCATGGGTTCGAGCCCCACGTCGGGCTCTGTGCTGACAGCTCAGAGCCTGAAGCCTGCTTTGGATTCTGTCTCTCCCTCTCTCTCTCTTCCCTTCCCCCGCTCATGTTCTGAATCTGTCTCTCTCAAATAATGAATAAACATTAAAAAAAAATTTTTTTTTAAAGAATGAAATAAGACACATCCCTCTTTTAAATAAAGCTGAGAAATCTGATAACCATAGTAGTTTAATGTCCAGCATTATCCTTTTTAATAATATATGAGCAGGTTTCTCATTAATGTTAGAACTTGTACATAATTCCTTTACTCTTTAAACATGTGACCGTTCCTCATTCCTTAACAGTTTTACCCTGATTGATGTATTTTATGCTTAAAAGTCTCACTGATCGTTCTTTCAGCAAACAAGACGTACATATTAAAAAGTGTTTTGTTTGTATTTTTATGGTATTCGGTTTTAAATTAAAATTGCCGTATGGATTAAGTTATTATTCTAGTTAGTAGCAGGGTACAATTGATCAAAATAAATAATTAATCAAATAAATCTTGATTAAAAATTTTAAATATAACAAGTAAAATTGTATTGGAAATTTATTCCTTAGATGAATGAGCCCTTTTATCCCAATCAATTCATAGAATCAAAAATGAATATTACTTATTTCTTGAATGAACAGGGTTCAGTATCAATCATATCTCAATTTTTTATAGACTTAAATACTGACAAACATCATTCATATATAAGGCAGAGGGAATAGAAGATATCATATATTTCAAAAATCTCATCGGGATCCATCATCAGTAGTTTTTAATGTTTATTTGTTTTTGAGTGAGAGAGCACGCGTGAGCAGGGGAGGGGCAGAGAGAGAGAAGACAGGATCCGAAGCAGGCTCTGCACTGACGGCAGAGGGCCCAGTGTGGGGCTCTGACTCACAAACTGTGAGATCATGACTGAGCCAAAAATCAAGAGTCAGACACTTAGCTGACTGAGGTACCCAGGTGCCCCTGTTTTTAATCATCTATCAAATGACAACTTGATTAGGTTCTCCTTTAATGTTGGAGACAGTAAGGAATTGGAAAAAAGATGAACTGCCCATCATTATTCTTGTTTCCTTCTCAACTCAGACACTAACACTTTGCTGAGACCCTGATTTGGACTCCGGAAATGTTGGCCATTCTGGCAGAGGGAGGAACTAGACTCAGTTTTGTTCATTGAGAGAAAGGAGGCTATGAACGTGTGCATGGGTGTGCTTTCAAGCAGATTGGTTTTGTTAGAGGGCATAAGGAAGCCAGGGAGCTGAAAATGATTTCCCTGAAAACTCCAAATGATGCATCCCCTTGAAAACTCTTCATGAAACCACAGGGCACATGGGGGCCCAGTTTGGAGACCAGTGCCCCTGACTGAACTCTAGCTCTGACCTTCACATTGTTCTCGCATGACCAAGGGTTGATGTTAGAAGGATGCGCTTCGTGTTGGGTGAGCTGTGTTTCCACAAGCCATTTCTACACGGGCCAGCTTTGAGCCAAAGTTCCCCAGAGAGAGCTTACCACATTGAGAAGAGCAGCCAACTGTGTGCTGAGAAACACCAGCCAAGATTTAAGGATTGCATTTGAAGCTAATTAAGACTACAGTACAAATTTTATGCTAGACCATAATTTCTTATCTACATATAAAGTATCATTATTGGGACAACGAGTAGAGTATTTAAAACTTCCTGGGGACTAATTAATGTAAAGAAGTCCAGCTTTCAGACCGGAAGCTTCACAATTCAGTTCCCATACCATAAAAAGCTAATGTGATTGTTTAATACAGTTTCCAAGATATTGAAATAAGAAATAGCTGGGTATTTCAAGAGGTTAGCATAATTTTCTCCTTGTGTATTGACTTCCAAGTGTAGAATTAATTTATCTCCGTATTCATTCATTTGACCAATGAAGGAATGCCTTCTTGAATGCCTACTATGTGCCAATCGCAGTAGACCATCAAAGTTCCTGCTTCATGGCTCTTGTGGTCTAGGGGTGGAAACAGTTTCAAAAAGAAGCTAACAATATTTATTTTCTGCTCTGCAATGTGAATAAACTAGTCTAAGGGATTGGAGTGTGAGGTAAGAAGGAGAATGTTGAATGTGGTAGTCAGGATGGTCCCTACCAGGAGGTCACATCTGAGCAACTCCTGCTCCTGCGTGATGGACAAAAGCCAGCCATTAAGCCATTTGGAGAAAGAGCTTTCTGGGCAAAAGGACCAGCAACAGCAAAAACCCTGGTGCAGGAGGGGAGCTTGGAATACGGTAGAAACAATGGTAAGGTCAATGTTGTTGCAACCGGTAAATGAGACAGCAACGGTCAGAGAGGATGGTGAGTGAGAAATCCCTCTAAGCCTGGATAAAGACTCTGAAGGTTTTGGTGAGGGATCACATGGTGGGATTTGCATTACTTAAAGCCCTCTCTGGCTGCTGGTTGGAGACTAGACTGTAGGAACTCAGGAAGGCCAGTGAAGGTTTGACCTGGCTAGTCTGGAAAGGAGATCCCGCTGTACTGCACCAGAGCATAGCAGAGGGGTAGGAAAAGGATTTTCAAGGCAGAGCCAGTAGGAATTGTTGATGGATGGAGCACAAAATAGGAATAATAATAAATAGGAAAAGGACAGAGATCAGCTGGTAGAATTAGGAGTTTGGTTTTGGACTGAAAGTTTGAAATGTCTCTTAGACGTGAGAGGGAGATGCCTCATAGGGAGTTGGAAATACATGTTTGACGCTCAGGACTGGTAACATTAATTGGTGCATCATCAGTGAAAAAAAAATATGTTTAAAGTCATGGTCCAATTATTTTAATTCTCTAAATACAGAAACAGCTACAGGAAGCCTCATCTTAAAATAAAATGCCTAGCCACAGGTAGACAAGCATTTCTTGGCTCATTAACCAAAGATAGGTTTCTTACATAATTTTCTTCTTTTTTCTTCTCTTTGAATAAAGCAGACAAGAGATAATGTTCTTTCTTTGCATGAGTGCAACTGGAAAATATAAAACCACATATGTTCAAATGATTTTAGAATTATCTGTAGATCATATTGTGAAGCACTTTTAGGTTTGTGTTACTTGTTGAAGCACTGTGAATAGCCGCTTATTCCTATACTACAGTGGACGCAATCATGCCTTTTAATCTACCCCAGGGAAAGATATAGGGGTGGGGGTGGGGAGAGGGTCAACCAGTTCTGACTGATGAGCACTCTGGATTTCCATCCACTGGTCTAGACTCTCTTATTGGGTATTATTTGTTTTACTTTTATTTCCTAAGGCTCATTATTCCACATGGTCATATTTTACTGCTGACATTTTCATCTTTCTAGTAATTTGTGTGTGTGTGGAGTCATCCCTTGTTATAGTGCTTCTGGGAATTGATGAATCCCTGTGAACAGGACAGCATACCCAGCCATTCTGTCTTGTTCGGGGTTCCTTGTGGCAGAAATTGTTTCAGAGGGCCTGTAAGCTATTTTTCTGAGGAATATATTATAACTGAAATGCTGCTAGTATGTTTATAAATTCAGCAGGGGTAGCTATGTCCCCTTGACACCACTCGTACAATGCTGTGGTAGTCAACTTATCTTCCATTTTTCAGCTGTGTGCAGGTCTTGGCAGGAAACTTTGTCAAACATTTACAAGTGACAATAGCCTGTGGTGAGGCGAATGTTTCCAGGAGATACAAATCTAATTGATAGAGGACCATTAGAGACACCTTGTACTCAAACACGCCTTATTTTGCAGGAAAAAATAGTTTGCTTCCTTCTTCTTTTTCAATTTTAGGTAAGCCTCCACACAATTACCATTTCATTTCTATTGCTGTATGTGGATATAGATACACACAGGTGTAGATACAGATATTGGGTGCAGACAGTTTCTGTGATACTCTTTCTTATAACTTGAATGCTTTTTTTCATGTATTTGAATTTCGGTTGGCTATGGGTGAATGATTTTCTTAATCTCCTATGTAACTGGATCTTTGTATGCGACCAGAGTTGTTATAAGCAAATGTGACTTTTGGCCCAAGACGTTTTTAGAGATGTATGTGACTCATGTGAACTGGAAAATAGTGGTGGTTCTGACTTCATATTCCCAACAGATTGTTCATGTTTTTTCAGTCATGACCGAGACCCAGGTTCGTAGTGTTGATGATCCATACAATCCAGCCCATTAAACAATCAGTATTCCCCCTGCACGCTTCCTGCTTCCTCTAGTTTTCCGGATGCTTCATCGGTGAAGACTCTTTTTGGTTCTGGTAGCCCAGGATGTCAGCTTTGGAACAGCTATCCCTATACATAGAGGCAGGAGCTGGAAGAAGAATGTGGGCAGTGGCACACAATTTTTTAGAATGCAGATTAAAAGACAGGCATTGTTATATAAATAGACCTATGTCACAGCAATATAACACAAGGCAGGGATTCCACACGTAGAGATTAAGTGGAAAATGCTCAGCATGAAATTACCTTCAGAAAATTCAGAATGATACATGTCCTGACCTGACCTCAAAGCCCCTGGGTCTGAGTCTCCAGCATGGAGCCTGAACATCTTTCTCTGTTTTCCTTGCTCCACAGGCAGTGCTGATACCCAGTCGAGGTTGACCGTCGTGTATGTTGTGTTGTGCTAATTCTTACTAGGTCAGCCATTTCTCCTTATGGACATGCACTGCCCTTTTTGCTCTTACTGGGCTACTTCTTACTCAGCTCTGAATTATTATTTACAGAGAGCATTAGCACCTTAAAAAGACTCAAGTCAAGTACCATTAAGGTTGTGCAATGAACCCATGAATTTAAAATACCCACACATGGGATGCCCGGGAGGCTCAGTCAGTTGAGCATCTGACTTCAGCTGAGGTCATGTTCTCACAGTTTGTGGGTTGAAGCCCCACATCCTGCTCTGTGCTTTCAGGGAGGAGCCCACTTTGGATCTTCTCTCCACTGTTCTCTCTGCCCTTCCCCTGCTTATGGTCTCTCTCCCTCTCCCTCTCTCTCAAAAATAAATAAATATTAAAAAGCAATAATAATAGGAGCACCTGGGTGGCTCAGCCAGTTAAATGTCTGACTCTTAACCTCAGCTCAGGTCGTGATGTCATGGTTCTTGAGTTTGAGCCCTGCATAGGGCTTTGTGCTGATTTGTGGCGCCTGCTCGGGATTCTTGCTCTCCCTCTCTCTGCCCCTCCCCCATGCTCTCTCTCTCAAAATAAATAAACTTAAATAATAACAATAATGATGATGATGATGACGATGATAAAATACACACACAATTTGGAGGGGGAAATGATGTCATTTTGAAATAAGGTGAACTGTACCAGGTTGCATTATACATTAACATGGGAGTAAAACTAAAATTTTGCCTGGATGTATTTAAATGTATTTATTCGATCTCATTTGTCAATATTTCTTTAGCAATACTCTAAGCTAATTCGCTCTGTGAACATTAACCGAGTGATCGCCATATTCAAGGCCAGGGGCTGTGATTCTGTGACAGGTGTTTATTCACATTCTCAAAAGGAGACTCACTAATAGTATTGAGATGTGACGGTCTTGTTCTCAGAAATGAAAGCCATCGTTCACACATCTCATTTGAATTCAGACGTAGCAGGAGGCCCCCATGGCTCACCTCCATTGCCCAGGGTCCCAGCATGAAACTTGGTCCTTCTGGGTGAGGCCATCTAAGATCCCACACCACCACCGTGTGGCTCTGACCACAGAGCCTGCTTCTGTCTGCAGCCAGGAAACCTGCCCAAACTGATGCGGTGCTACATGTTGACTCCCCTGTCTGCACCACACGCAGATATCCCGCCATGAGCAAGCCTGTCTAGCCACGTGGCTTGTGGCCCACCCCACCACCCACGCCCAGTGCACTTCCTGCCACACATCGCTGTCCACCACAAGCTCACGTGGAGGCCAACCGCGGCAGGCCAGTTTCTCCTCTGCTCTTCCCTCCGTGTAGTTTCTCTCCCTAAAGCCAAAGACCACTTGGTGTGGGACCACCAAGCACAGCTTACCTCTACAACCACCCAGTGCCAGCTACTTGGAGCCATGCAGGCCCAGCTTCTGGCTTCAGATGGTCAAGAGGAAACCTTTGTCAGCCAACTAAGGCCCCTACAGTGACGGGAGCGGGGGGCAGGCAGGAGTGGTGGCGAGTTCATTGACAATAGACAAGCTAACAGGAGAAAAGACAAAAGTTTCTTCACACACATGTGGGAGACTCAGTACTCTGAGTACGTCACTGAACAGCTGGGAGTTATGGTTTTTGGGGAGAGTGGAGGAGGACAGGACTTCTAGGGGACACAAATGGAGGGTACGGTGGCTTCCATAAAGTTTATTTATGCAATTCCTCATCCCAGTGCTAAAAGTCAGGCGCCTTCGTGGCTGGAAGCTTCCCAGAAAGAGGATTTATGGCGTCTTCCTTCTCAGAAAGCTCTGCCTTTAGTCAGATAAGAGAAGCTCAGAAAAGGCTTGTTTCTATATCCACCGTATTTCAGATGTCTCCAGTTTAAAGTAATCTTTATGTCATTCTGTTGGGTCCCTTCAAGATCTCGGGAGTATCTGTTCAGCCTTACTTATGGCTACCGTTCCAATGTCCTTAACCTCATTTTCCCAGACCTTTTTACACTTTTCATTCCTCAGTCCATGGTGTAAAAGAAATGGTGTAAAAGAAATGATTTAGGTCTGGCCAGACCTCAAGCTAGCACTCACGCGACAGGTAGAAAATAGGACCCTTCACGCTGCTGGGCCTTGGCCAGGCAAATAGCTGTCTCGGAGCCCTTGAATCGTTCTGAGGAAGCCTGTCGAGGCTCTCGGTCTGCTGTTTAACCTTAGAGAGTATACTAAACGTAAGAATCTAGAACCAAACAGGCGATGTTGGAGGATGAAAATGTAACGACTCTTCCTATTCACGTAAACAGAGAAGTGTCTGGGACAGCTTCGTGTGGGGCAAACAGCCCTCCATAAGAACATGATTGTAAAGCAGAAAAACAAATGACGCCCCCAACAGAAACCATGAGTCATCCAGAAAGTGTTAGATTATGTTAACCATACCATCCAGCAAGCCTTCCACTTTCACACAGAAGGTTCTCTAAAGCTTCACTGAAAGCAGTGCCAGGCAAAAGGCAAGTGCGTTTTTTGAGGACAAGCTGGAGGTGATGTGTGGAGTGAGAGGCAAGGATTGGGACAGGCTGCAGGGTTGGGGGCTGAGGGTCGGCGCAGGGAGGTCCCAGTCACGAGGTGGGGTTCACAGGCACTTGAGGGAAGTAATAAGAAGCATGTCTCTTACCCCCTCCCATGTTACCTCTGATATTCCTTTTAAAAGGCGTCTTTTTCGGGGCACCTGGGTTGTTCGGTCGGTTAAGCGTCGGACTTCAGCTCAGGTCACGATCTCACAGTTCGTGGGTTCTAGCCCCGTGTCCGGCTATGTGCTGACAGCCCGGAGCCTGCTTCAGATTCTGTGTCTCCCTCTCCCTCTGCCCCTCCCCCAGTCATGCTCTGTCTCTGTCTCTGAAAAAAATGAATAAACGTTGAAAAAAAATGTTTAATAAAGAAAATAAAAGGTGTCTTTTTCCTGTGCTTATCTTTTATTTCCGGCTCAGGGACGAGTGGTGGTGTACATTTTCTAGCTTGAATCCCACGGGCAGATTGTGTGCCTGTGCCTTTGTTTCTTCATGTTTGGAATGGAGATAATAATAGTGTTGACCTTTTCGGGCTGTCCTGACAAATAAATGAAGACATACGGAGTGCTTAGAACGATGCTGGGAACATGGTGGCCCTCACTGCCTGGGCCTCGCTTCAATCTTAGGAACACTAAGTAGTTCTAGAAGTAGTTACTCACTTGGTTATGCGCCTTCATTGCTTTCTCTTGGTTCGGTGCAGGCTCCCAAGGAAAGGTTGTTCAGGGCCTCTGTTCTGTGAGAAAGAGAAGAAAAACTTGCAGTGGGATGTTATCACACGGCTTACGGTGACGAGGCCTTTTTTCCAAAGCACGTTTTTCATTTTATTGTAGCATAAATCTTTGTTTACACAGACGCTTAATTTTTCCCAGTAAGAAATACACTCCTTTCACCAAGATTTTAGATCTGGGCATCATATCTCTATCATTCCAAGGAGCCCCCTGGTAAATTATGGAATAGTGAGAGAAAGCGTTGACGATAATGAGCTCTCTGCGAATCACACAAGGAGCTGGCATCCCAAGTACCTATAATTATATTTTCCTACACGTGTGCAGACTTTGATTTAAAAAAAAAATATGGGGGGGGGGGGACAGCTCTGTTACTCCTTATTTTTAAGAGGAAGAAACTGCCAAGAACTCTAGGCTTTAATTGCCCAAACAAGCTTGCTTGAAACAAATCCAGAAGCGTGAACACAAAATAGAAGATCAAGTATGTGACCTGGTACCTGTACACTTGTCAAGAGGCTCTGTATTTCCAGGTGACCGTGTCTGTCTTTGATACATCATTAATGCCACACTGTCTAAATGGCGCACGAGAAAAGAGCCATCTTATGGTGTCTTCAGTGAACCATGAAACATCTCAGGTAAAAAGTACATTTTTAGGCAAATCCTTTGAGATGAGGAATCTGAGGAAGGATTTGAGTGCATTATCCAGTGTAGTTGAATTCTTTCTTTGGTATTAAATATGCTTTGCTTTATACCAAAGAGCTCAGCCTCTCCTTCCAGACATTGAAATTCATCTATTTCACTCATGGCACCGTTTATGTTGTTTTTTTTTTTTAATTTTTTGTTTTTCGTTTTTTTTTTTTTTCACTCTGGAACTTCTCTGATAAGCTTGCCTCCACTTACAAAACCATCAAAGCCTGGAAAGAATTATTAGAAAGGAAGAAAGAAAAGCACCTTTAGTTTAAGCTTCAAATGAGACCAAGTTGATTAGTCATCTAAGATCAGGTGGCCTGGCGGTAAGCTTACAGCAAATCATGTCTATCGTCTTCTTGCTCTGATTTCTCTTTTGAAACTTTGAGTAAACTGCCTGCATGCAATCATATCTTTAAGAGAGGCTGATTAAATCTAAAACTCAACTAGCTGGTGCCCTGTGTGAATCTTGTTTATTCTAAATAAGAAGATAAAAATCAACACAAGGGAAAAGGCAGCGTAGGCACAGAACAAAAATAAGGCCCCCTTAATTAAAATATACAAACCTTATGTGTTACACGATAATTTTTCTGGCATATCTAATGAATGGCGGGCACAAAAGGCTTGTTGCCTCAAAGGCCCTTACCTACTTGTATTTCTGGATAGAAAAAGTTGTCCTCAAACATGTGTAATGCTGGCTCCCCAGGTATCAGCCACACAGCCTGTTGCTAAAACAAAGCTGAGTTTCCTGCACACCATGGTGAGAGGCGCCATCACTCAGTGGAGCTTTGCCAGTGCCTTAGAGGGGTAAGGTGACATCAGATCTTGTTAAGAATCTAAAGTTTGGGATAAGGTGCCAAGATTCTCTGACTGGTAGAACCAGGAATTCAGAGTGGCCACAAGAAGGCCTCTGTTGATGCTTTCAGTTGAAGACTTGATGGTTCTTTCCACAAGTCTTTGTGTTGAGCAACCAAGTTATTTACCTGGACAAGAACTTCTTAGAATGAATGGTAAGTGCAGTTCATGAGGACGGTGAGATAGTTAAGTGGTGTTAATGAAGACGGTAGGCTGCTCTTGTCTCCTCCTTGTCCAATCCATGTGTAGGTGGGGACGGTGAGGGAAGAGCTGGACGGAGAGGATTTCAGTTCTCCGTGGCCTGAAAAGACCTGTGTCTTGAGAATTGCTCTGTTTCGTGATGGATAGACAGCCAGATGCTGGGAACAAATAAAGTCATGGGTCATGCAAAGCTATGATGGTCCAAATTCATTTGCATTTAACTTTAACAGCATTTATTAGGCTTCGGGGTCCCCACCTCTTGACCCACAACTACCGTCTCTCAAATTGCCATGACAAGTATGACAGGGGATCTCTGTTCTCAGGAGTGGGCCATTCAGCTGGAGACCCATTTCAGCCCATTTCAAACCACACACATATATCCATAGACTTTTCAGATAACAGCGCATACTTTGGTGCTGTTGGAGTTCACAGAAGATAAACATAATGCAGTGACATTGCTTAGTCAATTAACAGCTTTACGTTCTGAAGAAACAATAGTGAAAATGGAGTATTTTTAAGTGAAATTTATTTTGAAGTTTATTCTTCATTTTGGAGGGACATAGTCTCCTCATGTCATTCCTGTTTGCCTTTTGAAGAAGTCCAAGATCAACAAAATCTCAGGCTATCAATCAATATCTGTTGAATGAACAAACAGGTGGTATTTAAGCTTTATATTCATAGAGAAGAGACATTACAGGATCTGTAGCTTTAAAAATCTATTTCTTCAATGTTTATTTCTTTTTGAGAGAGAGAGAGCATGAGCGAGGGAGGGATAAAGAGAGAGGGAGACAGAGGGTCCGAAGTGGGCTCTTAGCTGAGAGTGCAGAGCCTGACGTGGGGCTTGAACTCATGAACCACGAGATCATGACTTGAGCAGAAGTTGAACGCTCAACCAGCTGAGTCACTCAGGTGCCCATAAATCTGTTTCTAAAAAAAACAGAGGGAAACGTCTCAGTTCTCATAAAGAGAATCTTTAGCAATTCTGATTTTCCAGTTATTAGAACATTTTCATATATCCTCCAAGCTTATTTATTAGAGTCAAATGTCTGTATTTTTCTCTCTCTCACTTCCTTTCTACTAGAATTAGGCATGCCAAAAGATGTTCCAAATGCACAGATTGAATAAGTGGCTCAGAATGTGGTTAAAGCCCCTGTTGGTCTGGGTTCTTGTCGATTCATCTTCCCTCTCTCCCAATATTTGTAAGATTAACTAGGGAATCCTCCATTTTTCACATGCTCGTTGCTCTGGCCAAACTGCAGTACGGCTGAGTCCTTGCCCCTCATCCAGAATTCTCTTAAATTTCCATTAGCTTTTCTATCTCTCTGCATGTTCTACTCTTCATGGGTGCCCGCCGGTGCTCTTAGCCACTGGGCAGACATTGTGCTGTATCCTAGAGATGGTAACATTTTTATTAAAGAGCTTCCTTGGGACCCTTGGGAAGGAAAGTAACCGGCCAATCTAGACAATGTATGTAAGAATTCACACATTCCCATGCTGGTGGTGACAGGGGGAAGTGGAAGGCATGGACATAAACAAAGAGCAAGCAAATGGAAAAAGCAAAGGCTATCTATTCTGAGCTTCCTATAGCAAGGGAAGCCACCATCCCTCACTTGTATTTGGCCGAGACTCAAAGGCAGGCAGCAGAAAGGAAAGCTTCAGAGTAGAGAAAAGGGAAGGATTCAGATGTGCCCTGACTGGTAGTTGGCATGAGGAAGTGGGAGGACCAATGAGAATTAGGGCACCCTATGTGTTAGGGGTGTGTATTTGGCTTTCTCTGATTGGTCCAAAGTTGATCCCCAAGTCAAGGGTGCTGCTAGTTATTAATCAGGTTCTGGCCATTGGGGCCAATTGTTACAGAAGTTATTGTTCAGCTTCCTAGAATGTCACTAGGGATAGCAGTCTGGCTCCCTGCAAGTCTGACTTTCAGCAGGCTGGCTTCTTGGGTTTACTGAAGATAAGGGGCCGGCTTCCTGGACAGGCTGCTGCAGGTTGTAGATCCAAGTTCTATTTTTGTACATGGCCTGGCCATTGTCTGTTCATATATTCAGTCTCTTCCTGGGAATATATGTGAAAGTTATAATGTAACAGAGCCCTGACTCTGAAATACACTTTATTGTAAATTAGTTTTTAGGTAGAGTTGTAATAAAATTAAACACAGGTTATTTGGAATCAGTTTTCTCTTCTAGGTTTTTCTCCATCAGATACAAAGTATATAGGCCAGTCCGTAGCAACGGGTATGAATTGTAAAGGAAAGCACTGTGGAAATACAGGAGCCAGGGAGTGAGCGAATGGGAGAGATGAACATAACTCAGTGTCTCCCCGGATCTGTTTTGCCTTGGGGCCTGAGTTGGTGGATACCTCCGAATGTGTTCCCTGGGGGGAAGTGTTTGTGAGCTCTTGGTTTAAAGGTCTAGGGACCAGCAGACCTGGGTGGATAAAGAACAGGGCTTCACAGAAGAAGGAAATATATCAGAGATTGATAGGGAGGGACAAGGAAAGAGCATTGAGTTAAAATTCCACAGGCTAGATAATATAGACAGAATTCTATCGTCTAAACCATTTAAACTTAAATAACAAGTTGCTAAGAATAGCTCATTGAAATGCTGCTTTATTCGACTTGATAGACTCTTCCCCTGAAGACTTGTTGGTCCCTATGATGAGTCTGGCACTAGAAGTATCTGCATTATTATCTGTTAACAGTTGTTTGTAACCACACAAGAAAAACAGTATGTATCTTCACTAAGACGGTAACATTGCTTGTGCCTTATAAATTTAGCATTTAATTGGAATGACTGACTACTAGAAGATATCAATGATGAGCTATTTCCTCCTTAAAGAAAAAAACACTTTTTTATGTTACTTTGATACGCATGGTATTGAAACCAGTTGTTTATTGAATACATACCAGGCACTAGGGACTGGGTTGGGTGTCTGGAAGATGGAAACTATTTCTGGACTTGAAAGGATTTGGGGAAGCCTCATAGATAGGGGATAGACACATATATCTGCAATGCCTTGGTAGATGGTTAAATATGTCTTATGAGTGATATAAAGTCAAGGGCTCCCCAGGGTCTTTTTGGGGAGGGTGCTATTTCCTTTGCTCTGGTGAGCAAGGGAGTTATCATAACACTTTTGTCAACTCCTACATTTTCATTTGTCAGGTTGAAAGTTAATACACCATCCATGCCAATGCATGTTTAGACATTTATTTTTCTCTGCGTGCATGTTCCCACCATTGCGCTCTGCAGACAAGTGAGAGAGGAAATTTGACAAGCAATTTGTATTATGTCAGTTACACCAAATCACATCCCTTGTCTACCCCCCTAATCACACAAAAGCCTCCCAAAGCCCATGAGGCGTGAAGTTCC
Organism: Prionailurus bengalensis; assembly: GCF_016509475.1. Classification (NCBI taxonomy): domain Eukaryota; kingdom Metazoa; phylum Chordata; class Mammalia; order Carnivora; family Felidae; genus Prionailurus; species Prionailurus bengalensis. The sequence continues at coordinate 232,091,707 of NC_057343.1, forward strand.
AGGGGCTTATGACATTATTGAGGCAAAGTGAGAAGTACAGAATAGACATGAGGAGACTTTAGCAAAAAGAATCTTCCTTTCAGCCACTTAATACAACTATCCCATGGAAGTGACTCACCTCCACTTACTTCCAGCAGTTACCTCATGTAAATGTTTGTGTCCCCCCAAAACTCATATGGAGAAGTCCTAGCCCCCAGTATGTATTTGGAGTTGAAACCTTTGGGAGGTGATTATGTTTAGAGGAAGTCACGAGGTTGAGATCATTATGATGGGATTAGTGCCCTTTTATAGGAGGACACACATGCACTGAGAAATAACCATATAAGCACACCCAGAGAAAATGCTATCCAATAAGCCTGGAACACCAGGAACCTAATCTGCTGGCATCTTGATCTTGAACTTTCCATCATCCGACCTATGAGAGGCAAATGTCTATTGTCTGTTGTTTGAGCCACCCAGTCTATGGGGCTTTGTTTGAACAGCCCAAGATGACTAAGTCACCTTGTTGTGAATCTCGAGAGCAATGGCTTTCCATGAGGTGCAACTTTGCCCAACCCCCAGGGGGCATATTTGGCAATGTCTGGAGAGAGTTTTACCTTGGTAGAGAGGGTTTGCCAGCAGCATCTATGAGCAGAGGTTAGGGATGCTCTCAACCATCCTACAACATACAGGAGAGCCCAACAGCCCCCATAGCAAAGCAGGATGCACACCAAATAGCAATGGTGCCCAAGTTGAGGAGAACTGTTCCAGATCCTGTACAGCCATCTCCCTAGAATCCCTGGAAACCTGAAAATTCCCCTCTCTCCCCAATAGCATTAGCCTTTCCTACCTTTCTGCGATAATTCTTAAAACCACCCCAATTAGAAAACCCATCAAGGCGCAACTCTTGGTGGACCAGGTGGCATTAGCTGGAAATCGCACAGGTGGACCCCTACAAATGATCATGCTGTGTCCCCTCATACATGCTTGAGTCTCCCTCCACCTCTTCCTCTCCCTGTTGGCTCACCACAGAAACTGAGCAGGGTCGGGGGGTTCTAGCAGCTCACACACATAAGATGTGCATCCTGAGATGCATGATTGCACCGTGAGAGCATGGCCCAGAAACACTCTGTGGCCAGTTCTTTCCAAACTCTTCATCTCACTCTACAAAGACCCTTTTGGTTTCCCAGGCAACTAAGTGCATTACTGACAAATACATGCATGCAAGATCTTTATGGTGAAAATAAAACAAGCAACCACCTTCCCTTGGGGAACAGCTTATGCTTCCGTTTTAAGTACTGTGTTGAGGTGACTGACTGTTGTCTGTGGTGCTTTGGGCCCGAGGTTGGGTGGGGTTCTGGTTTGTTTGTTCATGGCTACTTTTCAAATGTAGAGATCGGATTATGCGTTGTTTACTGTAGTGTTTGTGGAAGTCTGCGTTGATCCAGCCCAATCCCAGGTGCTAGGAGCACCCATGGTATGCACCCTTATCCCTTGCCTCAAGGAGGTTACTTAGGTCAACAGACCCTTTTACCCTGCGAGAGATAGGCGTGCATCCAGGGTGGGCAGGGGGCACTAAAGCAGCTTCGGAGAAGGGGAAACAGGAATTCTTTCTTAAATGACACGGAGAAGTCAGAGTTAACCAGACAAAGGAGTGAACGACACAGGAAGCAAAAACAAAGGGAGTTAAACCCCGACGAACTCCTGTACAATATTCATAAAATTATAAGCAGGGACGCCTGGTCGGAGGAGAGAGGCTCCCGAGACCTGCAGGGGCCCCAAAGAGCATAGGTTTTGTCTGCTAAATGAGTGGAGCTTGCTAAGACGCTGTCAGCAGAAGAGTTACACACACAGGCATGTGCTGTCAGTTTACTTTGGCTGGGATGAAAACCTAATTTGTTTCATATTTTAAGGCACATTCAGACCCATAACACAGTATCACACAATGAAATCAGCTGCTTTTTCTGTTTTTATTGACCTCCCAAGGAACAAAGTCAAGGTATTTATGTACGCTTTCCAATTTTTCCCTACACCTAAATCTACATGTAGTCTGTCCCTCCTTCAGGCAGAGAAGAAACCCCTTGGTGGATCATTGCTTGCCTTATTATAAATCTGGAGCCCAGCACAATGGAAAAAACTGGACAAAAACAAAAACCATTGTTCTTTTTTTGTTTTGTTTTGTTTTGTTTTGTCGTTCATTGCCATTGCTATGGAAGACTGTGCATGACAGGACTTATTTCCTGTGTTCCTTCAGAACCAACGTCCCAGCCCCCTTCCTGTGACTTCTTCTTTCTAGACTTCCTAGACTTCCTACTTCCTAGGTAGAGGGGCGCCCTGGCTTCTCAGAAGCGTGCGGCGCTCCGATTGCAAGTAATCTTTGATTTCCGAGATAGAGATCCTGTGCAGTCACTCACTTCCCTGAGAGAATCACTGGAGAGGTATTAGCAGTAATGAAACCTGTCTAATTAACCCTCCTACAATTCATGAGGAGACTGTTGAAAGGAGTAACTTCTTGTGACAGAATTTTAAACTTTATTTTCTGTTCCCAGTAGTGTTGGAGATTATCCCCATGAAAACATCAGAGCTTTATGTTGCTGTTCAGAACTTTCTAGAGAAATTAGTCTTGCGCTTGCCAACACATCAGTGCTGGGTCTGTGTGTAGTCGACTCTGGGGAACGCAAAGTGAGTTTGCTTTTTAACGGGTTACGATGAAGCAGAATCCAGGGGTGTGACGACAATGATTACAGCCCACGTTACGGGGGCTGATACATCCTCATTTTTATTTAAATAGTGTTGATTTCCTTTTGTTATCTTGGCTTAGACACTAATCTTAGAGACCTGGAAACTGGGGATGTCACTCAAGGAGGTTCCCGAACTTGCTAAAAGCGGAATGCCAAATTACATGGAATTGCCTGAGACTGATGACATGTGAATATCTGTCAAATAAAACAAAAGACAGTTAACTGTTATGTGTGGGCTCTCCAAAGTAGCTGTCCTAAACCGGACCAAACACCAATGTTGAGCTACCTAAGGCTGCCGTAACAAAGTACCACTAACTGGGTGCATTAAGCGATGTATACGTCTTGTCTTTCTGGAGGCTAAAGGATTTGGGCAGGTTTCTTCTGGATCTGTGTGGGAGAACCTGCTCCCTGCTCTCCTCCGGATTCTGGAGGTTTGCCGGTAATCTAGGCCATTCCTTGGCTTGTAGAAGCATCACCTCGTCTCTACCCTTCACCTTCACGTGGGAATCTCTGTATGTGTCCAAGTTCTCCTTTGTATCAGGACACCAGTTATACTGGATAATATGACTTGTTCCAGTGTGACCTTACCTTAACTGATGACACCTGCAACCACCCCATTGCCAAATAAGGCCACTTTCTGAGGCAGTGGAACCCAGGACTTCGACGTATGAATAGGGGTGGTGCACAATTTCGCCCATACGTAGCCACCTCCCTGGTTTCACTCCCATTCCACACCAAAGTGAACCACCAACTGCTAAGCAGGCAGCCACTGTGCTCTTCACCACAGGATGGGGTGAGCCGCTGAATTGTTTTGGTTAAAACCAGTGAGGATGACAGTCCTGAGTCTCTGACTAAAGAGAAGAAGGAAAGGAGAGAACTCAGAAAAGAGAAAAGAACATTCATTAAGAAAAACAAAGGGGGCGGGGGGAGGAAGGTGCAGTGAGGTGAATGGTGGCCCCCGAAACAGATGGCCACATTCAAGTCCCTGGAATGTGTGAATGTGACCTCATTTGGTAAAAAGGTCTCTGCAGATGTCATTCAGTTCAGGACTTTGAGATAAGATCCTCCTGGATTACCCAGCTGAGCCCTAAATCCAAGGGTAAATGTCCTTTTAAGAGACAGAACTGGGCACAACACAGACCCATGGAGAAGAAGGAGACAGAGACCAGAGTAGTGCAGCCACAAGCCAGTAAAATGCCGGAAGCCACCAGAAGCTTCAGGAGGCCAGAAGGATCGTCTCCTGCTGACACCTTTGATTTCAGACTACCATCCCCACGAACTGTGAGAAAATTTTCTTTTTAAAAAAATTTTTTAAATGTTTATTTATTTTTGAGACAGAGAGAGACAGAGCATGAGCGAGGGAGAGAGGGAGACACAGAATCTGAAACAGGCTCTAGGCTCTGAGCTGTCAGCACAGAGCCCTATGCAGGGCTCAGACCCACAAACAGCGAGATCATGACCTGAGCTGAAGTCAGACGCTCAATCGACTGAGCCACTCAGGCGCCCCAGAAAATTAATTTCTGATGTTTAACACCACCCCATTTGTGGGAATTTGTTAAAGCCATCACAGGAAACTACTGGAGGAGGAAAGAAAAAAAGCACTATTTCCAGGGAGCCCAGATGTCACCAGTGGTGGCCTATGGGGGCACCACCCTGAAGTCCTGAAACCCTTTGCAGCTTTGCTCTGGCCTGCTTCCTTGAGGAAGAACAGAACCACCAGAGGATTCTGAGCGCCATGAGAAAACGTGGTTTCCCTTCCTTGAACATGGCTATTTATTCCAGCCCCTCCCATCACTCAGCTCCTGTGCGTGACCTTTGCGACCAGTCACTGGTGGGAAGGTAATCGCCTTGAGAACTACGTGCAGCTTAATGGAATTATGTCAGGCCCAACAGACACCACTGATCCTCATGCTTTCAGACAAGCTAACAGCCCATACGTGCTTGAAAGCCTACTCAAAATTTCTATTGGCTTGCAAAGAAGGTAGAGGAGACTGCTCTTGGTGGATTACAAGATGTACATAAAAATATGCATTTCTATAATGGGAAGACTCCTCATTGTTTTTGCTTGATGCTTGGTTTAGATTTGCATGGTTTGGATTGTTTCGGTTTGATTTGATGGTGCTAACAATAATCATTAATAATAACAGAGAAACTGTCGGTAGGCCATTATGTAGGCTCTTGAGTCATCCTTTTAGATCATGCTGAATCAGGCTCAACAGAGTTCCTGGGCCGGGCCTGCAGGACATACTTCGTGTCTCCGTTTTAGAAGGTGACACTGCGAAGAAGTCATCCTTACCAAGTGAATGGACCCCCGTCACCAAACCTCACTGTAGGGAGAGCAGATGGCCGGGAAAATCAGATTCCTGCCAGGCAACGGCTGCCGTCCCGCTGTGCAACCTGCGAGACGATGCCGGGTGGGTGTCTGTGAGCCCGTCACTCTAGACAAACATGCCTGACAGCCTCTCTCCCTGCCTGGGCTCCATGGTGCACGACACAAATAGGCAATTAGGGTTCCCCCAAACTGTGACAGTTTAGATAAGAAAACTCAAACACCAGCCCCTTAGCTTGGCTTTAGGGCAACTGACCTGCCTGAGCATGGTGTCTAATAGTTTCCTACTTTTTTAAACCTTCGTGCAATCCCTTCTGTTTGCCGCATCTTTCTCCTTGGCTACAAATGAAATCCCACGACAATAAATTGCCTAAGGAGTATCCAGATTTTTTTTCTTTTCCTAGAATTTGCAGTATTAAATGTCACTTGTTATAAAGATGCCATCAGTTGGGTTCAGATGTAATATTGAGTTCTTTTTGATTGAATGGGATTCACAGAAACAAACTGGTCCATTTTTAGTTTTCTAGACTCATTATTTGCTTCTATCTTTATATCTAGTCTTTTTAAATTTTTTATCTGCATACCTCCTTCTTTTCCTATTTCTTGTTTTTCTAGTATAGCACACACCCACCAAAGTTTTCAACTCATCTGATGTATAAATCCTTTAAGTTTTAGTTTTACACACACAACATAAGCCTACAATATGAACACTGGAGTTGTGAACGCATCAGAAATGCCAACAATTCCATATGAAACGTTCACTGTGGTTAATTAATAAAAGAAAACAGGTATATTATGTAGCCCAAGATAATTTTACAGTTCATCCGAGAAATATTTTGCCTACCTAGGGAATTTAGAGAGATAGCTAAAACACAAACCAATTTCCATTAAAATAATTTGTCAATATCTTTGGGTTCTGGTGTTCTTTCTTTTGAAATTGGAATTCTGTGTACTGTAAAAATACAAAATATGCCACGTTCGTTTACTCTGAAAAACAAAATCCACAGGCAGAAAGTAAAAGACATGCTCTGACGTAGACATCAAGTTTTATAAAGTAACACTATTAAAAATCAATCTCAAAGTGATGAGAAGTTTTTTGTTTTTTTTTTTTTAAAGAAAAAGTGTTTTAAAAAAATGTTCTTACTTTTGTTAGTAGGGACTTCTCTGAATCTTCTTGTGTCCTAGTGAAGGAGATTGTCTCCTAAGCATAAGGGAGGCAGGAATTTTATAAGATTTGGATAAGTTCAGGCCCTGGCATATAATTTAGGGCCCATGAGGTGCGTTAGAGGGACAGACTGATTGATGATCCGGACAGCCCCAAGCTGCCTTGAGTTACCTGTCATCTGAGGTTTATTTCAGCTATGAAGGTAGATGACCCATAGCCAGGTTTTATGTAAGCAAAGTCAGACCCTGAGGAACCCATCACCCAAAGCCAAATAAGATCCATTCGCATCCAAAGCTCAGTTCAGTAATTTAAATTAGAACTAGAATTGCCTAGTGGAAATCAGTATGTGGCTTGGCTGTTCTGTACTAGGAAGGAAAGCAACTTGGGAAACAAAATTAAGTGAATTTCAATCAATGAACTTCCTCCAAGAACCTATACTAGGAATTGCTCTTTCATAAGCAGCTCATTGGTCAACAAAGAAAGGGAATCATAGCCAAAGAATTTATATCCTCCTTCTGTGACATTTAGGTCTCTGATTTATGAAGTCTGCTATGAACCAAGTATGAGGGTAAGGGGTGTATGAAATCAGAACAAGACTGTCGCATTTAGGAATAAGGTACACTCTGGGAGAGGCACTCCTGTCAGCCCATACTTAAAATACACTGCTGTCCGTTGTCTCTGGCCATGTCTTTTGTATAGTTAGAGCAATTCTTTTAGTTCTGATTTTATCGACATTGCGTCAAGTTGTTATGAAATTAGGATTTCTTTGGTGCTGAAGATCTGTGAGTCCTTGGTGATACGCAGGCATAGAAACAGGAGCAGGAACGTGGCTGCCCTCATTCAGCAGGGCCACCCAGGGTGAGTCCCTCAGAATCCCAGTTCTTTGGGACAGGAATGGGTGGCATGCACAACAAGATTTCCTTATTCGGATACAATATTCAGATATCTGGGAAAGTCTAGATTAAACGAAGTTCACCAAGTGGTTTCATTTTGTCTCACTGAAGGACTGACGGGGCCCTTCCTTTGCTACTATGCATGGCAAATTTCTGAGGGTCAGGCGCAGCATTTCCCACACTTAGGCTACAGAGAAACCTTTTCTAGAACACAGCATCCTAAAGCACTGGTATTCCTGGGATCTGTCATAGAGGAGGGAAAGCCGCAGGGTGGGTGTGAGCCCAGTTCTCAGCCAAGCACTGTTGTTGTGTCTTCTTACGTTGCGTAGTCAACGAGCCCGTGTAAATTGCTTATTGATTTATCAGCAAACACGTTATTAGATGTCACCCTGTCCTCAGTGTGTATTACCATTGGGAAGGTCTGTGACATGTTTAAGCTAACGAGACACAGCTCCTACGATGTGACTGTAGAACGACTGATCGGACAGATGAATTACATGGCAGGTGTCACACAGGAGGTGAAATTACACCTGTGATTTTACCTGTGTAGCACGCATGAACAACATATAGAGCTGATGAGTCTCTATATTGGGCACCTGAAACTAATGTAGTTTGTGTGTAAACTGTACTCAAAAAACCTTTTTAGAAAGGGATATTATACCTGTGGAAAGAGCTCAGAGGCAAGAGAGAGGAGGGGTGGTCGGAGAGGGGAGCTTCGAGCTGGGAGACTCACAGAAAGGGACCAAAGCCAAGAGACAGTTAGCTCTGCGACCTTACACACATCATCTAATCTCTCTGGGCTTCATTTGTCGTTGTGAATCGCACCTGCTGTTCTTATGCCCCCATGGAAATGCTAAGTAGAAATTGAAACAATAGATGTGACTTTTCTTGAAAAAGTTAAGCTACTCTATAATGTAATCGATGAGTAGTGGCATATGAAGAAAACTGTAGCTGATTCCCTGTCTTTGTGACCTTTGTTGAGACTAATTTTTATTTTGGCAGACGGGTAGATGGACTTGAGAAGGCAATACAAGGGACTGCAGTGTTGTAATTCATCATTATTTACATTAATCATTGTGTTACTGTTATCCCAAAGTGCCAATGTCAGGTCAGAGGACTACCTTCAGGTTCTCTTCCTGAAAACCAACTTAGCTTATGAAAATGCCAATCTCATCGTGTCTCGTGCTATTGTCTGCTGAAATTTTTCATACTATTTCTGCGGGGAGAGTGCTTAGGTCTTTGCTGGATAACAATCTTGACCTAAAAATAAAGAGCCTTCCTAGGTTTCTCCCCTGAGGCTAGAGTCAGTGAGTTTAAGTTTTCACCTTTACCTCCTTTCTGCTAAAATTAGACAATGAATTAGCACAATTTTTTTGGCTATCATGCTAAATATTTAATCAAATTATTTAAAACCTGTTATAATGTGTCATATCAGTTGCTTGACTCATTTTCAGTATTTCCCAAAATCATCTTATTTCCAGTTCAAAAGGTGCTTCAGCAAGCTTCCTGCCATTTTTTAATTAACTGCCATTTTTATTTTTAGAGCACTTCTTATACAAATTAAATATGCTTATCTTAGCCACCTCCTTGTCCGTATTTCTACTCATTACCTTACTTCTCAACAAGTATGACAATTTTTCAAAATCTAACACAGTGAAATCCTCTGGATAAGAGCTCAAGGTGCTAAAAGGTTCAATTCCTTTTGTCTTCTAAACAGGTGGAAGGGGTTATTTATTTGGCGGTAATAAGTCTTGAGAGAACTGTGCACCATCCACTAGAAACCTATAAAATTCTGCGTTGTTTAATATTATTTCCATTCAGAGGGCTGAGTTCTTGTTTGAATCATTTTCGCAGACCAATTGCTTATCAATCCTGGCATGTGAAATAGGTCCTTATATGTGTTATAAGGCTGCACTTGTTCTCTAAAATCATAGTTTTGAGACAAAAAGCATAAGGAATTTTTGGGTTTCTTCCAGAATTTGTCTCAACTTTTGCCGACAGCAACCACTGATACCTTGGCTCCAGCTTAGCCCATTCTACTATGCCTTTCTCTCTCTCTCTCTCTCTCTCTCTCTCTCTCTCTCTCTTTGGATAAATCTTTAATCAATTAAAGCAACTGGCAGATCCATAAAAGAATGTTCATTTTTTGGAAAAATCAATGCATCTCATTTAAATATTTATTCGAACCCAGCAGGAGCGAAGGATTAGATGTGGAGATGAACAGGTCTCATTCTGGGAAAAAGGGACTGGCATGATTAGATCAGAGGGCTGGTGTTGCCACAACTATTTTCCAGTCCGTGAAAGGGAAATGTAGAGACAGAAGCATCAAGAGAAAGGAATTTTTACTTATGAAATGTTGCAAGGCATCCAGACTTCGTAAGAACCAGCCTTCCACATTTAAAATACAGAAGTACAGGGATGCCTGGGTGGCTCCATCCATTGAGCATCTGACTCTTGATTTTGGCTAAGGTCATGATCTCAGGGTTGTGGGATCAAGCTCCACCTCAGGCTTCATGTTGAACATGGAGCCTGCTTAAGATTCTCCCTCTCTCTCTCTCTCTCTCTCTCTCTCTCTCTCATGCTCTCCCCACCCCCCAACCCCTCTTCTCCACTCTCTCTGTATCTATAAAATAAAAATAGTAATAATAACAAAATTAAAAAGTACAATCTTACCATGGTTTGTAAGCTTTTTGGTTGATCACTTCATGCTGGACAGTGGTGTTCTCACGAGATAATCATGGCATCTGTCGCAGGTCGGTACTGTGAATGTCAGAGAGAAGGTTGATCCGGGAAGCCAGCAACTGCTAACAAATGATCCAAACATTCATTTTGGGGTACTAGGATTAGAAGGACCATCCCGTATTACTTTTTCTTTTTTTGATTTGTTTCCCCGGGTTGATTTTCTGGTTTTGTCTTGTTTTCCTGATTCTTCTCTGTGATAAGCTCGTGATATGCACATGGTCATGACGGAGACGGAACGTGGTACCGGTGCTCCTTCACAGCCCCTCCTGATGCAGAAGTTCCGCTCCTATGATGAAGATGTCAGCTTAGCAGTTTTGTTATTTGTGACCATCCATCACTTCGATGGTTTACTTTATCTGACCACTACACAGACATAGGTATAGCAAGCAGCGTGGATTCATTCACAAAGACTTCTTTGTATGGTTATCAAAGCTAGACCTATATGATAAGAAATCTTCAAAGTTAACTTTTGTTTTGTTGGTATATAGCTCCTGGGTTTGTAATTTTGGCCACGTTATTCAGCAGAAATACTGCATTTCCTTTCAGCTCATCTACAGGGACCAGTGACCCAGAACTCTCAGAGTCAACCTCTGCCAGTCTTCACCCTCTCCCCCTGTATCTCTCTGAGCTGTAACTTTTCAGTGCCCTGGCCATGCTGCCTGAGGGCAGGGCTCCTTGGGTCATACAACAGTAGCCAAGCCTGGGAGGAGGTGGTAGGCATTAATTCCACCAATGAAAAGTGCTTGTCTTTTAATGGGCTTGTCATGCCTAATTATATTATATTTCCCTTAAATGTGACATCTATGGATACAGATTTGATTTTTTCAATTATGCTCTACTAGAAAGGAAGAGAGATTCCAGTTCTCTCCATGAAAACCTAGGGTCAAAGAAAGTAAATAAATTGGTCAAGGCAATTTTTTATATTATTTAACTACTGTTTTAACTTGTGTAGACAAGACCCATCAACATGTCGTTATATTTACAGAATTATTAGTAACTCTCCCTGGTAATTTATTATCTTACCTATTTTAAGAAATTTTTAGTATATTTTTTCCGAATTCTGAATGATTAATTACAACAAAATCCTATTTAAAGATTGTTTTATCAAGTTTTTAGAAGCATAACCTGTGAAATCAAGCGTTTATAAAGACAGAAGAAGTAGAAATAAGGAAGCTTCTAACATGCCCAATTCAAAGTAGAACATTAATGACAATTAATTTGTTTCACTTAGTCTAAGTAATTAATCCTTGTTCTCTTGATCTTGGGTTAGTTAGCAGTCTTTCAAAGAGAATGAGTTCCGGAAAGCCTGACTGAATCTCTTAGCAGTCTGAGAGATGTTCATTTGGTTGACGATATCACTTCTGCAGGGGCACCTGTAGCCAAGAGCCTAGTTTCTGTTTTATCAAGTGTTAAGAGGATGTGTTGGAGCCCTTTAATCAGGCTATTTTGATGTTTCTTCCAACTGACCCAATTACAGACCTGTGGCTCCTGCAGGGGTCTTTAGGCAAGCATGAGAGAAAACCAGAACCCACCCGTTGATGATAGGGCGGAATGGCTGTGATTACTCATCACAACCAATAATAATAAAATTGAGACAATTTTAGCTTTATAAGGTGTTAGGGACTAGCATGAAAGTCAGTATACATTGTGGACAGGGAGGGCACTGAAAACCTCCAGGACCCCATTGTTTATCCCATAAAGATGACGTTGGGATCTTTGAAACCTAGAAATTGAACCTTTCTTTTAAAAACTTGTTGACCATCCCTGTGCCATTCTTTAACACAAAAGGAATCCTGCTTTAACCAAAGTGGAAGGTTCATAAGTGCTGAGGCAGAATAATACTACTTGTCATGATTAAGTGGAGGTCAATTTTCTCTGGTTTTTATCTGCTAGGTCTTTTTGTCTTGGAAGCCTGATGAAAGTACATCTCCCACACTGGTATTAAACCAAATAAAAGCCTGCAAAAGTCCAAATATCCCTCATTATTTCCAGCATCTTTATTTTATAAAACCAGGAAGAAAATTCCTTGATATTACCCAGCAACAGTCCGGGAACCCTAAGATGATTTTAGATGTAAAAGACATTGTTTAAAATTTTATTAACTTGACAATGGGGTGTAGACTTGGGGAAGACAGTTTCAAAAAGGGTTCTCAGGGGACAGAAGATACGAGTGTAAGTCTTTAGTGTGTAAAGACAAGAAATAACTGCAGCTTGATTCAGAACTTTCCCATGTGAACAAGAATTCAAACGTTTTCAATAGCCAAGAAATACCATCTTGAATGTTTCACCTCTTTGGTCGTAATCCACAGAAGCCAGTTTTATAATACAGATTTTTTTGGCATATGTTTTCTCCTCTTTTATAATAAACTGTTTATATAGATACCCTTATAATGTATACAGTGACAGATTTTATGATACATGAGGGCCAGTCATTCCCCAAGGAGAAAGAAAAGGTCCTGGTCACATTATATAAAGAGTTATGGCTATTGACAGAGCATTGTAAAAGGCTAGCACTCACTCTTTGGCAAAGGGGGCAAAGGCTCTTTTCACGTTTACCTACAGACACAGAATCACGTTGAAATCAGCACCTCACTTTCATATCTTCAACCACTGATCAAAAGTAACTTCAGAGTAGAGAGAGGATTCTGGCAAGGTGGCAGAGTAGGAAGCACCAGGAATCTGGCTACCCACATTGGCAGAATCTATCTGATGTATTTTGGAACTCTGGAGTCTAATGAAGGCTGGAAACTTGCAAGGGAAACTTGGAGGGTAAATAGTGATATTAATTTCAGTCAATGTCAGCTCTTAGCACAGTATCAAGTACATATCCCTCACCCCAAACCCCTTGGCAGACAGCTGTGTATGTGTTCCTGAGCAACTTGTGTGCAGCTGGTGGGAACCAGGGTGGGCACTGAGGACTCTGCCCTCCAAGTATAAGGGATCTACAATCTGATCACTGCTGCTTCTGATAATGGAGGTGCTGACACAGAGATGGGCAGCCATTTTTGCACACTTCACACTGTTGCAAGCCCCTTCCCCTCTGGCTGAGGTGACTTCCAGGGGATTTCAAGTGTTGGAACCCTCACTTCCCCTTCAATTCATTTTTCTTCCCTTTTGGGAGCAAGACTTTAAGGACTAGGAGATTCATAAGCAAATGCACATGCAGAGGAAATTAACAGCCCCCCACATTCCTGGAGAAAGGCACAAATTCAGAAGAGACCTGAGAGGACCTTAAGTTTATACCTCAGGCTGATCCTCTGGATGCCTATCACAATCAAAACCAAGACAAAAACTAAAAAAACAGCAAACTTGGGGAAGAGGAAGAATCTCATTTCCAGGGTTACATAAGGTGTCGTAGACTCTGGGTCTGGAGTTCTCTCTTATCCAGCAAGAGAACAGATGCAGGATTGAAATGTGAGAGAGGCTAATGTTCAGGAGGAGATAAGAGCCCCAAGTCAGGGTCCTTGCTCCATTTTTATTAGGATCAGAAGGCTTACAAGCATGATAGGCGTGCACAAAGAGACAATGAAACTGTGAACACTAACTCATGGGAATGAGGAGAAAAGGGGTTATTGAAGATATGTGATGTTTGGGGTTTGGGTCAAGGCAAAACAAAATCCTGGCACCAGGAACAAGGTGCCACCTCTGTTTACCTAAACTGCCTAAGGGAAAAGAAAGACAGAGCATGCTACCTCAGGGTCAACAAGGCGCTCTTCTTTTGCTAATTAGCTGTGCTTTGGGCAACTTTGCCTTGCTGCAGTCTATAGCCCTGTTTATATGTTTACCTATTTTGGTCCTTCCGTCCTGTGAAAGCGGCTTTCTGCTATTGTGCTAAGTTGGGGAGCATTTCCACCCTAAATACCTAATCTTGTTTACCTCATTTTGGATGTTTCCACCCTGAGATTTCCTATTCCTATGCCTGTGTCCTATACTGGGGGCCTTTGCCCTGTTTACCTAATCTTGTTTTACCGAATCTTTGATGCATACATCCTGTGGCTTTCTATTTCTTTATGCCTTGTTAACCTCCATCGGTGCAAGCTCAGGGAATTCCTGTGCTTATTCCCCACAATAAGATTCCAGTGTCTACTTGTACACATGTACACACACACACACACACACACACACACACACACACACAACCATAAGGCATATAAAGAAAGTATGGCTCTCTCAAAGGAAAAAAATAAGCCAACAAACCTATCCCTGAAAAAGACCAGATGGCAGACATACTAGACAAAGACTTTAAAGCAACTGTCTTAAAGATGCTCAAAGAACTAAAAACTGATGTGGAGAAAGCCAAGCAAATGATGTAGGGATAAAATTGAAATATTATTAAAGAGATAGAAAATCTAAAAGGAAATTTAAGAAAGGAATTCTAGAGCTGAGAATTACAATAACTGAAATGAAAACGTCACTAGAGGGATTCAAAGGTAGCTTTGAGTAGGCAGAAGAATCCATGAACTTGAAGACAGGACAGCTGAAATCATCAAATCCTAGGGATGGAAAGAAAAAAAATGAAGAAAAGTGAAAGTGTTGCAGAGCAGCATCCACATTGTGGAAGTCTCAGAAGGAGGAGAGAAAGAGAAAGGGTCAGAGAGATTATTTGAAGAAATAATGCCTGAATACTTCTCAAATTTGATGAAAGATGTGAATCCAAGAAGCTCAACCAGCTCTAAGTAAGATAAACCAAAGGGACCCATACAGACACACATAATCGAATTGTCCAAAGACTAGGACAGAGAGTATCTTGAAATTGGCAAAAGAGGGGCGCCTGGGTGGCGCAGTCGGTTAAGCGTCCGACTTCAGCCAGGTCACGATCTCGCGGTCCATGAGTTCGAGCCCCGCGTCGGGCTCTGGGCTGATGGCTCAGAGCCTGGAGCCTGTTTCCGATTCTGTGTCTCCCTCTCTCTCTGCCCCTCCCCCGTTCATGCTCTGTCTCTCTCTGTCCCAAAAAATAAAATAAAACGTTGAAAAAAAATTAAAAAAAAAAAAAAGAAATTGGCAAAAGAGAAGTGACTCATCACTTAAAAAAAAGATCCCCATTAAGATTATAAGCAGATTTCTCATCAGATTCTTTGGAGGTCAGAAGGTAATGGGCTGTATTTTCAAAGTGCTGAAAAAAACCTATCAATCAAGAATCCTATATTTCAAAAGTGAAGAAGAAAGACATTCCCAGGTAAATAAAAGCTGAGGGAGTTTATCACTAGAACTTTCCTACAAGGAAATGTAATCCTGAAATTTGGAATAAAGTGACTCAAAGCCATATGAAGAAACATAGATCGTAGTAAAGTTAAATATAGGGGGTAATTATAAAAGCTAGTATTATTATAATGATGGTTTGTAACTCCTGGTTTTCATGTTTTCTACATGATTTAAGAGACTGATGCATTAAGAAAAACATTTATTTTTTTTATTTTTAAAAACTGTTTTGTAAATATTTATTTGAGAGAGAGGGAGAGAGTGTGCACACAAGCAGGTGAGGAGCAGAGAGAAAGGGAGAGAAAGAAACCTAAGCAGGCTCCACACTGTCAGCACAGAGCTTGAAGTGGGGCTCAATTCCAAACCATGAGATCATGACCTGAACCGGAATCGAGAGTCAGACACTTAACCAACTGAGCCACCCAGGCACCCCCCCCCCAAAAACAATTATTTTATGTTTTTTGGACATACGATATACAAAGGTGGAATTTTGTGATGTCCATCACTGAAAAGGGTGGGGGTAGAACTACATATGAGCAAGTTTTTATATGTTATTGAAGTAAGATGGTATAAATTTAGAGTTTTATAATTTCAGGGTATTAAATGTAATCCCATGGTAACCACAACAAAAATAGTTATAGAATATATACAAAAATAAATAAGGGAATTAAAACATTTCACTATAAAAATAATCAAATAAACACAAAAGAGACAGTAATGCAGGAAATGAGGGACAAAAAAAAAGCCATAATCTGTATACAAAGCAAATAGCAAAGTAACACAAGTAAGGTCCTCCTTATCAGTAATTATTTTAAATATAAATTGATTACACTCTCCAGTCAAAAAACAGAATGGCAGAATGGATTTAAAAACATGATCCAACTATAGGCTGTCTATAAGGAGACTCACTTTAGATCCAAATGTTGCGGGTGAGAGAGAGTCTGTGTCATGTGGATGGAGATCTCGATCCTGGGAGTCCCCACAAGATTTACATGGGCGTCTCCACTCAGAATAACGACAGCTAGAAGGAAATTAGCACCAACCAGTTTATTAACATGAAAGTACACTCTCAAGGTGGGAGAGCTGGGCATGAGGTGGAAATGGCCTCTAGGGTGTTTTGGGATTGGGTGTTACTGGGTCTCTCCGGACTGGGAGGAGTGTGACCTACGGTGGGGTGGTCTCTAACGGGGACTGTTTCCAGTGATTTGGGAGATTCCTTCCACAGGTTGGGAGGGGGAATTTTTGACCCTACAAGGTTTGTAGAGGAGCTGTCATGGAAGCCTTCCCCCATTGGTTGGGGCTGTTCCCACAATGCAAATGCATTATAATGAGTCTAGGGATTACCCTGGGGCAGAGGTGGAAGAGGAGAGCATGTGCTCTGCACCTGTTCTGGCTCTTGGGTCTGGCAGCCCCAAGGTCTTGGAAGCCACAAGGTCAGGATGTCGTGCCCTAGGACTTCTACTGTGTAGCTTATTTGTCACCATCCTTGCCTTCAACTCGTGTCTCTGTCATTCCCCTTCAAGGACTTGGGACTCTGCCCCAGGTGTTTCTCCCACCACTCAGGTCTAGCTTCTACCTAACACAAAGACATAAACAGATGGAAAGTGAAACAAGAATTGTACACCCATGTTCACAGCAGCATTGGTCACTCTAGTTAAAATGAGGGAGCAACTCAAGTATCTGTCAACAGATGAATGGAGAAGCAAAATGTGGTATATGCATATATGGAACAGTATTCAGCCTTAAATAGGAAGGGCATGTTGACATATGCTATGATATGGATGAAGCTTAAGGATACCATGCTAAGTGAAATAAGTCAGTCACATAAAGATGTATACTAGGGGCATCTGGGTGGCTCAGTGTGCTAAGCGTCCAGCTTCAGCTCAGGTCATGATCTCATGGTTCGTGAGTTCGAGCCCCACACCGGGCTCTGTGCTGACAGCATGGAGCCTGCTTCAGATCCTCTGTCTCCCTCTCTCTGTGTCTCTGCCCCACTTGTGCTCTCACTATCTCTCTCTCAAAACTATTTTTTAAAAAAGACATATGCTGTATGCTTCCACTTGTATGAAGTACTTAGAGTAGTCAAAATCATAGCGATAGAAAGTAGCATGTTAGGGTGTTATTGTTTAATGATAGAGAGTTTCAGTTTTGCAAGATGAAACAGTTCTGGAGATGGACGGTGGTGATAGTTGCCCAATACAGACTTACTTAATATCACTGAATTGTATACTTACAAGTGGACAAGATGCTACATTTTATGATATGTGTATTCTGCCACAGTACAAAAAAAAAAAAGAAGAAGAAGGAGAAAAATTGGAAAAGAAAAGAGTAAATTTAGAGCATCTTGGCAAAAACTCATAGGGCCAGGCTTAGCAGCCCAGAAACAAAGAAGTCGAAGAGGTGTTAAGGCCTCAGTTGAAGGGGTCATGATGTTCCTGGCCCAGCACTGCTCTCCATTCCAGCCGTTGTTAAAATTATCTTTTCTCTAACATTGCTTTGAGAGAGATTTAAGTTTAGAAAGACATGTGAGTCGTCACAAAGACCAGCTATCCAGCGGACTCTATCAATGATCAAAAGAGATACATAATCAATGTAGGAAGGGACTCCGGTGACTTCTGTGATGTCGGCCACCTTACAGCGGCTAGACCACAAAGCACTGCTCAATATTGGTGCCACCGACGGGGAACCGAGTAGTGGTGCACAGATCAACACCACAAATAAACTTAGTCCTGAAATGGAAATAGAAGCAGAGTCATAAACAGACAGACAACCCAGGAGCAGAGGCAGCCAGCAGGAACGGAGCCCTGTGGCGCCGTCACGAAATCTCCACCAGCCCTCGTCTGCACTTGCTCTGCAGAGAGTGCCCTTCTTGGACAGCATAGTTGCTCAGGTCCCCAATTCCGTCTGCACCTTCGTGGGCCCAATACTCTAAACGGATGATTCCAGAAAGAAGCATTCTAAAGAAATATTTTTAATTTTCCATTTTTTAGAGATTCTGAATTTAGAAAACTAGCTCAACAAATCTTTTTTTTTTTTTTAAGAGAGGAGAGAGCGAGAAAGAGAGAGCACAAGCAGGAGAAGGAGAGAGAGAGAGAGAGAGAGAGAGAGAGAGAGAGAGAGAGAATATGAATCTCAAGTAGGCTCCATGCTGTCTGCGCAGAACCTGACTCAGGGCTCCATCTCACAAACTGTGAGACCATGACCTGGGCCAAAATCAGGAGTGGGATGCTTAACGGACTGAGCCACGCAGGCACCCCACAACAGATCTTAAACACTTCAGTGTTTAAAGGGAACACACAGAGACACAGGTAGGCACACAGGTGCATGGAGGAAAGGGTATCAAAGTTACAAGGTTACAGTTAGTCTGTCATTGATGGAAACTCGGGGTATTTCTTACACACTCATAATATCTCCGCTGGTCATTTCATACCAGAAATGCACACCAGAAATAGTGTTATTTTCACCAGAGACGAGGTAACTTAGAAGAAATGACCCACGTATGCGCCTCTACCAGGAACTTGAGCAAAACGGAGCAATCTGTTCATTGGCAGTGGTGTTGGTGGTGGCGGAGTTGTGTTTTGTTTTGTTTCAATCCGAGGGAGCAGCGTGCTTTTCTTTTCTTTTTCTCACATGCGATTCTATGACAGTGGCTACTGGGGAGCACAGTTCTTGCAAATGGAGGCAGGCCAAGGCATCCACTTTGCTTTCACAAATCTGGGCGTCTTTGGAACCTGATGACCAGTGGGGTCTCCCTGATGGAACCTTGCTGTGTTGTTCTCCCGTATCGCATATCAGGTTAAATAATTCTGCGTGTTTTTCTTTGTGCGAAGAAAGTACGATAGACTCTAACGTGTCCACTATTATTAAAAGTTTTAAATTCACTTGGTTTTCACGACCCACCTCGTTGTTCCAGCGAGAGACTTCTGACCCCTTTTTCCTCCGTTCCTCCACCACCACCAGTGTTTCACGTGTCAGTTTCATCCTGGGATTCTCCATGATGGCTGGCTGCTGTCCTGTCCCTGACCCACAGCCACCTTTTTGTGGTCACAAGTCCTTGTTTTTGTTCCAAAATATTACAGTTGCCTGTTAATTGAATCATTCTATGAATGAATCATTCTGTGACTTTCAGTCTGGGCCGTCCCATTCACTTATTTTTAAACCAATCAGATCCAGAGAAAGGGGGAGTGGCTCTCTCTGCAGTGGTTGCTGATGCCACTGGCCTTTCCGTGGCCTCGGAGGCTCCCGTGCCTCCTGCCAGACTCAATGCCAAGGTGACACCTGTCTGCTTATGATCTCCTTTGCACCCACATGAATCCCAATGCACCACAAGGGCGCCGCTGGGCTCCAGGTGTCCTTGACATTCCAGACCCATGAAGAACCTCCAGTATTCCTCCTCCAGGTTCCTAAGGAGATGCCATCCATCTGGGCATCCGGCCACGCTCCTCCTTAGCCTGTGAAGAGCCTTCCCTCTGTCCATCTCTGTCTCTGAAACCAAACTGAGACAAAACAAAAACCGACCTGATCCCCTTCGTGGTGTTAGACTGAAAAACTTGCAGTTTGGCTCACCTGCCTCACAACTTTTTCTCATTGCCTCTGTGGCACAAAAATTAGTTCCTAAAGAAGGTTAACTCCTTTTTTTCTAATTTTTATTGATTTAGAGAGAGGGAGAGAGAGTGCAGGCAGGGGAGGGGCAGAGAGAGAGGGAAAGAGAGAATCTCAAGAACTCCTTTTTTTCTAATGTTTGTTTGTTTGTTTGTTTGTTTGTTTGTTTGTTTAGCACAAACTGGGGGAGGGGGTGCAGAAAGCAAGGGAGAAAGAGAATCCCAAACTGACTCCATGCTGTCAGCTCAGATCCTACTGATGCAGGGCTCCATCTCATGAACCTGAGTCAAAATCAAGAGTCGGATGCGTAACCGACTGAGCCACCCAGGCACCTGAGGATTAACTCCTTTTACCTCCAAAGAAACCTCAGACCTCAGAGACCCAAAAGCTTGACTGGGGGGCAGAAGAGGGAGCACCTCTTATTTATTGGTAGCAGCAAAGGCTTCTTAGCTCTTTCTAATGTTTAGAAACTTAGGGAACAAAAAAAAATATGTGACACTGAATGATTACAGGCAAAAGCCACCTTGTGCTGTAATGCTCAGAATTTCAGCAGAAGTTCAGAGAAACAGAGTTTTATTGTCAACAGAAAGACTACACGTTTCTCCAAACTTCATTCTTTCTATTCTGAAACCTTCCTTCTTGCAGTACCAGAATTCTCTTTGTAAGATATCAACTTGGTCTTGGAGCTCCCCTAACCTATAGAACAAAATCTGAATGCTGACTTCCCATGTCAGTTCCTCCATGGTAACCCCAGTGCAGTCTCCCTTCCCTGGACTTCTGTTATTAGCCTGCCACACAAGGTCACTTATGGCTGTAATTATTCTATGCTCCTGTTTTCTCTTTTCCCCACCCAATTAGCCTCCAAGTTTCGGAACACACGCACATGCACACACACACACACACACACACACACACACAGAGCTATTCTTGCTATGCAAATTTCACATGATGACAGGATTCAAGTTCTAGTATGAGAAGACATCTTTTCTCAGAAGCATAATCGAAGGCTAAAACAATTGTATGCCCTTTAGAGAATTAACAAACTTTGTTCAGAGGTTTTCCCCTCTATGGAATGATTTTACTTGATTTGTCTCTCCACTTGGATGGTCAAAAATTTAGACTAAAATGTATCCCTCCACATAGACTAAGAAATAGATATATGAAAAATCTCCAATTGTCCAGTGAAATGTCAGTGAACTGTATTGGAAATATTAGAAATAAAATCATTCCAACGGGTTTCCTTGACAGGTTGCGGTAGGTAATATATGGCGGTGACTCCTATCATTCTCCATGGAATGGAAAACAGTGTTTATACAGCGTCGTGGGGCAAGCGGGGGAGGCTGCTCTGGGAGGAAGCAGTTGCCTGTGTCACCTGAATGTTAGGGGGACACCTTGTATTTCATTCACGGCTCTTGGATTCGGAAAGCATGCAAAATGAAACACACCTTCAAATTTATCTGAGATAACTTTTTAACTGACAGTAACAACAAAAACTGGAAAATGCTGCAGCCGAATCTTCTCTCTCTTTTCATTTTTGCTTTCAACCTCAGTGATGTTCAAGGTCACAAACAGTCTTCCATACTCCGTCAGGAGCGTGAATGCCCCTGTATGCCCAGTGATTGAAATAGCTTTCTGTTCCCTTCCTCCATCACTTCCCTTAGGAAGAAAAATTTTAAGCCATCCCCCCATTCATCCATCTTCTCACATCTGTGGAACTCAGATTTGCCTTACGATATAATCTCTGGGGGTTAATGACCTGATGAAGCCCCGGCATGCTGAGCTCAGCAAAAGGAAAATCTTAGCCAGAGCCGAGTGTGATTTAATGATAAATACATACAGCAAGTTGCTCAGAGAACTGCCCATGCACAAAGGATCTTCTCCTAACTATTTTAGATATTGTCTTTAGAAAATAAATATGCTACGCTTGGGGGTTTTCAGGCAAACCATTTTTGTCAGATACTTCTCAGCTACCATCAAGTGAACGAAGACATTTTCCTATTTCAGTAATTTAGACATCAGCATTTTTTTGGCCCAAGCTAAAATAAGCCACCTAAACATAGGATAAGAGCAGATACCAAAATGATATGGGCCTGTGTTTTATTTATTAATGCCTGGAATGGAGATGCCATTGCCTTCTCCCATGAGTTCCCTTTCCTTACCCCAGGCACCTCGCACTGGAGGATTAAACAGCAGAAGAGGCTATCCTTTAGGGACATGTATGGAGGAAAACTATTTCAAATGGCTTTCGGGAGCTAGCTAAATATGTCTAATTGGGGGATAGGAGACAAGGAAGGGATTTTAATTTGGACACGTGCCAATTCCATCTGAAAAATTTAAGAACAGCCAACTTTGCTACAGGCACTCATTTACTTAGTTCCAGAAGTAAATTAATGGAACAGAATTGGAAGCTGCAGGTGGGATGAATTAATGTCTTGCAGGGTTATTGGTAATGCCTAAAATGCTTTGTAAACTAAAAGTACTCCATAAAGATGTCATTATAAGTACCTCTATCATTGAGAGCAGCAAGATTAATAATGATGAAGCAAATTAAGGAAGCAAAGTTGGATTTTATTTTCTTTGTTTTTCACACAAAGGGGAATGTGTCAAATTAGTAAGTGTTATATGGTAGAACCAGACAATAAATCCCATCAGAGAGACAGGTGGATCATTGGGTTACCAGAGTTCCAAGGACACCTAGTTATACATCATTTGTAAAGCCTCTCTCCCTTGCTTTGAGTGTTTCTCTTTGTTTTATAAGGGCCAGAACTCGGAAGTTACGTACACGATCATGCTGTCCATATGTTTGTGGTTTGACTCTGACTTGTTAAATAGTTCAGGCCCCAACGTAGTTCCCATCAAGGTATTTTTGATGTGATGTTCGAATACCATATGTTTTCTTGGCTTCAAGAACCACTGACAGCTCACATCTACAGAGTCCCACATCCTCAGTACTCCTCGTATTTTACATACTTTACACACTTTTACTCATTTAATCTTTGCAACAGCCTTGTGAGATAGGTACCATTAGTGTTCTTGCTGTACAGGTTTAAAAAGCCTAGGCTTACAGTCATGGACTAACTTGCCCAGAAATTCTATCCCACATCCATCAGAAAGTCCATGCACTCACCATGAGGGAAAAACTGTTCTCTGTATGGGTTCAGTGACCCATGCCCAACAGAGCAGTGACCCAACAGAGAATTTTCAGTGATGAGAAACAGACAATAATGCATTAATGTGGCCTCTTGTGTTCTCGGTTTTTCTCCCCTGTTCCTACCATCGCCTCTCCCCTCGTCTTCCATTTTGGCCTCATTTCAATTCTTCCCTTGACTTTTTTCTCCCAAAGGCAAATATGCCATGCGAGACCTCGTCCACAGGCTTCCAGGTGGGAACAACAGCAACAACACAGCGAGCAAGGCCATGTCAGATGACACGGTGACAGCCGTCTGCTGCACCCTGCACGAAGTGATCACCAAGAACATGGAGAACGCCAAGGCCTTACGGGATGCGGGCGGCATCGAGAAGTTGGTTGGCATCTCCAAA
Organism: Prionailurus bengalensis; assembly: GCF_016509475.1. Lineage (NCBI taxonomy): Eukaryota > Metazoa > Chordata > Mammalia > Carnivora > Felidae > Prionailurus > Prionailurus bengalensis. Next base: position 232,114,897 of record NC_057343.1, read on the forward strand.
AGCAAAGGAGATAAGTAAGTCGGACGGTGACTTCATATCACTGTGGAATGGGTATTGCTAGAATTGGTTCTAAGTATACGCAGCATCCATTGGTCATGGGTAACATTGTTGAATGTCACTGGATATTCAAGAGGAGGGAAATAGCAAATGGTTTCCAAGCTTCCCACCCATGGTGAAAGCTGATTTTAACTGGTAGTCTTGGTGACTGCCATGATACTGGAGAGATACATTTGACAATCCAGCATGCATACACTAGGAAAGACAACCCGCTTAACCTGAGTATATGAAAGTGTTTTGTGGTTGCTGTTCCTTTGTGGTTGCAGGCCCGGGTGTTCATGATGGATCCATATCCTCGTGCCCTTTCCCTCGTCAGCTGTACAGAGGAAGCCATGCAAGGAGGGTGAGGGAGCACACAGTGGGGAGCCCAAGAGCTCATTGCTGACCTGCCATCCTTCCATGCTAGCCATGCGTTTGAGGCAAATAGTTTAGTTTAACAAGTCACTGTGCCTGTCCTTTGCAGTCTAAAACTGAGGAAGGGGCTTCCCTAACATCCAAGAAGTGATAATCAAGTCTTAAAGCATGAATAGAAATTCTGCAGAGGGGATGGTGGTAAGGAAGGACTTCTACACTAGTGGAATAAAGAAAGATAAGGCTCTGTGTCTGACGAGCTGCACTTCCAGGAAATGGAAATGTCCCCCATTTGATTTAAGAATCAATGGTATCTTGCTGCATGCAACCAAAACATATCTTCAGAAGCCAGGGTGTCAGTCTATCAGCAAGCTGTCAGTGTTACAGAAACATTCACAAACCTTAATTAAATTTTGCCTCCTAGAAATCCCTCAATGTAATCAATGAGATTAAGAGGGTAAACCTTTTGTTACCCAAGGTCTACTTCTTGACTTTCCACTCCCTGCCTCCCCCCATTTCTTCACAGCTAAACGCTAAATAATTTTTCTTCCATTATTAAGGGCTGTAAAGGATGTACTTTGAGACTATTTGGAAATTCTCTCTCATTATTTCATTTGATTCAGGATATTACCATTGTATAATAAAAAGTCTCTGGTTTCTGGTTAAGACCTTCAAAGAGGTTCAGTCAACAACTTAGTATTAGGATTCGAATACTTTTGTATATCAAGTAGAGAGGCCCCACTGGACTCATGCAGTAATGGTGCCATATAGATAGTTGGCTTGAATTGTATGTTATTATATTGTACTTAAAATAGATTGCTATTCTACATAAACACGAAACCACATGGTTTTCTTCTTCATAGAGCTTCCGTAGAACTTTGGAATCTCTAATTGAAATGCTTACCCGTTTTGAACATTAAGAGCTTAATATGTCAATGCTTTTTTAAGCAAACACACACACACACACACACACACAGAGACACACACACACACACACACACACACACAATAAAACCATAGTCCACAAAACATTCTGACCTATTTGTGCATATTCATGAGATGTTCAAAGATTTTTTTTTTCTCTGAAATGTAAGAATAGGGAGTTTGAGGGTGGTCTGGCGTGTGTTAATTTCTTCCAATTGTGTGAACATCCTTACTGTAGCATACATCACTAAATGGGCCTTAAAGAGAAGAGGTGTTTTTATCAGTCCTATGGTCAAATAAAACTACTTGGTGAAACTAACCTAAAAATCACTTCAGGAAACCATCCATGGAAGAGTGTGTATCCACAATGCCAATCCAGAAAATGGTCCTGATAGGTCTTGTCCAATCTTGATTATTGTTAATGGGAAGTTTCTTTCACTATAGATGATCTCATAACTGTCCTTTGACTTGACTGAAAATTGCTTTTAAGAAAGTCATGTGTTTCATTTCATTGGCCCTTGCCCTTTTTTTTTCCAAAGCTAATAGTCGAGATTTACACACGAGTTGAATAATCAGTACTGAACTGGGTTGAGTCAGGCATCTTCCCTACTTTCCTGCTTATCTCAGCCGTCTTTCCATGTGATTTACCTCTTTTTTATATAATGACTAATTTGGGGATCAAAACAAGGTTTTTATAACTGCAGATAGCCTCATCTCCCACCTACACTTGAATTTGGTTACTGCTTTTCACCGCCCTTAAAAGGAATCCAGAAGAACTGTTCTGAATCTTAACACTAAACTCACCACTTATCACTCGATTCTGTTATGACATTAGGCGCTGAGATTCCCAAGGCCTTCGACAAGTTTTAACAAAATAGAAATTCTTTATTGAAAGGAGAGTTTTTTAAATTGGGGATTAATCATTGAAAAATAGAGGGAGAGCAGTTTGCTCTGGTTAATTTGTACAGATCTGCCCTCCCTAAAATGTCCTTAAAAATTATTAACAGAAATAAGTTTAATTCAAACCTGATTTGTAAATTCCAGATAGCATAAGGCACAGGTGGAAAAACATGCCTCTCTACGACTCTGTATTTATGTGTTTTATTTCTAAATATACAGAAATTTAAAGTATGCCACGCCTTTAATGAGTCGGACTGGTGAGTTGCCAGTCATAGTCTGTTTGAACTGTACAACTCATTGTGTTTTGCTAATACAACCACCAACACTGGGGTTCTGGGGTCCTGCGGCTTTGAGTAGCTGTGCTCAACACCCACGATGAATTGCACCAACGGTGCAGTCACCCCTCATTTGACAACGTTGGTGAAGATCAGGTGTGGTATAATCATCAATGACTCTTATAGGAATCTTATACTTACTATTTTCAAGTCTGGATAACTTAAATTATTCTTTTCACGTCATTTTAAACACCCATTATGGACATCCTGTCACATCTATCTCTTTCAAAAGTACATTTGGGTTTTTTTTTTCTAAATTTAACAATTATATAGGAAATAGGGTTGACTGTGTCACTGCATTTTGTCATGAGACAGAAAAGCCATTAACAGTCTCAACCGTTACTTGTCAGTAAGGAACTGTGTATTGCGGCTTAGGTTATAATCACTTGTCACATTAGAAACACTCAATTGTTCAGTCCTTCAATCAATAGTTATAGTCTTTCAAGTAGAAGTTGCTATGGTATCAGTCTAGTGATGGGTCAAAATTAAAGTATAAAAAAAAAAAGCAATGTGTCTTTGACCGTCGCATGTTATGACCCTGTGATGTGTTGGCATTTTAATTGAAAGGTTAAAACCTGCTATTCATTACACATTTGTAGCCTTTTTCTATTTTGTACCCAAGCAAGAAGGAGAAACAAAAAAATTACACTGTTTCTGAATAATTTTTGCATGCTGTGTCTCGACTACCTTACCAGTATCTGAATATTAATGCATGTTCCTCAAGAGTTGCTTAACTGTTGTCATGGACAAATATCTAGCTAACAATGATAAAATACAGCAACACATAACATTTAACCTTTGATTGATTATATATATATATATATAACCTGAATTGATTATATAAGGTTGACACACACCTGTACCTGTATCCATGAAAAGCTCTAAATTCTCTGTCTTTAAATCAAAGGAACCTAATATTACATGTAGCGCATGACACTAACAAAAATTCTGAGATCATTTAGCAACCATGCATTTAGTAAAGGAAAATATGTGTGTTACGTATGTACGTTTCATCTTTCATAGTGAAAAAAATTGAATTTATGAGAACTCTACTTTTTTTTCTTTTGAAAACGCATGATATAACCAGTGTTTTCAAACACAGCCAAAATTGTATTTCATCTCCGTGATAAAAATAGTAAGCATGGCTGTTACTGTCACCAGTAAGCAAGTGGATGAAGGAACCTTCAACTTACTTGGTCTAAATCGCAAACTTGAAGACCCAGGAAAATAGCAGACATTTAACTGACCATGTATTAACATCCCATAATTCCATCACAAAATGCATGTCCTCACAACCTCCACTTACTCCAGCTCTCCTATCCAACCTCAACCTCATCCCATCTAACCATCTGCTCACTTTCTATTTATTTCAAAAGCCATTTTATTTCAAAGGCATTTTTGGTCCCAACTCAGATTTTCTCTTCTGGGAATCTTTGGGCCACTGCCCCACTGGTCAGCTTCAGGTGGGTTCACCTCGGAGTCCTCATGAATGGCTATGTCCTGCCCGACTCCAGGAGTCACCATACACATAGACCAGGGGTCAGCAATCTACAGGCCAGGGGCCACATCCCACCTGCTTTTGCACTGCCTACTTTTGTAAATAACATTTTATTGGAACGCAGCCACATCCACTCGCTGATGTATTATTTATGACTCCTCTAGCGGTACAGTCACAGGGCTCAGTAGCTGTGATCGAGACCATATGGCCCTCCGAGTGGCGTATATTTATTATCTGACCCTTTATAGAAAAATGCGCCAGCCCCTGAGACAGGCCACAGTGGCACTAACAGCCACTAGAGGGTGCAGCTGTTTATGGAATTGGCCATTAGAATAAAGTATCTACAGGTAATTAATTAATAGCTTCCGCCACCACCAGCCAAAATAACTTCCAAGAATGTGATCACATTAAAGCAACACAGATTTATTGACCTCGTGTCTGTTTGGAGACACAGGTTGGCACCGACCCAAAAGTCAAAATATTTAGCTGTTGTGTGTTTCATAACGATTTTAAGGCCATGACTCAAAAAAAAAAAATGATCCGCAGGATGGAACTTTAATTGTACACAGGGCTTTACTTCTAGATGCTTATGCCTTCCTGTGTATACATGTGAGAGAGCATGCACACACATCTTCCTTCGCTGCCGGTCCCTTGTGCGTGGTACCATCGGCAAATGGAGAGCAGCTCCCTGTAATCACGTAGGCATGCGGAACCAACACTATACATGCTCTCAAGCTTCAGCTGAGAAAATGAAAATATTTTTTTTTCTTCTTGCTGCTACACAGATATTACACAACACTGCCGTTAAACCTCCCAAATCTGGCCCTTCCCGATCGGTGTGTTTCTCTTCTTTCTTTTCCACTTCAGTGTTTTTAGTCAAACACTAAATTTGCATTCAGACTCAAGGCTCTGCTCTTCCTTTTGCATTTTGAAAATTCTTTGCCAAGCTGACTGTGTTCCTATCTCTTGCCCTCATGGGTGTGCCGATGAGAGGAAGGTTCGAGACTGGTGGACCATCCCTTGCACTCCCAGCCGGGAGGCCATACGGATGTGGGTTTTTTCTGTAAACGCTGGATCCTGATGAGTCAGCGTCAGTCTGAAACCCAGCTGCCCCACTTTCACCATCTTACGTGTCTTCTCTCTATCAGACACTCTCCCAAAGTGGTCAAGGCCGCGTCTCAGGTCCTAAACAGCATGTGGCAGTACCGAGATCTGAGGAGTCTCTACAAAAAGGTAAGATTTGCTTTACCTTCTTGGTCCCTGGTTCACACAGACCCTGAGCCCAAAGACAAACTATCTGGTCACAACCACGTACATTATAGACATGGAAAGTGCTTGTCCAACAGTCCGAGTGACGGAAACACAACTAAAAGGCAGGACAGTCAATGAGGAAGCAGGAGAGAAGGGTCAGCAAGTGTCCCCGAATATACACTAAGATCCAAGAACCTTCTGGATTAGACAGACCCATATGCATAGGGTCTTACCCTAGATTGTCTCACGGAAATGAAAGTAACTGTTTTCCCGAGCTTCCATATTGTACAATAGACTAAAAATTAAAGAACTGAACGATTTTGCAAAAAAAAAAAAAAAAAAAAAAAGAAAGAAAAAACAGGCATCAACAATAATGGTGGAGAGAAGACAGAAAAAAAAAATGTAAAAAGCAATTCAGGAAGCCAAGAAGTGTCACAGCCCAAGAGCAACGAGGAGAAGACCCTACAGCCTGCCCTGTGTGCCTCACCCAACCGTCCCTGAGTTACCACCCATCAGGAAAGGCCTGATGTTCCTAATGACGGGTGCACATCAGGAGGCAGAGGCTAGGCATTTGTCCCGCACACTCTCAGGAGGCAGGAGGGAGTTTGTATCATACATGTCGCAAGGGTGTTCATCCCCAAAATGGTTTCAAGTGTAAAATCATAAGGGAAAAATGTCACATCTAGAAATTTTGCTCTGTATGTCATTTCCAAGTGATGGTAAATAAAGGGTGTGTAACTTTTCCTTTTAGGGTTAGAAGGGGAGAATGTTTTAACAATGTGTCTCAGAAGTTGTTTCTGTTGTTCTTGGACCAGCAAATGTGGATAGCTTAAAGGATTGATGATCCCGTGATAGATTTGAGTGGATGGACAGGGGAAGAGACCATCGTTAATCCGCAGGGAGAATAGTGTAGGCATGGATCTCCGTAGGGATTCAGAAAGCTTAAACAGGACTGGGGTGGGGGGCATGGGCTTCCTCAACAACTGCTGAGAGTACCTCCTTACACCCTCTGGCCACCGGCATGAGAAGGAGGAGGAGCCAACGTCACTGCTGCCTTCATCCCCTAGCCTGCCATTCTTGGGTTGGGAATGTGGGGCCGCGGCAAGAGGTCACATCACAGAGAGCAAGACCCATCTTGCCAGAGGGAAATTTTTCTAAGCCAGTGGGAAAAGAGTAAATATTTAATAACTGGTTCTGCTAAGTTGGAGCCTGTGTGTAGACTTACCCCAAGGTCTGTCTATCTCCCTTATGCTCTCATTACTTTGCACTTCGAGTTTACAAAGTTTAGCCTATATATTTCTCTTTCAAGATTTTCCTATTTGCTAAGAGCAAGTGTGTTTAAGTTGAAACCGAGATGGCAAAACGCAGTGTTAGGGGAGTGTTGTAGATTAATTATATTCTTTTCTAAATATTTGGCACGTCAGCGTAAGCCCTTCTCTCAAATGTTTGGGGTTACGTTTTGTTTTGCTTGAAATTCACATCCCAGAATCCCTACTTCGTTCCTTCCTGGACTCCTCCAGAAGCCAAATGAATTCTCTCCCAGGGCAGGATCCTTCAGCTGAACAGGCAGCTTGGCATGAAGAACACGCTATCAATTAGAAGGGAGCTGGTCGTTCTGAATCGGTGGCTCCGGAAGCTCGATGAAATATTACTGCCTCAAATAAACTCCACTTTCCCTTGGATCCTGAACATTTGTTTGCTGAAATACACCTTCCCCTACTTATGTGCATCGAAGGGGAACTGCTTTTAGAGACTCTACAAGTTATTTGTTGAATACTAGTATAAGTTTGCCATCTTAGTTTCTTTCTGTGTCGGTAGTACAGTCCAGAAAGTGTAATTGTCTTTTAATTTTCATGAAGGAGAAAAATGTGTTGACAGGAATTTAATGGAGCTAAAAATCAAGAGCTAAAGATGATTTAAAATGTGTTTCATGTGAGGACATTCAAGGAGGATGAGCTGGAGAAACGGATGCCAATGTTTTCAGTTGACCCGTGGTGATGTTTTCAGTTGACCCATGATTTAAAAAGGTGGAGAAAGAGCCGTTCTTAATAATTTCCAAATTATGCGGTTGTGAAATGAAATGAGGACCTTTATGCTCAATATCATAATAGCAGAGCTCACCGTTCACAAAAGCTTTTCTTTTTGAAAACTCCTTTGGTGAGAAGACCAGATTCATTCATGCTTGTGAATTGTTTTTAATCAGTGGGGAAATAGATTTCCTTTTTGTTCTTCCTTGACAATTTGCATATCATTGAAAAAATGTCTGATCCGTATCTTTTAATTCTCCACGCTTCAAATCTGTTTATTAAACATCTATCGTAGGCTTAAAGGAAGAAGAGTTTCAGAGAAAACATAAGACATGGGAAGTAGCTAATGTGGGTAAAAATGAAATATGGAATGGGGCACCTGGGTGGCTCAGTCGGTTGAGCGTCCCGCTTCGGCTCAGGTCATGATCTCACAGTTTGTGGGTTCGAGCCCCACATTGGGCTCTGGGCTGATGGCTCAGAGCCTGGAGCCTGCTTCGGATTCTGCGTCTCCCTCTCTCTCTGCCCCTCCCCGGCTCATGCTCTATCTCTGTCTCTCAAAAGTAAATAAACATTAAAAAAATTTTTTTAATGAAATATGGAATAATTACTAGTAACTTCAATAGTTTCAGAGATACATACTACAAATTTACTGGATGAACTAGGGCTAAGAAAAGTACAGAGCAAAATCTTGAAGAATTCATGGAGTTTGCATAAATCAGGAGGTAAGACATAGAGGCATTACGCGCAAGAGGAGAACATGAGTAGAAAGAGAGAAATGGAAATGGCATATCTATCGGACAGAATTAAAGGTCCATCTGTCACTGGCTAATTTCCTCCCAGGGCTCAGACACAGAGGCCAGGGTCTCATTTCATTAGCTCAATGACTTTATTTTACATAGAGAGACACATTTAATACATCAGAATATTCTTCTGGCTGGGTGTGTTATTGACCAATACAAAATTATGTTTGGTCCCTGACACATTGTGAGCCAAAACATATTTGTATTATCTGAACCTTCAACTTCAGTGAGGCCTGGACTTTTTTTGCCTAAAGGAAAATCAACAATTGTAGAAGGATTTTATCACATGCCTCATACACCGTCTTTTTTCTTTCTTTTTTTTTTTTTAACCAGTCCTTAAGTTTGGATAACCACAAACAGAACTTTAAAACTTCTTTATCCGCTGTATCATCACAGAGGCTGTTTGGTATTGGAAAAGAAGATGAACCCTTGGTATAGGCATGAAGGACAAACTGGAGGTCAATGATTCTGGACTTCTTCAAACCTCGGTACTTTAGGAAATTGAGGTCACTGACATAATGGGGTGCTTATGTTTGACCCTGGTAAGGACCATCGGGACAGCTGGTTTTAGAAGAAAGGAGACAAAATTGGGGTGGTGGGGAGACATAGAGTTATACGATTACAGAAATCATTGTTTACAGACCCTTATATAATGCCTTAATGGTCTGTACGGCATCTCCCAGACCTAGTTATACCGGTTGGGATGCAGGCTATGCTGTTCTAACAGAAAGACTTAAAAGGCAGGTGGCCCAGGGCCAGCAGGTGATTCCAGGAGCCATCTTGTCGCTGTACTTTGCCTTGTTGTCCTTGCCTTTGTGGGCAAAGTTCCCTAGCTCGGCCGTCTCTCATTCCAGCACACAGGAAGAGAGAGAGGGGAAGTGAGGACCAGTGAGGTCCTTGTAAGCAAGGATACAAAAAGTGCTGAACTCCTGCTCACATCCCCGCACCAAGAACTCAGTCGCATGGCCGCACCCAGCTACGAGGCAGGATGGGAAAAGCCAGCAGCCGTGATCCTCGCTAAACTTTACGGCGGGAGGAAGGTGGTTATTTTACTAGAAGAAGAAAGGCAGTAAAAGCTCCAGTAGTCATTTCCCTGTGTTCAAATACATTTAATATCAATTGCATTCACTGTCTAATGAGGCATATTATTCCATTTTAGGGTAGCTGTGGTTATTCAGAACTTCTTACTTGCATTAAGTAAGAATCTCTTGATCAGCAACTTCTGCCCTCCAGTGCCATTCTGAAAAGTCTAATTTTTCTTCTCTACGATAGCCTTCCTGTTTTTGAAGCTAGTCATTCCATCTCCACGAGATCATGCCTTCCCAGGCCAGACATGCTCAGTTCTAATATATCAGCATTTCCATGACCTTCGCACGACTCTCTCTTTTTCCTACATGCGTGCAAGTTTGTCAGGATCCTTTCTGTACGGGGGCACCCCCAAATGAGAATATTCCTCCAAATTTCGTTAAAACGGAAGAAAGAGAGTGAGACTGGGCTTCCCTGGTGCTGGCACTCACCTGCCCATAAGGTTCAAGAGCAAGTGAGTGCCGGGGAGGCTCATCCTTCCACCTGGTGAAGTACAAAGAGCACAAGGCTTAGAATCACATGGCCAGAGATCCAAGGAGCGGCTTGCCCCTCACTAGCAGCGTGACATGGCAAGTGCCTTGAGACCTCCCTGCCTATTAGGTAGGAATTGACTTTGGGCAGCCCTGTGGTGCCTTCCTGCAGACGGACAGCGCACAGACCTTCAGTTCACCAGGTCTCACTGTCAGTGCACACAGGTGTGCTGGTGTGGTCTTATAGCCTTTATCTGAAACTGGTCACCAGCCATTACTAATGCGGAGTCTCCAGAGAAGTGAATAAAATTCACTTAAAATGAATCTGTGGGCTTAGGTCTTAAAATGGTCTGTGGCAATTCTACCTGGTGGAATGCTCTCTCTAGGCATCCGGACATGTCCTCAGGGCCCTACAGGTTTGGGAGGCCTGGGCCTCCTTGATACTTGCCTTCTGCTTTGTGTTCCAGTCTGGCGTCAAAAGACCCATCACATCCTTTGATGGAGACATCGGGCATCTCTCTGTCAGTCCCACCCCGCCCCTTGGTTTTCTCAACCGTGCGGTAAACACAGATACACATGCCTGGTAGGATCGCTGATTGTGCCCAATGGGACAGTAATCATCAAAGAGCTTTGTAAACTGGAAAGTCATATGCCCATGGGAGTTCTAAAATTGTTCATTGTTCATGCCATTTGGCTGACAAATGCTCTCTGCCATTCTGTTCACAGGCAGCTGGATGTTTGGATCCAAGGGTTTCATTTGGCCATCACCATCATCATCATGATCATTATTGGCTTCTACATTTTCATAACTCTCTTCCTCCTTGGTTTCCCTACCCTCTCTCCTCCTGGCCCCTAGATGCCTCTCTGGTGCCCCAGCTTGCACTCTAAGGGTATAAGTAAACCAGGTTACACAGGGCTTTACGAGGAGGCCATTAATGACAATGTAAGTTGCCATGGTTTTAGAAGGGAAGTGAAGGCTGTTATTTTATTTAGTGCCAACCCGTGTGTGCGCAGGTCACATGTACTGAAGACTAACATTACATAGAGGATGGTGGAATCTAGGACGGCAAAAAGAAGACATGAGTTCAAGCCCTGACTTAGTAAATAGCATGCCACATTTCCCTGATAAGGGGCCCTGCTGTGATCCTGTGTGTTTTTCAGTCTGAAAATGATGTCGTAAAACAGCATCACTCACAGAAATATTCTTCTGGTGACTCCTATGACATCACTGTCCCCTAAGTCACCTCAAGTTGTCTGATTGCTGCTTCTTCATCATTCTTGGGCTCATCTTCTTGTTCATGCTTGAATGTGATGTCCCCCGGGTGTGTGTCTAGATCTTTCTTTCTTTTTTTTTTAATTTATTTGAAACAAATTTTTTCAGTGTTTATTTATTTTTGAGAGACAGAGAGAGACAGAGCATGAGCAGGGGAGGGGCAGAGAGAGAGAGAGGGAGACACAGAATCCGAAGCAAGCTCCAGGCTCTAAGCCATCAGCACAGAGCCTGACGCGGGCCTTGAACTCATGAACAGCGAGATCATGGCCTGAGCCGAAGTCGGACACTTAACCGCTGAGCCCCCCAGGCACCCCTGTGTCTAGATCTTTCTTATCTCATGCACAGCCTCTTCCTGGTCTCTGGACTCTTTCCTGGGCTTCAGTTACCGCCCACATGTAGGGCTCTTCCGAGTCTGTCTGTCTGTACATCTGGCCACCTGCCAGATAACCTACTCAGATGCCTCAAACAAAACTGGATCTCAAACTGACCTACCCTCCTGGGTTTGACTCCTCGTCCTACATCCTCCCTCACCTAAGCCCATACCCAGGAACCATCACTGGCTCTCTCCTCTCCTTCACGTGTCTGCATCCATCCCACCAGAAAGCCCCACGCTTCTGCTTCCGTCTGCTTCTTCCTATGGTCATGACCGTGAGACAGCTGGCTTCTTTCTTCTGGATGATTGCCACAGACCTGTAACTGGGTTCTCCACCCTCAGGCTGCCTCTTCTCCAGGCCATTCTCCAAAGGGCAAGCAGGGCAGACTTTCTAGAAAGCAACTTTGACTAAGTGACTCTTGGGAGCCATACCTTCCAGTGGCTCCCATTGCCTCAGGATGGAGTCCAAACATCTTAGTTCAGGCGTCGAGACCTTTTAGGAGCAGCCTCAGCCTAGCTCCCCAGCTCACCCCTGGCCTTCTGCCTACATGTAGCCACCAGCTATACTGAACTCCTGTGTCCCCAGGTCATTTTCCCTCCTTCTCTCCCCACCCTCCAAAGCCCTTCCACAGTCCATGCCCCACCACCCCACTTGCCCACCTAATCTTCTTCATTTGTCCTACATTTTCTATATCACCTACCCTAAAAATGATCCTTCTGACCTCCTCCAGGGCTGAATTAAGGCCATTCCTTATAATTTCAAATAACTGGAAGGTATTTCCATTTGAATGAATAAAAATTTTTTAATTCAAACTTCTAAGCATTATGAATAGTTTGAGCTTACAGCTAAAAAGGTTGCAGCAGAAGGTGCCATAATATTTAATATCTAAAAAGAATTTTTTGTACTTTTAAAAAAAATGTTTATTTTGAGAGAGAGAAAGAGAGAGAGAAAGCACGAGTGGGGAAGGGGAGAGGGAGAGGGAGGAGGAGAATCCCAAGCAGGCTCCACACTGTCAGTGCAGAGCCCAGCACAGGGCTCAGTCCCACAAACCATGAGATCATGACCTGAGCTGAAACCAAGAGTTGGATGTTTAACCAACTGAGCCACCCAGGTGCCCCAGATTTATTTGTACTTTTATAGAAAACAATTTTCTTGCTGGGTTCAAATATTAATTGCGGGAGGATTTGCATTGTGAACTTATATCACAAGTCATTTCTTAATAGAAATGGCAATGAAACTTGCCTCTGACTCTAGTACAATTAAAATATCAACCCCTGGGGCGCCTGGGTGGCTCAGTTGATTAAGCGTCCGACTTCGGCTCAGGTCATGATCTCACGGTTCATGGGTTCAAGCCCCGCATAAGACTCTGTGCTGACAGCTCAGAGCCTGGAGCTTGCTTCAGATTCCGTGTCTCCTTCTCTCTCTCTCTCTCTGCCCCTCCTCGGCTCGTGCTCTCTCTCTTTCTCTCTCTCTCTCTCTCTCTCTCTCTCTCTCAAAAATAAATAAACATTAAAAAAAAATACCAAGGGGCGCCTGGGTGGCGCAGTCGGTTAAGCGTCCGACTTCAGCCAGGTCACGATCTCGCGGTTCGTGAGTTCGAGCCCCGCGTCAGGCTCTGGGCTGATGGCTCAGAGCCTGGAGCCTGTTTCCGATTCTGTGTCTCCCTCTCTCTCTGCCCCTCCCCCGTTCATGCTCTGTCTCTCTCTGTCCCAAAAATAAATAAACATTGAAAAAAAAAATACCAACTCCTAAAGAGCAAAATCCTGAATTACATGCAAAATGAGCAAACACTGCCCGAAAGAGGCTGCACTACTATGTGCTAGAAAATCGGAAGGAAGAAAATGAATAAATCCAGTCTATCCCTCGGGCAAAAATAAAGCAGATGGCTCCACTTTTTTTAAACTTGAGGTTCTTAGTTTACTTGAACTACTTTGATTACTCTGTTCTCCAAACTTCTAGATTTCCCCTCTTGGCTGCCAGTGTCTGAAGGCTTTGTATGCAACCCTCGGCTTAATGACATGGAAAATTGGCATTTATCTCCTTCCTAGCCAGTACAGATCATTGTTTTATTGGTCTTCATGAGGCGTTAGGTCCAAGACCAATGTGCTGGATCTTCCTGAATACAAATTCAGTAACAGGATGGGGTTTTAAAATGTCCGTGACCTGTTTTGCCTTAAAGTGTTCTGTACCCAGCAGTCACTGAAAATGTAGGCTTGCTTATCGCTGGGACTCAGATGTGGACCAGATTTAGCACATTGTTTTTAGGCTTTGGATCCAAATCTTTCTTCCATCACAGTTAAACGGTTCTACGTTAGTATTCAGTCAGTAAAGGTGCAAACGAGGTCATCACGCTCGCGCTCACGTTAGGGCAAAATGACCTCTTAATAAGGGATTCCAAGGAGTGAGCCTGAAGGTTTCACTGGCTGGTGTTGTTCCCCCCCTTCTTTGCGGTTGGCCCCTCGGTCAGGTTGCCGGCCAGGAGGTTCCCTGCCACCTGCCACGGCATCTGTCTTGCGCGGGACTCATCCTAGATCTCCAGCTCAGCACCGCGGCTCTTTGTTATTTCTGTCTCTCTGTACCTCCAGGCCACGTGCTGGTCTCTGGGTCTCAGTGGCACTCAGCTGGTAAGGCCACTGTGCCCCACAAAGACGACCCCAGAGGGTTCCAAGAAAAGCTTCACTGGCAACCTGCAGTCACCCCAGGCCATCGTGTGATGCCAGGGGGACCCTCCTCGGGTGATCACTCAATGAGAAATCATGGCCCTCCAGGCACAGTGGGCCCGCTCCGTCTTCTGAGGCACAGATATATCCTGAGATGGAGCAGACGTTGCAGGAAGGCTCAAGGGCACCACAGCGAAAATGCCTCTGAGTATCAGGTGCAGAAAGAAAAGGATCAGGAATGAGGGAAATGTACCTCTGTTCTTGCATTGCTTTGTTTCTGCCTGGACTTCCTGCTTAGAAAACACGCTGGGCTCTTAAAACAGACTGTGGAAAGGGAGAGAACAGTCCCTATTGTCAAGGAGGGGGTCACAGTGTTTAGCTTATGATACTGAACCTTATTAGTTTGCTCTAAGAAATTCAAAGGGCTCCAGAGAGAACAGCATCCACTCAACCTGTCCATGAGTGAATTAAAATCCCTGGTCCATAAATGCAGGAGTCAAATCAAAGCCAGATCAGATGTCAGAATCGCCCTCGTGTTGACAATCATCTGGGCTAGACACCAGACTGATTCTTTCCACTAATATTCACCACCCAGTGTTCTCGCAGCTGTACTCCTATCGTGGCCCCCACCCAGAAACATCAGTTATCTTTCACAATGAGCTGGTGTCTCCCGGAATGCCAAATTGTTTGTGCTGGAAACCGAGTAAAGTCGTGTTTCTCTGGATAGAGATATTGTATTCGTTCTTGCCGTCGGGATGAGAGAAGCAGAACATAAAACGAATCTTTAAATGTCCTTCCTTTTATTGTCGGGAAGATAGACTCTCAGGTTGTGCGCACCATTCAGCCAGTGACTGATGAGCTTAGGGAGGATTGGAGTCATGCCCTTCACGGCCCGTCTCACACAGGGCTCCCTTTTCTTACTGCTGCCGTGTTCATTTCATTGGCTCTTCCCATCACTGCACTCGCAAAACAAGAAATCAATAAGTAATTATAGATGGGTGAGGGATGCCTGCAGATTTCCTCCAATGTCCAGACCATACAGGATGAGAGAGTGGACACAGCCCTTGTGTGGCTTTTCACTGCTTTGGGGAGGCCACAATGCACAGACGAGCCCATGGTCCCTCTGCCACAAACGGGAGTCATGGACTCGTCATCCTCACCTGCTAGACATTGAAAAAATCAGTACTGGAGGGGCGCGTGGGTGGCTCAGTCGGTTAAGTGTCCAACTTCGGCCAGGTCTTGAACTCACGTCCCACGTCAGGCTCTGCGCTGACAGCTCGGAGCCCGGAGCCCGCTTCGGATTCTGTGTCTCCCTCTCTCTCTGCCCCTCCCCCACTCACACTCTATCTCTCTCTCTCTCTCAAAATAAATAAACATGAAAAAAAATTTAAAAATCAGTACTGGATCCCAGTGAGAACTGGAAAGCGGTTTTGAAATATTGTCAAGAAAAAAAACACAACGGTGTCAAAATTTCAAAATTTTGATCTTTAAGCTTTACGGTAAGAAGGGCTTTCACATGTTGCCATTTTGAAAATTAGATTTTTGCTTTGCGAGTATCTAAGATGTTGATGGAAAAGCAGTAAATCCTCTATAGACATAAATTAAGCTACTGAGTGTAGAGCTGTCATTTTATCAAGGAATTTATTAATCTTTCTAATGTGCCGGAAAATTCTTCAAGAGATGACTGGAAGGACATAAGGACTTCGGCCAGTTTCTGGAACAACCCAAGCCCAGTATCCTCAAGACTTATAATCGCAACTCCTCAGGTTCTTTCTTTTCTAAATCACTTGATGTCAAGTTGGGGTAAGAAACAAACAGGCGGAGGTTAAACTCAGCTATGATACTGTCTCCTCCATAAATCCGGGCGTTTGCTTGTTGACGTTTAGATCGACAAATAAGGTCTCTCTTCATGAGGTCCCCTGACCTCTCTGAGACACTTCTCAGACACTCATCATATGATATCTGTCCAAAAACAAAGGCACAAATGGGAAGAGAAGCAAAAATCAATTGTGCAAAAGTGGAAATCGATGCACATGGCAGTTGCTAAACAAGAAGTGACTAAGTTATAGCTATTGCTGGGATGGATGTCCACGTCGGGAAATCCTGCAGAGCGGCGCCCAAACTGAACGTTTCCTCTGTGCCTCCATCTTCCACGAGGCTTTACCCATAACGTTTTAAATCAAAACCCACAAAAATACCCCAGAGACCAAAGGCAGGGAAAAAGGATTGAATCAGGAACAAGAAAATTCCCTAAGCTTAATGTGAGTCTACAACCATTCTTGTTTCTTACTTTAAGCAATTAGCTGAACCTTATCTGCTGTTTTTTAGTGGATGACAGCAGTTGGGATGATGTTATTTATGTCTATGAGAGCCTTAATTGCTTGAGCAGAAAGTGTGATCAGTTTCTTCCCCGTTCCTATCTCTCCCTCACCTAAGCTGTTCCTTCCCCTGTCCCGACCCCATCCACCCACCAGGCTCTGGAAGGGAAGGAAGAAGAGAGGCGAGCATAGCCCAGCCTGGCCAGTGAGGTTTTAGCCTGTCGTTGGTCCTTCTCTCGTGGGAGCAGTGATGTGGTTTGCTCAGAAGAACCACCTTGCAACTGAGAAGCCCTGGCCTGGGCCTAGCCTCCCCCAGCTAACTCTTCTGATTTCTCCATCAGCCTCAGGATTCCACTGCTCTACTGCACATAAGTCAGGGTGGGTGCAGGTTTTCTGCCTCTGTAGCATAGGTAGTTTGGGAAGTCTGGATTCAGAAGAAGCGTAGGCTTTGTGAATATACATTTCTGGACAGGTCTTGGAAGGGGCTCAGGCAGTGGATAGGCCTGGGATCTAAGCTGTTGGAGCTCCACGATCAGTCCATCTCTGCCGCTGAGTCTGTGTATCTGCTGAAGACACCAGTCCCTGCAAACCTCGCCCTCCAGAGAGTCCACGGTCATGCTGAATGGGTAGTTTGCTCCCCAGGCTTCAGAAGAGAGAAAGTGGGGAATGCCCAGCCCATCAGCCATCTCCAAGGAAGCTCTCCTCACTTGCAAGCTCTGTGCCCTCTAGTGAATTCTCAGCCTGATCTTGTAGATTCTGGACCTGAGACATGCTAACCCTGAAGACCGTATTTTGTCTTTTGTCTCGCATAAGAGTGTAACAGTCCTGGTCTGACACCACACCTCCCAGACCAGGGCTTCTGGTTCCTTCTATCAGTATTCACCGTCTCTGTTCATTCTCCACCATTGGCTAGCACTGTGTCCACATTCCAAGCAGCTGGAGAGGAAGAGAGAAGAGGAGGGCATAGCTTCCGTATTCCCAGGTCTTAGTCACATGGCCATACCTCCCTGCAGGGGAACTGAGAACGAGGCTAACCAAAAAACAGAGTTTTTATTGCAAAGTGGGAAAATGAAAGAGAAGGCTACTGAGATGCTTACCCCCACCACATTCACATGAGGTGGGCTAACACCAATGGCCTTTTGGTATTGGTAGCCAGTATTTACAAAAACCACATTCTTCAGAAGATCCCCCAGTGTTTTCATTAAGTTGAAAATCCTCCTACAATAATTTCCAGTTGGCTTCAATTATGAAGACTGTCTCGTGTCCATGAATCCTTGGTCCATGCAGAGAGACCAGTTCAGTGGGGGATGAGGAAGGACAGTAACGTTTCAGACACTTCCTGTCACTTGAGCAGTGCAAGGTATATTGGCTGCACCCCAGGGAAGAAGTGCGGAGGTCGTGGGGTGTGGATACACCTTAGACATTTCCTGTTGTTGCTCCTTGTTCTGTTGTAGCACGGTGCCCCTGACAGGCTGTCAGCAGCCCCCTGTGATGAAGCTGAAATAGGGAACATCAAAAATATAAAATACACATCAATTGCTTTTTTCTCGGCACCAGTCTGTACTGTAACACCCCCATCATCTCTCCCTTCTTGTTTAACGACATGTGATTCTCTTGGAGCCATCGTCATAATCCTATTAGCAAATGGCCATCCCTAGTTACTTCATTCATTCATCCAACACATGTTTATTGAGTTCCTACTCTAGCCCAAGCTCTGTTGTACGTAGTGGAAATACAGAAGTAAATATCTACCTATTGGATTAACTTTTCCAAATACACCATGGCACTTCAGCCGTGATTTCTTGCTTGCTTTATTTTATGCTTCTCTTTCTTGAGTCCTATTCCAAAATATGTTTTACTTACTTAATATCCATGCTTCCTATTACATCTTCTTTGAGTGAGAACCTTACTCTGTTGATTTTCCTCCTGTGTCTTCCGCCTCTCCCAATCATCATTCCTCCTCTGTGGGGACACATTCTGTCTGTACTTCTGTCTTAAAAACAAGAAATGTCCTCTCCTGCCCATCCTCCTCCATCTTTTGCCTTATCACTTCCTGTCCTCACATTTCCCACCCTCACAGTCACGTTTCTAGAAGGTTTGGAGTTCATGTATCGTGCCTGCTTTCTCACTTTCTGTGTTAGGCTCTCACCCCCAAAATCTGACATGATGTCTGTCCTCATGCCTCTCTTGAAATTGCTCCTGATCACAGTGTTCAACCAGTTCCACTGTCCGTGTTCATCAGGGAAGGCTTCCAGCTGAGCCAAGCAAACCTAAACGTCCAATGATACAACTTGGTAGAAGTTTATTTTCCTGTTCTTGCAACCATTCTGGACAGGTGTTCACGTGGGCAGATCAGCTCTTCTCTTTGTGGACGTTCAGGAGCCCGGAGCCCAGAGTCCTACCGTGTGTAAGGCTGTAAGACCTGCCACCATACTAGCAATGGCACATCCCTATCCCTCCGCCCTCAATGGGCTAGATCCCCATCACACAGCCATAGGAAGCTGCAAGGCAAGCTGGAACATGGGGGTTCGGTGTGTGTCCAGGAACAAAAGGAAATGGATTTGGATGAGCGATTAGTAGTCCTGACCATCTCCTCCTCCTTTGCATGATCTCCTCTGGGCTTCTCTGCCCCCACTCCTTCCTGCCTGGTTTTTCTCTGACCTCCCAAGGCACTCCCACTCAGTCTTTTGTGCGGGCCCCTGGTCTTCCCTGAGGCATCTTTGCTTTTCTCCCTATTCCTTCCATTATAGATGAGCTCATCTGCTCCCTTGTGTTAAAAATACATTTGAATGCCAATGGCATCTACATTTATTTCTCTACATGGTCTTCACTCCTAAACTCAAGCCTATATACACAATGACCATGTGACATCTCGACTTCAGTAGATCACAGGCTCTAAAAGTCCACACATCCAACAAGCCACTCTCCATATCTCCCCCAAATCTCTTCTTCCATTGTCGCCCATCTCAGTAAAGAGCACCCACTTGGTGGTTCTTTTCAGAAGTCTGGGAGTTATCTCAGGGTACCTCTTTCTTCCTTATCTCCACTGTACTTTCCACCAAGCCCTACAGGGTCTATTTTCTAAATGTCTCTCAAGTCCAGCTACCTCTCCCATCGTTACCTCCATCACCATCATGGTGGACTGCTAGTCCTGGTCCAGTTGCTGCCTGATTGGTTTTGTGGGATCTACTTTACCATCTTCAGCCTGTTGTCCATTAAGCATTCAGAATACACTTTTATAAATCCAGTTCTAGCCTTGTCAGTGTCCTGATTTAAAACTCATCAGTAGCTTCCAGTATCTCTCAAGAGAAAGCCTTACTCGTCTCTCCAAGCTCACCTCCCTCTACCTCTTCTCAGTCACTTGCAGCTACTCTGGCCTCCTAGTTCCTGTCTGTGCTCTTCCTTACAAGCACAAAGCTGTGCCCACCTCAGGGCTTTTGCACTGCATGGGCATAGGTTCATTCCTCAGCAAAACATGCCTTTTCTCTTCTCCCACCAAGCCTATCTATTTCCATCTCATTTTAATGGTCACTTCCTCAAGGAAATCTCCCTGACTCTCTCCAACCCTCCAAGGCTAGTAAAGAACCCTTATAATTACTTGTACTTTTTCTTCATGGCTCTTACCAGAAAAGTAATGTGATGTGATCATATCTTAAATGTCCATCTTCCCTCTATCTCCCCCTCAGGAGCCATTGCTACCTCCCTCTGTTCTAGCCCCTGTGCCCAGAACAGTGCCAGGCACTTATTAATGTTTATTAAATAAACCCAGCAATGTCCCCACTCTAGAGCTGAAGCTTAGCAGAGGACGCGTTCAGTGACCCTGCTTCCATGTCCACGGTCTGCAGCACGTTTCAGTAAGGGGGGGATGGGAAGACATCAAGGTTGGGACCCGGACTGAGATTTGAACTTGCTGATCACTGATGAGTACAGATGTAAAAGACTTGACTTTTCAGATGTCAGAATGGGGTGCACTAGAAATGAGACATTTGAATTTGTCAAACACTGGACTTTCTTCAGTTCACCCCGAATTTAATTTTGCAGCACGAACTGGAACGCAGAGGGCATTGTTAAAGACCATCCACCTCAGGTCTTTGTTTTAAGGCTTCAGAAGGGACACCAGGGAAACAAAAGAACTTAACTGGTCTTATTTCAATTTTCTGAGCGTTTTTCCTGCATTCTTGGTACCAGTTAACTACTGGTCGTTAACAATGGAACGCTTTCTTTGACCAACTTCTATAAATTTCTTTCCAGCCTGTTGAGTCTTCTCAGTCATCTTGATTCTTCAATTAGACCCATGGCAGTAAATTGAATTCCTGAAATAGATTTAGTTGGTATTTGCTTTGAAAAAAAGATGGTACGGGTTTCCCCCACTATCCAAAAGTAGAGTGCTCCTGTAAACCCTTTTGTAAACTGAAATCGTGTAAAGTGAAGCAGCAATTTCCATTTCATAAAAGCAGAAATCCTCTGTGGATTTCTTCCATTTAGTGAAAACAGGTTCTAAGGTAAGTCCTTCATAAGGGAAAAAATGGCGTCAAGTGAACTTTTGGATAGAGGGGGAAGTCTGTACTATAGAAGAAGCTTCTCCGTGTTTACTGTACCTTTAAGTAGCCAAATCAATTTAATTAAATTCCATTAGAAGCACCAGAGCTGAAACAAACTAATGAAAACAACTGGTATGTCAGGTGGTATTTATTTCTGTATTAAACTGCAAATACTCCCTTTTGGCCCCTAAGATTTAGTTTAAATATTTAACTCTACTAGGTTTTGTTGTCGAATTGTTGATGGAATTAGTTTTAATGAATCTTTAACAAACACTTTACCTTAAAAAGAGATGGGAGCTTGTTTTATTACAGCAAAGGGAGGCTGAGATTTCATTGACATGCAGACTCCGGCCTGGGCTTCAATCACGCCCCGCCGCGAATACCCTACTTCCCTTTTTTTCTACAAAATACCTTTCATTGAAATAAGAAGGACGTTTGCATAACTACCACTAATTTGGAACCTCTTCTCTCTCTGCTTCATGTGATTACATTAATGGGTTTATTCCACTTAAAAATGACTGGAAAACTGGCACAATGTTGAGCAATCAAGTTTTTCCTCAGTGAGCCATAATATCTTAGCTGGTTGCCTTTTCAAAGGATGTCAACAATTCATGTTTTGACTTTCATCTGAAAAATAGGTTCCTGATGAAGAAGTCCTGTTAGTGCGTGCAAGAAACAAGCTGTAAGCGTTCCAGTTTGAATGAGCGACTGCGCTTGGGTTGCTAAAAGCCCAAAGGGTTTCTACCACACTTCCTTTCTATCTCAGGTCACTCAAAGCAAATTAGAATTGACAAGCTTTATGGACTGAGAGCCTTCAAGGACAGCTAACGCAAAAAACTTGTATCTGTTACTTCAGAATCAAATAGTCTGTGTGTGCCTACTGAGAAATCCTTGTTTAGAGGCCAAGAAAATCTCATCAGATTAAGGACGTTCCAGAGCTGTTTTCAAAAGGGAGGAAAAACGCCAATGACCGTAGATGGGCTAACAGTGTCCTAGTATGTATCTTGGGTTCCCACTGCCATCTATCTCAGTGGAAATAATAACTGTTCTCCATTTTCAGGTTAATTGTTGATTGGAGCTTTTGTCCAAGTCAGAGATGTCACTTAGCATTAGAAAAGATTTATTAAATCTAAATTCTAAGTATAGAAGAGAAGACTTCCAAAAATCACCTTGAAAATGGAGCTGTCAATGGGAACATCGCCATTTAACTTACCATTCGATGGGTGTTCACTCACTCCATCATCCTCCACCTGTTGCTGTCTAGTTTCCAAAGGGTTCCTTCTTCCAGAGGTCAGAGACCTCTAGGGAATTCAGGTGAAATTCCATTTCCTTTAATCGCATCTCCTGAACTATGTAACTGAAGATTTGGTATCTAACCACTGTTACTCTCTCTTTTTTTTTTAATTTTTTGGAAAGTTTATTCATTTCTGACAGGCAGAGTGTGAGCAGGGGAGGGGCAGGGAGAGAGAGAGGGGGGGGGAAACACAGAACCCAAAACAGGCTCCAGGCTCTGAGCTGTCAGTGCAGAGCCAGACACAGGGCTCGAACTCACGAACCATGAGATCATGACCTGAGCCGAAGTCGGATGCTTAACCAACTGGGCCACCCAGGCGCCCCAGCCCTTTTTCTCTCTCTATTCACCAGATCCTCTCAACAGCCCCTGAGATATTTACCCTTCCACCATCTGTTTAAACTCTGTAGTATATACATGGGGTAACCTCTCTCCCTCATCCTTTTCCTCCCCCTCCATCTAACAGTGTCTTTCTGTCCTTCTGCATCACTTCTCTGATTCAGCATGGAGGCCAGGGGGTTGGGGGCTCAGCTGGGTGACAGGATGTTTCCTAGAAGTTGGGGGGTCGGGGGATAAATCTTCAGACACTCCCCCATGGTTCAGCTTCACTCCATCTTACCAAACTGCTCTCCACACCTCCTGTCGGAGTGCCCTGCATCCCACTTTCTGGGGCAGTGACGCTGGGCACCAGTGTTCCCCGCCCAGGAATGTCCCCACAGGAGACCCATTCAAAAACCATCCCTTCAGTCTGGGGAAGCACAGTCCGGGAATAGGTATGGGCTTCTGGACCCAACTTTAAAGGAAATTGGAGCAAAGCTAACAGAAAACATGACACGTCCTCCCTTCTCCCCTTCCTTCCTGGCTCTCCTGAGCATTTGTGTTTGCGGAGAGCTGAGTGTCTGTGCCGTGGACAGGTGCTGGTGTTTTCTGTGCTGCAGGAAGCAGTAGAGATGGGGGTGGGCTCAGTACGTGCTCTGAGAGCCACGAATGGAATCAGCGCCCATCTGGGGCCAGATGTGGCAGGTATAATGGTGCCTCAAATTATCTACAAGATGGTTAAAGAGGAGGCTGTTTTATATACCTCATACTGAAACAGTGGCAGCTGAGGAAGAAATGACCATCTAAAATGGAGCAGGCAAGCCGTAGGCCTTTTTTTTTTTTAAGTGCCGTTTTACCTAAATAAACTAACACAGCCTTCAGCCCAGCGGTAAGCGTGTCGTAAAAGACAGCTATACCGACGGCAGAAGATGATACTGATGAGGTTGCCCTAAGCTAGAATAAAAACATCATAAAGATCTGATGACCTTCATTTGTTACAGGACAATGGAGTATAAGAACTCTAGAAGCTGGCTATAAAGCCTGTGACATTGATTATCATTTTGTTTTACAATAATCAGTGCAGTCCTCTTAAATCACTGGGTCCAACTACTATTTCTTAAGCTTCTCTGTGTTGCAGGTACTATGCCCAGGGACCTGGGCTTCAGAAATAAGCGAGGCCCGACCCTACCTCGCAGCTGGGGAGACGGGACCGCGGCGGTCCGTAGCGGGATCGCAAAGTAGTTTGTTCATAGTGAAGCAAAAAAATCTAGAATAGCAATGCTAAAGGCCCCCCCACCAAATCTGGGAAGCATAATCCATTTAGCAATAGTGATTTAATGAACAGGTACTGCCTGCCCCCTCTTTACCTCGCACCAAAGTGTGCAGGATACGTAAGATCTGTCAGGAAGAGGTAGGGAAGGGGCTGTGCCAGGTTGTGGAACTGCCTAATCCGAGGTGCAGACGTGCGAAATTGAATCACATGGCCGGTGGGTGCTGGGTAATCGGGTGTGATTGGGGTGCCGTGTGTGTGTGTGTGGCACCTCTCGGCTCTGAGGTTGGGACCTATTTTTGTTCCTGTAGACGTCAACCTTGAGGAGGCCTTTTCTGACATTCCCCAGGGAAGTCAGACATTCAGGCCCTCCTAGGATTCAACACTTGAAAACATATTCTGAATCCCTATTAGTCACCACGGCCTGTGCACAGAAACTTCAAACCAGCAGGTCACTGTCCCTACATCACCCAGGGGGCTTTTGAAAATACCAATGCCCGGGCCCTACTCAGAACAATTTAAATGGGAATCTCAGGGCCTGAGACCCAGGCATTACTATTTTGAAACCTCCCCAAGCTGATTGAGTGTTTTTGCCCTTAGTTTATGGAAAAGAAATGGAGGCAGACATTACCAGGAATTGTGATACTCACGTAGACCAGGGGAGAAGGGCTGATTCCTGGCGACCTTCTCATTTCAGCTGTCGGGTGACAGAGAGGCCCCAGGTAAAAGCAGTTTTCAGCCTTGACAAAGAGCTCTAGCTAGCCTTTGTGCACAGACCTAACAGATTCAGGTGCTGACCTCTGCTGCACACTTTCCAGAGTAAGAAAATGGGAGCAGGTGTGTGTTACACTACCCTCATGCAGACCAATCTGGAAGCCACTTTGTCCCTTCATCTGAAATCTGTTAGTGGAAGTCTCTCCCATCAGATAGTCTTCTTGGAGGTATCTACAAGATGGTCCTAAACTTAATAGTCCTATACATTGGAGACCTCCAAGTACTTAAGGGGAAGATGCGTAAGAACTAAACGGAGTGACCACCAGAGGCACATATGGTGAAGACCAGTTTCGAGCCCATGAGGAAGAACGTTGCCCGGATTCTCACGAGCTCTGAGCCATTGAAAGTACCGATACGGGTGATAGTAGCTTTGGGGAATAATACAGTTTCATAAAGAAACAGGCTGGGAACTTTAACACAGAGACCGAAATTGGTAGGAGGACAGTAAAAGGAGAAGATAAAGAAAATCAGATTATTCCTGGCGGCAATTTAGAGTTCAATGACTTTGAACTCCTCTTTCAGGTTTCTATCTCTATCTACTTGGAACAATTGAACAACCTCTAGTTTTAAGTTTAATGTGTTAAAAATAAAAACCAATTTGAGGCACAGATATCATATCACCTTTTTGACAGCTTGGCTGGGTCTTGAGCTGAAGGGCACAACTTCTCGGTCATTCTCCTGGAGGCGAAAGACAGACGTTGAAAGAGTCCTTTATCGTCAATATTAAGGATTAACGGCCCTTTCCTATTTGCTGTGGCTGTCCTTCATTCTGTTTTTCTTCCTTGAGGTTTCTTATCGAACACCTAGAAGGCAAAGGGGTGATGCGAATGGGGACTGTGGTCGAGCACCTGGTAGACTAAAATTCAGGAAAGAGCGTCTGGTCTACAGGGAGTTAAAATTTTAAGAAGAAAAAATAGTAATCTAAGAGGCAAGTGATGTAAAAGATACGTGCCCAAGTTGTGTGTGTTTATGTAAACCACTTCAAGCCTTCCTGAATGGCCCTGGGAAGCAAATGAATAATGAATTGATTGCAAGCTGGCTAGATAACAAATACACATATGGCTATTTGGATAAAAGGAATGTCAGCTTAGCAATAACTTCCCAAAGAAAATATGTCTTCATATCCCTTCTTCTTTGGAAAGCAAAAAAAAATTTTTTTTTCAGAAAAAAAATGTTCAATTTTGCAATTTCAAAAAAAATCATATACTAAAAGATCTGGAGGGTCGTGAGATTTCTTCTCAAGGTAATTAATCATCCACAGACCTTACCGATTGATCTGTACCCTTATCTCTAGCATCTGATGCACTGTTTTCCATGACATTGGGAAGTTCCTACCATCAGAGTTAAAACTGTGGGGTCCCTTCTAGGCATGGATGCATGTAGCAATGTGAGAGTTCCATGTTTTAGTCACGGCACCTTCGCTCTGGATCAGTGAATGAGAGAAGGTGGACATGAGCTGCAACCAGATCACCCCTCCTTGCTCCTGCAGTGGCTCAGGAAACTTCTCTAATCAAGAGCCTTAACTGGGTTTCCACTCTGCCCCGTTCCCTAGGCTCCCTCCTCCGACCTCCCTTCAAAGTTTCTGTGTTCACATGCATACAAGTCGTGGGCTGTGTGCAGAAGTGTCAGAAGCAGGGTGGCCTTCTCGGAGCCTCTAAACATCCTCCTCATCCTCCTCAAGTGCGTGCTAATCCCCTCACCCACAGACAGCCTCCCTGCAAGGCCACATCTCTGTCATGCCTTTGCATTCCCAGAATCGGGTCACACAAGGGATTGGAAAGCTTTTGTTTGGTGCATCCTTACAAGAGTTTCTTCCTGAGTGAGCAGTTTCAGTATGCGCTTTCCTGGTATTTCCTGAGATGTAAGTACTTCCATGGTCCCGTTGTCATCTAAGCATCATGGAATCTGAACTGCTGAGCAAAAAGATGCTTTGTGGTAAGAGACGTTCTAAGAGATGTTGAGCAATCCATTGCCGTCTCACCAAGTAAAACGAAACCAGATCAAGAACTGTGCCACATTTCTCTCTAGCGCCTCCTTTGGTCTTAAAACATACAAAATGTTAGCTGATAGACTTACTGGGAAATATTTTATTTACCTTAAATGACATGTGGAGCATCGTGACTTCTTCATGACCGAAGAAGCCAAGGTTTTGATTAAAGCTATTTCCTGAACCACTATGTGGAACCCCAAAGTATATCTTCTAAATTGTGAAACAAACATAACATGATCTGCCTCTGTTGATCATATTCAAGGATTTTTGTGGTCAACAGAGCTTTACCTTCAAAAGGAAGGAATATATTTTTTAAACAATTTTTCAAATTGTTCCCATACATGAATACACTTTTTCGGATGCGTACGCTTTTGAAATAGCTCCCATCCTGCACGTGCTCTTGTAAGACTGCCCCTTCCCTCTCCTTGCCACCACTTGACAGAGGATTTAAGGGAAATGCACAAATTCCCGTGGAGACATTTTCTCCTTCTACCCTGACACCTGCCCCTTACCTGCCATGCCACACTCCCACCTTTCTCTGAGGAGGATTTATGCCTTCCACCCCTCATCACCTCAGTCACCACAACCGCATCGCTCAAGACTCTTGGGCTATCTCTTGTTACTGGACCATTAGCATTTAAAGATTCAGGATAGCCAGTAATCTGCCCCAGTAACCCACCTTCCTTTCACCTGCTTCCCATTCCTTTGCCCCTTTAGCCCATGGTCTGCTATCAGCAAAATCCCCTGTGTGCTTTGCCCACCCCTTCTTCTTGCTCTGACGCTGGGATATCCCTGAACACACACTCCCCACACCCGCCACCCTGCTGCCCTCTCAAGTGGTGGCTGTTTCATTTGCCACTCCCCTCCCCAAGGAAAAAACCAGCATCTGTGAAGTACCCTCACCCCAGCAGCCTGTGACCCTTTTAGGATCTGCAGCCACCAACTAGTTTTCATTCTCCATCTCCTCAACATTTACACTTTCCTTTGTCCCAGGCATAGATTCCATGGGTTTCCATGACATTCTGTTTGCACTCCCTGTCTCCTTCCAGGTTGCCTTCCTGACCACCCCCATCCAATTCAACCAACTCCACACCTGCCACAGGGCAGCTGAATTTGGCTGGAGAAAAATAAGGAACGATGCGAACCTGTGGTCTCATTGTAAATTCATTGTCGCGTGCCTTAAGTCACCTCTCAGCATTCTGGCCTCCAGACCGCCTGGCCATGGTCATCTTGCCCCCCACTTACCTTAAGAACCATTTCACACACCTTCCCTCCTTCCTGTCTTTTGTCCCCCTCCTCCCTTTTGTTTTCTAAGCTCCAGCTCTTCCTCACACTCCGCTGATGACCTCACTTCTCACCCCACCCAGAGAACATGCAAGAGAACATGAGAGAATGTCCTTAGCCTCCCACCACCAAATCTACAGCCTCCTTGCTGCATCTGTGACCACACAACCTGGCTGTCCTCCTCCTATTCCATGGCGCACGAGCCCATTGTTCCCAAATCCTCTCCACGCTCCTCCCTGAAATTCCCTGCAGCTTCTCGCTTCCTCTGTGGTATCACCGGCTCTTTCCTCCTCTCTGTTGAGTCACTCCCAAGGAAAGAATGAAATGCTCAGTATCTCCCAGGTGATCTATGAAAATACCTCTTTGTCACTCAAGTCTCTCCAAGCCCCATTTCTCCACTCCCCTTAATAATAAAACTCTGTCAAAAGTGGTCTGGGCTCACCCTTCTCCTTCATCAATTCTCATTATCTGTGGAGCCCACTCCAGTTAGATGTTTGCCAACCTGACCAAAGAAAGTACTTTTGCCCCAGTCATAATGGCTTCCATGTTCCCCAGGCCAGTGGCCAGTTGCTGGTCCTGCCTCTCATCCCGTTGGTCTTCTCCTTTACCCATGAGCTTTCCTAATCTTGCCTGATCTCATACCTTCTTGGTCCTCCTCCCAGCTCTCTCTATCCCTTCTCAGGCTCCTCACACCCTCTAAATACTAGAGTATCCCAGAACCCATTCCTGTGTCCCCTGTTTTCTTCCTTTATCTGCATTCACATTTCTATCCATTCTCCTTGTTTCAAATAACATCTCTATGCTCAACTCCAAAATTTTATCTCCAGCCCTAAAATCGCTCTTGAAACCCTGATTTGCAGATTCTGGTTTATTCTGTATCTTCTCCTTCATGTCCAACAGGCATCTCTACCCAACTTGTCCCAAATGGCAGTTGGTTTCAACACCTAAAGCTACTTCTCTCCCAGTATTCCTTGTCTCAGTAAATAGCACTTCCAGTACCCTGTTGTTCATACCAGGAACACTAGGGTAAAGCTTGACTCCTCTCGCCTACACCCAACAGCCAGGCCATCAGCAAACCCTCCAACACAGATGCCATATCTTCCCATTGCCCATCATCTGCTGCTATCCAAGCCAGGGTTGTGTCTCCCTCGTCCAACGGATAGTTTCTTCCTTGGTCTCCCTGCTCTCCCCAAACTGTTCTAGTCACTCCGAAGGCTTCTTATCTTTCTGGAGCCTCTTGATCGCTCCTCAGCCACAGGGACTTCTGGTGGCTCTCACATGCGTTTAGCCCACGTCCACCCGCGTTCCCATCTATTCTTCCCGTGGCTTGGAAGCCCCAGCCTGCGTCTTCGGTACCTGGCACCTTATCATCCTCCAGGTCCCTGCTGCAATGCTAAGTGGTCCCAGAGCAACACACATGCCATAACCATATCCCATAAACTAGCCACACCAGCATCTCCACACTCCATGCTCCTTGATCCCCTAACCTTGCTTTATGTCTCCCTTCAAATACTTACAAGTGTGCCACATTTCAGTGTTAATATTTCTTGACTTGCTTCGTGTTTGACTTAGGTGTCCCATTAACTGTCTAAGGCTGACTAAAATGGGATAATAGTATCCAGCCTATGAG
The DNA here is from genome assembly GCF_016509475.1 of Prionailurus bengalensis. Classification (NCBI taxonomy): domain Eukaryota; kingdom Metazoa; phylum Chordata; class Mammalia; order Carnivora; family Felidae; genus Prionailurus; species Prionailurus bengalensis. The sequence continues at coordinate 232,144,319 of NC_057343.1, forward strand.
ATTGTTGAGAAAGTTTTGCCTCGTGGCAAAGGTAGTGCTAGGTAAGCACTAGATAATAGCTTTTAAAATAGCATACTTCTCACCTTGGCTTTTTCCTACCAGCCAAACAGAATAGGAACAAGAATTAGATAAACAAAGACAGAAATACTGAAATAAGTATGAATTTTATTCTTCATTAACTTCCGTCTATTTACGCTTGCAACGATTCTTTATAGAACATTGAGTCCCTTAAAAATCTAAATAGAATCAGAAACAGAAAAAGCCAAAAGAGTTGAAGTGGTTGCCTCTATGAAGCAGGAATGGGGGTGAGGCAGGTGTCTGCTTTTCTTTGTTGTAGTTTTAGGTCCCTTTGACATATGACTTCAATGCAAATGAAGTTGAATTACAAAAGAGAAAACACTGGGAGGATATACATGAACATGAGTTCTTGCCGGGGTGAAGGGAGGGTGGAACTCCTGGCAATTTTTTTTCTTCTTTATGCTTTCTAAATTCACAAAATATGATGTACAATGTGTTTATTTGGCTTTTATAATGAAAAAATGGTATATGTGCATCTTTGTATATTAACTGAAGGCTTAATGGAAGACTTAATTGGTAGGACACATTTCGAATATGCTCTAAAGTGAACAATATAGTTCCTGGGTTAAACCAGAGAACATACCCATCGGGGCGTGAAGACACAGTGACGGTCACGCTAAAGGTCTTGAGCAGGTGGGGCCGGGGCGTTGGCGGCCAAGGAGGTTGGAAGCAAAAATGGGGGATCGCCTGGCAGGGAAGATGCTGCTTGGCATTGTGATTGCAAACTGATTGGTCCTCGGGGATAAAAAGCGTAAATACTTTTGGAAGACTTCAAGGCAGTTGAAAAGAGGGCCAGACAGAGCTGGAAGCAGGTAGGTAAAGATGAGACAGTTTCAGGGTCATCTAACATTTTTAGCATCATGTTTTCATTCAAATCTTCTGGCCATTTATTCAACGTTTGGGAAGGAAAGCAGGCCCGCCCCATGTCAGGCTGTCTGGAGGGAGCAAGGTGGGTGTCTGTTCACACTTGTCTCTGGGAACCTGGATGATCGATCGAGCAGGGCTCAGTGATCTCTTTTGACAGACTGCAGAAATGCTTTGCAACATCTAGCGTTTGGAACGTCGCAATGTCAGGTGATGAAGAATCACTCCACCTTCCCCACTTAATGGGAGCGTGCTGTCTGTTGCAGGACGGATGGTCACAGTATCACTTTGTAGCCTCATCCTCAACCATCGAGAGGGATCGGCAAAGGCCCTACTCTTCCTCCCGCACGCCTTCCATCTCCCCTGTGCGTGTGTCTCCCAACAACCGCTCAGGTAAGCGACGCCTGTAGCCAGCCAGGCCTGCTGTCCCTTGGCCCCAGAGCCCTCCTTCCCACCCCTTAGGCGACTCCCACAGGAGGAGAGCTGTCCGACTTGCACATTTGCTAGAAGTCTCAAATGAGTCTGTTTTCTTTCATAGCGGTGGTGACTTTGTGTTGTGTTTACACAGACTCAGAGCAAATCTCTCAAACAGATTTCAAAAAATCTCTAACACGTGTTAGACCTGCATTTAGTCAGCGACAAGAATAAAGACAGCTGTCAGATGTTTGCAAATCAGGGTTTTCTATGCACCTTTTTCCAACTTGGAATAGTTTGAGTAACATTGTATTGATTATCACTGGAATAACAGAGTAGTGGAGAAAGGGCATGCTCTTTCTTGCTCTAGAATGACATACATTTGAATATCCCATTGAGGGTCTCATTACCACCCCATATCTGATTAGCCTGTTGTTATTACCTTTAAACCAGCTGATAAATGATAAAGTCTTGTTACGAAGCGAAACCGTAACTTTTAAGTCACTCAGTTTAATTTTCTTTCTGGTTTTGTCACAGTTCTGTGACATTTCACATTGGGAGCATTTCACATTGCTTACATTTTGAACTAACTGTTCTTATTTACTTATAAAGACACTTTATACCCTTTTACAATCACATTATATACTGCCCAAGATTAAGGAAAAAATTAAAGGCAAAATATGAGCACATCATTTACTATCTAAGTGACATAGTCTTTATTGTTTTTATTCACAGTGTAAGTTTGAATTTTTTATTTCTGCGTTTTGGGTTTTGTTGTAAGAAGGAAGCGTGGATAAATAATCCTATCTATATGTGTGCATGTGCGCGCGCGCGCACACACACACACACACACACACAGCTATATAGGCTTTTATTTAAGAGTGTCTCCTTGCTCTTTGCTGCCCTGGCCCTGGTGAGGAGCTACGAGACCTGCATCTCGGAGGGCACAGTAGAAGGGCACTCCCCTGCCCTTGAGATCACTTGCCATAAAACTTTACACCGCACTTTACTGTCAAAATGATGAGGAAAATCAGACATGAATGGGGAATATTTGACTGAAATAAATCACTCTCTCCCAGCCCCATGAAAGCTTCTATTTTTAGTGTGATGTTACTGCTGCTAACGTTTAGTCCCCCACTAGATGAGAATCAGAAACCTCCGTGTAACTGGAGAAACTTCCACCTGCCTCAGAAGCACAGGGGTAGGCCTTTTACATGTCCTACCTCCGTACGTCCTTGTTTTTATGTTTTGTTTATTTTTTGAGAGGGGGGGGACGGGTAGAAAGAGAGGGGGGCAGAGGATCCAAAGTGGGCTCTGTGCTGACAGCAGAAAGCCCGACACGGAGCTCGAACCCATGAGCCCTGAGATCATGACCTGAGCCTAGGTCAGATGCTCAACCGACTGAGCCACCCAGGCACTCCTTACCTCCATATGTCTTAGAAAGATAAAGACCAGTGAGTCTGAGAAGCACGAGGATGGGTTCTTTCTAAAGCCCTAACTGTGAAGAGCCCCTCATTGTTAGGAAGATGCGAGGTGGCATAATGGATTGGAAGATGCCTGGAAGGAGAAACGGTGGCTTATCAAGACGCTATCCCAGCCATTCAGCTAGGCCAACCCCCGGTATTTCCTCGTGAGGCACATTGAAGACGTCTAGCAAACACTTGTTGGCGTGATTGGATTTTTCCAGGAGTACGATCTTAGTTTCCTAGCGACTCAGACTAGTGTGTGAGGTCTTGAGATAATTACACACTTGACGTAGCTTAATAAACCCACCATCTGCACACTATTAGGTGCTAATATGGAGAACTTTGGTCAAGAGGCTCCAAAATATTGTCCCTTCGTGGTTTCCTGGCAGTGACTCATAAAAGGCTAGCCTTTATGCAGGAAGACCTAGAAACGAAGGAGTAAGTGCAGGGAAAGGACTTTCCCAGGAGAGGACAACAGAGAACTGAAGATAAGAGAGGGGCAGAGGTGGAGGAGGTGAGGGAGACACAGTGGCCGATGTTCTGAGAACACCCAGGAACTGGATACACACAGCCCAGCCACGTTATGTAGAGCAAACACCATTTTCTTCCCTGTCTCCCCAATAGACTTAACACCCAGAGATCCGGAGATTCCGATCCAACAGGTTCTGGGTGGGGTTCAAGTATCACTATATTTTTATAGTTTATTTATTTTGAGAGAGAGAGAGAGAGAATGAGAACATGAGCGGGGAAGAGGCAGAGCCAGAGGGAGAGAGAGAATCCCAAGCAGGCTCCACACCATCAGCACAGAGCCCAGTGTAGGGCTCGGTCTCACGAACCCTGAGATCATGACCTGAGCCGAAATCAAGAAGTCAGATGTGTAACCAACCGAGCCAGCCACCCAGGCGCCCCTCAAGTACCAGTATTTTTGAAAGTATTCCAAGGACTTAGTTCTAATGGGAGGCCAGGATTGAGAACCTCTCAGGGTTTTGAGAGCTGAGCAGAGAGCCTCGATTTTGTTTGGATAGGTTTGAGAAGCAGGCAGGGCGCCTCTCGGGAAAGGATGGGGGCAAAGGCCCCGTCTGTTTCTCTCCTCAGCCTTTGGCTGTGATGTCTGCTAAGCACTCTGCCTCTGACACCGGTTTATTTGCATGTCTGTTTCCTGACCTCCTCGAGTTCAGAAAGTGACATGATTCATGTTTCTGTTCCCAGTGTCTAGCGTAGGGATTTGCCCATAGGAGATACTAAGCTTGATGAAATGCACCAAGCGGCTCAGACACGGAAAAGAAAAGGACATTGAGGGAACAGGCAGGCCCGGTGGGCTGGAGCTGAGGGATCCTGCAGAGGGTGTGAATGATAAGCTGAAAGATATACTGAGGATTGACTGTAAGGGCTTGGATACTACTGGCAAAGAGGGCTTTATCCAAAAAAATCAAGAGTTCCCCAGAGCTCCCCTAGCCTTAATAATTACCAGGTATGCTTGTTAAGTATGGACTCCTAGACCCACCCCCTGAAAATTCATATTCAGAAGGTCTGGGGTGGGGTCCTGGAATCCCTGGATTCTAGATGAGTCTTAAGGTGAAACAAGTTTAAGAAGCACTGTCCTCGGGCATGGAGGCTGGGGACAGATCTGGGACAGAAGAGTACCACACCCGAGCTCTACTGAGATAGGGGCAATTGTCTAAGCTCTAGACGCCAAGTGGTGTCACTGAGGAGCACAGACAGCGGCTGCCTCACTGCCACCCACACACTCAGACCTGGATTCCTTCCGACCCATCTCGGCCCCGGTAGGGCTGTTCACCTGCTGCCGACCGATCCATTCTATCTTCTAAGAAATCTAGACCTCTTTCTGTTTGCTTCCCTACCTCCAAGGTTAGTTTTTCCTCTATTCTGAGGGCACTTTAAAAACTCGAGGACTTCCCAGAGGGATCCTTTAATTACAACCCATTGTTTTAGATATGGAGACCCAAAGAGATGACAGGGCTCACTCCCTGGGTCCGGGGTGCAAGGCGTAGGTAGGAGATTGCTCGGGGCATTCATCAAGGATGTCTTTGCGCACCCCTGCCCAAGCCCCCTCCACAGGCTGATCTGTGCAAGTTGGGTCATGCCAGCCCCACAGAACATCCTAGCTGCTTCCTCTGGTTTCCTTTAGGGCAGTCTCTGAGTCACGCGGCATCTAAGTAAAACCGCATTTATTTTAATCAGAGATTCTTCAACATCAGTACCAGCGCCTCTAAAACACCTGATTTTTAAAAAGGAAGAAAGGAAGAAAAGAAGGAAGAGGGGAAGGGAAGGAGAGAGGGAGGGAGGGGTAGGGAAGGAAAAGAGAAGAGAGGAGACAGAGAAAACAAGCCTGATCTCATTCTGAAAACTGTCCTGTGCACCTTAGGTGGGTCATGTCCCCATCAGGATGTCTTTTAAGAAAGATGGCCTCAGGAGATCGCCTTTAATTTCCTGCCCCCAAGCTGCTTGCTCCCATAACTATAAAGCACCGAATGACAAGGACAAGGGGAAGGGGTAAGACAAGAGCCAAAAGAACACAAATCAGCAGGTCCACGCACACATATTGCTTCAGGTTGAGTCACGTGTCTTCAGGACCTTAGCTGTTGGTGTGAAAAGCTATCCGTGCTACAGAATGAGACACACAAAGTCTTCCTTTTGATTTCTTTGTGTAGCAAGTGCCCCAGCTTCACCTCGGGAAATGATCAGCCTCAAGGAAAGGAAAACAGACTATGAATCCACTGGGAGCAATGCCACTTACCACGGGACTAAAGGAGAACACACTTCCAGGAAAGACACCATGACAGGTGAGCTCAGCTTCTTGCGTATTCTCCTCAGAGCCGGTGGCTTGATCCGGGACAGGGCCAGGCCGGGAGACTTCAAACCATGCTTGACAGCTCAGCAGGACTTAGCAGCTAGAGGGTCTCTTGAGAGCTTGACAGCAAGGATTCTCAGGAAGTGGGGACGAGATTAAGCCAGAGGAATATAACTGAGCCTCTTATACCTGAAAATAGCATACCTGAAAATAACTAAGAGAAAATGTTCTCTATGCACATTGTATTCTCATTCTTCACCTACCCCTTTTCCTTCTCATCCGCTCATCTCGTAACATTCCCTCAAATGAGAGAGAGGAGTCACCATAGATTTTCTTCTTGACTGACATAATCCAGAGTGGAGAGGACCCAAGATGGTGGGTGCACTATGCTTTGCTATTCTCAACAGAAGGAAGGGAAAGTGGATAAGAAAAGAGGGGGAAGGGAGGGGGGGCGGTAAAGAAAGAGATTTCAATGAAACCCTCAGAACTCCTGTGGAGACATTTTCTCTTCTTGACATGAAACCAATCTCTTATCGTGACAAACTCCTAAGAAGATTCATTAAAACCAATAATCACACTTTCTATACGGAGGCATTGATCTTTTCTGCTCTTTATCCCTCACTACCCCAATCATACCCATTGCCTTTCCTTTCTCATCAGCTGGGACCCCATCAAGGCAAAAATTGGTGCCCAGCACCACCCATCCAGCATGTGCTGCTTGGCCTTTCTCATGACCAGCCTTGACCTTAACTCCCCTTCTGCTCTGAACAACTCTCCTTGGGGCAGTGTCACTGTTCCCATTCCTCATCCCCTCCAGGCTCTCCACACACTCCTCCCTGTGCTGGTTTTCCCCTCCTCCAAGAGACAGGACTTGGAGGTTCTGCCGTAGAGGAGGTTGTGCCTGGAAAGCAGAGCTTCCAGAGCCATCGGGACCTCTAACAGGGATTCCACACCCTTTTTTTGCCACGTGGACATAGAGACGGATCCCTCTTGAAAATAGGCTGTGAGGAACATGGCCAGATGAGGCCATTCACAAAACTGGGGTATAAAGGGAAGAATCCTAAACAGACATTGAGAACTTCTTATCAAGAGGATCTCCACAGTGTGAGTTTCTCAGATATTATTTAGGTGTAGACCTGCAGGGAAGCAGAAGAGACAAATTGGATGATTTATTAAGGTGTCTTCCAGACCCAGGCCATCTAAGATAAATCTTTCTAATGGTAAGTGCACTTACCCCAGAGGCAGTGTTTTCCATGGTAACCGTGCATGACTGCGAAAAAGAAAAGCACAGTAAACAGATGCTCCCGATGCAAACTCCCAGGTCAGCACTCTGCCTCCACGTACAGTCCCTACCAGGGAACGTCTCAGCCTAATGCCTGAACTCATTATGCAGGATATACCTTCTTATTCTTATGTGCTGCTTTCCCCCCTTAAATGTTGGCCCAGTTGTAGACGAGCATGAACAAAGAAAGCTATGAATCTGAATGCCGAGTCCCTAGAGCCAACGCATTCAGCAGAGTCTTATTTGTACCAATTACTCCAGAGTAGTGACACCAAATCCACCTGCCCCATTCGTTTTGTGGTTCTTATTGCCCTAGGTGGCCACATCACTGGCTGTCTGAGATGACCCATTGAGATTATAATTACAAGAATAATTGTGAAACTGTATTGTTGTTTAATTTTTCTTTCTTGCCCAGTGGAATTATTCAAAAGTCTTTTTTTTAATGTTCATTTATTTATTTTGAGAGAGAAAGAGAGAGCTTACGAGCAGGGAAAGAGCAGAGGGAGAGGGAGAAAGCAAGAATCCCAAGCAGACTCCGTGCTGTCAGTTCAGAGCCCGATGTAGGGCTCCACCTCACAACCTGTGAGATCATGACCTGAGCCGAAATCAAGAGTCAGACACTCAACCAACTGAGCCACTCAGGCACCCCTCACAAGGCTTTTAAATGTGGGTGTTTTTATGTTGAAATATTTCCAGTGGTACATAATCATGCCCTGCACACATAGTAAAATAAACAATAAAATCTAACATGTTTCCAGATGTTTAATCTTCCTAGAAAATGGCAGGGAGCTTGGTGATTCCAGTATTGAGGTATATGTAATTTTTCAAACCTGTTTAAGAGGCTTAACCATCTTTGCTCTAATGTACTTTAAACAATTCAAAAATACGCTGTCATCTAGCACACCTAGAAGAGCAGAGGTCTTTCTTGAACAAACGTTTATACAGGATGTTGCCTTTAAGCCGAGTTCTATGTAAAAGTAGTTGCTGTTATCTACAGTGATGGTAGTGGTGGTGGAGTTGCTAGTGGAGGCGATGATGGGGGTGGAGGTGATGACGGTGGTAGAGGAGGTAGAGGTGAAGTTGATGGTAGTGGAAATATGGTGGTGATGGTGGAGGCAGTGATGGTGACGGTGGAGGTGGTGATGGAAGAGGTGGTGATGGAGGAGGCAATGATGGTGGTGATGGTGGGATGGAGGTGTTGATGATAGAGGCGGTGATGGTGGTAACACAGGAGTTGGTAATCAGCAGGTGGAGGTGGTGGAAGTGATAATGGTGGAGGTGGAGGAGGTGGTGATGGAGGAGGCAATGACGGTGGTGATGGTGGTGATGGTGGGATGGAGGTGTTGATGATAGAGGCGGTGATGGTGGTAACACAGGAGATGGTAATCAGCAGGTGGAGGTGGAGGAGGTGATGGTGGAGGTGATAATGGTGGAGGTGGAGGAGGTGGTGATGGAGGAGGTGATGATGGAAGGATGGAAAAGGCGGTGATGGAGGGTGCAATGATGGTGATGTTGGAGGGGGTGATGATAGAGGCAGTGACGGTAGTGACAAAGGAGATGGTGAGGGTAGAGGAGGTGATGGTGGAGGCGGTGATGTTGGAGATGGAGGGGGTGATGACAGAGGCAGTGACGGTGACGACACGGGAGATGGCGATGGCAGAGATGGTGATGGTGATGGAGGAGGTGGAAGAGGTGATGGTGAAGGTGGTGACGGAGGAGGTGGTGACGGAGGAGGTGGTGGAAGGAGGAGGCATTTACTTACCTTCCACAGTGGCATGAGTGAGTCCCCAGCCAAGCCAGGTGGGAGCCAAGGTTTCATATAGGAATGGAGAGGACGAATGGCCAGCCCCTGCTCTATAGCACTTTTGCTTGTGCCCATCATTTCAGTGTTCACCTGCAGATCACATCTCTTGTGACCACCACATCAAGAGCAATACCTTTTCTCATTCACAAATATCCAGGGGACACTTACAGTGTAGTACCTTGAAAAATATCTGAAAAACTGCCATCTCCCTTGTTTCTAAGACATCAGAGCATGTCCTAGCGTTTCCCCCAAAGAGAACACTCCCTCCACCTTGGGAAAACCATGGGAAGTTTCACGCTCAAAATGCAGCATGGGACAGCTTAAAGTGAAGCAGGCCCTTGCCTGGGCTCAAAATCTCCTCTGCTGAGCCCTTAGAAATGAAGATCCTTCGAGGTTTTTGTGCCAGCCTCCCCCCACCCACCTCTTCTGGATTCATTATCGAGCTGAGATGGAGTCTTTTGAAATGTCTCCTCCCTTAGTGTTCTTTTGCCGCCGAGGAGCCTGCAGAAAACCAATGTCAGCTCTTCATTCAGGCATGCAGAACGGTTATAGCTATTTCTTGAGGTCATGATTCCCTAGGAACGTTACGTGTTCAGAAGCATGCATTAGAGGAGGGCTGTGTGATCCCAGCAGCTGCATGGCCTGACTTTAAAATTCACCCAGGGGATTTTGCCCTCCCATCTGAGCTTCCCAAATGCCTTTACATCAAACGGTCCAGCCCGTTTTTGTCAGTGTCTCTCTTACGCCCTTTTAAAGCCATTCTAATCTTCAATATGTTGATTTGGTTGGAAATCGGGGCCCATACAGAAGAAGAAAGGCATTTCCTCATGAGTGTGCTCTTGGGTCAGACATACAAGGGCAGAGCATCCATGAAGACATCTGCTTCATGTGTCTGCAGAAGCTACAAGTTCAATCTCAGCTACACAGCCTCCTATAAACAGGTGAAGTGGACCAAAGAGCAGGAGGAAAGAACTTCCAGTAGGAACATCTTTAGCCCAGAAGCCACAACCATGACAGGAAGGGGGAACAAGTCAAGTACGAGTGCATGATCCCCCCCTAATTAAAAAATGCATTTTGTTCTGAGTCCCAGAAAAACAAAATTTCACCTTGATGTGACATTTTCCATCAGCAAACCATAGCTCTGAGGGCCTCTTTTCTCAGGGTTACTCATTCATTCGTTCACTCCGCAAATAATGCTCGCTCCAGGAGCATCCACTGAGTTCAAGCACTGTCCCAGACATGGGGATACTGATTTCTGGCCTCATGGAGCAGTGAAGGGAGGTGATACACAAGGAAGACACCAGAGCAAGCTCACTCACAAGCTAGGACCACATGGTGTTGAGTGTGATGGAGAAAATTAACAGGTTCAGAAGCCACAGGGTGCCGGGGTTGGGGGGCAGAGTTGTTTCACAAGGTTGAGATGGGAGACTAAACTGAACTCCCCACCACCACCACCGCCAAGGGGAGGCAGTCCAGAGGGCGGGGTGGGGGGGGGGGAATGGGTGGGGAGTGAGTTCCAGGGAGAGGGATCAGCCAGCACAACATCCCAGAAGCTGAGCAAACAAACTCTGCGCGCTCGACCAAGGAAAGAGGGCCAGCATAGCTTGGGCTTCCTTGACGAGAGAAGAATGGAGGGAGGCACTGTGGAAAATCGGACAGGGCCCCGATCGTGCAGCTTTTGCCACAATCACCTTGGCAAAGCCTTGCAGTGACATGATCCAGTGTGCCAAGCAAGGTGGCGCTGCTTTGGGGAACAGGAAGGATGGAGGAGCAGCGTTGGGGAGGGCGGAAGCTGGTTGTCAAGGAAGATTGGACAGCAAGGGTCTAGGCAACAGTACAGAGAGAGGAGCGTCATACGCCCAGCCAGAGAATATGCCAGGGTGCTCTTCAAAATCTAGAACGGGCTCTCAGCTCTCACTTCCTCAGCTGAATTTCCTGAGAGGACTTTTATTGCACAGCTATTTTGTGCTTTTAGTAAGAGTCATGGGTGGGGTGATAGGTATGACTGGCCTTGTGTCTTGAGTTAACTGTGCCTGTGAGAGAACAGATATGGTGTGTCATATCCTATTTTATTATTCCATGGACACAGGGGACTAAAGAAACGCTTTTCTTTATTTCTAGAGTATTTTAGTATAGGTGCTGCCGAAGCGAGCACATCTTTATTTCTAGAGTATTTTATACCCCAGTGACGCTTGATAATTTTTTCCAGAGCTCTCTTAAATCATGACCTTTTAAGGGCTATGAGGGGAGTGGTGCCCTGGGGCCTTCCTCTGGGCCTGAGGCATGAGCCCCGAGGGTTCTAGGAAGGTTCTATCTAAGTGAGCAGGTGGGCAAACCCTGCCCGTGTCTTTGGAAGCTGCTGGCCACCAGAGGAGACCTTCCTTCCTTTCGGCTAGACCACAGGCCGCTCACAAGACAGGGGGAGGGGCTCCTGGCCCTGTGTCTATTGGGTCCCAAAGCTGCAGCCTTCCAGAAGCACAGGGCAGAGGCAGATGATGCTTCCTGCCCATCCTTGGGGCCTTTAAGAAATGAACTGTCTACATGATGATGAAGCACTCTGTGAGCCCAAATTAGAAACTGCATTCCTGTCGTTCTCCAGCTCAAACCTAAGCTGCTCATGCAGATTCCTGCATGCTTCGATGTGGGAGACAAACCTTTATTACCCGCCAGTTCTCACCAGAGAAGAAGGCAGTCATGCTGGCAAGATAGCCGTTGTTTGTTGCCCCTGCCCTGACCCTGTGGACAGTCTGAATGTTATTGCAAGAAACCCACCTGCTGTGGGGATCGTATAGAATCGCTGTTCATCTTTCTTAATATCTGCATGTAAAATGAAGTGTCCAGGGCCGATGAATTCTTCCCCTTGGCAATGGACCTTAGGATGGTCCCAGAGAAACCAAGCTTTGTCAGGGCAAGAACTCACCTTCATAACCATCATTCCTCACTTGAAATCTTGCTCTCTTTGCTAATACTTTTTGTTTCCTTCTCGCTTTCAGCTCAAAACACTGGAATTTCAACTTTGTATAGGAATTCATATGGTGCGCCCACCGAAGACATCAAACATAACCAGGTAAAGGAGATGCCCGCATTTGTATTCATTTTCCCCTTCGACTTATGTGAAAGAGCCTGGAATTGTAAAATAATAAATTAGCTTCTGCGTAACATACATAAAGGACCGAAAAAAGAAAATCGCCTTTCCTCCACTCACATTTCACATACCATACGTGGGGTGACCACGGTCACCAGAACAGCCTCAAATTTGAAAACAAACTTTGATTTCACTACAGCCACCTGCTCAGGGTAGAAAGCAAGTTCTCGGCTATGACCCACAGCCAAAAGGCGCAAATACGCAAGTGGACACAGTGTGTAATTACTAGACAGGGATTAGGTGGCTCCTGTAACCCAGCCAGTTCTCACATACAGCTCGTTATACATGATGGTTTCCAATAAAATAAAGACAACAAGTGCAATAATGGACAATGAAATAACCTGCGTCGAGGAATGCCTCGCTATTCAGTCTAGTTGGGGAACCAGCAGCCTCAGCACGGCCCAGGAGCTTGTCAGAAAGGCAGAAGAGATTCTTGTCTGACCCCTGCCCCTAATCCATCCAGTGCAACAAATGCATCAGAGCTGCCTTTTTTCGAGGGGTTTAGGTGATGCGTGTGCGTGTCCAAGTTTGAGGAATGCTAGCCGTAGCTCCGTCCAGAAGTGCTCTTAAGTTTGTGAGTGTTTGTCTTATTTGGCAAATATTCACTGAAGGCTCGTGTTCCCTGTGCTTCTGTGGGAGCTATCAAAGCAAAAGGCACAGCCTTTGCTCCTCCATTGACTGACAGCTTCATGCATTTGGCCCCTGGAGTGGTCATGACAGAAAGACGGCTGTTCCTCATCGCTGTTGGCCACCGATAACCACTGCCAGAGCTGGCTTCTGCTGACGCTCGGGATTCCTGCCACAGGTCAGGGAAGGTGGGCTGAAAGATAAATCTGAAAGCTGTTTGTTTGATCGCAATAACCAGATGACATGGAAGTTAGATGTGCTGTGTTGAAGCATTTCTCAACACCCTGTGGGGCAGCATCTTTGAAAAGGAAAGGGACTGCCTTCTAGCAGATAGAATATCTTGTGCAGGGCCGTTTCCAAAAGAAGGAGGAGGACACGAAAAGTATCTCCTCGACCTTAAATTACCTTTTCCTCTAATCACCCATCAGCAGGAGAAATGGTCGTGGGTAGAGGAGTTATCCCTTTGCCCTCAATGTTCCAGTCCATGCGGAGCCATTCTGGAAGACAGCTGGTGTGGTTCACAAACCCCCGGTGAATGCCCAGGCCCCACGGCCCGCCTGACACGTTGGTAACATCTACTTGGCCTCCCTCAGCTCCGGTCTTTGCTAAAAGCAAAGAGGTCAATGAATAAATAAATAGGTGCATGAGCACTAGACAAGAGAGCACCGGGGGTGGCCACCAGCCGTCCGCGTGTCAACGTGCCTGCGGGAACACAAAGGAAAATGGAAGCAAAAGGTATTGGAAATGCCAACTTCAGTCACGGAAAACAACTTTTATATTTTCGCAAATATCAGGTACAGTGAGAGAATTGGCTGTAGCTCTTAATGATACTTGTCAGGATGTGACAGGACCCTGACTTTGCATCCACGAGTATAGGAATTGTCTTTAGTTTCCTCAGGTTAGGAGAAGCTCATCACAAGAATGGAACGTATTCTACACCAGTATTTCTTTCCATGGGATTCCACTACCGCTGGCAGCGAAGAAATGTCCTGGTGTGGCCCAGAGGTCCTTGGCATCTTACAATGTGGCTGCAGTAGTTTCCTAGCACTGCTTGCAACCTAGATATACAGGAAAGTCCACAGTGGCTCTATGGGCAATTCTTTTCTCCAGAGCCTATTCTGAACAATGAAGCCAATTGGAATTAATGTGCTAGGGTGGCATCACTGCCTGGAGGGAGGGCGTGACATAATGTAACCTTTTTCCCAGCATGCCCCAGAACATACTCAGCCTCAGCGCGAATTGTCAAGACCATGGTGCCCCGGCGAATGCTGGGAAACCCAGCCGGGATGGAGTGCGAGCTCTGCACCATTTGGCAACACAGGGGAGATGCTGTAGACAGGCCACTGGTTGAGCTGAGTCCCACAGTATCACCTGGTGTCATCAGCTCAGTGCCATCATTAGTCCCTGAGAAGGTCCAGCAAAGGGAAGTAGATGATGAGACTCTTAACCCCATTCTAAGATCAAGCAGCAATTAAAAATGTCCACCAAAAAGAATTGTTTCTCCCCCCAAAATTTCCAAGGTAAATCATTATGACACTCCAGGAAACTCCAGTGTTACTGGAATAAACTTGGGCTCTGTTTTGAGGTATGACCATCCTACCCATTCAAAAGAAGAGGGGACTTGGTTCTCTTCCAGTTGGGTAGTTCTAGAGACAACCTTGTACCGAGCCTCCATAATTTGGATTTTCTGGCCACGTGGACATGGCTAGTCATTCCAGATGGATGGAATGCTTTCATTTTTGGAATTTTCCTGGGTTAAGAGTGACCTCACAACCTCACAGCTAATAAAAGACCAGCTTGAACAATTTAACCAGGAGGAATATGCCAGAGTCCGTTCCATTTCAGTGCTGATGCTTGTCCTCTGCTGAGCGCTCTAGTCTCCTGGGTGTCTCAGTCGCCCGCCGGGCCTCATGAACTTCACAGAGGCTGGACAGTGACTCATCTCCAAGAAGAAGCAATTCACTGAGGGAAACTGGTTTGAGGTAGGTCTCCAAGAGGAGTCAATGACAATGAGAGCTGGGAATGTGGCCCCAGCTCCAAATGCATGGGCAGGCGAGGCAGGGTCCAGGGCAATGGCCATAAGCCAGGCTTTCCATGACTCAGTGGAATGGGAGCCAGGCAGCTGCTCAGCTGTGGCTCTCTCCATGAGACCACCTGGAATTCCAGTCTTATTTTCACTGAGTTCCAAGCCTTACGACTCCTAGAAGAAATAGCCATTAGTCTGAAATAACATCTGTGGTCCTTGGTTTTTATATTTCCAATCAACTGGTTGCAGACATCATTTTAAGAATTAACTACTTAAACTCCCCCAAATTGTTATTGAGCTTCTACTAGTCTATCACATACTGATAAAGAAAAATATCACATTCAACTGCATATATCTAGCTAGCAACAGAATTTTTTGTTCCTAAACTAGAGACAAAGGGGTTTGGTGTTTTGATGACCACCATTAAAATGATTACTGTTGACATCAAAACAGCATCTTGAGGTCCTGGTTGGTGTCCTCAGTTTCACTGCCAGGTGAGAAGAGCAGGTGAAATTGTCCTCAGAGATTCAAGGAGAATAAGGGTTTGCTTTTGGTCACCCAGCTCAGAAAAGGAAAAGACTTCAACCTGGTTCATCTGCCTTCTTGTCCCATCTGGTCTCCTCTCTACCAGTGGTTCTCAAATTTGAGCATGAGCCAGAATCCCCTGAACAACTTACTGAACACACATCAGTGGCCCCCCACAACCCCAGAGTTTCTGACTTGGTGGGTAATCTGCATCTCTAACAAGCTTCCAAGTGATGTTGATGCAGTTGAACCAGACTTTGAGAACCGTGAATCCTTACCACATGACCTCTTTCATTGTATATTATCACCCTGAGTCTTCAGCTTTCCCCATGTGGTCAAGTTTGAAGATCTGTAATGGGCAGCTATTTCCTTTGTGTTAGAAAGAAATACAGGTTGTAGGCAAACTCGTTGAGGAATCAACCAAGTTTTCCTCACTGTGCTAACAGAACTGGGGGGTAGAGAACTGGCACTATCGTTCATAATTTAAACCCAACATTCTCCTATTGAGGAAAAGGTTCAACAAAGGTGTCTTTATGGGAGCAGGAGCCACAGGACAGAGCCCAGTCTCCCCATGTGAGCCAGCGGGTTGCACCTCCCCTTCCCAGAGAGGATGCTGCCTTAAGGCAAAAGCAGACAGCCTCAGGCTCCTTGGTTGTGCCACAGTCTCACTGAGCCGCAACAGACACTCAAGTTCAGAATATGCCACTATTGTATATGAACATCATTCTACTTCCTTCATAGAAGTCTGCTTTATGCAAACAGTACAATGTAAAAAAAAAGCATTTATTTTTAGTTCCTCTATGGGGAAGGTTTATATTTGGGAGCTCAAAATACGTCCAATTTTGAGCTCTGTCAGATTATCCCTTAGAGTAAGTTATAAAATAGAGCCAACATTCCTCCACTGTGAATGTGCATCCACAGTCAACATCTGCATGACCAGACCAATGAGCAAATTTAATCCCTCCAAACACAGCAGGGCCACCTGTCACCCATCCTGGATAGTTCATTTACACACAGTCTCAGAACCACAGAACTAACTCTTAAAAGGGGTTGACAAGAGACTTTATGACCAATACAGATGAATTAAAGAGGGCAAGTCCTCAAGGTAAGAGACTAAGATAAACATGCCCGACCTAAAAACGTCCACCAACCAGAGAGAACATGGCAACAGTAAGAAGTTTGAAACAGGTTGTGCAAAAGCCTGAAAGAAGCAGCCACTGTGGAGAGCCATAAGCCTGTGAGTGATTTCCCTTGCAGATCTCCCCATCTCTGGCCAATAAGACTGACACAAAGAAGTGAGACCTTTTCCAAGGTTACTTTTGTCCACTAGCCTCCCTTCTTATTATAGAGCCTTGGGTCAACACAGTGAGGCTGGCCCTCAAGCTTGACCGGTTTGGCTCAACTGAAACTGTGTTTGTGTGGTGGAGAGAATGTGGACTTCTGACTCAGCCAGACATGGATTCACATTCCAATCTCACACCACCACTAGCCATGACATCTTGGAGGAGTTTCTTAATTTCTCTGAGCTTCAGTATCTTCATCTATAAAGTGGGAATTGGATGGATGGATGGATTGATCCCAATAGGGAAGGAGAGATACATGATGAGATAGATAGAGACATATACATACATATATACACGTTTCTGTTATTAAAGGTTAAACAAAGAGGAATTTGTTAAATGTTGGGTATAGCGCCCACTGACATAAAAGCACAGTAAACTCTAGCACCCTCCCCGTGTGATTTTTCTAGATCTTCCAGCTCCTACCCTTCGTATGCTCGATGCTTAGTAGCAGCACAGTGCTAGAGCACAGAAGTTCAGCATAGCACACAGCTCTTCAAAGGATAGCAAAGAGCGCCTCAGCCTAGCCACGTAATTTGGTAGACCTGGCCTTGTTTAATTACAGATGATTAATTCCAAACATCCCTCTCATGGCCAGGCTCTTAGGCTAACATGTTTCGCAGGTAGCCCAAAACCTCACTCATCAGCACCACTAACGAGAAGTGTGGGACATAGTGGATGGCAGCGATGATGAAGAACAGGTCAATTACTAGTGTAAATCAATTACATGTAAAAGAGGGAGGTTCACTTACTTGAGAGAAGAATTATGTGCAGGTCATTAGAAGCATTCATTTACATACAACGTGCTAATTACAAGTCATTATTAACTAGGACCAATTTCTATAGGATGTTTCCATGCTGAGCTTTAGTTAAATTAATAGGGAATTACTGAATCTGCTTGGAGGTGATCATACTGTGTTTCTTTAGAAGTGTTCTATCATTCACACCAGACCTTCTTCCCAGTGACTGCACATGAGCAGAGCTTCACAAGTGACTGTGTGCCCTAGCTGCGGGGAGGTTCCGCTCCTTTCGGGTGCATAGTGCTAGAAAAGGGACCCCAGAGGCAGTCAGAAGGGAAGAGGAGAGCCAGACCTCCACATACAGGTATTAATTACCAGCGCATGAACAGTCTTGGTCTTACTGTCTTTAAAACTAAACAGGTGGAACTAGTTCTTGACTTTACATATCTCAGAGGCTCATGTGACCCCTCTAAATTTTCAAAGCCTCCTACATCAGACAGTAACTTGCAAAGGACAAGAGGGCAAAGAGCACGGAGGTGGGCTGAAGGGATACGAGACAGTACTGAAACCTCTCCTCCTCAACTAAAAGCTTCATAACCCCACATCATTCTCAAGTTCAATAAATTCTTACGGGAACCAAGTTGGGGAATATTTTCATCCTCCTGAGTATGTTATATTTGGAGTGGATTTCCTGTTTTCAGTACATGCTTGTCTGTGCAACCTTCTGATCACTTAGGCAGGTGTGATGGAATGACCCTACCAGTGGGAAGCCTCCGTCCTCCAGAGAGGTATTGATCACAGCCCACTGTGTGGGTGGAAAGATACCCAAGTGACCATTAGACCTCATACATCTTCACCGTCTCTTTCTCTGGGATTGCAACAACCTAGGTGTAATGGAAAAAAAAATGCAGAAGAGAGGAAGATCAACTAGTTGTGTTCTATAGCGTCTAGTCTGTGCGTCTTTAATTTAAAAGGTTATCTACTAAAATGTTCAGCTGTTGTGGCAGTTTGGCAATTCCTTGAAGAGTTACACCTCAAATTATCAAAAGATCCAGCAATGCCACTTCTAGGTCCATACCCCGAACATTGAAAGCAGAGACTCAAACAGGTACTGGTGTGCCCACATTCATTATAGCATTATTCACAATAGCCAAAAGGAGCAAACAACCCAAGTGGCCATCAACAGATGAATGGATAAACAAAAAAAAATACGCATACAATAGCATATTGTTCAGCCTGAAAAAGGAAATCCTGTCCCATGCTACAATACGGATGGCCTTTGAGGACATTACGCTAGGTGAAAGAAGCCAGACAGAAAAGGACAAATATAATATGATTCGACTTACATGAGGTGTCTAGAAAAGTGAAATTCAGAGAGACAGAAAGTAGAATGGGCTGCCGTGGGCTGGGGCAAGAAGGAAAATGGTGAGTTATGCTCAACGGGTCCAGAATTTCTGTTTGAGGTGATGAAAAAGTTCCGGAAATGGGGTACCTGGTTGGCTCAGTCGGTTACGCGTCCGACTCTTGATTTTGGCTCACAGTTCGTGAGTTCAAGCCCTGATGACAGTGTGGTGCCTGCTTAGGATCCTGTCTCTCCCCCTCTCTCTGCCCCCCTCCATTCTTTCTCTTTCTAAAAATAAATAAATAAACTTTTTAAAAACGCTCTGGAAATGGATAGTGGTGATGGCCGCACAATGCCATGAATACACTTAATGCCACTGAAGTATACGTTTACAAGTGGTTAAGATGGCAAATTATATGTTAACGTATGTTTTACTACAATCATAATCTTTTAAAAAGATTATGTAGAATGCTAGTGCATGGACCCAGGCACCGGCTTATAAAAGGAAGGGCGATCAGAAGTTGGCAGTGTCTGGAGAAGCGCCATGGTGGTCGATCGGGAGGGTGGGGGGCACGGCCCAGCCCTTAACATGGAAAGCTTGAGTGCCTGGCCGTGGGGGGGTTGCATCAAGGGAAAGCGAACCAGCCCAGGTGGATCTTCTTTTCTGTGCAGGTTCCAGCACAGCCAGTCCCACAGGAGCCCAGCAGGAAAGACTACGAGACCTACCAGCCGTTTCAGAATTCCACGAGAAACTACGACGAGTCCTTCTTCGAGGACCAGGTCCACCATCGCCCTCCCGCCAGTGAGTACACCATGCACCTGGGACTCAAGTCCACCGGCAACTATGTCGACTTCTACTCAGCTGCCCGTCCCTACAGTGAACTGAACTATGAAACTAGCCACTACCCGGCCTCCCCCGACTCCTGGGTGTGAGGAGCGGGCGGCACGAGGCGCTCCGGGAACAGTGCATGTGCATGCATACCACAAGACATTGCTTTTTTTTTTCCCCCTGCAAATTTAGTTTGTTCAAGCCTGTTCCGTAGGAAGGCTGTGATAACCAGTAAGGAAATATTAAGAGCTATTTTAGAAAGCTAAATGAATCGAAAGTTAACTTGGAAGTCAATAGGAAGCTAAAACGATCCTAAATATGACATCGTGCAACACCTTTCTAGTTTGAGCTGTAGAGTATAAAAAAGTGCTTTATATTGAACGTGGCTGAAGGCAGCAGAGGAGACGGTCGGGGTGGTGGGGCTTGAAGGTTGCAGTTAAGCACAAGGGACAGTGTAGTTCACACACTTTAGAGGGACGGCTTCTCACGCTTTGTTTACTCTCTTCATCCGTTGTGATTCTAGGCTTCAAGTTGCATTGGGGTTCCTCTGTACAGCAAGATGTTTCTTGCCTTTTGTTAATGCATTGTTGTAAAGTATTTGATGTACATTACAGATTAAAGAAGAGAAGCGCATTGTGTATATTACACCATGCCGTGTTTCCTCATCTATGGTTCTAAATATTGCTTCAATTTCAAACTTTTGAAAGATGTATGGATTTCCAGTTTTTCTTTTCTTTTCTTTCTCCCAGTATGTTTTAACAAAAAAAAAAATGGGAAAAAAGGAATATTTAGCAGTATTGTTCGTTCTGATATGTGAATTTGTTTGTGGCAAGTAAGCAAGGCATTCAGCAGTTTCTGACAATTAACATACATCATTCCACACTCCTTGTCAACAAAGTGCTTTTTCACTGCCTAAAATTTTAGATGTAGATATTTGAAATAGATTTTTTCATTTATACCAGTTTTCTTTATGATGATACAGTGTTAAAAGAAAATAAATTACAATTGATCTGTCATCCATATTTGCTAAGAATGTCTATTTCCAAGGACCCTATCTTACAAAATACACATTCTTGCCTGTGTGTCTGTGCGTGTGTGGGTGTGTGTATGTCCACGTATGTATAAAAATGACCTGTGTGAGATTTTATTTTGATAGAAGCTACTTCATTCGCTGTTCATCTTGTACAAGCTTTGTTTCTGGTTTTCGGTATAAATGTACATCACTTTGTTCTTCTCGTACTCCATCTATTCTTCTGACCATCTAGTGACTCAGGATATTAGGCCAGTTGAAGTGAAGTTATAGGATTTTCACACATTCACACATTCTTGGACACCACCTCTTTCTACAGGTCCATTTCCTTCCACGTTTTATGCCCTGGGAACACAATAAACCATGGCCAACTCAATAATTTCACTTTGGGGCCAATTACTTGAAGTATCAAGAAATGTAAACTGCTCGCCTTATTACCCCCAAACTTTCTGTTCATGTGGCAGGGAGCAGTGGACCATTATGGATTAGATTATTAAAATTGAACTTGAAGCCAATGTTAGAATAGTGGTTAACAGAGCTAAGAAATAAGGCTAACCATTTACAAGAACACGGGCTGTGGGTAAATCAGCTTTGCTCTTAGATGCAAGTGACTGAGGCCAGTAGGTGCCTAGTAAATGTTAACT
Organism: Prionailurus bengalensis; assembly: GCF_016509475.1. Classification (NCBI taxonomy): domain Eukaryota; kingdom Metazoa; phylum Chordata; class Mammalia; order Carnivora; family Felidae; genus Prionailurus; species Prionailurus bengalensis. Next base: position 232,165,287 of record NC_057343.1, read on the forward strand.
GTTCTTGGAAAAAATAAAAATTAAATAACAAAAGAAATTGGCTGACCATCTTCCTTTAAAACTTGCTCCCCTTCACTCTACATAGTTGAATTCAGCGCAAAGTCCAAGATCAGTGGTTCCTTCTCCAAATTTAACAACAATCAAAAAACTTTTTTTGTTCAGGTGTATTTTTGCAAATGAAAAGCTGATTTCCAAAATAGAGCAGGAGACACAAATTTGCTTTTGAACTGTCCTGTAAATTACCTGCAAGTTGGACCCTGTTGCACTGTTTATTCTAGGACTGGATTCGGCATTGGTGGGTTCCCTCACAGGAATGCTCCAGCCCCCGTGGAGAGACAGAAAATTAGCACTGAGCACAACGTGTCCTCCTCATCCGTGAACTAGTGAAGTTCATCGAGGCAGAGGTTATGGCATAGACATGACTTATCCATAACCTAGTAGCTGGTTTAACTTTTCCAAAAGTGAATGATAGGACTCCTTCCTGGCTTGAGTTGTGCATGGAGAAATGACTGCATGTGCTGAAAAGCCCTCCTAGTGGGAACTGTATATTTTCCTTTATACTCTTTGAGTCCGAGAATTCCCTGCATTTGCGACCTGGGAAGACTAAAGATGCCTCTGCTGCCCGTGATTCTTTGACAGCATGTGGTGCCAGGCTGAAATGAACCAATTCAGCCAGGAGCCTCTGGCTTCAGAGGTAGAGGTAGGAAAAAGAAAATTAGAAGTGTTGTAGTTACTCAAACCAATCCTGTTCTCCTTTTCACACACACACACACACACACACAGAAGTAAATAAGGAGACAGTAAGAAATGATTGATAAATAGAAGATGATGTAGATAGGTGGTGATGATTGATAGATAATAGATAGATGATAGATAGATAGATAGACGATGGATACTAGATAGATAGGTAGATGAGTAGGTAGATAATACATAGGGGAGATTTTACATAAATTGTGAAATAACCTAAAGTCCCCACAGGCTCCCTTGGCAACAAACATTGATCAGCTGGTAATTTATTATTAAATTGGATAATATTGGATAAAAGCCTCAAATGGCAAGAAACTTTTGTTTTTGCTTTCATTGTACTGAAGTGACCAAGTGTGATGCTAACCCCCACCCAAGTCCCCGCAGATAGTTGCCTCTTGGGTCTATAAGAACCTCCAGATGTCAGATTATTTACTGAGATGGGAATGGTGTTTTTCAGAGCAAAGGAGGGAGGAAAGGAAACTAGAATTTTTTTTTCCTCTCAGTCCTTGTAGTGGACCATACATACGCCCAGTACATTTAACAGTTTGTAAAATCTGGACATTATGTATGAGAAAGAGACCTGGTTTTTCTTCACCTGAGAGTTTTGATCATCAAGGACTGATTAAAGGGACACTTAAAACTATACCCCCTTCAATGATACTAATATTTTAAAATAAGATCTTTCATATTGACTCAGGTTTAATAGCACACATTTACGTTTTAATCCAAATGATCAGTTGTGAGTTAGATGAGAAAATACCTAAGAGGTTCATAAGAATTAGGGTGACAGAGATATCACATCACACTTGGTGCAGACTAGGTGAAGGTTAACCACTGATGACCCATTTCATATAAGCAAGACACACATTATGAAAACCTGCTGTTAAAAAAAATAAGCAGTGTTTAAATTCAGCAGCAAAACCAATCTCAATTTATTTGCTTTGCTCATTTCTCTGACTTCAGCTCTGCTGTAGGGCCTGATACTGTCTCCCCATCCTTGAGAACTGTGCCCTTGGAAAGTGAGGTTTGGCTGTCTGAAGACACTATTTTGTCCGCCTTCGAGAACCAATTTCCTTCTTGCCTGGTGATTCTGTCCCACCAGAGAGAAAGTGGCACCTCTCAGGTCAGGATCTTCATGAAAGTGCACTGGCTTCCATTCCTTGGAGAGAGCTTGTTGGAAGAACTTAAACACATCACCTCCTCTCTGGGCAAAATGTTTTGTAACCCACAGAGTTAAATAAAAAGAAGGATCTGGGAGTGGGGAGACAATCCTTGGCCATACAAAGTTGAGAGACAAAGACCTCCAGTTCCTTACAAATGACAACACTCCCAAGCCATGAGCCTGTGTTCTTCAAACCAGAGAACTGGTAAGAGTACCCAGTTCAGGACTGGCAAGGCAGGCACGTGACCTCCATGTCTTCACCAGTTCAATAGTAAGCAACTGGGCTGCACCTATGGTCTCCTCAAACACAAAGAATGAAGTAGTTAAAAAAAAAAAAAAAAAAAAGCAAGCAAGCTAACCAACCAACATTTCTGAGCGCACTAGATAATGGTGAAACTGGGGTTTTGAGTCAAGGGTTTGATCCTCAGTTAAGACAATGGAATTCTTGGCATGAACTTCAACAGTGGCTACATTAGCATCACACATTTAAAATTTTTCACAATATTTCATTGCTTGGTTCCTCAATAAAATGAAGACAAAAGCTTTGATGAATCAGCACCTGGTACTCTGTACTACAATGTGCGTGCAAAACTGAGACATCATCTCAGGTGGTGCTGACACCCATCATGAGAGATGACAGAACATACACATAATACTCTAGAGTGTCTTCACTAATGCACCATTGATGTTTGGGGCTGAATAATTCTTTGGAGAAATAGGGGAGATGCAGCATAGGATACTTAACAGTGTCTCTGGCCTTTACCCACTGGATACTCACTGGATGCACCACCACCTGCAGTTATGACCATCATAACAGCCTCCAGATATTTCCAAATCTCCCTTGGGGCGGGGCTACCTCAGCCCCAGTCAGAACCACTGCTCTGGTGCAATGCACAATGTCCTAACTACAACTGAGCATAAGGAAGGAAAAAGATGCACTCCCAGGTGGGCGATCTGAGAACACAATGCAGAGGAGATGGTATTGGGCTGGAACTTAAAGGACGGATAGGCCTCTGATGAGCAATATTGGAGATGTTTCTGGAAAAAATGCGAGTGAAGATGTGGAAAGTATGGGGAATGGACAGGGAACAGAATGCAACAAAATTAATTCTAAAATGAGGAACGGGAAGAGCAGGGAGAGAGAGACAAGACAGGCTGTGAACAAACTTGAGGCTCTTGAAAGCCATTTTATAGAACACTAAAGATTTTTCATAGCATTTTACAAAAATTCGGTGGGGGGGGGGGAGGTGTGGTGGTTGTACAGGTAAGGTATAGATTAGTGGTTCTCCAACCATGCATCAGAATCACCTGGAGCACATCACCTGAACAATTTGTTCAGACATTGAGTTTATGATTGCATAGGGCTGGGACTGGCAGAGAACTTTCATTTCTAACAAGTTCCCAAGTGATGTTGGTGTTGCTTGTCCAGGGACTATGCTTTGAGAACCCCTGGTCTCAAGAGAGATCACTTCTGAAACTGTTAGAATAATCTAGAACCTTGTTACTTAAAGTATAATCTGGGGGACTGCAGCCTCAGCATCACCCAGAAGCATATCAGAAGTGGAGAACATCGAGTGCCACTCCATACTTTCTGTGTCCGAATCTGCCTTTTCATAAAATCCCCAGATGTTTCATAAGAGCATTAAACTTTGATAACAATGATCCAGAAAACATAAGACCATGAGCTAGGAGAAAACTAACATGAAATGTTGCAGTTGTAAAATTCACAGTACTTGGTGAGTGCTGGGTGAGTGCTGGAGGAACCCAACGATCCCTCTAAGATGTGAGCTTGGGTGACCGGAAGCCCAGCAGGGGATAATCCACTGGTAATAAGGAAGAAAAATCTTTCTGACAAGGAAAATCCATTCCACGTTGGACATATTACAGATGTTGATGGTAGATCCAGGGAGAACGTTGCAACAGGCAGTTGAAATGCAACCAGGATGCTGAACGAGAGGCGCAAGATTTGGTGCCGAGAGGTGGAAAATGGCACGGATAGAGCAGTCATGGAAAAGGGGATGTAGAGAGGAGAGCATCACGGGGATGATGAAGGCTCATTGGCAACCAACATGATACAGGGGTACACAATAGCATATTGGAGGTGGGGTTTGGGGAGAACAAGACCAGTGTACTGTTGTCAAAATCAGGGGGAATTTCATATAAAGAGAGTGGAAAGTATCACTGGTGGGCAGTGATACCAGAAGATGACAAGAAGGAAGACAAGAATGAAGAAACCTGTGAGTATTGTAATTCGGAGACCACACAGGGCCTTAGTGGGTAACTCCAGTGGCAGGTTAAGGAGACTGAATAGCAGGGGAGGGGGCAGAGGACTGGGAAGCTTAGCAATGAGCTGTTGATTGTGAGAAGATGCTGGCTTGAGACAATCACAAATGGAATGAAGAATTATTTTAGGGCAGCAAAGCAAACTTGTAAAGCAAGGTTCCATGCTCATACAAATGGTTTAAGAACAACTCCTTCAGTGTGTGCAGCATTTTAGTGCTTTCATGGTGTTTTAAAAATGTTCTGCTTGTCCCACTCACTACCAGGTAGGCTCGTATTATAACCTGCCCTGTTTTGGAGATGAGGGGAGTAAGACTCGGTGATATCACGTAATTGGCAACTTTTGCTGCTGGACATAAAATCGAGGCTTTTTCACCATAGACCATAACACCAGGATGGTTCTGGGACCATAACACATCTGGATGGCTTCTGGGACGGTGATGTTCAAGCAGTGGCTTCAGATAGGATTAGGAGTCATAAAGCAAAGGGGCCATGGGAAGAGGAAAGCCTGATTCCCCAGGGCCCACTCTTTGCTCAACACCATGGAACCAGGCTAACTCTCAGGCAGTGGGACTCCAAGGTCCGAGAGGAGGGTGTCTGCGGACCCTGGCATCTGTTTGTCCACCACACGTCCTATACAACCAGTGCCTTCCACATCAGTTACTGCTGCGGGGTAGTCATCCTCAATACCCCACCCAACTCCCATCTGCTCCAGGCTATTCTCATTTCTCATATGCCCAACCTACCCTAAGCCTGAACTTCATGGATCCAACGCGATGTTTTTGTTCAGAAATTCTAGTTTGGGAGCCTGTCCAGTCCCTGACCTCAACCTCCTTTAGTGAACAGCTCAGCAGAGAATCCTGGTGTCCATCTCCAAATGGCCACAATGTGTCTTCATGCTCTCAAAATTAAGACCAGACAGCTGAGATAACCACACAGTTAAGTCACAGAACAAAGTGAATTGGCCTTCATTGAAATTAAACCTAAATCACTGGCCATGTGAAAAGTGAATTTGAACTACATGAGCTAAGTTGTCATCGATGGAAAAACTATTACAATACCACTGACTTTTTTCATATACAACTCTTAATTATGGTCAAGGATAGAAATCACACATGTAAAATTTGATCTAGACTCATTCTGTTTACCTATTGCTTTATACAGAACACTCCAAAGTTAGCGTGTTTTTAAAAAGAAAGAAAGGGAAGTGCTGGGTGGTTCAGTTAGTTGAGCGTCTGACGTTAGCTCAGGCCATGATCTCGGGGCTTGTGAGTTGGAGCCCCACACTGGGTTCTTGGCTGTCAGCGCAGGGCTCACTTTAAATCTTCTATCCCCCGGGGCGCCTGGGTGGCGCAGTCGGTTAAGCGTCCGACTTCAGCCAGGTCACGATCTCGCGGTCCGTGAGTTCGAGCCCCGCGTCGGGCTCTGGGCTGATGGCTCAGAGCCTGGAGCCTGTTTCCGATTCTGTGACTCCCTCTCTCTCTGCCCCTCCCCCATTCATGCTCTGTCTCTCTCTGTCCCAAAAATAAACGTTGAAAAAATAAATAAATAAAAAAAAAAATCTTCTATCCCCCTTTCTCTCTGTCCCTCCCCAACTCGCGCTCTTTCTCTCAAAAATAATAAACGTTAAAAAAAATAAAAAGAGAGAAAGATTTATTTTCTTCAGGAATTTTCAATCTGGATTGGGCTCCATGAAGACAGCTCGGCCCTGCTCCACTCCACTCGGAATCGTCCTGGAGGCTGGAAGCCTGGACTGGAACCACTTAAAGGCTCAATCACTTAGTATCTGGGACGACTCAACTAGCTGGGGCAGGGGGAACTTCAGCTCCTCAGGCATCCTGTGAAGTATCTCCACGTGCTTGTCCAGCAGAGATGGTTCAGTGGGCCAGTCTTCTTATATATTATCTCAAGGTTCCCAAAGTCTATGTCCCAAGAGAAAGAACCAGGCTCAAAAGTCAAAATGCATTCCATTAGTCATCGCACTAGCAAAATATTGCTCAGTTCCAGAGGGTAGGGAAGGAAATGGATGGTATCTCTTGATGGGGTGGGGGGAAGATTCTAGCAGAGCATGCAGGGATGGAAACACAGGTGTTGCCTTTTTCAGACGGTCTCCCACAAAACTGATAACACTTTGCCTTAATAGGTTCAGCTTCTTTCAAACTTTGGCCAATATTTCTTAACAGCAAAAGCAATGAGTTTTACTATCAGAAGTTACAAACAACTAATACAACTCACGAAAATGGGCTAAAAGGCCATGTAATTATGTCAGAAGGAAGAGTTTGGATCTTGGGCTTGTGTTTCTACCAGCTGGATGAGAACAAGGAAGCAGGTCATGATTCTTAGTCTTAGCAGCCATCTTGTCAACGTGAGGGGCCCGGAAAAAGCTGAAGTCAAAGCTGAGGAAGGCAGAGTAGATAGAACCTGGCTATCTTCTCAGAGCACAGGAGAATCACCAAATTCCCCAGAATAGTCCACAACAGACAACCATTAAGTACTCGCCCCCACATTCTAGAGACTTTCCCCTGACCTCAGCTGAGAAGTAACAGAAGGCTGGATGGATGAAAGCCATCTCAAGGTAGAGTTAAATATTCACATCATTTCCTTAGAGTAAGAGTATATTTTCCTAAAGTTCAGTAAAATAGAATTAAAAAAAAAAAAGTACCAATTTTGGTAAGCATAGAGACATTCCGTGGACACATTTTCTAGCCATTGTCCTAATATACCTTATTTTTTAATCACAAGTAAAATGTGCTGCAAATTCATACGGGTTTGAAACTATACCATTGCCTCAGTACACTAGCAATATCAGCTGATTTGGGGTTTTTAAGCAATTTTGTTCATGCGTCATGATCTATAACCAAAGAGATCAAATGGAATCAAATGGAAGGTGATTAAAGGTTTGGAAAAGTGAGGCGTACTGACCAATGATGCAGCTTTCCTTGTGTTGGGTTGTCTTTGGGGACGCACAGTTTCAGAATGGGAATGTCTACAAGTTACATGGCCCTTTATCACTCCCTCTTCTGCTAGCACCCCCCCCCCCACACACACACACAATCAATACAGTGGCACCTCCGCCTTCTCTGTTTCCCAAATTCCCAGCCCCACACTTCGGAGGTGAGCTGGCCAACACTGGTCCTTGGGCCCCTGTGAAGATAGAGTGCTCAGCGCATTCGCAGCCAGTGAAACGCTGATACAGGTGAATGGCTTCAGCTTCTAATTGCCAGGTGCCTGGGGACAGGTGCTATAATGGGTCCTCCAGTGATGCTTCTGTGGCCCTGATACATTCATGAGCTCCCTTAGGGAAGAATTCCAACCAGATTTTCTGCTCACTCAAGACCCAAGATTCTGAAGGGCAGCTTTACTTGTTTTCCCAAGAACTTTTAAACCTAAAAAGAAACGGCTGAGAATGACAGAACTGATGTCCGTGCGTGCTGATGGCACCGACAAAGCAAGGTCAGGACCCAGGAGAAAGGGTCAGTAAACTGTGTTATGAAATGGACATAGATGGAAGGAAAACTGTTTTTAGGTGGAGTCAGAAATGAGATGGACGGAAAGTTTGTTGGGAATCCAGTCACTAGCCCAGTTACTAAGTAATCTAAGGAATTTTATGTCATTAATTTTGACCCTAGTAAAGTTGTAAAGATAGAGCTGACTGTTATGCCCAGAATTCGTGATCCCCAAAGACCACTAGGGAGCCGAGTCCGATGCAAAAGCAAAAGAGCCTTTATTCGAGCTAGCTCGAGCTCAATCCCCTACCTGCACCAACACAGCGGTGAGATACCAGGGAGAGAGAGCGAGTTTCAAAAGCACAAAGGTTTTATAGGGGTCTAGGGGCAGTTGGTGAGGTAATGGCTGTGGCCTCAGCTGATTGGCTGGGGAAGGGTCGTGGCCTCGGCCGATTGGCTGGGGAAGGGTCAGAGTCCTGTTACGCAGGTCGCTGGGCGTGTTTTGATCAGGAAGTTTGAACGGGTGAGCAGGTTACTCAAGGGGAGGAGGCGCGGTCTGAGGTTTCTGCGATTTTCCTGGAAAAGGGGTCATGTCGGGACATAGTCACTCAAGGTGGAGAACACAGAACAAGATGGAGTCGGCCGGCGTAGGCCCGCCCTTTCACTGACCATAGTAAGTAGGAGAGGAGATCAGAGTTTGTAAATCTAATAGGACTCTATCAAGAAATATTTCCATCTTCTTAATATGTATACACAGATCTCATTTAATCAAGTTTGCAGGGTCCAGAAAACAAAAATATAGGCGTCCAGTTAAAATGGAATTTCAGTGAAACAGCCAATAATTTTTTCAGTTTAAGTAATGTCCCATGCAATATTTGGAACATACTTACACTGAACAGTTGAAAGAGAGAAAGAGAAACTCCTTTGACCTATAGAGCACTTGCCAATTTCTGTGCTATAAGTGCACCCGCCACGACCAATTTCAAACTGCCGATTTGATGCTAGTGAATTCAAAACCGGAAGTGGCAACACATCATTTCCAAGGTACAGATAAAGCAGGCAAAATAACCTCAAGAGCACAGGTAATAAAAATGTAATCAGGTTGTGCTGGTTACTGATTATTTATTACCTTTATTTTTTATATAACTAAATTTAACTCTAAATTTTTATAATGTGATACGTGGTGTGGCTGGATTCAACATCCAGCTTACGTATTCCTGAAAAGGTAACAATCTGGTCTCGTGAGCTATACAAGACTCCTCTTGCACACCACCGCTTGTGACACCCTAAGTGGCTGTCCGAATGAACATTAACACTCACTCATCCCGCCAACCTTTACTGAAGTTGCCACGTAAGAGTCACGATACCACGCTCCTTGGGAGACAGATCTAACAAGGATCACGGTGCTGTGGATAACCACCCGCAGCTCGCCAAGGTGGCAGGTCCTCATGGAGACGACGCCTTCCCGGCAGGTGGAGGGCAGTGCTGCCGTCACCCACGCTAGTGTGGAGCAGCAGGGACGGGGACAGGGTTAAGGGCAGCAGAGGTAGAGCCCTGCTCCAGCAGGAGAAATGCACCTGCGGACGAAGGTTGGGAAGCTCTTGGGGTGGGGACAGAGCTGTCGGCAGGCTTGCAGGACAGAAGAAAGGAAAGCCTGCAGGTGGACGCAAATGAAGAAGAACTGAGGAAAGGCACTGTGTTCAAGAGCGATTGGCAAAGCAGAGGACAAGGTGGCACCCTGGCACCCCTCTCTGCCCGGATGCCCCCCACCCCCAGACCAGCAGCAGGTAGCACAAGACAGACCCGGTGCCTGGGCCACTCATGTTGTAGGGCTCATAAGCCTCGGATTCTGGAACAGCCCAGAGAAGGGAAAGCGGCCATGAAAATGACATATCGCATTTCTTCTTTTAGAAAAATAAAGACGTAGAACACTGTTTGCAACCTTTAGTGCTTTGTGGCAACCGTTCCCATCACCAGCAACGATGTCGCGCTGTTCACGCTGCTAGACCAAATTATCACACATTTAGTGGTTTAAAACAAGAGATATGTATTACTTCTGGAGGTCAGAAATTCAAGATGGGTTGGCAGAGTTGGGTTCCTTTCGGGGGCTTTATGGGAAGGAATCCCCTTCTTTTTGCAGCCACTGTAAGCCACCTGTGTTCCATGGCACCATCTTTAAAGGCGGTGGAATGGCATCTTCGATCAAATTCTTTCTCTGTCTTCCACCTCTCTCCTTTCTCTTATAAGGACTCTTCTGATGACATTAATAGTGTCCCCAACTCAAGCTCTTTAACTTACGTCTGCAAAGTCTTTTTGCCATGCAAGGTGATGTAGTCGCCAGTTCTGAAGATCAGCACGTGGACATCTTTAGGGAGTCTTTATTCAGTCTACCACATCAGGCTCTTGCTATAATATCATCGTTGAATTCATGTAAAAAAAAAAAAAAGTCTTAAAATGGCTTCTAACTGTATTAATACCTAGATTCAGAAAATAAAGTCTTAAAACAATCTAGTTTATATTAAATTCTTGGGGAGGGGCATAAACTCATTTATTTCCTATAGTAGTATACTTCCAAAATCTCTGAACAGGTGGAAATTCTCATACACCTTTCTGGTCAAAAAAAGAAAAGATTTCCTTTGTTAAATTTATTTATGTTAATCAATGTTCATGCATCTTGAGGTGGGGTGGGGGAGGATAGATTAAATGCAAATAAAAGGAACAGGAGGTAGAGGAAAGGGAAACCCTTGCAGAAGTGTAACAAAAGGTCCCAGCGTTTGAATTTTTTGCCCGGGTTATTGAGGTATGATTGCCAAAATTGTTAGATATTTAAAGTGTACAATGTCATGATGTGATATATGTATCCTTTGTGAAAGGATCCCCCCCATAGAGTGATTAACCTGACTTACATTAAATTCTGCTCTGAACTGGAATCATGATTATAATGAGGAGCCTTACATTTTTAAGTCTTATCCAATATACAGTGAAATAGGCTTATTTGCAGACTGGTCTGCTTATTGCAGGGGTGGATGAAAGTTCCCAGCATGGGCAGGAGTCAAGGTATAAATGTCCAAAAGGGATCCCTAAAGGGAGGTAAGCCCCCACCCCCCATTCCTTCAGGCCCCCGCTTCCTGACCTGAGTCACAATTCTGAGGCCTCACTCTGGCTTTGCCCCATGGCCCCACCATCTCATGTCTAAATGCTTCTTTGGCTCCAGTGAGAGCAATGTGTCAACAAAGAAGGGCTGCATTTTGCTCACTCAGCACCAAAATGTGAAAGAGATTGGTTTCCACTGAAATATGCCCCCCCCTTCACATACTGGAGCCATAAACCCCAGTGTCTCAGAATGTATCCTTATTTGGAGACAGGCTTGTTAAAATGGTAAGTAAGCTAAAACGAGGTCGCCGAGGGGGACCCCGATATACCTTGTTTTTTACAACGGGTGGCCTTACAATGAGATGAAACTTGGACACAGACACGCACAGAAGGCGGACGAAGCGAGGACCCAGGGAGAAGATCCCCTGCAAGCCAAGGAGAGAAGCCGCGGAAGAAAGCCACCCGGCCGACGCCTCCAAATCCCAGCCTCCAGAACCTGAGAAAATAGATTTCTGTTGTTTAAGCCTCTGGTCCCTGCTATTTGGCAGCCAGAGATGACTGATACAGGGATCAAAGGCTGGCACCCGTGAAGCCAATCAGCTTATGGAAAAGTTGAAAAAATGAAACATGCCCTCGAGCAACAAGTCTTCCTTCTTGATGGGTACTCGGTGAGATCTGTATTTGAAAGCAAGCTGACATCTCGTCCTGAGGCCATTCAGCAGGCCACTGACGAACATCCCAGCTTCGGAAACTGGGCTCCCTGTTGCTTCCCCAAACATCACAGCGTTTCCTGACTCGGCTGGTGTTCCTGCTGAGAAGCCAGGCCCGAAGGGTCCGTGTGCTCCACCCCCAGCTCCAAGGGAGTCCTGGGTGGAAGGCACCCCCCCATCTCTCCCTTTCCCCTTCTGCCCGCACTCTGTGCAAACCCTTCCATTAGCCCCCAGCCCTCTTCAAGGATCATGCCTTCCCTGGGCACCCCAGGAGCCCATGAACTTTCTCTCCAGTCCCATTTAGGGATGCAGAAACTCAACAATCTGAGATGGAGAATGTGATTTTTTTAAATTTCATAACAAAGTGCCTTAACTTTGTTTACTGAGTTTAGTGTCCCCCAAAGTCATGTTCTCCTGAAAGCTCAGAATATGAGTTTATTTGGAAATAGGGTCTTTGCAGGTATCATCTAAATGATGGAGATGAGATCATACCAAATTAGGGCGGGCCCCAATTCCAAAGAGCATGTCCTTTTAAAAGACAGGACAGAGAAGAATCCCATGTTCTGGTGCAGGCAGAGACGGAAGGATGCACCCACGGGCCCAGGAACACCAACAATTGCCAGCAGCCACAGGAAACAAGAGACGTGGAATAAAATAAAGTGACTGGAAGGAACCAACCGTGCCCACACATCGATTTCTTACTTCTAATCTCCAGAAGTGGGAGAGGGTACATTTCTATTGTTTTAAGGCGCTCTGGGGTAATTTGCAATAGCAATCCCAGGAAACCAATGTATTTGTTTGGGTAAGATTACATCTAATTGTGATGGAGAATCTGACCTCATTCTTTAATTTTGTTTAATGTTTGTTTATTTTTTTAATTTTATTTTTTATTTTTTAAAATTAGCATCTAGTGCAACAATGATTCCAGGAGTAGATTCCGTAGTGCCCCTCCCCCATTTAGCCCATCCCCCCTCCCACAACCCCTCCAGCAACCCTGCTTGCTCTCCATGTTTATGAGTCTCTTCTGTTTTGTCCCCCTCCCTGTTTTTATATTATTTTTGTTTCCCTTTCCTTATGTTCATCTGTTTTGTCTCTTAAAGTCCTCATATGAGTGAAGTCATAGCATTTTTGTCTTTCTCTAATTTCACCTAGCATAATACCCTCCAGTTCCATCCACATAGGTAGTTGCAAATGGCAAGATTTCATTCTTTTTGACTGCTGAGCAATACTCCATTGAATGTATATGCCACATCTTTATCCATTCATCCATCGATGGACATTTGGGCTCTTTCCATACTTGGGCTACTGTCGATAGTGCTGCTATAAACATGGGGGTGCATGTGTCCCTTCGAAACAGCACACCTGTATCCCTTGGATAAATGCCTAGTAGTGCAATTGCTGGGTCGTGGGGTAGTTAATGTTTGTTCATTTTTGAGAGACAGAGTGCGAGCAGGGGATGGACAGAGAAAGAGGGAAACACAGAATCCGAAGCAGACTCCAGGCTCTGAGCTGTCAGAGCAGAGCCCGAGGGGGGGGCTCAAACCCACAAACTGAGGGATCATGACCTGAGCTGAAGCGGGAAGCTTAACGGACTGAGCCACCCAGGCGTCCACAGTTCACTTTGCACTCCCTTTTCTGTCTTACCCTCCCTTCCTCTTTGGCGTTACATCTGGACAGATTGGTAAAAAGACCCTGAGCTCGCGTCCTCCTTTGGGACAGTGGGAAACTTAAACCTCCCCTACTTGGGAACTCTCCTGCAGTCCCACCCCTTGGCCACTTACTATAAAGGCCCAAACTCAATGGCTCTGCTCTGCCTGCGTCAACCTGGACCTGCTTGTGCCCACCAGCTCCTCCTAGAAGTCCTTTGAATGAGTAAGAAGCCTCTAAAATTCTCTTGGTTCCTGGAAATCATCGACCTCAATATACCCAAACCCAATATATCCAAACACAGGTGGGGGTCCTGTGTGCGTTTGCAGGGGACCAAACAACACTAACAGGGAAGAGGCTCCTCTGGGCAAGACACTGACACCGAGTGACTGACAGGCACAGAAATCAGTAGGACCGTAAAGCTTTCACCAGCACCTGTGCCTCCAACCTTCAAGAGCAAGTCGACCAGCCGACCTGCCTGTCTCCTCGGCGTTCATAAGGAGACTCTTCATTATACTTACCAGATTGCTGAGTTTCTGCATCCTCAAGCTGACACCAGAAAGAGCCGAGTGATTCTGACAACCTTGCCCCATGATGGCCCCATAGATCTGGTGTCGTATCCATTTTGGCAGGTTTAACTTAATTAGCGAGCAGATGATGGCAGCAATGTGAAAGAAAGAAAGAAAGAAAGAAAGACAAACTTCTGGAAGTCTACATGGTGACTGAACAGTTCCAAGTATTTCTGTCTTTGCTCCAACTTTGGCTTGCCACAAGCCGCAGGCTTGGCATTTACCTCTTTGGGCCAGATGCTAAATTAAGTTTGAAGACATTTCAGGGATTCATTATTGATCAGGCTTTTGGCACCTGGAGGAGGAACTAAAGAAGCAGCAGCTGTGGTTTCAAAGGTGCCACCTCAAAGCCAAGAGCCACCAAAAATAACAAGTAAACTTTTCAGGTCTACGCGTCCTTGACGTATCAAAGCCGGGTGCTGCCCTGGGCTCTAAGCGGAGATGATTAAGGAAAGCAGGGCTCTCCGTGGCCCCTCCAGCTCCCTGCATGGAAGAAAGTGGCTGCCAGGTCGAATCTTCACATTAAGCAATAATAATAAATCTATGAAGATGTGAGGATGTCTCCCTCCAGGCCTGCGTCTGTCACAGATCTTTGTTGCACGCTAGACTGAGAACCTGACCCAGGCTTCAGTAAGCAAAATGGAATTAATTTACTCCTGTAAATGAAAAGCCCAGAAATCAGCAGACTCCAGGCATGGCTGGATTCAGGGACCAGATAAAGTTACCATGGGCCTGTTTGTATGTCTCAATTGTCTCCACCTGTCCTGGCCGCACTATCCAAGTTCAGGTGTAATCAAACCTCCAGGAAGTCTGTCTTCTCAGCTTTAAATCCATGAAGCAAGAATAACTCAAACAAGCCACTGCAAACATCTTGGGGCATCTCATTAGTCGTTGTGGGGTCACATACTCCTTCCTGAATGAGTTATTAGATATGGGAGAATGGAACGCTCTAGAGACACAAACTGTTTAAAAATTATCATGTTACCAATCATTAAAATTACCAAGCATCATATTAAGGGCTTTATTGTTTGTGGGGCTCTATTACCCAATGTGGAAGGGCAGGTGCGAAGAGGTTGTCCTGACCAGCTTTGTCCACTGGATAAGTTCTTTTTTTTTTTTAATATTTTTTAATGTTTATTTAAGAGAGAGAGACTGAGAGAGCGTGCACATGCATGAGCAGGGGAGGGGAGGGACAGAGAGAGAGAGAGAGAGAGAGAAAGAATCCCAAGCAGGCTCTGCACTGTCAGTGTAAAACCTGACGAGGGGCTCGATCTCACGAACCGTGAGATCATAACCTGAGCCCAAACCAAGAGTCGGACGCTTAACTTACTGAGCCACCCAGGTACCCCAGCTGGATAAGTTCTTAAATACCATGTCAGTTTATACCTCAAGCCCAGAAAAATACCACACTCTTCTCTGTCACAGGTGATGGAAGTTGGTAGTGGATTTATACTGATTTATACAAGCAGCTCATTTTTATAAAATTTTTTTTTTCAACGTTTATTTATTTTTGGGACAGAGAGAGACAGAGCATGAACGGGGAAGGGGCAGAGAGAGAGGGAGACACAGAATTGGAAACAGGCTCCAGGCTCTGAGCCATCAGCCCAGAGCCTGACGCGGGGCTCAAACTCACGTACCGCGAGATCGTGACCTGGCTGAAGTCAGACGCTTAACGACTGCACCACCCAGGCGCCCCAGGCAGCTCATTTTTAAATAAAATGCTTTTACACACACACACACACACACACCAAATAATTAACTTGTTTTTTATTAATATTAATATAATACATTATATAGCATTAATATATTAATATTATTCATTTTAATCACCTATTAATTTGGTTTTTATAAAATTTTGATATTAAAAATGGTTTAAAATATTAACAAATATTTGATCACATTGCCAAGGAATCTCAGAATCTCAGAGAATCTCAGAGAAGTTAAATAACTTGTCTAAGTTCACATGGTTAGTTGTGGGATTTGGAGAGTTATGTCGGCCTTTGGACTCATATACTTGAGTTGTAGTGGGGCTTGGGGGCCATCGAGTCCAAAGCAGAGTCAAATTTACAGCCTCCCTGACAGACGTTTACCCAGATGTTGTCACCCTTCCAGAGAAGCATGCCAACTTACATCAGCCCGAACTAACACAAAAAGGTGCTAGAAAGTTCCCTCTTGTGTTGACCTTGCATCCATTCCACCTATAAATTCTTTTCTCTAGGTGTCTTAGACACTGAGCCCAATTAATTCAGTGTTTTCAGTGTTTTCAATAGTCACATCATGCCCTTGGTGCATCCTAACCTTGAATCAACTAAAACTCCAGGTTGCTTTTATTTTGGGGGGTTTTGCTGGTTTGGGTTGGGCAAGTAGAGTTTCTACGATCAGGACCCTGTCTCCTTGAATTGGATCTGTGCATCTGACCTTCTCAATTACACTTGGATTCCACCTTGTTTGTTTCAACCCTGCCTTTTTGCATCTTGAGTCGGCACCGAAGCACTTGTCACTGTCCTAAACCTGACCTTGTCGGGCTTCACTCGGGTGCGTGTTCGATAGGAGAGAGCCTGTTCGAAGATGTGGAAGTCCAAGCCACTTTTCAGACTTGAAGAATTTTATCAGCAGAGAATATTGCTCAACTTGCTGTTTGCGGGATCCATGCTCTTTAGCTTGTAATTGTCCCCCAGATTTTTATTCATTACAATGGATACATTAGAGAGGTATCAGCCCCTCAACCTTAATGTTGTCACAATGTTCTGTCCTTCAAGTGGCAGCCTTCTAAGCCTGGCACTGTCTCACTAATAAGTGGACTTGGACAGCTCACTTTCTTGTCAGAACCTCAGTTTCCCCCATTGGCAGAATAAGACTATTACACTAGATAGACCTCTAAGGCCCCTTCCCATGAATTTATTCTGATACTTACAGTTTTGCTTTCACACAACAAAAACCTTGACAAAGTGTTCACTGCTTGGTATAATGCCTTGGTTTTGAATTTAGACACGATCTGGAAACACCCTCAATTTCCCGCAAACATAAACAACAGCTAGTTCAATGTCTCACCTATTATGTTCACAGCCCATCCATTTACTTTCTTGTTGATTTTTTCATTCTCTCTCATCCCCTTTCAAAGGTTTGCATAACACACGTAGCTCCTGCTCTGTCCATAAAAATGTCCCCGAGTCTCTCTTGGTGATGAGCGAAGCGGCCCATTCAGACGTTTGAATATATACCTCTGCTCTGAGCAGGTCACATCAGAAACTCCAAGTGCTATGCTTTCAATTGCAAGCCAGAAAGAAGTTGTTTTCTGTTAAAAAGAGACAAAATCAATGGTACTTTATTAAAACAGCATTTCCCATCTTCCACGACCGCATCTTGTCTAGTTGAGTCCTGGGAGGTGCTTTTCCCACTAGCATCCTGGCTCAGCTGACACCCTTAAGAGTCTGTCAGGATTATAAGCCACCACTGTGCACGCTGCCTTAAAACGATGAGCATTTACCCATAAAAAAAAATGGCCCTCGTCTCTGCACCATGCCAAGGGTGCCCATCTTTCAAAAGAATGAATTACAATGGTAGTGGGTACATGTTCTGAACGTAAGGGAACGAGAAGTTACAAAATTAATGAAACCAGATGCTGTTTCAAATCTCCTGTTAGAGAAAGCAATTTGTCAACCGAATCAGTCCTATAGCTTGATTACAAACGTCCATCTATGGAAATGTTGATGAAGCCAGGAAACTTGTTCAGAAAATATATGATTTGTATAGTGCTGACACAGTCATTGAAATAGTCAATAACAATCACTGACTAACAAGAGGTTTTACTTCAAACTGAAAAATTAATACAGTTGACAAGAGCAAGAGATAAGCTCTGGAATAAGTAACGCCTTCTCTTTTTTCTGGTCTTCGGCATCGGTCCGTGACTTACACAGATGGAATGTAGGTAAGGATTCTGATCTACTTGGAAGAAGCTATCTAAACTTACCCTTCCTTTATTTGACAAAGCAATATGCAATTTTTCACATACATCTTTGGTGATAATCCACTACTCAATCAAATGATAATACAACCAAGACAATGAATTTTCCAAATAACTGTAGCCGACTGGCTGATGGAGAAGAAAAAGGAGGTGTTTACAGGACTGTTGGGAGGGCTATAGAAACTGAATTGTGGGTAAGGCTCAGGATGCAGTGCCTAAAACCCAGCCTCAGAGCTGCCTGAATATGGAGGACACGACCATGAAGGCACAGCCCATCCACGCGACTTCTGCACCAGGGAGGGACCTTGCCAGACAGCTGTGGGAGAATGGATTCTGCCCAGAGTTTCTCTCCTTGAGTCACTCACTCCCCAACTGAAACATCCCATGGCAGAGGTTGTTGGGTTGAACTCAGGTCACACGTCTACACTACTGCCTCGAAGACCGCTCAGGGTTCAAGTGTTCAGGTCTCTGCCTTGGGAAGACTTGGACTTAGATTAAGTCCAAGCAAAGCTGTCCTAACAGTGCCACCCTCTAGAAAACCTGACAAATACCCACACCTACCCACGGGCATACATCAGTGAACCAGGAGAAGCTCTGAGGAAGACATCCAGCGGTCAGAACTCTGTAGCCAACCAGATCATCCTGCTGCTTCTGTCTATTCCATGTTTCTCCCAAGGACCAACCTCCCTCCCATCCAATGGATCCAATGGATCCCATCCAGTAAATACCCAGGGCCAATATGAAAGAGCAGAGTCTGGATTTACCACTGCCAACCCCTACCAAAACCTTAAACACCTAGAAGACCAGACCAAATATATGCAAAGGATTTGGACAAAGGTCTGCACAGGATTATGGTTCATGAAAGGAAGGAAACAAGGTGAGCCCGGCGATTACATGAGCACACGGCCAGGGAGCAGAGAGGAAAACAGGACCTGTCTGAGTTGAGGACAGCTCGAAGTTTAAGATGGCCAAAAAGTCCTGAATTTGTAGCACAGATACAGGAGACAAGATAGTTGCAGAGAATTAGGTTGGACAGGGCACCTCTCCCATTGATCCTGAGAAGTTCTGGTCCTTGTCCACCCTTCCCAGACTCATCCTAGACCAACCCCCTTATCTCCGTATCTTTACGCAATCTTCAGACATGTTAGGGAACAGCTATTAGGCTAGAGATTTCCTCAACTAGCACAGTGTGGTCCAAAATATGGACACCATTTGACTGGACATGAGTGTTTTCCAAGCATCTTAAGACACACTTTAAAAAAAAAAGATTATCCCTAGGGCACCTGAGTGGCTCAGTTGGTTAAGTGTCCAACTCTTGATTCTGGCTCAGGTCATGATCTCGTGGTCTCTGAGTACAAGCCCCGTGTCAGGCTCCATGCTGGTGGAGTGGAGCCTGCTTGGGATTCTCTCCCTCTCCCTCTCTCTGTCCCTCACCTGCTTGTGCTCTCTCTCTCTCTCAAAATAAATAAATAAACTTAAAAAATTTTTTTAATTATCCCTTGAGTTATTTCTTCAAATGTATTCATTAAGTTTAAGATGGTCTTCTCACCAGCCCTTCTGCACCAAGCATTACGCTAAGTGGAGAGATTGAGTTGACATCCTTAACCCTTACAGAAATCAGCCCAGGAGGAGCATTGCTTTGACTCACACTTTGTGAGTTAAGTTTTGGACAGTCATATTTTCAGAGGGTAAGCTTTGTCCCCTATCCTGGGCACATCTTTCTCTAGCATTTTCTGATACCTGCAGGCATCTTGAATACCCACAGCACCAACCTGCTAATCTACTCTGGGAATATTCAGTAACCACTTTGTACTGATCTATAGAGTTTAATTGCTTTAAATACATGCAAACAAAGACACATGCCAGCTAATGTTTCCCTTTCCAGTGCAGTAGATATTTGTTGAGTTCTGGCCACTACACACCCACTCACACTACGTCTGTTAATAATGGCACAATTTTCCTGTGGGGCACCACTTCCTCCCCTACCCTCTAATGGTGTGCACTGGGTGGAGTTAGCCCTGCCCCTGGCCCCGGGACTCAGATCTGACCAACCAGAGTATGATACTTCCCTCATCACTGCAAATGGTTCAGAAATGATCACATCATTCAATCAGAACCAGTGAAACGAAGACTTTTCTTTAGTGCTCTTTAGCAATAAGGGAGATAAGAGTCAGTTGCTGGCAAAGATCACCAGAGTCCTGAGAATGAAACCAATGTAACAGAAGTCAGAGCCAGAGATGGAAAGAAACCTAGCTCCTTCTGGTCTTGTTAGAACGCCTTTGCCAAGCCTCACCTTGAGTTTTTTAAGAAATGAACCAATAATTCCCCGTTTCTGGCTTAACATTGAGTTGACTTTTTTATCACTTATTATTAAAGAGCCAAGCCCCACCTGAAACAGGTCTACTCCTAAGTTTTTCAAGATATTTATCTCTAATTTCCCTTTTTCTGCCAAAGTTTAGGTTGTGTTTTCCAATACTTGCTATTAAAATCCTCCTGACATACCAAATGAGTAACTTCTCTGCCTCATTTTGTGCTGATTCTCCCCAAAATGTTTTACTGCCTGCTCATCACTGAGGAAGACAGCTCATTTTTAAAGATCTTTTAAGTGTGGTCTCAGGTTGTCCCTGATTCTTTAAACAATATCATGGGAGGTACTGAATGACACTAGACAAGTTATTTGGAGTATTTTGTTTTCACACATGCCAACGCACGTCATGAATTTTCAAGGTTTATTTGGCAACTAAACATAGCTTTTACATGACAACTATTTCATGCTAGGAAACTTGTACTCTAAAGAATCCTTGTTAAAGTATTCTATTTCTAGTCATTCCAGAAAGACTAATGGAATAAGGTACATTGGCTAGAACTGGGTTATGAAATGTGTGATAACTGGAATCTGATGACATTTCTACCAAGGTAAGATCTCCAAAGTTTCATGGGCAATGTTGGAGGGGAATAGAGGGAAAGGGAAAGCCCAGGTGAGGTTCTGCATCAGATGGCTTTGGAGAGTTTGGGAGCTGCATAATAACTTTGGACACTTGATGAAGTGGAAATTAGGGTCAACAGAGAGTCACAAGGAGCAGGAAAGGGACGGTGGGGAAAATCTTCACATGGTGGTTAGAACAATCTTTCGGAATAACAGATGAATGGAGATTTCCTCGTTCTATTGCTATTTATTGGTAATGAGACAAGCATCTCTCATTTTGGACTTAAATCCCCTTAAGTCCAAGTCATTGGACTTAAATGACTTTAAAAAATTTTATTAACAGAGGTCTTTTTCATCCCAATAGAAACGCTAATAAATGAATTGGCACTCTCAAATAACCAGTGTGGGAAGAAATTTCTCCAGCAACAAGCTTTTGTATGATTTTAAGAGTGATTGTCCTTAAATTGGACTAGAGAACTTACATTGTTTACTAAGAAACGGGAGAAACAGGATGGATAATTGAGAAGCCAACACACTTATAAGTAAACTTACAGATAGTGACACAACTTACTACTTCTTTAAGATATTGTAGGATTTGTTGTGTCTGTTGGAGTTTTCACTGATTTCCATTGTACTTGTAATATTAAATATGCTACTTGAACAGACAAGATTTTTAAACATAAAAATCAATAAATGCTTTTGCTCTGGGACCGCGATGGGGATGTGGTGTCACGCCTGCTGCTGAGTGCACAATGGGGCATTTGTCAAGCTGCCAAGATCCCCGTATCCTCCCCTATCTCGTCTCATTACTCATCCAGATTTGAGAGCTCATGTTATCATGTACAGGCTGTACATTCCCTTGAAATATTAAAGGTATATAATCATGATTCCTGTTTAGGTCCTCTTAAAATGACGAAGACTAGGGCATGTGTAGAAGTGGAAGGCAGACGAGAGAGAGATGGAGAATATAGTTGGCTTCTAGAAGCTAGAAAAGGGAAGGAAATGGATTCTAGCCTAAAGCCTCCAGAAAGAATGCAATCCTACTGGTGCATTTTGTCCCTGTAAGGCTCACGACAGGCTTCTGATCTCTAAAACTGTAAGATCTGGGATTTGTGGTGTTTTCACACACTGAGTTTGTAGTATTTATTATACCAGCAATAGGAAACTAATACAGACCCCATCCAACCTGGGCCCACCAGACTTTCTCTCATGCATGCCTACTTTAAATAATAATTTACCTAGAGAATATTAAAGCACACTGAGTAACAGTGGAAAATATTTTTTTACTTCTATTTTGAATGCTACTTAATTCCTCTATTCAGGTTAAATATGTTGGAATGGGTGCGTTTTCTGAAAATGCCAGAACTGTCTTTTAAAATAAGATAGTTGGTTAGTCCTCTATGTATTCAAAAACAATGAATTTTAAAGATGAAGGTCAACACTACAGGTTTTTAGAAAATATCCTGGGGTGCCTGGCTCAGTTGGTTAAGCAGAGCCTGGAGCCTTCTTCAGATGCTGTCTCTCTCTGTCTCTCTCTGTCTCTCTCTCTCTCTCTCTCTCTCTGCCCCTCCCCCACTCACACTTTGTCTGTTTCTCTCTCAAAAATAAACATTAAAAAACTTTTTTAATAAAAATATCCAATGAGAGCAAAAACCTTGTAACAATTAGTGAAATTTATGTGAGGCTCCTTTCTTATCAGAAAGGGATCTCCTTGAGGTGTTCATATAAACCAGCATATCTTAGTATGTGATTTTGTTATTCTATTTCTTCTGGGCCTAAAAATGAACCAGCTGGCAGCAAAAGAGTGAGAGGGCCAATCACTCATTTCCCTGATAAGTTGTCAGCCAACTCATTGATCAATGTATCCATATATATTCATTCACAATTTCCAGTAGAGAAGGTTAGGGAAGTACAAAGAAGTAAAATGCCTGTTCTCAAGGGCTTTGCATATAATGTACTGAGAGTTCCCTTCACACAGTAAAAATGAGGGCCAAAGAAAGGCTATAGGGTGTTGACACCTGGAAAAACCGGTTTAGGGTCTTTCAATAAAAGACAAGTGCTGAGGAATAAAGTCATATCAGAGTGAGTTAATTAAACTTGTATGAAAATAAGCACCATACTGAGCAGTGATTGACAATAGTTCTCCAATTAGATCAGATGTATTAAAGCACATTAAGATAAACTGTAACTGGGTGTTTTTATTTGTTCAAATTTTCCCTAAACTGTGCACCATTTTTAAAAAATATTTATTGGTGATCAGAAATGTGCCTGCCCAGTTTGTTCCCGTGGAATGTAATTTTAATTATATCCCAA
This sequence comes from Prionailurus bengalensis, assembly GCF_016509475.1. Classification (NCBI taxonomy): domain Eukaryota; kingdom Metazoa; phylum Chordata; class Mammalia; order Carnivora; family Felidae; genus Prionailurus; species Prionailurus bengalensis. Next base: position 232,188,144 of record NC_057343.1, read on the forward strand.
GTATAAGAAGGTGGCCTTTCTTCAGGCATAGAAAGACCCACTGATGTATGGCGCTACATATTCGTGAGGTCACTGACAGACAGGACCTATCATTACAGAGAATGTTAACCAAATCTAAGGACTTGTACAGTGAAAGGAAATATTTCCATTGTTCTTGAGGAACTCAGAAGAGGAAAAGAAACAGAGTTGTCAGCAGTGGGGAGAAACATGTCAGCTCCACAGAGATTCATCTGGGATATGAAATGAAAGTTCCGGAGCAATCCCAGTCTTCCCTCTAGCTCCCTGACAAGCCCTTTCCTGGTGTTGCACTGGATTAGGTTCTTCTTCCTCCATTCACTTCCTAAATGTCCCTCATCCTCAAACCTCTCCTCTACTTGTCTGTTCCCTCCCTTCATATAGATCAATACTTCCAACCACATGTCCAGTCAAGACCTGTGTCCCAAGGTCCAGCCTCAAGTGTAAGACTACCTTCATAACTTCTCTTCCGAATTTCTTACACGTACATGCTGGTTTACATGCCTCTGACCCCTTGTAAATCTCCCTTTCTCTCCATTCCCCAATTCATAGGATGGCCCCACCACCCAGGCAGCAATGGGAGTCATTCTAAACCCTTTCCCATCTCCCCTGCCCACATCAGTTACCCATTCAATTTTCTGGATATTTCTTAGTCCTACACTTTCCTTTTCTTCCACTGTCTCTGCTTTTATCAAGCCCTGATTATTTCTCTCTTGGATTACTGAAACAACATCCTCATTGGCTCCCTTTGTCTAAGATGGTTTCCTTCCCAACCTATATCCTATAATTTGGCTAGATCTAGCTTTCTGTAACAGAAGTCCATTCATATTGCTGCCCTGCTTCAATTCCTTCCTGAGAGCTTTCAGCATAAATTTTGAACTTCAAGACCCTTCACAATCAGAAGTTGCCTCTATAGTAGCTCCTGCAACTTCCTACCATACCTGTTACACCACCCATTCCAATCAATGGCCATTACCCAAAGTCTTCATGACCTTCTGTCCTTTGCATCTGGAATGCATATCACTATTCAACTCCCACTCATCCCTCAAGGCTCAGACTATATCCTGTCACCTTTTGGAATGACTCTCTGATCCAATGATCTGATTTGGCTCCCTTTCTTCAGCTCCCATGACACCTACTACATGCCTCTATTATGTCCTACCCACCCTACATCATAATCGTTGGTTAAGGCAACTTGAGGTCCAACCTGGGCATGTCGATGCCTTGAGCTCCTCGCACAATGCCTGGTGCATAATTGATTCCCAATAACCGTGGTGACACAAAAAGGTGCCGTGCAATTCTCAGGCAGAGAAGCTACTGAGATAATGGACTGGTTACACAAAAATAATGAGGTGGGTCTCTGCTCAGAAATTCTCACACTTGGAAAAGACTTGGACATATCAAAGAAACCAGCCAGGAAAGAATTTTAGTATTGTTTAATTGGAAGTGAAGTTTGTAGGATTCAGGTAACAAGAGCATCATCTGGTAGAGAAATTGGCCAGGTAACTGTTCGTGGTCCCCTAAAATAAGAAAGATTTTAACAGAGATAACAGTCTGAAAAAATGGTGATTTATTACTTTGGTTAATTTCTTTTTGCTTACTCTCCATTTTACTCATAGCATTGATCAGAAATCATATGTGGAAGGTAACACCAATAAAAATGACTTCTATTCTATGAACCAGGTTTTTTTTTCATAAGACTAAATAAATCTTATGTGAAGTCTTCTCAAATAAGCACCAAACACTAGTGCCTCTATTTGAAGGACACAAACCTCTCCTTTGAAAATATGACATGTCTCCTGTTATAAACCTTTGAAAATTTCCAGTTTCTAATTTTTGTTGATTTACAAGGTATTGTCATCCATAAGATCTTTATTTCTTCTGACATAAGCATTTACCCAAGAATACCTCAAGGTACGTAAGTGTGAAGAGACCCAAAAAAAACCCTCATGCGCTGTGGATACTGGTACAGGTTTGGTTCAACTGTTTTTCAATTAGTAAAGAAAAACAAACCTTCTACCCTTCACGGGCATTTTCCGAACTTCAATAACCATCAGGATGTCAAAGCCATTTCTTTTATGTAGTTGGTAACCTCACACATAAGGACAGAAGAGTTCAGACATTAAAACACCATTAAGATCACTTTGGTTGGAAGATTCCCACATTCTCAGCAAATCTGGGCCTAATCACTGCCACCTTAAATATGAACGGAGGATATTCTGCACTTGCTTACAGGAAGGTCTTGCACAATTCAAAAAATGAAAATCAACAGTGAGACAGTGGACAGCCTTAACTTAATTAAAACATAGCTTCTAGTGAGGAAAGTAACAGGTACTCAGGAATGCTGATACAAAAGCGCTGAAATACTTGAAGGGGTCTGGTAATTAGGCTCAAAGCTCTTTAGCAATCCTGTCTTTTTCCTCTACCATGGCAGGGGAATTATGCTCTTCTCTCAACAACCAAATAAAGAAGAGAAGAGAGAACATGACCCAGTGAAAATGAGTTTGGGATAGGAGGGGTGGCCAGGAAGTGGACCTATAAGGAAAATGTGTGACCCCTTTCAAGGCAGACCCACAAGAGACCACAGTTATTTCCTCTTAAATCCGTAGCCTTCTTCAGTCCCCTCAACCCCAGAGAGATGTGTCTTCTTTCATTCTTTCCTCTTTCTGATCTGCGCTTGGTACCCACCGACGCTTTCATTCCTTTCTGGTTCCCTTCCTTCTTCCATCGCTGTTTGTGATACAGATTGCGAGGTCGGGAGGTGGGTGCAGAGCTGAGTAATGTGGATCTCCCCCTATTATTGTTGCCTTGAGGGGAATAGCAAAGTCGGAGTCAACATTCTCATAGAACACATTGTACCTTAGTATATTTCAAGTACATTGCACTTTGACTTGGAATTAAGTTACATGCAGAAAAACAGTTCAGAAGACACTGGAATATTGGGTCAAATCCTCTTGGATCCCCAAGGCTGTGGTCCCTCCAAGAACAGCAGTCTGGTCTGGGCGCCAGCTTGAGGGACAGTCCAGGGCAGCTTTGGCCACAGGTGAAGAATGACACCACTAACGGAAGGTGACAAGTCAGGGCAGAGGAGACCTCTCTAAGCCCAAGAGGGTCTCAGGTGCAGTGAGCTGCAGATCCCCAGCTGGTTGGGGCAGTGTTGGGACCAATTCACCAAGTGCCACGTGTCCATGGTGTCTGGCCGGTCAGCCCCAGCATGGCTGCTGCAGGGGAAGGGCGGCAATGGGGACAATGGGCTGTGGGTGGGTTGTCGCTCCTGCAACGCCATGAGGAAGGGTCAGGGTGGCCCAGCCAACACCCCAGAGCGCGGAAGCTAGACAAGTGAGCTATTCTTTATTTTACTGAGGAAGCAATATTACAACCTTTGTGACAAAAAAAGCCTGCTTCCTAGAGCGGTTAAGAACGAGAACATTGGAGGCAGAAAGATGCTCATATGCTGCCTTCCACCCATGTGACAGTGACTCAGGTCATTTCCTGCCTTACTTTACATCTTGAAGCCTCAATTTCTCTATCTACATAATGGGAATGATAATTGTGTTTCCCTCTTAGATGCAGTGTGGAGTAATTAATGAAAACCACTTAGCATCCAAGTCATGATAAACACAGTAAGTAAATAATTATAGGGGTGCCTGGGTGGCTCAGTCAGTTAAAGCATCCAACTCTTGATCTCCGCTTGGGTCTTGATCTCAGAGTCATGAGTTCAAGCTTTGCAATGGGCTCCATGTTGGACGTGGGGCCTACTTAAAGTAAATAAATAAATAAATAAATAAATATTCTTAATAACCATAATAACCAAAAATATTTGAGGCTACTAAAAAGATGAGTTCTACAATTTCCATATTCTTTCAAAATGAACTCTGGGGTATAATTTATATACAGTACAGTTGTACTCATTTTGGTGAACAGTTGAGTACTTTCAACAAATATATTCACTCATGTAATCATTACTCCAATCAAAATATAAAATATCACCCCCCCCCCCCCCAGGGCACCTGGGTGGCTCAGTCAGTAAGCGTCAGACATCGGCTCAGGTCACGATCTCACCATTCTTTTTTTTCTTTTTAATTTTTTTTTTCAACGTTTATTTATTTTTGGGACAGAGAGAGACAGAGCATGAATGGGGGAGGGGCAGAGAGAGAGGGAGACACAGAATCGGAAGCAGGCTCCAGGCTCTGAGCCATCAGCCCAGAGCCCGACGCGGGGCTCGAACTCACGGACTGCGAGATCGTGACCTGGCTGAAGTCGGACGCCTAACCGACTGCGCCACCCAGGCGCCCCTCGATCTCACCATTCTTGAGTTTGAGCCCCACATTGGGCTCTGTGCTGTCAGCACGGAGCCCGCTTCAGATCCTCTGTCTGTCTGTCTCTCTCTTTCTGCCCCTCCCCCCACCTCAAAAATAAATGATCATTTAAAAAAATACACACCAACCCCCCCCCCCCCAAGGATCCATCCTGCTCCTTTGTGGTCCAGCCACCTGCCACCAACACTTAACCCCAGGGAACCACGGATCTGCTTTCTGACCCTATGGATGACTTTGGCCCATTCTAGAATTTCAAGAAATAACATTGTACCGTATGTACTCATGTCTTTTGTTCAGCCTCCTGTTTCTGACCCAAGTTGTTACGTGTGTCAGAAGAAGCTTTATTTGATAGGGGTATTTTGTTGAGTGGGAAACAAGGATTGGCAAATAGGGTGACCTCAAAATGGAAAGTCGTGAAGCTGTCTCTTCCTGGTTACAGCTCAGTTACTAAAGCCTGAATGGGGGAAGCACGTAGCTTTCTGCTGTGACTGGTAACTGGAAACTTACATTCAGGGTCGGGGGGAGGGGATGTGGGCGGGGGTTGCGGGGGGGGGGGTCAGAGGGGGGGGGTGTGCAGTAACGCTCCATCAGCTTGCTTGTAGCCTAACCGCCAGGAAGCCGCAAGGCCGTGCCCAACATAAAGAAATTAAACTTTGTTGAAGGTCAGAGTCAGCCTTTGGGAGATATCATATAGTTTACGTTTTGGTGATGTGGCTATGGGTGGTTGGCTTAGGGGTACGCTGGAACCCTCCACTTGTGGCCTCCACTTTGGTTTTTCTTTAACACATGCCTGGGGACTTCATTAGTTTTGTCACGGAGTAATATTCCATCGACACGATCCACCGCCATGTTTACCCATCATCCACTGGTTGACAGACATTTGGCTTGGTTCCAATTTGGTGACTTTATGAATAAAACATTTATGAGCATTGTGGGGCGCCTGGGTGGCTTAGTCGGTTAAGTGCCTGACTTCGGCTCAGGTCATGATCTCTCGGTTTGTGAGTTCGAGCCCCCCATCTGTGCTGTCAGCACAGAGCCTCTGTCCCCCTCTCTCTCTCTGCCCCTCCTCTGCTTGTTCTCTCTCTTTCTCTCTTTCAAAATAAGTAAGCTTTAAATATATATATATTTCTTACCAGCTTTGTAGTATGTCTTTTCATTTTTTAACAGTGCCTTTTGAAGAGCAAACTTTTTTCCGATTTGATAAAATGTATCCGTATTTTAATTTTATGATTAGTGTTTTTTGTGTCCTGAGAAATCTTTGCCTACCACGGGGCTGTGCAGATTTTCTCCTACGCTTCTTCTCTGTGCTTAATGGTTTTAGTCATTATATGCAGGTTTCTGACCATTTCAAGTTGTCGTTTTTATTTGTGTGCTTGCTTGCTTGCTTGCTTGCTTAGGTGTTCATTTGTGTCATGATGGAAGTGAAAGGTTAAAGGCCAGATTTTCCCACAGGGCTATTTCAGGTGCCAGCACCTTATGTTATAAAGCCGATGCTTCTTCACTGAATGCTGACACTAAGGATTTCTACTTTTAACCCCGATGGAGTCACAGGGAATGAGGTTGCCCTTAACTAACTGGAAACCGGACAGCATTAATGAAACAACAGACAATAGGCGGTTCAGGACAGGGGCCGTGGGAGAAGGAAGCTGCAATGGCACTAAGCCTTACTGCCTAGAAGGTTTCCAGCCTGCAGGAAGGGGGAACCCACAGAAGCCCAGCAGTCTCCCTGAGTTGACAAGACCAGGGTTCCAGACCGGGAAACCAACGCAGACACAATTTACGGAGCAAAATACCTAAGTTGCGAGAAGTAGAGGTATTTATCCTCAACTCCCATCCATTATCAGCTGAGAGCTGCCCCCGGGCACCTATTCCCAGAATCTCTGACTTGTGCAGGTAAGCCAAGAGAAAGGTCTCGGGCTGAAAACACAGCCTTCAGGCCCCTTTGGCGGGTTCTGGAATGGTAAGGAAAGAGGCCATACGGGCAAAAAGCTAGCAGTTTCTGCACTGGGGTCTTGGGCCATCTCTGCAGGGAAACTGGCCCAACTGACATGTCCTGATGAATGAAAATTTCGGGAGAGGTGATAGCCCGCCTACCCCATCTTGGCAAGGGCTGAATGGTGGGTTCCGAGTGCCGTTTTCCCTAGGAACCTAGGAGGCCATCGCGTGGGCAGCGGGCACCTGAGCCCTAACAGGAAAGGCAGAAGCGGACAACGATGGGGTGGGAATGGCTGTGGAAAACCTGTGCAGACACACGAGAGGCATTGCAAGGTACTTGCTCCCAGAAATAAGCGGATGAATTTGGAGGGAGCGACTGAGGCTTTGCTGCTACCAACGCCAGGGCCATGGAGACATTTACTAGGGGAGCTCCCGGCGTGGAACCCGAGTTCCCTGGCCCAGCATGTAACCACCTTTCACCATCATGATACCACCTGTCTGATATCAAATGCTTCATACCGATTAGTATCTTTGGAGCACTGTCACTTGAATAGGACTTCCAGGGAGGTGGGAACTTGTTCATGTAATTTGCTGCTATGTCCAGAGCTTAGGACAATATCTGGCGTATGATAGACCACAATAAATATTTGTCGAAGGGATAAATACCGCATGTTCTTGTTCCCTCTGTGATGTATAGTCTTCGTCCCCACCCCACCCCCTGCCCCGTCTGTGGAAAGCTCACGTCAAAAGTTACTTCCATTTAGCACTTACCTCTTGTTCCAGAGATGATTATAAACCCCATCACCGGTCATGAACCTTGCTTCACGATGACACATATCCTTGTCGAGGCAAAGAAACTAAACCTTGACTTAATCTTCCTCCAAGATGCACCCTCATTTTATTTTATTTTTTTTAACACTATTTATTGTTGAAAGAGACAGAGCATAAGCAGGGGAGGGGCAGAGAGAGGAGGAGATGCAGGCTCCAGGCTCCGAGTTCTCAGCACAGAGCCCGACGCGGAGCTCGAACTCACAAACCGTGAGATCATGACCTGAGCCGAAGTTGGTCGCTCAACCGACTGAGCCACCCAGGCGCCCCGAGATGCACCCCCGTTTTAAACCCCAACCGAAGTATTCTTTATCACTATGCCAAAAGCCGAAAACTGATGAACAGTATGCATCAGCAGAATAACGAAGATGGTGAGTCTCCATTTCCACCCCCTTGTTAGTTCGTCATTACCACGGCCTTCACGTTACCGTAAGTAACGACCATCACAGGGCTGTGACTTCACCTGGAAGTAATAGATGGGTGTTTCGCTCCTGGCTCTCAAAATAAAACATTTCATTATTCCAAGAGCTTCTTGAAATAACCCAACATAGTGATTTCAAAGGCTTATTCTCAAAAACCTGACTTCCATTGGATCCTGTGTTAGGCTGAATAAAAGGCTCGTAGAAAGTGAAAACTTAAGGCTGAAAAGTATCTGAGAAGTCAGGAGGCCCATCCTCTTCAGGTCAGACCTGTTGCAGCCTCTGCGTGCAGGAATTGGCTCTGTGTGGTTCTTAGAGACCTTCCAAGGAGAACACGCTTTAAGTGCACTCGCTTTAAGCACTTGCTTTAAGTGCGATTTCAAGGAGAACAGTGCTTCTCGTATCCCAGCAAAGCCCCGCCATCTCTTCTTGGGCCGTCCTCTTTGGTTTGGGCACTGGAATCGCTCACAAAAACTCCAAAAGCTACCAAACGAGGGACGTTCACGCTCACGGATCAGAGACGGTCACCAGGACTCTTAAAATTTCACTACAGCGTGGTGCAGAATCCGGTACACCGTTGCCCAAGCCTTAGGTTCTGAAAACGAAGCATTCCAGAATAGTCCTAACGTAACACCATTCCACGCCTCCACTCGTCAGCGGTGTCCCGGGTCTCGGTGAGGATTCAAAACATGAGGTGGGCCACATCCCAGTCATTGGTTAGCAGGGAGTGAGGGGAAACTCAGCCCGGAGGCTGGTGGCCGACGCACAAATCCCCCGATGCAAGATTAACCGTCACACTTAAAGAATAAATTCACCGAAGACAGAAACAACACAGAGGTCACTTCCTCCTTTTTCCTTCTAGCTTGACTGTCCTAACCACCTCTGATGGGTCTCTGTCAGACACTTCTGTGTAGCTCTAGGGAAGCAGTCTCCTATGCGAAGCCAAATCCACTGTTAAAAAGAAAAAAAAAATAATACAATACAGAGATTTCTTTAAATTTAGCCGGAAGTCTCCTAACTTCATGTCATGATTTCTTTGTGGCCTGAAATTGAAGAATCAATAACACGTTCAATTGCCCTAATTGGTAGTTACAGATCTTATCTGTGATTCATACAGGCAATCTCCTCCAGCATATTTTAAAGTCAGCTTTTACAGTTCACTAATGTAATTTGCAAAAGATGCTTTAACTAACAATGGTTTTGCCTCGGTTGAGGCCTTTATCGCATCTGCTCTGGATGCTTTCGAATCCCATCTCCACGGTGCTCATTCAGCTCACACGCCTCTTTCTATCTGCCGTATCCTCCCTCCGACAGACCAGCCTGTGTGGCCGCCTCGGGGACGATCTTTCTGTGACGCCACTCAGACTCTGGGAGAAAGTCGAAGCTCCCCATAAGCGTCTTCATCCCTTGTCGGCAGCTCTCCTACCTCTTCTCTTCCCCCTGCCCCTTCCTTCCATCTGGATCAAAGACTGACTGTTGCCTAGACATCACATACCGCTGGTCTCTGATCTCCTCCGTAGGCTCCGGCCTCCACCTAGATTTCGTTTCTTGAACTGGAAGCCTCGGATTAGCCATTATCTTCTCCCGGCCTCCGGGCTCCCCACGGTACCTCCCCCCATTCAGGCAGTGACACCCAGATAGGACTGGACTGGCACCAAGTAATGAACGGATTGAGATGCAGTGAGGGGCCACCGAGACCAGACCCTGCCCCCTGGTCCCCCCGTGCCCCACCCAGTCACTGCAAAGGGGAGGAGATAAGTGTCTTCGTGTCCCTGCAAGCTGGCTTCGACACACCCACTGGGAAACCCCCACTCCACTAGGCGCTTCTCCTGTTCTCCTCTGCTTCTCCCCATCATTAAACGTATCACGCAAGATGAAGCTTTTTCATTATCCATTACAGGCAAGACAAGAGCCCCCCCCCCCCGGACACTCCTTCGTGGGTGGCACGGTGACCCCAGCACGGCGTCTAGTGCATCGCTGGCTCTCAGTAAGCGTGCGTTGGCTGCTTTGCCCACAGAAACAAGTGTGGCTGAGGAACTTGGTACCATCCCTTCTCAGTCATGTGCCGTTGCATGTGTATGTGACAAGAGGGACAGGGACAGCTTAGCCAAGAAAACCGTGTAGCCGTTGCTTTCCTCGCTGGCTACAAACCAGTCATTCCCCGTGCTGGGGTCCCGGAGCAGGAAGAATTCTGAAGGTCCACAGAGAACGCATGCATGGCGTTTCCTTTACATCGTAAATAAGAGTGTTTTCCCCTCCACAAGGGAGTCGGTTTTGTTCCTCCTTTTTTTATTTTCAACAAGACCCAACTTCTCTGAATTTGAAGAGTCTTCTGTCAATTGCCAGAGCTGTTTGGGACGATTTTTCTCGGACTACGAGGCAGCCAAGCAATTCCAAACCCTCCTCGGGATGTCCCCTTCCACCGGGTTCCATCTGGAAGCCCGCCACCAGCGTCGCATGCGGATTTCAAAATCGAAATACGGCAGCCTCGTAACGACACAGAAAGAGCATCGCGCTACATCGTCATGGCATGCTCTGTCTCATTCGCATTGCCAAAAAATACGTTTTGGATCCTAGGTACCACTGAAGAGGCATCCTTGTTACACAGCCCGCATTTTCTCACAGATTAATGTTTCCTGAGAGCTTCAATTTAAGAGTTAATACCAAGGACATTTATGTAACTCCATGCAACCTAAGCGCATATGAACAACAAAGCTGGGAAGAGTTGGTCAAAAACAGAATGTGTTCAGAAGAGACAGATGCTTTTTTTTTTTTTTTTTTTTTTTACTTACCTTGAACCGAACACTATTTCAAGAGCTAAAATTACAGACTTGCTTTCCCACAGGCCACGGCAGCAAATCCAAACAAAAGCTCTCCTTGCAGCCCCAAACCAAACCCATGACCCCAAGTGCCCGTCACCTCTGTGGGCTGTCATTATCACTCTTCTCTCCAGAAAGAAGTAAATTTAGGAAGGGACAAAAATAGGCAAGTAAAGCTGTCAGTCACTTTACTTCTTTATTTTTCTGAATAGAATATTTTTCTTGGTCTATTAAAAAATACATGACCGCTCGTTCAGAATCCTTTCATTAATATAAAGCATTAAGTCTAATCCATTTTGCCTTTTTGAAGAACTTGTCTTCCGTTCATTTAAAAGCCTGCTCTCACGATAACGTTAACACCTGCACCTCTCGCTCCTGTTTCATTTTGTGCAAACTCCAGACGTCAGTTACACAAGGCATTCTTATAATGTCACATAATTTATTTTTGAGCAGAGCTCGTATCATATGCAAGAGATTAATACGCGGGACGGCACTTTAAGCTCTAAAGAAGAATACGAGCATTAGCTACCTTTATCTTTATCATCCCTTCAGCACTTAATGAATAGTAAGAACCCAATAAAATGTCTGCTGGCCGAACTTAAGTGTGGACAAATAGAAAGGAAACAAAGGAAACTATTTCATAAGAGTGATAATAAATCCAGGGCGCCCGGGTGGCTCAGTCGGTTAAGCATCCGACTTCAGCTCAGGCCATGATCTCGTTGCTCGTGAGTTTGAGCCCCACGTCGGGCTCTGTGCCGACAGCTTGAAGCCTGGAGCCTGCTTCCAATCCTGTGTCTCCCTCTCTCTCTGCCCCTCTTCCACTCGTGCTCTGTCTCTGTCTCTGTCTCTCTCTGTCAAAAATAAATAAACTTAAAAAGGAAGTTATGGGGAACTTGGGTGGCTCAGTCGGTTGAGCATCCGATTTTGGCCCAGCCATGATCTCACAGTTTGTGAGTTCAAGCCCCATATCAGGCTCTGTGCTGACAGTGCAGAGCCTGGAGCCTGCTTCCGATTCTGTGTCTCTCTCTCTCTGTGTCCCTCCCCTGCTCATGCTCTGTCTCTCTCTCTCTCTCTCTCTCAAAAATAAAAATAAGCATTAAAAAATTTAAACAAAAAATAAAATTACCCATGTAAGACATTAGCGAACAATGAGACTTTACTGAAGATTCCACAGGTTCCACAGGGAGTCTCAGGATGTGGCACCGCCCGCTGCCAGCAGCACTCTTCCCCTGCACCGCACCCCCCGCCCCGCCCCGCGGTTCCTGCCGGCTTCCTGCTCGCTTCCTGCTCTCAACGCAGCACTGTCATTGGAGAGGTAAAAGGCAGTCACGCTGAAGATGTTTATATAACCAGGATAGAGGAAAAGGTAGACAGGTACATTAAATTGATAGAGAAAAAGAGGTACATTAAAGAAAACAGGAACAGAAAGGACAGATTCCATCACAGAGTTATCGCACAAGAGACAGACAACATGGTAAACCTGGCCACCACAATAATATTGTAAACGGGCACAGGCTTTTGCAAAGGGATGAGAGGCAGCACACGGCAGGAGCACCGTCAATACCCAGGCCCTTTGCATCACTCCAGAGAGCACAGTCCAAGAACGTATTTCCTTAATAGGAGAAAGCATTCCATGCAGGCTGTTGCTCTCTGAAGCATTCTGAACACTGGGAAGAAAGACAGCTGGGTGGAATGAAAACCACAAAGACGTGTTCCTTCTGTTAAGTGATGGTGCATCTGCACAATGAGATATTCTTCTTGTTTTATTTTTTTATTTATCGTTTTGTATTTTAATTCCAGTGTAGTTGACATACAGTGTTAGATTAGTTTCCAGGTGTGCAATATAGTGATTCAACAATTCTAAACATCGTTAGTTAAAAAGAGAACTACCCTACAATCCAGCAATTGCACTACTGGGTATTTACCCCCAAAATACAAAAACACTAACTCAAAGGGATATCAGCACACCTATGTTTATTGCAGCATCTTCTACAATAGCCAAATTCTGGAAGCAGCCCAAGTGTCCACCATTAGACGAATAAAGATATCTATATACACAATATACAATGAAATATATATGCACAATATATATGCACATATACTACATATATATAATGGAATATTATTCAGCCATAAAGAGATATTTTTCCTGGACTTAAAAATGTAATTAGGATGGCCACCTCAAAATACAGAAAATGTTTATAATCGTATTGAGTGACAAAAGAAATAAATAGGCGATGATGACAGCTCCATTAAAAAAATATGTATTTGGACAAAGGTTTGGAAGTACTTTTAGAATTTTTTAAATGGTGACCATGAAAAGACTTTCAAGTTAAGTTTTATTGTGTTTTCTGTTTTAGGAAACGTGTCTAATAGTTACTTCATCAGCTTCGGAGTTAAAAAGGAACAAAAATATTTGACCATATGGAAAAAAGGTGGGTTTCTTTTTTCTATTTAGTTATGGATCCCAAACAAGTTTTTACATAACAATGTAACCTGATACTTAGAGGAAAACATTTTCCACATGCAAGAGTTGTCTCAAACTCAACGTGATGACATTCAATGAACACAGGAAGTAACATAGGGACAAGATGTTCACATATGTTCTAATGACATGCTTTCACATGAAGCCTTTGAAGTTCTAACCACAAATCTATTTGAACTTCCCTGGGAATCAATGAACTCGCCAGTCTAAAAGAAAATAACAGTGAAGACATTTTTGGACTCAGATTCCATTTTGCCTCTCAAAAAAATTTATTCTCGAATAAAACCACTTTGCCAGGATATGCGCCTGGCAGTCCAAAAGTGGTCTTAAAGCAGTATCCAATGTGAACCAACGGAAAGTGAGATCTCAATTATTTTTCAATTTCTCTGAAAGAGGAAGGGGTTACTAGCAGTTATGATTCCCCCGATGAATGGCAGGCCTGATGGAAGCAGGTTGAAGCAAGATGAAAGTCAAGCCTATTCTTGGCTAAAAGGTGTGAGTAAAAACTGACTCAGAACCGTTAGCTACTGGCCCACTGTAACAGACACAACATATGAGAACATGTAATGACTGAAATTGTACTAAAATGCTAATAATGAATCATTATCTAAATGGAAATGGAATGGGGAAGAAACACAGAAGGATGAGTATATATTGTTCCTGGTGTATCTTTAGAAAGACCCATCACAAAAAGAAGTGCACCTACTTCATTGAAGACTTTTGGGAGAAGCATGGATGGGGGCTCTCTGATTCTAATCTCTTACCAGAGTATCCCTGTTGCCAAGGGTAGCACTGTATGAATACAGCCAGCCCCCCCTTAGCTCTCATAAATAGGCGTGTTTCTCATCAAATCTATAAGGTAGTTTTAACATACTGTTTTGGTGACTGCTCAAGGCTTTTGAAGGCAGAAACTCCGGAGCCACCACGAGCACTGTCCAACATGCTAACTCCTGAGTTCTCTCTCATAGTGGTCTTCTAGAACAAATTTCAACCGAGACTGGGAGAAACTGGCATTGAATGGTTTCTTCTGAATACCAAACAGTAGAACTGTTTTTACTGATTCAAACGAACCATGATCGATAACCCCCAGAAAGAAAAAATGTACATGTAAGCAGGTAGTTAAATTTAGATTTAAACAAACATCGTACCTAACATGTGAAATAATGTATTTCCATGTTGATGGAATCAGAAGCTTGAAATTCCAATGAGCTGCTCAGAAAAGGAAACTTACGTATTCCTCTGTCAAAACGAATAACCCAATAACCTTGCTTTATATCTTTGTCATGACTTCATGCTCTCCAGGCAAAAGAGTTCAGGGCACCTGTTCAAAACCCTGGTGTGTAGGGAGGAAGCTCCTGCTGAAATATCTGATTTTGAGACCCCTGGCCTCTACTCCCCTCCAGACCCTTTCTGCCGTAGGCCTGCATGGAAGAAATGGGTAGGAAAGCATCTTTGGAACTGGCGATGGTTTACTGATACTCCCAGTAAGCAATTTTCTTGAGGACAACCAGCACTTAGCTCTTTGGGGTCCACTGGATGCTTAACCATAGAAAATCTGTCTTTGAACCCGAATAACTAGTACCCCAAAAAAGCCTAATTTGTTAGCATTAGCAATTTTATTTCACTTATGAATATTTTATTATATATAATTTATGTTTTTTATTAATGTATGTTATTGCACTCATCATATTTATTTTATATTTATGGCCACCAAACAAGGGGAAGAACGCCATTACCCATCTCCTCATCTCCTCTTGCTAAATAAGGTGCAAAGACAATTATATGTTTCCACGAAACAATGGGGAAAGTGGAATGATGAGGGGTTATGGATGTGGTGTCAGCAAGAAAAAGTTTCATCTGGGTCCCAGGTTTCCTGATCCTCAATTTCAGGAGACTTTTTGTTGGTTCTTGGTCCCATTGTTCCAACGGATGTTAGAAATGAGACAGTCACCGGGGGTGATGCAGACATCACAGGTCCTGAAATCCAGATGCCAATAAATAACTCCTTAAATGGTGTTTGCAGCCTTTTATTGTATGTGAAAGGACCTACCATACATGAACATGTCCACATAAAGGCAGGTGGAGCTCTAATTCTAGCACTATATTAACATGTCACAGATAGGTCCCCACTTCCATAACTACTTCTTTTGAATCTCCATGCTGGCTCCCCCACAGCTCTCGTCTTTAACTTGCAGCGATAATAGGCAGTGAATTTACTTTGCCTTTTTTTTTTTTTTCCTGGAAGCAACTATAAACCACCGCAAGCCTTGCCTAAATCCAATTTACAATAAATAACATAGCAAGATTTGGATTGTTTTACTTACTTGCCTCTCTACTGGCAAACCTATCATTGGCAGTAAGAGATATCCTTGCGGCGTTTTCGGAAATTTAATCTATGGCGTGAAGTGTGTAAAATTCCCTCATTTCAAAACTGGTGTAATTTGTTAACCTCCAGAACGATAAATGCATCATGAGCCTCGGCAGACATTCTCCCACTTCTTCCATTGCTGGGGAGATGAGAAAATCACGTGCTCTGACGACCACTGGCAGAACAGCCCCTGACAAATCCCTAGCCTCGTGTCATGTTTATCAGAAAAATAAACCCGAGTGACTAAAAGATGTACAGGGTGGAAAAAATGTCTCTGTCTATATTCATTATTTATATCTGAACCCTTATTATTTTGCCATGTCATTCTAATGAGAAGAATACTAATGAGGAAATGAGAAAGGTACACGTGATTACTTTCCGAGAGCTGCTACAGCAAAAATATTATAGACTGAGTGGTTTAAACAATACAAATTTGTGTTCACGGTCCTGGAGGCCTGGAGTCCAAGATCAAGATGTCGTCAGGGTTGGTTTCTTGTAAGGCCTCCAAGGAAGAAGCTGTCCACGCCTCTCCCAGAGTTTCTGATGGTTTTCTAATCCTCTTTCATGGTCCTTGACTTGTAGAAGCATCACCGTGATCTCTGGCTTCATTTATCTACATGGTGTTTATTCTCCTCATGTGCATGTTGATCTCCATATTTCTTCTGTTTCTAGGGACACCACTTATACTGGATTAGGGCCCACCCTAATGACTCATTTTGACGTAACTGTTTCTGTAAAGACCCTGTCTCCAAATAAAGTTACATGCTGAGCAACCGGAAGGTAAGTCCTCCACATATGCATTTTGGAGGCACACAATTCAACCCACAACAGTAGGTGTTTCTAAGACATAGGGTGGGAAGTTGAGTTTTGCTATTCAGCCAAGCCTGGGCCTTGCCAGTACATTTACTTCGTAGACGAAGTCACTGCTTTATGCAGCAGGTGGTAGACCCGCATCCAGCACTGTGAGGAGCCGCCAGACTTTGCATCAGATGATGCTCAAGAATTTCCTCCAGCCGGTGTGAGGCCAGCCTCGTAGTGAGGCTAAGCGTGGTAAGAAATGTTGCCCGGCACATTTCCTACCAGAAACTTTCAAGTTGCTGTAGAGTCTAGGGAGCATGTGATTCTTAGGCACGTACCATGTTCTTCCAATATAGCATGGGGTGGCACATTTGTTGACATAGATGTTCTGTTACTTGCTACACTTCCGTGCAAGTGAGTACAGTGGATTAAAGACATATGTTCAAACCGTAACCCCAGATACCTGTGAATGTGACCGTATTTGGAAATAGGGTCTTTGCAGATGTAATTAAGTTAAGACTCTCAGGATGAGATCATCCTGAATTTATGGTGGGCCCTAAATTCAGTGACTGGAATCTTTATATGAGGAAGAAGGAGATTTGACACACAGGCATGAGAGACCAAGATCCTGGAATGAAGGAAAGTAAAGAAAACTGAGCATAATAGTCAGAGCCACTCTCTGAATGTAAGATGAACAGGCCAAACAATTTATGGAAATTGAGATGACAAAAACAAAACAAAACAAAACAAACAAAAAACAACTTGAAAAGGATAAGAAATTAAAAACAGCTATTGGCATGGCATTAGAGAAACAAAAATTAGGCTTGAATCCCTGCCCAAGTAGAGGGGTCCTGGACAATATTGTAGGGTTTCAGTTGGGACCCCTGAGGGACTATACCCTAGAAGTAAGAGTAAACTAAAAATAGACCAGATCTTACAAAGACTGAAGAGTAGATGGTCATCAATTCCATCCTCAACTGGATAGAAGATGCTCCTGTCCTTGTTGCATATCAGAAGAAAAAATGTAAAAAGAAAAAAATTACTCAGTGGAAAGTAACATCATCCAGAGCCTCTAATGGTTTCCCATAATGGCTATGAATATATGTGAATTTCCAGCATCCAATACAAAATTAGAACAAAGGGATGAAAACACAATAAAAACATACCCACAGGTGCTCCAAGTTAAGAGGAGTTAAGAGACCTGAATTTTGACCATTAGGTTTCAAGAAAACAGATGACCATGTGGAGAATCTCACCAGAGGACTAAAATCTATTCAAAAAGTTAAATAGAAATTCTGGAACCAAAAAATATAATAACTGAAAATAACAATAACAGGGATGTTTCAACAACAGACACAGCTAGAAAGGGTCGTAGTGATTTTGAAGACATGTCATTTAAAATGTCCATCGTCAGGGTACCTGGGTGGCTTAGTTGGTTGGACGTCCAACTCTTGATTTCAGCTCAGGTCATGATCTCACGGTTCATGGGATTAAGCCCCACATAGGCTCTGCACTGACAGCAAGGACCCTGCTTGGGATTCTCTCTCTCTCCTCTCTCTGTCCCTCCCCAACTTGCGCAGGCTCTCTTTCTCTCAAAATAAATAAATAAACTGTATTTTTTTTTAAATGTCCATCCTGAAGCCCAGAGAGGGGAAAAGAGGAAATAAGAGAATATAAGAACAGAGAGCTGTGCAACCCAGTGAGCAGACCTGTCATGTGTATACCTGGAATCTCAGAAATGAAGGAGAGAAAGAACTGGAAAGAAGTCACATCTGACAAAGTGAAAGCTGAAAATTTTCTGAAATTGATAAAAGAAATCAAATTCTAAACTTAAAATATCATATAAGCACAGCAATAAAAATACATAGAAAATTATATTTTAGTACACCACAGTTGAAAATCAAAGACAATCAGAAAATCTTAAAAGCATCCAGAGAAAGAAAAAAAAAATTATCTTCCAAAAAGCAAGATGGAAGACTGACTCTTAATAGGATTAACTGAAGCCAAAAAACAAGACAGTGACATGTTTAAAACAATTAAAGGAAGTTGGGGCGCCGGGTGGCTCAGTCAGTTGAGCTTCCGACTTCAGCTCAGGTCACGATCTCACGGTTCGTGAGTTCGAGCCCCGCGTCAGGCTCTGGGCTGATGGCTCAGAGCCTGGAGCCTGCTTCCGATTCTGTGTCTCCCTCTCTCTCTGCCCCTCCCCCGTTCATGCTCTGTCTCTCTCTGTCTCAAAAATAAACATTAAAAAAAATTTAAAAAAACGAAATTCATTTGAAATATAGGAGCACACAATAATTGAAAGAAAAGGATGGAAAAAATAGACCATTATACTGACCCCCCAAAAGCTGATGTAAGTATGTTAATATCAAAGCAGTTTTTAAGGCAAGAAGCATTACTAGAGATAACATTTTATGAGGAAGAAAAGGTCACTGTTTGAGGAAGATAAACAAATAGTATGTACTTGATAACATAACTTCAAAGCACATAAAGCAAAAATTGACAAAACTGAAAGGAAAAATAGACATATGTGTAATCATAGTGAGGGATTTGAACAACTTCTCTCGGTAACTGTTAGCACACGTGGCAGGGGGTGGGGGAGTAATAGAAAGAAACAAAGATTAACAAATATGAAGTAATTGTTATCTAAACAACAACACACTACACTACACTACTTGTGCACTTTTTGGTAAATGCATAAGAAATGTTTACCAAAAATGTTCATATGCTGTGCTATGAAGAACATTTCAAAAGAGGCGCCTGGATGGCTCAGTTGGTTAAGTGTCCGACTTCAGTTCAGGTCATGATCGCACAGTTCCTGAGTTTGAGCCCCACATCAGGCCCTCTGCTGTAGGCACAGAGCCTGCTTCAGATTCTCTGTCTCCTTCTCTTTCTTCCCCAACCCTGCTCGTTCTCTCTCTCTCTCTCAAATAAAGCTAAAAAAAAAAAAAAAAAAAAAAAGAACATCTCAACAAAATTCAAGCCATCAAAAGTATATAATATATTGTCTCTGATCTCAGTGACATTTGGTTAAAAATCACTAACAAAAAATAACCAAAAGGTCCCAAGGTTTAAAAAATTAAACAACATGTATAAATAATCCATGGACCTCATTTTGTATTGTGTATGCTTTCTATCGTGTATTCACCTAAGCTGTGGAGCTACAGGCAATTTCTATTTTTTTTTTAATGTTTATTTTATTTTTGAGAGAGAGAGAGAGAGAGAGAGGAGGAGGAGGAGGGACCGAGAGACAGGGAGGAGGATCCGAAGTGGGCTCCATGCTGACAGCACAGAACCCGATGCAGGGCTCCAACTCCCAAATCTCAAGATCATGACCTGAGCCAAAGTTGGAGGCTCAACCGACTGAGCCACCTAGGCGCCCCATATTTCTAAGAAAACTCATAAAGTCTTTTATTTACATCTTACCAATTACAAATATTTAAAAATCATGTGAGAGCACTGTAATAAAGTTTATTAAACCATACTTGGGGAATCTCTCTTTTCCTTTAGTGAAGTTAAAAGATAAAGATTATAGTACACTCTTTCAGGATTGCAGTGGAATTCTTCTGGAAGTAGATCTTCAATTTTTTTTTAACAAAAAAAATTCTATATTTTCAAGGACACCCAGAAAGGAACACCAATCACTGGCAGCTAGAAAAGATGACCGCACCTCTAAGATTCTTGTTATTCCTAAATCCTAATTTGGCCTATTTCCATTATTTCGATTAATGATCAAAGGGTAAAATAGTCCTAAGCTCCATGCTTAAAACTGTGTGACAACATGAGGTTAAATTTCTTTTTTTTTTTTTTTTAGTTTTTATTTCAATTCCAGTTAGTTAACATACAGTGTAATATTAGTTTCAGGTGTACAATATAATGATTCAACAGTGCTCATCATAAGGGCCCTCCTTCAACCCCACCGAGGTTAAATTCTTCAAGAGCAAACTTGGAGAGACAAGAGTTGATTCTTCATATTTTAATATAGAAAAGGGATTAGACTTGTTCTAATCTAAATTTCATAGGGCAAAACTAGAAGCAAAAGTGGCAAATAATGGGAAGAAGATTTCAAGTCAAAATTAGTTTCCTTTAATTTTAATGTATATTAAGAAGGGAAAGTGGGTGATGGGCATTGAGGAGGGCACCTGTTGGGATGAGCACTGGGTGTTGTATGGAAAACAATTTGACAATAAATTATATTCAATATAATATATATATATAATTACATTAATTTAATGTGAAAATAATAACATAATATATTAATATAATTATATTATAAATGATTAATATTAACATATTATATTGGTATTATTAGCATAATATTAAAATACACAGAGCCTGTGTATTTTGGCAAGCCCTGTGGCCAGACCCCAGTGTTTCTGAATATTTGACAGCCTGAACTGGGAACAAATTGGTATCTGGTTAAAATATCAGAAATGTGTTTCTTTTGCTTCTAAAGCTAAAGATAGAATTTGTCCATAGGAAGAGTTCCCAATGTAATTTCTATAAATAATTTTTTTTTATAATTTTTTTTTCAAAGTTTATTTATTTTTGGGACAGAGAGAGGCAGAGCATGAACGGGGGAGGGGCAGAGAGAGAGGGAGACACAGAATCGGAAACAGGCTCCAGGCTCCGAGCCATCAGCCCAGAGCCTGATGCGGGGCTCGAACTCACAGACCACGAGATCGTGACCTGGCTGAAGTCGGACGCTCAACCGACTGCGCCACCCAGGCGCCCCGATAATTTTAAGGTGAGTACCTATTTGTCATCCTTGTGCTAGCCTTCAACTTTGGGATGTATTCCAAATGCAATGCTTCAAACAGAGATGTTAACTAGTCTGCTTATTAATGTGAAACGCTACCTTCATTGCAGACATCGTCAAGAGATTCTTATAATGGGAGTGGGGGAAGGGTGACTGTGGCCTCTGGGACTCAGGAAGAAGAGAGATGATGAAGTGGACTTTAAGCTGAAGAGATGGGCCCAGCAAAATGGCAACACATGGGGACTAATGAAGGACCCAGCCAGCAGGGCCCTGAAGAACTATAGGAGAAGTGAGCCATGGGCATCCAATTTTAAATTGTCCTTCCAGCATGCTAATTCTCTTCTGTCATTCTCAAATCCTCAATATTTTTAAACACAGCTCTCTTGATGGCACCATGTCTTGGGGATTAAGGAAGGTCAGTGTCCAAATGTGAGATGGAATCCAAGAGAGCTGAAAGCATGGATAGGAGCACCAAGGTGGTGCATGGAAAATGGTGGAAGAGGTCAAAAGCAGGCATGTGGAGTAGGAAGTGAGAAGTGAAATGAAAAGAATGTGTATATTCCTGGGGTTCCTCAGAAGTATTTAAGGAAGAGACAGGACTCTGTCCTAGATAAAGTCTTAGATTCTGGGTATTTGGTAATTATATGGATGGATGGTTCTTAGGAGGCTGAAGACCTTGGGAACCCTGGGGCCCCCTCTTATGCTGAGTATCATGGGCGTTTGGGGGGAAACTCTTCTTTTTTTTCAATTTTTTTTTCAACGTTTATTTTATTTTTGGGACAGAGAGAGACAGAGCATGAACGGGGGAGGGGCAGAGAGAGAGGGAGACACAGAATCGGAAACAGGCTCCAGGCTCTGAGCCATCAGCCCAGAGCCTGACGCGGGGCTCGAACTCACGGGCCGCGAGATCGTGACCTGGCTGAAGTCGGACGCTTAACCGACTGCGCCACCCAGGCGCCCCGGGGGGGGGGGGGGGAACCCTTCTAACGATAAAATAATGGACAGACTGCCTCAGCAAGAGAAAGGTTCCCACTATGGTAACCAAGGAGAAGCTGATGGCTACAGGGAGAGGTTTCCCAGACAAGCTCTTAGATCCTGTGTGCTCAACATTAATAGAATGCCAAGCTTTTAAACTGAAGCATAGAAAAGCATTTCTGAAATATAGAAAGGAGGTCAACTGCATGCCTTGAGAACTTCTGTGAAAGTCGTCTAGTTCTCTCCCTCCCACAATCTGGGGACATCAGTCCAGGACTGCTCCCCAACGGCACTTGGTATGAAGACCGACTAATGGGAGGTATATCAAGACAAAGGGCAAGACCCCAGAGCAGCTGTTAATCTCTGAGGAGTCAGATCCAGCATTCATGAGTCCAAGGAAGGCTCCACCAGAGATGAGTCATTAAAAGGATATGTCACAGCTTTTGGAGATAGTGGGTCTTGAACATGGAGAAAAGAGAATATTGGTAAGGCCGGGCAGAGCAACCCTATTTCCCCTAATACAGGACCCTATTTACTTTAGGACACATCCTGATTTCAGAGATGGTAATTTAAAAAACAAATAAATACACAAACTATGCATCCTTAAATTACTACTTTCAATGATCTAGACTATATTTTGGAGAAAATAAATGGATAAAACTAAGAACGAATTGAGTTGATACTAATGGAAAGAAAATTTATCTACAAACAACCACATTATTGAAATAGTCCCGATTTTCTAAAATTCCTCATCAGGAGAGCAGGACTCATTAGATTTTAGCTTTTTGCTTGGTGCTGCTTTTGACTGCTCTGCGTGATTTTCCTGCTAGGATCCACAGAGCCCCTCATTCCGACCTAGTGTTACAATGGAGCCCTGTTATATTTTGTGAAAGAAATTGCCAATCTGCCTTGAGTTACTCCAGGAATGGGTGATTTAGCTACTCAGAACTGTAAAATTGAGAACTATACTCCAAAAGAGAATTTTATCAGGCCTATATTTTAGGTAAAAAAAAAAAAATTCTCTTTTGCTACTGGACTATGGTACACTAATGATGACTATTCATTCCCTTGAAAATAAAGAAGATCCTGGGTGTTCGTCCCTGTGTGGTATGCCGACAGCTGAACAAATTTTAAGGGTAACTGTTTGCCTATGTCTTTTCAGCCTCCACAATGAATTACATCATCTGACCTCCAAACAGGAAGTACTAAATCCAGCTCCGTCTCTGTATCTTCCAAACCCCCTTCCTATTCCAGCAACTAGTTGGCCCTGGCAAAATTGTGGAATCACTGGATTGTGCTTCCATGGGTCTTTTCTCCCTCCTTTTTCTAATCTTCCTTATTATTGGCCCCGACCTTCACCATCGTCTTCTAGGACCCCTGACATTCCAGAGCCATGGGCATTTTCCCTGCTCACCTTCCTGTTCAATTCTCTTCAACCTCAACTGCCTGTCCTAAGGAGCCCTAGGCTCACCTCCTGCCAGATGCTTCCAGCAAAGGTGTCAACGATTTCGTTGAGTTACAGTGACATCATGTGTTTCCTCTGCCAGAAAATGTTTCTGTTTAACAGAAGAGATTAATGGAGTTCTCGGCCATCTCTGCACATGAGATTCACTTGAGGCACTTCAAAACTTATCAAATGCCTATGCCCATCCATAGATAGTCCGACTTCATAGTGCCAGGGTGGGACCCAGATATATCATTATTTTTAAAAATTCTTTCCATGTGACTCAAATGTCAAGCCAGGGGGTGGAAATCACCGCCTATCCCAAGAGGGAGAGAGCTGGGATAATTGCAGGGCCTGTGGTGAGTCAGGAGGAGATAGGATCAGGAGAAAGCCTCCAACCTCATCATGTTGACAATTGGCTACTTCAGCCAAAACCTAATTGTATCCTTATTTATTGGTAGAAGGAATTACCTGCAGATCTCATCTCATCTGCTGAGGAAAAATCAAACAGCTGTGCAGAGAGATTGTATTTTTCTAACCAACTGCCCCAACCAAGATCTTTGAGTTGGCAAAATATGATCAGTCCCAGGACATGGCGTCTCCTAAGAGTCCTGTTGTTTCTGAGACTGGCCATTCCTTCTCTCATCCTCAGAAGAGTACAGACCTTTCTATCTTCTGAGATCCAAAAGAAGCAAATCACAAATGTTTTTGTTTATCTCTTTCTTTCCAGAAGTGTGTATAGAGACACCTGTTCAGAGTAAGAGAAACCAGCTGGTCTCAACTGGTACCCCTAGAAAGGAGTGTATTAACAACAGGACAAAGAAATGTGGGAGAGGAAAAGGAAGCTTAACCTTCTCAGCATCTGATTCCAGCAGGCGTCTACAAACACATGTAATTAGACTGCCTGCTTTCAGAGACCTTTGCTAATAACTAGATTATTTCCAGTACAGGAGGTGCCTGTAACATTTTCTCCTCACGTGCCTAGATCAGCCCTACTATCACAATATGTGAACGTAAAACATGGTAAAGCTGAATTCTTTTTTGTATGATCTGAAGAAATTTTATGCTCCGGATTTTCCTCCTAATGATGTTATTTATCTCCCATACTGATGCCCTTTTAAATTGAAATTACACACCATCCTGGATCAGCACGAGTTGGCAGTTAGTTACATGGTATACTAGGCTTGAAATGTTTCATGGCAGGTGAACACATTCAATGGCCCCAACTGAGGAAACAAGATGGGTGTTAAGTAATCATGTATTAAGTCCATGTATTCAAGAAGCCTCCATATGTAAATATTAGGAACAGGGATAGTTCCCAGAAAAAAAAAATTAAAGGAAAAACAAACAAACAAAAAACCCAAAGAAGGAGATCTCAAAGAAAAAAAAACAGGATTTCAAAAACAGAAGAAACAAAAGCCAGCCAATGGCTGATTGCTGCTCCTAGCATTCTGCTCAAGCAAGGAGCCAGTCAAGTCCTGAACTGGAACAAAACTTCTGAAGCTACAAATTCCTCGGGAAAAACCATATGGGTCAGACATTTTGGCAAGGGTATTTCAGACATCTTACTGTTGTCTTCTTAGACCCAGCCGTATTCTCTGATGCCTACTCTGGATGTGTATTTTGGGGATCCCAAGTAGCCACCTACAAGACCAGGTACCTCCTTGACCAAGAAGAGCCCCTTCACACATGTCTACAAATTCTTTAGGGTCCAGAGGCACCACTGGAAAGGCACTTCCAATCTCTAAGACTTAAGAGTTCTGGGGAAAGAGAGAGGGGATGAAGACTAAGGTAGCTTGTTTCCACATTTTATCACTGCACCCTTTGTACATGGGCTCTAGCTTTAAAAATACGATCTTCAGCATGCAGATTGAAAGGAAATCAGAAATCCAAATAAATACTGAGAACATTCATTATAATAGCTAGCAGACAAGTAAGACAGATGATCAGGAATTTCTGGTCCCCTCATTTAAACCTACCAATTTATGCTGCAATGCATCCTTTTGAGCAATCTTCCACTTTCTCCACAGTATGAAACCTTTTGGCTCATTTTCAAATGTTTTATGAATTTCTGAAAGAGCCATTTTCTTTTTTTATTTTTTTTTAAAAATTTTTTTTCTACGTTTATTTATTTTTGGGACAGAGAGAGACAGAGCATGAACGGGGGAGGGGCAGAGAGAGAGGGAGACACAGAATCAGAAACAGGCTCCAGGCTCCGAGCCATCAGCCCAGAGCCCGACGCGGGGCTCGAACTCCCGGACCGCGAGATCGTGACCTGGCTGAAGTCGGACGCCCAACCGACTGCGCCACCCAGGCGCCCCTGAAAGAGCCATTTTCTAAAGAACCTTTTATATGTTATGGCTCTACTATATCTTATTATGGCCTTACTGTTGACTTGGTACTAAGAAACCGTCACAAAAATATATGGTTGTATCTTTTCTTAAAATCTGTGAAGTTGAGCTGAGTTTGGGAAACTTAACTGTTAAGAATATTGGCTTTAAAAAATAATACTGGGGCGCCTGGGTGGCGCAGTCGGTTAAGCGTCCGACTTCAGCCAGGTCACCATCTCGCGGTCCGTGAGTTCGAGCCCCGCGTGGGGCTCTGGGCTGATGGCTCAGAGCCTGGAGCCTGTTTCCGATTCTGTGTCTCCCTCTCTCTCTGCCCCTCCCCCGTTCATGCTCTGTTTCTCTCTGTCCCAAAAATAAATAAACGTTGAAAAAAAAATTTTTTTTTAATTAAAAAAAATAATAATAATACTGATATTAGCAGTAAATTGTCCAACTTGTGAGCCTAATTAAAGTCAACAGAATGAAAAACAAGACCCTTAGAGCGTTTCGTAGCTCAAGGCCTACAAAACTTGTCAAAATATGATATGTGCTGTGATGTAGGCATTTGCTTTGTGAGTATATTTATTGTTCAATCTGTCCCACTTTTCTTCCATCCTCCCCGAAGTTAAGGAAAGGGGAGAGACACACTTAAATTATAGCTTTCACAGTTTAGATTGGATATATGCTTTTCTTGTGCCGTCCTCGTGGCCTCTCTGGGTCTCCCTCCCTAGTTAAAGAGAATAAGGCACAGGGAAGATACTCAATCACTTCATGCCATGTGGACAGAGACTCTGAACAGAAAAACAGGTGAAAGGCCTATGGACAAACCACTTACATGGCTCTGATCATTTTTACGTATTGGCTTTAGTTCTTCGTTTACTTGACCCTAGGACTTATCCCCTTTCATCCTAGTCCTTTTCTTTGCAAGAACGTAGATTGTCAAAGGTTAGTATAGGTGTTTCAGGGAGGTGTTTCAGGGAGGTGTTTCAGTGCGTGGGCAAGACAAATTAATGAGTTTTGGGGAGGAAAAACCAACCATGTGCAAAGGGAAGGGAAAACAACACCAAGAAGGGAAACACCAAGCTTGGCCATTGTCCCAACTACCGACACTCTTCCTCTTTGTTTCAATGAAGTATCATCAGAGAGAGGCTTACCAACTTTCAGATTCCTGGCACTGTAAACTGATTAATCCAAGAGCTTCAGATTGCTCATTCTTATAATTTTTTCTTTCTAATTACCAGTGTCTTCTTTGTCTTCAGTTTGAATTTTCTTCTTTTGTTATTACCTGAGCTGAATATGCAATCCATTTAAAATGTTCCTTTGTAAGCTTAAGAGTCAGTCATTGTGAGGGTGTGGGGGCTCTGAATAAGGTAGGTATTTCAAGAGTTTCTAAAGAATAAGCCTTGACATTTGACTAACAGATTGTAGTTTGTAAAGTGCTTTTCTTACCCAGTATGTTCTTTGATTTTCACCAAAACTTTATGAAACAGACGAGGGAGCCACTGGAGAAACTGAAGCCCAGGGAGGTTTGTCCAGGGTCATGTGGCTGCTTGATATGACCTGTTCTGGTGCCCTTTCTGCTATGCCAGTCTCCCACATAATAAGGCAAAATTGGATATTTCTCAGCTGCTGTTTATTAACATCCAGCTGACGGCCCAGGATCAGAGACAAAGTAAGCCTATAAATTACTACATCAGAGATCTTTATTTTGCTTTCTCTGAACCTAAAAGAACTTCTCATTTTTTGGTAATGGGTAAGAATTTTTAATTAAGATAAGAAATTAATTTAAACTTGTATCGAATTTAAAAACACACAAACATGGTTAGAGTCAGTCATCTGTAAAAGAACACATTTCATCAGCGTTTCATCTACAGCCTTCTAAAAGTCATTGTTCTCACAAAAATTCAGGACGCTTGCTCCACATGTTTTGCCAGCAAGACTTCTAACCATTCCCGTTGCCCCTGGTAGAATGCACAGAATCTGCTTGTACTAAATGTGCTCTAAGTTTGTTCAGAAAGAACAAGGTTTCCTCTAGAAATGTAAAATTTAGGAGAGAGAGAGAAACTCTACTGTGCTTCCTGTTCAGCTCATCGGCTACCTTTCACCAGACCTGCCCAGGGACACAGACGTACAAAGCCTGCCATCAACCCACGGGGGTGGGCAAATATATCCGTGTCCAAGTCAGGATCCAAAAGGACCACATCAGGATAAGACCACAGACTGGGCCTAAAAGGATGAGCTGTCATATAGATAAATATAAGTTCCAACTCTGCAAAAGAGCAATTGTTCAAATACAGGACAAGAAGACATGAATCCACAGGAGTAAATGGGGGGAAAAAAATCCAGGCTTTCAAGTCCATGGTGAAATCACAGTAAGAGACAGCCCCCTGTGAGCCAACACAGCATTAGCCTGTCTAGACGGAAGTCATATGTCCTGAACAAGGAAAGCAAGCATTCTTTCCCAGTAAGAATTGTCCAAACTATACTTGAGGACTGGGTTCACTTTTAGGTATCTCTCTTAGGAGCAGTATAGACAAGACAGGAGGCATTCTGGAAAAGAACCAAGCTAATGAGGCTATTCAGACTGTGCCTGGCATGTTGGAGATTAAATGAGTATTCATTGAATGACCAATGCATGAGGAGTAAACATGAGGAATTCTAGAAGGAACTGAGCCTGCTCATTCTTTGTTTTTTTAATGTTTATTTATTTTTGACAGAGAGAGAAAGAGAGACAGAGCACAAGCAGGGGAGGGGCAGAGAGAGAGAGAGAGAGGGAAACAGAATCCAAAGAGCCTGTTCATTCTTAATACAAGACTTGGGGAAACTCAATAAAGGAATGGTGCACTGGGTCCGCTAAGAAACTGCCACCAGCACAGGTGTAACATGCAAGGATCTTATTCGACCCACTTCAGGGTGTGTTTTTTTCAATACCACCAAGCAGTTCACTCAATCCTGGCATTATCTACCTAAAGACAGAATCAGATCTCACAGTGTAAGGGTTCAGATCTACGAGACTGCCCCACTCCCCCACCTCAGACACCAATCACAAGTCTGTCTATAGTTTGGTTTCCACAACCTCTTCTTGGGTTCAAGTAATTTACTAGAGCAGCTCACACAACCCAGGAAACCCATTTACATCCTAGAGTATTGGTTTATTATGAAAGGATATAACTCAAGAACAGCCAAAATAGAAAAGATCCACAGTGCAAGGATGGATATGGGGAAGGGCAAAGAATTTCCATGCCCTCTCCAAGTGTGCGACTCTCCTTGAATCTCTGTATGTTCACAAACCCAGAAACTCCCCCAGCTACCCTTTTTGGCTTTTCATGGAGACTTCATGACATAGACACGACTGATTAAGTCACCAGCCGCTGGTGATTGAACTCAGTCTCCAACCCCTCTTCCCTCTCAGGTGTGGGGTGGGACTGCAAGCTTCAACCTCTAATCACAAGTTTGGACCCCCTGGTAACCAGCCCCTATTGTTAGGTTTCCCCGTGAGCCTCCCCAAAGTCACCTCATTAACATAACAAAACACATTTTACTGAGGTCCTCACTAAGGAAATTCCAAACTTTATAGGAGCTCTTTTCAGGAAGGGGACTTGACCAAATACACATTTCTTATAAATCACAATATCATACCAACATTGGGAAAAGATTCTTCTGCAGCCTTTTCCTTTCTCCTCAGTTTTCCCCTGTGTAGCAGACATCACCTGGATGTCTCCAAGGTCAGAGCAGCACTTTTTGAATGCTGCTCCCATTATATCCTCATAGCAGAAGCAGAGTGAATTTATAACCCCTGGTAGTCTGAGTTTGGAACACAAAAAGTCCCAAGTCTAAAATAAAATTTTTTGTAGTCTAGTATTTTATGTTAACATTTCATGCTCCTAAGATATTTGTGACTGTAATAGAATAACAATGTTTTTTTCCCAAACTTTGATCAAAATGAACTCCCCAGAAATGTGTCAGATTTATCTGTAACTTCATATGTCTCTGCACAATGCTAAAGGTTGTGAAAAGCATGGAAATTGGGAAATTCATTTCTCTCTCCTTTTTTTTCCCCTCCAGTCCCAATTTCTCTATGACAGTTTTTCCTATTTTATGACTTCAGCTCATCATTGTTTCTTCTCTTTCCAACTCACTTCTGAGCCTCTGCCCCATCCTCCTCATTACTGTCTCTGAACTGTATGTATTCTAAATACTCTTCAACACCGTGATTCTTCGTGAGTCCCATTACTCTACTTCTTCTAGGCAATAGAATTTTCTTTTTGGATTCACCCGTGTACCAGTATCAGAACAATTATGCTAACACTTGTATTTATTAACCTTGTTTAACAATCAACAGTGACTCCTGGTAACTATTGCATAAAGCCAAAGATTTCTGGCCGGATCCCTTCGCTTCATGTCCAAGATTCCCTTTCAAAATTTACTTTTCTTTACGATGAAATATTCAGATTGGTCATCACCATGAACACACATGTGTGCTAGGGACTACGTGCTATGCACGATACAAAGATGAACAAGACAGAGCTTACAACAGAGTAAGTGCCATGAAACGTGCGCACAGATCACTCTCATTTAAGATAAAAATAGTCCTTGCTTTAAGGGAGGTACAAACTTCAGACCAAAGGGACTCCAAGAGGGAGATCTTATTTCTGGCTCTGAGGATAGTAGTGAGCTCTTGAGGGGTATCAAATTTTGAATATGCTTTGAAGGGTGACTAAGACGTAGGAAGACAAAGATTTGGAAAGAGGGCCAGTGTGACCAATAACATTACAGTATAAAGACATATATGCAGAGTAGTGAATTCTACAGTTCTGCTGGGCTAAGTAGAGGACATGAAACACAGTGGTGAGGAACAACTTTAAGGAAGCAGGTTTGGGCCAAATCCCAAAGACCCCCACACTTGTCTTCCCATGGAAGGAGACTAGCCCAACGGCCCTTTCTCCTTGCCAGCACGAAGGCTTTGTCCAGACCATGCCCAGGATGCCCTCTCCCTCTGCCCGGTCTATTGTTAGAATCTAAACACGTTTGCCAAGTCACTTTGTTCCATGGAGTCTTTGCCACCTGCTCTAATGCACGCACCACATTCAGTGGCATGTGGTCAACCAGCCTGGCCTGTCTGGGCAAGTGACTCAATCTCTGAGCCTCAATTTATCCATCTGTAAAATGTGATAATACCTCCCATCTGAGGTGTGAGCTTTACATGAAGTCATTGTGCTCAATTAAAATGAAGAGAGTATTTGTTTCAGGAATGATATAAAAAACATGTGAAAACCGGATTAGCACAGGCACCAATCAATCAGAATAAATACCAGCCATAAATTCTGCTCTAGCGGTACATCCCAGATAAACGTCAGCCTGGGCTGTTAATATCACCGTCTTCACATCATTATAAGTACGTACCAAGCCATCACTTTCCTTCATTTCTCCAAACTCCCAATAAGAGCTCTTGTAGCCCAGCAGTTAAATTACCATTAGGTAATGAAATTTTGAGGTGTGTGAGGGATAATCATTTCTTACACACTTTTGTGTTTTCTAAAACTTTACTATGATGTTTAGAAATATTTAGCAATTAGCTTGAGCCAAGAGAGATACTATTCCCACAAAGACCTTCAATTTTTCTATATTTATCCATATCAAGTCCGTGGTATTTGCCAAAAAGAAAAAAAGGTTAAAAATGAACATACAAGTATTTTTTAAAGTAAAAAACACACATATTTTTGAGCGAGCATCACTTCTTTTCGGACATTATCTGTTAGAAATGAGTCAGTGTCCAGGACTGTAGGCAAAGAGGGGGGACTGTGGCAACTTTGTCTGAAATGGTAAACGGCTGACATATCCCTCCAAACCTGCATGACTGAGTCCACTGTGGAGCCTCCATCCATGGGCTACTGTGCTAAGAATGAGGTCAACAACATCCATTATTTTCAAGGACGCTGTCTTAGTCTGCTCGAGCCGCTGTGACACAATGCCATAGACCAAGTGACTTAAGGCAACAAACATTAATTTCTCATCATTCTGGAGGTTGTAGGTCTAAGGCCAGAGCATCACGTCTGAGATCAAGGTCAGGTTCTTAGTGAAGATATTCGTCCTGGTTCAAAAATGGCTGCCTTCTCATTCTGTCCTCACATGGTGGAAAGAGAAACGTGTGATCCCTTCTTTTCCTCGTAAGGGCACTAATCCCATGATGGCAGCTCGACCCTCATGGAAACATAATCACCTCCCAAAGCTGTCATCTCCAAATACCATCACACTGGCGGTTAGGTTTTCAACATATGATTTTTTTTAAGGAGACACAATTCAGTCCACAGGAAATACCTCTGATGTGGTCAAGTGAAAAGAGTAAATCAATGAATACCATGTTTAGTATGATGTGGTAAAACATAAATAATAATATAAAAAGAATAAACATAAAAAGAATATACAAACATATGTGTTTGTATAAGCAAAGAAAAGAGTACGGGAGAAAATGTATCTAATTGTTAATAATTACATCAGGGGTAGAGTTAGGAGGAGGGTTGGGGGCATTTTTAGTTTGACTTTAGACTCCTCTGCAGTATTTGAATTTTTACTAGGAGTCTGATTTACTTTTGAAGTTCCAGTAACTAAGAAAAAAAACAAGCAAACCGTAAACCTGTA
Organism: Prionailurus bengalensis; assembly: GCF_016509475.1. Lineage (NCBI taxonomy): Eukaryota > Metazoa > Chordata > Mammalia > Carnivora > Felidae > Prionailurus > Prionailurus bengalensis. Next base: position 232,220,274 of record NC_057343.1, read on the forward strand.
ATTCACAACACTTGTGCTGCTCATATCTGAATAGTATACAAGTCCAATATATACTACACTGGAGATGTGGCTTCTCAAGAACGTACTTCTTTTATTTTTTTAATTTTTTAATGTTTATTTATTTTGAAGGAGAGAGAGACAGAGTGTGAGCAGGGGAGGGGCAGAGAGAGGGGAGACACAGAATCTGAAGCAGGTCCCAGGCTCTGAGCTGTCAGCACAGAGCCCGACGCAGGGCTCAAACTATGAACCGCGAGATCGTGACCTGAGCTGAACTCCGACGCTTAACTGACTGAGCCACCCAGGCGCCCCTGAAGAATGTACTTCCTAAAGAGCAGTGGCTGAATAATGTCTATACTCCAAGTACTATGATGGGGGGCCAGGGAAGCCTCACCTTCATGTCTTGATGAGAAGGTCATCATGATTCCAGTCCTGAGGGACACACACCCTGCCCATGACGGAATTAGCAAGCAGACCACAGAGCCCGGAGATACGGCTGCACATCTCAAAGAGAAGTATCCTCTAAAAGTTGAAAGAGAGCCAGTGATGAGGGCTGTCAAAGTAATTACAACCTTCCAATAAGAGGAACTTAGGTAATTGCAGTGGGTGAACCATTCTATTTAGATTCACAACTGACTCATGATTGGAAATGGTTGGCCACATAATTACAAAGTTTGGGTTCCTGAATGATTAATTAGATGCAGTGGCTTCATTTTATGTAAGTCCCACTTAAAGCCACATTGCCTGAAATAGAGCCCCTTTGAAATGAATCACATTGTACACTAGAGACTGGAAAAATAGATTACGTTGAAAATGAATCCAAAAAATCCGTCTTTTTTCTTGTGACTGAACTTGCCAAACTTTTAAAACTTGTATTCAGATGGGGCTTTTGAAGTGTTCTTGGTCTAAACTCAAAATATAGGTTACAAATCATGTTATTAAAAAAAAATCTTTTAATTAATTGAATTCTTTTCAAGAATGAAGAAAGGATTCTAACATTTTACAGATCGTCAAAACTAGAAAGGACCTTCAGAGGATGTCTGTAGAATCCCCTTGTCCCAATGACAACTTGACCTTCCCAGTTCTTCCCAGAGACACAGCTAGCTAACATTGTCCTTCTTCTTCCTACTTCTTTAGATTTGTAACTGTGGTGGAATACAGACAACATAAAATTTGCCATCTTAACCATTTTTAAGTATACAAACCAGTAGTATTAATTATATTCACATTGTTGTGCAACCAACGTCCAGAACTTTTTCATCCTGGTTAAACTGAAAGTTTATACCCGTTAAACAACAGTTCCCCATTTACCCCCTTCACCGCAAACCCTGGAAAACACCACTCTACTTTGTTTCTACAAGTTTGCTGCAGGTACGTCATGATTGGAATCATACAATATTTGTCATCTTGTGACTGGCTGATTGCACTTAGCATAATGTCCTCAAGGTTCGTCCATGTTGTAAGAGGAGTCAGAATTTCCTTCCTTTTTAAAGCTGAATAATATTCCACTGTAGGTACAGACCACATTTTATTCATCCATTCATCCATTGATGGACACTTGGTTTGCTCCCATTTTTTGGCCATTGTGAATAATAATGCTACTCTGAACATGGGTTTACAAATATCTCTTTGAGACCCTGCTTCCCAATCTTTTAGATACATACCCAGAAGTGGAATTGCTCGATCATATGGGAATTCTATTTTTCATTTTTTGGAGGAACTGCCATACTGTTTTCCATACCTTCTTCTTTCTTTTTAATAAAAATAGGTTTGTTTGGGTTTTACTCTGGCAATGAAAGTTATATATGCTCACGGAAAAAAGCTGTCAAAAGTGGAAAGTGGAGGGCTCAGTTGGTTAAGCATCCAACTCTCGATTTTGGCTCAGGTCATGATCTCACGGTTTGTGGGATCGAGCCCTGCGTCGGTTCTGTGCTGACAGTGTGGAGCCTGCTTAGGATTCTCTCTGTTGCTCCTTCTGCCCTTCCCACCCCTCTCAAAATAAATAAACATTTTTTTTTAAGTGGAGAGTGACCAGAAATATGACCAGTAATATGACCAGTAATGCTACCCAGCAAAAACTAATGTTAACGTAGTACATTGCCTTCCAGATTTTATCATTTTTTCCTGGTTTATTCTTATTCTTCTTATATTCTTATTCTTCTTACATTCTTATCCTGGTATATTCTTATTCTTCATAATAAAATATTTAAAACCAAAGTAAATGCCGTAACTAACAATAACCACAAAAATCAGCGAATGAAATGATCACTTATGAAATTGGTATTCACTGAGCTTCCCTCCCTGATAACACTACCTGTCAACTGAGAATCTTTGCTGGGCAGTCTCTCTCACTGGTCATGGGATGCCCAAATAAAACACAAGTTGATTCTAAAGTAGAACTAGAAATATGCCACAGATGCCAAATTTCATTATGTCAATGCACGAATTTAAATGACCTGAACTGTGACTGGACGGTGATGTTTTTCAAAGTCCCCCTGCCCTTCTACTGTGCAGTCAGGCTTGAGAAACACAGTAGATGGACTGTCCGTGCTCCCAGCTAAGGCCAGCCCGTGCTGGACCCTGATTCCAGTCCTTCCTTCTGCTCTAGGATGTGGCTGCAGCTGTGTTCTCTCCCAGCATCAGCAATTTTCTTCCTTTTACCGGATCATTCCCATCAGCATGACTCAAACATGCTGCTGTTTCTCCCATCTCCCCCCGCCCCCGACGCACACACAACACCCCCAATACACGCACACACAACACCCTTTCCTTGTCTTATCACTCTCATCTCCAGATTCTGCCTTATTTCTTTGCTCCTCTTTATAGGAAAAGACTTTAAAAAGATTGTTTGCTCTAATTTCCACTTCCTCTCTTACTGCAATAAATTCCTTCACCACCTCTCCAGGGAAGCTGGCCTCATCCAGTGAATTCCAAGCTGCCAATACAATGATCTTTCTCAGTCCCTAATTTACTTGATCTCCGGGCACTAAATTCTCTCTTCCTCCTGAGACACTTCCCCCTACTTGGCATCCAGGTGACCATTCTTTTTTGGGTGTCCTCCCTCACAGACCCTTTCTTCTCAGTTTATTATATGCGTTCCTCCACGAGTCCCCAGCCCTGGCCCAACCATGAGGCGCCATCGTTGCTCCTGAGACATGTCGGCATCAGTGCTGGCCCCTGGTCTTTGCACTAGCATTTCCCTCTGCCCAGACTTCCCTCCCTTTTGGCCCCCTCCCCACTTTCTATAGACCTTGTCTCAACTCCCCCGATCAGAGTCCTTCCCTTTCCACTCCCCAGGGACTCCTCACCTCAGTCACTTCTCCTTCTAGCACTTACCTTCTTGTTTGCTGATTCGCTCCTGTCATCCCCTCCACAAAGTGAGGTACAGGTAAGCCTTTGTTTTCTTCACTGTTTGCTATATCCTCTGTGTTTCCAAAGTGCCTACACTTAATGAACACCTAATAGCTGCTGCCCTATACGCTTTGCAGGCAAAGTTTTGCCAGTGCAGTCCAGTATTCTTTGTTTTAACAATTACTGCTTAGTTACCCTTACGTTTAAAATTTTTTAAAGAATAAACTAGGGGTGCCTGGGTGGCGCAGTCGGTTAGCGTCCGACTTCAGCCAGGTCACGATCTCGCGGTCTGCGAGTTCGAGCCCCGCATCGGGCTCTGGGCTGATGGCTCGGAGCCTGGAGCCTGTTTCTGATTCTGTGTCTCCCTCTCTCTCTGCCCCTCCCCCGTTCATGCTCTGTCTCTCTCTGTCCCAAAAATAAATAAACGTTGAAAAAAAAAAAAAAAAGAATAAACTATAAAATTTGTCAACAGTTTTAGGTTTAATTGTTAGGATAGTCATAAAATACCTTTCTTTTTTCATTTCAATCCAAGTTAGTTAACACATAGCACAATAACGATTTCAGGGATAGAATTTAGTGATTCATCACTTACATACAACACGTGGTGTTCATCCCAACAAATGCCCTCCTTAATGCCCATCACCCCTTTAGCTCATCCCCTCCCCCCACACCCCACCAGCAACCCTCAGTTTGTTCTCTGTAAAATACCTTTCTTTATTCTCATTTTTTTACTCCAAAATTTTTTACCCATTTAAATAGATTTACATCAAATGGCTACTCTCTAATATTCATTACCCTGATGTAACAAGACTTTCTATATTTCAGAAATGTATTCGTGCTACAAATGCTATTTATAAATTGCATTTTCACCCAATAGTATATCTTAGACATCTTCCTGTGTCAGTGAACAGAATTTTGCATCATCATTTAGTGCCTGAAAGGCTGCACAATATGAATCGACCTTAACAGTAATGACAATGACGGTAGCAAACATTTAGAGAGCACTTACACTACACCACATATTTTGTTAAGCACTCGGCATGCGTTGCTTCCTTTAATCCTCAGGCCGTAAGGTGTGATTAATCACATCTGTTGTGCCCATGAGGAGCCCAAGGTTTAGAAAGTTATGGTGCTGGGATTCAAACCCAGGCCCGTGGACTCCCGGCGCACATTCTCCCACACCCCACTCTGCTGCCCACACATTTACTCCTGTCTTGGTTTCCCTGGTGATGGATTTCTAGAAATAGAATTTCTGTGTCAAAGGCTATACGCAGTTCGACTTTGGAAACATATATAAATTTTCCTCAAAAAATCTGTTGTGAGTTTGTATTGCAGATTTCCCATAACTTACCCATCTTTGGGTATCTCATTATTTTGGTTTAATATGTATTTTTTATTATCGAAATTGCTATGGTTCTTCTTTTACACATCGCTTGTTGGGGAACTTGCCCTTTTTTTGGCTTGTTTTCCTGTTGTGGTACATATTTTTCTTTTATCCATAGAAATTCTTTATGTTTAGACTGTTAATCTCTTATTAATATTTTTCCTAGTTGGCTTTCTTTCTATGCATAAGTTCTATCATTGAACTAAAGATTCTTATCTTCTTGTTCTGAAGTCTTCTCCTTGTTGGTTTCCAGTTTTGAACCCCTGAAGTTTTTTTCCAATCATTCTAGTTTTATTTTTTGCCTTAAAATATTCGCTTCTTCTGAGTTATGTGTGTGTGTGTGTGTGTGTGTGCATGTGTAAAAATTGTGAGGTGGGGATCCAAATTTGTTTATTTCTAAATTGTTAGCCAACACTCTCACTTAACATTTATAAAGTATATATTTTTTCCAGTTATTTGAGATGCCATTTGTCATATATACTTGAGTCTTTTTCTAGAGTTAGCATTTCACTGATCAATCTTTTTTTGCATCAGTAATGTAGTAATTTTGCATCTTTTAAATGTGTAGTAAAATAATTTAAAATCTTGTAGAACTAGCTTTACCCCTTCTCACACTTCTTTCCTTTAAAAAACTTATGGCTACTTTCTCATGTGCGTTCTTTTTGTTGTTGTTGTTGTTGTTGTTAATTTGATTAAGTTTTTTATTTTAATTTCAGTTTGGTAGACATACAGTGTTACATTAGTTTCAGGCGTACAATACAGTGATTCAACAGTTCCATACTTTACTCAGTGCTCATCATGATCAGTGTGCTCTTAATATCCCTCACCTATTTCACCCATCCTCCCACCCACCTCCCCTCTGGTAACCATCAGTTTGTTCTCTAGAGTTAAGAATGTATTTCTTGATTTGTCTCTCTTTTTTGTTTTCCTTCGTTCATCTGTTTTGTTTCTTAAATTCCACATGTGAGTGAAATCATATGGTATTTGTCTTTCTCTGACTGACTTATTTTGCTTAGTGTAATACTCTCTAGCTCCATCCATGTTATTGCAAATGGCAAGATTTCATCCTTCATGGCTGGATAACATTCCATTGTATATATATATACCACAACTTCTTTATCCATTCATCTATCGATGGACACTTGGGCTGCTTCCATAATTTGGCTATTGTAGATAATGCTGCAATACCCAGTAGTGTGGATTGTTGGATTGTAGGCCAGTTCTATTTTTAACTTGTAAAGGAATCTCTGTACTGTGTTCCAGTGTATATATTCTTTTAAAAAACTTAGGGGGAAATGACTTTAAGTGTTGAATTTATAGAATAATTTAGATTAGAAGTTTATCTTTCCAACTTAGGATCTTTGTAGCTAAGGAAAATATATCTCTCACTATTTACTCAAGTCTTTGTTTACATTCTTTTTAAAAGTGGTTCCATTTTTGGGGCGCCTGGGTGGCTCAGTTGGTTAAGCATCCAACTTCCTCTCAGGTCATGATCTAGCAGTCTGCGAGTTTAAACCCTTCATGGGGCTCTGTGCTGACAGCTCAGAGCCTGGAGCCTGCCTTGGATTCTGTATCTCCCTCTCTCTGCCCCTCCTCCACTCTCACTCAGTCTCTCTCTGTCTCTCTCTCTCTCAAAAATAAATAATAAAACATTAATAAATAAATAAATAAGTAAAATAATAAAAAGTGGTTCATACAAATCCTGCATGACTCTGGTTGATATTATTCCCAAGAGTTTTATCACTATTGTTGTAAATGAGGCTTTTTATTTCCATTGCATTTTCTACTTATTTCTTGCTGACATAGCAAACAACATGATTGATTTAAAAAAGTGTTTGGATGAGGATGTGAAACAGTGAGAACTTGTATATGCTGCGATTCAAACATGAACTCAGCACAATTGGTCTCTGCCTAGAAAAAGTGAAGATGCGGATTGTTTCCAATTCTTGGTACATACTCTAGATCCCTGGGGTCCCTGGGAGCACCCACATTTGTAAAAAGAGAACATGTACGTGGGTGTTTAGGGCAGCAGATGGTGGGATATGTAGGGCTACATTCATTCCCTGGAACAACACATAGCAACGAAACGCATGTGCTAAAAGCCCATGTACCCCACTCACATGAACCCCGTAAATCTGATGCTGACCTGAACAAGCAGGCCAAAAAAGAACCTTCTCAATAGGACGCCATCTTCATGAGGCACCAAACAAACAGTAATGGAACTGAGGAATACAGATCTATTTGACAAACATGTTTAAAGCTGCACAAAAATAATACACATTAAATTCATAATGAAGATTCTGAGGCAAGGAGGTGACCTGTGGAGAATACACAGGCAAACTGCATCAGCAATGTTGTATTTCTTTTTTTTTTTTTACCAGTTTTATTTATTTATTTATTTATTTATTTATTTATTTAATGTAATTTCTTGTCAAATTGGCTAACATACAGTGTATACAGTGTGCTTTTGGTTATTGGGGTAGATTCCCGTGATTCTTCGCTTACATACAACACTCAGTGCTCATCCCAATAAGTGCCCTCCTGAATGCCCATCACCCACTTTCCTATTTCTTTTTTTTTTTTTTTTTTTTTCAACGTTTATTTATTTTTGGGACAGAGAGAGACAGAGCATGAACGGGGGAGGGGCAGAGAGAGAGGGAGACACAGAATCGGAAACAGGCTCCAGGCTCCGAGCCATCAGCCCAGAGCCCGACACGGGGCTCGAACTCACGGACCGCGAGATCGTGACCTGGCTGAAGTTGGACGCTTAACCGACTGTGCCACCCAGGTGCCCCCCCACTTTCCTATTTCTTAAGCGCGAGTGTGGGCACACAGATGCTTTGTAGTTTTCTTATACCATTCTGTGTGTCTGAACTATTTTATACTAATTTATAAGACAAGATGCTATTGTTTCTGTATTCTCTCTCTTTTTTTTTTTTTTTACCAGACATCTTATTCAGTTTTCCTTTTGCCTCTAAGAGCTTTTTCACTGGGTGTGGTTGGATTTTCCAGGTAGATAATCATATCATCTGAAAAAATAACTGCCTTTGTCTTACCAGGATCTGGAACTCTGATTAAATCTCTCCCTAATTTTACTAAATAGCACTCCAGCCCAACATTGGTGGCGACAAAAGTGGCCTATTTTAGCGTTTCACCATCAAACGTGACGCTGGCTATTTTCCCGAGGCGGTTGTCAAATTTTTGTGATGTAGAGCTGTGACGTATCATGCATACACACGTGACCGATGTGTGTGTATAATATCATGTGCACACATGTGGGTGGCACATGGGATATGGTGTGCACATGTGATTGCCACGTGTATAATATGATTGCACGTGGATGTCGTTGGCGTGCGTATGATGCGTGTGCTCACATATGTGATCGGTGTGTTTATAATATGATGTGCATATGCATGGGATTGATGTTTGTTTCGTGCTGTGCACACATCTATGACATGTGTGATACGATATAAAAGTACATGGGTTCACACCTGTGTTGTATAAGGTGCTCACACGTATGATGTGCTGTGTGCGTGAGTGTGGCTGACATGTTCAACATGCTATACACATGCATGAGATTGGTGTGTGCATGTAACACGTGTGTATTATTTATTGTTTCCTATCTCATGTCTTACAAGAAGGCACCCTGTCATCTATTCTCATGAGAATTGGGGCCTCGTATACATGGTAAATAATATCATTTTTTCACATATAATATAATCTATTAAAAGAGTATATGGTATTAATAGATTTTCTCACATGAAACCATACTTCTATTCCTGGACCCTGATCTCTGGGCATTCTTTTTCTAATAACACCGTCGCGCTTTACCTGCCCACATCATATTGAAGCTGTCTGCTTCTACATTTCAGAAGAAGTCAGGTGTGCTCTCCCCAAGGGTAACAGGGTTGAGCTGACATCAGGAAAGAAGAGGGAAGCTTTGTTCTTTCTGCTCTAGAACAGTTTATACAGCCCATGAATTGTCAGTTCCTTGAAGGTGTGTAAGTACTCCCCAAGGAAAGCATGCATTTTGAGGTGGGGGGGGTCCTTCTTTGACAGTTTCTTAATTTTCTCCTTTCTTTGGTTGCCTTTTCATCCTTAGGAATGACATCTAAAGGCGACATTGTCTTACGGTACAGCTGCAGTTATAACACCCCACAGTCATGCTGCAGATAAAATCACTCTTGTGTAAACTGAAGACATATTCAACTACCACCTATACGATGTGTGTTTTATTTCGAAACTGGGTTTTTTTTTTCAGACTTCCCTTTCATAAAATAACACCACCTTCTTCAGTCTTCCTGTTGTGATTACCCAAGTTAAAGACGGCAGAGAGGGGAGAAACTGCCAGCCTTTTATCCGAGTTATGACAACTTCAGTGTGGTTGACCACATATTTTCAGCCGGTCACAGAACCATGGAGTGACTAGCTACTTCTTGCTAAGAAAGGAAAACTAGCCAAGAGGTTTCAGGGGACACATGATAAGGTACAAATAGTCTTCTTCACAGCAGAATTTTAAGAGAGTGATGGTAATGAACCTCATCGTTTTTTTAAAAATAAGTTTCAAATGTACAGCTTTATAATTTCACATCTGTGTGGACTACAGAGTGATCACCAGCTTGGGGTACCTGTGTGGCTTGGTCAATTAAGTGCCCAACTCTTGATTTTGGCTCAGGTCATTATCTCATGGTCATAGGATCAAGCCCTATATCAGGCACCATGCTGAGTGTGGCACCTGCTTAAGATCCTCTCTCTCTCCCTCTGCCCTCTCCCCCACGCTCCCTCTCTCTCTCTCTCACATACACACACACACACACACACACACACACACACAAAACACAGAGTGATCACCACCTCTGGTTACCATCCATCACCATTCAGTTGAAGCCTTCATCCATTTCACCCACCTCCCAACCCTCTTCCTCTCTGGTAACCACTAGTCTGTTCTCTGTACCTGTGAGTTTGTTTTGTTTTATCTTGTTTGTTTGTTTTGTTTTGTTTAGATTCCACATATAAGTGAAATCATTGGTATTTATCTTTCTCCACCTGACTGATTTCGTTTAGCATAATACTCTCAAGGCACAAATGGCAAGATTTCATTCTTTTTTATACCTGAGTAGTATTCCATTGTATAAATATACCATATCTTCTTTATCCATTCACATTCCTATTTCTTTCTTAATGTTGACAAGTTCCCAGCATGAGGGAGACAGCAGATGTCGACTGAGATCATTGGTTGGAATAGTTTCAGGCAGAGGAGTAAAAAAATCCAAATATCTCAGTCATAGCAGCAAAGTCAAAGCTAACCTGTGGAAAATTCTGAATGACCCTCCGTGCCACAGACAAAAAACATTGATGTAAATAATTCTTAACTTTTTAAAAGTGGCCTCATATCATTTTACAACATAGCCTTTGTTAGCAGTAATTACGATGGCTATTATTATTTTGTAAATTCCCCAGTTCATATTCACTAAAAATCTTTATCTTGTTGTTTTAGTAATTCCAAGAAATGATAATAAGACCCAAGCTTCATGTAATTGGAGGTTCATTATCACTTTTCAACATGTATTCTGGAATACTCACTGTGAACCTCTTTAAGCCTGAATGAATATTGGATGTGCTCAGAATCGCATTAAGATAATCAGCTTCTCTTTCTCCCTTTGTTTTAATTCAAATTTGGGAGTTCAGCTTTCCTGGGCCTAGTGCTGTGGGGTAACACAATGCCTTTCCTGCTGGTAGGCGAAGGCCAAGTATGGCAGGGGAAGCAAGTCGGCTGCAGTCTTTAAAACCAGGGTCATCTCTGTTCCACTAGAGGGGTTACTTCTTACGCTGTGCTTTCTGGGGCAGGTACTGGAATGATCGGTGACAGCAGTGGCTTTGCAGGCCCCTAACCTGGAGATTCTTGGTTCTTCCCCTTCCTTCAGTGAAGTCTGGCAAATTAATCTTCAAACGTCAGTTTGCCCATCATAAGGATTTCCCCGCCATAGGAAAGTTCTGAGGATTAAAAATATATATACCATTTATAAATGGCGTTTGGCATTTTGAATGGTATTTAGACAAGATCTCAAAGGCCTTGACTAATGACGCCACACAACATTATCTGCTCTTTGCCTGAGTTCCGGCAATAGTGTATTTCAAACAAGGTCTGAGGTCTACAAGAATTTCATGTTCCTGATATATTATCAATGTCGTCATTATCCGGAGGAAGATGATGCTGTAGGAACACACACTCCTAGGCTGTGCATCTGTTCTTGTGTTGATGTCTGTGCAAGATGAAGACCGAATTCCCTGGCAGCAGACAACGCAGAGATCTCACCGTAGTTTGAACAAAGAAACATGGGGAGATACCAGGGTTAGATTCACCTTCTTGGGACAGTTCACTGGCAAGGAGCATAGTGGCAAATATGCAGTGATGGCTTTTTTCATTACATGGAATTTTTACTTTTCATCATTATATCGGTGGCCACCTTTTCATCAATTGGCTTACTGAGATCATGCATCACTGATTTAAGATGAGATCATAATTTAAAAGGAACGCTGAAACAATCAAAATTGATACTAACAGTGCATTTGTTTAATACTCTGTACAACACTCTTCTGTGTACTTTGAATAATGATTTATTTACATACATACTTCACATCCTTTAATCCCTACTGAAACCATAAGAGGTAAGCACTACTATTTCATCCTCGTGTTACAGATGAGGACAGCAGGAACAGAGAAGTTAAGCAACTTGCCCAAGGCACTGAATGATGACCTCAGGCTTTCACATCCATGATTTTAATTACCATGCAGCTGACCTTCCACAATGACAGTCACTCAACCGATGCTCCATCCTGGGGAAAGTCATCTGACAAGTTGGCAAGAAAGAATGATAACCCATTCTTAAGTCCCTTGTAAGCAATTTAGTTTTAGGAAAACGTCACCCATCAAAGTAAATTAAATTAGATGTAAATGTTATTGGTTTCATAGTTTCGTTCATATATAATTCATAAATACGCTACTCTATAATCCTTAAAAATCTGTACTTCATCTTATGTTTATATTTAAACAGCTTTATAAAAATAAAGTTTAAGCCAACCCTGGAGGAACAGAATGAAATATTTTATGGGGTCCATCCATCTCAAATTTGAGAACATGGTATTATATTTCCTTTCTAGCTCACTCATTTAGGCATTTACAATATCCCTCCTACTCCAAGGCCAACTAAAATTATTTTTCTTCCCAAAAACCTTGACTCTAAACTAACGTGGAAGAACACACTAGCTTTGTTCCAGAGTGGAAACCCAAAGCTTTGGATTCCAGGTGTCCTTTCTTTGCCTTTTCATTCACTTCCTTGCACAATAAGTGTGTCCATCTCCTCAACAAAGTGTTCACCACAGTGAAGACAAGGACAACACTCTTCTCATCTGCTCATTCCCTCTAGGAAGAACACACAGGTTTCAGGAAGTAGCAGGTGCCCAAGGAATGTCTGCTAGTTAAAAAGAAACCCAATCAGGGGCGCCTGGGTGGCTCAGTTGGTTAAGCATCTGATTTCAGCTCAGGCCATGGTCTCACAACTTGTGAACCCACTTCAAGTTATGTGTCTCCCTCTCTCTGTCCCTCCCCCACCCCTGCTCACACTCTGTCTCTGTCTCTGTCTCTGTCTCTCTCTCTCAAAAATGAACATTTAAAACATTTTTAAAAATAAATAAAAAATAAAAATAATTAAAAAAAAGAAACCCAATCAAAAGACCAAGACTGCATTTTTCATGCATTTGTTTGCGTTTTTCACAGCCTCCTGGGGGATTAGGGTAAGTCCTGTAACCTCACTACAGCATCTCCACTAAGACCCAGTGGGTCCATGCTGGAGAGTCTGCAGGGATGAGAGCTCACTGGCAGGCTGAAGCAGCCTGGGGGGATTAAGCACCCTGGGGGATTAAGAAGTCCCTGCTCAGGCCGTCTTAGAGAATCTGCCATTTTGCCCCATTCAGTCCAGTTCTGCTCTCTGGTGTTGACCAACTCAAACCTGCTTGGCCCAACAGTTCAGGGAAGCACACATCAAAGGTGATTTTCTTAAGGTTTTTTTTTTCTTCTTCTTAAAGTTATCCCTACACCCAATGTGGGGCTGGAACTCTCAACTCTGAGATCAAGAGTCTCATGGTCTTCCAACTGAACCAGCTGGCTGTGCCATCACAGGTGTTTTTAATCTCCATTTCACTGAGGAAACTGAGAGGCCCAGACGCGTTAGAAGATTGTCCCAAGGTCACACTGCTGGAGAGGATGGAAGCCAAGATGGTTTCACATATTTCAATGTGAACTTGGCCATCTGGATCAGAAGCTACTAGAAGACAGGAACTATGTCTCAAATCTATTGGCACCCTCCATACCACTAGTCCATAGTAGATTTACAATAAGTACTCCTTCGATGAGTGAATACTTGCATAAATTAATTATTTTGGGGCCATAAATAGAAGCTATATCTCAGATACTGTACCTTACAGTTATTATAGAATGCATCAATTAGCATGTGCTGCTTTGCGGATCAAAGCCACAAGGTGACTCATGAAGCTGTTTGGAGATGATACAGGACTCTGGCAAGAATCTTGCACAAAGCAGAAGACTACAATATGCTTTGAAAGAGGCAGCAATTGATATGTTGGCTCATGAGGCATACAATATGGGAACAGCCTGAACCACTGCTTGGCTCTGTGCTGGCAATTTTCCTAATTCTCTAAATAGATGTAGCCAGAGCTCTGAAGGGGTGAGATCCTTCCCGCTCAGGCTCAGAGCACAGACACCACTCCCCACCGCCCCAGTTCCTGGGAGGTCAAGTGGGCAAACACTAAAATGGCTAATTTTGTAACCTGTGCTGGTGGAGGGAAGGGAAAGCCTGGAAGAGTCGAGATGTCTTGGACTGTGTGAGGGGCAGAGCTGTCCATCCAGCACAGGTGGCGACAGTGGCACAGTGGCAAGGGTAAAAGAGGGGCCTGTGCCAGCAGCAACGAAGGCCAAGTGCCCAGGCAAGATCAGGACTCGGCCAAGGCTGATGGCAATGGGTAAGCAACCAAGACTTGGCCATGACCACAAGGGCTGTTAGTCTGAAGGCTCCCCGAGGCAGAACAGAAAGAGGCTCAAGGAGGACTGGGCAACATTTGCTGGAGTGTTGGAGGCTAATGCTGGGGCAGGCAGCACTGTGTGGACTATTCCCTTGTGGACTCCTAGCCCCTTGACCATGAGCCACTAGAGGGCAGCACCTATGACTGAGTCATCTAGAGCAGGGTCCATACCGGATGCATGGGTGGGTGAAGTGGCCTGGGAGTGGCCAAGCACAGAAGCCCCTTGGGTTCCATGGCTAGGCAGGCCATGTGCAACCACTGCCAGTCTTTCTAGTTGGAACTCAACTCTTTTTTTTTTTTAATGTTTATTTATTATTTTTGAGACGGAGACAGAGCACAAGCAAGATAGGGGCAGAGAGAGAGGGAGACACAGGATCTGAAACAGGCTCCAGGCTCCAAGCTGTCAGCACAGAGCCCGACGCGGGCTCAAGCTCACCGACTGCGAGATCATGACCTGAGCTGAAATCGGATGCTTAAGCGACTGAGCCACCCAGGCGCCCTGTCAACTCTTAAGACTCAAGTGAGAAGACGGAGAGGCTCCCAACTGGAATGTACTTTTGAAGGAAGGAACCCTTTGTCCCAGGGTGTCCACCCCCAAACAGGTCTCTAGGCTGTGCAAACACAGAGCATGTCCCCTTATCATTGCAGAGTCCCCAACCACAGATGCTTCACAAGTAGTCCAAGTGCTCCTTTTGGGTCTGGACATGTTTGTGATGTCAGCTGATGTTCCAGCTGATGTTATTGCTGCTTCAGAAGAGTGCCTTCCTCCGTGTGGATTCAGACTTCTCCGAGGTTGCCGTCGCTGGTCCTGTGGGGCTGTGTGTGCCAGTGAGTACCAGTGTTCCAGCTCAAGGAGTCTCCCCTGATGATAGAGCAAGAACTACAAGCCCCGAGATGCCGGAATGGACGAATTAGTCCAAGCTTCACCTGAAGCTGAAAGAGAATACGGAAAGGAAACACGTGAACTTGGCTAAGAACAATTCAGGCTGACGTCCTACTCGTGGGATCATTTTAGGTTCATTAGTGCACTGGGGGAAATCCTGATAATGGGTTAGAACACTGAAGTAACATGATTTTAAGGAAACATAAGGCAAAAACACTCTAAGAGCAGTTGGGGGTTTGGCGATACATTGAAGGGAGCAGAAGTTGTCACTGTCGTTGGGGTCTGTGCGTGTGGTGGCCAGGCACTGGCACTTTTAATAAAAACTGGTTAAAGGTCCCAATGGACATGAATGAGAGACTGGGGAAAAGAAGAATGTGTCAGGAGCCAGAGGGAAGTTCTCAGGGCCCAGGAGGCAATTTGCAGCAGAGCCGGTATAGACCGCGGTCGGAGCAGATCACACAGGATCATCACCGATGCTCCTGAGCCAGGTGATAGCTAAGTGACAACCAAGAGAGATGGGGGAAACTTCTAAGAGATTCCTAAGGCCTCTCAGATATTCTTGGGGAGAAGAATGGACTGTCTCATAACTGAGCAGAGTAGGGGTTCAAGTGGTTATAATTTGGAAAATCCATGTGGTCTGGTGAACCCCACACATAGGAAAAAAACCTGAATCTGTAACATTCAACAAACTGCTCACTAGACAAGAGACGCCTAGTAAGGGTTTGCACCACTGACCGGACCTCACTTCCCAGGCTGGTGACCCAGGACCAGCCGGTACATAAGCCCTAGACCTTGTGGTCCCCTGAACTGGCTGTATGACTGAGCAAACTTTTGTCATTCCGGCTCCCGCAAGGTGGCCTAATTCAGGATCATCAGAAAGAGAGGCTTTACTCGTTTGGTTGCCTTGTTCAACACAACCTACCCACCTCTCAGGAGTGAGGGCCCGACCCTTAGCTCCTATGTGTAATCATAAAATAAAGAGCATCTAATTTCCTCCCTAACCAGTCTTCTTTCTACCCTTATCTTCAATTCCTTAGCAGCTCACTTCATTTGAAATAGTTTCAGAAATGTCTAAAAGTCATTTTGAGTGAATTTATCTCTCTGTAAGATGAAGGAAAGGACGTTTTCTTTGATTTATTTTTCCACTCTCCCTCAGTTTTCCGGCACACTATCACAGAGATGGCAGAGATTTGCCAACTTATTAACGTGCATCCATGGTACGACAAATCAAAGGCATGGATGAACAACAACGACAACAAGCCCCAGTTCACCAACTGCCTGGTTTTTCTTTTGCCTCGTTTAACTCATCAATTGCTCCTCCCACCACTAACCCACAAGGCCAGCGGTCGTGGCCGGAGTAGCAAGATGGCACAGGAGAAGCCGATGTCGCGAAGAGAAAAGACAGCTTTCGTTGGAATTAAGACCTTTTTCTTACCCTGATCTCCTTTTAAAGTGGCTTCTTTCCGTTTTTCTTTGCTTAAGAATAAAACGCGCAATTGAACTAAAACACAGCGCCACAAGCAGTCACATCTGAGAATCCTGGACTCCGGTTGAATCCCGGCTGATGGCTGCCTGCTGCTTTTACCTCTTTTCTTCAACGGTAAACCCAACTCTCGAGTTTCTTTCTGCAAAAAACTCCTTTTATCTTGCTCTTTAAAAGAATCTCATTAGCACATTTTGTCTTTCTTTAAGAATGTTACTGAGTGTTAACCATGGCAAAAGGAACTCTGTAATCAGTCCCAATCTTTGAATATTCTCCCTTAGTTTGTAGAAGGAATGAGATAATCAAAACAATCCTTGACCCCCAAGAAGAAAACAACAACCAACCTGAGCAGAGCAGGAGAAGTGAGTCCGGTGGGGAAGTTTCCCTGAATCATAAACCAATCAATGAAGCTCCATTAAAGAAGAAAAGATCTGACTGTTCTCCAGATTTCATTAGGAAAGAAATCATTACATATGCAGGCGTGAGTCCTTTTCTTGCTTTTCAAGGAGCCACTTAAACACAAAGGCAGTGAGGAAATGTTCCTTGCAAATGCATCATTGACATGCAGCAGATATTCCTGGGCCCAAGATAAGGTGGAATTTGGCCACTCTTTGCAAGGTTTCCTACTCCCCCCTCGCCTTCCATACAACCCATTGTCACCCGAAGATGTCTACCATCTGTGGCCTCAGAGACAATCCTCCACATGTTGGGAACATGTTTCAGTACATTTCTGGAATGACCAGATGCCCCTGAACAAGCCCTAGGCTGTGGGCAAGGAGTATGGATTATCTTGGTCTTTTCTTCTCCGGTCATTTCCAACTCACTAGAACTCATCTGTAGTGGCCAATTCAGGAACCAGAAGTCTGATGCAGTGGGGGAATCATTTCTTTCCTTCTTTAAGAATTTATGTGCATGGGGACACCTGGGTGGCTCAGTAGGTTAAGCGTCTGACTTCAGTTCAGGTCATGACCTTGTGATTCACCAGTTCAAGCCCTGCACTGGGCTCTCTGTCCTCAGCACAGAGCCCACTTTAGATCCTCTGTCTCCCTCTCTCTCTCTTTGCCCCTCTCCTGCTCTCGCTGTCTCTCAAAAATAAAAGAATAAACTTTAAAAAAAAGGATTTATGTGTACGTAAGATGAACATTTAAGTTTTTATGGCAGGTATGTTTTATTTAACATGTGAGGGGAAGCCCAAACTATTGTAACTGAGTATTTAAAACTCTATTCTTGGAGACCCTCCGTGGCTCAGTTGGTTAGGTTAAGCATCCAACTCTTGACTTCAGCTCAGGTCACGATCTCACTGTTTGTGAGATCAAGCACCACATTGGGCTCTGTGCTGACAGTGCAGAGCCTACTTGGGATTCTGTCTCTCCCTCTCTTTCCGCCCCTCCACCTCTCTCTCGCTCTCTAAAATAAATAAGCATTTAAAAATAAATAAATAAATAAATGCATACATATTCTTTTGTTTATATAAGAAGAAGGTAAATTTGGTTGCTGCAAAACAAAATTGAAAAAAAAAGGAAAAGAATTTTATAACATTATAAGTAAAGTTTTCCCCTCAACCATCTCCTCCTAATGTCATGCCCCAGAGATGACCATTGCTAATTAGGTAATGGGCTTTCAATGAAAAGAACAGGATTGCATTAAATTAAGACTGCCCCCCATCCTTGGGTCCCTGGGAAACAATGATATCAATATCGATGTGCAGTTATTAATTTGCCACCACTCTTGGCTTGCTTTTGCCTTCATATTCGATGAAAGGATGGCACTTAGCACCACAGGATTGGCTCACATTCCAGGCACCTGACTCAGCGCTGCCTTCGTCCAAATCTTATACCCATTCTGAGTGAACTCATTTACCTTCATCCTTTGCTTCCTGTATACTACAATTCCCAGCCCAAGCCTTGCCTGCCGACTGAATAGACAGACAGACAGCCCTCCCTAGAGGAGCCATGGGCTTCTCAGACACATCTTGGGAGTGACCCACTCCTGTTTATGGACCATCATGCCTCTGTCTATCCAAGTTACAGAGCCAGAAAATCAGAAAGTATCCTAGGCTCTACCCTTCATGACCCACCTCCCATCCCATTCAACACCAAACCCTCTGCATTTTCCTCTCTAAACCCATATCAAATCCACGCCGCCTCCCACTGGAATGACTCACAGCCTCATCTCTTCCCACCCAGATTGGCGAGATTCTGCCAACTTCATCTGCAAAGTACATCTCAAATCAGCTGTCTTCCCCGCATCGCCAATGCCACTGCCTCTTCCTTGCCAGGGACAACCGAACCAGCTTCCTAGCAGATTTCCCTGCTTTCAGTCGTGCTTTGCAGAGTAGCCAGGATGACTTCTACTCCTCCTTTGGTCCCTAAATAAATGTCACTGCCTAAGGAGGCCCTCTCTTGGTCACCCATTGAAGTGGACCCCCCCCTCCATACTTGACTATGACATCATAGAATTCCATTCATACCACTTACCGCCATTTGTAAATATAAATTTATTTGGTGTCTAGTTAAACTTGGCTCTCTTATTGTAAGCTGTCCTGGTCACTACCATATCCCCAGCACCTAAGCTGTCACCTGACACATGGTAGGCATTCAAAGAATATTTGTCGAGTGAATGAATGACTGGTGTTTTCTAATGGGTCTCCCTCTCTTGCCCTTCTGTTATTCTATTCTCAAGCTAGAGAGGTTTTTCTAAGTTGCAAATATGATCTCATCATCTGCTGGTTAGAATTTTAGAATTTCTAGGGAATTAACAAGAATCAATTCAAACTCCTTTATGCCAGCTGCCATTTTCCCAGACACAGCTCATGTCACACTGGTACTCCCCAAACTTACCCACCCTAAACTCCTGCCGTTTCCCACAAGGGCCACGCTCTTGTGATTCCGTCTTCTTTTTTCCTTCCTCAACATCCCACATGCACTGTGTCCTGTCCTGAAAACCCTCCCTTGGTTCTTCAAACACTGATCTTGGTGCCACTTCTACTCCTATCAAGTTTAGGCGTTGCAAAAACACGTTAAGGAACTACGTTTTCCCCCACTGGTTTGTATGTTTCTTGAGGACAAGCACCACGCCATTCACCTTTATATTTCCACTACTTTCCGTTGTACTTAGAAAACAGTGGGTGCTCAACAAAATTGCATTAATGGGGCTATACAATAATTAACATCTGGTAAAGCAAAGACAGCAACAGTTAGGACAGACCTGTCAGACAGATATTGGCTACAAACACAGGTGACCCACATCAGCATGTGCTGGCCAGATGTCAGCTGAGTCTGATGAGCCAGTGAATGAATGAATGAGTGAATGAATGAGTAAAGACTGAAGACCCTCCTTTCTGTGCCTATCCCTGTGCTTCTTCCAAGGACAAGCAGCAGCAGAGTCCATCTCTCTGTCCAGGTCCCCCACAGTGGCTCTTCTCGAATGCTCTCGCCAGCCCAGAAGTCAGCACCAGGCTCCAGACAGCCCTGTCTGCATGTCTGTTTGAGTTGTGACCACATCACTTGCTGCCATTTGACTGGAGAGGGGTTCCCTTGAAACGCATTCATGCCGCGCGTTGAGTTAACACAGTTCAGCTGCAGAGTGATGTATTGTTCAGGGAGTAATTATCAGAACTTCTTGTCAACTCTGCTCCATTTCACTGAGGGGGAAAAAGATGTATTTTGAACAAAACAAGCCCAGGACGCAGCACTTGTAGGAATTAGCTGATGAATGAGAGATAGAAGGCACGATGCTGGCCCTAGTGGGGGATGTAATCCTCACCAGATGAACTCAAGCCAACCTGCTTCTAAATAAATATGACTCTCCACGCTCGGCCCAGCCCACGTCGGGCTGACTCTACAGTTTTCCATGGTTTCTTTCCCTTAGAAGGCATCATGTAAATGGAGATCTGAGTAGCGTTTTACCCTTTTCCTTCTCAGCCCTTCCCTTTCCTTCCCTTTCCTTGGCTCAGCCAACAGGTCTGCTGTAAATATGCTACTTTATCCCCATCTCCAGGAAAGGGTCGGTTCTAATCTCTAGCCTGACTCCCCTACACCCCAACCCTGGAAATGCCTGGAATAAATGAAGTTTCCAATCCAGAGCAAGCAAGAGGTGCGCTGACATAAACTGGCAAACAGCACATAGGTATACGTTGTGCCAGACGGTGACAAGTGATCTATCTGATATTTGATACATGTCACATCAGAGACACCAACATAAATTTGGAACAGTATTCTGTAATAAACTCATGAGATTGCTAATAATCCAGAAAATACAGGGTCCAGTGAGCTGGATGGTGATGCAATCCAATGAGCTAACATCTCTGTGTCTGACCGTCTGCAATCCAATTTGATGCCTGAATTGGATTTGATCCACTTTGCAGGAAGGAAAGAAAGAGGAATCAGAAATTGGGAGGAGAGAAATCATACTTTGTTAGGTCTTCTTAGACCACGGGCATTTTGCATCGAATTCTATCTTCACAGCAATCCAGAGAAATCCTCACATAGGCCCGGCAGCTGTGTTCCTGGTTTGCAGACCGACAGCACGGGATCCAGAAGGTCAGGATACACACCAAACGCATGAAACATCTGGGCAGGGTGGACGCTTGGGCTACAGATCCCCACTGTGCTGCCCCCAAACGCCTTCCACTGAATCATGTTGCTTGTTAGTAAAATGGGGTGCGGAGTCTCTAAAATGGTAAACATAATAACAGCAACTACCAGTCCTAACATCTCCGTGCTCAGCACTGTTTTGGGACTTGACATGCGTCAACTCCTCTGAGCCCCCCAACAAATGTATAGAGTAGAGTCCTCCTTACTCCCATTCTACAGATGAGCAAACCGAGGCACCAAGAGTTAATGCAACTGATAAGCGTGGGTAAGTAGTAGGGCTGGACTTTGGAACTAGGCAGGTTGCCTTCCAAGCCTGGGCTCTGCCACCAACACTATAGAAACAAACACAATTGGTGCTATGTATCCTATTCCCAAGATGAGCCCTGGAATTGACCTCATCACTGACCTCTGCCTCTCAGGCCGATGTAATTGCCCACCTTGGCCTGAGAGAGAAGAGCTGAGGCCCCAAACATTTTGGCTCTGGACGAGCATGAGGCTGACCTTTAGGAAGAACGCTGTAATCAGATGGAAGAAACGAGGCCATTCTTTGGAGACAAGCCATTAAAGCTTAGGGATAATATTTTCAATTTATGTTGCTTCTGCCTTGCTGAGGAATCACAGGCTATCTATTCTAATTTTATTTTTAATGTTTGTGTGATGAGTTCGCTGAGATATTCCTCCCCCAACCTCCCCAGCATGGCATTATTTCTCCCATCCCTTCTATTTCCCTGAGGGAGCCTTGGGTTAAGCTGTCTGCTCGTTATCCACAATGTATTAATAGCCACCTCTGTCCGACAGCGTGCTGTTGTTCCTCCAACGTGCATATGAGGCGAGCAGGGAACACAGTATTCTTTTGGGTTAAAAAAGTAAATAAAAAGACAGTGTGTGGGAAGTGTGGGGAATCGGCTAAGGAAGGGAGAGTGTAGTGTGTGTTATATGGAACAAGAACACGTTGGTCTCCTTGCAAAGCCTGCCTGTCAGAAGAACAAGTGCTTCAGAAACTTCTTTTTTCACTTTTTTTAAGGTGTTTATTTTATTTTTTAATGTTTATTTATTTTTGAGAGAGACAGACACAGTGCAAGCAGGGTGAGGGGCAGAGAGAGAAAGACACAGAATCTGAAGCAGGCTCCAGGCTCTGAGCCATCAGCACAGAGCCCGATGCAGGGCTCAAACCCACAAACAGTGAGGTCATGACCTGAACCAAATTCGGTTGCTCAACTGACTGAGCCACCGAGGCGCCCCAAAATTACCTGACTTTTTTAAACATTTTTTTTTACATTTATTTATTATTGAGAGACAGAGAGAGACAGAGCATGAGCATGGGAGGGGCAGAGAGAGAGAGAAACACAGAACCCGAAGCAGGCTCCAGGCTCTGAGCTGTCAGCCCAGAGCCCAATGCAGGGCTTGAACTCATGCACCGTGAAATCATGACCTGAGCCAAGATGATGCTCTGACTGAGCTACCCAGGCGCCCCAGAAACTTCTTTTCAACTACTGATTTCGCGATAGGAGGTGAAGTCTAGAAATATGGATTTTGATCTGTGTAATGCTGTGGTAGTCATGTTTTCTAAAATAGAATCAAGACATAGGGTCGTGGACGATTTCCAGGTGCCAGGAGTAGTCTGAGAGACAGTGGGGACTCTCACCGACTGGGACCCCCCCCAGACATTTCTGTGGTTTGTGGGGTGGGGGGAGGGGGCTGTAGGGGTCTGTAGGGCGAGGCCAGTGTAGGGGCTCTGCTGCCTGAATCAGACATAGTGTGCAAGTGAATGAGTGGACAGTCTCAATGCCAGAACAGAGCATTTCACAATGGCATTTCTGGCATAGTATGAGCCTAGATGGAGAGCCCCTGGCAGTTGGGCAGCCTGCTGGGATCAACAAAATCACACCTCATGACCTCATTGTTGTGCTGGACAGCTGAGCACAAAAGTAAGGTAGAAAACACTAAGTTGTTTATTACTATTACTATTATTGTTAATTATTGTTATTATTCTTACAAATGAGAATTCCCTGTTATTCTTTTTTAAATTATTTATTTTCTTTTTTTAATATATATTTTTTAACATTGATTCATTTATGAGAGACAGAGCGTGAGCAGGGCAGGGGCAGAGAGAGGGAGACACAGAATCCGAAGCAGGCTCCAGGCTCCGAGCTGTCAGCACAGATCCCGACACGGGGCTCGAACTCACAAGCTGTGAGATCATGACCTGAGCTGAAGTTGGATGCTTAACTGACCAAGCCACCCAGGCAGCCCCTAAATTATGCTTAAAGGAGACCATCTCAGCTCTCATTTTCATCCAAAATGAAGGGACAGCAGCTAAAATGCTACCAACCCTTCATGCCAGTCGACACCCCCAAGATACCAATATTTCCTGAGTTTCCATTTTCTGTTGCTCTGGCCACTGTGGAGGAGGGTGGGGGTGAATATAAACACACAGAGAATTGCATCCAGCAATGACCATGGATGTCCCCGGGACGTCACCATCTAAACCCCACAGATAAACCACTTAATTGGCATGACTTGAGAAAGCAAAGCTGTTCTAATCTACCGTGTGTGTCCCTCCTGCACTACACAGAACACAGCGATTGAGATCTCCAACTTACCCTACCCCTGAAGAGCCTCAGAGCTTTTCACTGGCACCAGAGTCTGTGTTCTAAGAAGGTTGCTAGTGAGTTAGCTAATGCATCCTCTGAGATTGGTGTACCTAATGAGAGCTCATTATCTCCCCAGTCTGCTGGAGTTGTAATTCCCCAACCTGACTACAAATCAGAAGGACCAGAGTGCTGGTTCCACTACAGACCCCTGAGCCCCACCTCCCAGACCTCGTGGGAAGCAGATCCTCATGGGGTGGGGCTCAACCATTGGCATGTTACATGAGCTCTCCAGGTGATTCTTTGCGTCATCAGATTGGGAGCCATTGACAAGAGGGGGAAACTTAGACACTCCTCGGGTGGGCTAAATGAAAGAACATGCCACGGATAAGAGTTGGTAGAAGGACCCAGTGGAGATTCCATTAAGTGACAGGACAATTACTGATGAGGTCTAGGGGCACTAAGGAAGGCATCTGGGCTTTGGGGCACCAAAATAAGGAATATAAGTGGTTCACATTCAGACAACACCTACTTTATGGCCTTGCCCATGAGCAGTACGGCCACTACAGACAGCCTCGCCATGTTGGCGAACGTGGACAGGAACATTTTTCTCCCAGCAGCCCTATGCCTGCTGTAGGCCGATCCTAAACCAATGCTGACCCACAACAAGGCTTTATGACTCTCCCTTCCTGGATCCCCCTCAATCCCCACCCTCAATGACAAAATGTATTAGTGCAAGTGTTGCCTTAGTGCACGATCATTTGAGAACCCTCTGCTGGGTCAACCTTGTTTTTCACTTCTAGTTGTATAAACAGCTGGGCTCTTGGCCTTCACTTCCCTGACGAGCCTAATTATCACACAAGAAATAATCCTGACCACAGTGGCCCTGGCAAGGCAAGCCCAGAGTGGCCAGAGACAGCTGCCCCCAGACTCATGGCTGCTTTTCCAGCTCCATGACAAGGCCCTCAGGGAAGGCTCCCCAGGCCTGTGACTTTCCAGCCTGGATGGTTCCCAGGCATTCCTGCATCCTGGAAGAACCCTCTGTCTCATGCTCCTTCAAGACAACAGCAGTAAGCATTTATTCCAAGTCCTCCATGAGCCAGACTCTTTGCCCAACCCTTTACATACATTATGGTTCATCTTGATCACAAACCTGCAGTACATGCATTGTTTCCAGCTCAGAAAAGTGACTTTTGGAGAAATTCAGAGTCTCTTATCCTAGATCACACAGCCAATAAGTGGACTTTTTGGTGTTCTGGTATTCCAAGAAGCCATGATATTTTAATAACTGGGATTTGAGTCCATTTGTTGTTATAAAAAAATATTTTCATATTCAAAAAATATGAACCCTCTGGGGCTCCTGGGTGGCTCAGTCGGTTGAGTGTACGACTTTGGTTCAGGTCACAATCTCACAGTCTGTGAGTTTGAGCCCTGCGTCGGGCTCTGTGCTGACAGCTCAGAGCCTGGAGCCTGTTTCAGATTCTGTGTCTCCCTCTCTCTGACCCTCCCCCTTTCATGCTCTGTCTCTCTCTGCCTCTAAAATAATTAAACATTAAAAATTTTTTTTTAATATGAACTCTGAATCACTTATGTTTTCTGATCAAAATCAATGACTCCATTATTCAATTAAAAAAAAAAACCCTATATCCAAACTGCAAATCTAAGCAAGTGTTTGCCTGACAGGCCAGAGTAAACAACCATATTGTGTTATTGCAACGTTTCTCTTTCAAGAATAAATCTTACTTGGGGCACCTGGGTAGCTCAGTCAGTTGAACGTCTGACTTCAGCTCAGGTCATGATCTCGTGGTCTGTGAGTTCGAGCCCCACATCGAGCTCTGTGCTGACAGCTCAGAGCCTGGAGCCTGCTTCGGATTCTGTGTCTCCCTCTCTCTCTGCCCCATCCCCACTCGCACTCTCTCTCTCTCTCGCTCTCTCTCTCAAAAATAAATAATAAACATTTTTAAAAAAGGATAAATCTTACTCTAATTCAAAAATTTTCCAAACAAGTGGGCTGCAATGATGATAGTATGAAAGTTGATAAGTCACCCGCACTGGATCTGTCGTCTACACCTGAGGAAAGCAAAGGCACAAAGACCAAAGAGCGTGCTGTTGTTAGAACCACAGCACAAACGTGGAGCTCTTCCTGTATTAGTGAGCCCAGGCTGCCAGGACAAAGCACCACAGACTGGGTAGGTAACAAACAGTACTTTCTTTCTCACAGTCCTGGAGGCTAGAAGTGCAAGCTCTAAGCGTTGGAAGGTTTGGTTTCTTCGGAGGCTTCTCTCCTCAGCTACAGCTAGACCTCTTAGCACTACGTTTTCACACGGCCTTTTCTCCGTGCACGAGCATCCCCTTCTTCTTCTTCCTCTTCTTCCAAGGCCTTCAGTCATATTGGATTGGGACCTCATCGTATGAGCTCATTTAGCCTTAATTACCTCCCTGAAAACCCTATTCCAAATACAGTCATGTTGGGACTTAGGTCTTCAAGGTACGAATTTTGAGTGTGACATGATTGAGTTCCTAACAGCTCCTTATCAACTAGAGTCCAGTTCATGAAAAGAAAATGTTCCAACATGTCTCTGGTGGCACTTTCTTACGTAACATGGGAACTCATTTCCTGGGCGTCAACCCCGGCTTCATTTTCGTGCCCTTCGCTCCAGATCTGTGCATGTGCATTTCCATTTTTATACCTTCTTGCAGGCCCCTTCTACTTCACATTATGTCGTAAATATTTCCGCACAAGTTAGTTGCTATGATTTTAATCTCAGTGGTTTCACATTTTGCACACAGTGTGGCACATTAAGCATTGAACGTTCTCAGTGAGAAAGGGAAGAAGCTACTCTGGAGGTGGGGCTGGGAGGGTCTGAAGAGAAAGGCAGCAGCTGGCGGCCCCTCCTCCCTCAGTCCAGCCAGGAAACAAGATGGAGGACTGAGGGTAACTCTGCGGAACACGGGTCTATCCAGAAGAAGGTAGATTTTTGTACGAAGCAGTGTTGCTCATCAGACACACTTGGATTTTGATCTCCTAATCACTCACTCACTAGCAAATGATTCTGGTGAATCACCTTTGCTCTGAGACCTGGATTCCCACCCTATGAAGGGAGAATGCCTACCTCACGGGTTCAGGATGAACTGTGATAACAGGTAGGGTGTCTAGTATACAGTAGGTGCTCCAGAGACCTTAGATGAATGGCTGAGGAGATAAGGACCATTGGAATCCCCTTCAAACACACTGAACACATGGGCTTTTGGTGAGATAGACCCAAATTCCAGTGTCTACCCCCCTCCCACTTACTGAGGGCTCACCCAGCTCACCAGTTACCTGCTTAGAGACCTTGGGCAAATCATTTCACCTCTCTATACCTCAGTTTGTGATAATACTACCTAATAATGGGTTTCTGGTGAGAATTAATGTATGTATCTAAGGTGCTGGGACATGGTACTTCTTGATATCTGGAAGATAGTAACGGCATTTAATTTATCCAGAAAAAATACTGAAAACCAGACCTAAGCTTTGCTTTGCCTCTGTGGCATTGAAACAGTTATTCGATATCCCTGAGCCTTGGTTTTCTCATAAATAGTGAAGTGACTATAATAATGATTATAGGATATATTATAGGGCATATAATAATCATCTTAGACAATGAATGCTTAAATAATGCCTGATAAAGTGCCTGGTACATGGAAAGTTTCCGTAAATCTTTGTAAATGAAAGAGAAACGAAAGAAGACTTGAGGAGTTCCAATCCACTGACGAACATCATGGAAGCAATTGTGTAGACGAATAATGTGTTATTTTAGGAGTCAACAATTCAAGGATCCCCTTCACCAAAGCAGACTGTTTGTGTTCTCTTTTCTAAGTGTTCATCACCAGCTCTCTGACACTCGTGATGTGCTGAGGGCTCTCACATCTGACATTCAGAGTCCTCAAGTCATTTCCATCGTTCAAGATAGAAGTCCTCTCCTCAAGAACACAGGCAGAGAAGGGAAGTAATTGCTCTGGAAACCTTTCCATGTGGACAAAAGAGGACCCGGCTCAGATATTAAAGCCTCTGTTCCATTTTCAGCCCCTCACATCTCTAATTCCAGCAACACAAACTGGCATCAGATTCATCTTCCTAAAGCCCAACCCCAGATAAGGCACTTTCCAGCTTAAACGCACAGTTTTCTTATTGTGGGGCAAAGTATGTTTTGGGGGGGAAAAAAACCAAAAAACAAAAAAACCTCAAACTCAATATTCAGAATGCTCTGCTCTAGAACCTGCCCCCTATCTACCTCCCTGGCCTGACCTCCCACAAATCCCCAAAGTTACTGTCATGTGCTGAGCCAGCCCCATTGCTTACTGAGCCTGTATCACTTTCCTCTGAGTTACCCTATTGGTTACTGAGCCTGGATCACTTTCTCCGTGAGTTCACACCTCATCAATCTCCCTCTGTTAAAATTCTGTCCAACCTTCATCAGGTATCTACCCTTGGAAGACCTCACTAACTCCTCCTTATCTGTTGTGCTTTCTCATTCATTTTACTCCAATCAACTCTTAATGGCTCCTTTCATCTTATATTTAACCATAACAGTTATTTTTATGTCAATTCTTATCCCCATGTCCACACCCCTATCGAATTATAACATCCTTTAGGGCCAGGAAGACCATGCCTAGCCTCATACTTTGCAGTATACACATTTAAATACTTGTTGGATTCAGTTACACTTGCCAGGATCCAGAAGCCAGTCCAAAGGATTTTTTAAATAGTTTGTATTTTTAAAAATCCAGTTCAAATAGTTATTCAGCAATCATTTTCTGCACACTTGCTGGATGGCAAGATATATATAGATATAGATAGATACAGATATAGATATAGATATAGATATAGATATAGATAGATAATTTTTTTTTTTACTGCTCTTGACAAGATTTCAAGCTGACATTAATAAGACCAATGTAGGGACTTGACTGAGGCTAAGGAAGCCAACTTCACAAGTGCAGGGTGCAGGGAGCCCATAATTACTACAGTTCACTGGGGGGCCTTAAGGTAGCAAGACAGCTCACACTACGTGGGACGATGCTCATGGAAATGGTCACCAGATCCAAAGGCATTTTGGGTTGTGACACTTCAGGAAGCACTGAATAAAAGCCAGAGATGCTGCTAAACATCCTACAATGAACAGGACATCACCACTCTACACAACAAAGGATTATTCAGGGCCAAATGTCAATAGTGCCTGAGGTTGAGAAACCTTGGTTTACAAAGAAGGATGATGGGTGCAGTGGCCTTGGGCCAGTGGCCTCTCACCCTGGACATAGGGGATTCTGGCAGAGGGGATTCTGTGCAGACCTTGGGCTCCAGGGCAATGCACCAGTTGCTTAATATAACACTGGACCTCATCTGCAAATCACATTTCAGGTTGGCTAGTTGATCTGTTCTTATCAAAATAAGCCAGATATGAGGAAGGGCTAAAAGCATGAAAAACAAATTCCAGAGACACCAGGGATGGTAAAATAAGAGAGAGAGAGAGAGAGAGAGAGAGAGTAAATGTCATTTGCAAAGTCCATAAACTCAGCAGGTACACTGTAGCTGTGCAAGACCATTAGCCCATGAAAATTAATTCTAGTTTTCATTCAGTAGTAACTGGCATTTAAAAAAAAAAAAAAAAGACAAGTAATTTTGAACAGCGCCATCCCAGCCAATGCCAACTACTTGTCTATCTGGGGTGAGGCACTGTCAATCACTGAGTCCATGAAGCAGAAAAACAGTAATTTCAGAGAGCTTGCAAATCACCCAAACAGCAGCCTGTTTTCACTCCTTTCTTCCATTTAAAAGCATTTGAGAATGAGCTAGATGGAAAGCACTCCTCTGAAAATTTGAAGATAGAAGGTTTATTGGTTCTCTTCCGACCAAAAGAGGGAAAATAAGGTAGTGGCCACAAAGAAAATGAAGTGTGTGTTTCTCCCACTTCACATCTAATGAATGAAATAGTCAGACAGTCAACCTCGGTTGAGGAGGGAGAATGAGCTGTACATCACTCGATTTGCAGGCTGTAAGTAATGGGTGCCCGAGTCATAGAAGACGACTCTGATTCTTCAACAAATAAAAATACCTGCCTTTTAGAGAAATGTTGATATCTGTTAATATAGGCTGAAATTGTTGCCGTAAAAATGGGGCCTGTAATTCATAATAACCGTGAACATCCAATTCCCACAAGGAGCTTGGAAATTTGTGGGGAAGAAATTCTAGTTCTATTTTGAGGCCAGACCTTTCTGGTTTGACAAGTATTAACAAGAGCTGGCGAATGTTTTACGAGGAGCACGGTCATTAATGTGTCACCTTTTGAGATGGAGTGGGAGTCCCTTCCTATAAAGAAAATTTTAGAGCAGAGTCAAAAACTATGTCATGCTCTTTTTATCTCCTCGATGGAACACATCTAAAGAAGAACAATGAATTAAAATGTCCAAACTTTGGGTTGTTGTTTGTTTTCCCCTGTGTCCAACTGCTTGGTGTCACTTTCTAAAGTTTTTGTCCTCATCCCATCTTACCAGAGACCATTTCCTCTTGAGACTACAAAACAAAGGATACTTGAATATCAGTTTGATGGTGAAATACACATGATTATCTACATCAATAAGCATCCTAAAGCTAAACTCAGTGGATGTGACCAATCACTTCGTTCTCTCGGTACTGGGCTCCACTGCACTTATTCTGGCTGTCCTGTAGGTCAGGAGAAGCAGGACCCAGAATTCCTGGATTCTTAATCCAAAATTCAGACTGAACATTTCCCTCTTTGCTCCCCCTTGGTCAAGAGGGCAAGTAACCAGAGCTGGTACTGCTGAGAGGTTCTACCAATCCAACATAAAATTCAACATGGGATTAAGAGCTATACTCTTGGTGTCTCTTCTGGAATTGGTTCTCTGCTCTATGGCCTTGGAACAAATGAAATCAATCTGATCTTCATAAAGATCAAATCCAGGTCAGGCACAGAGAGAATTTTGAAGAAATTCTTTCTTCCGTGGACGGATGGGAGGCGCGTTGGATGAACAGATGCACGGGTAAATGGAAAAGAGGTAAGTGGATGGGCCGATGGCTACATAAAGGAATGGAGAGAAGGCTAATTGGATGGATGGGTAAAGACACCAAGACGAGGCAATTATATGGTTACATCATCAAGGGAACAGAAAAGAGGGCTTAGTTACATCTGGCAGAAGGCAATACAGAAGCAGAAGACTTCAAGACAAAGCCTTTAAGTGTTTCCAGAAGGAGATCTCTCAGAAGCAAAAAAAGTCTGAACCAATATGAGAAAAAACAGAGTTTAAGCTGTGGTCACAGTGATGAGTGGCCCAGGGTGACCCAGGGTAAGTGTAACAAGAGGTGAGGTTTTCTACAGGAAAGAGTGATCTGCCAGCTACTTGGATCACTACTCGAATGAGTTCTGAGGATTTTTATACCCCAGCACAACCGTATTGTCATTGTAATGATATCCTATTCGATTCTGCATTTCCTTCGGCTCGGAGGAAAACTTTTCCTTCACCGACTTGTGTTCAAGTAGTCCGGGGCCTGGGAAGTAATTGACAACAGACAGACTACCAGAAAGAAGTTGCTCATAAGCCGTGACTCCATGAACAGCCAGGGGTCAGGGTCTATAGGTCCGCTTGGCAGGGCGTGGGTGTGTAAGGGAGGTTCTGATGGACCCTTTTACACGATGTTCTTGAAATGTTACAATGTTAAAGGCCAGTCACCTCCCTGACTGCAGACTCCCTCGAAGACGGGAGCAAGGGGTACTGGCAGCCGAATGCCCAAGAAGCCCTCATTTAGTCAGATAAAGGATGTTGCGATAAGATCTCGTTCTGCATCTGCTATAACCCAAATGTTTTCAGCGTACAGTAATCTTGATGTCACTCTGGACCCTTTATTTCTCTATCCTTTGTCTGGCTCTGGCTCTCTTATCATCCCAAGGTCACGCGAAGGACCTTGGATTTGGTCCCGTGAAGAGGAGAGCTTCTGAAGGATTTAAAGCAAGGTGACTCGTGGAGATCTGGAACTGAATTTCCAAAAGCGAACCCCAGCCTCAAGAGCCGTGCAAGCAGCAGAAAGACCAATGGCTCCAGAGAGGAGAGTGAGGCGCGTGTCCGTGCGCAGCACTCGAGACCCACAAGAGCGCCCAAGAGGAGGCAGACCACCATGCCGGGGATGCGGGGCAGGAGCAGGGCCCCCGGTGGGCTCTCTTCTGCCACGTACGGGCGGCAGGGCACCTGGCACAGGGGCTGATGCCTGCAGACTTGGGCTCCTGTCCTGGCCCCTTCCCTTCCTGGCCACGCAAGCTACTTATCTTCTTCAAGTCTCAGTTTTGCCAATCAGATAATGGGAATAATACTTATTTCATGAGATTACTGTAAAGATTAAGATGAGAAATCAGTTGCAAAGTGTGGGGCCGAGTGCCCGTCACATGGTGGACATCCGAGACATTCGTTCCCTGCCCTTCCTCCCCTTACCCCCGTTCCTCCTCTTGGGAGAAACCGTACTGTTTGTCAGCACAGGGCACTGCTTTCCTCCCCGTGTCTCATCTGAGACAGGTCCTTCCTATCTCCACATTTCTTATGTAGCTAAGACCAGATAAACAGCACCTCCCGACGCCCACATCCTAGAACTGTAACCCAAGAGTATGAGAGCCAGAACCATCTATCTGTAGCCCACAGCTTCCCACATACACTGACACGACTTCCCCATTCGACACTCTCATTAGGACCTTACATTTCCAGGGAATCCTTGCCCGAGGAGACCAGTCTGTAAGTTACTTCCTTGTATGTTTCAGGAACTTCGTGAAAATCCACACGCCTGAACGAGAGAGGACACAAATAGCCCCCATCAGGGTGCTTTTCTCGGAAACACGCATGACTGTTTTCGGGCTCCTGGAACATCTCCTTCCCCCACCCAGCCCGTTCCAAACTCCCGCTTCGCTGTGCCCACCGTGCCTGAATGACGATATGGAAACTTTTGCCAATCAGCATCTCCCTTCCCGGCGTTGAAAGACCTACCTGGAACTAACTGGAAAAACCTTAGAGACACCCTGCCCTTGGCCTCCCCCCTTCTCGAGACAGCTCCAGCCCTGTCGGTGCACTGGCTACAGGGCTCCAGTGACACATCGGGCTTTACCTCCTCCCCGGGCTGACGTGGGGCTGCTTTGGGGGAGCTGGCACCCTCCACCTGATTAGGACCGGCTGATCAACCTGGCCTTCTCCAGCCCCAAGGGAAGTTACTGAGGGACTGTGCCCCGTCCGGCCTTTCCTTCTCAGCGGGGGTGGCTATCAGAGGCCTCCCATGCTTGGTTTATAACCAAAGACCGCAAGTAACCAGATTTGTCTCAAAATCACCCCTCGCACATTCTGTTAGCACCTCTGCACTGCTTGGGGGAGCTCGTTTTGGGGACACATGGCATCCGTTGCCTGGGCTGGGACTTGGCCTCTGAGCCAGGCCCAGGAGGGAGCCCCAGGCTCGGGACATAGGACGTCCCCTTTTCCAGCTTTTAGGGGCAGACAGCGTCCTCTGAGGTCCCAGCTTTCCTGTTCACGTACCCAGGTATCCATTCCACTTCCAGGTGAACCTGCCCTGAGCAGTCCCCCAGAGTGACACGCCCATCTGGACAGACGGGAGAGCCACGCACAGCCTGCGATCTCCCTCCGCTCAGAGAACACCGGGAGACTTGAAGTTCAGACCATTGAGTCCTGAGGGATTTGTGATCAGACCTGCCTCATGCCCTTGTCACTTAACTCCACTGGTTTCTGTCTGCGACCTACGAGAGATCCAGGAGGGGATGAGAGTGCCGTCGAACGTTCCCAGAGCCAACAACAAGCCCGCCATCGGCAGCAGGTGGGTGACGACAAATGATCCCAGGTGCTCCCCAAAACCAGGCCGGGGGTTTTACTCTACACGGCACGCCTGTTAGAAATCACCAAATAAGAGGAGACTGGGGTGGCGCTATTTATCTTCTCAACTTTTCACGTCTCAGAAAATGTTTTTCCAAAGGGAAACCTGACTACAGGTAGATCGCCTCTTCCATTCCGGCAGAAACCTCACGGAGTCTAAGCGGGGAACAACCGTCAAGACCTGGGGACGCAAATCCAAACACATCTGCCAGGAGCAAGTGACACGGGTCCCCGACAACTGGAATGTCTTTCCGTATTCGTCTCACTTGGCCTGCACTCGCCAGCTTTCCCTGCCTGCGCCTTTAATCAGGACGTGAGGCCGACAGCATGTCCCAGGGATCCTGTTGAATGGCTTTTTCCAGGTCGGCCCAGCCAGCAGGTGCGCGGGTTTGTCTCTGCAGAAGGGGTGGCTTCGAGCGGCCCAGGGATGGTGGTGTCAGCCCGGCCCTCATGTCCTGACAGCTTCCCCGGTTGTGGGCTGGCTCTTGGGTGGAAGGAGAATGTCAGCATTGCTGCCGTTTCCAGCTAAAACGGAAAAAGGAGTTCTTTTTTTTTTTATATGAAATTTACTGTCAAATTGGTTTCCATACAACACCCAGTGCTCATCCCAAAAGATGCCCTCTTCAATACCCATCACCCACCCTCCCCGCCCTCCCACCCCCCATCAACCCTCAGTGTGTTCTCAGTTTGAAAAAAAAAAAAAAAAGAGGTTAGAGTGGGAGAGAGCCAAAAAAAAGGAGTTCTGAGTCAGAACCGAGTCATTCTCTCGCCGGATGGTGCCCCGCTCTGGCCCGTGCGTGTAAGACCTGGTGTCTTTCTGATTCAAGCATTCGGAGCCACGAGGCAAGGGTCTGGGGCAGTTCTCAGTCAGCTGACATCAATGTTAGAAGCACAGGACAGGGGCACCTGGGTGGCTCAGTCGGTTGAGTGTCTGACTTCGGCTCAGGTCATGATCTCACAGCTCGTGGGTTCGAGCCCCGCGTCGGGCTCTGTGCTGACAGCTCGGACCCCGGAGTCTGCTTCGGATTCTGTGTCTCCCTCTCTCTCTTCCCGTAACCTACTCTCATTCTGTCTCTGTCTCTCTCAAAAATAAATAAACATTAAAAAAAAGAAGCAGCAGCAGCACAGGACAGCCAGGCGGCCCACATGGGGGGTGATAGTTCCGAATCCCCTGAAAGCAGCAGCCCTCCGGCTTCTCCGCATCCCAAGGCAGGTGGCTCCGGGCGGCCCTGTGCTAGGCTGCCTCCGTGCCCACTCTCCCTTCCATCCGGGATCAAATATTCATTGAGCGATGCTGTGAGTAAGAGAGGGGCTTTGACCTCCCACAGATCTGGGCTTCCAGCATGAGAGACAAGTGAAACACGTTTGAAATGTTTAGTAACGATACCAAAGGCCAAAACAAGGGATTCAGAAATAATAGCTGCTGTAGAGTTCAGAGGAGAGAAAGATCAATAAGGGCCAGCATGATTAGGAGAGGCTTTCTAGAAGGTATCAGAACTGGGGGATAAGCTTCGTGTAGACCCAATGTGGGGGGTGGGGCGGGCGTCTGCAGTGAAAATGAACATTCAGGGCTTTGAAGGTGGCTTGGAGAGACACGGATCAGGGGTTCTCTTGAGGCAGGGAGGGATGTGCTGGGGCGTAGCAGCACGAGGAATGCTCTGGAAATAGGCCAACAGCCTCTGAAGGAACCCCCTTATTGAAATAGCCCACCCCTCATCTCTTTCCAAAAGCACATGCTACCCCAAAGCTGTGACCGGCTTCTTCCCTCCTAAGACCGGAAAAGGGGATAGGGAATTACTCCCTCGGCATGTTCCGCCCAAAACAGAGTTATCCTAATGGTACAGATTTGCTCCAAGGCACTTCCATGCAAAAAAGGTCACAAGTCTTTATTTTTGCTAAATCAAATTACATAGAGTGAAACGGCATCGAGGGCACAGAACAGACACACAGATAAGCTTGCCCTTGATTTACAACAGGTGACACTACAGAGCAATGCAGAAGAGACGATCCTTTTCATAAACAATGCTGGGGCAGTCGAATAGTCATATTTTCAAAAAATGAGTCTTATCCCCTCACATCATACACAAAATCAATTCCCGGTGGTTATACGCCTAGACAATCACATAAGAGAACATGCACCTGAATTTGGAATGGGCAAAGATTTCATAAAATAGCACCAGAGCACACTGACCTCAAGGAAAAATTTGATTAAACTGGAATAGATTAAAATTAATAATGTGTGTTCATTAAAAACCGCCATTAAGAAAGTGAATAGGAGCCCAAAGAGAGGGAGATAATATTTTCAACTCATATACCTGATAAAGAAGTTCTTTCCAGCACACTGAAAGTACTCTGAAAATAAATAAGAACAAGACAGGCAAAACCAACAGAACTACAAGAAAAATATGTGACAAGGCAACCCATTCATTCAGAGAATAACCAAATGGCCAATAAACATATGAAGAGTCCCTCAAACTCATTAGTGATCAGGGAAATGCTCATTGAAAGTACAATGAAATCCTTTCACACATGACTAATATGGAAAGGACACAATGCCATGAGTTGGCAAGAACATAGAACAACTAAATTCTCACACAGTGTCGGTAGGTGAGTAAAGTTATAAGCCACTTGGGAAAACTATTTGACAGAATCTACTGAAGTTGACCACACACAAACCCCACGACCCACCAAGTCCACTCCTTAGTGTTTACCCAAAAGAAATGAAAACATGTTCACACAAAAATTTATACTCAAATATTTATAGCAGCCTCATTCATAGTAGCTACAAACTAGAAACAAACAAATGTCTATCAACAGGAAAAAAAGGAGAAAATTGTAGTATATTGATAACAATGGAATACCACTCAGCTATAACCAAACTACTGATATTCATAGGGAAAGAAATACACATATGATGATGTCAATTACATTGTAATGGCAAGGAGAAGCCTGGAAATACTCTGAATGTTTATATCTTTAAAAAGGAAAATTCAAACAAATTATGGTATATCCATTCAATGAAATACCACACAATAGTTAAAAGAAAAGACATATAATTGGATGTGTTGATAAGGAAAGAGTGTCAAAGTAAAGTAACTGGAAAGTTCAAGTATGTAAAAACATGTATAGCATTTTTCTTTGACATTAAAAATACACATCGTATATGTGGAGACGTTCTGGTAGGACACCCAAGAAATAGGTAACTATGGTAAGCTCTGGGGAAAGGTCTGGGGCTGGAGTACAGTAACCAACTGGCCACTGAGGTCAACCTAGTCTGAAGTTAAAGGCCCACTCACTTTTCATTGCATACCTTTTGTATGGCTTGGATTTTTTTTTTAACATGAGCATGTTATTTTCTTTCTTTTTTTTTTTTAATTTTTTTTTCAACGTTTATTTATTTTTGGGACAGAGAGAGACAGAGCATGAACGGGGGAGGGGCAGAGAGAGAGGGAGACACAGAATCGGAAACAGGCTCCAGGCTCTGAGCCATCAGCCCAGAGCCTGACGCGGGGCTCGAACTCACGGACTGTGAGATCGTGACCTGGCTGAAGTCGGATGCTTAACCGACTGCGCCACCCAGGCGCCCTGAGCATGTTATTTTCTTAGTTTACAAGACTCAAATAAATAAAATGTAAAGTGCTCCTCACAGGTAGAATTTAAGAAACAAAACGGATTAACATAGGGGAAGGGAAGGAAAAATAAGATATAAACAGAAGAGGAGGCAAACCATAAGAGACTCTTAAATACAGACAACAAACTGAGGGTTGCTGGAGGGGAGAAGGGAGGTGGATGGTGGATGGGCTAGATGGGTGATAACACTGTAACAACTTTGTAGGGTGACAAGCGGTAACCTATTGTGGTGACGATTTTGTAACGTATGTAAGTACGGAATCTCTATGCTGTATACCTGAAACTACATTGTATTCAATTATAGTTTGATGAATAAAAAAACACGTAAGGTAAAATTTTCAAACGCTAGGAAGCACTCTTTCTAGACAAGACTATGTTGGCAAAGGCTTATCATGTGAACAATCCAAGTATCTGATGTCAAGTAAGCTTGCAAGGCCAGGCTAGGTTGAGATCACACTGCCTGCTTTTCCTCGATGGGAATCTTATTTGTATGACCCATTACCTTCACCACCGACATTGGCTGGACTCTGGGTAGAGTTTTGGAATTCAAATCTTGAACTCTGCTGTTGAATGCAATTTCTCTGCTTGGGAAACAATCCGGCACAGATTCAAAAATCAATACATTCACGCTATGACCCAGGATCAAACTCCAGCCAACGTCTGTAGATCTTTAATAAACGTGGGTCTAAATGAGGCCATTTTTTCATATCAACTAAAATCACCTCTGTATTCAGACTGAGATCTTCTTGCTTTATTACCCTTTTCACTCTGAGTTAATGAAAAATAGGTGGCAAAGTTTTCAAATATGTGTGAATCAGGCTATTGTACATTCCTAAAATTACTTTTAATTTGATACAATAAATCAATTTGAGGAGTGCTAAGAATTGTCCAGTTTCTTTTTTTTTTTTTTTAATGTTTATTTACTTTTGAGAGAGAGAGAGAGAGAGAGAGAGAGAGCACAAGCCAGGGAGGGGCAGAGAAAGGGAGACACAAAATCCGAAGCAGGCTCCAGGCTCTGAGCCGTCAGCACAGAGCCAACGCGGAGCTCGAACTCATGAACCGTGAGATCATGACCTGAGCCTAAGTCAAACCAGAGCCCAAGTAGGACGTTCCACCGACTGAGCCACCCAAGCGCCCTGTCCAGTCTCTGATACTAGCCTTAATTGCTCATTTCCCCTAAATACAGTTAATCCAGGGATGTGATACCTACACATTTACTGGAAACATTTGCTTATGTGTGATAAGGGGGCTGGGCACGTACATGCTCTAGGATTTCCCTCCCGATTTACTTTGTAGATTCTCCCTTTAAAGTACCATGTTTTAACCTCTCTTTTTAAAAGATTGAATCTAGAAAAGGGACAGGCTTAAAAGGCCAGACTTTCCAGTGGCAAATTTTTACTGTTTTCTCTGATTTGTGTTTCAGCCCTCCCATCCCACCCCACCACCTGCTCTTTCTCTCATGGGCATGTTAGTATTTGAAAATGTTCTCCCTGAGGAATGAGGACAGGTGAGTTTGCAGGGCATTCCCTTCTGGAAAGGCTCTGATTTTTAGAAGAGCGAAGGTATGTGTCAAGTGGGATTAAAGAAGGAGAGATTTGCGGAGAAATTCACTCCACCAATAATACCCTGTGGCACCCACCATGAGGATCAGAACACGCGTGTGTCAATGGTGTTTGTACAAGAGTTTTAATTTCAATGCAGCTTCTGCACATGGAACAAAGCTCCTTCTTGAGTATCCTTTCATCTTCCCGGGTCTTTATTGTTCTCACCTCCAACTCAAGACATCAAGACTCACCCTAGATCCCCACACGAGGGCACAAAACATAATCTGCATTTTCAGATGCCAATTTCTGACTGCAGACAAGACAGAAGGAGATCACACAAAGGTTCTCTCTCACACACACACACACACACACACACCAACAACAACAAAACTTGTATCCTGACCTCAGGCAGACTGTCTGCTTAACATGCTGTAATGGGTACTCGCTGACTCTGTAGTCGACAGGGAGGACTATTTTTAAAATAGTTCCCTAAACTAGAGGTTTATACAAAGAGGGAAGAGGAGGAGAAGGAACTGGACTGGAAGACTGTGTTTAAGAAGAAAAGAGGAACATTGACTCCTACCTTGCGATGCAATTCAGTGGGCATTTCGAGGGGGAATCTCATGTACACTGGGGAGATTTCCCCAACACCCCTGACCAGTAGACTCAGAACGCTTTTTGGCTAGAGGTTGTCAGAATAATCACCACCACCCCCCCCACCCCCCCCCACCCCCCGCCCTGAGCTGGCAATTCCCATCAACCCCACCCCTCCGGCCACCTGCCACCCACATCCACATATGCTGATCTCTTCCTACAACAGACTCAGAGGAACCGTCCCAATGCCTCTTTGAAACTATATTATATTAATCCCGTTTTCCCCAAAAGATTTCCCTTTCCTTTCCCATTTCAACGCAAACTTCTTTGTTTACACAAGTTTGTCTAATGATGATGCCTATCATTTACTAAGCTTAGTATGTGCTGTTTTCCGTGCTAGAACATTATCTCTTTCCTTTCCACCATCCACTGCGGGAGGCGTAATTACATCCCTTTTGCGTCTGAGAAAGTGAGATGCATAGGCTTAAATTTACCCAAAGTCAGACCGTAAGTGAAGGGCCAGCATGTGCTTGCTGCTGAAAATCCGAGCCTTGAACACGCTTGCCTCCCAGCAGATAAGCAAGTGGCACAGAGCGGCTTTTATTGGAAGAGTTTACAGAGCTGTGGTTCCAATTGATTTTTAAAATTTTTACAAATTTACCGCTGAATTCACACTAAACTTCACACAGATTATAAAGCCAGATTCAAATCCAAGATAGGAAGGAAGGAATGGAGGGAAACAGGGAGGGAGGGAAGAGAGACAGGGAGGAAGGAAGGAACGAAGGAGGGAGGGCGGGAGGGAAGAAGAGAAACAGATAGGGAGGGAGGGAAGGAAGGAAGGAAGGAGGGAAGGAAGGAAGGAGGGAGGGAGGGAAGGAGGGAGAGAAAGGTTTGAGAAATTGTTCTTTTAAACCCAAGGAAATTCTATCAATGGCCTGAATTTTACCCACCTTCCCCTATAATGGATCACTAATTTGATGGTTATTTCTCCAAATACACAGAATAAAAGGAAAATCATCCTGTTGTAGTTTTCCCATTGGCTTCACATCTCTGAAGCAGAGGCTGTCAAATTGGCACAGGGTCTATTTTTTACGGCTGATTGAGCCTGGGGCAAATGGACTACAGTGAAAGAGCATTAAATCAAGCCAATGGCCAGCCTCCAGCCACATTTGATAGCAGCCAAGATGTCACCTAAGTGGCAAAAGACTCCAGAATGAGTAGAGGAGCACTATCTGATTCTGGCCCCTGATCTCCACTGGCCAGAGCCAAGAAGATAAAATAACTATCTAAGATGAAAAGTTCCTGATTTACTGCCCTTTTTTTTTTTTTCATATTCACAGAATGGAAAAAAAACTGCCTTGAAGAAATTGTTTTTCATTGGCTTTAGAAGGTGGGTATGTAACATATAACTCGGCAACAGTAAGCAAAGAACTAAGATAGGAGCCCCAGAAAAGCTCCAGTGGGCCAAGCAAAAGCTATGAATCAAAGCTAGCAAAGGGGAGATTTGTCATGTAGATTTCAGCAATCTGTTTCTATTTGCCCCGCCCACTCCCTGCTCACTCCAGCCTCAGGGAATGTTATTAAGGGTGCTGACAGGCCGGAGGAGGAGGAAGGGAGCTGAAGAACCATTCTCAAGGCCTGTATTGAAAGATAGTTACAAATTGAGAACTACAACGTAATTGTTAACATAGTAAAACACTTTCTGGTTTACAGAGTGTTTTCTCCTGCAGTATAAATTCATTTGATCTAGTATTTATGATTTCCGGAACATGCAGCTGCTGCAGCCGTCCCCAGAGTTCCTGCTCTGATATAGAAGGCAGGGTTCTCCCAGGACTGCCTGAGCCAAGGATTCAGGCGCGAGTGATTCACTGAGGACGCTGGCAGAAACCCACAACCGCGTAGGTGGAACCGACCCGGGCGGAGACGCCAAACAAAAGACGTAATTGCAGCCAAAGTCCCCCCAGTTCAGCCTGATTCCAGGGAGTCTTTGAAGTGCACATTGTGCCTCAGGAATTGTCCCACCTTTCAGCAAAGCAGACTGGCTTTTGTACACCGGGGGCCCTCTTGGGGCATGGGGGGAGGGTACTGCTTAGGCATCCAGGTACTTCTATCTTTGTTCATGGAGGAGGAAAGACAAGTGTCAGGAGTAGGGCACAGGGTGATCATCTTAAGGTCTCAGATAAGCCTTAGCTATGAAGTGCAAGGTTGCAGACATTGAGCTCATATTCCTGGAAAGGGGTCCTCCCTACTGAAGAACTCCCACCCATCCTTTCAAACCCTGTTCAGGTTCTGGTGACACATTCTCTGATAATTGGTAACCCAAGTGGGGGACCTTTTCTTTTACACTTTTCCTTCACCTGGAATATCTTCTAGAGTGCCATTTCTCATTACAATGTAATGAGTCTTTCCCCAAGAGCCAACAGGAATCCCTCTTAGTAAATTTGATCCCAGGGAGCAGATACTAATGAATCTCTCCAAGACCCTAATTATCCCCAGGGAGGCAATGAGGAAAAGCTAGCCCACTAGCTGTGATTTATTAATGTAGCGCTAAATGACTCCAGCGATAGGAAGTTTGTTTGCCAAGCCACTCTATGAAGATACAGAAGGAAACCATATGAGCAAGTTCCTAAGAAAACTTGATTTCAGATAGCAAAAAGCATTCAGAGAATAACACATTGTGTTTCAAGAATCTCATAGAGTTTCTCAAAAACCTGAGATTTTCTTATTTTCATGGATAATATGTAGTGATCATATCCATTAAGGCGACACTCTAGGAATATTGGGGTTTTCTAAAGAACATAAAATACCAAAAATTGAAGCAATACCATGGTCAAGATTCTCTCACGTTGACTCCATATTTACATGTACAGTCCACAGATGTTCAAACTAGAAACACATTTAGCAAATAATTCGGGTATTTGAAGAAATTCTCTTCTCAGTTTCATCAGGCAAGCTCATGGATATGTTTTACAAGGCACGTAGGAAAAAAAAAAAAGATCAATTCTACTGCTGAGAGAGAATCTGGGTCAATTTTATAGATTCACACCCACATGAAATCCACATAAGTACAAAATTTGGGAGACATTGGTTAAAGGAAAAATCATACCAAGTATCAAAATCAGTTAAATTGCTATATGTTTACAGTTCCACAAATGGCAAATATCCTAGGTCTTTACCCCGATCAATTTCTTGGGCATCTTACAAAAGCTTGCATGAGATTCTAGTAGTACTTTTAAAAATCTTACACAGCCGTGTTCTTAAGAAAAGGGAGCCAAGACTGGCAGGCAAAATTTCCATTTTTGCTCATCAAGATTTCAATCAATTTTACTTGAACAAGCTGTTTCACCCAATTCGCACTGATTAACCTTAGCCCGGTCACTGCAAACTTTGTGGTTCTGGGATACAGGTTTTAATTGTCTTCATAATATACTTGGAAGGTCACTGGGGAAATTAAACACAAAAGGTTTTCTGCACAATGCTGATGAAATATGGAATTTGGGCAGGAATCTCCATCTCAAACTGACCTTTTTTTGTGCCTTCTCTTTGCTTGCAGAGTGTATTTCTCCTTTTTTTCTTTTTTTCTTTTTTTCTTTTCTTCTCTTTTTTGGTCAATATGTATGTGGATGTCATCTACATCCTTACCTCTGTCTAAGTACTGCTTTTCCCTCGAGCCCTAATATGAAAACAAAATTTCAGTTAAAACTCTGATACTTTTATCCCCCTTCCGTGTGTCACAAGGATGGGACTCAGGTGCGAAATTTATAGGGGTACCAAAAAAGTCAGTCATGAAGATAAATCGTATCTTAATGCAATCTTTTTAAAAATAAAAATGAATATTAAAAAAGAGTTCGTGATGAATAAAATATTACAATTTTAACAACTCAGCCATCTTACTCTACCCTAGTCCCCACCCTGAGAGGGACTCTGGTGATCATAAGTGTGGTCATGAGTGCTCCGGGAACATGGTGGAATTGTCCTTCCTGGGTCCCTCGTGGACATGGGTAGGGCCATGTGACAACTTCCGATCAACAGGTTCTGAGCAAAGCGACGATTACTAGTTTTAGGCAGAAGCATGTGATTGCCCGTCCAAGCCCCTCATGAGTGTTCTTTTCTCTCACTCACAACCACTGGCAACTTTCCAGACCAGCAACGCTATACTGACCAGGTCCCTGAATGACTATGTTGACCAGAGTGGTTCCCCAAACCCACAACGGATACACAGCATGAGTGAGGAGTAAACATTTGTGATCTCAAGACTCTGAAGAGTGTTTGTTATAGCAGCTAAACAGAGCCTCTCCTAACTGACACAGACTAAAAACAAGGCCCTCACTATGAGAACCCTCAGCTTTTCAGGTGGGAGAAATAAAGTTGTCTTTCACATCCAGTCTTCCAACTCAAACTCCTTCTTGCCCTGAAAAAGCAAACTGCTTCTTTTCTTCATTCCAGCTCTCCTGTAGATTTTATTCTTAGGGCTGAGGGCTTTGTAGACAGACAGATATAGATCTGAAAAACTCTTTCTTACAGTCTCACGATTATAAAGTTTAATCGCCAAACCTATCAGATAAGGTTAGAAATAGCTCCCATGCAAAGTAGTTATGGAATTAAATGATACAGTGCAAGAACACACCTGGAACACAGTAGATAATTAATCTAATTGTGCTCAAAACATACCTGAGACGTTTGCTTAAATACAGACCCTCTACATCATCCGAACTCAGGAGATATAGGACCCAGGAGTCTGCATTTTAGCCATGCCACCCAAGTTTTACAATGGACCTCACCTTGAGGAGGCCTGGGTTCTTCCTTTATGCCATGGTCATTATTTGAGTCATGCCCAGTAGCCTGAGTCTTTGTTACATGTGTAAACTATTTTCTGCTAAAAATGATCCTGGAAGGAGAACTCTAACAACTTAAAAAAGTGGAGAGAAAAAACAATGTGGCTTTGGAAAAAAAAAAGAGTTCTGCCAGTCTTTATTCCTTACCGATTATAACACGTCTAAAGTAAAGGTAGACGAAAAATTCCTGAGATCAGGAAAGCGTGTGTTTTCACTGGGCAAAAATTCTCATTCTCATTAAGAAATCCATAAAATATGCCCACACAGCTAATAGATTGGTACTCACCTAGGTAGAGCATTTTGCTGGTATAAAAGTACGACTTTTCCATGTCGCGTCAAGGAGAGAGAACATTCTGGTGAATCTGAGCCACAAAGGGTCATCCCAGGGTCTGCACACTTTTCATAGTATCACTCAA
The DNA here is from genome assembly GCF_016509475.1 of Prionailurus bengalensis. NCBI lineage: Eukaryota > Metazoa > Chordata > Mammalia > Carnivora > Felidae > Prionailurus > Prionailurus bengalensis. The sequence goes on from NC_057343.1 coordinate 232,264,588, forward strand.
ACCTTATTCTAATAGGGGTAAGCAAATTCCTGCCTTCATCCAAACAAAAATACCTTGAATATATAAAGAGGACAAGAACTGACATGTACATAGATTTGCCACAATTATCCGTACACAGTGAGGCACGGGGCAGCAAACTGGGAAGGGACAGTATGGGGACAGGAGTCAGCTGGCAATCAGAAATGTGGGGTGGAAGATGCCAACTTAAGTGACAGAGAAGTGCTAATGAAGAGCAGGAGAAAGCCTTATGTCAACAGCTTGGAGCCGTCACATTCACCGGCCATTGTGGTCAAGATTAACTGTTGGAAAGTCCTTTCCCTGACCCTAGATACCCTACTTAGGCTTTCCTTACAACTGATAGCTCAGGACATCCAGGGATTCTTCTCAGGTTTAAGCCTTGGAAGAACTACCCAGTCAAGGGAAAAAGAGATACCTGTGTCTATACCCACTACCTGAGAGCCTACTATGCGGGTGTCTTGCAATCACTTATGTAGGAAAGCGTGGTCACCTTCTCACTTCTCCTTTCTTGGAGCATCAACATACCAAAGTGTACCCAATCATCTGTTGAGATCCTCCTGGGAGTCCCCAAAGCAAAATAAGAAATAAAAACCTTTGTTCTCAACCTTTGGAAAGTAGACCAGGCTGTTCAGCATCGCATATCCACCTGGGTGTTTGCTATAATATCGTTTGCTTACTCTAAGAGCAACAGTGTATGACTGGGGACCTATTGAGAAGCACAAAAATGAAAAGTTCCTCTCAAGAGGGTCTGCCGAAGAATTAACTCCTATTGTTTATGTTGTAGTGGAGACCAGCTTAGCATGCTAACATGTGTTTTCTGTGCAGTTCAAGTGAGCTGAGACACCTCTAGGGTTCAGCTGGGTGGTCCACCAGGAGTCCCCACGCATGAGGGACTGGAAAGCTCCGGAAAAAAAAGAGCTCGGATTCATGGAAGACAGGACCAGGGTGCAAAAGCCAGATTTATGGGTCAGTTGTAAAAAGTGTCCATGACTTTGTATGAAAACGGTCGCTGTATGTCCGAGTATCTCTTAACCCAGGTCCCTATGGATTCATGCCTGAGTCATGGTTGGAGGACTGCAGCAAAGGGCAGGTGAAATATAAATGAGCTATTTTGTCAAAATCTCCATACGACAATGCGAGCATAAGGCAGTATCTCTTAAGGATTTCCGCTCAATGAAGGATGCCATAAACAAGGGAAAGAGACAGATGGCCCACTCAAAGAAGATACTTTCAGTGTATAAAACAAGAGATTAATGTCTAGAATAAGCAATGTTCCTTAAATTCGAAAAAAAAAACAGGAGGTACTTTGCAAAAGGGGAGGTGCCGAAAGCCACTGGTACATGCAGAGATGCTCAAGTCACTGGCAATGGAGGAGAAAAGAAAGTGATGATGGAAAACCATCATCAGAAAGGGGGAAAAAAAAAAAGGAAAGGAAAAGACAGTCCCTGATGTTGGAGAGGATGGGGGGAGACAGGAATGTTTATGTGTCACCACTGGGCATGTGCAGCTCTTGGGGAACTAGGGCAGCTCCAGGGGAGTAACATGTAAGACTCTGTACAGATAAGGGGCGCCTGGGTGGCTCAGTCGTTAAGCATCTGACCTTGCTCAGATCATGATCTCACAGTTCCTGAGTTCAAGTCCCACATCGGGTGATCATGAGCCCATTTGGGTGAGCCCCACTTCTCTCTTCTCTCTCTCTCTCTCTCTCTCTCTCTCTTGCTGGCTTTCACTCACTTGTGCCCTCTCTCTAAAAAAAATAAAAATAAAAAATACTCCGTACAGATACGTCTGCAGGTGCCCGGAGCTCAGGATCCATTCCCAACTGTCCATCCCGAGAAATTGTCATGCGAGTCCCAGGGGCTGTGTACAAGGGTGTCCACTGAGGTCATGCCCACAGCCATGGAGAAGAGGCAATCGATCTGTTTCTCACTAGGGAAGTGGCTAGAATGTGGTGGCACACACTGTGGAATACGCATGCAACAGAAAGAAGCATGTTTCTTTCTTTCTTTTTCTATCTTCTTCATATTTAACCTTCACAATGCTCTTGTGAGGTAGGTATTATTGCCCCATCTTACAGATGAGGGAACTGAGGCTCACACAGCCCAGAGGCATAAAGTCAACAGGAAAGTTCTGCAGTCCCAACACTGGGTTCTCTCCTCACCCAACCACACCCCAGCCAGGGTGGTCAGGATTCTCTTACACTGGCAAGAAGACAGCTCCCAGGGGGACATGAGCACACCCCCAACAAGCACCCAGGGAAGCTGCCACTGAGTCGCATCTCCGTGTCACTGTAGTTCTGGTTCAAGAGCATTTGGAGGACACTGCTGAATGAATAGATAGCACCAGGGACGGCTCTTGGACCGAGGGTGCTACCTGAAAACAGAAGGAAAGGGCGTGAGCTGGTAGATCAACACTCTTCACGTCAGCTAAAATACACACACACACACACACACACACACACACACCAGTACACATTCAGTGTGGACACTGTCTCAGTGTGGATCCCTAGATGCAGAACATGAGACAGGATTCAGATGCATGCGATGCTTTGAGGGAGGCTTTCAGGAGAAAGCAGGGAGGGAGCAGGATCCAGCAGGTGAAGGAGCTCAGTGAGACTATGGAGTTGGGGAACGTCTAGAAAGATCCCCAGGGCCTGCTGGGGCACAAGGCACACCCTCGAGACAAGGGGCTGGCCTTTTGTACCGCTTTTCAGACAGTCATTTGGCAGGGGTGGGGGAAACTCTCAGCCCAGACGTTCCCCACCTGAGAGCAGTTACCACCATCCAGGGACACTGCACTCACAGTGGTAGGGGGTCAGGTTCTCCACCCCGGAAGGGGTCCCTGTGAGGTGCCATTAGCATCCACTACAGATACAAACATTTAGAATACATTATTCTAATGTTTCTAATTATTCTAATGTCTAAGTCTTATTCTAAGTCCCTACGGAAGGACAGGGGGCTGGCGAAGAAAGAGCCGCTTTTCAGAGTGACCACGAGAATGTGCCGGAAATAGGAATATGATTAACTCAACCTCTGAACCTGAAGCCCCTTCTTTTTGATTTGTAAAAGAGAAGAAGGCACGCAGGGATGGACTGCCGCTCGAAGCACCCCCTCGGTCTCTCTTCTAAAAAACCGAGAAGGATGGACATTCTGCCACCTGCTGGCAAGCGCCGTGGAGGCTGCGGAGAGGTGGTGGCTCGGGGCCCAGGTTTTCTGGGAACAAAGAATCAGCAGCGTTCAGATCCCCTCTCTGTGAGGTGCAGGATCGGCAGCCACGAAACAAACGATCGGAGAGGTGAATGGAACAACAAAAGCGGAGAAGATTCAAAACTTCCTTCTGTGTAATTGACACGGACAAGGCAGAGCAAGATGAAACCCTGGACTTGGCTGGGCGGGAGAGTGGGGTGGGAAGGAGCAAACCCCAAAATGCCAGGACCTGCAAATGAGGATGTGAGGGCTCTCAGACAAAAATAGACTGCTGCACCCTAGGAGGAGTCCACAGGAGAACGGTGTGTGTGTGTGTGTGTGTGTGTGTGTGTGTGCGCGCGCGCGCCCGCGCGCCCGCGCGCTGCGGTGGGGCTATGGCTGTCTGGCCCTTTGTGCTGGGAGCTGCTGCTGCTGGTGGTGGCTGTCTTGCCCAGGTGACTCAGAGCACTCAACAAGGCCGCGACCGCATGCTTGTGTCACACACTCGCATGCATACACGCACGTGCACGCTTTTGCGCGTGCGCACACAGACGCACAGGCGCGCCCAGGGATACCCAGCCCCCCTTTGCTAAGTCAAGCTAGTCCCTCTGCCCAACAGAAGTGTTTGGGGGACCCCCTTCACCTCCTCCCGACCCTCCACCCATCGCACAGATTCTTTCCACCCTTTGCCCAGCTTCAAAGCTCTCACATGCAAGTTAATTTCCGCAAACCTCTCCCGCCCGGTACACTTGCCCTATCGGGTCTCACCCATCAAGCCACACAGCTTGGGCCACCGGGTCTCAAAGTGTGGTCCTTGAATCAGCAGCGGCAGCAGCCGCAACACCTGGGAGGTTGTTAGAAATGCCGATTCTCGGCTCAGTCCCACACTTCCTGAATCAGAATCTCTGGGGTTAAAGCCAGGAACCTGAGCGACTCTCCAGGTGCCCCCTGTGCGGGCTACAGCTTGAGAACCACTGCCCGGGGCCATGCCTTACCCAGTGCTGGATATAGTCACAGGGAAGAAAGTCTGCGCCCTCGGGGAGTCCCTACCTGGTGTCTGGGCTCAGCTTCCCCGGAAGCCACGCCCGAGGCAGGGACAGGGCGCAGAAGAGGACTAGAGCTACACCGGAGAGGAGGGAGGAGGGCAGCAGGACCGGGCCAGGGGAGCAAACAGAGCCGCGCTCTGCAGGAGAGCCCCTCGGCCTGACCCCGCGGGTGCGGGGGTTCCGGAGCCGGAGTATGAGTAATGAGACCGGAGTCAGTCTCAGTAGAGGCGAGGGGAGCAGCACTGCACCCCACTGCGTCCCGCACCTGGGGACCGTCCTCCCTCCAGCGGTGGCGCAAAGTCTCCAGGCTGAGAGCCGCAGCTGCTGTTCCCAGAGAGCAGGGCAGCTCAGCCTTCAGCAGCCAGCACTCAGAGCAGCTGGGGGAACCAGCGCTCTAAAGGGGATTCAGTTGGAGCTCACTCTCTGGTGAGCCTTCTCTGGATCCCTGCAATGTCACAGCCTTCTGAATGTCTGACCCTGGGAGGGGCGCCTGGGGGGCTCAGTCCGTTGAGCGGTTGAGCGTCTGACTTCAGCTCAGCTCACGACTTCACGGCTCCTCTCTTGAGTTCCAGCCCGCATCAGGCTCCGTGCTGACAGCTCAGAGCCTGGAGCCTGCTTCTGATGCTGCGTCTCCCTCTCTCTCTGCTCCTCCCCTGATCACACTCTGTTTCTCTCTCAAAAATAAATAAACATTAAAAAAAAAAAAAATCTGACCCTGGGCTGGGGGAGAGGGAAACAAGGCAGGAGGGAGCGTCCCGAGCAAAGCAGCACAAATCATTGTTTCTGTGTAAACAATAGAAACTTACTCTCCAGCTGTCTGGAGACCAGAAGTCTGAAACCAAGGGGTGCAGGGCCATGCTGCCTCAATGGCTCTAGGGGAGGGTCCTGCCCGCCCCTTGCTACTATCTGGCGGCCCCAGCCACACTCAGCGCTCCCTGGCTGGTGGGCACATCGCTCCAGTCTCTGCCTCCGTTGCCACGTGGTCTTCTTCTGCTCTGAATGTCTCTCCCTGTCCCGGAAGGACACCAGTCATTGAATTTAGGGGCCACTCTGAGCTGATGTCATCTCACCTTGATTCTTAACTGCTTAAGCTTGCGAGGACTCCATTTCCAAACAAGGCCACCTTCACAGGTGCCAGGGGCCAGAACTTCCACTAGCATTTGGGGACACAGGTGAATGCACGACCCACTGAGGATGACTTTGAGTGCCACCCGGGGCCACCACACGCCAAGCCGACTCTACAGGAGACTCGGTGTCGATCCTTGAGCAGGAAACTACTACGATTCTTAGATAGAAAATACTATCTAACAATATTTAGTAGCAGGAAGCTGCTCCTATTATTAATGGAAAATATGAAGGCCAACCTCCAGAGGCTGAAAGAGCAGTGATCATCCAGAGGCCAACTGGCCTACAGAGAAAGCCTGGAAAGTTCCTCCCGCTGGCTGAGTTTCTCAGTACACTGGGTGGAGTTTGGCCTTTGCAAGGGTGTCAAAGTGTTGGCTAAAGTGGCAGCCAGTGAATGCCCCACACCCCAGGGAGCCAGACAGGACGCTGTTGTGGCTGGGAGAACAACCACGGAGCTCACTGAGCGAAATTACACTGTGAAATAGTCCCTGCATGCTTTTTCCTCCCAGCAGCTCTGCTTTGTGGTCTTCTTTTTTGCCCTGCAGCCCTTCCTCCACTCGATCCAGACTGTGAGGTTCCGGAGAAGAGCTGGTCCCAAGGAGACAGCCAGAACAAGTCATGGGACTCTCCCCTGGGGAGCTCTAGGGGGAACTTCAAGGAATCAAGAGCACGGGCTGGTCTTGGAAACAATAATTTTCTGTTGGAAGAGCCACACCGGTGAGAGAAGAAAGGGTTTTCCTTATTATTCAAGTAATATCAAGAGCCAGCCTGGAGTAAAGAGCTTGACCTCCAGTTCAAGGGGATGACAAAGAGCCCTTCCTGGGTAGGGGCGCAGAGCTCACAGAGGGGCAAGCAAGCCACGGAAGGGAGGGTGAGGTTCTGTGTCTGCTCTTGAGATCAAGCTACCCCCCACCCCACCCCACAATGGGTTTGCAGCCATTGTGGGCTCATCCTACAGAGCGGGCTCATCCAAGAATTGGGGGAAGCCGACTCCCCCCACACGGGTGGGTCTTGGAGCACAGAAATGGGAGCAAAGCTGGCCTACATATCCCCATCCCCAAGTCTCCCTCACTCCTGCAGGATGTGAAGGAGTCAAGGATCCCCGAATGTTGCAGCGGGATGTCGCTGGGAGCTGAGTTGCGAGCTGGCGTGCATGGCAGGGAGGCAACTGTGCTATGAGATCAGGGACCTGTGGGCAGCCCAAGCTGGGGACTGGATGAAGGGCATGGCTGAGTTTCTAGAAACTGAGCTGAGAGCTGGGTGTAGACACGGCCGGCAGCAGTGGCTGCCCGGTCAGCTGGGTCAATCACAAAGGTCTGCACCAGGTCGGAGGTCACTCCCAGACCAGACACTTTGCCTCCTGAACATACTTGCTAGAACATAGACCAGCCCCCAGGGAAAACAGGGGTGAAGGGAATAGGAATCCCGAATTAGCTAGGTATTTCCCCCCAAAAGGTACCAAGCTTTATACCAGGATTGACAGAATTGCGTGGAATCAGCAAAATTAAGTTCTCCATCATTAGCAGACATGAGGGTTTGTGAGCTAAATTAAGCTCAATTATAAAACAATAAAGAAAGTTATATTTCTGCACACCGGAGTTTTATGGCTGTGAGATTTGTACCCACCGTATGAGAACTGTAATTGCAATTCAAGGCAATATGTGATACATGCTATATCAATTGTAGAAGCAAAGTGTTTTATGATTTCAAAGAAAGGAGAAGGCATACCTACTGGAGTTTCAGAACCTGTTTGTAGCGCAGCCTCCCCAGTTTATAGATTGCCTGACGCCACAACTCAACTTCCAATAACTGTATTAGTTATGATACTTTCTGCTGCAAGTGACAAAAACCCTAACTCAAACCAGCTGAAGAAAAGGAACAGGAAAAGGAATTTATTTGCCCACATAACCGAAAACCCAGAGGGAGCTTCAGGTATGGTTTGATCCAGGTTCAGACGATTTCACTGAGATGGAGCTTCTGCTTGTGGATTTCTCAGTTCTGCTTCCTCGATGTTCAGTCCTCACTCAGGACCCGTGTGCTCACAAGATGGCTGCCACAATTCCAGTCCCATCATCTGTTCACCTAGGCGCCAACAAGAAAAGGAAGTGTGCTTCCCCGATGACAACAAAAGACTGGGAATTGAATCTCCTCAGACATGATGAATGGGATTTGTGTCATGTGACCATGGGAAGCCAGCCATTCTGATCAGAAGGATGGAATGTACTGATTGCCTTACATGTGGAGTCATTATGCAAACTTGACCCCAAATATGGCATTGGAAGATGGTGAGGCAGTGGTTGCTCAGGGCAAGGAGAAGAAGCTGGGAGCCAAAACAACAAACACCCAGTATTCTGTCTCAGATCATGGCACATAGTTTGGTCACTTTTCCTTCTAAAGCACACAGACTGTCCTGAGGCTGAGAAACATTCCATTTGTTTTCCCATCACAGAGTATGAGCTTGATGAGGTCTTTGGATTAATTAATGTCAGATGAAACCAATGTCTACCTGTCCATTTGGGCTGCTATGACAAAGTACCATAGACTGGCTGGCTTAGAAACAACAAACATTTATTCCTCACAGTTCTGGAGGCTAGAAGTCTGAGATCACAGTGCCAGTCGGATGGTTTCTGGCGAGGTCTCCTTCTGTACTCAGTTTGTACAAGGCTCCTTCCCACTGTAACCTCCGTGGCTTTCCCCCTGTGCATGCAGGCACAGAGAAAGACATCTGGTGCCTCCTCCTTTCCTTACGAGGATGTCAGTCCTATCAAATTAGTCCCCACCCTTATGACCTAATTTAACTTTAATTACCTCTGTAAAGGCCCTATCTCCAAATATAGCCAACCTGGGGGTTGAGTCTTCAATATACAAATTTGGGGGAACACAATTCAATCCGTAACATCATTCTAGTAACACACATAGATTGAGGATCTTTTGGTGAAAATCTAAACTCCAAGGAAAAGAATAATCTTATCGGCTCAGCTTGGGTCACGTTTCTAAACTTCACCCATCCAACTGTTGCCAGAAGGTTTGTAAGACCGTCATGGGTGTGGGCAGGTCCAGCAGAAGGGAGCACCATGAACCCAGGCAAACATATTCCATATGCAGTTTATCCCAATGTATCAATGCTTCGTGCCTTTCTGGCCTTTCTTGCTGTAAAGAGTAATTCTACTTGGTTTATGTCCTCAGTGTGTCAACGAACCTTGCTACATCGGGAACTAAGAATATAATATATTGGGTTGTGTAAAGACATGTCTTTTTCCGAGCATGTCCACTAGGAGAGAATATGACTGTTCCGCTTTGAAGGGTTGCCATGTTTTACTCTGAATCATCAGCATGTTGTCCATTGGCGCCCTTGGCTTTTTTGGCCTCCTTCTCCATGAGGAAGCTTCTCAGCACATGAGGGGATCTTCATTATGTACAGCTAAATACTACTAATGGAAAGGCAACTTACATCAGCCTCAGGGACTGTGGAGGAACTGCAGACAGTCTTTCTATCTCCCCTTCCTGGTCCATGTATAGTAGTCAGAGTGTTCTTTCAATTGTCAAATTCCAAAGACACTCAACCATGAATAAACATGTAAATCCTTCAGGAGAAGTCCTCTTAGGTTAATAAGATTTGGTTTTTATCTTGTGTTATGGACTGAATGTTTGTGTACCTGCCCCCAAATTCGTGGTGAACCCCAATGTAATGGCATTTGGAGGTGGAACTTTGGAGGTAATTAGGTAAAGATGAAGTCATGAGGATGAGGCTCCCATGGTGGCACTGTTGTCCTTATAAGAATAGGCAGAGACCAGAGCCTTCTCTCTGCCATGTGGGGACACATCAAGAAGATAGCAGTCTACAAGCCAGAAGGACAGCTCTCACTAGGAACCAACCGTGCTGGCACCCTGTTCTTGGACTACCAGCCTCCAGAACTGTGAGAAATAAATACCTATTGTCTAAGCCACCCAGTCTTTGGTATTTTGTTATAGCAGCCTGAGCAAACTAAGACATCTTGGCCTAAAAAGTTGGGTGAAGGGTCATCCAAGGAATGAAGATAAACAAGCAAGCCTTTTCCTTAATATGGGTATTTGCCTGGTCCATTGGGGATAGAAATCTACTCATATACACTTGGGAAAGGCTTCTCAGACACAGCTTGTGTTCCAAGGTTATTTACATCCTCAAAATGTATTCAGATTTTCAACTCAGTGACGACTGCGGCAATACTAATGTAAACAGGGAACAGGTGCAGGAGGCGGTGAGCAATACCAGAGGCAAGTAACTGTGCACATCGAGGGACAAATGGAAGGGGAACAAAAGGAAACCCACAGCACAAACCGGATCCCATTATGTGTCAGTTTTTGTTTCCTCTAACCTTAACGATACAGGTGTCCCCAGGAAGTCTGGCCCTTTGCTGTGGAGCTAACCGCACACTAGCCCAGAAGAGCAGACACGGGCCCCAGAACAGCCTGTGCCGATGAGCCAACAAACCAGTGACAACACATGTGAGCTACCAACGGCTGTTGCTTCACACACCCCGGCCAAGTCTTCCAGGAGAATCTCTCTTGTGGCTCACCCTCACCGGAAACATACGGGAAAGGGAATTCTGACATGTCGCAAATGACCTCACCATGGCTGTGTAACAAACCACCCTGCAACTTACTAGTGGAAAACAACCATTTGTTATGTTCATGTATTCAGTGGATCGGGGTGCAGATGAGGCACAGTAGCTACAACTCATGCCTGCTTCACGATGCCTGAGGTCTCAAAGGCTGGGGGCTGGAGCAATCTGAAGCCCCGTCCGCTCATGTGTCTGGTGGGTGATGTCGGCTGGAGGCGGAGGTCCCAGCTCCTCTCTTCTCTTGGCTCGGCCTTCCTCACAGAACGGCGACTGGCTTCCAAGGGCAAGCATCTGGAAGAGGGCCACGTGGAAGCCACAACCTTTTTAGGACTTAGCCTCAGAAGCCACAGAGCATCACTTCTGCCACTTTATCCTGGTTGGAGCAGTCCTGAGCCAACCCTCCCCCAGATTCACCAGGAAGAAACTCAGAGGCCACGTCTCAGTGGGAAAGCAGAGAGTGCATTGTAATAAATAACAGGCTGCGGGGTGACCTATGTGAATACACACAGCTGTTGAAAAACACAACCCGTCACAAGGACGTTGGCAAAGTATGACTGTGGTCATCCCACATTATAAGGAAAACCATCCCACTGACATTTTGATGAATTTGGACATCGATATTATTCTGACAATGTGGGATAAAAACCTGAATCAGCTCTTACTGAGGGCTCACCATGCTCCAGAACATTCTAGCACAGAAACAATCCAAGACTTCCAGAGGCCAAGAGGGGTCAAAAACTAAAGATTATGCTTTGCAGGTTCATTAAGACACTTTAATTGTCCGTGTCAAATACCCAACTCAAAATGGCTCTAAGTACAAAGGAGATGTCGTTGGCTCATTCCTGTAAGTAGAATGTCAAAAGATTATTTCTGGGAAGTTGCGGCAAGATGGCGGCTTAGGAGGACGCTGGGCTCACCGCACGTCCTGCTGATCACTTAGATTCCATCTACACCTGCCTAAATAACCCAGAAAACCGCCAGAGGATTAGCAGAACAGAGTCGCCGGAGCCAAACGCAGACGAGAGGCCCACGAAAGAGGGTAGGAAGGGCGGCGAGGCGGTGCACGCTCCACGGACTGGCGGGAGGGAGCCGGGGCGGAGGGGCGGCTCGCCGGCCAAGCAGAGCCCCCGAGTCTGGCTTGCAAAAGCGGAGGGGCCGGGCGGACTGTGTTCCAACAGCAAGCGCGACTTAGCGTCTGGGAGGTCAGAAATTAACAGCTCTGCTCGGAAAGCGGGAAGGCTGGAGGACAAAGGGAGGGAGAGCTGCTGAGCCCCCTGACAACAGAGCTCAGTTTGGTGGGGAACAAAGGCGCTCGCCAGCGCCATTTCCCCCGCCCATCCCCCAGCCGAAATCCCAAAGGGAACCGGTTCCTGCCAGGGAACTTGCTCGCTCCGCGCAAACACCCAACTCTGCACTTCTGCGGAGCCAAACCTCCGGCAGCGGATCTGACTCCCTCCCGCTGCCACAGGGCCCCTCCTGAAGTGGATCACCTAAGGAGAAGCGATCTAAGCCTGCCCCTCCTGCCCCCGAGCACCTTGCCTACCCACCCCAGCTAATACGCAGATCCCCAGCATCACAAGCCTGGCAGGGTGCAAGTAGCCCAGACGAGCCACACCACCCCACAGTGAATCCCGCCCCTAGGAGAGGGGAAGAGAAGGCACACACCAGTCTGACTGTGGCCCCAGCGGTGGGCTGGGGGCAGACATCAGGTCTGACTGCGGCCCCGCCCACCAACTCCAGGTATACACCACAGCACAGGGGAAGTGCCCTGCAGGTCCTCACCACGCCAGGGACTATCCAAAATGACCAAGCGGAAGAACTCCCCTCAGAAGAATCTCCAGGAAATAACAACAGCTAATGAGCTGATCAAAAAGGATTTAAATAATATAACAGAAAGTGAATTTAGAATAATAGTCATAAAATTAATCGCTGGGCTTGAAAACAGTATACAGGACAGCAGAGAATCTCTTGCTACAGAGATCAAGGGACTAAGGAACAGTCACGAGGAGCTGAAAAACGCTTTAAACGAAATGCATAACAAAATGGAAACCACCACAGCTCGGCTTGAAGAGGCAGAGGAGAGAATAGGTGAACTAGAAGATAAAGTTATGGAAAAAGAGGAAGCTGAGAAAAAGAGAGATAAAAAAATCCAGGAGTATGAGGGGAAAATTAGAGAATTAAGTGATACACTAAAAAGAAATAATATACGCATAATTGGTATCCCAGAGGAGGAAGAGAGAGGGAAAGGTGCTGAAGGGGTACTTGAAGAAATAATAGCTGAGAACTTCCCTGAACTGGGGAAGGAAAAAGGCATTGAAATCCAAGAGGCACAGAGAACTCCCTTCAGACGTAACTTGAATCGATCTTCTGCACGACATATCATAGTGAAACTGGCAAAATACAAGGATAAAGAGAAAATTCTGAAAGCAGCAAGGGGTAAACGTGCCCTCACATATAAAGGGAGACCTATAAGACTCGTGACTGATCTCTCTTTTGAAACTTGGCAGGCCAGAAAGAATTGGCAAGAGATTTTCAGGGTGCTAGACAGAAAAAATATGCAGCCAAGAATCCTTTATCCAGCAAGTCTGTCATTTAGAATAGAAGGAGAGATAAAGGTCTTCCCAAACAAACAAAAACTGAAGGAATTTGTCACCACTAAACCAGCCCTACAAGAGATCCTAAGGGGGACCCTGTGAGACAAAGTCCCAGAGACATCACTATAAGCATAAAACATACAGACATCACAATGACTCTAAACCCGTATCTTTCTATAATAACACTGAATGTAAATGGATTAAATGCGCCAACCAAAAGACATAGGGTATCAGAATGGATAAAAAAACAAGACCCATCTATTTGCTGTCTACAAGAGACTCATTTTAGACCTGAGGACACCTTTAGATTGAGAGTGAGGGGATGGAGAACTATTTATCATGCGACTGGAAGCCAAAAGAAAGCTGGAGTAGCCATACTTATATCAGACAAACTAGACTTTAAATTAAAGGCTGTAACAAGAGATGAAGAAGGACATTATATAATAGTTACAGGGTCTATCCATCAGGAAGAGCTAACAATTATCAATGTCTATGCACCGAATACCGGAGCCCCCAAATATATAAAACAATTACTCATAAACATAAGCAACCTTATTGATAAGAATGTGGTAATTGCAGGGGACTTTAATACACCACTTACAGAAATGGATAGATCATCTAGACACACGGTCAATAAAGAAACAAGGGCCCTGAATGAGACATTGGATCAGATGGACTTGACAGATATATTTAGAACTCTGCATCCCAAAGCAACAGAATATACTTTCTTCTCGAGTGCACATGGAACATTCTCCAAGATAGATCATATACTGGGTCACAAAACAGCCCTTCATAAGTTTACAAGAATTGAAATTATACCATGCTTACTTTCAGACCACAATGCCATGAAGCTTGAAATCAACCACAGGAAAAAGTCTGGAAAACCTCCAAAAGCATGGAGGTTAAAGAACACCCTACTAACGAATGAGTGGGTCAACCAGGCAATTAGAGAAGAAATTAAAAAATATATGGAAACAAACGAAAATGAAAATACAACAATCCAAACGCTTTGGGACGCAGCAAAGGCAGTCCTGAGAGGAAAATACATTGCAATCCAGGCCTATCTCAAGAAACAAGAAAAATCCCAAATACAAAATCTAACAGCACACCTAAAGGAACTAGAAGCAGAACAGCAAAGGCAGCCTAAGCCCAGCAGAAGAAGAGAAATAATAAAGATCAGAGCAGAAATAAACAATATAGAAACTAAAAAAACTGTAGAGCAGATCAACGAAACCAAGAGTTGGTTTTTTGAAAAAATAAACAAAATTGACAAACCTCTAGCCAGGCTTCTCAAAAAGAAAAGGGAGATGACCCAAATAGATAAAATCATGAATGAAAATGGAATTATTACAACCAATCCCTCAGAGATACAAACAATTATCAGGGAATACTATGAAAACTTATATGCCAACAAATTGGACAACCTGGAAGAAATGGACGAATTCCTGAACACCCACACGCTTCCAAAACTCAATCAGGAGGAAATAGAAAGCTTGAACAGACCCATAACCAGCGAAGAAATTGAATCGGTTATCAAAAATCTCCCAACAAATAAGAGTCCAGGACCAGATGGCTTCCCAGGGGAGTTCTACCAGACGTTTAAAGCAGAGATAATACCTATCCTTCTCAAGCTATTCCAAGAAATAGAAAGGGAAGGAAAACTTCCAGACTCATTCTATGAAGCCAGTATTACTTTGATTCCTAAACCAGACAGAGACCCAGTAAAAAAAGAGAACTACAGGCCAATATCCCTGATGAATATGGATGCAAAAATTCTCAATAAGATACTAGCAAATCGAATTCAACGGCATATAAAAAGAATTATTCACCATGATCAAGTGGGATTCATTCCTGGGATGCAGGGCTGGTTCAACATTCGCAAATCAATCAACGTGATACATCACATTAACAAAAAAAGAGAGAAGAACCATATGATCCTGTCAATCGATGCAGAAAAGGCCTTCGACAAAATCCAGCACCCTTTCTTAATAAAAACCCTTGAGAAAGTCGGGATAGAAGGAACATACTTAAAGATCATAAAAGCCATTTATGAAAAGCCCACAGCTAACATCATCCTCAACGGGGAAAAACTGAAAGCTTTTTCCCTGAGATCAGGAACACGACAAGGATGCCCACTCTCACCGCTGCTGTTTAACATAGTGCTGGAAGTTCTAGCATCAGCAATCAGACAACAAAAGGAAATCAAAGGCATCAAAATTGGCAAAGATGAAGTCAAGCTTTCGCTTTTTGCAGATGACATGATATTATACATGGAAAATCCGATAGACTCCACCAAAAGTCTGCTAGAACTGATACAGGAATTCAGCAAAGTTGCAGGATACAAAATCAATGTACAGAAATCAGTTGCATTCTTATACACTAACAATGAAGCAACAGAAAGACAAATAAAGAAACTGATCCCATTCACAATTGCACCAAGAAGCATAAAATACCTAGGAATAAATCTAACCAAAGATGTAAAGGATCTGTATGCTGAAAACTATAGAAAGCTTCTGAAGGAAATTGAAGAAGATTTAAAGAAATGGAAAGACATTCCCTGCTCATGGATTGGAAAAATAAATATTGTCAAAATGTCAATACTACCCAAAGCTATCTACACATTCAATGCAATCCCAATCAAAATTGCACCAGCATTCTTCTCGAAACTAGAACAAGCAATCCTAAAATTCATATGGAACCACAAAAGGCCCCGAATAGCCAAAGGAATTTTGAAGAAGAAGACCAAAGCAGGAGGCATCACAATCCCAGACTTTAGCCTCTACTACAAAGCTGTCATCATCAAGACAGCATGGTATTGGCACCAAAACAGACACATAGACCAATGGAATAGAATAGAAACCCCAGAACTAGACCCACAAACGTATGGCCAACTCATCTTTGACAAAGCAGGAAAGAACATCCAATGGAAAAAAGACAGTCTCTTTAACAAATGGTGCTGGGAGAACTGGACAGCAACATGCAGAAGGTTGAAACTAGACCACTTTCTCACACCATTCACAAAAATAAACTCAAAATGGATAAAGGACCTAAATGTGAGACAGGAAACCATCAAAACCTTAGAGGAGAAAGCAGGAAAAGACCTCTCTGACCTCAGCCGTAGCAATCTCTTACTCGACACATCCCCAAAGGCAAGGGAATTAAAAGCAAAAGTGAATTACTGGGACCTTATGAAGATAAAAAGCTTCTGCACAGCAAAGGAAACAACCAACAAAACTAAAAGGCAACCAACGGAATGGGAAAAGATATTCGCAAATGACATATCGGACAAAGGGCTAGTATCCAAAATCTATAAAGAGCTCACCAAACTCCACACCCGAAAAACAAATAACCCAGTGAAGAAATGGGCAGAAAACATGAATAGACACTTCTCTAAAGAAGACATCCGGATGGCCAACAGGCACATGAAAAGATGTTCAGCGTCGCTCCTTATCAGGGAAATACAAATCAAAACCACACTCAGGTATCACCTCACGCCAGTCAGAGTGGCCAAAATGAACAAATCAGGAGACTATAGATGCTGGAGAGGATGTGGAGAAACGGGAACCCTCTTGCACTGTTGGTGGGAATGCAAATTGGTGCAGCCGCTCTGGAAAGCAGTGTGGAGGTTCCTCAGAAAATTAAAAATAGACCTACCCTATGACCCAGCAATAGCACTGCTAGGAATTTATCCAAGGGATACAGGAGCACTGATGCATAGGGCCACTTGTACCCCAATGTTCATAGCAGCACTCTCAACAATAGCCAAATTATGGAAAGAGCCTAAATGTCCGTCAACTGATGAATGGATAAAGAAATTGTGATTTATATACACAATGGAGTACTACATGGCAATGAGAAAGAACGAAATATGGCCCTTTGTAGCAATGTGGATGGAACTGGAGAGTGTGATGCTAAGTGAAATAAGCCATACAGAGAAAGACAGATACCATCTGGTTTCACTCTTATGTGGATCCTGAGAAACTTAACAGAAACCCATGGGGGAGGGGAAGGAAAAAAAAAAAAAAAAAAGAGGTTAGAATGGGAGAGAGCCAAAGCATAAGAGACTGTTAAAAACTGAGAACAAACTGAGGGTTGATGGGGGGTGGGAGGGAGGAGAGGGTGGGTGATGGGTATTGAGGAGGGCACCTTTTGGGATGAGCACTGGGTGTTGTATGGAAACCAATTTGTCAATAAATTTCAGAAAAAAAAAAAAAAAAAAAAAAAGATTATTTCTGATCAGGGAGAGTTTGATCCAGGGGGTAAGAATTTTCTGACTGAGCCTGTATCTCCTGTCCCAGCCTCGCCCCATAATTTTCAGTGTGGCTTCCATCCATCCCCAAACAGAAGTCTGCACTCACCTTAGGGCTTAGAATGCCTGATGAAAAGGGCACGTCTTCTGATCAGGCTGGTGAGTTCCCTGGGAACACACACATTGGTCTAGCGTGGGTTGCATTCTCATCACTGAAATGAAGAACTCTTATCAGAGCTTCCCGGACTAGCTGGAGCTCACAGCCTCACCCACACGACGTGGGCAGAACAGGGATTATCCTGTGGCTCAGGAACATTCCCCAGATGAGGAGAGGTGGGGCAGACCAAAAATATTCCAAAATAGAAAGATGTAATCATTGCTAATATTGCACTGATCGGTAGCTAGGCACTTGGGTTCTCTAATTAAATTTTCATGCGGACAGCTACATGATTCCCTTTAAAATAAAACCACCGATCAATTTAACTCTGAAGGAACTCAAGGGAAAGCCTCCTTAAGTAAATATACGGAACACTATTTAGTTCCCCAAAGGAAATTTTACACTACATTAGTAGTAACCTAGTCACTGAGGAAAAATCACACCCCATACCCTCATGCATTTCAGCTCAAGAAATTAGCCTGGGTGTCAGTTTCCCAGGGCTGCAGTCACAGGGCCCCACAAGCTGGGCAGCTTAAACACAGGCATTTACTGTCTCCTAGTTCTGGGGGCTAAAAGTCTGAGACCAAGGCATTGGTAAGGCTGGTTCCTTCTAAGGGCTGGGGGGGGGGGTGGGGGGGGAGAGCATCCATTCAGTGCACCTCTCTGAGCTTCTGGTGGTTTGCTGGCAATCTTTTATACCCGTTGGGTTGTAGAGACATCTCCCTAATCTCTGCCTTAATCTCCACATGGCATTCATTCTATATGTCTCTCTGTGTCCAAATTTCGTCTTCTTGTAAGGACACCGGTTATATTTAATTAGGGTCTGCCCTGATGACCTTATTTTAACTTGATTACCTCTGTAAAAATCTCATTTCTAAAGAAAAAAAATCACATTCTGAGGTCCTGGGGTTTAGTACCTCAATATATCATTTTGCGGGGGGACTCAGTTCAACTGAGAGCAGCCTGATTTCATATCAGGTATTTAAAATCTAGTTGGTACTCTCCAAAATTCACGTCCTATGGTAGCATCACATCTATTCCCTCTTGGAACACTTCCACTATTGTTCAGCCCCTCCATGAAAGCAAAACTAAGACTTCCTCCAATATTACCACCAGATGATTACCACGGTTGCATATTTCCTGGTTATCTGGATATTCTTGTATAAGATGTTCCATCACATTGTCCTCTATCCACGAGAACTAGGAATGACCAAACACAGTTCCAAACCTGAAACGAAAGAAATAAACGTTACCTCTGTCAGAGACCAGCTAATATTAATCATTACTGTGAAAAGTAATTTTAAAAATCCGGTCATCAACAGCAAAAGTGTCAGGCATTTAATCAAGTATCACCAAATACTTGGAGGAAAAGCTAGAATGTTAGACAACTTTACCTGCACAAAAAGCCTCAAAGCACTAATTGGCTTGGAGAAAGTAAATATGAAGCAAAGTTTACACGTTATTTTTTCAAGATTTTTAAAGTTACATTTTCTGTTGTCAGCAAAAGTAGAGATTTCTTTAATAAATGGAAAAAGAAAGCCATAATGTGTCACTAGCTCACTGATATAATTGGATCTTCACTGGCGCACAGTCTTGAAAATGGACGTCGAAGTCCCATCTATTAACGGTTACATTTTGGACCTGTGTATGGTTTCCTCTTTATTAAACTGTTAAATCTCTTGGTTAGGGATTGCATCTGTGAATTATTGATTAGCCCTAAATTAAACTGGACTTTTGGGGAAAAAACCCAGAGTTTGAATCCTTAAGAGGCTGACACTATAATTTTCTGTCTTGATTTTCCCAGCCATACCATAAGCATGTTCCTATTTACCTCAGTAAGGGAGTGAGTTCCAATTTTTAAACTATTAAAAACTACCCTCTCTCCCCATCAAAGTAGCAAGTGCTTTCCAAGTAAAAAGAAAGACTAACTACAATATTTACACATCACCAAAAAATATAGAATACTAGTTTGTTAGAATTCAAATTCAAATTTCTTTTCTCTGTTGCCCTTTTTTAAAGTTTTTTTAATTTATTTTTCACACACACACACACACACACACACACAAGTGTGCAAGTGGGGGAGGGGAAGAGAGGGAAAGAGAGAGAATCCCGATGTGGGGCTCAAACTCACAAATCGTGAGATCATAACCTGAGCCAAAATCACGAATTGGTTGCTTAACTGACTGAGCCACCTAGGCATCCCCTCTGGTGCCTTTTTATTAGACAAACAGGGATGGAGAAAACAAACAAACAGACCATATTCCATGTTTTTGTTAATTTCCTTAGGTGTGATAACAGCATTGTGGTTATGTAAGATACTGCCCTTATTTTAAGAAGGTGTGTGATGTAGCCCTTAGGAAGGAAATGCCAAGGTATTAGCAACTTACTTTCAAATTATTCAGCAAAACCTTATACATATATACAGTAAAACCTTGGTTTGCGAGCATAATTCATTCTGGAAACATGCTTGTAATCCAAAGCACTTGTATATCAAAGCGAAGGTCCCCATAAGATATGATGGAAACTCAGATGATTCGTTCCCAAACCCCAAAATATTCACATAAAAATGATGACTTCACTCATATGACAACTTTAAGAGACAAAACAGATGAACATAAGGGAAGGGAAACAAAAATAATATAAAAACAGGGAGGGGGACAAAACATAAGAGACTCATAAATATGGAGAACAAACAGAGACTTACTGGAGGGGGTGTGGGAGGGGGGATGAGCTAAATGGGTCAGGGACACTAAGGAATCTACTGAAATCATTGTTGCACTATATGCTAGCTAATTTGGATGTAAATTAAAAAAATAAAATTAATAATAAAAAAATCAGTGCAATACTGTAACATAATACAAAATGATAAAGAAAACACAAAATATAACAAATTAACCAGCACTCGCCTTTGAAAACCTTCGTGGCTGGTGTCAAGGAGACAAGAGAAGGGAGGGTTATTGTGTGGGACAACTTTCACTATCCCTAACAGAATCACTGCTGTCTATTGGAATCTTCTGCGTGGGGGCCATTGGTTACGCTCACACGGATGTTGACTGCGGTACAGTATTAATAAACTCTTGTCATAGACTGTATTTAATGTAACTGGCAATAAGGCAGCAGAGGAAAGGGTCTATATCTGCAGGCAGCCTGACCTAGAAGAAGCAAAGCATTCCTAAGCTTACTCTTGGATCGAAAAGCAAAGGACTGTCCACAGGGGCTTGGAAGTGACAAAAAGGACACCAGTGCCAGTTGTGGGCATCTTCCAACATTCCGAAAAATCACCGATTTCTGCCAAACACCTCAGTTTGAGACCGAGCAGCCGAGTGTGGGAGATGATCACCCACAATCCCGCAGAGAGAGAGAGGAACCAGCGGCTCATTGGTGATCATGTGACGTTCGGCAACATCGCATGATGCTGCAAGACATCACTCGCTTCTCAAGTCATTTATTTATATTTATTTAACATTCATTAGACATGTTTGCCTGTCTTGTGGAACACTCGCAGAACAAGTTACTCGCAACCCAAGGTTTTACTGTATATGTCTAATTGTATGTTATACGTGCAGAATATTAGCGATCGCTGAGCTTAGAACATACATCTTGTACGATTCTGCCTACTCTTCTGTATATTTGAATTTTTTTTAATCGAATGCTGCAAAGGAAAGAGGATGGCAAAGATGGGGAAAGTTTTCTTCCTCTGGTGAATTTGTCACTTAGCCCTTGTCCCACGTCTGCCACATCCAAGTTTCAACTCACTGCTCCCCTACCCACCACCCCAAAAGAACATAGTTAAGGCTCAAGGCCCTTTTAAAAATTATTGACGAGTGGGGGCACCTGGGTGGCGCAGTCGGTTAGGCGTCCGACTTCAGCCAGGTCACGATCTCGCGGTCCGTGAGTTCGAGCCCCGCGTCGGGCTCTGGGCTGATGGCTCAGAGCCTGGAGCCTGTTTCCGATTCTGTGTCTCCCTCTCTCTCTGCCCCTCCCCCGTTCATGCTCTGTCTCTCTCTGTCCCAAAAATAAATAAACGTTGAAAAAAAATTAAAAAAAAAATTATTGACGAGTGAAAAAAATGTACACTTACAAATTATTGTCTTCTTTTGCTTTTTTAAAAAAATTTTTAATGTTTATTTGTTTTTGAGGGAGAGAGAGACAGCATGAGCAGGGGTGAGCAGAGAGAGAGGGAGACACAGAATCCGAAGTAGGCTCTGGGCTCCAGCTGTCAGCACAGAGCCCGACGCGGGGCTGGAACTCAAAAACCGTGAGATCACGACCTGAGCTGGTCGGATGCTCAACCAGCTGAGCCACCCAGGTGCCCCACAAATTATTGTCTTCTTAATGGAGTGTTTTGAGGGTTAAGTGAGCTCTTTTGGGTAAGGTGCTTAGAGAGCACCTGGCACAAATTAAGTAGTCAATACGAGCTTGCTGTCGTGACTGTTATCTAAAAATACAGGGCCTATTGGTGACCTGGTGCTGGTGCTTAAGTACCATGAGTACTGTTCTGCTAGGAAACTATAGGCATTGGTAGGAAAAAAAGATCAGCACTGGCTGTGGTGGATAAAGGAGGTAAGACAGGCTGCGTTGTGGCTGCCCCATGCAAGGAGGTTATAATTCAGAGATGTGGAAGGACGCACAGTTTCACACATGCACACACACACACACACACACACAATCATTAATTCAAGAAAGGAAGGGGAAGGAAGGGAAGGAAGAAAGAAGGGAGAAACAACAAAGAAAAGATAAGAAAAGAGATATTCTATGAAAATATGAGTCTCTGGGGAGCCTGGGTGGCTCAGTTGGTTCAGTGTCCGCCTTTGGCTCCTGTCACGATCATCTCGTGGTTCGTGAGTTCTCGCCCTGCATCAGTGTGTGGAGGCTGCCAGGGATGCTCTCTCTCTCTCCCTCTCTCTCTGCCTCTCCCCCCTCAATAAATAAATAAAATGTGAGTCCTTAATGGGCCCTACCTTGACCACAACCTAAAATGGCATGAAGTACAGTCACGGTGGTAAGTCACCCTTGTGATGGCTAAGCAGGGATACTTTGAGCCAGAAACACCACTCTTTCCAAATGTTTGTTAACTTCTGTCATTCCTAACATCTACCTTTCTTCATGGATGAAACTACAAAATTTCTTTGCAAAACTTCAAGAAGTTAAAAGGGTGTGATATACAAGCCGTGTGACAGCAGTTGGTTAACATCGTATTTCAACAAAACGGGACGACATTGTTACAATTAATATGCCTGGTACCGTCCGATGTAAAAAGTGATTCCCCAAATATTATCTCTGTTGATCAGACATCTTAGGGGACAGTCAGGCTGTGAACCCACTTGTGTGATTCTGCCTTCTGTGCTGTTCTGTGGGGAATTAAGGGAAAGTCAGTGTGTGCCTTTTTGGGACTCCGGTCTCTAAACTTCTAATTTGAACATCTGGAGCATGATTATAATCCAGTCAGGATATGGATTCCATCTGTGAGCTATATTAGCTAAATAACCTTGTGTGAAACTTTTAACATTTCTGAACCTCAATTTTCTCATCTTTATTTACCACCCAGATTATGATGTTGATTGAAAAAGGTACATGAAAGCACTTTATGAATTTTAATGTGCTATATGAATGCTCTTCGTATTATTCTGAATGACCAACCTAAATGACCACGTTCTAAAGAATTTACAGAGCAAAACTTATTCAAGAGCGATTAAGAATTTCACTCTCCAGCTCAGCGTGTAATACAGTCCACCACTCTGCAGTGCTAACTGGAGACCAGGTGCTGTGCCCGGCTTTTTCACGTATGATCTCAGTTTAACCTTCAGAAAAGTTCCAGGAGGTGAGCGTTATGATTATTCCCATTCAACGAATAAAGAACCAGGCATCTTGGAGATAGCGAGCCAGGCTTCGAACTCAAGTGTTTGGGAGTCCAGTCCCCTGCTGTGCCTCCTTTAAAGCTTGTATTTATTCCCTGATTATGCACATGGATTTATCATAATACGATGAATCCTACTAAACCTATATCTCACGGAGCTACCTCTCCAGCCACGTCAGACGTGTGGGCAACAAACAGTCGTCATCATACAGCACTGTGGTTGTGTGGTTATTTGCCACACCGCATTGCCGTGGCAAGAGAGAACCGATCAAGCAGGGCGTTCCCACGTGCAGCCAAAGGCGAGAATCACTGCCCCGCTCGTCCAGAGGATCCTAAACACAGCCTCTCTGCCTCAAACACACCGGCTAATTCGTATCCCGCCACCACCGCGTGTGTAGCCACTTTCCAAGTTCTTGATCTAAAAATCACGCTATCTGGATGTATCTTCCTGGATGACCTCCATCCCCCGCCTCCCGGAGCAAATTTAATGCTTCTCTCCTGTGCTCCCAAGGCACCAGATTCTTTTCACAATTAGCACTTCTCCCAATTCACTGTGTAGCAGATGGAGAAAGCTTTATTCTCAGGAGGTGGTAGCATTGAGAGCCCGGCTTAGTCAGAAAAGAACTCTGCTAAGCCAAGGGGCTGGATTATCAAGAAGGGCAAAAAAAAACCACAAAATAAAACAAACAAACAAACAAAAAACCCCACAAAAGCAGGGTTGGGGGGATGGTATCTGGTGAGAAAATGTTGGAAATGACCACACTCCATGTTTATAATTCTGCAGAAGAAGCATTTAGAAAAGAACATGATGGAGGGAGAGAGGAGGACATATCATAATCACTAATATCTATCTAAAATAGAGCACTTTACAGTTTATATCATGACTTCCGCGCACAGATTTCTCGATGAATATTTAAACACGGCTACCTTGGGGCGCCTGGGTGGCGCAGTCGGTTAAGCGTCCGACTTCAGCCAGGTCACGATCTCGCGGTCCGTGGGTTCGAGCCCCGCGTCAGGCTCTGGGCTGATGGCTCAGAGCCTGGAGCCTGTTTCTGATTCTGTGTCTCCCTCTCTCTCTGCCCCTTCCCCATTCATGCTCTGTCTCTCTCTGTCCCAAAAATAAATAAACGTTGAAAAAAAAATTAAATAAATAAATAAATAAATAAACACGGTTACCTTATTACCTCTGTCCTTCTTGATTAATTGGGGGGAAAGTTCTACATGTTGATAAGTATTCTGTGCTTACATGCTAGCTAGATTTATTACTCTAGGCCAGTGCCACATCTAAATCAGATAATTTAAAATGACAGGACGTAGAATTACTTCTAAAAGAAATTGTCAACAATACTAAAGTACCACCGACTCAGACCCACTAACAAAGCTTATTATTGTAAAGGACATTTCCTGAGATACCTTGCTTTTATTTCTAGATAAGACCTGCTTGCAATTACCTTAGGAGTTATATATTTAAATGTCATTTCTAAAGTAGTTGATGACTAGCTCTTGAGTTTGAAATATATATCTCATACTGAAATATTAATTGACATTACCTGTAAAGAAAATGCTTGATAAATAAAAGAGATGTGGGTTGAGTTCCAGTCTGAATGATTATAAATTTTAAATCGATGAAGTCTAAATAAAGGAAGTATGTTTGCCATCAGAGCTCTTAACTTGCCAGAAATTATGATTTGAATTATTAACATAAAATACATAAATGGAAAATTATACTCTTGATATATTTTTATTTATGCCCGTAGAAGAATGTCGAGGATCCAAACTTTGGATCACATTTACCAAAAAAGCTGTGCACCTATGTTCTTCATAAAACCTATTCGAGAATGTTCAGATGAGAACGATTAATGATAGCCCACACGGGAAAGCACCCAAATGCCCATCATGTGTGGAATGATGAATAAAGCTGTTCGAGAATATTTGTCTAGTCTATTAGTTGGTGACTCCATTACCAAGTATTATTTTGTGTATAATAATAGTAACACTGTAATAAAATACTGAAGTTCACACCAGGGAGTACTATGCAGCACTGAAAACAAATGATCTACAGCTACATCCTACACCATGGGTGAGCTTCCCAAACATATTATCGATCAAGAGAAGCCAGACACAAGAGATGTCCGTACACAAAGAATGAAAGCAGGCAAAGCTAACGTGTGCCCTTAGCGTTCGGGCCAGCGATTACCCTTCAAGGGCACGGTTTCTGAGAGAGAACACAGGACGGTTTCCGACAGGCTAAAAACTTTGTTTCTTGCCCCAAACTCCATAGATAGGCCCGTGCTCTACTGTTGACAGTTTATCGTGTGCAATCTTTCTGTATACGGGGTATATTTTAGGAAAAATTTTTCTTTCTTTAGTTGGGGAGAGAAAGTAAGACCCAGAGAAGAGGAGTGCAGAGTGTGTCCCAGAAGACGGTGGTTCACAGTCCACTGTCAGTAAAGTTGCATTCGAATTCTGTCTGGTAAAAAGCAAATTCAAAATCAAACACGGTAAACAAAGCTAGGAGAGCTGGAGGATCCAACACACGTTAAAGCACTGGAGAATGAGAGTCTCCGGGGTGACTCAGGCGGTTAGCATCCGACTCCTGATCTCAGGTCAGGATCTCACAGTTCATGAGTTCTAGCCCCTCGTCAGGCTCTGTGCTGACAGCATGGAGCCTGCTTGGGATTCTCTCTCTCTCTCTTTCTCTCTCTCCCTCTCTCCCTGACCCTTCCCTGCTCATGCATTCTCTCTCTCTCTCTCTCTCTCTCTCTCTCTCTGTGTCTCTCTCTCTCAAAAATAAATAAACAAATATATTTTTTTAATTCTTTAAGAAAACACTGAAAAATGATAATGAAGACCACTCACATGGCTTTGCAGAGCAAAATGCCCAGATAGGCCTGAAAAAACCAAGTGTATGGGGAAACCACTTAGAATGTGGTAATGCACTTGAGGTTCCCGGGAGGAATTCTGCATTTGCAAATTGCATGACCCTGGCCAAATCATAATTTCTCCATTCCTTAATCTGTCAAATGAGGCTAAGAATACCTACCACACAGGCCTATTCTAAAGATCAAATGAGGGGAACCTGAGTGGCTCAGTTGGTTAAGTGTCCGACTTCACCTCAGGTCATGATCTCACGGTCCGTGAGTTCGAGCCCCATGTCGGGCTCTGTCCTGACAGCTCAGAGCTTGGAGCCTGCTTCAGATTCTGTGTCTCCCTCTCTCTCTGACCCTCCCCCGTTCATGCTCTGTCTCTCTCTGTCTCAAAAATAAACATTAAAAAAAATTTTTTTAAAGATCAAATGAGAGAAAGTGTGGGAAGATGTTTGGTCCTACACAAATGGAAGATCTCCTTTTGAGTGCTCCCCCCCCCCAGCATCTTGTACAAACCAGCCACAAAAGTAATGCCACTTGTGGCCACGGTGAGGCTACAGTCTGAATATACGGGTGTGTCTTTACACTTCAGGTCACAATCATCCACCCAGCACAACCGAGGTCAGAAACTGGAACTCTGGTTCATTATTCATTTATTAAACTTTTGTCTAAAGGGCAAGACCCAAGAATTCAAAACAACACCATTTTAATTCAGAATTATCCTTCATAATCCTTCTAAAAAAAAGAGATTGCCTCATTATTTGGCATCATAAGACCAATTTTATCACTTTGTGATCAGCTATCGCTGGCACTTTTCATTTTTATGAGGCCTTTCTTCCAATGCATGTGGCACCTAAGCCTAATTTGGTCTAATTTTGGATCCGCAAATATAAACGTCACATAGCATTTCACTTATGTCTGAAATAAAGTCATCGCTCTAATTTTAAATTCCTTCCTCTTACACATTATTGTTTGTTGAATTATTGATCTTACATGGAAAATTAAAATATTAGCTTTCAAGTCCTTTACATTAAAATGCCATTTGTTAATTTGCATTAAATAGCTGGCATTATGGGCCCACTGAGAATTAACTTTGCTTCTAGCTGTTACTAATTATTAACATTTTTTATCCTTGGCCTTCAAGTATTTGTTTGGATACCCTACTTTCGTAGCTGTTCCAAGTCATAAGTCATCAGGGAGGAAGCAATTAAGCCACCAGATTGCCCTAATGGCATTCATCCTGGGAGATCATTCATATTATGAACTAGAGTTTGTGCTTTAACAACTGGCAAAGATCAATCTGTTTAAATATTGAGAACTAAAATACAGAGACTTCCCGATTTTATGTATAAAAATCCAGATTCTTCTGCTTGACCTTGGACTTCTGGCCATAAGGGGCACTGGACAGGTGAGGGTGCCTGTTTCTTCCTCAAACACAGGGAAATTTGGGGTAGATATTACAAAATATTTTGAAGTGCATTGTCAAGTTCAAACATAAAAGAAATTTTCCCAGGCTGCCAGAAACTAAGCCAGAGCTTGCAGAGACATGATGCTACGTGATGTGGATCATGAACATGAGCCTTAACACCTGAGGGACAAGGTTTTAATGACCGTGTTGGGAGAGCCAGAGAGGTCTTGGGGCCTTGAGGACTAGAGACAACTGGGACTCCCAGCACCTTTGGAGACCTTCTGCCTCCCTCAAAAAGCTATTCTGTTATCAGAAGTGGGGTAGGATTAGTTATGCATGGCTGTGTAACAAATTTCCCCAAAAACCTCTTAGCTTAAAACAACAAAAATTTATTATCTCATAGTTTCTGTAGGTTAGGCATCTTGGTGTGGCTTAGCTGGGCCCTCTGACTCAGGCTTCCCTGCAAGGATGCCATCAGGGTGTCAGTTGGGGGTAGATCACCCCCAACTTACCCATGTACCTGTTGGCAAGATTCAGTTCCTCATGTACTGTGGGCTTGAGGGCCTCAGCTTATTGTTGCGTATTGGCCAGAGGCCTCTCTTCACTCCTCATCACTGGGTCTCCCTATGGGACAGCTTGAAACATGGTAGCCCACTTCCAACAGAGCAAGCAAGGAAGAGAGTGAGAGAGGAGAAGCAAGATGGAAGCCAAACTCTTTCTGAACTAATCTCAGTAGTGGCATCTCATCATTTTTGCTGCATTCTGTTTGTTTGTTAGGTACAGCTCATGTTCAAGGGGTGGGGATTATACAAGGGCATGAAAACCAAGAGACAAAGATGATTGGGAGCCATCTTAGAAACTGCTTCACATACTTATTGGTCTGGACCCATACGTTCTTGCCCAGAAGTGGGGTTATTAGAACCTAGAACTTTGGCGGGGGGGGGGGGGGTTCCTGAAGACCTGAGACCCAGAGCTTGAAGGAAGAAGTACTGCCCAGCTGATATTGGTATCTTGGGGTGAGACTGGCACCGGTGGTATAAAAAAAAGCCAGAAACTAGAACCATTGCCATCACTGGGATGATGAGCCATAGCCAAAATGATGCTTCAGGAACAGTGAGCAAACAGGAAATCTTTTCTCTCTCCTTCTGCCTTCCATTCTCTCTGTGAGGCCCTTTTGGCAAAAGCTGAAAGACAGCCAGATGGCATAGGGAAAATGTGGCTTGCAGAATCCCATCCCTGGCATCAGAAACAGAGTATAGAAGCAGGGGGTAAAGCTGAGAGCCTCCAGCTGAATAACCAGCACACATGGCAATAAAGAATATCTTCCTACTGGCCCAAGAAGGTGTCTGAATAAGCAGCTTCTCTCTACATGAGAGTCTGGGTGAAAAATAATATTCAGTGTGGGTCTGAATTTACACTATCCAAATAATACAGGAATCTCAACAAATAACAAAAATCTCAGACAACGAACCCTGTGGTTACCAGCAAGAGCAAATGCTACAACACTCAGCAGGGACTCTTGTGTAACCCCAGGGCCTCCCACAGAAAGAAGTAAGCCTCCAGTGAAGATGAGCTCATTGTCAAAAATTAAAGAACAGAAGAGGACCTGCTTTACCATAATGGTGACTCAGCAATCACAAAAGCAGAAGCAAGGAAGGAAGGAAGAGAGAGAGAGAGAGAGGGAGAAAGAAAGAAAGAAAGAAAGAAAGAAAGAAAGAAAGAAAGAAATGCAAGGGCTTGAGAGATTAGAAACATCTTGAAGAGATCATAAAGCCACATCTGTTAAAAAGTGTCAACAAGAAGATAGATGAAAGATAAAGGAAAATAATTGTAATGAAAAACACAAGAAAACATGGAGAGAGAGAGGCAGATTTTTCTAATGGGTGAAAAGGAAAAACATATGGTCATTAAAATTACAAACTTAGTGGTCAGGCTAAACAGATAAAACCAAAGATAGAATTTACCAATGAAAGCTCTAGATCTGAACAAATTAACCAGAATGCAGCAAGGGAGATAAAGAGGCCTTTCAAAAAGAAGGGGATGGGGAATCTCTAGTAAAACATGGCAGCTTTAACATAAACATTTATCACACCTCCTTCCTGAAAATTCCATTAACATGATAGTGGTCAAAGAAAGCGGGAACCCAAAAGGACAAACAATGGGAGAGAAGATGCAATAATAAACATTAGTAATAATCACTTAGACTGGAGAAAACTCTGCCAAATCTAAGCCAAAACTGGCAAAACATGAATGCAGTTTGGTTCACACTGTGAAGCTTCGGTTATCTCTGGGAGCAAGAGTGTGTGTAGAAGTCAGAATAGAACTGGCTGGAAGACTGAGTGAGAAGAGGTTGGATCTAGTTCATCCTCATTCCTTAGCAGAAAACTCCCTGGAGAAGTTGAACCCAGCTCAACCTCAGGCAAGGACTATGCTTGAAAACGGAGGGAGTAAATGAAATTTTGCCTACTGCACAATGGGTCCCTTCTCGTCCCTGCCCCACATTTGAGTTTGAAAACATTGGCAGCCAAGAGCTATCAATCAGAAGGGAAAATGCAGGACATGCCCTTTGAGAAACTGAGCAGCTCCAGAGAAAGCATCTACTCTTTTTTTTTTTCTTTTCTTTTTCCTTTTTTTATTTTAGAGAGAGAAAAAGAGCATAAGTGGGGGAGATGGGGAGAGGGAGATAAAAAGAGAGAGACAGAGACAGAGAGAGACAGAGAATCCAAAGCAGGCTCAATGCTCAGTGTAGAGCCCAATGCAGGGCTCAATCCCATGCCCTGGGATCATGACCCAAGCTGAAGTCAAGAGTTGGACGCTCAACTAACTGAGCCACTCATGTGCCCCTACATCTACTCTTTGGCTGGGTTTGTATTTAAGACTGAGGATTAAAAAATTAACTGGAAGCTCTGTGTGTCAAAAAGATGAAAGGAGGGGAAGGGAAGGGTAGTGAAGGGAACAGAAAAGGAAACAGAAACAATGAATTGAGGCAAAAAAGTAAAAAAAGAAAAAGGAAAAAACAACTATAACATCCTCAGAGTTATGAGAAGACAGCACATACACTAAACAAGAACAGGACACAAACAAAAGGGAAACAGCTGGGGAACAAAATAATTTCTTGGAAAATAAAAATATGACAGTAGAAAGAAAACCTTCCGTGACAAGTTTGAAAGAGAGTGGAAGGAAGAGGAACACATCAAAGAAGTTATTTAAAAAAAAAGAGCTAATTCCTCTGGTTTGGAAATTGTATTATAGCAATACAGAGGCGAATATCAGAAGAAATGAAAAGAAGAGTTGAAAATGGTTGTTTGAAAGGTGGAATCTACTGTAAAGCAGAGACTCTTCCTTATGTTGTCACAAATCTTGTAGAACCATTTGGCTTTAAATATTATACATGAGGGGTGCCTGGGTGGCTCTGTCCATTAAGCATCTTAACTCTTGGTTTCAGGTCAGGTCATGATCTCATGGGTTCCTGAGACTGAGCCCCGCATCGGGCTCTGCTCTGACATTGTGGAGCCTGCTTGTGATTCTCTTTCTCCCTCTCTCTCTGCCCCTCCCCTGCTCTCGCTCTCTCAACATAAGTAAATAAACTTTTAAGAAATGCACTAAACTGCATGTTAAATATTGCACATGTATTACTTTAATAAAAATGAAATTTAAACTGCATATAGATACATATATGTGTGTGTGCATGCATATGTGTGTCTATACACACGTATATAAAGACATCATTAGGAATCACATAGAATAAAATAAGAAAGTCCAACACATGTCTAGAAAATAGTTTCAGAAGAAGAAATAGAGAAAATGGGAGAGATACAACATTTTATTTTTTTTTTTAATTTTTTTTTCAACGTTTATTTATTTTTGGGACAGAGAGAGACAGAGCATGAACGGGGGAGGGGCAGAGAGAGAGGGAGACACAGAATCAGAAACAGGCTCCAGGCTCTGAGCCATCAGCCCAGAGCCAGATGCGGGGCTCGAACTCACGGACCGCGAGATCGTGACCTGGCTGAAGTCGGACGCTTAACCGACTGCGCCACCCAGGCGCCCCAGAGATACAACATTTTAAAAGACACTGGCTAAGAACTTGGCATTTTTAGAGAAATACATGACGTTCAGATTCAAAAAGCTCTCCAGGTCTCCAGCAAGATAAAGTCAAGTGCATGTATTGTAGTAGATCTCTTTCCCTGTGTTCTGCATTTTACTTAATTGTGATCTTGTCTTCCCTGGGACTCCCACCTTCTCTGGTGGTGGAAATGTCCCTACAGACTGGTTTAGCCTTTGCTTTGCTGGGCGTCTCAAGGTTCCTGTCCTGACATCTGTTTTAAACTAATCTCTTGGCTTCGGATTCCTCACCCACATGAATAGCGTATGTGTGGGTGCTGTAACAGGCCACTTTATGGAAAAGATTTACTTTCTCTCAGGAGGCCTATAATTTTTTTTCTACTCCCCACACAGACTCCCGGGCTGTGTTTCAAATATGATGGAGTGAGTAACTGTGGAAAACATCGTTGAAATTTGTGGAAAAGTCAAGTAAGAGGAGTCTTGAGGACAGACCATTGGTTTAGCAGATTTAGATTATTGTTGAACTTGTCCAACAAAAACCTGCACATATAGAAACTTTAACATAATATGATATGATATATAATATAATATACAGAAGGTTTGAAAGAAAAGGGATGGAAAAGACACACTGAGCTAAAAATAAGCAAGAGGAAGTTGGCTTGGCAGTGCTAATATCAGAAAGTAGTCTTAAGGTGGACTTCTGTCCTGAAGGCATTGATTGCCCAAGAGCCCCAGGAGATGGGAACGCTCCCCATTTGTAATCGATCCAGCAAGGTGTATGCGGTGGCTACAGACAGAGGCTGTCCTGTGGGCTGACCAGCCTGCCCCTCACCGGCCCCTGGGTCTCTTATCCTTCTCGCCTCTGTCCGCAGTGCTGACCTGTTTCCGCACGCACCACACCCCTGAAACCCCACACCAGTGCCCCAGTGTTTTTAAATCAAATAGCCATTCCCCCTTACTCGTCTTGTCGGTACTGGAAGCAGGGTTTGCCCATCACCTTCCTCTGACCTCCATGGGCTTTGGTGCCTCCACTCTCTTCCCACTTGTCTCCCTATCTCTCTTCAGTCTACTTCTTCGGATCCTTTTCCTCCACTGGCTTCTTGAAGGTGTTTTTCAGAAACCCTCCCTGGAGCCTTCTGCGCTCGGGGGAGGAATCCCCGAGTACAAACCCGGGGCTTCAGTGCACACTGAATGATGTTGTCTCCCAAACCAGTATGTCTGTGGGGGGCTCTTCAGTGAAACCCTCCTCTTGAATGTTTTAGCAAGTATAAAACTGACCGCAATGTTTCTGACCCCAGCCAACCTGCCACACCCTCCTCCCGTGTCCTTCGTGTCCACCCAACCCCCAAAGAGCTCTCCTTTCTGTTCTTTGTCATATGAAATGTGCTACTTTCCTCCTTGGGACACATAACTGAGTGGCCTGGAGTTCTCTGAACTGCTCCTTTATCCACCCCCATCAAAGCTGTGATCAGATTCTTATAATCTACCTGGTTATAGCTCTTACAAATAAGATATAATATAAATAAATCAATAATATTAAAAATAGAAAATATGAAAGGGGCACCTGGGTGGCCAGTTGGTTGAGCATCCAACTCTTGGTTTCCGCTCAGGTCATGATCTCACGGTTTGTGAGTTTGAGCCCCACGTTGTGCTTTGCACTGACAGCGTGGAGCCTGCCTGGGATTCTCTCTCTGCCTCTCTCCCCCGCTTGTGCTCTCTCTCTCTCTCAAAATAAATAAGTGAATAAACTTAAAAAGAAGAAGATATGAAAGCCCAACACAATGAGAATTATTAATTTTTTTAAAGAGGAGGGAGAAATGTTTTCATTAATAAATATATTAAAAACTATAATAATTTAAAAGCACGGTATGGTGCCAGAATTAAATAAATGAATGGAAAAGGAGAGATGGACCTCAAACAGATCCCGAAAAAAGACAAAAAGCTATCAATTTTTCAATGAATGGAACTAGAAACAAATCACGTACAGAAATCCTCACAGCAAAATAGGTTTCTGATGTCTTCAAGCTTTAAATACAAAAGGCACATGAAGCTAGAGAATATTGGAGAAAAATTAGCCTGTGTGAAGAATCAGTTTCTTTTTTTTAATTTCTTTTTTTTTTAATTTTATTTATTTTTTTAAAGAGAGAGAGAGTGCACAAGCAAAGGAGGGAGGGCAGAGAGAGAGGGAGACACAGAATCCGAAACGGGTTCCAGGCTCTTAGCTGTCAGCACAGAGCCTGATGTGGGGCTTGAACTCACAAACCATGAGATCATGACCTGAGTCGAAGTTGGATGCTTAACCCACTGAGCCACCCAGGTGCCCCCTTCAGAATGACTTTCTGATAGACGAAAAAGCAACTGAAGAACTTTCGACAATATGGTCAACAGATTTGACATCGTAAGAATGTAAACCCAGCTTGTCAAAACCTCAGTAATATAATTCACACATAAACAGTCAACTGGTTTTTAGTAAGTTAACAGCCAAACTAAATGCACAGGCTGCCCAGTGGAAATCAAGGCTGGAAGAGGGATGGCCTGGATAACCATGAGCTGCATTCCTTGGGGGGTTGTTCCATCGTTTCGGCACTGAAGTGTTGGAGAACTTTCACACCAGCTTCTGGATAAATGTTGACAACTTCTCAGCTTCAAGTAAAATACAATCAAACTAGGGACACCTGAGTGGCTCAGTCAATTGAGTATCTGGCTCTTGGTTTCAGCTCAGGTCACAGCTGGTGATATTGAGCCCCCCATCAGGCTCTGCACTGGCAGTGCAAAGCCTGCTTGGGATTCTCTCTCTCCCTCTCTCTCTCCCTCTCTCTGCTCCTCCCACACTCATGGTCTCTCTGAACGTAAATAAATAAACATTAAAAAATACAATCAAAATAGCCAACTGGCATCTTTACTGAAAGCTGGTGGATGGAGTACACTTGAGCCCCTCTCTGTCTCGGGCCACCCATAGTCAGTGGTTCCGGAACAGCTCTGGACTCCCTCCCCCACGTCATGCCTGCTGCCCTTTTCTGTGTTCATTCCCCTCGCCTTTCTCCCTAGCTCTGCAAAGCTTTCTCCCTACTCTCCCCACTGCTGACGAGGGCCCCAATAATATGTACTCAGTACCATCACCAAGTTCAGGAGCAACATAGTGGTTAAGAGCATGGACTCTGGAACAGAATGTGGAAGTCCAAATCCTGGATCTGCCTCTTACCAACTGCCACTGAAGCCCTGTGCCTCAGCTGGCCCATCTGTGAAACAGGGGAAACACTGATGAAGTTGTTCTGAGGGTTACGTGAGCCAATACTTACAAGGTGATGAAAAGGGGCCTGTCACAAAGTGTGCTGTCACTGTGTGATACATGCTAGCACCTGTTAGCTGTCGTTGTTTCTTACGGTGCACTTGGGACAACATCAACCCTCCAGTCAAGTTTAATCTCTTGGGTATGGCACCCAGGGCTTCACCATCCATCCTCCCTTCAGGCCCTAACTCCCCAAATTCCCACATGAGTACATATGCAGCCTCAGTGAGATTCCCGGCCAAGGACCTTATCCTTAAAAACAGGTTAGGTTCCCCAAAGCATATATTCCCAAATCCATCTGTCTCCAAGAGCAGGGTGGCCCTGAGCCTCTAGCTGCCAGCACTACCTCCTGAAAGCTAGCGGAGCAGATGCATGTTTTTCTGGATGCAACGTCACCCACTCTATAGACATTGAAGGGTAGAAAGCTCACACTTGGGCGCCTGAGGCTCCCCGAGAACATCTAGCTCTTTCTCACTCTCAGCCCTTCCTGGGCACTGTGTGCCCATCCCGCACCCCCGAACTGCCATTTCCCCCCACTCCGATAATTCACACATCGACAATGTTCCTCTGGTTCATTGTTCGTGTCACCTTAGTGTTTATTATTTAAGTTATGCTACTATTATCCGATTCAAGCAAGAAGCACCTTTCCTAGAAACTTCCCTAATTCCTCCATTCATTCACTTATTTGCTCACCAGTTAGTGAGATCCTGTTGTAGATCCTGGGGACAGGCAGGGAAAGAGACAATCTTTGTCCTCAAAGCGTTTCCAAGCTGACTGGGCTGCTCCCTCCCTTCAGGGTACTGGAAGCAGAATTTAGGGGTCTGTTTGCCCCACCAAGCTGTCATAACAACGCCTAAAGTCACTGACACAGCCCTATTTGATTTTACTGACATTCATCTAGTTATCCTAGTTAACATTTATTTAACACCAACACGGGACAGTCCCTATGTTTTATGTGCAGTGTTCTGTTTAACCCCCGTGACAATCCTATGCAACAGGCACTATTATGATGCCCGTTTTATAGACGAAGCAATGAGGGAAAAGAGAGGTTAATTCACCTACTCAGAAAGATGGAGAATATAGATCCAGATTTTGAATGTAAATCTTTTCAGTCCCCAAGTTAACAGCTCATCTAGACCAGGGTGTCCCAACCTTAGCACTACTGGCATTTTGAGCTGGATACTGCTTTGTTGTGGGGGCTTCATGGTGCACTGTGGGACGTTTAACAGCATCCCTGTCCTCGAACCACTGGATGCCAGTGTTTAGCCACCCGATCGTGGCAAAAATGTCTGCAGACATTGCCAGTGTCTGCTGAGGGTAGAGGGGGCAAAAAAGCCCCTTGATTGAGGGCCACTGCTCTGGAGTACTTTTCTATATCCCCAAACTAAGGGCTACAGCCGTCTCCTGGAATCCCTGGGAGAGCTTTCAGACAATAGAAGCAAGGCTGAGGACCATGGCTCTATGGTCTACACCGGACTCCCAGTCTCTCTACACCTTCATCTTGTAGGCTTTAAAATGAAAGTGGATCAGATATAATCTAATGATTCTATCAACTCTGCAATCCTGTGATGCCCTTACAACATGGAATTACCTTTGGGTGTGGAGATCCATGGAATGTGGCTGCCTACTCCACCATGCCCCTGATTTGATGGACTCATCAAAATGGCCCCATAATGGGAACCCCTGGAACAAATGGTCAGTGAAGCAGCTTGTTCATCCTCTCATTTGTAATCCAGAGAATTGGCCAGCTACTTCATAGCACTCTATCAATTTACTCAATATACTGCAACACCCAGAGGAATAGAGAGCAATAAACAGTATTATAGCACTCAATTATACTCCGAGAAGGCAGGGGATAACTAGAGAATTCTAAAACAGAACCGTTCTCCTTTGCTTGAAATGATTGGATGTCTCATTTTTTAAGAATGTGAATTCTTTAAAAAAAAAAAAAAGCTTGTTTTCTAAAATAAATTCGGTGTTAAATTTAACTGTTTTCAACAGACGTTTGAGGTTCTCAAAGTATGAAAATGCAGGGTGCAGTTATGCAGTATTTACTATTTGCACAGTACTTTTTAATGCATGACCTTGTTTTGTTATCTACATTTTATTTTCACAACTCTGACTTGAACAGAGCTATTTGAGCTGTTTTCATTCTTTGATGAAGAGCGTTAGGCCCAGAGAGCGTAAGCTATTTGCCTAAGGTCGCATGATAAAACAGTGCCAAGGTAACAAACCGCCTCGGAGTTCCCACATCCATCACGTGACAAAAAGCGTGTGTTGACCTGAGACGACGTCTTCTCCACGTGATCCGTGGTGCCCAGGTCTGCATTCATTTGATGTCTGAATTTGAGACTGGGCACTCAACAGAGACAGGGTTGGATGGTGGGGAAGTGGTATGTCCCAGCTGAATTTGAAAAATGGAACCTAACAGAACACCTTAGAAAAAACAAAGATGGGGAAGATAGGCAGAACACGATTGTTCAGACAAAATCAGAATTAAAAAAAAAAATCCAGCTACAACAAATACCCCCCCAATTATCAAATTTAGACCAGAATTAAAAACTTGAAAGTTTACAAATAGGGCTACGTTAAATCCCCAGCAGACTATAGATGCAGGGTCCTGGGGAGGATTCACAGGGAGAAGTAGTTGGGGGGGGGGGGTGGAACAGCTGATAATTCATTACCCTTCCCCCTCCCATCCCTGGTAAGGGGCCTGCCCTCTGCACAAAGCTCTGGCAGGGAATGTGGCCCATGGTTTTTATTTTGCCATCATGAATGTTGGAAGTGACATATTGTAGTGAAAAGAGCATAAGACTGCATATCAAGAGAGCTACTCCTTGAAGTACGTTGCCATTGACCAGCCCGATGACCCTTGGTGAGGCGTTAACCTCTGGGGAACACGTGATCCTCACTTGTGAAATGACTCTATTGAACTCGCTGACCTTTAAGGTTACCTTTTGCCTTGAACATCAATAAACGAAGCCAGATGAAGAGAACACAGCTAGATCCTTGAAGTTGAACTGAGATCCCTACAATCTCTACCTTTTCTTTCCTACCCCTTGCTGTCCAGGCTGTGCCTATATTGTCCCCCATTAAAACAGGATAGGATCTGATGCCATCATTTGCACCTTGGCATTACGCCTTGTATACCAACCCATTGTGTCCCATCGTATTTATATAACAAGGCTCTCAGTCTACACTGGTCTGGATGAATGAGTGAAGATTTCAGCTGAAGCCATGAGTGGAGATTTGGTGTGCCACGAGAACACCTTTATAGCGCTTGTGAAGCCATGTCCTTGGATAACCTGGCTGGAGTCATTTCAGAAAGTCTGTGAGGTGGGGTGGAAAGAGGAAATGTGGACGTTTGCCTTCCCTCCCCACCTTCTTGCCCTCCCCTTCTCTTAATCTCCCTTCCTTCTCCAACACGGGCCTAGGAGGGTAGGACATGCGGATAGAGTTCCGGATATGTAAAGAATCTTGTCGCCCTTGAACCCTGAGCCTGTAACGTACATCATCCCTGGGGTCCATCCATCTGGAAGAATCTGTGTGCGTTTCCACACATGCAGGAGCTAGGCTTGCATAGAATATTCTCTTGCAGGGGAGTAAATTTGCCGCAAGGTAAACCTGACCCACTACACCTACCAGAAATTTGGCTTTGCGCTAACTCGGAATAAGCAATAAGAAGTCCATGAGTGTAGTTGTGTTAGTTTTGGTTCATTTGGGGCTTCTCGCTTTGCTGGCACCCTCGTTTTTCCAGTGGGCATGCACTCCCACACTCACAAACACACTCAGGGAATTACCTCCGCACGGCAGGTGTCTCCTTCTCCTGGAAATCTGCTCTGTGCGATGTCCCGGGTTCTGCCTGCCCGGCAGACGCCATTCTTCAGCTGCCCAGATCTCCAGAACTCTGCCGCCAGTCCTTCCTGTCCATCCCCTGGCCTGGGGCGGGGGGGGGGGGGGTCCCGAATTACCACCTAAGCTGGAGTTTCTGCCCCAGCATAGAGTGTGGGCTTTGACCAGCAGGTGCGTGAGAAGGAAATAATGAGGCTCAAGAGAGAGAAGAGAAAGATCCCAAACATTCAGAGGCACAGAGTGTTTCACCTTCTCTGATCCTTCCAAGACCACTCAACTTCTCGTTTGATTTTATGTCTCTCATTTTTCTTCTCAATACAGTGATTAAAAGTAAACTGAGGGGGCGCCTGGGTGGCTCAGTCGGTTAAGCGTCCAACTTCGGCTCAGGTCATGATCCCATAGTTTATGAGTTCGAGCCCCACATTGGGCTCTGTTCTTGACAGCTCAGAGCCTGGAGCCTGCTTCGTATTCTGTGTCTCCCTCTCTATCTGTCCCTCCCCCGCTCACACACACACACACACACACACTCTCTCTCTCTCTCTCTCTGTCTCTCTCTCAAAAATAAATAAACGTTAGAAAAAAATTTAAAAAAAAAAGTAAACCGAGGACAGCTCTAAAACAAAAACATATGAATAAGGTAACAAAAGCACGAGACTGAGACTCTATCTCTAGAATCCGCTGACTCCCTGGGACACTGTCCCTAACCAGAATTCTTTTCAGATACTGTGGCTCAGCCACAACATGATATTTAAAGCCCCTCACATTGTGTATGTTTCAAACATCCACCTGCACAAGTAGGAAAGAAGAGGGATACAAGTTCAGGGCCCAGAGAAAGGTAGACTGATCTGCAGGAAAACCAGAAAGCCAGAAAAAAAGAGAGAGAGAGAGGGAGAGAGAAGCTAAAATTTCAGGAAGAAGTGTTCTTCACCAAAAAGTCAAGTAATTGAGTATAGATTCCCCTGCATCCTTTCAAGAACTGCATGGACATCCATCCGAGATATGTCTTTGGATGCTGCAGCTTATGCTCACAGAAGTCTCATCAATAAACTGCAAACCAGACTTTCTCTAAACATTGGTTTCTTCCTCCTACTAGAACTAGAACGCCCATTGGGGCGCCTGGGGGGCTCAGTCGGTTGGGCGTCCTATTTCGGCTGAGGTCATTATATCGCAGTTCATGAGTTCGAGCCCCACGTCAGGCTCTGTGCTGACAGCTCAGAACCTGGATCCTGCTTCGGATTCTGTGTCTCTCTCTCTCTCTCTCTGCCCCTCCCCTGTCTGCGCTCTGTCTCTGTCTCTCTCAGAAGTAAATACACATTAAAAAAATTTTTAGAATCTCCAGTATTCCCACTCTTACAGCAGAAGAGAAGGGAAAAAGAGAGGAGGATAAAGCGAATCTTCAAGAAACACAGCCACCCGCTGGGATGCTGCAAAATACAGCAGAAAATATTGACTCCGTGTATTAATCCAGTGATGGAGCAGCCACATGCAATTTCCCAAATAAGAAGTAGTTATGGTTACTGCACATGGGAAAACAGGACTGGGGCGGGGGGGGAGTGTCGCTTCAGATAACTGCAATGTAAGGAAAACAGCGGCTTAATAAAGTGACAGCAGCTCCCTCACAGTTTAAAAACAGATGGGCTTCGCTACCCGGGAAGAAAGAATTTTTAGCTGCGCTGCAATTTGGAGAAATCTGTCATCGCCTGTACGGAATTGTTAAAACTCCGAGAAGCTTAAAGAACGATAAGATTTCACTTCGCAAACTTGGGTGCTGAAGATCTCAGGTGGCCAGCAGTAGAAAGCCATCATCATGTTCAAATCATGACACAGAGAACAGACAGTTATAGATCTGCAAACTCGGAACAGGATTTTGGCCAAAGTATTTACAACCTTTTTAATTTTTTTGTGATCGAGTATCTAGGATGCTAACAGGGAGGTTAACATTCCAAGCTTAGACCCATGGATCATACGTGCGTGTGCGTGTGCGTGTATTTCCAGTGTGGAATGTAGAGATTTCCCTCCTGCCACAGACACGGTGAGCAACTCGGTCCAGCATGTCCAGAACTTTCCCAGTGTTAGCCCTGGGAAGTTCCAGATTCCTGGGAAATTTCTCGTTCCCAGGCCAAGCAGGACAGATAGTTACCAAGCCACAAGAGACTTAGGCTCAGCATTTTCAGCATTTCAGCTCAGCATTTTCAATGCTGCTATTAAGTAGAAGTAGAATCTCTTTTTCTTTTCTTTTCCCAATCTATTGAGATGTAATCGACCTAAGTATTGATTTGATACATTTATACACCGCATTATGATTACCATGGCGATGTTAGCTTTTTCTTTTCTTTTTCCAACTCTACTGAGATGTAATTGACCTAAGTATTGATTTGATACATTTATACACAGCAATATGACTACCATGGCGGTATTAGCTAACACCTCTATCATGTCACAGAACTGCCATTTCTTTTTTGTGGTGACACCATCTAAGATCTACTCTCTTAGCCACTTTCAAGTACATTAATACAGTATTGCTGTCTATAATCACAATGCTGTACATTAGATCTTCAGAACTTATTCATCTTCTAGCTGAAAGTTTCTATGTTTTGGCCAACATCTCCCCAACTCCCCCACCCCTGGTAACAACCATTTCTGCTTTCTGTTTCTATAAGCCTGGCTTTTAAAAATTCCACATGTAAGTGGTGTCATACAGGAATTGTCTTTTTTTTTAACTTTTTTTAACTTTTTTTTATTTATTTTTGACAGAGAGACAGAGAGAGCATGAGTGGGGGAGAGTCAGAGAGAGAGGGAGACACAGAATCCGAAGCAGGCTCCAGGCTCTGAGCCATCAGCACAGAGCCTGATGCAGGGCTCTAACCCACAGACCGCGAGATCATGATCTGAGCCGAAGTCAGACACTCAACCGACTGAGCCACCCAGGCGCCCCCAGGAATTGTCTTTCTCTGGTTTATTTCACCTAGCATAAAGCTTCCAGGACCACCCACGTTGCCCTCCAAAAATTAAAAATAGAACACCGTATGATCCAGCAATCCCACCTCTGGATATATTCTCAAAGGAGGTGAGGACAGGATCTCAAAAAGGTATCTACATCTCCTTGTTTACCACCGCATTATTCACAATAGAACTTTTTTTCTTGACAGAAGTCTCTGGCACCTTAAGGAAACCATTAAAACTCATTTATCCCCTGACCCTAACATAAGAACCTTGTTTATTTTCCATTTGGAACTGGAAACGAAATCATTGAAGACAGAATACATAGTTCCTAAACCCGTCCCATAAAGAGACCTTGAATTAACGAGACTTCTAAGGGTTCTT
Organism: Prionailurus bengalensis; assembly: GCF_016509475.1. Classification (NCBI taxonomy): domain Eukaryota; kingdom Metazoa; phylum Chordata; class Mammalia; order Carnivora; family Felidae; genus Prionailurus; species Prionailurus bengalensis. The sequence continues at coordinate 232,306,225 of NC_057343.1, forward strand.
TCATCACAGGCCCTATACACCATTTAAAAGAAGTGACCATAACATTTTTCTTAAGGTGGAAGCAGCCCTGGGGTAGTTCAGGGGACCGGGGTTCTTGTCCTGGTGCTGTTCTGAGGGGCTGTGTGACTTGAAGTAAGTAAGTTCACCTACGTGGTGGACCAGCCAACTGGTTGACCAGCCAATTGATAGGTTGGGCTGAAGTTCTCTTCCCAAGCGTCCAACTCTTTGTATTATCCTTTCCGAGCTGTATGCTATTAACTCTGCTCCTAACACCCCTCATAGTCTTGTGCTATTAACTCTGCTCCTAACACCCCTCATACTGGGCCACGTGAGGCAATAATACAGTGCTTCAATCGGACATTTTTCTTCAGGCTACCGAGAGGTTTCCAAAGGGATGATAAGGTTAGCGAACAACACTTTCATAGAGCATTTACTCCCTGATAGGATTAACATCTCTCTCCAAACTCTGAAACCCTTTAGAATTTCTACCACATCGTAGAAATGACACTACAGCTTCATGTTTAATTACTACTGAAAAGAGAATAATACGGCATCATTTCATCAAACCAATAGAGAAGATGCCTTTATGTGATAGAAGAAACGATGTTACAATTTCAAATAGAAAGATCTCCCATATTTCTATCAAAATGTTGTGCACTTCTCCCTTTAAAATTTGATTCTCATTTTTTGGTTGTTATTCCCATAACGGCATTTATTTTAAAAGTGAGATCTTTAGGGGAGCCTAGGTGGCTTAGTCAGTTAAGCAGCATCTGACTTCAGCTCAGGTCATGATCTCAGGATTCAGGAGTTTGAACCCCACGTTGGGCTCTGTGCCGACAGCTCGGAGCCTGGAGCCTGCTTTGGATTCTGTGTCTCCCTCTCTCTCTGCCCCTCCCCTGCTCACGCGCTGTCTCTCTCTCTCTCTCTCTCAAAAATAAATAAAAATATTAAAAAAATTTTTTTAAGTGAGATCTTTTTATACCAACACAGACACACTAAGATAATAAGACAACATCGTATCCCTTGTGGCTCCTTATGAACATTGCCTCACACCCCGAGGCTTTGTCCCAGACTGAAAAGAACAAATCCGTCTCCCTCGTCTTCCCCTTCCAACTCTGTACGGTCCTATCAACAAGCCCAATTCTTCACACGCTCACACTCTGTGTGTTAAAGGGAGGAGTAGGTCAGTCAAAATTAATTAAAAGAGTTGCTTGAGCAGAAAAAAGAAATTTACCGAGCAATTTCCCACTTCTTGGTGAAAACCTCATCCCGGGGAATAGTGTCCCCTGAACAAGTGGCTTTATTTCTGATTTAACAGTAGGGTATTTCTAAGCCTCCTCATCCCATCTGCATCCATTTCACAATGACTGAACAAATGCAATTAGCCTGCAGTGAGCCAAATAATGGTTTTCTTAAAGGACTGGGAACACTTTCTTAGACTAATATGGACGGACGTCTGCTGCAGCTTCTTCCAGACAGGCTCCCCTCAGCAGCAACCACATGTGTGCGTCCAGTGCCCCGAGACAGACGGTTTTTACAAGAAAACAGTACCAAGGCATCGAGGAGCTAGATGGGAGCGGGGATGGGGAGGTGCAGGGCCTCCCTGCCATTTCCGGCTTGGGGACCTTACCTGGAAAGAAAAGAAACGAACACTCCTGGCACACCTCCCGAAGGCTGGGTAGTGCACTCATGCTTTTATGTGCATTACGCAGCATTCTAGAACTTCGGTTCCATCAGAGCAGAGACGTCATCTGTCTTGCTCACCACTATATCCCTAGCACACATGGGAGGCATGCAACACATATTTGTCTGGGGAAGCCACCGGAAGACCCCTAGGAGTCCTCTCCACCCTTGGATCTGGTGGATTCCAAGGTACTGTCTCACTGCTGGGTGGTCCTGGAAACCGATCGGCTTCTCAGGAGTCATCATGCCTGGGAACCCCCTGAGAGCCTGAAGAAAGACTTTCAGAGTTCAGGGAACGTGCAAACACATTCATGAGTACCTTTTATTCAACGCAGAGTCTGTAAGTGGGTAGTACATCAAGGGCCACTTATGGATGCCAGTATTTGAATGAGACTATTCATCTACTCCAGGGATGGCTCTCTTTCTTGCCTGATTAAATTAGCTGCCTCTATTCTCTGGAGTTACTGGTCATCTAGTATTCTTCAGCTATAGTTCTTCAATATTTGTCTTCAATAACAAGTACTTGAGAATCTACCCTGAGTGTATAAGGCTCTGTGCTAGGGACAGTGGGGATTCCAAGCTGAAGCAGCCACAGCCACTTTTGATCAGCCGGTCAGCCTTAAGCCTCCTGCATTCCAGCTCACTGGTCACTGCATTTCATCGACTCTAAGAGACATTAATTGTAAGACACATTCTGATTTCAGAGCATTCTTCTCTCTCCTGCTCTGTTCTGCCTCCTGCCACTGTACGGCCAGTGACACGCACAGAGGAACAGGTTAGGAAAACTGAGTGCCTGATGGTTCCAGGGAGGGCTGGGGCCCTTCTCACTGGAAAGGATCATGCAGTGTGAACCCCGTTAAACTCTTTTCCCCAAGCCTCTGTATCCTATTACCACAATCCACTATATCACTTGCATTTGAATACACAGTTGCACACACACACACACACACACACACACGCAATTTAATTTAAATGGCAATTGACAGTAAAACTACATTTTTAATGACAAATGAAGTGAAGTGATACGAGAATTGAAGAGAACCAGATTCTTATGCGTGTATACTTTTTGGTAGGTCCATATTTGAATTCAATTGCTGCACACAAAAATATCTAATTTTTTCCGTAATCAGTGCAGATCTATTTGGCAGGCTTAATTTTGCATGCTTCAAATGTATTTCCAAGTAGTCACTATGATAGTCATATCTTCCGACTTCTTTCTTTCTTTCTTTCTTTCTTTCTTTCTTTCTTTTTAAGAGAGAGAGAGCAGGGAAGGGGCAGAAGGAGAGGGAGAGAGAGAATCTTAAGCAGACTCTCCAGTGCAGAGCCCAACCTGGGGATCGGTCCCACGACCCTGAAATCATGACCTGAGCTGAAATCAAGACTCGAATGCTCAATGGACTAAGCCTCCCAGGAGCCCCTCTTCAGATTTATTTCAAAACCTAAAACCAATATTGCTCACGTTTTTGTAACCAAGAGAAACTTGCCCAAACAACTTTTTTTTAAAAGAAATTAAAACTCATTGTAAAAATTCATTTCCATATTTTTTAGTTTGGGGGAAGAAGAGCGAAAATTCGCCATTACTAAGTAGATTTTTCCTTACAAATAAATCAAAACTTCCTGATCGTAATGATTTCTAGTATGGAATCTTGGACGATTTCTGAGGTGTAGAAACTTGATCAGTAAAGAAACCATACTTCCTTGGAAGACTTCCCCTTTTGTAAACTGTTCATACCAAAGACACTCCAATAGGAAAGCAAAAGACATAAGTACGAACCCCCTGAAGCATCAGCCTCCCAAAGGGAAGGGATAGATACCGGGTTTCATAACACTGGACAAGTAATAGGCTTTTAATAAATATTTATTCACTGAACGGATAGAGGGACGGCTGGATGGATGTGTCCCATAACCACATAAGAAGAAGCTATGATAAAGCAAAGGATCCCAGGACTATAGGACATTAAATAGTGGCTATAATAAACTGGTGTGGACATCCACTTAATAGGATGCATTATCTGAGAACAAGTTAGATAAGATGGAGATCTTTGTCTCCTGTAGAGGTCATGGATTTATTCTAATCTGTAAAGCCAGAGAGCTGGTGCATGTTCACATAGAGCAAGGAGGCAAACTCGAGCAGAATACAGATGGGCTTTCTAAATTGGGATATTTTAAGAGCTACAGAGCCCAGGTACAGCTCTGCTGGCTTCCCATTACGGACTCTGCAAGACCTAAATAAAGCTCGTGTGGGTTACTCGCAAAATTGAATGACTTCATGAATCATTTTTTGGAGATTGCACATTTAATTTATAGGCAGAATGCAAGAGGGGTAGATCTCAAACCCTTGTGCTCTCAATCTATATCCAGAGCTGGTTCTCTAATGCATAATGCTTCCCTGAGTCCTCCCGCAGGAAGGCCAGGGGCAGGACTGATGGATTCATGTCCTGAAAATAATGGACACAGCGACGGAAGGTAAACCGAACAGTCACTGGACTCAACACGTGCCCAGGCACATCTTCTCACCGAAGAGAGAGGGCAGATTCTGACGTGGGACATTGTTGCCCACTGCGGTACAAGCTCTTCCCCACCAGTCCAGCTTGCTTTGCCTGACGCCGGGCCCCAGCCGGCCCCCTCCGCCGCTGCAGAGCTGCTGACTTGGTGTTTCCTTGGCCTTGGGTGTCGCTGGCAACATTGTCAGTTGAGCGGGGATTGCTGAATCTCTATTCCCGGCGACCAGGTGAGAAACAGCCAGTGCACAGCTGGATTTTCTGATCGTGGGTTGGGTTCGCAAGGCTCGGGGTTGGAGAGGGAGGGAATCATCTTTTCATATGCTGAGTAGTCAGGCTGGAAGTCAAAATCCATAAAAGCCAAGAGGATATCCTATACTTTTGTCTGTTTCCAGTTCTCAGGCGGGGCTTTCTCTCTCTCAAAAAAAAAAAAAAATATATATACACATAATATATATAAATATATATAAATATATATAAATTATATATTTTATATATTTATATATATAATATATATAAATATATATTATTTATATATATAATATATATTATTTATATATATTATTTATATATATAATATATAAATATATATTATTTATATATATAATATATAAATATATATTATGTGTGTATATATATATTGCTATATATATAATATATATTTATATATAACATATATTATATATATAGCAATATATATATTGCTATATATATAATACATATATTGCTGTATTGCTATATTATATATATCGCTATATATACATATGTATATATATACATATATACACACACACACACACACACATATATACATATATATGATATAGCAATTTTCTTTCAGGTGGTTAAATGAAACAAGTAAGAACCTCCCAAAATAAAAATCACTGGATTTAAATAATTTACAGACAAATTCTGTCTTCTCTTTCCAGCTTGTCTATAAACTTCCTGAGAGTCGAGACCTTGTCTTCTGCCTTTTTCATTCACCACAGTACAGTTTACACTGCCATACGCTTGACAGGAAGTGAATAAATGCTTTGGGACTGAGTGAAAGAATGCAGACCCAATCCAACTTCACTCTCCATCAAGCAGAAATATGCAGGCCTGAAAGGAGGCATAAACGAGACGCCCGGGGGGCTCCGCTGGTTAAGTGTCAGACTCTTGATTTCGGCTCAGGCCATGATCTCTCGGTTGGTGAGATCGAGCCCCGCATAGGGCTTTGCACTGATGGGAACCTGCCTGGGATTTTCTCTCTCCTTTTCTCTCTGCCCCTCCCACCCCCTCTCTCTCTTTCAAAATACAAATAAAAAATATTCTTATAAAAAAAAACTTTGCAACTAACATATTTGGAAGGAAATATTCCCAGTAGATAGAGCAAGGACTTTTGACCAAGAGCAGCCGATTTCAAGTCCTGACTCCACCACCCTCTCTCTGTGTGACCATCAGGAAATTATCGCATTTCTGGAGCCTGAATCACTGACTTTGCAGGGTCGTGACCGCCCTGTGAAAACACATACGCCGGATTACATCACCCGTCCGCTGTAAGACCGCCCTCCAGCAGCTTCTCAACTCCTGCCAAGCAAAAGCCAATGTCCCTATAAGAATATTCTCCCCACTCTGGCCACAACCTTTAACTTCTAGAGGAGCAGGGCGATGATGGGTCTCATATATTTTGTTGACTGATGTCATTTATTTTCTGTCTTCCTCCTACAGTGTAAGCTCAGTGAGGACTGAGAATTCAGACTTTATCCACAGCACGTTGAAGGTTCCTGGAACTCAATGAATATTAGTTGAGTGAATGGATGACCTTCCAGCACAGATTCTGGCACATGGGAGCTGCCCACTAAATGGGGATTTTCACCATTATTCTTATTATCTGGGATCTTCAGGATAAGCTAAGCTACGGACTGTTGGCTTTACACTGCACACAAAAATCAGCCTTTCTAGGAACAAAGCCATAAACACGTATAGTAAAAAGTTTTCATACGATAGTTTCGAGACCTCTTTTCCTGGATCGGATTTCATTTTTTTGCTTAGTCCTCATTACTCTCCCATGTTCTCGTCAATGGATAGAAAGGAGAAAATAACGAAAAACGAAAGCGTAAGACCAAAAAAGAGAGAGAAGGAGAACTACAATGAATCAGAGACTGGCCAAACAGTAAAGACTGGCTACAGGAAGAAATCGAAAAGGGCAAAAAGCTGTAAGGGTCTGTGCAGGAAGGACATTCCTGGATGCATGTTAATATATAAGGAAATGGGGTAAAGACAGAAGGAAAAGCCTTCAGAGAAAGGAGAGAAAACTAACACTTTCGCAACGCAAAAGCCAACTTTATAACTTGGAGATGCCAGTCTGAACACTCAAAAAGCTGCATTTTCTTTCCTTGCAGACAGTTTTCCTAGTTGCCAACAGTGGTGGATATTACACTGATACCCTTCACATGTTTCACGAGAGGCGTACTCTCTCAGAGATTCCGATTTCAAACATTTCTTCAGAGCTGCTAATACAAAAAAAATGTTTTCACTTCATATTTATGTATCGGGAAAACTGAAAAGAATCAAAGGAAAAGCTACTATGACAATTAGAGACTTTGTAAGGTAGTGATTTTTTTTAATTAACAACGAAAAATAGAGACTCATTATATATCATAAACAAAAACTAGTACAAAGATAGAAAAGAAGACCACATTCATGACAGGAAAAAGAAGAAAATATTTAGGCACAAATCTTGCAGAAGAACGTCTGAAACCCAGTGAAGAAAACTAGAAAACACTCCTAAATGACACAAGAATCGTCTCGAACAAACAGGAAGGCACTCCACATTCTCAGATAGGATGATTTGGCATCAAAAAGGAATCAGTTTTCACTAAACTAATGTATAAGTTTATTGTGATTTAAATATTAAAAATTATCAGAATTTTTTTCTCTCTGGGGAGACAGGCTGGTTATAGAGTTGATTTAGAATAATGCACAAGCAGGCACCGGGGTGACTCAGTCGGTGGCTCAGTCCAACTCTTGATTTTGGCTCAGATCATGATCTCACGGTTCGTGAGTTTGAGCCCCGCGTCAGGCTCTGTGCTGACAGCTCAGAGCCTGGAACCTGCTTCGAATCTGTGTCTCCCTCTCTCTCTACCCCTCGTCTCCCTCTCTCTCAAAAATGAATTAAAAACTAAACGTTAAAAAAAGGAATAACAAACAAGCAAGCAGAACCCTGAAAAGAACAGGAATGGGGGAGGGGAGGGGAGGGTGGCTGGACCTATCAGATATTAACACACACTACGAAGCTTCTATGATCTAAAAGGGTTTCTACTGGTGTTTGAATAAACATACATGACCCAGGACAGAAAATCCTGAAACAGATGCACATGGATATGAACATTTAGCAAACAACAAAGACAACATCTTAATACAGTAGGGAAAAGACGGACTTTTTCACAAGTGGTGTTGAGCTAACTGCATAGCCATAGGGGGGAAACAAATCCTCTGCTCATGCTGCGTGTACACCGGGATAAATGGCGAATGGTGTTTATTTAAATAGTAAAAAAGAGAAAACCACAAAATTCTAGAAGAAAATATGACTGAATTTCTCTTTAACTCAAAGTGAATAAAACTTTCTTAACTAAGACTTAAAATCTAGAAGCAATAAGTGAAAAAGATTGATTCGTCTCATTACAAAAGAAAAACTTTTATGGCAAAAAAAAAAAAGCATAAGCGAAGTGAGAAGACAGGAGACCCCCATGAAAATGCATCGGAGAGTCAATGTCTAATGATAAAGAGGTTCTAAAAATAAGAGGAAAAAAAGTCAGGAACTCTACTGAAATGTCATCTATCTATACATAGATACATAGATGATAGATAGATAGATAGATAGATAGATGATAGATGATAGATAGATATAGATATAGATATAGACAGATATAGATTAGATATATAGATATAAGTGGTTTATGGAAAAATAAATGTGACTGATTCTTAGACAAATAAAAAGATGTTCAACCTAGCTCATAATAAGGGAAATCCAAATTAAAATTATACTGAAATACCACTGGATTGAAACACATCAAATGTGGCTACATCTGTATGTTCATAATGACACATACAGGCACAGAAGTCTTTGTTGTTCCTCCCTGGAGGATGCCTGAGAAGCAATTCATTACTGTGAAACTAAGGAAGAGAAGAGAAAGGATCAAACATTTATCCTGCCTTTCCTAAATGGACTGTTGTTTACTATAATCAAAAAGGTGATAAAAGGAGTTTTCCCTTTATGGAGCTGTCCCAGCTAATACATGAATGATGGAATTTAAATATCACCATTTGCAACCCTTCATGAATTAATGTATTGGCAAAATCCCCAAATCTGACAACATGTGCTTTTCCTTTACCTGTCGCACTTCTAGGATCTAACCCAATGATACACTGGCAAAAATTTGAAAACCTATATTCAAAAGGCTGTTCATTACAGCACTATTTGTGAGACTGCACAAAACTTGGGGCAACCCAATTGTCCATCAGTTAGACTCAAGGTGAATTAACCAGGTATATCTACAAAGTTCTAAGGTATTTTGCAGTATTTTTTTTAATTTTTTTTAACATTTATTTATTTTTGAGACAGAGAGAGACAGAGCATGAACGGGGGAGGGGCAGAGAGAGAGGGAGACACAGAATCGGAAGCAGGCTCCAGGCTCTGGGCTATCAGCCCAGAGCCCGACGCGGGGCTCGAACTCACGGACCGCGAGATCGTGACCTGAGCTGAAGTCGGACGCTCAACCGACTGAGCCACCCAGGCGCCCCTATTTTGCAGTATTTAAAAAAAAAGTGGGGCGCCATGGTGGCTCAGTCGGTTAAGCATCCAACTTCAACTCAGGTCACGATCTCATGGTTTGTGAGTTCGAGCCCTGCATCGGGCTCTGTGCTGACAGCTAAGAGCCTGGAGCCTGTTTTGGATTCTGTGTCTCCCTCTCTCTCTGCTTCTTCCCCTCATGCTCTGTCTCTCTGTCGCTCTGTCTCTCTCCCCCACCCCCCGTCAAAAATAAATAAACATTAACAATTAAAAAAAAAAAGAATGAGGAAGATTTCCATTATGAGGTGATCTCTAAGATGTATAATCAAATGGAAAAAGAAAGGCGGAGAACAGTAAATACGATAGGCTAAGAAAAAGGAAAATATGAATATATATGGGAATTTACTTAAAATTTTAAAAACATTAATGGGGGCCTATGGAAAGAAGGAATAGAATAGAGAGGATAGAGATTAAAGCTAGACTCCTTTGAATAAATCTTATTCTGTAGATTTAATCTTAAGAGCATAGCTATAAAACAAAATTAACTTGAAAAACAATCCCTAAGAATCAAAAATAAAGTGAACCAAATGAACTTAAATGATATCGAGGAGATAGCATAACCACACAAAGGAATGTACCTCTGCAGTGACAACTCTCTAAGGCAAAAATAACTTCAAGCAAATCTTAAATTGTTTTCAGTGAATATATTGCTCCTGCAAATGTTGATATTGTGATTTGAAATTTGTATGTGTGCGTTGTGGGATAATGCAAATGATTAATTGCATTGGTGTCACTGAGATCCTGAATTTTAGCGTAGAAGAAAAAATCCAAATGTAAGATTGATGAGGCTAAGTAAAAACAATGGCCCTAAACTTTGAATTGGAAGTTTAAGCATGAACTCTGGATAGAACTTATCTTAAACAGCAGATAAATACACAAAAATATTTCCTATCTCTGTCTGCTGCAAGTCCCAGAATCAATGACCAGCCCAATAGCAATGAGAATCCCCAGCACCCAGAGTTTGACTTCAATTTTCCCACTTGAGGGAGTAAGTACTCCTTGGAAAATAGGCTCTTACGGGTCTGGGTTATTAATGTATGAGATGAGTCTGAACATCGTATCACACCAGAAAACAGGGAAGCTATCGAGAATTGCTAGGGTTCTATGAAATAACTTGGGGTCCAAATGGAAACAACCCAAATGTCCATCAATGGAAGGATGGGTAAATAAAATGTGTATACCCATAGAATAGAATGTTATTATGCAATAAAAGGAAACAAAGTATAGACACCTGTTACAGCATGGATGAACTTTGAAGGCATTTTGCCAAAAGAATCCAGGCACAAAAGACCACATGTTGTATAATTATATTGTATGGACTCTCCAGAATGGGCTTATCCATGGGGACAGAAAGTCTATTAGAGGTTGCCTAGGTCTGGGGGTGTGAAGGAGGAGGAGGCAGGCAGAGGGCAGCTGGGAGTGAGAGCTAATGGATACAGGGTTTCTTTTGGGGTGACAAAATGTTCTAAACTTGATCTTAATGATGACTGTGCAACTCCGAATATAGTAAAAACAATATACTAAAAACAATCCTTTAAATAGGTGAACTGGCATGTGAATTATGCACCTCAATAAAATTATCTTAAAAATTAAGGGGGTGCCTGGGTGGCTCAATCGGTTAAGTGTCTGACTCTTGATTTTGGCTCAGATCATGACTGTCGTGGGATCGAGCCCCACATCAGGCTCCACATTGGGCATGGAGCCTGCTTAAGATTCTCTCCCTCCCTCTCCCTCTGCCCTTTCCCTGCATATGCTCATGGGCATGCTTGTGCTCTCCTTCTCAAAAAAAAAAAAAAAAAAAAAAAAAAAAAAAAAATCAGGGACCAATGTGGTCCAAGGCAGCAAATTTGATTCTCAATAAGGACAATCAATACATTGGATGAGAACATGTGACATATGGTTAAATCCATACATTCATAATAATGTTCTTTAAAGTTTTGATTTTCTTTGGGGAAAAGTCTAGGAACTCATTATTATTAAAAGCAGTAAGTAAAGAGAAAAAATCCAAGCATTTATTCTGCCCTTCTTAAATGAACTGTCCCTCAGGGTTATCAAATCGGTGATAAGGAGAAACTTCTACTTTATAGAAATAATCCAGCTACTAAATGAAGATTGGAGAGTGAGACCATTTTGCCATCTCTAATAAAGTAATGGATTTAGTCAATTGGGGATTGTTTTGTACAGCCCTCAAGCTAAGAATGGTTTTATATTTTTAGAGAATTATAAAAGAAAAAAAAAAAAACAAGAAGAATATGCTCGTCCAGTGTCCAACACCACAGACAGCCAGGTAGGTAATCCTTGATTCTTTCCGGTGGAAGGAAGCTCACCCTGAAAGGGCGGGCCTACGCCGGCCGGCTCCATCTTGTTCTGTGTCCTTCACCTAGACCACGCCTCCTCCCTTTGAGTGACCTCCCGCTCACCCATTCAAGCTTCCTGATCAAAACACGCCCAGCGACCTGCGTGGCGGGACTCTGACCCTTCCCCAGCCAATCGGCCGAGGCCACGCCCCTTCCCCAGCCAATCGGCTGTCCCTAGACCCCTATAAAACCTTTGTGCTTTTGAAACTCTCTCTCTCTCCCTGGTATCTCACCGCTGCGTCGGTGCAGGTAGGGGACTGAGCCCGAGCTAGCTCGAATAAAGGCTCTTTTGCTTTTGCATCAGACTCGGCTCCCTAGTGGTCTTTGGGGATCACGAATTCTGGGCACAACAACCCCAGCACACAAGAGTAGCCTTGCCAAATAGATCAAATCTGATTCTGACCCTCCACCCTCCTACCACTTCATAGGAAGGACAGCAGACAGAGGGACAGGCTCAGGGTCCCAAGGACGATGAGTCAGCAAGAGTCAGACTGCTGGAGAATCTACAGGATAAAATCTATTGGCATCAGCCAATAACTGCGGGGGGAAACCCATGTATTAAGACCCTGTAAGAGAGATGTCACCCAGAGCCCTGCCCGGGGCCTTGCTAGCACCCTGATTCCAGCAAACAAACAAGAGGGGCTCCTGGGTGGTTCGGTTGGTGAAGCATCTGCCTCTTGATTTCTGCTTAGGTCATGATCTCATGGTGGTGAGATCCAGCCCCACCTCAAGATTCTCTCCCTCTGCCCCTTCCCCTCCCCACCCCCCACCCCCCAGCTCTCTCTTAAACAAAAAAGAAACACACACACACACACACAAATGTAACATCTATAAGCCAACGCAGTGGGCGTGGGGGGAGGGGAGCACAACTTGGGAGTTTAATAATAGTAACTCGTTCCTGATGTGAAGTCTTTCCTGTTACTTTTGTTTAGATGGAATGATACACAGTACACAAGGCACACTTACATACTTTACCTATCTTAAACTCCTAGCAAGGAGTTGAAGTTGCTCCCAAGCCAGCTCTGTAAAGCCAGAAACACCTCTGCACCACATCACCCACCTCCGGTGGTCTCCAGCTGGCCTTTCCTGCCCTTGTGCCCACAGCCTCCTTTTCACCAAATAGCAACAGAGAAAGGTCCCTGCAAAGGGTGTCTTTTCTCTGCAAGAATCAAACCCCCAAGACTAAAAAGTGTTTTCGATCAGAAACGCTGCTCCTTTTCTTTCTGAAAGAAGACAGAAGCAGTTTCTCCGTCAAATAAGGAGCTTGTGAAAACCTACTTGTGCCCACTGTGCCCAAGAACTCCCCTCGGACCTTCAGAAGTGGCCACGGTTCCCAGGCTTTTCAACTTTGTCCTGTGCGAAGCCTGTCAGAGAGCAGGACAGACTTCAAGTGTGGATCTATGCGACCACTGGGATCGCATCGGTCATCACCAGCCAGGGGTCTGAGGTCCCTGGATGAGGACAGTAGCCAGAGGGGGGAGCCGAGGGTCACCAGCCAGGGGTCTGAGGTTCCAGGACAAGGACCGTAGCCAGAGGGGGGAGCCGAGGGTCACCAGCCGGGGGTCTGAGGTTCCAGGACGAGGACCGTAGCCAGAGGGGGGAGCCGAGGGTCACCAGCCGGGGGTCTGAGGTTCCAGGACGAGGACCGTAGCCAGAGGGGGGAGCCGAGGGTCACCAGCCAGGGGTCTGAGGTCCCTGGACGAGGACCGTAGCCAGAGGGGGGAGCCGAGGGTCACCAGCCAGGGGTCTGAGGTCCCTGGACGAGGACCGTAGCCAGAGGGGGGAGCCGAGGGTCACCAGCCAGGGATCTGAGGTTCCTGCATGAGGACAGTAGCCCAGAGGGGGGAGCCGAGGTGCAGGCAGCAGGTGGAATTCGGGAGCCAGGCAGCTCTACGCACACAGGGAGAAATCTGGTGTCTTGTTACCCTCCTCCGTGTCACTCCTACCTTTTCATCTCCAGGATGACACCGTTTCTCCCTAAACCCTAATTTTCATCACCCCTTCCCGTCAGAGCAGGAGACCCCGACTGCTTCCCGACAGCGTGGCTCCCTCACTCCCGAGCTGGCCTGAGGCCACCTGGGGAGCTTGGTTGGTCCTGGTTTCTCACCTTAGCCTCCAACCCGTCCCCACCCCCAGTTCCACACGCTGCGTCTTAGTCACATGGTGTCTTTGTGGAGAAAAGTGCTCTTCTGCACCGAACCTGTGTTTAATGGCTCTTAGCGGTTTCCCAGCAGGTGAAAGCAGGGGTCATGACTAAAATGACCCAACCCTGGAGCTCGCTTTTCAGGTTCTGTGTGGAGCGGGCACTGGGGGACCCTGCCCGGCTCCTCCTTACGGGCTGGTGGGCACACCCATCCCCTCCACTGCTGAGAAGAACGCTGCTGGTGTTATGGGTTGAATCGTGTTTTTCCTCCCCCCCCCAAACGCCCCCGTTGCACGCCTAACCCCAGGACCTCGTATTGTGACTTTCTTGGAGACGGGTCCTTACAGAGGTGATCAAGTTAAAATGAAGTCATTAGGGTGGGCCCTAACCCCGTATGACTTGCTTCCTCATAGAAAGGAGACACAGGCACGGAGAGGGAGGATGAGGCGAGGAGACGCAGGAGAAGGCAGCCCTGCACAGGCCGCGGAGAAAAGCCTGGAACGGATCCTGCCTCACCACCCTCAGAAGGGACCAGCCCTGCAGACACATTGATTTGGCCTCCAGAACCGGAAGACAGTAAATGTCTGTTGTGGAAGCTTCTGGTCTGCGGCTCTTTGACGATAACCCCATGACACGACTGCGGGGGGTAACTCGCTCCTGTTCCTTCTCCTGAGCATCCCTGCTGTCCTGGCGGGTGTCACCCCGCCTGGCCACCCCCCACGGCCAGTGATCGGTGGCCATGGAAAGACAAAAGCCCAGCCTTCTTGCCTCAGAAGAAACCAACTGTGGGGCACGGCTCATGCTTCAGGGCCTCCCATGGGATCGGGCTGAGGCTGGCCTCCAGTGGAGCCCACACCCTCGCTTAGCTGCCCCCATGCCCCACTTCGTCCCCGGATGCCTTCCTCCCTCGTCCCGAGAGCACTTCTTCAATCAACCCCCTGCACCAGCCTCCCCGTATCAGGCTCTGCTTCCAGGAGCTGGACTCTAGACGCTTAGCAGCTGAGTGAGAGTGTCTGGGTGGGTGGGGTCTTTCCAGCACTCACCCCAACGTCACATCATCCCCACCTCCGCGTCTCCAGCTTGACGTCCTTCCTCCCAGAAACCTCATGGCTTTGGCAGCCAGGACACTAGAAATCCAACAGAAATCCAACACCATCAGGCATGTGCCAGGGACACAGAGCACCCCCACCTCTCCGCCGAGCCACAAAGCAGAGCCCCAGGGACACCAGCCCGTTTTACTCCCCACTGAATTGCCACATTGCTGCTATGGCTCCTTCCCCCTTTTTTCAGCTTCTCGATGCGTTTTAATGTGCCGCTGTGCCGGGGATGCCTGGGGATCATTAGAGAAGCTACTCAAGTCCTCGCGAGCAAGCCTCGCTAATGGACAGATGAAGGGGAAAAGAAAGAAAAAAGAAAAGAAAAGGTGAGGGGCGAATCTTACTGGTTTAAGATTCACTAGGGGAAGCATCCACCCGTTTTCCCACTAGATTCACGTGGCTAACAGGTTTATCTCCCAGTTTTCTCTTGCAGTGAGAACAAAGTGTTCTCTCTCAGTTTGCAGGCGTTTGGGGGGAGAGGTGTGACTTTTGTGTTTTGTTTTCTTATTATTTTTTCTAACCTTTGATTGAGTGCCTCGCTCAAGTCCGGCCCCAAAAGCACATGGGAAGGGAGAGATTATATAAGTCACTTTCCCTTTGATTGTGTTCCCGCAGATCCAGGCAAACCCACACTTACGACTTACAAATGGTTTCCATGTGTCCACAGAGTAGATGGTTTTCAGGGCGTACGCGTGCACTTGGAAGCCTGCTGCTCCCTGCTGAAAACCGCTGTTCACTCTCTACTGAAGCATCGCAAAGGCAAGTCCATCCAGAGTAAAAAGACTTCAGAAGCTCCGCTGTCCAGCCAGCCTTCCAAGGCAAAGCTTCTGGGGAGTTGTCTCCAGAGATCAAATGTTTCCCTTTCAGAAAACATTCTAGAATATTCAGCCAAAGTGCTATCTTGAATAGCCTGGGTTTTAAAATACAGCAGCAATACCAGGGGGAAGTCATTCTGTCTTTCTTCTGTTCAGGTTTCTTCCCAGGATTTCACATCTTCCTCTGGGTCATATCAGAACTGACTCCCTTTTAGTCCTTCTTTTGGACTTCTTATTTTTACGGACACTGTTTTCATTGCTGGGCCCTAGTTTCGATCTAGTTTTCAGTCTGGCCTGTTATTGTAATTCTCCTCACATTTGTGAAAATACACTACGTGTCTAACCATCCTCAATTGAAGATGGAAAGCTGAGCGAGATGTAGAGTCCATGCTCAAGAATTTTACAGAATTAACAGAGGAGGTTAATCAACAACCCACTAAGTACAACGTGGGGCAGAATATGATGTCTATCATGAGATTTTGCAAAGTGATGGGGGGTGTTGAGAGTGACCTACAGGAGGCATTCAGGCCAGGCTTTAGGAATGGACATAATTTCAACAGTTAGGAATGGGAGGGACATGGTTGGGGAGTGCAAACATATTTTCTGGTGGGGGGGAGGACAATCTGTGCAAAGGTCCAGAGGTAGGGGAACACAGGTCATGGCCACTGCACCGAAGCCAATCTAGTGTGAGCAAAGTATGGAAGGTGGCTACACGAGCAGTGAAGACAGCAAAAATAGGTCAGTGCCACATCATAAGGTCCCTTAAAGGCCTGGGGGAAGAATTTTGCCCTAATGTTAAGAAACTGGAAGCCATTAGGGGTGCCTGGATGGCTCAGTCAGTTGAGCAGCCAAGTCTTGAATTGGGCTCAGATCATTAAGGGGTCACATGGGCCACGGGGATGCGGCTATTAGCGGCCGATGCCCCCAGAAGCTCTCCTCCTCGCTCGCCATCAGAATCCCAACTGTGTTCAGCAGCTGGAAGGCTCTGTGTCTGTGAGGACCAGGCTCTCTCTCCAGTCCCAGGACGAATCTTGATTGGTCTAAGCCAGTCACTACCATTTTATACCCCATGTAGGTAGCTGATTCAGGTTTGGAAGGGAGATGCAGTCATGGTCAAGTACGATGGGGGGGGGGGGGGGGGATCTGCTGCCAAACATCTGAGAAATTATTCCCTGCTCGCAAAATAGGACTGTCAACTGTGTGCTATGCCTGGAGTTGCAGCAGCCATCTTTGAACGGTGAGGGAAGCCAGCCTAGCAGGACAAGCCAGGCCACCAAGGACAGCAGAGGGGGCGGGGGGGGGGTGGAGGGGGGGAGTTGAGTCCCAGCTGATGTTGCTGTTAGCTTGTCTGCTGCTTGCAGCCAAACGTACCCCAATCCGTGTAACTCTCACTGGTCCACGTGGAAGAGTTTGGCTCCCCTTCCTCTGGTGCATCTCTGTTGCCTTCACTCAGACGAGGAGCAGAGTCCGGAGGGCCCTGTCTGTACATCAGCCCTCACGCCACAGCAGGTTTCATATCCCTGAAACAGCTTCGCCTTGGAAGAACCTGGGAAAACAAGTACAAAGTCCCGGGAGCCCAAGCGCACACGTTTCCTGCCGACTCCCTCCCAAGTTGGGCCTTCTGTTCTGGAGTGACTCACGTCGCTTTTCCCCTGGACTCTTTCCAATGTCTTCGGCGTCCTGGTGCTCGTGTTTCTAAACCCCAGTGCAGAATCCCAACTGTGGGCTCGTCAGCTTTCTCCAGACTATGCTCTTCGTGTTTGCCAGGCATCTTTTCTGACAGGAGTCACAATGCTTTTCTTCCCAGATCCAAGCTCCCTGCTGGACCTGAAATGGTAACAATCACAACAGTGCCTCACATAGCACTGCAGAGTTCACAATAGTTTGCAAAGCACTCCCACACATGCCGCCTAATTGAATCCTTGCGATGAGGTAGGAGATAAGGAGGGCAGACAGAATTATTCCTACTTTACGGGGCGAGAAGCACATTTAGAGAGGATGACTGGTTGGGCCGGGGTCGAATGGCAGCTGGCACGGGTAGGATCGAGACCCAGGTAGACGGGGTGTCTCTCCACCAAATTCAACTCCACCAAGTTCAACTCTGTCCCAGTCTTCCCTTGGTGCTTGGCACTCTTGGGCTTGCCTGGACAGCCACGAGGATGAGGACTTGGTTCACGCTCCTGCTTAAAAGACACGGAAAGAGGTCCAATTGATGTCAGACACCAGTGATGGGATTCAAGCCACGTTTCACTGTTCATTTGTTACGTAAATGTAACGTGGTGCCAGGAATTTGATGCAGTCTGCTCTTTGTTCTACTAGGAAGAGGGTCTTCGGTTTGTGTTTTCTTGAGCTCTATAGAGGGAAATGGAAAGCGGGGAGTGGACGATGTTCAGTGGCTGTGAGGCACGGGCTTGGCACAGAGAGGGAAAGGAGGACTGGAGAGGAAAGTCACACGGAAAGGGGAGGGTCACTGTGGTGCAACCAGGACCTGTTCGGTGAGCTGAATAAAAAATGAAAGCACTAGCCATATTTACCAAACGCTTATTGTGCTTGAAGCGTATCAGTTAGTTATGGATGAGTGACAAAATGTCCCAAAGTTCTATGCCTTAAAACTACAACTGTTTATCATTTACGAGTTAGTTGTGTGGTTCCAGTGATCTGGGCCAGGCTGTTCTCGGCTTGGCATGCTCATGAGTCTGTGATCAGTGGGCAGGGTGGCTGGGGACATGCTGCTCTGGGGTGGCCGTGGCTGGGACAGTCGTCAAACAGGCTAGCCTAGCCATGTCCTCGTGGCAAAGTAGCCCAGCATGAGAAAGGACAGAAGTACGCAAGGTCCCTGCCACACTGTCCCATCTGCCGTCTTTGAGACAATGCAAGTCTCAAGGTGACCTACACTCAGGGGTCGGGGAATAGATATCACATCTTGATAAACAGGGCAGCAGAGTCACTTGACGAAGGGCTTGGGAAGTGGGAGGGGTAAGGAATTGAGATCCATTCCACAAGTTGGATTGTGAGGGCTGAGAGAAAACCATGTGTAAGATCATCCTAATCCCACCATATGGAAAATAGTTACAGGTTGGTCTGGTGACCTGTAAATGCTTGCTGAGTAGGACCACTGGAAAGACATCATTTGAGACCTTGTTGATGATTCCGAGGTCAAGAGGATATTTTTGCGTGAGAGAGGATAGCCGTCCACACACCTAAAAAATAAAAGAGCAGATCAAGAACAATGGCTTTGACCAAGGTCAGGGCTACTAGCACCTGGAACAAGGCCGCTCAGGAGGTTTGGAACATTCACCATATCCAGTAGCTTATGCTCAACATATGAAGAGGTCTTGGCACACATCGTTGTGTGTGACCCCACAACACCTCAAGGTGAGGAACATTCTAAGATTTCTCTCTGAGTTTGATTCAGGAAACTTTTGAGCGCTCTGATGGAGAAAGCAGCTGTCAGGTACACGTGAGATGTGTCGTATAAGAACACTCCTCCCACCGAAGCAAAGGGAAAAGGAATATGTTTTATACTTTGCATCCCGCCAAAGAACATCCTTATTTCCAACCAAGCCCCTCAGAGCTCTAGAATACTTCAAGGCTTGACATTCTTCTGTTCAAAACTGAAACGAGCCGTTAGAAACAGATAATATCTGGAATATGTTATTCCCAACATATTTTTGTGATTACCTAAGTATCAATAGTCAAAATTTTTACGGAATGCTGAAGAGCAGCCTCGCTCTGACATCTGTTAACAGTAAGCAAGTGGAACAAAAGTGGACGTCTCTCAATGATTCCAATCATGTCGCTGCCTTGTCCACGGTGAACATTTTTATGATTCAGTAGAAAGTGCTGCCTTTAGAACAACGACTTACCGGGAGAAAGATGGGGAATCGGCCTGAAGCCCCTGCTAAAAATCAAAAATTTATGAAATTCATAAACTTGTAAAATGTTAGCATATTCCCTTTTACTAGCAGGCAGTAAAGCGACAGCGATGCTCAGACAGACAAGTGGTTCCAGTTAAGAAAAGGATGGGGCGCCTGGGTGGCGCAGTCGGTTAAGCGTCCGACTTCAGCCAGGTCACGATCTCGCGGTCCGTGAGTTCGAGCCCCGCGTCAGGCTCTGGGCTGATGGCTCAGAGCCTGGAGCCTGTTTCCGATTCTGTGTCTCCCTCTCTCTCTGCCCCTCCCCCGTTCATGCTCTGTCTCTCTCTGTCCCAAAAATAAATAAACATTGAGAAAAAAAAAATTAAAAAAAAAGAAAAGGAACAGGGGCGCCTGGGTGGCTCAGTCGGTTAAGCGTCCAACTTTGGCTCAGGTCATAATTACGTGGGTTCGAGCCCCACGTCGGGCTCTGTGCTGACAGCTGAGTCTGGAACCTGCTTCAGATTCTGTGTCTCCCGCTCTCTCTGTTCCTCCCCCACTCTCTCTCTCTCTCTCAAAAGTAGATGAACATTTTAAAAATTCAAAAAAAAAAGAAAGAAAGAAAGAAAGAAAGAAAGAAAGAAAGAAAGAAAGAAAGAAACTGGAGCCAACCCACACCAAGACCCTCACATTGGCCTGGGAAGGAAGGATTCTGCTGGTTATGCTTGACACACAGAATGGTTTGAAGAGAGGCGTACCTGGTGGCTCAGTCGGTTAAGCACCCGATCTCAGCTCAGGTCATCATCTCACAGTTCATGAGTTCAAGCCCTGCATCAGACTCTGCAAGGAAACCGCCTGAGATTCTCTCTCTCCCTCTCTCTGCCCGCCCCCCCTCCCAGCTCCCTCATGCACACATGCTCTCTCTCTCCCTCTCTCAGAATAAAAAACAAAAACAAAAAAAGAATATTTAAAAAAAATGCGTTGAAGCGAGTCGCTTTAGGGATCTCAGAACGCTGCAAATAAACAGAAAGATTGCTTCTGGCCTCCAGAGAAGACAGAAGTGTGGCTGAGAGTCTGGAAACTTGGCTTCCACACCTGCCTCTGCTACTTGCTGACTGTTAGATTTGGGGCCAGTTGCTTCGTGTCTTGAGACCTCAGTTTCCCCCAACACTTAAGTGGGATTATAAAGGACCTACCCCTGTGGATCCCTGTGAGGTTTAGCTACAGCGGGAGTGATGTGTGAGGATTGTAGAGCAAAGAGGCAAACCGTAACAAGGGCATGTAAGGACTGGAACAACACAGCCTCGGGGCACGAAGAGGAGGCCGGGGCTCCTGCCCACATCTCTAACTCTGGGCGATGACTCAGGCCTGAGAGCCTGAACAGTAGCTGCAGTGGCCAGACAACAACCAAGCGCTGGACAAAGGCGCAGGGACCTGAGGTCAGTCTTCATTTTCATTGATGAGGAAGGAGAAGCCCAGCTGGAAGGTTCCAGAGAAGCCCCGAGGCTCTGACATACAGCCGGGCCTCAACTCCCACTATTGCCAGGCAACTAGGCAGCACTAACACTCCCTCCTCCTTCATCCTCCACCTGCCTCCCCATTGGGCACCGTTTCCTCCTTAAAAGTTCCTGAATGTTAAGTTTAACAGACAGGAAGGAGCAGTGGGCAAGAAAAGGGAGACTGACGTGATCAGAGTCGCCCCCGTCCTCATATTCTTCCAGATGGCCATTCCTCACTCCCACAAAGCCGTGCACGGCCCTGAGGAGCTCTTTGACATGGCTCGTGAACGCCCAGCCCTATCCAAGGGGGGCTGCTGTATGCACTCACCTTCAGGAGCTTCGGGGCACATGTACACGCACACACACACGCTCACACACTCCTCACACGTACACACAGACACCTGCATGAATGCACACACGTGCACACACACAGGTTCAACCACACAGGCACACACATAGGGGCACACACAGCTTCTCACATACAGATACAGGTTTGCACATACACACACACGCACACACACACGGGCACAGCGACAGCTTCCAGCTGAGTGACGGCAGCAGTGATGGCAATCATAATGCCCAGCTTGCTCACCTGCTTGTAAACCCCCAGACCAGGTTCCCAAACAGTGACTTGTTTTTGTTCATATATTTTTTGAAAATATAACTCATGTATAATTAGTATCATTTTGATGAAAATATTTCTGAAGAAAACAAAATATTCCAATCTAAGCCTACAGCAATCTGTATAACAACTTAGCAAATATTTTATTTATTTTTTGTTTCAAGTTTCTATGTAAATTCTAGTTAGTCAACATGTAGTGTAATATTAGCTTCAGGCATAGAATTTAGTGATTCATCACTTGCATACAACACCCAGTGCTTATCAATCACAAGGACCCTCCTTAATGCCCATCCCCCATCTAGCCCATTGCCCCGCCCACCTCCCCTCCAGCAACCTTCGGTTTGTTCTCTATAATTAAGAGTTTGTTTTATGGTTTGCCTCTCTCTTTTTTCCCCTGTGTTCATCTGCTTTGTTTCTTAAATTCCACATATGAGTGAAATCATTCGGTATTTGTCTTTCTCTGACTTATTTTGCTTCGTTTAATACACTCCAGGTCCATCCACATCTTTGCAAAATGGCGAAATTACATTCTTTTCATGACTAATATTCCATTGTATATCCATAACACATTTTCTTTATCCATTTATCAGTCGATGGATATTTGGGCTCTTTCCATAATACAGCTCTTGACAATGCTGCTATAAACCTCAGGGTGCAGGTACCCCTTCAAATCAGTAGTTTTGTATCCTTTGGGTAAATACCTAGTAGTTCAATTGCTGGGTCATAAGGTAGTTCTATTTTCAAATTTTGAGGAACCTCCATACTGTTTTCCAGAGTGGCTGCACCAGTTTGCATTCCCACCAACAGTGTAA
Organism: Prionailurus bengalensis; assembly: GCF_016509475.1. Classification (NCBI taxonomy): domain Eukaryota; kingdom Metazoa; phylum Chordata; class Mammalia; order Carnivora; family Felidae; genus Prionailurus; species Prionailurus bengalensis. The sequence goes on from NC_057343.1 coordinate 232,328,442, forward strand.
GAGGGTTCCTGTTTCTCTGCATCCTCACCAGCACCTGTTGTTTCCTGAGTTATGAATTTTAGCCATTCTGACAGGTGTGAGGTGATAGCTTATTGTGGTTTTGATTTGTATTTCCCTGATGATGAGTGATGTTGAGCATCTTTTCATGTGCCTGATAGCCATCTGGATGTCTTCATTGGAAAAATGTCTGTTCATGCCTTCTGCCCATTTCTTAATTGGATTGTTTGTTTTTTGGGTGTTGAGTTTGGTAAGTTATTTATAGATTTTTGGATACTAACCCTTTATCTTATATATCATTTGCAAACACCATCTCCCATCCCATTGGTTGCCTTTTAGTTTTGTTGGTTGTTTCCTTCACTGTGCAGACGCTTTTTATCTTGATGAGGTCCCAACCGTTCATGTGTGCTTTTGTTTCCCTTGCCTCCGGAGATGTGTCTAGTAAGAAGTTGCTACGGCCAAGGTCAAAGAGGTTGCTGCCTCTGACTTCCTCTAGGATTTGATGGTTTCCTGTCTCACATTTAACTCTTTCGTCCATTTTGAATTTATTTTTATGTATGGCATAAAAAGTGGTCCGGTTTCATTCTTTTGCATGTAGCTATCCAGTTTTCTCAACACCATTTGTTGAAGAGACTATCTTTTTTCCATTGGATATTTTTTCCTGCTTTGTCAAAGATGAGTTGGCCATATAGTTATGGGTCAATTTCTGGGTTTTCTATTGTGTTCCATTGATCTCTGTGTTCGTTTTTGTGCCAGTACCATACTGTCTTGATGACTAAAGCTTTGTAATGTAGCTTTAAGTCCAGAATTGTGATACCTCCTGCTTTGCTTTTCTTTTTCAAGATTGCTTTGGCTATTTGGGGTCTTTTGTGTTTCCATACAAATCTTAAGATTGTTTATTCTAGCTCTGTGAAGAATTCTGGTGTTATTTTGATGGGGATTGCATTAAATGTGTAGAGTCCTTTGGATAATATAGACATTTAAAACTTTTTTGTTCTTCCAACCCATGAGCATGGAATTTTTTTCCATTTCTTTGAGTCCTCTTCTGTTTCTCTCACAAGTGTTCTATAGTTTTCAGAGTAGAAATCTTTTACCTCTTTGCTTAGATTTATGTCTAGATATCTTATGGTTTGGGGTGCAATTGTAAATGGGATCGATTCTGGTTTTCTGCTGCTTCATTATTGGTGTATAAAAATGCAACCGATTTCTGTACATTGATTTTGTATCCTGTGACTGTACTGAATTTGTGTGTTAGCTGATGCTCCATTAGCATGACACGTGATTCCCCATCACCTTACTTTCAACGTGCAGGTGTCTCGAGGTCTAAAATGAGACTCATGTAGTCCCAACAGTGACTTTCCGTCCAATACTTATAACGTGTCCTCCACGGTTTGTCACCAAGATTTGACACCATAGGCGCTGGAGGACCATCAGTATTTAACATGGGTTCCCAAGGTGGGAGAGGGGCAGGGAGAAGGCCCTGGCTTGTAGGATTTGTTGATTTCTGTGGTGTAGAAACTTTCTCAAGGTCAGTTTCAAGCTACCAGCATGACATCACTGAAAGTCAGGTTGGGAGAGACACCAGCAAAGACAGCTCCAGGAGCTCCGGCAATGGTTCAGGGGCCAGAGAGGCACCAGTGTGAAGCACAGGAGCAGATGTCTTCCCGGTCAGAGACCATGATGCCAAACCCTAGGAAGAAACAAAACCAAATCACCTTCCCAGCTACAGGCCAAAGTTTATTTATTCAGTTGACAATATTTACTCAAGCAAACTAAAACTATAGAAGAATATTAGGGAAGAGAAAACCTTCCTTTTGACTTTTGGCGAAACCTATAGTTAACAAATTTAGAACGTTTTTCTCTCCAGAAATCGGCAGAATAAGTATTACTGGGCAATCTCTGGCAGTCACCATTTCTTATGGAATTTTTTTTTTATCTTTTTGAGTCTGGTTTAAAGTAACTTCAAACAGCTTTATAGCACACAAAGTCAGAAAAGAAGAAGAACTTACTGGAAACACACCCAAATCTAAGCAAGGCCAGTGTGGAAGGATCCTCTGACTAATGTGTGTAGTTTTGCACAAGGGACTAAGGGGCATTGGAAGCTTTGGGAATGATTACCTGGGGTGAACACACACACCTGCCCCCTTTCCCAAGAAACCACCAGGTCCTACTACGAGGACAGCCCTGGGCCATTATTCTGCAAAATCCTCATCAAACAATTTCTTTTCATTCCTGCTTTAGCTCGGTTGTTTCCTGCTCACATTTTTATTAGGTTTTCTGAATGTAAACCTGAGATGACTCCCAGTGCAAACAGAGAGGCTTCTGTTACAGTCCATTTGAAAAACTGCCCACTGGAATAGAGAAAGAGAAAACACATTTTCGTATTTACCCAAAAGCAATGGAGCCTCAAACAATAAGTTAAGATTATAATATTCTTGAGGGAGGTGAATTCTCTATTCCAATATAAACTCTACAATTGGTTATCTCTATACCATTAAGGAAGTGTCCCAGCCGAATGAGCTAAATACACTCTGGATGGCCGAGATCATTTACAGAATAGCAATCAGAACAAAGGCAAAAGAGAGATAAAAATAGAACACCTCTCGCTGACAGCAACCCCCAAGCAGAAAGCTATAAACCTATTAGGAGTGTGGGTTTAACTTCTCATCCTTCAGGAGTTTATTAATGAAGCCATGTGGCTATGAGAGCTTGGATTTATGAGGCACAGGCTTCAAGACTCATACTTAGACACTGAAACTCAGAAAGGTGAACTTTCAGCGACGTTATCACTGCAGGTATGTGCAGAAGTGAGGATCAAACCCTGGTCCTTCTGTCTTCAAGGTCAATTCTCATTCCAGCAGATCAGAAGGGAGTGGGGAGGCCACAGCACGAAAGCATTCTTTCCATAGCATGCCTTTGAAAACTAAAATTCCCCTTGTGAATTTGTGAGATATGAGCGTTCTATTTTGTGCCACCTCTAGAAACTTGTGTGTTGAGTGAACTGAAGTACATCTGCTTTTTGGGGCAACTGGGAGTTGAAGAGGGGTAAAGGAAGATGTAGCCTAATGTTCACCAGAAGGCTAAGGCATGAGGGTCCTGGAGTTGATTCTTTCTTCCAACATTTTGGAGCTGTGCAATCCTGGGCAAGTTACTTAACCTATATGAATCTTAGTTGTCCTCATCTAAGAAATGGGGATGATAATAAGTATCATCATATGTAACAGGCATCACCCTGTTGAGAGTGTTCAGTGAGATAAACCAGGCACGTGGTAAAGAGTCAGAGGTTATCAGCTATCATTTCTGTTCTCCATTGGCCCGAAAATGTGCTTCCCCACTTCCCCACATTTTAACATTTCTTCAGTGAAACTGACAGTCTGCAGCATCCTAGCATTGTGTCAAATTTTAATGGCACATCTTACAATCAATAGAGTCTCGCTTTCATGAAATACGGCGTTATAATTATCAGTACTATTATCGCCAGAGATTTGACCATAAAATAATAATGAGACTGCTTCCACGAGCTGTGGACAATAAGCAGCCTTATTATTTTATAATAGCATGGCAGATTTCCCAGCTAGAAGACTCTCCTGGGGGCCACTGTGCAATGGCTAAGATGGATGAATGTTGCCTTCTGGCAGTAACAGACTTTCAATAGATCTGTCTGACTTTAAGCAAGTGCAAGATACGAAAATCCACATTTCTATTGAAAAACTAATTAGAAGGTAATACTGTAAAATAGAAGAATGCTAAAAGTACCCATTTAGGCACATTTCTCAACCTTTATTGTCCACCCCCCGTCATGAGCCGTTTAAGACATTTTTGTTCAAATCCCTTCCCCCGATGAAATTTTAATGTTAAAGACACACTATCTATCTATGTATTGGATGCATATCTGTGCTTGACACATAAAAACCTGCATGAACAATGTACAAAGGAGTATGACTTTTATGCTCTCTTGAGGATTCCCCTTTGAGAATGCATGGTTTAGAGACAGATGCTAAAGGTCATTTGAGATACTATTTGACGGGAAACTTTTATTTGCACGTAGATTTTCCATGATGTGGCAACTGCAGAAAGGAAGAAACACAAGTAGCCTGTTTGATAAAATGTCCACAGTGGGGTCCCTGCTCCACGTTCATTACAGGCCAGTGTCTCTCTGTTTTTTAGACCATGGTACCCAAGCAACATACCAGGAAGGTGGGCGCAAGTATGAGCCAGATTTGACTTTATAATTGAAGAAAACTTGCCTCAAAGTTCAGTAGACTTCTTTTTGTGTGCACGAGGGTCTATCTACCCCATGACAAATAGGCATGAATGACCAGTAGTTCATTCAAATAACCGTGATTGGAATTACTTCTACAATAGATCTCGATATATATTTTTTTCTTATCTCATACTGTTATTTCTCTAGTAGCTGAAATCAGCATGCAGGTCAACAAGTTTCCTGAATATTCTCTGCAGGTTAGCCCCAAGGGCAGGGTTCTCTGCCTCCCTAATCTTACTGGCCCTGGGCATGAAGTTTCCTGGACCCCAGAGGAAGGACACCTGAAGCAGCAGAAAACAACTGCTTCCTGTTCCCTGCTTCTCACTTCCGGTTCCCTGCTTCTCACTTCCTGTTCCCTGCTTCTCACTTCCGGTTCCCTGCTTCTCACTTCCGGTTCCCTGCTTCTCACTTCCTGCTTCCTGCTTTGGCCAAAGTCCAAAGCATCAGGAATGAAGGACTCCTGGCACCTCTGCCTCAGAGTAGATGGCAGAGGCTTGGACAGAAGATGGACAGAAGGTTCACAGGAAATGAGCTCTGCAGAGCTGGAAACCTTTGCCTGGAAGGAGGAAAGAACAGGGGCTAAAGGAAGGTTAACGAGGGGAGGCCCAGCTTCGGTGATGGCAATGAAGAGAGGGAGCCAGTGTGGGAAAGGCAGGAAGGAGGCAGCCGGCTCACAGAGCAAACTCCAAGGAAACAGTGGGCTCCAGTCATGGGCAGCAGGAGAGGGAGCCCAGCTGCCCCTACCCCCACGTGTGTGGGGACATGTGTACAGAAGCCTGGAAGCAGCAGTGATGGCCCAAAAGTTAGCCTCATCCCCCATCCAGGGGCCACATGAGAGCAGGCTGCGAGGTTCCTTTGAGGACTACTCCAACCCAGGGCAAGATTTCAGAGGCACCTGGGGCTGGGCTCAGAGCAGCACCCACACCATCACCTCGATGCTCAGGAGATAGGCAGTTCGGTCTGCTAGTACCTGTTTAAAGAGGCCAGGGCCTTCCACTCCAATGAGATTGTTCGCCTGAAATGTGGAAGGAAGGAAGGAAAAAAGGAAGGAAAGAAGGAAGGGAGGTGGGCAGAGAGGGAGAGAGGGAGGGAGGGGGGAAGGAGGGAAGGAAGGAAGGAAGGAAGGAAGGAGCCTACAAGGCTGTCCACCTCAGTAAGGGCTCCATGCAAGGGGTTGGGATATTCAGTCCTTTCCTGCTGAGCCTCAGGAAAACAGGGACCTGGTAAGAGCCGTCTCTCCTCCCAGGGTCTGAGGGCCTCTTGCACCTTGGAACGACAGTGCTTGTTCTCTAATATAAATATATTTTAAGTTTATGTATTTATTTTGAGGGGGGAAGGGCAGAAAATGAGGGAGAGAGAGAATCCCAAACAGGTTCAGTGCTGTTGGCACAGAGCCCAATGCTGGGGCTGGATCTCAGGAAACACGAGATCATGACCTGAGTGGAAACCAAGAGTCAGATGCTTCACCGACTGAGCCACCCAAGTGCTCCTGTTCTTATAAGAATCCCATTCCTGGCTGCCTCCAAGCCTCACTCACAGATCTTCTTTCCCCATGCAGGGGCCCGTTGGAGCCCCTGACTCAGTGGGCCAGCTTGGGGTCCCCAAGCATGAGGAATGGAGAAGCTCCAGAAAAATGCACCGTCTTCATTTCTGGATAGAGTCCCAGGCCCGGCACCCTGGTCCCAAGTTTTCATCTGACGGTAAGCCAGGGATGGCCACTCTCTTCTTATTTGGATAAGTGCAGGAGATGGGGGGCAGAGCAACAGGAAAGAGATCCCCTTCCTCGACTCCACAAACTCTCCAGGTGCTGCTTTGCCTCCGTGGATGCTTATGTAAGGGAGGTGCTAGCAAGCAGGTCATTTCATACCCCATGCCCACAGTCATTCGGGACTCGACAAGAACACTGGCGAGACCCACTTATAATTGTCTGGTGGTTGAGTGCTTATTTAATCATTTTAATTCCACAATTGGGATAAATTCAAAATTTACTTTGCATGACCCTTACCTGGCAAATGAAGGGAGGTGACACAGGTGACCGGGTGCTGACATAAGGTGGGTCAATAGAATGTAACTTGGCTAATGGCGTGTAAATTAGAAACTGGAGAGTTTAGCATTGGAGGAATCTAGAAGGAGGAGGCTTATGCACATACACACACACACATGCACACACAGGTGCACACACACACGCACACATACACACCTTATTGTCCTGTTTATTTCCAACACTGCTGTTCGCACAACCTGAATGCACTTAATTGGTTTACTTCGTTGTCACCAGTTGACCCACTGTTAGAATGTCCCTGAGAGCAGGAACCTTGTCTGTCTTGTTCAACCCGGGATCTCTGGGATCTAGAACAATGCCTGGAACCAGAGCCCATCACTGTTGGTGAGGAAGAGAGGGAGGGCTAAGCAGCCAGGCACCTGTCCCATAGTAAGTGCTAAGACCAGGCAGGCTGCAAGACCACGCTCAGGGTGATGATGTCAATCTCTTCAATAGTTCAGAAGCCCAAGTACAAAACCACAGGTCTGGGACAGTAACCATCTCTCGAAAGTTACCTAAAGGGCAACTACGTTAGCTAAAGTAAGACAGTAAGATGGAGAAGAGGAAAGTCCTTCCTGGTTTCAGATACACAGGAGATTTGCAGTCACCCGGGAGAGGGAAGAAACCAAACACGCCATCGGCAAAGCCACGCTGCTGGCTTGCTCACCCTGAGAGCCCTGCTCACGGGGAGTTTGGTGTTGGCACAGCCCGGTGAGCTGGAAACCTGGGCAACGACCCCCACAGTAGGGCCTTCGCTCTGTCTGGAACACTAGGCCTGACGTGCCTCAGTTTATAACTTTGCCCTGGTCTACACAGTGGGCGCATGCATGGAGTTCTGGCTTGCAATGTGTGCTTAGCCTATATTCTGATGCACTTACACAGAAAGGACGGAAACCACGTGTGCCCTGGACTGATGGGACACCGTGCACGTGCAGCTGGGAGATTTTTGTTTCCTCTGAGCATAACAAGCCAGCACAGTTGGAGCAGGACTGTGTCCAAGCCCAGCTCCAGACTGCACGGGGGACAACACCGTAAAGTGCTCATCAGCAAACTGGAGAGGTCCGGGAACACGGAACCACTGTGGTCAGAGGACCCATGGTGTGTACCCTGGAAAAGTGAAGGCTTGAAAGGGCCGAGAAACTTACAAGGGTCTGACAATGAGGAGGAGCGCAGCCGCCCTGCCATCCAAGCAGAACAAAGAATTTAGGCCAAGGAAATAGGAAAGCAAATACTGGCTAAGGGGAAGAGGATTTCTGCACCAGTTAGAGCTTTGGACAACTGAATATACAGCAGAAAGAAAGCATGGCGTCCGCATCATCCCTGCGCTGCCATCTGCTAGTGGTGAGGCCTTGGGCAAGTTAGCTAATTTCTGTGAACCTCAGCTATTATCTCCAAATTGGGAAACATAGCAGTTTCGTCAACGTTGGCAGTGAAGGTTAAAATTAAATGGTGCATGTTGGTGGGAGTGCAAACTGGTGCAGCCGCTCTGGAAAACAGTGTGGAGGTTCCTCAAAAAATTAAAAATAGATCTACCTTATGACCCAGCGACAGCACTGCTGGGAATTTACCCAAAGGATACAGGAGTGCTGACACAGAGGGGCACGTGCACCCCAATATTTATAGCAGCGGCTTCAACCATGGCCAAATTATGGAAAGAGCCCAAATGTCCATCAACTGATGAAGATGTGGTTTATATATACCATGGAATACTACTTGGCAATGAGAAAGAATGAAATCATGCCATTCGCAGCAACGTAGATGGAACTGGAGGGTATTATGCTGAGTGAAATAAGTCAGAGAAGGACAGATATCATATGTTTTCACTCATATGTGGAATTTGAGAAACTTAACAGAAGACCATGGGGGAGGGGAAGGGGAAAAATAGTTACAAACAGAGAGGGAAGGAGGCAAACCACAAGAGACTCTTAAACACAGAGAACAAACTGACGGTGGATGGTGGGGGTGGGGGAGAGGGGTAAGTGGGTGATGGGCATTGAGGGGGGCACTTGTTGGGATGAGCACTGGGTGTCGTATGTAAGCGATGAACCACGGGAATCTACCCCCAAAGCCAAGAGCACACTTTACGCACTGTATGTTAGCCAATTTGACAATACATTATATTTGAAAAAATAATAAAAATAAGTAAAGTAAAATTAAATTAAATTAAGAAGCGCATGTAAAACACTTAGCACAGAGAGTAAGCACCCAAAAACAGTAGCTCTGATCATCTCAACATTATGGAATACTCATGACATAGTCCTCTATTATGTAAAGGGGTGTTAATAGGGGCCCAATTGTCCCTCCCCCCCCAAAAAAAGATGTATTGGAGCCCTAAGCCCCAGTATCTCAGCCTAGGGCTTTATTTGGAGACAGGGTCTTTATGGAAGTAATCCAATTAACATGAGGTGATTAGAGTGGAAGCCAATCCAATATAGCTGTTGTCTTTGCAAATAGGGAAATGTGAACATTCACACACGTAAACAGAAGATGACACACAGAGACGCAGGGAGAAGAGGGCTTTCCGCAGGGCGAGGACAGGGGCCTGGAGCAGACACTCCCTCCCAACCGCAGAAGGGACCCACGCGCTGACGCCTTGACCTTGGACTTCCAGCCTCCAGAACTGGGAGACAATAAATTTGTGTGGTTTAATCCCCCTGATCTGTGGTTGTTTGTTAAGGCGGCCCTAGCAAACTGAAACAGGTTCCCCACTCACCAAACACGCGGCAGCCTCCCGTGGGGGCTGGGGGCAGATGTGACCAGATTGCCACCATATAAATACAGGCTCCTGGGCTGACCGGAGACTTTGATTCAATTAGGTCAGGACAGGACCCAGATACGCATTTTGAAAAAACAGCCACAAGGTCCAGCACGTGGATGCTTTGTTTAGGGCCGGACAAGCTTCGAAGTAATTCTTCAGCTCTGTTAGCCCTCCACCTTGTTGTGCAAAGTGTGTGCACAACACGTGTGTGTCTGTGTGGGTCCAGGCGTCCGTGCCTGTGTCGTTCTAAGCATATGCCAGATTCAGAAAGGATCCCCACGTCAAGATTCCACGAACGTACATGAGAAGAGAAAGGTGAAGAACACAAAATGAACCGATTTGTCTCCGCCCAAATTGGCTTCCATCCAGGCCCAAGCAGCCGCGGCAGCGGTCCTGCCTCCGTTGCCCACGCGGCTCCAGCCACAGCCTCCCAGCGCCCCCTGATGCCCCCGCCACCCAGGCAGCCACGAGGGGCCCCCACGGACCAGGTCTGTGAGTAAATACAGGGGAAGACCCACCGGAGGGTCCTGCCCGCCCCCGAGCAGTGTGCCAGCCTATGCGAGGGCCAGGACATGTAGCCTCCGTGAGTGTTTGCCAACAGGTGGGGTATGTGAACTCGTGGAAAATAACAGTGCACTTGGAAAGGTCACTACTTTACCTGTGTAATAGTGTCTAATTTCATTCAACTTAAACAAAGCAGATTGAGTAAGTTATATAAGCCCAAAAGCTATATCGTTCCCTAATTCAGCTCCGGTCTTTTTTCCCTGGGTAATAGTTACCTACAGTTGCATGACAAATTACCTCCAAAATGTAGTGGCTTAAAACAACACACATTAATTATTTTGCCGTCTCTGCGGGTAGGAATCCAGGGTGGCTTAGCGGGGTGCCTCTGGCTCAGAGCCTCTCGGGAGGAGGCAGTCAAGCTGTTGGACAGAACTGGGGTCTCATCAGGGGCGGGTGCCAAGAATCAGCTTCCAGTTCACTCACATGGTTATTGTCAGGGCCCCATCTCCTACCACGCGGGTATCATCCTCACAGGACCGCTTCCCAGGCTGGCTCTGCCAAAGGTAAGCAAACGAGGCGAGCAAGAAAGAACAAGAGATAGAAACCAGTCTTTTTATAACCTAGTCTCAGAAGCGACATTCGTCACTGTTGCCATATTCTGTCCAGTGGAAGCGAGTCATTAGGCCCAGCCCACACCGGAGGGAAGCATCTTATACAAAGATATTATCGCAAGGAGGAGGGGACTGGGGGGACGTTATCTGTGAGGCTGCCTGTCATATTCTGAGTCAAAGAAGAGTTTCAACGTGGCCCCTCGGACAAGGTCTTCCTACGTTCCACCATAAACCGTTCCTCATGGCACATGTCACCATGTCACAGATCGGAAAGATGGCACTCTCTGGAAGGGTCTACCTGTGTCACGTTTCCTAAGAAATAAAGGCTTAAACATAAACCCCGAAGTGATCCGTTATCAGAATATTTACCGAGGGCAAATCCCTTTGCTTCTACTTTTTGTTGATCCTGTAGTCTATAGGGGTGAGCAAGCAGGCTACCAAGGACCAGACAGTAAGTATTTTTGGCTTAGGAGGCCACGTGACCTCTGTCACAACTACTCAACCTTGCCATGGTAACACGAAAGTAGCATGGAGCAACATGTACGCAAAGGGGCATGGCTGTGTTCCAATAAAACTTTATTTACACAGCAGACCTCAGGCAAAATTTTATTCACAGGTCGTAGTTTGCCAAGTGTCACAGAAAATAGCCCGTATTCTATTTGAGAATAAAACAGAAGTTAGCAGTAAAAGTAGAGCTAGCAGGCTACTGTTTCTGACAAAGGCATTCGGGTGACACATGTATTAAATGCTTCATCGTAAACACAGGCAAATCATATCGAATCCGTATTGACCACCATCATCCAAAATAGAGAACATGTGACCTTGAACTGTCCTGTCGCCTAGAATCATGTTAGAAGTTGTGTGACTGTCGAGGCATTGGGGTGAGTGTGGAAGGCCTGGAATTGCCTGAAAGTTTCCCCTCGCCATCCTAATGATGAATTTCTACCTAGTCACCTAGAAGAGAACTTCCATTCATTTATTTTACTGAACGACACAACAAAAGAACATTGGGCCAACCATGACAATCCCATCTGTTGAGGGGATACCGGTAATGTAAATGGGAGGAAAGGCTCATAAAAATAATTTCTAAACCTATAGCGAAGATACAAGAAGAGGCTTGCTTGTGATGATTTTTCAATTCTGAGCTTCTAGAAACCAGAGCCAGACCAGTCATGGGTACAAGGGAATTTGCCCACTCCTGCTCCAGAGGATAAAGGACTGCCACCACCCCTAGCTTGCAGGGCATAAGCGATGCCTGAAAGGGTAAGGGGAGCACAAGATAGCCTCTCCCCACCCCACATTTCTTCCTGAAGGATCTTACCGGCAAAGGCACGGAGAACCGGGGATGACGTGACACTTGAATTTTATCTTTTAAAATGTGTCTCAGGGAACTCTATGAAGTCTTTGTTTAGAAACAACCCAGCATGTTAACACTGCAAAGCTTCAGAAACTGGGAAGTTGTTCATCATTTCAGTTTGTTTTAGAGGAGAATATCAGACGCTTATGTCTGTCGCTCACTATGCACAGTTTCAGCCTCCGACAGACTAGAATGTAAGCTCTAAGAAGGCTGAGACCTTATCTTCACTTTCTAGAAAAGGGCCTGGCATAGGGTACGTCCTCAAAAATATTTGTTGAATGAAACAAAGTCTATGAAATCAATAAACTCCTTCCGAGTCTTGAGATTCCTAGATTTATCCTCAGGGCCTGGTAGCCAACTGTGCCTCCCTCCCCTGCCATTAAACCCCTGGGATCATAGGAAGAGGACAAGGACCCCAGGAGAGAGCTCAGGCCAGCACATGTCTCCCAGGATCCCCTCATGAGTAGATAAGGACAGGGCTCCTTTCTGTCTCTCAGCTACCATAGCAGCACCAGCCTTCTGCCTGGAATCTCAAGGAACATTCAGTTCTCCAATCAGCTCAGTGAAAGTTGGGGAAGCTGGAAATGAATCCCAGGGAACCTGGGATAAAAGCAGAGGGCAGTTGATGGAAAGAGCCTGCGGTAAACGGTGTGTCTAATGGGATAGGACAGACTTCAGTATCAGAAAAAAAATAGCAAGGTAGAATTGCCGGGGGCGGGGGGCGGCGGGTGCAGGGGAGCAGGGAGAGGGTGGACAGCAAGGCTTCAAATTGTGTAATGAATCCATTAGGGGCACTGCTTTTTATTTATGTGCGATTTGTAAGGGTGCAAAGGACGAAAAACTAGACCCGTCTCTGCTATCTGTGGGCGTGAAGTCACATCACCTTTTCCACGGACCCTGCAAGGGATCCCTTCAGCGTAACTTTTCTTTACCCAAACACTCCGTGGTTCTTTGTTAGGAAGATGAATGGTCATGTTGTAAGTCTCAAGCGAGCTACGGAAGCTTGCATATTTTCTTTTATCTTTTCCATGGCCAAAGGCAGTTTATTAATTTATGTCAGTAAAAAGCTCTGAATGGTGCCCCCGAGGGTCCCTCCAAGCCTGAAGGATGGGCTTGAGATTTGTTCTTATCTAGATCAATCGCAATTGTATTTCCCAAGCTCGGACTTTCCCCTAAAACTTGAGCAAAAGCTGAGCTGGCTTTTCCGCAAACATGGTGAGAAGGAGGATGCCCACTGAAATCATTATTTACAGCCTTCTCTAGCCTGCAAAGTCACACACAGATACTTCCACCCGAGTGGAATAATTAATCGGTTTTGTTAAATCACTTCGCCGGGAAGAAAGATGGCTTAAAAGGAAACCCAGGTAACCTCAGCAGGGAAAATAGGCTTTAAATTTGTTAGGGCAATTATTTGCCAACTCTAACCTCAGAATAGTGAGAGAGAATAAAACTCTCTTCCTCTCATTAGCAAAGGAGAGAGAGAGAGAGAGAGAGAGAGAGAGAGAGAGAGAGAGAAAGTGAAGAAGTGCCCAAAGGTATCTTCCAGAATCTTCCAGAATCATAGCCATGTGTATGCTTGTTGATACAGGCTTATCAGTTGAAAGTTATGACACAAATAACTTAGCCCCTTCACACTGATTCCTCATAAATAGCTGAACTTACCAGTACATTAACTTAAATCTATAAAATAACCTCACCTATGATAACCTATACTGATAGCATGTGCCCTTGAAATTATGTGGAGAGAAAATGACGCTTCCCTTCCATGGTCTTCCTTCCAAAAATCCATAACCCCTGTATAACAGGGAATGAGGGAAACATCAGACTAACATAAACTGAGGGACAGTGCACAAAATAAGACAATTAAAAAGAATCCTTATCTATTTTTTTTCTGGAAGCCAGATGTTATTAAATGTTATCATCCTAATGCTGATAGGATTACTAAGAAGTGGGGACATGTGTCACCAAGAAGTGTCCAAATTCTCCTTTGGGCATTGCTCTATTATTTAGGTTTTCTAAAGTATATTAATTTTATTTTTTAGTGTGTTTATAAAAAGCGCTCTTAATGAAAGGCGTCCAAATATCTCCTATGTAGTAGTCAAAACATCTGTGCTTCTTAAGAGAAGGCACAACCCGCAGCTTTGGAGGGGAAAGAAATGGCCAATAGCCTCCTCTTTGAGATCTTCTGCCGTTTCTTATTTAAAAGTCTGTGAATTGTTTTTGCTATTTCTGCAAGAAACAATTCAAATTTTGACAGGGACCCCCTAGAATCTATAGATGGTTTAGGGTGGTGTGGACTTTTGAACTACATTAATTTTTCTAATCCGTGAACATGGGATAACCTTTCCATTCGTTTGTGTCTTCAATTTTTCTCGCCAAACTCTTGTAGTTTCCACTGTACAGGTTTTTTACTTCCTTAGTTAATGGGATGTGCGTGGGTTGGATCCTGAGGGCGTTATGCTAAGCGAGATAAGTCAGGGAAAGACAACTACTGTGTGATATCACTCATATGGGGAATCTAAAAAAGTTGAATCATAGAAACAGAGGGAAGATCGGTGGTTGCTAGGAGCTGGGGGTTGGAGGAATTGGGGAGATGTTTAAGAGTACAGACTTGGGGTGCCTAGGTGGCTCAGTTGGTTAAGTATCTGACTCTTGATCTCATCCGCTCAGATCTTGATCTCAGGGTCATGAGTTTAGGCCCCACCCTGGGCTCTGTGCTGGGCACGAAGCCTACTTTAAAAAAAAAGAAAAAGGGCACAAACTTGCAACTAGTAAATAAATAAGTTCTGTAAATGTAATGCATAGCACAGCGATTACAGTCACAAACACTTTATTATAAATTTCAAAGCTGCTAAAAGACTAGGTCTTAATTGTTCTGGCCACACACACACACACACACACACAAATGATAATTAAGTGACACGATAGAAATGTTAGCTAATGCTAAGGTGATGATCATATTATAATATATAAATATATCAAACTATCACATTGTGTACCTTACCCTTATACAATGTTATATGTCAATTATATGTTTGTTTTTTTTTAAAAAGCCTGTGAAAACAGCTCTTTTGAAAACTGGTGTCAGTAAGGCTATCAGACCTCTAAGATTTCTCAAACTGCTTTTCTGAAAGCAAGCAGCACAACAGGAGGGCTTTGCCCATCTGGAAACGGCGGTGGGGAGTGGGGAAGCCCAGCCAGTGGGGGCTGCAGCTGTCATTTGGGAAGACAAGCTCACGCCACCCCCGCATGTGACCTGGCTGGCCCAGCACCTGTGAATCAGTCCTGAGTGCCCACCGGCTAACCTGGACCACTCTAGGGGATGCCAGATGGCACTGCGGTTCGAGCCTATCGTAAGGCTGACATCTCCACCAACTACAGGGTGGTGGTTGTTTTTTAACCTAAATGCTTTTTTATTCTTAATCTTAAATCAATGTGTCTAAAGAATGATCTCGAACAGCAGTCTTCAAACTGTGGTCCGGGGACTCCTGGAGTTTCCCTATACCCATTCAGGGGAGCTATGAGGTCAAAACTATCTTTTTTTACGATACTGAAACGCTGTTTGCTTTTTTTTTTTTCCACTTTCATTCCCTCTTGAGTATACAAGTATAGGTTTATTTTGCGATTTCTCTAAAATCTCCAACAAGTCATGTGCTTTGGGCAGACTTGTATTTAGTTCTTTAAAGTTTACCAAGCATCTTCAATATGTGATCCCATGCACTTCTTGTAAACATTCTAGAGGGGTGTATGATTACTCCCATTTTTAAGGCGGGGTGGGAGGAGGCTCTGAGACCCAGAGAGGATAGTGTTTCCCCAATGCCACACATAGTGTGATCAGGCTGGGTCTCAAACCTTGGTCTGCAGCCCCCAAGACGAGCACTCCGTCATTTGTAGATTCTCCTTCCCAGACCGATCCCACATGGACGGTGTGAGCAGAGGCTCACGGCCGAAAGGCAGAAGCAGCCCCCCAACATCCTGTTCGTCGTTCACTTAAGCTCTCTAACAATGACATACTCTCCCTGAGGAAACTTTTGAATTTTCTTAATGGGAAAAGGGTAAAATAATATCCTAGTACCACTGAATCCTGAATAGATTTAAAAAAAAAAAAAAAGCTAACCAAAATATGTTGTTCTTCAATTTCAGACTCCCTTGAGATGATTTTATCTTGCTGAAAGCCTCTTTATTCTTGATGCCTTTGTCATGTTTATTTTTTCTACTTATAGCAATTCATACACCCTTGTAAGAATTTTATATAAGGAGATAAATGCTAAGGCATAATATTGAATAACTGTTTGAATCCCCGAGTAGGATTCGTATTACGGCCTCCACTATGGAACCACAATCACGAAATGCGGTGCAAGGTCAAATAATGACTCTGCGAAAGAGCCGGAAACAAGATTGTCCTTGCCCCCCCCCCCCCCCCCACACACACACCATTACTCCCTGCTGGAACACACTTTGCATAAATCGCCTCCGTAGCAGGTGCGGTTCCGTGGGAAATCAGTATTCACGGCAGTAGCGCTCTCATCCTGTTTGTGGCTTCTATTTTCTAACGTCCAAATACAGATAAAAATGTGTTGCCAAGATTCACGCTGCTTATTTTTTTCTTCAAACATCCTTAGCCAGAGGGTAACCTCATATGCGACTAAAATCGACCTCCGTGTCTTTTATTAGCTGTTAAATTACTTTTTAAAAATGCCTCAAAGTGCTTCTCAATTACCCTGTGACTGACAAGTTGAAGCCCAATGAAATCCCAAAGGATTCCTCGTGTGTGTGTGTGTGTGTGTGTGTGTGTGTGTGTGTAAGATGTGTGGTGTTCTATGATTTTTATTTGGCTCTAGGACATGCATATTCTTTTCAAGTACTGTATGTGTGTGGGGGGGGTGTCATATAAGTTATATTCAAATTAATATTATTTAAAACCTCCATAATATAGTAAGAAATACCTTGGATGTTACAAAGTCAAGAATGCTGCTCTCCCTTTCTGAGCAATATCAACGATGGAAAATAAATTCTGCATAGTGAGTACAAATATAAAAACTCTCATCCATCAGACAAACAGCACGAGAAGACATAACGTACGGGCCAGTCTGGAATAAAGAAGCAATGTTCACCACAGTGATTGATAGGTGGGGTTATTTCAATACGCTATAGGATAGCTCATGGATTCCATGAATTCTCATGAAAACTCCCTTTGTAGTAGTAACACTACATTCTACGGTATGTTGAGGCTTACAGGGCAGGACGGTGGCCAGCACAGGGTTCTCTCGGGTCTCCAGGTACCAGCCACCGATTCCCATGCTTGGCCTTTCGCAGACTGGGTTTCTCCATGAGTGAGGGCGGAGAAGTCCTTGGGTCTCAGGATCTCGTGGATGGTTAATGTGGTGAGGCAGAGCTACATGGAGCACAGGCAGCACTCAATCCTGATCTCACACCAGTCTTGGGGGAGGTTAGTGTTCACCTCTCTGAGGGATTGTGCAGACAAGGAAACAGGCTCAGAAAGTTCCAGGGATGTAGCCCGGGGTACAACATGCACACATGGAAAAGAGGGTCTGCATTTTCTGTTCCTTCTTCCAATACTTTTTCCAGTGCTTACAGTATTCACATTAAGACGTATCTTACAGGGGTGCCTGGGTGGCTCCGTCAGTTGAGTGTCCAACTGCTGATTTCCACTCAGGTCATCATCCCAGGGTTATGGGATCGAGCCCCAAATCAGGCTCCGAGCTGAGCACGGAGCCTACTTAAGATTCTCCCTCTCTCTCTGTCTGTCTCTGTCTCTCTCTCCCTCTGCCCTTTCCCCTGCACACTCTCATCTAAAATAAAAAAAATTTTTTAATTGAAAAAGAAGTATCTTACATTCAGCACCATTTCTTCCAGCACCATTTGGGATTGGGCAAGTCTACTTAGAGAAGAAGGGGGAAATAGCTCACAAAACTCTATTTGGAAGGCGGGAGAAAATGGTATTGGGGCTTCAAAAATCCAGCTTCTGGTCCCAGTGTGCAGTCGAGAGTTGTGTCCCATGTCAACCCAACAATCCTTTCTTCTGTCTGCTTTTGTTTTTCTTGGTAAAAAAAACTGCCTTGCTCTCAGAATTACAGTGAGCTTCAAATAAGATTAGTCACCCAGCAATTCTAACAAAATCTGAGTGTGCATGGCCATATAGAAACTTTCCAATGGGTGGTGCCTGGCATTTATCCTCAGGCATCTGGGACTGGTGAGGCTGGACACGCCCATGCATATGCATGTGAGCGCGCACACACACACACACACACATACACACACACACAAACACGCATGCACGTACACACATGCATACACAAACGTGTTCACGGCAGGAGCAAATGTAAGAAAGGACAAGCGGCCATCTGTACTGATGTTGCCATTCTCTGCATAGTCCTCATTCACTGCTCTTCATTTTGGTAACAATTGTGGGAAATTAAATGCATCCATGCTCTGGAGTTATGAGCGAGAATATCCATTGAGTGCTTTTTATTTATTTTTTAATGTTTATTTATCTCAGTTTTGTGAGAGAACGCGAGCAGAGGAGGGGCAGAGAGCGAGCGAGAGAGAATCCCAAGCAGGCTCCACGCTGTCAGTTCAGAATCATGAATGGTGAGATCATGGCCTAAGCCAAAATTAAGACTTGGATGCTTAACCGACTGAGCCACCCAGGCATCCCTTGAACGCTTTTGATGTGCCCACCTTGGTTTTGGGTGCTGAGCATGCAGTGGGCAAACTGGACAAGGTCTCTCCTCTTTTGGGGCTGGCACTCAACCAGTGCTAGTCAGAGGAGACAGACAGCTGACACCCAGAAGACGGATGAGGGATTCTGGAGGAGGATGAGGTGCCGTGAAGACAAAGGGATGAGAGTCACGTACCTAACTGGCTGCTTCAGATCTGGTGGGCAGGGGAGGCCCTATGGAAAAGCTGGCTCCAGAATAAGAAGGATTCTGGGGGGATAATCTGGAGGAAAGAGTTCCAGGTGGAGGGAATGGCTAATGCTAAGGCCCAAAGGGAAGAATTGGCTTATCACACTCGAGGAGTATCAGAAATGGGCCACGAGAGATGAGCTCCTAGAGGCGGGCACAGCCCCCATCACACAGGGCCTGGGAGGCCACACGTGCTGGGGGTTGCATTTGGCCACATGTAAAGACACCGACCACAGAGACTTGATCTAAATGGTCTGGAAGCGGGTCCATTGCTCTGCGGAGCCCCCCCACACACACACCCGACCAAGAACCTCAAGCCCGTGTATTCTGCCACCCTGAGCACATGGCATTCGTGCCCTTAGTTGCCTCACGGTTGCAATAGGATTGCTCTGCTTTGCACCTGCTGTCTGAATTCGAGGCAGTGTGAGCCACGAGGTCAACACGAGAAAGAGCAGTTTTCACACCAAACGTGCAAAATTTTGCCACAAATCTCCCAACAAACCTCCACTTACATTTCCATGGCAGAATGTGTCCTCCCCTAGCTGCAAGGGAGGCTGGGAAAAACTCAGACGGTTTTTTTCCAAGTCAAGTTCCTTACACAACCACATTTTCTTCAGTAGTAATGCTATTGATTAGGCAGGTACCCCACACCGTAGTCTGGATGCTATTCTAGGTGGAAAGGTATTTGGGGCTAGGTGCAAGAATCAGGAATGCTGCTTTGAACATGTAAAACTAGACATGACTATCACACCAGGGTGTTCCAGTCAGCGTAGTCCCAGAACAGGCCTCAGGGCAGCCCAGTGGGGCCACCAAGGTCCTTGAGTAACTTGACTCCCTCCTCAGAAGCTTCTTTCTTTTACCCCAGGGTTCCCTAGCAATGCCACATGCCCCTGAAGACGTCATCACTCTTCACATGCAGCTTTATGTCCCACTAGGGGCAAAAATGCTGCCAATTAAACTATAACACAATGTTTTCTAGAATTATTTTATACTTCTTAGAAACGGTTCTTTCAGAATTATTAAGACATGAGTCTTTACATAGCACTCATGCACGTACATAAAAAGGAAAATCTTCATACAATTAATTGGTTAGGTATCCTTAAAGGTCCTTTCCATTCAGGATCCATATCCAGAGTGTCTGTGGATTTTCCCACTGTTCCATTTAGAGTGTTAGTGATGGCTCACCTCTTTAAAAGAGCGCTCTGCTATTTATTTCGGATTTCCTTCTAAGCTGCTGACACCTGTCTGCGAGTTTTGATGTGAATGAATGTAAAAGAATGACAACTACATCATGACAGCCGCCTGGCCAACAACGATGTTGCTCTTAATGCTATTGAAATGTGGGGAGAAAGCCCCAGTGGGTAGAACATGCATATGTGCTGTGATGCACACTTGGGCAGCGTTGGGTTAGGCACCCAGAGGTCAAGGAGACAGTGGGAGTCTGAAGCTTAGTGGAGAAACAGGGGTAGAGAAATGGGTTTGCAGATTTGTTGTCCGTAAGTAAATGAACGACAGTCATCCCCATGGGCCTGCATGTTGCCATAAAACAAGATCCAGACAGAAGAAGGCTGATGATGAGCCTTAGAATATTCAAACGTCTATAAATCTAGAAATAAAGCCAACACACCTAACAGAGTTAGGAGGAGGCTAAGGAGGAGGGGGACGGTCAGCTAGGTCAATGCTGACAGGTCAAGCAGGATGAGATGGAAAGGTGACCACCGGATTGGGCAGCATGGAGGTCATAAGTAACCTTGATAAAAGAACCATACCTGTTTGAGGGTAACCTCGGGGGCAGCTGGATTGGACTGGGCTGAGGGGTAAAGGGGGAGTGAGGTGTTTAACCTCTTTGATCAGTTGTATTGCCAAGGGTAGGATGTACAGCCAAGAGAGACGATGGTATTTCCTTTCCTGAAGCCACTGGGCATGTTTGAACGCTAATTCGGCAAGGCGGGATGGATGGTGCAGGAGAGGATACCTGCAATTGCAAAGCGCTTGAGAAGGCGGGAGTGATGTGAAGCAGGGCACGAAGGCTAAGGATCAGCTTTGGCCAGAACCCAGATCCATCGCAACAGCACGCCGGGGGGCACAGAGGCAGCAGCGCAAGAACTCAGTCCTGGTCCCTGGCTTCACAGCGCTGTGTTTCTCCTGGGGGCTGCGGGGGGCACTCCCATATGCAGGGTCTTTGAGCAAATCCCTGCAATCCTCAGGCTCCTAGTCGGTCCCACGTGGGGTCTCATTTCCGCACATAATTAGTCGCTCCAAGTGTGAGCTGGGTGTGCACACCTGGCCGCGGGCCGGTTCCCAGACAACCTGCATCACCCCCTGCGCGCTCCACCCCGGCGGCAGTTTCCGCACCTCCGTCACCGCCCCTCCGGCGGGGGGGAGGGGTGAAGCGCGGCGCGAGAAGCGGCCACCCTCCCGCTGGGCCCTTTCGATCTCCTGCCGGAGTCTGTGCCAGCATCAGCCCCGCCTCCTCTAACCGCAAACACCCCACCCTCACCCTCCTCCTTCCTCCGGCGCCCGCGGCCGCAGCTTCCAACGTGGCGCTGCCAGCCGCGCATGCTCAGTGCACAGAGCGGGAGGGAGGGGCCGGGGCCGGCTGGGCGGGGCCGGGCGCAGTGACGACAACGCGCAGCCGCGGGCAAGGGGGACGCGCCACGTCGGCGCGCGGCGGCCGCGCCCCCTCCCGGCGACCGCAGTTGCTGCCTCCGTGCGCGGCCCCGCCGCGCGCGCCTCCTTCGCAGCCCGGCGCTCAAGCTCGCGCGCGCCTCCCTCCCGGCTCGCGAGCCCGCCGTGGTCGCCGTCGCCGTCGCAGCCCCTCGAACGCGCGGTCGCATCATGTCTTCGCCTCCCGAGGGGAAGCTAGAGACGAAAGCCGGACATCCGCCCGCCGGTACTGACTCGTTCCCACTTTCTCTCCCGCCGCGGGGCGCGAGGGCGGGCTCGAACCTGCGGACGCGGGGCGCGGAGGGGGCTCCGGGCGGGGGCGTCCGCCCCGGCTGCGGGGCGCGGGGGCCGCTCGGGGGCTCCGCTCGGGGGCTCCGCCTGGGCTCCGAGCGCCCCCGGCTTCGCCAGCCCGTGGGAGTTGCATGCAAATCAGAATGATTGGAAGAAAGTCGCTTGCACAACTTCCCCCGAGAAAGTTTGGGCCGAGTGCGTACTTAGAAGGGACAGACAGATGTCTTAGGAAAACGGGCAGCCGGAACGCTGAAAAGTCCGTGTGTGTCGTGTCGTGGTGACAATTAATTGTAGGCTGACAGCATTTCGTGCGGATAAAAGAACTAGAGAAGCGGAAATAATTTTTATCATTAATCACTCAGTGTGATTCCCCCCTCCCCTTCCCGACTTTCTTTCGCATCCAGCTCTTTCTTAAAAGTTTTTCCTCGGACTTTTTTTGTTGTTGTTGCAAATCCTGAACTTATGAGCCAAGGAAGTTAATTAAATCCAGGATAAAGAGTCAGCTTTCTCGAGGAAAAAAAAAAAAAAAAACTAATCTAAGCAGACTTTTTAAGTTCCTAGGGCCCACCTCTTCCCTCTCGGAGCAGGGTTCCCGTTTGTTCTTTCGACTCTGGCCAAATGGGTCGCTGTCTCTGGAATGACAATCGATCCATATGGAAGGACACAGGGAGAGACTCAAAGGCTACCGGCGCCTCTGTGTGTGGGGGTCTTTCAGAGTCTAAACTGTACACGTTAGTCTTATGAACTCAGCCTTCTAATAACAGAAGCCTTATGGAAACGTGGCTGCTTTCTGTGCCCCATTTGGGCCCATTCTTGTTCCAGTAGAGTCGCCTAATCGCCATCTGCTGTCCTCACGTTAGGACACTAAGTCTCTGCCTCAACAGGGGCAACGGAGCAGTTTTTCAATAAGGTGCATTCCAGAGTAGGTAATATTTTTCACTGGTGAAAAAAGCTCTCAACAACACGGAAACTAACTGGCACTAGGGAAGAAAAATGGCTGACCGCCGTGTGGGGACTTAGGAGGCGTGGGATTTGGGGAAGACAGGCTTTGGGGCCATTTGTATTGCATTAGTTACAAAAAACAGGACCTCAGAGGGATTTCTTTTAAAGGTAACTCTGACCTTGGATTCCTCCTGACAGGGATCCACGTCCAGCTGCCTGCTCACCTGGGCGGTTCTGCAGGAAGGAACCCCTCCGGTTGCAGTCATGTCCTTGGACTATGTGGCATTAGTCTGCCCATGGCTCCCCTGTCCCGGGGGAATGAGTGGCATTAAAGCGTATCTGTTGGAATGATACCAAATCCACGTAGCAGTAATTAAATTGCATGGAGAGACATATCCATATGGAGATTTTTAAGATCAGAGGTATAAACTGTACATTGTTAACTCCCTGGGAGAAATTTCGTAAAGGACTCTGATTTTCTGTGAATTGTGAACAGCTAGGCTTTGCGAATTACGAACTGAATGGCTTATTTATGCCCTGAGGTGCAAGGAACCAACTTTTGTGCTGTTGAGCAGTGAACCTGGGGTTCTAAGTTTTGAGGCCTGTCACTTCTCTGGGGCTTACTTTTCCTAATCTTTGAAATGGGAGGGTTGGGCCAGCTGACCTTCCTCTGGGAAAGCCCAGGACACTCTTCAGCTCAGTCCCTTCCATCCATCAGAATCAGAGCCAAAGGGCGTTTAACCCCACAGGTAAACTCAAGTGACTTCAGGACAGGTCCTTCAGCCTTTGGGTTCCCAGTCAAGAAGGAGCTGCTTAGGGATCTGTCACTGTTATTCTGCATTTTCTGAGACTGGTCACTCTTGGCCAGAGTCGGAGGAAGGGCCTGGCATCCTGGCCCAGGGGCGCAGGTTAGAAAGGGGCTTTTTGCTTTCTGCGGCTTGGCTTGCGGTATTTTGCTTCCCAGTAGTGCCCCTCAGCGCACTCTCCCAGATCACAGAGTTCCCTGCGGGGAAGCTCAGGGTCTGCTTGCTTACTCCGGCCAGAGAGTAGGAAGCTCTGCAGAGTAGATGTTATTACAGAATTTAAAAAGAAAGAAAGGGAGAGAGAAAGAAAGAAAAGAAAGACCTGCTATAATAAAGAATAATCATCAAAGATAGCCAAGAGCACCGTTCATAAATCAAATAACAACCTTAAAAACTTTAGGAACCCTCTCATTAAGTGCTTAAGTTGGATGACAAAGACTTGTGCCTACATTCTCAATCAGAAACAATAAAATTCTCTCCCATGACTGTCTTCATGTTCTTTTGTGTTTTCTCGTTATTGCTGTCTGCACCAGGGACCCTCCTGTGCATCCCTACGACATTCCGTTTCCTTACTGTCACACTTACGTGCGCCTGTCTGCCTCTCTTCTTCTTGCTTCTGCCTGGGACTTACTGAGATCTTCATCCCCGGGGGCTGGCACAGTGTCAGGCACAAAATAATACATAGCTCCCTAGTGAGTTTCTCCCAAGCCGAGCCTCTTCTCACCTCTCACTTTCCCCAGACAGAGCATGCAGGATGCACAAGGTCCCTGAACTTCTGAGCTGCCTCCAGTGAGTGGTAGTGATGCAGGGAGGCTGTGAGCCAGTTTAGGTAGCATCTTAGCAGCCAAAGTAGTAACCA
The DNA here is from genome assembly GCF_016509475.1 of Prionailurus bengalensis. Classification (NCBI taxonomy): domain Eukaryota; kingdom Metazoa; phylum Chordata; class Mammalia; order Carnivora; family Felidae; genus Prionailurus; species Prionailurus bengalensis. The sequence goes on from NC_057343.1 coordinate 232,352,465, forward strand.
GCCTGTGCTGAGTGTTACCGTGTGCCAGTGTTTCCCTCTACCCTTCTAAATTCTTGGCTGAGGACCCTCCTACTGCTCACAAAAGACAGACTGACAAGAGAAAAACAAACAGAAGTTTGGTAACACGGATGCCTCCTGTACTTATGGGAGAGACCAAGGAAAACGGAGTAGCTCCCCAAAGTGGCACAAAGCACCACCTTAAATACCAGCTTCCGGGCAAGACTGGTGGAGGCATCACCTCCCAGGCTACAGTGCTCCTGTCATCCCGGCCGGGCCCTTGGCAAAAGTAATGAAGTCTTAATTTAAGATTGGAGACCTCCCACTGCTCTCAGCTACAAAGTATCTGCGGAGAAATGGGCTGAGACCGCTCGTTTTATGAGCATTCTTGCAAATACAGATTAGCAAAGTTAGAATTAGCCAGGTTCTGTTGCATCACACAGCAGGACCAGTGCGCCACGGCAGAAAGGAGAACGTAATTATCAGACACACTATTACTCATTTCTGCCTGTCTTCGGGAGTTTGTGGCAGCGACGTGGATAAAATCTCACTCTTCAAAACATTTTGCTGGCCCCGTTCCCCTCCATCTCCCAGGGTAGCCAACACCATATGTCAGTAAAGTTCTCGTATATCTATGGGATAGCTTTGAGCGTTACTAATTTTACATATGGTTTTCTTTGAAAAGTAGACTTCCCATCCCTTCTAGAGCTGAGTCGTACGGAAACATAAACACGACTGTATTTATTTAAAGTAAAACGGGAAGTAGACTACTTTTTTTAGCAACTTCACGATAATTGAATTCTTTGTTACGTCAGTCACTCAAATGTGAGTTAAGGATGCATTTAAAAGATTGTGGGTGATGGTTCTCCCTAAATCATCGCCAGAAGGTTTTTCATGTTACCGAGGCCAGTGTATTGCTAGCAATGAAAGACTAATTTGTCTTTTATTGTATTAAAGCATAAAGCCACAGATTTGCTGAGCTTGCCCCCAGTGTCCTCAACCCAGTCACTGATTAACGCTGGAAGAGTACAGGGAAGAGGTCTGCCTTCGCTCCTGACATGCCAAGAAAAGGAAAAAAAAAAAAAAGGCCCTTCTAGTCACTGCATTTTTTTTTCAGACGCTTCAAGTCAGGGTGGAGCTCAGCATTTCTAAAACACAGTTTAGGTTTCACTTTGCTCTTCAGGACTTTGCTTCGTGCTCTGTGTATGTTCCTCCCATTCAGGACGACGCCCCATGCATTCGTGCTTGGTTCGGGACATGCTTTCCCCTTCCCCGCTTGGGGAATCTTTGTGTTTATATAGGGAACACTCACTATTGTATCAAGTACTGTATTAGTCCCAGTTATATTAAAAGTATGAAGTATTAATTACAGTTCTATCAGTAAGTCCAATAGTGCTCACTGCCCTAACAGACACCCCAGAATCCCGGGCTGAACTGGTCGAGGTTTGTTTCCCTTTCGGGCAGGCGGCCCTCCCACAAGGAGAAAGTGCAGGGGCCGGGGCCCCCGCTGGCATGGCCTGTGCGGAGGGGACAGTGGGTGTAGGCCATGGTGTGGGGGCTTACGGTCACACCTGTGACTTCCACGTGTCACTGCATCACTTTTCTTTGGCTGCTGTAGCCAGCCTTGGCCAGAACCCAGTTCAGTGGCCCCAGCCTACCTGCAAGGGCGGCTGGGATGGGGAGTGAACCCCTAGCCTTATGCTCCAGTCCAGCCTTATGCTCCAGTTGCTGGTGCCAGGTTTCTCTGCTGGGCTTCCAGGCTCGGACCCTATCCTCCCTGCACTTTTAGGGACTGGCTTCCCTAAACTGAAGGATACCCGTGTGGCTGCCCCCACCCCCTCCTCAGCTTTGGCCCAGGCTGCCCAGCAGGGTCCCCATCCTGGTCCAGTCACCGTGCAGTTTGTCCTTTGGGTCACAGCCCCGTTGCAGAATGGAGCGCGCACGGCTGCGGAGGGCAGCCCGGCCTGTCTAGGTCTGATCCAGAGCTCCAAGGCCATCACGCCATGACCCTGAACTTCATTTCCACCCCTGGAAAGTGACCAGATTGCCCTGTATAATGTCAGGGCCTTGCCACCTTCGTCTTCGATTCTAAGCACAGAAAAGCAGTTTCCCTCCATTCTTCCTCTGCTCTCTTAGGGATCAAACCATCAGGGGTAAGTTTGGAAATTTTTCAGGGGCTCATTTTTTAGCACAAGTCATTGCTTCCCCCCCACACACACACTTCCCCCCCCACCCCCCACCCCGCCGCCTGTGGACCTGGAAGCCCCTGTCAGGACTGCTGGCCAGTGAGTTCTCCGTGCCCGCTCCTGGGGAGCTGTAGCTGCTAACTGCCGTGGACCTTGCTCCTTTGCCCCCATCTCCACCTGACCTCCCAGCCCTGGGGGGCGGGGTGGGGGGCCCGGCTCCACCTTCCACCCGGCTCACCTGCCCTGCCTGAGATTATTGGGTTTGCTCCTAACCTACAGCTTCCGGCTGGCTTCTGGTCTGGTTCCTTTTCTTCTCACCTGAACAGTTCTGGGACCCTCGCACCCCTTCTTTTTGCTGGACTAGCTTTCCCTCGAATAACATTTCAGCGGCTCTTGTCAGGTAAGAACAAAGGTGCGGTACACTTTTCACGATGCGCTGGGACACCTGCAGTTAGTGCTTTGGGGATATTTGTGTGAAACGGGGGCTGACACGTGAGTAATCCTAGGGAGAGCCTTCTCGTCCCCCTGCCCGACTTCCAGCTGTGGGGCCCTCTAGCCTGCTACTGAGCAGGGACAGAGAAAGCCACCAGCGACCCCCTTACAGCCAGCACACCCCGACCCCTGAGGGGATGCCCCGGCCACAGGAGAGTGTGCTCAATATGTCCCCCCTGGCAAAGTCTGACCAAGGAAGATGCTTCCCCCCCTCCCTTTACCCCTTAGGCAGGAAGCTCTCTGCAGAGAGCTTTGAAGGTCAAACTCATGGTCTTCCCCAGCCTGGTGGCAGTAATCAGAGCCTGCCCGGGCCATCACTGTGTCTTTCTATGCGGTCCGTGATGCTCTCTGTATTCTGGAAGGTCCAAGCAGAGAAAGGCCTGCAGGGTGCGGTTAAGGGCACAGGCCGCAGGGCCGGATCCGGCTCTGTGCTGGCTCGGCCCGCCGGCTCCCCCCGCCTCACCCTCGGGATCCACCCCGCGGTACCTGTGAGGTGGGAGATCACGAGGCCAGTGGTGAGAACGGTGCCTGCACATAGCCGTATGGTGAAATGGTGAGGAAGAGTGAAGCCGAAGAATGAGCCGGGATCTGATTCCCCGGAAGCTTCCACACTTAGATGGTGATACACTGACAACGGTCCTGCTGTTGGGTAGCTGACCACATCAGCGGAGCGCTTTACAGGGTGTCTCCCCCATCCCCCATCCCCACAAGCCTGGACCTTCATCCCGTCTTACATCTTAGGTGACTGTCGTGAGGGAAAGGCCAGCACCGAGGACACAGGCTGTGGAGGTCTAAGTACTAGATGCTGAGGGTTAAAACCCATTTAATAGGAGCAGCTACCGGCCGAGCCCTCGCCACGTGCCAGGCACTGGGGGAGCCGTGTCACATGGGCTAAGTCATTTAGTCCTCCGCACCCCCTGCTGGGAGAGCACGGTCTCCCCTTCCTCCCAGACGGAGCACCCCGAGCCACAGAGAACGGCAGCAACACACACACGTGCGAAGAGACGCGCGTGTGCACGCACACACCCGGGCAGAGCCAGGATTGGAACCCAGGGATCTGACTCCAGGATCATGCCCCTGACATGTGCACAGCGCTTCTAAGAGGCATCTGGGATTCTTTCATTTGAGAGAAATTCCGAGTTCTTTTTTCCTAATGTCTCCTAAAAATACTCACATTTGCAAAGATTTCTGCAAAAATAACTCTGGCCTTTGTATTTTTTACAAATGAGGAGTTCTAGTGACGGCGATAAAACAGCCACAATAAATGCTGTCATAGATTTTGGCAGTTATCGCCAGTTGAAATGAATGTGTCTCGGTGTTGAGTTATTATTATTATTGCCACTTTTTATTCCTGCATTAATCACCACACACGCTGTGAGGGATTGATGAAGTTCATTGTTTTTATAAACCAAATTAAATGAAGTGCTAATGGGGGGGGGGGGGGCGGTGACTGAGCCTTGACGTGTAGTGACTTCGACAGAGCCGTGGAGCTTTGGGCTGGCTTATTTCAAATGTCGACTGGACCTTCACGGGCGGCTTTCTTTGTATGGTTATACAGCCCTTTTCACTTTCGTCCATTTCTAGAACATATCTGTGAGCTGTAGTTTCAAAGTGTTATGTCTGCCAAGTTGACACGAGTCAGGCATTGTTTTTTAAACGGGCCTGAGTATTAGTCACCTCCAGCTGCTGTAACAAAATCCCACAGGTGGGGTTTCGTTTTCTCAAAGTGCTTGGAGACTGGAGGGCTAAGATCAAGGTGCTGGCGGGTTTCTCCTGAGGCCTCTCTCCTGGGCTTGCAGACCGCTGTCTTCTTGCTGTGTCCTCGTGTGACTTTTTCTCTGTGGCGGCATCCCCAGCGTCCTTTCTTTCTCTTAGACGGACACCAGCCCTATTGGATTAGGACCCACCCTAACAGCCTCATTTTAACTTCCTCACCTCTTTAAAGGCCCTATCTGCAACTACATTCTGAGGTGACAGGGCTGAGGGCTTCAACATGTGAACTCGGGGGACACAACACAGCCCATAGTAGCTTTGATCGATTTCTAATGGGTGTGGGCAAAGGGTGGGATATATGGGGAGGAAATGAATTTTAAAAAACTTTAAAGGGTGCCCGGGTGGCTCAGTTAAGCATCTGACTTTGGCTTAGGTCATGATCTCGTGGGTTTGTGGGTTCGAGCCCCACATCGGGGTCTGTGCTGGCAGCTCAGAGCCTGGAGCCTGCTTTTGATTGTGTGTTTCCCTCTCTCTCTGTTCCTCCCCTGCTCATTCTCTGTCTCTCTGTGTCTCTCAAAAATAAATAAACTTTATTTTTTTTAAATTTTTTTTAATGTTTATTTTTTTGAGAGAGAGATTGACAGAGTGTGAGCAGGGGAGGGGCAGAGAGAGAGGGAGACACAGAATCCGAAGCAGGCTCCAGGCTCTGAGCTGTCAGCACAGAGCCCGACTCGGGGCCTGAACTCACAAACCGTGAGATCATGACCTGAGCCGAAGTCAGGCACTCAACCGACTGAGTCACCCAGGCACCCTAAAAATAAATAAACTTAAAAAAAATTTTTTAGAAAAAAAAAGTTTTAGGGGGACAATTCTTACAGCCCCCTTTAGCCAAAAACATAACTCTCTGATCTTACATTTCAATAGAGTAGAAAATTATCTTAACATGTTACAGAATTTTCTTTCAGTTTCTGTTTCTTAAGGTTTGACAGACTACTCAACCTGGAATATTGTGATAAGCCACCTGCAGTGGTGTTTTTGCTTGCTTTCTTTTCATAAAAAAAAAAAAAAAAAATCTGAGCCCAAAGTGAGGGAGATCCCCAGGAACCACTCCCGAAGAAGAAACAAATTCAGAACAGTTAGCATGAGCCTTGGGCCCACATGAGGCAGGTGGTGGTTTCTCTTCCTCTTTGTATAAGGACACCAGTATGTTGGATTAGGGCCCACCCCACCAGGCTCATTAACCCAAGACCCAACATAAAATGGGGTGCTCAGAGGTCAAACCTGTGGAGCAAGGGAGAAGCCCATATGCCCAGCAGCACAACGGGATGGTGGGGAACCGCTCTCCTTCAGCCTGGGCTCCGATGGGGAAGAAGAAGTCTCCCTAAGAACGTGTAAACGCAGGCCTGCCTTTACCGGGGCTAGGAGTTCAAAGCTACAGCTTGGCAATCCCTGTTCTGAGAAATCTGACGTAAAAAGGATTTCCGGGTGCCTGTACTGGTTTCACACAAGTGTACAACATCTTTCCGAAGGGAGGCCGCCTGCGCCCCAGGCCCCAGAGGCCCCCACAGACAAAGCCATTCTGAAGGAGAGCTCATAATGTACAATCACCAGAATGAGCATGACAGTCAGCAGACAAAACTTGCAGTGGGATTAGACTGCCAAGGACCTCAGATCATACAGTAATTGAATGTACAATGACACGAGTGTGCCTAAAACGATTGCACACAGAAAAGACTTAAAAACACAAGACACGAAAAAGACCCTATCAAGTAAAAGACAGGGTGAATTGGAAATGCCCTAGAAGTGAAAAATAAAATGATTGAAATAAAAATCAACAGATGGGCTCAGGGTGCCTGGGTGGCTCTGTCGGTTAAGCATCCGACTTCGGCTCAGGTCATGATCTCACGGTCTGTGAGTTCGAGCCCCGCGTCGGGCTCTGTGCTAACGGCTCGGAGCCTGGAGCCTGCTCCGGATTCTGCGTCTCCCTCTCTTTCTGCCCTTCCCCCACTTGCGCTCTGTCTCTCTCCTTCAAAACTAAACATCAAAATTTTTTTAAAACAGATTTTTGGAAGAATTCCCACACAGGATTATATTTCCTCCTTTCCAGGTAGAAGGTCCCCTTGAAGAGAATTCGTATTGGTGGCAGATGTGTCCTCAGACACAGTCCTTTATGTTACCCGCCCTCTGCTTTGCATTTTTCCGACGGGCTGCTTGCTGCTAGGCGCTGTTGGCCTCGAAGCAGGTGCTGTCGGCCTCCTGAAGCCCAGGCCGCAAACTCTGGCTGGGAAATTGAAAACTAATAACCCCCGAGTGTGGGAACCTGAGCATGTTTTTCACATTCTCCTTCCTGTTCTTTAGAATCATAAGGAAGCTTGCCCTGGACTTTTCTTAATTCAGCAGGGGCCCGAGGACACGGTCTGCCATGTTGACTGTCTGTGAGCAGAGCTGTGCGCAGGAGGGGGGGCTACACGGAGAGCCCCACACCACGACCCTGAGGGCGGTGAGCACCGGTCACTGGGCTGCACTTTGTTTCAAGTACTCGCCGCCTTAGTCCTGTTCGGGCTGCTGTGTCGGAGCACCACAGACTGATGGCTTATAAACAACAGAAGCCTCTCGTGGTGCTGGAGTCTAGAGGTCCAAGATCAAGGCACCAGCAGGTTCGGCGGCTAGTGATTTGGCTGGCTGGTGCGTAGATAGCCATCTTTTTGCTGCGTCCTCACACGGGGGGAAAGGACAGGGTACCTCAGTGGGGTGGGGGCTGGGGGTCTTTCATACGAGCCCTAATCCCATCCAGGAGGGCTCTACCCTCATGACCTAATCACCTCCCTGAGGCCCCACCTCCGAACACTGTCGCACGGGGGTAAGGTTTCAACAGCTTCTCTTATTTAAAGATCTCAGGATGCATCTCTTACCCCCTTTCTGCAGATGAAGCAGCGAGGCTTTGAGGGGCTAAATAGTCCAAAACCATACAGCTGAGGGCAATGTGGTGGCTTACTGACCCCACAGCACGTGCCCGTGACAGTCACGGGAGGCTGGCTGTTTGAGGATATAAGGCCGGCATTTCCAAACTCTTCTGTGGAGGACTATGGTCCTGAAGGATGAGAACCAGCATTACTGGGGTGGGAGGGACTCGTGGCGTCATATGAACGTGGGGAAGGTGCTCTGCCCTGTGCCCCTCATAAAGCTCACAATGCATGCTAACGGCCGAGAAAATCTGTCTTGAGGAAATGCATTAATTTGTTCAACCTAGCATTTCCCACGCTAACAGATCCTAGAGTCCCCATTTTTGGTGTTTTGTTTTTGTGTTTGTTTTCTTGGAAGGCAGTATTAACGTATTAGCCATTGAGGAAACACAAGTCAAAGTACAATAAGATAACACTCCACACCCATTAGGATGGCCCCAATGAAAAAGTTAGCCAGTAACAAGTGTCGACGAGCATGCGGAGAAACGGGAACCCACAGACCGGTTGGCGTGTGAAATGGCGCCATGGCCTTGGAAAGCCGCTTGGCAGCTTCTCAGAAGGATGGGTACAGTCACCGTGGAACACAGCTACCCCACTCCTAAGCGTGCGCCCACGGGAGGGAAGGTGTATATCCACGTCTCCACACACAAACTTGGACACACGTCGCTCATGGCTGCATCCTTCATACTAGGCACAAGGCGGAAACAACCTGGGTGTCCAACAGACAAAGGGACGCGGAAAATGTGGTCTTCCGTGCCAAGAACACCACCATGCAGCCATAAAAAGGAATGAAGGGCTGACGCGGGCTGGTGCGTGGATGAATTTTGGAAACATGCCGAGTGAAAGAAGCAGGCCAGATACGCACAACAGGCAAAGCCAGACGAGGGGCTGCTATGAGCTGGGGGGAGGGGCGCCTGGGGAGGGGCCGTTAGCGGGGATGGGGTTTCTGTCTGGAGTGATGACGGCGTGCTGGAGTCGATTGTGGCGATCGCCATACAGCAGTTCGGAGCACACTCACAACCATTGATTGTGCCCCGTGGGCGGGCAGCTTGTGTGTGAATTATGTGTCAGGAAGGCCACTTTTAAAAACAGTTAACGTGTGCCCACAATGAGGCTTCACAATGTAGTTTGGGAACGGCTGCCACAGACGTTTTGGCTTCTGCCCGCGTGGGCTCTGTGACCGTGGCACGGCAGCTGTCCCGTGTCACCTGTGGCTGCATGGTCCCATCCACAGCATCATCAGTATTTGAGAAAATGTCACAGGGCGGGGATTAAGGGGGACCCCGTTGAGTCAAGACGATGTACAGAAAGAACCCATAGCAAGCAGCCACCTTGTCCACGTGGCTTATCCTCCGGGTCCGCTCCTGCTCTTGCAAAGTTCTTGTAAGAAACAAATGGAACAAACAAGAGCCTTGGAAAGCGTCTGAGTGGATCTGGAGTCAAAGATCGCCTTGGCTGCCGCGTCGTCCTCACACTGACCTCTGTCGTTAATCGTTGTCACTGCCCGGTCGTCGGGACTAACGTGTGGCCGTGGGGGGGGCGGGGGGCGAACCTTTCCAGCTAGCTCCCCTGGGCCTCTGTCTGGTGCTTGCGTTGCCACATCAATCACACCCCACTCTGTTTCTGTTGTAGTGAAAGCTGGCGGAATGCGCATCGTGCAGAAGCACCCGCATTCGGGAGACACCAAAGAAGAGAAAGACAAGGACGACCAGGGATGGGAGAGTCCCAGGTGAGCACGCGGGCGACTGTGTGTGTTTCACAGCCGCGTCACTCGGTTACACGTGAGGTTTGTTGTCCTCCCTGCACGTCTGGTGACCCCTCGCCCTGTGGGGTCCTGCGCCGCGTGTTTCTTTCCTACTCAGTGAGGCTCTGTCCCCAGACGGGAGAAGCGGGCATCTGGAGCCTCTGCCCTGACTCAGGCGGGGCGTATGCTTACTGTCAGTCCATGGGCAGTGCCCTCAGTTTCCACGACAGTATTGAAATCGCCTTGAGACCTGTGAAAACGCCGTTCTGGTTGAATCTCTGGGGCGGGCTGGCATCTGTGCAGCTAAGACAGTGAGCTACAGATTTAAAACCGTCCACAGGTATCTGGACTCTGGTTCTTCAGCCAAATCGAAACCAGTGGGGCCACACCCTGAGGTGCGTCCAGGTGTCCTTAAATGACCTCTCTGCCCCTCACTCCCCGGGTCCCCGACAGCTCATCTGTCTGCGGCGCCCCCAGTTTTCCTGGGAGGTTCTGATGTCGGGTTTGGCTGCAGAACCTCGCTGCAAATCTATTCCTTTCCACCCTGTAATATGCAAACGTGGGCCACAAATACATACACGTCTCTCTGAGCTTGTCTGCGAAAAAGAGTGAACCCCAGGCCTTCTGCCTTACGCCGTGTCCCCAGAGGGTGTCTCCACCGGCTGGAGGAGGAAAGCCAGCGTGGGAAGGGTCTGGAAGGTAGCTAACCCATGTTTCTGCTCATCTCCTTGTTTCAGTCCAACAGTCCCGCTGAACTGAAAATCTCCCCGATTTTCACATGGGACACAGGTCCACGTGCCTGTGCCGTGTGCCTCGCAAGTTATTGGATCCGGGATTTAAACCTGGGTCTAACAGGGCCCAAACAGGCCAGGCTTCCAAAGAGTAGCTCCCAAGAACACATGTCCCCTGAAAAGACATCCATGTTCTCAGAAACCCCACGTGTCCCTGTAGGGTATGAGTTATAGTGCAGTCACCTGGGGGCAAACAAAAGTAGGGGCAAACTTTCTGGGCGATTATTGCCCGTTTTAAATCATGAGATCAGCCATGTCGAGGTTCTTTTTTAAAAGAAGGAGGCAGTTGGGGCGCCTGGGTGGCTCAGTCAGATGGGCATCCGACTCCAGCTCAGGTCGTGATCTCGCAGTTCACGAGCTCGAGACCCACGTCGGGCTCTGTGCTGACAGCTCAGTTAAGAAAATTCTAGAATTGCCTGCCTCACTGGCTATTTTCACAAAGCCATGTTTGGAACATAACAGCATCGGTAACTCTCCTAGAGGTCCACAGTCCTGTATCTGAAAACCTTGGGGCCCAATTTATTTCAGAATTAAGAAATTTGGGGGTCCTAAGAGGATGAAACCATGAACACGTAGCACCCGTAGTGAGGCCTCAGGCAGCATATTGGAATCTGTGTATGATGTTTTTAAATTTACAGAGTTGGGTCAGCTCAGGTTAACTTTTGCCTCCGTCTGAGTTACAAGGAAACTTTCAGTTTTTGGACATTTCTTGAACTCAGTATCGAGTAGGAGAGCGTGGGCCTGTGGGATTTCCTCCACCACAAAACCTGGGAGGCCCCGTCTTTATATCCAGTCATTCCATAAGGGACAAAGAGGATGAGAGAGAGAGACTTGGCTGGGGAGCAGATGGAACACACTTTTCTGCGAGAGTTCCAGTGAAGTAAGGCGCAAATAGCTATTTCCCTGTGAAATGGTGTCAATATAGTGAGAGTTGATCATTTATTAGCATGTCTAGAAATACAGACCGAACAGCCTACTCGTTTTCTTTCTATTGATTTTTTTTCATGAGGTGAAATACAGCGTTTAGGGAAGACATGCTATTTACATAAATATGCCAGAGGACGATTGAGTGCAAGACACAGGCGTGAGCACAGCGGCACCCTGGACCTTAACGTCCTACCTCAAAGATTTCTTCTCTGTGGGGCCAAGAACTCCGAAGCAGGCTGATTGCAGAGCAGGGTTTGCATAACATGTGAGCAAGGGTTGTTTGTTTGTTTGTTTGTTTGTTTGTTTGTTTTCTCCCTGCAGCGACATTGCTGTAATATGTGCCTTAGGAGTGTGTTGGCTCCTGTGCTCTTGACTTCGGCCTTGCTCTTGACCACTGTGGGTTAAACCACTTGACACGCCGTTGGCAGATGGGGTTAGCCTCTCAAGGCCCTTAAGCCGTCGACAAATGTTGCCGACACACGTCCTTCCAGGCCTCTGCGCCCCGCCTGGTACTCTTCGTAAGAGATTATTTCCACTACTAAGCACTCCTCAGCTGTCTGGTGGGCTGACTGAGTCATCACAACCCGTCACCGTCGCCAGTATTCTAGAATGCAGGACATCTGGCCCTGTCCTTGGTACCCTGTCTGCATTAGTTCATTAAATCCTTGCAACTACTCTATTTCTTATCATCCCTGTTTCTGAGTTGGTTATCGATTAACCCCATTCCAGATTGCTACTCCCCCTTCAACAGCTCAGAGGGGTTAATTGACTTCCCCAATGTGGCACAGCAAATGAGTGGCAGAGCCAGTATTCCAGCAGAGTCCAGAGTCCTCACTATCGACCTTAGGCTGTGCTTGCAAATGGAGCACCTGTTTTGTTCTGGGCACTTCCTAAGTGCTTCACATCAGATGTAAAGCTCACACCACCTGGGCGCCTGGGTTAATGCATCCGACTCTCCATCTGGGCTTAGGTCATGATCTCAGGGTTCGTGAGTTTGGGCCCCGCATCCGGCTCTCTGCCGTCAGCACAGAGAGAGCCTGCTTCCAGTCCTCTGTCCTCCTCTCTTTCTCAGTGCCCCTCCCCTGCTCTCTCTCACAAAAATAAATAAACATTAAAAAAATATTAAAAAAAAAAAATAAAGCTCAAACCACCTATAGGCGGGTATTACTGTGCCCATTATAGAGATGAAGAAACCGAAGCTTAGGGAGGTGATCTGGCCCAGTGACACGTAGCCAGTGAGTGGCCAGGCCAGGATTCAGCCCTGATTCTGTCTGGCCCCTAATATGCTGTAGAAGCCCCCAAATTGACACAGTAAGCAGAGTATATTGACGGAATGTAAATCCAGTCCCTAAACTGGTTGAGTCCGGATTGCCCGTGACCTTTCCCATAGTCCTCTAGCCCGTGATTCCACCCATGCAGCTTTGCTGTCAGTAGATGGTGTGATTATCATTTTCTAGGGTTTCGGGGAGGCGGGATAGGCTGTCTTTACTTTACCTATAAAAAGGCCTGCTTATGTACAGACTTTGTCAAACATTTCATTATTCTGTTGGACGTATCATGGCATGTGACTTCAACATCCACATGACCCTGGTCCTAAAGTTTGATGATGTTTCACGTTTGGGTCCAGGTGTCCTCTGGACATAAAAATAAGTGTAGAGTCTCAAATGCCAGTTTCCTCCTTAGATCTGTGTTTGCAAAGCTCTCTGCTTTCCTTTCCAGGCTTTTATAACTGGCTCGTCTTTACATTTCCTGACTCATCTCTGGTGGCTTCCTTCCTCATTAATCTGAAAATCAAATACTGATCACAGAATAACTGGAGCATTATTGTGTGACACACACACACACACACACACACACACACACACACAACTTTTACTTGCAATTGTTTTGTGTTGCACATATTCATGCTATTCTTCCTCCCTTTAATCTTGTCATTTTCTGGGGTTTTACAGATAATTTCCTAGACTGCCAGGCCGTTTTGAGATGCTACATTTTAAAAAGGAAAAAAAGGAAGTAGCAGAAATTTGAAAATGTTGCCCTAGAGTTCCTGTCAAGCTGGGCACTAGCTCCGTGTGGCTCTTCATGGCCCAGAAGAGGCCTAGAGCTTTGAAATTCTTTGCCAGTGCTGTCCTGAGTAGCTGCTAGATCCCATGTCAGAACTGACCCAATTAAGGAAAGCCATGGTTTTCCCCAAAGCCTCGTGTCGAGTGTATTGAGATGAAGTGCTCACTGTGATTAGGTGAAGGGGAAATTGCAGACACAGCATGGATTTCAGGAGCCGGTAAGACTCGCTAGAGAACACGGTTCAGTGTCGAACATGTCCTGAGGTCCTACCACGAGTGGAGCTTGGGACAAGAGATTGAAAAGCGTACGTGACAGGAGGAGTGACGAGAAATGCAAGGGTCTGGGTGTGGGCGAGGTCGGGGAGAGAGGGGTGGAAGGAAGAAGGAGATAAGGGTGGGATTGATAAGGACCCGGAGGGACAGCCCTGGCTGAGCGTGGCCGTCTTTTCACCCTGACTTAGAACCTCACGTACCCGAAAAATAAGCAAACAATTCAAATTTTGCCACGTGTGGGAGAGATCCAGAATGGAATCCGAACAGGAAGAGGTGAACTTAATTGTAATACAGATGATTACTCTAAGCCATTAAAAGGACTGGGGAAGAAAATACCTTAACCAATAATTTTGGAAAACATTATTCTGACCGGATACTCTAAGACTGAAGACAACAACACACACAAACACACACACACACATGCACACGCACACGCACACACACACACACCTGTCCCAAAATGCTGCACACTAGTTAGTAGATGTGTTTCTTACAGGGGTTTGGGTTAGCAATTCTGAAATTGCCTTGGTGTTTGAACAAGTATATAAATATGTCGTGGATACTGAGAGTGAAGCTTCTCACTGCCAGAGGGAGAGGTTACAGCTGGAAAGAGGGAACTGAAATGAGCTTTGTGGCGTTGAATTGAATTAGAGGTATTCGTATGAACTCAGTTTTAAAAGATGGGTGGATGGATAGGAGACAACATCCAGATGTGTACATACAGGCAGAAGTAAAGATGGGGCGCCTGGGTGGCTCAGTTGGTTAAGTCTGTGACTTGATTTCAGCTCAGGTCATCAGCTCATGGTTCATGAGTTCAAGCCACGCGTCGGGCTCTGCGCTGACAGGGTGGAACCTGCTTGGGATGCTTTCTCTCCCTCTCTCTCCGTCCCTCCCCCACATCTATCTCCCTCTCTCTCTGTCTCTCAAAATAAATAAATAAGCTTTTAAAAAGAAAAAATAAAGACAGATGGGGAGGGTTGGTGCTCATACCTGTATTTCCTTGCTGTGTTCAGCAGGAGCCTAAACACCTATGAGAACTGACACCCATGTAACCCTGAGCGTCACTTGGACCCGGATCTTTGTTTCAAACACTTCTCCCCCATCACGGGAACCAGGGTTCCTTGCAGAAGTGGTAAATTCCAGGGCCGGGGCAGGAAAAATCCTAGATGAGCCTGGAACAGCTTGTAGGGCCAGGACAAGAGGATGCAGTGTGACAGATGATGGGGCTCATCAGGACAGAAGGCCACTGGGAGGAGCTCCTCATGGCCAAAGCTGGGGCAGTCAGCAGCCAAATGACAGTACTGGATTATAACCCACAAGGTAAAATAAACATCCCTAAGCGCATCCTGATATAAGTAATTGAATATATAAATGAGGAGAAGAGACAGCTCTCACAGCAGAATTTTAATTAAGAATTATGTAAGGAAGGAAATAGACCATCACCAACAGGCAAACAGCTCAGTCACCGTTGCAGACAAGGTCCACCAATGGATGTTACGAAGAGTGGGAGGAAGTCTAAGGAGAAACAGGATATTTGCATAGTCTCAAATATCTCCCCCAGCGTATGTATTAATTATAAAACAAGGAGTATTCTGGGGCGCCTGGGTGGCTCCATCGATTAAGCGTCCAAATTCGGCTCAGGTCATGATCTCACGGTTTACGAGTTCGAGCCCCGCGTTGGACTCTGTGCTGACAGCTCAGAGCCTGGAGCCTGCTTCGGATTCTGTGTCTCCTTCTCTCTCTGCCCCTTCCCTGCTTGCTCTGTGTGTGTGTGTGTGTGTGTGTGTGTGTGTGTGTATGTCTCAAAAATAAACATTAAAAACATAAAAATTTAAAAAACAAAGGGTATCCTTACACTGGCGACCATGAAAAGGACACTTGTTTGCAGCGTAAAAACTGAAAGAAGACAGCAGAGTGCCATCTTGTCCGACCTCGTATGGAACTACACGTCAATGATCATTTTTTGCTGCTCTGCGCATGTCTGTGGACCACCACCAAAAGTGCTGCGAGTGTTTGTTTCTCATCAGAATTCCACCTGCTGCTTTTAGCGTTCACCCGTGACCTTGCCTGGAAGTCATCACTGTATGGATGCCGTATTACTACGGGGCCACCATAACACATGCAACAAAGCAGTGGCTAAAATAACTGACGCATAGCGCCTCACAGTGGTGGAGGCTGGAAGTCCAAGATCAGGTGTCCCCAAGGTTGGTTCCTTCTGAGGCTGTGAGGGAGGATATGTCCTGTGCCCCCAGCCCTGGTTTCTGGTGGTTTGCTGGCCATCCTTGGCATTCCTTGGCTTATAGATGCCTCACCTCGATCTGTGTCGATCTGTCCACGTGGTGCTCACCCTGTGTCTCTTCACATCATCTCTCTGTGTATGTCTGTCTCTGGGTCCAAGTTTCCCCTTTTTGTAAGGACATCAGTCATTGGATTAGGGCCGGCCCTAGAGACTTCATTTTAACTCAGTTACTTCTGTAAAGACCCTATTTCCTAGAAAGGTCAAATTCTGAGGTACTGGGGTTAGGATTTTACATAGCCGTTTGGGGGAAAGAAGTTCAGTCTCTAACAGATGCCAGTGCTAACCTGTGGCCATTTTTAATGGTTGTCTCACTTAAAGTGAATTAAAAAAATTTTTTTAAATATAATTTATTGTCAGATTGGTTTCTATACAACACTCAGTGCTTATCCCAACAAGTGCCCTCCTCAATGCCCATCACCCCCTTTCCCCTCCCTCCCATCCCCCAAGGGATACAGGAACGCTAAAAAAAATTTTTTTTTAACGTTTATTTATTTTTGAGGGAGACGGAGAGTGCGAGTGGGGTAGGGGCAGAGAGTGAGGGAGACAGAGGATCCAAAGCGGGCTCTGCCCTGACTGCAGAGAGCCCAATATCGGGCTCGAATTCACAGACGATGAGATCGTGACCTGAGCCGAAGTCAGACGCTTAACTGACTGAGTCGCCCAAGTGCCCCTAAAGTGAATTCTTAAGAAATAAACAGATTCCGAGAAACTTAACAGAAGACCATGGGGAAGGGGAAGGGGAAAAAAAAGGTAGAGAGGGAGGGAGCCAAACCATAAGAGACTCTTAAAAACTGAGAATAAACTATAAACTGAGGGTTGATGGGGGGGGGGGGTTGGAGGGAGGGGAAAGGGGGTGATGGGCATTGAGGAGGGCACTTGTTGGGCTGAGCACTGGGTGTTTATGGAAACCAATCTGACAATAAATTTCATATTTAAAAAAAAGAAATAAACCTTTATAACTGAAGGTAAGGGATAGCACAGCCTACCCGCCTGAGATTACTTCTGTAAGCCATCATCTGTGTTGGAACGTTAGTTGCACCATTGTTGAGCCAATGTCAGCATCATCCGCACTTTCCACTGTGGTCTTTTCTATCCAGGCCAGTTGTCAGCTGCCGTTTAGAAGAGCTGTGTCCTCCCTGAGATGCGTGAAGATGCAGTGGGCTGGGGGTGCTGAGTGCCCACCGGCTACCAACGTCTGTCCTGTTGCGGGCGCCCTGTGCTGGCGGGCGGGGCCCGTGACACGGCGGCCACAGACCCCTGCCCTGGGCCGAGGGCAGAGAGTTGATGTGGTGGCATCAGGCGACCCGGAATGTCCTTGGGAAGGGGGTACGTGGCTGTCACCCGCTTGTGGCCTGAGATGCCTCCTGCAGGGAGAAGCGGTTCTGAGGGCACCGTGTGAGCCCAGAATAGAAAGCCCGAGATCTCACGGCGGCCCGAAGAGCGCCGAACAGCCCTGACTGCCGCGGTGACAAAATGGGGGAGACTCTGGGCGCAGGTGGGCGCCTTTCACTGCCACGTTTGCCTACGCGAGACTCGTAGATCAGTGCTCTACGTCTGCAGGTGACACGGGGCGGGGGTGCAGCGTCAGCATTCGTATACCGGCAGGGAGCGGCGAAAGTGATCCTTCAGCCGGTGGCAGCTTGGGCAGGAGAACGCTGACAGAGCAGGTGCGGGTCCCCACATCCCCACACGGCTGCCCGGGTCGGCCGGTGGCCCCTGTGACGGGCTGCCGGGGGAGGGGTGTCCATCTGCAGTCACAGAGTCTGCAGCCTGTCCTGATGTCAGCCCTCCCTCCCTCTGCTCGGGAGGGCCGAGTCCCCAGCTTCCAGCAGGTGTGAACTCCTATCAGGCTGGCAGCCTCTCCCGAAGAAGCAGGGTATCCATTTCCTAGGGCTTCCGGAACGAAGTGCCACAGACGGGTGGTTTCCACAGCAGAGGCGTTCTCTCGAAGTTCTAGAGACAAGGATGTCAGTGGAGCCAAGTGCCCTCGGAGGCACTGGGGAAGGAGGCTTTCCAGGTGTCTCCCCCGGTGGCTGGCACTTAGTTCCTTGGCTGGTGGCCACATACAGATCTTCACCTGGCGTTCCTCCTGTGCCTGTGTCTGTGTCCAGTCTCCCCTTTCATAAGGACGCCATCCTGTTGGGTTAGGATCCCTCCCTGCCCCACTGTGACCTCATCTTAACCGACCACACTTGTAACCACCCCATTTCCAAACAAGATGACATTTTGAGATACTGGGGGTAAGGACTTTAACTGAGAAATTGGAAGGGGATCCGGGGCCCCTGGGTGGCTCAGTCGGTTAAGCATCCGACTTGCGCTCAGACTTCCTCTTGCGGTCTGTGAGTTCGAGCCCCGCATCGGGCTGTGTGCTGACAGCTCAGAGCCCGGAGTCTGCTTTGGATTCTGTGTCTCCCTCTCTCTCTCTCCCTGCCCTCCTCCTGCTCGTGCTGTGTGTGTGTGTGTGTGTGTGTGTGTGTGTGTGTCTCTCTCTCAAAAATAAATAAACATTAAAAAAACGTTTTTCCCGGAAGTGCCCGATGAACACAGACCACGAAGTGTCCCAGAACTCGCAGGCATTAGCATCGTCAGGAACTCAGCCTCTGAGTTCTCTTTTCACGGAGATGGGCTCCAACGGAACGCTCGAGTCTGGCAGGTAGCGATTCAGAAGCTCGATGCTCTGCCGTGGGACGGAGCATACGGGCATCCATGTGGCCCGGGAGCTTGGCTGGACCCCTTCCATTTGGGGCTGAGAAGGACAGTGCTGAAGGCCCAGCGTTCCCCTGGCGCCTGGTGCTGCCACCGATCAGCTCGTAGGCAACATCTGGTTCCGGAACGGATGCGGGGACCAGGAGTGATGGCTTAGCTTCTGAGCGCCCATGCCTGCTCCCTCTCTCTCCACAGGCCTGCAGCCTCCTTATAAGACTGTCACCCCCCCCCCCCCCACAGTGGGAGAGCTCTTTTTATCAGATGGAAGGAGGGAAGCAGGGAAATGGAGCTATCAGTTTTCCCCTCCAGACACCGCTCTGTGTATCTGCAGTGGAGTCAGCCTCTTGGAACGGATGAGTCTTTTGTTTTCATGGTGTTACTCAAAGGGTTGCACTATTTATCAGGAGCATTTTCTTATTACATAAACATATGAACTGAATTTAAATCAGCTCTCCAGTGCTTGGACTTTATAGAATGAAGCATGGAATAGTAGCTTCATGGAATAATGCTACATATAAGAATAACTACATAGAAACAAGAGCCCTTTATGGAATTTGCTACATTCTAATGATTATGCCTGAAATTTTTAAACCTTCTATTTAAATACACTCTATTGACTTCAACTGTCTCAGAATCCACAGCACTCAGAAAACACTTTGGTGAATCAGTGATAATACAGCTTAGACTCTGATTCTTTAAAGGGAAAATAGTTGGGACGCCTGGGTGGCTCAGTAGGTTAAACATCTGACATCGGCTCGGGTCATGATTTCGCGTTCGTGAGTTCAAGCCCTGTGTCGGGCTCTGTGCTGACCGCCCAGAGCCTGGAGCCTGCTTCGGATTCTGTGTCTCCCTCTCTGTCCCTCTCCTGCTCACATTCTGTCTTTCTTTCTTTTCAAAAATAAATAAAGATTTTTTTTTTAAAGGCAAAATAGTTAATCAACTTTATTAACTTGATTACTTCTTATTTCCCAGCTAGAAAAGGAGGTCAGTGCGGTAAGGCCAGCGTGGAGGAAGAAAAGTCTTTATTCTTTTTTTTTTTTTTTTTTCAACGTTTATTTATTTTTGGGACAGAGAGAGACAGAGCATGAGTGGGGGAGGGGCAGAGAGAGAGGGAGACACAGAATCGGAAACAGGCTCCAGGCTCCGAGCCATCAGCCCAGAGCCTGACGCGGGGCTCGAACTCCCGGACCGCGAGATCGTGACCTGGCTGAAGTCAGACGCTTAACCGACTGCGCCACCCAGGCGCCCCAGTCTTTATTCTTATGGACATCTTCTATTGGACCCAGAGCTCTCTCTGGGCAAGATACTTACTTTGGCTTTTGGCTGTGTACAACCTCTAACGCAGGGCTGCAGTCATTAATGTAAAACGAATTTGGACTGGAGTCATGAGGATAGTGTTATAATCGAGGAATTCTCATAGAATCATCAGATTTAGAGCTGGACATGACCTGATAGATCACCTAATCCAAGGAAGATGTCAGATGTTACCAAAGATCTAGAAGGGTCTAGATACCAAAAGCAAAACATCTACAGGGTAGAGACCCACAACGTTTTTTTATATTAAAATTAAGCCCTTGCCAACTTCTGGGTATATCTCCAAAAGATTTGAAAGCAGGGTCTCAAAGAGAAATTTTCACAACCATGTTCCAGCCATTTCTGTTCCACCGTTGACATGGCACCACGGGAAAGATGGGTCTTCCCCTAAGGGGAAACCAGACTAGGATCTTCACGGATGTTGCTTCAAGAATCATGGTCAAGTCTGAGGTTAAGGATTTTGCGATTAGGGCACAATCGTGGGTTGTTCGGTGTGCCGGTGGAAAGGTGGCTGGCCGTGGCCCCCCTCACATTCTGCAAAATACAGCTCCCCCCAGGACAGCTGCATAGCAGTGGAGAAAACAGTGTGTCTGTGGTACTCCAGGAGTCTGTCCAAAAGTTGGACTGCCACCACTAACTTTGTATTCTAGATAATTTTGAATTTGTATGTTGGGACTAGAGCTTAAATGACATCTGTTCACTGTTCCTTCGTGGCAGGCTCTCTCAGCACGATGACAAGGAGATTTAGAGCATCTTCAGCCAGTCTGACTAAATATGGAGGAGTAATTGCTATTTTCTGGGGGGTGTCGAGGGAGGTGGGGAAGGAAGGGAAGGACCGCTAAGATGCCAGAGCAGAAATAGGAAGTTTTGATGTGGGCACTTACCTTCCAAGATGGCAGTTGACTGTAAAACTTAAGCTTGGTTCCAGAAGTACTAATTCTTCTCCTCCAGGACAGCTTGAGCTCTGCAGCGAAGGTTAGCTTTCTGCACACGTGGCGTCAGTAGAAAGTGGACATGATGGGATAGTTCTGCCCCCTTTGTGGGGAAAGGGTAACTGCCCTCCTGCAATTTTGGCTAAGTTCTGTGGGTGGACCGAAACACCAGGACAATTGACACAACGTGAATGTTGTTAGTTAACACGCTGTCAATTAACATGGGGAAGTTGATACTCTGAACCTAGAAGCATATGCAGAATTGCGATAAGGCAGAAATACGGGGAGTCTGAGTCAGGGCAAATGGTGTAAACGAGCATTTTGCAAAAGGCAAAGGAGGTGATGTTGCTGATGCCGGAGGGAGGGCCGGGCTGGCTCCGTCCCCACTGCCTCGTCCTCTGTGGATCTCTTCCCTCTCTATACTCACTTTGGCACAAGGGCTGCGTGTGCCAGTGTATCTCTCCATGGCTGCGCAAAGGCGTGCTGCAGCGTGCCTGCCCAGAATTCCTACCTTCGGGCAAGATATGTCCCTCCTGAGTTCCCCCTAAGTGGAACCTAGGAGTGTGGTGATGATACCCATTTACCTGGACTTCGTGGCAGGTCGGGTTTCTAAAGAACATTCTTAGATCTGTGAGATGATACATCAGGGGGCACCTGGGTGGCTCGGTTGGCTAAGCATCTGACTCCTGATTTTGGCTCAGGTCATGATCTCGAGGTTCATGAGATCAAGTCCGGCGTGTCTGTGCATGCACTCACGCACTCTCTCTGTCTCAAAATAAATATTTAGAAAACAAAGATTCTACGTCAGCATCACTATTTTAATTTCTTGACCCCAGAATCTATGACTCTTACACCTTCTCTTTATATCTCACTTCCCTGAAGCTCCGGAAAACAAGGCAAAACAAATTGAGTGTCAGTTGTCCACCACAGCTCTCCGTTGTCTTTTTTGCCTGTCCCTTGGGCTGAGTCTGAATGTTCCCCCAGAACTTTAAGTGTGTGGGGGGGTGTGGATTTCTGGACTCTGGATTCTGTCCCATTGGTCTGGGTCTGTTTTTTTGGGTCAGTACCATACTGTTTTGGTTACAGTAGCTTTGTAATATAGTTTGAAACCAAGAAGTGTGATGTCTCCAGCTTTGTTCTTCTTTCTCAGGATTCCTTTGGCTATTTGGGGTCTTTGTGGGTCCATACCAAGTTTAAGATTGTTTTCTACTATTTCTGTGAAAAATGTCATTGGAATTTGGGTAACGACTGCTTCGAATGTGTGGATTGCTCTGAGTGGTCTGGACCTTTTAACAGTGTTAATTCTTTCGATCCATGAGCACAGGCTGTCTTTCCATTTACTTGCCTCTTCTTCAGTTTCTCTCATCAGCATTGTACAGTTTTCAGTGTGTAGATCTTTCACCTCCTTTATTAAATGTATTCGTAAGTATTTTATAATTTGTGATGCTATCGCAAATGGGATTTTTTAAATGTCTTTTTTGGCTAGTTTGTTGTTTGTGACTAGAAAGGTAGTCGATTTCTGTGTATTGATTTTGTATCCCGCATCTTTATGGAATTTGTTTATCACTTCTAACACTGTTTTAGTGAAGCCATTGGGATTTTTTAAGATTACGTCATCTATAAACAGAGACAGCTTTACCTCTTCCTTTCGGACAGTATGCCTGTTATTTCTGTTTCTTGCCTGATTGCTCTGGCTAGGACTCCTAGTACTGTTAATAGAATAGGAGTTTTGAGAGCAGGCACCTTTTCTTGCTTTTGATCTTCTCAGCAAAGCTCTCAGTGTTTCACCGTTGAGTATTACATCAGCTGTGGAATTGTCCCAGAGGCCTGTGTCTTCCGTGTGTGTGTGTGTGTGTGTGTGTGTGTACATGCAGGTGCACACAGAAGAAGCCTGTACAGTGATGTGATTACCGTTGCTGCTCAGCTAAGCAGAAGTGATAGAGGCTACTCAGCAACCAGCAGAATCCTGGTCTCCCAAGTCCCCCCACCAGCGCTGTCACCATCCCATAGCCTGTCTCCTCTGACCAAGAAGAGGGCAGAGGCTCTCAAATTTCAAAGTGCTTACAAATCCCCTGGGAATGCAGATCCCACCTCAGCAGGTCTGGGGTGGGGCCTGAGACCCCGTTTCTCACAGGCTCCCAGGGGGCGCGGCTTGTTCTTATCCCACTTGGAGTAGTGAGACCCCATTCCAGTCTCTGTAACGCTGATAAAGTTTATGTGCTTCTCAGAAATGTGTCAACACTACGTCAGATGTAAAAAATGTTATATGAGGGGCGCCTGGATGGCTCAGTCAGTTGAGTGTCTGACTTCAGCTCAGGTCATGATCTTGCTGTTCATGAGTTCAAGCCCCACGTGAGGCTCTGTGTGACAGCTCAGATTCTGTGTCTCCTCTCTCTGCCCCCCCCCCACTCATGTGTGCTCTCTCTCTCTCTCTCTCTCTCAAAAATAAACATAAAAAATATTTTTAAAAATGTTATGTGAATAATTTATCCTTTCGCTATCTATAAATAAATACAACTTCCTAATTGATCATCCGATTTAGAAGTACTCCAGACAGGAGAAGAAAGACAGTATAAGTGAGAACTATATATTGGGCTTTTTTTTTTTTAATGTTTGTTTATTTACTTTGAGAGAGAGAGAGAGAGGAAGAGAGCACAAGCAAGGGAAGGGTGGAGGGGGAGGGGGTTGCAGAGAGAGAGAATCCCAAGCAGACTCTGCAGCTTTCAGTGCAAAGCCCGATTCGGGACTTGAGCCCATTAATTGTGAGATCATGACCTGAGCTGAAACCAAGAGCCTGATGTTTGACTGAGCCACCCAGGCACCTCCTAGCTGTTGGACTTTTTTATGGGACTTTAATCTATTTCAAAAGTGTCAGTCAGCCTGTTGAGTGTATAATATGTCTCATCTTAACTGGGCCCTGGGGAATAAGAAGTTCAGAAGACTGTCCCTGCTATCAAACAAGCAATTTAGCATCATTTGGAAAGTCAGACGGCCAAATAATGACAAATACAAGCCACCGTTAGACCAGGTGCCTTATATACTTAGTCTTACTTTGTCCTCACCGCCTGCAAAGGGAGGCAGTGTCTCTCGTTATGGATGAGGAAATCTGCTGAGAAACGCTGCCGACATGCCCAAGGTCATCCTAACAGGAAATGACACAAGTAAGATTTGAATCCAAATCTGTCCTGTTCCAAAGACTTGCCACTGTGCTACCCACCGCTTGTGTTCTGGCAACTAACCAACCCTCTTTTTCCAAAGAATTTGGGGGCAATTATTGAGAAGAGAACCTCATTGTTTACTCTGAATTTTAAAAGTTCAGAGACATATTTGCAGCACTAAGGTTGTTTCCAGCCAAGCTCACTTAAGATAGAGTTTCTGGGATTTTTCTTCTACCCCAACTGTCAACTCCTGCTTGCAGCTGTACGAGGCACAGTGCAGGTGACACGGGTTCCCACGAGGGCATGCCCCACTGCCTCGGCCTGAATAATGGCAGCACGGCTCCAGCAAGTGCTGAGATCTCCGTGACAGAAGCCACAGAGCCAGGAAAATGACCATCCGCCTCAGAAGCGCCCAGCCCAGTGCGTGGGAGACACAGAGCACCAAGACTGGGGCCATCTTGATTTTAGAAGCCATAGATCGGACGGAGATTCCTAAAGTCAGCAAAGAGAGGAAATCAGAGCAGAAAAGCACAAATAAGAGGAAGTTAGGGTAAAACTGATGACTCATGGCTACTGAATTCATTTTGACTTTAAGTGGAAAAAAGAAGTAAAAAGCCTTAAATGGGAAGGGTGGTGCCCCCATGGGCCCAAAACAAACACTGCTAAAGAATGGAAGAGTGTGTTTTCATTTTGCCAGAGGCTCCGAATGTGATTATAGATAGAAACAAATGTCAACCCTTCCAGCTCCAGCAAGGCGGAGCCTGGGCGGTGGATTTCTATGAGAAAGGACTTTGTTGCCTTTGTTGGGTCAGAGGTCTGAAGCCTGAAGCCGAGAGGCGGGGGAAGGAGGCCCAGGGCTGCAGGTGTCCATGGAACCCCCAGCATCTTCTGGGCACTCAGAGCTCCAGACTCTGCGCCTGTGTGGCCGTGGTCCCTGGATGGGAGGTACTGGAAACCCAAGCCTGGGGGTGAACACAAGGGCTCCTCCCTCTGAGTCACTGAGCTGGCATCCTTTAGGGGACAACAGAACCAGGAAAGAGAAATGTTTCCACTTGAAGCTTGAGTTTGACCCAACTCAGACTGGGTCTTTTGTCTGTTCGTTTTTCTGTTGGTCTTTGTAGCTTTCTTTTTTGATCCTAGACCATCTTTACGACTATGAAACCAAGCAGTTTAGGGACATATAGTCTCCTAGGCTCAGGCTTCCCGTTGTCTGCCTGAAATGTGCATGAAGCAGCTTGGCCAGGAAAAGTCTGCGCTGGGAGACTCCCCACGTCCTGATCCATGGCTCCTGGGTCGTCCCACCTACGGCACTAGCCTTCCGAGCCTGTCTCTTCATCGACAGCATGACATTTGTAGATGAGTCTTTTCTCTTGTGGGACTTTTATGATGAAAATAGAATGAGGAAAAATGAACACCTATAGGCTTTGAAGCAAACTAAAAGCACGCATGTGTGAAGTTCCTGTTCTGTGGCAGGGACTTTGCTGGACTCCGGAGGAGACGAGAAAACACAAGTGAGTCCTCACGAAACTTGGAGACGCCGATAGGTCTTCAGTGGGACCCTTTGCCCTGCGATGATGGTAGAGTCGATCCTGGGTGGGCGATGAGTCGTTTCAAACTTAAACAGGATTAAAGGCACTGTGCTTTTAAGTCTTTTTAAAGTTTTTACTAAGAATTACTGTATGACATTTTTAGGATAACAGAAGGAAATGGACTGTCTGTGAGCTATGGTTTGTTGAACAAATCTCTTGTTTCTTTAGTGCTGTATGGTTTTTTTTCTGCACCCAAACAATGCATCATTTGTATTTCAGTATTTGCTTCAATAATCTTCCAAGTGAACACCCTGAAGATGCACTCAGGTAACACACAGTCCCCACTACGAGGCAGAGGAGGAAGGACGAGGCTCCTTTTCATAGATCCTTGGGAGCCCTTTGTCAACACCGAAGTTGTCACAACTCAGCAGTACAATGAGGATGAAGATAATAGCATATAATAAAATGTGTAGCCAACTCAGACCAAGATTTTTAATGAGGCAGGAGCTGGGTTTCACACATTTATTCTTTTGCTTTAGTATCTGGCCCAGAGCCTGCCGTATAATCTCTCCTCACGAAGTGCTCCGTGTTAATTAGGGACTGTAGCCTGCTCTCTTTTCCTTTACTAAAAATGCTCAAGCACTGCTTTGTTTTATTTCCTGCCTGGGTATTCTTAATGATCATTCCTATATATCTCCATTCGTCATCTGTTATTTCTTCCCGAGAGTCCCCAAGACATGGCCCTACCAACACTCGTGTTAGGATGACCCAGGGGAGCTGAGTATCGTTTCCAAGGTTCCGTAGCCACTGAGTTGTTCTTACAAAGCGCCAGGGTGGATGAGGAGGCCCCAGTTAGACGACCTGAGGTGAGCCAGCTGCACCAGGAGCTGGCTGAGTGAGCTTTGCTCCGCGAATTGTATCTCTAGGAGAGGAGATACATATATATGTGGAAGGGCGGCTGAATTCTTTTCCTTGGTTTGTAACATTGTCTTCTGTTTTGATCCAGTGGGCTATTAATACTGTATCTTCTCTCTTCTATCAGCTTAAGAGTTTGTGACTATAATTGCTGTTTTGGAGAGACTGGATGTGTAGCCTTCTTTTATAAACTGCTTACTCTTCCAAGGGGACTGTCTGTGGCAGCCGGAGGCTTGCGAGGCAGCAGATACATAGGTCTATCTGCCTATGTTTCTTTGTCATTGACATTTTATCAAGGGACACGGCTCTGAAGGATGACCGTGCCTTCTAATGGCCAGGACTTTGCGGCCCCAATGGCCAGAAGCCTGAGGATGTGTAAAGAGGATTTTTCGGTACATTGATTACTGAAAGTCTTGCTATCCAGCTTCCGTGACGGATACTCGGTTCTGTGGGCTTCTTGCTAACTGCAGTCTAAAGGGTGATGGGGAATAGTAATTGTGAGAAAGAACCGCCGTGAGCATTAGCTGTTGGGTGGTGGGTGTGAGCAGGGTATTGTCAGGGGCTAGGCGTTGTCAGGTAGACGTTGACGTTTCCCCGATGGGTTTCCTTAGCGTGACTGGTACCTCCCCGTGGCACCTGCCTGGTGGGGTGTGACAGCCCACAGCTGACCCCCCGGCAGCAGGGACCAGGTTTGCGGTTAGCAGCTGCTGTGGGAGGAACGCAACACAGAAAAGATGTCTTCTTGCTGCCCAGGGGCATACAGACTTCCAAGGGTGTTTACTTGGCACGACTGATCTGTTCCTGAAAAGTTTCTCATAAATCACGATTTCTCTTATCAAGCTTTATTTCCCTGCTGACACGATTTCAGACCTTCTGCAGCCCCGTTTTCCCCCTGATTCTCTGCGGGTGGCACTCAGTGTCTCCTGTGCCCCCACTGTTGTGTCTGGAAACTGTGCACAACCAGTAAGCATGCCGAGACCCCAGGCTTCCTAAAATTGGCCCCGGCTGTCAGCCAGAGGGGCACTGCCACCGTGGGGTGGGCGCTGAGTCGGGAGGTATAGAAATTACTGAGGGCGACCCTGGTGTATCCTCGTGTCCTCTGCTAGAGAAATTAAAACTGGTATGCATCTCCGCTGAGTCAAGGCTGCCGCATCATCAAGAGGGCTCAGGTCACGTCCAACTTGGGATCATCAAATTAATTGTTACATGTGACAAACTGACATGGAAAGTGATAAATACCTGTGTGCGTTCTCCCTGTTAAAATTCCACGGTGAGTTTTCATGGCCGGGGAGCTCGGATGACGGACAAGGCGGGGGCTCCTTTCCTACAGCAGCCTGCCCTGCTTTGTGCCCTCGGAGCACTGGCCCTGTTTGCCTAGAAACGTTCATTAACGCATTGATTTCCTGCTGGTTGTGGCAGTTCTTAGCATTTTTCTTCTTTCTGCTCCCCAGATAACTCTGGGGAATTGCTTTCAAGGGGTGCTGTTCACCTAGAAGTGACCCAGCAGCTATTTTATTGTTTATTTATTTTTGAGAGACAGAGACAGGGTGCAAGTGGGGGGGGGGGGGGGGGGCCGGGAGCGAGAATCCGAAGCAGCTCCAGGCTCCAAGCTGTCAGCACAGAGTCCGACGCGAGGCTCGAACCCAGGAACTGTGAGATCATGACCTGAGCCGAAGTCAGACGCTTAACTGACTGAGACCCCCAGGGGCCCCTAACCCAGCAGCTACTTTATAAGCACATTTGCCGGGTCCTCAAGAAGTACCTGTCCGATGGCCCACAGGTCAGGCAGACAGCAGCCAGTTGCCAGAGTTTCTCAAAGTCAGAAGCTGCTGCTGTGGGAACCCACAACCGGTCAGACTTCCACCCTGTGTCCCTGTGTCCCCATGGGGAGAGGGGAACAGACCATGGACTCGGCTACCTGAGTGTCACCCGCAGGTGGGTGGGCGCGTCAGTAGCACCTGGGCTGGAAAGTTACCCCTGATGTATTTAGAGCCAGGCTGTCACTTCCTGAATGCTCTGGAGTGTTCCTTCTAAGGAGCAAACCCGGGACACCTGCTAAGACTTCCCCACTCTCTCTAGTAGCCGCTCAGCACCTGTGCTCCCCATTCCTCCCCGTCCCCTTCACTGTGCTGCGGGCACTTAAGGCTCAACTTCAGGAAGTCCCTACAGGGGGGACCCATGACCCCCGATGGGAGACCCCACAGTGTGCGTGTCTGCACAGCTGTGCCTTCCTTCTCGAAACCCTTTCAAATTCGTTCCTTTACGTTCTTCCCAGTTTTCTTTTTGTTTGCTCATATTACAGGTTTTCTTGCCCTAAGAAGTAGGAGATGCACTTATCAAAATATTATTTTAAACTATGACATAGTTATTCCTTTAAAACTGTAATAACAAGATTTCATGACAGGTCTAATGGCCGCTGTCACTTTGAGGTAGTAGTGAACGGCACGACGTTTTAAGACACCTGCCTGTGGCAAGGCTACTGTGAGATGGGGTCCCGGGTGCTGCCCACACAGCGGCAGCTCGCTGCTGAATCCCTGGGGAAAGGGAACGTTACATGTCAGTTAGGTGCTGATGAGAACAAAGGTACACGGTCCGTTGGTTGGTCTCCCCCGTTCCCGGTTCTTGGGTGCCCTGATTTCTGTTTCAGAGCCCCTTGGGTTAAGAGAACCTCATCCTGTTCCTCTCAGAGCCACGTTAGATCAACACGTTTATGTCTCAACTTACAGGTCAGGTTTACATCACACAGCTCTTCGAGGACCTGGGTGTCGGCATGATGCTCAGACTTCCAAACCCCAGATGTGCCTTCACCGTGGAAAGAACCCACGGCTGAGTTCCAAGTCCGCGTGCTGTGAGTCCTGACTGCCTGGTCGTAGCCACATGTAGAGAACATGCACAGGCAGACAGATGAGATTTCCCCTCGTACGATCAATGTCCCCTGACGCCCCGCCCTCAGACCTCAGTGCTGTTTTCTGTTCCCCATTCGAGAACTTGCCTGTCCTCCCGCCCCAGTCCTCGCCCCGATGGTGGCTACCCGCCGAATGGCTCTCCCCGGCCTGGCCGCCTGGCCAGACCTGTCTGCTGGCTGGAGGGACGGCACCGTCCCACGTCTGGCTTCAGCTCGCCTCTGCAGGGGCGTGGAGCCCGGGGAGCTCAGCTTGGGGCTCAAAACTTGACCTTCCCTCCCAGATTTGTGACCTGCTGCTTGTGTGGTCGTGGAAGAAACACTTAAAGCCCTAGAGCCTGGGCTTGGGCTTCTTGGGTGTAACATGGGGGTAAAAATGAAGACCCCTCACAGGGGGAAAAGACCCCGGTCTGCACAGGATGAGGCACTTTACGAATGCCCGTTGTTGATCACTGGGAAAGTTAAGGGCTCTTTCAGCCAGGACTTCAAGGCTCATGTGTAGAGCCACACGCTGGCCTGGCCGTGGCCGACAGCTCCCGGTGGTCTCGTGGGTGCCTGCCCTTTGTAGCCCAGCCAGCCTCGTGCCATCCAGCCTTCCTCGAAGACCTCTCTTCCCGCACGTTTCCCTGAATCTGGGGCCTGAGCAGGCCATGTCCACTCGCTTACCCAAACGGTATCGACCCTTCTAGGCCCACACGATCTCCTTCGTCACGAAGCTTTCCCTCACTGCTGCAGTCCCGGGGTCTGCCCCCACCGGACTTCTCTGCACATGAGCTCGACGTCCCTCTGTGTCAGCCGGCTCAGGCCGTCACAGAGTCATAGGCTGGGCGGCGTAAACAACAGAAATGTGCTTCCTGGCACATTCGTGGAGGCTGGAAGTCCAAGATCAAGGTGCTGGCGGTATTGGGGTCTCCTGAGGCCTCTCTCCTTGGCTTGTGGATGGCTGTCTCCCGGCCGTGTCTTCGCCTGGTTCCCTCTGTGCGTGTCTGTGTCCAAATTCTCTCTTCTTATAAGGTCCCCTCTCATAGTGGATTGGGACCCACCCTGATGACCTCATTTTAACTAAATGATCTCTTGAAACACCCTGTCTCCAGCTACGGTCACATTCTGAGGTCCTGGGGGTTAGGCCTGGGGGCCGCCGTACTGCCTGTAACAGCCCCTCCCTTAGCATGGGGTCATCACCTGCTGAGGCCTTCCCGGCTGCCTGTGTTCTCTGTTTCCCTGAGACTGTCTTCTCTTTAAGGGAGTATCATGCCCTAGATCACTTACGCACCACCGCGGGCCTTGAGGCCCCACTCGGAGGGCAGCGTGAGAAGGATGGAAAGAGGTACCTCACCCTGAATCAGCTAGTGATGGGCTAATCCGGAGGACGGGGCACAGCCCTTGTAGGGCAGAGCATGGAGAGGCACCAAGAGTGAAGCAGAAGAGAAAGTGCCTTAGGGGTCCTGAGGATTTTAAATGCCAAGAGTAAGAAAGTGTGGCCAGCGCAGCCCTCCCAGGGTATGAATGACACTAGACAAGGCCAAGTGCATCTGCCAGAGCCCCGGTTTCTAAAGAGAAGAGCTTCAGGCCCAAGCTGGGTGGGAGACCGTGCAGCCAGGCGGCTGGGGGCCGCAGGTAACTGTTGGCCACGCCGACCCCTAGGTCTGCCTGCCCTTAACCTCTCCCTCTAAGCAAACAGGAGAGTATGAGCCTTCCCTCTCCCTCATTCCCAAACCGGGAAGCGTGGACCCCTGGCAGGGTTTATGCCACGTTTGACAATTTCAAATACTTCCAAGAGGTTAAGTTTTACATTGACTCATGTTTAAATGAAGACTCTCAATTGTGATTTTATTAGCTACATCGCATTTTTTCCTCTGTCCCTTCTTTCCTCGCCCGACGTGCTCCCAGGGTGAGCACGGTGTTTCAGACCGTGCGTCTACAGCTAACCCTGTACCCAGCTCTCTAGCCCTTGCCACCTGCCCTGCCCAAGACAAACTAAATGCCATCTGTCCGTCCCTCCATACCTGCTTCTCTTTCGTCCACCTTGCACCTTAAAGCCCAAGATGGAGGGGCTCTTGCAGCCACCCCCCAGCACGAACACACACAGCACGCTGTGTGCACCTCCAGTCCTGTGCCCACTGCGCCCTCTGTGCCCAGAAGCAAGAGTCTGGATGTTTCTAGAGGAAAATCACACAACCTACCCTGCTTGACTCACTCCAGATTTCATGGCAGGGCCCCGTCCAGCTCACCTTCTACTTCCTGAGGTGACTGTCCCCCTCAGCCCGTCTCTGCCCCACCTCCACTGTCTGAGCCCCCAGACGGTGAGAGTTCCCCCCGAGGAGAGCCAGGCCACCAGAAAATGGCCACCTGCGCATTCCCCCGTCCCTGGCCCTGGAGGCTGCCTAGCAAATACCAGAAGACTCTCCTCCCTGCTCCCGTGCACCCTTGCTTGGGCCTCGGCTTCCCTGCCTGGGGAAAGGCCACAGAGTATGGAAGTTGTGTTTTTAAAATCTCTCTCTCCCCTCCTTAGAACACTCTGCACGTGCTGGGCTCGGGGGTAGGCCTGGGGCGAAGCCCTGAGGGCAAGGCCAGCCCTGAAAGCATGGACACACCGCAGGCAATCCCTGGGAGGGACTCAGGCTGGGACAGGCTGAGTCGGTGCAGAAGGGTGACTGAGTCTGGGTTCTAAGCCTGGGTCTGAGCTGAACCGGGGCGTTTTCCCCAGGGCCACACCACAGGCCGAGTGGGAGGGCACCGTCTGCCCGTGCCTCTCACGGCCAGGTGCAGAGCTCTACAAGGTGAGGGGCTCCCCATCACCTCCAGAAGACCGTGCACGGTCCTCACTCGAGGTGTCCCCTGATGTGACCTTCCCCAGCTGTGTTGCCCACACCTGCACCTCCCATCGTGTCTACTACTAGGTTGTGGTCTTGCTTTGCTCTCCCCTCCTCACTCTCTGGACATCCCCCCCACCCCCTGCACTAGGCTTCAAGACCTGATATAAAAGTCGACCTGATCTCACCAAGAACCTTCTGTCACCTGTATACCCCTTAGCAGACCTCCGTGACTCAGTGTTTCATGTGTGTTGTGGCTCTGGGGACAGGTTTCCCGGAGGCACCTTGGTGCCATGAGGTGAGCTCAGGATGACGGATGGGGCTAAACCCGGTTCTGCCAGGGTCACCCTGTGGCTTTCGCCACGTCCCCATGACGCCCTGAGCCTCAGTCTCCCATTTTGGAGATGGGGCAGTAATACTTTGTTCAGAGGATTTTGCGGAGGGTTTAATGCGATAGAGGCTGGCAGGGCTCCCACGTGGCCAATAGCAGCCGGGAGATCCCAGGGTGCTCTGTCCCCGCCGAGACCTCAGGGAGGAAATGTTCTAGATGGGCCTGGTTGGGGCGGGGAGATAGTGTTTGCAATGTGTGTGTGTGTGTGTGTGTGTGTGTGTGTGTGTGAATGCAGATTAAAAACTGTTTCCAGATTAAAAACTGAATTGCCTCAGCACCGGTAGTGAAGTTTCCCTAACGTGTTTCTGAAGGTGGGGGGAGTAGAAACTCGGTGCTGCCCTCCCCCGCTCAGAGCACAGCCTGGTTCTCAGCCTTGAGTCATGTCAGCGTCCCATGGGGGTGGGTGAGACACTGGGGTTTCTGACTGAGGAGGTTCTGAGGGGCCCGAGGATGTGCAACTCCGGCCAACCCCCAGGTGCACCGATACTGCCTGGAAGGACCACACGTCCAACCACCGCTGAAGGAATACAGGCAAAACACCTGCAAACCGTGTTTAGAGACGACCGCTCAGCTCTTTTGAGGGCCTCACCTGGGACACATTACAAGTAGCTAAATGTCAGCTTATTTTGCATTGACCGCTTTTTCCATGCCAGTGTGAGCCGTGAGCACGTTCCTCGTGTAGCATTTCTGGAAGCCTGCTTCCTGGCACGCGGGTCCTAGAAAGTACTCTGATAACAAGTCCCGTGGTCAGAGAGGTCAGGCAGGTGTCCTCCTGTGGTCTCCTGTGGGGAACTCCCAGGGCCCCTCAGCCTGCGACCTGGCCCGAGAGAGCCACACAACCCCATGTGCAGCCCTGTGCCCCGTGCGGGGGGAGGTTTATGAAGACAGCTGGGCAGCAGGCTGGGCTATGAGACCTTCTTCTCCGGAGGTGGAATTTCTTTAACATGTCACCTGTTTACCTCATTCCTCTTCGAAAGTACAATCAGTTTGGGTCTTAAACCTAGAGTGACAGTTACACTATCTTGGGGCACCTGGGTGGCTCGGTCACTTAAGCGCCTTGACTTCAGCTCAGGTCATGATCTCACGGCTCATGGGTTCGAGATCCGCGTCGGACTCTGTGCTGACAGCTCGGAGCCTGGAGCCTGCTTCAGATTCTGTGTCTCCCTCTCCCTCCCCGCCCCTCCTCTGCTCCTGCTCTGTCTCTCTTTGTCTCTCAAAAATAAATAAAAGTTAAAAAATAAATAGAAATAAAACCACCACAACAAAAAACAGTTATACTGTCTTAACTAAACTGTGGTGGGATCACATGACATTGGGCTTTTGTTATCTGCTCTCCCACATCGTCTGCCTGGCTTTTCATGGCAGTGTGGGTACTTCTGAACAGCAAATCTAAACACTTACAAACTCATGCAGTAGAACTTCACCAATCTGTATTAATGCTACCAAATGGTTGTGTGATAGACTTTTTTAAATTCCAAATTATAAAATATTTATTAAAAAATAGGGTATTGTTGCTTTCATGATCATACTGTAACTCGGACTTGTCTAATTACAGTGCTTCCAGTAGATTCCTCCTAGGGGGCGCATGATTTAATGCATAAGTAAGACTTCTGTATAACAAACATATCAGTTATTTGTGTATAAATTTTCATGTCGGGTGTTTTGGGTTTCTCCCCCAAACCTTCCTTCTTTAAGGGGTTAATATTCTTCCTACCATCTCGTTTATGTGGCCTGTCTGTGCAGCCACCTTAGAAGAAACCACCCCTGTGACAGCACCTGTGAGCAGCAAATGGAAGTTTGGGAGGGTTTCTTTTAGTGCATTTCGTCAGAGAAGACTGTGTTTTCCAAACTGTGGGTTGTGGCCCGTGTTGGGTCATGAAGGCAGGTCAGTGGGTGGAGACCAGTATTTCTTTTCATGTTTATTATTTATTTTTAAGAGAGAGAGAGAGAGACAGACAGACAGACAGACAGAATCTGAAACAGGATCCAGACTCTGAGCTGTCAGCACAGAGCCCGACGTGGGGCTTGAACCACAAGCTGTGAGATCATAACCTGAGCCAAAGTCTGATGCTTAACCAACTGAGCCACCCAGGCGCCCCCCCCCCCCCGCTTCTTTTAATAGAATAGGATGAAACAGAAAATATCAGAGTGCATTCCAGGCTGTAGGAGTCAGACCATGTGCTTCATGTATGTATGTGGGTCTGTCTGTGTGCACAGGGTCACAGTGTTAAAAGACCCAAGTTTTTTTATTGTGGGTCATGGTCAAAATACAGGACAGATCTTTGAGAAAATAGCTTAAGCAACGGCAGAGTCGAAAAGCATGCCTGACTTAAGATGAAACTTGTCTTCCTTAGTGTCCTACTTTGGCCCCCTGTCCCCTTGTCCTCTCCGGGCTTTGCAGCACCGTGCACTGTAACCCACCCGGTAAATGAGCTCCAGCAACGCTGAGTTTGCACCGTCAGTGGGATTCCTTGGCCCTGTGAAAGGTTGATTCGTGTGCTTCGGACCAAAGAAGAGTTTGGGCACCTAAGGGGGCAATGACAGGCACCAAAGTGGGCGACTGGTGGACAATTTACTCTGGAACTGGACTCGGGGGGTTGGTGCCCCCAGCGTCCACCTTTGGATCAGTGCTGGCTGCCATATTGCAAAGTATTTTGAATATTGAACCGTAAATTATTATAGGGTCACCGGGGTGGCTGAGTCAGTTAAGCATCCAACTTCGGCTCAGGTCATGATCTCGCAGCTCTTGGGTTTGAGCCCCACATCGGGCTCTGTGCTGACAGCGCAGAGCCTGCTTCAGATTCTGTGTCCCACCCACCCCCTCTCTGCCCCTCCCCTGCTCTCCCTCTCTCCCTCAAAAACAGACCTTAAAAAAAAATTTTTTTTAATGAACTGTAAATTGGTACAACCCAGCGTGCTGCCGTTGAGAAGACAGAGCCATCCCCAACCCCCTCTCCCTGGTCCCGCCCACCTGGGGTCTGGTGCCCGCCTCGCTCAGCTAAGTGCCGGTCTTCTGGAGCCCAGCGGAAACACCGGGCTCTTGCACCTGACGCCCCTGCTGTACCTACTCCTGTAGCGTCTCATCCCTCCCAGTACAGGCTGTTTGTGTAAATGTAGGCCTCCCGTCAATCTCCCACCACTTGGTCCCCACTGGCCCCCAGCTGCCTCAGGTGTGTGCAGCCTAGCACAGTGCCTTGGAGGCGGATGGCTGGCTTCTCTTTAAAGCCGACCCCCTACGACTTCTCCATGTGGGTTTGGGACTTGGCCTGCCCCCTTGTGTCTTACAGTTGTGGGGATGCCGATCAGGAAAGGAGAAACCACTTGGCCAAGGTTACGCGGTCAGGGGAAGACAGCGGTGGTTTGCACTGTTCCTGAGGAAAGACCAGAATACTCTACGTGCATGGGGATTCCCCGGCACCTGGACCTCTTAGTGGCAGGGGCTGACCTGCTTCCCCCTCCACCTGCTCTCTGACCTGCAGTGTAGGCTTGACAGGCACACATCTGGCCAAGTCTGCGATGCAAGTTAATGTCTTTACTTTAAATCATTTCATGACCTGGGGTCCCTGGGTGGTTCAGTCGGTTAAGCGTCCGACTTTGGCTCAGGTCGTGATCTCGCAGTCCGTGAGTTCGAGCCCCACGTCAGGCTCTGTGCTGACGGCTCAGAGCCTGGAGCCTGCTTCGGATTCTGTGTCTCCCTCTCTCTCTGCCCCTCCCCTGCTCATGCTCTGTCTCAAAAATAAATTGAAAACATTTTTAAAAATTTTAAATCATTTCATGACCTTAGCTGTTGTTCTCAAGTTAGTAAAGGTGTGTTCTTCATAAAATTCCGTGATAGTTTTGTCTCACAAACCATTAAAAGAAATTCTTCCTACAGGGCGCCTGGGTGGCTCAGTCAGTTAAGCATCTGACTGCAGCTCGGGTCCTGATCTCACAGTTTGTGGGTCCCAGCCCCAAATCTGACAGTGTGGAGCCTGCCTGGGATTCTCTCTCCCTCTTTCTCTGCCCCTCCTTCACTTGCACTTTCTCTCAAAATAAATAAACTTAAAAAAAAAAAACAAAAACAAAATTCTTCCTAGAACAAACGTTTCTTATCTGCCTAGGCATTGATTTGTAAAGTTAGTCTTAACCAGTGCGTGTGATTTCCTTAAAAGCCAGCGACATTTGGGTGAATTCACACAATTGTGCTATAGCCACAAAAGGTCTTGGGGTAGCTTCAGGTCTGGACTTTGGAAAACACTGGCTGCTGTTAGGGGCCAGGTTCATGACCATGGATCCTGCCTGGCTCCGCCTCTTACTGGCTGTAAGCCTGGGCAGCTTACTAAACTTCCCTGGGCCTGGGTGTCCTCGTCCGTAGATTGTGAGTGATGATAGCACTTCCCTGAGCAGGCTGTTGTGAAGATTACATAAGTCATGTGTCTGCGGCACCTAGAACAGCTCCTGGCACAGAATAGGAGAGAAATATTAGCTCTCGTTAGTAGTATTCCATTATGTCTCTTTATCTCTGTTATTTTACAGTCAAAAACCTGGAACTGAAAGTAAATCCTAAGACTCTGTAAACGGATAGCTGTGGTGTTTATAGAATATTTAAGGCCCAGTGTGTTCAGAAGGACGCCTTTGCCTGTCCCCACTGTGTGACGCATTCCACGTACGAAGTCAGACCGGAGGCAGATGGCCAGTGCTGTTCCCGGACACCGCAGCCCAGTCGGGTGTTAGGGCATCTTTTCAGCGTTGCACCGTTTGATATAATTGCCGGTGCTGAGCTAAGCTCACTCTCCCAGGCCAGAATTTGGAGATGACTGTGGCTACTTTCTCGTCCCACCTGATCACACGTGTTTGAGAAATGCTTTGTTTCTGGGGATCTCACACGATTTCAGGGGCAGTAATTGCCCAAATGAATGTCACTTTGTTATGGCTCGTGAAACTGATCTTCGACCTTGGTGCCGCTCTCCCACCTGACCAAGGATTTAGAATTTCCCAACACATACATACGTTCAATAATTCCAGAAGAAAAGCAGTGTGCAAAGGCATGACTTGACCTTACTTTTAAGCCTGCCCTCCCACCACCTTGCTCGTAAAAGGTTGTACTGAGTTGGAAAGGAAAATTGGAGGAGAGCAGACAGTGTCTTAGACCAAAGTTGAGTTCCCCTGCTTCCTGTTACCCAGCAGGATTTGCAGACAGTGCCTGCCCGTGAGGGGGGCGTCCGGCCTGGAGGGGCCACTCCTGTTCCACCACAAAGACTAGGCGCTGGGCATCAGAGCCAGACACACAGCAGTAGAACATTCTCAGGCTCGTCCGTCCGTCCGGTGATGGCACAGTGCGTGGCGGGAGGGGGCCCCGCGGTGGTGGTGGAGGAGGAAGACAAGGAGGGTGGAGAAATGGACTCTTAGACAGGGTCTCCTGATAATCATGGTGGGTTCTCTTTCAGCCTTTGAGGTAAAGCGCTTTCCAGATGGATACGCTGCTCTCAACTCTACATAAAAGCATAAATTCAACAGTCGAACTTGCCTTTAATCAGCGTCCCAGAGTGTGTCGATGCTGATGCGGACTTCTG
The DNA here is from genome assembly GCF_016509475.1 of Prionailurus bengalensis. Taxonomy (NCBI): domain Eukaryota; kingdom Metazoa; phylum Chordata; class Mammalia; order Carnivora; family Felidae; genus Prionailurus; species Prionailurus bengalensis. The sequence continues at coordinate 232,390,125 of NC_057343.1, forward strand.
CCCCAAAGGGTTCCAGATTCAAATGCATTTGGGAAACATGGGTTCAGTGAAGTTAATCTGGTTTCCTTAGTTGGCTCCGGGTCCTAGTGCCTGACCCATGAAGGGGATACAGGAGGAGCGGTGTTGCCAAAGACTCAGTTGACCAAGGTCACGCAAATCACATTGCAAGACCGGAGATGGGCTGAACAGATGTGGGCCACAGCGCGTGTGGCGGGTGGCAGGAGAGCAGTTTGCTGGAGAATCTGAGGACCCGGGTTCTTGTCCCGGCCCCGCCTCCTCCCAGCCCCCAGGCCACGGGGGACTTGGCCACCTCTCCCAGTCAGCTGCTTCCTTGTATAAAAGGAGGCCAGGGCTACCCGTGTGCCACCCACCCTGCACACCTCGCAGCGGAGGGCCCTGGAACCTGGGCAGACAGGCTCCGGAGATCAGCAAAAGGCCTGCAGAGGTAAGACGGGGTGTTCGTGTGCCGTCCGTCGTCTCCGCCAGGAGAGGAGGTGGTGGAGCTGACCACTGGGGAGAAATTCTGGCCGCATCGGTTTTCTTCTGCCTTGCCAAGGTTTTGCTTACATGCGTGAACCGTGCTGACTCTGGATAGATACATGCATAGACCCGACCACAGCCTCCCCGGGTAATCCCAGAGTGAGTGAAGCCGAGGCTGCTCTTTCCCCCTTGACGGCTGTGCCCTCCTGTGTCTTCCAAATCCAGTTCTGTCTGTTGGTGCCGGAGGGAGTGGTAGCCGGAGCCGCTTAGCAAGGCGTAATCGGAAAGTGCCCACATGTCCCCAGGACAAGCAGAATGCTCAGTCCGGAGGCCTCGGGAAACTGCGAAGGTTTTACGTCTTCGTGCTGAAACTCACACGGTGGCAAAAAACTGAACTGGTGTGAGGCTGCTTATGGTCCTTTCCCGGCTAATTTCCATACTTGGTGCAATATCCGTACGTTTTGCTGTAGAAGATATTAATGAGTTTAAATATGGGGTGTTGCCCCAGGACCCCTGTGGGGGTGTTCATCATACACGATTGATGTAACATGTTGTCTTTAAACATTTTGAAAAAAAAAATCTGAAGTTTGAAACCTGTCTGGCCCCGCGGGTTCCAGGTAGGAGGTCAGGGGCTATAATGGAAACTGAGGCACCGGTGAAGCGAATGGCACCCACGCCGGCAGAGGGTTTGAGGAGCAGGCCACGCTGTTGTGGATCAAGGTAACGGGCTGCCGCCCCGTGATGAACGCTCAGCACTGTCGTGGCACCTGGCGAGACGCCTCCCCGCCCCCTCCCGTTGCTTCCCTCTTGAAGCCATAGACAAGGCGGGGGTGCCAGGCTCTGGACCGGGTTGGGGGAGGTGAAGGCACAGTCCCACCACGGACCCGCTCTCTCCCTCCATCAGGGCCCTTTGGGAGGCCGCCAGGGAGAAGGCTCCCTGATACCCCCTCGCCCAGGCTGTTCAGTAAAGAAGCAGTTGGCTCACACCCCAGGAAGCCAGCTACCGCCAGAAGCCAGCAGTGTTTCGTGAGCCTTAGAAGTCTTGTTGCACCGGTCTGCTGTAAATTACTGAATCAACACTGCACATTTATAGCCACTTCCTAATAGTTTAATAACTTACTCATCCCTTCTGGATCCTTTCGTATATTTCTTTTAATTGTTAGGGAAAAGAGGCCTTTTAGAGCTCACGTCATCGGGCTCCTCCCTCAGTGATGCTTCCAGAATGCTAAAACAGAATCCCACACAACTGCTCCTAAGCGTAGAGTACCTGACACAGCAAAGCGACCTGTCCACGTGGAGTCAGGCGTTTGCCCGCACCCGGGGGCTGCAGAAACCAGCCAGCCAGTCTCAGTCCCGAGACTCCCCTCACTGGCATTTCGTGTCCTGCCCTTGGTTCCGTGGATTGTGAGACACTACGGGGACCTCGGCATCATTAATACTGTTTCTGAGGGGGAAAAAGCCTCTCTGTGTCCACATAAGTGACCGCTCTGGCTTGGCACTGGACCTCACTCATGTTCTTCAGTGCTTGGTGACAACAGGGAGTCGAGTCCACAGCAGCCGGCCGTGTGTCCTAACATGTACTTGAGATGAGCAACCATCGTTAGGAGACGGCCGTAGGTAAGGAAGAAGTTTCCAAATGAAGACCTGGGTCCTTCGGGCATTTGAGAATCCAGCTGAAGAGGCAAAGCCTGTAAGACTGTCCGCGTTGAGGGGACGGGTGGTGACGGAGGCTGCACATTTTGATCTGCTCCAGGCTCCTGAGAAGATGGTTTCGACGCTACAGTCCCTTTTGCATGGAACTGGACTTTTGTCATGGGTGAAGTCGCATTTCATAAAAAAGACGCCGGTTTCTTTACAAGGTTGGCTGCCTTTGAGCCAGGACCTCAGTCTGGTTACCTGTACTTTTTGACCCATTCTAGATTTTTGGGGAAATACGGGAAGAGTCCTGCTAAGAAATCCAGCCCTTGTTGGCACCTGCCAGGAATTGCCATATAGAAAGACGATGGGGTTTTTCCTGTTAAATGTCTTAATTCAGACTCTTGAGAATGGTTTAAAGAAGACCCTTCCTTCTCCTTTTACTGCCCCTAGCACCCATGTCCTTCAAGATCCGACCGATGGAAGCTTGAAGTGAGGTGATCTGAAGAAGGGCCTCTTAGCCTCAGCCCTTTCTCACTAATTCAAGCCGTTTACTAATTCAAGAACCCCAGGTTCCCTCCCCATCACCAGCTGGTCGGTAGGTAACAAAAATAAATCCACCTGATCTCTGATGGCTCCCTTGCAAACCTCTGAGGCCCTCCATACACAAGGAGTCACGTGCATTTCCAAGACGTGGGCAACAAACATCCCCAATTAATCCCCTGGGGTAATTCGATCCCGCCTCTGCTGCAGCCTGGGCCAGCAGTGCTCACGTGGCATTGGCCGCATTTGTTGAAGCTCTGTCTACACCAGACACTGCAGTGCTTCGGAACAACAGATTGTCACCACCGTCCTTGACCTTCAAGGGGAACTCGTTGTGCAAAAGTCTACGCTGCACGGATAAGTGGGAAGTTTTTGCGGGAACACAGCTGGGAAAGAATCCACACAGGCCGGCAGATCGGGGAAGGCATTGGAAAGATAGCATGTTAGCTGGCCTTCAAGCAGGTGTTTCCCAGCTGACTCAGTGTTAATAGACCAGAGGGGACATTAACATTTCTTCCATGCACAACGAAATTCCTAAAAGCCCCGGGAATGTTAAGGTTCATTCTAGAATTCTGCATCTCGGCTTGGAGTGACCCTGCAACATGTTTAGACCAGTATGGTTTGAGGGTGAAAGGTGGTGTGGCTAGTAATTATGCCAGGACCGAGGCCGGGCCAGCAGCCCCAGGAATCAGGGACGCATGACCACCCCAGGGACAGCTGAGGCTGATTCTGCATCCCCTCCACCGGTCAAGGAGGACGCAGCAGGGCTTAGCTGCTTCTTTTTTCCTAGAAAACATAGGAAGACAAACATGCCATCTGCCTTTGTATCATTTTTGAAGACTGCATTGCAGAAAATGTTTGTACGGATGTCACCGAGAGTGGTTTAAGACTCTCTCCCAGCCGTGTTACTGCACCATAAAGATGCTGTCTTTTCCTTTCTAGTCAGATCAGCACTTTTTTGAGGCAAATGCCGAGGAAAAGCACAAATTGCATCTTGAGCTTAAGAAGAGCTCCCCTTTAGGGTCCTTTGTACCTGATAGAACTTAGTTCCTTAAGACAGCCCTCCAAGCAAATGCTCCCATTCCGGCTGCCTTTGTGAAACAGGCAGCATCGATGCAAATGACTTTGATCTGGGTGCTTTGTTTACGTATCTCCTTTGTTTCCTTAGGAAAAGCCTCAAAGTGAGTGGATGCCCCAGTCCCTGCCTTGCCCCCACAGGCGCCCTGCCCCTCACCTTTCCCATTTCCTCCCGGGCAGCACCTTTCCTTGTGGTCTGTCCCTCTGGTTTCCTAGGTGACAGCTTGATCATCAGATGCCTACCTGAGGCTATGGAACAGTGCAAACACAGGGGTTTACACCCCCTCCTCCAGGACCCACAGAGTTTCTAGAAGAGAATATTCTCTCCCACTGCCCACATGAGGACTCCCATTTGTCAGGCAGTGTATTCTGGTTTTGATTAACAAAATGCAAAGCAAAATTGGGTTATCTTATCTAGAGCATGTGACCTAGAGAAACAAGGGCCCTGGGTTCACTGGCAAGTAGGTTAGGTCTGTGTTGAGTTCCAGTCCACCCTGGGGAGCCCAGGGCCCTCATGCAGTTAGGCTCCAGGAGGGCAGGCCCCATTTGTATCCTCAGTACCCAGCCCTGTGGCTGGCACCAGTGGTTTCCCAGAAAATGCTTATTCGATGCAGGGGCCCAGGCATGTTGGTGGCATGCAGAGATCCCCGTGTGCAGACCCCCCAATGCCACTGGCATCTGCACTGTTCTAGACCTCAGCTGTGTCGGGTCGAGCTCCACAGCCAGAACCAACTCTTCAACTGAAAGGTCCACCTCTCCCAACCCTAACAAATGCCTCTTCCTGCAGGCCCAGCAGGTGTCCCAACCTTGTTTGCATCACATTTTAGCTCATTTACATTTATTGTGATTCACTGCTGTGAAGTTCAGAGGAGTGAGTTCTTACACTCTGAACTGTAACCTTGCTGTTCTTACACTTTCCCTCACTCCCTCAGCCTGAGCCTCACTTTGTATGGCCGTGGCCTCGGGACAGTCTCTCCTTGGCCTCCAGGTCATTGCTGGTTCAGTCCTCTCCCCACCTGGCAACATCCGCACCGTGGTCCCCAAGCATTGCCTAAGGGTGCCGGGAGCTGTCCTCCAGGCACAAGGATGTGCTTCTCTGCTCTGACTTCTCTGCATATGATAGCCATCACCCTGTCCTCCCTCCCCTCTCTAATGTGGCCTCGATATATCTTCAGTTTACCCACGAATCTAATAATGGTTCTCTCCTTGAGTCACTGCTTTTATGTACAGTCTGCCTTACCACATGGAGCTCACTTGATCTTCCCCAAATTCCCCTGAGCTCCAGAGGAGTTATTAGTTCCTTATTTCGGGTGAGGAAACTGAGTCTCAAGTGTCTGCTGCCACCTGGCTGTCACAATGCCCGTTTTCTGTCTGGCGGCCCTGTTCTCCTTTTCAGCGCCACGGAACTGCCTCACCGTTCTGTTATCTGCTTCACTTTTTCATACAAGGCACGTTGAATGCTTCTTTGGTGGCAAAAGCAGGTTTCTGGCTGTCCCCATGGAAAGAAAGGTAGCAGATGCCTAAAGGGAGCACTTGGAAGGAGGAAGTGGTAACGAGAGCCTCGGGCATGGGGTCCAGGGCACCATGTGTCGGAAGCTTGCTTTACCCCGTGCTTCTGTTCTTTCCTCCTCCACCTGAGGTCCTTATTCACCAAGTGCAGAGAGATGCTCTGGTTCCCCAGGGTCCCCAGGAGCAGCCCTGGGGGACTTTGCATCCTTGACGGAGAATCGGCCCGTGGAAGTCCTTCCTGTGGGTGAAGACAAGGATATGCTCGGTTTTCTTATGGTTGCTACGGAGACTGGCCACACTGAAACAGGAATGACCTGTGTCTAGAAAATCATGATGACCTGTTTTCCGCTTCTGGGAAACCTCACAGGAGTCCCCCCTTGATGACATTCGAGGGGCCCTGGGTCCAGCTCTCTGATGGCTTCCACCTCCACCCACCCCCCACTGCGGAGTCCCAGACAACGGATGATCACCAAACACTCGCTAGTGGAGGAGAAGAGACGGTGACGAGCAGTGGGGGCGAGCCCGGTGTCCCTCGAGCTGCTGAACAGCAGGAAGCAGGAAGTGCGTCAGATGAAACTCCAACGCTGCCCGATTTTGAGGCGTGCTTGGTACTTTTAGACGTGTGTCTGTTGAATGAATAAACAACTGATACCAACAGACAAACCACAAATAAACCTTAGGGTCCTGACTATATTAATTTACCCAGGGAGTGAGCTGGTCACCGGGATCAGAGCAGTAGGACCGTTCAGTGTCAGGGAGTGAAGGAAGACGTTAGTCAGTGCCCGGAGTGCTTTTCTCACCAGCGTAAGTGACTTAGACGTTAGTCCACACCACGGCCTGTCCCTGTCATGCTCGCGCGCTATTTGGATATTCCGGAGCCTCTGTTCTAAACAGGTGCGGGAGGGCGGGGCTCTTGGATTGAACGCAAGTCCTCGTAACTCACTAACTGGTTTGTAAAAGTAAGCAGAGTTAGAGGTGGGTTTCGATTTCTGGGTGCTTGACTTTGCTCCTCTATTTCTGTTAATTGCTGAAAAAGCATGAGGGTGCGGCGTGACCCGAGGAGGGTCCAGGAGCTAGTGTTTTCAGTCAGGAAGCAGCTGAGTTTGCAATCCGGGGACCTTCGAAGGCAGCAGCGTGTTGTGTCCTGCCCGGCTGGCTGGGCTCCTGCTGCTGCTGTCAGCTCACAAAATCCCTCCCTGCCAGGACTTTGGAGGGTGGATTAAGGATATAATTACAGGCGAATCCAGCAACAGAGAAATCCGAAAGCTCTTGTCCATCATCCCGTGTACTTGACTTTAACCTAAGCCGTGTTCAGTCCTCCCAGGCCATGTTTTGACTTTTGCTTGATGCAAAGCTCCCGTGGCCGAAAATCTCCTGAGAGCAAGTGAAATCGGGCATCTCTCCTTTTTTTCTTGTCGGGTGTTCCCGAAAAAACATCTTCACGCTGGCTGGTCCCATTTCAGGCCAGCCACCTGTTCTCCTGGAGCTGGAAGTGGACCTAGACCACGTGAGATTCTTGGTGTCTGTATTTGATATAATGTCAGTTTGTACATCATCCTAATGGGAATTCTGTTAACACTTGTCCGATTTTTTCCTACTTACACAATCCCTTAAAGCTGTAACAGCTAGAGAAAATACATACTTGGAACTATGGACACCCTCCTCCCCAAATCACATAATTGTAAACGTGACCCATGACCTTGAACAGCCGACTGGATCTGATTCCAGAACACAGACAGTAAATACTTTGATTTTAGCACCCACCCACTCAGCACGAACTATTTATTCACCGGCATTCCCTGCAATTGAACTTCAAGAGTCTGACCCCAAAACATGGATGTGCTCAGAACCAAAGATGGAATAGCTTTAAGTGTCAATGCTACTTAACGGAAATGAAGTACCGTTTAAAAAATTTGACGCGTAAATATGATAGTTACACAGATTGTCTGATAATTATACAAACTAAGCCGGAGAAAAGAGCATTTCCCTGTTGTACGGAGTGAGTGGACTGCAGAACAAGAACTTATGAACAGCAACTTCCCAGGCGGCACCGAGGAGCCTTTGCAAGTATCACCAAAATATTCCTTGATTTAGCTTCTCAAGGGGCCACCCACCTACAGCAAACATCTTCCAACAGTGTAGCTTTGGAACTTCAACCAACAGGCAAGCTTTTTTCCCAGCATCTCCTACATTGCCATGTGATACAACACACAGATTGTTTTTTTCGTTTTTTTTTTCTTTTTTAAACTTAGCCCTTGTCTTTAATGATAATCTACACTCTTCCTAAAAAGGTATCTTCCCTGAAACGTTTAGCAACATAAAGGAGGCAGTCTTTTTTTTCCCCCCTATGCCTTTTGAATAATACAGGAATCTGGCAGTAAGGGACCTTTTCTCTCTGTAAAAACCCTCCCTTCCTACCCCAGTGTGACCGTATGAGCTCAGAACAAGGAGTGAGAAAACAAGATGGAAACCCTGGCATTCTTCAAAGAAGCTCTAAGAAACTCTGGAATTCTGTAGTCAAGAGAGAGGGAGGCAGGAGAGAGGAAAGAAGGGAGTGAGAGAGAAAGAAAGGAAAAGAATTTTTAAGTTACAATTTAGAAGACACAATAACACCTTGTGGGCTGTCTTTATTTTGGATATTAATTCAGGATCTGTTACCACTTAATGTAACTCTGTTGGCGGAGACATAATTCTAAGCCCAGTGTATACATTATTCCATTTAAACTGTCAACTATTCTGGGAAAGAGGTGGTGTTCCCATTACACAAGTGGACCCTGAGGCTCAGAGAGGCTACTCATCTGATCTGAGATTTGAAGCCAGAGCCGTTTGTCTCCAAAGCCAGGGTCCTCAAACGCTCCATTGCACACTTTCCTCTATGCTTCTGCATCTTTCCTGAACTTTCTACAGAGGCAGTGGCCGAATGAGGTGGATTTTCTAAAGCGTGCAGGTGCCCAGCACCCTGCAGCCCACCCACACCCCGCCCGAAAGCGTGGTTTCCCTCATCCAATGTGGTCAACCCATTCTTGTGATGCGCGCAGACACTCCCTCTGGCCGGGACGACCCTGTGCATTAAGTCCATGAGATGTGAGCTAACAATTAGAATGCTTGCTGCGTGGACCTTCTCTGTGTCCAGTGAACAGGGACAGGAGGTAAGGACAAAGAGAAGAAGGGAAATCCATCAGTCACACGATGGGATCTCTGTATGGACAGAGCACTAAGCTCAGAGTAGCTTCTGGAGCTTCATTTTCTAGAGGGAAAATGAAGATTCCCAGGTCCTGTTGAAACAATCAGTAGCTTTCCCAGTGGATCCTGAGTGTCTATAGAACGCATCGTTCACGTCTACGCCACACTCATCCTGCACACTCAGGACTTGGGCTGACAGCCTTCTCTAAATAGCAGGGGTTAAAGTGCTGGCATCTGGGCCAACAGTGAGCCATGTATCTGTGGGTGGAATGTCATCTGGATAGAAGTCGTTTGAGAAGCCCTCAGAGACCTGGACCCCCACGCGTCTCTAGGACGGACTCAGGAGGATCAGGCCTGGCTAAGGATTTGTCCCAAGGTCAGATGCTCGGTAGGTGTGAGCAAGGGGGTGACATGGCACCACTCCTGACCCCGAGCCTCAGTCGTCTCCTTGAAAATAAGGTGTTAGGAGACAGGTTTGAACACAGGCTCAGACATTCTCTCCCAGAAAAGTACCTTTGCTCGGGCCCTTTAAAAAAGATCTACAAACTCCACATACCAAATCCGGAAGGAACTGGGTTCCAGATTATTTCTCCTTAGATTTAGAATTTTATTTAAAGCCCTTGAGTCGTGTTTTATTTCCCTTTAGACAGACTCCCTGGACAATCATCTGTTCCTTAGACGGGGGACATGCCCGTCCTGAGGTGCCCCTACCCACCGGGGACATCCAGCTTCAGCTGTCCTCCGTGCAGAGCGTGCCAGAGCTTTGCGGCCCTACAGCCAGCAAAAGGACCAGCAGCGCCATCTTGTGGGAGTGCTGTGGGCCGCCCAACAACCTTGACTGTCAGTCTTTGAAGAATGACATTACAAAGAAATGCAGTCAAGTAAGCTGTTTCCTTCTGGTCCCCAGCCATGCTAATTATTATTTTGGTGTCTAGAAAATTAATAACCCAAATAAATTAACGCCAAGCCAGAAAGATATGTCAAGAAAAAAAATGGCTAGGAAGGGTTTGTTTCCCATTTACTGGGAAATATATATATCACCCCAGGTAGGGATATACTTTTCCATAAACTCCATGAGAACACAGGTCGTGTCCTTCCCATGACTCAGCTCACATGTCACCTTGTCGGGGTCCGCGATGACCCCCCCTCCTCTAAGAAGAGCACCCTGTTCGTCGCTGTCCTAGAGCTGGTCACCATGTCTACTTCTGCGCCTGCACCCGGCCTCTGGAGCTGGGTCACCCCCTGAGGGGAAAGCCCTGCTTTGTGGCCCCAGGGGGCTCAGTCAGTGTGACCGAGGCTGAGGCGTGTGAGAGAAATGGCAGCGTCTGGGGCCACAGAGGAGCCCTCACAGTCATCTGCGGTCAGGTGCACTGTGTTTCCATTTGCGGGGCTGCATTTGGGTGGGTCCTGCCTCTTCCTCCCCTTTTGACCGCACACAGCACCCCGGAAAGTCTCTGCGGTCTGGGAGCAGCACGACGCCTCTTGTGAGCAGCCCGCAGATTAAATTGGCGGGGGTGTGGCTTCTGTCGTGTGTCCTCGGGGGAGGAGGCCTCTTCTCGCAGAACTGTTAGCGGCTTATTGGAAAGTGAAATCAAAACTCTGACACAGCCTTCTGGGCCTGAGTGTTCGTGTAAGCACTGCTCCCTGACTCGCCAGACAACTCTGACTGTTGGGAGATTTTTAGGGAAAATCCCCTTCCGGGCGCACACCTGTTTTCTTACCAGGAAGGAGTGTCACGTGATGGCTCGCTCCTGGGTCCTGATGTAGCCTTTTCTGGATGGCGCTGGGTTACCACTGACCACTGCCAGCGTCCCGGCCGGTCTTCCTTCCATCCTTGTCTCCTGTTCTGGGACCAGGAGCTGTGGGTGGAGGAGAGGCTGGCGGCCTCAGTACTGAGCATTTCAGATCACTTTCTGCCAAGTCTTTTCTGTCACAAAACCCGTCACGCGTCATCACGGTCCTTGGCCATGCAGCCTTCAGACAAACTGCTTAACCTCTCTAATTTATCATTCCTTCATCTGTAAAATGGACATGGTAGTTCCTGCCTCACAAGTTTGAGGGGGTTAGATACAATAATTCTACGTAAAGCACTTAACTCAGTGCCTGGCCCATGGTAAGTGGTCAATAAATAGTAGCTATTATCATCTGAGATCATTGTCATCCCTTAGAAAAATTAAGAAACAACGCGCTACAGGCTTTTATGACCCCATCTGTATACAAACCTCTCCCTCTGATATTTTCAGAGTGCATTTACGTGAAGAGGAGAAAATACTTGCAGAGGATAACATAGTGGCCTTCCTTGAACCCAGACCGAAAGCACTAACATGAAAATAATTCTGTTAAATAGAACTCTCCAGCAATGCCTTTGCCGCCATTTTGACTACTTGCAGTGGGATGGGTGACTTGTCTGGATTCCCAGTCCTACTGATCACTGTGTGTGTGTGTGTGTGTGTGTGTGTGTGTGTCCCCATCCCAAAATGCTCCTACACAGCAACCAAGCTACCCTAATCTCTGCCAGCACACTTGGGGAGGCATAGACCAAACGCTCACGTAGGCATAAAACATCACCAGCCGTTCACAGAAACCTAGAACAGATGCTCCCCGGAATTAAAGGGAGGAGGAGGAGGAAGGACCCCATGTAAGCAGCTAGGAAAGCAGGGTTGCTGCAGAGCAGTAGCTACAAATCACGCCCACCATGTTGCCTACCGATAGCAATCCTGGGAAGCTTAGCGTTTTGGTCCTTGCCAGGGAGCCCAGAATCATTTCCCTGGGCTGCGCTGCTCTCCGTAGCTTTGAGGAAGAGGAGCATCAACGTTCCTGGACCCGGTAGGCATCCTGCAGAGGCCTGGGCTGCTGGGGTGCATCTGGAGTGTCGGTGTGGTTCAGGGCAAAGGTCAAGAGACCACACTGGAATGGAAGTTGTGGGGGAGGGCCCCAGACAGTGAAGGAATTTACAGTCCTGTCCTTTAGCCTGGGAAGGGGGTGTCCCCAAGGCTTGTGGAAGCCCTCCTCAAACATCGAAGGCCTGTCCCGCAGAAGAGGCCTTGGTCGTGGGATGGAGCCCCAGATGGTGCAGAGGCCTCCCCGAGGGCCCTCAGGCTCACGTGTGCAGAGACGCGAGGGCGCGGGCCAGGGCGGCCGTCCACGGGGAGGAAAGCTGGATCAGGCCGCATTAGCCTCCTTCCCGGCCCTAACGTCCAGGGCGGATGAGTCTCTCCTGGCAGAGTGGACAGAAAACGTCACGCCTCCCGAGGCCTGTACTGACAGTCCAGGTCGTGAGGTCTTAAGACACACAAAAAGAATGTAAAGTAATCTTGACGCTTTTTCTGTGGATCCCATGTTGGACTGTCATTTGGATGTGTTGCACTAAATTAAATATGTGGCCATTTATTTCAATAATTGCTGTTTTAGATTTTTAGCAGAGTTTTGAAACCATGAATGGTTTTCTCACCCCTGGGGACTTTTATTTAAAGACGAGACCAGAAAACCCAGTCCTGAGGGCCGTCCGCCTTCCACGGGGACGCTCGTCCACCACGCATTCCTGGCATCTCGTCCCCCGTCTGGGATGCCAAGGAAGCATGGAGCTTGTTCATCAAGGAAACTTCGGAAATAAAATAATGAGATCTGGAGTTCAGGACAGAGGACCCTGTCGAGACTGTGATGTGGTCCTGAACAGGTGAGCCTTGGAAACCTCTGTGCATATTTGGCAGCTGCTTAGGGCAGGTGTGAGGAAGTTTGGAGTTTTCTGCCGATAGAAGCCGTTCCTGGGGCGCTAATCCCTGCTAATTCCGCCTCGGTTGCAATTCCCTTAAATTTAGATAAGTGTGGTTTTTTAAACACTGGAAAAGCCCGAGGATGTGGGGAGGGCAGGAACAATATTTTTCACCGTCTCTGTTTCCTGAGAGAAAGTAATGCTCATCTTCAAAACAACATCTGTCAGAATGATTCTCATCAGATTAAATAAATCCTCAAAGCCGCGATCACAGTTTATAGAATCTTGGAAATGTACGTTATGCTGTGCATGGAGCCCTAATGGAATTTAAAATATGTGTGTTTTTGCGAACACAGCTTTGTAAGCAGACTCTTGCCGGGGTTTCTCGTTGGTGAATTTTCGTTTAAGCTACCACATCTCAAGGAGCTTAGAAAGCGTTTCTACTAGACAAATGTAACGAACAATCGTTTACCAGTTTTGAGATTCTATTAATAGTAGGTGGAAAAAGACAAAGAGCTAGGGGGCCCTTTGGCCAACCCTGATGAAAATCCGCAACACAGTCTGTGCCAGAAGAGGAGCCACGCGGAACTAGATGTCACCGCTAGGTAGCATGGGAGAGGTCAGCCTTCGGTCATCTTGTCACAGGCAGCTGCCGTATGTCCTTACAGGTGATTATAGCCTTTTTTGTATCAGAGAAGGGAAGAAGATTTCCGGGGGGCGTTTTGTGTCATAAAGACCTTGAACGACTGATCAATATACATGGATACGTAGTATTCTGTGCTGCCGGAAAGCATATACTTACGTTGGTTTGCTAAGTCTAAAATACAGATTCGAAGGGCCACGTGCACCCCAGTATTTATAGCAGCACTATCGACAATATCCAAACTCTGGAGAGAGCCCAGTGTCCATCGACTGATGGATGATAAAGGTGTGGTGCGTATATGTATACGTGGGGGGAATACTACTCAGCCGTCAAAAAGAATGAAATCTTGCCATTTGCAACCACGTAGATGGAACTAGAGTGTATCATGCTAAGCGAAATACATCAGAGAAAGACAAATTACCTTATGATGCCATTCATAGGTGGAATTTAAGAAACAAAACAGACGAACATATGGGAGAGGGAAGAAAAAAGAGGGAAACCACAAGAGATTCTTAAATGTAGAGAACAAACTGAGGGTTGCTGGCCGGGGAGAGGGGAGGTGGGGGGGGGGATGGCCTACATGGGTGATGGACATTAAGGAGGGCACTTTCGGCGATGAGCACTGGGTGTCGTATGTAAGTGATGAATCACTGGCTTCCACTCCTGAAACCAATATTGCACTGTATGTTAACCAACTAGAATTTAAATGAAAATTTGAAAAAAAAAATTAGTTGCTAAGTCCAAACAATAAGACACCACTTTTCACATATTAGGATGGCTACTATCAAAAAACCCCAGAGCAGAACAAGTATTGGTGATGTGCAGAAACTGGAACCTTGTGCATTGCTGGGGAGAACCTCAGCGGGGGAACGTCTATGGAAAACAGCTTGGCGGTTCCTCAGAGCTGAACACGAATTACCGTATGACCCAGAAGTTCCGCTTCTGAGCGTGTACATGAAAGATTTGAAAGCAGGGACTCAAACAGATCCTATTAGACCAGTGTTCATAGCATCATTAATCACAAGAGCCAAAAAGGTGGAAACAAGTCAAATGTCCATCAGCAATGAATGGAAAAACGGAACATGACCTACCCATATAATGGCATATAATTCAGCCTCAAAACGAAAGCAGTTCTGGGGCACTTGGGTGGTTCGGTCGGTGGTGAAGCATCTGACTCTTGGTTTCGGCTCAGGTCATGATCTCACGGTTAGTGAGTTCAAGCCCTGCATCAGGCTCTGAGCTGACAGTGTGGAGCCTGCTTGAGATTCTCCCTCCCTCTCTCTCTCTCTCTGCCCTTCCCACCCTCCCTCTCTCTCTCAAAATAAATATAAACTTTTTTTTAAAAAAAGGAAACTCTGCTAGGTGCTACAACCTGGGTGACCTTATGCTAAGTGAAATAAGCCAGGCATAAAAGGACAAATATTGTGTGATTCCACTCATACGAGGTGCCCAGAGTAGTTTGATTTCTTAGGACAGAAAGTAGAACAGCAGTTGCAGGGGATGAGGAAGGGGGCTGGGAGAGGAGGCTGGGGAGGGGGCTGGGGAGGAGGTGGGGACGGGGCTGGAAGAGGGGGTTGGGGGAAGAAGCTGGGGAGGGGACCGGAGGTGGGGGTTGGGAGAGGAGACTGGGGAGGGGGTTGGGGGAGGGGGGTGAGGAGGAGGGTGGGCAGGGGGTGGGGAGGGGGTTGAGGGTTGCTGTTTACTAGTGTCTCCTAAGGATGCGAGAGCCCTGCAAACGGGCGGTGGAGGTGGCTGCGTGACATCGTGAACGTATTGCCACTCCGTTGTACAGCTGTACGATTTACAGCGGCGACAACGGTAAATAAATTAGTTGCTGAGCTAGCTGGGATTTTAAAGCAGACCGGGCGGGGAGGGGAGAGTGCACACCGTCTTCGGGAGCATCGTGTACCTGCCGCTGACGAGAGCCAGCCCGGGCCCCGGCCTCCCCTGCAGGCTAGGTAAGAGTGTGCACGTACAGCACATTTCTTGAATGTGTTGTTAAAACTTAAAACAGTGCAGGGGCGCCTGGCTGGCTCGGTCGGTTAAGCGTCTGCCTGTTGATTTTGGCCCGGGTCCTGAAAGCTCGCCGTTGGTGGGTTCGAGCCCCGCACCGGGCTCGGTGCTGCCGGTGCGGATCCTGCTTGGGATGATTCTCTGTCCCGCTCTCTGTGCCCCTCCTCCACTCACACTCTCTCTCAAAAATAAATAAAAAACATGGAAAAAACCTACCTAAAAATCTGCAGGGCTTTTCCCCTTGTGGCTTCCGGTGCTGTATTTCTTAGCAGCACCGACAGATGGAGACGCGGGAGCACAGGGAAGCCGGATGAAGTCTGAGGTCTTCACCGCCGCTTCCCGGGCGTCTTAACTGGATGGAAAATGCCTAGTTTTGGCTGCGCCCCAGAGTCTGCTCAGACCGAAGCCAGCTTGGCGCCCCTGCTCCTCTGCCCAGATCGGCCCTCTGGGTGCGCAGAGGGCGACTTCCTGTCCCTTTGAACAGGGGGTCGCAAACCCCGCACCTGGCGGAAGGAATGGGGCTTGCCATGGCCAAGACGTGGGGGTGGTGTGGCCTCAGTGGCTCCCTGGGCCACACCCCTCACCCCTGCACAGCTCTCTCGGCAACCCCGTGGGCCCGTGCCCGCCGGTAAGCCCGGCAAGAAGCCTGACGCGTAGGCACGATCAGTGCCATGTACTTAAGACAACACCAAAAACCAAAGGCTGGAAAAGAGGATATTTGAGTTTTGAATTTTTTAGTATTTACTTATCTTGTAATATTTCTGTTAATATGGAATGTTAATGTTTACTTCTGCAATTTGGGTTGCCCACCGTTTCCGGATTCCTTTCCAAAGGGGCCATGGGGTTTATGCGCCCATCACCTGTTCCCTCTTCTCACCCCTAACCAGAGGTGGTTCCTGAATTTCAGCAGAATGTTTCAGAAACTCCCCTCCCTCCATTGCAACCCTAAAGGGCCATTTTGTACAGAATATACATGCCCTAAGACATCTGGGTGGCTCAGGACGCCTGGGTGGCTCAGTCGGTTGGGTGTCCAGCTTTGTCTCAGGTGGTTGTCTCGTGGTCCGTGGGTTCGAGCCCCACATCCAGCTCTGTGCAGACAGCTCGGAGCCTGGAGCCTGTTCGGATTCTGTGTCTCCCTCTCTGTCTGCCCCACCCCCACTCCAATCTGTCTGTCTCTCAAAAGTAAATAAATATTAAAAATTTTTTTAAAAATCTGGCGTACAGAGCCACCAGCACCCGGCTGTCTTCCACCCATCGCCCAGACTGTTCTCAGAGCGTATTTCTTTCCTCTGAGTCCAGCTTGCTTTTCACGGACACACTTTCCCTTTATGAGCCGAATCCAACAAGCCATTAAAGCCCAACAGCTTAAGTAAGGACTCGTCAAGGCGCAGGTGCCTCCGGAAGACGGGGGTCGGCGAGGGGAGCGCCATTTTGCACACCATCCTCAGGTTCTGTGCCCACAGCCCCTGCACACCCCCTAGGGAGTGAGCCGGGCTGGGGGCACTCTTATTTCGGGGTCTCTGTTAGTCCCCAGAGTCGCTCTGGACGCTCTACTGTCGTGCGGGGAGGTCTCTTTGAAAGACTCACCTGGAGGGGAGCCTGTGGGAGTCAAGATTCCAGGCAGGGCCGCTCCCTCCCTCCACGTGCATTTTCTGATGCTGGGGCTGGACCAGGGCCATTAGTGACCTCTTAGGATCGTTGACACACATGTCCCGCGATGTTCTCAAGGCAAGGACTGGAACCCACCCTCGTGTTTAACGTGGGAGACACACAGGGACCGACCTGCATGGAAATACCCAGACTTTGAAGGGCTCTTTGGAGGAGGGTCAGGGGGCCATCGGGTGGAAGCGTGGGACCCCGTGATGGGGCTCCTAGGGTCCGGAGACCCTTCCTCCACGCACACAGGGGAGCGGGCACTGATGATCAGATCCCAGGAGCCACGGGCAGGGACTGACATCCGGAGGGGGCCGGGCGTTCCAGGGGTTCAGGACGTGGGACCCACTGCAGGCTGGCACTCTGCTATACTCTGCCTGCGACAGGCCACCTCCTTTCTCCAGAACCAGGTGCTACTCCCCCAGGAGCGTAACCTGCTGATATGGCTGCAGTTTCCTTATCGTCTGGCTCTGGGCGTAAATGTGCATCTGTGTGTTTTATACACACAGGTAGAATTACACGTGATTTTAACTTTTTGTCTTGTCTGCTTTTGTCCGTTTTTCAATAATGAATGTATACATACACGTATAGAAAGAGACAGGGGGAGAGAGAGAGGGCATATGTGGGCTTTTTTTAATATTTATTTTTGAGAGAGAGAGCACGAGCAGGGGAGGGGCAGAGAGACAGGGAGACAGAGGATCTGAAGCAGGCTCTGTACTGCCAGCAGAGAGCCCAATGTGGGGCTCGAACGCAAAAACTGCAAGGTCATGACCTGAGCTGAAATTGGACACTTAACCGACGGAGCCACCCGGACGCCCAGGCATACGTGTTCTATATAGATAATGGCTCATGCTTTCCTCGGCCACCTTTTGGGGCTCACTTTGGACCAGGGAAGCCACTCTACGGTGTATTTACTCTGGCCAGATTCACTCTCTGTGGGTGACTTTCTCACCCAGTTCTTGCTGAGGGGAGGGAGCTGTCTCTACTGCCTTTAAGAGCCTTGACTGAGGTTACAAAACCAAGAAAAGTGGAGATGATTCAAGCAATCATACGCTCTTGGTACAAAACAATGGCGGTGCCTCCCTGGAAGGTGATGCCGCGTGATTAGTTGACGAAATGGAACCGTCCCTGCTTTAGGCTCTTCCCACATTTTTATTTTTTATCTATTTTTAATTTTTTTTAATGTTTATTTAATCTTTTTTTCGAGAGAGAGACAGAGCACAAGCAGGGGAGGGGCACAGAGAGAGGGAGACACAGAACCCAAAGCAGGCTCCAGGCTCTGAGCTGTCAGCACAGAGGCCGACGCGGGGCTCGAACTCACGAGATCATGACCTGAGCCGAAGACTGAGCCACCCAGGTGCCCCTCTTCCTAGATTTTTAAAGGAACATTCAAAATGTAAGAAAGTTTTATGGTGCCAGGACCATATTCCTTTCTAAAACATTTATGAAATGTTAGAATCCAAATACACTACGTGGGGGACTCACACTTGCGTTGAACTCATTCATCTCTGGTTGGCTATTGATCCTGTAGCCAAATCATATGTGTAATAAAAGAAAAAAAAAATCAACCCATTTAAGCACACAACAAAAGCGAAAGAAAACCAGTCACATAGGGGACGTTTCTGTGCTGCTTAGTAAGACTTGAAGTTTCTTAGTCTCCTGAAGTGACAGAAATCACTTGGGGGAATTTGGGGTATTTTAGCTCAACTGTTAGGGATATAAACAGTGAACTTACCGAATACTGGGACTTTTGCCTGCGGCAAAACAAAGCTAAGACAAGTGGTTTCCTTCCCAGGATGCCCGGCAGAGCAGGTGGGAGGCGAGCTGGGCAGCTCACGGGATGGACCCCCCTCTGTCTGCCCAGCAAGGCTGTCCACCCACCGGAGCCGCCCGCACCCCCCGTTACCCTCTCCCTGCCAGGCTGGCGTTGTATTCACCTCTTGCTCCCCGGTCCCCTCACCTCTGGTGGAGGCATTCAGGGGGTGCACACCTGTGTACTCCCTGGAACTGTGTTCTCCTGTTTTTAAATGATGACGTGCAGCCACTTTCGGAAATGCACAGGAGAGTGTATGCTAACGTGAAAGTATGCTCGGCGTATCCTAAATACAGAAGACAACGTGACTCTTTTGTAAGAAGTTTAATATGAAAACAAGTGTGTCTGTCCACAGAAAGAAAGACAGGATGGATATCCATCTATTAACTGCGATCATTTCCACTTGGTAGAATGACAACTGACTTCAGCACGTTTGAACTTGTCTGCGTTTCAGCAATGCACAGTTACTGCTTTGGTCCTGTCCCCCACCTCCCCAGTCTTGCTGACAGGTGGGCGAGCTCAGTATGACTTGAGATGTTAAGAAATGACAGTAGCTTCTCAAGGACCCTGCGTTTTTAATACTTGGGTCTCCTAGGGGCCAGGAGCTTTTGCATCGGCTCTGGGATCTCACCCGTTAGAAGCTGCCAGAAAGAAGCCGCGCACCTTGCAAGGGCCCCGGAAGAATGCCTCCTTGGTGGGGGTCTCCGAGTTCAGCCCAGTGCGACCCTGTTTCTTCCCTGCCTCAGGAAGCACCTGTGTCCATCGTCTCTTGAAACAAAAACACCTGGGCTTGCCCCTAGCCTCAATTTGGGGACAGCCCCCCGAACGACAACAAAAGAAAGCACAGGACTCACCTGCTGCCTGCTGGTCTCCCGCTCCTGCCCGAACTCAGCCTCGGGAGAAGGGCCCCAATGGCCAGCGGGGGGTGGGATGCGATACTAGAGGAGGTCGGCTGCCCCTTCCTCCGTCCTCCCGGGTCACCGTCTGTTACACTCCCCCAAACCCACCTCCTCCAGTTCGCGCTGCCTGCCTCCCTCCACTTCTGTGAGTTGTTCCCTGAAATCGCCTTTTCTCTTCTTGTCTTGCAGCCCACCCAAACCGACCGTGTTCATCTCTGGTGTGATCGCCCGGGTAAGAGCCTTTCCGCCAAACCCTCGGTGTGCTGTGGGACTCCTCCTGTCTTTGTTAGACCCCATTCGTTCATCTGTCGGGGCCCAGAGGCCCTTGGGCTGTGTCGTGTCCGTGGAGCGCTTCCACGGCGAGCACTGTGTGGCGAGCACTGCCAGCAGGGCTCACACAGAGGAGCCGGAGCTGCCTGCCCCCCGCCTTCCTCGTGCTCCCCTTTCTCTTTCGACTCAGCCAGGGTCGGCTGCTCCCCAGCGAAACAAGACTTAATAAGAATCGAAATAAGAGTTAGCTGTTGTGACACATGAAAATGACATGAAATTCACATCCCGGTGTCCGTGGATGCCTTTTAGCTGTGGATGCGGTTTTAGCCGCACGCGGCCACACCCATTCATGCGTGTCTACACTGCTTTCCTGCTCCAGTGGCAGCTGAGCCACGAAGCCCGAAATATTTACTGTCTGGCCCGTTACCACAAATGTCTGCCGCCCCCAGACTAAACTCAGGGGGGGTTTGTCGCACCCTTTACTTTTCAAGAGCCCCAGTTCTGGTGAAACCCAACTTTAAAAAAAAATTTTGTTTTAATGTTTATTTTTTGAGAGAGAGAGAGAGTGTGTGTGTGAGCAGTGGAGGGGCAGAGAGAGACAGAGACAGAATCCGAAACAGGCTGCAGGCTCTGGGCCGTCAGCACAGAGCCCGACGCGGGGCTCGAACCCACGAACCACAAGATCGAGACCTGGGCTGAAGTCGGGTGCTTAACCGACTGAGCCACCCAGGTGTCCCCCAACATTTTCCTTTAATGACCCAGCAGCACACTCTCCTTTGAGGGAGGGCACAGCAGTGCCAACCATAGCCCTGTGGCTCACAGTACATCCGAGCCCTTAGCACGTGAGGACTTAAGAAAATGCTCTTGCTGGACACAGCTCACCACGGAGCCCCAGGACCCTGGGGGACACACAGGTGGCTCCTCAAATACACAAAAGAAAATTAAATGCTGACACAAGGCCAGAGTCACCCCACGGTGACAGCTCAGCCCCTGCACATCAGGGCTCCAGCCTGCTTGCCATGGTCTGGGCCCCAGCCACCATCACACATGCACTGTTGTCTCAAGAAGGCATTTCCTCCCCGACAAACAGCCGGGTGCCTTCTGTGAGACTCAGCAGGTTGGATCTGGCTTCATCTCACGGCTTTCAGCCCTGCCCTGGCTGTGTCTCCTTCCCAACAAGTGCCCTGACTCGGCCGTGGCAGCAGATCAGAATTAGGACACTGGATTTGGTTCTGTTTTGTCCCTGGATGTACAGGTCACAGTTCTCGAAGAAGAAAGCCACCCAATACCGGCTTAGTCCTGAGCGAGTCGTATGGAGACCTGAGCTCACGGCAAGGGGGGCAGACAGCATTGTCACCCTCTGGGTGCCCCCCTCAGCACCCCAGACAGCTTCAGGACCCCCACGGTCCCAGGAGACAGCCTTCTACCTGCCAGCAGGTTCCCCAGCCCACTGCCCACCCTACGGGGAAGCCAGAGGACGTGGGGTCGGGGGCTTTGTTCTTGAGTTACCCCGCTGTTCAGTGTTGGTGAGCTGGTGCATTCTGTCTCCTGACAGGGTGACAAAGACTTCCCACCGGCGGCCGCCCAGGTGGCTCACCAGAAGCCCCACGCCTCCATGGACAAGCACCCCTCCCCAAGAACCCAGCACATCCAGCAGCCTCGCAAGTGAATGGCGAGGCCCCAGCGCCCCCACCAGCAGTGCCTCGATATTCCGACCTTTGGTATCTCCCCGGCAGAGACAATTGGCGTTTTCTTCAACCCGCTGCTCCCCTGGGAAATCTAAGACAAAGTGAAGCGCCCCGTCCTTTGCCTTAAATTTCCATGTCTGACACTAGAAAGGATCTGACCCCAAACCTCGTTTGCAGGGAGTCCTGGTTGATGTCGTTTGAGGGTCAGCGTGCCCCTGTACATGCCTTTAGCAGAACTTGCCGAGACCTAAGTGAAGTGTTCAAAGCCCAGCTTTACTTGTACATCAGCGGTCGTCGAGGGCGCAGATTTGGGAGGAGGAGACTAAGGCTGGAGGGAAAGTGGACCATTTCATGCTTTTTGGTAACAGGACAACGCGTCTTAACACCTAGGGGACGCATTTCGGAATCACAGGGGCGCGTTTCAGAAAGGCAGGGCAAGGCAGGCTTTTGAAAGTGGCACCAGCGTTACTGAATTCTCCTTCCCGTGTGACAGGGGGTCGCTGTAGGGGGACACCAGGTACTCCTGGGAAAAGCCAAAGAGAAGCTCCCGTCTTTGAAATGGCTTTTGAATCCCAGGAGCCACCACCTTCTGGAGAAGGAGAACGTAGACCGTCTGTGCAAAGGGAACAGCTCCAGAATGAGATCTCCGTGTGCGTCCCAAACCCGGCACGGCCCCGATCCAGACCGCCTCCAGCGGGGCAATCAGGCAAACCTGCGTTTCTCGTCCTCCCCTCTAGAGCCGCTTTTGAGTTCTAGAAGCCACCACCGACCGGTGGAGGAGTGGACGTAAAGCTAGGTCTGGAACCCCAAAGCAAGAGCGTTGTGGAAAGAGCAGATGAAACTCTGCCTAGAAGAAGGTAGAAACACCGTGTTCCACGTGAGCTAGAAAACACCTGTCAGTCCCACTGCCCTGAGTTTCTTCTGCCCGCGTGCGGTTTGCCGGGCCGTTCACCTGCGCGAGTCAGACGGTCCTACTCTTGCAGCCCGTCCTTCCTGCCCGGAGCGGCCCTGGACGGCTCTTGGGCTCACGGCGGTCGAGTGCTTTATTGTTCCGAAAAGCCAAAGGGCCGGTCCACTCGAATGCTGTGCTGTCCGGGCCCTGACCGGCCACCGCCGACGGCCGTGTTTGCCGGAGGCCAGCGCCGCCGGCCGCCCGATGTCCTTACCAAAGCCGCACCTGCCAGCTGGGAACCGTGACCTCATCAGACCTCATCAGACCCGCCCCTCGCCCTTCCCCGACGGGGGAGCCCAACGCTGCTTCACCTTCTAAAGGCAGGTTTGCTTTCTCTGCTCGCTGATTTGCTGAGGGCCAGCGAATAACCCTCAAGGTGCCCTGTCATCACATCTAGTATTAGCCGTGGAGATGTTGGTATCATCGGGCTTGCAGGGCTGCAGACTAGGGGGGGAGGGCGGGTGGGGGGTTGCTGGCTGTTGGGGGGCATATGTCGCAGAGCACAGTGAGTAAGCAGCCACCTCCCAGGACCGGGTCCGGCCTGGGCGGACCATTGTACCGTCTGCTACAGAAATTAAGACGCATCCTTTTCCTTGATACTTTTTAGTTTTGCGGCCCCGGGTGCCGGGCTGTTTCCCAAGGTGCGTTTTTTCTCGTGTACTTTTAGCTACTTCTGTCATGTAGCCCTGGGCTCTAAATCATTAAACGCAAAATATTTTCCTGAATGAGTTCAATTGTTGACCTCAAGATTATTAACGATTGCAATAAAAGTCCCGCATCTCTTCTCATGGTTTGTTTTTTCTTATATTTCAGAGATTTTTTTTTCTTCTACATTTTACAGGGGCTCCCCGACGCTTTCACTAGAATCAGGCACATGCACACGTCATGGATACTTTCACAGATTGTTGCCCAGACACAAAGTCGACCCTCTGGACGGCTGACGCCTTGAGTCTCATCAGCTACTTTAAAATGTCTGAAAATGGGAAAGCTTAATGCAGCTGATTAAAACATATTACTTGAGCCCAGCAGCTGGCCCTATGCTAGGGAGGCCCTTCGGGACAGACTTAAGAAGGAATTAGTAGTAAGCCCAGGGGTGGCTGTGAGCAGCTTTTGGTGAAAAAGACATTCACCTTTCTCCAGAGGTCTCCGGGAACCCTGTGTGGAGGAGGAGAGCACAACTGTTAGACCCTGGGATTGAACTGGGAGGGTCCCCTGAAGTTTCCCCACCCGGGGCCTCCTCCTCCCTCAGGTGAGGACCTGAGTGTCAGGCATCTGACAGGCCAGAGTTGGCATCTCCCAACCAGCCTGGCCTTTCCTTAGCCCTCGTGTCCCCTCTGGAGCCGCTGTTTGCATTAGCACATTCGTCTTAAGAGACTGGGAACAAAATGAGGGTCTCACGTATTTAGCGTCACCGGGCAGGGAGTCGGGCTCTGTCAAACGCTGGTGGACAGAAATGCAAAACACACAACCAACATGGAACAGAATTGTCCCCAGGCCTTTATTATTAACATCATTGTGACCTACATTTTCCCCACATCATTGCCTAACAAATACCACAAACTGGCTGGCTTGAAGCAATGGAAATCTATTATTCCATGGTTCTGGAGTCTAGAAGCTTGAAATCGAGATGTCAGCCCAGCCCTGCTCCCTGGGAAGGCCCTGGGTGATGCTCTTTCCCTTTCTGATGGCTGCTGGCATTCCTTGGCGTGCGTTGCTGGTTCAGCATAAATCCAATCTCTGTCCCCGTCGTCACGTGGACATCTTTTCTGTGCATCTGTGTCTACATTTCTTTCTTCTAAGGACACCATCATTGAACAATGTCCTTAGACACTTGAACCACTGAATGGTTCCCCCTAATCAGTATGACCTTATGGTAAGGAATTTGATCTGCAAAGACCCTATTTCCAAATAAGGCCGTGTTCACAGATGCTGGGGGGTAGGACTTGAACATAGCTTTTGGGGAATCACAGTTCAACCCAGAGCATCAACCATGTGCTGAAAAGCCAGAAACCTCCCTCCCGGCTCACACTGTTTGACTATCTATTTTGTAAATCGCTTTTTTGAATAAACTTAGCCGTAAGAATGCTTTACCCGCTGCAGATTACCGGCCAGGGAGCAGTCAAAGCCCGTCTGCAGGTAGCAGGGGAGAGGTGTGGGCGTGGTTGGTGCCTCCAGCCGCAGGAGGCTGTCTGTCCCCTGGTCCCTGTGGCTTGTGAGGCTGCAGCTGTCTCTGCCCATGTCCTCAGTCCAGAGCCACATGCTTCCAGATCCCACATCTTCTTCCCTATAAGAGTTTTCCATCGGTGGTGGCTGTCCCATTTCACAGACAGGAAGACTGAAGCCCAGTGCCCAGTGGCAAAAGCCACTGTCAGCAAACATTTGTCGAAGGGAAATATACAAATGGCCACCAAGCACATGAAAAGATGCTGGGGATCATTGGTCACCAGGGAAACGCAAATCAAAATCACAGTGAGGGACCACCTCGCACCCACTAGGAAGGCTAAAATCAACAAAGTCAAAGGACAGCAGGTGTTGGCAAGGATGTGAAGAAATCAGAACCCTCGTGCAGCGCTATCGGGAATGTGAAATGGTTGCAGCCATGGAGAGAAATGGAAACATACGTCCACACAAATGTGTGTGCACAAACACTTATTAGCGGCACGATTCTTTTTTTTTTTAATGTTTATTTTTGAGAAAGAGAGAGAATCCCAAGCAGACTCCAAGCTGTCAGCACAGAGCCCCACGTGGGGCTCGAACTCACGAACCGTGAGATCACGACCTGAGCTGAAGTCGGACGCTTAACCGACTGAGCCCCCCAGGCGCCCCTGGTGGCATTGTTCTTAATAGCCAAAAGGTGCAAACAACCTCGATGTCCATCAATTGAAGATAAACAAAACGTAGTATATCTGTACAACAGAATATTTGGTCATAAAAAGGTTAAAGGCAGACAAACCTTGAAAACCAGGGGCGCTCGGGTGGCTCAGTCAGTTCAGCATCCAACTTCGGCTCAGGTCATGGTCTCACGGTTTGTGAGTTCGAGCCCCACATCGTGCTCCCTGCTGTCAGCACAGAACCCACTTTGGATCTTTGGATCTTCTGTTCCCCTCTGCTCTTCCCCTGCCTGTGCTTTCTCTCTCTCTCTTTTCTCAAAAAATAAACTTTAAAAAATGAAAAGAAAAACATTATGCTCGTGAAAGATGCCAGCCACGGAAGACCATGTATTATGGGGTTCCGTTCATAGGAAAGGCTAGAGAATATCTAAAGACAATGGCTCTTGGGCTGGTGGGGGCAGGGAGGACAGGGAGGTGGGTGAGAGCCAAAGGGAACAGGGTTTCTTCCTGAGCCGATGAAAATACTCAAAAGTCAACTGAGAAGATGCTTGCACACATCTGTGAATATGCCAAACCAGAATTGTGCGCTTTACTTTAAGCTTATTTACTTATTTTGAGAGAGACAGAGACAGCGTGAGCGGGGGAGGGGCAGAGAGAGAGGGAAACAGAAAATCCCAAACAGGCTCCACACTGTCAGCAAAGAGCCCGACGCGGGGCTCAAACCCATGAAACTGTGAGATCACGACCTTGGTTTCATGAGCCGAAACCAAGAGTTGGACGCTTCACCAACTAAGCCACCCGGGCGCCCCTCGAATTGTGCATTTTTTCAACGGACAGATTGTTGGCGTGGGAAGTGTATCTCGATAATGATTTTTTTTTAAGTCCGTGTTAACAAATGGCAGAGCTGAGGCTGGACTCCAGATCCTTCTGACCCCAGGGCCACGGCCTCCTCAGCATCGGGCCCCACTCTGCGGTGCTCGCCGGACCGAGGAACAGAAATCCCACGCAGAAAGGGAGCTGCCAAGACAGGACCACAGGCGTGGCTGGATGCCGAGGGCACGAGGAGGGGACCGTGCTGCCGTCGGGGGCCTGGACGGCATGATGGGGCAGGTGCCATCGTGGAGAAGAGGTGAGGGGGGCGGCAGACCGTGTGGGGCCTCCGCACAGAGCTGCTGAGCAGGGCTTCGACAAGGAGGGGCCGAGGCGTGTGGTGGTGCCAGGGTGGGGGTGACAGTGGGGCCTGGGGACGGAGACAGTGGGCACGGGCCGCTGGGGACACAATGGAGATGTGAGCCCAAGGTGCCAGGCAGGCGGAGAGAGGCAAGCCAGGGGCCGCGTGGGCGTGGGTTCTGGAGAGTTCTGCTGGCAGGACACGGAGACTGAGGAGGAGGAGGAGGATGAGGAGCTACGTCAGCAGGTGACTGATTCCATCGCCCTCACTGACCCGAGAGCAGGGGTGTCTGGGAGGAGGAGAGACAGGCCAGATTTCACAGGAATCAGAGAGGAGCAGCCTGCGAGGAGCCCAGCTGGTGGGAGAGCAGGTTTGACGGGGAAGGAGTCGTTCGGCACCGGCGACCGGGGGACTTACTGGAACGTGCTTGCGGAGGAAGCCCCTGCGGGGCCCACGGGGGCCGATGGCACAGGTGCTGGAGTGCAGGAGGCTCAGGCTCGGGAAGGGGTGGGAGCAGGGAACAGAACCCACGCGGACCCAGCAGAATACGCGGAGTCGGGGGGACAGCTGAAGCTCGCACTGCACAGGCGGGCACTCGGCCACCAGGAAAGCCTGCGAGGATGTCGTGTGCAGAATAGGGCAGTGAAGGGCAGGGTGGCTGATGCACAGGGTTAAAGGTGACGAAACCTGTTTCTGAGCCGCAGAAAGAATGGTTCACACACACAGACACAGACACACACACACGCGTGGGTCTGTAGTGGAATTATTCCATCCCAACTTAGGGCTTCCTCCAGCCCTGAAGGGGAGGAACTGGAGAAAGAAGAGGCCGCCTGCCCTCAAGATGGAGATGGGGGCCAAGGCCAAGGACGTGTTACAGAATGCAGGTGCTTTCCTACCCCACGAGCCAGCCAGCTAGACGAGCGTGGGCTCCGCCCAGGGAAGGTCGCCACTGACTCAAGCTGGGTGTTCATTACTGTGCTAAGTAAGCACTTCCCACGCGCTGTCCACCAGCACCCTCTGGGCCGCCTCGGAGGTGGACCGCGGCATCGCACCGATCGCCAGACAAGGCAAGACCCCAGGAACACTCGGACGTGGGCGCGGGAAGTTTTAGCACAGAGGGTAAGTTCAGTAACACACCTCACCGCCTGCTAGCCCCGAGGGGCGGACGCCATGGAGGTGCCTCCTTGGGGGTCTGAGGATGGCCGGAGGGACTGGCAGGCAGAGGAATTCGAGGGAGCCAGGCAGCGGGATGGCAAAGATCCAAGTGAGGAAAGTGGAGAGGATGAGATGGCCTAGAGGGGGCAGTTTGGATGCTGAGTCCCCAAGGATTGTGCTGAAATCCTCGGGGAGACGGGGAACCCCAAGGTTACTGGATGCCAGCAGTTGGGATAGGCACAGGGTGACTGTAAGCAGAAGATGCAAACCACAGAGAAAGGCTGTGAGGAGGGCAAATGCTGATCTAAAAACCCCACAGGGACAAGAAGCTTCGCTTAGCTGCTGCCCTTTTTAAAAGGGGAGGGCAGGGCGGCTGTCCTGTGCTGAGCTGAGCCTTAAAGGAGGCGGGTCTGGAGCAGACCCGCCCAGACATGCCCATGATGAGATGAAGAGATGGTGAGGGGCCCTTGAGGCAGGCTTGGGGTGCCAGGCCATGCACTGGGGGGGGGGGGGGGGGTGGAGGTGGGGGGAGAGCTCACACTCAGTGGTTCCAGTGCTGCCCCTGCCGAATCCAGTTCTCCAATTAGCATCTCTGGTCCTCAGGTCTCCAGCTATCTAATTGGGCCGCTGTGTATGCAGAGAAAGGGGTTTTGCAATTTTGCAAGAATACGAAAAAATCATTGATACTGGTACATCTATGGTCATATTAGATACCAGCTTCATTAGATAGCTGGTTAATACCAGTTTCAAAAGAACAGAACCCCCAACATGGGCAGACGGTGCTGGCAGGGTGTGGAGGTTTTGGATAGCAGGGACAGAAGACTGCAGAAAAGGAGGGCCGGGTCGGTGCCAATCCAGGCGGTGTCTGGGATTAGAGAGGAGGCCAGAGAGGCTCGGTTAATGATCAGCACAGCAGGGAGGGGTAGAGCCTTAGAACCCTGAGGACCCCCTAGGACAGACGTGACCCAGAGGTCAACGAGGCTTGCATTGGCCCCTAGCTCTGCCTGCTGTGCCCGGTGCTCTGTTTGGGCTCATGTCTCCCTAGTACAA
This sequence comes from Prionailurus bengalensis, assembly GCF_016509475.1. Classification (NCBI taxonomy): domain Eukaryota; kingdom Metazoa; phylum Chordata; class Mammalia; order Carnivora; family Felidae; genus Prionailurus; species Prionailurus bengalensis. The sequence goes on from NC_057343.1 coordinate 232,418,402, forward strand.
AGCTCAGCCCCTTGACTGGTTTCAGCAAGACATCCCCCTGTGACTTTCACAAGTGTTATTGGGTTGATTCAAGACACAAGAGGTTATGGGGGGGCACCCACGGAGCCAGAGTCCTGCGCTCTCCCCTGGTGTAGAGAAGCAGACCCCCGCCCGCCCCCCACCCCTTCTCTGGGCCCTTCTGGATCACCTGCGAGGTCCTGGCCTGGTCTGGGGAGACCAGCTCCCCACTCTCAACACATCCCCTCCTGTGCCAGTCCCTCTCTGGGTCCAGGGAGGAAGACAGGGGCCATATTACACCCTGTCCCGTCCTCAGGTGCATGCCGGTGGCACCAATGCCCATCTACTCGGGGGCCCGCCTCGACTCCACTCTTCAAACCACGGTCCGCCCCTGATGGAGCTGTGCCGGCCGTCATCGGAGCCCAGAGCAAGCGTGGGCCCTCTGAGGTCATGTGCCACTCTCCACTCCGTACCTGAGCAGTTCACTTTTCTTCTCTGGGCCTCGGCTTTATCACTGCCAAAGGGAAACTTCCTGAACTTCCCAGATGAGGCTGTGTGCGTGTGACAGGGGTGAGCACTCAGTCGATCTTAACTTATCATCACTATCACGGTGGCTGTTATTTAGGATGCAAGACTAGAGACACCATGAGACTCTGCCCGGTTAAAGCAAACACCACTAAGAGGCCGAAGAAACAGGGCGAAGGCGGTGGGGCCCTGCTGTAGACCTCTCGAGAACCCCATGCTCTATGACCCCCCAATGCCGACTCAGGGGGGGCACGAGCACATGCCCAAACCCGAACAACACTCTCCCCATCCTTGATCCGGGTTCTTTCACAAGCCAGGCACGGGCGCAGGGAGCCAGCACCCACTGGGAGCCAAGCTTCAGGGTGCGGCAGGCCCGTGGCGGGAACAAAAGCAGCCGGAAACAGTGGAAACCACTGGAGACAGTGGAACGACCACCGGCAAAGTGGAGGGCGCTGCCCGGCCCGGGCAGATACCGCCTTCAGGCACCCCAAGAAAGGGCAGGGCTGGAGGGAGGACCTGGAAGGAGACGAAAGAGATCGCCAGACCCAGCAGGTTTTTAATTAATGAATTAGTTCGAAAACATCTGCCTCCTGCCTCAGCGGCCGGCGGTGCCCTTCTGCTGTTCTCCAGCTTTTTCGAACGTCACAGCTGCCATGCTGGTTACGTGCTTCTTTCTACAAACCCCAAAGTAAACTTTTTTTTCCCCCCAAGACTTTGTATCCTGCTGGCCTCTGCAGTATACAAAACAAAAGCAAAACCAAACCAAAAAATCCCAGGCATTTCATAACCGTCCCAGGAGGCGTCTACGGCCATATGCTCCTGAAGTCGAGAGGGGGTGAGTGGGTGGTGGTGGTGAGCTGTGAAACTCCGAGGACTTGAAATTTCCTCAATAGTTGTATTAGCTAGAGTTCTCCAGAGAAACAGAACAGGAGACGATGGGAGATGACCATAGATATAGATGATAGATAGATATGATAGATAGATGATAGATAGATGATAGGTAATAGATAGATAGATAGATAGAATAGCTAGCCAGAGAAATAGATAAAGAGATTTGTTTTAAGGAATTGGCTCACGTGATTACGGAGGCCAGCAAGTCCAAAATCTGCGGGGTAGGCCAGCAGGTGCGAGACCCAGAGAAGAGCCAGTGCAGTTGAAGTTCAAAGGCCATCTGCTGGCAGAATTCCCTCTTGCTGAGGGACTCCAGTCTTCCGTTGTTCTCAGGCCTTCCCACGACTGGATGAAGCCCACCCACATGATGGAGGACACTCTGCTTCCCTCAAAGTCCACCGATCTCAATGTGAATCTCAACGAAAACCTCACAGAAACATCCAAAATAACATTCGACCAAATATCTAGGCCCCGTGGCCCAGCCAAGAGGACAGGCAAAAACGAACCATCCTGACTCTATGTAGTGAGAACACAGAATGTACTTGGATACTAACGAAGTCTTCATTATCTCTAGGGCTGTGGTCCTCACTCGGGGGAGCCATCTTACCCCCAGAAAACCTTTGGCAATATCCCAGCCGGGGACTGGGGAGGAAGAGAGGGGCACTAGGGGTGGCATCCAGCGAGTGGAGGCGGGGGGTGCAACCCAAACTCCTACAATGCACAGGGCAGCCCCGACCACAAAGAATCATCCAGACCAAAATGTCAACAATACCAAGGTTGAGAAACCTCAGTGGTCCTGTTCTAGAAGTCCATGACTTCTCACAATGAAATTACATAATTAAAGGCAAATTTCCCTCATCCTGGACTCTTGAAAAAGAAATATATGTGTTTCAGTGACAAGGGCATGCTTGGTACAGGCAGCTAATGTAGCTGGAACTTCTGTGTGCTTTTCCGTCCCTGGAGCAGAAAATAGCAAACCACCCTGATTCAGATCCGCTCCTGGATGCAATGGAAAATTTTAGATAAAGCAAGCCCTTTCCTTCAGGGAGCGCGCACAGCATAACGGCTGTTTTCTCAGTCACCGATACAAAGGACAGCAGAGATTAATGTCCCCCATGGCTCCCTCAGCACACTCACCTAGAACAGGCAGGACAGACACACAGGCTTTTGGCTCAGCTACTTAAAGATTCTCATAAGAAGGTCTAGAAACTCTTTCCAAATGACTGCAGCCTATTTTCCAAAATGGACCTTGTATGGCTCAAGCTGATGAGCCTCGGAGTTCGTACACACGGCAGAGGGGTGAAGGGTGAACTTGGAAGACAGCATCTGTCTATGGAGCCGGCCTCGGAGCATAATGTGGAGGGAAGAGAAAGCTGTGTAGGTGAAGCTCTCCTTCAGCCGGGACTTCAGCCACACCTTATGTCCCTGTCTCCTGGCAGAGTCCCCACCCTCCACACCCACCAGCAACCCTCCACAAGCCCTTGTCTCTGTCACAGAAGGACTAAGACCAGCTGTGACCTCGTGGGGAGGCGGCCGCTTCTGACCCACAACTCCATGTGTGCGATGCTGACATCCTTTCTACCCCTCAGATGTGAGGATGTCCAGTGAGTTGGTTCTACTCTTAAGCCGCAACATGCACAGCACAGCTGGATGACATCACAAGGTGGCTGGAAAACAGGTCTCAGGGCGTCAGACGGAACAGGCATTTGCAAAAGTCACGTGCTTGACCACAAAAGTCTCCACCTTCGGTGCCAATGATGCCTCAGCCTCTGTACATCAGTTGATTAGAGACTTCCAGGTTCAGTCACTTCTAGAAACCCTATCTGCCAGGGTGACATCACTAACCGGGGAAGCCCTGTGTGACTGCGGAAGTCATTCGGCACAAACGAGCAGCTTTTTCGGTTACGTTAAGACTCATCCTAATTCCAGTCCCTAGAATTACCCAACATCAGAGTTGGTGTCAGGCCAGAGCCAGAAAGGCAGCCCAAGGGTTTGTGGTCCCTGGATCTTCTGCACCTGCAACCTGGAGAGCAGAGCACGGTGGGTGAACACCCATCCTTGCCCGTAGGACCCATGTGAGAAACCCACATCCTGACCAGCACCAGCTCAGACTCGTGTAGATTGAGCAGATTTTGGAGGAGAAAGGACCTGTGAACAAAAATCACAACCCAAACAAACCAACGGACCTAGGAAACCATGTTTGGAGTAATCCTAAGTCAGATTTCCTTAAAGCATAATCAGGAACCCCCCTCAGACGACATTAACGTCACGTCATATGCCTCTAACGGTCCCGGGAGGATGCTAAGTGAGTTAAGATAACTAACGAAGCCCTTCATGTACTTATTGTGTGGGTTTCACAGCTGAAGCTTTTTTCCTGCCTTAAAACAAATTTTTGTCAACTTAATAGGTTCTTGAACTATCCTCATAGAGCCCCTTAGCGTCTTAAAAGGATCCCCCCAAAAAGTCATCCTAGGAAACACCACCACAACCAGAAGATGATTACCTCGGAGGCAGAAACCATCACAATGTCTAAGAAAGAGAACCAGCATCAGTTTGATAAACAAGTGTTTTCCTCAAGGACAATTAGGTAATCTGAACAGAATGAGAAAATGATAACGGAGCACTTATTACTTGCTTTGTCTCAACTCTAGAGACTTAACCAGAGTTACGGTGTTTCAGGAATCACAAAGGCATCCAAGGAGACCTGTTTCCCACCACTACCTCCACCACCATTATCTTCACCATCACCGTCACCATCACCTTCCTCCTCGCATCTACTGAGCACTTACCATGTGCCAGGGACTCACGGCAACCTTACCTGGTAGACGCTGCCACTGTTGATATTCCATAAGCACAGGGCGGTAGATAACCTGCTTCACTCACACGGCTAGAAGGTGGCAAAGTGACATTGATCTGACCACCAGGCTCTAGGCTGTTCACCACCCGTCTTTAATTTTTTTTTTAACGTTTATTTATTCTTGAGAAAGAAAGAGACAGAGCGTCAGCGGGGGAGGGACAGAGAGGGGGGCGGGGACACAGAATCCGAAGCAGGCTCCAGGCTCCGAGCTGTCAGCACAGAGCCCGCAAGGGGGCTCAAACCCATTAACCATGAGATCGTGACCGGAGCTGAAGTCGGACGCTTAACCGACCGAGCCACCTGGGCGCCCCTTCGTCACCAATCTTTGAAGAGCAGAACGCTCCACTGCCGTTTCCACATTGCATCCATCCCCTACCCTCTGACAACCCGGACGGTCGCCAGGCTCCTCTGTCTCCCCACAGAAGAGGGCAGACGTTGCTCTGCCAATGCACGGAAGCCATCCCAGGGGTGGTAGGCGTCAGTAGTGGGAGGAACAACAGTGAGGTCCTCTGGTTGTCAAACATCTGGATCGGAGCCCGACAGGCGCTGGGTCCTGCTCCCAGGATGGGTAAACCTAGGAGAAATTTGGACCCCATTCCTCCTGAGCCAGAGAACGAAAGGGAGGAAATCATGAGAGACTAAAGTCCAGCTTCCAACTCCAAGTTCAAGACCCCGTCTCCTCCAGCGGTCAATGGGACCCCCCCTATGGACATGCTGCGGGTCCTCATCTCCAGTGGGGCTGGGGCAGGGAGCTCGAAAGGAGAGCCGATGGGGAGAGCTGGTCTACAGTGGTGAGCGTCCCCCAAAATCAGATGGACAAGAGGATGGGGCCACCCCCTGCTTGCCCTTTGGGAGTTGACCGAGAGCGGAAAATACAAAGAAAAACACTGACCTTTCCGCTTTTCTTCAGGGATGCCAGCTTCTTCCCAGGGCCCTTTCCCCCCTCTTCTTGGGAATGGAACCCATTATAGATGTACAAGCAAGGAGCTCACTTCTAACAGCTCTGTTTTGCAACCTGACAGTTACACGTGGCGCAGGACAGAGTTCTGGTGAATGTGATACAAGTGGGGGGTGTCTTTAGGGAGTTGGATCATCCAGAAGATTTGCCTGTTGTTGCCCCTCACCTCTTTCTCCTATGTGGAAAACAGGTATGATGGCCTGTGCTCCAGCAGCCACTTGGGATTATGAGGCAACCAAGGGAACGGACGCTGTTGCCAAGGGTGACGGAGCAGAAAGACAGAAAGAGCCTGGATCCCTATGACAATGGAACCACCATGCCAGCCCCAACCTGCCTCTAGACTTCGCTTAGAGAAAAACAAACACTCGAGTGTTTAAGCCACTATTTTTTGGCCACAACAGCAAAGTTCAGAGCACACACTGAGTATATGTCAGCGCCTCCTCTCACTAGCCCTGAGACCTTGGATAGGTTTCTCGACCTCTCCTTTTAAATTTTTTTTTTCAACGTTTATTTATTTTTGGGACAGAGAGAGACAGAGCATGAACGGGCGAGGGGCAGAGAGAGAGGGAGACACAGAATCGGAAGCAGGCTCCAGGCTCCGAGCCATCAGCCCAGAGCCTGACGCGGGGCTCGAACTCCCGGACCGCGAGATCGTGACCTGGCTGAAGTCGGACGCTTAACCGACTGCGCCACCCAGGCGCCCCTCTCGACCTCTCCTTATCTCAGTTTCCCCATATGTAAAATGAGGCTAATTAGACTTTCTATTCCAGGGTTTTGGGGCGCCTGGCCCACAGTAGCATCGTAAGCTTTGACAGTGATATGAATCGTAATGACGATGATGGTCATTGATACCAGTGACGCCGGCGATGATCATTCTTGAGTTTTCTCACACGTGCAGCTGAACCTAATCCTGTTTGATACAAATGCTCACCGTGGCCGAGCGGGAGTGCGTTTTCCCTGGAACAAAGGGGGGAGACGTCACTCCTCAACCTCCATCAGCAGCTGCTCCAGGAAACCATGAGGTCAGAAAACCAGAGGCCAGTTCCCGGGAAGGAGCACCCTGGGGCAGTCATGGCAAGCCTGGTAAATGACTCGTCCAGCCCACTACCAGGCTCATATTTGCTGGGTCGGCATACAAGCAGGACGCGATAGACGGAATATCAAGGTTGCGTGAGGGAAGGAAGGGGGCGAGACCATCCAGAGACGACGGGGCAGGGATGAGGTTCCCGTGGGAGCACATCCGAACTGGGGAGAGTGGGTAAGGTTGTCCGGGATGACGCTCGATGAGGCCGGCCCCCCTTCCACCCTCTCCGACACCTGCAGTAAGACCACCAGCCAGGCTCCTCGTGTGTTCTCCTGTCCTGATTTCCTGAAGCATCCTGTGTCCATAAGTCCTTCAGGAAAGCAGCATAATTTCTACCTGCTTATAGCAGAGAGAAGAGAAGCTCACAGTAATTAAACACCTTGTTGGCTGTGTTCTCCGGTTCTCAGGGCAGGGGCAGACTCCACCGTCCTGAGCTCTAATGCTGCGGATGCCAGCACGGGCCAGGGCCAGGACCGTTGGGTGCTGACGTGCGGACCTGGGACTGAGAGCAGAGGCCCGCTTCTCTCTCTGCCTGCTTTTCTAATCCCAGATGGCTGGATGGTCGGAGGGCAGGTTGGCAGCAACCGTCCACCCGGGGGGGCACCCCCTGCTCCCAGAAGGCCCGAGGATGGGCCTGTTAGCGGGGCTCCCCTGCAGGCCCTGGGGAGAAATGATGCACTTCTCGGGGAGGGGGACCACCCTCCTACCCCCTTCCTCCTTCCTTCTCACGGTGGTTGGAAAGATCTTGACCCAGATGGTCGGGGATGCTGCTCCTGGCCCTGAGGATACCGCAGCAGCTGAGCCGAGCACCGATCGGGGCCGACTACCCACAGTTGGCGGTGTGGCCCTAAGATCGAGGAGCTGGGGCCCCTCTCCAGCCGCTTGGAAACCATGCACGATCCAAGGCAGCTCACCATTGCAGGGACTCACACAGGGCCTGGGGCTGAAGAGCTGTGGCCGGATTCTCTCTCTCCTAATGGAGCTTGTTAGGACGCAGAAGGCCTTTCAAACGTGCCTGACCGCATCCCCGCCGCAGGCCATGATTGCACTGGCCTACGTTCCGCTGGGATTCGCAAGGGTTCTCCAGAGGCATTCCCCGTCACCTGGGGGCCGTGGAGGCAGAGAAGTGAGGGCCAACCCCTGAGGACAGTCTGTCAAGGCAACTGGTGCACAGCCTGTGCTCAGAGTGGCCCCCAGACTCTGTCCAGGCAACAGGCCGGGTGTGCAGACTTCCTTCAGAGATTCACTCTTCTTTACGGAAATGACTAGCGCTGCTGTCACACAACGAGAACGTGTAGTGAAGCCGGGACTGGACCCGTCTGTCCGTCTCCAAAGACCCTGCCCCGCACCGCCTAGAATCTGCATGTTGTCACTCCGTTTCATTAAGCAAGCCAAGCATCTTCCCCGTCTGCTCCTCTGGGAGAAAAGCCAGACGGGATCCAGGAAAGCTGGGTATTTTCCACAGCGCGGTTACCACTGAGCCGATCTCACTGGTTTCCATTTTCGCTGAACACGGTCCTTGTCGGAGGCCAGTACCCTCATCAACGCGGCCTCATCAGCCGGATCCCCAGAGGCGATACCACTCCCCCCTCCGCCGGCAGGAAGCGGCTGCTGGCAGGTCAGATTTTTGACCATTGGGCAGACGAGATGAGGAGGCTGGTGGCTCCCCGAGGTGTGCGTGGGACCGCCCCCAGCTTCTGCTCACCCCCCGCCCCCCGGGAACACAGCCCCGGCCCTGTGAATGACCTCTGGAGAGGACACGGAGAGCAGCTCAGAGGGCAGCACAGCCCAGATGGGGAAGAACCCGGAATGACTCCCGGATGGGGGCCCCAGCTCAGCCCTCAAGGCTGCCCCAGGGCCAGGCACAGAGAGGGAAGCGAGGCCTTCTTCTCTTTCCTCCTGCCTCTGTGGGATGCAGGGGTTCTGTCTGGGGGACCCCAAGTGCCTTTGGTGCAGGTGCCGGCTGCGGCCGGCATCCTTCCAGCGTCAGGATGGAAAGGTCCAGTAGGTCACGGATGTGGCCTCCGTGAAGTCAAGGACCTTTCAGAGCCGGGGGAAGTGAGCAGACGTATGTGGGAGCCGGTGGGGGGAGGGCAGGGTGGAGAGCTCCACTCACCCGCCTGGGAGTCTGGTCTCAAGTTAGCAGATGTCGCTGGGACTGTCCTCGGGCTGGAGTCTGGAGGACTCAAGCAGAGAAAGGAAGGAGACAACTTTTTACTGGCTGCCAGTTCCGTGTCCACCCTGATAAAGAGCTCGGTACAATTTGTGTCGTTTAATTAAATCTTCCTGAAAACCCTACAAACCAGGAAGATCCCCACTTCAAAAACGAGGACGCGGAAGCACGAGGCAGGCTCCTTGCCCGGAGCCCTGCAGCCAGAAGGGCGTAGGGTGGACCCAGGGTCCACGCGCTCCTGGGTCCACTGTGCCGCCGCCCAAGGGACAGAGCGGAACTCTGCTCGTGGCCTCGGTCCCGAGTCAGGAGGCCAGAGTCCAGCTCGCCAGTCCACAGATACTCCTGGGGCAGCTGCCATGGGCCAAGTCCTGTTCCAGATGCTGTGAGATGGCACTCAGCCCCAAAGACGAGGCCTCTACGCTCATGGCTTCTCGCCTTCAGGGGTCGAGCAAGGAGAAGGGGCTGGTGACACCAGTGGCCAGCAAGGTGGGAGACAGCTGGACAGCGAGTGTCGGGAAGGGGTCCCTCAGTGTGCAGAGTTTAGGGGGACGGGATTCCCAGGCTCCTTTGCCCAGGGAGAGAAGACACTTTGCAACCTTTCCCGCTACAAGCTAACTCCCCCCCCACCTGACAATCCAGAACCCCCCTGTCTCTCTGGTGGCCCAGAGAGAGCCCCCTGGCTCCCGGGGTCCAGCTTCTTCTCACCTAGGCTCTCGACGCTGACAAATTTCCCTTTGTTTTCTTTTTTTCAGTAAGAGCTAGAGAAAAGTTGAAATCATATCCCTGCGATTGAATTTCTTGGTGTTGTTTTGTAAATACCGCTCTTAAAATATCAAGGCAGGTTAGAGTCTGATTTACACATTTCATTTATTTATTTGCCAGGAAAATGTATTAACATTTTGTAGGTTTTTGTTTGTTTGCTTGTTTTTTTAAGTGAGACCAAGAATGAGCTCGGGCAGGATAACAGGTCTTGAGGTGGGCGGTGCTGGGTGGCGGCCGCCCACGGCTGTGACCTCACCAACCCTGATGTGGGGGAGGGGGGGGAGGTGGTGACCCCTGGGATCGGGAGCTGCTGGCCAGCTCACCAAGGACCTGAGCCGTCTGCACATCGAACTTTGTTTTGTCGGCAGACCGGGGGCTTTCAGGCCACCTAGGCCACCTGTCCCGCCCCCCGGCTGCAAACCAGCTATCACCAAGGGAGAGGGCAGGAGTGACCCTGGGGAGCCAGCGACCCCTCCTGGTGAAGGGGAACCGGGGCTACAGGCAGGTGGCCGTCCTGAGATCCTCAGGGGATGACGTACTTGACCACACGACTGCCCCATGTGGAGACGCTGCTCCGGAAGCCAGCGGATGGGGGAGGGCACCCTGGGGTGCACCCTCCTGAGGCCTGTGCCACTGCGCCCTTAGCCTCAGTGGGCGGGGACCTGGAGCTTCACCGTCTCCCAGCAGATTCAGTCAGGAAAACAGCGGGGGCAAGACCACCCCCGTCACTTTTCACGCCCCGGTTTTCACTGTGCTAAAGGACTATCCCTCGTACATATTCCCTATTTACTAATATTTCTACCCAACACATGCACACCTCATTTGTGTTTCCACAAACAACAAATACAAATAGTCTCCAATCACCGTCATGGCCTGGACAATTTTATTTAAAATGTGACTTCCCAGTTAGGTCCTTCCTTAATAATTATGATTTTCGGGGAGTAGAGTTATGATCTTTTAATGTGTCAGACTTCAGACTTCCTAAAGACAGGGCTGAATTTCCCAAATAAATAGGAGTTGTTTTCCGTCTCATCGAAAATAACCCAGGGGCACCTGGCTGGCTCAGTCAGTGGAGTGTGAGAGTCTTGATCTTGGAGTCAGGAGTTTGAGCCCCATGTTGGGGGTAGAGATTACTTTAAAAAAAATAAAATTTGAGGCACCTGGGTGACTCAGTCGGTTAAGCGTCGGACTTTGCCTTGGGTTGTGATCTTGTGGTTTGTGGGTTCGAGCCCCCCATCAGGCTCCGTGCGGACAGCTCAGAGCCTGGAACCTGCTTCACGTTCTGTCTCCTTCTCCGTCTGCCCCTCCCCTCCTCATGCTCTCTGTCTCTCTCAAAAATAAACATTAAAAAAAAATTTGGGGGGTGGTGGCACGTGAGTGGCTCAGCCGGTTAAACGGCCAACTTCGGCTCAGGTCATGATCTCACGGTTCATAGGTTCGAGCTCGCATCAGGCTCTGTGCTGACAGCTCAGAGCCTGGAACCTACTTTGGATTCTGTCTCCCTCTCTCTGCCCCTCCCCTGCACATGCTCTGTCTCTCAAATATAAAAAATAAAACATAAAAAAATAAATTTTATTTTTTTATTTATTTATTTATTTTAAACGTTTTTATTTATTTTTGGGACAGAGAGAGACAGAGCATGAACGGGGGAGGGGCAGAGAGAGAGGGAGACACAGGATCGGAAACAGGCTCCAGGCTCCGAGCCATCAGCCCAGAGCCCGACGCGGGGCTCGAACTCACGGACCTCGAGATCGTGACCTGGCTGAAGTCGGACGCTTAACCGACTGCGCCACTCAGGCGCCCCAAAAAATAATTTTTTTAAAGAAAATGGTCAAAAGACACATCAAAAGAGGCTCCCTACAACTTTGTAGTCATCAGACTGCAAACATCGGAGGAAAGTCTGATGAGCGGCCGGTGTTGCTGCGGGGGGGGGGGGGGGCACAGCCTCTCTCGCCCACTGCGGGTGGGCCAATCCCCTCACTCGCTCTCTCGGGCATCTTTGGAAAGGACAACACAGCCGTGCCTACCGAAATTTACATCGGCCTTCCCTTCGATCCGGCAAATCCCGTCTACACACCTGTTCCGGAGAAACATTCACTTGTGTACACAGGTCAGGTCAAGGCTCCTCACGACTTGCGTATGGTAGGAGCCGAAACCACCACGATGAGCCGGGACCAGGAAATGGTTAAGTGAGCCACGGCACACCTGCGTCCAACAATTCTGGGTGCCACCGACCGACACGAGCGAAGGGGCCACGCACACTCTCCCCAAAACACGAGAAAGAAGCTGTACGTGCTACAGGAACTCCTCTGGATGACACAGGAAGGGGAGGAAACATTTAAAATATACTTCTAGGGGGCTCCCAGCCGGCTCAGTCAGAAGACCATGCGACTCTTGATCTCAGGCTTGCGAGTTCAAGCCCCACGTGGGGTGTAGAGATTACTTACATAAAACCTACAATTTTTTCATTTTTAAAAAAAATTTTTTAATGTTTATTTATTTTTGAAGGAGAGAGAGAGACAGAGTGTGAGTGGGAGAGGGGCAGAGAGAGGGAGAGAGACACAGAATCCGAAGGAGGCTCCAGGCTCTGAGCTGTCAGCACAGAGCCCGACATGGGGCTTGAACCCACAAACCGCGAGATCATGGCCTGAGCTGAAGTCGGACGCTTAACCGACTGAGCCACCCAGGCATCCCATCCTAAAATTTTTTTAAATATATATATATATATATATATATATATATTTCTAGAAGGATGCCTAAGTAATTCATCTGAGGGACTGCCCCGAGGGAGGGTCAGGGACTTTTCATCTGAGACCCTTTCACGGCATTTGGTTCATTTTTTCTGTGTTTCTACATTCCTTTTTTAGCCATTAAAAGAAAATCAAATTCGTTTTAGAGTTTTTAAAAAGCTTTTCAAGGACATGCTTTAAAAAAAAAAGCATGCTTTAAATAAAGAAACCAAAGAACAACATTTACATTGTATCAGCTAGGTAAAAGAATACACAGAAAAACAAAACCTGGGGCGCCAGGGGGACTCAGTCAATTAAGCCTCGGACTCCTGATTTCAGCTCAGGTCATGACCTTGGAGTTCCAGGGATCAAGACCCTTGAGATTCTCTCTCTCTGCCCCTCCCCGGCTCGTGCTCCCTCCCTCTCTCAAAATAAATAAGTCTAAAATAAAAACCGTATTTTTGTTTTGACACATGTATGCAGATACATGGACACACGACTGAAGGGTGCCCACCTCCTAGTGGGTGGGCTGCAGCGATGCTATTTTAATGTAAATGAAAATATTCTTGGATAAACCATTAATTTAAAAATCTTACCATTGAAAGTAAAAGTAAAGCGTGTTCAGGTAACAGTGTGTCAGAAAAAGAAAGTGCACATCTATCCCGATCAAAAGAAGTGACATTAAAAATACGTGACATATTTGTCTCATTTCCTACACACGTCAAATATCACACCCCTGTACAGTTTATTTCACAAGCGCTTTTTAATCCTGTAGCCACAATCCCCCCATATTTTTACATTACTTTTGTCTAGCCTTTTTAAATATTATGTACAGAATTTGTTAGAAGGTGACAGGGAACAGACACATTCTTTATGCTGAATAATGTACCATATTTAACGTAAAGATTATTAACGTTTTCGGTATCAAGAATTGGACGCTGCTGGGAGTCACATTTATTTGTAGGTCCCAAAATAGCCCTGAGGTCTAAATAGGAAAATATCTTTTATAAACGGTAACAAAACTCACCTTCAAAATAAAAAGCTATGAAATGCACCCAATGCTATCCCCGGTCAACATTTTCAAAACAGCCGTTTTCAGAAATGACAATGGAAATAACTTTACATTCAGAAAACAGAGCTTATCCCAAGATGACAGAACTTGAAATCTGGTACCCCGTGCAGAAGCCTGTTCGATTCTCAGACTGCCATAAAGTTGCCATTATTAAACACACATCCTCAGACACCCAAAACATGACAAGGCAGGACAATGATTTCAATGAAGAGAATTCCAAAGAAACCTTTTTCTGTTCAACTGACCAGGGGTGTATCATTCAAATTCCTGAGGACGCCCCCACAGGCTCGGAGAGCTGCTGGTAACATTTCCAGGTTTACAGCTTTTTTTTTTTTTTTTTTTGGTTTTCATCCAGTCGTCCATAATTGTGCAGTTCCAAACCAGCTTCGAGAACTTCTGCTCAAGAGCTGGTGTTAATAAAGTGCTTCAATGCAAGCTCCCAAAACATTATACGGCGTCAGGTCAACACAGGTCATTGCCCTACCAGCTTCATTTTCGTTTCTCACCTACATCTCCTCTAAAAACAATATAAAGCTGTAATACTATGAAGAACCGACGCCTCTCAAAACCCAAGTTGTGTTAGCTTTGATTAGAGTACTTCATACTTGGGATTTGGGAAAATCCTAGTGCTTCCTCGGGGTACGGTGCTGATTCTATGGGCTAACCTGGCACCAAATTCGAAGTTCAGTCCCCACCCTGTGGCCACAGCTGAAAGTCTGCTGGAGCTCCCCAAGCAGAGTCCTCTCCAGCTTTTGCTTCTCAAGGCAGAGGACGCGAGTCAAAGGCAGAGAGATGTCCCCAATTCGGCGACTGGCCCAACACTCCACTTCGAGAAGATCCGGGTTACGACATGCATCTGTGTTCCACACCCCACTGGACGAAGTGTTTCCAGCAGGTCTTGGACCGTCCAACCCTCCTGAACACACACATCGATGAAGGTCACGCCTGACGCTCCCCGGGAGCCACCGCAGCCGTCACCTTTGCGAACGCAGGACCTGCTCTTCCTTTAGTTGTTCATTTGCGCGTGCACGTGCGTGTGGGCACACTCACACCTTATCACACACCGCGCACTCCGGCTCGGCCTGCAGCCGAGGGCCTTCAGAGCGCTGCAGGAACCGTGCCTCTCTCAGAAGTCTTGTTTCAGGCTGGGACACAATGCAGAAATTGTGCGCACGGCACGGGCATTCGACCGAGTCGCTCGAAAACCAGTTAAATCAATTTGGGTAGTGGTTAAGTTTTGTGTTTCGTGTTTTTCTGTTTGTCTCGGGTTTTTTTCCCCCCAAAACCAGCCTCCAGAGGAATTTTTTTAGCCACTTGTTTTCAATGTTAATGAAGAAACAGGTGAATTCGAGGCCACAGAAATGGGCAGCTGACTCCAGAGTTACACAGACGAAAGAAACAAGTTCTAGATGCATCGAGGTGTCAAGCTGAGAAAAAGGCAATCAGCACTTCAGGGAGACCGGTTTTGTCCTAAGTTCTCTGTGGGTAACAGCACCCCCACGGTGAGGATTATTTGCCGGATTCCAGTTGCCATCATGAACGCGACCCCATCGTTCTGCGTGGGCCGGTTGTGACGGACCTCCTGCCTTCCCTTCCCTGAAGGATAGTGGTCCTCTAGGCCGTTGGCCTGGCTCAAGGGGGCTGGTGCGAGGCTGCCGTGGCAGGAAACGAGGACCCGGCACGCGGAGTACCCACAGACAGTGCAGAGCCCAGGCACCCACGTGGGCCGGAAAGGGCGCTGAGCAAATACCCGGGCAGCGTGTCAGAACTTCCCCAAATACTGTAAAGAAGAACAAATGCTTGCACTTGATCGCATGAAAGACAGCGACTTGGAGCTCACAGTAGGTCATGATGAGCCTCCACGCTGCGGGGCGGACAGGTGTTGTAGGAGACAGGAAAGGAGCAAGCAGGAACGTCCAGGGGAGCCTGGGGGAGGAGGAACCCCTGACTTCCATCAGAGCGCCTTCCCTAGAGCAAACTTAGGTAAATTAGGGAGAGACAGGCTCCTCTCTGACTGTAGTGTGGACGAGGGGGGAAAGGCAGTGCTCTTGCCAGAGGCTACAAGGGACAAATCGTGCCCCCTTCTGAGTCTTGGCTCATTAAGTTAACTCTCAGGGAGGCCTTTCTTCCTAACGTGGTACCCTGATTCTTCCCTGCAGAACACGGGCTTGGCATCCCTGTCAGGACGGGGTCCGGCCTCGCCTCGTGGGATTCTATCTCGCACACCAACTCCTGGTCTCCACGCAGACGCCGGGCCCCCGGAGACCCGCTCACCACCGACAGCGTGGAAGGCAGTGGGCAGAGGCGTCTGGAACCGCCTCTCCGCGCATGCAGGCCCCGCGTCCCAGCGGACATCATGAATCTCTGTCCCCTGCAGAATGAGCCTGGTGTCTCGGGAGGACCCGACGCTGAGACAAGGAACCAGCTGCGATTTCCCACCTCCGTGTTCCTGACGTGCTGCCGGGAGCCTGTTGGGAGATGCTTCAGAGACAGTGACGAAGGTCCGTGATGCTATGGGCCGTGTGTCCCTAGTGTGGCCAAAGACGCGACAGCTTATGCCTCTTAACACTGAGGCCATTCCAGATGGACTTCCCTCGGCTTTCCAGATTTTCCCTCTGCCTCCCCAGTGGTGAGCGGCACACCGGGATGACCGTGGAACATGGGTCCACATGAGCCAGGACAAGAAACTGTCATTCCCACGGCATGCACCCCGACAGCAGACACGGAGGAACCAGTTCTAGAGGTAAAAGTGACGAATGGCCCGTCTCTGTTATCCCAGCCACCGCTGCTTACACACAGGCTGAATCTGTTTTAAATACAAGGGTTCACATCCACAAGAGGTAACTGAGAGGTGCCGAGGTGACCTCACATCTACCCCCAAAGCCGTTTCAGCTGCCAAAGTCCCGGGTCTCCAATAACCAGAAAATCTCAACAGAGGGAGCCTCTGGACAGCTCCCTGGAAAACAGCAGCACTGATATCGTCTTAGAAATATTTCTTCTGTCTAGTGTGATCATAATTCACTCAAACGCTAAAAAGTATTAAAATATACTTCATCTTTTCCTCTAACTATATTTATATATAAATCCCTGAGAAGGTACCTGTCAACTTGAAATTCACTATTTACAGTTAATAAGCATCAGGGGTGCAAGCAGACACGGGGTCCTCCCTGCTCCGCACAGCAGGGTGGTGCTGTTATCATCTGTCAGGAGAGCACACGAGGTCTCTTGCCCTTAAAAGGGCATAGCGGACCGTGCCAAAATCCTAAACCAACTGCAAAGAAGCTGGGGAAATCGGTAGTTCCTTCACTGGGCAGGTGGAGGTCTCTACATGATAATTCAAGAGGGACACCGCACTGCCTCTCACGATCGCCTTGCTTTTCTGCCCTTTTAGACCTCAGAGTGGTGGTGCCACGGAGGATCAGGGCATTTAGCCAAAAGTGGAGAAGAAAACAGGCAAAGGAAGAGAGAAGGCAAAGGAGATGGCAGGGAACAAGTGTGGGGACATGTGGAGAGCAGAAGGAGGTCACTGCCCATCAGTGCCCCTGCCCCCGACCTACAGCGGAAGCCAGGTGACAAAGAGTGACCCTCAGCTAGAAAATGCAGCCAGCCATTCAAAGCAATGAATACATGAACGTGAAAATTATCTCAAAGAATGCTGGACTGGACTGCCAGGGAGCTCAGGTGTGTTTCTCTTCACCTTGGGGACCAGTCCCCATCTCATCCGAGGGCACTTGGCCAATCCCGACTCATACACGAGGGTGGCCTGCAGCCCCCTAATATCAGTGATGCTGAAAGAAAGCATTAGCATCGCACCTTCTCCCATCAGTCTGGTGCTGCCCAACAGACTGTTGGTTGAGGTTTTTGGAGAGGTGAGTCTGAGACCCCAGATTGCTCAATGCCCGATGGTGCCGAGCATCACAGGAGGATAGGCAGAGGCCAGCGCCATCCCAGTCCACATCATGAGACAGGTGCACATCACGACACAGCCAGGGAGCAGCACGATCTGACACGTGAATCCAGGGTCGGTCTCTACTATTTTAAATCTATGGCTTCCAAGTAGGGTAATTTTTAAATAAAGTGCCGTCGGTAGTGCATATATATGACAGATACTCTGCAACCCAGATGGCCAGAGAGTCATTAGAATTTCTCAGTGCTTCAGAGATAAAAAGTATGGACGGAAACTCCCAGTGAGAGCTCAGAGCCCAGGGCAAATGGCATACATGCTCTGCCAAAGTCCCCAAATCTTGGAAATTCTACACAGTCAGCATGAGAATGAACTGAACATCACAGGGAGTCATCAAAGGAAAAATAAAAGTAATTCCACACCAGGGAGTCTTTGGAACGGAGTCTGGAGGAGGGAGCAGCCCAGCCCACGCCAGGACAATTTGCCTAAGATGAGTTTGTTTAATGTTTAGTCCTGATCCCTGTTCCGCTAGCCCCTCTCCCTCTTTTCAGTGGTTTGTAGGACTCTGGTGCCTTACTCTTTTGCATCTTTTTTACGTTTTAAGGATATCTGAATTCAATTTCTGTAAGAGTACATAGAACTTAACTTTGTATTTCTACTAAAAATTTATTACATTTGCCCCCATTTTATTAAGCAATAGGTTTTTCTCCTATCTATTTTTGAGTATGTTAAAGGCTTTGCATCCAGTTTATCTGAAGTCCCTTGCTTAAAATGTTTAGTTCTAGCAATAAATACATGCTTCTCTATGCACGGTTTCGTACTTCGACAACAGGTTTTTCTTCATTATTATTACTGTATAAATAAGAGCTTTAAAAATAAGATACGAGGAACTCTGATCCCCCTGCCTCACTTCATCATTTTGCTGTAAAAGTAAATGCCTCCATCAAATAGAAACAAATATTCAGCATCGCTTAATCAAATCAATAAGAACGTACGAAGCTCATGCACACCTACGATGAGAAGGAAAGGCAAAGACCAGAGCAAACATCAAGGAAAGGGGAGGCTTCTGCAAATTCAGTATGAAATCATAGAGATATCACAAATAATTATTGCTAGAAACAGTATTTTAAACAAAAGGTCTTCGGGCAAATGTATTCATGACGTCTTAAATACAAAGACCAGTAAAAGGCAAATTTGGTCATGATTAAAATACAAAATTATTCCGAAAAGGCCCTTTGATACATTGGTCTTAAAAATTTCTCAAGTGAGGTTCTAAAGGTAGGCTTTTTGGCAAATTGCCCGCTAGGTGTACTGACTGCTAAGGGAACTGGTTTTAGGCTAATCTTCTTGTGCCCTGCCCAACTCACTCTGGGGTGCTGCCTGAATAAATATGGAGCGCGTTCTGGGCCCCCCCGGGAGAGCCTGTCTGCAGGGGATGTGCGGCGGCGACGTGCGGGGCTGTGCAGCGCGGTGGAAGGGGCGAGGGCGGGGAGGGCGGGGGGGCGGGGGGGGCGCATCCTTCCCGGCGCCGAGCCCCGCCGCCTCCTCCCCCGCCGCACACGCTTCCAGGCAGCCGACCCCTCACGTCCTTTTCCTCCAGGACGGCGCCCGCCTTTCCTTCTGCGCGGCCGCCGCCCGCTGCTTCTCCGCCTCTTCCGCCTTCCTCTTTTCCTCCTTGGCCTCCTTGTACCTCCACTTGGGGAGCTGCAGGTGGGCGCTGTCCTTGGTGCTGCCCTTGGCGGCCGCCCGCTCCGGGTGGAAGGTGGGCGCGGGCGCCTTGCTGATGCGCACCCTGGGGATGACCACGCCGGGCCGCACGCTGGTCCTCCTCAGCAGCTGCAGGGGCAGGAGGCTGGCCCTCCGCGGGGCGCCTGGCAGCTGCGGAGACGGGAGGCTGGCTCTCGGGGCCCCCTCTCTGGAGACCCCCGCGGCCTGGAGGGTCCGGGATCGCCGCTCGGCGCCCTCTACCTGATCGCTCTCCGGGGCGTGCCTGTCCGGGTTCCCCCGGGCCTCCAGGATTTCCTGCACCGCCAGCCGCCTTTTCCCCACACAGGGCGGGTTCTCGGGGCACACAGTCTGGCAGACGATGGCCACGGCGGGGCTGTAGAGGCTCGTGGTCATCCTGACCATATGGTCCAGGACGCCCCCATCCTCCAGGCCCTGGCGTGAGCGGGGCGTCAGCGCGGACCGCACAAACTCGGCGAGCCTCTGCAAGCAGTTTTTGGAGCCCGTGGGCTTCAGAACGGCCTCCGGGGGGAGCGGCAGCTCTGGCTTGTACTTTTCCCCAAACTGCTCGGGGCTAGGTCGCTCCAGCAGCCTCTGGATGAGCCGGACGGCCTCCAACCGTCCCGTGTAAGCAGCCCACTCCTGGGAGGACATCCCACGTCGGGGGTCCCGGGCATGGACATCCGCCCCTGAAAAAAACAAACGCAAACAGTAATGGGAGAATGCCTCCAGAACTTTTCCCGTCCAATGGCAGAAAATGAAAGACAGTGAAATGGATCAAAGGCAAAATTTCCACAACCTAGTAACAGACTCCCTGGAACTGTGCCACCCGGATGAGCCTGCATCTGACCATGAACTACTTACTGTGTGTACGACTGTAACACAACCCAGCTTTAAGTGCTCCTAATTTAATCGCTTGCCTTTCCTAAATAAAACCACCTGAACTCAGCACCTAAGTCATGGAATTTTTTAATTTTTTAAAAATGTTTAGGGGCGCCTGGGTGGTGCAGTTGGTTAAGTGTCCGACTTCAGCCAGGTCACGATCTCGCGGTCCGTGGGTTCGAGCCCCGCGTCGGGCTCTGGGCTGATGGCTCAGGGCCTGGAGCCTGTTTCCGATTCTGTGTCTCCCTCTCTCTCTGCCCCTCCCCCGTTCATGCTCTGTCTCTCTCTGTCCCAAAAATAAATAAACGTTGAAAAAAAATTAAAAAAAAATAGAAATAAAAATAAAAATGTTTAAAGTGCAAGTGGGGGAGGGGCAAAGAGAGAGGGAAATACAGAATTGGAAGCAGGCTCCAGGCTCTGAGCTGTCAGCACAGAGCCCAACGTGGGGCTTGAACCCGTGAACCACGAGATCATGACCTGAGCCGAAGTCAGACGCTTAACCGACAGGCGCCCCTAAATCATGGGATTTTTAAAGAAATAAGATTTTATGGCTTTCCAGCAACGAAGAGATGACTAGACAGACGTGTGGACACTTCAATGATGTCACCAGAATGTTCTAGAACGCCAAAAGGAATAATCACTTGTGAGGGTCCCATTGTGCAGGAAACGTGTGGCCCTTCACTTCTTGTACTGAGTTGGTCGGTCCTGGGTCTACCATCTTTACCAGACTGTGGGCTTCTCCAGGACAGAGCCCCCATCTTACTCATGTTGGCTTCCTCGACACATATCATCCTGGCTGGTGGGAAGCATGCATTTCATAAAGGTTTGCTACAAAATGGATGGTGGTCACAGCGGCCAAGGGACCTACCTGAGGCATCGAAGTTGCCAACAGAAGGTCTCATCTGTGTGTATTTCCTGCCCACCCGTCAGGGAGGGTCACTTCCTCTATGACACTTAGTGCTCTGTGTCAACGTGGCCAGACTATGGCACCCCAGGGATTTAAACAAACACTCATCTAGGTGCCCTGTGAGACTGTTTTGTAGATGCCATTAGCATCCACAATCAGTTGTCTGAGTGAAGGAGATTACCCTCAATAATGTGGGTGGGCGTCATCCAATCGGTTGAAGGCCTCAAGAACAAAAGCTAAAGACTTCTGGGGAAAAAGGAATTCAGCCTCAAGACTGCAGCATTAACATCTGCCCAAGTTTCCAGCCTGATGACCTGGCAGATCTGGGGCTTGCTAACCCCCAAGGTCATGAGCTAATTCTTTAAAATAAATCTCTTAACATGTATCTCCCAGTGGTTCTGTGTTTCTGGAGAATCCTGACTCCTACATCCTCAGTCTCCCTTAGACTAGCCACTTCCTTAATAAATCTCCCCCGTCCCACCCACCGCCCCCTCCTAATATTGCAAATTTAAACTTCAGCTCAACTTGATGAGATGTTCATAAATTTCAGCGCAGTCGTATAAGAGAAATTAAGAAGGAATTGCTGTTCAATTAATCTTGGTCCAATCTCGGCCCCATGCACAGTTAAAAATCATTCAGGATTTCAGGTCCCATTAGTCATACTTTGACTGGCAAAGCAGTGTGGAGAACTCGGGCAATTAACTAGTCTGTGAGCTCTCCAGGGACCGGGACCGGCAGAGGCTTCTGCATTTACGTCTCACGCGGACCCAGGTGTTTGACATGTGGTGGCGGCTCAGTACGTGCTGAACGGAGGCGAGGAGGGGCTCAGCAGCCTCTCCGGCCTGGCGCCCCTCCAGCGGCCCCCTGGCACAGGCAGGCCCGCTCACCTGGGCTTGCCTCATAATGTGCTTAATGCTGTGGCACATTAAAGAATAGACGTACTCGGAGAGTGATAATTATTTGGAACTGGAAATCGGGATGGAACTCATTAGCCAGAGTACAATTTATAAACTGACAAAAATGAAAAGGGGGCAGTAAAAATGTCATCGCAAAAAATAGATGACACATTAAGCCTTAATTAATTGCACGTCACTTAAAAAGGAACAAACTGCAAAATTAAAATCTTAATGAACGTGGCTTGAGAGAGACATTTTTCAAAAGCTAATAGAAAACTAAAGGAGCAGCTGTCCAAAGGGTAGTTCAGTGCTTCCTGCTGTTTTCGTGCCTTTCCCAAATGATCTTGGAAGGGGCGCCTGGGTGGCTCACTCAGTTCAGTGTCTGACTCTTGATTTTGGCTCAGGTGGTGATCTCACGGTTCCTGGGTTCGAACCCTGCACTGGGTTCTAGCGCTGACGTCACAGAGCCTATTTGGGATTCTCTCTTTCCCTCCCTCTCTGACCCCCTCCTATCTCTCTCTAAATAAATAAACAGAAAAAAAACCCAACAACAACCCTTCAAAATGATCTTGGAAACCACACACTTTTACAGAACAAAGGCCACTCTGATGGCAATGTAGCCTGAGGACTTGAGCCATGCTACACGTCTGGGATTCATGTCGTGAAGAAGGGCAACATTAATGGCCCAGACAGAGCGATGAAACCGTGGGAGGCCAGCACCGATGGTCACCACTCTCTAAGTGAACGTTTCAGAGAACAGAGGATTCTGAAAGGCCGGTGTGTGCATCTTCTCCCCGGGACATACTGACACCCTCACTCCCTACCCCTGCTGTCTCACCCGGTGCTCCAGCCATGCGGACAGAAGTTGGGCTCCTACCCACGTGTCCGTTTGCTGCCATGTTGAGTGCTGTGAGTTGTCTACACAAAGTCCTCGATTTCACTCAAGGCAGCAACATACTTAGTTCTGGGCAATGCATCATGACTGGCGTAGACCAGGGTTTTGCCATGTCAGTACTACTGACATTTTGGGCCAGATCATTTTGTTGTGGGGGCCGTCCTGTGCATCGTTAAGACTTTTAACAGCAACCCCGGTCTCTACCCAGTGGGGGCAAGTAGCATTCCACAGTTGTGACAACCAAAAATTTCCCCAGATATTAGCACGTGTTCCCTGGGGGGGCAACACCCACCCCCAGTTGAGGATACTGGTCTAACCCAGTAACTTCAATCCTGTTCCCCTTTTCCTTAGCCTCTCTTACAAGGGTCAGTGAGCCCCAAAGAGAAGGCTCTTGCACCCTGATAAAAGTGATGACTGTGGGTAGTGCCGCTTTCTGTCTAAAACACAGATCTGAAGCCTAGAGTTCTGGTGCAGTGTGAAGTAACCAGCCAACATGTGGGGGGAGGGGGTTGCTGAATGGGGGAAGGAGGGTGCTGGGGGGAGAAAGAGGTGCTGTGGGGGGGAGGGGGTACTGGGTGAGGGAGGATAGGAAGTGCTTGGGGGAGGGGGGTGCTGGTTGTGGGGGGGAGGTGTTGGGGGAGGGGAGATGCTGGGTGGGGGGAGGGGAGGTGCTGGGTGGGGGATAGGAGGTGCTGTGGGAAAGGGGGTGCTGGGGGAGGGGATGGGAGGTGCTGGGGAGGGGGTGCTGGATGGAGGAAGGGGTGCTGCTGTGTGGGAAGGGAGGGGGTACTGGGTGGGGAGGGTGGGAGGTGCCGGGAGAATGGGGGTGCTGGGTGAGTCAGGGGTGCTGGGTGAACAGAAAAGGGAACCCAGTTCTGGGATGTCCTCATGGAGCCCAGGGCCAGCTCTGCACAGCTACTGCCTGCCTTGAGACTTCTGATGAGGGGGGGGGGAACAGAGGCTTGTTTGCTTTCAGCCCCCATCAAGTCAGGATGTCTGTTCCTGGAAGCAGAAAGCATCCCAAACAGGTGCCAAAGGAAAAGAAGCTACCTTCCGTCATTCATTCTCAGATACTGTCCCCCCAGCAGTCATGGCCAGACTAGAAGAAGGCAGACAGAGCCTGGGCACATCACTTCCTTTCCAAATTCTCTGCCAGCCCCGCAACATTACCTACCCTTCTAAGCCCGTCTCTGGTCCCCTCCCAGCAAGAGGCCTTTCTCCTGACACAGGAGCCTGTGGACCAGCTCCTGCAGCTTTCCTCCCATGTGCCATCCCGGCTTGTATCTTGGGGATCAATCAATACGATCAGTCAGGACACAGGGTCTCAGGAAAGAGCCCTGATTTGGTGGGCGGGGGATGGGGCACCTCCTTCTAGCCTGCCCCACCCCCAAAGGCATTTCTGAGATACCTTGTACTTGGTCCTTCAGGGAGTCTCAGCAGGGCTGAGTCCCAGTTGCCCACAGGGTCTCCCCTTTCTATCCTTCACCCGGCTCCCTCACCTTCCAGAGAAACTAGTTGTCCCCACGTCCTGTCTCAAGGTTTCCTTTTGCGTCAAGCTAAGCGCCCAAGCTAAGACACTGTCTGTGGTGACATGGAATGCCTGATTTTTAGCCCTTTCTCTACAAATTAATCTGAAATCATTCCAGCTTGGCAAATTCTCAGCTCACAAGAGATTCCTGTTGTCCTTATAAACAATAAAGAAACCTCTGCTGTGATGTTGTATCACTTGGCTTTGCAGAAGCACACACAGTCGGGGCTCGCCTAGGACACGAATGACCACAGGACCAACGAGGAGAGTGGCCCTCGTTAAGCAAGCCTCCTACACCTTCCCGGATGTCTGCGTCGTTGCTGGGGATCACAGACGCGTGAAGGGGTTTGCCTGTTTCCGCTTCCCGAAGGCCGAATGCCACAGAAATCACACCACACTTCAGGTACAAAAGCCTAAGCAGGTCTAGAGCTTGCCAACCTCCACTGAGTTCTGCTTCTCTTCAGAGAAAGTCGCATCCTCATTATGGCTTCTCAGGGCCACTTATTTAAATAGACCTGTCACTTCGGGGCATTAATATTCCACTGAATTAACGAGAATCCACGGCCCCACTTGGGATTCTTATCAGCAGAGCTGACGCTAGTCCTGGGGAAGCCAAAAACCAAAGAGTCAATAAATCAGCTTCCCAGAGCCCGGTTACATTTTTAATAAAATCCAAAGTTTTGATAATTCCCACGTTATTTCGTTCTGCCTGACGAGGTAAGATAAGAGCTGACGTGTGTCTGTATGTTATGAACTACTGGGAAATCTAAACAGTGCTGGCAGGGCATCCAGTTCGATGATCCATCATTTCTCAAAGGAGACGCTTCCTACTGAATATAATGAAATTGCAACTGGGAAATTCAACTCAGGTGCAGGAGAAAGCCTGCACTTGGAACAAGAGGGATGATATATGCATTTCTACCCATTAACGCATAACAGTGCGTGTGCCTTTTGCTTTTGAAATGATCACATGATGACCACTGATTATCTCTCAAGGGACTTTCCACAGCTACACTAAACACGCTCTGTGTTCAAGCGTCAATCCCAAGAAACACTCATGCGTTAGTATCTTTAAAGGCTTTCTTAATATTGACATATTAAACGGAAAGAAGACTTAAAACTACCTGTGCAAATTTTTAGGCATCCCAACGAGTATCCTCATTGCTCTCCATCTAACCCAGGAAAGACATTCGATCACACGTTTTTTTTCTTTCTTTAAAAAAATCTTTTTTGACGTTTATTTATTTTTGAGGGAGACAGAGACAGAATGCGAGTGGGGTGGGGCAGAGAGACAGGGAAGCACAGAATCAGAAGCAGGCTCCAGGCTCTGAGCCGTCAGCACAGAGCCCGACGCGGGGCTCGAACTCACGAGCCGTGAGATCGTGACCTGAGCCGAAGTTGGACACTCAACCGACTGAGCCACCCAGGCGTCTCTTTTTTTAAAAAAAAGTTTATTTATTTTGAGAGACAGGTGCAGAAAGAGAGGGAGAGAGAGACAGAATCCCAAGCAGGCTCCTCACTGTCAGTGCAGAGCCCAATGCGGGGCTGAAACCCACAAAGAGTGAGATCGGGACCTGAGCTGAAACCAAGAGTCAAACGCTCAGCTGACTGAGCCACCCAGGTGCTCCTCACTTTTTCTTCTTTTAAAACACACGCGTACATCTACTGTAAAAGGAAAGTGTAACACATTTTCCTGGGGAAAAGAAGTGTGAGCCACCTCAGAGGTAATAGTAGAAAATTAAGATCTTCGAGAAGTGAAACACCGAAACCTTAGAGGGCAGTTCAGAAACCCCTCCGAAGAGCTGTCAGATTTTTATTTTAAGAAGGACTATAGAACAAGCTGGAGGAGGAATGCACATAAGAAGGAAAAGATTCTCTTCTTTTTTTCTGTCCTTTTCCATTTAAATTACTGACATCACTGTTTCTCAACAAGAGGCCGTTTTATACGCCCAGGGGACTTTTAGCAATGTCTGGAGACACTTTTGGTTGACTGGGAGGGTGCTAGCATCACCTGCTGGGGAGAGGCCAGGGCAGGTGCTGAATCTCCTACACTTCCGGGGATGCCCCCCACCCCCCCCCCCCCACCACAAAGAATTATCCAGCACCAAATGACAGCAGTAAAAAGATTCAGAAGCTGCGAGCTATGTGCCCACGACCCTCGGCAGGAATGTGTAAGTATTTCACCGCAGGGACATTTTTCAAGGGGGAAAAATATACCACTGCTTTTCATTCATGTGACAAACAATTACTGAGCACATGAATTCACAAGTAACAATAATAATAACAACCGCCATTGACCAGAGGCTTCCTCCACGCTGGACATACACCCAAGGGCTTTCCACATGGGAGTTCATTCAGTCCCCATTACGACTTCCTACAGTCGTTCACCTCCCGTCCCAGCAGAGGCCCAGGGCGTTAGGTGACTGGCCCAGGTGTAGAGACGATAAACCAAGGGATTGGAATCAAGAACCAGGGGTCCTGGCTTCCAAGTCAGTTCTGCTGACCATTCTGCTCGGACAAGGAACAGTTCAGGGTGGGTGGACCACAGGTCTGCACCCGTGAGAACCGTGCTGGACTCCGATGCGCAGGGCCCAGGAGGAGGGCACGGGCAAGGGGGAGGAAACCTAACGCCATGAAACCTAATGCCAAATTCATTATCCATAACCGAGGCCCTGGACGCGCTGCCCTGAAGCACGCCCATCCCTCAAGAGGCCCCAGAGGCATTTCTGCAATCCTGTAAATGCTTAGCGAACGCCTGAAACTTCCATCAGACCCAGAAAAAAAGCCGAATGACAGCCAACACCTGGGCATTTTCCGGAGTGATGGCAAGGCAATTGACCTAAGAACAAAAGGGCCTGTAATTCAAATTAATTCATCAGGAAAAATGAAGTGATGTGATTAACACCATAAATGCTTGGGTAGAAAAGGAAATTACTAAAAACCTACACTCAATTATAACTAAGCTCCAGAAGCAGTAAAAGCAGACGAAGCCTCCCCCAAATACAAGAGCATCACAAACACCGGTTAATTAGGAGGAAGCGTCTCTTTGCTGCTATGGGACAGGCAAGGCCTAAACTCGTCTGAAACTGCTGTATCTCGCCTTTCAAAAACGAAACTGTCAGAGTCAAAAGCACAATCAATGGGACTAATTCTAATTATGATCTTTTTTATTTCCATGAAAGTTTTCCTCTTCGAAGCCTGCCATCACTTACAGGATTTATTTTTCCTCCAGTTTCTCCTAAACCCTCAGGGTAAAGCAGGAGAAAAAAAAAAAAAAATCCAAAGAAGCTGTGACTTGTATAACCCCAATCCAATCACAAGGAAAATGACAGGCCGAGGACACCATACGGGCCAGTTTGGAGCCAGGCAGGTCATGAGCAGGGAGGTAAGACTGAGAAACTGTCACCGACCACAGGACACTGGGGACACGTGGCAGTTACATGTGAGAGCCTGGATGGGATCCTGGAACCGAAGGGGGACAGCAATGGGAGAACGGGTGGAATCCGAATAAAGTCTGGGGTTTAGCTAAAAGTCAAGAACCAACGTTGGCCCCCCAGTAAGACGTTAATGTGCAGGAAACAAGTGAGGACCAGGTGGGACTCTGTACTATCTTTGTCACTCTCCATTCATCTAAATTATTCCAATAAAAAACTTAACTTGAAAAAAAAAAAAGTCAGTCCCTTAAGCGTCTGACTCTTGATTTCAGCTCAGGTCATGATCTCATGGTTCGGCAGTTCGAGCCCCGCATCGGGCTCTGCACTGACTATACAGAGCCTGCTGGGGATTCTCTTTCCTTCTGGCTCTGCCCCTCCCCACCCTTTCTCAAAATAAATAAAATAAATATGGGCAGGAAGGAGCTAAGAGTGAAGGACAGCTCATCAGGCAGCAGGGAGGGGTTTGCTATGGGGTGACAGGTGCTGTGACCTCCCGCCCCACCCTGAGGGCTTTGCTTTCCTTTTTGTTTGTTTCAACTCAGAGGATAACGGCTGCACACCTCAAAGAAACCATTCTTCGCTGCATCTGCTAGGCTTAGTCTCTATGGAACTGATTCCTCTCGATACATATTCTTTTTTTTTTTTTTATTTCTTTCAACGTTTATTTATTTTTGGGACAGAGAGAGACAGAGCATGAACGGGGGAGGGGCAGAGAGAGAGGGAGACACAGAATCGGAAACAGGCTCCAGGCTCTGAGCCATCAGCCCAGAGCCTGACGCGGGGCTCGAACTCACGGACCGCGAGATCGTGACCTGGCTGAAGTCGGACGCTTAACCGACTGCGCCACCCAGGCGCCCCCATATTCTTTTTTTATATAAGCTTATTTATTTTGAGAGAGAGAGAGACAGAACACAAGCAGGGGAGGGACAGAGAAAGAGGCAGAGATAGTGAATCTGTCAGCACAGAGCCTGACGTGGGACTTAAACTCACGAACCCATGAGATCATTACCTGAGCGGAAAGGAAGAGTCGGACACTTAACCGACTGAGCCACCCAGGTGCCCCGTCAATACACATTCTTTCAAGGGCCAAAATCAGCACTTCCTGAGACCCCTGGGACCGCACAGGGCAGGTAGAGACATACCTGCCAACATCAGGGCTCGGATGCATTCCGTCCGGCCCTGCATGGCGGCTTTCATCAGGGCCGTGAACCCAAACACGTTCCTCCTTTCAAGGTCAAGGCCGGGAAAATAGTTCAACAAGTAGTTGGTGATGGTGGCATGTCCTGCAAAGAGAATTACACACGTTTACTGACCACCTTCCACAAGGAGTGTGCACCCCAGTGAAGCATTCTTCCTAGAGAGAGAAGGTCCCACGGTCGACCTCCCGGGCCAGCCCGCTTGCGGGGGGTGGGGGTGGGGGTTGCCTCTTAGACACAAGAAATAATTCTCATGAAGTCCGGTAAACAGGAAGACACAGGGAGCCAGCCTGGTTCACTCTGGTTCTCTTTGGCCCGCCCCCTTGAGGGCTCAGCTGTCCGTCAAACTGGTAAGGCGGGAGCATGGGGAGCCAGTGAGCTGTGGGGGTGGGGGTGGAAACTGAGCTGAACTAGCCTCCAGCGACACTGGCTGGTCGGGGGAAGGTTCCAGATGCTGTCAGCTCCCAGCAGGAGATGCCAAGGCAAACAGAGGCAGAACGAAAAAGGAACCTCAGAGCCATTTCTCAGTGCTCCCAAAGAGAAGGTCACCATCACACCAATAGGATATGCCCGTTCATGCTGTCACTGTCCATTACCACTCAGACGTGTCTGTCTATCTATCTGTCTGCCTGTCTCTCACACACACATGAACAGGCAGACAGGGAACTGGGAAAGATTGCTACCCAGACCCAGCCATAACCTAAGCTGGTAAGAATATTCATTTCAGAATACAGATTTTCCACTCCCACCCCAAAAAAAGAATATAGATTCTCCCCTTTATCACCTTGCACCTCCAAAAAGGACCCGATTTTCTGCTCATTCCCAAAGGGGTTCATCAAAAGCCCACAAGTTCTTGGATCTGGGTGAATAAGGAGAATGCCAGGTAAAAAGCATATTATTCCCAGGATTCTCCTGGCTCAACCCCAGAAAACCAAAATGGAGGGGGGAGCTCCTCAAATACAG
Organism: Prionailurus bengalensis; assembly: GCF_016509475.1. Classification (NCBI taxonomy): domain Eukaryota; kingdom Metazoa; phylum Chordata; class Mammalia; order Carnivora; family Felidae; genus Prionailurus; species Prionailurus bengalensis. The sequence goes on from NC_057343.1 coordinate 232,447,780, forward strand.
CTACCAGGGCCACATGAAGAGATTCTCGGGTCAAATAAACACGCTGCCCGATGCCCGCCGCTATACTGAAGTCCTAGTGTGAAATGACACCCTGCGTCCCTCCACTGCAGTCACCTAGGGCAGGGTCCCAAGCTTGGGGCTAGTGACATTTGGGGCCAGATTATTCTTGTTGTAGGACTGCCCTGGGCATTGTAGGATGGTTAGCAGCATCCCTGGTCTCCACCCTTAGATGCCGGGGGCATCCACATCTCTCCTCCTGCCCAGGTATGACAACCAAGACTGGAAGAGTCTGCGCCCGAATTTTTGTTGACAGAGGGCAGCCATGAGGCCTCACCTCCTCTGCCACATCCCAGATCTCATGCAGCGACCGTCCTAGAGTCAGCCAGGGTTGGAGGGCGGCGGGGGGGATGTGGCCAAATATTGCCAAATATCCCCGGCGTTGGACAAATCCCCCCTGTTCAGAGCTCTTGCCCTAGGGGCTCAGATTTCACAGTTTGAGGACCAAACGCATGGAGGTGGGAGATGGCTTTCTCCCCACCTCCCCTTCACCTGGGCCCCTGCACCCCCAGACCCTTCTCTGCACCTGCAGACCCTCCCTGCAGCTGCCATCTGCACCCCGGCCCCTGCTGACTCAGCTAACCTACGCTGGAGACGGCAAGAGCCTGCGCGACACCATCTCCTGGGCCTCCGGCTCTCTGAACCTCCCCATTCTTTCCAGCGCACACGTGCTCTTGGGGAACCCCCACTGTCGGGCTGCAGCCATGGGGCCTCGTGGACACTCCAGTGCTCTCTGAGGTTAAGTAGGTATCACCTCCTCCCCCAAGGGAGGCCTCTGCACCATGGAGATGCCAGACCCATGAGGCCACTTCCCCCCCACCCTGGCTGACTCTAGAACAGTCCCTGCATGAGATCTGGGATGTGGCAGAGGAGGTGAGGCCTCATGGCTGCCCACTCTCGACAAAAATTGGGGTGCAGACTCTTCTAGAAGCATTACTGGCCGCTTACCACGGACCTCAGCCCATCTCCTGAACTCATGGCAAAAACTGAAAGGTGAACCATGAAGCTTTCTGAGAGAGAACACTGACTAACAGCACGACCTTGCCGGGAACAAGCCAGAAACACACGGGTGCCACACACCAGCCGTGACTCACAGTTTCCGACCAGCTCGTGCTTCGACTCACTGTGCCCTCCGTTGTCATCAAAGGTGCCGGGGAGGGTATGATGCCAGCCGCCAGGTGCCCAGAGCAGCTTAATTGCTCTAAACTGTCAGGGACGGGAGGGTCCTTTGATCTCAGTCAGGTTTGTCACCCAGCTGAACGCTCTGCGGCACCTGTCACTTAGATTTAGCCAGGGTCGAAGTGAAACGAATTGCAATTCGTTCAGAGCCATTTCTTCTAAAATGCGTGTCTGTCGTGATTTGCACCAGGATGTCCTTTGCACCAATATATCCTAAACGCTTTGAACAGGCGGAGAGAGGAAAATTTGAAAACCCACACTGCAAACAGCCCATTATACAGAACTGTTCTGCTTGTTATGTTGAGCTCAGGAAAATCAACGTGTGGCTGACGCCTTCTGACATCCAGGCCTGAGCTTCCAATGACCCAGGAAATCCATCTTGCCTCCCCACTGGCTTTCTCAGGATATCAGAATAATCCCTCCTTAACACAGATGGTCTTGTTCAATGAAATCAACAGTGGACAAGATGCTTCTAAGGACACAGAGATATTAACCTGTCTTCTGTAAATAACAAGACAATAGGTCCAAAATGGAATCACTATGCTAAGTCCTCAGTCACCAAACAGTTTTTAATTACAGTTTGGCTCTCCCAGAAATGGAATCTTAGAGCGAACAGGAGAGGGGCAGAGAGAGAGAGGGAGAGAGAGAATCCCAAGCAGGCTGTATGCTGTCAGGGCAGAGTCCAATGCAGGATGCAATCCCACAAAGCGTGAGATGATGACCTGAGCTGGAATCAAGAGTTGGAGTAATAGAGATAGATAGACACAGAGGACAAACACACACAGCCTTGCTTACGTAACCAGAACATGCACCATACTGAAATCTAGTTTGAGCCCCGTCCAACCTTCTGGGATTACATTTAGTTCCTGAAGTCCTTGGATGAAACCCTTTTAAAAGATGGGCTCTCCATTGAGACCCCCAAAGCAACCCCCATGAGCTTTACCCTGCCTAAGAGAAGGGCACAAGTGTCCCAGGGGCTAAGTGAATTCTGGATGAATTAACTTCAGTGGTATGATTAAGCAACAGCGTAGACAGAGAACTTAGTGCTCAGAAGAGCTGACTGCGAGAACACCCAAGTTCAAGTCCCAGCCTGCCACTGAAAAGGTGGGTGACGTTGGGAAGGTGAGCCAACTTCACTGAGTCTCTGTTTCCACTTCTAGAAAATGGGAGATAATATCGACCTCACCGTTTTTGAAAATTACAGACAGTGTGTGTAAAAAAAAGTGCCTTGCAGAAAAATTCCAGATAATTCATGCAGGTCTACCTTCTGAAGGCAGTGGAACGTAACAACCCGCTCCTTACGCGCAGCTCTGCAGAGCGACTTCCTTTCAAGGAGACTATGGTGAGCAGGGAGGGGACAGCGGAGACACTTGTCAAACACAACAGCTTCAGCCAGGTGACCAAGGTGAACATCCATGGTGGTAAGTCATGTTGACGGCCGTACTGACAAAGATTCTGTGCTTGACCAAACTTCGGTTGGGCTCCTGAACCCTCTCCCTGGCCCCTCTGTGCATTTCCTTAGAAAATCTAGTTTTAGCAAGAACTCCATTCAGTTTGACCAGCACCACCCTCCATATCTGATCACGGCCCTCACCCTCCATACCACCCCCCTGCCCCGGGAATGACAGATCACCCTGTCCCGTCTTCAGCAAGAGTCCTGTTACCTCAGTTTAACCAGAACTCCCTTTTCCCCGGATATTCTTCTGAGTGATTTTCCACCTGCTGTCCCTCACCCTGTTCCTTGGCTATAAATTCCCACTTGCCCATGCTGTACTGGGAGCGGAGCCAAACCCCCTCCACCATCTGCAAAATCCCATGGCAGCGGTCCCTGTACCTATCTCAATGAAGATAGTCTTTCACTCAATGAAGATAGTCTTCACCTGAATGAAGTCTTTCGCCATCTTTAACAACTGTCACTGCATTTTTTTTTTTAAAACAGGACTTTTGGTAAGATGTGACGAGAACAGTACTTTCCTCCGTGGTCCTCCCCGTCAAAAGTTACAACCCTAGTCTAACCACGAGGAAACATAAGGCACGCCCAAACTGAGGGATACTCTACAAACTACCTGACCCGTACTCCCCACACCGTCAAGGTCACAAAAACAAGGAAAGTATGAGAAACCATCACAGACAAGAGAAGCCTCACATGACAACTAAATGCAACGTGGAACCCCACACGGGACCTGGAACAGAAGAAGGGCATCGGAGAAAAGCTGATAAAGTCTGAGTAAAGAATGGACGTGAGTGAATGCTAATAAAGCATCGACACTGTTCGTTCACTGTGTCAAACGTATATCACTAATGTAAGATCTAACCGCAGGGGAACCGGGTGTGGGTATAAGAGACTCTCTCTACCACCTCTGGAGCTCTTCTGTGAGTCCAACTGTTGTAAAATCAAAAGTGTCTTTTCAAAAAGGGGGATCTAGCATGGGGCCACTCAACAAGAATACAAGGTCAGGAATGATTCTGGGTGGGCAGCTGGCTGTGGATCCTCTCCCCGCTGCGCCCAAGCCTTCCTGGGCGGTGGGTGGGCAATGAGCCCTGGGAGGGCAGGCGGGTGGAGAGGCGTGGCTGACTTTGAGGGCCCCTGAAGACCTGACCGGACAGGCCTTGATGACTGGCTGAGCCAGGAGCAGAGACTAAAAAGCTGAAGCTGAGTTCTGGTATCGCCCTGCCGCCAGGTTTCTGGCTCCAATATGGATGGCCAACAGCATCATCGCCGAGTGAGTGTATGAGGGTGGAAATCCGTGACAGCCGTGGTGCCCATGGATGGAAAAGGTCGCCTGGATCCCCCACCCAGCCCACCTATGCTGTTTCCCAGCTGACTATCCCCTAAGTCCCATGTGGAAAATTTTTAACTCTCCCACTGCTTTTTTTCTTTCTTTTTTTTTTTTTTAACGTGGAACTTCATGAATTCGCATGCCATCTTGCACAGAGGCAAGGCGATCTCTGCATCGCTCCGCTTTGAGCACGTGGCTGCCGAAGCGAGCACAAACTTTCCCACTCTTAAATCACCTACCTCCCAGCCAACCCCACTCCCAGGAGATGACACACCCTCTACCTCACAGAGGGAACAGAAACCACAAGAAGGGAACCCCCCGACTTTCCCTCACCACCCTCACAAACTTCCCCACATCCACAAACAGTCTCTCGTCCTTCCCTCCTTAAGAAAAAAGAAGGGTGACTCTTCTATTTAAAGATGCCAATCTCTCCTCCCCTTCCAGTGCTTTAAAAACACTCTCTGCCCACTTCTGTGGAATATCTGTGCTACTGATGACCTCCTCTCTCTTCAACCTCTCCCTCCTAGCAAATCCACTCTGATCAGATTGCACTGATGGCTCAAATTTTTCACTTTGTCCTTTGTCACATGACTTCACAGTTCTTCTGTTAAGAAAAACATTGGCTGGGGCGCGCGGGTGGCTCAGTCGGTTGAGTGACTGACTTCGGCTCAGGTCATGATCTCACAGCTCGTGAGTTCAAGCCCCACGTCGGGCTCTGTGCTGACAGTGCAGAGCCTGAAGCCTGCTTCAGAGTGTGTCTCCCTCTCTCTCTACCCATTCCCCACTCATGGTCTCTCTCTCTCTCTCTCTCTCTCTCTCTCTCTCTCCCCCTCTCTTCCTTTGTCTCCCAAAAATGAATAAAACATTTTTAAAAATCCAAGTATGTTAAAATAAATAAATAATAAAATAAAATAAAATAAAATAAAATAAAATAAAATAAAAGGCATAATGCAAGCAGAAGCTTGAAACGCACTTACTTGGCTAAACTCCTTCTCGCACTTGTGCCTTAGCTATCTTCATAAGAAAAACATGCCCAAGCCAGCCTGATGGTCCCAGGAAGAGGACAGGAAGTCCATGGAGCAGACCTGCCATAGCTGGAGTACACAAGCACACTCTAGAACAGGGTCCAGCTCACTCACATACATGTGAGCAAAAGTAATCTAGATTATCTGATCCCCAGTCCATTCAATGATGCATGAACAACAAATATATCTTAAACTAGAGTTTGGGGTTGCTTGTTACGCAGCAATAGCTAACTGGATGTTCATGTGAACGGGTCTCCCATCTTAAAAAAATTTCATGCATACATATGACTGTCTTAGTCCATTCAGGCTGCTGTAACAAACTGCCATAGAATGGGTGGCTCAAACAACAAATATTTATAGTTCACAGTTCTATTGTCTGGGAGTCCAAGATCAAGATACCAGCAGATTCTGTCTCTGGTAAGAACTGATTCTTGGTTCATAGACAGCTGTCTTCTTGTTGTGCCCCACATGGCAGAATGGGGGAGGGAACTTTCTGGAGTCTCTTTTCTAAAAGCACTAATGCTATTCATGAGGGCTCCACCATCATGACCTCATCATCTCCCAAAAGCCCACCTCATAATACCATCATCTTGGGGGTCAGGATTTAACACAAGTTTGGAAGGAACACAAACATCCAGTCCATTGAAATGACCAGTAATAATCCTGTGAACCTGTCTCCCCATTCCAGCCCCGACCCTCAGTCATCTGACTTCTAAGCTCAACTTCCTGAGTCATCCACTCTCACTCTTGCTACTTACACTCCCCAAATCCTCCTGAAAGTACTTTCCATCAGTCCCCAATGACCATGTTGTAGGGGAACCCCATGGCTATCAGTCAGTTTTCCTCTTCCTTGACGTCTTCATAGTTTACCCCTTGTCTTGTTCCACTCTTTCGAAACACTCTTTTTCCATGGATATCCTGATAGTTCACCCTTCTGATTTTCCTCCTATCTCTCCAGCCACTCCTCAATTTCCTTTATGAGAGTCTCTGTTCTCTTCTTCCTGAAATGCTGTTGTGCCTCAGATGCAAAACTAAGCCCTCCTCTTATCCATACACTCTTCCTCGGTGACCTATCCATTCTCCTGGATCCAGATATCACTCTAGAACTCCCAGACTGCTTATCTCTAGCTCTGTCCCTCTTCGTGACTTTCTTAGCTAAATATCTGTCTAATGGATATTTCATCTTGAGTGTCCCACAAACAAATCAAACCCAAAACAGGTTTCTTCGAAACCTGTTCCTCTCTCTCACATTCCTTATTCAGTGATGAACATCACCAATCACCTAGGTGTCCAAGCCAGAAATCTGGGCTTCGTCTTCAGCCCTCCCTCACTTTTTCCCCCATCCAAAGTATCATGCAATTCTGCCAACCCCATGTCTTAAATATCTTGCAAGTCTATTCTTGTCTCCCCATCCCCATAACTACTCCCTGATCTGGACCATCACATCCCCAAGGGCTACAGCCCATCTCCTAACTGTCCTCCTTAGTTCTATTTCTGCCTTCTCATCAATTCTCCACATTACCAATATGATAACTGCAAGAAGAAATTCTTCTGATCACGAAAACTACTACTTAAAACCCTTAATGGTCTCTACTACTTCACAACTCTTTAGAAAGCTAGCTCCTTTTGGGGCACCTGGGTGGCTCAGCTGGTTAAGCATCGGACTCTTGAGTTCAGCTCAGGTCATGATCTCAGGGTTCTGTGAGTTCACCTGCACCAGGCTCTGTGCTGACAGTGCGGAGACTGCTTGGGATTCTCTCTCTGTCTCCCTCTCCCCTGCTGGCCCTTTCTCTCTCAAAATAAATAAACAAAAACTTTAAAAAACAAATAAAATAAACACTTAGCTCCTTTTAATCTGGCCCTGCTCCCTGAAAGGTAGCAGAAGATGCCACCCCAAATTATGCTACTTTGATATATATTATTTTATTTTATTTTATTTTATTTTTTAATTTTTTTTCAACGTTTATTTATTTTTGGGACAGAGAGAGACAGAGCATGAACGGGGGAGGGGCAGAGAGAGAGGGAGACACAGAATCGGAAACAGGCTCCAGGCTCTGAGCCATCAGCCCAGAGCCTGACGCGGGGCTCGAACTCACAGACCGCGAGATCGTGACCTGGCTGAAGTCGGACGCTTAACCGACTGCGCCACCCAGGCGCCCCCATATATATTATTTTAAACTGAAGGCAGACACAAGGAAAGCTCCCTGCCCTCTCCCATTTGCTTAAAAGCAGGACACAAATTTCCAAAAGAGTCCCTCCTTCTCTTTGTACCAGGAAGAGAAAAGTTAATTGCTGAGGCAGCTGCAGATCCTATCAGCTTGGAGAGGCCCCAGAGAAATCTACATGACAAACTTTCTAGTCTTTAGCTACCATTAGTTTACCTTCCCACAGAGTACCATCCCTGGAAGCCTAAAACTACTTTGTTTTGTCCTGTCATTTTTCCGCCTATTTGTTCTTTGCTCAAGATCCCATAGAAGCTGGAGTTCTAAGTCACCTCTTTGAGTTACTCATTTTTCCCTGGTTATCTCCTGTATGTACATGAAACATACATGTTTATAAACTTGTTTTTCTTCTGTTACCCAGCTACTTGATAAGCCATCTCTTCCAATGGAAGCTCTTTGCTGGTCCTCCAAGCCTGAATTAGGCACATGAACCATCCTTGTATCCCAGACCCACATTTCCATGTGGCTGTGGATTCCCACCACCACTACAACCCTCATGACCGTGCTCATACATCCAAAACTTCCAATTGACAGCAAAATAAATGTATATCTGGAAAGTGATATGGCTCAAGGATTACTATCTCTCTCTTGGAAAACATTCACTTATCAAAAAGGTTAATCACCAAGCTATAACCCACCTAAGAATTATAAGGACATGGAATTACATTGTGTAAGAATTACATGGACATCACAAGTATTAATTGCTGATTAACTCAACATTTTATTGAATACCAGTTTTGGGCTAAGAGTCTTGTTTACTCCTTTATTCGAGGGAAGGAAACAGACAATAAACCCGTGCTCCTCTAAAAATGGGAAAATGTTACAGGGTTTGAGTTGTCCAAAGATTTGACTAGTTTGACTCCAGGTACTTGAAATGTACTTTTCCAAATTTCCAAATCAGGCCAGTAGAGGGAACTGTTGACTTTGGAAATGTCACATCCAACCACAGCTACAAGCGCAAATAGATGCTCCCCAAGTGGGGTGGGGCGGTGGGGAGATACCGAGAAGGGAGTGTGAGAAAGTCATTGATGGGCTTCCTCTCAGTCTGCGGGGCAGGCAGTGTCTGAATGAACAGCAGGGTGAGCTGTTGCCTGGAGAGGCATTGCAGTGGCCAGAGAGAAGGGCTCAGGAAACAGGACTTTTACAGGAAAAGGCAGGGCAATGCTAGGAAAACCCAGAAACCTGCCAACCTCTACTTTCTTAATCAAAACACACAGAAACCAAGAAAAAGGAAAACACTTCAAAAAACTAAAAAGAAAAATCAGAATGAAGTCAGACTAAAATCATGACTGTGGGAGGTGATAACAGAATAAATAAACTGAAGAGGCATTTATTCCCGGTTTCGAGCCGAGTCATGCATTCTCCTCTGAAAGGGGCCCTCCCCAAATCCGGTACATGAGCCAGGCCTTGCACGGGCAGCCTGAGCATCCCCCCCACACACCCCCAGCCCCAGTCCTCACTGCCACCCTGCCCTCTGCAGTAAGAGGCATACAGAATGTCGGGCCAGCTCTCAGTGCATTTCCTTCAGAACTGTAAAAATAGGTTCAAGGAATAACAAGTTTCAAGGACACCAGAGGTTACTTAGACCCAACCAACTCTATAGTGTCACCAGCTCAAAAAGACGCCTGCTACTTCCTCACGTTGTCACACTCCTGTCAAAGAGGAACGAGAAACGGAGAAAGGAAATGCCTAACTCCATTCCTGAGACTAACTCATTTCTTCGGTTACCTTACCTTATATTTTTTTGTTGTTGTTGGGGCGGGATAGAGGTTGAAATTGCTGGCTAAATGAGATTTAGGGATTATTTGAGGATTTATTTTCATACACTCTCTCCATTGTAAAGGCCTAACACAGATTCAGTGGGATTTTTATTATGCATTAAGTATCTGAAGAGGTTAGACTTCTTAGAGAACCATTCGACAGGCAGATCAAAGGTATTTGCGTCTTAATTTATACTCATGAATGCTGAGTGAGTGCGGTAGAAAGCCAAGACCCCCGACATTCAGTTCAGTTGTGATATCAAATAATATAAGCATTTGGTTGCTTTAAAGTTTTCCCTAACCACACGGATCCTGTTGGGGCCAACGTTGACCAGACCAAGTCATCTGGGGTCATTCTGTCACCCTTGCCAGTGACTTGCTTTGGCACGGGGCATGTAACACAACCCTGGCAGTGAGATGTAAACAAAACTCTGCTGGAGGCATCTGGGAATGTTTTCCTGCCCTAGAGAATAGGACACAGACAGGGATTTGCTCCCCCCTCCCAAAGTCTCCCTGTGTTAGTCTTGGCAGCATGAGGGAAATGTCAACAGCACTTCTGAGAAGCTGGCTCCCCGATCCTGGCCTCTCGGAGCCGCTCAATGAAGCAACCGCATCACCGTGGCCTTCAGAAACATCGTGTTGCAAGAGAAGGCAGCTTCTTCGTCATCGAAGCCCTGTTTCACTGGGTGCTCGGTCACCTGCGCCCAGAAACATCACAGCAGATCCTGGGCTGCCGTGAGAATCAGGCAAACACAAGTGCAAACCATAATTCAGGGACTGGCAAACACTAAAGATTGATCTTTCCCAGGGTTGGCAAGAATGCCCTTGGGAACTCGGTGGAAAGTATAAATTGTTGCGGTTTTTTTCTAAAGGCCCCTCGGCAGCAGCTATGGAAATGTGCGTGTCTTTGACCGAGCGATTGAGTTCTAAGAATCTACCCGCGCATTTCTTCCCCTTCCTTCTCTGCCCCTGCTTTCGGGCGCAGAGGCTGGCCTCCAGAAAGGGCACCTGCCCATTCTCAGCCCTGAGGTCTCTGGTGTGGCTCAGCAGGGGCTGCGGCAGAAGGAGAGACGGGGGTACTCACCCCTGCCTCCCACCCCCCTCCCACCCCACAGACTGCCAGCTTCCCCTTCGCAGTGTCAGGTGAATGAACTGAGGGGCAGGCCTCTGCCTGGGTCACTCCCCCGGGGTCCCGCCTCTGCAGACAGTCCCCTTACAATTCCTCACTCCAGCCATCTGACAACTGACCTGTTGCTCAATACACCCTCTTCAGAAACGCACCCCCAGGGCCGCCTGGGTGGCTTCACCGGTTTAGCATCTGACTTCAGCTCAGGTCGTGATCTCACCGTTCCAGAGTTCAAGCCCCGCATCGGGCTTGCGGCCGTCAGCACAGAGCCTGCTTCAGATCCTCCGTCCCCCTCCCTCTCCCTGCCCCTCCCCTGCTCATGCTCTCTCTTTCAAAAATAAACATTAAAATATATATATATATGTATATTTTTAAATGCGCCCCCAGACACAAACGACTTCACTACAGCATTGTCTGTAACAGGCTAATTTAGACCCCCCGTGCACTACACTCAAAGTTTGGGAGGCTGGATTCTGTGTGCTTTGGCTCACTGTGGGTAGCCCTTGGATGTCAAGTAATTGCTAAATAAATATTTGTTTTAAGAGCGGATCTGCTAGAGAATGGGTGAGTTACAGTTTCCTGAACTGCCTCACAGTTACTGGACACGGGGGCCACGGCCGTGGACGCACAGTCGTACTCAGGAGTGTGCTGCAATGGTAACAAGGTAAGTCTTGCGTCCACGGGTCGATGTGAAGAGAGATCTCCTGGATCTACGAAGTGGAAAAACTTAAAGCCACCGTCTCCATGGAATTATCCTATGCACGTAAATAAAACGCACACGCACACACGTGTGGGTCTGAAAGGGAGACGCTGAGGTCTGGAAGTGTAGGTGGCTGGTCGATTTGTGAGACAGAGAATGTGAGAGAGGGGAACACGACCTTTTTAAGAAAAAAAGAAAAAAAAAAGAATACTTCCGTGGTGATTTTCTACTGTAAGCACGTATCGCTAGGCATCTTTTGGAATTAAGAACTCACCAAATAAATAAAACTGGTTATGCAATTGGGGTAAAATGGGACACGACCGTGTCTCAGCTGAAAGCTCAAACAGCCGCTTTCCTAAAACAGCGGGGAAAGGCACGAACAGATTCTCCGCTGCTTTCCTTTATTCTCGCTTTCATGACGCCTCTGCATCCCTCCGACATCTCACCGGGCCGCGTGGCTTCCCCAGCCTTGAATGCCCACCGAGAGACGTCCCCAGTCACTGCAAGCTATGACAGCCTCCACGACCTCAATTCCCTGGGGCGCCTGGGTGGCTCAGTCAGTTAAGCATCTGGGTCCTGATCTCGCGGTTTGGGGGTTCGAGCCTCGCATTGGATTTTGTGGTGATAGCTCAGAGGCCGGAGCATGCTTCAGATTCTGTGTCTCCCTCTCTCTGCCCTTCTCCCCGTGGGATCCCCAGACCAGCAGCAGCAGCAGCAGCATGGGCTGGGAACTTAGTGAGATGCACATTCTCAGGCCCCTCCCCAGACTTTTTCAATCTGAAACTGTGGGGGCAGAGCTAGGCAATCCTTGTTTTAACCAAATCTGCATCAAAACACAGATTACCCACCCCAGGCTGGTGATGAGAACCAGGCTGTGTTGTAAGGTCCCAATGTTCACAGGGAGAGGGGCAACCCCTGGGGGTCCCGTCACCACCTTCAGAAACAAATTAGGGAAAAATCACTTCCTCCTTTGAGGCAATTAAGACAAACAAGGAAATGCTTTTCAGTCAGATTTTTTAAGGTGGCAAAAAAAAACCCTCCCCTCCCAGCACCCCCCAAACTAGTCAGTTCTAAAGCAGGCTTGGGGCGGATGTCCCAGGCGTCAGAGCCCAGGAACAGGGAGGGGGAGCCAGGTGGAGAAGAGGGTGGGGCCGGAGAAGTGGCCTCATTCCCAGCTTGAGCAACTCAGTAAGCAAGTTAAGGATCACGGACACCAGCAGAAAGAGAAAACTTAAAAACAAGGAAAGCGGGGCCCCTGGGTGGCTCAGTTGAGCGTCCAACTCTTGATTTTGGCTCAGGTCATGATTTCATGGACCAGGAGATCAAGCCCCCGTGTCGGGCTCTGTGCCAACAGCTCCGAGACTGCTTGAGATCCTCTCTCTCCCTCTCTGCCCCTCCCCTGCTCATTTTCTCTCTCTCTCACTCTCTCTCTCCAACCAAATAAATAAACATTAAAAAAAAAACAAGAAAAGAAAATAGATTGTAATGATATACCTATTGTTTAAGAAGATAGAAGAAAAGCCATGTACACATCAAATTAACCACGGCTACCTCCAGACAACAGAGCTGGAGCCCTGGGAGTGAGGGAGAAGCTAGGAGATTTTCACCCTGAACTCTACTGGCTTTCTGTGTTGACCTTTAGCTGCTTATGTGGTTTTCTTCCAAACACTGTGTGTTCTATTTTATACTCAACTGAGTGGCACACCCCCGGTGCCAGGCGGAGAAAGCGCCCAGGACAGCCATCCTGCTGGACCACCCAGTCCGGGCCACGGCCCGGGCACCTGCCCACTACTCGTCTACCCGTGGTGCCCATGTAACTAAATATACCCCGGCCATGCTTGGATCATCCCTAGTGATGTAACCACGCTGCAACCTGACCCAAGCCGGAGGAGAGGCTCCAGCAGGGACCCCCAGCTCTCTTGAGGTCAGAGTGGGGGGCCATGAACACACGAGTCTCGTCCCCTTCCCTGCCTCCCACGGGTGACCAAAGGAGTGGCGAGAAGGCAGCAGAGCTGCGGGGAACCACAAAGGGACTGCTGGAGGTGGAGACGGATGCGGGACACAGGGAAGGCCCCAAGCAGCCCATCAAGACCTTGGGAAAGTCAGCAGTGGCCCAAACGAGAAGGGCGGGGCCAGAAAGAAAGGTGGGCTGGGGCTGGGGGGCACTGAGACCCACCCAGGACACAAGGCCGGACAGGAAGTCGCTGGTGGTCCCAGCGTAGAGCGAGCACGCGACGGTGGGGGCTCGTCCTCATAACACAGGCTGCTGCCCCACCACGCGCAGCCTGGAAATGAAACCACAGGGACGAACCAGGGCTGCGTGTAGCCCCCGATTCCTCCGCCTGCACCGCAGGGCCATGGGCCCTGAGCCTAGGCTCAACGGCCCCCCCTTTGCTGGGCCTCTCTCTAGCCCTGAGAGGGCCTACGTCATCTTCGACTTAAAATACATCAATTCAGGAAAAGCACGGTCCCTGCATAAGGATGGGTGTTACAGAATGAATGTTCATGTCCCCCCCCCCAATTCATATGTTGAAACCCCAAGACCCAGTGTGACTACATTTGGAGATAGGGCCATTGTGGAAATAATTAAAGTTCCACGTGGTCACAGGGGAGCCCTGATCCAATTGGACAGGTGTCCTTGTAAGAGGAGACGCCACGGGGCGGCTGGCTGGCTCAGTCAGTCGAGCGTCCGACTCTTGATTTGGGCTCAGGTCATGATCTCAGGGTCATGGGATCGAGCCCCGAGTCGAGCTCTGTGCTGAGCACGAAGCCTGCGTAGGATTCTCTCTCTCCCTCTGCCTCTCTCCCCTGCTCGCTCGCGCTCTCTCTCTCAAAATGAGTAAACAAACACGTAAATAAATAGGAGGAGACGCCAGAGACCTCACGCTCTCTCTCCACGGAGTGAGGACACAGCAGGGAGGCACCATGTACAAGAAGCCAGGAAGAGAGTCCTTACCAGGAACCAAATCCCCTGACATCTGGATCCTGGATTCCCAGCCTCCAGAACTCGGAGAAACAAATTTCTGTTGTTTAATCCCCACCTCCAGTTTCTGGGACTTTTGTTACAGACGGCTGAACAGACTGACCCTACACATGTTCAAGACGAATAAAGTAAATGTAACCCAGGGAATGGCAGAAAATAAACTACTGAAGTAATATGCAGAATTTACCCAGTGCTTAAAAGGGTAGGGAAAAGAAAAAAAAGGGAGAGAAAGCCGTGACGGCAGGACCAGGTGACTTATTCTCCCCTTAAGAGGGAATCTCAGGAAGAAAGAACAAAACAAGGCGGGTAGTGTTTCAAAGAGATTAACAGAAAAGTGTTTCCTGCAGTAAAAATATACCTAAAAAAGTCAAGACGAGCACAGAGAGGAGCTGAGAGGTAGGATAGTTGGGGAGGGGGTGTTTTCAATGTCAAGGATGAGGCGGGAGGTATTTCCAAGCCTCGGCAATACCCAGGTATCAGCAAAGACACAAACACAGGCTGGACTCCCACTGATTCCCCTGCAACACTCAATGAGGGAAAAAAAGGGCAAAGGACAGATTGTTGCCCTTATGTGAACACAAAATGCATTTTCTTTTTTCAGTTAAAAAAATTTTTTTTGATGTTTATTTTTGAGAGAGAGAGAGTGCACACACAAGTGTGAGCGGGGGAGGAGCAGAGAGGGAGACGCAGAATCCGAAGCAGGCTCCAGGCTCCGAGCTGTCAGCACAGAGCCCCACGTGGGGCTCAAACCCACAGACCACGAGATCATGACCTGAGCCGAAGCCGGACGCCTATCTGACCGAGCCACCCAGACGTCCCAGTGCGACATTTTGAAAAGGCAAGAATTCAGAAGGTGTCTCACGAGTATTAAACCACAACCAAAATCCTTAACACACACAGAGTTCTTGCCAATCAGCAAGAAAGGAAATCTCTTCCTACTGCACATTCTCCTAGCGTTCTCTCCACCCACCCCTGACGCCCCGATCTGTCCCCCATGGGAGCACTGGAGTTTGGAGCTCCAGACCGTCCACCTGCCGTGGAGACCTCTTACACGTGTCACGTCTCAAAGGCCTGCGCACCAGGTGGGGCCGGTGCTTCCCCACCTACTGCTCTCCGTGTACCCCTCTGCATCAGTCATCCCCTGTCCCGAGGCTAGAGGCCATCCCAGCTGCCACCTCCCCTCCACCATCCACATCACACGTCACTTTCCGCCAGGCGGCTTTTTTGCTCCTTCTCTGCCTCTGAAACCGCTTCTGGACTCCCAGGATGGGTCAGCCCTTGGCTTCACACACCCAGCCTCATGGCACCCAAACGGATTTGGTACCTAGACCCTTAATGATCTGGTCCCCATCTCCTCACGGGACCACCCCTCACCTCTGCGAGTCACACTCAATCCTACTGCCACATACAGTGCCTGAGTAGCGCCGGGCTCCCTCCTGGCCCCGCGCCTTTGGATGCCTCGCCTGCCACGGCCTCCCTCTGAGTTCCTTGGCACTCAGTTCAAGCCCCCCTCTTGCCCGACCCCTATCCTGAACCCCCAGGCCCATTCTGCCCACACCACCCAGTGCACCTGCCGTCAGATGCCTACCGAGCTGGAGAATTACTTGAGGGCAGAACTGCCCTTGACTTTGGCATCCCTGGTTCCCGGCCAGGGGGAGGGGTTGAATAAGGAGCCACGATCACCGAGTGCCTCACGATAGCCTCTTACACCTTTGCCATTCAGGACACTGTGGACCTGGGCTTTACAAAGCGTGGGGTGCCTCTACGAGGGCAAAGCTTCATACCCTGAAACCTGCTGAGGCGAACGGGTGTTCGCACAGCCTGGCCCCTACGTTTGGGGAATTCTCCGCTCACCCACCTCGACCGAAAAGCAGCGTGTACAGACTACTTCCTGCTACATTACGGGGAACGGAACTGCCAGATGCTGGCTTTGCGGGCTCCCTGGGCTCCCTGGGTCCAAGTCACCCACGCTGGCTCTGACCCAGGCGCTCGTGATGCAAAATACGGGACTGAGAGGTCTCGCCACGGTGGTAGCAGCAGACGCTGTGTTTCCAGAATCAGTGTGCGGCATGGCTTGGGGCATCTCTGCCCGCCTCCCAGCCCCGAGTCCGACACTCGGCAGCTCCCAGCGACACGGTGAGGGGTCCTACATTCCTGTAATAAGCGAACGCCTTTTCTTCCCGACTCAGCGGGAAGCGGCTTCTTTGCGACTGACAGCCCGACTGACGAAAGAGATTACTCTCGGAAGCCAAGAGTTTGGCTCTTGGCCACAAAGTAGCCACAAAGTGGTCAAGTGACAAACCC
This sequence comes from Prionailurus bengalensis, assembly GCF_016509475.1. Classification (NCBI taxonomy): domain Eukaryota; kingdom Metazoa; phylum Chordata; class Mammalia; order Carnivora; family Felidae; genus Prionailurus; species Prionailurus bengalensis. The sequence goes on from NC_057343.1 coordinate 232,463,916, forward strand.
ACTCAAGGCCACAGTTACAAATGACGCGTGGTTCTGAAGGGATGGGCACAGCTTTGCGTCTGTCTCCCACAAATGATGCTAGAAGAGGACAGCCACAAGGCACTTGTTGGTGTGGGCAGAAGTGCCGCTCCTGGCAATGACCGTCTTGGGCCGGAGGACACTCAGTGGGACGCACACCGGCCGAGCTGTCTCCCCAACAGTCCTGCCTCGTTGCCCTGACACACCCTCAGCAGGCAGCTCCTGGCTCGTCTTCACGCCGCAGGCAAGTGTCAGGTGACCTTGTAAATATGCCGATTTGATACAGTAACTCTCACTTGTGTCTCTTTCAGCTAGGAGTCCACCAGCCTCTCCCGGCCCCCAGCTCCAAGCACCGGGTGGGGCGCGAGGCTCTAGGTGAAGGATGACAAGGCCGGGTGGCCGATGCAGCGTCACGTCACGTTCGGGCGTCAGGGTGAGGTCCGCCCAACGCTGAGCTCTGCACAAGTAAACTCTGTATCGTCCCGAATGCACTACGATGATGTGTTTGCATACTGAGCAGCAGTTTCTCGCACCTCTTACTCGGAGAACAGATTTCTGATCAATTCCCGTCTTTACAATAATCTCGCGAGCTGAGTGCATGTGAGGGGGGGCCCCCCTCAACCCCACCACCGGGTAGCTGCTCCCCAGCCTCGGCTCTGGGAGGGAAGAGCTGGGTCTTACCTGCCTGCGCAGCCGTGATTAGGGCCGTGTTCCCCTCGCTGTCCTGCCAGTTGACGTCAACGTGGGGGCACTCTGCTAAGACCACAACAGTATCCACAAAGCCGTGGTAGCAGGCGACAATAAGGCCGGTCTAGAAGTGAAGAGGGAAGCGGGTCAGAGGGGCAGAGCCCAAGCATCACCCCTGCAGGCCCCGTGTGCGTGTACCGTCCCCTGGGGGCAGGGAGGGGGGTGCTGGGCGAGCAGTGGTGGGAACAGAGAACCCTGAGTCCAGGTTCTGGGTGGCAGTTTAGAACAAGCCAGCCATGTTCTCGTCCTCCAGCGTTAATATCGAGCGCTGACCGCGAGGGAGGCACAGTGCCTGGAAAACACCAGGGAGCCAAGACTCCGGCCCTACGTGGTTCGCCTTCTAGCGGGAGGAAAAACAGCAAACTCTACACCTAACATACGGGTAATGACGGTTAGAAGGTAGATTAGGGTACGAGAGGCTGTGAGTGCAGGGGGGACGTGGCTCGGTCTCAGGTAGGATGCTCAGAGGTCGGGGGCGGGGGCCTCCCTGGGAAGACGTCACTGGACACAGACGGGAAGGCGGTGAGGGAAGGGGGCCGTAGAGGGGGAACATCCAGCTGGGAGGCCCGCAGGCTGGAGCAGTGAGAACCAGAAGGAGGAAGTCAAGGACGCATCAGGACCACAGAGGCCACCGCACAAGTGCTCAGACCGAGTGCCAGCATCCCGGCCGGCCGCTGGATGGAGATACACTAGGAGACCAGAGTGGAAGCGGGGAGACCAGTTGGGAGGGGGTGTGTAATAAAAATCAAATGATTTGGCTTTTGTCCCCAGTTCCTGGTGCACAGCTCTTAAAACCCTCAGAAACGACTGTTTCTTACACGCAGAAGAGATGACGCACATCGGGGACGGGGCGCCGGTAGCTTCCAAATGGGGGCCAGTCTCTAGAAAGACCACCCACCATGTACGTTGGAGGTCGGATCTCGCCGCTGCTCTGTATCACCCAACCCTACCTCGGTGGGGGGAGCAGGGCTGCAGACCAAGTGCGATCACCCGGTAGCCAATGACTGGACGGCTAGAGCAAACCATGTCTGCTTAACGTAAGTTTCATAAAAACTCCTGAACGACAGGGTTTGGGGAGCTTCCGGGTGGGTGGACACATCAAGGGGCTGGGGTGCCGGGTGGGTGGCACACCAGGAAGGGCATGCGATCGCTACACCCTTTCCCACACCCTGCCCTGAGCACCTCTTCCATTCGGCTGTTTCCGACTTTCACCCTTTATGATAAGCCAGGGATAGTCAGTCAAGGGCCTGCCTGAGTTCTGGGAGTTATTCCAGCAAATTATCGAACATGAAGGTGGAGGGCGGGGGAATCCCCAAATTTTATGGCCCGTGGGTGGACACCGGAGTCTGAAAGTAGGGGCAGTATTGTGGGCCTGCGCCCAAAACCTGTGGGGTCTGTGCTAACTCTATGTCAGAATTAATTGTTGGAGACCCTGTTGGGGTCAGAGAGCTGGAGAACTGGGACGGAGAAACGACACGGATCCGGTGTCAGAAAAAAGACGTCCCAGGGGATTCCCGCGCATGCTGGGCAAGCGGTGACGGCGGTCATCCGTGAGCCAGGAAGCATGCCCCCACCAGAACCCGGCCGTGCCGGCACCCTGGTCTCAGATGGCCAAGGCTCCGGAACCGTGAGAAACAAATTCCCGCTGTTGACAAGCCATCCATTTTACAGTGTTTTGCTACAGCAGCAGCTGAGCTGAGCTGATCCAACGCTTCGTAACAAAGGAAAACGATCGAAGGCTCCTCACACACGTGGATTCAGCGGCACGTGCAAAAACTCAGCCCAGGGAAAGACGTGTCAATCCGGAGTTAATGATCGCATGATCTGAGCCCCGCCAGCCACACACAACCACCCCACGGGGGATGCAGAGCTTAAGTCTGGAGCCACGCCACGGTGACCCAGCTCTACTGTTGCCAGACTTTTAACAAGAATGCAGTTTTTCACGGAACAAGGAGGAGGCATGGGCGCTCCCACCGGCTTATCTCAATAAGGTCCTAGTTGCTGTCCCAAAAGAGAAGAGCGAATCACAAATGTTAGACTCTTTCGTCTTAGAGACTACCACAGATTTTTTAAATACTGACACCTGTTCTACAATGCCAGGATCTCTATAATGTTGGGACTATAAGAAAGGCTATTTAATATGCCCCGGCTTATTACATTCTTTGCACTAAGTCATTCTGTCTACAGAGTGAAATGTTTCACAGCAATTTTAAAGAGAAGAGAGAGCCTGGGTGGCTCAGTCGGTTAAGCATCTGACTTCGGCTCAGGTCATGATCTCACGGTTTGTGAGTTCGAGCCCCGCATCGGGCTCTGTGTTGACAGCTCGGAGCCTGGAGCCTGCTTCAGATTCTATGTCTCGTTCTTTCTCTCTCCCTTCCTCGCTCTCTGTCTCTCTCTCTCTCTCTCTCTCTCTCTCTCTCTCAAAAATAAATAAATATTACTCTCTCTCTCTCTCTCTCAAAAATAAATAAACATTAAAGAAAAACTTAAAGAGAAGAGAGCACAAGTGATCCCAGGCTTACAAGCTGCTAAAGCTTTCAGCTTCTCTGACAACTAGAGTTCACTGCCACCAACATCCACATCCTCCCACCCACCTTGTCAGCTCACTGCTGCATAAAGGGTCTGGAAAACTTGTGACTCCATTTGGCAAGTGCCAAAATCGCATTTTGAACTTCTTTGGATGGAGGTATTTCTCAAGTGGTCTACAATTTGCAGACTTATAAACAAGGCATGCTGGACACAATGTAACCTCTTCCTTTCTACATGATTACACAAGGGGCTCATATTTATTACAGAAAAAAAATCTGAAAACAGAGAAGAAAAAAATTACCCCGACATACACAATCTTACACACACACACACACACACACATTTTTTCTCTGCCAAAAATAGGATTATCTGCTATTATGTTTCAATGAGGAATATATGAGCAACATCTTTTCAAATCAATAAAAACACTTTGTGTCACCATCTCCAGCAGACACGGAACATTATATTCTAGAACACAGCATAGTAGTATCTAGTATACAATAGCCATTATATATCTACAATAGTATCTACTATATAATAACGATTCATAGTTATTTAATGAATCCTCACTCCTAGATACTGAGATTGATTCCTATTTCTCGCTATTATGAGTAAAATTTGCAGTGGAAGTCCCCCGAACCACACCTTCATGCATCTCATTCCTTATGGTCTCAGGAGACATTCTCAGAAGTAGTATTTCTGGCCTGTAGTAAAGAGGTATCTTGAAAGCTTTCAACACATATTGAAAACCTGCCCTTCAGAAATATCCCAAAGGGTGTCCACCTTTGCCAGTCTGGCCATCCAGTGGTTACCTAAGGACTCTGGGTTAAAAGGAGGAATTTCCATCGGCAGGTAACAAAGCAATAAATGTTCTCCAGTGCTCCTGTGCACCTGCCTCTTGGTTCAGCTCTCTCTTTTGAGATGCTCACCTCCATTCCTTGTTACCACAACCACTGGGAGGGTCCACTCTGGACCCACAGCTCCTTCCAGCCACCTAATGTAAGACTTCCCAAAACACAGCAGCACGCTGCTGCTGGCAGTAGCCTTGGGGAAATCCTGGCAAGACCTTAGGTCAAAAATGAAGAGTATCAGGGGGAAAATAGACAACTAACTTGGAAGGCTCAGGATAAAATGGTATCAGAAACAGAAGGGATATATCTAGTCTCCCAACAGAGACTGACTTACATTACCATTAAAGACAATTGTCTTTGTTCCCTGCCCCCTGGGAGTCTATCCCATAAGTCTGATATTTCCCTGTGTAAGATTAGTGTTTAACTACAGGTTAAACTCTGTTTAAACTGGGGCCCCTTGGTGTCCCTTGACAGGAACGTTGGAGGTACAGTCCTTGGCCACCTCAGACCATGGTTTCCCAAGACCAACCGCAACAAAAGTCTCATCACAAAGGCAAATAAATATTGGAGCACCTGGGTGGCTCAGTCGATGGAGCATCCGACTTCGGCTCGAGTCATGGTCTCACGGTTCGTGGGTTTGAGCCCCGCGTCGGGCTCTGTGCTGACAGCTTAGAGCCTGGAGCCTGCTTCGGATTCCATGTCTCCCTCTCTCTCTGCCCCTCCCCAGCTCACTCTCTCTCTCTCTCTCTCTCAAAAATAAATAAACATTTTTTTTAAAAAAGGCAGATAGGGGCGCCTGGGTGGCGCAGTCGGTTAAGCGTCCGACTTCAGCCAGGTCACGATCTCGCGGTCCGTGAATTCGAGCCCCGCAACAGGCTCTGGGCTGATGGCTCAGAGCCTGGAGCCTGTTTCCGATTCTGTGTCTCCCTCTCTCTCTGCCCCTCCCCCGTTCATGCTCTGTCTCTCTCTGTCCCAAAAATAAATTTAAAAAGTTGAAAAAAAAATTAAAAAAAAAAAAGGCAGATAAATATTAACCACTTGCTCTAATGACAGAAGCCCATTTGTGGATGGTTCCTAAAGCCACATACAGGATTTTTTTTTAAATTATAAGCAAACTGTCCATGAAAATAAAATAATATTATTAAGAAAAAAAATAAGTAAACTACCTACAAGTGGAAGTTCCCATTTGGACATCAGCAGGAAATTCTAGTACCTCCAAATAGAAGCTTAATTTTGAAGCCAACACACCACAGAAAAGTTGGAAGGACAACAACAAAATGGGTTGAGATGCTTCTGCTTAAAAATTGTAAGGGTTGGTACATGGGAAAAAAAAACAAATAAACAAATGCAGACCCCATTCCTTGCAGGAAGAAATGAGGATCTAACACCAGGAATATTAGCAGCATCATTTATTATGTTGACAAATAAAGAGGGGGAGGCAGGAAGAAGAAAGGTGATCAACACACACACACAAACATCCAGAAAATGCACAGGAAACATCTAGATGAATTACACCAACGTATTAATGCCCTCTGTAGAAGGAATGGGAATAGAGTGCATGTGATGGTTAAGTTGATATGTCATAAATTTACATTGTACCCAGGTATCTGGTCAAACATTATTCTAGGTATTTCTGTGAAGGAGGTTTTTTGGTTTTTGGGGTTTTTCGTTTGTTTGTTTCTTTGTTTTTAATGAGACTAACATTTAAACACACAAATATACACACATCTACATAGTTATATGTAATTGTTATATAATTATATATAGCTAAATAGATACACATCTGTTGTGTATGTGTGTATCTAGCTATAAATACATATAGAGAGACATGCATAGATATATAGAGATCTCCAGGTACACACAGAGATTCTGTTGGTCTATTTCTCTGGAGACTCCAGAATAATTCAAGGTCGGTGTGGGAAAGGAACACTTTGAAAGAACTGCTTTTTATTCTTTTTATTCTTTATTTTTCTGCACAGTTCACATTCTTTATTTTATTTTGTTTACGTTTATTCTTTATTTACTTTTAAGAGAGAAAGAGAGCACGAGCAGGGGAGGGACAGAGAGAGAAGGAGACAGAGAATCCCAAGCAGGCTCTGTGCTGTCAGCACAGAGCCCGATGCTGGGCTCAAACCCACAAACCGTGAGGTCGTGACCTGAGCCAAAATCAAGAGCTGAACATTTAACATTCAACCAACTGAGCCACCCAGGCACCCCCCCTCCTCTTTTTTGTTATGTTTGTACAGCTCACATTCTTTAAAACAAAGTCGTATTTGTGAAGAACTTACACGATTTTAATTCACGATGAAAAACAAGTACAAGTAATGATGTTTACATGCATAACATTCTCATTAGGAAATACAGTTTTATAACCACCACTGTAAACAGTCAAGGAAAGAACCATCTGTGAGGAGGGGAGGAGGGGCAGCGGGCAGACGAAGCAGGAGATGACAAACAGCCAAGTGAAGAGACCGGGACACCAAGAAGCCCATAGAAATCCCACAGCCATATGGTACAAAAGTAGGTACAGTAATTATCCTGATCATCCAGAAGGAAAAGGGTAATGCACATGTTCTGATGCGAGAACAAAATTCCATCATTCATAGTACAACCGTTTAAAGTTTGGTACCAAGAGAATTAGCTAGAGTTACTCGAAAACCCGTGTCTATAAAACACCTCTCTCCATTCTCTATCACGATACCGCCAGCAGGAAGCAGGAAATGTTTATGCAGCTTTAGGAATAAACTTAAGAAACTCGGTCGTCTAAAGATATGCTGTTATTTCTAGAAGATGCCATGAGTTACGGCTAGCATGGGTGTGATTTGTTGGCCACACTGTGTTTGGCACAGTTTCAACAATCTTATTTATGATTAATGGGCGCCATGATGAAAAAGTAAATCCCAGGATAGGAATTTGATCTGTGTCGGTCACTGCTGTGTCCTCAGCTCTAAGAACGATGCCGCGCCGTTATGTACTTGTTGAACAAATAAATGAATGCTAGGAATTTTAGTAAACAGCTTCTTCCCAGAGGGTAAATGGATTTGGCCTTTGTGCCACCACATGTTGATGGCAAGGGCATGGCCAGGACCCTCTGGACAGCGGGCAGTGTCTGCCGTCAGCCTTCTGCTGCTCCCACCTTGGCCCATGCCCTTACACACTCACTTGGAAGGCAAAAAAATCCAGCAACGACGATCACCCTCGCATTGCCCGAGCTTGCAGGCTTTAAACATTTCTCACCCAACTATCACTTTGTAAAACGTTGCTTTTGTGTTTCGCACCTCGTAAAACATTTGCAGCTTCGGTGAGGAGATGTTTTACTCTAAGAAGCGGTTCCTGCTCCCTTGAGACATGCTCACAATTGGGATGGCTGATCAGGTCAAGGGAGCAGTTGGGGGATGGTCAGGAAAATCCATACTCTCGGGGGAAGCGCTGTTTGCACGCCTGGAAGTCTGTCAGACAGACGTTAATAAAACAGACGCTAGGCTGGCCGTCTAGAACTAAAAATCACAGCAAAGCGTTCCTCTGTTAACGTCCAAGATGATGTGAATTAAAATCAAGGGCCTAAGAACAGTCCACCGCAGGGTGGAGGTGGGAATCCAGGATAAAAATAAATCAGACCACTGGCTGCAGCAAAGACAATGGCCCGAGAAAAGAGAGGTCCCTGCGAGGGACAGGTTCCCAGTTCAGCCCCACACAGTAGAGCAGGCACACTCGGACCTGTGCAAGCAGAAGACTGACACAGACGATCTACTCTGAGAGTCTTGTGAAAACACCTCCTTCCCATCTAATTAACCTGTTCTCTCAACGAGGTTCCCAAAGGAAGGGGCTGGGTATTCTATAAAAGTCTTCCCCTGACACCAGTCCATTATTTCCATATATGATGGAGAGAAGGTGAGTGATGAAGCGACAAGCCCAGCCCCACAGGCAGGAATGCTTTCCATGGCCAGAACACAGAAGGGGATTGGGAGAGGTCTGTGCACCTGCACGGCAGGGAATCCTTGACCTGAGCCATCTTGTAGAGACGCCCGATGGTGCACGTCAAATGGCACCGCTCCTCTTAAATTCTTCATTAAACTAAGAAACGGTTGTGGCTCGAGGCAAACCCTGCCCGCCTGTGTTAGGGGAGTTGCATGAACTCAACCGCCCAGGCAGCAAACTTCCTCTCTGAAGCGTCTCCCCAAGAATGCACGTTAGCGTGCAATTTCTAAGATACAACATCTATTTTCCTTTAAAGACACACACTTGTAAGACTTCCTAGGTGTGATTTTTTAGTATCTGGAGCCGGATTACTTCCTCCGATGTGTTGTCATAAGTTTGGAGGGTAAAGAGGTGTCCAGGTCTGGTGGAAAGGGGTTGGGGGTGACCACCTGGCCAGCAGGCAGGTCCCAAGGCACCTCCCACTGCAGTATGTAACCCCAGCACCTCTCAGAAGGCAGTTCACAGGAACGAGCACCATGGAACATTCCGGGTACAGCCAGTGCAAACACACGCTTCCTGAGGACCTACTTGTGTCAGGCACAGTTCAACGCTGGGGGATGCAAGGGAATCAGGCAGAAATCAGCATAGCCCCTGACAATCCACTTGTGCACAGACAGCCCCTACACCCAGCAGCAATCTCCGGGATGTATGCAAGAGTGTTCCTTGTAGACTAACTCCAAATACTGAGAAAAGTAAAGTAGAAAGTCAGTAATGTAACAAACACCCTCATCACTCAGCTACATGAACAAAGGCTAATATTCTGTCATAATGGCTTCACATTCCTGTGAGAAGTCAACATTCCAGAAGGAGCTGACATTCCTTTTGTATCCTTCCTCCCCAGAGGCAACCAGTTTCTGCGCCGATATGTATCCTGACTTGCCTTTTGAATTTTCATTACCAATGCATGTGTCCATAAGCAATAGGTTAAATATAGAGTTGTTAGTTTGTATTTTAAATATTTACAGAAAAGTTGTATTTCCATGGATATACGAGCACGCACCCTGATTTCCTCGGCGCTAGATGTGAGATGTATCATCTTCAAACATGGGTCTCTCGCCGGTCATTTATACCCCCAAACTGGCAGACACTTAAAGTGGTTCCAAAGTTCCTCAACTGTAAATATGGAGCACTGAGTGAAAACCTTGGTCTGTATCTCCTCACGCACACCAGCTAGAGCTCTACCTTGGAATCGGCATCTAGAAGTCAGGGTTTCTCGACTACAGCCCCACTTATATTCAGGCCCTGTAGCCGTTTATTGTGAGAGGTGAGCCATGTACTGAAGGATGTTTAACTGCATCCCTGGCCACTACTCACTAAATGCCAGTAGCATCCTTCACCCCCAATTAATGACAACCCAAAATGTCTCCAGACATTGCCAAATACCCCCCAGCCTGGGGAGGGGAGGGTAAAATCATCCCCAGGCAAGAAATACCTATATACATAGGCAGAATCTGCCAAAATTCTCCCCAAAGTGGTTGTAATTACTTAAATGCCGCCACTGGTATATCTAAAGTTACAATCTTCATTCTCACCAATATCCAATACTGTAAGCGATACCAACTTTTCTTTTTTTCTTTTTCTTCTTTTTTAAGTTTACTTATTTATTTTGAAAGGGGGGAGGGGAAGGGGCAGAGAGAGAGGGACAGAAAAATACCAAGCAGGCTCCATGATGCCAGCGTAGAGCCCGATATGGGGCTCGAACTCACGAACCATGAGATCAAGACCTGAGCTAAAACCCAGAGTCGGGTGGTCAACTGAATGAGTCACCCAGGTTCCCCCCAACTTTTCTTCTTCACCAATTTTAGCTTGGGTTCCCAACTGCCAGAATGAAGGTCTTCCACACGTTTATTGGTCACCTGCTTTTTCTCTCCAGTGAAGGACTGATTTACACTCTTGGCCATTTCCTACCGGCTTCTCTTCCTTATTGATCAGTCTGAGTTCTTCATACATTCAGAGTCAGCACTGTCCAAGAGAAATATAACAGGAGCCACAAATATAAGCCACATATTAATTGTAAATGTCCTGGTGGCCACATTCAGAAAGGCAAAAAGAGGGGATATTCATCTTAAATATGCATTTTACTTAACCGAACACATCCCAAATACGTTACGCGTTTAACACATTATCAACATTAAAAATTTTGATGAGATATTAATGAGACCTAAGTCTTGACGGGAAGCCCCGAGTCACACTGAAATTGCCAGAAATGAGCTTTTTGCTGCATCTCCTAGAAAGGGGCAAAGGGAATTGTCGTTAGCAGTTGTTGACTCAATATTGTCAGCGCTATCAATAATAAGGTGAACGCACTGAGAGTCTAGCAGAAAAACGAGCGGTTGGAAGCTTGCCACCTAGGGTGTTTTGCTATCCCAAGTAACCCTCAGCATTCCTCAAAATGTCCTGATGGAGGCGCCTGGGTGGCTCAGTCAGTTGAGCGTCCGACTTCGGCTCGGGTCATGATCTCGCGGTCCATGAGTTCGAGCCCCGCGTCGGGCTCTGTGTGGACAGCTCGGAGCCTGGAGCCTGCTTGGGATTCTGTGTCTCCCTTCCTCCCTGCTCCTCCCCTGTTTGCACTCTGTCTCTCTCTCCCCCAAAATAAACAAACATTTAAAAAATAAAATCAAAACACAAAACGCCCCGATGGGCATCTTTCATCCTCTTTTCCTGTCATCTACATGCGGAGGGCCCACACTCACCCACGTGTGGGTGACAGTCCATGAGGGAACTGGTAAGGTACACAATAAAGCCTTGAAAAACAAAACAAAACACAAAACAAGGGCAATCCAGTTGTGGGAGCCCCTGGAGCTGTCCCCACACTGTCTCCTCGTCTTGCCAGAACCATTTTGGTAGAACTGCATGCACCCACGGTTCTAGAAGTCCGACTCAACCGATCTTGCTTTAGGTAACAAGGCATAAGTGAAATGTATTTGTTACTTCCAGACAGAAGTTTCAGGACACAGGGCATCAGGGGCCACATCCCCTTCTTTCTGTGTTGACGCTCCCTGAAATTCAGAGACGGGACATCTCTCAGCCTGGGCCTGGGCGAGGGCTTGGAGGGCTGAGTCCCACCGCCACCTCCAGCCAACCCAGAAGAGCACGAATGAGCGAATGAGAAGCGAATCTTTGTTATTTTAATTTTTTTAACGTTTATTTTTTTGATAGAGAGACAGAGAGCCGTGCCTGTGAGCGTGAGGGGGGGAAGGGCAGAGAGAGAGGGAGACACAGAGCTCGAAGCAGGCTGAGAGCACAGAGCCCGACACAGGGCTCGAACTCATGAACCGTGAGATCACGACCTGAGCTGAAGTCAGACACTTAGCCAACTGAGCCACGCGGGCGCCCCGAACCTTTGTTATTTTAAATCCCAGAGACTCGGGGTTGTTCTTTACCACAGCAAACACACCATATCCAAACATGACCTACAAACCCATGCACAGTGAACATGTCCATATGTACACTTATACATGTGTCAGTAGTTTTGCTATTTGTTTTTTCCTTGGGAAAAACCATCCTTTCTTTTCAGATTATCTTTGCTACTTGACTGGGTAGAAGACGTACTTTCACTGACAATATGATGGAGATAGAGTTTATATGTTTAATTTCTTTCTTAGCTTGCAGAATAAAAGCCTGGTAACTACGTTGTGCCACATGATCCAAAACCACTTACACAAGGCCCGTCCTCCCGCCTTTAACCACTGGTCCACGCGGTGCCATAAATGGTACCTGAGCGCCTGCGCGTGCCCCTACCGGGGCTTCTGACCTCTCACGCGGCCACACAAAGTCCCCAGAGCCGACCTTCGCCACTACCTTGACTCAGTTCGCCATGCCTCCAAGCCTTTGCGCCTGTGGGGGCCTCCACCTGGGACACCTTCCTCCCGCTCACAGCCACCGTCCCTGGTCTCCCAGGCACACGTCCGATCCTCTGCCCTTCTTGGGCCAGCCCCCCCCCCCCAACACCCATCTGCTCGTGCTCTCACTGGGCTGCCTGGCACACGGCACTCCCCACCGGAAGCGAGCTCCAAGCCGAGAAGCACCGCATCCTTCTGACTCTGTTCCCCCAGTGCCCGACGTCCGCAAGACACTCAGAAAGCATGCGTTGAATGAATGAAACGCCCCTGGACTGTTCCAGTACCTCCCAGCTCACATATGCTCAGCTGACTCTCAACTGAGGCACTCACACGTGGTGACAAGCTCCTGAGCTTTTTAACTTACTAACGCATCCAAGCAAGGAAATTACCTGAGGTCCCAGGGAACCTCAAAGAACCCAGTTCCCTTTAGAGTGGTAAATAGGACTCTAGGCCGATGCCGCCAGATCTGGAGCGGAGTAACCCAGCCGTGAAAGCAACAGCCGGACGCAAAGAGGTCAAAAGCAAGTTCAAGAATTCCACCGTGAGGAACTCACTTCAAGGGGAACAACGGTCTGTCAGGAGCTCTGCATAAAGATCTGTAACTACAAAAGCCTGAAAACGACCCAAATCCACATGAAGGGACGATGGGCTAATTTGACACCGGCTGTGGGACACTCTGTCGCCCCCAACAGGAATGAGGTTGGAATGCAGGAGCCTCAAGGGAAGGCATGGGTGAAAAGTAACAGTAAGCACGGGTCAGGACAGGGCATGTGATACAACTCTTCCGGGGGGACCTGCTAAAACGTGGACGTGACTCCTGGAATGTCTATGTTCATTAAAGATCTTTTATTTTGGGGGCGCCTGGGTGGCTCAGTCAGTTGAGCGTCCGACTTTGGCTCAGGTCATGATCTAAAGGCTTGTGAGTTCGAGCCCGCATCAGGCTCTGTGCTGACCGCTCGGAGCCTGGGGCCTGCTTCGGATTCTGTGTCTCCCTCTCTCTCCGCCCCTCCCCCACTCACATGCTCTCTCTGTCTCTCAAAAACGAATAAACTTAAAAAAAAGAGAGATCTTTTACTTTTCTGAAAGGAGATAAAAGAAATTTAACTGGCCTCCTTGAAGGCACATATTGTAAGAAGGAGGCTTAGACGTTTTATGACATATTTTGGATTTGGGTCAAAGTCCTCTCAAGGCACACACGTATTTTTTGAGTACACAAATAAAGTTATTCTGGCAATGGGGTTCCAGGTTATGTTTATATTTTTATTCATGCTTTCTTGCATCAACTAAAGAGATGCCTAATGAATTGTTTGAAATCAGGAAACCAAAACGAACATTACTGTGGCTCAAATGGATAAAATATAACCGGAAAACTCTTTCAGAGTCAGGGCTCACGCCTTGGGATGAGGAATAGACAAATCCAAAGTTGTCATAGTTCAAAACAATTTCCCTTTAGACTAAATTTTGCGAACCATGTGAATGATCACCACTCCAAACCTCTAGTTTGGACTTATAATTTTCGTCCGGTAGTCATTTTAGGAAATGACTTTGTTCAACTCAAGCCTTCCTTTAAATCCACTATGCACGTAACATGCCCAGTATATGTATTATACATTACATATGTATCAGGCTTGTCTAATTTCCCCAATAATGGCAATGGTTTTCACACAGTCATCTTACATTCCGTGAGAGAAAACCAGGCCCGGTTCCCTAGAGATGCCCTGCCGGCAGCGACCTCCCATCATAAGGACGTGTTCCTCTCGCCACTTATCCCCAAGTTTTTATGACAGATCCACAAAGCGCCAGAGAGAACTTTAAGGAGGGAGAAGAACTAGAAGCGCAACATACACAAAACAGAATGGCGCAGAGACCACCCTGCCAGCGGGGAAGGGTTCTGTGCGCCGCAACCCCACAGAAGCGGGCCCCCCAAGCCCCCGTCGGGCCGTCAGGCCATGGCCCAGGCCCAGCTGCAGCCTCATGCACGATCCTGAGTCAGAACCGCTCAATACCTGAGCCGCAGACACTGGCAGCGGATGCGAATGCCGATTGTTCTTCAGGCCACTGTATTTTGAGATGACGTTACGTGGCATTAGATGAACACTGGTGAGTCACAGGGGGAGGCTCTACACACACACACACACGCATAACCTTCTGCGGCCCGCACACACGAACAACCTATGTTTCCCCACCGTAAGACCTGGATTCTTGAACTAAGGTTGAATATACATTTATACAAAGAAGTATATAATTATACTAGGACTTCCTTAATAACCAACCATTAAAGTCTACTTGATATTATGCTAGGTACGGGGAGATATAATTAATGCCACAAATCAGCTAAGTAAATCTGGGCTTACATCAGAACTCACTATATTCTCAGAAGACATGAACACAATGCTATTTCTTCCTTTTCTCAAAAATGTTCTCCTTTTGGGGCTGGGTGGCTCAGTCAGTTGAGCATCCGACTTCGGCTCAGGGCTCAGGTCATGATCTCATGGCTCGTGAGTTCGAGCCCCACGTCGGGCTCTGTGTTGACAGCTCAGAGCCTGGAGCCTGCTTCGGATTCTGTGTCTCCCTCTCTCTCTGCCCCTAACCCACTCTCATTCTGTCTCTGTCTCTCTCAAAAATAAATAAACATTAAAAAAATTTTTTTAATGTTCTCCTTTTGAAACTAGGGGGGAAAAAAGAGTTAAAGAAAATTTTTCTATTATATAATCTTACACGTTCTCAAGATCAATAAAACTGGGGTATATGAAGGATTTTTGCCGTGAAGAAAGTCTTAAATCACAACGTAAAAATGAAAAAAATACATACTTTAATAAGGTATATGTTTTATCATATACTTTTAATAAGATTAATACATCGGCCTATAAAATGATCAACAATGCATTAAAAGAAAATTAAAAGCAAATGCACTAAAATTTCCATCGTGATTGATTCTAGATTGTTCTAGATCTAGACGTTACAGGTGATTTCTTTTCCCTTAGACTCTTCTGAGGTAAAAAAGCCCATTTTTACTACAGTGAACACTTACTTCTATTTACTAATCAGAAAATGAAAAATGTTTAATGAAGAAAAAATTCTGATATATCTTCCCAGTCTCCTGCTTATTCGATTTCATAAGCAAACCTGTGGACTGGGATAAACTGGTATGAAAGAGACCTGGTGCTTATCCCTTTCTGGGAAGAGGTGAAAAGGGGTAGAAATACATTTGCAATCAAGCAAGCAATCCATAAATGAAAAATGAATCGACGCTTTCGGGACCTATGGGTTACCGTCAGCTTAATTTCTCGCAAAAACACTCCATTTGAAGTTTCAAGAAAGGAATCCAAGTTACCCATTCCATCCTCAGCTGAAACGCTTGCTGGGTATTCAGCCTAGTCTGCCAAGCATTCCTCCCTCCAAAGCTCTACCCAGCTGGCCTGCGGTGGGTGCCCGGACAGCACTGCATTCTCCTCGTGATAAGTAAAACTCTATGCTTTTTGGGGGGCAATTCTGTTCACAAATACTGAGTCTGTAATGTACAAATACTGGCTTGGGTCACACAGAGTGTGGCATAACACGGTACAGTGCCAACCAATAATGGAGAATAAACACCTTGGCTAATTATTCCCCCAGACAACCCTTTTACTGTGTTCTGGTTGGTTTAGGTTCAACCCTGGCCACTCAGAAGGGGGTTCCGGGACCAGCAGCAGCATCCGGATGGCCGGTCACGATCGCAGAACCTTAGGCACCAGTCCAGACCTGGTGAATCAGAGCGTGCATTTCACAAGCCCCCAGCTGGGCCATAGGACAAAAAGTGTGAGGCGTCCTAAAAGCAGCACGTGGCTCTCACATGGACATGATGATGGCCGTCACTGCACCTGGGAACCCAAGATACAGACGTCGGTCACCCCTCTTGGGTGGCCGGAAATATGGCTCAGCTTGCTTTTCCCGTGCATTTTTGTTTCGATTGATTTTATTTTATTCTGATTTCCCGTTAATTTTTATCTTATTTTTTAATTCAACTTTCATGGATCTGATTCTGATTTTACCTCCTCCTGGCCCGGGTGCCTCCAGCATCCTCTCACAGGCCACCTAATTGGTCCTGCCCTGCCCCCCCCCCCCCACCCCGGTCCTTGATCCTTCACTCTGAGCCATCCCTGGTCACAGGCTGAGATGGAGGGGTCACAGACAGAAGCTGAGATTGCAAGATTTTATGGTTTCTGTTTGCCTTATAGATCTAGGGGCACGAGACCTACGATGGTGTAACGAAACAAATCCAGTAGGTCACCCTGCTTTCAGAACACTCTTTCGTCGATCCGTGAGTACTTGGTCACCATCCGACAAGCTGATACTAATGATCGCATATGCCTGGCTGGGTGTTGAGAAGGCAAAGGTGAACTCTGAAATCAGACAGTCCTTCCCCAAGGGGAGAGCCAGCCTAGGGACGCATACAGGGAAGTAAACAACAGTTCTGGGGCCTGCCCAGGCTGCAAGAGGACAAGGGACCAGAACCAGTTGGGGGAAGGACGTTAGCATCCCCCCGGCTGAGCCAAACAAAGGCAGGGGGCCCAGTGGTGCCAGGGAGGGTGGGGAAGATGTCCCAAGTGCTGGACAAGCATGTACAGCGCCTGGGGAATTCGGGAAATCATGAAGGGCTGGCGTAGAGGGCCAAAGAGCCGGAGTCATGTCCGAAGCTAGGTAGAACCAAGCAAGGTCTGAGGCAGGGTGCATCAGGAACAGATGTGCCTCCCGAAAACCTACCTCTCAGGTGAGAGGTAGGGTGGAAGAGGAGAGCTTTGCCATTTTCTTCTATTTTCAAAATATTCGTTAAATATGTGCGCCCCCCACCCCGACTTTTCAAGCTGATTTGGCAACTCCTTCATGATTTTAGATGTAATTGAAACTGACATCTGTCTGTCTGACTCATATCTGTCAGGGCTGCTGGCTTCAACAGAACATTCCGGGCTCTGGGATGCCTGTTCTCCAGGTGTTCATTAATGTCTTCTAACTTGACTTTTTTTTTTTTAAGGTAAAAATTTAAATTATAACCTTTTCCAAATGTGAAGGTTCTTGATATCATGAGTCATCAGGGAAATGCAAATCAAACCCACACTGAAACACCACCATACACCCACCAGAACGGCTAAAATTAAAAAGACAATACCAAATGCTGGTGAGGGTGCGGAACTCTCGTGTTCCCAGCAGGTGGGCGTGTAAAATGGAAACACCGTATTTGAAAACTGGCAGTTTCTAATGAAACTCACCACACGCCTACCTTATGACCCAGCAATTCCACTCACAGGTTTATTCCCGGCAGAAAGAAAGTCTATATCCACACAAAGACGTGCATAAGAATGTTTGGAGCAGTTTTATTCATAACAGCCAAAAACTGCAAACAACCCAAATATTCATCCTCAAAAGACTGGATAAGGAAACTGCTATACTCAAGTTTAGGAATACCACTCAGCAAAAAAAGAACAAAATTCTGACACGTCCAACACCAGCAATAGGTCTCAAACACGCTGCGTCCAATGAAATAACGTCAGACGTAACAAAATACATGCTGTTTGATTCCATTTAATGAAACCCAAGGACAGGCAACAGTAACCGATGGTGATAAAAAAAAACAGTAAAGGGGATTATTGGAAGGAGTAGGAGAGAACTTTTCAGGGTAATGGAAACATCCTACATCTCAATTGGGGTAATATTTATATGCATGTATTTGTCAGAATTCACTCACTGTACCTTTAAGAGTTATGCATTTCTCTGCGTGTAAATTATATCTCATGAAGGACTGATGGCACAAAAAAAAAACAAAACTGAGCCAAAGATATACAAACGGCCAAAACCACAGTGAGATATCCCACATCTGCTAGGATGCCTATAATCAAGAAAAACAGAAAACATCAAGTGTTGGCGAGGATGTGGGGAAACTGGACCCCGTGGGCACCACTGGTCGGAAGGTAAAATAGTGCCACACTGTGGAACAGTTTGGTGGCTCCTCGGAAAGCTAAACACGGGGTGACCACATGACCCAACAATTCTCCTCCTAGGGATGTACCCGAAGGAATTGAACGTAGGGACTCAACAGATCTTTGTACAGCCCTGTTCCTAGCGCCATGATTCACGAGAGCGACAAGAGGCGTCAACAGATGTGCCCGTCAACAGATGAGTGGATGAGATAAGTGCAGCCACGTACAATGGGGTGCGATCTCTTTAAGTTAAGGAATGAAACTCTAGCACGTGCTGCAACACAGATGAACCGTGGAGGCATTATGCTGTGTGCAAGGAGCCAGGCGCAAAAAGACACTCTATGATTCCATCTATGTGCCATCTAGAAGAGGCAAACTCAGAAACAGAAAGTAGGTTACAGGCTCCCAGAACCAAGGCGGGGGGGGGGGGGGGGGGGGGCGGGGGGGAGGAGGGGAAGGAATGGGGAGTTATTGCTTCGTGGCTACAGGGTGCCTGTTCGGGGTGATAAAAATAGATGGCAGTGACACTTGCACAACAGTGTGAGAGTAAGTCATGCTACTGAACTGTGTGTTCGTTACAATGGCTAAAAGGGGAACTTTTATGTTATATATATATGTATATATACACCACACTATAAATATAAACATATATATATATACACCATACTATATATGTGTGTGTGTATATATATATATACCACACTATAAATAAATAAATATATATATATATATATATGTATATATACGACTAAATAAAGTCATAACTGGGTGCACCCAAAACCATTTACATCTATACTTTAAATGGACAAAGAATATGGTGTGTGTGTGTGTGTGTGTGTGTGTGTGTGTGTGTGTGTATACATGCATATATTGAATTATACCTCCATAAAGCTGTTAAAAATGAAAAAAAGAAATAAAAGCAACTTTGAGACACATACATAGCACGGACAGATCTCAAAACCATGATGTCGCAGGAAAGAAGCCAGGCACCAGGGCACACACTGTGTGATTCCACCCAAGTCCCAGTGCTGGCTGAACTAACCCGTGGGGACAGAAATCTGAGCAGTGGTGGCCTCTGATGGGCGGGGGTTGAGTAGAAAATAGAGGAAATTCTATTTCAAGCTGGGGGACGAAGCACAGGTGCATGAGTTTGTCAAAAATCACGCAGCTGTTCGTTCCGAACTTGTGCACTTTACTGTATGTAAATTACACCTCACTGAACCACGGTTACTATAAAATACGGTATTGACAGTGCTATGGAGGGCACGGGGAAAAGCAGGGTCAGAGGCGGGAATGCAATTAGAAGCCTCCTGTCAGAAGGAGGCAGTGTCACCGAATAAGGGGGCGGCTTGGCGGAGGGTAAAGGAAGCAAAGCCAGAAGCTGTGGGGCAGGAAAACAAACATGTGGACGTGAGGCGAGAGGTAAGAGGTGATTGGCTTCTGGCCTGGGCCCCTAAGAGAATATCAAAGTCATCTCTCTGCCCAGGAAAGAAAGACAGCAAGAAAACTCCAGTGCTCTTGGGAAACAAACGAAGGCCCAGAAACCTAACACCAACGAAAAGAAGAATCTCACAAACTTAAAAGATACATTCAACTTGAATCAAAAGGTTCACAGTGGAAAGCACAGTCAATTTTAAAGGGTATGTAAGTCATCTGTTGTTTCGTTTTGTTTCTGGCTGGAGAGAGTCTGCCTGGCTTATGCGAAAAACAGTATGTCCCCAAAGCACGTGCAAGACAGCATGTCCTCAAACTTTCCCCTGAGTCGGTGAATGGTGGTATCTTTTGTCCAAATAACAGCATTAGCAGAAGTGCCTCCCTCTTCGTTCATATCGTCACATCTGCCTGTTCACTAAGAAAGAAAAAAAAAAAAAAAAAAAAAGGACAGAGATTTCCAGAGTTAAAATCATCCAGATGGCGGTGACTGAAAAAGATGGGACAAAAATGTCCAGTTGGGGTGCAGGGATGAGCCCAGAAAGACGCATCGCAGGCAATGATGACTCTCTGAGGATCCGTTTCCTCTCTGGAGGGGCGCTCAGGGCCTCCCCCTACCACACCCTGCCTCCCCAGAGCCCACTTCTGAGAAGGCTCCCTTCACTCAGGCCTCTGAGCCATGACCCTCTCTCCCTCACCGCTAACCACCTGTCCTGGGTTGAACTGTGCCCCCCCACCCCCAACCCCTGGTACCTGTGAATGTGACCTTATTTGGAAAGAGTCTTTGCAGACATACTCAAGTTAAGGATCTTGAGATGAGGTCGTCCTGGGGATGAGACACAGACACACAGAGAGGCCATGTGAAAACGGAGGCAGAGGGTAGAGTGGTACAGACACAGCCAACAATGTCTGGGGCCACCAGACGCTGGAAGAGGCAGGAAGGACCCCTCCTAGGGTCTTCAGAGAGAGTACAAACCTGACGTCACCCTGATTTGGGATTTCTAGCCTTTGGAACCGTGAGAGGAAAAATTTCTGTTGTTTAAGCCACCAACTTTGTGTTAATTTGCTACAACAGCCCGAGAAAGCTAATACATCAACACTCTAGCACCGCATCTGGCCTGTGTCCTCCAAGCGTCTCCCCCACCTGACCTTCCCCCTCCTTTCCTGCTCGGATACCACTCTTGGATAAGGCCCTCGCTCGTCCACGAAGGCAGCGAAAGCCCCCCTCCGGTCACCTGCCTCCTGGCTTGGCTCCCGTCCATCCTTCCCAGTCATGTGTTCTGTTCTCCCTGCTTAGAAGGGTCCATTCCCGCAATTCCCAGTTGTCCTCAGGAGGAAAAGCCCAGGGCTGGCCCCCGCCCCCATCCCTGGCCTGAGCAGGCATCGCGTCTGTCACACCTACTGCCAAAGTAACAGGAATTGTTTGGTGCATTTGCAAACAGAAGATCCCACCGTGCCACGCGCCAAAATACTCGAAATGCAGGGCGGCCTGCTTAGCTTTCATTCCTCCAGCCACCAGCAACCTCAGCTTTTACTGAATGCCAAAATATGGCTGATTAGGCAAATGAACAGGACAAGGACTGTGCCAACAGAGCCTTGTGACATAAATGCTCTTCCTCCAAAAGAGACAATCTGGGCAACTGACGCCATCAGAGACCATCCCATACCAGGAACAGGGGACTCTAGGCTTCCCATTCGTTCCCTAAAACATCCAATCATCTAATTCCCTACAGGAATATCAGGAATGCAGGGTATTCCTAAGCGCACGGGGAGATGGGGCCGTGGCTCAGGCCACTGCTTGTACCACAGCCACCACAAGTCCCTTCGATTCTCAGGTCTGTTATGTAGAGTTACAGGTGCCTCTCGGTCTTTCCCAAATCAGCAGCTTGTAGGCTGACCGAATGCTCCAAACATCCAACTGCAGAATGTTATTGTCGTTATTTTAGCAAGCCTTATTTCTTAAAGTGGTTTCAGGTTCACAGCAAAACTGAATGGAAGACTAGGGGCTTCTTCACCTGCGAAGTTTTAATGCCTCAAATCATGTCCAGCACAATTTGTTACACTCACATTTCAACAGTGGAGCCATTTGAGCTAAGACCCGTTTTTTTTTTTTTTAAGAACTTACTTACTGGGTTAATAGCTAAAGCTTTACAAAAAGAAAAGGGGGCATCTGGGTCACTCAGTCGGTTGAGCACCGACTTCTTGATTTCAGCTCTGGTCATGATCTCACAGTTCATGGGATCGAGCCCCATGTCGGGCTCTGCACGGAGAGCATGGAGCCTGCTTAAGATTCTCTCTCCCTCTCCCCCACTTGTGCACAATGCTTAAAAATGTGTCACTGCGTAGAAAAGGAAGGGTGGGCCAGCACACTGGCTGATTCTTCAACTGATGGCAGCCATCTGGTTAGAGTGATACGAAAGTTATTGTTTTCAAGCGCTGGAATCAAAGAACAGACAAAGTCGAGATAGACACAGGCATAATTACAGAGCAGAGCAAATGATGTTCATCTTGTCCGTGAAAACATAATGAGAACAAAACTGAGAGGAGGGTGTGGGGGGAGGAAGGAGGGAAAGGTGAGGAATGCTCTTCTCTAACACAGAAGCCCAGAAATATTGACCACAACTATGGAAAACAAATCAAGGTTGAAATACAATATATAGTGTAGTGTAGGCACCCAATGATTGGCTTATACAATTGTAAGTGCCTGACATTAAGTCTTGATTCTTGAGGCCTCCATTTCAGAGACCTCCATCTTGAATGAACAGACACAGGGCCAGTTATTCAACTAGGTAAGGGACCAGGCAGCCCCACCCCTGACGCTCCCCTTTCTAGAAAGCCCTGGGTGACCTACATACCTCACGGTGGACTGATGGACTGCTTGCTTTCCTCTTCCCACACGTTAATTCCCAGTTTAGGTTTTGAATTCAAAAGTTCACCCTAGGCTCCACCCTCAACCCCAATAAAGGCAGAACCCCAGGCTCCTGAGTGTTCTCCCTCCCCGCCTCTCTCTCTCCTTCTCTCTCCCTTCCTTCCGTCCCTCCCTCCCCCCACCCAGTCCCATGACCTCAGACAGGCTGTGTATCCTCCAGATCTGTCAGTAATAAACCTTGTTTGTTCAGTATCCTGATGATTATTGCTGAGGGCATCTTGCAATCCTAAAGAGAACCACAAGGGCCGATCCAACCACAACATGGGCTCTGGTTGGGGAAATGCCCAGGTGAGTGCCCCAAGCTGTTCTAGCTGGTAGTGTCGCCTCTGATAGGCTGAGAACACAAAACCACTAGGGACTAGAATAAACATGAAATACTGATTGGAGAGGGCAGGGAAGTAGTCTTGTCAGCATCCATCCGTCATTGCAGGAGTCATTAGTATTGTCCCAAATGGATAAATCAAGACACCCATTATGAGCAAGCTGTCCATCAGCCAGCAGGTGACCACCAGAAGAAAGTGGGAATGATTCAAAGTGACCCCTTCTGGAAAGCAGACAGAGAAGAAAAGGTCTGGGGTGCATTCAGTACAAGCTCACCAGCAAGAATCTATCTTCTAGCATATAAGTAGGTGCACTACTTTAAAAAAAAAAATGGGTGAAGGGGGTTAAAAGGTACAAACTTCCAGTTATAAAATGACCCAGGGGGATGTCATGTCCAGCACGGTGACTATAGTCAATGATACCCCCTTGCATTATTCGAAAGTTGTCAGTTGTTAAGAGGAGATTCCAAAAGTTCTCATCACAAGAGAAAAAGCTGTTAACTCTCGTGATGGATGATGGTGATGATGGATGTTGACTGCAGTTATTACAGGGATCACTTTGCAATACACGTAAATATCCGATCATTACACTGCACACCTAAAACTAACATAATATGACATGTCAGTTATATCTCCATTTAAGAAAAAAAAAACAGGAGGAAGAGAATAGAATACTAACAAGAATTAAAAAGTACATTAATAGGGGCACCTGGGTGGCTCAGTCGGTTGAGCGTCCGACTTTGGCTCAGGTCATGAACTCGTGGTCAGTGGGTTTGAGCCCTGTGTCGGGCTCTGTGCTGACAGCTCGGAGCCCGGAGCCTGCTTCTGATTCTGTGTCTCCATCTCTCTTTGCCCCTCTCAGCTCACCCTCTGTCTCTCTCTGTCTCTCAAAAATAAATAAACGTTTAAAAAAAAAAAAAGGTACATTAATGGGAACAAATAGAACAGATGGCACAGAATAAGAATCTTGTCTTTAAAGGCCGAGGCATGTTAAAGGAATAATATGGAAAGTGGATGGATTATTTAACCAACCTTGCTGGGAAAGTTGATTATTAAGCAGAAAAAGTTTATACACGTGCACCATATATCAAAATACAGATCAAAAGGATTAAAAAATTAAGAGCAAAAAATATATATACATATACTTATGTCCTAAAACAGCTAACTGATCATAAGACAAGGAAGGGCTTCAAAGGCATAATAATAATGAATAAAATAACAAATAAAAATATAAATTTACTTTGCGCGAAAACATAATATTGATTTACATTTCAAAAAGCGCAAGCAAATTTAATAGAAGTTTAAAAACAACAACCAAAATTAATGGCAGGATTATTTAAATATCAACAGAAATATACTAAATATCAGCATTAAACACACCAATAGTACAATTTTTTAAATGGATAAAGAACAGAAAAATCAGAAGAAAAAAGTGGAATCAATAAATAAACGTGAGATACATATAACCTCACTAATAAGAAAGAAGTGAAAATTAAAATATTAATGAGACACCGTGTACTTAACAAAAAAGATTAGATTTCAGTTATTCACAGAAGATGGATTACTCAGTTAATGGTGTTGGACAAATGCCTTAGCCATATGGGAAAAATAAGATTGGATCTTTACCTCATGGCTTATGCCAGAATGAGTCATTAAATATACAACCAAAAAAACACTGGAAGGAAATTGAGATGACGATTTCTATAAACTTGGCTTTAAAAACGCATTTTGAAGCATAACAGCAGAGCCAGAAACCACAAAGAAGAAGACAGATACATCTGACTATTCAAAAATCTACACCTCTTCAGCAAAACAACAGAATAAACAAAGTAAAAAGACAAACGATGAGAACGCCCCCCTTCGGCGACAAAAAGCTAGATTCAATCGCATCTCCTCTGCCGCCGAGAACGCGAGTGAAATTGAATTAAAAAAAAAAAATCCAAATTTGGAAGCATCGGACTTCCGAAACAACCAGGACCTGCAGGCTCAGTATCCCAGAAAGAATGTAGAAGCCCTGAGACAAGCTTCCATTACCCACCCCCCACCCCCCGCGCTCTGCCCGTGGTACCTGCAGATTCGTAAGGCTGACAGACTGAGAAACCGAGGAGGGAACGGGAGCTAAAGGTCAGGGGCATGAGGCAAAGTCTATCAGTCTCCGGCGTTAAGGACACAAAGCTGGAGTTCATGGGCTGCCAAGGAAGACAGGCCTCTTACACAGGCCACATTTCCTGTAGCAAGCGCCAAGTCTGGCCCCTGGGAGTAAGGCAAGCCAGACCTCACAGAGACCACAACCTAGCCTCTGCGATCATCTCTGCCCCACTGTGCCGGAAGTAAATTAAATCTATTCTGGAGGAAGATAACACTACTTCAGTTTTTCACGTACCACGTCTACCATTTAAAAAGAAAATTACTGGGGCGCCTGGGTGGTTCAGTTCAACTTTTGGTTTCCACTCAGGTCATGATCTCACGGTTGTGGGATGGAGCTCCGCGTCCGGCTCCCCACTGAGCATGAAGCCTACTTGGGATTCTCTCCTCTCTCCCCCTCTGCCCCTCTCTGCCGTTCTCTCTCTAAAGTAAAAAAAAAAAAAAAAAAAAAAAAAAAAAAAATTAAATAAAATAAATAAAAAGCAAATAAAAACTTACCAAAGATATCAGGAGACAGGACCAAAAGAAAAAGAGACCAAAAAAAAAAACAAAAACAAAAACAAAAACCATCTCCAGGTAGATACAGATATTGGAGTTACGAGACTTTACAGTAACTGTGTGATTAATATGTAACAGAAAATAATGACAAATGGAGAGTTTCAGCAGAGGACTAGAATATGTAAAGAAAGAGTCAGATTAAAACTTTGGCAATGAAATATAAAGTAACTGAGACTAAGAATTTAAAAAGGAGTTAAGAAGCAGATTAGGCCACATAGAGAATTAGTGAACTGAAAGATGGGTGAACTGAAAATGCCCGGACGGGAAAAAAAAGGACGGAGAAGATAAGAAAAAAACACATACGAGTCACATGGAGGATGGTGGAAAAGATCTAATATGTGTGAATCTGGTGTCACACGATGGGAAGAAAAAGAGAATGGGACAAAAGAATACGTGGCAAAATAGTGGCTGAAGATTTTCCAGAACTGACCAAAGATATCAAGCCATAAATTCAAGCAATTCCATAAACTCCAAAGAAGATTTACAGAATCAATACAGGGAGGGCACCTGGGTGGCTCAGTTGGTTAAACATCCAACTTCAGCTCAGCTCGTGATCTCACAGTTCATGAGTTCAAGTCCCTCATCGGATTCTGTGCTGACAGCTCAGAGCCTGGAGCCTGCTTTGGATTCTGGGTCTCCTTCTCTCCCTGCTCCTACCCTGTGTGCTCACTCTCTCCTCTCTCACTCTCTCTCTCTCTCAAAAATAAATAAATATTTTTTAAATAAATAAACACAAGGGCACCTGGGTGGTTAAGCATCTGGCTCTTGGTCTCGGCTCAGGTCATGATCTCATGGTTCGTGGGATCGAGCCCCACATCAGGCTTTGCACTGACAGCACAGAGCCTGTTTGGGATTCTCTCTTTCCCTCTCTCTATCAAAATAAATAAATTTTAAAAAATAGTTAAAAAATAAATACAAACTGGAAGAAGAATGTGGAACATATGCTAGACAAATAACATCTTTAGCATATTTTCAAAATTCTTAGAACTCAAGAAGAAAACACAGACTCATAAAAAAATGGGCAAAGGATAGATATGAAGAAGCTGATGTTATATGAAACATGCTTTGACCCCGCTAATCATCAGACACACTCATGTTAAAGTGAGGTGTCATTTTCTTACCACGAGTTAGAAAAGATTTAGAAGGGTGAGTGAAAGGAAAGGTACTTTTCTATCTTGCTAAAACCATGAGCCGATTCTAGTGGGCAATTTGTTAGTATCAGTCAGGTTAAGCTACGTTGTGCAGCAGTAACAAGCAATCCCAAAATTTCAGTGGCTTATGACAAATGTCTACTTGCTCACATGACACATCCACTGAAGGTGGGCCGTGGCTCTTTGATGCTGTCTTCCCTCCAGGACTCGGGTTCGTGGAGGAGGCTCTACCTAGAATATTTCGAGTCTCACCGCAGAGGGACAAGTGGGCACGGCAAACCATATGCCATGGGTCTTAAACCGATGGCCAAATATGACACTGATTTTGCCAGAGTAAGTGGGATGGCCAAGCGTAATGCTATGGAGAGAGAAGCCTACTCGTGCTCCAGGGAGAGGCGGAATTTGGGGGGAAAATAACAGGACCCAGCATGTGCATCCAAACTCAAGACCTAACGATTTCCTTAAAAAAAAAAAAAAAAAACTGGATCAAAATGCAAACGTGTATGTAAACCGCCATATCGCTCATAAAGGACAAACTAGAAATAATCTCAGTGTCCACCAGGACGTCATAAGCTAAATCACTGAAAACATACAGAAAATAGATTATATTGCAGTAGTTAAAAACAATGACGTGTGGGGTGCCCGGGTGGCTCAGTTGGTTGGTTAAGCACCTGACTCTTGATCTCAGCTCAGGTTTTGATCTCAGGGTCATGAGTTCAGGCCCCGAGTTGGGCCCTGCGCTGGATCAGAAGCCTACTTATAAAAAAATAATAATAATAAAATAACGGTGTGTACTTGATGAATGATAAGATGTCCTCAATAAGTTACTCAGGAAAGCAGATCATATGTCTCATATTATATTAAATGACTGAAGTTAAACCTAAAATGTGTAATTATCTCTAGATCAGAGATTTTCGGATTTGGCATTTTGCCTTTCTATTTATCTGAACATTTCACAATAAGACTGCGTGGCTTCAATCCTTCAGAAACCAACAAACCCCTTTCAATATTTTTAACAACAAATGTTCGGTGTCATGGGGATCCAGCAAAACAGGCAATTTCATAAACATGCGGGTGGCAGGAGAAATCAGTAGTCTTCCTAGAAAGCAAAATAGCCTTTAAAAGCTCATACTCTTCTTTTTTTTCCTTTCTTAAGTTTATTTATTTATTTTGAGAGATACGGAGACAGCACGACCAGGGGAGGGGCAGAGAGAGAGGGAGAGAGAGAGAGAGAGAGACAGAGAGAGACAGAGAGAGAGAAAATCCCCAAGCAGGCTCCACCCTGCCAGCTGTGGGACTCGAACTCATGAAACTGAAAGATCATGATGGGAGCCGAAACCAAGAGCTGGACACTTAACTGACTGAGTCACCCAGGTGTCCCGGGAAAGGCTCAAAGCCTTAAACCCTATAATATGCCTCCTAAAACTTGACATAAAAAGCAACGTTCCAAGTGCCAATAAAAGATATACTAAGACATCCATTCATCAGAGCATTATTTAAATACAAAAATTTCAGAAACAAGGAAAATGTCCAACAGATGATTAAATAAACAATGATAAACGCAGTAACAGGTTTTTAAAAATCAAGATTCTTAAGTACTTTGAACACAGAAACGGGGGTGCCTGGCTGGCGCAGTTGGTAGAACGCGTGACTCTTGATCTCGGGGTTGAGCTTGAGCCTGACATTGGGTGTACAGATTGCTTAAAAATAAAATCTTTAAAAATAATAATAATAGAGAAATGAGCTCAGACTATGCTTATAAGTGAAAAAAGAGGGATATCCTGTATTTACAGGATAAACTTTAGAGACAGATAAACAGACGGACAGATCACGTTGACTTCGTTATCTCCGGGTACCGATGAGACGTGTTTATATTTTCTTCTTTGTACGTGGCTCTATTTTTTTTTTTAATTTTTTTGAATGTTTATTTATTTTTGAGAGAGAAAGAGACAGACAGAGCCTGAGTTGGGGAGGAGCAGAGAGGGAGGGAGACACAGAATCCGAAGCAGGCTCCGTGCTCTGAGTTGTCAGCACAGAGCCGGATCCGGGGCTCGAACCCACGAATCACAAGATCATGACCTGAGCCGAACTGAACACTTAACCGACCGAGCCACCCAGGCGCCCCTGTACGTGGCTCTTTCTTGTCTTGCTTTTGTTTTGTTTTCATTTTCCGCACCTGAATACTTACATTGGAAGCAGAAGGAATATCTAATAAATATTACTGTTACATGTCAGAGTATCGGAATGAGGATCGGAGGGTGCTATGATCGTTGACAGGGGAAGTCAGACTCCACCCAGAAGGATCTTCATGAGTCACTAAAATCAGAAACGTTCTGCCGCAATGAAAATTCATGTGCTCCAACTCCACCGCACCTGGAACGTCAGCAAGCAGAAGATTCCCCCAACTCCAAGCATGTACTGCTGCTGAGACCCAGGAAACACAAGAATAAAGCCTTGGTAACTGTAAATGTACAGCAAAAGGCCCACATTTGCACTAGCAAGATCTCTCCTCATCTGAATCCACTGTGACACTGGGAGGCCAACAGCAACTTCCTCAATTACACATGAAGATAACGTCCAGGGGCACCTGGGTGGCTCAGTCAGTTAAGCACCCAACTCTTGATTTCGGCTCAGGCCAGGATCTCAAGGTTCCTATGATAGAGCCCTGCATTAGGCCCTGTGCTGGGCATGGCAGTGAGGCTCGGTCTCTATCTTTCACCCCAGAACTCTGGCTCTGCTTCATGCATGTCCCGCTCGATGCCCTCCACCTCACGTGGAAACCCATCAAACACCACAGCGCAGCTACCTCTCCGTGGGAGGGAGCCCCGCACACCTGCCTGCAGCAGGTGCCTGGGCAGCCAGGCCACGGGGGCTGACAGAGGAAGCCACAAGCACCCCAAAAGTGCTTTCCAGTTCTAGGATTTCTTTCAGGGTCTCCTTTCCCAAGAGTGAAGCCTCAGAGCTCCTATGGACTCGCACAAGCACATTCTCAAACAACCTCCATCAAAGGGAAATGGCCACACGAACTTGAAGTCAGTCCTAAAAAAGCTGAAGTTTAAGGACGCTACATGAGCAGCCCAAATACAGCTTTGTGAACCAAGGGCAACGTCTGGGGACCTCGGCTGCCAACCCAACGTGCATCCATGAAACACCCGATTCAGTTACATGACTGCTGAAAAGTTAAGTGTGATGTAACAGACCAGCTCACCACCACCAGTCCTCACAGACCTGTGGCCCCAAATACCTGTTCTGTCCACTGGAAACAGCACCGTGTTTCAATGGGACATTACTGAAACTTTCCCTACAGAGCGGAACCGGGTATTTTTCCTTCCCCTCTAACTCTCATTGCCCAAGACTGGTCTTCGCTCATTAAGTGATCTCATCAGTCCCTTCTGACCTCTCCTACCAGCTCCCCCTCTCCATTCAGGTCTTGCCTCTCCGGGCTTCCGGCTGTTTCAGAACATTCCTTGTGTTCCCACCACACAGCCCTTTGCCCTTGCTGCTGCATCTGGACTGCCCTTCCCCTAGACAGCAGCACAGCCAAGACTTTGACTTCTCTCCTGCCTTTGCTCCAAGGTTCAGATCTGCCCCGCACCGTCCACTCACACCCCGCCCGCTTTACCGTTTCTCCTCGGCACCCCGTGCTCCAACCCATGCTAGCGGTCTCATGCCTTTTACTGAAATGCCTAGGTTATTGCTTCTCTCCCCCAAGAGCCCACGAGCCCCATCCGAGTGGGGATTTCAGACTTCGTTCAGCACTCCAGTCCCGAGAACAGCGCCTGCGACAGGTGCACCTGCTCAATAAACACGTGCTAACTCAACGCATCCCTCGAACTGAGGAGAAAGTCACTTCAGAGCTCAGGAGCCAAAACCAAGAAGCATATTTAATGCAAATGGCGTTTGTGGTGTTTCTTTTTAAAGGAAGCACTGCAGCCCGGGGTTTGCTCGGAGTGCGACTGGTTAATAAAAATCCCTTTGAAATCAAAACCAAATGTGGGCTTTACATGCTAGAAGGCACATCACAGTCTTGCCAGGTGTGATGTGGGTCGTCTCTGGCTACTCATTAGCTTCATGATCAATTAAATATCCACGAGCATGTGGTGGCCGCCTCCACACGTCACACGTTCTCCGAGCACCGGATGAAGCCAGAATGATCATCACTGAAGACAAACTCTGGGAAATCTGAGTGGATGCGTCATGCCTCTTGAGGCTCATCTCCTCGTATTACATTTTCAAAAGCACAACTTGTCCTATTATGAGTACTTTCCAAGAGGAAAATGAAGTATAACATTCAGATTCTAACAACAACGAACAGTCCGCCTGAGACACTGAGGCGCGTCTACTGCACTGAGGACACCAGCTCATTTTGTGGACCAGGAGCCTTGCACAGGAGCTGGTAAACACAACTTTCCGAAGAAGCCGTGGAAGTTTTAAAAGCGCCTCATGAAACGTTTGGTCAGTAAGAGGCAGGAGAGAGCGGCCAGATGTGCCAAATGCTATAGACTTTTCTGGGTCAGACCTCAGGAATTTCTCCACGTAAATAGGTACCAGCATTCACAACTCAAAACAATTTCGCTTCCTTTTGTCCTCTATTTCAGTGATTGTCCCCTGGGGAGTGATTTTGTTCCCTGAGGGGACATTAGTCAATGTCTGGAGACATTTTTCGTTGTCACAACTGTGGGGCGTGGAGAGATGCTACTGGGCTGAGGCCAGGGATGCTGTTCAACCCCAGAGTGCACAGGACGATCCCCACAACAAAGAATTACCTGGTCCCAACTGCCATTAATGCCAAGGTAGAGAAGCCTGAATATAATAAAGGCCATTTATGAAAAGCCCACAGGTAACACCCTCATCAATGAGGAAAAAGCTGAAAGTTTTCCTTTAAAATCAGGAAAAAGACAAGAATGCCCACTGTCACCATTTCTACGCAACACAGTACTAGAAGAACTAGAAAGAGCAATCAGACAAGAAAAAGAAATGAAATGCATCCAAATCAGAAAGAAAGAAAGATTATCGCTGCAGATGATGTAACCCTATATATAGAAAGTCCTAAAAACGGCACAAAAAACTATTAGAAATAATATAACGAGTTTCAGTGAAGTTGTCGGATACAAAATCAACATGCAAAAATCAGTCACATTTATTTACACCAATCAAGATCTATCTGAAAAGGAAATCGAGAAAACAATTCCACTGATGATACCATCAAAAAAGAATAAAATACTTAGGAATAAATTTAACCAAGGAAGTGAAAGATCTGTACACCGAAAACTGTAAAATATTAATGGAAGAAACTGAAGAAAGTACAAAAAAAAAAAAGATGGAAAGATATCTTGTGTTCACGGGTTGGAAGAATTAATATTGTTAAAATAGTCACACCACCCAAAGCAACACACAGATTGAGTGCAATCCCCATCACAATTCCAACGGCATTTTTAACACAAATAGGGAAATAAGAATCGAAAATTTGTACGGAACCACAAAAGAGCTGAAGCAACCTTGAGAAAGAACAATGCTGAAGACACCACCCTCCCTGATTTCAAATGATATCACAAAGCTGTAGTCATGAAAACAGTATAGTACCAGCACGAAAGCAGACACCCAGATCAACGGACTAGAATAGAGCCCAGAAAAGGTTTCAGGCACGTAAAGTCAACTGATTTTCGACAAGGGCTCCGAGAACACGCGGCGGGGAAAGATCTGTCTCCTCAATGAGTGGTACCAGGAAAACTGCGTATGCACCTGCAAAAGAATGACATTAGATCCTAATCTCACACCGGCCACGAAAATCAACTCGAAGTGGATTAAAAAACTGAAATATATGACCCTGAAACCTTAGTTTTAAGTATTTCAAAATCAAGGTATATAACGGACAGCCAGACACGGCACCCAATTTTATTCAACAAGCAGATACAAACCGCCTACTATGTGCGGCCAACTCTGCCTGACTGAAGGGGACATAAACTGAATGGTGCTGACGCCCTCCCTCATGGAGCTGACCAAGCCTAGACAGAAAATATTGACCCAGCATTATCAAGCAAAGCCAGAGGAGTTTTGTAAACAAGTTGCAAACTGTGCTGGGAACCCCAGAGAGAAGCCAGCGTGTGAGGAGGTGTGGGAGAAAGATCCCAGCAAAAGTGACATCTGAGGGCATCTGGGTGGCTCAGTCGGTGAAGCGTCCGACTTCGGCTGGGGTCACGATCTTGCGGTTCGTGAGTTCGAGCCCCGCGTCGGGCTGTGTGCTGACAGCTCGGAGCCTGGAGCCTGCTTCGGATTCTGTGTCTCCCTCTCTCTCTGCCCTTCCCTTGCTCACGCACACTCTGTCTCTTCCTGTCTCTCAAAAGTGAATAAAAACATTTTTTTTAAAAAGTGATATCTAAGACTGCCCTGCAGTAGAGAGAGGGGACGGGTGTGGGTCCA
This sequence comes from Prionailurus bengalensis, assembly GCF_016509475.1. Taxonomy (NCBI): domain Eukaryota; kingdom Metazoa; phylum Chordata; class Mammalia; order Carnivora; family Felidae; genus Prionailurus; species Prionailurus bengalensis. The sequence continues at coordinate 232,496,789 of NC_057343.1, forward strand.
GGGACAGTAAGGATCTGCCATGGCATGGAGGGGGCACGGCACGTGGCTGGGGGGAACCAAGTCACCCGGTGCTGTCACCTTACCGACAGCAAGGGCAGCAGTAGAAACTCAGGCATTTGGAGCTTTCCTGCAGGGGGCCTTGAAGGAAGCGCTTCCGGAGATGCTGCTCCTGTACTGAAAGCCACGTGTGTGAAAACAAACCCAGAAGTAGCGGCAGAACAGAGTGGAAAGTGGCTAGGACGGGCGGGCGGAGACCAGAGAGGAAGCACGGCATCTATTTCAGGGAGATGTCGCAGAGCCCCAAATTAGAGCAGCGGTGTGAAACCCCAAAGGCAAGGGGGAGGCCGTCCCAGGCCCGTCCGGAACTTAGAAAGTGACGTGATGGGGGAGGCCGGGCCTGCCCCAGGATGCGGACCACCAGGGCCGGCCCTGCGATTTGCGCCCCCCGTGCAAAGTGAAAACGCCAGGCCCTGGTTCAAAATCATTAAGAATTTCCAGAAAGCGACAGCAGAGCATTGCACCACACAGGGGGCCTTTTTTAAGCACAAGGCCCGGAGCGTGGCACAGGTTGCACACCCACGACACCAGCCCTGGAGGCAGAGGCGATAATGCCAAATGTTGGAGGGTGGCAACGAGCCGTGTTGCAAACACGTAAAGTAGGAGACGTTGGGAGAAGGTTTGGCGCAAGAAATCCCGCGGCCGATCCGAATGCGGGTATGACTCCGGGAGTGCTGTGCAGGGCTGAGGGCTGGCATCGGCAGAACAGGCCTTGAGGGGGCTCTTCCAGCAGCCAGTCTTCCTAAGGGAATGTGTGACTCAGGGCTCTCCAGAGAGACACAGCCAGCAGGAGATGTAGACACAGAGAGATGTATTTTAAGGAACGGGTCGTACAAGCAGGAGAGCTGGCAGGCTGGAGACTCAGGCAGGGGCTGATGTTAGTCTTGACGGAGAATTCCTCCTTCGCCCGGAAAAGTCAGTTTTTGTTCTTAAGGCCTTCGACTGATTAGACTAGGCCCACCCACATTAGTGGTGGCAATCTCCTTGAGTCACTGTAGCTGTAACCACATCCACAAAGTACCCTCACAGCACTCAGAGACCAGTGTGTGACTGAGTAACTTGGTGCTATAGCCTCGCCCAAGCTGATGCCTAAAAACAGCCACCACAGGGAGGGGAGGGACAAACCCACGGCAAGAGGCTCAGGAAATGGGCAAAGAAATGGACACCAGAAAGTCCAGGTGAAACCAGAAAGTGAGCAGGGGACAAGAAGCCTATGGGGTCCAAGGAGGTGGCTTCAGTGTGTGCGTGACCCCAGCTGCAGAGCATTTCACAGGGGCTCGGGGGGTTGGGGGTGCCCAGAGGTCAGGCCACTGTTAGGATCATGCAGCAGACTGTTCAGACCAGGGGCACCCGGCCGAAGGGGACAGAAGGGGCTCCAAAGCCCAGCCAAGCTGCGTTATCCCCCACCTTCCATGCAGAAGGGGATGTCATTTTCCAGTACTGACAATAGTCAGTCTGGGCCCCCAGAACAGATGCTTTCATAACACCCAACCACAGAGCCACGAGGAGAGTTGCAAAGCCAGAGAAGGCGGAGGTCCTGAGAGAGTCCCCACGGTCACGGCTGGGCACCAAGCACTGGGCACAGACCCGCCCGCCCCACATGCCTTTGGCCTTGGAAAGCAGAGGACTTCAGGATCCCGTCAGAGCCAACCCACCGGGGCAGGTGAGATTAGGGTTTGTTTGGTTTTGGATTTTTTTTTCCCTTGTTTAGAAGGGTTCCGAGTCTATTGTAACAAGCAGGGAAAGAGAGAGGGCAGGACAGAAGAGGCTGGGCAGACAGCAATGAGTGGATAGGAGTGGGGGCTTGAGGGGGTCCAGACCCATTCGGGGAGGGGCTTCGTGCTCCGAGGGCAGGGGTGACGGCAGTGCAGCTGTGTGTCCTTGGCCTTGACTGAGCACTTCCCTGCTCCCGTCCCTGTCTCGACACAGGTCAAGGGCAAAACCAGCTTGGCCAGCCCAAGGAAACACTGCTATCCCTTGATGCAGGATCAAGGAAAAGGGGGTGGGGGTAACAAGCCTGAAGAACACTCCCTCCCTCTTCTCTTCAAAACAGAAAGCCAGGATGCGCCTGGGAGGGACAGAAAGCCTCCCAGGTTGAACTGAAACACCGACCAGGAGATACACGTGCAACCCATCAGGCTTCTCAGAGCTGAGCGTCAGAATGTCCTGGAGGGTTTGCTGACCACAGGGCGCCAACCCCACCCCAGAATTTCGGATCCAACAAGTCAGGAGTGCGTCCCCAGCTGCTGCTGACGCTGCTGGGCACTTTGAGGACCTCAGTGACCAGTCAGCAAGACGACGGAGGGATGCCCAAGAGGGCAGTTCGGCCTGATGCTCAGTGTGAAACGGGTCAGGTTTGGGGCTGGGCACCCTTTTGTAAAGACTTCAGTCCTGTTCATACGTCGCAACTTCTAGGAAGTTTATGGTTAAGACGCGTGAAGGCGGGACCAGCACATGTTACCCCATCATGTTAACCCCATCGCGCCCGCGGCCGGTGTTTCCTGCAGCCGAGCGAAGGCTGCGTTCTTTCATTGAGTCAAATGTCACGATGTCTTGCCATAAAGTGACAGGGATCTGGTTCTTCCTTCATAAATTTCCTTTCGTAAATAACGTAAATGGTTAAAACGGATTAGTGGCTGCCTGTGGCTAAAGGGGCGGCTGGGATAGAGGGTCACAGTTGGAGGTACAAGGTTTTCTCAGAGGGGATGCTGACATTCGCTTGTGAATGTCCCCAAGTCCTCTCAACGGTACCAATGCGGCTGCTGTTAACACACTCTTTTCCTTCACTTTCCCCTTCACATTACTTCCTTCGAGTTTGCCTTTGGGGGACTCCCCATCACTCCGAACCTTAAAGACTTACATTAGCTTTCCTGTGAACGAAATTTTTTTTTTCTATTCCTGGACATCCTATGACGACTTAATTTTACTCATGTAAACATTTTTTTTTTTTTTTTAATCACAGAACAATAGAATTCTACCCTTTCAGACACAGAGACCGTCTTCATGTGAACCCATCCAAATCTCCAGGTGGACCCCCTTGGGTTTTTTGAAAGTCGGGCACCTGTGGTTCTCTCCACATATTATATAAATAAACTACGTACCTCCTCTGCAAGTAGAAAAATATTTTAAATCATTTTAAAAAAGTTCTTCAGCACTTGATGTATTAGGAGGTGGGGCCTCTGGAGTGTGATGAGGTCAGGAGGGTGGAGTCGCATGATGAGATTAGTTCCCCGATAAAAGAGACCCCAGAGAACTCTGGAATGGGGTAAAAACATGTTTTAAACAGCCAACATTCAGGAACAGCCACTCCTTTGAAAAAAAGAGCTTTTTTTCTTTTTTACAGAAACTTTTTGCTAAAGTACACATGTTGCTGATAAGGAAATACAGCCCCCACGTATTTGCCAAAGCTCCTAGGTCGAAATCAAGTCATTTGCAAAATGCTACATGGAAACAGCCCAATGCAAACAAACGGAGTTTTTAGCTCTTTTCAAAGGGCTCCTCCATTGATTTAACATTAGGAACCCTTTATTTTTTTATTTTTAAAATGTTTATTTATTTATTTATTTTTGAGAAAGAGAGAGAGAGAGAGCAAACACAAGTGACCGGGAGGCAGAGAGAGAGAGGGAGAGAGAGAATCTCAAGCAGGCTCCACGCTGTCAGCACAGAGCTGGACTCTGGGGTCGAATTCACGAACCGTGAGATCTTAACTTGAGCTGAAGTCAGGAGTTGGACACTCCACCAACTGAGCCACCCAGGCACTCCCATTGGGAATCCTTTCAAAATAAGTTAACAGCATCTTACTGGGCACAGGGGGGGGGGGGGGCGGAGAGGGAGAGAGAGAGAGAGAGAGAGAGAGAGAGAGAGAGAGAGAGAAAGCACAATCAGGGGAAAGGGGCAGAGGGAGAGAGAATCTTTAGCAGCCTCCATGCTCAGCACAGAGCCCCACACCGGGCTCGACCCCATGACCCTGGGATCATGACCTGAGTCGAAATCTAGAGTCAGACGCTCAACTGACTGAGCCGCCCAGGCGCCCCAGTTCTGGTTTTTAAAAAAAAATAACTCAATTCACTCGTACCTCATTCTAAAACCAATGGATTTAGATCTGTCGACACCAAAGAAAATTTCAAATTCACCTCAGAGTTCCTGGTGCATTTTAGGGAAATGTATTTATCCTACTTTTCACGTGTGGCAATGGAGACTCAACCCTCCTCTCCAGGACCCACCCGAGGGCCCTTCCTGATCAAGGGCTCCCCTGCCCCCCAAAAGTACCCTCAAGAAGCTACACCTGTCATGTGTCCCACGTGGGTGCTGTAGCAGGATAAAACAAAACAAAACAAAACAAAAAACAGCCCAGAGGTGCCCGGCTGTCTCAGTCAGTAAAGCATACAACTCTTGATCTGGGGTCATGAGTTCAAGCCCCACATTGGGCATAGAATCTATTTTAAAACAAAACACAACAGGGGCTCCTGGGTGGCTCAGTCGGTTGAGCATCCGACTTTGGCTCAAGTCATGACCTCACGGTTCGTGGGCTCGAGCCCCACATGGGGCTCTGTGCTGACGGCTCAGAGCCTGAAGCCTGCTTCAGAGTTTGTGTCTTCGTCTCTCTCCGCCCCTCCCCCATTCGTGCTCTCTCTGCCTCTCAAAAATAAATAAATGTAAAACAAAAACACAGTCTGAGCAACTAAATTTAGGTAAATGCTTCCCTCCCAGGGACAACCCCCCCACCACCACCAATATAAATTAACACAACAGCTTTCCTCCAAGATAAGAAGTCCAGGTGCCACTAAAGGAGGAAATCTGTGGTCAGCAGGTCTTTCAGCTTCTCTTGGGGACACTTCATATGTGGCCCCAACGGGTGACCGACCACCTGGATCTGCCAGGGCACAGGGGTTTCCCAGGAGGTAGGACTTTCAGGGCTGCCGCAGGAAACTCCCAGATGCAACGGAGCAGGATGATAACCCCGCGGGGCCATCGTGTGCCCGCTGAAGGCGGCCTCCCCACTCCATCACAACGCAGGGAGGATGTGCCAGAGACATCCGAGGTGGCCTGTCCCAGCCCACCCTTCAACAAAGGAGGATGTGCGGTGACAAGATGCACCAGGGTCGCTCCTTCCCCGCTCCTCGGTGCCTATGTCCCTTTCCACTGTGGACGAAACAGGTCCCCCAAAGATCTGGATCCCGTGAGGCAGGACAGTCAGCAGGGAGACGCATCTCCTGGTAACAAAAGGACCCCACGGCGCAGCAACCTGGCTTCAAAGTCTCCTCGGCTGAGTCCGGTGCAGCTCGGCACTGCTATAAATGGACGTGATTTCCTAGAAACCCACCCATTATCTAACCCGAAAGAGAAAAGACCGAACTCACAGCGCTGGTAAAACTGACCTAGGAGCTGAGTCACCGCTGCTGTTTTTAGCACATGACTACTGTCCCTCGTGTTTTCAAATACAAAAGCTGGAAGGTCTGGGAGGAAGCCATACAGACCGACCAACTTGACAGAAGGGGCAGGGCCAGGCCCTTTGGAATGCCTGGCTCGACCATGTCAAGGAAAAGTAGAAACGGAAGGAAAGTCTGGAAACCCGCTGCAGTGGCATCAGACTGTGAGAGTCTCCGGATGGACCAGGGCTTCGATTCCAGGGCTCTCCGCACTAACCTGCACTCGAGGACAATGCTGAAGAACGAAAAAGGCTTGTAATGATTCCCCAGCACACATATGCCATCCTTCCCCTCCTCGAAGTGCTCTCCTTCCTCATCGGTTGCGAGTCTAAACCCTTCTCGTTCTCCCCCCAGCCTCAGACTGCTTCCCCTCCACTTCCTGAGGCAGCGTCTCAGTCTCCACCCATCTGGAATCACAGGCGCTCCCAGGATGCACCAAGATGGGGCGCCACACCCTTCTCTCCCTCCCATCTACCCTGACACCTGGCTTCATTTGCACCCATGGCACCAACTGCCGCTCGCTGAGTATAAACGCTCAACATGGGCTCCACCCTCAACATTCCTGTGGTTACAGAAGAGTCATCACCAACTGGACATGCCATTCATTCTCTTGCTTCCTCCTTTTCTCTTGGCTAAAATTGGAACAGCCGTACTGGAAACCATCTTGAGATTAACTCGCCATGGAAACAATAGTTCCACTTACTGAGTGCCTGTGATGTGCATTCTGCCTCGAGCCTCTGTAACGTGTTGTTATTTCTATAATAAGCATCCCCATTTTACGGCTGGGGATCTAGAGGAAACTCAAGACGAAAAGATCATGTGACTTGTCCACGGTCATGTAACCAACCTGAGCCCGCCAGCTTTGGCCACCAAGCTGCTCTAAGAAAAGTCCCAGAGCTCTTCAAACAGGTGTACGTGCCAATCACATCAAGGCCTGAGTAAAGTACTGATTCTGGTCCAGTAGGTCTCGGGAGGGCCCGGGATCCTGCATTTGGGAAAAGCTCTCATGTGATGCCAGTGCACGGTAGCAATGGCTCATACATCTAATATTCCCAGCGGGTGCCATTCCTGCACATTAACCAGGTCTGACACTGCTTTGCTTTTCTAAAAACTATAGATCTAAAACTGATCTATTCCTGGTGGTAAGGCTACAGACAAAAGGTAACGCATGCCTTCATTTTATTTTCCAACTTTTATGCGGTGGTGAAATGGACATAAAATATCTCTACCGTAACCACTTTTAAGGGCTGCCTTCCTTCATTATTATACTGGCGATCGTGAAATAATGACACGGCCATCTGGGTGGCTCAGTCGGTTAAGCGTCTGACTCTTGATTTTGACCCAGGTCATGGTTTGTGGGTTCGAGCTCCATGTGCTGACAGTGAGGAACCTGCTTAGGATTGTCTCCCTCTCTCTCCCTCTCCCTCTCACTGCCCCCCTTTCTCTGTCCCTCCTCTGCTCTCTCTCACTCTCAAAATAAATACTTAAAAAAAAAAGAATGATAGATTCACAGAACCCCCCCTCCCCCCGCCCCGGTGTCGACATGTGACAGAATTACAGGGCAGGGGCACCACCATGAAATGCACACGGCCACCATCCACAGAGCTTGCTCATCTGTGGGGTGGGTGGGGTGATTCTCTGCCATTTCAACCCACGTGTAGACCACTACAGTCCAGATGCAGGCCTGGCCGTCACCACAGGCCCCCGCCTGCCACCCCGTTAGGGAGGCCCTCACTCCTCCTCTCTCAGAAACCCTAGCCCCGGCAACCCATAAGCTGGTCTTCATTGCTACAACTGCATTATTTCAAGAATGTTACACAAATGGAATTACACAGCCTAATTGCCCACCTTCCTTTATGTTTAAATCAACTTCCTGCACCTTCCGTCGTCTCAGGAAATGTGCGACGCTGAATTTATGGTAACACCCTGCTCCTGCCTCTTCAAGGGGCTCGCCTCTACACCCCCCGCCTGGCCTCTCTCCGCTGGAATGGCCCTCGCCCGGTAGGTGCTGTATCTGATCCAGGAGTCAGTTAAATCCCAGAAACAGAAGCAAGAGAGAAATGCTTGACTCCACATCCCATCACTTGCCTACTCCGGATTGAACTTATTCAGAGCTGACATGAATACACCTTGGGAAGCATACATCTGTTTTTGTGACTTTGAAATTGCTCTCAGTCCCACGACTCCAACCCAATTTTGCCACTGAGCCGTCACTCGAGATTTCATGTCTACCGTAATTTCCTATCTCTGACTTGGTAGAAATAAGTAAAATTCACCTTCAGTTGTCTTTCAAACTTAAGAACATCACTTGAGGGGCGCCTGGGTGGCTCAGTCAGTTGAGCGGCCGACTTCAGCTCAGGTCATGATCTCATGGTTCATCAGTTCGAGACCCACGCCGGGCTCTGTGCTGACAGCTCAGATCCTGGAGGCTGCTTCGGATTCTGTGTCTCCCTCTCTCTCTGCCCCTCCCCTGCTCGCACTGTGTCTCTCAAAAATAAATCAACATTAAAAAAAATTATAAGAACATCACTTGAAAACAGTCTCATTCATGTACACACACAACAAATAACATCAAGGATTCTTAACATCCTATTTCATCTTAAAATCTGACTCCATAAGAACACACACACACACACACACACACACACACACACACACCCCATACCTACACCATCATTCCACCAGCCTGTCTAAAAAAATTACTTCCCAATTGTCTTGAATGAAACATACTTTCTTTGTTCACATATGTTAACAACTTCTCTACAACCTTCTTATTTCTTTTAATTAAAGGGAATTACAGGGGCGCCTGGGTGGCTCAGTTGGTTAAGTGTCTGACTCCGGCTCAGGTCATGATCTTGCAGTTCACGAGTTCGAGCCCTGCGTTGGGCTCTGTGCTGACAGCTCAGAGCCAGGAGTCTGCTTTGTATTCTGTGTCTCCCTTTCTCTCTGGCCCTCTCCCTTTCTCTCTCTCAAAAATAAACATTAAAAATTTTTTTAAAAAAAGGAATTACATATTATTTTATGTATGGAACTACTTAACTTGGAGAAATCATAGACTATCACTTGGTTATCATTTAGAATAACTGACCCAATAGGCTGTAAGGCTAGTCTCAAGAAATTTCAAGTAAGTATCATATAGACCATATTCTCAGTATGGTCTATATGTGCTGTGCTGACAGCTTGGAGCCTGCTTGGGATTCTCTCTCTCCCTCTCTCTTTGCCCCTCCACTGCTTGTACTCTCTCTTTCTCTCCCAAAATAAATAAACAAATAAACATTAAATAAAAAGACCATGTTTTCTGAATCAGGCTTAAAAAATTCATTTAATAAAGCTTAAAAATATGTATTTTAAAAATGTTAAACATAATCCTAAATAACTTCTAGATCAGAAAAAGAAGAGGGGCACCTGGGTGGCTCAGTCAGTTGAGCATTCGATTCTTGGTTTGGGCTCAGGTCATGATCCCAGGGTCATGAGTTCAAGCCCCACATTGGGCTCTGCAATGAAAATGGAGCCTGCTTAAGATGCTCTCTCTCCCTCTCCTTCTTCCCCTCCCCCATGCCCTCTCTCTAAAATAAATAAGGAAGAAGAAAAGAAACCCTAATGTAAATTAAAACAATAAGAAAATACTGTATATCCAATTTGTTGGAAAAGCAAAACTGTTACTTTAATAAACCTGAAGGAAATGATTTTTTTTTTTACAGACAGAAACTGATGAAACAGTGAGGAAACAGATCCAGAGGGGTGCCCGCACGGCTCAACTGGTTAAGCATCCCACTCTTGATCTCAGCTCAGGTCTTGATATCTGGGTCGTGAGTTCAAACCCGACACTGGGCTCTGCACTGAGCCTGAAGCCCTACTTAAAAAAAGAATAAAGAGCAAAAGTTGACTCTCTAAAAGAAGTAATTGGATGGATATTTTGTATGATATTCATCACAAAAGAGAAACAGCACAAATTTAAAAATATACTAAAACAGCTATAAGACAGTTATAACAAACATTAAAAAGGAAACTCTATAAAAACTTCCGACAATTGACCTTCAAAACTTAGAAAAAATAGGAGACTTCCACAGAAAAACAGCCATTTCCATAACGGACTCAGGAAGAAGAGAAAATCTGAATTATCCCATAACCATTAGAGTTACTGACCTAAACATCTGACAGGACGGCTTGGATTTTAGCAACTTAAACAATTAGTTAAATACTTAGAGCGTTTCCTATCTCAAAGCCATATGTAGCAGTTGTCATGCAAAATCGCTTTGAATAGCTTGCATATTATACTGATATAAATGTCAGACGAATAAATGGTATTCCAGGAGTTCGTATACCTCGTTATTTCATATTTCTAGAACGCCTCTGCCTTAGTCTTCCCTTACAAGTATAGGATGAAAAAGCAACCTGATGTTCAAAATCACCCCAACCACTACCCCATTCCCCATGGACACCCAGAGGAGGCAAGGGCACAGTGGAGAGACCCATGGGGGGCTCCACGGAGCAGCGGGAGCAGCCTGGGGTCCTTCTAGAACCCGGCTCTCCTGACGTACTAGATGCCTTCTCCCCTAAGCCTCACTTTCTTCAACTACAAAAAGGTGGGCACAAATAACCTCTAAAATCTCTTCCAGCTCCAAAATCCCATGACAAGGGTCTTTCTAAATTTCTAAAACCTTCACCCAAGCTACGACCCAGCAATTGCACTACTAGGAATTTACCCAAAGGATACAGAAGTGCTGATGCATAGGGCCACATGCACACCAATGTTTATAGCAGCGTCTTCAACAATAGCCAAACTATGGAAAGAACCCAAATGTCCATCAACTGATGAATGGATACAGAAGATGTGGTTTTATATACCATGGAATACTACTTGGCAATGAGAAAGAATGAACTCTTGCCATCTGCAGCAATGTGGATGGAACTGGAGGGTATTATACTAAGTGAAATTAGTCAGAGACAGGCAGATATGTTTTAACTCATATGTGGAACTTGAGAAACTCAACAGAAGACCATGGGGGAAGAAGGGAAAGGGAAAAAATTAGTTTCAAATAGAGAGGGGGCAAACCATAAGAAATTTAAATACAGAGAACAAAACTGAGGGTTGATGGGTTGGGGGGAGAGAGGAAAAAGGGTGATGGGCATTGAGGAGGGCACTTGTTGGGAGGAGCACTGGGTGTTGTACGTAAGTGATGAATCATGGGAATTTAATCCCGAAGCCAAGAGCACCCTGTATGTTAGCTAACTTGACAATAAATTATTTTTTTAAATAAATCAATAAATAAAATAAAAGACCATTTTATAGTAGATTAAATGTAGAAGCAAATATAAGAATTTAGCTTATACTATGAAGTCAGACATTAAAGAGTTTTTCAAAAATCTAAAACAATGGGTAAAAAAAACTCAGAAAAATTAAATTAAAACAGGACTTTGGGAACTGATGCTTTTTTTTTTTTTTAATGTGTATTTATTTTGAGAGGGGTGGGGCTAGCAAGGGTGGGGCAGAGAAAGGAGAGAGAGAGAAAATCCCACTGACAGTGCAGAGCCTGATGCAGGGCTCGAGCTCACGAACCGTGAAATCGTGACCTGAGCTGAAATCCAGAGTCAGACGCTTAACCAACTGAGCCACCCAGGTGCCCCAGGAGCTGATACTTACTGATATTGGATGGTTAGGAGGCAGACGCTCTTAGTACCCTCTATTTTGGGAGTCTATCTGAAATTTTCCTTCAAAAAACTAAATTTAAAATAAACAAATAAATGCTCAGGGTTAGTGAATGACATCTTTTACAAACAAAAGCAAATTCACCCTCAAGAGGGCTTGGCCTTGTGACTCGCTTCAGCAGAAGGGACGCTGATCCTTTTTGGCTCTCCTGCCCTGGAGAACGAGCCCAGGCCAGCCTGCTGGAGGATGAGAAAACCCACCGGACAGAGTCACCCCAGATAAGACCTCCCTGGTCCTGCCATCGTCAGCAGACTCCCGCTGCTCTCAAGTCCAGCCAAGATCAGCGGAGCTGGACCGTCCTTAGCAAAATGTTTACTGTCCTAATGCGCCCTGGGGGTGTCACAGTTATTCTTTATTCCACATTCTTGTGTCCAAAGAAAACTGGTACAGTTGTATCAAAAACACATGGGAGACTCTTAATGGTATAATAATGGGTACATTCATCCAAACCCACAGAATGTATAACACCAAGAATGAACCCCAATGTAAACCATGGATTTGGGGGATCCTAATGGGTCAATGCAGGTTCATCAGTTGTAACAAATACACACTCTGCTTGCGGATGTTGGTAACGGGGGAGCCTATGCGTGTGCTGGGACAGGAGGTCGATGGGAAATCTCTGTACCTTCCCTTTAATTTTGCTGTGAATCTAACACTGTTCTTAAAAAAATTACACCCTTCAAAAAAAAGAAAAATCAGAGATGGGGCACCTGGGTGGCTCCGTCGGTTAAGCGTCCGACTCTCGATGTCGGCTCAGGTCATGATCTCCCAGTTCATGAGTTTGAGCTCCCGGCGGGCTCTGCACTGATGGTGTGGAGCCTGCTTGGGAATCTCTCTCCCTCTCTCTCTGCCCCTCCCCTGCTTGTGTTCTCCCTCTCTCCCTCTCTCTCTCTAAAAATAACTAAATAACCTTAAAATTAAAATACAATACAATACAATACAATACAATACAAGCAAAGATTCAGAAAAGCACATGGACCTCCCTACTGATGCTGGGCCCCGAGCAAAGCCCCCACCCTTGCATGGTCCCTGGGGAGGAGGAAGCACAAATCTGTCAGCCTGTCTGCCGCATGCACATGTCGGCTTCAGCTGACCGCCTCTCTGCTCCCGCCCCTTGGGCTCCGGTCTAATCTGCTTGTTCTCCCTTCCCACCCCCCGCCCCCGACACTTCAGAATCTACGATAACACACTAACATACATCCCCAACAGCAAAGTCAAGCTCCCTGCCCACAAGCTCGCGCGCTTGACTGCCTGCCGGCCCTCAACTCCACAGAGGCCAGAAGTCACTTTTCATTCAACGCGAGGCCACTCTCGGCACATTCAGTGCATGAGGCCCGGGAGCCGCCGAAAGGGCTGGGTGTGAATTCCAAACCACCTGAGTCTCAGTTTGGGGAAAGGTGATTCTGAAGTTTGTAAATCTCCCTGCTGCATTCGAAAAACAAACAAAAAACAAAAATCGAACCCAAATTTTTCCTTACGGGTGTGCCAAGATAAAAGGCCCTGTCCCTGCTGCAAACGTATAAAACGCGAGAGAAGGAAGAGTTCGCCCGTGCCGAGGTGTGGCTTTGCTGAACCGAGAGACAAGAGACAAAGGGGCGGAGGGGCCTTCGGAGAGTCCCTAGAAGTTAACCATATGTGAGAAGAGTTACAGCAAGAAAGGAGTGCAACAGGGGTGCGTGGGTGGCTCAGCTGGCTAAGCATCTGACTTCGGCTCAGGTCCTGATCTCACCCTTTGTGAGTTCAAGCCCCGCATGGCGCTGTCTGCTGTTAGGGCGGAGCCTGCTTTGGATCCTCTGTCCCACTCTCTCTCTCTCTCTGCCCCTCTCCTGCTCGTGCTCTCTCTCTCTAAAAAAGAAACATTTTTTAAAACATTAAAAAAAAGGGGGCGCCTGGGTGGCTCAGTCAGTTGAGCATCCAACTTCGGCTCGGGTCACGATCTCACGGTCTGTGAGTTCGAGCCCCGCGTCGGGCTCTGTGCTGACAGCTCGGAGCCTGGAGCCTGCTTCAGAGCCTGGGTCTCCCTCTCTCTCTGCCCCTCCCCTGCTCACGCTCTGTCTCTGTCTTTCAAAAAAATAAGTAAACATTTTAAAAAAATTTATAAACAATAAAAAAAGGGAGTGCAACATTTTCAATTTAGCATAATTGGGTCTAATTTGGTTCAAGAGCTATCTGACACGCAAAGTGCTGTCCTGCAACAGGGAAAGCAGCACAAACACGTCCTTTGGCTTCAGTCCTGTCTCCAGAGCTGTCACAGCCATAAAGGTGGAACTCAGGAGACAATAAGTGGAAGAGAAGAATTAAGAAAGAGAATTATGGCAGCTTGCAGTGTCCCCAAGTCAGAGGGAACAAAACCACCACAAATCTAAATGACAGCAAGAACACAGTTTGAATGTTACTGGAGAATCATTTGACAAATATTTACGTGTTGCATATTAAAGTATGCAATCCTTTTAGAGCAATAAATATTTTAGAAGAAAACCGTATGCTGACCCACATCCAAGATAAAACCCATCTCAGGAGCCAGGAGAGAGCACGTTTTTAAATAAGACACATCTGATCCTTGGTTACTCAAACCAAATGAAACATCTGTCAGCTCAGGAAGCACGCCCTTCTTAACTAACAGGAGATTATTAGCTCAACAAGTATACCCAGAAAACCTTTCAGAGCCTTTACAGACATTTCTCTTCTAGAAACCTGGCTGCGGGCAACAACTCTGAGCTGTGCATTCTGCTGTTCGCGCAATTACCCCTCTACTCCCAAACCTCTCTCTAGGGCTTTCTGTAAGGTTTTTACTGTCACTCATTATGATAAGCTCGTAGATCAGGCCCAAAGGGCTCATGCCTCAGGGCCTTTGCACCTGCTTTGCCCTCTGCCCAGTGTGCTTTCCCCCACCCATCTTCTCTACATCTTAGTCAGATGTCACCTGCTCTCTCAAGTGACCACTCTCAATCCCTGAACCCCTAGACTGTGCTTACCCAGCTCCAGAGGCTGCTGGCTAGATCCCTGCGAAGGTGCCCCTGAGATGAGAACCTGAAGGCAGTGGGTGAGCGAGTCATGTGGCCATCTGGAGAAGCACACCTCAGCCCCAAGGCTGACTGCTGTCATGCTGAAAACAGCTGGCTTCCCACTCTCCTGTTTCTTAGCCAGCTGCCCTGGGCCAGCCTCTTACCACCCGACCCAGGTTGGCCTCTCCAGCTCGGGCTCCTACATCCCCCCCTCTCTGTACCACCCCACAACCAACCATACTGCCCCTGCCAACACCCCTTTGGCTCGGTCAGCCAGATCAGAACATCTTCCCTCCACTCCCCCCAAGTCTCCCCTGGGCTCCCGGGATGCTCCAAGCTGCTTGCATTGGAGACATTAGCCCCACATCTCTTTAGACTGCCTTCGAGGGCCCTGCCTCTGGCTCTAAGCACCAGGAGCTATTACTCTCTGGGTTCTCTCCTCAAATAAAAGGTGGCCTCGTAAAGACAAGCACTGTTTGATTTTTCTCCACGTCTCCTACGGGACCTAACCACTGCCTGGCACAAAATACGTCTGTAAGAAACGCTATGCAATGACTTGCTACCCCATTTGCCACTGGTCGTGTATTTGCACTTTACAACACTTAATTCTCAGTTTTCACAGGAAGAGGGAGGCTGTTTGATCAACAGAATCCAGGAGCCACTGGGAAGAACAGAAGCTCTGGCCTCCCTCCTCCCCCAAAGCACCTAACGCAGGACTTGCTCCTGATGAGAAGATACAGGGGCCCAGGGGTCTTGCAGTCTGTCAGACGGGTACCGTTTCTCCATCCTGATTTGGAGGGGAGCAGAGGGGAGGAGCCTCAATGCAGAGGAACAAACAGAGACTCTGTAATCAAGGGGAAAAGCCGAGAGAAAAAGAGCTTTGCCTGGCAGAAGAGAAAATTGCCGGAGGAGGCTGGTGAGAAACAGACAAGATGCTAAACAAGGGCCATGTCAGGGGCGCGTGGGTGGCTCAGTCGGTTGAGCATCCCACTTCAGCTCAGGTCATGATCTCACAGTTCGTGGGTCGGAGCCCCGCATCGGGCTCTATGCTGACAGCTCCGAGCCTGGAGCCTGCTTCGGGTTCTATGTGTCCCTCTCTCTCTGTCCCTCCCCACTCATGCTCTGTCTCTGTCTCTAAAAAAATGAATAAATGTTAAAAAAAATGTTTTTTAATAAATAAAAAAATAAACAAGGGCCATGTCAGAGCGCCGTGTGAATGAAGGGGTTGCGTACTCACCACGCCAGGAGGTACAACTAGGAAACCAAGGCAGAGAGGCTGGACCCTGTTCCGCTGTCCATTTCTACTGTCCTCCCCCGCCTCTATGCTGAGGGAGTGGCTTTCAAAAGTAGCCCAGAAACCCAGTTGGTCAGGCCCAACTCCCCTGGCATCAGCTTATCGTTCTCAGTTGGCTTGAAGGCGGCCATTCCCAAACTTTTATTTGTTGCCCCCGAAGGGAACATAATAAAGCTGAGCCCAGGGGAGCCTCGAAGTGGGGGCTGGACAACCCAGGCTGGGCCTCTGCCCACCCGGGCCCACTGGAGACCCCAGGCTGCCCAGGACACAGGACCTACCGGCCCCCCACCATGTTCTTCCAGATCCCTGTGGGGCTTCCTTAAAAGCAGGGCCTGATGCCTCCTTCAGGAAAGAGAGGTCTCGTGTACACATCTGTGTGTGAAAACTCACCTGAGTAATAGCCAAAGCAGAGGTGCAGAAAGAGCCCCAGCGGCCCAGGCACCTTCCCAGAGAGGGGGGAGGGAAGCTGGGATACAGGCACTGTCCTGAGTCACAAGGCCACGGAGGGCTCAGGGCTGCACCAAGCACAGTCCCTTCTGCCATTTCACACGCTGTGTCAAGCGAGCCGCCCAAGTGGCAGAAAGTGACACCAGCGGGTCCCAACTTGACTGAGCCGAGCCCAAAACACAGGCAGAGACAAACCACCCTGCTCCAGAGATAAGCCAAAGAAAGACACAGGGTCACGGCGCACAAGTACAATCGCGGCCTTTCTGTCAGCTAGGGCAGGGGAGCAGGTGCACCTGCACTCCAGAGTTGTGTGAGGCTGAGGCTGCAGACGCCCCTGGAGACTGTGACAGTCAGGTGAGAAGCAGCCGCTGTCCACCCAGCGCAGGCTAACGGGCACTTGGTCGCTGTGGTCGCTGTGCGGTTTTTCCCTCCGTGTGTTGGGTTGTTCTAGTCATTCTCAAGTCTTCGAAAGACAACTTTTTCTTTCCTTTTCTAGATGCACCCTGCCATCTGTGAGTCTTGACCTGATTAATGGATACCCCGTGCCTCTCTCCACCTCCACCTCTGCCGGCCCTATTTGGTGGGTGTCTGCCCCTCCACTGCCCTTGCAGAACCTGCCTCCGGGGACCCCGGCTGGCCCTGGCTCCTGACGGTGACCATGCAGATCACGCTCGCAGGTCGCCACGCGGGTCACCAGGGGCAGCAGGGCCGGGGGCTGGGGGCGGGGGAGGTGGGCGGCAGGCACTCCGGGAAGAAACTCCGAATCCCTGGGGCCTGGAGGCGCCCGCCCGCGCTCGGGCCTAGAAGGGAAAGGGCAAGGTCACCGAGGGGCGCCAGTGGGGCTCCGGGCAGAACCCTTTTCCCTGCAGGCGAGGAAGGGTAACGGTCGCGGGGAGCCCAGATCGAACAGCCCCGACGAGAGGTGTCCAACCTGGATCCGAGCGCGGACCCCCGGGGGGGGGGGTGGGGGCGGGGGGGGGAATTCAAGGGCAGGAGGACTCCGGGGGCGGGAAGCGACCAGGCGGCGGCGAGGACGCGAGATTAGCGGCGTCTCCCGCGGCGCTGTGACCTCGGGCAGCGCCCCCCACCACCCCCGCCCGTGACCCCGGCCCGGGATGCGCAGGCCACCCCCGGCGCCGCACGCGCCGCACGCCCAGACAGCGACGAAGAGGCGCTCTAGGCGGCGGCAGAGGCGCCGCGGGAGCCCGGGCAGAGCCGGGATCGGGGTGGCGCGGAACGGCAGGGAGGGATCCGAACCCTGCGGAGAAGCCAACTTACCCGGCCGTTGCGGTCGGTCTCCTGCACCTCCTCGGCGCTCGGCCCCCGCCGCACCAGCGCCCTCAGCAGCCCCACGTCGTTGGCGCAGGCGGCGCGCAGGAGGGTCGCCTCCTCCGGGACGCCCTCCGGGACGCTCTCCGCGCTCGCGGTGCCGTATTCCTCCTCGCCTCCGAACGGGTAGAAGGAGTCGTCCGAGGCGATGCTGCGGGTGTCGGGCAGACACGAAAAGTCCTCGTACTCCTCGTAGTCGGCAGGGTCCTCCCCGGCCTGAGCGTCCCGGGGCGGGGACGGCGGCTGCGGAGACACGCGGCGCGCCCCGCCGCCCTCCGGCCCGGGCCCGGCCAGCAACACCATGCCGGCGGCCGGGGCGCGGGCCCGGAGACCGGGGCGCGGGGCGTGCACAGAGGTCACCGCCCCTCGTCCCCCGCGGCCCCAGAAGAGCCGTGCTCCGCGGGCCCCGGCCCGGCGGAAACGAGCGCCCGGCGGCCGCGCTCGAAGACTAAAGTCGCCGCAGGCGGGAGAAAAGCCCCTCGGGGGTGGGAGGAGCCGCGGGGGCTTTCCGGGCGCGGCGGGCGGGGACCGCGCGGGGGGGAGGAGGGCGGGGCGGCCGCGCGGGCGGAGGCGCGCGCCCCGGGTCCCCCGCCCCTGCGCCCGGCAAAAGTTCGGAGCGCAGCGAGGGCTCCCCGGCGCCGGAGCGCGGAAACGCACGCGCCCGACAACTAGCAGCAGGGCCCCGGGAGCCCAGACGCCGGCGCCTCGGGCGGCGAGCGGCCCCGCCCTCTCCTTCGGCGGCCCCGGGGAGGAGGGCGAGGGTGGGGGCCGGGGGACCCCGCGAGCCGAGCCTGCTTCCCGCCCCGGGAGCCTCCAACACCCCTCCCCCGCGCCCCCCCCCACCCGCCGTGGCCCGGCACCGCCCGGGGCGTCAGGCCTCCCGGTCGGGGTTGGAAGTTGCCCGGCGTCGGAGCCACTGAGCTCGCTTTTCCGCGTCCCCGGGAGCCGGGGCTCGGGGTGGGGGCCGACTCCACTCCGAGCTCAAAGCGGGGAGTCGCCGCGGGGCGCGGAGGGCTAGTGGGTGCACGGGCGGCGGGGCCGGGGCTGCCCGGCGGGTCGCGCCCCCCTGAACTGGGAGCTCCCGGAGGGGAGGGGCCGCAGAGTCCCCCGGTCGCGCAGCCCCCGGGCCCACTGTGGCTGGCAGGCTGCTCCTAAAAGAGCCACCCTAGGGCGGCGTCTCAGGGCCTTGGTGGAAACTGGGGGGCGAGGGGGTGGGGGGCAGGCCGGGGCTGTGAGGCTTCCCTCCTCCCCCACTCCTAGCCAATGTCACCGCGCCTGGATCTGCGGAGTCAAGACAGAGAACCGCGTGAGCCGCGACCGGGCGCTGACACGGCGGCCGGCTGCCAAACGCAGAGAGCGGGGCCGCGGGAGACTGCCGCGGTCCGGTCCGGCGCCGCCGCCCCGGCCTGGGGGTGGAGGTCTGCCGCGGGGAGCCCCCGACCTCGGGGAAGACGGTGTGCGGCGGGCCACAGCCTCGCGGAAGAGGCTGTGCGCGGAGGGCGCTGCGGGGAGCCCGGGTTGGAAGAGTCGCCCCTTTGGCAGAAGAAACCGTTTGGGTCGTGGGGGCGACGCGGGTCCCGCGAGGGGCACAGCCACGCCTCTCTCTGCCCCCCCCCCCTTTCCCTTTCCGCTGTTGACAGCGTGCCCACCCGGGGCAGGCCCGGGCAAGGCCCCCGGGGCCCCAAGGTGGACGCGACCAGGCAGACGAAACCACGCGGGGGGGGGGGGGGGGGGCTAGCTTAAGGACCCCTGGCTTGGGAGGGCGAGCGGAGGGGCTCAGTAGGGGAACACGGTCAAAAATGCCCTGGGTGCGCGGTGGGGCCGGAGCCAGGTTGACCTGCGAGACCTCGTGAGCCTGTCTCACTGGGCGAGATCCTCCGTGGCGATCACGCGGACCTCCAGTGTCATCGGAGCCGGCTCAGAACCCAGCGTCCGCAGGGCTCACGAGGGTGCGGGGGCGGCGGACCGCGACTTGTGGCGAAGACGCATCCACGCCTGGGCACTCCCTGAGCTAGCAGTGAACTCAGGTGCCCTGCTCCCTTCTGTACTCGGGACTTTCTTTCCGACGTCAAAAATACCCAAGTCATGGTTTGCTTCTCGCTTTCTTCTGTAACTGGCCACATTTACATAAATTCCCACTGGGAATTTCCCTTTTCAGGGTCGCCAGTGGTGGTAGCGTTTCCAGAGGCCCGTCAAATACAGTCAGGGGATTTACAAGTTGAAATGCCGCCCTCCCCCCCCCCCCCCCATCCCAGGTCAGGGTTGAGTTGGCTAGCCCTCCCCTCCCAACCTTGTAAGGCAGCGTGTGGTTTCAAAGAGAGAACTCCAGCGGGCTGCGGCGGGGTCCCTGATGGATGGAGCCCCAGAACCCACGCACCCTTTTCTGGAGTCGGGCAGCCCCGTGGCCCTCATCTCCCCACTAGTGAGCAACATAACTTGGGCCCTGTGTTCAGAGTTCACCACTTCCTCCTTTTCTTTCTTAGAAACTTGAATCCAAATAGCACCGGGATGGGGTTTTCCCTTGAAAGATAAATTTGTGGAGCCGTTTACTCCAAGTAAGAACTAGCTGGCCATTTGCCAGTGACCAGACTCCCAATCCGGGCTGACCGTTTTCAAACCCTTTTAGAAACGCACCCCTTTCACCACAAAGACAATGGATTCTCAGTGTCGCCAAAAGAACACAAAATGAGGCATATGTATTTTTAATAAAGTCAACACTTAGCCGTTACGTGTACAAGATCTGCAGAGCAAGGAGAAAGTAGCTTATGAAAACTGCCAACACGTCCAGGATAACTATAAATCAACATTTTGAGAAACTGTATCGGATCCAAGACGAAGCCCACCCCACCGTTCAGAACCAGGGTTGGAGGGAGGATGGACTGGGAGAGTGGTTTTAAACCTTCGCACGTCCGTCTGGAATTCAGCACACGATTACTGTGAAGTTACCCTGTTATTAAAATTAAGATAACCATAAGTCTTGATGATATAAACGGCTCTGAAGGATCTGCTTCTCCAAATATGTTGCCCCGTGGGCACAGAGAGCTAGCCGATGTGAGGGGAATGAAAAATGTTTTTTATTTTTTATTTTCTCGTAGGAAAGGCATTGTAGTTTGGGGTAAAGAGCAGATTCTGATACCAGACCCGGCTTCTTGTTATGACTCCACCACTGCTGAATTGGAAGCCAAAGGTTCTACATTTTGAATGTGTATTACTGTGGATATACTCAGGCATACTGTGGGTATAACCTTAATTCGGGGGGGGGGAGGTTTTTTAAGTCAATATGGGAGAAAAACACTAATTATAGGGAACGCATTAATTTTGCTGCCCGTTACAAACGATTCCCCACTAGAATCGAGACAGATGCTTGCAAATAAAGAAGAAAAAGCAGTGTGTTTATCAATTTTGTTAACCCTGTTGCCCTTCCCCCTCCCTGGGCCGGTAGCAATAAAGCTCATTAACATGAAAACGTTTCTTTGCTTGGCTTTGGGCTTTGGGCTTTGGGCTTTGGGAGGGAGCTTCGTGGGCTGGCCTGCGTCTTGCTTTCTTGGGGTCCGGACTGAATGACAGGCACAGTTAAAAGAAAAGGGGAATAAGGCCAGTCCCTGTGGTTGGTGTCAAAGGAAGAAAACGGGGTCCCGGGGTGGGTCTGGGGCCGTGGAGGAGCCCACAGGCTTGGCTTCGCGAAACAGCTGAGAAGCTGCCTGTTCTTGGTCCCGCCTTCCCCTCGGAACTCAACTCCCAGACGGAGCTGGGAGATGCACATGGCCTTCTAAGGTCAGCAGCGGGCTCCAGCAAGCTCCCCTCTGCCTGTGTGAGAAGAGGAAGAAGTGACGGGAGACAGGACACCTTTCAGTCACTCGTTTTTTGAAAACAGTTTAAGCAAACCAGAATCCTTTGGTCTGGAGTTTTTGCAAATTTCCCTGGGTTGATGACAACGAGGGAAGCAACCTAGAGTATCCTGAAATCAATCTATAGAATGACGAGACCAGCTTACCTTTCTGAGCTGCTTAGAAGTAGAAGAGTCTCTGTGTGTATTTCTGGATCTCCTTATTGAAGAGATTACCTGCTGTTTGGCCCTAACGCCTTTCAACTGACGGACACAAGAGCCCGCTCTCGCTGTGACCTGAGTGGGTCTAACCATTTAACAGCTTCGTTTGCTTTTAGGAAGGATTTCTGCCTTGGAGGTTAAATATGTGGAAGATGTTTGTCCAAGGGCACCTCATACCAGTTCTTCCTTTTTCCTGCTCTTGACAAGGAATTAGCAGTAACAGGGCTTAGTGAGGGACGCCATGTTGACTCAAGGACAAAAGGCCTTGGGTCTTCATCTGAATAAAGTTGGTTCTTTTTTAAGATCGAGGTTATGATTCTGAAGGCCAATTCGAGGAATGACATCTGATGTCAAAAGCTGTTAAGCAACTTACACAACAGAAGGCTTCTCCGTGACCCCTGGCCTCCCACCCCAAGTACGGGGCAAATGCCCCCCCAGCCCCCACCCCTGCCCTTCTGCCATCACTACTTTGTTCACGCCCCTAGAATAGCTCTTACAGCCCCGTTCTCCACTAATTTTTGCAGAACTATTCTCCTTAAAACCCGAGGGTTCACCAAATTCAAATCAAGTCTTAGTATTTTTGATGTCCGGCAGCTAAGCGGGTATCTCGCCATCTTGAGTGATGCTCAGTGGGTCCTTGTTAGAGGAGAGGGCAGGCAGGGCTGCTAGGCCAGCCCCAGCTGTGTCTGGGAACCTTCTGGATTTATAAGCGATCGAGCACAAGAACCTGAACTTTCTTTAGCCATTTGTACTTCCAAGTCTCTGTTTCTTCAGGAATTAAAAAACAAAAACAAAAACAAAAACAGTGCACTTGGGATTCCCACCTGGGTGGGAGGACTTGGGACCCTGAGCAACGTCCAGGGCAACGTGCCAGCTTCTGACCTTCTGTGGTTTCCCGTAAAGCCAGATTAATATCAGGAATTTTTGTTACGTGTATTTATTTATTTTGTGTGTGTGTGTGAGAGACAGAAGGAACGGTGGAGGGGCAGAAAGAGAGGGAGAGAGAGAATCCCAAGCAGGTTCCATGCTGTCAGCACAGAGTCCTACGTGGGGCTCACACCCACAACCTGACCTGAGGGGCCTTCTCAGACCTTCCTCACTGCCCTCAAGCCCAACCCACCGCCCTCCTCAGAGCCCTCGCCTCCTGCTCCACACAGAAGATGAAACCAATCTCCTCTGGACTCACAGTCACCTTCGCTGACACTCATCTGCCTCTCTGGCCTTTGTCACCTCTCAGTTGCCAGTGGAAGAGGCTCCCTCCCCCACAGCCGGAGCCAGCGCCCTCCTCCCTGGGGACTCTTAATACCTCCCTGTCAGGGTCCTCATACGTCATGTGGCATGCGGCACCTGTCCTTGGCCATCAACAACCCGCTTCAGATCTGCATCTTAAAACAGATTCTGCTCCCCCTCCGCCTCCCCCATCCTGCTGTGCTTTCACAAGCGAACTTTCTGCAAGATAAATCTTCACCAAGCCCCAGTGTTCGTGTTTCAGTTACTCGTTTAAAAAATGTGGCTTTTTTTGTTTGTTTTTTAGACAGAGAGAGAGAGAGAGAGAGGGAGGGAGGGAGGGAGGGAGAGAGAATCTTAAGCAGACTCCATGCTCAGCACGGGAGCCCGACAAGGAGCTCTATCCCACGACCCCGGGATCATGACCCGAGCTGAAATCAAGAGCCAGACTCAGAAGCTCAACCCACTGAGCCACCCTAAAAACGTGTTTTTGAAGATTACAAAAGTCACATGTTTTTTTGGAAAAGCCTCCAAGCACTCTGAGTCCACAGAGTGGGAGGACGATGTCTCCCCTCTCGGTTGCCATTGTTACTGTTTGAGTGTCTGTCATCTGCTTCTTCCCCTCCCCTGCTTCCCCAAGGGACCTGCAGAGGCTTCTTCATGGACATTTCCAGCTCTGACCCAAAGTCAACGTCTCCACACGGCTCTCTGCCTGAACAGTGGCCCCCGAGAGGAGACACAGACAGGGTCGCCTGGACTCCCTCTGGCTGCCCACAGGGTAGTCCCCGCAGCTCCTCAAGGCAGAGCTGGGAAGCAGGGATGCCCCTTACTTCCGGCCCCCAGGACTCCAGGAAGGGGAAGGCAGTGGGAGAGGGGCAAGGCTGAAGGACAGTGAACTGAGTTCCCTCCAGAGTTCACCAGAGCACTCTGGTATTCCATTCTTGGACCAAACATATCCCCGCCGTTTAAGATGATAAAATCGCAAAGTTCTGTTCTTCCCCCCCTCCCCCCCAGTCTGGAGTTATTCAGACAACTGGTTTACTGAGCAAAGCAGATGTACAATCAATGTCTCAATATGCACATTTCATCATAGATTTCCTCCACGGAGCCCTCCCCCCCCCCCCCGCCACCAGTGACTCATGCCCACATTCCCTGCAGTGGCAGCTGGTCCCCCTCACCGGACTGCAAGGACATTTCAGGGAGAGGCTCCCCTTTGAGACCTGGCTTCTGCTTTCTTCCTTATTAGCACAGATTCCCATCCCTCAAGCAGGTATCCTCAACAGTGTTTGTAAGTTTAGCGCTGATTTAATGGGAGGGATAGAAAAGCACTCCAGCTTGGTCCTGCTCTGTGAAGCAGCCGCTAGACTTGGGGAGGAGACGCAGGTGCCGGCCCACGTGCTCACCAGATAGGCGGTCAGTGTCCCCGAGAGCCACCATCCGGGGCCGGGGGTCACTCCAGCCGGAGGGTTGCACGATGTCCCCACAGAGAGCAGGCCCGCGACAACGTCCTTGAATTTGGGGAGGCAAGCTGAAAGGCTTCCTCTGTTGAGGGGAGCAGCTTGACCGGAGTCCTTACACGGGGTGGTCAGCTGAGGGGATGTGCCAGCACGTTCGGCCATTCAAACCTAACGGGGTGCGTGTGTCGGGTGAGAGGTGCAGTGAGGTTGCCCGTGTCACTGTTGTCTTGTCACGTAGGGCCAAGCGGCTCCGGTGGTCCCCAGTCTCCCTGGCAGGATCGTGTCCCCCAACACATACCTAGGAGGACATAGCATGGCGGCTTTTTCGACGTCACCTAATTCTCTGGCTCTCTGTTACCAACGGCCTGTCACCGCTCACCATGTCGGACTCTGCTCTTTGAGCCCCAGGTGCTTGGGCCCTTCTCCAGGTCGTCAGGGGAATGGCACCATTTCTGAACTCTATCAGCCCCAAAATACCTCATACCGAACTGAGTTTCTTTCTTCCCCGAACCAGCACTCCTAGGGCTCTCGGCTGTAGGCGTTCTCTCAACGTACCCTACTCCAGCCCACCCTACTAAAGAGAGAAGGGTCCTAAAAAAGTGGGTGTGGTCCCCACCCTGGGAGGTGCTCAGAGCCACTGGCCAGTTCTTGGGCCCGTTCTTGGTTCTTGCTATCCAGACGCTTACCACTTTGTCTTCCCCTGACCACACTTGGTCATAGAAGACCACCTGACCCTCCAGTGTCAGGGGCCACCAGGCTCTTCACTCTGTGACCACCCTACCCTGGCAAGCTCACCTCCCAGGCTGGCCCCACACCAAGGGCTCCTGAGGGAAGCGTCAGGAGCACAGCCATACTGCGCCTGAGACAACACCACCTGAAGGTCCCTCCAGCATCTTGGGACTCCGGTGGGCCAGACAGAGCTCACATTTTTCTCCCACAAGTTGGCCCCCCTCTCTGCCCTCAAGTTGATTGACGTCAGCATCAACCCTGAGAAAAGATCCTTCTCCTCATCACCTCCAGGTCTCCTAGCTCTGCTACTCCCCCCCATTCCCTGTCAATTTCCACTGCCACATCAGGTGTCTCCCCAGGATGCCTGTCTGCGGCTTTGCCTCCACATCCCCAGCCTGACGCCGACCGTGGCACATGTTGGCATATGGCACAACTGTTAGGGGTAAAGTTGACACGTGTGGTTCGAGATCCCACTTGACACCAGCCTTACGACTCAGTCATTCGCACAAATGTATATGCGTGTCCAGTAAGATGTGGGCCGGGCCACTCCCAGGAGCTTCATTCATCGTGGGGAAGAGGAGGAAGAAGGAGGAGAGAAAGAGAAAGCGAGAACTACAAGAAGAGAAAACAAATGTTGGCCAAGAAGGGATTGGATCCATTTGCTGTGGCCTATTCGGCGCTCCAATCATGGAGCGGAGCATCACAGTGCCGTGGAAATGCATGACCTTGGCTCTGCTGGGCAACAGGGTAAAATGTCACCAGCACACGGTGTATGGTTCCATTTATAGGAAGTTGAACATAGGGCAAAACTGATGTTTAAACACACACACACACACACACACACACACAGAGGCCCTAAGTGGTGTCATTTAAGCCAAGTCACTAAATCCGGACTTAATACCTAGCCTCCTTGTAGTTTCAACCTCCCCTTGAAATGCAGTCTTATGGGGTCAATTAGGAATCATCGGATCAGCACCCATGATGAATATGTCACCCGAGTCTTCTCCATTGTCAACCCCCCACCCCCATCACAAGGAAGATGAGATAATCTGGCATAATAAGACCCCTGCAGTCCCCCTTAAGGTAAAGTGATATTACCTAGACCAATCCTTTCTCCTTTCTATTCTTTTGCTAATAACTTTCTATAAAAACCTTCCATTTGGGGGTGCCTGTGTGGCTCAGTCATTTGGACACCCCACTTCGGCTCAGGTCACGATCTCACGGTTCGTGGGTTCAAGCCCTGCATCCGGCTCCGTGCTGACCGTGTGGAGCCTGCTTGGGATTCTCTCGCTCTCTCCCTCTCTCTCTGTCCCTCCCCCACCTCAAAATAAATAAACTTCAAAAAAACACAGAATACCTTCCATTTTGCGGGACTTCTAAAGCTCTCTTCTACGTGTTCCATGGAAGGCCTCTGGATTCATGAACCACTTAATGAAACCAGTTAGGTCTTCAAATGGACTTGGTTGGATTTTGTTTTGTGAACACTAAGCTCTTTTGCTAGAAATCTGAATAATGTTTACCTTTGGGGAGGAGGAGGGGCAGTGACTGGAAAGGAGCCAGGGAGGTGTTTGGGGCATGTGGAATGTCCTGTCCTCTCCATAATCCTGAGAGATGACTGCAGATGATTCATCAATCTATACCCTTACGATTTTTCCCAATGTTGACCACACTTCAATAAATTTCTTAAAACTCTCTTGAGCTTGGGCAACTTATTTAACCCCTCTAATACTAAATATCCCTCACTAAGGATGAGGGAAGACGGGAAAACTTTACAAAGAGGTTTAACATGGAAACTAACTGAATAAACACTGGATTAATATTAGCTATTCTTATTCATTAGCACTCAGTGAACCTGCCTGGAGGGAAAGATAAACAAAAGCCCAACTCTCCCCACCCCCAAAATTCTCTTAATCCCTGTAGCTGGAGGCCCTGCTTCCTCAAAGGAAAACCCTCTGGAGGGGCACCCACCCCTTTCCAACCCCCCTCTGGGAAGGGAATTTCTGCCCCCACCCCACCGAGTGGAGCGAGGAGGGGCTTGTCCAGGCTCCAGATCCCCTCAGGATCTGGAATCTGGGATCCTTTCTAGGCTTACTCATGTTTTAGACATTTCTGGTTGGCTCAGGAACTTAATTAACCATTACTAACATCATTGTTTACCCCCGAATTCCCAATGGCCGGATCACCGACTGGAATGTCTACCCAGTGTGCCCCTCAGATCTACTGTTGCACATTTTAACCCAAAGAATGACATTGAAGATGGAGAATGTGCCAGTAGCTCCCAGTCCCCAACTAGCTCACCAGAATACCCACCATTCTTCAAGATCAGCCTTCTCTGGGGGACATGATTAATGTAATTCTCAGAAAGACATGAGCTTTCCTTGACGAGTAGAATAGTCTTTCAGCTACTGTTTAACCTCTTTGTGCTCCACTTTCTCTGTCTATAAAGATGACAATAGTAATCGTGTCTTCCTCACAGTTTTGTTAATGAGGATTAAATGAGCTAGTTTATGTAAAATGCTTAAAACAGAGCCTGGCACATAATACGCATTACGTAAGTGTTGGGATTGGCATCACCGTTGTTCTTTAGAACACAAGCACATTGTTTCTTCAGTTTAACTGTCCTGAAGTCTGAGCCCTCGTCTTCCTCTGCTCTAACTAGCCTCCGGTTATACCAGGTTCCAGAAAAACGCACAGGAGAAGCAGGATGGCACACGGGAGAGTACCAGCCACCTGAGACCTGGTGTCATTCTGGAAGATTAAAAAGTGAAGCAGTGAAGAGGGTAAAGACGACGGGCAAGGAAATGATCATCATACTCTCCAAAGCCCCAGGGCCACTAGGTGCCACAAAGCCGAGGCATTGGTGGACCCATCCTGGGCCATCTCCCAGGTCACTGCCCAGCCTCCCACCAGCTGTGGCAGCAATGTCCTTCTTCTTTGAGCAAGTCCTCCTTTAACACAACAACTAGTAGCCCTTCCACGCCGAAGGCCCTTCTCCAGTTATGCGGTGAAACACGGTCACCACCCATTAGCCTGCCTTCTCTCCTGGGACAGGAACGAGGGAATAACAAGCACAGAAAAGCTTCCAGAAATTTACAGACTGTCCTGATCTGGAATTGCCAACTTCCTTCCGCCATGATATGTCAAAGCTCCACTGAACTTTCACACTCGGCTTTTAGTAGGACACTTTGGTCTCCTGGAATCTTCCTCTTCCCCCTGCCAATCCCTTCCTGGGACAAGCCTAATCTTTCCTGCCAGAGGGGCTACTTCCCAATCCTGAAGCTAGAAGAGCCACCCAAGGTACAGCCATGGATATTCCCTGGTCTCGAGTGACTATTTAAATCTTTGAAATCTGCCAAACCTGAAATCCATTTATCTGACTTCAACTCTTTTGGGTGAATGCCACAAAACGTTGAAAACCTAACTTTCAACGGCCCATGGCTCCTCTTCAGTCAGAACCAGTTCTTAAGAAGTATAGCTTTGTGGGGCTCCTGAGTGCCTCAGTCGGTGAAGCATCCAACTTCAGCTCAGGTCACGATCTCACAGTTCGTGAGTTCAAGCCCCAGGTCGGGCCGTGTCTGACACCTCAGGGCCCGGAGCCTGCTTCGCATTCTGTGTCTCCCTCTCTCTCTGTTCCTCCCCGTTTGCACTCTCTCTCTCTCTCTCTCTCTCTCTCTCAAAAATAAATAAACATTAGAAAAAAAAATTTTTTAAGAAAAAAAAGTACAGCTTTGCTTCTGGTTGACCTTGGAAGTTGACACATACTTCCCTACCAACCTGTGGGATTCCATCAGAACCTGCTCCATAATTAAATGAGACAGTCCTATGCACGATATCTTTTCATCCGTTCTTTCTACTTAAGAATATGTTGTAGATATCTTCACATGCTGTGATGGGTTGAGCTCTGTCCCCCAAGGAGATATGTTGCTGTCCTAACTCCCAGTGCCTCAGAATGTGACCTTATTTGGAAATAGGGTCATTGTAGATATAATTAGTTAAATTAAATGAGGTTGTATTGGAGTAGGCTGGACCTTGATCCAGTACGGCTGGTGTCCTTTTAAGAAGAGAAACAAAGAACCAAAAAACAAAAAAGGATGAAAAGAAGAGAAACGACACGGAGAAGGCCATGCGAAGACGGAGGTAGACTGGCCAGCAACCACCATAGGCTGGAAGAGGTGAGAAAGGAGCCTCTCCCTCAGGTTTCAGAGACAGCACGGCCTGACCAACACCCTGACTTCACACTTCCATCCAGCCTCCCAACTGTGACAAAACAAATTTTTGTTCTTTTAAGCTACTTGGTTTGTGGTACCTTGTTACACCAGCCACAGCAAAATGGAAACAAATACTAATCTAATTTACAAATGTCTTTTTTTTTTTTTAAGAGAGAGAGGACACAAGTGAGCCAGGGGCAGAGAGGGAGAGAAGGAGAGAGAAGCAGGGCTCACCCTAAGCAGGGCTCGAGCTCACGTTTCATGAGGTCATGACCTGAGCCGAAGGCCGATGCTTAACCAACTGAGCTACCCAGGCATCCCCTAATCTACAAATTCCTTAATGGTTATATAGCATTGAATGACACAGTCACATCATAATTTACGTCAACAATCCAATGTTGATGAGCCCTTAATTTATCTCCTGTGGGAGAGGGCGATGCACATCCTTGCATAAAAAATATCTTTAAATCCTCAAATTATTACTATAAGTGGAATTATTTATATGCTTGTTTCTACACTTTTGAAAATTTAGACTAAATCACCTACCAAGGGGGGAATAGAAAAATGCATAAATAAAAAAAATTTTTAAAGCAATTGCCCATTTCCAAAAAATAAGCACGTTAAGATTAAAAAGAAATGTTTTGGGGGGCGCCTGGGTGGCTCAGTCGGTTGAGCGACCGACTTCGGCTCGGGTCATGATCTCACGGTTTGTGAGTCTGAGCCCCGCGTCAGGCCATGTGCTGACCGCTCAGAGCCTGGAGCCTGCTTCCGATTCTGTGTCTCCCTCTCTCTCTGCCCCTCCCCCGCTCATGCTCTGTCTCTGTCTCAGAAATAAATGTTAAAAAAATTTAAAAAAAAAAAAGAAATGTTTTGGGGTGCCTTGGTGGCTCAGTTGGTTAGGCGACCAACTTCAGCTCAGGTCTTGATCTCACAGTTTGTGGGTTCGAGCCCCACATCGGGCTGTGTGCTGACAGCTCAGAGCCTGGAGCCTGCTTCAAATTCTGTCTCTGTCTCTCTGCCCCTCCCCTGCTGGTTCTCTGTCTCTCTCTCTTTTTCTCTCAAACATAAAAATAAAATAAAATAATTTGAAAAAGTGTTTTATCTGAAAATGTTCCCAATTTGTAAGAGCCGACTTTTTAGCTATCTACAGTATCCTGCTGTGCCATAGGAAGCAATTGTTAAAAAAATAATAAAAAAGTAAAAAAAAGATTTAGACACTTGAATTCAGCAGCAAAAGAGGAAAAGGCTGGAAAAGGCAGGAATAGTATCTTGATTACGCTACTGGAAGCCATACTGAAGAATGGTTAAACTGGATCAGCAAGCATTGTCTTTTTGAAAAGCAGAAGATTGGGCGCCTGGGTGGCTCAGTCGGTTGAGCATCTGACTTCAGCTCAGGTCGTGATCTCACCGTCTGTGAGTTCGAACCCCACGTCGGGCTCTGTGCTGACGGGTCAGAGCCTGGAGCCTGCTTCACATTCCGTGTCTCCCTCTCTCTCTGCCCCTCCCCTGCTTGTGCTCTCTTTCTCTCTCTCTTAAAAATAAAGAAACATGAGAACAAAAATTAAAAAGCAGAAGAAGGTGAAGGTGTTCGGGGGGCACAGGAGGTTAGTTACTCCCTGGGAGCTAGCTCACGCAGGAGCCACTGAGGACAGTAGGCCTTTGGATGGGGAAGGTGGGTTGGGTTTATGAGCAAACATTTGTATCAGGTGCTCAGGCCCCACGTGAGGGTTCCAACCACTTGGGGTGCAGGACAAACCTACGAAGACATCTCCTGGGAGACTGGGCAGGTGCTGAGTGGAAGGCGGAGGTGGTTCAAGGTAGCCTTGACCTACTTCAGCAGTTTGCTCAGGGCTCACCCAAGGCCCATGGAAGGGGAAGGGAAGTCCCTGTGCATTCTTTTTCCTTCCTTGTCTATTCCTTTTCACTGTCCAAAGATAATTATTTTTTAAAGTAAAATAATGACTCTCATACAGATATAAAAATGAGCACTTGTAGGGGCGCCTGGGTGGCTCGGTCAGTTGAGCGTCCGACTTCCGCTCAGGTCATGATCTTGTGGTTTGTGGGTATGAGCCCCACGTCAGGCTCGCAGCTGTCAGCACGGAGCCTGCTTCGGATGCTCTGTCCCCCTCTCTCTCTGCTTTTCCCCCACCCCTCAGAATAAATAAACATTAAAAAAAAAACATATTGAGATGAATGTGCCAATAAAGGCCACACTGTGCCAATAAAGGCCAAGGGCAGAGGGAGAAAGTCAGTTGAACCTCTCCTGAACAGGACAGAATTATTTTGTGTTGTTATCAGTTATTGTACTGGGCTGAGTAGTGACCACCAAAAATCTGTGTCCATCCAGAACCTGTGAATATGACCTTCTTTGGAAGTAGGATCTTTGTATGAGGTCATCCATCCTGGACGAGGGTGGGCCCTGAATCCAATGTGACTGGTGTCCCTATAGGAAGAGGGACATTTGGACACAGACACGGGGAGAAGTCCACACGAGGACTGGGCTGAGAAACTACAAGCCCAGCAGTAAGCACGCAGCTGATACACCTACAAAGAACAGTAAGCATGGCCGGCAACCGGCAAAAGCTGGCAGAGGTGAGGAAGGGTCCTCTCCTCGAGGACCTTAGAGAGAGCACAGCCCCGTTGACCCCTTGACTTCAGACTACTGGCCTCTACAACTATGAGACAATAAATTTTTTGTGGCTCTAAGCCGCTCGGTTTGTGGCACTTCGACATCCATCATAAGTCACTTGGTTCGATTTACAGATACAGGACATGGCTGAGCCACCACTTGGAACATTTTGTTTGACGGAGCCGTGATTCCAGATTCCAAATAAATGACTGACATACGGCATTTTAATACACACCTCCGTTCGTCACCTGAGGACTGCCTACTTTAGTGTTTTGGTTTCACGCCCGCTTGAGCAACTCAGTGTAGTTGAGCTTCGCAAAGTCACTCTTGCTTCTCGGAGATTCATTGCTGGGTCATTTTACGTTACGTACTTCGGGTGGAAGGATTTGGTAGGAGAGGATGTCACAATATGGATGGCAGGAGTGAAACACAGTAAGTATTCTAATCTAAAGTTACGTTTGGGAAATTAAAAGTGCTTGCTTATTTATTTATTTATTTGTTTGAGAGAGTGCACAAGTAGGGGAAAGGGGCAGAGAGAGAGAATCTTTTTTTTTTAAGTTTATTTACCTATTTTGAGAGAGAGAGAGAGAATGCATGGGGGGGGGCGGGGGCAGAGAGAGAGGGAGAGAGAGAATCCCAAGCAGACTCTGAGGTGTCAGTGCAGAGCCCGACTTGGGGCTTGATCCCACAAACTGCAAGATCATGACCTGAGCCAAAATTGGGAGTCAGACACTTAACCAACTAAGCCACCCAGGTGCCCTGAGAGAGAATCTTAAGTAAGCCCCATGCTCAGTGCCGAGCCTGACACGGGGCTTAATCTCACAACCCTGGGATCATGACCTGAGCTGAAATCAAGAGTGAGACGCTTAACTGACTGAGCCACCGCGGCGCCCCAAAGATGCCTATTTATTTTACATAGAAACTACGAAGGGTAAATAACAAGATACCTGAACGGTGGGGATAAGCAGAAAACCAAGCAAGAAAGCCTTTAGAGGAAACTCACGTGTTCGTGTAACGTGTTGTGTTCACCTGGTCTATAAAATTTAATTCATTCTGCTGTTTCCTACTACACAGTGTTTGAGCTTTCTGTTTAAATACAAAGATACATATATCCTTAAAATAACATTGGGCTATATCATTATAATCATATACTGTAATAAAGTTATAAAATAGACGCTGGGAGCATCCTTGGTCTGTACAGGTTAGCACGTGTCCTGACCCTGCAAGGTTGACATTAGATTACTATTGAGAGAGAGGATTTGCATCTTGCCACAGTGCCACTAGACGTGGTGGGCTCGGGCCAAGGACGGGACTGGGAAACCGAAGGCGGTCTCAGCATCACAGGTGTCTGGACCAGCCACCACACCACACCCTTCATCACTCTACAAATGCAGGACCAGAAGTGTATGTCCAAACCTTTCATTTTTACTCACATTTTTTTTTTCTTCCGGGTAGTTGAAGCTGGCATCACAAATGTTTGGCAATGTCCTATAGGGATTCAGGTAAAAGGATGGAGTATTTTTTCCCCGGTATGTTGGAGTTCCATAAATCCGTAATTGTGTCAGAAATTCTTGATTTAAATGATACTTTGGCCAAAAATTTTCAAGAGGACTTTCTGTATGTTTATACACTCGTTTTTTTTTCCTGCAAAAGAGAATTTTCGGCTGCCCGTAAGATGGGACAGAACTAGGGGCGCCTGGGTGGCGCAGTCGGTTAGGCGTCCGACTTCAGCCAGGTCACGATCTCGCGGTCCGTGAGTTCGAGCCCCGCGTCGGGCTCTGGGCTGACGGCTCGGAGCCTGGAGCCTGTTTCCGATTCTGTGTCTCCCTCTCTCTCTGCCCCTCCCCCGTTCATGCTCTGTCTCTCTCTGTCCCAAAAATAAATTAAAAAACGTTGAAAAAAATTAAAAAAAAAAAAAAAGATGGGACAGAACTAGAACACCATATCAGGAATCTACAAAGTGCTGAAGGTTTTGCATGATTCAGCTTTTTCAACATCACAACACTGGAGGAACAGCAGTAATGGCAAAGTCACCCTTTCGTGGTGGAGAAACTTACGTGAACATTTGCATTCTGAAAACTGCCAAAGTTTTCTTTGGAGAAGAATCTGAGAGACAATTAAAAAACAAAAGAAAAAAACTAGATATTGTGGTTTAAGCCAGTCCAGTTTTTCAATCAAATAATGATTAGCTGGATTTGCTTAGGTCATCAAACTTCATATTTGCAAAAGACTGACTTAATGCCCCTCTTTTCCCGACTACTTGTGATAAAGAGACCCATGGAGGAAATGCAGCTTCATAATCTGATGAGGCACAATGGCTCAAGACACTGTTGGGAAAGAACTGTGGTTTTCTCAGGTCTTAGAGGAAGCTGATGATATTTTTGAAGCAGTGTGAAAATTCTTCAAAGTAAATTGGCCAAATAGAAAAAAAAAAAAAAAAGTAATAACGGGTTTCTGCCCTGATGATGCTCCAGAGATGCTGGGCTTTGCAGATACCGAGTGAAAATCAAAGGGAGACACTCATTTCTGGAACACATTGTGTCATGCATCATCAGCAATACCTTTCAGCACACTGTCCAGGAATTGATAAGAAAACCACAACTAACGGTAATCAATTACATGAAAAGCTATGCGTCAGCCCCCAGATGATTCACGCTGCTCTGCGTGAAGATCTGAACGCCAGTCAGAAGTTTCTGCTCCACTGAGGTTTGTTGACTGGCAAAGTGAAATAAACATCTTCTCTTCTCGCAAGAGGCAGGTGTCCTATTTTTGAAATACTGGAGAAAAGATCTACAGCTGTAAATTTCTTAAAATTATGTGTTTCAGCAAAGCCTATCATATTTGACAACTATATTTGGAAGTTTGAATATACACTTCCCCTTATTACGAAGACATTTAGCGCCCAAATCAAGCCATGGATGCTGGCAATCATTTGCTAAAAGTGTCATTTTATACTTTTTTTTTTTAATTGAAACGTTCAAGGACAAAGGTCTTGAAACAAACTTCATGAATTTCGGGGCACCTGGGTGGCTCATTCGGTTAAGCGTCCAACTTCGGCTCAGGTCATGATCTCACAGTGATCTCTTCGAGCCCCTTGTGGGGCTCTGTGCTGACAGCTCAGAGCCTGGAGCCTAATTCAGATTCTGTGTCTCCCTCTCTCTGCCCCTCCCCCGCTCATGCTCTGTCTCTCTCTTTCTCTCTCACAAAAATAAACATTAAAAATGAAAAAAAAAGAATTTCGTTTATTTCAAGAATTTCAAAAAATAAATTTGTATCTAGTGTGTGTATAGGCTGAATTTAGGAACTATTTGCTAGATGTCATGACTGAAAAATCTCTTTTCAGAGCTTATCAATAAATCCCCTCTCCCCCTAATATTCCAGCTGTGCCCAAGAAGAAATTTTGACAATTGAGCTTTTACCAAAGGTAACTTTCAGAAAATCACTGCAGAGCAGAGGTCCCTCCCTACAGGGGGTCTGCTGGAAGGATCTGTTGACATTTCCCCCTTCCTAAGGGTAACCAGATTTTCATTTGGGTGCACCCCCCACTGCCTGGGGAAGCCCAGAGTTTGGGGGGAAGGTGACACCACCTCCCTATTCCAGGGGCTGAGCTGCTGCTGACTGGTGCCCAGTGTCCTTCACATCACTGGTCCAGGGATGACCATGTGATGCGAACTGTCCAATCAAGTGACCCTCACACTTGGGAATTTGTAGACAGACCAGCTGTCTGTGTCCTGCTGGATGTTGAGGAGGAAGTAGGTGGCTTTGACCTCTACAGGTCCACAATAAAACTATTTATACAAAAGGAACCTGGGTTTCTACATCACATAACTCAGCCAGCCATCCATCAGCCTTCTGGGAAATCTGCCCACCTCTGGCTTCCATTATGGGAGCCAGCGAATCCCCTTTGTCATTTAAATTGGATTCCTAATTACTTGCCGCATCAGGTATCTTTGCTGAACTGAATTTGAGGCCAGGGCGTGGGTGTGGCAAATAAAAACCACCCTAAAATTCTGAAGTGCCTGGAGAACAGTGAGGACACCATTAGCGCGGTTTTGAAACTGGCAAATCTTGCTACATGTTTGCAAAATGGTTAATTAAATTGTCTTCAGTTACATCTTAGGAAATAGGCCATGTGTCTACCAAGATAGTATTAGGTCTTGGTACAAAATGTTCCAGACGTGTTAGCTAATTCTTGTGATCTTTTGTAAGATTTAAAACAAAAAACTAAAAACAAAACCCCAAAAACCTAGCTTGCTTGGGTCGAAGTGCGACCAGAACCGACAGTTCCTTAATTCAAACAGGGTCTTAACTGATACAATCACTTTGGAGAATTTCTAGGTAAAATATCTCTCTACCAAATGAGAAGGAAGGCATTCTTAGAGTTACGTAACTTTTAACCACATGTGCTTGGTGTTTCCTCACGATGGACTCTGAAAACCAAACAGCACATTGGGCTGATATTGAGGGGAGGGACCATTTCCATCCTCTAATACAGGGGGTCAAACGTAAACCCCAAGCTCACCCAGTGTTTTTGTATGAGTTGACAATATTTTTACATGTATCTTTACTTTTTTAATGTTTATTTATTTTTGAGAGAGAGAAAGAGGGGCGGGGGTGCACCCAGGATCCCAAGCCAGCTCTGTACTGACAGCAGACAGCCCCGTGGAGGACTTGAACTCCTGAACTGTGAGATCATGACCTGAGCTGAAGTTGGACGTTTAACTGACCGAGCCACCCAGGCACCCCTAAATGTATCTTTAAAGGAAAAGAAAGAATCATTTTCTGTTATTACTTGGTTTGTAATCGTGTTGTTTTGAAATTTCAAATAACATTCAAGGAAAGCATAGGATTTTTTTTTTTCTCAAAATGAGGATAGATTTTGAAGTGTGAGAATATCCAGCCAGAGAATCTGAAAGCAGAGAAGCTAAAGCTACTTGGATATATTGTCAAAGGGTGCCCGACCAAAAATAATTGAGAGATGGTAGAACAGTAATGTTTGACACAGGAAGGAAGGAGGAATTTGATTTACAAAAAAAAAAAAAAAAAAAAAATCACTTTAACTTTTATAGAACTTTTCTGTTTTGAAAAGCAAGAGTAACTGAACTGATTTCCACTTATATCCGCCTTCCTGCCAAAATTTCAAAGCATGTTTTTTCTAATAATAATACGTGTACCTTGCCTTTCCAGGGAACCCAAAGCATTTTGCAGATATTATCTCATTAGCCCCGATTCTGTCCCCAGGTGCTTCAAATACGTTATCCTGCCTTTCTAAAATGACTGTAACTCAAAATCGAAAATGACACCAGATCTCTTGCCGCTCTTTTTTTTTTTAATGTTGCCTGTAAATCTGGGGCTGCGCGTCCTGGCCTGGGCACAGGACTGCAGAACTCTCTCAGCAGCTGGCTTAAGCAGAAAATGGATGTAGGAAAGACATTGAATAACTCGCCAAAATGGAGAACTAGAGATTCTGGCTCTCGGGCTGGCCGTCTCAAATCTCACTGCCGCAGGTGGATTTTTTAATTTATTTTTAAATAGATGTTACGTGTTTAGAACAATTTTGGGTAGTACAGAGAGTTCCTACGTGCCTTGCACCTAGATTCTGCTATTATTAATAGCTATCATTAGTGCGGTACATTTGCTACAAATAATGAAGCAGTACGGATACATTATTATTAACTGAAGCCCAAAGATTATTCAGATTTCTTTAGTTTTTACCTAATATTCCTCTTCTGTCACAGGATCCCATCCAGGACTCCACATTGCATTTAGTTGTCATGTCTTTGTAGGCTCCTCTTGGCTGTGACAGTTTCTCAGGCTTTCCTTGTTTCTGATGACCTTGACAGTTTCCAGGAGAGTGTCAGGAATATTGTAGAATGCTCTTCTCTCGGAATATGCCTGGTGTTTTTCTCACAAATAGATGAAGACAATCGGTTTTGACAGAAAGACCATAGAGGTTAAGTTCCATATTCATCACACCCTATCGAGAGGCCACATTTTCAAACGGACTCATCGCTGCTGGTGTTGACCTTGATTGTTTGGCCAAGGTGGCATCGGCCAGGCTTTTCCCATACAACGCTACCTTTCCCCCGCTTCCACTGTGCACTGATGGACTTTTATTGGGTGTATTTCCAGAGCAGCAGACCAGAGAGCTGCAAGAGATAAACGTGCTGTGATCACTAACACAGCCTCGGGACTCCTGGACACCTTCGTCCCCTCCTGCCTCCTTCCCGTGCTTCTCCTGATGAAAGGTTGGCATCGTATCTCCACCATCGGGTGCATCGGGCACAGCCCCCCCTGCACTGCCCTGCATGCAGCGGCCGTTTGATCAATCTTCACAGACTAGGAACAGAATTGGATTTCACCTGATAGCTAATAAAACGGCTCCGGAGATGCTGGTAGGCGAAGGAGGGTATGGGCTGCAGGAGCAGACAGTGGCCTGGCTGGGGAACACCTACACACAGGAGCGGCCAAGCCCTGGGGCTCTGATCATGACCCTGACTCATTACGAATTTAAAATCCTGTGTAGCAGAGACTGATTTCGTGACATGGCTTTTTCTTTCTCCCTCCACGGCCAGGCTCTCCCAGGCCCCGCAAGTGAGGGGATGGAGTATCATGGGGGTAATGGGGTCCAGACTCTCCTGAAGGTCCAAGCCATGACATGGGTGGGCCAGGATTTGGCAATGCTGGAAGTGGGTGTCCCGAGGGTCCAAGGCATGGTGACCTGGGCTCGAGGGGTGTCTGCTGCTGGTCGGGCCATCTCTGCCTGGGCTGTGCCTGGCGATCCACTGGCTTCCTTACTCGAGACCCCACATCTTTTGTCTGACTCATCTTCCACTTCTGATGGACCTGTGATCACCCATGACCCCCGCTGCACCTGCTGAGGGTGACTTCAGCTTTACCCTCTGCTCCTACTTGATGAATTCTCGAGACCCGGAAGCTGATGGGCCCAGCCCTGTCCTTATTGCATGGGACTCTCTGCACCAGTCTGTCTTGCAGGCTGCCATATGGATTTCTCTTGGGCCAGCAGTCCACCCTATACCCCTGGCCAACTCAGCTGAGTCCCAGAAGGCAGCCAGCAGGACCCGGGAATGGGACAAGCTCCCCGAGATGGGGCTGTGGCATGCCCAGCAGGGTTTCCATGTCAACCCAAAGATGTGAAGAAAAAAAAAAAGCCTTGCCTAATTTGCAGCTGAAACACAGCCAGTGAGGTTTCGGAATCATCTAGAGAAATCAGAAGGGTGGCCTCCAAGCAGCGTGGTGAGACCTGATGAGGTCTTGCCTGAAAATGCTTCCACTCCACGTCACGTCCCCACTCGGTTTCCCCAGGGCAGAAGTTAACTCGGTTCAACCTGCTCCACCAGACGAGGCTTTTCTAAAATCACCTGCAGGCCGGATGCTCTCTGTCCGTATGTAAACAAGCGGTTTAGGCGGCCCTGTGCGTTAAGGGGGAGGGGGCGCGCAAAGTGATCCCGAAGCCAATGTTTACAGGGACTCCTGGGAACCAGCACGACATAAAAAGTAAGAAGCCACGGCACGAATTGAATAACAGGCAGTGCAGTTGTGGTTTGTCTGTGCCTCTGCCTCCGCGCTCCGTCATCCTCCTTCCCTGCCAGAAGTCCCACAGCCGTGGGAGGCGTGGGGACTTTCTATTTGTTCCCTTCCACCTTGCACAGCATGTTCTTCTATCAAGTGATTTATTCTCGTCTTCGAAGCAGGGCTTCACTGCGGGCGTGGCCATGGAGTCCGTGTGCCCGCCACCTGCTCCCTCGTGGGAGAGCGACCTGGAATGCCCTGGACAGGAGCCAGCTCTCCCAGGTGGAGGTGGGGACAGCAGAGCTCCTGCCCCTGACCGGGGGCCGTGTCCACACGCAGGCTCACACACACACACACACACACACGTGGAGGCACAGGTGAGACCCCCCCCCGCCCCCCAGAACTTTCTATGCAAGACTACGGGTCAGTCAGCACTTTCTTCTCCCTTAGGCTCCTCCTGGAACATTCTCATGGCCACCACCTGGTCTGAGGCCCTCAGTACTGGATGTCTAGGGTTTAGATTCTTCCCCTGAAACCTTCTATTCCTGAAATCATCCTTAGCCATTAGACAAGAGAATAAAAAGAAGGATCAGGAATAGGGACTGACGTGGGCAACGCCTCAAGTCTCCAGCCGGACCCCAGAGCTATCTCCAAATTGGCCCAGCTCACAGCACTGGCCTCCCCTCCCCTCCTCTCCTCTTCCCTCCTCTCCACTCTCTCTTCCCCCCTCCCCTTCCCTCCTCTCTCCTCTCCTCCCCAGTCCTCCTGCTGCTCCTCCAGACGTCCTGAGTCACCAGCATCTGAACATTCCTTCCACCTGGAATTTTCCCCTTCTAGGCTTTGTCACCCAAACCTCCCTCCTCTCAACCCAGCTGGGCCCAGGACAGGTATGGAAAGGACAGAAGAGGCTGACCTCAGCTTGCCTGAGTTTTCCTGCAAATGACGGGAGGGCCTCCAGGAAGGCCATCCGGAAGGTGGGCAGTGGGCTGGGGGTGGGTGGGACCATAGTCCATGGGAAGTGGGTGTCCACACCAAGAGCAGCCCCCAGGACCCCCACCCCTGCGGTGCCCTGCTGGTTTCCAACCGTCCGGCAGGGCCTGGGCCGGGCCTTCCCTGAGAGGACGGATTCAGAGTCACCCCCCAACTGGCAAGTAGCCCAGGCCTGAGGGCAGCAGGGAGGGGGCCTGCAGGGCCCAGGACACACGCCTCCTGCGCGCATGCCACAACCAGGTACCGGTCCAGAGATGGGCCGTGGCCCTGCCCCTCTGACGGGCCTGTGGCCCCGTGGACAGGCTGCGTCCTGCACATGTTTGCTTTAAAGAGACAAAGGAGACATGTCAGCAGGGATGGGGGGCCTGAGCACCTTTTGGTTATAATTTGGTCTGACATGTGCCATCTTTCATTTTCTTTTGGACCCCGGCACCCCCACTGGCCGAGGGGCCCTCTCCCAGGCGGGGGCCAGCTTGGTAACAGCGATCCGTGCTACTTACTCATGCCTGGCTTGTCCCGTCCAGGATGGACAGACAGTAGACATTTCAGAACTTTTGTTTGCGACCTGATCTAAGTTTGGAAGGGGATTTCATGTTTTAGGCCTTTTTGTTTGCGAGGTTGTTCGTTTGTGTTAGATAATACCAGTCATGGGGCGTTCCCGCAAAACACATTTCAGTAGGCCAGTAGGCCGACGTGAATCAACAATTATTTACCAGGTCGTGACTCATTGTCTGACATGGCAGTTCTCCCAATTGAAAACGAGATATAAGAGGTATATTTTCATATATTAGGGCTGAGTTTGCTTCCCTTAGAGCCCGGAAGGTAACAATAAAGTCTGATTTGGCTACTGATAAAATGCTTACACTTGAAAATAACACCAGGGGACAGGTGAGGTCACTGAGAAAGCTGCACCCCTGAGATCCAGCACCCGGCGCGGGCAGGAGGCTCGGGAGGCCTCCAGGATGGGGTGGCAAACAGACGGGGTGGCAAGGGACTAGGCTGGGGGGAAGGCCACCTCCAAAGGGGTGTCACTATACAGGGAGTTTTGGAAGTGTTAGATCTGTTCTGTCTTGATTACGATGGTGGTTTCCTAACTGTATACATCTGACAAAAATCATAGCCCAGTAGGTGATATAAATCATATAACACCATGTTGTGTTATATTATATAATTATTATATTATATATGTGTTTTATATAATGTATGAATTATACTATATAACACTACGTACAAATATATAAGTTGTACTATATAATCGTTATACTATATGCAATATTCTATTTTAGCATTATATAATTCTATAAACTACACAATATAAGGGTGCCCGGAGGCTCAGTCAGTTGAGGGTCCGACTTGGGTTCAGGTCATGATCTTGAGGTTTGTGAGTTTGAGCCCCATGTCGGACTCTGTGCTGAGAGCTCGGAGCCTGGAGCCTGCTTCGGATTCTGTGTCTCCCTCTCTCTCTCTCTGCCCCTCCCCTGCTGAAGCTCTCTGTCTCTCAAAAATGAATAAACATTTAAAAAAAGTATAAATTACACACTATAGACACGGGGTTACACTTCACTGAACTGGCTCAGAAAGAGAAGACATCCGAGGCAGAGGGTGGGTGCCTTTTCTGAGAGCCCAACACCTCACCCACAGGGCAGCTGGGTTAGCCCTGGATTTGCTTCTGGAAAGCCCCACAACTCCTTGTTCCCTGAGAAGAATAGCAGGAAACTTGCAAGCATCTCCCTGGGTCCTGCCGTTGTGGT
Organism: Prionailurus bengalensis; assembly: GCF_016509475.1. Classification (NCBI taxonomy): domain Eukaryota; kingdom Metazoa; phylum Chordata; class Mammalia; order Carnivora; family Felidae; genus Prionailurus; species Prionailurus bengalensis. The sequence goes on from NC_057343.1 coordinate 232,538,632, forward strand.
TCTGTGACCTCCCGTCCCCACCCTCTGACGGGGACCTTCCCAGTCCTGTGTCCCAGGGGACAAGGTGGCCTCAAGTCTCCCACTGGCCGAGGCGGGGCTGTCCCAAGGCTGTGCCTCCCTCACATCTTGTCCCCCCTCCCAGACAGGAGTCCCTGCCTCCAATCAGGACGCTGACGGCTACTCATCTCAGGGTCCCGTGGGCAACTCTGAGCCCCCGCTTCCCAAACTCGGTCTCCATTTCGCCCTGCCCTGGGACTTTTCATGATTTCACAATGAATTTCTCTCAGTGGCTGCACACAGCAGATGTTATGCCCCCAAACAAATGTCCTGGAATTTCCCCCTGAGAACCTGGAGGCCTCTTCCCAGTCAGCGAGCTCCCCAGGGAGGACTGGCTGGGCTTCTGCCTTGAAGGGCTTCTCAGGGGCCCAAAAAACAGGTGAGGGGCGAATTTCAGAAAGAAAAAGAAAAAAATTCTCTGCCACCAGAGAGGAGCCGAAATTGGTTCACTCAAGGCTCCCAGATTCTCCATAATTTGCTTTCTGGAGACGTGTCCTCTTCAGGATGTGTGTGTGTGTGTGTGTGTGTGTGTTCACACAGCTGCTCCCCCACGACACTCCGCTTGCTAAGTCGCTCTCTGATGGATACAGAGACGAAGCCAAGTGAAGATCCTTTTCCTCGCCAGCTTCAGGGCTCTGGTTTCTTGCAACGCGAAGCTGCCTCCTTTTTCGATTTTCTCTGCACGCGAAGTGCAGGGAGGCTGTGCCGCCAGCCGGGCCCCGCTCACGCCGGCATCGGGAAGGGCACGGCTCCCGTGCGTGTCCGTCCTGGGCAAGTATTCAGGGTACTTGCCACGGGGCCTCTGTAGTGCGATCTGAGGGTCCCGGGGATGCCCTCCTGCCCCACTCCCCTGAACGAGACAGCAATTCATTCCCAAGGGCTCTTCGGCCGCAGTGCTTTTCTGAAATGGAGACACTCCTGGCAGGGCCACCACGAGTCCCGAGTCCCGTGGGCCCTCGGGCGGGTCACCCACTTCCACGCATCCCCTCTGTCTTCCCCGGGACCGCCCACCCCAGGACCGCGCGGAGGGGCCCCTTCTCCAATCTTTTCTCTCTGCGCCTAGACTCCTGGAAGGCTGTGCACGTGTCTTGACAGGCGCAGACCCCGTTTGGAGGGGCCCCGATGTGCGTCCGAGCTGGGGGCACGGGCAACCTGCGGTGGGGGGAGCGGGGGGGGGTTGGGGGGCTGGACAGGAAGCTGGAAAAGAGGACGCGCAAAAGAAGAAACGGGTGAGGAAAGCAGCCTAATTCCTCTGACTTCATCATTTTTGTGTAGGAAGAGTTTCTAAAATGGCTTACTTTTATAAAAAAAAAAAAAAAAAAAAAAAAAAAAACCAAACAGATCCCAAAGCCTCTGCTTTTTATAGAACATCAGTCCCCGGTTCCAAATTAGCAACCCTTAATCTTCCACCGGTCTAGCTCTGCAGTGACTATTAAGCTGCTGGGCTAGGACTTACCTCGGTGCTCGGATCGCGCCCTGACGAGCGGGGGGAAGGGGCTGGGGTGTCGGCCGGAGCTTGGGAGGGGGGGCCGGGGGCGGCCTTGAGCTGGGGCTGCTGCTCCCCAGCGCCGCCCTGGCGGCCGGGCGGGGAGAAGCGCCCCACCGTGCGACCTTTCCCGGCCTTGGCCCCAGTGTATCGGTTTTGGGGCGGCCTCTGTAACCAAGTGCCACAAACTGGCTGGCTTAAAAGAAGCGAAATATATCCTCTCACAGCCCTGGAGGCCAGAATTCCAAACCCAAGGTGTCAGCAGACTCGATCGTCTCTGGAAGGCCCCAGGCGGAATCCGTTCCCTGCCTCTCTCCCAGGCTCCAGTGGCTGCGGGCAGTCACTGGGGTTCCCTGGCAGCTGTATTACCCCAATCTTCGCACCTGACGTCACATGGCCATCTTCTTTCTTAGAAAGACATCGGTCACCTTGGTTTAGGACTTGGAATGCTCTCATCTTAATTAAATCTGCAAAGGCTATTTGCAAATGTGGTCTCATCCTGAGGGTCCAGGCAGACATGACTTGGGCAGTGGGTGGGTTGGGACACTGTTCAACCTGGTGCACGGGACAGCAATGCCCACAGCCCCACATAGAAAGGTGGCTGGTTTTCTCTCGCTGTATCTGAGAGGCAGGAGCAGCCCTGAGAACATTAACCCTTTAGATCCGAAAGAAGGCAGGTGTCATGAAAACTGAGCCACTTACTGGGAGGTGACAGGGGCCAGGTCCTCCAGCAGCTGAGGTCCCTGCACCCGGGGGGGCCCTCCATGGGCTCTCTCACCCCGGTTGAGCTTCTACAACCTCCTCCCAAGAGATAATGTTTTCTCCTTCCGGACTTCTCCCACCTTTCAATTAAATCAAATTATTGCATCATCATATGGGCAAATGGTGCAAATCCTCAAACCTATGCGAATTGCCCCAATCCCACCACTCAGCATGCTGGTGAACTTCATTTTAGCCATATATGTATTTAAAAATTATTTTGGGGGGGGGCACCTGGGTGGCTCAGTTTGCTAAGCATCTGATTCTTGATTTCGGCTCAGGTCGTGTTCTCATGGTTTGTGGGTTCGAGCCCCACGTCAGGCTCTACGCTGACAGTGCAGAGCCTGCTCGGGAATCTCTCTCTCCCTGTCTCTCTGCCTCTCCTCCATTCGTGCACGCATTCTCTCTCTCTCCCTCTCTCAAACTAAATAAACATTAAACAAAAACAAAACTTATTTTTTGGACCTCAGATGTACAGAATTGGGTTAATCGTCGCCCTAAATCCATCACACGGTGTCACCTGAATATGCATTGCTCTTTCTGCCGGCTTATTTTGTCCTGCGTTTCAAAATATAATAGCATTGATAGGACGACTGATATCTGTCTTTTGTGCTATGCACTGTTGCAGGCGTTTAACACACAGGTGCATTTATTCCCTGCAATAACCCCCGCAGCGGTTTGCTGGCTTCAGCTCCACTTCACCTCACCTGGCTTGCGAAGTTGATAGTTCAAGTTCTCAAGAATTTCGTGAGTCAGTCGTTAACCATCTGGAGCTTGAAATTGGCCATTATGGCAGCACAGGTACCTCCCACCTGTCGAAAATTTGTGTTTCGAAAGACCTCGCTTCGCTTTTATGAAAGACCTCTATTAGTACCTGTTTGGGCTGACCGAAAGATACCCAAAGAGGATTGTCACTTTCACGAGGGCAGGGGAAACACAGCAACAGCGGCCAGCACTGCTTTCACAGCGAGGTGAGCTGGTGTCAGCGTGCGTCGGAGCCTCGGGGGGTACCACCCAGCTCCTTCCCCAGAACCACACCCAGCGTCTCAGCGCCCAGCCCCCAGAGCTTTGAACTGCTTCCGTCCCGTGAGCATCTGGACCTTATCTCCAGGTATTTTATGCATCTCTTAGCACTGTGCCCCCAGGGCTTAGAAAAGCCTAAGAGAGGTTATTTCGGAGGTCGGTCTGGGATGGTTCAAAAAATTTTAACATCAATTAATGGTCATCGCTTCTTTGTTTTGCTTTTCGGCTTATGAACATTTTCATAGGAATGCTCCACGTTTGGATAGCGGGGGCAACCTGGATTCCCAAAATAACTCAGCAGTGCCACAAATCTGGGGTGTGCTTTGCATCGGGAGCCCCTTTAACATCACACCACTGCCTAGGGGTTGGCACTCTCGTCATTCCCGCTTTACGGTGAAGAAACCCAGGGAGAGGGGCGCCTGGGTGGCGCAGTCGGTTGGGCGTCCGACTTCAGCCAGGTCACGATCTCACAGTCCGTGAGTTCGAGCCCCGCGTCGGGCTCTGGGCTGATGGCTCGGAGCCTGGAGCCTGTTTCCGATTCTGTGTCTCCCTCTCTCTCTGCCCCTCCCCCATTCATGCTCTGTCTCTCTCTGTCCCAAAAATAAATAAACGTTGAAAAAAAAAAATTAAAAAAAAAGAAACCCAGGGAGGGAAGGAAGCTACCTGCTCAGGTCACCCAGCTAGGAAATGGCGACCTTGACTCTGAACCCAGGATTTGAACCCAGGAAGTATGCCAGGCTCCTGAGTCTCATGACACCACAGCTGTCTCTTGAACCCTGGTGTTTTTCATCCATCACAAGCAGCTTTCACAGGCATTAAAAACTCTTGAGAACTTACTTTTCAATGGCCACGTGCTGTGCCGTTAATTATCCCCAGGGTGGGCCAACGAGGTGTTCCTAAGTGTTCCCATCCTGTGAAAATTTTGGCTTGACTGGCCTCTTCCCTTCCTTGTGGTGTGGGTCCTGGGGATCTGGGCCTAGGACCACCCTTGTCTACAGGCACCAAGGATCAAGTGCGGATCAGAGACCCAAACTTTCTCCAGGGACAGCGGGAACCCTTCACTGGTCTTTTCTCTAGTGGTGAATTCAGACTCTACTAGGAGACGGACGGATGACAAAACCTCAGACAGATTTACTGTGACATCTCCCACACCACTCACTCCCACACATACAATCGCACATATGTACATATTCACACACACAGCACTCATTGTCTCCCACATGCTCACTCACTCACATACATGTGCACACAAATGTACACGAACGCACATGCTGGCACACATTCACAAACACTCAGGAACACAGGCACATCCACACCATTCTCATCTGCCAGCACACTCACCCATGCATCCACACACATATAAACTTACACACGTATTTATACACCTACACATACTCACATATACACATATACACACACATCCACACTCACACGTATGCACACACATATATACATTCATATGCACACTCACCCTCACACATATAGACACATCTACATGTATATACACACACGTGCACACACGTATGCACCCTGTTCTGTTGCACGCCTCTCCCCTGCTTCTGGGGACGTGCTGGAAATCTTTCGTGTTCCTTGGCTTGTGGATACTTCACCCTAATCCCCATCTTTATCTTCGTGTGCCCACCTCCCAGTGCAAATTCCGTGACCCAGTTCACCGCCCCCCTTGTCTGAAAGACACCAGTCTTACGGGGTTGGGGCCCCGCCCTCATGACCTCATCTCAACTAAATACATCTGCGACAACACTGTTTCCAAGTAAGGTCACTTTCGGAGGTTGTGGGGCTTAGGATTTCAACAGATGAATGGGGGCGGGGGGGAGGACACAAAATTCAGCCCATAACTCGGAACAGCCTAATCTTCCCCCACCCCCCACCCCGCTGCTTCCTCCAGATTATTCGGGTTATTCAGGAGGGTGGCGTGAGAAGACGTAAGTTTAGACGTACTCAGCCCTTGTCTGCGCACCGACTGTCCCCCAGACACCCTCACTCAGTTGCAGTAGGACCTCGAGGATTTTTTCTGGTAGAAATGAAGCTGATTGGAAAGACTGTGGAGGCGCGGTGCCTGGGGGGCTCAGTCGGTTAAGCGTCCCACTCTTGATTCGGCTCAGGTCACGATCTCACGGTTGGTGAGTTCGAGCCCCGCCTCGGGCTCTGTGCTGGCAGCGTGGAACCTGCTCGGGATTCTGTCTCTCCCTCTCTCTGCCCCTCCCCAGCATGTGCGCGCCTTCTCTCTCTCTCTCAAAAAAAAAAAAAAAAAGAGTGTGGGGTCATGGGATATTTATATACAATACCCGAGACACCGACCTTGAGCTATCTTTCCACACAGAAGACAGGAGGAAGGCTGGGTGACTCAATCACATTTCCGCTGTATCCTCGCAAGAAGAGACAATTCCACAGATGGGCGCCTCGGTCTGTTTCTTACGAACACGGCATTGGTTAAATCATGACAAAAACTTCACACCTATTAATGTCTCTCTCAACAGTTCTTAATTCGCATTCTCTCTAAACATGCCGGAGAGCAGCCCAGCAATTTCCTTAGGCTAATGCATCAGAGGAATTCAGGAGCCTCTAAAGTTACAAATTTTGTACCTGCCTCCCCACTCCAAAGAAACTGGATGCTTCTAAGGTTGGGACTGGGCTCTTCTCTGATAGATCTCTATCAAGAAATTGTGACTCAAGTCTGCTCGTGGTGAGGCATGCCTGCGATCTGCTCTACCGGCTGTGTGTCGTTGAGCAGATTACTCACCCTCTCTGAGGCTTGTGTTCAAAATGTACAAAAGAGCATAAGACCTCCTTTTTTTTTTTTTAATGTTTTTTCAACGTTTATTTATTTTTGGGACAGAGAGAGACAGAGCATGAACGGGGGAGGGGCAGAGAGAGAGGGAGACACAGAATCGGAAACAGGCTCCAGGCTCTGAGCCATCAGCCCAGAGCCTGACGCGGGGCTCGAACTCCCGGACCGCGAGATCGTGACCTGGCTGAAGTCGGACGCTTAACCGACTGCGCCACCCAGGCACCCCTAGACCTCCTTGTCAAAGTGGGTGTAGGAACTCAATGAAGTGATGTAGGCGGAGTCTGTGGTACAGCGTGGGCACACAGCAGCACAGGCTAAACACCAGATTCCTTTCATCTCTCCCCTGAGCGAGGGTCTTAACAGCATCCGATCCCCTCCCCCGCCACCCACTAAAGATTATGGCCTCCCAAGCACATGAGTCATTTGCAAATTCAAACTATTAATATACAATTGCTTTAGGGCACTTTACACAAGAAACCAAATTTGTGTTACAACTATTGACTCCAGAATTCTGTCAAGACCAGAATCATCAGGCTCGATGTTCCATCGAGGATGTTCCATCCTGCCGCACAGCTGTGTTTGCCACGTCTTTTGTTGAATAAAGGGATGGTGTGTTGGGTCAAGCTGTGTCTGCTCCCAGGAACAGAGAGCCTGGCTGCCGTAGCAAATGGTCGTGTGGTTCCTGGATGCTGGGAAGCCCAGAAGTCTGAGGTCACTGGTCTTGCTTTCACTGCTGAACAATGCCATCAGGGACCCGGGCTCACCCCCATCCCTATCAAGTTGCCTTTTCATCCTCAGGCTCGTTTCCTCTTGGTTTCAAAAGGGCTGCTGCGGCCCCAGACATCACGTTAACTTCAAGACAGCAAGAAGGAAGACAAGAGGAGGCTGTGGCCATGTCTGGGCCTTTCATCAGGAAAGCTAAACATTTTGGGGCGCTTGGGTGGCTCAGGGGGTTAAGCATCCGACTTCAGCTCAGGTCATGATCTCATGGTTCGTCAGTTGGAGACCCACGTCGGGCTCTGTGCTGACAACTCGGAGCCTGGAGCCTGCTTCGGATTCTGTGTCTCCCTCTCTCTCTGCCCCTCCCCCACTCATGCTCTGTCTCTCTCTCTCTCTCTCTCTCTCTCTCTCTCAAAAATAAATAAACATCAAAAAAATTTTTTTTAAAAAAGAAAGCTAAACATTTTGCAAGAGCCAGGTGACTTCTGTTTTCATGCAGTGGGCCTCCGGCTGCAAGAAGGATGTATATTGGGGTCGAATGGCGATTCTTTGCCAACAAGGCAGAGGGCAGGGATGGATGTTGCGTGCATTGCTACTGGGTCTGTCATAACAACTCGGAATGACCTGGGGGTAGCCACTCAGGAGAGAGGCTGGAAATAGCCTGGTGTGGAGCCTCGGTGGGATATTAGGGACTAAGGCCTAGTCCCGTCCTGGAGGCCCCTGTGACTTTTGTGGAGACCCGAAGGCAAGAAAGTGGGAACCAGTCCACAGACACACAGAATAACTCTTACCTTCAAAAGCCAGGACAACTTTGCAGAACGGGGGGTCTGATACCTGCTGGGGGCACACTTCCTTGATCATCCTGGCCTATTCAGATTTGTTTTCAGACAGTATTTGTTGTGGCAATAAATGAACACACCCACATTTGCCCATCTCAGTGGAAGTCATTGTGGGCAATCTTGGGAAAAAGTGCTTTTCAGTTTTACAGCTGTCTTTGCCCAAGACACCTGTGAGGTACTCACTAAATTCGGGTTAGGAGTCCCATGTGAAAACCAGTTTGATTCTTTAAAGGCAGCCCTCGGTTTTCACCTAAAAATGCCTTCTTTATTCAAATTTGATCATTCACCTCGCTTCCCGGACTCAGCTCTGAGTGACTCAGCTTTCTCTGGCGTCAACCCTTAGAGTTTGAAGGTTTTCGATTTTTTTTTTTTTTTTTTGGTGGGAATATATTCAAAACAACTTGCCACAAGGTTGGAAAGCAGTTCAAGCATCACAGACACTGAAATCTGCATCTCGCTTCTCAAGGTGACTCCTCTTGGGGATGTGGGAGACCGGGAGGTTGTGAAGGATCAGTTGCATAATCATGATGTGTCCTCTCCTGCCTCGGATGAGGCGGTGGCGCCCGCCTGAGGCTGGTCACGCTGGGGAGGCCCACCCTCCCCGGGGGGAGAGGCATGGAGAGCACCAGGCAGCTCCTGGAGGCGCAGAAGAATTCCCACGGGAGACTGGAAAGAAGCGGGCCTGCCCAGAAAGTCGCAGGGGTGGAATACGACGGGCTCCACCAGTGCACGAGCTGGGCGCCCAGCCCATCTGGCCTCAGGAGCTGCCAGCGCGTGGGGCCCATGACCAGGTGAGGTCACCCGCGATGGCGTCCCCGAGAGGCCACGCCTGCCACTCAGGTGCTGTTTGGGTGAAGGGGGGCACGAGTTTGCTCTGTTATTCCACAGCCTCATTCTAAGACCCTCGGAGCCCCTGGCCCGCGGGTTGGGACCCTGCAGGTGACGATGGTGAGGAGGCCCCGGGTGTTTGGGGGGGGGCAGACGCCCGGCCGGGACAGGCAGGTCCAGCTGCCCAAGGCGGGTGAGCAGCGTCAGCCTGTCCCTTATTCTGCCTTTTCCCTCCTTATGGTCAAATCCAGGTACCGAGCGAGCACGCGCCTTGCATGGGTGACGTTGGAAAGCACAGCTGGTCCAGGCTGGGAGAGTTAAATTAGAACAATTTTAATTAGGGCCTCATAACTGCCAGCGCTTTTCATTCAGTTATTCATTAACGCTCGTCCCACAAACATTTGTTAAGTACCCACTGTGTGCCAGCTACTGGCACCATGATGCTTAACCGTTTGGGAGCCAAAGTGATTACGAGAGAAATCTCCTGGTTTTTTGGCTGAGCCAGGGAGGCAGTGGCTGGAATCCTCTGCAGGAGAACCATCACGTTATTGTCTTTCACAAAGGCAGATGGTACATGCAGATTTGTGGGCGCGATAGTTTAGCATAAGCGGCACTTTCATCAAAGTAATTTCAAGGTCTTTATTACAGCAGCCTCCGCACCCCCCGCCCCAAGGTCAGCATTTCACCAGCCTGAGTGCCGTTTGCTTGGTGTCCGACACAGCCATCTGTCAGATGTTCCAGGGAACCTGGCCGCAAGGGAAGCGCTATCTGGGAACCAGGAACAGTGAAGCTGGTCCGTTCCCCAGGAAGAGAGAGACCGAAGGAAAAATTAACCCAGGAACTGAGTCACGCATCCATGTCTATCTGTGTGCGGGGCGTCGGATTCGATCCCTCCGTCTTGGCCAGACCGTAGACAGGGTCGTCTCGGTGCGAGCAGAGGATCTGGAAGTTACTACGCTCTCGGGAACCACGTAGGTGGTCATGCCTTGCTTCGTCCCGTGACCTCCCCACGCCCCTGTCACCACTGCCAGAGGGACTTCTGATCACTGTCCCCGCCGTGGCCTCGCATAAAACCCCCGACTGCTAAACTCCAGCATACGGTCGACACGTCTCGGGTGCCCTGCGTTGGCTAAGCCTGGCTCACGTCTCCAGAGGCAGCTCTCATCCTGTCCTGGGGTCACCACCCCCCTCCAGGCACATACAGTCATACAAATACACACAACACACATGCACACGTATACACGCAAACACATGCATGTACATGTGCGTGCACACACCACACACATGCGCGCGCGCACACACACACACACACATGCACACACACCACTAAAACGCCAACCCTCCTCCCCAGGCCAGGGTCCCTTCCTCTCCGACTTCCTCGCCTGGTTCTCTCCTGCTTCGCTTTATTCTCGATTCTATCGGTGTGCTTTCTCCCAGGCACCCTGCGGCTCCTTCCAGGGGGAATACAGCATCTTTCTTTCTTTCTTTCTTTCTTCCTTTTTTTTTAAATTTTTTTAACGTTACTTATTTTTGAGAGACAGAGAGAAAGGTAGAGCATGAGTGGGGGAGGAGCAGAGAGAGAGGGAGACACAGAATCCGAAGCAGGCTCCGGGCTCTGAGCTGCCAGCACAGAGCCCGACATGGGACTCGAACCCACGAACTGTGAGATCATGACCTGAGCCTGAGCCGAAGTTAGATGCTTAACCGACTGAGCCCCCCAGGGGTCCCCAGCATCTGTCTTTATGCCCCAATTTCCCAGCTCACAGTGAGAGACACATAACCTGTCTTTCTTCCCGCATTGGGCTCGGAGACAAGGAAATCGGACTATCCTGCAAGTATAAATGCCCTCTGGCTCAGAACTAACTCCTCCAGGGGTCAAATTTGGGCCAAGGCCTGGGCAAACCGTAAATGTTGCAAACACAGTGCTACCAGCACTCTTCATGTATTGATGTATTTAATCCGTATAACAACCCACTCGTGGCTGTTATCGTCACCACTACACAGACGAACTGAGAGGCACAGAGAGGTTCAATAACTTTCCCAAGGCCACAGAGCTGGTAAGTGGATTTGAACCCAGGCAGCTCTAGAGCTGGTCTCTTAGCCAGAGCCTAGGAGGTCTTGCCTCACCAAGGGTCCCTATCCCCAGGGCTCCATCACCCAGACACGCTCATGACACTACCCATGCCGCAGAAACAGCAACCCAAGGTTAAAGGCATCCAGTAAGAACCATTTTGTCATGCCGAGGGATTCTGTGGGTCGAGACTTGCGTGGGGTGAAATGGAGATGCATTGCAGGCTCAGCGGGGAAGACGTGCGTCATCCGGGGCTGGGGTCATCTGGAGGCTTCCGGACTCTCAGTTCCCGGCCTGGGATGATGTGAAGGCTGGGTTCGGCTGCGATGTTAGTGGCGTGGGCTTCTCACAGCACGGTGACTGGCACCTGAGCAGGAGCGAGCACGCCAAGGGGGGATATTCCAAGAGAACCAGGCAGAAGCTTCGGGACCTGTTCTGACCTAACCTCAGAAGTCACGGGGCGTCGCTGACTGCCACGTGCTATTAGTTACAAGGCAGCCGGAGGCTGGAAGAAAGAGACTCCATTTCTCAGCAAGGGCGTGACAAGGTCACGTTGCAGGAGTGCCTGAGGGAGGGGAGAGAATACTGTGGAAAACACAGCTTGCCTAGCCCGGGCCTGCCTACTGCAGAAACTTCTTTGCCCCAATTTGAGTGACCTCATCCTGAAGGTATTCACTTCTCACTTTGGTTGTCTTGCTGTTCCTGTGAGTGAGGAACCACCTATGATGGGTAATGTGAGCATTTTGCAGGTGGACTGGGTGACCCAAAATGGCGACCCAACTAGAGAAGGCTCAACCGGTCCTGACAGCGGCCTCTGTCTCGTGTTGTGCCGGAGTCTTACCTGGTAGTTGGGCCATAGAAGACAACGATGGCACTACTTTTCATCACTACTGTACTATGCCTGACCTAAATCTCTTCTCCAGTTGTATTGTTTGGGGACTTGTTGAGACCATGGGTTCAAGGCCCATCCACAGAGTCTGGTTGAATTGTCTGGGGCCGGGAAGCATTGATTTTTTTTTTTTCTAGGGTCCACAGGTAATGCTGTTGGACACCTGAGCTGGAGAACACCTGTCTTAGATGAAGACCTTTGTGACTCTTGGCTTAGACCACCTTCTATCTCCAGAGGCCAAGGTAGGTGTGTGGTGCCTTCACCGGCTCCCAGACACAACATACTCTTTTTAAAGAGTTTGTGCACTCGGGCTGTCACTTGCCCATTGGCCCAGGCTAAGTAGCTATCTGTGCTGAAAAACTATGGGGCAGATACAACGTGCTAGCTGCCGTGTTCCCTGGTGATGGCCGGCAGGTGCAAATCTGAAATGCAGACTCATTGCGTGGCTATAATTCTTCCTAATAACTCAGAAGAAGGGGCCAAGAGCATTTCCCCAAGGTACTACTTGCCTGTAAATGACACTCCAGAGGGAGAAGAAGGAAGCTCCCCCTGATTTTCTTTCCCTGGCCTTGGGCAGTGTGGGCATTTGTCTTCACAAACGATGCTCAAAATATGTTTGGCAGCAATCTGGTTTTTGGGGTTGTTTTTTGGTTTTTGGGTTTTTTTTTAATGGGAGTGCACAAAAGCTTGTGCCAGTACCTTTAAATATTTTAGACGCTCCTAAAATGTCATCTGGCTGAACCAAAATTTTTTTTCCAATTTGGTGTGAGATGCACGAATGCTAATTTAAGCAATCGACTCATAACTGAGCAATGAAACCATGACAGAAGAAGCTCTCTGTGCAGGCGGGGATGGGGCCATAACTCCTTCTGTGTAGGAACATGCCACAGTATTGCAAAAGTGTTGGCTTGTCTCCCGGAGCGATAAGAACACCGTTAATGTTCCTTAGAGCTGCTTCCTATAGGCGGTTCAACCTATGTTTCAGGAGGGCAAGATCAAAACCAATGACGTATCTGTTGAAGTGCTAGGGAGGCCACCTTCACTTTGACCAAGAACTCTGGATCCTGTTTGCTGCTGTCACTGGCCGTGTGGCCTTGAGCAAGTTATTTTAACCTCTCATGTGCAAAATAAGGTTAACAGTGATGCTCCCTGGGGTTGTTGTGAGGGTTATGAGTTAATGTGGGTGAAATAGTTCAAGGGTTCCTTGGCGAAGAGTAAGTGCTCATGAGGATGACCTGTCATCCCACCATTTTGAAACACCGCCACTAGATGGGTTTTTCCGGGGAGTGAGGTTGCATCCTGTTCCCAATTCAGTAATCACTGGGAGCATTGCTGCAAAGCTTTGAAACCTTCCCCACCCCACCTCAAACACAAGCATGTACACACACACACACACACACACACACGCCTCTCTGGATGGCCTCCTCACTCCCACAGGATCCTACACAGAGTAGATGCTCAAACCTTGCACCTTGGCTTGAGATAGTGTGGCTCTGATCACCTGGGGTAGAAAGGGGCACAGCTGGCTTTGCTGAGGACACTCAGGAAACATGCAGAGCTTCTGGGTCATTGGAATCTTCTAGAAGCTCACTTAGTCCCACACGAGTCCCAGATGAGTCTCCTCCTCATCTTCTGCCGGGAAATGAAGCTCTTCTCTTCCAGGGAAGGCTGTCAGTGCCAAGCTCACCTTTGCTCCGTTTGCAACCGCCCTGGGCAACTGGAGGCTGCACTGCCCCCTAGAGGCTTGGGGCATTTTGTCCCCAAAGTTTTTATGGTAGAGATCCTTTTGTTTCTCTAACTTTAAACCATAAAATATTTTCTTTTTATGATAAGATTTGTATATATTTTATGTTATATTCCTTGATTTCAACCTTTTATTTTTAAATAATAGCAAACTTACAGAAGAGTTGCAAGAATAGCATGAACATTTTTCATATACCCTTCACCCAGACGTACCGATTGTGAACGTTTTGCTGTATTTTGCCACATCATCCCTCTTTCCCTAGATAAGCGTCCATATTACTTTCTCCGGTCATAGACATCACGGCTCTTCATCCCTAAATTTTCCCACGTAGATCTCCTAAGATCAAGAACCTTCTTTCCCATACCCACAGTGCAGTATCTGAGCCAGGACATTCATCACTGATAGAGTCCTATCATCTAATTACCAAGGGCTCCAGTGAGGTCCGTATAGAATGGTCTTCCAGTCCAGGATCCAAATCAGAAGCACATATTATATTTGGTTTACAATTCTCTTCGGTCTCCTTTAATCTGATGTCTCTTGTTAGCTTTTTTTTGCTTGTGTGTGTGTGTTACATGACAGTAACACTTTTGAAGGGCACATGTAAGTAGCTATCAAAGAGGAACAATAGAATAGTGGTAAAAACTCTCGTATACTCTTCACCCAGATTTTCTGAAATTTGGGTGGGGTTTTTTTTGGTTATTCTTTTTTTTTTAATGTTTATTCATTTTTGAAAGACAGAGAGAGACAGAGCACAAGCAGGGGAGGGGCAGAGAGAGAGGAAGACACAGAATCCGAAGCAGGCTCCGGGCTCTGAGCTGTCAGCACAGAGCCCAACGCGGGGCTCGAACTCATGAACCGGGAGATCACGAGCTGAGCTGAAGTCAGATGCTCGACTGACTGAGCCACCCAGGCGCCCCTCTTTTTTTTTTTTAATTCAAGTTAGTTAGCATTTACTGTAGTTCAGTGAAATTTGGGTTTATCCAAGGTTTCCTCATCACTAGATTCGGATTATGCATTTTTGGTCAGAATATATAGTGAAGTGTCTCTGTCATTGCCTCCCCTATGGAGACACTTGATGTCAATTTTGTCCATTTACTGATAATATTGACTGAAGTTCGAATCACATGTTTTCATGTACTTGTTGGCATTTGTGTATCATCTTTGGGAAAATGCCTATACAAGTCCTTCGCCCATTTTTAAACTGGGTTGTTTGTCTTGTTGTTGGGCTGTAAGAGTTATTTATATATTCTAGATATTAGACTCTTCTCAGGTGTATGGTTTACAAATATTTCCTGCTATTCTGTGTGTTTTTTCACTTTCTTGATGATTTCCTTTTTTTTTTTTTTTTGTAGTTATTCATTTTTTGAGAGAGACAGAGAGAGAACAGGGGAGGGGAATCCCAAGCAGGCTCTCTGCTGTCAATATGGAGCCCGACTCAGGGCTTAAACTCACGAACCATGAGCTTGTGACTTGAACCAAAACCAAGAGTCAGACGCTCAACTGACTGAGCCACCCAGGTGCCCCATTTTAAGTTAGTTTTTGTATAGACGTAAGGTAAGAGTCAAAAGTCATTCATTCTTCGGCACGTGTCTATCCAGTTGTCCCAGCTCCATTTGTTAAAAAGACATCCTTTCTCCCAATGCTCTTGGAGCTCTTGTCAAAAATCAGTTGACCATAGACACGTGGGTTTATTTCTGGACTCTCAATTCTACTCTGTCAATATATTTATCCTGTGCAAGTACCACACTGTCTCAATTACTACTGTTTTGCTGGATGTTTTGAAAGAGGGAAGTGTGATGCCTGGGTGGCTCAGTCGGTTAAGCGTCCGACTTCAGCCCGGGTCATGATCTCGTGGTCTGTGAGTTCGAGCCCCGTGTCGGGCTCTGTGCTGAGAGCTCAGAGCTTGGAGCCTGCTTCTGATTCTGTGTCTCCCTCTCTTTCTGCCCCTCCCCTACTCATGCTCTGTCTCTCTCTGTCTCAGAAATAAATAAACATTAAAAAAAAATTAGAAGAGGGAAGTGTGAGCCTTCCTACTTTGCCCTTTTTTTTTCAAGATTGGGCTATTCGGAATTCGCCCTTAAGTTTGGATGCAAAATAAATGCTGGGACTTTCTTTCAATAGCAAGTCTATGTATAATTATTCAATTATCTATTTTTTAACTGTTTAATTTGTATTTGTGTCTATGATTGTGCTCATTAGTTTATACATATAAAAATCTTCAAGATAAATACACAGATAGATGGATGGATAGATGGATGGATGGATAGATAGATAGATAAAAAGGGAAAGAATGAATTTGCAATGTGCTTCTGGACTGCGAGACAGAGATATGCACACATGGAGGAGAATTTGCAAGACTGGAGGATACTTTGACCCAAAGCACTTGCCTGGTTGAGCCAGTAATAAGTAACGAGGTCTAGGGAAGCCCTCGCGGCTTTGACGCCAGTCATGTATATTACCTGGAGTCTACAAATCTCAGAATTCCAAAAAGCAATCAACCCTGAAATTTGCTCTCCAGGGACCTTCACCCCCCCTACCCCCTTCTGCCCAGACATCCCCCTTCCCCGCCGTACTTTTCCAGGTGGGTGGACCCTGGAGCTGTGAGCTTCTGGAAGAGGAGCCCCTTCAAGGGAATAATGACTGCAGCCCCCGGTTTGCCTGTAACTTCTCCCACCCTCGGTTCTCACAGCCCACGTTCAAAACCGCAGGGGGTCGGGTGTGTGGCTAGCTGGGCTTCCAAGGTTGGGTGGAACCCTGCCGAATAAAGAGGAGCTGGGCTTGACATCTCCCTACATTTGGTGACTTGCTAGAAAGACTGAAAAGACTCCATAGTGAGTGGTGCTCAGCTAAGATTTGCTGCAGAAAAGGACGCAGAGAGAGAAGGTGGCAGGAGGAGATACACATTAGCGGAGCCCAGAGAAGTCCAGCTCCCCCCTGTGCCTCCTCACCCGAGCCCAGTCGGGACGGGCTTTTCTCTGCCAGAGACCTACAGGGTCATGTGTGAAGTCTTGCGTCCGGGGAAACCCGTGCAGGTCTCAGGCTCCAAGGTGTTTATGGGGCGTTTGTCAGATAGACTTCTCCTGCTATCAATCAGCCACGGCAACTGAAACCAGGACTCCAAGCAGGAAGCCAGGCGTATCTCATCGATCTTAATGTTCTCGCAAAGCCACCCCCAACAAGCTAGCGGGACCCGGTCCGTGGCTCCTGGTGTACACAACAAGATCATCCATCACTGACATAAAAACTTTCTGAGACCCCCATTCCCAAGGGCTGGCCAAGCAGGGTCAGTCGTGGCTCCGGGTTTCCTTGGAAACATTCAAGGAGTAAGTAACGGCGCCGGCTCCTTCCTCACGTTTTCACCTTTTCTAAATGGTCCTCAGCCTACAGTTACAGATGCGTCTACACAGCTCAGCCCCGGGAAACCCTTTACTGGCCGCCGGACGTCATCGCCATGGCCCTGGTCGACGTGAAATAGAAGAAGGCAGCAAAACACACACGTGGCCTGGTTTCCAACCTCTACCTTGTGCGTGTCCTTGGCAAAATCACGTCACGTCTCCAGGCCAGCTAAGGTCTCACGCATCCCACCCGAGGGCAAGTTTGTGAGATGGCTGCGGTAGGTGACGGTGCCACGTAAGTGCTTCCTCTTACGGTGGCACTTGTTTGACAGCTGTCTTTCCTGCTTCGGCTCCACATGTCTGAGAGGAGCCGCAAATCCATAATCTCCACTTACAGACTGATTCAAGAAACCACCGCCAACCCCCTCGAGGCCATTGGCTGATCCGTTTCAGAGGACTTATCCTGCTAAACTTATCCCGCTTGGCGCTTTCTACTTACACAAAAAATCTCTATTCCTTTTCAGAACAGATCTGTAAGTCCAGTGTGTCCCATTTTTTTTTGTTAATATAATATGGAGAACAATTCATTTGCTGGCAGGGGGACATTTATTCAGCAAATATTTACTGAGAATCTCCAGTAATAATAATTACCATTCAGCAAATGTTTATTGGAAGCATACTCTGTGCTAGGCATTGTGTCCGAGGAGGGATACCGGAGATACGACAATTAACAGGCGCTAAGGCCCTGCTCATGGAAATTTCCATCTGTTTGCAAAGTAGGGTGGCCAAGTGTTCTGGTGTGCCCAGGACCCGAGCCACTGCCTCTGCCCCCAGAGAACCACCTCTGGACTGCCACTGCCTTCCAGGGCCACCAGAGCCTGGGACCCCAAGGCCTGCTGCTGCTGGAGTCAATGTCAGAGCCTCAATGTGCTCAAAGCTGGGTGATAGTCTAGAGCGACCCCTCAAATCTCTCCACCGAGGCCACGGTCACCTTGGGCACTGCCCAGACTCCCTCTAAACCCTGGAAAGACTTCACTGGACCTTGTCCACCACCCAGATGTGGACACCCGCTCTCACGGGAGAGGAGGGCAGGGGAGGGGTGTCTTGCTGTGCAGACTTAGGGAGGTTTCCTTTGTAGCTTCAACAGCAGAGAAGTCAAACGCCAGGCTTTTGCGTGAGGCTCTCTCTGCCCCGGCTGTGTTCCTTCCCTGCAGCTGACCACCCTGCCAGGCCCCCCGGGGGCCCCCAGAGGCCCTCAGGCCTCCCAGGGAGGGCCACCCGAAAGCCACGCCTGACCACCCACCCACTTCGGCCCTCACCCTCCTCACACGACCCAGCCTTGGGCACCGTATTTTCCGATATTTTGCAAAATTCCTATAAATGGACTTGTATGTTGTATAATCAAAAAAAGAAAAACACAGTTTTGTTTTAAACAAGCAACCAAGAGAGTCTCATTTTGCCAAAACATACGCCAGTGTCCTATTTCTGTCCCTCGCGCAGCCATAGGCATAAAGTAGAAATAACGTGTCCAGCCAATTCATTGTCTTGAATTATTTACCTCTTTTAAGATGAGCTGTTTGGGAAGTAAGACCTACACCTCCTTTATTTATTTTTATTGACCGAGTTTTGTCATTTGGGTTGTGTCCTCGCCGACTCCTCCTGACTTGGGCCGTCGTGCTGAGCCCCGCAATCTGCTCACTGTACGCCTGCACAGCTGTGCTAACCCGGGTGTCCTGCTTACAGCGGCTTTTCCTCTTTAATCCCCGAGTTTAGGATGGAAGCCACTGGCTGTTCTGATTTCATTAGGCCAGCAGACTGTTTTTGGCAAATCACCTGGCCAGCGTCTTGAAGGTGCTGGGTAAAATGAACGTTGCTCAACATGTTTGAAATGACCCACAAGGAAGAAATCGTGACACGGCGCTGATTTGCCAGGTTTGTAAATGGGGATCGAAAGGCAGGGATGGCAAAAGCTGTGATGTTGACAACGTGTCCCTAAAACTTTCCTCTGTCATTCACTCCCTCGTGTGAGATGTAGTGTGTGCCCCACCGTCCAGCACCCGTTGGAGACGCAAAGAACATGAGACGCTGTCTTTGTATTCGTGAGAGATTTCGGCTGGAACCCGACAGAAGGTCCATATCAGCCAAAAAGGACATAGGGTGTAGCTGGGCCTCAGAAACTCTCGCCAGGGATTATCTTGGTGTCTGTTCACTTTCTCCTACCCCCCGTCAGGCTCTTCCACCAGCCAGGACCCTGGGTGTGCACCACCCGAAGACAACTGCAATCCACTGCTCCCACCCAAGCTCAGAAATCCAGGGAAGGGCTCTGATTGGCCCAGCTAGGGTGAGGCGTCCAGCTCTGACCAACCAGTGGTGGCCATGTGGGTGGAGTCTACAAGATCAACGGAGCTGAGAGCACTGGAGTGAACCCCCATGCAACATGGCTGATCCTTATAACAAGAGGAGAAGAGATCCAGTGAGGCAGGTGCAGATGAGAAGCAGAGACGGGAGCATGTGTTTGCAAGCCAAGGAATGCCAAAGATTGTCAGCGACATCAGAGGCCGGGAGAAAGGCAGCGGCGAACAGATCCTTCCCTAGACCCTTTGGAAAAAGCCCAGCCCTTTTGACCCCCCAACCCTAGCATCCAGAACGGTGAATGATTCAACTTTTTGTTGTTTTATGCCACCCAGTCTGTGGTAATTTATTACAGCAGGCCTAGGACATTAATACAGTAGACAGCAAAACATTCCAAAAGCTTAAATATTTCAATGTTTCAAAATAAAGGAGAATAATAATGGAGAGTGTGTAGTTTGGGGAGAGGGAAGTCTTTCTTATCCTACCACTGAAGACTGAAATTATGAAAGAAAAGACTGGCTGACCCACTACATGAAAATCATGGTTCACAAAACATGACAAAGTTGAAAGAAAAACGTTTGCAGTTTGTGACAAAGAACTAATATGTGCAATGCAGGACGGGCTCCTATAAATTAGAAAAAAGGATCAGTGACCCCACATTTTGTTTATATATAATAAACAGATTCAATGACTAGACAAGATACAGAAGAAATCCAAATGGCAACGAAATGTGTGCAGAGTTTTTCTGCTTCACAGATAAATAAATGGAAATTAGGATAAAGACATGTAATTTCTAGGGCGCCTGGGTGGCTCAGTCGGACAAGCATCCTACTTTGGCTCAGGTCATGATCTCTTGGTTCGTGGGATCGAGCCCCACATCAGGCTCTGGGCTGAGAGTGGACCCCGTTTGGGATTCTCCCTGTCTCCTCTCTCTGCCCCTCTCCTGATCATGCTTTCTCTCTCTCTCTCTCTCTCTCTCAAAATAAATAAACTTAAAAAAAAATAGCATATAATTTCTCTCAAATCATACTGGCAAAGGCAGATCAGACTGACGGCACTTGGCACTGACATTAGCAGTCCCCAAACGTCCCAGCCAGAGGGACTTAGGCGTGCCGGCCATACCGTAAAGGGTTAGCTCAGCAGACGTGGGTTGCTCAAACCCCAAGCGTGGCCCTTGATTGGCTCCTAGGACATGACCTCTGAGCCCCTGGAGAATCCTTCCCGACAACAGCAACTTTGCGTGTCTGAGCGTTTGGGCCATGCCACATGGTTTATGCTGGCCACAGGATTTATGGCGAGCACCTGCTTCCTGTACGTCTGAGGCTCTATCACATGCTGTATCAGGCTGCAGAGTTTGGGCATTTTGCCTAAAGCCAAAACGGCCTGGAAGCCTTCGGGAGCCACTTAGAAGTCATTTCTTCTTGTCGTGGGCTGAACTGTGTCCCTTGGAAATTCATACTCTGCAGCTGTGACCCACAAGGTGACTGTGTTTGGAGATGGGGCCTGTAAGGAGACAACTGAGATTAAATGAGGCCCGACGGTAGACCCCTGACCCAGCATGACTGGGGTTCTTGTAGAAAGACAAAGAGACCCCAGGGATGCCCATGCCCAGAGCCAAGGCCATGTGAGGACACAGTGAGAAGGAGCCATCCACAAGGCAAGGGCCTCTGGAGAAACCAACCTCCCCAACACCTTGATCTTGGACTTCCAACCTCCAGAACTGTGAGAGAATTAACTTCGGTTGTTGAAGCCCCCAGTCTGCGGTATGCTGTTATAGCCGCCCTAATGTACCTCTGGATCTGATAAAAAAAAAAAAAAAAAAGGACTGTTCTCAGGTATTTACTTGGCCCCAGAGCCCCACTCTTCTTCTTCTTCTTTTTTTTAATGTTCATTTATTTTGAGAGAGAGAGTGTGTGTGGGAGCAGGAGAGGGGCTGAGAGAGAGGGAGGGACAGAGGATGCAGGGTGGGCTCCGGGATGACAGCAGTGAGCCCGATGTGGGGTTCCAACTCACGAACCTCGAGATTATGGCCTGAGCCGAAGTCGGACACTTAAGCGATTGAACCCCCAGGCGCCCCCACTCTTCCCTCTGATTCTGCTCCCTGGGGATCCCGAAGAGCTGGCTTTGCAGAGGTGCTGGCAATAGTGAGTGACATCACAGCCACCGCCCTCCCAGCTTCCTGTCGCACAGGAAGGCCGTTTCTCTGGGAGCAGGATTGTGGAAGAGGCCTTCCTGCCCAGGCTCCTGCTCTCCCGGAGGTTGGACAGGGCTGGGGGTGAGGGGACGGTCACAGCCCGGATTAGGATGTTACCGCCAGATGTGAGCACACAGGGACAGCCTGCTTCCCCGTGACCCCAGCCCGGCCTGGGCTCCTCTGACCTGCCCAGAGGAGCCTGTCCACCACCACCCCCACCCCCCTGCCGATGGTGTCCACTTCTGGGGACCCTGAGCCCCAGACCCTCCCCAGCCTCTGGGGCCTGGGGTCCTGCTACATCTGGAGTGGACCCGGGCACTGGGAGGTGCGGTGGGGTCCTGGGGAACAAGTCCCTGCTCCGGGTGGGCGGGGCAGAGGGATGTGCCAACTTGGGTCCAGCGTCTCTGCACTTCCCTTCTTCCCGTGCAGGCTCAGGGCTCACGCAGGAGGCTCTGTGGTTTCCCCTCCCTTGATCCAGCCTTCACCTCCACCCGCCCTCGGTTCCAGGGCGTACCGCATGCAGTGGTGAGACTATTCCAGGTGGAGCAGGGGGGCGGGCCTCACAAGACACGGCGCGCCCCCGGGATGTTCCCAGGGGCAAGACGGGCGGCACAGAAAGTGCTCCAACGGGTTAGCTCGGATTTCATGATTGGTCATGTTATTATCTAATTATGTGCGTTAACGATGGCTACCACCACCTTTTTATTCCACAGGTACTTGGTGCCCGGCCCGGCCCGGGCACTGGGCAAGATCAGCTACCGAGTTGTGCTGATGAGGCCAAAACAAGTCACGGATTCGATTAAAAGCAAAAACAAAAACACTGCATTGGGGGCCTGGGTGGCTCAGTCAGTTAAGCATCTGACTTGATTTCGGCTCAGGTCATGATCTCACGGTTCGTGAATTCAAGCCCCATGTGGGGGCTCCGTGTTGACAGGGCAGAGCCTGCTCGGGATTTTCTCTCTCTCTGTCTCCGCCCATCCCCTGCTCGCTCTCTCGCTCTCTGTCAAACTAAGACAACTGTATTACCATAAAGCACAGGACCTTACACAATTAAGATGACCGAGGAAAGACTCTTGGGAACTAGCTGGTGCAGGAACACGGCAGGGAGGGACCTCTTTGCATCTCTCACTCAGGGAGGCCTCTTTCTGAGCCCAGACTGCAGAGGAAATGCTTGCCAAGGTCCCTTCTGACTTCCACAGGCTCGGCTTGTGCTTTCAGAGCAGAAGTCCCGCTGCCCCGGGGACAGTGTGATGCAATCCTCTCTTTGCTTTCTGTTTATAATTTCTGTGAAACAGAGACGTAATTACGTCTTGCACTTTGGTTTAATTACTTGTCTGATGCCCTCAAAGGGCGTTCAACCCTGCTGTCCCCCGGGGCGGGGGGGGGCGGGGGGGGGGGGCAGGGGCACCTGTAGTCCCTCTCTTGGGGGGGTGGGTGCGGCCCGGAGGCTCTGAAGCTGCGTTTGTATTGCAGGCTGTTTCTTAGAGGCAGTGTTGATTCCGGGGATACAGAGTAGGGCTGGGGGATCCTGGGTTTCTAGTCTTTAAAAATTGTAATACACTATTTGGCACCTGGGTGGCTCAGTTGGTTAAACATCTGACTTTTGATTTTAGCTCAGGTCATGATCTCATGGTTTTGTGGGTTTGAGCCCCACTTCGGCCACCAATAGCGTGGGGCCTACTTGGGATTCTCTCTGCCCCTCTCCACTCGAAGACTTGCTCTCTCTCTCTCTCTCTCTCTCTCTCTCAAAATAAATACACTTTAAAGAAAAACACCTGTAACACACCAGTTTATTGACACGCATGCTCATGATTATCTTTTCTTTCTAGAAGCCAAGGCTGAGGCATCCTCTAAGGGCCAAAGGCGAAGGTCCCTTCCTCCCAATTTACATGGTTCCCCTGATGCTGAAAATTCCCCTTGTCTCAAGGGCCCTCTCATGGGGAATCTGACTTCACACCTCCAGGGCCCTCTTTAAAAAAAAAAAAAAAGTATCATATTCTTAACTTTTTAACAACTTTTATGTATTTAAGTAATCTCCACACCAAACGTGAGGCTTGAACTCACAACTCCAAGATCAAGAGTCACACGCTATTCCACCTGAGCCAGCCAGGCATCCCTCCAGGGCCCTCTTGAGGCGCTTTCTCTGGCAGGTTGCTAGCCAGCATCTCCCAGCACCTTCCAGAAGCTTGACCATCTGCTTATATTTAAGGATTCTTCAACACATTCGAGACAAAACTATGGGAAAGAAATTGACATTTGTTCAGTACTACGTGCCAAGCACTGAATCAGGCATCTACATGCACCGATTCACTGGGGCAAGTTACTTGACCTTCCTGTGCCTCTGCTTCCTTGTCTGTACGGACACCCCCAACGGTACTGGGACGTCACCAGAGGAACATTGTGGACGAGGATACACGATGCGCAGAACAAGAAGCACTCGATAAATGTGAGTAGCTGTTTCCTCCTCCTCCTCCTTATCATCCAGGGAATTATTTAGCCCATTTTCCAGACCAGAAAACAGAGGCTCAGGGGGAATGAAGTGACCCTCACAAGGACCTCCTGGGAAGAAGTGGGTCAGCCTGGATCCAAACCCAGCCCAGGCTCCTCCTTAGCATGACATCATCTCTCCTGTCGGGATGCACAAAACATTCGTGAAAACCAGAACACCCTTATTAGCTCCCTGGTGCCTTTTTATCCCCTACTTTCCAGTTCCAGTAGCTTTCAAATGGTTTCGATTGCAACCCTCGGTAAGAAATGTGATGTAAATCACGACCCAGAACAGATATATGTAAAATGGAAACCAAAGTTTCTTGAAACATACTTTCTCTTACTATGTTCTAATTGTGCCGTGTGCCCTGGTATTTTTCCATGTGGTTCTATTTTACGTTTAAGAACTGGCTTCAACCTGGGGCACTTGGGTGGCTCAGTAGGTTAGGCATCTGACTGTTGGTTTCAGCTCAGGTCATGATCTCACCGTTTGAGAGTTCGAGCTCTGCATCGGGTTCTGCACTGACGGTCTGGAGCCTGCTAGGGATTCTCTGTCTTCTCTGTCTCTCTGCCCCTCCCCACTCGTGCTCTCTCTGTCTCTCTCTCAAAAGTAAAGACACTTTAAAGAAAGAAAACTGGCTTCAACCTGGCCGCATGTGGCCGTTTGAAAACCACCAGTCAGGCAGACAGTGAGTTCAGTCTTCTGAACAGCCCTGCCCAGGTGTGGTCCTGAGCACCCCCTTGGGGTTACCTGGGCCCCAGCTCCCTCAGCACCAGCCCCTCCTGCCAGGCCCCAGTCTCGAGAAGAAAGCTTGTGAAGCCCCATCCGCAGGGCCCCCCCACACAGGTACCCGCCAGTCTGAGCCATCCAGATCGCTTAGGCCGTGCTCAGGAACACGGATTTAGGATTTATCCAGTCAGAGTCACCTTTTAAAGGGCAGATGCTCCTTTGATGTTTGTCTCTTGGTGTCCAAGGGACCGGTACTACAGTGTGGGGACACTAGGATGTCCGAGTGGAGACCAGCAGGTGCTTAGCAAGACACAGGGAAGAAGTAAGGGGACAAAAAGCGAAAGGAAAACTCCTCCTGGGATAAGCCTGGCGTCGTTGCCACCTTGACTGGCCAGCTCTGCTCTCCCCTCATCCGTCTCCTCTTCTTCCGGCCCTCAGCCTCCTCACTGTCCAGCTGCCTTTGCTTTTCAGTGTGGTCCACGCCAGCGGGATGCACGTGGGCAGAACGCGCGTGCACAGGGCACCCGATACTTCCAGGCCTGGCAGCGTCGACCTGCCCAAGCAAGGCCCTGCCTGGTCGTCCCCTCTGAGGCTTGATGCAGATGAGCACAGAGACCTTGGAACCCTGTGGAAGGACCTTGGGTCCCCAAGTCACTGCTCGGGTGGACAACACCCGTTCATCAGAGTCTCCCTCTAGCTTCACTAGAGTAAGAAGTAAACTTACGCTATGTAAAGCCACTAAGGCACAGAGATTATCCTCAAACACGAATGTCCTCTGAATACCTCTGAACTATCCAAGTTCAAGGCAGTGGAGGAAGAGATTCTCAAATGTAGCACATTTAACGGAGCAAAACATTTACTTCGAAACAGATCAGTAGGGTATCTCCAAAGCTCATTCCCACCCAGAACCTCAGAATGGGACCTTCTTTGGAAAGAGGGTCTTTGCAGACACAGTCAAGTTAAGATGAGGTCATCCTGGGCAAGGGCGGGCCCTCCATCTAATTCGACTGGTGTTTGTATGAGGACAAAGATTTGGACACAAAGCCCCAGACACACAGAGAAGGAGGCCGGGTGCAGACACAGAGCCTGGAGGGATGTGGCTCAAACCAAGAGCACGGAGGGTTGGTGGTGGCCACTAGAATCAGAAGAGGGACGGAAGGATTCCTGTGGGGACGTCTCACCTCCAGGACTGTGCCAGAATAGATTTCTGTTGTTTGAAGCACCCCACCCCCACCCCCGGCTTGTGGTGCTTCCTTGTGCAGGAAACTAATATCCCCCGTAAACAAAGCCTCATGTAACCTTAAGAAATTGCGCTATTTTTAGCCCCATTCCGGGTCACGTGCTCTCGCTTAGGAAGAGCGTCTTAAATCTGTGCTTCCAGCTGGAGGGTGTGAGCGCAGACCCCAGGGAAGAGATCTCACCTCCTCTCAATCTTCCAGAGAAGTCCCCAAGGGGTTGAGTTGCCGGGAAGCTTCCAGAGCAAGCAAGTTCTCGGCCAGGAAAAATACCGGACCCTCAGGCTACCAACCAGGCCTAATTACCTTTGAAGATGGTTTGGCCCACCCTTCACAGCTGAGTCTGCGACTCAGCAGCTGGAGGGGCCGAGTTAGGCGTTATAGGGGGTGGAGAAAAACCTCTCTAGGAGAGACACCTGCCCAGCCAGAAAGGAGGCCAGGGAGGCAAGGGAAGCCGTGGTACCTGCCCTCCTCTGCTGTTCTGTGCTATGGCCGGCCCTAGAACCCCACCCAATGGGTGGGGGCCCTTCTCTCCACGCCCCCTTCCCCTCAGGGCCACCTGCTTATTGAGGCGTGCTGACCAGAATCCGCTAGCTTCTCATTATCACCCTAGTCATGTCTTACCTTTACTGCAAGCTTTCAGAAATCTGACACATCATGCGTTGGATGTCTTCCTGAATCAAATTTTAAAAGGCAAATGGATTGTAAGCACAATAGCTAATCAGGCTACCTCGAGACATGCTAACTTGATGAGCATTCTTTACCAAACATCATCTTTCTCAAAGGGAACAGTCGCCGGGTACCATTTGCTAGGGCTACTGGAAGAAAGTACCATCAAGCCAGTGGCTTAAAGAACAGAAACTGATTGCCTCACTGTTGTCAAGGCTAGAAGTCCGAGGTCAAAGTGTCAGCAGGGCTGTTCCCCCCACACCCCCCGGGGACTGTGGGATGGAACTTGTTCCAGGCCTCTCTTCCAGCTTCTGGAAGCTTGCTGGAAATCTTGGGCTTGTAGATGCTCCACCCCAGTCTTCACATGACATTCTCCTGGTGTGTGTATCTTTGTCCCAATTCCCACTTTCTGTGAGGCACCAATCCCGTTGGATTAGGACCCGCTCTATTCCAATATGACTTCATATTAACTAATGACATTTGTAATGACCCTATTTCTTTTTTTTTTAATTTTATAATATTTTTCACTTTTTAAAAAAAAAAATTTTTTTTTCAACGTTTATTTATTTTTGGGACAGAGAGAGACAGAGCATGAACGGGGGAGGGGCAGAGAGAGAGGGAGACACAGAATCGGAAACAGGCTCCAGGCTCTGAGCCATCAGCCCAGAGCCCGACGCGGGGCTCGAACTCACGGACCGCGAGATCGTGACCTGGCTGAAGTCGGACGCTTAACCGACTGCGCCACCCAGGCGCCCCTCACTTTTTTTTTAAAGTTTACTTACTTAGTTAGAAAGAGACAGAGACAGCGCGAGTGGGAGAGGGGCAGAGAGAGGAGAAGACAGAGAATCCCAAGCAGGCTCCACACTCTTGGCACGGCGCCCGACGTGGAGCTCCAGCTCACAAAATTGCAAGATCGTGGCCTGAGCTGAAACCAAGAGTCAGACGCTTAACTGACTGAGCCACCCAGGTGCCCTTCTCATGACCCTGTTCCTAAACAAGGTCACATTCTGAGGTACTGAGGGTTAGGACTTTACATACGGATGGGGTGAGAGACACAATTCAATACATAACATTCTATGTAAGTTATTTTTGTTAAAACCTGCACCTTAATAGGTTGGATTTGCTTTAAGTGGTTGTAATATCTGTAACAGGAAAATGGGGGCATGAAAATACCCACTTGGTACAACTACCTCAGAAAACTGAGATTTTCGAGGCACCGGGGTGGCTCAGTCGGTTAAGCCTCTGACTTTGGCTCAGGTCATGATCTCATGGTCCGTGAGTTCGAGCTCCTTGTTGGGCTCTGTGCTGACAGCCTGGAGCCCCCTTGGGATTCTGTGTCTCCCTCTCTCTCTGCCCCTCCTTCACTTGCCCTCTGTCTCCCTCTCTCTCAAATAAACACCAAAAAAAATTTTTTTTTAAAGAAAACTGAGTTTTTAAAAAGCTAAACATAAGCAAACTCTGCGATCCCCGCATTCGCTCCAGAAGAGACACTAAACAGAAATGTGTTCACCAAAAGACATGGACGCGGATTAGGACAGGATTTGCCCTTCTGAAACCTGAAACATTGCCAGGCCCACCCACGGCAGTTCCGGTACATCGTGGAGTGTTCGAACGGCAGAGTTCTGCTCAGCAATGAAAAGGAGGAAGCTCCAGCCTCGTGCCACAACACAGATCGAGTGAACATTTAATTCGGGCGCCAAAAGCGACCAAAGCCCCAAAACGCAGGAAGGACAGAGCAGAAACAAGGATGAGGAAGGTATAAAAACAGGCCAGAAGCAAGATGCGCTTTGCACCTGCTCTTTGATTGAAGAGGCTCTGTTCCCTGGAAGGCTGGCGTGTGTGGGGATGCAAGAAACACGGAGAAGGGGAGCTCAGTGGGAGACGTGGGGGTCATTCCCGGTAGAAGAATAGTCAGGAATTTAGCCCAGCCCAGGGAAGAAAATACAAGCTTCCTTCGCCCCTCGGGATGGGCTGGTTCCAGCCTTGTGGTGCAAAAGTGAAATAAGAGAGAGGCGTTAACCGAAAGGAAGTGTTGTTTCCTCTGTTTCCGAGACCACAGAACTGGCGCAGAACGAAGCTCTTTAGTCACACTTGGTGGCCCTGGTGCGAGCTGCCGGGGCACCGTGACTTTAGTGTCTCTTAACGGGGCGCCCTTCACCTTTCCAGGCCGGAGCTGATTTTTGGAAACGGCCAGGAGTTATTCAGAACCAAGTCAGGTGACTGAGCTGGGTGACCAAACTCCGTTCCATTTTACGAGGCGAAGCCCACACGTGGCCACAACGTGACATTCCTGGTTTCCTCCTGTGGGTTGTCGTCTGGTGCTCAGAGCAGTTCCTCCCAAAAGTCCCGACGCGGTCTGAGCAAGGACAACAGCCCCGAGGAAAGCTTGGAGTTTCCGAAGGTGGCTCCTCTGAGGGACAAAAGTGCTTCTGCCAAAAAGCGGATCCCTGACTGTCGCGTTCCCCTTATCGGACTCCCGCCCTCAGCGTTTCACTAAAGGTCATCATCCATTTTCAGACACAGGATAAGGGGGTCGTTGTGGGTGCCTACGAGGAGAAGAGGGTCAACACCTGGGGGCGGGCCGTGGAGTGTGACAGACGGGCAGGCGGAGGACCGGGCGGACGCTACCTGTATTCGCCTCCTGTGGCCGCCACCACAAACGCGGTGGCTTAACGGAAATTTACCGTCAACGTTCCGGAGGCTGGAAGGGCAAGATCGAGGTGTTGGCAGGGCCGTGCTCCCTTGGAGGTTCTGGCTAGACTCCTCCCCTGCTGTTCACCTTCCTTCGGGTGGTCGGCCAGCCACCTTTGACATCCCTCGTCTTGTGGACGTACGGCTCCAATGTCTGCCTCCGACTTCGGGGGTGTTTTCCCTGCGTGTTCCCGTGGCCATGTGGCCGTCTTCTTCCAGGACGCCAATCCCACCGGATACAGGCCCACCCGCTCCAGTGGGACATCTCAACTCGTGACATCTGCAATGACCCCGTTTTCAAATAAGGTCACGTTCTGAAGTACTTAGGGTTAGGGCTTCACCATATCTTTTTGGGGGGACACAGTTCACCCATGACACCGCCTCTGTCACACCTGGGACGGTGTTAAACAGGCCCACCTGTACTCCTGTACATCATTCTGTCCAGACAAATCCTTTCTTTTTCTTCTTAATTTTTTTTAATGTTTATTTATTTATTTTTTTTTTGAGAGACAGAGAGAGAAAGAAACAGAGCATAAGTGGCAAAGGGGCAGGGGGTGGGAGGGGGAGACACAGAACCCGAAGCAGGATCCAGGCTCTGAGCTGTCAGCACAGAGTCCGATGTGGGGCTTGAACTCACAAACCCCGAGATCATGACCTGAGCCGCGGTCGGAAGCTCAACCGACTGAGCCACCCAGGCTCCCCAGACAAATCCTCTCTTGGAGATCCAATCCGTTGTGCCCAGAACACCTCGAAATGAAATTGTTGTGCTTTTTTCCTTCCCTTTGTCTCTGACAGGTGCCCACTCACTGAACAGGCTCCTTACTGCAGGAACACAAAAGATAGGGCTTTTCATTCCCACACTAGGCTCTTGAGACCCAGAAGGGAAGGTAGGAGGGCTTTTGGAGCAGGTTTAAGTCTTAACAAAAACAAGGGAGCGGGGAAATTGATAGCTCTGCCCACCGAGGCCTCTGGGGAAGTCACAGGGGTGGGGCACGGGGGGGTATTGGGGTGGGAAAGATGGGGTCTGAGTGGGGAGGCTGTAGAAAGGAGGTGTTAGAGAGGGAAGACTGAGTCTGGACTCCCAGATGTTACTGGCCAGAGGATGGGCGGGAGCCCAAGGAAGCTGAGCCAGGGGCACAGGCCTTCCCAGGGTGGGTGTCATTCCTGGGGGTCGTGGATCAGCTTCCTGTGTTGCCCCTTCACCTTCAGCTGCCCTGCCTGCCTCTGGCTCCTTCTGAACATTCTCCACGCCCTGAGGCATTGCTGCCCCAGGCCCCTTCCCAACAGCCTGGAGGTGCGGCTTGGCTCCCAAGAGATGCTGGTGGGGAGGAGGGCGGTCTCTCCCAGCACCCAGGAGGCTGCGTTCATTCCCCACCCCCCCACCCCCCCCCCCCGTGGCTGCTAGAACAAAGGACCACAAAGTGGATGGCTTAAAACAACAGAAACGTATTCTCTCACAGTTCTGAAGGCCAGAAATCTGAAATGAACGTGTCTGAGGCGTCACACCCTCCAGAGGCCATGGCAGACAACCTCTTTCCTGCCTCCTTCCGCTTCGGGGGGCTGCCCGCCTTCCTTGGCTGGTGGCTGTATCACTCGGATCCCTGACCCCCCCCCCACCCCTGATCACATGGCCCCTCCTCTTCTGTGTGAAATCTTCTTCTTCCGTCTTACAAGGATACGTGTGGTTGCACTTGGGGGCCCCCTGGACAACCCAGGATAATCCCCCCATCTCGGGGTCCTTAACTTAATTGCCTATGCAAGGACTTTACCGCATAAAGTACCCTTTGCAGTTGCGAAGATTAAAGTCTGGTGTCTTCGGGCATCATTATTGAGCCCACAATAGCGAGAATGGGTGCCAGGCACCCACGCTAGTAACCAAGAATTGCTGACAGGGACCAGCTGGGGCACACGGGCCCCTCCCTCTCCCCCCCCTACCCACCCCCTCCCGCCACAGGTGCCCTGAGGGGGCCCCCTCCGCTGAGGTCCTCAGGCTCTAATCCAAGGACGAGAGCAGATGCTACCCACCTTCCCTTCTAGCTCTCCGCGGAGGCTCCCTGTGTCCAGAGGGCATCTCAGTGGCCCAGAGCACGCGGCGCTCGCCAGCTCAGGGAAGGCCCAACCACCGGCCTGCCTCCCGCACTTCCAACTCTGCGTGGCCAAGGGCGACCACCTGAGCTGTTGGCCTCGGTGGCTTCCGTGACAGGCATTCCCCCCCCCCCCCCCATCCAGCTTCATCCAATGTTCATCCAGTTGGTGACTCCATACTCTAAGACCTCACGGCTCAAGTGGGGTGTGGGAACAATGGTGTCACCGTCGCCTGGGAGCTTGCTGGAAAATCAGAGTCTCGGTCCCTGCCCCAGACCTCCCGAATCAGAATTTGCATTTCAACCTGATCCCCAGGACATCCTCGGGCACGCTGCAGTGAGGCAAGCACTGGTCTGGACACCACCAGGGTGGGTCCCTTCTCACCAACACAACAGCTCGCTCCGTTCAAGGCCTGGTCCTGTCTCTCCTGGGGGAAGGGCGTGGGCTCTGTGGCTCTCTAGGATGTGGTTCGGTGGCAAAGTGGCATTCTTTTGGGTTATCTTCCTGACGGTTATCTATTTTGAGTTTCAGATAACATTCTAAACCCTGGCTTGGGTCGTTATTCTATGGGGCGTTTCTCTCGACCGCCCACACCTAGCGAGCGGCAGACCCAGCCTCCCCCCGGCCACCTGCCCAGCGAGCTCTAAAACCCATCTGGGTCCGGCCTGCCCGCCACGAACGCCTGTTGTCTCTCTGTAGGCATTTCGTCCCTTTCCTCCAGAAAAGGTCTCCCGGGAAGGGGGGCACACTCACCAGCTTCCCTGCACCCAGCTCAGGACCAGGTCCCATGGTGGTCACATGACTCGGGCCTGCCCGTATCCTCGGTTCTCCTGGCCACAGTGATTGGTCCAGCGTTTTGTCACGTGACTGAAACTAAACCAATCAGAGTCCTTCCCTGGGGCTTTTCATACTGAAGCTGGGAAATAGAGTCTCTCTCTCTCTCTGTCTCTGGTCCTTCTATACAGGGTCCTGTAAACTGGTATGATGTTAGTAGGTACTGTCACACCAAGGTACTCCCTCATGGCAGCCTCCACTCAGGGGTATCTGTCCCATGGCACCGGCCCACATGTGGATTTGGCTTCTCTCCTTTGCGACTGAAAAAGTCCTCACGCATTCCCATGTTGAAGCGTCTTATTGTGTGCCATGCTGGGGGACAGGGTCACTCCCCTGGAGTTGGCATCCACAGGCCCTGCCCCGCAATTTTACTCCATGTCCACCACTGCCTCCCCCCCCCCCCCCCCCCGGGCTCAACGTCCTGCACTTGGAGCCCTTCGAAGGTGCTGGCCATCTTGGCATTCCTTGGCTTGTGGCTGCTGGGAAGTTCCAGGCCCTCGGTTTCCTCCCGGTGTTTCAGCGTCCACACCCAGCGACAGTATCATCCTATGGCCCTGCACTAACTTGCACCTATGTTTCCCCTTCCTGAGCCATGAGCATCCCGGAGGGACGCTTGCAGCACTGGGGTCCAGTGCCTTTCACAATCGTGGGACATCTGTAGCAAATACTGTGGCAGGAACATCCAAACTCCACGCGTGGCTTTTGAACTCCGTGTTCGTGAACCTGTGTTTCAGCGGGTGTTCATGACTGTCAGGCTGTAAACTGCCTCTGTCTCTGCATCCTTAAGAAGGGGGAGATCATGGCTCTTGCATCACAGGCTCCTCAGGAGGAGTCACCGGGGGCCGTGAAGCACTTAGGACCATGTTTGGCATCTTGTAAACACTTCCAAGGACGTACTTGTATTGTGTACATCTCCTCCCCTCCCCCTACTTCCTCTTCCTTCTCTCGCCTTCTCCTAGTCTTCTCCTGTCATTTCCTCACACCCCTTCTCTGCCTCTCAGCTTAAGGGTGACTGTCTGCCCTGGGCACCTGCCCAGCCACAGGGGAATGCTAGGGGCTGGCCATTGAGATGGCTGAGAGGCCCCCTGAGCAGAAAAAAATACCCCTGCAACTCCACTTACCCGTCTGGTTTGCTTCATTCCATCCCCACCTACCCACCCCCGATTGATTGATTGATTATTTATTTACTTTAATTTTTATTTTTGAGAGAGAGAAAGAGAGTGAGAGTGGGGGAGGGACAGAGAGCGAGGGAGACACAGAATCCGAAGCAGGCTCCAGGCTCCAAGATGTCAGCACAGGGGCTCGAACCCAACCAAGAACGGCAAGACCTGAGCCGAAGTCGGTCGTTTAACCGAATGAGCCACTCAGGCGCCCCACCACCCCCAATTTAGAGCCTATTTCCAGCTAGGTGACCCAGGGCACCGATGTCCTTATCCTCTAGACATAATCCCTGGCTTATCCCCTGGGATTGATGGGCCTTAGAGCCCCCTGGCAGACGCTGAGGGGCTGTGTCGTCAGAAGGAGTCAGCACGGGCCCCAGGAAGCTCTCCTGACCCTGAGGAAGAGCCTTCCAAAGGTAAAAGGACACGTTTTCTCCTGCACAGTATCTTTTCACTCCAATTATGCTGTTCCCCCCAGTCAGGTGCGCTTAGGAAATTTTGACATGTGAATAGTCAGCGCTGACCATCTGGATTGCTCTCTGAGAAGCCAGGGGAGTCGTCAAATTGCCATCCAGGGGACAGTCCTGGCCCCCCGAGTCAGGGCATCGGGCTGCGAGCGGGCCCTCGGGTGGACCCCCGAGGTCAGCAGCAGACAGCGCATGCGGAACGGTGGTGCTTCTCCACAGCTGGATCCTCGTGCTGATGTCACTGCTGAGCATTCAGAGCGACACCCGGTGGCGAAAGGGCTAAGTCTGGAGGGACACGGAGGCGGAGCTGTGGAGTACTTCCTGGTCACGTGCTTCTCTCGCCTCTGCCTGTTCGCCTCCCGGCCTGCTTCTCTCTGCTGACAACACCCCGATTTGCCGTCAGGAGGCCGCCTGTCCCCGTGTCAGTCCAAGAGTGAGCGTGGGACCCGGGTCCCGCCACTCAGGCGGCCCCACTTCGCTGCTTGCTCTTCTCCATCTGGACGGGCAGGTTCCCAAAGCCACCCCAGAGAGGCCCCGAGCCCACCAAAATCTCAGGCTGAGCCCAGAGATGGGGAAAGGAAGGTTGGTTTGACTTTTTCTGAATGACCAGATCCAGCCGCTTCCGGAGCCGACCCTCACTGGCTGTTTCAGCCTGGGAACCCGTAAGTTCTCTTTTCTGCACAACCGGCGAGGCTAGGATCCCTGACCCGGCAACGAGAGCCCGACGTTCCTTCCCGGTCCCCCACGCCCACCCCCTTCCCGGCCCGCAGCCCACACCTTTGCCGAAGGCCTGTATCAGCCTCCTTGGGCTGTCCTCGAAGATGACCCCACACCGGGCGCTTCAAACGGCAGGAATGTGTCCTGCCTTGCAGTTCCGGAGCCAGGGGTCCACACGTAAGGTGTCGGCAGGGGTGCTCCCTCTGAGGGCCGGGGAGGATCCCGCCTGCCTTTTCCAGCTCTTCGTGGCTCCAGGTGTTCCTTGGCTCACGGCTGCGTCACTCGGAACTCTGCCCCCAACTTTACCTGTCCCTCTGCGTTCTTTCCTCTTACAAGGATGTGATTTTATTTATTTTTTTTTAACGTTTATTTATTTTTGAGACAGAGAGAGAGAGAACATGAACGGAGGAGGGTCAGAGAGAGGGAGACACAGAATCTGAAACAGGCTCCAGGCTCTGAGCTGTCAGCACAGAGCCCGACGCGGGGCTCGAACTCATGGACCTCGGGATCGTGACCTGAGCCGAAGTTGGCCGCTCAACCGGCTGAGCCACCCAGGCGCCCCAAGGATGTGATTTTCAATCGAGATCCATCTGATGACATCTGCAAAGACCTTATTTCCAAATAAGTTCCCATTCACAGGTCCCAGGCGGGCTTAAGTGTTGAGGGGAAACTATTCAACCCCCTGCAAAGCCTCATCCCTTCCTACACTGCGAGCATCGTGGTCCCCTGACCCCCAACTTTGCCTCCACACCCTGTGAGGGCTCTGGCTCTCAATCTGGTTTGATTCGGGATCCAGATTACCCCTCCCCAAACTCTCATTCCAGGAATTCCCATGTGCCGCCTAAAACTTTCCAGAATTTATGGGTAAGAAAGGTACGCAATGCTGAAGGTCCAGGAAATGACACTGGCTTCTTTTATTTTTTTCCCTTTGGAGCAGGTCTTCAATATACCAGAAAGGCTTTGATATGAGGGACTATTATAGCAAATTACAGAAGCATTTGAAAAGGTCTGTCTTTTAAGAGTTTTTGTTTTGTTTGTTTTTATTTTTACTTTTTGAGAGAGAGAGAGAGAGAGAGAGAGAGAGCACAAATGGGGGGGGGGTGGAGCAGAGAGAGAGAAGGAATCCCAAGCAGACACCATCACAGAACCAAACTTGGGGCACGGCCCTATGACCCTGGGATCATGACCTGAGCCAGAGTCAAGAAAGAGTTGGATGTTTAACTGACTGAGCCC
Source organism: Prionailurus bengalensis (assembly GCF_016509475.1). Classification (NCBI taxonomy): domain Eukaryota; kingdom Metazoa; phylum Chordata; class Mammalia; order Carnivora; family Felidae; genus Prionailurus; species Prionailurus bengalensis. The sequence continues at coordinate 232,574,046 of NC_057343.1, forward strand.
CCCAGGCGCCCCTCGTTTTTATCCTTAATTATGGTAAAATACACATAACATAAAATTTATCCCTTTAACACTTTTAAGTATACAGTTCATTCAGTGGCATTAAGTCCATTCACACTGTTTTGGAATCCCCACCCCCACCGTCCCTCTCCAGAACTTTCTGTCATCCCAGGCCAAAATCCTATATCCGTTAAACAAAGCTCTCCAAGCAGAGCCCCATGTTGCTGAATTAAGAGACGGAATATTTTGGCAACAGACCACACAGCTGTCGAGTGAAAGCTCAGCTGGGGATCAGTTTCCTCCAGGATGGAAAACAGGACTTCCTGGCCGCCTGCTTGTCCCCTCCGGCCACACCCCATGCCCTGCACTCCTGAGGGCCCTTTCGGCGGCCTTCACTGCGCTGAGCTTCTGGTTCTTGAATCTGAAAGCCAGACGTGGGCCTGATTTGTCCAAAGCCCATGCAGCTAGCTCTGAGGCCTCAGAACGGACAGACGGTCCACTCAGTCTTGGAGGAGGGACCAGAGATGGGACGGAGAGGGTTAGCTCCAAAGCTCACACCCGTGGAGCAGGGCTGTTACAGAGAAGGTGCTTCCCAGCCGGGCACTACATTTCCCAGCAGCCCTGTGGGCACATGGGGCTCGGGGAACGGGAACAGAGTCTCATAGGTACCGTCCAGGCTAGGGCAGGGAGAAGCTGGTTCCCTCCTGCTTCCTCCCTACCTTCACAGCCCAGGGTCGGGAGATAGGAAACTTCTGTGAAGATGGTAAATACTTGCCCCGACCTACCCTGGTGCTTCCCCAAGTGGCCCCCATGGCGAGGCACCTCCCTCCCCTCGGGAAATGTGGGTAATAACCCATCTTTCCAATCTGTCGGCCTTACTATACCTCAAGTTTCCTACCAATACACTATATTTAATTTAATTTATTTATTTATTTTTAATACACTACATATTTTTTTGTTTTCAGTGTGTTTATTTTGAGAGAAAAAGAGAGAGCACGCCTAACACCGAAGGGGCAGAGAGAGAGAGAGAAAGGAGGAGAGAGAGAATCCCAATCAGGTCCACAACGCAGGGCTCGAACTCACCAACTGTGAGATCATGACCTGAGCCGAAACCAAGAGTTCAACGCTCAACCGACTGACCCCCCAGGCGCTCCTATGCTATGTTTTAAAGCAAAGATTATGATGCTTGTTCTACTATAACGAAGCCCTCTTTCCTGACCCAGGAGCCCCGAGCCACCTGGCAGTGTCCATGACTCTGAAGGATCGACAGGCCGATCCCAGACCGCTCACAGTCTGACAAGACCCAGGCCCGATACCTCGATGGGTTTCATGAGAGCTGCGGTGTCTGAAGAAAGCAGTGGAAGGTCTGGAAGCAAAGAAGACGCCCATCCCCCTCCCCCCCCCCCCCCCCCATGTCCTGGGCAAATTGGGCATGAGAGAAAGCAGATCTTCTTTGAAAGAGCTGTGCTTGGGAGACCCGCTTTCCAAAAGGGGGCGGAAGTGTGGGGTCACAGGGGGACACCACGCCTGTGAAGTCTAGAGCAAGACCCACGAGGTGTTAATGCTCACACAACCCCCTTCCCCCAGGGAGCTGGTGAGAAGGCAGACAGATTCAGGAGGTCTGCAAGCTCCCAGGGGAAGCCGATGCTGTTGGCCTTGGACACGCTTGAGCAGGGTCCTGGGGACGGACGCACTTGACACAAGGCTGGCATTTACCCCTGTGCCAGGAGGACGGGACGGAAACTTCCTTAGGCCTGCCACCTGCACCACCCTGCCTCATATCGAGTCCCATTGCCCTGTCCCCACCTGAACAGGCACAGTCTCAATTGCCAGGTATGCATCCATTCGGCGACCAAAATGGGGCACTGTGGCTATGACCGCCGGGGACCTTGGGAATTTTCTGAGACAGATGATGGGCCTCTCAGAATGGCCCTGACCTCTCTTCCCTCCTAACATCCCCGGGAGCACCTCCAACCTCTCAGAAATTTGGCTGCGGGGCCCGTCACCTTGCACATAGTTGGGGGTCCAAGAAATGGCTTCTGAATCAATAACAAAAATCTGTCAATCTGTATTTGCATCTTACAGCTCCAGGGGACCGTTGAGAGAAAGAAAACTCCCGGCAGAAATAACCACATTTGCTTATGGCCTGTTTGTTCATTTATCTGCTCTTCTGGAAACTAAGAAGCCCTTATTTTTAGCATCTCCCATGCTGAAGCATGGATTTTTTTTTTTTTTTCCTTCAAGCTCTCTTAAAAAGTTGACACTTCCCAGCCTATAAACTGCAAAGTTGTGTCAAGGTTCAAGAGAAAGACACAGTGGGGGAAGAGGCCTCCTGTCCCGCAGCCCCAGAAAACACTCACAGGAAGAAAGAGTGTCCCTGAAGCAGGCCCCCCAGCAAAAGGCCCCGCTCCTTCAACCTTGGCTCACCTTATGGAGTAGGGGCCGGGCGTTCTCTCTGGAGTCTCCTCCCTGCGTTGACCACTTGACCAAGTGAAACTCACCACGTGGTGGTTATAAGCTTCTCACTGGAAAAATGTGGGGTGTGTGAGCCAAGCGTGAACCCCCGTTTTAAAAACACTTGCCAGGGGATAGTTGTGGCAACTGAGGTTCGAGGCTCGAGATGTTTCTAGCTCTGACTCACCGCGAGAACTTGGACAAGTCTGAATTCTCTGGGTCTCGATTTCTCTGTGAGGGACAGGGGAATAATGATTGTAGACCCCTCTCCCCAGTTATACCCCTAGAACTCGAAAGAGCTGTTGCCCGCTCTATGTGACTAATTTTTAGCTCAAACATCCGTGACATCTCTTAATGTCCGTACACAAGGAACCATGATTCTAGCAGCCGCCTCAAAAACAGACCAAGGGAGTCGTAATAATTAATAATGCAGTGCTAGGACACAGATTTCCAGGGCAGTAATCTGCTTTGTGCCTCTGTGAGGACAGGGGGTGGCTGGTATGAGTGAGAACGTCACCATCATCATCATCATCATCACCGTTGATCTTTGCAATCAGGAGGTGCATTCTTCCCTAGAGCCCTCAAGACACTGTGGCCTGGACTTCCTGTCCCCAGAGCTACTTCTGTTATGGGAAGTCCCGCCCCCAACACGTGGCACTTGGAAATCAACACAGAGGGGAGCCAGGGCCCGGACGAGAAGGCCCCAAAGGGAGCTCCGGAGGCGGCCAGAACACCCCGGGGCTGCAGGCTGGGCACCCGGAGAAGACTCGGGTCCCTCTGGTGCCATCTGACCCACGGTGGGAAGCAGTTGGGGCGGCCGCCAGGCCAGCGCGCCCCCAGTATCTATGTCAGTCCCGGCCTGTCCCGAGCAGCCTGGCTGTCCACCAGGCTGTCACCAAACTGACGGAAGACCCAGATGAGGACGGGCTTTGTGGAATGTGTTCTCTGAGCGCTCGCTGCCCGAGAGGCTGCCGGAGTTCTTTGGACGGGAAATTGCAGAGACGAGGCTCCGTGTCCGTGCGTCTCATCCTTCTGCACCATACACCCGCCCTTTTTTCTCCTTTCTTCATTTCCCCATTTCTCTAAGCTCCTGTGAGTGCTCTGATCGCCAACCCAAATCCTGCCTGCCCGTCCATCAGTAGGTCCCAGCCCCGGTCCTCACTGGCCACATGACCACATCCTCATTGGCCACGTGACGCCTGGTTACAGGGACACTGCACCTTCCCCTTCTACCAAGTTCTAACGACATAGGAGCGCCTTCCTCCTCTCGGTGAAGGGGGCGGGTCTCCAGGGCACAGGAGGCTCTTCTCGGAGCGCCCAGTGTAGTCAGGCTCAGGAAGGGACTCACGGTTTCAGGAATCCACGGGGCGTCAAGGTTACTTGCAGAGACCAGGGGCCAGCAAACAGCCTGCGAGCCAAGAACGGCTGTTACGTTTTTAAATAGTTGAGTAAAAAAAATAAAAGAAGACTATTTTGTGACACGTGAAAATTACATGAAACTCGAAGTTCGGCGTCCGCAGGCAAAGTCTTACTGGAACATGGCCACACTTAACTCGCTTCCACATTCTCTGTGGCTGCTTTGCCCTTCGGCCACAGAGCTGAGTAGCTGTGACAGGCGGCACAACCCGCGGAGCCTAACATGTGTACCAGCTGATGTTCCTGAGAAAGGTTGCTGGCCCGTGGGCACAGACTCTGGAGCCAGATTGTCTAACTTCAAATCCTAGATCCACTGCTTACTGGCTGTGTGACGGGCGGCAAGTTCCGTCTCCCTCTCTGCCTCCGTGTCCACATCCCTCAAATGGGTACAACGGTCCTTATTTCAAAATATCATTGCAAGGATTAGAGGAACTATCATTTCTCAGGTCTTAGAACCGTGCCCGGCACTTAGGAGTACTGTGGATAGGGGCCTGGGTGGCTCAGTCGGTTGAGTGTCTGACTTCGGCTTGGGTCCTGATCTCATGGTTTGTGGGTTCGAGCCCTGCATCGGGCTCTGTGCTAACAGCACAGATTTAAAAAAAAAAAAAAAATAGAAGTACTGTGAATGGGTTAAATTATTTTCAGATCCTTACACATCACCATCCTACACCAGAGTGAAATGTATAAGAATTCTTAAGCTTTCCTTCTATTCGACACAGAAGGGTTCTTTAAACATATCGTTTTCTTTGCTTGTCATCATCGCCCCGTGTGCAAACAGATCCAGGAAACCTTAGCTCGGGCTTCTCAACTCCCAGATGGGTTCTAATTTGTTATGTCGGAGGAAAAAAGTCTGTCTTCCCTAGCAGGTGCACGGGGCTGTTTTGTGAGTCACAGACGTCACCTCCTTACTCTTCAGCGTTAGAAGACGTTCTGGGCCAGCTCGACAAATCCTGCCTGTAAAGCGAATGCAGAATGAGGAAGCGTGGACTTCCCACAAGGACAGGGATGTTCTCATTCCTGAACCGTGGTGGCTGGGGTGACGCGTGGAGGAGTCTGGGAGAGCTGGCACGGGACGGGGGACATCCGCAGTATCCCCACCCCCCCACCTCCCACTTCTTCCACGGGACCGAGTGCTGGTCGAGCTCCTGGCTGCTCCGAGGGAGATTCCTCCCCCGCCCGACCTCCTGTGCAGTTTGTCGTGGTCGTGTGACCAGACGCATCAGCGCTGGAATGTGTGTGGGTGGGGGCAACAGGCACCACCACTGCTTCTGGGCCTTAAGTCACGGAGCCCGTGCCCCGCCCTGCCCTCCACCTGCCTGTGAACTGCAACCACACAGATGACAGCGATACCCTAAGCGACGGCAAAACAGCAAGGTGACAGAACCTGGGTCCCTGAGTGAGTACGTGCAGCAGAGAAACCTGTCCCCTTGGGCCCATCGTGGAAGGACTCTCAGAGAGGGTACATGTTTGTTAAGTCACCATTCCGGGAGCTAGAACCTAGAACCTAGAACCTAGAAAAGGGGGTTAATTATACTTCTGCACCCACCTCGGGACGTTCCAGTGAGAATGTACTTTGACCATCAAGGAGAACTAATTCTGCATAAGACTCAGAATTTTCCCGAGAGTCTGACCCCTTGTATTCTTTAGCCGCCAAGAAAAAGAGCCTCAGGCTTACGTGTGTTTTCAAGGAGCTTTGGAAATGTTTAAGACTTGAAAAAAATTAGAGGCCTCAAAGTATGGAAACAGCAATAGGAAACTCAAATGATTACTTTACATACTCCTCCATTAATTGTGAAATTGAGGACACATGAAAGTCTCACTACATCTGAAAAACATTTGTAAAGCCAAGTGTTCCCATGTTACAAGAACTGGTAAGTATGCCGGTGATTGCCAGGACATAACAGCTAATCGTTAAGTTAAATGAGCAACTTGTAGCTAAAATCATTTTCGGAGCAAAATCACGGCCCCGCCCAACCGCCGCAGAGCTCATCATGCCAGGTGATTGCACACTTCCAGAGCTGTCTCTACGCCCCCTTTTCTCTTGCTTACTCATCACAAACACCAATCAACCAAAACCTCTTTCTCTAAACATGAAAAATACGGAAGCCGACGGAGTTAGGTGGAACGCCAAATCATTCAGGTTGCACGCAGGGACCAGGGCCTTGGATGTGCATTTCAGCAGGACAGACGGTTCCCGAGTCGTAAGGTCAAAGTCGCCATCAGCTGATGTGCATCCGATTGGGCTTTTCCAATCGGACTTTCCCCAAACCCACTCCCCTGCAAGGAAGGGAAAGCAGGTATTTTCCAAACCCACACCTTACAAATGTCAGGGATTTTTTTTTTTTTAAATGCTTGGTCTCCCTCATTGTGAAGTCTGTTTTTAAGTGACTTTAATTGGAAAAATCTTCTTTGTCTCCCAAAACTGAATCCAGATGAGGCCATCTGCCTCCTCTCCACGGGTGCGCAGAGCGCGGTTCCGAACCCCTCGTGAGGCCTGTTTTTGCTGGTCTCCGCCCAGAGCAACTTTGTTCAAACATTCCTGTCACTTGCGTGGTTTATTTTATCCAACGCGTTAATTAATGATACTTGCAACAAGCTTGTAGTTATTAATTAAACCATTTGGGTGGGCCCCCCGAAGACAGTTAACAATCTGATTGAAAGCCAAGCTTCCCATGGCTATTTTAAAAAGACATAACCGCGGGGTATGGAGAGGATAAAGGCAACCCAAGGAGTCCGAATCAGCATGGAAACAGGAAAAGTGTTTTCTCTAATGAGAAGAAGCCCTCTGTCTGAACATTAGGAATCTAGGTATTGAAGAGGGAATGATCCAGTTTGGGCACACGGCATGGTCTCTTGATTAGGTGCTACAAGATGCTGGAGGCTCTCGGGCAAAGATGAGACAGAAAAGTGCCTCCCCTTAATGCTTTGCTAATGATAGAATTAGTTCATTTTTCACCTTTTCTCTGGACACTCGGGGGCCCAGTGATGGTAGTCAACGCGGAGGGACAGCTTCTGGGGCTGAAGGCAAAGCCGAGAGTGACCCAGAGGATGACCCCCATACCGTGTTGTGGCAGGGACAGGAACAGAGCCCCAAGATCTCAGAGTGGGGTCAGAGCTAAGTGGCTACTTTCATAGTCCTTGCTGGGACGGCCAGAGGGCCAGCATTGAGGGGACCAGATGGGGCCGGACAACCACGTCCAACTCTGCTGACCCTGAGTCTGCCCTAAAGAATATTCAGAAAACCCCGCTTGCGTCTGGCTGTTCCAATGTGCATTTATCCCCGGAAACAGAACATGCGTTCTGGTCATCCCCCTGCCATGAAATGTATGGTCACGTGCTATCACCTCGACAAAGGCTGAGTTCGTGTTTCTGTGCCCAGTTATCTTCGTCGGAACTGTAGGGCCCTCGTGGGGCAGCGCGTCAGACCAAAACAATTTGAGGGGCTGCACATCTTTTGAGTTGAGGGACAAACACCAGAGCCTGTTCACCAGCGGGGGCTGGTTTACTCACACCCGCGTGGCCGGCATCATGAGGACGTGATTCCATGCACGCCTACACACACACACACACCACTCTCCCCGCTGTCAGCATCAGCCAGAGGGTGACAGCTGAGACAGCTGATGAGCCCCATGACGTACCCTGGAGCTCACTCCTGGTGCTCCGCGGTCTACGGGTTTGGGCAGATGCCCAACGATAGGTCTCTATCATTATGGTATCGCACAGAGGATTTCCACGGCCCGGAAAATCCTGTGTGCCGCACCCACTCACCCCCCTCCCTGGCAGCCGCTCATCTTGTTACCATCTCCATAGTTTGCCTTTTCCAGAATGTCGTACAGTTGGAATCATATAGTAAGGAGCCTTTCAGACTGGCTTCCCTCACCTAATAACATGCATTCAAACTTCCTCCAGGTCTTCTCCTGGCTTGACAGCTCATTTCTTGTATTTCTTTGTTTGTTTGTTTGTTTGTTTAAAGTGCAGTGGGGAAGGGGCAGAGAGGGAGAGAGAATCTCAAGGAGGCTCCACACTGTCAGAGCAGGGCCTGCCCTGCGGGCCCCGATCCCACGAACCATGAGATCGTGACCTGAGCCGAAGTCGGATGCTTAACTGACTGAGCCACCCAGGCGCCCCTACAGCTCATTTGTTTTAGAGCTGACACCCTGGTGTCTGGATGGACCAGAGTTTATTTACCTCTCACCTGCTTCATTCCCTTAACACCTTATGCTTTTCTGATAGACTGAGGAAGGTTCCCACTTACTTTTTTTTAGTTCAGACGTCCATGGTAGCAAGTTTATGATAATATTCACCCATTTGCAGTCTCATAAAACTCGGTCCAAATTTACCGTCTTGACCCAAGCCAGTGTGACTGGTCAGCAACTGGATGAAGTTCTTTTGGGGAATGTCGGTGGCCTCCAGTGACAACAGGAGGCAGGGGCTATATTTCCTTCCCCTATGTCCCCTCGATGAGACAGCTCACCACAAATTCTACCAAATGGACGGCAGGCCCCAAAGCCATCAGGCCCCCACACTGGGTCCTTGGTCCCCAGGATGGGCACCTTGCATGCTAAGCTCTGGGGCTCAGTGACATCGATGGCTCACCTTCCCACTCGCCAGGGTCCTATCTGTAGGAGGGCCAGCGCCAAACAGGGTTCCTGGCTCTCTGGTAGAGATGACACAGGAGGGGCCTCTTCCCTGAAGCAAATGCTTCCTCTTAACTTTGGGTTTTCGCAAGTCTTGGAACACCGATAACTTTTATCACTATGGTGGCCAATCTGCAGAAAGCCAACAAGCCACACTGCTTCTGAGTTATCAGAAAAATTATCTAAGGTATATTATTTGCCATCTCATTTTGAAGACTTTATATAAAGCAAGGATAAAGGATTTGGGGTGCTTAGTTCTTTAATTAAAAAAATTCTGGCAGTGCCTGGGGGGCTCAGTCGGTTAAGCGTCCGACTTCGGCTCAGGTCATGATCTCACTGTCCGTGAGTTCAAGCCCCGCATCGGGCTCTGTGCTGACAGCTCAGAGCCTGGAGCCTGTTTTAGATTCTGTGTCTCCCTCTCCCTCAGACCCTCCTCTGTTCATACTCTGTCTCTCTCTGTCTCAAAAATAAATGTTAAAAAAAAAATTTTTTTTTAACATTTACTCATTTTTGAGAGACAGAGCGTGAGCAGGGGAGGGGCGGAGAGAGAGGGAGGGAGACACAGAATCCGAAGCAGGCTCCAGGCTCCGAGCTGTCAGCACAGAGCCCAACGTGGGACTTGAACTCACGAGCTGTGAGATCATGACCGGAGCTGAAGTCGGACGCTTAACCGACTGAACCACCCAGGCACCCTTCTTTTTAATTAAAAAAAATAGTTTTGTTTTTGAGAGAGAGGGACACACACACACACACGCACACACGCACGCACGCACCACGGGGGGAGGGGCAGAGAGAGAGGGGGGCGCCGGATCTGAAGCAGGCTCCACACTGACAGCAGAGAGCCCTAGGCGGGGCTCGAACTCACCAACTTCGAGATGACGACCGGAGCCCTGAAGCTGGAGGCTTAACCGACTGGGCCACCCAAGTGTCCCTGGGATGCTTATTTCTGTTCCGTGGTCTACATGGTCCACTTTGTTTCCCCGGCGGCCGTGACCCTCTTCCAGCCAGCAGGCCTTCTCCAGGGCCACGTCTCCCGGAACACATCCGGCTTCAGCAGAGGACGCTCTTCTTGGGGCGTCTTAGGTGTGCTCCCCCCGGGGAGCAAACACCTCACTGGCCACGAGTCTCCAAGGAGGAAACAGAGTGGCCAGTTTTTACGCCGCCCCTCCCCCTCCCTATTCTGTAGCACCCACAGAGATGGTTTCACTCAGAAAGACTGTTTCCCTGCTGTGAATCCTTCACACATAAGGTTCTTCAGGAAGCATGTGAAGAGCCATCATTTAGAAGACCCTCCCCCCCCCCCCCCCGCCCCGCCGTGTTTCACTGACCGCACTGAATTTCCACCCGGAGAAAAATTCATGCTACACACGTGTGTGGTTAATGACAAGCTGTATTTGGTGCCGACGGTTTACAAAGGCACCACTTGACATTAAGAAGTGTTCTCTTCCGTATTAATGGCTCTGTCTTCTGCACTTTCTCTTCGAGGTTTCCTAAACTTTCCTTGTCAGAATGAAGAAATCTGAAAGTCCTATCATGCCGTTCTTTCTAGAGTCTCTAAATTGGAAACAGATAAAGACACTTATTAGTAATTTCTCACAGCGCGCAGTACGATTTTTATGAAGCGCAAAACAATTGAAAAGTTTTACCTAGAAAAATGGATTCTTTCTGGTCTCTAATCAGTCATTCTTACCTCTGAAAAGAAAGCATTCTATTTTCTTGTATAAAAATGGGCATTTATTTCTAGGTGAAACGATCCATACTTTATATGTTTTTCTTCACTGACCCCTCAAATTTTAGTCACTACTGAAACAAAAGTATCCTTCTATTTAAAAAGTTGGTCGGGGGCGTCTGGGAGGCGCAGTTGGTTAAGCGTCCGACTTCAGCCAGGTCACGATCTCGCGGTCTGTGAGTTCGAGCCCCGCGTCGGGCTCTGGGCTGTTGGCTCAGAGCCTGGAGCCTGTTTCTGATTCTGTGTCTCCCTCTCTCTCTGCCCCTCCCCCGTTCATGCTCTGTCTCTCTCTGTCCCAAAAATAAATAAACATTGAAAAAATAAAAAGTTGGTCGGGGGCGTCTGGGAGGCTCAGTCGGTTAAATGTCTGACTTGGGCTCAGGTCACGACCTCAACGGTTCGTGGCTCCGAGCCCCGCACTGGGCTCTGTGCTGGCAGCTCGGAGCCTGCTTGGGACTCTCCGTCTCCCTCTCTTCTCTGCCCCTCTTCAGCTTGCGCGCTCTCTCTCCCTCAAATAAACATTAATATATATATAATGTCGGTCCAGTAAAACTGAAAGGGTGTCTTGCGTCTATGAAACTTTGGCATTGACAACAGCATGTCCCTCGATTTTCTTTTTTTAACTAGAGATACTTTTATTTCTTAAGAGATGGTGAACATTAGCAAACTACTATTGTCAGCATCAGTGGATGTAAAAATACTGAACTTCTGCGTGGTCGGCGAGAACGGTCTCAGAGGGCTCGTATTTTTACAGGCGAAAGGGACACCGGTTGGTGGCTCTAACCCGTATTTTACCATGAAAGGCAACCATCTCCTACATTCCCAAGAGGATCCCGCTTGCCAAACAGTCTCCCGCCATGGCTCCTTGGAGACCAAGAACGGAATCTTGCAGAAGGATGCCTGTCCGCCTGCCCTCTTGCTATCCGGGCTGTGAGGATTTCCAGCCACGGCAGACCCGACGGTCCTCAAGCCGCCGGGCAGAGTGTGCTTGCCGTGTTAGCGGTGCAGCCAGCAAGCCAAGGCCCAACCGGAGTGTATTCCCCGCGTGAAGGAAGAGCCATCCACCGAGTGATGGAAGGAAAGCACTGAGTGCGATGTTACGCGGACCTTCCTTGGGAGCCAGTGATTCTTCACCTCAGGTAGTAGCTAACGGCTTCAGAACAAATCTCGCCGTGAATGCACCGCGCCAGATTCTTCTGGACACAGGAAGGGGCCACTCCAACCTTCCCGGGGCTTCGCACACCTCCGGGGCGAGGTCCCTGCAGAGCCATCTCAGGGTCAGCCCCCGGGGCACCTCCTCGGCCGGGGGCCCCTGGTAGGCCTGTGCAGCCCAGCCCGTCTCTCCCACGCATACCTGTGGCGCATCAGTGCAAGGTCATGTCCAGCGCCTTTGACTTCGGCAAAGTCAAAGTGTCTCAAACACTGAGGGAATCGTGGAGGGAATCAACGAATTACCGAGTAGAAAGAAATCACTCCCGCTGCAAAAAGAGGCCTACTTAGCAAGTGTGCACAGGCGGGCGGGGAGGGGGCGGGGGTCCGGTGCTCGGCCCCAGGACCACGGGCCCACAGTCCCGGAAGCCTGTCGCCGACCCCTGCCATCCAGTTAGCCTCCCCGGTCTGGGCCAGTGCTACAGCCTCGCCCTATTGTCAGCTCTGGTCTGGACCTCTGCAGAAGTTTCCGGAGTCATCATGCCTCTCGAGGGTCTTCTGGCCAGAACCCACCCCCGGTTCCCTCGGTAGGCTCTTCACCGGACACAACCCGGACTCCCTAGAGGCTCTGAACCTCTCCTCCTCCACCACCTGTGGGGGGCAGGCAGGCCAAGGGTCCCCTGGGCACCGCTGGGCGGGCAGACGGCACCGCATCCCGTCGCCACCCTCCACGAACATCACATCAGATGACCTCACAGAGGGACAGAGAGGGGCCTGTAGGAGAGGCCTCTCTGAGCAGGGACACGGGGTAGCCAGGCAAAGGGGGTGGGATGTTCGGGAAGAACAAGCGTGCTTGGGGTGGGGGAGCTTGGCCTGCTTGAGACACTCGGGACCCGTGTGGCTGAAGCACGATGAGCAGGGGTCGTCAAGTGAGAACCAGAGGAGCGAGCCTGCGGGTGGGCAGCTGTCAGGGCCTGCGGGACCCGGAGGCCATGAAGGCGCAGAGGTTTTCCCTCTTAAAGGCCAGCTGACGGGGCGCCTGGGGGGCTCAGTCGGTTAAGCATCGGACTTCGGCTCAGGTCATGATCTCACGGCCCGTGGGTTTGAGCCCCGTGTCGGGCTCTGTGCTGACGGCCCAGAACCTGGAGCCTGTTTCGGATTCTGTGTCTCCTTCTCTCTCTGCCCCTCCCCCCCCCCCCCCCCCCCCCCCCCCCCCCCCCCCCCCCCCCCCCCCCCCCCCCCACTGCACTCTGTCTCTTTCTCTCTCTCTCTCCCAAAAACAAACATTAAAAAAAAATTAAAGGCCAGCTAACTGCAGACGGCTAGAGACAGGGGCAGTGGGAGGTGGGGACATAGGAGTGGAGAGAAGGACAGAAAGATGTGAGATGGGTCAAGGGGGGGCAGGGGAGGACAGGGGCACCCATGTCTCTGCTCTGACCTCCCTCGTGGGGAGGAGGGTGGCTCGGTTTACGGACAGAGGGAAACCAGGGGGGGGACTCATGGGAAAGAAGGTGGATTTCTGTTGGGACATGTTCAGCCTGGCTCGTGCACAGACATCCCAGCGGGAAGGTCAAGTGGGTGGTTTGATACCTGAGTCCAGAGCTGGGAAGCAAGGCTGGCTTCAAAACAGGGCTGGGGGGCTGAGATTCCCAGAGGGGGGGGGGGAGGGAAGGGACAGCAGGAGCGAGTCTCCGAAAGCCTGGTTCAACTCTGGGATGCTGCTCTCCTTGGCAGGGCGTAAGCTGCCTCCGGGCCACGGGACAGGCTGGGTCTGGAGCTAGAGAATGGGTCTGCGGCGAGGTGACAGGACCGGGTCTATGCAGCGCCCACCGTGAGGACCTGAGATCAGGCGCGTGCTCTAAGACTGACACAGGAAGAGCGTGACTGTGACCAGACGAGGTGGGACCAGGAGTCAAGAAGGGGACAGTCCCAGGGCGGGCAGTCCCCTCCTATCACGCGCCACCGGGAGGCAGCCAGGGGTGGTGCTGGAGGTCTCAGGAAAGAAGGGAGGTGCTGGGAAGGGTACATTTTCCTCCCGGGACGCAGCCCTGGAGGTGGGGAGCCAGCTGCAGGGGGAGGGGCGCTGGGGAGAGGGGAAGGTGAGAGACATCCCCGTGGACATCGGAGAGGGGAGGGGCGAGTCCCCAAGAACTGTGGCGTCAGGAGTGTCGGCAGGAAGGGGGTCACCTGGCGCGCTGTCCCCCAGGAGGAGCGCGCGCCAAGTCAGCAGGCGGCACGTGGGGGAAGGGGCAGGCTGGACGGCGGAGGACACGGGTCCTGGAGGAGGGGGGACACGACACGGTGCAGGAGGCCGAGCCGAGGAGAGACGGCCACTGCGGCAGCTGGGGAGTCTGGGCGCTGGCCCTGGCATCCCTGGGCAGGAGGGGACCAGAGTCTGGCGGCGGGGACAAGGCCTGGTGAGCAGCGGGTGCCCTGCCCCCGCGTGTCCCGCCTCTGCTCCCTTGTTCTCAGGGCCCTCAGCCCTGCCTGCGGGCCGGCCACGTCTGTCACTCTGTCAGTCTGGTGTCCGGCCCCTCCCAGCAAAGACAGAAGGGGACACATTCAAGGGACAAGGCGGGAAGTCACCCCCCCCCCCACGGTCATTGTGGAGACACTTCCACCTTCCGCTTTGACACGCTGTGATGTGAAACCATTTGACGCCCGAAAGAATCAGGATAAATTCTGGATAAACTCGTCTTAAAGACAGGATAAACCCTCCCTCTCAAGTGTGAAGAGAACCAGCGTCCCCCCCCCCCCCCCCCGGGTCACACCCGGAGAAAAGCCGCCTCCTGCCGTGTGGCTTTCTCTGGTGGGGCCGAGGGACACCTGGGAGCCGGTGCGCGTGGCCCTTCCCTCCCAGCACGGGCAGGATCCGCAGGAACCCAGTCGTCTGAGGAAAAGAGGGAGAAAGGACCCTCTCCGGGCATCAGCACACTCGACTTCCGGGGAGCGCTTGTACTCACACAGTGTCCTTTAAAGTGGCGAGATAGGACTCTGTGTCCCCCTCGGGGACGTCGGAGTCCATCTTGGACAAGTAACGGTAGGCGTAGGAGAAAGTCTCAAACGGGATGCGCGCGGGCCCGCCCTCGGGGTCCGTGGTCAGGATCTCGCACAGATGCTTCATCGAAGTGTTCAGTGACTAGAGACACGACAGACAGGGGGAAACAGTTACCACTTGGCATCGCGGAAACGGAAGCCTGAGACCCCCGCAGAGAAAACGCCGGAGCGTGTTTGACAGGAAGTCTCCGAAGGGTACGTGCTCCTCGACCTAAGTGAAGAACTGGGTAAGGTTACAATTGCCATAAACAAAGAAAAGGGCAGGTCCGATCACGACGCAATTGGCCTGAAAAGAATGTTAATCCACAGATTTTATATTAAAATGGGGGGTGGGGCGCACCTGCGGGGCTCAGTCGCTTAAGCGTCTGACTCTCGGTTTCAGCTCAGGTCATGATCTCACAGTTGGTGAGTTCAAGCCCCGTGTCAAGCTCTGGCACTGACAGTGCAGAGCCTGCTTGGGATTCTCAATCTCTCTCTCTCTCTCTCTGCCCCTCCTTGACTCACACTTTCTCTCTCTCTCAAAATAAATAAATAAACTTAAAAAAATAAAAAAATAAAACGGGAATGACTCTCCAGGACGTGAGGAAGTATCAGCCCCCTCAAGACGGGCCGCAAGCCAGCGCAGAACTCACCGGCCCCTTCGGCGTCACCACATGCCTAGGGGACGGAGCTAACGCTCACCAAGTAGACGTGTCACCTGCCCGTCGGGCCCGTGCAGGCCCCAGGCAGGGCTGGCCTTGCTCTGGGCCTTGTCTCAGCTCCGGGAAGCACCAGCCCCTTCGCCCCTGTGCACCGTGCCTCCCTCTGCCTGGATCGGTCACCCCCACCCCCTCCCCGGCTGCCGGTACCTTGGCTTTGAGCCCAAAAGCCAGGCCTGGGAGAAGCCGTGCGTCTCCCACCAAGGCACAAGCTCTGAGCGGGCTGACTCCCTCCAAACCAGGAGGGCTCAAGGAAACGCACTCACGGTGGGGGAGCCACTGCCTACGTCAAGCACAGCGGGAAGGCCCACGCAGACAGCGCTGGTTTAGTGCTAGACTGTATCGGATCCCTGGTGACCCCACGAGAGCCTCGTGGAGACGCAGGGACCAGGCCTGTGCGCAGGGGACCAGCTCTTGCGGACTGTAAACTTTCCAGGAGTTTATTGAGAGGGTTGACCTCCCATTGGTAGCTTGAGACCAGCCATGGTGGGAGCATTTACACCTCATGCCAGTCAGGGCCCTTCTCCCCTGCAGAGAGCAGGCTGTTTAGGGGACTGCACTTGGAAGGAAAGAATAAGAAAAACACAGATGGGACGGTCACACACGGACCTGCCTGACCGGGACTGAGGCTGCGTAGGGGGACAAACCTGACACCCTGAGGGACACACAAATGTCTGGAGTCACCTTTACTCTCTCTAAGTTTCTGTGGGTCAGGAGTCGGCACTGCTTAGCTGGCCCGTTCACGGCTCCAGTCAAGGTGTTGGCCAGGGTTGGGGCCTCATCTGGAGGCTCGACTGGAGACAGACCTGCCCTCGCCCTGACCCAAGTTGCCGGCGGACTCGCTGCCTCGCGGCCGGCTCTCCGCGGACCCTCACAACAAGGCAGTGCACCTCCACCAGGCTCCAGGAGCTACACCGGCTTCTCACAGTCATGCCAGAGAAGACGCCTCACGCTTGCAGCAGGGAGAGGGGGAGAGGGCTAAAAGGGAGTCAGTGGGGCCCAGCGGCTGAGCGGCTGGCCTGAGGTGAAGCCAGCAGGGCAGGAGCAGTGAACACACCCCAGCAACGTGAAGAGCCACCAGGCTGGTGGGGGGGGGGGGTAGATGAGCTGCCACCTTCGGGGACTCCAGGCGCCAGGCTGGGGGCTGGAGGAGAGGAGGCCTGACCAGCCCAGAGCTCCCCATCGCCGTAGCCGGGGCTCCAAGTGTCTGGAAAGCCACTTCCCACACCACCCGGGACCGAGGGCCGCTGGAAACCTTTCAAAGACACGTGGTTTTGTTAGATTTTGCTTTTATATCCGTCGCAAGCAAGCGGGAGAGAGTCGCTGGTGGGTGTGGCAATGCTGAGCCTCAGGAGGGATGATGGGGACGGAAGCAGCCTTCGCGGAGCAAGCAGATGAGGTCTGAGAAACTGTGGCTCCAATGCTTCCGAGGAGGAGGCATTTAAGGAAAAAGTGCATCAAAACATCCCAGCATCCCTGCCTTGTGCAAAGGCCCGATGATGCTACCGGTGTTAACATTTCTGGCAATGAGATGCGCAGCCATTTTTATATCCACGAGGGTTCGGAAGGCAACTTGCCTGGCTTTGTACCTGAGCCAGATTTCTCCGCTCCCAAGGGTTGCTCTCCAGCCAGAAGACCCTCGCAGGCAGGCGCCCCTGCTCCGACTCACTCTCCCGACACAAGCTCTTCTGGAAGGTGTGGCTGCACTTGCTTCTAGCCCAGCACTTAAGTCTGAGCCGTCGCATGTGATTCAGGCGGGGACAGGAGACAAAGACAGGCCTGGAGACGCCTGCTGTTTCCTGAGCAGCTTCAGGGCACCGGCTCCGTGGAAGCTTCTGTTTCAGAATTTTAGCTGCTCTTGTGGTGACAACAGAGGCACCTCACACCTCCCCCAATCCCCTTTTAGCTAGCCGGAAGTGACAATCTGTAACATCGTGACTGATCCCTTTAAAAAGAAGAAGGGGGGTCTCCTCTGACGTGCGGCCTGATGGCAGCCGGGAGGGAGAGCTCAGTCCCTCAAGCAGTGGTGTCACCCCTGCATTTCACTCTGAAAAAGTCTGAAGACCTTTTCACTTCCTTCCTCATCCTCAGGGGTTTTCTCATCTAAAACGCAGGCAGTTCAGTTCGGGGACCTGCGGCAGGTGAGGGTGGCGGACGGGTACTCTTGAGATGGCGGGGCTCAGTCCTCGGGAGAAGCCCGTTCATGAGGGCCGATGCTGCCCGTGTCGCCGTCTGGGGAGGAGGGAGGGCCCCCACGTGTGAGCACAGGGACAAGGCCAGTGGAGGCATGTGGGTGGGGTGCACCCCGCCTCTTTCTCCCCCCTGGGGGAGACCCTCAGCAGTGGGGTGCCTGGTGCTGGGAGCCGGAGACCCCAGGGGCCCAAGAGCAGCCTTCCTGGTGGAGACAGTTACCAAACTTGTCTGTGACGTGAGGCTCCCACCCACGGCGGGGGGTGCGGGGTGGGGGGGCTGTTTCTTTTCCATGGTCAGACGGTAAAAGGACTTCTCGTGGGCACCTCAGAATGGGCTCAGAGGCCAAGCTGGGAAACCTGAATAGGGGAGCGAGCCAGACGCTGCCTCCATCACTGGGCCACCGGGGAGATGACCCACTGTGCTTGGAGGTTGTCCTAAGAATTCCAGCTGGGCCCTGCTAGGAGGCTGGCAGGGAGAGCTTTTCAGAGTAAAACTCCTTTTAGGAAATCAAGTGATATTAATGACAGTCCTTGGGAGCGGTTATTCTCTGAGACAGGAACCTGCAGGCTCTCACACGGTGCCCCAACCCGAGGGCGGCACACTCCTGGGCTACAGAGTCCCCAGGGAGCCTGGTGGCCGTGCATCGGCAGCGTGGAGCCCGTGGTCTGCGTTCAGAGCCCGCTCTGCCGCTTGCAGTCTGAGTCCCTGAGCCTCCCTCCACGACTAGTCATCGTGCGAGGCCCAGGACGGCCCTTCCCCAGAGGGCTGCTGGAGGATTAAGGAGAATAGAGACAAGGCGCCGAACGTCCCAGCCCACGGCGAGAACCCTGGACGTGACGCCCATTCGTAAGCGGTGCATTTGGATGGAAAATCGCGTTACGCACACGCATCCTGGCCACCGGACGCAGAGCGAAGTTCATGCTTCTCAGAGGCTCTCGAGCGTCGGGCCGGTGGTTTGCCATTCCGGGCTTCCTCCCTCAGTGTGGGCGGAGGGTGGCGGGGGCTTCATTCACAACATTTTTTTGTACTAAAAGAGGTCCTCAAGCTTAAAAAACCAAAGCAAAGAATTTTGATCCCCTGCTTCGATGCTTAGGATCACTGCCGGTGCTGCAGAAAAGGAAACTCAAAGATCACGACATGAAATGTCATCTTGCCGAGCAAGCATCGCACGGCATCGGAGCAGGGGGCGGGGGGCGGGAGTCACCAGCACGCCCGCCCCGCCTCCCACCTGCCCTGGCAGCGCACGAGGCCCGGAACCCCGTTTGTGGCTCGCGACGCGGTAAGCCAGGTGGCGGCGAGGCACGTCTGCCTGTTCTGTCCACTCAGGACGGGGCGCAGCTCGAAGCAGGGCTCAGCACACGTTTGTGAGGCAAGGAAGGCAGGCAGGCGCGATTCACAGGACTCTGAAGTTTAAGTAGAGCTTCTGGTCTTCGCAGAGACCTTGCATTTGATCCCTCTGCCCGGCGATTTCGAAGAGGAATTTGAGAGCACGGACAGCACGGAGGACGCGTCTGCCGCCAGCCACGCAGAGACCGTGGATGGAGGCGGCGGGGTCGGGCCCGTTGTGCCGACACAGCCACCAGATTCCGGTTCACCGGAAACCCTCTGTGGAAGGTGAACAGGCAGTAATCCGTCGTAAGGTACTCGTCCTTTCCTTCCACGTCACCGCTCCGTCTCCTCCCTCTGAAGGGTTTTTAAAAAGCATAAACATAAACGCTAAGACGCCCCGTGACACCACAACCGTCCCCTCCGAGGCACAGCTCCGGGTTGCTGATGCGCCTCCACACTGCTCCGCCAACGCGTGGGCATCCAGTGGCCTCTCTGCTTCGGGGCCTGGCTGCCCCGGGCCACCTGCACCCCCCCGCCCCCCTCTCCCTTCCCCACCTACATGGCCGGTGGACCAGAGGGGACGGGGACCAGCAGGAGGGGGACCTTCCCTGACCGCCTGGCTCCAGAGTCCACGGCTCACAGCAAGCACTACTGCCGAGGTGGCCTGGCTCGGGGACGGGACCGGACCCCACACTGACCAGCCAGGATGACAGACTTATTCAAGGAGGAAAGGAGGGGCGCGCACGCTGGTGTCCTGGCCCCTTCCCCGGGGTCGCGTTCAGAAGGTGACCAGATGTCTCCACCTAGCGTCCCACCCGACGCGTGGACAAGAGACCCTGTCGCTTGCTCTGGCCTGGCTCCAAATCTAGCGCTTAACCGTCAGGCTTGAAGTGAAAGTGACAAAGGTGGATCCCCCACAGTATGAAACATTCTACCTTCTGGGAAAATCTGAATTTCACAACTACACCAGAAACATCCGTTCAAATATTAGACACTCACTTTACATTATGGAAATCTTGCTTTCACAGGAGTTCCAGATGAACCAAGCAAGGTAACGTTAGCTTCAGTAACGAAATCTGACTTTGTGCTTCCCACCGGTCACGTCGGGGCCCGTCTTTGCCGCAGGAGGGTCCCCGGGGCTGCCGTCCTCTCCACGGCTGGTGGACACACTGCCTCTGGGCCCCCGTGGAGCTCAGTGTGCAGCGTCCAGCCAGCACCTGGCTCTCCTGGGGTTTCCCACTTTCTCACTGGGGCCCTGAGTAGAACCAGTGAACTGTGTGGTCCATCACAGAGTGGCTATCAGACGGCAGAGGCCATGCACGACCTACAGCGGTCTGTAATGATACAGACGGACAGATAAGGAAATCTAACTGGGAGTGAAAAGAAGTTCCAGAAGGTTACTAATAACAGAATCCTCTTTTCATAAAGTTGAAACCAACGAAAATAAAATAATGTTCTTTCTTTTTATTTTTTTTTAATGGTCATTTATTTTAGAGAGAGAGAGGCACACACAGAATATGAGCCGGGGTGAGGCAGGGGGTGGGGGTGCAGAGAGGGAGACATGGAATCCGGAGCAGGCTCCAGGCTCTGAGCTGTCAGCACAGAGCCCAGGGCGGCGCTCGAACTCATGAACTACGAGATCATGACCTGAGCCGAAGTTGGACGCTTAAAACCGACTGAGCGAGCCAGGTGCCCAAGATAATGTATTTCTTGGGGTATGTACGTGGCCCCCAGGAAGCGTGAGATTTGGGATAGCGGTTGCTTCGGGCCGGGGAGGCAGGGGGATCGAATGGAGGAAGAGAGCAGAGGCCCTCAGCAGCGGCGCATTGTTGCTGTTAGCGATCGTGTGGGGATCATGGGCGCTTCTGACATTAAATGACTGTCTAAAATTAAAACCGGAGATGAGTGCGTCATGAAGCGTGGACTGCGAATTACCAGTTATGCTCTCTGCGGTGCAAAGACTATAAAAAGGGAGGGCAGAAACAGGTGGCCGTCTCGGCAGTGAAGGGGCCACTTCTCCTCCTAAAAACCCCTTCTTCACAAGCGGACAGTGGTAGCTCTTCCTGCCCCGGACCCCAGTATCTCACAGACTCGAACACTGGAGCTGGAGACAGAGCGTCCAGATCCCCAAAGCAGTCCGGTCCCTCCTCTCCCCGCTCCCCTCGGTTCAGAGACGCCCTTACCTTGGGAATTGGAGAGTCGCCTGTGTCTTGATTCCCAACAGTTGTACTTCAACATAAGCCAAGTTCACTATATCTGTCGCCTACTAATCACAGATTTTAACTCAAATATAAACTAACTTTACGCCTCTTCCCACAGAGGAGGAAAATAACACCTGCTTACGAAACGGTGTGTAGTTTCATAAAAAGTCACTGATGCATTCTCTTCTAAAACCTAAATGCCTTTTAATGATATTTTATCTACTTTTTCTTTTATCTACTTTTAATGATATTTTATCTACTGTTAACAATTTTAAAATTGAAGCATTCGTAAGTCTTTAACTTTCCCAAATTAAAATAACTGTAAGCCCAGGGGCGCCTGGGTGGCTCCGCTGGGTGAGCATCTGACTCTTGGTGTTGGCTCAGCGTCATGACCTCATGGTTCATGAGATGGAGCCCCACGTCGGGCTCTGCGCTGACAGCGTGGAGCCTGCTTGGGATTCTCTCTCCCTCTCTCTCTCTGCCCCTTCCCTACTCATGCTTTCTTTCTCTCTCTCAAAATAAATAAACATTAAAAAAAAAAGTTTAAAGTAACTGTAAGCCCAAGAATAAGACAGTCAGGGGTGCCTGGGTGGCTCAGTTGGTTAAGCATCTGACTCCGGCTCAGGTTATGATCTCGAGGTTCGTGAGTTTGAGCCCCGTGTCAGGCTCTGTGCTGACGGCATGGAGCCTACTTGGGGTTCTCTCCCCTTTTCTGTTCCTCCTTCACTCGCTCTCTCTCTCAATCTCTTAAACATTGAAAAAAATACAATAGTCTCTGGAAAAAAAATTGCTTCTCTTAGACAAAGTGAGTAATGAGAGTGTTTCCTTCAGTTACTGAAACACCTCCATTATTCTCAAGCCAGGCCTATGATTACCCAGGATGATTAATACACTACTTGTAGGTACGTACCCCACCAAGCATGCTACATCCGAGCGCTAAAAATTTTATCCACTCGATTTTGTTTTCGCAAGGATCCAGCTGCAGCAGAGTTCTGAAGTTTTCTACTGGCAGGCACAGATTTTTCCATTTCTGCTCAAGATGTGCTAATTCCACATACTGCTTGTGGCTACACTGTATAGAAAACACAGTATGACAAAATCAGTACGTTTTTACGTCTGCAAGTATTAAGGTTTAAAAACCCGTGAAACATAATGCCGATGAATCTTTAAACTCATCCCAGGTGCACAACTGCATGCTGGGAAGAGATGAGCTCTGAATTCACAACACACAGAGCCCAGGGAGAGCTGGGTGGGAAGGTGTGGGGGGGGAATGCTCGCCCGGCAGGAGGGCGCGGTGAGCCGATATCGGCACAGTTAACTTCTCAAAAGGAAAAAGGACGGTGAGGCCAATACAGCCTCCCGTTGTGACTTAGGAAAACGGGCACACGCACATGGGGTAGGTGATTCTCTGTGGTCTGTGTGAAATGCTTCGCAAGAAAAAATAAACTTCAACTCTTAAAAACTGAGAACAGACTGAGGGTTGATGAGGGGGTGGAAGGGAGGGGAGGGTGGGTGAGGGGCACAGGAGGAGGGCACCTGTTGGGAGGAGTGCTGGGTGTTGTACGGAAACCAATGTGACGATAGATTTCGTATTACAAAAAAAATAAACTTCAACAAACAAAATGAAAACATTTCAAATCCCACCCGCTCCATGTGTTAACAGTTAAATAAGAGAAATTTGAAAACTGAAAACAAATTCATTCCTTCCACTTTTTGAAACAATCTGTGAGAACTGGTAACTACCGCGATGTGCTAATGGTCTTGAACGTGAAATGCTTTGAGCAATTTTAGCGTGACTTTCCCCGAGCTACCCCTTTCGATGGTTATTCGTTTTTCCCTCCAGATTTCCAGAAGTCAGCGTATTCGGCACAGAAGCACGGTAAGTCAAAAAGTGTAATGGGGACAAATCACTTTAAAGATCAAGGTGATACCACTGATGTCATTTTTAGCAACACAACGCAATCATTAGGATTGCCAAGCTTGGCCGGATAACACACAATCTGGTAACTCGTTTCTCTGAAAGCAAGACGGTGGGTCGGAAGAGCACCGGCTCGGGACTCTTGCACAAGACTGTGCCAGGAAGGGCCTCGCCCATGCCCGGGCTCTCTGGACGAAGGACACCAGACGTCAAAGGGCGCTCTGCTGTTCAGATCAATGAGGCGGCAAATTATTTCTCTAGCACATACAAAATTTGTATAAACATATTTCAAGAAGAGACTTGCAGCCCCCATGTTTGGAGTTGAATGTTCAGATTTGTAGTCCAGGAGCATCTAGCGTTTTAATTTGGTATTTAAAAGAAATTATATTTCACTTTCCTACAATCTAATCACGAATAGCTATGCTGGGTTCTTTCAACTAGAGAAAGAGCACTGAATACAACGGATCCCTCCTTTGACTAAATCTTGCGGGTCTGCACAGGGAACGGAGGCCTCGCAAATGTGTTGGGATGCGTTAACGCAGCCACGCTTTATCTCGTGGAGCCGACAGATTAACAGAGACCCCTCATACCTGCTTGTGCAAAACTTTCAGGAGTCCTTGAGTCAGGCCTGTGTCCGTTTTCTGAGTGGCCACGGGCATTTCAATTCTGTCCTTGACAGGAAGCGGATCTCCTCTTGACAAAGCTGAAAAATACCTAACAGCAACAGATGTCCCTGAAGGCTCGTCGATACACAGAAAGCACCGTAACGAATGCGGTCTCTTAAGTGACCCCCAATGCCTGGAACCCCTCCAGGGGTCTTGGCTCCTCTACTCGGCTCTCCAACTTAACCCTCTCTGCGTGCCTCAGTTTCTCTGTCTGCAAAACCGATAATGGCAATCCCTGTTGTAGGGCCCCTAGGAGCACTGAGCTCAAGCCGCAGCGGGCTGAACGTGCCGCTCAGCCATCAGGCCAAGGGGCGGGGGGGCTCCCGAAACACATGTTCTTATCAAGCAAACACTATGAGGGGTCCTGGAATGCTGCCGAAGGAGGTCGGAGATTTGGGACGACAGTGACCCAAGGGCAATGCCACAGTGCAGGCCTTCCACTTTGACAGCTGGCATCTGGCCCTCCCTTTGGTTGGCCTGGCTGCCTTCCAAGGGGCCTGACTTCGACCATCTCGGTTCAGCCCGACACGGTCCCGGATCAGGGAGGTCACCTGCCTGCCCCACTCCTCTAAGTCAGAGGCCACCCTTCCCACCCTTCACGCTTTCCTGCCTCGTACCTTGTTTTAGTAATTTTTTAGGAAACTGCTTTATTAAATTTAACAATTTAGTAATAATAGCAATTAATTTAATTAATTTAGTAATTAACAGTAACAATTTAGTAGTGGTTTTAGCATTGTTTCCCCTTTCCCTGTTCCTTTCTGGGGTGGGAATATGGGTGCTTACATCGGTGCCAATATTGCCTCTAGCGGGACAAGTGAGGGCATGGAACCAGTTTAGGGCAACGAATCACGATGAGACACACACTCGGCTTCTGTCTGGCGGGGACGGGGAGGAGGCACCAGGCGAGCCAGGGGTGGCCAGCCGCTGAAGGCAAGTCACCGGCCACTCTCATGGCTAACACAACAAAAAGAAACAATATACACAGTGAAATGAATGGCAAATCCTCCGCCCGGCCAACAGGTCATAATCGAAAAGGTCTGAATAATGAGGGGCGCCTGGGCGGCTCAATCGGTTAAGCGTCCGACTCTTGACTTCAGCTCGGGTCACGACCTTGCGTTTTGTGAGTTCGAGCCCCACACTGGGCTCTCGTATTGGCAGTTTGGAGCCTCCTTGGGATTCTCTCTCTCTGCCCCTCCCCAGCTCTCTCTCTCTCTCTCAAAAGTAAACTTAAAAAGTAATAAAAGATATGAGTCATTAGAAACATCTCTGATTATGTAACAGAGATAGCCGTAGCTAGGTATTTGATAGGCTAACAGAAATTTTGTACCTCGTCCCCTTTTCCTCTCTCCGCCCGTATTTTGTTGACCTAACACAAGGGGAGCAGTGAGAGAGACAAAGGTGGACAGGAAGAAGTAAGGTGACAGGGGCGAGGCATGGGTGTGTAGCTTTGTCATATTGTTCCTAATTAGGGTTTTCGCCTATTTGGGGGACTTTGTTTCTCATCACCGATCAAGCCACTCACCCACCTCCACACAGCCTCTAAAGCAGTGGTCCTCAACGGTTCTCCCTTCTCCTCCCCAGGAAGGCCCTGGCAGTTTCTGGAGACATTTCTGGTCGTCACAGGAGGGGGTGGATGGTGCGACTGGCCTCTAGTGGGTACAGGCCAGGATGCTGCAAAGGGCCCTGCTAGGCCCAGACACCCCCCCCCCCGCAGCCCCACCCTCCCCCCAGCCCCCAAGCAATTGTCCTGTCCCAAGTGTCAACGGTGCCCAGGCTGAGAAAGCCTGCGTTAGGGGCGAGGCCCGATGTGCTAATTCCCTGGAGGCCCCGTGCAGCAGAAAGCAGCCTATAGCATTGAACCAATTCTTGCCCCAGTAATACCGCACGACGCACAGGCGACGTAACAAGGTACGGCCAACTAGCTGTTGCGTCAGAGCAGAGAACACAGGCGGGGGAGCCAGGCCGAGCCGCCTCTGCCACCTGAAAGCCTCGTTTGTAACGTTCGTTAACCTGAACGCCTCCTGGAGGCTTCTGCAGTTACCTTCACAGGCATCCTGATTTTCTGCTTTTTTCTCCTGTCACCATCCCTTTGTCCGGATGCCATTCCTCTTCCTGGAATACCCTTGCCGTGTCTTTTAAAGTTTTTTGTTTGTTTGTTTATGTATTTTGAGAGAGAGAAAGAGACACAGCATGTGCAAGCAGGGGAGGGGCAGAGAGAGAGGGAGGGAGAGAGGGGAGAGAGAGAGAGAGAGAGAGAGAGAGAATCTCAAGCAGGCTCTGCATGGTCAGCACCAGAGCCCAATGAGGGGCTCGATCTCACAAACTGTGAGATCAAGACCCAAGCTGAAATCAAGAGTTGAGCATCCGACTTCAGTTAAGGTCACGATCTCGCGGTTCGTGAGTTCCAGCCCCACGCCGGGCTCTGTGCTGACAGCTCGGAGCCTGGAGCCTGCTTCGGATTCTGTGTCTCCCTCTCCCTCTGCCCCTCCCTTGATTCTCTGTCTGTCTCTCTCTCTCTCTCTCAAAAAGAAACATTAAAAGACTTTTTAAAGAGTTGGATGCTTAACCAACTGAGCCACCCAGGCTACCCTTGCCTGGCCATAACCTCAAAGACCAATTCGTCCTCTTCCGAGCAACATCTCTCCCTAACAGATTGTCTGGTGACAGCTGGGACCTGGCTGAGACCATTTCACACACACTACTTAGTGAATAATGCTTCCTTTTACTCCTCAACTCCAAAATTGTTCTCGAGAGAAAACAGTTGCATGGCACGTCCAGAAAGTTCTCAGTTGAGCCTTTTAAATTAAAGTGAAGCTTAAATTAAAATAATTTAATGTTCCAAGAAAACAGTGACTCAATCTCGGAATGTTGTGTCCAGTACAAATAAACTCTTACACGTCCTACTTTCATTGATGCTTTAATGACGGTTAAAACCAGGGCCATGATTTTTTTTGCTTTGGGGGGAAGAACCCAGAGAGAATCTATCAGAAGCAACCGACAGAAGTGTTTGTCACAAGGCAAACCACTGGATTGAGAAGCAGCCTTGTGTGGTAGGTTCTGTAAGAGCCTCAAAGATATCCAGGTCCTAATCCTGGAACCTGCAGATCTCATTTTGTGTGGTAACAGGGACTTTTGTAGATGTGAGTGAGGATTCTGAGATGGGAAAACTGTACTGAACTATCTTGAGGGGTCCTAAATGCAATCACAAGTGTCCTTGGGAGAGGGAGGCACAGGGAGAGACTTGGAGATGCCACACTTCTGGCTTTAAAGACGAAGGGGCCGTGAGCCATAGAACACAAGGAAGGCAGTTCCAGAAGCTGGAAAAGGCAAGGCAAGGGACTGCATTCTCCCTAGAGCCTCCGGACAGAAGCCGTGACAGCTTGACTACAGCCAGGCGAAACTGATTTCGGACTTGCAGCCTCCACAACTGTAAGAGAATACATGCCTATTGTTTTAACCCATCAGCTTTTGTGGTTATCTGCTAGAGTAGGCCACAGGGAACTAGGTCACCTTGGTTTTACAGGTGAGAGAAACTGGATATGCTGATTACTAAATAAAACGTTTACATTCATACTGGTTCTTGGGATCATAAAACTGAGTTTCTAAGTCTGTTTTCTGAAAAGGACAAAGAACTTTCCTTTCAAAACCAAATGGGTTTATTTTAATGGTTTTAAGGTCTGTTTGCAACTTTAAAATTAGGGAAATAGTATGTTTGCTGCAAGAAATATTTGCCTTCTGTGAACTAGGCTGGGCGAAGTCTAACCTTTACAGCAGCCTTGGGAAAATCACCCCAACATGACCTTGGTCGTTTGGGTTCTAATAAACTGATCCAGGTACCTAACCCTGGGAGGATTCTCTAGCACGAGGAACCTAGCCCTAAGATTCCTTCTTGTAAAAAAAAAAAAAAAAAAAATCACTTTACAAATAAAATACAGGGTCTGCAGTGGCTTGGTCTTATAACACAATGCAGAAACTTTTTACCCGACGCAACTGCTTTGTAAGTTTTACTCTGAGTAAGTACCACTCTCCCACGATGGAGTTGTCATTACTTTGCAGGACAGTGAGCATTCTGCAGTAATTTCTGGGAAGGTCACCCAACCATGATGCTTCCTAGACGCTCAGGTGTAGACACCAGCTGGGAAAGGTGTCCTGAGCGTCGAACCACGCGAAGCGGCCGGCTCTCCCAGGCGCTTACCCCGCGGACCACTGCAGCACGTCGGCGGGCTGGGTGCGGATCGCAGCCTTGGTGAACTGCTTCAGGATGTCCGGCAGTTCCGGGGGAATGCGGATCTGCTGCGCGCAGAACATGGTGTCGGGAAGCGGCATCGCTCTCCGCAGACCGGGACCAGGCTGCGGAGAATCAAGGTGCGCTGCGTGTTGGGGCGTGAGCCTCGGGGCGCAGGCGCAGCTCAAGGGTCTGGCCGCCCAGCCTCCCCGGATCTGGAGCCTGGAGGGGACCTGGAGTTTGTGGCGGGGCCGGGCTCCCGGACTTGGGGGCGGGCCAGGAGGCCGGCTTCGCGAGGTCCGGGGTGGCCGGCCGGGTCTTTCAGCCGCTCCTCCTCGGTCTCCTCGGAAAGTGAAGGCCAACTGCCCCTTCTAGTCACAGCCCAGAAGCGCCAGCGGCACCAATTGTGTCGCAGAGGTATCCAGGCAACCGGGACGCGTGAGGGCCCCGCCCCCTGGCTCCGCGCAGGCGCGCACGCCTCGGGCCGAGACCGCACGGTCGCCCGCGCCGGGCGGCAGGTAATGCGCTTGCGCAGTCTGGCTCCGGCCCCCTTTCGCCACTAATTGGTTGTTTATACGGAGCCGAACGTTTTGCTTAGAAAAGGACCTTTTTGGTCGATTTCCCACTGCCAGTTGTGAAGGGCGAATTCACAAAGGACTCCCCTTCCCCTTGCTCTGGCGTCGTAAACTTAAGGACGAGGTGACTCAGTCCTCGTAGGTAGGAAGCCGTTGTAATCATGGGTGCTGGTCGGTGCAGGTGGCACGAGCTCCCCCCTCCCCCGAAGGAATGTGGCCCTGCCTTCCTCGACTGTCGCGCTCAGGCTGCACGTGCTCGTCCAAGCGGTCCCCAGCCTCGATACCATCGCATCTCCCACTCGGTCTGCTGATTTCAGTTTAAGACCCACTTAGGAGTTTAGACAGCGGGTGATTTTCAGCTAAAAGAAGATTCTGTTTAAATTGTTTTCCTAAGGAAGACAGAATGGTTGAGCCAATATGATTGGGTCTAGAAGGACATAAGCCATGTCTTCTGATACAGTAGCTTCGGGTCCATGGATAGAGTAATTGGCTCCATTCTGGTGAATCCTGACCAGGGCAGTGTACAAGGCGGCTACGTGTAAACCCACCCTGAATGTATGAGGCCCCCGAAGCCTGCTTTCCCCTGCTCACCTCTAGCCCGGACAACGGAGAACTGGAATAAGTTATCTCCAGGAAGAGTCAGGCGGCCCTTCCTCCTGCCCTAGAGGCATCACCCCCACCCATGACCCCTCTACCTGGGCACACACATTTCCAAATTAACAGCATTAGCAAAAACTTAAAACGGTCAATATTTAATGTTGATATAATATGGGAAAACAAGGAATCTCATATGCTGGTGAGAGAAGAATGTCAATTAGTACCTTTGGGGACCACTTGGCACTATATTTTGATGACTTACCAATCTTTTACCGATTGATCCTACAGAAATACTAGCCTGAGTATATAAATTAGTATGGACAAATGTGGTTTTTATAGCATATAATAAAATGGGTTAACTAATGGTCTTTCAGAAAACTGAAATCATAATCTTATCCACACAACAGAATACAATACAGCCAGAATTATTAAATGAGGTAGCTACTTAAGTGTTGATATAAAAAGATGGTCATGAAATATAAAGCAGAAAAAAAAAGCACCCCATTGAGCAGAGTCTGTGGGAGCACACTACCTATATTGTGATAAAAGGAGTCTGTGAATATATGTTGACCCACACCACATTCTGGAAACAAACACTAAACTACTAATAGTGTAATTACCTCTGGAGAATGGCACAGGTTTTCAGTTTTTATTTTAATCATAGACACATTGTTTTTATGCTGTTTCATCCATTCATTTACTCAAGAGTATTTATTGAATATGGAATATGTCCCAAGAACCGTCCTGAAATACAATAGTAATCTCCAAATAGTTACCAAAAAAAAATCTCCGAAGCTTACATTCAAATGGGGGGAAACATGCTAATGTAAACAATACAGGAAAACCATATAGTATGTTAATACATACGAGAGACAGAACACAGCAGTAGAGGGGTCGGGGAAAGCCCCAGGAGCTGCATATTTAGATAAGCCTAAGAATGACACTTCAGTGAAGAAAGGAAGAACTTGGGGAGAGCCTAGAGGAAGAACAGTAAGGCACAGCAAGCAGTAAGTGCAAAGGCCCAGAGGTTTGACCTGTTCTGGATGCAAGGAGGCTGCCTGGAGCACAGTGAGCACAGGGGGCCTCAAAGCGACTGTGGACTTGGGACTCTGTGGTGGTTAGCTACCTGGGTAAAGGACTGATGTGATCTTAGAGCTCAACATGATCACTCCGGGTCCAGTGTTGAAAGTCAGTGGAAGAAAGAAAAGAGAGCATGGGCAGAGGTCAGGAGCTCCAGAGAAACTGCAGTGACCCAGGCAGGAGGAAGATGATGGTGCTTTGCACCAGGATGGTAGCAGTGGGGGTGCTGCGACGTAGCCAGAATCCAACTTATTTTGAAGTTAGGACTTGCTGCCCAATTGTATGTGAAGCGTGGAAAAACAAGTGTCAAAGGTATTACCAACATTTTTTATTTAGCAACCTGAATCCGTCCAGGTGCTTACCAACTGAAAGGGGAAGTCTGAGAAAATAAATCTGGGGTAGGGGAATCACGAGTTGTGTTTTGGACCTACTAAGTTCGAGATGTCCGGAGAGTCCACATAGGCAGCCGCACGGATGTGTCTGGAGTTCCAGGAAGGAAGATGGAGTGAGTAAATAAATATATATGTGAGTGATCAGCATCTAGACGGCCTTTAAAACTGTGAGAGTAAGTGAGATCACCATGTCAATAGGTGCAGGTAGAACAGAGGTCCCAGACTGAGCTGAAAGGCAAGACAGGGTCAGTGAAGGAGTTTATAAAGCAGAGTCCACAGACAGGTAGGAGGAAGATGAGGGGAGTGCTGTGTCCTGAGAGCCAAGGGAAATGGTTTCACTGGAGAGAGGGACCAGCTATTTCCGGTGAGACCTGAGAATTAACCACCGAAGTTAGGGGTGGCCATTGGTGGCCTTTCACGAGAGCAATTCCGGTGGAAGAGTGGAGCAAATAGCTGATTGTAGTAGGGTTGGAAAAGGAGAGGAAAAACTGGAAAGCGGGAGTACGATAACTGAAGGCCTTTACTGAAAAGGAAAGCAAAATAGAGCAGACGAAGGAGGTGAAGATTTTTCGTATGCAAGAAACAACGGAAACGTCTGGATGATGGGAAGGAACCACAACAGTTACCATGAGGGAGAGGGAGATCTGCAGCAGCGCCTTGAGCGGGTGAGAGTCCTGTCCATCCAGTGAGGCCGTGCAAGGCGGGCAGGGCTCAGGGAGGGATCGCACACGAGCCCGGGGGCGCATTTCACTCTGCGGACAGGGCAGGCACGCCGGAGGCGACGGGCATGGCCTGCATGGCCCACGGGGCATCTGGGCACAGGTGCAAGTAAGAGGGTAAATGTGATGGTGTGAACTCGTGAAGACTTGTTCCGATTGCTTCGGTCTTCTCGGTGAAATAGAAAAGTCATCAGCCAAAAGTCAGAAAGGAGAAGCGGGCACTTTGTAGAAAGATAAGGTATGAAATGATTAGAGAGCATATATGAACATGGTATTTATTTTTGAAATCAAGATGTAATTAACATGCAAATTGCACAAGTTGAAAATGTGCAATTCTTTGACATATGTATACATGTCAAACCAGAACCACATCAAGATAACGGACACATCATCACCCCCATTTCCTTATGCCCCTTTGAAATCTCTCCATGTCCCTCCCCACCAACCCCCACTCATGTGCTTTCTATTGATTTCTGTAGGTTACTCTGCATTTTCCAGAAGTTTTGATAAACGAAAGCATACATTTTTGGTCTTTCAATCAGCATTGGGACTTGTCCATGTTGCGTGTATCAAGTTAATTGCCTTTTATTGGAACAGTATTTCATTGCATGGATAATCATTTATCTCTTTCCCTGTTGTTGGCCATGTGCATTTTTTCCACCTTTGGGCTATTACAAATAAAGCTACCATAAACGTTCATGTCTGAGTCATCATAGGGACTTACTTTTTCCTCAGTCAGTAACTGGGGGTGGTGAGTACTTACTATCACCTTTTAAGCCCTGCCCATTATTTAAAACAATTTTTTTTTTTATGTTTGAGAGAGAGAGAGAGCGAGCGAGCAGGGGAGGGACAGAGAGACAGGGAGACACAGAATATGAAGCAGGCTCCAGGCTCCGAGCTGTCAGCACAGAGCCTGACTGGGGGGGGGGGGGGTGCCTGGAACCCACAAACCGTGAGATCATGACTTGAGCTGAAGTCAGAGGCCTAACCGACTGAGCCACCCAGGCGCCCCCCAACTGTTCTAAAGTAATTAGCTCACCCCTTTACTGTCCTTCCAGCACAGCGTGAGCATTCCTCACAATCTCACCGACACGTGGTATGGTATTTTTAGTCATTCTGACATGTGGTGGTAACTCACAGGTTTTAATTTCTATTTTCCTAATGGCTTTTACATTGACCAGCTTCTCATGTGCTTATTTGCTATCTGTATGTCCTCTTTAATGAAGTGTGTTTAAATATTTTGCTCATTTTAAAAATGGGCAAATGGATCTTCTCAAACTACTGAGTTTTGAGACTTTATTCTGAATGCATGTCTATTATCAGAAATGTTCTGCAAATATTCCCTGCCACTCCATGGCTTTTGTTCTCTGAATGACATATATCAGAGAGTGGACATTTTCAATTTTGATAATGTCCAATTTATCAAATTTTTCTTCTAAGGATTGTGCTTCCGGGCTGTATCCAATGTAAATCTTTGCCTTACCCAAGGTTGAACATTTCTCCCTGTTTTTTCCCAGAAGTTATATAGTTTGAGCTTTCATGTTTAGGAATATAATAATTTTAATTTTTGCGTATGTTGAGATAAGGATCAACTTTTAACTCTGCATCTGGATGGCCAATTTTTCCAGCACCATTTGTTTGACTTTCGCACCTTGTCAACACTCACCTGTCCCTACGCATGTGGGTCTATTTCTGGACTTTCTGTTCTGCTCCATCAGTCCAGTGGGTTTGTGTAACTGGCAGGAGGGACGGATGCAACTGAGCCAAGAAAAAAGGAGTTATTGAGGGGGTTGCTGACACAAAGCTTCTTGTCCTAAAAAAGCTACTGAACAAATGTGGAAAAGCAGAAAGACACTGCACTGTTGCATATGTGCAAAAAGAGAAATTTCAAAAGGAAGATGAAGCATGTACAGGGGTGCAGAAGGGACTGCCTCCACCCAGGTCACCAGCTGCCGTCGGCCCATTCCAGCACAGTGTGGGGCTGTGGGAGGCAGACTGCGGGGGGGGGGGGGGGGACTGCGGGCGTGGGGGGCGAGTCTGTGCGTACAGGGGGCCCCTCCTCTGTATTCCTCAGGGCACTGTATCCCTGTTAGAACCCTCTGCTCATTTTTCTGGCCTTTTCCACTCTAACTGGGCTACTTGAAGGCAGACACCATACCTCGATTCAACTACAGTACTCAGTACAGGGCAGGGCAACAAAATAGACACCAAACCGAAACATCGTGGGAGGGAGGAGAGGAGAGTGTTACCTCCTCGGACCCTTAATCCACTTGTGACAGCAGTTTCGTTTCCAACAAGAGTGGCTGTGAACTGTGGGGAGTGAGGGGTATGGCCACTTTCTGAGATTCACCATGCAGTCCCCTTTGCTGTAAAACCTCACAGATGCCCTGTGGTTCAGATAACATTTTGCCTACCACCACTGCATTTAAAATAAATAAAATAACACTTGGAGGGCGCCTGGGTGGCTCAGTCACTTAAGCGTCTGACTTGATTTCGGCTCAGGTCATGATCTTACGGTTCATGAGGCTGAGCCCTGCCTCAGGCTCTGGTGCTGAGCCTGCTGGGGATTCTCTCTCTCCCTCTCTGCCCCTCCCCCGCTCTCTCACACACCCTCTCTCTCAAAATACATAAACATTTAAAAAGTGTTTCTTAAATGCACTTGATTAAAAAGAAATCATCAAGTTTTGAACCTCGAAACAAAAGGATCTCTTCACATGGGGGCACTCAGGAGGAAAAAAGCTTCATGCAATTCTTTCCTTTTTCTCTGAGATTTACAGGCAGCTACATAAAATGGCTTTGATTGGTTTTACTCTTTTCCAAGTATCCACTTAAAGAGAAAACCTGCTGAGGCTCTGGCATGTGGATCTTGCTGAAGCGGGAGGCAGCTTGCCCGCAAGACGAGGGCCTTTACTGTTCCCCATGAAGATGGTCTAGCAATACAGTCAAGGGATGAGGGGAGAGGGATGTGTTCTCTGCAACTATCCTTCTAAATTTATACTGAAAACAGAATGGAGGAGCTATAATCATATATTAATTTTCTTATGTAATTATTATATTTAAAAAATACCTAGGGAGCCTGGGTGGCTCAGCTGGTTAAGCATTCGACTTTGGCTCAGGTCATGATCTCACAGTTCGTGAGTTTGAGCCTCCCGTCAGGCTCTGTGCTGACAGCTCGGAGCCTGGAGCCTGCTTCGGATTCTGTGTCCTCCTCTCTCTCTGTCCCGCCCCCACTTGCACTCGGTCTCCCTCTCAAAAATAAACATTAAAAAAAAAATTTTAATAACCTAGATTATCTACCTATGCTGATTAATAATGCACATTTCTGTAATTCTGAAGTAATTTTGCAACAAAGCAAAACAAACCAAAAAAACTAGGCTACAGCTAACATTCGCTTTATTCAATTTTGTTCTCTTGACTTAGAAGGCAACAACCAACCACATAAAAAAGGGAGCATTTTAGAATATATATACATAAAATTGGTCTGGGTGTCTAAGGTGTTTGCTTCAATAGAAAATTGACGTCCTAAATAACTAAGTGCTCTACGTACCATCTACAAGTCAGTTCCAGGCCTTACAGTCATTACATTTCCAGTTAAGGTATTGTATATTACTCTGCTGACACAAAACGAGGCACTCATACAAAATCATTGGGAATGAAATTGGGTATATACTGTCTTACACCTTTAATACTGTATTAGTAACAAGCATACTGTTGGAGATTATGTGAAAGAAACCCTTTCTCATGATGGCTGCTTTTAAAAAATGACACAGGGCAGTAACAGGGTGAAGAGAAAGTATGTGCCCGAGGGACAAATGAGATATAAGACAGCCCAACCAAGGGAGTTACAATCTCCACACACAAGGTTTTTGTTAATACTTTAGTGGCACGACATTTTGTCTTTTCTTGATGGCAACCGAGCAGGTAACATTCTAAAGGAGTATTTTGAACATAATCACTTTAAAATTTTACAAGTATAAAACTTATCACAGTAAGTAGAGAGCTTAAAATAGTCCTGAAAGTGAGAATGAGTAGCTAACTTGCGAAGTTGACAAAACTGCCAGTGTTCTTAGACCGGCACTGCATTCTCGGGTGTGTGTGTGTGGGGGGGGGGGGGGGGGGGGTAAACACAATACAGTGGAGAAATGTCCAGTGCTTCTTTGTTTTAAAAAGCCATGAATTCAACCTAAATTCAAGAATTACACTTTAATAATAGCATTTGCCAATACAGAAATGACATCTCTAAGACCAAATCATTTAAGAAAAAGTTATTCTCTGTTACTTGAATAAGGGAAAGAAAAAACACAAGGATCCACAGTAATAACAGCTATATTAAATGTTGAAATAAAAATTACTTTTTGTTTACATCTGGAATTGAGATGTCCAATTTCCACGGTTTCTCCAGAGAACTAACAGGAAAAAATCACCTAAAAACATGGAACTTTTTTAAGGCTAGCTATACATAAACCTCACATTGGTATTTTCTTGTTTTCGTCTCAACTATTAGCTTCAACAGTTTAAAACTCAAACATAATTTGCTAATAATGACAAATGCACACCTCATAATATGACCATTTGATAACTGGTCATGTGAAACTTACTCCCAAATGCTGATTTGTCTTCCATTTATAAACAATTAAAAATAAAGCAAAATGGTCTTCTTTTGTAATTAATTTCCTTGAAGACGGTTTTAGCCCAATGTAAAATGAAGCAAAACTACACTATTTTTTTTTTTTTATTCTACATGAAGGGCAGCAATACTAGAACTTTCTGAACCAGAGGTTTCAAATGTTCATGAGACTATTGATTAATAATAAAATTCTGGTGCTGCCCATGTAAATGTTATGTCAGCAAACGCTTTCCTTATGAAAGTTTTCATCTTATTAAAAACAGGACAGAGCACAACTGAAAACCAAGAGGAAATCCTTAGATACAACAAGATAAAGTATCTGCCGGTGAAATGGAGGGCAAGATTTTCACCATTCGTGTATGTTCATATATATGTATGTTTTTCTTTTCAGTTCTTTTTTTTTTTTTTTTACAAAATATCTGATAAGATTCATTTAAAATTTTGTAGAATAACAATTTTTAATTTTTTGTGGTATCTGCCTAGCTCTCTTTCCGATAAAATGGATAAATGTGTTCAATGACTTTATATCAAGATCTATAAATTCTCTGAAAATTTTAAAAAGAAAGCTAAATTAATATAATCAAGTTCTATGCCCAATTGATAATATTTTTCTCCCAAAGAGAACAATTTATATATAGACACGTACCACGATAGGTGGCAGTACATTTTAAAATGCTCCTAATTTTTTAAAGTAGGATTCCATTTCCACATAAACGCAGGGCTAGCAAAGACCTTATTTCAAATACAAGGGAAAGGACTGCTACAAAGTGCCAGAGGGTGTTCACACTGAACCCCATGTCAAGCTTGTTTTTTTTTTTTTTTTTTGATACTGATGTTTTACACTATATTTTAAGGTAAAGTAATTACCACCTCAGGAAAAACTGTTGAAATGTAAAACCACCAGACTACGTCTGCTTTTGTGGTAGCTTACGTTTGGCTGACTTTCATATTTAAAGAATCTTCAGGTTTAAGTCTACAGATCTTAATACTATATGGAAACTCTTTAAGAGTTCCTGAAGACCTCTGCTGCCCATTTTCTCTGACAACATTCAAAACACAAACACCACCCTTACAATATACCATTACCATTAAATACTGGGATCGTGTGCCCAACTGTTGTATTGCTCTAAATACTTCATTCTTGAAGCTTTGGTTCTCAGGGAAAACCAGATCTGTAAGTGTTCAGTATTCTGAGATTTTACAGCACATTTCCAATGAAACACCTTCTTCACTCCTATGTCAAAAAGGCCAGCTCGAGCCAGCTTCCTTCAGGACGGGTAAAATCAAACTGGTTTCATTTGTAGTTTTCTTCTGTAAACAAAAAGCTCTGGAAACTTTGGGATTTACTCATGGAAAACTAGGAGAAATGGACTCCCTAATCCTGACCCAACGGGGTGCCCCAAGCAGCAGGACCAGGTGTTCCATCTAGGCTGCCTTCCCTGGCGCTGCCGATCTAAGACCACAAACGACGTGTGCATTTAGCTAACACCTCAGCGTGTCCTAATTCCAGTATGATGCGGTACTGTTGTTGACAGTATTCTAGAAGACTTGCGATCCGGCATGACTTTTGGCTACTGCTGCCAAAGAGAAAAAAAACGACAACTGTGTGTGGAAAAGGGGGGCTGGAGAGAACTAAGGAAAACGTTCTTGTGGACTTTTTTTTTTCTCTAAGTATAGACATGCCCCGAACAAGCACAAAAGCCCAACCCCTAATGCTGATCACTAGGAATATTAAATTATCAAAATTAAAAATAATTTCCTCACCTAGCACAAGATACTATACAATATTATAAACACAGACACATGAAAAAAAATCAGGCAGTAGAAAATGTACAACAGCTTTGGTGTTATACAAAATAACTTCCAAAAACGATCGACAGTGAAGCACAAAGTCCATGTTCTCTTACCACAGACACTCCACTGCTGATTTCTACTTGTTTCCTTTCAAGTTCTTGGTAAGGTCTGAACAGCCAAGAAAGACAGAATGCACAGTTTACTTAATAAGAACTGCTAGGAACACCGGGATACCGCGCTCCAAAGGACGTCGTGAAAAAGTTTTGCCTCTGCACTATGGCTCTGTGGCACATTTCCTGTCAAGATCACAGCAGGTCCAAAATAAAGTGACAACTAGATTTAATAAATTAATATACATTTTGTTTAAAGATGTACAATGCACATTCTGTTTAATCCACGGTTTTAGGGTATCCAGGAACTTCTATTTACACATGTACAGACCTCAGACAGCAACGATGGTGGAAGATGCAGGAAGGGCGGCAGGGCCCTGCACGCTGCTTCTCCGAATGCTGAGAACACAAGTCAAATACAGTTAACTTAAAAACAATGCTGAGAGATCACTGGGAAAAATCTCCCAGAGAGAAGTCCACAAAAAAGGACACGTAAAGGCAAGGGGAAGGTCAAGGTAGTTGAGACAACCACTTTATTCTTGGGACGACTGTGCAGGTGGTGGAGATGTGCCTTGTTTGCCAGATTTCCGTTCGTAATTCACGAGGCGTTGGCCCACAAGGTATCTAGGTTGTAAAAACAGGGTGGTTACTCTCTTATATGATCCCACATATTAAAATATTCTTCCTAAGAGCAGCCAGTGATACATTTTTTGAATGCAAATCAGATCACTCCCACTTAAAACCCTTCAATGGTCTGAAGGGGAGTGTAGAATGAACACTGGCAACAGGCACATAAGCAGGCAGCTCACGGCGAGGCGAGAGCAGCAAACGTCGGAAGGCCTCGGATCCCACGCAATGGCGTGTGTCCTCTGGCCCGAAGGCTGGGGCTCTCGTGCACACGCAGACACCGGGGGGTAAGAGACAGTCAACTGACTCAGGGCATTTATCTGTTAGGAATATTTTCTTTTTTTTTTTTTTTTTTTTTAAATTTTTTTTTTCAACGTTTTTTATTTTATTTTTGGGACAGAGAGAGACAGAGCATGAACGGGGGAGGGGCAGAGAGAGAGGGAGACACAGAATCGGAAACAGGCTCCAGGCTCTGAGCCATCAGCCCAGAGCCTGACGCGGGGCTCGAACTCACGGACGGCGAGATCGTGACCTGGCTGAAGTCGGACGCTTAACCGACTGCGCCACCCAGGCGCCCCAGGAATATTTTCTAAAACAGCTCAGAAGACAGATCTGAAGAAACAGAAAGCTAGGTAGAGAGGAAAGTGGATCAGAAGAGCTCTAGTTCTAGAGAAAAGGAGCAACCCAAAGGCAAGAGTCTCAATGAGGTCAGAGGGGAGAAGGCAGAGAAGTGAGCATGTGCAAGGGACGAAAGGAAGGAGGTTACGGCCCAACAACAGAGCGTTACACGTCCCTAAGTCACGTGCCGCAATGATACGGAGGTCAGGGCAAAGGGTGCAGGGCTACAGCACCAGACACAGAAGTGACCACGGCTGGCGTGACCAGACACCACATCCCCAGGACAACGGCAGCGGTTGTGGAGAAGCAGGGGGGCCTCCTGACCCTGGGGCCCGGGCTGCAGGCTGAGCCTCGGAGGAAAGTGGGTGAGAGCCGACTGTGGCCACGAGCGGCAGGAGGCTGGGGTACACGGTGCCCATGTGAAGTCAGCTCTGCAGACCCACGAGTGGCCACTCGGTCCTCAGCCACCTGTGCGAGCACGGGACAGCAAAGCCGGCACGCGACAGGCTGGCCCGGGAGCTGGGTCTCTGAGACCCAATTTACTCACTCGCCAATAAAACGAGGACAGCAGTACTGTGCCCCATGACTGCTGTAAGAAATAAGAAGCACACAAAAGCCACGGCAACAAAGGCCTGGCATGTGCTGGACTCAGTGTAGTGACTTTCACTTTTCACCATTACTTTCGCTTCTTCGACTTTCACCACTTTTCCACCAACACACACCAGCCTCATGCGAAATTGTGGCAGTTTCTGCCGAGTAGTCTCACGTCACTTTTTAAAGCATTTCACTAACCCTATTGCTTCTTCATCCATGATCCCACGGTATAATCCTCGTTCTTTTTCTCTCACCAGTCCTTTTCCTGATGTTAACTACTCCTTTCCCTCACAGTTAGTTCCCCCACCAGTGTATTTTTAACTGTGACGGCTTATCAATGTTTTAAACAATGACAACTGGATGCTAATGTATCCTGATGCTAATGTCAGGCACTGCCTGACACACCCATAATCACAAGATACACCAAGTTATGCCAAAAATGGGGTTGACGTTATGGCAATGAAAAAGCAATGAAAAGCAGAGACAACAGTGATTTTAATTCATTTGCCCAGGACCAAAAAGGAACTCAGTGCAGAGAAAGGAGACTCTGAGCCCACCGCCCACTCTCCCTAATGACCGAGCACCCTCTCGTGCCCACAGCCCGCCCCGCACACCCCACGAGCAGAGCCTGCTCCCTTTCCGATGCGGCTGGACCGGTGGAAACCACGGCACCCGAGGCGCGGCCTCAAGGGAGCCTGCCCTTCACAGTTTGCTATGCGAAGAACGAACGTGGGAGAAGAGCGTACACTGGGCTGCAGCAAAAGAGCAGAAAATAATGAGTAAGACATGCTCCAAGGTAGGCAGGAGAGACCGCTGGGGCAGACGAGCAGGGTAGGGGACAAGGGTGAGGAAGAAAGCAGCAAAAAGCCGAGGCCATGTCTCGTCTGCACTGTCTGCAGAATGTACTCGTCGGCCTAAACGACTGAAGTGAGAAAAATGGGACATTCACCATTGAAATCCCCTCTCTGTTCTTTCCCGGTAGACAGAACTTTACAGACTGCCCAAGTATACTTGGGTTTTTTGTCAGTGAATGCTTTGGAAAAGCCTTGAACACCCTAAATTTCATCTTTTTTTTTTTATTCGCTTAAATTCAAGTGAGTTAACATACAACGTAGTACTGGTTTCCAGACTAGAGCCCAGTGAGTCATCACTTACATATAACACTCAGTGCCCATCACAACAAGCACCCTCCTTCACGCCCA
Source organism: Prionailurus bengalensis (assembly GCF_016509475.1). Taxonomy (NCBI): domain Eukaryota; kingdom Metazoa; phylum Chordata; class Mammalia; order Carnivora; family Felidae; genus Prionailurus; species Prionailurus bengalensis. Next base: position 232,614,649 of record NC_057343.1, read on the forward strand.
TCACCCATTGACTCATCCCACACCTCCCCTCCCCTCCAGCAACCGTCAGTTTGTTCTCTGTATTTAAGAGTCTCTTATGTTTTGTCTCCATCCCTGTTTTTATCTTATTTTTCCTTCCCTTCCCCTATGTTCATCTGTTTGGTTTCTTAAATTCCATATATGAGTGAAATCATAGGATAATTGTCTTTCTCTGCCTGACTTATTTTGCTTTGCAGAATACACTCTATGTGTCGTTGCAAATGGCAAGACTTTCTTTTTGATGGCTAATATTCCACTGTGTATATGTATGTGTGTATAGACACACAGACACACAGACACACACAGACACACAGACACACACACACACACACACACACACACACTCTTTACCCATTCATCAATCGATGGACATCCGGGCTCTCTCCATAATTTGGTGCTGCTATAAACATTGGGGTGCATGCGCCTCTCTGAATTAGCATTTCTGTATCCTTTGGATAAATACCTACTAGTACAACTGCTAGGTTGTAGGGTAGTTCTATTTTTAATTTTTGGAGGAACCGCCACACTGTTTTCCAGAGTGGCTGCACCAGTTTGCGTTCCCACCAACAACAGTGCAAAAGTGTTCCCCCTTATCCACATCCTTGCCAACATCTGTTTGTTTCCTGAGTTAATTGTAGCCACTTCAACAGGTGTGAGGAGGTATCTCATGTCTAAACGAGAGTGTTGTTAACAATGAAACAAGACAACACGTGTAAACTGGGACTCTTCCTGGCAAACCAGGATGGAGTTATATTATAACTCACTCTCTCTGCCAGCCACCATTTGGCTTTGTTAGGACATGGAAGGTCAGACGGCTGTTATCCCCAGAACGTGTTTTCCTTGGCTGTCCTCAATCTCTCATGGAGCAGAGGTCACAGTTTCCCTCAAACAGAGGCCCTACAGTACTTCTGTAGGAACCTTACAGCCTCTCTTGGCAATGGTCAGAGTGACCCAGTGGCCCCTGGTTGCAGGTAGAGCTTAGGTGGGCCAAGTCCTCATACAGGCGTATTTTTACCTAAAACTATTTAATGTACTGTCAGACCAAAACATTAGGAAACAGACTAAAAACTATTTAGAATAGGCATTAAAGCCTTCCTCCCTTTACTTGCTTCTCCCAGTCTTGTTCATCTCCAAAAGTGACAGCTCCCTATCCCCAGTGGAATCCTTGATAACACTGTCTTTTACATCTTACATCCAATCTGTTAGCAAATCCTTAATTCTACCTCAAAACGTATCCAGAATCTGAGCACTCTTCTCAACTATGATTTATCACATTAGAAACAGAAATTAAGAGAGACATCTTAAAAACAGATAAACGGAAATCTAGACTTACTTGTCATTTTTAATATGTTCATAAAGGCGCTTAAACTGGCGGACCTGGAAGGACAAGATCCCCATCAATACCACAACCATCAGTAAAAACGGATAAATTCGCCGATGGACCAAGTTTTGCATTTCTGCAGTAACACCTGTAAAACAAAGAAAGGGCAAACTAAGTGTATATGGAATGACCGTGAAATAAAAATATGTCCTTCCCCCAGGAGGCAGGGCTGGGAGGTGCTTAACTGAAGCTGACGCTTGCCATGTGAAATGCTTTAAATAAAGGCCATGCTGGGGCGCCTGGGTGGCTCAGTCGGTTAAGCGGCCGACTTTGGCTCAGGTCATGATCTCGCGGTCCGTGAGCTCGAGCCCCGCGTCAGGCTGTGCTGACCGCTCAGAGCCTGGACCCTGTTTCAGATTCTGTGTCTCCCTCTCTCTCTGACCCTCCCCCGTTCATGCTCTGTCTCTCTCTGTCTCAAAAATAAATAAATGTTAAAAAAAAAATTTAAAAAAAAAAATAAATAAATAAAATAAAGGCCATGCTGGAACCATCAAGAGGATGTTCACCAGACAGGAACAATGAGACTTATTCTTTTGAAAGGTCATTGTGGCCACAGTGTGGAGAGTGAATTAGTGGCGGTGGCTTCAAATTAGGGAAACCAGACAGGAGGCCACTGAGGTTAAGGTAAGAGCCACAGGGAAAGGTGCCTGGTTAGAGAATGGCTTCTGGAGGCTGGGGCAGCGGGACTTGGGGACCATGTGAGTAGGAAGGTGACACAGATGACCTACAAGGTTTCTGACCCATGCAAATTCTGGATGGTAATGCTAAGTACTAAGAGACAGAATTCAGTAGAAAAAAAAGATTTGGAGGGGAAACTTTGTGCTTCTAATTTTGAAAATATGCTGGGTTTAAGGTCCTGTGAGGACCTGTGAGCATGTAATTGACAAGCTAATATCTAGCTGTGGGGCGTCTGGGTGGCTCTGTTGGTTAAGCATCCGACTCTTGATTTCAGCTGAGGTTATGACCTCACAGTTCATGGGTTCAAGCCCTGCGCTGGGCTCTGTGCTGACAGTGCACAGCCTGCTTGGGATCCTCTCTCTCTCTCTCTCTTTGCCCCTCCCTTGCTAGTGTGCATGTGCGTGCTCTCCCTCTCTCCCTCTCTCTCTCAAAATAAACTTAAAAAAATAATATCTAGTTACTAATATAACAACACTTCACCTTGATTTTACAAGTATGGGATCACAGCACTTCTAGTCAGGAGAAGACAACCTGAAGGAAAGCTGTACCTATTTTGAGGACAGTGTAAATATCAATACTTCCTCACTTGCCTAGAGAAAAAACTGTATCAAGGAAGTTTATGATTCCCCAAATCTTGCCCTAAGTAGTCAAATCGAAGAAAAAGAGTCTTGCGAAATCACTGTTTTAGCTGGATTTATATTCACAAATTAATCATCTGGAGCCAGACAGCCTATGGCACTGGAAGTGCCGAGAAAGTAGTGATGTTAACAGGTGCCGTCTCCAGCTCCCTGGCCAGCATTACCCACCTAGTAAAGGAACGACTCCAGACGCGATGACGTAAGGTACGCACAGGGAAAGCAAGAGCACAGAGATCACTGGTGCTGCCAGTTTACGAATGATATAGTGAAGGTCGATGTTCCGGATGCCATTTGCATAAACCTGAAACGTGAGGGAGAAAATTAGAAAAAGGGAGACAAGACAAATTCCCCCAAGTTGACAGAGCAATCTCTACTGAATCCAAGCCACAGGGAGTTGAATCTATTGGTGATTTTTTCCGAAGTCAAGACAAATTCTGAACACAAATGTTAAGTACGGTGCCCAGAAGTCGTTACAGAAATGCATTTATTTCCTTACACTTTGAGGTTAACTCTGCAAAGGGATGAAACAATAAAACACTAGTCTAGAATCCTAACTATACTAGCCCTGCACTATACAATACTGGATACACCCAATAATATGAGGTGAAGACCACATCGTAACCCCAAACAACTACTCACATACGTGTGTAAGAATGATCTGTGTTATTAATCAAGATTACGTTCGTTTTATCTGAATATGAAAGAAAACATTATAAGCAGGGAACATGTTTCTGATAAGCTTGTATAAATCAAATTTTAACCGAAGATATTTTACGTGAAAATTTAGTATGAAAGAATTCTATGGTGAATTTTTTTTTTTTATGTCAAGAATTTCTCCAGTATTTTCATTATCTTATCCAGAAAGTTCTAATGAATAGCACTTCAGAGGAAAGGATGAATAGAAGTGGGAGAACCTTGGGAATAACGGAAAATAAAGATGGTGAGCAGAGGGGGACAGAACTGAAGACCTCTGTTCTTGCTTTCTCCCCAGCACCCCGCCTTCTCCTGGCCCGCAGCACAGAGTATTGAAGCACACTTCAACCAAGGGCCACAGCGCACGGACATGCTTGACAACAGGCTCAACCCTCCAAAGGCAACCAATCCCAGATGAATCTAAACTGATGCAACAAGACATCCCAGTGTTTCTCAACCATTTTGTTCAAACTTACACACACAGTATGAAAAAAGATCGTCTCAGAGAGCAAAATATTACAAAGATCAACAATGTTTCACAACGTCCAATTGCGAGGAAACCCTCTTCTCCACATTTCTTGGCAAGGGCCAGAGTCACACCTGGAGACTCCCAAGTGGATGCAAACACACGGCCACTTCCTGGCGCTCCTACCCCCACAAATCTCCGGGGCCAGGATTTTTCTGACAATTTTCTTGTGCATACTGAGCTGGGAACTACTGTCTTTATCTCCTATACATCTGTTTCCTGCAACAGAACGCCGAATCTATTTGACGCTGACCTAAGGATAAGAGGATTGTCCACAAGTACGTTTTCTAGTCAACTAAAATTTAAAGAAATAAGTACCAAAATCTGTTATGTTGGCTATTTTAGATAGAAATCTTCCTAAAGCAAATTCTCATACTTCCCAGCCTTATTACCAGAGTACAGAGGCACAATGTATTTTTTTCAAGGTTATCACCATAATGATCAAGGTATCGGACAGTTCCATAATATGATAATAATAACCTACATGCTATGTAGTAAAACATTCCCTAACAGCTCTGCTTTTTTTTTCATTAAGATTGTTTTTATTTTGTATTTTAATTATTTTTTAAGGCTTTGGGATATGTTTTTTAAGTCTTTTTTTTTTTTAAGTTTATTTATATTGGGGGGGGAGAGAGAGTGAGCCCAACAGTGCACAGGGGCATGTGCAAGCGGGGGAAGGGCAGGAAGAAACGGAGAGACAGAGAATCCCAAGCAGGCTCCGAGCTGTCAGCACAGAGCCCCATGTAAGGCTCAACCCCACGAACTGTGAGGTCATGACCTGAGCTGAAAGATGCTTCATCAACTGAGCCACCCAGGCGCCCCAACGTTTTTATTTTAATTCCAGTTAGTTAACATATAGTGTTATATTAGTTTCAAGTATACAGTATCAGCTTTACTTTTTAAATTATTTTTTCCCCTGCCCTTGATTTACTGTCTTGAACAGTAACCTCTTTATTCGACTACAGATTTAGAAAACTGAGTACCAAGCGTACATCAGAACTTCCCTGAAACAAACCACATGTACTAATTTTTGCCTTTACTTCGGAGCTTTAGGTACTGTAAGCCACTGGTTAAACTTCAGATAAGGGAAATCTTGGGATGCTGGGTGGCTCAGTTGGTTAAGTGTCCAACTCTTGATTTTGGCTCAGGTCATGATCTCAGTTTGTGAGATGGAGTTCTGCATGGGGCTGACAGCACAGAGCCTGCTTGAGACTCTCTCTCTCTCCTCTCTCTGCCCTTCCCACGCACTGGTGTGTATGTGCTCTATCTCTCTCCTTCAAAATAAATACAAAAACATTTTTTAAAAAAAGGAGAAAGTCTTAAGAATGGTTGATGAAAATTCATGGTGATAAAATAGCAAACTGTCTTCTTAGAAAAAAAAAGTTACATATACTTATTAGAGAAAATGCAGAAAACTCAAAGGTGGAAAATGAAACTTAAGCACCCCAGCAGCCAAGCACCACCCCTGCCCCACCTAGTCTCTCCTGAAAGCGAACTCTGCTCACCTGCTCAATTACTGTCTTTAACCACCACTGAGGGCCCATCAGGGTTATAGCTGCGATGATTTTGGCATGAAGGACTCCAAGTGCCCAGTCCTAGGAAATAAAAAACCATTTAAAAGGTGTTTGTTTTCAGCAATAAACTCAGCAGACAGGCTATACATTTTCTTGAATATTTCATTTCAAAACAGAAGTCCTACAGGATTAGTAACAATTTTACAGAAGATGAACATACACTAGAAAAATCCAGGGAAATTTCCCCCTAAGAGCTCAAGTTCAATCTTTCTAATGAAACTCATTCTATTATCTTTTAGAAACCTACATTATTTCCCCAGGAGAATGAGGAAACGTGTCAACATTAACGGGGATCTCAAAAGCAAGTGAAACAGTGCCATGATTTTACTTCATCAACCGTCTTAAGCTGCTATGTTGCCTTCAGCTGAGCTAACACTACATCAAAACAAGCCTGTGGAGCCATGTTTGGCCTGAAGAAACCACCCCGAAGGCTCAGAGAGTTTTCAGCTCTAGTACTGCTGAACTGTTATTAGAGCCTCTACCGCCCATACCAGCTCTCCACCAGGCCGCCAGAAATATCACCACCCCCATCACAAGTCAGATCACATAAGGACAGTCTCCTGCTTACAACTCGGAAGTCCTCCTGAGCATGGCACACAAAGTCCTTCATAACCCGGTCTCTGGGTTTGTTTTTTTAATGTGTTTTTTAAAAAGTAACACATTAACATTTAGATGTACTCTTACATAAAATCAAAACCTTTGCAGAGAAGGCTGGAGTCCTCTGTGACTACCAGCCCAAAACCCGATCGCTCCCCAGCAATGACCACTGTTAACGTACCCTCCACGTTTTTCCCCTGTGCGTTTACTTGTATCTATATATCTACATCCCATAGAAATGATGCAGCATCATTTTTATATGAACTTTGCCCATACTGTTTGTCAGCCCTCTTCACTGTCTACCATCTTCAGGCTGATGTGATTTACTGCTCTGCTTGGTTTGTATTCTGAGCACCTTCTTCAAATGAGGTGAAAGGCTGATGTATGCACTGAATTCTTGCTATCCCAAATATGGCTCTTCACCCTGACAGACAAATGGCTGAATGACATTCTGCCTCGGTACAGGAGGCCTGGTTTTTGTACCTTTTATTGCAATTGTCTATAAATGCTCTTCTGCCGTATGGTTTTGTGTGTTACAGAAAAAAGTCCATTACCAATATGATTTTCTGTTTCGAGGTTTATGATTTCTCTTTACCTTTAGGACTCAGAATTCTATCTTACCAAGATATGCCCCAAATTTTTCTCATCAATGTCCATTTCACCAAACCTGATGAGCTTTTAACCTACAGAATCAGAACTGTCTTCAATTCAGTTAAATTTTTCTATTTCATTATACACCGCTCATTTCTGCACTCTGGAGCCCTTATTAGGGGATGTTAGTTTCCCTGGATGTACTCTCCAAGGCCCTTACCTTTACCCTCAACTTCCTACTTGTTCAGTTTAGCTCTGTGCTCTGCAGTGGTCTTCCAGAAACACAGTGTGAACCTCAATGGTGACGACCCACGTCTTCAATTCACCTGCTGAATGTCTGAGATCCGTGCTATGTAGCACCACAGTTTCACTTTGTTTTACTGCCACCGTGTGTGTGTCTACACACATACTGCCCTTGATCACCTGTGTTTTTATTCTTCTATTTGGATGCTCAGGGTTTAGCAGGCATGTCATTGGGCACGTGTTCTCATCGCTCTGCCAGACCTTTCTTTCTGTGGTTGCTGTGCACCCCCTTAGATCAAGCATTTGTTATTTTTCTCTGCAGGTTCAATGAGGCTCAGGTCAGACTAAGAATATCCTAAAGGTTACAAAAGGACGTTTTAGCCTTTTAGACATTCGGATAGCAAGCCCCTAGTTCCCTACTCAGAACATGGTGAAGACTCCTTGCTTCATTCCTGTGCTATCCCAGGCCCCCAGGCAGGGGAGATTTGACTTGCAAATTCAGCTTTCTCTTGGCCTTTGGAGTCTAGAAGACACCCAGGTGAAGTTCATTTTCACCTGAGGCGGTCCACAGATTGCTGAGGTTCAAGCTCTTTCAAGAGCCACTGATAGCCAGTCTTTTCCCCCAGGACACACGGACACACACACGGACACACACACACACACACACACACACACACACACACACGGGTCCCTCTGCCAGACACGGACACACACACACACACGGACACACACACGGACACACACACACACACACACACACACACACACACACACACACACGGACACACACACGGACACACACACACACACACACACACACACACACACACGGGTCCCTCTGCCAGACACGGACACACACACACACACGGACACACACACGGACACACACACACACACACACACACACACACACACGGGTCCCTCTGCCAGAACTCCAAGGGCCCAGTCTCCCATAAATCTGCAGCCACTTAACACGGGAAAGGCAAGCAGCTTAGAGTCAGCTACGGAGAAAAAGCAAGCTGTTCTTATCCAGAATTTTAAGGACACCATGCTACGCATAGCCATCTACAACTTGTATTTTTCTCCTACTTACAAACATGACTGACAACTCGCTCTAACAAAACACACAACTCTACTTCCCTCTTTTTAACGGCTACATCAAGTGCCAAAGCAAAAATATATCACATTTTCTTTAGGCATTCTCTGCTGATGGACATGCAGGCTGCTTACGATGTTGGCATTAGAAACAATGACATGGTGGAGACAGCCCGGTCTGTGCCTCCCGCGCATGTCAATGTTCCCTTGCCGCGGATTCCGAAAAGTGAAACCACTGGGTCATAATACGTCAATATTCCTAAAACCGGAGCGTTTCCAGTCATTCTGCAGAAGGACGATGCTGGGTGCCGTCAACACCACAGGGACACACGTGTAACCACGCAAGCTGCATTTACTGCTCGCTGCCGTGAGGAAGGAAGAGCACACCGTCTGGGGAGCGTGGGGCGCTCGGTGAGAGTGCTGGAAGAGCTGACTGTAGGATTTCGGTTTGTGTGAAGTGATATGGGGGAAGGAAGGGCACAGGGCTTTGCTCCGTGTCAGATGCTCTTAGAAAGCAGAGGTGATCTATCCTGGGTATCTTAATATATCTTGCCCAGAAGCAGGGACCAACTGAGGCTAAAACTGTAGTTAGTAATGCAGCAGCGGCTAATGACGTTAGCTGGGAACGGGGGGTGTTTTCTCATTTTTGTGGTTTGGACAATGCTCACGCTTTGCCCATGTTCAGACATGGTTTTGAAAGGGTCTTGTTTTTGTCTTGACCCGTCACGGTCACAAAGTGGTCTTGTGTGATGCTGATGTTCTGTGAAACTGTTTCTGCCAGGAGGAGAACAGCAAGGCCCAGCCGATGCCAGGCCAGCACCTGAATGTCAGGGGCAATCTGCTCTGTTTCAGTGCCGCCCACTGAAATCGTACCCGTTTGTGGCATCTGCAGTGATCATTGCGTTAAGGCAGCGTCTGACTGACCCTTCCACAGTAAAGCTGTGTATTTTCCTTTGGGATATCAAGTAATGTGCAAGATGACACTTGGCCACCATTTAAATAACTACTTCCGCATCGTAGTGGTGTTGAAACATGCCTGCAAATTCTTCTTCCTAGGTGCTAGGGGTCTACACCGCCTTCCCTTGAACCTGGGCCCACCTCTGCGTCTTGTCTGGATCCACTACAACGGAGTGAAAATCAATACCGTGGGAATTCCGAGATGAGCAGCTCCTACCCTGTCTGTTGGGACACTTGTTTCTCTCAAGTACAAAGTAACAGGCCCCACTTCCTGGAGGCTACCCGGCTGTGAGGAAGCCCAGGTACATCCAGGAGCTCCAGCCGACAGCCCAGCTGGGGTAAAACCAACAACCGGCACCAACCCCCACATGTGACTGATGACTCTTCCAAAGGGTTCCGGCTGCTGCTGTCAAATCACACTCAGCTACTGTCTTCCCAGCCGAGGCCCCACACAACATGGAGCAGAGACCAGCCAATGTGCCCTGTCTTAATTTCTGACCCACAGACTGTGTAGACAAAATAAATGGCTGTTTTAAGCCACACCGTTGTGACATAACTTGCTATGTAGCGGTAGTAACTGAAGACCCATCAACTTTCACCTGACGGGTTCAGCATCCACTAACAGTCTTTGCTGAAATCACCTGTTTTGTGAACTATTGCAAAACAGTGATTTTTCTAATTGTTACTTCCTCTACCTTTATTAGCTGGTATTACTCCATAAAAAAAATAGCTTTCCTTCAGTCACTGATGCGATTTGACTACCCTGCAGTACAGACCTTACAGAAAGACGTCACATGTGCGTAACTTTCCCTTTGTTTCCCACTTCTCCAAGTCTAATCTAGAGCACACAGGATTATAGACAGCTCCACACATATGCTCTGTTTCACCACGTGGTCTGCCCAATCCCTCTTTCCTTGAATACACTTCTTCCTTTCTTGGCCACTCCTTTGTACTCTCTTCTAGGTTGTCCTAGACCTTGTCTCCTACAGAAAATCATACGTAACTCCTAAAGCCAGGATAAATACCTCCTACATGAGGCCACAGCAGCCTGTACTGCCCCAATCACAGTGCGGCCCACCTGGCACCTGTCTCGCCGATCGGCCCATAAGGTCCACAAGAAGTTCCTGCATTGGACTCATTTCCATCTGAGTTATATAATACAGGGTTTTAGCACACATTAGAGCACGAAAGTAAGTTATCTGCTGTTAAGTAAAGTTTGTGGAGTCTCTCCATCTGGAAAGTAGAGGAAGGGAAATACATCCTGCATAATTTTCATTTCCAATAAATCTACTCTCATACACTAAGAGGAAATAGAAACAAGGCTGAAAAGCCTATGAATGACTGAATCAATGCCTAGCTCTTCCCTTATGATCTCTTAAGAACTTGAAGCCTAGGATGCTAATTTCAGGCTCTAAATACTATAGAAAAGTAGTATTTTTCTTCCCCGATAGCTTTAAGACCTTTGCTGTGATCTACATAGGTTCCCTCAGAATGCTCTTTTTAATAAACCTGTGACTTTGTGAGAAAACATGCTGTGAGTATTCAAAAATGTAAGTTACTGCTTAAAGCCTCAAACCTAGAAGAAGCAAGGTATCTCATCTTAGCTAATAAGTGAAAAAACCAACACGTGTTAGTCTGTACCTTTAAAGATCAGGTGAAGCCTAAATAGTGACATTTTAAGCTATAAAGACCTTTTAAAGGAGTTAAATGACCTGTATATTTTGAAAGCAATTAATTAAAATGTACTATTTAATCAATTTTATAAGGGTTCCCAGAATAGAAAAAATTAGTCTTTCTAAACAAACTACTTAAAATCACTTTAAAAAAAAAAATCACAAATTTTTCTGATTCCAAATCCATAAAGAAATACCATGAGCAGAAGTCATGCACTTACCTGCCATGGGTAAAAAAGAGGAGTCTGATCCAAGGGAACCCGCAGGGGAGCGACAATAACCAGCTCAAACAGGAGCCCCAGCAGGAGCGGGACAACCCCGGCCAGCAGCACAGCGACTATCAAAGTCTTCATGATCTGCCAGCAAATGAGGCCATGTCACTAGAGAGTCTTTCTGGCTTTTAGCTAAACTCTATTCCACTTGGAACTTTATTTTTCTTCTTTAACCTGATGCCTAACGTAACAAATACATTACCTAAACACCTCACATACATATTATATCATTAAATGAATATGTATATCAAGCTCAAGCTATAATAAAAGCATGAAATTATTATACATTTCTGCTTATAAATTACAGAAGTCATTATTACATATATTAACCAGGTGGCTGTGCTGTTTTTCTCAAACTCATTCTCAGAAGTAGGCTTTCATTTGTCCAAGAAAAGCTACTGATTATCCCAGGCTCCTAATCCAATGAAGCCAACTCACAGGCTGACCTGTAACCCCGGAGGTGGACGGGTACAGGAGAAGGGCTCTGTAGAAACCCCAGTGAAGGTAATTAAACCCGCTGATCAAACTGGCTCCCTCTAGAATCCTCTGTGGCCCAACAGAACTATGATAACCAAAATGTCCTCTGTGTTGCCAATACAGTAGCCATTAGCTACATGGCTACTCTGTTAGCACAGCTCTAGAATTTGGACAAAGCAACAAAAAAATGAAAATAAAGTCAACACAGAGAAAACAATAGAGACTATGAAAGCACCACTACAGAATCCTGACAAAGAAATGAGTGCTTAAAGTGGCCCTGATGTCTGATGACCTCCCTTTCTCTTAACGTAGCCTCGGTGAGTACATTTGTTTCAACAAGAGACTAACATGACGTGGGTCATATAAAATGCAGTACTTGCTTTTTTAAATGGCATATCGATAATAGAAAACAGAAATAGAAAATTACCAAATGAAAACTGGTTATTAGCTGGTTTCCGTATTTTAAATATATTTAAGCGTCTCATTATCTTGTGAAATGAAACAGCAATTAAGCCCCTCCATTCATAATATATAATATATCTCAAGTTTTTCTTTCAACACTAATATTAACCTTTTAGTGAAATTAAAATCTAGATTCAGATACAAAACTAGGATTATACAAATGAAGAGGCATAAGCAGTGACCTAAACCTATTTAGCAAGCATAGCCAACATCACAATCAATCAATAAATCATCACACGTGGACGGTCATCTTACACTGACATTTTCCCCCACCTCTGTGCAATTAGGTACTTACTGAGTAATAATTTCCATTACTTACTACACTTTCACATTAGCCAAGACATTCTTGAATCAGCAATAGAAATGTGTAATTGAAGGAATACCATTTACATGAAAAACACAAACTTAATCCTGAAGTCAAGATTTTTACATATTCAAATAGATCAAAAAATCAAATTTTAGAAAAAATATCTTAAAATGTCTACTTAGACTGATTTTAAATTCTAAAGAGTATCTTATACCTTAACATTTCCAAAATAACTTCTAATTACATTACTTACTTAAGGGCCCTACTGGATCATGTAATAATATGATTTTCTTTTGACCCTTGAATTCATCCAACTGTGGTTCTCAGAATGAATCAGAAAGCTAATGTCTTAAAGGAATATCCCTTCTAATTAAAAATAAATCAACTCTTGACACCGTATACATAATGAAGAAACAAGAGTGAAAATATTTAAATAAATGACTAAAAATGTATCCACTACTCCTATCATACACCGATCAGTTCTGTAGGAGAAAAACCTACCATGAGGGACCACTCTTTAACCTTCTGGAAGATCACTCTGCGTCCCTGTGGCATCCAGGCCACCAGCACCGTCACTGCCCTTATGGTTAGCCAGCAAACATAGAGACCACAAGCAGCTGTGTAGAGCTCATGAATTTTGGCAGTCCCCGTCCAAAATGACATTAACCAACGGCCAGCAAATACTGAAAACAGAAAGGCTGATAAATGAGATATGTGGCTATCTATGTAAAGAGAACTATAATCTTGATGTCCTTCTGTTAGTATTTTCAATTATTTCAATCATTTTAAGTGATAAGTAAAAAGACATCACATTTTGATATGTCAATGTCTTCATTAAAAATAAGTAACAATAAGCCCCCCCCCCCCACACTCTAAAGAATGCAATTATTTGATTAAGACACAACTAAAACACAGGAGGAGGTCAGGGGACAAGCTCTCCTGTGACATCTACTCTGCCCGGCCCTGTTGATTACCTACTCTTTCAGAATGAAAGTGACTGAGGAGGTTGTTTCCATTGTTTTTACCACCAAATAAAATCATTACCACATAATAGCACAAAAGTGGGGAATTTAGTTATTATTTATGCTGTCAATACCTTCAACATTTAGGAACATTACAAGTAAGTCAGATTAACTTTCTTTCGGTTGGTTTGTCCATCAAGACAGAAAACTAAGCTTATTTTAATATGAAATGGGCACAGTAACATTTTAAAGCACAATAATCAAGGAACATATTAATTCTCTTAGAAAAAAGATCCAAATATTAAACAGATTTGAAAAGTGTCTTAACTTAAACAGATTTGAGAAGTGTCTAAATAACTGCCTCACACAAAGAGTTAATACAAAGAAATTCTGTAAGGTACCCATAAAAATCTAACTCAGGCAAGACCATTCCATATGGTAACTTTCTTCACTTGGTTACTTTTCAATAAGGCTAGAAAGAAGAGCAAGGCCCAAACGTCTTGCGTATTTTTCTATGGATCAAGTTCTTGTTAATACCGTGTTATTTGTTATTTTTAAATACCTAAAAGGAGCTAGTAGCTGTGCTGAGCATTCTCCATATATTATCTCAATCCTCCTAAGAACCCCTAAGCAGCCACTATTTCCATTTTGAAGATTAAGAACCTGGCCCAACCAAGGTCCCGTGAGGGTGGAGGCTGAATTTGAACTCATGCCTTGACCAATGAACCACAGAGCTCATGCTCTTGACCAATGAAGCACTCTGCCTCCAACTGAACTAAAGCAGCTCAGCGACTAAGTCTTACAAGCCACACTGCTGGCACCGACACTTCTCTGCAACTTCACAAAATGGTTTGGATGTGAAGATAAGTTATTGTTAAAGACAAATACACATAAATGTTATGTGAAATAAACACATGTGAATGTTAATTTGAAAAAGATATAAAAATCACTACTGGTAATTCTGTAGAAATGTTTAGTATTTTATACACACACATATATTTACATATATTGCTATCCCAAGGTTTTTTGTAGTTGCTGTGGTTGTTTATAGTTGGGTGGTTTTTAAAAATCTGATGGCCAGTTTCTATTCCATACTTCACACACTTCTACTTAAGGACGGGGTTAAAATTTTTAGTTTGTACTAAGTTATCATCAGCTGAACTGAAGCTACAGAAAACTAACCCATAGTGAGATTAGATTAACAGGGGAATATTTAGTTAACAATCTTCAGTGAAATTAAAGTACTTTTACTAACAAATTTGGATACTAAAACTAGGTTTCCTTCAACTTTTCAGTATTTCTGATAAAGACATGAAAATAGAACATTAAAACCACAAATGTAAAACTGTCCAAAGTTCAAAACCCAACTTTTCTCAGCAATGTATTTACTATGTTGCACCCAGCCGTTAATCAAACTTTGTTGAGAGCTGTGATATGAGGAGTAGTGAGCTTCCTACGAGCATAGTTCTAAAGGTCAAAGTTTATTATTCAGAAGCAGTTAAAAAAAAAAAACAAACCACCTTTATTTTTACCATTTTAAGTTAAATCACAATTCCTACAGATTAGAGAATATTCTCATTATTTTTAAAAACCTCACTCAACACTAAATTTCCTACTTGTTCCTTGACCTTAGCCCTCATGGAGAAACTCAAGTATTCAATACAAATCAGATTTAGAACATTATAGGAGCAGTGCTATACTTGAGATACTAAGTCAATACACATTTATGTACTTGTAAGAATGAAAAGTATCTTCCACTTAATGATTACTTAAGTGGCTAACATAGATCAGTAAGAATCAGGATTTTCTGGCTTGCTATACACAGTAACTGGGAAGGTGGGGGCAGCAAGCTGTTCCTGAGACTCTGTCACTGGCTCTGGGCTCAACTCCCATTTACTCCTGACCTTTGCAGAGCATGACGAACTACTATATTCATCCACAGCATCTCACTTGTCAGATGAAGAAATGCTGTTTAGCTGAAATTTATTTTATTTTTATTTTTTTTATTTTTTTTATTTTTTTCAACGTTTATTTATTTTTGGGACAGAGAGAGACAGAGCATGAACGGGGGAGGGGCAGAGAGAGAAGGAGACACAGAATCGGAAACAGGCTCCAGGCTCTGAGCCATCAGCCCAGAGCCCGACGCGGGGCTCGAACTCACGGACCGCGAGATCGTGACCTGGCTGAAGTCGGACGCTTAACAGACTGCGCCACCCAGGCGCCCCTGAAATTTAAAGATTAGTATTTGTGGACACCAGACAATAAAGGGAACCGGTCTGGCTTCATAAAAGTGTCTAGCAACAAGACACAGCGGACTGGAAAGATACAGTGAAGGCAAACGTGATCAACGTCAAAAGACTGACTTGAAAAAAATGACCTAAGCCACACAGGTGATTTTTTAAAGACTACATCCAAGAAAACTGAGTGACCATATGTAATTTACTTCTAAAAATGAATCAGAAGTTATACCTCGATTTTGTCCCCCTCTGTTCTAAGACAAATGACTCCAAGGAGATGGAGAGTCCTAAAGAGATCAATAGCCCACATTCAATCAAAAATAAGGGGCAAACTATTTCAGGTTTATACTTGATGGAAGATACAAAGCATCTTTTCACGTCATTAGCTCATACCTGGTAAAGTAAGGCAGATGAGGCTGGCAATCAGTAAGGTTATACACATGAAGACAATCAACAAAAATATCTGCAAGGCAAAACATAAGAGGACATTAAGGGATTCAAATGTGCTCAACATATTTTAGGACACCCCTCAATGTGTCAGCATAATCCTCCCAGTAAGAAGAAACGGCTTTTATTCCCAGGTTTCCTTCCATTTCACTTAAAAAGATTTTTATTTTAGGTAAATTTACCTCTAATTTCAGCTAAAACTATCTATTTTCAGACAATCAGATACATCAGCAAGTAACAAGGATGTATATTTTGTAATCAGCATAAAGTAAAACACAATCAGCTTACATGTTTCCAAATTAAAACTAAAAACATACAATTTCTTTTAAAAGTTTACTTAGGGGCTCCTAGGTGGCTCAGTCGGTTAGGTGTCCAACTTTGGCTCAGGTCATGATCTTGCGGTCTGTGGGTTCGAGCCCTGTGTTGCGCTCTGTGCCGACAGCTCAGAGCCCGGAGTCTGTTTCAGATTCTGTGCCTCCCTCTCTCCGTCCCTCCCCCACTTGTGTGTGCACGCTCATTTTTAAAAGTTTACTTATTTTGAGAAAGACACAGAAAAAGAGTGCCCCTATGTGCAGGACAACAAGGTCAGAGGGAGAGAGGCTCCCCAACAGGCCCCACACAGTCAGTGAGCACACAGCCTGACTCAGGGCTCAACCTCCCAAACCTCGAGATTATGACCTGAGCTGAGCTAAAGAGCGGAACACGCAACCGACTGAGCCACCCAGGTGCCCCAACACTCACTTTGTAATCACATTCTCAAAAAACAAGTTTTCGTGAAAAGGAAAGCTTCCTCTCTAACAGCGCTGCCTAATTAGACCTCTCTGTGACCGATGACGGAACCTGCGCTGGCACAAGTGGCCGAGCACACGCATCGTGGGGTCACCGGGTGGTGACGGCCACACTGTCTTTACTCTGCGTGTGCTGTTACTAGAAATGTACTTTCCCCTCACCGACAAAACCGTGATGTATTTAAAGTGTACAACGTGACTCGCTGTACGTACACATTGTAAAGGGATTCCTACCAGTGAAGTAATTAACACATCCATCACACCACATCCGCACGAGTTGTATTTACTCTTAATTAAGTTTCAATGTGAACTGTCACGTGTAGCGGAGGCTCCTGGACAGACATGTGCGCATGAGAAGCGAGCAGGCTGAGAGGAAAGTGGCTGCCCCCGGGGGCAGAAGAGGAGCATCTGCTGCTGGCCTTCTCCCTCACCAGGCCCAGAAGGGAGAGCTCTAGAGGGAAGACGGAGAAGCACCCACCATAACACTCCAAGAGGAGCCTGTCGGCCTTCGTTGCCTGAGAAACCCCTACCGACTGTCTCTCATCTGGGCCGGAAAGTACCTTTTGCCTAAGAGCCTCATCTCTCACGACTCCCCCATCGCTCACGCTCACCTGCATACACCCCACCCTCTGTTTTTTTAAATGCTTATTGACTTATTTTGAGAGAGACAGACAGACAGAGAATCCCCAACAGGCTCCATGCCATCAGTGCAGAGCCCGACACGGGGATCGATCTCACAAATCCTGAGATCGTGACCTGAGGTGAAATGAAGGCTCAGACGCTTAACCAACTGAGCTACCCAGGTGCCCCACCCCCACCCCACTCCTTTTTTTTTTAAGGTAGGCTTCATACCCAGTGCAGAGCCCAACACGGGGCCTGGACTCATGACCCCTCAACACCTGAGCAGAGACCAAGAGTCAGACATTTAGGGGCACCTGGGTGGCTCAGTCAGTTGAGCATCCGACTTCAGCTCAGGTCATGATCTCACGGTCTGTGAGTTTGAGCCCCGCATTGGGCTCTGTGCTGACGGCTCAGAGCCTGGAGCCTGCTTTGGATTCTGTGTCTCCCTCTCTCTCCGCCCCTCCCCCACTCTCTCTCTCTGTCAAAAATAAACAAACATTAAAAAATAAACATTAAAACAAAAATTAAAAAAAAAAAAAAAGAGTCAGACAGACTCAGACAGACTGAGCCACCCAGGCACCCCCTGACCACTCCACCCTCTAGATCCACTTAATTCCCTGCAGTTCCAAACTTAACCATGTCTAACCTGCCTCGTGTTTTGGCATGTGCCTGGCATGCCCTTCCACTTCCAATTTTATTCTCTGGCTGGCCTAACTTTAGAGACTTAAAAGCATCACCTCCTCCCTGAAGATTCCTGAATGCTTTCTGAAAAAGCGTTTTGTGGAGTAAGGACTGACCAAAAGTGCAACATGTTACTTATCCAGCCAGTGAGGTGAGGACCAAGACCTGACCATCGGATTTAACGAAACAAAAGCCACTGCGACCCTTGTCAGGAACAGTTCTGGTGGGGCCTGGGGGAAAGTTTTGCTGGGACAAGACACTTCCTTAACCAATCTGCTCTTTAGTTTCAACAGATGTAAAGATGAGATTACTACTCAATCTTGCCATATTAGGAAGAATATTAAATAGGGAAAACATTAAAATGCCCATTTCAGCTCTGACACATAATTGAAATGTATCAATAATGTTAATTTCTTATTTTCACCAGGGTCTTTAACACTGCTCCTTTCAAACAGCAGAGGGAGCAGCAGCATAGGGAGTCCCAACACTGTGAGCCACTTAGGAGATCTGATCAACTTACCTTAGGTTTACACATATCACGTTGCTAACGAGAGAGCTGGGGGCTCTTTTCAGGAGACTGCGAGATAGTTCTATACAGAGGACTACCTGCTCCTAGCACCAGCCACAGCAGCAAATTTCTCAATAGAAATTGGGAAAACACTTGACTTCTGGTGAAGTCTTTTTTTAATTTTTTTTATGTTTTTTTATTTTTGAGAGACAGAGAGAGAGAGAGACTGTGAGTGAGGGAGAGGCAGAGAGACAAAGAGGGAGACACAGAATCCAAAGCAGGATCCAGGCACTGAGCTGTCGGCACAGAGCCCGACATGGGGCTCAAACTCATGAGCTGCGAGATCATGACCTGAGCCAAAGTCAGATGCTTAACCAACTGAACCACCCAGGCGCCCCATGTCTAAGTCTTCTAGTACCTACCCTGAGTGGAAAATTTAAAGGCCGGCGATAAGGCTGAAAGCCAACAGGCCCCCCCTGCTGCAGTATGGCTTGGTGGGCTGCATGCAGGCCTTCCCCCACCACGGGAATAGCATTGTTGTTTCGAGCGTGCTGATTATTGTTAACTTGTTGGTTTGCACTGTTCTCGTTTTCTTCCTGGTCTCCCAATAAATAGGAATGCAGATCCCTGTGTAAAAATTACATCAATAAAAATTCTCTCTTCAGATCAGAATAAAACAGCAGACAGGAGACATACTTTCTTATTATTCCTTAAGGTAGAAAACGTACAAGCAGAATCCATACACAGCACTATTAATCCCCTCATTCTGGCCTAAATGCTGGTTCCTGCTTTAAATTAAACTTTTCCAAATTTACTATTCATGTCCAAAACACCCTGAAAATTCAGTCCAGCGCCTGTGCCTATTGTGGCAGGGAACTCAACGCGCATCCGTGGCGGCAAAAATGAGATGGCGGAGGCTGCAGGGGACACCTGCTCAATCCGATACAAGCCAGTGCGTACTTCGCAATAAGGAATCAGCAGAATGCCACACATTCTCTGGAAAAACATTTAAATCACAAAGATTCAACTTCAAGAGGGTAAAAATGTGCGTATGTTCTCTATAAAAGGATGTACAGTAATGAGAAAAATAAGCAAGACGAAGAATTGAACAAAATAAGTATCCTATGTACCTGCAGATATCACCAAATGGTCTCTTCTTCAAACTCCGATCTCCTGAGTGGGGCACAGAATGTACTCTGTCAGAAAGGTCATCAAGTGCCTACTTACAGCAAGTACCCAGCAGTTACAGTCCACGCTCGCACGAGCCCCTTCAGCCACTGCCGCGTGTGTCCCTGTTCAAGTAACGCCGGCAAGACCACCTGAAGCAGGAGCAGCTCAAGGGACAGTTCACTCACTGGAGCATCACTAGGACAATGACAAACAGCTGTGATTTACAGCGCGACTCTATTTTCCATCATAACTGTATCGTACTAAACATCTGATGGGACGACAGCAAAACTCCTTGACGCTGTCTCTATCACCTCTCCCCCATTCTCCCTTGAATCCTCCAAAACCAGTCCCGACGAGGGTTGCCAGTGACCTCTGTGTTAAATGTGATGGTCAGGTCTGGGTCCCACCTCACTGGCTGTATGGCGTATTACACAACTGGTTACTCCTTGGTCCTCAAAACGCTTTCTCACTGGACGCCCTTCTAGATCTGTTAGCTCAGGGAGCCGAAGACAACGGAGGGAGCCCCAGGCTCTGTCCTCTCTCATGTGTGCATGCTCTCTGGATGAATGCACACTCGTGTGGCTTAAATTTCTACGTTGCAGTAAATTTCTATGTACCACTCAGACGTCTTCCCTAACTCCTAACTTTGTATCCAAAGTGCAACCTCAACGTCTCCTACAGACATGAGACGTCTTCAGTTGACCATGACCAAATTCCCACTCTTCCCTTCTAATCCTGCTCCTCCACAGCCTTCCTCATCCCAGGAAATGGCAACTCCATCCTTCCAGGTGCTCAGGTCATTGACTGCCTTTATTTCACTCCAACTCAAACAGCCGGAGTCCTGCTGATGGATCCTAGCAATGCCCTAAATCTCACCACCTCTCATTACCTCCACTGCTACTTCCTTCACCTCAGCACCAAGGTCCCTGCGCCATCCTCCCAGCCGGCTTCCCACTTCTGTCCTGGCCACCTGACCCAGTCTCTTCTCATCACAGCAGCCACGGTGACGCTTCTTAACTAACCTGTATCAGATCACTCTTCTGGTCAAACCTTTCAAGAACTCCCCAAATCGCTCAAGTTGAACCCAAAATGCTTCCAGTGGCTTACGAGACTCTGTAGGATCTGGTTTTGCATGACTTCTCTGACCTCACAGCCAACCACCATGCTTTCCTTCTTCCACCCCAGCCAGACTGGCCTCCCTGCTGCTCCTCGAACGGACCCCAATGTCACCGCACTTGCCCACCCCCTGCAAGGACACTCTACCTTCAGGAACCCATATGGCTCATCCCTCAGCAGCTCCGACAGGGCTTTCCTGAGCTGTCACCTCTTCAGATCCTCATCAGTCACTTCTAAATTAAACCCCATCTTGGCCACTCTCTCTATCCCCTTTCTCTGCTTCATCTTCCAAGCCCCTAGTACTGATGACCCCAGATACACATATTCTATTTTGAGGGGTGTCTCCCCCTCACTGAAATGCAAGCTCCACAAGAGCAGAGAATTGTCTTGATTCTGTTTGGCTCACTGTTACATGCCTAGTGCACAGAAAAGGACCGGACATATAATAGGCCCTTGTTTTGTTTTGTTTTGAATGGAAGAATGGACTAAATACTGCTATACAGGCCCAAAACTGCTAAACGTCTAAGTGTAACCGACTACCAAAATGGAGCTATCCTAACAATATATATAGCCAAAGCCTAAGCTTCCTGGTTCTCACTATAACCAGACCCAAATTCACAAGGAGGGAATGAGGATTTACTCTAGTTAGGGAAAAATTCAGAGAATCAAATCTTAATTTGGATTTTGAGTAAAGATAACAAAAAGGGTTCCAGCTAAACATGAGGAAGAAGGTCATTCTAAACAGAAAGGAAGACAAGGAATAGCTAGGTGTTTTAGGGAGACTGAGCGGAGGGGAGCATGGTTGGAGGGCAGAATTCGAGTCAGACAATGCAGGGACAGGATGCTGGAAAGTCAACATGAGACTATGCCAAGCCTTGCACATGACCCGGATATTATGATGTAGATTACGGAGGAAGAGGCAGGGTGTTAAGTAAGGATGGGCTATAAATGGAGAACAAGAGGAAAGCCTAAACTAAGGAAGTGGTAAATCAAGTTGGATTAGATAAGAGACCTTTAAAAATAAGACTTAACGATATTTAAAGACTAATTAGAAGTCTGAGAAAGAAATCCAATTTCCCAGCAGCCTTCTGTTTAGGTAACTGAAAGGATGATGCAAGTCAATGAAAAAAGGAATGGGGGGGGGGGGGGGGGGGGGGCGGGGGAGTGGCAGAGACTAAGTTTCCAGGTGACTTAGGCTTTTAAATGAAAAAGATTTTCCATCCATAAGCCTTATTTCTTAATTTTAATCTACAATTAAACATATAACTATGGCTACACATTCCTTATGATGTGCTTTTCATACAAAAATGATGGTGGCTAACATGGTGTCATTAAGTATGGTAAACATTTCAATGCTGAACAAAAGCACACTTGATTTGCATAAAAATAAGTCTTTCTTTGGAAAATGCAACTGCTAAACTAATGTTTATACAATCTAAAATGGCAAAACTCAAGTATCAAATGATTTCCAGTATCTGTTAAGAAATGAATGTTTTAAATGTATACACTCTAGGTTATCAACAAAGCTAAACTAGTAAAGCTTCTAAATTTCAAAAACTCACCTATAGAGCATGACATTATATGGAAGAAAATTAGGCAGCAGACTCTTAATTATACGTATAGGAAGCCAAAGCATCAGGAGAACAATGGAGCCAAAGACAATCTGCAGTTAAGAAAAAAGGCAGAACACCACTGTTAACCATTCCTGTGAGAGACAAACAGACTTCTGAACATACCCAGCCAGGATGCAATCCAAGTGTCTATACCCACCCACGGCCCAGAGTGTTCTCACTCCACAGACTATATACTTGGGTCACTTTGTGGAAAGAATGCATTCCTGGGAAGGGTGCTCCTCTCTCTCTCTCTCTCTAGGACACAAAGGCTCAAGGAGGAGCCACAAAGGATAATCACTGCACGGTATGTGAAGAGAGGGTCAGAAACTTACAATGAACGATCAGAATCATCTGCAACTTAATAAACCACATATAAGATGTGACCCATATTAATGGCTACAAAAGTTTCCGGAAGGCACCATATTGCTTTGTAAATTTTATTGAAAAAAACCTTAGCTTTAACTAGGTAATTTCTTCTTCCAGGTGGGAAAGAAACTTCAAGATACTTCTGTTTAGAGTTTTTTGAATTTAAAAACTATTAATGAATCTCCATTGCTCCAATGCAAATGAAGTGTAATTCAAAAGCCATAATTTGGCAACCAGTTATACTACCAAAGAACTAGGGAATGTTGTTTTTAGTAAACATTTTAATTACTTTATCAAAACAACCAATAGAATAGCTATTTGAAAAATAACTTCCACCAACTTAAACATAAATAACTCAACGTATCTACTCTACCAACCCCTGACTGCACCCCCCGCCGCCAAAAAAACCCCACAAAACAATACAAAAGGGTAGCACACTTTACTCAAAAAACAATAAAAAGGTATGCTTACCACTGACAAAATAAATCTTCGGAGATGCCTATAAATGGGCAAATGGATCATTTCTTGTACTGGATTAAAATCTGGATCATTCAAATTCCTTAGAAACCATAAGACACCAGGTCGAAGTACCTGCAAATATATTTTAAATGCTATGAATACTCACCAATGTCTTCAGACTCTGTAAATGAGCTAAAATATCAACAGAAAAGCAAGCTTTTAAAACTTAATAAAATGGGTCCCAGAAAATTCACATGGCTTTCCTATGAAGAGAAGTTCCTAAATCAGAATCTATATGAAATAAACTATTTTGCTGGATGTCCATTTAATCATTCAATGAAAAAAAAATATGTAGAATTTGTCAAGAAACCTAAATCTCCAAAAATAAAAAGTTGTTTTTTGTTGTTGGTTGTTGTTTTCAAACACTGTCACTATAGGAGCACCTGGGTGGCTCAGTCAGTTGAGAACCCAACTTCAGCTCGGGTCATGATCTCACAGTTCGTGAGTTCGAGCCCTGCACCGGGCTCTCTGCTGTCGGCGTGCAGCCCACTTGGGATCCTCTGTCCCCTCCCTCTCTGCACCTCCCCTGCTCACTCGCTCACTCTCTCGCTCTCAAAAATAAATTAAAAACATTAAAATAAATAAAAATAGAAAAATAAAGAACTGTCACTATATTGTGTCATCCAGTGAAAGAATTATGTTGCAATTTATAAATGTTTTAATACAAGATCTGATTTCAGCCTCACACTCCCGAGAGGCGCTAGAAACTCTCAGCATTTTCATTTTACTGTCTACATCCTTTTTCCGTTTCTCAGTGGAAATCATCAACCCAAGAGGCTGTGGCACCGTGGTGGGGCAATGGGCGAGGCTAGGTAGTGGTCTCAGGTGGTCCAAATGCACGGAGTTGCCATGTGTAAAGCATTTCAACTGCCCAAACTCTATTTCTCCAACCTCCAAATGAGGGGGTATCTGACCTCTAAGGTTTCATCTGACACCCCAATTCCAGGATTGTGCACCACAAAAACCACCCCACTGAGAAGATGAAAAATTTCAATGTGAAACAGTTTATCACTTAACAGTGTAATTAAGAGGTTCTATATACAGTTTTGAATAGATTAAGTTAGTCTCAATCACTTGCTTCAAAAAAAGAATACAAGTTTTATTTGC
This sequence comes from Prionailurus bengalensis, assembly GCF_016509475.1. Classification (NCBI taxonomy): domain Eukaryota; kingdom Metazoa; phylum Chordata; class Mammalia; order Carnivora; family Felidae; genus Prionailurus; species Prionailurus bengalensis. Next base: position 232,638,966 of record NC_057343.1, read on the forward strand.
AAGTAGAATTTACCGAACTTACACTATATGATTCAGGAGAACATTTTGACCTCAGCCCCCCTCCTTAATGCCTCAATTTCCCAAAACACAATGTACGCCAGGATAGCATTAAGCCATTCACACTGGATCAGTCGGCCTCCTCCGGTGGCCCTGTGCATCTCCATCACCACTCTCACTGCTGTAAGCGGACTTGTCAGATGCCTCTCTTCCTTCCCAGGATATAAAATCGGAAAGAGCGGGAATCGTGTCTCTGTTTCTCACTATTACGTCAGCAGTCAGCACCGTGTCTGGCGCAGAGGGACTATGCGGTAATATGTGAGGGACTAATGCACAGCAGCAAGTACGCTTGTCAAAATTACTCACTTTTATACTGCCCACCGCACCAGAATGATTGCACATGACGTATACTAATCAAATACGGACCCTACTTTCACTCTCTTCAAATCGGGAAAGACCGTATTCTAAAAACAGGACTAGTGAAGGTACTCATCCGCAAGTGAACTGCAGTCATAAACGACCCTCACTGTGATTCCATATTTAAGGTACTTGATTACAAACTTTACATTGTGATCCTGCAAAACCTCTGGGTATTTCCAGCACTATATTTTCTTGAACGAAGTCCAAGTCAGACTCACATCACATAAAATTTCAAGACTTTGTAGGAGAGGATGGCTACAAAAGACACCAAGTAAAACAAGTAGTTTTAATCTCCATCTACTCATCTTTCAAACTCGTTAACTATACGCAGAAATATTAAAATTTATCAATTTTTGAGACAAATGACTGAAAACAGTTTAAAGACATAAAGCTAAATTCCTCTATCAGCTATTCCTTCTTAGACTAAAATCCTTGAGAAAATTAGGACACGTGGTTAAAACAAAGTCCTTTCCTTAAAGGGACAGTGCTGGCGTCTCCCTGAGAACTTACCTCTCTTAGCAACAGAATGAAGGAGGCAAAGTAGAACACGTACACCATCCCCACCAGCCAGTGCAGAAACATGGTAGTACCTGGCGCTGACTGAAAGCTCAGTTCTCGATCTTTCAAGGTAGCGTCAAACATTTCCTAAATCAAAGCAGAACAAGTGAGAGATCTGTACCACTCACATTTGCCAAATTAACATCTCCATCTTCCAGAAAGTGAATATATCACTACGTGTATGGGTTATGACGTTCTAGGACTACAGCTCTTTAAATGTCATTTCATGGTATGACAGAAATATAACTGATATAAGACAGGATACTATTTCAAAGATAGATAATGACCCTTGAAAGTTTTCAATATTAGAAGGAAGACTGATAAACCAATGGGCGAATAAGAATTTCACTAATGCGGGGCGCCTGGGTGGCTCAGTAAGTCAGTTGAGCGTCCGACTCTTGGTTTCAGCTCAGGTCATGACCTTGTGGTTTTATAGGTTCAAACCCTGTGTCGAGCTCTGCACTGACAGTGCGGAGGCTGCTTGGGATTCTTGCTCTCCCTCTCTCTCTCTGTCCCTCCCCCACTCATACTGTCTCTGTCTCTCACAAAAAAAAAAACAAAAAAACAACAACAAAAAAAACAAATAAACTTTACTAATGCTGCTACTGTGAAAGACACATTTTTGGTTAATGATACCTTCTTTCCTTGGTTACAGGTCTGCATTCATGACAAGTTTTAATAGTAAGGTATGGGTGCTTTTCTACACACAAAATATTTCTGAAAAGTCAAAACGTGGTTATCACTGGCAGCCTTAAAAATTATAATCAAGGAACACCTGGGTGGCTCAGTCAGTTAAGCCTCCGACTTCAGCTCAGATCATGATCTCACAGTTCATGAGTTCGAGCTCTGCATCGGGCTCTGTGCTGACAGCTCAGAGCCTGGAGTCTGCTTTGGATTCTGTGTCTCCCTCTCTCTCTGCCCCTCCCCTGCTCGCATGTACGCGCTCTCTCTCTCTCTCTCAAAAGTAAATAAACATTAAAAACAATTTTTTTTAATTATAATCAAGACTAAGCATCTTAGTTAAAAGAAATGATTAAAGTTGAATTTATTAAACAAAGACAGTCTTATTAAATTGTTCTCTTTATGTATGTAACGTCTCGGCATTACTGCAAAATTTAGAAGAGTAAAATGGGTACAAAACTTCCCCACTGGTTATCAGAAAGGTTCCAGTCAAAATACTCGGACATCAAAAATCTGCACAAAGCCTCAAATAAAATCATGTACTCAACAAATACTAGTAACATTAAGACTCCACAATGATTCATTCTCAGAAAAAATAAGCAAATTACTATCCTATTGAGTTTCCTTCAAAAGGAATTCATTTTAAAGACCTCCTTTGTTGAAGCTTTTAAATTATTAGGTCATAGGATAATGCATAACAAACTCACCAGGGAACAGATATCCAGCCACCAGCCACAAATGAGAGGGAACACTCCAATTTCTACCACCACTAGCAAAGAGACCTGTGGTAAAAACAAAGATCATCAGTATCATCCAAATGGGGAGAAGCCACTTCCGGTTTTAACTTATAACAGGAATTACCTTAACAACGATATAGCAGACTCCCAGCAAGCGACGAGACCTATGAAATTTAACAAGAGTTGCCAAGCCCTGCAGCATCTAGTCAAGGAAAATCTGAGCATAACAGATACTTATTTAGGCAACACTTAATATTATTTGACAATTTATTTCATACTTTATCTGTCCTCATCCTCACTACATATATCTACAGCTTTTACTGAAAGGACAAGAGAAAAGAATCAGTTTTGTCATTAACAGGAACAACTCTTTTGTATGAATAACATCACTGAATACCCACGTTAGTTAATTAAAGGATACATGACAAATTATCAGTGTTATTGCTAAAAGTATATACCCAACTATGGTTGTGATTAGACCTTCAAAATGAGATGCTTGTACCTGGAAATAAAAATAAATAGAATTTAATTTTACCATACGGTCTACATCCCAGTTTAATAATGTACGAACAATCCAAGCAGACTAAAAGCTGTAAAACAACTATAAAATCCCCTTTGAATGACATCTCTGCAAACCAGACTCTCCCACTGCTGTATATTATGAAAGGATGAGGTAAAATCAAAGAGTAACACTCTACTCAAGCAGACAAAATAAAAGCAGAGTGAATTAAATTTTACAAAATTAACTGCTGCAAAACACTAGTCTCGTCTCTACTCTGGCCTGAGGCGGACTCGCCCAGGGCTGAGCAAAGAAAGCAGCAGCGCGCCACCCAAGCAGCCGGCCGGCCAGGTCCGTCTCAGCCCTTCACCTCCCACCCCGAGGAGCGACTGCGTACATTTCCCCTGCTCTCCAAATCCATTCCATTTTCAACTTACAGAGAGTGAAAGTTTGGACAGTGACAAATCTTTTGGGTTCCTGAATTTCAGACAGCAAGTGGTGATAGTTTGGAAAGTCAAAGTTATCAAAGCTTTATGTGAACCTTTCAAGTGTGTTCAACTGTGATATAAGCAGTTCAATTCAGCTGCAATTAAACACTGAAACACATCTCTTTGCCCTTTCAGAACACTTCAGAATCTGAGCTCTCCGGATTTACATACACAAATTGAACAGAACGTTCCAGATATGTCAGCTCTTCCTTGAAAGACTAGATCTTTCACAAAATAGACCCCTACACAAAATAGTCACTAGACCCCACAAAATAGCTGTAGTTGACCATCCAAATGTTTATCTACCTCTAAAAACATGGAGATGTCAAAATTAAAACAAATTCTTTAGAAAACACTATAGCCTATCATTCCAAAACAGACCAATCCTTTTTTTTTTTTTTTTTTTTAAGTTGACTCATATGTTGCTACTTTTCTAAATTCACTATGGGAAAGCTAAAGAAAAGGGAGAGAAGGGAGCACACAAGTTAATGGAACAGGTCAAAAATCATCCTGTACGAAAACTTTCCAGTAGCATGCCTTTGGCCCACCCAACAGGAAGAAAGACATGAGTGCATCATGGGATTCAGAGCACATCTTCCTCAGCTGGCAATATTATCTATACTGTCTTGAGCCTCTGTTAGTTTAAAAAAGAAAAAGAATGAGATAATGTTGGCTAACTATTCCTTTGTGTAAGGCAAATTGAGAAATGAAGTAACTCTTTACAACACTATCATTTACTCAACATATATCAAATCTGGGGCAAAATGATGAAAGTAAGCTTGTAAAAGTATTATACTCACGTGTTCTTCAAATCCCAAACCAACAAGGGAGAAATGACCAATATGGTAAGGGCAAAATGCTAAAAAGGGAAGAAAAAAACTCAATGAAAACTTCAAAATCAAAACAACGAACACTCCTAGTGTCAACCCACACTAAAAGGAACCAGAGCTTCTTCGAGAAATGAAAGATTCCAGAACTGGGGTCAAAAATGTACTGCCTAGGACATTCTCTATAACCGGAAAACAGCAAAGATATCAAAGTCCAATAGGCTCATGCCAAAAGGACCCAGGAACCATCATGAAGTCTCATGAAAGGACAATATGAGCATCAAAGAATGACCAAACTGGTGGAAACACACTGAATGCTTCACAAATACAGGAGTTCATACTACTCAAAAAGGGGAAAGCCAAAAACAAAACCGCAAAAGGACAAAAAGCAACAGAAGAAAAAACACTTTCACCACCCATGGAAACAGCACATCAATTCCTTACCCTGAAAACTGATAATTGGAGGGAAAGAACCGCACACCTGTCTGGCTTCTTCTGAACAAACAGCTTCAGGTTAACTATGATGTTACTTAAACGTTCCAGTTTAAAGGAAAAATAGAGACAAAGAAGCAAGGCAGTAGACAGCACACAAGAAACAAATCAGACAAATGTAGGACAAGTGACCTAGTCTGTTCAAGAAATCAATGGCAAAATAGGGTAGAAGTAGCAGAAAGGAGCAAAGAATATTCTGGATCAAAAGGAACTTAAGACTTAACAACCAAAACTAATGTGTAGACCTTATTTTCATCCTCGAACAAACCAACTGTAAAATGACATTTAAGGAGACAATCTAGGAATTTTTAGTATGATGGGTTGTTAAAAAAAAAAACTTAAATTCTGCTAATTTAGTACAGTGTGATAGACACTATGGTTGAATGAGAAAACATCCTTAAAATTTTCATAATAAAAAAATTTGTATAGTCTCTTTTCCTCAAGTATTTCTTGTCATGTTAATACAATTTTATTTTTCTTAATAAAATGTAACTATATTTTCTTTATGGCAAAATTAATTGAGCAGCACAGATTACTAGGGAAGCCACGAGGGGACTCAATCATTAAGACAAAAGAGTGAATCTACAGGATCTGGCCACCACACCTCTCTAATCGATTATATTCCATGGGTAGAAATTATTTTGAACAGGTATTCCCAACATATTTAAAATTATAAATCATATACACATTATTTTACTAATATGCGTATTATAAAGCACGAGAAATTCCTGTAAGAGTAAGAAAAAACTCTATGCAGAATTTTTCCTATTTTGTTCACACCCAGCTCTGATGATGACTCAAATAGGCTCCTGAGAAGCGCCAATTGTTAACAATTTCTATCCAATTACACAGCAACTACCAGATAAATATCCTGAAGTTAAGGTCAGTTTCTCAGTATCGTTCCCTTCTACTAGGACACAGCTGCATAGTAAGGTTATAATTCTGCAAAGTACATGACCGTAAGAGTCCAAAAATGGAGGTGGAAAATTCCAACAGAGCAACTAAAGTAGAAAAGAAATAGGAGTGTGCTTAATCCCAAGGACCATTCACCTTTAAGGAAAAGTATATTCCTAAGAAAAGGAAAACCTCTTGGTTCATTTCAAAAGATCCTAAGTATAACATATACAGGTTTCACACGAAGACAACTTTTTTTATAGCATAAGCTTAGAGGCTGGATTAAAAAAAAATTTACTTAGATTTGCTTTACATAAATGTAAAATGCTCCCGTTTCTATAATTCATGTTTTCTTTTTAAGTTTATTTATTTATTTTTTAGTCATCTCTATACCCAATGCGGGGCTCAACTCACAACTCCAAGTTTAAGAGTTGCACGCTCCTCCGAAGAAGCCAGCCAGGTGCCCCACTATAATTCATGTTTTAAAGGCGACTTGTTCCTCCAAACATTAATTCAGCATTAAGCTTTTCTTGCAAGAACAAAGACAAAATCTACACATCATTTTTTCTCTCAAAGAATCAGAACAGTTTCACACTCTATGTATGTATCAATTATTTTACATAATGAAGAATGTATGCAGAATAATCTTCATTTTCATGTTTCCACCCCCCCCACCCAACCCTCGCAAAAGGAAACAAAGAATGAGCTTCCTATCAATTTGCACCATCTTAAATAGCTACTAAAAATTAAGAATCAATGGAACTTTTTCAAGATTATTTTGTTTCAACAAGATACCTTTAAATGTTTTTGTTCTTTCATAGATAATATTCAGAAATTAGTTTTTCGTCTCATTCTCAAGTCTACATATTCAATGTCTTTTTTACAACACTTCAACACTTCCCGTTGAAGGCCTAACTGCTTTCTGAGTCACAACGTGGTTGGCAACCCAAAACGAGTGACTTAGAATAAAGTGTAAGAACATTGGGAAATCTATACTGCCCCTCCTGAGCAGAATTAAGGGGTAACTCACATGCAGAAAGAAGGAATTTCTCAAAGATCAGCCCTATCAAGAGATGTGTAGCCTGAGGTGTCTCTATGAGACACAAATCAAAGCACAATCTAACAGCCTGATTCTATCAGACTCCACTTCCTTTCCCTTGAGAGGTGCAGGAATTACATCTTTCTCAAAGCAGAAAAACCTGTGAATTCTGTCTCCTCGCCCATCTTCCTTTCTCTAATCACTCCCAACAGGAGGGACTCATGTGTTGTCACAAAATCCTCACAGTTGCAGTTGTCAGAGTGTTTGGAAATGACTTTGCATTTACTGGAATTTGGTTCTAAAGGAAATTCACACTTGGGAAAGGTTCACTTTTCTCCTCAAGCCTATATCCACCTCTGGTGACAGCTCCCAAGCCAGGGTCTCTGGGAAGGCCTTGGATAGGATTCTGAGAGAGGAAACAAGATCTTCTGCCAAAGGGAAGAACACACAGATAATCACCACAAAACTGGTTCCAGAGACAGGATGATGCCTATTCTCAAGTCAGTCTAAAACCAGCTTCTATAAAAAGAGATGGAAATGCCCCAAAGAAGCAGAGATGGTAGGTAACTATAGTCAATGTCGCTTAGGAAAGAAAAATTATCTGTATGGGTGGGGCCTTCCGGTACAGGATAACGATCTGAAACCATTTCGTATATCCCTGTGTTTAAAAACAAACAAAAACAAAACCCATAACAAGGCTCCAAAAAAACAACTCCTATCTTATTACCATAAATAACAGTATAAGCACCACTTACCAAAAACAAGAATGAAGAGTGTGTTTAAAGACACCACCCAGAAGACATGTTCCTAAAAGAAAAGAGCCATTAATAAAACATACTCAATTCTTACTATATGTCTAACGAGACTACTCCACTTAGTTAGGAGACTGGAATTTTCACTCTAGAATGTTGAGATTTCATTTCAGAAATTATGTGCAACTTACTTTTCATTACATAGCTCATACAATTAAGCCTAATAAGGCTCAAGTTCATAATGTTACATGTAGGGAAAAAAAAATCAATCTATAAACATTTCCTCTTCAGAAAGAAGCCACTACAAATTACAGATTCTCACAAAAAATACCCAGATTTCGTTTAAATCAGATGACGCTGAAAATTTCCAAATGGAGGAAAATTTAAAAATCACATTAATTCTGAACTTTTTATGAATGTAAACTGCACAGTGCTTCTTTCCACTGCCCATTTTGTTCTCATGGTTTCTGCAAGGTCATTTGATCTTCCTTGGTCCCTTTTTTCCCTATGGCACCCGGTTTTCTCAGTGGAGGTCTTAAAATACTCATTCCCTCTGGGCCATTCATCCACCCCCCCCAGTTACTTACTACGTATTATCACCTCCAAGATGACTGTCACCTCACATGATTGTTTGAGGCAGTAGGGAATCTTCCCCATGCAGGTGAAGTCATCTTAATACTCAAAAATCCCAAGTGATTTCATATTACAGAACCTGAAAAGCGCATCACTTCTCCTTTAAGGAACTATTCCTCACCTCTGAGCTGTACTCTTTACCAGTAAGTAAAGAAGATAGGTGAGGTTTGGCAAACAGTGGAAACCTAACATGAAAATGGGCCTCTCACCGGGAACACTGCAAAGCTGCTCTATTTTCACCAGTTCAGGCATGAATTAATATACTGCAAAGTTTAAAAAGACCAAAAAAAAAAAAAAAAAAAAAAAAAAGAATATCAAGTTCTTCTTAACTACAATTCTGTATTTCATTTTGTTTTCTAAAAATCAAGTAATCAATAATTACCTTTTTAAATACTATTACCTTTGTTCTTTGCCAATATTTTCAATACACAAAACAGACTTTCTTCAACATATCAAGTAATCAAAAGGCACAGGGCATGCTGACCTTTAGCGTAAAAAGCCAGCACATAATACTGTAAATTTGAAACTGCTGAGTCATTAAGATAATTAAGTCACAACTCTTACTATTAAAAAATATTGGCTTTACTTACTAGAAAAACTAGTGATCCGTCAAGTCCTAGCATCTAAAATAAATAACAATATACATGAATTAAAGATACAACAGGATTTTTTTTCTGTTTATAAAAAAGGCTCATTTTCAATTATCTGTAAACATAATCCTTACCCACTACTTTCTAAAACAGCTTATCATTTTCAGAGTAAAAAACTTACTAGAGTTTTATATCTGGGCCTCCTTTTATTCTAAATCTTATGATTATGAAATCAAAACAATTCCATCTTGGGTTTACTTCTTACATTAGCTATGGAGCCAGTCAAGATTTCAGGACCTATCAACTTGCAGTATCAGAATAATAATTCATTTAAATTGTTACTTCATTTTCCAAAAGTCCACAATGTGTTTGTATTAAAGGCCAGAAAATAGAAAAATAGTCAGTAATAAGATTATATTTTTAATATTTTCACCACAAACAATACATCACTTTTTCTAGAAATTAAAGTTCACAGTCTCCATCAAATGTTGACTACAAAAATCAGTGTATAAATATAAAAATGCCTGACTTTAAAACACAGTTTCAGGTTAAAACACTAGAACACAGGGCGCCTCGGTGGCTCAGTCAGTTAAGTTTCCGACTCTTGATCTCAGCTCAGATCACGATCTTACGGTTCATGAGCTCAAGCCCTGCATTGGGCTCCGCGCTGACAGTGAGGAGCCTGCTTGGGTTCTCTCTCTGCCCCTGCCCTGTGCTCTTTCTCAAATAATTAAAATAATTAAAAACAACAACAACACTAGAATGCATGAAAGAATCTTACTCTTTCCCACGTAAGTTCTTCTGCAGCTCGGTCCCACTCTAAAGCATTCCAGTTCATGTCATCTGGAAATATAATTGTCATTTAAAGATTACTGATGGAACCTGAACCACAAACACATTCTTTTAGTTTGGTGTTTTGTAAACCACTGATGAGAAGCTGAACCACATTACTTGCCTGTTAGGGCAGGAAGAACACATATAAACAAATGAAACACATACATAGTTAATTCTAGACTGTGGTTAAGTGTTGGAAAGGCAATAAATACGATTATGTGAAAGAGAGGAACTAAACCAGAATGAATCTGGCAAACTTGAGAAAGATGAGGAAGGCAGGGGACAAGACTTCACGGGGGGAGGGTGGCAGAAGAGACAGTATGAAAGGCAGACAGAGATCCAATCATACAAGCGGGGAAGGTAAAACTGGACTATGTTTTCTTCTTTAGTACAATGGAGAAACCACTACAAGAATTTAAGGCAGGAGGCACTAGGAACATTCTGTGCAGTGAGAATACAGTGGGGCGAGACCAGAGAACAGCAGCTCATTAGGAGCTATTGTGCTGGACGAGAGAGGGAAATGGAGGCTGCATCAGGGTGGCAGCAGGGCCACATTCTCAGAGCCTTTGAACACACACTCGCCCCTCCCGATGAAGGCCCCTTGCTCCCATGACCCAACTCGCTTCTCATCCTTCGAGGTCTCAGCTGTCACCGACTCTGAGCTACCCGGAGAACCTACTTAAAAAGGGTCTTTCCCAAGAGCATCCTCAGAGCAACCTGCACACTTATCACAATGTGTAACGAGGTACTTGTTCACTTGGGTATTCCTGCTTCTTCACAGAGACCAGAAATTCCATGAAGGCAGGGACCCGAGTGCCGGCGCCCGGGAGGCACTCCGATGTCAGCAATGTCAAGAAGGCCTACGGGGCGCCTGGGTGGCGCAGTCGGTTGAGCGTCCGACTTCAGCCAGGTCACGATCTCGCGGTCCGGGAGTTCGAGCCCCGCGTCGGGCTCTGGGCTGATGGCTCAGAGCCTGGAGCCTGTTTCCGATTCTGTGTCTCCCTCTCTCTCTGCCCCTCCCCCGTTCATGCTCTGTCTCTCTCTGTCCCAAAAATGAATAAACGTTGAAAAAAAAAAAAATTTTTAAAAAAGAAGGCCTAGACACAGTATGTATGGTGCTTGACAGGAAAACTCTGGGGTGAGAGGGGGAAATGGAGGTGGTGAGCTAGCGATACAGCAGGCTGGTGGGCACAGTCTTGGATTTTCTTAACTTTCTGGAGTCACAAACTGCTAGAAAAGAAGAGAAATGGCCTCCTTAATGGCATCTGGCCTGCCGTGTACACCTCAAGAATTCTTCTTTGATATAAAAAGCTGTGCTGACTTAATAGAAATGGAAAGGAATAAAGTATATCTGTATCAAATTCCTTTAAAAAAAAAAAAAAAAACCTAGGATCTACTACAACTTACAAGTAACTTCTTCCTATTCATTCTAGAAAAGTCCCACGCAAAGCAGGACTTTAAAACACAGAACGTGGGGCGCCTGCGTGGCTCAGTCGGTAAAGCATCCCACTTGGGCTCAGACCACGATCTCGTGGTTCGTTGAGTTCGAGCCCTGCATCAGGCTTGCTGCTATCAACACAGAGCCTGCTTCGGATCCTCTGTCCCCTTCTCTCTGCCCCTCCCCCGCCTGCACTCACCCAAAAATAAACATTAAATAAATAAAACACAAAATGTACCCTGCTTCACAGGAAAAAAAAAAAATTACACGTATGTATATCCAGAAATGCAAGTTTGCAAAACAGAGTAAAAACAGGCCGGAAATACAACTCCAAGCCCATAAAATTTTGAAAATTCTAGTCCTTCTCCTCAAGGAAAGCTGGAAGTGGGTTCATGGTCATGGAGGGAGCAGAAGGATGGGCCAGCGGCCATTACCCTGGGCCCCGTTGTTGGCATCGGCTGCATCTTCCCCGCCCGCGTCCTCTTCCTCCTCGTTGTCCTCCTCCTCTTCTTCTGCCTGATCGTCCTGGGCATCAGGGTTTTCTCCCACCACCGCGTTCTCGGCCGGCGGGTTAGCAGGCTGGTCAGGGGCCACATTTTCAGCACCATTGCCTCCCGCTGGAGCCTAAAGTGACAGAGAAGCCCAGAAATTTAGCTAACTTGTCTCAGTTTTGCTCTATCTCCAAATAGCACTCTTCCTGCTAAAAAAATAAAACTAATAAACACACACACTGTTAAAATTCCAAAACACACCTCTCAAAGTCACCTTTTCTACAAGTATCTGATTTTGGATCAACTCAGTATATAAGAGCGTGAATTCACGTCACAGTGTCTATATTCATTCAGTACAATTTAGGGATTTCACAAAACAGCACAGGAAATGGGTTAACAAATCTGGCTGGCTATTCTGAACGCACGATTCCATAATCCTTCTTCACCTTTAAACATTTTTTTTTGAGGACCAAACTTTAACATTTCAAGCACATCCCAAATGAGTTACTGGTGTGGTTACAGAAGCTTCTATTCATGCCAGCAAAGCAAGAATGGAGAATTCAGAAAGTTAAAGCAATATTCCCTTTGTATACATAAAAACAGTATGTCACAAAAGGAGGCAAAAAAGGAGGCATTCAGCAGAGTAAAAATAAGCAGTAGGCTGACTGTCTTAACAACAGGAGAGAGAAACTGCTGGAGTTCACAGTTTCAGGAAACAGAGCTGCATCAGCCAAAAGAGATCCAGACCTGAGTTCTGATTTATTATTACAACTAGTCAAAGGCAAACTCAAGGAAAACCAAGGTTAGACTTCCCACGACTGCAGTCAGATCTTGCAACAAGAGAACTCTGGTTACTTCTCATGCAGGCTGAGCAAGAAGGAGCAATGAGACTCAACCAGGGATTCTGACCCCAGGCTGCCATCCCTGCACCTGCGCTCTGAGCTCCTCGGGCAAGACGACCTGGAATTACTCGTACGCCAGCATCTCCAGTCTGTTCCTCTGTGTAAACACTAGGTCTCAGCCACTGTCCAGCAAGATCCTGGAGAGGCCTGAGGACACCCTTGAGCCCAGCTGCCACCTCTGCCTGGAGGCTACAGGGTTGGGAGGATTCCTTCAACGGAATGATCTCAACGTGTTCCAGTCTTCATCAAGGCCATCCGGGGGAAGCCCAGAAGGCTCTTGTGGAACCTGGACCTGGGGAGCCATTATTAGGATGACCTCTGGCTCCTGAGCCACCATCTCATTTGGTGGTGACCTTATTTGATCATTCTGAATTTCTCTATTTCTTAGTGTCTTTGGCTACCCTTCCAACTCCACTCTTCACCTCTGGGAAAAGAGAACTCAGATTCCCCTGGAGGGTGGCGGGGGCAGCTCATGAGGAGACTCAAACTCCACAACCAACTCTGGGAAAGGGTGGCAATTCTTCTTTACTGCCTTCACTGACCATCTCAGGGATGAAAATTGTTTTACTCATTACCTATTCCTTTACACCCGTACAGAGATATAGAACTTAATTCTCAGTTATCAGTTAAATACTCGAGGAAAAGCTGTCTAATTCCTGCTCAGTAGGTGAACCTATCCATATGGACGCTGTGAGTTCCCGCATGCATTATTCTCCTCTGGCTCTTACTAAGTTCTGCTACCGACCAAATGCAAAGACACAGCTACAGTTAAGGAAAACACTGAACCCCCATGGAGTCAATAAAGATTCTTAAAAAACTGCATTAAATGCTTCAAAATATGAGGTACGACCATAAATGTAGTAATGCTACATAGGAAGTATCTTTTCTTTCTAGTCTCACATCTTGCATGTGTGATTTGCTAAGGAGAAGTTACACTCTTAACTCTGTAAAGAAAAAATTATGATTGAATTTGGGGGCACCTGGGTGGCTCAACTGGTTGAGCGTCCGACTTTGGTTCAGGTCACGATCTCATAGTCGTGGGTTCAGGCCACACGTTGGGGTTTGCACTCACAGTGCAGAGCCTGCTTGAGATTCTCTGTCCTCTCTCTCTGCCCCTCCCCTGCTCCTGCATGCTTTCTCTCTCAAAAATAAATGAACGTTAAAAAATTTTTTTAAAAAGAATGTCAGAATTTGAGGAGACCAAGCTACACACTGACACAGCAGAAGGTCCTTAAATGAAAAATTAAGTTGTTAATTATCATTCTGAGTATCTTAGAGTCAATTTTTCATAATAAAACTGTATGAAGTGTAAGTAGTTTTCGAACGTAAGTAGTTAATATTTTGACATTGTCAGCCCCCAAATTTCTCAGCAAGCAAGACACTAAAAATCATTTACCTTATCCTCTTTCTCTTAATACTTCTAGCAAATGCTCCTATATCTAACATTAAGCATGGCATCTCTCATCAAGAAACAGCAAAAATGCACCAGACTGTTAACAGGGTTCCGATTTTTCTACTTTTGGTAATGTTGCTACCGGGAGCAGGAAACACAAGCAATTTACATATGAAGAAACTGATGAACCAAGGAGGTATGCAGCCTCCTTAGTGCCAGGCGGCACATCAGCATCATATCCAGGAAGTACACATGGTAACTTCTAGGCCAGCGCTAAGCAGTGAATCCAGGCAAAGAGAATGCAAGAGCGCTTCGGTACACCCTCACCATTGTTCCCAATCTCACTAGAAAATTAAGAGGCAAAGGAAAAGTGGCCTTCTTTTGATTTTTTGCATCTCCCTTAATCTTCTCCCAAACCTTTTCACTGTCCTGCTTCTGAATAAGGGGCACAGGAGTCAAGGGTTTAGGTCTCAGAAGGTGACAGTAATTCCCACGTCCTACTCAGATAGAATCACCGGGGGCGAGGGAGTTACCTCATTGTGGTGGTGCCCAGCAGCATTGAAGGGTGGGGCAGCATGCTCCAACCAAATCGGTGCCCCGCCGTGGACTATCTGCTCTCGCAACCACACGAGGCTGATGAATGCACACAGCGTGCACGTCACCACGAAACAACCCTGCAAACAATCCGCCAATAAATTGTCCCTATTAAAAAAAAATTATAGAGAATTACTCCAAAGAACACTTAAAATTAAGAAAACAAAGGTAACAACATTTCATTTTACACTTAAATGTCAGAAGAATGGCCAGAAAAAGAAGTCATCATTTTCTGGGTGAAATCAGCCTCTGAGAATTACTTCTGAGAATGGTGAAATTCTAACTATCTTATAAGCTAGCCAAATATATTTATTTCTACATTTCTACTATGTGTGTTTTTATTTTAATAAGCAAAGAATAACATAAGAACTACACAGAACTTAGCTACCTAGCCTCTCTATGAACATGGCTTAGAAACAGGGGCAGGCAAAAAGCAAAAAACCAAAAGCAGCCGAACGTACATGTAATTTACTAGAGGTGAGTGATTGTCCAACCCTCAGGGAGACTCTCCTTATCCTTACTTTACACACAAGTTTAACAAACTTGGTTGGCTGAGACCCACACACATGAAGATAACCAGTAAAATAGAAAGGGACAGAAGCACCTCCAGAAAGGCCTAATGACAATGCCCAAGAAAGGCCGAGAGATACTCGCTATGCAGTGTATAAGACAAAGTCTGTAACGCACTTTAGACAAGTGTCACTTAGAAAGCAGATCGAATTTTGATGGCAACTGCAAACATACCGGTAGTCCCTCAACCAATTCAGAAAGACATTACGGTTCCTTTACAGTCGTACATGAAAATACATTATCATGACACCAAAGACCTCTTTGTTCTCTCCCTCTCTGAAAGGGCTTGTCCTTCCCCAGCCTATGTCTGATTTCAGAATAATTCAAGGATAACTCAAAAATCTTGGTGGCCTTAGGAAAATCTTCCATCAGAATGGAATGACTTTTTTCCTCCATGGAAAGTCTGAAGAAGGATCCGTTTGAGCAATCTCAGCCTACAAGCTCCAAGCTTAAAGAACTGATGTGGCCCACAGATATGATCTGGAATATATCCCAATCAAAAGAGGAATGCTAACCACTCCTGAACTAAGGAACTCTTCAGATTATTAAAACTTTGATAGCTTGGGACTAAAACACCCCCTTCTCTACTCTCTACTTGTCACCAGCAATAAGAATAACAACTGTTTGACGTCAGTTTTAAACAGTAACAAACCCTTTGTAGGGTTCTTTTCCCTCCTATCTAGAGTCAGGGCTGGTTCTGTGAACTGCCTGGATGAAGGAGAGGCTGTCTGAGTTTAGCGCCTAGAAGACAGCTTGTGAGCTTCCACTTTCACTCTTTTAGAATGCTGCCCTGTGTCCACCACCTACAGAAGCCCCACTGGCTTTCTGCGAGATGAGAGGCCACGTGGAAGAGAACCAAGGCACCCCAGCCAGAGCCATCCTAGACCATCCAAACCCAGGGCAACACATGAGTAACTGAGGCAAGCCCAACAGATGAACTGATCAGCTGAGCCCAGCTCAAACTGCTGGCCCCCGGAATTATGAGCAAACAAATTACTGTTGTTTTAAGTCAGTAAGTTTTGGGGGCAGTATGTTTTAAAGCAGTAATTAACTGCTTTAGTATGTTGTGCCTAGAGATGATCTGAAGAACTTAGCTACAGAATATATAAGCAGCAGCTACAACATTAAGAAATTTAAAGTAAAATTGCAGAAGTAAAATTAATACTATAGAGAAAATTAAATAATGCTCACTAAAAAAAAAAAGTAGTTTAGCTAAAATTGCTTTCAGGAAAACTGGCTCAATTCTTCAAACTGTAAAAGGCAGCATGGAATTATAAAACCAAACCACGTTTACAATTTCTTTTGACTATCCCCCCCATCCATGCCTTCGGTGTTCTTCGCGTGAATCAGCAGTGTCTCGAAGGCTATTCTGGTGGCTCACCAACCAATCAGGTTAGAAAGAAAAGGGGAGCTTGCCAATGTAAGGCAAGCAACGGCTCTGAGCTTTGGGGATAATTCTGCTATAACACTACCACAAGTACTCAAAATTCACATGGAGTTTTTACGGATATATGTGAATTTAATCTTTGAATAGCCCACCCAAATCCCTGAGGCATGATCTTCCTGACTTTACAGATGAGGAAACGGATTCAGAAATTTCCAGTGATTTGCCCAAGGTCACCAAAAAACTTCCAGCTACAGACACTGTATTCCAATGCTAGGGTTCCTTCTGTTACAACCAACTACCTCTCTGAATCACCTGAGTGATCACACCTGCCAAATAACCAGCTGTTCAATGGTTCTACCAATAAGAAGTGAAGGTAGGGGGCGCCTGGGTGGCGCAGTCGGTTAAGCGTCCGACTTCAGCCAGGTCACGATCTCACGGTCCGTGGGTTCGAGCCCCGCGTCAGGCTCTGGGCTGATGGCTCAGAGCCTGGAGCCTGTTTCTGATTCTGTGTCTCCCTCTCTCTCTGCCCCTCCCCCGTTCATGCTCTGTCTCTCTCTGTCCCAAAAATAAATAAAAGTTGAAAAAAAAATTTAAAAAAAAAAAAAAAAAAAAAAAGAAGTGAAGGTAGCTAGTAAAGTACTACACTTTGTCCGGCATTTTCACTATTTCGAGGCTTCCATAAACACCTGTTTTTCACATAGCCGTAGCCTCCCAATTCAGGCTTTGGTAAATGTTAACTTAGCCATTAAAACAGAAACCATGAGAAAAATAATGTATCTCTACTTCATTAAACTGTCCAGATAGGAACTCAAGCCAACTTTTCTAAACAACTGAGATACTGACTGGCCTCTACTACACACACTCATAAACTATAATGGTTTACGGAATTTTAGTCCAAACTAAATGGAATAAGCCTTCCCTACGTGAAATGGTTCTTTCATTAGTTTATACCTATTAAAATAAGACTTCCATCCCACTTAGCAGTCACCCCTTGCTTTTTCTGACCTCCCTCACTACTTCTAATATGTATCTTTGCTTTGTACACAATTCCTAACTGAAAGTCAGAGGTGAACTATGTCATACACACAAATGACAGCTGAGCCATTTAAGACAGACTTTTTAAACTTCTATACTAAGACCATGCTCTGGACGGCTGAGATAAAACTCTGATGTCCAGAAAAGGGATCACTATCCTGTTGGTTTCTACTGCATCATTTCACAAAAGGCCTGTATTTTTACACAAAGGGTTATCTCCTTACACTAGTTCCAGATTTTCAAGTGTGTTAAATTACTGCTTCCCTGTTTTGTCATGGCCACAGCCATCAGTGTGCCCTATTTCGAGGCCTTTGTCTACTTCTAAAAATTACTTTATCACAGCTGTTCTTCAAAAATGAAAACAAAAAACAATTCTAATGTAAATAAGGCTCAAGCTGAAAACCTTCAATGAAAACCTATTATTCCCTATACTGCCAAAGAAACAGACATAAATGAAGTACCTTGCCTGTTCTACCCAAAAAGGTATAACCAGCAAGTAGAAAAACCAAGTCACAGACACAACCAATGTTTCTAAATATTCAGAAACATGATTAGAAGTAATGATGCAGATGCAACAGACTTCAAAGAATTCCTAATTTCTTTTCTATTGGAAATACAGCTTGCTCTCTCCTTTTGCCGAGTGACTTATTTTTATGGTAATATACTCTGAATACTTTTGTTCACAGAAGGGTTTGATACTGTTCTTTGTTCTCACTGACATAAGGATCAGGAACCTAAGGTCAACTGGGTACAAAAGATTTGGCAAATATAGGTGCAATTTTGGTAGGCTGAATATTCTAGTGATCCTGATACAGTTAATCATTTACAGCATTTCCAATTCTGACATCAGTAATAAAACACATGTCTTTCCCCCAAAAAACGCTATTACGATGCTTGATGTCAAATTAAGATACAGTAAAACAATGACCACGAACAAGTTTTTTTAGAGTCCATACTCTAATAATCACAAGAAACATTTAAAAAATAAATTTGTATTCAAATGCCTATGTCATTAAAAACACATGTTTAAATGAACTCTCAGCATAGGAACACAGCAGCATAGATCTCACATTACATGAGCCTATTTAAGAGGTGCCCGCCCGCCCCCCGGTTACAAAACAGTCCTTTAAAACATATCTGTTTTTAAACAAACATGTACATGTTGTCAGCCACTTCTTCTGTACCTATAACTGTCAGACTAAGACACATAAGTTACTTTTTGTCCTCAGAACAAAAGGAATTTTCAAATTGTAAGAAACATAAATGTGTGCAGGAAAAATGAGCACTCTCTGTGCTGTGCAGCCTTCCAGCTTCACAAGGTTCAGTACTCACGTGGACAGCATGTCCAGTGGCAGTGTCAGTAGTGAGCTCACGGAGCCAGTAAACAAGCACTTGTAGATACGGCCTAGCAAAAAGAGCAAGACAGCACGTGGTTATAACGCTCACCATGAACTCAGGGCCTCGATTAAACAGCGGTAAAGTGAAAGCCACTGAAATATTTAGTCTTTGCAAGGCTGTCTTACTACATTAAACACTATACTAGGCAATACGATACAATACTACATCAAAAAAAACCCAACACGGTGAACTAAGCATAAAAATAGTGAGTCAACATCACACTCTAATGTTGAGAGCTTAGATTCTCTATAGACTGCCTTGTTTCTATTGAATGAGCTTAGATGTTTGAAAAGGAAAAAAATCTACATTAAAGACCTCCAAATTACAACACGGAGAATTTTTTTGAACCGAGAATTCTAAAATTCATGGAGTCTGCTCACAAAAATAAAAGGTTTCAGTTCCAAAGGTATACAATTTGAAATTAAGAGGACTTTCCAGAAGAGTAAAGGCTCTAATAACATGAATAGCAAACTAACAACCAATTTTGAAACAACACAGACTAAGGGTCTGGCCATGAAGGGAAAAAAAGATCAAGTGTGGGTGAATGCACCGCCATCCCCTCATCCTCTTACTCAGAAAAGTTAAGAACAGAAATGGGGCCCATGAGGAAACAGCTGAGATTTTCCTTCTAACCAGAACTTGTATATTAGTTTAAGCACTCCCTATTGCCTTGTATCAAAAATTTTCAGTGACCTCAACGGCTGTTTTCAAAAGCCAAATCGAAATGAAAAGGTAGGAAAAGATTTCTGTAATAGCAATGACTTACATACATTTGTAAAATATTCCAAGCAAGTATGGTTGTAACAAAGTAAAACTGACAACAGACGAAATGTCTGTAGATAAGAAAATGGATTCATAAATTACAGGTGTCCTCAGTGCAGAGTGCTTTGCATCCATTAAAAACTAAGGTAGCTCAACAAGTTCTCACATGGAAAGGTCCCAGGGTACACTGCTAACTTAAAAAAGTTACAGACTAAAAAAAAAAAAAAAAAAAAATTACAGACCACGTATTTGTGGCAGAACTTAAATTCTGAGTATGAATGTGTGCGTGTGTGCGTAACAAGTGAGAACAGAGATTCAGCTTGTTGACTGTATTATGTAAATTCTTTAAGTCCCTACTTAATTTATTACTTGATCTACTGCTTTTAGAGAGGTTAGTCTTCCACTTGACTATGAACACTTTACATACTTCGAAGTCCTGTTCTCTGGTGCATAAAAGTTCTTCAATTTTATTTGCTTGGTAGCCTATGCATTTTACTCATACAAAATAAATGCTTTTTACCCATTAAAGTGTTTCATCTTGAATGACATCTGGCTGATTAATGCTGTTCCTTTGTTTTGTCAGCATTTGCTGACATCCCTCTAGCATTAACCTGGGCTGCTCTGTACTTATCTCTTACAGGGAATCACTTTTCTCTGTACAGAACCGTAAGCCCCTATCTTGCAATAGATAAATCTAAAGTCTCAGGATCACAGAAGTTGCAACCTTACCCCTTCCTCTCTTACTTCCCTCCCTCTACCCTCTCTCCCTGTCTTTCCTGTCTTTTGTTAGATTTTCCAAGTATTTGCTGTTTCCTACTCCCACTCCCCAGGATGAAAACTCAATCCCACTTCTACTCTTCTGGCACTCAGTTTTAAGTTTCATTTTGTTACTTCTTATTAGGGTAAAATTTACGTGACTCTTAAGTATGTGTCTGGGTGAATTTTTATATACGTACATATATCCAAGAAACTACCACCCAGATCAAGATATTCAGCATTTCTAGCTCTGTGGAAGGCTCCTCAATCCCCTTCCCAGTTGGAATCTCCAGCAAAAGGTAGCTGCTAGTCTGATCTCTATCACCATAGATCAATTTGGCCTACTTTAAATTTTTTTTTAATGCTTATTTATTTTCAAGAGAGAGAGACAGAGCGCAAGTGGGAGAGGGGCAGAGAGAAAGGGAGACACAGAATCTGAAGCCGGCTTCAGGCTCCAAGCTGTCAGTACAGAGCCCAACACGGGGCTTGAACTCACCAACTGTGAGATCATGACCTGAGCCAAGTCAGATGCTCAACCAACTGAGCCATCCAGGCACCCCCAATTTGGCCTATTTTGAAATTTCACATAAATGCAATCCATACTCTTTTGTGCCTCGCTTCTTTCTCTCAGAGTAAAATTCATCCATGTTATTCCGTATCACAATAATCACCTATTTTTTCACTGCTAAGTAGTATTCCATTGTATAGATAAACCACAATGTACGCACTCTACTATTGATAGGTATTTGGTTGGTTCCAGTGAACTCCTATTAGCAAAGCTGCTGTGATCATTCTTACACACGTCTTTTAGAGGACACAGGCTGCAGTTTCTGTCAGCTATATTCCCAGAAATGGAACTTCAGGTTGGATCATAGGTATTTATAATATTTAGCATGTGTCAGATATTGCCACACAGTTTTCTGAAGTAGTTACACCATAGATATTCCCTCCACCAACAAAGGCATGTTCCAGATGCTCCACACCCTAAGAAACATTTGGCATTGTCTTATATTTTTGTTTCAGCCATTTTGCGGAGTATGTAGTAGTATCTTCTTATACATTTCCCTGATGACTAATGATGCTGAGCAGCTTTTTGTGTGTTCACTGGCTATTCAGATCATCTTCTTTCCAGAAACACCTGCTCAAATCTTTTGTCTACTTTTTATTTGGGGTGTCTGCCTTTTTCTCACTGACTTTTAGGAGTTCCCTACATACTGTAGATACAAGTCCTTTGTTTGAAGTATGTATTGCAAATATCTTCTCTCTGTGGCTTGCCTTTCTCAAAGGTATCTAAGCATGAATAAAAGTTCTCAATTTCACTGAAGTCCAATTTATTCAGTATTTTCTTTTATGGTTATTCTCCCATGTTTTTGTTTTTTTTTTTTGGAGTCTTTTGGTTGTAACATGCACATTCAAGATTATGATCCAACTCAAATTAATTTTTGTGTCAGGTGTAAGATAATGACATGGTTCATTTTTCATCTGGCCAGCCAGGTGATGCTGTACCATATACTGAAAGGATCAGCTTTCTTCCACTGAACAGCAGTGGTACGTCTGTTGTGATTCAGGTGATGATGCAGATGTGAGTCTAGTTCTGGGCTCTATTTGCTTACCTCTATTATTTTTAATATGCAGTCACACTATATTTTTCTATCTGTATCTAGAGCACCCACAGTCCCCTCACAAATAAAAATTACCAATCACTATAGATTAAAATTGCTGGTTAGCTGTGAGAAGCACTTGTTTCTTTTTCTTCGTAGCTCATGCCTTTCTGATTTCTTACTCATTTTGGTGAAGTATGTCCTCAAATGCTTTTTTCATAAGTAGTTTGAGGTGGCAAGCTTTTCGTGCCTTTGCACTGACTGAAATGTCTGCATTTTGTCCCTTCATCTGACAATAATTTATGGGTAGATTTCCGGTTCAAAAATTTTGTCAAAATCTGAAGTCTCTGCTGTCTTCTGGCATTCAAAGCTGCTGATTTTAAGTCTAATGCCAGTCTGATTTTCATTACTTTGTAGGACAATCTGAAAATGGACTATCTACCATCCTGTTCAGCCCTGGAAGACCAGAATGTCTAGGTTTATGAGCTGACCTATCATGGTCAGCTGTCTCTCTTTCAGTCGAAAAGAGGCTGGTCATTTCCTCATGTCCAGTATCTCTTTCACCTCTTCAAAGTACTTACTAGACAGATCGTGAAACAACTGGATACAGCCTTTACCTCCTGATTTTTCCCCTCATACTTGCAACTTCTTGTCTCTGAGTTCCATCCTAGAGAACTCCTTGCTCAATCTCCTAGTTCACCACCTCACTCTTCAACAATACTTATTCTGCTATTTGATGAATCCCCAAAGACTTTCATCTTCATGAATGATCAAGTGTATTTTATTCTAAAGAGAAACGACGATATGAATTATGCTTATTTAAAAATCTCATTTGCATCTAATTCCAAAGAATCCTATCTGCACACTCTGGAACCATATGCTATCTAACCTTCTGCATGTCTTTAAAAACAAAAAACAGGGGCACCTGGGTGGCTCAGTCGGTTAAATGTCAGACTTTCGCTTGGGTTGTGATTTTTGTAGTTCACATGCTTGAGACCTGCATCGGGCTCGCTGCTGTCAGCACGGAGCCCACTTTGGACCCTCTGTTTCTCCCCCAACCCCGCCCCTTCCCTGCTTGTGCATGAACATACACACGCTCTCTCAAAAATGAGTAAACATTTAAATAACAAACACACAAAAAAGTAAAAACACAAAAGGGATCAATTAAGGGTTAGTATACCAACCTCTAGAAAACCTCCTGTATCTTGAAAGATAAGCCTCCCAATTATTCAGGACTATAATAATAGATACATGAGTTGTCTTTTAAAAGAGGGAGAAAATCTCAAAATAGTCCATCTTCTGCAATCTTTGAAATTTCTAACATACTTCAGAGAATAAAAATCATGGTCCTTCCAATTATAATTTGCTTTTGCTTCTTCAACTCTTTCATGAACCTTCATTATTAGCCTCTGTATGCTGTGTTTGTCTTTCCCACATTCATTTGATAAAATGATCTGTTGATAACAGTTCTTAATTTAGGTGGATGTTTTCGAAGCGAGGCTTTCCAAATACATGAAATTATAATATCAAATAATTAAACACCACTTGAACACAAATATGATATAACTTTATAATATTAAATAGTTACGTAAATTTTAAATTACTCCAACCACGGAGAAGTGAATACTCACATGCTGTAAGAGGAACAACTCCCAACCATGCAAAGGCCACAAGTGTATAATGAAACCAGTATCGTATTGCAGTGCCAATACTTGTAACCAGTCCGGCAAATATGTCTTGGATTGGAAGCCGTGAAGGCATATCTGGAGAATAAACTAGAAGAGAAGAAAAAGTACATAATTTCATGAAGATTTAAAAATAGCTTAATTCATAAATATAAAATAGGCATGTAGTGCTAGCTTAACTTTCAATCTTTGTATTGCACTTATTTTTTCCTATTAAAAAAGGGAATCAAACAGTCACAATGATACCACATTTACCCAGAACTCATTTGAGAGCAAATCACGTGTTAAATGCAGAAGCCAACAAAAAAGGCTTCTGTGCAGCAGAAAAGATTCAAGAGAAGTTCATATTCCCTCAGTCACTACCATGAACTTCATGCATAGCTAATTTATACATATTTTAGCATTCAAACAATATGTTTTCCCAAATTAAAGATCAGATAAAGCAAACAGGAGCAAAAGGTGAAGCTGTTGGCATGTTAAAGAAAACCCTCCTAAGTCAAAACCACAATTAAGATATCACCTTATATCTGTCAAAGGGCTATTATGAAAAAGACAAGGAATAATACACGTTGGCAAGGATGTGGAGAAAAAGGAACCCTCGTGCACTATGGCTGTGAGAATGTAAATTGGCACAGCCACTGTGGAAAATAGTATGGAGATTCCTCAAAAAATTAAAAACATATAGCATCATACAATCCAGTAATTCCACTACTGGGTATTCACCCAAGGAAAACAAAAACACTAACTCGAAAAGATATACACACCCTTATATTTACTGCAGTATTACTTACAATAGCCAAGATATGGAAGCAACCCACCAAGTGTCCACTGGTAGATGAATGGATAAAGAAAATACTGCACACACACACACACACACACACACACACAGGAATATTGCTCAGCCATGAAAAATAATAAGATCCTGCCATTTGTGACAGCAAACATGGACTTAGAAGGTATTATACTAAGTGAAATAAGTCAGTAAGTAAAATACAAATGCCATATGATTTTACTCATATATGCAATCTAAAAAACAAAACAAATAAACAAACAAAAAAGCAGTAACAGACCCATAAGTACAGAGAACAAACTGGTGGTTGCCAAAGGGGAAGGGGGAGGGGGGCAAAATGGGTGAAGGACAGTGGGAGGTATGGGCTTCCAGTTACGGAATAAGTCACGGGGATGAAAACTATAGCAGAGGGAATAGAGTCAATGGTACAATAATAGCACTGTATGGTGAAAGTTGGGTAGCTACACTTGTGGTGAGCACAACCTAACAGAGTTGTGGAATCACTATGCTGTACATCAGAACTAATCTAACACCGTGTCTCAACTATACACCAATTTAAAAAAAAGGAAGAAAGAACCTTCCTCCCAAATACAAGCCTGAAACATAGCACTCAAAAAGTACAATCCACAGTAAAGTCATTTCATGTGGAAGCAAACACCCCGCTGATGTCTGTTAGCCAACTGCCTCTCCCCAATTTCAGCACAATAACTAATATTCCAAACAGTAAATTCAGATCTCCCCATCTCTCTGTAAAATCTGGTTCAACACACTCAGAGGAAGGTTTGGCCATGTTTTAGAAAGATCTCTTTATTTTTTCTAAATGTTTATTTTTGAGTGAGTGAGTGAGTGAGAGAGAGAGAGAGAGAGAGGGAGGGAGGGAGGTGAGCAGAGAAACAGAGAATCCCAAGCAGGCTTCAGGCTCTGTGCTGTCTGCACAGAGCCCAATGCGAGGCTTGATCTCACAAACTGCGAGACCACGGCCCTAGCTAAAATTAAGAGCTGAACACCCAACCAACTGAATTGCCCAGATGCCCCTAAAGTTATTGTTTTTAAAAGGAATCCTTACTGTTCAGAGATACATACTAAAATATATACCAATGAAAATAAATGAGATTTCCTTTAAAAAGGATAGGGAGGTGGGGAACAAGAACACAGGTAAGAAATATCACGTAAAGGCCATGATTTGAAAATGAGTCAAACTAAGAGATATGAACAGGGGGCTTATTATACCTTTTTTTAATGTTTGAATTTGTCCATAATAAAAAATTAAAAAATAAAGAAAAAAGGAACATCTCACAAATTAAATCACTCTTTCTCACATACACATGCATTTGTGTGTTGAAAGCTGACATGTAGTTTTAAAAAAGATTTTCCTGGGGCGCCTGGGTGGCTCAGCCAGTTAAGCGTCCGACTTCGGCTCAAGTCATGATCTCATGGCTAGTGAGTCTGAGCCCCGCATTGGGCTCTGTGATGACAGCTCAGAGCCTGAAGCCTGCTTTGGATTCTGTTCTCCCTCTCTCTTTGCCTCTCCCCCGCTCACGCTCTCTCAAAAATAAACAAACATTTAAAAAAACATTTTTTAAATATTTTCCCAAAATTTTATACTTTTATTAAATATCTTTATGTGACCAGTTATAACCCCAAAACGCAATGCAAACTTCTAAAGAACTTACTTGGTGTGAAAGCAAATCTGTGCTTGCATAATTCACAGTATTCTTTTCGACTGTGTTTCAGCCACTGAACTAAGCTGCAATCAAAAATACATTAATAAGCATAGTACTTACAGCAAAGAAACTTTAAAGTTTCACTGAAAGCCAACATTCTATTTTACTAAAATTTTATATATCATAGAGCTTTTACAATTCTGACAGGTTCATATTTATAACATTTTTTAGCTTTTTATAACTTCATGCTGACAGTCCAAAACTATAACAAATAAAAATATGTATTTCTATTACTAAAAAAGTTCAATTAACTAAACTGTAATCTCCTCAAAGCTAGCCTTGAATATAAAAGAATCTCCAAGCATCAACATCAGTTCTAACGCTGGTCTGGTAATATTGTTACCCTAGGCAGCGAGGTCTGAATCCTGGTTGTCACTAAGTGGTTGGCTGAGTGACCTAGAAAAAGGTACTTAACCTTTCCATGCTCGTTTCCTCATCCGCATAATAATAAAAAGATAATAAATAATAATAAATAAATTAAAAATATTTAATTAAATTAAAAAATTAAATTAAAAAATTAAAAATAAATAAATTAAAAATAAATATTATTAAAAATAATAATAAATAAATAAATAAATAAATAAATAAAAAAGAACCTCATGGTTCTAAGAATTAAATGAATTGTGTACAAGCACTGAGTACCACCGGGCACAAAGCACTGCATAAATGTAAGCTATTATCACAACAAGTAGAATCCGAAAACCTCCATACTGCCAATGAACAAAATAAGCTCTCTGTGGCAGAAATAAACAGGTACTCACATGCACCTGGAAAACAATACCCAAATGACAGGGTATGGTAATTATGAATATAGGTAATTTCCAAATTTTCAGAATAAAATTTTTAAAAAATAATTATAGAGGAAGTTCACTGAAATAATCCCCTTTATTATATAAATGACAACACTGAAGCTCAGACATAAAATTTTCTGTAAGGGTGACTCACCATTCTTGATGGATGAACTTAATACTGCCGGTACATACACAAGGATGATAAAGAGGTTTCTCAGGTGTTCCTTCTGACCGACACACTCTACATATGTCTGTGAACGAAAAAGATAAATTGAATTATCTTTCATTATAACTTAAAAAAAAAAAACAACAGAACACTTGGCATCCGACTTCAGCTCCGGTCACGATCTTACGGTTCATGGGTTCGAGCCCCGCGTTGGGCTCTGGGCTAACAGCGCAGAGCCTGGAGCCTGCTTCAGAGTCTGTCTGTCTCCCTCTCTCTCTCTGCCCCTCCCCCACTCACACTCTGTCTCCCTCTCTCTCAAAAATAAACTTAGGAAAAAAAAAAACACGCAACCTCAAAGCAAAAATACTGTGTTAAAGCAAGAATCTGTCAGCAGCAGAGATGTAAAAGTGTGACTGTGATAATAAGTATATTCAAAGCTAAAAAATTCCCTAATACATAGAAAGGTGAATTGCCCTTTTGATAAGAACTATTCTCCTAAAACTGCACTCTTCTGTAACTAACAAACGTTAAATAGAAATACGCAAAATCAGGTCACCACTGGTGTCCTAAGAGTTTTAAACTCCAATCCCAACAGTTTAAAGTCCTAAGTCCGGTCCTAACAGTTTAAACTCCACAAAAAACATATCCAAGGACTTGACACAGTAACAACAGCGGGCAGCATAGGAGACACCCCTTTAGCTTCACGTCACACCATCAGAGGTCTAAGGACACGCACACACACACGATCAGGGTAAGGGGGCACCCCAAAACCACAAAGGTGCCAGGCCAGAGAGAGGCAAGCTAGAGGTCACCTTAAGCAAAAGCCGCCAGAGCCCTGGACTACCTGGTCGGCAGACCTTCACCTGGCCCCACATGGCTCAGAGCACATCTGTCCGTCTTCTTGCCTGGGGCGGCCCCTGGGGTGCAGAGGAAGCGCCTCACGCGAGCAATCTTCCCGGCTCCATAACGCTCCCTCTGCAAGACCACCTATGGAAATTTGGCCGCAACTTTTATTTAGACCATCTTCTCTGAGATCTTCAGGGCCAAGTGCCCACCCCAAGTGGTCGATCTGAAAGGCGACAGGCAGTGTGTACTAGGGGCAGGGACTTAGGCAAACTTTCGACCTACTTTCTCACAGGGAATTTCTCGTGAATGGGGAGTAACTACAATCCAAGCCCGTTATTAATGCATTTAACCAGTCCCCAGCACCCGTGGGACTAGGCTGCACATGAGCTAAGCAGTGTGGTAGTTGGTCCCCAACATTAAAAAGCACCGTGTTGGGGCGCCTGGGTGGCTCAGTCGGTTAAGCGGCCGACTCCGGCTCAGGTCATGATCTCGCGGTCCGTGAGTTCGAGCCCCGCGTCGGGCTCTGTGCTGACAGCTCAGAACCTGGAGCCTGTTTCAGATTCTGTGTCTCCCTCTCTCTGACCCTCCCCCGTTCATGCTCTGTCTGTCTCTGTCTCAAAAATAAATAAACATTAAAAAAAATTAAAAAAAAAAAAAAAAAAAAAGCACCGTGTTGCTCAATCTCGAGTGGCTGAATGCCACCTACCAAATACGAGAGATTCTGAGGACTCAGGCTGGCTAACTGTTCAGCACGCTAATACCCCTGGTTATCAATAAGCCAGACAAATCACTGCCAACACAGAAAGGGCATATACCACCACCCGTGGAAGAGCTTTTGCCGTGCCGATTCTGTCTGCACAGGAGCCCGGAGGGGTTGTCCAGGTTCAGTCAAATCAAGCACACACTCCAGGGTTGTGCCTTTCAGCTTCAGCTTCGGAACCACACCCTCCAGCTACCACCACTCAAAGGACTTTGGTTTCCTGGAAGCAGCCTGTGGGGTCATGAGAACAATGCTGGCGATGTGCATCTGTTTACAGCCAGAACTGCACTGGGTAGTCGGATCCAAAGCCTCTTCAAACCTCCCACTTTCACCTTCATCCTTGATTAACGAAAACATCTTTGGCAAAAGTTTTCACTCTGGTCCGTCTTGCACCATTCTAAGACTTTGGGCTCTTGCGACAATATGAACGTCCCAACAATTCTGCCCAATCAGCCTCTGCAAAGTTCTGACACAAACAAAATAGAACCACACTAGAATTCCATGATTCCCGGGGCCGTATCCTGACAGCTCAAGTCTGCTTTGAGTACTCTAATTTTCTCCAAACATACACTTCAGCCTAGGGAAACTAGGCTAAGAGCCAGGAGCTCACTAGAGGCCTGCAAGGACGCTGTGGTAGACCCACAGGGAAGCAGGAGATCCAATATCACACGAACATTTTAAGTACACCGAATTCGGTATCTGCACTGAAGCTGGGATTACTGCAGCTGCCAGCACCAGACTTGCCCTGCGACGGATCCTCCTCAAAGGATTTAAAATGGACTCATTCCAACTACAGGACCTCAAAAGAGACCAGTGTTGTTTTTCATCACTGCTCTCCCTGGTCGCAAGCAGGTCATCTGTGCATCTGTGGTCTTTCTTGGTTGGGGTATTTGACCATCAAGCTACATTTATGGTACCAAGTCTGGATTCCTGGTCGTGATGGTCGCCACTAAAGGCACTGGGACTTCTACCTAAAGTAGTTGACAGGCGACCAATCTGGGTCATCTAGAATCACCAGAGGTGCTGGTGCCTATGGGCATCGATTAGTTCCACGATTATCAGAATTATCCAGGTATGAGCAGAATAAGCACTCAAAGCCATATGGCACATGACCACACCAGGCCACAAGTGCTAGGATGCCCGTAGATCGACTTTAGAGATAGGCATGTGCTACTGAGGGATTAATCAGGCAGGGTGGTTTGGGTGCAAATGTGGGTGAGCCAACGCAGACCCGAGGCAAAGCAGTC
The DNA here is from genome assembly GCF_016509475.1 of Prionailurus bengalensis. Taxonomy (NCBI): domain Eukaryota; kingdom Metazoa; phylum Chordata; class Mammalia; order Carnivora; family Felidae; genus Prionailurus; species Prionailurus bengalensis. The sequence goes on from NC_057343.1 coordinate 232,668,743, forward strand.
CCACCTCACCCTGTCTCTGCAGGCAGCTCTCAGGCAGTTGCAGAAGTAGGGCACAGCAGCAAAAGTGTGGCACAGAGTGTAATGCCATCAGGACACAGTGTAAAGGAAAGCAGCAGCAATACTGCTGCAGCCACACAAATAAGGGTAGTTATGTCACCCTCCAGAAACAAGGTGACTGAGTAAGGAGTGCCTTTGTGGGCACACTGCTGCCAACAGGATGCAGGGACAACGGGGAAGGGATACTCATGTGTGTGCCAACAGTTGATGCCACTGGGCTCATCCTGCAACGGGGACCAGCCCCACAAGGACGGCGCAGCCCCCATGTGGCATGAGGAAGCTATAGGGAGGACCGTGTATTGGCCAGATTGGGTGGGGCTCCTGAAAAGGAGCTGTAGCTCTGCGTTGACAGCGTGCAGCCTGCTTGAGATTCTCTCTTTCCCTCTCTGCCCCTTCCCAGTTCACTTTCTCTCAAAAGAAAAACTTAAAAAAATGGAAAATAAAATGTGATAAAACTTTCACTGGCTGTATCTTCATCAGGGGAAGAAAGCAGAGTAACATTTAAAAAATATGTCTCAACATTCCTAAAAGCCTATTTCTGTGCACCAACAACCCAATTCTAATTTAAAAACCATTTATTCTAAATGACTTTAATATGGAACTTGGTCTAAAAAATATTACAAATCTCTTCTGCAGTACTAACTAACCCTTTGTTTTCCCACATCATGAAGATGTGACTAAGTTTCGTTCAAAAGCACCTCATGTATAAATATTACCCTAAATGGAAAGGTGAAGATTGTTGGTATAAACTAGAATGGTGATAAGCCCTAGCTATAAAATACTTGTAAGGCCAACATTTGGCAGTTTAGCAGTCCCCAATCCCTGATTAGACTGTGTCATGGGCATAGCCACACCTTATTAGGGAACTGGAAGCTGGGAAAAGCTGCCAACAGAAAGGCTGCACCTGCTCTCACTCTATATCCTCAATTAAATTTCCTTATCCAGTCTGTGTGTGGACTAGGAAGGAATGGAAGTTTCTTCCCTGTCAATCCGTGTTCCAGTAAAAAAATCTGAAACGAGGCATAGGTATACAGAGCTAAACATTTTTTTCTGGAAGGATACATAAGAATGAAGTCATTAGGAAAATGCAGTTAAAATCACAGTAAGATGGTGACAGCTGCACAACAATTAAATGTGACTATATTTAATTCCAGTGAACTGTACACTTAAAAATGATTAGAATGGTAAATTTTGTTATGCATATTTTACTACAAAAAAATTTAAATCACAGTAAGATACTACATACCGACTAAAATGACAAAAAGGAAAAAAAATAAAACATTTTTACCATACGACCCAGCAATCCCATTCGTAGGTACTTAATAAAATGAAAATTTATGTTTGCATAAAGACCCACATGAATTTGTACAATGGCTTCATTCATAATTTCCCCTAACTGGAAACAACCAATCCAAGCATTCCACAATTGGAGAACAGATAAACTGTGGTACATCTGATATTCTTTTCTACAACAGAATACTATTAAGCAATAAAAAGGAATGAAATAATGATACGTACAACAATGTAAATAAATCTCAAATTAATTGTATGTTAAGCAAAAGAAGCCAGACTGAAAAAAGCTCCATACAATATCATTCCATTTATGACATTCTAGAAAAGGTAAAACTAGAGACAGAAACACATCAGTGGTTGCCAGGGTCTCTGGGGATGGGACTGCCCAAAAAGGGAACAGGGGTATTTTGAGAAGTGGCTGAACTATTCCATACCTTGAATGTGCTAGCTACATGACTGTCTGCATTTGTCAAAAACTCATGGACACTGCCATTGATAAATGGATAAAGATGTGCTGTAGGGGCGCCTGAGTGGCTCAGCCTGTCGGGCAACTGACTCTTAATTTTGGCTCAGGTCATAATCTCATGGTTTGTGGGTTCGGGCCCTGCGTGGGGCTCTGCAATGACAGCGGAGCCTGCTTGGGATTCCCTCCCTCCCTCCTTCCCTCCCTCTCTCTCTCTCTCTCCCCCTCAAAAATAAATAAACATTAAAAAAAAAAGAGAGAGACATGTTATATACACATACAATGATTGTTATTCAGCCATAAAAAAGAATGAAATCTTGCCATTTGCAACATATGAATGGATCCAGAGAGATTATAGCTAAGTGAAAAAAGTCAGAGAAAAACACATACCATATGATTTAACTCACATGTGGAATTTAAGAAACAAAACAAATGAATAAAGAAAAAAAGAGAGAGAAACCAAAGACAGCCTCTTCACTACAGAGAATAAACAGGTGGCTACCAGAGGGGAGGTAGGTGGGAGGATGGGTATTAGGTGAAGGGGATTAACAGTACACTTATCATGATGAGCACTAATATAGGAACCGTTGAATCATTATATTGTATACCTGAAACTAATATAACACTGTATGTTAACTACACTGGAATTAAAAAACTACACACTGACCCAGACCAAAAAAAAAAAAACAAAAAAAAAAACCACAAACAAAAACAAAAAACCCCATGAACATTAAATAGTAAGGTAAATTAAAGTATCGTTTAAATACTTTAATTGAAGAACAAATGGGAAAGGGTAATGACATGAAAAAAAGTTACTGTTCCCTCACTCAAATGTAGTCTGATGAAGTTGCATACTGAAACGTATCCCAACATGCACATTAATTTCATCCAGCCAGACAGGAACTAATGCCATTAGGGACTGTGGAAATCATCAGCACTGGACATTAAATATTTCTGGCATTCCACTTTCTGGATAAATAATAGGACTGCCCTCCCTGCCACTCTGAAATTAGAAATGAAATACAAGCTAGAGTGATGTGTACCACTTCCGGGTAGAAAACTCTGAGAGCTAACGAACACAACTCACCACACTGCATTTTCCTGCCTTAATGACTGTGGAAGCACACTAACATGGAGCTTCCAGCAATCTAGGTTTCCACATGACCGCAGGTACCAGGGGCATCTCTCCCCAGCCTGTACCAGACATGATGCTCAGGGAGAAAGAAACCTATGTCGCTTTAAGCTGCCGTGACTTCTGAGTTGTGCCTAAGACATAAATTATTAGCCTATCCTGTTTCAGAAAGGGTCTTAGCAGCTTCGGGGGCAGGGGGGAGCAACTAAAACACAACTACCACCAACACAGAAAGTCAAAGAAAGACTAACCTGTTTTGTATACTAAAATCAATCACACCACCCAACGCCTCAACGGAATAATATGGCCAAGGTTGTAAGACAATAAAGTCTGCATAAGGCACAGCCTGAGGCCTTTTAGTAAAACTGAAATAATAAAGTTCTGTGGTAGAACAAGGCTCCCACCGGATTTACATGCAGCAAAACTACAAACCTTGTCAGGCCAAAGTAAAAACATCGCATTTTACTTGTTAGGAATGCAAACCTGCTTAGAAACAGTGAAGAGAAACTCTTCCTGCCTTTTTGTCCCCCCTTCCCTCTCCCCAGGCTCTTCCCGCTTTTCAAAAGTAAATTTCTTCTGTTTAATCGTGTGGGAACTTTTGTGGCTTTATTTGAATACCTAATATCTTCACAAAAGCATACCCTTTATTTTTTTTTAATTTTTTTTTCAACGTTTATTTATTTTTGGGAGAGAGACAGAGCATGAACGGGGAAGGGGCAGAGAGAGAGGGAGACACAGAATCGGAAACAGGCTCCAGGCTCTGAGCCGTCAGCCCAGAGCCTGACGCGGGGCTCGAACTCCCGGACCGCGAGATCGTGACCTGGCTGAAGTCGGACGCTTAACCAACTGCGCCACCCAGGAGCCCCAGCATACCCTTTAATAGCACAGAGCCTAGCTCAATAAATATATGCGGGTTTTTTTGGTTTTTTTACTGAAAAACTTCAAATCCTTAGTAACTGAATATGGAGATGGCCCAGGAAATGAGAGGGAGGGAGGGAGAAAAGAATAACCAGTAAGAAGAGTAGGTTACCAAGTTGGAGTCAGCTGTGGAAGTCAACACCCGTATTGGTTTGGCCCATCCCATCAATTTTTCTAGCCAATAATCCAGTTCACCAAATGTATCCTAAGCACCTACTACAGAAAAAAGAAGAGCTTTGGGTAGATGTCATTATTTTTAGGCCATCATCTACCTTGAATGTTTTTCCACATACGATTTTAAAATGTTTGCACAATCCTTCAGGTAATCAACTAATGATAACTCAAAAAGCAAAGGGTTGGTAAATTATTAAAAGACTTTATTTTCCAGAACAAGTTTACATTTACAGAAAATCTGAGAAGACAGCGCAGTGTTCTCATACGCACAGCACCTAGTATCATGTTTTTAACACCTTACATTAGGATGGTACTTTTGTTTGAATCTAATGAACTAATATTCACACATTATCATAAACTAAAATCAACAGTTCATTCAGATTTCCTTTCTCTGCACCAAATGTCCTTTTTTTTTTTGTTCCAAAATCCACCTGACGTTTATTTAGCTGCCATGTCTCCTTAGCTTGGCTAAGAGTTTCTCTTGGCTCTAGCAGTTTCTTAGGCTTTCCTTGTTTCTGATGACTTCGGTTGTTTTAGGGAGTATTGGGTAGGTATGTTGTAGGATGTCTTTTTCAGAATGTCTCATGTTTTGCTCATGATTAGAATATGGGGCTATAGGTCTGAGGGAAGAAAATCACATAGGCAAAGTGCCATTTTCATCACATCATATTAAGGGTATATACCATTAACATGAATTATGATTGTTAGTGTTGGCCTTGAGTCATTTGGCTGAAGTAACAAAGGATTTTTAATATCTGATTACCAATAAAATTTTACAACTAGTAGCTATGATCACAGTAGGCAAATTATTAATATAGGATTGAAAAATATTATTCAAAATGTCAGTGAATAACCTACATACCCAAAACCAGGGGAATGGGCATATTAAATTGTGGTACATTCACTACATGGAATATAGAAAAATGCAAAATGTTAAGTAAACAAAACAGGAATAAAAACTGAAATAAAATACACATTGTACTTCCTACTAGGTAAAAATATCAGAATAGCCTAAAAGAGAAAATACAAAAAAAAAAAAAAAAAAAAAAAAAACAACCAAAAAAAACCAAAACAACAACCCAACATAGCCATTATAATTGGTTAGATGAGAACACTGGTGATTTTCTTGCCTTCCTTCCCCAAAGTTTCTAGTGCTTCACTGCCACTCTCTACCTGGAAAAGTTTGCCTATAAAAAAATGTACATAATTAGGCCTTGCAAACACAGGATTCAAAATCCTAATTCTACATATACCCCAAGGTTTAGTTATTTTCTCTCTCCAGATTACTTACTACAAAATGAACATTCACCTGTACTGTTGCTCTTGGAAGCCTGAAAACCACATTTTTTTTGGCTTCTTTGCTGACTAGGCTTGAGTTGCGTTCGGTCAACAAGAAGCACCTTTGCCGGAAAAGGTAAAGCCATTTCCTACTACTGGCTCTAAAAGCAGCAGTGGCAGCTACCTGCAGGTGCTGTCGACTCCTGCAGTAGTTACAGATCCCGGTGGTGATTCTGCCAGCAGCACAGGCAGTGGCTCCAATGGCTTTGGGAGGGGTGGGCCAGGTATCAACGCATTCCCTCTCAGCTCCAGATTCGTTCTTCAGTATCCGTCCAGTGGTAAGAGACTGAATCCTTAAGCCTTTCTTTACACAAACATGTCAGTACAGGGTGCTGGAGGGACAAGGCAAGAAGGAGGAAGTGGTTTTCCGGCTCCTGCTGCACTGTCAGTAGGTCTGTTATAATGTCTACCTTTTCACAATCCTACTGGTAAGAAGAACCCAATACACTCCAGGCCTTGTACCTAACAATGGTATCCAACTTCCTCTGCATGCCCATCCATCAACTCTGGCTTGCCTGCACCCTGGAGGGTTGCTTCCTGCTTGCCCAGAAACTGCAGACCAGCTCTGAACAACTCCACATTTCTCCAATGTCTGAACCACAGACGTGAGGGGGGCCCCACCAATTCAGAATGTGTCCCTACTTGGATAGACTCCCTCTTGTCCAAAGTACCCTTTACAGTATGCTTTACACCTTTATAGCTACGCTCTTACTGTAGCTTAATAATTCTTTCAACTTCCTCTGGCTAAATTACTGTGTGTTTTCTGTCTCCTCACTAGACCAAGACTGCAACAAACAAACAAACAAACAAACAGAAAAAAAAAAAAAAGAAAAAGAAGATTTAAAAAACCAAGTGGAAGGTTTAGAATTGGAAAATACAGGGAGTGTGGGCTCATCATCCTGGACTTGAGCTTGACAGCAATGGCTACCACAAGAAACAGCACTTGTACAATTCTTTGGACTTGCCAGCTGGACTAGCTGTTTTTTCCTTCCATGGAACATCATGTTGTTTTTTGAAACATCATGTTTACCATGGGTAAAAAAACCTGAGAAAACAAAAACAGTTATTCAGGTCTAAGTATTCGGCAGACATTTTATCACAAAAGAATCAAGTCAGCCCAGGAGTGAAGGAAAACAACTAACGATATTTACTGCCAATAATAAAAATCAAACTTTCAGACAAAAATTATGATTTTAGAAAACTTGTATCCATCACAACGAGCATAACAGCCTCTCTAATACCTAAAAGGCTTTTCAAGACGAGCTAGGTGGTGACGTTAGTGAATGGAAGCTTTTCTACTACCATTTGGAAGATATGCAGAACTCAGCGACTATCTACCAAAAGATCAATACATCATGCTACAAAACCATGCATGAGTAAAAAAATAACCCAATAGATTTTTAAAAATAGCTTTATTGAGGAATAAGTGACATTCAATAAAATGCGCTTAAATATCACTTGGTACACTTGACAATGATAAAACGGTCACCATAACTGAAATAAGGTATCCATCACCACCAAAATTAACTCAAGTTCCTTGATAATCTCACTGTCCCACTCTCCTCTCCGCCCCATTCCTAAGCAAGTACCTATCTGCATTCCAGTACTTCGGATTAACTTGCATTCTCTAGAGTTTTATGTAAGTGGCACATACCCTGGCTTCTTCTTTCACTCATCCTATTTTGAGATTCATCTATGTTGTTACGTGTATCAAAAGTTCATTTCTTTTTAGCACAGACTAGTATTCCACTGTATGGATGTGTCACAATTTGTTTATCCATTCGTCTGTTGATGGGCATTTGGGCTAGTGCAAGTTTTGGGATTTTACAAATAAAACTGCTATGTACGTGCACATACGAGTTTGTAGGCATTCATTTCTCCTAGTAAACCCCTAGGAGTGCTATGGCTGGATCATGTGTTAAGTGCATGTTTAACTTTCTAAGAAACCGCTACACTGATTTTCAAAGTGGCCGTACCATTTTACATTCCCACCAGCAGTACACGAAAGCACCGGTTGTTCCACATTCTCACCAACATTTGGTATGGTCGTCCTTTACAATTTCATCCTTTCTAACAGGTACACAATAGAGATATCTCATCGTAGTCTTCTTTTGTTAACAGCTTTATTGAAATACACAAATTATAAAGCTCAACAACTTAAAGTATTCAATTTATGTACAGAGTTATGCAACCATTACCACAATCTAGTTTTTTAACAACTTCATCATCCCAAAAAGAAACCTTGTAACAATATATTAACAGTCACTCCTCATTCTTTGTCTTTATATAGATTTGCCTATTGGGGATATTTCACACAATTTGAATCATATGAAATGTGGTGTTTCAGGACTAGCCTCTTTCACCTAGCATAATGTTTATGAGGTTCAGCCAAGTTGTAATACATACCAGTATTTCATTCCTTTGTATTTCCAAATATTCCATTTTATAGATCTACCACATTTTACTTATCCATTCATCAGATAATAGACAACGGATTGTGACATTTTTAATCCTCTTGGGTATATACCTAGGAATGGAATTGGCAGCTCAGTTTAACTTTTTGAGGTTAATTAGCCACACTACATACATTCTCACCAGAAATGAATGGAAGCTCCAATTTCTCCACAATCCCAACAACACTGATTATCAGTCCCTTTTGATTACACTCATTGCTGTGGGTGTGAATTCTTTCACTGTCATCTTGATTTGCATGTACCTAACGACCAGTGATGCTCTGCATCTTTTTATATGCTTACTAGCCATGTGCATATATCCTCTGGTGAAGTTTCCAAAATCTTTGGGCCATCTCTTAAACTGGGTCATTTGTGGGGCGCCTGGATGGCTCAATTGGCTAAGTGTCTGACTTTGGCTCAGGTCAAGATCTCGAAGTTCATAAGTTCGAGCCCCTCATCAGGCTCTGTGCTGACAGCTGAGTCTGCAGCCTTCTGATTCTGTGTCTCCCTCTCTCTCTCCCCTCCCCCATTCACACTCAGTAGCTCTCAAAAATAAACATTAAAAAAATTTTTTTTAATTGGGTCATTTGTTTTCTTCTTAATTGAGTTTTGAGAGTTTCTTATATACTCCAGTAAGTCCTTTTATCAGATGTATGTTTTGCAAACATTTTCTGTGGCATGTCCTCATTCTCTACATAGTGATGAATTTTGATGCCATCCAAGTTAACAATTTCTTCTTTTAGGGATCACGCTTTTAGTGTTGTACCTAAGAAATCTTAGCAGACTAACCCAAGATCACAAAGATTTTCTCCTATGTTCTTCTAAAACTTTCACAGTTAGGTTTTTCATTTAGATCTAACATCCCTTTGGGCTAATTTTGGTACATGGTCCAAGGAATGCCTCAAACTTCATTTTCTGCCTTTGGACAGTCAATTATTCCAGCACCATTTGTTGAAAAACTATACTTTCTCCACCGAAATGCTTTTGTATCTTTTTTCTTTTCCTTTTTTTTTGGGGGGGGGGAGGGGGAGAGAGAAAGAGAGAGTAAGGAAGTTTAAGCAGGGCAGAGGGGAAGAGGGAGAGAGAGAATCCCAAGCAGGCTCCACGCTCAGCACAGAGCCCAACACAGGGCTCGATCCCATGACCCTGAGACCATGACCTGAGCCAGACGCTCAACAGATGGAGCCACCAGGCACCCCTGCTTTTGTATCTGGATTAGTCAAAAATCAATTGTCCATATACGTATGAGTCTATTCCTGGGCTATCCTGAGCCATCAGACCAATGGATTTTAATTTAAGTTGATTTAATTTTTAAAAGGTGATATATATGTTTTCAGATGTAATACTGCTTCAAGAAACTACTACTTGTCAACTTTCGGCATAGTATCAAAGGATATCAAAAATTACCTGAAAATATACCTCCCTTTTCAAATTACCTGCGTGAAGCCAAATTTTCTTCATACACTTTAACCAAAACATATGGCAAGAGGAACTACAGAGGCAGAGATGTGAATCCAATTGTCTTGTAAGAATCCAGGCATAAAAGAGATTGGCAAAAAATTCAAACAATGATACTCTTCTCACTGAGGTTTTTGTCTTGGAAAATACATTTATCATAAAGTTATTTTTGTTAACATGCATTGTATTTAAAGTTCTGTTTTCATTTCTAACAGAGTAAAAAGATAACCCCTACATAAACAAAAGTCCTGGGGCACCTGGGTGGCTCAGTTGGTCGAGCGTCCGACTTCAGCTCAGGTCACGATCTTGCGGTCCGTGAGTTCGAGCCCCGCGTCGGGCTCTGGGCTGACGGCTCAGAGCCTGGAGCCCGCTTCCGATTCTGTGTCTCCCTCTCTCTCTGCCCCTCCCCCGTTCATGCTCTGTCTCTCTCTGTCCCAAAAATAAATAAAGGTTGAAAAAAAAAATTAAAAAAAATAAATAAATAAACGCTAATAAAAAAATTAAAAAATAAATAAAAACTAAATAAACAAAAGCCCTATGGGTCCTCAGTATTTAAAAGTGTAAAAGGAGGGGCACCTGGGTGGTTCAGTCAGTTAAGCGTTCAACTCTTGATTTCGCTCAGGTCACGATTCCAGGTCATGGGATTGAGCCTCTGCTTGAGATTCTCTCTCTCTCATGGGGCACCTGGATGGCTCAGTCGATTAAGCGTCCGACTTCGGCTCAGGTCATGATCTCGGAGTTCACAAGTTCGAGCCCCGCATCAGGCTCTGTGCTGACAGCTCAGAGCCTGGAGCCTGCTTCGGATTCTGTGTCTCCCTCTCTCTCTGCCCTTCCCTGCTTGTGCTCTTGCTCCCTCTCTCTCTCTCTCAAAAATACATAAAAACATTAAACACACACACACACTCTCTCTCTCTCTCTCTCTGTCCCTCTCTCCTGATCACTCTCTCTAAAATTAAAAAAGAAAAAAAAAAGTGTAAAGGAATCCTAAGTCCAATGGTCTACAAACTATTCCATTTAATAAAAGTGCCTCTGAGGAACTTTGAAATGGCTAAGAATGGGGGAATTCAATATTTGATAAATGGGGAAGAAAGAGACAAGGAACCTCCAAATCTTCTATCTCAAAAGTGCTATAATAGAATTACACACTAAAAATACTAAATTTGATTGTATACAAATTATACCTTATTAACCTATCAGTACAGAATACACAAGTGGAAGCAGGGAAGTGAGAGAGAAAAGTAGAAAAGACATTGTAATTAAGTTCAGTTATAAGAAATAAGTGTACAGAAAATGTTCCATGTCTTCCAAGCCTTCAAGAATTTATGCCTGTTATGGACTCAATTGTGTTGTTTCCACCAGCTCTACCAAAATTCATAAACTGACGTCCTAATACCTAGAACCTCAGAATGACTGTATTTCTAGACAGGGTATTTAAGGAGATAATTAAGTTAAAAAATAAGATCATTCGGATGGGCCCTAAGTCAACATGAGTGGTGCCTCTGTAAAAACAAGATTAGGGCACAAACATGCAAAGAGAGAAAACCATACAGAAGGCACAAGAAGAAGACACAAATCTGCAAGCAAGGAGAGAAGCCTCAGAAGAAACCAGCCCTGCAGACACCTTGGTATCAAACTTCTGGTCTCCAGAACTGTGAGAAAATAACCCTCTATTAAGTCACCCAGTCTGTGATCCTTTGTTATGGCACCTGTTGAAAATACAATATCCAAAACTGAATTCATCTCTTCCCATTCAGAGCTAATGAAACTACACCAGAAATCATTCTTAAATCTTCCTTCCTGTATCACCTCATCAATCACTATTTTCTATTAATTCTACCCTGATCTGTTTCTTCTTTCTCATTCTTTCCATTTCCACTGCCTGAATTTAAACCCCTATATAATATCTTGCCCAGCCCACTGCAGTAGCATTCTAAAATATAGTCTGAATTAATCAGTTTTCCCTTGGGGTCTTACTTCCTGTTACCTTTTTAAGAACACTCTCCATTCTGCCTGTATTATACTAAAAATAAGCAATCTTCAGGTCCTTACAGGAGAGAAGTAAAGCCCAACTAAAATAAGCCTGGTCAGGAAGAGGATACCCAGGTAGTTCAACATTAATCACTCACAGCATTCCAGCCCAGAAGATATTCTAGTTCAACAATGGAGGAAACAACTTTTGGGATGTCTGCCTTGAATCGAGAATGGACACTGACAGCCATGACTTTTATTCTTTTCCTTTTTATTGAACTATAACTGACATATAACATTACTTTTGAGTGTATGACATAAAGATTCAATATATGTAACATGTGAAATGACCACCGTAACTCTAGTTAAGTCCATCACTACACGTAATTTTTTTCTTGTGATAAGAACTTTTAAGATCTACTCTGTTCACAACTTTCACACATATAACATAGTACTGACTGTTGCTATGGGGCTGTATACTACATCTCCAGGACTTGTAACTGCTGGTTTGTAGCTTTGGGCATGATTTTTACTTTTCCATCATCTTTCCCACCATCACACAGCCACCTGGATCATGGGTAGGTACCTGATCCCACACGGGCCAATCAGATTCTAGCTCCCAGAAATTTGTATTTAAGATTAAGTTGATGAGGAAAGAGATCTATTCACAGAAATTGCCATGGACACAATGGCAAGACAATTTATGCCTCACCTCTGCTCAAAAGCCTCCCTATCTCACAACAGTAGAAGTCAAGTCCTACATACCCGTTCTGCTTCTACACTGGTCCCATGATCTCTGACCTCATGTTTTACTTACTGTTCCCCCAACTCATTCACTCCACTGTAGCTACACTGGTCTCCTGACACACTCCCATCTTAGAGAGTTCACACTGGCTATTCTCTCTGCCTAGAATTCTCTGTGCACAGAGTATTTGCGTATCCAACTCCCTCTCTTCGCTCCTTCTCAGTGAGGCCTTCCTTCACTGCCATAGTTAAAACTGAAATCCCGTCCTCCCACCCTGGCACACCTTATTCCCTCCAGATTTACTCTTCTCCACAACATTTATAACCTTCCAGCTATGCCATATAATTTATTTTCTGTCATCCCTTCCTCCCCTACCAAGCCAAAAGCAAGAATGTAAACTCTATGAAATGAGGGATTTTGTCTATTTTGTTCTCTGCCTAGCCCAAGCGCATAAAATAGTGCCTGGCTTCTAACAGGTGCTCAAATAAACATTTGTCAAATAAGTGCATGTCTGCTTGGTGATAAGCCTGCCAATGCAGTGAAAGCTGATCTGCGGTGAGAAGAATGAAGCAGACTTGTCTGGAGGCAGAGATGAAAGACCATGTGGTTCTAGAAAGATGGTAACTAGCTGTCTGGTTCTGACAACTTCCCATACTTCTAACTCCTTTCTTCCAAATCTATGTCATCTCAAGTGTTTGCCATAGTAAATATGTAACACGATCGACTGCAATACACTTTCAAATTTATACCCTCCCAATGTTTCACAAAGCATATAAAATAATTGCTTTGGCATTCCATAAACAAATTGCTTATAAGATTTTGAACTGTGTTCTGCTAGCATAAGTAGTAATTTAGCAAAATAAAAAAATCGGGTCTGTATCACTGGACCGAAATGATAACACTCTACTATGGCAAAATGTATTTAGTATCTTTATGAGGGTTTCATACATCAATACTTGCTTCCAACATCCATTCCAACAGCGTGGTGTTTTTCCTTTTAAGAAATGTATATCCTTGAGGGGCCGTGTCAGTTAAGTGTGCGACTTTGGCTCATGTCATGATCTCATGGGTTCATGAATTCGAGCCCTGTATCAGGCTCTCTGATGTCAGCGTGGACACCGCTTTGGATACTCTGTGCCCCTTCTCTTCTCTCTCTGCCCCTCCCCCGCTGGTTCTCTCTCTCTAAATAAACATTTTTTTTTTAATGTATATCCTTGAGCAAAAGACATATATATATTTTTTGAAACCAAAAAATCTCAGTGCATTGCAGGATCAGACTCCTAATCCATAAAATGAGGAAGCTGTGTATCTAAGGTATCCTCTTACATTTAAAGACTTGATGATAGCAGTTTACATAACGTATCTCCACTCATACAAAATACATACAAAAAACAATATGAATGACTCACACATCCTCTGTTATGAAACTAGATCATAAACCTGTTGATTTTACAAAAACAAAATTTAATACCCCAAACACTTTTTAGAGATCTTTAAAATCTAGCAAACACTTATTATGAAGGGCCAAAATCCATCTAGCAAATTATCTGTTTTCTAACAGACTTTAGTACTGTTTACCACAAATACAAAACATTCTGAGCATTACAACATCATCTGTGATACCCTAGAGGAAAGCGACATGCCTTTTTAAAATTTTTTTTAACTTTATTTATTTTTGAGACAGAGAGAGACAGAGCATGAACAGGGGAGGGGCAGAGAGAGAGGGAGACACAGAATCCGAAACAGGCTTCAGGCTCTGAGCTGTCAGCACACAGCCCGACGCGGGGCTCGAACTCACGGACCGTGAGATCGTGACCTGAGCCGAAGTCGGATGCTTAACCAACCAAGCCACCCAGGCACCCCTCGACATGCCATTTTTAAAGGAGGGAAGAGTTACACACTGTTTAGTTGGTATTTTAATTACATTCTTCATCTTTGCTCAGATTAACATACTAAAAATAGAAAAGTAAACATTATCAGTGTTTTTAATAATAAATGACAATTTTTAAAAATTTAATTTTCTTTACATTTTTTGGGTAATTTTCTTTCATTTTTACTGTGCCCTACAGAAAAACTGTTTCTTTTATAGTCAGATTAAAAAAAAAAAACACCCAAATGCATTTTAAGAAATAATCTGTAATAACTAGTTTAGCAAATAGAGCAGTTGTTTCCAAGCTTTTTTTCACTTTATCATGAAATAATTCTCTATAACCCTCTCTTTCCTTTCAATGTTTTTCCAAGTTAAATTTAAATTAATTTTGAAATTTTCAGAAGATTTCTGATTTGGAATTTAGCAAAGTGAGCAGGAGAAGTACTAAAATTCACTTTCATTTCATGACTAATAGCTTCATAAAACAAATGCCCAAAAAAAGGTTCTGTCAAAATATGTAAATGATTCATCCTATAAAGGGAGTGACAAAAATAAGTTATTTATTATCTATTTTAACCACAGGGTCTAACAGACCTGAGTCTGAATCGTACCCCTGATACGCGCTATCTAGATGACCCTGGGCAAGTCACGTAATCATACCAACCCGACCCCTCACCTCAAACCCCCCCACACACTCCCCCTTTCCTCTCTGTAAAGAGTGGATACCCTAAAAATGTGGAGAGAATTAAAGAAGATGTGTATAAAGTGTTCAGTAAACACATGCCACACACACGTACTCAATACTAGTTATTTCAATAAGAAACAGTGTTCAAGTCAGTAAATAAAAATCATTTATGCCTTACCCTGATTATAATTTTACAAGGAAAAACAATGTTGAAGCACTAGAAGTACGTTGAAAATCATCCTTTCACGATTCCATATAAACCTCCAGATTCTGCAATTCCTGATTTACCACTAACTATAGCACCATAAGTGTAGGCAAGTACTAAGCGCCCAGGCTCAAAGAATGGAATTTAGGGTTGCCAGCACACATCGAGTGATAAAGAAATAAATACGTGCCTTACTAGATTGAGTCATTAAAATGTGAATCCGAAATGACGTAAAATCTTTGCAGATGGAAATTCACACACAAGGACCATCTGTCAAAAACAAAGTAATTCCTAACCTCTCAGCAGCTTTACTATTTTTTTCCAAGGGAATCTCCTGTGGCGACTAGCTTCACTCACTGGGTGTAATAAACACAACGGAGACATAATGGAAGGAAACGTCGATTGGTAATCAGAATATCTGGGCTAAAAATCTCTTACAAGTGTGTGAAACGTGGACCAGCTGTTAAAACAACTAAGCCTGAATTTCCACACCTATACCTACCTACTCCACCGGACACTATGAGGATCAAACGTAAAGGCACGTGGGTGTGCTCCGTAAGCCATCACACACAAATGTCATTACAGCCTAGGTTCTTATTATCCAATGAAAGATTTATTTAAGAAATGATAAGTCAAGTTCAACCAATTCTTCACATACACTAAGATCTTAAACTTTTTATCACTATTGCATGCCATGGCAGTGCTCCACGATTTTCATCCAAAACCACCCAAATCGCAATCCATTAAGGCTGCAAGACATATCCCCACATAAAGCCAATCAACGCATCAGGGCATCTTCACTGATAACCAAACCATCAAGAAACAGGATAATGTAGTAATTTCCTCTACAGACACACTAAATTATTTGGTCGATTCTAAAAAGATAAAACCGCTTGAACGTGAACCCACCCTACCCTTCGGTGGATAAGCAAATGCATTTCCATACCCCTCGATGTCTATACCTTATGTATTCAGTTTACACGGGTTAACAAACAGCCGTATCCCAAACACACACTCACAAAACAAAGCACACAAACCCCCGCTTGCTGGTGTCAAGGATTGGACACAAAATAAACTACACCGAAACAAAAGAATTCCAAACAATCTCCCTCCTCCTAATAACCTCGCTGGACCTTACTCTTCCACGCTTAGTAAACAAAGTATTTGGGGGCAGGGACGCACAGGGCAAGGTTCTTAAATAGGGGTCAGTCAACCGCACTCAGCCGTCACCTGGCGGGGCATTTTTCGCGAAGTTTCAGAGTCAACAAAGAAGTTTTGTCGTCAGGGGATAGGGCCTGTACAGCAATAGGCGAAACGACAATAAGGAAGACAAAACCGAGTGGGGGATGGGCGTGGAATACGCCCCCGTACTTCGGGCGGCGACCACTGCAGGTCCCCCGGGGACGTGGGGGGGGGGGGGGGATGGAGAGGCAGGGAGGCCGCGCCAGCCCGGAGCCCCGCAGCCCCGCGCCCCCGGCGGGTTCCCGCCCCCCGCGCGCACGGGCGGGAAACGGTGGGGGGCGCCGAGGGGTCACCTTCGGCTCCCCGCCCCCCCCCCCCCCCCCCGCTCCGCGCGGTCCGCCGCCCCTCGAGCCGGCTCCTCGGCGGGCAAACGGCCCGGGCGCTGGCCCCGCCGGTCGCCGCGCTCCCCCGCCCCGAGGGGAGGCGCCCCCGCCGCGCCGCCCGGGCCCGTCGCCCGTCTCGGGCGCCGCGACCAGAGCGCGGGCCTGGCCCGAACCCAGACGCCGGTGCAAGGGCGCGGGCGCCGCCGCTTACCTTCCTCGGCGGTGTCCATCTTGTCTGGGGGGGCGGCGGTGACGCAGCCGCGAGGCACCCGCGGCCGGGGCCGGAGCCTTCCGGCCCGGGCGGGGAGGGAGGGAGGGAGGGGGAGGAGGGAGGAGGGAGCGGAGCCGGGCCGGGCAGGTGCGTGTGCTCAGGTGCGAGAGAGGAAACGAGAGGAAGGAGAGAGGGGGAGAGGGAGAGGGAGACAGGCTGACAGAAAGCGGCCGCGAGAGGGGAGGGGGAGGGGCGGGGAGATCGGGGCGGAGGGGCCTGGGCGGGGCGCCGGGCGGAAGGGGCGGGAGCGCCCCCCAACGACGCGCGCCGTCACTTCCGCCGCCGGCGGCCTCCGGGACGGTGAGGGTCGGGCGCGGGCGGGGCTGCGAGTGCCCGGGCTCCGGGCCACCTGGGTCTCGTCGTGGGCGGCGTGGCTGAAACCTAAGCAGGAGCCGAACTCTGGTGGCACCGAGGGCGGCGACAAAAAAGGAACAGAGCCGGGGGGGCGGGGCAGCGTGAGCGAGCGCAGCGCGGACCGGACCGCGGTGCACAACAGAGGCTCGTTGCTGGGTGGCTTAAGGATCCTCTGGGTGAAAGAAAACACAGGTTCTGCGCCCCCTCTCCCGCCACGAGACTCTAGTGCCGTGTGTCTGGAGTGGGCCCAGGAGATGCACTTTTGTTCGGCACCCGGGTGGCTGTGATGCACGTTTTGAGGAAACGGTGCAACATCACTGAAATGTGAGAAGACGCTCGCTAACTTTACCAAAATTCCCCCCGGGGATACTCATGCATTTTGGTTGGAAGGACTTCAATAACCCACTGAGGCTGAGGATTGAGACATCCGCCTCTAATAGAGATCGCTTCGGTTGCGAACAGGCCTTCCTGTGCGGAGTTCAGGACGCCTACCGGGCCGGAGCCGAACTGCCTCGGCCTTAGGAGCGGCTGACCTCTGCCTCCGTCAGTACTCCACACCATGAGCTTGCCTTTTTCTTTAAGTGAAGCTCTGCTTACAAAATACAGATTAGAAAGGCCAGTGCCTTAGGATCGCCTGAGTAGAAGCAGAGATGCCTCTAACCCCAAAGAAAAGCATTTTAAACAATATACAGATGATTTGCAGAAATAGATTCAAGAATGCTAGCAATCTCTTTTACATCTGCGTGACTGAAGGCATTGGGAAGACCTCCCCCCCCCCCTTTCTGAATCAGAATGAGATTTAGAGTAAAAATAGTGAAATGGAGTCCTCCAAAAAGAGAACAACCCTTAAAGACCGATGTCACTGACTTGACTGATCTTACTCATGTTACCCAATGTAGGAAAGCCAATTCTTGACACCATAATGGAGACCCGCTGATTTCAAGGACTGAGCTTGAGAACTGATCCCATTTAAGTCTTCCTTTAACTATGTTTTGACTATCTCCCAAGAAACTGAATTTGAAGGAGGCTCATTCCCCAGCCCCTATCCCTCACCTAACCCTAATATGAGCTCACGTGCCTGTAAGGCCTGTAGCAGAGCACTTCTCACTGAGCTGAGACCGGAGGCCCAGTTCAGGATCACCAAACCCAGTCTTGCGTTGTATGGCAAGGATTCTGTGAGACAGACATTGAGACTTGCTCACAGAAGTACGGGTTATGTACCGCAGTGAAGGCATCTGCATGACCAGATGGTCGGGGTGGTTAGCATCACCAGTGATGGGACAGATGGACATGATGAGAAATCAAAACCTGCCGACAAGGCACGCCTGCATCTGGGCATGAGGAAACACCAGACGAACCCAGGCTGAGGGGCATCCTACAGAATATAAGGCCTATACTGTCAGGACAAGAAAATGAGGAGACGTTTCAGATTGGAGGAGACCAAAGAGACACGACAACTACATGCAATGTGTGTTTCTGGATGAGGTCCCACACCAGAAAACGCAAAAAGGTATTTTGGGGACAATTGGCAAAATTGAAATTTGAGTAAGGTCTTTGGAGGTTAGTGTTGCATCCGTGTTGATTTCCCGACTTTTTCAGAGATCTGTGTTTAGGGAAATACACACTAGAGCATTTAGGTTTGAGGTAGGATTAGGTTTGAAGCTTATAGTCAAATCGTTTAGAAAAAAAGACTGTATATCCGTGTGTGTGTGTGTGTGTGCATGGGTGTGCACGTGCGTACGTGCACACGTGTGTATCCAGAGAAAGCAGGTGTGTGTGTATCCGAGAGAAAGGGAGAAGTTAAAAGTTGCTGAAGCTGGGTGAAGTTAATATGAAAGTTGTCTGTACTGCATTTGCAACTTTTCTGTGACTTTGAAATTATTCTGAAATCATTTTTTAAAGGCAAAATTGGTAAGTGCAGATGGAACTCCAGAGCAGCAGTTCTCAAATTTGGGGATCGGTCATAAACACTTCTGACAACCTGATAAAATCTATGGACTTTTTTCCCGGAAAAATTCCACAGGCACAAAACATTGCATAAAATTTCAGGGTGTAGTTCATGGATGCCTTCAAGTCCATGCGTAAATTCCTGGTTAAAATAACCTCTCAGTTAGGGGCACCTGGGTGGCTTAGTCAGTTGGGCGTCTGACTTCATTCAGCTCAGGTCATGATCTCACAGTTTGTGAGTTCAACCCCCGCACTGGGCTCTGTGCTGACAGCTCAGAGCCTGGAGCCTGCTTCGGATTCTGTGTCTCCTCCTTTCTCTGCCCTTCCCCCACTCACACTTTGTCTCTTTCTCTCTCTCTTTCAAAAATAAATAAACATTAAAAAAAATTTTTTTTGATAACCTCAGTTAAAGTATTCAGAAAAATAATAACATCCATTTCATTTTCCGAGGATATAGCAGGCTAGGTTATTTAAGCCAACAGTTGAAAATGCTAGATAAAAATATAAAAGACATATTCTTACATGTTGAGTAAAACAGTAAAGCAATTACTGGACCAAAATCTGAGGAGAGGAGGAAAATGGAACCTGGAAATTGCTTTTGCTCTGCTGAGCCAGGCAGATATGAATTTGTGTTTTGACAGCAAGAAGAATAATTTTGGAAGCCCAGAACCTGACCAGCCTGAGGCTCTGTTAAGGGACCTTCCACCAGGATTCTCCCCAAGGCCCATAGGGCTGCTGTCTCTGGGGAACAGTGGGCCAGAAATAAATCTGAATCCTCTCTAAGACATCTAGGAAAAGTTGTCTGCTGATGATACCCATGAACCAACCCCGGCATGGATTGCACCCCAAACTCCCATCACCCCAGTGACCAAATAATCTCTGACAGTGAATTCAGTTCAAAATGGTCTTGGACCACTGGGAGCCCTAAGCACCTGAAAGAAGTAAATGCTGATTCTTCTAGGGGAATGCACTGCTTCCTAGCTGTCTTGGTCGGCTAGGACTCCCATAAAAGAAGACCATAGATGGGGTAGCTTAAACAACCGAAATTTACTCTGTCATGGTCCTGGAGGCTGAGAGTACAAGGTCAAGATGCCATCAAGATTGGTTTCTCCGGAGGCCTCTCCCCTTGGCTTGCAGACGGACGCCTTCTTGTTGCATCCTTACACGGCCTTGTTTCTGTGTGTGCACGCCCCTGGTGTGTCTTCCCCTTCTTACAAGGACTGGGGTCCTACTCGATTAGGGGCCTTCCCTTCTGACACCATTCAATCTCAATTACCTCCTCAAAACCTCTGTCTCCTAATACCGTCACACCGAGAGCTAGGGTTTCAAAAGTGAACCTTAGAAGGACACGGTTCCGTCCATAACGTCATCCCTCAAAGAACGTCCACGAGTAAATGTACAAGGACAATGAACTGCACACAGTAAACATAACCAAATATTTGTGTGTGTAGCTATGCATACATATGTCACAAGCTACCTTGAGCAAGAATTTACGTGACAGCAGAAACCACCCTGTAAACACCTCGGGTATGGAAATCCCTAGACGCACAGATTACAAAGAAACTACACTTACTATGGCATTCTGAAAAGAGTGATAAAACACTTATTTTAAAATGTTAAGTTTATAGTGCCTGGGTGGTTCAGTTGGTTAAGCGTCTGACTCTTGATTTCAGCTCAGGCCGTGATCTCACGGTCTGTGAGTCTGAGCCCTGTGTCGGGCTCCGTGCTGAGGGTGCTAGACCCTCTTTGGGATTCTCCCTCTCCCTCTCTCTCTGCCTCTCCTCTGCTCATGCGCTCTCTCTCTCCCTCTCTCTCTCTCTCAAAAAGTAAATAAATGAACTTCAAAAAATAAAATAAAATGTTAATGCTATAACAGAATTACATCTTTTGCCACCATTTAAACCTAAACTGATAATGTTTATTTATTGAGAAATAAAGGTACGCATAATTTTTTAGGATGTGCGCAAGCAAAATCTTTAGAGAACTCTGCACTCGTGTATGAATGAGGCTACATCTGTCCTTGTGCACATGGAGGTCTGTCACCTGTGGTCCTTCACAGTTGTGGTCTCCTTTCATTCACTGATGTATCCCTGAGGTCAATACAGGCCTCGACATGTAGCAACATGTCAATAAATATTGGCTGAATAAATTAAGCATAAACTTCCAGGACATCCTTTGGATGCTGGAATAGTACATGTGTATTAAAGCCTTTCTTAGGAAGAGATAAGTTCATATCATAGCCACAATATTAAATGAGCAACAATGATACATTACATTTAGTGTGTCTGTACCTTTATATCTGCATTTCTTGGTTGTAATAAATCCGATTTCAATACCTCATGCAGCTGTTCTCAATGAGGATATACATTGAGTTGAATCAACTCATCAAAATGGCGGGCACCTGGGTGGCTCAGTCGGTTGAGCATCTGACTCTTGATTTCAGCTTGGGTCATGATTCCAGGGTCATGCTTGCGCTCCCTGCTTGCGCTCTCTCTCTCCAATTAAAAAAATTTTATATATATTTTAAAAAATCATCAAAATGGAGTACCAAGTGTTTCTTATTCATGGCATGTTTGGATACAAAAATCACATAAAAATCACGATTTAAGTCAGAAGTTTGCTGAGATGAAGGCCTTCAAGATCACATTTCCTTTTTTCTCCACTCTTTCATTATGAAAATTTTCAAACATACAGAAAAGGTGAAGAAATAGTACAATGAGCAGCTATATGTCCTGTTTGAACAACTTTGTCTGAACAACTCTGCCCCTGAGCATGTTAGGACTGTATCTTCTAGAGTTAGGATAATCTCCTTTAGGGGCACCTGGGTGGTTCAGTCGGTTAAGCGTCCGACTTCAGCTCAGGTCATGATCTCATGGATCGTGAGTTCGAGCCTCACATTGAGCTGACAACTGAGGCTGGAGCCTGCTTCACATTCTGTCTCCCTCCCCCTGCTTGTGCTCTGTCTCTCTCTCTCTCTCTCTCTCTCTCTCTCTCTCAAATATAAATAAACATTAAAAAAAAAGAAAAAGAAGAATCTCTTTTAAAACCATTAGCACCCCATAATAATACCTAGAACCTGAAGGTTCTGTAATTGTCCCAGGAATGTCTTTTACAGTTTTGCTTTGAAAAAAAAAAAAAGTGTGTAACATAAGCATCCAATCCAGCCTCCTTCATTGCCATAGGTTTAAGTCTGTGTGGTCATCGCCCTTATTCTAAAACAGTCCTGTACGCTTTGTTTTCTGACGACATGTCTGTTGGCAGATCATAGGACAGCTGTTAATACAAAGTCTCTCATTCTAGATTTGTCTGATTGCTTCTGGCTGTCATGTAATCTGTTCCGCTAGGCTGTCTGTATCACATAAACTGGAAGTTAGCCTAGAGGCTTGATTTGATCCGGGATAAACATTTCTTTAAAAAGAATATTTGATAGGTGGTGTGGCAGCACACAGGGAGGCCAGAAAGTCAGGTTGAACCACTCCCAATGTTGCTGAGTTTGATCACTTCATTAAGGTGATGGCTAAGTCTCACCATCTACTCATGATCTGTCGAGCAATGCTTGAAAGTCACAGGCCTTCAGATCCTTTCATTCACATCTTCCTACTAAGTGGGACAGCTAGGTTTTAAAATTCTTTTTAAATTTGAAATTGCATGTTATCATTAAAAACATTGATATTCAGGGGTGCCTGGGGTGGCTCAGTCGGTTAAGCATCTGACTCTTGGTTTCAGCTCAGGTTACGATCTCACAGTTTTGTAGTTCGAGCCCTGCGTCTAGCTCTGTGCTGGCAGCCCAGAGCCTGTTTGGGCTTCTCTCTCTCTCCTTCTCTGTCTACCCCTTTCCCACTCACGCTGTCTCTGTCTCTCTCAAATAAATAAATAAAGTTTTAAAAAAATGAAAACATTGATGTTCATAATAACAAGTGTATTTTACAAACCTTCTAGGCTCTTTATCACAAAATTCTCCCTTGATTTTTCCCGTGAAATAAAACCTTGTTCTAATTGTGTCAATCTCCTAATTCTTGCAAAAAAAAAAAAAAAAGAAAGAAAGAAAGAAAGAGGTGTGGGGTGGGGAGAGAGAGGGAGGGCAGAAGAAACAGAGGAAAGAAAAGAAAGAAAGGGAAAGATCACTGTTGACTCCTACTGGTCTTCCTGAGTGTGTCAGGGCCCTGAGTGCTCATCCGTGTGAAATAGGCTGGGCCTAGAGAGTTCCTCCTGCAGAAACCAAAGGAGGGAAAGAAGCTAGGAACCCCTTCTGAGCCACTTAGAAATTCAGATTGAGTTGCCGCATTTCTGACCTTACTACTCAATAAAGCCAGACAAAAGAAACCTTTTATTTAATGCCGATGGACACAAAAGATCACCCATAAACAAGGCAAGTTCCCAATTATTGTGAAAGGGAAGGGCATGGGAAGGGCCGTAGCAATGCAGCACAACCAAGGATTCTGTATCTCTGCTGCGACATCAAAGGAAGATCAGTAAGTCCTGGGCAACACGGCTGAATCCTGGGCTGAAGTAAAACATCAGCAGATGAGAGGATGCCTAGCAGGGATCAGAGCCCATTAGAGTCAGCAGTTGGCCCCAGCCCTGGGATTGCAAATAGGGTCAGAAATGAAGAATAATCTGGCATCGGCTCACCCTGCCAACCAGAGGAAACACAGTGCAAACACATACCCTCCAACTCCTGTGTAATAGATCTCTTTCCCAGAGCAAAGATGAGTTGTAAAAGGGTTGCAGGCAAGTTGGCAAGTATTAGACTTCTCTACTGTTGGATTTCTGGGTGACTTTAATCTATGAAAGCGTGTTGAGGATTTACAAAAAGGGAATGTCACCAGTGATGTCCACATATCCTTGGCCATGAACCCTTCCCTAAAAGGCCATCTCATGTGGCTAGAGTACCCGAGTATGCACTCTGCAAAACGCTGAACCACAAAAGTCCGAGGGACCCCAAGGATAAATGAAGCAAGATATCCACCCTTGAGGGTAGAAAAGCATCCAAGTTAGCTATGGAACCTTCCACTTCCAGAGGATCCTATAGCTCACAAATTCTTTGAAACTGTGTTGGATTTCCCTGGTTAAGGCAGATCACCCCAGGCTGGTAATAAATCCCACCTCCAAGGATGGATGCTGGGTTGCCCTGTGTGAGCTCATGAGTCAGTCCCAGAAGGTCATGGGACAGTTCACAAGCATTTCCAGGAGTGGACTATGAACTTCTTCATGTTCTTACCTTTGGGATGTGGAATCGTCGGCTAAATGGTGGCCCCCAAAAAGATATGTCCGTGCCTTAATCCCTGGAACCTGTGAATGTTACCTTATTTGGAAAAACAACCTTTGCAGGTGTGATTCGGGTAAGGATCTTGAGATGAGAAGATCATCCTGCATTATCTGGGTAGACCAGAAATGCAATGACAGGTGTCCTTAGGGGGACAGAGAATCGGGGCGCCTTGCTGGCTCACCCGGAGGAGCATGTTGCTCTTGACCTCAGGGTCATGAGTTCGAGACCCACGCTGGGTGTAGCGAATACTGCCACACTCAGCCACGTGCAGCATTCAGGGGCCACTCCCCAGGCTCCAGAGGAGTCTCTCTCTGGCTCCTCTCTTGCAACGTACATTTTAATCTGTTTGGCTTCTAACCTGAAATTGTGTAGCTGCCCTAAACGGAGGGTCTCCCTTAGAAATTTCATCTTAGCTGTATGGCACCCAAAGGAATCTTTGGGAATTAACTAGCCCCTCTCCCTCCTGTATTTATTAAAATCCAAAGCTGCATTTCTTCTGTATCTCGTGGGTCTCCATTACCATCAAGCATTTACTGAGTGGTTTTTCTGTGGAATATGCTATGTTAGACCCTGGAGATAAGCAGGTCAGGCAGATCAAAGACATAGTTCCTGTCCCTGAAGAAGGTTACCACTGAATTCAGGACTGCTTTCTAGGTTTCCTGGGAAAGAATCTTTTTTTTACAACTTCCCTTAGGGAAGCCACATAATGATCACCATTCTGACTGCTTAGATGCAATCTCAAAGTCTAACTGGAATTTCTCAGTTTCTTAGGTTTAAATATTCTTTTTGAGCACAAACCGTTGAAGTGTACGACATGTTATTTTTGTTTGTGAAGTTCTCCTTCCTCCTTGTCTCCTGGTAACAAGATCTGCTTCTCTGTCTCTCTCTGTCTCTCTCTTTTTAAGTAAGCTGTACACCCAATGTGGGGCTTGAACTCACGACCAGGAGATGAAGGGTCACACGCTCTACTTACGGAGTCAGCCAGGCGCCCCGATCTGTCTCTCTTTTAGAGAACTGCTCCTGTGTCACTCCAGACAGAGTTCTGGAGTCTCCCCACTGGCCCATCACCCCTTTCCTCCTCCGTCCCTGGAGAGGGCTTCCAGTCTAGCCTGGACAAATATATACACTTGGCGCCCATGATGCTGCGTCTCTCCCACTAACCCCTTCAGTCCACTCATCATCCCTCTCACCCTACTCTGACTCCAGGTTACTGACACGTCAGTTTCCAATTACATCTACAGACTTTGGAGAGTGATCCTCATAGTATTCTGAATTTAAATTTTTGAGCAACCATTCAGAAGCTCTAAATAACATCTAGCATCGGCTGAGCACGTGCTGAGTGCCAGGCCCTGCCCAATGGACCTGATGTATTGTAACTGGTTCAAATCTCAACACTCTTATGCGGTAGGAGCTGGAGAGACGAACTCTCAGACTCCATGAGTTACTCCCATCTGACACTCTCAGAAGTGGTGCCCTCAGTGTCTGAATCCAGGGCCTGAGCAAGGAAACACATCCCGGGCTCACAGGAGACCCCGAGTCCCCATCAGAGGTGCCTCCTGGTCCCCATAACTGCTGAGTCTACACAGGTGTTTAATCCCGTCCTGGTCTCTTCCTTTCCTCCCTGTGATGCTCCATGTTCCGCTTCTCCTGGGGTGACCTTCACAGCTGTGCCTCTGTCGTACACACTGCCTCACCTCCTGGTCAATACGACCGTGGGGACCACTCTCTTGACCCGTCTAACTTCTAGGCATTCACTGAGGGACTGAACACACAAATGGACCCTGACCTGACCATGCACGACAGCAGAACTCTACCCCACAGTCTGCCGCCACCGGCCCAGGAAGCCAAGCTTCAAGCCCTGCGGCATTGGCCTGGAACTTCATCAGTAGCTGTCAACTTCTCTACCTTGTGGTCCCGCTTCCAATTTAGGACCAACGAGAGAGAGCCAAACACGCATCTGTAACGGCTCACACAGGACACCCCGCTTCGGGTTCCCCGTGCCAACAGTCTGCAAACAGAGCGTATCTGAAACCTTCCCTTCTTCCATTATAAAGCTTCCCCCCTCCTGTGCCCGCCTTTGAGGGTCTGCCAAACACGGGAGGGGGGCTGACTCCTCTTGTATAGTAAGCTCTGAATGAATAGGCTTTGCTTTTCTCATTTGGGTGGTCTTTGTTTATTTCCACATCATTTGAGTTTTAACTGGTTGTAGGTCTTTCTGGTTTGGTGCCCTGTCCACCCCTGCCCTGCAGAAAACCTTCACCACTCTCTCTGGCCTGGCCCTGGCCTCAAATCTGTCCCCTTTTGACACGAATGACCCTACGCCTCAGCCTTTTCTTGCAGTGACTCATCAGTTTCTTCATCAGGCTATTCAGTTTCATGGCAGGTGAGACCTCCAATCACTGCCTGACACCCACCGGGGCTCATTTTAGCCCCGGTGCTGCGAAGCGGTTGCCATGGCGATAGATGCACAGGCAGGAGGGAGAGTGGCTCCAAGCAGCGAGGGCCTGAGCTTGCGGCCTGGTCGGCCCTGCTCAATCCCATCCTCACCTCCTCCCACCCCATCCCCCCGCCGCCACCCAGAGCAACAAGGGGGTGGGAGTGGGGATTGTCCATGTTGGTCCCTCTTGGATCCTCCTCCAGCACACCCCCCACGTTGGCTCTTAATCATTGGCGTCACTTGGTCGTGGAGCTTCGACCGCGTTGCTTAGCAACGAAATAACAAACAAGGTAAATCGAATCTCCATTGAATCTGCGTGAAAGCCTTGTTAACATGGACGCCTCGTCAGTGCTGCAGTGCCAAAGTGGGGGTGGGGCTGACTCGTCTTAAACGGAGGATTAACACAGTAGAAAGTGGGCAAAGCTTAAGTGCACATTCTTGATAAATTGCAACCAACACCCAGAACAGGATATAGAGTGTTTCCAGGGCTGCGCAGAATTCCCTCCTGCCCTTCCCACGACCCCCACCCCCCAGGGACATGCATGTGACTTCCATCACCATCAATTTGTTCTGCTTTTGAACTTCAGATGAATGGAATCAGACCTCGTGGACCATTTGCAGCTGACTTATTTCGCTCATCATGAAGGGAGTGAGATTTCCCCATTGTGTGTGTGGCTGGAAGAGGTGGATTCCCCCCCCCCCCCCCCCCCCCCCGCAATAGAATGGTCAGGGCTTTGAACTTGATCAGCCTCTTGGCTTCTCTGCCTCGCCTTCCACTGAAACTCCTGGTGGATATCCACTTGAACCAAACCCCAGCTCACCAAGGCTCTTCGCAAATTGGCTCATCTCTGCAAGTGGCTGGAGCTGCCCCAGCCTCCATTCCAAGGGCTCCTGGACTGTTTTTTCCCCATTAGTCAGGGTGGTAGGGTACCTGAGCACACACTGCTTCCCTTGTTCCTGAGCCACCTGAATTAGGGCGTCACAGAGCCCTGGCGGCCAAGACAGCCTGAGGCATTAGAATCCTCTTCCCTCCAGACAGTCTCATTCCTTTCCAGTTATTTGGACTTCTCCTATTTATAAATTTTTTTTTCAACGTTTATTTATTTTTGGGACAGAGAGAGACAGAGCATGAACGGGGGAGGGGCAGAGAGAGAGGGAGACACAGAATCGGAAGCAGGCTCCAGGCTCTGAGCCATCAGCCCAGAGCCTGACGCGGGGCTCGAACTCACAGACCGCGAGATCGTGACCTGGCTGAAGTCGGACGCTTAACCGACTGCGCCACCCAGGCGCCCCTGGACTTCTCCTATTTAAAAAAAAAATTTTTAAGTTTGTTTATTTGTTTTGAGAGAGTGAGAGGGCGCACAAGCGGGGGAGGGGCAGAGAGAAAGAAAGAATCCCAAACAGGCTCCATACCATCAACGCAGAGCCTGACGCAGGGTGTCAACTGTGAGATCATGACCTGAGCCAAGGTCAAGAGGCAGATGCTTAACCGTCTGCGCCACCCAGGTACCCGGAACTTCTTCTACTTTTTAAAACTGCATATTTTGAAATGATTTTACAGAAAAGTTGCAACAATAGTACAGACTCTTTAGTACATTTCATCCACCTTCCCCAAATAGTAATGTTTTGCACACTTGCTCTACCATTTTTTCTATCCCTATATGAATTATTTGTGTACGTTTTCTCTAAACTGTTTGAGAGTGTATTGTAGGCATCATACCTCTTTGCCCCTAAATACTTCGCTATGTATTTCTATTTTTTCAAAAGGACATTTTCTTACATAACCACAGTACGTTTATTAAAATGAGGAAATTAACATTGGTACGCCAGTGTTATATAACTCCCGACCTTATGCAGATTCTGCCCATCAGCCAGTAATGAGTTTGTTTGTGAGAGTTGCGGGACTTTTCAAATTATTTTTTTATTATAGTAACATACATACAGCATAGAACTTGCTATTTTCACCTTAATTTAACATTTTTTAATAATTTTTTTAAAGTTTTTGTTTTAATTCCAGGTAGTTAACATACAGTGTTATATTAGTTTTTGCTGTGCCATATAGTGATTCAACAATCCCATACATCACTTGGTGCTTGTTACAAG
The DNA here is from genome assembly GCF_016509475.1 of Prionailurus bengalensis. Lineage (NCBI taxonomy): Eukaryota > Metazoa > Chordata > Mammalia > Carnivora > Felidae > Prionailurus > Prionailurus bengalensis. Next base: position 232,697,448 of record NC_057343.1, read on the forward strand.
TGCACTCCTTTACCCCCATCTCCTATTTACCCACCCTCCCACCCCCTCTGTTTCCATCAGTTTGTTCTCCATAGCTAAAAGACTGTTTCTTGGTTTGCCTCTCTCTCTCTTTTTTTCCCTTTGTTCACTTCTTCGGTTTCTTAAATCCCATGCATGAGTGAAATCCTATGGTATTTGTCTTTCTCTGACTGACGTATTTTGCTTAGTGTGATAATCTCTAGCTCCATCCATGTCATTGCAAATGGCAAGGTTTCATTCTTTTTTATGGCTGAATAATATTCCATTGTGTAGATGCCACAACTTCCTTCTTTTTCTTAAAGATTTAATTTTTTAACTAATCTCTACACCCAACGTGGAGCTCAAACTCATGACCCCAAGATCAAGAGTCACACACTCTACTGACTGAGCCAGCAAGGTGCCCCAGATACCATATCTTCTTTATCCATTTGATGAGAGAGTAGGGGGCAAGTTGAGGGCAAAGTACAGGCTAACAGCACCCCTCCTCCAGGTAGGATAGGTTGTGATATTCTTTGGACACTCCTGGCTACCCAAGAACCAAGGAGAGGGGTTTAAGTGCTTGCTATGGTGGTGTGGGAAACTAAGGCAAATGAAAAATTAAATTCCCTTACTGCCTGCAGCCCATTGACAAGTCCTTGAAACGGGCTGAGTGACCTCCCTCTAGGAGCTCAGCTGCCTTGATGATGACACTTTGCTAGGGGCAAAAGAGAATCTTGGCTTAACCTTGACGCCCCAGGAACCTGTAAGTCTACTTGAACATATAAAAATTCCTTTGGAAACTTTCTTTATCTCAACTCCACCAAGATATATGCAGGCAATCATACTACAAGCTTATGCTCCCCCCCGCCGATACACATCTGAAGGGTCTCATGACTGAGGTTTTACCAAACAGTAATAAAATGCGTTTCCCTAGCAACACCTAGCCCCTCAAGGTCCTAGAAACCTTGCTTCCAAAATTCCTTAGAGACTTACTCTATCCCTAACCCCCTCTCAACCTGAGGATATATAATCAGTTACCCGTCAGGACCCCAGTGCAGCTCTTGTGCCCACGGGTCCTGTCCCTGTGCTTTCATAAAATCACCTTTTTGCACCAAAGACGTCTTCAAGAATTCTTTCTTGACCACCGGCTCCAGACCCCTCTACCAAAACCCCAAAATTTCACCACTTTCATCAATTGATGGATATTTTGCCTGCTTCCCTATCTTGACTGTTGTAAATAATGCTGCTATAAACATAGGGGTGCATGTTTGTCTTTGAATCACTGTTTTCGTATTCTTTGGGTAAATATCCAGTAGTGGATCATAGGGTAGTTCTATTTTTAACTTTTTGAGGACCCTCCGTACTGTTTTCCACAGTGGCTACACCAGTTTGCATTGCCACCAACAGTGCATGAGCGTTCCTTTTTCTCCACGTCCTTGCCAACACCTGTTGTCTATTTCAACCATTTTAAGTGTACAATCCATGGCATTAAGTACATTCACAATGTTGTGCAACCTTATCACCATCTTAGTCCATTTGGGCTGCTCTGACAAAAAATACCATAGAGCAGGTGACCTATAAACAACAGACACTTATTTCTTGAAGTTCTAGAGGTCCAAGATCAAGGTGCCAGCAGATGAGGTGTCTGGGGAGGATGTTTCCTGGTTCGTAGATGGCAATCTCTAACTGTGTCCTTGCATGTCAGAAAGACAGGGGAGCTCTCTGGGGTCTTTCTTTTAAAAAAAAATTTTTTTTTTTAATGTTTATTTATTCTTGAGAGAGAGAGAGACAGAGAGACAGAGCGTGAGCCGGGGAGGGATAGAGAGAGAGGGAGACACAGAATCAGAAACAGGCTCCAGGCTCTGGGCTGTCAGCATAGAGCCTGACAGGGGGCTCAAACTCACAAACTGCAAGATCATGACCTGAGCCGAAGTCAGATGCTTCACCACCCAGGCACTCTGGGGTCTCTTTTTATTTATTTATTTATTTATTTATTTATTTATTTATTTAACGTTTATTTTTTTTTTTTTTAATTTTTTTTTTCAACGTTTATTTATTTTTGGGACAGAGAGAGACAGAGCATGAACGGGGGAGGGGCAGAGAGAGAGGGAGACACAGAATCGGAAACAGGCTCCAGGCTCTGAGCCATCAGCCCAGAGCCTGACGCGGGGCTCGAACTCACGGACCGCGAGATCGTGACCTGGCTGAAGTCGGACGCTTAACCGACTGCGCCACCCAGGCGCCCCTAACGTTTATTTATTTTTGAGACAGAGAGAGACAGAGCATGAACGGGGGAGGGTCAGAGAGAGGGAGACACAGAATCTGAAACAGGCTCCAGGCTCTGAGCTGTCAGCACAGAGCCCGACACGGGGCTCGAACTCACGGACCGTGAGATCATGACCTGAGCGGAAGTCGGCCGCTTAACCGACTGAGCCACCCAGGCGCCCCTGGGGTCTCTTTTTACAAGACTACTAATCTCATTCACAAAGGCTCTGCCCTCATGACCTAATCATCTCTCAAAGGCTCCACCTCCAAATACCCTACTGGGGATTAAGTTTCAAATATGAATTTTTGGAGACACAAACATCCAGTCTAGGGCGACCACTATCGGTTTGCGGTGCTGTCCCATCATCTCAAACGAACTGAGTACTCAGAGCACAATAATTCCCCATCCCCCCCTCCCCTCGGCCCCTGGAAACTACTATGTATTCTATCTCTGAATTTGACTATTTTAAGAACTTCATAAAGGTGGAACCACACGATGTTTGTCTCTTTTGATTGGATTATTTTGCTTGGCATAGTGTCCTCAAGGTTCATCCACCTTGTAGCATGACCGGTGTCCTTTATAAGGAAAAGGGGAAACGCCATTTTTCCTGGTCCAGGATCCGGTCCCAAATCCAGAGTGCATTTAGGTGCCATGCTTCTTTAGTCCCCTGTAATAGGAACAATTTCTTAATCTTCCTGCGTTGTTCATGAGCTCGGCGTTTTTGTAGGGTACGGGCCATTTCGTTTTATTTTGTAAAATACGTTTCGGTGTGGTTTGATATTCCCTCACAAATTCAAGTTATGAATTTTGGGCATGAGCGGCACCGAAGTGATGTGCCCTTGTTGCATTGTATCAGAGGCTCCTGTTGTCAGTTTGTCCAGTTACTGATGGTGTTAATTCTGATCACTTGGTTAAGGTGGCTGCCAGATTTTTCTCCACCGTAAAGTTGCTATTTTACCTTTGATAGTTAGTATCCTGTGAGGGAAGAGTGAGACCGTATACAAATCTCATGTCTCGTTAACCTTTCACCCCCTGTTTTAGTATTCATTGATGATTCTCTCCGACACAGTTATTACTATGGTGGCTCCTGATGGTATTTCCGATTCCGTTATTCCTTCTACATTTACTAGTTGATATTCTACCATAGGAAGACCTTTCTCTTCTCTCCATTTGTTTTTTTTTCACTTACATAATTGGATCTGTAGGCACTTGTGGATTTTTACTTGAGACCATGATTATAATAGAATAAAGTAAGAATAGTTGTAACATAATACCATCGTTACTGTTGGGCAAATTATTCCAGATTTGTCCAAAGGGAGCTCCTTCAAGCTAACTTTCTTTCGTTCTTTTGATAAGTTTGCGTCATTCTTTGCGCGCTTCCTCACTGTCTGGCAGAATACTGCGATCTGGCATCATCTTGTATCTTTCCTATCTGAACCCTGAAATTAACCAGTCGGCCTTGGAGCTCTGGTGTCTCTGGGTGGAGAATGGGACTCAGAAACCCGGATCTGGGCATTGGGTGAGCTTCGAGACCCTCTTAGCTGGTAAAATTACTGGGGTGTCTTGCCCTGGACATGCCAGCATAGCTACACGACACTTTCGCTCTTTGCGAGCGCCTTCACCTATCAGTTCTCGTTCTCAGTCGACTGCTAAATCATAGACGTTAAAAACTGTGATCTTATTCTGGGGGGTAGATCACCACTGATTTTATTTTCTGTTTTTAGACATACATATTCAGGTATTGATTTCCTGTTGCTGCTATAACAAATTATCGCAAACTTAGAAGCTTGAAACGGTACCCATTTATTGTCTTACAGACATCAGGAGTCTGAGATGGGTTTCACTGCCCTGTCCTGGAATTGGAGTGTTTGCAGGACTGAGTTCCTTGTGGGGGCTCCAGGGCAGAAACTCCTTCTTTGCCTCTTTCCACCTTCTGGAAGCTGCCGGCGTTCACCAACTCGCGTCCCTTTGTCCATCTTCAAAGTCAGCAATTGCATTGCTGGGACTTCTGTTTCTGGGGTTCTCCTCTTGACTCGGCCTTTTGTGCCTCCCTCTTCCCTGTGATTATACTGGGCCCACCCAGGTGATCCAGGATAATCTTCTACCTCCAGAGCCTTAATCTAATCACCCCCACTTTGTGCGCGTGGGTGTGCCACATAACATGTTTACAGGTTCTAGGGATTGGGAGGTGGACATCTGTGGAGAGCCTTATGCCATCATAATGTGTTTTACGTATTGTTAAATCATGAGCATTAACTATGTTGGTGATAACAGAAATAAGAAGGCCCAGAGGCACAGCCGCCCTCTGGCTCACCCCTGGGACTCTTGCTGGCCTGAGCCATCAGCTCCTGTGGCTTCCCTGGCATTTGGCTGGAGGGCAGCAGAGGTAGGAACTTGGGACAAGGTGATCTGAGCTAGCCTCAAAGGCAAGGCCCCAGGCCAATGGCTCCAGACTGGTCAGGGGCTCTCCTTCCAACCTGCGGGCGTATCCCCCCCCCCAACTTTCCTTGTCTCTGAGATCCCTCCAGCTGGCTCGCAGGCACCTGAGGCACCTGGGGTTTCCATTAGAGTAGATGGGCTGCAAGCAGACACGGGGGGGGGGGGGGGGTGCATTCTTTAACCCCCCTTTTGCATCTTATGGTCTCGGTGTCTACACCGCCATCACCCATCCACACCGCTTGGCTTCTTTGACCACGCTCAGCCTGCCCTGCCCTGTCCACGCCGCCCACGGAGCTGGACAGGGGTCCCACGTGTCTCCCACGTGCCCTCGCCACGCACACTCGCTCTTGGCCGCCTGGTTTCTGCTTTCCCCCGTGACCCCCACTCCCAATTCCGACTGCGAGGACACTTTTATGTGCCTTTCTCCCCTAGTACAAATATTGCTGTTTTTCAAACCTCCCGCCCCCTGCTGTCCCTTTGATTCTGAGCCAGTTCCCTCTGACTAAGGCCGGATTCCGCTGACTCGGCACCGGGTATTCGTGCTCCCCGTCCTCTCCTCGCCCCCCCTTTCTCCAATCTCGGACATTCCCTGGGGGGCATTGCACCCAAGGACACCAGTCCTCTCGTCCCCTGGCGGCGCCCGCGGTTCCTCCCCGATCCTGGCCGCCTGAGGTCGGCAACGACCAGGGAGGGACGGATCCAGGTACCCCCGCTCCCACGGCAGTCCGGTGAAGGTTGGTCTGGGGGTCCGTCGAGGAGGCTGGGTGCACCCGGCGCGGAACAGCTCGGTTAGTGTCGGGTGTCATCCTTTTCCGGACCGCAGTCCTGGGGGGTGGGGGTGCTGGGCAGGCGCGTCTGCGCAGGCTCCGTCCATGTGCGCCTGCAGGGCCCGCCTCCCCCCAGGCAGCCTTCCTCCTGCATCTGCAGGTAGGGGCCCCCCTTCCTGCCCTCTGCGGCTCTAACCACCGGCCCGCCCCGTGCGAGGGGGAAAGAAGAGGAAAGGGATCATGGAGCCTGGAGAAAAGTTAACGGGGGCCAAGAGCCAGAAGAGCTTTCCCAAACCACTTTTCTTGGGCTTAGTACAGAAGCGATATACAATACACAACCCTGTAAGAACTGGAACGGTACCCCCTTGACCGTGCTCAAAAGACAATCCTTTTTAGCCTCTTTATTGAGACATAAGTCACAGGTACCATTCACCCACGTAAACACGTACAAGTCAACCGTTTGGTATGTTCACTCACTGAGCCCTGCAGTCGTCACCACCATCCACCCTGGAATGTTTTCCTCTCTGTAAAAAGAAACCTGTACCCATCGGCAGTCACCCTCTGTTCCTCCCCCCCCCCCCCCCCCCCAAGCCCCTGGCAAACTTTAACCTTTCTGTCTCTATAGAGTTCCTCTAAATGTGTGATCTTTTCTGTCTGGCATCTTTCACTTAGCATAATGTTTTCAAGGTTCATCCACGTGGTAATGGGTGTCAGAGCTTCGTTCTCTTTTTATAGCCAAATACTATTCCATTGAATAGATATAGCACATTTTACTTCTCCATCCATTAGCTGATGGACATTTGGTTGGGTTGTTTCTGCTTTTTGGCTACTATGAATAAAGCTGCTATGAACACGTAGGTATACGAACGCATGTTTTCAATTCCGTTGGCCCTCTACCTGGGAGCGGGATCGCTGGGTTAACATTTCAGGGAACCATCAAAGACCTGGTTTTAGCTCTTTTGGGAAGAGGAAGGTGGGGCCAGTTCAAAAAGTAGTTGAATAGGTCTGCAACAGTGCTGGGTAAATCACCTCCCATGTGTTGACAGAGAACCTTGTCTACAGAAAACCTGCTGCGTGGAGAGGAATCGCTCACTGGATAGTGTGGGGGAAGATGGAGCTCAGGGAGGGCAGGATCCGGTGAAGACACCCTCCTCCTGGACAGGAGGGAGATAGACATCTCAGCTGCCAGCTGTCAGCCACCACAGGGGTGTAACACACAGCGCACAGAAATCTGCAGGCACAGCCAGCAGTGACTGGTTGGGGTGGGGACTCTGGGGAGGCCGTGGGGAGGAGGGCAGCCTTACAGCTGAAATAATATTTGCCTCTACCTCCAAGAGAGTTTGCAGGGAGGGCAGAACAGCATGGATTAAAGCCCAGCAGCATGAGAGTGCCTGATGCACTCAGCCCCGGTGAAAGGAAGACAGGAGTGGGGGGCAGTGGAGGGGTGCGGGGATAAACTGAGGCCCGACATCAATGAGTTTGAACTTGAACCTTTAGGCTCCGGGAGATGTCCCAGGACTGGGGCTGGATAGGGCGGTCAGCCCAGGTCCCAGAGCCATGAGCTTTCTGGAGGGGGGAGCGGGAGGCCTGAGGATGGGGATCTGGGCAGAGGCTGCCATCAGGAGGCGCTGGGGGTGAGGGGGGAAGGGAGGAGGGGGCCAGTGGGGGATATCCACAGGAGTGCATGAAAGGTGGGAGGCGGGTGGTCAGTTGTGTTTTTCTGGAGAGAAAGAATGGCTTTGATGTTTCAGCACCCTGAGGCACACACAGCTGCTAAATGCTTTGACCGCACGTCTCACCCTGTTGAATCCCCGCAGGAAAATAGGCTCACATGAAAACTCAGAATTTTTAGAGAGGCTTGCAGATCCTTTCGGTTTGGGACAAAGCCTTCCCTATCTGTCTCTAGCAGGTGGGCGTGTGAGTGCCCATGACACGGAGCCCCCCTCCTTGGCACACGCCGCCCAACCCACGCCCAGCCCCACGTTACAAACCCCTCCAGGCCCCTCCTCACTGGCAATTTGAGTCCCACCCCAGGGTCAGCAGAAGCGTGAAAAGGAAATTCTCTCCAGAGCCGTCCTTTCTCCTCCTCCTTTCCTGGTTTCTCTGCTTCCCAGGTTCTCCTCCCTACTCCCCCACTCTTCTATAAGAACCTGGAACGCCCCAGCTGCCCACTGTCTCTGCGGGAGCCCCAGGGTGGTGGGATTTCTTTTCCAGCAATAAGGCCCTGGGCTCAGGCACTGGAGGGGAGGAGAGGTGTAGGGGGATGGGAGTGGGGAGGAGTTGCAGAAAGGGCCCCCGCCCCCCCCCCCCATAAGGGTCAGAGGGAAAAACATCCCCTAGGGCAGGATAGAGGCCCCAGATCTGGCCTTGGAGCAACAGAAGGGCAAGCCAGGGCACTTTGCGGGTGCCAAATCCCCACCTTTGATTTCTACTCCACTTCATTACTTACCCTGGGGAGTCAAGTTCACGGTCAGGGAGGGCTGCTAGGACAAAGGCTTTGAAGCAGGAAAGAGCATGACGAATTTGGTGAGGCTGAGTAATTGGGGCAGGTGTGTGGGCAGTTTCCTGACCTTGATGTATTTCGCACGATACCTTCCCCCCCAGCGAATTGCTGGAATTAGCCCAGACTACAGAGGGGGTGAGATGTTGGCGTAGCCCTGGTTCCCGTGTGAGCATTGCTCCTTATTGCCAGAAAGGTGACAGGTTTGGCAGCCTGTGCTGACAGAGGGCTAAGTCTGAACTGCACGCACGAGGATTATTCTGGTCTTCCTCTGTGCCTTCTGCCCCAGAGACCTACCAGCAGTCCACTCTAGTTCATGGGTATGCTCAGATTTGCCCACATCCTTTGGGGGAATTGGATCCTTTCATCATCGTACAACTTTATGAAATGTTTAGACATTAGGACACCTAGGGGAGCTGCCACACGATTAGATAATAATAGTGTATTTTAAAATAGCTGATGGATTCCACGTTACTCTTCCGTTAGTGGATGGTTAAAATCCCCCTAAAAACCGCGGGGTCGGGTTTCTCTGAATCATCTCTAAGTGGTTTCTGATGGTTTTAAAATGAGGCTTAACCACATCAAAGCTGGCGTGAATGCGAGCTTCTAACCCAAAACATATCTTTAGCCTAATCTCATCCAGATTCAGATCCAAGGACTAATGGAATTAATATTTATATGAGCTTTAAACGTTATTAACGGGAGCGTGGCGCGCTGTTCCAGTCACCGTCTCCCTGTGTCCTTGACTGCTCTGCCGTGTGACTAGGCTGTGCCTCCTTAAATCAAGAGGTAGGACCTGTTTCTCCAGCCCTTGGCCCTGGGCTGCCCTGGGCTTGCTTTGATCAACAGAATGCAGCAGGAATGACGGAGTGCAACCTGGAGGACTAGACCTCAAGAGATATTAAGTTCTCTTGTCAATCAATCTCTTGGAACCCGAGGAGAGACAGGCCCGGCCAACGCCATCCCAAGGCCCCAGGCACGTGAGCGAGGCCACGTTGGACTCCAGCCCCACCATTTCCACCAGCTGTCTGAACCCGGGGGTGGCCAGAAGAAACGTGAGAAGCCATGCATTGTTGCTTAAAGCACTCTTTTTTTTTTTTAAGTTTATTTATTTATTTTGAAAGAGAAAGAGAGAGAGAGAGAGAGAGAACACAAGCAGGGGACGGACAGAGAGAGGGAGAGACAGAATCCCAAGCAGGCTGTCAGCGTGGAGTCCAACCTGGGGTTCAAGGTGGGGCTTGAACTCACTAACCCGTGAGATCATGACCTGAGCCGAGATCAAGAACCAGACGCTTAGTCAACTGAGCCACCGGTGCCTCCGAAGCCGCTAAATGTTAAGGACGTTTGTAATGCAGCAAGAGATAACTGCTACAAACAATGCCCTAAATGGTGACGGAATGGTGACCTTTTTCTACGAAGAAAACCGATCTCCTCTCTGAAAACAAATGAGAAAGTTTCCCACTTTCCAGAATAGTGAAGTAGAGTTTCTGCCTTTGAAAAAAGGGAAAAGGAAGCAGAATTGTTCAAGAGTGTCTGGGAATTTAGATTTGAAGGCCAAAATATCATAATGCTTACCCATGAAAAAAAAAAAAAAACACCCGAGTTGTTTTATTATTTAGACCGAGAGCCAGTTAGGGAGAAAGGAAAAGGAATTGATAAACGGGGGCTAGTGATTGCCTCTCAGTTTCTCCTCACTGGTGTTTTGCTCGCTTCCAGCCCAGAGGAGCTGGGGCCCGCCATCCTCCACACGTGGCGTTGAATTAGCAACATTGTGGTCTTCCTTTCTGTCCCGTTTCCAACGTTGACATTTCATGGCATCTCTCGCACTGGCGTCTCAACCCTTTTCTCGTGCAGGGATTTAAATGGAAACTCCTCTCCCAACATCAGGATTTCAGAAAGGGCCTCTCTGCTGCCTTGTTGAAAAAGAAACACGTTCTGACTACTCCTTTCATGGGGTTCTCTTGAGATTAAGGGATCTGATGCCAGAATTTAGTCCTCTGTTCGCCAGAATACTGAGCACCAAATGCCCAGAGAAAAAGAGCGAGTTAAGGAATTACTGTTCAGACTTTCTCATATGTGCCCCTTTATGTACCTTGAATTATTTTAGATGTACATACCATCAAATAGGCATTGGGTTCTGGCGCATAGTTCTGTACGTTTTAAACACGGGCAGGTATGTGTGTGTCCACCACGGCCGTCAGTGCCCAGAATACTGCCATCATCCACGAAACTGCCTCGTGGGCCCTTTTCTTGTCAAGCCCTCTCGTGACCCCCAGCCCCTGGCAAGCACGGATCTGCTCTTTCTTCCTCCAGTTTTGCCTTTTCAGAATGCTGTATGAATGGAACCATGTGGTATGTAACCTTTTGGGACCAGCTTCTTTTACTTACCCATCTGTGTTTTTGGGTGTATGAATAATTTGTTCCTTTTCTATCTGAGGAACATTCCGTGGCACAGATATATCACGGTTTGTTCATCAATTCACTCATTGAGAGATGTTTGGGTTGTTTCTTGTTTGGGGCAGTTATGAGAGAGCTGCTACAAATGTCTCTTCATTTTATCTGTCTATCTATCTATCTATCTATCTATCTATCTATCTATCTATCTGTCTGTCTATCTATCATCTATCTAGTCTCTACACCCAATGTGGGGCTCGAACTCATAGCCCTGAGATCAAGAGTTGCATGCTTCTCCGACTAAGACAGCCAGGAGCCCCACTGTCTCCTCATTTTATTTCAAAAAAATTTTTTTTAAGTTTATTTAGTTTTGAGAGACAGAGAGAGACAGAGCGTGAGCAGGAGAGGGGCAGAGAGAAAGGGAGACACAGAATCCAAAGCAGGCTCCAGGCTCTGAGCTGCCAGCACAGAGCCCGACGTGGGGCTTGAACACATGAAACCTGAGATCATGACCTGAGCCCAAGTTGGACGCTCAACCAAGTGAGCCACCCAGGCGCCCCTCCTCATTTTAATTCATAAAACTATAATGCTATTTATTTCAAAACTACTTTCTCAGAGAAATATTAAACCGTAGCTTATGATACCTTGATTTTTTATTTGAAGTGTTCATTCTAGTAGTTTGGGGGTGTTAAATGAGCATCTCCTTTGGGTAATCACTACTATTTACATAAACATATTTTTATTAAATAACTACCATAACTTAATATGCACCTACACATTTTATTTCATTTTAACTCATGTCATTAACATGCAGTGTTGTATTAGTTTCAGGTGCACAACCCAGTGATTCAACATTTCCGTATATTATTACTTGGTGCTCGTCAAGATAAGTGTACTCTTTTTTTTTTTTTTTCAATGAGTATCATTTCTTTTCAAATCTAATTAATTTTTTAAAATTTATTTATTTATTTTGAGAGAGAGAGAGTGCATGCATGCACACAGGGGAGGGTCAGAGAGAGAGAGAAGGAGAGAGAGAGAATCCCAAGCAGGCTCCTTACTGTCAGGCTGTGAGCACAGAGCCCAGTGCGGGGCTCAATCTCACGAACGATGAGATCGTGACCTGAGCCAAAACCAAGAGTCAGACGCTTCACCGACAGAGCCACCCAGGCGCCCCTAGATAAGTATACTCTTAATTCCCATCCTCTATTTCACCCATCCCCCTCCCCGCCTCCCCTCTGGTGACCATCTATTTGTTCTCCATAGCTAAGAGTCTGGTTTTTTTGGTTTGTGTCTGTCTTTCCCCCCCCCCCCCCACCTTTGTGTGTTTGTCTTGTTTCTTAAATTCCACATATGAGTGAAGTCAGATGGTATCTGTCTCTCTCTGACTAACTTATTTCACTTAGCACGGTCCTCCGTAGCTCCATCAATGGTGTTACAAATATGCCCCCACAAATTTGGATGACCCAAAGCCAAGTAAGATCAAGTCCACATAATGGATACAAATACAGTGAAATGGTTGGTGGTTTGGAGCAGGGCAATTTTCCATGTGATCTGAAGGTGGAGAGATAGAAACAGAACTTTTTTTTTTTTAATTTGGTGCACTTTGGACTTAAGAAAGCACTCGATATTGATGGCCAGAAATGGACAGAGAATGGCATGGATTGTTGATATGTGGGTTTGGGCGTCCTTGAGGGTAGATTTTAGGCACAGAAAGAACTGTGCAGGTGCTCACTTTGGCTTTACATTTTAATTTTCAGTATATGAAGATTGCAAATCCTCAATTGTTATTCTTTCCATATGAAAGCTTAGGGTACAGATCTCATTTTTCCCATTATACATCCAACAAATTTGAGGCGTCAGTTCTAAGAAGTCTTTGGAAAATACTTGGTCCTATTTACTAACTTAATTAGCCATCTTCAAACTTTTTTTTTTAAATATGAGCAAGTATAAAGGTATCGTAACTGGAATACAATTAAAATCAGAACCGCCCTCCGACAGTAAATCTAAAAGTCACAAATGGTGGGGAAAAGATACACTTCATGAAAAGAAAAAACGCTATTTTTTTCCTGGATTCAAAGCTAAAGCAATAGTCATGACTCACAGCGTTTTAAAATTGTTTCATTTTTTACGGATTTCATTTTTAAGTAATCTCTACACCCCACATGGGGCTTGAACTCACAATCCTGACTGAGATCAAGAGTCACACGCTCCGCTGACTGAGCCAGCCAGGAGCCCCATGACTCATACTTTTATGATAACACCCTTAAAGATGTTTTCACACATGTGCCTTATTTCATCCTTACTGGAATTCTAAAATAGCTGAAATACTGCCTTCCCAAAGCTTTTAGCTCAAGGGATTGTTATTCCTCTTGTGATGGGGGCATAAACAGAACGGGCATACAATGTGCGTGTCTACTCCTATGTACCTCTCCAGCCTAAGATTACATAATTTTCTGACTTCCTTAAGTCAATTGTCCTCCTTAGTCACCGAGCCTTTCTATGCATGGTTTTCTCAACATCAAATGCCCCGTTTTTATCTCGTTGGCTGACTTATTCAAGATGTATGATGGTTTGATTTGCATATGCTGTGAGATGATGATCACAATAGGTTTAGTTAACACATCACCTCATAGAGACATAATAAAAAGAAAAGGAAAAAAATTTTTTCTCCTGGAGTGAGAACCTTTAGGATCTACTCCCCTAACTTTCCTCTATACCCTAGAGCAGCATGAACTGAAGACATCCTGGTGTACATGACATCCTTAGCACTTATTTATCTTATAACTGGAAGATTGTGCCCTTGACCCCCTTCCTCTTATGCCCCCCTCCCACCCTCAGTCTTTTAAGCTGCATTTTTATTTTATTAAAAAAATTTTTTTTAATGTTTATTTTTGAGAGAGAGGCAGAGACAGAGCATGAGTGGGGGAGGAACAGAGTGAGAGGGAGACACAGAATCCAAAGCAGGCTCCAGGCTCCCAGCTGTCGGCACAGAGCCCGACACGGGGCTCGAACCCACCAACGGTAAGATCATGGCCTGAGCCGAAGTCGGGCGCCCAAACAAACTGAGCCACCCAAGTGCCCCATTAATTTTATTTTATTAAAAATTTTTTTTTTAATATTTATTTATTTTTGAGAGAGAGAGAGAGAGTGTGTGTGTGAGCAGGGGAAGGGCAGAGAGAGAGGGAGACACAGAATCTGAAGCAGGCTCCAGGATCGGAGCTATCTGCACAGAGCCAGACGTGGGACTCAAACCCATGAACTGTGAGATCACGACCTGAGCCAAGTCAGACGCTTAATTGACTGAGCCACCCAGGCACCCTGACTGCAATTTTAAACGTAATATAACTGATTTCCTTTTAGAGTGTTTTTGTTGTTTGAATGAACAATAAAAGATTCCTGGGGCACCTGGCTAGCTCTGTAGATAGAGGATGTGATGCTTGATCTCGGGGTTGTAAGTTCAAGCCCCATGTTGGGTGTAGAGATTACTTAAAAGTGAAAAAATCTTGGGGTGCCTGGGTGGCTCAGCAGGTTAAGCATCTGATGACTCTTGATCCTGGCTCAGGTCGTGATCTCACGGTTTGTGAGTTCAAGCCTCACATTGGGCTCTGTGCCGATGGCCTGGAGCCTGCTTGGGATTCTGTCTCTCCTTCTCTCTGCCCCTCACCTGCTTGTGCTCTGTCTCTCAAAAAAATAAATAAACTTAAAAAAAGTAAAAAAAACCCAAAAAACTTAAACCCCCCCAGATTCCTGAGTACTGAATAATTATAGGAAATCTAACAAATTAAAGTTACAAAGTAAACAAAACTTAAGTTCTCTGAGTTGTTTCAACATAGTAAATAAATTTGGTAAAACTTCACCCCCCAATCCCGAGTCCAGTTAATGATTTAGTTGGACACTTTATTTTTTTATTACTTTGAGAGAGAGAGAGAGAGAGTGCAAGCAGGGGAGGGGCAGAGAAAGAAGGAGAGAGTTTCAAGGAGGCTCTGCACCGTCAGCACAGAGCCTGACATGGGGCTTGCGCCCGTGAACCGTGAGATCATGACCTGAGCTGAAATCAAGATTCAACTGCTTAACTGACTGAGCCACCCGGGCACCTCTTGTTGCACGTTTTAAGTTGGTGTAATACGGCTGACCTTCCCACAGGTCAAAGTCTCTTAAGTATCCCAAGAGTATCAAATATCAAACAGGTGCATAACAACCTAACACATTTCATTTTAATACAGTGGTTTCCAGGGGCACCTGGCTGGCTCAGTCGGTGAAGCATATGCGTCTTGATCTCGGAGTTGTGAGTTCGAGCCCCATGTTGGGCGTAGAGATAACTTAAAAAAAAAAAATACGATGGGTTTCTGAGTCTCAAAAGGTTTTTGATACTTAATTTTAAATCTTCCCAGGGGCGCCTGGGTGGGTTAAGTGTCCGACTCAGTGGGTTAAGCTCAGTGGGTTAAGCGTCCGACTTCGGCTCAGGTCATGATCTCGCAGTTTGTGGGTTCAAGCCCCACGTTGGATTCTGTGCTGACAACTCAGAGCCTGGAGCCTGCTTCGGATTCTGTGTCTCCCTCTCTCTCTCTCTCTGCCCCTACCCTACTTGTGCTGCCTCTCTCTCTCTCTCTCAAATAAATAAACATTTAAAAAAAACTTCCATTAATTCTAAATCTTCCCAGACTGGAAGATATTTGTGCACAGGAAAGGATAGTTGGTAACCCAGCTAACTGAGGCTACTGCGGCCCAGGGTTTCCGGCCAGTATGAGCCGGAATGCTGCAGACACCCGGAACGGGCCTTCTCCCTGCCTGGCAGCCTTGCGGGGGAGCCCTGTCTGCAGTGGTTGTGCCAGTAACTCCAGACCCTCAACAAGCCGGTTATACGTGCTCCTTAATTCAAACACCTTTGACTTTAACAGGGATCCTAAAATATGTAAGCATCTGTTCCTTTCGACATGAAAGAATTTAAAATTCTTTAAAAGATTCTTGGAACCTTCCTTCCTCTTATTTTTTCAGACTGCACACAAGTCCCATAGATATGTTAAATGCGACCCCGGTGAATTCTGTAGGTCACACATAAATGGCCAATTTATGAGGTTTCCACTGGCTGAGGCCTGGTGAGAAGGCTGCATGCGGTGTGAGTCCCACGGTCTAATACTTGGCCCTGTGTATGTGGCCCTGCTTAGAAAGAGTCTGAGATGTAATTAAGGATCTCGACACGAGATCTTCCCGGATAATCTAGGTGGGCCCTAAATCCAGTATTTGTCCTTGTAGGAGGCGGAAGAGGGGAAGATTCAGACACAGAGAAGGCCGTATGGAGGTGGAGGCAGAGACGCGGGGAAAGAACCCCCTGGCGCCTCCAGAAGCTAGAAGAACGGGAAGGATTCTGCCCTTGGCAGGAATGCTGTCCTGCCAGACTTCTGGTCTCCAGAACTGTGAGAGAAGACCGTTCTGTTATTTTAAGCCACCCCGTTGGTGTTATTTGCTGCGGCCGCCCCAGGAAACGCATGCAGGTATGTTCCGGGCACACCTGCTGAGGCAGGTGTCAGCACGTGTGTTAAGGGGCTTTTAGGGGCGCCTGGGTGGCTCAGTCAGTTGAGCATCTCGGCTCAGGTCATGATCTCTCAGTTCGTGGGTTCGAACCCCTCGTCGGGCTCTGTGCTGACAATCCAGAGCCTGGAGCCTGCTTCGGATTCTGTGTCTCCCTCTCACTCTGCCCCTCCCCTGCTTGTGGTCTGTCTGTCTCTCTCAAAAATAAACAAACATTTAAAAAGTTAAAAAAAAAAAAAAGAATCTTTTGAGGGGGCGCCTGAGTGGCTCAGGGGGTTGAGCGTCTGACTCTTGATTTCAGCTCAGGTAATAATCGCAGTTCATGGGTTCAAGCCCCACATGGGGCTCTGTGCTGAGCACGGAGCCTGCTTGGGATCCTCTCTCCCTCTCTCTCTTTGCCCTGCCTCCGCTTGTGCATGTGCACACGCGCTCTCTCTCTCAAAATAAATAAATAAACATGTTCTAAAAAGACTTTTATTTTTTTAAAGTTATTTATTTTGAGAGAGAGCAAACGCAGGTGGGGAAGGGGCAGAGAGAAGGAGAGAGAGAATTCCAGGCAGACTCTGTGCTGTCAGTTCAGAGCCCTAGGCAGGCTTGTACCCATGAACTGCGAGATCAGGACCTGAACCGAAATCAAGAGTCAGACGCTCAACTCACTGAGCCACCCAGGCGCCCCAAGGCTCTCTGAGTTGCAAGTTTGGAAACCCAGTGATGCCACCCTATTCATAAACGAGGCACTTGTAAGGACCTGGTTTACTAGAACTGAAGGTCAAGAAAGGATCTGGGCCTCAGAAAGGGATGAGAGGCAGGACATAGAATGAGGGCAGGACCCTGTTTATCTTTACGTCTGCTTCATTGTTTTTTCTCCCGGCCACCCAGCTTCCATGTAGAATATGGCCACCCCGCAGCTCCTGTAGGTATATGTTACTATTCCAGCCACACAGAGAGACTAGTTAGTCTCATTCACCCCCACACCAACTTGAGTAGCCCAGGTTCCCAGCTGAGTTTGATCCACCAATCTTGGGGGCAAGATTCACCATCTAAACATGGCTGCCGGGTACCTATGTCTGTAGGTCAGGAGGCTGATTCTCCGAGAAAAGCAGGTGTTGAACAGTGTACCTGTAGCACCTGTCTTGTTGCTCTGGGTTGTGTATTAGTTGGCTACTGCCCCGTCCCACAATGTTGTCTAAAAAACCCCAAATAATTAGTTATATTCACAGCCCTGCAGGGCAGCTGATCTAGGCTGGGCTTGGCTGGACAGTCCTGGAGCTCAGGCTCTGGGGATGACAGCCACCAGGGAACAGCTCTTCTTGTGGTGACGGCATAGGTACAGGAGGGCGAGCCCCAAATGGCAAGCACGCTCCAAGCCCGGGCTTGCCTCACATGCGCCAACACCCTGTTGGCCAAAGCGTCACGTAGCTGAGCCCTGGATTGGTGGGGCGGGGAAGTACACTCCTCTAATGGCGTTTAGGTGGGTGGGAGAGGATTTGGGGGTAATAATCGAATCTATCACACGGTACAGGGTTTTTAGTACTGGAACAAAATGACCAAACGTGATGCGGCTCTGCCATTATGTACCTCCTGACGTAGTGGAACGTGAAGTTCTTAAAACAACCTATCAAGGCTCCTGCCAAACATGTTTGAATTGAACCTCGTTAAGCCTCTAAACTGAACTTCCAGTACGTGGGAAATACACGGAGTGGTAGAGGGAAGGGTTGAACGGATCCTGTATTCGTTATCAATTGCTGAGGAACAGATAACCCCCCAAACTGAGCTACGTGAGCGCTGAACAGCATCTCACACGACGGTACGAGAGAAAGGAAGGAGAGAGCCGGGTGTGACCTAGTCTCAGGAGGCATAAGCTGTCACTTCTGCCACATTCCGTTTGTTAGGAATGACTCAGGATGTGGCTGACCCTCAAGAGGAAGTTCTGTCTTTTGAGTCAGGAGAGTCAAAGAATGTGTGGACATATTTAAAAATCACCCCTGGAGGGGCGCCTGGGTGGCGCAGTCGGTTAAGCGGCCGACTTCAGCCAGGTCACGATCTCGCGGTCCGGGAGTTCGAGCCCCGCATCAGGCTCTGGGCTGATAGCCTGGAGCCTGTTTCCAATTCTGTGTCTCCCTCTCTCTCTGTCCCTCCCCTGTTCATGCTTTGTCTCTCTCTGTCCCAAAAATAAATAAACGTTGAAAAAAAATTAAAAAAAAAAAGTATTTAAAAATCACCCCTGGAGTGATTCAAAGGAACCAAAAGCAGTGTTTCACATTCTTGACTGGATCCTGGATTTCTTTAAAAAAAAAAAAAAAAAAAAGCCATCCAAGTAATTCTAGGGGACAGTTGGGGACCTCGGGTATGAAAAAAGTATCAGATGCATGAGACAATGATTGATAATTTCCGCAGGTGTGATAAAGGCGTTGTGGTGATGTGGAGGAAGCTCCTTATCCTTAGAGGATACAAGTGGAAGTCTTTAGGGGCGCCTGGGTGGCTCAGTTGGTTAAGAGTCTGACTTCGGCTCAGGTCATGATCTCGCGGTCCGTGGGTTCAAGCCCCGCGTCGGGCTCTGTGCTGACGGCTCAGAGCCTGGAGCCTGCTAACGATTCTGTGTCTCCCTCTCTGCAACCCTCCCCCATTCATGCTCTGTCTCTGTCTGTCTCAAAAATAAATAAACGTTAAAAAAAAAAAAGGAAGCCTTTAGCAGTGAAATGGCATGATGTCTGCCGTCTGCCATTTATTTTCAAACAAGTCAAAGAAAAAAGAGATAAAGCAAAAGAGGCAAAATGTTAACACTTGAATCTCAGCGGAGAGTACGTATGTGTTCATCGTACTCGTTCTTGACTTTTATACTTCCAAAATTTCTCAATTAAAAGTAGACAAATGCAATAGGATGGTTTGGGTGAAGTTCAGAGTGAAGTTCTCCAGCTCAAGGCTGAGGAATCAGGCTGTCATCCTTGGCTTGCTTTGCCCACAAGGAAACTGAGAACTTTTGCTTTTAAGTAAATGTTCTTCTTTCACCCACTATTTCTCGCAAATGGGGGCCTCATCGGCTTGAAAGAGACCCAGGAAGGAATCGCTGGTATCTGGGTGACCCTCCCTCTGCTAAACCAGGCAAAGAAGCCACAATGAAGATATTAAAGACACGTAGGACCCGCAGGACAAACCGCAAACAGGTGTCGAGGAGCAAAGTCAATGTGCTTTACAGAGAACAGAAGTTGCAGGACCTTCGGTGGCCAGCTGAGATAAGGAATAGGGGTGGGGAAGACGACCCCCTCAAACTTGCAGCCTGTGTTTCAAAGGCAACCACCAGGAAGTCTCTGTTAGGCAACGAGGACTCCTTGGAGGAAGAGGAGGGAGGTCAAACAAAGACCTCAGGACAATGCCTCCGAAACAAGCCCACAGTCTCCACTTGAGAGTGCTTAAAGAGAATCCTACGCGCGCGAACTTGAGGTCAACGATAAAGTGAATAAATTCATAAAACCTGAGTTCAACCTCCTATAATAGTTTAAGAACTCACCGACACAAACACCATCTCATCCATTCAGTGCCGTGCGTTTTTCTTACAACCAGGCATTGATTTTCAAATCCCATTTGATCGAAGTACTGATAGGAAGCACATAAAATCAGAATGCAGGAACTTTCTGCAGGGTAACAGGCGCCCCTCTGCCCACCTATCTTAGCAACCCTTCTCCAGTGCTTTGGTCTCTCAAAGGGTCTCTCATACCCTTTCTTTTAACCAGTGCCATCATCCTAGTTAATGAATGTTAATAGGAGACTTGTGGTTTTGCCTTTTTGAAAATTCTACTTTGAAAAGAGACGCATAAAATATGTGGACCTTATTTGGATCCTGTTTCCCAGAAAGCCAGTTGTAAAGGTATTTTTAGGGAGACGGAGGGCATTTACCGGTGAATCCAGGTATTAGATGACTTATATTAAGAAATAATTTTAGGGGCGCCTGGGTGGCGCAGTCGGTTAAGCGTCCGACTTCAGCCAGGTCACGATCTCGCGGTCCGGGAGTTCGAGCCCCGCGTCGGGCTCTGGGCTGATGGCTCAGAGCCTGGAGCCTGTTTTCTGATTCTGTGTCTCCCTCTCTCTCTGCCCCTCCCCCGTTCATGCTCTGTCTCTCTCTGTCCCAAAAATAAATAAACATTGAAAAAAAAATTAAAAAAGAAATAATTTTAACTTTCTCAGATGTGAAGATGGCGTTGTGGTATGAAGGCCAATGATAATCTACTGTGTGTGACAAATTACCCAAACCATAGTATTTTATTTTATTTTATTTTATTTTATTTTATTTTATTTTATTTTATTAACTAAGCTCTACGCCCAACGTGGAGCCTGAATCAACAACTCTGAGATCAAGAATGACAATGCCCCACTGACTGAGCCAACCAGGCGTCCCCAAGTGATAGTATTTTAAATGTAGGCTTCTTGTTATTTAGGTGCGGCAAAGTCAACAGATCGGGAGGTGACCGCCATTGGGAAGGCAGTTTGTTATACATCCCCACAGAAGGGGGTATATCGTGCCTCAGGTGGGCCACATGGGGAAGTATCAGGGTCATCCAGGAGGCAGAGGGAGTGGGAGAGAATATGGGCCAGCGCCTTGACTGGGGTTTCCACAGGAAGGAATGGGCAAGACACAGAAAGCAAGTTGAAGATTGGCCGGTCTGAATAGTTTCGATGCGCTCTGGGGCCTGGGGATACCTCTAGTTGTGTGACACTGGCCCTGGGGTGATGAGTGCAGGTGGACAGTGACCCAGAGTGTCACCCTCTGGGTGACAGTCGCTGTCACCCAACAGGGAAGTGACTGGAGCACAGGCTCTGGACCGGTTGGTTTGCACAGGAAAGGTCTGCACTGTCTCCGGGAACTGGCTTAGGCCTGGAAAGGACACTCTCTCCAGGGTCAGCAAGACTCCGCATGTCAAAGTATCAGGGACGGATGATTAATGCACACAGCGATCTAAAGTTATTTTTCGTATTTCATACAGTTTCTAAGGGTCAGGATCTGGGAGTGGCATAGCCAGGTGGTTCCGGCTCCAAGGTCTCTTAGGAGGTTACCGTCAGGACGCTGGCCAGAACCACGGTCATCTGAAACCCGCCTGGGGCTGGACGGTCTGTGTCCAAGGTGGCCTAGGCATATGGCGTTGGAAGGAAGCGTTGGCTCACGGCTGGTTTTGGCCAGCAGCCTCGGTTCTTCACCATGCGCGCCTCTCGATGGGACTGTCGGCTTCTGTCACAGACAGAGAAACACAAAGCGAGCGAACGAGAGAGGGGTGAGCCACACTGACAAAAATACATTAACATCAGCAGAACTGTCACTCCTGTCGCGTGCTACAGGTCACACAGACTAACTGTGGTGCGCTTGTGGGGGAACATGAGTGCTGGGAGGCGTGGGTCAGTGCCAGCCGACTCACAGACGGCGGCAGTCCGCGAAGATTCATACCCTCCGCGTGTGCAAATAAGTCAGTCCCTTCCAGAGTCCCCGAAGTGTCATGTTCTTATAGCATCTAGCTCCACGTCCAGAATCTCATCATCAACTCAGGTCTGGGTGTGATTATCTCCCCTTAGACACGCTTCCTCCAATACAGGTCTTCTCGATAAATTGTCTGTCCCATCCCCTGTGTATTAGTCAGAATGGGTTGCTATAACAAAATACCACAGACTCGGGGCGGGCGGGGGTGGGGTGGGTTGTAAACAATAGGCACTTCTTGCAGTTCTGGAGCCCGGGGCGCCCAAGATCGGGGTTCCATCTTGCTCAAGTGTTGGTGAGGACTCGCTTCCTGGCTTGGAGCTGGCTGCCTTCGTGATCTATTTTTACACAGCAGACAGAGATAAAGAGCTAGCTCTCTGGTCTCTTCTTCGTCTTCTTTTTTTGTTTGTTTGTTTTTTTTACTTTTAATGTTGGTTTATTTTTGAAAGAGAGTGAGCACAAGCGGGGAAGGGGCAGAGAGAAAGGGAGACACAGAATCTGAGGCAGGCTCTGGGCTCTGAGCTGTCAGCACAGAGCCTGACACGGGGCTCAAACTCACAAACTGTGAGACCGTGACCTGAACTGAAGTCGGACGCTCAACCGACTGAGCCCCCCAGGTGCTCCTCTGGTCTCTTCTTACAAGGGCACTGATCCTACCAGGAGGACCCCACTCTCCTCGTCCCATGGAAACCTAATTACCTCTAAAGGTTCCCTCTCCACACACCATCACATTGACGGGGTAGGGCTCCAACGTATGAGTCTTGAGGAGACACATTCAAGTCCGTAACACCCTTCCCACTGAATATATAATGGGACAGACATAGAGTCACCATTTCAGATGCTCTTGCTCGGAAAGGGGGAACATGAGGGCCAGGAAGAAGTCGCTGGTCCACGTAGATTCTAGAAGCTAGTCAGGCAAACATTGTAAATTCCTTAATTACGTCTCAAGGCTTAGGAGCTATACTCCCAGGCCCTGGGCTCTGCCCTCTGGGCTCCTGGTTCTTCCCTGCGAGTCATCCTTCCTTCCTGGAAGGTATCATGTGTTTGCCGCTGAATGATATTCTCAGCCTGCCTCTTGCCACTAGACTTTTGAGGGTCCGAAGGCCTCTTTGTACTTTGTACTGTCTCTGCCCTTTCAGTCTGTGGTGGTGATATTCCTATACATGTGGTTCTCTTAAAGACTACGAGTTTTCTGTGAATCTCACTACTATCCACTCCATTAGTCAAAGGCAGCACCCACAGGCCTCTCTGAGATGAGCCCTTCTCTACCTTGGGCTTCTGCAAACAGCTGAGGGTCAGTGTGGCCACATGTCCTAGGAGCACCGTCCTCCGACTGAGAGGCTCTGTGCGTGTCCTAGTCTATACGGGCTGCTGTAACAAAACACCACAGACTGTGTGGTTTATAACCAACAGATAATTTGTTTCTCCCAGTCTCCGAGGCTGGAGACGTGAGATCAGGGTGCTGCACGGTGGGCTGAGGGTCCTCTTTGAGGATGCAGACTCTCTGTGTGTCCTCACATGGTGGCAGGGGCCAGGCAGCTCTGAGGGTCTCTTTTGTAAGGACTCTAATCTCATTCAGAGGGATCTACCCTTGTGACTTAACCACCCCCTCAGCCCATCTCCTAATACCACTGCATTGGGGATTAGGATTTCATTTTTTTTTTTAAGTTTATTTATTTATTGTGGGGGAGGGGAGGGAGAGAATGAGCAGTGGAGGGGTAGAGAGAGGGAGAGAGAGGATCCCAAGCAGGCTCCGAGTTGTCAGTGCAGAGCCTGATGCGGGTCTCGATCTCACAAACCGTGAGATCATGACCTGAGCTGAAATCGAGAGTCGGATGCTTAATTGACTGAGCCACCCAGGCACTCCAGGGATTAGGATTTCAAAACATGATTTTGGAAGGGACACAAGCATTCAGACACCTTTAATCTCTTTAGAGGGCCTGTTGTCTGAGAACAGAGCTCTGGAGTGCTACCGTATATCTTTCTGAACGCTCTCCCTTTTTGAACAATGTTTATTTATTTATTTTGAGAGAGAGAGTGTGAGAAAGAGAGAGAGAGAGAGAGAGAGAGAGAGAGCGCACAAGCAGGGGAGGGGCAGAGAGAGAAAGGGAGAAAGAGAATCCCAAGCAGGCTCCATGCTGTCAGCACAGAGCCTGACTTGGGGCTCGAACCCATGAACTGAACCTTGAGACCATGACCTGAGGTGGAATTGGGAGTTGGAGGCTAAACCGAGCCACTCAGGCACCCCTATCGGTGCCGTTTTCATTAAGAGGTTAATTAAAATCCTATTAGGTGTTTTTCATGGAAATGGACACCAAGATTCCAAAATTAGGATAGCAAAGTGAAGGATCAGAAAGAGCCAAGATGATTTTGAAGATGGAGGGAAGAGCTTCACTATCTGTTATAAAACTGTGATATCGAAACCGACATGATATTGGCACACCGAACATTTGAGAATAACAATAAAAGCCCCAAAACACATGTGGGGCGATATTTGAAAAAAAAAAAAAGGTATGTATTAACTATCTATTGCTATGTAACAATTTAGCCCCAAGCTTAGCAGCTGAAAACAATAGAGCTTATTGCGATGCAGTATCTGAGGATCAGGAATCTGGGAGTAGCTTAGCCAGGGTTCTCTCAGGAGGTTACCGTCAGGATGTTGGCTTGGGTTGTGGTCATCTGAAACTTGACTGGAGCTGGGGGACTCGCGTCCGCCATGGCCCAGGCAGGTGGCTGTAGATCAAGGGCTCTCTTTGCCACATGGGTCTCTCCACGTGCTCCTCAATAACGTGGCAGCCTGCTTCCCCCAGAGAAAGCGATCCCAGAGAGGGCTAGAATGCAAGATGGAAGGCTGCTGTCTTTGGTCGCCGAATACCAGAAGAGACACCCCATCCCTATTTCTGTCCCCTCTGACCCTGGCATCACGTGGGAGGAGATTGCACCAAGGCATGAATTCCCAGAGGCACGGGAGCATCGTGGGTCATCTTGGAGGCCGACTACCACAACATTGTTGAGGGGCCAAACGTCATGTTGTTTATCGTTGACAAACTTCAGCAAAAAAAAAAAAAAAAAAAAAAAAAAAGAGACTGATGAAGCAAACTGAGCAAAATTTAGGCTTTCTCTCTGGGGGTGACAAGATGGCTTACTGGCCCAAGCATCCTCTAGAAGCCAGTTACTCTCTTTTCTGCCCAGACTCCTGACTTGCCCTGCACCAGCACACAGCGCTCTCCCAGCTGGCTACCAATAAATGCGGCTGCATTCAGGGGGTGGGAGACTGAGTCAGCAGCGTGGCCCCATAAATGCTACCAGATGAACCCGAATGTGTTCTCCCTCAGGTCTTATTCTGAGATGTGCTGAAACACACCAGCACTTTTTCCATTTTGTTCCAAAATGTCTGGAGGAACAGTGTTGTGGCCTTGCCTTCCAGGTCAGTGTTAACCATGGGGTTTTAGCAGAGTCAGCGGTCTTGTTGAACTTTGCCTTAGCCCCGACTGTGAATTCAGCTTGGGCTCATTCTGTCCCTGGAGTGTAGTTCCTTATTTTATCATGAAAAATAAAACAGCGTTGGAAGATAACCAGCTGTGCCTGCTGGGCCACAGTTCTTTAATGTATTAAGGAACTCCATGAAATCCTAGTGTTCACTTACACAAAGTATTTCTATAAGAATGTAATTAAAAATTTTTTTCCTAAAGCCTGGGTTAAATGTTAACTCGTGTGATGAATTTTCCAGAGGAATTGGGAACTAAAATTGGGGAATCTGACAAACTGCCATTTTGGGTGTTGTAAGAAATTTGTAGGGCGCCTGGGTGCCTCAGTCGGTTGAGTGTCTGACTCTTGGTTTTGGCTCAGGTCACGATCCCAGGGTCGTGGGATCGAGCCCTGTGTCAGGCTCCCTGATGAGCATGGGAGCCTGCTTAGGATTCTCTCTCTACTTCTGCCCCTCTCCCCTGCTCACGATTTCTCTCTCTTTCTCAAAAACGAAAGACCGAAACAAAACAAAAACTTGTGCATTTTAGGATAGAAATAAAAATTTATATTTAGGGCTGTCCCTCAATTTGTTTTTGGAGATAACACTTCGGCGGACTGCTTTTAATTATTCAGATGTTAAAAAAAATACCTCCCCGTCATTTTGGAGAAGTCCCAACGCAGTAAAATAATTAGATCCTACATATTTCAGACCGGGATATGAAGGGATCTGTGTGATGCTAAGTCAGTGTATCTCTAGCAGGATAACAGTGGGGAGGACAGGAAGAGTAACCACCATGGTGTGGTGGTCTGGCGATGTGTTCTCTTGGCTAGACTAAGCACTTTGCCCAGAAATCCCTTCTTGTACGTTTCCAGTTTGAGCTACAGGGGTATTCCAGCTTGAGAGTTGCACCTGCCTTTCACCAGCTGGGCTTTTCTTGCTGAATCTTTCAACCTAAAACCGTGGAAGGCTGACACTGACATGACTTGTACAGATTATCTAGTTCAATTGGGTTCTAAATTTCGTCCATTCTAAGAGTCACCTGGGAAGCTTTTTTGAAATACAAATTCCCCGGTGCCACTTATGAAGATTCTGGTTCAGCAGGTCTGGGCCCGGGACATCTGTATTTCCTTTACAAGTTTCTTAAGTGGTTTTGATGATAGGTCAACAAGTGGTTTTGCGGGGCGCCTGGGTGGCGCAGTCGGTTAAGCGTCCGACTTCAGCCAGGTCACGATCTCGCGGTCCGGGAGTTCGAGCCCCGCGTCGGGCTCTGGGCTGATGGCTCAGAGCCTGGAGCCTGTTTCCGATTCTGTGTCTCCCTCTCCCTCTGCCCCTCCCCCGTTCATGCTCTGTCTCTCTCTGTCCCAAAAATAAATAAACGTTGAAAAAAAAAATCTTTAAAAAAAAACAAACAAACAAGTGGTTTTGCTACCCACTTGATTCTCATTTTATAGTTAGGGCGACCAAATCCAAAGAGAAGGGACATGTCTTTGGGTTAAGGAAAATGACAGGAGGGACAAGCAGAGCCTGTGTCTTGATAAACCTCTGGCTGCTACATTTGCGTAAACAAGGCTTTCTTCAGCTAGACGGTGATGCTTGACCAGTGACTGTGTTTGTGGTACAAAATGCCAAAGGAATAGTTCTTGAGGAATGCAGAGGAGAGAATATTAAAAGAGTTGCAGCACTGAAGCAAACTTCCTGGCGAAGAGTTCTAAGAACCGGGGATGATTTGCATAAATGGTAAGACAGAGGGCAGCCTTCTCCCCAAGGTGGGAAAGCCATAAGAAGGCAGGGTCCACCCCGGCTCAAGCAGAAGGTGTAACTTAAGACAATGAGTAGAGTGTAGGAAGGATCTGCTACGTACGTTTAGGAAAATAGGCAAGATGGTAGGAATAAATTGCTTTTAAATGCTGTGGCAGAGGCATGTTTCATAATATAGGGGTGGCTCATAAAATTTGAATGTACAGCACATTTTGCCAATTGAGACTGATTGGGAGGAAACTTTTTTTTTTTTTTTAGCTTTAAAGTACATGAATAAATTTCACCCTGAGCCAGCAAGTTCTAGCAAGGCACAGAGTCTTGCAATGATGAACTGTCTCATTTTAACAACAGTGTTATTAAATAAGAAGTTAGTAACGATGCTTGGGGAAACTACATTAGCAAAAAGAGAAAAATGACATGTAATTAGTCGTATCTAGTCTTTCCATGTAAATAGTACTTCCAAGATGCTGGAAGATGCTTAAAAACAGTCTTATAGAAACAATTTTGTGTTTTGATGGAAACCTATGCTTGTCTAGAAGATGCCTTCCAGGCTGATTCTCATCTTTCAATGCCTTGGAGACATTTGACACTCGTGTAATTACAGGTGAATAGTAGATGAGCAGGCTGTGTCCTGTGTCATTGCCCTTCGTCCCCATCCTGTGGAAAAAAGCCAATTTGCTTTCCTTTGCACTTGCCTTTCAACATTTTTTTAAATTCCATATAAATGTGTGTGCTTTGACTCTTTTAACAAAAGGTTTTTATTTTTTTATTATTATTTTTTATGAATATAATTTATTGTCAAGTTGGCTTACATACAACACCCGTTGACTCTTTTTTTGAACTGGTTTTAATATCTGCCTGTTTCCTCATTAATTAATGAGTGGCACAAAATCTGTAACACGTCATTTTTACATCTGTGTGACATCATGATTTCACCCGTCTGAAAATGACCCTTGAACAGTCCTGTTGTCTGTCTCACAAACCTTACTCCTGTTGTCTTTTTATCTTACCGATTTGCCATCTTTCTGGCGGGAAAGATCTAAGTCATGTTTTATCTGGATTCGCACATTTTCCAATTAGAAGCATCTAAATTAATAAGGTTCTATGTTCCGGGTCTTAAGATTTGTGGTCAAATTCTTGTGGCCTCAGGAAGCTGGTATTTTCTCCACCGTCACTTAGTTTCCCAATGCACATTTCTTCCTGTTTCTTTAACCTTCTTTGGAGCCAGCTGAATTGGTTATGATAACTTTAGATGACCAGATATAACACAGTGGGGGCAACTAGAAGTATGCAACAAGTTATTTTTAATTAAAACAATTTTTTAATGTTTATTTAATTTTGAGAGAGACAGAGACAGAGCAGGAGCTGGGGAGGGGCAGAGAGAGAGAGAGAGGGAGACACAGAATCCTTAGCAGGCTCCGGGCTCTGAGCTGTCAGCACAGAGCCCGATGTGGGGCTGGAATCCACGAACTGCAAGATCATGACCTGAGCTGAAGTCGGACCCTTAACCGACTGAGCCACCCAGGCGCCGCTATTTTATTTTATTTTTTAATGTTTCTTTATTGGGGGGGGGGGGGGCTAGGGAGGGCAGCGAGAGAGAGGGGAGGACAGAGGGTCTGAAGCAGGCTGTATGCTGAGAGCACAGAGCCCAATACAGGTCTCGAACTCACGAACTGTGAGACCATGACCTGAGCCTACGTCCCATAAAGTGGGCCCCACACCAACTGAGCCGCCCAGGCGCCCGGTAACGACTTATTTTTAAAAACAGCCTAATTTAGATTTACAACAGGGAAGTCCCAGGCCCTAGGAGCCAGGCACTCTCGTAAATTTCACAGGCCGGCTGTCTCCCTGCTTTTGGCTTTCCTCCCCCGCCCCCGTCTCCTCCCCCCCCTCTTCCCT
The DNA here is from genome assembly GCF_016509475.1 of Prionailurus bengalensis. Lineage (NCBI taxonomy): Eukaryota > Metazoa > Chordata > Mammalia > Carnivora > Felidae > Prionailurus > Prionailurus bengalensis. Next base: position 232,725,927 of record NC_057343.1, read on the forward strand.
CCCGCCCCCGCCCCTCCCCCACTGCCCTCCTTACCCCCCTCCCCCACCCCCATACGCTCCGAGCCTCCCCCCCCCCCCCCCCCCAGCCCCGGCCTTCCCGGAGGCCTGGAATCCCGGGCAGCCACTGGCCCGTGGGGATCCGCCGCCCTCCGTCACCGCGCGTCCACTTCCGTCCCGGCGGGAGGCGCCTCCCCTCCGCCTGCCCCGACCGTCCCCGGGGCCCGGCGGGCAGCCTGGGCGCGGGGAGAACCCAGGCTTCCGGCGGCGGACAGGTAGGTGCGCTCTCCGCGGGCGCGCGGGAACGCGCGCGGCCCGGCGCCGCGCTAACTCGGCGCGAGTGTTTGCAGCAGCTCGAGCAAGTCTGCCCTGCGCACAGGTCCTGAGCCGACCAAAAAGCCCTTTTCCCAAACCTTTCCCCAAAGCAGCAGGACATTATCACCGCAGAAAAGCAACCTGGGCCGGCCCACTTGGGTACGTTTTCCTGTCCTGTTCAGCCAGCTCTGCCAAAAACGTAGCTGCAACCGTGCTGTGCAGAAACTCGTTATTTATTTTTTCCATAGAACGCTGTGTCCGGAGCCTTTCTTCCATGCCTTCGAATGGAATACTGTTTGTAATATTGTCCTACAAGTTGGGCATTTCAGTTGTGTGGTTTTTGCCAGTATAAACCCGTGGGGAAGATGAGCCTATTTGCATCAAAATGTAACCAAACCAAAGGAGAGTTTGTCCCCCCCCCCCCCCTTTCCAAGTGCTGCAAGCCAGTACCAATCGACATCAAGCTTTTGCAGAGGAGAAAAATAGGCGATTTATTGGTGTGGCCCCCCAGGAGACCGGGGGGAGCTAATGTTCAAAAGTCCAGAACTCTCGGATGGCTTGCATGAGGGTTTTTAAGGGCAAAAATTTGGGGGAAGAGGTCTTGTGAGAAGGTGGACACCTTTGATTAGAGGCCCATGAGGTCCTACTAGCAGGTGACCTGGTGCCACTTCATCTGGTGCCCTGGAGGCCTTTTCCATTTCAAGGAGCTTGGAATCTGGAAAATATCTTTATTTCTTATGTTAGAAATTGAAGCAAGCATTCGTATCCCTTGAGCCTAGGCCTTTTTGTTCCTTGGCTGGTCTGGCTGTGCCTTGGGTAGATATGACCTCTGGTGTTTCATCCTTTCATCTGAACTGACAAGAGGGATGCGGGCTTCAAAAAATCATTATGGGGGGCACCTGGGTGACTCGGTTGGTTAAATGTCGGACTCTTGATTTCAGCTCAGGTCATGATCTCGAGGTTCGTGAGGTCAAGCCCCGCATCGGGCTCTGCGCTGACAGTGTGGAGCCTGCTTGGGGTTTTCTCTCTCTTCGTCTCTCTGCCCCTGCCCCTGCTGTGTGTGTGCTCTCTCTCTCGCTCTCTCTCTGTCTCCAAAAAAAAAAAAAAAAAAAAAATTATTATCCCCATTTGGCAGTATTTCCTTAGGGTGGGTACTACTGGGTCTAGAGAGGAGACCGTGGGTCTAGCATCATGGCATCTTTGGTGCTCGGTACCCAGTGCGTGTTGCCAAGAAGGACTGCACGGGTCACCCACTCAGCCTTGTGGGTTGGCAGGCGAAAGTGTCTCCTCTCCTAGGCCTTGCTGACATAGGGGACTGCGATCAGGCCTCCTTGCTGATGGAAGATATAAGCTGATGTTTTCAAAGCCCATTTCAAATAAGGTGGTCAGAAGTGAGCCCCACAGGTGTCTGGGGACATGCTGTCCAGGCCTCAGAACAGCCTGAGAGAAGCCAAAGGCAGCCATGTGATAGGCTTGTTTGCAGGCCGGTGGGTCCTCATCACATCTACCTTTCTAATCAATGCTGTCTAGACCTGTCCCCTATGGAAAATAGAAGCATGATTGAGGACAAATAGATCTGGAGTTGTTGAAGTTGGTAGAGTCATCTGTGGGTAAGTAGGGCCCTGCTTTCCCAGCTGCAAGATCAAAACTCAGTTGCCAAGCAAGTTCCTGCAGTGTTTACCCAGTGAAGGGAAAACACCGAGCCTTCCCCTTTAGCCACTGCCTTCCCCTGTTCCCTTTCAGCCTTTGTTTGCTTGCTGATGGTTTCCAAATCTCTGAAGCTTCTAGAAATTTCTTCCTGGACTTCTTTGCTTGTTGCAGTCCCACCTACGCCAATTCCCTTTGCTCGTTGAGATCTGTTTTCTCTGTTTCTGCTGGAGAACTTCACTGCACCGGGAAGTCTGACTTCCGAGCTATTTACGTCCCTGAGGGTATGAAAGTAGGAAAACCCCATCCTCTGGGCCATACGTCACCATCCATTTCTCACCGTTTTGACTTCTGGAGAGAAAAGGGGAATGTTATTCAATAGCGTTGTTAAAAGATCGTTTTCAGGGGAAGGTGAGAGCATGAGTCTCATACAGACAGAAAAATGAGCACATGTTGGGGTGCCTGGCCGGCTCAGTCGGTAGAGCATGCAACTCTTGATCTCGGGCTTGTGAGTTCGAGTCCCATGTTGGATGTAGAGAGATTACTTAACATTTTTTTTTTTTAAATGAGCGTGTGTTAAAGATTCTATTTTATTTATTAAAGAAGGAACCAGGCAGCTTTTATAACTGATTCAAAAGAGAAATCAAGAAGGACAGGTATACATGGGGCAAAGGAATGCCTCAGGAAGGTTCATGTTAGGGGAAGGGGCGGGAGCTTTTATCCTGATGGGGTCCCAATAGTTCAGCAGCTGCTGCGGCCAAGGTTAAAGAGGTTGCTACCTGTTTTCTCTCGTAGGGTTTTGTTGGTTTCCTGTCTCACATTGAGGTCTTTCATCCATTTTGAGTTTATTTTTGTGTCTGGTGTAAGAAAGTGGTCCGGTTCTCCCAGCACCATTTGCTGAAATGGGTGATGGGCATTCAGGAGGGCACTTTTAGGGATGAGCACTGGGTGGCCTATGTAAGCGATGAATCACTGGGTTCTACTCTTGAAACCAAGACTACATCGTATGTTAACTCACTTTAAAAAAAAAAAAAAAGAAATGGAAAAAAAAAGGAGGTAAGGCAGGACATGTTAGCTCCTTGGAATTGGCATCAAACAGGCACCAGTGATCCCCATGGGTCTTGACTTGTGATATTGTGGAGGTGCTTGGTGCGTGAAGCAGGGCTGCAGGGGGCTGAAGAACAAATCATTCATTCATGGCGTTTGTCAAGGAACGGAAGGCAGACCTTATTCAGGACCTTTGGGATAGGTGTAGGGTCCACCGCAGTGGGGTTTTACAGTGGGGGAGAGAGATTGGGCTCAACCCTGGAAATAGCAAAGAAAAGTGAGGATTTATAGCCAGGGAGTGGGGTGGTGGGGGTCAGTGGATGGAAAATGACTAAGAGGAAACATCACAGGGGATGGGAGTTCTGGATAAACCGACCTAACAGGGTTCTTGCAGGAGACAAGCCTGAGAGATCAGACATCGCCTGGGGGTGAGGGGGTGGACGATGAGCAACCAGATCAGATATCAAGGGTCAGGGATTCTGTGAAACTGACTTAGCGGGATTCAGCACAGCAGAGATGCATCCAGAAGCCCCACACAGGCCTGTTTGAGAAGAGAGGTCAGCGGAGCTTGGTGAGGGAGAGAAGGTTGGTTAAGGGGCCGTAAAAGTCACTGTGGGAGAGTGAGCCTTGAGATCAGTCACATGCTGGTGGCATCTTGGGTGAATGTCATGGGCGGATCATGAGCATTAGCGCTGCCGGCCAGTGTGGCCTCGCCAGAGAAGGTGCGAGTCAGGCTCTCCTGTGCAGGGGTGCGTCTCAGTTATCCTTGGCACCATGAGGAGGGTTCTGAGTTCAGAGGCTTCCCTAGTGGAGACCACGGATCTGGTCTCGAGGTGGCCGGTGAGTTTTGCCAAGCCCACCTGTCATGATGCAGGAAAGCTCTTCCTCTCCTCCTCCTTCCTCCTTCCTCCTCCTTTCCTCCTTCCTCCTTCCTCCTTCCTCCTCCCTCCTCCCTCCTCCTTTCCTCCTTCCTCCTTCCTCCTCCCTCCTCCCTCCTCCTTTCCTCCTTTCCTCCTCCCTCCTTCCTCCTCCTTCCTCCTCCTTCCTCCCTCCTCCCTCCTCCTTCCTCCTTTCCTCCTTCCTCCTTCCTCCTTCCTCCTTCCTCCTCCTTCCTCCTTCCTCCTTCCTCCTTCCTCCTCCCTCCTCCCTCCTCCTTTCCTCCTTCCTCCTTCCTCCTTCCTCCTCCCTCCTCCCTCCTCCTTTCCTCCTTCCTCCTTCCTCCTCCCTCCTCCCTCCTCCTTTCCTCCTTTCCTCCTCCCTCCTTCCTCCTCCTTCCTCCTCCTTCCTCCCTCCTCCCTCCTCCTTCCTCCTTCCTCCTTCCTCCTTCCTCCTTTCCTCCTTCCTCCTTCCTTCCTCCTCCTTCCTCCTCCTTCCTCCTCCTTCCTCCTTCCTCCTTCCTCCTTTCCTCCTTCCTCCTTCCTCCTTTCCTCCTTCCTCCTTTCCTCCTTTCCTCCTTCCTCCTCCTTCCTCCTCCTTCCTCCTTCCTCCTTCCTCCTTCCTCCTTTCCTCCTTCCTCCTTTCCTCCTTCCCTCCTTCCCTCCTTTCCTCCTTCCTCCTTTCCTCCTTCCTCCTTCCTTCCTCCTCCTTCCTCCTCCTTCCTCCTCCTTCCTCCTTCCTCCTTCCTCCTTCCTCCTTCCTCCTTTCCTCCTTCCTCCTTCCTCCTTCCTCCTTCCTCCTCCCTCCTCCCTCCTCCTTTCCTCCTTTCCTCCTCCCTCCTTCCTCCTCCTTCCTCCTCCTTCCTCCCTCCTCCCTCCTCCTTCCTCCTTCCTCCTTCCTCCTTCCTCCTTTCCTCCTTCCTCCTTCCTCCTTCCTCCTTCCTCCTCCCTCCTCCCTCCTCCTTTCCTCCTTCCTCCTTCCTCCTCCCTCCTCCCTCCTCCTTTCCTCCTTTCCTCCTCCCTCCTTCCTCCTCCTTCCTCCTCCTTCCTCCCTCCTCCCTCCTCCTTTCCTCCTTCCTCCTTCCTCCTCCCTCCTCCCTCCTCCTTTCCTCCTTTCCTCCTCCCTCCTTCCTCCTCCTTCCTCCTCCTTCCTCCTTCCTCCTTCCTCCTTCCTCCTTCCTCCTTCCTCCTCCCTCCTCCCTCCTCCTTTCCTCCTTTCCTCCTCCCTCCTTCCTCCTCCTTCCTCCTCCTTCCTCCCTCCTCCCTCCTCCTTCCTCCTTCCTCCTTCCTCCTCCCTCCTCCCTCCTCCTTTCCTCCTTTCCTCCTCCCTCCTTCCTCCTCCTTCCTCCTCCTTCCTCCTTCCTCCTTCCTCCTTCCTCCTTCCTCCTTCCTCCTTCCTCCTCCCTCCTCCCTCCTCCTTTCCTCCTTTCCTCCTCCCTCCTTCCTCCTCCTTCCTCCTCCTTCCTCCCTCCTCCCTCCTCCTTCCTCCTTCCTCCTTCCTCCTTCCTCCTTCCTCCTTTCCTCCTTCCTCCTTCCTCCTTCCTCCTTCCTCCTCCCTCCTCCCTCCTCCTTTCCTCCTTCCTCCTTCCTCCTCCCTCCTCCCTCCTCCTTTCCTCCTTTCCTCCTCCCTCCTTCCTCCTCCTTCCTCCTCCTTCCTCCCTCCTCCCTCCTCCTTCCTCCTTCCTCCTTCCTCCTTCCTCCTTTCCTCCTTCCTCCTTCCTCCTTCCTCCTTCCTCCTCCCTCCTCCCTCCTCCTTTCCTCCTTCCTCCTTCCTCCTCCCTCCTCCCTCCTCCTTTCCTCCTTTCCTCCTCCCTCCTTCCTCCTCCTTCCTCCTCCTTCCTCCCTCCTCCCTCCTCCCTCCTCCTTTCCTCCTTCCTCCTTCCTCCTCCCTCCTCCCTCCTCCTTTCCTCCTCCCTCCTTCCTCCTCCTTCCTCCTCCTTCCTCCTTCCTCCTTCCTCCTTCCTCCTTTCCTCCTTCCTCCTTCCTCCTTCCTCCTTCCTCCTTTCCTCCTTCCTCCTTCCTCCTTCCTCCTTCCTCCTCCCTCCTCCCTCCTCCTTTCCTCCTTTCCTCCTCCCTCCTTCCTCCTCCTTCCTCCTCCTTCCTCCCTCCTCCCTCCTCCTTCCTCCTTCCTCCTTCCTCCTTCCTCCTTCCTCCTTTCCTCCTTCCTCCTTCCTCCTTCCTCCTTCCTCCTCCCTCCTCCCTCCTCCTTTCCTCCTTCCTCCTTCCTCCTCCCTCCTCCCTCCTCCTTTCCTCCTTTCCTCCTCCCTCCTTCCTCCTCCTTCCTCCTCCTTCCTCCCTCCTCCCTCCTCCTTCCTCCTTCCTCCTTCCTCCTTCCTCCTTCCTCCTTTCCTCCTTCCTCCTTCCTCCTTCCTCCTTCCTCCTTCCTCCTTTCCTCCTTCCTCCTTCCTCCTTCCTCCTTCCTCCTCCCTCCTCCCTCCTCCTTTCCTCCTTTCCTCCTCCCTCCTTCCTCCTCCTTCCTCCTCCTTCCTCCCTCCTCCCTCCTCCTTCCTCCTTCCTCCTTCCTCCTTCCTCCTTCCTCCTTTCCTCCTTCCTCCTTCCTCCTTCCTCCTCCCTCCTCCCTCCTCCTTTCCTCCTTTCCTCCTCCCTCCTTCCTCCTCCTTCCTCCTCCTTCCTCCCTCCTCCCTCCTCCTTCCTCCTTCCTCCTTCCTCCTTCCTCCTTCCTCCTTTCCTCCTTCCTCCTTCCTCCTTCCTCCTTCCTCCTTCCTCCTTTCCTCCTTCCTCCTTCCTCCTTCCTCCTTCCTCCTTCCTCCTTTCCTCCTTCCTCCTTCCTCCTTCCTCCTTCCTCCTCCCTCCTCCCTCCTCCTTTCCTCCTTTCCTCCTCCCTCCTTCCTCCTCCTTCCTCCTCCTTCCTCCCTCCTCCCTCCTCCTTCCTCCTTCCTCCTTCCTCCTTCCTCCTTTCCTCCTTCCTCCTTCCTTCCTCCTCCTTCCTCCTCCTTCCTCCTCCTTCCTCCTTTCCTCCGTCCTCCTTCCTCCTTCTTCTAAGATTTTATTTTTAAGTTATCTCTACACCAGCATGGGGCTCAAACTCACAACCCCAAGGCCAAGAGTCGTGTACTCCGTGACAGAGCCAGCCAGGTGCCCCAGAAAAGCCCTCCTTGACACATTTTATAAGCCCCCCACCGTCCACGTCAGACCCCCTGTCCCGTCCCTAAGTAGGCGGAAAGCGCAGCACCGTCGCTCACGCAGAATGACCTCACGGTGAAGGTCATGCAGAAGGAACTTCGTGTTTCTGTAGAAAACCTCGGTCATCCGTGGGGCATCCTTCCCGGCCCGTGGTCTTTGAGCCGCTGCAACTCCTTCTTTGTAAGTGGCCAGTAACCAACAAGTTAGTAAGTTCTGTCCTGTGTGGTGGGATTCATGGCTTCCTCCCTCCTGCGGAAAACTCCGTTTTCTGTCCTGCAATTTCAGCTGTGCTGTCGTCCGTATGCATTCGTGCTCTTTTCTTTTTTCCTTCGAACCAGTTCTCACATCTGCCTCGTTCCTTCTTCTTAGAGAAGTAAAATCCCTCACGTGTTCATTTTTGTAAATCTGCATGAGAGTCGTGGTTTTCCTTTCCTTGTGAAAATTATCCTTTAACAAATGTATCATTTGGGGGAGGGAGGGGGCAGAGGCAGAATCCTGGAAGGGCTGTAGAGGACTTTTAGTGTCCTCCTGTCAGTGGGGCCCGCCTGGGTGTGCTCCCCCAGGCGCTTTCCCTGGGAGCCACAGGGGGGCCACAGGGGGGCCACAGCGGGGCTGTCCATGGAAACCAGCTTCCCTGCCCCGTGGCCTTGGCCCAGGACACACAATGCACTACTCTGCTACATGAGGGGTCTGGCCGGAGTCCCGCCTTCCACACCCAGGCCTCTCCCTGCCACTGCCTGCTTGCGTAGGATGCATCCAGACAGTGGCTCTCCTGGCCATACACATTCCTTCTGGAAAGTGCGTATTAATTGGGGGCACCTGGGTGGCTCAGTCAGTTGTGTCTGACTCCTGATTTCGGCTCAGGTCACGATCTCACGGTTTGTGAGTTCAAGCCCTGCATCGGGCTCTGCGCTGAGGAGTGGAGCCTGCTTGGGATTCTCTGTCTCCCTCGGTCTCTCTGCCCACCCCCCCCCCCCACTTGCTCTCTGTCTCTCTCAAAATACATAAAAATAAACTTAAAAAAAAGTGGGTATCAATTGAAGATAAAGTAAAAAGATTCAGGCTTGAGGCCCCTTTGGAACGGCTAGGATTTTTCGTGGTCTCCACGTCCCCATAGGACAATCCAGGTAAGCAATCAGCGTAAGGAATCGGCTGTCAACAAATAGCGCATTGGACGTAAAATTTACCGCTCTTGGTGCTGGATTGTTGTGACTTCTCTTGCTAATAATAGTTTCATAACCTAGCTTGTGAAAACAAAACCGTGGGGAATAGATTCAAATCTTCTTTGAGCAAAAGACCAGCTCTTAATATGTGTTTCCTTAAAATGTAAGTTATTTGCCTTCCAGAATATTCTGGAAAGCATAGGAAATAATCTAACAGCCACCCATATTCGTGTGACCCACGCAAAACAATTGGAACATTTTGTCCTTAATCAAAACTTTCTGGGACTCCTGGCTGTCTTAGTCGGTACAGCATGTGACTCTTGGGCTTGGGGTTGTAAGTTTGAGCCCCATGTTGGGTGTAGGGATTACTCAAAAATAAAAATCTTAAAAAAAACCCAAAAAACCACTTTCTTAGGAAGTTGAATGTAACAAATGCGGTTAAAGCCAGCTGTCCCCATCCTTTCTCCAGCTAGTAACCACTGGCTAATCGTGGTGTGTTTTATTCCCATGCATCACACTTTTACTACAGGATATTTATTAATAAAATAAGTACTATTTTGGGTTCTTGGTCTTTATTTAGCATCAAAAAGGACATTGTCTTTTTATGTAGCATTATATTTCTAAGATTTATATCGGTAAATACACGTGTAGTTTATTCACGGAGTAGTTATGAATCTATTTGTTTCCTGGGGTGGCCGTAACAAATTACCGCAAACTGGGTCACTTAAGACAACAGAATATTTTCTAAAGGTTTTTTTTATTCTTAAGCCATCTCTACACCCAGCATGGGGCTCGAACTCACAATGCCGAGAGTTAAGAGTTGCACGGTCTCCACGCTGGGCCAGCCAGGTGTCCCAGGACAACAGAAATTTATTCTCTCACGGTTCTGGAGGCCAGAAGTCTGCAGTGAAGGTGTCAGCGGGGCTGTGCTTTCTATGGACCTACAGAGGGGGATCCTTCCTTGCTTCTCTCCCAGCTTCTGATGGTGCCCGGCCATCCTTGGTGTTGCTTGGCTGGTAGATACTCCAGTCTCCACCTATGTCTCCATGGGGCCTTCTCCCCTGTGTGTTGCTGTAGCCAAATTTCCAAAATTAGGGGCAGTGGCCACCCTAATCCAGTATGACCTCATCTTAACTTGATTACCTCTACAAAGCTCTATTTCCAAATAAGGGCACATTCATAAGTTCTGGGAGTTAGAACTTGAACATACCTTTTGAGGGGACACAACTCAGCCCACAGTAACGACTAAATCGCAGTTGACCCTGTTTTCCTCCTGAAGGTCAATTCGATTGCTTCCGGTTATTGCCGCCAGGAACACGCCTTCTGTCCTCACCACGCGCTCATACACACAGGTGTAAATCTCTCTAGGGAGTACACCCAGCTGTGGCATTTCTGGGTTGCAGGTGTCTTTATCTTTGACTTTGCCAGACCTTACCAGACCAAAGTAGTCTGTCTCGCCAGAGTTTGTATTTTGAGTTTGTATCAGCTCACGTTCCTTCCTCTTTCCCTGTATGGTCACCAACTCTTGGTGTTAACAGACCTTGTTGCCAAGCTGATGCAAAATAGTGTCTTTCTTAGGTACAAAATAGTATAATTTCTTAAATACCAGTGAGGTTGAATGTCTTTTCGGAGGTCTGGGTGCCACTCAGGGGCACCGTTTTGTGAGTTGCCTGTTCAGATCTTTGGAGCATTTATCTCTTGGGTTTGTCTTTTCCTTGTTGATTTATACGGATTTTCCCTGTATGTTATCTGGATACTAAATCTTCTGCTTTGAGAATAATATCTCAAATAACAATATCTCTTCCCCACCTCCACCACCCCCTGGGCTGTTTTGAAGCACATCCTAGATGTCTGGCTGTTTCATCGGTATATACATCAGCAGGTGGCTATAAAAGATACAGATACACACACACAAAACCATCACTTTGATAGTCGTATCTGGCCCTTGCCCACCAGTCCGTTGACAGTAACTCTCAATATCACGAGACATCCAACCAGTTCAGTCTCCCCCAGTTGTCTTATAAGTGGTTTTTACAGTCACCTACCGCTGTGGGTTGCATTGTGTGTCCCCAGAGTTCATAGGTGGATGCCCTAACCCCCAATGTGACGGTATTTGCAGGTGGGGCCTTGGCCGATCAGGTTGAGATGAGGTCATGAGGGTGGGGCCCCATGGCGGGATTCGTGCTCTTCTAAGAAGAGGCCAGAAAGCTTGCGTGTGGGGACACAGCGAGAAGGCGGCTGTCCGCAAGTGAGGAGAGTCCCCCTCAGAGCCCCACCTTGCTGGCACCCTGACCTTTGACTTCCAGCCCCCGGAACGGTGAGAAACACATTTCTGTTGTGCCAGCTGCCCGGCCTGTGGTATTTTGTTATGGCAGCTCGAGCAGACTGATACGTACTTAGTGAAATTTATTAACCTTTTTCTTTATGGTTCATGTTTTTGGGTCTAATGTAAGAAATGCTGCCTTGCTCCAAGATTCAAGGAAAAGGTGTTCCCCTTTATTTTCTTCCAACAGATGACTTTCGCTTTTCTACTCAGGTTTCTAACCATCTGGCAGGGCAGCGACGTGGCAGGTAGGGATCCAAAGTGATCTCGTCGCATCTTACGCCCCTTCATTGGCCAGTCCGTCTTTCCACCTCGGGTCTGCTTGTTCACCGTGGATCCGCCTGCCCCGTAGTGACCTCCAGAGCCTGGTCTGTTCTGCTGCATCTCGCTGCCAACCTCAGACCACCATCCCGGACCTGGCTGGGGGCACATGGCCTCAAGGACCGTGTACAGTTCCCTGGTCCTTCATTTTCCCACTTCTTTTGTCCCCTCCCCCCCTGCTCTCACCCTGACTCTGTTCTCAGTTTTCTGAGCAGATGCGCGGAGCGTCCTAGGTCCCCTGCCCCGATGTCACCCACCCCTCCTCCGCCTCCCCTCCTGGGACCGAGGAGGACCCATCCACGCTTCCAAGGAAGGTGGGTGGTCTCCTCCCTGGGCTGACCCCAGCCCCCCTCCCCTAGCTCACCTAGCTCTAGGGTTTGTGAGCAAACAGCTAAGAAAGAATTTTGGTGCAGAAAGGTGACCTTATTATAGCATGGGGACAGGCCCTGTGGGCAGAAAGAGCTGCCCTGGGGTTGTGAGGAGGGACTGGTTGTGTACTTTTTAATTAGTGGTAGTTAGGGAGAGCGGAAGTCCCTAAGGAACTTGGAATCAAGGCTTTCAGGACCTTGAGGGGCTAGCTGCTGTTAAGATAAGCTTACTTTTAGGCTTTTTGTTTTTTCATGTTTATTCATTTATTTTGAGAGAGAGAGACAGCACACGCAGGGGAGGGGCAGAGAGAGAGAGAGAGAGAGAGAGAGAGTCCGTGTAGAGCCCAACGCGGGGCTCGAACTCGCACACTGTGAGATCATATGACCTGAGCTCAAAGCAAGAGTCAGACGCTTAACCGACTGAGCCATCCAGGCGCCCCGAGGTCACTTTTAGTCTTTAATTAAAGTGAACATTAAGGCACTAAGGCAGCGGTGAGTTCCTTGAGGAAGGTCACGCTCTTACGTGTCAGGTGTCAGTGGGCTGCAAGCTGTCAGGAAATTTAAGCTACGTTTCTCTTGCCTTTGTGTCCCTCATCACCTGGCACCGTGGGTGGGCTGGTTTTGCTTTGTTTTCCTCTGTGAGGCACCCGTTCTCATCCACCTGTAAATGTACTAACATTTCTTCCGTTAAAAAATAAAAAGACCTGTTGCTCTCCCTTCCCTCCGTCTGCTCGCTCTCTTTGCCCCTCTTTCTGGTAAAAGCCTTGAAGAACTTCTGTGTTCACGCCGTCAGGTGCTCCCCTCTCATTTTCCCCCAAGCCCGTTTGCCGTCATGGCCACCAGACCTGTTCTCGTGGAGACCACCCTGACGTCCACGCTGCTGAGCCCTGTGGCCACCCCTCTTGCAGAATGCCGGTGTCTACAGTCTCCCTCCTTGAAAACTTGTCTTCATGTGGCTCCAGGCTCGTGAATGGGGGGTTCTTCCCTTCTGACTGTTTATATTCTCAGGCTCACTCTTTCCCCAGTGCTTTTAATGGTGAAGGCCCCAGGGCTCGCTCGCTCTTCTAGATCCTTCTTCTTCCTTATCTCTTCTTATCTAATCATTCCTTTAATCATGCCATTCACGCTCGAGGTTTCCAATACTATGTACTGCTGATTCTCGTTATTTACAGTATAGTTGACTTTGAACCACATCGGAGTGGGGGGGGGGGTTAGGGGCATGGACCCCTGTGCAGTCAAAAAATCTGCATGTAACTTTTGACCCCCTCAGAAATGTAGTTCCTTATAGTCTGCTGTTGATCGGAAGCTTTTCTGGTAACATAAACGGTTGATGAACACAGAGGGTGCATGCTCTGTGCGTTGTACACTGTAGTCTTACAATGAAGTGAGCTAGTGAAAAGAAAATGGCAAAAACATCATAAAAAAAGAGAAAATACATTTGCAGTCCTGGGCTGAATTTATTGGAAAAAAAAAATCCACGTGTAAGTGGACCGTGCAGTTCAAACCTGTGTGGTTCAAGGATCAGCCCTAGAACGTGGTTACGTTCTATAAAGTCACAGGGACACTGAACTAGCAAATACTGAACCATGGTTCCAAGAGGAAGTACAGGTAGGGTTCTATGAACCTCTGGTCATGTTTCTGTCGACTGATCAATGCATAGCCTAGTTTTTTGTGTGTTTCTGTGTAGAGACACCTCATTTAATACATAGGTGATTCATTACCATTGAACTCGCAGTCAACAGGTGTAATGTGTGCCTGAACTAAGCTTGTCTACTGCACACGTTATCTTTGTAGGCACATCATAGCCTTCGTGCCCTGTTACTAGACAGCTCTTCACTACTGTGCATGGAGTCCATTCTTTAAACACCGCAATCACCACCAAAAAGCACAAAAATGCAAAAGATGTGGCGCTAAATAGAAAGCGAAAAGGATACTTGTTTACAGCGTGAGGGCTGATATGGGAAGGCGGGGCGTTGCCTTGTTCGACCTTGGCCGGGACCGTGCATGTGGGTGACTCAGATTTTCAGGGCTTTACAAAAGTCCGTGGATGGTCGCAGTATTACTGCAAGTATTGATTTTGGAGTTGCAAATAAGTTTTGTGACTAGGCAACTTCACGTGCACGGAAGCGGCAAAAAATGAGGCTTGGCTGTGTAGGCTGACCATACTGTATCAAGTTTGTACTTCCGGCTTGGACCCCTGCCCCAAACTTGCTGTTCTGCGCGGTCCGCGGAACTTTTGGAACAGACATTTCAGACTTCCCGGGCTCCGCATTAAGTCCTGACCTCTTCAAACCTGCTCTTCCCACGTGTCCTCCTTCTCATTTAAAGACAGTTGCTCAGGGGCGCCTGGGTGGCGCAGTCGGTTAAGCGTCCGACTTCAGCCAGGTCACGATCTCGCGGTCCGTGAGTTCGAGCCCCGCGTCGGGCTCTGGGCTGATGGCTCAGAGCCTGGAGCCTGTTTCCGATTCTGTGTCTCCCTCTCCCTCTGCCCCTCCCCCGTTCATGCTCTGTCTCTCTCTGTCCCAAAAATAAATAAACGTTGAAAAAAAAAAATTAAAAAAAAAAAAAAAAGACAGTTGCTCAGGCAAAACCCCTCATCCTCCTGTCTTTCTTTGCCTCAGTTGGCTTTCCCTGCAAATTCTATCCAGATCCTAGCCACTGTCAGGGGCTTTATTGGCCCTCTTCAGTGGGTGGTGTTTTTTATTTTTTTTTAATGTTTATTTATTTTTGAGAGAGAGAGAGAGAGAGAGAGAGCGAGAGCACACAAGCAGGGGAGGGGCAGAGAGAGGGAGACAGAGGTTCCAAAGCAGGCTCTGTGCTGACAGCAGCAAGCCTGATGTGGGGCTTGAACCCACGAACCGCAAGATCATGACCTGAGCTGAAGCCTGACGCTCGACAGCCACCCAGCCGCCCCAGTGGGTGGCGTTTTTTGTCCTGGATTGGGAACGTCTTGCTCTGAGTAGGTTTGCTTCTGCTTCTGCTGGTGCCCAGGGATTTCACTGCCCAGGGTCAGTTATTGGGTTAAATGTCATAGTCTAGGTAATCCTACTTTGAAAGGACAGTGGACATTTGGGGGGACATTTGGGGGGTTATTTTTACCTTCTCTGGGTTTTCTAATCACAGTCTTAGTCCTGGTTGGTAGAATTTTCTTTTTTTTCTTTTGTTATTGTTTTTTGTTTGTACGTTCCCCACTAAATATAAACCTTTTGGGGCTCTGACACTGCATGGGGTGTCAGCCATGGATCCCTATCTTGTGGGGTCCAGAGGCCTCACTGGACACATCCTAAGCATCGGGTGGTGTTAGAGCTCGTTCCTGGGTTTAGCCTTCTCCCCGGTATCTCTGGGCTCCCTCAGTGTCTGCTCATGCCAAGCCGATCCTGGCTTCAGGTCTCCTCTCCAATCCTGGCTAATCCAATCCTCTTCAATCCCTTCTTTTCCTATGAGTTCCCATTTTAATTTTTATCCGTTGGTTACATTTACTTAGGTATTTTGAGTGTTTGTAATGGGAGTGGATTCCTGTTAGCTCTAATCTGCCACGCTGCTAAAATCCCAGGTTATCAGTGATTTCCTCCATAAATACACGATATGTAGAGTTAAACTTAATTGTTTTTCGTACTCTTTTTTTAATGTTTATCTTATTTTGGAGAGAGACAGAGAGAGAGAGAGAGCAGGGGAGAGGCAGAGAGAGCCAGAGACAGAATCCGAAGCGGGCTCCAGGCTCCGAGCTGTCAGCACGGAACCCAATGCGGGGCTTGAACCCACGAACCGCGAGATCGTGACCTGAGCTGAAGTCGGCCGCTTAACCGACTGAGCCACCCAGGCGCCCCATTTTTTGTGCTCTTGATTTTAATTTACTTACTGCGTACAATCTTTGGATTTGCACCATTCAGATCCTAATGCATGTTTCTCTCTCAGTAGCCCAACTTAAATATCTCCAATGGCTAACGAGGCTCATCCTTGTCCGTGTGACATTGGCCATAAGATAGAGTATGGAGGGATGGGGCGCGAAGTTCAAGTCGAGCACATCAAGGCTTATGTCACCAAACCCCCCTTCGACACGGGCAAGGCTGTGATCGTCATTCAAGACATATTTGGCTGGCAGTTGCCCAATAGCAGATACATGACTGACATGATCGCGGGAAATGGATACACGTATGTATGCGGTTCTGTTTCTTCACTTCATGGAAACCTCTGTGATCTATCTTGCTCCCTTCAGGGAAAACAAAACCACAACACCCTGACCGTGCGCTAAGCTGTCGACGTCCTTGTCTCGCTGGGCACAGGTAGATGGGGAATGTGAATCACACGAACCTAAAACAGCACCTGGAGGCCACCGCTCCCTCCGCTCCCAGCCCAGTCCGGCCAGCAGGCTGCCCGGGGCTGGGGTTTCTGTTGCCCAACGGGGTCCTTTGGGTGGAGACAGAACATGAAAAATGAGCAAAGCCGCCCGTGATCTACAAAGCCCCCTCACAGGCGTACAAGTCCTCTCTCCTTCAAAACGACCCCCTGAGGTTGGGCAGAGCAGGGTGCAGTCTCTTCTTCAGGTCAAGAAAATGAGGCTAAAAGTGGGTAAGCGACCTGTTAAGGTTACAGGGCCGACTGGCACTTGAACTTGGATTCTTCTGACCCAGGCTTCAGGGTTCCTTCGATGCCGGGAAGGAAGCACAGCTCCTCCATCCCTGGCGATGACCTTTATTTTCGGAAGCAGGTCTCTGGCCAAAGCCGTGTTGACCCACCCTCCGGGGTTGACGGGATGGGGGGGGGGGTGTCCGCGGACGCAGTGGACTGGCTTGTTTTCTCTGCGTGGCCCATTTCAGAACCTGCAGTAGACCTTCCCCTCCGGGCAGGGGGCGGGGGAAAACTGCTTAGTCATGGTGACTGGACACGCTCCCCAGATGTACCCTCTGACCGGAGGCTAACTCGAAAGGCCAGCTGAGCGTTGTGACTCCTCCAGGGGGTCGGGGACACCCCTGCGCTCACCACCCCGCCCCTCCCGGGCCCATGCCTCCCGGGTCTCCATCCTGTGCCATCAGTCTCGTGGGGAGGGCGCCCTGTCCGACTGCCTCGTCATCTCGGATGGGCTGGGCTGCAGGCGGCCGTCAGAGGCCGTGCACCTACGCTTGTGAAATCCCAAGTGGTGTGGCCCGGTGCCAGCTGGCCTCTCGGATGTGATCAAAGCTGGCTCTCGTGGGCACCACTTTTCTTTTCCCCTGAAGCAGAATCTCCCTCGTCGCCCGGGTCTTCATGAGCGTAAGCAAATACCGAGTGCCGCCAGCTCCAAAGTGAAGGTCAGTCGACGTCCCTTTTTTGCAGAGCCATCCTTCCAGACTTCTTTGTGGGGCAAGAACCCTGGCAGCCTTCTGGGGACTGGTCCACCTTCCCGGACTGGTTGAAAACAAGAGACGCCAGAAAGATCGACAGGTAAGTTATCACCCGTGTTTGTGCTCCCCCTCCTCCCCGCCCCAGGGCCCCTGGAGAGCAGAGAAGCGCGTGTGACATCACCACTGGGGCGCCCACCCTCCCTCCCCTGTGGCAGGACTTCCATGGACACATGCTTTCGTGCAGCACAGAGTGTGTCCCTGGAGGTGAGGTCCCGGCAAGGGCTCCTGCGGTGCCAGCAGGCTCGTCTGCTTCCCCCTTCCAGAAACTTCATGGCACTGATGCCAGGGGAACTTTGCGGAGGTGCTGCTTTCCGGGCGGTACGATTTCCCTTGACAAGGGGGCTTTCGGGGTCCACAGGGTGGACATTCCTTCCTTCCTGTCCTGGCTGCAGAACCAGGGGAGACAACGGGGAGAGAAAAGACGCCAGAGCCAACACCAGCCCCGGCTCCATTACCGCTCAGCTGGTTGGAAACCCGAAGGGCCGTCTCCTCCCCCAAGCCGAGACCTGCCCCTGCTTCCCCCCTCCACCCCCGCCCCGAGACTTTGGGTCTTTACGCCAGGGCTAGACTGCCATCGTGCCAGGACCCGGGGAGCATTGAGAGGGAAAGCGGGGGATCCCCCAGGATCTCAGCCTTTTAGGAAATTAGCTCCAGGAGTCCAGAAGCAAGGACCAGACCTCCCAGCTGCCAGTCACACACCCTCTTCTGTCTGGACTCAGTGTGGAGGGGGAGAGGGGCAGGATTGTTCTCTGATGCCCAGTTCCTCCTGAGCAAGTAAACGTGAGCCCAAGGCAAAGGAGCTTCCCCACCACCAGCCTTGACTCTCACCTTGGCCACTTGTCCTGAAAGCCGTCCTTCCCTGTCACCTGACTTTCTCCCACCATGCACCTGAGCCTTGTTTTTTTTTTTTTTTTTTAATTTTTTTTTTTTAATGTTTGTTTACTTTTGAGAGAGACAGAGACAGAATGCGAGTGGGTTAGGGGCAGAGAGAAAGGGAGACACAGAATCGGAAGCAGGCTCCAGGCTCCGAGCTGTCAGCACAGAGCCCGACGTGGGGCTCAAACTCACGAGCTGTGAGATCATGACCTGAGCCGAAGTCGGACGCTCAACCGACTGAGCCACCCAGGCACCCCGAGCTTTGGTTTTGATAAACTGCTCCCCCAGCCCAGCTTGGCGGAACTAATAATGTGGTCCTCTGCCTGTGGCCTCTGGGTCCCTAGGACTGTCTGTTCTTTTCTTCTATCACCAGAGTGCCCTCCAGAGTTGGCCCCTCCTTCCACTGGGCTGGTGGACCCCAAGCAGACCTGTGCCCGTAGCCCCAAGGGGCCTTGGGTCCTGCTGAGTGCCCCTTCCTGCTTCCCCGGCCCTGCCTCACTCCCCGCACTCACTGGGCCACCTTCTTTTAGGGGCCTGTGCAGGGTGGCAGCGCGTGGTGGCTCAGGCCAGGGTCATCCTAGGAGACTCTCTGTGCAGCCTGTGGGGCGTGGGGGGTGCTGCCCGCTGCCTTGGGAGCTCCCGGCAGGCGTGGCCCAGCACCCGGGCTGTGTTAACAAAGTCGTCGTCCAGTCCCTCACTGTCCTTGGGATGGCCTCCGGATGTCAGCCGCCTTGTCTTTCTCTGCCCCATCCTGAGGAGTCTCCCTGGGATGAAGGCCTGGCTCCCCCACCTCAAGTCAGGGGCACCTCCAGGGGCCAGGGCGCTCCAGGCTCCCCTGGGGAACTGTCCGAGGCCTGCGTGGAGCTTGCCACTGCTAGGTTCTCCCGTGCAGACCCCACTTCTTCCCTCCTCTCCCGCAGTGCTGGCCCTGAGATTCCTGGAATAACTCCCCTGCATGCTTACCTTTCCCAAGTCCCTCCTGGGGGACCTGCAACCTCAACCTGAAACCCCAAGAAAAACAAAAGGAAGCAAGACGTTCAGAGCAAATGAGAATTAGAAGCACAAGAGGCTGGGATGTGAATGCAGAGATTCAGCTTTGCATGTGGGGCTGGGGTGGGGGAGGGTAGCTGTGTGGGCCTGCCTTCCATTCGTGAGCACAAAGCAGAGGGGTCGTTTCTGGCAGGTGTGGGAACAGGCCAGTGGGACTCTGCCACAGGGGAAAAGGAGAGCTATGCACTTAAAAAAAAAATTTTTTTTTTAATGTTTATTTCGAGAGAGAGAGACAGAGTGCGATCAGGGGAGGAACAGAGAGAGAGAGAGAGAGGGAGACACAGAATCCGAAGCAGGCTCCAGGCTCTGAGCTGTCAGCACAGAGCTTGATGCGGGGCTCAAACTCATGAACTATGAGATCATGACCTGAGCTGAAGTTGGACGCTTAACCGACTAAGCCAGCCAGGCGCCCCTAAATAAAAATGAGACATTAAACAGAAACACTGACTTTGAAAGGAGACTGAAACCCTTGTGTCTGGTCAAGTGTCTTTTGTTTGCAAGTAACAGAAAACCCATCTTGAATGCTTACTGTTTACATAGTCATGGGATATTTTGGTTTATAGAACTGAGAAGAGGTCGTTTCTGGCTTCAAGCAGGGGTTGGTTCGCAGTGCAGAAAGTATCCCCAGGACTTGCCTTCCCAACGTGTCTCCACTCCACATCCTGTGCACTGGCTTCATTCTCAGGCAGCTTTTGCCTCTGAGTGGCAAGATGGCTGCCGCAGCTCCAGCCCCTCCATTGGTCTCTTTTCCCGCAAGCCAGTAAAATTCTCATTTTGCCCTGATGGTTATGACTCAGTCACAGGTCCATCCTTCAACCAATCACTGTGGCCAGGAGATTGCTATACTCTGGTGGTCAGCCTGACCCACATACTTCACTCCTGGAACCTAGGGCAGAGTTCCC
Organism: Prionailurus bengalensis; assembly: GCF_016509475.1. Lineage (NCBI taxonomy): Eukaryota > Metazoa > Chordata > Mammalia > Carnivora > Felidae > Prionailurus > Prionailurus bengalensis. The sequence continues at coordinate 232,745,336 of NC_057343.1, forward strand.
AAGGTATAAGAATCAAGCATGGGTTGGGGGAGAGGTTCATCCAAGGCTAAACTTTGGTGCTCCCAGAAAAGTAGGGAACACATTCAGAGCAGCATGAGCAAAGGCCTGTTCACTCGAGTTACAGTATTTTTATGGAAATGGCCTCTTTCTTGTTCCCTCCAATGAAGGCAGTTCTTTTTTTTTTAATTATCATTATTGTTTATTTAATTTTGAGAGAGAGAGAGACAGAGTGTGAGCTGAGAAGGGGCAGAGGGAGAGACACACACACAGAATCTGAAGCAGGCTCCAGGCTCTGAGCCGTCAGCACAGAGACTGATGCGCGGGTCTCCAACCCACCGACCGAGAGATCATGACCTGAGCTGAAGTTGGACACTTAACCAACTGAGTCACCCGCGCGCCCCAAGGCAGTTATTCTTGCGATCAAAGCATTGAAGGAAAACCTAACGCCCCAAATGTCAAAAACCATTGCTTGTTCCATTTCAGTTTGCAGAATTACTTAATTTCTGCTAACATTATGAAAGTAACTGCACGCAGTGTTATGATACACGTATTTAAATGTGCTCAAGGATATGCTATGACTAAAGGAGAAAGGAAGGAGGAAGTGCAATGGGATGGCTTTCTTTTTCTTTTTCTAACTTGTAAACCACAATTCTTCCTTATCAGATCAAGCAGGACTTTCTGGCTGGCCTCGCAGCCCTGCCTCCGTTTGGGTGTATTGCTTTTAGTTGAAAACGCAGAGTTCCAAACAATCAATTTGCAAATGAGCCATTTACCAGACTGGGCCACTATTCTTGGTCCTCTCCTGGCTTAAATAGTCCTGGTGGCTTTCCAAATCCCCCCTCTGCTCTTTGGGGACACCGGAGGGAGGAGTCTGGAGGTGCTGAGTTGGGATGTTAGCTGAAGGGGTGAACGTGCCAAGTTAGAGAGTTTGGGGAGCCGCCCAGTTACGGCTGGTGCCTGCCAGAGGAGGGCGGGCCGGGGTGCTCGCTGGGGGTGGATCTTGGGATCAGGCCTTAGGAGTGGTGCTTTGGCCTTTGGCCTTTATCCGGAGGCTGCGGAAAGCCAGAACTCTGCTTCCAGCTGGCATGCAAGCTGGTCTGATGTGTGGTTTGCTGAGAGCCCTCTGGCAGCCCTGACAGGTGGTTGGAGGAGGCTGGGCTCGGAAGGGAGACCCGTGGGGAGACGGGTGGGGGGATGTGCGTCACTCAGGCAGGACGAAAGTAGGAAATCTCAGAACGTCAAGGAACAGCGGATGCCGAAGCCCCTGTTACTGTTGGTACAGCACTTGCTGTCCAGCTCACTCCCCAGGGGGCTCACAAAATCCCTCTTGATTGTGTGTGTGTGTGTGTGTTTCACTGTTGCCTCCCCCGCCACCACCCCGCCCCTATTTTATTGAAATATAATTGACACATAATGTTGTATAAGTTTAAGGTGTACAATGTGCTCATTTAGTACATTTATATACTGCAAAAGGATCGGCACCATAGCCTTAGCCCACACCCGGTCCTGTCACATAGTTGCCGTTTCTTTTTCATGGTGAGAACATTTAAGGTCTACCCTTTTAGCAGCCTTCAAGTCTATCACACAGTATTGCTCACTGAGGTCACCGGCTGCACCTTATACCCCCAGGCTTGTTAATCTTCTAACTGGAAGTTAATGTCATCTGTCCAGTCTCTCCCCCACGCCCCACCTGCGGTACCCACTCTGCTCTGTGTTTCTCTGAGTTTGGCTTTTTAGGTTCCACATATAAGTGATCCGAATCTGTTGATTCTTGGATAACTTTCTGTTCTAGAGAGGTCGATGCTGTCTTGAGGTTTCTGAAACAGCAGTGTCACGCTCAGAAAATCGGCGTCGTGGGATTCTGCTGGGGCGGAGTGGCTGTCCATCACGTGATGATGAAATACCCAGAATTCAGGGCAGGGGTGTCCGTCTACGGTAAATCTGCCTTGTGCATTTTACGCGATGGGAACAGGAGTGGTTGAGGGACACCCGGGAGCCTCTTCCCAAACTAACGGTTCGGGGAGCAGCGTAGACCCAGCTGTGCAGAGGTGGCCCGTCTTGAGGGAACTGGCTTTAAAAATGTGAGCGTGGAGGTGGAGGTTGGTAATGCAGTAACCAGAGGAGTCACCTAACCCGAGGTCTCAATTTCTTCACCGAGGATGAAGGGGGTCACATTTATTTCTGTGGTAATGGTGAATATCAAACAATATTCTTTACGAGGAACATCTGTGAAGGTATTTTTCCAAGATAGCAGTTATTTTCAACCGCACATACACACACACACACACACACACACACACACACGCACACAATATAAAGGAAGGAAAGAAAAGGAAAAGCGACTCTAAAATGTAAGCAGCAGCATAAACATTGTAGCCAAACCAACCGCACGTATGATAGCAGTGAGATAAGAACATTCCATCTCTATATAGAAATGGCATACTAAGTTCACAGTGTAGAAGCATTCGGACCATAAAAATGTTAAAAAAAGAAAAGATGTGGAAGGCAATTTGGCTTTCTTTCATGATAGTATATTGTACAGTTACACAAAGGATTCTTATTTGGATTAATGGTTTCTTGCTGTGGCATTTTTGCTTTTAGCAAGAAAAAAAAAAAAACCCTTTAAATAGTAACTTACCCCAAAGTTAATAGTCAGTTGTCAGCTGCCGCTGTGCAGAGGGGGCTGGCTGTTCCGGGCCGTTCGGTGCCCTGGTGTGAAATAGCCTGGTGGACGCCTCGCCAGCACCCCCTGCTGGCCGCTGTTGCACACTGCACGAGCTGCAGAGCCCGGCGGGCCTCCAGGGCGTCAAACCTCGGTCCAGCCACACAGTGTGGCCTTAACAGAGCGTGGCCATCTGTCCTGTGGCTCCCTGCTTCTAGAGACGAGTTCCAGGTTGAGGGGAGGCTCTCTGGGCTCCCGCAGGAAATGGAAACAAAATTTCCATTATTTTCTCCCTACTGACTGGGACCCTGTCCTGCACCAAACTCGAGTCAGGCTCCACGGTGAGTCTTCCTTCCGAGGAGGCCCCGACCGGGCTCTGACATTGGCCCACTGGGGCAGTTCAGAGAGAACCCCCTACTTTTGATGTCTGTCCAAGTTCCTCACACCCCGCCTTCCGTCTCTTGTCAGCAAGAACCCTGTCCTATCACCTGGCCAGAATCCGTCTTACCCCAGTGTTTCCTCTTTGTAATTTTCTGCCCACTGCCTTGCACCCTGCTCCTTGGCTGAAAATCCCCACTTGTCCTTGTATTTGGGCGGAGGGATCTCTCTCCCCTCACACCCTCCTGTGCGGTGGTCCCCTTTGAATACAGCCTCCTTACCAAGTGTCAGAGTAATCTTTCCTTTAACACTACGGTTCTTCTTAGAGGGGCAACATATGGTACCTCTTTTGCTTATTTTCCTGTAGGAGGGGGCACACCCACGGTGGTTGTCCCCAAGGCAGGACAGGCTTCTGACCAAATGCTCTGTGATTCTGAAGGATGAAAGGTAACTTTTGCAGACGGACCAGGTGGCACATCTGAGACTTGACACTCGTGGTCTGGTCTGGGCACGGTTACCCCGTGGAACACTGTATGAACGGGGCCCCTCGGCATACTGAGGCCAGAAGCCATGGGGCTTGTGTGGACCATGAGAAACTTCTAGAACAGTGGTGGTCAGAAGGCGCAGATGGAGAGTCGTCACTTCTTTGTAAATGAAGGCGTGCCCCACGAGGAGGGAGCATTTTCGGGGCTGCTTCTGTATCTTTGCATGCAAAGCCGCTGCAAGGTCTAATTCCGTTATTTGTGGCCTGACCCAGTGAAGGAGGTGGAGAGCAGGAAAGTCGGGCCACTTGCGTGGAATTGCTAGAAAGAAAATAAACAAAACCCCCAAAGCACAGATTTTACTTTGAAAAAAAAATCAAGCCAAACCCACATGGTTTTCTGAGGCGCGTGTGTGGAAATCCTACCCCCGTGTCCCTGTCCCCCATTTCCAGGCATCATCAAGGATTCTGAAGATGTGCACAGTTTGAAGAACCCCACGTTGTTCATTTTTGCCGAAAATGATGCTGTGATTCCTCTTGAGCAAGTAAGTCGGTATCTTTTCTCATTTTCTTTTTTGCTTATTTTCCTGTAGGAGTGGGCACACCCACAGTTGTTGTTTCGATTTTTACTTTTTGAGGGAGAGAGAGAGCGAGTGAACTCAGGGGAGGGGGAGAGAGAATCCCAAGCAGGCTCACACTCAGCTCGGAGCCCGACACGGGGCTCAATCCCACAACCCTGAGATCATGACCTGAGCCGAAATCAAGAGTCTGATGCTTAACTGACCGAGCCACCCAGGTGTCCCTCACCTCTGTATTTAATGACATGATTTGACCTTTCGGGGAAAATGTCTCAAAGGGTTCATTTGTTCCTCCAAACATTCTCAACGTGAAAAATTTAAAGATGGGTTTTATTGGGGAATTTAGGGATTGTAATCCTCCGAATGTGCTCTTGGTGGGGCCTGGTTACTGGGCATAGAAGCTCGGCCTCCCCATCCTCCCACATGGAACCCGGGAGTTCAGATAAAGTGTGTTCTTAAAGACATGAGCGTGTTGGGGATCCCGGCTGGCTCGGTCGGTGGAGCATGCGACTCTTGATCTCGGGGTCGTGAGTTCGAGCCCCATGTTGGGATAGAGTTTACTTTAAAAAAAAAAAAAAAAGAAAAGAAAAAAACATGGGTGTGTTAAACCCAGTATGTTGATAAGAAAAAAGCAGAAAATTGTGGTTCAAAAGCAGTCGCTTAGAAATTGTTATTATTCATAACTAATACACTATATTAATATAAACTTAAAACAATTTATGCTTGACTATATTGAGTATTTTGTTATATATCGAATGAGTATTATATTATATATTGAATGATACACAAAAGATACTAATTTAATTTCAAGAAATTGATATTGCATCGAATTTTTACATTGCTTGGGATGCTCTCCTTTGCCAGAGCCGAGGACTCTTAGTTGTCAAATTAAAAGTAACAAATTCACAGTAGCTACGGAACTTAAGGCACCGATGTTAGACTTCTTTTATGAGCATTCAGAGAGGATTTGGAGAATGGAAAATATTACCAGATTGTTAAAATCATACTGTCATGAAATCTTCCGCATTATCAGGTCTCTTTGCTGACCCAGAAGTTGAAAAAACACTGCAAAGTGGAATATCAAATTAAAACATTTTCTGGGCAAACCCATGGCTTCGTGCATCGAAAAAGAGAAGACTGTTCAGCCGAGGACAAGCCCTATGTTGACGAGGCAAGAAGGAATTTAATTGAGTGGCTGCACAAGTACGTTTAGCAGGGGCCAAGGGTACACTTTCTCAGAATAGCTCGCATCCAGAAAATTGCTTTGGGATACTTGGGTCGTTTAATTTTTACTATCTTGATATAAAATAAATCCAGGAATCCTGAAATTCATTATTCCATCTCAAACATAAATGCAGTAGGAAATGTTAATGCATGATACAATTTAATTTTGAACACATACACTAAGGGAAAAACAGGTCAGTACCTGAAGAATTTGAATGGTAGAGTTAATATCCTGTTAGCAAAAACCTAGGGCTGTTTATGGACCAGCTGACAGCTCAGCCATGGACTTCGTGGTTCTTCATTAAGTACATTCTTTAAAACGATGGGTGTGGCAGAGCCATGAAGAGCATGAATTGTAAACTCAGATTCAAAGCCCAGCTTCCTTGGGCATTTGTCTGTCTTAATACGGATGAGTCGGTCATGTTCATGGATTGCACTGTGAGAAATACTGAAGCTAAAATAGGGTTTCGTTGACCTAATTATATTGAGCCAATAAACTTACTTTCTGAATGTGTGGCTTTTTCTAAAAGCTAATAAAGAACAATGGATTAGAGTGACTGGCCGTCTCCCAAGGAAGTGATTTTCCAGAACGTGGGCATCTTCGGGGCCCAGGGCCTGGGATTGCGTCAGGAATCACTCGTGCATTCAGTTGAAGGGTGGTGGCATACAGGGTCACGCTTCAGTTTTTATATATTTTAATTGATTTATATTAAATTGCGTGCACAGCTCAGGTCCTCGGCATTCCTGGCCACATGCCGTGCGCAGCATGGCGGTAGGAGCTACGTGGGGCAGAGCCAGTCGGCACCAGTAAAGGCCCTGCCTTCTAGCCACGCCGTTGACTTTCCTTTAACCCGGTTACCCTCCCCCCACCCGCCCCGTGACAGTCCCGCACTTGGTGTTCTTCTGTGCCAGCTGAGAGTTCTACTTTGCAAACTAAGCAAGCCTCGGCTAGACGGCTGTGCACTCCCACTGGCTCCTGTGAGTCTGCAGATCCGGAAGGGTCACCTCGTGTCCCCTCACACCCCGGCCCCGGCCCTGCCACAGGTGCCCTCCATCGGGTGGGACCAGGGGGAGGGCATTTTGCTTGGGTCCTGGGTTGAGGGTGGGGCTCTGGGTGGAGAGGGGAACTCATGGCACTTCCACTCTGGAAACCGGGGACCAGAAGGGTGTCTGCGGCTTCCAGCATCCACACGCACCCCTTCCTTTCTTCCATCGCTGGGCTTTTGGAGTCCCATGTGACTGATGGCTTTACTTTTTTCTGTGACAGCAGAGGGGTGACGAGAAAAAGGGAGGAGTGATGTGGACCTCACCCCTGCAGGAAAATGGAGAGGAGGGGAGGGATTCCAGGGCACTTAGAAGAGAACTGGGAGGGCAGACACAGCCACCCGTCCGAGGTCTGTGTAGAGATTATGCTGGACAGGGAATCCGGGAAGAGAAGCAGGGCCGTCTGGAACATCAGGTTTCTCGGGCTGCGAACAACAGAGAGCCTAACGCTGGCTCAGAGAAGAACACTCCTAACGGGGGCCGAGAGTGGTTCAGGGCCGGGCCCTCTCCTCACGGGCTCACTGTAGGCCTCTGCCTCACAGAACACCTGCCAGAGCAGGGAGCGGGGGCAGGGACCGTCTGTACCTATTCTTATGAGGGAGGGAACTCCTTCCCAAGAACCACCCCCTTAGTCTTGGGCTCCCAGCCTCCAGAACAGTGAGAAAGAAACACTGAAGCCACCGTTTCTGGGATTTTTGCTCTAGGAGCCGGGACAGGACCGTTATCTATGGAAGTTTCGGGCTTACTCTATCATTTTTGAGAGGTCTGCCATATATCCAATTCCACACAGTTCAAAGGTCATTCCTTCAATGGTGTTCCAGGATAAGGGGGCTAGTGCAGTGGACAGAACCACGCTTGTTACACGGACATGCTTTACACACTTACTGTCGCAGAACGTTAGCCGTGAGCTGAGAGCTGGTGCTTCATCAAGGCCCTCCCTCAGGGAGAGCGGCTTGCTTCTGCTGTGGTGGCAAATGACTCCTGTCAGCAGTGGGAAAAGCAAGTAAGCTTAGTATAAAAATACCGTTGACCTCTTGGCCCCTGAGATGGTCCAGGACCCGGTCTGGGACCACACGTTACAACACTGCCAGTGTCTGTGTTAAACATTTACAACAGCACTTGGGACACCACAAATACCTCACACACACCTTCCCTACTGCCTCCCTGCTTTTGCCGACCTTGAACACATTTTCTAAGCAGCCGTCTCGCCTCTGGTGCTTTAGGTGGGGCCTCTATTGTGCAGGTTGGCCCCAAACTCCTGATCCTTTAGTGGAGCTGGTTCGCCAAGAACAGAAAAGAAAGGGAAAGGGATAACGAAATCCTCACGTGACACACCAGCCTCTCAGCCCTTCCAGAAGCATCTGTACTTGAGTGGTTGGTATTATAATCGAAAGCCAGACCATTTAACCGACACCGAGTTAAGTCCAGCAAGTGTGGGAGTTGGGAACCAACAAGAGTGCTGTCCTGCGTGGGAATCTGGCCTTGGGGTCATGGTCAGCGGAAGCACAAGGGACTGGTCTTGCACTTCACGAGACAGCTCTCTGGGGTCCCCATTCGGCTGTCAGATTAGGAAAGTGGGCCTGGAGGGAAGGCTCGTTTGAAAAGCCCACCGAAGTGTCAGGTAGAGACTTCACGACCTCAGCTACCGAAGACTCTGGATCCTAGTTGACAGACTGTCTTTTACCCAGTGTCCTAATCCTCTTCCAGCGCAGAGATAAGTATTTTGCGTTATAAAAAAAAGTCGGGGGGAGGACACACATAGCTTGATGAGGGATTTGCAACTAGAACGTAAAGGTCATGGGTCACCTCGGAGAGGCCCTCTAATGAAGCAAAACCACCCCTCCAGGCTTTCCTGTTCGCAGGCCACGTGGTTTCTCTGCCCCAGACCCACCGGGAACGTGCGAGGCCCACTTTGGAGCGGAGGGGTGGTCTGGCGGCTCCTCACGCAACCACGGACCCCTTCAGGCAAGCCTGTGTTGTCTGGAGTCCGGAATCAGTCCTCACGAAGCGTGTCTGAGTCTAGATTACGGATGCACGTGGACGCCACACCCAGAAGCACACGGCAGATCATAGTGATGCCGACGCACAGCACACGTTAGAGGGACGTCCACACTAGCTTGGGTTGAGTAGTTTTTAAGCTTTCAAAACTCGATGGTTTATTCCAGAACTTCCTGAGATGGGTGCGAGCTTAGCCAAACCACCAGTGCAGCCAGAGAAAAGACGAGCAGCACCTTAGGGCTGACGAGCACCCAGGTGCACAGAAGGCAAGTGAAAGGTCACCAGTCAGAACGGTTCAGATTCCGGTTCTGACCAGTTGTGGGAGGCTCCCCCTGGTGGCACACAAGTGAACTCGATCCCAAGACTGGCCAGAAAAATGGAACCCAGAGAACCACGCACACAAGTAAAGGGCGCACAAGGCACAGAGGCTGCGGGGACCCGGGAGCCCGATGGCTGGGCGTCTGACCTGCTCTACCGCTTGCCGGCCATGAGGTGCCGGCAGAGGATCGGGCCTCGCCTGGAAGCTGTGGGAAAAGAAAGGTCTCCGTCCAGGGTGGTGGGAGAAGCGGGACGGTCGATGTCTTGGAACGAGGCCCGGTCACGTCTATCATGGTTACTTTAGGAAGGAGAATGAAGTGACAGCAGCCCACCCACGTGTGGTAACCTGGGGACCCTTCCTCGCACCCGGCCCACTGCTCGTGTTCCACGCCCCGCTCTGAACCTGCGCTGCTTTTGTCCCGCTGGGGAAGCCCCAGCCGGGCTCTAACGGCCCCTCCAGGTTTCTGCAGGGGGGGCAGGTGTCCGGCCGTTTGGGGAGGGTCAGGACAGGGGCAACCAAACACCCAGGGGACATGAGGCTGGAACCCACGCTGACCTTGTGCTCCAGTCCCACGCCCGCTACGTGGCTGGCAGCTCAAAGCACTTAGGACCCCCCCCTCCCCGATCTCACACTTTCCCACACTCCTCAGGATGGGTCTCCATGATCGAAGGACCCGTCTACTTAGAGACACGCGGCATTTAAATACGTTTCATAGGACCAAGCCCGGTCTTCTTTCAAAGCTTGAGACCAAAGTCCATGTTTAAGCTGTTACAAGTATCCACAAATTAAAAAAAAAAAAAAAAAGATCTACTCAACCAAACCCCTTCATTAGGGCAGCATTGGGTCGGTACAGCCAGTTTCTTAACTCGAAGAGAAGACAGCCGTTGTTTAAAGAGACCGCTTTAATAGAACAGATACAAAAGCCTGCGAGACCGCATTCCCGTAACTGAACTTCTTTCAACAGGAGAACCATGGTAACTAAACAGCTGTTTCTATTATGGCATCTACAGTGTCTGAAAAAAGACACAGTAATAAATAACTGCAGATGCATCACAAGACATCCATTTATTTAATCACAACAGTGAACCTTACTACTACATTTACTCTCGGTTTTTTCTTTATTCTTCGGATTCCCCAGGCTTACGGATGTCATCGATCTTCAAAATCATTCTGACCATCTGTGTGGCAAGAGAGATCTGTTGCTTTTTGCCGATCAGAGTTTCTATGACATGCTGTTGCTTCATATCTGGAAAACACAAATAAATGAATTATCCTAAAACATATGTATTTGATATTAGTAACTTGCTCTCATTTTCACAAAGACCCTGAAACTTAAAAAAATATAAATCTGGGGACGACTGGGTGAGTCAGTTAAGTGTCTCTTGATTTCCACACAGGTCTCGATCTCGAGGTTTGTGAATTCGAGCCTCGTGTCGGGTTCTGCACTGACAGCGTGGAGCCTGCTTGGGATTCTGTCTCTGCCCCTCCCCTGCTTGCGTGTGTGCTCCCTCTAAAAAAAAAAAATTAAGAAGAAACCACTCATCCAGCTACGTTTTCAGAGGGGTAGTAAGATTCCATTGTTCCAGAGGACAGTGTGGAATTTGAACCTGGGTCCCAGAAAGCTGGGGGCGAAGGGGACCTCCCTTCAATGACAAGCCAAAGCGCTAGGTGACTGGCTAAAACCTTTCAGCGACGTTTCATCCCACAAAATATTCACTCGCATAATTTGGAAAGCCCAATGTAAGTGAAAAAATCAGACTGTACATGAAACAAAATAATTCCAAGAAAGATGTAAACCAATTTCAGCAGAACCAGGCATTCAAGTTAAAGAAAATGTGAGTATCTGTCTGACAAAGAGTTGCTGCTGTTATTAAACTCTGCTGGCTGTGAACATGAAAACCAGGACGTAGCTGCTGTTCTACATAAAAGCACAGATCATCTGATTCCGTGGGCTGGGAGTGGCTGCAGAAGTGCAGACCTGGGGGTGCCCAGTTGGTTAAGCATCTGAACTGAGCTCAGGTCATGATCTCGTGGTTAGAACTCGAACTCCGTATCGGGCTCTGTACTGACAGCTCAGAGCCTGGAGCCTGCTTCAGATTCCGTGGCTCCCTCTCTCTCTGCCCCTTTCCCGCTTGCGTGCTCTCTCTCAAAAACAAACATTAAAAAAAAAAAAAAAAATGTGGGCCTGGCCCATTAGTGAGAAATCACTGGAACCACCGTTCCAACAAGCTTAAGCGAAATCACCCTCTAAACTACACACATGGCTACGGTCCCAGTACATCACATCTGAAAACACCCCTAAGTCCCGGACGAAAGCACAAAATAAGCAGACGGCACCAAGTCACCTGCCGGGCTGCTTCCCAGGACATCCAGAACCTACCTGACACAGATCGGTGTTAAAGAGCAAGAGAAGGAGGACTTTCTAAAACCAGAGACTGAAACGCAAGTCGCCTCTGGTGTAAGCCAGCGTGCTACAGCTTACTGTTATTAAGGAGTGCCGTATTACAGGACCAGCAGTCTGACCAAATCCTCAGGTAATCAAACCGAAACATTCTACAAGTTAGGACCCGAATATCTGAAGTGCAGAGGTATCGAAGCTCATGGAAGGCACCGTGCACTGTGCGACCAGCAGGAGATCACCCGGTCTTGACCCAGACACGGCCCCACTGGGTTGCGACTGGCTCTCACCGTTTGTTCCCTTGTGCAAACAGTCAATCCCAAGAGCGGGGTTCGTCTCTTTCACTTGTCTGGCTCGGACTTCGGTCATGGTCTGGATGGGATTCATGCCACTGTTTTCGGCGAGGGCCATGGGGATGACCTCCAGGGCATCCGCGAACGCCCGCATGGCGTACTGCTCCAAGGTTGGGCACTGGAAGGGTACAGGTAAGCGTGCTTATTAGCAAAAAACAAGACAAAAACCAGCCAATTTGGAAAGGTAAATTAAATCGCATACTTTGAAAACCTAACTCACGGAGAATTCTAAGAATAGGCCGTCTTGATTATTGTTAAACTACCAGAATATTAAAATGTCACGACAGAGTAAGGACGGAGAAGACAGACACGTGAGAGGAGTCTGAAAACAAATCAGCTTTACGTTTAGTTATGACAGTCACGATATTCCATTTATTTGGAACTTCAAATGAGGACACTGAAGACTGGACAGCGGTTGCTGTCAAGGCTGGAAAGCTTGAAAAGGCTGAGCAACGCTAGTTTTCGGGAGGCCGCGCCTCAGTACCAGGGCGAGGACCAGGCGCTGCTCACCCACGGCGACGACACTTTGTTTCCCCAGTGTGTTCAGTCCCACTGCCTTACGCCTTAGGCCTGGAGGCCCCGCACGGGTTTTACCTGGTCCGCCTCCTGGCTGACGGCCAAGGCACACGCGATTTCGGCGGCGCCTCCGCCATACACGACACGATTGTCCCGGATGAGGTTCCGGATGACACACAGAGCATCGTGAAGGGATCGCTTTGCTTCCTCGATGATCTGGGGAAGACAGTTCCGCAGAAGTTAACATTATCACAATCTAGTGTTTTAGAGTCAAATCCGCGGCGCCTGGTTGAACCTCTGTTTGCCGGGTACCGGCATCAAAGCCACCTTGCTTAGGAACAAATGGAGAGCACGCGCCAGAATGTTCGTTACCGGGTGATTTCTGTCGTTCTCTCCCTTTTCTCTGCCACGTGGTTACGTGAACACCAGGCGGAGGCAGCCAGTGACTCATTTCGGGACACGTGACCACGGGAAGTGGTCAGACGAGCCAAAACCGACCAAGAGACACCTGAGGCCCGTCTCACTGATGCCGATGCGGTACAGACCCGCTCTCGCGGGAGGGAGATTAGCAGCGTGGATGCACCCGGGCCCCTGCTTCCACCCGAGCGACGCAAAAAAGGCCTGCGTAGCACTAACAGGTAGCACCGAATGTGGTCTTCGGTGATTTTACACCTCGGTAAGCCACGGGTTCTTTGCGAAAAATGATCGTTTTTGAGAAATGGCACCCGTATCTCAGTCAAACACGTTCTGGGCAAAACCAAGCCCTACACCAAGGGCAGAAAACAATGCAGGGCAAGTCACTAGGATTCTCACCATCTTATTTCCTCCTCTGATGAAAATGGTCACAGCCCTGGAGTTCTTACACTGCTCGATGACCAGCATCTTGTCCTTAGTCGTCCCGAAGGAGATCTCCTTCACGAGCCCGGCGAAGCCCAGTTTCTCAGGGGTCAGCTCTGAGAACCGTGGCACGATCCGCCCTCCTGTCGCGATGGCGATCAACTAGGCGGGGTGGGTCGGGGGGAGGAAGGCGCTGGTGAGCACTGGGCCCTCACGATCAGACCGCAGAGGAGCCAAACTCCACCCAGGGCTACCTCGTGCCCGAACTGCAATCCATTCTAGCCTCAAATTTCAAGGTCAACCCAAGAAGGCACACGAAACGAGTGGGTTTCTGAGGAGCCGGTGTCTCGGGGTGACGCCACCACCCTCCGTATCACTGTGTCCTGACCGATCGCACCCTGGCTGCGGTGAGGACAGGAGGCCGAGCCTGCCCCGGGGCACGGACCACGTGTGGGACGGCGGTCGGCGTGTGGCTGACACACCGGTCGGTAAGCAGGTGTCCCTGCCTCAGAGAGCCAAGTGGGACGACACACGGAAAGCATTTCTAAATCCCACGGAACACCAGAAACTCGCAGCACTGTGGCTGAAATAGAGAAAGATCTCAGCACTCTCCTCTCTCCCCGCTGGCCCTCTATCTGTGGAGCCTTGACACTGTGGTTATTCACGGCAACTGCTCCCCAAGCAGGCCCCCAGCACGCACGGGCATCGAGCCTGAGCCCTGCGTTCGCAAGTCTCTTCCCACGAGCCGCCTACCTCTATTTCCGGTCCTCCTACCCAACGCACCGCAGGCAAGTTATTCTGAAGAAGTAAATGATTGGCTTCGTCGTCAAAGCCCCATTGGCAAATGGCTAGGTTAGCGCCAGTTTCTTTTATCTGGGGGGGAGAAAAATGCCCATCACGTTAGTAAGTATTCCTTGTGCTCGGGGAAAAAGATGAGGCGCACAGAGGGGCATGCGAGGTGGGAGCGTTAAAATAAAGCAGAGAAAAGAGAAGGAAGCACAGAAGTGTCTACCTTCTGTCAGGCCCAAACCCCAAATAATGAGCAAGTATCAAAGGGAATCACTTCAGTTCTTGATATGCTTTCAGAATCAGTACTTCAGGGGCACCTGGGTGCTCACTCAGTTAAGCATCAGACTCCATCTCGGCTCAGGGCCTGATCTCACACTTCGTGAGTTCGAGCCCGGCTCTCTGCTTTTCCTTCTTCCGTGACCCTCTGTCCGTTAACAGCCGACTCGTTCCTGCACATTCCTCGCTTCTGCCATGTTCTCCCCGGGGGCCAACCCTGGTTGTCCCCTGGAAACCAGCCTGCCTCAGCATTTGTCCTCACACGGCTCTTTCTCCTCCCTCGTGCCCCTCACAAGTACCTACGACGTTCCTCTTTGGGCCATTCCTGTTCTTTAAAAACATGCAGCCCATCACCTTCCTGTCATCATCCCCGGGAACCCGCATATCCACCCACACACCTATCCGATTCCCTCGGCCTCTTAGGTCCTGCCACCTTGTCGCTCCGGGCACCCTGCCTGGCACTTCCACGGCAGCCTTGTAGCCCAGGTGACGGGTCTTCAGCCCCTCCGACCTCTCAGCATGCCAACCCTGCTGCTGCCTCAGGGCCTCTGCACCCGCTGTCCGCCCCAGCTTACCCCAGCCGGGTAAGTGCCCCTCCCCCAGGCAGGTGGGTCTCTGCCTGAGAGGCCCCGTCTTTAGCACGGCCCCTACCCACCATCCCCTTACTCTGCACCGCAAGAGCAAGGGCTCTACTTTGGTCGCTGCTGTGTCTCAGGTCCCTACGACGGTGCCTGGTATGAGGTAGGCGGAGACACAGATCACGCAGGAGCAGACGAACCCAACTCCCCCCCGAAGAGAGACATCCACGTAACTTCTTGCCTGTCTGTCACGAGTAACGTTGCAACCGATACCCACGTCCACGTACCCGTGTGCGGATGCTGGAAGTCCCCAAGGACAGAGGCCCAAAGAGGAACCACTGTCAGGGTGTGCACGCTTATTAGCAGCCCGAGGGGGAGAGTTGAGGTGTTCCTACCCTGAACATACGAGCTTGGCTTAGATGCGTCCAGGACGGTATCGTAAAATCAAGAGCACAGCTCGAAGGTCACGGAGCCAACTCTCTGAGGCGCTCCAGACACGTGACCATTTTGTGAATCGGGTCTCTCCCCCCTTAAGCCTTTCTGTGCCACCTGATTTCTTCTCGCCGTGAATGCTGATTACTATTCTAACTTAAAAGTGAAAAAAGGGGGCTCACACTGACACGGCACCTGCAGCCACGCGCTGAAGAATCAAGACGGTAAAGAGGAGGGCCACGTTACCACCTACAGACCTACCTCACGAAAAGCTATGGGAAGACTTACTTGCTGAATCATCTCCTCAAACTTCTCCTTTTCGTATTTCTGAAGGGCTTTATAATCTTCCACAGAGGTCACATCCAGCTTATGCTTGGTCTTTGGTTTTGGCGGCTCAAAAGGACACGTGAGGATGGCAATCTTGGCATTTTCCACTTGCTGTGGGGACAAAGAGAATCTTTCAATTCGTGATTTAGGAGTGAAAAACAGCGTGAAGCCGTGCAGGACACGGACTCACTTTTGGCATCTGTGGGTGACTGAAATCCTTGTCCACGATCACGCCCTTGATGAGTTTCGTGTCCTCCAGCCTCCCGCCCACTTTGCCTTCCACTTTGATGAGCTCGAAGTCCACGTCTCTGCGCTGCATGTCTGCTACGGTGAGGACAGCGTTCACGGCGATCTCAGCCATCTGCCGGTGACAGCTGTTAACCCTGATGAAAACACAGAACGACCTTTCACTCCACTGCAGCCACAGCAGGACCCAGAATGTAACGTGGCAACTCAGATACGTCTTGTAAAACGCAGGACGCTCAGACTCTGTAGACAGCTATGCCACTAGAACCTGCACTTTCAAGTTTGGGGCACGGGTTCTCAAGCTGGGATCCACAGAACCCAAAGAGAGCCATAAACTGGGACGGGAGAAAACGACATCTTGTGTAAATGGGGTGCAGCATTCAGTAAGAAGCCAGAGGACTCCACATGGCTGCTTCCCTTGCAGGAATTTCCACCAACATCAGTTCCGGGCGGGGGCGGGGATCTTTTCTGAAAGCTTTGAAACATCTGAATAAATTGCTCAATAAATTTACTTTTGGTTCTGGAAAAACTTCAAGGGAAATTTAATACTTGAAACAGTGCATGAAATCTCAACTCATCTTAGAGAAAAGATAATGGGGAAACCATAAACATTAGTATCCTAAGTGATTTATAACTTGCCTCACACTATGTTTGGCCGCTGTCAGTTGTTTTGAACATTTTCTGTAGTAAAGACCTATACATACATGGATTTTACAAGACTTACAAACATAACAAGATCAACTTACAAAGCAATGATAAGATTCGTGCATTTCAACTAGGACACTTTCCTTTCAGGAGAACAGAGACCATCCCGGTGGCCCCCTTGCCCAGCAGCTGGTCTCAGCACCCGTATAAGAGGGCACCTGGCACCCAGCACATTCTAGCACAGCATGGCGGCAGAGGCTTTTCCCTAGGGGTGGAGAGGGCAATAATTTTGTTGCACTTCCCCTGACCTCTGAATCAAGGCCATGCCTTTTTGCTAAAACTACCACACAAATTAAAGTTTAAAATGTTTCTCACCCTGATCTTGATTCGAAAAACCAGTAATAAAGCTCTTCATACTAGAATTTTTATGCTACATCGTGCCAAGAGCCCACAGGTCTCCATTATTGTTCAAATAAGTGTCTTTTGGCTGAGGCTGCTTTGGGTCTCCAGAGGACAGGGCCTGTGTCTCTGTGCCCTTAAGATGTGGCAGCAGGCCTGGTAAATAGCAGGCATTATGCAAGCGTGGAAAACACCCCATGTAAGTCACTTTCAAGACTGCCCCTTCTCACTAAATTAAGATTCTGGACCAGTAACTTGCTTGGGCAATAATGAAAAGTAGAGCCTCTCCTCCTAAATGGCTTCCTAGCAAAGAAATGGTAGAAGGTGTTCTGAAGGCTAACATTCCCCAAGCAGGACCATTTATTTCTGCTTGACTGCTAACACAGCCTATCCTGCTAAATCAAAGCCCTGGATCTCTTACAAATACTGAGAGGATTTAATACCCAAGCCTGGAACTTCAGTTTCCAACTAAAACACAAGATGCATGTGGCTACACCTGCATTAGAAACAAAGCAAAGCAAAATAACAACAAAAGAAGAAGTTCATTGAGTCCGCATGAAGCTACGTGCGATCGTTACAAAAGGAGGTTTTTAGCAATAAGCACACACGTTTTGCTTCCTCTAGAAGCGCTGAAGAACTGTATTGTAAACGTACACTTTGGAGCCCAGCGTGGTTTTTGCTGTCTGGATCAGGGGCTCAGTGTCCTTCATGTCAACGAGGACGCTATCGCTGATCTTGTCCAGGTGCTCGATAGCAATGCGGGCGGCCTGTTCATAGCCGTCGGCGATCCTGATCGGGTGAATGCCGCGGTCCAGCAACTGCTCGGCTTCCTCCAGCAGGGCGCCGGCCAGGACTGCAGACAAGACAGCGCACAACCACGTCAGGCAAGCACTGACACTTACACCATCGATACCAATTAGATGCCACACCCTGGGAATGTGAAGGGTCCAAAATTAAGGCAAAAGGATCTGGGAGGCTGAAGTGTTGGTTTTGCTTCTAGCAAAGATCTAACAGGTCACCCCTTATAAACGGATGTTCAGCTCTCAGTGATGGACAAAACGTAAGTGAAGAACGTAACCTAAGAACGTTTAAGGGCAAAAAGCTCGTGTTTCCCGAGCCAAGGATTTCGTTTTAAGATTTTTTAAAGTAATCTCTACACCTAATTCGGACTTGAACTTACAACCCTGAGGTCAAGAACTGCATGTTCTACCAACTGAGCCGGCCAGGCGCCCTGCCAGGAGAGGGATTTCTAGTCAGTAAAATTTGTGCTGGTGATAAGAGAATTTATATATAATATGCTTATGGTTTATCCTCCCCACCACCTTCCTTCCTCCCGTTATTTTAGGGCCACAAAGATGATGATATTTGTTTCAATACTGCTGTACTCCAAGCACATCCATAACAGTGCTTGGTTCCCAACAAATACTTGCTGAATAAATGAATTCAAACCTCATCTGCAGAAAAGGTAACGTTAAAACTATTTCTCTCTTCCATCTTCCCCATCTCTAAGTATATCAGAACTTCAGAGAAAGCGTAAGAACATTCAAATGAATCGTTTACTGATTGACGCTATTTTGCCACATTTGTTTTCTCTACGAACCCACACCTATTCCCTTCAACTATGTGAGGCGCAGAAATCATGACACGTCTCAGCTGTAAGCTAAGATACGAGGGCAATCTCCCTATCACTCTAACATACCTGTCACACTCAGGACACTTAACAGGGCACTACTCTGCGATGCACGATCCACAAATCCTCCCATGTATCCCAAACACCCCCCACAGTTTAAATAAAGAAAAAGCCCGCATCCGATCAAGTGTTCTGCATTACAGCCACGTGTCATTTCTCTTTGGCTCCCCTGATCTAGAAGAGCCGCTTAACTCTCCCCTGAAGAACTGTCCTGTTGTTCCAGGACAAGGACTTCCGAAGAGTCTGGGCTGCTAGTATTTCGGCATGTCCTTCAACGTGGATTTGTGCAACAGTCTTCTCATGATCTGATTCAGAGCAAACACTCTTGGCAGGTGTGCGTGACTTTAAGGAATGCCTCTCAAACAAGTAAGGATAATTTGCTTTCTTACCAACCACTCCCGTGGTCCCATCTCCAATTTCATCATCCTGTGATTTGGACAGTTCAACCATCAGCTTGGCAATCTGGTGATCGACGTCCATCATGCTTAAAATGGTAGCACCATCGTTAGTCACCGTCACATCGCCATCTTTGTCCACCATCATTTTATCAAGTCCTAGGAAGACAGCAACGTTTAGAATGACATTATGCAAAAAACAAAAACAAAAAAAAAAGCTAGACCTCTTGACCCAATGCCTATTTACAGAATTTATCAGAAAAATTCAGCATACATAAGAGAGTATCTGTGTGCATTTTGGCACTGGCGAGTACAAAACCACCTAAAGGGCTAAAACTAGAGAAATGGGGGTGAGGAGCATCACTAAATGTATTAATTACAAAAGATGACAGCCCTGATGTGGAAAATGCTGATAAAATGTTAAAAGAAGAAAAAAACCTCTGACTTAAAATTGTATGTGCGCTTACAAACGTGTTTAAAGCCTGAAATACACAAAACAAGTGTGTCAGTGCCAGAGGCCTAGGACGCCCCCTGTTCCGTGTCCCAAATTTCTGTAAAAGGGTTCCATCAACTCTCCACGATTTAGACATACCACGCATTAACACAGAATGGAAGTCTCTTACCATTTGGTCCAAGTGATGTTCTCATTGTGTTTGCTACAGCTTTTGCTGCCATGATATGAGACTAAATGAAAGACACAGAAAAGGTTCAAGTTACAAATAACTTTAACAATTCAGTAGTTTTCTTTAAAGTTTATTTTTATTTATTTTGAGAGAGAAAGAGAGTGAGCACAAGAGGGAGAGAGCAGAGAGACAGCGAGAGCATCCCATGCAGGCACCCCCCGACATGGGGCTTGAACTCATGAACCATGAGATCATGACCTGAGCTGGAGTCAAGAGTCAGATGTTTAACCGACTGAGCCACCCACCCAGGCCCCCCAATTTTTAATAGTTAGAAGCATACACTTGATGATTATAAAATCCAATCATACAGAACAGTTTCTGTTCTCCAGAAGCTTCTACATTTAAGAGGCAACACCCAAGTCTAAACCTTGTCGTGATAACAACCACCAGCTTTAGTAGGTAGTTCTTACGCAAAAGAACGAGAGCCTAGAGCTTTAACTCCCAGCACACCTACGAGGCAGGTTCTCTTATCTGCCCCACTTCACAGCAGGTGCGGTCTGACGGGACAGGGACAGGCCTTGCAAGGCGGTCCTGCAATGCTAGCCTCATGCCAAGAGTCCAGACGTACACGTACAGCCCCTTGAACCGGCATACGAGGCTTACCACAGAAATACACCCAGAAATTGACGGCTGAGTTAATATGCAACCCATAGGTGAAAAGTCACCCTTGCCATCTGCCCAGGGCGTCGACAGCTAACTCCATGGAAACCTGCAAGCATCCTCTCCTGCTTACACACACGACCAGCAGTGTGTTTTTTCTGCAGATGCTGTTTCCTTCGTTCCTAGTCTTGCTGTCACCAGCCTGGCCTGGCTCCACAGCACCCTACAGAAATCCGGGGTCTCTGATCTCACCTCCTGTCCTTTAGGTCCATCCGACGCCCAGCTAACTCACCCATTTTCCTCAACCGTGTCATCTGCCGGTCCCCAAACCTCCAATGACTCCCCAGTGCCTCAACATGGAGTCTGAAAGCTTCAGTTTTTCTTCAATGCCCCCCACAACCTGAGACCTAGTTCCCTTCCAGTGACGATGGCGGTCCACGTGTCCCCCCCACATATGCCCTCTGATCCTTGAAGCGCTAATGCACCGAAGGCCCTCCAGTCATCAAAACGCTGACCGACACTGAACGCAGTTCAAATGCCCATGATCCGCGGAGCCCTCCCTAGTCACTGCATCTGGCAGCTGAGACAAGACACAGAGTTCACGGATCGGTGAAAATACTGGTAACCACGAAAATACACTTTGCCCGATCTGTCAGTGTAATGGACTTTTTAGAGGAAGGTAATCACAGGTAAGCCGCTCTTAACCAGGGAGGATTCTGTCCCTCAGGAGCCCCCTGGCAATGCCTGCAGACATTGCTGGTTCTAACAAATGGGGTGGGGGCCGCTAACAGCACAAAGTGGGTAGAGGCCCGTCTGCTGCTCCGCGTCCGACAGAGGACGGGCCCCCACAACAAAAAGAATGACCTGGCCCCGAATGCTAACCCTGCCGATGCTCCGAACTCTGGCTTTGGAGTCAGCCAGGGGTGGGCTTGAATCATGGCCCCGTTCTGGATTAGCTCTGTCACCTTACCCGCTCCGGGGCCACGCTTGCAGCTGTCACCCCAATACCTACCTCCGAGCGTGAGGATCGTGTGATGCAGAGTACGAGTGCCCGTTAACTAGCTAGCGTGACAGCCCACGCGCAACAACACGTAGCTTTTGTCGTGCTGTGACACACGAGGTACTGGAGGGTACGTTCTCTGCTGGTTCCTTCAAACGAATGATGAAACGGAGTATGTGATACAAGCGCTCGAGTATCCACCACAGATCGAGCACCGTGTGGCCCCTGCTTAAGTTGCCCCGTTCGATCCTCATCCCCAGCTCCCCAGAGGCGTGCCGCCCCCGCCGAGAAAGGAGGTTCAGAGAGGCTGTGCAGCTTGTCCTAAGGCAAACAGCGAGGGAACTCTACGGTTTGTTTCTTCGTCTGTTTAAACAGGCTTGTGCTCACCTGGACTCCTGGCGGTTTAACGCCTCTGGTCTTTCTTAGCCCCTTTGGTCCACCAGACCCCACTTTCTGAAGCACGCTTCTACCTCAACGGTGGCTCTGCTCAAAACCCCCTCAAGGGCTCCCTCCTTCCAGGGATAACATCTTGACTGTGGGGCATTCGAGGGCTTCCACCTTTGGGGCCCTACCGTTCACCGAGACTAGACTCCTTCCAAACCAGATTGCTCTTCTGCCCTACAACGTGCCATGCGTTCTGCCCAGCTTTTGGCTTTTGCTGTCCCTTCTCCCCCAGGGGCTAGCGCGCTCTCTCTCTCTCTCTCTCTCTCTCGCATTCAAAGCAGTGACGCCATCCCCGATCAGAAGCCAGTCTCCACTAAACGTCTCTAGGACACCCTCCAACTTTTAGCTGCATCCGTAACTGGTGATTCCAGTCACACGCTGCCTTGTGTTACGGTCGCTGGTGTCCACTTTCCACTCTTGCGGTGGTTAAGTTTCTGCGTTAAAAGTACACGTTTTTAATTTTCACGACACCGCATCCAGTATTACGCCACGCATTGCAAGAAATTACTCTATAAACGACCAAGTCTTTAAGGAGTGACCGGAAAACGAACGGCATCCTCATGGGCTATTGTTTCTCTCGCAGCCGGGTGACCCGAGAATGACCTCTGCCTTTCCCGATGGAAACACCGTAAGGAACGACCACAGGCTGGAGAAGCGATCGGAGACGCGGGCTCAGAGCCTAGGACTTGAACCCGCCCCACCCAACGCTGAAGGGCGCTAGCGGCTCCACCCCAACTCCCAAACGGGGATTAAAGGCTTCTACATCGGCCTCTCCCGAGCTAAAGGAGCGGGGTGCAGGGCCGAAGACGAGAGGGGATCCCCGACCTTTCCGGGGAGCACATGGCTGAACCGCTCCCATGCTTGCGCAGGCGCAGAGCCGCGGGCTTCGGCCGCCTCCCCTCTCATCCCACCGCCAGCGTCCGTCCCGTTACCTTGAGGGCCTCAAGTCCCATAAGACGAGACTTGCGATCCTGATCCTTGATGATGAGGAAAGGGCGCCCATATTCATCGAAGGCGAGGGTCCCGACCGACGCCATGGTGCGGCAGCAGTGGTTACTTTCCCCAGACCAGCGGAGTCCGCTCCGGAACCGAGAGCACGCCTTCCGGTCGCGGGAGGGCGCCACAGCGCACGCGTGCGCAGTCCGGGCGCGCGAGACTTATTTTTCACGCGAGACTAGTTTAACGCCACACCGTAGCTTCTGGAATCAGGGGCCTCAGGGAACTTCTAACGTCCAAGACCCTGTCGGGGAGAGGAAGCTCGAAGACGCGGACGGGAACTTAAAACCCTCCAGCCGAGAGCAGATCGAGCTCATCTGCTAAAGCTTCACGCTCGAGAGTTTCTGGGCAGGGGGCCCCAACGAGGAACTCGTTTCGTCACGCCGTTAGTTTCTCCCTCCGTGCCCCCCTCCCCGGCTCGGAGGAGATGGTAGAACCCACTTCCGGATTTCCACCCTCCCAGCCCCGCCTCCGGCCGCAGGAAGTCTCGCGATGGAGGGAGGAAGCGGTGAGCCGGCTGGCGCGGCGGGCTGCCGGGGTGGCGGGGCCGGGCTTCACGTTGGGCTCCTGGCCGGGCGGGAGTGGGAGCCGCCGGCCGCAGCCCTGGCTCGGAGTCTGGCGTGCGGGGCGCGGGCCGCAATGCGCGCGCTGGTACCCGCGTCTAGCTGCCCGGAGCTGTTCTGAGCGCCTTAGGGCGAGTGACTCCCGGCGTGTGCAGCACGATCTTCTGAGTTGACCGGAGTGCCCCCGTGTGGGTGGGGATCCGCGTGGCCCCTTGCCAGCTGGGTCTCGGTGGGCAGTAGCCTCTTTGTGCCTCGGTTACCTTGCTTGCAAAAATAGCAGTGGGAACCGTACTGTCTGCCTTGCACGGCTCCTGAAAGGATTCGGGGGGAGCAGTGCCGGGCCCTTAGCAAGTTCCGTGTAAGTGCTCGTTGAAGAAATCCTCATTGTGCACATCGTCCAGTAACTTGGCCAACGTCAGACAGCTAGTAAGAAGCAAGATTGTGTAGCGCTAAGGGTCCCACTCCAAAGCCCCGCTTTGTGCTGCCTTGGCGATCTTCCCTGGCCATTCTATCTTTCTAATATTCTGTCCTCTAAATAGCTTCTGCCGCCTTTTCTTGAGAACACTGATCATGAGCTAATCCTTTACAGGCTTAGATTCGGCCACACAAAAAAAGAACAGGTGACCTTTGAACAATGTGGGCGTTCGGGGTGCTGGTGCTGTCTACACCTGTGCAGTCAAAATCCACCCGTAACTTTCGACTCCAGCCCAGCCGCCTTCCCCCCGCCCAAATTTTACTAACAGCCTATTGGTCAGAAGTCAGCGTTTTTGTTTGTATGTTATATGCCGTGTTCTTATGATAAAATAACCTAGAGGCGAGGTGTTATTAAAATCATAAAAGAAAATGAATTTGCAGTACACTATGAAAAAAAAATCCACCTGTAAGTGGATTTGCGTAGCTCAACCCCGTGTTGTTGAAGGATCAAGTGTACTGATGCTCGGATCTTGGAAACATTATGCCAAGTGAAGGAAGCCATTCCTAAAAGACCACATACTGTATGAGTCCACTTCTGTGAAAGTCCAGAATAGGAACCCTAGGGACAGAAAGTCAGTTAGTGGTTGCTTAGGGCTAAGGTGTGAAAGGAAAGGTGGGGGGTGATAGGTAAAGCTTAAGGGTAATGAGAATGTTTTTAAAATTGACTGTGGTGATGGTGACATCTATCTATGAATATACTGAAAACCTTAGGATCATATATGTTAAATGGGTACATTGTGTGGCATATGAGTTACATCTCAATAAAGCTGTTAAAAACTATGGATCTCTTCCCAAGCATAGTATTGAGACTGACAATACTCAGTTATCACTTACTGTCTCGTTTAGAGCACTAAGTGCTTTATCTGTATTATTTTTTTTAAGTGTTCCAATAATCCTGTGCGGACAGTATCATTTCTGAATTTTTACAAGTGAAGAATCTGAGCCTTGGCAAAAACTTATCTAATGTTTCACACTAGTTAACTTCTGTGACTCCAGAACTTTATGACTCAAATCCTTTTAACCACTGTACTGTATAATTGGAATGCCCACAGGATAATTTTACAGAGGGATGGCAGATGGTGCTTTGAGTTTTTAAAAAACAGTCAAATGCATGACTATTGCTATAGCATGTAAATTCCTCCATACGATGCTGATAAGTATAACAAAATGTATTTAAAACCTTTGCTTTCCGTCAAACACCGTCACCTACCTAAACTTTACCTTTTATCTTACCTCCAGCACCAGCAGCAGACTTTTGTTGTTCTTGTTTCTGAGTTGGTTTTCCACTGTGTAACCAGATTTAAAAGTCACTTTAGAAGTGCCTGGGTGGCTCAGTCAGTGGAGTGTCCCACTCTTGATTTTGGCTCAGGTCATGATCACATGGCAGTGGGACTGAGCCCTGGGTTGTGTTCCTCGCTAACCTTGCCTGTTTGAGATGCTCTCTCGCTCTCTCTCGTGCTCTCTTTCCCCCCCTCCCCGCTTCTGCTTGTGGGTATGTGTGCTCTGTCTCTAAAGTAAAAAACAAAACAAAGCTCACTTTAGGGGACCTCAGCTGTCCGGAACAAAGCTCTACTGTGCATGAGATGTTGGTGATTGGTCGGTTGCCCTGAAGCAGTGACTCACTGCAGTGGGCCAGCTTTTCGTGTGTCCTGTGTTCACACTTGTACCTCACAAAGTTGTAACAGATCACCACATTTCATGAGTATGATAGGCAGACCCCCCAAATATGTCCATGTCCTAATCCCTGGAACCGGTGAATATGTTACATGAGAGAATCTGCAGATGGGTTGAAGTTAGGACTTTGAGATGGGGAGATTCTGCTGGCTTGTCTGAATGCGCCCACTGTCATCACAGGGTCCCTATAAAGAAAAGGGAGGGGTGCCTGGGTGGCTCATTCGGTTGAGCGCCTGATTCTTGATTTCAGCTCAGGTGGTGGACTCATGGTTGTGAGTTCGAGCCCCGTCTTGGGCTCTGTGCTGACGGTGTGGAGCCTGCTTGGGATTCTTCCTCCCTTTCTCCCTGCCCCTCTCCTACCCAAGCTTGCTCTCTCAAAAGAAATAAACAGATTTAAAAATAAAGGGGGGAGGCAGGAGAGTCGGAAGGAGGTATCCTGATGGAAGCAGAGGTTGGGGTGACATGGGGCCACTGGCCCAGAAATGCAGGTGGCCTCTAGAAGCTGGAAAAGGCAAGCAAACCTATCCCACCATAGAGCCTCCAGAAGGAAGCCAGTGCTTCCAACCCATTTCAGATAGCTGACCTCCAGACCTGTATGATAATGAGCATGTGTTGTTTTAACCCTCTGAGTTTGTGGTGGTTTCCTACTGCAGCCTTGGGAATGGAATCCAGTGGGCGCTTTGAATGGCTTACTGATTCCTGCAGCCATGAAAAGAACATCTTCGAATGACCAGAATCCGGTGTCCTCCCTCTTACTGTCTTCTGTTTCTTATGATTCCTGTGTTTCTGGCCTTGTCTTCTCTACTACACCGAGCTGCTTCAGGGCAGCCTCGCTCCCTGTAGGGTTCAGCATCTAGCCAACTGTGGATAAATAATAACGGCAACGGGCCCTGTTGTGCTGGGCAATGTTCTAAGTGGGTCCCCTGGTTTCATCCGCGCGGTGACTCTAATCCCCGTGAGTCAGATGAGCAAACTGAGGTTCAGAGAGGCGAAGGATCATACCGTTGGCAAGGTGCGGAGCTCAGGTCCTAACCTTGGGGTTGTGCTCTTGATGTGTCCTTCCCCCTCGATCAATTTCAAAATGAAATCAGTTTCAGTCTCCAGAACTTGAGATCCTCCTGAGGATGTATTTTATTTTCTTAAAGTTTATTTACTTTGAGAGAGTGTGCACACATGGGAGGCGGGGCGGAGAGAGAGAGGGAGAGAGAGAATCCCGAGCAGACACCATGCTCCGTGCAGAACCCGACACGCTCATGAACCGTGAGATCACAACCTGAGCCAAAAGCAAGAGTTGGACGCTCAACCGACTGAGTCACCCAGGCACCCCAAGAATGTATTTTAAAGGGTAAAACTCAAGAGGAGGGTAGATCATTCATTTCTCTGTTTCCAGTGATTGGAGTTTGCTTTATTTCATATTGGTGCATTGAAATGATTATCTTTTGTTCTTTTTGGGTCTTTTTAAAAAATCTTTTCATTATCATACTTATTTTTTTTTAGTGGAACCTGATTTTGGTCTCTTGTTACTTGAAAATCATATTAGTGCAACTGGATTATAGATGCCTAACCCGTTTTGATGTGGAATCTTTGCATCTTACTTAAAATAAGGCAGTAATTAGACATTTTAATGCTTATTTATGAGGCTTTGTTCTAAACCGTAAAAATACAGAGTTCATGGTTAACATCTGTATTAATGGATATATTGAATTCATAAAATGCTAAATAGAGACGAACACATTGTTTTCTAAGGATGACTCAAAAATCATTATGTTGGAAGCAAAGGATTTTAGTTTTCTATTAGATTTAAAGAATTTTATGTAAAACACATTACTTTAGTTGTAGAATTTGGAACTCAGTGTGGAATCCTTCATTTGTAAGTTAGATTGTATTCAGCTAAGTTAGTCTTTACACAGTACGAGTTTGTCAATAAGAACCACAGGGAAAAAAAATACCTTGGATTTCAGATTTGGTGTGATGTATATATTTCCTGCTTGCTTTCCACCTAGGTACACCCCCAGAAATACTTGAAGAAAGTCAGTCAGGATGTAGTCTACCTACAGGTCTTGGAGCCAACGGTTTGAAGAAAAGCAGTTGGGGGTTCTTCCTTACTGGGATCGTTGGTGGGACCCTGGTGGCCGTGTATGCCGTGGCCACCCCGTTTCTAACACCGGCCCTCCGAAAAATTTGTTTGCCATTCG
Organism: Prionailurus bengalensis; assembly: GCF_016509475.1. Classification (NCBI taxonomy): domain Eukaryota; kingdom Metazoa; phylum Chordata; class Mammalia; order Carnivora; family Felidae; genus Prionailurus; species Prionailurus bengalensis. The sequence continues at coordinate 232,772,530 of NC_057343.1, forward strand.
TTCCCGCAACTACAAAGCAGATTGCCAACGTTGTGAAAATGTTGCATTGCAGAAGAGGATCCCTGGTCGACATTGGCAGTGGCGACGGACGTGTTGTGAGTTCCGCTAAGGCATTTTAAGGTTTCAAACCCAAAGTTTTAAAATTTCTGCTTCACGTTTCTTGTGAGGCTTATGCAAAGCCCCGTTAAATCTGACGGTAATTAAGTCGTCATGTATTTTGTGTGAGTTTAATGATCAAACCTTCCAGCATGATGTGGAATTTATTTTTCTCAGATTTAATTTTTCTGAAAGGAAAAAGTGCTCTGTAGATCCGCCAGGTAAAAAGGAGCAATTGATTGGTAATTATGAAATTGTCCAATAAAAACTTGGGTCAGTAGAGGTGGCATAATTAGAGGAAACATTGAGTCATAGAGTTTAACAGAGATGTTTGCTTCTGTATTTATTAATATTCTTACATGCATAATAATCTTTTTTTTTTTTTTTTAATTTTTTTTTTAACCTTTATTTATTTGTGAGACAGAGAGAGACAGACCATGAACGGGGGAGGGTCAGAGAGAGGGAGACACAGAATCTGAAACAGGCTCCAGGCTCCGAGCTGTCGGCACAGAGCCTGACGTGGGGCTCGAACTCACGGACCGCGAGATCACGACCTGAGCCGAAGTCGGACGCTTAACCGACTGAGCCACCCAGGCACCCCGCATAATAATCTTAAGGGGTAATGTAGAGTTAAAATAGGAAAGAGCCAGCGCCATTAACCCTCATTTATCCAAAGATCAGACTTTGAGTGAGCTCAGCATACTGACTCCAGTTGAGAACCTATAAATAAAGATTCAGGGTCACTGACTGCCCGATGGGTGTCTGAGAGCAAATTTCTTCATGGGCCTGGTGGCATCATCCTTAGGCCTCCATCCAACCATGAGCCAGAAAGTGAGGATAGCAGTAGTCAAGGCCTGCATTCTGGAAACATTTATATGGGGACCAAAAGGGGCACAACACCTTTCACCACCCCTGCAGCATGGACCTTGTGATTTCGTCATAGTGACTCAAATAGCCAGGAGGAGGTTAGGAAGTGACTTGTTTAAGAAATCAAGAGATGTATATATTTTATTTTAGAGAGCATGAGTGGGGGAGAGGGGCAAAAGGAGAGAGAGAGAATCTTTAAGTTTTGTTCTTAATGTTTTGTTTATTTTTGAGAGAAGAGAGAGGGATGGAACGTGAGCAGGGGAGGGGCAGAGAGAGAGGGAGACACAGAATCGGAAGCAGACCCCAGGCTCTGAGCTGTCAACAGAGAATCCCACGTTGGGCTCGAACTCACGACCCCTGAGATCATGACCTGAGCCAAAGTCAGATGCTTAACCGACTGAGCCACCCAGGTGCCCTGGGAGAGAGAGAATCTTAAGCAGGTTCCACACTCAGCACGGAGCCTGATGGGCTCGATCCCATGACTGTGGGATCATGACCTGAGCCGAAATCAAGAGTAGGATGCTGAACTGACTGGCCACCCAGGAGCCCCGCAAGATGTATATATTAACCAGGAGGAAGTTTTAAAATCCAGATTTGAATGCTTTGCACATCTGAATAGTATCTTTGTGGTTTCCTTTTCTTAAGGGGGTGACATTGTAGTTAACTAGGGAAATTACTGTAGGCGGACGGCTCCTTCAGGCAGGCTGCCTTGAAGAGTGGGCAAGACAAATGAGCAGAGGCCCCAGGCCCAGCCCACTGTCCTCACCTTACAGAGGCCGGTGGCATTCTATGGTTGACTTTGTTCTGAATCGTTCCGCTTCTCTTTTACCTGTTTTCACTTTTGAGTGAGCAGTCTTTAAAGCCGAAGGAACTGTGTAAGTAATGGCAGGTTCTTCACGGACAGGATTTTGATTGCGTATTACAACTAGTTCACAGAACATTCTCCCAGGCAGGTCCATCTTGCCCGCTGCTGTGCTGTCACTGATGGAGAGAGACACTGGGTTTTCAGCAACCGGTCAGGCGTCCCCAGGGGTCGGCCGATCCAGAAGTGCTTTATCCAAAGCAAACCTGACTGTTGCAATGCTCGCGGTGAAATCTTTGACAAGAACACAGAAACTGACTTTAAATCAGTTAGCGTTGTCTTGTCTACAAAGCTGTAGAACTTTAGAGTTCTGTCTTTAAGTGATATTTTGAACAAAAGAGGTGCCTTTTTTATCGGACGTTTTGATTATAGACCATAAATGGGAGGTATTCATATCATTTGACCACGTAAGTTGATGTTTTTCTTTTTTTCAATTAAATTTTTAAAATTTATTTTTAAAATTCCAGTACAGTTAACATAGTGTTTTATTACTTTCAGGTGTACAATATATCAATTCAGCATTTCTGTATGTTACTCAGTGCTCATCATGATCAGTGTGCTCTTTTTTTTTTTTTTTTTTAATTTTTTTTAACGTTTATTTATTTTGGGGACAGAGAGAGGCAGAGCATGAATGGGGGAGGGGCAGAGAGAGAGGGAGACACAGAATCGGAAGCAGGCTCCAGGCTCTGAGCCATCAGCCCAGAGCCCCACGCGGGGCTCAAACTCACCGTCTGTGAGATCGTGACCTGAGCTGAAGTCGGACGCTTAACCGACTGAGCCACCCAGGCGCCCCGATCAGTGTGCTCTTAATCCTCCTTACCTGTCACCCAGCCCCCCACCCACCTCCCCTCCGGTAACCATCAGTTTGCTCTCTAGAGTTAGGAGTGTGTTTTTTTGTCTCTTTTTTTTCATTTGTTTTGTTTCTTAAATTCTACATATGAGTCAAAGCATGAGTATTTGTCTTTCTCTCACTTACTTATTTTATTTATTAGCATCATACTCTTCCAGATCCATCCATGTCATTGCAAATGGCAAGGTTTCATTCTTTTTTTATGACTAGGATTTCATTATGTACATATATATATATATATATATATATATACATATACATATCTCTTCTTTATTCATTCATCTGGTGATGGGCACCGGGCTGCTTCCATAATTTGGCTGTTGTAAATAATGTTGCAATAAACATAGGGGTGCATATATCCCTTTGAATTAGTGTTTTCATCTTTGGGTAGATACCCAGTAGTGGAATTACTGGATCATATATATGGTCAATCTATTTTTAATTTTTTGAGGAATCTCCCATACTGTTTTCCACGGTGGCTGCGCCAGTTTGCAGTCTCACCAACAGTGCACGAGGGTTCCTTTTTCTCCACATCCTCGCTGACGTCAGTGTTTCTTATGTTTCGGGATTTTAGCCATTCTGACAGGTGTGAGGTGATATCTCACTGTAGGTTTGATTGCACTTCCCTGATGATGAGTGATGTTGAGCATCGTTTCATGTGTCTCTTTGGCCATCTGTATGTCTTCTTGGGAGAAATGTCTGTTCGTATCTTCAGCCCATTTTTAATTGGAATGTTTCAGGTGTTTTGGTGTTGAATATAGAAGTTCTTTATGTATTTTGGATACTAACCCCTTATCAAATATAGCATTTGTAGATACCTTCTCCCATTCCATAGGTTGATGTTTTTCTTATCTTGAATAAACACTGACTTCTTTCTGCAGGTGATAGCAGCTGCAAAGGAGGGATTCACCGCTGTCGGTTATGAATTAAACCCATGGCTCGTTTGGTACTCCAGATACCGTGCTTGGCGAGAAGGGGTGCAGGACTCTGCCAAATTTTATATTTCAGATTTGTGGAAGGTATGTAAGGCAGAGAATGGTCCTAGGAAATGCCAACCAAAACTTTAGAATTCATAATTAGTGTGACTCAAAAACATAAAATGGGGACACCTGGGTGGCTCAGTTAAGTGTCTGACTTCGGCTCAGATCGTGATCTCACGGGTCGTGAGTTCGAGCCCCATGTCAGACTGCTCAGACAGCTCAGAGCCTAGAGCCTGCTTCGGATTCTGTGTCTCCCTCTCTCGGCCCCTCCCCTGCACAATGCTCTTTCTCTACTTCAAAAATAAACATTAAAAAAATGTAAAATGTTATTAAAGGAAAAATAGTTAAAATACAAGTGTATGTTTCTGTATAATGAAACGTGAACACCTTTTAAATTGACAGGTTTACCTATCAACTCTTTTAGAGTAGAAGCGTAAGGTTTTAAACCTGATAGGTCATGTGAATTCCAAGAATTTGCTCAATTAAAAAATTTCTCATTTCTATTTATTACAAAATGATGAAATTTTTTTTTTGACTTCACGTGGAAATCTTATAAATCGTAGACATTAATTTGTTAATGTTCTTGGTAAACGGTGGACTTTTCTGTGTACGTGCTTGTGTGTGTGCAGGTGTGTTTTGCAAGAGGCAGAGATGAGTGCAAAAGAAAGAATCCACTGTGTTCTCATGGTTCTTTCTGGTCTTCATAATGTATAAGAAACTTCCAAGTTTATTTGTACTCTAAAAAACATACCCTGTAATTTTGCTTTAGGAAAGCTCCATAAAATGCTTTTTCTTAAATAAGAATTTCCCATTGTAATATTGTCATCAGTAGCTTATAAAAATTCATTGAGTTTTGCTTGCGTTGTTTTTTATACCACATATACGTAAATGATCTCTCTATGGAGTAAATAAGACTTTTATTGGGCAATAAGAATTTTGACTGGCAAAGCACTTTCCCCCCCCAGTTTTTCGACTAAAGACCATTTTATTTCAGTTTTTGGGTAGTATTTTCGAGAGGAGGCGGGGGACTAGAATTTTAAGGATGGCTCAGCACGAAAGGCAGGTGGTTTCCTGATCTCGAGAGTTCTCGCCGAGCTGGTTTGGTGTATGGTGGGGTAGCGTAGAGAGTGTGGACTGGGACATAGATGGCCACCGGCTGGTCACTGGATGAGTCACTGGCAAGTCTGACAGGTGACCCCTGGGGGGCCCTGTGCGGAGTATCCCTGAAGATGGCAGGAGTGACTTACAGGGAGGTGTTTGGAAAACCGTAATGGGCTGAATTAAGAGACAGAAGCTCGAACTTGGGTTCTTCTCGTGAAATCTTAAAGGAAGCCACATCCCTTGTGAAAACCTGTTTGATGAAACGGATCCTTGTGTTTGGCCTTTTAAATTAACCTGTGCCTTGTTCCCCCTCTTCTTTAGGTTACTTTTTCGCAGTACACAAACGTGGTTGTTTTCGGTGTGCCTCAGATGGTGAGTACGCGTCCTCCTGTCCCTGGTTGGTTGGCTCTAGGTCCCGTGTGGCCCCTCCAGGTCCACCACACCGTGTCCTTGGCCGCCTGCCCCCGCGCCCTCGGCGGCCTCGCAGGGATTCTGGGGGCACGTCGGATTTCAGTTCACTGGCTTGACAAACTACTTCAGGGCCTTAAAACTTTAATCATAAAAGATTCAGTCATGTTAAAACTTTTGCTTCAGATAAAATTCTCAATGATCTCCCTAAGCCCTAAAAATTCCAATCTGGAAACTGCTTTATGAGCTCCCGGTGTCTAATGTAGTTGGAGATTTTCGTGGTTGCTCACTCACCATCCAGCTGAAGTCACTTGGGAGAGTTAATGGCATGTTCCCTTCGAATTGATCGTTCCTCCGATTTTGCAATGAGGCCGTTTTCGGGGCGGGTGAGCGCTGGCTAGTTTCAGTTGACCTCGGCTGACTGATTTGTATCGAACTTTGATTACGTACTTTCAGAAGTGAAAATACCGTGGCATCTGTGCTGAAAATGGTTCTAAATTTAGCCTTTGGAAAGATGACCAGGATGGGATGCTTTTATTGTAATTGTTGGTTTACAGACCATAGAAAGAAATCCCTTTTCATCTTTCAAGGTCTATAATTGTAGCCATAATAATCTTGGCAAAATTGGATGTTTGCTAAAATGCCACTATGCAACTGATATGTATGGTTTTTAATTTAAAAAAAAAAGGATATTTACTTTTTGGTTGTTTTGTTTTCTTATTCACACTTTAATTTTGGTCGAAGGTGGTTTAGTGCTTGAGAAATTTATTCTTACTATCAGGATGTTGGGTACAACGCCACATTTATTTTTAAGTTGATTTAGAAGTGCTTTTGTTACATATTTTTGAAAGGAACAGGATTCTATATGTTTGGAAATCTCAGTAAGCCTAAATTTAAGATGAAACTGGGGTGTTTACACTTTTGTTATAGAAATCAAAAGAGGGGGGCGCCTGGGTGGCTCAGTTGGTTGTATGTCCAACTCTTGGTTTCGGCTCAGGTCAGGATCCCGGGGTCATGGGTTTGAGCCCTGTATTGGGCTCTGTGCTGCCAGTGTGGAGCCTGCTTGGGATTCTCTCTCTCTCTGTCTCTGTCTCTGTCTTCCTCTCTCTGTCTCCCTCTCTGCCCCTCTCGTGCTCTTTCTCTCTCTCCCTCCCTCTCTCTCTCTCTCTCTGTCTCCCAAAAGAAATAAACTTAAAAAAGGAAATTAAAAGGGGCATGAGTTTAAGTCATTTAAGAAACTGGGACCATAGCATTGCTATGGAACTTGATGGTTATTTACTACTTACGAAGTTTGGGCATTCCTTTGGATTAATTAGCATCTTGGAGCAAATAGATTTCATTTGAATTCCATGCTTTATGAAAATAGAAAATTAATATTTATTGAGATTTCCATGCCATTCTGAGAGGCCGGCCGATCCTGGCCTGAGTTGTGGGCTCGTGAGGCCCCAGTGGGGGGCAGCAGTGGCCTTTGGTGGGCACGTCACCCCGTAACCTGTGGGCTCCAACTCCTCGTGCGTCTTACCATGTTTGAGTATGGTCGGTTTTTGGAGCTGTTCACCTAGCAGAAATAAGAGTCCTCTATTTGTTTTTTTTTTTTTTTTGATGAATGTTTTTGCAATTGTTGTCCATTTTTCTGTACGCAGAGAAACCTTAAGTAAGGAACTTGTGACATTTCAGTGTTCCCAAGAAAAAGTGGGGCAGCCGAAGTACACAAAGCATCCATGTTCCCTGGAATGAGCCAGAGGGGTTCAGCCAGCATGCAGTTTTCCGTGCAGGTGCATTGTTCACGGGACCCACAGGGGATCGCTCATGCATGCAAGGCCCCGCTCGTAACCCTCATTGAGCTTCACCTACGTGGAGCAGGGAAGGGGAGGGACGGTGCTGGCTGGGGATTCAGGAGGCCAGCTCTGCTCTCCGGGGTCGTGGGAGCCGCGATCGGGTCGTCTTCAGTGAAATGCACTTCCCTTGTCTGAGCACTGGCCGGCAGTCCAGTCATGGCATCGTGGCTCAGCAAAGCCAGCGGAGCACGAATGTTCCTGTGGCAGCTGAGGCCCACACAGGCCCGGAGAGAGCTACGGGAGTACGTAGGGAACGTGAGAGGTGGGGACCTGGTGTTCTAGAACTCGCCCACCCCGCTTCTCATACCGCACTGACTGTCGAGCTTTTGTGGCTCAAAACTCATTTCAACGGATGTGTCCGTAACCCCCCCAGGAGTGAGGAATCTCGTCCAGATCTGGTAAATCCAGTGCTAGCATGGTAAATACCCACGTGTAACTTGAGCTTGTGTTCTTTTCAAAATGTGAGAAGATCAGTCCTGCCCTCGTTTAAAACGCGCCCAGGACGTCTTGCTGCTTTAAAGCAGTGAAGATAAGGCCTGAATGCTCCACGTGGCCTGAGGCCTGGCGTGGAGCGGCCCCTGCTTCCTTCAGCTCCGTGCTTGCCAGCCCCCTGCCCTTCTCCCGGCCCCTGGACTCCACTGTGTGAGCCGTGTTCTTCCCTCTGACCTAAGTCCCCCCAGCTCTCGGCCTAGTTGTCGAGCTGCTGACCGCTCACAGGAAGGGTGTCCTTTCCTCCAGGAAGTCATCCCTGATTGCCCAACCAGACAGACCCCAGTGCCCCTGTTTTCCATCTGCACAGTGCCTGTTCCCTCTCTGTAGTGAGACTGTATTTACTCACATGATGGCTTCGGCAGGTTTGCCGTGTGGACCGCACTGTGAGCTCAAGAGTGAGGGCCGGCCTGTCTTTGCTCCCAGACCCCCAGTGCAGCGGCACCAGCGCAAAGTAATGACTCAAATACTCATTAAATGAATGAACGAGTATGGTAGAAACATATCCGTTAATGACACTTCCTAGTGGGCTGTTAAATTTCATAACTTTCAAAGACTGACTAATTTAATTTTAGTTACAGATCCTGTTGTGAATTGATAAAGATAAATGATTCACAACGGAATCCTTTATCCTTCGTCCATCCATTCAACAATTATTTATTCGGTGCCCCTAAGTGCCAGGTTCTGTTCTAATCACTTGGGTACTTTAGTGCGTGAGAAAGAGAAACATCCTTGCCCCGAGGTGCCTATACACTAGTGAGGAGAGCAGCTCTTACCTGGGGGTACCTATGTAAGATGTGTCGTTCAGTAGCAGGAGGTAAGTGCCGCGGGGCAGACTAAAGCAGGAGAGGGAGGGGAGGAGACAGTACCCCTGAAGAGGACGTGCGGAGGTACGGGGAACGTGCCAGGCAGAGCCATTGTGGAGGCGCCCAGGGGTGTGTGCCTGTGGGGTTCCAGCAGCAGCAGGTGGGGGGGCGGTGGCAGGAGCAGGGAGAGGTGATGTCAGAGGGGAAATGGGGGCCGTGCTGTTGGAATGCAGACGCCGTGGTGGGTTTGGGCAGAGGAGCAGAGGACCTGCCTGGGTTGCAGAGGATCTCAGGCTGCTGTGTGGACGCCGAGTGCGGGCGGAAGCCAGGAGACGGGTTCTGAGCTCTTGCAGGCATCCAGACGGTAGGTGTGCTAGGCTCTTGTCCGGGCAGAAGCGGTCAAGTTCCAGAGGCATCGTGGAGATGCCAGCAGGATGAGCCGGCACATCCGGTGTGAGGCGTGCGAGAAAGAGGGACCAAGGGCACCTTGAGGGCTTTGGCCGGACTAACTGGAAGTTTGCAGTTGTGACTGAGCTGGGAAAGGTGCAGGCTGTGTGGACCGAGGAGGAGGGCCGGGGGTTCCTCGAGCCGGTGAAGCCAGAGATGTGTGTGGAGGTGTGAGGTTGGCAGTGGTGGGCGGAGGGGGTCTGAGACTCAGGAAGGGGAGGGGGCTGGAGATTGCACATCAGTCCCCGAGGGAGCTGAAGCCCAGGAGTGGCCGAGGTCACCCGGGAGAAGGCAGAGCGGGTCGGGTCTGGAGTTCTGGCCTCTGACAAATGAGGGCACCCAGCCAAGGACCCGAGAGGAGGCGTTGGGTAGGAGGAAAGCCCTGGGGGGGTGGCGGTTACCCTAGGAGCCCAGTGAAGCCAGTGTTTTGGGGAGGAGGGAGACGTCAAGGGGCTCAAGAGCTGCTCATGGGTATGGCTAAGTTGTCCTGTGTCTTAGAGCTGGTTTCAACTTAGGCTTAAAGTTTTGAAGATGTAATTAGAATATGACGAGTTCGTGTCACTTTGAGACCTATAATTGTACGAATAATTTTGAATTCCATTAGACAGACACGACACATCACTGCCTCTCTTTGTGCGTGATATCAAGACCCGGGCTCATTGCATATTTATGTGTAATTTAGCCAGTTAATTTCTTGTGATTGAAATAGCTCTTTTCATTTGTGGGTTTATCTTGACTTAGCATATGACAGTCATTGGGAAATAAAGGAAACCGTAAAAGAGAAAAGAATCATGGTAACATGAATAAGTTTACAATTATTCTTTTTATGAATAAAATTACCATAAGAAATCTCTGATACTTTGGAAACATACATATTGTCTCATTCTTCGCCTATTTAATGTTTCCCTCAAGGAACAAAACTTTCTTTTCTTTCTTTCTTTCTTTCTTTCTTTCTTTCTTTCTTTCTTTCTTTCTTTTTTTTTTTTTTAAAGAAATCTTTCACTGGCTGTTAAAAGAGTAGAAATATCCCATCCTTAATGGAATTTACTTTTGGTTATATTGGTATTAATTAATTAGAATTTTGGCTCTCTGTAGCCTTAGGCCATGTAGAGGACTTTCCCCAAGCCGCTTTTTAAAGATATAGATCAGGAGTAAAGTTTTTATAGAAGCACTGTCGATTTGTTTGTAGTTTTAAAGGGATTCGTTTTGCTCAGGTCTTGGTTTTGAGATAGCATTTCCCATTTAGAGGAACCAGGAATGTTTGAGAGGTGGTTGATCTGAGGGCTGAGTTGGGGACCAATAACAAAAGCCTGGGGTGTTTTGTTGATCCCAAGTCTAAGGAAGTGTTCAGAATATTTGTTGGGGGCACATCCAAAGGAGAGAGAAGCCAACTTGAGGAGGCTCCTGGTGGCCAGACGGGGGCAGTCTGAGCATCAGAAGAAACAAGGGTGATAGTGGATTACAACCCATTGAACGAGATAGGAATCTAGGAGCTGTTACTTATGGCAATAGGTAGATCGGTAGAAAAGAAGGGAGAGTTCTTCCTTATGGTAGAATGCTGACTGTCAGCCTGGAAGGAATGATGGAATTAGCAAATGGCCACTCTGCAACCGTATAGGGAAAACTGACTCAGGCGGGTCATCAAGAATGCTGCATCTCGTGAGGGACAGTTCGATGAGCGGCAGGATATTTACATCGTCTCAAGCTAAGTCTGACAAATTACTCATTATGAAGGAAAATAAGTAACCCCACTATGGAGATGCCAGGTGGTGACCATCAGTCTCAAAGCAGAAAGTCCTCACGGGTGCCTGACTCTGGGGCCCTGAGAAGCTCACCGCCCCTCTTGTGGGGCATCGCCAAAGATGCACGGGCTGAGTTGTCACGAACACGCATCAGATGATCCAGGGTGCGGGCCACTGGGGAAATAACTGGCCTGTATTCCTAAGGCTGTCATGAGACAAAGGAAGGTCACGGAACTGCTCCAGATTGAAGTAGACTAAGGAAACCTTCTAGCTGAATGCAATATGACATCGTAAGGAAAAACATCATAAAGGACGTTATTGGGACTTTAGGCAAAATTGGAATGCGATTGGAATTATTATTATTGGAATACAATCTTCAATATCCTGAATTTGATAACTGAGCTGGGCTTATGTCTTAGGAAGCACTGAGGCATCAAGGAACAAAGGGGTATGTGTGTGCAACCTATTCCCAAATGGTTTAGGAAAAATATTCATAGAGGAAGAGGGCAGATTGGAGAGAACAAATATGACAGAGTATTAAGAATTGGTGAAGCCAGGTAAAGAAGTGCGGAGTCCTTTGTTTTCTTCTTGCAACTGTTCTCTAAATTTGAAATGACTTCAGAATAACGAATGAAGAAAGTGGAAAAAATACTTCTAGGAGGTAAAGCTGGTAGGATCTGAAGATAAATTTTTAAGCGATTGTTAATTTGCCGTTGTGATTACGATGACAGTGTTTTCAGCGGGTAGATTGGTAATAAAAGAATACAAAAATGATAAAAGGATTTTACTTTTTAGAAGATATGTTGATTGTCAAGAAATTATCAGTGTATTATCGATACATTTTTGAAGAATTATGAAATATTTCATTATATTTCAAGTTGGTAGAGTCTATTTTTTCATGGTCTAATTTAATAATACCGTATCTCACTGAATCTAGATGCTGTCAATTTTAAGATGCCCCGTTGCAATTGAGAAAGAAAAAAATACTGCCAATTGTAAATCTAAGATTATGTCCATTGTAAGGTGTATCCTGATTTCAGAGATGTTAAAATGTGTGGGAAAATGTGTGAAATAGTTGAGACAGGGTGGATTGAGATGCTAGGTGGGAAAATAAAGCTGCTTCTCATTTTAATGACTGCCACATCATGGTTTTAGTTAGAAAATGGGAAATCTGTCATCTCTGCTAAAAATGGCTTATTTTATGATTGATAGAAGATGTTCTTGTAACCGTTGCTAATGTGACTTTCGTGATTTAATGGATCGTTTGATAATGTGTTTATGCCCCGGAGTGATCTTTTCTACAGCTACTAATTCCTGCACAGGTATTTTCAGGCCCTCAAATCCAAACGAGCATTTGGGAGTCTCTTCCTCCGACTCCCTGCTTACTGAAATAATGACTGTCGTTCTGCACAGATGCCACAGTTGGAGGAGAAACTCGAGCTTGAACTGAAGGATGACGCCAGAGTCATTGCTTGCCGGTTCCCTTTCCCTCGCTGGACCCCAGACCACGTCACCGGGGAGGGGGTAGACACCGTGTGGGCCTACGACCTGAGCACGCTGCGAGGCAGGAGGCCCTGAAGACGTTTCCAGCCGGTCATTCGAGTGTAGACTTTATGGAGAGTGGTTTCCCAAGTGATGGTGGTCTTCGGTTTCATAGAGATCTATAGCTGTGTCGTCAGCAAAGAGTCTGTTTTTCTTCACTATGGAATGAAAATCTATTACTTTCCTTAACTTTTGGAAAACAAACACAAGTTAAGAACAGCAGGTAGATTTAAAGTCCCTTTTTGTGGCATATTCAAAAAAGTGGTCTTCTTTATCACGCGCTCTGATGTATGAAAATATGACCAAGGGATGGTCAACGTTGATGGGCGGGAGAAGATGTGAACAGCTCTTCACGCTACAAAAAGTATGATTTAATGCCAGAGATGAACAGAAACACTTTTTAAAGAGGCTGTGCAGTAGGAAATGTTTGCAGTTTCATCTAACTTTATTCATACTTAAGATTTGTCTTTCTTTTTCTCTGTACTTCATGGCAACGTTTTCTAAAGGACTCAGGCGCTCCTATTTCATGACATTGATTAGGAATAATTTGTTGTGAGGCCAGCGCTTTACTGTATTTTCTTGGATCTGAGGTGTCTATACGTGTGCGTGTAAACGTGTGGATAGACACACACATTTGACCGTTTCTGAAGTTGTGACGTACCTTCCGGCTGATGGTGTTCTGTGTCTACGATCGGCAGCATTGTACATCACGACGTAGCTGTAGCCACCACGGATGGTATGTCAGATGTGATGCGAGGTGCTCAGAGGAGATGCAGGACATTCTGGAGTTATAGGTAATAACATAAGCCGTCATGAGCTTGGGCTCAGCCAGACCTGGGATCACATCCCTGCTCGGCGACCAGCCTTGCACCAGTGGCTTGACTTCCTGGAGCCTCGCTTTCCCGAGTGTCCCCAGCCTCTGTTGGGATAATGATACACCGAACAGGGGACTCTTTTTTTGTAAAACTCATGACGCGAAGTCTTTGGTCTTATCATTTTAGATACTAAAGAAGTCACAGATTATTTCTGCTAGTCGCATCTTTATTTTATGAAAGTAGCCATTCATTTAATATTCTCGTTTAGGAGAAGAGACCTGACTGATTTAGATAAAGACAAGTTACAGAAAACCTTTGAATGTGAATAGATAGGCTTCATGTATCTGAAACGTTAATCTATTAAATGGTGGCTCTGATAATCCCTGTGTATCACAGAAAAGGATTGAGCTCCCGATCGTACACCTGTAACCTAAATACCAAACTGTGTCTTCATGGAGGTTTGATAAAATGAGATGGTTTGTATTTTTAACTAAACTCACGAGAATACGATCAGTTTGAGAATTTTCATTTAAATGAAAAGCAACTGGGGACCCGTTCATTCATTCGGCGAATACTTCTTGTCTGCTGTGTAATAGGCCTGTCCGATTCAATGGTGAGTAGACATGAAGGACCCCTAATCTTATGGAAACGTGTATTCCGGAAGAGAGAGACAAATACGGGCGTGAATGTAAGTGTGTGTGTGAAGCTCTCTGAAAGAACTAAACAGTGTGACAGTCATGGGCACTTGTCAGATTTTTGGCTGCCACTGTCCATCCCTTCCCAGTAGCCCCCGATTTCTTTCCGAAGAGCAAATTCCCTACGACGGTGTGTAGTTTGGTGTCTGTCCCTGCCTGTCACCCCAGCCAGCTCTGTAAGTGGGCAAGGCACGCCTGGAGAGGGACCCATCGTGGCTCCTGGCCAGGCAGGTGTGACGGGCAGAGGTAGGGTTTTGTGGAACCTTGGGTGTGTTCAGTAATCTTCTAGACATGCTCCTGGCAGACTTGTGGAGGCATCAGGCTGTCTGCAAAGGCATATATAACTTGCCTTTTTGAGGTTTCTGGTTTAGCTTCCCAAAGATTAAATGGCCCCTGGTGTTGCAACCTCAGAATAAAATGGACCATTTCACGGAAGTGTTGGCATTCATGGAGTTTGTAAGCTCTCTAATGGATGGATTGATTTTTAAAAAATATTTATTCTTTTTTTGAGAGAGAGTGAGCGAGCACACAAGCAGGGGAGGGGCAGAGAGAGGGAGACAGAGAATCGGCAGTGGGCTCCAAGCTGTCAGCACAGAGCCCGATGCGGGACTTGAATTCCTGAACCACAAGATCATGACCTGAGCTGAAGTCTGACGCTTAACAGACTGAGCCACCCAGGCGCCCCTAATGGATTTTTTTAAATTTTGCATTTGAATAACCTGGAAGTGAGCTATAAGAATTTTCTTACAGGGGTTATTGTGGCTTCTCTGACTGGCTGGTTTAAGTTTTTATTGGTTCCCGGATTCAGGGTCTGAAATTTGCCCACAACACAAGGCAGGGAGCGAGACCTGTTACATTTGATGTCGAAAGTAGGATTCACAGACATCTGACCGATTGAAATCAGGGATGAGTGCTAGCTTGAGAAAATTTAAAGTTAAAACGACAACAAACAAGAATAGAAATAGAGCTTAGGGGTGACATAGCCTAACGAGCCATTGTGACCAGACCTGGAGGTTCCATTGACACACGGTCAGGGACTTGAGCCCATTCCTGTCTGAGTGCATCTTTCTCCCAAAGCATGGCCCCAGGGCTACAACCCTTGCCTTTCCCAGCCCTGCCAGATGGGCTCCGTCAGACCCTCAGCCAGTTCCGGTGTTCAGACCCCCTGAAATGAGCTTAGCTCTGCCAAGAGTATGGGAAACCGAGTTTGAAAGCCCGAGACCCTTCTAGATGCACCGGGCCCACCGTTGCTGAGAGATGCTGTACACCATGACAGGTTACAGCCAGACAGAAAGAACGAAGGTTCCTGACATTTAAACCACGTGGCAGGATGCTATGCCTCTGCCAGAATACTTTCCCTGATGGCCAAAGGCGTAAAAGAAATAGCTGTTCTCAAACGCAGGAGTCCTCTGAGCTTGCGCTGTAACCTGTATTTCCTAGATCATCTGGATTCCCCCGGGCCGCGGGGGAGCGTTTCTCACCTGGCCCGGGGAACCGAAGTCTGCGCGTCTCTCACCCGGGCCACCTGTCGGGGAGCAGAGAATGCCGGCAGGCCGGCCGAAGGGACGCAGACACCGCTCGCTGGGACCCCCCAGCCGTCTCTCCTCTTTCTTGGGAACAGAGCCCCCCCCCCCTCCAGTGCTTTGGGCATCAGGGTGGGCGGTGGGCGGTGGGCCACGGGCAGGTGATTCAGCTCCGGCCAGCGAGGCGTGAAGGGGCGTCTGCTGGGAGCTTAGGGAAAGGTTTTGTTGCTAACGGAAGGCGCTTGAGGCGAGCGTGGCCTTCCGGGCCTCGGACAGGCTGTATGGAGCCCTGGCACCTGCAATTCTGACGGCTGTGTTACAGCCACCAGGGGAAAGTGAAGTTGAAAGCGGGGGTGCTGAGGCCGGCCGAGCAGAGAGATGGACAGACTCCTGGTGTTTGCTGACTTGCCGAGCTGACCTGGAGCCTCTGACTGTAGGATGTCTTTTTTTTGTTTAATTTTTTTTTTTAACGTTTATTCTTGAGAGAGGGGGAAAGACAGAGCACAAGCAGGGGAGGGGCAGAGAGAGAGAGGGAGACACAGAATCGGAAGCAGGCTCCAGGCTCTGAGCTGTCAGCACAGAGCCCGACGCGGGTCTTGAACCCACGAACTGTGAGATCGTGACCTGAGCCAAAGTCGGACACTTAACTGAGCCGCCCAGGCACCCACCGCGCCCCCCCCCCCCCGCCCCCACCGGCCCCAACTTCAGGACATCTTAAGGGAAGTGACAAACCCATGTTGCTGCTGTCCTGTGGGGGTGGCAGTATTTGGGCTGTGTGGCCATCTGGTGGGGACAGGAGGGTGTGAGGCTGAACGGGGGTGAGGAGGATGCCCCAGGGTGTGGAGTGCGGGCACAGCCAGAGGGGTGCCTGGGGAGCTGTACCAGGTCAGAAGGGCTCTGAACTTAGACCCAGCATTCACAGTCGACAGGAGTCTTCCCAGGCGGGCATCCTGTTCTTGGGGACGCAGGCAGGGCTGAGTAACAGCAGGGCCTCAGCCACACCCCTGCATGCGGGGGGGCTCCATAGGGGGAAAGATGATTCCTCAGGATTAGAAAGGACTTAGTGAAGGGAGGGGAAGGAAACACCTCAGACTGCCCACTTGGCAGGTGGGGTTGCCCAGTGAAGGAGCTGCGGTGTGAACGGCACGTGTGTGTCCTTGGGTTGAGATCCTGACCCCCAGTGCGATGGTTGAGGGAGGGGGTCTCTGGAGATGCTTCGGTCCTGAGAGTGGAGCCCTCACGAGTGGGGCTGGCGCCCGGGTTTGGTGGCCTCAGCGAGCTTGGGAAGACAGCCGGCCGTGAACCAGGAGGCGGCTTCTCGCCAGACGCCGAATCTGTGGGTCCTTGATCTTAGACGTCTTAGCCTCCACAACTGAGACGAAGAAATGCTTATTGTTTAAGCGCCCTGGTCTGGGTGATGGTGCGGCAGCCGGAGCTGGTGAGAGACAGGCTGGCCCCCGAGAAGAGCCCCACCCCGCACTGTCCAGTCTTGTCACCACTCCAGCCATCACTTCCTTGACCTGGAAAGGAAGGGAGCCAGGATTGAAGAGGGCTCCCTCCGGTGCCAGCTGGGAGGAGCGTGATGGTCAGGGTCGGTTGGCCAAGTCCTGAAGTCCCACAGGGGCCCTCTCTGGATGGCCGTCGGGGGGTATGGTTGGCACCATCTCGAGGGCAGTTTCCCTGCGAGGGGTCTCTTCTGTGCCTCTCCCTCCTGGCTCTCTCGGAGGATGCTTCTGGCACGGTTTGTCCCTAAACTAACGTGGAAGATGCAACAAAACTAGCGGGAGAGGAACAGAAGCCGCGTTGACAAGCAGAAATGAAGTCTAGGTGGCAGAGGGTCTTGGAAACCTCTCCTATGAGGCGCAGTTAAACAGGCTGTGGATGTTTGCCCGGGATGAGAGGAGGTGTAGAGGGCACAGAACGGACCTTTCTGGTGTTCGAAGGCTTGCCAAGCGGCAGAAGAAAGGAAAAGTGATCGTGGACGTGACCGTGTGTCGGCAGTTTCCACGTGCTGGAAATAACCCCGTTCGCATCTGTAGGGCGGAGGCACGAGCTCGTTTCTTTTCTCTCAACCGAAGTGAGTTGCGGTCAGCTAGCTCAGTCACACCCGGACACGGGAGCACAGAGTCTTACGTTCTGACTGGCTCTGAGATACCAACTCGGGTTGCACTGGGCTGGCGCCGAAGGGACGGGAGGCTGCGGCTCAGTCCCCGGCACAGTTTGGGTAAAGTCGTTTCAGGTTAGGATGCGTTGCCTCTGGACACAGTGAGTTTCTTGTCACTGGAGATAGTGGAGCAGAGGGCTGGACAGCCACTTGGTGGAGATATTGTAGAAGGGATCCATCTACAAGCAGGTGTGGAGTCTTGAAATGCCCCAAAATGACCGCGAGTTTTCCAGTCTTCGCAGTCTTGCCAGAACCTTCCCGGCCGAACACAGTGCGTCTGTGAGGCATCAGAGTGGCCTTTGAGCAGTGACGTTGCACATGCTTCCCGATTCAACTTAGCCTCCCCCAGCTCCAGGCCACGGGTGGCTTTTTACTCTGGTATACGAAATGGAAGTAGTCAAAATTTCGAGATCTTGGAGAAGCTAATGAATGACAATAGGTTTTATCAGAACCCCAGCAGAGAGCTGACACTCAGAGAAGGTTGGAATCTGTTCGACCCCAGAGAGCTTAGCCCCAGAGAGCATACTTGGGTCTCCCACGTTCTTCTTCTTTTTTTTTTTTTAAGTTCTTAACATTTATTCATTTTTGAGAGATGGAGGGAGACAGAGTGTGAGTAGGGGAGGAGCAGAGAGAGAGAGGGAGACACAGGATCTGAAGCAGGCTCCAGGCTCTGAACTATCAGCACGGAGCCTGATGCGGGGCTGGAACCCACAGACAGGGAGCTCATGACCTGAGCTGAAGTCGGACACATAACCAGCTGCGCTACCCGGGCGCCTCCCCACTTTTGTAAAACATTTATTTGTTTATTTAAATAAAAAAATATTTTTTAATGTTTTATTTAACCTTGAGACAGAGAGAGAGCGAGCAAGCATGACTCGGGGAGGGGCAGAGTGAGAGAGGGACATAGAATCCGAAGCAGGCTCCAGGCTCCAAGCTGTCAGCACAGAGCCCAACGGAGGGCTCGAGGTCACAAGCTGTAAGATCGTGACCTGAGCCAAAGTCAGCCACTCAACTGACTGAGCCACCCAGGCACCCCCCAAATTTATTTATTTTGAGAGAGTGCGAGCGTGTGCACATGAATGGGGGAAGAGCACAGAGCGGGAGAGAGGGAGAGAGAGAATCCAGGCAGCCTCCTTGTTCAGCACGTAGCCCGATGCAGGGCTTGAGCTGTGAGATCCTGACCTGAGTTGAAGTCAAGAGTCAGATGCTCGACCGACCGAGCCACCCAGGCGCCCCATGTGTTTCCAAGTTCTGATGAGAGCCAGGAAACTGTTCTTGAAGCCCCTGGGACAGTCCGTCACTAATGATGCCTCACTGCCTTCTGACTGACGCCGTCTTACCCATCCCCTTGTCAGGGAGCAGCCTCACAAGGTTCTCTGACCCCTCTCCAACTGATTGGAGCCAACGTCAGGCCACAGAAATGAGATGAGCTATTCTGATTCCATGTTGAGAATTTAAATTGGGGAACAGAAAGACTGGGGATGTCCAGGGGGAGGCTGAGGGCATGATGCTGAGGCCAGGGGAGTTTGGAGGGCTGTGACAGACGAGAGGGTAACGGGTTTCTCTGGGTCAAGGGCCCAGTCCAGGGAGCCGGCCGCAGGCCTGCCCGCCCACCACCAGAGGGCCCAAGAACCGGGCCGGGTGGAACCCCCGCTGCCCCTCACATCTTAGCCCCCCTCAAAGGGTTCAGTTGAGTGTTGTGTTTCCTGAAGAACTCCATTTTTCTTTTAATTTTTTTTAATGTTTTTATTTATTTTTGAGAGAGACAGAGGCAGAATGTGAGTGGGTTAGGGGCAGAGAGAGAGGGAAACAGAAGCAGAAGCAGGCTCCAGGCCCCAAGCTGTCAGCGCCGAGCCTGACGTGGGGCTCGAAGTCACGAACTGCGAGATCATGACCTGAGCCGAAGTCGGACGCTCATCCGACTGAGCCACCCAGGCGCCCCAGTGAAGAACTCCATTTATGTAATCGGCTATTTTATGATGAACGAAAATAATACTTGTCACAACAGGTGTTAAACACAAGGAGCTTGGTACCCCCGAAGGTGGCGCAGGCCATCTATTTCAGATAGAAAAGTGGGTATTTATATAAATGTAAGAAATCTCCCCTCTGAGTAACACAATCAAGTTTCTGCACTCAAATAGAAAACTTGAGTCATCCGGCATCCTCTCAGGCAGAGTGAAGTGTTCCCGTAATCGTGACACGTTGTGGTTATATTGGAATTGGCACACTTGTGACCCAATGGGCCGATGCAAATTGAACGTGAACAAAGAAATCATATAACTTTTATAGGTAAGGGGAATCAGGTCTTACTTTTTCTAATTTAATGTTACGGTGTGAATGTTACCTGAGAAGGGCTGATCGAACAATAGCTCATTGATCACAAGGTTTGAGTCAGGGATGGGAAGGAGGAATCGAGTACATTTTCTCCTCTGGAATACTGTGGGGTGAAACATCGGGCAGCGAAATTATTCTTTATGAGAATTGATCCAAATGCTGGAAAAATTCACAAAACTCCACGTATGTCCCAGACTTGCTGGGGACGTTTGAGTGGCGCGGTCTTACGGGGTTTGCCAGGCAGTGTTGTTCGTGGGGAACGTGACAGCTACAGAGACAGGGTGTCACAAGGCATTAGGTTCATGCTGGTGCACATGGTGAGCGGTCAGCACATTCTGGAGGGGGCCAAAGCCTCTGCTATTCCAGAGACCGTCTCTTCTCGCTCCCTGACATTTACCTGTCCTGGGCACCTGTGCTTTATCACTTCATCCCATGGCCTCTTTCCCACATGTCTGCTAATCTCTGATTTAAGAGTTACATATTGCCATTTTCAATGGCATTTGCATTTTGTTAAGGAGTCATTCAATAGGAATTTGAATGTTCAGGGAGGCCGAAAGATGGGATTTGCAATGGTTCCTTGTTTCCACCTGCTCTTACCCCAGTCCAAACTACCAAACTGACATAGTCATGGCAGCTCAGAAAGGCAGACTACGGTCACTGAAAGTTTCTCTTGACCTGGAAATGTTAATTATGAATAGAAATTCGTAGTCCAGAAACAATGATAACAAGGATAGCTCTCAAGTGTTGACTGTCTACCAAGTCATACGTCTTTTAGATACATTATTTTTATTTTTTTTAAGTTTATTTATTTTGAGAGAGAGAGAGCAGTAAGGGGCAGAGAAAAGGAGAGACAGAGTCCCAAGCAGACTTTGCGCTGAGAGACACGGGACTTGAACTCACGAACTGTGAGATCATGACCTGAACTGAGATCAAGAGTCGGACACTTAACTGAACTGACTGAGCCACCCAAAAGCCCCCTAGATACATTATTTTTAATTCTCATACTAACTACAGTGTAGATATGATATTTTCCAGGGGTAATCTGAGGCATTTAGAGAGTAATTCGTTTGCTAAGGCCCATGTACCCATTACCAGGTAGTGGAGCTGGTATTCACACCCAGGCCTGTCTGGCACTAACACCTGTGTGATTTCCCCTCTGTCCCTGCCCGGCCAGGGCGTGGGGACGACCCTACTGCTCCAGAATCGATCCCGTCTACCCAGAAGCTTAGATACCAGCAACGTTTGAGTAACTCTGAGGCTTGGGCCCCACGTGTCTTTGAATCAGAATACATCGTGTTTTTGGTAGGCACAAGGGTGGTCTTTGAGTCAGAAGCATAAGCCCGTGAGAAGAATAAGGCAGCCAGTTTTTCAGAATTGTCTCCGCGCTCAGAAATAGGCAGAGGGAGTAATGAGTTCTACGCAGAGCTGACTTACCACCTGCCTTTTAGGTCCACCTCCCAAAAATGGGTGAGTGCAGACATATCACCTGTCTGTGTTAGACAGTAAACGACTTGCAGAAGCACACGTCTCCATCGGCCGCTGGGATGGCCATAACAACGTGGCACGGCCTCGTCATTGAGACCACAGACACGCATTTCTCATAGCTCTGGAGACTGGAAGTCCCGCTACGGTCACGTTCCGAGATACCGGGGATTAGCATTTCCGTAGATGAGTTTTGAGGGGGACACGGTTCAGTGCGTAAGAAATCCCACCAAGTTAATTACAGCCTCACTTTCACAAGCAAGTAATTGGACGCAGCCTAAGCGTGCGTCAGTCGAGACTGGCTGGGCAGCCGTGAAAAAAGCCTGTGGCAGAGTGACAGGTACCAGGGCACGTGGCATTTCCAGTAGAGGCTCCTGTGCTGTGACACGCATTCTGCAACAACACGCACCGAGCATAGCCGGTCTGGCGGAAGAAGCTGGGTTAATGGCAGACCACTCAGAATGGTTGCCACCTTGAAATCAGGGCATTCAGGAGACAACCAGTATCTGGGGAGAGAACTGGGCAGTGCAGGCAGGCAGCTCAGTGGCAGTGGAGACTGCCCGAGGGGGTGATAATTTTATTTATTTATTTATTTATTTATTTATTTATTTATTTATTTAACCTTTTTATTTTTATTTTTATTTTTTTAATATGAAATTTATTGTTAAATTGGTTTCCATACAACACCCAGTGGGGGATAGTAATTTTAGAAATCAGCCCGGGAGTGCTGATTTGGGGGATCGACACGGTGTGCATGAGCACTGGAGGGCTTGCGCCCCAATGCACGCCCAGGACCGCGAAAGGCCGGGGAGCCCCTCTCTGGGGAGGGGCAGGCCCTCTTGCTAACGTTTTCTAAAAATCCAACTGATGGGGCTCCACGTTGAGAGGCGCTTCCCTTCCTGCTGAAGCAGGAAGTTCTACTCATAATGCAAAGCTAGGCTTCCCTTGCAGAAATAACTACATAGAAACCACGAAACTTCCAGGTTATTCTGACGTCATCCCCTCTGCAGCGGTGGTATGGGAGTTAATTGGTGTTACGACGATAGGTGCCATAGCAGAGTAGAGTGTTGACAGGTGTAAAAAACCAGGGGCAGGACAGCGTGGTATTTGCTTCCACTTTTGTAAAAAAGGGGCATTCGCATGCTTACCCGCGTGTGCCCCCCTTCCCTGACTCTCCCACACATACCCTGCCAAAAAGAATCCATGAGTACACGAGAACCTGGTAATAGCTTTTGCCCTCCGGGGTGGGGTTTGGGATCTGAGGTGAGAAAAGACCCCTTTTGTTATATTTTAAAATACTTTTTTTGGGGGGGGGCGCGTGGGTGGCCCAGTAAGTTAAGCATCCGACTTCAGCTCAGGTCGTGATCTCACAGTTCGTGAGTTCAAGCCCCACATCGGGCTCGCTGCTGTCAGCGCAAAGCCCGCTTCAGATCCTCTGTCCCCCTCTCTTTCTGCACCTCCCCTGCTTGTGCTCTCTCTCAAAAAAAAAAAAAAAATTTAAAAAACTTAGAACTGGTTGTGCCCAACACCAAATTGTGATCGCAGGTTAAAAGCCAAGCAAGACACATTCTTCTCTGCTTTTTGTAGTGTGTAAAAAGGGACACACTGGGTAGACTAGCAAGTGACGTAACAGCTCTGAGCGGAACCTTTAGGTTATTGATTCTGAATAACCCTCACCTCCTGCCTGAAACATTTTGGTTTTTTTTTTTTTTAATTTTTTTTTTTTTAACGTTTATTTATTTTTGAGACAGAGAGACACAGAGCATGAACGGGGGAGGGGCAGAGAGAGAGGGAGACACAGAATCGGAAACAGGCTCCAGGCTCTGAGCCATCAGCCCAGAGCCTGACACGGGGCTCGAACTCACGGACCGCGAGATTGTGACCTGGCTGAAGTCGGACGCTTAACCAACTGAGCCACCCAGGCGCCCCAACATTTTGGTTTTTTATGGCGCCTCTGCGTGGGGGCGTCTGGGGAATGTCGGTTCGCTCCCAACTCTTACAGCGGCTCGTTTTACCTTCAGACACCGTGTTAGCAATGCCTTCTGTATACCCACCTGGCTGAAAGCTGGCTCCCTAGCACTTCCCACCCGCTGGCCCTAATTTTACCTCCTGGGGACCACCCTGCACAAATCCAATGCTTCCTTCGTGGGAAATCCACAACCCCAAAGATTTGGAGGACCCTCTCCTATTCCCACTGAATCTTTCATTCTTGTGTTTCTTCAGAAAAACCAACCCTCCCTAGCCTGGTAACTCTCCTCTTAACAGAAGCTAGGTTTTAAATTTTCCCTTCCTTCCTTCCTTTTTAATTTTTTAATTTATTTTTGAGAGAGACAGACACACAGAGAGAAAGAACACGAGCAGGGGAGGAGCAGAGAGAGAGCGAGACACAGAATCCGAAGCAGGTTCCAGGCTCTGAGCCGTCAGCACAGAGCCCGACGTGGGTCTCGAACTGATGAACCATGAGATCACGACCTGAGCTGAAGTCGGCCGCTCAACTGACTGAGCCACCCAGGTGCCCCTTAAATTATCTTCCTGAAGTGTGGGTCCTGGAGCCAGAGGCGGAGCCAGGGGTGGCCCGGCCAGCGCAGAGGGGAACGGATGACCCCCTTCCTCGCTCTGAACTAGTCTTCAGACTGATGCCTGATACCCGATGCGCGTGGAGTTTTTATTTAGGCTTCTGATAAGTTGTCTGTCACACACAATCTTCTTATATAAACCATGTCAGTGGAGTTTTGGGGGTTTTTTTTTTGGACCCAAGTGCATTTTATGTTTTTGAAGCAAGTGAAAAAATGAACCGTTTTCCTTTTTGTAAGTTTTGTCACGTTAGGTTTGTCCCACTGCTGCAGGTTTTTTAAGGGATTTTGGACACTAATTCAATCATCCAATTATTTACTTGTCCCTGTGTACCTTAGGCCGCATACAACGTTAATAACCATGAAATTAGTGCTCTCATCTACATTATTTGAAAGGAACAGCCACAAATTTTGAATGAGAGAGAGCCCTAGGACCTCCCCGTCCTATAAACTGTATCAGCGCTCGCAGAAGGTGGCTGTTCATTAATTTATGCTCTACTCAGTGATGCCCTCGCTCTGACTGTTAGGACATGTAGATGAGTGTGGTCTAGGATGGGTTTCATCACTGTGTGTCCAGCCTGGAGGATGATGCCTGCATGTCTTAGGCAGTCCATAAATATTTATTGAATATAAAAAAAAAATATTTATTGAATAAATGTATAAGTGAAGGACGTCAGGGGAGAGTGGACACACATCTTACTGAAGTCCAGCTACATTATCTTTTCCCTTTATTTCGACCTGGTGGCGTTGGTGTACTACTAGTTAAAAAAGAAAATCACCAGAATTCATTCCTGGCAATCCATACTGTCTCCTGGAGTCTCTACGGGGGTTTTTTTTTTTTTTTTTTGGACTCCTATGTTATTATTTGCCTTCCTAAATTTTCTTTTTTGTTCCTTTTTAAAAAATTTTTTTTTAACGTTTATTTATTTTTGAGACAGAGAGAGACAGAGCATGAATGGGGGAGGGTCAGAGAGAGAGGGAGACACGGAATCCGAAACAGGCTCCAGGCTCTGAGCGGTCAGCACAGAGCCCGACGCGGGGCTCGAACTCACGGGCATGAGATCATGACCTGAGCTGAAGTCGGAGGCTTAACCGACCGAGCCACCCAGGTGCCCCTCTTTTTCATTCCTTTTTAAAAAAACTTTAATGTTTTATTTATATTAGAGAGAGAGAGACAGAACATGAGTGGGGGGTGGGGGGGGTGTGGGCTCAGAGAGAGAGGGAGACATAGAATCCGAAGCAGGCTCCAGGCTCTGAGCCATCAGCACAGAGCCCGATGCAGGGCTCCAACCCACGAACCGCGAGATCATGACCTGAGCTGAAGACAGATGCCCAACTGACTGAGCCACCCGGGCACCCTTCTTTTTCTTTTTTAAAAAAATTTATTGAGGTATAATAGATCCCCTGCCCCCCCAAAAAAACCAAACCTCACAAAAAGCTGCACATGTTTATTTAATGTATACAATTTGATGAGTTTGGACATACAAACCCATGAAACCATCACCACAACCAAGGTAATAAACATATCCGTCATCTCCAGAAGGTTCCTCCTGCTCTTTTGTTTTTTGTTGATGCTGTCTTGGTGGTAAGAACACTGACGGTGAGATTTTGAAGAGAACGACACTGAATTGCTAATTCCAGGCGCTGTAATGAGCGGCAGATCTCTCGAATTTATTCACCCCACATGACTGAAACTTTAGACCCCCAAGGAGCAGCTCCCCAGTTCCCCCCTCCCTCAGCACTTGGTGACCTCCATTCTATTCTCTGCTTCTAGGAGCTTGACTGTTTTGGAGTCCTGCGGTGTTTGGCCTTCTGTGGCTGGTTTACTTCCCTCCGCAGAGTGTTGTCCGGGTCTAGCCGCATGTGACTTCCTCTCTGTAGGGCCCGCTCTTTCCCGAGGTTAACTAACGCCCAGCCTGTGGGTCTGTCATGCCCAGATCTTCCTCCCCTCGTAAGACTTCACTAATATTCGTGGACCACCCTGGATCTCTGGCACTTCTGTTCTACACAATCTCTCCAACATCCCCAGTAAGTGATTTGGCTGTCTCATGTACACGACTTCTCAGTTTTCTGGAGTTTTCAGTCGGTTGAGTGCCCGACTCTTGATTTTGGCTCAGGTCATGATCTCAGGGTTCATGGGTTCAAGCCCCATGTTGTGCTCTGAGCTGACAGCACGGAGCCTACTTGGGATTCTCTCTCCCACTCTCTTTGCCCCTCCCCGGCTTTCATGCACTCACTCACTCTCTCTCAAAATAAATAAGTAAACATTTTTAAAAATTTGTGTTCACAAAAGAAAGCCTGCATGCCAGTGTTTATAGTGACTTTACTCATAATCATCAAAACGTGGAAAAAATCCAAATGTTTTTCTTTTGGTGAATGATAAAGTCAGGGGCGTTCATACAGTGGAGCCTATTTGGTTCTAACATGAATTCATTTAGAGCAGTTAACTGACCGAGCTCTCTCTCTCTGTAGATAAAAAAAGCCCGAGTTAGGGGCGCCTGGGTGGCTCAGTCGGTTAAGCGTCCGACTTTGGCTTAGGTCATGATCTCACAGTTCGTGGGTTCGAGTCCCACGTCGGGCTCTGTGCTGACAGCCCAGGGCCTGGAGCCTGCTTTGGATTCTGTGTCTCCCTCTTTCTCTGCCCCTCCCCTGCTGATACTCTCTCTCTCTCTCAAAAACAAATAATAAAGATTAAAAAAAAAAAGCCCAAGTTAGAATACATTTTGCTATCCTGTTTTTTTTAAACTTCCTTTTGTTTTTTTATGACTGAAATTGTAGCAGTGTTAGTTTCTTCCTGTGTAAATCAGCCTAAATTTGGAATTTCTTTTTTTAAAATATATATATGTATATATATATTTATATATATACATGTATACATACACACATATGTATATATTTTTAATGTTTATTTATTTTTGAGAGAGAGAGACAAACAGACCATGAGTGGTGTAAGGGCAGAGAGAGAGGGAGACACGGAATCTGAAGCAGGCTCCAGGCTCTGAGCTGTTAGCACAGAGCCTGATGCAAGGCTGGAACTCACAAACCATGAGATCACGACCTGAGTCGAAGTTGGACCCTCAACCAACTGGGCCACCCAGGCGCCCCCTAACTTTGGAATTTCTAGTGAAAAATTTTCCTCTTAGCAGGAGCACTAATTGGGAGAACATTTCTTCCCATTCACAATTTTTCATTTTTAATGTGTCAATTAAAATCTAAGTATTTTGGGGGGGGTGGGTTCCCAAAATAGAGCAATGGATTTTGCATTTACTGCACACTTCTGCTTTTATTTACAATTTATGAAGTACTTGCCATTTGATAGTCTTTTTCCCCATCCACCAGTTCAGCTGGGCTGGTTACTCTCTTCCTCCCTCCGACATTCACCTTCATCTTCTTTTCTGTCCCGTCTCTCTTGCACCTGGGACCCTGTGCTCTTTCTGTCCTTAATGGGGTCTTAGGCTTTTCCTTCCACAGTTTAATTTTTCTGAATACGATCTGTGATTGCAAAATTCACGCCCTAATGAAGCCTCTTGTCATTTTGTTCACATTTAACTAGGCGTCATCTTTTTTTTTTTTTAAATGTTTTATTTTGTAGCCTATCTGCTGATGTAGCATCACTTTTGTTTCCAGTAAGCGAAAGGAAAACATTTCCACCCACTTGGTAGTTAGGCAA
The DNA here is from genome assembly GCF_016509475.1 of Prionailurus bengalensis. Taxonomy (NCBI): domain Eukaryota; kingdom Metazoa; phylum Chordata; class Mammalia; order Carnivora; family Felidae; genus Prionailurus; species Prionailurus bengalensis. The sequence goes on from NC_057343.1 coordinate 232,799,814, forward strand.
AGGGAAGGGAAAAAGCTTGAGTGCTCAGCGATTCTCTGAGATGAGAAAGGAACGTGATGGGTTTGCATTTGATTCTGCCTCGTGGTTTGATTCACGTGTCGATGTTTGCGATCTTCAGTAGTTTGGTGATTATTTGTCCAGGTTTTTTATGTGATGCCTTTTCAGACATGAATTTTGGTCCTATGTAAAGAGTGTTTCCCAAAAAACAGAAGATTCTGATTTTTTTTTCCCAGGTGTAAAGAATTACTTTGCTACAGAACACAATGTGTTGTGTTGAAGTGGATATGAACAAACAAATATTTCAAATTATCCATGTGACTGTTGGTCAGATCCCGCAGACTGCTAGCAAACGTGAAAATAATCGACTGTGATGAATTCTTTCCCAGAAGCAAATGAACTATTTATTGCTTGAATTAAGACAAGAAAGGATTTTACTGTTCAATTTGTGTGTGGAGGGAAATGATAAAGGACAGTGATTTGCTAGTTACAATTTTTTTAATCCCCACAACAGGAGAAAGCTTCAGAGTTTCAGAGTGGGTTTGATGTACATATATATTTAGCCTTCTAAAAAAAGTGTATTTATTTCTTTTTGAGAGAGAGAGAGAATCCCAAGCAGGCTCCATGCTGCCAGCACAGAGACTGACACGGGGCTCAAACCTACAAGCCCTGAGATCATGACCTGAGCCAAATCAAGAGTCAAGATGCTTAACAGAGCAACCCAAGTGCTCCTATATATATTTCTAACAGGCAAACCTTTGTTCAGAAAAACTAATATTCTGGCCTAAAAAATAGTGTCCAAGTGTAGGCCATTTAGGATGATGTATATTAGTACTATGTAGAAAATTCTTAAAAATGTTTACTTATTTATTTTGAGAGAGAGAGAGAGAGGGAGTGAGCGAGCATGAAAGCCGGGGAGGGGCAGAGAGGGTGAAAGAGAATCCCAAGTAGGCTCCGTGCTATGAGCGAAGAGCCCAACGTGGGGCTTGAACCCATGAACCCTGAAATCATGACCTGAGCCGAAGTCAAGAGTCGGACGCTGAGCCACCCAGGCGCCCTTATGTAGAAATGTTTTAACATACTATTTGTAGGTGTTAATGGTAGAGTAGGAATGCTAGACACTTAAAAACACTGAGGTATGATTTAGGTACAGAAAAATTCACCGTTTTTGGTTTCCAGTGCTGTGAGTTTTGACAATGCATATGGTCACATAAGTACCACACGATCAGAATAGAGAATAATCCTGCTACCACAGAATCCCCACCTGCCCCACGGTGGTCGTCAGTGCCTCATCTGACTCTTGTTCCCTGGCAACCACTGATCTCTTTCCTGTCCCTTTAGTCTGCCCTTTTCCAGAATGTGACGTAGACAGAATCATACAGAATGTAGCCTCTTGTGTCTGGCTTCTCTCACTCAGCGTAATGCATTTGAAATTCATCCCTGTTGTTTGTTCGGTGTTTATTACTCTCCCTTGCTGAGTAGGGCTCCACTGTATGAATGCCCCTGACTTTATCATTCACCAATAGAAAAACATTTGGATTTTTTTTCCAGTTTTTGATGGTGATGAGTAAAGTCACTATAAACATGGCATGTAGGCTTTCTTTTGTGAACCTGAATTTTGCCAAAGTGGGTAATTCCCTGGGGGTGGGATTGCGGGCTTGTGTGTTAACTTCATAAGAGACTGCAGTATAGGACAGTTCCCATTGCTTTGTGTCCTTACTGCCTGGTTTTCTTAATTTTCTTCCCTCCATTCTAATAGGTTCGTCCTGGTTTCTTACTAGGGTTTCAATTTGCATTTTGTGAAGCATCTCTTTGTAATCTTATTGTGCCCATATATCTTCTTTGGTGCAGTGTCTGTTCAAATCTTTTGCTTGTTTTCAAAACTGTGTTGCTCGTTTACATATTACTGGGGATTTTGACAGTTCTGTATATATTTAGGATACAAATCCTTTGTCTTACATATGTTTTGCCAGTACTTGCTCTCAGTTTGTGGCCTTTCTTTTTCATTCAGTTAAGAGCATCTTTTGCAAAGGAGAAGGCTTTAATTTTGATGAAGTCCAATTAATCGTTTCTGAATTCTGCTTTGGTGACATAGCTGAGAAATCTTTCCTAAGGTCACAGAGATTTTCTCCTATGTTTACTTTTAGAAGTTTTATAGTTTTAGACTTTATATTTAAGTCTCTGGTCCATTTTAGGTTAAATTTTGTTTGTGGGGTGAAGTATAGACGAAGGTTTGTTTCTTTGCACGTGGCTGTCCAGTTGTCCCAGCAGAATTTACTGAAAAGACTTCATTCTTTATTGAGTGTTACCAGTGCATCTGAATTGAAAATCATTTGACAAAATGTATAAGAATCCACTTAAAAAAAAAAAAAACGTTTATCTGTTTTTGAGAGAGTGTGAGAGACAGAGTGTGAGCAGATGAGAGGCAGAGAGAGAAGGAAACACAGAATCTGAAGCAGGCTCCGGGCTCCGGGCTGTCAGCATAGAGCCCCACGCGAGACTCGAACTCATGGACCATGAAATGGTGACCTGAGCCGAAGTTGGACGCTTAACTGACTGAGCCACCCAGGGGCCCCAATTTTTTCTTATTAAAAAAACCTTAATTTTAGTATAGCTAACATACAGTGTTATATTAGTTTCAGATGTACAAAATAGTGATTCAACAGTTCTGTACATTACTCAGTGCTCATCACAAGTCCCCACCTCACCCACCTCCCAGCCTCCCCTCTGGTAACCATCAGTGTGCTCCCTATAGTTAAGAGTCTGTTTCTTGGTTTGTCTCTCTCTCTCTTTTTTCCTTTGCTCATTTGTTTTGTTTTTTAAAGTCCACACGTGAGTGAAATCATATGGTATTTGTCTTTCTCTGGCTGGCTTACATCAGTTGATGGACACTTCCATCATATGGACTGCTTCCATAATTTGGTTATTATAAACAATGCTGCTATAAGCATAGGGTGCATATATGTTTTCAGACGAGTGTTTTCATATTCTTTGGGCAAATACCCAGTAGTGGAATTGCTGGATCCTATGGTAATCCTATTTCTAATTTTCTGAGGAACCTCCAGACTGTTTTTCACAGTGGCTGCACCAGTGTGCATTCCCACCAACAGTGCATGAGGGCTCATTTTTCTCCACATCCTCAGCAGTACTTGTTGCTTCTGCTTTTGGTTTCAGCCATTCTGACAGGGGTGAGGGGATAGCTCATTGTAGTTTTGGTTTGCATTCCACTGATGATGAGTGATGTTGAGCATCTTGTCCTGGGTCTGTTGGCCATCTGTAAGTATGTGAGTCTATTTCTTGACTATATATTTTATTCCATCGATCTATGTGTCTATGCTTTCTTCCATAACATACGGTCTTAAGTACTAGCTTATGATAAGTCTGAAAAGCGGATGGGCAGTCCTCCAACTTTGATCTTGCGAAAAAAGTGTTTTGGCTGTTTCATTTCCTTTGCCTTTCCACATGAATTTTAGAATCAGCTTGTCAATTTCAACAAAAAAGTCTACTGGGATTTTAAAAAGGTTTGCATTGAATCTACAGAATATATTAAATGTGTATTATATATATATATTTCTATATAAAATGATAACCACTAGAACAAATATGCCATCCTTTATAAATACCATAAGAAATTTAAAGAGTGCCAAAGTGGTGTCATCACTGAGTGCTAAGCCTGTATTCACGCACGATTCTAATTAGTAGGGACTGTTCTAGATGATGGGATGCTGAGAAGAGCCTGTACTAGCTCTAAGGATTTTTTTTTTCTATTTCCTTTATCTTCAAAAAATCCTTTCCTTTTGGCAATTTGAGATCCTTATGAATAACTTTTTAAAGGAGTTTTGTAGGAACTGATGTCTTTTTCATTCTTACCGTTTCAAGAGAGCATTTTCAGCCTTTCTTCACCTTCTTGGAATTAGTCAGGTAGAAATGTGATTCCAACAGTAAGCTACTTGTGTCAGTGTCAGTCCTGCTTTCTTCACACTCACTTGTTTGGAAAATCTTTGATTCACAGTAGGAATTTTGAGTTCCTACGTGGTATGGGCCACATGGTTCAATTTGTCTGTTATAACAGGTGGTTTTCTCTCTCACCTGGCCTACCTACTCTTAAAAATGTTTGTAATGTTGGTGACGTTGGGCAAGACATTTCCTTTTTCCTTTTTTTTTAATCTTTTTTTTAAAAACCTTTTTTAAAATTTATTTTTAAATATAATTTATTGTCTAGTTAGCTAACATAGTATATACCGTGTGCTCTTGGTTTTGGGGGTAGATTCCTGTGATTTATCATTTACACACGCTACCCAGTGCTCATCCCAACAAGGGGGCAAGACTTTTCATTTCTCACTTTCTCTTACTAAAAATATGACCTGAAGATATTAGTACCTGATTTCTTGCTCCCTTTTCATGACTTGTGAGAATTCTGAGAAGCAGACTTTTCATAAGAAAGGAGTTAGAAACATTATAGTTGTAATGCATTTTTAGTAAGAAATCTATTTTGGTAACAATTGATAGATTTGATCATTATAATTCCAATCCAACATAAAGAGTGCCTTCTAAAATTTATTATGTATCTGCAGTGTCAGTGCTAGAATGATGTTCAACATAATGGTTCTTTCTTTTTAAAAAATTTTATGTATGTATGTATGTATGTATGTATGTATGTATGTATGTGTTTTAGAGAGAGAGAGAGAGAGAGAGAGAGAGAGGCAGGGAGAGAGAATCCTAAGCAGGTTCAGCACTGTCAGTGCAGAGCCTGACATGGGTCTTGAACTCATGAACCATGAGATCATGACCTGAGCTGAAATCAAGAGTCAGATGCTTAACCAGCTGACCCACCCAGGCGCCCCACATGATGGACATTTTACATTCCAGTGTTTTAAGTGTTCAGTCTCTCTAGTGTTTCCCCTTGCCATTTGATAAAGAATAACAGGTTGATCTTTAGATTTGTAGGTCAGTTTATACCATCTGAGGTTATGAGATAATTAAGTCATATCTTTATAATTATCTTTTAAGGGTGACCCTTAATGAACATTAGATTACAGCTGTTTCCTTGGTCTGATTGCAAATGTTTTTCCAGTATTCCACACACATGTACACACTGTTTTTGAAAAGGACCTTGTAAAATTTTTGGTGGATCAATGGATATTAGACAGCAGGTGCATTTACTGCAGAATAGTTCTCAGTAGTTGAAATATGCTAGTCTTAACAATAGCTGGGGGGCGCCTGGGTGGCGCAGTCGGTTAAGCGTCCGACTTCAGCCAGGTCACGATCTTGCAGTCCGTGAGTTCGAGCCCCGCGTCGGGCTCTGGGCTGATGGCTCAGAGCCTGGAGCCTGTTTCCGATTCTGTGTCTCCCTCTCTCTCTGCCCCTCCCCTGTTCATGCTCTGTCTCTCTCTGTCCCAAAAATAAATAAACGTTGAAAAAAAAAATTAAAAAACAAAAAAAAACCAAAAAAAACCAAAAAAAAAACAATAGCTGGTACTTTATTTAAACTTAATTGATCATATGCTTTGTAAAACGATAAAACATGTTCAGGAAAGGGAGAAGGTGGGGCATAATCAATGAATGGATGTGATTTACCTCCTACTGAAAAATAATCATGGCAGGATATTTTATTACAATTATCCCAATGAAAACAGTGATTTTTGATCATTTTGTTAGTCATTACTCTGTAGAAACAATGTGACATGTTTTTACATCAACACTATAAGATACAGAAAAGTAATGATAAAATTTTTTCTCTATTAGGGAAAATAGATATAACAAAGCAAAATATGATGTTTAGTGTTTAATTGCTATAACTTTTATATGCTTCTACTTAATATGTTTATTAACACATCTTTTTCCCCCCAAGTTTTTATTTAAATTTGAGCTAGTTAACATACAGTGCGTTATTAGTTTCAGGTGTAGAGCTATAACTTTTTATACAGTATTTTGGACATAGTCACATTTTCACATATCTTAGTATTTTATCTGATGCTTTTTTTTTTTAAAGAAACTTACACTTTGTTAGAACATCGATTTTTTTTTTTTTAACGTTTTTATTTATTTTTGAGACAGGGAGAGACAGAGCATGAACAGGGGAGGGTCAGAGAGAGAGGGAGACACAAAATCTGAAACAGGCTCCAGGCTCTGAGCTGTCAGCACAGAGCCTGATGCGGGGCTTGAACTCACGGACCGCGAGATCATGACCTGAGTCGAAGTCGGACGCTTAACCGACTGAGCCACCCAGGCGCCACCAGAACATCGATTTTTTTTTTCAACCTTTTATTTAAATTCTAGCTCATTAACACATAGTGTAATACTGGTTTCAGGAGTAGAATTTAGTGATTCATCACTTATGTACAACACCCAGTGCTCATCCCAAGTGCCCTCCTTAATGCCCCTCCCCCATCTAGCCCATCCCCCCAACCCCCTCCATCAACCCTCAGTTCGTTCTCTATAGTTAGGAGTCTCTTATGGTTTGTTTCCCTCTCTCATTTTTTTCCCCCTTCCTCTATATTCGTCTGTTTTTTAAATTTCACATATTTTTTAATTCAAGTGTACAGTTGAGTGGTTTTTGTAATATGTTCACAAAGTTGTGCAATCGTCACCAGTATCTAATGTCAGAATATTTTCCACAACCCGGAAATTACCCACTAGCAGTAACCTCCCTCCCTTACTTTCTCAGCCCTTGGAAACCATGAATCTGTTCCCTGCCTTCATCGAGTTGTCAATTCTGAAAATTTCATCTAACAGGAATCATAGAATATGCGGGCTTTTGTGCTTGGCTTCTTTCACTTAGTATGTTTTCAGTGTTCGTCCATGTCCTAGGACATAACAGTGCTTCAGCACTTCTAATGGCTGAATAATGTTCCACCGTGTGGATATGTTAAATGTTGTTATCCACTGATGGACAGTTGATGGACATTTGGGTTGTTTCCACGTTTTGGCTCTTAGAAATAATGCTGCCGGGGCGCCTGAGTGGCCCAGTTGGTTAAGCGTCCGACTTCGGCTCAGGTCACGATTTTGCGGCTCGTGAGTTCGAGCCCCGCGTCAGGCTCTGTGCTGACAGCTCGGAGCCTGGAGCCTGCTTCGGATTCTGTGTCTCCCTCTCTCTCTCTGAGCCCCTCCCATGCTCACGCTCTGTCTCTCTCTGTCTCTCAATAATAAATAAACGTTAAAAAAAAAAAAAAAAAGAAATAATGCTGCTATGGACATCCGTGCACATGTTTTTATGCAAACGTGCGTTTTCAGTTCTCTTGCTGGGTCCTGTGGTAATTCTGTGTTTAACATTTTTGACGCCCTGGCAAACTGTATTCCACAGCGGCTGCACCATTTTACATTCTCACCAGCGTGTGGGGGTTCTAACTTCCCTACGTCTCACCGACACTTGTTATTTTCCATCTTTTTGATTACGGCCATTCTAGTGGGCGTGAAGTGGTATCGTCACACTGTGGCATTGATTTGTATTTCTCTGATGACGAAAGATGCTGAGTATCTTTTCATGTGCTTATTGGCCACTTAAATATATTATTTGGAGACATACATATTCAACTCCCTTGCCCATTGGAGACATTGGGTTGTATATCCTTGTATTGCTCTGCTGTGGGAGTTCCGTAAATATTCTGGACAAGAGGCTTTTATCAGGTGTATGATTTGTGAAGATTTTCTCCCATTCTGTGGACTGTTTTTTCACTTTCTTGACGGCGTCAAAAGCACGAAAGTGAACACAAGAGTTTTTAGTTTTGGTGAAGTCAGTTCATCTTTTCGTTGCTTGAGCTTTTGGTGTCACATCTAAGAAACCGTTGCCTCATGCATGGCTGTGCGTGTTTGCTCCTATGTTTTCTTCTAAGAGTTTGGTAGATTTAGCTCTTACATTTGGGTCTTTGATCCATTTGGAGTTACTTTTTGTATATCATATGACACAGAATTGGTATTTCATCATTTTGCACGTGGCTATCCAGTTGTCCCAGTACCATTCGATGACTGTCGTCTCTCCACTGAATTGTCATGGTGCCCTTGTCACAACCCAATTGACAAGAGATGTGTGGTTTCATTTCAGGACTCTTAATTTTATTTCATTGACCTATAAGTCTGTTATTTTTAAAAAAATTTTTTTTTAATCTCTATTTATTTTTGAGAGAGAGACAGCGTGTGAGCAGGGGAGGAGCAGAGAGAGAGGGAGACACAGAATCCGAAGCAGGCTCCAGGTTCTGTGCTGACATCTCAGAAGGGCCCAAACGCACAAACCGTGAGATCATGACCTGAGCCAAAGTCAGACATTTAACTGACTGAGCCACCCCGGTGCCCCGACAATATTACATTGTTCTTCATGAAAATGGGATGTCATTTAATTTATTTAGATCTTTAATTTCTTTCAACAGTGTTGTGTAGTTCCTTGCATTCAAATCTTGTACTTATTTTATTAAGTGTATTCCTAGCTATTTTATTTTTTTTATGCTATTGTAAATGGAATTTTCTTAATTTCCTTTTCAGATTCTTTGTTGCTAGTGTATAAAAATGTAATTGATTCTTGTATACTGGTCTTGCGCCCCACTACCTTTCTGAGCTTGTCTATTAGTTCTAATAGTGTATTTGTGAATCCCTTAGGATTTTCTTTCTTTCTTTTTTTTTTTTTTTTAAGTTTATTTATTTTAGAGAAAAAGAGAGACTGTGTGTGTGCATGCGCGAGCAGAGGAGGGACAGGGGTTGGGGGGGAGAAAATCCTAAGCAGGCTCTATTCTGTCAGTGTGGGGCCTGACATGGGGCTTTATCCCATGAACCATGAGATTATGACCTGAGCTGAAATCAAGAGTCAGACGCTTAACTGACTGAGCCACCTAGGTGCCCCTCTCTTAGGATTTTTTATGCACAAGATCATATCTTACCTGCGTACTTTTATTTCTTTTTCTTGTCCGATTGCCTTCGCTAGAACCTCCAGTATAGTGTTGAATAGAAGCTGTGAGAGTAGACATCCTTGTCTTTTCCTGATCTTAGGGGGGAAGTTTTCCATCTTTTAACATTAAGTATAATGTCATATGTGGGGCGTTTTGTAGATACCCTTTATCAGGATGAGAACGTTTCCTTCTATTCCTAGTTTATTGTGTTGGTGTGATGAAAGGGTGTTAGATTTTATCAAACGCTTTTTCTTCGTCTATTGACACAATGACGTGGTCTTTGTTTTTAATTCTATTAGTGTGATGCATTACCTGGATTTTCATATACTGAGTCAAACTTGCTTCCCTGGGATAAATCCCATTTACCTGTGGTGGATGATTTTTTATATGTTACTAGATTCAGTTTGCTAGCATTTTGTTGAGGATTTTTGTGCCTGTCGTCATAAGGGATATGAGCCTATTTTCTTTTCTTGTAACGTCTTTGTCTGGTTTTTGTATCAGGATAATACTGGACGTAGAATGAGTTATGAAAATGTTGTCCCCTCTTCTGTCTTTTCGTAGAGTTTGTGAAAGGCTGATGTTAAGGCTTCTTTAAACATTTGGTAGAATCCACCAGGGAAGCCATCTGGTTTTGAAGAAAATAAAATCTGTATTTAGCTTTACATACATCAAGGACCAAGGTAGTAATATTTTGCATCATAGTTTGGTTATCACGTAAATAGTTTCCTTATTTAAATACCTTTAGAAATAACTCACCTTCCCAAATGAATTGTTAAAAATCAGATCCATCGGTAATTGACTAGTTTCAAAATTTACAGCTTACACTAAGGAATTATATTTGATGGACTCTGTTATGTTTTAACTGATTGAAACCACTGCTTGAACAAATCCATTTATTCAGTGGTCATTTGTGGCATATCTATTATGTGTTAGATTTAGAAGAGAAATTTTAATGTGAGCATAATGTTTTAATATGCTGTTGTGGAGAGACTTCAGTTGTAATGTACATAATCAGTTGTATACTGGTTAAGAGTGGAAATTTCTTGAGGAGCCTGGGTGGCTCAGTTAAGCATTGGACTTTGGTCAGGTCATGATCTCACCGTTCGTGGGTTCGAGCCCAGCATCGGGCTCTGTGCTGACAGCTCAGAGCCTAGAGCCTGCTTCAGATTCTGTTTCTCCCTCTCTGCCCCTCCCCTGCTGGCGCTGTGTCTCTCTGTCTCTCTCAAAAATAAATAAACATTAAAAAAAATTTAAAGAAAGAGTGGAAATTTCTTGGTTTTATTAAGTTTATTTATTTTGAAAGAGAGAGTAGGCATGCATGTGGAAGAAGGCAGAGAGAGAGGAGAGAGAGAATCCCAAGCAGGCTCCCTGCTGTCCGTGCGGAGCCCGATCTGGAGCTTTGTTCCATGAACTGTGAGATCACAACCTGGGCGAAACCAAGAGTCAGATGCCTAACTGACTGAGCCACCCAGGTGCCCTTGATAATGAACTTGTAAACAGTTTAATTTAATTTCCCAACGTTGGTATGGACTCTCTAATTAAACCTTTCTTAGTCATTAATTGCAACTCGTCTTCACATTGAGTTGAAATAAAGGAAGATGACCCATGTTAATACTCAAGTTTATAATTTCAGGGATCCTAAATGATGAAAAGGATGTGGATGATTACAACATATGGAGAAGTGCTAGAAAGTATGAGAAAACTTTAATCCTGTTACTGCGCATTTAATTATTTATTCCTTTTTGAAAACCTGGCCACTGATTTCCACTCAATAGTTTCATTGTTTGCTAAAATCTAAATAAAAGATTATTTAAAATTTCGGTTCTTTCTGAGCTTGTTATATCTGGCATTTTGCTCTTTTAATATTCATTTATATCAATTAATTATGATTTAATAAAGATGATTTGACTTTAGGACCTTAACTAATAGCCATTTATTTTTAAGAGAATTACCAACATGGATCAAGGAAGATGAATGTGAAAATAAGACCCAAAGAAAACTTGCTAATTGCTAAGTTGATACTTTTGTATAGTCCACCTTATTGTTGTCCCTCTTTTAAACAGAGCCAACTATAGAGAGTATTCTTAGGTAAATAAAAAGATGTCCTTTCATATACTTTAAAAAAGTTGGGGGGCGCCTGGGTGGCTCAGTCGGTTGAGTGTCCGACTTCAGCTCAGGTCATGATCTCATGGTTTGTGGGTTTGAGCCCCACATCGGGCTCTGTGCTGACAGCTCAGAGCCTGGAGCCTGCTTTGGATTCTGTGTCTCCCTCCCTCTCTGCTCCTCCTCTGCACTCGCTCTCTCTCTCTCTCTCAAAAATAAATAAACATTAAAAAAAAAAAGTTTAAACAAATCAAAAAAAGTCAACTGATCACTAAAAAGTTCAATTTTAATAAGCCTCAGTTCAGAGAATTCCAAAGCATTCTTCAATTTGAAGGGCATTCTTAGAGGTGGAAAGGAAGGAAAAAGTGTTACTGAAAAGCAAATGAAAGCCCCCAAGTGAAAAATCTGTAGCAAGATGAATCATCATTCACTCTTAAGGTCTAATTCTTCCTACTGAGTTTTCTTCTTTTGGCCCGGTGACACATCTGTGAAGGATCGTGATTTTATACAATTAATTCCACGACTATAAGTACTGAAAAAAGAGAGGTTATTAAAACTCAGGAGGCTTCTGAGTTCTAGTAAAACCATTAAGAAGGAACTAATGTGATAATAAAATGAAAAGCAATTCAAAACTTATCAGCCTAATAAAGAATATTACCAAATATCTTACTGTAATAAAAATCTTTGAAAATGAAGCACAGAGAAAAAAAAAAAAACAACAACCCACCAGCTCAGATTCAGATCTGTTGTGATGGGTTTGGCCCTTATTAAACCAGCCAGGATATCTTGGAGAGGATATTTAATTACTGAGTTATAACCAAATTCACGGGAGGGTTCTAGGGAGGATTGTAAGCATCTTGGCACCAAAGTGGCCCACACAGTCTTGCCACAAACACTGTGTATCCTTTGTACGCACCTGTCTTTTCTGTGATCCCGTTAGAAGCGCGGCTCTTTCCTCTGCAAGGTGGTGAGTTACACATCGCACTGAAATAACACCATTCTGCCAAGAAGCACAAGTATTTCATCTATACGCAGGGAGTCTGATGTCAAGAAATGCTTTGTGGCAGATGGCGACGTGTACAGGTCCCCCACCTTCCATTTTTACAGTCCTGAAGGGAAGAGAGGATTAAGTGTCCAACCTCGGACTCATTCCTCACTACGGAAGAAAGGCTGGCTTTGTCCCGGGGGAACTTGTGCCGGCCCGTGCCATCAGGTTCCCACACGGGATGATCGCGCATGCGAAGCTCGCATTTCCCAACTGTCAGAAACCGTGGGATGAGCCATTGGGAAAATTCAAGTAATCAGAATCACAGAAGATTCCAGGTACGTTCTCCTGCCCGGCCTGTCTGCTCTCCCCTTCATGCCCCTGCCGGGTTTCTCTTGAGCTCTCTTCCTTTCCCGCGCTGTCTCTTTCTCTCTCACCCCCTCTCCTGGAGGCCCTCCTCCTCCCAGTGCCTTTAAGTTACTTCCGGACGCCCCAGTAGGGTTCTAGGAGTCCCGTTGTTTTGGACTCCTCTCTCCACAAAAACCATGCCGCTGAAAGGTGAGCTTTTCCATGATAATCTCCCGTAACTATAACATTGGGATGGACCTGAAGAAAGCTAACCAGCTCCTTCATGGTAAGGTGAGAGGTGACGTCATACGAGACGTGGCTGGCCTGGCCTGGCCAGTGTCCTTGGATCTGGCCGAATGCCTGCTAAGCTCATCCACACCGGGCTGGCCATACCCAATTCCCACGTTGGCAGGGCTCTAAGAGGTTTTGTGGCGCTCTGCACAGCCACTGGGTGAATCAGTATGGTGCCTCTTCTTGGAGGGTCAATGCAAGAAGTACTCTTCTTGGGAAAAAATTAAGGGTCGTGTCTCTTAGCTCCCCGTCCCCTTCCGTGTTCGGTGAGGGGCGGAGACCGCACCTTTCTGCTTTGCCAGGCTCTGTCAAGAGGGGGGTCGAGCGTGAGCGTGGCCACAGGGCTGGAGAAGGGACCCGGTTCTTCCTGTTTCCTGTGACTGGCTGTCCACGCAGTGGCTGACCGCGCGGGGCCCGTTCACTTCCTTACCTCGCAGCATCACGTTTCCAGTAGCAACGGTTGATTTCAGTTTGCAGTTTTTCCACGTGCCCAGGACCAGTCTCATGGGTCTCCTTAGAAACACGGCACTGGCTGTGCATATCCTCCCCACTCAGAGACCCGGGTCCCTTATGAGCCTCCTCCTCTGGGCTTCAAGGGCTCCATTATCCCAGCCTCTTCTCTTTATTCCCTGACCCTCGTGTGTTAGTTGCTTTCTGCATCACGACCTCTGTGAACCTCTGTGTATCCGCATTTGTGTTTCTTTTTTTAATTTTTTTTATTAAAAAAAATTTTTTTCTTAATGTTTTTATTTATTTTTGAGACAGAGAGAGACAGACAGAGCATGAGCAGGGAAGGGGCAGAGAGAGAGGGAGACACAGAATCGGAAGCAGGCTCCAGGCTCTGAGCCATCAGCACAGAGTCCGATGCGGGGCTCGAACTCACAGACTGTGAGATCATGACCTGAGCCGAAGTCGGACGCTCAACCGACTGAGCCACCCAGGCGCCCCCGCATTTGCGTTTTTAGGTCACCAGTGCTTGGTTGTCAGCTTTTCTGTTAAATTCTCTGTGAAAACAGTGCGCGTGGTTTCTGTGTCCCGGCCAGACCCTGACTGATACAAGTACGTCAATCAGTATTTACTATGATATTAAAATAATCATAATATCTATGGAGTAGAACACAACATTTATTTACATTTAAGAGATAAAACAGAAACCACCTCAAAGGAATTTCACACCTCTTTAGAAATGCCTCTTTTTTTATATTAAATATAATTTATTGCCAAAATTGGTTTCCATATAACACCCAGTGCTCATCCTAACAGGTGCCCTCCTCAATGCCCACTACCCACCCCCCATCAACCCTCAGTTTGTTTTCTGTATTTAAGAGTCTCTTATGGTTTGCCTCCCTCCCTCACTGTAACTTTTTTTTTCCCTCCCTTCTCCTTCCCCCTGGTCTTCCGTTGAATTTCTCAGGATCCACATATGAGTGAAAACATATGGTATCTGCCTTTCTCTGTATGACGTATTTCACTTAGCATAATACCTTTCAGTTCCATCCACATTGCTACAAATGGCCAGATTTCATTCTTTCTCATTGCCAAATAGTATTCCATTGTATATATAAACCACATCTTTATCCGTTCATCAGTGGATGGACCTTTAGGCTCTTTCCATAATTTGGCTATTGTTGAAAGCGCTGCTATAAACATTGGGGTTCAAGTGCCCCTATACATCAGCACTCCTATATCCCTTGGGTAAATTCCTAGCAGTGCTATTGCTGGGTCATAGGGTAGATCTGTTTTTAGTTTTTTGAAGAATCTCAACACTGTTTTCCAGAGCGGCTGCACCAGTTTGCATTCCCACCAACAGTGCAAGAGGGTTCCCGTTTCTCCACATCCTCTCCAGCATCTATAGTCTCCTGATTTGTTCATTTTGGCCACTCTGACTGGCGTGAGGTGATATCTGAGTGTGGTTTTGATTTGTATTTCCCTCATGAGGAGTGATGTTGAGCCTCTTTTCATGTGACTAGTGGCCATGTGGATGTCTTCTTTAGAGAAGTGTCTATTCATGTCTTCTGCCCATTTCTTCACTGGGTTATTTGTTTTTTGGGTGTGGAGTTTGGTGAGTTCTTTGTAAATTTTGGAGACTAGCCCTTTGTCCGATATGTCATTTGCAAATATCTTTTCCCATTCCGTCGGTTGCCTTTTAGTTTTGTTGATTGTTTTCTTTGCAGTGCAGAAGCTTTTTATCTTGATGAGGTCCTGCTAGTTCATTTTTGCTTTTAATTCCCTTGCCTTTGGAGATGTGTCAAGTAAGAAATTGCCGCAGCTGAGGTCAGAGAGGTTTTTTTTCCTGCTTTCTCCTCTAGAGTTTTGAAATGCCTCTTGTGCCTTTCCTGTCTTCGTTAGGGGTACTGTAGTGGGGAAGTTTGAGAAGTGTAGGCTCTAGGAGTTATTCCCGAGCACATATCCATGCCAGGAGGGGGACTTCCGAGACTCTTGCCTTCATTGGAAGAGCCGGAGATGGTAGTTTGGTCGGAAAGATAACTTTTAGCAGCTCTCCACAGATTTTACCTATGAGCAAGTCACGTTGCTTCTTCAGAGATTAAAAGTGTGTGGCTTGAAATGACGCTATTCAGTTAATCATCAGAAAATGGTAATGGATTGGTATCCGAGCAGTTTTCCTGAACTCTCTTAAATTCCAGTAGAAAAGTTTTAGCTCAGGCCGAGTTGCCCACCCCATACGGACTGGGGAGTTCACGCACGAATCAGAGCCTTAACCAGCCTTTGGAGATGGCGTAAGTCACACCTTTTGATTTGAGCCAGAACTAAAGTAGCAGCTGTGGCTTGTTCTGTTCACTGATCAGTGAAGCTTCTGTTTCACGTTGGGATACTGTGCATATGCTTGGCAGGCTGATGGAGTCTTGTTTGCAACTCCCAGAGAAGACATAACCATGGAGCATTATCCTTCTTTAGTGAGCTCCCAGTGTTCTTCTCGGAGTAAATCAGGCGAGAGGACAGGAAGAGAGGAAACTCATTCTTGATAGTGTTTCAAACACTAAACTGTTCCTAATGCAGTTTGGTATCAGGAAATAAATCAGTCTTTTATTTCTAAAGTCACAAACACAATGGTAACTAGATAAGCATGGGTACACAGTCTTCTTATACCCTGAAGAGAAAATCAGGACATGGAAGTTACACTGGGGTAAGACACAAAGAAGTCTCCAGTAATAGTTGGGTAAGAGATGTGGACTAGGTTGGGATCAATGAGGCTGCCCAGGTGAGTGTGGGCCAGGCCCATGGAGGTCATGAAATCTAGGTATAGCTTTCTTCTACCGTTAGATGAATAAAGTTGTATTGATATAGATGGCAAGACAGTCTTTATGGGAAAGGAACTTCTGAAGGGCATGCGGAGTGTATAGGAGAGAAGAAACCCCATACTTCCGCCTGGTCAATAGTCAGAAATGGAGAGCAGAAGAAGCTGTGATAGAATTATCTATACAGAACCGGAGGTTTCCTCCCAGCTCGCAGATGCCTCTCTAGGTGACGGGCATGCAGAATATGAAGCTGACATCCTAGAGGTGGTTCTGTGACACAGGGACACCTGCTCTAGTTAGTCACAGGTGATTCTTTGGACTTCATGACTTGTATCCTCTAAGAGAGCCAAGCTTAGAGTTAATTCACCTGAGAAATAAAAACTTAGACCAAACACAAAGTAAGGTCACTAGCTGAATTGTATTTTTAGAAGCAAAAGCCATTCCCCTCAAGGTATATGTCCAGGTACACACTAGTTCGTTGAGATGTTTCTGAGAAGTTCTGTAGTGAAGAAACCTTTTAAAGTCTTTATCCACCTGTTTACAGATTTATTAGAATACATAATTCTTTTTCTCACATAGCGTCTCTTAAACTGTGATTTGCAGAGCAGTCTGGGAAACGCCCTAAGGTATTCTCATGCACGTAGAAACACAGGTGAATATTGGTGTCTTCTTTTGGGTGTATTTTTGTAAAGTTTATTGGAACTTATTCTTACACATCTCAATCTAAAAAAAATGAATGTGATAATCATCAGGACATTTTACCATTATTTTAGGTGCCCTGCTTTCCAGGCACACGGTAGGATTGAACTCACCCAACCCTTGTTAGGCTTGGCCATGTGACTTGACTTGGTTAATAGAATGTGGGCACACATCTTTAAGAGCTAGTATACCAGTTGTTCCCTTGACTTCTTCCTGTCATAGGAGTTCGAGATGGTGGAGTTTTTGTCAGGCTGGATCCCTTAGTGATGATGATAAGGAGCAGAGCCCCACCAGCTGATGCGTAATGGATATATAACATGAGAGAGAAATAATAATTTCTTCTAATCATGGAAACTGTGGGGTTGTTTCTTACTGTGGCATAGTTTAGCTTATTCTGACTGCTACAGGAATTGCTACCAGGAGTGGGGTGCTAACCTAGCCAGAAAATTATAATTTGTCACTGGCTCGAACCACAAGCGATAGGCAGTGAAGAAACGGTTATAAAGTCTGGAAAGACAACAATCCATGTTATGCAGCGCAGAAAATTTTGGTTAAACCATTGCCCAGCCAACTTGGAAGGCAGATGATGCGCCTAGTGAATTGGTGGCTGTAGAGAAGGGGGCAGGAAAACAGAATATTAGCAACACATGTTGCTTTCTGTTGGCTGCATTTTAAGAGACAGGGTCAGAAAAGAATTAGCTGGATTTTAATCAGGGGTTAATGGGAAATTTGAGGCTTTGCAATGTTGGAAAGGCTGACTGACATTGGATTCCAAACAGCAGAAGATAAACTTGAGAGAGCCTTTGCTAATAGAAAAAAATGTTAAATCTGAGTCTTGCAGCAAAGGGCATGACCTCTTTTGCCCACTATTAAAAACCATTCAACCGATTCTGTTTCCTTGGCTGTCACTACATTATTAAAACCTCTGCGTTATTAAAACGTCTTTACTAGAGCAAAGATCCAAGTAAGATATATTTTGAAGGTAACTATGGGTGTGCCTGCTGGCGGATGAAGTTTTCTAGAATCAAGTAGATCAGGGGCTAATGTGACTGCAGAAGATACACTTCCAAAAGAATCGCTCTAGGTTGAGCTATAGGAGACTGTAACTACTAACCTCTTAAAATGATCCTTGGGCCCCAGATATTTAGGGCAGGAGGTGAGCTTAGTAAGCTCACCCTCAAGCTCAGCCTGTTCCCTAATGCCTGCCTGCTTTGGAAGTATCAGAGAGCAGAATAGCAGAACATAAAAGGAAATCAGGGTCCATGGAGGATCATGGATAATGAGGCTTCTCGCGGAGAGCATATTTAGGGTCTAATATTCCCCAGGCCCAGGGTTGACCTTAAGGTATTTGTCCAGGGGTTTCAGAATTGCTAGAGACCAGTGTCCCTGCGTCTCTCCTATTTTCTCTTTCCAAACAAGAACGTTTGTTGGAATTGTCTGTTCCCTGTTTCATCTTTGTAAATTGGGTATGTGAGGGATAGGTAACCCTTTTTATTTCATAAGTCTCCAGAACAAGAAGAGGCACATCTAAGCACAGTTTAGTTACTGTGTCTCACTTCCTGTTATGGACTCAATTGTATCCCCCACGATCGAATGTTGAAGCCTTAATCCCCCCATGAGCCTATACTTGGAGGTAGGACCTTTAAAGAGGTGATTAAGAATAAGTGAGGTCATAAAGGTGAGGCCCCAATCCAGTGGGATAGACCTCAGGAAAAAATCAATCCTGCTACGCCTTGACCTTGGACTGCTAGTCTCTAGAACTGTGCACAATAAACTTTTGTTGTTTAAGCCCCGCTTCTGTGCTATTTTGTGATGCCAGCTTGAGCAGACTAACCCAACTCAGGAGGAAGAGACTGCCCTGCGTCACCCAGAGATACTTGATCTGGGGCATGGGGCTTCTGAGTTGTCTCTCTTGGGTAGGAAATAAGTAGATTTTGTTTAAAGGGAAGAAAACAGAGCTGACTATTTAGCGACCAGAGAGGTGAACTGCAGTTATCATGAGGACTCTTCAGCTGTTAGGATTGTGCTTCCACAACCTCTGGAAGATAGGCTCGGTCATGTGGCTCACTTGGCCAATGAAATGTGACCAGAAGCGACAGGTGTTTTGTCTAGGCAGACTCCCATAAGAG
The DNA here is from genome assembly GCF_016509475.1 of Prionailurus bengalensis. NCBI lineage: Eukaryota > Metazoa > Chordata > Mammalia > Carnivora > Felidae > Prionailurus > Prionailurus bengalensis. The sequence continues at coordinate 232,818,499 of NC_057343.1, forward strand.
GGAACGCGCAGTTTGCCATCGCCCCCCCTTCCCTCTGCCACAGCATCTGTGACGTTCCAGATGGTAGAGTGTCTGTCAACCTGTGTGCCTGAATGCAAATGACATAGAGCAGAGTCCCAGCCAGTCGACAGTTGTCATGAGCATGGGTGAGAAATGATGTTTACAGCTGTTGAGATTTGGGGACTGTTCGTTATGGTGGCATAGCCTGCTCGATCTCAGCTGATTTAGTCAACAACAAGAGAAGGGAAATGTCCAGAATTTTCACGGGATTTGTGTTAATATGATCAGTGTATTAGAGTTTGCCCTTCATTCGGTAAAAAGTAGAGCTGACCTCAGAGGATGGTCATTAGTCACAGAGCTGTCTTTTGTAGTCGAAGGCGATGCTCTTGAATCAGGGTCGGAAGAATGTGCTTTACGTTAATTTGTCAGTAGTGGTCCTGGATTCTCCCCAAACCAGGCACTCTTCTCCACTCGGCTGCCTCTAGTTAGGCAAGGGTTCCATGTAATCACTGATCAGAGCAAGCCTGGGCCTCCAGCCCACACGTCAGTCCCATTTACTTCGAGCTGCAGCAATTGGGCCGATGAACACTCGACAGCAAGGAGGCGGAGTCATCAAGGAACCTTCAGATCGCATTTAGCCTTAACGCGAACCTCGAGCCGGGAACAAGGAATGGCAACTCACGAATTACTAACGTTTGTAAAATCAGGGTATGATGACCCAAGGCATACGCTGTGTACCTTTTTGAATAATGAGAATTTACAGGAATTTAACCCCATATAATTCTAACAACTCATTGATAAAACTCTATGAATGTAGTCTGGTATGTTGTTATAATAGGGAGTTAAGAGTGGCTTAAAACATTCTGTAGGATAGAATGCATTGTTGTCTGTTGAGTGGTTGGATGCTTGTTCTCCAAACAATATTTTGAAAGCAGAGACTCTCAAGGGTGTGTGTGTGTGGGGGGGTGGGAGTGGGGGAGTCATACTGTATTAGGACCCACCCTAATGACATCGTCTTAACTTGTCATATCTGCAAAGATCCTGTTTCCAAATAAGGTCTCGTTTACAGGGGTTGTGGTTAGGACATATCCTTTGAGGGGACGTAAGTCAACCCACAACACCTTGTAATATGTCTTTTCCCTTAAGCTTCTTGGAAGGGACTTGGGTCTCTTACAATGTCACTTGGATGAGCAGGGAAGTCCCCTGAGGCAGAACTTGAGGGCCTGAAGCAGAGTGGGTGTGAGGGAAGGAGCACTGAAGGTCGGACGTGGGAGGACTTATCAGTGTTGGGAGGACTGTTTGATTAGGAGCTGAGTTAGCAGAGTGGCTCCAAGAAGAGGTGTGCGTGGCTGCATGAACCGTCGACACTACAGCAGAGGGAAGACGGGATGACAGCTCTTGGGATTCTTGCCTTTGGAAGAGAGAGACCCAGCTCAAAACTGCCTAAGTGAAAAAAGAGAGATGGGGTTACAGACACACGTAAGACTGGGAAGACCGGACATATTACACGTAAAGCAGAATCAAACAACCATTGGTTGTTACAGGGAAATATCAGAAAGAGCCAGGAAATCTCTCATTATTATAACTGTCTAGAAATTAATAATATCAGGCACCCAAATATACTTGAATGCATTGGTGAATGGCCAGTTTTTAAACTTAGGTGATATTACAGAGGTCTAAAGAAGGAAGAAAGGACTTTTTGCTGAAATAGAAAAGGTTTCATGGAAAAGTTAAAATATCAGCCATGTCTGATGAAGCGCGTGAGATCTTTATCACAGGTCTGGGGTGTGAATAGTGCCTTGAAGCTGGGATTTTTCGGGCTCATGATGTCGAACTCTGGTTTCAATAGTGTTACTGGAGTTCAGACAGTCAGCATTCAATGGAGGGCATCCATTTGGACTCGCTATTTCTAGCCAAGGGCTGAAACTTAAAGAATGTGGATTCTCTTCCCAGGTCAATAGGGTGCCCCCTTTGTGTTTATTCTTTTTGAATTAGAAGATATGGAACAGTCAAGTCAATCCCTAGAACATATCAACCAAAAGAGAGTCGGCACTTCAGCTCAGTAAGATCAAGCGTATGGATTTGCAATTTGAGTAATCCTGTGTTAGAATAGATGAGGGAGCACATAAATCTCAACCCAGCTTCTGCCTCATCTTTGGGGTTGGAGGAGAAAGTGCTAGACACTATACATGTTTGTAGGACATGAATCTCCAAAAAGCCAATGAGACATTATTGCAAAGCACCCTAACCAGGAGGAAAGTTCCCTGTCTCCAATGTGTTTTACAATTCAGGAAGAAATAAAAAACAGAAAGGGAGGAAAGCATGGAGTCCTGTGGGTGCCTTGCTGCTGTTTCATAATGATTATGTAATTTCAATAACTGCAAATTAGTAGTTTCATGTTTGAAATATATGCACGTGATAATCATCCAGGAGTAGAAAGGGGAGATGGAGTGAGGTAGCTTTGTCTTCCAGTCCTGATTCCCTAACTTTTCCTCAGAGGCACTCATGGTCACTGGTTTCTTCCGTATATGCCTGGCAATATTCTTCGTATTTTTTTTTTAAATTATACAAGTGGGAGGACACAATATAAGCTAATTTTTTTTCATTTTGAAGATCAGTTTGTATGAATACATGAGGCATTGCGCTTTTTGGTCTGAAATGGCACTCTATCATTCGGCTGTATCATGATTTTTAAAAAAAATATTCTTGAGAGAGGATGTTAGCAGGGGAGGGGCAGAGAAAGAGAGAGAGAGACAGAGAGAGAGAGAATCCCAAGCAGGTTCCACACCAGCAGTGCAGAGCCAGATGCAGGGCTCGAACCCGCGAACCGTGAGATCATGCCCTGAGTGGAAACCAAGAGTTGGCTGCTTCCCCAACTGAGCCACCCAGGTGCCCCCCGTATCATGATGTTTTAAATCATCCACCCCTGAGATACTTTTTGGTCGTTTACATTCTTTTGCTGTTAGAAACAATTGAATTTTGCGGTATATACATGGTTTCACATGTGTGTGAGTCTACCCTTAGGATAAACTCCCCAAAGGCGAACGTGTGACGGGGGTCGGTCAGGAAAACAGAAGCCAGTCTTCGTCGTGCTGCTGTTAAAGGTTTTCAAGGCGGTGAGGACGTACACATCCTTAGCACATGCGGGGCGGTGAAGGTCAGGGAGGATACAAACCGCAATCTGGGACTCAGCGGGGAGCACCTGGGTGGGTGGTCCTTCCAAGCTTAGTGAACTTGCTGTGGTTCCCAGAACTCTCTGAAGCCCTCACCAAGGATCTCCGTGTGGTCCTCAGGAGCTCAGCACGAGCAGCAGTCTCCCACCTTCCAGTTGTCTCTCGTCTGCAAGGGCTGCTCACCGGAGTTCGAACTCAGAACCGCCCTGGGAAGGGGGCGCTGGGGACGTAGCCCCCTCCTTTCCTCCTGTGATGCCAAAGTGGGTGATGGCGTCGGAGTTGACAACAGACGATCCAGTGCAAGCCATCAGTGTGTCGAGAAGGGCTGGGTCGGTGGGCACGTAAGCTTTAAATCTTAATTGCTGCTGCCTAATTGCTGCGCAGAGAGGTTGGTATCAATTTCCGTCTCCGGCCGAGAGTGTAGACGACGGTATTTGTAAGAACAGAGCGCCAGTGCAATGGACAAAACAAAAATTGTATCTTTGCTAAACTGGTCATGGAAACTGAGATTCTACTGTAGTTTCCAGTTTGTGTTTTTATTTGTTAAAAAAATTTTAATGTTTATTTATGTTTGAGAGAGCGAGAGAGAGACAGAGCATGAGCAGGGGAGGGGCAGAGAGAGAGGGAGACACAGAATCCAAAGCAGGCTCCAGGCTCTGAGCAGTCAGCACAGAGCTCGATGCGGGGCTCGAGCCCACAGACCGTGAGATCATGACCTGAGCCGAAGTCGGACACTTAACCGACTGAGCCACCCAGGTGCCCCCCCCCCCCGCCCCGGTTTTATTTTTAAATAAGATTCATACGTTTGAAAGCCGTTTTTCCCTGTGACGTGTCCATTCACGTCCTTTGCCCGTTTTTATATTATGTTGTTGCACTCTTAACTTTTGATTTATAGGAGCCCTTTGTCACGGTGCTGCAAACAATACTGGAACTGGTATTTTTCTTTTGCCATGCAGAAAATTTGGAAGTTGTTTACTCAGATTTTAAAAATCTTTTATTTATAACTTTTGAACTCTGTGTCGTGCATAGAAAGATCTTCCCTACTTTGAGAACATAAGGGAATTGGCCCATGTTTTCTCCAACAGTATTTATGGATTTTTAAAAATTTAAGTCTTTGACCCGCTTGTAATTGACTTTGGTACAATGAGCGTGGTAGGTAGGCAACTTAAAGGGGAGCAGAGGCTTCTAGGTTAAATGGTGTTCTTTCCAATGCTTTCCCAAGTTACAAATTCCAGACATCCCACCTGTCGGTCCGGGCGGCCCCAGGTCAGGTCGGGCAGGCAGAGGACCAGGAAAGACTTTCCAGATCGGGGCAGTGCTGGAGGCGTGAACTTGGCATAGTTGCAGCAGGGAGTAAGGAGCTGCTAAGGAGAGGTTGATGCTGTGGAGTAGAGTGGGAAACAAGATCAGTTCAGGAGGGAGTCATAGGGAAGCCCCTCGATATCAGGCCAAGGTGGTGGGAGCCCAATATCAGGCCAAGGTGGTAGGAAGGAATAGGGCTTTGAGCAGAGAACTCGGTGTGTCTCAGAGTGTTTTGGGAGGTTTGGCCTGGTCGTGGATTGGGGAAGGCAGGTGACAGAGTAGGGGACTTGCGTGGAGGCCACTGTCACAGCCGCAGGCTGAGCCCAGCTCCTCCATCAGGACTGGGTAGGTGGCTGTCTGAAGCAGAGGGGCTGCCTGCCAGAACAGGGGCAGGTGTCAGACCAGGACTCCCAGTTGCATCCCCAGACTCAGGACGGAGTCCCGGAACATCCCCAGGAGGCCTGGGGATGCGGTGTTCTACCTGGGCTTCACATCAGACCCAGTGTGCTTGTGGGACCCACGGCTCCATGATGAGACCTAACATTTGTTGAGTTGAGGACGTGCCAGGCTGCAGATGGGTTTTACACGTACCGTCTCATTTGGTCCTCACCTGCTGTCACCCCCATGGCAGAGGTTGGGAGACTGAGGCTTATAGAAATGAGCCAGCTTACTCAAGGTCACAGGGATTGCAAACAGTAGCGTCGGGCTAGTGAAGCGTGTCTGTCTCCGGAACTGGAGCTCGTCATCATGCCCACGCTACACCTGTGTGACTCAGGCTCGACAAACGTTTCCCTCGATGGGTGGTTATGAGCCAAGGTTAAAGATTTATGTGCAGGTAGAAATTGTCCACTTATAGTTAAAAATGGACCTAGGCGTTGGGATCTGCAAAAAAGGGATTCTGAAGTGTTGATGTACTTTCTACCGTAAGCAGGTCACTGCCTACTCGGAAAGATTTTAAGAGCTTCTTTGGGGGAAAACACTCCCTGTCTCCCAAAATGCTTCTCCCGGCTTCTCACAGAAGCCCAAGATTCCTTTAAGGGAGACCAAGGCTTTCATCAGAGATAAGGTTTAAAACTAAAGGCTGGGGCTACTGTTTGTTCCTCTTTGTCCTTCAGGTTCTCTGCAGGGCACACACAGCAGATACTTGATTGGTTTTTTCTAGAAATACAGGAGGAGAAAAGATGGCTTCTTTTAAAAATGTTTATCCTTCCCATCACTTGCTGTTTTTGTGCAATTATTTGATAAGGAAACCCAGGTTGTAGGATTGGCCGTGTTTACTTGAGAGGGAGGGAGCTAACAGGCTGTGAGTTCCTTTTCAGCAAGCACCCTGCACCAGGGGCAGTCTTCCCGGGGTCTGGAAGTCAGGACTGGCCACGTGGGCTCGAGACCTGGGCGGTCACGTGCGGTCCCACGCTTGGAAGGGCTCTGTGCTTGGTTTCATGCTCTGCTCTCCCGCGCGGTCTTAAAACTCTTCATTGTTTTTGAGGAAGGGAAGCTGCATTTTCATTTTGCACCGAGCCCCACAAACTACGTAGCTGTTCCTGCCCGAAATAACGTGGCAGGCGACACTTGCACAAACTTGGGACAGAACACTGTATTGACCTCCAGTTACCTGCCTGCGTCTGAATCGTCGGTGAGGAAATATTGGAACCCCGGGTGCGAGGGGCAAATTTGGATGAGGTTTCACGTGGGTTGCCACCCTCCGTCTTTCTACAGCACCTCTCCGACCTTTCCGCTCTCTTCCTTGCCAGCATCCTCCACAAGCCATAATTAAAACAGCAGCGCTGTTACTGAGAGAAATGGGAGAACTCAGCACGTAGCTAGGGCCTTTGCTCCAAATTTGCAGCTGTTTATCCTCTGAGATTCTGCGACTCTGTCTCCTGGGGGCTCCTAGTCTCTGGTAATACATGGCACTGTGGACATTGGGAGAGTCTACAGGTGGATCCTGTTTCTCCCGACAGCCTGGCACTGAACATAGTACTTAAGTGGCTGGGGTTTGAACTTGGTTCATATGAAATCATTGGCAGAGGTCCAGGAGGTAAAACAGAAAACAAACCTGTACTCCTTGCCTCCCCCTTCCCTCCCACCCACCTTCTCTCCAACTTCTAGGATCATATAGTGCAAAGTTTGAAAACTCGTGGCTTAGATCCATGTATAGTCCTCCTGGTGTTTGTCAAAATCTAAGCCTACTTCAATTTGAAGCGTCGTAGCTCAAAGAAAATTGAGAGAAGAGGCCAGAGCCGGCTGGCTGTGTCCCTTGGATAGTTCAGCCTAGATACCCATCCTGGATTCCTCTGTTCTTGAGTATCAGCCTTTCCGCTCTTGTTATGGTAGCTTCATTCTCTTCTTGCAACAACCCTGTGGAGTGGGGCAGTGGGGTAGGCTGATCCCATGAATGGCCCCCTGAATGGCCTTGCCCCCTTAGCTTTTAGCCCCCTCCCACTCTGAAGTTGGGCTTGGCCATTGACTTGTTTTGACCAAGGGGCTGTAGAAAACGGGAGGTCAGCAGAAGCTTGCAAGTGTTTTGCTTGCTGTATTGGTCAGGGTTCTCCGGAGAAATGGAACCCCTAGGATATATAGGGAGATATAAGAGGAAAGTTATTATAGGGATTGACTCACATAGTTACAGAGGCCGAGAAGTCCCACAGTCTGCCATCAGCAAGTTGGAGAATCAGAAAGTGGGTGGTCTAATTATGTCACAGTCTGAGGGGGTGTGATGGTGTCAGTCCCAGTCTACGTCCAAAAGCCCAGGAATCAAGAGTGTCATTGTCCAGGGGCAGGATAAGATGTTTTAGCTCACAGCGAGTGAATTCACGCTTCCTCTGCCTTTTTGTTCCATTCAGGCTCTTGGCAGATGCCCTCCCCCCCCCCCCCCCCCCATGGTGAGGACCATCTTCTTTACTCAGCTTACTGATTCAACTGCTCATCTCTTCTGGAGACACCCTCACAGGCACCCAGAAATAACGTTTTTCTAACAATCGGGGTATCTCTCAGCCCAGTCAAGTTGACACATAAAGTTAACCATCACGATCTGCAGTGAAAAAGAGCAACCCTTTCTACATCCTTCCCCACCCCCACCAGCAGACACTTTCTATTCTTTTTGCTGTTTCCTTATGTATTTACCTCCATTATTCTAAAGATAATGCTTATACTGCTATTTCTTGACATTTAGTTTCAGATTACAGTTTTATTACTGTTGAATTTATGTTAAGAAAACTCAATTAAACTTTATATGTAGTTCCCTTCCCCACCTTCAGGGATGGAGAGGTTATACATTCAGTGTTTTCATTATGTTCGTCTTACCGATGAGCCAAGTTATATTTTAATGATGATATTTTCTCTCCTGTGCATTTTTGGTTCCTTTCTCTGGGGAATTGCAACTTTTCTTCTCCCTTTTCTGTCCTTCTTCATCTCTCTGACATTACCTTTCTACACTCTCAACCAGCTTCTTCTTCCGACTTTTATTCCAGCTTTCCACAAGGTCACACCTCTCAAATGTTAGTCCCAGTTATTTATTGTTGCTTTTGGAGCTTGTGCTTTTAGTGTCATATCAAAAAATCATTGCCAAGACCAAGGTCAAGGAGCTTTTTCTCTGACTTTCTTCTAGGAATTTTACAGTTTCAGTTCTTGTGTTTAAATCTTGGATCCATTTCGAGTTAATTTTTTGTGAGTCATTTGAGATAGTGGTGTAAGGTAGGATTATCCGGTTTTCTCACCACCATTTATTGAAGAGATTATCCTTTCCCCATTGAATATTCTTGACTTCCTTGTCAAATATTAGTTGACTGTGTACCTGTGGGTTTATTTCTGGGCCCTTCATTCTGTTCCATTGGTCTATGTGTATATTTTTATGCCGGTACGAAAATACATCTTTTACCATACTGTTTGGATTGCTGTAGCTTTATAATAAAGTTGGAAATCAGGAGGTGTTTTGTCTCTGGCTTTGTTCTTCTTTCTCAAGATTGCTTTGACTGTTCAGGGTCTTTTTATGGTTCCATGTGAATTTTGGGATTTTTTTTCTATTTGTTTGAACAATGCCATTGGAATTTTGATGGAGATTGCATTGAATCTGTGGATCACTTTGGGTAGTATGGCTATTTTGATGATATTCATTTCTCCAGGGGCGCCTGGGTGGCTCAGTCAGTTAAGCGTCCGAGTTCGGCTCAGGTCATGATGTCACAGCTCGTGAGTTTGAGCCCTGCATTGGGCTCTGTGCTGACAGCTCACAGCTCAGAGCCTGGAGCCTGCTTCAGATTCTGTCTCTGTCTCTCTCTGCTCCTCCCCCGCTCATGCTCTGTCTCTCTCTTCAATCTAAATAAACATTAAAAAAATAAATAAAAAATAATTCTTCCAATCCATGAACACATCTTCTGTGTGTCTGTATCTTCTCCAGTTTCTTTCATCAAAGTCTTTTAGTTTTCACTGTACAGACCTTTACCTCCTTGGATAAGTGTACCCCTAGGTATTGTTTTTGATGCTCTCATAAATGGGACTGTTTTATTCTTTTTCAAATATTTTGTTGTTAGTGTATAGAAGTGCACCTGATTTCTGTATGTTGGTCTTGTATCCTGCGTCTTTACCGAATTTGTTTATCGATTCTAACAGTTTTTGGGGGGGTCTTTAGGATTACTTATGCAGAAGGTCATATCATCTGCAAACAGAACGGCAGCTGAATAAGGTAGAGGCTTTTCTCATATGTCTAGAGACCCCCGGCTGGAACCCCAGGATTCTGTGTGTGTTGATGGGGCTCGACTCCTTGGGGGTGTGAGGGGGCACAGCCATCTCACCAGGTGCCTCCCGCCTTCGGCACCTGCAAGTATTGCTAACAGGGCTGTTGCTTTTCCTGGGATGCATTTATCCTCTTCCTGGAGTTTGTGAACCTTACTTCCGGATTATGATGGGTGTCGTATTGTATCCTCACATGGGGTGGGGGGGGGAGAGAGAGAGAGAGAGAGAGAGCTGGGGGGTGGGGTAGAGAGACGGAAAGCTCGTGTCTCTTCTTATACGGGCACTAATCCCATTCCTGAGGGCTCCACCCTTATGACCAAATCACCTCCCAAAGGCCCCACCAACTAATAGCATCACATTGGGGGTTAGGAGTCAACATGTGAACGTTGGGGCGACACAGTCAGCTCCTAATACACCACGAGATAAAGAGTCAGATGTGCACGTTTGCCGAACCCCAGGAGCGCTGTGCCAGCTCACCTCCCCTGCCAGTCAGTAAGAGCTTTCCTGCCCTCCTCGCTTCTTCCTTCCCGCTATGGCCCGCAGGGGTCAGAAGCTGTTTAGCGAGCAGGGATAGAAGCCGAAGCCGGGGAAGCTGGGGAAGACAGCACAGGCCGTGGCAGCTCCTGTCCTGACCTCAGAGTACAGTCTGACCTGGGCAAGTGGAGAAACCACAGCTTGGAGCAGTGGTTTGAATTTCGACACTTACAGGGGAGCAGGTATTTAAAATATGGAATTGATTTTTTGTGATTTAGGCCTTTTTAGATTTTTATACTCTAACAGTGACCAGGACACGTATGGGGCAGTGTTTTTTCCCAGGAGTAGAAGAGGAACTTGTGCGCCAGCAGTTTTAAAGCGAAAATGAGATGAAAATGGATGTTACTAAGTTTCAGCTGCTTTATGATTATATTCCAGATTTTGGGTGGTTCATCATAAAGGTTACATTTATCTGAGCATATCTTTCTTTCGCCTTCACTTTTGAGGGGATAAAATTCTTGGCTGTTTTTTAAAAATCAGTTCGATGATATTATTCCATTGTCTCCCTACATCCAATGTTGTCATAGAGAAGTCTGTGTCACTGTCATGATCATTTGCGCTTCTGAATGTCTTGCAAAGGAGACACTGACAGCCTTTGTTCTGGACTGCCCCTTTTTGTTCTCCCTTCATGTTTGTTTGTTTATTTATTCATTTATTTATTTCTTTAGAGAAAGAGAGAGAGTGAGGGAGGGGTAGAGAGAGAGGGAGAGAGAAAATCCCAAGCAGAAAGTCTCTGCACTGGCAGTGCAGAGCCTCACACGGGGCTTGAACTCATGAACCACGAGATCATGACCTCGGCCGAAATCAAGAGTTGGACGCTGAACCGACTGAGCCACCCAGGTGCCCCAAGGCTGTCCTTTCTATGGGTGATTTTAGAGCAAACAGCCTTGGAAGATGGAGCTGCTGTTTCCTCCTGGAGCAAGTGGTGGCTTTGCTCAGTGCCTTGGGAGTGAGAGATGTGCCTCCCTCGGGGTTTTCAGCACTGTGTCCTCAGAGCACTGAGATTGCTTTTCCTAGTTTGTGGTGGGAGGTGTTTGGAGCCTAGCCTTCTTTTTGGCTTAGAACAGAGAAAGTACCATTTAGACGAGGAGTTGACCAAATTCAAGCAGATCATCTTTTTATGAGCTCCTCTAGTGTGGAAACACCCTTCCACGGTAATAGGTATAATCCTGGACGCTCAACTGTTGCCACGGCAACAATTATCTGCTATCGCTTAATTCCCATTGACAGCCCCGAGCTTGATTTTAGCTGACATCATTTGTACTTTTCTCCCACACATTTATTTCAGAGTACTTACTCTATTTTTTGTAAACGTAACTCATCCGGCCTTCCCTTGTTGTACACTTTCTCGGGATTTTCAGAGCAGAGGCGTTGCTGTTCTAAAATTTTACAACGATACCAGTCCCATTTCATGCTCCACACACTTCCCTTTCCGCTTGTTCATGCTAGATATGCTACATTTCCCATTTTGTGACTTTTCACTTCTTCAAACTGCCCTTTATCGCAGAAAGTTCTACATTGTAATTTGAAAAGTAGAACACTAAAATACCCATTTCTGAGTGATCTGCTAACTACCAGGCCATAATTGTATTCCAAATTGATAGTTCAGCTAAAACTTTAACTATTTTACTCAACTTGAGAGGTATATTTGTAGCTGATTATTCCCGCTTACGGCTTCACCCAGAGCTTTTATATCACAGTTATATTTTGTGCCACGTTACATATTTTTCCATCTATTTGCACAAGGCTGGATAAAAAATGTTAACAAAGACATAAAAGTCATATGTTAAACCAAGAATACTCTTGGAGTCAGAAATGATATACTGCATCATCTTACTTTTATTTTTTTTCTGAGATTTATTGCTGTGGAGAAGATTCAACCCGAGAATGTGGGAGCTAATACAGGTGTGCCAGAATTTCAAGCTCCTCAGATTATGAAGCCAAACCTTCTTTCATACTCTGGCTGGAAACGAAAAGGTCTCCGTGTTCAGATGAATGACCTGAGACAGAAAAACAAATCCGAATCATAGAGATGAGACGCGTCTTGCTCGTCGTGTGCGTGTTGGGTTGGGTGTTTTCTTAGCGAGGGCTGGCCCATCGTTTTAGTCCCTCTTCCTTCAGTGATTTTCCATAGCATGCTTTAACCTAAGGGGAGTTAGGAAACTATGGGTAGGATGGCAGAGAACGACCATGGCTCTACCTTTTCCCCGTAATTGAAGGGCGGGGTTTCTTAATCTGGGATCCGTGGAGCCCTCAGGGGTTCCCCAGGCAGACTTTGTGTACAAGGTGGGGCAAAGGTTATGGTATACTTACGGGAAGTGCGTCCACACCTTTCCTCACATTCTCAAAGGAGTCCGTGATCTTCCAGGCGCCAAGAACGACGTGCAACAACTTCTCTTCGACTGTAACGTAAGGGCTGATGTGTAGTAAACACTTAATGTGTGAGGACTGGTTTAAGAACTTGGTTGCAGATTATTAGGGATGATTTCGGATGTGCCCAAAGTAGGGGGAACGGTGACACATCCGGCTTCAACAGTCATCAACATTTGGCTAATTGTTTTTAGCCCTTGAAATGCCCGGCCTGATGTGCTTGTCATAACTACCCTGAGAGGTGGTGCTGTCAGTACTGTTGCAGATGAGGTTGCTGAGGCTTCGGGGGGCTCAGCCACTTGCTGACTGCTGTACAGCTCGTGAGTGGTCGAGCGGGGAGCTAGGATTTGAACCTGGGGCTGGCTAGCTCTGGAGGCCTCCCCAGGCATGCCACCGGGCATCTCCCTTCTTGCGTGGGTCTCTTTTGGAGAATCTTTGGTCCGTGCTCTGCACTCCTGCTCCTGAGTGCTGTGTCTGCCTTCCGCAGACGTGCTTTTATTCTGGTCGGCGCTGCATTTTACAGAGTGCCTCTTCAGCTTAACACACGGTTTTATTGTATTTTTTTCCTCCCTGTTTTTTTTTTTTTTTTCTTTTAATTACTCCTCTTGCTTTTATTCTGATACGAACCCTCTGGGAGAAGTATTTATATTCCCACTTTTTCGGCGAGGAAAGCTCAGATGTTAGCAACTTGACTAAAGTTATACCTCATAAGTGATCGAATTGGTGCTGGAATCCAGACACTCCGTATTCTCACCTGTCCAGCACAGACCGGGCTCGAGGCTCGGTTAAGTGTGGCACGGAATTTGAAAGTTTATTTATTTTATTTTGAGAAAGAGGGAGAGAGGGAGAGGGCGAGCGAGCAGGGGAGAGGCAGAGAGAGAGGGAAGGAAAGAATCCCAAGCAGGCTCCATGCTGCCAGCGAATTGTGCCATGAAATTTTAAAAGAAAAATGTGCAGAGTGTATTTTCTAATTTTTTTTTAATGTTTATTTATTTTTGAGAGAGAGATGCAGACCAGGGAGGGGCAGAGAGAGAGGGAGACACAGAATCCAAAGCAGGCCCCAGGCTCCTAGCTGTCAACGCAGAGCCCGACACAGGGCTCAAACTCACGAACTGTGAGATCACGAACTGAGACAAAGTCAGACACTTTAACTGACTGAGCCACCCAGGTGCCCCTAGAATGTATTTTCTAGACAAGAGCTTATATTCACAGGGTCAGTCAATGGTGACTAGAATTGGCCACCTGACTGGAAATGGTAGTTATTTCAGTAAAGGGGAGAGTGTGAGGCTTACGGGGTGGGCATCTTGAATGCCCGTGCGGCACGGAGGTGTCCCCACACTGATCAGATTCTCAGTATCCACTGCGGGCTCTTGATTCTCAACGCCAGGCTGGGCCCTTGGGCGTCACAGTGCATGCTCCCACATCACTGTGGACCTTTTAATAGGGGAAGGAGGGACTTCTTGAAACTTGGGGATTTTAGGGCTTTCTGTCACCTCTAGACAGCCAGATCTGTTCTCTGGAACCAGGAGCGCCATCAGCTGTCATCAACCAGAAGGTCCTGTGGCTGTCATCTTGTTAAGGCAAGCATCCAGGCGAGTGACGTCCCAGCATTCAGAAGACACTCCTGTCCTTCAGGGAGCAAGGGGGCCAGCTCAATCTGTGTCATCTGACCAACTCACCTAAACATACTGCGTTTACGCACAGGGATGAGGGAACGGGGAGGGTTCTGCTCTACACGGAGGTGGGTAGGAAAGAGAACAAATTACAGGGAAAATATCAGAAGCCAGAAAATTATTATGAAAAACTGACCCACCCTTAAATGTATAGTAAATGATTAATTTGCATTTTCAGTATGTTAAAAGCCCAGATTACTGCTGGAATTTGCATTTTCAGTATGTTAAAAGCCCAGATTACTGCTGGACATTAAGACACAGTGATGACTTGGCCGAGTGGTTGGTTGGAAATCATCTAATCTGATGATTAATATAAAAAGAATTTAATGCACACACCTTTGTACTTATATGGGTCTAGAAAGCTCTGTGCAGTATACATCCACCTATCACTTTGAGGATTTGGAGGGGGAGGGGCAGATTTTGGACGCTTTTGGTTCCTACTCTGCTCACTTTTTAAAAATTCATAATGAGGGGCGCCCGGGTGGCTCAGCCGGTTAAGGGTCCGACTCTTGGTTTCGGCTCAGGTCACAATCTCGCGGTTTGTGGGTTTGAGCTCCGTGTCGGGCTCCGTGCTGGCAGTGTGGGGCCTGCTTGGGACTCTCTCTCTCTCTCTCTCTCTCTCTCTCTCTCTCTCTCTCTCTCCCCCTCTCTCCCTCTCTCCCCCCTCCCTCTGCCCCTCTCTCGCTGATGCTGTCTCTGTCACTCTCAAAGTAAATACACTTAAAAAAAACAAATTCATAATGAGCATGCATTGTTTCCTATCATCAGAAGGAAACAAAAACTTGAAGCACGGATTAGGAGGTGAGATTTCACTTTTCATCCTCGGAGCTCACCGAGGAGGGGGTTGCTGCCAGAATCACCAGGGATGTGTCTCAACAAGGGCATGCCCGCCTCTCTTCTGCCCCCTTCCCCCTCACCGCAGACACGGCCTCCCTGCCTGGGTAGCCCAGGGCGCAGCCAGACAGTGCACCCTGGTTGCGACGACCCTGTGTGAGCGGCAGCACAGAGAAGGCCTCACCCCCTCGGAGTGTTCGGGCGGCTTGCTGGGCCTCGCGGCCACCCCCTGCCCGTCTCTGACGGCGGTTCGATAGATACCTTTCCAGGGAAGGTGACGATGCTGGAGGAGACCAGAGGACCAAATTGACCCCCTCTCGGGCATTCCTCTGGGGAGGGACATCAGAGCCATCTGGGCAGAAGCAAGATTTGTCTTCTTTTTTGGGAGAGAGCAGTTTGTGGCATTAAGCACCCCCATTTGTACTCCCAAGAGGGAGAGAGTGTTGGATTTGACCTTCTGAAGTTTTTTTTTTTAACGTTTATTTATTTTTGAGACAGAGAGAGACAGAGCATGAATGGGGGAGGGGCAGAGAGAGAGGGAGACACAGAATCCGAAACAGGCTCCAGGCTCCGAGCGGTCAGCACAGAGCCCGACACGGGGCTCAAACTCATGGACCGCGAGATCATGACCTGAGCCGAAGTCGGACGCTTAACCGACTGAGCCACCCAGGCGCCCCTGACCTTCTGAAGTTTAAGGACACTTCTGGAGACTTAGGATGGAACACTATCCTCGAACCAGGACATTCCTGAAGACGGGACACCTGTGGGTGCCCCAGACCAACAGGGACGAGGCTGGGGGACCCACATGCCTCCATCTTCCATGTCTAAGGAGAGCTGGGATAGGCAGGCTACTCAGCCACCCTGTGCCTCAGTTCCCGCATATGGAAAAGTAGCGGAAGATGATTGCTGAGGTGATTACATCCATTAGCACACATGTGCGCCAGCATCTACCAAACATTAGCTATTCTTTTTTTTTTTTAATGTTTATTTATTTTTGAGAGAGAGAGACAGGCAGATTGCAAGCAGGGGGAGGGGCAGAGAGAGAGGGAGACAGGTTCAGAAGCAGGCTCTAGGCTCTGAGTCATTGGCACAGAGCCCACGCGGGGCTCAAACCCACCATCTGTGAGATCATGGCCTGTGACCTCCTCCTGTGGCCTGGAGGAGGCCCCCTCTGTGCAGGAGATGTGGGCATTTAGGTGCCTTCGTGAGAAACTGGGAGGCCAAGAGGGGCCTCTTGACTCCCTTTGTGTCTTTATCTCACGCATGCCCTTGGTGCTGCCCAATGGCTGGCTTCGTGATAAACCAAGACGAAAGCAATCTTGAGTAAGACGCTGTCCTTATTCTTGCCGGAGTTCAAACCCAGGATAGATGGTGTGGCCGGAACGAGCTTTGGCGTAGTTAACAAGATTGAAAAGGATGATGTCTCGTTTAATTGGGAAATGGGAAGGAGGGAAGGAAAGGCAAGAACCCTGCTTATTGGTAGCCCAGGGCATTTGGTGGCTCCGAGCTGGACGTCCCCGTGAGGATCCTCTGTTGAGGTTAAATTAGGGCCTGTGGTGGTGGGTGGTCTGCCAAGGTTGGGGAGCCAGCCACCTGGTCGTCCAGCCTGCCGCCCTCCAGCCATCACGGCAGGTAGGTGAGGTTGATCTCGAAGAGGTTCCAGAGGGAGACCTGGGGGGCCCTTGACCATCAACTTGGTGGGCACTGAGGCATGGTACTTGGGACCCGGGGTCGGGCACGCTCCAGGTGCCAGCGGGCAGGGGCATCCCAGCCACCCTGAGAGTGTGGACAGGCTCAGCCCTGGACTAGGATTATAGCTGGGGCTGTTCGAAATGGGGCTGTACCCGTGGCCACTGCCTGAGCACCCCCTGGAGGGAGTGCTGGACAGGCGCCTAGACGTGGCGGGAGCTGGGACCTCGCGCCAGGGCCCCGCACAAAACCGCAGGGCTGTGAGATGGGGCGGTGGTGGCGTCGGCTCTGTGCTCATGGCATGACGTCCTCAAGCCTGTTCTCACTTGCTGCGTGTGAAGACGCGGGTGCTGGGCCCGCCCAGTCCCGATTCACACAGGCTCCAGTACAGGTGTCCTGAGGTGCCGGATGGAGCCTCCAGACCCGTCTGCTGCAGGCGCATGAGCGTTAGCCCAGGAGACAGTGGGCGGTGGCCACGTTCCTCCCTGGATGGCGGCAGATTTCAGGGCTCGACCTGAAAGGAGACCAGACAGATGTGGCAGGAGCATGGGCGGCCCTTGTCGCCCGGCATGACGAGGACCACTCACGAGGCTGCCTCGGGAGGTAGATGGCCAAAGCCCTACCCTAGCTCTCCCCCGGGTGAATTTCCCTCCTGAATTGCCAGGAGCCAGGATCCAAGAGCCCCGGCTTCGCAACGATTGGCATAAACCTGCTTATGGCCAGTTGGGCAGAGAAAAGGCAAGTGTGTTGAGCCACCGGCAGGGAGCGTGGGCCCCGGCGTCCTCCAGGGTGAAGAGGTGGACGAGAGTCGCGTGTGGACTGCATACCACTTCTTGGTGTTGGGGGACTGCCGTCACTGTGCAGTTTCTGGAGGGATCTCACTGGCCAGATCCACAAGAAGAGTGTGCCCTGGGCAGACTTCATGGCATTCATCTTCCCTCGGGTGGCTCAGCACGCACTGTCCAGTTGCCTGGCATGCTTGACGGTCTGGGGTCGAGTCGGACATTGGGAGGAAGTGGTGTGGTTGCAGAACGTGGGCCGTGCTCTTGAGCCGTATGGGATGAGGTCACCTGGTTGTTCCTGATGCTTTTGGTGGGGGGGGGGGGGGGAAGGCAAAGAGGAAGGAGGCCCAGAGGCCTGGCCTGGCGAAGCGGGGTTTGGGGAACTGTACCAGACCAGCCGAGGCAGCACCGGCTGGGCAGCCGCCACAGTTTGGGAAGGTCCTCTGGGACCATGGACTGGGTATGAGTTTCCTGGTGTTGCCATACCAACGCGCCACAAACCAGGAGGCTTAAATCAACAGAAACTTCTTCTATCAGAGTTCTGGGGGCTGGAAATCTGAAATCAAGGTGTCTGAAACAGGGACGCACTTCTGCAGAAGGCTCTCGGAGAGGGTCCTCGCGTCTCCTGGCATCTGGTGGCCCCAGGTTCCTGGGCTCGTGGCTGTATTACCCTGATCTTTACCTCTGTCATCACTTGGTCTTCTCCCCACGTGTCTTTGTGTCCTCTCCTCTTCTTATGAGGACCCCAGGCATTGGATTTAGGGATTGCCCCAAATCCAGGATGATTCTTTTTTTTTTAATGTTTATTTATTTATTTTGAGAGAGAGTGTTTGCACATGCATGCATGCATGGGAGAGGGGCAGAGAGAGAGGGGGAGAGAGAGAATCCTGCTCTGTCATTGCAGAGCCCAACTCAGGGCTCGATCTAACAAACGGTGAGATGGTGACCTGATCTGAAACCAAGAGTTGGATGCTCAACCAACCGAGCCACCCAGGCGCCCCTCCGGGATGATTCTGTCTTGAGATCCTTAACTCATTACTTCTACAAAGACACTTTTTTTTTTCCAGATGAGGTCACCTTCTGAGTTTTGGGGTAGACATGAAATTTTTCACTATTTAACCTACCATGTGCTGGATGGCAGGGAGGGGGCAAGGACCGTGAAGCAGAGTTTTCGCGGTGGACTTATGGCCAGGGGCATAGCTAGTGATTTCCACCAGCCGTGTCCTCAGGAGATGCATGATGTTGGGGGGAGGGGTGGGCCTAGCCATACTGGACGTGAGCCACCCCCCTCCCCCCCGCTCCTGGCATGTATTGCAGATCGTACAGCATCACTATCGCAGAAGTGTTGCAGCTTCTGCGGGACTGAGGGTCTCAAGAACACACTTTTGAAAGTCGGTTCCACTGAGATAAATCTGAGTGGGAACACTCAGAGCGGAGTCTTGCAGGCGAGGCACATAACTGCCACCTCTTTGGAAGTGAAGTTCACGTACTCCAGCAGACCCAGGAGTGCAAATACTCACAGTGGATTCGTGTAATTTACCCATTCAAAGCTGGGGTTTATGCTGTAACGAATAGCACATGCTAATTTAGTTTTGGGTTTTTATTATTACTGTTTTTTTGCAGTGCCCTGCTATGTCCTAGTAACACTTGTTGGTGTCACTGGGAGCACTGGGACGTGGTGGGGCACAAGATTGGTCCATCTGTATCTTCACAAAGGGGTGGACTGTGGTGGGCCACAGCTGGTCCTACTGCAGGCTTAGTGACTCGTAGGACACGGGCCATGGAGCATGTGACTAACTATATCGTAGTCTCTTCACGGCAGTGCTTAGAGCCTGTCTGCTGCTGTGGCCGCCAGACTGCATGGTATAAAGCTCCAAGCTTCCCTGACCTGCTGGATCGCTCACTCCACAAAGCCGGCACCCACTATTCCATTTTGGAGCTGCTTCTTTGAGCAAAAAGGAAAGCCACGGGGTGTTTTGTTCTCATATGTGTGACTGTATCTCAGGAATCCCTTCTTCACTGTCTACTGTCTCAGTGGGTACACCGAAGTGGACTGAATTCATGCTTTCAATTCTAGTCAATCTTAATACCCTGGCCAGACGTTGTGGTCTGGCCTAGTTCCCCAAACCATGCCCAGATCAATCTCCACGGCTCGGGGGATGGAAGAATCAATTTGACTTAGGCCGGTCAGGCACAAACCTGGCTGGGGGTGGGGTGGGGAGGGTGGAGTCCGCCTCTCTCAACTACAGAGCCGAGCGGTGGAGGGGAGGTTTGTAAAGACATTTGGAATTTTTTTTACCTTAAATGAAGGGAGATAATGCTGGCGGAAGAAATAGCAGATGACGACCTCGTATGCTGATATTGTCTGGATTGTATGTATCCTCCAGATGGCTCGGCCAGATACTTGCTGACTCCAGTGTTTCCATTTCTTTCTGACCTTTTCCCCTCATATTAAGGAGTAAGATTTATTTTGTTTTTCCTAGAACTGGGAGCCATTCTGGGGAGCTCTGCTTCCCAGGTACACGTGTTGCGTTTTGATCATTGAGTCGATAACAGAGCCATGCTCCGTTGGAGGCACTGGGGACACCAAGATGTGCAAGTCTGGGTTGGTTAAGCTGACACTAGCTGCTGTAACAAAGAGACCTCGCGTTCCAGAATTCTAATTACATCAGTGGTTTGTGACAGTTCAGGCTGGTGGGTGGCTCCGCTCCGTGTGGTCACTCAGGGATGCTGGCTGACAGTGGCTCTGCAGGTCTCAATGCGTGGCTTTCAGAGTCATCCTAATCCTTGGCACTTCTGCGAGCAGGAAGGGGAAAGAATGTTGGGGGCGGCGGGGAGACACATGCAAGGTTTCCGGAACCAGGCCTAGAAGTGACATGCGTCACTTCCGCTTACATGCCTGCCTCTCTTCTAGAAAGTTCCTGTCTGCCCTCCCAGGATATGCTCAGTTTAATGGGGAAGAACAACATGTGAACCAAAGGCGGAGGAGGAACAGGTCTTAAGCGGTTGTTTTCCTGCCTCACGTCCAGTTTCAGTTCCAAGTTGTCCCAACACTAAGAACCGCGCAAGGGGAAAGAACTTCCAGATGGAAACACATACCTCCTGTTACATGGGAGAAAATCATATTTACAATTTTTTATTTCCCCTTATATCTGTTTCCAGGCAACTTTTTCCTATGCTTAGTAATGCTCCTCTAAGTTTTATTTACCTCCTTGCAGCCGCTGGCCATTCGTAGTCTCTATTCCTTGGAAAAAACCAAGTGAAGCCAACAAACCTTTATTGAAGACTTACAACGTTCCAGGTTCACATCCCGATTCCCTGCTCAATTTAATTACCACCACATACCTGGAAAGGAGCATTATTAGTTTCATCTTACAGATGTGGACACTGAGGCTCAGAGAACTTAGGAAGCGTCGTTAAAATCACATACCAGTAGGGATAGAACTGGTTCACTGGGGCCATGCTAGTTGCTGAACAAGTAAACCTCTAAATTTCAGGGCTTAACGTGTAGACATTCGTGTCTTACTCAAGTGACGACCCAGTTAGGGGCTCCTAGTTGGGTGGCTTTTGTCCTCAAGTACTTTCTTGTGTTTCTGTTCTTCCCTAGGACCTTAGATCACTCAACTTCCAGTTGGCTTCTACCTAAATGAATGCCTTTTCATCATTCCAGGATCCCGCCTCTTCCTAGGAATATAGTGCACTGTAGATGTGCTTGCAAGTGCTGAGTTGTATATACGTGTACTTTTAAAATATTTTTTAAATATTTGCTTATTTTATTTTTTAATGTTTATTAATTTTTGAGAGAGAGAGAGAGGGAGACAGAGTGCGAGAATGCTGGCCAGAGAGAGAGAGAGAGAGAGAGAGAGAGACACACACACACAGAATCCGAAGCAGGCTCTAGGTTCTGAGCTGTCAGCACAGAGCCCGACGTGGGACTCGAACTCACGAACTGCGAGATCATGACTTGAGCCGAAGTGGGACGCCTGACCGACTGAGCCACCCAGGCGCCCCATGATTTTTATATTTTTATATTGCTTCAATACACTGTGCCATTAATTGCATTTTAAAAAACAAGGCTCGTAAAACTTAATGTAGGTTTTTGTCTCTTAATGTTTTACATCAAAGAAAAAATAGCAGAGACGCGATGCATTTTTCAGGCTCTCAGATATTAGCCTTATGTTTTCCTTTAGCTTTTTTCCCGTAAAACTGCGTTTCCTGACGATGTCTGGTGTTTTGCGTTGCTCCCCTTCTGATTTCCCACCTTGAGAGCTGGCTTCTGTGGGTGTTTTGACAGATGCCTGGCTCACACGGGCTCTTGTGGAGCGTGGAGATTTCTTGACTCCCCTGTGTTACTGCTCAGGCTATTAACAGTTCCTTAAATGGGGCACCGAGACTCCGCTCTCAAGTCAGCACTGGCCTTTTCAAGTTTGTCGGCCACAGCTGGCAATGCTCGTAGCACTTCCTAAAGCTCTCAGAACCTGGTTCCACATTTAGCTGCTTCTCGGGAAAATGCTGGCATGGTTAGGAAAAAAGAAAATTCTAACTAGTTCTGGGCTCGAGGCAGTGAAAAGAAACGTGCACCGTTTTGTCATTTTTGGTTCGTTCTTGGTAAGCCACTTTGGGGCCCAAGGTGAGGGGCCCGAGTTCAACAGCCATGAAGGGCGAGCTAGAGAGGGTGCAAGGTAGAGGCATAGCCCCGCCGCGAAGTGAGTGACCGCCTGCCGATTGGCTCCATCGCAGGACCAGGTCATCGTCACACTCCTCCAGGACCTCCTCTTCAAGACCAGCATGGCAGTCACTTGCTTCTAAGAAATATGCCATTGTCCCTGGACGCTCACGTAGCTTGGCTGCGGGACAAGAGGGCTGCCGCCGGGCTTGCTGCGGCACTGGAGGGACCCCGGGACGGACACTGGCCCCTTGCGCATCTAGCTTATGCCCCCTGCTTCCCAGCCCCATCCCTGTGGCCAGGGCCTCACCTTTTGGAAAAGCAAAGATCGGATGAGGGCTGAGCTCAGGGGTTTGACTCCACCGTTCTGACTCGGCTGGGTCTACAGGTGTATGCTGAGGCCACCGAGAGCCTGGCCGCTCTCGCCTGGGGAGAGCTTGGCCAGGAGCTCTCTCTTGCAGGGCCTCGGGCATGAGGGTCTCTCTTGCAGGGCCTCGGACATGAGGGTCTCCCGGGGAGGCCTGCAGGTCTTAGCCTCCCTGGGGATTCCAAAAGCTGAGCTGCTGGGTGCCCGAGCTGTGAACAAAAGACCTTGTGACACGGATGTGAATGGGAAGCAAGGCTCAGCCTCTCCTCTTAGCTCTCTGTTTCTAATCTCTAATCGCTCTGTAGAATACATCTTCAAATCATGACAGTGACCGAATTCCCTAGGTTTTAAGATTTCACTGATGGCAAAACACACGATCAGTTCCATAACAGTATTTGTGCGTGCGTGTCCGGAGAACGAAATACCCTTGAAGATGTACAATTTGACTGCAAGACACATTCCAAATTTTAGAAGTGATAAAATGTGATGAAGTGGCAAAATGCTTCAGCTCAAGGAAATGTGGTAGAAAAGATTTCCGGCTCTGGACTAGAGCAAGACCCGCTCCCTGGGCAGCTGCGGAGGCATTTTCGTCTTGCAGGTTAGTTATCCCTTTTCCGGCAGCGGGTTTGGGTCTGCAATTACAGGATCCGGCGTCAGCCGGCGGGTCTGGCACCGCGGCTCCCACAGGGCAATTTGCGGCTGTAATTTCTTGCTGTTGTCTGTTCTGCCGCCCATCTAGCTAGCGCCGAGCCCACTGCGAGCCAGCGGACCCCTAGGGAGCAAATTTGCAGGAAGATAAATTCTTCTGTCCCTGCCTACATTTGAATGCTATTGTGGAAACCGAATAGAATACAGATCACCCCTCCCCTCCCCCCAATTGAATTCTGTGTACCTGCTCCGCTAAGTAGAAAATTGCATATCAACTGGCGGTTCCTAGACAGGGCTCTGTCTAGACACAAAACTTGCTTACCGTTTTTCACGTTCTTGGTCATTCAGGCGTATGAAACCCGTTGGCCCCAGTCATTTCCGGACTCGGGCGTTTTAGTCCGGAGCAAGTTCCCACTGCCTCCTGCCGATCCTAGGTCGGTGCCACCCCCAGATTCTCGACGGCGCTGTGGGTAGCTCCCCGTTGTTGCCGTCTGCATCCTCAGCTGGAACTTCTTGGGCAGAGGGACGGGGGTCTCCTCTCTGCAGTCGTGGTGAGCTCGGGTGCTGGCACACGGGTTGTTCAGCACATGTGTGTGTGTGTGGGGGGGGAGCTGTCCAGCATGAAAACCTCTAAAGATCCTTATGTGGCCTTAACCCGGGAGGGGAGTCCATTGCCCCTCTTAGGACATGTAGGGCGTGTGGCTGAGATGTTAACAAGTGTGTAAGTGCCGCTCAAGCCCTATTTTCTCCTTGATGTAATTGCCCAGAAGGCCCTTTGCCTCTTTTTCCTCGAAACCCCCGGTAGAGGCCGTGGCCGGTGGAGCCCGGAGAGGCTGTGCCCCGTAGCTGTGGCAGTTCTGTTCAGCCTTCAGGCGGCTGCACGATTCAGCCAAGCAGGAAGAGAGAGGCCGATCACAGAGTGAAAATGCAGGGACATGAGCGTCCAATCCAGGAGCAGGGCCAGTTGCTGGCGGAGTGGGTGGCTTCAGGCACCGGATTATTTGGGGATTGTCAGGAAGACCAAAAACGGTTCCCCCGCTGGTTTAACGGCACATTCATTTTCACCATTAGTGCTTCATTCCTTTGAGGCTGAAGCCTTTTATTTTCAAGAGTCCTAAGTAAATAAAATGCTGTGATGGGGACATGTGTGGGGGAGGGCATAAACTGAGTGCCAGAGAAATTAAAACACAAAATCTAAATTCTGTCGCGAGAGAGCTTAGCCGAGAGGAGCCTTTGCGTGCATTCTGAGACATCTGAAAATCTCGCGGGGGGCCAGGGTCTGGGGGTGGGGCCTGAGCTGTGTGATTGGCAGAGGATAGAACCCCACATATGAGACCCTACCCTTTATTTTCTTTGTGAGTCTCGTGGTTTGGTTGGCAGCTCTCACTGCTTCTCTGGGGTGGTTTCCCCTGGGGGTGTCACATTGTGGAAATTGGAGGGGACACAGTAATGGGGGTAGGGGGATGGCCCTACTAGTGTTGAGTGACTGTGGTCTAGGAGCACTTAGCATCCCGCAGTGGCTGGGGCGGTACTGCCCATCGAAGGGCTGCAGCTTTCCGCAAGCTTCCTGCCAGGAAGGCAGCCACCGTGTCCATCATTTTGCTTGGAACTTCACTGGGAGTTACCACCTCTGTCACCTGCCCCTGTGGCTTTTGTGTCCTTGAGGATTTTTTTTTTTTACAGTTTATTTTATTTTGAGAGAGAGAGAGTGCATGTGCCTAAGTGGGGGAGGGGCAGAGAGAGAGGGAGAGAGAGAGAGAGAGAGAGAGAGAGAGAGAGAATCCCAAGCAGGCTCTGCACTGTCAGCCCAAAGCCCAACGTGGGGCTCGAACTCACAAACCGTGATATCATGACCTGAGCCTAAATCAAGAATCAGATGCTTAAACGACTGAGCCACCCAGGTGCCCCTGTGTCTTCTGAGGGTTCTAAGGATAGCGGCAAACACTGACTCCTGAATTACATCCCCTTAGGTTCTCTGAGCATTTCTGTGTTGAGATATGTATACATCGATCACAAATTTATTTTCTCCATTTTATTACCATTGGGACATGGTGTTGATTATTTTAAAAATTGTTTGTGTTAGGTTACATACACACACACACACACACACATCGCAACCATCTTATCTTAATCATTTTAGAGTGTGCAGTTATGTGTACTAAATATATTCATATTGTTGAGAAATAGATCTCCGGAACTTTTCCATCTTGCAAATCTGAAATTATACCCGGTTAACCACATCGCCCCATTCTTCCCTTCCCCCAGCCCTTGACAACCACTGTGCCACTCTCTGTCTCTACGAATTGACTACTTTGGATACCTCATATAATTGGAATCATACACAATTTGTCGTTTTGTGAGTGGCTTATTTCACTTAGCGTAATGTCCTCAAGGGTCATCCGTGTTGTAGCGTGGGACAGGATTTCCTTCCTTTTTCAGGTGGGATAATACTCCGTTGTATGTATAGGCCACGTGCTGCTTGTCCATTCATCCATCAGTGGACATTTGGGTTGCTTCACCTCTTGGCTATTTTGAATGATGCTGCTATGAACATGGGTATACAGATATCTCAGAGACCCTGCTTTCAGTTTCTTTGCCTATGTTCCCAGAAGGAAGACTGCTGGGTCATATGGTAGTTCCACAGTTAATTTTTTAAGGAACCTCCATACCGTTTTCCTCAGTGGCTGTGTGATTGCACACACTCACCAACAGTGCACGAGGGTTCCAATTTGTCCGCATCCTCGCCAACGTCTGTTATTTTCTGTTTTTTTAAAAATTTTTTTTTGATAGTAGTTATCTTAGTGAGTGTTGTTTTAGGTTATGTTTTGCATGAATTCTATCTCCAGATAGTTAAGGGGTAGACATAAAACATCTTACCCTAACGGGTTGGCAACAATACCTCTAGTGTCTTTCTTCATCACTTCACAACAGTCCTGTCCACCTGCTATCTTTTTCTTACATTTTATTTTAATACACACGCCGTCGCATTAGTGTTGAGCGTACAACATAGTGATTTGACAAGTGTGCACGTCATGCTGTGTTCAAAAGGGTGGCTGTCCTCTGTCACCATATAACACTATTACAGTGCTGTTGACTGTATACCCTACGCTGTGCCTTTTATCCCCCTGACTTATTCCTTCCGTAACTGGAAACCTGTACCTCTCATTCCCCTTCACCCATTTTGCCCGTCCATGACTCTCCTCCCCTCCGGCAACCGGCAGTCTGTTCTCTGCATTTATAGGTCTGTTTCTGCTTTTTTGTTTGTTTGTTTTGTTTTTTAGGTTCCACATGCACGTGAAATCATATGTTCTCTGTGTTTCTCCGACTGACTTATTTCACTTAGCATAATACCCCCTAGGTCCGTCCACGTTGTTGCAAATGGCAAGATCTCACTCTCTTACGGCCGACGAATAGTCCACGGTGTATATGGACCACATCTTCTTTGTCCATTCGTCTATCGATGTACGTGTGGGTTGCTTTCATATCTTTGGCTCTTGTAAATAATGCTGCAGTAAACCTAGGGATACATAAATCTTTTTTGAATTAGTGTTTTCATTTTATTTGGGTAAATATCCAGTAGTGGAGTTACTGGATCCTATGGAATCTCTATTTTGAAGTTTTTGAGGAACCTCCATGCTGCTTTCCACAGAGGCTGCCCCAAAGTCACATTCCCACCGACAGTGCACAAGGTTCCTTTTTCTCCCCATCGTCACTGACACTCTTTTTTATTTCTTGTCTTTTTGATAGCAGCTATTCTGACTGTGGTGAGGTGACATCTCATTGTGGTTTTGATTTGCATTTCCCTGTTGATTAATGGTGTGGAGCATCTTTTCGTGTGTCCGTTGTTCACCTGTATTCTTCCTTGTCAACGTAGTATCCTTAAAATTTTGTTAGAAAACAACCTCTCCCTTCTTTCTCTCTAGCAATGCACTGCTTCTCCCATACCCGGCCCTTGGAGCCAGCTTTACCCAGGACAGCCTCCACGATTTTCTTTTGTTGCACGTGGCATTGTGTTTCTCGGTATATATATTTTTCCCTTTGCGGTAATTAGTGATCGCTTTCTATTCAATAGGAGAAGAGACCAGCTATTTGGGCATTGAGCACATGACCATTATATACAATGAGTGTTCAGGAGTAATATTTCCATGGCGGAGGAAGAGTGGATTTCCTGGTGGACACAGGTCTCGGTGATACAGCAGAGTAAATCTGGGCCCCTTGAAACATGATTGGGGGTCTGGGGCTCTTACCTGTTGTGGACTTGTTGGCCACATAAGTCATGGCAATGCAACACCAGCACAGAGCTTTCTGAAAACGTCTGAGGTAATGTCATCACGTGGTGAGTTAAAAAGGTAGAACATTGTGGGGGTGAGAATGGGAGCGACAAGACTTTCTGGTCTGTGGACAGACATAGAAGCAAGCCTGCTTGACCTGTTGGCCCCAGGACTTCGGTCTGGGGGTGCACTCAGGGAAGCCTCCTCTTTGCACTAGCCCTGGGCTCATTCTCAAGTTTTCCCTCCGCCCTTTGTACGTCCCCCCTGTGCTCAAACATGGCAAGCCATTACAGGAAAGCGACCTGGGATGCATTTAGTAGCTGATGTTTCCTTAATAACCTTCGGTATAGGTCCCCCTAAAGAAATTATTCTTCGATGTGCCAGGGACCCAAAATATATATAAAAGAAAATCATTACAGTATTTTACTTGAGATGGTGCAGATAATGACAAGTTCCTTTTTTTTTTTTTTTTTTTTGGTACTATTTATGGCTATTCAATTAAACTGCCACCAAACAACAGTGAACCCACCACCATTTCTGAGTGTGCTATCTTGGTGTTTGTAGCTCACCATATGTTTGAAGTATGACATAATCCTTCTGGAGCACATTCACTTTGTTGCTTCCCAACTCCAATGGAAGCAGTTAAGTCTGTCTCCTTTTAGACAAATTGTTAATGAAAAGGTAGCTGAACAATCATTTTCTTGTAATATGCAATTCCGTCTCCTTAAATACAGGAGCCTGACAGACCCATTCAGCAGTTAGTACTTTCTCTAAACAACTGAACTCTGTCTGACCCTCCAAAACTAACCACTGGAGCAAAAAGAGAGAAAGAAGGGGAAAGGCAGCTAAAAATAAATACTCACCTGTAATACGTATAATCCTAAAAATTGAGCGGAAGGTATATTTTACTTTATTGTTTTCAGATAACGTATGAATAATTGCCTACTGCTGCCAAGCCCATTGTTATTGATTTTAAAGTATTTCACGATGTTGGCGCAATGTTTGGAAAATGGTGGGGCTGTCCGAACGACTCGGAATTTAGAGTCCTGAGCTCTCCTCTCTTTCAGCAATGAGTCCGTGCCGCTGTGGCACAGATGCGCTGTGGCTCCCTCCTTCCCAGGGAGCAGCGGAGGCTTATTTTATAATTGATTTGACTTTTTATCAATCTCCCCAAGAATTTCTTAAAAAAAATTTTTTTTTAATGTTTATTTTTGAGAGAGACAGAGACAGAGACAGAGAGACAGCGAGTGGGGGAGGAACAGAGAGAGAGGGAGACACAGAATCTGAAGCAGGCTCCAGGCTCCGAGCTGTCAGCGCAGAGCCGGACGCGGGGCTCCAACTCACGAACCGCGAGATGGTGACCTGAGCCGAAGTTGGACACTTAACCGACTGAGCCGCCCAGGCGCCCCCCAAAAACATTTTTTTTAAAGTAGGCTCCAAACCCAGCACAGAACCCAACACAGGGCTTGAATTCATGACCCCGAGGTCAAGACCTGAGCTGAGACCAAGATTCAGAGGCTTAACCTACTGAGCCATCCGGGTGCCCCTTAAATTTCTTAAATAGAATTGAAGGAAAGACAGCTTACATCTCAGTTTTAAATACAAATAAAATATTGTCTTTTTAAAAAAAGTTTACTTATTTCGAGAGAGAAAGGATGCACGCTTGCGAGCGGCAGAGGGGCAGAGAGAGAAGGAGAGAGAGAATCTCAAGGGGACTCTGCACTGTGAGTGCAAAGCCCGATGTGGGGCTTGAACTCACAAACACGGAGTCATGACCTGAGCTGAAATCAAGAGTCGGACGCTTAGCCGATTGAGCGACCAGACGTCCCTATGAATACAATATTCTGATAGTGTCTTTAGGACGTAGTGTCGAATCGTAATGGCTGGTATTTATTGGAAGTTTATTCTGTGCCACCTTCTACCCAGATATCTGTGTACCTCACCATTGGAGGGTGGATGGGCTATGAAGATCACCCCCGTTTGATAGATGTAGAAATGTGGGTCAGAGAGGTTAATTGACTTGCCTAAAATCACCCAGCAATTTTGTGATAGAGCCACCTTCTGGACTCAGGAAGACAAACCCTGGGACAGAGGTGCTTAACACCTGTAGGAGCTGCATCTCTGCCAAAGATCGCTTTTTATAATAAAGCCTCATCAATTCACACTAATTTGAGGATTTGAAGGAGAAGCAGTCTGAATGACACAATGTTTGATCTCTGCATCCAGCGTGGGGCTCGAACTTACCACCCTGAGATCAGGAGTACTGTGCTCTACTGACTGAGCCAGCTGGGCGCCTTGAAAGACAGAATGTTTGAAAAGAAATGCAGTCTTACCGCTCCAGAGAGATGGTGGCTGGAGTAAATTAAATGAGTGTTTTAAAATTAGGGAAGCGGTCTTGAAGGTCTCATTTTACAATAAAGAAACACATTTGGTCTTTAAAATAATAAAACACTTCTTTTTAAGGTCTTGCATTCATGATTCTAGTCCACATTTTTTCATAGTACAAATGTAAACGTATGGACTAAACAAACGTTTACAGTGTGGACCATGTAAGTGCCTTGGGAAGGTAGATGTTTTGAGAGTGTAGACTCCAAGCTCTGGGCTGGGTTCACAGGCTTAACTCCATTGCTTGATAGCTATTTGGCCTTGGGCAAATTTCTTTATTCCTCAAGCCTCTGTTTCCCCATCTGTCAGTGAATCTGATGATGGAACCCACTCCCTAGAGCTACATACACTGGCTACATACACTGGATGTGGATCACCTGGACAGATAGGTACTCAGGACTTTGCTCAGTGCCTGGAGCAGAGGAGGGGCTCACCTGGTGTGAACTTCCATCACTGGCACACAGGAACGAGGACCCAGGGCTACGGAGCAGGTGGGAGACAAAGACACGTCGCGTACCCTCTCTAGTGAATCACGTGTGCGACCGTGTGGGAGGTCGGGAGTCTGGAAGGGTGGGACGTAGCCAATCGCAGGCAGCCTCATGAAAGCTCTGGGCTCCATTCTGTTGGCCCCGGGGAGCACTAAAGATTTGTGAAGCTGGGGAGATCGGGTAGGATTTAGGGAGCATGATTTGATAGAGAAGAGACCTTGGTGGGAGGGAACAGGGAAAGGAAATGTTTGACAGGTGCTCACTGGGCCCCAGGTGGGAGGGCAGGATGGGGGTGCCCTGGAGGCCGGGGGTTCCCACCATCCCGGGAGACCACGTAGCTCCTGGGGGCTGCCTCCCTGTCACCAGGCAGTAACCTCCTCCCGAGGGTCTCCTTTACTCACAGAAGATGCAGTGGCCACGCTGACCATTTGCATTTCACGTTGTGAATTGGTGAGTCTGGGTCTAGTTCACATATCGTTGCCTCGTTAGCAAGAGTCAGCCTCTCAGCTCCACACCCTCTGGTACTCTGCACAGACGAGGCTCTGGGCTGCCCAGCTAGGGATCAGGCCAGACCACGGAGAATTCTCCAAGGTGGGTGCTCCCTGAAGGCTTTCCTGGTGGCCAAGCTGGCCTTCCCTTGGTGATCCCTCCTTGTGTCCAGCACGCCTTGTCTCAGGTACTGTGCCAGTTGCTGAAGGCGTCCCCGCGTCTCTGACTTTGATCTGGAATTCCAGACTCTGGTTTCCACTTGCCCTTTGGGTGACCATTGTCAGTCAAGCTCCTTCCACTCACACCCTATTCAATAAAGCAAACCTCAGACCCTTCTGCCCCCTGAGTTAGGCCCTGGCACCTCCTCTCTTCACTTGTGACATGGCTTGTATCCCCTTTGGGGAAGGCCTGGGGCCCCGATGTGTTCTCCTGGCTTTAGTCTGCCATCGGTAACACTTGACTTTCATCGGCTCTACCTCCCGGGTTTCCTTAAGGTCTCTAACCTGGTCTCCCTCTTTGGGAATCTCAGCGTTGGCTTCCTCTGGCAACACCACTACTCCAGTGTGGTGTTCTCCCCACCCCTCTCCTGGGACCTGTGCACATCCCACACCCGCAGCCTGGTTTGCCTCAGTTTGACCTTTGGACCTCGCCAATGGATGTTCAAAGTTATGTGTAAAGTAAGCATTTTTCTGACCCCCTTGCTCCCCAATTCTGTTTTTCCTTTGACATTCTTGGATTTTAAAAAATGGCGTGATTCCCTTTTCTCTGCGCTCAAGGTAGAAACCTTGTGGACACTTGTTTCTGTCTTTGCTCACGTTTGGGCACCAAGACCTTGGTGAGTCTCTTCTTTTTTTATTATTTTTTAAACGTTTATTTACTTTTGAGAGAGAGAGAGAGAGCGAGAGAGAGAGAGAGAGAGAGAGAGAGGGTGAGAGAGCGTGAGTATAGAATCTGAAGCAGGCTCCAGGCTCTGAGCTGTCAGCACAGAGCCCGACGCGGGGCTCGAACGCACAGACCGCCAGATCATGACCTGAGCCGAAGTTGATGCTCAACCGACTGAGCCACCCAGGCGCCCAGGTGACTCCTCTTCTCAAATGTCACTCACAGCCAGCCACTGGGTTCTGTCAGTGACTTCCTTCAGAACTTGGGGTTTATACCTAAGTACAGTGATGGCCTTTTAGCTAGCTGATCTCCTTGACTCTGTTCTGTTCTTTTTGTTTTGTTTTGTTTTGTTTGTTTTACCTCTTTTCTTTGTTCCTGTGCAAAAAAAAAAAAAAAACCCAAAACCCAAAAAAACAATAGCAACAACCAACCAACCAATGAAACCAATACAGCATCAATACAAAACCTCTCGGCTTCACATTAAAGAATGTTAATTGTCATCTGGCTTTTGCGTTTCAGCTCCTTGCCCTGTCTTACAGTTGAGCCGTACCACCTGCCACCATGGCCTTATTTCCTGGAGAAGTCGTGTATTTGTGCATTTGTTTTGTTTCTTAAATGCACCTCTGTACTCTTACACCTATTGGAGATGCCCCCTCTCGTGCCCCAGCCTGATGTTTGCTTGTTGACCTCATGTTCACAAACGTTTGGTTCAAATGGGCGGTGGCATTAGACTCTGGGCTGCTGGAGGGTAAGGTCTGTGCATTGCCGTGTTTGTACCCGTGCCCGGTGCTGTGCACGGCCCCAGCAGTCATTCATACACGTGTGAGCAAGGAGGGGGGGAAGGAAGGAATAAATCGTGTCAAGGAAATGGAATGGGTGGCAGTATGCCACGGATGGGGCCGTGAAGACGCTTGAAGAACAGCCACAGTCAGTGTGCTGTAACAGCTCAGAACTTTGTGATCGACTTTTACGTGCCATAGAACTTTGCCCTGTTGCCAACGATTTTTGGAAAAGCCACAGCCCTAATGCTTAAACACATCGCTGTAATCCGACTCTCCATAAAGTGGTTATTAAATTGTGTTTTGAGGCTGGGAAGTGCACATCAGTGACATGCTTAAACTGTACAGCCGCCGCGTAACAGGAATCTAGGCCTATCTGTATGCAAATACAATGCTTCAAGTTCATTATTGTTATTAGGAAATGGAAATACAGCCAGAGCAGAAATAACAGTATATTTCCCTCTGCCTGTGTTGTGTTTTTGTCAATGGGGCTTCTGAAGGACTGTGCATTTACTAACCCATTAGAATGAGTGATTTTATATCCTAATGTAAAATTAAAGGAATTTAAGTATCTGCCTAGGAGATACACTTGTTTAAACCTATATTAATGTCTCTGTTGGTTATGTTGGCTAGGTTGGTGCTATGTTATTAGCAAAGAAAATGTCCCAGCCGTGTGTATACTTTCTAAATCTCAATGTATTTATTTTCTGACAAGTAACAGAGCTGATTTTCTTCTTTTCCATCCAAAATGTAAGACGTAGGGACAATATAACTATTCTTAAATGCAAAACATACTGTCAATCCTTTATTACTAAAACAATCTCATTCCTTTTATCTCATTCTGCCTTTTCCTTCTGATGGACACTCTTGGCTTCTCCTGGCTCTCATGTTTGAGGCAAGTAATTTCTTTTTAACAAAATGTATTAAGTTTTTAATTTTATTTCCAGTATAGTTAACAGACAGTGTTATATTCGTTTCGGGTGTACAATATATGTAACACCTGGTGTTCAATACAGACGGTCGCTCCTTGCTCCCAATCTCCTCTTTCACCCATCCCCCGAGCCACCTGCCTCCCCTCTGGCATCACCAGTTTGTTCTTTATAGTTAAGAGTCTGTTTCCTGGTTTGTCTCTTTCTCTTTCTTCCTTTGTTAATTTGTTTCTTAAATTCTACACGTGAAGTGAAATTGTATGGTGTTTGTCTTTCTCTAACTGACTTATTTCACTTAGCATTGTACTCAAAAACCCCATCCATGTCCCTGCAAATGGCAAGATTTCATTCTTTTTGGTGGCTGAGTAATATTCCAGTGTGTGTGTGTGTGTGTGTGTGTGTGTGTGTGTGTGTGTGTGTATACACACATCTTCTTTGTCCATTCATCAGTGAGTGGACACTTGGGTTGCTTCCATCATTTGGCTATTTAAATAATGTTGCAGTAAACAGAAGGGTGTATGTATCCCTTTGAATTAGAGTTTTTGTATTCTTTGGGTAAATACACAGTAGTGGAATTACGAGATCATGTGGTAATTCTATTTTTAGTTTTTTGAGGAACCCCTGCACTGTTTTCCACAGTGGCTGTACCAGTTTGCATCCCAGTCAACAGTGCATGAGAGACCCCATTAATTTCTTTTCCTTATCCACACAATATTTACTGTGGTGCCTAGCAGGGCCTCCCCTTAAGTTGTGTGGGATCCCAGGCAAATATTCTTCTGTGGCTCCTGTCCATGTGAACAGTGTGATTGAAAAATGTGTTGTAAAATGTATGGGCCCACTGAGGTGTATGGATTTATCAATGAAGGTTTAGAATAATGGGTAGAAAAGAGATACGTACTTATTTATTCTCCAGTCAGTGCACGTGATGCTTCTTTCTTCCCTCCGCACACCATCTTTTCCTGGTAATCTTTATTGCCAAAGGCACCATTCCTCGAAAATTCCAAGTCTCCCACCCGTTACTCATAGCACCGTGGCTCTTTGGAACCGATTCGTATCGAAACAGTACAGCTTACCTTGCCTCTGCGGTCCCCCGGTCCATTTCCTGAAGGCTGGCTATGCCCTTACTCATGACACTGTTGTCGTCGATAATGCCGTCCAGGACCAGTGTCTTCCGGGGATCCTCACAAGGGGGTCATTGTGCTTCGTCGATGATGACCCCAGATACAAACCTTACCCGGAGGATGCAATAAAACTTGAATGGCAGTTTGCTTCTGGTCATGGTAACTGTACTAATTGTATAGCAGACAGAAAGAACAGCGTATCTTCTACCCATGTCCTCAGTCTTCTTACCCCTGTTACCGCATGCTTAGGATGGGATCTCTCAGTGTTGATTGCACCCAGCCATGGGGTGAGCTGAGTGGCCCACTGGGGGCAGAGGATCCACCCCTCATCCTGCGGGGCTCACACCGACCCAGGAAAGTACAGCTCCCAAAGATTCTCACTGTATTTACTGTCACTTCTGTGAAAGTGTCAATCTCAAGTTTTGCAGACAGCCTCCTTGAGTTTTTCCCAGAAACAGTCCGTTAGGTAGTCCCAGATAACTGAGAACCTTGGCAAATCCCGAATTTCCAAGAACCTAACAAGTTTGTAAAAATAGCATCCGTGTGCCCCAGCCGTGGTGCACGTGCATGTGTGTGCGTGTGAATTATTGTAAGTGCTCAGCCGTTCTCGTGGTTTTCTGCACCCATTTGTGAAGTGTATCTTGCTGTTGATTTTCTTTTTCCTTCATGAAAAAATATTAATGAAAGACTTAAAAATGTTTTAAAGGGATGTTGCTGATAGGGGAAGCTGTGTGTGTGTGTGGGGGGGGAGGTATTTGGGAACTCTGTACTTTCTACTCAATTTTGCTGTGAACCAAAGAGTGCTCCAAAACATTAATTTAACAGGAAATAAATAAAATAGAACAAAAGGCTGACCCAGGAGAGTGCTGTGTCACCACATTGATTGGAGGTGGAAGGGAACATTGGAAAACTTGACGTGTTATGGGGCAACGGTCTGAAAAGCCCCAGGAGGAGATGGGGGTAGCCAGCCCTTAGGACTGCCTGACATGTGGCATGGGGCCTGCAGAGGAGTTAGTGTGACCCTCCTCCAGGACAGGGTACAGGACACCTGCCACCATCCCAGCTGCCCCCCGGGTGCTGTGGACTAGAGGCAGCACTGTGGTGGGAGCACAGATGGTTAAGAGTCAATTCATAGACCTGCACACTCGGCTCAGGTTCAAGGGTCGTAAGTGACCCTTTGAGAGCTCAGAGCCCTGAACTCGTCTTGTGTCTGACATGAGTGAGGCTCTCCAAAATTAGCACATCATCACCATTCCAGCAGCCTAGTGTCACCGTAACCCTTGAAACCAACATGGCGCTGCCCCGTGGGAGTGACCTGCTGGCCAGGCTGCCCTCCTGGAACCAGAGCCCAGCCGTGGTCCAGCATAGCGGAGAAGTCCTCGGGGCATCCTGTCAGCCCCCCGTGAAGGTGAATGGGGGGCAGTGAATAGAGACATGGAGACAAAGGGGCGTGTGGGTCTGGGCCGCAGTGCCAGCCTGGCGCCATCAGTCTTGGCCAGGCCCGGCCAGTGGAGAGGAACAGAGTATGGTGAGGAAGGTGCTTCAAAGCGCAGGTCTCTGAGGTCTGGGGTTTGGGACAGTGCCCTGCTTGTCGGCGTCTACAGACGGTGCCCGAAGTTCTATTCGTGACACAGTGGCGACAAGGGTATAATGTCGACGTGGCCCCTGCCTTCAGGCAGTTTACCTTCTGGGCTTGTCGACAGATAGACAACCTTAAAGCTTCTGTTTTCCTTGTGACTCTTGTGTTCTTTCTTCTGAGACTCAGGGTTCATGCATGCATCGTGAAGGTGGGCGCTGCTCTAGGGGACAGCTAGAGAGCAGTGTGCAGGGGCAGGCACGCTGCACATTCTCCCAGAGTGGAGCCTTTCAGACCACAGGGTCTATGAAAAAGATGTGTTTGCTTGTGCCTTTGCTTCATTCCCCATCTCTCTTCTCCACCAGTGGTTAAAATACCAGAGGCTGATGTCAGCACCGTGTTCGGTCTATCCAGAGGTCCCCTTCGACCCTTGGATCCTGCTTCTCTGATTGGCCCGGCTCCTGTTGCTCATGTGGCCTCATCATCAACACAGAGCTGCCGTGTACAGTTGTGCAGGTTGTGCATTGCATGATGGCGCCCATTCCCAGGGGTCACCACTCACATCACAGACGGTGCAGATTTGTGTTTTTTACTCAAGTTTTCCAGCAGGTGGCAGTCAATGTCTTGGTCTAACAAAGATTGGTATATGATGATGATTTTTTTTTTTTGATGGAAGTCTCGAGGGGGTCCCTTTTAATAATTTGCAGGAAAGTACCATATGGGCCAGCAATGCGTTGGATTACATCTGCCCACTATGTCTGCTGACCAACCTTCATTTTTCCTCAGTTAACTTTGGAGACAGCAATAGTTCTTCCTCATAAATGTACTGTGAGGCCGAGATGAACATGGGAACGGCGGCTGGCACAGAGCAAACTCTTGGGGTAGTTAGTGGCTGGATAGTGGCCCCCAAAATATATGTCCATGTTGTAACCCCAGGAACCTGTGAATATGCCCTTATTTGGAAAAAGGGTCACTGCAGATGTAATTAAGCTGAAGGTCTTGAGGTGAGAGGAAAGAGAGACACACAGAAAAGAGGAAAGAGAGACACACAGAGAAGACGGCCTTGGGAAGTCAAGGCAGGGTTTGGAGTGGGGTGGCCAGAAGCTGAGGATCACAGGGAGCCCCAGGAAGCTGGGGGAGCAGGAAGGATCCTCCCCTAGAGGAGGGAGTGTGGCAGACTTCTGGCCTCCAGAACTGGGAGAGAGGAAATTTCTGTACCCGGTGTTTGGTACTTAGTTACAGCAGCCCAAGGAGACCGATGCAATCAGTACCTGTGATCTCACTGTTATTATTATTGTTTTATTATTTTTTATATCAATTTTTTAATGTTTATTTTTGAGAGAGAAAGAGACCGAGTATGAGTGGGGGAGGGGCAGAGAGAGAGGAAGACACAGAATCCGAAGCAGGCTCCAGGCTCTGAGCTGTCAGCCCAGAGCCCGATGTGGGGCTCGAACCCATGAACCATGAGATCATGACCTGAGCAGAAGTCGGACGCTTAACTGACTGAGCCACCCAGGCACCCCTATTTTTTTTTTTTAATTTTAGATAGAGAGCACGTGTGAATGGCGGGGAGGTGTGGAGAGACGGAGAAAGAGAGAGCTCACACGAGAGAGAGGGAGGGAGAACCTTAAGCCCAGGGAGAACCCAACGCGGGGCTTGATCCCAGGAACCTGGGATGACCTGAACCGAAATCTAGAGTCGGAAGTGCCACCGACTGAGCCACCCAGGTCTCCCTTGTTGTCCTGATTGATGTAATGTTCTCACTGTTCACAGAGAAGGAGGCCAGCAGCCATGGCTTCACGGAGACCAGAGGTGCTGGGAAGGGCGGACAGTGTCCCCTGCGACAGTTTAGGACAGGGCAGGCAACATTTTTCTGTAAGGGGCCAGGTAGGAAATGCTTGTCTCAACCGCTCAGCTCTTCGGACCCTGAGAGCAGCCGCAGGACCACACACGCTCGAGGGGACGACGGACCTGGCCGGCACCGCATCTGGGGACGCACGACTCTGAGGGTGGAGAAACGACTCGTTACTGTTTGCAGTGAGGGAAGCGCAGAACAAAGAGTGTTTAGAAACTTTTATGACAATTTGATAGAGTAATTTTATGTCTACTGAGGCCAATCATAAAAAATTTAGGTATGTATTTTGTATGTCTTTTCACTTCCCTAGGAATTTATTATTGTTAATTTCATGCAAGTATCCCAGCGGGGCAGATTAGATGTAAACGCTCGGTTTGAGAAGCTTCGCTTTGTGTAGGACACTCTCCTGTGCAAGAAGGCATTGCTTACCCCTTTCGGGTGCCTGGAAAAATGAGTGGGTTTGGTCAGACTCAGCCCTATGGGCAGCCCAGGAAGTGGAGAGGCCATTCGTAGCAGTGCCCCTGGCCTGGGGACCTGAGGTGGCTGCCTGTGGACTGGCCTCCAGGCCTCATCCACAGACCCTGGCCCAGGATGTGCTCGAGTCACAGGAGGGTCTGCGCTGTTTGATTGAACGCACCATGCAGGGCAGGGCAGAGGGCTGATGGGTGGCCAGCCTGGGCACCTTGAACATGAGGTGAGGACTGGCTGTGCCTGTGGGTTTTGGGGTCCCACCCGCCGGCTGTAGTCACCTGTCCCAGCCCTTTCCCACCCTGTGTGGGACTTTGATGAAACTCACGCTCCCTGTGCTGTAACTGCCTTCCCCCGTGTCCTTCATGACTGCCGGACTGCGGCTCCTGAGAGAGGGACACCGGTGCCTCGCCGTCCTTGGGGCTGGGGCACCTGTGCTCCCCTGGCACACAGTAGGTGCTCAGTAAATGTTTCTAGAAGAACCACCTGAAGAGCAATCAGGCAAGACAAAGAAAACAAAGGCCTCCAAATTGTAAACGAAGAAGAAAACTGTCACTATATGTGGATGATGTGACACTATGTATAGAAATCCCTAACATCCCCCCCCAAGAAACTGTTAGAAGTGATGAACAAGTTCAGTAAACTTGTGGGATACAAAATCAATATGCAGAAATTAAAAAAAAAAAGAATGCTTGGACAAACAGGTCTCCTTTGCTCAGCCAAAGGGTAGCGGCAGCTTCATAATTTGCGGGTGAATGTGGGCACTTCAGGTGGAGCGTTCAAAGATCAGTGGGCCTGAGCGTCGCTCAGATTACGAAACCCGGTGGGAGAAAGCGACCAGTGCTGCTGGGTGATCCCGAACAGTCGCTGCCCGGAGGCCTTCTCTGTCCCCGTCTCCTCCCCAAGGAGGTCCCCCCAACACTTCTGGCTGCTCTCCCACCCTCCCAGGCCCATTGGAGCACCAGTGGCTGCTCCTTGCAGGCCAGGAGAGAGTCAGGGTGGGGTCGCCGGAAGGTGCCTTCCCCCGCAGGAGCCAGGACTCCAGGGCAGTTGTGGGTTTGTAACTTCAGATAAAACCAGCGGGAGGTTTCAGGTTGGGGGCAGGGGGACTGGATGCAGATCCCAGCAGGCCTGGAAGACGGATCACTGTGGAACATTCGGAGCAGAGCAGAACATGAAGTTGGACTAGTTCTCTCTTTTAGAACCAGCCACCCTTCCGCGTGCGGTCTTTTTGGTGTCTTCGTTGTTGACCTTAGATTCTCAGGGCAGCTTTAGCTCATGTATCAAGTAAACACCCAAGTCTCGATGGCTGGACCTAGTGGTAGTTGCTTTCTTGCAACGCAGTGAAGGCGTTCCTGGTGATGCAGGGACCCGGGCTCCTTCCTCTGGGGAGTCGGGGCTCCTTCCTCTGGGGAGTCGGGGCCTGCCTGCCCCTGCATCCAGCTGGGGTGGGGGGGATAGCAAAGCGGATGGAGATGGGCCTCTCACCTCCCGTGTGGTTGGTGAGAACTAGGCCCCTTCTGTGAGCTTCCCCAGAGCTCTGGAGGGGAGGGGCTGTGCCAGGGACACGCCAGCACCCGTGTTTACTGTCCCGCCACGGCTGCGCACAGAGAGGCGGCCAGGGGGAGAGGAGACTCCCCGGAAGGAGACCTGGGTTCTGCTAGAGAAGGGGGTTGATGCTTAGCTGGCTTGAATGACTGATGTCCGTCACTGGGGCCCAGGACAGTGAGTCCCCCTGGAAGGAGGCGCATGGTGCAGCCCTGGAGGCAGGGGTGGGCGGGTGGCTTCCCTGGCAAGGCAGAGCCGGAGGAGTAGCACCGAGGAGATGGGGCAGCAGGGGATTGCACGTGGTCCCTGACTTCCGGGCGGGGAGAGGGGTGGGTGAAGGAGGGTGTGGACGTGTGGAAAGACTAGAAGACACCAGACACGGCCTTGTCTCCCATAGAAGTCTGGAGAAGGTGCTGCAAGGACCTACCTGGACGCACCGGAGAGAGCAGCGGCGTGTGGCTTTAGCTCCTTGGTCCCATTGAAGACAGAGGCAGCGAGCAGCCCTGACCCGGCTCCTCTCTGTCCTCCCCTGAAGGTTCCTGGGGTCAGATGGACGCTCCATTGCGAGAAGCACCTGTCCTGCTCCCCAGTGCACAGAAGGCACGGGTGAGCCCGGCCTTGGTCTCCTGGCTGGAGGTAACCATCGTGAGAAAGGTCCTGCCCCGGCCATTCAGGGAGCCGGGGCGACAGGCAGGGCCCGGAGCCTCGCTCTCCTCCGGCCCCCGAGGCCCTTGCTTATTCCTTGGGCAGAGTGGCGGGTGCCCGGTGTCTGGCTGAGGGATGCGGTGCGCCTCCCCAGCGCTCCCTACGGCTGCTTTGTCTCATCACCTCACGGGTTTTTTCCTCCCAGCAGCTCTGAATTTGTGGCTTCTGTGTCACCTGTTTACAGATCTGGAAACTGGTTCACGGAGTGATTTAAACCCCAGACCTGCAAATATGTTCTGGTAAAGTGCGGGGCGGAGGCCGTCTTTCTGTCTGGTTTATGGCTTCCCTTGCCAGGCGGTATTGCCTCTGCCCTTGGCCTTGCCGAGATTGTCTAACCGGCACTCATCCTGGGTCAGGCAGAGACCTCCTCGGACTCGCGGGAGAGAGGACGCCAGCCCCGCTTTCTGCGTGTGCTGGCTCTTTTTGTGCTCGCCTGGATACAACGGTCGTAAGCAAGACTCCGGTAAATAAATAGTTCAGTTCCCACCGAAATTGCCTATGCTGGGATTTCTGCCTTTAAAGGAAACATGAATAATGACTGGGACAGAGCATTCTTTTATTTGAACCCGGATGCGTTTAACACAGACAGTGGAAATGTGAGAAAGCCCCGGCTGAGTGTATTCTCTGGGTTATAAATTCCTTTTCTCTCTAATGCCTCTGCCTTATCTGGAGGTTCTCTTGGCTGCACTCTCTTCTTTCATTTCTGTCTTCTTTATTCACTGTGTTCCTTCTTTTCTCCGATTTTACTAGCTCAGCAGCTGCAGGTGAATTGAGCCAAAAATACGCTCTGGGTGGCGAAGAAATGCACTTTGCTCCGTGGCTGTGCTCCCTCTGAGCACACTGGTCCCCTTATGTAACTCTGTCCTTTTCAAAGTCAGCTCTGCCACAGCGTGCTTAACAAAAGTACAGTGCATGACACTTTCAAATGACGGGGCTTCTGTGGCTTTTGTTTGCTGCCCTTGACACTGAGCACCTTTCACAGCTTACCCTTAATGTGTGTTCCTTGGTTGTGTCTGCAGGATACTTCAAAACCCATTATTATCATTATTATCATTTTCCCCACCGAAGGGCAGTGTGACTGGATGCATTTTAAAACAGCGAGTTCCCTTGGAATAGTTTAATGAGCAAGCAGTTTTCTTGCCGGGGCCGGAAATAACGGTGGCTTTGGCAACATGGGAATGTAACTGGTCACTCACGTCACTCTCAGAACTCATATTCGAGGGAAGCATGATATGTGCACTTTGGGGAGATTTGCAGCTATCTTCATATAACCTAAACCTACCTGGAAATCGTAATTGAACTTGAAAACACCCACAGCTGTGGTTTCAGCTGTGCAGAGGAGTGAATGGAGGTCGGAGCCGGGGAAGGTAGGGTCAAGCGATACCTAGAGAAAGAGGGTGAGGAAGAAAAATACGTCAAATGGCAGAGATAAGCCCAGATTTATCGGTTGTGATGATATCAAAATGAAACAGAATCGAACAAAATGACTCTGCAGGTTTTAAAATTAATTTAAGAAGATAACATAGCAATATTCATACAGGTAAACCAGAACTCAAGATGAAAGGTATTAAGAGGGACGGAGACAGACATTTCATGTTAATAAAGGTGAAAATGCACCAAGGAGATATCATAGTTTTGACGCTGTGTACAATTACCGCCACAGCTTTGTGATGTGTAGAGTACAATGTCCTTGGATTGGGAGAAATTGACAAACCCAGAACGATGGAGATTTTACCCCAGCCCTCCTGTAGCAGGCAGAATGGTGGCCCTGCAAATATGTTCGTGTTCCAGCCCCTGGAGTCTAAGTATTTCTTTATTAGGAAAAAGTCTCTGCAGATGTAATTACGTCAGGAGCCGTGAGGTGAGGTCATCCTGGATCATCAGGTGGGCCCTACGTCCCAAGTGTCCTTGC
The DNA here is from genome assembly GCF_016509475.1 of Prionailurus bengalensis. Classification (NCBI taxonomy): domain Eukaryota; kingdom Metazoa; phylum Chordata; class Mammalia; order Carnivora; family Felidae; genus Prionailurus; species Prionailurus bengalensis. The sequence continues at coordinate 232,860,673 of NC_057343.1, forward strand.
GTGAGAGAAGCAGAGGGAGACTAGTGTACATGGAGCAGGTGGTGTGGAGCCAGGTGGAGGGGTGGGTGGGGTGATGTGGCCTCCAGTGAGGGATGGGTGCCAGGTGCCAGAGGAGGCGCCGGATGAATGTCTCTCAGGGTGTTAGGGGGAGCGCAGCCTCGCTGACACCCTGATTTTGGTCTTCTGGCCTCTGGGACCGTGAGAGAGAAAATTCCTGTTGGTTTAAGCCACTACGTGTGTGGTAGTTTGTTACGGCAGCCACAGAAGACCAACAAAATTCTCAAAAATGGGCAGATCGAGTAAAAGAGTCACTAATAAGAACATCAAGGATTTGAAGAATTTAACTCTACATCCAACTGAGTGTACTCAATCTTTGTGAATACATAGGGAGGTTCGCAAAAATTAACCACGTCACAGTCAACAAAGAACGATATGCAGTTTTCCAAGGTTAGAGTCATCGAATCCTATTCTCTGGGGGCAGTGTAACAAAGACAGTAACTGCCAACGAAAGGATAGGCAGAACGTTCCCCGCATGCGCTGGGAGGTTAAAAAATACCTTCTAAATAACTCACGTTTTCATGAGAAAATCAAAATGGGAGTTGAAGGACCGAAAGCCAAATGACTTGTAAAGGTTCTTCACATCAAGTTGGGAGATAAAGCTTAGGGGGTCCTCACAGGGGAGTTTGCAGCCAGAAGTACATTTATTAGAAAACAAGAAAGATTGAAAAGAACTTAGCTAAACTTTCAGCTTGAGAAACTATAAAAGGGAACAAGAAAACAAATCTAAGGGAAGTCGAAGGAAGTAAAGAAGAGCAGAAAGCCAGAAAGTCCACCAGAGTTAATCAAAAGCAAGTTCTTTGAAATGATTAGCAAAACTGACAAACTTTCGGCAATTTTAATCAGTAAGAGAAAGTAAGCGTACATAAATAAATATCATAAGGAAACTGAAAAGATCTTTGGATGTATTTGACCCTTAAAAACTATAAAAGAATTGAATATTACTTTCTATTTATTTATTTACTTTGAGACAGAGAGAGAGAGAGAGAGAGAGAGAGAGACAGAGCATGGCCGTGTGGGTGAGGGGAAGAGAGAGACAGAGAATTCCAAACAAGCTCTACACTGTCAGCACGGAGGCCTACGTGGGGTTTGAATTCAGAAACCTCGAGATCATGATCTGAGCTGAAATCAAGAGTTGAACGCTCAACCGACTGAGCCACCCAGGTGCCCTAATATTTTTTTTTAAGTTTATTTATTTGAGAGAGAGAGAGAGAGAGAGAGAGAGAGAGAGAGCGCATGAGCAGGGAAGGGGCAGAGAGAGAGGGAGAGAGAATCCCGAGCAGGCTCTGTACGGTCAGCGTAGAGCCCGATGTGGGGCTGGAACCCATGAACTGTTGAGATCATGATCGGAGCCGAAGTCGGACGCTTAACCGACTGAGCCACCCAGGCGCCCCTGAAAGAACTGAATGTTTTTATACTAATACACTTAAAAAGTAGCTGGTATTGAAAACTTCTTAAGATAATGTAAACAATCAAGTTTGACCCCAAAACACGAATAGAGAAACAATCGTAAAATAAATGGAAATGATAGACAAAGATCAGTAAGCAAGAGGCACCGAGTCTAAAATGTTTGACGGGCGAGTGCTACAAAACATTCGGATAACAAGTAACCAGAGACCTGGAGAAAGTGCTCCAGAGTGAAGGAAAATACGGAAAGCTAACCAACCCTCTTTATGAGCTTAGTAAAAGCCCTTAGTAAAAGCCCTATTGCACAAGGAAAGAATAAGAAAAAAGCCAAAGACCTATTACACTTATGAATATAGATGCAGAAACCATAATGAAAATATTAGCAAATTGAATCCTACAGTTTATTAATGGAGTAATGCATCTTGAGCCAGTAGGGTTGGTTCAGCAAAGAATATTTATCAGTGCGGTTAACTGTGTTAAATTAAATGAATAAAAAAAAGCCATGATTTTCACAATAGATGCTACCCACCCCCACCTCCGTATTCATCCACCATATGAACACCTAGGGTCCCCGAGGATCGAAGGGGGACCCCCTGAACTGATAAAGAATATATTGCAGAGGGGCGCCTGGGTGGCGCAGTCGGTTAAGTGTCCGACTTCAGCCAGGTCACGATCTCGCGGTCTGTGAGTTCGAGCCCCGCGTCGGGCTCTGGGCTGATGGCTCGGAGCCTGGAGCCTGTTTCTGATTCTGTGTCTCCCTCTCACTCTGCCCCTCCCCGTTCATGCTCTGTCTCTCTCTGTCCCAAAAATAAATAAACGTTAAAAAAAAATATATTGCAGAAAACTGTAGAAGCCACTATTTTTAATGATAAAACAAAATTAAAGTCAAGTCACTGCTGCCCCTTCATATATCTTAGCCAAATTCCAAGAAAAGAAATACAAACTGGAAAGGAAGAAACAAAACTGTTAGTATGTTCAGATGTTATAATTGTTAAATTTGAAACACTAATGAATCCTCTGATAAACGATTAGAGTCAATACATTAGTGAGAGTGCTGATTGTAAGTTAAATGGGTAAAGTGATTTTTCTTACGCTAACAATAAATAATTAAAAATTACAGTAGGAAACAATGACCCCAATCATAGTAGCAGCAAAATCTGCCGTGTACCTGATATGGACCTGTGGCCACCATGCCAGGAGCAAAGCTACTCTCCTTTCTTATTTACTTAAAAAACTCCCAATTTTGGGGTGCCTGGGTGGCTCAGTCGTTAAGCATCCGAGTCTTGATTTTGGCTCAGGTCACGATGTCATGGTCTGTGAGATCGAGCCCTACATCAGGCTCTGTGCTGACAGCGTGGAGCCTGCTTGGCATCCTCTCTTTTCCTCTCTCTCTGCCCCTCCCCTGCTTGTGCTCTCTCTTTCTCTCTCTCTCAAAATAAAAAAAAAGAACAACTCTCAAATTCATTGGGGTTGGCAATTCACTCACATAAAAACATTTGGTCTCCCAGCATCCTTTGCAACTAGGGTTGGCCAAGTGATGAGGGTCACACGCTCAAAGCAGCAGGCAGAATTCCTGTGACAGGGCATTCCTTCTTCCTGCTTGGAAAACAGGCATGATGCCGGGAGTGCAGCAGCCTTCTTGTGATCGCAGTGTGACAGCCCCCGGCTGGGGATGGTGGAAGAAAACACAGAAGATTCTCTGTTCCTTGGTGATCTCCTGGGGCTTCTTGGACATGGTGGGGGCGGGAGGCCACCCTCTCTGGCTGAGAGCAGCGAATCTCCACATTCCATGGATTTCCTTCCTGGGATCATTTTTCTCACTCCTGCCATTGGCTGAAGTGCGCTGGGGAGAACCCTTCCTCAGCATCACCTGGGTAGGAGACTCGTTAATTGCGGACAGACCACCTGTCTTCCAGACCCACCGAATCAGAACCTCCTGGGAGGCTGGGGAGTCTGCATTTTGACTCCCCCTCTCCCATACTTTGCTTTAGATCCTGGGTGCATGGAGCTGAAGAAGTGGTTTCTCGATAAAGATGCTGCTCTGGACTCACTCAGGCCTGCCTGGGAGAGTTGCAGACGGATGGGTGTGTTAGCTTGGGATCCGTGACAAAATACCGACTGGATGGCTGCACGTCCAAAACCCGGGTTCCGGTGGATTCGGTTCCTGGCTCCCAGGCCTCCTCACTGTGTCCTCCCATGGCCCTTCCTCTGTGAGCGTGCTTGTGGGGAGAGAGAAGCAGCAAACAGCACAGTCTTCTCTCATAAGGACACTGATCCTGTCCATCGGCCCCTGCCCTTATGACCTCATTTAACCTTAATTACTTCCTCAGAGGACCTCCGTCTCCAGGACAGCCACACTGGGGTTGGGGCTTCAACATATGAATCTGGGGGGGGGGGCACACGAACATTTGGTCTGTGACAGCAGACCTGCTTGCCATCCTTATCAGTGCAGAAGGACAGGCAGGTGGCAGTGTTTTGGTCAGTTTGCCGTGATGCTGACGGGGACCCCAGAGTAGGTAGGTGGGTGGCACACGGTCCCTGACCGCCCAGGGCAGCCAGGGGCACAGTCCATGATAACCCTCCGTATGGCACTCGGCACTGACATTTTTGTCCGCGTTCTTACACATGATGGGTCTCGTGGCTCAGGAGGGTCTCCTTGATGAGTAGATGGCGCCTGGCAGTTACTGAGGAAGAAACGGTCACAGCTTTTGCGCCTAGAGATGGAGGTGTTAGTTTCCCAGGGCTGTCGTGACAAAGTACCCCAGGCTGGGTGGCGGGGCTCACCAAACAGAAAGCCGCACGGTTCCAGAGGCCGGAAGTCCAAGAGCACGGTGCGGGCAGGGCCAGGGTCCTGCCGGGACTCTGGGGAGCATCCTTCCTCGCCTCGTCCAGCTTCTGGCGGCGGCCGGCCACGCTCGGCGTCGCTGGCTTACCGCGCCAACCTCTGCCTGCGTCGTCACTGGCCTTCGTGTCGTCTTCCCTCTGTGCGTATCCACATGTGCGTCCCAAGTTCCCCTTAGGGACTCAGTCGTACCGGATCAGGGCCCACCCCAATGACCTCGTTTTAACTTAATCGCCCGTAAGGGCCTTATTTTCTTTCTTTCTTCCTTTTTATTTATTTGTTTATTTATTTAATTTTAATGTTTATTTTCAATATTTATTTATTTTAAATTTACATCCAGGTTAGTTAGCATACAAGGGCGATAATGTGTTCAGGAGTAGATTCTAGTGATTCATCCCCGTAACACCCAGTGCTCGTCCCAGCGGTGCCCTCCACTTAGCCCGTCCCCACCCCCCCCCAACCACCACCCCTCCGGCAACCCTCAGCTGGTTCTCTGTGTTTAAGAGTCTCTTCTGTTTTGTCCCCCCTCCGTGTTTTTGTATTATTTTTGCTTCCCTTTTCTTATGTTCATCTGTTTTGTATCTTAAATTCCTCACGCGAGTGAAGTCAGATGGTATTTGTCTTTCTCTGACTGAAGGGACCGTATTTTTCAAATCAAGTCGCGCTCACAGGTCCCTGGGGGTTAGGACTTGAACACATTTGTTTAAATTTTTACCAAGAAGTGTTCATTTATTTATTTTTGAGAGAGAGACAGAGTGTGAGCAGGGGAAGGGCAGAGAGAGAGGGAGACGGGATCCCAAGCAGGCTCCACGTTGACAGCACAGAGCCTGATGTGGGGCAGGTGCCATCTCACAAACAGTGAGATCATGACCTGAGCCGAAATCAAGAGCCGAATGCTTAACCAACTGAGCCACCCAGGCGCCCCGGACATATCTTGTTTAAAGGATGCAGTTCAGCCCACATCGGTATGGAGTCTTCAGATTAGAAACTGCTTCTGTGATTTTGAATGAATGGCGTCGGGTCCTTCCAGCCAGCATCATGATGCTCAGCTGTCGCAGCTGCGGCCTGTCCCCTGGCGGGCTGAGAGCCTGGGGGTGGGGAGGACCATGTCCCACTGTCTTCCGCAGCCAGCTGTGGGCCCCGGGCTTGCACCCTGGGCTGCTCTCCATGGATCTGTTGGAGACTGAACAAATGGCACCAGGAGGCTGGCTGCAATCCGCCCAAGGGACGGAGCTGGAAGTCAGGCCCGAAATAAAAGAATGCCAGCTTGGGGCCCCCTTCTGTGATTCTGTAAGTGCCTGTCACGGAAAATATATAAAAGTGAGGGAAGGTTGGGTTCATTTCTGGGTAGTAGTGAAAAACTCCCCCTGTTTACTGGCTGCTGGAGCCACGTTCATGATACATAATGGATTTTGGTTCAAAAGGAAATTGCCAATTTACCCTATAGGAACTCTGAAAGTTTTATTAAGAAACACTCCAAGCAAGTGTGGGCTCTCGGTGTGTGTGTTTGGGGGGGAGGTGGGCGGTGGAGAAGGTGATGCTGTGACAGGACAGAAATAGAGGAAATTAGGTGGAGAGGGCAAGCAAGCTGCCAGGGGGAAAATTCTGGAAGGCCTTGGCTCCCCCTCCATGCTGAGAGAAAGCAGGAGGCAGCAGCTCCTAGCGGGCCTGTCAATCAGAAGTTGGACACGTGGAAGGCTGTGTACTTAAAACTCATTTTACTTGACAGAAAATAAGATGCTGAGAGGCAGTCCCCGATCTGGCTGCTGGTTGTAGGTGAGGTCGCTGTGCTGCGGAACTCCATCGACGCAGCCAGGCAGAGTTTCTGGTGGGGCGAAGGGGCCAGGAGCCGTGCTGCCCTCCCTTGGGTACGGAGAACAGGTGTGCTCTAAGGCGAGGCTTCCCCGAGCCTTTCCACAAGTCTTAATGGAACGTTCTGTGGACAGTTCACTGAGCTGAGGGTTGGGAATTTGGTGCTGGATAAGACATAGCCTGTAGCATTAATGCTTTCAGTCTTGGCAAGAAGCTGTTGGAGTTCACAGCCCATTAAAAGCAGAGCAGAGGGATGTGATGGAGAGACTCTGGTGCAGAGCGGAGGGCAGGCCCAGGAAGGCTTCCTGGGAGAGGGGACGTCTCCAGCGAGTTTGCAGAAACTGGGGAAGGGAAGGGTTTACCAGCATCAGAATGGTGCATCCGGAGTGTCCAAATGGCAGACGTGGAGTCTGGATTGTGTCTGCGCCTCTTCTCGCTGCTATCATTCTGGATGGGAGACTCCGCTCCACTTTACCGCTGATATAGATACTTCTTTCATGATGGCGTTTGACGATTAAGTGAAAAGTCCTACAGATATGCTGAGTGAAAGGAGCCAGTCACAAAAACTCACATTTTCTGTGACACTCTGGTGTTTGTCAGGGTTCTCCAGGCGGACGGAACCAGTGTGAGTGGGTGTGTGTTGTGTGTGTGTGCGCGCGGGTGTAGGAGAGAGTGTGTGTCTATCTTAAAATTTATTTATTGTAAGGATTTTGTGCGCATGGTGGTGGAATCTCGGCAAGTCCAAAATCGGCATGGTGGGCCGGCAGGCTTGAGATCTGGGAAAGAGTTGCAGTCCACGTCCAAAGGCCATCTTCCCAGGGAAGGTTCTTCTTGCTCAGGGGAGATCAGTCTTTTTTCCATTAAGACCTTTAACTGGTTGGATGGAGCCCACCCACATCATGGAGGGTAATCTGCTTTACTCAAAGTTTACTGGGTTAAAAGTTACTCCCTCCTAAAAACTACCTTCACAGAAACATCTAGAATAACATCTGGGTACCATGGCCTGGCCAAATCGACACCTAAAATCCACTATCCGAACCATGCATACGAAATGTCCAGAATTGGCAGATTTCAAGCGGTTGCCATGGGCTGGGGCGAGAGGGGATGGTGAGTGGCTGCCGATAGGGTACAGGTTCCTCTTGGGGTAATGAAACCGTTATACGTTTACGTGTAACATTTCTGCAAGTAAAGTAAAAACCATGGACTTGTACACCGTGAGTGATGAACTTCATGGTATGTACATTCTATCTCAATAAAGTTGTTTTTTGTAAAATCATGTTATAGTTGGAAAGAGCAGCCCAGGCTTCCAGAAGGGGCCTGCCGCTCACAGCCAGGCCTGCTACTCTCCTGTAGAACATATGCAATCTCACAGAACCCCAGCCTCAGACAGGGGTCCTCTGAGGCTGTGAAAACATGAGAGTCAGCAAGTCCCTTCATAATTTTGTCTAAGCACAGATAAAAACATGACCACCGTGCCACTCACCCCCTCAGCCAAGATGAGTGACTGCTGTTTTACCAATTACAACTTTAATTTTTTTTAATGTTTATTTATTATTTTGAGAGAGAGAGAGTGCGCGAGCAGAGGGCAGGCAGAGAGAGAGGGAGACACAGAATCCGAAGCAGGCTCCAGGCTCCGAGCTGTCAGCACAGAGCCCGACGCGGGGCTCGAACCCACGAACCACGAGATCATGTCATGACCTGAGCTGAAGTCAGACGCTTAACTGGCTGAGCCACCCGGGCGCCCCACCAATGACAACTTTAATTGGCGGTCCTCCCCCAGATAAGATGGATGGAGATGCCCGATCATAGACTTGCCCCTCTTTCCGACAGCATCTGATCTAGAGCGAACCCCTCCTTTGCATCTTCATGCAAATCACCACATCAAAGTCCAAGTCCGGCAGTGGGTTCTTGCTAGCACCCTCTCTCTGAAGTCCCTTCCCCCTCCCGAATTCCCCACGGAGTGTGGTCTCCCTTAGCACGATGAGTAACAATTACAACTTGTTCAGCTGCAGATGGCTTTTGGCTGGAGGGCAGTGACACTGCAGCACACAAAATACATGAACATAAAAATAAAAAATGAACTAAAGAGAAAATATGAAGTATTTAAAAATAGCTTCTGTATTTATGAATGATCCTGAAATTGTCTGTACCTTTCTTTCTGCCCTTATTAAAATACATGAAGAAATTTTAATAATAGGGGCACCTGGGTGGCCCAGTCGGTTGAGCGTCCGACTTCAGCCCAAGTCATGATCTTGCTCATGGGTTCGAGCCCCAGGTCAGTCTCTGTGCTGACAGCTCAGAGCCTGGAACCTGCTTCGGATTCTGTGTCTCCCTATCTCTCTGCCCCTCCCCCACTCACACTCTGTCTCTCTCTCAAAATAAATAAACATTAACAAATTAAAACAAATTTTAATAATAGGAATATGATCAAGCACGCTTTGTTAACAAATCTTGTTTAATCTGTTGTGATTTAGTGGTCTGATGACTCAGTTCTAAGTGTAGCTTATTTTCATATGGGTTTTCGTGCTGTCTTAGCTGAGGGTAGTGCCTCGCAAATATATATAGGTCCATACGGTTGTGTCTACTGGACCGTGAAACTCAGTTGTTGGGTTTTTTTTGAAATTTTTCTTTTATTGAACTTTGTCTATCTAATCTGCTAATTTTTTAAAAATAGAAAATGAAAAACAATTACAGTAAAAAGGGAAAAAGTTATGGATTCGTACTGGAAGAATTCCATTAATACAGTACTAAGAAAAAGAGAAAACACAGTAGTGGTTTTTGCAGTGTCAAATACTCACATCGAAGTTTTTGTTTTTCAGCCTTGACTTCTGCAAATGCGTCAATGACTTTTTCAAAATTTGATCTCGGCATCTTTGTACTTGTTTATTTATTTATTTTAAAGATTTTGTTTTCAAGTCATCTCTACACCCACCGTGGGGCTCGAACCCCCCATCTCGAGATCAAGAGTTGCACGCTTCCCCGGCTGAGCCAGCCAGGCGCCCCGGCATATTTGTATTTAATACACAGTAAAGCCAGCTTTGTTAATGTATTTTCATTTGTTCTTGAAGACTGCCTTTTTATCACTTAATCATATGAAGAAGGAAAAGCCATGTTTGAGATGTTAATGGATAAGTTTGGCAAAAGATCCGTAAAAATCCCATTGTACACTAACTTTCAGAAATTGGGTTCATGACTTCGCTGAAACTCATTTTCCAAATCCCACCCACCAGTTATGCAATTTAAAACATATGGAATCCAAAGCCACTGAAAATACTCATTTGGAGTCTTTTAAACAGATTAGAAAATTCTGTTTTAAGTGTGCAGTTATGAGAATTTAACAGAGGACACGTCTTGTTTTGGGCAGCAAAGTCATGTAATACTGAAAACATTTCCATGTGTCTGTGTTCAGAAGCTCTCTGTATAACATTACTCTCTTGCATACTCATATGAAACGTTACTTTTACTTTGAAGGGACAGACGGAGTGTCTGTGTTTTCACAAGTATTTGTACGACAGAAGAATACTTACCAGTTGTCTTAAAAAAAAAAAAGTCAAGCCGATTTGGAAACCTGATTGTTTTGGTGCAAGTGAAGTGTAACTAACCTCTTTCTAGTTGACAACGGTTGGAAGCACCTTGCCTTCTTTACTCATAAATCTCTGCGAGGTGGCAGAATTATTCGTGGCCTCTCATTTCATTAAATATTGTGCTGTTTAAAGGAATATAATCTGCACACCTCTGTGATGGGCAAAGGTAGGTGCAATATGCCACCAGACGCTGAACACGAGCCCTCACATGGGGGCGCCACCAAGACCTCCCCGCGTGGCCCAGATGACCCTGGTGATTGGTTGTCACACGGACCTGGTGGGCGACCCAGCGCACATTGTGTGGCCTCAAGCGACTCACTCATTTCCTGACCTCAGTTCTGTAAGATGAGGACAATCACAGCCCCGGTGGCTCAGGGGCTGCCGAGTGGATGAAATGGAGCCGGCAAGGAGAAAACCCATCAAGTACGCACATCCTGAATGTTGGTTTTCGTGGTTCTTTAGAGGCGAGAGACTGGAGTAGAGACAGTGCAGCGAGCAGGGGGGCCCAGGGGAGGTGCGGCCAATGTTGGGCTGGGTGATGGAGTTCCTTTTGCTTCCTGGTGGTGTGGCGTTTGACTGGGTCCCCGAGGTGGGACCCTTCAGTGGGTGGGAATCGAGAGGTGCCTTCCTGGTGGGGAGTCACAGCAGAAGAAGGAATCCAAGTGGAGAATGTAGGCTGCCCTGGGGCAGCAGGGGGGCAGTCTTTTTTTTTTTTTAAAAATTTTTTTTTCAACGTTTATTTATTTTTGGGACAGAGAGAGACAGAGCATGAACGGGGGAGGGGCAGAGAGAGAGGGAGACACAGAATCGGAAACAGGCTCCAGGCTCTGAGCCGTCAGCACAGAGCCCGACGCGGGGCTCGAACTCACGGACCGCGAGATCGTGACCTGGCTGAAGTCGGACGCTTAACCGACTGCGCCACCCAGGCGCCCCAGCAGGGGGGCAGTCTTGATCGGGGTGGTGGGGGGCTGGGGGCGTGGATGGGGCTGTGGTCTTCCAGCAGAGGCTGAGATCAGCTAGGAGTCATAGTCCCTCTGTGGGAGTCTGTCTCCCACAGTGTTCCTGGGCCTCATGCATTCTGGTAGGTTGGGTTCAACTCGTCTGGGCCCACAGGTGGGGGTGAGGGGATTGCTCTGCCCGTTCCTCCTTCCCTCGCATCTGCCCTTTGCCTGTGCCCTTGCATTGGTTTGATTTGTCTGTAAGGGCTTGGTTGCTTAGAAAGGGATGCTGAATAATGATCTTTGAATTATTAATGATTTCAGCATTTTGTAATTAAAATGCTCATTTTCTCCATGAATTTTAAGCGCACATATATCACAAATACAGACAGAATCTATTTTAATGAATAACATTAAAACACTCAGTTCCAAGTAATGAGGTTATTTCCACATCTTGGCTGATAGTCCATATTTGATTCATTCATTTATTTATCCATTCACTCACTAAATATTTTTGCCCCCCCTCCATGGGCAAAGTATTAATACAGCTTTGAAAATGTGGCTTCCATAAATTACGATGAAACAAATTCTCTATGCCCGAGTAGCACCCAATCCATCTTCTGGAAGATATTTTTTGGCTAGGTATTTCATGATAAGACCTAGCTTGGAGCACACCTGTTTGCTGCAAAATAGTGCTGACTATTTAGGACAATATTCCGGTGTGAAAGAGGAAGTTTCCCAGGGCATGGCCAGGAGGGTCAGAGGGACCAATATGTTACTTTGTGTAAATCAAGTCACGTGATTTTAAGGCTTCCCAGAGCCTGAGACGGATGGCGGAGAGGAGACCAGAAATGTGAGGAAGTCTTAGGGCAGATGATATTTTCCACAGATGGGCCCCCACAACATCTCCCACTGCCCAGGCTCTTGCATCAAGAGGCGAATCTGTGTTCCTCCGCTGGGCTCTGGGTGGCCTTTGTGATCGCTTCAAAGCTGCTATAAACATCCAGGTTGAGGTCTTTGTGGGGACAGAAGTTTTCTGTTCCTTGGGGTAGATAAATACCAAGGTGTGTGGTCGCTAGATCTCACGGTAAAAATATCTTTACTCCTAGAAGAAGCCGCCCAGCTGTCTTTCAAAACGCTGCACCATGTTGCATTCCCACCAGCAGTGAATGAGCGTTCCTGTTGCTCCATGCCCTCACCAGCATTTGGTGTCGTCTATTCCCGACTGGTGCCATTCTGATAGTTGTGCACCGGAAAATGTGTTTTACTACTTAGTTTGCAGGGGTTTGTTAATGGCAGTGTGACCGGAGATGGCAAGTGGGAAAGCTGATGGAGGGCGTGTTAGGGAGCAGGGCAGCCTTGTAGGCAGCTAGAGCCGAGCCCCACGTGGGTTCTCTGGGAGGCTGTGTGTCGGAACCCCTCAGGAGGATGACGCTGGGCACGTGTCTCCTGTTCCCATTCCTGTTGGGGGGTATTGTGTTGGAATGTCCCCTGAGCAGCTCCTCTTCTTCCCTGTGCTCTGCGTGAGCTCTCCAGCAACCAGGGAGAAGCCTGGACACAGGGACATGCAGCTGGAGGCAGCAGCTGTGGCTTATGTGGGACCATCTCCTGGATGGGCCATGTTGCTGGGGCAGGAACCAGTGGCACTTCTTACTGGGCTGCAGGAGCAGGTCTCAAGTCACTGCCTGTCCTTACCCACATGCATGATACAGGGCACAATATTTAAACTCTCTGTATTGGTTAGAGTCCCCAGGAGTAACAAATGGCGTCTTCTGTTAGGATAAATTGAGGTTTTAATTACAAGGGACTTGTTACAAAGTCATAGCAGATTTCGGGGGAACCATGGCATAATTCAGGGACCAGGGCTGACAACAGAGGAACGATTGCCATTCGAGGATGAGGGAAGGAGAGCTTATCGAGACCCAGAAGGAGGGATTACAGTTGTAGCAAGCCACCTTGAGAGGAACGATGACATTCTGTGGGACTTACCACAGTGGGGGAAGATCACACCATATGTGGATCACTGGTTCAATCCTTGAACTTTAAGGCAGACGTTGTACCCTATAACCTTATAGATGTTTGCTTCCAGCTGGTACCATAATTGGGCTTTTAGCGCACCATTGCATCATTCTGTCAAGCCAACTGCTTCTGGGCAATAGGCATGTGGTAAACTCAGAGGATTCTATAAGCATGAGACCACCGAATCACTTCCCTTATTGAAAATGTCCCTTAGTTGATGTTATGTGGATACCAGGGTGCTGGTTCAGGCATTCTGACATTCTGTAAATCCACTAATGGTGAAGCTGACAGAAGTTCTGAGGGCAGGGAAAAAAGAAAGTCACCCATGGAAGATGCGTTACCCTGTGAGGACAAGACACTGTCCCCTCTGTAAAGGGAGGAGTCCAATGTCATGAGCCTGCCACCAGGGAGCCAGTGGGTCCCCCTGGGAATGGTTCTGTAGGGAAATCTCAGTGTTGTCCTCTGCTGTTGAAGGTTGGGCACTAAGCAGTGATGGTGGCCACATTTATCTTGGTGAGGGCAGCCATGCTATTGGGCTGTTGAGTCCATGTGTGGTATCCATCCTGACCCCATGCCCAGGTCTTCCTGGCCACCTGTTACGGAGTGCCTCTTCCACTCTGGCTGTCCTCTGGTGGGCATTTACATGGCACACAAATGAGTTTGCATCCTCAGAAGTCTGTCCACACAGCTTTCCCTGACCTCGTTACCATCAGGTTTTCAAGTTTGTTCTCTCAGAGCCCCTCACTAGCTGGCCACCTCATTGGGCCCTGCTGGTCAGTCAGGGTTTATTTACATCTTCAACTATTTGTCCTTCGACATGAAAACCAGATGTGTCCCCTGAGGTTCTACCTAGAGGGAGGTTTCTCATCCAGCATCTTTCAGAGCTGCTCCCCAGGTTAGCGGTCCTCTTCCTGGGCATACAGGTGACCATGCGATCCCACTCTAGGACTGGAAACCCAGCTGCTACAATTCCCAACTTGGTGGCTGCTCAGGGAGCCTGGCGAGTCATCTTTTCCCACCACCCATTCTTTAGTTCCCTGTACTGGATGGATTCTTTACTTGGTGAGATGACCACACCTTCGTTCTTGTGGGATATGAGATCTTGGTGACTTTTCTGCAGTTTCATGCTGACCAGGAATGGGGGGCAAGGAAGAAAAGAGAGGTATCCCAACAAATCCTCCAGGCTTCAAAGTCCTTTTTGAAACCACCCCTCTCCTTTTCTACTGGACCCCTACTCTATTGACTCATCGGCATGAAGAGGCCAAAATAGACTGCTAGGAGGTCTCCTAGGAGGTAGGATCGTACTGTTTCCACTTTCCATAGTATGGGGTGACGGAGGGGATAAAGCAGTCAGAGCCAGCAGCTTGGGGGTCTAAACCACCTCCTTTGCAGTTCCCTTATCTGTCCCACACCTGCTCGCAACTGCTCTCCATGTACCATTTCCATTTTATAATGAAATGCTTTTGTGCACATTCGGTTGTGCGTCTTCATGATGGGCTGGTAGATGAGAAGATACCCAGTTCTGTTCACGTTGTGCCTGTGTCTCGTGGTCAGGCTTCCTGTTTCTCCCCGGGCCAGGTCGGAAAGGAGCTGCTTGCCCAGTGGAGATGGTTGCTGACGGAGGGAGGCAGCTCCTTACTCCTGCACCCCAAGTGTCTGTGCTGTGAATCTCCTGTTGGAGCCGCTCAGAGGCTTCACACACCATCCCTGTGCTGCAGACACTTCCAGTGTCATTGGGTCAAATAGTCACAAGGTCCAAGGCCAGGGCAGTGCTCGCTGCTGTCTCAGTCCGCCGCGCAGCCCTTCCTTGCTGTAGGCGGTGTTCGTAGCCGGCGCCTTCTGGGTTGACAGGATTACTTTCTGGGTTATATGGCTAGAGAAGCATTTTAAATGTGGTTTATCTTGCCTTCTTCTAAGTCCGAGGTTTTTCATGGTGGGCAGTGTAAGGGCGACCGCTTGCTTCTCATTGCAGAGGAAGTCTCCTGCCCATTGAAGTCCTAGAAACGTCCTCGATGCGCTGGGCCCCTGAACTAGTGTGGGTTTGTCTCTCTCCTCTGGCACATGGGAGCACTAAGGCTTGCAGTAGAATGGAGAGTACCGAGATAAAGGTGGGGGGGGGGGCGTGCTGGAGTTGGAAAATTATCATCTTACACCCATTAAAGATTGGTTCAGGCAAAAGTCATCAATGGGTCCTAACCCAAGGGGAAAGCCTCCAAGAGCAAGGTATCTGTGTGGTCCTACAGTGCCGCCCTGCAGACTGGTTGTAATTACAAGGGGAAGAAGAATAACTACCCAAGGGAGAAAATGGCACCACTTTGACCAGGTGACAAAAAGGAACGTCACCACTGAGGAGATGTTGGGTGTCCTGGGCTTCCAGCTGTGAAGCCCTGAGAAGGACAGAGCGTCGTTCCTGGAGTTTTCTGTCCTGGCTTGGCATAACCTGAATCTAACCACCAGGGCCCATGGAGCAAACCCAAAATGAGGAGGAGTCTATTCACAATAAATTATGTTTTTAAATAGTATGCCTTAGTCCATCTGTGCTGCTAAAAAAATACCATAAACTGAGTGGTTTTGTAAGTTTTGCATCAAAGTGAGCCATGCTGAGTCAACGGGATGCAGTACGGATATTGAAAAGACTTCTTTCTTTTGGCGCCTTTTATTTTAAGCAAACTTCGGACTAAAAGTCTTCCCTAGAACGACACCTCCCTTTGGGCCAACTAGGAAGTCGACTCGTGGTTTTAAGTGGCGTGTCTGTATGTAGACTCATTCTGCAGCTTCCCAGAACGCTTCAAGTGGCCTTTAATGCAGCTCATCCTAGAAGCTGTCCTGTGGGCATTTCTGTATCAAAATATTTTCTTTCAGATTGCAAATCCCAGTAGCTCAAAATCATCAGAATGCAATGGAGCAGGAGAAAATCTGATTTAATATCCATCTCTGCAAATTGAACACTTAGGTGAGGAAGGCAGGGGCTGAGGAATCCCTTCAGGATGGCGAAGGAACCTGGCCACCCCAGGCAGCTACTGATCCCTGGCCAACAGCAGGGTGCGGGGAGGTGTGGGGGTGGGGGGAGGAGGAGGAAACGTACAGCAAAGGCCGAGACGTCACTTGGGATTTCAGGGGAGCCCGCCTCGGGGGCTCTTACCGGCTTAGCAGATGAAGGTATGGAGAGCAGACTCCCCCTTCTGTCAATCCCAATTCCAAGTCTGTTCTCTTCTGTGCTGGGTTGAATAGTGTCCCCACCAGCGTCCTGCCCACCTGGAGCCTCAGAAGGTGACCTTTGGAAAGAGCGTTTGCAGATGTAATTAGTTGCAGTGAGGTCATGCTAGAGTAAGGTGGGCCCCGACCCGATGGCTGGTGTCCGTGTAAGAGGAGAGAACCGAGACTTGGACACGCAGGAGGGCCACGTGGCTAGGGAAGCAGAGGCTGGAGGGACGCATCTGCAAGTCAAGGACACTGAGGGTTGCTGGCACACCAGCAGATGCTAGAAGGGGCAAAGAAGGATTCTTTCCAGAGCCTCTGGTGGGGACACGATCCTGCTGACATCCTAGCTTTGGGTTTCTGGCCTCCAGGACTGTGAGAGAAAAAGTGGCAGTTGTCTTAAGCTACTCCGTTGGTAGCGAGTTGTTTTGCAGCCCTAGAAAATCCTATGCCCTCTTAGAAGAAGAAGACGTCTAGCCATTTGGGGGCCATTTGAAGGACCAGAAACTTCTTTATCTTCTCGGGTGGCCCAGGGTCTCTCGGCTTGGCCCCAATTTGTACGCACAGGTGAGTTTGGTGTTTGAAGCTGTTGAACTGTCGGGCTGATTTCAGAGATGGTGGCTCGTTATGTCTTTCTGTCGTCTGAGGGCTCACTGGAGCTGAGTCTCCAATGGTCTGTGAGTCACATGAGAGATGCCGTGAGGGTTCCCTGCCTTCAGGGCGAGGCAGGTCTGGATGTGCAGACATGAATGAAGCGCACGGAGGATGGGGTGTGGGAGTGAGCCCGGCATTCTCTGCGTTTGCAGGAGGGGAGATCACGAATTTCTGTCTTAGTATGAGTTGGTAGGATGGGTCAGGGGAGGGGGAGCCTGCAGATGGGGGAAAGGAGAGATCCACTTGGCCAGCTTCTTCTCCTGGCTTCAGTGCCGGGACCAGCTCTGCGAGCTGCAGACAGCACCGCCCCCGAGACAGCCCCAGCCGGTGAGAGGCAGACGGGGCCAGGACCTTGCAGCTCGGAGCCCCGAGTCCTAATTCGTGACCTGTCGCTTCACCAGGTCCTGATGACCTTGGTGTGCCTACGTGTGCCACCCCAAAATACCGAATCACTCGCTGTGGTGTCCAGTTTCCAGCGGTACATAAACGATTGGAGAGCAGGTTGGAAATGCCAGAGGTTCAGAAATGACGAACGGTAGTTCTCATGATCTCGTCAGTCTGGCCTTGGTTTATGCTGCCAAACCTCAGCAAACTCTCTCTGCTTTCCACTGGCCTCTGTCTGAATATTTGACCATGAGTAGATTTTGCTGCCGGTTTTTCTTCTTGTTGTTGTTGTTGTGAAACACGCACCGGACGTCCTCTGTGTGGAAGCAAGCGTCCTGATGTATTTTACCTCTGTATTTCCTTCCTAGCTCTTTCTTGGAGGACAGATTTCCTACATCTGTTAGCCTCATGGAAGTGATTAGGAGTGTAGCAATGGCAACATGCACGTGCGATGTCATATTTTGCAGAAATGGAACTCTGCAAAGCTTCTGCAGTCAAGGGGAGGTATCGAGGTGTAGAGGAAGGGACTGGAGACCCGTAGGGCTGGGCTCTGCTTGTGGCTCACGTGTGATTATTACCATTTGATGGATGTTATGCTCAGGGCCGGGTGCCTCGTTTAATTTTGTTATTTTTTTATATAGTTCTTTTCTTTTTTTTTTCTTTTAAAAATTGACGTGAAATTCACATAACAGAATTCACCATTTTAAAGTGAACAATTCAGTGGCATTTAGGACATTCACAGTGCCGTTCAACCCTCACCTCCATATAGTTCCAAAACATTTTCAATCCCCAAAAGGAAAGCCTGACAGTAAGCTGTGGCTCTGTGGCCCCTCCTACCCCCCCCCCCCCCCCCCCCAACATCCACCAGTCGGCTTTCCTTCTCTGTGGATTTACCTGTTCTAGAATTTCCTATGAGTGCAATCATAAAACCTTTCGGTTCAAGCTTCTTCCATGTAGCTTGTTTTTGAGGTCCATCCATGTTGTAACATGTAGCAGCACTTCATTCCTGTTTACGGCTGGATACTCTTCATTCTGTGGCGATGTTCTGTTTATCCATTCATCTGCCGAAGGACAGTTGAGCTTTGTTCACCTTGTGGCTATAGTGATGGCATTGCTGTGAATATGCGTGTACCTACGTACATTTATTTTAGTACTGGTTTTCAACTTGGGGGGTATATACTTAGAAGTGGAATGGCTGGGTCATATGATAATTTTGTGGTTAACTTTTCCCTCAGTGGCTGCTGCACCATTTTATGTTCCCACCAGCAATATACAAGGTGCCTACTTTTTAAATTCAAAAAAAAGGGGGGGGGGCGTGCCTGGGTGGCTCAGCCGGTTAAGCATCTGACTTCAGCTCAGGTCATGATCTCCCAGTTTGTGGGTTTGAGCCCCGCATTGGGTGCTGTGCTGACAGCTCAGAGCCTGGAGCCTGCTTCGGATTCTGTGTCTCCCTCTCTCTCTGCCCTTCCCCCACCCAAGCTCTGTCTCTCTCTCTCTCTCTCAAAAATAAATAAACAAAATTTTTCTATGATTAGCATATAGTGTTATATTAGTTTCAAGTGTACAATCTAGTGATTCAACAATCTATACATTACCCAGCACACAACAGGGTAAGTGTACTCTTAATCCCCTTTATGCGTCTCACCTCTCCCCCACCACCTCCCCTCTGGCGACCATCAGTTTGTTCTCTGTATTTAAGAGTCTGTTTTTTTGTTTCTCTGGGGTTTTTTTGTTTGTTTGTTTATTTGTTTTGTTTCTTTTTTTTTTTTTCAACGTTTATTTATTTTTGGGACAGAGAGAGACAGAGCATGAACGGGGGAGGGGCAGAGAGAGAGGGAGACACAGAATCGGAAACAGGCTCCAGGCTCTGAGCCATCAGCCCAGAGCCTGACGCGGGGCTCGAACTCCCGGACCGCGAGATCGTGACCTGGCTGAAGTCGGACGCTTAACCGACAGTGCCACCCAGGTGCCCCTGTTTTGTTTCTTAAATTCCACACATGAGTGAGATCATATGGTTTTTTGTCTTTTCTGTCTGACTTTTTTCACTCTCTAGCTCCATCCATGTTGTTGCAAATGGCAAGATTTCATTCTTTTTTATAGCTGAGTGATATTCCATGGTATGTATATACCATATCTTCTTTATCCATTTGTCTATTGGTGGACACTTGGGTTGGTTCCATATTTTGGCTATTGTATATAATGCTGCAATCAACATAATAGTGCATATATCTTTCCAAATTAGTGTTTTTGCTTTCTTTGGGTAAATACCCAATAGTGGAATGATTGGGCCATATGGTGGTCTTATTTAAAAAAAAATTTTGTTTTAACGTTTGTTCATTTTTGAGAGAGAGAGACAGAGCATGAGCGGGGAAGGGGCAGAGAGAGGGAGACACAGAATCCAAGGCAGGCTCCAGGCTCTGAGCCGTCAGCACAGAGCCCGACGCGGGGCTCGAACTTACGAACTGCAAGGTCATGACCTGAGCCGAAGTGGGTCGCTCAACGGACTGAGCCGCCCAGGCATCCCATTGTGGTCTTATTTTTAATTTTTTGAGGAACCCCCATACTGCTTTGCACATGTAAATGCACCAGTTTACATTCTTACCCCAGCGCACGGGGGTTCCGTTTTCTCTGTATCCTCACCAACACTTGTCATTTCTTGTCTTTTTGATTCTAGCCGTTCTGACTAGCATGAGGTCATACATATCTTGTTGTGGTTTTAGTTTGCATTTTTTGATGATCAGTGACATTGAAAAGTGCTTTTTTTTTTTAAAGTTTATTTATTTTGAGAGAGAGCGAGAGTGTGAGCGGGGGAGGAGCAGAAAGAGAGGGAAAGAGAGAGAGAATCCCAAGTGGGGTCTGCACTGTCAGCGCAGAGCCCGATGCGGGGCTCCATCCCATAAACCACGAGATCGTGAGCTGAGCCGCAGTCAAGAGTCCGATGCTCGACTGACTGAGCCGCCCAGGCACCCCAAGTAGTGCTCACTTCTGCTTAACTCTCAGGGTCATCGAAAGATCCCCCGAACGCATGCCCTCTTAAATGCGCTGCCCTGGTGCCCCGTTGTCCTTGCTGTTGGTCAGGCCTGTTCTCTGCATTGAAGGGCCACCGTCAGCTGACTGAGGCAAGTCCCACGAAGGGAGAAGGTCTCTGTGGCTGGGGAGAAGGGTGTTGTAGGTTTCCAGGCAGGTGTCCGAGCACCTGCAGCACTTACTAAAAGACCTGGAGGCTCAGGCTGTCAGGGTGTATCAGCCGGGTGTCCTTGGGACAGGGAGGCCCATCTGAAGTGGACTCGGCTGGTACTTCTCAACCTTGAATGTGCACCAGCCACCTGAGGGTCTTGCTAAAATGCAGCCTCTGGTCCCCTGGGTCTGGGGCCAGGCTGAGACTACATTTCTTTCCAATGAGCTCCCAGGAGGTGCTGCGTCTCCGAAGACCACCCCCTGAGTAGCAAAACCCTAGAAAACGAGAAAGAAATCATCGGCAGCCTCACTGGAAAGAGCAAAATGTCGCCAGACGTGCAGCCGGACTGTCTCCGACTTTCTTTCTTCGCTCCTTTGCGAGCCCCCGACTCCATCTCTTGTCTTGATGTCATCACACTGCAAGGAGCCCCTCCGACAGCTCGTGCCTCCCTCATCATGTGTCTGTCCCTCTGGGATCAGGCCCAGATTTGCCTGGAGGCATCGGGTCTGCCCATCCCGGGCTAAGTGCCCACCGTGGACCGGTCAGCACAGATGGGGGTGGGGTCCGTAGGCAAGGGACATGTGCCACTGGAAACCTGTGGTCAGGCTGTGGGGGACACGCTTCCAGAAGGAGGGAAGGACTTTCTCTGTGGAAGCAGGGCAGGATTGCCGGGAAGATGGTCTGTCGAATGGGGGGCAAGTCTGTCACTGCGGCCTCAGGCCCTTGACGAGCTAAGGCAGGAGAGTTTCATTAGCATACTTACTGCAAGGAGGAAAATAGGAAAACTGATTGCATATTGAGAATGTCTCAAGCTTTGACAATTTGCTTAACAGCATTTCTGTTTCCTATAAAATCGACACGGTAATTTCCTCACTTACATTACACTGTGGCAGTCAGTCCTTCATTACCTTTCTTTCTTTCTTTCTTTTTTTTTTTTATCATAGCATGTGCAGAAAATGAGAACATACGTGGGGTTAATGGAGGCAGCTGCCCATGGTCAGGGTGAGGGGTCTGAGCTCTGGATACTCTGGGTCTGAGGACGTCCAGCCCCACAACCACCTTTAACCTATTTGCCAAATGCCACGGAGCCATGGCACCTGCTTCGGAAGCTGTCTTCGAGGGGACTGTTTCAGGGCAAAGTCATCATCTCCATGAAGACAGGCTGGGGTACCTGGGCGACTCAGTCAGTTGAGCGTCCATCTCTTGACTTCAGCTCAGGTCGTGATCTCAGGGTCGTGGGATCAAGCCCCACATCAGGCTCTGTGCTGAGCTCGGCGCCTGCTTGAGATTTTCTCTCTCTCTCCCCCGCTGCCCCTCTCTCCTGCTCGTGTGCACGCGCTCTCTCACTCTAAAATAAAAAAAATAATAATAAAAAAGAAAATCTGCACCTTCGTGTCAGCCGGTGTCTGTGTTAGCAAGGCAGTAATTCACACAGGCAGAGTCTTAAGGGAATAAATGATTCCCTCTTGCTCAAAGAGGTGTAATGGCTGTATACGACTCTAGATGCTGATCATTCATAGTCGACTTTACCCTGGATGTGGGGCCCAAACTCAAGACCCCAAGACCAAGAG
Source organism: Prionailurus bengalensis (assembly GCF_016509475.1). Classification (NCBI taxonomy): domain Eukaryota; kingdom Metazoa; phylum Chordata; class Mammalia; order Carnivora; family Felidae; genus Prionailurus; species Prionailurus bengalensis. The sequence continues at coordinate 232,882,317 of NC_057343.1, forward strand.
TTGCATGCTCTCCCGACTGAGCCAGCCAGGAACCCCCATGCTAATTTCTTTTTTTTTTTTTTAATTTTTTTAACGTTTATTTATTTTTGAGACAGAGCATGAACAGGGGAGGGGCACAGAGAGAGGGAGACACAGAATCGGAAACAGGCTCCAGGCTCTGAGCTGTCAGCACAGAGCCCGACGCGGGGCTCGAACTCACGGACCGTGAGATCATGACCTGAGCTGAAGTCAGACGCCTAACCGACCAAGCCCCCCAGGCACCCCCATGCTAATTTCTTAGATTTGTCATGGATCCAAACACAATGTACCCTATCGCTTTAACTTCCATTGAGTTCAGTTCATCCAAACAAGAGTTAACCCACAATGGAAAGTGCCTCCTTTTTGCTGCAGCCACTTACTACATCTAAATGGCTTATTAAATGAAGAATGTTGTCCAGGCTACACTCACCACAGATGACGAGACGATTCCTGTGGTTGGATGTAATATCTGTTCTTTGGTTTATAGATCCAGAACACCGCAGAGAGTTCCATGGGAGGCCTGGAGCTTGTATAATAAATCAGAACTAACTGGAAAAGGTTTCAAAGTGCCCCTTGCACTGTTATCTAGGCTACAGACAATACTTCTCTGGAAAGTGCACAATAGGTCTTAATAACTAACTCCTTTTGTTTTTAGTGGAGGTAGAGGTAGGAAGGGATGGGTGGCAAGATGCCAGCGTCCCGTCCCATCACCCCTCACCTGTACAAAATGAAATACATTCCCATCACGGAGTGGGCTTTGGTCATTGTGAGTCCTGGGTAACAGCAGCTTATTGAGGAAGTGAGGGGATCAATGGAAAGTCGCTGAGTATCAAAACTACCATTCATCCTAAACCAAGGAGCAGGAATCATCATCAGCTGCTAGTTGGTAGAATTGAGGCCATGGGGTGGATGGAGAGAATAGTTACATGGCAAAGGCTGAGGGAGAGGCTACAGAGCTTGAAATCAAATAAAAGGCAAATGAAAAAGAAGGAGGCAACTCCTTGCCCTCATCTCCTGAGGTCCCCAGCGTTGGCAAGAGTACTTAGAACATGGTTGGGGCTCAAGAACTGTTTGCTGGATGAATAAATGAATGAACCCAAGCATTGCTCTGCACCCCTTGTCCAAATCCTGGGAAGACATCTTCCATAACAGAGGGCAAAAATCTAACGAGTCCAATTCAAGAATAAAATGGAATGTTAGGAATGTGAGTCGTTTTAAAAATTGAGAAAAAGGGGCGCCTGGGTGGCGCAGTCGGTGAAGCGTCCGACTTCAGCCAGGTCACGATCTCGCGGCCCGTGAGTTCGAGCCCCGCGTCGGGCTCTGGGCTGATGGCTCAGAGCCTGGAGCCTGTTTCCGATTCTGTGTCTCCCTCTCTCTCTGCCCCTCCCCCGTTCATGCTCTGTCTCTCTCTGTCCCCAAAATAAATAAATGTTGAAAAAAAAAATTAAAAAATAAAATAAATAAATAAAAATTGAGAAAAAGGCATGGGGACGAGAGGTACAGCGTAGGGATTATAGTCAACGGTATCGTGGTAGCGTTGTGTGGTGACAGATGGTGGCTACGCTTGTGGAGAGCACAGCACGGCCCAGGAGTTGTCAGATCACTGTGTTGTAGCCCTGAAACGAATATAACATGGTGTGCCAACTGTATTTTAAAAAATTGAGAAAAAAGGCCGGGTCTAGAACAAAAATAATCTAAAATCGACTCAGTGATGTAGTGGAATAGGCACCAGGCTGGGAATTAGGAAACCTGAGTTCTATACTAGATGTTTTTCAACTTGCTACATGCCTCCATGAGGCACTTTACATCAGGAGGGAAGAGAAGGAATGTTCCGTGATGGTGTGGGAACCCTTGGTAAGGAAATAGGAAAAAATATCATTGTAAGACATCAAGTCATATCATACAACTGAATAAACTCCAGTTACTTTGAAAGGGTAAATGGAAAAGTGATGAAAATGGTTAAGATGTAGGAGCATAGGATTCTGTACTTACTGAGCGCTTGATGGGAGGAAATTCTGGTTCACGCTTTTTTGGGTTAGTGTGGGTTGTAAGAGCTCTAGAACATCATTTTCTTATTTTTGTTCACACGTCTGTTGGATTTGTGGGGCAACTGTGTTTATAAGATAAACTGGAAAACACACTGTCAGTGCACAGACTGCTGCCTGCCTTGACCAGACCCCCACAATTCCAGTGCCCTCCCCTTTCCCCCAAGGGAGCCCCTGGGAGATCCCTTTCCAGATTCTTCTGATCTAAAACTTATCACACCTTATAAATTACTCCAAGACTTGTAGTTTTCATTCAACATTGTGCCTTGGAGAACTATCCATTTTAGTACATATTGATCGGCTTCTTCCTCTTCCTTTCTTTTTTTTTTCTAAGTGCTCATTTCAGGATATGAAGACAAATAGGGCAGTACCTTGAGAATCCTGGGGCAAAGTGACTTCATACTAGAATACACTAGAATTCTATGCCAAAACTATCCATCAAGTTTGAGGGACACTTAGAGACATTTTCAGACGGGCAAGAACACGGTTCTCCTCTGAGGGTCCTTGCAAAGTTCCCCTCACTTTATTATACAAAGCAGTTCAGCCCTCTTTTTGTCCCCCTGGCCCATCCTGGTTCTTTACTTCCCTAAATAGCCCTGTTCCTTTGGGTGACATTCTCTCCCCACCTCCCACTGTGCCGTGTGGCCATTTAACACTGAGCGGGCATTCAATCCAATAAAAAGTCCCGCAGCCAAAAGAAACTCTTGTCTGAGCAAAATTTGCTTTCAGATTTATGTTTTCTACTATTTTTCTGTCTTCTAACTGTCTAGTTTCTGCCTTTTTCTTTAATAACAGTTCCTGTAGGTTTCCTTGACTTTCCTTTGTGCCCTCTCAATGTTCTGTGTTGGGTGCTTCATTCATTTTCTCTTCATTCTTTGTTTTTCTTCTCTTTTTGGTCAATAGAACTGAAGTGTTTTTGGCTGAGCTTTTCTTAGCCCTCTCCTATGGATTCTTACTGTGGCCATTTCATTACAGTTTCTAGAAATTATGTTTTTGTTTGTCCGTTTTCTTTGACTCAAGGAAAATGTAAGAGCCTTTGCCCCTGTCCCAGGGGGATGGGTCTTTTGTGTTTTAATTTGATTTTCGGTTTCTAGTTTTATTGCATTGTGAGCATAGGAAGTTTTCTGCCCTGTTTTTACTTTCCGGAGATTTTCTTTTTGGCTCCTAACTGAGAACAGTTTTTTGTCGTTTTGTTTTTTTTTTATACTTTCACGGGCACTTAAGCTGAAGATATTTTCTTTGTTTTTAGGGTGCGTGCGCATGTATGCATGGGTGTATTTCTGTACATGTAAACCAGACCTACTTATTAATTACACTACTTAGGCCATATATAATTTATTTTTTTATCTACTTTATGCATCAAGGACAGAGGGAGGTGCACAGAGATACAGAGCTGTTATCTTTATTATGCGATTATAGCATTTAACTTAATAGAGTGCTCATTTCTGCCTTTTTTGTTTAATGCTTTGTGGTCTGCAGTCTGTCTTGAGTGCATTAAGATCACAACCCTTGCTCGTTTGTGTTTGTGCTTGAATTTTAAAAACCTTTGTAAAGACTGAGAAATCTTTACGAAACATGTCGGTTCGGCCGTGGCTCTTGTGTATAGCCTGTGCTTGGGTTTGCCTTGGCCTCCGATCTCTTCCTTTTATTGCTTTCCCTCTTCCCACCCTTCCGTCAGGGCTGGAGCCTGGAGCATCCAGGGCTGGAGCTGGAGCTCATTTACCTCTATTAATGGTAGATGGGATCCATTTTTAGTTTTCCGTATTATTTTACGTTATGATTTCAATTTGTATGCTTTTGCATAAGGTCATTTACCAGGTGGTCTCTTGTCTTTGAAAACCCTTCTGAAGTCTAGGAAGGTTCGCATTATTGTTATCCTAGTGGCTGCTTCTATAATTTCACTTAAAATGAACACCCCTGGTCCTCTATTTTTTATACAGTATACGTTCTCCTCAGTAAAGTAACGGTAAAAATCCCTGTGCGACAGCTTCCCTCTCCCTCCCATGCACCCACTTTTAGTCAACAAAACCCATCTGCATTAGTGCGTATCCTTGTAAGGTAGTTATGTTTCTACTTCTAACGTGATTTGTCAGCTATTAATGACTTTCGTTGCTTTTCAGTTCTTACAGACGAGGCAACTGACCAACTTACTCTGTCTTTTGCCTTCATGTTCCCTTTTCTGCCGAGTTTTGTCATTGCAACATTTCTACATTGTCATGGCACGTAGCATTTACTTCTGCTCTGTGACTCGTCCACACACTTGTTTGGGTTTTATTTTTCAATTAAACATCCAACGTTGGGGCACCTGGGCGGCTCTCTCGGTTGAGCGTCTCACTCTTGGTTTCAGTCAGGTCATGAGCTCACGGTTCGGAGAGTTTGGGCCTGCATCGGGCTCTGTGCTGACAGCGTGGAGCCTGCTGGGGATTCTCTCTGTCTCCCTCTCTCTCTGCCCCTCCCCCCTCAAAATAAATAAATACATTAAAAAAATACATTTTAAGCATATCTGATGCTTCCCACTAGCATCTTTCTTTGCCTGTGGTTTTCCTAATCATCTTCTGATTGGCTGACATTTGCTTTCTTATAGTTTTCTCAAGGACTCATGATAACAATGTTTCCTAACTTCTTGCAATTACAGAAAAAAGTACTCTTTATACTTGAAGGACAGGTCATACTTTTCCCATGAGTACCTCTTGGATGCCGCTCCATTATCTTTTGGTGATTAATGGTGGATAAAATCTAAAGCCAGATTGACTTCTTTGTCTAGAAATTTTTTTCTTTTTTTTCCAAATCCAGAAACTTTACTGTGATTAGGTTGTGGTGTTAACCATTCTGGGTCAACTTTTTGTCTGGTACATGGTATAATCTTTCAACTGTACCAATGGCATTCTTTTTTTATTTCATGAAAAATTTCACGAACCGTGTCATTAAATGTTTGTTTTGTTACATTGCTCTGTGTTTCTTCAGGGATTCCGATGATGTAGGAGTTGAATCTCGTTTACCTGTCTTCCAGAGCTAGCTTTTTTTTTCCTAAGAAAAAAATCCTTTCTTTAATTTTGTTTTATAATACTCATTTTTCTTCTTCTTCTTCTTACCTCTATTTCTTCGTGAGCTTCCAGAGTAGCTAGACGCATTTTTGCTCCTTCCAATATTTATTCATTGATTCTTTCTTGGAGTATGCCAGCTCATGTCTTATTTCTTTCTGTTAAATAATCGTATCTTTCCTGTGTTTCTCATCATCCTTTCTAGAGATAACGGCCACACTGAATATTTTTAAATTCGCAGTGAAATACTTAGTTCAAATTTTTATCTGCTCTGTGGCAACGTTTTTCTATGAGTGTTCTTCATCATTGATGTATTTTGTTGCTCTGTTCACTATTATTTCCTAGATCATCTTTGTATTAACGCTAATTCCCTTTTTATCACTCATCACAGAGTGATCATATTCTCCTTAGCCAGTCTGTAAGAGCTTCCTGTTTAGGGACAGGGTGCCGGGGACTAAGATAGCTTTCCAGAGGCAGACTTCTTGCGGATATGGCTTTTAGTGTGATTCTTTTATTTTATTATTTTTAAATTTTTTATTAAGAAATTTTTTAAAAAATGTTTTTATTTATTTATGAGACAGAGAGAGACAGAGCATGAGCAGGGGAGGGGCAGAGACAGAGGGAGACACAGAATCCAAAGCAGGCTCCAGGCTCCGAGCTGTCAGCACAGAGCCCGACGTAGGGCTCAAACCCATGAACCAGGAGATCATGACCTGAGCCAAAGTTGGATGCTCAACCGACTGAGCCACCCAGGCGCCTCTAGTGTGATTCTTAATGTAGGCTCTTCTGCTGTGTCTTTCAGATCAAGGAGACCTTTTTGCCTCTGCCTCTGGCCCCTCCTGTCATTTACAGTCACTGTTGTTGTTAAGGGATACACCTGTTATAATAAAGTGGCAGCCCTTCCCCTTCAGGGGGTGCATTTAGCAGCATTTCTGGGCCCTTTTCTTTTTATTTCTTCCCAGGTAGTTTCTGCTCAATTTCAACTGAATTTCTCAGTCTTCACATACATCTTCAAGTCCACAAATTAAAGTCTCACTGAGAATGAAATTTCTCAGTTGTGTTGGCAACGTTTCTGGTGGCTGGTATAATCTAGGGGGCAAGGAGAGAGATGTACGCTTAAGTAGCCATGCTCACACTTGAACTCCAGCTTTGTTTCCTGAAGCCATCATTATGATTTCATTCTTGGTATATAATGAAATCATGCCACATTTACATTTTTTTTTTAGTTTTTTTTTTTAACGTTTATTTATTTTTGAGAAAGAGAGAGACAGAGCATGAACAGGGGAGGGGCAGAGAGAGAGGGAGACAGAATCAGAAGCAGGCTCCAGGCTCTGAGCCATCAGCCCAGAGCCCGACGCGGGGCTCGAACTCACGGACCGCGAGATCGTGACCCGGGCTGAAGTCGGACGCTTAACTGACTGAGCCACCCAGGCGCCCCTACATTTTTGTAATATATGAGCTCGAGGTCTGGTACATATTTTTTCTAGTTGTTCTACTATCTTTTATTGAATATTCTGACCTTTGTTTCATGTTTTGAAATGGTATAGTTTATCATATACTAGGATCCTATATTTACTCTTTTGGAAGATTTTTTTTTTTTTTAATGTCTGTTCCTTCAGTTGTTATTAACGTAATATTTTAATACTGAATATTTATAATGTGCTTTTGTGTCTTTTTCCCCCCAGAATTTATTTGCTACTTTTGCTATTCTTTTTAAAAATGGCTATTTATTTATTTTGAGGTGAGGAGGGGCAGAGAGAGAGAGAATCCCAAGTGGGTTCCATGCTGTCAGTGCAGAGTCCAACCATGAGATCATGACCTGAGCCGAAATCCAGAGTTGGATGCTTAACTGATTGAGCCACCCAGGTGCCCCTATGTTTGCTATCCTTGTAGATATAATACAGTCAGGTATATTGTGATATCCCCTCCAGAATGGGGATATGACATGTATCCGTTTCTGGGTTTATTGAAATATGGAATTCTTTTAATGGTAGAATAAGAATTTCTCACTTTTGAAGCTGATATTCTATAAAGCAGTTTGAGAAAGACTGCCCTAGTATTTCAGCAGTAAACACCATGCTTACCGTTGACGTTAAGAAGACATCTAACATGTTGTATTGGTCTATTCCTATTTTTCTAAATTTTTAAAAAGCCAGAAAGGAGATTAAATTTTGCATCTGTTGAGAAGAATCATTTCCCTCCCTTGACCTGTTAATATAATGTATTATGTCCAGAATTTAATTCTCGCTGGGAACCATCTCTACATTTCTATTATAAACCATATGTGTTCAGGGCATGTTATTAATTTAATATATTTCTAGACTTGAGATATAATAAGATTTTGCATCTATACTTGTGAGATTTAGTTACTAGTTATCCTTGTCCCATTTTGATTTTAAGTGGTTCAAGCTTCTTACAATAGAATGGAACTTTTTTTTTTCTTGTTTTTCTTCCAGAAAAACAGTTGAAATTCTGTAGAAATGGTCACTTGCTCAAGAGATTGAGCAAGTTGCCCAATGAGGAAGCCATGTTGCCTTTCTGTCTCCTTAGGGACTGTTCTTTGACATATTGTTCAGTTTCTTCTGCAGTGTGAGGTCAATGATGGACTACCTGGGTCAGAGTGTGCCAATTCCAGTTACCAGAGTGTGAGAAGCTTCTTAACCTTTTTAAACTTCTCTGTCTTTATCTGAAGAAACATGCATAATAATAGGACCTACATCACTAGGTTGCTGGGCGGATGAACTGAGACAATACAAGGAAAGCACTTAGCCAAAGAGGACCCAACACTAGCAAATGCTGGATAACTGTGGCCTTTTTCTTATTCTTGATCTATTCAGATTTGCTCCCCTTACAAGAGTCAGTTTTAGTAAATAGACTATGTCTAGATAATTAGCCATTTCACTGAGAGTTGAGCTTTTATTACCATACAGTTGTTCACAGTATTTGCTTATAATTAAAAAAAAAAAAATCTTCTACATCTGTGGGTATGATATCTAATTCTCAGTAATGGATATTTGTGGTTCTTCCCTCACTTTTCTTGATTAGCATTGTTTTGGGTTTATTTTATTGGTCTTTTTAAATATTGGATTTATTTATCAATGCTATTGTTTTCCTGCCTTCTGTTTCATTAATTTCTGTTTTGGCTTCATTATTTTTTACTCTTGCTGCCTCTGTTTTGCTATTGTTGATGTTTTTCCCGCTTCTAGAGCAAATTGCTTATTTCGTTGGTTTCTATTTCTTCTTATTTAGCAATAAAAACATGTAAAGTTAGGAATTTCTTTCTAGGTGCTTAACATTTAATTACTGTGAAGCGGGTTAGCAAGCCAAGGCTATGGATCAAATTCAGCTTGCTGTTTTTATAAATAAAGTATTATTGGAACACATGCACAGCCATTCATTTATGAGTTGTGTGTGGCTGTTTTCACACTACTGTGACAGAGTTATCCGTGGTGATAGAAACCTATGGCTCATTAAGCCTGAAATATTTACTATGTGGTCCTTTTCAGAAAACGTTTGCTGATCTATATAAAGCATTCCATAGTTGTTGATATATACTTTTGTCATCATTTTTATTTTCTAAATAGCCTGCAGTTATACATCTCACAACTTGTTTTGGAAAGTGTTTTAATTTCTATGTGGTTTGAATTTTCTTGTTTGTTTGTTTGTTTGTTTTTTAGAGAGAGCGAGAGAGAGCACGAGAGAGAGCGAGAGAGAGCAGGAGTAGGGTAGATGGGCAGAGGGAGAGAGAGAGAGACGGAGAGAGTCTTAAGCAGGCTCCACACTCAGTGCAGAGCCCAATGCCGGGCTCAGTCCCACAACCCTGGGATTATGACCTGAGCCGAAATCAAGAGTTGGATGCTCAACCAACTGAGCCACCCAGGCGCCTCTGAATTTTCTTGTTTGTAGTTTCTTTCAATTTTAGTTTTATTGTGTTTGGCCAGAAGATATTGCCTATATAATTTCTTTTCTTTCTTTCTATCCTTCTTTCCTTCCTTCTTTCTCTCTTTCCTTCCCTTTCTTTCTTCCTTCCTTCCTTTCTTTATTTCCTTCTTTCCTTCTTCCTTCCTTCCTTCCTTCTTTCCTTCCTTCCTTCCTTCCTTCCTTCCTTCCTTCCTTCCTTCCTTTTTTCTGCCTTTCTTCCTTCCTTCCTTCCTTTTTCCTGCCTTTCTTCCTTCCCTCCTTCCTTTCTTTCTTTCTTTCTTTCCTTCCTTCCTTCCTTCCTTCCTTCCTTCTTTTCTTCCTTCCTTCTTTTCTTTCTTTCTTTCTTTCTTTCTTTCTTTCTTTCTTTCTTTCCTTCCTTCCTTCCTTCCTTCCTTCCTTCCTTCTTTCCTTTCTTCCTTCTTTTCTTTCTTTCTTCCTTCTTCTTTTCTTTCTTTCTTTCTTTCTTTCTTTCTTTCTTTCTTTCTTTCTTTCTTTTCTTTCTTTCTTACTGAGATGTTCTTTTATGGCCTAAAAGTGTGATCAGTTTTGTAAATGTTCAAAAGACATTGAAAAAAAATGCATAGTTTCTATAGAAAACAAAATGTGATACTGACTTTATTCGTTATATTATTTGAATCCCAATTCTTTATTTGCTTTATGTCCAGATAAGGATTGAGAGCTGAAGATAAAGCTGTGGCTGGGTTTCTTGTTTCTTGTATTTCTGACAGCTCTGGTTTGGCTTATTTTGGTGCTGAGTTGCTCACAAACATCCATGGGCGATGGAAGCATGGCCTGAACAGTACCTGCTCACTCTGGCCAGTTCTGCTGCTGCTCAGGGAACTCAACGCCATGAGGAGGTACACATGGCTCCATTTCCACTGTCACCCCTGTTGTCCTGCCGACAGTCTGCTGACCCTCGTTGCAGACCCCCCACGGCTGATCACAAATCAGGAGTGAGCTCAGCTGAGACCATCATGAGAGATGTCCAGCTGAGCCCAACCCAAGTTGCCGACCCACAGGCTAGTGAGCTAAAGAAATGGTCATTGCTTTAGGCTCCTAAGCCCTGGCATGGTTGCCTGTGTAGCAGATACTAACATGTTCTTTGTGAATTTTGCCTTTTATCAGTATCAACGAACACTCTTTGTCCAATGATAAACCTTCCCGTGTTTTATATTTTAATCATACTGCTTTGCTTTCTGTCTATATATCTTTGTGTGTATTTAAGGTATCCAATATGATTTGATCTACATATACACAGTGAAATGATTACTACAGTCAAGCTCATTATCATATCATGTCCTCACATTGTTTGTGTGTGTGTGTGTGTGTGTGTGTGTGTGTGTGATGAGTCAATCTGAAATCTACAGTGGATAGTTTTGGGAGCTGAGGGTCTCGGTCCAACGACCATAAATAAACTGAATTCTGACAACAGCCAGTGAGTTTGGGAGAAAATTCCAAGCTTGAGATGGAAATCACAGTCCTGGCTGACACCTTGGTTTAGTCTGATGTGACCCTGAGCAGAGGACCCAGCTAACCCGTGCCAAGACTCCTGACCCAGGGAAGTTAGGAGATAGTAAGTATGTGTGGTTTTGAGCAACTAAGTTTGTGGCATTTGTTACACAGCAATAGAAAACAGTTACACCTTTATATTTCTTTTTTAAAAAAAATGTTTATTTATTTATTTTGAGAGAGAGAGGGAGGGAGAGAGAGAGAGTGCGAGCAGGGGAGGGGCAAAGGGAGAGGGAGAGAGAGAATCTCAAGCAGGCTCTATGCTAAGTGTGGAGCCTGACCTGGGGCTCTATCTCTTGACCATGAGATCATGACGTGAAGTGAAATCAAGAGTCAGATGCTTAACTGACTGGGCCCCTGAGGTGCTCCCACCTTTATATTTCTAAATAATGTGATTATGTTGCTATTGATGGAAGTATTAGTTTTAGGCATCACGTATGTCTTCTTTCTCTGGTGGGTGAAGAGCTCATTCACTACACGCTTGACCTCCTCTATTTGTGCCCCATTAGAGTTAACAGTGGGCTGACCGGGCTACTTGGTTTCATCTTTGCCCCAAGGATGAGTCTTAACTGGGCTTTGTAGCTCAAGGCCTTCTCACTTTTATCTCTTACCAGTTGGAGATGAGAAACAGTTCCATTTTCTAACCTGCAAATCCTGGAATTTATGGCCTCTCCAAATGCTCTTTCAATCCTGCTTGTAAAATGGCCATTTCTCCTATGAGCTTATTTCTTTCTTATGGTGCCTTGTCAAGAACAGCCATTAGCAAATATCCAGTGTTACCAATATTCTGCTTTCCCACTTTGCTAAAACCACAAATTCATTAGTTGCACTCTCAGCCTTCTAGGTTATCACAGGTGATTGTTTTATCAAACATGTCACCACTGCATAAAAAGCCTTTACTGTCAGTTTTCTCACCACCTGCCACTCTGCCCTAAGATAAGACCCAGGCACATATTTTGTGTATTATTATGGGAGCACCTCACTGCTGGTGTTAGTCTTTGAATCGTTCAGCTCTTTGGCCATGACGACCAACACGAAACAAATCAAGCAACCAAACTTGTGGCTTACAGTAACAAAGGTTTATTTCTACTGAGGTCGCTGTGGGCTGGCTGTGGGTCTGCTCCATGGGTTTTCCTTCATTCCAGAATCCAGGCCAAAATGGTGGCCCATCTCTGAGAGTAAAGTACATGGTGGTTTCAACTTTTGCTTGAAAAGGTCACATGTCACTTCTGCTCACGTTTTATTGGCCAAAAAGTCATGTGGCCAAGCTTGTTATCAGTGGGTCAGGCATGTGTAATCCTCCCTCAGGGAGGGGCAAAAAGTATCTGCTCCAGCACCATAGCCGCCCTTAGTAGACAGGGAGGCGGTATTTGTAAGACACACGGTCAAGGAATCATTAGTTTTTCGAGTATAAAAGGAGCAACTGTCAATCAACAAGAAAAAGGCAGGCGACCAATAGAAATATGGGCAAAGGGAATAAATAAGGAGTTCACAGAGAGGAAAGCTAATGTTTAGAAGCATATGGAGAGATGTTCAATCTCATTAGCAATCAGAGATATGCAAATTAAACCAACATATCCATGCAACTGTCACAAACTATGAAGTTGGAAAATATCAAGTATTGACTTGAATGTGGGGAACTCTGTGTCCTGCTCATGAGAAGGTAGACTGGGGTAGCTATTTTGGTGAGTAATTTGGGAGGAACACGTGAAATGGCATAACGGAGGGAAATGAACGTGTTCTGTATTTGAAAGATCTGTCTTTGTGAGATTATTGTTGCACAAATTCCGCCCCTCCTTCCTCATTCAGTACTTGAGTGGTGAGTAGTCCCATTCCACCAGAATGTAAGCTCTGAGAGGGTGGGACCATGTCTGATTTGCCCACCATTGCATCCCTAGACCCTGCACAGGGCTCAGCACAGAGGGACACTTGTATGTGTTTGGTAAATAAATGCATGTTTTAAAAAATTCATTCAAATAAGAGAGTGATGTGCCTCGTCTATGGCAGGAAGATATGGATTTGCTAGTCTACACTTGTATTGCCCGAGTCCTTCTCTGGGAGCTGTTTTGGACTAAATTGTGATTCCCCTCCTGCTCTTCCAGTTCATATGTTAAAGCCCTGATCCCCGATGGGGCTTTGGAGGAGGCAGGTAAGGTTAAATGAGGTTGTAAGGGTGAGGCCCTAATCTATAGGGCTGGTGTCCTTATAAGAGGAAGAGAAGCAGTCTCAGTCTCCAGGCATGCACAGAGAAGAGACCGTGTGGGGGCACAGTGAGAAGGTGCCATATATAAGCCAGGAATAAAGGTCTCACTAGAAACCAGCCCTCAGGGCACCTTATTCTTGGACTTCTAGCTTCTGGAATTGTGAGAAAATAAGTTTCTATTGTTTAAGCCACCTATTATATGGCATTTTGTCATGACAGCCCAAGCAGGCTAATATGGGATCCGATTTATCACCTGGTATAAACCTGCATCATTTGGTTTAATTTGCACTTCTGTATAGTGATTCATACAAGGGCAGAAAAATACCAAGCTATTCAAGTCTCACCTATTGATCATAATTTGCTAAAATAGAAATGTATTTTGGGAAGCTTTCTATTTGAGGTGGATGGGAACTTTGATAATACAAAGTTCACCAAAGAACCTTAAGCAATAGTTTGAAGTGGTTGAATGACTTTATGGGCTGATAGAGAGTTTTCAGATCACCCACTTTTTGTTGGTTTGAGGCATGGTATAGGAATTGGGTCATCACGTTATGAAAACCAGGTTCAGAATGGAAGATCCACCTGGATAGACCACCCCAAGATGCGTGAAGAGAACATAATAGGTTATACAGCCCATGGCTCTACCCATGTTGGAAGGCAACTTTACAATCTTTCAAGTGCTTTTGTAGACATGATTTCAGTTGATCTTGCCAACATGCTAATAAGGTAATAAGGTAGGTGGGGCAGGTGGTATTGTCCGTGTACTGGTTAGCTTTTGCTGTATAACAATCCACTCTGAGTTATTTATTCTCATGGGTGGCTCAACTAGGTGGCTTTGCTCATCTCCGTAGCATTTGCTCCTGGGGAGTGGGAGTGGCTTTGACTTGGCTGGAGAAACTTGGTTGGGACACTTGGCTGTGCTCCACTTGTCCCTCATCCTCGTCACGGGGCTTGTTCAGGCATGCCCTTCCCTTGGTGATGGCAGAAGCTTAAGAAAACAAGTGGAAGTGTTCAAGGTCCCTTGGCATAGGCCCGGAACCAACGAACTCTTATTTCTGTTGTATTCTGTTGACCAGAGTCACATAGCTGAGTCTAGAGTCAGCATTGGAGAGGATTACCAAGTTATTTGGCAAAAGGTGGGGATACAAGAGGGGTAAAGAATCGGGCCATTAATATGTCAACTACCACACCCCACTTTACAAGTACTGAAGCAAAGGCTTAGAGGTGAAGTGACTTCTTCGGGGCCTACAGCTCCTTGGTGGTCAGTCTAGGAAAAAATCCCTTCTTACCCATCCATCTAGTGTGTTCTCAAATGACAAATGTGACCCACAGGGGAACAGTGGGTTGGTTATAGTTCTGTTATGGTGCCTGGTGGCAGTGAGCACTTGAATAAATTCTCTGGAAAATAGATTCAATTTTTTAAAAAGCCTTGGCTGTCAAAATCTGATTTCCTGGTTGAATGAAATGGCTTTGTTGTTCAGATCCTTTGAGTCTAAATTTATTTTACATGAATTTACTTAAGAAATTGATTATAATTCCCTCTCCATTTGATGCTGCGGGGGGTATAATTGGAAGTTAAGAGAGAAAAGACAGAAACAGCTTTCAACTATTCATATACCACCTAAAATTTGCAGGAGAGTAAAAAATGTAGGAGACTTCAAGGCAAGTAGGCGGCGTTAGCCTCTTTTGGGGTTTAACTAACCTGGGTCTTGTCTAACATCAATGCTCATTGGGAATTTTATCCATTTTGAAAAACAAACTCCAAGAATTTTGGCTACTTGTCACTCTTCCCTCCCCACTCCTTTACAGGCTTTTAGCACATGTTTCTCGAGGAGAAACTTGAGGCTGTGCACTGTCTTTGCTCCATGCCATTCAAGATGAATCCTGTCTGCCTCTCTCGGTGTCTCTTGCTGTCAGTGATGGAGGTACTGATACGGTCAAGTCTCCGTTTGTTGTCAGGTGTTTTTCATTCACTCAAATCCCATGAGAATCTCCTCAAAGAGGAATGTCTTTGGGGATTTGGGTCAAATCTTTGGCACCAAAAGATCCTGGGCACACGGGATCTTACCTGAGGTGAGCACTCCATTTGTAGCTAAGAAGACATTTGGAAATTGTAACTTAAAAGTGCGTCTTAATTTTATTGAGGCTAGACCAGGCTGGAGGAAATGTCCAGTGATAAGGACATCTGTGACACTCAGATGTTTGGGGTTGAGGCCCCTGGGAGGGGTGGCTTTTTTATACAGGGCATCTCAGGACAGCAGTGACAATGTTGTTGACTCCTGGACTGTGGGCCTCCATGTTGTGTTGGAGAAATGAGTTCTTTTACCAGTCAAAGTTCTTTTGTACCAACCATGGCCCATCATCAACATTTGGTTCTAGCGGCCTGCGGTTCTGCTTGTCCATTTCCACATGGTATTTATGTTGCCACCGGCTACTCTAGTAAGCTCACCATGGATATGAATGCACGTAGTGGGGGTGATGGGTGATGGTGTTGTGGCACAAGTTTGCCCTTGGCAGCTTGAGTTCTGAGCTGCTTTCTTATCCTGTCTTCACTCCTTATTCTCTTCTGTTTCCGACCCTACCCTCTCCAGGTAGAGGAGCTTTCGATCTGGTTTCTGTTCTTTCCCCTGGGCTAAATGCTTAGCCCGTTTTCCTGACCATGACCTCGCCCCCTCTTGATAATGACTCTGACCACCCATCCTTATCTCTGACGCCTTTAGCTTCCTTGCATGCACACCTTCACCTCAACCAGCCAGGGGACCCTCCTGATCCAAGGGAGGTGTTCTCACGAGACCCGACTGTGCTCAGGTCTGGTGAGGGTTAACTGGCTCCTTCTGATCTCTCTTGTGTCCAAACAGTGTTCTCGTCCAGGAGCCTGTAACTCCAGCTTTCTTTATTCCATCTCAGATACCCCCGTGCATCCTTGCTTTGCACATACGCCCATTGTCTGCGCTCCTGGTGTCCCGAACATCTGTTCCACGGAACCTACCACACTGTTTTCTAGTTGTGTGTCTTTACCCCAGATGTAAGCTGTGTAATAGTAACAGCTCTCACTCAGCAAATGTTCTTACTGGACTGTGATGGCTGATTTTATGTGTCCACTTGACTGGGCCTTGGTACCCAGGTATTTGATCAAACACGGCTGGATGTTGCTGTGAAGGTACTTTTTAAAAAATTTTTTTTTCAACGTTTATTTATTTTTGGGACAGAGAGAGACAGAGCATGAACGGGGGAGGGGCAGAGAGAGAGGGAGACACAGAATCGGAAACAGGCTCCAGGCTCTGAGCCGTCAGCCCAGAGCCTGCCGCGGGGCTCGAAATCACGGACCGCGAGATCATGACCTGGCTGAAGTCGGACACCTAACCGACTGCGCCACCCAGGGGCCCCTAAGCCCTAAAGGTACTTTTTAGATGAGAGGAACATTTAAATCAGGAGGCCTTGCGTAAAGCAAGCGATGTTCCATGACTTCCATAATGCAGGTGGGCCTCATACAGTCAGGCTCCAGAGAAGGCCTGTCAGCCTACCCTGCAGATTTTGGACTTAGCAGCTCCCATAATTCTGTGAGCCAATTCCTTGAAATAAAACGTTTGCTCCCCCCAGCCCACACCCTATTACTTATGTTTCTTTGGGGGATGCTGACTGAAGGCGGATATATATTATCTCATTTAATACTCACGGCAGCCTTTTTAGGTGGGTGTTATTATTCCCATTTGAAAAGTGGATAAAGAGAGTCATGGAAAAGCCAAGGACCTCGCACAAGACCACACAGCCAGTAAGCAGCAGAGATGGGAATCAGACTGGCAGCTTGCTCCGTGCTAAGCCAGTGACCTCACATGACTGCTTCCCTCTGCCTTGGAATCTTCGTGGCTTCTCCAATGCCTGCCACTGAGTAGGAGCCTGGTAAATATGTAAGCAGATGAGTGAAGCCACAGACTTTGCTGTATTTTGTTACCTCTTTCTCTTACAGACAACCAAAAGAATTTGCAGGGACTATGTAGTACCCAGGACTTTGTAGTCTATACAGATCTGTAAAATCTCCATCTCCAGATCGTTGTGTCTTCCTCTAGATAAAAATGCGATAAGAAGTCGGTTGGAGAAGTCACGTGTTATCCTTCGGCTGTGATTTGTTAGACAGCATGCTTCATGACTGTCTTTAGGATCTCGGTGAGGATTTTCTAGTGCCTTCCATCCCAGCTGTGGTGGATACGGTGGACTGGCCCCCACCGTCTCTTCCGGCTTCCTTCTGGAACGCACCTTCCAGGACTGCAGCCTAGAAGGCTGAAGACCACATCCCCAGCCTCCCTACAAGCTCTGGCTGTGAACGTGAGTTGGGTTCTCGCCCTCAGAGCCTGCTCACTGAGGCTTGGGAGGCGCGAGGTGCCCGTGCAGAGGGCCCCTCCTGCTGCTGCTTTGGTGTTGCTGCTGTCGGGGAGGGTCACGTGACGGGGTTTGCTGCAGGGGTGTTTTCCGGTGCTTTCCTGGCCTCACAGGGGTGGCGACTTCCCGGTGGTGCTGGCAGCTGGCCCACTGTTCCGTCGTCACTTGTTCTGAAGGTGGGGGACCTCAGTGTGGCAGCCTGTGCCCCTTGCTCGGAGCAAGAGGGGACAGAGCTTCCCGTGGCAAGGTGAGGTGTCCCAGGGCAGACCTTCAGCCCCATCTCCATCTGCGGCAGAGGTGGGGGCTCCCATAGGGGCCAGTTGGGCATCTCGTTGTGAGCCTTATTCCTGATGGCCCAGCTCCACCTTCCAACCCTTCTGACGACTTTACAGGAACCTAGTTCCCTGTATGAAGTCGTGTTCTGCTTAAAATAGCTCGAGTGGTTTCTGTTGCCTGTAAATGAGTGTTGCCTGATGTGGCAGCCTTAGCGGCTCTAGAAATGTGTCGTTGGGCCGTTTATTGGCTCATTAGCGGGTTTTCCACTTTTAGCTTCAACGTGCAGCCGAAGCCTGTGTGGTTACCTGCCACGTTCATTGGAAAGAGGTGGGAACGGAAGGGAGTCCATGAAGAGAACTTTTACCAGAGTGACCTGAAGCTGAATGACCTTATCAGAGAGAAGACTGTCCCGTGTCCCTTCTGGGGGCATTTTCTCTGGCTCTTACTGCCATTGATTCCATCTGTATTGAAGTCTTCTCTTCCCTTTATTGCTCCCCTTTTTTAACGTTTATTTTATTATTTTTGAGCAGGGGGGTGGGGAAGAATGCAAGAGGGAGAGGGGCAGAGAGAGCGAGAGAGAGGGGGACAGAGGATCCCAAACAGGCTCCCTGAAAGCAGCCAGCCTGCTGTGGCGCTCGAACTCACAAACCTCAAGATCATGCGCTCAACCGACTGAGCCACCCGGGTGCCCCTCTATTGCCCCTTTTAATCCCTGAATGTCCACGTTTTCTTTTAAGCGAGTTAATCGGGAGCTCACTGCTACATAAATATTTCTACATAAACCCGCCATTGCTTACTTCTGGGTACAGAAAAATTATCCCAATGCCCAAATCATGTATTTCTGTCTTGTGCCATTTCATCCCAGGCCAGTGTACATGGTGTTTTGCCAATTTTACTCTGGTCACTTGTCAATTAAAGAAGTAGAACAATTATTTTGGGATTAAAAAATCATGTCCTAAAGTTATACTCAGAACTGTGGAATTTTAGCTCCTGTAGGGACCTTGGTCATCATGTGGAGTCTCTCTCTTTTCACTTTGAAGATGAATAAACTGAGGGCCAGAGAGATGTATAGGGAAGTTCTCCCCATGCTCACAGGCTAACTGTTGGCAGAACTGGGCTCAGAACATGGGGTTACAGTGTTGGGGAGTGTTCGGCCCACCACATCGTGTGGCTGGACTCATAAACAAGGCTTTGGTTTAAACTGTTTATTGTGTATCTGAGCATGGGCACATAGCAAGGGAAAGATGCCCCCCAATATTTTGTTTTATTACCTGTTTTTGCTACATGTCCACGTGTTAATTGAGATACCTTTCTAATCATAGGAAGTGGCTTTCGGGGGCTCTTTTTAAGCAGGACTGCTACAACGCTAAACTCAAATTTAGTACATAAACATTTGCTAAATATTTAAAATAAATGCTTAATTTTTAACCATCGAGTTTTTGGCTATTAATTATCATCATTATTTATTTAAAGAGCAATGGCGGCATCTAGGTTCGTTTAAGGGAAATCAAATGTCATTATTAATAACAGGTCAAGGGCAAGTTGGCTCCATTTTCTCTGATTACATGCTGAATGTGCCAGAAGGTATGTAGAGCTGTGTTATCCAGAGAAAGTAGCATTTCAAGGGGGTGACCGCTGAACCCATAGCAAGCCATCCATGGTCCAGTTGACTTTGTTGAATTTTTAGAAGATGAGAATTTAATGAATTCCAGATGGGGAGATTATTAGTTCTTAAATGTTTTAAATCTTCTTTAGAGAGTTGTAAAGCCACACTCTCAGGGTTCTTCGGAGAACCAGAACCAATAATAGGAGATTATCTATCTATCTATCTATCTATCTATCTATCTATCTGAAGAGGTTTATTATAAGAAATTGGCTCCTGAGATTATGGAGGCTGATGAGTTCCTAGATCTGCAGCCAGCAAGCTGGGGTCCCAGGAGACCTGTGGTGTGGTCCTAGTCTGGCATGTTTGAGACCCAAAGGGAGAGTATATTTTAGACTGATATCTTAGCTTGAAAGTAGTCAAGCAGGAAAAGTTTCCCTTCCTTGAGGAGGGTCAGCCTTTTTGTTCTCTTCAGGCCTTCCACTGATTGGATGAGACCCCTTCACAGTAAGAAGGGCAATCTTCTTTAGTCAGTCCTACCATATCAAATGTTAATTTCATTCAGTAACATCCTCACAGACACATCCAGAATGATGTTTGACCCAATGTCTGGATACCCTGCAGCTCATTCAAGCTGACACATGGAATTAACCATCGTAAGCGCCATATACAATTGAGAGTTCAGTAAAGGCTTTCTGAGAAAGCTGAATTTCCCAATGTTGAAATGTTTGGGCAGGCAGGAGAATGTTAGGATGGAGTGTCAGAATCCCACCTGCTAATAAGAATGATGGTCTTGGCTTTCTGCTTCTTTCCACTGATGGATACATATGCCAATTCCATGTGTTACATGAAGTCCTGGGTAAGGTTCAGGGGACGGCAGAGGACAGGGCCCTGCTCCCAAAAAGTTTTTAGTCCTCTGGGGTGGCAAGACTAATACACATGACCCAGACAAAGAGCAATTAACAAGTGGCAGCGAAGGTGCTTTGAGAAGGGAGAGAGGCCAGCGTGGTTCTCAGATCTCATGCTTCAATGTCTGGGGACATTAGTGATTGTCACAAGTGGGTAGGGGTGCTACGGCTGTTTAAGGATGCTGTTAGACATCCTACAATGCACAGCAAAGCCCTCCGTAACAAAGAATTGTCTGGCTTACGATATCAACAGCACCAAGTTGGAGAAACCCTGGTGTAGGCTGGAGCACCAAGGTTGGGCTTTATGGAGCGAGTGAGATTTAATTTACTTTTCGATTCATTCATTCTCATAATCGTTGAATGTTTGTCTAGTGCCTACCATTCTCCGATGTCTGTTTTGTCTTGAGGCTGTGGGAGGGAACCATCAGAGTAGTTCTATGGACATGGGTCTTACAGGTTCATGGGAAAAAGGAAAATTTAGAAAAAAAATCAAAATAAAGTGCAATGATTATGTGGGTGGGTGCAGGGTGCCAAGAGGACACATCTTCGTCTTCCTTAGAAGGTCAGGAAAATCCTGCCAAAGGGAAATAGGCTTTAAAACACAACTTGGAGGGGCGCCTGGGTGGCTCAGTCGGTTAAGCGTCCGACTTCAGCCCAGGTCATGATCTCCCGGTTCGTGAGTTGGAGCCCCGCGTCGGGCTCTGTGCTGACAGCTCGGAGCCTGGAGCCTGCTTCGGATTCTGTGTCTCCCTCTCTCTCTGCCCCTCCCCAGCTCATGCTTGCACTCTGTCTCTGTCAAAAATAAATAAACTTAATAAAAAAAATTAAAAAAAATACAACTTGGAGGGAGCTGGCCACACAAATGAGATGGGAGTGGGTATGGAGGGCAGGGAGAGGGGCACTGTTTGAAGCCCACAGAGCAACTTACGTACAAGCTGGGAGGTGAGGGAGAGGGTGGTACGTACAAAGAGAAGAACAGAGAAGTGAGGCTCGAGAGGAGGCAGAGCCTACGTCTGGGGGCACCTTGAGTCAGGCCAAGAATTCGGGTTTCGTCCTAGAGACAGTAGAAAATATTTGTCTTTTAAAGTTTTAAGGCAGCGGGGTGCCAGGATCAGATTTCAGTTCTGGAAACTTCACTCTCCACTGCAGTGCGGAGATGAGAGGAGAGGAGGGCAAGGGCGCCATCAAGGCTGGTGCGGAGCAAGACAGGGTGTGGGCTCATAGGGTAGGCATGGCAAAAGCAGACGGACTTGACGGCTGCTGAGGAGGGAAGAGAAAGGGCACTTAGTAGAAAGTGAGAGAAGGGAATCGCGGAAGGCATCGACATGTTTGGTTGGGACAAGTGGGTGTTTTGGGGTGCCATTTCTAGGGTGCGGCGGGAAGGGTGCACACTCCTTTGGTAGTAGTTGGAATCATGTGAGCTCCAACGTGGAATGATACTGAGTTCAGTTTTGGATACACGGAGCTTGAGGTTTTAGAGAGGTATTCCATTAGATGTGCCAGTTAGTTCTGAGAGCTCTGGGCCGGAGATAATCATCTGAGAATCGTATGGTTGTTGAGACTGTAGAGTGAGAACAGGAGAAAAGCGCTCTTAGAAATGGCAACATTTAGGGGCGCCTGGTGGCTCAGTCGGTTGAGCATCCAGCTGTATCGGTTTCGGCTCAGGTCATGATCTCCCAGTTGGTGGGTTTGAGCCCCGTGTCGGGCTTTGTGCTGACAGCTCAGAGCCTGGAACCTGCTTCGGATTCTGTGTCTCCCTCTCTCTCTGCCCCTTCCCTGCTCGTTCTCTCTTTCTCTCTCAAAATAAACTTAAAAAAAAAAAAAAAAGAAATGGCAACATTTAAGGACAGGTGGAAGGTGAGGCGCTTGCAAAGGCTTCTGAAGGGGGACCAGAAGAGTGGAAGCAAAACCAGAGGAGGGTGCTGTTGGGGAGACCAGGGGCGACTGATCTGGGGGCGGAGAAAGGAATGCTCTGTGCTCTCCCACGGCCGACTCTTGCTGCCAGGGGTGAGTTCACGATGTTCAACAACCGCCACAGCACGGGTGCTCACCCACCGGCCAGAATGACCGTGGGATGGATGAAAGCTTTCTGATTGATAGCCCACCCGGCTGTAGCTCTGGTGGGCATATCTCCCAAATAAAGAGGTAGGACAGCTTGCTGGGACATTCAGTCTGGGCGGGAAGAAAGAGGAAAATCTGGGACATGTCGTTGTTAAGGGGTGACCCACGCCTGGAGGGATGATGGTTCATCGAGTCGTTTGGGATCGTGCCTGAAGCCGAGTAGAAGCCGCTGTCAAGGTCACTCGAAGGTGACCTCGGTGAGGGTTTTCACACCTCCCCCACACCTCTGACGTGCAGATGTTTATACCTGTAACCTAATTTGGGGCACTTCTGCAGAAAATTATTAGCGAGAGGGAATAAAATGCGTTGAAAAGATAAAACTTTCTATACATTTTAGATAGTGTGTAAGTCTCACCTAGCAAGACACTTCCATTAGCACAAAAAAAAAAAAAAAAGGCCTCTTTCAACAAGATGACTGTCACAAAGAAAAAAATGTAGACAGTCAAATGATTTATTTCCCCATCCGTATTGCGTTTATTCACGGGGAGATTCACCTTGTGAACTAGTAATTTTCTGGGCTAAGAAAAAGAAGCAGGGCTGCTTTCTTTTTAGGGAATGCCGATTTTTTCTTTTTTCTTTTTTTTATGGTGGGTTTCTTTTGGCCTAAAAAAATCACCTAAGTCTGTGGCTTTGATATCAGGGAAAAGGCTTCCTTCAACTGCTTTAACCTTTTTCAAAAAGCGACCTGTTGGGATAAATGTTCTCGTGCTGAGAATCAAGGTTTTATCCGATATCTGAAGTTAGGCGGGCAGAGCGGGATGGCAGGCCACTTTCTTGAGGTGGTTTAAGAGAAATTCAGGATCGCAGATGGAGAGAAAGAACTCCGATGAAAGATCAAGGTGAAGACTCATACTCTAGGCAATTAAAGAAATAAAAAGACAAACCCCGCTCGTGTGCCGGGGTGGCTGACACCAGAACGGGACCAGCATTGGACCAGGAATGACCAGCACAGAGGAAGGGTTCTGACAGATTCTTTCTTCCCTTTTGGGGAAACACTGGGGGCCAGTTCAGGCAGGGAGGTGTGGGCAGGCACGAGGGTGGGGCTGTGTGGGGCTGTGTGGCAGCGTTTGGTGTGTGGGGGGTCAGAGAAGTTAGAACCGAACTCAGTGATTTGAGGTCCTTGGATTTGAGGTCCTAGAACCGAACCTCAATGATTTGAGGTCCTTGGATTCCAGTGGAGGCACGAGTGATGCCCTCCTCTCCCTGCATTCCATCCTCTTGGTGATGCTCAGGGCCTCTGCTCAGGTATCCCCGCCTCCCCTGTTCCTCCAGCCCCTTGGGTTGCTTCTTCAACCCGCTCACCCCCCAGCCCTGCACTCACACAGCCTCTGGCGGCTGTGACCCCCATGGGGCTAGCAGGTCATTAACTGTCTTGACCCGGACTTAGGCTCATGTGCATTGTTCTTTTGTCCTTTGCTCATATTCATTTTCTGTTCTCCTTCTACCTGGTTGTGGATTTCCTTCCCCGTCTGTATCTCCTGGACCCTGGCCTTGGTCAGGAACGATTTGGGGATTTTTAGAATTGCTTCTATCACATGCCAGTGCCTTGAAGTGGCATTGATGCCAAAACAACATTTCATCCCTTCCGGGCATCATGCAGAGTCCAGAAGAAGTATCGTGAATTCCAGAATGTCTATCATCCTCCCCAGCGGGCACCTCTGTGGGAATTCAGGTGTGTAAGTGGGGAGCAGAGAGGAGGATGGGGACCCAGGCTTCGTGACCAGTCCCGTACACACAGCACATACAGAGGGCTTACCTCCCGGAGCAGAGGCTGCCCCCCACTTACCCCGACTTCCCTGCAGGGAGACCGGGCCGCGGCGCTGGCAGGAGGGGTGGGGAGAAGCAATTAAACTATCCCACGTGTCCTCTCTTCCCTGGCTGTGGCCACCTTGCCGGACACACTCTGGATGGCATACGTAGCCCCACGATGGTGGAGCAGCTCTGACCCCCTTGAGCAAGAAAACCTTTATGATGTGAGCCCACGCCAGAGAGTCTGGGTTTCCTTGTGTGGTATCGCTGGGCTGCAGCTGACCCCTTCTCCTCGAAGGTCTTTTCCAGAGTGACCTGAATGTACGTGTTCCCCGGGATTGACTGATACCCGTATTCAGCTCTCTACCCCCGGTCAGGATCTGGGATTTGTACATCTGCACGTGTGTCCGCGACGTCCTCACTTGTGTCTTCCGTGGCGCGGGCTTCGGAGCCTGTTGACTGGTCGGAGCCCGGGGGGCGATGCTGGGAGCTGTGTAGACGCTGAGCGGAAAACCAGTGTGTGTCTCCCGTGAGCTCCCAAACTTGAGGTTCTGGCAGACAGTGCGCTGTTTTCTCGGTCGACGTTCTTCGGGGGCGACACGCACTGGCTGACTGTCCGGGACCCTTCCTGTGCCACTCACCTTTTCCGTGAAATGCTGTGCTTCATCTACACACTTCCCAGTATAATGAACGCGGGTCGGGATAGAGCCTAAGGGCAATTCTTGGATACCAAGGGGCTGCCCAGGGAACTTGGCTTCGGCAAACCCCCTTAAGGAGCAGGAAGTCCCGAGGCTGGATTTTGATGACTGCTTGCTCTTCTGCTTCCCCAGTTTAGGGACCCAGAATTCTGAGAGTCCTTTTGCTTCTGATGGGGAGTTTGGACTATGCTCATCTTGGGGGGAGAGGAAAACAGCTTCTCTCTCTCTCTCTCTCTCTCTCTCTCTCAGCTTGATGAATGAGTTTATTATTGTCTGTATCTGAAAAATCTTCATAGGGAATTGCGGCTTGGTTTATCAGCTCTTAGCAGCCTACTCGGAGGTGTAAGGAAGCCTGGGTACTTCTGAATTACCCGATCGTTCTTCGGGGCAGGAGGTATTTTGGGATGGCTCCACCTCATCTTTTTAACCTCTTTCTTGGGCTTCTTCTCATAGCCTTCTCTTGTACAGCGGTGCGAGCTGTCTCGTGCGTCTCCCCCGCCGTGTCTGGAGCCCACGGTTCTTTGTGCACTGGAGGACTTGTTTCTGGAAGCAGCTGCGTCTTCTTCCATGAGGCCACACGCAGAGCCTGCAGCGTTCTGACCCGTGGCGTGCTTCCGATGTCCTTCTACATTGAACCCCTCGCTTTTCCAGTTGTGACGAGGGGGGGGGAATCGTTTGGTGCCGTGAGGGACCAACAGGCCTCCACCCACAGCTCCAGAACTTTATCTGCAGGGGCAGTTCTGGCAAGCCCTACGTCCCAATAGCAGGTGAAGGGACCAGCTTGACCATCAGTGCCATTCACGTTGTATTCATCTCCAGTCCCCTCCACTTGGCCTTCATAGGTCTTATCCGTGCCAAACCTAGTGAGAAGCCTGCCGGCCAGCGGCAGGTGGACACAGTATGCTGCAGTATAACCTGTCAGGCCAGCCTTCACACCGTACTTTGGGAGTTCATGAGCATGAGCTGCACAGACTAGCATGCCTCCTTCTGCATGGGCGTAAGCCATCTGGCAAACGATATCCCTGTTGGTCACACGAGCGATCACCCTGTATTTACGCGCGTTGTACCTATTTTTACCCTGAATTACCACGTGTTTCCAAGCATGGTGATCGGTTTTTATCCGTCCCCCCGCCCCCCCCCCCCGTTTCTTCTAAATTTCACCTGATATCTCTTGAAGTGAGACAACTTTATTTTTTTTATTTAATTTTTTTTAATGTTTATTTATTTTAGAGAGAGACAGAGTGCGAGCAACGGAGGGGCAGAGAGAGACAGAGACACAAAATCCAAAGCAGGCTCCAAGCTCTGAGCTGTCAGCACAGAGCCTGACGCGGGGCTTGAGTCCACGAACCATGAGATGATGACCTGAGCCAAAGTCAGGCGCTTAACTGACTGAGTCACCCAGGCGCCCCTATTCTTGGCAACTTGAACAAGCCCCATCCTGTGGCACAGAGAGCGGTGTCCACGCCTCGCCCCTTACTTGAGGTTGGCTGCTTAATGCGCAGGGTCACCCAGGGAGAAGGAGTTCCTTGTTGAAATTGTTTTCTTGTTCAGTTCATCTCCCTGTGGCACGACGTTGAACATGACCTCCTGGCTTCGGTGGGTTTCTCCTGGTGACTCCATGGGGGTGGCGGTAGCTGTCAGCTCGAGTGGCTTCTCCAGAGCCGAGGACACTTGCCCTTTATCGTTCCCCCATGAAGCTTACAGGCACAGGCACAGCCCCAGTGGACTGAAGCCAGTTTGGTTATGTGCATCTCTTGGGTTCTTCTTGGTCGATTTGGGTAGCAGCTAAAGAAGTCGGAGGCAGGTGAGAGCCTTGACTTTTTGCTCCTCAAAAAGCCTCAGACCGGCTTCAGCCACACACAAGGCGTTTATTGAAACAGTCTTAATTTGCCAGCAGGCCCCAACGTGTTCATTAACCTGTTCTATGAGCTTAATGAAGTCCTAGCTCCTGCCCCTTAGGGGTTCTGACTCCTGCTGGGCAGAAGGAGTCTTGAGGCAAATGCCAAGGCTGTGGAGGCAAATGCTGTCACCAGCATCAGACAAAGATAATCCTCCCAAGTCCAGGGCCCGACGATGGGGGATGGTTTAGGGCTGTTGTCACACATCATCCCCAAGGGAAGGGGTTCAGGCATCGATGCGTTTTTGCACCCTCTTCCTGAAGGGGTGGGGATGTTTTAGCCAATCCGTGCATCTTAAATACCTTTAATGTCACTATTGGGAGCTCCTGTCTAGCAGCCACCATGATAATTAATAGGTCACTAACTGCACTTACAGGCACCAGTTTTGGTATTCCATAGGCCTTATTTGATGACAACAGAAGTTTCTGCAGTCACCACCCCGGTGTCTGGGCTCCCTGCATAGCACACCACAGTCTGCCCTGAGCTCTGCTCCTTTGACAAGGGTGCTGACAGCTCACTTCGCATCACATGGTAGATCTGGAGTGTTTAAAAGTGAACTTCTGACACAGAGGTGGACAACAGATGACATCGGGTGAGGGAGCCTGTGCCATTATAGGTGACAGTCAGAGAGCAGCAGCTGATGTGGGGGCACTTCACTGCCCCCTGTGTCTTACGTTCATTACCTACGTAATCCTCATGATAACCCATTGGGGTTGTCTGTCTCATTAGCACCATCTTTCAGATAAGGGAGCCGAGGCTCCGTGAAGTTCTAAACTTTCTCAAACTCAGTAGCTAGTAGGTGCAGAGGTATTCACCCCAGTGTGTGACCTCAGAACATCTCTGCTACCCACTGGATCAGATCCAAAGCAAATGGCAGTCCAGCCAGAGAAAGCCGTGGCCAGCATAGCAGACCTCAGGAGCTGGCTGGGAGTGTCCTCGCTCTGGTGACGGCTGGACCTCATTACACACTTTTGGTCCCAATGATAAGAGGTCGGTGCGGAATGTCTTGATGTAGAAGCCTCAGTTTCATAGGTCTCCAGACGGGGACTGTCCAGGAGGGTAGATGAGGGTTGGATTTAGGTCATCTCACAACTGCCCAAAACTGTGGTCCAAGCCTGTCCTCTGGCTGTGCCCCCCTCGATGAGCCCTACCCCACACTGGCCATCTAGGAGCTGTGAACAGGGTGCTACCCTGATCACTGGGAGCCTCCTTCAGGGCTCCCTTCACTGCCTGGACCGTGGGACTTGGTCTTGGCATGTCCCCTTGGGGGCTCTCATCCTCCCTGGGTCACTCTCCCTGGATCCTGAGGAAGTCCTCATTTGTTATGAGCCTCACCTTTCTATTCTCTACCAGTGAGGTTTACAGATAACTTTGATGAACTTCAGTTACTTGAAAATTTTCATCCGTCTCATCATTTATGAAACCAGTATGAGCGCCTGTGGGGTGACGGCTTTGGTTTTGGGGCACTGTGTAATGGTGGCTGAGCACCCGGGCTCTGGGGCCAGGCAGGTCAGACTCTGGCTTGGCTACTCCATCGCTGTGTTGAGCAACTGATTTGACTTGTCTGTGCTTCAGTTCCTGGATCCCAGAAGAGGGATAAGACGGTACTTGCCTCACAGGGTTGTTGGAGGGTTAAGTGAGTTAACCTAGGTGAGTATTTGCTCCCCGGCCAACTCATTTGAATGGACTTATGGTGAGATTTAAGTAATAATCTTCTCTGGAATTCTTTTTGTCGACCACGTGATTTGCCGCAGAGGGTTTTAGGAAGGCGGATGGAGGGGAAGAATGCACTGGAAGTGGTAGACACCTTGTCAGGAAGCACCGAGTGCGGCTGTGAATTTTCAAGCCATCGGTGAGTGGCTTGGTTCTTACCACCTTTATCCGAGTTTTACTTTGCTAAGTACTGTCCATCAATTTGTGAATATCTCAGTTATTTGAGGTCGTTCATTCAAGGCAAAATGCTGAAAGTAAAAGCGAAATCAAGGAGAACCCCGGGGCTTTGAAGCCTTTTCCTAACTCGTGGCCATTTTCCGCCTTTAAAAGCACTGACTTGACTTTTACAAGAGCCTGTAGAATAATCTAACAGAAAATGGAAACCAAGAGCACAGTCATTCCCTTAAATATTTTATATTGCATTCGGATGTGCATTTTTCAAAGATCATTTCCTTGACATTTTCTGGGGGTATATTTCTTGGGAAATAAAATAAATATGTTTGGTGGATGCTCATACCAATTTATTTAGAGCTATAAATAAGATAAAGATGCCTCCTGTCATTTGTACTAGAAAGTATAAGGATCAGAGGAATATCTTAGGAGGACAGGGCAAAAGATTAATAATGCTGTTCAGATGGTGCTGAGGTTGGCTGATGCTTTAACCCGTTTTAGTGGATCCTCATGTGAATTATGCCTAAGAATGGTGATGGAGACCCTATGGCCCAGGAGGAGGCCAGAGACACAATGCTCCAGGCCACATGCTTCATCAGGGGCTGCTGAGTGACAGAATCCAGATTTCCTAGTTTCTCGATCTATGGATGTTAAGTAGATTCTTTGGGGGTACCCAGATCATTCTCAGTGCTTCCCTGAGGCTGGAAATGACCCTTCACAGGTAAGAAATTTAGTCATTCCAGTTGGAGCCTGTAGTGTGCGTGCAGTGCTCCCGGGAGAGGAAGGAACTGGCCACACTCTCCCGGCAAGGAATCTCTTCATGCCGTGAACCTGTTGACTCATTGCATTGCTGCAGTGGGAGATTTGATGGAAATGGCTCCCCTGGGATGGACAGTGAGCAAGGATGAAATATGCAAGCCCCATGGGACCAAGTGCGCGACTTTAGGGCAAGTGAGGGCGGACGTGGGAAGGCACTGGAGATTCGGAGAAGAGACACTCCAGTCTGGGTTGGACAGGGAGGGCTGTGGGGAGGCAAAGGGTCAGAGCAGGGGTACAAAGGAAGGGAAGATGTTACCTGGGTGTGGGGAGTGCTCAGTATTGGGAAGGATGAAGAAAAGCACGGTAAGAGACGACAGAGGGATGAGCGACCCTGCCTGACATTGGGGAGGAGCTGGTTGTGGGCAGGGAAGTAGAAGGTTGGCTGGTGGGCCAGTAGTTCCTGGCTATAGTCCCTGTAGTCAGGGTGTAGTCGCTGGTCCCGGGAGTTCAGGTTTGAAGGTAACAGGAAGCAGTAGGTGATTTTTAAAGTAAATCAAATCAGTGGGGCACCAGAGTGGCTCCGTCGGTTAAGCATCTGACTTCGGCTCAGGTCATGATCTCACAGTTCGTGGGTTTGAGCCCTGTGTCAGGGTCTGTGCTGACAGCTCAGAGCCTGGAGCCTGCTTTGGATTCTGTGTCTCCCTCTCTCTCTGCCCCTCTCCAGCTGGAGCTCTGTCTCTCAAAAATAAATAAACATTAAAAAAATTTAAAATAAATAAAATCAGATATAAAATACAATCTTATAAAGAACTCTTTTGTAAATCCTTAAAAAAAATTTTTTTAAGGTTTATTATTGGGAGAGAGACACAGAGCGTGAACAGGGGAGGGATAGAGAGAGGGGGAGACACAGAATCTGAAGTAGGCTCCAGGCTCTGAGCTGTCAGCACAGAGCCCGACGTGGGGCTCAAACCCACAGATGGTGAGATCACGACCTGAGCCAAAGTCGGTCGCCTAACCGACCGAGCCACCCAGGCACCCCTGTAAATCCTTTTAAAAACCAAAGAATATGTGTTATTGTGTAAATGCAGTGAAAATAGTGACTTTCAAATTCAATGATCTTATGAGTTCAGATTTTGTACGTTGTTTTCCTGGATTGGGTGAAGTACAACTCCATTTGTCTTCTCCCATCACCAAAATAATGCCATCCTGAAAGAGAAGTAAAGTATGGAGGGAAAAGGGGAAAATAAATTTTTAGTAGACGGAAGAGCACTGCTATCAAGTTCTTTCAGTTTTTCTCAGAACTGAAAGCAAGCTTTTTATTTATTTCTTCTTTTCATTTTTATGTCAGTATACGTAGTGTCCAAGTCACTTCAGAAACTTGGGACATTTTATTTTATCTTATTTCATTTCTTTTTTTTTAATATGAAATTTATTGTCAAATTGGTTTCCATACGACACCCAGTGTTCATCCCAACAGGTGCCCTCCTCCGTGCCCGTCACCCACCCTCCCTCTCTCCCCACTCCCACCCCCCCCCCCACCATCAACCCTCAGTTTATTCTCAGGTTTTAAGAGTCTCTTATGGTTTGGCTATGGTTATGGTTAGGGACATTTTTTATTTGGAACAACTGATATGAAGAAGGATGTGGTGGTGGTGGCTTAGGGCTCCTGGTGAGACTCAAGGAATGGCTGCCAAGTGGCTTGTCCCGTCCCCTTCTCTTTCTTGCCCAAGAAAGAGATGTTTCATTTTAACATCAAAGCTCAGCATCTGCTCCGGAATCCTTCCCAACACGCTGTTCTTGGGAATTTCAACCGAATCTGCGATCGGAACCAAGTTGCCTCCTGGCTTTGAGTGTAAGAGTGGTTCTCATTCCTCAGCAGGCTCCAGAAAACCTGGAAGACTTGTTCTGTCACAGGAACTGGGCCCCGCCCCTTCTGATTTAATAGGTCTGAGAATTTGCTGCCGATGCTGCTGGGTGGGGGGAACGCTTTCGGGACCACCATCTTGGATTTTAGAGGAACCATTAACCGGTGGCCACTCAATTTTCCAGTTTAATAGGGGTCCTTTGGGTGAAAAGGGCAGCTGTATAGAATTTCCTTACATTTTCTCTTGCTTCCTCTTCTCTGTCCTCCTTCTTTTGACTGCTCAATTAGAATGTGTTACAAACCAATGACCTTAGGCAAGAAAATGTCTTCGTCCAGAACCACTTGCTTTTTGACATTCCAGTGACCACAGCACCTTAGCTGAAATGTAAGTTAATGTTTTAGAATATGAAATGAGCAGTTTCTGAATATAAGAAGAACTGATGGCTTGACAGAGTAGACCAAAGAAGAATGTGCCGGCAATTTTCTCAATTTTCACCCCAGATCAAGGGTTTGCATCGGCGGCGATGTGGCTGGTAACCGGGAGTTGAGGTAACGTTTGTGTCAGTTTCCTCCTGCTGCGGTAACAAA
Source organism: Prionailurus bengalensis (assembly GCF_016509475.1). Taxonomy (NCBI): domain Eukaryota; kingdom Metazoa; phylum Chordata; class Mammalia; order Carnivora; family Felidae; genus Prionailurus; species Prionailurus bengalensis. Next base: position 232,913,779 of record NC_057343.1, read on the forward strand.
GCCCACAAAACTGGGTGGCTTCAACAGAAGAAATGCATATCCTCGTGGATCAGGAGGCCAGAAGGTGGAGGTCGAGGGGTCAACACGGCTGGCTCTTCCAAAGCTGTGGGGGAGAATTGCCCTCTGCCAGCTTCTGGTGGTCTGCCCACCTTGTGGAAACGTCACCCCTCCTCTGCCCTCCTTGTTCCCCCCGTTTTTCTCGAAATACAATTAACAAATAAAATTGTAAGATACCTAAAGCCTGCAATGTGATGACTGGATACACATATACATTGTGAAAGAATCTCCCCATTGAGTTACTTACTTAGCACAGCATCACCTCACATATTTATCTTTTGTGTGTGAGAACGTTTAAATTCTGTCCTAGCAGATTGCACAGTACAGTGTTATATCCACAGGAGATCCTCAGACCTGCTTCATCTTATGGAGGAAGGTTTGTACCTTTTGACCAACCTCTCCCTGCTTCCCGGTCCTCCTAGCCCCTGGCGATCACATGTATATAATATATATACGTATATACATATATGTATATGTATGTATATGTATATGTATATATATGTATATGTATAATATATATATATATAATTTTTTCATTTTGAAAATTTTTTAATGTTTATTTATTTTTGAGATGGAGACAGAGCACAAGCAGGGGAGGGGCAGAGAGAGAGGGAGACAGAATCCAAAGCAGGCTCCAGGCTCTGAGCTGTCAGCACAGAGCCCAACCCGGGTCTTGAACCCATGAACTGTGAGATTGTGACCTGAGCAGAAGTCAGCCACTTCACCCAGTGAGCCACTCAGGTGCCCCTATTTATATATATTATATATAATATACATTTTTAGATTAGTTATATATTATTTTATATATAAAATGTATCACATTATATATATATAAATATGTATATTTTAGATTTGTTACAATATTAGTTTTATATATATAAAATATATAATATATATATTTTAGATTCCACATATAAGTGAGTCCATGCAGTATCTGTCTTCCTCTGTGTCTTTATTTTCACATGAGTTTCTCCCTGTGTGCTTGTCTATGTGTCCAAATCCACTCCCCTTATTTATTTATTTATTTATTTATTTATGTATTTATTTATTTATGAGAGAGACAGAGAGAGAGAGAGAGAGCGAGAGAGAGCAAGCAGATGAGCAGGAAAGGGGCAGAGAGAGAGGGAGACAATAGAATCTGAATCAGGCTCTGAGCTGTCAGCACAGAGCCTCATGTGGGGCTTGAACCCATGAACTGTGAGATCATGACCTGAGCCAAAGTCGGACGCCTAACTGACTGAGCCACGCAGACGCCCCCAAGTTTCACCCTTTTATGAGGACACCAGTCATATTGGATTAGGGCTCACCCCAAGTGGCTTCATCTTAAGTATTTACATCTGTAATGATCCTGTTTCCAAATCAAGTCACTTTCGGTGGCTCTGGGGGCTAGGATCTCAACACATGAATTTTTGAGGGATGCAGTTCAACCCCTCACAGTGACCCTGAGCTAGTTACTGCTCAAGCTGCCTGCAGGACGCCTGGCCACCGCGAGAAGCCTGCAGGGGCGGGGGCACCCACCTCTGGCACCCACCTCTCCTCTCAGTGGCCCTGGCGATTGGCCAAAGATGCCACAGAACGTGTCTGGGGACGTGTTCATAACCACAAAATATCCTGCTGCATGGAAGCCTACTTCCCTTCGTGTTCTAGCTTTGAACTCTGAATCGTTGAACTTGGAAATGGTACCACTGCAAACTAGAAGATCAACGACTAAGCTTGAAGAAGACACTGCTTTTGAAAAGGTAGGACCTTATTATAACTGATCCTGCAGTTAAGGGATCCTATTAACCCTCGACCCCAAGACAAAGGCCTGAATCTTCTGAGACAAGATATCTGCCAAACGTCTGCCAAGGACAGTGCGAGCAGTAAATACGTCAGCGGCTGTGCGGCATCCGAAGTGCGGCTCTGTGCACGGTGGGCCTGCCAAGGCCAGTTACACGGCTTGTATTTTGATCTGAGGAGCTCGTGCTTAGCGTGATATGGGGAACATTTCTCTCTATCTGTCAAGAGTATTACCTTGTTCATTAACGTGTCACTAAAATTTAAAATGCCACCTTTCTGCTTCCCAGGTAATTCCCGCAGACAGGTTTGAGGCATATTGTGAAAAGCACGTTTCTCAGCAGAACTAGAGCCACAGAACGTTGGTGGACAGTGTGCTTGGGTTTTAACTGCCTGCGTCCCTTGGATGACCGATGTACACGTGATGTGCCTGTTCCTCACAGTTGCCCCCTCGCGAGGCGTTTTGCTTAATTTCCGCATCTGAATTTCTACGTACTCAATCCTTCTATGAGTAATGATTACTAGGAGGAAAATCATGTTGTTTTTGTTATTTGAGCACTTTGTCTCCGTTGCCATGGCCCTTCACTCTTCTCCCATTTCACGGGTGCTGTCACCTCTGGGCAGTTGTTGGGTGAAGAAACCTCAAGGCGGGGGCCTCAGGACACATGGCTTGAGCGTCAGTGAGAAATGAGGAATTGCTGACATCCAGCTCCGGCTTTTCGTTTTCCTTCTTGTTGGAATGTTAGTTTCATGTTTCTTAATAGATTCCTTCGAAGAAATTCAGGAGATAGAGTAAAGATGTCTTCTGCAGTCCTTATATTTCTTTTTTTCTTTTTCAATGTTTATTCATTTATTTTTGAGAGAGTGCAAACAGGGGAGGGGCAGAGAGCGGTGGGGGGGGGGGGGTGGGGAGACAGAGAATCCCAAGCAGTGCCTGACACGGGGCTCGAACCCACCAATGGAGAGATCATGACCTGAGCTGAAATCAAGAGTTGGCCGCTTAACCAACTGAGCCACCCAGGTGCCCCACAGACTCTGGTTTTAAGAGGAGTGACTCCCTTGTGCTGCTTTAAGTATTGAGGGTTTTCTTGTAGGATATGCATCCACAGGAGCGTAGGAAAGGCCACCGGTCACCATGACAGTAAGCACGCCAGTCCTTCCCGCTTTCTTATACTCATCGGGCCCTTCTCACTGCCTTTTGGGGGGTTATTCAATATTCAACCTTAGAAATTTCACATCACTAGTTCCTGTGCATCCCCCGAGCCCAGGGAATCCTGGCAAACATCACATTCTATAGTCTGTATTGTGAAAACAGCAGGTGTTATTTTTTCGTTATCCATTTCCATCTCTAGATGGTATCTCACTGCCCTTTTTTTGAACTACACACCTTCCCCACGTCCCCTGCTGCCGAGATTCTGTTTCAGGTCACTTGTCGGCCTGCCGATTGGATGTCCTTGGGCCAGGTGGCCACTGGCTTGATTGAGTTACGCCCAGTGGAGGAGTGTGGGAAAGTACTTTCAAGGTAGTTTCCTCCCTAACTTCCTTCTCCCAAGGGAATATAGATCCAGAGACTTCTGTTAGAATCTGCAATTCAGAAGGAGAGGAGGCTGGGTCGTCCTGAAGAGTGTGGGCTCTGGGAAGGAGAAGAGGAATAAAGATGCATTTCAGGTCTGGAAAATAAGCAGTCAAGATTCAGGCTCTGTGCTTGATGAGAGCTGGAATCTGGCGAAGGAGGTGAAGCTGATGTGAGGTACCTCCACCCCTGTTCTCTGTCAGATAATCAAGGAAATGACTCTGGATTCTTACAAATGTGGAGAGAAGAACTGTAAAAGATTCTTTCAGACCTGGATAGGAGGACACATGGACATGTTTGCCAGGCTTTAGATCTTTATTTTTTTAAAGTTTATTTATTTATTGAGAGAGAGAGAGAGAACAAGTGGGGGAGGGGCAGAGAGAGAGAATCCCAAGCAGGCTCTGCGTTGTCAGTGCAGAGTCTGATGCGGGGCTCGAACTTACAATCCGTGAGATCACGACCTGAGCTCAAGTAGGATGCTTACCCGATCGAGCTGCTCAGGTGCCCCAGGCTTTTGGCCTTTAAATTAAGGGGTACTTGGAGCTCTCCGGGGTGGAAATTAGAGTTGAGGGCCATTACTCCATTCTTGTAAGTGATTACAGACCTTGGAATTGTTTGCCAGGCTCGCTCCAGAACCCTAGTTTTTGGAGCACGACTCCTACATGCATATCGGGTTTGTTCTTTCAACCGTTCCTTCAGGGCAGAGCTTGGCCCCGGTTCCGGAGGTCGGGTACCTTGTCTGTTCTAGCTCATTCGCGCCACCTCGTCCTGCTTGACACACTCAACTGAACAGCCACGCCTCTGTTTTCCTGAGGACTCATTCGTATTTAAATCACCTTCCTGAAAGTTCCCTTGGCTTAAGCCTCTCTTCTGTGGCCCGAGCACACAATTTAAATTTCAATCCTAATGTTCTTAGCCGGTCCTCCTGAAACGCACGCTGGGTAATTGGTTGAGGGCTATCTTCTCATTACTTTTGCTAAATGAAGAGAATACCTTAAAACCGGCCACAGGTGAGCACAGAAATTCCCAGACAGAGTTAATAAGCTGTTCTCGTCACGTGTGTTCTCTCCCCCTGTTTGAATTGTGCTGTCGGTCGTGCCGTTGCTGGCAGCAGAAAGAAATACGATGTTCGGCTAATGGCTTGAGAAGGGGAGGGAAGGACTCGGGGTCACCTGTGGCATATCCTATTCTGAGCCGAGCCAAGGGAGATTAATACTGTCACTTGCTTGATTAGCACTGCTCCTTGCCAGGCTCTCGACTTCGAAACGTATTAATTCTGCGAGAACAGCTCCGACCGGACTTGTCTTGTCCACGTTTGCAACTAACCTTGTAAAATCCCACGGCAGGGGGCTGACTGGAGGCGGAGGCTGAGACCCGGGCCAAGCCCTGCTTGGTTTTTTTGTTTGCTCTTAGGGCAAGGGCTTTCAAAATAATGCTAAATTGCTTAAGCTTGAGCCTGCAAAGTAATTGGTGTGTTTTGTATCTCGAGTTAAAGCTCTTTTTAGCAAAGAGTTCTAGCGCAGGCATCCTTAAATCTATTCAGCTGTGTACATGCATTTATTCATGCGAGTGTCAGGAAATTTCTTGTTAAGATAACCTTCCTAAGTACATCACTGTGATGTGAATTGGTAATGTGTTCCAGAGTCGGAAGGTGTCTGGGCTTGGGTTTTGAAGGCTCCGTGTACTGTCTCACTTGGCTGGGAATTATCCGGCATCAGGTGTTTTGCAGGTAAAAGCGTGGCTTTCAGCACTTACGGTGGGAACGTTTTCCGTCCCATCTGCCGATGGATGGAAAGTGCTGCACGTCGAGGCTCTTTTTCTAGTTCTGCAGATCCACTGTCCTGCTTGTGGGAGGTAGGGAACCTGGCAGGTCCCTGAGCTTTGGAGCTGACAAGCCTGAGTTCCAGTCCCAGCTCGGGTACCTACCAGGAGCGGTGATCTTTTATGTACAAAAAGCCTTGTGGGCAAACTGGAGTAAAGTATAAACATTGTCACTGAATAATAGAATAGGAGTTTTAAAAACCTTTTGATATATAATGCCAGATTTTCCTTTGACAGGTTATGTGGATTTTCTGTTCCCACCATGCTTATTTTGAAATCCATCGTATATTATTTAAGTAATCCCACCCAGTGTACAGGAAAATTGTTTTGTTATTGTTCTAATGTGTGTTTCCTTGATGACTTGTGAGGTTACGCCCATTTTTTTCATATGTTTACTGGCTTTTTGCTGTTTCTTTTTTGTATTGCCCGTGAACGTATTTCCAAGTCTTCTTGTTCGTTCTCGCCCCTCAATACGGTGAAAGAGTAATACAAATGATAAAGACACCAGTACTTCTTTTGGAAGTGACAACAATGTTGCCATAGTTCTTTTTTTTTTTTAAGTTTATTTACTTTGAGAGAGGACATGCGTGTGTGCAGGTGGGGGAGGGGCAGAGAGAGGGAGAGAGAGAATCCCAAGCAGGCTCTGCACTGTCAGCACAGAGCGTGATGCGGGGCTCAAACCCACGAACAGTGAGATCATGACCTGAGCCAAAATCAAGAGTCGGACCCTTCACCGACTGAGCCAGCCAGGCGCCCCATCATAGCTCCTTTTTTTTTTTTTTTAAATGCTGATTCCAAAATATGTTGTATGGGCCTGGTGTCCCTGAGCCCCACACTGTGCAAACTTTCCTTTTGTACACAAGTATTCTTCTCAGATTTGATTGTTCTCCTTCTGTACCACGGATAGTTTCGCAGAGGATTCCTTTCTCCTCTTTCTTCTTATTTGGTCATCTTAATCAACTTCTTCACTGGTTCCTGTTAAAACCACCCTTTCCTGGTCTTTAGCAGATTAGGGTCGTCCAGACAATAGTCTCTTCCCTGGCCAAGATCTGGGCACCCCGTTTCCCAGGCGGCCCCCACTCACCAGGATCAGTATCAGGGGGCAGATGGAGAGTGGTTTCATCCCGTCTGAGAGGAGGTCATGGGTGTTGGGATGCGTTTATTCCTTCAGTCATTCAGTAAATCTAGTTGGGAGATGGCCACGTTCCAAGCCCTGTCGTAAACAGTGAGCGGAGCGGATAGAGTCCTCCGCGTCCGCGGCTGCCACCGCTTGGTGTCGAGGATGACACAGCAAACAAGACTCAGCATGTGCAGATGTCCGAGGGGGCGCGTGCCATGGAGAGGGCAGGGGGTAGGTGCCAGCTGGGGAGGAGAGTCGCTGCCCTGGGTGGGGAGGTCAGGGAAAGCCTCCATGAGAAGCCAGGATCTGAGGGAGGTGAGGGAGGCGAATCTCCCCCCATGTGAACACCGGGGGAAGAACATTCCAGGTAGAGGGAACGCTGAAGGTGCCAAGATCCTGAGTGGCGAGCGTGCAGGGGACAGCCAAAGAAGACTGGGGGGCCAGCGGTGAGAGTGGAAGGCTGTGCGGTCAGAGTGGTGCCAGGGACCCAGACCACGGGAGGTCTTACTGGCCACACACCGCCCTGTGTGGCGGGGACAGCCGTGGAGCGATGTGATTTCACTTGATTCTTCAAGGGAAGCCATGGATTACTGTGCTGGGAATAGATCGCTGGGAAAAAGGGGGCTGGGGTGGAACAGGGAGACCAGGTAGGGGGCTGCTACCCTAAGCCAGGCAAGGGGTGGTGGGGGCTGGGAGTAGGCCGGAGCAGGGTGTGTGGGGGACACGGGCACACTGCTCGGTAGCACCCAGAGGATCTGCTGCTGGACTGAATGCGGCGTCTGGATCATTCGCCAGGGCCGCCGTAACAAAGGGCCAAACGCTGAATTGCTTAAACGACGTGAACGTATTGTCTCACAGCTCCAGCGGCTGGAAGTCCGAGATCAAAGTATCAGCAGGTTTGGTTCCTTCTGGTGCAAGGAGAATCCGTTCCCCGCCTGCTTCCAAGCTTCTTGTGGTTTCTTATCGACGTGTGGTGCTCCTTGGCCAAAGCATCACTCCGACCTCTGCCTTCATCTTCACACGGCCTTCTGTCTGGGTCCAAATTTCCCCCATTAGTGAGGACACCAGTCACGTAGGATTGGGAACCTACCCCACCCCTCTGCTACCTCATCAAGCTGAACTAATCACATGTGCAACCATCTATGATCTGTTTCTAAATAAGATCACGTTCTGAGGGGCTCGGGGTTAGGACCTGAACATGGTTTTGTTTTTGTTTTTGTTTTTGTTTTTGTTTTGTTTTTGGTGGGGACACAATTCAGTCTATCACAGGGTGGGAGAAAATGAGACGAGTCAAGTTTCAGTCCAAGACTTCTGGTTTGATCCACGGCAAGGACGGAGTTGCACCGATTTGAGATGGAGAATCTGTGGGAGAAGCAGTTCTTGGGAGGAGGATGAGAAACTGGGCTTTGGATGTTGAGTTTGAGGTGTCCACGAGACAGCTGTTCCTTTGGCGGCTCTCCGGTCAAGCCGCTCGGCGCCTGGCCCCAATGTGGGTCTCCTCAGGCCCGGGTGTGTGCGGGGCAGGGCCTGGGCTGGAGGCAGGTGTAGGCTGGGTCAGGAGGACAGCCGCTCTCCCAGCACCGCCCCCTTCCAAAAGCACAATCGTTTTCCGTGTCCCAGGAGGTGAAATGGGCTGGGAAGCACGGCCCTAAGCTAGCGCTGCTTCAGCTCTCATCCGTGAACTAAGGAGCTCCGATCAGACCGGAAAAAAGATTTTTCCGAGTTTTAATTATCCAACAATGTACACGGCTACACCTGAAATCACTTTGGAATCCACTGTCCCCTTCCATTCCTTTTCTATAATCCTGCCACCCCTTCTTTGGTGGGAGTCTTCCTTTTCTGCAATATTATACCATAAAGTCATTTAACACTTGCCCGGAATTCTGATCTATGTTTTCCCTGGAAGACCCAACTGTTTCAGGTAGACAGACGAGATCTTAGAGTTCACGATTTCTCCTATAGTGTTGTACAAATCAATAAAAACAGACCTAAAGCCCCAATTGTGTCTAGAATGACGACTCATGGTTCTAGTTACAACCCGAAGGATCTGCTGACCACAGGGTGGCGGGGAGCACTTTGGCATTCAGACGGCATTCTGGAATTTTCCCATCAATGTTAATTAGATTCACACTCCTCTTTTCTAAGCTCCGGAGTATCTTCCAAGTAACAGCAGAGAGAACTACATCTCACATCAAACATAGAATTACCACACAGCTGCTCTGTAGCCTTTATCAGTCAGTCTGCCCACAGTCCGGCTTTCAGATTCCCTCTTTTTCGCGTGGATTGCATGCCACCTGACATGTGGGGTCCACGTACCCGACTTGTGTTTTCTGGTGCTCGTACTTAGAGCTCAATCTTGAGGACACAAAATTTGAAAGAAGACCTAGATTTAGTGAATTTCTTTGCTAATAACAAAGACCCAACTCACAAGGGTGTTTTTAAAATCCAGCTGTCCCGCGTACTTTATCTTGCCGGACCGTGGGAAGGAACATTTTGGCTCGGCAGATCACGAGGGCTGAATCAGAAAACACTGTGAATTGCTTAGGAACAAATGATTTCCCACATTCCAGAGAAGAAAAGATCACATTAAGTTTAAATTAACCCCTTATGCCCAGATTCAAACATTATTTCTTTTCCTTGGACACGTGGTGGTCATTCACTGATTCTCATCTGGTAGAATCCTAAAGAGGATTGATTCTGTGTGGCCCGCTCATCTGGTCAGGCATATTCTTTCGCTATCCCCAAACTGGCTGTAGTCTGAACTTGATGGTTGTACAAAATATATTTTTCTGACCTCTGTTACTGATTTCTAAACAATTGCAGAACGGTCTGTACAATCCAACTCCTTTAAAACGTGTTCGAGCTTGCACAAGCTTTACAGCCGATATGTGGTTGATTTTTATAAATCTCTCATGTGTGCTTGAGAGGAATTTGTGTTTTCTGGGTGCAGTATCCTTTATAGGTCCGCTCAGCAAATCTTACTGAGTACAGTGGTCAAGTCTGTTATATCCTTAATTATATTATAGCCCTAATTAGGCCAGTGGCCCTGTTTGGCTTAATTGCTAAAAGGAGTATGTACAAATTTTCCATATGATTGTTGATTTGAATTTTTCTCCATAGTTCTGTCATTTTGACTTTGTCTACTTTTTCAGTTGTGTACACATTTCAAATTACCGTATCTTCCTGGTAAATTAAAATGTTATCTTAACTCCACATCTAGAAATGCTTTTTGCCTTAAGGTTTATGTATCTAATAACGTAAATTCGTGGGTGTGTGAGAGCGTGTGTATCTGTATCTATAGATCTATGAATCATTCTATGAATCATTCTCTCTCTAATCCATTATCTTCTTAATTTATAAAATACCTAACAGTGATACTAGCTTTCTTCTGTTACTATTTTCCTGACCTGTCTTCTCCTAGTTTTTTCTCCCATTGTTTTCTTTGAACCTTCCTGTGTCATTTCATTGTGTATGTGCCTTTTGTAAGCTATATGAAATTTGGATATTTCCATCCAATTTGACCATCTTTGCCTTTAAACTGGAACGTTTAGTCCATTTACATTATTGTCATATATCTGGGCTCATATGTACCATGTGTATTATTCTTATTATTTGTTTCTCCTTCTCCTTGTTTCTGGCTTTCCTTCCTCATTCTTTTTGCCTTTGGAGAAATTTAACTTTTTTGCTATTTTGTGAGTACATTTAAAAAACCGTTTTTGTGCTTATTGAGCAGTTTTAATTGTGTTGGTTGGTCAGGGTCTTTTATATATGGAGATCCTAAATGGATTCTATTTTTTAATTTAGAATATAATTTTGCGGGGCTCCTGGTTGGCTCAGTCATTAAGCATCTAACATCGGCTCAGGTCATAATCTCACAGTTCGAGAGGTCAAGCCCTGCTTCGTGTGAACATGAGCCCCGGGTGAGCCTCGCTTCTCTCTCTCTCTCTCTCTCTCTCTCTCCCCCCCCCTCTTTTTCTCTACCCCTCAATGACTTGCACCCCCTCTCTGTCTCAAATATAGAAATACATAAAATATAAAATTTTTATGTACAAAATTATATATAAAATACATAAATATATACATATTTACATATAATGTATATTATTTATATAATTTGTATTATTGCACATGCAGTAAATGAACATTCTAGGAGGTTAAGAAATTCAGATTAACAAGAATAAGAAGATAAAAACACTGCATTCCTGTCATTCTGAGATGAGCTGCCTCGGGGTAGCTTGTTTTGTGTGTGTGTGTGCGGGGGCACACGCAGGCACAAGTGGTCCATGGTGGATATCCGTGTGCGCTCTTTAAACCTAGAGAAAGGTCGTATTGTCCAAGCGAAGATGGAAGGTGGCTGTGTGCAATTGGTAATCGCCGCCTTTCCGTGCCCATCCATTTTAATTTTATTTTAGCCACAGCCTCCGCTCAGGTCTCTTCAATTGTCCTCAAATGTCCATTTCGGTAGGTTTGTTCAAAGCCAGGACCACTCACCGAGATCTGTGTGTCATCCGTGTGGGTGTAGTTTCCTCTTTGTTTTTGTGGCCGAGACTCGTGGACCGGCCGGCCAGCCTTCCTGGAAGATGCCCCCTGTCTGGGTTTGGTGCGTTTGTCTCTTGTGGTGTCACGAGAGTTGATGCCCTAGGACTCCTGGATCTGAGTCACACATTTTTTTTTTTGGCTAGAAAGCATCACAGGTGATGTCATGTGCCTCATCATTGCACTGGGGCGCTGTGCCTTATGACCTCATTAGTGAGCGTGGCCACTAGGCTAGGATGGCCACAGCTTCATTCCTCCAATCCAATTATTGATTTTTCTTCTTGACGTTCACGAAGGATCTGTGCAGCGCTATTGTGGCCGTACAGAAACAGCCACTTTAACCAGCCATACCCCCAACACTTTTTAACACCATTTGAACCTCCTTTCCTGGGCCATTGGCTTTGTAAAGTGTTGCCGGACATGCTGATTTCCTTATTCCCTTGTTCCCTCTCAGTTACCCGGCACTCTTCTGTGAAGCAGACCTTTTTCTCCATCCACCAGATCGTTGATTTCTCTGAAACACCATGTTTTTTTCCTGGAAAGGCTTGATAGAGGCTTAGTTCTTTCATTTTAATCACCAGTTTTCAAAGAAAGTTCCAGCAGGTCGTGACATAAGGAATTTTTCTGGATCTCTCTCTTTTTAAGTATTACCCCGGACTCACGGATTGTCACGGATTCATTGTGTTTCAATGCACTATAATCAATATTTCTTGTTGTTCTTGCTACAGTTGTCACAAATATGTATAGCGGAGGCTTTAGGCCGTGTCAGTGCTCAAAACTAGAAAGTTTATTTTACATTTCAGCAAAACTAAAGGCATCGTTCTGTCTCACTCCTCCAAGGACACATGTGATTGCCTTCAGGGCCCACCCGGATAATACAGGCTAATCTCCCCATCTCAAGATCCCTAGCTTGATCACCTCTGCAAAGTAATTTTTTCCATTTGAGCAGGTTGCAGGGATTAAGTTGTGGTTGCCTTTTGGAGGGCATTCCTCAACCTACCACAATCATGACCTTAGTGACTTACTATTTGATCATACAATACAAAGTGAACGGCTTTAAGATACGTGTACATTTTTACAAACTATAAAAATACCAAGTGAAGTATAACTGTAGATGGCACTTTTCTGTCCTTGAAATTAAACCTTTAAGGATGTGGCTTCAAAGTGCTGTGTTGCAAACTCACTGGAGATAAAATCCTTTCCTGTTTAGGTTTGTTTGTCTCTGTTTGCTTTTCTTTTCTTTTCTTTTCTTTTCTTTTCTTTTCTTTTCTTTTCTTCTTTTTTAAAAATTTTTTACTGTTTATTTATTTTTGAGAGAGAGAGAGAGAGAGAGAGAGAGAGAGAGAGAGAGAGAGACAGAGTGCAAGTGGGGATGGGGCAGAGAGAGAGGGAGACACAGAATCTGAAACAGGCTCCAGGCTCCGAGCTGTCAGCACAGAGCCCAATGAGGGGCTCGAACTCATGAACCGCGAGATCATGACCTGAGCTGAAGTTGGACGCTTAACCGACTGAGCCCCTCCACCCCCCCCACAGGCACCCCTCTCTCTGTTTGCCTTCAATTGCAGGGACCCCCCAAAATTAGTCATCTCAAAATTTAGATAATATATTTGATGGTTCAGGGCGTCCTTCACCAGTTCACTAACTGGGGGACAAAGTCACGTTGAAGGGGGCTGGGCCTTGGATAGGAGACTCAGTGGGAGCTCTACCTCTGCGCAGCTCTGGGGGTTCCTTCTTGTCCCCCGCCAGCGTGCTCACCTCGGTTATGCTAAGCACATCTGTTCTCTCCCCTTTCCTTCCTTTCCAGGACTTTCTACTTCCTTCTAAACCTTTCTGTCCATTGTCTAGCACCTGCCCTTTCCCAGTCTGTCTTCAGCCCCTACCTGACTTGTGCAGTTTCTGCCAAGGTGCTGTGAGCAGGGTGAGGTGGGGAGAGAGCACGTGGAACTGGGGTCTCTACCAGGACGCATGTGGTTCACTTTCCAAGTCATCTGGACCCGAGCGCAGGAGGGAGTAAGACCTGTCTGATTTCAGTAGCCCCAGAACAAAGCACCTTTGCTCTGGAAACATCCATGTCTGTGCTCTTGTATTTCCTCCTGCTTTATCTGTCCTTCATTTTCTATTGAATATCCATTGGAGAAATATCAAGCTCAAATCGGCTGGCTCAAGGTAAAAAAAAAGATCCTTCATTCTAGAGAGGTCAGGATGTCCCTAGAGGCCACGTGTGGTCCCTGAGTGACCATCTTCTGGCTGCAAAACTCAACTAGTTTGTGCAACTGGGACGAAGGGAGTGAACAGAAATTCTCAGAGTGAGACAGTCTGGACAGGAGTGAGAATCTTTAATTTCATGTCTTTGTAACCCAGAGTGTTTCTATACACTGTGCTGTTGTGCAGGTGTGGTACTGAATCTATTTTCTGAAAATCACAGGCAACTGAAGGCAGCCTAGAAATGTCTGTGCGTCTGAATTCGTTGACTTTGCATCTTGGTTCAACAAACCTAAGTCTTCCTGGGGGATGGACTATAATTCAAACCCCTTTTTCTCCAGCTTCCCTTGATTGTATGACTTGGTAAAGGAAATAAGACTGCTGTAAGGATGGATAATTTACGTCATGGGAACCCTGCTTATGACAGAGACATTCTCGAAATGACACTGTTACTGCTTTTTAAAAAAAATTTTTTTTTCAACGTTTTTTATTTATTTTTGGGACAGAGCGAGACAGAGCATGAACGGGGGAGGGGCAGAGAGAGAGGGAGACACAGAATCGGAAACAGGCTCCAGGCTCTGAGCCATCAGCCCAGAGCCCGACGCGGGGCTCGAACCCACGGACCGTGAGATCGTGACCTGGCTGAAGTCGGACGCCTAACCGACTGCGCCACCCAGGCGCCCCCTGTTACTGCTTTTAAATATTAATTCTGTTTCCTGAAAGAATGGGCTAAAGAATTCAAGAAATTCTAAAGCACATGGAGGGGAAACTAAGTTCTCCAGAACAGAAAATTGCTACAAGGGGGAAATAGGCAATTTGACAGTGTGCATACATTATATTGTTACAAATGCATCAGACTGTTTAGCATCGAACTGCAAGATATGTTTTCACAGAGCATAGTAGTTTTGAAGACATGACAAGTGATTAATGTCGTACTTAGTGGGATAGTTTCTAAGAAGTGAATTAGATTTCTTGGATGTGGAAGTGGTTGAAGGCGTATATGAGGTATTTTGCCTTGTGAGGGTGGCATTTGTCCCATTGAAGCAATGATGGAATAAGATTCATTTTAATGAATTTAGAGAATTAAAATTCCAAGATGAGTTTATTTGATTGGAGTGGTTTCAGGAATCACCAGATTATTAGGAATATATGATCGAACCCGATTGGGGCAGCTGCCTGACTGACAGTAATCTGTTAGTGTCATTTCTAAGTCACCCCTCCTTTTCTAAAAGTTTTTATTTAAACTCCAGCTAGTTAACCTACAGGGTAATATTAGTTTCAGATGTATAGTATAGTGGTGCAACACTTATGTACGTCACCCAGTGCTCATCACAAGTGCCCTCCTTCATCCCCATCACCTATTACACCCACCCCCAACCCCCTCCTCACTGGTAAGCACCCATTTGTTCTTCATAATTAAGAGCCTGTTTCTTGGGTGTCTCTCTCTGTCTCTCTCTCTCTTTTTCCCTTTGCTCATTTGTTTTGTTTCTTAAATTCCACAGATGAGTGAAATCATATGGAATTTTTTTTCTCTGACTTATTTTGCTTAGCATAATATTCTCTAGCTCCATCCTTGTTGCAAATGGCAGGATTTCATTCTTTTTTATGGCTGCGTAGTATTCCAGTATAGATATTCTATATATCTAGTATATCTATATATCTAGATGTGTGTGTGTGTGTGTGTGTGTGTGTGTATTGGAAAATATATCTTTTTATGGCTGAGTAATATTCCAGTACACACACACACACGCACACACACACACACACACACACACACACACACACACTCACACATTCAGCTTCTTTATCCATTCATCAGTTGATAGACACTGGGATGTTTCCATAATTTGGCTGTGGTAAGCAATGCTGCTATAAACATTTTTGGTGGAGTCTTGCAGTCTTTCTTTTTTTTTTTAAGTTTATTTATTTATTTTGAGTGGGAGAGCGAGCAGGGTAGGGGCAGAGAGAAGGGGAGAGAGAAAATCCCAAGCAGGTTCCATGCTTCAGCAAGACCTTGGAAACTGTGATCTGAGCTGAAATCAAGAGTTGGACGCTTCAACAACAGAGCCACCTAGGCACCCCTTGGGTTTTCTATATAGAGTATCATGTCATCTGCAAATAGTGAAAGTTTTACTTCTTCATTACCAATTTAGATGCCTTTTATTTCTTTTTGTTCTCTGATTGCTGAGGTTAGTTCTCCCAGTACTATGTTGAATGAAAGTGGTAAGAGTGGGCATCTCTGTCTTGTTCCTGATTATAGAGAAAAAGCTCTCAGTTTTCCCCCATTTAGGATGGTATTAGCTGCAGGTTTTTCATAATGGCCTTTATTATGTTGAGGTGTGTTCCCTCTAAACCTACTTTGTTGAGGGTTTTTATCATGAATGTGTGATGTACTTTGTCAAATGCCTTTTCTGCATTTATTGAGATGATCATATGGTTCTTACCCTTTCTTTTGTTAATGTGGTGTATCACATGATTTGCAAATATTGAACCACGCTTGCAACCCAGGAATAAATCCCACTTGATTGTGGTGGGTGATTTTTTTAATGTTTGCTAGTATTTTGTTGAGCATTTCTACATTTGTGTTCATCAGATATATTGGCCTGTGGTTCTCTTTTTTGGTGGAGTATTTATCTGGTTTTGGTATCACAGTAATGTTGGCCTCATAGAATGAACTTGGAAATTTTCCTTCCTTTTCTACTTTTTGAAATAGTTTGGGAAGAATGGGTATTAACTCTTCTTTAAATGTTTAGTAGAATTCACTTGTGAAGCCGTCTGGTCCTGGACTTTTGTTTGTTGGGGAGTTTTTTTATTACTGACTTAATTTCTTTGCTAGTTATTCGTCTGTTCAAATTTTCCATTTCTTCCTATTTCAGTTTTGGTAATTATGTTTCTAGGAATTTATCCATTTCTTCTATGTTTTCCAATTTGTCGACATATAATTTTTCATAATATTCTCTTATAATTGTTTATATTTCTGTCGTGTTGGTTATTTCTCTTCTCTCATTTGTGAGTTTATTTATTTGGGTCCTTTATCTTTTCTTTTTGATAAGTCTGGGTAGAGGTTTATCAGTTTTGCTAATTTTTTCAAAGAACTAGCTCCTGGTTTCATTGATCTATTGTTTTTTGTTTTTGTTTTTTAGTTTTATATCACTCATTTCTGCTTATATTTATTATTTCTTTCCTTCTTCTGTCTATAGGATTTATTTGTTGTTCTTTTTTCATCTCCTTTAGGTATAAGGTTAGGTTGTTTATTTGAGATTTTTCTTGCTTCTTGAGGTGGACCTATATTGTTATATACTTCCCTCTTCAGACCACTTTGCTGCATCCCAAAGGTTTTGGACCATTGTGTTTTCATTTTCATTTGCCATACACACACACACACACATACACACGTATACATATATACATATACATATATATATATGTATACAATATACATATACATACATTTCTTTTTCGATTTCCTGGTTGACCCATTCATTGTTTAGTAGGATGTTTTTTAACCTGCATGTATTTGTGGTCTTTGAAGGTTTTTTCTTGTGGTTGACTTCTAGTTTCGTAGTGTTGTGGTCAGAAAATAAGCCATTCCTCCTTGATGGAAGTCATTCTTTCCCCTCATCCCACCATGATGTCTGTATGGGTCCCAACTCTAACAGTGATTAATTAAAGGGCAGTCACTTGACTTGAAATAAAGTGTTAGTAACTTCCCTTGCTAGCCACAATAATTGGTCTTGGGGTGGCATTTAACTAGGGTTACACTTATTCTGGTTTGCTTGGATTTCTTCCCTTCCAAAATTGAAAGACCTATATATCCTGGGAACCTCCTCAGTATTAGGAAAACTGGATGGTTGGTTATCCAACATTTAACTAAACTGGCTTAGTTTAACTAAGAGGGGATTGGGACTAGAAATGGAGTCTTTCTTTTTCTGGCCACAAAACTGTGAAGATGTAAGTCCAGAGTAGTTGGCAGCTCTGTTTCCAACCTCAGGACTAAGCTCATTTGATAGTAAAGCCTACTGGCAGAGAATGAGATGGAGACAGAATCTGAAACCATTTCAGTCCCTGGCCCCATCTCCCCACCTTTGGCAAGGAAAATGTGCTTAATAAGAGCCATTGGGCCCCTTTCTTTGCCCAAACGTTTCTAATTGGGCTTCTGTCAATTGCAATCAAGAAATCCTAATGCAATACGTTTGCCCCAGAGAAGCTCAGGAGTTTCTAACTTTTAATCTTTTTAGTTATAATTTTTCCCAGTTTTGTGAAACTTACCAAAAAAAAAAAAGGTAGAGGCGTTTTAAATAGTAATTGAAATTTAGGTTGGAAAGGACCTTAGAGGGTTTGAAGGCTAATCTTACAGATAGGCAGAATTCCTTTCTACAAAATGCCTGGAACAATTTGGTATACTTCACTTTTCTTCTCTTGTTATCAAGCCCAGTTTCATTATAGCTTCTAAGGCATCTCATGTCTGACATGAACTTAGTACCTGATATGGGGCTTGGTACATAGAGGCATGCTGCATTTGATAACTGGCTTACTGTTGAATGGATGCATGTTTAACTGAACTTAACTCAGTTGTAATGATCCCTTAAATTTAATTTTATATTTGGAGTTTGGAAGAGAGTCTTAGAAAATTACGGTCATATTATTAAGGATAAGGAATTCTTATAACCATAGTTTATCATGCATATTGTGTTACACAGGCCAAATAAATTTTGGCCATTTATGTTTTACAGTTTCTCTTTTGGATGTTTGAGAATGTGGCTTTATTTTGACATATGATCATGTAGGATGTATAATAGTGATGTCCAAAATTTCTCTTTGGAAAAACAAAATTTTCTGTTGTAACTTGTGCTTTTATGCTTTGGGAAAGAACTATCTGTTCACTTGGTCAGTAAAAATTGACCAAGAAAAATCCATTTTTATTGACCAAGTGCCTACCCTGTGCATAGAAGTTTGAGGAGTTAAGAGCCTTCAGTCACCTTGCGATGTGTCGAAGAGATGGAAGATGTATCAGTGGGACCCTTGCAGCTGCAAGTAATAAAAAATACTACTCTAACTGGCCTAAACAAAAGTGAGAAGTTTTTTGTTTATATAATGGAAAAGGTGGACCAGGCTCCAGGGCTCTCACACTGTTACCTTGTCCTAGCTGGCGTTCCCAGTTGTGAGCTCTATTTCCTCTGTGTGAATTCTTAGAAAGGACTCTTCTCCATCCCACGGTGGTAAGATGGCTGCCACAGCAACTGAGTCTCTCTTTATTTTTAGGTTCAGGTGGGGATGAGGAGGGAAAAAGCACGTGTCTTTCCACGAGCAATCCCAGCAGAGTCTCCTAGTTCCTCTTAGTTGTGATTTTCTGTGTGGATTTTACTTCCCAAAATCGATGGCTGTAGCTAGAAGATTGCAGTGCGCTGCTGGTTACCTTAGGCTTGCGTTACACCCCCCATTCTGGAACCCGGCTGAGAATCTCAGAAGGTCTGGGACAGGCTTCCACAAGGATGAAGAAGGAGGCACGGTTGGTAGATGGAAAAACAATCAGCAGACATTTTCTACGATTAGCAGACATTTCTGTTCAGGATGTCTAGCTGAACAGCATTATGGGGTGTGAAGCCTTTTTTCTCCTGAGTATAAGTGGTGCTGAACTTTATCAATGTTAAAAAAAAAAAAAAAAAAAAAAAAGCTTTGCCTGAGTGATTTGTTGCTTCCTGTGCTGACACTGTTTCCATGCATTGAGAATCTTGGTTTCGGTCTTGTTTTAAATCCACTTTAACCTGATGCAGTGTCTCCACTGGAGCCCCTCCCTGCCTCGCTGCCTCTCGTTGCCCGAGCTGGGCTCCCCCGGCCTCAGACCCGACCAGCCGGGCTCTGGCAGATGGATTCAGGGAATTTGAAACAAGTGCCGGGTGATTGTGAAGCGCAGGTCGAGCTGTGCCTGTCGGCTCCTTTGGTTTAGAGAGGCGTTTCCCCCCTACATCTGGCGTCACCCCCCAGCCATCCCCAACCAGCTCACACGTCACCGTCTCGGCGACGTCTTCTTTGCCTGTCTCAGGAAGACTGGTTGTCCTCTGTAGTGCCACCGCATCGTGCTCCAGCACTTTCTCATCGACATTTTGTGTCTCAGTTTCCTCACCAGATTTTGAGGGGCTTGTGGCCGGACTCGTGTCTTCTAAGCACTGGGTGTTGTGAGAGCGCACAAGAGAAGGGATTCTGAGCCGGGAGGGAAGGGGGCTGCCATGTGATCTCCTGTCCGAGGGGCCGGTTCTGCATGCCCAGGGTTATCGGAACGGACGCAAGCAGAAAGTATTGGGAGTAACGTTTCTACTTGTTTTTCCATAAAATCTTTCATTACTGTTTCTGGGTGTGTTTATAAGATACGTCATGTACCGTGTCATAGTACGTGTACATTGGTAATAAATATGAGTATAACTGATATGTTTATAAAGACGCATATATTGTAAATGCAGTTTTCAACAAATTTTAAAAAAACGTTTCGTGTTTATCTATTTTTGAGAGAGACAGAGATTCAGAACGTGAGCGGGGGAGGGGAAGAGGCAGAGAAGGAGACACGGAATCCCAAGCAGGTTCCAGGCTCTGAGCTGTCAGCACAGAGCCTGACATGGGATTCGAACCCACGAATGGTGAGATCATGACCCGAGCTGAAGTCGGATGCTTAACCAACTGAGCCACCCAGACGCCCCGGTTTTCAAAAAATTTTAAAGGATGGAGTGTGCGGTCGAAAACAATTGGAGACTGTTGGTTTAGATCATTGCTTTCCAATTTTTTCGTAGCACCAATCCAGTCTAAGGACTATGTTTCACATACGATTCTGCAAGTGTGTTGATGGGTGTGTATCAGCTGGAAGAAAAGTTTGAGGAAGTGGCATTTACTATGGATCCTGCAATGATTTCTGACATTTCTGATTCTGTGCTAATGCATTGCAGCTTACTCTTAGCTCTCTACACAGATGTCAACACCCCCTGTGCTGGTGGGCCACATCCCACAGCTTGGGATGTGCCGATGAGGATAATGAGGTTGCTGCTTGGACGAGGAGGGCTCTTGATCTGGAGCCTCGTGAATGTCTCCTAACAGAGAACCTGCAAAAATGCCGCCTCCCCAGGCTTCAGTCCTGGTTTTCCTGAGGCCTGTGTGTTCAGACAATGTATGGTGTTCTTGTGGATGGTGAGGGACGGGCTCCTGGGAGAGGGGAGGAGTAGGAGAGACGTCATGTGGGGAAGGACGGCTGGAAGATTGGTGTCCATCAGGGACAAAGCTAGCTAGGTAGGCCTGGGCCTTAGGACTCAGGGGAGGGACTTTTGTACAAGGTGGAAGGCAAAAATTCATCAGCACTGTTAAGTCCCAGCAGCCTTATCATAGTCTGTCACCTGAAAGGTATTAGCATAAATTTCTTTGGGCCCAGTCTGTGGGCCTTAATGAACTTGAGTTCCAAGCACACACTTTAAGGAAGTATGTCTGACTCGCTTTATCCCTGTTTTGGGTACAGTTGTCGATGAATGTTATGCCGCCATTCCCAATGGGTTAGCGATTCCACAGAGGTGGGGTTTCCACCCAACAGCTCCGTGCCTTTAGGACTCTTCCTGGGAAGGCTGTGGGCTTCTGTTAATTCCAGGGCTTCAGGTTTTCTCCTCCGACCTAGCAATGAGTGGCAACTGAATCCAGACTAAAGTCCGTGTTCGATTTCCTAAAATCAATGCCAAGGTGTTACCTATTTCTGCCATCCTTATCTAAACTTCCTTTTTCTTTCCTTGCGATCGCCCAGAAATGGCAGAAGGAAAAGTTTCTTTCCGAGCTCCAAACAGCTACCCAAGGGTCTACTCTTCTTCCTTTCAGACCTCCCTGTGCTTGGCCCCTATTTTACTTAATGGGAAATTCATGGATGCTACCACGTTCCTTCGGAAGCTGTAATAAGAAAAGAGTATTCCATTTTGGACGTAACCCGGGCTATACCCTTTCAGCAGCCTTGAAATCATTCTGTAGTAATAATTCCTGCATGGCAAACCATGTGTGATCTTGAGGCTTTCTGAAATGAAAGGCTTGACGTTTAAAATTGGATGCTATTGATAACCAGCCTCATAAGGCCGGCAAGGGGGTGTTTGAGCAGGGTCTTAATGCTCTAGTTTTCATTAACTAGTCACTGTGGCAGGAGTTTATTAAATCGCAAATCAGAAACTCTTAGTTAAAAGGGCTGGCTGGGATCCAATTAATATATTCATTTTTAATAGTGGGGCCCCAGGCTAGGAGAAGGCTAACTCAGAAACGCGTCTGTGCGTTCCATCTGGGTCCTAGCTCCTGCGTTTTGAGGCTAAACTGGAACATTATTACCACGCTTGGCCAGTGCCCTTGGGTTCACCTTCGATAGCTTTTCAGAGGAAGGCAGGGGAAGGCAGCCTGGGTTTTGCTCTTTTAGTAGTCCTAAGGATTTCCACCATCCCCAGGGTGGAGAGTTTCTTGCCGGTTGACCTTCTGATCAGCCAGGGGAGGTATAAAGTGGGGTGTATCGATTGTCTTTGACTTTTGAGAAGACAAAGGTGCTTTCTGCTGATGGCTAAAACTAATTACAACACAGGACTGCTGGGTTTTCAGGATCTTAAACAAAGCAGTGCCCTGCGGTCTCCTAGGAAATCAAATAGAATCTAAGAGCAAAGGGAGAACCAACGTGGGAGAGCTCCCGTTTATGCCTCATGCTTATTTGACTTCTGCAAGTAGGAATTCTGTTTTGAGGGCTGATGTATTCCTTCTAATGGTCTTCCTTTGGTGACATAGGACCTGTGGGGCGACCACACTCATGCCCGCACCCACTCGAAGCAGGGCTTGGTGTTTCTAAGCATCCCCCAAGCAGATCTGATTTGACCATGCATTAGTAAGAAAGGGATATTTGATGCGGGGTGTTCTGGACAGAGGGAGAAGATCATTCGCATCGCTGTCTGCCCAGTAGACATGGAATCGAGTTTCTGTTGGACGGCCCTGACCCCCCTGCCAGCATTCTTCTCTGACTTCCACCCCAGCACACCCTCCGAAGTTCCCCTCCGTTTCCTGGGTCGGCTTGGGCTCTGGCTGGCAGCCTGAAGGCTCACTCAGCAGAGAGTGAGCAGAGGAGTGAGCGGCCGCCATCTGTTCAGCGTGCCTCGGTGCGCCCCTGGGTACCGGTCTGTGTCCTTGTTTGGCTGAGTCTGTATCCCCAGCTGCCCTCCTCGTCTTCCCACTGTCCTGTTGGTTGGGTTTCACACTCCAGTAGTGTTCAGCCTTTATGAATATGGGACCTATAACTGGGTGCCTGGGCTGTTTCCTGCCAACTCTTGCCTCCTGACCTGAGGCTGTGATCTGCCTGGGTACAAAGTCAAGGGGGCTCAAGGGCCTCCTGAGAACTGATGAGGTTCTCAGACGCACGTCAGTCTTGTTGGCAGTGCTGCTGTGATCCTGACCCAGTGAGCGTGCCTGTCCTTTTATCTTTTTCTGGAGGCCAAGTTTCCACTTGTACCCCAGTCTCACCGGCCAGACCCCTGTTTGGTTCCTTGGCTTCCATTTTTGCTCTAATAATGCACCCTATAACCTGGGTCTCCTGAACCTGACCCCCTGCTTTGCTCTTGGAAGGCTGTTCTACATTCTGAGACTTCTCCTTCGTGTTTGGAGTCCTGCCCCTCCTCCTGATTCTGATTTCCCCCTTGGGTCTCCCAATATTGCCTTCTGTAGATTACACGTGGTGGGCAGAACCCCCTCGCACAAGATGTCCTCATCCTAATCCCCAGAACCTGTAAGTATGTCAGGTTGCATGGGAAAGGGGAGTTATGGTTGCCGATGGGATTAATGTCGCCCATCAGCAGATGGGGAGATGACAAGCAAGGGTCCCTAAAACTGGAAGAGGGAGGCAGAAGAGGAGGTCAGAGTGATGTGAGAGGAGAAGGACTCACCTTGCCGCTGGCTTAGAAGATGAGGGGAGGGAACACGAGCCAAGGAATGCAGGCAGCCCCGAAGAAGCTGGAAAAGATGAGGAACAGGCTGTCCCCTTAGAGCCTCCAGAAAGGAATATGGCACTGCCGACTCCCTGATTTTACCCCAGTGAAACCCATTTTAGCCCTCTGACCTTCAGAATTGTAAGATAATAAATTTGTGCTGTCTGAAGCCGCTAAGTTTATGGCAGCTCGTTACAGCAGCAGTAGGAAACCCACATATGTGTTCTCACTGCCCACCGGTTCTGTCACCCGGCATCTTCCACACCTCCCCGTGCTGACCACCTGCCTGGATCACACCCGCCACTCACCCTCACCTGCATCTGGTGAACACTCCGCTGAGTGCCCAGCACGGTCCAGGTGCTGTGTGCGACTCACTTACCACTTTATATAACCCGCCTTGCGCTGATACCAGGAACCCTCTAGGTTGTGAGCTGGCCTGAGCCAATCTGGGTGAACACCGGTACGCTGGGTGTCTTTGGGCAGGTAACTCGGGAGGCGTTGCCCCTTTGCCTGCCTGCAGACTGTACAGCTTACCTTGGCGGTAGAGCCCTCAACGGGGCCATGAGTGGCATGACCTGCCTTTTTGTGGCAGCTCAGTGCATGGGACTCTGGGCCGGCCACCTGCTCCTCTGGTATAGGTGCTGGCCTGACTCCTGTGCCTCTTTCCCGTAGGTGCCTACCACCCACCAATCTTAAATGCCATTAATTTCACACACACATGCACATACACACACAGTGGGAAGTAATTGAAAGCAGGGCCCTGCACCTATATTTGCACACCCGTGTTCATAGAAACATTATTCACAAGAGGCAAAAGGTGCAAACAACCCAAATGTTCATTAAAGGATGAATGGGTAAAACGTGGTCTATACATATGGTGAAATATCATTCAGCCTCACAAAGGAAGGAAATCCTGCCCCGTGCCACAGCACGGATGAACCTTGAGAACATTACGCGGAGCGAAATAAGCCAGCCACAAAGACAAATATTGTATGATGCCATTGATATGAGGTATTCAGAGGAGTCAGATTCATAGAAAGTAGAATCGTGGTTGCCAGGGGCCAGGCGGGGAGCGGGGGCAGGAGGGGTAGGAAATAGTGTCTAATGGGTACAGGGTTTCAGTTTTGTAAGATGAAAGTTCTGGATGGAGGTGGTGGCTAAATAGCAATGCGGATGTATTTTTTTTTTTTTTAATTTTTTTTTTTCAACGTTTATTTATTTTTGGGACAGAGAGAGACAGAGCATGAACGGGGGAGGGGCAGAGAGAGAGGGAGACACAGAATCGGAAACAGGCTCCAGGCTCCGAGCCATCAGCCCAGAGCCCGACGCGGGGCTCGAACTCACGGACCGCGAGATCGTGACCTGGCTGAAGTCGGACGCTTAACCGACTACGCCACCCAGGCGCCCCGCAATGCGGATGTATTTAAGGAACTACACCTGAAACTGGTTAGAATGGTAAATTGTATGTTATATATATTCTACTACAGTAAACAATTTCTTAAGAGCTTCTTGTTCTGATTACTGAATGCTCTGGTGTTGCTTTTGATAAGGACATTTATATGCTAATTAAGCACGAAGGCTATAAACATGTGCAACCATATCACACAGTTAAGGTGTTCTGAAGTCTTCCTGTGGACCGTGTACCTCCTGACGTTCTGGGTGGCCAGCTGACCTGAGCCTGGTGCCTTCTCTTCCCTCCCACAGATAACCTAATCTCTAGCTCAACACCTGTTCAAGGTGCCTTGTTCTTTCTATTGGTTACTGAGCTCCAAGCTTCCATTCTCAGACATTCAGTACATCTCTTTGGAGAGGTAACTATAAGTGTTACTCAACTTCGTGAAAATGAAGTTTTCTAAATCCTGTAACTGTGGCTAAATTTAGTCACCTGTGGATGGACAACATTGGCCTTGCAGAGTGTCAGGGGATCATCTAGTCCACAATCAGTTTCAATGGGCCCGTTTCCAATGCAATGGTCCCCCCCCCTTTTTTTTTGAGAGAGAGAGAGAGAGAAAATCAGTGGGGAAAGGGCAGAGAGCGGTGGGGACAGAGGATCCAAAGTGGGCCCTGTGCTGACAGCGAAGAACCTGATGTGGGGCTTTGAACTCAGGAACTGTGAGATCATGACCTGAGCTGAAGTTGGACACTTAACTGACTGAGCCACACAGGTGCCCCTCCCCTACTTTAAAAAAATGTTTATTTATTTATTTTGAGAGACAGTAGGGGAGGGGTGGAGAAAGAGAGAGGGAGAGAGAGAGGGAGAGAAAGGGAGAGAGAGGATCCCGAAAACAGGGCTCGATCCCATGAATGGTGAGATCATGACCTGAGCCAATATCAAGAGTCGGATGTTTAACTGACTGAGCCACCCAGGTCCCTCTCCCCAACATTTTACAGTTTTCCAGAAGTTTCTCCATATACGGTTGTATTCTGAGATTGCAGAAGGACATATCTTTTGGCGGGGGATATTTAACCCCCATCATCATTTAACCCACTACATCATCTGAACAAAATAGAGAATGCCAAGGAAGAAGGAGTTTGGGACAGAGTGGTGAGTTTGGTTTTGGGCATGAAGAATCTGAGGTGTCTATGGAATATCCAGGTAGAGATGTACAGAAGGTATATGAGTTGGGAACTCAGGAGAGTGGTTTGGGTATCATTGTCTGTGTTTTAGGTGAGAATAGGTAAGAGTATTCAAGGACAGCATGTACAAGAAAAACAGTGGGTTGAGACTGCCTCATCTAGGAATGCCAACAATCAAGGGGAGAGGAAGAGTCAGGGTCACCAAGGAGACCAAGAAGGAGTAGTCACGGAGGGAAGAGGAGAACCATGAGCCAGTCCTGTTACTGGGATGGGGGAATAGAGAGTCTCAAGGACAGTCCCCAAGGTCAACTATAGCAACGACACTAAGACAACTGCTGGGTTCTAAGGTATCTGGGTCGTCATGTTTGTGTGGACTTGAATTAGAGAGAGCCCTGTCTTTTTCCTGCTTGCCTGACAAGGCAGCATGTTTGTTTTTGTAACGACAGTTGTCATAATATATAATGGACACCACAATGGCCATGACTAGGCGTGACTTGGCTGTGAGTAGGATGCTCTGAATTTTGGTGGTGGCATTTGAATTTTGAGATAATTACCTTAACTGGGTAGGGCAATATGCTGAATGGATCTAATTTCCCCTTACAAACTTCCGTCTGCTTTAATGCTCCTAATTATCACAATTGTAAGGTTGTTTGAGGGTAAAAAGTGATGGGAAGCAAAATTATAGGAAATTAGGTTAAAACGATGTGCAGTTGAAGGCAGAAAAGTAGGGGCACAATTTTGTGTTACTGTTTGAGACATGATTGAGCTGCACGGGCCACTAATCCGTCTGGGATCCGACTGTGATGATGTTTCTCGTGAAGGCAGTGGTCTGGTGTACTCTGGGTTGATTAGTCATGGTTTGTTCATGCAGTCCCAAGTTAGTTGGTAGATTCCCACGTGCTTTTGTACATCCAGCTCTCTTAGAATTAAGTAAATTCCTGGTATTTTCTCTTTTCCACTTATGAAAGAACCAGAAACCCTGTTAATTTTGAAAGGTGGCTCTAAATATCAAATGCTCTCTGTAAGCCTTTTTTGTTGGTTTTAGGCCTGAGTTTGAGTCACTTGGAACTTAGCAGATTGAATGTATTGGGCTGTGTTTTGCTTCAGTAAGAAACATCCCCAACATCTTGTGCTTAACACAAGAGTTTATTCTTAGTCATACTTCCTATCCAACGTGGTGGGTGGATAGCTGTGCCCATACAATTTTCGGTGGCCCAGAATGTTGGAGCTTTACTGCTTTTTGGCTCTGCCATCTAGAACACACGGACTTCCAGATGGCCACAGCAGGAGAAGAGACCGTGGCTCTTTGCTACCTCAGATCAACCCACCCACCAGAAGCTAGTTTCATGGTCTCTTGGCCCTCAAATGCAAGGGCCTGAGATGTGCAATCTTCCACTGGCCAGAGGGAGAGGAGAACAGGATATTGGAGATGGCTAGTGATGTCCATCAGGAACTGATATAGAAAGCATCGGTGATATGCCCATTTCAGCACTAGTTAGTGTTTCGGCAACCCTCCCTCGTGACTGGAATACCAACTGGCCTTCCAAAACATTACTCATTTACTGGAAAATCTTCCCTGGGAAACTACATAGTTTTGGATATGTGACTAAATGTTTGCCGGCTATATTTGGGGGTACCAAGGAACCCATGCTACCTTCTCTGGAAACTTCCCTCCCCAGAAGATGTAGCTAGGTAGCTTTTCTTCTCCTCTTCTAGTGACCCTCTATCACTGGACATCTCTGATTGGGCCAACCCCATTGGCTGATGAGTGACCAATCAGATTTTCTTTCTCATAATTATAACAAGATGAGCTGTGATTGGGCTGTGAGTCCAGGGAACCTGCTAGGTGGATCCATTGTATTGATTCTCAACACCACATTCCAGAAAGCCAGAGTGCTTCTGTGAGAGTGAGTCCCCTGTCAGTCCCATTCCTGGGACACGTGTCCTGGCAGGGGAGCCTGGTGACCTGACCACCAAAATGTTGGTCAGGCTTTGATGGCTTACTCTTGCTATATGAAGCAGCACCCAGATGATGCCATGGAGTTGCATCCCCCTCTTCCCTGGAGTTGGGGGTGAGGGGAGTGCATAGAGCAAAGACACAGAACCAGATGTGGCTCTTTGCAGATGGCATCAAGTCCGAGGGGAAGGAACTTAGTACCGGGTTCTGCCATCTGTTATCTGGAACATGACTGAAGGCAAATGCTATATGTCTTGGTTAGCTCATGCTACTATGACCAAATGTCATAGACTGGGGGCTTAAAGAACAGAAATTTATTTCTCACAGTTCTGGAGCCCAGACACTATGAGGTCAGGGTACCAGTGTGGTCGGGTTCTGGTGAGAACTCTCTTCCAGGCTTGCAGATGGCTGCTTGCTTGCTGTATTTTCACATGGAAAGATAAGGAGTCTATCTCTTCCTCTCCTTATAAAAGGGTACTAATCCCATCATGGGGCTCTACCTACATAATCTCATCCAAACCTAATCACCTTCTGAAGCCCCCACTTCCAAAACCACCATTGGGGGTTAGAACGTCAACATGAATTTGGGGCAGGGGGTGGTACGCAAACCTCCATTCATGGACCGTGCAAAAAGTCTTAACTGATTTCCCCTTGCTGGGCGACCCAGAGGAATATTTCGGCATGGCTTACATCCAGTTTCTGCAGCTAAGCATGCTGGATTTTAAGGTTGGTGGCCTTGGGCCTGTTCACGCTCTCCATGAGAGCTTCCAAGTAACGTACTGAAGGTCATGTGGGGAGGGGCTTGAGGCAACCAGGCACCGTGCCGTTTCGAGGAAGAGAATGCTTGTCTGCGTCAGGAGCTGGAGGAGCAGGCGTGGAGGGGAAGAAGAAGGAAGAGAGGGAGGAAACACTCACTGCTCCGTCATTTTCCATTCCAAGCTGTGGTTCCTGAAAAACCTCCCTGAACCTTTTATCCGTAAACACCCTTGAATGAGATAGTTTAGTTGGGTGTCTAACCCTTAATGGAAAGAAGGGGGGTGGTGAGCATCTTCATTCTTGCAACCAGAGTCGTCACTCCTCCAACAAATATTTCCTGGCGCCTCACTGGATAGGGTCTTCTGCTTCCCCCTGGGGATAAAATGGTAAGAGAGACACGGCCCTTGCCATCGGCGGGCCTACTGGAGTCTCATGGGAAATGCACGTAAGCAAACAGGGTGCAGGAGAAGTATGGATGGGAGGGATGCAATCTTGCTTGGCGTGGCAAGATTTTTTAACACAATACCCGGGATGCGTTGTCTCGCTGCTCCGAAGAATGAAGAGGTGGACACAGAGTGAGCGGCGGACAAAGTTTATTATACTATAAGATAAGAAAGCAAGGATAGTAGGAAAGCTCTCTTTACAGAGAGGGGGCATTTGAAAGTGAATACCCAAGGATTATAGGCAAGGGTCCTTGTTTTATAAGGTTCTGGTCGCCCCCATACTTTCCTTTCTGCTTGTTCCTTCTCAGGTTCTACCCTTCTTGGCTGGACAACTCTAGGTGCTGGGTTGTCCACTCCTGGTTGGCTCGTTTCCATTGTATGAGGGGTGGTCTATGGCCAGATCATTTCTTGTGGCTCATACGTTTTATGGTCTGCTTATTTTTAGTCACGTCTTTGGTCAAATTCCTGAGGGAAACCTGAGGGGGCTAGGTGGTGTCTGTTATATTTTTAAGAGGCACCTTACCCCTGAGGGGGTTTGCTGTGGTCAGATACTCCCAGCATTGTTCCAAAATACGTGTTTTTCCCCACCCAGGGACCTCAGCTCCTCTCCTGTCCCTCTCTGCCTATTTTATCCTGTCTTTTCCTATTATATTGGCAGAGGTGGTTAAGCTTTCAGTGGGGGTGCTGGGGATGAGTTGAAGTACGCTAGCTGGAATCAGGTTCAAGGGTAAGAGGGTGGACGCTCCAAGCAGAAGGGCAGCGTTACAGACACAAGGCCATTTTGGGCTCTGTGGTTAACAGTCCTTATTGCAGAAACGTCTTGCTCTGTTACCTGCAAGGGTCAGTATTCACCCTGATGCTTGGAGCTGTGGACAGCTCACTTATCCTTAATATTATGAACCATTCTTAATTAAATAGGTTCTTCAGATGATGCCTGATGGCCATACTAACTAGGAACTGAAACAAAAAAAAACATTAGCAGGGAATCACTAAAGATTTCTTTCTGAATGGCTGGGTTTTAGAGGGACGCAGTAAAGAACACAAATTCAGGCTGTTTTCCCATGTTAAAATGTCAGTCTACCAATTAGGGGCATATTCCTTTGGCCTGTGTGTACTGGAAATGTGTGCTAAATATTGTCACATGATTATGGTCCATTAGTGTTTCATTGATCAGGTTTTCTTTGTTAATATATATGTTTCCCCCCACCAAGTTCTGTTCTGTGGCTCATGAAAAAAAAAAGATAACTAGGATTCCTTCTGAGGGAAGATTTTCCTTGTTTTAGTCTCAGCCAGTCAAGGACTTTTGTCACTGGTCCCATTCAGATGCGGTGACAATTATGAACCACAGAATTGCTGAGGCTAGTCCCTGGCCAAGGCCCACTATGGAATGCTCTGGAACAGGGCCCAGAATCCAATTCTCCGTGCTCTCTCCTTGGTCATCGCTCAGTTTTTTCTTATTATCTTGTTGATTTCCTAATTAACAGAAAAGACCTGATTTTTTTTTCACAAAACCATTTTTTTTAAAAAAAACCAGAATCTATTATGAGAAGTAGGATGTGCTGATTGAGATGATGATTGACTGAAGTGTTTTGCTTTTCTTAAAAAGCATTGACTTTTAGAACTAGAAGGGCCCCTCAAGGTGACCACTCTCACGCCACTGACAGTGACTCATGCCGAACCTTTCTTCTGTGGGGACCTGTGTGATATGAGCACATCTGTTAACAGGTCCAAGTTTTCAGTTTTTTCAAGTGTAAAATTTGGGGATTAGACTTGATTACATAAGAGATTTCTAAATCTTTTGTTTCCAAACTTCTATTTTTCTTCTTTTTTTAAAAATTTGAATATCGTTGGAGCACCTGGGTGGCTCGGTCGGTTAAGCATCCAACTTGGGCTCAGGTCACGATCTCATGGTTCGTGGGTTTGAGCTCCATGTCGGGCTCTGTGCTGACAGCTCAGAGCCTGGAGCCTGCTTCAGATTCTGTGTCTCCCTGTGTCTCTCTACCCCTCCCCTAATCATACTCTGTTGCTCTTTCTCTCAAAAATAAACAAACACTAAAAAAATTTTTTTAATTTGAATATAGTTGACACACAATATTGCGTTAGTTTCAAGGGTACAACGTAATGATTCAGCGTCTCTCTATGTTGTTCTGTGCTCGCCCTGAGTATAGCCACCATCTGTCACTATGCAACACTATGCAATACCATTAACAATATTCGCTGTGCTGTACCTTTTATTCCCATGACTTTTTCGTTCAGTTCCTAGAAGCCTGTATCTCCCAGTCCCTGTTACCCATTTTGCCCATCCTTCAACTCCCCTCCCCTTTGGCAACCACCAGTTTATTCTCTGTACTTACAGGTCCAATTATGCTTTTTGTTTGTTTATTTATTCATTTGTGTTGTTTCTTAGATTCCACGTATGAGTGAAATCATATGGTGTTTGTTTTTCTCTGACTTAATTTCACTCAGCATAATACACCCTAGCTCCATCCACGTCATTGCAAATGGCAAGACCCTGTCCTTTTTTATGGCTGAGTAATATTCCATTGTCTATATTTACCACATCTTCTCTCTCCATTCATCTATTGATGGACACTTGAGCTCCTTCCAGGGGTGCGTAAAGCTTTTTGAATTAGTGTTTTTGTTGTCTTTGGGTCACAGTCTTTTATGATTCCTTACAATGTGGGAGAGAGAGAGGCTGGGGCACTTGCCTCAGACTCACACAGCTGCTGAAACGCAGGACCCCGAGCTCAGAATTAGAAGTGCAGTGCTCTTTCAACTTTCTAGAGTGTTAACTAGTTTAAGCATAAGAGTAAACTCCTATCTAAGGCGTTATTTTCATTGTTATTCAAAACACAACTCAAATCAATATTTGTCAGATACAAAGGGCAACATGAGAAAAATGATTTTCTAAAAGGTCCCTGGACAAAGGCTATATTTAGAATATGCCTGGGCTCCATTTGCCATGATGACATCTTTCTCTCTTTTTATGGTGACCTTCATATTTATAATAGATGTGTTTTCAATATTTTAATTTTAGTTAGCAGTACAACAATATAAATTAACCCATCTGTTCCTGAACAAGGTGCTGAGATTTCATCACTGGGGAGAAAGCTCACCCAAAGTGTTTGGGGGGCACCTGAGGGAAATAAGCTGGTGGACGGGGGTGGGAGGAGATTGGGGATTGCCGGCTGAGCAGGAGCTATGTGTTGGGGGGGGAGGTAACTGGGAGCATAATTGAGGATATGAGTTCGGGTCCAGAAAAGTTGGAATTCTCTATAGAGAAAGCTATAATAATTTGGAATGTGTGAATGTGTATGGGAGGAGCACGGATTTCAGTTTTATTTAAGGGGATACTCAGAGCACAGACTCAAAGCGTAACCAATATTTCGGGGTTGGTGTTCGACCTGGGCTTAGGGACCCTTGTTCAGACCCGCTTCTAGCCATGCCCCTCTCACCAGGTGAAGTCTGTGGACAAAAAGGCAGCGGCCCTCATTAACCCCTACCCTACTTTCTGACCTCATACTGGATATCTGAGGCCTTGGGTTTCCCAGTCCAAAAGCCCGGGTCCTGTTTTCCAGGTCTAGGCTGGTGTCTTCCTCAGGTTTGTCCCAATGAATAATGGCCCATTGCACTGTACACATGACTTCAGGCCCCGAGGGTGGCCGAGGGTTGACTGGTTATAGCACGAAGAGGTAGTTGGATCTTGCATGGGAGGAGACGAATGTCCATACTCATACGCATACGCATGAGCAACTTTGAGAAATTAAAGACATTTTAAACTTGAACTTGGCCTTCCAGGCCATAGAATGGAGAATAACTTGAGAGTTTGTTGTCTCGATGAATAATGTGTACATGTTTAGGTGTAAAGCTCCTGGGGCCCCACTCCACTCTTGTCTTGCTCCCTGCGAATGATGCAGGGCTCGTGGGGCAGGGAGGACTGAGACTCAAACTATTTAAAGGGATAAAGGATCTTCAGATGGTCTCTTGCACTTTTTAAATGCCTGTTTGTGTGTAAATAGTCGATGTGTTCATCACGTGTGTTATCAGCTAGTCCCTAACTGATTCTTAAAGACCTCCCTGTCAATGCGTGTTTTGTCAGCGTATATTGTTTCTGTCCAGACTTCAAAGCCAGACAGCCCAGATGTGCCTGGACCCCCCCCCGGGCAGCCTCTGTCTCATCCTGCCCCATTGGCAGTATGTTGCAGAAATTCGCACTGGATGCAGGAGGCTGGCTCCTCTGTCAACTCCCTGCCCCCTTTTCCCCCCGAAATTCCAGCTGCCCTACCATGTCTGCTTCCTGGGAATTTTCCTAAAATTCCGCGGTAGGAGAAGGGAGATAAATATAACAGCTGGCCCTGGCAATGGGCCAGGACTTGTTCCAAATACCTAATGTAGTTAGGGACGTGCTACAGAATCTGTGAGTTCCAGATCAAATGAAAATACTGCGCCCCGTGCGTGCAAGAATGATTAGGAATTTCAAGACAATGACAACGAAACACTAAACCAGATCAGGTGGTGGGGGGTGCTTTCAAGCATGGAGGAGGTGGAGGGACATGGTGTGATCACACAGGCTGCGTATTAACTCTTAAATGCTCATGTTCCCATTTTGCCGATGGGTATGCTGAGGTACATAGGGGTAAGTCTGATCAGTCTAATAAGTTCACAGGATGAAAACAGCACCGAGGAGATTGGAACACAGGGGTACTTGGTTCCAATGTGCGCCCTCACGGCCTCTCTAGGGAAGAGGCCTCCCTCCGAATGTTCTCTTTCCGTGTTGCCAACCACCCTTACCCGTAGCCCCTAAAAATCATACCTTCATTAAGAAAACAAATCCCATGGGGCGCCTGGGTGGCGCAGTCGGTTAAGCGTCCGACTTCAGCCAGGTCACGATCTCGCACTCTGTGAGTTCGAGCCCCGCGTCGGGCTCTGGGCTGATGGCTCAGAGTCTGGAGCCTGTTTCCGATTCTGTGTCTCCCTCTCTCTCTGCCCCTCCCCTGTTCATGCTCTGTCTCTCTCTGTCCCCCCCAAAAAATAAATAAACGTTGAAAAAAAAATTTTAAAAGAAAACAAATCCCAACAACCATGACTAAACTGACCACCGCCCCAGTAACTTATTGGCCATCTACTCTGTTGTAATTTAAACACAGTCTCTGGGGAGTCTCCTCCCACCACATACGCACACACACACCAAGAAGCTTAACAAGGTTTTAAGCCAACAAAAATCAATCTTGTCTGTCCTGGGAGAGATTTTACTGCTATGAAAATCAGATTTTCTCCCTATTGTTATAGTAACAAAATTACATTTCCTTTAAAACACTCCGCTTAGTTTTGCCCATTTATTCGCTTTATAGTTCTTTTCTTCCCTTAGTTCATTTTCTTCCACGAAATCTGTGAGTTTTTATTCTAGATTGTTCCAGATTCCAAGCAGTCGAGATAAGGAAAAGTCTATTTTAATCTACTCGGGTTCAGTTGATGTTTCAATACAGCGAACATACAATGAGAGGGTCACTGTGCAGGAATGCCTTTTGCTTGTTTCGTGAAAATGTACTTCCTTTCCAACAAGTTTTGCCAAGAAGTTAATCTTCATGTCAAGAAATGCTGTTGGGTGAATGAAAAAAAATGTGACGGTCTGTCCTCTGGGAGAGCACTTCAGCAACACTCTTCCCCAATACTTGAAGCCAAGCCAGATTGTTATTAGAACAAACAATTGATTAATTTTGCAGCATTCGTGACAGAAAACTGGTATGTTAAATGTCTTCTTTCTAATGAAGTTGGAGTGCTGGGTGAGTGACTCATTAGAGTGGTGACTGGATTACTTGAGGTTCCTTTTCCAGGACAAATGACAGGGTGTCTCTTATATCTCCAGACTTTCCTCCCAGGTCTCCCGTTTCTTATGCTAAAAATTTAGCTTGCAAGTTGGGGGAATAGAAGAAGAAGCAAGGATAGAAGGAGAAAGGAATTATCCTTGGAAAAGTGTAAAATGAATTAAGTAGATCTGATTAGTGAAAGAAGACAGCTACATTTCAAGAAGATGTTAAATGTTCTGTACAAATCATTTTATGTTGATTAAACAGTACGCTGTAATTTCTTTTCTAAATTGAATGGGCTACAGTGAAAAATAGTATCTGGCCCACCCCACACAATAACTTCCCTCTGAAGACCTTTACTGCGAACTGAGAATTTTAAATTAGATGAAGAAATAACAATGCATGGTGTTGCCTAGCAACCACTATATGTCTGTTAGTAACAGGGAATCCAAATGGGTAAGTTTGGGGCCACTTTCAGAAACAAATAAACTAATTATCTGGGGCATAATTAAAAGAATGTCCCAAAGGTGAACCCCTGCCAGTATCATTTTATTCATATGTTTGTGCCGAGGAGAGAGATTCTCATGATAATAATTATGAAGGTTCACGATTGTGGCTTGAATCAGTTGTGGCTCTTGAATCAGTTATACTCTGGGTGTCTAGGAGAAGGGGCTTTGGTTTGGGAGGGTCATGATGGTGACTGGACGTCAGGACGGGGTGGGGTCCCAGCTGCAGGTGGTCAGTTGCATCTTCACAGTTGTCTGGTGTTTTTTGTGGATATACGTTCCCTTTCGAGAGCATAGGTGGGTGAAGGCTGTAGCTTCTGCCCTCCGTAACCTCATCCCCAAGTGTCCACGGTGAAATCGAGTCTTACAATGAAGTCAGCCACCAAATAAGTTTTGCTTAGCAAGGGGCACAAAACCTGTCCTCGGAAGCTCAGAGAAGGCTCAGCCGTCTGTCCTGAGGCTCTCTGAAGGTCAGACCACACAATAGAATCCTTAGCAATCGCAAGTTGTGCAATGCTTCCTGGGCTTGTGGGCGTGTGCTAGATAGCCGATCAGACTCTCATACCCTGCTCACGCCTGAGCAGTGGTGCTGGAAAATATTTCCAGCCAATTCACCGATTCGAACCATTCATTTCACCAACAAAAAATAGTCATTTCTAACCACACCCCCTGATAGAATCTGAGTGCGGTAGTTGAAGGCTGTGCAATGTGGGCTTTTGAAAAAGGTCTTTCAGATATTAAGAGGCTGCCCCTGGAGGGTAGATTTCTGATTGGGGTCTTTAAAATGTTGGTGAGCCACTCCCACGTTGTAGATTAAAACCGCTTTTCACACGCTTGGCTATTTTACCAAATCTCGGATGCCATCACTAATGTCAAACGCCAGCATTTTATGTATTGCTAAAAAAAGAAAAAATGCTGCCAGTAAAATTGATAACAATGCTTCTTCTCACTTGAAAATTTTATATTATACTTATCGAAAGAGGCTTTTTGGATTAGACTTAGATTTTTACCATATGTCCAGCATGTTTATACATTAAGAGGGAAAAATATGGATGAAGAATGGGTTACAGTTTTCCTAAAAAAACCTTCACATCACAAATTTGAGTTTTCTCACTTTTTTGCCTGAACAGGTGTTTTCGGTTTTATTTGATTTTTTGGTTTATTTTTGTTCGTTTGTTTGTTTCTGGTTAACCCAATACTACTCTTTGTGTCATCAAGGACACTGATGCTGTGTCTTTTCTTAAAAATAACAAAAAGCCACGGCACTGGCTCCTACCTAGCTCTGTCATCATGCGGCTACCGCGGGGGTCATCTAGGTGATGTGGAGTCGGAAGGTTATAAAATTTGGGGAGGGAGGCCACAAAATTGCAAATTACAGACAAAATCAGGTTGCAATCATGGTTGTTTATTTAAAATGGGAAAAGCAAAAAATTTTGAAACATTACAGATTTGTGAAGTCAAATTTTGCTCTCAAAAGCTGTCAAATACCACAAATATCAAATACAAAAAAAGAAGGTAGATACTTCCATTAATTGCACGACTGCATCAATCTATGACGCCCTTTTCCCTGCCTTTTCTGGCCGCATACTCTGATTGCCACATGGCAACAGCCATCAAAGCGACTGATTCTTCCATATAAGGAGCAGTTTGGTCATCACAACCTTGATTTTCTGGAGCATTTCATTGCTTTGCTTTGATTTTACATGCTATTTCATTTGCACTGGCCGGATTGCGTCAGGACGGGACGCCACGGTGTTGCTCAAAAGCCATCTCATGTACCAGAATGCGTAAGACGTCACCCACAGAATATGTAAGACTTCACCCACCAACAGTTTGAGGTGTTGTTACATGTTTGTCCTCTTAAGACAGAGGGATTCTAATTGTGTGATTTTTATAAAAGGGCGTGGTTTGTTTCTAGCTGTGAACATTTCATTTGTTTTTAAGGTTAAAAAAAATGTAATATTTATTTTTGAGAGAGACAACACAAGGGAGGAGGGGCAGAGAGAGAGACAGACAGACAGACACAGAATCTGAAGCAGGCTCCAGGCTCCAGGACTTGAACTCACGAACCGCGAGATCACGACCTGAGCTGAAGTTGGACGCTCAACCGACTGAGCCACCCAGGCGCCCGTAAAGATTTTTATTTTTCAGTAATCTCTACACCCAGTGTGGGGCTGGAACTTATAAACCCGAGATCAAGAGTTGCATGCTCTACTACCTGAGACAGCCAGGTGTCCCACAGTTCATTCTTGAGTTTCTCTACGGAAGAGCACCTCCATTCGGGTTTGAACTTACGCTAACTGAGCTCTCTGCTTACAGTTTTACACCTTTGAGGACTGGGACAAGTTCGCACTGACTGGCTCCAGGCTCCAGGTGCATTTCCACCACTGTCCTCTGCTGTATTAGTCTGTTCCAGCGGACATAGCAAAAAACCATAGAACAGGGCAGCTGAGACAACAGAAATTTATGTTCTCACAGTTCTGGGGGCTGGAAGTCCAAGATCAAGGTGTCAGCAGGTTTGGTTTCTC
Source organism: Prionailurus bengalensis (assembly GCF_016509475.1). Lineage (NCBI taxonomy): Eukaryota > Metazoa > Chordata > Mammalia > Carnivora > Felidae > Prionailurus > Prionailurus bengalensis. The sequence goes on from NC_057343.1 coordinate 232,951,400, forward strand.
CTGTGGCCTCTCTCCTCCGCGTCTAGATGGCCACTTTCTTGCTGTGACCTCGTGTGGGCTTTTTGCTGTGTACGGGCATCCTTGGTTTCTCTTTCTCTTCTTATAAATACGCTGGTCTTCTTGGATTAGGGTCCCACTCTTACAACCTCATTTAACCTTCACTACCTCCTTAAAAGCCCTTTCTTCAAATACAGTCACCTTGGGCTTGGGGTTTCAACATAGGAATTTGGGGGGTAAATGATTCAGTCCCTACAGGGGCCACAGATAATGTTTAGGTTGGAGTATGACCTCTGGACCTACACTTCTGTGTCATGCTGGGTGAGACGACACAGTGCGTGGTAGGGAAATCCTGGAAGCATTCCTCTACTGAGATAACTGGTGATAGCGTGGTTATGCTTGGACGTGATTATGAGCCATGTGATAACCTCATGTGGTAACCTCAGCTACCAAACAAGCTGTTTCTCCTGTTCGGCTTCCCCTTAACAAGGTCCCCAAGATGCCTGTGGCCACTTCGCCCCTGCCCAACACAAGGAGAAGCTATAGGAGGACAAATCAGAGTAGAAGGTGTTCGCAATCCTCACCAACGCTGGTCGAGTATTTTACCTTTGCAAATTGTACTCAAGCGAATACATTGCTAAGGTGCATGCCAGGGCCTCGGTAGGGTCTGTGCAAGTGAGGGGTCCTGCAGCTTAAATTTTGGTTTTTTTCATGGTAAATCCATCTCGGAGAACAAACTTTGATGTCAACTATGGAAAATTGCAAAAGGCATGTGACTCGCTGTTCTCCAGCCCTTCCCTACAAGTGTTTGGCTCCAAGGGGTTAAAAAGTCGTCTGCTTCATCCACGGGATTTTCTTCTCAATGGTTAACATTCAACCTGCATGCTTTTTTTTTTTTTTTTTTTGTCAAACTGAACTTTGTATTTTGAGATAACTGTAGGTTCACATGCAGTTACAGGGGATAGTATTGAAAGACCCTGTGCACCGTTTACTCACTTTCCCCCAGTGGTCACATCTTGCAAAACTGCGGTGCGATATCACAACCAGGATACAGACACGGATACAGTCAAGACAGAAAATTTCCGTTACTAGCAGGATTCCTCATGTTGCCCTTTATAGCCACACATGCCTCCTTCTCACACCATTATTCCTTCATCCCTGTAACTAGTCTCGTCTCCATTTCTAAAGTTTGGTTATTTTGAGACTATTATATAAATGGGTCACTCAGTATGTAACATTTTTTAAAAAAATGTTTATTTATTTATTTTGAGAGAGACAGAGAGTGCAAGCAGGGGAGCGGCAGAGAGAGAGAGAGAGGGAGAGAGAGAATCCCAAGCGGGCTCCACGCTGTCAGCACAGAGCCTGATATGGGACTTGATCTCATGAGCCATGAGATCATGACCTAAGCCAAAATCCAGTCACACGCTTAACTGATGGGGCCACCTAGGTTTCCCCCGTATGTAACATTTTGAAATGGGTTTTCCCCCACTTAGCATAACTAGAGATTCATCCAGTGTGTATGCCTTTTCTCCATCGTTCAGAGCCTCTTTATATTTGTTTTCTGTGTAATGTTCAGGGTTTCTCATTGTACTTAGTGGACGAAGTCAGGAAAAGTACATCTACTCCCTTCTCGGAAGCAGATGTCCACCCTGCAGGGTTTGATGCTGATAATTTTGATGCCTGTTTTTGTGTGGGTGATGGCAGTGACCTAAGACCAGTCGCCTCGCCGGGAGCAAAGCCAGAGACAGTAATATGTGAAGAGATGTGTCTTAAGATGAAGCGCAGTATGTTATGTAGGCCGTGATGGAGTCTTCCCCTGTAAGTATAGACCATCTAGCAGGTAATCTCTCCATTAGCCATACTTTATGGCTCACCAGAATTCTGGTCTCCTCACTTCTCTTTCCCACTCTGAAGATATGAAAACCGTAAGGATATTAAACTTGTCTCCTGGTTAACAAAGCGATTGAGAGGCTTGGGCACAGTTTGTGTTACAGGTTGGGCTTCCCGGGAGCAGCCCCTGGGAAGGGGTTGGTCATTCAGGGCGTTTATTTGGGGGCATCCTGGGCCCTGACCTCTGTGGGAGGGAGCTGTAGGAAGAGGGATGGGGCAGGGGCCTGGGTCAGCTCTGATGCAGACCCCGTAGCAGCTCTGGCCACCCCTGGGCAGAGCTCAGGTGGCTAGGATGACCTTCAGAGTCGTCCGGAGCCGGTCCCGGCCGGCCAGCCCTTCATGGCAGAGTCTCCGGGTAGGACCTGTGCAGTCAGCCAGGTCCTGTGTAGCTCGGGCATCCCTCAAGGGTCTGACCACTGAGGCCGCCTGCCCGCAGCACTCTGAGCAGCTGGGCAACATGTCCTTCATCAAAGGGGGCTCTGGGCGGGGCCTCACAGTGTGCACTGCAGGGTGTCAATAAATGTATGTATATCGAAGATACATCCTCAAGATTGTTTTACTATTAAGGGTGCAGAGTCACAACTATCCTAGAACTGGTTCATTCTGTGGGAAAATAATGCCAGCATCAAAATGGATAGTGATTTATAAGTTCTGATTTGTTTTTTTTAAATGTTTATTTCTTTATTTTTGAGAGAGAGAGAGAGAGAGAGCGAGAGCGAGTACACAGGTGGGGTAGGGTGGAGAGAGAGGGAGCCACAGAACCCGAAGCAGGCTCCAGGCTCCAAGCTGTCAGCACAGAGCCCGAGGTGGGGCTTGAACCCACAAACTGTGAGATCATGACCTGAGCCGAAGTCAGGCACTCAAGCCACTGAGCCACCCAGGTGCCCCTAAAAGTTCTGATTTCTTGGTATGAGTGTTTGGGTCTTTAACATGACTTTTTTTCCCCCTCCCTGAAAGGGTTGACTTACATCTATTTAGACTTTCAGATTAATTTTCAATTTATTCAAATAAAAAAATGGAAAATTCTTGTTTTCTTTAAGCTTCTAAGTCCTGCTTGTAAATCTGATTGTTCTTTTTATAAATCCATTGAATTTTAACAATCCTATTCAAGGGTGCTTTTATTAGTGTTCCAGTTGAACAGACAAAACTGCCTTAAATAATCAGCCCCCTTTACAACTTGGTTAATTAAATTCCTTTAAACATTTTTACTGCATTTATAAATATAATACATTTGATTTCTCCTATGTAGTTGATGTGATAAATTAAACTTATGGATATAGTAAATCTCAAGTTCTCTTAAGCATCCCAGTGCTATTTACAAACCTAGCCAAATTCTTTCAGCCTAAAATCTCACATCTGAAGTAAATTGCACATTTTAATGGAACCACAAAGAGAATTTGCTCGTTCCGATAGACCAAATTATCCAAAAACACTTCACATACGAGATATACGTAGGTTGTTCCCCGTTGTAACATATGAGCGTTGATATTCTAGCCTACGGAGAACTGGTTCTTGCAGGTGGGGTAATCATGGTTCGGCCGCGTTACAGGAAGGGAGGTCTTAAGCCGAACCTTCCTTACTGGTATTTATAAAAACAAACTCCTATTACCAAGGCTGTGAGCTTGGTGAAACCCAAGTTCTCTGTCTCGTGGGTGGTCTGATCACACTGCACAGAAGGTTCATGGAGGACGATATGACATTACCTGCAGGCCAGAGTCTTCCCAATACAGGGGCAGGACATGGGAGTCTTATGGTATCCAATGGCAGTGGTACCATTTACTGAGTTCCTGGTCTATGCTGTTCACGAAGCATGGAGGTTATTACTGACATATTTTCTTCAATCACGTAGCTTGAGAACCACTCATTTTCCCAACAAAAAATCCCTTTCTGACCCTCTCTATATTAATTAGAGCATCCTTGCATGTGGATGGAGAATTGCGAGGCTGACACTCTTGCTGCAGCCATCTTGGTGTGTGTGGCTTTGCCAGTGAGAACACCAGCCAAGGGTTGGGGTTCTCCAGAAGGCCACTGAGCATGCCCACGGTGTAACTTGTCTATGTGGGAGTATTTTAAGATGGGCTATACATATTTTAAGTTCTTCCAAGGGTTTAATGATACTCAGTGGAAAAGTAGTTTTATCATTTGCTCTGGACTGAATTGTGTCCCAAGCCCCTACCCAAATTCATATGTTGAAGCCCGACCCCAATGAAATCACATTAGGACGTGGGGCCCTTGGGAGGTAATTAGGTTTAGACGAGGTCATGAAGATAGATCCCTCATAATGGGATTCGTGACCATGTAAGAAGACACGACGGAGTTTCCTCTTTCTTTCCCTCCCAACGTCTTTCTGTCTCCCTTCCCATCATGCTGACACAGTGAGAAGGCAGGGTGTTCTGCAAGCAGGAAGGAGGGCTTTCACCAGAACCTGAGCATGTTGGCAACTTAGATCTTGGACTTCCACCCTCCAGAACTGTGAGAAATAAATGTCTGTTGTTTAAGCCCCCCAGTCTATGGTATTTTGTTATGGCAGCCTGAGCTCAGTAACTCACTGTTTCCGGGTATATTTGGATTCTCGTCCTAAGCAGAAAGATGTTGGTTCTCTTTAGGCGAATTTCCTCTGGGACTCATGCTCGGGATGCCCGGGCCCTTTGTGCTTCAGATGGACACGCGAAGCCTTTTTATGGTCATTCGTAGGGGGACTGTGGGGACTCCTAGTTCACACCCATCAAATGGAATGGTCTTGCAGCCCATGTCCTAAGGGTTCAAATGAACTCTCACCAGTTATTGAGTTAACTGAGTTGAGCAAAGCCCTCAACCTCACTGGGATGGCACTAACTTCCCTCCCTCCTTGGCTAAACTTTATGTTTCCTTAGCCTAAGTCATCTTCATGGTTTCCATTGTCTTTAGAAGGACGAGTGCATGAGTTTTTCCTCTCATTTGAGTCTGCAGTGAGTTCCATCCCACTGCCGGGAAGCAAACCTCTTTTAGGAATTGCTGTTTTCTTCTTTAACATTGATTAAGAAACATTGATCCATGTGGAAGGATGTATGTAGTGTACGTGTATGTTATGAAGTGTAATAACGCAGTAAACACCCGGGATACTGAACATCTCATGGAGTCCAGGGAAGACGGGGCCACTAGGCCTCAGGAGGAAAGGACATCGTGCAGTTCTAGGGATCTTAGAAGCAAGAGCTTCTGGACCACCTCTCCAGGGTGTGGCTGTCAACCTGATGATTCAACGCCAGATGCCTCCTGTCCGTCACGTATCCCTCAAAGTTGAGCTCCCAAGAGGGAGTCTGTGTGACCTAGCTCGCTCACGCACTCAGCTCTGTGGTCAGGATGTGGCAGGTCCTATGTTTGGGGGCCCAGAGGGAGATGTGCAGTTTCCCCAAAGAAGGAAGGGAAGTAGGCAAAACAAAAACCCCTCATCCCTCATGCTCTCCAAGCTAGGAGTTGCTGGTGGGACTTAGCCGGGGCTCCCTGCCTGTGTTCCCACTTGTTCCCAAGTGGGTTTTCTCTGCATTTGGCAGTGGTGGGCCCAGAGTATTCTAGTCTGTGGCTGGTCTCACGTTACTATATTGCTTGGAAAATCCTTGAATATCATTTGAATGTCATTTTCAACCTTTCCAATTTTCCAGCATTGATACAGATTTTCTTTGGTCAGCTGGTGCTAATTTTGAGAAGGAATTAAATTCAGTGTTTGAGTCATATTTTGAGTTGTAGGAGCTATTTCTGGAGCAGGTTGGCAGGGTTTGTGGGTGGGTTGGGAGGAGGAGGGCAAGAAAGAAGTTGAATGTAGCAACTTTCACTGAGTAAAGGAATACAGGAGCAGGGATGAATTTGGGGGGAAAGAGGCAATATATAGATTTTTAATTTTTTTAATGTTTATTTATTTTTGAGAGAGGGAGAGAGAGCGAGCGCGAGTGGGGGAGGGGCAGAGAGAGAGGGAGACACAGAATCCGAAGCAGGCTCCAGGCTCTGAGTTGTCAGCATAGAGCCTGACACAAGGGTCAAACCCACAAACTGTGGGATCATGACTTGAGCCAAAGTCAGACGCTTACCTGACTGAGCCACCCGGGTGCCCCTCGAGTCTTAACCCTTAGGAGTTTGGAGATGTCTAGTAGGTCTTTGCAAATGTGGGCTGGATTACTCAACTTCTCTTCCACTTGGGCCACAGTTTTCTGCTCATTCCCCTGAAGGTCTGGCCGTCACCACCTGCTTCGTCTTTGTCCACGGTATTTTGTGTCCACCTTGCCACAAATGAAAACAACTACTATTTTAGGAACTTATGCGTTGAACACATTGAGCATTGATATATATGTTTTACTTCCATTTCAGACCAGTCTTGCAAGATAGGTCTTTTCTGTCCTTGTTTTATAAGATAAGGGAACTGAAGCCTAATGAGGTCACCTCTGCCCCGTTTCTGCATGGTTTTGTCATCAGCCATGGTGGGACTGGTGGAGGTTAGCTGGAGAGGCAGGATGGTTCAGGGCTGAGAGCAGGCTCACCGCCTGATCTGAATGTTGGCTATATCATTCACTGGTTGTGTAACCTAGTTAGTCTCTTCACCACTCTGGGCCTCAGTTTCCCCATCTGTAAAGTGAGGGTAATCACAGCGCATACCTAATTAATTCATAATGATAACTAAGGGAATTAATATACATCAAGCACTTAAAACAGTGCCTGGCACGGCGTGAGCACGATGTAAATGCTCGTCATTGTTGTTATCGCTGTGTGTGTGTGTAGTATACAGAAGAGAACCTTCCTGGGCGTCGGGACAGTTAATTTGCTGGGGGATTTTGAGGCGGGTTCATTTTGCCGTCGGGGATTCCATTGACTTGACTGTGGAATTAGGAGGCAGATCAAATGTTCTGTAAGGGCCTCTTAACACTTGGTCGACATGCATGAGGGGACAAGGAATGTTTTTGTGTGCTCTCTGAAGTTCGTGCCACTCCCCCAAGAGTAAGATGCCAGGAAAGAATCGATAAAGGGTGACTGTCAGGATGGGTCCTCCTGGAGAGAGCTTCTGCCCACAATGTCTCTTGCTTGTGGAGGTCAAACAGGACCAGCCTTATATACACAAGCATGAGAGGCCGTAGGGCAGAGCAGTGGGGCTTTGGGAGCAACGGAGCCACGCACGGGGTGATCGAGGATGTGGCAGCAGCAGTGAAAATTCAAGGACTCACACCTTCAAGGCAAGAATTCTTACTTTTCTTTATGACCTAGAGCCTCTGATGAGTCCCAGGGACCCTTTCTCCAAAGTGTGTTTTAATTGGTTAGTCAATTAATTAATTAATTAATTATAGAGAGACGGGGAGAGAGCGCGCGTGTGCGTGCACAAGTGGGTGAGAGGGGCAGAGGGCGAGAAAGAGAGAGAGAGAATCCTGTGCAGGCTCCACACTCAGCGTGGAGCCTGATTCAGGGCTCATCACAGGACCTGGAATCATGACTTGAGCTGAAGTCAAGAGTCAGATGCCTAACCAACTGAGCCACCCAGATGCCCCTCCTAATAATGTTTTTATGTATGCATGTATGTATGTATTTTGAATATTTCTCCCCTACATATAATTTATTGTCAAGTTAGCTAACATATAGGATATACGGTGTGCCCAGGGTTTTAGCAGTAGAGTCCCACGATTCACCATTTACATACAACACCCAGTGCTCATGCCAGCCAGCAAGTGCCCTCCTCAATGCCCATCGCCCACTTCCCCCTCTTCCCCACCCCTTCCATCAACCCTCAGTTTTGTTCTCTGTATAAGAGTCTCTTACGGTTTGCCTCCCTCTCCGTTTGAAACTATTTTCCCCCCTTCCCTTCCCCCATGGTCTTCTGTTATGTTTCTCAAATTCCACATGTGAGTGAAAACATATGATGTCTGCCTTTCTCTGACGTTTTATTTCACTTAGCATAATACCCTCCAGTTCCAGTATCCTCCAGTTGTTGCAAATGGCAAGATTTCATTCTTTCTTATTACCAAATATTATTCCGTTGTATATATAAACCACATCTTCTTTATCCATTAATCAATTGATGGGCATTTGGGCTCTTGACATGATTTGGCTATTGTTGAAAGCACTGTTATAAACATTGGGGTACATGTGCCCCTATGCATCAGCACTCCTGTATCCTTTGGATAGACTCCTAGTAGTGCTATTGCTGGGTTGTAGAGTAGTTCTATTTTTAATTGTTTGAGGGACCTCCACACTGTTTTCCAGAGCGGCTGCACCAGTTTGCATTCCCACCAACAGTGCAAGAGGGTTCCCGTTTCACCGCATCCTCTCCAGCATCTGTTGTTTCCTGAGTTGTTCATTTTAGCCATTCTGACCGGCGTGAGGTGGTATCTCAGCGTGGTTTTGATTTGTGTTTCCCTGACGAGGAGTGACGTTGAGCATCTTTCCACGTGTCTGTTGACCATCTGGATGTCTTCTTTGGAAAAGTGTCAATTCATGTCTTCTGCCCATTTCTTCACTGGATTATTTGTTTTTTGGGTGTTGAGTTTGGTAAGTTCTTTATAGATTTTGGATACTAACCCCTTATCTGATATGTCATTTGCAAATATCTTCTGCCATTTCATCGGTTGTTTTTTGGTTTTGTTGATTGTTTCCTTTGCTGTACAGAAGCTTTTTATCTCGATGGGGTCCCAGTGAAAGACCTAAATGTGAGACAGGAAACCATCAAAACCGTAGAGGAGAAAACAGGCAACAGCCTCTTTTACTTCAGCCACAGCAACTTCTTACTCAACACGTCTCAGAAGGCAAAGGAAATTATGTGTTTAAGTGCACAAAATAAAATACAAAGGATCACAACGGCAACCAATTTTGTTAAAATATAATTAGCAAATATATGTATCAAATTGGTGATTTAGTGATATGTAGGCTTCTTTGTAACTATACTAAAAGCAAGCTCAAGCTCTCATGGCAGGTCTAACAGCTACCTGCATTTTGAAATAGTGACAACAGTAAATATTTTGAAATATCCGTGCAGCATTAATGTGATGTGAAAACACCTGTGATTTCTCTTGGTGATAATGTCTCCAAGACAACTGTGGTTTGTTGCCTGCATTCACATTTGAAGGAAATGCTAAATTCCAGTTAGAGATTAGTGAAAATAAAGCCGTAACATTTCCCCCCATTCAAGTTTGTGGATCCTCTGAGTTCATGCCATCCAGATAAGGTCTATGATTCTGTGACCCACAGGCAGACGCGGAATGATACATAAGCCGTGAGGCATGCCGGAGGCCAGGGAAGAACAATTTCTAAACAAGAGCCTGCAGAATTCCTGTTTGTCAGGGGGACGATCTCCCAGAGAGTGTGGAAATGAGAAAATCCCCTCTCCAAAGGGCAACACGTTCATTGTAGAGGCAACTTCGGTGGCACAAGGGGTTGGGAAGCAGCACGACTTTGCATGCCTGTGCCCACAAGCCAGGTGGGGCTGGGCCTCGCTCATTTCTGACCTGGGTTTCTTGCAGAGATCGTGCATACGGACAGGGTGTGATTTCCTGTCAAAGTGCAATAGGGTTAAATACATAAAAATGCCAGTTTCTCACCCACAGTGCGACGGACCAGTGGGATGATTTAATGCAGCTCTCAATGGCACTGTTAAGATTTATGTGGATAATCATCCCCATGGAGGGGATGATAAGTTATCACACTTATTATTTGCATATAGAAAGGTCCTTCTTGAATTCTCTGCGTTCTTACAGCTCAACCCTACGCTTGAGAAGAAGGTGAACAGGTTTTAGATTTAATTAGACAGTACTAGAAAGGTAAATTTCGGGGGTGTAACACATCAATAGTAGACTATGCATTGACACTAAAAGAAAGAAAGGAGGACATTTGTTTCCTGGCGCAGGCAAATCTGGTGTAGACACAGTGATCTCTGAAGCTTTCACGTAAGCCACGAACTCGTTCTAGAATGTTTGCACAGGGACCGTCATTTCTGGATAATTTTATGGCTATCAGCGCACAGGATCTGTGAAAGCCAGCTGGTGAGACCAGACTGGCGGACTGTGAAGTTAAGGCAGAGACCTGTGAGTCTCTCTCCACACGCGTTCTGCCTTTTTCTGATCATGTGGGAGTTCTTGCTAAAATTTCTTGGTATTCAAAAAGGATCTTTGAAGAAGTTAGAAACCGTTGCTCTAGAGGATAGGCAATTACTTCCATGGAAATGCAATTTCAAATTTATTCTCAGCAAATTTCAAGAGACATCGTCATGTTCAGCTACTTACATAATACATTTCAGAGGTACGGCTTTTATGAAACAGCATACTTCGTTTCATATACAAAACTTTATTTCCTTATCTTTTTCATTTCTTTACTAATAAGTCCTTATTATAAAAACACTAGAATCTCAGTTTTTAAGTTCTATTTCAACATTATGTTAAAACTTATGTTCGTGAATAAGCTTGAGTTTGTAGCTAGAGACTGGTCGTAAAAGTTGCAGGTTGCAGTAGTTTCTAAGGGAACCACTGCATTTAAATTTGAGCTCAAATTAAATGAAACAAGGGAAGAGAGTTAACGGAGGCTCTTTGCTCATCTTTGGAAAATATGAGACGATGGGTAAATTTATCAAAGAAAAGTAGTCTATATCATGTTTTTGTGAGGTGATTCATTTACATGGCAATACATTTTTTTTCTTGTTTGAACTGATGGAATTTGGGGGTCGGATGGAATTCTGGAGCTTTTCTAAAGGACAAATGAGAGATATACTTTTAACTAGATGATTTTTTTTTCTACCATGGGAGTAACTTACTTGTAACTGTAGTGGAGAAGTGGAGAAAAGCAGTAGGTGTCCAGAAGGTGGAGAGCCAGTTGCCACACTGATTGCTTTACAGACATGGAGAGTCTCCAAGTTTTTTTTTTTTTTTAGTGTTTATGTATTTATTTTGAGAGAGAGAGAGAGAGAGAGAGAGAGAGAGAGAGAGAGAACAAGCAGGGGAGGGGAGGGAGGGGAGATCATGACCTGAGCTGAAATCAAGAGCTGGACCAACTGAACCACCCAGCCACCCCAAGTCAAGTTCTGAAACCCAGCAACTGCCCTGGGAGGGCTCAAGAATTCAGAGTGTTCAAAAGGAATTCAGTCTCCAGTGTTAGAGGCCGGGCTGATACACAGTGTTGGATCTGCCAAGGATAAAGGATAAAGTCAATGGTTAATCTTCCAGGAAAATTTCCCAGCATAGTTGCCTAGAATTATGGAAGCTGAGAACCATACTAGTGAAACACACTTGCAGCCCAAATTCTTCCTGCTGTACACACTTCTGCCATTCTACTGATAAGGTAGGGATGTCTAACAATTCTACTACAAGAGAGGATTGCAACTCAGTGATGGTCATTGGAGGAGGCTATGGTGTCTGATGTTTAGGACAACCTGTTAAAGCGCAGGTCTCCTGCTGGAGAAATGTGTTGACAATGTAGGAGTGCTCAGTAGGTAAGCTTCTGTAGGAAAAAAAAAAAGGACTCTCAGAATTGGGTTTCTCGAAGAATCATTCAGGAGGCTAGCCACCGTGCCCACCTCCGTAGCTTCTAAACAGAACAAGCAGATTTAGCAGGCTTGTGCTCGGCGGCCGCGTGGCTAAGGTTGGCTGTGGAGGCCGGCTCTAGGGGATCTATTGACTCAGGTTTGTTCTAATCATGTGAAAAGGTCAACAGATTGGGAGAATGTCATGACAACACCTTATGAAGCTGACATAATACTTTTAAGAACAAGCCAGGAAAAAAGTCTCAGCTCTTCCCAAGGAGCATTTCCATCTCACAGGACTAGCCCCCTCTCTCCTGTTATCCGAACAACCCCGTGTCCTCAAAAGCTGTCTGGAGCAAGGCCCAGTTCCCGGGATCCTGTGTGCAGACTTGGGTCTCTTGTGATTTAAGGTGTGGAGGATGAAGGAACCACCATCAGGCCATTTGCTTATTGTCTGTCTGTTCTTGCAACTACCACGGCAGGAGGACTCATTAGATGTGCTCTTAGTAGTGGCATTTTCAAGGAGGTACAGCCAGGTTCATTAAAAGCAAATCTTGTGAAAGGTAATTGTTTCTTTGATTGTAATCACTGATTGTGTGGGGAGGGTGCAATGAGGGAAGAGGCCTTAATTTAGGTAGCAGCTTGACTTTAAGACACCTGGTTATGCTCCTGAGAAACAATGGATTTGGAAGTACAAACGAAATGAAGTCCCCCGAAGAGTGAGTTCATCCTTGAAGGACAACAAACAGTGAGTGTCTCGGGGCGGGGGGGTGTTGCACTATGGGGAGCTGGAGCAAATACTCCAGGGAACCTTGCACTACCCACCAATTCTACTAATCCGATCATCTGAACGTTCGCTGTGGGCTGTAGGCTCTTCTTGGGGTGGGGGGGGACGTGGATCCCTCTTGACTTTTGCATTTTTACAGTATTCACAGATACTTGGCACTCAAAATATTTGTTGACGGAATAAGTAAAGGGAGGAGGAGGCTAGTTTGGTTTAGTTAAGCTCAAGGATGTAAGCACTTGCTACCGTTGTATGCAACATTGAGACATAGGCAGTGTTTGGTTTCCGTCTCCTTTATGAAGCTGTCGATACTACTCCAGGAAAAGGAGTGAGTGGCCCTCACTGATTCCATTGAACGTGTCCTGACGGGCCCGCTCTCCTGACTTACCCCCTCGGCTCACTTTCCTACTCTTGCTGACTCACAAATTCAGAGACAGTGAATGTGGGTAGGTACAGAGTGATGTAAAATAATGATCCAGCTCACCAAACGGTGTTTCCCATCTCTGGGGAATGCCTGCTCCAAGAAGGTTGTTCTTTCTGCTGCTCAGCTTCTCTCCATGAGTTAGGGGCCGCCTCCCAGCCTTCTAAGACATCTGGACTCCTTGGCGTCTAGATCTAAAAAGCAAAGCATGGCGGAGATGAACGATCTCCTCTTTTGCCAACTCAAGGCTCATTTGTTGGGGGACTCCCGTTTTTCCCCCTAGAGGATTCACACATTCTCTTAAGTAACCCACACTGAAAAAGATCTCTCTTAAAGGGGAATTTGACTACCCACGGTAGGGTATCAGAAGAATATCATCATTTATACAAGGGAAACACATGTGATGCGCATTCTCTACAGTGATACTTACCCCCCAGGAGGCAAAAATTGATTCTTAAGGTGGGGAGTGAAAAAAATCGTAGATATTACAATGGTTTGTGGACCTTTTGCAGGGTCAAGGTGCATAACCAGAGATACAGGCACTAAAATGTCTTGGGGAAGGGCGATTAGGAAAAAGCTAAAAAGGCTCCTTGTGGGGGGAGAGGTGATGATGAAAAGCAGGTTGAGGAACACTGATCTACAGTAAGTGAGGTCATTTTATGCACCGTGTTTTGAGGTCCAGCTCACATCCATACTTTTCTAGGAAGCGTTGCTTTCCTCCGTAGTGTTCAGTGACACCTTCTGAATTTCTCTGAAGCCCCCTGAAGGAGATGAGAGGCGTCCATTCAAGTGAGGGCCGGTGGGGCGGGCTGTGGGTTCCAGAGTGGCTCAGCTGCCGTAGGACACCCATGGGTGCTCCCTAGGTGCGTTCCCCAGGTGCCGTAGGACAAGTGCAGAGACAGGAGTTACTGGGGCCTCGAGACAATATCAACCCAGCTGGCAGGATGTGAAACACCTTCGGGTGTTTTCATTTCTTTTATGTTGGTGTGTTGGTCGACTTCAACGTAGAGCCCTGGGACATTCATTCATTTGATTAGGAAGAAAAAACAAAGTCTGATGCCTAATCTCCTTATGAAAACATATTCTCCCCGGGTATCTTGCCTAAGGGGCTGGTGGTTAGGTTTCTACCATTGCCTGATTTCCAGAGCACCAGCAATTTGGTAAAGTTAGTCACTCACTTCTCTGACCCCCGGAACTAGGAATCTGACCCCAGGTACTAGGATTCGGTGCTAACCACGGATTTAAAAAAAGGGTCTACTACACAGAACCAAAGAACTCACAGCCTCTTTACCCTTATCGGATCCATGTATCTGAGAAAATGACCCACCACGGACAAAACTTCCTGGCCAAGGAGAAGGAATGCCGTCTGCAGTGAGAGGAAGCCTCGCACAGGCTCTGGCAGGGGTGAGCGCAGGGGCATGTCAGCTGGATTCCCTGCTGGTGGCAGCTGTCCTCATGCCTGCTGCGTCAGTCAGCCCTCAGAATTTGCAAGGAACGTGACCCTACTTGGGGATCGTGAGAAAGCCAGTGGCCATCTCTCGGTACCACAGGTAGCTTTTCTCTACTGCTCCGTCCCGGAACACTCTGCCACGGAGTTCATTGCACATACTTGATTTGAGTGGGATGCAAACACACTTGTGATAATCCCTTTTCCCTTTTAAACGGTTGGTATGGTATCTAGTTTACGTTTTAAAGACTCATTTAACGGTACAGTATTTTAATAATGGGGGCATGGGTGAAGGGGAGAGGGAGATACAGGCTTCCAGTTATGGGATGAATAAGTCACGGGGGTGAAAGGTACAACAGAAGGAAGAAAGTCAATGGTGTTGGAATAGTGTCGTATGGAGGCAGGTGGCAGATACACTTGCGGTGAGCACAGCGTGACATAACATTTAAAAAATAAAAATGCATTATTTAATTCCTAAAACATAAAGCATCCTTAAAAACAGAAAGTGGATTTGACTTACAAATCTCTTTGAATACATATGAAACCAAACTAATAAAAATCGATAGCGAGGACGAGAGGCTATAAGACTAAATTAAAGTGTGCGTAACACACACACACACACACACACACACACACACACACACACACGATAAAGCATCGTCCAGTACAATAGCAAACAAATGATTCCTTTAAAGAAAATCTCTAAGGTTTACTAAGAGCAATGGAATCTTCATGGTTTTGAAATAAATCAAGGCTCTTGGCACAATGCTAATTTGCATAAATCTGCATCCCACCCCCACCCCCAACCCCCACTCCGTGTGGCTAACTCCAAGAAGGAAATGTGCTTTTGTTAATGGGCTAAACAAATCTGTTGTATATTTCATATTTACTATGTATGTCCTTTCTTAAATATTAAATATTTGGTTTCAAAATAATCCGTTTTATACTGCCCAGGGTAGGAATGACAAGACCATAGCTGAAGGCTACAGGTCATTGCCTGGGGGGCTCACAGTGACTGAAGTTATCAGCTGTGCCGCTACAGCCCTTGGTTCTTCGCACACCAGCTAGCTCACTGAGCAGGCGTGATGCATAATGCACGTATATGGACAAAGCACTGCATGCAGAAACTCCCAGACCGACATTAATATACGTGACATGCTGGAACTTACCGCTCAGTGGAATCCTCTGAGTCAAGACCTGTTCCACAACCGATTGCTGACCCATTCTGAGATTCAGATATGATGGCGAGGTGCTCTTGTGGTTCCTGCCAGCTCAGCCAGCCAAAGACATCCAGAGCCCGGAGGAGAGAAGGTTGTCGTAAGAGGATGCCCATCCCAGGAGAGAAGGCCATGGTTGGCTCTAGTGTAGGAGAAGCCATCAGAGCCTGGAAATCAGGAGGCTGGGCTCTAGGTAGGTCAGGTCGCCAAGAATTCGCTCTCCGATCTTGGGCAAGCCAGGTAGTTTCTTTGGATCTCATTTTCTTGGACCAAACTGAGACATTTGAATTAGATAATCTCTCAAACTGAACTCTAAATAATCCTGTAGTCCCTTTCTCTTTTTCTGAGAAAGCAAAACACTGAGCCGCTAGTTGCCCATCTATAGGGCAGCAGATGCCCCTGGAAGTAGCTGCAAGTGCATAGCTGTCCTTGGTGTCCAGATGTGCCGGGATCCTGGGGGCCTAGTGTTTCTTCTCCCTTCCAGTTTCTTCAAGATAAAAAGTGAGACCTCTAGCTCTCAGCTGGATCCATTCTAGATTCATTCTGATGCCACCTGTTAATTTATAGGAATTTGTATAATTATTTAGTCATGTGATATATTTAAGGTTTAAAACAATTCTTTTCTGTTACTATTTACTTATTTTTGAAAGAGAGAGACAGCATGAGTGGGGGAGGGGCAGAGAGCGAGGGAGACACAGAATCTGAAGCAGGTTCCAGGCTCTGAGCTGGCAGCGCAGAGCCTGATGGGGGGCTCGAACTCAGAACCGTGAGATCGTGACCTGAGTTGAAGTTGGATGCTCAACCGAATGAGCCACCCAGGCACCCTAAGATTTTTTATATTTATTTTTATTAGAGAGAGAGAGAGAGAGAGAGAGAGAGAGAGAGCAAGCAAGTGGGGAGAAGGGGAGAGGGAGAGGGAGAGAGAGAGAATCTCAAGCAGGCTCCACACTCAGCACAGAGCCCAGCACCACAACCCTGGGATCATGACCTGAGCCGAAATCAAGAGTTGGATGCTAAACTCACTGAGCCACCCTGATGCCCCTTATCGTGTAATATATTTAAAACTATGTCAGGATCAGGATATATTTTACCTGAACAAGACTTACTCTTTTAGAGAATTACTTTTTTTTGTAATGTTCCTATGCTGCATTTAATAATCTCTGCATCTCTTGATAGTGCTTTTGGATTAGTAAGCCACCCCATTTGTATATTCATTGGGTTAGAAATTTGGAAGCTGCTATTTATTTAGTAGGTCTCCAAATGAAGTCCATTGTGAAGGGAAGAAAGGAGCACAGTCTCCTGTACTGTAATTGAATTCTAAGTTTTCTATCCACCATTATGTAGGATTGAGCACTATAAAAACTTCTAAATTTTAGCTGTGCTGCAGTTAAACCAATAGACTAAAACCTAGTTTGAATTATAGCTATGAAATTGCATTATTCTAGAAATAATTCCAGTACAAATGCCATAAAATATGATGATTTTTTTTTTGGACTTAGGCTCCCCCCCCTCAATTTCCTTTCAGATGGTCTTATGACATCTTATGGCCGTTCAAAGCTGATTTACAACTGATAAGATGCATTAGTCAAACGTTTACTCATCTGCCAAAGTTGGTACTGATTGAAATGTTTTACATTTCCTATCTGTTTTGTCGATAGCTTTAGGGTTCTTCCTGGCGCGGGCTTCTGGGCTGTGCTCTTGCTTTATTCCTGCTTATCACCTCAGTCGATCGATCAAGTATTCGTTCCAGTTGATTGTTATTCATTAAGTCTTCTTTGAAATTGTTCAGAGAAAGTTAACTCCTGTCTGTCTTGTATTTCAGATCCTCTGCTTGAATTCCATGAAACCGGCAAATGAAGCTTAATTACTTCAAGGGAGAAGAATGCATCTCAAACATGTGACCTGAAGCCACCCAGAAGAAGAGCTCTTGCTGACTTGAAAAGGGACAAAATGTGGTGAGGGCTCGCAGATAAGTCAAACATCAGATCACATAATTATACTCTACAAAATGTCTTGGCCCATCTAAGCCACTTTGCTAAATGTAGTATGCAAATACTATTGTGCGTTCTACAAAGCAGAGACCCTGCTCTGTGGGCGCTCAGTTCCTAATACTGTTGTTGACATTCAGTGCAAGGCTCGGGGAAACATAAGTCTTGACAAGTAACTCAGTCCATCTATCTGGAGATGACCATCTCTAGATGAAAGATAATCCTTTTCTTGCCAATCAGGTAGGGCTATGTCCTTTTAAATATAAAATTCTACAGGGGACAGGTTTACTGCACTTGTGATGGATGCATATATATATGCATGTATGCTGCTGATGAGAACCTTTTCCCCTTGTTTGGGTCTCCAGAGAGATCCCCACAAAAGGTGGGTATTGGAGGGAGTAGGCTGGATCCTCTCTCCCTGCTGATGGGCTCCAGGGAGGGGGCATCGCCTAGGATGGGAGCTGGATGGCCACTGTCCATGCCTGTGCCATTTGAGGAGGGAAGGGCAAGGTTTAAGGGCTCTTGAACCTTGTCAGTGTTTGGCCTTCTTCTGGTTCTCAAAAGCGACTTAGGCCACGTTCTTAGTGACCCCCAGTCTTTTGTTTGATGCTTCCCTCTCACCCTTCCTTTCCATCTACTTTCTCCTCTTTGAAATGAGAGCTTGGCCATTCACAATACGAAGAGTGGGTTAAAGCATATCTTGATGATAATTTTTTTAAAACCGCATGAATTTGCAAGTGCTTCGTAATGATCACAGTGAGCACATGAAGGGGATATGTACACAAATGCATGTACATATATGTACACGTGGCAGATGAAATACACATGGATATTTATACACAAATGTATACATGTGGAATATATATGTATACAGACATATGTGTGTATAATCCTCTGTTTAAACAAAAATTTGAAGATATCCATTCTTTGCTGTTTATAGCCCCTCTCTTCCTCCCTTGCACCCTCCCCCAGCATAATGTCGTTCTTGAAACAAACACTGAATTCACATTTGCTGAGTTGACATATGCCACTACATTTGATTTCTGTTAGTTTATTTTTTGCTTAAACCCCTGTCCCTCAAGAGCCCCCACAGCAACTTTCTTAAAACAAAAAGGAAGGAGTTGTACCTCTTGTGAGATTTCAGGGAGAGTGGCCACAAATAAATTATTCATGTCAGAAAGGGAAATGTAGCAATGATCTTATTAATAGCGGCGCTGGGAGAAACCAGCCTCCAGATAGCCCATGAGCCATGGTTCACGTGCCAGGAACCACGATCTTGCCACGGCCACCATCTTTCCTTATCCGAGCAGGTCAGATTCTGACGATGAGCCAACACTTTCTTGATTCTGCACAGATTTCAGGCCCTGGACAACAACAGCAGAAAAGCACAATGTCCAAACACAGAGCACAAAGTCCTGTTCACCAACGCCGTCACTGGGAACCCTTGCCGCCTTAGAACTCGGCTCAAGAAATGCCTTTTGAGACAATTTATGTCCGATTGTTGCTCGTCCTAGTATATCTTAACATTCTTAGAACACCAATAAGGCAAGATAAAAACAAAAATAAAAGCAAAAAATGAAAAATAAAATCTTTGTTTTTACTTACTTCTTGCATTGAAATTAGCCGATGACCCAAGGTCTGAAAGTTGTCACCCTTAAAACTCAGACAAGATTTGCCTGTACAATATTGTGACATAATAAGTGTTATATCCTTGGTCTTTTTAAAAAAATTTTTTTTTTCAACGTTTATTTATTTTTGGGACAGAGAGAGACAGAGCATGAACGGGGGAGGGGCAGAGAGAGAGGGAGACACAGAATCGGAAACAGGCTCCAGGCTCTGAGCCATCAGCCCAGAGCCTGACGCGGGGCTCGAACTCACAGACCGCGAGATCGTGACCTGGCTGAAGTCGGACGCTTAACCGACTGCGCCACCCAGGCGCCCCATCCTTGGTCTTTATCTTCAATTCTTGGCACAGACCTCGTAGGATCCCTAGAATTTAAGAGTGAGAGGAACATCTTCCGTGATTTATCATAAAGCCCTTTCAACCAGACCTGAGTTTATACTATTAAGGTGACTGTGGAGGATGGGGCTGGTTGCCAGAGAAGCCAAGCCTGGGATTAGAGGGGCAGGACTTTGAGCCATACCCCTGATCTGCAGGGAATGGAGAGGGGCTGGAGATTAAGCTAATCACCAGTGATTAATAATTTAATCGATCATACCTACATAACGGAACCCCCACAAGAACCTGAAACAACAGGGCTCAGAAAGCTTCTGTGTTGTTGAGTACATCAAGTTGTGCCCAGAGAGGGGTTGGAAGCCTCTCTCCCTCCCTCCCCCTTACACATCGCCCTGTGCATCCATTTGGCTGTTACCGAGTTGTATCCTTTATAGTAAACCTCCAAATAGTAAGTCAAACACTCCTGAGTTCTGTGAGCTGTTCCTAGCAAATTATTGGACCCAAGAAGGGGGTCATGGGAACCCTTCATTTATAGCCAGTCTGTTGGTCAAAAATGCCAGAGGCCAAGACTTTCGGTTGGTGTCTGAAGTGAGGGCATTCCTATGGGATTCAGCCCTTAATCTGTGGGGTCTGGGCTGATGCCAGGTAGTTAGAATCAGCCTTTTTCGGTCTGTAGAGCCTACACATTTGGTGTCAGAAGTGTTGCGGGTAGCAGAAATGAGAGTTTTGGTTTAGCCTAGAAACAGGTTGTGATTTTGTCCTCAGGGTCTGTGTGAGGATATTTTTAGCTACCAGCGACAGAAACACAGCTCAAATGAACTTAGCGTTTGTTTCTTGCATCCAGGAGTGCCTAGGTCCAAGGAGCACGTGCAGTGACGCCAGGATTCTGCCTCTCCACCTTCTGAATCTGCTTCTTCGAATTCTCTCCTTCTCAGGTAGGTTGTCCATGTGTTGTCAGAGGTTGCTGCCGGCACACCTGGGCTCATGTCTTCCCGGTGGTGATGCTAGCAATCCACGGAGGGTGTCTTCTTTCTGATGATGCCAGCCATGTCCCTGTTGGGAGAGGGGGACCACTTTCTCTGGCCCAGGTGGCTGTGTCTGTCCCTGAACTAATCACTGTGGTCAGGGGCTTGTGTTTCCTGGAGGGACCAAGCCTGAATCATAAGTCTTAAATACGTTGGTTGGAAAGAGTTTCTCACAAGGGGGTTTCGTTACTGGAAGAAATGGGGGGGGAGAGGGAAAGGGCAGGGGGGATAAAAGCTATAATTACCACAGTCCATCCCAGCAGCCTTCTAGAATGAAGCGGGAGGCAGCCTCGAGCATCCCCATCTTTGAGTTTCTTTACTCAAGCCGCTAGACTCACCGGTTTCATGCCTTTCAGTATTTTCTGTGATGAAAAACGTGATCAAGAGGGTGCCCCTCATCAACATCTAAGTGACTCTTTCACACGTCTGTACCCCGGAGACATTCTTCATGATGTAGTTGAGGTCCAATACTCACATTTCTCATGTTTGGAGTCAATTAAACCCATTTAAAGTCGAACAGCAAGCCCTCGCGAGGCTCAGGCTGTAGGGCCAGTGGTGATATGTAGATATGTCAGCACAAAACAGGGAGCATCTTAGGGGGTGTAGTCACCACACCTGGTAATTGAATGTTATTTTGGGTTTGAGCCGAAGATACTCTTGAGCCGAATTGCATAGAGAAGCAAAAAAATTGATTGTCAACAAATTCATGGCTTGGTTGTTATTACTCAGAATAAATTGCAAGGGGAAAATGGCCTTTATGAGGGTGTTGATATATTTTTAATAGAAAATCTCCATCCCTGATAGAGTAGATTACAAATGTTTCTAAGGAAAACCGGAACAGTAGGTTTATCATATAAGTGCTTTCTGCTGGTCTTAGTAAATTGAGTTCCTTCACTGCCAGGAAACTGATAGTATTTATAAACAAGAGCCTCAAACACCCTCTCTGTCACTGAGATTTTAGGCCATTTACATACTGTGCCATCATTTTTAATTACTAGGAAAAATTATGTGCAAGAAAACCAACTATTAGAGCTCTGTTGTAGAGATGGAGAGGAAGAAATCATCCTCTCGAAATGTGTGTATTTTTAATGCTTCCCTTAGAGTGTTGGCCTAGCCATGAAGTGGTTTGTGCGGGCACAGCGGTCTCTGATCTTGTTCTCCCTTTCACTGGAGATCGGTTTAGACCCTGTGGCTGCCGTGGGGTGAACCAGTCTGTTTACACAGGCGGGAGGGGCCGGCAGAAGAAGCGGGAGTCAGTCTGATGTTCCTGGGGTGAAGGCAGGCAGCAGTCTATAGCGTCCGTTATCCTGTGTGCCACGCTGTCCGGAGGAAATGGATCGAGAAGACGAAGTCCTGGGGGGCGGGGCAGCAAGGAGGCATCACTGTCTCATCTTATGCCCCAGGGCTTGTCTGAACTGGAGCAAGAAAGGAAAGTCAAGTGTGATGAGGGTTGGAGAAACCCATCTGGAAAGCAGGCAGAGTGAAGGGAACGGGACCCTCCTGACCACTACTTGACTTCTCTGGACACCTGCTGAAGGGGACATTAGCGCTTCCGACTCAGAAATGGCACCGAAACCAGGAGGTTCTTTCCCACTTTTGGGTACAGAGCAGTGAGTCACATCACACATCCAGGCTGAAGTAAGTCTCGTGACACGCTGTCTGCCAGGCACACTCAGGACCTCTCTCTATGACAGTCGAATAGAGCTTCTCGTATCAAATTTTACGAAGGCGGACGAAGGGATGTGTTGAGGGCCGCTACACTCTGGAGTGAGACAGATGGATAGAGATGGGTAGACATAGCTATACACATAAATAATTTATGAGATGGCGTAATAGACACATGTGTAATTTATTAATATATGCAATACATGTAATATGTATTGTCCTCTTACACGTATAACGTATGTGACTATTAACACGTTACGTGTGACATTAATACACAATACGATTTTACTAATACATCTCTATCATCGATGCTAGATTATGTGTGATGTGTGTGTTGCTCAACGTGTTTATTTACTGAGACACACAAGCAGTGCAGTGGGATGTGCCGTCCAGCTTTGTGCCTCCTCGGGCAGTGAGTTCATGGCCTGTGTTTTGGGAGGAGCTCTTCTTCTGGCTCTGTCTGGGTTGGGGGGCTCCTCTCAGGTTCCGCTGACCCTCCTCTGGGCCCCATGGCTGGGCTGCAGCCCTCCTCTGGGCCCCAACCTGGGCTGCAGTTTGCTCCCTCCGTTTGTAAGGCCCTGATGACTTCCTGCACAATATTAGCAGTCTCTGCTTAGGTGACATGTGCTCGGGAGTAGATTTTCCCGGAGACTCTCCTTTCCCTCCCTGTGTCTCCAAAGTGCCAGGAAGGGATGATACCAGCCCACAGAATACAAGGACCTATGCTGGGAGGGCCTGGTTCTTCCCCTTGGTATGGTCGTTTAAACTCCGGTCTGCGTCATCTTATTGTGTTGACTTGGGGCGACTCCTGAACGTCCTCTGGAGGCAAGTTCATTTTTTCCAGAATGAATCCCGTGATTAACACAGAACCTGCCTGGTCCTGTATGTCCCGTTCTCTGATGGGCCTTGAGATCCACGAATCCCTGACTTGTGAGCCCGGGAAGGGCTGAAGGGTTTGGGCCAGGACCGTCTCCAGACTGCCTCCACTCCACAGTGGCGGTGTGGCTTTGGTGCAGGCGGAAGGTTCAGTGTCCTCCGCTTCTGCCCTCTGGCCTGTTGGCTCCTGTGGTCCTCCCCAGTGCGGCCACCTCTGAGTGCTCTGAAGGATCCCTGGGCACCCCTTCCTCTTCACCGTGGCTGGGTCCAGTTCTCTGTCTATGTGTTCAGTTCTCTCTCTCTCTGCTCAGTTCTGTCGGTGGCTGGCGTTTCTCTGGCTTCTCGGCTTCATGGGGCCCCATTTCACTCTGAGAGAGGTGGGTCATGTGCCAGAATCTTCTTTGTGTTGGGGGAATCCTGGGGCCCCAGCTGTGGGTCCGCCGGCCATAGCTCCTCCTATTTACGACCTTGTATGGTTTCACAGTGTTTTGACTGTATATAAAACCCCTCTACGGAGCACATTTTTATTAGCTGCTGAAGAAAATGCCCCACAGATTCTCTATGTAATGCAATATTATTTCCTTGGAAGCATGTTAATTTTAGGGCGAGAGACTGCAGAAGGGTGGCTGGTATTAATTTGTGATTTATCTGTCTCTGGGAAAAATTAGGAAAATGGCCTTGTCTTTGGATCGGTTGAGGCTTATTTAATCTTTAGTCAAAGAATCTCCCTGTATTAGTTTCCCAGGGCTGCCGTGACAGATTACCACAAACTCAGTAGCTCAAAATGATAGAAGTTTTTTCCTTTCTCAGAAATCAAGTGTCGGCAAGGCCACGCTCCCTTTGAAGTCCCTGGTTGCGGGGGGCCCTTCCTTTCCTCCTGCAGCTTCTGGGGGTTCCTGCCCTTCCAAGGTCTGTGGTGGTATCACCCCCATCTCTGCCTCCGTCATCTCGTGCCCTCTGTGTCTTCTCTTCTGTCTCTTACAAGGACGTGCACCATTGGACTTAGAACCACCTGGTTAATCCAGGATGATCTAATCTCAGGTCCTTAATAACATTTGCAGGGGCGCCTGGGTGGCTCAGTCGGTTAAGCGTCCAACTTCGGCTCAGGTCATGATCTCACAGTTCGTGAGCTCCAGCCCCGCGGCTCTCTGCTGTCAACGCAGAGTTTGCTTCCGATCTTCTGTCCCCCTCTCTCTGTCCCTCCCCTACTGGTTCTCTCCCTCCCTGTCTCTCTCCTTCTGTCTCTCAAAATAAACTTAAAAGAACACATTTGCAAAAGCCCTTTTTCCAAGTCAGGTCACATCCCGAGGTTCCTGGCAGACTTGTCTTTGGGGAGACCACCGTTCAACCCCCTGGAGCCCCTCTTCCTATGGAGGTTTCTCCTCAGGGGGTGCACATTTTTTTTTTTAAATCAGAAAGCAGATCTTTTCAATAATGTGTCTCTTGGGACAACGATTTGCAGATGGTAAACCATGACCAGCAGCGTCGGCCTCACCCGGGAACTTGTTAGAAATGCAATATCCCAGGCCCGATGCCAAACCTACCAGAAACCGGCTCTGTGGCCCAGGAGTCTGTTTCAACAGGCCAGCCAGGGGATCCTGCTGTGTTTGAAGTTGGAGAATCTCTGCCAGGTGCCTTCAGAGGGGACCCACACCTTCTCCAGTACTGTGTTCCAGTACCCTGACTTGCTGGGCTGGACTGTAGCTCCCTGGGGCCGGAGGGCTCAGCCCTGTTCTCCCGCTTCCCCCACCTCAGGTGGAGCTGTGAGCCCCGAGAAGCTCCTGACACCGCTCCCCACCCCCATCTTCTGGTGAAGGCTAAAGGGCCACTTGCCTGGCCTGAGGAAGAGGCATTACTACCCGCCTTGGCCCCCCTGGCAGAAGCAGGTTCTCAGTGACCCTGTGCTCGAAGGGCCCTTTGGGAGTGTTACAGGTTGAACTGTGTCCCCCTCAGATTCATTTGTTGAACCTTGACCTCAGATTGTGACCTCATTTGGAGATAAGGTCATTGCAGATGTAATTAGCTAAGGTGAGGCCTTGCTGGAGCAGGGTGGGCCCCTCATCTCGTATAACTGTTGTCCTATAAAAAAGGGGAACTTGGACCCATAGACAGATATACACCCGGAGGGGAGGGGATGCAAAAGATTGCCAGCAAATCCCCAGATGCGAGGAGAGGGGCACACAGCAGACTCTTCCTCACAGGCCTCAATGGGAACCAACTCGCCCTCACCTTGATCTTGGACCCGTAACGTCCCGAACTGTGAGACAATACATTTCGGTGTTGAACCCCCCATGGTCTTCGGTACTCTGCACAGTCGGCCGAGGAAACTAAAACAAGAAGCGTGTAGGGTTAATTTTCTTTTGTGAGCCGGCCTGAGTTCTGAACAATTAACTTCAAAAGAACTTTTTGAGCACAACTCATTTGTCAGTTGGGAACTGCCTCACAGCAAAGCAAAAGCTCTATGTCATGTTGACAATTATTTGGGACACGCAGTTCTCAGTTCCTGAGAGTGTTCAAGACGATATTTTTAGTGAGTTTTAAGTGATTGTGGTATCTTAAAACGGTTGTCAAAAGAATAATGTTTTAGATTTTACAGCACTTTTGACCTTCTTCTTCTTCTTTATCTTTATTTTCTTTTGGAATTTTCCTTTATAAATGTTTTTTTCCCCGTAGAATCTCTCATTTGTTCAGAACTACAAATCAATACAATTAGATATGAAGGACTCAGCTGAAAATAAAAGCAAATTAATGTATATGTTGGAGGAACATTTTGTGCCATTTTTCTCCTCCAATTAGCCCAATTAGTCAGTGACATCTAGGACTGGTCTTCCAGAAAGAATTACGGGCCAGAAGTCCCGTTCTCCACTTTAATGAGTTGTTCCAAGAGAGCCGGTCATTCTGCATAAATTGATAAGTACGAGATGTCCTGGATAATAATTCCAAGTGTTTATGCTGCTCTTCCATTGTTCATTAATTTTTGTCAAGTAAACTTAAGGCTTTAAAAATGTGAAAGAGGTAACAATTCATTGGTTATGTGAAACTGCCAACAAAGGTTACAGTTCTCTAACATCGTACATTTTTTTTCCTCCTGTACCTCACAATGTAGGCCGTATGGCACGCGAGCATACACACACACACACACACACACACACACACACACAATGCACACATTTCTTACTCTGATTCCTAAGTGGGCAATGTTAGGGGAAGCCAATGGAAGAGTCAAAGTCTCTGCAGTCAGTACTCATTCAGTAGATACCACACCGCCTAGATTCTCCTCCTGAGAATAAGTGTGTATCTATTTCATGACCAGGAGAACCTGGAACTAAAAATGATGATAATGCTCTTCAACAACCTGGTATTTGGAGCTCTCCTTAATGAGAAGAAAAGTACAAGGAAGCATCTTCGTAAAAGAGAACTACTTTGAAGCGGTGCCCGGGTGTCTAGCCCTTAGCAGCCCCCAGGTTCAAATTGAAGTCACATTTTCTTTAACTCTCAGAGTGACACTACCTCAAACTTCCCCCTGCAGGTGCCTGCCCCTCTGAAGCAATCTCCTGGGTATTTGGGAGGCTTCTCTGGATTTGGGATGGGCTCTCTCATGACCTTTATCCCCAGCCTCAACTTCTCGGACTAGCCTACGGTCCTTGCCACCAGTGGCCCACGTGGAGAGTCCCCTCTGGTGGACACGGACCTCCGTCTTTTGGTGAAGGCTAAAGGGCCTGTACTCCACCCTGAGAAAAGGGTATTACTGACCACCTTTGCCTCTCTGTCTCCAACATAAATCAAGCCCTTCCATTTAGAGGCCACAGTTGAAATCGGGCTGTGTTGGTAAGGTTCTACTGAATGTCTATGGGTAAATGATGGAAAGTACAATACCAAGAATAGTTAACAATGGTTATGAGATGTGGTTTTCAGAGGGAAGTCACCTCCCCACCCCCGCATGCATTATATGCACACATTCAAAGTCCATCCGCTACAAGGTCGAAGAGAAGATGGTGTTCCCCTTCACCTCATTGTAAGCTTCATCTCTGAAGTCTGCATTCTGTGGTCCCATATCTCCCTCTTCCCAGGGGAAGGGATGCTGGGAAGGTACACTCATCCTAACAGAAACTGCTCATGTCTCATTCCAGGGGGCCCCAAAGATAATCATTTCGGAAGAGGACAGTTCAACACCAGGATATTCACCAATGCTGAGGGTGGTTCATGCAAATAATACCAGCACACGTGTTAACAGTCCTATGCAGCTTTCGTCTTGCCAAGCCAAATTTACTTCCTTTTATAGTCTGGAGTCCAGCATTAGGGAAAGACCCATGTCTTCACAATTTTCTTGAAGTTCCAGGTCTCAAGTTAGAAGATCCAGGGTTTTATTGGGAAAGATTGACATAAATTCTTGATAAGCTATAGTTCTTTCTAAAATTCTTAAACCAACTCACGACTAATTTCTTTCCTTTCTTCTTCCAGTGAGAAGTCAACAGTGAGAGGTACGATTCAAACTCAGTCCTTTAGAATCTGGTTTTGCACCAGGTCACCTCACAGTTTTCCCTTGGAACCATAGGT
Source organism: Prionailurus bengalensis (assembly GCF_016509475.1). Lineage (NCBI taxonomy): Eukaryota > Metazoa > Chordata > Mammalia > Carnivora > Felidae > Prionailurus > Prionailurus bengalensis. The sequence goes on from NC_057343.1 coordinate 232,978,681, forward strand.
AGGCACTCACTCTATATCTGAGGAGTCAGAAGGATGTGTTCAAACAAATGAGCCACGCCCTAGCTTGTTCCTTTTGAGAACGTTCTACAGTTCTAGAAACCTCAGAGTTGAGTTTTGCATAGGCCACCTTCTTACACAGATATCAAGGGCTGTATTTCACAGACTGTGTGATCTTAACAAAAATCTTTTCAGATAGGTGAAGGGTCAATTTTTAATTCCCTGAAGCTAAACTGAAGACGAGAGCATTTAAAATTGTAGTCGGCCAGGCTTTGTGTCCGGAATTTCAGGGTGTGTGCTCCAGCCTTGGTTGGTGCTGTTCTCCGTGATACCTCCTGGGCATTTTAATGTTCAAAAGTCCTAAATCCTGAAGAGGATGAGTGATATACTAATTCTATGTGTAGATAGTGCTTTGCATTTCGTTGTAGAGCCGTGTCGTCCTCCCAGTTTTATGTGGCCTGTCCACGGTTCCTCCCCGGAAGAGTTTAGTTCCCTTCAGGAATACTCATGAGTCACCGTGTTAATGATGGTAGCAGGCTCAAGAGGCTTCAGAGATGAGAGCCATGGTCCCTGCAATGACTCATGGAATGATAGCAAAGGCAGATTTACAAACAAATGAGCATGACACAGAATAAACACTGTAATAGTGGGATGTATCCGTTATGCAGCAAAGCATATGGTGGCATTCTGCCTGGCTAAGTTTCAGTGAAAGCTAAAAGGAGGAAGTTTTTCCTTTTTCTTTTTTAAATTAGGAAGATGAGAAGATCTTCCTAAATTAGTAGGGGAAGCGTTTCTAAACATGGAGAATATGAGCGAAGGCCTGGAAATATCCGAGAAGGAACAGACTCCTCTGTCTAGATTGGAAGGTGGAGAGGCTGGAAAGGTAAACCAGGGCCATTTTCCGAGGGTCTCGAATGCCACGTTAAGGAGGGCTTGCCTTATTCGATAGGTGATGCAAATTCTCAGGTACTTAGGAGTCTGTGCGGCAGAGAGGACCAAGAAAATATGTGCTTCGTCTCTCAGGATGTGGAGGTGTCACTGACAAGGGGCTGCAGGAAGGGCCACGCAAATGGTTCTCTAATGCAGTAGGAGCGGAAGTAAAATTGGGCTTCCTCATCAGAAAGTGTGATTCTAGGCTGAAGGCAATGGGGAGAAGCTAGTTCTTGTGTGGATCTGGATCATCAGCATAGAAGTGATAGGGAAATTTATGTGCTACGAGAAGCGTGTTGACATAAATTCAAGGAATAATAATATTTATGAGGTGTCAAGAGGAAAACTATCATGGCAGAGACCAAAAGGGGGTAGGGAGAGATGGAAAGGCCAGCTTCCTGTGAGGTGATAAGGTGGGAGATGGTGGAGGGAGGGTTTCAACAAAGAGGAAACAATCAACCGTAGGAGAGGTCCGGGAAAGCAGTGGTAGAAAACCACCACTGGATTTGGCAATTAAAAAACGAGACGTTTCTTCCGAGGTGGAATGATTTTGGGGGAGGGAGAATGGCAGGGGTCGAGAACAAAAGGGCAGAGGACTGTTGAGCTTCCAGTTGGAGACAATCGTTTCATGAATATTTAATGGTACGAATGCATATGTACTAAGGACTTATGTCTATACTCATCAATTACTCTGAGCTAATTATGTGATCTGAGCAACATAAAAATCCCTCCTCCCCCTCTTAAAATAGCTTCCCTCCTCTAGACTCTGGCAGTAGGCATATCTCTGCTCATTAGCTGGGGCCAGTGTTTGAAATGGTACTGGTGTATAGGGTAAGAAACACCTCTCTTAAAATTGTGAAAGACCCTATTCTCAGAGAGTGAAAAATCCACACGTAACTCTGACATAACCTGCATATTCGTTTGCTGGGGCTGCCGTAACAAACCACCCAGAGGGGGTGGTTTAAACAACAAAGATTTAATTTCTCACAGACTTCTCTGGAGGCCGGAATTCTGAAATCAAGATGTCCTCGGGGCTGGTTCCTTCTGAGGAATGTGGGAGACTGTGGTAGGGCTTTCTCCCTGGCTTGTAGATGGCCGTCTTCTCCTGTGTCTTTGCATGGTTTCCCAATGTTCATTTGTGTATCTGTGTCCAAATTCTGTTTTTTTTTAAAGTTTATTTATTTTGAGAGAGACAGAGAGAGTGTGAGTGGGTGAGGGGCAGAGAGAGGAGAGTGAGAGAATCCCAAGCAGGCTCCGCATGGTCAGCACACACAGCCCGATGTGGGGCTCAAACCCATGATACTGTGAGATCATGACCTGAGCTGAATTCAAGAGTCAGATGCTTAACTGACTAAGCCACCCACGTGCCCCCAAATTCTGTTTTTATATAAGGACACCAGTCATATGGAATTAGAACCTCATTTGAAATAATCTCATTTTAACTTAGTTACTCTTTAAAGACAGTATCTCCAAATATAATCATATTCTGAGGTGCTAGGGTCAGGACTTTATCATATGAATTTTGGTGACATAATTCAGCTCAGGGCATCCATCTTATGCAATAATCTGTAGGTGAGTATTTGGGGAGTTTTAGACACACTTAGAACCAGAGGCAGATTATCAACATGGGCCCAGGGAACGAGAGTGGGAAGCAGGGCCTTTCCTGTGTGGGAACTTCACTGTCTGCAGGACAGGATGCCTGGAGCAGCAGACATGGTTTCATCTCTTTGAAAGGTTTGTCTGTATCCTGACGACTTGATGTCACTATCCATAAAATCATTCCACAATCTCCTCTTGTCCTCACTGCGTGCTCATCAAACAGTTTTTTCTTTATAATTTGACTGACTGTGTTGGAATCTTCAAGGAGGTGAGAATGTGCTGACCACAAGAAGTGAGTCTCATGGTGAGTGAAGAGTTCTTTTTAAATTTTTTTTCAAGATTTTATTTTTAAGCAGTCTCTACATCCAACGTGGGGCTCAAACCCACAACCCCGAGATCACCCTACCGACTGAGCCAGCCAGGTGCCTCAGTATAGTTTTTTTGAGGTGAATTAAGAAACCATTGTTCTCATGTATGGATCAGCCTCTTGAGGACAGCTGGAGCCAGTCCCTGGGAGACGTCTGGTGCCTGGCAGAGCTGGGGACCAAGTCACCTTCCCCAGTGCTCTTCTCCCAGAAATCTGGGCTCTGCCTGGTCTTCTCAGACAGCTTCTGTGGCTCTCTTCACTGCAGACGCAACACTTATGAATCCTTTTCATAAAGGATCTTGTGGGAGGACTTTGAACCATTTGCTAAAATTAGATTTTTGGATTACTGATGGCTTTTTATTACCCATATGCTGTCTGTCTCCTGTTGCCACAAGTAATGGAAATGCGAAGGTAACTTGGCAGTGTTACACAGTGTTATCCATCATTGTGTATTTCCATGGTCTTTTGTGGTTTTGTTACTTTATGGTGGCATCTCATCAGACCAAGACCTCTCCCAAGAAATCGCTTGTTAAAAAAAAAAAATCATTGTTATAGCTACTGTGTGTGTGTGTGTGTAGAGTGGCTGTTGTTGGAAATGCCTACATTCAAGATGGCCTTTCTTCCCCTCCCCCACAGGTGTTGAGCGTAGGATTCTCTTGCCCTGAGTGAGTGCAGTCTCTCTCTCTCTCTCTCTCTCATGCTTCCCTTTCTCATTTACCTTAAGGGGGTCTTGTGCCCTGAAAGTAATTTTTTTGTTCAATAAGCCTGACCCATAAATCTACCAGGAGTTATTAATGTTCTTATGACTTCTGCACAGACAGTGGCTGTATCTTTGACCTATGATTCAGTAGATATCTTCTGAATAGTAGAAAACTGGAATTGCAGAGGTGAAATATTTATATACTTTCCTTTACCCAAGATTTCAAGGACGAATAAGAAGGTGGATACATCCTGAAAAAAAGTCTAAAGGGCAATGGATATGAGCTACTTAAAGAGAATAAAGAAGCTAATAGGATGTCATTAATGATTCCTTTGAAGAACTAAAGGTATAAGATTGTTTCTGTGTATTGTATTAGTAAATTTTTGTACTTTCAATATTAAAATACCTTTTGATTCTATCAGTCAGGGTTCTCCAGTATGTGTGCGTGTGTGTGTGTGTGTGTGTGTGTGTGTGTGTGTTTGTGTGAGTGTGTGTATACTGCCAAGTTCAAAATTTGTAATTCAAGTCTGAAGGCCATCAGGCTGGAAACCCAGGAAAGACTGAGTTAGGTCATGAACCTGAAGACTGTCATGCTATTAGGGGAAGAGCGGATGATGTCATAACTCAAGTCTGAAGGTTGTCTGCTGGAAGAATCCTTTCTTATTCCAAGGGGGTCAGTCTTTTGCTCTGGTAAGGACTTCATTTGGTTGGATAAGGCCCACCTACATTATGGAGAGAAACCTGCTTTAGTTAAAGTCCATCAATTTAAACGTAAATGTCATCAAAAAAACCCCAAAAAACCCTACAGAAACATCTAGAATAATATTTGATCACATATCTGGGCACCATGTTCCAGCCAAGTTGACACCTAAAATTAACCATCACAGGAATATTCTCTGAAAGTATTAAAGCATTTTTATTGCAATTATATAGATAGTAGCCTTTTTTATTTTTGACAGGCTGGTTGACTTCTATATAAATAGCAAAGAAGGGACAGTCCATGGTCAGGTGGAGTAGAATCAGGCAGAATGACTCCTTTCTAGTTTTTCAGTGAAGTTTGAATTTTAGAACCCTTTTGGGGCACCTGCTTGGCTCAGTCAGTTAAGAGTCCAACTTCAGCTCAGGTCACTATCTCACGGTTCATGAGTTCGAGCCCCGCGTCGGGCTCTGTGCTGTCAGTTCTGTCAATGCAAAGCCTGTTTCAGATCCTCTGTCTCCCTCTCTCCCTCTGCCCCTACCTGCTCACTCTCTCTCTCAAAGATAAATAAACATTTAGAGCTCTTCTGAATGCATGCATTCAGTGTACGTCCACAAAGCATGCATGGCTGTGTCTGTGTGTGTGCTCAGCTTCACCTAAGCCTTTAGAAAACTTTGGTTTGGATTCAAGGGCACTTATTGGGAAGAATAACCATTTGGGTGATGATGCCATCTTATGTCAATTTGAACTTGAAAAAAATGACATTGTTCTAGAATCTGTAAGCTTCAACATTTGTATCAGTAATTTGAATGAAGATAGGCAGGTGTGCCTTATAATTTTTTTGATATGCTGAATCTGGACTGGACAGTGGGTAAATAAGACCATAAGTGAGCATCCAGGATAATGTGGAGAGGTTCAAATGTAGAACTGAATCTAAGTGGAAACTTACAAGAGCACATTAGTGATCCTATTCTTGGCTTCAGAAGCACTTCTGCAAACTGTAGGAAGGTGGGGTTGTGGCTTGGTAATGTGGGACGTGTAGAAAAGACTTAGGAGACTTGAGGTGACAGTGGATTTGGTGAATTGGCCAGAGCAAAGTGGATGCATTGAAGACCTGAGCTGAGTTTGCTCGTCAAGTCTGCATTGCCTGCTGGGGAGAGGGCACTGCGCTCACCAGAAAGTCACAGAACAATTGGCTACTTCATTTACTCATAACATCCTTAACTGTCATTGCTAAAAGGGGCTTCCATTTAAAAATTGCTAGAAAGTAGAGTGCTTGGTGAGATATTTCCCCATGACCTTTCTTGTTACTGTCATGTTATTTAGAAAACCAGCACTCAGAATTTGCTTCCACAGTGGAAGTCTTTATAGTATAAACCCATTTGTTATGGCAAATGTATCTCTATTAGTAGATTTTAGCTTAAATCAATTATATAAGTGCTTCGTAAGAACATTTATTTTGCCCAGTGTTTCACCAGCATCAAGGATTTTAGAAAGTGTTTGATCTTTCTTTTTCTGAAACTCTTACAAGAGTGATGGGTTTACTAAAATTTACAGTGAAGCTAACCTGATTACTCTGGGCTATTTTTAAGAGGATTAGACTATTCAAGGGCAGATGGATTCTAATCCCATGACTAATGTTTTGGCCAATAGAGTACAATGCTTTTTGATTATGAAAATTGGTTAGTAACCATCTCAGTATGCTCACCCTTTCCTGCTTATGACAAACAGTACTAAAATGTTTCTCTTGGAACCTGGTTATAGATCAGCTCTATATTCCTGAATTAATCACTGTTTAGTGGGGCAAGTTGCCATGTTGCTGAAGGGACCTAGGGGTAAAGTTCTTTGGCTGTTGACAATGGCGGGTGACTCATTATAGCCAAATGTTTCCCATTATTTAATCAAGGTCGAATACAGAAAATGGAGTAGGGTTGTGGTGATAATAATCATCTCAGAGGGATCTGGTCTTTGCCAGGATAGAATTAAGTGTCCAGGTTGAGGTTTCCAAATGGTTTTTGTTTTTTGCCTAAAAGAAAGCAGCTTACTTGAGTTTCTTATCATCAGTGTGCTAAAATTCACAATGGTTACAAGTTTTAGGAGAGTGGTTAATGAACATGACTTCTCAAACAAAAGGGATATCTCACGGATTTGGTAACCAAATTGGTGGTCCCAAAGGCTTTTTAGTCTGATAAAAGAAAATTTGAGGATACTTTTGTACCAAAGGAAATCTGGAAATGTGGCTTCATTAGCAAAATAGCAGATTTTCCTGAGAGATGTTGAGAGTTTATGAAGACAAGAGAACCGAATATTTGAAATCAGGACTGTGTTGGTGAAGATAAACTCTTGCTCTGTCCTGATCCTCCATTCTCCCTACTCGTTCCCTAATTGGATCCTTCACCATTGTTTACTAAGTGAGAACACCACCAGGTAGCTCAAGCCAGAACATCAGGCATCATCCTTTATACCTTCTTCTTGCAGAATTTTTGTATCCAATCAGTTGCAAAGTCCTATTGATTATATTTCCTAATAACCATCCTAGGGGTTCAGAATGAGAACTGCCCCAATATGTGCCATGTTGGCACGCAGATTATTTTGATCTGAAACAATCAAGGCCCAAAGAAGCTTTGACCTTCCCCCTGACTGCCTAAAAGAATTTAAATAGTGGACCTGCTCCAGGAAGAGAGCTACCACATAGATAATTACATTATAATGTGAACCGGGGCGGTAGACAAGGAGGAATTTAGCAGAGGCCTGTTTGATCAAAGTCTATGTCCCATTGCTCTGTATGGCCTAGCAAATGTTTGCTTACCAAACATTCACGCTTTTTCATTTTCCTGTGAATTGTCTTCCTTCCCTTTGAAGTTCCGGACCCCTGCCCCCCCGCCCCCTTCTCCTTAGTTCAGGATGACACATATACCTCATTTTGCCTGTCTTCGGACTCTCTCATCTTTATGTGGAGTGCATAATTAAAGTTGATTTTTTTCCCCCGTTGATCTGTCTCATGTCGACGTAATTCATAGACCAGCCAGAAGAAAAGTGTTTCCTCCCAGAACCATCCACTTGTCTCTACTCTCGCCACCATTTTGGGTGAAGCCACAATCATATCTTCTGTGGGTTTTAGAAGCAGCAGTCAAATTTGCCTCTTTGCCTCCACAAGCTCCCTTTCTCTCCCTTCAACTTCTTCTTGACCCTGCAGCAGAGATGGGTTTTTAAAACCACATTTGAGGGGCGCCTGGGTGGCGCAGTCGGTTAAGCGTCCGACTTCAGCCAGGTCACGATTTCGCGGTCCGTGAGTTCGAGCCCCGCGTCGGGCTCTGGGCTGATGGCTCAGAGCCTGGAGCCTGTTTCCGATTCTGTGTCTCCCTCTCTCTCTGCCCCTCCCCCGTTCATGCTCTGTCTCTCTCTGTCCCAAAAATAAATAAACGTTGAAAAAAAAAATTAAAAATAAATAAATAAATAAAACCACATTTGACCATGTTGACCCCCTGTGTAAACCACTCAATGGCTCCCCATTGCTGTGAAGATCTAACCCCATCCTCACTATGACCCATGGGGCCTCCATTACTTGCCCGTTTGCTCCTGTGGCTTCTTCTCTCTCTGTGCTCCATGCTTCTCATTCTCTGCGCTCCATGCTACCCTTGCTTCAGTTTCTTGAACTGAGGCCTTCCAACTCAGAGCTTGCATGCACATTTCCTCTGCGTGGATCGTGCTCCTCCTGTTTCTACCTTCCAGACTTTTTCCATGCTGACATCTACTCATGTGTCAGCTCCCAAGGTGACGGCACCTGCCCAAACTAGCCTTTCCCGGTGCAGCAGTCTGAGCTGCATCTCCTGGCCGTCTGCCCACATAGCACCCAGTACTTTTCCTTTGTGCATCATTGCGATCAAATCATTGTTTAACTAGTTGTTTGGTGTCTCTCTCACCCGCTAAACTGTAAGCTCCCCGGGGGCAGGTACTGTGTCTGCTGCTATGTTTCCTCTACACCAGAGCTCTGCTTGGACTCACTACCTTGATTCCCTTTGAATAGAGAAATAAATGAACATTTGAGATGTGTGGTTACTGTGGCAGGGGGAGCTGTCCTACGAGCTAGAAAGCTCAGGAACGAGGAATATATACATACAGCTTGCGTGGCAGTGCCATGTGAGTGAATGTTAGCCCAGTGCATTTCTACTCTTCAGTTATCCATGGTCTTTTTGGTACATCTCTGCCACGCTGCAATCGCTCCCTGAGGAAATGGGTGTTAACGAGCAGAGAGTAGAGAAAAGCAGGCAGGGTCCCTTTCTGGCTTGTGAGTTGTGAAAACTGAGTTTGGCACAGTAAAGAATATATCTGGTCTTTATGGCCAGTTCTTAGTATAAGAGTTCAAAACCTTTGGAATTTCCTGCATGATGAGAGTGGCTTTTGTTATTGGCCACGAGCCCTTTCCAACCACACTTGAGTTTATGCTAATGAGGTGACTCAAGGTGGGTGGGCCCTTGATATAAGATTAGGCTGGCCCACGCCCGAAAGACCTGGGGTCTGGGAGAGGAGAGGGGCTAGACATAGCTCTGCACATGGCCAGAGTTGTAATAAGATCCCAGGAAGACTCTGGACACCCCACCTGTGGTGATGGCGTGTCCTGACTCCCTGGGGAGAGGTCATGGGAACTTTACATCTGTGACCCGCCCCCGGCCAGTTATTGTCCCCTGCATCCCTGACATCTGGGTGTTTCTGAGTTATGTCCTTTAGTAGAACCTTCATAGTAAGTGCAGTGCTCTCCATGAGCTCCTTGACTTGTTTTTGCAAGTTCTTGAACCTGAGGGGGTCACGGGGTCCTCCGAATTTGTAGCCAGTCAGCGTGGGCAGCCCTGAAACATACACTTGCCATCTGAAGTGGAGGTGGTCTTATGCAAATCTTTGCCCTTAACCCACGGAGTCTGCCCCGGCTCTGGGAGTTGAGCTGAATGGCAAGAGATCTGGCTGGTGTCGGAGAATTGGTGTCGGACAGTAAGAGAGAAGATTTAGGGCAGCGATCCCAGAAGATTTCCCTTCCTTTAGGGCCAGGACCACTGTTGTGGGGAAGCAGTGGGGCACAGATGTTGGCGGACCCCTGAAAAGGGAGCCCCGGTGCCCTGCCTTCCTAAGGTAAGTGCCATCAGAGTCAGACCCCTCAGGTGGTTTTGTAGGACACGAGAGCAGAGCAGCCTGTGTCTCCAGGTAGAAGGTCCCAGGAAGGGGCTACCTGTCCCATGAAGACCTGAGGAAATTTCTCAGGTTTTACTCTAGGCGGTGGGAGCCGCCTGAACCTGGGGCTGCTGGAAGGACATGGAAGGAGCAGGAAAGAGCCAGTGTGCTCACGAGGTGGAAAGTCAGATCACAAGGGGCTTTGGGGAATTGAGGGTGTGGGCGGGCTCTAGGGAATGCACATTTTAACCATGTGTGTGCATGAGTTTGTGCGTGCACATGTAAACCCTACGTCCCCTCTCATTCTCTTGTTAAAATCTCTCAGTGCCTAATGCTTATATAATTTATGTCAAAAGCAGAACTGGAATCACATTTACCTACGTATATTATTATTTTGCAGTTTGATCTTTTGGGGCAGGAAGAATATCGGTCCCCCAAAGAGGTCCATGTCTAATCCCAGGAATTTGTGAATGTTATCCTATCCGACAAAAGGAACTTTCTAGATGTGATTTAGTTAAGGATTTTGTGATGGAAGGTTATCCTAGATTATCCGGGTGGGTCCAGTGTAATCACAGGGGTCCTTATAAGAGGGAGGCAGGAAGGTCAGAGTCAGAAGATGTGTGATGACAGAAGCAGAGGTCAAAGAGAGAGATTTGAAGATGCTACATGCCTGGTTTCGAAGCTGGAGGGAGGGACCACGAGCCAAGGAATACAGGTGGTGTCCAACCTCCAGAACCGCAAGATAATACATTTGTCCTTGTTGTTTTAAATCATGAAGGTTGCAGTCATTTGTTACAGCAGGAAGAGGACATTAAAGCAATCTTTCACTTAAAATATGCGATAAACATTTTCCATGTCCGTGGATGTATTCCTTTAGCCTCATTTTAATGACTCCCATGGTTTTCCATTAAAAAGCCGTATCATAATGTATTTACTGATCATCTATGGCTGGACATTTAGGTTGCTTTCAGATTTCTTTTTTCTTTTTGCTAAACACCAATGCAATTAATATCCTTGACATATGTCCTTCTGCTCTTCTCTGGTATTTCCTTAGGATCGATCTCTAGAAGTGCAGTTCTAGGAAATGCACATTTTAAAGGTTTGTGACACACATCTGACATTTGATTTGGGGGGCTGGAGACTTTCCAAGTCCGTTTGTTGATGACTGGGTCCTTCGCTTTCATTTATGAAAGTAGGTCTGCTGAAATGGAGTGTCCCTTTATGTTTGAACCAATCCTTTCTTCTTCCATCTGCAAAGAGGAGAAAAGGAAGATGCTAAAATAGTGCCAGAAGGGGCCTGATTTCCCGACAGCCAGTGCGCAGGGTCCTATGCAGGAATACCGTGTAGGCAGCAGAGGCCAACATCTTGCAAGAGTTGAATCCATGAGTCACCCACACTTGAATATACCAATGGATTCTCTAAAATGTTTGCCTCTGTGTGGATATGAATTTGCCCACCGGCTCCTGGGGCTATGTTCAGGGACAGTGTACAATCCTCCGTGGGCACAAGGTGATGGCAACTGAATGCTGAGTGGAGAGGGGCTTGCTGTGAATTCCCAAGAGCATTTGTTACACATGCTAATCACATCTCTAGACACTATTGCTTGAAAATAAAGACGCTACTAGAGTTAATCAGGGACAAAGGATTAATATGACAAGGGTGTTGCATTGGGAAAAGTGGCGATCAATCCAGAATTTGAAGAGTTGGGGGTTTTAACTTGGAAATAAATGCAACATAGACACGTTTTTTTTTTGCTTCTAAAATACCAAGGCTAACTCAGAAGTGACCAGGATGCAAGACGAGGAAGAGGGGAGAGAGAAACTCCAGGGGGTGGGAGAACATACAAAGATGGTAATTTGCCCAGTCTTAAATATGCTAATATGAGTTAGTTTCTCAGGTAACATGTTCTGGCCCGTTATGCCCTGTTATGAATGTCCCTGTCATGCATATTACCCTGGTGTTGTGAATAAGCTCTTTCAGGAAGTTTATTATTAATCACCTACGTATAAACGGTATTAGCTGCTGTGCATTTTTAAGTAAATAGCCACAGATACACCCTCGAGGGACTGTTGACCATATAGCAAAGAGAGCCTATATTTATAAAAAGCCAAAGAAATAAAAATCTGGATATTTATCTTTGTGTGAAATGTAAAGTTATTTTGGAATACCCAAATTTTGAATGTTTCAGTTTTCTTTTGCATATTTTGGGTATTTGATATGGGGAACATCTGTTTTTCTTGTGTCTCCTCCTTAGGCGAAGCAGACCTGGAGGAAGGGGGTTATGATGCCCGTGCATCCTGGAACCCCTCTGCTGTAATAACCCACCATGAATTCTGTCCCTGAAAACAGCATAAATTTATTCTCTCCCAGTGCTGGAGGCCAAAAGTACAAAATCAATGTGTCAGTAGGGCCACGCCCCCTGATCGCTTTAGGAAAGGATCTCTCCTCACCTCTTTCAGGTTTTGGTGGCTCCAGAAGTTCCTTGGCTTGTGGCTGTGTCCCTCCAGTCCCTGCCTCCGTCTTCACATGGTCTGTTCCTCGTCTCTTGGTCTTCTCCTCATCTGTCTCCTTTAGGGACACTGTCATTGAATGAAGAGCCCACCTCGGTAATCTAGGATGATCTCCTCTCCAGACCCTTAACTTAATCACACCTGTAAAGATCTTCTTTTCCAAATGGATACTGGGGATTAGAATACGGACATACTTCTGGAGGGGCCATCAGTCAGCCTGTTGCACTCTCCTGTCCCCTGGAGGCGGATGTGGATAGCGTATATATGGCTGCTTGTTTTGCTTGCCTGGGGGACTGAACACACCGTGGACGCTGGCCAGACCGTATATATGTATAAATAGAACTCTGACCCACAACCTGTAGCAACCTGCCCAGGAAACCAACCCAGTATCCCCATACCAGCCCAGGAAGCCAGCCTGCTGTAAGTCAGACCACTATCTCTAGTAGTAATCCAGGAAGCCAAGCAATAATCCCATCATAGTCTGCCCCAAATGGCCAGGACTCGATTAATTACTGGCACCTTCCCTAACTTTTGTGTCTCTGCCAAAGCTCGAGTGACGGCGGCCGCCTCCCTTGCTCTAGCAAGTTCAGGATAAACAGGCTTCGCTTTTCCCATTTGACTGGTTTTCATCTATTTCCACATGCGTTTGCTATTCTTCTGACCGTACCAGGCAGACATTCCCCGCTGGGTGTCGTTCTGCCTTTCACGTCTCCTTCCGCACCTTAACGTCTACCTGCCGCTGGGAAAGAGCCATGTCGTGCTGGTAAAACAGGGTGGCGGTGGAGGACCCAAGGGGGAGGTGTCGTGAGCCAAGGGCCGAGTGGTAGCGGCACCACCCGGGAGCAGACGGAGAACAATAAGAGCTATGACAAGGTGCCAGGACGCACCCCCAGAAACCATTCAGGACCCCACTCAAGATCTGCGCTTGTTAAAACTATTTGTGTATGCAACCCATGCATTTTGTAAGTCGTGTTAGTTTTCAGATGTCTTTTCCTCTGACCTTTCCTCAGTTAACACATGGCGCTGTGCTTGGGATATACCATCATTTATTTCCTACTACCCTGTATTTATGGGGAAGCCGACTGGAAGGCACACAGGGGAAAGACGGGTCTCTAAGGTGCACAGGACTGCACGAAAGCTGGGTGTGAGAAGAGCGGAAGGAAAGCCAGAGGGGTTAAGCTCTAGAAGTGGCAAATCAGGGATGCAGAGAGGAGAAAACATGCTGTAGTGTGAGAAGGCGTGAGGGGCCACGTGGTTTAATGCAGAGAGCGCAGGGCTGGCAAGTCAGGTGACGGGGGTGACGTGAAACAAGGCGTCAATTTATCGGATGCTTGTGGCTCCCTTTGCTCCATAATTCACGCTCCGGTACTAGTCTGACATTTGCCCAACGAGACAATAATTCTAAGGCTCTGTTTTTTCACATGAAAGGTCTCTGTTGTCATTAAAAACATTCCGGAGCCGGTGGGACCCCTGGCTCTCACCTCCCTGTGAACAGACCGGGACAGGGCTTTTGTCGATCAGCTCCCCTGAGCCTTATGAAGGTTTTTTCTGAGAGTCTGGGGCAGCCAGAGGGGACCAGCCAGGCGCTGAGATCTGTGTCTCACGCCAACCCAAATAACCCCACATTCATGGCTTTTACTTGTTGGGTGTTGGGCTGCTACCTGCATTTCACTTTAAGAAATATTCTTTTAGCTAAACGTGAAGACATCGCAGCTGAGTATGGTGGGGAGGGGAGGCAGCCAGCCAGCGACTGTAGGTTCTCTCTTGCCCAGAACAGTCCAGCTTTCCCATCCTCTGCTCCACCCCTGGCGAGGTGTCAGGAATTAGGTGACAACGTACCACTCTCTCACCTGATTCAGAGGTGTTGGGAGCCCTCGTCGGTCAGGTTGTGCTCACATCATTGGCTGATCATGGTGTGAAAATTAGCACAGACTTTATTTAAGGTTTTATAGCATCCCTGGAGAGAAGGCACAATTAATCCCGATCTTACAGATGAAAAGCTGGAAATGCAAGCTATTTAAAGGACGCCCTACACGACACCAGGATGGGTCATTAGGAAGGAGGCCAGGGTGGGATGGCAGCCTGTAAGACCCAAGCCCGGAGTGACCGGGCTCCCGTGATGCCTTTTGTGCAACTGCCTTTTGAATTTCAGTGGCTGCCCCTGATTGAGAAGATAGGAGCCACAAATTGCCAATTCTTGTCACCAACAGAACTTAGGCTTGACCTCTTGATAACGAGGATAGGCTTTCAGCACTTCCTGCTCCAGAAGTGAGTACAATCCAAAGGAAGACAGGTTCTGTACTCCTTGCTCAGTGCCCTCTGTTGATCCAGACCCTGCGGGCACGTGTGTGAATGGCCATGAACCCCGAGCAGCCCTGCAGCGCCGTAACAGGCAAGAGCTTGCTGAAGACTCTAGCCATTATCCCATCGGGACAGGGGGCATGGAGGGGTGGGGCCTCTCTCTGGCTTTGTGTCAGGTGTCTTTTCCCCCCCTTTGGCTGCTATAGCAAATTGCCACAAACTTAGTGGTTCAAAACAGCACATATTTATCCTGTTACAGTTCCAGGGATTACAGAAATCTGAAAGGCGTCTCAGCTGGCTAAAATCAAGATGTCGACAGGGCTGGTTCCTGCTCGAGGCTCCAGGGGATAACCTGTCCTTGGTGCTTCCAGCTTCTAAGGCCATTCGTTCCTTGGCTACATCCGATCTGTTTACAAGCCTGGGCCCACCTGGGTAACCCAGGATCGTCCCTCCGTCTCAAGATCTGCAGACACGTCTGCAGGGTTCTTTTGACATAGAAGGCAATGTATTCACACGGTCTGGGGACTGGTACGTGGACATCTTGGGGGTCATTATTCAGCTACCACACCAGGCAGTTCTCAGACTTGGGGGGTGGTTCAGAATGAATCCAGCTCTGAGACTTGACCAGGGCCTCTGATGGCACGATAGGATTTTCAAAGTGTCTTCCTTTTGGAAACTCACCTCCTCTGGAACTGGAGCCTGGAGAAGAAGGTGTGGAAGCCCCGGGCTGGCGATATCCTCGGGAATCCACGCTTGGACTGGAAAGCGTCACAGCGACCTAGAGATTCGCTAGGTGCTTTCTGCCATGTGCCCTGAGCCCTGGAGACAACACGAAGGAGGGTGCAGACCGGGTTTGTCCCTGACCCTCTACACTTGCTGGCAGCTCCCTTGGCGTCGGTTTTCTCCGCTGTGACAGAAGTGTGATTCAGAATGCCAACACACGCAAAAGCCCCGTGTCAATAATTTTATTTTACTTTGATCATTCTTTTCAAAAAGTATATCTACGATTTCTTTCTAACGGTAACTACAATACATGTCAAGGGCAGAATGTTTGAAGAGTTCAGAAATCCATGTGTTACTCAGGATCCTACCGCCCGCTCATCTGCACTCCAGAGGCAGCCCTGCCTTCGTTTCTAAGCAAACACACACAGCACACACATTCACAACTGGGACCAACCATTGTATAAGCACATAACGTATGTTTTTTTAAATGTTTATTTATTTTTGGGGCACCTGGGTGGCGCAGTCGGTTAAGCGTCCGACTTCAGCCAGGTCACGATCTCGCGGTCCGTGAGTTCGAGCCCCGCGTCGGGCTCTGGGCTGATGGCTCAGAGCCTGGAGCCTGTTTCCGGTTCTGTGTCTCCCTCTCTCTCTGCCCCTCCCCCGCTCATGCTCTGTCTCTCTCTGTCCCCCAAAAAATAAATAAAACGTTGAAAAAAAATAAATGTTTATTTTTGAGAGAGAGAGAGAGACAGAGACAGAAACAGCGAGCAGGGGAGGGGCAGAGAGAGAGAAAGGAGACACAGAATCTGAAGCAGGCTTCAGCGCAGAGCCCAATGTGGGGCTCAAACCCATGAACCGTGAGACCATGACTTGAGCCGAAGTCGGACACTTAACCAGGTGAGCCCTGCAGGCGCCCCAGCATATAATAAACATATTTGTGCACAAACTATTCAACTACTGTTATGGGAAAATAGCAGTTTTGATTTATTCACCAGTGTAGTATGCCTCCAGACACACACGTTTTGGTGCTTTTCACACCTACTTCTGCTTGCTCTCAGGTTTCCACGGGGTGGGGACTTCCTCATTCTTTTGTCATGAAAGCCAAGGGCAGTGAACACTGTGCCTGTCTTACTGCTTGAGTGTCTTAGACGGCTTTTAGAATTTATGAAGAGACAATAGTCTTGTGATTTAAGGCTATTGATTTGCAAGAATTGGGCCTTTTGAAAGAGAAAGAGGTGTTTGAAAGTCAATGACTTGTCTTTGCCTATCAAAAGCTAAGTGAGTCCCCGTGTATAGATTTATAAAGTTTATACCAAAAAAAAAAAAAAAAAAAATGGAGCTGGGGGAAATGGAGAAAGAGCCAGACTATGCTGTCACCCTGCTGGATAAAGATTCAGTGCTTGGTGCAGTTGCAACCGGGGGGACTGGAGAGGACGGGAGCAGAAAGCGAGGTCTGTGGTCCAGATAGCAAGGGACTGGGTCCAAAGGCTTGGGGGTGCACTGGGGAGTCCACATATTGATCACGCTCCAATCTCGGAAACACACAGCGTTTTCTCTGGCTACGTCTGCATCTGACCTGTCAGGTGATGCTGTAGAATTTCGGACAACTCAGCTGATGCAATTCACTTCACAATCATGGTTTCAAACTTCCAGTGACTTCCCAAGACTGCCCACCAAATCTTTCCCTTTTTTTTTCCCGCCATGGAATGTCTGCTCTCCATTCTCTGGGATAACTATTTCATGCCTCAATTTTTCTCCTTAAATCTCCAAGCCTCTCTTCCTTCCCATCCCTTCCACGGCCAGGTCATCAGCTAACTAGATGGAAATAGAAGGAATTAGATGGAAGCATCTTTTTTTAATTTAATTTTATTTTGTTTTGTAATGTTTCTATTTATTTTTGAGACAGAGAGAGACAGAGCATGAGCAGGGGAGGGGCAGAGAGAGAGGGAGACACAGAATCCGAAGCAAGCTCCAGGCTCTGAGCTGTCAGCCCAGAGCCTGACGCAGGGCTCGAACTCACAAACCACGAGATCATGACCTGAGCTGAAGTCGGACGCTCAACCGACTGAGCCACCCAGACGCCCCTAGGTGGAAGCATCTTAATTTAGCACCATCGAATCTAGAGGCCTACCAGCCCTGGGAGTCCTTGTCCTTTCTCCGTCCCTAGGCCTCTGTTGTCCAGAGGCCACCATTCCTGCTGTTTTCTCAAGGATTTAACCCACTTCGTGTTCCTTTCCTTCCTTCCTTCCTGCGACTTCAGTTTCTCTCCGCCAGCATATTTTTCACAGCACACAAACAGGCTGTGGTTTTTTCGGATCCACTTAAGTCTTCTCTGACCCTCTCCTGCTTCAGTTAGCGCCCCATCATTCTGCCCCGGTTCACAGCAGACGTCCGCAATCTCGTAAGAATTGTACACGCACGCTGTCTCCGTTTGTTTATGATGACACAACCTTCTCATCTGGTTTTTCACCCACTTCTGTTTTGACTGGCTCTCTTCAAGTTCACCAGTGGTCTCCACATTCCGTTTCATTCTGTTTCTCACTCGAATTGGAACAGAGGAGGACTCTTTTTCTGGAAGACCCCCTCTCACACTTCAGGATTTCTTCTGATCTGGCATCTTTCTTTTTCCCATCTCTTGTTCCTCTGATTCTCCCCAACTGCAAACGTTCGAGGGCCCTACGGCTTACTTTTCATCTCCCTACTCTCTCTGCCCTTGAGAGGTCAGATTTGTTCTGCTGACCTCCACACATCAATCTCTAGCCCAAACGTGTGATGTGAACCTGAGAGCCCTGCATCTGATACATCTGGTGTGTTGGCTCACAGTCTGGTCTCAGAGTTGTCGTGTCGTCCTTCCGTTCCATAATCAGTAAATGACACCCCCACCAGCCAGCTGCCCACCGAGGCTGCTTCCCCCTCCCCCTCCCTGTGCAAACCATCCACATATCTTGCCGTATCCCATATCCCCCACCAGGGTGCATTTGCTCTTCTCCACCTCTCCACTTCTCTTTGTTCCAAACTTCTTTTTTTTTTTTTAATGTTTATTTATTTTTGAGAGAGAGAGAGAGAGAGAGAATGAGAATGAGAATGAGAATGAGAATGAGTTGGGGAGGGGCAGAGAGAGAGGGAGACACAGAATCCGAAGCAGGCTCCAGGCTCTGAGCTGTCAGCACAGAGCCCGACGCCAGGCTCGAACTCACAAACCGTGAGATCATGACCTGAGCCCAAGTCGGTCACTCAACCGACTGAGCCACCCAGGCACCCCTATTCCAACTTTCTTGACATCTCACCTGGGCCACCATAGCAGCGTTATGACTCTGACCCCTTTTCTGTTCTATCTTCTCTAAGGTAAAATCCCAGCTCCCGCCATCACTTACAGGGTACTCTTGTTCCCCTCTGCCCAGCTTGCTAACTTGTTCTCCTCTGTCTCATGTACACTTACCACTGGCTGTGCTGGGACTCTCCTGCCCTAGGAGCATTGCACACACTCTTCTCCGTCTCTCAGGACTTCTCAACCTTGGCCCTGCTGACACTTGGGACTGCATAATTCTTTGTTGTGGGGGTCTGACATATGTATTATAGAGTGTTTAGTAGTGTTCCTGGCTTCTTCCAAGTAGACGTCAGTAGCATCCCCCCATGCCAAGTTTGACAACTAAAAATGGCTCCAGACGTTGTCAAAGGTCTCTTAGTTGGCGAAATCTCCCCTTAGTTGGCAAAATCAGCCCCTGCTCTACCCAAAATTACACCCACCCATCATCCCATAACCTAGGGCCAGCATTAAAATGACTTAATAACTGCTATAGCATAGACTTCAACCAATCAGAATATATGCTGGCCCCAAGCATCCTTATTTTTGTCTGTAAAATGAAGATACTGATAATCCCCACCTTGTAGGCTTGTCATGAGAGCAGATGAGTTTAAGTGGATAAAGTGCTTATCCCAAGGCCTGCCGTGGAGGGAATGCTCCATAAGCACCCAATGTTCCTCTTGCCATCCTTATTATAATTGGCTCATTACTAGCCGTGTCCAAAGCAGCCTCCTTGCTCATCTGTTATGCTTCATTGCTGCACTCTGGTTGTTCCTGAAGAACACTCACAGGTCGTAATTAATTTGTAATCATATCTGTTTTCATTTGTGTATTGGTCTATTACCTGACTTCCCTTGTAAATCCTACCAAGGCAGTGCATCAGGGTAGTTCACTGTTGTAACAAGTAACTTCTACACCTCTGTGATTTCGCACAGTGGAAGATTATTCACTTTTTCCAAATGTCTGTTCCATGTGACTCTTTGGGGTACAAGCCTTCCAGGTGCCCATTTGGGGTCTCCTCCTTCCCTTGCTGGGGCTCGCTGTGGGATCCTCTGCCTCCATCTGGCAGACAGGGGAGGGAGACAGATGGAGGATTTCACGCGGAAGATTTTCAATGGACCTGGGCTGGGAACACCCGTCGTCACTTCCTGCCCCCATTCCACTGGCTACTGCTCAAGTCACATGGCCGCAGAGCTGCAAGGCAGGCTGGGAAACGTAGTCTGGCTGTGCCCAGCAGAGACAGGAAAGAGTGCGGGGAGCGTCGGGTCAGTCTGTTTACAGGCAGGCATTGCATCCGTGGGCTCCGCATCTACAACGGTGCTGGGCACAGAACTCATAACAAAAAATATTGGTGAATGAAATCAGTGAATAAGTGAATATGTTTTAACCCATGTCAATCTTTCCTGAGCATCCACATTGGAAAGGATTAATTTTTTTTCAGAGGGGCTGTAACATTTATAAACTTTATTACGTGCTGAAAAGCTTGTGGAAGGATAATTGAGTAGTTTAACACTCTTAGCTTTGCCAGTTAAGAGCCACCTAAACCTTGGGAAGACCACCTCCTTCTCCGTGTAGGGCCTTAGTTTCTCTACCTGCCCAGGGTCTTTCCTGGAGCGGTGAAGTGCTGTCTCTTTTTGTTTCAGATGTGATCACCAGCATAGCCTTGTTTACAAAAGAGACCTGAAATAAATGCTTCTAGATTGATTTTCTGACCAGCGTAGTTCCCTCTGACTGTCATGTTCCTCCGGGTCCGGTCTGCTCTCAGGGAGATACATTAAAAAGAAGGACTCCCGACCAGGACCAGGCAGATTGGAAAGACAAGAATGTTAAAACGCAGGCTGTCTCTCCCCACCCCCTCCAAAGGCTGGCAACAGCGTGATTCAGGTGTGCGGTTACCATTTCAGATGGCTGGTCAACCAATATTGTGGTTTATATTGGAATTACAGGAAAGTCCTTGACAAGCTTTTTGTTACAGCTCTGAGATGGTTCGTGCAGACAGGGTTGCCCAATTCAGCGGAAAAAAAAAAATACAGGCTGTCTATTGCATGGGACGTACCATAAGTATGCAAAGAATTATTCATTGTTCATCTGAAATTCTAAGCAAACTGGGCACTCTCTATTTTATCTGGTAATCTTATTGGTGTGGACCCTCAGTCTTCAACGTTGGCCTGGCTCTGTCTCCTTCTCTGTCTCCATTCCTGATTCATTTGAACAGTGGCAGAACTGACTGGAAAATTCTAGGATGTGTGAGTTTCCAGAGCAAGTCCCCCTCCTCCCTTATCACATGTGGGTTGGTTACTTAATGATTGACTTCAGTGTTCACCCTATAGCTGCCTACTTCCATTTCAGTGGCTGGCTGGGCAGGTCATGCCATCTTTCTGTATGTTCTAGCTAGTGGGTCATTTACTTTCCAGCCTTAAGTAGAAGGGACTGTCGAGGCACCGGGGTGGCTTAGTTGGTTAAGCGTCCGACTCTTCATTTCAGGTCAGGTCGTGATCTCGTGGTTCAGAGTTCGAGCCCTGCATTGGGCTCTACACTGACAGTGCAGAGCCTGCTTGGGATTCTCCCTCTCTCTCAGTCTCTTTCTGCCCCTCCCCTGCTTTTGCTCATGTGCTCTCTCTTTCAAAGAAATAAATATACTTAAAAAAAAAAAAGAAGAGACTGTCTTGGCCTCCCATTCATCTTGCTTTCCACCTGACCAAAATTACTCAGCCAAGTCCCTAATGATTGTATTTCCTTCTCCTCTATTAAAATTGGGGTCAACCTTAACATCTGTGAGCCATGTTCAGATTTAATTAAGATACACTTGGTTTGGTCCACAACCACTTATAAATTTTAATTAAGCTGGATATATATTAAACTGAATTATTTTACAAGAACCAGTGCATTTGATAAGAAATGTAATTATCCGTATTTGAAATGCTACAGTTTTATATTCTGAAATCCCGATTTTAAAAGAAAACTCATTTTAGGTCAACTTTAGTCTTGAATAAGCATTGATGAATGAGGCCATTTCTGGCTTTGATTTCAATTCATATTAGTCTCCTTCCGTTATTAGAAAATACTCATTCATTCATTCAACAGTGAGGGTCTGTTTAGTACCAGGAACTATGTAAGTCATGATATTGGAAAAACTCACGTTTTAGATTCATAATGGTCTTCCTTTGGCCTTGCTTTTCGTCTTCACAGCCTTCATGAGTTGAGTTAGTTATCCGCTTAGGTATAAGTGGATTATCTTTTCATTGCTCACGTACACATGTAACTCTATTAGTATCCAGAAAAACGTTTGGGTAAAATGTGTCTAAACATCTCACTCAAAGAAGAAAAGATATCCTCTTCCTTTTTCCTTTCCTTTCCTTTCCTTTCCTTTCCTTTCCTTTCCTTTCTCTTTCTTTCTTTCTTTCTTTCTTTCTTTTTTTTTTTAAGTGAAGTCTGGTCCGTTTAGGGAGGTGAGAGAAGGCTGTATAAGGAAGGGAAGATCTCTGGACGGAATTGTGTTTCCCTGCCCCCACCCACCAATTCATATCCTGAAGCCCCAACCCCCAATGTGACTGCATTTGGAGACAGCACACGCATCAGTTAGGAGGTAATTAAAATGAAATGAGCTGAAATGTGGGGTCTTATGCTGAGAGGATTGGTGGTGTTATAAGAAGTGGAAGAGCCATCAGCCATCTCTCTTTCCCCACAAACACACCCACCAAGGAAAGGCCAGGTGAACATATGGTAAACAAATACCTCTTTGCCAGGAATAGATATCTTACCAAAACCCTACCATGCTGGCACTCTGATCTTGGACTTGTGGCCTCTGAAATGGTGACAGATTTCTGCTGTTCAGCCACCCAGTCTGTGGCATTGTGTTATGGTGGCCTGATCTGACTAATATAGCGAGCCTGCATCTAACCCTTTGGATGCATAGAATTTCCATGGGCTTTGGTGTTCTGGCCTGGGAGGTGGGCAGCTCTTTTCTCCAGAGAAGTTTTGCCCTTTACTGTAGTAAATCCCATGAAGTCAGCTACTTCCTGTTCCTGAGAACAGCACGGATCCATCTTAAAGTTCACGGGACAACCCTTGACAGTGGGGCAAAGCTGACCAGCTTGTCCTTGGATTGACCTTGACTTCTTAACATAGCATCTTGACTGATTGAACTTCATAGCCTGGACACTTGTGATTTACAACACTCAAGTCCTCCACAAATAGATAAATGCAGAATTCAATTTATCAGTTCCTGCAGCTTGCTCCATTCCGTTAGGGGGAGTTTTTCCATTAGAAGAGCTAATAATCCCTTCCTTTTCTGTGTCCCATTGAGTCTCATATGTCAACAGATTTCAGAACATTAAAAAAAAAATCTCAAGTTCAGCTTAATATTTGATGTGACTTTTACACTGCTGAGCCGTGTCCCTCCCTAAAAGCATGGTTCTTGTCTTTCCCTTGGAGTCTCACCTTCCGTACCTCTTTGATGCACTAAAAATGCTCTCTGTGGATCAATGGCGAGTACCAGCCCTCCAGACATAGAGCTGTGACAGAAAATCAATGTGCGGTGTGGACAGTTGAGGAGAACCTTAAATAATGCCTTAAAAGGTCTGCACTCTGCAGTCCTCGATCCCAATGCCCGTAGAGACTGCCAGTAGGGGTCATACCTGCTAACGTGTGTATTCTTTCCTAGTGTGCAGGAGTTTAATAAAACCGGCAGATGAAAACTACAGTCAAGTCACAATTAAAAAGCCTTTGGATATAGATTATTCTGACACCTTTTTTACCCCTCCTGTCCCTATGGTGAGAATATTTAAAAAATACTGAACTTGGCACTTTCCTTAAGTCACGCTGAGACCTAACACATGCGTCTCATTTTCTTTCTAAAAGCCAGCACTTAGCAACTTTCACTTGCTGGCATCATCTCGTGCCAAGAACAGTGAGGATGCTCTGAGAGACCCAGTGGCTACTTTCTTCTGGTGTCACATGAGAGGGGAAGGGGTAAGTACCCCCATTTATTAGCTTCTTGTTATAGCATAAAGCATCATAAAACTGCCATCTGTAAAAGGACCTACGGAGGACCTTTAGGCTAAATGTCTGCAATTCCCAAGATACTCCAAAATAACCTGGAACAGCATGGATGCTAATGTATGCCAGATTTGGATTTCTTCTGGTGGAGTATCCCTTGGATAACATCCTCTGAGGTTTTTCTTGAATAAAAGTTATGCCCAGGAAACTTTTTAGGGCCCTGTAATTAAAGAAGGATAGGCGGGATAGGAGGGTATACATTTCACAATAGTTTTTGTAGCTGTGTTTGTGAAAACAACAACGACAACAAAAACTGCAAGACAGGTGAGAAAGCCAAAGGGCACGGATGTGTTACTGAAGCACTGTGGCTAAGAGGACTTCCCTGCCTGGACTGCTTTGCTTGCAGCTACTGAGTGGTGTTATAAAGCTGCCGGAGGTTTGCAGCAATGTGCTATCACAATTCAGTTTACAGGCGTTCAGGGGTGAGAACTAGATGTGAGATGTGCCTGGAGGTGGTGTGGCTATTCAGAATGTGAGAGGGACATGGAAGATGGAGCAGAGGAGGAGATGTAGGCCTTTGGCCACAAGGAGGAGAGAGAGTGTGGCTTATGGCAGGGAGAGAGGGCTCTGAGAGCAGGTGGCTCTTTGTTAGCATTAGTTGAAAAGAGACGAGAGCTGTGACGAAATGTTTTTCCAGTTGAGAAATCACCCTCAGCCACAAACGTTTATGACTCGTAATGATTTAAGAAGGGAAGAGCCTCAGGTCACACGGGACTTTGAAGACAGACCTTCTGATGTTTTGTCTAGCACACGATGGCCCAATTTAAGCTCTAGAGCTGCTCTGATCAATATGGCAGCCACTGGCCGCTTGTGGCTAGTGTAAATTGTGTCAAATACACGTTGGATTTCAAAGATGTAATCAGAAAAAAGTACTACACTTCTCAGCAATTCTTAAAAATATTGACTATAGGGGCACCCGGGGGGCTCCGTCGGTTATGCGTCGACTCTTGATTTTGGCTCAGGTCATGATTCACGGTCATGAGTCTGAGCCCCGCATCCGGCTCTGCACTGACAGCACAGAGCCTGCTTGGGATTCTCTCTCTCCCTCTTTCTCTGTCCCTCCCCTGCTCACATTCTCTCCTGTCTCTCGAAATAACTAAATAAACATTTAGAAAAATATTGATTACATGTTGTAATGATATTTTGAATATATTGGGTTAATAAAGTTTTTATACAATTATTAAAATTAATTTCAATAGCAACCTTCTGGTTATAAGATGAAGTAAATCATGGAATGGAATGTGCAGCATGGTGACTACTTAATGACACCGTGTTGCATGTTTGGAAGTTGCAAAGAGAGTAGATCTCAAGAGCCCTCATCATAAAGAAAAGAGCTGTAACCCTGCATGGTGAGTGATGTTAACTACATTTACACTGGTGATCACTGTCACAGTATATACGAATACCAAATCATTATATTGTTGACCTGAAACTCACATAACATTCTCAGTAAGAAAATTAATTTCACCATTTTTTTTTCACTTTAAAATGTGTGGGGTTGGGGCGCCTGGGTGGCTCAGTCAGTTGAGCGTCTGACTTCAGCTCAGGTCATGATCTCGAGATTCATGAGTCTGAGCCCCCTGTTGGGTTCTGTGCCGACAGCTCAGAGCCTAGAGCCTGCTTCGGATTCTGTGTCTCCCTCTCTCCCTCTGTCTCTCTCCTGCTCACTCTCTATCACTCTCTCTCTCTCTCAAAAGTAAATAAAAACATTAATAAAAATTGAAACGTGTGGGTACTAGAAAACTTAACATTTTTACCTGTGTTTACATTATAATTTGCTGGACAGCACTGCTCCGGGTTATAGAAACAGATTAGGTTGAATCTCTCATATACATGATTATGCTTTCTTTAAGACATTTGAAGTTCCCCAATTTAAAAAACAAGTATCCCTAATTTTGTGAATTTCCTCTTTATGCAACCTAGTTCCAGAGGGCTCACCAAGCATGTCACCCCATTGATCAAACCCCCATTTGTCAATGTCCCCCTTAAAAATATGCTGTCTATGGGGCGCCTGGGTGGCTCAGGGGGTTAAGCGTCCGACTTCGGCTCAGGTCGTGATCTTGTGGTCCGTGGGTTCGAGCCCCGCCTCGGGCTCTGTGCCGACCGCTCAGAGCCTGGAGCCTGCTTCGGATTCTGTGTCTCCCTCTCTCTCTGCCCCTCCCCTGCTCACGCTCTGCCTCTCTCTCTGTCTCTCAAAAATAAATAAATGTTAAAAAAGAAAAAAAACGCTGTCTGCAATTGCATGTAATAATGGCTGACCATGGTTTAGAAAGGGCGCAGAAGTAGAGTATGAGGGCCTGGAATCTGCGTGACACGGTCCAAGATTGCTCGTAGCCTAATGCTAACAGTTCGCAGTCTTTTCAGGGTGACTTCCCTGTGAGGTGGGCTGAGGTCCGACTCGGATCTGACCCTCTAGCAATGGGACGGCGCCCAGGTGGATGGGAGCAAGAATCACAGCCCTCCAGGCCAGGTACTCATCCCTCCCTGCCCCGTGCTCCTGGAGATCCGCAGAATCCCGCCTTCTAACAGCAGTCTGACTTGGAGACGCCGTTGGATGCTCTCCCATCTACCCCCGGGAGAGACGATTAGTGTAAATACTTGCCCTGGTTATGTAAACAAGAGACGCTGCGTTTTTAACCGCTGAGCTTTTGGAATTTGGAACTCAGGTGCCTCTGAAGCCACACAAGGCAAGTTCCAGTGTCCCTGTTCTCTGGGCTTCTGATTGCTTGACATCCCATGTAAGCTGACTGATTGCTCCCGACTCACCCTAAGCCATACTTGATCTGTAGTAGGTGATATCGATGTGTTTCAGGCGGATAGAAAATCCAGGCTCTCAAAATGTCCCAGAGGCTCCTGTTTGCTTATTCGAGGTGGCTGGTGAAGGGGCGGTGAGCAGGACTGGAGAACTGGCTCTGAATGCACGAAAGTCCAGCCGCGCTGCCCCCCAGTTGCATCCAACGCCCTCTGTTGACTGAGAGCTAGGAGGATGGGAGCAGGAAGGGAGGGGGCTGGCGCGCGAGAGGGTGGGAAAGAAAGGAGAGAAGTTTTCTTCTGAAGGAGGGATTTATAGAACAACGTTCTCTCTGTTCCCCCTGGGACGACTTCTCGCCGAAATCACCTGTTCAGTCTTGGGAATTTTTCGCAAAACTGAAAAGTTTCATTTGACCAATTGAGGGTTTTTTGGTGTGTGTATGTTTTCATCATTTTAGCAAGATAAAGCTAATCTCTTTAAACCCTTATTTAGAGAAAAGCCTTGAAATCGGGTATATGCAGAATTGAGATCTTACCCCCAGGAAATAACGCCCTAATCTCTCATGGGTCACCATTCAGAATCGTGCAAATATTCTGCCGGTTGAGTTCTCCCAGCTGAGTGCCCAAAAGATATCTCTATTTGGTGCACCACCTTGGGGCTCCCCTGCTTCTCTTGTGAGGGCCCCCTCCGCCCGTCTGGGCCCCCGTTGTGCGGATTACACTTCTCCTTCTATGCTTCTCCCTCCACCTGTACCGTCTTAGCCAACCGCGCACAGCCTTCACAGAGGCCTTGTGGGAACCTCGTGGTGAAAGGTGCTTTGTAACAAATAATACCACATAAATGGAAGATCATTATTACTCGATTAGCTTCTCTCTCCCAGACTAATCATTTCAGTCTCGCAAAATGAACCGCATTAGCCATCTGCTGGCCCAATTACCTAAATGATTCAAATTCTTTGAAACCTGGTCACACAGCTCCTCGTTCTTCCCAACTCCCATTTGAGTGCTGCCAGCAGATTTTAGAGCCCCGGTGTCCTCGTCAGAGCCACTTAGCTTTACGGTGAGTAATGGCGGTCCTCAAGGTAGGCCGGTGACCCCCTGGCAGCTGAAGGCGGTGGCCATCTTGCTTCAGCGTCCAATCTACCACTTGCCTTGTTTTTAACGTACTGGGTTTTTTTTTTTTTTTTTTTTTCTGTATCCCCTTCTTCTTCAAAGCGTGCATGGAGTCTTTTTGGAAAATCAAAGAAAGTGGAATGATGCCTGCCTTCTATCTTTCTTTCTTTCTTTCTTTCTTTCTTTCTTTCTTTCTTTCTTTTTTAATTTTTTTTAACGTTTATTTATTTTTGAGATAGACACAGAGCATGAACAGGGGAGGGGCAGAGAGAGAGGGAGACACAGAATCCGAAACAGGCTCCAGGCTCTGAGCTGTCAGCACAGAGCCCGACGCGGGGCTCAAACTCACGGACCGCGAGATCATGACCCGAGCCGAAGTCGGCCGCTTAACCGACTGAGCCACCCAGGCGCCCCTATTTTTCTTTATTAACTTGGTTGTAGGTGGATAATTTTTGGCCTCTTGGCCATACTGTCTAAAAACTAAATTCTAGAAAGTTAGTTGAGGATGATCTGTTTTACGTTTACACTCTTGGTTTTCTTTTGGTTTGCCCAGTTTTTTTCCATGTTATTTATTGTACCGTCTTTAAAAATGACTCTCTTTGCAGATTACCTCTCTAACAGAACTTGAAATTTGTGTTCTAAATTTCCATGATTTGTTTAATTTACTGGTTTGTATGTATATACATACATATATATATATATATGTATATGGTTTAAATCAATTGAGTTAATCTCGACATTGGAAGTTGAAGCCTGGAATCATGGTGTAACCAAGGGAACCCCCCGCTCTTAGCACAGGGCATGTGCAGGTGCAAATGGCACCAAGTACATTGGTATTGGCTTTTCCGGCAGCCACTAATTTCACACATTGATGTTGCCAGGGACTCTCTCTATCCTGCAGCTATTCCGTTTCTCACTCTGCTTTACTTC
Organism: Prionailurus bengalensis; assembly: GCF_016509475.1. NCBI lineage: Eukaryota > Metazoa > Chordata > Mammalia > Carnivora > Felidae > Prionailurus > Prionailurus bengalensis. The sequence continues at coordinate 233,006,825 of NC_057343.1, forward strand.
TTAATATAAAATTTTGATTTGAAATCAAAGTAAAGCCAATCGTTTATGACCCGTGCTATATGGCAGTTAGAGGTTTAATACCTGTGGAAGATACATACACACACACACGCACACACACACACACACACACAAATACATACGACTGCATGTTCTAGTCCCATAGTCAAATAACAGTGAAAACCTTAAAGATCAGTTAAAGGTATCAAAACACTTTATTTTTTTTTTTCAACGTTTATTTATTTTTGGGACAGAGAGAGACAGAGCATGAACGGGGGAGGGGCAGAGAGAGAGGGAGACACAGAATCGGAAACAGGCTCCAGGCTCTGAGCCCTCAGCCCAGAGCCTGACGCGGGGTTCGAACTCACGGACCGCGAGATCGTGACCTGGCTGAAGTCGGACGCTTAACCGACTGTGCCACCCAGGCACCCCAAAACGCTTTATTATTAATTGGAGTATTGGTTGTGCAAACAGTAAGTACCACAAGAAATCTGAGAAGAGAGAGGTCACTTAAAAATATTTTTTTTAATGTTTATTTATTTTTGAGAGAGAGAGAGAGAGTGTGAGCAGGGGAGGAGCAGCGAGAGAGGGAGACACAGAATCCGAAGCAGCTCCAGGCTCCGAGCTGTCAGCACAGAGCCTGATGTGGGACTTGAACCCACGAACTGGGAGATCATGACCTGAGCCGAAGTTGGACGCTCAACTGACTGAGCCACCCAGGTGCCCCGAGGTCACTTTTAGAGAATTAATTTTGGGGGGAGCCTGGGTGGCTCAGTCAGTCTGACTTCAGCTCAGGTCATGATCTCATGGTTCATGAGTTCAAGCCCCACATCCGGCTCTGTGCTGACAGCTCAGAGCCTGGAGCCTGCTTCGGATTCTGTGTCTCCCCTGCTCTCTTTCCCTCCCCCACTCACACTCTGTCTCTCTTTCTGTCTCTCAAAAATAAAAATAAATCATTAAAACAATTTTTTTAAAAATTAATTTTTCAAAATGAAAATGTGGGTTTTTTTTTAATGCTCACAGACATAATATATTCTCATAAACAGAATGTAAAGATATACACAGAAATTACAGCTACTGACAATTTAGAATACAGACCTCTGGGTTTTTTCTTCTATTATAGTTTATTAGTTATTGTTTGCTTTATAAGAAACCATCCCCAAACTTAGTAGCTTGAAATACCAACCATTTCTTTAGCTCATGATTCTTCAGGTCGGCAATTTGTACTGAGTTCAGCCGGGCAGTTCTGGCAGTCAGGTCTCACGTGACCTCACAGTCAACTGATGGACTGGCCTTGACCAGCACAGGGAGGACATCTGGGGCCTTTTTGCAGTGACTTCTTCTTACTCCGGCAGCCTAGCCTGGGCTGGCTCACACGGCATCCTCAGGTTTCAAGAGCTGCGGAAAGGCAGACTGCATGCGAACACTTTCCAGGTCCTTGCTTACGTCACATTTACTGCTGTCGCACTGGTCAAAACCAAGTTAAATGGGTACCTAGTGTCACTGTGAAAGGGACCGTGGAAGAGCAACGGATACAGGGAGGCCTGAGCAGATCAGACATACTGCGATCAAGCCACCACAACTAAACCTACCTTGTGATATTTTAACAAAATGAGATTCTGTTATACGTGCTATGTTGGTCAGGGTTCTCTAACCAATAGGCTGTGTCTATATCTCTGTCTACGTATGGAGAGATAGCTACAGATACATCAATATAGATAGATACACAGATACAGATCTATTATAAGGGATTGTCTCGTGCAGCTATGGAGTTTGGCAAGTCTCGAGACCTGCAGGATGAGTCGACAAGCTGGAGACCCCGGAGAGCTGACGGTTTAGTTCCGGAGTGAGTCTGAAGACCTGAGAATCATCACGGCCGCTGATATAGCTCTAGGCTGAAGGCTGGCAGGCTAAAAAGCAGGAAGAGCTCATGTTTCAGTTTGAGTCTGAAGGCAAGAAAAACATCAGCGTCTCAGTCTGAAGGCAGGTGGGTGGGAAGAATTTCCTCTTACCAGAGGACGTTCAGCTTTTTTGTGCTATTTAGGTCTTCAACTGATTAAATAGGGCCCACCCACATTAAGGATGGCAATCAGCTTTCCTGGATCTCTTGATTTAAATGTTTTTCTCATCTGAAATAACACAAAACAAAACCCACTTTCACAGACTCAGAAACATGCAAAATAAGGTTTGACCAAATATTTGGGCACTCCATGGCCCACTTAAGTTGACACGTAAAATTAACCATTACACATGTTTTTGTTTTTGTCTCTGTTTGAGTTTAAATATATGTCATGGACATTTTTTCATGTCAGTAAATAGAGATAATGATCATCTTCTTTTTTAAGTTTACTTATTTTTGAGAGAGAGAGAGAGAGAGAGAGAGAACAAGTGGGGGAGGGGCAGAGAGAAAGAGAGAGAGAGAGAGAGAGAGAGAGAGAGAGAGAGAGAATCTCAAGCAGGCTCTTCACTGTCAGCGCAGAGCCTGACATGGGGCCTGAACCGATGAACTGTGAGATCATGACCTGAGCCAAAATCGGATGCTTAACTGACCGAGCCACCCAGGTGCCCATAAGGATGGCCCTTGTGCGAGTGCCCCTGATCATCTCTGATGGCTGCATAGCATATTACTATTTGATGTACATCACTTATTTCCATTTTCTTGACAAACGCTTGGATTATTTTTTACACTTCACTACTATATTCACGTAACGAGGTTTGATTTGTATCGCTAAATTGTCTGCTAAATAATTTGTACACTCTCGGCAGCAAGCATAGGACTGACTGTAACACCTTCAGCAACACTAAATGTGTATTCTTTCGGCAAATACATATTCAGCATCTACCACGTGCTAAACACTGTGCAAGGGGCGAGGTATGCAGTAGTGAGCAGAACAGGCTAGGTCCCTGCCCTCAGGAGGCATCCATTCTACGGGGAGAGACCCACAGGAAACAAACAAAAACATAGCCTGGTAAGGTGACCACAGCACGTGATAGGCGAGTGAAGGAAGTAAATGGTGTAACATTATATAAGCATAGAGTGGTAGAGGGGACTGCTGTAGACAGGGCTATCTAAAAGATAGAAGGAGAATTCACTTCAGTCTTGAGGCAGAAAGGAGGATACTATGAAGGTGGGGTTTGCACCGGATCTTGAAGTACACAAGATGGAAATGGGTCGGACGTTTGGTATGAAGCGTTATGGAGGTTTTGCATGACCCAAATTGTCACAACCCAGGAGCCACTGGAGGGAAATTGGCCAATCAGTTTCTTAAACCAAGTTTGGAGGACTCAGGTGGGTGTTTTTTTCCAGTTCACACCGAATGCCAAGCCGTCTGTTGAAGTAACAGAACCTGAGTGTACCACGTCTTTCTTTTTCCAATGCCACTTAATAACTTGGTTTGACTGCTCTGAATTTGGATATTAATAAAGCCAAATTTTCAGGGCGCCTGAGTGGTTCAGTCAGTTAAGCGTCCAACTTCAGCTCACGTCATGCTATCATGGTTTATGAGGTCGAGCCCTGCATCGGGTTCTCAGCTGTCATCCCAGAGCCCTCCTCGGATCCTCTGTTCCCCCCTCTGTCCCTAGCCCTCTCACACTGTCTCTGTCTCTCAAAATAAATAAACATTAAAAAAAATAAAGCCAAATTTTCTAGGTGGTGATTTTATTTCTTAGTTCATTTCTTAGCTTATTTCTTAGAACAACAGAGGTCACAGTAGTCTCTCTCAAAGGATACAGATGGATGTTTGGTCACAGCTCTCCCACCACAGACCTCAGGGCTACATTGCTTAATGTCATGGTGTTTGTAATCACCTGAGGTTTCATCTTTCAAACAACTGTTTTTCAAAAACCCGTTCCTGCAATTAAGCTGCAGTACCACCAGGAGGCAGTATTGGGATGCACCCAAGGGCAGGATATAAGAAATTGGCCGTTCATTGTATTATAAAAGCTAATCTTACTTTTTAAATTTGAATTTAGCATTAACCTGCCAAATGTGTAATTACTCTAGAGTGTCTTTGTAAAATAAATAGAAGTCTAAGCTGCAATTTGGTGGCTATTTTTCTTATTATCCATGTGCTTTATAGAGATTGTGATTAAAATGCCTTTTGTAATTCACCATGAATATTGCACAGTGAAAGCCCAACGAGTGCTCATAGCAGACCTGCATTTCAAATTGCCGGTGGCCTCAGGCTGGCCAAGGCCGGTGTTGACATGGATGCTTGGGACACATCTGCTTATCTGCATCAAGTTTGGGTTTTTCAAGTAGCAAAACCCAGAAGGAAAAATAAATCTGTAGTACACCTTTCCTGACAAATGTGAAGTCCTTAGAAATTTCCCAATTACAAGTTTTCTGAATTTACCTGTTTATTTTGTTATGTTTTTACAACAGCTCATGGCTCATTGTCACCTTCTGGTATCCCCTTGGTTATTTCTCTTCTTTAACTACACCCGAGCATAACCTGATCTGCATTGATGCTCGTTTACTTTTCCAATAAGCTGCAACAAGAGCTTAATATAGAAACATAGGATAGTCAGATTACTTTTAAAAACTGTTTTGTTAAGTTTCTCAGGATCCACGTAAGAGTGAAAACATATGGTATCTGTCCTTCTCTGGATGACTTAGTTCACTTAGCATAACCCTCTCCAGTTCCATCCACGTTGCTACAAAAGGCCAGATTTCATTCTTTCTCATTGCCAAGTAGTATTCCGTTGTGTAGATCAACCACAATTTCTTTACCATTCATCAGTTGATGGACATTTCGGCTCTTTCCATAATTTGGCTACTGTTGAAAGTGCTGCTATAAACATTGGGATACAAGTGCTCCTATGCTTCAGCACTCCTTTATTCCTTGGGTAAATTCCTAGTGGTGCTACCTGAGAAACTTAACAGAAGACCATGGGGGAGGGGAAGGGGAAAAAAAAGTTAGGGAGGGAGGCAAACCATAAGAGACTCTTAAAAACTGAGAACAAACTGAGGGTTGATGGGGGTGGGAGGGAGGGGAAAGTGGGCGATGGGCATTGAGGAGGGCACCTGTTGGGATGAGCGCTGGGTGTTGTATGGAAACCAACTCGATAATAAATTTCATATTTTAAAAAATAAATTTAAAAAATAACCATTTTGTTCAGAGATTACTAGATCTCTTATGTAGAGCAGACCATTTCAACAAAATTAAAGTCTTGAGAAAGAGGTTAAAACTGGATTTTAGGGGCGCCTGGGTGGCGCAGTCGGTTAAGCGTCCGACTTCAGCCAGGTCACGATCTCGCGGTCCGTGAGTTCGAGTCCCGCGTCAGGCTCTGGGCTGATGGCTCAGAGCCTGGAGCCTGTTTCCGATTCTGTGTCTCCCTCTCTCTCTGGCCCTCCCCCGTTCATGCTCTGTCTCTCTCTGTCCCAAAAATAAAAAAATAAAAAACGTTGAAAAAAAAAATTAAAAAAAACAAACAAACAAACAAACAAAAAAAACTGGATTTTACTACAGTCCTTTCAAAGAGTCAGTATCACCAACTGACTCTCCTGAACCTCCAGTGTGTTTTGAGCTGATGGCAGGAAGCTGGGGTTCAAGGAGAGTCTTGGCAGCGAGAAGAGGGTTTGTCAGAACAATGAGAAGGTTGAGGCTGGGTTGCCAGCACCAGTGGGATCACTTGGGCCGAGGGCAGCAAAGACAGAGGGCGCCCGTGGGGCCGGTTGGGTATGAGCTCCCGTGTGGCTCAGTTTCCCCTACAGACACACGTTTACCTGGGCCCCTGCCTGGGTCACGTTGGTCTCAGGTGAGATCCTGCAATCCGATAAGAGCTTGTTTACAACAGCAGGTGGTCATGTTTACCTGGGCCCCTGCCTGGGTCACATGGTCCCTGCTGTGAAGGACTCTTCGTCTGTTGGCTCCACCGCCTACCCGGTTCTGTATCCCGCTGTGGCACGCAGGTCCCGCCCTCTCCGTGCTCCTGCTCCAGATCCTTCCGTACCCCTTTGTCCGTCTCTGCCCTCCCTGCATGTCCAAGCGGCAGCCCCCTTTCCGGACGAGTCATCCCAAACCTCCATCAGAATAGAGAAGTAGAACAAAGCTCTCGTCGTGCTGTTTCAGCTGCTCAGATGGGAAGACGCCCTTTTTTGTTCATCCTTACGACGTCTAAGGGCAAACTTTGTCTTCTCAACGAGGCTGGGAGCTGGCGGTCTCAGGAGGAACAGTTGCGGAGAAGGGCTGAGGGCTGAGCAGGACGGTCCCAGCACAGCATCCTGTCTCAGGTCCCACCGCTGGAGCCGCACGCGTTGCTGGCCTGGTTCAAGAAGCCATTCCAAAGACACCATTCCACAGAAAGGACAATCAGTAAGTAATTTCTTTCCCCCGTGTCGCTCCATGGGTGGCAAGGACACATAACACCCACCCGCGACTGTGAGGGAGTGTGCCCGGAGCGAAAGGCGTGGCTCTAAATGAAAATCAAGACAGATGGCGGAGGCAAAGGGGCCAGATCAGACGGACGCTGATGTGCAGGGAGCCCTTTTTCATGAGCATTTAATTTCGGTTCACCCGGGCACTTTGCGCCCCGGCGTGTGTTGCCGGGGCCATAATTCCATTTACAGAGGGACAGCGTGGAATGTTTTTCAGGGTGAAGGGTGAGTCTCGAATCTCTTGAATCTGAATCTATCCCGTGGCCTCCTCATCTTTCCCAGTTTGGAGAGTACTCTACAGCAATTGCAAGTAAGTGATGAAATGTGAGTGCCGACGGAAGAGAATTCCTCCTGTGCTTTCAGAGTGAAGCTCACCGCAACTGTAATCTATCATTTCTTGCTTCCAGAGCGTTGCCACTGAAATGGAGCTGATTCAGCGCCGTTGGAGGAAACAGTAGCAACATCACGTTGAAGAAGCTTCGTGGTTTTGTGGCTGATCTATGCTTATTTCTTTGAGGCTTTCTGAAATAAGTATTGTAGACAAAGCTCTTTATTCTGTTCTTTCAATGGCTGGAAAACTATTCAGCCCTAAAACGGTTCTTAATGCTTTGGCGAGAGGTCATTCCAGATACAGCTGACCTTGAACGATGTGGGGGTCAGGAGTGCCAAAAACACTCCCCCACCCGCTGCAGTTGAAAATCCCCACGTAACTTTTGACCCCCCGCCCCCAAACTTAACTGCTAATAGCCTACTGTTGACCGGAAGCTTCACCGATAACATTAATAGTCGATGAACACATGTTTTGTATGCTTTCTGTATTATAGACTGAGTCAGCTGGAGAAAAGAAAATGTTATGAAGCAAATCAGAAGGAAGAAAAAATACATTTAGAGTCCTGTTCTGTAGCTATTGGAAAAAATCCACTTACAAGTGGATCTGGGCAGTTCAAACCCATATCGTTTAAGAGTCATCTGTAGTGCCTCGACTATTTTTGACACTAGGAAACATTATTTTTCTAGGCAAGGTAGCAAACTTATTTTCTTTCTGACTTGCCTTTTGCAGTAGGTGTTGAAATGCAGATGTAACAATATTGCCAATTATATCAAGATGATGAAGCAATGGGAAGGTTCTAGAAACAACCCTTGATCCATTAATAGAATTAATGGTCCCATTATGTCATCTAACAAGTTTTATTTTCCTCTGTGTGCTGAGAAGCATGAAATTATCATGTAAATAATGTCACGTCTGTGCAAACAATTTGCAAGGTGCTCTCCAAATTCAAATTTAAGCTGTCATTTCTCTTTGTTTGTTAACTGTTTTACGCCCTGAAGTTTTTTTCCCACCTCACATGAGAACCGTATAGTGATTTTTCATTCAACCCTCATGCTTGCATGTCAGGAACCTGTGTGTCTTAAAGGATCTGGAGAAAGTGCAGTTCGGAATTCACATTCCGTGAGCAAGAGGCTTGTGTGAATATCCTTTGGTATTCCTAGCTGGCTCCATAACCCTTTTAAAGGTCATTTCATTTCTCTTTTTGCATTTGCCAAGTTTGTTTTTATGTCTTCATGCTTGTGTGATGAGGGTCCCTGTAGTCTTTTAGCTTCTGGATTATTCTCTGTGGACTCCCCATTAGATAACTTTGCATGCCGAGGCTGGCAGTGATTGAAAGAAAGACATCACTAGAATCATGGCCGTCCTGGTTCCTCAAGCAGCCTCTTAATTCTGGTGCTCACCTCCAAATCTTACATGCTGGAGGTTAAAACTTAATGGGATTCCATAATCTGGCTGTTGTTGAAAGCCTAAGTGTCCGTCAACTGAGGAATGGATAAAGAAGACGCGGTTTATATATACAATGGAATACCACTTGGCAATGAGAAAGAATGAAATCGTGCCATTTGGAGCAACGTGGATGGAACTGGAGGGTATTGTGCTAAGTGAAATAAGTTAGTCAGAGAAAGGCAGATACCATATGTTTTCACTCATGTGTGGAACTTGAGAAACTTAACAGAAGATCATGGGGGAAGGGAAGGGGAAAAAATAGTTACAAACAGAAAGGGAGGGAGGCAAATCATAAGAGACTCTTAAACACAGAGAACAAACTGAGGGCGGATGGTGGGGGTGGGGGAGAGGGGTACGTGGGTGATGGGCATCGAGGGGGGCACTCGTTGGGATGAGCACTGGGCATTGTATGAAAGTGATGAACCGCGGGAATCTACCCCAAAAGCCAAGAGCACACTTTACGCACTGTATGTTAGCCAATTTGACAATAAATTACATTTAAAAAAACTTAATGGAGGGGCGCCTGGGTGGCACAGTCAGTTAAGCGTCCGACTTCGGCTCAGGTCACGATCTCACAGTTCGTGAGTTCGAGCCGCGTCGGGCTCAGTCCTGACAGCTCAGAGCCTGGAGCCTGCTTTGGCTGCTGTGTTGCCCTCTCTCTCTCTGTGCCCCCCCCCCCCCCACTCTCTCTCTCTCTCTCTCTCTCTGTCTCTCTGCCTCTCAAAAATAAAGACACGTAATAAAAAAATTTAGGAAAAAACTTAATGGGATTCGTTTTCAGAGAAATGAAGTTTCTGGACGTTGTGTATTTTGGTGTGGGCCTTTGCCATTGTAGACACTTCACACACACACACACACACACACACACACACACACACACACGCACACACACCCCGTCACTGGGAACTTGTGTTAATTGGTGATGCAAACCCAAAGTATCCCACAGAGAACTGAGTACATTCCAAACCTTCCAGACACGCTAAGCACACGTTTGACATCATTTCATTAAATTCAGGCCTACCCACTCAGCGCTGTAGTTCTGTTAGCCCGACGGTTATTTCTAAGGTACCTTTTGTTCTGCATTCAGATTGTCTTCAGTAAGTGTGCTATTTAGGTTTTGCAAAGCAGAACCATCGGTCTTGCTACGATGCTGTTCCATTGGGCACTGTGTGCAGCACCAAACTGATTGCAGATCCAGTTTTAACATCTCAAGGACGTGAGGGCTGGGAAATATTTTCTCCTGCCACTTGGGTTTGGGCAGAACAAGATAATTTCTTGCCCTCTGCTCCATGCTGCATTATTAAAGAGGCTGTTGTTAGCAGAGGCTTTGTAAGAGTGTGGATGGTGTGTGCGTGCGTGTGGCTGGTGTGCGTGTGGCTGGTGTGCGTGTGGGTGCGTGTGTGGGGGAGGGGTGGAAGGAGACACCAGGCTCAGATTCGAAGGCTGACGACCGTATGAAGTGGCTACGATTTACAGCGTCCTATCTCAACAGCTATGTCTGATGAGGATGTGGCTGGGATTCTGCTTCTGTAAATGTTGGATATTTGGAGATTTGCTTACTCTCCTTTAGCATGACTTAAAACTCCTAGAAACGATCCTACCGCTTGCTGGCCGTTCAAGGGCAGCGGCCTCCAGGTGACTGTGGCGGCCAGTTTGGTAAAATGGCCTGTGTTAAACATACATTTTACATCGTGGGTAACGAGACCTGCCCAGGTAACCGACTGCGTACCTTTCACTCAGGCTCACCTGAACGGAGAGCTGGTCAGGGCTGCTCTGTGACGGTGAGCGGGCAGTGGCTTCTCACTCGGGGCTTTTTGTCGCCCCTGTGGGCGCCTCTGGGTGGAACCCTGCAGCCCAGGGCACGTTCACGGAGGCCTCGCTGTGGAACGTTTACCGTGGCTTACAGTAAAAGCGGGCTCCTTGGAATTACCGGGGTTGTTGATCCATCCCGGATTGACCTGGTGTTGACACAACCATCCAAGCATGGAGTGATCTCAAAGACCACCGGAACGGATGGCATTTGTCCTTGTGACAGATCGTCGGGAAAATGAAAGACTCTGGTGTAGCGTCATTTTCCGTCACCTTTGGATCACTTGCAAATCTGCCCCAGGCAGGCGTCTCGGGAGCTGTCTGAAAAATTGCAGTTTGCACACTTAACAGCATGCGACCGTCCTGCGGAGCCCTGGTCCTCAGGGACGGGCAGTTGTAGAGTGTGGCTCTCCTGGTCCTCCCCGGGGGCAGAAGGACTTCGGGGAGACGAACTCTCAGAGAAATGCCTCACTTGTGTCAAAGTCACAAAGAGAAATGAATGCCTGTTTCCTCTTCCTTAATCTCTCCGGACTCATTCAGTCATTACTGCAGGAACGACAGTGAGTTATAGGGACACAAAAATACTGTTTTTCCGGGAACCAACCAGAGAATTTTCTTAAAATGTAAGATCATCTATTCTCTAATATAGGCTCTGGAAATGGAACAGCGTGTGCATTTAGGTGTATGGTTTGTTTATCGTTATTTTATCCCAGCAGGTGTTGACTGAGGATCCACCCTGTACCAGGTTCTATTCTAGGTACTGAGATCAGAGCCTTGAGCACAGGAGAGTGTGAGGTCCTAGCCTCACTCTGCTGACATTCTAGAAGGGAGAGAGATGGTAACAAAGCAAAACATGAACGATAGAATCAGCCTCAGCATGGACGCCAGGAAGAAAAGGAAAGGAGGAGTAGCTGAGAGTGAGGGGGGCCCTCCTGTGGACGGGGCCAGGGACAGGCTCCCTAGCACGGAGAGATGTGAGCCCTTCTGAGCGTCCCGAGGGAGAAGCGTGGCAGGTGCTTAGCGAGGAACACCGGGGCCCGCGGAGGCACGTGCTCCGCTCGCGAGCTCGTTATTCTTTTCAAATCCCAACCTGTAGTGAGTAGATCTCCTCCTCTTTGTCAGCTCCCAGGCAGCCTTTGGAGAAAATGCCCCTGAAGTTTCAAATCTTGACCTCAGGGTTCCTTGTCCTGCTCGTACCCAAGGTCGGAAAGGTCTCAGGCGAAATTTTGTCTTAGTTTCTTTTGAAATGAAAGAAGGCAGTAAAAAATCACGCCTTGGCCAAGGATCCTGGTCTGTGACCCCACGTGTGACTTGCACTGGCTGGGTGGGGATAAGCCCCGGACCCTCCAGGGTCGCTCTTCTTCTATTAAATGGGGGGAGTTGTTTGAGAGGGATTTTTAGGTCCCCAAGAATTATGTGCGTCTCCCCATGTGGCCACTGTGGGTCTCTCCACGTGAGCCTGGGTCCCCCTCCCCACGTGAGTCGGTGTGCGCTTCTCCATGTGAACCGTGTGCAGTTTCCACGTGCGCCTATGCTCTCTTTTTGCCATCTTGTGTGCACTCCCCACGTAAGCTTCTGTACATTCTCTTGCAATCTCATGTGTACTGCTCACAGTGTCTGTGGATGCTTACAGGTCCTCTCTCCGGTTAAGCCCCGGTGTACTCCCCTCTTACTGGATTATGGCCTTTTCTTCCTGCAGGCCTGTGTGTACTCTTACCTTGCAAATCTTGAAGGCCTGTAACTGTGATTGCTGGGGTCCCAAGGCCTGTGGGAGCCCAAGAAGTGCACTGCCTTTAATGGTTCTTCTCTAGGACTTCCATCCAAGTAAGATAGCCTCGGGCCTGGAGACCAGGGGTTGACCATGGGGATCATCCATGGGCAGTGCGTTCCTGGGCCCACAGTGGGCCTTCTCGCTGGTTCCTCTTGGAACCTGCACAGCTCCACAAGGCCATGTAAGCACGGAACTACAGGGGAGGGAGCCCACTCTGGAAGGAGAGGGTCCCGCGATCCGTCCCATCCCCTGGCTTGGCCCACGGTGGGCGTTCACTAAATTCTGCTGCTGAGAATGACCCTGAGTTTGCTGCGTCACACATAGCTCTGAAGTGTTCTTCACTGGACGGTGGTATCTGGCCAAGAGTTAGAGGTGGTTGAGGGTTAGTTACGCCCCCCCAAACTTTCCTACTAATTTGTAGTGAAAGCAAGTCTCAGGCTAGATTCACCACCTACAGAAAGCAGCCAGGAACAGGTCATATGACGTACGGTATGAGCCTGATACAGTCTCTGTCTGTATCCTTCCAGGTGACTCTTGCCCGTCTTGCCGGAAGGCTCAGTGACACGTGTGTGAAAGTTCTCCTGTGACAGAGCACTGCCGTCCTACCAGGCTTCCGGCACCCAGAGCCCTCTGGCTCGGCTGCTGCAAGTAGGACCTTTTAGGGTTAAGCCTTGGTGCTGTCTCTACGGGTGGGGGCTAAGGCCACGAGTACATTCTTCCAACTCAAAGGCATTTTGCAGACGTGAGAGATGATTAGGGGTCTCTCCCTTTACAGACGCACAGATGTTAACATTGTAGTGACTCAAAAGAAGTCCCCTTTTCTGACAACCTTCTTTTCAAAAACATAGGTAAGCTGAGTTGCAAGAATATGCTTTCCTCTCACTCACTCACCCTCCCTGGAGACTCTCTAGTTACTTTCCTTAATGACTGAAATGTGTTATGATTGAAAATGTCACTCATCGTAACCCGAGTGAGAGGCGGGTTCTCTTTTCGGACCATATCTGGTGGGTCGCTGTGGGAAGGGTGATTGAGAAGAATATAGATGAGAAAGTGTGTCCACGGAAGGGGGGGGGGGTTGCAGTAGAATCAGCATGCTTCCTGGAAGTGGAGGCAGGTTTGGGCGGGAGGCCCTGGGCTTAACGTGTTACCTTTCCCCCGTGGCGCTCACCCCTGCAGGACGGTGGGTGTACAGAGCTTGAAAAGTGGAAAAGGAGGCGCAGCCTATGTTGAAGAGAAAATGACCCCCGAGTAGAGACAGCAGTAATGATCTATCTGAGAATTCCCAGGGCGGGGCATGCTCACCACCAGGCCTCAGTTCTGCTGAGAGCCAGAGCCAGAGTCAGAGTCAGAGAGTCAGAGGGAGAGAGAGAGAGAATCCCAAGCAGGTTCCACACTCAGGGTGGAGCCTGGTGTGGGGCTCAATCCCATGATCCTGGGATCATGAGCTGAGCCACAACCAAGAGTCAGACGCTCAGCGGACGGAGCCACCTGGGTGCCCCAGGTTACTCTTCTTCTTAAGCAGTGACTTTCATCTCTTCCCCGGACGTGGCTTCTGTTGGGGGGCCCTGCCCAGATCCCCAGGCTGCTATGGCATGCAGTGGGCGAGAGCCACTGAGCTAGTGGGAAGCTCAGTGAAATCTCACTGAGAGAGAGCCAGCACCTAGTGGGAAGCTGGGCAGCCTGTGGAAGCTGGAAGAGGCAAAACCAGAAGGAAGGCAGCCTTGCCATCCCCTTGGTTTTAGCCCAGAGTGGTGCATCTTGGACAGAACCACAAGAAAATGAATTTTGTTGTCTTGAGCCACTGTGCTTGTGGCAATTTGTTAGAGCAGCAATAGGAATGAGAAGAGACACCAGTATAAGAATTGAGGCCACATATGGGTCAGTGGTGATTTGCCCAGGCTTAGGGTGGAGGGAGAAGAGCCTGGTCTGTGGATCCCGAGGCCAAGAAGCCTGCGTCTGCCTTGAGGTGGTGCCCCTGGGGAGCTGGCCGGGCCCTGCAAGGGAGTGGCTGCAGGGTGGGATCTGGGCACTGGGACTCTGGGCTACCCTGGCTCGCAAGTCAGAGACCCAAGATCAGAAGGGGTTCTCAGCCATGTCTTGACCTTGAAAAGTCCTGCACTAGACCCAGGGCCCTCTTCTCCAATCCCAGTTTGCAGTAGCCCCTCCATCTAGTGCCACAAGACAGAAATCTAGAAAGTACTCTCCCTGCAGCCCCTCTTCATGGATGGATCCACATGCCTAGTCCATCCAAATATATTAATTCCGTCTGGCTCTGACCTTCCTCTTTGATTTCATCTGCTGTTGTCCTCACGGCCACTTCTGTTTGTCGCAAAGACCAAATTGATGTTCACATTAGGGTTTCTATTTTCCTTGTTGTGGGGTCTTCTTTCTCTTGGCTTGCCCCTGTTTGTTTCTTGGGCTTGCACTCACATGTCACTCTCTAGGGAGACCTTCCCTGACCCAGAGCCCTTGCAAAGTGTTGTTCTCTGTCACATCTCCTGGTTTTTATTCAAGTCAGAGTTGGTTAAGGTCAAGTCAGAGTTGTTATCTGAAATCATCTTGTTTGTTGAGTTTTGTGCACATTGTCATTCTTTCTTGAGAATGGGCAGGATCGTGACCACCTCGTTCACTGCTGGGTCCTGCAGGACCAGAATGGCATCAGGCACGTAGTAGGTGCTTTATATCCTAAGCATTTCCAGAGTCTTTGTAATATTCCATCTCCAGCTCCATCACCGACGCTCTCACTTGGGTTGACAGTGGGAAAAGCTTCATAAAATAACGAACCTTGAATTATGTTCTGTCTTGAATCTGCCAGCTTATTTTTCAAGCTGGCTTGTAAGGAGAAAGCTAAGTCCCAGAGAGTCTGGGGCTTTCCAAATACGGGGAGAGCCCACAAGCGTGGGGCGATTAATAGAAGGTTGAGGAATTGATTCGTAAATTAAATACACGAATTCCGTATCCTACAACAAACACGTTCGATGGATTTAACGAACGATGTACTATTTCACCTGCTTTGAGCTCTTCACGTGCTTTCACACTGAAGACTGCATTCCTGGGAAGTTGAATAAGACATATGTATTTTGGGAGTGAGTTATTTTGGGAAGCTTCTTACGTCCTCTTAGTAAATATCACAAGGGACCGATTCAACATGGGTTTAGATTTGGGTGACATATCTCCCCTCCACCTTCACAAGGTTCCTTCTTCGCTACGCCCCAATGGTGGGGAATGCAAATATTTCCTATCAACTGTCACTACTGCCTATGATTCTTACTACTATTGCTCTTACGACTACCACAACGGTTACTATCCCTACACTTGCAGGGCCAGCGACTACCACTTGTGCAATTCCTCCGCCTCCTCTCTACTGCTGGCGATGATTCACAGAGCTCTTCCCTAGTTCGCGAGCTTCTTCCCTTCCAAGGTCCACCTTCATTTCTTTTGTGGGTAGAGTATCTTTCCTTACTCATGCGCGTCTTAAACTTTTAGTTTTAGAATAATTCTGGATGCACAGAAATTTGGTAAAAAATATGCAGGGAGGCCCCATGCGCCTCCACTCAGTTTCCCCTAATGGCAGCCTCCCACATAACTTTAGTCCAGTATCAAAATGAGGAAGTCAACATCGGGGGTTTCTTTGAATGTTGAGAAAGGCCAACTCAATCTCCCTCCCTCCCTTCCCCATATATATATACATACACACATACATACACACATACATGGGAGGGAGATAAATCTGTATCTGTATCACTAATGGAAAATAATAGGTCAATGTGTTAGAAGTCTAAAGTCTTTGGGCTCGACTGTAATTTCTTTGTTCTTTGTTTAGGGTTTTTTTGGGTTGTTTCTAGGTGTTATTTATAATATCGGATGTTGTAGTAGCTCATGCCATTTTCTAACAAAAAGCCTTGAAATGGTACATTGTAGTGAGACAGACTTTTCAATATGGCAATATTTTATTAATATGAAGAGACCGAAGTAAAACACAGTTTTGTCTAACTGCAGGCATATTGCTGTTTGCTGGGAAGGGCTCCTCTCTTTCTCTCTCAGTAGGGAACCAGCACCACAGCCTGTGGTGTGGGGCTCAGGTGAGGAATTTCTAGGTAGCAGCAATGTTATTTATACGCTGGAGGCACTTAGGTGGAATATCTTTCTTTTTTTTTAAATGTTTATTTATTTTTGAGAGAGAGAGAGAGAGAGACAGAGAGAGACAGAGAGAGACAGAGAGAGAAAGTGTGAGGGGGTAGGGGCAGAGAGAGAAGGAGATACAGAATTCGAAGCAGGCTCCAGGCTCCATGCTGTCAGCATAGAGCCCGACGCGGGCCTCGAACCCACGAACCGCGAGATCATGACCTGAGCCAAAGTCGGACACTTGACCAACTGAGCCCCGCCCAGGCGCCCCACTTAGGTGGAATTTCCTGTGGGGCGTTCCCCTGGAAGTCAGCAAAGTTAGGTTTATCTTCATCCGTGCAGAATGACCGTGGACAAAGGGCCTCGCAAGACCCCTTTCAAGCTTCATGAATTTCTACTGCAGTGTTCCTGGCATAAGGCTAGGCCCGAAATACTGGTTTGGCCATTCTGCCCGCTCCAGCAATCTGGTTAGAGCTTCCAATAGGGAGCACTGTCCTTTCTTCATTCTTCATATATTTTCTCCCCCACAATCATGTTACTTCACTTTGGAGACCAGGTGTGGGGAACAGGAGGCATGCAACCTTCACATAAAGTTTATCATTCAGGAGCAAGAGATCCAGTGAGCACAAATTGGAAGGGTGCTGAAAAGGGCCCTCCTAACACAGGGCTCATGCGGTCGACCTGAGGATTAGAAAGAGTTGAGCTAGTTAATTTGCTTCTCGCTTGTTCTTACCCAGGGCTGCCCTTCACAGCAAAAATGCCAACGCTCCAGTCCCGCCAAGACTGATTACATCCTAATCTGCAGGAGGTGAGGCATAGGCGTCAGCCTTCAAAAAAAAGTTCAGGTACATAGTCAGGGTTGACAAACACTGACCGAAGTCCTGAAAACAATATATCCTGGATGAAATCAACTGTGTTCCGTTCGAATTCTTTTATTGAGGATCGGACTGTGTAAATTGTGTGATGTCCAGCGTGAAGGAGAGATCAGGAATGGAGAAGACGCGTCTGTTCCCTGGGATGTGGGTCAAGGGGAGCAACAGGGCTCGTTCTGGCAGGCAGTGCCGGACAAGTAGCAAAGTCGGTGTAGAGGGCAAGGCTCACAGTCAGGCGGAGTTGCATCTCCGGGCAGCCTGTGCCTTCCAGGCGAGGCCCTCCGTCAGCGGACGGAGGTTTAGGAGTAGGACTCCTTTGGTCAGGAGGCTTGACGTAGTCTCCAGGTAAGCTGGATTCAGGAAGTGGGGTGTCATGGTAAGGATGAAAGACACACAATGGGGGTGACCTCCCACTTTCCCCACTTTCCGTGCAACATGGCACTTCCCCCTCTAAGCTCGGATGGAATTGCAGATCTCTTCAGTCTCTCGGAGGCCACTCTCAAGTGACCGGGAAGGAGGGGAAAATAGGATCGGGAATTAGCAGCCCCCGGATCTTGGGCTTCATCTCGTGGGAGGCAAGACTGCATTCTGGATGCCCAGTAAGACTGAGGCTCCTTCTTGGAAGTTTCCGCCATGGCTGCCCCAATGGGGTGGACTTGGTTTGTGGGAACGGCCCACTGGGGGAGATCCTGCTCAGAGAAGTCAAAGAAGGGCGTGGGGGTGGTGCTCACAGCCCCCCACCCCCAACACTTCCTTGGAAATCCCACGCTACTGTGAGTGGTGGCATTCATGCTCCGTAATTGGCTTTAATAATTTAAACCATAATCTTACCATTCGTCTCTTCTGTCTTCTTTCTAATCAAGTTTCACACTATCATGAAAAAAAAAAAAAAAGATCGTAAAACCCCATAACACAGAAGCGAGAATACTGACACTGGGCCCGTTTAAAGCGGCCTCTACGAGACTTGACACCACTCAAGTGAGCGGGTCTCCTGTAATCACAATTCTCTACGCTCCCCAGCCCTGCTAGAAGCCACTCATTAATAATGGATAGAAAATATAAAGGTTGGTTTTCCTGCCTTACATTCATCACAGAGATGTATAGTAAACGCAGCGAGATTGCATTGCTAAACTTGAACTCATCTTAAATCAAAGTGACCTTTAAATTATCCTTCAAACTAACCACCCCCCCCCGCCCCCAGTCTTCATCCCCAAATAACTATTGGTACATAGACCAACTTTTGTTAATGACATATTAAATTAGATTAACTTTGCTTGAGCTCAGGCTGAAATGTTAGACAATAGCTTTTATTGCACACTGTAGGTGAAATCTTGTGTAATGCATTATATTAATACGCTGTTTGATGCTCCAGCTGAGATAAGGAAACGGAATTATGTTGGCGAATGGAAATCACAGTGCAATCTCACACTGGACCAAGTCATCAAGACTAAAGGCTAAATTCCTACATTACACAACCAAAGAAGAAGAAGTGCCATAGACAGAAGCTGTGATCCTTACCTTTCCTGGAAGTATCTCCTGTAGTTTGTTTGGTCTTCAGAGACAGTGATCTTCTCTAGTGTTGCTCTTCCTCAGTGGCCTTTCGGACCTTCTCACATTTTCTGGGTCCCTATGTTTTGGCCGTTGAGTTTTGCTGTGTTTCTGGTCTTTGAGCTGGAAGAGCAGGTACAGAATCACGGGAAAGCCCTGATCCATCACTTGAACCCAAACCAGAATCTGGGCTAATTTAGGATCATAGGACCACTACATAACGGGCAACTGCAGTGCCTTATGATATGGAGACCATGAAGCTTTCTTCCCCCTTGTTCTTCCAGCCAGGTCCCCCCAGGTCTCCTCCTCTGGGGCTCAGTAACTTGGAAGAATAATGTCTGATACAATACATGCCCCTGTGTGCAACTACAAGAATCCTAAGAAATGCTCTCAGAGATGCTGGAGGTCACTGTTGATCCTCTGGAAAAGTGACCAGGTAAAGGGAACTCCAGACGGTCTCGTATACACAAAACAAGCCTCCGAAAATGTTAGCTAATGGTTGCTGTCACCCCTGAGAAGTTGTTATAGAGCTGTGTGTTCAGACCTTAGAAGACAAGACCCTCATATTTGCAGAATTGAATAGATGAATGGAGAATGATCCACATATTCTATATGTTTTCTATGTTTGTTATGGGTTGAATTGTGTCATGATTGTCAGTAAATTGAAAAATACAAATGTTTAAGTTCTAATGTTCAGCATCGTCGAATGTGACTTAATTTGGAAGTCAGGTCATTGCAAATGTAATTGGTTACACTAAGAAGAGGTCATTAGGTGGGCCCAACATGACTGGTGTTCTTATAAAAAAGGAAATTTGGCATACAGAGAGAATGCCATGTGAACTTGAAGGCAGCCAGCTGAATGGCCATATGAACTTGAAGATGAGCTAAGCAGAGAGGCCTGGAACAGATTCTCCTTCACAGCCCTCAAAAGGAGGCAACCTGCCGACACATTGGTCTTGGCCTTTCCAGCTTCCAGATCTGTGAGACAATAAATTTCTGTTGTGTAAGCCACCAAGACTGTGATACTTTGTTATAGCAGCCCTGGAAAACAAATAAAATATTATATGGAAAGGGAAAAAGGAAGGAAAAAATAAGAAAAAATGAAATAAGAAAGTAAACATTTATAGGACATACCAGTCTCATGTCATCTGAGAAAGTATCTACTGCAAGGCAAACATTTAATTCTAATTTTACAGGAAAAAAACAAAAAAAGGCTTAGACTTTACATGCCCAAGTTTGCATCATTTGGAAATTGTAGAACCAAAATCCAAACTATTTGCCATATAACACATCCTATATGGGGAATAAACACTTTCTAGTTAACTTCAAAAAAGACCAGGAAACCTGTCCCACAAGAGGAAGGTTTCAATCAGTTCAAGTTATGGATCTTTGGATTCTAAGAAATAGAAACCCACCCTGGTTCAACAGAAAGAATGGTATTGGGCTTCTCCTTGCTTTAGTGACAGTGTCAGGAAAAATCTCATGAAACCCAAGGAAGGAAATATCCTTGGGGTCAGCTGAACCTGGAAGGGTAACTGAAGACTCAGAAATGAAGGTCCAGCCATCACCCGCCATCTCTCATGGCTGCATCTTTTCTCTCTTCTCAGATTCTGTCCATCATGGCTTCGCTGGTGGCTAGAGTCCAGTGTTGTCCCTAAGATCCCTGCCTCTTCATGTTCATGCTCTCGTGTAATCCCCTCTCCTTGTGTGAGATAATAAATGTGGGCAGTTTTAAGCCACTGAATTTGTGGTGATTTATTATGCCAAAATCTCTGTTTTCAACATCTTCTATTTTCTTGTCTTGAACTTGGTTCTATATAGCTGCTTTGGCACTAATGGCTCAGCTGTTAGCTGGAACACCTACTGGAGGTTCTAACTTCACTCTGTCACAGTCCCTTTTTTCCCTCTTAAATAGACTTTAATTCTTAGAGCAGTTTTAGGTTTATAGAAAAATTGAGCAGAAAATAATGAGTTCCCATATGCCCCTTCCCCCCGACATGCCCAGCCTCCCCTACCATCAACATCCCACACCAGAGTGATACATTTGTTACAACTGATAACCCACACGACACATCACTATCACTCAAACATCATGGTTTACATGACATCATACATTCTGTGGGTTTTGACAAATGTATAATGAATGACCTGTATTTACCATAATAGTGTCATACAGAGTATTTTCACTGCTCTAAAAATCATCTGTGCTTCTTTTATGCATCTTTGTCTCCCACCCTAACCCCCAGAAAACACTGATCTTTTTACAGTCTCCATAGTTGTGCTTTTTCCAGGATGTCATAGGGTTGGAATCATACAGTAGGTAACCTTTTGGCCTGGCTTCTTGCACTTAGTAGTCTGCATTTAAGGCTCCTTCATGTCTCTCCACGGCTTGATAGCTCATTTATTTTCAGTGCTGAATAATATGCTATTGTTTGGATATACCATAGTTTATTTATCAGTTCACTCACTGAAGGCTTCTTGGTTGCTGTTGCTTTCAAGTTTTGGCAATGATGAATAAAGATGCCATAAACATCTGTGTGCGCATAAGTGTGGACATAAGTTTTCAGCTCATTTGGGTAAATACCAAGGAGTGTAGGTGCTAGATTGTACGGTAAAAGTGTGTTTAGCTCTGTAAGAAACTGTCAAACATCTTCCAAAGTTGCTGTACCATTTTGCATTTCCGCCAGCAGTGAATGAGAGTTCGTGTTCCTCCACATCCTCACCAGCATTGGGTGGTGTCCTCAGCATTCTGGATTTGGGCCATCCTAATAGGTGTGTAGTCACATCTCATTATTGTTTTAATTTTCAGTTTCGTAAGGACATAGGATGTGGATCATCTTTTCATATGCTTGTTTGTAATCTGTATATCTTTGGTGAGGTGTCCAGGTTTTTGCCCATTTTTGAATCTGATTGTTCACTTTCTTATTGTTGAGTTTTCAGAGTTCTTTGTATATTTTGAATAAGAGTTATTTATCAGGTTGTCTTTTGCAAATATTTTCTTTCAGTCTTGGGCTTTTCTTCTCATTCTCCTGACTGTGGTTTCCACAGGGAAGAAGTTTTTTGTTTTTGTTTTTTAATTTTAACGAAGTCCAGCTTATTAATTTATTGTTTCATGGTGCTGGTGTCGGTGTCTTTGGTGTCTTACCTAAAAAGTCATCACTTATGCCCAAGGTCATCTAGATTTTGTCTTGTTATCCCATAAGAGTCTTATAGTTTTGTATGTATCTATTTATTTATTTTTAAATGTTTATTTATTTTTGAGAGAGAGACAGAGTGCGAGCAGGGGAGGGGCAGAGAGAGAGGGAGAGAGAATCTGAAGCAGGCCCCGTGTTGTCAGTGCAAAGCCTGGTGCCGGGCTTGAACTCACAAATCATGGTATCGTGACCTGAGCCAAAGTCGGACACTTAACCAACTGAGCCCATGCAGGCACCCCAGCATTTTATATTTAGATCTATGATTAATTCTGAGTTAATTTTGGTGAAGGGTGTAAGGCCTGTGTCTATGTTTTTGTTTTTGTTTTTTTTTCTTTTTTGCATGTGGTTGTCCAGTTGTTCCAGCACCATTTGTTGAGAGGCCATCCATTTTCCATTGTATCACCGGTGCTCCTTTGTCAAAGATTAACTGACTATATTTATATGGGTCTATTTCTGATCTCTTTATTCTGTTCTATTGATCTGCCTAGTTTGCCAATGCAATACTGTCTTGATTACTGTAGCTGTATAGAAATCCTTGATGTTGGATATTGTCCCTCCTCTGACCTTGTTCTCTATCAGTATTGTGTTGGTTATTCTGAGTTTTCCACCCTTCGTGGAGATTTTAGAATAAATTTGCCAATACCTACAAAACAAGTGATTGGGATATCTGTGGGGATTACATTGAATCTATAGATCAAGTTGGGGAAAACTGACATCTTTACGATATTGAGCTTTTCTATCCATGAATATGGAAAATTTCTCCACATATTTAGTTCTTTGATTTTTTTTGTTGTTGGAGTTTTGTGATTTTGTTCAGATAAATCTTGTACACTCAGGCCATGTCATCTGCAAACAAAGGCAGTTTTATTTCTTCCTTCCCCATCTATTACCTTTTAGTACCTTTTTTTCTTATTGTGCTAGCCAGGACCGGCATATGATATTGAAAGGGAATGGTGTGAGAGGACATCCTTGCCTTGTTCATGATCTTAGTGGGAAAACTAGTTTCTCACTAGTAAGTATGATGTTAGCTGTAAGATTTTATAGACGTTGTTTCTTCAGTTGAGGAATTTGCCCTCTATTCCCAGTTTTCTGGGAGTTCTTACCGTGAATGGGTATTGGATGTTGTCAAATTCTTTTTCCTCATGTATTGATACAACCATGTGATTTATTTTCTTTAGCCTATCAATATTATGGAATTGATTTTCAAATGTTAAACCAGGCTTGTATACTTGGGATATATCCCACGTTGTCATGGTGTATTATTTTTTTTGAAAAGTTGTTAAATTTGATTTGCTAATATTGTGTTGAGGATTTTTGCACCTGTGTTCATGGGAGATATATAGTCGTTAGTTTTCTTTTCGTATAAAGTCTTTGTCTGGTTTTGTTATTAAGGTAATGCTGGCGTCATAGAATGAGTCAAGAGGCTTCTGTCTTTCTCTATCTTCTGAAAGAGATTGTAGAGAATTAGTACATTTTCTCTCCAAAATGTTTGGTAGAACTCACCAGTGAAACCTATCTGAGCCTGGTTCTTCCTGTTTGCAAGGTTATTTAATTATTGATTCAGTATCTTTAATAGATACGGGCCTTTTCAGATTGTCAGTTTTTCCTTGTGTGAGTTTTGGCAGATTGTGTCTTTTAAGAAATTAGTCCATTTCATATAGGTTTTCAAATTTCTGGGTATAGAGTTGTTCATAGTATCCCTTTATTATCGTTTTAATGTCCATGTAATCTGTTATGTTCCCTCTTTCATTTCTAATATTAGTAATTTGCGTCTTCTCTATTTTTTTATTTTATTTTTTTTAGTTAGCCTGGCTAGAGAATTATTGATTTTTTTTTTTTTTTGGATCTTTTCAAAGAACCAACCTTCGGTTTCATTACCTTTCTGATTAGTTTCCTCTCTTCAATTTTATTGATTTCTGCTCTAATTTTTATTATTTCTTTTCTTTTGCTTATGTGGATTTTACTTTGCCCTTCCTTTTCTGCTTTTCTAAGGTGGAAGCCTAGATGATCAGTTTTAGATTTCTCTTCTTTTCAAAGACATACTTTCAATGCCATAAATTTCCCTCCAGGCACTGCTTTCACTAAATCCCACAGGTTTTGGTAAGTTGTATTTTAATTTTCAAAATATTTAAAAATTTCTCTTGCCATGGCTTCTTTATGTACAAGCGTGTTGTTTCATGCCAAGTGTTTGAAGATTTTCCAGCTGTCAGCGACCTCTAGTTTTAGTTCCATCACGGTCCAAGAGAAGGCACTGTGGGATTTCCACTCTTTTAAATGTGTCTAATGGCCCCGGATGTAGTTGACATTGCTGCTGTTGTTGTTGTTGTCGTTCAGCTTTTTACTTGTTGAGATGGAGTTGTGACTTCCAAGCTCCTTACATGTTGGGTTAGAAACCAGAAGTTGAAATTTTATAAGGAAGCATCGTATTGGTTTCTGGCCAGCCAAGCAGTAACATGTTGGGCAGTAATGAGTCTAACACGTCGTCTGGAACAGCAGTTGCTACCCTCAGTTCATACATACCTAGGTAGCATCCAGTCACATAATAAACTTATGAGGAAGAAATTTATAAAAGAGATTTTACAACCTCACAGATCATTGGTAAGTCTACAGAGGAGAGCATGGTATTCGATGACACAGCGAATTTAAGAGCCGTTCAACTCTGTGGGGGGTTCCCCAGGTGTTAGTTGTGATGTCTTGGCGTGCTGGTGATATCTGGGAGACAGAGGTAACACAAGTAGCAATGGGAGATGAACAGGAACGAAATCTTGCAGTCCAGTGAGGGCACCAGTTCTGAAATCCTTTCATTCAGTTCGGGTCTGCTGCGTTGGACTTGGGAAGATGATAAATAGGCCGGTGCAGGTGCAATTACCCGGTGGTCAGTTAAAGCAAAAAAACCCTGGGTGAAATAAGTGAGGGACCATCTATTATGTGCGGCACCTGCCAAAGCTATTTTTCTAGGCTAGTTGTACTTTTCTTTTATTCTCCAGAAAACGAATAGAACAAGTTGATTTGCAGTCTCCCTGCCTCACTGTGGTCTACACCCACATCACTTCATGCTTGCGTAATTGAAATTGTTTTCCCACGATTGCCCAGCTTTCTTTCTCCCTTCCAATTCATTCTTACCGCAGGAAAATGTATTCCCTAAAATACCCCATTTATCGTGTACACTCCCTTTTAAAAAGTTTCCAATGGGCCCCATTACATACAGGACCAAGTATAGATGTTCGCCGATATTCCAGATCTTCCAAGTGTTCAGACTAGAGACTTGTCGATAATTTTTTCTCACTCTTTCCTGGCACCCACTTTCACCTCTGGCCATATTGTTGTCCATATGAGCCAATGCCCTTTTCTGTGTCTGTGTCTTTGCCTGTTCCCTCTCTTTATTCAGGTGGACACTCTTCGTCTCTGCCTAAACAAACTCTGTTTAATTCCATCGTGGTCCGAGATAAGGTGCTGTGTGATTTCCACTCTCTTAAAGGTGTTATGGTGTGTCTAATGCTTAAGTCCTGCTGAAATCATCTCCTCTGAGAACATGTTTTTTTGACCATTTCAATCCCCAGTGTCTCAGTGAAACAATAAGAAACATACATGTTGGTCTCTATCCCTGTTCGTACACAGAGCTCCTAAAACCCTTGTAAATAGAGGTACTAGGAGAATCTTTTTTTTTCTTTTAAGTGTTTATTTACTTTTGAGAGAGAGAGACAGAGCATGAATGGGGGAGGAGCAGAGAGAGGGGGGCACACAATCCAAAGCAGGCTCCAGGCTCTGAGCTGTCAGCACAGAGTCTGATGCGGGGCTCAAATCCACAAACTGTGAGATCAAGACCTGAGCTGAAGTCAGACACTTAACCGACTGAGCCACCCAGGGGCCCCGGAAAATCTTTTGTTCTAATAGTCTTTGACCCTGGTTCCTGGCACAGAGCTCCTAAGACTTTATAATTTCCTGAGTGACAAGAGCGTTTGATACCGAGCATCTAAATCTCTTGGAATTCCCTGGGGGATGGAATGCCTTTTGTTCCAAAGAGCTGACTCTCGATGGGCTCCTGGATGGGGGTTGGTCACCAGAGAACTTGCAGGCCCTCCCTCCATTGTCTAAGAAGGGAGAGGTGCTGGAAATAGAGTTAATAATCAATCATGCCTGCATGAGGGAGCCTCTGTAAAAATCCCAATAGTGTGGAGTTCGGGAAGCTTCCAGGCTATGGAACACATACACATGCCAGAAGGGTACTACACCCCAACTCTACGGGGACAGAAGCTCCTGCATTCGGGACTCTCCCAGACCTATGTTATCTCTTCATATGGCTGTTCTTCTGTATCTTTTATTATATCCTTTATTGAATAATAAGCTAAGTGTTTTCCTGAGTTCTGTGAGCCATGCTAGCAAATGATTGAATTCATGGAGGGGACGCGAGAATCTCTGATTTGTAACCAGGTTGGATTGAGATCGTGGAAAACCTGGCGACCCATTATCTGTGATTCATGTCTGAAGTGGGGACAGACAGTCTTGTGGGATGGAACCCTTAACCTGTGGGGTCTGCCCCAACTCCCATTAGTGTTAGAATTGAGGTGAAGGGTAGGGCACCCCGCTGATGTTGGAGGATTGTGGGGGGGTGGGTGGAAAACTCACACGTCTGCCGTCAGAAGCCAAGCGCGGTGGTTGTGTGGGAAGCAGGAAGAACTAGTGTTTTTCTGACACAGTCTCCATTTTCAGCTCCTACATCATTTCTGGACAGTGATATTTGTTTGTCATTCACCACCTTTCACATTCATTTGTTCTGATTTTAAAATCAAATTCAGAACCAAATTCCTTGAGAGCTGCACCCATGCACCACCCTTCTTTGTAATCATCACAGTAAATATTTGATGAATGAATGAATGCTACAAAACAGCAGTGAATCTGAGTCAAAGGATCATGCCTGGGGTGGTGGGGGGTAGGTGGGAGACAAGGGCAGGGAAACTGAGTTCTGAACCGAGAGACCTTCCTCAGAGTCTGTCCCTGATAAATAGTTCTGTTGGGCGAAGCTCAGCCAGCATTGTTCTTCCTGGCACAAGTTAAATCTCTTTGAGCAAGTGTATCTTAAAATATCGAGTGATAACTTAGACACAATGAAACATACCCTTCCTTTTGTGTAAACTGCCTGCGATCTGCCCTGGGGGCGGGCTGCACTTTATTGAATGCGGTGCTACATTTGATATTGAAGCAGAGTGAAATCCACTGACCTATTTGGAATTGCACTCTGGGCTGGGGCCACCTCCCTTCCCATGATGTCCTGACCACCTGGACTCCGTCCAGGGCCACCTCTCAGCTTTGTTGCTTGCACAGAAGCCCTGTACCGTTGTGGATCCTTTCTAGAACACTGATCAGAGAAAAGCACTTATAATGCACATTGTTTTCATCACTGTTTGCTTAGACCTCAGTTTTTATGTTTCGAGAGGTGGCTGCTTATGTAAAATTTTCACCTCTAGCTATTTGATTGTTTTCTGTTTGAACTGGGAGAAGGAAACAAAACAAAACAAAACAAAACCCTCCTGGTGCTCTGGTTCAGAGAGCTTGGGCCACGTGAAAGGGACTGGAATAGAGAAATTAGCAGAATGGTCATGCCTGTCCCTCTGAACACATCTTTCGGTCACGTATCCTATAATTTTCCTTTAAAATACTTCAGCACAGGGGCGCCTGGGTGGCTCAGTCGGTTGAGCGTCCGACTTCGGCTCAGGTGGTGATCTCATGGTTCGTGGGTTCGAGCCCCGCATTGGGCTCTGTGCTGACAGCTCAGAGCCTGGAGCCTGCTTGGGATTCTGTGTCTCCCTCTGTGCCCCTCCCCCGCTCACACTCTCTCTGTCTCTCTCTCTCAAAAATAAAGAAATGTAAAGAAAATTAAATAAAATACTTGAGCACAGGCGGTGTGGAGGGCTAGTTAGTTTCACTCTGTGTCCTGGGGGAGGTTCACACTTACGGTGGCCTGAAGAGGCGTGTGAATTCCAGCAGTGCAGCCGTTAGCTTGTAAAGATGCCTCGCAGTTGAGCTCCCTCCGCCCCAAATCTTCATGCAGTTTCATCTGCAAATCTCTGCACTGGAGGTTTGTTAATTAGGTAAGGGTGTTTGGAGAGAACTTTGAGGGAAACAAGCGGTGCTCAGCATCCTCGGAACGCGCATGTTGGTTCAACTCTGCCCAGTGCCCTTGCCCTTCCACGGACAGGAGTGCAGGAGCTTGGAGGTGCCGGCAAGATACGTGTGCACCTTTGGAGTGTTGCCCTTGGCCTAGGGCTCTGCTGCATTTTGTTTCCTGCCTCTTAATTGAGCAGTCTGTGTCCAGATCATGCAAGGCCCTCAAGGAGTACCCCAGGGGCTGAGCTTCCGAGAGCAGCCCCTCTCACCTGCTTGCCAGGAAACATCCAGGCGTGCGGCAGAATAGCGTTTGAAACCTGCCTTCATGGTGACGTGCCATCTGGTGGAGGCAAGGCCATGTGGAAGGGACCCCCTTCCTCTTTCTCGTCTCCAGAGGCCATCAGCATCTGCTGGCAGGATTCAAGTTGAAGTCTAGGTGGGTTGTCAGAACACATGTACGTACAGTTTCCACTTCGTTCGTCTCACTTAAAGAATTCCCTCTTCCGGCACCTGGGTGGCTCAGTCGTGTAAGCCTCTGACTTCTTGGTTTTGGCTCAGGTCATGATCTCACGGCTGCATGGGTTCAAGCCCCGCATGCTGGCAGCACAGAGCCTGCTCGGATCCTCTCTACCTCTCCCTGCCCTTCCCCCACTCATGCTGTCTCTGTCTCTCTAAAATAAATAAATAAACTTAAATAAACTTAAAAAGTGCCAAGAACTGAGGATAAGATTAGGTTACTGTGCCACAAAACGAGAGGTACTTTAAGATTCGGGATCCCCCGTCCCCATGAATGTCTTATTCAATAACCTGCTCTCACATTTTCCCATTGGTAATAAAGGATACTGCGATGGTTAATTTTATGTGTCAACTTGACTGGGCTAAGGGATGCCCAGATGGTCGGTAAAACATGATTTCTGGGTGCAGTCTGTGAAGTTGTTTCTTGAATCAGTAAACTGAGTGGAGGCCCCCCCCCCAACCCCCTCACCAGTGAAGGTGGGCATCACCCAGTCCGTCAGGGGCCCAAGTAAAACGAAAAGGCGGAGGAAGAGCGGATGCTCCAAATACTCTGTCTCTCTCCTTCAGCTGAGACATCCACTTGCTCCTGCGCTCTGACACTGGGGCTCCTGGTCCTCCAAGCTGTGGTCTCCCTTCGTTGACTTGTTACCATGCACACAGTAGGCACAGAAACAGGTGCATTTGGCAAGCCCTTCTGCGTTCACGGAATTGAGTTCGTTGTTTAAATATATACAAAACAGGGGCTCCCGGTTGAGTGTCCGACTTTGGTTCAGGTCACGATCTCATGGTCCGTGGGTTCGAGCCCCGCGTCGGGCTCTGTGCTGACAGCTCCGAGCCTGGAGCCTCGTTCGGATTCTGTGTCTTCCTCTCTCTCTGCCCCTCCCCAGCTGGTGCTCTGTCTCTCCCTCTCTCAAAAATAAATAAACTCCAGTTTTTGGTTTTTAAATATACAAAACAATTAGCAAATGTAGAAAATGAGGTCCTTGCCTTCAAAGTGTTTAAAAGATCAGCTCGAAGTACTTAGACCTAGAATAGATTGCCAGAAAGGTCATGGCAAGCTGACAAGAGTCTAGCATAATTTCTTTAGCTCTTGTTTTCTGGGAGTAAAGGAAGATGTTAGATAGGGAAGACTTTCTGTATAAGGAGGTGGCTGAAAGGAATGCTAGATTTGGAGCTAGAGAAGGGAGGGCAAGTAACATCAAAGGACTTGGAGAGGTGCGACCAGTTTGGAGAATAATAATGGATATGTTTTTTAAACCGACTTAAGCCAGTTAGGGTTTTCTTTTGGGGGGGGAGGGGTAGATAATGTAGCCTTCTAAGGGTTAAAGGTGGCTGAAGGTTAGCTGTTCTCTTAACACCTAATGAAGGTTCTAACGTATGTGGGTCTCAGACTAGATGCTTCCAGATCTTGTGCGTCTTTTGCCAGACAAATGCCTATTAGGAAGAGATCCAAGATCCAACCTGTTGTGTAAGATCCATGAAATCTCACTTCCCTGTGCCTTAGGTGTCCCGGTATAACTAGAGAAAGCGACAACAACTTGTCAGAGGCAGGCTTCACCTTTGCAATCGCCTCTGACAGCCCCAAACACCCCACCCCCCCACCCCCAGCTGGTGGCCAGACCCAGGATACTGCGGGACTCAGTCCTTACCCTATTCCTAAGGTGGCGGGGCGGCCACCACAGATCACTCTGGATTCGTATATTCTCTGTAAGAATGGGAATATTTCTGAAATACTATCGCCAGTGCACATACCCTGAAGACCTTTAACTTAACCCGAGAGAGCCTATTTCTGACATTCGTCATGGAAGTTCCAGAGGCCACCATTTTTGCCAATAAAGACCCACTGTTTACACTGAGATGCACAATGTAGGTCGGTGATTGAGAGCCAGGCAACAGACACCCTGTAGCAGTCCTGCTGGAGAACTGGCTTCCGGACTGGACCTCTATCAGACCCCCACTGGACTCTCCAGTTTTTATTAGGGCAACTGATGCCGCTAGAGTTGGAATTTGAATGAACCGGCCCATCCACAGTACTACACTGTCTCTGATATTTCTAGGAGCATTCCAGACAGTGTGATAAAGCGTTGGTAGCCGGGGCACCCCTGTTCTGGAATGCCTGGAAGGGCAGATGGCCTATATTGGGTTTGCAAGAGAACAGGTCTCCAGCAGTTAGTGTTCACCTCCAAGGGTTTCGGGGGGGAAAGCAATCTGAGTTGACCATGGCACTGATTCCAAAGAAAACGTTGCCTTCTGCATGCAGGCTTTTGGAGGCAGTGCTCTTCAAGCAAGCAGCCGGACTGCCCTCTGCCTGGCGGACCCGCAACGATGCACGTGGACCGCAGCCTCTTAGGTCACCGTGGGGGGTGTTGACTTTCAAAGGCTATGGCGGTGCCTTCATCTTGTGCCATTTCCTCTGAAACAGAAGTTATTTTCTCTCACAACTGCGCATCCCATTTCTAATAGCTTATTGATCAAAGCCAGGGCTACTTTCGGAGCAGAGAGGGAACCAGGAATCTCTTCCCTGTGAGTTAGTTTTCCACCGGAAGGTGCTCGTTTTGCAGTCCCAGCTCTTCCTCACGAGCCCTTGTGCAGTTACGCCCACCCCTCCCCGCCCCTTGCACTGGATCCACGTGTAAGCACGAGAAAGTCAAAGGCTTTGGTCTCAAGGTGTGGAGCGAGGGGTGCCCGGGTGGCTTAGTCGGTTGAGCGCCTGACTCTTGATTTCGGCCCAGGTCATGATCTCACGGTGTGTGGGTTTGAGCCCCGCATCGGGCTCCACACTGACTGTGCGGCATTCTCTCTCTCCCTCTCTCCCTCTCTCTCTGCCCCTCCCCCCTTTCTCTCTCTCAAAATAAATAAATAAACTTAAAAAAAGGAGGGGTTTGGAGCGGGCAGAAGTTGTTCTTGGGCTCCTCAGTCTCAACTGTACTGCTGCTCATGAAGAAGTGTCCCCACCATTCTGTGGCCTTCTTTATGATGTTAGCTGTTTATGCGGACCGCTTTTAGGCATTCATGTTATACATTTCAGGAAAATGTGGAACCTCATGCATCAAGCCGGAAAGCTTTATTCTCATGCTTTTGGGTGGCAGTCAGCATAAGGCAACTTTGCTTTACATCTTGGCCCAACGGAACCACACCAAGGAACCTGCTGGGAAATGGTGTCACCTACAAGGGGGTCCCCTGGCATGCGGGCTGACGACGTCACTTTAGGGGTGTGTGTTGTCCAACAACTCCGTTCCTGGTCCGCCTTAGGATCTCCACGCCACCAGAGTGGAATTAAGTTAACTTACCTGTCCTTGTCTGCTGGGGCTGCCGTAACCAAATACCGCAGATCGGGTGGCTTGAAAGCCGGTTTATTTCCTCCCAATACTGGAGCCTAGGGGTCTAGGACTAAGGTTTGGTTTGTTTGCTTCCGAGTCTCTCCCTGCGGTTGGCCGATGCTGCCTTCTCCTCATGTCCTCACACAGCCTCCTCCTGTGTGTGTATTCCCTTCATCTCTTCTTGTGTATTCATCTTTCCTCTTCCTAGAAGGACACCCGATTGTATTAGGGCCCTCGCTGTAGACCCCACTGTAATTTAATGACCTCTTTAAAGGTCTTATCTCCAGGTACAGTCATTCTGAGGTTATGGGGGTTAGGGTGTCAACCTATGAATTTGGGGAGGGGAACAATATCCTGCCCATAATGCCTACAGATATTAGTACAGGTATCAGTAATGACTATGCTCACTTCCTTCCAGCAACTTGGAGCTATCTTATCACTTTCTGTTAAACCTCAAAGCTCCGTAAGTGCTTGAAGGCTATGCAAGGGGTGGCATGTCACAGGCATTCTTCTCAGACCCATCTGATCTTCGACCTCCAAGCAGCTTTTAAAGACACAGATTCACGGGACCCTCCTTCTCTCCCTCCAGGAGTCTAATGCAGTAGACGGGCCTTAGGGATCTACACTGT
The DNA here is from genome assembly GCF_016509475.1 of Prionailurus bengalensis. Taxonomy (NCBI): domain Eukaryota; kingdom Metazoa; phylum Chordata; class Mammalia; order Carnivora; family Felidae; genus Prionailurus; species Prionailurus bengalensis. The sequence continues at coordinate 233,038,867 of NC_057343.1, forward strand.
CTTTATGAAATAGAAAAGTCCCTTAGGGCACAGAGGTATGAATAGGAAGATGCATTTGTCTAGAAGTCCCTTCTGGGGAGGGGCCGGAAACCAGAGTGGGAAGAGAATGGTATAATTGTTACACACCTGATGCTGTTTGGATTTCTTCTTATGTGCGTTTTTACTTTTTCAATAAGTACATACTAATTTAGGGGCACCTGGGTCGCTCAGTCGGTTAAGTGTCCAACTTTGGCACAGGTCATGATCTCACAGTTTGTGGGCTTGAGCCCCGCATCAGGCTCTGTGCCAACAGCTCAGAGCCTGGAGCCTGCTTTGGATTTTGTGTCTCTGTCTCTCTCTGCCCCTCCGCTGTCACTTTCTGTCTCTGTCTCTGTCTCTCTCTCTCTCTGTCAAAAATAAACATTAAAAAATTTTAAAAACTTCAAGAAGTATTTGCTAATTTAAAATAAAGACTTTTTTTTTTCCAAGTGGATCTTTTGAGAAATCAAACTGGAAAGCCATGGCTGGATTAACCTTGGGGTCTGGAAGCTTACAGTTAAAGATCAACACCCATCTGAATTGCAGAGCTTGGAGATGTGGCCTCTGCCGGGTTTGGGTGGAGGCAGGACAGATGGACAGACTCACAGGAAAAAGCACAGGTTGCTCAGGTGACCTATGAGATTATGGACAGAGGAAAGCATAAAATGGAAAGCCAGGCCAACCAAGGCATCACCATATTTGCAGTGGAAGGCAGGAGGCAGGACCTGCCAAGACCCCTGAGACACGAGGCTCAGTGGTTCTTATGCTGGTTGCACAGAAGAATTATTCGTGAACCTTCCAGGAAGCCTGGTGGATTTCACTGGGGTACAGTTGCAAACATTAGCAGTTTATTTATTAGTGTTTAAAATTTAGATTCATGTTAATTAACATATGGTGCAGTATTGGTTTGGGGACTAGAGTTCAGTGATTCATCGCTTACGTATAACACCCAGTGCTCATCCCAACAAGGGCCCTTCTCATCACCCATCACCCATTTAGCCCAATCCCCCACCCACCTCCCCTCCGGCAACCTTCAGTTTGTTCTCTATATTTAAGAGTCTCTTATGGTTTTTCTCCCTCTCTGTTTTTATCTTATTTTATCTTCCCTTCTCTTGTGCTCATCTGTTCTGTTTCTTAAATTCCACATATGAGTGAAATTGTATGATATTTGTCTTTCTCTGACTGATTTATTTCACGTAGCATAATACCCTCTAGTTCCATCCACGTTGTTGCAAATGGCAAGATTTCATTCTTTTTGATTGCCGAGTAATATTCCATTGTATATATACACCACATCTTCTTTATCCACTCATCAGCTGATGGACATTGGACTCTTTCTATAATTTAGCTATTGTTGATAGAACTACTATAGACATTGGAGTGCAGGTACCCCTTTGAATCAGTATTTTTGTATTCTCTGGATAAATACCTAGTAGTGCAATTGCTGCATCGTAGGGCAGATCGATTTTTAATTTTTTGAGGAACCTTCACACTATTTTCCAGAGTGGCTGCACCAGTTTGCATTCCCACCAACAGTACAAAAGGGTTCCCCTTTCTCCACATCCTCTCCAACATCTGTTGTTTCCTGAGTTGTTCATTTTTGTCATTCTGATGGGTGTGAGGTGGCATCTCATTGTGGTTTTGATTTGCGTTTCCCCAATGATGAATGACGTAAAGCATCTTTTCATGTGTCTGTTAGCCATCTGGATGTCTTCTTTGGAGAAGTGTCTATTCATGTCTTCTGCTGCACAGTGAAGGAATCAATCAACAAAACTAAAAGGCAACAGACAGAATGAGAAAAGATCCTGGACAATGAATATGGGATCAAGAGTTAGTATGCAAAGTCTATAAAGAACTCATCAAACTCAACACCCCAAAAACAAATAATTAAGAAATGGGCAGAAGTGTTAGCAGTTTCTAAAGGCTGCCCAGGTGATCTGATGTGGGGACACGGCCTTGACTGGAGCAAGATCAGTGGTCATGTCTACCTTGCACGCTCCTGGGATTGACCACAGGACAAATCAATTCAGAGCTCCACGATCAGTTTATTCCTTATCAACGAAACAATAAGGAAATAGAAGTGGGCCTTTGTCTTCTGGAGAAGCTCTGTCTCCTTGAGTGTAAGACTCTTGTACCTGGCCCAAAGCCAGCTTCCGCTGTCCCAGCCAGCCAGAGGGGAGGTTCCGAAGGAAGCAATGGGCAGAGAAGATGCTTTTCCCCAGGAAATTTTAGATATGGGGTGATGGGGTGCCAAAGGTGGGGAATCAAGGAGAGGACATGTAGTAATGTATCTAGCCTAGAACATTGGTCATCAGTCTCTCCTGTATGTTGGCATCTCTGGGCTTTAAGCACTACTCTTACCTGGGTTTCTCCCGAGAGGGATATATATGGTACAGGGCTCATCCCGGCACCAGCGTTTTCTGAACTTCCCCAAGTGATTCCGATACGAAGGGGAGTGTTAGAACTGCTGGCTCATCAATGACGTAGTTGGAAAAGAAGGAATGGAAAGAAAAACACCACAATGTCCAGGAATTGTTGCAGGAAGAGGTCTCCAAAGCTTGAGAAACAAGCAATAAGGTCGTTGGGCTACGAGGTGTGAGGAGGGATCCATTAGATTCCTCAGCACATTTGAAGTTCATTTCACATTTCAGAGACTGAGCCTGGGATACTCAGATCAGGATGTCTTCCACAGCCTGCTTATAGGGTGGCCCTCCTTTTTTGTTTATTTATTTATTTATTTTGAAAGAGAGAGAGAGAGAGAATGGGGGGGGTGGACAGAGAGGTAGAGAGACAGCATCCCAAGTAGGCTCCACACTGTCAGCACAGAGCCCAACACGAGGCTCAATCTCACAAACCATGAAATCATGACCTGAGCCAAAATCAAGAGTCAGATGTTCAACTGACTGAGCCACCAGGCGCCCTTTGAGCTTTGAAACTAAAGCCAAAGGTTGGCTGCCTCAGAGAAGGTAAGATAGAGCAGAGGAAGAAAAATCCTGAAATCTGCCTATTCTGGGTCAGAGGATTGTGGGGAGAGATAGCCGAGTGGGGATAATCCGAATATATAACAACCAGCACAGAACCCGGGTCTGGGGGAGGAGATGTGGGACAGGGACATTGGAAGACTTGGGGTCCTGGTGTCCTCTCATATTGTAACGACTGGTGCCACTGTACTCCGTGCTGGTTGAGGTGTGAGCCCTGGTCTCATACCTGTTCTCTGAGTGTCTGTCCACAGAGAAGGGCTTGCCGGGTGAGTCAAGGCACCGACACTGTCAGCTGGGGGATTTGGTTCAGTCTGGCCCTGGAATTCTGGAAGCAAAGCACCCACGTAGAGACAAGTACCCTCAGTGGGTTAACGCAGTCTAGGAGAGGCAGGTCAGGGCAGCAGAGTCCTCTCCAGCCACCTTCAGGGCCCATACCTGTAGGTGGGACCCGATGTATTCACATGCCCCTGTCCCCAAAGAGCTTTGTTGATACGGGTTATATCTAGGAAAGTTTACTGTATTCGAAATTAATTTTAAAAAAATATTTATTTAATGATTTATTAAAGACAACAATTATAAATCTACTACATGGCAATATAAATAACATAATTCTATGAAGAGTGTTAGGATTCTCCAAAACAAAAATATTTGGTGAGAGATTGGCATGGGTTTACTTTTATGTTTGCCTATCTCTTTAATGGAAGTTAGCTACATTCTCCTATATGCTGCTTTATCCAGTCTTGCCTATATATGGTTTTCTAGATACATACGTGGCTGTTAAGGAGAATATTTAATGGGTTTTTTCCCTCAGATAATTGTGGATATTCTTCTTTGATATTGCATAAAAACGCCACCGCAGATTAGTGGAGAATAAGATTTAAGAAGCCAAATAATGACTTAATATTATTACAGAAATAGCTCCGTGGAGGTTTGACAGGGTCATAGGACCTCAAGGAGGCCCCAGATGGCACTGGATTTGGGGGGCAGCAGAAGGGAGCCCGTGAAAGAGGGTGGGTTCCAAGAGAACCTTGCATAATCAACTGTGGTTTTACGTCCACGTTTCTTCGCTCTGTGTGCCTCTTTATCTTGTTTGCAGAATCCTTTGTTAAGGCTAATATGCGGATATAAGTAGGTCACAGTGGCCTTTAAAACCAGAGCCGGGCAATTTCACCAGGTCAGTAATTTAAACTTTGAATTGTTAAAAGAAAAAAAAAAACCCACTAAAGCAAGGCCAAGTAAAAATGATTCTTTTACGTGGACGCTCACCTGTTTAAAGTGGTAGTTTTTCTAGACCTCCCGTCTTGCTGATTCTGAACATTTTTTTCTTTATGTCGCTTTTCAGAGAACAGATCAGAGTCTCAAATTATGCTCGTCAGCTAGGCTGTGCAATATTCGTTACTCTTTTAGGATGGCGAAGTGAGCCATGGAAGGACGCACGTGGTGGGCTTCGGAGGCTCGGGTGGAGGTCGTGCTGCAGGCCAGTGGTAGCTACCAGCGGATTAAACGACAAGAACACACAGAGGGAATACACAGAAAGGGCCACGTGCTTGGATGTTGCTGGGGCGGGGTTCCTTAAGGGCCAGGCAGACTAGGTCTTGGGGTGAACTGGGAGTTAAGTCTTATAACAGGCAAGGATGAGGTTATGGGCAAGTGCGGGGATAAAGCGCCTGAGTCGGGGCTCTGGTAGATCAGGAGTTGGTGCCCTTAACCACCACGTAGTGTCTTTTGTGAGAGAAGCGGCTCCTGGTTTCTTTTTCTCTTGCCACCTTCATTTCCACGGCAGATATTCCCAACTCAGCTTGGCCATTAAATTGGGAGATTTCTGATGCGTGGATCGTGGGTCCCTTCTTCTTCCTACCTTGTGCTCAATCCTTAGGGTGTGTTCTTTGTGGGTGTCCACGACTTCGTTATGGCGTAAATCCGGTTGTCTTGCAAATTTATGTCTTTAGCTCTGACTTTTCTCTGACTCTGATATTGAACAGCCTACTCGATGTCATTTTTCCTGGAATAGCTCAAATATACCTTCTGCCTCACTTGTCTGAAAGCAGACTCGTGCTCCTCCATCAAGCCTGGTCCTCTTCCTGTCTTACAGATTTCCATGAACGTCACCACTGACGGTGTCTATTAGAGACTTCGGAGGCCTCCGTGGCCCTCTGGCTCACTCCGCCTATGCCGAATCCCCTCCCCAGTTCTGAGGACCCCGTGTCTGCTTCTCTCGGACTCCACACCTTCCTCCAGGCCTGCCCGGGATGCCATCCTCTCTTGGGACTTCTGCACCTGCCTCTGAACACCCCTTGGCATCCACTGTTGCCCCAACACAGTCTGCCCCACACAATAAGGTCAGAATCACCCTCCGAAAATGCAAAGATGTGAATCTGGTTAGGCGGTCTGCCCTCACGATAAAAAACAGTGACCCCCCCCAAAACCTACTGTGAGGATTTATTTCAAACTGTAAGCTCAGTGGCTTAACTCCAAACGGAAATCCCGCTTTTTTGGTGGAACGTAGGCCTCGGACTGGGTTTGGGTGGGTCTTTGACCTGTGGCTGGCTGCCTGGAGTCTCCCCCGTGCATGTAGGGTCCAGGCTCAGCCAGACCTGTGGGAAGGGCGCGTGCACAGAACTTGGGGCTTTCCTTCTCAGATATCACCCTTTGCTTCCTACCTCCCGTGGCTGCCCCATCTATGCCTCTCCATCTTCAATCCATGAAGACTGCAAATTTTCATCTGCTCCCACATGGCCTCCACTGGGCTCTGCCCTCAGAGTAAAAGAAAAACACAAGGAGACCCACCAGATCCTTTCTTTTTTTTTAAATATCAACACCCACCCTCCAGTGAGTGTCTGCCTGCTTTAGTCCCTCTCCAGGCCTCAGGCAGTTGCTTATTATATCCGGTCCTGGGTTTGTAGTTTTTTTTGTTGTTTTTGTTTTTTACAGCTTAAGGGACTTTTTTATAGTTTGGGGGATGGTTGGTCCGTTAGGAGCTACTGAGCCATTACTAGAAGTGCAAACTGAAATTTCAGATTCTCGAGCTGGCCATCAAGCTCATGCGCAGCCTGTCTTTTACTGGCTCCTGCGTATTCGTCCCAGAAATGCTCCCCCAATGCTCTTTGTTTTCATCCCACTCGCCTCTTGCCGCTTCCTCAAAGGTGCCACCCTCCTTCTGCCATCTTGGCATTGTCCGTGCCTTCTTTCCCGTCAGCCTGAGTGCGCTCTTCCGTTCCTCACCTGGCCTCACCTCCACGCGGTTGGAGACGGAAGCTTTTCACTTGGAGAAGTCAGATGTGGCCAGCAAAGGCTCCTTGTCTCCCCTTAGGTCATCCCCCTGTTGTATATTCCGTGAGCACCCTGGACATTTGCTTTGCAGCACTTACTCACGTGGCGTTCATTTCCAGAACTCTGATTCATCGCCATTCCCCCAGCGGGGCTAGTGAGATCTGGGGCCGTTTTCTCACTGCTGTGTACAATACCAGGCGTACCCCACAAAATGCTCCCCGAGCAATCTACATGTTTTATACATAGGCTCTCCATGCATGCATTATGGATGGATTACGCTTTTTTTATCTTTTAACTTTTTATTAGTAATGCACATGCTACCATTACAGTGTTACGTTGTTCTGTATTTGTCTATACGTTTACCCTTACCGGAGAGACTCACACTTTCCTGTGTCTTCCTGCTGCTGCTTAGCTTGATTTGGTTTCAATCTGAAGAACTTCCTTCATCGTTTCGAGTGTGGGCAAACTCCCTGAGGTTTTGTTTCTCTGGAAAGGACATTCTCTTCATTAAAAAAAAATTTGTTAATGTTTACTTATTTTTGAGAGAGAGAGAGGGCACATGAGTCGGGGAGGAGAAGAGAGAGAGGGAGACACAGAACCTGAGGCAGGCTCCAGGCTCCGAGCTGTCAGCCTGACGCGGGGCTCAAACCCAGGAGCCATAAGATCATGACCTATGGGGAGGCTAGGCAGGGAGACAGGGGCACAGGAGCAGGAAGGATGGTCTAGGTGGAGAGAAGTCCTGGTGGGACTGGGAGGTCCCGGTGGGGCTGGAGAGTGGGAGAGACTCGGTGTTATGGGTCAGGCCTGTGATTCTTGCTGGACAGCCCACCTTTGGTCTAAGCCCCAGCTGTGCCGATCTACTTATGACTGGCCCACTGCCCAGGGCAATGTCCACCCTCCAGCCTCTGCCCGTGGTCCTGGCCATGTTGCTTGGGTTCTCACCCCTTTCCTGGAGTACTCATCCTTAGCTTTCGAGATTCTGCTCAAAATTCCATCTGCTGCCTTTTCTTTTCAGGCAGACTGACCCCTTTCTTTTTTATGCCTGTGTTGTATCCACACATAATCCTATTTTTCTGGTTAACGCCTAATATAGCTGATCGCAATGGCTTCTTTTCAGGTTTTCCCCTGCTGGACTGTAAACTCCTCCGGATAGCTTCATGTTTCAGTCAGCCTTGGCCCCTACTACTAGCTCCATGGCAAGCACACAGTAAAGGTTGCCGAGATGGTTATGGTTGGATCACATGAATAAATGAGGGACAGATGGTCAGGTGTGGCTCAGGTGGTTGGAATACCGCCTTTGATGTGCAGAGCACGGGGAAGTCTCGCGTGACAAACGGTAAGGATGACAAACCATCGTGTCGATCATCAAAGGTCAATGGAGTGAACGTGGTCACGGAGATAGGAGGAAAACGATTTGAATTTCTCTGTGGTCAGAGTGCTGAAGAAGCAGGGAAGGACCGGATGGGATTCGTGGAGAGATCAGGCGCGAGGCACGATTGGAAATCGTTGGAAATCTTTGGAGTGGAACGGAAGACTCATATTCAGCGGCTTTGCACTAATATGGTCATGTCGGTTGTTAATATGAACTAGTTGCATACTAACGGGCGGTAGATGCAGTAAAGAGTAAGTGTAATTGATATCTGTGTACGTGGTGTAATGAAGTTACCACGCAGTGAAAATCAGAGCGATGGCTGGGCACAGACCGTAGACGCTCTCCAGTCCTGCCGATCCGGTGTAAATTGGTCCCGTTACTTTAGAAGACACTTTGGCACCATCTGTTCAAGTGAACACACACGTATTTTATGCCCCAGCAATTTTACTCCCAACAGTGATGTGTGCACGGGTGCACCAAGGGACGTGCATGAGAATGTTCCCAGTGGTGTTAGTCGTAATGTTCCTATAAACTTGGAGCAACCCAAGTGTCCATCAATAGTAGAGTGGGTACGTTTTGGTAAATCCATGCAGGGGACTTCTATAAAGTCGTGAGGACCGGTGAAATACCTCATCATGAGACAACATGGGTTGATCTCACAAACGATGTGAAAAGAAGGAAGCCAGATAGAAAAGACTATCGTGCTGGGAGATTACCCATTTATATGGAGCATAAGAGCAAGGAAAACTTGCGTGGTGTTAAAGGCAACAAGTTACATTTGGAGGGAAGATGGGGGGGAAGTAACTGGGAGGAGGCTCGAAGGGGCTTCTGGAACTTGGACGTGTTCCATTTCTTGACGTAGGTGATGGTTACGTGGATGTTTTACCTTTTGATAACTCGTTGAAATATACACATAGGCTGTGTAAGGTCTCCATCTGTGTGTTAAACTGCAATAAAAGACCTTATTTTAAAAATATAAATAGGGGCGCCTGGGTGGCGCAGTTGGTTAAGCGTCCGACTTCAGCCAGGTCACGATTTCGCGGTCCGTGAGTTCGAGCCCCGCGTCAGGCTCTGGGCTGATGGCTCAGAGCCTGGAGCCTGTTTCCGATTCTGTGTCTCCCTCTCTCTCTGCCCCTCCCCCGTTCATGCTCTGTCTCTCTCTGTCCCAAAAATAAATAAAAACATAGAAAAAAAAATTAAAAAAAATATAAACAATATTTTATATTTTAGTAAGAAGACGTGTACCATCCTCCGCTTTCTTAATATCATCATTTCTCTGTGAGGAACCAGTTTTTTGATGCTGTTCATAATTTTATTGACTTTTCTTCCCCATAATCTTTTTCCTTATTCATTTGCAAGTGGGTTTTCAAGTGACTACTTTGATCATTCGAATCTGCGTTTTATATTTTATATGCAGTTATCACACAAATGCTTTCCTTCCTTCAAAGGTGAATTTGCTGCAATGTGTTCCTTCTCCCACCACCAGCTTTTCTGACTCAGTGGTACATGTTATCCAACATTAATTTTCAGTGGATCAACTTATTCTTTTTCTCTTAAAGGATAAATTTACATTTTAATTGAATGCTGGTATAAAACAATTGATAAAACTACACCTTCTCAAACTTTAGCTTTTTTCCCCCTCTGACTTAGATCATTCTAGTTCAATTTCTTAAAACATCCAGACCTAACACCACCACATAACTGAAAAATGTTTGATCAGAGTCAATTAGAGCAGTGTTGCAGAAACAGAGCTGTGGTATATTATAGCGAGAGATTGGATTCTATTACACTAAATAATTTGTGTTGCGCCTACAGTGATATCTACATAAAGCAAATGAAAAGAATTAATATTCTCTCTAGTTAGCCAAGTCAGCAGCCTTTGAATTTCAAAGTGATCGCAAATCTTGTACTTTTAACCAAATGGCTGTGCTTATATTTAACTTTCCTTTAAAAAAGATATCATAGCTTCATAATGATTGTCAAAAAATCGAATGTCATCGACTATGTATAATATATGCAACATCGGGCAGGGGGGGCAGTACGGTGCACTGATAGAAACATAGGCTTGGGATCACACAGCTGGGGTTCGAATCCCAGACTGTAGCTGAGTGACCTTGGGTGAGTCACTTATCGTTTTGACACTTCAGTTTCTTTGTCTGGAAGAATGGTTCCCTTTCTGTAAAAGATGAAAAGAGTTATGAATGCGCATCCCGTAGAATGGTGCCTGGTACACAGTGGGCACTCAATGAGTACTTGCTGTTTTGTTGGTTGAGTTGCTATTGTTAAATTTGTGTTACAACCGGGGCGCTGCTATTTAGGACAGAGAGTGAGCGTCAATTTAAAGCGTAAAGCCATTTTTTGGAGGTGTGTTGTAAGGGCCCATGTGACAATAAAAAGGACAATTTGAGTGATGGGAGTGTAGAAAACATTTTTTTTTTTTTGATGTGCAGCTACTCTTAGAAAAAAGGCAATTATTTTGGAGCTAACATTTAAATAAGGGTTATTAGCTGAGAGGAGGAGATTCGTGTCGGCAAGAGTTGACCACTGATTGCCATTCTGACAGCATAATGACAGGTGGGGTGACAGGACAGACAGCATCTTACCATTATGATTCCTGTGGAGTGATACCTTAGTAATCAATAATAGCAATTTATGTTTTGTAATGTAACAGTTAAGATCAAAAGGCATCAAGTTGCATATTCCATTATATTTACTCTACACACAGGAGAAAGTCTGGCTAAGACCTCAGAGCTGCCTCCCTCACCCACAGCTGACCGTGGACACATGTGCAAGCCCAGGCGGGGCCGGAAAAACTCTCAGCTGGCCTGTGGACTCAGGGGAAATAAAAATGCTTATTGTTTAAGGCACCGAGTTTGGGGAGCTCGTTACACGGCAATCGCTAACTGATACAATCGATTTCATCTGTGAGGGCTGAGCCTTAAGATATTAGCGGTACGTTCTGAAGGTCCTTGAACTCTCCAGTGTCTGTTACCAAGTACATGATGTCTACCGCATCATTGTAAGGATGCTTCTGGGTCTCCCAGGTTGGGCTTCTAGCCTGTCCCTCTTTTGAGCTCTTAGCTGACATGTGGTGTTTCTGGTGATGGACTTGGTATCAGCCTCTCTTTATCTACAATTATGCTTTTTGTGGAGCCCAGTGACACCATCGAGAATGTCAAGGCAAAGACATTTGTGAGCCAGGCCTCCGCCTTATCTGCTTCTGAATTCTCAAGACCTAATTTCGGGCTGGCTCTGCTACCCTCGCACTGGCACCGGTAGCTGGAAGGAGCCGGTGTTGTTGTCCACACCTCTGGTTCCTACCCAGGGGCAGTTTGTCCACCCGGCAGGCGTTTGGAAATGTCGAGGGACATTTTTGGTTGTCACAACTGGGGGAGGCGGTGCTATTGGCATCCAGTGGATAGAAGCTACAGGTGCCACTCAGCATCCCACGGACCACAGAGGAGCTTTGCACCACGAAGAATTATCCTGCAAAAGTATCAACAGTGCTGAGAGCAAGACACTCTGGTCTGGATCTATCACAGAGAAGGGTCCCCTCAGCAGTCAAGCCTCTCATCTCCGACAGCTGTGATGTTGAGGCCTCCGCCTGTGTGTCCCAGCTTTTCCCGTAGCAAGTCTCAGGAACAAAGGTTGTCTCTTTATGCTAAGTTATGCTTCATCCAGACTGAGCCAAAACTCTCCATAAAGCAGGTGTCCTCCCCAGAGATTGTGAAAGTCTTTTCATGATGCTGTCTCCGAATCCAGCGTAGCTCGGCTCCAGGATTCATCAAAATACCAAAATTACGCACAGACTAATCCATCATTCCACAGCCTGGGGAAGATCCTTACAGACCTTAAACATCTTCCACCTTTAATTATATTTTGAGTCTGACTGAACTTAGCAAATGGTGCTTTTAAACACAACAATACTAGCTTCGTCTAATGGGGTTCAGGTTTGTGGAATTTGAGTTTATTGAGCATATCTTATGCCTTCCTCAGAGGATTTATAACTTTGTTTTTATTGCCGATAAAGCGAAAAACCACACCAAACTCTGAAGAGTGTCTCTGTCCTGGTAGAGACTTAGGGACATTCTGATGATCTGTTTTAAGTCGATTATAAGCAGTAGGATCCACTGATACAGAGCCTTGGGTTATCTAGATAAAGAAGGCATATCTTGACCCCGTCGGAGAAGTGGCTCCCACCAGCAGCGAGAAAGCTGGAGGCATTTCCACCACACGACTCTCCCCTCCCACTCCTGCAGTGGGAGTTGTGCGCCTCATCGACATTTTCACGCTCGTCAGTCGGACAAGCAGAAGCCTGACATGCGGAGTATGCGGTTATTGCAGAAATTAGGGATTAGTTCTCGCAGACGTGGATGTGGCGGGAGCCATCAGTGCCGGGTGCTGCGACTTCATCTGATGTCTGCGGTGAGGGCCGAGCACGAAGTCGCTCTGGGTCCACCAGAATGGCAGCGGGGAGGGACCGCCGGATGCACATAGGAGTGTGGAGAGACCCGAAGACCCATGGCCAAAGAACTGGACCTCGAGACGGACAGAATGTAACTTGCAGATGTCCCTTACTGCCTCCACCCACGCCAAGGGGGGACCCGCATGAGAAGCGGGTGCCGGCCACCTCAAAGCTGCACGTGCGTCTGTTCCAGGCTTTGGACAAGCTGAAGGAGAGCTCATGACCTAGGGGACCCATATTACTGACTTTTCCCTTTGCCCCAGACTCCGACATGGCTTATTCTCACATTGTTACCCATCCCGATCAATGTTTTGATAATTTGTTCACCATATATTTTCCTGCATTAATTTTAATTAAAAAAAATTTTAAAACCTTTGCATTAATATGTTGTTCTTCTGGAGTACTGAGTGTTTCGGTCCCCCTGTAGATTTTGCACCCTGCCTTGTGGACACTGGAGAGCCGCAGTTCGAATGTTCACCATCAAGGTGAGCCAGTGGGTCAGTGATCATGGGTATGTGCTGTCACTGTGCCTGGATCTCCTCATGAACTTCCAGGGTGTAAAAAGATATAGCTGCCACTTCACTTCTACATTCCCAATCTCATGAAAAACGTCCCTTGTGACCAGCACTAACCCAGGAACACACGGGGGAAAGGATGCCAAAAAACATGCCCTTAGCTCAGCTTCGTTGCAGTTCAGCGGCACTACAGCAGCCCAACGTTTTGCACGATTTTATTCCTCTGTGTGAAAGAGGCTGATGGGTGCCTCCAGGCTCCAGAAGTTTCTCCGAAAGCACATTCACAGGGTATTGAGCTGCTGCCCACGTCTCTACCCTTACACCCTTACCCTTACCCTTATCTCTACCTATACTGTGTAAGGGTAACTAACACTCTTATAGCTATGAACCAAGAAACACGATGTAGCCGCGTGACCTATGTAAAAACGACCCCGAACTGAAGAGAGATAGGTTTGAAAGGCTCGTCTTTGTCTACGTGATTGACAGCCGCTGCTTAGACAGAAGAGTTCTTGGTTCACGCCTGGATGCTGTCGGATTCCATTTGTGAGATGTCCAGCTCTGTTTGGATGCTCATGCTTGTGGAGTCTGGTTAAGTAGCTCAAGGCTCTAATGAGCAAAAAGCAATCTAACGATCACGAGCAATCCTCCGAGAACCACATTCTATGACACGTCCCATAGGTGGTGGTGCTGGCTGTGGGGTGGACTGTCTAAAGGGAAATCCCCCAGCAAAGTGGAGGACCATTGAGAAACTTCTTGGTGTTTGACCAGCTTAACACCCTGGATGCAGTCCAAGATGAACCGTTTTATACTGCATGTTACTCTGCCGAACTGTGTGATGTTGAGGTGATTGTATTTGTTTTCTGAACCCATGAATTGACTGAGAGCCCCCAAATGGCTCATGTTCCCCACACATGGCAGTCAAAATGCTTCCCGTTATTGGCTTTCTGCGAAGCCAGTTTTAGTGGATTATGCCTAATTCTGGTGGAAGGAAATGACAGCCACATGCTGTAATGTGTTCTCCTCCTCTCATTTCTTCCCCCAGCGAGATTTGGATCTATTTCTCCGTTAGGAGGTGAACAACAGCTGACTTTAGGGCTCCTTCCCCCCCACCCCCAAACCTGTGATAAGAACTTGAAAGATGTGATATTCTATTGATGTTCCCTTGAAGGGGGGAGGGTGGAAAGGGGATCCCTTAACAACAACAAAAGGTGGAAAAAGAAAGAACAACTTTTACACTTTTATCTCAGTGGGAAATTCATGCTGAGCTCTGATACATTGAGCGGTCCCTAGACAGAAATTTGAAACTATTTCCAGCTGTTTAATTTCAGTTGGCTCTGTGGAGATGGGAGCTACTCAGAGCACATGCGTGTCCGCCATTCACCCAGAGGACAGCAGTTAATAGGCTGGATAGCCCTGAGGAATGTGTCGGGGAACGCTGTCACCACCAATGGCAGGATTAGTTCTTGGATGTACCTCTAAACGTATTAATCAGGAGATGACATATCTGTATTCTAATACCTGTGGTGACTGCTTTTCAAAAAGCACAAAGAACCGAAAGGTAGAAAGAGGCATACTTTGCATATATATTGAATTTTATTCACAGGGGCAGTATTAACATTTACTGGAAACCCAGAAATATTTCTAAAATTTCTTTTCTCTCCAGAAAAAGGGAAGGAGAAGAGTTAATGAACAGTGGGAACTGTGGTTTAGTGAGGAACCCAATGACTTTCATACCAAAATGAGAACATGCCTACATGTTCCACCCTCATGGACGGAGGATTTCAAGAGAGGCCAGTTGTGAAAATATAAAGAGGCCTCTGTGTTAAATACCCATTTCAGGAGGAGTCTAATGTCTGAATACTTCTGTGTGAATCAGCAGCATTTGCAAACTGTGGTTTCCTATTCCTGTCTGAGAGGCTGTGCACAAAATGTGGAGAAAGGGCACTAAATGTGTATCTCGGGGACTGTGTATTCCTTGTGGCATATGTAGACACATTCGGGAATAATCTGTATCCTGAGGATTCATTGCGCCTTTGTTCCTTTCCTTTATCTGAATAAACGCCGCAGAACTAAACATGTGAGTGCTCAGCGCACTACTTTTGAAGACGAGGAATATTCTTCATGTCCTCTGCAGCTATACAACCTCCCTTTGTTTTTTGGTCACTTCCTACTTCTGACACTCCTTCTGCAGCTGTTGTCGCTGTCTTTTTTAGTCCCTCCTGGGAAGGGGTGTCCGTAACTTTTAAAGCTAAGAAGTCATTGTGATGTTACGATTCGCATTTTTAGGGTAGCTCCTTGCATCTGTTTTCCAGAAAAGGTAATTCTGCAAAGCGAACTTGGCAAGGTTTTATTGAATAATAATATTTTTAAAGCAGAGGCAACGTTCATCACAAATAGAATGGGACAAAGACCGTGCCGTTGGAACGTGACAGATTTAGCTTTAGGACTAGATGGAATGTTCCATGTGGCTTCTGTGAAGGATGGACTTCCTGGCCAAATTTGTAAGAGAGCAATTACGGCTGTCAACAGCCATCGGTACCGGGGCAGGAGACGGGCAGATCTGGAATTCCCGTTTTAAGGACAACACAAAGAAATGAACACGGGGACGGTCTCACTTGCTCTACCCTGGGCCTTCCCGCATCTTCTGAGTGCACCAGCACCACTGATGCACCATCTCAGAGCATTGGCTCCATGTTTCAACCTCTCAAACGTCCTCGGGCATCATCCATTCCCCTCTGTGCTTCTCAGAGGTCAGCTTCCCCAAGCAGGTGGCTGGTTTCTGTGGGTTCCAGTTCCCTTTTCCTTCTGGGGTGTCCAGGTGGGAAGGGGTCTCTCTTTTCCCCAGATGTTGTGTTTCTTGTCAGCACTGGGAACTCCAGATGCCCGGAGAGAGTGGTCCTCTCTCTGAGGGTCTCAGCAGACAGGTGGAGTGGAGCTGGGTCCCTTTCTTCTTTCAACCTGGCCTTTAAGTGCCCCGGGAGCTACCACACTGGTTAGATAGTGTCTTCCCTGAAAAGCTGGGGTAATTTAAGATGGGAATTACAATGCAGGAGTGGAGAGCTTCAACATAGACACACAATAGGACAGTTGCCTGAGGTCTACAAGGAAGCATTTAAAGTGTTGAACTCTCTCCAAACAGTTCACCCTGACCCACCCCAGGGCTCACCTGCCACCCTACCCAATATGTTCCAATCAGTAAAAATCTCTTTTTTCTAGCCTACCACAAAAGAATTACCACTCACTTTTGGGGAACTGTTACACCCCTTCCCCCATTCCCAAGTATTCCCCTCCCCTCTGGGCAATCGTCATGTCTGAGACATCAGGTCATGGCTAACACTGGAGTTTCAGCAGAATGGTCAATGCTGGCCAATGATGCACTAAGTTCCTTTTCTTCCCCACAAAGCCTGAGGGCAGTTTTGGGGTAAGACTAGGGAATCTCACACAACATGAAGGATGTGTGTTGTCACACAGCCCTGTGAGTGCCACATGCTAATCCTTTCCTATTGCTGGCATTGGAGCAAGCTCACACAAGGGTGTCTCCCAAGAACCAACACTCTTTCTCGGTGACCAGACAGTCTAGATCTGAACTTGCAAGCTGGCAGCAGGAGGCTGAATTCAGGTGACGGCACAGAGTTGTAAAAATATCTGAATTTGGGGGTGCTTGGGTGGCTCAGTTGGTTGAACATCCAACTCTTGATTTTGGCTCACACCATGATTTCACGGTTGTGGGATCAAGCCCTGCATTGGGCTCTGTGCTGACCATATGGAACATGCTTGGGATTTTCTCTCCCTCTCTCTCTGCCCCTTACCCACTCATGTGCTCGCTCTCTCTCTCTCTCTCTCTCTTTCTCTCTCTCTCCCCCTCAAAAAAAAATAATAATAAACTTAAAAAAAATATCTGAATCTGGATGTCTGTTGGCAGGAGGCCCCCTTTCCAGTTCCCTATGGTCCTCACCACTCCCACTTGGCTCCTGCCCTCTTCCTACATGGGTCCTAAAGTCATTTGAGTGTGTGATCAAATGGAAGAGGGAGATGATGTCTGCCTCCCCACTCCATGACTGTGAAAGCATTGTGCCTAGTAGGTTTTCTCATCCCTGTTTGGGCTCCACAGACTCAGAAAAGAGCCACATCCCCCTTAATGGTGTCTCTCTTAGCACACAAGATGTTTTGGAAGGGTGGCTGTTGTCTGACCACCAAAAAAACCCCCAGGTGTGAGTGGATAAGGGTCTTCTGCTTAAAACTGACTGATTTGGCTTAAAGACTGAAAGTTGACGGAATCACATAACAGGTGAGATCAAAGTATGATCTTTAGAGATATTTCACCTGGACTTAGAAACAGAAGGTGAGGGAGATCAAGTGATTGTTCAGACAGGGAGGAGATACCACGTATGACTCCAAGTCCGGGGCTTTCACTTGTGGAGCAACAAAGTCTCCTGGCGTGGGGGCTCAGACCCAACAGGAACCCAACTAAACCTTTGACCAGGAATAAAAGAAAAAAAGAAAGGGAAAACCCTCTGGCGGTGAGCTCTTGTAGGACTTTGAGATTCCACTTTGGCCCTGATGGTCTAACTCGGAGCACAAAATGGGACCTCCAAGTATTGGCCTGAGGGATGGTTGCTGGGGAGCCATTGAAGAGACGCAGTACTTTCTAGACTTCTAGGTTTTGCAAATTTGCTTAAAGTCAATCACAACAATAGTTTTTCCTGATAAATGTAACATTGTCAACACCTTCCTTTGCCATATAGGTACGGTTGAAAACAAAACAAAATAAAACTAGGGCCACTTACTAGCTCCATAATTTCCTAAAAGAAAGGACTTTTAAAACCAAAAAAGTAGGATGGACATAATCTCAAAGTGAGATCAGTTCCTCCAAAGAAAAATAATTGTCCAATTTACACCAATAAAGTAAGAAACATGAAGGACGTAGTTTAAAATATCAAATGCAGAGAAGATACACTCGATGATTTTGTTATGCGGCCTATTTTGCTTTTTACAATAAGTTTATCAATTTGGGAAGATATCACTGATGCTGTAAAATAAGGTAACCTTGAATTACCCAACTCGTTCCATGGTAGTACTTTGTTTTTATCACAGTCACTATTGAGAATTGGGTTGGTAGGAGAGTTTTGATAATATTTTGCATATTTGGAATATTCTTGCAATATGAGGGGAGGTAAAAAAAAAAAAAGACAGCAGCCCTTTTGATTGAGTGAGAGTGAGTGGCTTCTCTCAGTCTTCCTGTCCGGGCACGAAGAGAGTAGGCTAGATTCTTAGGGTTATGTGGAAATCTAAGGGGAGCCTTTTAGGAGCCTGCCAGCCTGGAGTCCTGAGGGCCCATCAGAGACAAAGAGAATATGCCAGAGAGAAATGTTGGGGAAGGTTTGTCAGGGGATAGCACAGTGGGTTCCAGAGGCGGGTGCCACCTTGATCTCAGGACCTCCACTCATTAGTTTCAAACTCAAGACAAGTTATGTAGCCTTCTGAATTCTTTGTTTTCTCATATATAAAATGAAAATCAGAAGAGTCCTATCTCACTGGGGTGCCACGAGGATTATCTGAATGATGATGTCTTTGAAGTTTAGCGGTCCTGATGTGCCATAAACCCTCAGAAATGGTTGCATTTATAATTAGACCAGAACATTATCTGTCAGATTAATGATCAATGGAATTAATGGATGACTTAACGATAACAGGGCACCAGTGAATTTTAGGATTAGACGTGCTATTTCTCCAAGTCAATATGGTTGTGCCTGACAGATAGTGTAATTATGATCTTTTGCCTGCATATAATATTTCCCCCAACTTAATTAACAAATTATTTCTTCACGTGCTATAATTAAACTGTTTAATTAATCTACCTAAATAGTCTTTGATTAGTGGCCTGAGGGTGGGGTAAATGTACAGGTGAAATTTATTTCTGGACACGTCTGTCTTTCTTTGTATTCATGTATCATATTTCAGTTTTAGATGGAAAATCCCAAAGTTGTTGTAAGGGCAATGGAAAAAAGAAAGGGTGAGGGCTATTTGGAAATACCTGATTGAATGTCTAAGTCCAGTCTACTCATTCTGTTACCCGGAGTGATGGGTGGAACATTGTATTAGGGTTTGGGGTTTTGAATTAGTATTATTATTCCACTGGCTTCAGCAGTGGACTTTCTCAAAAGGGAAAATTATTATGAAAATTAGAACCTGTAGCCATATATATGATTCTGTCTTCGTTGGTGTGAACTGCTCTGGGGAATTCATCCTTCAATCCAGCTAATGGTAATAGTCTAGAAAGTAAAAAAATTACATAGTTGGGTGTGAATTACACTGCTATGTCTACATGCCTATTGCTAAGTTCTCTGAACCATATGGAACCTTTTGAGAAAAATTGCAGGAAATATTTTCTTTCTTGTTTTTCAAGACCACAGTGCTATAAAAAGGGTCTATAAACCTGGAAGCAAAAATAAGTAGACATAAATAAAGTTATTTTTGTTGATCTAGAGAAAAAGACTATATATTATATTAGTATACTTATAAACACATATATAACTTTATTATATAATAAAATCTATATTTTTGAAGTCAGCCATGAGTCAAGGTTATTTGCAATCACTTTATTTCTATTGATTTTTTTTTTTCTGCCCTGAGCATATGTCCATATTGGAGATTTACTCTTTGATCCTTGGGTTTGCTGAAGGTAGACTAATTTTAATACTTTGGTTGAATTGTTCATTTCTAAAGATGTGGGTAGAGATCATGTCTTGGACATGTTAAAATGTTCCGTGCATTTTATGGTAGCCACTTGCCCATAGAAAATGCTTGACAGTGGTGAACTGAACAACCGCTTGTTGACTTAGTATTCTCCTTTGGGCACTATTTTGGGCAGAGAAAAGATTTCAGGTGGCACTTAAAATTTTTTTAAGTTTATTTATTTTGAGGGAGAGAAAGAGAGAAAGAGGGAGTATGAGTGAGCAGGGGAGTGGTAGAGAAAGAAGGAGAGAGAGAATCCCAAGCAGGCTCCACACTGCCAGCACAGAGCCTGACACAGGACTTGAACTCCCAAACTGTGAGATCATGACCTGAGCTGAAACCAAGAGTGGGATGCTTAACCAACTGAGCTACCCAGATGCCCCTCATGGGTCACTTTTTACTTATGAGGAGACAAAATTTGTGGGGAAAAATTCCTCCTGTAGAATGTGCTCCCCCCCCGGGCTAAGTCTGAGCAGTGGGGGACAAGAAAGAGGGACTCTGTTGCTCTGGTGAGCCAGGGCCTGGGGTTCTTATGTCTGTATCCAGGAATGTAGTTGGGTCAGGCAGAGTGGACACTGTGGTGTGATTTTAATGCTGCCAGAAAGTCATTCATCACCCATCCCTTGCTGTGAGTAGTAACTGCGGCATTGACCACAAGAAAACATGATGTCAGTATGAACACAGCCAACCTCTGAAATAACAACTGTTCTTTGGCCAACCTTGGAAAGGACATGGTCAAACAGAGGCACTGCCCAAGTGCCTCTCCTTTATCCAGCTTGTAGTGTTCAAGAATTATCTGGGGGAAAAAATAATTGTCTGGGGAATGGAGCTCCTGGCTGGCTCAGTCGGTAGAGCATGAGACTCTTGATCTTGGGGTCATGAGTCTGAGCCCCATGTTGGGTGTAGAGATTACTTAAAAACAAATCTTAAAAAAAATCATCTAGGGAAGATATCTCGCTTCTCCAATTGGGATCTTTGATTGGCTTCCTTATCTTAATTCCTTCCTTTTTATGATTTCCCCTGACAATCCTTTTTGCTCTCATTCATTTGGTTGTCTCCTAGAGCTTGAATTTGGCTCTCATCTCTTACTTTCATGAAAGGAGGGTGCATACCAGCTGCTCTCATGAGATCCGACAGAGACAGACCTGTCCAGAAACTTAATCATTCACACCCTGCATCACTCAGCAAAACTAGAAACACTAGTTCCTTCTTATTTCCTTAGATTCTTCTGGTACTTGGGTTTTCAAATGATCGCTATTTTAAGAGAATTAATACCCTGAATTTTAAATGAGTTCCTGGGACATTTTCTGTTGTGGCTTTTTCCACAGGAATAGTGACTTTGACAAATCTCTTTCTCCCTGTCGTACATTTGACCCTTCCTATTTTTGTGGAGAACAGACTGAGCTTTCAAAATGTAGCTCAAGTAACTTTCCCTCCATCTTCTGGGAAATCTTATCGCTTACCCTTTTGTGGGCTCACAGTAGTCTCGACTTTGTTTTGTAATCACAGGCATCATACTTTTTGGTACTTGTTTACTTTTCTGTCTGCCATTATTTATTAGTCTGTATAGCCCTTGAAGAGTGAGTCTGTGTGTTATTCTTCATCATATCCTTAGTGTCTAGCAGAATGTGTAGTAGGCACTCGATAAAGTCTTGTTGTCCAAACCTCAAAGACATCATGTGATAGCTAACACACAAGAGACCAAGGGTGCAGGCCCGTTCAGGAACAGGAGGTAGGGAAAAGTGGAAGAGAGTAGGTGTAGAGACACAAAGCACGTGGACTGCTTTTCTTCTGAGGATTCTGGTATGACCCAGCATTTGAGGTAACTCTGAGATACCTGAGAGATAGGTAGGCTGAGGAATGTCCAGTTATAAAGCCTGAAAGGGAGAGAGATCGTGGTCAAAACTGTAAACTTGAATCCCTTTTTGATAAGAGGTATTTGAAGCAGTAGGTATGGACGACATTGCCCAGGCAGAGCGGACCAAGTAAGAAGAAATGAGGACCCAGGAATCCAAAGTCAGGTGCTTGTAAGTTTGCCAGAGGGAGAGAGTAAGACGTAAACATGGTGGTGGCTGTGTTATACAAGGCAAAGGTAGTCATGTTTCTGGAAAGATGGAGGGTCAGTGATGTTGGTGCAGTGGAAAGATCAAACGAGAATCAAAGAAGTACTGGGTAAAACAATGAATAAATAACAGGTCAAGTAAGATAAAAAGAACACCTCAAACTTAGTCCAGCCAAGTCTGAAATCATTATTTTCCCCAAAACAATTGGTCTGTGTTGAAAGGTCCTTAAGACCAGTGATCCACTAGAAGGACTAAGGACTGAGAATATAATCATGCCCATGGCTGTGACCTATTATAGGGAAAGAATACCAATTACTATCAGCAAAGGAAATGGCACACGGGGTGAAGTCTGGGGGAAATCTGGTGCTAGCTTTCAAGAGTCCTCTCCCAGTGGATCCACACGGGATGCACTTAATTTCTCCCAGCAGTGAGTTACGACAACATGTGTGGAATGTTGCCATCGAGGGAAGCTCATTAGAACTTCAATGCCCAGGGTTGTTATTGGGAGCTGATCACATATGTACCCCCTGCCTGGCACGTACTCAAATTCCAGACTCCAAGAAGGAAAGCAGATGTTCAGCTGAAACCAATTGTTATTAACCTGGTTTAGGCACAGTGAGCCATCGTATCAGTTAATGGCAGAAACCTACCTGAAATCAAGCTCCCAGATGACCCAGAGGGTCCAACCTTCTAAAGAGGCCTTTCAAAAGATAGCAGTGAGGCCTGCTATGGTAACTCTTGCCTGTACAGAGTTCTTTTCTACAATTCCCTGTTAAGGTGCATGACACTGTCATTAATTCTATTAAGCAAGTCAGAAACATAAGCATCATCCTTTGCCACCTTCTGCTTTTGGCTGACTAGGTGGTTTTGGATTGATGGGGAGTAAAGAAAAAACCAGAACGCACATGCACACACGCATATGCAGACCTGTATTTGAATGCTTCAAAGAGCCATAGAGGCAGTGAGCCTTTGTAGGACTGAGATACAGAAAAAATGAAAAATGAAGAGAGGTGTCTGGTGTTTGGAGCTGTTTGGGCCCACAAGGCAAATGCAGAATCAGAAAAAAAAAAAAACCAGTGACATCTGAAAGGTTAAGTTTCTGAGCAAAGCTTTTGGTAGTGTCACAAGGCTGGAGGGTGGAAAACTATAGTGTAGGACCTTCTAAGAAGAAGTCACTTACTCCAGGCTTTTTGTTGTTATGCAGGAGGCTACACCCTCAGAGTAAGGCTGAATGGGAAACATTGCAGAAGTTACAAAGGCTAAAAACCAACTCCCAGCCAGCTTAATCCCAGACAGGGATAAAATGATCTGCGAGGGGAAAAATTAAATCCACTCTGGATGATGATAATCTTATCCAAAGCCTTGAATGCCTATATAATTTTATGAAAAATTGTGTATGAACACAACATTGGCACTCAATTAAAAAAAACTCTCCAGGTATACAAAAGGGTAAGACTTGACCAAAACCAAGAGAAAAACATAATTAAACAATAAAAAATAGAGTTCTTATACAGGAACGCCAAACACATATACTTAATGTGTTCAAGACATAAAATTGCAAGATGAAGAATTTCAGCAGGGAACTAGAAACCACAGAAAGGAAACATTGGAATTCTATAATAGAAAAATAAAAATAAATTAAATTCAGATCTCAGTGAATGGACATAACATTATATTGAGGTACTGTAGAGAGAATTGGTGAGCCAGAAACAAGTCTGTGAAAGACTAGCACAAAAAGTCAAAAGATTAGATGGGAAGAAGAGAAAGTAAGAGCCACATGGAACACAACGAAAGGGTATAATTGTAGTTCCACAAAGATAGGAGAAAGACGCAGTGGGCAGAAGCAATACTTGAAGGAATCATGGCCAAGAATTTCACAAAACTTCCAAAAAATGTTCAAAGACATCTATCCTCAAAATCCAGCTGGTGAGCCCCAAGAGGATAAATACAAAGGAAACTGCCTTGGACACGTCACTGTAATTTCTGAAGACCAAAGATAAAAGGAAATCGTAAAAACAGTCAGAGGTGTTGAAAAGACAGTTCTTTGAAATAGCAAGATCAACAGCTGACTTCTGATGGGAAATCATGGGAGTCTCAACGCAATTGAATAATTTCCTCAAAGCAATGAAAGAAGCCTAGACTCCTTTCACTCGTGGCGATACTCTTCAAAAATGAAGATGGAATAAAAACACTTTCAGAGAAGCAAAAATTAGGATGACTTGCCAGGAGCACATCTTCACCGAAGGACGCGACGGAGGGAGTTTTTTCAGTCAGGAGGAAAGTGATCCCAGATGGAGACATGGAGTGCTGAAAGGGAGACCAACAGAAACAGAAATGTGTACCGGCAAAAAATCAACAAGAATAATGTATTGAGATGTTTCATATGCGTGTTGACTACAAACATGAGGAGAACAGCATAAACTTTGGGAGGTAAGTAGGGCTGAAGTGGGCTAAGGGCATTGCCTGACACATCCACAAGCTGAGTGGGAAATTCAGTCTTCCGTAGTCCATGACCTTGTTTGTTTGTTTGTTTGCTTATTTATTTATTTTTGAGAGAGGAAGAGAGAGACATAGACACAGAGACAGAGAGAGAGAGAGAACAAGCAGGGGAGGGGCAGAGAGCAAGAAGGGGACAGAGGATTTGAAGCCGGCTCTGTGCTGTCACCACAGAGCCCAATGTGGGGCTCGAACCCACTAACCCTGAGATCATGATCTGAGCCAAAGGCGGACACCTAACCGACCGAGCCACCCAGACACCCCTCCATGAGCTTGTTTTGTTGGTTTCACGTCCCGAATGTCCCTTGACTTGACGTCTTCCTCTCCATTCTGCCGCTCACACTCCAGTCCAGGCCGCCATTATCTGTTTCCTGGGAGGCTACAGCCACACTCACCAGCCTCCTCCTTTGCCCGGGCACCTCATACAGTCTGTTCTCCACCGAGCAGCCAGGCTGATCTTCCAGAATTACTTCCCTTGGTCCAGATCCTGCTCTTCCTTCATCCGCCTGGAGGTGGTCCCACCCTGACCTGAGGACAGGAGAAGGTGCACGGAGGTCAACCATCCTCCTCCTTTGCTGAGTTGCCACAGGGTTTCACCTTGCCGGTGCCCCTGTGATCGCAGCCCCAGACTGGCCGCTTGCTCCTGGGGCAATGTGGCGTCCCTCCGTCTTCTTGTCGCAGGGCCCTCCTGTGGGTCCTGCTCCTCCAACTGTGCCCTGTCGCTTGCCATCTTTCTGGAATGCCTCACAGTTTCTGGCGCGGCAAGGAATGCCTTTCTTCTTTACCATTACATTAATGGGTTTAATCTTCTAGGTGTATAGGTACTGAGTGATAAGGTGGAGCTGGAAGGTAGGCCACCTTGCCTTCCAGGAAACAAAGGAAAACTTCTGCAGAAGCTATCTCTTTTCATGGGGTGGGAAAGTTGGCATGGATATGCTCCCTTTCTTGCCTCTCTTTCTTACACAAACGGTGGGCCGCTCACTTGCAGGCAGAGCAGGGACCCCCGACTGCTCCCTCAGATGTATGTTCGAGTACAAGGGCTGGTCTGTGCCTTCTGCCCAGAGGAAGCATGGTAGGATAGGGTTCCTGCTTCCTACCCCAGGGAAGGTTGTCCTTAGCTTGTTTTGTTGCAGCTCAGTCTTGGGAGACCAGTTGTCTTCGATTGTGGGGGGCGGGTGGGAAAACTAGGGTTCAGATGAGAAAACCCCTGTTTGGTCTCAGCACTAGGCTCTAGCTTTGGCCAAAGGATCCAGTCTTCTGCCTGTCACTGGTGACATGCTCTGCCATTCGTTGAGACCAGACCCTGGAGTGTATTAGGCTGAGCGTCCTGGGAGGATTTTCTTTATTGGCCAGAACTTTTGAAGGGAAGAGCGTGTTCAGACAGGCCCTTGCTTACCAGCATCACCACCAAGGTGATGCCAACACAAATGATTGCTATTTATATGATCATCTTCATAGTTTTCTCTTATTCGCGGCTTCCATGGTTTTGAAGCTATGTGTTTGGAAAACAGATTGTTGAGTATTGACTACTGAGAGGGAAATCCTCAAGAAACAGAGGTCGAAAAATACAAAGTTAGATCCCAGCAGTAGGGAGAAAATGTCGGTGATGATCTTTGGGCCTCAACAGCTCTCTATGCAATTAGGTCGGCAAAGCCTGCATCAGACTCTTGTTTGGGGGAAAGTGTTTGGCTTGAAAAGTCTATTTAATGTTGCAGTATATTTTTAATTCAGGGGAAATCTGTTCCTTGTTTCCATTATATGCTCCATGGAAGATAAAGTTCTAAAATCTATTGGCTGATGGGATATATAGTAATAAGACTCAAGACAGAGGTGGGGTGGAGCTAGGGAGCCATGTCAGGGAAAGAGCACTTTCCATGAGATCTACTGTCTTAACAAAGTTTTGTTTTGTTTCATTTTTTTTAACGTTTATTTATTTTTGAGAGACACAGAGAGACAGAGAACGAGCAGGGGAGGAAGAGAGAGAGAGAGAGAGAGGGAGACATAGAATCGGAAGCAGGCTCCAGGCTCTGAGCTGTCAGCACAGAGCCCGACATGGGGCTCGAACCCATGAACCGCGAGATCATGGCCTGAGCCACAGTCAGTTGCTTAACTGACTGAGCCACCCAGGCGCCCCTTAACAAAGTTTTAAGTGTCCAATACATTATCGTTGGCTAGAGGTACAGTGTTGTCCGGCAGATCTGTTCGGCTGTTCATCTTGCTTGACAGAAACTTCACGACCATGGATTAGTAACTCGTCACCCCCCCATCCTGGCAGCCAGCATCCCATTCTCCGAGTCTAGGAGTTCGACTAGTTCAGATAGCTCACGTAAGTGGACTGATGCATTGTTGTCTTTTTGTGATTGGACAGTGTGACTTGGTACAACATCCTCAGAGGTTGTCCATATTGCATACTGCAGAATATCCTTCTTTTAAATGGCCGAGTAGTATTTCATTGTATGTATACATAGAGTGTCTTTATCCATTCACCTGTCGGAGGACATTGAGGTTGTTTCCATGTCTTGGCTATTGCGGATAATGCTACAATGAACATGGGACTCCAGATATCTCTTGGAGATCTTTTTTTTTTTTAAATGAAGGTATAATTGACATTTCACATTATGTTACTTTCAGGTGTGCAACATAATGACTCAGAATTTGCATATCGTGAAATCATCACCCCAATGAGTATAGTTAATGTCCACCACCACGCAGAGTTACAAATGTTTTTTCCTCTGATGAAAACTCGTAAGATTTACTCTCTTGGCAACATTCAATTGTGCAATACAGTATTATTAACTATAGTCACCATGCAGTACATTGTATCCTTAGAGCTTATTTATTTTATAACTAGAAGTTTTTACCCTTTGACCCTCTTCACCTCTTTGGCCCATCTTCCAACCCTCACTTCTGGCAACCACCAATCTAATCTGTTCTCTGTATCGATGAGATTAGTTGTTTTTTTTTTTTTTTTTTTTTTGTGATTCCACATGTAAGTGAGATTATATCGTTTTCATCTTTCTCTGACTTATTTCACTTAACACAATGCCCTCAAGGTCCACTCATGTTACCACAAATGGCAGGATTTCATTCTTTGTTATGGCTGAAGAGTATTCCATTGTATATATACTATATCTTGTTTATCTGTTCATCCGTCAATAGACACTTAAATTGTTTTCATGGCTTGGCTATTACAAATAATGCTGTAATGAATACGGGGGCACATATATCTTTTCAAATAAGCATTTTTGTTTTCTTTGGTTAAATACCCAGAAGTGAAATGGCTGGGTCGTAGCATAGTTCTATTTTTTATTTTGGAGGACTCTCCATTTTGAGGTTTTCCACAGTGGCTGCACCAGTCTGCATTCCCACCAACAGTGCACAAGGGTTCCCCTTTTCCCCACATGCTCACCAGAGCATGAAATAAGATATTTTTTATCTTTTTGGTCATAGCCATTCTGCCAGGTGTGAGGTGATATCTCACAGTGGTTTTGATTTGCATTTCCCTGATGATGAGTGATACTGAGCATCTTTCGAATACCTGTCAGTCCTCTGTATGTTTTCCTTAAAACTCTGTCTATTTAGATCTTCTGCCCATTTCTAATTGGATCGTTTGTCTTTTTGCTATTGAGTTAGTAGGAGTTCGTCTATATTTTGGAGATTAACTGCCTATCAGAGACATGATTTGCAAACATATATTTTTTTCCATTCAGTAGGTTGCCTTTGAGATCTTGATTTCTTTTTGTTTTTAAATAAGAAAATGAACACAGGTCAAAAATTTTATTTAACTTGGTAATTAGTGAGGGAACCAGCAGGATATTAAAACTGATATGAAGAGCAATTGATAAACTAGATTTATATAGGCAATCTATTTCTTTAAAAAAAATTTTTTTAATATGAAATTTATTGTCAAATTGGTTTCCATACAACACCCAGTGCTCATCCCAAGAGGTGCCCTCCTCAATGCCAATCACCCACCCTCCTCTCCCTCCCACCCCCCATCAACCCTCAGTTTGTTCTCAGTTTTTAAGAGTCTCTTATGGTTTGGCTCCCTCCCTCTCTAACCTTTTTTTTTTTTTTTTTCCTTTCCCCTGCCGTATGGTCTTCTGTTAAGTTTCTCGGGAGATCTTGAGTTCAATTCATTTGGGTAAATGCTCAGCAGTGGGCTTGCTGGACCATTTGAGAGTTCTATTTTTTTTTTTTTTTGAGGCATCTCCCTACTGTTTTCCATAACAGCTGCACTATTTTGCATTCTAGTGGGTTCTTTATACACCTCCTCCTTAACCCCTGGAACAGGGAATTATGTGGCCAAACGTGTGCAGAGGACTGTACAGCCCGATGCTCCGAAGGTGCTCCATCAGAGCGACTCCCCCTTTCCCCTGGCTGATTTTCTGCAGACGGGGCTGACAGAGCAGGTCGCGAAGAATCCAGAGGTTCAAGAGGACTTGAAACGCCCTCTTTGCTCCTAATGGATTTGCCAGTCCCTCCTGCTAATCAGATCGCACGGGCCTGCCCGCCCCTGCCATCTGGTAGTCATTTTCAGGACCAGTGAGACACCACGGGGGACTTGTGCTCTGGCAGCCTCTCCTCTGATTTCTGCCACTTGTCCACGAGCACTTTCACGCCCTTTGAGGAGCGCACATCCCATCACCACGGAGCTTGATCCTTTCCGTTACACCTAAGCGTGCGTTAGCTCCGGGGTGAGGACCCCTCACACCCGGCTGCCCTGGATCGGGGCCCGGTGGGTATTCGGTAGCAGCGCTTCGTGCAGGGCTGGGGCCGGGGCGGAGATAAGCGTGGTTGCCCTGTGCAAGCCTACTCCTTCCTCCCACGCGCGGGAGAGGAAGAAAGCGTTCCTGCGTGAGAGGATGCGCGAGGGGGAAGCTTCTGCTGCCGCGTGCACGCACTCTGCTCCCTCTGCCGCTACACTGGCCCCACACGTTCCTGAGAACGCGAGCACTCCGCTCCTGTGTCTGGGGGCTCATCTTGTCCTCTAGCTGCCAGCTCCGTCATGTGTGGGTTGAACAAGGTTACATCCTGACAAAACTTGGAAGCAAGTTCTTTTTCCTCACCGCCGGCCGACCCCAACAATTTCTTCCGACACCCGACACCATGTGCATGCCCCATCATCGCACAGACGCTCACCGAGCAGCCTATGTGCCCGGCGCTGTTCCAGGCCGTTGGTTCACATCAATCATCCAAACAGACAGAATCATGCCTCAAAAATGCTTAGATTCTCAGTTTGTGAGTTCGAGCCCTGCACGTGGCTCTGTGCTGACAGTGTGGAGCCTCCTTGGGATTCTCGCTCTCTCCCTCCCTCTCTGCCCCTTCCCCTGCCCCCCCCATCTCTAAAAATAAATAAATACACTTAAAAAAATAGTTTTGAATGCTTATATTCTGACAGTGACACAGGCACAAATGCAGGCCAGTCAAAAGTTGAAATGACCCGAGTAAAGCGAATGCCTGCAGGGGCAGCCCATGCAAGCGAGCGGCGGGGTGGGGTGGGGTGGGGGGACTGTGGCCAACTGGAGGGGGAAAGTCCACGTGAGGCGGATGCTGTTTGTCTGCCAACTCCAGGGAACGTAGGCCCGAGGCATTTCATTTCAAGAAGAGCTGGAAATCTGGATTTTTTTTAACAGGTAAAATGTCTTGCTTTTAAAATGTTGGTAATTAGCTCAAAAGTTTTAAAAAACATCATTCAATTCTCAGATCCAAAAGCACAACAAAAATAAAAAACTGTCTTTGCCAGATTCTGCCCATTGCCGTCAGTTTGTGACCTCAGTGCCGGGTTTAACGATAAGAAGGGGCGTATTTTTTTTTTAAGTTTATTTATTTACTTAGAGAGAGAGAACGAGCATGCACGTGCATAAGCAGGGGAGGGGCAGAGAGAGAGAGAATCCCAAGCAGGCTCCGTACTGTCAGCGCAGAGCCTGACTCGGGGCTTGAACCCGCGAACCGTGAGATCATGACCTGAGCTGAAATCAAGAGTCGGAGGCTTAACCGACTGAGCCCCCCAGGCGCCCCCAAAATGGGTATTTTTAATGTCAGGTGACCACTAGGTTAAGGAACATGCTTCTTGAGAGGCAGCTGCTCAGATCTGTCTCCTGCCCCAGGAAGCGTAATTGGCCAACGGCCCCCTCTGCTGCCCCTTCTCATCTCCCCCCGCACGTACACCAAAGCCTCCCTCCAGCAGGCTGCAGCGAGCCAGTGACTGGGCATGACACAGGACTCCTCTGATGGGTGACGTTGGCCCCAGAATTGCCCCTGGACTTGGCCGAGCCGTTTTTCCTGCAGTCTGAGACTCATGCTCCCCCTTTTTTCTCTCCCAACCCCCCAATAAGAGCCCTGCCTCCCAGCCTCACGCCTCCTCCTGCTCTCTCCCCTTGAGCCCCTCACACACCTGTCCTCTGCAGACCCAAACTAACCCAAGGCATCAGAAATTCTGATAGGAAGGGAGCCTTCTCCTTAGTCCGGGTTCCTTAGGTTGTTATTCCCTATTCGTTTTTATCTGGCTTGTTGTTTGGCGCCTGGGGCAGATTCAAAGGCACCCGGAGCCTGGGGATGTGAGCTGCGGGGCAAGCAGGTGGGCTGCGGGGGGGGGGGGGGGGAGGGGTGAGGGCAGAGGATAGGGAGGGCAGGTCTGGACAGTGGGCTGCCATCACCAGGGTGTCCATTCTCGCAGGCAGCAGCAGGGGCATTTGTCCCAACACCCCGCGGTGGCCCCTGATTTCTCGAAGGTTCAACCGAGCGTTTGCTTGTCCGGCGGAAGGGTGGTTAGATCGTGGTGTCTCCTTTTTGCGTGTCTTCTTTGGACTCCATTCCTGCCTATCTCGCCCCCTCCTCTCCTGCGGCCCCTTCCTTCACTTAAAGCTGAACCCGCACACATGTGCACGCACGCACACACGCTCACACTCCTAGCTTAGGTCTCTGGGAGTTCACAGCCTGCCCGATAGGAGCAATCCACCAAGGGATTGTTGACTTAACATTTCACAACAGTGTGCACACGGTCATTTTACCTCCTTGAGACTACTGTTTTCTACTCACTTTTGTTCATTCAGCTTTTCAGCGAATCCCGTGAGAGGTACGAATTACTGTCCTTGCCATTCTGACTGTGACTCAGACTCCAATCCCCCCCCCCCCCGCCCACTTGGGTTCTCAGGCGCTGTCATCCAGATGGTGAGAATACCATGGTCGATGCCATGTTTGCTGACAATAGCCGTAGTAATATATTCAGTTTTGTGGAAGAAATAACCAGCGACCGAGGTTTCTCACGGCCAGCTTTTATCTGGTCCCTCGCCATTATTTGGCTCGTGTGAGTGTCACTCAGGACAGAGTTGCTTTGAAACCAAAACAACAGACAGTCCCCAGTCAGTTAGACTCCAATAGATTCACGGCTTGCAGGGGGCAGAGCGCGGTAATCAATGGGGCACTGTGAGCAGAACCATCTGGGGCACTCACATCCACTTGGAAATAAGGCACCTGAGAAAGCAAGCTGCATTTTCAGTTCTTAAATGAGGATGAACTCACTGCCTGAAGAACAAAATGCAGTTTGTAAATGGAAGTGCATCCCTTGGCTGTGAAAGTTCTTTTGTTGCCCTCAGTTCCTTAAGCTTGTCTTTCTACGACTGACATGTCCCATCGTTCTGTGTCTTTGCTCTTGTTAGATTGTTGTCATGGCTGTCTTTCTTGACTACCTTGACCATGTGGTGATTCCAGCTCCACTTAGATAAGACTGGAGGTCTATTCCAGGGGCCAGAGGGAGTGGCTGGCATAAGACCTTGGCTGCTGCTGGGTGGGGGTGGGGGGGGGTTAATTGTCTCTGATAGATGGGAAAATAGACCATTATAACGAAAAGGTGCTTGAGCTTGAAGGGAATTAGTAAAAAAAGAAGACTCTTATTGTTCTTCATCTGACACTTTAAACACAGCTATTAAATCTGTCTCCCTCTTGGTGACTGGGACATCAAAGCCATCAGCCAACACCAGACACCCAATTGGGCAAGATTACACAGAATTACCTGCTACCTACAAATTCTTGCTTTCATTTTTGAAGTCCAGGACTTCCTAGACACGTTTTTTTGGTGTAAATCATTTTTCCTTGTTTTGTTTTGAAATACAGCACACCGAAAGCGCATACAGTCTGTATGAATTGTTGCTTGATGAACGCTTATAAAGCAAACACTCCTGTAAAAGCCACAGAATTGAGAACACAGAGTTACCAGGCTCCAAATTTCCTTTTCACATCTGTTGCTCCCCCAGAGTCGAACCCCTGTCCTGGTGTTTTCGATAATCACATCTTTGCTTTTTAGAGATATTTTTGTCTCTGAGAAATGCATCCCTAAACAATCTAGTTGAGATTATCCTGTTTTTGAATTATACGTACGTGGAACCATAGTGAATGTATCCTATGTCTGACTGCATTTACTCAATATTGTTTGTAAGCTTCTTGAAGATGCTACGTGTGACTGTTGTTCACGTATTCTCACTATTATAAAATATTCTATGGGGGCACCTGGGTGGCTTAGTCGGTTGAGCGTCCAACTTCGGCTCAGGTCATGATCTCGTGGTTCACGAGTTCAAGCCCCATGTCCAGCTCTGTGCTGACAGCTCAGAACCTGGAGCCTGCTTTGGATTCTGTGTCTTCCTCTCTCTCTGCTCCTCCCCCACTCATGCTCTGTCTCTGTCTCAAAAATAAATAAAAACATTAAAAAAAAGAGAATATTCTATTAAGTGAATACAGCACCCTCTAAAAAAAATCCAGTTAATTTTTTGTTGGACATTTAGGTTGCTTTCAGTTGTACCTGTATACACATATTCTGGTGTACTGGAAGTTTCTCTGGGTTTATACCCAAGAAGAAAGCTACCCAGTCACAGGATATGTTTATCTTCAACTTTATTAGCTAATGCAAGTTGTTTTACACAGTACTTGTACCCTTGACACTCGCCTTAGCATTGTATGGGATGCTCCTTTGCTACATGTCCTCATCAACACTTGACGTTGTAAGACGTCGAGTCTTGCCAATTTCATTTCATTTGCTTTTCCCGATTATGAAGGAGGTGAAGCACCTTTTATTGTGCATTTTGGATACTAGATTTTCTTCTTTTTGACATTCTTGTTCTGATCTGTTACCCGGTTTTCCCCGTTTGAGGTTTTTTTTTTTTTTTTTCTCTTATTGGTTTGTAGAAATTCTTTATATATTCTGTGTAACAGTCTCTTGTCGGTTATAAATGTAGCAAAAATGTTCTCTTCTAGTTTGCCTTTTTATGAGCTTTATAACAGAAATCCTTAAGTTTAGATCAGGTACATTTATCAAGATTTTTCTGGTTTTGGCATTTTATGTCTTGGTTAAGCAATCTTTATCTACCCCGAGGTATCTGTTATGGGCTGAATTATGGCCTCCTCCCTAGATTTATGCCTTGAAGCCCTAATCCCCAGGACCTCATAATGTGGCTGCATTTGGAGATAGGGCCTTTACAGAGGAAATTAAGATTAAATGAGATCATTGACAATGAATTTCATATTAAAAAAAAAAAGATTAAATGAGATCATATGGGTGGGCCCTAATCCAATCTGACTAGAGTCCTTATCAGAAGAGAAAATGTGTAGGGGCGCCTGGGTGGCTCAGTAGGTTAAGCGTCTGACTTCCGGCTCAGGCCCTGATCTCGTGGTTCATGAGTTTGGGTCCCGCTTCGGGCTCTGTGCTGACAGCTCAGAGCCTGGAGCCTGCTTTGGATTCTGTGTCTCCCTCTCTCTCTCTGTACCTCCCTCGCTCGCACTCCCTCTCTCTCTCTCTCTCTCAAAAAATTAAATAAAGTTTAAAAAAGAAGAGGAAATGTGGACACACACCAAGATACCAGGGAGCGACACAAAGACGTCATGAAGAAGCACAAAGACGGTGGCCGTCTGCAAGCCAGAGAAAGGTCTCCGAGGAACCCAACCTGCTGGCACTTTGATCTTGGGCTTCCAGGCTCTAGAACTGCAAGAAAGGAAAAAAAAAAATCTGTTGAATTTTGTTAGGGCCGCCTGAACAGACTAACATGGCATCAAAAATATTCTCATCTATTATCATCTGAACGTTTTATATTTTCGGTTTGGGCACTGAGCACTTGAATGAAACTGGAATTTATTTCTGCTTGCGGTGCGAGGCAAGCGTTCCATTCCGCGTTTCCCCTGTGGATGTCTAATTATGTCTGCGTGGTTTACTGAAAAGTCCATTGTCTCCTACTTACTTGCCACGCTACCCCTGCCCTTTCTCTACTAGCCACGTGAGCCTCTGCGTGTGTGTTTTAGCTGTATATTCTGTCCCAGTCGTCAACTTCTCTATGTCCACACCAGCACCACTGTGTCTTCGTGACCTGACACCGATAACCAGTCTTGGCATCTGGGAAAGCAAGTCCCAACACTTTGTTCTTCGTCAGTGTCTTTGCAATTCCGGGGCCCTTTACTTTTTCATCTGTGTCTTCGAATCCGCTGGCCAGTTTCCACTCATGCACACGCCCTTATTAACCTGCTAACGTTTCGATTGGGATCGCGTTGAATTTATCACTAATTTGAGGAACTGACGTCTTGGAAAAACCTTTAAGGTATCAAAGCTTTGATTCCACGAACATGGTAAATGCACTTACCATAAAGTTTAGTGATTTTCTCTGAAGAGGTCTTATACATGTTTTGTTACATTTATTCTTTGTACCCTTGTATTTTGTGATGTTATGGTCCACGGCATCAATTTTAAAAAGGTCTATTTTTTGTTTATTGTGATATATAAGTAAAACGATTTCATAGGTACATAAAGGGGTTGTACAACTTTACTGAAGTAAAACAAGCCATGTGTATTTAAATTTTTTTAAATGTGTATTTAGATTTGAGTGAGAGAGACAGAGTACGAGTGGGGGGTTGGGAGGTGCAGAGAGAGAGAGGGAGACACAGACTCCGAAGCAGGCTCCAGGCTCCGAGCTGTTAGCACAGAGCCCGACGTGGGGCTCGAACCCACGAACAGTGAGATCATGACCTGAGCCGAAGTCAGATGCTTACCCGACTGAGCCACCTGGTGCACCAAGCCATGTGTATTTAAAGTCTACAACCTGATCAGTTTTAATGTATGTACATACCCATGAAACCATCGCCACAAATGTGGTAAACATTTCCATTATCGCCACCAGATTCCCTGTCCTTTGTGATCCATTTCTTCCTCTGTCTGTTCCCTGGCAGCGAGCCACTCATCGCTCATGTGCTTATGGGCCACCTGTATGTCTTCCTTGGTACAGTGCTCAAATCCTTTGCCCATTTTAAAACTCGGGTACTTTGTCTTCTTAGCATTGATTTGTGGCAGCTCTTTCTATATTCTTTCCACACGCCCTCTGTCAGGTGCATGTGTTGTCGACATTGTCTCGCACCCTGACTTTGCCTTTATACTTTTTAAATTACATCTAGGAACAAAAGTTTAATTTTTTTTTCTTTTTCCACTTTATGCTTCTTGAATTCTAGCTGAGAAACCTTTGCCTACTACAGGGTCACAAACATTTTCTGCTGTTTTCTCTTAGGAGTTTTGTAGTTTAGGTTTTACTCTTTGGTCTATGATGTATTTCCAGTTAAGTTTTTTTTAATCTTTATTTTTGAGAGGGCGCGAGTGGGGGACAGTGAGCACAGAGAGAGGCGGACAGAGGATCCGAAGCAGGCTCCTCACTGACGGGCTGACAGCAGCAAGCTGGGTGTGGGGCTCAAACTCACAAACCTGTGACGGAGCTACCCGGGGGCCCCTATTTTGAGTTAATTTTTATGTGCGGTGTGAAGTAAGGGTTGGTGCCCCTTTTTCCCCTTTTACTGGATGTCCATTTTTTAAAAAAAATTTAAATGTTTGTTTATTTTTGAGAAAGAGAGACAGAGCATGTGAGCAGGGGAGGGGCAGAGAGAGAGGGAGACACAGAATCCAAAGCAGGGTCCTGGCTCTGAGCCATCAGCACAGAGCCCGATGCAGGGCTCGAATTCACGAACCACGAGATCATGACCTGAGCCGAAGTCGGAGGCTCAACCGACTGAGCCACCCAGGTGCCCCGGATGTCCATTGGATTTTGCATCATTTGTTGAAGACTTTCCCTTCCACACTGAATTGCCTTGACAACTTTATAAAAAGACCTGTTTCTGGACTCGCTCTTCTGTTGCACTTGTATATGTCTTTTGTCCAAACCAAACCGTACTCTTTGTTAATGCTTTATAATAAGTCTTAATCAAGTGTTCATCCAGGTTGGTGTAAATCCTCACACTTTGCTCTCACCTCACAAAATTGTTTTGGTTATACTAGGTCCATCCGATTCCACATACACTTTAAAACACCTGCTGGAGTTTGATTTGAAATGTATTAAATCTTGACACTGATCTAGAAGAATTGGCATTTAACTAACTATATTGACCCTATTAACTTCATTGAATCTTACAATTTAGTAACATGGAATATCTCTCCACTTACTTAATATTTTGATTTCTCTCAGCTATGTCTGTAGTTTTTATTGCAGAGATCGCGATGTCTTTGTAAAATTTTTTCCTAGGAATTTGATGTTTTTTTGGTACTACCATAAGTGAAATTTTTGAAAAATTCATTTTCCAAATGCTTGATGCTAGTGCAACATAGTAATTATATTAGTACAATAGATCTTATATTCTTTTTATTTTTATATATGATTTGCATATTTTTGTACGCAATGTATTTTTATATGACCCTCATTGAGCAAACTTACTAAGCTCATTTATAATTTATAATTAACATCTTGGGGCACCTGGGTGGCGCAGTCGGTTAAGCGTCCGACTTCAGCCAGGTCACGATCTCGCGGTCCGGGAGTTCGAGCCCCGCGTCGGCTCTGGGCTGATGGCTCAGAGCCTGGAGCCTGTTTCCGATTCTGTGTCTCCCTCTCTCTCTGCCCCTCCCCCGTTCATGCTCTGTCTCTCTCTGTCCCAAAAATAAATAAATGTTGAAAAAAAATTTTATAATTTATAATTAACATCTTTAGATTATTTTGTGTTTTCTACAAACACAATCATACTGTCTTCAAGTAAACTCGAAGAAACTCTGTTTTAAATTTTTATACATTTTTAAAAGTATTACCATGCTGGATAGAACTTACAATACAACCTCAAGCAGAAATAGTGCTAACAAACATTATTTTCCTGTTCCTGATTACAAAGCAAAAAGTTTCATCATTCTATTTCCAAATAATAAGTGGGTTTTAGATACCCTTTATCAAATTTCGGAAATTCTGTGATGCTTTGTTTATATAAATGATTTTTTCATGAATAGATGTTGAATTTTGTCAGCAGCATTTACTGGGATTATCTGTATCTGTTGGAGATACATTGAGGTGCATTAATTTCTAATATTAAATCAAGCTTGCATTCTTAGAATGAACCCAGTGGGTTTATTCTTGAACATTAGGTACTCTAGTGAAAAATTAAATTGCTGAATCAATATGCTGATATTTGCTTAGGATTTTTCATTCTTGATCTTGGGCATTTGGGTTTTCTTGATTTTAATTTATTTATTTTTAATCAACCTCAGGAGAAGTTTTCCAAATAAGGTAGCATTCACAGGTTCTGGACATTATGATGGGGAAATGCCTTTTTCGGGGCCACCATTCAGCCCACTAGAGGCACATATGAATTAAAATATTTATGTCTTCCTGGTGAATTAAATCCTTTATAACTATAAGAGAATCTTCTTTATCTACAGAAATATTTATTGCCTTAAAGTCTATTTTACCTAATGTTATAAGAGCCACAGAGTTTTTCTTTTGGTTAGAATCATGTCAGAGGTGTTTTTGAATTCTGTTATCCAACCTTTCTGGATCCTTACGTTTGGGATGTATCTGTTATGCACAACATATAGCTGGGATTTTAGAAATCTATTGCATGATCTTTGCTTTTTCCTGGAAACTTTAATCAGTTTTTTTTTAATTTTTTTTTTAACGTTTATTTACTTTTGAGACAGAGAGAGACAGAGCATGAGCAGGGGAGGGTCAGAGAGAGAGAGGGAGACACAGAATCTGAAACAGGCTCCAGGCTCTGAGCTGTCAGCACAGAGCCCGACGCGGGGCTCGAACTCACGAACCGTGAGATCATGACCTGAGCCGAAGTCGGACGCTTAACCCACTGAGCCACCCAGGCGCCCCGACTTTAATCAGTTTACATTTAATATAGTTAGAGTTTAGATGTATCATTTTTTTGCTGTACTTTCAATTTGCCCTTTCTTTTTCTTTTCTTTTTGTCTTATTTATCATTTTTGTGTGACTGAATATTTCTTATCAATCTATTTTTTGCATCTTCTTGTTTTGAAGTGAAATATTGCCTTTTTTTAGGCGCTATCTTAGAAATCACAGCCTATTAGCAATTTATCACAGTATAAACGAAATATCTTTACTTTTCAAAGAGTCTGAGGATTTGAGAAAATAACACACAACTCCTGTTACGTAGCATTCTCAACCTTAATTGAGACAGGCTGTATATCCATCCTTAAAGGCATGAATAGCCCTTTGGGGTGAGAAAATACCAAAACCTTAGTTTGATAATTGTACTTCATTTATTTAGCCTTCCCTGCTTTTTGTATATTTATGTTGAATCCAATGTTACAACTTCCTTCATTCTTTTTTTTAATGTTTATTATTTTTGAGAGAGAGAGAAAGAGAGAGAGTGTGTTTGTGTGTGTGTGTGAGTGAGAGAGAGCGGGAGAGGGGCAGAGAGAGAGAGAGAGAGGGAGACACAGAATCTGAAGCAGGATCAGCACAGAACCTGGACGTGGAGCTTGAACTTGTGAACTGGGAGATCGTGACCTGAGCCAAAGTCAGACACTTAACCGACTGAGCCACCCAGGCTCCCCACAAATTCGTTCTTAACTTTGATACTTGGTTGTTTTTGTTTTTGTTTTGTTTTTAGCCAATTGTTTTCATTTCTTTTTTTGGAGAGAGAAAGAGAGAGAGCATGAACGAGAGAGAGAGAGAGAGAGAGAGAGAGAGAGAGAGAGAGAACCCCAAGCAGGCTCCATGCTCAGTGCAGAGACCAACATGGGACCCGGTCCCACGACCCTAGGATCACTACCTGAGCCGCAATCAAGAGTCTGAGCCATCCAAGCGCCCCTAGCTAATTGGTCTCTACTTTCCTTTTTGCTTCTGGAGTTTGAGCATATCCTTGAATTTGTGGTCTTATATTGCATCAAACAGCCTCTATCCCTTAATTATAACTCTGATTGGTAAAGCCCTGATCCCTCAGCCTGAGAAGGAAGATACAGAGTGTTATAGAAATGTTACTTTAGGGAGTGTTACGAGTTGAATAATGCCCTCTTCAAATTTTAACATGGAAGTCTTAATCCTCAATGCCTCAGGATATGACCATATTTGGAAATAGGGTTGTTGCAGATGTAATTAATTAAGATGAGATCATACGGAACCGGGTCGGCTGCTAATTCAATATGACTGCCATCCTTCTTGAAAGGGGGAAATTTATGCACAAAGACACATACACAGAGAGAATGACATGTGAGCATGAAGACACAAATCAGGTCCAGAGTTCAGGCGGTGTTTCTTTGGCCAAGGAACGCCAACCGTTCCGCCCTGCTACCCTCCAGAAGCCAGGAAAGTGGCCTGGTGCAGGTTCTTCCTCCAGCCTCAGAAGGAAACATCCCTGCTGACATTCTGCTCTTGGACTTCTGGCCTCCAGGGCTGTGAGACAATACATTTCAGTTTCAACCACGCAGTCTCTGGCACTTTGTCGCAGGAGCTCTACCAAACCAGTATAGGGAGATGGCGTGAGTGACACTGAAATGAAGGGTAATTAAAAATCGGGAGAACTCTTTCCATTTAGGCCAAGAGAAATTATAGGGAGGTGGATTTGGGATTCAGTACCTGTTAGTCTCTTTGTCCTTCTCATCACCCTCACCCGTATTTTTTCCTCTCGTGACCCTCCATCGTTGGTCACTCTGCCTCCTTTCTTCTGCCTCAAGTACTTTGACGTGCCCACTCGCCTCGTGCCAGGAGCCACTGTTACCCCAACAGGGTTACATTCCTGCAGGTGCACCCCTTGTTCTCCTAGTTCGAGGATCCAGAGAATTCTGCTGGCTTCACGTGTGTCCTGGGATCAGCCAACTTTCCACTCCAGGCTCTCAAAGATTACACGGGAGAGGCAAAGGCAGCGCAACTTGGTCTCAAATGCCCGCTCTTCCCTCCGGGCACAGAGCAAAAGAATGATTTTTCTTATGTATTTCCCAATGCGAAACATTTTCTGCACTCACCAGCTGAGTTAGAAAACTTTGAGATGGTTACCTGGGAGAAGTGTCATGCTCATTCATTGACTGGGAAGGATGCCAACAGGATAAATGAGACATGTTTTTGTTGCCGTTGTTTGCCTTCAAGAACGCAGCCGGAGATGGAAGCTAAGGCTGAACAGCAGCGTCACCTGTCACCCTCTGAAGCTGCGCAGAGGGGTCAGTACTGCGGGTGAACCCACCCATCGTCATGGTCTATTCCCCTGCGGTCTCACGTTCGAGAGGATTTATATTTTGGAGTCCCGCTAGAGATTACTTCGGAGACAGATGAAAGGAAACAATTTATAATTGTTCAACGTGTGTGCACAGGTCAACATATCTGCCCAAATTATCTGCCTTCTTAGGAGTCACAGTTCTCAGGAGATTTATAGAAGGCACTGGGTTGCAATCACAGTATTAAATTTAGTGACCTTCAAAGGAAACGGGGAGCAAATTATAGCTTCTTCAACTTGTACATGCCTGGAGTTGGCCATTCGTCCTGCTACCAGACAAATGAGCATTGTAGTGACTTCATGCCAGAAAGAGGAGAGAATGAAAAAAAAAAAAATTCTGGGCAGCGAAGTTGAGTTTGGACACACTTATGATCTACAATTAAGTCATCCAAAGATCCTAATGTCAAACTCTTGGAGTCATTCTAATTGAAAAATGAGTGGGTCCTGAATGCTTTTGAAGATCTAAAGATGTGTGTATATCGGTAAATAAAATTAGAAGTTAATTTCTTCAAAACCTTTTATGTAAGACACCCCAGAGGCTAGAGCTTGACTCATTATTAAAAATAATTTTTCTTCTTGCAGAAAAATGTTTCAAGCACCACTGTGATGTTCTGTAGGTGATATATTACCTTCTTGGAGGAATGCAACATTTCAAGCTGTCACAGTGAGGTATTCCTTCTATAGTGGGTGTTTCAACTTTTCTTCTTTTCTCTCTTATTATTTTTTTTTTAATTTTTTTTTTTCAACGTTTATTTATTTTTGGGACAGAGCGAGACAGAGCATGAACGGGGGAGGGGCAGAGAGAGAGGGAGACACAGAATCAGAAACAGGCTCCAGGCTCTGAGCCATCAGCCCAGAGCCCGACGCGGGGCTCGAACTCCCAGACCGTGAGATCGTGACCTGGCTGAAGTCGAACGCTTAACCGACTGCGCCACCCAGGCGCCCCTCTTATTCTTTTTTTAATGTCTCTGAACCACGTTCACGATGGATACTTAATCCCTAGTCAAGCCTCTGTCTGGAGCTGTCTAGAAACAAAGAGTGACTTTTAAAAAGCAGACAATAAGTAGACTGGATGGATTTTATCTACAGAGAAGCACCTGACGGCCCTAGAGTGACCAGCAAATCCTGAGGTCTTTAAGGCTCTCAGCTTCCAAATGTTACAGCCCTGAATGAACATTTATAGCCCATTTCAGAGACTGAACACCTTCCAGGACTGGGCAGCGTGTTGGTCCAGGAACTCGGTCACCTGCTGGCCAACGGACAGTTGTTCTGCCGGATGATCTGTTTTCCATCGTGTGGCTTCCCCATGGTCCTCTAGCTATTTGGCACATCCTGTGGTTGACCGACTGGGATGGTCAAGCTGCACTTCTTGTGTTCCGAATGAGTCACGGGTACATTAGAGTTTGGAACTTAAGAGCAAAAACACAAATCCCAATGGAAGAAATTACTTGTGAGATCTACTGACTAAGTAGATCAATACAGTTCCTGTCTTCAGTGTCTCCAAAAAGCAAAAAACAAAAAACAAAACACACGGAACGAAAGTGCTTTCGAGTTGTAGGTGGTGTCATTTCTTTGTCAATTGCAAGCTTTTAAAATTGTAGTGTCCTCCAAAGGCCACATTGGCTGCTCCTGCCACTGACGGTTTTGTCTAGCCAGCTCAGGCAGTCAGACAGTTAAGATAACCTCTGAGTTAATCAAGGTTTGCAGCTTGAGTTTGGACACGACTACAACCAGATTCTCAATAAGGCGGGATGTAGAGTGCCTTCTTCTCTCTGAACCCACGCTGTTGGAAAGTGGTTTACAGATGTTGGCTCAGATGGGAAGAGTTTAAACTTTTATTCACCCCTGTGTGTGGAGGCACGCCAGTCCCTGAGAGAAGCGTCTGGTGTCCTGCTTCCCCACTGGCAACCACAGGAGTCCCCGTCATGAGTTTAGCTGCTGCTTCGAGACATGTCTCAAATCTGAGCTCCACCTGGAAAGAGAAAGCATCTCTCTCCAGCTCCACGGATGCCACCAGCCAAAGCTTTAAAGGACGATGGTGTTTTCTTTCAGCTCTTTCTCATCCTCTCTCCGACTTCCAGGTCTGGGACTTTTTAACGAATGGATTCCAAAATTAGAAGAGGAGAGCGATTCCTTCCCAACACCTCACATCGCCCAGCAGTGTGCTTTTCTGTTTGGACGAGGTGACGCCGTGTCTGAGAGACAAATCTTTCATTGGGAGCTCCGACCTGATGTGCACATTTGTGCCCATCTGTTTGGGTGGCAGGAGGCCTTTGGAGGGTGGCACCAGTCAGTTCCGAGAAGGCTCATTTGCCAGTGGAGAAGCTGGCTCAGGGGTGCAGCCTGCAGAACACAGAGTGTGCCAACGCTCCTGCCAAGAGAACCTTCTGTTTGGCAACAGTGCCTGAACAGGGCCGCGTGCGGCTCGACAATGGGCAGCATCTGCTGATGGGAAGCTGGCCGTGATGTGCTCTCTGTGATTGATCCCACGGCACGCAACCACTCAGCTCCCTTTAGGACAAGCTAACAGCGAATACCTCATTTGAGCAAGCAAGTTCTAACATCACTTATGCGTGGTGGCAATATTTATCAGATGCCTACTCTTTGCCAGTCATTGTGCTAGCTATTTCCGGACGGTGTAGATGAATTTGACGTGGATCTGAGCTTCAAGAGGCTGATAGCAGCAACAGAGATAGGCATCCGCACACAGCGTTTGTTAACTTGAGAGGAATGCCGTAAGCTAGACACAAACACACCAAAGTCAGAGATGTGCTCCCGAAGCACGGAGGAGGGAAGAAGATGCTCAGCCAAAGGGCTGGAGGAGAGCGGTGTGTGGATGGGGCCTTCAGGTCGTGTTTAAAAAAAAAAATGTCTAAGGGCGTCTGGGTGGCTCAGTCGGTTGAGCGTCCAACTTCAGTTCAGGTCACGATCTTGCGGCTCAGGAGTTCGAGCCCCACGTCTGTGTTGACAGCTCAGAGCCTGAAGCCTGCTTCAGATTCTGTGCTTCCTCTTTCTCTGCCCCTCCCCCTCCCTCTTTTAAAAATAATAAACATAAAAAAATTTTTTTTTAAGTCTAAAATAGATCCACTCGCCACGTGTAATGTTTTATGCAAGATTAGACATGGGGCAAAGGAAAAGTGTGGATGTTTCTAAGCGGTTGAAACCTGATGCCTGTGAATATAAGGCTCTTTGTAGAATGATTTGAAAAGGTTGTTTTGAGAGAGGAAGATCCATTCGGATTTCAGCTTGTGAGATTTGTGTGTTTGGGGGACATCCGTGAGGTGTCCTACAGGTACCTACATAAATGGAACTTGAGAGAGGGTGAGTGGTCATAGCTGGGCTATAGCTTTGGGAAATGTTTTCCCAGTTCATAGCTACACCTTGGGGTTAATGATGCCAAGAGCAGCAGCAGCCAAGAGCAGATGGTCTGGGACAGAAATTTTGAGGCTGCCCTCGGTTATCTCTGAGGGAAAAGGAGCCTTCAGAAGAAAATTAGAGAGAGAGAGAAGCTAAATAAATGCACGGTCGGTGAGGCAGAAAAGTGTGGGTCAATTTTGTTTTCAGTTGGCCAGCTTAGTTTGGCACATATTGAAATATTGGTGTTCTGAAGTACTGAGCCCTCAAGAAATTTTAGGCTAAGTGGTGTTCATGTGTGTGTGTGTGTGTGTGTGTGTGTGTGGTGACTGGTGTAGACATGAGCAAACACTTTTACTTAAATGCAGTTTCTCAGCATAGTGAATAAACATATTCAGAGAAGGTGGATGTTGGACATTTTGGAAGAGAAGGCAGGCACGCGCTGATGGAAAGGTGTGGGAAGGTTATGGTCTTTGTTCTGGTCATTTTACCTTATTATTCCAAGAGAGGGGACAAGGGTGTGACAGGCGAGTCCAGAGAGGAGGAATGTCTGGGAAACACAGACAGCAGGACTCGGTGTTTGTTGGACATGTATTGTCGGGGGGACACCGTGGCAAGCCTCTGAAGAGGCCTCCAGTATGCTTTGGGTGCGCTCACTGCCCTCCACAAACTCGCTTTCTTGTCCCGGGGAGACAGGGTCCTGTGTATGGAAATGACGTACCAGACTCCGTGGAT
Source organism: Prionailurus bengalensis (assembly GCF_016509475.1). Classification (NCBI taxonomy): domain Eukaryota; kingdom Metazoa; phylum Chordata; class Mammalia; order Carnivora; family Felidae; genus Prionailurus; species Prionailurus bengalensis. Next base: position 233,083,380 of record NC_057343.1, read on the forward strand.
AAGCGCCCAAAGTTTTGGGACTTAGTAAACTTTGCATATTGTTTATTTTCCCCTTGCAGTGCCCATTTTCTGCATTCAAAGACCTTTTTTGTTCTCTAGCCCTTTATTTGGAAATCTTCTTCGTTCCTATAAATCTCATCTAATTATATTTATGTCTTCCCTCCCCCCCTTTTTTTGCTCTTTTAAAAAATAGTTTATGGCTTCCATTTTCTAGCTTCTTGCTCGCAGTAATTGGTCCCAGAGTGAAACATTATCCTCGAGCTTATGCTAATAAATGAATAATATTTTTTCATTTCTTCTTTTAGATTTTATTTAGCATTTGACATTGCTTCTTGTGTTTCTGTTCAGTTTGGTTTTATTTTTGTTCTTGCTTTGGATTGTTTTCCCAGAATGTGCCTCTTTATTTCCCGGGAAATGCTCAACGCTGTTATCAATAATTATTAAGTCCGTTAGTAAGCCAGATTAAAAAGAATAACCAATAATCCATTGCATCTGGAGGACAGTCTGCAAGCTTTTCTCATTTTATCACTTGTTTCAGCCTTGAATTTAGGCTGAATTTGCAAATGGGCTCATTTGATTTTGGCTTCAGCCTCTTTCCTACCCCCCCCCCCCCTTTGGCTCTCCTGTGTGATATCTAGTTCCCGTCTGTCACATTTCCGAAATACTCGAGGCCCAATCCTACTTGAATTAATGCAACATCCTTAGCGCCTTGTGTCTTTTTCAAAGCTAAGACACGTTGCATGTCTGTCTTACCCCCTGGAGGTGACTCACCTCACTTCTGCCTTCAACTGGGGCTTCTCCAGAAACTAATTTCACTTGCAAGTAATTTATTCACCAAATATTATTAAACGTGGACTGCATGGAAAGCACGAGCCCAGGTTCTGTGGGGGAGACAATGTGGAATGGACTGAGCTTTTGATGTAATGGCACATATTAATCTGGCAGAAAAACATGCCGGTGGTATCACACCCAGTACAAGGCACTGGGTCAAGGTGAGGTGAAGTGCACAAACCCCGTGACATTGAGTGCTGGGAAACAGAAATGGGTGGAATTCGCTGAACGTGATCATTTCGTCACAAACGATGGAGGAATTCCGCTTGCTGTCTTTCAGGTCAGCTGGCTCAGCCCCGTTTACATTTCAATATAGACAGTGGCGTGCTGGTAAATGGTTAAGAGCCGGCTCTGGGGGGTCTCTGGGGGTCTCAGTCGGGTAAGCATCTGACTCTTGGTTTTGGCTCGGGTCTTGATCTCACAGTTCATGAGTTCGAGCCCCGGGTTGGGCTCTTTGCTGACAGCAAGGAGCCTGCTTGGGATTCTTTCTCTCTCTCTCTCTCTCTGCCCCTCCCCTGCTCTCTCTCTCTCTCTCTTTCTCTCTCAAAAATAAATAAATACACTTAAAAAAATAAAATTAATAATAAAAAAATAAATAAAGAACCGGCTCTCTAGAGCTTGGAGAGGGGAGTTCTGTCGTGCATGGAACTGGAACGTCCAGTTCCATGGGGTAAATATTTCCAGTGTGGCTGATTTTGAGCTGCCAACCTGACGTTCCTGTAAACGCGTGGTTGGGAAGGAATGCACAGAAGTGCCTCTCCTGAACTGAAGCCGCTCCAGTGCACCTCGGAATGTGGGCCAGAAATGCTCAGATAGAATATTTTGCATTTTCTTAACACCTTTTTTTTTTGAGGGGGTGGAGGGACAGAGGGAGGGGGAGAGAGAATCTTTCACAGGCTCCACACCCGGCTCAGAGCCCGACGCAGGGCTCGATCCCACGAAACCCGGGATGGTGACCTGAGCTGAAACCGAGAGCTGGACGCTCGGCCAACTGAGCCACCCAGGTGCTCCTTAAATCCCCTGTTCCCTGTAGGAACCAGTAGTCGGGTAGGTAAACAAGGAGAAGAAACTCCATGGTGTTCATAGAAGGGGGGCGCTGTTGGCCACTTTATATCCTGAGAATTTACCCCAGTGGAGAGGGGGAAGAAGTGGGGGCCGTGGACCTAATTTGGGGCCACTGGGCCCCCGGGAAGAAAAATCGATGCAACGTGCCACACTGGTGACGGGCGTGAGCTCTGGGGCTTAATCAGGCCCTAGATGACATTTGACATTGGCCGCTAAAGACAGATAGGATTTATTATTGTTAATTCTGAACATTTTATTCTATACATAAAAAAAAAGAAAAAAACAAGGCTTCATGTAAAAATGTAAAATCCCCATGATAAATATCTAATGACAGTCTATTTCGACTTTTATTTCTACATCATATATTTTAATGGTGTTGATATTCACGGAGAATATCATATTTGTGTGTTCTCTTGTTTAATCAGTTGCTCTTACTCCACTTAGACATTCCCAAGCATCCTTACATTTTGCATTGAGTTTTTAAGGATTGATGTAGGTCTGCTTGTGTTTACTAGTGAGAAAAATCTTTCAGATATGGACACAAGTTGGTAGAGGTGAGAATGAGTGAAGGGCATCAAAATGGAACAGTCTGGTTTGAGTGCGAGGAACAGTGAAGCGTCCAGGAGAGTCTGGGATTCAGAGAAATGTGTCTTACACTAAAAAGCAGTGGGGGGCTGCTTTATCAAAATACTGTCAACTGGGTGGTTTAAAAGGCAGAATTTCATTCCCCACAGCGCTGGAAACTGGGATGTCTGAGTTCAAGGTGCCAGCGCATTCAGTTCCTGGCTTGTAGACATCTGCCTTCTTGCTGAGTGCTCAGAGTGTGTGTGAAGGGGGAGACAGGGAGGGAGAGAAAGGAGAAAAGGAGGAGGGGTGAGAGAGAAAGGAAAGGGGGAAAGAGGGAGGGAGGGAAGGGAGAAAGGAGGGGGAGAGGGAGAGGGAGAGAGCGAGGGAAAGGAAGTGAAGAGAAAAAGAGAGAGGGGAGAGGGAGGGAGGAAGAGAGAGGAAGGAAAGAAAAGATGGGACGAAGGGAGAGAGGAGGCAACAGAGTAGAGAGGGAAAAAAGAGAGAGGGAGGAGGAGGGAGAGAGAGGGAAGAGAGACCAGGGAGAGAGGGAGGAAGAAAGGGAAGGAGAGAGAGACAGGAGGGAAAAGAAGGGAAGGAGGGAGAAGGGAGGAGAGAGGGAAAGAGAAGAAAGAAAAGAGGGAGGAAGGAAGGGACGGAGAGAGAGAAAGAGACAGTGAGAGAGCCAGTGAGCATACATTAGGGATTAAGGCTTCAATACATGAATTCTGGGGGAATACAAACATTTAGTCCATAGTAGAGTGTAACAGGAAATAGGTTTGGAAAAGCTGGTAGGGCCCAGATTCTAGAGGGCCTTTCAAGTCCAATAGGGAATGTAGAAAACAAATGAAGTCAATCAATGCTATTGAAGACATCAATCATAAAGATATCATGATCAGACCTCAGCTTTGGGAAAATTCCCCGGGCAAGAGCCATTTCCTTCTAAGCCTCTGTTTAATTCTGGCTCTGTTCTCAGGAACCGGCTGGCGTGGAAGGGACTTTGACTAGACTCTTTTTTTGTGGAAAATTGTATCCATTGCAAAAGGCCTCAACGATACGTGGGAAGATTCCACAGAGAATACAGAATTCACAGCCAATGAGGAAGTAGACCATGGTGCCAGTCAGATCTGTGCTGATCTGCACAACGTTTGCTACTGGTCCACAGTGACGTAAATACAGAAATTGAGGGTAAACATTTAGAAACTTTTCTATTAATTTGACAGAACAATTTTATATTTGCTGAGCCTAAAAAAATTAGATTCCCAGTTAGTATGATTTTATTTATTTTGATAGTTTATTTCTGTTGTATTTCACAAAGGTTTTGGTGCATATGGTTTGTGGGAAATTAAGAATAATCGTTTGGACCTTTACTACTGGGAGCTTGAGAAGCACTGACTTGGTAGAGCCAGTAAGAGCAGACGCCGCTGTTGTTCCTTCTACCTGTGTTCAAATCCTCACGCTGTCACTTGCTAACTGTCCCCCTTAGGTAAATTATTCACGTCCTCTGAATCCTAGCTCTTGGATGATAGTACCTACTTCATAGGATAGGGTTAACGTGAGGGCTAATTGAGATTATCGGATCTCGTCACTCCAACGTTTAGTGTTTGGCACGCATTCTGTAACATGCATTATTCCTTCTCAGGTGGGCACATGAACAGTGGCAAGAAATTTAGCAGAACTTGGGTATTTTTAGAGGTGAGGTTTTCACCGCAGAAGTGCTCGGATCTCTTTCTGATAATGATCCCTTCTCCTTATTAGGTTTCTGCGCAAGTAATATATGAAACAGTAGATAATTGAACTCTGTGGCACTTTGTTACGCATTAATAGAAAACTAATACGCTGTTTTAATGTAACATCCCACTGGTTACTTTTAGAGAAAGCATCCCTGTGGTTGCTCTTTTGTGGTTGCCAAAGGAGAAACGAGTGGATGGGGATAGACCGGTAACATAAGTCAGAGTCAAAATGGTACTGCAGGGGATGGAGGGAAGTGAGACGATGGAAACATCCAGGAAGTGCTGAGAGATGCGCGTAACGGAGAAGGGCATGTCAGAAGTGACTCCTCGGCTTCTGGCTTGCAGCAGACCAGTGACTTTCCTGAAGAATTGAGAGAAGACTGATTAAATCTATTCTTAAAATCTGAATGAAGACACGGAAGAAATGCCGAAGCAATGAAGACTTGAAAGGCAAACAATTGAGAAGGAAGGGACTTACCGAAAGATAAGCTAATGCTTGTGAGCTGCTTCTCTCTCAGAGCGTTTACAGGGGGGAGGAGTTGAGAAACCAGAAAGAGATCCCTAGATAAAAGGTAGAGAAACCAGCTCAACTTTTAACCTGAGGTTGGAGAGCAAAAATTTGTAATTTGAAGTTGCCAAGAGGGGCAGAACGGGAGAAACCGAGGTCTTGGAAATATGCATGGCCTGGAGAGGGAAGTCCAACTTTGGTGGGTTTTCCCCCTTTAAGGTATTCACCTGATTCTTAAGCTACACTGGGCTGGATGCTAAGGAGCTGAGTAGAAAGCTCCTGAAAACAGGAGGTTTGAGAAGTCTCAAGGTTTCCAGGAGACAAAAAATGGAGGTCAGGACTTGCCAAGGAGGAGAGGTCCTAGTACACAGTAGGTGTCCCAAGCTTCTAGTTGGAACCCACGGGAAGCTGTATCCCAGGAGCAGAGATGAACCAGAGATAGACAGGGATTTATAAAAACTGCAGCCTTGCCTCAAGTCAGTCTAATGTCTAGTTGGGTTGAGGTGGTCTGCTTCAACATAGACTGCCTACCAGAATATAGGAAAAACTTTCCTGGAGGAAGGTAATGTGCTCTAGAGCTTTTGCAAGTTTTAATAGATAACGTCCGACTTTCAAGAAAAAATTACCAGACATATCAAGAAACAGCGTCAAGGGAAAAAAGACAATAGAAGCATACCCACAGATGATAGAGTTTCCGCACTTGTACGTTAAAATACCTATGCTTGGTTGGGGCGCCTGGGTGGCGCAGTCGGTTAAGCGTCCGACTTCAGCCAGGTCACGATCTCACAGTCCGTGAGTTCGAGCCCCGCGTCGGGCTCTGGGCTGAGGGCTCAGAGCCTGGAGCCTGTTTCCGATTCTGTGTCTCCCTCTCTCTCTGCCCCTCTCCCGTTCATGCTCTGTCTCTTTCTGTCCAAAAAATAAATAAAAACGTTGAAAAAAAAATACCTATGCTTGGGGGAGCCTGGTGGCTTGATCAGTTAAGTGTCCAACTCTTGATTTTGACTCAGGTCATGATCTCGCAGTTTGTGGGTCTGAGCCCCGTGTTGGACTCTGCGCTAACAGGGTGGAGCCTGCTTGCGATTCTCTCTCTCCCTGTCCCCCAGCCCCTCCCCTGCTGGCTCTCTCTCTCCCCCTCTCTCTGAAAATAAATAAATAAACATTTTAAAATAAAATAAAATAGGGGCTCCTGGGTGGCTTGGTCGGTTGAACATCCGACTTCAGCTCAGGTCACGATCTCACGGTCCGTGAGTTCGAGCCCCACGTCGGGCTCTGTGCTGACAGCTCAGAGCCTGGAGGCTGCTTCCGATTCTGTGCCTCCCTCTCTCTGCCATTCCCCTGACTTTACTCTCTCTCAAAAATAAATAAACATTAAAATAAAGTGAAATAAAATAAATGTCGATGTGAAATAAAGACATTTTTAGATAAATATAAACAGAGATTTTGTAACTAACAGAACTTCACTGCTAGTGAAATTCGAAAGGCAGTTCTTCAGGTAAAAAAAAAAAGAATACCATCGGGGGGAAAATACAGTAAGAGAGGATAAGCAGTAGAGGCAGTGGAAATAAATGAACACTGACTATACAAAATAATAACGATGTGTTGGGATTTAAAGTAAGTGTAGAATATATAGAGTTAAAATGCATGACAATAATTATTCAAAGACATTAAGGGGCAAATGGAGTTCACGTGTTGAAACAGTGTTTCGATGGTGGCAAACATCGTAATTCATGTTAGACTTGAAAAGGTCAAGGGTGCATGCTCTAATCTTTAGACTCACGACTAAAAGATGGCAGGATGATGTATAACTAAAACCAGATGGGAAAGGACAAATGAGAAAAACAGGGTGAATACTGGTGCCGTTCATTCAGTGGTGAACTCTGGAAAGTTTTAAGAAGAGCGGTAAACTTGCTGGTTGGATAAATTCGCGTGGATCTCGGAAGAGATGTGAGAGCTAGAGGTAAATTCTTCTGGAGGCATCTGCTTCCCAGGTAAAGTTGAAGAGGAGTGAGGAATATTCCATTTGCACAGGTCAGTCCTTAGTTTATCTCACCTTCTCTGCTGCTGGAATTGAAGTGATGAACGGAATAGGTAGCAGATCCCCACGAGGGAATCGGATGCGGGAAATACATGGCAGTAAGCGTAACGGTAAAGCTTTTACCGCATAGTCGTCTTGTTTGCTGATAATGTTGGTCCATTCAAAAGTGAACCGACCCGGGTCTGGCCTGATAGGGGCTGAATGTCATAGCACATAATATATCACATAAAATATTCTATATTAAAATGGCCAAGACATAAATGCTTAATTGTGAAATATTGGAAAGGAAGAATGATGCTTGTGATTTTAAGTATAGAATCACCTGTAATGAACTCCTTTTTTTTTTTTTTTTTTTTTTTTTTTTTTTTTTAGATAGGTGTATCTTTACTCCCTCTGACACTACTTTACATAAAAAAGGTACTCATCCGTGGCGGTTCAGCCTCACAAAATGCTCAATACCTCTGATGTTAAGCCTGTAAAGAATTTTGCTCATTCATTCTTTATTGACAGCCGAAATCGAGCTTTGAGTAATTTTACATTTATTGGGTTCCTCAAGCACAATTTCTCATGTTTCAATGTAGAAAAACACTCTCCCCGTTGTGAGATCGTCGAGGGTGCTGTGATAGTAATTTCCAGGAGTTTCATCACCTCACTGAAAGCTTGTCTTCTTTATTTTGTTTAAAAAAAAAAAAGAGTAATGGAACAGATTTCATTCACTTAGGAGATCTGCTTGGATTTATAAAAGATTAAGGCTAAGGCTGGTCTTCAGTGTATTTCATTGTTTGATAAATCAGGACGTCATTTCTTTGCCGGTGTTATGTGTGAATTCTTACCCCTTGCTTTCTCATAGCAGCTAGAATGTCAGCAACCTGGGGGTTCAGCCTCCATTATGCATGTATGTGCTGGGTTTCCATCAACCCCTCCCACATTTGTCACTGCCTTTCTGCTGCCGTGACAAGGCCTGGTTTTGCCGATCTGCTCAGATTCCACAGCCGGGCACGGAGCCCCCGTGGCCCTGGTGCCTGTACCGCTGGACAGCGGTTGGTGACCCAGACCCGTGCGGCGGGCCTGAGCTCAGACGTTCAGTGTAACACGTTGTGTCTGTGCACAGGCTTCTGGAATCAGGCCCCCAGCCTGCACTCACATATCCAGTCAGTCCAGGTCTGAAACCCGAGCCTCCCAAGCTCCCGCCGTGGACTGCTGGGTTAGCCCGTGGCCGATGTTTAAATGCACAGCAGAGAAAACGCTGAAGGTCAGTGTTCTCTATGTGAATCATTTCCAGCTCTGCAGATGACCTCGAGGGACCGAGCTTCCTTCACAATGAGATCATCGCACCTTCTTTTCTCATCCTGAACTATTCATATCAGAGAGGCCCTTTCCTGGGCTTGCTTTTTGACGTGATGCAGCGGAGAGCAAGGCTCTCAGAAGGAAACTCTCATTTGGCATTAAAGCTCCCAGCACCTCTGCCTGATTCCGTCTTGGGAACTGTGGATGGGAAAATCAGGGGTGCATGTCAGTGGTGACCCCACGTTGCTGAGGAACAGGAATCTCTGCATCCCGAGGTGTCATTTTGCATCACTTACCATGACTGTCACAGCTGTAGGTGATGGTTGTTGCCTTTTCTTTGCATATTTGGGGTGAAAAGACAAGCCATGGCTCGAGAGATGTCTCTGCTGGCACGAGGGGTGGGCTTCTCTGGGGACATTTAGATTAGTGTTGCATCTACAGTTTCAGAGGAATAGTCCATTCTCTTCTCCAACCTCCTGTGCTCCCACACACGCTCGGTCCTTCTCAGAATCACGCTCTGGGGAAGAAGAGGGAGCCACTGATGCTCCTGGAGAAGAACAGGATGGAGTGAAGATACGGAGTGTGGGTGTGCCAGAGCAGAGCCCCCCCTCCCCCCAAGCTGCCTGGCACTTTGACAGATTTCTGGACCCCATTCCAGACGGAGAGGATTAGAACCCCAGAGAGCTGTGCCCTGGGATCTGTGCTCTTTCAAAGCTCCCTTCAGTGATTCTGATCATCCTCCTGACGGCCACACCTTTCCTGGGCCACTTGTCCCTGCGTCCTCACCCATGGATCTGATGGAGATGCTCACCAAGTATACCCAAGGCTTGGCCTGTGGTGTGACCCGACTGAGGAAGCAAGGCTGGGACTCAAAGATGTCAGAGAACAAGGGAAACCACGGGAGAGACACAGACTCTCCTCAGCAGCAAGCAGATGATCTAGTCATTCATTCGGCACCTATTTACTGTGCACCTACTGTATACACCAGGTGCCTTTCGAGATGCTGGGGCACAGCAGTCAACAAGACAGACAAGATCCCCGCTCTCTAGGACAATACGATCGGGGAGATAGGTGATAAGCCAGACAAATACAGGGCTGTTCCGCGAGTCTGGAATTTTGTTTTGTTCACGTACGTCGTCCCCTGCATTAGAGCAATGCCTCGTGCATCGAAGGCCGCTGCCGAATGAAGGAAGAAGGTATTTCAGATAGAGATAATATCATGGAGGAAAACAGAACAAGGAGGGAGGCTAGGGGTCTGGGCTGAAGGAGGGTAAGAGGAGCCAGGCTCGTAGGTGCAGCTCCCGGGCAGGTGCTGACCTTGGAAACTGGGTGACGAGCTGCCTCTCCAGCATGGCTACCGTGGGCCGTGTTAGATGGATCAAGGATCGGTCTAGGGTGCCGCTCATCTATTTCCTCGCAAGGGATACTCTGGTCAATTAGCCACCACCTAAGATTCCTGTGGGAATCAAACATTCTGGTGATCACCTTATCCTTGCTGCCCTGATGCTCACCTGGCTTATAGGTAAGTGCTGTCACTTGGCCTCTACTGTTCTGGGATTCCATCATGTCCATCCCAGTCACCACAGGCCCAGTCTCTGGCCTTCAGAGAATAGCCACCAGAGAACTTTCTTTTTTAAGTGTTTATATTTGAGACAGAGAGAGAGAAAGCGTGGGAGGCACAGAGAGAAGGAGATAGAACCTGAAGCCGGCTCGGGGCTCTGAGCTCCGAGCTGTCGGCACAGGGCCCGATGCAGAACTTGAACTCACGAGCAGTGAGACCGTGACCTGAGCCGAAGTCGGACGCTTCACCGACTGAGCCTCCCAGGTGCCCTGATAAGTACGCCATCACCTGGAAAGTTAGCTGACTCTATTTAATATGCAGTCTATGGGGAACAAAGAATATTTTTTGCCGTCAAGTTCCCAGCATCCGATGATAATACAAAGCGGAGGTTCTCAGCTGGGGGAAGTTTTGCCCCACAGGGAACATAGGGGAACATGTGTCTGGAGACAGTGGTTTGTCACAGCTTGGGAGTGGGCAAGCTAGAGGCATCTAGTGGGTAGAGGTCAGGGATGTTGTTGAACATCCTACAGTGCTCAGGACAGCCTTTCACAACACAGAATTATTCAGCCCCAGTTGTCAACAGTGCTGAGGTCGGGAAGCTCAGTATAAAGGGATTTAATGGAGACAATTTATTCAATGTTGAAGCTCCAAATGACACACGCAACTGGCTTTCGCTGGGCTCTGATGATGAATTTATTCTAGATTCAGTTTGCATTAACATCCACTGGGTTCCTACTGGATGACCCATCCTGCACAATCTTCCTACATCATGAGCTTCTTTCTATAAAAAAGAACCCTAGGGGCAGCCGGGTGGCTCCATCGGTTGAGCGTCCGACTTCAGCTCAGGTCATGATCTCACAGTTTGTGGGTTTGAGCCCCGCGTCGGGCTCCGTGCTGACAGCTCACAGCCTGGAACCTGCTTTGGATTCTGTGTCTCCGTCTCTCTCTGCCTTTTCCCCACTCCCACTCTATGGCTCTCTCTCTCAAAAATAAAGAAATGTTAAAAAAAATAAAAAAAAAAAGAACCTGAATTGAGAGAGGGTCTTGCCCAATTTCAGGGTGTCAGCGAGTGGGGGAGCAAGGATTTGAACTCAGAATCTTTGCTTCTGAGACATGACTCAGTAGGGAATGGCTGTCATGGTGGTACCCTGGGTCCTTCCTCACAGGGCAGTGCTCCCCATTCACAAAGCCTCCTCTGGGCTCGAGGTCTGGGTCTAGGATGTCGTTCAGGATGTTAACATCCTTCTGAGAATTCGTGCTGAATTCTTTTCTTTCAAAATTGGCTGTTAGAGATTGAATGGGGGACAGCCAGCAATTATTCCCTTCCTTCTTTGGCCTCTGTTCCCTGGTCTGATTGAGAGGGACAAAAGAAAACCATTCTATAGGCGTGGAGTGCCAGCACATTGCTGGGAATGGTTCTTAGATTAGCCACATGACACGGGATGAATGCTGAATGGGCCTTTTCGAGGCGTTTCTCACGTGAGGCCCTGTCTGCTCCTTGCATTTCGAGAGTGTGGTGACCGAGGGGCTCCTCCTGGCCACGGCCAAAGCTCTGGGAGGCCCCAGCTTGGCCAGACTCTGGGGCCCCAGACCATCACAAATTCCTGTGCGCACATGTTTCTTCTTTAGCGAACCGAGTGTGGCCCAGCGCTGCTCTGCGCTGGCTCCTTGGAACTTGCAACTACTTTGGGAAAGGAAACTTTTCATATCCTTTGGCATTTACGAGCCCTGGGAAGCCGGGCAGATGTTTTTTCCGAGCTGCAGTCCTGCCCCTCGGAGCAGGCGGGCAATCAATGTCTAACCTGTTGCCAGGCAGCTCAGGCATCATGAAAGCGACTTAATCTCCAACGATTAAACATTAAGTGCTTTCTAACATTTAAACGTTAGGCTCGTTTTATGATTGTGAAAGCAGCAGTAAAGCAAGGGGGAGAGAAGTTTACTGCTTCTTAACTTGAGCAGCAAATTGAATTTCTATCGATGAGGAGAAATGCTTCTCCCTCTGGATGGAGAAGATGGGCAGAGGTTTGTGGGTTTCGAAAAAAGATACAGTAATAACGTTTATAGAGATGAAACTGTCAACACTACCCCTAATACTGCAGATTAATTTTGACAGTAGTGTTTATAATGCAGGGGAGAGAGGGATCGCCTGAGTCCCTGGGGAGTGTCTAGAGCTGAAACTAGAAAAATATAAGTATTTGCTGTGGTTGCTCTGCTGTGTTTAATCTGGAGGTATTTCTTTCTCACGGTACAAACTTTCATCCGTATGTGTGAACACATTAGCATAGGTAACTCTGTACTCCGGGCATATTTTTGTATGTTTCAACGGACGCACAGACTCGTCTGGAATTGCACGTGTCACGCGAACAGCTAGCATCCGGAGTTTTCTTGGCGTGCCAGGCATTGTTAGGTTGCAGGACTTTGTATGTGGCCACCCAACCAGGACTGACGTGACCCTCGGAGACAGGCCATCTGGGGCTTCGGTTCCCGATAAAGGAAGTGGGAGCCGGAGGTGGAGGTGAAATGTGGCCCAGGCGGGACTTGAACCCTGGCGGCCCGGCTCCTGGGTCTGCTCTCAGAGTGCCTTCACCTGGGCCAGGCTCGGTGCGCATCCTTCTTTCTACATGTGAGGAGACCCCGTGCTCCTCCAGATTTGGGGGCGCCGGCTGAGGGGCCTTGAAAGCAGACGTGGTAGAGATTAGGGGAGACGGTAGGGACCCAGGTAATCTTCACTCTGAGCAGAGCAGTCAGCAGCCAGGAATCACTGGGGCTTGAGATGCCTTCCTTTGCTGCTTGCTTGGGGCCAAGTTCGCCAGTCAACCTTGGGGCTGACGCTCAAAGGTTGTCTTCACAGCAGGGAGTTTAGCGCTATAGCCAAAGGCCTGCCTCGAAGGATCTCAATTCTTGATCTCCAAGGAAGGATATACATCTCACATATTAATTTATTTGGCTCTGTTAAACAATGTCCGACCTACCAAAGCAGCAATTTCAGAGAGGGCAGCCGTATCTATGTTTATGTTATATTTATAACTAATGACGAAACAACCCTTGATCAGCTTTGGCGATTTTCGGGGGAGGATTTTTCCTTTGTACCAACCAGACATTTTCCTTCCCTTATAGATGCGTGTTGCTAATCGTGTTTTCCCGTTTCAGGTACCGTAATGGAAATTCCTTTTCATCTGATGAATGCTGTCACCCAGCTGCCTTCCAGGATGCATTATCTATGAACATTTGTCGTCCTTTTCTTTTTTAACCCTGCTGGGTCATTTGGTCATTTACAGAGTTTGTAAGTTTGGAGTTTTTCGCAACTTACAAAGAAGCGGCAAGGTTGACAACTTTTTTTTTTTTAAGTTACATGACATAGAGACGTAGTTAAAAAAATTTTTTAATGTTTATTTATCTTTGAGAGAGAGCATGAGCAGGGGCGGGTCAGAGAGAGAGAGAGGAACAGAGGATCTGAAGTGGGCTTTGTGCTGATGCAGAGAGCCTGATGTGGGGCTCGAACCCACAACTCGTGAGATCATGACCTGAGCTGAAGTCAGACACTTAACTGAGCCACCCAGGCACCCTGGAGGGAAGTATTGTTAAAGCCCTTCAATTCTCTTATCAACATTTAAGAAAGAAATTTTTTAATGTGTATTTATATTTGAGAGAGAGAGAGAGTGAGAGAGAGAGTGCGAGCTGGGGAGGGACAGAGAGAGAGGGAGACAGAAGCTGAAGCAGGCTCCAGGCTCTGAGCTGTCAGCACAGATGTGGGGCTCGAACTCACGAGCCGTGAGATCATGACCTGAGCTGAAGTCCGGCACTTAACTGACTGAGCCACCCAGTGCCCCTATTGTCAATATTTTGGTTTGCTATGTCTTTTTCACTTCTTTCAATCAATCTTATTTCAAAGGTTTCCAGCTTGCACAGAATCACTTGCTTTGTCGACATGTCATGCTTTTTGCTCACTTTTGCTGTGTACACGTATACAATGTGTCCCACAAGGGAGACTCTTCGAATCTCAATGGTTAACTGTCTCCTCTGCTTCAAGGAAGGCTTGAGAAGTGGGGGTTCGTGAAGATTACGGCCTGGCAAGGACCAGTGTCCAGCATAGAGTAGCTCCAGGGAGAACTTTGGCTAAGAGTAGATGTTGGCAGCGATGGCCAGCCTTCCACTCTCTCAAGAGTGTTGCTATTTGCCTCAATGCATGATTCATCGTTTTAGTCAAGTTTCTAACATCAATACTCAGCTATTTTCAATTATGAGTCTGAGATCCTGTTTCAGGACAAGCACAATTGTCTTTCAGATGAGTCGCCTCCTGGATTCTGCTAAACCTTGTCTCTGCTCCTCTCCAGTATGTGAATAAGGAAGGTTGTGAATGTGTCTAAACAATCGTAAGGGAAATGCTGCTCATTATTTTATTGAAAATCGGTGAGATGCAAATTATGTACATTTTGGTTTATCCTTAGGTTTCGTGAGTATATGAACAATGAGCATAAGACCCAGAGTAGGTTCCAGAAGAGAGAGAGAATGAGAGCCAGACCTGGGAGTGAAATGGACGTGTTGACCAGGTTCTGTAGGTAACAGAGTAAGAGAAGAGCCTGGCCGTGGTGCTGATTGGCTCTGGGACACCATGAAAGGCACTTCATTTTTCTTAGCCTCATTCTTTTTCTTTTTTTTTTTTGCATTAAAAAAGTCTGAGTTAAACGGAGATAACTCGGGGCGCCTAGGTGGCTCAGTCTGTTAAGTGTCCGACCTTGGCCCAGGTCATGATCTCGCGGTTCGTTGAATTCGATCCCCACATTGGGCTCTGTGCTGACAGCTCGGAGCCTGGAGCCGGCTTCGGATTCTGTGTCTCCCTCTCTCTCTGCCCCTTCCCACTTGTGCTCTGTCTCTCTTTCTCTAAAAAATACAAATAAACACTAAAGAAAAAAAAAAACCCGGAGATAACTAAAAATTTCCTTGCTTTCTATCTCTGATAACAGAGATCCTATGCGCTCTTTCATAATATGTCAGAATTTTCTTTGGAAAGTTCTTAAAGAAGGACCTAGAGAAACTTTTCAGAGAAGGGTAACAAATGTAATTAAAGAGTTGATTTGGTAAGACTGTGAAGAAAAGGTTTAAGGAACAAGAATTATTTTGCCTTGGCAGAGAGAAGACAAGAGGTTGATGGTGATTTTAAGATTTAAGTAATTTTAAGACGTAAAAACGATGTACCTGGCAAGAAGCCTATGTGTTCTTTAAAGTTAATGCGTTGTGATTTGGGGGAAAAATGCAATATGCTCATTAGAAAGAAGTATAGATTGCCAGGGAATTCACGCCCACAAAAGCAAAAACAAAACAAAACAAAAACCCTCAAAATCGTCTTGCAATCGTTCATTGGATTTTCTTCTGGTATCTATTGTTCTCTAGTTTAAAAAAGTCTAACCAGTGTTGTGTGTTATACAAGTCAGTTATCTTGTTATTTTAAATTTACATTAAAATAAGCATTTCTAAATGTTATCATTTTTGTTAACATTTTTATAGCTTCATATTACTGTTTTGTGAGATTATTCCATAGTTTATACAGCTATGTAATCTTTTGCTTCTAGTCATAACGCCATAGAAAACATCTTGCATAACACTCTGCTCTCTATTGTCACTATTTCCCCGTAACAAAATACTATTTCTGAGCTTCCTGCACCCCTGGAAATGCACATGTTGGTGTTTGTCGATAATATTGTCCAGTTGCCTTTCAGAATTCTGTCTAGCTGCGTTCCCAACGGCACTATGTGTCCTGTCTCGTCCGTGTGCTCTGCAGCAGTTATAATTATATAATTTGATATTAGATTTTAATTATATAATTACGCTCTAATTAGAGGCTAATTTGATACAGAAAACTATTACTTGCTTCAATTCTTTCTCTTTCTCTCTGTCTCTGTCTCTGTCTCTCTCACACACACACGCACACACACACACACACACACACACGCACGTGCGCACGAATACTTTTCCATATGCTTGTTAATAAGGTTTGTTTCTTCTTTTTGTAAATGTCTCTTCATGACCTTGGTCCATTTTTGTTGAAGTCTTAGTGATTTTGACCAATTACCAGATGAACTTAGATTTTTCCAAGGACATGAAAGCATAGCATGACTAAAAAAGAAAATCCACAGGCATTGGAATGTGTTGGAAAGACTAATACCTCTGAGCGAATGCAGTCTCAGGAAAAATGCCACAGATTGAGTGAGTCGGTCTGCTTTTCTACATCTGTGTTCAACTCTGTTAAATAGGCATCAAATGAGATTATCTTTATGACCATGAAAATATGCTCTTGGAGAAGAAAGAGGAAAGAGACCTCAGAGCTGGTGTCCTGTTTTTTAGAGGCACCAGAGCAATGACTCTTACTTTGGTGTCAGACTGGCACTCCCAGATCCCTTGCAGCAAGTTTTATGCAAAAGAATTTTCCAGAAAAAAATTCAGTAGTTTGATACTTATACTTGTGTCTTGCCTACCTCTGTCATCCATCTGTCTATCTATCTGTCTATCTATCTATCTATCTATCTATCTATCTATCATCTAGCTCTCCATCTAGCTCTCTATTATCTGTCTACTGTCATCTATCTATCTATCTATCTATCATCTATCCATCTAGATAGCTAGCTATACATATATCTATCATCTATCATCATCATCTATCATCATCTATGATCATCTATCTAATCTCCTTCTGTGTTTACTCAAGAACTCTTTCAGCAGACCTAGTGCACTTAACAGTTACTTCCCTCCATAGGCAAAACTGTAGGTGGTCTACATAATACCCTTGTACCTTCATACCCGTTGAAGGTAAGCCCCCCTATCTCTGTTTCCTCTTCTGAGCCCCCTTTTTCCTGCTGGTGTGCTGCCTCTGGTTTTGACTTACACTTCAACTACACCTCTCCGTCCTGATCTCTGAAGAGCATCTTGCCCTTCCAATGGTTAGTTGGACCATTCTGGAAGGGCAGGTACAGTTCCCTGCCACTCCTGGGCCCACAGCTTGACACTGAGATCTGGCAGAACCAGGTTTCTGTCTTTTCAGCAGAGCACAGAGGCAGGAATTCGTGGTGGACGTTTTTCTCCCTTGCAACTGAAAACACAAAGAGAAATATACCTGGATTCTAACTTCAACTATCAGTGAAAATAATTCTTCATCAAAAGGAGATTTTAGGGGCACCTGGGTGGCTCAGTCGGTTAAGCTCTTGGTTTCAGCTCAGGTCATGATCTGATGATTCGTGAGATTGAGCCCAGTGTCAGGCTCTGTGCTGACAGTGCAGAGCCTGCTTGGGATTCTCCCTGCCTCCCTCTCTCTCTCTGCCGCTCACTTGTTCTCTCTCTCAAAATAAATAAATGGATGTTAAAAACAAGAAGAGATTTTTATTTTGAATCACGTTAATGATTTTGGAGGATGAGAACTTTCCTTGTCTGTGGTTGTAAACAGAGGATAGAGGAAATATTCTCAGAGGAACAGCCAGGTGGTATCTCTGGGTCCCTTCCCCATTCCCCATTTCTTATCTCTCTGATACTCACTTGCCATGGCATGATGAGGGTGTATTTTTTGTTTTCAGTCAAAATTGTTAGACCTCTGGATTAATAAAACAAGTGCTGGTGAGGTTAAAATTGTAATGCTTTTGATTATGCAAAAGTTTCTATCTCACATCTTTTGCAGAAATTTTAGCCTCTGGCTAAACAATCAGTACTTTGCAGAAATTTTTTCCCCTTAGCAGTAGATAGCCTTATATTTTCTGGCTTACCGTCCAACATAAATCCATTTATTTCAAGGTCTTAACCCAGCTGAGGCTCTTTATCAATTGCTAATTATCACTCACACTATGCAGAAACACATTTCCTCTGTATTCATGACATAGCACTTCTGTAATCTCAGCCTCACAGTGAATGTTCCAACAGAGAAAGGCCTGTATCCCAGGCAGACATAATAAAACTATTCTCCACTAACCTGAGGTAAAATAAAAGGCTATGCCTTTTTGGGGGTCTTGTTGTTATTACGAGTGATGTTTCAAGGCTGAAGCATCATTTCTCTGATTTACAGCAGATTTGGAATATGACCGTATGATAAAACATAATCTATAGCATTTAATTAAGAATGGACAGCTGTTTATAGTGGTCTGGAATCCAACTGTATCATTCAGAATGAGTTACCCCCACTTATCTCTATATGACTCTCCAAGTTAGGAAATCACATGTGTTTTAGCTTCAAGCACATAAGAATGAGGATGTGAATCAAATTAAATGAAAAGTAATTGATTAATCAAATGCAAAGTAATCAATCTTAAAGATAGATTGTTTGGAGACTATCTTGTTATCCATGAACGACCTTAGTAATACTTATAGCTATTGTTAGTAAGAGCTTATATCATGTCAGTGCATTGAGTTGGTGCTTTCGGAGCATTTAACATTATACTGACAGTGTGTAATTCCTAGGCCTCCAGTTGTAGTCATTAAGATGGGGCCTAAAGACCCAGCAGAGGGACGGGGCCAGGACAAGTGGATGGGCTGGGATGCCGTGTAGCGGGTGGGAGTGAGAGCAGGCCCTGGAGTTGGGTAAGAGAGGAGGTGACAGCAGAAGGGAAGTCTGATGGCTGGGCCATCAGGTGGGTGCAGTGTCTGACACCAAGAAGACTGGGGGACAGATGGAGGGGGACAGGATGATGAACTCAAAGTGCCATGTGCTCTATGTCCAATGTGTGTGGATGTGTAATGGAGATAGCCTGTGAGCAGTTGGATGTGTGTGTTGGGGGCTCAGGAGTTAGGTCATGGGTAAAGCTATAGAATTTAGATTTGCTAATATGTAGGTGGAGATTAAAGGCAGGAGAGTGGATTCAATTGTCCAGGGAGAGACACAAGCATGGACGATCATAGAGAACACTGGTGTTTAAGAGACAGTGAGAAGAGAGACTTCAAACGAGCCTGAATATCAGGTGCAGGAAAGTCAAGGGGTGTGTTCCATGGATATGAAAAAAAGAATGTTTCCAAAAGCAGGGAAAAGCCTAGAGAACAAGGTGGGTTAAGGCTAACACGTGTCCCTTAATAAAACACAATTTTAAGTATGTTTGAAGGTGAAAAGTGGTTTAAAAGAGACGCTAACTTATCTTTAATATGTATTAAATGAAAATTCTGCTAACTAGTAAAGTTAACTTTGCCAGGATAAGAAAGAGATATTCTTATATCTTGGGCACACATTTGTAAAAACAGTGGAAGGATGAACAAAAAATCAATGAAATAGTTACCTACTAATACATTTCAGTGTGTTCCTTTTGCATTGTTTTAGCTTCTGACTCCTATAGGTATTAGTAATTTTAAAGCAAATTGAAACAGATGCAATTGTATGTCAAATTGGTGACATGACAGAGAAAGGAGTATTTCAAGTGGCTTTAATATGCGTACTAGATCATTTTTTTTTAACATTTTTTATTTATTTTTGAGAGAGAGAGAGAGAGAAAGAGAGAGAGACAAGGCACAAGCAGGGGAGGGGCAGAGAGAGAGGGAGACACAGAATCCGAAGGAGGCTCCAGGCTGTGAGCTGTCAGCACAGAGCCTGACATGGGGCTCGAACCCATGAACCATGAGCTCATGACTTGAGCTGAAGTCGAATGCTCAACCAACTGAGCCACTCAGGCACCCCTAAATGTAAATCTTTAATATGATGCCTCTGAAGAAAAAGAATCATAAAAATCATAAACTGCTATTACTGGTTTTATTATCAATAATATTAGCATCATGATTTAAAAATTATTTTATAAATATTATCGGATAAAGCTAAGAACACTATAATAGTAAAATTAAATAGAAAGCATGTTACATCTTCATTATTTTATTGTTTTTGAATTTCTTATTGAAGTACAGTTGACATACTGTGAGTGTTATTTTAGTTTCAAGTGTGCAACATAGTGATTCGATAATTACATACCTTATGCAGTGTTCATCATGATAAGTGTGGTCACCATCTGTCACTATACAACGCTATTGCAATATTATTGACTCTATTCCCTGTGCTGTACTTTCCGTGTCCATTAAAAAACATTTTTTTAAATTTATCTATTTATTTTGAGACAAAGACAACATGAGCAGGGGAGGGGCAGAGACGGGGGAGAGAGAGAAACCCAAGCAGGCTCTGTGCTGCCAGCACAGAACCCTGTGCGGGGCTCAAAACCCATGAAACCATGAGATCACGACCTGAGCTGAAACCAAGAGTCCAACACTTAACTGACTGAGCCACCCAGGCATCCCCCATGTTCATTTTTAAAGTACATTTTCTATTTCTGACCCTTGAGATGGCCTAGAAACATTATCACGTCAGCAGCAGTGAGCACCCCTCCTAACCAGCTCTTGGCCTTTAACACCACTCACCTCTATGAGTAATCATGGCTCCTTAGAGAAATGGCTTATTTCAGGCCAGGAAAGGTATAAGCTGGGGCTGGAACTGCTCATGATTCCAGAAAGCGAGGATGGATTCTCAGATTAGTGGACAAAAAGGGCGTAGAATTCAGCTCAGAAGTGCTCCCATTGGCCAAAGTCATAACAGCTTGACCGTGTAAATGATTTTAGTTGATTTCTACATAATGCCATTAATCTCCAAAAACACTTTTTATGGGAGTGGGTGGGAAAAGTCTTGCTTCTGTATAAAAAGTACAGCTACATGCACAGGACGTAAACAGGTACTCAGCACACCTGGAGTTTTCAAATTTCATGAGGAGGGGAGATTAGGGAGAAAAATGTCGAAAATGTCTAAAACGGGGATGCTGATAAAAATAAGAAAACACATTAGGAGGCAGTGTGACTTCTGAGAAGCTGCCTCTTGTCAGAAAGTTTACACTCCCACCAACAGAGGGAGTCTCCCTTCCTTTCTGCAGGTCCTCTCATCTAGAAAGATGGAAAATCTGTCTTGTTCACTTTTTTTCTTTTCTTTTGTTAGTGATGTTTTATAGTTTTGTTTTGTTTTTTTAAACACACATCCTGTACTGTTCCCCTTCTGTGTTTCCAAGTTTGGATTTTTGAGGGGTGGAGAGGGTGCTTTCATTTTGAGAGATGAGTCTGGTTTGGGCTTACTCATCACTGTGTGATTACGTAAAGAGTGTTTCCCTGCCCTGCCATTTTCATTTCGCATGGAATCTTGAGTCTCTTGCCATCCTACTCAGCCATCTCCTGTTCATTATCAGGCTCTGGTTTTCTCATCTCAGATCAGTTTTGCCTTCTGGATATTCTGCAGGTGTTTCCAAACAGCCAGACCTTCTTTAATCCTACTGAAGATGCCAAAAAAAAAATAATAATAATAATAATTGCAAGGTGTGTCTGTCTAATGCAGAAGATTCATCAAAGATCTGTTCATCTATTGATGTTTCTAGATTTGAAGTAGTGTTTTCATTAATACTTACCATCAAACAAAGAAGCACCTGTTCCAACACAGTGTTTACGAGGAGAGAAGGCAAGGCGGGTGGGTGTGCCTGAGACTTCTCTGCCCTCTTGTGAGATGAATGGATTCCTCCTCTAATCCACAGATGTACAGGGGTCCTGCTAGGATTCCCAGGTTCTAAGTCTTTCACCTACTGTGCATCTGTTCTCCCATGAGACACCCTCCCTTGTTGTTTTCTTATAGTCAGACCCAATGAAGTACATGAAAAGCTACCATTGTCGGCCAGTGCTGCTGTCAGGACTCCCTGTCTCCACCAATAAAGCTTACTCCTGAGACATCATCAAGCAGAAACCACCAAGATTCTGCTGCCTTCCTTCCTGCCAAGTTATTGCCTGGATTTGTATTTCTGTGTAAATATAAGTTGACAGTGGCAGAGAGTGTAATGTTGGCGGTAAGTAAAGCAACATCTCCCACTGCATCCAGAGTGGGCAGTTGGTCTGTTTCTCAGTCTAAGATCTTAGTGCTTTGAGTTTTTGTGCTTTGTGCATGTTTGAGAGAGAAAGTGGAAGAGGCTAGATACTGAAACTGAACATTTCAAACTGAAAATGATTATGTAATCTTGGTAACCAACCTCTGCAATGATTGTATATTACTTTATTAAGTTGATGTACCATAGTTGACTGAACGACTTTCCTATTGTCGATCATTTAATGTGTTTCCAAATACTTGCTATTACGATTGACCTTGAACAACACAGGTTTGAGCTGAAGGGGTTCACTTATACGTTGTTGTTGTTGTTTTAAATAAGTACGGCACAGTATTGTAAATGTATTTTCTCTGATTTTCTGTTTCCTTTTATTGTTCGAGGGTGAACTGTATTATCAATAATTCTACAACAAACATCTTTGTGCGTAAAACTTTTTCTAGGCTGTAAGCACAGGTTCTACATATGGCAGCAATGTCTTGTCCAACAGTTTCTGGTCCTCCTTTTTCCATAGAAATTTAGATCCCACGTCTGTCTAGAATAGAGATGGTATCTACCAATCTTGCTTTCTAGTGACTTCGTTTCCAAGTGATTAAGTTCTGGCCAATGGAATGTGAGTGGAAGGGTAGTGCGCAAACTCAATGAAGTTTCTGTAAAGGGAGGGGTTCTCTGCTTTTTCTCTTCCATTCCTCCAGTTTCTGTCTGGGATGTGATGGTTGGAGCTCGAGTTCTGCCTTACACCATGAGGTTTAGTAATGGCAAAGTGGTGAGGTGCAACAAGCAGGGTCCCTCTGGTTCCATCGCGCTCACTTGTATGACAGTGCTGGGCTGCTTACGTGAGAACCAATAACTTTCTATCTCGTGTAAGTATTCTGGTTTGGGGGTTTTGCAGCTGTATGCAATCCTGTAGTACACTTGGGCTAACACGAATGTCCTAGATTTTAACAAACAATCAGCAAGTGGCAAAAGACTGAAAGGAGAGATCCTGGAAGGTAAGGTAGGAATGCACCCAATATACACTTGCCCACTTCAGAGTTTTCCTTTCTGTGATTGGCCAGGCTCATGGGATCTGGTTAGATGTGCCTTAGACCAACATGCTGTATCCATCCATGTCTACTGCTGCCTCCCTTGAAGCCAGATGGAGCAGATACGGTTATCCCCGTTTCTTCCTTAATAAAACCAAACTTGCCCAGACAAACTGGGACACTTGCTAAAATTACAGGTTTTCCCACCTATTAAACCCCTGAACTTACTGAATCATAATGTCTGAGAGTGGAGTCCAAGAAGTAGTATTTGTCATAAGTTTACTGAACGATTCTTTAAAAAAAAATTTTTTTTTACACTTATTTATTTTTGAGAGACAGAGAGAGACAGCGTGAGCAGGGGAGGGGCAGAGAAAGAGGGAGACACAGAATCAGAAGCAAGCTCCAGGCTCCAAGCTGTCAGCAAAGAGCCTGATGCGGGGCTCGAACCCACGAACCGTGAGATCATAACCTGAGGAGAAGTCGGACGCTTAACCGACTGAGCCACCCAGGCGCCCCGAGTTTACTGAACGATTCTGATGTGCTGAGATGTTTGGCAACTTCAAGTCTTATCTATTTCAAGATTATCATTTTGTTTTCCCAGTTAGTTGCCCTCGCTCTATGAAATTAAGCAACATAAGATGGATCTGAGAAAACATCTGACCTGACCTGGTGGTCTCATCTTTGAGGGACAGAGAATACAAGAACATAAATAGCTTTTTGCATTAAGAGCCATAATCCCAGCACTTTCCCTTGACTTGAATTCACTGAATGTCTTCAAGTGTCTGTTGACCATCTCCAGGCCTCTCTCAGCGACCTTCATCTAACATCCTAATAGTCCGGTGTCTGTCTGGTGTCAGAATCAAACTCCCTTCTGTCTACATGAAACGGTGAGGTGCTCTAAAGAGAAGTGGGCCGCACAGTGGTAAGGGATATAGATGCATTTCTGTTCTTGTGGGGATGTTTTCTCTAGTGGAAATGCTTTCTCTTTGAACGATACATGACTTGGAAGTCATTAAATCATCATGGTCCTCGTGTCCCTCTGGGAAGATTAGCTCCGTGAATTGAGAGCTCTTGAATATTTATTTCCTTGTGTTCAAAATTTTGGACTCTCTGTTGCTAGAGCTGTATAGTGGGTTCTTAAAAAGTGACCGCAATTATTCCTCTCCCTATATCCCGCATCTTAGAGTGTGACCCCCACGATTCTTTCCACGAGAGGTGGAGCCTGTGTCCCCTCCCCTTGGGTCTGGGCTGACCTTGGGAATCCATTTGAACAGGAGAGAGTGTGGATGAAGTGGCCTCGCACGCTTCCCTTGTTCTCTCAGAAGGCTGCCCTGTGTGAGCAAGTTGGGTTAGCCCACTGGATGAAGAAGGACGTGCGGCCCACTCACGCTACCAGCCCAGCTCACAGCCAGCTAACCTACCTGACTGGCCACTGAACGTGGATGCTGAGTGAGCCCAGCTGAGCCTCAGCCCAAATGGCTGACCTGTGGAATCACGAACTACATAAGTAGTTGTTTTCAGTCACTACACTTGGGGATGGCTCTTTATTCTGCAAAAGTCAGCTGATCCAGGCGTCACCACAACTACAGATAATGATGAAAGGCTGGGGATGACCATGCCACAGGGGCAGTTTCTCGAATGTCTCCAACTCTGAGCAGGTGAGGACGTTTCCTGTCCTGGTGAGGGAAAAATATATCTTCCCTGAGAGTCTCCCCTGAGTATGGCCAGGGCAATTTGATTTGAAGAAAGGTCCTACTGTTGGGTAAGATAGCCTCGGGAGAACAATGGCCTCTGCTGGTTTGTCTGAAGCATCCTGTGTCTCCCCTCATCATCTACTCTGGGCTGAAGGGAGACACAGTTGTTACAGGAGAAGAGTTCCAGATATTTCAGCCCCAAATCAATGCTCCCTCCTCAGTGCTTTCTGGCTTTGTTTTGGTTTTGTTTATTTTTTGACATACAATTCACATAGAATACAATTCTTAGTATATGCACAAGGTTTGGCAACCATCACCGCTCTCTAATTCTGGAACATTTCCGTCACTCCAGAAAGACACCCCCATTCGTCACCTCAGTGACTTCCTAAACTTTTTTTCAGTTTGCAGAGTTTTAAAGATTAATTTTTTTTCCTGTATCCGTTCCTCTTGTGCAATTGTAAAATGTGTGCGTTTGTGATCATGTCGGATTTTCATTAAAAAGTCAAACTTTTTCAAGGAAACTAGGAAACTTTTTTTTTAGTAGATGAAATGCAGAAATAAAGCAACACAGAACAAATACGTGTGAAAGAGACAGTAAAATGCAGTGTCACTCCCATCTCCATGGAGACCACCGCTGTTTTCAGTTTGGGGTGTATTTTTCCAGAAGAAGAGGATGTTTTTACAGATATTAAAGCTCATCCACGGCGAGTTTTAATAAGACATGTTCCTTCGGCTTGGGACCTGTGAGTTGAAAGTAATTTTCATGATGTTCTGCTTGATTTTGTGGGTCTCAGAATTTTACTGAAGATTTTTAAAAAATGTTTATTTTGGGGGGCGCCTGGGTGGCTCAGTCGGTTGGGCGTCCGACTTCGGCTCAGGTCACGATCTCGCGGTCCGTGAGTTCGAGCCCCGCGTCGGGCTCTGGGCTGATGGCTCAGAGCCTGGAGCCTGCTTCCCATTCTGTGTCTCCCTCTCTCTCTGCCCCTCCCCCGTTCATGCTCTGTCTCTCTCTGTCTCAAAAATAAATAAAACGTTAAAAAAATTTTTTAAATGTTTATTTTTGAGAGAGAGAGAGACAGAGAGACAGAGAGAGAGGGAGAGAGAGAGAGAGAGAGCGAGCATGAGTGGGGGAGGGGCAGAGAGAGAATCCAAAACAGCCTTCACACTGTCAGGGCAGAGCCTGACATGGGGCTTCAACCCATTAACCGTGAGATCATGACCCGAGCCGAAGTCAGACGTTTAGCCGACTAAGCCACCCAGGCGCCTCTGATATTGAAATTTTAAAAATAAAACTATTAACTCTAGATTGTAGAGAATTTGGAAGCCTGGGAGAATAAAATGAAGATGATCCTTTGTCAGATCCACCCTAAGTTAACCACTACCATCATCTTGGTGCATTTCAATTTCAGCATTTATTTTGCGTGTTTTAATTTAGACTTCAAGACTTATGATGAGTTTGGGAGAAAATTATATTTAAAATGTGTAAATTACCAGTTCTATTATTATTAAAATTACGAATTGCTTTGCTGTTTCTTGGTTCCCATGCAAACTTGTGGATACCTTTTACTAAAAACCTTTTAACAGACCAAGAGAACTCGGTTAGAATAGCTCTAGTTATAGGCTTCTCATCGCCTAATAATGAAAGGTTTCTCCCTGAGATGAATTATTTCCGACTAGTTCTGATAAGCATCTCTCATCTATGGTAGTATGACACTATCTTGAGAAATGTCTACAGAGAAAATCAGTGGATTTTTCAATTTATGCTCATTCATGACTCAAGGCTGTTTTCATTGCAGGGGTTTTTTATTGTTCTTTAATTCTGCTCCATTCCCGATCATTGTTGTATGCTTATTTCAGTTCTTAAAACCTTATTTTAACAAAAGAATGTTTCAGATCCTCACTGTCTTTGTTTGAAAGGCAATGAGTAAAAACCCTATTGTAATTGATTATCCTGCATAGTAATATGTTATTTTATGGGCAGATTAACACGGTATACTATCTTTTCAAAACTAAATGTGCTTGAATAAGACAACATATTCATAAAGATCATGTTGAAAAAGAGGAAAGCAAATAATCAAAACAGGGTACAAGGGACAACTGATAAACTATAGATTACAAGATTCTCACTTTTTATGGAAACTTATTATTTTGTTTTACAGTAAAGACATATAATGAAGGGGCACCTGGGTGGCTCAATCAGTTGAGCATCCAATGCTTGATAGCAGCTGAGGTCAGGATCTCACAGTTTGTGGGACTGAGTCCCAGTGCTGTCAGTGTAGAGCCTGCTTGGGATTCTCTCCTTCTCTTTCTGCCCTTCCCCTACACATGTGTTCTCCCCGCTCCCGCCCCCCCCCCCCCAAAAAAAAGAAAAAGGGCATATAATCCTTAAGAGAGGAAATATACGCCCTGATCAATTCATCTCCATTGACACATAAGAGTTAATTTCACAATCAACTTAAAGCAAAGTTCCTCTATGTGTCCAGGTTGTTGCTTAGTTGGAGCATATATGTATATTAAAAAAGGATAAAAATGCCAGTTTCTATGATGAGTACCTTTTAGGAACATTAATGACCCTGACAGGGTGATAATTCTCATATGTATAATTTCAAAGGAAATGGAATTATAGAGTCCTGAGAAATAAATATTAGTTTCCTTTAGCTTGAGTTTCATGAAGAGTGGACAATTTTTGGAACAAACACAACACATGTTCATTTTGGGGAGTTTACTAACCAGGTTGCAATTGTACCTGACTATAAGCTGCCAATATATGTGGGATGTTGGTTATTCACATGTGTGGTTGTCCATATTCTACTAATGTCCTTTTGTTTGGTTGTTTATATTTACAAAGGAGTAACGAATGATACAGGCTTCTTATGTCGTTAATACTTGCTGTGGATACTGTGCTGTCCTCTCCAGCATGCATATGTCGCAGAAGGAAATCCTTCCCTAGGGGTCTGCAGATGTGTAAAGCTTTCTCTTTCTTTTTTTGTGGTTTTTAAACTGACATCTTGGTCGTTTGCCATTAAACAAAAAATAAGCTGTAAGTATATTCAATTGTATGTGCGTGGAGAAGAAAGAGAGAAAGGGAGAGAGAAAGAGAAGTCACTTATGCCAAATGTTATGTCATCCAAAGGCTTCAGAGATGGAGTTTGTTTCATAGTTGTTGACAAACGTCTTATCCATACTTCTGGTGCCTCTTTTCCATCCTGTGATGTCCTGGGATTACATCGCATTCATTCTTTGGTGGTATCCCAGTATGCCCTTTGTCTCCAGGGTCAAGGACTCTGATGTACCACTTTGATCAGTCACAACCTCCTCTTCCGTCCCTTCTTTAAGGGAAGTTTATTTGGAAGGCTTTTTTAGGAAGCTTAATTACCTTTCCTTTTATCCATTTCAAAATAAATTAAATAGCATTTCATTTACATCGCCCATGTGTTCACCATTCTGCCTCGCCTCCTCCGACACGCCACGTGAAAGGGAGAAGGAGAAACAGTGCATTAAGTTGTATATTTCATGCAGAAATTTCAAAATGTCCTGACAGATTGCGGAAATAAATGCTACACAATAACAGTGTTTACACTCAGTAATGAGATAATTTATTAGTAAATTATGGGACTTTGCTTTCCCTGTTTTGCAAATGAAGAAGCAAAGTCAGAGAAAGGATATTTTCTTTTCCCAAGGTCACACGCTCTTTCTCTGACCAAAGCCAGAGGAAGAAGTAGGATTTTTCCATATTTTCTCTTCTGCTTAGTCCATCAATACACTAAAATATCACAAGTAAAAATGGATCATAGGGGAGGTACGTTATGTCAGTGTTGAATGGTTCAAATGTATCCATGTTACCCTTGATTCCAGAGTGAAAAAGAATGTAGGACTGATTAGTTTGTATTTGTAGATAAGTGCTTCAGTGAGTTTTAATTTTTATCTGGAATGTAGAACAGATCCTCTATTTGAACTTTCATAGGGTATCTGCATACAAAGAGGTCAGGAACAATGGAATGGATCATAATAAAAACCCTGAAGCAAGCCATGTTTGATGTTCAATATTTTCACTCATACATTCTAGCTTAGATAAGAGAAAATTCTTGCCAGGGAGTTTCCTTAAAGTAAGATAGAATTTAATTAGCATTTTGTACTAGTATTTTTTTTTTTTTACCTTTTTTCTTGTACTTCTATAGATTAAGAAAAGCCAAGCCTATAGATATTATTTAACAATGGATCTGAATATTAATGTCAACATTAAAAAAAAAGCCAAAAATGTCTAGCTAAATCCCACTGCCTCTGAATACTACCTCAGGAAGAATCCCTCTAATTTCAAGGGGGATCTTACTCCAAAGCAAAAGACATAGAACAGAGGTGGACAAGTGCTTCGGGAAAGTGCTTACCTGTAATGATGATGGCTGAGTCACATTCAATCATGCCTGGGTTGAAAAGAAAAAAAAAAAAAAAGTGCAGTGGCAGGCTTGAATTCCAGAAAGCATTTTGAACTTGAAAACCCGATTGGAGTGAAATAAAGGGAACATTGTGGTTGAGGGATAAGAAGGAGAAATCTTGGAAGAGATGTTTTGAGTGATCTGTAAATGGGAAGGGCAGTGCAGGTGACCATGAAAACCAAGGTAGGAGTTGATGAAATCAACTAACCTGGAGATTTAGGAGGTAGAAAGGGATATGACAGGATGCGCTTTAAATTCTATAAATATGATGTATAATGTATAACAATGATGAGAGGTCAAGTGTAATTCACTTTTAAGCTTTTCTTTGGTAGCAGTGTGTGAGTCTGTTTACAGCTAGCCATGGCCTGTGTGCAAGATGTGTAAGTGAGGACATAGGTTAAGCCGCTGTAACAGAGACCCCAAACATAGTGGCTTAGAGAAGTTAGACTCTCTTCTGTAAGAGTCCAGAGGGGGTCAGTCTAGGGTGCTCTGTCAACAATGGTGTAGCTCTGACAAATCAATACACAGCTTCTACCTCCAGATCCAAGATAGCTGCTCCCGGCAGGCAGAGAAGGAAGTATGCCCGGAAGTTTGCCCACCTTCCTTTCTGGGGTCATGACCTGGAACTGGTAGTAAGTTTTCTAGGGCTGCTCCAACTAAGTGCCACAGAGTGGGTGGTTTAAGCAATAGAAATGTATTGTTTCTCAGCTCTGGAGACCGGAAGTCCAAAATCAAGGCATTGGCATGGTTGGTTCCTTCGTAGGACCGTGAGCAAGGGATCTGCTGCAGACATCTCTCATTGGCTTGTAGATGGATGGATGTCTTCTCTTCTAGCTCTTCATAATTTTCCCTCTATGCATTTGTGTCCAAGTTTCCTCTTTTTATGAGACACCAGTCATATCAGATAAGGGCCTACCCTAATGACCTCATCGTAACTTGCTTAGCTCCATGAAGGCCCTATCTCCAAATAAGTTCACATGCTGAGGTACGGGGGATGATGACTTCAACATGTGAATTTTGGGAGTGATGCAATTCAACCAGTAATGGCATTCCTCACTTCTGCTCTCATCTTGTTAAAATTTAGCCCGGGTCCACACAAAACTGCAAGGGAGGCTGAAAAATGTAGTTTCTATCTGGGCAGCCAGGGCAGCCATATGCCCAGCTAAAATGGAGGAGAAAGAAATGTACTGGAAAGCACAGCCTCCACTAACCAGCCCTTGTCCGTGTGACCCACTGTCACTAATCATGAACGGTCTGTGGGCTGTGACCATTTTTGTTTTGGTCACCACTCATTCTCTGAGCCTGCCGTGATGACTGATAACCAAGGGGTTCTCCCAAAGTTTGGATGGCAGTCTAACATTGGCAAGCAGCCTCAGTGCCCTGAAAGGGGGTTAATTCCGTTATCTACCCTCATCTTTTACTGAAGTTTACACACAGGTGTGTTCATTTAGACACCCCAGAGGCTCAGTCCAGTTCTGTAGGAATGCTGCAGGGTCAAAGGAAGGCATGGGGCAAAGAATGCAGGAAGGGTCTCCATTGCTATTTCTTCCAGCACTTCTTCTACATTTAAAGTTCCTGACCCATACACTAGACAAGACAGAGGAGTTTGGGCAGGAGGACTTGGTGGTGACTGAGTGACAGGTACCTCTTGGTGGTTTTCTATTCTTGGCTCCCTGTTCTCCTTTCTCTGCTGACTTTCCCTGGGCCATCACATTCTTGCTCCTGGTTTTAGCCATAATTTTGATGACTCCCTACCTATATCTTTATCTCTGACCTCCCTTACCTTTACACTTATATACCCAGTCATTTCCTTATCAATCCATCCATTTGTTCTCTAGGTTCCCCGAGCTCAACACGTCTAAAATGAAATTCATCCCTTTACTGACCTCCCTACACCTCTCCAACTTCTTCTCCTCCTGTATATCCATCTTAGCTATAATCCCCACCATTCATACATTTAAAGGATATTTGGTGCACATCTTCTATGGATTAGGTAGTTTTCCAGGGGCTGGGAATAGTAGTATAGTCACTGCCCTTGTATGGGTCAGTAGGCAGTGAAGGACACTATAGATAAATGCCCATAGTTATTAATACTACAGAGGGTGTATACATAGAAAACAAGAGGGAGGTCCCGCTTTAGATACAGAGTGACAGAGGAAGTGCCTCCAAGGGATGACAGTTCAAGTAGTAACTATAGGAGCAAGTAATGTAGGGCAGGGAGCATTCTGGGCAGAAGCAGTATCATGTGCAAAAGGCCTGTGACAAAAAAGGATATGTCATGTTCGTGAACTGAGAGAGGGCCCAGAGGCTGTTGTGTTCGAAGACTGAGGGGAGACTGGCTGGATAGTTGGGTGGAGAGATAAGCAGGAGAAAGTCATAAGAGCCCTGTAACCTTGGACACGAGAAGTTTGGGATATGCAGATGTGGACATTGAGTAAGTAGTCAGATGTCTCAACTGGGAATGGGGAGGTGAAGTTTGAATGTATCAGTTTCAAATCATCAGAATATGGATGTTATGTAAAAACATGGTAAGGGATGTGATTGTTTTGGCATAAAAAGAAGTAGAAAGGACTGAGTCTTGAGGGGCTCATCACCTAAGGGTCAGATGAAGAGGAGAAGAACCAGCAAATGAGACTGAGAAAAAGCATCCAGTGAAGTTAGCGGAATGGGAAAAGAGGTAGTAGAAGAAGAGGGTCACTAACACCTGTCCTGGCTTGTGTCCCTTGAGCTTATATATTTTATCCCTCTTCATCTTTACATTTAAGAGGAGGACACTTGTGTCCCACTTTGTGACCAGGCTTCATGCTTTGGGTTTATAGGGGGAGCTTTTTAAATACGTGGAGTCATGGAATGGAAACAAGACACACTCTTGGGGCATGACTAGGTGAGTCAATGCATAACGTGCTATGGACAGAGAGGAATTCTCTCTGGTGAGGTATAGACAAAGGGACCCGATCCATGTGCAAGTAATGGGAAATTCTCTATAGAAAGAAGCCTGGATGATTGTCAGTCAAGGCTCAACTCTTGCTGATGCCCTTGGCACTCAAGCAACACTCCCCACCGTGGGCTTCTGACGGGTTCACTCTCCCAACGCTGCCTGGATTATGGCTCTTCCCCCCTCTCAGTGGTTCCCAGATATCAGCTTTTCCCTATGGTGGGGCCCATCTGGTGCCCGTCTCTCCATTGCCTCCCTATCTCTCCACTAGTTCCTTGTGCTTCCTCTCTCCCCACCCTTCTTATCTCCACTAACACTTGGAAACGTACTTTCTTCTTACTCTTCGTGGCCCATTAAACTTAGAGCCAGAGCAAGTGAAGGTATGGATGGTTTGCCTTTCCACGGAGAGCAGGGAAACCTAGACTTCCAACCTCCCCCAAAATTGAGGGGAGGCATTTGCATTTCCTCCCTTTCATGCAGCACAAAACAAGCAGAAAAGAATGGTTACGTTTCCATAGTCACACAGGCTGAAACTTTCATAACCTGCTATACTGGACTCATAGCAGCCAAGAGAGCAGAATGTTTTCAGAGATGGGAATGTGTCAAATGCTAATGAGAAGTCAAGTAATATCTCATTCACTTCCTCTGGATTTGGCAGATGAAGGCTTTGGTGACCTTGTTGAGGGAGAAATTTCTTTGGATGGTGGAAGCAGAAGACAGAACGGGGTCCTTTGAAGATTGGGTGGGGACTTAGTGTCTTCTAGCATGCCTGCTAAAAGTGGGCTTTTTCTGTCCCAGAGACCAAGGCAAAATCAACCCTTTGGGCAACACGTGTTTCACACATAGGTGAATCAATAATACAAGTAGGGGATGAACAGAGATGGAAAGGATGATTGGGAGAGGCTCCTTGGAAGGTTTGAGATCATGAGTTCGCTTGATTGTATATCTAGTAACTTTAGTCGTTCAATTGTGGGCACGCCAGATAGCTGGCTTCATCCAGGATTAAGGTGTGTGGCTTTTTCTTTAAAAATCAAACCTTTTGTTTTGAGACGATTGTAGATTCCCATGCAGCTGAAGGAAGGAATACAGAGCGACCGTGTGTAAGGATGAAGGTGCTCCTAGGCACTGATAATGAAAGGAGAGAGAAGAAAAGACTGGAGGGTGTGATCAAGTTGATGGTTTTTATTAGTGGATCAAAGACTCTAAACCAGACATGCAGAAAAGTGAAGAGTGCGGAGGGTCACTGGATGGGGTAGCCTGAGAAAGACTGGATGCTTTGGTGCATCAAGAGTGCTGAGCAGATATTCTAGAAGCTGAGGAGGAGGAAGTCAAATAATGGAGGATTGAAATCAAGGGTTCTGATTGAAATTTCTGGCCATGAAAAGGCATGAGTGACTATTATGTAGGTGGCCCAAGTGGAGGGGAGAAAGGTCACTGGTGTGAAGAGGTCAAGGCACCAACAGGTCAGGAAATCTCAGCAGTCAGGAAATACCAGTCATCCAAGCTAGAATTTTGGAGGTCATTCTAGAACCTTCCCTTTCTTTGCTGCCTACACGCAAACTTGTCAAGATTTTACCTTCCCATTTCTTGTTTCTGATCCATTCCCTCCATAACCACCACTCGTGACCAGTTTCTGGAGTAACTTCACACCTGGTCCTCTTCCAAGATTCTCCTTATATTCATTCTCCACCCGGGATCAGGGTGATGACCTTTGACTTGTGACCCTCACAAGATGACCTGACAGACAAAGCCCAAGCTTGGCATCCATCCAAAGTACTGCAGGAGCTGGCCCTCCCTTCCCTCGCTTTCCACCTGGTAAGGCAGAGCTGCTTGGAGGTGCCCACACATCTGCTGGCCCCTTCCCCTCTCCTAAGTTCGGCCAATTCTTACTTATCCACTTCAGGCCTCAATTCTCTTACCAGGCCTTTCTTCATCCTTGATGGTGTCAAGTATATTCCCCCTTGTTCTTGACAAGATGGAGTCCCCAGTAACACTCCTTGTTCTGGAGAGTACTTCCATATTACATTGGAAACGTGTGTTTGTGTGTCTGCCCATGTAGACTGTAAACTCAGCACAGGCAGAAAACGTGTCTCATCCACAATGATCTGAACGTAGACAAAACTATCTTCTGTCTATACCAGGGTCTCTCAACCTCAGTACTGCTAACATTTGGGGCTGGATAATTCTGTTGTTGGGGGCTGTCCTGTGCCCTGCAGGATGTTGAACAGCATCCCTGGTCTCTACCTGCTAGACGCCATTAGCATCCCCAGTTGGGACAAATGAAAATGTCTTCCGTCACTGCCATATACCCATTTGGGGACAGCATCCCTCCCTGGTTCAATCCTCTGGTCTATACTAGGAATACTCAGAAGGAGGCTGGCCAAAAGAGGGAAAGAAGGCAGGTGTGTTTTAAGGTTCCCAGCCAAGTTTGTGTGCGTGTGCTCCCCTTGGTAGTTTCTGCCTTTCCTTTTGGGCTAAATCTCATCTGAGCCATATACGCCAATACGTACCCAAAATGCTTGTTGGATTTTTTATGAAAACAAAGTAATCTTTTTAAAAAAAAAACATTTCCAGTGAAATACTGTGTCAGGAAGTTTATGATATCCTCAAAATGCCATTAAGAGGAAACTGTACTTGAGAGCAAACATCTGTTAGCTCGTCTGAAGCTGGGCCAGCCCTCAGGATCTAGCACTCACCGTTTGGCAAGGACAGGTCTTCAGTTTCTTTAAAGTTTAGCAAAAGATGCCATGAGATGTTTCTTCCTTTCTCCTCTTTTTTTTTTTTTTTTGACTTAAATGCTTAATTGGGAGAATTCTGCCCCGTAATTTAGTAATGCAGTGACAGAGTTGCAAGTCATTTCGGAGGCTTTGCGAAGTAACGTGGTATAAGAAGACACAGATGGATTGTTTCAGCCGAAGAAATAATTCGTTGTTTCCAGATGGGTATATCTCTTCTTAGTCCATTGCTCTCACTGAAACAACATGCTTGATACTAAATGTTGGCCACCCACTGGTAGAAAGGCTGGACCCTCTGTCTAATGACGCCCTCCATTTGGGCCTTCTTAGCTCATGCTCCAGATTTGGTACAGCCTGGCCAGGTGTCTCTCCTTGCGAGGGAGCCCTCCTTGGACGATGGTCGCATTGGGTGAATGGGGGGATGTGATTGTCATCATACTTGCTGAAATAGTTTTTGCTATGCATGACATGAGTGGAGATTTGGGAATGGAAGTGGCAGCATTTTGGAAAATATTTTGAGTTGGGGTGACCCCCCCACTTTTCTTAAGGACCTAGAAGAGATAGGAAGGCAGACCAATGCTCTTTGCTGTAGATAGTGAGAAGGTACTTTGCAGTATGCACGGAACGCTCTTAGCTGCTCACACTTAGGGGCCGGGAAAATAAAATTGGGTTTCCAACACTTCCTATGAAAGGAGATTTTGTCTCTGGCATCACTCGAAATCATTTTAAAGATGCCCACCAAAAGTAACTAGAGCGCAGCCCACAGTGAGAGGAACATGCATAGAGGGGGGAGGCAAAAGCAGGCTCAGCAGGAGGGGCCCCTTTGTCCACGGTGATTATGAAGGTCAGCACGGCGACGCAGCATCTGAGCAGCACGGGCGAGGTACCGACATGCGTGAGTGGGTTTTGAAAGGCAAAGGGGAGAGGATACGAGGGAATCTAAGGCAGAGGTTGAGTCACATAGACCCACCGCCCTGGGTCTGGGAGGCTTTGACTTTAGTGAGCCTCAGTTTTCTCATCTGTGAAACAGGGAGAGTAAGATCCATCCTGTGAGGACCTTGCGAGGATCACACGAATTGGTGATGTGTACCGAGGGCTG
Source organism: Prionailurus bengalensis (assembly GCF_016509475.1). Lineage (NCBI taxonomy): Eukaryota > Metazoa > Chordata > Mammalia > Carnivora > Felidae > Prionailurus > Prionailurus bengalensis. The sequence goes on from NC_057343.1 coordinate 233,118,734, forward strand.
GCGAGGTGCCCTGCCCTCAAATCACGAGGGGGCCCAGTCCTGAGTCACCTCCGCAGTAGGAGGGGGTCTCAGCTGGACTAAGGGGCATTGGTTTCCTTGACAACATTCACATGAGGATGTTTGTATTTGGTTGAGGGTATAGAGGGTGGTTTGGGGGCTGCTAGGGTATGGAGTAGCGGGTGGGGAGGAGTGGGGTGGGAACTGGATCAACCAGGAGGTGTCTGGGCCCCACTCAACCACCCACCCTGAGGCAGCTGGAGAGGAGACTGTGGGCAGAGGGCAGGCGTGGTTCTTCCCGAGGGCCCAGAGGATGATGAGGAGGGGAGGTCTGCTGCCCCCCCACCACAGGCACAGTGGTACAGCAGCGTGCAGGGGTCCCCCTGGTCCATACAGTGCCTTGGTTCCAAATAGGAAAAGGTGCCCCTCCTCTGCACGGCCATCATCCTACATGGGGGCACTGAGCTTAGTGAGCTGAACATGGAATGGATTTCAGTTCCGCCTCCATCCCCTTGACTGGACTTCCTTGTGCTGGCAACAACCTGTAGAGCTACATATGGAAGCTCTACTGTCCTGGCCCACTTGGTGAGACTTCTCGGTGAGTGTGGGAACAGTGCCGCCTGGGGACTCCCCCAGATACATGGTGTGGACGTCTTCTGCTTCCCTGTTGAGCATACGGGCATGGAACAGTGGTAGGAGGGCCATCCGTATTCCTCGATCCTTTGGAAAGGTGGCGGTTCTCCAAGGCTGACCCTGCTTGCTGCCTGCACCTTCACTGGTCATCCCCTAAGTACGACGAGCCTGGCAGGCAACGGGGTCTGAGTTTAGGATGCTAACGGCCAGGCTGTTGTCCAAAGTGGGTGAAGTGACACCATGGCCTGACTTAGAAGGGGAAGAGAAGCCCCCTTGGGCATTTGCATACATACTGGAGAATCGAGCAGCTCAGAGGACAGACCCCACCCTGGCCCTTCCCTGGTTGCGACATCCTCTGTGTCTCCGTGAGATATTGCTACGGGGTGGGTTTGGGAGAGAGAGTGCGTCAGCTATGCACGTGGTCCCGGACTTAGATGGGCCCAGGCACTCGCTCTCTATAAAGCGAAGTGAACTTCAGAGGTGATGCGATTATTATAAAGCAATGACGCAGGCCCACGAGTCAATTCCTATGGAAATATGAGTAGTCAGTCAACCAAATCTCACAGCATGAGAGGTAGGAAGTACCTGAGGGCTCCCAGTTAGGTTACAGTTTGCGAAGCAGTCCGGGAGCGTATCAGTGCCTCGTTTTTAGTAATGCAGTTAATTATACGTAGAATCTGGACTAGGATGTAATGTCTTCCCCCCGCCCCCGCCACCCCCACCCCGTGAAGTGTTCTTTCTATAACATTCTCTACCAAATACCAGAGGAAAAAAATCCTTCCAAGTCTAATAGATTTTTTGGTGAGAGCTTTAGTGAGGTATAATTTACATACCGTAAAATTCACCTGCCTTAAAGGCACAATTCAATGACTTTTAGTAAATTTACTGACTTGTGCAGTTGTCTTCAAATCTGATTTTGGAACATTTTCACTACCCCAAAAGACCCTCGTGCCATTGGCAACAGGTCTGGTCTAAAATCTCGGGTCTTGTTCCCTCTTTCAACTCTAGGCAGCCACTAGTCTATTTTTATAGATTTGCCTTTTGTAAAAAAAAGAAAAAAAAAGACACTTCATGTCTGCCGATCTTACAATATGTGGTCTTTTCTGTCCAGCTTTGTTTACTTAACACAATGTTTTCAAGGTTCCTTTCTATTACCAAGTAGTATTCCATTGTGCGGACAGACCGCATTTTGTTTACCTGTTAGCCAGCTGATGGGCATTTGATTATTTCCACTTTTTGGCTATTCTGAATAACACTGCTATGAACTTTTACATACGGGTCATTGTGTGGACGTACCAACAGGTTACGTTCATTTGTTTGTTTGTTTGTTTGTTTGCAGTGACTTTGCAAAGCATCCCAAAGAAAGTTCAGTACTGTGCTAAAACCTGTGTTTTATAACTTCCTTCCTCTATAACTTCCTTCCTGCCTGTTTGTTTTTCTTCTGGTCTCGGGGTCTGACACAATTCCAGCAGAGAGGGGCTGCAGAATCATCAGCGACACTGCCAACATCGTTGTCAACAATCACGGTCAACAGCCATTATCAGACACTAGTTTTCCCTAATACCTGGGGTGGGTGGGAGATGTTGTCCCCCCACAGGCTAGAATTTTTTGCTTTGTGACATTCTCTTCTGGCTCTCTCTAAAAGGCAGGTGGCTCTCTCAGCCTCGGAATAAGCAAGCATCTTCATTGTAAAATGTGATAAATGTGCACACGTTGGGCCATGGTGTTGGGCCCATGTGGTTGTTGGGCCATGACTTTGGAGCCCTGTAAGTGCTAAAGGACCAGCCTGAGAAGCCCTCCGTTCCCCTCAGCAGACTGACACTGCATTCTTTGCTGTGAGGGCCCGTCGCGTGCATTGCAAGGGGTCTTAGCAGCATTCCGGACCCCTACCCGCTGGGTACCAGTAGCAAACCTCCTAGTTGCGACAACGATGTCTGCAGACATTGCTAAATGTCCCTGGGTCAGGGGGCTGGCTGGAAGCACAGTTCAGGGGACAGGTGTGGGGCCCACTCCTGTACTGCCCTGCAGGGGGACCCACGGGGGCTGAAGGCTCCTAGATGAGGCATCTATAAATGGAACCGTGTTAGCCGGTGACTGCAGCCACATTAGCTTCATTTCAAATACAATGTCTGGAGTAGATTCCCATGGTTCATCGCTTACATACAACACCCAGTGCTCATCCCAACAAGTGCCCTCCTCAATGCCCATCACCCCTTCTCCCCCCACCCCACTCAGCCCTCAGTTTGTTCTCTGTATTTAAGAGTCTCTTACGGTTTGCCTCCCTCTCTGTTTGAAACTATTTTTTCCCCCTTCCCTTCCCCCATGGTCTTCTGTTACGTTTCTCAAATTCCACATATAAGTGAAAACATGGTATCTGTCTTTCTCTGCCTGCCTTATTTCACTTAGCACAATACCGTCCAGTTCCATCCACGTTGTTGCAGATGGCAGGATTTCGCTCTTTCTCATGGTTGTTGCAGATGGCAGGATTTCGCTCTTTCTCATGGCCGAGTAGTATTCCATTGTATACATAAACCACATCTTTATCCATTCAGCAGTTGATGGACATTTGGCCTCTCTCCATAATTTGGCTATTGTTGATAGCGCTGCTATAAACATTGGGGTGCCTGCGCCCCTGTGAGTCAGCACTCCTGTATCTACTCCTGAAGCCAAGAGCACACCGTGTACACTATATGCTAGCTAACTTGACAATAAGTTATATTTAAATAAATAAATAAATAAATAAATAAAGGGGCGCCTGGGTGGCTCAGTCGGTTAAGCGTCCGACTTCAGCTCAGGTCATGATCTCACGGTCCGTGAGTTCGAGCCCCACGTCGGGCTCTGGGCTGATGGCTCGGAGCCTGGAGTCTGCTTCTGATTCTGTGTCTCCTTGTCTCTCTGCCCGTTCATGCTCTGTCTCTCTCTGTCTCAAAAATAAATAAACGTTAAAAAAATTTTTTTTAAATAAAAAATAATAAATAAATAAATAAACAAACAAACAAATAAAATAAAACTTTTAACTCTGAAAAAAAAACGTGTAGCCAGCCTTGAGAACAACTCATATCCTTTGGGATATTGCCCTTTGTTAACCTGGCGTGAATCAGAAAGAGGGTGACACCAGAAGGAACACCAGGGGATCAGGTTCTGGACCCAGCTGTATGACGAGGTGAGCAACCTTCAACAATGCATGCAATCTCTTTGGAATCCACTTCCCTTTCTGGAACATGAAAGCACCGTACTGGATAAATTAAGGGGTTTGTTTCTTATTCTAACAGTCTATTAATTAAATATAAAAAAAAAGTTTTGCATTGATGAGTTCACTGGAAATGGTTTCTACAACAGTGTTTTTAGTAGAATGATAGATTATACACTCTTCGATGCAGCTTTGTATTTGGCTGGCTTCGTTTATCAAAGATTCCTACACGTGGCTAATTCTGGAGGATCCTTTTAACCCACTGTTGGAAGCGGGGATTCCATCTTTTCATTATCATGAATCAGTGGGACGCATCAGCCATGAATAAAGATGCCTCGCTGTGAAAAAATAAATAGATAAATAAAATGCAGTGTCTGCCCAAAGGAGAGTCTCGTGAAGGGAAACAAGTATAGGCTACGAGGGGGATTGGCATGGGAAACAAGGGGATGAAAACATGACAGCCTGAAGGGGAAATAACTTTTCCTTTAACTCTGATTTGAAGCCAAATGCTGCTTGAATCAAAGCCGGCTGTCCCCCAGAGCTGAGTCTGCCACCGTGCAGGGGATGAGTGTCATGTGCCCCAGGTGGAGGGAGACTTCGATTTTTTGCAAGAAACAACAGTCTTCCACACGCAGAGGTTTTGGTGTGTTTTCCAATGACACGGTTTTCAAGGACTTCTAGGCCCCTCCCTTCTCTTGGTTAAGGATGGAGCTTGGAATACTCCCACGCAAGAGGGAAATTTAGGGCTTTTTATTTGTAGGGCAAACAACCATCCCGAATTTCAGGGTCTGAGAGGTCTCCTGGGATGCAGGACTTCCAGGGTAACACCCACAGTTGGGTCATCTTGCTCAGAAGAGACAGGAAGCTGCATCAGGTTCTACATGTGAGCCTGGCTGGTGGCGTCACCTCCCCACCCTGAAGCTGAAGTTCTCCCCAAGGCGGTGGGTGAGGTGACACATCCCTGCATCCCTGCGGGGGTGGCCAGCTGGGTGGGCACATGGGTGGGTGCGAGCAGTGGGTCCGTGTGAAGAGTTTTGTCCCGAGTGGAGGGCCATGGAAGATGCATCATCAGGTCGGCAGGCATCTGGGTGTTTACCACGGGGTCTTGTCAAAATTCAGTCATTCTACTGTACTGCAATACTCAACCTGTCATCTGAAAACACCTTCGATGTCTGTGTCAACGTGCCTGACGCGCCTCATGTTTGCCTCATTTGCTGTGTAAAGTTGACACTGGTTCTTGAAGAGTAACATGGATGTTCCAGGCAGCCCCCGACAGCTCTGTCGAGGCTGATTTGTCTACCTGCCCGCAGGGTCGGTTCACGGGAATCCCAGGCGGTGGACAGAGGTGAGGAGGTGAGGACATTTGGACAGTGGGGTGGAACGAGGAAGTACCTGCAATGCCTGACCTCCAACTTTCCAACTGTGGAATCATTTGCAAATAGAATGGCAGCTATGGATCCTCTCACCATAAAATGGCACTACTTATGTTTACCCTAAATTTGGCACGCAAGGTCAGGATTCCCCGTGAGGCCCATCCCTTGTCCACTGGGTACAGGAATCAAGTTATGGTCCCGGAAACAGAGCCTGGGGGCTCTGACAGGCTGGGTGGGGTTCCCAGATGAGCACAGGGGAAACCAGAGGGGAGAAATGTGAAGAAAGGGCCTAAAAAGTGTTCCCACTCTGTCTGGGGTCAGTCCTCCAATGGCTGAGTATAACCAGGGAAGGCGGGTTATACATGAACCCCTGGAATGGCTGCATCTTCTAAGTTCTGAAGTTGCCATGTGAAATCTTCCCAGGGCTCCCGCCTCCCAGTCTTGGCCACGTTTTTCTGATGGAGGACTAAGGCAACGAACACTTGATGCTAGGGTGCTAAGAATAGGGGCCATGTGTGTGGAGCACCCACCTTGTATACGCACCGTGCTAAGCCCTTCTCGTGTTAAAGGGCTTTTAGCTTTGAAGCCATTATTTTTCTCTCTAGCCTCAAGGGGGAAAATTCTAGAAATGGAGTAGTCTTAGCTGTGAAGTCCAAGGACACTTGACAATGATTAAGTAAAGCGCTGTGCCTTCAGATTTCGAGTGGACATTAAGAAGGTCCAGAGTACAAATTGCTTTCAGTTGCTGTAGAAAACACTGATTAGATATGCCATTGGACACGCTTTGAGAACCCCCAACTGCTAAAAAAATCATCATTATATTACTATTGAGTGTAAGTTGAAGGGTTGCAACCTAGACACTACACCAAAAAAGATAGTCTTCAAGGTGGTAGGGGCTTTAAAATTCGCTGCAATACTGAGATCATTCTTTCTCCCTTCAAATGGCTATGGAGGAAAGGAAAGCAACCCTACTTGGCTTTCAAAGCAAAATGTGATGCCTTTCTGAGTCTATTTGAGGTATATAGTAGTTGAGATTGAAAAAAATCAGTAAGGAGTTTGTCTCAAAAAACTATTTAAAATAATTTCTGTATACACCAATGCTCAGTTTTTAAAGTCGAAAAGCAATTTTTAAAATATTTGTTTAACTCTTCACGTTAAATAAGACTCACATAAACAACCAACGAAACTCGGAAACTCAGTTGGTTAAATTCCCTTAAGCATTTAAAAACTCTGTTCGCAAAATTTAATACGTCTGAAGCGCCTTTAATTCCTGTCAGGACAGACTCACAAACCCAGCAAGCGAATTCTTTCTAAGCACTTAGCTCTTATAAATGTATAGGTGGGTAAATCAGGTTGTCTGCCAACTTAATCAAATTCTCTTATTCCTTTCAGCCTAAAACCACAAGTCTACAATCAACTGAGAATTTCAGATCACACCCCCGGGCTGCTATGTCATATACTCTAGTGTGCTGAAATCCCATGTATGTTTCTAGTGACTTAACATGACACGTATTTTGTTAAACGATGATTGCATCGTTTGTTCCTCAATTCTACACCAAAGTATTCATACTGTGGGTTAGAGTGGCTTCATTATCTCTAAGTTTTTGATTCACCTTCCTGAATACCAAGTTTTCTCAGTAGTCCGGAGGGAGCCAGCTTGCATCTGAGGCACAGTTCTGGAATGTGACTCAAGACCCAGTTTTCGTTCCCAAAGTTTGGACCCAGACCCAGCATCTGGGCACCACATTCAGAATGATGCGCTCACAGGGTGATAGATAGGACCTCTCAATGCCTTACTTCTCATACCTCCTGATGTTTTATGCTGTCGCCCTACCCAGTCTTTAAAAATAGCAACCTAATCACTCACAACTTTAAATTCCCTGACTTAAGTTGATGAGACCCTGCACCCCCTCAGGGTTGCATCTGGTTTCTCGTCTGTCTGACCACGTTGTGCATCCAAAGGCCAAAGAGCTCCTCACCCCCCAGACTGCAGGCTTGCTCACAGCCTTCACTGAGAACCACAGCAGACTGTCTACACCACAGGTGCATATATGGTATTCGGGATTATTTTATCGTGTCTTTCGAGGGCTGCTTTACTTTACTACTACACTCTCGCAAGCTCATACTCTCCCTCTCCATCTGTTCCTAAGGTTTTCCCATTTGCAGTCTTTGGTTTCCTTTGAAGTGATCAAAGCCTAGTTTTCTCTTTGTTACTTGAGTTGAAAGAACTACCTTTTTCTGATTATCCCTTAACACCACAGAGAGTACTGAGTTGTTTTGAAAACAAAAATTCCCTAACATGAATCTTTTATTCCCTTTTATCTTTACTTACCTTATGTAACTCTTAATTTCTAAGATGTAGCTCAATACATATCCCATATCCCTTAGCCCCCAACGACTCCCCCCAAAAAACCTACAAAGGAAAAAAAAATGCCTCTACTCTTAATGGTGAGCTCTATTTCTGTTCTCTCTTTTCAGGATTTAGTCCTCTGCAGTCTCTTGATTGCCCTCACGCTGTATTCGACACAGGCTGGAGGAAAGTGTGTTTCATGAAGGTAGTTTCTCGTGCTCTGCTATCCCCCGCAGCACAGCGAAGAGGTTTGAGCTTCTCACTATAAGCTGCGGGATGGTCTTTAACTTCCAAGAACATACAGTTGGATTGGAGGTAAAATGGCTTTTTTTTTTTTTTTTTTTTTTTTTTTTGGTATCAGAATATCTCTAGTTTAAAGATGAGAAGTAGAACTGGGTGGAGGAAGAAAGATCATATAGGGGCGTTCATCGTCTTACTCCCAGTGAATCCTATTTTTTATCTCCCAAAGTAGAAGTCAAGATTCATGTACAGATGCTTTTTTCATTACACATACCACTTTCCCCATGAGATTAATGAGCGCTGCCACGTTTCGCCTCCGTTGCCAAGCAGGAGGAGTCATTAGGGAACGTCCCAGACACGTAGTATTGACACCTGAGCGAAGAAATATGGGGGAGCCAATGTTCATCCTATCTTTTGAATTTTTTATCCTTTTGGATGAAATTTTGGATGAATTTTTTATCTTGTTGTCAGTAGCTTCAGCGAAAGCGATTTTTTTTTTCACTTCAGAAGTCTGGCTGATGGTTGCCAACATTTGTAACCCAACCCAAGATGGTTAGACATTTCAAAGGTAGAATACGTGAAGGTCTACTTGTTTTAATAATAATAATGCCATCCTCTCAGATGTTTATAGATGCCCAGATAAACAGATGGGCTCATTCTATATCTATGACCCTGACAACCCAAGAGGCTTTTGGGCAGAGGGTCAGGGGAGCCTGGGGGGCTCAGTTGGTCGAGTGTCCGACTTCAGCTCAGGTCACGATCTCGCGGTCCATGGGTTTGAGCCCCGTGTCGGGCTCTGCGCGGACAGCTCGGAGCCTGGAGCCTGCTTCGGATTCTGGGTCTCCCTCTCTCTCTGCCCCTCCCACTCATGCTTGCTCTCACTCTGTCTCTCTCTGTCAAAAATAAATAAACATTAAGGAAAACTTTTTTTAATGGCAGAGGTTCACCATCTCGTCAAAATCACTATGTGTGAATATGAATGTTCAAGCACATAGGCACATATATCTTGACATACATATGTGTGGAGACATGCACATATATGAAACTCTCTTAAAGTATGCCGCTTTAACTACCTGTACAAAACCAAATATCATCAATTATACGTATGTAGTGAAAAAAAATCCTTAAATGACCTCAGAGAAAAATGATACTAATACCAAAACAAATATCATTCCAAAAATCCTGCCCATTGGTGGCAATATTTTTACTGCTTATTTTCTGATGTAATTTTAGTCTTCCCTTACAAAAACCCTCATATGTCCCCATAAGGTGGAGACCCAATTTGGAAGTTGAAGAAGACAAACTAAATTCAGATGACATAGTCTCTCATAAGTTGGTTCAAGTGTGGAAATAAAAAGTCACCAACCTCCCTCCCCCAGGTGTGCTTGAAAAATATTTTGTGGTGCCCAAATTTAGCAAACCCCAGTGCTTCAAGGAACCCAGTTTGAAACTCCTGATTTTGGCTTGTTTACCTACCCTCAAATGATATAAGATAAAAGGTATTCTATTTTAAATTATAAATAATCTGTAGCTCTTTAGGGAGAGAAAATAAACTAAAAACCATTCTAAAAATGTGCTCAAAAAATGAACACACCTTGTCTCTGCATAGTAAGATTCATTTTATAAAGAGCATCTCTGTAAACCTCAGAATCCCATGAAGTGTGGAGGGAGGCTGGTATCATTTTTAAGCCCATTTAACAGAACAGGGCACCAAGGCTTGGGGCGTTTAGCTGCTTTATTTAGGGTTAAAGAAGAGATGATCTGGGTCTTTGGACTTTTAAGTTAGTGTGGTTTCCCCGTATCACATGTGCGTGGGCTGTTTACACATGAACTTGCAATCAGATCGAATCCCGAGTCCTCATTCCGCTGCTCAGTCCTATCAGCCTAGCTCCTATCAGCTCTAAACCCTGTGCAACACATCTTTCTCTCTCCTGCCCTAATTTGAGTCCTATTTATACAGTGGCCCGAGTGAAGGTGAGGACTCAGGAGCTCACAGGAGAGCTTGCCAGTTCTGCTCCCAGCTCACAAACAGACCTCCCTTCCGCTCCCCCCTGCACTCCCCCAGCCCCCTGAATGGGAAGCCCCACCCAGGTTACACATCAGTCAAGTGCCCCAAACTAAATGAATCTCCGAGAGCGAGGCCCAGGCTTCAGTATTGTTAAAAAACTTCTCCAGGTGATTTTCACTGTGGCCAGGGTTAAGATATCCAATCTGTCCTTGTCACTCTTGCCGAAGGAGATAACTCTTCCCTCTTGCCCTATTGGCTGGAGCTCCAGCATGCAGGAAGGAGTGGGTGTCAGCCCATTGCCTCCATGACCCGCGTGCATGCACCTGTGTGTTCACTCTGTTATGATGCACTTACCAGCTATGACATCGACGTTACTTAGAATACTACTTATCATGCTTAAATGGGCATGGGGATCACCTGAAGATCCTGTTAATGTTCCCAGTCAGTGGGTCTTGGTTGGGGACGGCAATTTGCATGGCTAAACCAGCTCCCAGGGGGCGTCAATAGCTGTGAACCGCAGGCCACACTTTGAGGAGCAAAGATGTAGAACATCGAACTGATCAGTCAGTCTCGTTTTACATGCACATACATATACGCACAGGTACTCTATTTCGTTGGTTGTAATAGACATTTTCCCCACAGTTCAACAAATGTGTGATTGAAATGCGTCTTGCAAACAATGATGGCTTAGGCTTGCTGTTGACCAGGAGACAGCAGACGTGGTTCCCGTTGCCTCTGTGCGGTGTGCGGGTAGACTCAGTCCTAGCCTTCGTCCTGGCCGTCTTATTGATGGCGCTTTGGTAAGTCATGAGTGTGTTGTAGCTACAGGATTGAGTTTAACTGACACTTAAAATATCTCCAAAAATTATATATGATTTTTCCCTTAAAGAAAAAGTTGTTAAATAAAAAGGCACGAAAACAGAGCAGCAGGGTATAAATGTGTGTTGGTAGAGCGCATGTGGCTCTTTGGTAGAATGACTAGATCATCTAACTTACTGAAAAGTGACCATCAGAGGCTTAACGACAGATTGCAACATCTGTTTAAAATATCCACTGCCCTTCCATTCGACCTCTCCCTCCAGGGCCCCTCCTTCCTGTATCTATCTGTGGGAGGAGCGTACCCCACACCCAATCCTGCCACGCTTGGCCACGTGAGCATGAGTTAATGGCCTGGGAGTAGAGTGACTGTATGTATTTCTCAGCACAAGCCACAGGAGCCACCACCACCCGTCCACTGTTTCTCTTCCCCTCCGCGCTGAGGACGGCGTGCCTCTGATAGGGGCCCTGCCCTCAGCCCGGACCCCAGAATGAGGGCCTGTGGAGCAGAGCCACAGCCAACCTGCAAAGCACATTTAACAGGAGCGAGAACTAAACCCTTTGCTGTTTTAAGCCCTGGCGATTTAAGTGGTGTTTGTCACCATGACACAACTTACCGAAAGCTGACCAAGAGAAGGATCTAAGAAAAGAAGTAGGTGAAAAGGAATTAGTACTGAGATGTATGACATGCAGAAGGATTGCCTAGTGCAGGGCAACCCATGCGAGCAAAGGCAGGAGACATTGCCAGATCCCTGAGGAGAGAATAAAGGTGCTCAGAGTAAGGAGACACTGGTGTGAACCATACAGGGCTCTAGTACCCAGACCGTCATTAAGGCATCCTGCTTCACTTACAAATTATTTTTCTTAGTCGTTTGAAAGATAGAAGCATGTCTTATCATCGGTGTTGTCTTGGAATCATGACCCAGTCACTGGTTCCAGTGGAGGCGCCATGTTGTATTTTGGTGTGTGTGTTGGGGCGGGGGTCTCATCCCATTCATACGCTCATCACTTGGGTGCCCCTTTCCCCAGCATTTTGATTTAAAGTCTGTCAAAGGATTTGTTCATTTCAAGGCTACCTAATGAAGAAAACGACTGTGTGTAGGTGTATCCTCTAAATAAGGAATCAATTGGGCCATTTTTAAAGGCAAAATTGCCTGTGATCAAGCTCTCCTGGCTCACAGGTCCATGCTCTTTTTTTGTTTTTCATTTGGATGGCCACCCTTTTTTTTTAAGTTATAATTTCATTTTTAAAAATTTATTTATTTATAATAAATTTTTAAAAATTTTTACTTAAATTCCAGTCCGTTAACATACAATGTAATATCAGCTTATGAGTACCATAGAGTGATTCAGTAATTCTATACATTACTCAGCGCTCGTCATGATAAGTGTGCTTTTTAATCTCCATCACCTCGTTGATCCATCCCCTGGACTCCTCCTTTCTGGTAACCATCAGTTTGTTCTCAAGAGTTAAGAGTCTCTTTCTTGGTTTGTCTCTTCCTCTCTCATTTTTTTTCCTTTGCTCGTTTGTCTTGTTTCTTAAAGTCTGCATGTGAGTAAAATCATATGGCATTTGCTTTTCTCTGACTGACTTATTTTGCTTAGCTTAATACTCTCTGGCTCCATCCATGTTATTGAAAATGGCAAGAGTTCATTCATTTTATGGCTGAATAATATTCCAGTGCATATACATACCATGTCTTCCTTATCCGCTCATCTATCAGTGGGCACTTGGGCTGCTTCCATAAGTTGGCTACTGGCAGTAATGCTGCAATACACATAGGGGTGCATGCATCCCTTTGAACTAGTGTTTTTGTATTTTGGGGGGTAAATACCCAGTAGTGCAATACTGGATCATAGGGCAGTTCTATTTTTAATTTTTGGAGGAACGTCCATACTGTTTTCCATAGTGGCTGTGCCAGTTTTCATTCCCATCGACAGTGCAAGAGGGCTCCCCTCTCTCCACATCCTCACCAACACTTGTTGTTTCTTACGTTGTTGATTTTAGCCATTGTGACAGGTGTGAGGTGATGTCTTATTGCGGTTTTGACTTGCATTTCTCTGATGATGAGTGATGTTGAACATTTTTTCATATATCTGTTGGCCATCTGTACGTATTCTTCGGAGAAATGTCTGTTCGTGTCTTCTGCCCACTTTTTATTTGGAATATTTGTTTTTTGGGTGTTAAGTTTTGTAAATTCTTGATATAATTTGAATACTAACCTTTATCAGATATGTCATTTGCAAATATCTTCTCCTGTTCCATAGGATGCCTTTTAGTTTTTGATTGTTTCCTTCGCTGTGCAGAAGCTTTTTGTTTTGATATAGTTCCAATAGTTTATTTTTGCTTTTGTTTCCCTGGCCTTAAGAAACCTATCTAGGGGCGCCTGGGTGGCTCAGTCGGTTGAGCGACCGACTTCAGCTCAGGTCATGATCTCACGGTTTGTGACTTCGAGCCCCGCATCGGGCTCTGTGCTGACAGCTCAGAGCCTGGAGCCTGCTTCAGATTCTGTGTCTGCCTCCCTCTCTGCCCGCCCCCCCCCCCACTCTGTCTCTCTCTCCTTCAAAAATAAATAAACATTAAAAAAAATTAAAAAAGAAACCTATCTAGAAAGAAGTTACTAGGGCTGATGTCAAAGAAATTACTGCCAGCATTGTTTTCTAGAATTTTTATGGTTTCAGGTCTCACATTTAGGTCTTAATCCATTTTGAAAATATTTTTGTGTATGGTGTCAGAAAGCTTCACCCTTTTTGCACGTTGCTGTCCAGTTTTCCCAACACCATTTGTTAAAGAGATGGCCTTTTTCGGGATATTATATGTACATGATGAATCACTAAATTCTGTTCCTAAACCAGTACTACACTACAAATTAACTAACTTGAACTTAAATTATAAATAAATAAGTAAATAAATAAATAAGAGACCGTCTTTTTCTCATTGGCTATTCTTGCTTCCTTCGTTGAAGATGAACTGACCGTATAATTGTTGGCTTATTTCTGTGTTTTCTATTCTGTTCTGTTGATCTGTGTGTGTGTTTTTCTGCCAATGCCACACTGTTTGGATCACCACAGCTTTGCAATATAACTTGAAGTCTGGAACTGTGATGCCTCCAGCTTTGGTTTTCTTTTTCAAGATTGCTTTGGCTATTTGGTGTCTTTTGTGGTGCCATACAGATTTTAGGATTGCTTGTTCTAGTTCTGTAAAAATGCTATTGGTATTTTGATAGGGATTGCATTGAAAGTGTAGGTTGCTTTGAGTAGTATAGACATTTTAACAATATTTGTTCTTCCTATCCAGGAGCATGGGATGTCTTTCCACTTCTTTGTGTCATCTTCAATTTCTTTCATCCGTGTTTTAGACTTTTCAGAGTAGAGGTCTTTCACCTTTTTGGTTAAGTTTATTCTTAGATATTTTATTATTTTTGGTGCAATTGTAAATGGGATTGTTTTCTTAATTTCTCTTTCTGCTGCTTCGTAATTAGTGCATAGAAATGCAAGAGATTTCTGTACATTGATCTTGTATCCTTCAGCTTTACTGAATTCATGATCAGTTCTAGAAGTTTTTGGTTGGAGTCTTTAGGGTTTTAGGAGCGCTTTTCCCCTAAGGTTAGGAACACAAAAGTGATGTCCACTCTCACCATTTTATTCAACATAGTACTGGAAGCCCTAGCCGCAGCAATCAGACAACCGAAAGAAATAAAAGGCATCCAAATAGGAATGAAGAAGTAAAACTCTCATGATTTTCAGATAACATGATACTGTAAATGGATGGCAACTCTTTTGAGATGGTAGGTACGTTATGGGGATGATGGGAGGAGTTGGGCAGAAGGGTTGTGTCTGCCAACATGTTTTTGTTCTATTTACTTTAGAGGAGGAGGGGACAGAGGTTATCAACGTTTATTTATTTTTGGGACAGAGAGAGACAGGGAATGAACGAGGGAGGGGCAGAGAGAGAGGGAGACACAGAATCGGAAGCAGGCTCCAGGCTCTGAGCCATCACCCCAGAGCCCGACGCGGGGCTCGAACTCACGGACCGCGAGATCGTGACCTGGCTGAAGTCGGACGCTCAACCGACTGCGCCACCCAGGCGCCCCAGAGGTTATCATCATGAAATCATGATACATATAAGACATTGAGATTTAGGGTACACAGGTGTATGTGTATATGCATGTGTTGTCCACACCATGGCCCTTATGCATGGGTTGGACAAGCAATAATTAACGAGGCCACACTTCTATTTTTCTTTTCTTCTTCATTTTGTCTCTATTTGATGAAGAAAACTTACAGAAAAATTTATCCTAGTTTTAGAACACAAAATATTTTTATTTTTTACTTACAATTTCCACTCTGTTCTTCTCTAAAATACCCTACCAGCTTTGAACGAGTTGAATGACATTCAGCTGAAATTAACCCACTGGTACAAAAGATTCACATTTCCCTCAGAGATGCAAGGCAAGACAAATAGAACTATAATTACGTTTCCTTTTGGCTTCTATCTCCTCCTTTATTCCTATTTTTTTTTTAAAAGAGACAAAGATCTTAATAGAAGTGTTTCTCTCCATACCTGTTGGAAACTCTTTAAATTCCAAGAACTAACTCTGAAGGATTTTTAGGTCAAAGATAAGGGTCGGCCAGACTCGGTGAGCGACAACAACATAACTGGATGTCAGCAGGGATTACTCGGTGGCTTTGAGCCATATTAGGCATGCGGAGTGGGAGTGACTAGATACGGACCATTTGTACAGCTTCAGCGTCACTTGCTCAAGTTGATACAATCGGTCATCCTTAAGCAGCCTGCAGGGTGAAGAGTCAAATGAAGTTCTGAAAATCAGCAGGTGTGTCTGGACAGTGCAAGTAGCCAGTTTAGATTAGGCAGGCAGAAGACTCTGGTTCAAGCCCCACATTTGGATCGGGCACGCATGTACCTCTCCGTACGTTTCTTCAACAAGAAACCATTGTGCTCTCTGGTCTATCTTAGTTCCTCTGCAATATGAAAAGGCTGAACGAGATGGTCTCTTAGCTCCCTTTGAATGCTGATCACCCCACGATTCTGCCACCTCCTTACCCTGTGTGGCTGTCGACAGCCCTCCGCTGGCTTGCCACACGCCTGGCACGGCAGAATCGCCTGGATTGTACCACATTAAACTTGACAGTGTACATAAAGCATCTGCCATCCAGGCACTCTTGGTCAAATTGCTGTCATTCTGCAGAGTCTAATGCAGAGGGCCGCACGATCGCAAGAAACCCTGGACGAGAACTCCATCTTTAACAAGTGGGCTGCACATGGCGGGAGAAGTTTGCTCCCTGCTTTGGCATCAGCACCATTTGCTCAAGTGCAGACACTCTCCAGGGGCCTCTTTCAGACTTGATTGTTTGTAAGGAGTTCTGACAGCGTCTCTTGTGGAAGTTGCTGGAAAGAGTAGCCCCAGGATTGCTTAGCACACAGGAGATGCTAGGTCCTTAATTGTCTTGGAAGACAGTCAAGGAATAAATTACCAGGTTCTGGTATTTCTGAAGTGTCACTGCCATTTGGCTACTGAGCTTGCAAGAAATTGATTAGGGTGGGCAGCAAACGTTTGCAGCGATGTGTTACGGGGCCTTGTAATCTCTCAGAGGGAAGGGTTTCTTCTGTAGGACCACTCGTAGAAACTGAGTATCTTCTGTTTCCATCAGGCTGCAGAAAAATAATGTGGCTACTAGACTACCTTTAGGTTACTTGGCTTCCTACAATGACGGCAAAGAGGAAAAATGGAAGCATTTATAAACGCCATATAAGACGCGACTAATTCTCCATTGCCCCTTTTCCCCATAGTGTTCTTTTTTAAGCTTTTGGGGGCTGTCATCGACAGAGCAAATTTTCTCTTGCATGTGTGTATGCCTGCCAAGACTGTACATTTCTCAAGATTATAATAAATGAGTAACTGATACATGCTGCGTAACACCGTCCTGCTTCCTGACTTTACCTCCTACTCATTTGCCGTCTGTGATTTCCAGCGACTGGCCTACGTGATGGGAACCCAAAATGAATGGGGCAGTCTCTGCTTTTATGGTGTTCGCTGAAGTCCGGTGGAGACACAGGCACCGAAACAGATCATTAAATGCAATCCAGTGGGTCCACACCTTAGGGGATCATAGGGAAGCTTCACTGGGATGGGCCTTTTAAGGTTGAATTGCCAAGAATCAGCAAGAGTCATTTAGGGAGCGTTTCCTGGAAGAGGGAAGGCATCAGCAAAGCAACAGAGGAGAAACGTGTGGTGTATGTGGGGGAGAGTTCGGTTCTGCAGCAGGAAAGTACAGGGAAGAATCAGAGAGAAGGCTGAAGACCAGGGCTGAGAACAGCCCATAGAAGGCTGTGTTGCCACATAAGGAAATTACTTCTCATTCTCAATTTCATCTTATTGCACAGACAGCCCGTCTAAGTTTTAGCAGTTTTAATCCCTTCCAATTGAATCTTCTAGCGATGTGGGTCTCAGCCCCTGCCGACTCCAAGCCACATGCAGAGCTTTAGAGATGCTTAATGCTCAGTGTGTTCAGTACCAAGTGGTCAAGATGCAGGCTTCGGTACTCTTATAACTTCCCAGGCGGTTACAGTGTTTAGCCCAGGCTCAGAACCACGTTACCGTCTGCTATCTGAGGAGGGTAAGAAACGTAAACTCTAGGCACCACTTAATTACCTTTGAAATTCACATCCCTTCCTCATTGTGATTCTCCCTGGTCACTCTGTGCACCATCACGGTCACGCATAAATTGATTGACAATTAAAGAAACATACACTGCAGTATACTTTCATATGGGTGTTTTTGTCAAAGGTTCCCAATAATCTTTCTAGAAAATGCACTCCTAGAAGTGGCGGAGTCCTGGTATAATTTCATAGGCCACCGCTGTCCTCCCCGGTTCAGTGCCCGAAATCCCAGGCTTCTGTCTCTCTTACCACTCACCTCCCGATGATTTACTGCCCTGCCATGTGTGAGTCGTTTCTCTTGTGTCCTTAGAAATTAGACTTTTGGGGTGCCTGGGTGGCTCAGTCGGTTGAGCGTCTGAGTCTTGATTTCGGCTCAGGTCATGATCTCAAGGTCGTGGGATGGAGCCCCTGTCCAGCTCTGCACTGAGCATGGAGCCTGCTTAAGATTCTTTCTCTCCCTCTCTCTCTACCCCTCCCCTGCTCACGCTTTCTCTCTTTCTCTGAAAATAAGTAAACAAACACTGACAAAAAGAAATTAGACATTCCTGTGTGACACATCTGACTCGAAAGCCAAGTCGCCAATTTTAAATAAGCAAAGGGGAGTTAGACCAGTTCTCTGGGTTGCTAAAATTCTGTAAATCTTTGGTCTGTTTCATCACGTTGTCTATTTTTAATGGTCGTGAGACTTTGGAGACTGGGTTCGGGAACAACCACATCTAGGCTTTCCAAGTGAATTCTAGCAAAAGAGACGCTATTTCTCTTATGAAAACAGATGTGGAGGAGAGAGATGGTCTTGGGAGATCAATAGATCAGGGTTGGAATTCTGAATCTGACCAGCAAGCTACACGGGTTAGTGCTCACCCCTCAGAGCCCTGTCCTTGGCTATAGAAGCATTTAATGCTGTCAGGCTGCTATGGTGACTTATGTAGAATGTTGACCATTAGTCTCTGGGACCCGAAAATGTCAGTGTTGGGCTTTTTCTGCTTCTTCATTTTTGTTTTTATTTTAGAGAGAGAAAGAGAGCGCAAGCAGAAGAGAGGGGCAGAGGGAGAGAGGGAATCTTAAGCAGGCTCTAGCTTCAGCGTGGAGCTCAACGACCCTGAGATCATGACCTGAGCCGAAATCAAGAGTGAGACGCTCAACCAACTGAGCCGTCCAGGCGCCCTGTGTCAGTGTCCTTTTTAAGCAGCAATAAGATTATGTATGTGATACCAGTTCTACTGGAGTTAGAGTTTCTGGAAAATGCTTCACTCACAAGGCAGAGACACGCATGCTTATTGAACAGCCATCGTATCTCAGGTTGCATGCTAGCCCCACATAAACAAGGATGATGGACGAGAGCTCCTGTCTCCAAGTATCTGAAGATAATCACTGTTAATTTTCAGCTAATGCCCAAACTGCAGAATGTATTATATAACCATTAAAAATAGTGATTTGGAGGCTTATTGGGTAGCTTGGATAACTTCTGCCGGATGTTACTGTGTGAGAAAAGCAAGATTCAGAAAAGGCATAGAAAATACTCTTTTTGTTTGTTTGTTTGTTTTTTAAACAGTGACAAAACCGTGTGGAGATGGGCATTCACATAATGAGTAAATGCCTGTGAAGATGTGTGCCGGAACCAGTGAGTAGAGGCAGACAGACAGACACCCACTTCCAGGCCTCAGCTTAGCTGGCCTGGTGGGGTGGGGGGAGGGGGGAACTCAACACGAGGTGTTAAGGAGGGTGACAAGCGTGGGCAGGATGAGCTCTCTTTCGGGTAGAAGTGTGTGTGTGTGTGTGTGTGTGTGTGTGGTTTTCCAGAAAGAGATGTAGTCATTTGTCATTGTTGAAAAAGATGTAGCTCTTTTTTTTAACTCTTTTTTAATGTTTATTTATTTTAGAGGGAGGGAGAGTGAGTGTGGGGAGGGGCAGAGAGAGAGGGAGACACAGAATCCGAAGCAGGCTCCAGGCCCTGAGCTGTCAGCACAGAGCCCGACACGGGGCTCGAAACTCACCCACCCAGAGATCATAACCTGAGCCGAAGTCGGACTCTCAACCGACTGAGCCCCCCCAGGCACCCCGAGATGTAGGCTCTTTAATTCAACACGAGAGGCTGTCATGGGCTGAATTATATCTCCCAAAAAAGATACATTGAAGTCCTAACCTCCAGTACGCCCGTCTGTGACCTTATTTAGAGATAAGGTCATTGCCGATGTAATTAATGTGACACGTCCCCACGTGAAGACAGATGCTCACAAAGAGGCACCACATGAAGACGAGGACAGACGTGATGCTGGGACAGCAAGGGAATGGCAGTCACTGGAACCACCAGGAGCTGGAAGGGGCAGGAAGGACCCTCCCCCAGCGCCTTCAGAGGGAGTTTGGCCTTGGCCCTGCCCACACCTTGATTTTGGACTTCTGGCCTCCAGGACTGTGAAAGAATAAACTTCCACTGTTCTAAATCACAATGTTGTGACACCTTGTTACCACAGTCCTGGGAACTGAATATAGACACAATTCTTGATGGTGTTTTATAACCTGACTTTTTTATGTAACAAAATGTTTCCATGTCATTAAAGCTTCGGCTACAGTATCCAAGATGGAGTTTTACATCTACTCTGAAAGTACGACTGCATTTTGTATCCTGTAAACTGACCTTATCGAGTAAACCCGACCTGGCCGCTCCCGTCGGCTTCTCGAGGGCAGGCTGGAGATCCGGAGTTGGGGCCTTTTCACAGACGCTTAAGCCCACGGCTAGGACCCTGTGCTGCGCCCACGGGCCGTGTCCTCATTTCTCCTTTGTGGGCATGGAGTGCTGGGCTCTCTCCAAGCCTCACGCTAGGTGCTGAGGATACCACACAGGCCACAGTGTCGCCCGTGTGCCCTGGCACGTGGGTTCTTGGGAAACTTGGCCGGAGCAGCGAGGCCCAAGCCGGCACAGGAGCCTCGGACCTTCGAGAGGTCTTGGGACTGAGCAGGAATCTGTGTGGACAGACCTGGACCCGCTGACAGCCCAGGGGGTCAAGGGCTCTCCCTTCCCCAGAGCAAGCCCTGAAGACCAGAGCAAGGAAGTTTCTGGCGAGCCTGTTTGGATAGATGCTCAGACTCAAAATTATATTTATTTATAGAAAATTAAGAACTAGTGTTCATAGTAGACTCTTCTATGGCACAAAACGGTACTACCTATATTCTTACATGTATTAACTTCCTTAACTGCATGATATGCTGATGCCCTACACACTGTTATCCTCCTCATCTCACAGATGTTTAAAACTGAAGCACAGACAGGCTAAGCCACTGGCCCGAGGCCACGGAGCCAGTAGGAGACAGAGCTGGGAATTTGAATGCAGGCAGTCTGGCTGCAGGGGCTAGGCTTACCTACGTGTCTTTGAACAATATTCCGGACTTTTTGATCTGATAACATACGGTGTTGGTCTTCACATTTTAAAGGGGTAGAAATAACCAAGAGGAAAAAAAAAATGGAATCGTCTTCTAACGTTAAAAAGGTACAAAATACTTTCACTCTAGAGGAAATCAGGTTGAAAAGTTATTCAGTAACTTGAAGTGCCTTCGTGCAAAGGAGAGGGTATGGGCTTGAGGAGTGCAGTCAGACACGAGGAAGGACTTTCTGGGGGGGGGCAGGGTCAAAGGTCATCAACTAGGACCTGGCCCCCCCCCCCCCCCCAACCCCTGCAGCCGAGCTTCCATCTGGTTCTGGAAGGAACGAGTCTGGCCAGGGCTCTTAGGAGCAGCTCCTGCTTCCAGAACCGGTTTGGTCAGTGGACGTTACTGCCTTGCTTCATAGGCACCGAGTTAAAGCAGCGTCATCATGGAGGAGGGCACCATGATGAGCACTGTTGGGATGAGCACTGGGTGTTGAATGGAAACTGATGTGGCGATAAATTTCACATTAAAAAAAATTAAAAAAAAAAAAAAAAGTAAATACATTGGATGAGGTGCAAACAAACGAGCAAACAAAAGATTGCCTCTCCAGATGCCCGCGTGAGAGGGTTTAAGCGTGTGGGGAGTGACACGGTGTCTTAATGATTCCTTTAGGTAAAGGGGAGCTAGGCCAATGCGGGCATTTAAATGGCTGGATTTAAAAGTTAATGAAGTGCTGAGAAGCCAACAGGCGCAGACAAGGAGAAGGCAGCGGGGCTGCAGTGATTTTGATGAGGACCGGACAGGCCCCCCGCGCAGCCAGCAGGGGAGAGAGAGAGAGAGAGAGAGAGCGAGCAGTCTGCAAACCACACCACCGCCTGCTGCCTGTCAGCTCCAGCAGCCCCCCCCCCCCCCCCCCCCCCCCAGAGAGCCAGCCGGGCCTGTGACCTCCTTGCTTGGAAGTTCCTGCCTCCCCAGCTGTCCTCATTCGGAGAGCTCGTCCTGGCTTTGATCGAAGCTTGTAAAATGCTAGCCCTTTTGCCCCATTCGTTCTCTCCCTCTTTCCCCCAAAGGCCGTGTTTTTCTAAGCAGGAATCTTTTTCCTTGACGATGCAACACTGAGTTCCGGCATTAGAGGGAGAGCAAGACCCTAATTGCCCTTCAGCGTGTGTGGAAGTCACGGATGAGGGCGACGTGAATTCTGTCACACTGAACGTTTAGTCTCCAGCGAATGTGCGCACGGGTGACAAAGCCAAGGTCCCGGGGACTGGAGACAGAGCGGTGGATAGATCCGGAGTTCTAAAGTGACGCCTGGCTTGGCTCGGAGTGGCTTCTCCGATGCGTCCGAGGCCGGAGTGTTCAGGCCAGGCATTAGTAGGCTGGGGGGACCTTCTCCCATTCCGTCTGGGATGCAGAATGCCTGCCTGGGAGAAGTCAGCTTCTTGTGGTTGGTCGGTGGTGAAGGGGGACAGGCAGGGCCGGGGTCCTCTGTCAACTGGTGTTGTTGAAAACAGTGCTCATTTTGGAATCCTCCGGAAACCAGCAAAGCCCAGCCCACTGTGTCCGGGGTAAGAGGGTGATGGGATAGTGTAAGTGGTAGGACCTGGCCCCCCTTTCCTCTCTGAAGACCCCCGTCGGCCAGAGAAGCTATGCCACTGTCTGAATGCCTACGTCCCCCCTGAATCCCCGTGCTGAAATCCTGACCCCACAGGTGACGGTGGTAGGAAGTGGGGCCTTTGAGAGGTGCTTGGGTCATGAGGGTGGAGCCTCATGAATGGGATTGGTGCCCTTATGAAAGAGGCCCTAGAAAGATCCCTCACCTCTGTAAGGGTGATGTAAGGACACAGTGAGACATTTGCAACTCAGAAGAGGGCCGTCACGGGACCGTGCTGGCGCCCCGGTCTCGGGCATCCGGACTCCAGGACTGTGAGTTGTTTGTAAGCCCCGCGGGCTGTAGGGTTTTGTTACAGCAGCACGGATGGACTGAGACAAGCTCCTGACGCCTCCACAGAGATTGGTGCCTGCCGGCCATCAGGGCCTGTATGAGGGCCCGCGTGACAAGGACGGCAGCTCGTCCTCAAGGAGCTCACGCCCAAGTGCAAGAGAGAGACCAGGACTAAATGCGCGGAGAAGACACAGTCACACAGGACCCGCTCAGCCCACACGTGCTCGTGTCCTTCTGCGCATGGGGGAGACATCGTGTCAAGAGCCGAGAGACATCTGTCTGCGTTCTGTGGGGAAGAGCTAGACACACAGCGGCTGTAACGGGTACACACGGTGCCGAGACGGCCGTGAACCCCAGGGTTAGGGTTAGGGCAGGGTGAGGACGGTGGGGGGCTGGGCTGGAGCGTGGTTAGGTGACGTACACGCTCGGGGAGTCTTGGTGAGAAAAGACATTCAGGCAAAGACTTGAAGGAGGCAGGGAGTCCGCATGTGGGTACCTGGAGAAGAACGTCCCCGGCCGAGGGAACACTCTGGGGTCTGAGCCCTGGAGTGCACCTGCCGTGTTTAAGGAACACCAGGGCTCAGTGTGGTCAGAGTGGCTCACGTGGAGGGGAGAGGTCGGTGGGGTCAGTGAGGAAAGGGGGAAGCTCCTGTTAACTCGGGGGGGGGGGTGCCACGCAGAGGCCTTTGGCTCTTATTCCGGATTCCACATGAGGTGCAGTCTGGTCCAGAGCGAAGGGATGGCTAGCTTGGGTTGCACGTGAGGAGGAGTTCATATTGGGAGCCCCCGATTCAGAAGCTATTGCAGCAATCGGGGGAGAGGTGACGGGGTCGGGGGCAGAGGTGGAAGCCGAGGAGGGCATAGGGAAGAAGGGAGAGCCCACAGGACTTGATTATGGGGCGCGAAGGAGAGACTCACAGGCTTTAAGAACAAGGCTGGGAGGATGGAGTTGCCACTAAATGAGAGGGAATCTGCCGGCAAGATTCAGCCTCGAAGAGATCCTTGTGTTGGATATCCAAGTGGAGGTAGCGAGCAGGCAGGTGGATACACAAGTCTGGGTTCAGGAAAGTGACCTGGATGCAAAATATGAATTTGGGGGTCATGGCACGTGGATGGTATGATCGTTAGTTTTCATCGAATACTCCCAAGGTATTGCTATGAAGGTATTTTGTAGGGGCGCCTGGGTGGCTCAGTCGGTTAAGCGTCTGACTCTTGACCTCAGCTCAACTCTTGATCTCAGGGTTGTGAGTTCAAGCCCCTCGCTGGGCTCCGTGCTGGGCATGAAGCCTACTTAAAAAAATAAATAAATAAAAGAAAGGAAGGAAGGATTTTGTAGATATGATTAGATGTAGATGTGGTCAAATCGATTAACCTTGAGTGAAGGAAGTTACCCTTGACACAGTGGGTGGGCCTTGTCTGAGCAGTTGAAGGCCTTAAGAGCAGACACTGAGGTTTTTCAGAGAAGAAGTTCTGCTTCCAGACTGCAGCATTGATGCCTGCCTGGAGGTCAATTGATTTTTTGGGGGGGGTGGGGGGTGGGGAGGAAGATGAGATGACTAACATCAGGTTTCAATGTGGATGGGAATGAACTCATAGAAAGGATGGAGTTGGGAATACAAGAGAGGAAGGTGGCCTTGCTGGAGCAGGGCTCCGGAGGGGTGTAGGTTGGCCTTGATCTCTGCTGGAGCAACGCCCTTGAGTAGGTCAGGGGGGCGAAGCACACAGGAAGGTCGGCCTTTGATGGAAATGTGTCTCTATCTCTAGCAGTAGTTGTCAGATTTGCAAGTGCCTCCAAATTCACCCAAAGGCTTGTTAAAACACAGAGTTTGGGGCTCCACCCCAGAGTTTTTAGGCCTGTGATGTGACCTGTAGATCTGCATTTCTTCCAAGTTCCCAGCGGACCCTGGTGCTGCCGTTCCAGGACCACAGTCCGAGGACCACCGACCGACAGTGAGTAGATGGGAGGCAGGATGTGGAAACCCAGATGCATGACGGAAGAGGGATGTGGTTGGGGGCAATTTCCCAGTCAAGCAGAAGGCCAGGCCGCTAGCCGCAAAGGGGGAGAAGCGGTCGTGGGCGCCTGAGGAGAGAGGAAAAGCTGGGGAAATAGTCACCGAGGAGAAATGGGAGAGAGAGTGAACCACGGTGGACACATCACGTGTTTGACATCACTATGGTCCACTGGAGCCTGTCCATCGTGAATTCCAGGTGAGACCAGGCAACGTGCTGTGGTTTTTGCCCAGCTACACCCGGTTGGCAGAGGCCTGGACTTCAGAGCAGTGGCGTGGCTGAGCAAGTATGAAAAAGCATGAGGGCAGCAGAGTCGAGGACATAGGCAGAGAAAAATGGCGGCGGCCGCACACGGAAGGGAGCCGAGAAGGGTGGGCGAGAAAGAAGGTGGGGAGGGACGGAAGGAGGACAGGTGGTGGCTGAAGCTCCTGGGAGGGGAGGGCCAGGGAGCCAAGCCAGAGGCCCTGGGCTGGATGCACCGTGTCTGCAAATATTGAAACTGCCCGGAATGAAACAGGAGTGAGTGGTTTGGGTGAGGGACTCTGACTTCGGCAGAGAACTTCTAGAAATGACAGGAGGAGTGGGCAGCCTCCCGTCAGTGGGGAATACGGTTGGCGGCATGGGATTCAAAGTCGGCAGGCTGTAAGGAGGGGACAGGGATTGAGCCCAACAACGCACAGCAGAGACGTAGAGACAGTGCCGGGGACGGGGACAGGATAGCAGAGTCCAGGCACGTCCCTCTGGGCAAAGGACATCCACGCAGAGGCCTGGACACAGGAAGACGCCGGCCTGGTGAAGACCACAGGTGAAACATTCGGACAGACAGAGGGACAGGCTCCAAGGAGGGATGCAGCTGGCGTGGGCAGGAAAACACGCGAAGGAGGGAGAGCGTGCCGGGAGGGTCGTGAGCCAGGCAGGCCCCGCAGCAGATGCAGTCAGATGGTCCGAGACAGTGCGGAGAGACCAAGTTCACGGGCCCCAGCAAGGGGTATGGACTTGGTTCCAGTAAGAAGTGGAAGCCAGTACAGGGTGTTAAGCCGGGAGCCGTGTGATCTGGTTCACGTTGGTTTGCCCTGGCTGTCACACAGGGGGTGGACGGCGAAGGGCAGGAAGAAACAGGCCCATCTGGAAGCCCGCTTCAGACCAAGGCCCCTGGAGACAGTGCTGGCTATGCGCCTGGATGGCCTTGTGCAAGCGCTTCCATAACCTAGGGGATGGGAAATAGTCTTTTCTCCATGTTGCAGCTGGGGAAACCGAGGCACGGAGCTTTACCTCGGCCAGTAAGAGATAGAGCCAAGATTCAAGCCTGGGTCCAGATTCAAGGCTCGGAGCTCCGTGTGCTGTTCCGTGGGCTCGGATGAGGGGAGAAGGAGGAGAGCTGGTGAGGAGAGGGCAGGGGCAGGAGATGTTTTGGAGACAGAACTGGCAGGATCTGAGTGACACGTGGACTGCGAGGCCGAGTGAGAAATTAAGACGCGAGGTCTGCGCCACTGTGTGGATGGATGGTGGTGCCACCTGCCAAGACAGGAAGTGCAGTGAAAGCAGCAAGTTTGGAGGCGAAAACTATTAGCTTTGAGTATGAAAAGTTAGGGATGCCTTCCAGAAACTTCCGTGCATTTGTGGGGTAGGCAGTGGGATATAGTCCAAGAAGCTGGGGAGCCGCTGGAGCTGGAGAGGCAGACTGAGGCATCACCCCATGCAGGTGGTCTTTAGACTGGTGGGGAGGGAGTGGGAGGAGGTGCAGGAGAGAGAGATGTGGACTGGGCCTGAGCAGCACGAACCTGCGTGGTCAACAAGAGGGGATTTCAGTAAAAGACACGAAGGGAGGGCAGCCAGGAGGTGGGAGGACACCAGGAGAGGGCTGCGTGAGCTCCTGGCTGGCACTGCCTCTCTGGTGGTCTCATGACTCTGGGAACAGACAGCAAGGGCCATCGATCTGAGTCTACCCCCCTGGGTCAATGTTTGCCCGGACAGAAGGGCATCCCAAGCTCTCCCAGATGAAGGCGTCAACCACAGTGTCCAAGGTCTAGCCCCCCTAGAGCTTGACACCCCGGTTTTGTATTTAGCTGCCAGCTGTGTTATAGGGACACCACAGGCTGAAGGATGGGTACTGATCCTTGATCATGGTCTAATGAGGGATCATGAGACCCATCCAACCAAGGTGGATCCTGGGATCCTTTGGGGGATTCAGACCAGTCTGAAAAGCAGATTTGCCTGAAGAAAAAAATCCTACATCATGGGCCGCCTCCTACCTTCTTTCAACATCTCTGTTTTGTTTCCCATGAGGAAATCCCCAGCCTGGAGGATCTGAGGCCTGCTTGCTTCTTCATCCTGGGCCAGCTGCAAATTTTCAAAAATATTCTAGATCATTCTTTCCTACATGTTTCGGCTTCACACAGAAGCTGATTTTGAATTTAAGGTGAGCATTTGTAAACTTTTACTTAACATTTTTTTTGCATTAAAAATATTAAACTCCTATATCGTCAAGATTATCTAAGTTTGTTGAAGGTTTTCCCTGACAAAATTGAAATATTCCATTATGTTGCTTTTCTGGTTGGATGATAATGATTTACTCTAAAAAATACATGACACAGATCTTTGGCTCTTGTGCTGCATTCCTGTATGAAGCTTAACGGTTTTATCTGGAAACAATGAAGAATAACCCTGAAAGGCCAAGTAGCATTCTGGCTATGAATAGCTCAGCCCTGTGTGATCACAGAACACCAGACAACAAGAAATGCATTCAGATAAAATATGAGTAGGACACAATGAAAACATATTTCTCGTTGCCCTCGACCACCTGTATGTGCATTTGACGCATTGATGCTTTTGTCTTAGGGTAACCTAGTCTGTGTCCTTGTGGGACACGAAAACACAGCTTTAATGATGCGCTCTAAATTTATTCTGGAGGCACCGATGTGATAATTTGCTCGCGAATCGGGTGCCGGATCGTTTATTCTTGTATTATGTCTTGTGTTATTTTCATCTCCGTGTGTCTTGTTGCCGCCACTACCACGAAGCATCTCTTCAATGCTTCCCGCGCCTGGCATCCGTCAAAGGGAGGGTTGTTTCCTGCATTTGGAACCACCTTCCGAATGGAGGGGGCACTACAGATCGGCAGTGTGGATGTCATATCCCCGTGCTGGCGGAGAAGTAGCGACAGAAATCCTCATCTGGAACCGGCTGGTTTCTTTTTGACCGATCAGGGAGTACCTCCACTGTAAGTATTTAAATTCGGTTGGCATTTCTTCCTACCTGCTTTGTGCTAGAGTTGTCTTTGGCACGTAGAATACGTTATTTTAATTGAATTATTCCACTAAATCTCACCCCAACCCAGGGGGGCATATAGTCTTGTCTGAGATTCAGAAAAGAGAAGTGAACTTGTGTCTGTCAATTCAGGAACACGTCATGGTGTCAGTCCCAGCCCAGTGTTGCTCAGAGCCTGGTGATGGGGACTTCCTTTGTGCTTTATTTACATAATTAAATATTATTATTATTATTATTATTATTATAAAAGCTGTTGTAGAGAAATTTTGATGGCCTGTAGAGTAGAATTAAAGTTGTATTTTTTGCCATCCACTAGTAACTCATTTATGTATTGACTACCAGGCTTTTTCTAGGGGTGTGTGTGTGTGTGTGTGTGTGTGTGTGTTATTTTAACATATTTGGATTTGGGTTGACACCATTAATAAATTTCATAGTCTACTTTTTAATCACTTGATATTATATTGTGCATGTTTGCACGGTGTTAATTTTTTCCAAGGTGTGGCTTTTATAGGTAACCTAGTGGCTGTATTGTGATTTACTTAACATTTCCCTTGCTGGTGACTCCTCAGTGCTTGACAGTTTCCTTCTTCTTATTTTCAAAAGGTTCCATAAGCAAATATATGCATAAATCTCTGGCTCCTTCTCCAGGCCTGGTTTCTTTTCTTTTTTGTTTGTTTTACTATAATTTCTTGTCAAGTTAGCTAACATACAGTGCATATACAGTGTGCTCTTGGTTTGGGGGGTAGATTCCCATGAATCATCGCTTACATACAACACCCCGTGCTCATCCCAATGAGTGTCCTCCTCAATGCCCATCACCCATCTTCTCCTCCCACTCCTGCCCCCCATCAACCTTCAGTTTGTTCTCTGTATTTGAAAGTCTCTGTATTTGAACGCCACCTGGGTGGCTCAGTCGGTTGAGCATCCAGCTTCGGCTCAGGTCATGATCTCATGGTTTGTGGGTTCGAGCCCCGCGTCGGGCTCCATGCTGACAGCTCAGAGCCTGGAGCCTGCTTTGGATTCTGTGTCTCCCTCTCTCTCTGCCCCTCCCCTGTTCGTGCTCTGTCTCTCTCTCTCTCTCTCTCTCTCTCTCTCAAAAATAAATAAATAAACATTTTTAAAAATTTTAAAAAACCAAAACAAACAAAAAAAGAAAGTCTCTTATGGTTTGCCTCCCTCTCTGTTTGAAACTATTTCTTCCTCTTCCCTTCCCCCATGATCTTCTGTTACATTTCTCAAATTCCACATATGAGATATCTGTCTTCCTCTGACATCTTATTTCACTTAGCATAATACCTTCCAGTTCCTTCCACGTTGCTACAAATGGCAAGATTTCATTCTTTCTCTTTGCCGAGTAGTATTCCATTGTATACATAAACCACATCTTCTTTATCCGTTCATCAGTTGATGGGAATTTGGGCTCTTTCCATACTTTGGCTATTGTTGATAGTACTGCTATAAACATCGGGGTGCATGTGCCCCTATAGATCAACATTCCTGTATCCTTTGGATAAATACCTAGTAGTGGTAGTGCTGGGTCATAGGGTAGTTCTATGTTTAATTTTTTGAGGAACCTTCGCACTTTTCCAGAGTGGCTGCACCAGTTTGCATTCCCACCAACAGTGCAAGAGGGTCCCTGTTTCTCTACATCCTGGCCAACATCTGTTGTTTCCTGAGTTGTTAATTTTAGCCACTCTGACAGGAACGAGGTGGTGTCTCATTGTAGTTTTGATGTGTATTTCCCTGATGATGAGTGACGTTGAGCATCTTGTCCAGGCGTGGTTTCTAAAACTGGGATCACTGGATTCCATGCCATGTGCTCTTGTGTGATACATGTAGAGAAATTGTTTATCATGCAAGATGCTTCTCTGAGTTGTGACAGAGTGGATGTAAATGATCTGGTGTCTTCCTGTCTTCTTGGAGGCTGGCGATGTTTGGATGCATGTTTATATGTGTAGGGGAACGTACGTGTTAGTGAACAATGCTAATTCTTCTCAGATTTGCCTTTTTCTTAGCATAAATTGTTCCTAGACCCAAGTCACGAGCTGCTTGTGAGTTGCGGTTTTTTGGAAGTGCAAATTGCATCTTCCTAGGTGGCCTTTACAGTATGTTAGTAAGATTTTGGAAACAGCTCAAAAATGCCAGCCAGAAAATATTTTAATCTAAAAAACCCCACTCCCACCAGGGCACTATAATCTGAAAGGTACTTTCAAAGGTGATCTCTGAAGCTTCAATAGAACCAAGTATTTTCCTTAAAAAGCGAAGGAAAATGATGTGACAAACGTGAGAAGTAAGTCCTGTAGGGGGACACAGAAGTGCTTGCCACATTGATACACATTTGTGAAGATTCCAGGTACATAAGTGATTTATAATCCTTCTGGAGTTAGGGAAGAAATATGATGAATTTTTCATTTAATTTTCCAAAACTTAACTTCGCCTCCTGTAGATTTTCTATCATCCATCTGTTCCCAAGGCCCCTTGTTATCCTTCCTGTCTGACTGGTTAAACACATAACCTTTTAATTTATTTTTGAATAGCATCCCTAAAGGAAATCTAGGGAAGATAAAGGCCAGGAGGTCATTTCAATTTTCTCTTCAATCTTTTGTGCTTTCTCTTCCATCCTCCCTAAATTGTAAAGTAATTAGATTCTTGCATTGTTTTGCTTTTTGAACTTCTACAAACATTCGCTTTTATTTTCCATATTGTTTTACTAGCTATGCAATGCTCCTCTAGATGGGTTCAGAGCGCACAGCAATTCATTTGAAAATGGTCTGTTTTATGTTTATTTCCTTCTCCTTTTTTCCTCGCAGAATCTAATGCCTCATCACTGTGGTTTTCCTGGCTTTAATTGTCAGCTGTACGCTGGGGTTCGCGGTACTTTGCTCTTTCCCGTGCTTTCCTTTGTTCTGATTCTTGCCTTCACTTCTCTTCCCGCTCTGCCCCTTGGCAGAGAGCAGGTTTTCAGATGTTGCAGCACATCTGGTCCATTTATAGACAATAACTTCCGATTGTTTGTTTCCTCTTCTAGGTTTTTGTTGGGATTCATGGAGTCATAGAATGAATGCTAGCGTTGCTGTTTTCCCTCATCTATATATAATATTTCTCACACCACTTTTTTGTGACTTTCTTCTTTCTAGTTCTTCAGTTTATTTTTAAATCCTACAAAACACATTCTCCAAAGGTTAAGCTTAAGCAAGGTTCTGATATAGGTGTTATTTAAGGAGAGCAAAGTGAATTCAGACTTCCATGTCAGTGACTACCTTCTGTTTTTACACGTTCATGTATTTTTTCTATGATTTGACTATGTATAAAAAAGCTTCCCAGAATATTATCTTTTGTTATCTTGGTGTACATTTGTACAAGAATATTCCATTGAGACAAGACAATAGGACATGTTTTTTTTCTTTCTTTCTTTTGGATAGGAAATCCCCGAAGAGAATTCTTTCCGTTTCCAATTCAGACAAAGCTTCTCATCCCCGAGGAACTATTTCTGCAGTAAGGTTAGGAACAAGGAACTCTCACAAATTACAAATCATTCTCCATTCCCAGAAGGGTGTTTTTGGAAAGAGATCCTCTCCCCATGGGGTGTGAAGTTTGTCACCCTCTCTTCTCTGGATTCCAACAAGTAGGTGTCAAGCCTACATTTGTGAGCAGCTTTTGTGCTCTTTTAAAAATGCGGAACGAAAGGAAAAGATTCAGATCATTGCAAACGTTTCACATAGAAACCCATTTGGGAAAAATGAAGGTTTTCAGGACAACTTACCAGCTCTATGTTGTGATGTACTCAGATCTCACCCACATAGTCACACGAATGGTATCTTTGTTCTGGTTGGGAAATGATGCATCACCAGCAATATATTTTACTTTGAAATGCTGTGAAATCTAGTATTTTTTCCCCTGTGAACGTGGTGATGTAAACCAGGTTTTAATAATTTTAATAATCCAAGATTGGGGTCCTTTGACTCTCCCGAAAGATATAAAAGGTACAATATCCTGTTTTGTGACTTTATATGCAGAAATTCCGTTGAATAGGCATTTTGTTTCTTAAGGTTCTTTTGTCTGGGGGGGCTGTGTAGGTGGGTGGGAGAACAGTGGGAGAACAGTGGGAGAACAGAGTGTTGGATAGGCTGAAGATCCACTGTTGGCAGGTTCAGCCTGCTCTGTAAGGGAGGAAGGAGTTTGGATAAGATACTCTTCTGTAGTTACCAAAGTGGGGCTGGAGACAGGGTCTGCACGTTCTCATAATGGAAGAGTAGGATGCGGCACTGTGCTGTATATTTTTCACTTGTCAAGGGCTCTGAGCATTCAGGGACATGATAGTAGATGGTGCAAGGCTCTTGGGGACCCACATGAATCAGCCCAAAGGCAGCATCACTTAAAATCATCCAGGTTCTGGGGCACCTGGGTGGCTCAGTTGGTTGAGCGTCCAACTTCAGCTCAGGTCACGATCTTCAGGTTCATGGGTTCAAGCCCCACGTCGGGTTCTGTGCTGACAGCTCAGAGCCTGGAGCCTGCTTTGGATTCTCTCTCTCTCTCTCTCTCTCTCTCTCTCTCTCTTTCTCCCTCTCAAAAATAAACACTAAAAAAAAATAATAATTAAAAAAACAGTCATCCAGGTTCCACTGTTATATCTCTCCAGAGGAGAGATTTCCCAGGATTTGGAAACCTTGTCAGATTTCAGGGTTCCGGAAGACTATTCAGTGGAGCTCCAGAAAAAGCCAGGTAAAGTGGCTTTCATGAACATAAACTGTATGGAGCCAGAATAAGATGTGGTCTAACATGCCTAGTTTTATTGCAGCAATTACTGGCTGTTCAGTAACAGGGTAGTGATTACTATTGCAACACTTGCAACCCTCATGCTTGATGACGCACACACACCATCAGAGTGCAGGCACAGAGAATCACAGTCCACTAGATAACAGAAAAAGGGCAGTGAAAGCCTACGTAAAAATATTTCAGAGGGCTGAGGGAGTTTAGAGAAAATAGCAAATAGTTTTTCATTAAAGTGAATACATAAGCAAGAGGAAAATTATCAAAATTAGTTTGCAAAGGTATTAACACTTTTTCTCTACTCTGAAATTTTAAAGTAGCATAGAGATTTAAGTCTTCCATTTGTATAAAGGAAGTATAAATTCCTATTTTCCGTCATGAAACTGTAAAGGTTTTGGTTTTTTTTTTTTTCTGATACTGAAGTATAACTATCAAGACCATCACTTTTAGTTAGGCCATTTTCGCTTTGCTACCTGACTCTGAACCAGCATCTTTTGTCTCATCCAACTCCAAAAAAAAAAAAAAAATCTAAAATGAGGAATATAAAAAGAAAGAGCATATGTTGCACTACTCCTTTTAAAGGTTTATTAATTTGTCAGGAAAAGGTATATTTTCTCCTCAATTTGGCCACAACCTTCTCAGAGTGGCAATGCCCTTTTATTTGGATTAACATTTTCCCACAATCAAAGAGAAAGCATTTAAAAGAAAGCAATTGACAGGACGCCTGGGTGGTTCAGTTGGTTAAGTGTCCAGCTTCAGCTCAGGTCATGATCTCATGGTTTGTGAGTTCAAGCCTGGTGTCGGGCTCTGTTCTGACAGCTCAGAGCCTGGATGGAGCCTACCTCAGATTCTGTATCTCCCTTTCTCTCTGCCCCTCCCCAGCTCGTACTCTCTCTCTCTCTCTCTCTCTCTCTCTCTCTCTCTGTCTCTCTCAAAAGTAATTAAACATTTAAAAAATTAAAAGAAAGCAATTGCCTTTTGTGTATTAATCTTCTATCCTATGACCTTATTATTTTTTCTTCATACTTATAAGAGTTATTTTGTCGATTCTTTGGAATTTTCTACATAGAGGATCATATCATCTGTCAATAGAGACAGTTTTAGTTCTTTCTTCACATTAAATATAACTTATTCCTTTTTCTTGTCTTATTGCACTAGTTAGTATTTCTAGTTTGGTGTTGAATACGAATGGTGCGAAAGAACATCTTATCTTTTCCCTGATATTAAAGGAAAAGCATCCAGGCTCTCACCATTAAGTGTGATGTTAGCTACTGGTTTTTTTTGTTGTTGTTGTCATTTTGTTTTGGAAATGTTTTAAAATAAAGTTGAGGAAGTTTCTCTCTCTTTTCAGTGTGCTGAGAGTTTTTTATCATGACTGGATGTTAATTTTGTCAAATGCTTTTTTCTGTTTCAACTGACATGATTTTTCTTTTTTAATCTGTTGATGTGGTGGGTTACAATGATTGATTTAAAATATTTTTAATTTATTTTTTTAGAGAGAGAGAGAGAGCAAGTGGGGGAGAGGGACAGAGGGGGAGAGAGAAAGAGGAAGAGAGAGAGACAGAGAGAGAGGGAGAGAGATAGAATCTCAAGAAGACTCCACACTCAGCCTGGAGACTGACACAGGGCTTGATCCCATGACCCTGGGATCATGACCTGAGCCAAAATCAAGATTGGATGCTCAACCGACTGAGCCACCCAGGTACTCATACAATGATTGATTTATTTAATTTTGAAACAGCTTTGCATACCTGAACTGTTTGCCACTTGGTTGCAGAGTAAAATTCTTTTTATATGATTTTCGATTTTATTTGCTATTATTTTGCTGAAGATTTTTAAGTCCAGGTTTATGAGAGATATTGATCTGAAGTATTTTTTTCTTGTAATGTCTTTGTCTTGCTTTGCTATTATGGTAATGCTGGCCTCATAGCATGAGTTAGGAAATATTCACTCTACTTCTCTCTTCTGGTAGACTTTTTAGAGAATTAGTATCATTTCTTTTTTAAGTTCTTGGTATAATTCACCACTGAACCTATCAAAGTCTGGTGATTTCTGTTTTGCAAGGTTATGAATTATTACTTTAGCTTTTAAGAACAAATATATGTTTAAGAACAAATATAAGAACGGATATATGTTTATCCGAACTACTTCTCATATAAGTCTTGGTAGTTTGTGTTTTTCAAGGAACTGCTCCATTTCATTTAAGTTACAAAATTTGTGGGCATTTAATTATTCATAGTATTATTTTACTAGCCTTTTAATGTCCATGAGATCAGTAGTGATGACCCCTCTTTCATTTTTGATATAGAAAATCTGTGTCTTCTCTTTTTTGTGTTGGTGAGGGGCTTATCATATTTATTGGTCTTTTCAAAGAAACAGAATTTGTTTTTGTTGATTTTCTTCAAACCATTTATAAGAAGGAAGTAAAAGGCAATGCAGATAAGTAAAGGAAAATGCACATTTATTCACAACTGTCTTTTTTTTTAATGTTTATTCTTATTTTTTGAGAGAAAGAGAGACAGAGCACGAGTGGGGAAGGGGCAGAGAGAGAGAGAGGGAGATACAGAACCCGAAGCAGGCTTCAGGCTCTGAGCTGTCAGCACAGAGCCTGATGCAGGGTTCGAACCCACCAGCCATGAGATCATGACCTGAGCAGAAGTTGGATGCTTAATTGACTGAGCCACCCAGGCACCTCTAGATGACCTTTGCTTTGAAGGCACTGAGTAGTGTACCATTTACCAGAACAATTCAATAACTGTTTTTTGGTCATAACTGGTTTTTTTCCAGGAAAAAAATCCGTACAGTAAAGATTTTCAAACTTCAGTTTGTATAATAATAATGTGGAGCTTATTTAAAATGTAGATTCCTGGATCCCACCCAAATTCTGTTTGGTATATCTGTCGAGGGGGCCAGAAATTTATTAATTTTATAAACACACAGGCAAATATAATACAGTTGCCTGATGACCGTTTGTTGACAAAAAGCCGTGTAAATATGAAGATTTACCGTTGCCATTGACCTTGGAGCCAGAAAGGCCCTCAGAGGTCATTCCATCCTGACCATTCATTTTATGAATGAGATACTGGACCCCTAGAATAGGCTGTGAATAGTTGGTCAGTGTTGGTGCTGGGAACTGAGTCCACAATTTCAGCCTCCCAGTAGAGTGATGCATTACTACAGAACATTGGTGATGAGTGTTCGGCTTGATCATCCAATTTACTTAGTCAATTAAATGTTGACTGTATTTTGACAATTATAAAAATCAAATTTTAGGGGCGCTTGGGTGGCTCAGTTGGTTGAGCGTCTGACTTCGGCTCAGGTCATGATCTCGCGGTCTGTGAGTTCGAGCCCCGTGTCGGGCTCTGTGCTGACAGTTCAGAGCCTGGAGCCTGTTTCATATTCTGTGTCTCCCTCTCTCTCTGACCTTCCCCCATTCATGCGCTGTCTCTCTCTGTCTCAAAAATAAATAAATGTTAGTAAAAATAAAAAAAAATCAAATTTTATACAATGGATGTGTTTAATTACTTTTGAATTTGCAAAGAGCATGTGATAGATATGATGTTTCATAAGTAGAATAAAGGAATGGGGTCACCACTGTCTGCTTTGACGTCTTCATTCCCAATAGCTATAATGAGACAAAGCTGTGCAGAATTTGATGGTTCACCAATCTAGCTGAACATTCTAGGCATAGGGACTTAATTATCAGAGTTCCCTCATTAGCTGATGAGAAAAACAAAATCTTTCACACCTGTTTATATTTGTATGTGGGTCATGATTTTCCCATTTGGATTATTCTTTACTAGTTTGGAGGTGCCAGTTAGATATGAAGATTTACCTAACAAACTGTTGCCAGAGAGGTACACATCATGGACTGTTCAAGCCTGTATGGGTTTTATCATAGTTTCCCATCTGAGTTCAAAGTGACTTAAACTTTCACATTTTTAACTTTTATTTTATTGTATTGTTTATTGTTTATCGTTTATTTATTTATTGTTTCGTTTGTTTTATCCTTTTCCCCTGATTGTGTGTTTTTTGTTTCTGGTTCACACAGATGGTTCATGTGGGTGCTAATTTACCCTCCACTGGAGACAGCAATGATTGGAAATTTGGTTCTACCATCTATGGTTTGTTGATTTCTACAGGTGGAGTATAGTGAACTATTCTCTGTTGGGTGGCAGACAACAGGAAATTTTTTTTTCACCCTTTGTGTTTGTCTATTCTAAGCTCGAATCAAGGAAAAACTTCTGGGAAGGAGAACAGCTCTTTGAGACCAAGGCCACAGAGGTTTGTGTGTCTCTATTTACTTTAGAACTGAGGCTGATATTGTAGAACTGAAGCTATACATTCTCTATGTGTCTTCATGTCCGTGTGTCTGTGTGTGTAATTGAGAAAGGCTTTTTCCTCTGGTATTAGTAGGATTCCCCCCACCCCCGTCTCCAGAGGATATTAACAAATTAGGTTATCATGTGTCTTATAGTAAAAGAGCTCTCTTCTAACCATTTACTGAGATAAATATAAATTTACATAAATAAAACACTTCTGAATCTTCGCCCAAAGTAATGAAATTGAATTTCTTTTTTTTTAATTTATTTTATTTTATTTTTTTAATTTACATTCAAGTCAGTTAGCATATAGTGCAACAATGATTTCAGGAGTAGATGCCTTAATGTCCCTTATCCATTTAGCTCATCCCCCCCTCCCACAACCCCTCTAGTAACCCTCAGATTGTTCTCCATATTTAAGAGTCTCTTATGTTTCATCCCCCTCCCTGTTTTTATATTATTTTTGGTTCCCTTCCCTTATGTTCATCTGTTTTGTATCTTAAAGTCCTCATATAAGTGAAGTCATATGATATTTGTCTTTCCCTGACTAATTTCACTTAGCATAATACCCTTCAGTTCCATCCATGTAGTTGCAAATGGCAAGATTTCTTTCTTTTTGATGGCCGAGTAATACTCCATCATGTGTGTGTGTTTATATATATGTGTATATACATATATATATACACATATACACATATATAGACACACACATACCGCATCTTCTTTATCCATCCACCCATCGATGGACATTTGGGCTCTTTCCATACTTTGGCTATTGTTGATAATGCTGCTATAAACGTTGGGGTGCCTGTGCCCCTTTGAAACAGCATACCTGTGTCCCTTGGATAAATACCTAGTAGTGCATTTACTGGGTCATAGGGTAGTTCTATTTTTTATTTTTTGAGGAACCTCCATACTGTTTTCCAGAGTGCCTGCACCAGTTTGCATTCCCACCAGCAGTGCAAAAGAGATCCTCTTTCTCCGCATCCTTGCCAACATCTGTTGTCACCTGAGTTGTTAATGTTAGGCATTCTGACAGGTGTGAGGTGGTATCTCATTGTGGTTTTGATTTGTAATGAAACTGAATTTCTAATAATTTAAGAGAGTTACAGCTAAAATGATTATTCTGCTGGATCAGAAACATTTTAAGAACCCAAGTTTACACAATTAAGATAAAGCTTTGTTGAATAGGACTGGTTTAATCATTATGATTTTCAAAAATAAATCTATTCTCTTGAAGGTGTTCCAAAAAATAGAAATGGAAGGAAAACTTCCAAACTCTTTCTATGAAGCCAGCACTACCTCGATTCCAAAACCAGAGACCCCACTAAAAAAGAAGAACTATAAACCAATTTCCCCGATGAGCATGGATGCAAAAATCCTCAACAAGATATTAGCCAACCGGCTCCAACAATACATTAAAAACATTATTCACCATGACCAAGTGGGATTTATACCTGGGATGCAAGGCTGGTTCAATAACTGCAAAAACAATTAACGTGATTCATCACATCAATAAAAGAAAGGACAAGAACCATATGATCCTCTCAATAGATGCAGACAAAGCATTGACAAAATACAGCATCCTTTCTTGATAAAAACCCTGAAGAAAATAGGGATAGAAGGAGCATACCTTGAGATCATAAAAGCCATATATATGAACGACCCAACGCTAACATCATCCTCAATGGGGAAAAACTGAGAGCTTTCCCCCTCAGGTCAGGAACAAGACAGGGATGTCCACTCTCACCACTGTCATTCAACATAGTATTGGAAGTCTTAGCCTCAGCAATCAGACAACACAAAGAAATAAAAGGCATCCAAATCGTCCAGGAGAAGGTCAAACTTTCACTCTGCGCAGATGACATGATACTCTATACGGAAAACCCAACAGATTCCACCAAAAAACTTCTAGAATTGATTCATGAATTCAGCAAAGTTGCAGGATATAAAATCTATGCACAGAAATCGGTGGCATTCCTATACACCAACAATGATGCAACAGAAAGAGAAATCAAGGAATCGATCCCATTTACAGTTGCACAAAAAATGATAAAATACCTAGGAATAAATCTAACCAAAGAGGTGAAAAATCTATACACTGAAAACTATAGAAAGCTTATGAAAGAAATTGAAGACACAAAAAAATGGAAAAAGATTCCATGCTCCTGGATAGGAAGAACAAATATTGTTAAAATGTCAATACTACCCAAAGCAATCTACATATTCAATGCAATCCCTGTCAAAATAACACCAGCATTCTTCACAGAGCTAGAACAAATAATCCTAAAATTTGTATGGAACCAGAAAAGACCCCGAATAGCCAAAGCGATCTTGAAAAAGAATAACAAAGCAGGAGGCATCACAATCCCAGACTTCAAGCTATACTACAAAGTTGTAATCATCAAGACAGTGTGGTACTGGCACAAGAACAGACACTCAGATCAATGGAACAGAATGGAGAACCCAGAAATGGACCCACAAACATATGGCCAACTAATCTTTGACAAAGCAGGGAAGAATATCCAAAGGAATAAAGACAGTTCCTTCAGCAAGTGGTGCTGGGAAAACTGGACAGCGACATGCAGAAGAATGAACCTGGACTACTTTCTTAAATCATACACAAAAAGAAACTCAAAATGGATGAAAGACCTCAATGTAAGACAGGAAGCCATCAAAATCCTCGAGGAGAAAGCAGGCAAAACCTCTTTGATCTTGCCCGCAGCAACTTCTTACTCAACACGTCTCCAGAGGCAAGGGAAACAAAAGCAAAAATGAACTACTAGGACCTCATCAAAATAAAAAGTTTCTGCACAGTGAAGGAAACAATCAGCAAAACTAAAAGGCAACTGACAGAATGGGAGAAGATATTTGCAAACGACATATCAGATAAAGGGTTAGTATCCAAAATCTATAAAGAACTTATCAATCTCAACACCCAAAAGACAAATAATCCAGTGAAGAAATGGGCAAAAGACATGAATAGACACTTCTCCAAAGAAGACATCCACATGGCCAATCGACACATGAAAAAGTGCTCAACATCACTCATCATCAGGGAAATACAAATCAAAATCACAATGAGATACCGTAACTTTACACCTGTCACAATGGCTAACATTAACAACTCAGGCAACAACAGATGTTGGCAAGGATGCAGAGAAAGAGGATCTCTTTTGCATTGTTGGTGGGCAGGCACTCTGGAAAACAGTATGGAGGTTCCTCAAGAAACTAAAAATACAACTACCCTATGACCCACCAATTGCACTACCAGGCATTTATCCACAGGATACAGGTGTGCTATTTCAAAGGGACACATGCACCCCCATGTTTACAGCAGCACTATCAACAATAGCCAAAGTATGGAAAGAGCCCAGATGTCCATCGAGGGATGAATGGATAAAGAAGATGTGGTATATATATAAAGAATGGAGTATTCCTCGGCAATCAAAAAGAATGAAATCTTGCCATTGGCAACTACGTGGATGGAACTGGAGGGTATTATGCTAAGTGAAATTAGAGAAAGACAAAAATCATATGACTTCACTCATATGAGGACTTTAAGAGACAAAACAGATGAACATAAGGGAAGGGAAGCAAAAATCATATAAAAATAGGGAGGGGCACAAAACAGAAGAGACTCATAAATATGGAGACCAAACTGAGGGTTACTGGAAGGGTTGCGGGAGGGGGGGGTGGGCTGAGTAGGTAAGGGGCACTAAGGAATCTACTCCTGGAATCACTAGATGCTAACTAATTTGGGTGTAAATTTAAAAAAATTAAAAATAAAAATAAATAAATAAATAAACAAATATATTTTTCGTCAGTTAATCTGTGTTTTTTTCTGGTTTTGTCAGTCCACACATTATTTTACTTGGTTGATTTTTTTCTTATTCAGTCTGATCTTCCTAAAATTATGAAGGTTTTATGATCCAATAAGTTAACAATACTTCCACACATTGTTAAAGATTACAGAAAGTAATTTGTGCTCAACTAAATTGAGTCATTATTCTAAGAAACTTTTAATATCAATAGTAATTATGTTTTGTAGTGTGTCAGCTCAAACATAATTTGCAAGGTCTTCAGGTAACTTAAAGACTTAAACTAATATTAAATTGCGCTAATTAACAATAATTCTTGGATACCTCGATATTTTCTGTGTAATATGGAATCTTGAAATATTAGTATGTAAGCATAATTTTAAGTTTCATGTTTCTATATGCTGTAGGAGTCTATATCTTTAGGTCATGTTAATGAATGGGTTTACTTTTGCCACTTTAGAAAAGTATGAAAGAGATGGGTGTGGCTGTAGAATATGTGTAAAACATACTCACAAGCTATGTTATTCTTTTCTTTTTAAATTTTATTTATTTATTTTGAAATAAAGAGAAGACACGAGTGGGGAGAGACACAGAGAGAGAGAGAGAGAGAGAGAGGAAGAGAGAGAGTCCCAAGCAGGCTCCACACTCAGTGTGGAGCCTAACACAGTGCTCGATCTCATGGTCGTGAGATCATGACCTGAGCCAAAATCAAGAGTCTCTCACTTAACGGACTTACCCACCCAGGTGCCACATAAGTTATGTTATTCTGCCTAAACATTGCAAAATGATGGACAGTTCTCAATCACATACTCTCTAGTTTTCTCTGTGAAGTAAGAGATTTTCATATTGGTCCATGTTATAATTAATATACATGGTTGAGGGGCCCCTGGGTGGCTCAGTCGGTTGAGTGTCTGACTCTTGATTTTGGCTCAGGTCATAATCCCAGGGTCGGGGTCGAGCCTCACATTGGGCTCAGTGCTGAATGCGGAGCCTTCTCGAGATTCTTTCTCTCTGTCTCTCTCTTTCTCCCTCTGCCCCTCTCCCCCACTCACATGCTCTCTCACTCTCTAAAACAAAAACTTAAAAGAAAAAAAGAAAAAACTACACGTGGTTGAGACCATACTACAAACAATAATGATAGAGAAATGCAAGTGAATATGTGGCTTTGTTTTATAAGGAAAAAG
Organism: Prionailurus bengalensis; assembly: GCF_016509475.1. Classification (NCBI taxonomy): domain Eukaryota; kingdom Metazoa; phylum Chordata; class Mammalia; order Carnivora; family Felidae; genus Prionailurus; species Prionailurus bengalensis. The sequence continues at coordinate 233,160,702 of NC_057343.1, forward strand.
AATAATTTTGTTCTAATATAAGTGTCCATTTGTTCTAGAATGCAAAAGAGCTTCATAAAAGACAAGACCTGGAAAATAAATTTTATTTGCCTTGATTTACAACAGCTGAATCTGAAAAGAAGGCTTAAAGTAAGTTAAAATTTTAGCTAAGTTTGCTCATTTTTGTTGGGTTTATTTCACTGCTTTGCAGATTAATACCATTATTTACAAGATGAAAATGTGTACTTTCTGTAAAATCTGTCTACATAGCAGAGAACCTGGGCCCACCAGAACAATTTTCTGTGCTTTATGTTGACTTTATTATGTCCTTGATTGTTTAAAAGAAAAATCCAAAGAACAAAGCTCTCTTACTTGTGAAAGAGCTAAGGTTCTTTATGAGTGTATTACCTTTTATGTGTATTTCAAAATATTTTGTTGTCACTTTGATTAAATAGGTCACCGTGCAGTTGATTCTCAAGCACCTGTGATCCAACCAAAATCAAGTGTCCCAGCTCTCCTCTGACAACTCTTTTGACTTTGCCTTACCAAGACTGGATCCTATATTTAGAAAAAAATAGAAGAAAAATTTCGGGATATCTTTTACACCTAAAACTGTCTTGGAAATTTCCCAAAGGCCCAGAGCAATCACAAAGATTTACTTTTTACCATATAAAAAGAGAAATACAAAATAATTAAGTTTGTTTAATGTGTTAGGTGTCTCTTAAATTAGTTCAACACTATTGCAAGAGCTACAGGGGGAAAGTCATCAAATTAGAAGAGATGTTTAGCCTTCGCTTGCATTTGTTGAGGTGCAGAGTTATTAATATAAATATTTCAGAAAGTCTATGCCCTATGAGAAGACTCTGGGGGTTGATTTTACTCTCAGGGGCCACATTGATCAAACCCTTATGAAATAATTATGCATTATACTCCAACAAGGAGTTTATCCTGCTGCATTCTGATATTATTGATGACAGCAGTAAATTAACCACAATCATTAAGTGTTCGTCATCTGCAGATAATTTTTGTTTTGTTCCAGTACTTGCCCGAGGCCTTCTCATAAGGTACAGGCCAACAGTTTTGCCTTTAGTCTTAGATCCTCATGGAAAGGACTATAGCAGACGCTTCTAAGTATAGACACTTGGGGACAGGTGTCTGAGGAGATACTGTAGATACTAACTGTGCCACCAATTTGAGACAGGGTCCCCTGGTTTCTTCGTGGTCTGGAAGCAGATGGCTTCCAAAAGCAGGCTGGTAACCTATGATCCAGCAGAACAAGAGACCGAAGGAACCAGGACAGAAATTTTTTTGTGATTAGCTGTTTGGAATTTTCTTGATGTTTTGTTAATGCTCTATTTTTTTATATATATGTTAAGAAGCACTTTGTCTTTCTTTCTGAATCATTCCTAAGAACATTTCGTTAAGTAGACTCTGCTTTTGTAAAAGGAAGTGAAACATTTTTAAATTATATCTGATTCTCGCTGATCCCCCCCCCCCAAATTTACCAACTCATAACAAGTCCCTTTACTTCTCATGGCAAAATAGTTACTTACCTAGGTTTAATATAAATCTAGCCACCTTTTGACCAGAATATAATTGAACTGTGTAACCAAGGCCGTTGAAGGATTGTCATGTTTGAAAAGAATTCTTGTTTAGGGGCACCTGGGTAGCTCAGCAAGTTAAGCATCTGACTCTTGATTTGAGCTCAGGTCATGATCTCACGGTTCGTGAGATCAAGCCCCACGTTGAGCTCTGCACTGTCCGCGTGGAGCCTGCTTGGGATTCTCTCTCTCCCTCTCTCTCTGTCCCTCCCCTGCTTTCTCTAGCTCTCTCTCTCTCAAAATAAATAAATAAACATTAAAAAAAAAAAAAGAAAAAAGAAAGGAAAGAATTCTTGTTTAATCAGGAATAACAACCAATTTTAAAGAAAAAAGGTTATCTTTTAGGGTTAACTTGGCTTAGGGCCCAGGCCTTGCAGATGGTGAGGAGGTCATTTCCTGGCAGACCATGAACCCTAGGAAGTTTGAAAGCCCTTGAAGGGTAGAATTCACCGGTGTTTGCAGGTGCTGTCACATCTGGTGGACAGTTTCTTGGAAGTGGTTTCCTAGCTTGAGGATAGCAAATGACAGAGGCTTTAAAAGATAAAATTCCATCTCCTTATGAAAACGTCCATACAGAATTTAATTCCGTGGCCTCGGTAGTAACTCGGAATGGCGTGGTTCTCAATTTACAAAGCAAATATATGGTTAATTAGCATTCCTGCAACACTCGCAGAAATAAGCAGGCCAAACCCAAAGAGACCAGCATTTTTGTGATCAGGCGTAATTCTAGGGGATGGTGTTTATGATCTCCAGGGCAAGCTTCTTGGGAGAAATTTTTGAAAGAAAATGGGCAGCAGATTACAGATTGTCGTTTTAACAGAATTTTGGAAATTGTCTAGCGGATCCTTCAGGTTTAGCTCATTCCACAGGGGCTGTGCCTTTGATTGTCTTTGACTAGACTAGACTGCAGCTCTGTAAATTGTGGAAAACTAGCAGAAATGCAAACTAATTTTGTCCGGTGGCGATACAATTGATTTCTCCGCTCCAAAACGAAACGATCCAAGCCTCGTTACAAAGATTACATATTGTGCCTAGTTTTGCATCTATGAGAAATTCATTTCGGTATTTTTGATGTTTTAGAGAGATCTGTTTTTCACGTTCTTCTTTGATTCAGTTAAATACGTGCACTTAATATTTGTACAGCGGTCATGATTTGTGAATTTGAAAGTGATCCTTTTGAAATATGGCCCTTTAACCCTTTGTAAGGAAACAAGGACTTCAGGGTAATGGGCTGGTAGTACAGGGAATAAGCGGCCAGACCAGAGCACTCTGGTGCCCTAAATCATAATCTGGTGATTCTGTCTGGTTCGTATCACTCATTCAATGCCGAGCAGCTCACTGAACTTGCTACTTAGTCCATGTCTGGAGCACCTTTTCAATAATTCTGCCTTTGAGGCATTCAGGATCGGGGTAAGGCATCATAAACTTTGAAATTAACCCGCCTGACCAATCCCTTTGCTCATCAAAACAACCCAAGGTGGAAATTACAGGAAGATAATACTGAACAAGAGTTTATACACATCTTAGCTAAAAATTCCCCAGTGGGAGTTCTGTGTTCAAGAAAAAAAAATGGGGGCTCCCAGGTGGCTCAATGGTCTAAGCGTCCGACTCTTGGTAACAGCTCAGGTCGTGATCATGCGGTTGCGAGCTCCAGCCCTATATTGGGCTCCACACTGAGTGTGGAGCCTGCTTGGGATTCTCTCTCTCTCTCTCTCTCTCTCTGCCTCTCTCTGCCCCTCCCCCACTTGCTGTCTCTCAAAATAAATAAACTTTTTTTTTTCTTTAAAGTGTGTGTTAAGTGAAAGGCTTGAGGCTGTAACACGAAGGCCGATGTAGGAGAACAGAGAAGAAAACCAGGCCGGAGAGAAGAGGGTGTGAAAGAAAAGCAAGTGGCCTGTAGAGCTATGTGCACTCTGGACTGATTTTCTGCCATTGCCAAAGCTGACCTTGGCTGACGGGACACCGAATGACAGGGACACAGACTCCCCTGCTATTGTGAGAGTCGGCACATTCAACCCCTCCCTCGAGACTGAAGATGTATTCACCCTCATGTCAAATACACTCTGAAAATGCCAGAATAGAAAGCGTTCCTAACCTAACGCCACAGAGTGTTTGAAAAAAGGTTTCCAATCTCGAATGTGTGCCTGTGGGTCCTGATCCTGCGTTGGAGTCATTGTAAACCGAATTCTCTTTCCTTTGTTTCCATGGGAAACTACGAACCGTAATATTCTGACACCTTAAGCTTTCCCAGGTTGAAGCTGGGAGAAATGAGGGCATTGTAAGATCATCCGCAGTGTACCGCCACGTCTTTAATGCACAATTAGTCAAGGACCCAATTAGTGTGCAAGTAAAACTAAACCTATGGTTAATTAAAACAACTGGACAGTGACGCTGAGAGCGGGCAGTTTAGGTACCTTAGGACATTGACGTTAGGAAGTTTGGTCCATTAAGAGTTGCTCATAACCATTTTAAAGTTTGTTCTTTGGACAAGAGTTTGTGCAGAACAATTACTAGTCATTAAAATAGGCATTTTAGGGGCGCCTGGGTGACTCAGTCAGTTGAGTGTCTGACCCTTGATTTTGGCTCAGGTCATGATCCCAGGTTCGTGGGGTAGAGCCCCACATTGGACTCTGCACTGAGTAGGGAGCCTGCTCGAGAGGTCTCTCTCTCTCCCTCAGCCCCTCTCCCCCACCTATGCTCTCTCTTTCTCTCTCTAAAAAAGAAAATTAAAATAGGCATTTTAGGATCTTGGCTCAAAGTTGAGTTGCTTAACTAAAATGTGTTCTCTACCTTCCTGTGGAGGAGATTATTATTAATATCCTATTCTGTATAGAGTCCCTGGGGGTCAAATGGAAATGTGGCATGTAGAGTGAGTGAGGGACTCAGAAAAGATCATTTGTATCAGATGTTTCTGTATCCTTCAAAAAGGGCATATTTAAACATTAGGAAAAACAAGATGTAAATTCAGATTTACACACCTGTATTGAGCACCAATGGTATGCTGAGTCTCCATATTAAGACAATTCCATTGTGCTATGAAAATATATTATATATTCTCATCAAAACAATAGATTGACCAGAAATAACCATAGGATCACCAAATGCTGGATCTGGAAGGATCACTAGACATCATCTAGCCAACTTTGTGAACTTTTTCTGAAGAGGAGAGCTAGGTAAAGGATGCTTTGGTGTCTCATGAAACCTGTGAATGCTTTCTGTAAAAAAAATACATATGCAAACATATTTCAAAGTTTACCAAATTTTACCAGAACTCATGAGGCAATCCATATATCTCAGGTTAAAAAGCCCTTAATTCAGTTGCCTCAACCTATATGTAAGAAACCAGACTTGACGTGGCCTGGGGCACTGAGACAATTACTGGAGAGTGTGGATGGCGATTCTGAGTCCAGCTCAAGTCTTGTCACCCTGCACACCCTCAACGTTTCTGGACTGTTCAGAGTTGGGTGTTTCGCTCACCTCTGTCGGGTTGCTTTAATCAATCAGCAGACAACGTATTTTAAAGATAGCATTGTATTCCTGCCCCTCTGTGACAGTTGTATAACAGCTCACTGAAAGCTACTCTATGGCATTTTGTATGTAAGGACACATCCAATCAATATCGCGTCAGGCTGTGACCTGCCCTGCTTATTCTTCTAAAGAGCTAATGGGCAATCTTCTCTAACCTAGAGGAAACGGCTATCTCAATCTGATTGCCAATTGGGGGGGTTAATTTGGTAATTTTGTATTTGATCACTGCTTTTGGAAGTACTCCAGCTCTCTGCAATCACACCGAAAAGGAATTGAGATGAGTTATGTGCTGTTTCCAATGATGAAAGTGGCAAAGTGACCATTTTCTCGCTAATTATCACGTAAATCGTGTTACATCTATTGCTGGGTCTTTGTGATGGAGACTTCTGGTCTTCACCAATATTGGGTTCTTTTTTCTCTTGGGTGATTGGGTGGATTAAACTTCCCAGTCTCGGGGCGCCTGGGTGGCGCAGTCGGTTAAGCGTCCGACTTCAGCCAGGTCACGATCTCGCGGTCTGTGAGTTCGAGCCCCGCGTCAGGCTCTGGGCTGATGGCTCAGAGCCTGGAGCCTGTTTCCGATTCTGTGTCTCCCTCTCTCTCTGCCCCTCCCCCGTTCATGCTCTGTCTCTCTCTGTCCCAAAAATAAATAAACGTTGAAAACATTAAATAAATAAATAAATTAATTAATTAAATAAAATAAAATAAACTTCCCAGTCTCGTAGGAGTTAAGCGGGACCTGTCTGGTCAATGATTTCAAGTGGACACGACGAGGGCCATTTTCAGGCCCAAGCATTTAAAATCTGGGTAATGGAGGGGCGCCTGGGTGGCTCAGTCGGTTAAGTGTCCCACTTCGGCTCAGGTCCTGATCTCATAGCTTGTGAGTTCGAGCCCCGCTTCAGGCTCTGTGCTGGCAGCTTAAATCCTGGAGCCTGCTTGGGATATACTGTGTCTGCCACCTCTCTCTGCCCCTCCCCCACTCATGCTCTGTCTCTCTCAAAAATAAATACACGTGAAAAAAAAAGCATTTAAAATCTGGGTAATGGAAAAGAGTTTAATAACGGGGTGGGCTGGGTTTTAAGAAATCAACAGGGGATGGTGGTACACTCTAGGATTGGTGACACTGGGGAGGTGTTAGGACATCTAGGCTTTAAAAGGCAAGAGAAGAAGGGCGCCTGGGTGGCTTAGTCGGTGAGGCGTCTGACTCTTGATTTTGGCTCAGGTCATGATCTCACAGTTCGTGGCACTGAGCCCCGAGTCAGGCTCTGTGCTGATGGTGTGGAGCCTGCTTGAGATTGTCTCTCTCCCTTTCCTGTCTCTGCCCCTCTCCTCCTCATGCGTGCACTCTCTCTCAAAATAAATAAATAAACATTAAAAAAATAATAAAATAAAAGACAAGAGAAGGACGGTTACCAGAACCTACAGAGAGAGGGAAAGAGAGAGCAAGCTTGGGTCCTCAGAAGAGGGATACAGCAGGAATACCATGGAGACTGAGTGCCGGCGTAACACCTGAAGCCACTCCAGTTCTGCCCTTAGACCTCCTGTGGGTGTTCTCCATTGGTCAAGTGCAACGAGGACAAGATCACATCGGTCAGACTTCCACCACTCCAGAACACGCTGGAGAATGCTGGTGAAGGGCTCTGGAAGGGCAAGTGGCAATGTCCAGCCCAGACGCCCTTTGTGTGGTCTTCCCCTGCAGCAGCCATTGTGGAGACTCAGGCTCACAGCAGTTGGAAGGCTGAGCCCCCACGTGGAGGACAGGGCTCCCAAAGGGTCGCTGGATCCACTAACAACTCTGCATGAACAAGAAATGCTCCCCTTGTGTTAAGCCAGTGAGATTTTATTGTTGTTTGCACTTGACTGATAAGACAACCTCTCTGAACTTGCTGGGGAGGCCTTTTGATGTTCTTCCTGTTAATGTGCGGAGACAATAATTCCTCCAACGGCTGGATGGAGAAGTGAAATGCATCTCCTTGTTTCTCTGTGGATTTGCTAAGCTTTATTAGCCCACAAGGGGATTTTGTTACTGGCTCAACGTAACCACAAGTCTCCAATGAGTCGTGTGGTCAATATCTTCTTCATTCCTTTTGGAATCTTTCAGTACGTGGAGATTTAATGCATGAAACGTGCATATGCCGTACGTGATCAATAATTCGAACTTTGCCCAGTGTCAGCCACAGCACTGTGCCACGATCAATTTTTCAGAGTTATTGATCACCCTTTTATCCACTTAACCCCTGGCCTTCTTTGGAAGCAGCCTTCAGCACAGGGGTCTACACTCCAGTGGGGATTACTGTGCCGGGTCGTTCTCCAACGTTGACATCACGTTTTTCAAAAGCAGCTCTTGTATTGATGAGATGGTGGCCACAACTTAATAGCCTGTGAGTTCTTTCTCCTGGTTCATTCTTTTTACATTCCTACACCAGTCTTCCAAGAAAAATTCTATGTCTGTCAGACCTGTTCCTACATCTTTTGTGATGCAGATCTTTGAATCTGGAGAATGGGTTGAGAGAAGAAAGCTTGGGAACTAGGGAGAGAGAGAAAAGATTTCATTCAAGAGCTTCAGTTTACCTTCAAACAAAACTGAAGAACAGGATATGGGAGGAGGGTATAAGGAAAGTGGGGCCAGGCTGGGGATGGGGGCGCATTTTTAGCATCTGATATTTGAGAAGCTGTGGATGTGGGAGACGTGTGGAGGAGTGGAGGGGTTTGAGAGTTTTTTCTGAGTATTATGGCTGAGTTCTTCCATAATGTTGAGCGCCACATATGTTTGGAAACCCCTTTGAAACTACTTCAAATCGCTGGATTATGGTTTTGCAACTTCAAACCAACGCTGAGGTGGTATCACTTGAGATCCTTGGATTGACTTGTTTTAAAAAACTTGGTTTATGTGCTAGAACACCTCTCTTTTCAAAATTAAGCATTTAGATAACTTCATCTTCTACTTCACAGAAGAATAAAAAGCCAGCGGAAGAGCCACTGCCTCAATTTTCCTCCTTCAGCCTAGAAACTCACCTGCAACGGCCTGCATCCTTCCTTTCCTCCCTTCCTCCCGTTACGGTGGAAGACATGTCTCATACCGCCATCCACAGCGCATCCCTCCACCCTGTTCTGGATTCATCCCAGTCCTTAAGGACCTCATGACACCAGTTACCTCCTTGATGATCTGAATCGTCTGCTTTGTCCTCTCCACTGGTGTCTTCGGATCAACATTGTCTTCTGTTTAAAACAAATTGTCTTACAATTCTCTACCACTCCATTTCTTGCTTCTCTTTTTTTCGTCCAACTTACTTGTTTCCCCTACTTCCTCACCCTGTCCTCACCCTTCCTTAATACACTTTAGGCTGATCTCTGCCCCAACCAGTCCACTAAAAATACTCTCATTAAGGTCCCTGATGGTATCTGTTTTGCAAAATCCAACGCTCACATTTCCACCTTGCTCCACCTCTCAGCAGCATTTGGCACCTTGGATTATACCCGCCATCTTGAAATCTTCTCTGTTAGCTCTCATAACACTGAATTTGCCTGGTCTTCTTTCTCTCTGGCTATGGACTTAGTCTCCTGTGTATATTCTTCTGCTGTCCTGCTCCTTAAAAATAATCTTTCTTGGAGTTTGTCCCTAAATTTTCAATCTATACACTTACCGTGGGTGTTGTCAGACTCAGCGACCTCCATCTGCATTCATATATTGATGATGATTTCCAAATCTGTGTTGCTAACAAAATCTCCCCCTTGAGATGCAGACCGATACATCCAATCATTACTATCTCCAACAGTCACTTAGTATCCCCTCCCATTGCAAACACAACATGTCTAAATCGGGACTCATTTTATATGAGATTACATATCTCATGCTCAGCCACAATATCTCACACTCTGCACTTTACTGAATGGTTATCATCCATCCTGTTGTCCAAAGCCATTGTGATCCCCACTGACTGTTTCTCTCCCTGCTCTAGTTACCAATTCCTGTCAATAACACCTACTCTTTCCTAGGATTCATCCACTTTTCTCCAACCCCACTGCACTATCCAACACCAGGCCACTGCCTCTCTCACCAGAGTTCCTACAGTGTCTGCCCACGGCCTTTTTCAACCAAGTCATTCTCTAGTCTGTACCTGGAATGAGTCTCCACTAACGCAAATGTTATCGTGCCCATTATTTGGTGTCACGTCAAACCTTGTATGATAACATTCCTTGTAAGGCGATGTTTGCAACTTCTATCATTCTGGTCTCATCTCTTGAATGGAAACCTAGAAAGAATGGAAATTTAAAGTTTTGAACTTTAAACAAGTGGATTTATCCTTTATCTAGTATACTCACAGATTTTGAAGTTTCCCTGAAACTTTACCATGACATTGTACAAGTCTTTTAAAAGGCATGATAACTGAGTCAAAAATCGAGAATTTAAACACGATAGGCACAGAATTTTGAAATTAGGGGTAAAAATTGTGTCCGGCCTTCCTTTTTCACTGGCATGTAACATAACATAGTCCCAGACTCCAGGGATTAGAACGTGGACATCTTTGGACATCATTATTCTGCCTACATAACTATGAGCAATCAGACAAAACTTTCTTCCCTCATGGAACTGATAATCGAGTGATACCATGTGAGATTCAGCTGCTTCTTAATATACGCCCAAGCTTGTAATCAATAATCCCCTTGATTAGGAAGGTAATTCCCAGCCCCTGCTGGCAAGTCTCAATGAGCACACTATTTTTTTGTGTGTATGAATGTGTCTGGTTTCCAGGGTTGTGATCCCACCCTGCTGAAAGGAATACCTGGGCTTTCGCTAATATTCTTCTATTCCCATTTTATTTTCTATAGACACTAAGGAACATGGGATTTAATTTAATAATTTTCCTTACACATACTGAAGGAGTGCCTCTGACTTCTGAGCCCAGTTTTGGACACTGAGAAGGAGACCGTCCGTGGAAGTTTGGAAATTGCAAATGTACAATTAGTACAGACAGGAAGAGTCTGATAGTCCTATCTTATAGCATCTGAAAAGTGTCAGAAGTGTGTATTTTCCAGGATCCCGGCTTAAGAAGTTCAAAAGTGGGAGAAAGCAGTGCAGGCTTGAGCTGGCCTTGGGCGCACAAGAAGAAGGAAGGTCACCAAGAGTGGAGAAATTACAGGCAATTGGGGGGCAGAGCGGTCCGGTCTAACATTTTTGGCAACGTAGTCAAATGTGAATGATCCAGAATAGTAGGTGATAACAAATTAGATGCGTTTGGCTTTAAACCCCGTTGGCTCAAAAATGCTTTCTTTAGAAATTATATTCCACTTAGGAAAATGTAAAAATGAAACGGCATGTCCTAAACATAAAAAGACACTAGCAATTTAATGTATTTTAAAATCAGTTCCAAAGAGAATATTCTCGTCCTCACTCGTCTTCTAGTAACATCCACCCGGGACATCTTTCTAGATTTCCCCTAAACTGGGGGAGAGATGCTAAGAGCCTCTAGAAGCAAGTGACAATTCCATGTCGTGTCTAATTTGTGGCACTGCTCAGGTCTCGTAAAATATTCATATTTATGCAATTTTGTGTTGTATAATCCACACTCATTTATCTTTCCATGACTTACTGGTAATGACAATAATTATGCGGTTGGCAGAGAGGCGTGAAGTGACAGGTGTGATGGTTTTGTCAACAGTGGGTGTTTGACTGTAAACTGTTCCCCTCAAGAAATCCTTCACGTTAATTTGTTTTTTTCCTTATTGCCAATAGAGAAGTCTCAGTGGAGACTGTGGAACTTAAAATCTCTTACTTCATTAGCATCCAGAGGGGAAATCCGGGGAGAGAGAGAAGAGGAAAAAGGGGGAATTGCCTCTGGCACTAATTAACAGTCAAGACGAACAACACAGTTGGTGAAAGTTAATCTGGAACTTTTTGCAGGTACAGTCTCTTGTGTGGATTGTCTGGTTGGAGAAAATGGAAAAGAAATGAGCTCGGGTGTTCTCCTGTATTACCTGTTGCCTTCATGCATCAGCAAATGCGGGTTTTCGCTTCGGAGCGGTCCCTGCCGGGATCCTGGTTTTGCGAATCCTGTGGCCCAGGCAATGCTCTCCGTCCCTCTGACTCTACCTCACCGACTTCTCCTTTTCAGGTCTCATCTAGACACGTATCTTTCATTTATCTTTTGGGCTTTCTCCTCCCCTGCCATTTGGGGCTTCAGGCAGATAAAGCATTTTTAGCCTCTTCTGTGAATGGCATCCGGTGAGAATCAGCCAAGCCTCCCCAGACGGATGAAAGTTTCCAAGTCTTGGCAGAGCAGGGATTTGAATTAGAATATAAAGTCCATCTATGGAAAATAAAACAACCCACGTAGTTTTACTGTTGTTGTTAATCTCCATGACACCTTACGTTGTTTTTCCTAGCTATAGAAGTGGAAAAAACCCTAGGAACTTAGGGTCAAATTCAAAGGTGTTTGGCCCTTCTCAAATACCTGCCCCACCGAACTTGGTGTTTCTTCTGTGTTAGCATGTGGTTGGCCGAACAGGCAAATGTTCCGTTAGGGCGACTGAGATTAAGTGAAGGAATATTTCCCGGGGAGTAGAGTTTTGCAAAGGACTCAAGGCCTGTGATTTGCATGATGCTTCAGGAGGAGGCAGGCAGGTAGGAGTTTATCTCTGTGGCACCTGGCTAGAATTTCGGGAGGGTGATTCTCAGCCAGTGAGGGAGGCAGGCGACCCCCCTCGTTCCACTCCTAGTCATCAGACATCATATGTGAGCAAAATACTGAGAAATTAACAGGAAATCTTTTCTTTGAAATCTTGTTTGTGCTTCCATATGTTACATGACACAGGGGGAAAGCCTCATTAACGATGACATTTGCTCCGTAGAGAAATCCCACCAACGGGAGGGAGGGCATCTGAAGACAAAAGAAGCATCTGGAGCCAGAGGAGCTGTTAGGGGTCGGTTGGCTGGCTTCTGCCCTCCCCCACTGCATTCAAGTCAGAAACTGGTCGGCCTGTTTCACAGATGTGGGACGGAGACCCCGACAGGTGTGGCATTCGCTGGGGATCCTAGAGCTGGCAAGGACAGATGACAGCAAAGGTCTCCTGTTGGCCCTAGATGCCAATCAACTCCTAGTTCTGTTTTCCAACGTACACAAAGAAAAATCGCTATTTTTTTCATGTAAATCTTCCTTTTGGTGATTTTCTAAGATCCCACAAATATCCTCATTTCATTGTTTTTTTTTAATGTTTATTTGAGAGGGAGAGAGAGAGAGAGCCGCGCGTGAGCAGGGGAGGAGCAGAGACAGAGGGAGACACACAATCCCAAGCAGTCTCCAGGCTATGAGCTGTCAGCACAGAGCCCGATGCGGGGCTCGAACTCAGGAACCATGAGATCACGACCTGAGCTGAAATCGGACACTCTATCAACTGAGCCACCCAGGCACCCCCAAATATCCTCATTTTAATGCATGCTGATGCCAGCATACGACATTCACAACATTTGTCATTCTGGGGGGAAGAGCGGGTGTTTTGTTGTAGATCAGTAACTTAGAGTGGCCGGAATCCGTGGACAGCTTCCAGGCACTGGTTTCAGCGAGACACTTCGAAGGGTTGTGGGCTGCAGAATTCACTGGGACAAGAGAGGGAAGATGTGGGTCGCGTGGACCATCTGTGGGCTTTTGGGGAACTTCTTAATTTACTTGGATTTCGGTCTCCAGTGACTAAAATGAGGAAACGAAGGGAGGCGATCCCTGAGATTTCCTTCTGATTTTCAAGTTCTGTGAGTTCTGAGAGCGTGTGTGGTTGTCTCTGGCCACCCTCTGGGACTCTGCATTAGCAGTGACTTGTGGTATTTCAGTGGAGGGAGAGATATAATGACCCTACCCAAGTGGCAGAGGCTGGTTGATGAAGACTGGCATGGGAGGAGAGAAGTACCTGATTCCTGTTCAGGATTTAATGACAGGTTGCTTTGGGGCCAAGCTCTGTTTATACTAAGTCCCGCCTGGGACTGAGTGTATTGTTAATAAATGTCTTTGAGTTCCTCTGCTGTCACAAGATGCATCAAAAGAACTAATTACTCAGATTTTTGTTTAATGGTGCTTATCTAAATAACTTAGGAGCTGTTGAGTGAAAACAATAAAAATGCTAATGATTATGGTGCAGTGCAGTGTAATAAGGATATTTTCATAATCAGAAGTGAAGGAGTCGCAGAGCCGGCGGCAGTAACCCGCTGGTGGGTAGCACGCCTCAAAAGTTTTGCCAGATTCGAGGCACTAGGGATCTGTAGTAACGGGAGGTGTCTCTGACTGTCTCTTAGCTTCTGCCCCTTAATCTCCCCCTACTCCGAAATGCACGGATGCTCCAGAAGTTGCTCTTGGGTCTTGGACAGCAGTTGGGCGACCCATTCCACGGATATCACGTGCACCCAAGACTTCCACAACTTGAGTGGTTGCTGATCTCCGGTGTAAATGTGTCTTTAAGATCCATTAAGTTGTTAGTTTTGAAATTCTTATTAAAGTGCATTAGGAGAGAGGTATCTATGCCATGGTGCCTTACTAGTTTCATGGGAAAGTGATGCATGAAATAGGGTGTGTGGTGAGAACACCGGGACTGTAATTGGTAGACCCCAGCTGCACCTGCGGCTTTGTTACTCGTTATCTGGGTCTTTGGGCCAAATTGCATAATCTCTTGGCCTTCATCTTCTCAGTATTTCTATCCCCCTTCAGATTGGCCCTAGGAAAAAGATGTGGTGGTGGGGAAATCCCAAACATGAGAACACCTTATTGACAAACCCATACTGTCTTTCAGCGTATCAAGTGACTGAGAAAACTTTGATACAACATTCCCCAAACTTAGTAAACAAGGGGGTCTCTCTGAGGACCATAGGCTGGGTGATCTCTCCAATCCCTCTCAACACCATGGGTAGATCCACAAGGTGCAATTTCCTGCACATTTTGAGAAAAGCTACTGAGATAGGAATTAAAGCCAATAGCAAAGTTAACCTGCTTTAAGAAAGACCTTGAATTCTGGAAGGACTCATTTAGTTGCTGTATTTCATAGAATCTAAAATGCCACTGGTTATAAAAGGCACCATTATTTTATGTACTTCGAAGAAAAAAAAATGCTCCTAGTTAAACTCTGGCATGGCTTCGGTTATGAGACTCATCCTGATTTAGAGATATCCTAAAGTCCCCGAATTCAAGTAGTGCTTGTGGATTCGGAGTCAGGAAAGCTTTTGCCACCAGACCTGGAAAGGAGGAGCACGCGGGGGGCACTGGAGGGGATTCAAGCACCGAAAGACCTTTATGCTTGTATCGCCTACACAAAATTTTTGCATGAATCAATTTCGCCATAACTAAGGAATCACTGGGCATCTTTCCGGCCTTTTATGGATGAAGCCACTAAGAGGTACCAAGGTCGTGTATCACCAAGGATGACAGAATGAATTCCAGGGGTTCTTTGGACGCTGGTATGGGTTTATGTGGCTCGTTAAAATGGTATCTACTTAAAAAGTATTGATATTGGGGCGCCTGGGTGGCGCAGTCGGTTAAGCGTCCGACTTCAGCCAGGTCACAATCTCGCGGTCCGGGAGTTCAAGCCCCGCGTCAGGCTCTGGGCTGATGGCTCAGAGCCTGGAGCCTGTTTCCGATTCTGTGTCTCCCTCTCTCTCTGCCCCTCCCCCGTTCATGCTCTGTCTCTCTCTGTCCCCAAAATAAATAAACATTGAAAAAAAAAAGTATTGATATTTATTAATCCTTATTTGTGTTCATTATGAGGAATCTGGAATCTGGTTTGGGTTCCCCACTGTCCAATAAATAGTCCCTCCTGGGGCAGGTTAGGTAATGCCCTTCAGGGAAATGCTAACCACCCAACCTGCAGAAGAAGTCACCTGGGATCAGATGAGCCAGGAGGCCACTCACTGTTCTCTGTAAGAGCTACCACTTTACTGGGAAAAAGCACAAGGGGAGGGGCACCTGGCTGGCTCAGTCAGTTGAGCGTCTGACGTTGGTTCAGGTCATGGTCTCACGGTTGTTGAGTTTGAGCCCCGTGTCAGGCTCTACGCTGGTGGAACAGAGCCTGCCTGGGATTCTCTCTTTTGCTGTCCCTCCTCCCCCACTCATGCTCTCTTTCAAAAATAAATAAAACGTTTAAAAAAAAAGCACCAGAGGAAAGGCAACTGGATTTGAACTCTGAAGGACGAGGGGGCATGTGTTCTACAAATAAGAGAATATCAGTTGATCTCTGGGAAAAGAAGAATATGGGAGCAAAGCGATCAAGCTTCATTACTGAAGGAGCTAAAGGCAGTCTCCTGTGTTTCTCATTTCTAGCTTTTTCTAGAAATAGGGGTTTAAAAAATTGGTGTTTTTTTTTTAACTGAGTTAAAATAGCTAGAAAAATATGATGACATTAGACTGGCTTTCTCCAGAAGCTTGGCGTGGAAATTACTGGTGGAACTTCTGTCTATGTCACGAGGGGAAAAGAAAGTTAAACTCAAGCCTTGGCATATGTGCTCAGAGGGAGTGTGATGCCTAATGCGATATTTGAGGGTCTAGAGACCCATCTGCATTGAAACTAGTTCTCTGGGGGCCTACTGCAGCTAACACTTGGTTTATCAGTCATTCCTTTGGATCAGGACATCAGCGTTTAAGGCAAGAATGATACCACAAGGGGTAATACTGTAACTCTGATTCCATATCGCTACCTGGGCATGAATTGTACCCTCGCTGGTGCCCTTGAAGAAATAGAAATGGATGGTAAGTTTGAGTAATATAATAACCTTTGCCAGGTGGGCAAGTGACAGAAGTCGTTCTCTTTTTAGACTAAACAAATGTGATATTATTAAAATAATAATAGGTTCCATTTGGGGACCCAAATTAAGAAATATACGTTGGCCTCAGGAGAGCTTGGAGCCAGGGACTTGAACCACGGGGGACGTCCTTTTATTTGACCTCCTCTTTCCCATATGCTCCCTCTGCTTCTCTGGTTCATTTATCAGGAAATAAGGCAGCTACCAGGGACGAAGATCAACCTGCCCCAGCCAGGGGCACACAGAGACCAGTTTCTTGTTCTCAGCTGTAGTTCCTGTGGGGCCCTGCGTGGATGGGCTTCTCACCCTTGGACTTACAAACTCTGAAAATGGGATGGTGGTAACTCTGGAAAAAGCAGTCACTTCCTGGGAAGCAAAACACTATACTGCTCAAATCAGACACTGAAGAGGAAAAAAACTTAAGTCTTGCAGGAGGAGAGGGAGATAGAAAGGAGGAAAAAAGCAGAGTTGTGGAATGCCCCATGTTCTTTAACTCACAAGAATGAGGGCGGCTGGGGCGACGTGGGTCAGCCATCTGGTGGGAAGTTAGGGGTTACGATCGCACTGGGCATGATCTTCTCTGCGCCGTCCTGGGCTTTGCGTACTGGGTGGGGTAGGCAGGCCAGGCTTTCGGTCCCAGTTGCCTTGTTAGGTTAGTTAGTGGTTTTGAACCCAGTGAACACGCCAGAAATAAAACCGCAGGCCCCTCTGGGGAATCTGGCAGGGAGCATCAGGAATTTTGCATGCTGGATACACAGCATAGCACCCGGTGGATACTAAGGGTGCGACACGTGGTACATAAATGACCAAAGTCAACTTTATTTGGCCACGCACTGTGGCCAAATTTTATCTTTTTTAAAAGATATCTTTTTTTTTTTTTCAACGTTTATTTATTTTTGGGACAGAGAGAGACAGAGCATGAACAGGGGAGGGGCAGAGAGAGAGGGAGTCACAGAATCGGAAACAGGCTCCAGGCTCTGAGCCATCAGCCCAGAGCCTGACGCGGGGCTCGAACTCACGGACCGCGAGATCGTGACCTGGCTGAAGTCGGACGCTTAACCGACTGCGCCACCCAGGCGCCCCTAAAAGATATCTTTTAAAATTTATCTTAATTTTATCTTTTATAAAAATTAATTTATTCTAAAAAAATTAATTTTTAAAAAAAATTTATAAAAATGAATTCTAATGTATCGCGTGTCTGCGTTATCATGTTTTTCCTACACCTCGGTGAGAAAAAACATCTCACAAATATTCCTCTCAGTTGATACTTAACAGCGGTTCTCAAACCCTATTTGGGTTTCACATACAAGGTAATGAGTTGAGATGTTACATCAGTTCATTTCAGCGAAATTTATCCCCGAAAAAGAGAGATGGGGGGGGGGGCGTATCCATTGGTATGACAAAATATTTCAAGCGATCGAGTGGTAGATGAAACTTAGGAATAGGTATGTGGGAACACTACTCTGTTAAAGTTTAAATCTTCATTTATATGCTCTCAACAGGAAAAAAAAGCAACGCAATTTTTAAAAAAAAATTTTTATTTAGCGATGCAATTTTTTCAAGGTTATGTTTTTCCCTTTTTGGAGGTGATGATAAGCTGCTTAAAAATGAGGTGAAAAGCTGAGCCCGGTCGCTATTCGCAAGACTGAGCAACTTGGCTATGGTTTGCCTTCCAGGCGCCATTTTCTTGCCCATGCAAATCTCGGCATCCTTCATGTGAGATTTATTAGGGGGCAGTTTTCTGTGACAGAGGCCCCAAGCTTCAGTTTTTGAGCAGCAAGCTAGCAGTTGCCGAAGGTAAAGCTGCTTTGAAGCCACATGCGGATGTTCTGGGCTTCTCTCAAACATCCTGTTAGACTATTCTTTTTAAAATCTTCCCAGGGCGCCTGGGTGGCGCAGTCGGTTGAGCGTCCGACTTCAGCCAGGTCACGATCTCGCGGTCCGTGAGTTCGAGCCCCGCGTCAGGCTCTGGGCTGACGGCTCGGAGCCTGGAGCCTGTTTCCGATTCTGTGTCTCCCTCTCTCTCTGCCCCTCCCCCGTTCATGCTCTGTCTCTCTCTGTCCCAAAAATAAATTTAAAAAAATTTTTTTTGAAAAAAAAAAAAATCTTCCCAGATCTTCACTGGGTTCAGACCCACTAACCAACTGTCTTGGATCCTGAATCTTTTCCACTGTGCCGCACAGTTGCCTTGCTTGAATAAGTCCACAAACATTTTCTGAAAAGGGCCAGATAGTAAATATTTTTGCTCTCTGAGCCTCATTTGGTCTCTTTCCCAAGTACTTGATTCTGCAGTTGCCACACAAAAGTCACCGTATGGGGCACCTGGGAGGCCCAGTCGGTTAAGCATCTGACTTCGGCTCAGGTCATGATCTCACAGCTAGTGGGTTTGAGCCCCGAGTTGGACTGTGGGCTGACAGCTCAGAGCCTGGAACCTGCTTTGGATTCTGTGTCTCCCTCTCTGCCCCTCTGCTGCTCACACTCTGTCTCTCTCTCTCAAAAATAAGTAAACATTAAAAAAATTTATTGAAAAAAAAGTCACCTGGGCAACGCCCAAATGAAGGGGTGTGGCTGTGTTCCAGAAAACCTCACTTACATCAATAGGCTGTGGTCAGAATTTGGCCCAGTGACTGTAGTTTGCTGACCCTTGAGTTATACCATCGGTAAAGGGTAATGGGTTTTTTTTCAAACAATGCCTTGGAGCTGTGTCCATGCAAAATGAACGAACCTTTTTGAATTTCTAAAAAAAAAAAAAAAAAAAGAAGAAGAGAGTTTTATTCGACTCCAACGAGGACAGCTACCCGGGATACACAATCTTCACAAAGAAAAGAGTGCTCCAGAGAAGGAATGCTTAATACCAGGTTATATAAGTATTTTGTTACATCCAGAATTACAAATCATCATGATGAAGGACTTTGCCAGAAAATTACAAACTTTACCTTATGCTTCTAGTATGTGCAAGGTGGCTGGCTTCCAGACGTATGGGAACAGAACCTAGGGAGATTTTTACTCTTATCTTTAGTTTGAAATGTTTCATTTAGGCTATGTGGTAATGAAGCAGATGTACAATGTATGCTCGGGGCAGAAATGGAGCCCACGCTTTGAAGTTCAGGTAAGTGATTCTGACCTTGGTAAATGTTGAAGCTTCCCTGGGAGCCCAGGAGCAGGGCCCACAAATACAAAAAGTGGAAAATTTCCTTTATCATTTCCCTCTTTTGATCAAGAATGTTTTGAGGAAAGCATTGATGATCAGCCTTATTTGTGAAGTCCCTCGGTGCCAGAGTGACTGGCTCGTCTGCCCTGGTGCCATCAGGTTCCTTGTTGCTGGGGCTCATCATGGGGGGAATGTGCTATAATGGAAATGGTAGGAAGCTTGGAAAATGATACATCGTTTTCTCTGAAGTCCAATTGACAAGGAAACATGGTACCTGTGATTGGTTTAGATTGTCTAATTTTACATTTGATAGAAAATTTATAATAACAATACATGAGGAACCAATGTCCTATTGGATTTTCCTTTAACAGCCGTGGTGGTTTTTTTATGGGTCACTTTGGCTAGGCTAACATACCATTGTTTCATTAAACCCTAATTAAGTTATGCTGCGAAGGCCATTTTGTATGTTTGATGTGATTAACATCTATGATCCGCCGGTTGTTAGCAAAAGGTGATTACTTTCAGTAATGTAGGTGAGCCTCGTCCAATCAGTTGAAGATTTTAAGAAGAAAAACAAAAAACCCCAAGGACGCTCTCGGAAGAAGAATTTTGCCTCAAGATGGCAATCTCTGCCTGGGTTTCTAGCCTGCTGGCCTGCCCTAGAGATGTCAAACTTGTCAGCCTCCATAGTCATGTAAGCGAATTCTCAGATATATCTCTTATTGATTTGTTTCTCTGGAGAACCCCGCCTGATATAGAAGAAATATGCCTAATGAATTATTTCTTACCCTGAAGACTTATTCTCCTTTACTGTTATTATCTTTACATATGTATTTATTCGTCCAGCCACCCATCCATTCTTTTAACAATCTTTTCCATCTCAGTAAATGGTACAACTGCGCCCAAGTTATTGAAACCAGCATCCTCGAAGGTTCGCCAGCCTCCTGTCTTTGCGTCTTTCCTTCCCACCTTCACCTCGCTGCTGGCCCCGCCCTATTCCCAGCCCCCTCTGCGGTCTGTATCACATCTGTTTATCAGCACAGGTGCAGTACACCTGCCTGCCTCTGCTGCTCTGTAGCTATGGGGAGAACCCATTTGACACCAGGCTTGTGCTTTATTTTCAAAAGGTCATCTTGCTGAAGATGGACCTTTTGTCTTAATTTCCCTTTATGCAAAGCCAAGATATAAATATCTTCCCTGGGTCTACTTGCCAAACTCACTATGAGAGTCAGAGAGTAGAGCAACGAAACCTTGGATGAAAGAACGCAAGTTCTCATTTTTCTCTGGGTTCTGCCTGAGCCTCGTCTTCGTGTTACCAGGACATTTGGAATTCGTATGCGCTGAAATCATCCTTACGTCTTTTGCAAAATTACTATCTAAAGACACACGTAGAAGAATTGCAATCATTGCCACTATAAACTATGGCTTTGTATTATAAGCTAGGGGTGTAGTACCCAGTATGCCTTTCTTAGAAAAGAAAAATAAGGAGTTGGTATTTGCATGTTTACCCTCCAAATTTCCTGTCCTAGAATTTCCTCTTCAGAATTCCCGCCTCCTCGATCTACCAGCCTACCGTGAGAACGCTTGGCACGATTTCATTACACAAAATTGTAAGACAGTGTCCCCGGGTATCACCACGAAAAGTGAGAAAAAGGGTGAACGCAGAAGCTTAACTCCGCTCCATAAGCTGTGACTCAAAACATGACACACTTGTCACTTTTCAGCAGAGGGGTCGCTGAGTCAGCCCCACGTCGGCAGATAATCTTGCTCTTTCTGTCCAGTTTGGGATGGAAGGGTCAGTCTTGCTCTCAAACAACAGACAACTGTCACTAACTTTTATTTATTTATTTAAAAAAATTTTTTTTAACGTTTATTCATTTTTGAGACAGAGAGAGACAGAGCATGAATGGGGGAAGGGTCAGAGAGAGAGGGAGACACAGAATCGGAAGCAGGCTCTGGCCTCCGAGCTGTCAGCACAGAGCCCGACGCGGGGCTCGAACCCACGGACCACGAGATCATGACCTGAGCCAAAGTCGGACGCCCAACCGACTGAGCCACCCAGGCACCCCTGTCGCTAACTTTTAAAAAGAACTGGTAGTTAAGCTAGACTTTAAAACAACACTGGTGGGGCGCCTGGGTGGCGCAGTCGGTTAAGCGTCCGACTTCAGCCAGGTCACGATCTCGCGGTCTGTGGGTTCGAGCCCCGCGTCGGGCTCTGGGCTGATGGCTCGGAGCCTGGAGCCTGTTTCCGATTCTGTGTCTCCCTCTCTCTCTGCCCCTCCCCCGTTCATGCTCTGTCTCTCTCTGTCCCAAAAAATAAATAAACGTTGAAAAAAAAAATTTAAAAAAAAAAAAAAAAAAAAAAAAAACAACACTGGAGACAGCCGGTGTACCTACTTGCCACAAACCGTCCCTGGCTTTACTCACACTAACCTACTGGTCTCCGTCCCAGGGAAGAAAGGGACTTTTGCTGAGTTTGGGTTTCTAGACACTTCTTCACACTTCCCAAACAGTCTCAGCAAGGAGGACAGTGGTAGCGTGTCACCAGGGGGCGTGCCCAGGTATAAATAGGGGGCCCCGTTAAGGGCAAAGCAGTGTCACAGATGATCAGAAAGGCAGAAAAACCTGGCCGTGGGCATCACCTCCGCCACCATGGTGTGTGGTCAGAGGTCAGTGGCCAGGCTGCCCTGCCTGCCAACACCACCCCTGGGACAGACCCTCAGTGTTGAGTGACCACTCTGATGTCGGAGACCGTGGGCCTCTCGGGGTGAGGCTATCCCTCGGGCAAGGGGATGAGTTCCTCTTTCTTGGTGCTCCTGTTGCCGTGTCCGATGGCTGTCCCTGCCGGACAAAGGCACACGTGCATGGTGAGACTCGCCTGGGGGTCGGTCGTACCTGGGTCCATCCTGGCTTCCTTCGTGTGACTTTTTGTTAAGATGGGATAAAACGGCGAGGGTCAGAGGGAAAGCAAGGTGGTGAGACCTGTGGCATACAGGTGGATGTTTGGTTTCCTCCTCCTTGACCAGGAGGGAGCCCTGGTCTGGTCTTGTTGGTCAGCACTGCTCTGTCTCCTGCCCACGTTCGGGGAGCTCTCCTCAGTATAGAGGGGAGCAGATCACAAGGCCCCTCAGGTCTCGCCACTCAGGGCTGGGAAGGGTCCAAGAGGGTTTTCTGATGGGCCACCTCCGTGCTGATTCCACTTCCTGGGAAGGGGCTTCTCTGTTCCTCATCCCCTGCCTCCCAGCAGCCCCCACCCCGCCTTCACTACTGGGCTGGGCTGGTAGCACAAGCTTCTGTAAATCCGAGTCAATTAGTTGTGTGCGCACTTGATTTCCACCAGACTTCTTAAAGAGTTCCAATCTTTTTTCTCCCTTGAATATTTGAACACACATGATGACGTTCCTTGGCAGTGACTGTCTAGGCGAAGTGGGACTATTTTGTCTACAAGTACTTGGCTTTCAGGTAATGAAAGTACTATGTAAACAGAATGCTATATTGGAACTCTGTTCATTTCCCCCCTTAGTTTTTAAACGTCTCCCTTAGGAGACCGGAAAGCTGCATTCAGATCAGATTCGATGTGTACTTGTATTTACGTCATTTGTATATTTCATCTGTATATTTCAGACAACACAGTCGTTATCACCATATGGGTATATTTCACTCGGCGCTGTCTCAGTGTGCAAGAAATAATATTTCTTTGTTTTTTATCCTTTATAATTTAACTTTGTGGCTCCTTTCCTTTGAGGTGGTAGAAATGTGTCACAGCTTGAGGTTACCCCAACATTTCTGCAGTTGTAGTTGAGCTCTAGGGGGACTGCGAGAGAAGACAGGGGAGAACTTATCCGGTTCTCAAGATCTCCTGTTGTGTCTCTGGTCCCTGCATTCCAGCCCCTCCCACCGTACACGGTCCACCATTTTTGCATGACTCATCTGTAGATCTAATGACTACCCTACATCAGTGCCCAGGATGCCTTCTGCCTCTTCCTGCACACATTATGCAGCGGCATGCCCCTGGGGCTGTGGGAGGTGACTTCTGTGCCTTGTTTGGGTGCACAGAGCCTTCTCCTGTTTCTGCACCAGAACCCCGGGAATTCAACAAGGTGCTTTAGGCCTTCCAGCAGGACGCGAGGATTTCTACCCTGGGTCTTGCTGCTTCCTTAGCCCCTACCTGGATCCAGTTTCAACCCCCCCCCCACCCATTCAGGGATTTTTGTAGGCACCCCTGAGGCTCAGTCTGTGGAGAGCACGATGCCAGCCTTTGCTCAGGTCTTCCTGCATTGTAGTTCCAGTGGCTTTCACTGACTGCTCTTCTCCCTCGATCCTGAGGAAACTGGTCTTTCCTGGGTGGCGAGGGTAGACAGACTTTTTTACTTTTCAACTTGTAAAACCCCAAAGCACCTCCCTGCTTTCTGCCATAACATTACTTATCTGATCTCACACAATCTGGTCTCCGTGGTTCTCAAAGGGTCCAAGCAAATGTTGAGGGATGATGTCAGTGCTGAATAGTATTATCTGAGACAGATAGTTTCTCTCTTTTATTAGCTCTGTCTATTAAATGACCCTTTATTGATGTCCACTTTCTGATGGAAATGTGCTAAGGTCTTAGAAAACAAAGGTGAATATAACACAATATCTCCTCTCTTTAAGGCTAGCAATTCAAGATGAACAAAAGAAAAAGAGCCTCCTGGGTGAGACAAGCTTGATAATAGGGTGTAAACAAGGCACTCTGGTAGGCAGGTGAGGCCACCAGCGTGCTATCCAAGCGTCTGCACTGTTTCTTGAGTATCGTTTGGTGCTCAGGAATCGCTGTGTCCAGAATTTGAAATTACTGCTTTTACCACTGATGCGAGGCAATTGGGTCATACTTCCCGAAGTGATGGAACAACGCAATTTGCAGATCCCGTTTTAAACATTGCAAATGTGTCCCTCAGCTGCTCATGGTTTGCATGAAAAACTTTGCCCTTAAGTGGGTACACCAGCCTGAAAACAGGTCTTGAATGCGTTGTGCAGATTAACACTTTCTTATCAAAGAAAACTTGCCTGATGAATCCTTAGTGTTGATCTTCTGTGTTTAGAAGTCCTAGTTTTAAAATTGAAAATCTCCCAGTAGATTTTCGGGTTCCATCACTTAGTTTACCCCTTTGCTAAGGGGCCCCCCCCATCACTATGGACGCCACGTGTTTAGACAGCTCGATGACTCAGGTGGCCCGTGATCTTGCCCGCTAGCAAATCACATAAGCACCATGTCGTGTGCAAAATGGACTGCCCAACAGAAAGCTTCCTCTAATCCCAGGGCTTCATATATACCTTCGCAGGATCCCGTAATTCTGAACGTATTGATTTTTATCACTGCTTCTGGAAGAATTACATTGTAATCAGTGGAAAGTCCTTTGGGAGAAGTTTCTCAGTAACTGTTTTCCAATTTTTTTCCCCAACATCTAGCCAGGTGGCTGCACATGGTATGCCCTTAGGATTTGGCCCTGAAGCCATACTAACAGTAAATACTTGCTTGTAAAACTCTTTTGAGGAAAAGTCATTTGTGTTGAAGAAATGAGGTCATTCTTGTACTCATCCAGACCCTGTGGTATCAGGGACTTGTCAGTTACTACCTGTGTTTGGAACAAGGATAGAATTTGCCTCAGTGGCTCGCTAGAAAGCGCTAGATGTTGCTGATACTACATTTTTAGTTCATACATGATGGGGCAGAGTTTAAAATCAATTTTTTCCTTTGGAAATAATGATTTGGAAAAAATCTCTTTTTGCACATTGAGTCATTTATTCATGGTCTGTCTCATTGCAAAGGAAGAAGCCTTAACAAGATGTAATATTTGGGGGCACCTGAGTGGCTCAGTCAGTTGGGCGTCTGACTTTGGCTCAGGTCATAATCTCTCCGTTTGTGGGTTTGAGCCCCGTGTCAGGCTCTGTGCTGACAGCTCAGAGCCTGGAGCTGCTTCAGATTCTGTGTGTGTCTCTCTCTGCCCCTCCCCCACTCATGTGCGCGTGCGTGTGCGCATGAGTGCACTCTCTCTCTCTCTCTGTCAAAAATAAATAAACATCAAAAAATTTAAAAAAAGAAAATGTAATATTTCAGCATAATAAAAGATTTAGGTATATCTAAGAGGCATTTTTAGAAAGCCAAATAAAGGATCAGGGTCTGGAATGAAAATAGAGCCAGAGGGAGCGTCACCGGGTGGACCCTACAGTCTTACGCATGGTGGGAGGTAGACCACAAGTTTGGTTCTAACCATGAGGCCAACAAAAGATGCAAATGAAATCAGCCACCAAGTTGAATTTCAGAAAATGCTTGAGTCAAGTTTTAAAGAATGAGTAGAGTTTGCCCGAGAGTCAAAGTGAGTAGCATGGTTGGTGAAAGGTAGAGTTACGGGATTCTAGCAAAGGCCAGAAATGTGCAAACACCTAACAACTTGAGAGGATGGGCCATTCAGAGGATCCCGGGTAGTAGGGAGTAAGGGCGACAATCCATGTACAACACTTACACACTTAGCACGGCACCTGACCCAGAAGGTACCTAATGAATGTGACGGTTTCATTGTCAGTGGTGGTTTGTTGTTGTTGGACGGTGATCGTTCTGTTGGGGTGGTTATGGTGGTGATTGCCTTGTTGTTGTGGCTGCGGGTTGCTGATAGAGGCCATGGTGGCTTTGTTGTTGCTGATGAAGACCGTGGTGATGGTTTTGTGCTGAGTTTTGGTGGCAGTAGTTAGTGTTGGTGGTGGTGGTGAGAGTGGTGGTGGTTTTCTTGTTGATTTTCGTGGTTTTCGTGGTGGTCATTCTGTTGTTGCTCTTGGTGGTGGTGGTGATGTTAGTGTGAGAAATCATCTGTGGCTGGACCATACGGGACAAGAATGACTGGGGTTCAGGCTGGTCTTACCTCTTCAGTTTGATTGCTCTATGTTCATAAAAATGTACTCTTGGCCTATGTGACACGATGGGAAGATGGGTAATAAGATTTTGTCCCCTGAAGGCCTGCGTTGACCAGTGTACTTTTCCCCTTAGGAAAAGACTAGAGGCCCATGATGATTAGGCGGTGAAATCTTAGAGCCTCGGAGCTATAGCTCAGCTGTTGTTTGACAAAGAATCCGCGCAATCTTTGTGGCAACAACGGAGAACCAACCGTTGAAACTCTCTTCCCAAGATCTAAGAAATCTAGATGCCTCAGTCCATGAAGCATCTGACTCTTGATCTTGGCTCAGGTCATATCTCGTGGTTCCTGAGTTTGAGCCCTGCGTTGGGTTCTGTGCTGATAGTGCGGAGCCTGCTCGGGATTCTCTCTTTCTCCCTCTCTCTGCCCCTCCCTTGCTTTCTCTCTCTCTCTCAAAATTAATAAATTATTTTTTTTTTAAGCCAGTGATTGCCCAGCCCACCCACAAGGGGAGAAGAGTGTGCAGAGAGGTGGGGACCTTGGGAGCCATTTTAGAGGCTTCCTAGCACAGAAGCTGGTCAATCTTTGACTGATTATTACAGTTCCTTACCAGGTACTATTTCGTATATGCTGAAGACAGCATAGCAGAGCAGTAGAAATGTTTGTGGTTTTTTTTCTCCTTGAAAAATACATAAAGCTTTTGTGAAGTCATTTTTTGGGGACCTATTAGATAAATCTTCAATTATGTCCTGTTTCTTTCTCCTTCAATTCCCTATTCCCTAATCACCCAGGGCAAGAGAAGGCCTTTAACCAGTAAGTGTAAATTCTCCATTAATTAGAAACATTCACTATCCTTTGTAGGGGTGAGCTAAAAATATTCAAAACTAAATTTGTCAAAGTTGAGTAACACATCTGTAGAAGATAAGCAAGAAAGGGGGAAAAATCCAGCAACACTCAAAACATAATGATGATGGTATCTTTTTTTTAATTTTTTTTTTTAACGTTTATTTTTGAGACAGAGAGAGACAGAGCATGAACGGGGGAGGGGCAGAGAGAGAGGGAGACACAGAATCTGAAACAGGCTCCAGGCTCGGAGCTGTCAGCACAGAGCCCGATGCGGGGCTTGAACTCATGGACCGTGAAATCATGACCTGAGCCAAAGTTGGCCGCCTGACCGACTGAGCCACCCAGGCACCCCGATGATGGTATCTTTTGTTTGACTTTTTGAAAGATTTTATTTATTCAGCGCATACTGGTTAGTCCGGACAGTCGGAGCTTTTAACAGTCTTCGGTTTCACCCTTCTAGAACTCTGCAAACTTGGGAAGGGTCTTATTTTCTAGATGAAAGAATGCAGTCTCAGGAGAATTAGGATGACAAAGGTAAGCAGCATTACAGGCGTCGTAGCCCAGCCTAACTTCAGAGTCACTGTACTTTACAGCCCCTCCACACTTCTGGTTTTGGAACCCACTTTTGTGTACAATTTCATCTACAGTTTGCCTCTGGACCATTTCAAAAGACAAATGCAGTTAAAAACGTATGGAGCCCTGGTGTCAGACATGCTGTTTCCACGAGAACCTCCAAAGAGTCACGTTATGAAAAGCTCCTTTGCTCTTTGCTGGCATAGACTCTGCTCCTAGCCTGTCAGAGAATTCCTGCCAAAAAAAAAAAAAAAGGTTTAATTCGTTATATAAATAAGCAGATGATTCATTGGTAAGAAAACCCTCACATACCCCTGGTTCCCACCTACCAACTATGGCAGGCAGGAGGGGTGCGCGGAGGTCCCAGCTGAGCAACCACAGGTCCCAGGGCATCACAGCAGTAACTGCCCCGGCCCAAGGGAACATGCAATGACAGCGTCGGGAGAGGTGGGCACAGCAGCCCCCCATGTGTAATGTGACACTCAGGAAGCTCCCCAGAAATATTTGGATGAGGGAAGAAATCTGAAAACCTTAGAGATGCAGAGGTTCTGGCTGTTGGTCCCGAAGCAGGAAAGCCTCTTTTAAAAGCCTCCCTTAATGTCTCTTCCAGGTGGAACGTCTCTCTGCTCCCTTCCTGACACCTGTGCTCACCGGTTCCCCCCACCCCCTGCCGTGAGGAACCCTGGTCCCCAGCAGCTCCTGCCCAGCATGCCCGCATCATTTCAGGGGTGATGTACCCGGGGCAAGAGCCGTTTGAAACACTTTCCAAATGAGTTCATACATTTTAACTCCAGAGGGTTCCAGGGTCACCCCTTGCCTGTAGCCACTCTTTCCCAGGAGCCTTTGCAGTTCTCCCCACCGGACACAGAGCATCCTTCTCTGCCCCTGGACTCGGAGTTTGACCAGGTGATTTTCTTTGGCAAATGGGATGTGAGTAGACATGCCAATGAGCCAGTTCGGGGCCCGGGCCTCTGGAGACATGACACAATTCCATTTGCTCTCTTGTCTTCTGCCTTTGCCGTGGGAAAGGTCCAGCTACCTCGCTGTTACATGGAAGATGAGCCGCACACAGAGCTGACCTGGACCTAACCCACAGCTTAGGGCCAAGTCGGGTAAATCTCCATGGAGATGAGCCAAACTCTGCCAACACACAGACCTGTGAGCGGAAAGGCTTTAAGTTGAACGCTACGGAGAGTGTGTAGTGATTTTTTCTTCAGCAAGAGCTAAGTGATACACTCAGGTTCACCGGTGTTTAACGATCAGCCATTTAACCGTTTGTCCAGTTTGCAGTATTTGGAGCCATGAACATAGAAGAATATTCCCAGGGAGAACATGTTGAGGAGAGAGAGACTCAAGTAAAGAATCTTGGGAAACACATTCTCGGGAGGAGCAGAGGAGGAAGAGGAAAGAAAGGAAGGCTAAAGCAGGTGGTCATAAAGATGAGAAGGAACAGTGGTTGGAGGTTAAGGAGGTATTGATTTTTAAGAAGCAAGGGACCAGAAGAGGCCAATTCTACAGACACCCAAGCGAGACAAAGATTTGAAGAACTCCCGCTGGATTTTCTGTTCAGGGATGCACAGGGACCTTTCACCAGAATCGATTTCAGTGAAGTAAAGACGAAGGGTCAGTGACAGTGAATTGCAGGGTGGATCCGAGGTGAGGAATCCGAGGTAGTGAAGAATGAACGGCATCGTTTCCATGACGTTCTTTGCAAATAATTTCACATTCACAAAGGTCACAAAAACAAAAATCATACTCTTTACCCAGATTCACTTGTTTTTTATCCATTTACACTATCTTTCACCATAGATATACACATACACACACAATTTTTTTCTGAGCCATTTGAAGAATGTGTATATATATATATGTGTGTGTGTGTGTGTGTGTATATATATATATATATATGGTGGTCATTTGCTACTAAATACTTCAGTGCGTATTTCCTAAGAATAGGGAATTTTTTTTATATAACCACAGGACATTATTGATTCTATAGTATTGATTTACAATGATGTCATACTTTTAACTGATCTAATGCCTGTATCCCAATTTTGTTGGTTGACCTAATACTAACGTCCTTGATAACATTTTCCCTCTCCAGCACAGGGTCCAATTCGGGATCAGGTGTTGCATTTAGTTGTCATGGCTCTTTAGCCTTCTGCATTCTGGGACAGTCCCACAGTTCTTCGCCTTCTATGGTATTGAATTTTTTTAAGAATACAGGCCTCCCCTTCACTTTTTAAACAGAATGTTCCGTATTTTATGCTTGCCTGATGTGTCCTTGGGTTAGGCTGAGGTGCCTTCTCAGCCACCTTCTTAGCAGGTAAAATGTCCTGCTAAGACTTCACACCTCAAAGCACATGGTATGCCCGTCTGTTCCACACAGGTGATGTCAACGTTGGTCACCTGCTCAAGGTGTTGCCTAATTTTTCCACTGTAAAACTACTTTCTCCCTTGCAACAAATAACCAGTCTGTGGGGAGACACTTTAAGACTATCCAAACTATCTTGTTCCTCAACAAAATTTCTCCTAGAGTAAGTACCATTGATGATTAGACAGCCATCGGTGACTGTTGTCCAATCAGATATTTACCATGTTGGTTGCAGATTTCCCTGGCCCAGCATGCCCTTTACTGGGAGCCCATAGCACCCTAACATCGGCAAGAGACCTCTGTTCTCCTGTATTCATTCATTTATTCATTCATTTATTCATTCACTTATTTATTCATGTATGTATTATGCTATGATTTTCTGGCTTCTTAATGGTTTATAATTCATTACCGTACTTAATCATTTTAGTGCTCAGACTCTCCATATTAGGCCAGTGGGAGCTCTTTCAGTTGGCTCCTCTGTCCTTGTGACAGGTCCCATCTTTTTTTTTTTTTTTTTTTTTAACTTCCTTAGTTTCTGGACAGAGTGATCTGGGCTTATCTTGTACCTACCTTGACACAGACCTGAAATTAACCATTTCTCCAAGGTGTCCTGGTTGCTTTTAGTGGGAAATGGTATTAGAGACCAACCTCTGGGCCCTCGATGTGCTCTTTGGTAGTGGAGGGTCCTTACTGCTTGACTCTTTCATTGCTTACATAGACATATAAATATCCCCACACACCTACATACGTATACATATATTGAAGCACCTATAAGCACGTATATACGCATACACACACGCAGTTTTGAAATATGAGTTCCCAGTCCACTCTAATACTGCCAATTCCAATCCATCCCCATAAGGTTCTTTCTTGACTTCTCCATTTCCTTCATATACCTGTCACTTCTCCCATAATGAGGATTCTGGCTCCCCAAAATAGTAACATATTTACTAACTTGCTCAGTCTTTTTAAATGTTTTTTTTCTTTTTTAATGTCTGTTTACTTTTAAGAGAGAGACAGAGTGTGAGTGGAGGAAGGGCAGAGAGAGAGACACACACACACACACAGAATCTGAAGCAGGCTCCAGGCTCTGAGCCGTCAGCACAGAGCCGGACACGGGGCTCGAACTCATGAACCTTGAGATCATGACCGGAGCTGAAGTGGGACACTTAACCGACTGAGCGACCCAGGTGCCCCTAAGTTGCTCAGTCTTATAATGTATCTAAACTACTTCAGAATTGCTTTTTTTAATACTGCTGTAATAAACCTACTGCCCTCTTGTGTCCGGCCCTCTTAGCATAATGTCTTCCACATTTATTGATGTTGTCACAAATGACAGGGTTTTCTTCTTTTTACACCCTGAGTAATATTCCACTATATGTCCATAATACATTGTATTAATTTATTTTGAACGTTTTATTTATTTTTGAGAGACAGCAAGTGTGTGCCAGGTGGGGAGGAGCAGAGAGAGAGAGGAGGACAGAAGATCTGAAGCAGACTCTGTGCTGACTGCAGAAAGCCCTACGCGGAGCTCAAACTCAGGAACCATGAGACCATGACCTGAGCAAGTTGGATGCTTAACTGACTGAGCCACCCGGGCGCCCCGTCCATAATACATTTTTAACTCATTCTTCCATTGAAGACATTTAGGTTGCTTTCATGTCTTGACTATTGTGGACAACGCTGCCATGAGCATAGGGGAGCAGCTACCTCCTCAAGATTATGATGTCAATTCCTCTGGATATATAGCTAGAAGTGGGATTGCAAGATCATACTGTGGCTCTAGTTTGCATTTTTTGAGGACTCTCCATACTATTTCCCGTAACGACTGCGTGAATTTACATCCCCACCAACAGTGTATATTCTCTTTCCTCCACATCCCCGCCAACACTTCTTAGACCCCTTGTCTCTGTCATACTAGCCATTCTGACAAACGTGAGGTAATATCTCCTTGTGGTTTTGATTTGCATTTCCCTATTAGTGACGTTGAGCACATATGTGTTGGCCATTGATATGTCTCCTTTGGAGAAATGTCTACTTAGTTTCTTTTCTGATTTTAAAATGTAGTTACTTGGTTTTTTTTTTTTTTTTTTTTGCTATCGAGTTGTAGGCTTCCTTATATATTTTGTATATTAAAGCCTTATTAGATATACGCTTTACAAACATTTTCTCCCATTCTGTAGGTTACCTTTCCATTTGTCGATTATTTCCTTTGCTGGACAAAAACTTCTTATGTAGTCCCACTTGTTTATTTTTGCTTTTGTGGTTGGCGCCTTGGTGTCATATCCAAAAAATCATTGCCAAGGCCAATGTCAAAAAAATTTTTCCTTGTGTTTTCTTCTAGAAAATTGATAAATTCAGGTCTTTTGTTTAAACCGAATCCATTTGAGTTGACTTGTAATATATTTTGAAATCAGGAAGTGTGATACCTCCAGCTTTGTTCCTTTTCCTCAAAACTGATTTGGCTACTCAAGGTCTTTTGTTGTTTCGTATAAATTTTAGGATTGTTTTTTCTATTTCTGTAGCAACTCCCATTAGGATTTTGATAGAGATTGCATTGAATCTATAGAGGACTTTACACCTTCACATGGTTTTTCATAAACTAGTTACACGAATCCTTTATCTTCTATGTATGTTGTAAATATTTTCTTTCCGTTTGTCATTTTTTGACTTTGCTTATGTTGTATTTATGCCATCCCAACTTTTTATTTTATTTTATTTTTGTGTAGTTAAATGTGTGCAATCTTTGATTGCATTTAATTTCAAGTCATAATTTGTGTCAATCTTTGGTTGCATTTAATTTCAAGTCATAATTAGCAAGCCTTTCTACTATACCCACATTATGGGAGAATTTACCCCTGTTTGCTTCTAATATATATATATGTTTTATACACACACACACACACACACACACACACACATACACACAGAGATGTATACACATTTAGATCCCTGATCTATTTGGAGTTTATTTGTATGTATGGTTTGAGGAATGGATCTAATTTTATCTTCTTCCAAATGACTAACCAGTTGTCCCAACATCATTTATCGAAGAGATTATGGTTGTGTCAGTGATTTGAGATGCCTGTTTTGCATCTTTTTCTTTGCTTTGTATTCTGCTCCACTGTTCTGTCTGTTCATGTGCCAGTACCACACTGTTTCAATTGTATAGGATTTGTATTATGTTTTACTCTGTGGTAGGAATTATTCCTCCTCCCTCCCTGCCCCACCCACTGAGTTCTTCCTTCTCAGTGTTTTCCTGGCTATTCTTGTGTGTTTATTTTTCTAACTTGCCCAGCTCCATCAAAAAGCTCCTTAGAATTTTTATTGGCATTGCGTTACATTTATAAACTAACTCGGGGGGGAACTGACATCTGGATAACATCGAGGCTTCTCACCGATGAATAAGAGATGTTGTTCCGTTTGTTCAGTTATTTTGCAGGAGACTCATTTGCTTCTTTCCTTACCATGTTTTTTCTACATATCAGTGTCTCCCCCACAAGTAAGGCTTCTTCCAGGCCCCCATCTCTGGTCCCACCCACTTGCAAGTGTCTTTTCCACAGCAGGGCTAGGAATCTCCAGCTCCTGACCGGTGTTCAGTCATTTTGTGTTGATGGTTTCTCTTCCTCCTTCTGGGGGGCGGTTTTGTCTGTAGTTCTCCTAAGCCCTCTGTTCTCTCTGCTCTTTTTGCTAATCCTTCCAGCCTCCCCTCTCTGCTCTTCTGCATTCAGAGGCTCTTAGTAGCAGCGAGTAAGCATGGGAGCTGTGTGGGAATCTGGTGCTTTTTCCCTCTACCCCGAGGTAACCCAAAGCTTGCTGTTTTCTCTCTCTCCTGGTAGCGCTGAAGGCATGAGTCCCTTTGAGTTTCATTTGTTTTCCTGATCGATTTCATGGTTGTTTTGGGAGGGAGGCCAAGGTTCCCAAGCAGACCGCCATTGTTCGCCCAACCCTGAAGGTTGTGTTTTAACAAGCTTGCTGTCTAGGCAAATCTAGAGGTAGAACTCACATCAGAAGCTGTCATAGAAAGACTTGAGTATGCTCAGAGTGGAATAAAGAGGAGTACAATTTCAACTGATGAAGAAGTTCTGTGCCCCTAAAAGAAAGAGGTTTGTCTGGGGAAATTTTGAGGGCAGAAATCAGGGAACCCACATTCCGGTGATTAAGAGGAAAAGAGTTTTGGAAGGAAGTGTAAGCAAAAGCTATAAAACATAGACTGGGTAGAAATCAGGATTTGACTTAATTTGACTGCAGTCCCTGGAGTTTTGTTTCACTCTAATATTTTTAGATAGTATATATCTAAATAGCATATATATCTAATCTATCTAGTAACAATCAGGCATCCTAAGTTAGGTTGTGTCTAACTTGACGTGATAGTTACAAATAGGTGGTACAGAAGTACCAGAGAGAACCCTCACCCCCACCCCCCACCACGCCTTGGCTGTTGGCAATAAAAGAAGTCTCTGAGCTTTGACATTGGGTGTGCCTGTCCCTACTTGGGAGCTGCCATGATAATAATGCATATTTGGAGGCCGGTTTATTGTGGCCTCTGAACTCAAAGTATAGAAGCAGAAAATGGCTTTATTTTTCTCTTACTTCTATTTTTAACATCGCTCTGTGGGGTTTCGCTTCCCTACCCATTGAAGACATCTCAGGCAGATCCATGCAGATTTCTCAATGCCTCAGCTCATGTGGGGGAGAAGGTTTCCTGCAAGGCAATAAAAGTCTGGTGAGGCTGAAAGCTTCAGTCTCCCATCTGGTGCAAAGCTGCTCCCAGCCCCAGGGCTGGTTGCCTCTCCTCGCGACCCCAGGACAGGGGAGGGGCAAACTGGAGGCAACAGCCCACGTCTTCCATCCTGGGCACCGTTGTGATCCACCTGTCCTGTCTGCCACCTGTCTGTCTCCCAAAGCTGGCGCTCCCTTGGGAGGTGCCTCCGTGGTGGTCTGGCAGCCCCACAGAGATCTCTGCAAACGTATCTCTGGACTCTAGAGGAGTTTGCAATCATCTCATTGCTTTCGTTCTGATGGCATACCTACCGCCTCCTGGTGACGGGACCCCTCACCCCCATACGCTGCCCTACCAGGTGGGTGCTTCCAAACTGCTTGGCTTCGCCCTCTTCTCTACATGCTTGGGGCTCGAGGGGGTCCCACGCAGGGATCCCAAGTGGGTCGCTTCTCCCTCACTCCAAAAGGGCGCTGCTCCAGTCAGCTCTCATTTTCAGAGGTCTCGAGAGAGAAGCAGGCAACACCTCAGACCCCAAGAAACACACATTTAGCTCTCCCAGGACTCCCCTTCATTTTTGCTCAGCATGTGGTGTGTTGGCTGGAGGACGCCAATCTCCTACCCTTGAAGTGTGTGTAGTTTTTTCTGTTATCTCCGCTGAAGCCTCCTTTTCCTTAGTTGGAGAGGGTGGCCAAGCACCCTATTCCCTTCTTGTGATGGAGAATCTACAGTAATCTGCCCCTGGTTGGCAAGTCTTGTTTTGGCCCATTCCCTTCAATAAACTCATTTCTTCACGCACCTGCATCTGTGTATATAAATATTTTATACTATACATGTACATTATATTCTATGTTATAATAATTATGTGATATTGCATTATATACATATATAGAGATATATAAGTTGGATTTGCACACAAATTGCATAGATTGTGCTAGATACACAATTTGGTCGTTAGGTTGGCTTTTCAGTTTTTATTTTTTTTAATTTTTTAATGTTTATTTTTGAGAGATAGAAACAGAGTGTGAGTGGGGGAGGGGCAGAGAGAGAGGGAGACACAGAATCCAAAGCGGGCTCCAGGCTCTGAGCTGTCGGCACAGATCCCGACGCGGGGCTCGAACCCACGGACCGTGAGATCATGACCTGTGCCTAAGTTGGGCGCTTCACTGACTGAGCCACCCAGGGGCCCCTGGCTTTTCAGTCTTTTAATAAGACCTGAAGGAATTGTTTCGAACTTTGTTCTGGAACAGGAGGGGACTTCTCCTTGTTTGTTGGAAGTCTTAGCCAGAATCCTGAATCAGGGGCCGTGGTGTCAACCCTAGTCAGTTACAAACACTTTCTACCATTTGTGATCATGTCTTATGTGCCAATTCCTATTCTAAATGCTTGAACTCATCGCATACTCTTCCTCCAAGGGTGTTTTTTATCTGCTCCTTTTGACAGAGCAGGGTCCCGGGGTTCAGAGAAGCAGACCATCGTGCCCAAGGTCACACATCTGGTGAGGCCAAACCCGGACAGGGCTGGAGCGCTGTCTGCTTGTGAAACCCGTGTTCTGTGCCACATCCCAGTATCAGAGGGTTAGGCAGGCATCAGGGGCATCTGTTAAACTAAACCAGGCCTCCTTCTCCTGAAAGTGCGGATTACAAAGTTCAGTCGTGATGTTGTGTTTGCTGTCATGAGCGCTGGTGTGGATAACAGTAGATTCCTTGGGAACCGCGGAGCTACTATTTACATCCCATTTATAGACGCGATACCCAGTAAAGATTGCAGGGTACTGCTCCTCCGGGAGGGAAATCAGCCCATCCACCACCAGGGACCTGTTTGCGTTTCTGGCGCCTCTGTGAATGTCGATTTTTGACACAGAGCTATTTGTGCGCACGAGGAAGACATCGTCAGAGGCATTAGGCATGTGCTACATAAAAGGCTCTGTGCTCGGTGAGAAAACTGAATGTGGCGGCCCGTCGTTCAAGGAGCAGAAGCAGCCACCACCATTGCTTTGATATGTGGGCGTGCAGACATCCCTCTACTGGTCTTAAATGAAACAATTTTTAAACAAGTAATTATATTGCCCATAGAGGCACAAAAGGAATTCAGATCCTGAATGTGTTATCTGTTCCACCCTTCGGTGGACACAAGCCAGTGCCTGGTCTTCAGCCGAAACAGACATTTAGCCATAAACCATTGGCCAGAAAGATCCTAAGTGATCAATTTCCCCCGTTATTTTAACTCCCTTGTCTCTCCTAACTGTACCACGCACATTTTTCCTCACTGACCTTCCAGCACATTCCCAGCTTTCATGAGCTTTGTACTTCAGTTATTAAATTACAAGAGAAATGGAGCAAAAGGACTGAAATATATTTCTCAGAAATACAGCTGTGCCAGCAACGGACACCGCATGTGAAGTATGTCTCTTATCCCACTTCTCATCACATTTCAGCAAATAAATCCGACTCTCTGTGGAACAATTTTGGTGTTAGCACAAAGTAATTCAAAACAGTGGGGGGTGGGGGTGGGAGATGCATAATTATGACCAGCAGAAGATGGGCTCGCAAAAGCCGTGCATGAAATGATTGAGTTAGGAAAAAGCTTTGCCAGAAGCCCAGAAAATCCTTCTGTTTCCCCCTAAATTGCAAAGCATTTATTCTATTCTGCAGTGATTTACATGATAATTCCATAAAACTACTTGGCCTAAAATTATTCTGTCTGTTTGTCCTCCTCGGTAATAACATGTTCGAATTCATCTGCTTATTCATTCATCCACTGGACAGAATAAGAGATAGTCCTGCTCTGGTGGGCCACATAAAAGGAGGCCATTATACTGCAGTTTAACACGTGGATCGAGAGGGGCTGCGGAGCAAGCATCGGCGGGGAAGACCACCTATCCCAGTCTGCATGGTCATGAGAAGCCTCCCGGCCGAGGCCATGCCTCGGCCGAGTCCTAGAGGAAGCGCTGGCATTGTTGAGGGTGAGATGGGACAAGATGTCCTGGGTGTAAGGGAATGGCATGACCAAGGACTGAGGGCATGGCCAAGGACACAGAAGACAGAATCGAAAGTATAAGGAACGTGGCGAGTGGGTATGTTAGTTGGCTTGGACTACCATGACCAAATGCCACAACCTGGGTGGCTTACACAACGGAAATACATGTTTTCACAGTCCTGCAGACTGGAAGTCCAAGATCAAGGTGCCAGCAGGATCAGTGTCCGGTGAGGCCCCTCTCCTTGGGTTTCAGATGGCCACCCTCTCACTATGCCCTCACGTGGCCTTTCTTCTGTGCTCCTATGGGGAGAGAGAGATCTCCACACTCTCTCTATTCCTCTTTTAATAAGGACACTGATCCCATCGTGAAGGCCCCATCTTCATGATATAACCTAACCCCAGTTACCTCACAGAGGGTCTGTCTCCAAATACCATCAGAATGGGGCATGAGATTTTAGCATATGAATTTGGCAGGACAAAATGCAGTTGATAGTATTGTGAAATAGTGTTGAAATAGAATATATATATAGAGACAGACAGAGAGACAGAGAGATTGAAAGAGACAGAGAAATAATTGATTCACACAATATAGGGGTTGGAAAATGAATTGATTGGACAAGCCAGCAGGCAGGAAATGCTGATATGGGCTGAGGTTACAGTGTTGCATCTGAATTCTACATGACTGCCCAGGTGGGCTGGAAACTCAGGCAAGGTTTCCAGGTTGGGGTCGTAAGACCAAATTCCTTCTTATTCAGAAAGTCTCAATCTTTGCTTTTTTAGGCCTGCAACTGATTGGATGAGGCCCATCCACATTATGGAGAACAATCTGTACTACTCAAAGCCCACCAATTTAAAATTTTAAAAGTTTATTTTTGAGAGAAAGACAGAGTGCGAATGGGGGGGAGGGGGCAGAGAGAGGGAGACACGGAATGTGAGGCAGCCTCCAGGCTCTGAGCTGTCGCACAGAGCCTGATGGAAGGCTTGAACCCACGAACTGTGAGATCATGACCTGAGTCGAAGTCGGATGCTTAACTGACTGGGTCACCCAGGCGCCCCCAAAGCCCACCAATTTAAATGTTAGTCTAAAATCTAAAAAATGCCTTCACGGCAACATTTAGATTAGTGTTTGACTGAACAATTGGACACCGAAGCCCAGCCAAGTTGACACATGAAACCATCCTGGTGGGTTGAGTGGGATGAGTCAAGGAGGGGTGAGCATGAGAAATTAATGGTCTGGGGCTGGATTCCAGAAAAGCCAGACTGTGCCAATGAACCACCACTGCCCTATAGATCTGGAATCATAAGCACACATGTCTAAAGGGGCCAGGCAGGTGAGACAAATGAGCGAACTGAGACCTGCTTATGTTTCTTATACACTTTGTACACATATCAAACACATGGGAATGTTGTTTTTTTTATAAAGAAAGATTTTTTCCCGATTTCTTTTTTAATAGAGCCCTTTTGGTCTATTTCCCCCCCACTTTTGGTAGGGACATGAATACACAAGAATATATCTCTGTTATAACCAAATAATGGTGCGGGCAAGGATAAAAATGGCAACTATCGCATGCCCTTATTACTGTTGAGGAGGAAACCTGATACATTGGAGGGTACCATATTTATTTTCGAGAGAGGGAGAGAGAGTGCACACACAAGCAGGGTCGGGTCAGAGAGAGAGGGAGACAGAAGATCTGAAGAAGGGTCTGCACTGAAAGTGGAGAGCCCAACGCAGGGCTCGAACTCACGAACCGTGAGATCATGACCTGAGCCAAAGTCAAACATTGAGCCAACTGGGCCACCCAGGCTCCCCAGAAGGTGCCTGTTTTGTAAAGGGGGCAGCCAAGCCACTGGCCCAGCTCATGGTCCTCTACAGACACGTGAAACTAGTGTGGCCAGATGTTCTGATGTTTATGTGACGTCTCCCAATCTTGGAACATCATTTCGAAATACCTGCAAGGACTCTGTAGCCAAAACTCATCTGCTTGCCATGCCAGCTCCTCTGCTCCAAGTGGTGGGGACCATTTACAGGTTGTAGATGGCACCCTTTCATGCAAAGTGAATTCGGTATCCGTCACTGCATCGCAAATGATTCCCCAAGTCTTGTGGCTCAAAACAACACACATTTATTACCATTGTCTATGGATCGGGAAATTGGGGAGCAGCCTGGGTGGGCGGTTCTGGCTCGGGATTTCTTATTGGTGTGGGTTAAGGTGTTAGCCAAGGGCTTGACTGGGGCGGGAGGACCCAGCCTTACTCACAAGGCTGTGGGCAGGAGGCCAACATCGCTGGCATCACGCTTAGCACACGTTAGGCCACGAACAAATGTGTGCCGAGGAAGTAAACTAGTGGTTGGTGGGGGGAACGATGAGGCCTGCACAGAGGCAGCCGTCATGGCTCTAAGAAAAAAAGACCAGTTGTCTGTGTAGGGGGATAGAGCCACAATGTAGACCGCGTGTCACAGATCCTGGTAAAGCATGTAATCAATGTACTCAGAAGCTAGACTGGAAAAAAGAAGTTCAACGGTACAGAAAGGGAGACATATACCACTTTATGAGAGCATTTCCCCTCCATGTACACATTACTTTGTATGGTGCATCGCTTTTGAAGACATCGCTGTCTACATTTTTGCCAAGGAAGACAACGTCAGAGAGAAGAAAATCAAGGGAGCAAAATAGAACCTGCCACATGGCACGGGATGTTAAGGATTCTCACCTGAGAACCAGAGGAAAGGGCCCGTCTGTAGCCGTGCAGCACCTGCCGTCCATACTGCCTGCTCGCTCTTTGAAGCCAAGTGGCCCTCAAGCCTCGGTGCGCCTGTCGGCCAGTTATTTTCATTTGAAGAGTCCCCCCGTGGGTCCTTCTTTCTTCCCCTTTGGACTTTGAAGTTTATTTCCGTCTTCTGGGCTGCCTTCAAATGATAATACGCCCTAGCAGAGGCCCACACCGCAAAGACGGAATATTTATGGTTGAGTCTTTTGTGTCCCTCATTGTCAGCAGACACCAGAAATAGGGTTTCAGAGGGAGACGCCATGAGGGAGTTCATCCAGCAGCCCCAGGCAGACAGCGGCGTCCTGCGGTGTTTGGCTGGGAGCAAATAGGTTTGCACCGGCAAGTTCCAAGGGGTCTAGACAGGGTCTTTGCTGCTAATCTGAGTCGGTTTGCAATTGCTTCCCTCCACAGTCAGCCCTGGTTCCAGAACATTATACAGTGCAAAAGTTCAGGGGGTGGGGGCTGGGTCAAGAGCTCCACGGGGGCTGTGCGGCGCTTAGCCCTACATGGTTCCTCCGGGTGAGCAGGCTCTCTGGTCTCCTTAGCCTGCCTGGGGCACGGGAATGTTTGAGGCTGTCTAGGATCCTGCATGGCGGGACCAGACATGCCCCATCATGGTTTCTTCTCAGTGTCTGGAAGCTCAGCTTGGGATTTGGGGTGCACTTGGATGGGGGGAAGTCCCTCTGTTCTCCTTGTGCTCCTGTGTCCTCACTCCTGCTCCCAACTCCACCACCAGCTGGAGGGAATCCTTCCCTAGGCTTGAGGAAATCATTCTCCTCTCGAGGTCTTGGATATTTTGTCTCTGGATTCTTCTCATGGTTTGGAGCAGCTATTCCTGTTAAGGGTAAGAAACTTTATGGTCTTAGGGTCGTTCTGCCCTTCGCTCTCTCACGTCCCACCCCCGAGGCAGAGTGATTCATAAATACCCGCTTGCCTGGGGAGACCCTTGGCAAAGAGGGGAACCGAGTGAAGAAAATACCCACAGGCAAGAAACACAACATTGTTTAATATCTCAAAATATGCCCATAATGGAAGGGCCAGCTGTCCTTTAGCCAGGTCTTGCCAAGACTGCAGCCCCCTCCCCACCACAGCCAGGGCTTGGGACTGGCCTTCCCGTTCTCCTCTGGGTGCATGGTGAGTCCAGAGCACCCACATGGCCCCAAGCTCTGCTTTCCCACCTGCCTTCTCCCTGCTGCCCTGTTCTGACCTCAGATGCACTGGATATGCACGGCTGTATGGCTCAACTAATACTTTGCTTCCAAAGGTGTGTCTCTGATGAGAAAAGGGGTTCTCCCTGAAGCCTTGCCTGGTTGCATGGAACATGGCCGTCACATCTAAGGGTCACTGGCCTGGTCCCCACCAGTGCTTGGACTTTTGCTCGGAATATAACAAAGCCAATGAGAACCATGGCCCTTGGAACCATGAGCCAGCCATCTGTGACTCCACGAGTTTCTTAGCACCCCCATAGATCTACCTGACGGTTCCTTCTTGGGCATGACTTGGCCCAGTGGAGCCTGACCTGGGCTCCAGGGTTTTAGGTTGCTTGTCTTGAAGGCCACGCCAATTCTCCTGTTGTCCAGTATGAGCACAGCTCAGCT
Source organism: Prionailurus bengalensis (assembly GCF_016509475.1). Taxonomy (NCBI): domain Eukaryota; kingdom Metazoa; phylum Chordata; class Mammalia; order Carnivora; family Felidae; genus Prionailurus; species Prionailurus bengalensis. The sequence continues at coordinate 233,202,469 of NC_057343.1, forward strand.
TCCTTATCCCCTCTGGCCCTGGGTCATCTTGGCATCCTGTCAGGCTGGGGTGACCACATTCGAACTGTTAACGTGGAAAAGGGTACAGGTTTGTAGCAGAAAGGCCCAGAATTATTTGGCTGGTGTGTGTGTGTGTGTGGGGGGGTGGTTCAGGGAAGACGTAAAGACAAACATTCATCTTCGGGGCCTAAGTTGGGGTGGGTTTTTTTGGTATTTATTTAATAGACAGGTGGGGAGAGAGAGAGAGAGCAAGCATGAATGGAGGAGGGGCAGAGAGAGAGAAAGAGAGAGAATCTCAAGCAGGCTGTGTGCCATCAGCAAAGAGGGGCTTGCACCCACGAACAGTGAGGTCGACCTGAGCCGAAATGAAGCATCAGACACTTAAGTGACTGAGGCACCCAGGCGCCCCTTCTAGGCCTGAGTTCTGATACAGATCAAAACGCTACATGTGTTTCTAACAGAGTCGATTTGGGAAGAATGTGGCTTAAGAATGAGCCAAGGGGCTCACCAACTCCTTCCCTCCAACTCGGATGTGGCCTCAGAGCTCACCAAAGGCAACTCACCTACATCCCTACATCTCACTGGGCCCAGTGGGGTGGACTTCATGCCTCCAGACTGTCCTTTTCTAGCATGGGAAGCCCAGTACCCTGGAAACCCCTTGGTCCCAGCATACGGGGGAGGGGGCAATTGGTCACCTTAGACCCCTAGACTGCCCCGGGCACAAGAGTAAGTTGATCAGAGTGATGTTTAGGAGAGTTTGGGGGGCTTTTAGATACTACCAGTTAGAATCAAATGCCATTTTTAGTTTACATTTCTGAATCAGTATGGCTTCTCTTCATTAAATAGTTGGTTATTAGGAAGGCAATGTATGCATGCCCACAGGAAGTCACTTAAACAGGACAGAACAGTACCTGTAAAAGTTAGAAATCAGCCTCTGTTCCCAACCTTCCCTGTTTTATATCTTCTAGCCAGGGACAGCCACTTTCAGTGGTTTCCTAGTGTTAGTGTACAAATATTCAATGTATACAGATGTCTCTCCATGCACAGGTGTGCGTGCATTAAAATTTTCCCTTTTTTTGCAGCAACTCTGTTTTGAAGTTTCACCGGTAAGAGCACCTATACGTTTATTTAGGTTTTAAAACCTGACTGTATAGTTTTCTTCCCACCAAAAACCAACGTCCGGTTGGCTCCTCGGGGATATTTAGCTTGTGCTTGGTTTCCTGCAATCACGAACGATCTGGGATGAGTAAACTCGAAGCACATTTGTGCACGCGTGCCTGTTGGATACATGGCTGTAAGAGGAAAGGTCGTACGACAGGATATGTGTGGTTTACACTCCGACAGCTAAGGGGTGTGTGCCAATCCACGGCACCAAGTCGCAGTCCCGTTCACAGTGTGGGAGAACCTCTACTTTCAAACTTGCTCGTCATCTCTGGGTTTATCAAATGTCTCGACCTTTGGCGATCTGATGGCAAAAAACAAACTACAGCTTTTTTTGAGAGAGAGCATGAGCAGGAGTGAGGGAGAGGGACAAAGGGAGAGGGAGGGAGAGAATCTTAAGCAGGCTCCACACCCAGTGCAGAGACGACGTGGGGCTCGATCTCATGACTATAACATCATGGCCTGAGCCAAAATCAAGAGTCAGACACTCAACTGACTGAGCCACCCAGGTGCCCCAACAAACTGCAATTTCATTTGCATTATTTCAGTTATAGACTGGGTCGAACCTCAGTTATGTGTCAGTTGGACACCTGTCCAATTTTTGTGCGTGTGGACTAGTTTTTCCTGTCCTCTGTCCACGTTTCCCCTTCCGTTTTTGAAATCTGCATGCTTCTGCGTCTTTAGAAGTCTATAGTTTTAAGTTGATTGTATTTGGTTTCTTCCTCATGAATTGCCTTCTGTTGCTCCTTCAGGGTATTAACTATTTACATTTAAATATTTAAATCTCAGTGCAGTTTATGAACAGCCAGCCTACAGCTCATGGGATCTCTTTCACATTACCAAATTAGATTTGTAGTATCTAAATTATTTTTTTCTCAGTGGAGCTGTTGCTGCAGGAAGTAGATAAAGAGCAAGGGTCGTCTTAAAAAAAAGGAGATAACTCTGGGGAGGGGTAAGTTTTTGAGGGAAGAAACGGCAATAGCAAAAATTGGTGTAAGAACAACCTAAAAAGCTAAAGCACTCTTAAGCCCAAGGGCTTCAACACTTATGATCTGAATTCAACTTTCAGCCCCCAGATTTTTGAAGGTTTAGGGAAATCATGGCATTTGTTTTGTCTCTTAATTTCCTCACCCATCAGTGTCGATTAATATTTTCTACTTAATCTAAATGGAGCATAGTGCGGCCAAAAAAATTTCTAGGCTAGGAATTCAGGGAAAATGAGTATTTGTGTGATTTTCCTACAGATCAGCTTTGTAACTTTGACCACTTTGCAATCAATTTCCGTTAACGTGAAGTTGAATCTCCCGGCCCTTAATTCTTGGTCTTATGGGATATCAGTTGTTCTCAGAGCAAGGATTTCATCCAGTGGCGAAGACACGTCATCTTTGAAAAATATGAACAAATTCTAATGGTCAGCCGTGCTCCCTCATCCACTCAAACCTGAAGTAGGGCAGTTAGGGGCACAGACGCAGTGTCAGCAAGGTTCTGAGCCTTCACCTGGAGAATGACCCAAATCCAAGTTTCCCCAAAGACCTTGTTCTTTCATGTTCCAAGGAAGGTTTCTTGGTGGCCATGTTAGTTCTACTCACTGACTGACCATCCTCGCTGTCCAAGGATTGGTCTGCTTTCTTCGGCTGAGTCGGGTGACCCTTTGTGATACATGGTTGGATCCCTTCTGCCTGGTTGTTCCCTTCTTGTCTCCACGGGGCCCTTGTGGCTTCCCCCAAATGCTTGCTGTATGAAACGAGGGCCCCCTAAAGTGACTGTGCTATTGGTGGCACAATCTGACCAGTGTGATGAGCTCCATTTCTAAAGCACTCATCACTGTTGTAGACTTGTTCATTCATTTTTTTCCCAGCCTTCTCTTTGGAGGATGTTGGTTTGGGAAGTCCCAGAGTCGATGACTCTATCTAACAGTATCATATCACAAAGCTCCGTGCCACAGATGAGCCATAGCGCCTGATAGAATGCCAGTACCATTTCCTCCTTTCGATGTCTCCCAGTCCCAAAGGAACTGCCCTCTAACTGCTGGCAGAAGGGGTGCCCTTCATTCTGGTATCATGGGTACTGATTGACTAGAGGCCCAAGTCTCTACCGACACCTTCTCTCAGAAGGCCAACCAAGTCTTCAGGTCCATGTGGCTGAAGCCCAAGTCCTAGAGTCTAGCTTTGTTTCTGCATTAAGGTGACAACGTTAAAGGAGGTACTCCGTAGACCCTTTCACTTCCTTACTGACCTCCCTCTTGCATTGGATTATTTTTTCCCTCCTTTCTTGAAACTTTCCTTTCCCTTTCCCTTCTCTTTCTCTCCTCTGTTGACCTTCCCCCAGCTTGTTCTCCCTTGATTTCTTTTCCTCTGTCTGATGGATCAGTCACTTTTGCCTGCTCTGTCTGTCTTTCCACTACCTCTTAAAACTGCCTTCCTCCGGCACTCTTTTCTTCCACCGTCCTCTCTTGTAGCTTCCCAAGGTCATTCTGGGCGCTGTCCTCTGGGTGATTTTAAACGACTGATTTGTATCAGTTAGCTATTTCTGCATAACACATCACCCCCCAAATTTAGTGGCTTGAAATAATAACTATGTAACTCATTGTTCTTCTGATTGGCCATTTAGGCTGGACTGAGCTGGGTGAGTTTATGTGCACTTATAAATTTCTACTCATCATGAGTTTCCTTTTATTTCCAAAGTTGTTCACCTGTGACACTATTGGAGGTTTAGACCAGATAACTCTTTGTTGGAAGGGCTGTCCTGTGTATTGTAGGATGTTTGGCAACATCTCCGATGTGTACCTGTTAGGTGCTGGTAGAAAACCCTCCTCCTCAGTGTGACAGCCCAAACTGTCTCCAGACATGGCAAAATGTCCCTTGGTATGGGGGTGAGAGCACTGCCCCTGGTTGAGAAGCACTAATCTAGCACAATACCCAGAAGAGCGAGAGCCAAATGTATATTTAATGAACGAATGCATTTTATTACTCTTACAGATACAGATACAGATACAGATACAGATACTAATACTCTTTTAGAAGCTTTTGACACTTCTTGGACCTTTACTAAGTAGGTTCTTACCAGGCGAGTATTTCAAGGGTTAAAGGAAAGAGGAAGGAAATAGCCTTGCACGTGTCTAGCGTGGAGAAATGAGACCACCCAAGAACATACAGCTCAAACAGTAAATTCTGTGCTTCTGCGTTTTTCTTGAGACGGGATATCTACGTTTCATTTTGTTGTCTACGTAAAGTAACCCTTTGGCCACTTTTGCCCTCTGCAAGTCACATTCATCTCTCTCTAAAAGAGACTTTAATTATAATAAGGAAATAGTCCATTCTATAAAAAACTTTAAGTTTTCTGAAATGTTTCATCATGAAGAGCAGCAATATGATGGCAGGAAAGAAGAGGAAATACAACTATGATGTGTAAGTTTTATTTGGGAAAGGTCTCCCGCTCTTTCAAAACACATGGGACCGATCAAACGCATTATAATATCAATTGGGGAAGAATTTTTTCCAATATAGGAAGACATAACTTTACAAAAGTATTAGGAGTTGATATACATACAGATAGGCTTCAAAATTAGTATTTGTCAAAGCACCATTGATTCTGATTTCTAGCATTTCAATTTCCCTTCATTCGTGTGTGGCCAATCATCATTGTTTTCTTGCTCCTCAGAGAAACAGGCATCTTTTTTTCCTTGTCGTTGTACCAGGTTGTGCTCATATGCAACATGAATAAGGCATTGAGGAGGACTTTTGGAACACCCAGTGTCACTCCGTCACATTTCATTTTTCTTGCCAGAAAAGTAGTTTATTCCATGCAGTAACTCAAAGTTATTCAACCTAGTCCCAGAAAATCTGCCATTCGTCTTGTTGCCAGACATATAAAAAGAAGGATTTCAGTCAAAGAAAAGTTCAGGGAAGAAACAGATGAATATCATTACGGGACTCCCTATGTGATATGTCCGCCATATTGCCAATGAAATAGTAACCCGTTTCAGCAAGAATTGCTCGCCACCCATGCACGTGAGGAAATGCAATTCGTTTTTCCCATTTCTACTTTTTAGAGACTAATCGGTCAGTGATGTTCACCTATATGAGAAGTATTGAGCAGCCTCATCATTCCTCTGAAAAATGTTGTAATGCTGATGCTTCCCATATTCTATGGACTGAATTATGCACGCGCCCCAAATTCATATATGGAAGCCCTAACCCCAGCACCCCAGAATGTGACAGTATTTGGAAATAAGATCTTTACAGTGCAAACTAAGTTAAAAATGAGATCATTTGGGTGGGTCCTAATCCAGTGTGACTCATGTCCTTATATGAAGGGGAGATTCGATACACAGACATGTACAGAGGGAGGGGCACGAGAAGATACAGGGAGAAGATGGCCATCTGCAAGAAAAGGGGAGGCCTCAGAAGAGACCATTGAAGCCACTTCCTTGCTCATGGACTTCTCACCCCTGGAATTGTGAGAATATGAATTGCTGTTGTGGAAACCATTGAGTCTGTGGTACTTTATGATGGCAGCTCAGGCCCACTCCTAAGCTATATTCCAAGTCTGTTGTGCAGTTGTGTGGTGTAGATTTGAATTTCTTAGAATGTCCCTCCCAGTCTTTTCTACTGCTTCCTGGCCGAGTACACAAATTGAAAATAAGAACAAAGATAATGAAGGACATCACCAAGGAGGCATATATAGCTATATCCTTATAGCTATGGCTGGTCTGTAGCTGGATTCTACATTTGCCTGAGATCACAACTTTCATTTGTTAAATTGGGCCTACAAGGGTACTGGAATGGACACATAGTTTTTGGTCCAGAAACCTCATTATTTCAAAATTGTGAACGCGATGAATGATTCCATTTCAAAGGTAGAAAACATAAGCTAGATACTGAATCAGGGTCATTTTTAAAATGAACTCACTTAGAATCTTGGTTTGTTTTTTTTTTTTAACTTTATTACCCAATTTGTGGGAAAAGCTCAAATCATTGCAAGAATTCTTTAAAAAGATGTTCCACCACCACGGCTCACTTCATCTGTCATGCGGGAGGTGCCACGACGGTTCTTCAGAAGCAGACAGTGTGGCTGGTGATGTTAAAAGCCTCAATTTTCTATAAATAGAAATAAATTGTAGAATAAGAATGGTGGTCAAACCACCTTTTTTTTTTTCAGAGAAAAATAGGCAGAGACAGGAAATGAAAGATACCAAGATTGATTTCTTCTTCCAAGTATCTGTCTAAAATTTAAAATTTGGAAGAGAAAAAAAATTCCTCAGTGCCTTTTTAGACATTTGTATAATTTCATGCAATGCTCTTCAAGAAACCCACAAGAGATAACCCAGGAAGAGTTGAAGTGAGTCTAGAATTATGGATTCTCGAGACATTCTCATATTACTTGCTTGTTTAAGAACAAGATGATTGAAATTTGGGTCCTCCCCCCTCAGTTTTATTGAGAATAATGACATATGACTATATATCTATATCTATCTATCTATCTATCTATCTATTTAAAGCTACACACACACACACACACACACACATACATATATAAGTTTAAGGCATACAGGATAATTATTTTATTTATAGATATTATGAAAGAATCACACAATAAATTCAGCTAACATACCGTCTCCTATAGATACAATGAGAAGAAGAGAACAAATTTCCTTCTTGTGATTAGAACTCCTAGGATTTACTTGTTTAACAACTTTTTGATAAATCACATAACACCATTAACTGCAGTCATCATGTTGTATGATTTTGTACATCCCCAGTACATCCCTACTACTGATTTATCATTTACCTGAATTTTTACCTTTGACCCCTTCCTCCAACTCTCCCTCCACACACCCTTTACCTTTGGTAACTACATACAGTCTGATCTCTTTTTCTTTGGTTTGCTTATTTATTTCTTCGGATTCCATATGTAAGTGAGAACACACAGTATTTGTCTTTCTCTGTCTGACTTATTTCACTTAACATAATCCCTTCAAGTTCCATCCATGTTGTTTCAAATGGTTGAATTTTCTTTTTTTTTTTTAAATGACTGGATAAAATCCATTGGATATGCAGTAAAAACTTGGTTTGTGAGTATAATTCGGTCCAGAAACATGCTTCCAATCCAAAGCACTTGTATATAAAAGTGAATTTCCCCGTAAGAAATAATGGAAACTTGGATGATTCACTCCACAACCCAAGAATATTCATCTAAAAGTGATTACAATACTGTAATATAACACAAAATAATAAAGGAAATACAAAGTATAAAGAAAAATAAACAAATTAACTTGCACTTACCTTTGAAAACCTTCGTGGCTGGCCTGAGGGAGACAAGAGAGAGGCGGGTTATTGTGTAGCACGACTTTCATCATCACTAACGGAATCACTGCTGTCCATTGGCTCAATGGAATCTTTTTCTTTTCGCGAACTTTAACGAGGAACCTATCCACTGGCCTAGAACGAAGTAACGAATTCCTAAGCTTACTCTTGGATGGAAAAGGAAAAGACTGTCCATAGGTGTTCTGAAGTGACAAAAAATACACCAGTGCCAGTGGTGGGCACCTTCCAAGTTCTGAAAAATCACTGATTTGTGTCAAACACCACAGCCCGAGACCAAGCATCTGAGCAAGGGAGACGATCATCCACCATCTTGCAGTGAAAGAGAGACAAACAGAGACAGAGACAGAGAAAGAACCATTGGCTCAATTGTGATTGTGTGCCATTGTGCTGGTTTTTGTGAGCTCCTCTCCCTCTCCCTGTCACACTCAGGTTCCCAGTGGCTGAGTCCTACAGCTTCCCCTGCAACCCCAGTGGTGGGAGATCAGAGTAGGGGCTTCTGGAAAGAGATCCACAATGCAGGTAAGGGAAACAGGTTGTCCCCACGCCGGGGTTCCTTTTGTCCCCCTAGAAGAACTGAAGGCTCAGGGGAGACCTCTCTGCCCGGTGGTGTGCTGACTGGGGGGAGGGGCAAGGTGATCAGTATGTAGGCATTTCTCCTACCTTCTAATAGTCTGGCTCAGTCTCTGTGGTGCAGGCAGTGGTTACTTTGGCCTCACCCTTGTGTTCTAGGATTCTCTCAGTAGTGTCATATTCTTAAAGAATTGTTAGTTGTTTGTGTGTGTGTGTGGGGGGGGGAACACAGGAACAAACTATGTCACCATCCCTAGAATCTCAAGAAAAAGACAATGATGCAGGGGCACCTGGGTGACTCAGTCGGTTGACCATTAGACTCTTGATTTCGGCTCAGGTCATGATCTCACAGTTCGTGAGATCAAGACCCATGTTGGGATCTGTGCTGACATTATAGAGCTTCCTTGAGATTCTCTCTCTCTTCCCTTCCCCAGCACTCTCTCTCTCTCTCTCTCAAAGAAGAAGGAGGAGGAGGAGGGGGAGGAGGGGAAGGAGAAGAAGAAGAAAAAAAAGTTGGGGGGAAAATCTCGTTGTGCTCAGAACTTTATGGATTCGTTTTTTGGTTTAAGGCAGAGTGAAGCTCTGTTTTTTCGCACATTGGGATTAGGTTAAACACCAGAATTTTTTCAGAGTTTAGAAGACACGGAAATAGGTTACCTGAGAAATAATGGGACCTCTTTCTCTGAAGAACTTTGCAACAATTATCTGATTCTTTTCTGTCAAAGGTGCAGAGTTGTGTTTCCTCTTTGGGCTGATGATGCCCCAGAGACCCTTATAAACTTTTGTCGATATAAGAAAAAAGTGAATTATTACTTCAAAGATGCTACCGGCCTTTAGCTAACAATGTCTTTGTAGAGGGCACTGTCAAGAACCAGAAACAGCATGCTGTAATTAAAAGAATACAAGTTTGGAGCGCCTGGGTGGCTCAGTCGGTTAAGCGGCCGACTTTGGCTCAGGTCACGATCTCGCGATCCTTGAGTTCGAGCCCCGCGTCGGGCTCTGTGCTGACGACTCAGAGCCTGGAGCCTATTTCGGATTCTGTGTCTCCCTCTCTCTGACCCTCCCCCATTCATGCTCTGTCTCTCTCTGTCTCACAAATAAATAAACATTTATTTTTTTAAAAGGAGCTTTGTTGAACTATAATCGATATACAAAAATTTCACATATTTAATGTATACAATTGGATGAGCTTGGACATATGCGCACACCCACGAAAGCCTCAGCACAGTCAAGGTAATAAACATATCTGTCACCCCCAAAAGTTTCTTGATGACCACTCCCTCTTTTTTTGGTGGTAGGAATACTTCTCATGAGATCTACCCTTTATACAAATATTTTAAGCACGTAATACAGCATCGTTAACTACGGGCACTATTTTTTTTATGTTTCTATTTATTTATTTTGAGAGAGAGAGAGAGAGAGAGAGAGAGAGAGAGAGAGACCGAGTGCACGTGAATGGATGAGGGGCAGAGAGAGAGAGAGAGAGAGAGAGAATCTGAAGCAGGCTCCTCGCTGCCAGTGCAGAGCCCAATGTGGGGTTCAAACTCATGAACCGGGAGATCATGACCTGAGCATAAGTCAAGAATTGGATGCTTAACTGGCTGAGCCACCCTCGCGCCCCCTACAGGAACTATTTTATACAGCGGATCTCTAGAACTTACTCATTTGCCTAGCTGAAAGTTTATACCCATTGAACAATTCCCTATTCTCCCCTTCCCCGAGCCTCTGACAACTACCAATCTACTCTCTGCTTCTAAGAGTTTATTTTAGTTCCCTCATATAAGTGGAATCATGCAGTATTTTTCTTTCTGTGTCTGTCTTATTTCACTTAGCACGATGTTCTCCAGGTCCATCCATGTTGTTTCATATGGCACAATTTCCTTTTTTTAATGTTGAGTAGTATTCCATTGTAAGTATATTTTCTTTATCCACTCCTTCATGAGGAACACTTGGATTGTTTCTGCACTTTGCCTATTGTGAATAATACTGCACTAACATGGGAGTGCAGATATCTCTTCAAGATCCTGACTTTGATCTACTCTTTTGTACTGTACCATCTGACATTTTTCTTGACATTCCTATAGTTTAGTGCTATGGACACTGAAGTAAGCCAGAACCTTCTTTCAGCTTAGGTCTTAAGTGGTCAAATCTTTTGTATTGTAAAACTCCTTGCCTGCAAAAACAGTCAGATGTCACTTCATTTTCACTATAGGTACTAAAATATCGTGGGATAGGATAAATAAATTTGGAACACAAAGACAAAGAACAAATACAAATTTTTCTTTTAATTTTTCATTTGAAAAAAAATTTTAAATCGTATTTTTCTATAAAGTCTGTGAAGTCTGGCCATATCTGCAAGCACACGGCATTTCCAGAATATTCTCTGTCTTCATAGGGTGTTATTACTAAAAAATGTATTGTTGTGGCTGTTAAAACAAAATTTGCTGACTTGTCAGGTGTGTTTATATATATTGTAAAGGTACCTACTTCCCCCTTTTTATGTTTTCCTGTGACAGTACATTTTTAAACTGTCAATGAACAAATCTGTCTCAAATTTACTAATAACAAAGTTGAATACTGCACTTTTACAGAAAGGTGCTTTTTTATACAAACATTTAAAAGATTAACCAGGAATTTTGGGATTCCAATTTTTACATAATATTGAAAACCTTTGGGGATGGTATGCATATTATTTTATGATATTGCTATAGCAATCAAAGGTAAACAATTCATTTGAAAACTACTAACATAGAATATACCTAAGATGTTTGTACAAGCTTATTTTCAGGAGATTTTGAATCATATTTTCAAGTCCCAAGAAAAAAATCTATTCAGATTTTGATTAGAATTCCATTAGAACTATACATTCACTGAAGAAAATGCATATATTAAAATATTCATCATGTTCTTATCTATGAATATAGCATGGTGCTCCTTTAGTTTTTTAAAAATATTTTGTTTTTCACAATAAAATTATCTTTCCCTAATGAGGTTATTCCTTGATGCTTAGTGTTATGAATGTGCTGAGAACAAGATATCTACCTATTTAGATTTTTATGTTTCTGGGGCATGAGTTAGAATTAAGTGTTCAACTTTACTGAATTTTCTTATTCTCTGAGATTTTTTACTCATTGATTTTTTTTTTTGGATTTTTAATTCTTTTTTTTTGCAATTTTTAATAACTTTTGCCTTATCCTTCTTAATGGTTATATTTTTATTTTTGTTCCACATTTTATTGCATAAATCAGAACTTTAAGAATTATATAAAATAACAACAGTGACGATTATCATATTCCTGATTTTAACCAGAACATGTTTAGCATTTTAAAATCATTAACATCCAACTCTTGATTTTGGCTGAGGTCATGATTTCATGGTTCATGAAATTGAACCCTGCATCGTGCTCTTTGCTGACAGTGGGGAGCTTGCTTGAGATTCTTTCTCTCCCTCTTTCTCTGTCCCTCTCCTGCTTGTGCCCTCTCTCTCTCTCTCAAAAAATTTTTTTTAAAAATTAAATTAAATGAAGTGTGGTAGATATTGGTTTGAAACTTTTTAAAAATCATACTAGAACTGATCCATGAATTGCAAAGTTGCAGGATATAAAATCAATGTACAGAAATCGGTTGCATTCCTATACACCAACAATGAAGCAACAGAAAGAGAAGTCAAGGAATCGATCCCATTTACAATAGCACCAAAAATCATAAAATACCTAAGAATAAATCCAACCAAAGAGGTGAAAAATCTATACACTGAAAATTATAGAAAGCTTATGAAAGAAATTGAAGAAGACACAAAAAAATGGAAAAAGATTCCATGCTCCTGGATAGGAAGAACAAATATTGTTAAAAGCAATCTACATATTCAATGCAATCCTTATCAAAATAACACCAGCATTCTTCACAGAGCTAGAACAATCTTAAAATTTGTATGGAACCAGAAAAGACCCCGAATAGCCAAAGCAATCTTGAAAAAGAATACCAAAGCAGGAGACATCACAATCCTGGACTTCAAGCTGTATTACAAAACTGTAATCATCAAGACAGTATGATACTGGCACAAAAACAGACACTCACATCAATGGAACAGAATAGAGAACCCAGAAATGGGCCCACAAATGTATGACCAGCTAATCTTTGAGAAAGCAGGAAAGAATACCCAATGGAATAAAGACAGTCTCTTCAGCAAATGGTGCTGGGAAAACTGGTAGGCGACATGCTGAAAAATAAACCTGGACCACTTTCTTAAACCATACACAAAAAGAAACTCAAAATGGATGAAAGACCTCAATGTAAGACAAGAAGTCACCAAAATCCTCGAGGAGAAAGCAGGCAAAAACCTCTTTGACCTTGGACACAGCAACTTTTTACTCAGCACCTGTCCGGAGGCAAGGGAAACAAAAGCAAAAATGAACTATTGGGACCTCATCAAAATAAAAAGCTTGTGCACAGTGAAGGAAACAATCAGCAAAACTAAAAGGCAACTGACAGAATGGGAGAAGATATTTGCAAACGACATATCAGATAAAGGGTTAGTATCCAAAATCTATAAAGAACTTATCAAACTCAGCACCCCAAAATCAAATAATCCAGTGAAGAAATGGGCAAAAGACATGAATAGACATTTCTCCAAAGAAGACATCCAGATGGCCAACCGACATGTGAAAAAATGCTCCACATCACTCATCAGGGAAATACAAATCAAAACCTCAATGAGATACCACCTCACACCTGTCAGAATGGCTAACATTTCAACTCAGGCAACAACAGATGTTGGCGAAGATGTGGAGAGAGAGGATCTCTTTTGCACTGCTGGTGGGAATGCAAACTGGTGCAGGCACTCTGGAAAACAGTATGGAGGTTCCTCAAAAAATTAAAAATAGAACTACCTACGACCCAGCAATTGCAATGCTAGGTGTTTATCCAAGGGATACAGGTATGCTGTTTCGAAGGGACATATGCACCCCAACATTTGCAGCAGCACTATCAACAATACCCAAAGTATGGAAAGAGCCCACATGTCCATCGATGGATGGATGGATAAAGAAGATGTGGTATGTATATACACATACACACACACACACAATGGAGTATTACTCGGCCATCAAAAAGAAAGAAATCTTGCCATTTGCAACTATGTGGATGGAACTGAAGGGTATTATGCTAAGTGAAATTAGTCAGTCAGGGAAAGACAAATATCATATGACTTCACTTATAAGAGGACTTTAAGATACAAAACAGATGAACATAAGGGAAGGGAAGCAAAAATAATATAAAAACAGGGAGGAGGATGAAACATAAGAGACTCTTAAATATGGAGAAGAAACAGAGGGTTACAGGAGGGGTTGTGGGAGAGGGGATGGGCTAAATGGGTAAGGGACATTAAGAAATCTACTGAAATCATTGTTGCTAACTAACTATATGCTAACTTGGATGTAAATTAAAAAAATAAATTAAATAAAATGGTAAAAAAAATCATACTAAGAAAGTATTCAATTTGTAGTTTACTGAGTTTATGTTTAATAAAATTCAATGAACGTTTTTGGCAAATAGTAGGATCCTTAGTTTTTCATATTGGTTTTTCTAACATACAAAATTATATTAACAGATTTTCTAGTACTAGGCCTGCTTTGCACTAGGGGTATCAACCTTATTTTGTGAGAGAGAGACAGGATCTTAAGCAAGCTCCATGCTCAGCACAGAGCCCAGCTCGGGGCTTGATCCCATGACCCTGGGATCATGACTTGAGCTAAAATCACGAGTTGGACGCTCAACCGACTGAGCCACCCAGATGTCCCATTATAGTTTCGAAGTACAGTGTGTAATCAGGAAGTGAGATATTTCCTGCTTTGTTCTTCTTTCTCAAGATTGCCTTCACTATATGGGATCTTTTATGGTTCCATATGAATTTTAGGAGTTTTTTTTCCATTTCTGTGAAAAATGCCATTGGAATTTTGATAGGGATTGCATTTGGGTGATACAGACTTTCTCACAATGTTAATTCTTCCAGTCAGTAAACATGAGATATTTTTCCATTTGTCTGTGTCTTCAATGTTTCCATCAATGTCTAGTATTATTTTTTTAATGCTTATTTTATTTATTTTTAGAGATAGAGATAAAGAGAGAATGAGCAGGTAAGGAGCAGAGAGAGAGGGAGAGAGCGAATCCCAAGCAGGCTCCGTATTGTCAGCACAGAGCCCAACATGGAGCTTGATCCCACAACCTGTGAGATCATGACCCGAGCCAAAATGAAGAGTCGGATGTATGACTGAGACACCCGAGTGCCCCCAAGTCTAGTATTATTTTAACTTGAAAATCTTCCTTGTCTTGGGGGACAATTTCCTCTTTTCACTTTCTTGAGTATTTGTTTGTCTTCCAAGAGATTGTCTTGTTTTCTTACAGACAGCTTTTAGATTTAATTCGATTTCAAGCATTTCCGTTGCAGCTGTATTTTCTTCCCTCCTCTTTCCTGTCATCTTTCCCTTCTTTTTTTTCTTCTTTTTCAGGTTATTTCTCTTTTTGAGCTTTTTTGGTTGATGGCTCAGTTCACTTACCTTTGTTTTATCTCGTTCATAATGAAAACATTTAAAGTGGTGAATTTTTCTCTGATTATATACTTGGCTCTGTGCTTTGGTGTTTTATATGTTTTATTCTCATTTTGTTATTGTATTTGTAGCTGAAGCTTTTGACTCTATTTTTAACCAATGATTATGTAGAATATTTTATAATTTTGAAGTGTTTGGAAAAGTTGTTTTATTTTCAAAAGTAATACTAAAATTTCTTCTTTACCTTGACTGCACTAGGTAATAGGGAAAAAATGCAAATGTTTTACTCTCTCTCTCTGTCTCTCTCTCTGCCTTTAGTAATACATTCCAAGACTTTCAAAACACATTATTGTCATTAAATTATTATTTTCAATCTTGCATATATTTTCTTCTGCACTGCCAGTAGCCCCCTTAGGTTCATCCACCATAAAATGACTTTACTTTCCACCTGTTAATGTGAGTTATTACTTTCTCTAGGGTGTGCTTTAACTTACCTCACTTAAAATTGTTTTCATGTAATGTGTCTTCATTTCATCCACTGTCCCTTTCCCTGAAGACTTTCTCTTCACACTTCTTTCTTTGTCGTTCCTCAGAGATGACCTTCTCTAGCTTCTTACCTATTTTACCTGCCTCCCACTCCATTTCCTGAATTCTGCTTTAATGGTTGTGGTAAATATTTGACTGAGGTATGTCCCCTCCTGTGTCTTCAAGATGGTGTTCCCCCTGCTCGCCCTGAGGGCTTTCTCCCAGGTCCTGCTGCACATGAGGGTCTTTGCTTCCAATGGTCATGGAGACCTGCCATTCCCTCAGTTTGAGTCTCTGTACACCACACGGCCTTACCCGCCATCCCCTTGGGTGCTCCAGATTTTTGGACCTTCAGAGTTTCAGTACCCAGCATCTAGGCCAATCTTGCCCCAACCTTCCTTTGTTAATTCTGCAGAGAATACGAAAGTTCATCCACTTTTTCCTTAGGCCTGAATGGATCTCAATCCAGTTCTACCTGCCTTGAAGTTGGTGCAAATGTCTTCCCAATGCCAGAACCAGAAGTGCAGCTCGGTCAGACCTGGACCTAGTTTATGGGATTTCATGCTCCCCTGTACCATCAAAGTTGTTTTACTGAGAAAGGTTTGAGGCATTCTCCGGGCTATGGCAAGATGGCAACCGAAGAAACAATCATAATGTTACCACTGGTTATAGTTTTAATGGCACCCAAAGCAGCGATTTTGTTAAGAGCTTTCGAGTATTAAGCACTAGGCATGAATTACTGAATTGCTTTCTTGAATGCACTCGGTGTGATGGATAATATGATTCCCTCCTCTTTCCAGATGAAGAAAGTGTCTAAGGAAATATGAAGTGGCCTCCCTAAGTCATACAGCAGGTGCACAGGGGTGCTGCGAATCCCCCAGCCAGTTTAACTCCAGAATCAACACTGCTAGTCGTGTACTGGAGCTAGAGAGTATTTTACAAAGTACTTAGTCTACTTCTAGAATTCCAGAATTAACACTCTGAATAATATCATGGATTTGAGAAAAGATCTTTAATGGTGAACAAGTGAAATAAAATGATGGAACATCGACAATACAGTGAATTCTAGAGAAAAGTGAGGAAAAAGAGGGAAAACTCCTGGAATGACCTCCATGGGATATTAGTGGTTGGCATAAACCTCAGTAATCAATATATGTGAACGAGTTAAGGAATAATTGTTTTACAGATTTTCAAGTCCGTTTTCTTACACTGTCCTCTTGAACACTTATGTTATAATTGATGGGACATTCTCACCAAACATCATGACCTACAAAACTGGATTTATTTATCTTATTTTATTAATGTTTTAAGTTTATTTATTCATGGGGGGGCAGAGACAGAACCCCAAGCAGGCTCCGCACTGTCAGCGCAGAGCCTGACCTGAGGCTCGAACTCAGGAACAGTGAGGTCATGACCTGAGCCGATACCAAGAGCCAGATGTTTAGCCGGCTGCACCACCCAGGCACCCCTGCAAAACTGGATTGAAAATGAGAGAATAAAAGAGATTGCAAATGGACATCAAACAAGAGAAACCTATTACAAAGAAATTGGCCTTTAACATTTTCTTTTTACCGATTCATGGGTGTCAGGAGGAGGCAATATACTTCAAACACAGGATGACACCTATTAAAATGTTGGCAGCCAAAATGAAGAAAACCTTTGTTTTTCAAGTAGAGTAACAGAATCATTTTTTTTTCAATTCTTTTACCTTTATTTGGGGAAAACAAATGTTGTTTCCAAGACCCTGTTTCGGCTGCCCTGAAGCTAACGACAAGAAGTCGCTTTGTGGTTCTTCTCTCGTTTGATTCGCGGCTACTGAAATTCCCTTTGATCTGATCTTAATTTCTTCCATACTTTTATGAATTAAAACCTTGTTTGATTTTGTTTGCTCCAATTGTTATAATTTATCACCAGCTTTCTTCTTGTCAACAGCTCCAGACATCTTAGATGCTACACTTAAAAGGGTCAATTTTGTGATTCGTTTGTGTCTTCATTTTGGCAAAGGAACCTAATTAGTTAGAACTCTTCCCTCATGAATTACTGAGCAGCGGTTTCCCTTGGGTAGTCCCACTAGACCCGGAACAGCTTTGTTAAAATTGGATGCCTCTCAGGGGAAAAAATTAAAAAGCCGGTAATTTATTTGAAGATAAACTATGGCTGATTCTTGGAGGTGAGGGTTATTGAGTTATAATAGTGACTTTAATTCTAGTGAAATGTATTACTTTCCAAATTGTTGCCGAGCGTTAACAACTGGCCATGTTATTTGAACTGCTGTGTTAAGAGTGAACGCTCTACACGAACCGGTCTCCAAATGGAGCCAAGCGTTGGCTAACTGCTGACTGTGTAATAAAACCTTTATTTTAAAAGGCGATGTAGCTAGCAAACTCAGTTTGGGACCAGAAAGCATCATACCAGAGGTCGTGCCATAATTGGGTAAGAAAAGTAGTTAAAGAAGAAATATAAGAAATGTCCTTGCCTCTTTATTGTGGTTCTGTATTAAAAAAAAAAGTTTTGAGGAAGATTTAAAAGTGCCTGTAAAAAGCCAAATGCCTTAAACAGTCATCCACGATGTATGTATCTGATATTGAAGCATGTTTATTTTTCATTTGGTAGGCTGAGGGCAGACAGCCACCTCTGCTTCTCTGTAAACCTTCTGTGAGTGCTTTGCCCATTTCCAGAGGGGCCTGCACCCATGGGGGACAGTCCTTGAACGCTTGTCCCGTGGAAGTGGTTGGGGTGGGTGTGGTGAGCGAGTGGAGAACAGGGTGTGTAGAGACAAGGGGAGAGAAAGGGCTTCTGAATTCATCAAGAGGAGTCCCTACAGGCAGGAGAAATGAATCTTCCTTCATTATGTTCACAAGTCCTCAGTGAACATCTTTCTTGATAAGGTTTTTAACAAACAAGGGAGAAAATCAGGATGAAGGAAAATATAAGAAGGGGCCAGGATGAGGCTTCTCCACAGGGGGTGAGCTGCAAAGCAAGCCTGTTCCGTGACCCTCGGGGAGGAGGACACGTTTTGTCATGTAATTCTTGGTGTCCATACAGCATAAACACTTAGTCCAGGGAGGCAGAGCTCGTTCCGGTACGCAGACCTGAGAGAAAGTCTTCTCATTGTTTCGTGAGGACCGAGCCTTGTGGTGTCATGAACAGAATCCATGACAGTTCGACCACAAATTCAGCCAGAAATTACAGAGCACTTTTGTTCCGGATTCGTTACTGGAAGCAGATGGCATGACACCTCAGAGAGGTTTGGTGTGAGCATCTTAACAGGCAACTAAGGTATGTGACCCGGATCTTTGATGGTCTGGCTTAATTTAAGAATAAAAATATTTAGGAGCGCCTAGGGGGCTCAGTCAGTTAAGTGCTGACTTCAGCTCAGGTCATGATCTCGCAGTTCCTGAGATCGAGCCCCGCGTTGGGACCTGTGGTACCCGCTCGGAGCCTGGAGCCTGCTTTGGATTCTGTGTCTCCCTCTCTCTCTGCCCCTCCCCTGCTCACGCTCCATCTCTCTCATTCTTAAAAATAAATAAACATTAAAAAAATTGTAATAGAATAAAAATATTTAGAACCACTGGGTTTTACAAGAATGGACTTCCACTGGGGGGAATTGTCTGTGAACTCTATAAAATGGTATGCCAAAATGTGCCTGTGTCATGCATCATCAAAGACCCATAACTTCATCGAGCTCAGTATGTGACCCCAGTTTTGAAGAACCATCAATCTGGAGGAAGGGTGGTGTGCTGCTCCCAGGCAGTCCTATGTTCGTACTTTCCCTCTGAGTTGACCTGTTGTTCACCCGTAGCCGGCAGTAGTTTCCAGGGGTGCTCTGACAGGCACTAGACACACATGCTCCGTGGCAGCAGCAGAAGAAGAAACACAAGCTTTGCTTATCACCAAAGCGGGGCTTAGTGGGACATGTAAATGAAGGGGCCACACAGACCAGCCCAGAGCCAAGGCCACGGTTCCCCTTCATGAGAATAACCGAGAACAGAGCCCAGACTTGCCGAGAATGGATCCCCTGAATGAAACCACAAAGAAAAGAGGGGCTGCGGGGTCATTGGAATCCAGGGTGGGGTTGGGGGGAGGCTGCACCTTGCCCCTGTCCGTCCCCCTGGAAAGCATCATCTGATCTGCCTCGACCTGGTTCTCAGCTTCCTTATTTAAGGGATGGAGACTCTACAGACATTTAAGTTTAAATTGAGTCAGTTCTTACTCACTGGATCAGAAACTAAGACTCAGATAAAGCACCACATACCCCATCCCGTTTCACCGCATGACAAACATTTCAACACGTCACCTGTCCTAGCTGTTCGTCCCCCGGATCGCTGGCCCAGCCCAGTCATCTCCAGCACTGGCTCCCACTCTACCTCTTCAGGAGCCATGCCAGTGTCACAATCCCGATTCTCCTGCCATAATTACCCCTGTCCTACGATATAAACCGAAGGCACACCTTCACCCCTCTGGAATCTTCCAAGATGCTCCGAGGTAGCAAGCACTCTACAGTTAGGGTGAGTGGCCCAGGCAAGCCTCGCTCAAGTCCAGGAGCATGCATCCGTTTCCAGTGGCTGTTGGAACCACACCGGGGTGGCTTACAGCGACAGAAATGTATTCTCTCACAGCTCTGGAGACCAGAAGTCCGATGCAAGGTGTCAGTATGGCCACACTCCCTCCAAAGTCTCTAGTGGAGAATCCTTCCTGGCCTCTTCCAGCTTTGGTGGCCCCAGGCGATCCTTCACGTGGCCTTTCTCCTTGGCCTCTTGCGTATCTGTCTCCCTTTGTGTCTTATACAGACGCTGTGACGGGATCTGGGGGCCACCAGCATATTCCAGGATGATCTCTTCTTGAGATCCTTAGCTTCATTACATCTGCAAAGACCCCGTTTTCCAAACGAGGTCACACTCCCAGGCCCCAGAGACTAGGACGTGGCTGTGTCTTTCTGGGGGGGCCATCACTCAACTCTCTGCTGTGCACCAACCCCCACAGGACTGGGTTATCTGCCTGGGTCGCACATCCTTCTGTAAACAGTGAGCTGCAGTGCTAGAGGGAGGGGCTTTGGCCTGGGTTTTGATGATATGGATTCAGACGCGAACTAGAGTGGGTGGTGAGAAGAGTCATTTGTTTTTCGTGACTTCCCTTCCAACCCTTGTTTGTTGGAAAAGGATGGGCTGCTCCAGGGGATGAACCCGGGATGACAGGGGCAAAGGCATTGGAAGCGAAGTAAATTGTAACTTATTCCATGCGGTTGACAACCTCAGCAGATGTCTCTGCCTGATTTATCTCTCTGTCTCCAATTCACAATTCAGAAGTAGAGGGCTGGTCAAGGGATGCATGGCAACACTTGTGACTGAAGATGAAGACAGACATTTTTTCCCCTGACAGAAATGAAGGCTGTCTTCCTTGGACTGACGAGAAATCATTTCGATGACTAGATAATACAAAGACTATTTCTACAAACTGAGTTACGTCTTTAATTTTAATGAGAATATATTTATAGCATCTGAGAAGACCTAAGCATTTGAGGTCCACCACATTGTGTATATCCAAGGGCTGCCATTTATATTAGAGTTTCTGCTAATGTCACCCCCTTAAATTGCACAGTGCACAACCTGTGCAATCATATACCTAGATCTAGACATTTTATTTTAAAACTATTAAACTACAATATAACTCACAAAATCTTATTTTCCCAAATGTTTATTAGTATATCAAATAAAACAAAGTGCTTCCACGGGGAAGTCATATTTTAATTCTTAGTAAAAAATTTTTTGGGGCGCCTGGGTGGCACAGTCGGTTAAGCGTCCGACTTCAGCCAGGTCCGATCTCGCGGTCCGTGAGTTCGAGCCCCGCGTCAGGCTCTGGGCTGATGGCTCAGAGCCTGGAGCCTGTTTCCGATTCTGTGTCTCCCTCTCTCTCTGCCCCTCCCCCATTCATGCTCTGTCTCTCTCTGTCCCAAAAATAAATAAACGTTGAAAAAAATAAATAAATAAATAAAATAAAATAAATTTTAGAGTATATATTCCAGAAATTACAAAAATGTTTTTAATAATGGTAACACATTCTTTTACCAGTTAGATGGATTCTATTTTTTTGCCTTTTGCAAAGTTAAAGAAAGTCTAATCATGTTTTTAAGTTACTAAAAATAATTTCAATGTTATATTACTATATAACGTTGATCACATAATTTAGACAAATTTTGATGAATTGAGTGAAAGCGTTTTAACAAAACTCCTATTCCCATTTATTTATTTGTACAAAGATAGTTTTCAACACTTAACACGACTCCTAGCTCATTCTTGTAAGCTTGACGATTACTTCATTAAAGGACATGTGAAAATAAAAAGGCTCATTCAGCTCATTAATAAATTAGTAACAATATTTTGGTTTTGTTGAAAAACATCAAAATTTGTATCATGTTGCTTTTATCAGCTATTTATTGTGACAATGAAATTGTAATAACTTTGCTAGAAGAAATGTGTAATATTTAGAAACTTAGAAGAAATTTTCAAACAATACTATATCTATAATATATTATATATAATATTATGCATTATAATTATATACATATATACACACATTTTTCAGTGTACACTGGAAATACATCTAAGTCACTCATCGTACTTGTTGAAAATGCAAATCTCAACCTTGACCTCCCAGATCTATTTAAAACTCTGAGGGATAGCTGGGAGTCTCTCTCTCTGTCTCTCCCTCCCTCTCTCTTTCTCGCTTTCTCTCTCTCTCTCTCGTAACCAATAAAAGATTCTCAAGCCAAAAAAATGAATTACATTACGATAAAAGAAGTATTACATTATGATAAAAACAAAAACTGTGAGAGGAAAGCCCAAGAAGCAAAAAGAATGAAATAAATGTTCCAGCTGTGGAAAAAAAAAAGCTTATATATATATATAAATTTAAATAGATTATGGTAGATGTTAACTCCCTGTGGCAATAGTTTTCAGTCTTGAAACCACATCCAAATCATATGGATGGCTTATGGAACTCTGAAAGAGTTTTGAATTCAGCAGGTCTGGGTGGAACCGGCAAATTTGCATTTCCATCCTGTCTGGGTGATTCTGATGCTGCTGGTCTGGGGGTCTCGGCTGGGGAAGGACTGCTCAGGCATTTGGAGCCCACTGGATATCTTTACAGGAGTGATTAGCTGGGTACATGGAAAAGAGCATTAAAGGTCACAGGATAAGCGGATAGATGGTAGATAGACAAGAGACAGACAGAGAGAGAGAGAGAACAGAGCAGAGCCATAGAGTTGATAAAAGTCAATTAATGGGCAAGAATCAAAGTCGTCTATTCAGAGAAGTCCCGGAGCCACTGCTCAGGGCTCCTTTGTTAGATCAAGCTTTCAAGGGTCCTGTGTTAGCAGAGGCAGGTGGTGCTGATGTGCTGATGGTCAGGGCCCTCTTTGCTGAGCACTTTTTCCCAGTGCCCAGCTCAAACCATTTGTGTCCAATACCAAAGCAGCCAGTCCCCAGACACGAAGCCACTGACGTGGGAGAGGCCGCCAACTTCTTCGTGCTTGCCCCGATTTGCTTTGCTACAACCACGGTCTTTGCAAAGGGATGATGCAAATGGGCTTCGGGAACTGGATGCAAGGAGGACCCACGCAGCATCCACTAGGCAAGGATCTTTACATTCCCAAACTCCACGGCGGTTCATGTTTTCCCCATCGTAACGATGCGGACACGAAGCCATCCAGAGCCCTGGGGACTCACTGTTGCTCACAGGAGTGTGGGGAGGTGGACATCTATTTGACACCAGTGTCCGTCAGTCTTTCCTCTGTGTGCCTTCCTCAACATACATTGGAAATACCTGAATCTAACCCACCGGTGGTACTTGTCAAAAATGCAAATCCCAACCTTGTTCCAGATCTATTTAATCAGAATCTCTGAGGGATAATTGAGAATCTCTATTTATATCAACAAGCCCAACAAGTGACTCTTATGTTCAGTAGACTTCAAGAATTCCTCTGTTTCTGAAAAAAAAAATTTCCTATGACCACAGAGGTCTTCATCTAACCTGCCGAAGGGACCAGTCAACTCTGTGCCCATGGCAGGAATTTCGAGGCTCCATAAAGGTCACCCCATCAGTGGTTTAAAGGGTTCCTAGATTTCTACTGATTGCTAATTAATATCACTTAACATAGTTATCTCGCCATAGAATCAAAACTTCCATCTTTATTCCAAGGTTTCTGGTACTGAAATCTCCTAGGCATAGAATACCTAATTTGCCACCTTACAGTCTTCGGTACTTTTCTCCTCTATGCAAGAGTCCATTCTATTAAGTCAGTGACTCCAGGGATCTCCCCACGGTGCCTCTTCTTGGATTGGACCTTGGCACGTGCAGCCCCAAGTTACCCATGAAGTAACCATGGATTCCCGTTGATAGAAGGACTCCCGCTTTCTATTCATTAACAACTCATTCAATTAGAGCTATATAAAGCAAACCCTAATTAAAGATCTGCTTCGGGCAGGACATCCCTGCAGGCACCGCAGAAAGCTGTGAAGAGGGATATGACAATCTCCACCTTCTTGAAGCTTGAGAGAAAGTCCGTGGATGAAGCTGAGGACGCTGGAGAACTTATTGCCATGAGATAAGCATGTCCGTCTTGTTCTGTGCATGGCCCTTGAAGATGCCTGGGGAACAGGTGCAGGTGTCTTTGACTCTTCGGTGGGCAGAAGGAATAGAATGACAGAGGGTAAAAAGAAAAGGCCAGTGGATGCTTAAATCTTCATCTGAGCACACAGCATGCTTTGCCTGGCCCTTCTATTCACCACGACCATCAATCAGGCTTACTGACCATGGGGTTGCTCATGGGGCTGGTTCACTCACAGGGGGATCACGGGATAAAATTGCATTGTAAACACCAGCAGTACCTAAAAGTCTAAAACATCTCCCAAGCAGGGTAAAAGCATCATGTTCCCCTTTTCACTGGCGGCTTTTGTTATATCTGGCAATAATTTAGCAGAAGTAATAAAGTCATGGATAGAATTTAGGGGAACCAGTCGATATTTATGTTTTTAAGGCTCATTTTTAGTGATGGACTGTTACTATAACGTGTTAGCTTCAGAGAGATGATTGGACAAGTTTCATTTGTTCTGTGGTTCCTGTGTAAAATATATCATATGTTAATGACTCTTAATTAGAATATATCACATATTAGGATCTACACTTGAATTATGTACTAATAACTCAAGCTATCTTTCTGTCATCTATCAAAATAATCACAATTTTTAATTTTAATTGAATATTTCACATGTGTTTAAAACTCATGCAAAAGTAACAAGATGTTTTGAAAATAACAACATATGTTATTTTACTTTTAAAGTAATACCTATTGGGGTGCCTGGGTAGCTCAGCCAGTTAAATGTCCAACTCTTGATTTTGGCTCAGGTCATGATTTCATGGTTGTGAATTCAAGCCCCGCTTTGAGCTCTGTGTTGAGTGTAGAGTCTGCTTGGGACCCTCTCTGCCCCTCCCTGACTTGCCTGCATTCTCTCTCTCTCTCTCTCTCTCTCTCTCTCTCAAAGTAAATAAATAAAACCTTTAAAGTAAGACATGTTAATTTTAAGGGGAATATGGTATAATAACAAACACAAGAAAACACATAGGAGGAAATAAAGATAATCCACAAGTATTATTTCTAAGATATAGTTACTATTAATATTTAGAGTCATATTTACAGTAATCAGTATTTTAAAATAAAATTGGGACTGGGGCGCCTGGGTGGCTCCGTCGGTTAAGCGTCTGACTTCAGCTCAGGTCATGATCTCACGGTATGTGAGTTCGAGCCCCACGTCAGGCTCTGTGATGATAACTCAGAGCCTGGAGTCTGCTTTGGATTCTGTGTCTCTTCTCTCTCTGCCCCTCCCCTGCTTGTGCTCTGTCTCCCTCTGTCTCTCAAAAATAAATAAATAAATGTAAATTTAAAAAAAATTTTAATAAAATTGGGATTATTTGATATGTACCATTTTTTTAAAAATTAACACTCTAACTTGTAGATAATTAAGTTCTGAAAATCTAACGCACAGCAGCCAGCACTTCTGTATTATAAACTTCGAAGTTGCTAAGAGACTAGCTCTAATTGTTCCCAGCACAAAAAAGAAGTAAGAATGTGACATGATACAGGTGTTATTTAACAATACGTTGGTAATTATATTACAATATATAAATCTATAAATCAATACCATTTTATACCTTAAATGTATGTAATGTTACATGCCAATTATATCGCAATAAAAATACATTTTAATTTTAAAAGCTAACATTTCATTAGGAGAATTCCTCCATAGTATTAAGGTTTTGAAAAGCAAATTTTAGCAAGCATGTCGTTTCTATTCCATGGATAAAATATAATTTGTCCATTTCCTCCTATGTTGGACCCTTTCTTTTGATTTATGTTCTCCCCTCAATTTTCTTCTTTTTTCTTTCTTCTCTCTCTCTCTCTCTCTGTCTCTCTCTCTCTGTCTCCCTCGTTCTGGTAAATAAAGCTACACTGAACATCAGATTACAGGCCTTGTGTGTGATTAATTACATGACAAAGAATGTCCCAAGGAATTTCTCGGAATTAATGGTCACTAGGAAAGAGTTCACCCTGGGCCGGACCTCCCATCTGGTGACCAAGTCTCTGGAAAATGCCGAAGGATAACATCCTTCCTGCTAGATCAACATTTTTTTTTCCTTCCTCAAGAATATATTTTTCAAAGTTAGATTTTCCCAGGGGCAACAGCTTTGTCATGTTGATGACACTCTGGCATTTAGGACAGTTAGCTGTTTTTGAGATGCTAATAAATAAATCTAAGGATTGAAGACCT
This sequence comes from Prionailurus bengalensis, assembly GCF_016509475.1. Classification (NCBI taxonomy): domain Eukaryota; kingdom Metazoa; phylum Chordata; class Mammalia; order Carnivora; family Felidae; genus Prionailurus; species Prionailurus bengalensis. The sequence continues at coordinate 233,228,418 of NC_057343.1, forward strand.
TACAAAATAGATTTATTCAACTGTAGTTTAAAAGACACAAAATGGTTTTATCTGCCTTTGCTTACATTACTTAACAATATTTAATTGTGTACATAACACAATGCACTATGTTTTTTTGCAAAAATAATTTTAGAAATAACTAGGCTTCTTCCTTGGCACTGTGGAGTATGAATTATATGGGAATATGTCATTTTATCAACAGCCATCAGCTCTGGCTGGGTAGTTTCCACAGGCACTACACAAAGTCTTCAAGATCGGTCGTTAATGTGTAACCACATCACGAATCCAAGAGGACTTTGACACGATTATTAAATATGTAAATCATCACCGTGGGCTGGTGATTCTAGTGTACTTGCATCCAAAGGATGTTTTGTCCAATTTTACTGTTATAAATACATTTATGATACACTACAATACATTATAATGCGTTATTGTGCTACATATTATTATGTGTGTAACTATATTATAAATACTGTATATATAAATATAAATTATTGTATCTATAGCTCTCCAAAAGTGTTCTCCCAAGACATATGATCGTCTAGATGAGATGTTTTCTATGCTTCTGCAGTGTTGTATAACGTGGCCAATTAATCCATTTCAAAGAGCAAACGTCCACTCTTTTCTCCGCGGAGAACTGGGCTGGAACCAGGACCCGCAAAGCCTGTTCTGAACTACACAAAGCCTCTGTCCTCCGGGGTCTAGACTGCAATAGACGAGGATGGAGGGAAATGATGTGCCAATACCTCGGACTCACTCAGTCCAAACCTGAACTTATTCTGGGCTTTGCCCAGATGTGCTCTCCTCCTCTAATCCCCACTTCAGTTTTTAGCACCACCCTTCCCCCATTCTTCCATTTTTATAACAAAATGTGCACCCACTTGGCTAGATGCTGGCAACATGACAGTAAAGGACACAGACCTTGAGCAGACGTTCGGAAAGATGACAGTGGCGATGGAGTCTGCTGAGGTAGATGCGCACAGCTGTGTGCGGGAGAGGAGGGTGAGAGACGGAGGGCCCAGCTCTGGGATGTTAGGTAGTTTTCATTTTGTGCGCAAACTCCAATCAATTAACTGTGGCTGCCCGGAGCTCTGGGTTGAGAAGGCTACATCTAGGGGGAGGCAAAAGATTGCTGTGATCAATTAGTAATGTCTGCCACAGGCAGTAGCTAAAGGTACACGGTCATGAATGCTAAGCATTTACACCCTATATTGCTAACACAGGTTTCTTTCTTAAAGAACCGAAGGAAACCATCCCTGGATGCCTCCTGAACATCGGACTGCTGATAGGCTTGTGTTAAAAGCCACCTGTGTCTCACTCAGGAAGGTTCTGCTCCCCTTGGGTTATTATATCAACAAACTTTCCAAAATTGTGGCTGTTCATAAACTATGCTGTGTCTTTTTTTTTTTTTAATGTTTGTTCATTTTTGAGAGACAGAGAGAGGACAGAATGTGAGTGGGGGAGGGGCAGAGAGAGAGGGAGACACAGAATCCGACGCAGGCTCCAGGCTCTGAGCTGTCAGCACAGAGCCCGATGTGGGGCTTGAACCCACGAACCGTGAGATCATGACCTGAGCTGAAGTTGGATGCTTAACCGACTGAGCCACCCAGGGGCCCCTAGTCTGTGTCTTTTTTAAATGCATGTGATCACTGAGTACCATCACCTTAATTTCTTAGGATAACATACACATGGGTGTTAAATCGTGTGTGTTAAATGGATTTCCAAGAGACTCGGTGACTTGTAGAGAGTGGTATTCTGTCTGATTAAGGATCATAATGACATGAGTTAATGATATGAATTGTTATGATTTATTATTATGTTATATACATTATACACATATATTTTTAATAATATGTATTATACTATAACACATATGGGCCAAGATTTGGGAGAAAAACAAATTTTGTTCATTCAGTGGTAAGAATACTTGAAAAAATAAGTAATACTTCAAATGATGTGGATTTGAGTTCTGGTAGTTTTGTGTGAGTCTACATTAAAGGGTCTTTTCATGTTCCTGGTCCCCTCAAAATCCCGCTTATTATTTCTGGTCTCTTAGAGTTCATCCTTTTTAAATGGATTAAAGGTGCCATTATATTTCATTTTATGTCATTTTCTGGTCAACAGAGGCAGAGATGCTGGAAAGCAAGCCCATAGAAGAGCTGAAACAATGATAGTCCCCGTACCATTCAGTATGGTCTGGCCTGATGGCTGATTGGGGCTGGAGGCTGAGCTGGGCATTTTAGACCACACCTAGCTCGCCTGGAAACCACGGGAGACGGGTCAGATCGAGTTTGGTTCAGTGGGACATGTCTGAGGGTCTCATCCCAAAGTAGGTAAGATTCAGCCAAGTCAAGCCCTGTCTTCAGTATCCGACCTCTTCGCCTGAGATTTTAGTTCTTTGAGATCACAGTTCAAGTATTGTATTGCTCTTTTCTCCCTTAGTTCCTGTTCCTTTCCCCCCCCCGAATTTCCTGCTATCAGTGGAGGAATTCATCATTTTATCAGGGTAACCTACTATTCATACACCACAGGAAGGATGGAGGAGGGCTGCCTGAGAATTTGGGAGCAGACCCTGAGCAAGTTGATGGTGCACCTCTGTATCTGCCCTCTTTGGACTCTGCCTAGAGAGAGCACCACACAGGCCTGTTCTTCCTCCATGACTTAAGTTTTACAAGAGCAGATTCCCACTCCCCAAAGGGAAGCCTTGATAAGCTTTATGTCTGCCCAATTCTGGGCAAAGTATAAAGCAGCTGTTTAGCTTTACAGTAAAGCCATGCTCTCCCAAAACAGCTTTATCAGCAATAAATGGGATGCTTTGTACATCATCTGCCTGACCATTGCCTGTCTCTCGGTTATTTCTGAATTCTGGCAAGGAAAAATGGAGTGTTAGGTATTAGCCTATAAAATTTATATAACTTTCCAGCACAGCCTCTCATTTCGTGAGTCCATTCAGTCTTGTTCCCATGAATGTCCCAGACACTGTGAAAAGATTGCAGATAAAGGAAAAAAAACAAAAACAAAAACAAGTGAAATGTGGTCCCTGTCCTCAGTGACTTCATAACTTGGCAAGGGCACAGACAATTAAAAAATATCAGAGAAGTACATGCTAAGGGCTTGGGGAGAACTAAATCCCGGTGCTCAAACATTTCCAAATGTAATATGGCTACAAATCAACTGGATACCTTGTTAAAATGCAGATTCTGACTCTGCAGGTTTGAGTGAGATGAGGGTCTGCATTTCTAATGAGCTCCCAGGCGACACCTATGCCCTTGGTCCCTGGACCACACTGAGTCGCTGGGGGCAAAGCAATGGACTAGACTGTATGCACTTGCAGGCCGCCATATTGCATAGAAAAGAGGCTCCCGGTCAGTCTACTTTGGAAAGGCCGGGGAAGACTTCTCTGTGGAGGGGACAACTGAGTTGAATCTTCAGAGACGAGCCATTTGTAAGAAAGATCCGAGGTAATGGAATGTCGAAAGGTGAAGAATTCTGGACAGGCATGACGCTTTGTTGTAACTGTTTGAGGAGCCATGAGAAGCCCCCACAAGCATGAAATGGAGCAGGAGTTGGAAGGAGGAGAAAATAAAAGCTGGTATTCAGTGCTAAGGGTGGAGTTTTGATTTTATCCTGTCAGTAACTGGGACCATTTAAGACCTGAAAGGGAATTTTCAGCATCTAATTTTAATTTTTAATAGACCTTCATTTTGGACAACAATTTTAGATTTACAGAAAAATTAAGAAGATAAATGGATTCCCATTTATCCTACCCTCCCTTTCCCCTATTATTAACATTTTGCATTAGTATAGTCCACTTGTTACGATTTATGCAACGATGTTGATACTCTATTATTTAATAAAATCCATACCTTAGCCATATTTCCTTCATTTGTATCTAATGCCCTTCTTCTACTCCAGGATATACTAGGTGTATTGTCTTGTCTTCTTCGGTTCCTCTTGGCCCTGACAATTTCTGAGACTTGCCTTATTTCTTATGAGCTTGACAATTTTGAGCAGTACTGCTCTACTGGGATTTTCCTGATAAGACTGGAATTAGGGCTAATGGGACAAAGACCACAGATGTAAAGTGCCTCTTCAATCATGTAATATTAAGGGTATATAATATCAACATGAGAAGAAGGGAAGAATGCAGGGATGTGGTACAGGAGTTTTAGGGCAACAAAACTATTCTGTATAACCTTGTAATGGTGAATACATAACGGTAGGCATTTGTCAAAATTCATAGAATTTTACAAGACAAAGAATGAACTTTGATATACACAAATTAAAAAAAAATCATTTGAGAGGTTGGGGGAGCCCCATAAGAAAAGAAGATGAGCCTAGAGAATCTGAACACATTACAAATGAATGAAATAACCTCATTAAAAGGAATGAGGGGAAAGGCGCTGACTTAAGTAACTCTGGAAATGAGCAGAATCTGTAAAACTAAAAGCAAAAGAAACTGTATGGAAAGCTTGTACAATAGGTGATAAAGTTGTTTCTTATGGGGTATGGATTAACCTGTGAATATGCTACCTTACAGGGCAAAAGAGACTTTGAGATGTGCTTAGGATTACTCATCGGTTGGCCTCAAAACAGGGAGATTATCGGGGATTATCCGGGAGGAACCAAAGTAATCACAGGAAGCAGAAGCAGAAGAGGAAGCCAAAGAGAGTCAGAGCATGAGGTACGCAAGGTGCTGTTGCTGGCTCGGAGATGGAGGAGGCCATTGTCAAGGAAACAGGTCCCTCAGTCCTACGTCTGCCAACAACAAAGATGAGCTTGGACACAGAATCTTCCACACAGCCCTGCAGAAAGGAGCAGAGCCCAGTCGACACCTTGACTTTAACCTTGTAAGACCCTAAGTAGAGTAACCAGTCACGCCATGTCCCACTTTGGACCAAAGAACCGTTAGACCACAAATGAGCGTTTTAGGACGCTACGTGCAGAATTTTGTTACACAGCGACAGCTTCCTAGTACAACGACCGACAAGTTCCTGAACTCTGTCGAGTCAGTGTCCTCATCCGTGGAGAGGAGCTAAGCCTAGATGTGTTCCCTGAAGATTAAATTAAGTCATGATATGATCTTCTGACGTGGCGCACGGAACATGATAGAAGTTCAGTAATGTGGGCACGTTTCACAGGTGCTCATAATTCATTGTCAGAGTCAAGAGCGAAACCCGGAAACTCTGAACAGGAGAAGTGGCATTTTAAACTGCACTTTGAGGGACAGGTAAATTTTTGATAGACAGCCCAGATTAAAATTAAACCAGTAAAAACTGGGGAGGAGAAAGCCCCACGGTTTACGCAAATCCATCACGCCTTGCATTGAAATATGAATTTGCATTTTAATAGGCAGAAGAAAATTAACTGATCTCAGACTGTGGCAGCTTCCAGAGGCAACTCGCAATCCTGAAAACTAAAACAGGAGCCAAAAAAAAAAAAAAAAGGAAAGCAGTAGAGAATGTATACAGTGGTTTAGAGCCCGTATGTTCATATAGCTGACTGGCAGGGGCAGGACTGACACTGGGCTCATTTTTATTTCAGCCCTGTGGCATCTACTTTGTAGGTGCCACCTGGAGCTGAAATATCTCTGGGTGAAGCACATCAGTGCATCTGAAGGCAGCGGGGGCCACACATTCACGTTCATGATTCACATCCATGCTTGGGATTCAATAACATCTGCTTTTCTACAGAACTTAGAGGGAGCCAGCCTGTGAAACAAAACCACTGAGATTTTAAATAGTGTTAATTCAGGGGCACCTGGGTGGCTCAGTCGATGTGTCCAACTCTTGATGTCCATTCAGGTTATGGTCTCACAATTAGATAAGTTCGAGCACCACATAGGGCTCTGCACTGATGGTGTGGAGTCTGCTTGGGATTCTCTCTCTCTCTCTCTCTCTCTCTGCTCCTCCCCCACTCATGTATGCTCTCTCTCTCTCTTTCAAAAATGAATAATCATTTTTTAAAAATTTTAAATGGTGTTAATTCAGAGATTACAGTTCTGCTGGCTTTTTGGGAAATGCCAATACAAAAGTGGGGGGGAGGGAGACGATCAGCAGTGACATGGGAGGGAATGTATTCACTTCCCAGGGTTGTCACAACAGATTATCCCAAATTGGCAGGCCTAAGACCACATACATTTATTCTCTCAGGGTTGTGGCAGTGAGAAGTCGGAAATCGAGGTGTTGGCATGCTTGGTTCCTGCTGGAGGCTCTGAGGGAGATCCAGACCCCACCATCTCCCAGCATCTGGTGGCTGCTGGAGATCCTTCTTGCTCCGTGGCTTGTAGATCCATGACTCCAGGCTTTGCCTCTGTTCTCACACGGCCTCGTCCTCTTCTCTTTCATCAGGACACTGGCCATTGGATTTAAGACCCAGCTGGGTAATCCAAGATGATCTCATCACAAAAATGCTCAACTTAATTATGTTTGCAAAGACTCTTTATCCAAATAAGGTCACATTCACAGGTCCCAGGGAGGTGAGGACTTGGAAATGCCTTTTCTGTGGGTCACCATTCAGCTCATTGTGGGGACTATTACCTAAAAGCTATGGAGAAACAGCATCTACCTTTATAAACGTGGAATGACAAGAGAAAATACGACAGGAAGCCCAGTGTGGCTTATTTCTGTGGGTAGCATTTTCAGTTAAAAAAGTTTTTCTAATTTGGGTGTCAGGTAAATATTAGCATGATAGTCTACATGAACAGAAATCTTGTTCTTAGAAGCAAACACAGAAAAGTTTAAATCTTTGCAGAAAGTTGAGCCATTATAGGCAACTGGAATTTATAAACCTCTCCTCCTTCTCCATTACAGACTTACAAAGATTCCAACATGAAAAATAAGAAAATTTTAAGAAGAACAGTACAATTTAAAAATATAAACTATTTTTCTATCTTTATTTTAGTTTTTAAAAAATATTGCTGTTAGTTGGATCCAAAAATTCCAACTGGCAGTTGAGTGGTTCAGGATTATTCGTTTGACCTTCCCCCAAACCCTCTTTTTTATAAGCACAGATATTGTTTTCAGAGTCACCTTTATTTAGCAACGTTTACATGAGAGTAAGCTAATTTCCAATTATTGTCTTTATAACTTGGTTATGAGTTAATCTACATAACGGTGCTTTATAATGTAGGATGGTATGCAGATGTAAAATGGAATTTCCTTGGCTAAAGCAAATCACCTGACAACGTTTAATTTTCAGTAGGTGAGGAGTAGCTGTGGCTCAGAAGGAGAAAGAGCCAGAGTGTCTGAGAACAGCCTTGGAATCCAAACTCTACGTCCAAAGAAATAGTAATGTTCTAACTACAAAATGGCAATATATTTTTTTGATTCAGGATGTGGATAAAACCCTTCTGGGTCTAATCAAAGCTAATCTGATATTGGCAAGGAAATTCAATTTGAATTATTATCTCTGAAACAAACAAGAAGGAATTAGCCCTCCTCTGAAAATTTCTTATAGAAATGACAAAAATACAACCTATCTAGTTGTTCTTTCTTTACTGATGTATAGTTGGAGAATACAATATCCAGAACACTGAGAGTAGCAGCAAATATCTGAGGTGTCTGTCGAACTAACAGATTGATGGTGTGTGTGTATGCGTGTGTGCGGTAGAGGGCGCGTATATGCCGTGCTGTTTGGTAACAAATAGCTCAGGATTTGAATTCCCCTCTTTCTGGGCACATGATAAGACTTCACCTCCCACTGCCCCGAAGTCAGGTGTGGCCATATAACTCACTTGGGACAGTGAGCTGGTTGGGAGTTAGCATATGCCAATCCTGGAGAGACGCATTTCATTGTCTACAAAACACGTCACTGCTAGGATAACCTCAGCTGTGATAACCACCCCAGCAGGCTCTGCCTGGAGGAATAAATCCATCCACCTGCATTTCTGAATGAGGAGCACTGTGGTGCAGAGCCCCCAGCAGACCGTGACAGACATGCAGCTTGAAGAAAAACAAAACTTTGCCTTTTGGGGTTTTGCGAGATTATGAGAGTCGCCACAAATTCCTCCAGCATTTTTGCAATGTGACTTGTTGCTTCTTCCCATCGAGGGCTAGACTTTGCTCCTCTACCCACTGAAACTGGGCTGGACGTATGACTAGCGCTTTTTTTGAGAGAGAGAGAGAGAGAGAGAGAGCAAGCAGGGGAGGAGCAGAGAGGGAGGGAGAGAGAATCCCAAGTAGGCTCCACACTGTCAGCACAGAGCCCGATGGGAGGCTCAACCACGAACCGTGAGATCATGACCTGAGCTGAAATCGAGAGTCGGGCACTTAACCGACTGAGCCACCCAGGCGCCCCGAACGTCTGACTAGCTTTGATGAGTAGACTGAGGGGGGCAGACTAAGCAGTGTCACTGAGAGCGCTGTGAGCAAAGGCCCCTTGCTCAACCCTTGTGCCGCCTTCAGACCACCTTTGAGGCCAGTGTCCCTGGGGAGAGACCACGTGCAGGGAGAGACCTGGCTGGCGGCCACCATCACCTCCATGCATGGGAACAGGCCTGCCTTGGGCCACTCGGTCCCAGATGACTGCACTGCGTGAATGATCTCAGGCGAAACCCACAGAAGAACTGCCAGCTTGGCCCCAAAACTGTTGGACGGTCAGAGAATAAAGTTTTGTTGTTTGGAGTCACTAAAAGTTTGTGTGGTTTGTATGTGGCAATGGAAAACAGGTGCAGCATAAGCTAGCTTATCCCGATTAACGCGTATATGTGTGTAAACATCAGTGTGTGCGCAGTTGTTCACATGTGGTTAATAAAAATACGCAGACATATGCATCAATGCGTGCATTTATACATGCATGTATACTATAAATCTGTGCATGCATTATATACATATAAACACACACGGATATGTGAATATATCAGACTAATTTTACCAGCAACCTGGGTCAAGAATGTGATCCGGTTTTTACTTTGTAAACAAAGAAATTCAGATGTTCACTGAAATTTTCCTTATTTCTATCAAGACAATTTTAGCAGATGGCTAGATTAAAGTGGTCTTTAAAAATGGGCTTGAGGAGATCATTGTCTGATAGCTGATTCTTCTGTAGACAAATGATATTAAAACCAGATTGTGAGGTTCGAAGATCAGTATCTTTGTTTTTCCCTCTTTGTCCTTGATGCATTCCAGAATATTCTATGCAGTCATTGCCAGACATGATTGAGACACCTTCAGGGTCAGAAAAGAGCATTCATTCACCTTTTGGAGGTTAGGATTACATCACTCCTAACTGACAGTGCTATGATTAGCCAAGCTGGAATCATTTGGGCTAAAATAGAGCATGGAAATGCACTGATGTTTTTAATACAGAAAGTTTGGTAGAAAAAGTTATGAAGACCTTTCTGAATTATTTCATCTGAGGAAGAGGGTTGCTTTACAAGAAGGGACCGACCAGAGTTCAGGCTGATCAGAGTCTGTGGCTAAAGAGAATAGGATCGGCTAAAGTGGAAAAGTATTTTTTCATTGTTTTTTGTTTGTTGGTTGGTTGGTCTGTTTTTTAAAACAGGCTCCATGCTGGGCACAGAGCCCAATGCAAGTCTTGAACTCAAGACCCTGAGATCAAGACCTGAACTGATGTCAAGAGTTCGACGCCTAACCAGCTGAGCCACCCAGGTCTAAAGTGGAAAAGTTTCAATTAAAAAGGAAATTTCCGTAGGGGCGCCTGGGTGGCTCAGTTGGTTAAACATCTGACTCTTGATTTCAACTTAGGTCATGATCTCGTGGTTGTGAGAATGAGCCCTGCATCAGACTCCACACTGAGCATGGAGTCCACTTGGGATCCTCTCTCTCCCTCTCTCTGCCCCTCACCCATTTGCCTTCTCTTTCCCTCTCAAAATAAAAATTAAAAACGCTAAAAAAAAAAAAAAAGGAAATTTGCTTGGAAACTGTGTATTCTATTGTGGCCATAACAAATGACCATTTGTTATGCAGACTCAGCAGAATAACTATAACTCAGCAGAATAAACTATACAAATTCACTATCCTCCAGTTCTGGGGCTCAGATGTACAGTGTGGATCTCGGTGGGCTGCAGTATGGGTGTCAAAGGTTGAGTTCCTCTTTGGAGGCACCGAAGAGAACCCATCCCCTTGCTCGTATAGGCGTTGACATAATTCAGGTCATTGTGGTTGTGAAACCCAGAACCCCATTGCCTTGCTGGCCATCAACTGGGAGCCATCTTGACTTCCCAGAGGAGTCTTTCAGATGCTTGGACATTGTCTCTACTTCTCAATCCTTTTATTGCCATCTCTGATTCACCTCCCAGCCACCTTCTTCCAAACTTTGCAAACTCATGTAATTAGTTTGGACCTATTCAGATAATCCGGATAATATTCCCATCACAAGATATGTTACCTTAATCGTGTCTGTCAAGCCCCTTTTGCCACGTAAGGTGACATATTCGCGGGTTCCAGGGATCAGGATGTGGACATCTTGGGAGCCATCATTTGCTCCCCACAGCCTACAGAGAGGCACAGTAGGGTCACTACACATGTATGTTTGAGCATCTCGAGACCACTGGGTTTCCCTTCCCAGGCTGGGAAGTCTGGGGTGTGAATCTACATTAGAGAATTGATGTACCTCGGTAATTGCTAGGGTGTATTCTGTGTGAGGACAAATGAGGTTCCTATTTAGGCCTTCTATTTCATCAGTTGACTTAGAAATATTTCAGACTTTTCCATAATACCTTTGATTTGTTCTTAAAAAGTATTTTTAACCACTTTTGGCTGTTTAGGGACTCCTTCATAGATGAGTGTTCACTGTTCGCGTCCCAGTCTCGAGAAACTCACTGGTGAATCCGGGGCTCGGGGTATATCTGTGTTTTGAAGTTGGGCTCCCCCCTACCCCTTGCAGAGTGGGACAGCCCAACGGAGTCACAGCTCCCTTTTCTGACTCTGTGGGGGAATGGTCCTGACCCAGAAACATTCTCCTCTTTCACGGTGAACGTAGGGGATTGGAGGATGTTCACAGCAAGGGGGTTCGTTTGGGCTTCTTGTTTGGATCTCATCTGGAGGCAGGGTGATATCAAAGGAAATCCAGTGGTGAAGCAAAAATCTTCTATTGGGCCTGACCCATTAGGACCTAACAAAAATGCTCATGTCATGTGTTTTCCCTTCTAATAGCTTTGGATGGTTGCACTATGAGACCATCACTAGGTATGTCCCCATTCTCCAATTTCTCGTGCAGCAGATAGACCTGCTGGGGAGCCAAGTCGTGTCATGTGATTGTGTCTACTGGCCAACAGTATGGTAGTTCTTCAGGACGCTCATACAGATAGAAGACCAGAGGAAACGGCCCCGGTGCTACTGCTGTGGGCCGACTGTTCCAAGTGAAGGAAGCTTCGGCCTGCAATCTGTTATTAACTGTGGTGGTGTCACCCCTCCCAAAGGGCAGCTGGTCTAGGTCTTGGGCATGAGTCACCATCAGGGATGCGGACGTGGCCTTTCCAAAACCAACCTCCTTCCCCGTGGTCCCATGTCGTTAATGAGGGATCCTCTCCATTTCCCGGGGCAGGAGTTCAGGGACTCTGGACTCAGTTGTCCACTTGGAGAGTCCAAGAACTGGTTTTATCAGTTTTCACGGAGGTTAATCAAGCTTCGGGGGTTTGAGCCATGCAGGAAAATTAATAACAGACAGATTTATTAAATCTGAATGCCGATTTGCTAATTTGCCACAGGGGATAGACTTTGCAGGCATAAGGATACTTGTATCCAAGGCAACCTCTCCTGGAAAAGCAGATGTACACGGAGAGCGCAGGGAGGGTGAGGTTCTGTGGGATGCTATATTCACACCATGTCTTTCGTGACTTCTGGAAATGAGGCTTTAGTGATTAGAAGACCGTGTTGTGCTGTTGTGGTGGTTTTACACTAAATGATACTCCTTGGTTTTCCATTGCCCCGGACTCCCAGCAGGCTTGTCACGGGAACGCGTTGCCTCATACTTGCGGCGATAGAGTTGAATAAGTAACAATTTTTAAATTGGATTATCAGCCGACTTTGCTACCAATTACTTCTATATCAATGGCAAGCCATTTGGGGTAAATTAATTTGATCCGCGAGTAACTCATGCATTATTGATTGTTTACTAGATTTAACTCCAGGGAGGAACTGGTGGCAGTTCATGGCAACACGTAGAATGTGCGCAGCGCGGCTCACGTGCGGGCCCCAGACTGGCACCATCGGCACCGCCTGTGAACGTGACAGACGTACTCACTCACGATCTACTGAATCAGACTCCCTGAGGACACAGTCCGGGACGTGATTCTAAGGAAGCTTTTGGGTGACCCTTCCGTGCATGAAAGTGTGAGATCCGCGGCTCTAAGAGTTAAGAGCACGGATTCGACGGCCAGATTGCGTGGGTTTCGTATTTTGGCCATTCCACTGCAGGCTGGACATCCTTGGGAAAATTGCCTAACCTCCCCGAGACTCGGGCTTCCCATCTGTAAAATGGACCTAGTTATGATTCCTCCTTGGCAGGGTTGTTGTGAGGGTCCACGGACTCAACGCACGTAATGTGTGTTTGAACGGCGCCTGTGCAGGAAGCACGTTCTAAATGTTTGCTGTCGTTTTGGCTTTTGTTTGAGAAGATAGAAGTGTCTTTGCTACTGGCTCTGATTTCCTGAGAGCTCAGCACCTGCACGGTGCGGGAGGAAGACAGAGGAGGCCAGGGCACAGCACCAGGAAGACTAGGCTGGCGTCCTGGCCGCTCCTCTGTTCCACGGCCTTGACCGGATGACTGACTTCATCTGTCTCTGGCCTCTTCACCACGGCAAACAGGTTGGTGTTTCAGATCGCTTTTGTCTTTGAAACTCTACGCCTGAACATCAGCCCAGTCTCTCGCCCTGCTAAAGCGACCTCAGGAGGAAAAGTGTAGGCCAATCAGTGTTGAGATCAATCCGAGCAGGTGTATTTGTGATAGAAGGAAATGGAACTTTTTACAAAAAGAGTGGACTTCAGCCAACTGCTGTTGATTGCAATCCAAAGTTCACTGGAACTTCAAGGTGAAGCCCAGCTATTTACGATAACAGAGCTTCCAAAGCACATAGTTAACGTTTTTCATTCTTTAAAATTATACAAATGAGTCACATTAACTGAAATAAAAACTGGAAAGCACAAGATTAGCAAAAGGAAAAAAAAATCACCCATAATTCTGTGGTCCTGAGAAAACAGCAATTAATTTCTTAGATGTATGTTTCTACAGGCTTTTCTGTGTATATATTTTAAATTAAATTTGGATTGCACTATACTTTTCTTTTTAACTGGCTTCAAAAACCTAACATACTGTGAACGAGTTTTTAATATCAATAATTGTAGGGTATCATATATCACTGTTAATTATTGAATTGTATTTCGATATAATTTATGATTTATTTAATTACTCCTTAAAGTATTTATTTATTATTTTTTTTTTATTTTAAATTTTTTTTTTTCAACGTTTATTTATTTTTGGGACAGAGAGAGACAGAGCATGAACGGGGGAGGGGCAGAGAGAGAGGGAGACACAGAATCGGAAACAGGCTCCAGGCTCCGAGCCATCAGCCCAGAGCCTGACGCGGGGCTCGAACTCACGGACCGCGAGATCGTGACCTGGCTGAAGTCGGACGCTTAACCGACTGCGCCACCCAGGCGCCCCCTCCTTAAAGTATTTAAAAAATATGTTTTCATCTTATAACCCATAAACAATGAGATCTACACAAATATTCATAGATACTTATCTGATAATTTCCTTAGAACACATTCTTTTTTTTTTTTTTTTTAATGTTTATTTATTTTTGAGAGAGACAGAGACAGAATGCGAGTGCGTTAGGGGCAGAGAGAGAGAGGGAGACACAGAATCCGAAGGAGGCTCCTGGCTCTGAGCTGTCAGCACAGAGCCCAACACGGGCTCAAACTCACGAGCTGTGAGATCATGACCTGAGCTAAAGTCGGACGCTTAACCGACTGAGCCACCCAGGCGCCCCTAGGACACATTCTTAAAGGCTGAATTACTAGATCAAGATGGTAAAGGATTTTAATGGCTTCTATTAAATGTTGCCAAGTCACCTTCCAGAAGGGTTTATATCTGTTTATGCGTCTACCAGAAGTAGATAAAAATGCCACAGGTTTAAACTTTGCCAACACTGGATATTTTTCTTCATTTTAATCTTTCCCAATTTAAAAATGTGGTCTCACTCAGTCTCAAACGTTCGTGAAATATTTACTTGCGTGCCCCAGGCAGTGTGCTGGGCACTCGGCCTGTAGCAGCGTCCTTGCGGAACTTACCACGGTGGTCGTTGGAAGAAAATTGCGCGTTCCGCAGCAGGATGCGTGATGCGTGTCCTGCTAGAAATCACGGACGGCACAGCATTGCAGGCAGGGCTTCCTCGTCAGAACGGGAGTCAGGAGAAACGACCAAAGCTGTGGCATCTGAGTTGAGATCTGGAGGACTTGTGGGACTTACCCAGACGTCAGGTTGGGAAATAGCGGCTCTGGAGAAAGAATGGAAACCCCAGTGGAAGGAGAATGCAGGGCAAGGTGAAGAAGAAGCATGGAGTTGTTTTCATTTGTATCTCCTTGGGGCACTTGGGCGGCTCAGTCGGCTAAGCATGCGACTTTGGCTCAGGTCATGATCTCGTGGTTTGTGGGTTCGAGTCCCAGCTGGGGCTCTGTGCTGACAGCTTAGAGCCTGGAGCCTGCTTCGGATTCTGTGTCTCCCTCTCTCTCTGTCCCTCCCCTGTTAGCACTCTGTCTCTCTCTCTCTCTCTCTCAAAAATGAATAAATATTTTTAAAATTAAAAAAAAAAAACAGTTGGATGCTCAACCGAGTGAGCCATCCAGGCACCCCCATAATGATTTCTTTCTGGTCATTACTCACCTTTGAATTATTGTTTGTAATTTTTTGATCCTACCAGAAGTTTAAATTAAGTAATCATACTTGTCAGTCTCTCCTTGAAATATTAAATCCTTCTCTATTTAGTAATTTTACGAAGAAGTAATCGTCATATAAGGTTTCTAGTTTGATGAGTTTTGACAAATCCATGCATGTAACCACCACTACGATCTAGAGGTAAAATATTTCCCTCAACCCAGAAACTACCCTCACGTCCTGTTCTAGTCAAGTCTAGCCACACCCCATGCCCTGACCACAGACCACCGCTGTTCTGATTTCTAGCACCACAGACTCATTTCGCTTCTTCTAGAACTTCATATAAACGCAATCATACATTAGGCACTCTATGTTAGCTCTTTCCGCTCAATGTAATGGTTTTGATACTTATCCATGTTGTTGCATGTGGCCTTAGCCTGTTCCTTTGAATTCTGAATGATAATCCCTTGCATGGCTCCACTTCAGTGTAGTGATCCGTTTAACCAAATGTCTCTTGGTGGACGTTTGGTTTCTTTTATGTTTATGGCTATTATGAATAGAGCTGGTATGCACATTCTTTGTATACGTCTTTTTGTGGGCGTGTGCTTTATTTCTCCTGGGGAAATAGGAATTAAACTGTTGGATCACGGGCTATGCATATGTTTACATACGCTTTACAATAAGCTGACACACTCGTCTAGAGAAACCCTATCATTTTCTCTCCCGCCACCCAAATAGGAGGGTTCCAGGTGCTCTGCATTTTTACCAACACTCCTTTCATCTTTAATTAATTTCTATGTAAATTCGAAAATAATAGGAATCTAACTTCATTTTACCAGGGGCAGTGAGCCACTTAACGATATCTAGGAAATCGTCTATACTCTCTCCGTTGCCTTAAATGGCAGAATGTATTTGTAGACTTTTTTCTTTGTATGGGCTATCTATTTAGTCCCCTGGTTTTTCTGAAGCCAGCATCACTCAGTCTTAGATGATTGCTTCCTAACATATTTCAATAGCTGATGGCGAAAGTCCATCCTGTTTACTTTCATTGTTGGTGTTCTAAAAGATACCTGGCTACTCTTATACATTTAATCCTGCTTGAAATTCAGGATTGTTGTCCTCAAAATGTGATTTTTATAAGTCAAGGAATAATGAGGGGGATAGAGAATAAGACTGAGATAGTTCCATTCTTCTGTAAATTTTTACCCAAGAAAATAACAATCCCAAATCGTGTTTTCTTTTAAAGGCATTAGGTATTATTCCTACACAGCAAATGCAAGACGGGTGGTTTTTTTGTTTTTTTTTTTTTTAATTCCATACCTAGCTGAAGTTCAAGAGTCCTTTCAATTAGAGCTTCAGGCATGGAAATTCTTACGGAAAGTAATTTTAAACATTCTCAACTTCTTAGGATCTATTTTTGGAGGGGAATTTACATTTCTTGTTAATCTGCTCCAGATATGGTTTCAATGCTCTCAAGGCTCGCCACTGAAGTGACCTCGCTGATCTGTCTGACTCAGCCTAGAGCTGGTGGGTGACCAGAAGATCATTTTCTAACCACAAAGCCAACTGTAACCTCACCTTCACGTTCAGAAATCACTACATAACCATGAGCAGGATTTTAGGAGCAAAGGTGATCGTGGTTCACATCGGGGAAAGAACAGTGGACTTTGAATATTTGGGAATCGTTCTTAGTTTTGGACTAATTTTCAGGGATAGTGATTAAAATTTCAGGTAGTAATTGATGCAATATCCTGAGGTTTCTTTTCCTGACTTGTGCTGGAGGTTAAGATCCCAGGAGATTCAAATAGAAAATAATAGGGGTGGGACTGTAGAGACATTGGAATTTTTGTGCCATGTTGGCGGGAGTGTAAAATGGCGCAGCTGTTGCAAAAAACAATATGGCCGCTCCTCAAAAACTTAAAAATAGAACTATCGAATGAGCCAGCAATTCCACTTCTGGATATATACCTAAAAGGACTGAAAGTAGTTTCTCCAAGAGCCGTCTGTACACCCACACTTGCAGCAGCATTATAAATATAGAAGCAAAATGTGGTCTCTACATACAAAATATCATTCAACCTCAAAAAGTTGGAAAATTCTGACACATGCTAATGACATGGATGAACCCGGAAAATATGCCAAGTGAAAGACTCTCTACAGGCCTGACATACAAGGGAAGCCATTTGACGTCTCTTCCCAAGTCAGCCTGACTGTAGAGAAACTTTATGCAAACCGAAAGCCTGATTTATGGCCCTTCACACAAGCATGGTGCCTCTGCTTTGTGAAGGACTAGTCTAAAGGAAAACCACCTTGTCCCTGAGACATCGATCAATGCTCCTTCTCCCTGCACTCCTTTACAGCAAAACCTGTGATTCCTGCCTATATGGTAATCTGTAATCTTTTGAGGTCTTACAGATATAAAAAATATATGACCCTATAAAAACCGTTCATCCTCCGGAGCACTTTCTTCTCTGTGAAGAGCATGTTTCTCAGGCAGCTGTCTTACCTCGGTCTTGAATAAAACCCTCTTTCATACTTTTAGAGATGCTAAGAGGTTTGTTCGTTTTTACTTCAACCACAGTCATAAAGGTTAAATGCTGTATAATTCTACCCGCCCATGGTCTCTCGTCCAGAGAGACAGAAAAGAGAATGATACATGCCAGAGGCAAGGGTGTGGTGCGGATGGGGAGACAGTGTTTAACGGGGACAGAGGTTCAGCTTTGCAAGATGTAAAAAGCTCTGGAGATGAGCGACTGCACAATAACGTGAGTGTAATTAATGCCACTGAACTGCACCCTTAAAAGTGGTTAAAATGTCAACTTTTAAGTTATGTATATCTTAGCACAATTAAAATTCGTTTTTTTTTTTTTTCTTAAAGTTTATTATTTTTGAGAGAGACAGAGACAGGATGCGAGTGGATTAGGGGCAGAGAGAGAGGGAGACGCAGCATCTGAAACAGGCTCCAGGCTCTGAGCTATCAGCGCCGAGCCCGACGCTGGGGCTCGATCTCATGAGTTGTGAGATCATGACCTGACCTGAAGTCGGATGCTTAACCGACTGAGCCACCCAGGTGCCCCTAAAATTCGTTTTTAAAAAGTAAATGAAACAAAAAAGATCCCAGGAAATTCAGATTCTGAGAAACCATTCAAAGGTCGTTACGTTTGTCAAGGTACGTTAACTGTGAAACAAGCAATCCCAAAACGGAGGTGGCTCCGTGCAACGACAGTTTATTTCTCACTCATGTTTCAATCCACTGTGAACTTGGTGAGGGCAGGTCAGTGGGTGGGGTATCTGCTTCCTACAATTAGTCAAGGAACCACACCCTTCCATCTTGTGGCCCCACCCTCCACTCTCCTCTAGCTCTTTGGAGCGCTCTGTATCCATTGGGGAGAAGAAGAAGAGAGTGAAGACAGTGCATAGGGTAGTTTTTACGGGCAGGCCTCAGAGTGGCACTCATCAGTCCTGGTTACATTCTACTGGGGGGAACTCTGTCATGGTGACACACACAATGCAAGGGACACTGGGAAATGTAGTTCAGCTGTGTGTCCAGAGGAGGAGGGGGTCTTAGATATTTGTGAGAACTGGGGATCTCTGCTACAGGTGAGTCCCACTACAAGGGCATATTTGATAAGCGTCTTGTGGAAGTAAGAGCTGCCATACTCCTAGTCACAATCCTGTAGGAAAGATATTTCGTACGGGGAGCAGAGAGGTATGATGCCTACATGATTGGTCCCACCGTGTCCTTAGCATGATAATATAGAGTCATGTGAATATACATATAATTATATCAATTAACCCACGTTTTGTTCTGGAGATCGATTGCATCATTAATAAAAGACCTCTAAATTTTCTCCTGACATTCAGGGGAAGATTGACTTTTATGGTGACGGTCAGTAATGACTGCTGAGTTCAGAGATGGGATGGCATGGAAAGCTGATCTGCACCACTGCTCAGCCGGGAATATGGAAGCCCAACCCCTAGGGGCTCATTTCCAGTGGCTAGACCACTTTCCTATCCTAGATGCTCTAGTACTGAGGTGAGTGGCAGTGGATAGAGGGGGTGAAGAGGGCTGCTGAGCCCCAGCCCCAGCTTCAGTGAGTCATAAATTGGCTTCTGGTCCCTGGAGTCTTCTCCATCCTCAAACCTTCACCCGTGCTAGTGAAGAGAGGCCTATACAGGGACGCCTGGGTGGCTCAGCTGGTTGAGCATCTGACTTGATTTCGGCTCACGGTTCGTGAGATTGAGCCCCACGTCAGGTTCTATGCTGACAGCGCAGAGCCTGCTTGGGATTCTCTTTCTCTCTCTGCCCCTTCCCTGCTCCTGCTTGCACTCGCTCTCTCAAAATAAGTAAAAAAAAACCCAAAAAACAAAAAACAACCTACACAGGCATACTTCACTTTATTACACTTCACTTTATTGTACTTCACAGATACCATATTTTTGTAAATGGGATGTTCGTGGCACCTTATATCTGGCAAATCTACCTGGGCCAATTTTCCAACAGCATTTGCTCACTTCATGCTTTCGTGGAACATCTTAGCGTTTCTTACCATATTTCTAACTTTTTCCCCATTATTATATTTGTTACGGTGATCTTTGATCCATGATTAGGACTGGCTGAAAGTTCAGATACGGTTAACATTTTTTAGCAATTTTTTTAAAAAATTTTTTTAATGTTAATTTATTTTTTGGGAGAGACTGAGACAGAATGCGAGTGGGTTAGGGCCAGAGAGAGGGAGACACAGAATCCGAAGTGGGCTCCAGGCTCCGAGCTGTCAGCACAGAGCCCGACGCGGGGCTCGAACTCACGAGCTGTGAGATCATGACCTGAGCCGAAGTCAGTCGCTCAACCAACTGAGCCACCCAGATGCCCTAACAATTTTTTAATGAAGTATGTACATTGTTTTTTATAGATGTGATGCCATTGCACAACTACCCAGAGTCGGTGCTGCACTTAAATGGATTGAGCTGCAAATTCGCCTGTACTGACATTATTCATATATTCATCAAACTTTGGGTTTGGGTTATAATCTTTTTAAAATGAGGCTTTAAGATTTGTTACAGATTTCTCTCTTAACTGTGCCTACGTTGACATGAAAAACCTTCATGAATGTGTATCACTTCCCAATGTATTTTGTTTGTCAGTTCAGAATTTAGCATGTTGGGTGATTTTAAGTAACACGCATGCTATTGAATTATTTCACATTTTTCCACTGAAAATTCTTTCATCGCCTGTTCCCGGCTTGCCCATCCTTCTCCAACCCAAGTCCTTATCTCCTTCCATACCAGCACCTATTGGGATAATGATTGGCTCCACTGTTTAAAACAGAAATCTTGGGGTGCCTGGGTGGCTTAGTCAGTTAAGCGCCTGACTTCGGCTCAGGTCATGATCTTATGGTTCGTGAGTTTGAGCCCCATGTCGGGCTCTGTGGCGGCAGCTTAGAGCCTGAAGCCTGCTTGGGATTCTGTGTCTCCCTCTCTTCCTGCCCCTCCCCTGCTCGCGCTGTGCTCTCTCTCTTTCTCTCAAAAATAAATACACATTAAAAAAATAAAATAAAACTGAAGTCTCTGTCCAGATTTATGTTAATTAAATTCAATAGCTCCATTGAAGATCAATTCAATGATGTATGTATGTATATGAAACTGCTAACATTGTCCCTCCTTCTGGCTGCCCAGTTGACGATCTTGAGAACACCAGTCTGACAGTTCTGATGATGGAGTATGTTTAGTTTTTTTGTCTGGTCTCCACACCACCACACAACACAATTTTTGACACTTCTCATACTATGAGTCTGTCAGAAGCTCACGGAAGTCTTGATATTTCCTAAGTGTTCAAAACAATAGCCATTACAAGAATTGTTTCCCAGCCAATCTGCAAGCTGCACTCTCTATTGGACCTTTCCACAATGTCACTGATGAACGGATATAGTTTTTATTTTCATCATTTACTTATGCATTCATTCAACAAAGGTTATTGAGCACCTATATGTACCAAGCACCATCTGGTTACTGGGGATGCATCAATAGACGAAAACGGCCTCCGTTCTAATGGAATTTCAGATTCTAAGAAGAACAGATAATGAAAATTAGTATGTCTAATAGTGATGAAGTGTTAGCAAAAAAAAAAAAAAGGTGGAGGGAGATGAAGCAGGGGGAGGCGGTAAGAAATGACGGTGGCATGGTTGGAGGAATCAGGTAAGGCCTTTTCGGTGAGGTGATACTTGATCTGAATTAGGAGAGGGCACGAATCACGAATCGCGGGTCTGGAAGAGTGCTCCAAGCATGCTGAATCTCACGCTTCAGAGAGGGCCACCTGTGTACATCAGAGGGTCCACCCCGCGACTCAGTGCACCGTACCCAGCAAACCCCACGCGAAGGCACAGGCATGTAATCACCAGTGTAACATATCGGAGCTCCACAGAGGATCTAGAAACGTCGGGGTGGATCCATCTACCCTACATGGCCAGTAGTGCACAGGAAGTACGTCACACACATTGAATTTTTATTTTGCTATTTTTTTCCCCATACCATTTGCCCAGTGTTTTCCAGGGCAAACACGGGTGCTGATTTGGCAAAAACCCAACTTCTTTGATTTGGAAAAAAACGTTTCTTTTGGTGAAGGTAGCCATTAATGAGTTTAGCATCTATATAATAAGATGGTAATTCTTAAGCTATGTTAGCGAAGATTTTCTTTCTATTATCTAGCTCAGAAAATACAAATTTTCCTAGCGCTATCCTCTTTATTTGTGTATCTTGGGTAAGAATTGGCTGTGTCTAAAACTCCTTCTTGGAAATCACTAAATGTATTCTATTCCTCTATTACTAATTTTATTTTTCATATAAAAATTTCCAGGACCAAGTGCAGACTGTATAACCATTTCCATTTAAGCTATAAACTGCTTATAATTAAGTTTGCCTTTTTTAATTGCATATTTATGTGCAGGTCATTATACCTGGTTCAAAATGCGCATTGGTTAAGTCTTCTCAGTTTTAGATAAGAAATAAATGCCTACTATGTTTAAAAATGCGGCCTTTTCCCCCCAAATGAGGAATATAAGCTATTCTATTGGTTATGAATCTAACTTCAATAAAATTTTCTTTTGCTTGAAGGTATTGACAAGAGTGGATGCGGTTTGCATATTTTGACCTCTTAAATAACAAATGCAAAACAAATGTAAATGTGGTTTCACTTTTAACACACTTTGGCATAGTGCAGAAGAGCTTGCTGGAACATGCGTGTGCATATTCGTGTTTCATTAAAAATCATATTTGAGACAGAGCTCGCCCTAGGACATGTTACTGCTGCCTTTTGATTGAATTATAGGAAACTGAGAAAATAGAAGCTGATAAAGTTACATTCCAGAGAGGTGATGGAGAAGCCATTACCAAGGAGTATTTGGGAAGCCGGAGCTGGAGTCTCCTTGAGACTGAGGTCATAAAATTAGAGTCAGCAAAATTCCCCACAAATCTTTCACAAATACTTCCAACTCTTGCTAACCATTATACTTGTCCATAGAATATTTGCCAATTGTGGCCAAAAAAAAAAAAATCGTGGCAGATGACGTGTTTCAAATGCAATTGTGAATAGTTCTTCCAGTAGACATATTAACATTCTTAACATTCTGCGGCTTCCACGCATTACCAGTGATGCATATGAATAAAAGGATGGCCTACTAGGTGCCCGGTAAGTATTCATTCAGTGGGCAGATACACAACGGCAATGCCAAAGATCTGGGTGCTCCGAGATGCGTGATACGTCTGCTAAAGGAACTCGTGGGACTTCAACATGGCTTTGAATTGCAAAGTTGCTTCTACGCTGCTTGGGTCAGGTGCTTTGGTGACGATGAGTCTCCGAGTGAAGCAAATATTTCGAGCTTTCTTTCAACAGCCGGGAATCGCCGACCTCACATCTAACTCCCTATCCGAACACAAGGTGAAGGAGTTTTACATCACTGGGGAGTGAGCTGGTGGAAAAGGGGATTTCTGGAGGAGAAAGGCTTGAAGAGATCCTTCAGGAATGCCTGGGTGCCGGTGCTATGCCCTCCCTCCACGTGAGCGCGTGGCCTTGCTGGGGCTGAATTTGGTTTGAGATCCAAATGTTTGCCAGGTGTCCCGGGGCATAGAGGGTTAGTATCGATTCTTCCTAAATGATGATACAGGCCCTTAAGAGAAAAGGGCGCCATAAGAAATTGAGGTTTTCACTTTGGCAGGACCCTGCCTTGTAAACAACGTGTCATTCCTCCCTCGATATTAGGAGCCAGGGGCTGGTGGAAACTTAGCTGAGGCATCCCTTCTGCTTGAGGTAACCACCTCGTGTCCCTCAAGGCTCAGTGCATTGGGAACTTCATCTAACCTTACAGGGGGCATGATTATGGCCTCTTCCTTTCAAACTTCAGCTCAGCCGAAATGATGCCACAAGGCGGTTCAACCTTAATGTGGATCCGACAGATTATTTGGGAGAAAGAAAGGCAGGAGAATAGTTTTCGTAAATCAGTTTTTAAAGCGGTTGGAAACTCAAACGAGGCCTCAGTGCCTGTCCCCAGCAATCTGGGTCAACGTGAGAGATTTGAGCTGCACTAATTATCAGTCCATATAATTAAGAGCACGTTGGACAGTTCACTCTTCCTCCCCCACTCCACACCATCATGTTTCCACTGTCACATTTCCTTTCTCTGTTGTAGATCAAAGCATGATGCACTTTGAGTGTATCTGAGAACAATTACTCTTGGAATATATTTGCTCTCATCTTGTTTCTATAGCCAAAATTGCTTCTATTTCGTGATCGTGTGAATTCTGAGAAGGAAGTACGTTGTGTAAATCACCGTGTTAAGTCACAACTAGAAAAAAGAGAGTCCACCGAACCTAGGAAAAAACCTTACTCCTGATTGCTTAATTGTTAACATCATCCAAATTTCCTCTGCTATAGTAGAATCTGTGATTATCTAAATTGTGTTTCATACCAGGCAGAAAGGATAGTTTTTCTAAAATCGGTATTATCTATTTAATTACAACAAGACAACCTTCAGATTAGTGGATAATTGAGGAAGGATAATATTTGATAAAATGACACTTCTATATTAACACTTAATATGTATGTAGGGAGCCTTAAGTGTACAAAGATAAGTCTTAGTGATGTCAGAAAATTGGAATTAAAGATTTCCTTTATGGGGCTCCTGGGTGATTCAGTTGGTTAAGCATCTGACTTTGGCTCCAGTCATGATCTCACAGTTTGAGAGTTCAAGCCCTGCATCGGGCTCCGGGCTGACAGCTCAGAGCCTGGAGCCTGCTTTGGATTCTGTGTCTCCCTCTCTCTCTCTGCCCGTTCCCCGCTGGTGTTCTCTCTCTCTCAAAAATAAATAAACATTTAACAATTTAAAAAAAAAGGTTTCCTTTATGTTTTCCTTTCTAATGTATTGTGATTGCAATTTAAAATACTTTGGACTAAGCGTGCCTGGGTGGCTCAGTTGGTTGAGTGTCTGACTCTTGATTTCTGCTCCTGTCACGATCTCATGGTTCATGGGTTCGAACCCCACATTGGGCTCTGTGCTGGGCATGAAGCCTGCTTAAGATTCTCTCTGTTTCTCTCTCTCTCTGCCTCTCTCCCCTGCTCATGCTCTCTGTCTCTAAAATTATATATATACACAAATACCTAGAAAGCCTTAGGTACCATTGCTGGATAGTCTTTCCTTTTCTCACATTTCGAGCAAGGATTGCAAATTCCTGTGTATATCCTTTGCAATCAACAGCAGTGGGATGGAGATACATGTATGTGGAGGTTACACAGCTTTTCCCAAAAGCATGGCCATTAGACATGTCTTGGGAGGACCCGTAGGCACCACTGTCCCATCAATAGACCATATTTTATGCTCTCATGGAAGGTGCACTAGTCACCCCCAGGGGAAGTAAATCCACAGTTTTCCTTCTAAAATGCACAGCATCTGAATATTCTCTGGAACAAGGCATAGGGCATCATGCATCCTTTCTGAAATTCTACTCTCTCGTTTTTCATCCAATAAAGAGTCGGCACAAGTAATCCCCAATATCCTTTGCAGATCTGACATGATGTGGTTCTATATTAAATTTGCCGTATTCAATTTCAAAAGCCAAGTTCATGTTTTTTTCACATCCTCTGAATTAGTGAGATTCATTTTATTTCCTGGTCACAGACCTTATTCTTCATCCTACTCATTTGTTCCACAAATGTCCACAAAATAATATTAGTTGATGGTGGGTAAATGGAATAATATTTTCTGCTGTAGGAAAAAATGTTATAAAGTTTATGTAATGGTACATTTTGCATAACAACATCTTTCTAAAGATGAGAAACTATATTCATTTTTTTTGTTGCTACTCAGTCAGCAATGCTTATAGGGCATCCCCATATAGATCCATACATATGTATCTATTCCTGAATGCAGGGAATGGGGCCAACATCCCTAAACCATGAAGCCTGGTCCCAGCTTCTGGGGAAACAAAGCAAGGAAAAACAATCTGGGTCTTCTAGGAATTGGAAAATTACATCTGGAGAAAGTTGGCTCAAGGAGGTGAGAAATAAGGTCCTAGACAGACTTTATTCATGAAAACCTGGAATGCTCAGTCTTAGCAAAGGAGATTTTGGCTCCTAGGATGAGACAGAACCTTTCAAGATTGGACCAGGGCAGAAATGACACACGATGGATTTCAAAACCAGATATGCCTCTTCTTCATCCATGTCTCCAATGGTTGCAACCAGCATATATGTGGATGCGTATTAGAATCTACTGGACCGCACATCTTCTGGATGGAGTGTAGCCAGTCAGCATAGAGTGCCAGGGAAATTCTGTGCAGTTCAGAATGAATGAAACTTCTCATGCCCATATGGTAACCTTATGCTTTGCAAACCCTTCTTACAGCACAATAAAAATCTGAGCTTTCAGAGTGAGTATGTGAGGGGAAAGAAATAATTAAATGTATAAGGGAAACCCCAGAAAAGAAATCCGTAATTTTTTTCTAAAAAGTTCTACAAATATGTCTGAGACAACCATGAGTTCCGTGAAGGGAGCAGTCAACTTTAATTTAGAGATCACAGGTTCAAGCCCTGGGTACATTGTTAAATGACTGGCTTTGAGCGCATCACTTCTCTGGCTCCAATGCCTCAATGTGAAAAGTGGAAAGAACATCTCTGCCTTTCTCTACAACACGCGGCTGTTATATTCTAAGACGCCCAAAGTGACCAAAGCTCACTTCAGCAAAAGCTGGAAACTTACGGGTTCATTTCAATGTCAAGGCCAACAGGAAGTGAAGGCTGGGTTGGGGGGGCGTAAGTGTTCTGAGCCCTGGTCTTGCTCTGTCTTCTTTCAGCATGGCTGCTCTCTGCTCAGAATCCGTTCTTAGACAGGTTCAATTCTGCCTCTCATGGTGACAGAATGGCTGCCAACAGCACCAGAAAGACATCCTCTCTTCGAGGGAGAGGGACGTTTTTCCCAGCCTGCCCAAGCAAAAGTTCTGGGATTACCTCTGTCTTGACAAATTTGGGCCTCATGCTCATTCCTGAATGGATCATCCCTGGTCAGGTGAATGGAAATGTTAGCTGTCACACCTAGCTCATGTGCCTATTTCTGGATTTGGAGATGGGGAGTCCCAAATAAGGCACATAAACAAGAATGGAAGAGAGGTGGTTCTTCCAAAGAAAACCAGGGTAAAGGCAGCGGTGTGGGGGGCGGGGGGGCAGGTGGGACGTGTGCTGGGCAGGCAAAAAAAGCAGTTGTCCAATCTTCACGTGAAACCACAGAAAGGAATCTTCCCCATTATTACGAGTGTTAACAGGGGAGCAGTGGTGCTGAATGGTTACGGACACACATAGGATTTGAAGTCAGCTTGTGGTCCACATCTTGGAAACGCTACTTTTTACTTGCATGCCTGAGGGCAATTTCCAATCCCCTGTGCACCTCAATTTAATAATCTCTAAAGTGGAGAGAACATTGATTTCATAGAGTTGTCAAAAGGGCAAACAGAGACAATGTCTGCCAATTGTTTAGCATTTTAAGGGCTAAAGAAATGGTAAGTATTTTGCCCCTTCCCAAAAGCCCCCGGCCTCAGATGCTTTCGCTGTGAATACTTTCCATCCCCCAAGAAACAGATAATTCCCATGTTATTTCAATTTTCCGGTGCATAGAAAATAAGAAAAGCTTAACGATTTCTTGATAAACCCAGCATAACATGTATAATCAAATTTATCAAATAGACCCGTCTGTGTTATAAATAAAGAAGTGAAATTTCTAAACGAAACGGCAAATAGAATCAGCCGTATATAAAGAGATTAGGAAACCACGACTGGCAGTGTAGACTTCAGGGAAGGAAGTGTTGGCTCACATATTCTGCTTTCGTCAGGCTTCCTTCCACAAAGAGACGGCATCAGACAGGACAGTAAGGGTGACACGAATGCGCAAACTGTTCTGTTTCTTATTTGTAGTGCTCAGACCTTCCCATTGGCAATCTCTTGCCTACGTAATCTTAACCAGTCTCATGACTTTAAGCATCATCTATACGCAGGTGAATTCCAAATGTGTATTTCCAGGCTTTGTAACTCCCCAGATTCCAGATCTCTCACCCACTGCTTAATAATCCCCCAACCTATACAACAGGCATCTCGGACAGAACACGTCCGCAACAGAGCTCTTGATGTGAACCTTCGTCCAACCTCTCCCTTCTTGAAAAATGGCACCATCACTCACCAGTGGATCATGCCAATGACCCAAGAGTAATTCTTATTTTTCTCTTTCCCCATCAAAGCCATCTGAAATCCCTGTTGGTTCTCCCTTCAAAATATATTACCAATCCAGACACCTCTTTCTACTCTGTGCCACCAATCTGATTTAAGCCAACAATATCCCTTGCCTGGTCTGCAATAGCCTTCGGATTGGTTTTCCTGTCTCTGCTCTTGCCTTTCCCTGACCCCCAAGTCTGTCATCCAGAGTAAATGGTGTTGTTCTGGGGTTTTACGACAGCCCGAGTAAATGTTTTGGACATAGATCTGATTATGACAAATCCTCCCACTAAGACACACATGCACACAAACCTTGTGATGGCTTCCTGTCACACTGAGGATGCAATCTAGCTCTTACTGTGACCCACAGTCCTCCACAATCTGGCCATTTATGCCTTCTGCTCTCCTCACTTTGGGTTCTTCTCCTTACTCATGCTTCTCCAGCAACTGCAAAGTTCGGTCCTTTGTTTTTCCAGAACACTTCAAGCTCTCTCTCTCTCTCTCTTTTTTTGACTCAAGAGGGCATCACCATCTCCTGCCCTCTGTTCATCTCCCAGACATCCAGAGACAATCCTTTCTCATTCGATTCTCTTTCCAATGATCATCACCTCCTCTCTGGGAAAGTTTACCTCCTCTGAGCACGCTCTCTAAAATAGCACCTCTGCCTATGTTACCCGGAAGTATTTCTTTCTCTCCTCGCTTAATTCTTCTCCTCTCCAGCCGATTACCAAAAGGTAATTTCCAAGATGACAGAGACTCTGACTGTCTTGTGCATTACTACATATTCCATGCTGCAATAGTGCCTCATTTCATAACACATACAGTAAATGTGTGTTGACATATGGAGAAAGGGAGGAAGGGAGAGGAAGAAAGAGGAAGGTAGGAGAGACAACAGGGGAAGAAGAAGGGAGGGAAGAATTGGAAGTTCCACAGCTCACTTTCCAGCTGAAGACAAAATTGGGAGGACTCAAGATTATTCCAGGGACGCATGTGCAAGCATCTCTGGCTTCCCTTTCCACATTGTAACTAACAAGGGGTTCTTGTCTGTAATGTTCGTTACATGTAGGACCTGAATTCAATGTATTATTACATCGCGCCATGATTCTCTTTGCTGCCATGCAAATCAATTTCAGCATATTGAGAAGAGTAAAGGAAGAGCATGGAAATATATGACCAGGATATGCAGAGGAAGGGAAAGGACAAGTAAATGGGAGTGACCTGAATATTAAACACAAAAATTTTAGTCCCGGAGATCAACTGCAAATTTAAGGGGAGAGAAACAAATGAATAGATTTAAAGAATGAGTAGTCTGAAAGAGTCGGGAGCTTTCTGACCAAAATGCTGTGAATTTCAGATGCAGTAAATTCCACATCGGCTTCACAAGGACTGAGCTCTGCTCCCGGGAAGATTCAGCAAGGAGGTCTGCGCCGGTTTGCCCCGGGTCTATTTCTTTCTTATTTGAACGATCTTATTAAATATACAATAATGTTAATACATGCACATGCTCCTTAGAGCAGGAATTGTTCCCTTGGTAATGAAGTGGGAACACCCACTTGGGAAAGGTATTAAAACCATCACTCACTTTCATGATGACTCTAATCTCAGAGCAAATGTCCGTGAGCCACTGGAAGGCAGAAAGATGATCATTATAGCCTTCTACCTGGTGAAAAGCTCGCCGCTGTCAATCTAACTGCGTGTGAAAAAAAATCGCACTTTCTTTTGAGGAGCTGAGTGATTTGAATATAAATAAGCAACTCTTTCCGCCTGTCAGTTACCTCGAGAATATTTAGTGTTGTCTCTTTTAATGATTGCTCATTACAGATGAGTGCGAGTGAGCGGATTTAATCAGGGTAATACGGGGTAATCATCATGTGAATTTCTCCACATCGGGACTTGTTCCATCTGTTCCGAGCCATTTGTCCATGTAAAACTGTCACCATCTCGAGCCAGTGACTGACAGGTGAGGCCAGACATGTACGTTTTTCATCTCAGACTCAGAAACTCTCTGACGTGTCCTTCTCACCGAAACAAACAGCTTAAAAGACGTACAGGGGTCTGTATTTAGGACCTTTTTTTTTTTTCCTTTCGTGGGTTTGTTGGGTTCCTCATTAAAATACTTAGCTCAGTCTCTCTTAGCACAAGAGCATGACCAAGGCCACGGTTATCTTGACGGACGTGGTGGAATCTAGGGGGAAGGCTGGGTAACACCACCTCGGAGGGCTTCGCATCAGCACTGACAGCAGCTGCCTCCTGGGGTTGAATGGGGCATCGGCTTAGCAGCCACACAAATGCTGTGCTCCCAGGCATAGACGTCTTTTATTCTGCCTTCCCTCCGTGTAGGAAGTGCCAGTCTCGGGCGAGGTGGCAGCCCTTGTCAGCAGCCTTTGTGCGTGGTCACTGAAGACATGGGTGATGGAAATTATTTGATGAAAAAAATGTAGCTTAAGCCTCATGAATCTTTATTTTTTACTCCATGGGATTTCCACGTCAGAAGACCTATAAGAACCGAAGCTCTCTGTTGAAGGATTGCCTCTAGCCCCCAAGCTGGTTCTAACAAAAATTGTAAGAGAATATTTGAGGACCGAATATCCCCTCAAGAAGCTTCAATCCACCAGACAAGCAGCAGCCAATAAACACAATTAGACAGAGTTATTCCCTTTAAGTCTTTGGTGGACCGTGCGTCACCTCAGCTGCACCTGCTAGTTTGCGGTCAGTGCTGGAAGACCGGGCTGTTGTTTTAGACTCAGAATCAACTTTTGTCCACCCTTGGGGACACCCTTGTGTCCACCTTGTGGACAACTTTTGTGACACCCCTTGTGTCACCATGACTGTTTTGCAATATTGAGGTGCCCAAACCATGCTGAAGGGCTCAGTACGTAAATGTCGCCACCACATTGGGGCAACAGGGAAGAGTCAGACGGGGGTCCTATGACCCGATGGCTCTAGGAACCGGCAGAAAACAGAAACTCTCGAGATGACTTTACAACATTTAGTTCTCTTTTCCTTTGTTATGAAAAGCGTTATATAACCGACTCCGGTTCTACGTCACAAAAGTACCATGCGCCAAATACCAAAGGAATGAGTGGGGTAGGGGGTGAGGAGAAAGCCCGGATATGCCCTCAAACAGCCGAGTCTCACAGCCCACGAAGTGACAGGGCAGAAGCATGGAGGTTTGACTGAGAACCAGGGAAATAGGGGTTGCTGCTCTTTTGAGAGTTTTCGGCTTCATCGTTTCGTAGCTGGAGGCCCTTCTGTTTTTGCTTTTCCAGCCCTCAGAACGTACAAACAGAAAGTGTTTTTTAAGTACATTTTTCTTCCCACCTGATGGAGAGGAACAAGATTCATCTTGATTGTCACGCTTGAATCCGGATCCATTTTCATAGAATTCACTCAGGATCTGGCTCCCTCGATGCCCCCTTTGATGATGTTCCTGCTTGTTTCCTTTATCTCACTGAAGCCGTGACAAGAACAGAGAAGAGTCCTACACTGCACAGACATTGCATATTCAGGGAAGAATGATAAAGTAACCAGGAGATTTATCCCCACCACTAATGTTTTCTACCAGCAAGGTTCATGCTAAGTATCCTTTACGGCACCTTTGGACAAAGGGAAATGTATCCACAAAGACATGCGTCATTAGGACGTCTGCTGGGAACTGTATGGTCAAGCGCTGAGTCGGAAAAGCTTCAATAAATTGTTCCCCACTTTATGCTCCGGTACGGAATTGCTGAATTATCCAAACACATAACTTTGTTTTAGATCACACCGTCCACGGGATGGGCTCTGCCCTCAGTCTCTGAACGTCTTAAGGATGAAAACCGTGTCCCATTCCCTTTTGTCCCCTCGATATCTAGGACCGTGGCGTTCCACTGGAAAATGTCTTCCCGCCCAGGGAGCATTTGGCAATGTCTGGAAATGCTGCTGGTTGCCTAGAGAGTGGGGTGCGCTACTGGCATCTGGCTGGTGGGCGCATCTTACGGCACATGGGCTATCCCCCTCACCAACAAAGAACTATCCAACCCGCAATGTCAATAGTGTGGAGATTGAGAGAACCTTCCTTAGTGTGACACCTGGTACGGGATGCATGTTAATAAATGCTGATTTAATTTCTCCAAAAATAGTCTGTTCGACAATTAGAACAGCAAACTGAATCGGGTACTCTTTTCCTAAATGACTTTTCCCCTGGAACAACCAGATCATGTCATAAAAACCTCATAGTTTGGGATAAAAAAAAAAAACAGGGAAAAGGTTTCCAACCCTATGTTATCCTGTAGATGGATATGGGTACGAATGGTTCTAAGCGATTCTCTCAGTGGTACGTTGCCTTCCTTTAGGCTTTTGACTGATTGTATACACACATGGGTAAGCCTAATTCCCTTGTCTCTATGTTTTTTGACGCTTTCTGTTATCCCATATATTTTATTATATAACTGCTTTACATTTCCAGTGGTCCTGAATCATTGAGCCATTGCATATTGGATAACTACTACTCAGGAGTCCTATGTGCTGACCATTCCGCACCATTGCAGCAGAAGTGATCATCTCAGAGTCATGTCTTTTTAAAGAATGCCCCGCTAACATGAAGCAGAATTACACCTGCAGGCACAATTCAATATTCATGGTGGAGGTGAAGGATTGAGGAGTTTCCACTGATTATGTGGTAGGGGAGCCCTTCTCCCAGCCCTGAAGGTGTCTGATTCCACTATTTGCTTGTGACGACGTCTGAAGCTAAGTAGATCTGGAAAATGCAAAAGCTATCGCCAAGAAGCAAATTACTGCTGGAGTATCTCTTTCTTATTTGACTGGCTCGGAACCAAATTGAGAAAACGGTGATATAAACAAATGTATGCCACCTTCCTGTCCCATTGCCTTTTTTGTCAGTCATGTTCCCCAAAGGGTTTCTAGTCTAGTTGAAGAAAAATAGAAAACTAGAATAATCTACACTGTCCAAAAATCTATGAATACATCAGTTTTTATTTTTTTTTTCAACGTTTATTTATTTTTGGGACAGAGAGAGACAGAGCATGAACAGGGGAGGGGCAGAGAGAGAGGGAGACACAGAATCGGAAACAGGCTCCAGGCTCTGAGCCATCAGCCCAGAGCCTGACGCGGGGCTCGAACTCACGGACCGCGAGATCGTGACCTGGCTGAAGTCGGACGCTTAACCGACTGCGCCACCCAGGCGCCCCTAAATACATCAGTTTTTAAAGTAACCGATTTTTTTTCTTCTCAGAATGCTAGACTTTTACCTCATTATCCATTTTCTTCTTCCAGTGATACAATGTCTCATCGGAGTTTTAGCAAATGGCATCATTGTGATCGTGAATGGTATTGAGTTGACCAAGAAGAGAAAGATGATTCCGTTGGATCTCCTTCTTTCCTGCCTGGCGATTTCCAGGATTTGTCTGCAGTCATTTATCTTCTACATTAATCTGGTTATTCTCTCCTTGATCGACTTCCTTCCACTTGTTAAGAATTTTGCAGTTTTCATGTTTGTAAATGAAACGGGACTTTGGCTGGCCACATGGCTCGGCGTTTTCTACTGCGCCAAGATCTCCCCCATCGCTCACCCACTCTTCTTCTGGTTGAAGAGGAGGATATCCAAATTGGTGCCATGGCTGATCATCGGGTCTCTGCTTTTTGCCTCCATCCCTTTGGTTTTCTACAGCAAGCATACATGGGTTCTTTCCCAAGAAGTCTTGTTGAGACTTTTCTCCCCAAATGCAACAACTCAAATCAAAGAAACATCTGCTTTACAGATTGTCTTTCTTGCTAGGTTTTCACCGCCGTTCGTTATCTTCCTCATTTCTACTCTGCTCCTGGTGTTTTCTCTGGGGAGACATACCTGGCAGATGAGAAACACAGCGACCGGCACCAGGGACAGTAGCACAGGTGTCCATGTGAGTGCACTTCTGTCCATTCTGTCCTTCTTGGTCCTCTATCTCTCCCACTACATGACAGCTGCTTTGCTCTCTTCTCACATTTTTGAGCTCAGAAGCTTCATGTTTCTGTTCTGTATCTTGGTGTTTGGGTCCTACCCTTCGGGACACTCTATTATCTTAATTTCGGGAAATCCTAAACTGAAACAAAATGCAAAGAAGTTCCTCCTCCATGGGCAGTGCTGGCAGTGAGAGAGAACTTTGGTCCATTCGAAGAACTGGCAGTTCCATGAGCTGACGATGCCTGCCATACCTTCTTGAGTCAAACAAAGCAGTCTGCTCACAATTACACAAAGCTTGGACTCCTTGTCTAACCTGAGGCATTTTTATGGATTTGCCCCTTTTTCAAAGGGTTCTATTGATTTTCAGAGCCCAACGCACACTGGCGGATCGCATCAATGTCAATATCCTCATTGCGATACTGTACTATCAGGGTGCAAGGTGTTACCTGATTGGGAAAGACTGGGTAAGTGGTACGGGGATCGATCTGTATTATTTCTCACAGCTGCACGTGAATCAGCAATTTTCTCAAAAAGTTTAGAGAAAAAGAAAAGGACGTTTGAACTCGTGATGTCAGAAGGGTGCGTGAATGCCGTGGGGTCCCCGTGCGCCCGATGCCTCATCTAGATGATGGATCTTGAAAGGACCGGTTGCTCCTTTTGGGTCTAACTTGCAGATTATTTTTGCTCTGTTTGTTAGAGTCGTCCGATCTGAGAGAGAGCTGAGGACAGGCTGGCCATCTCTGTCCTGGTAAGCTTGCTCACCGACGCCACACTGCTGAGATGCTAGACGCCATGTTGACATGTCCCATCGACTGCCCAAAAGAGCAGGCAGATGGAGGAGGAAAGAGGAATCCGGGCCTGAATTTTCCATTTCCCCTAACTGGGCCCACAGACCAGAAAATAGTTTGCAAAGCTGTTTCATCTTGCATTTGTGTGCTCGGCTTTGGGACCTTTTCAACCGATGGTACCAAATTAGAACTCCTACCACATCGCATGTCTTCCCAATGAAGCAACACCAGTAGGTGGGTGGACTGGGGGCTTCTCCGTCCGCCTCACGTCACAGATGCATCTGCTATGTGACTGATGGTTTTTAGATGTTCAGATATATAGGTATTTCTAAAACAGCTTCAGAACCCTTTTGCTTCCTGTGAAACGAAAGGCGTTCCCCAGTTTGGCTAGAGCTTGTAGCTCATGTGTGATGATGGAAAGCCTGTTGAGGTTTGGGTTGGCCAATTGCCAGGAATGGAGATTCAGAGGATGGTTTCCTCGCCCAAGACATGCACGCTTGGTTGTACTAAAATAACAGAAGTCTTTGCTTCGGAAGAGTGCAGGGAAGTATTTATCTTCTTGGGTGTGGGAACTTGGGCATGCATCTCAGACTTCCCCCCACCAAGGAGCAAATTAACAGTCTCCATCTTCCTGCTATTTTATTTTCCTTCATCCCAGTAGGTGGGAAGGTTTATAACTAATCGTGCACCCAGGCAGCCAGCTCTGGGAACAGCAGTTGTGTCCTGTAGGTGATTATTTCTCCCGCTTTGAGAAGGGACAGTGAAGAGTTACTTTTATTTTCTGTGCGTCTCAAGTGCGGATGCCGGCTCTTTGAATCACGGTGTGTGTATCGGCAGGTGGATGGAGAGAGAGCGGGGGCGGTTTCAAACATTCGGGGAGAAATATGTAAATATACAAACTCTCGTGTGATTTTTTTTTTTCCTCTGATGCCAAATCCTGATTCCATTACATGCAACTTCTGCTTTCAGAAGGCTAGTAAATGAGATGAATATTAAGGTCAGACTGTTTGGATACTTAAACGTTACCAAGGAGTTCTAGAAAAGAGGATGCATACTCTTTTCTGTAGAAACATGTTCGCACTCTACTCTCCTAGAATTATTTCTTCCAGAAACGTCACCTGGCTATCTCGTTGATGGATATTGTGTAGAACGCTAATTGCTCCGTTGTAGAAGCAAAACAGATTCAGCCTTTGATCCCTCTGTAGCAGCCCTTGGCTGGAATCTTTAGCCTGGACAAATTGGTTCTGTCCTGGCATCTAGCTTGGGTAGCATGGGGTTAGCCTCTGTATAGGTACCGACTCTTCCTCTACCCTACCCCTGCATCTATAGGCGTGGACTGGCCATTGTGGCCCCTGGGAGCCTTGGCTGGGGGTCACATGCCCATGGGTCAGGCCAGAAGGCTGTTAACTACAGGGCACAGTGCTATGTGCCCTTCATCCCCTGCCCGTGGTCCCCCACCCCTCCCCGCCAGAGTAGACCCAGCGGCCCTGCTCAGTCAAGAGCAAAGGGGGATCGGCTACCAGGCAGGCTCTTACTGAAAAGGGAGCCACCATAGTACCTCATCCCATTTCAGATAGGGGTTCGGTAAGCGGCCCCAAACCAGAATGCCAGGATTGCCCCCTCGTGTCCCACTCCCCATGCTGACACTGACTCCTTTGGTCAAGGATTCTCTATGGTTTCCAGTGACTAAACATGGTAACTGACTGAAAAGGTGCTGATGTAAATAACTTTTTGTAAGTATAGATACCATAACAATTTGAATATTGAAACACAGGAGCGCCTGGGTGGCTCAGTTGCCTGAGTGCCCCATTCTTGATTTTGGCTTAGGCCATGATCTCAGGGTCATGGGATTGAGCCCCACATCAAGTTCCTCATTGAGTGTGCAGCCTGCTTAAGATTCTTTCTTGCTCTCTGCCCCTCTCCCCTGCTCATGCCTTCTCTCTTTGAAATAAAAAAAAAAAATTAAAATAAATGCAACAATTTAAAAAGTCTCACAAATTACTAATGCCTTTTTTTTAATGTTTATTTATTTGGGGGAGAGCGAGACAGAGCACATGGAAGGGA
Source organism: Prionailurus bengalensis (assembly GCF_016509475.1). Classification (NCBI taxonomy): domain Eukaryota; kingdom Metazoa; phylum Chordata; class Mammalia; order Carnivora; family Felidae; genus Prionailurus; species Prionailurus bengalensis. The sequence goes on from NC_057343.1 coordinate 233,264,794, forward strand.
GAAGCAGAGAGAGAGGGAGACAGAGAATCCAAAGCAGGCTCCCGGCTGAGCTGTCAGCACAGAGCCCGACGCGGGGCTCGAGCCCATGAACTGCGAGGTTATGACCTGAGCCGAAGTCGGATGCCCAACTGAATGAGTCACCCAAATACGCCACAAATGCCTTTCGAATTCTCAGTCACTCATTCAAATATAATAACTGTTGAAGACAGAATAATCTGGACCTGGAAGTGCTAGGAGCACATTAGCATTTAATGTCTACCGGTCTTCAAACTGATGACCACCCATTCCAGACAGATCTTTTTTAAAAAAAAAAAATTAATGTTTATTTATTTTTGAGAGAGAGAGAGAGAGAGAGAGAGAGGGAGAGAAAGCATCAGCAGGGGAGGGGCAGAGAGAGAGGGAGACACAGAATCTGAAGTAGGCTCCAGGCTCTGAGCTGTCAGCACAGAGCCCTACGTGGGGCTCGAACTCATGGATCGTGAGATCGTGACCTGAGCCTAAGTCAGATGCTCAACTGACTGAGCCACCCAGGAGCCCCATGCAATTGACCTTAACACCCTGTTGGATGCTTAGGTATTAGTCATACTCATCAGACTGTGAATATTCAAATCTTAGGCTTTAGAAATATGGTTACAACAACTTTTGTCCGTATAGACCGACATCTCTTCGGGTAACAAGAGGGACAGGTAGTCAGAAATATCCCAAAGAGAAAGAAACCAGGCAGATCATCCAAATCGACTTTGGCAATCCATGGGACAACAGATGTTACAGACAGATGGCACCCATAGTGGAGAAAACTCCAAACGACAGGGACAGGGAGACCTACATGTTTTAAAAAGTGTCTTACTAGGGTATGAGATTGGAAATCAGATTAGAGATTGTATTAACACAAACTTAGTTTCAATGGTATATTCTTTTTTTTAAAACAAGTATTATTTTGCCACTCAATCATTGCAGATTCAACTGAAACCTTTATGCCAGGGGAGAGGGTAGGTTCTGGAAAAATCGGCCTCAATGGACTGAAAACAGTAGGCTTTGGGAGAGAGTCAACATAAATTCAGTTACCTTGTGGACATTTATTTCATTACCTTTCTATATAAAGCCAGCATCACCCTCTGTTTCCTTGATACACGAAAGTACCTGATGTATGGCTCCATAGCTTCACGGGACTCAATACCGATTGTTTTTAAGATGTGACGTAAACATTTGGCTTCAGATCTGTGACATCTGGATCTACTTCATCATTCTGGCTGCGGTTCAGGAGTTGGTGATTGTTTCCTGTGATTTAAAACATATTCAAACCAATGAAGTGTGGGTTTCCTTTTTTCTTTTTGGTGTTTTATTGGTTTTTATTTTATTTCATTTTGTTTTTTAAATGTTCATTTCTTATTAAGAGACAGAGAGAGACAGAGCATGAGCAGGGGAGGGGCAGAGAGAGGAGGAGACACAGAATCCGAAGGAGGCTCCAGGCTCTGAGCTGTCAGGACAGAGCCCGATGCGGGGCTCAAACTCACAAACTGCAAGATCATGACCTGAGCCGAAGTCGGACGCTTAACCGACTGAGCCACCCAGGCGCCCCTATTAGTTTTTATTTTAAACAGTTTTCCACAAGATCATCGGCATAAATAATATTAAATAAAATATCGACTTAAATGTCTGAAAATATGTCCGTTTTTAAAATGAGCGCTGAGAATTCATTTTGTTTAAAACTCTGCATTGTTAAGGAAAAAGATACATTGTGACTCTCTATTTTTTGAGGTTAAAATGCACGGTCCTAGGTGAATTCTTCAGCTTCTTGTAACTCAACTCTCTTCTTCTAGATTTGTGTAAGTAACGCAAGTCCATGCTGATGTATGACTGGGTAGAATTTGAATTTGGGGATATGTGAGGTCCTGTAGCTAAATTGGGCTCAGCGCTTGGTGAGCATGGTCTGAATGGCCTAAATTCCAGAACCACTGGGGAAGCCAGATTCTTCTGAAAACAGGCAGGTGGAAAAGGATTTGGAAAATAAGTAAGTGGCTAACAGTGGGATAGGATATTATATTACTAAATGTATGGGTTGCCCTCTGGCTGTAAACCCACTCATTTAGAAAGCAGATGTTGTGCTTGTGAGTATAAATTAATGTTTTATTTTTCATTTAAGACCCAGGCAATTGGCTTCCAGAGAACACTGACCAGATACGGTCAGGAAGCTCAGTTTCATGATAAAATTCTCCAGCACATTCCCCACAGCTTTCTGCTCTAATACTTCGAATTCTTGAAATACAGACTTACGCTCTTGATCATGGAAGCATGATGTTCTTAATGGCACTGGTTGATGCTAGATCCAGAAAACAGGCTCTATGGAAGGAGAGAGGAAACCTTGAGCACAATATTTTAGATTGGGAGCCTAAGTGGATTTGTATAATACCATTGAAAGATAGGGAATTAGTCCATGCACAAGCCAAACCATTGCATTTCAAGACTGACAAGCTGGCTTCCTCTGTTCTCGCTAAAACTGTACCTGCTATTCTGGTCGTTTAAGTAACTTCTGTGCGATGCAGTAGGCACAGTAATGAGCTGATCCTCTGTTCCTTGATCTGTGAAATAGGGATATTAAGAATGGAGACCACATACTGAACCGAGTTCCAGGTTCATAACTGTGAGCTCTAACGATGTAAATCCCAAGCAACGGGGACTGAGATCCATTCTATCCCAAGGAATCTCCTGCAGCACCTTGGGACAGAAGGGGAGTGCACTGGGAAGGAACCTGTTGAACAACAGAGGGTCATAGCTAAAATCTAGTCTTGAAAAACTTGAACATCATGTTTCCCCCTCTTAGAAGTGGGGGTGAGAATAATTCCAAACTTGAGGAGAGGAGTCAGTGAGCCAGTGGAATCAATGCCTTGTTGCTGCTAGTGTTTTCAGTTGTTAAGTCGTATCCAACGGCTGAAATGTGACCATTTTCGACCCACAGAAATGGCAGTTTTATGTTTCATGCTAGTCATCGATCAAACAATCAGTCACAGGGTTTGGAGGAAGTGTCTTCTCACGTATGATCCGTGATGGCCGCCCACTTGCAGCAGCCCTGTTGCCACGAGTCGCACCGTGGTTCTTCTGAAGCTCCGCCATATCCACCCCCATGGCCGAGTGGCCACACCCATAGAAAGAGGGAGAGACAGGAGATGCCCTCAGAGAGGCAGGCAGCAACTATCTGGGAATAAAAGCAATTCTACCAAACGGGCAGGTAAAGTGGAGACTCCACTGTGCAAAACAGTTGGGTGGTTCCCCAAAAAGATAAACATAGAATTTTCATATGGCCCAACAATTCCATCCCTAGGAATATCCCCAAGAGATTGAACACAGAGGCTTAAGCGGACACCTGTATAGCAATATTCATAGCGGCATTACTCACAATAGCTAAAGAGTAGAAATAACCCAAGTGTCAATCAGCAGATGAACCAGTAAACAAGGGGCACCTGGGCGGCTCAGGCTGTCCAAACAACTGACTTCTGATTTCGGCTCAGGTCATGATCTCATCGTTCATGAAATGGAGCCCTGAGTCAGTCTCTGCACTGGCAGTGCAGAGCCTGCTTGGGATTCTCTCTCTCCCTCTCTCTCTGCTCTTCCCTTGCTTGTGCGAGCTCTCTCTCTCTCTCCCAATGTAAATAAATAAACTTTAAAAGAAGAGATAAACAGGTAAACGAAATGTGGTTTATGAAAATATCCCTACAACACAGTGTTGTTCAGACCTGAAAAGGAATGGAGTTCTGATACATGCTTCAAAATGGGTGAACCCTGAAAACACTGTAAGGGAAAGATGACCGACACAAAAGGGTCAATACTACGTGAGTCCGATTAGATGAGGCAGCAGAGAAGGCAAAATTTATAGAGATGGAAAGTGGAACAGAGGATGCCTGGGCTGGGGAGCTCATGGATACAGAATCTGTTTGGGATGATTAAAAAGTTCTAGAAATAGCAGTGATGGTTAGGCAACACTGGGAACGTACTCAGTCCCACTGAATTGTACGCTTAAAATGGTTAGAATGGTAAATGTTATGTATATTACCACGATTTTAAAAATCTGTCATAAAAAGAAGGAGGCAGAGGTTGGGGGTACTACCACAGTTATGTTCTGGTGCCATCCGTGGGTAAACACGGTGACAGTCTCCATTGGGAATTCACTCACTGTTAAATTCTAAATCAGCCTTCCTTATTAGAATCAGCTTTCGTTCGGGCTAATAGACAAACATTATGAATCTAGATACCTTTAGAATCTAAATAGACCATTGCCATTCAAATTTACAGGCCATTGAATGTAACGCTATGCAGTGGAATTCTAAGGTCGAACACAAATAAACCTCAAAAGTAGATTTCACTTTCTTCTTCCTCCCTCTCTTTTTCTTTTTCTTTCTTTTTTCTCTTTCTTTCTTTCTTCTTCTTTCTTTTTTTCTTTCTTTTCTATTTTTTCTTTCTTTCTTTCTTCTTTCTTTCTTTCTTTCTTTCTTTTCCTCCTTTCCTTTCCTTTCCTTTCCTTTCCTTTCCTTTCCAGTTTTCTTTCTTTCTTTCTTAAAGGGCAGAGGGTGCTTGGGGAAAATTGTCAGAGACTAGAAATTCTAACCCCTCAGGGCATCAAAGTTGTGCTTGATTGCCTGTAGTTGAGAACTTTGAAGACCGATTCAATCACTGGTGGCTAATTCAGAGGGAACAAGCTGATTACGACTGGTATGCTTCCAGAATGTTAAAAAATAAAAATGCCTTCCTGGATGGGACCAGTGTCTGTGCAGGTGAGCCCCTTCCAGGAGCATGCTGTGGGGGACAGCCATCCCCTCTGCCCCCAAGTAGGAATGTGACCAGAGTTTAGTTCGGCTAGCTCAGCTGGGCAATTTCACCTGAAAACACACTACTCTGTTTTTTCTGTGCTCTGTGTTTTGTGTCGCAAAACACCCCTGCAAGTCACAGGGGTCACACCCAGATCTCCTGGATGTGCCCTCAGGTGCTCTTATCTGGTGCAGGCTGAGTGCCAGGCCCCACAAAGAGTTCCCAGCGGGATCCCAAGGATGAATAGCAACATGTCTCCCTGTTTTTCCAGGAACAGAATGAATGGACCTCTTGTGAAATCACTCTCCAAGCGAGTTCTCTTTGGGGTTTTAAATCATATTTACAGCAAAAATTAAAAATTAAAAAAAAGCAGAACAGTGCAGACAAGCCAGCAAGGATTTTAGGGGGAAGGATCCTCAGGCCCATGGGACTAAGCCTTCCAAAAACCTAGAGTGTGAGCTACGGAGAAACCTAGTGATTCTTTTGCTGGGCTGCAGGAATGGGGATTTTTACATTTCTAATTGGATTTCTTGCTTATTGCAAAAAAAAAAAAATGTAGTATCGAATAACAAATAAGGAAGAAGAAAGTCATCCAAAACTCAGCCTCTTAATAAATCAGCAATTTTGATTTGCCCATGTTCCCATTCAAATGTTGTGAATAAAAATATTTAATTTTATATCATTATAATCATGGCAAAGAGATATTTTAATAAATTTCATTTCCTTTAAGATGTTAAGCATTTTCTTGTTATTCTGTAGTTATCATTTTAATAACTGTTGAGCTGATATATAGCACAGGGCCCAGAAATAAAGGCATTTGGTAAATATTTGTTTAAAAGATGAATTAATATACTTTACTTCTCTATGCCCTTATTTGGGGAAGCATTGAATGTGATTTCATTTCTACTATTATAAATAATGTTTAATAGGTATCTTTGTGATTCTTGTCTCTCCTACTTTTTGCAAAATTTCATAGGGAAAGTTCTCAGAAGTAGGAGTCCTAGGTCGGCAGCTATGAAATGCATTAGCAAATTGCTTTTTAAGGAGATTGTATAGATTTGCTGCAGTTAGCAATACACAAATCTGCTGGTTTTTACATATCTTGACCAGCACTGCTATTTAAGATCTTTTTTTAATGTTTACTAATTTAATAGGTATTGAAAGACTTCAAGTTGAAAAGCTCTCTCTTCCAAAATAATTATAGGGGCATCTGGGTGGCTCAGTTGGTTGAGAATCCGACTACAGCTCAGTCATGACCTTACAGTTTATGGGTTCGAGCCCCACATGGGGCTCTGTGCTGACAGCTCAGAGCCTGGAGTCTGCTTCGGATTCTCTGTCTCCCTCTCTCTCTGCTCCTCCCCCACTCAGTCTTTCTCTCTCTCTCTCTCAAAAATAAATAAACTTTAAAAAATTAAAATAAAATAAAGTAATAATGGAGTAACTTTAGCTTTTCATCTTCGTTTTATAAGCCTTTTCCTGTGACCCTGACACAGAACCTAACCAGCTTTGAATGTTGGTCAATCAACCCCATGTCAGTGGTCAGACACCTTCCAAGGGAGCTGGTGGGGCATCTGCTCTGTCCTGCAAAGAGGACAGGTGTCAGGCCGGGGACTCTCCTGAACCACTCTGAGCACAGAGCCTGTCGTGGCCTGCTGGCTGCGAGGTGACAGAAATGCTCCGAGGGGTGGAGCGGAGGCTGAAGCTTCAGGGCAGCCGGCAGACAAGGCTCTCGGGTGGGGCCGGCACTAGGTGGTTCTTCCGGATTATCCTCCCTGAAGCCCGGGAAGGGCTCAGTGCACCTCACGCTGAACACGGGCGGGGCTCTATGCCTCACATGTCCCAAAGGTTACTTTATTGCGTTGTCCCAGCAGTGTGAAAGGCTGCCTGATTTTCATCCTATGTTGCAAAATGTGGAAACGGGGCCCCGGGAAACGTGATTTGCCCACCGCCCCTGAGCCGTCGGGATCCAGGATCAGGAGATCGGATTCCAAAGCCCCTGCTCAGAGGACCGTCCTTGGGGTGCCAAGGCACAGGAAGACCTGGGCTTCAAAGTTTTTACTGGAATAACAGAGGGACGTCACAAATACATTCCATGATTACACCTTGTCTTCCAATAGGTTTGTTTTTTTTTTTTTGAAATTAATATTAAAATACCCATGGATGATGATGATGATGCACACTGCCTGGCTGGATCCTAATATCTTGTTATTTTTTATTTTTATATTTTTTTAAATCAACGAATATTTATTTGCGAGAGAGAGCAAGGGAGAGCCCAGGTGGGGTTGAGTTGGGGGAGAGAGAAGGGGGGGGGAAGAGCAGAGAGAGAGGGAGAGAGAACCCCAAGTGGGCGCCTCGCTGTCAGCTGATCTCACCACGGTGAAATCATGATCTGAGCTGCAAGCGAGTCAGACGTCCAACGGACTGAGACACCCAGGCGCCCTGATCCTAGTATTTTGAAAACTGGGACCCAAGGTCGGTGTTATGGGTCCCACTACAAATGAGGAAACTGAGGCTCAGAGACTGAGAGACTGGCACAGGCGCGGTCTGAAGCCAGAGCTTCTAGCTCCCTGGAACAACGGGCTGGGCGGCAACACTGACCCCTGGGGGTGCTGAGGGCTAAGTGCTCAGTGCTCGGTGCTCGGTGCGGCACAGACTCCTGGATGATGACCGAGGCGCGGCCGAGCCCACCGGCGCGAGAAGGTGGAAATGGAGGTCGGGTGCAGGGAAGGTTTGCTTCGCAGAAGACCAGAGATGGGAGCTGAGGAAGGAGGCGGAGAGGAGAGGAGGGAGCCACCTGTGCGCCCCTTTGCTCCAGTGGGGCAGGGAGCTGGCGCCCTCTAGCGCCCAGGAGACGCCCGGCACCCCAACCCACAGGCTGAAAAGTCCCCCCTGGAGTCGCACTGTGTGGACAGATGACAAGACCCAGGCGGGGGGCTGCTCGGCCCTCATAACAGTTGATTTTCCAGGACACCCTCCCCCCTCCTCGGCCCCCGCTGCCTCACACATTGTTTGCCTCCACCACTCGGCTTTTCTCAGTTCAGGTCAACCTTTTCGGTCTTGGATTAAACTGGGAGAAAATCTGAAAGGGGACGTGGAGGGTGCCTTCTCCTCATTGTTCTAGACCGGGTCTCTCAACACCATCCACACAAGCCGGCCCACCTGTAGGGGCGACACCTGTGCACTGTGGGACGTCTGGCAACATCTCCAGCCTGGCCCATTAGATGTCTGCAGACGCTGCCCCCTTGTCCCTGGGGACAAGGTCACCCCTGGGTGAGAACAGCTACGCTAGAGGGGCCTGCCAAGCTGCTCCGCAAGGGGAAATGGACAGATAAGTGCGTGGATTAACAAGTTCATAGCTTAAAAGTGATCCCTGACCTGGTGCTGCTCAATTGAATAATTGAGCGTTGACTGAGTTTCTGTGACTATTACCTTCCAGATAAGACTGTGAATTGTGTCATTCGAACCGGATTGAAACTCACCTCGTTTTGGTCTTTCTTGCAGCAGAAAATAACCCCAGGACGTGTCCTCTCCGGCTTCCGATTCCAAACCACTGTGTGTTGTCTCTAAACAGCAGCTGCGGGACCCCCAAAGTGGGGGCATCTCAGTGGTTCTGGGTGACGTGGTAAACGCTGGGGCTCGGAGCCGCCGGCCAAGAAAGAATTCTTGAGACGTCTTTGGTGCAAAAAGGTGGTTTTATGAAGGCACGGGGACAGCAGCCGTGGGCAGAAAGAGCTGCACCGGGGTCGCAACAGGCGACTGATTATATACCTTCAAGTTGGGAGGGGGTCAGGGACAGTGGAAGTCCTTAAGGTATTTTGGAAACAAGGTTTCCAGGACCTTGAGGGGCTAGCTGCTGTTAGGAAAAGGTTATTTATTACTGTGTATTTAGTAAAACCTGAGTCATGAGACCCTTGAGATGTATATTAGGGGCCATAAGCTTGGAGTATGATTGCCAGCATATGTCTTGCGGTGGGGGGTGTAGAGATAAAGGAAGTTTCCAAAGGAATTTTTATATGTTAAAGTAGACTTAACAGGATCCTGGGGGGTCGGGATAATGTTAAGCTACGATTGCCTTTCGCCCTGAGCAAAGTGTCATCATCGAGGCGGCTGAGCTTCTAGAGGAATGTCACTGTGCCTGTTTCAAGGACTTGTCCACGGGCTGTAAGATGTAAGGAGATTTATTGTTTTTTCTTTTGCCTTTATTTCTCACATCACTGGGTACATCCCTGCATCCGGAGGTGTTGTAGGGTTTAATAAATTGGTGGGTACAAACCTCAGTGCTGTTGGGACAAATCACAAGAGAAGGGCAATTTTCCACATGGATTAAGAAGTCTATGGATGAAGGGCACCTGGGCGGTTCAGTCGGTTTAGCATCCGACCCCTGATTTCAGCACAGGTCAGGATACCAGGGTCATGGGGTCGAGCCCCTCGTGGGGCTCCGTGCTGAGTGTGGAGGCTGCTCTAGGTTCTCTCTCTCTCAAAGAAAATAAAATTAAAAATAAAATGTCCATGGATGAATAACCTTTTCCTTCCAGTTGCCTAAGGAGAATGCTGTTCTTAAATCTCTGACCACACTATCTGACGATCTGAGTGGTTCTAGGGGCCAGGGTCCCAATGGGGGCGACCTCAGAACGGGAAGACTCTCAGCTTGTCTTCCAGAGTCTGCGCATCTGCGTCTAGGTTCACCAAGGGTGCCGGCAGGCTCCTGCCAAGAGTTAAGGGTGTCTGCAGCCCGGCCATCCATCATTTCTTTAGACACGTGGAGGGAGAGGTCAAGCCAGGCAGGCGGGGCTGTCGTCCGTCCCCTCCCTGAGAGGCCATCTGTGGCCACTCCAGGCCTGGGGACAGCCCCACCCCCTGAGGAGGGCGCACAGAAAAGGCGCTTAGGGACAGAACCTTATCTGATGGGCGCCGTGGAGCTGACTCTGCGAACAGAGCCGCCGGTGACTGCTCTGGGGACTCGGACCCCACGAGGAGGGCGAGTGTGCCGAGGAACGTCGTCAGTGTGACCAGGAGAGCCCGCGTGTAACATGACGATGTCTTAAATTTTGTTTCTCCGCCCCAGAACACGACTGGGACTAAGACAGCCAGCTGGGTTAAGATGTAAATATAAGTCTTTCACCAAGAGAAGGATAAACTGCGTGTTGGTGGAATTTGGGGTGGAGGGGAGGTCTCTCTGAGCAGAACGTGAAAGTAAACAGAAGGAAAAAAATCCACAGACCCGATGACATGAAAATTTACACTCTCTCTGCGGAAAACGCCTCCATGATAATCATCAGACTATTAGGAAACGATCCCGACACACGTAACAGCGGAATGAAGATCACCAGAGTCAGAACCTTGGAAAGCGACGAGAAAAAGACAGGTGCGCTCAGCGCAGGAGGCGAAAGGCGTGAAGTAGGTGACTCGAAAGAAAAGTTAAAAAGCCAGAAAGTCCAGGAAAAAGTCATCACCGAAAGGCAAACGGGGACAGCAGTTGGGTGGCACCGAAGCTTGGCTGGCAGGTGAATCAAAATGGAAGGGTGTGGCGGCCCGCGGTGGTGAGCCAGGCGGGTGGCCGTGAGTCCCGCACGCGGCGGGGCTGTGACAGCGTTTCGGGCAGCGGCTGGCGATGTGCCTAGAGATTGTCAGCGCGGAGGCTCCGACCTAAAGGTCCCAGCGCTGAGAACTCGGTGGCAGCAGATAATGAGATCGGCGTCCCCGACGAGCCTCATTTCGTGGACATTCGGTGCGGGGTGACCAGCCCTCTCAGGGGTGGCGGGGGCTGTCGTGATACACGCCAACCACGCGACAGGGATGTTTTTTGTGGAAGCAAACATGTGGAAAACCCTAAATGCGATACTCCTGCTCGTATTAAAAGCATTTGCGTTGACCTACGTGTTCGTAAGACATTAAATCCAAAACGTTGACAGTAAGGCAATATATGTGCGATGCTTTATTTATTCATGGGTCTCTTTCTGACTTTCTGCCTTACCTTGTTCAAAGCTGGGCCTTGGTCTGAATTCCCCTGGCTCCCATGGGACTCTCTCTCTCTCTCTCTCTCTCTCATTTTCATCCCACACACATGCCACGTTCACTCCTGCCCAGCTGTTCCCCATGGGATCCAGGTCCTTCAGGCTTCTGGTTCCACCCCAAAAACAAGTTCCCTGAAGGAGACTTGAAAGCAAAAGAGGCCTATCGTGCACCCACGGCTGTTTTAAAATATGTACATCTGGTTTCTCACTCTCCTGTGCAAATCCCTCCATTGTCTTGCTTTCGTATTCAGAATAAAATCCATACTTTCTCTGTAGTTTATAAGGTCCCGTGGAATGTAAGCCTTCTCTGAATTCTCTCTGAATTCTTTCCCTCTCTCTCTTTTCTTTGCTTCGTCTACATTGAGGGCACTGGCCTCCATGCTGTCTCTAGCTAACATGCCAAGGTTAGGGTCACCCCAGGGCCTTTGCACGTGTTTCTCTTGGCCCAGAAAATGCAGTCTGGCTCTCTCCCTTGCTTATTCAGGTCTCTGCTCAAATGTCACCTCTGTGAAGAAGGTTCTTCTGATCATCCCACATAGAACAGGAACTTCCCCCATCCTTCTGTGTCCTATAATTCGGCGTTATTCCCCTAGCACCTCAGTCACTGTATACCGTATACCATAACTTATACATTCACTCATTCATGTGTGTATTACCTTTTCCCAACAGAACAAAAGCTCCATGAGGGGGAGACTTCGGCTTGTTCTTTGCTGCCTCCATGGTTCCTGAAAGGATATCTGGTTCCTATGTATTGGGAGAAAGAAAAGAGAGGGAACGGTGGCAGAAATGAAGAAACTAGAAGATAAAAAACAAAATCAACAGGAACAATATATATTGTTTGTTTATTTATATATGTTTAATATATATATACTTATAAATATATATTAAACACATAAATAATATGCTTATTTATATATGTTTAATATATATATTTATATTAAACATATATATTAATATATATTGTATATTTATATATGTAACTATATATTGTATATTTATATATGTTTAATATATAAATATATATTTAATATGTAAATATATATTAAACACATATAAATAATATATATATTAAACATATATAAATATATATAAATGTGTGTATACATACACACACACACACACACACACGTATATATTTATTTTAGAAAATATCCTAAAATAAACAAGTCTACTGACAAGACTGATTAAATCAAAAGAGGGCGACACAAATTCTGTTGGTGACAGAGGAGGCAAGGCCCACAGGGGACGAGTTTCAAAAATTGTGAGAGACTTCCCTGACCAACTTCATGACAATGGACTGGAAGATTCTGCTGAGGTGGGGGCCCTGCTCGGTCCCACAGCTACCCGGATGGCCTCTGCAAGCACTGGGCACAGCAGAGACCAGCTGAGCGGGGGTGGCGGCTTCTCCAGCATTTATGACGTGAGAGAAAGAACCGCACAGAGGTACAGACTAAAAAGCTGACAAATGTTACAGACACCGTAAAATCCAGAAAAATAACATGGAATTGTTATTAGTCGTAGTCGCAGTAATTGGCTGCCTGATGCACCTCTGCAGGGCTCATTTCTGCGGGTTTTTCGTCTCTGTTATTGCCCTGCTCCTATGAAAATAATTCAGTCATATCATTTTCTGCAGAGAGAATAGAAAACTAATTCTATCTTTCCTCTAGCAAGGTCGACAGAAATTTGTTTTTTATTATTGACGGTTGAGAAACGCTTCTCTCCACCACCTCTGATAAGGGGTGAAGCCACTGGCTTTCCGCACGGTGTCTTGCTCCGTGGGTCCTCCCAGTGGGACTAGGGAGGTGTGCAGAGACCAGGGAAGCGGTCAGAGACCCTGGGTCTTTCCGGGGACCGGCAAGGGAGCAGGATCAAGCCAAGCCCTGGGAGCCTTCGTCCCCCAATCTCTCTGGATGTGGCCTCACACAGCCACTGCCTGGTGGGCACGTCCAGCTGTCCAACCCCCCCCCCCCCCAGGCCTTTCCTACATCCCCCCACCAGCGGGGTGTACGCATGACCCCCCCAGGCTGGAGCACTGCTTCATGCATGTGGGTCACGCATGTGAATCCTCCCTGCATCCCGGGAGCAGGACGCAGCCAGTGTAAGCTTTATTCTCCGCACGGCCAGCCCACCTCTGAGTGGGAGCCAAGCTTGGAGCAGGTAGGGACAGCTCAGGACCCCGCACAAGGAGTAAGTTGGACTGCTTGTTGGTACAGGGCTTTACCGCCGTGGTCGTGCTTCTGGGTGTGTCCCACGTGTGTCCTTCCCCCATCCCTCCTCACCACAGCGGGTGTCCTGGGACTGGCCGTCCATGGTCAGCATCAACGCTTCTCACTGCTTGTACCATGGCAAGAAGGTTCACTTTGTTTTTACATCTGCCATCTTCCTGTTTGTTTTTTATACGTTTGATGCCTTTTTTTGTGTTCGTCTCTTCCCCTAGCGCCGCCTTCTTTGATGTTAAATACACATACTTAAGGGTACCATTAGGATTCTCTTTCCATTCATTCACCTATATATGCCTTAGTTCTTTTCATTGTGGTTGTTCTGGAAATACAATTTACCTCTTAACACATCAGAAGCTAGCCCGGATTAATACCGATTTACTTTCTGTAGCACGCAAAGATCTTGCTCACCTACAGTGCCTTTCCCTCCCCGTCCTCTGCGGTGTGATTATCACAAATCGCATCTGTGTACAGACCTCAGAGATACCGTGGGTTTGGTTCCAGACTGCCACAAAAAAAAGCAAAACAAAAATTGCAATAAAACGAGTCACATGAATTTTTTGGTTTCCCAGTGTATATAAACGTCATGATTACCCTATACTATAGTCTGTTAAGTGTGCAATGGCATTGTGTCCTTAAAAATGTACAGACCTTAATTTAAAAAATACTTTATCGGGGCGCCTGGCTGGTGCCCCAGGCGGTTAAGCGTCCGACTTCAGCTCAGGTCATGATCTCGCAGTCTGTGAGTTTGAGCCCTGTGTCGGACTCTGGGCTGACAGCTCGGAGCCTGGAGCCTACTTCGGATTCTGTGTCTCCTTCTCTCTGCCCCTTCCCACACTCATGTCTCTCTCTCTCTCTCTCTCTCTCTCTCTCTCAAAAATAGACATTAAAATTTTGAATTTTTGCTAAAAAATACTAACCATTACCTGAGCTTTCGGTGAGTTGTAATCATTGATCACAGGTCACCTAACAAAAATAAGAAGAAGAAAATTTGAAATATTGTGAGGACTACCAAATGTGACAGAGACCTGAAATGAGCAAATGCTACGGGAAAAAACGTATGATGAAATCTCTCAACTCGGGGTTGCCACAAACTTTCAATTATAAAAAAGACATGGGGCGCCTGGGTGGCTCAGTCCGTGAAATGTCTGACTTTGTTTCAAGTCATGATCTCACGGCGCACGGGTTCGAGCCCCACATCAGGCTCTGTGCTGACAGGTCAGAGCCTGGAGCCTGCTTTGGGTTCTGTATCTCCCTCTCTCTCTTGCACTTGTCTCTGTCTCTCTCTCTCCTTCAAAAATAAATAAACATTAAAAAAAAACCACCATCATATCCAAGTGTAATAAAACAGGCATGACTATATACTGTGTGTCCATCAACACACATTTATAATTATTTCTTTATGCTAGTGTCACTTAAATTAGATAGGAGAAAAAGGCATAAAGTAAACATACCTTTACACTGTCGTTTATTTACCTATGTTGTTACTTTTATCGGTGCTCTTTCTTTCTTTGTGTAGATTCACAGTGCTGCCTAGTGGCCCTTAATTTCAGCCTCAAAGACTCTATTTAGTATTTCTTGTGGGAGGTCTATTAGAGACAAATTGTCTCTGATTTTTAAATATGAGAATAGGAGTGCCTCGCTGGTTCAGTTGGTTGAGTGTCTGACTTCAGCTCATGTCATGATCTCACCGTTGGTGAGTTTGAGCCCCTGATCGGGCTCACTGCTGTCACCCTGTCAGCACAGAGCCCACCTCGGATCTTCTGTCCCCTTGTTTCTCTGCTCCTCCCCTGCTTGTGCTCTCTCTCTCTCTCTCCCCCCCCCAAAATGAATAAATAAATGAAAACATTAAACATAAAATAAAATAAAATATGAAAATATATTATTTTCTCCTGTGTTTCTGAAAGATAGTTTTCCCAGGTGTAGAATTCTTTTGTTAAAAAATGCTTCTTTATTTTTGAGAGAGAGAGAGAGAGAGAGAGAGAGTGTGCGAGCAGGGGAGGGGCAGAGAGAGAAGGAGACAGGATACAGAGAATCCCAAGCAGGCTCTACACCGTCAGCACCGAGCTGATGACTCGGGGCTTGAACTCACGAACCCTGAAATCACAACCTGGGCTGAAATCAAGAGTTGGACACTCAACCAACTGAACCCCACCAGATATAGAATTCATTGTTGACAGTATATGTCTCTCAGGGCTTTGAATATGTCATACCACCGATATCTGCCATTCATGGTTTCTGGCCAGAAATCGGCTGTCAATATAAATTAGGATCGCTTGTACAAAATCAGTCACTTCTCTCTGGCTGCTTTCAAAATTCTCTCTTGGTCTGTACTTTTGACAGTTTGAAGATGATGTGTATGTGTAGATCTCTTGAGTGTATCCTACTTGGAATTCATGGAGCTGCTTGGATGTGGAGACCAATGGTTTTCATCAAAATTTGGGAGTTTTCAGCCATTATTACTTCATCAAACATCCCTTCTGTCTCTTCCTCCCTTTCCACTCCTTTTGAGATTCCCTTCATTCATGTGTGGAGAATCGTGACCAGCTTCCACAGGTTTATGAGACTCTGTTCATTTTTCTTCATTTCCCCCCCTCTATGTTTCTCAGACTGGATAATCTCAATTGGTTAGTATCAAGTTCATTTCTTCTTTCTTCTGTCTGCTCAGATCTGCTGTTGAGCCATCTAGTGAATTTCTCATTCTGATTATTTGACTGTTGAACTGCAAAATCTCTATTTGATTTTTCAAATTATGTCTACTTCTTTATTGATATTCTCTACGTGGTGAGGCATCCTACTTTCTTTCAGTTCTTTACACGTGGCCTTCTTTGGCACTTTGGATGTATTGAAACAGTATGTGTAAAGTCTTTGACAATGAAGTCCAACGTCTGATCCTCCTCAGACACGGTAGCTATCGATTACTTCCTCCTCCCCCTGCCCTGTGTATGGACCGAGCTTTTTGTTTCTTTGCGGGTCCCACAATCTTTTTTGTTGAAAATCGGGCATTGAAAAGAATATAATGTAGCAACTCTGAAAATAGGCTCTTTTTCTGCCTTCATCCTGGCTCGTTGTTACTGTTATTGTTGTTTGTTGTAGTTACTGTTTGTTTGTTTAGTGACTTTTCTATAGTCATTCTACCACCCCCGGCCCCCCAAATTGTGTTCTTTTTCTGAAGCCTCTACTCAGCTTAGTGGTCAGCTAATGATTGGACAGAGATTTCCTCAAATTCCTGGAGCCAGGAAGTCCCCCAGCATTTGACGAGGGCTCTGTACGTGTTTGGGGGCAATCCTTCAACACTCAGGCAGTTGACAATGCTACCTTTACCTTCCCTTGCTGCCTGTGCAAAGCTTCAAGGTGAGCCAGAGGTGAGAACTCAGGACTCACTCCAGTTTTTATCCAAGCTTGCCACAACCCAGGGCACGTACACAGCTCTAACAGATGCATGGCCGTCTAAACTCCCAGGAACACCTCAGAGCTTTTCTAAGACCCTGTGAACTCTCTTTCTTACCTTTCCCTCTTAGGTTTGCTTAGTCTATAGTGTGTCCTCACTGCATCCACCACCTCAGGCAATTAAAAGTTAAACATGTCCCTATCATGGTCTTCAACAAATACCCCTTGGGGAGAAGGCTTTTTGCACAGGGCAAGCTCTAAGGTCAAATACAGATAGCCTTGCAAGTAAGATCTTTCATGGAACCATGGGAGCCGTCAAATAGTGACAACTCTTTGGAACTGGGGTTTGCAAAGGCCTCAGCTCTGGTTTGTTACCTCCAGTGGCTGCTGGTCGCCCTGGGAACACAGGCTTTCACTTTACATGGTTGTTGTAGATCTGGAGAACAGAGGAGGGAGTAAGGCAGGCTACATGCCACCAAGCTCCCTGACCTGGGACGTCGCCACTGATTTTCTGATAAGCTCCTCAGGTGCCTCCACACCTTTGGTTAATTTCCAGGGTTCTGGAAAAGTCAATTCTGACCATTTTTGCCACTTTTCTCATTGATTTTATGGAGAAGAGAACTTCTGGCAAAGAGAATTGTCATTGATGTCATTTAACTTTCTTTTCATACATGAAATAATCTTAATTATGCTGCTTTTCCGTAGCCTCGGCCTGACCTCATAGCTCTGTTTCTGATTCTTAGTACTTACCTACTCATCTCTAGGCCTAAGTTTTCACTGCCCCATCACATATATGTCCCTAAAATAAGTTGGAGTAAAATAGGTGCTTAGTGAGGCATCCAAGCTAATATATATATTATTGTTCACATAGAGAAGTTTTATCGTGAAGGATTTTATTCCCACAAAGTTGCAGCCAGCATCATGAGCATCACCTGTGCGTTTCTTAGAGATGCACCCTCTCAGGCCCTAACCGAACCTATTTTAAACCGGAAGCTGGGGGGCCCAAGCAACTGTTTTGTTACGTACTTCAGGTAACTTTCGTGTTCATTAAAGTTTAGCAACCACCAGAAAAAAGAAAAAGATATATTTTACACCAGTTAAACATTCTGATTGCCTATGAAGGCCTTTATTCTCTACCTCTACTGAGTTGAGTGAAATTGGATGAATTACTTACTGTCACATACAGGCTTTATGTCCAAATCTGTAAAGTGATGGGATGAACATGGAAGAGACCGTGGGGTTGGTTTTGTTTTGTTTTTGTGTGGCATCTGAATTACCAACTTTGCTTAGAAGCACCTTCCCCACTCAATGGTTAAAAAACAAAGGCAGGGGTGCCTGAGTGGGTCAGTCGGTTAAGCTTCTGAGTCTTGATTTTGGCTCAGGTCATGATCCCTTGGTCGTGAGATCAAACCCCACATTGGGCTCTGCAATGAGTGTGGACACTGCTTGGGATTCTCTCCCTTCCTCTTTCTCTGCACCCTCACCTCAAAATAAATAAATAAACTTAAAAAAGACACACAAAAGCATAATTCCTGTATTTTAGTATGTCATTAAATGGATTTTATCTTTCATCTAGATCTTTAATCCATCCTGAAATCATTGAAAACTTTTGCATAAATGCACCTATATACCTTTTTTCTTGTTTACATTGTCAGCCCTTTGTCCAAGTATCATCTATCATATATCAAAACCCAAGTATTTTTCGTTTGGTTTCTGGATCCCAGGCTCTGTTTTGCCCAATTTGTCAATTCCCATGCCATATTGTTCTGATTAGAGTAGCTTTAACACACATTTAAGTATCTAGAAGATAAACTCCTTTTAATAGTCTTTTCCAAAACATTCTCAGAAGTTATCAAGCTTATCCTCCCATATAAAATGTACAATTAATTTGTCCAGTTCCAAAACAATGTTCATACGCAACCATTGGAAGTCTGACTAGCGTTGCACGAAATATATGCACTTGTTTGAGAAGCATTTACGACGTTCAGTCTTCCCATCCAGGGATGTGACACGTCTTCATTTACGAAAGCCTTCCTTTACGTCTTCTGTAAAATACTAATATTGAAAGATGTGTTCTAGCCCTATGACTTCCTTGATAAATTTATTTTTAGTCATTCTGTAGTTTTAGTAGCTGTCATGAATGGAATCTTTTACCATTTCAATTTCTAAATGTTGTACTAGTGGTGAGGAAAGCTGTTGAGGCTTTCAAATATTTATCTTACCCAGTGACATCTTCATGTGCTTGGGTTTTTTTAAAAAATGAGTTTGAAGAGATTTTCTTTTTAGTTAAGCCTCCTGAGTTTTCTAGGTATAAAATCATATTCTCGGCCAAAAGCGGAAGTGCTTTCACCTCTTTTCCAAAATTTACACCATTCACTTGCTTCTGTCTTCTCGCATTAGCTGAACCCTCCCAAACCAGACTGAATTTTAGCAGAAGGTACCCCGTGGCTTGTCTTGTTTCCAGCTGCCATAGGTACGCCTTTCGGATTTTACAATTTCATACCATGTTTTACGGTGATCTCTGGTTATCATTTAAAAGTCATTTTAGGGAGTTTTTATTTTTATCAGAAGTATTTAATCAGAAATCGTGTTTTACTTGAAGTCTTTAATCACAACATTTTCTTCTCAATTAGATCAAAAATTTTTTTTTCGGGATCAGATGATTCTTTACTCAAATTATTTATTAATATAATTCAACACACTGTTAAATTCCCTAACATTGAATCATTTCAGCCAATGCAGAATAAAATTTTTGTATAGTGGGTGTAGTAAAAGGTAATTTTATTTACAAGAGAAATGCATACAAATTGCATACTGTATAACATACATGTTATATATGTATATGCAATATAGAATATAGGTGATTTTTACTGAATAATAAAAAAGTATGGGGCGCGTGGGTGGTTCAGTCGGTTAAGCATCCGGCTTCGGCTCAGGTCATGATGTTATAGTTCATGGGTTTGAGCCCCGCATAGGGGTCTGTGATGACAGCTCAGAGCTTGGAGCCTGAGAATTCGGATTCTGTGTCTCCCACTCTCTCTGACCCTCCCCCACTCACGCTCTGTGTCTCTCTGTCTCTCAAAAATGAATCAACATTAAAACAATTTTTTAAATAAAAAAGTAGAAAATAGACAAAGGCTCTGAACATGCAAAACACAGATGAAAAATACAAATGACCAGTAAACATGAGAAAACATATTCAATCTCACCAATAATCTTTAAAATATAAATTAAAATGAGGTGCGGTTTGCCTTTCAAAATGGCAACATCTAAAAAGACTATTCACATTAAGTGCTAGAGACAGTGGGAAAAATTGGCATCTTCACGCATAAGTAGAGTTAGTATAACCTTTTAAAATATAACTCCGTAGGGGTGCCTGGGTACCTCAGTTGGTTGAGTATCCAACTCTTGAGTTCAGCTCCGGTCATGATCCCAGGGTCATATGATCGAGCCCTGCATCCAGCTCTGCACTGTAACAGTCTGTCTCCCTCTGCCCCTCCGTCCTGCTCATGTGCCCTCTCTCTCACTCAAGTAAAACTGTAAAAAATAAATAAAATAGAATATCATTTTGTTTCACATATTAACATGGTTGATATGTATATGTGATAATCCAGAAATTTTATTGCTAGGAATCTATGCAAGAATCACAGCGTGAACTGGTAAAGATAAATGTGTCAGGGTTTTCACTGCTACCTTGCATACAAGAATCAAAAGAGGAAAATCTCTTAAATGTAAATCAGTAGGGGTTTTGGTTAGCAAATTATGGTGAAACATACAATTCCACGGACTCTTGCAGAGTGGCTAACGGGAAAGAGTGGGTCTAAGCTACCCAGTGTGTATATACCAGAGTCCCATTCTTAAACATAAAAATGTATCATTGCTTGTGTGTATATAGACTCTGGGGACATGTTTTAATAAGGATAGTTAGCCAGGATCAGACCAGGTTATTAGTTGCCAGGAACAGTAGTTAATTACAGTGGATCTAGCAGAAAAGAGTAGACTGAGGAACACGCAGTATCCTTGAGACATCTGCAGAAATCAGCTCGCTGCCTCCAGGGTCTGTGCCCTAAACCACGCACAGGAACAGGTCTGCAGCAGGACCTTTGCCGCCACTGAGTCGGGCACATTACAGTTTGCACTGCCACAAGGCTCAACCGCCCCTGCTGCTGCCCCGGGTCCCACGTCACTTCTGTTCCAGGAACCAGCCAGGCAAACGCTCTTGTCCCAGGAGCCAGATGCTACTACTGAAGTGGATGTCATCGGAGCCTCCTTCCTTAGGCTGCTGCCCTGCAAAGCAGAGCCTGTGTGTGAGGACCAGCTTGATGGAACTTGGAAGCATTTGAGATTCCGCTGCCGAGACCTGGGACCCCAGGTCCTCTCTGTTCTGCCTTGGGGAAGTGGGACTCATGGAAAACTCTACCTCCTTCTGCCCCCTACCAGTCCTCCAGCCCCCCACCTGCTTTACAACAGGGTCACCTGCTCTCCTCCCAGAATGTTAGCTCCACAAGGAAAGGTACTACTGGTCTGAATGCATGTGTCCACCCCAAATTCATATGCTGACATCCTAACGCCCCAACATGATAGTATTTGGAGGTGGGGCTTTGGGATGCAATTAAAGGCGATCGTGAAGGTGCAGCCCTCATGTATGGGATTAGTGTCCTTATCGAAGAGGCTCCACAGAGATCCCTCACTCCTTCCATCATGTGGGGACACAGCGAGAAGTTGCGAGCTGTGAACCAGGAAAAGGACTCAAACTAGAACTTGACTATACTCGCACCTGGCACCTTGATCTTGGACTTCCCAGCCTCCAGAACTGTGAAATACACATTTCTATTATTGATAAGCCACCCAGTCTGCCATAGTTTGTCACCGCAGCCTGGACAAGGGAGAGACGCTGTCTAATTCACTGGCAGCATCAACCCAGAGATTGTACCTCAGAGACCTTCAGTAAGTAGGGATTGCAGGGATGATGCATGGCACTAGTTTGTAAGACCACCAGCCGGAGTGCGGTATTGAATAGCCTTGCTTCCTCTGTAGTTCTCTGCAAGCTCCTTTCCCACGGAATCCAGCTCCTGTTGAACTACTGTCACTCAAACATGAAAGGAAGCTGATTTCGTTATTGGTCCTGTGACTACACTGGCCTTTTCTCCATACCTGCCTCTTCATTCAGTTCCCGGTCTCCAATGTCCTCACGCTACTAATGAACCAGCTTCGGACAACCAGCCGAGCAGATCTGTCCTAGGTGTCTCTGGGCGTCTTTGAACAGCATCATCAGTGATTCAAAACTCTTCATCTGCCTACTCAGGGGCACATTATCCACCTACACTCTTCCAATCGCTCCTAATGGTTCTGAAGTGGGCTCTGCTCTTTGCTCTACATTTTCCAGAGAGGCTACTTGCAGACGTCTAGTCCTCAGATCAGCAACAAAGAAATGTCCAGAATGCATTCCTCCTCCTCCTCCTCCTTCTTCTTCTTCTTCTTCTTTTTTCTTAACCAGTTGAAGCCTATACACGAAGTCCAGGCAGTTTATACACCTTCAATATCCAAAAGCACAGCTGTTGCTAGAAGGAAGTGCAATGTCAATGTCATACAGTGTTCCTACAGAGAAATCGCTCATGGGCTTGCAGACCTCTTTCTTTTTGTTTGTTTTTTTTTTTTAATATGAAATTTATTGTCAAGTTGGTTTCCATACAACACCCAGTGCTCATCCCAACAGGTGCCCTCCTCAGTGCCCATCCCCCACCCTCCCCTCCCTCCCACCCCCCATCAACCCTCTGTTCTCAGTTTTTAAGAGTCTCTTGTGTTTTGGCTCCCTCCCTCTCTAACCTTTCTTTCTTTCTTTCTTTCTTTCTTTCTTTCTTTCCTTCTTTCTTTCTCCTTCTCCTCCCCCATGGTCTTCTGTTAAGTTTCTCAGGATCCACATAAGAGTGAAAACATATGGTTTCTGTCTTTCTCTGTATGACTTATTTCACTTAGCATCACACTCTCCATCCATGTTGCTACAAAAGGCCATATTTCATTCTTTCTCATTGCCACATAGTATTCCATTGTGTACACAAACTACAATTTCTTTATTCATTCGTCAGTTGATGGACATTTAGGCTCTTTCCATAATTTGGTTATTGTTGAAAGTGCTGCTATAAACACTGGGGTACAAGTGCTCCTATGCATCAGCACTCCTGTATCCTTGGGTAAATTCCTAGCAGTGCTATTGCTGGGTCATAGGGTAGATCTATTTTTAATTTTTTGAGGAACCTCCATACTGTTTTCCAGAGCGGCTGCACCAGTTTGCATTCCCACCAACAGTGCAAGAGAGTTCCTGTTTCTCCACCTCCTCTGCAGCATCTATTGTGTCCTGATTTGTTCATTTTAGCCACTCTGACTGGCGTGAGGTGATATCTGAGTGTGGTTTTGATTTGTATTTCCCTGATAAGGAGCAACTGCAAGTCTGGTTCAACATTCGCAAATCAATCAATGTGATACATTGACCAAACCAAGACTCTTGGCTAAGAAAACACTCCAAACTTTTCCAGCTTTGATCGAAACAAACAAACAAAGCAAAAACCCAAATGTTAGTATTTCCTTGTCTGGCTGCTTAAAACTGTACCCTGAATCACTGTTGGATTATACCACTGTGTCAATATTAGTTCAAAAGTTGGCCTTGCATCTTGTTTCAGCCACCTCTTCGACGATTAAATCAAATGTCTGATTGTACCTTCACCTCTTGATGCCAATTGCTACAAGCCACTACGGTTCTGTCGCGCGAGGAAAATAAAGGTGAACATTGTTTCCATTATCCATTCCATGCTTGAAGCCGGGTGGAACATCACAGGAGAAATGAAAAAAAATAAAAGTTTGCCACAAAGAATCTGCGGTCGGGGAAATCATGAGTAGGGCTGGATGACGTGGTTTGTACTAGAGCAATTGAAGAGAAATATTTCCACGAGATAGACCTTTAAAGAAGAGGACGGTGCTCTCTGTTAGCCCTGCCAGGGACAGGAGCACCAGGGTGGAAAATAGAGCACCGCGGACAAACATGGATCTGGGACGGAGTAATAGCGGGACAGGGACTGCAACCAGGATGTGAGAGGATTAAGGCACAAAGGAAATATGATCGTTTGTAACTAGACAGCTTCTGCTCTTGCAAGTGTCTAGGTAGAGGGGGAAGGAAACACGACCTATTTTCTCCATCTTGTCAGAATTGCACGACTTTTCCAGGACACGCACTGGGTGGAGGAAAGATGAAACCTATGTAACCCCAGAGGGAAATCCGTTGTCCATCATGACAAAGCCAAGCAGACATAGGTGATGCTCACTCTTATTGTTGGGTGCTGTGGTTGTTTTTAATGTTTATTTATTTTGAGAGTGAGACAGGGAGAGTCCATGGAAGTGGGGAAGGGACAGAGAGAGAGAGAGAGAGAGAGAGAGAGAGAGAGAATCCCAAGCAGGTTCCACCTTCTCAGTGTGGATCCCAATGCGGGGTTCGATCCCACGAAACATGAGATCGTGACCTGAGCCAAAATCAAGAGTTGGATGCCTAACTGACTAGCCACTGAGGAGCCCCCGTTGGGTGCTATTTTTAAGGCAGAGATACTCTGCCTACAAAGAGGCTTCAGGCTCCAACTTTCAAAGTTCCTGGTAATGTACCTGTTCTGTTTCACAGCTCAGGGCAGTGGCATCCTCTTCCTCTTTGTGACCGTGAGGCACCTGCACCCTGCTTCTAGGACTGGCACTTGTCTTCCGTGGTCGGTGCTGCTCTGGTGGTCCAGATGCCTCTCCTGGGCCAGCACCCCGGGGCCGTGTGAGCTTTGGTTGCTAATGATCCACCGATGCCCCCTCACTTCCCACGGCCTCTGCTGCCTGGAGCCCGCATTGGCTCCTACAGCAGCCACAGCAAAGTACCACAGACCCATGACTCAAACAACAGAAACTTATTTCCCCCCAGTCCTAGAGGCTGGGAATCCAAGACCAAGGTGTCAGCAGGATCGGTTTCCTGAGGCCTTCTTGGCTTGCGGATGGCCACCTCCCTTCTGTGCCTCTGCTCCGTCTTCCCTCTGTACCTGTCTGTGTCCTAATCTCCCCTTCTTGCGGGAACAACAGTCATGTTGAATGAGGGCCCGCCCATACGGCTTCATTTGACTTTAATCATCTCTTCAAAGGCCCCAACTCCAAATGCGGTCACATTCTGAGGTCCTGGGAGTTAGGATTTTAACACATGAGAGGAGGGAACACAATTTAGATCATAACAGGCCAGACACTTTTTTTTTTTTTTTTAAAGGAAACGTTCTAAAGCTATTTGGAGTCTGGTCATTAACATCCTCTGAGTATTTGACCTCCCCCCCCCACCCCCACCCCCAATGCACCAGAGCGACTTCCTGGTCTCTAAACCTGCAACCACGAGAATTTCACTTCTAAAACTATACCCGCTTCCCTAGAAAGAGGCATCCTTCTCCAGGGCCACCAAAGATGTGATCAGGGAGGAGCAGGACACGGAAAAGGAAGCCCCCCCACCCAGGAGCACAAAGGGAGTCATGGAGAAAGAGGACAGACAGGCCCTTCAAAGTTGTACAGCAAGGCTGTCCGAGACCTCACCCTCCTGCAGGACAGAGCTGCTGTCGCTCGGCAGGTGGTTCAGGCCACCAACCAGTGACCGCCTGTGCCATCCCGACTCACCCCATTCCTGAACACGAGTTCAGGAAAAAGAAGAGACAGGATGGGACCAGCCCCATCTTCACCCATTTCCTGTAGCTTCCGTGGCTTTTCTGCAATTCCTTACTGAGGGGAAGGTCGGTCAAATGCTTGGGGTTCTGCGTGGTGGGCGTCGGGCTGAATATGAGCCCCAGAGATGCCCACTCCCAATCTCTGTTCTTTGTGCTCCTCTGCCTGGTGAAAGGGACTTTGCAGATGTGACTAAGTTTTAAAAATGTGAAATGGGGAGGTTATCCTGGAATATCTGAGTGGCTTCGACGTAATCACAGGATCCTTCCGAGGGAAGCCGGGGGTGGTGGTGGTGGTCGGAGGCATAGATGCTGTGACGATAGAAGCAGAACCCAGAGAGGAGAGAAGACGCGGTCCGGCTGACTGCGAAGGCCGGAGAAGAAGCCCCAAGCTAAGAAATGTGGGTGGCCTTTAGAAGGCAAAGAACAGATTCTGCCTCCAAAGAAACGCGGCCCTCCCAGCACGTCGACTGGGGCCTGGCGAGACGGGTTTGGCGCCTCTGACCTCCAAACTGCGAGATCATCGATTTCTACTGTTGGAAATCACCAGGTCTGGGGTCATTTGCGATGGCCTCCGTGGGAAACGAATGCAGCATGTAGCACATATGAATGTGTGTCCGGAGCATTAGCCCAAGAAACATCACATTATTTAATTTCTGAAGTGTGTATCGTATTAGAAATATAAAATCTCATCTCATATTTAAATTAGAACTAACTGGCAAGAAGGGAGATGACGAAGAACTGTGTACTATTGTCATCGCTGATCCCTCCCCGTTCTGGACTAAGTGATCCTGAGAATTTACCCAGGATCCCCCAGCTTCAGTCTGGGATGCGAACGGCTGTGCTCTCACTGTCTAAACCCGTCGTCCACGCTAACAATTCCGGGGTCAGCACATTCTTTTTTTGTTTTGTTTTTTTTTTTTTCAGTAAAGAGCCAGATAGTAAATATTCTAGACCTCGCCATCTCTGTCTGTTCTCCGCTCTTGCAGCGTGAAATCTGTCGTAGGTAATGTGCAAACAAGAGGACGGGCTACGTGCCAACAAAACTCAGTTTACCAAAACAGGCTGGGGCCGCATATGGCCTGCCAGCCCCCATAGGCCACCCAGAGGCGGGCAAACTGCCCCTCGCCACGTCCACTCCCTGCGACGAATTTGGTGACTGGGACCTTTTATGCAGCCTCAAAGGGCACAGGTCTTAGGGGTAAGTCCTCAAGCCACCACGGACTCCCTTTGTAGGTGACCCCCAGATGGGGTGCTCCCTGGGGTCCAGGTCTCCCAGCAGAACTCGCTCCTACCTCCCCTGCCCAGCCCCAGAGACGCCCGTGCTCTGTGGGTAGGTCCCCTCTCCTCATGCTCCCCCTTCCTTACCCCTCTACTTCTGCACGAATCCAGCTCTTTCCCTCCAGGAGTCCCTTTGCCATTTGATAAAAGGAAATAAGCTTCTTTTCCTCTCATAACTGGAGAAGAAGAATTCATGTCCTCCATCAGGTTATCCTGTCCTTCCACGTTACTCAGCCTGTTGGAAATATGGTTAGACTTGGGTCGATCGCTTAGTAAGCTGTAGGTAGTTTTCGTTCTATACGAAGGTTCGGTCATCATCAGCCAATCCTTTTGTTGCCTTAATAAGTCACAAGCTACAGCACCCCCCAGACGACAATGCAGATAAACATCTAACTCCTGAGCCATATAATTGAAAACTACAGCCTGGATTCTCGTGGCTGGCGCTGGGAGGCCGCATGACCAGCTTTCCTTACATGACGGCCCATTAGCCGGGTCCATGGCTGTCGGGGTGCCCCACTCATGCCGTCCTTGACCTTTCCCTGCTCTTCCACTCTCCTCTGCAGGTTGTCGTCTGGTTCTAGGAATCCCCACAGTCGCTGGTCCGGCCAGGATTGCTGTTGTGGATGTGAACAAAGCCAGGCTGAATAGGCTTATACAGAGGAGACAAAGGGACTGTCCTGGGTTGGAGCCACCTGCCTTTCCCTAGCATCAAAACAAAACAAAAATCAGCTCTTTAGAGCCTAGTAAATATACATCCACTCTTTGGCTTGCTCGTCCACGCTAAGCTGACGGCTAATTTTTAGCATTTGGACAAATGTTTCCAGTCGCTGCGTATGGGGTTTCATTATACTAAAGAAAACGTTTAATGGGTTCGTCTTGAACAAAATGGCGCACTTACGGGCAATTTTAAGAAGATTTTTATTCAACAAAGCTTTTTATTTGAAAGTAATAAATGTATGGCTTCAAAAGAAAATTGTTAGTAAAGGTTGTACAAGTGGCAAAGTACTCTATTTCCTTTCCCCTTTGTTCTCTTGGTATTCAACCTTCACTCACCCACCTACGCTTATTGAAGAAGAGTCTTTGCCTAACGACACAGTAGCTTCCCTTCCCTGGCAAGACTGAGGAGTCAACAGGAGGGAAACAAAGGCATCTGGGAATCACAGGCAGGCTTATCATCAAATCATATTTCTTGAGCATCCAGAAGGGGGAAAGCACTGTGCCAAGGAACGTATCAGCTGAGTGAATGGAAAAACAGCAGAGACCCACAGGGGAGGCAGATTAATCTGTTGACCGAGAAAACAAGCTAACAACTTCCGCTTCTACAAATTTTAAAAAGAAACAGCACGGAGGTCTATGGTGCTAGCACAAAATGATTTTCCTCGTATTCTGTCTAAGAATCTGCTTCAATTAACTTCTCTGGAGAAGTTGAAGACTCGAGGGTTCGAAAGTAGGAATGACGGACTGTTATTCTTTTCCATCATTACACAATTTTCCTTTCAATGAACTCACAACAGGACAGTCATGACAGAGCCACGCTGACCTTGTTGATGAGCTTTTGTCCGTTACTCAAATTAAGGAGAAAGGTAAGTATTGACTGTCCCATCGAAAACACCAGAAATAAAGATCACACTCATTTTTGTTAATTTGAGAAATAAATTTGGGATTTCTCCTCACCTGGTAATTCAGGAATCGCACTCTGCTGAACACACTGATACCCTCTAGTTAATGCGTGTTGCCCCAACAATAACTGGACAGAAAACTGGAGTTGGAAAGGCAGGCAGTGGATAACAGGATTCATTCCTCGCAAGGCACTTACCTAATTCCCTACATGAAGTCAGACACCACCCGCAGATCCTTTGTTTTTCTTCATCAAGTAGGAGCTGTGGGCAGTAGGGTAACTTGCTTCCGTCACTTGGGAACTGGCCAGCTTTCTGGATGCTACTGCTCAGGTGAGAGAGAGAAACTGCCAGGCTATTCCGGCGTGCAGAAGCAGCGGGGCATCCGGGGGAGTCTGCCAGGCACTCCTCACCTTCTCAAGAGCCACCTGTCATCACAGAGAACGTTTATTCTTTTTTTTTTGCCACACACAACTAAAAAAAAATTAATCTGTCCTTTGCTGCGGTGCAAATGCCCGTAAGATTCCAATGCTCCGTGAGAAAAATTAAGAACTGAGAGACTGGTACTTAATAAATCAGAAGACCACTTTAAAATAAAGCTTAGTTCCATGGATTTGGCCAAGAAGGGAGAAGGTGGGCAGGGGAGAAGAGGCAAATCGAAAATGAGAGGAAGAGGAAGAGAAAGCTCAAAGGGGATGAGGGCGGGGGTAAAAAGAGGGAGAACAGAAAAAAGCACGTCTCAGTCCATTCAGGCTGCCGTAACAAAACTCCATGCCCTGGGCGGCTCTAACAACAGACCTTTGCGTCTCACAGGTCCGGAGGCTGGAAGTCCAAGGTCAAGGTGTTGGCAGATTCGGTGTCTGGTAAAGGCCCAATTCCTGATTCACAGATGGTTGTCTTCTTGCTGTGTCCTCGCATGGCAGATGGGACAAGGGAGCTCTCTGAGGTCTCTCTTATAAGGACCTAACCCCTTTCACGAGGGCTCCACCCTCCTGACCTAAATCACGTCCAGGAAGACCCCACCTCCAACCATCATGGTACTGGGGTGAGGTTTCAACACATGAGTTCTGGAAGACGTTCAGTCTGGAGACAGGTACAGAAGAATGATGGGAGGGAGGAGAAGAGACTTGATGTAGAGAAGCCGGCCGCTGCGAGAGGGCAGAGGGTCGTGAGTAGAGGAGAGTGAGCATAAGACCAGACATAGAGGCTAGTGGGAGCTGTACTTGAGGTGCCCCTGCTCCCGGCCACCGTCCTTGGAGTACGTTGTTGTCATTAACAACTGCCACACTGACTTTCTTTTTTTTTTTTTAATTTTTTTTTTAATGATTATTTTTGAGAGAGACAGAGACAGAATGCGAGTGGGTTAGGGGCAGAGAGAGGGAGACACAGAATCCAAAGGGGGCTCCAGGCTCTGAGCTGTCAACACAAAGCCCGATGCGGGGCTCAAACTCATGAGCTGTGAGATCATGACCCGAGCCGAAGTCTGACGCTCAATCGACTAAGCCACCCAGGTGTCCCTGCCACACTGACTTTCATAGAGAGTTATTCACCCTGCAGATATTCGTGGGAAGACTATTCTTTGCCCAGTGGTTCTCAAGGTGCTGGGGGAAATCAGTGAGGCTCACGGTCTTGTGCAGTGAGAGGCTGGAGATGCTGCTTTGATCACGGGGAAACACGGGTTCATTTTACCAGAAAATTCTGGAGTTTATATACACATATATATATATTTTTTGGTATATATATATATGTTTATTTATTTTTGAGAAAGAGAAACAGAGAGCACGGGGGGTGAGGGGCAAAGAGAGGGAGAGAGAGAATCACAAGCAGACTCAACTCTGTCAGTTCAGAGCCCAATGCAGGAGTCAGTCTCATGAAACTTGAGATCATGACCTGAGCCGAAATCAAAACAGGACTCCTAACCAGGTGTGCCCCAATAATACTTTTTAAAAATATAAACTCCAGAGGGGCACCTGGGTGGCTCAGTCAGTTAAGAGTCTGGCTTTTGATTTGGGTTCAGGTCATGATCTCAAGGTTCATGAGCTCGAGCCCCAAGTCAGGTTCCGTGCTAACAGAACAGAGTCTGCTTGGGTTTCTCTTTCTCCTTGTCTCTCTGCCCCTCGCCCACTCTCTCTCTCAAATAAATAAACTTAAAAAAAAAAACTCAAAAAAAAAAGAAAGATTATTTAACCATAGGTTTCTTTGGCTTTCACGTCCATTGAGAAGATTGATTGAGGGTTTAAAGTTGTAGTTTGGAACATTAGAGAAGTCTAACTTTTTGGTATAGATGAAAAGTTTTCATTTATATTCGAAAGCAGCCGGGTGGGTCTGTGATCTGATTAGGGGTTTGCAGGGAACCGGGGGATGGGGAATAGGACCAAATCATTTCAGGAACCTAAAGGTTACATTTGGGAAGATGTTTGTTTCATTGTCTTGTTCCTTTTCCCTCTGAAAGCAAATCCAGATGTCTTAGCCCAGTTGAGAGTCAGAAGGCAGAATTCGTGGCACTCTTTGGCGGGGAATTAGGACAACCTTCAGGTTAAATAAAGGAGTGAAACTCAGCTCTTACTCTCACAACTGCTCTTATCAAAAATCTCAAGCTTCTCCATGCTGTGGGAGATGCCACCCCATGACTCCACGTCCTCGTGACGAATGGGGTGGCCAGCGGTGCAGCCGGAAAGGGAGCCACAGAACAGTCCATTAATGCAGGTCGTTTCTTTAGCTCTAACTCTGTGCATGGGACAGAGTGCTCTGGGCTGTCCCCCCGGGGGCCAAGGTAGCAGTTCCATGGCGAATGGGATGGTGTCATCCCAGAGACCACCTCAGTGGAGCACGTGGTAGAACTCGGGTGGTGCGTGGGATTTCCAAAGCAAAAATCCCTCTGATTTCCTATCCTTATGCTTCAGAAGTTATTCTCATAAAACAAACAACAACAACAACAACAGCAACAACAGAATACCGTTTGATAAGATTTGGCCTCAGACATTCATTTTCCCTGGGAAATGAGATTTCTTGGAACCGTTAGACACGTCCAAGTTTAGTTAGTAAAATTCTGGAACTAAACAGAGGTGACGGTTGGCAGACCATGGTGAATTTCTTTTATGCCACTGAACTGTGTATTTAAAAAGGGTCAAAATGGTCAATTCTGTATTATCTTTATTTTAGTACCGTAAAAAATTTTACTTGGTCAATTTTATTCTGAAAACTGTTGTAGCAATAATTAGGCACCGATATAATAATATCTTGGTTTTAAATCAATGGGAGGAATGAAACAAAAATTTCACCGAATTTGAAACAGTTTGCTAACAGGTCTGTATTGTAGTATGATTTGATTAAAAAAAAAAGGACAACGAACTCACAATGGAAGCTAATTCCTGAGCAGGGCCATAGCCTCTGAGTCCTTCTGATGCAAGAATATTGAAATGGGGATGAAAACAAAGAGGCAAAGACTACCGAGAAAAATCCAGGGCTGATCATTACAACAGGAACTACCAGGCGAGTATCCGGGCTCCCACGAGATAAATCGCACCGTTTGGCACCTAATTGCTTTGTTTAGGAAACAGTACGTTCAGGGCGCATGGTACCTGGTAGAGAAAACATCCTTTTAATCTTATCAGAAACGACTCTGCGCCTGGAGTTTGGGGCCCGCACCCCCCTTTTCATTAGAGGCTCGGCCTCACAGTCTGAAAGGGCCCCGTTTGAGGAGACGCAAAGCTATTTAGTCATTTCTCTCCCTTCGCAAGCTGAGCGGGGTGAGCGTTGAGCAGCAGCTCCATCAGATCCCCAGGCAAAATGAGGGTTTCTAGAAAATACAAACACTTACGTTTATGGTAAAATAATTCACCCGATAAAATTAACAGCTTCTATTGAGACACCATCTGCAGGATAAAATTCATTTTTCTTTTGTTTTCTTTTAAACTTTATGGGTCTGCAGAGGCCGCGCAGGCGCTCCGGGGAGTCCCCGTGTAAGGAAGAGGTTGACTGTTACCTAATGAGCAAAGCTTCCTACATGGTCCCCAATTTGGCTGGCGGTGGGGTGGGGAGAATCCCGCAATTGACTCAAGGATACTACATTTATCGGGACCTTAACACCTCACAACCTCCTTACACAACGGAATGCAAAGTCAGCCTTTTCTAAGGTTTAACCTGAGGTGGCTCTGCCATTAAAGAAATAATTTCTTTCTGTCTCCCGGAAGAACGAGGAAAACTATTTACAGATCACCAAGTCGCCTACTTAATGGCCGTTGATTGTTCTTATCTTTAAGCTGAGATATACACAAAACCCCTCACATCTCCACCAAGAGATCATTTCCCACCATTGTGATTAGGTCATTTCTTCTCTAGGTGTTCTTTGAGGAACTCCATTGGACAAACAGAAGAAAATGGAACTAAGTTACGGTTGATCACCCCAGAAGCCCCTTGGAACTTGCAGAGTTCATTCAAATACTGTTATCTGGCTGGGCTATTATCCAGGGTGAGGACAGTCACCCGTTGAGGACCAGGGTTGACTCCGCTGACCTGGCTGACTGGGTGTGCATCCTCTCCCTCGTTACGTACTCCCCTCTCAAACTATCCCTGGGGAAAAATAGATGTGATTGTTGTCAGTCTCTTATGTTCCCCTATTGCCTCCATCTGCCCCCTTGTCACAGTTTGCACCATGCTTATTCATCGCCCCTCCTGTGAAGGACAGAACGTCCTTGAGGAGACCCGCGTGACTCGCCTTTGCCAATGAAATGTAAGTGTTCTGGATGGAAGCTTTAAAAGCCAGCACCTGGTCCCTTTTTTCCTCATCTGTGATGATGGAAGCAGGGAACGCATGGAATCCCTGAGGGATGCAAACGAGCAGAGCCTACAATGGGCAGTATGGACAAGGAATAACCTTCGTCAGTTAGCCACTGAGAGTTTTCAGGCTGTTTCTACAACATTGCCCAATCCATCCTGTCTTCTGCCTCACCAGTCACAACTGGAAATATTGATGAGTTGTGTTGGTCTCTTTGGATTCCCATGGAAGAATAATGACCATCAGCAACTTGCAAGTTACATTGGTATCAATAACTATTTGCATTTTTTTAAATATTTATTTATCTATTTTTGAGAGAGGGCGAGAGTACAAGGGAAGGGCAGAGAGAGAGAGGGAGACAAAATCCCAAGCAGGCTCCGTGTTGTCAGTGCAGAGCCTGACAAGGGACTTGAACTCACGAACCGTGAGCTCATGACCACAGCTAAAATCAGGAGTCAGATGCTTAACCGACTGAGCCACCCAGCTTTCCTGGTAGCAACACCTGTTTGTGATTCGACTGAACGAGGGACTGAGACATCTGACATCAGTTCAGATGGCAATCTACCACAGAGCAGCAGTGCAGATAGGGTTTAGTCGATTTCTTGTTTGATGAGACAATAGACAAGTTGCAAATGTAAAACAGGGTAGGGCAGAGGGCGCCCAAAACGAAGTCTTATGTGGGGTAGCAGCTAGAATGGCTGTGAGAAATTTTAGGGCAGGGTTGCTATTCTAGATCTCATGAAAATTTAATGTGGGAATGTAATAGTCAGGAATCTCCAGAGAAACGGAGCCAATAGTTGATAAAGACAATATGGATACGGATGGAGATTTTTTTGTACGGAATTTGCTCATGTGATTATGGAGGCTCAGCGGTCCTGCGGTCTGCAAGCTGGTGACTTGGGAAAGCTGGCGGTGTGGCTCCAGTCTGAGTCTGAGGGCCAGAGAACCTTCTAGGGTGCTAATGATGGAAGTCCCAGTCTGAGGGCAGGAGAAGATTGTGTCCCAGCTCCAAACATCAGGCGGAGAGAGAGAATTCTCTCTTCATTTGCCTTGTTATTCTGCTCAGTCCCTCAGTGGATTGGATGATGTCCACTCATTTCCCAAATCAAATGCTAATCTAAGGCAGAAACACCCTCATAGGCACACCCAGAAATCATGTTGAACCAGGGGTGCTTGGGTGGCTCAGTTTGCTGGGTATCTGACTCTTGATTTCGGCTCAGGTCACCATCTCACAGTTCATGGGATCGAACCCCGTGTCTGGCTCTGTGCTGAGTGTAGAGCTTGCTTGGGATTCTTTCTCTCTTTCTTCCCCCCGCCCCCTGCCCCGCCCTGCTCTCTATCTCTCTACCTCCCTCCCTCTTTCTCTCTCTCTCGCTCAAAATAAATAAATATTAAAAATAATAATATCTGGGTGCCCCGTAACCAGCCAAATTGACATATAAAATTAACCATCACAGGACATGAGGACTATTTCCCAAGTCTGGTGTTAATGAAATTGGGTGGGGATATGTGCACATATGTTTTCACACATACTGCAGTTCGGGGGCTAAACTTTTCATTGAGGCACAACACACACCCAGAAATGCACTCAAATCATGAGGATAGAGATCAGCGAATTTTCCCAAAGTGAACACACCATGTAAGCAATACTCAGAAGAAACACAGTATTACCAGCACAGAGAGGGTCTCTCAGGTCTCTTTTCTTTACTCAAGAGTAGTTACTTTCCTGAATTTCTTTTTTTTTAAGTTCATTTATTTATTTTTGAGAGACAGCATGAGCAAGGGAGGGGCCGAGAGAGAGGGGGAGAGAGAGAATCCCAAGCAGGCTCCTCACTGTCAGTGCAGAGCCCAACGAGGGGCTTGAACTCCCAAACTGTGAGATCGTGATCAAGAGTCAAGACACTTAACTGACTGAGTCACCCAGGCGCCCCACTTGCCTAACTTTTAAAGAAGATTACCTCTACCTGCTGTGTCTGCTTCTTTTTCTCCATGTTGTGTTTGAGACGTTCATGTGGGCGTAGTGGTTCATCACATAGCCTCCGAGCATTGCGTGTGCACGCATATACTGCAATTTATGTATCCGTTCCTCTGGAGAATGACGCACAGTTGGGTAGTTTCCACGCGGGGCAGTTGCAAACACAGCTGCTATGGACACTTTTGTACATGTCTACCGATGAACGTACAAGTTCAGTCCTACGGGGTGCGCAGCCTTGCCGTGGAGTGGCTGGATCACAGGGTATACGGTACGTCCAGACACTTTCCAAAGTAGTTACACTCCCACCAGCGGTATTTACAAGGCCCTCACTTGTTCCATATCCTTTCCAACCCTTGGGATTTTTGTCCTCATGAATTTGAGGTTTGAGATCACGAATCACGATTTGGGTGATGCCTTATTGTGATTTTCACGCACCTTTCCCTGTTGTCTCTTGTGCGTCTTGTCATATGTTTACTTGTCGTTGGGAGTAACCATTGGGAGTAACCTTGTAAAGTGCCTGTTCAGGTCTCTTGCCCATTCGCCCTTTGGGTTGCCTGTCTGCTTTCTTGATGATTTGGAGAAGTTCTTTACGTATTGTGGATACAAGTCTTTTTTTTTTTTTGATGTGTGTTCTGTAAATGTTCTGTCATTCCATAGGTGGGTTTCCCTTGCAATCTGTTAATGGTGTCTTGATATACAAAGCTCTTCATTTTAATGTAGTGCCGATTTATCATTTTTTCTTTATGATTAGCATATCGTATGTATTAAAAATCTAAGCCTCCTCCACAGTCATGAATACGTTTTCCTGTAGTATCTTTGGAAAGATTTATTATTTTATTATTTGCAATTGTTGTCTTGTACTCCATCTGTAATTGATTTTTGTGTGTAGTGTGAGTGACATCAGGCTAGACAATCATTTTTTCCCTGTGGATATCCAGTTGGCCCAGTGCCAGCAATCAAGAAGGTTATCTTTTTCTCCTGCATAGCAGTGTCACTTTTGGGCACATACCAGGTGACTGCAGAAGTGTGGGTCTCGTGTCTAGACTATATTCTGATGCACTGATTTATTCATCTAACCATGCACCGGGTTAACCGTCATAAATTAAAGTCATGATACATATTGCATTTTTTAAGTCTATTTATATATTTTGAGAGACAGAGAGAGACAGAGAGAGACAGAGAGAGAGCAGAGGAGGAGCAGAGAGAGAATGGGAGAGAGAGAGAATCCCAAGCTGTCAGCGGACTCGATCCCATGGACCGTGAGATCACGATCCGAGCTGAAACCAAGAGTCGGACACTCAACCGACTGAGTCACTCAGGCACCCTGAAGCATACTGCATTTTAAAATTATTTTCTTGACACAAATTCACAGGAAAAGATGCCGTGGTTCAAATGGCATGGATCCTATTTTGGGAGCTCTTAGCAAATACGTTCAAATGCTTTCAAAAGATTACACATCCCCTGATGATGTATATAATTATTATTTTACTTGTTTGCCTCAATTTTGTCCACTTTTAGTGCTAATGTTAAAAGAAAATTGCACCAAATGCACCCTCCAGCAATGATATTGACAGCCACCGTTTAGGCCACTATGTGCCAAGGCGTGAAGTTAGTGATTCTTTCAACAGATCTGCACGCTGAACTTTATGTTCCCCTTTTTCCATGTTAGGGAACCGAGGTCTGGACAGTTCCCTGACTCAGTCACAGCTGCCCAGGGGGTAAGCCTCAGAGAGGCATCATCTGTCTCCCTCCAGGGCACTTTTCTCCACTGTACTATTGTATTAAATTGCAATTCTTGAATTCTTTTTTTTTAATGTTTATTTATTTATTTACTGTGAGAGAGAGAGCACAAGCGGGGGAGGGGTGGAGAGAGAGAGACTCCCAGGCAGGCTCCGAGCTGTCAGCCCAGAGCCTGGCGTGGGGCTCGATCCCACTAACCGTGAGATCATGACCTGAGCTGAAATCAAGAGTCGGACGCTTTACCGACAGAGCCACCCAGGCGCCCCCACAGCTCTTTAATTCTTAAATGCCTTCTCTAGATGTTCCATTGCCTCCTGTTCTTCTCTGATCCCTGTACCTTTCTCAGGAGGAAGGACAATCCACGAGGCTCCTTACAGACTAGGGGAGGCTTATTTTATCCCCCACCCACCTCCAGCCAGGAAAGAATAATGGAAATGACCCCTTTTCTCACGGACACGCATTCCACAGGGGCTAGTGGCCTAAGGGCACGAGTTCAGCACACATTCAGAAAATGTGCTGGTGATTAAACAGGCATCTGTCACGTGGAGGTGAAGAGAAAGACGTCTGGGGAGCCAGTTTGCAGGGGCGATCGAGAACATGTAGAGAGGCAGCTATTCGAGGAGCATGGGAGTCACAAAAGCTTCTAGAAGAAGTGAACTCAAGGTCGGTTGACCCCGGAGGGAATTCTCAACAGGCCCCGTTCACATGGGGAGGGCCAGCGAGCCACCTTGGGGGTTGGGGGTTATTCCCCAGCCCGGAAACAGGCTCGAAAGGAGCCCGAGGACCGGTTCTTCCTCTAACAGGCATATTCCTCTCTCTCACACACACGCACCCACGAACCTCTCCCTGTCGCTCTCCTACCCACTGACATTTGAGATCTTTGCCAATATTCTAAAAGGAATTTTGGCACAAGGAGGCTCCGGCTCCTTCCGCAGCCTCTGACATATGTGCCTTGTTCTGAGCCGAGCTGTGCGAAGGCAGAGAATGGAAGTGGGTAGAAGATCAGCAGAGGCGTGTGCCCTCTTTCCAGCTGCTTGATTATACAATTGCCACGAATTTGTGTATTTTCCCCAGCGAAACTATTTCCACGTTTAGAAGAAGAGTATGATGCGTAGCTGAAGAACGTGGAAACCATGGTTTCTGGATCTGGGAGGAACAACACAGGGAAATCCACTCCTGTTCTTGGAGCGGATGTCAAGGGGCTTTTCTACGGGATGATGTAGCGTTCCGAAGCACGTTCGTTAACTCTTCAATCCTTGGGCTCCGCCAGCATGTCCAGGAGGGGAAAGGAAGCAACTCAGGGGCTCCGGGTGTCAGCCGGACAGCTCAGCCTCCGGCTTCCTTAGAGCTGACGTTGGCATCTGCGAGTGAACTAGGACAAAGCTGCAGGGTGCTCGGAGGGCACAAAGTCAGGGGCCCTTCTGAGTCCCGCGTGCAGTCCTGAAGCTCCGAGACTGCGGGGATCCTTGACCCGGGTTTCTCAAGGTGGCAGAACTGAGCCACAGGCCCATCTGTCGTTTTTTCTCCCTCTTTCACAGAGTGCTGTGCCCTCAGCACCAGCCACGGTTGCCTTAACATTTTCTGTAAACGTCCATGAGATAAGGATGTTACTCCAAATACGCAGAAAGAAAAAGCAAAGAAACAGACAAAGTCTGGGCTCAGTCTGGGCTCGATGAGGTTTGCGCTGATGATAGACCTGGGGCTTTTATTTTGCTACATGTGCGTGTTACAGAAATTGGAAGGAGGGAGTCGGAGTTGTTCAGGTAAGAGCATAAAGTCGTGCCACCTGCTTAGAAGGCGCCCCCTGCTTCTGCTGAGACAACTTCTGAACACGAAGAAAATGCCCATGTGGAGGATTTGTTATGTTCAAGCCTTGCTGCATTCTTGCCCATTAAGTCCTTAATCCTCACAACCCTGGAAGACGGACATTATTTCCATTTTACAGATGAGGAAACTGAGGCTCACAGAGATTTTTTTTTTCCCCCTTTTTCTTTCTTTCGTTTCGCTGACAATCACACAAATGGTAAAAGGTGAGGGTAAGACTTACTCTAGGTCTGTCTGGCTCTCAAGTCGACGTACAGTGAAATTGATTCTGGTCTCAAATTTGACAGTTCTCAGGACTTAGACCCCGAGGAGCCCTGTGCACAGTCGATGGTCTGTTTCACAAGCAACTGTAGGTTCTCTGCAGGTTAGTTATCATGCCGGCCTTCCATACGTTCCCATTTTTTATGGAACTTTTAAAATATTTTAAAGGATTGGTTTTCCAATCAAGGAAATATAGAAAGTCTTAACATTTCAGGAGAACCGAAATGTTCTTAGCAGGCTGGTTTATTTTGACATGACTAGTCTCATCTTCAATCTTTATGACAACAGGGCCATTGACAATCCCACCATACGCTTAACTGGGCAGGAGATCCGTTCCCCATGAGAAGAAAGAGCTCACGCTTGCTCTGTGCCAGCAGGGGAAAGTCCCAGGTGCTTCGCCTCCACATCTCCACCCAGGTTTGAGATTTGGAATTGAACTTCCCAGAGCTCTGGTCGAACTCTCTCGGTCTTGTCTAACTCCACAGAAAGTGTCCATAGAACTCTGCCTCCCCAGGCTTTGGCGGCCAATGCGTGAAAACGGGTTTCTTAAAATTCGAGTGGACCTGTATCCAGACAGTTCCTTGAAGTCCTGAAGCTGCTGAGACTGTACTTCAGATGTCCGGGCCGAGGAAGGCATGCCAAGAAAGAACATTCCAGATGCACCTGATTGTGGGACGTACAGGAATTACCGACAGAAGAAACGTTGGGATGGACAGCATTCAGAATGCGAAGATCTCAAGGGCTTTCGTAGTGAATTCCCCAATACTCACCATCTGTGAAGAGTAGATATCAAAAGGAGGTAGCCCAGCTTTGTAGAAAATGGATACAAAACCAAAGACTTTAAGTAAGTAGCCTGTGGCCACACAAATCAATGCTGGAAGCTGAGAATAGAAACCAGTCTTCTGACCTCTAGTCTGAGACTATCCATCATCCCTGTCTCCCTGGGGCTAAAATACACACTTCCCTTTAAAAACAAATGGAACCAGCATGACCCGGGGAAATGGAGTCCTGAAGTTGGAATTGCCTTAGCAAAAAGATTTAGGATTCAAAATATAAACTTTTATTTTGTGTGTAAATGGGGTGTGGGGGGCACTGGAGAAATAAGGTAACCCCCCCCTTCAAATAAATAAAATTAAATTTTCTTCCATGACATGATTCTTAATTCTACTACAAAAGGCTTTAGCGGTTTGAGTTTTAGAACTTCCAGATGGGTAGATATAATTTTCTCTCCTAGATTTTTTTGCTATTTCTTTTAACAAAATAAATTTCAATAATGGAAAGTATCTCCACATAGCTTAGTGAGAATCTTATTTTCATTCCATGGTTATCTTTATAGGAGTCAAGGTTCTTTTATAAGCTTGATGATTCAATATATAATTAGTGCATTTTATAGGATTTCAAAGAATTTCTAGCCAAGATGTGACTCTATATATCATCATAATGAATAGGCAAATGTTCTTCATTTATTTTGTTTCTAAGGTTATATAATATGATTGCTTTAAAAAAGAACAGTGTTCTCCAAAAGCAGGTCCTAGTAAAAGTGGTTTACACGGAAAGGCGATATAATGACATGCAGCAGGAAATTCCTAGATGCCTCTCAGCGTCCACTTCCCCATGTCTCTAGTAATAAGAGCTCCAACGTTTTTGTCACTTTGCCACCAAGCCAAGTGACTATTGGGCCAAGTCCGTCAACACTAAACGTGGCCGTGCATTTTGGCCAAGGAAATGTTAAGTCGAATGTTTGTGCAATTTCTGGGAAGTATCTCTAAATGGAGGAAGGTGATCTTCCTCCCTGGACTGTGACTGTGATGGCTGGAGCTGTGGCATTCAGCAGGATGCTGAGGTTATGGGACATGCTCTACGGATAGCAGAGATGTGGGCCAGACAAATCCTGGGTCTTAGAGATTTGGGAGAACAGTCCCAGGTGTGCCCTTACTGCCCATCTCTGACTGCTTTTATAGGTGAGACGAGTAACATTTCTATCTCATGTAAACCACTGCCAGTTTGATCTCCCGGTACATGCAGTGGGACCTAATCTTAGTGGAAGCAACATCTAAAATGGTAGTGTCATTATTGATTGGATCATTC
Organism: Prionailurus bengalensis; assembly: GCF_016509475.1. Lineage (NCBI taxonomy): Eukaryota > Metazoa > Chordata > Mammalia > Carnivora > Felidae > Prionailurus > Prionailurus bengalensis. The sequence continues at coordinate 233,305,496 of NC_057343.1, forward strand.
CGTTAAAATCTAAACTTCCAGGCCTAAGAAGGAAATCATCTCTCTGGTCTTTTGCACCCCGTATTCCTCTCCATCCACATGACAAACAGCGCCTGGAGTCCATGTGACATTCACCCAAGCCTCCCCGTGGTCATTTATTCAGGGACTGGGTAAGATGAGTTTTCAGCCCTCTCTGCAGAAAGCAAACGGCCTTTGAGGACAAAGACATACTCCTAATAAACTAGCTGTCCAAGAAGTGTGAGCACAGTCAGCTACTTCATCAAGGTGCAATCTCCAGCCTGTGAAGCAATCTTGTCCTTTGTCCCCCGGCACCTTGGTACAATTAATTTATGACCCTTGCTGAGCTCGAGTAGAGAGCAACCACAGAATGACGGGCCATCTAATGCAGCGGGTGACATCCTGTGAGTCCTGATGCACTTCTTGTGTGCTCAGCATGGTCCCTGAGGCCCAGCCCACATCCCCAAACAGCGCCGGAGGGGGCCCAGGGCTGGTTAATTAGTTCCGTTAACTGGTTATGGTCCCTTTAGCCTTTAGGAGCCGACCGCCTTAAGGAAATGCATTATCTTTCTCAGATAACAAGCTACAAACGGACCTGAATTTTCTGAGCAACTTTACCAGGGAGACTGCCTCATGCTGTCTGAAAGCAGAAGGGAAAAGTGAGGCCCAGCTGTGACCCGACCTCTGGGTAGAGGTGGAGGTGACTGTCCCCAAGTGGAAATTATTATTCACCTTTCTGGGTGCTCGCTGAGCGAAGCCCTCACGCCAGCAGCTCACAGCACTGGCACAGACAAGCCACGAAAATCCTGATCCGCTGCAAATCACAGGGTGATTTTTATTGTCAACACAACTCATGTTTAATAGGAGACCATCTAGAAGCAAGCAACACTTCAGGTGTTTGTTTTTTTTTTTTTAGTACAATAAAAGTGAGCAGCAAATGGGCATATTTTTTGAAATTTGAAAACTTCTCTTATTTCAAAAATAAGTCTTTGAAGGCAAAACATATTTTATCACCAATACTACTTAAATATATGACCTCGGCAGGAGCCTAAGTGTGCGTTTAAGACAATGCTCGCGGTGTTAACCATTTAAGTGGGGAAGCGTGCACTGACAGTGAAGCTATGTGAAAATATGAATATCGGGGCGCCAGGGTGGCTCAGTCCGACTCCGGCTCAGGTCACGATCTCGCGGTCCGTGAGTTCGAGCCCCGCGTCGGGCTCTGGGTTGACAGCTCAGAGCCCGGAGCCTGTTTCGGATTCTGTGTCTCCCTCTCTCTCTGCCCCTCCCCTGTTCATGCTCCATCTCTCCCTGTCTCAAAAATAAATAAATGTTAAAAAAAATTTTTTTAAATACAAACATTAACCTTATTTCTGCATTTGAGCCTTATTAATGTAAAACCATAAGCTTAAAACCTTAGCCTTTAATAACTTCTATGTAAATACTAAGGAAATGTTGCTCCAATTCAATGATCAAGCTGCCTGATGTTTACATCGGAGTGACTATTACTAATCATTCGGATGCATCACCTTGTTTTATGTGGTTTAGCAAGTGGAATGCAGGATGTCTTTGCAAGAGTTTCTTCCCCAAATAAGGAGCCCAATTATTCGTTGTAGGTACATCGACGGACTTTGGAAACGTCCACGCGCTATGTCGTAGTAGCAGTGCGCTGCACGAACAAGAATCTGGATTCTGTAGAAGGCAGTGTTATAAAATGGAAAACTGCCCACCAGGAGGGAAGATTTCTGAACCAGTAAGTTTCGAAGAAAAGGACAAAGGGTCAGTCACCAGTTCAGGTTGAAGAGTCGGTGGTACAAACACACAACCAGCAGAAAGAAGAGGGGCAGGAGAAACCTTGGAGGGAACCTGGCATTGAAAGGGACTTGGAATCGAGAGAGAAAGAAGGTCTGGAGTGTCCGAGAAAAGAGGAAACGTGATACCTAAGTATACAAAATATATTTTGGTCAAACACATCTGATAAGCATTATTTGGGTATACTTTGATTGTTGTTAAAGCTTATATTCTTTTGCCTTGTGCTCTCATCGGGCTGTCCTGCTTTTATAAGAGCACCTACTTTAATAAATACATGTTTATTTTCTTAATAGAGGGAATTGTGAGCTCCTTCAGAGACGAGCCTGGGAAATCAAACTGGCAGTTTGTTCATTCAATGATTCAACAAAATTAATTGAGCAATAGGTATTTTTATATCTGTGTGTTTGACTTCTGAGTGATTTTCCTGAATACGCAATCGTGTTTGCATCACCTTGAGTAACTGACACGGTATTTTGCTGCTTTATAAAGATTTGTGAAATGTAGCCAATTGTGTAGGGAAAAGCACAAGTTCATAGATAACCTCCTCTGACTTGAGAAATGGCTACCTGTTGGGATAGGCAGCTCAGATCATGGCTATCCAGAGTGCAGACCGTGGGCACCTGGTTGGCTCCGTCCGTAAGCCTGCAACTCTTGATCTCAGGGCTGTGAGTTCGAGACCCAGGTTGGGTGTAGAAACGACAAAAAATAGATCAGTAAGCTTAAAAAAGGAAACCCAAAATGCAGACCACATTTTTATTGCTGCAAAACTCACCTGCCTGGGTTTCAAGCCAGGCATTGTTATCTGTTAGTTGTGTGACTTCGGGAAACTCATTTAACCTTTCTGAACCTCAGTTTCTTCACCTACGAACAGGGGGTAATTATAGATATGTACAATATGGTAAAGATGAGACATTGGGACAGTTGAGAATGACAAGTTCTACCTGGTAGGTGTGTTTGGGTGCAAAGCCTGATGTTTGGCACTCCCAGAAGGACAGAGGAGGTGAAGAAGATTTCCTTGCCTTGAGGCAGCTCATGATCTAGTGTGGCAACAAGAACAGGTACAAAAATGAAAAGCAAAGGTGCCTCTGAGTGTGCATTATGGCTGCAAAGTTGCAGGGAAAGTGTGAGAGGTGTTTTAGCGACAGCTTTCTGGAGAACAGAGCATTCTAGGCTGGGTTTTAAAGTAACAGATTTAAATTCACAATGTGAGTTGAATACATCTACAATCCTAGAATCCAAGATTCTCCAAAACCCACTCCGTTCATAACTCATGTGGCTAACAACAACAACACCAAAACGACCTAATGAACTTTTTAGCGAACACTTGACATGAACTGACGTGAGGCTACTTACAATCTCTATTATCCCACATTGTGACTATTTCTAGATTTTTCTTCAGAAATATTAAGGGGCGCCTGGGTGGCGCAGTCGGTTAAGCGTCCGACTTCAGCCAGGTCACGATCTCGCGGTCCGTGAGTTCGAGCCCCGCGTCGGGCTCTGGGCTGATGGCTCAGAGCCTGGAGCCTGTTTCTGATTCTGTGTCTCCCTCTCTCTCTGCCCCTCCCCCGTTCATGCTCTGTCTCTCTCTGTCCCAAAAATAAAAATAAACGTTGAAAAAAAAAATTAAAAAAAAAAAAAAAAAAAGAAATATTAATGTGTTTGGTCACAGGGTGCTGCCCTAGACCCCACTGGTGGCATAGACCAGTTAGTTCTTGCTATGCAATGAGAGCCCCCTAAACTGATGGCAACAACCACCATTCACGATCTCTCTCTCACCATGAGACAAAGGGTTGATGGATTCACTTGGGTGGTTCTTTTGCCCCGCCTGGTGCACCTGGTGAGTTGTGGTCATCTGGAGGCTCCCTGGGCTGGGACTTCTGAGATGGCTCACTCACATGGCTGGCAGCCAAGCCTGAGCTGGGCCTCTCACGGAGATGAATCAGGTCTCCACCACAACCTTCTCCATGTGACTCCTTCGGGCTCCTTCAACATGATAGTGGGATTTTGAGAGGCTGAACTCCAGAAGATTGAAGGAAAGCTGAAGCTTTCCTAGGGAACAGGCTCAGAGTCTACAGTGCCACTCACAATGTCTTCTAGTGGCCCAAACCAGTCACATACCAGCCCAGATTGGAGGACGAGGGAAACCGGCTCTATCTCTCAATGGGAGAAGTGGCAAAGGGTCTTGGCCATTGTTAACCCATCACAGGATATTACATATTCCACGGAATAGGTACCATCTTCCCTTTGTAACATAAGCTGCATCTCCAGCCCCAGAAGTTTTGAGTAAGAGTTAGAGGATCCGTATGTCACCCCACTGGGTGCTTTTAGTCCCATGTGCACGTGGAAATACACCAGCACCATGGCCGGTACCTTCAACTGTTTCTCCTGAAAGAATGATGAACGCGTGAATGTTTCTTTTGACACTTGTTTATGTTAATATCCAAATGTCTTAATATAAATTTAAGTAATTACAAGGCTATAGTTTTTTTTAATGTTTTTTAAATGTTTTTATTTATTTTTGAGACAGAGAGAGACAGAGCATGAACGGGGGAGGGGCAGAGAGACAGGGAGACACAGAATGGGAAGCAGCTCCAGGCTCCGAGCTGTCAGCACAGAGCCTGACGCAGGGCTCAAACCCACGAACTGCGAGATCATGACCTGAGCCGAAGTCAGATGCTCAACCGACTGAGCCACCCAGGTGCCCCATCAAGGCTATAGTTTCAAATGTCCTGTAAATATTGGAAACTAAAAGCAAAACCTTAATATTTTCTCTTTTAAATATATCCAGTGCAATCCAAATTCCAAAATGATTTAATATCCACCATCAGCTATTTTTAAACTACATGAACAAACTCTTCTCTTACAGAAGTTTCATATCATTTCTTTTGCTCATTAAATTTGCATTTCCATTACACTTCTCTACAATATAAATATGGGCATGTATTTAAACCTAATTTTCTAAAATATCATGTGATATTTTAAATACCCTACTCTACAGTTTGAATAATTACTTCTGGATTTAGTTATCATTACAATAATTACCATTGCATAAAGGAACAAAAATGAAAATGTCTCACAAATTTTGACGATTATAAGAAAGAACATAACATTTTATGGAAAAAATGGATCTTTAGTGAGATGGGTAATTTTTTCTTCTTTTTCTTTTTCTTTTTCATCCATTTTTTCTTTTTGTTTATATGTCTCTGGAGGAAAAAAATCACTTATGGCTCAAAAAAAAAAGATTCAGTCTCAATTCTGTTCCTATTTTTCTGTTTTATAAGTCCAAATGCTTAGAGAATTCATCCACACAAATAGACGGAAATGGAAGAAAACTGTTGTAACGATGTCACTCCATTCTTTGAATTCTTCAAAGCTACCCTCCAGAAATCATACTATAATCTATCATCAAAAATTACTTTTGGGGCGCCTGGGTGGCGCAGTCGGTTAAGCGTCCGACTTCAGCCAGGTCACGATCTCGCGGTCCGTGAGTTCGAGCCCCGCGTTGGGCTCTGGGCTGATGGCTCAGAGCCTGGAGCCTGCTTCGGATTCTGTGTCTCCCTCTCTCTCTGCCCCTCCCCCGTTCATGCTCTGTCTCTCTCTGTCCCAAAAATAAATAAAAACGTTGAAAAAAAAATTTAAAAAAAAAATTACTTTTAGTGTTTTATCAGCTGACAACTTAATTAAGTTCTTCTGCAATTTGGCTGAAAACAACAACAACAAAAAAGGTGGAAATCAATTTGACTTATTACCAAGTCATTAGTATGGACGTCTTACTCCATTTCTCAAAGTGTCCCTCTCTGAGACAGGCGCCATGGGAAGATCAAGGAATGATGACAGGAGGCCTTTGTTCAGTAACACGGCTTTTCCTTCCCTCAATGGCTGAAGAACCAGATCTTTTGGGCGAGTGGAAGTCACAAGGAGTTGGGAGGAGGGGGTAAGGAGCGTGCTCTCTGAGTCTATGAGTCTCTGCCCCACACCAGGAAAATCAGCTTAATGTTTACACTTTATTAAGTAGAGCACTTCCAGGAGAATAGCTCCCTGGTTGACCAACAAGCCCAGGGTGTTTGGAGGAAAAGGAAAACCAGGTCGGTATATTGGAGGGAGGGATACAGAATCAGTTAATGCAGTTTAGTTCCTTTTGGAAAATTCTTAACAAATTTACATCGAAAGTTGCAGGTAACTAAATTAAATATTTTACACTAGCAGAAATACAAAATGAGTCTTCATGCCTGGAGTCTAGTAGTAGAACAATAAATGTTTCTGTATGAATGGGATCGTTGGAAATTATCTAGATTCTTTCTGGGGGAATAAGTTTCTGAAGTCATCAGATTTAATATTTTTATGGTATCTGAAAGAAGGAGTTTGTGATTTGCATGTTACCTTCAACCCCAAATCATGAGTGTAGCCTGAAACTCTCCAAGTGGGCCCAGTGACAGTAGATGGATTTTAATTAGCAAGTGTTATACAACAATGCTTTTGTATACAACAATACAAAATACAAATTTTGTGTATAGGAAGATGGAGTCAGATTATTAATAATTCAATGCTGCAGGCAGAAGTTGCCCCTTGAATTTTAAAACAGAATAGACATAACATTGACATAAAAAGACCAATGTTCTTAAATATACGAGAAAGAAACTTTAAAAACATATTCTCCCACAAGGTGACTGTGGAAGCAAAAACTAGCTATGACCCCCAAATGGTGCTCCTTCTTCCACAATTTAATTTGGAGATTTTTTTTGTAGGTGGTTGCCCAACTTAGAATGTTTTCCAGATCAACTTCATACCCAGGTCTGGCCATGAACCAGTTCTCCCGATTGAGATATGAAGGGAAGTGATGTGTGTCACTTCTTAGCTGGGTACTTAGAGGCACATGAGCCCTCTGAACTGTCTTCTTGCCCTTTTGCTGGTTGGAAACAATACTTTGAACTATCAGAGCTCCCAGGGTTCGTGGCCCCACGAGATGGAAAGTATTAAGGTCTTTGAATCACAAGCTAGAAAAAAACTACCTACTGACCAGGAATTTTTCATCAGATTATTTATTACATGAACAAGAAAGAAATCCCATCATATTAAACGACCAAAATGTTGGGTTTCTTTGTTACAGCAGCTAGCATTGCCCTAATAAAACAGACAAATAGATTGATAATATACATACACAGATCAAAACCCACTTCAGTAAATGCATGGTGGGTTTCTGTTTTGTGGACTTTCCAAACACCTGCAATTAAAAATGTTGAAACTTGCAAAAGGAAACTATGGATTTTATCACATCTTGAATAATTATTTGGAAAATGTTGTCATTCCAGCATGTCTCCAAAAAAAGTCCAGACGGCAGCATGTGGCGTTACTGAAGTGATTAAGAGTTAGCAGCAAGGTCAGAATGATGGTGTTGAATGAGGCGAGGAACAGTTGTTCTCCTTGTGGCGTCTGTTAATTGCATGGGGGCGGTGTTGCCTCGGGCAGACACATCAGCCCCCGCGACTGGCAGTGGGGGAGCCTGACTGGCCGGAGCCACCACCAATCCGTCCTCATCCAGACTTCCTTCCCAAAGGCCAAGGTTATTGATGCTGTTACAAGCGCACTGACAGGCTTTATCAAACTTCTGTTCAGAGCCCACTGATCACACGAGGGCAGCAACCTTCCCCGCAACTTATACAAATGACTTTGAATATGTTAGTTTTAATGCTGATTTTTTTTTTTTAAAAGAGGAGCTTGTTGAAGTCTTCATACTTTTATTTGGGGAAAAAAAGAGGAGTAGAAAAAAGAACACCAATCTTTCCTTTCTAAAACTACCTTGTACTAAACAGGAAAGAAATCAAATAGCATTTGAATCGGGTTTGGTTGGACAGCCCACTCCCAGGGTGCGGATGCGGATGTTCAGTTAACAACCCTTCTGAAGTTTGCTTCACCTTTGAAGAAGTCAGTGTTGATTACTCTCTAAGAAAATCACATGCAACATACATGAGAGTTAGGCAGAGTGCAAGCAAGTTCTAATTACTCACATACTCCTAAATTCGAAACCATTAAGAATTCTCCTAACATGATGATTACAGTCAAACAATCTTAAGGAGGGGCAAGACAACATCATCAACTCAGCCCAAATTTCAGTCTGTAATCCAAATGTTTTGTTTACATGCTGCCAAACTTTCATCTTTCAGATGTTTTAAAAACTTGAATTGATGTAAAGCTTTGACCGTATTGACCTGATGCTTCACAGGCTGTTCTCTCCTTATGTGAATAATCAGCTATGCAAAGAGTTGGATAATTACAGAATCTATCCATCAATTTTCACTATAGATGGTTGCGGAAACGACCCCCAAGTCTCTGGTTTATCTCTCGCTCACGTTCGATGCCATTGCTGGGTCAGCTTCGTGTCTCTTCATTCTAGGACCAAAGCTGGAGGAGTAGCCTCCTTTGGGACATGCCATGGTCATGGCCAAAGGGAAATAACAAGGGAGGTGAGGCAGACATCCAACGACTCTTAAAGCTTCTGCGGAGATGTAGCCTACATCCTACAGCTCACACAGGCAGCTGGCAGAGGACTCCCACAGTACAAAGGAGCCAATAGCTGTCAACAAAAATACCAGCTATCAGTGCACTCTCTTGGTCACATATATTCATTTACCCCCCTCTGCACAAAATATGCATCATCCTCTTGCAGAGGAAATTACCCCCCAAGTCCTGTTCACTCTGACTCCAGGATTTCATGTTGTCTCTCCATCAGATCTGTATCCGACTCTCCTTGATCTGGTTACCTATGAACTACAACAACAACAACAAACAGTGAGTTATCCTGGAGGAAAAATGCTACAGGAACTATTCGCATTTCTAAAGGTGAAGTCCTGTTCAGGACCGCTGGGCAAAATTTGCCCTCTTCCCACCCTGAGGTGGGCCACTGCATTTCTTTAATACTTTACAAGAGTTGTGAATATTTACACAGTGTTGGAACTTTATTTCTCTCCCCAGTGCTGTCGAAATGCAGACGGGTTCTTAGCAAGTGCTACAGTTATCTTTTAGAACTCCTTAGTCTGACCTTGGAATGTTTCCCCAGTTGTGGCTGGGTATGGTCTGCCGAAGATTCTCTCCTCCTGCCAATGTTATGATAATACAGAAGACTGGAATATTCTGCATGGCACAATTGTCCAATGATGTAACCTTGAATGTCTAAGGGGAAATTTTGTGATCATTTCCAGGCAATGATGAATGATTTTTGCTTTTTGTCTTAATATGTTTCAGGCTCAGAAGTAGAAATGATAACTCCCTGGAGTCCCTCTCTTTCCATTTCGTATCCAGACTGAGGAACAGCCATGTCCCTAAACCATGGAGAAGGCTGGCAGGCACGAACGGAATCCAGAGCAGGGGGTGAAAGACTGAGGCTTTTATCCCAGTTCAGGCAATTCCAGGTTCCAGAATCAGGACTGTCCAACACAGAGACCGACTCTTAACTTGGAGTGCTGGACAGTGTAGATTAACTTAAATTATTTTCTCTTTTCCCTTTTCCAATTATTCACTCTTTTATCTTCCCCCGGCAGGCAGCTATGAGAAGACCCCTAAGTCAGACATAACCTTGGCTTAGAATTCAAACCATAAAGAAACACAAAGAGTTCCCCATTCCATGAAAGCTGTAGGTAGAACTCAACTCTGGTAGATCGTAAGGTCGGAGATAACCACAGAATGTGGGTATCGGGGAAGGAGCTCTTCATCTGGCTTTCCCCCTGTTTCTGACGCTTAATAAACACAGAAGATGCATTGACACAAGGCTGATTTTATCCATAAACTTGAAGTGAGTTGCAAAGTCCATGCCTCCTAATTAGGCTCAGATGACTCAGCGGAAATGAAAAGACCTGTTTCGAGCTTCTCTGTTGTAGGCAGGGCACCGGGGTGCGAGGGCACCCGACTCCGGGGCTCGCAAATAGACCCGCTTCGCCACGCCACTTGTTGCTGACGAAATCCAAGGGCAGAGACATGGGAGGTGGTGGAACGTGAAAGGAATTTACTTCCGAGAGGCTGACACCAACACCGGGAAGACAGGGGACTAGGGTCTCAAACACCGTCTCCCAAGTGCTGAAGACACTTGCAGGTGTATATAAGGAAAATGTGGGGCAAAGGTGGGTGGGTACCTGCAGGCGGGCAGCGAAGGTCAAACCCTTCATTGTGTTGGAGTCCATCACTGGCAGGGCCTTGCTGCCTCCTTGCCGGCTCCAGTGGTTTCGGTTCCCAGCAGGGATGCCTTGCCCTCAGGGTCTTGTGCCTGAGCCTGGAGACCAGCTGGAAAGGAGAGCCCAACCAGGAAGTTCAAGGTCCAAGTGGAGGCAGCTGAAGTCCTCTTTCACTGTGTCCTCCTTTCTGGTCCCGGGCATTTCCCCCTTAAATGGCCATCTTCTTTCCCACCACCACCTGCCCCCAGCCCTCATCACTTTGCAAGCATCCTGGTCCCTCTGGACAGCCCATGAACCTCAGCGTCCCTGGAGAAGCAGACCTTCCTAGAGACCACCCTCCTCCCGCCCTCGAGCCGTCAGAGTGAGAACTCCCTGAGCATCCAGAGCTCACACTCGGCCCTGGAGTCTGATTGACCTCCTCGGTGAAACCAACCTTACGATGCAGCCTTTTCTTCAGCTCAGCCACCCCCTAACGTGTGCTGTTTTTCCGGTGTCGACTGTCAAGGCGACATTTTCACCAGTGCTTGCTCTGTGAATCTTTCTACCGTCTGGGGCCAAAAGCAGTAAAATGCTGACATAACCTTAGTGTTAAATACTGTTCAGCCCTTGCAATGTTTGCATTTTAAAGGGGACCGCAGAGAGAGCCGCGTTCCCCGCGTGGATTTAAGGCTCACGCTCAAGAGGAGATGAGATATTCTGCAGTTGGGGATTTTTTTTCCAGGGAGCCCTCATATCAAGACTGATCTGTTACATTCTGCTTTATCCATCCATCCACAACCAAAGATTACTGAGCACTGAATACGAGCTAGGCACTGTTTTTAGGACAAAACACATAAACACACGTGTCCTTAGGGAGCTTACTTTCTAGTGAAAGCATTATTTTACTAATAAAAGTAAAATATATAGTTTGTTATAAGGAGATAGGTGTCCTGGGGGGCGCGGGGGGCCAGGTGGAGCACAGTTGGCTGACTTGATGTGTGGGGAGAGGGGGTAAGATTTTAAAAGGGAACCATCGGGCTTGAAGGAGGCAAGAGACTAGAATGAAAAATCTGACTCCATATTTGATGTTTGCTGGTATTTGCTGGAAGCTTCCAAGCCTTACCTCCTCAGTTTCTTCCCCTTCTGCCCCACGTGTGGGTGGGACTGTGGTTCCAGGGGCAGGTGCACCACACGAGCCCCGAGCCCCCCTGGAATGGGCTGTGCCACCCCCATTCACACAGCGGCGCACTCAGACTGTCTCCGCACTTGCCATAATGCCCTGCTCTCGACATCTGGGAGTTTTGAATCATTTTTGAACATGGGGCGCCACAGTTTCATTTGCAATGGGTCCTGCCATTCATCTAGCTTGCCCTTCCTCCCAGAGTCTAGCATCAAACACAAACCTGGCCTTGCAGGTTGTTAACAAAAGCAGCACTTTTTAACTTCCGAGATCACTATAATGACAACTTTTGAGATTCATTCTGGGAAAACTGTAGGGTCACATGTGTTGTAGGAAAAATCTTCAGACAGATTCCCAGGATAGGCTTTCTTTTGTTTCTTCTAACGGTAACATTTTGCATCAAAAATATCTTTTTTTTTTTTTAAGATGTGAGGAAAGAGCAAATTTTCCTTAACAGCTTGTTAGTTGCATTTATCTTTTAAATATTTACTCAAGGGGGCCTGTGGGTTCTGTTTGTTCTGTCTGCAAATGTTAGGATTCCAGCCATGACCGGGACCCTCTGCCCGAAAACCTTAAAAAATATTCTACACCCTTCCATTTCTCCTCTCTCCTCCTCTCAGACACTTGTCCCTCTGCTGTGAAGCTGCGGCCATCTACACAAAAGGGCAAACCCAGCAGGCGACTGTCATTTAGCTGACCTCTTGGCAGTTATCAGCGGACCTGATTTCTGTCTCTCCCTGGACCTGCTTCCTTCTCCAGGCTTCCAGGACACTGAGAAATCCCGATTGTCCTCCTATCTCATTGGGCACTCCTGCATCCGGTTTTGACTTCTCCCCACGCCTCCTCCCCACCACTCCACCGCCCCACCCCCCACCTTTCTGAGCCCCAGGGATCACTCTGCACTGGCTCTTCCCCACCCAGTTCTCATCCCTTCCAAGCATCTTGGAACTGAAGCCTCCCCAACTCCCCTTGTGAATTTCAGACTTGTACATCCCAGCCCTCTGCCAGAGGAATACATTGTATCATCACTTTGTTCCCAGAGAATTTCATTCCTTTTTTTTTAATGTTTATTTATTTTTGAGAAAGAGAGAGAGAGAGAGAGACAGACAGACAGACAGAATCCAAAACAGGCTCCAGATTCTGAGCTCTCAGCACAGAGCCCAACATGAGGCTAGAACTCTGAACAGTGAGGTCATGATCTGAGCCCAAGTTGGACACCCAACTGACTGGGCCACCCAGGCGTCCTGAGAATTTCATTTCATAAACCAAGATTAAAGGTGGCACGACATTATTAAAAGGATGGAGATCACATTACGCAGTAATTTCTTGACCCATTTTGCTGATCGTTGCCCAACAACTGCTAACATTTTCTGTTTTTATGTTGTTTACAGTCATCTGTAGCTTTTAACATTTGATTTAAAATTTATTTTGAAATGCCTTGCAAATCGAATCAGTTCATAAAATATTGCAAAAGCTGTCTTTTTCTTCTCTTTCGGCTTATTCTTCTAAATTAAAGGCCAGACCAAGCGGTTCCTTTTTACATATATGAAGCCTATTTCAACGTCAGTACTCCAACTGGACCTTCTAAATTGATGGTTTAGGTTAGTGGGAAACTATCACTCAGTGTAATTCAACTAATCTGTGCTCATGTGAAAGCCTTGCTCAAATCCCATGTAGCTCTCTCTGCCCAGCACCACTGCCTACATGGGGCAACCAGTTACCTAGAATTTCTAATCAGTCAGGAAAACGATTTTTTCCACTAAATGGGGAACAGATATAATTGAGGTGGGTAGATCAGTTGAAAGTGCTTTCTGTGGAAGTGAAAAAATTGTTAAATGTCGGCACTCTCATCTGGTTTAATCTCGTATATATAGGAAACGCCGCATGATGAAATTGCTAACCAGCAGAACAACTCCGAACGAAGGCAAAGAAAAGCAAAATAAACAAAACAAGGGTGAGACATAAGACAATGCAGGCAACACCCCAACCATGAGTGGGGGCTCCTTCAAAGCCAGAGCCAGCGTGGTTTCCAAGGACGCTCCTCGGTGGCGGCCGCCCTCCCCTCGAGCACCTCTCCAGACGTGTGCTTCAGGGAAAATGGGAGTCAAAACTCTAGAGAAACCCAACTGATAAAGACCACATAATCATAACAAGAGGACTTACTGCCCTTCCAGGTGAACATAAAGATAACCTGTGTTCATTGTGAAAGTTTTAGAAAATAGAGGAATTCACACAGGAGAAAGTGATAATCACTCACCTGTGCACATATCGACAATTAGTTTCCATGTGCACTTGTACGCACACACAAAATTAAGACTGTGCCCTGGATATATGTTGTCTGCAACCTATGCTTTTCGCCTGTCACAGTTCTGTCGTAAGCAGTTTTCTGTGTCGCGAAATAGGCTTTGAGAAGGAAGTGAGATCTGGATGGCTCCATCATAGCTGTGTAATGGCTGGAATCAAACGTATTTGATTATTCTTCTATTGCGAGAGACGTACGATGCTCTAATTTCTTTACTGTGTGTAAGAGTGCCCCAGCGACCGTCTGCGTCCCCAACTTTTATAAGTCTCTCTTATCATTTCTTTAACCTAATGTAGAATGAAACGGTATTTTCATTTCCAAAGCTCTCCCTAAGTATTTGCCTTCGTAAAATTAATAGAAACGTCCGTGCCCATCCGTCCGACAAGTAGGAGGGAAAAATAGGCATTTGATAATCTTTGTCAATTTGGCAGATGAAAGTGATATCTCATTGTCATTTTATGTTTTAAATTTTTGGCAGGACTAATTGTTATGTTTGATATCTGTTTTATTGTTCCTTTTAGGAATCATCATTCATTCATCTTTTATTTGGGACCGTCTTGTTCTTCAAGTGCTCTATATGTGGAGCAACACCCAGATACTCCATGTCTTGACAGTTTATAGTCACCTTAGCTTTGGGGACCCAATCAATCAATGGTGGCAGTTCAGTCACCCCTAGGCTGATTGCCAGGCACCAGCTCGCTGCAAAGAATCTGGTCCCCGTTACTTCCGGGAGACCCACATGCCAATAATCCCAGCTGGCAAACTGCGATCACTGCCTGCTCTCTCACTTTCTCTGTCCAGCTTGCTCTGGCTCCCACCTGCCCATCAGGTGACCCGCCTGCCTGCCATCAGGACACCATACTAGAAAGTCACACTGCTGCCACCAGTGGTCAGGAATACTCTTGGGACTTAACAGAAAAAACTGTCTTCTTTAGGGTAGGAAGAGAGTAGTGCCAATTCTGTAAACTCTGTGGATGCCCATCCTTAGGATGCAAGAATTGGCTGAGGTTCAGAGATGGGGGGAGAAACGGGTGGGGGTGGGGTGGCGTGTACAGCCAGTGTCTCTACCTAGGGGCAGCTGGGATCCAGTTACAATAACCAAATGTCCCAGTGGGATCCAGTTACAATAATCACATGTCCCCGGTTATACAAGCACACTAAGCCTTGCCCGTGACAAATGTTGCAAATATTTTCTTTTTCGTCAGTTGCTTCCATTACAGTTTATTCGGTGACACTATGTAACTTAGTTTGCTTCTACATGATTGAAATAAGGACATGACTTCTCCCTATGGAAACATGCTCTAGTAGGTAGTCTAAAGCTTCCCCCGCCCCCAATAGATACTGAAAACTCTGGATACAAATAAAGTTCTCTAAACTGCACAGCCAAGCTCTCAAGAAAGTAAGGAAACTCCCAAGCACTAAAAATAAAGGCAGTAGAAACTCTGTTGGTTTAACTGTGTGAATTGGGCAAGGGAACAGTGGGGCGTGCCTATCTTGGGAACCAATGATCAAGGGTTCAGATTTCGACGTCACAGAAAATAAGGAAAAAAAAGAAAAAAAAAGAAGTTAGAGTGGGAGAGAGAGAGAAAGCATAAAAGACTCTTAAAAACTGAGAACAAACTGAGGGTTGATGGGGGGTGGGAGGGAGGGGAGGTTAGGTGATGGGCATTGAAGAGGGCATCTTTTGGGATGAGCGCTGGGTGTTGCATGGAAACTAATTTGACAATAAATTTCATATAATAAAAAAAATAAATAAATAAGAAAATAAGGCCTGGAGACATGCAAGGCGATGTGATAAAATTGTTCCTCCCACCTCCACGCTGAAAACCAGCCCTATGGATTGTCTACATCCTCCTTGAAAGAGTATGTAAAACATCCACTCCCTAGCAAAGAGATAATAAAGCTGTCTCCTCCTGGGTTCATGGTGAGACGAACTCTCCCCTTGCTTAAAAATTACAACCATGAGATTTTTTTCATGCAGATTTTGCCTGAAGTTTGGGATCCCCAAAGGAAGAACTTAACAACAACAAAGGACTCCCAGTCTGGTTTCAATCCTAGGATGTCCAACACCCTTTCCAAGGGATACATTTTAATCTGAGGCACTCAGGATTTTCACCGATAAAACCCCACTGAGCACAAACTCACAATCTAAACTCAAGAATCACAAAAGGAACAATCTACCATGTGCATGAGCCAGCAAAAAACACAAACAGTAGCTTCAGACTACACTAGAATAATAGGGCACTGATAATAAAATTAGCATACTCCAGTGGACTGATGCCCCAGAGGAAAACAGAAAACAAGCTCACTGTTTTCATAAAAAAGATCATGTACATTCTAGCAATGAAAATTATATCCATTGAAAATAAAAATGAGTTCAACTGGATGTATCCAAAATATGAACTTTGAACAGTTACCTAAACGTGTATTCATTCAGTATCATTTCAGATATGAGAGCCTGGTCTGATGGAAGCCAGCATGGATCCCCCCTGTTTGGGAATAAAGGGAAACTCAAATGACAGTAATGGATCAGGTCACCCTAAAGGTTTGGATAAGGAATTTCCCATAATGTTCTCGGTGGTAATACCAGCAATATTTCAGATAGGGGAGATTTAGCATAGTCACACTGCGATTACATCTATAAACTAATTATAGGTTATTTCCTGGATATTTATGCTTAACCTTAAACAGATTCTACCATGTGGCAGAGACTACTCAAGCCCCACAATACTGACTTCCCCTCCTTCTATAGCAATAAAAACCCGGAGTTTTGTCTGGGCACCAAGCCATACCGAAAAGTGAGTTTATTCTCGAGGTTAAATTCTGAATAATGGGATTGAACAGAAAGGATGGGTGAAATCTCCCAGCTGTGCCGTAACAAACAAGGGCATATTGTCCCTCTTTCTCCCACATTACTGGTGGATATAGTGGTAAGAAAGGTTGGACCATGAAGGCAAGACAATCGCCAAGGCATGGCAGAGCGACAAGGAAGAAGGAGCCTGGGTGCCTGACGAGCCTTGTGGAGCAGTTCAGATCTTATGTGAGAAGGAGCTAAACTCCTTCTGGGCTTATGTCACCATCACTTGGGATGCTCTCTCCCACTCCGAAATCTATAGACCAGACTAGAGGTACAATGTTGGCTTTGTGAGGACCTAAAACGGATGTCATTGGCTTATAGGAAACTTTTTTTTTTTTTTTTTTTTTTTGAGAGAGAGAGAGAAAGAGAGAGTGTGAGTTGGGGAGAGGGGCAGAGGGAGAGAGAGAGAGAGAGAAAGAGAGAGAGGGAGAATATTAAGCAGGCTCCAAGCTGAGCGTGGAGCCCAGCGTGGGGCTCGATCCTATGTTCCTGGGATCATGACCCGAGCCTAAATCAAGACTCTGATGCTTAACCAACTGAGCCACCCAAGCAGCCCTAGAGGCAACATTTTGATAGTGGGTGGTGAAGACACAGATCTTAGTAACTGGGAAGCTGGTGATCCTGGTTCTGGGTGGACCAAACATTCAGGGGTGTGGTCATCTACAATATCTTGGGAGGCAGAACACATTCTATCACCAACGGGGAAAGGGTCAGAAAATTCAGAAGGTTGGTGCATTCAGGTTGCTACCTGACCCGTAAGAGGTGAATTAAAACGAAGTCAGCCAGACAGTAAACAAAAACGGAAGGAACATAGCTCTGCTAAGTCACGTTCCTTCAGGAGGTACAGACTCACTTCCATATCGTCAACCGAGTGGAGGGAGTGTCCTCTTGGGACTTTGTAGGGTTGATAAATCCAAACTCTACCCCAGACTGAACTGGGGACAGGAGGCGGCGCATTGGGACCGCAAGGCAGGAGGCAGAGCAGGGTAATCAGAGATTCTTCTCGCGTTCCCCAGACAAGAATCTTCCTGTCAGACAATGGGACATCAGAAGGAAATTTCCTTCCCATCAAGGCTATTGTTCCAGACGCTCTCGAGTTAGTCCCCATGAACTTGAAAGGGATTTTGGCAGAGCACAGAGGCAAAGAAATAAAAATGCTGAATTTTAAAGGTTTAAGTGGCAGTCCCCGCTAAGTTTTTAAGAAATTTTGTTGCCAACGAAGCCACCAGGCAAGGCTGAATAAGTGTGTGACTGGTGACCCACCGCCTCCCGCTGTGGAAAGTTGCGCACGTCCCAGCTGGACCACAGAGACACCAGCGGGGCGCTCTCAGCAGACAAAGCCAGGGGCCAGGGGAGACCATGGACAAGGATGCTCTTCCAGAGAGGTCTGTCGGAGGGTGACCAAGGAAGTGACACCACTCGTGGGCAGAGGCTCTTCAGAAGGATTTATAAACTAGTAAGTCCCTGTCGCTGTTATTGGTCTTTCTTTGGGAGACTTTTCTTTTTTTTGTAAATATGAAATTTATTGTCCAATTGGTTTCCATACAACACCCAGTGCTCATCCCAACAGGTGCCCTCCTCAGTGCCCCTCACCCACCCTCCCCTCCCTCCCACCCGCCCCCGTCAACCCTCAGATTGTTCTCAGGTTTTAAGAGTCTCTTATGGTTTGGCTCCCTCCCTCTCTAACTTTTTTTTTCCTTCCCCTCCCCCACGATCTTCTGTTAAGTTTCTCAGGATCCACATAAGAGTGAAAACATATGGTATCTGTCCTTCTCTGGATGACATATTTCTCTCAGCATAACACTCTCCAGTTCCATCCACGTTGCTACAAAAGGCCAGATTTCATTCTTTCTCATTGCCAAGTAGTATTCCATTGTGTATATCAACCACAATTTCTTTATCCATTCATCAGTTGATGGACATTTAGGCATCAATATGGTGAACTCCTGGGAGCTGGGGACCACCAGGTTGCCTAAGGAGGGGTGAACTGGCCCAGCTCGGAAACGGAGCAGGTCAAAACTCCCGTGCTGATCAGTAGTGGGAGACGTTTTTTCCATTGAGGTCTTCTGCTCCTGCTCCACCATTACATATTAGATGTGATGAATGGGCAGGACACTTATCTTTTAGTTTATAGCTAACCTGAGGGGACCAACCCTGTGGGGGACCATGTCATGTAGGTGCCATAAACTCACAATATGAGACTTAGGGATTGCCTGCTTTGGGTACTGGGTTCTTCACGTGACAAGATGGGTAGGCACAGATATGTGGATGGCCAGAGTGGCCAACTATGGCAGAAAGCAGTAACCACTGTTTCTTCTATAGTATGTAATGCTATAAACTATGTTTAGCTGGGCATGTGGCTACCCAGAACCTAAGTCTGACCCCTTAACTAAGTTCCAATCAGGGAAACGTGGGTGCAGCTTCCCGGGCATGGGCACAAGGGAAGGATTGTGCACCCCCTTTCTCCTTTCTCCTCTCCCTTCCCTCCTGGCTAGAATTTCTAGGGTGGTAGTTAACCATGCTAACCCATGAACACATGGGAAGCCCTCTAAGAATTGCAGAGCTATGGAGAGAAGGAACCAGGCCCCTGACGTATGTGTGAGGTATTATCATCATGACAGCTCTCTGGCTTTTCCCTACACCTGGAAACCTCCAGGGTTTTGGTGCCTGTTATTTTGGGTCTCTGTCATATACGGCCCAATCAGATCCTCATTACTACTACACATAGTGGGGGTAAGTCATTCTTGATTCATGCCATCGGGGATTTTGTTTGATGTTCTGTTAACACATCAAAGTAAATTCTGAAATATCTCAAAACGGCGCACTAAATTGAAATTTATAGCCAAATAACCATCGCAGATGTGCACACGTTCTCTCGCTCTTTCTCCCATACATGTACACTGGAAGGTAAAGCAGCAGAGGAAAAATGAGAGCCCCTTGCTTGTAAAGGAGTCAGTGGGGAGAGTGGAGCCCAGGAGCAGGAGGACTGGCTTGGGTGCCGGGAGGCGGCATCACACGTAGTTCTGTCCCTTGCTGGCTCTGTGAGTCTGGGAAGGACACGCCATCCCTCCGCCTCACTGTCTTCCTGTGTGTGATGAGGTTTAAGATCAATGATCTTGAAAATCCCTTCTGGCTCTCAAATCTTATCTTGACATTAACAAAGTAATATTAATTTTGCAGTTTCATGATCTGCAATTATACATTCTCGTCTTCAACTCCATCTGCTTGCCGACCTCGGGAGTGTGAGCCATTAAACTCGGAATAAAAATGCTTAGAAGTTAAGTTTGCCTGTTCGTTATGAAATAAAATTAAAGTGCCGAGAGTGTTTTGTCAGTTGAAATGAACATTTGGACGCAGGAAAGCCCTGATGCATGCCTACTGCAGACAGCAAGTGGCCTTTACATTCGGCTACTGTGGTCGGGTTCTCTCAGAATTGGGGGTGTGGCAGGGAGAAAAGTCATGCTCTGAAACTAAATGAGGTTGTCTTCTTCCCAATTCAAATCGTTCAGAGGAGATTTTAATTTCCCAGCCAGTTTTCTAAATTAAGGGAACCACAGGGCCCTGATGCCTCTATGGTTCCACCAAAGCATTGAGATTCTTATGTGCCTTGGTCCTCGCCTGACACCTGGCTATTTACCCCGAGGGGGAAATCAGTCTGGGCAGGCAGTCCTCTGCTCTAGCTATTTCTGGACATGTCCAGTCAGGCTGATCCCAATCTTTCCACCGTAAGATCATTTATTGCCTAGGTTGGTACTGCCTTTTGTGAAACCTATAGCCTGAATCTCCTTTCGTCCCCGATCTCGAAGGAACAATCTCTTGACAGGCAAGAGTTTCTTCTGATGGAGACTCATAACTCAACGCAGGCTACATTTAATATGACTGGGACAAAACTCAGGACCATCTTCAAAATGTAGATTTTCCTTAAATGTGTGAGCTGGAAAAAATGAGCTACTGTTCAACACAAACGATTTTTCCCCACGGGTTAATGTTATTCTCTGAGTCAGAGCAATATACCCAAATCCTTAGTATTTTTATCACATTTTAAAAATTGTTGGAACTAATCTAACCCAGCAATACAGCCATTCATTTTATTTTCATTCTCCAAGCAAACATGTTTGAGCACCTAAGCCACTATGCCAGGCACTGTGAATGACAAGACAGGATTCTTCAGAATCCCTGTCTGAAAGAGCTGATGTTCCGGAAAACAAAAATTCCTGAATAAAGACTGCACGGAGAAGGACAGGATAGGGACTTAGTCATGGGAAAGGCAAGATGTTCTATTAATTCTGATTTGCTTTCAAGAGGTGACGTGCAGGCTATGTGTATTAATATTCCTCTGGGCAGTGGTTCTTGATGCGTGGTCCCCAACCCTGCGTACCAGAATCACCTGGAGACAGACTGACGACGGAAAGCCTTGGGCCTCACTCAAGACCTACTGAATCAGAAAATTCAAGAGGGTGTTGGCCACCAGCTTGGTTCTAATGAGCCCTTCTGATGATTCTGAGGCAACCTCAAGTTTACCACTGTCGGTCTCGAGCAGGTCTCAATGACCAACCCAGGGCGGGAGGCGATGTCCCCACACCCCCTACCCCCGCTTCTGTAAATGAAGTGTTATCGAAACCCAACTGGTCCATGTATTTGAATTGCAACAGAGATCGCATATTTACACAGAGCCTAAATATTTCCTACCTGGCCTTCACAGGCAAAGTTTGCAATTCCTGGCCTAGTAGTGCAGGTGGTGAGGATCCAGCCTCCGATACCCCCAGCAGTGCTGTCTGAATCCCACCTACGCCTTCTAGCAGGACGTGAATGGCACGTTGGGAGTCCACTTCACTGAGGACTGCCTGAGCCTCAGATGTCTGTGACTTCACCGATGCAGTCATCACATTTGGATGAATCATGTCCTGTGCACTGCACAAGGAGCTAGGGAATGAAACAGAAGACAATCCAGCCTACTCCATGTACCATGATTGAACTTGGTGGAAGTTGGAAGGTGCGGCACAATTTTTTAGGAACAAGGTAAAACCGCACGCCATTTCCTCACCTGCCCAAGATCCTGACATGTTTTCCTGGGGCGAGTTGGAATGACATCATCTCCTGGGGGCAGGGAAAGGTGAAATAAATATTGTAGCTCTCATACTGGCATAATTAAATAATCATGTCTGTGCTGGTTGAGCTCGTGGAAGAAAGGATAGAAGGGAGGTAAACAGTGGTCAAAATGGTCTTTCTTGGTGCTCCTCAGTGGGAAATTTTCTCCCAGTTGCTATCCCTTTGATTATGCACAAAGCTGGAAAATCTGATCTTAGCAGAAGAGAAGAGGTGTGTGTGTGCGTGCGTGTGTGTGTGTGTGTGTGTGTGTGTGTGAGTGAGAGAGAGAAAGGGAGAGACCGACAGACAGACAAAAAAGAGATCCCCATAAGATTGGCCATCTCTAGAGTAATAAAGTTGGCAACATTTTACAGAAGATATTACAGATAAGCAAAACATCTTATAGAAACCTATTGGTGAAAGTTGGTATTTTAGCGAATCTTTAAGCAAGACAAGCAAATATTAAGAATGTTCTGTGAAACCATAAGATTCTGAACAGGAAAACATATCTCTCAATACAGCTTAATATGGAATGAGTTGCTATATAGAGTACTTGGAACAAGAGCCATAGCGTAGACATGGATAGAAAAAACACAACTGGGCCCTTGAGTCTCTGTTCTCTTGGATCATTTCTTTCTCAGGAATATCAGAACATTTCTGCTTTAAAGACAGGTGAGCTTTTGTGCTGACAATAACCTGAGGTTAATGCTTGTTAAGTACCTGTGTATCAGACTCATCTCGGGAGCTTTTTCAAAATCATAGGTTTGCACACATCCCCTAGAGACTGATCACTAGGTGCAGGGTCAGCCTGGGCTTGTGTATGTGAGAAAACTCCCCAAATATTCCTGATTAGTCACATCAGTTAAGGGTCGTGATGACCAGCTCTGTCCAGAGGAGGTACTGGAAGATTAACATCAAATTCCATTGTATAGTTATTCAAGTTTACTGTGTCGAAACTTGCACAAGGAGATCGGTACAGGAAAGAGAATATGGAGTTTGGAGTCAGACACTTCTGGGTTCCTCTGGTTATTAGTTTGCAAGCTGCTTCCTAGAGGCACGTTCTCTCTGAACCGCATTTTCAAACTGAGATGAACACAGCAGTGCCCCCTTTTCCCCACGGTTGTCTCCCGAACTTCCTGTGTCACTCTACCTCATTCACTAAAGATTCCTCTTAGTGACTTTGATCTCTATATTCATCACACATCCAAGAGGCTGGCTTTCTTCCCTGACCCACCTGCCCTCCTACAATAACCTGCAACAACCATAAACTTCTCCAGCTCTGGTCCCATTGTCATGGACAAATCTGGGACCACTGCACCTCCTTAACCTACCCTCCCCCATAACAACTTCTGGGGATCCTTCTCCAGGCTCCCAGTGCAATGATTCCTTGACCTCATCTTATTCTCCAGTCCACTGACACCATCTTTATTTTTGTCCCTGTGTCCTTTTACTTAGCTTACACTGTATGACTACCCTTAAAGTCACTTCTTTGCGAACATCCTCAGCCTTCTTGCTTCTCTCTTTTTCCGTTGCCTGGGGAAACCATCTCCTGGTGGGACCCAATCTTTGGCCTTCTCTGCACCAGCGCCTGAGCTGCTGAACTTTGCTGGAGAAAATCCCAGCATGTGGATGGAGCTCATTTGAGGATGATGACCACAGGACTCAGCTGGTCATTCAATGTAGCATGGAGATTCCAATAAGTTTGTTTTCTCGATTTCCGAGACGTTGGCTTCGTAGCTTCCCTTCTCTTCTCTTCTCAACGCTGACACCCTCTCCCTACTCCTCATGTGAATCTGACCTTATACATCACTCGGAAAACAAAAGTTCTTAGAGGGACAGGCCTTCCTCTGCACGAACAAAACTTCCATCTCTATGTGGTCCTCTCTCCCAGGACAATGCTGGGACAACCCCTATTCTCTCCAAACACAAATTCTACTGCCTCTTATCTTTCCGAGGCCTTTGTTCCTACAATCACCTTCTTTCTCTAGTACACCGTCAATTTCTTTGTCCATGAAGGTATTTCAGTCAATGTATAAATATGCTTGAAATGACCCACTTTTAAAAATAGCCCTGTGTGCTCATGTCCCTCCAGCTGCTACCAGTTTCTTTGTTCTTCTTCAGGACAAAACTGCTCTAATGAGCTTTCTTTTGCCTACTGCCTCTACTTCCTTACTTCCCATTAAACTTTTTTATTGAATTATGAAATCTTATGAGCATACGGGAAAGGATAATAATCTAATGAACACCCACCGAACCGACTCTATCCAACCTTAACATTTTTCAATATTTGCTTCATACCTTATTTCTTTTTTCATGGAAAACAGATGCACAGATAAAGTTGGCAACCCTTATCTTCCCATGATCTCCCTCCCATCTGCCCAGGAATAAACAACCTGAATTTAGTGTCCATCAGTTCTGTGTGCTATTTCACTGCTGTATATGTATCCAGACATTACATAGATATGATTTATTTTTGTTTCAATACTTTATACAAACTGGCAGGATACTACATATCCTCTGCAACTTTGCTAACTGGGCTATATGGAGTGTCCATTTTCAACGTTATAAGAGCGGCCAAAATGCCTTCCCAAGTGATCGTACCATTTTCTACCTCTATAGCTTCCCTGACCAGTACGTGATGACAGCTGGTATTGCCAGACTTTTTCACTGCTGTCAGTCTGATTGGTATGACATGGCACCACCTTCTTTTAATTACATTTCTAGCACGATTCGGGAGGTTTTATTCTATTCTTCTGTTTATTGGCCATCGAGGAAGCTTCCTGCTTCGTTTGCACAGTTTCCTCTCATTTCCTCCTTCTCCAGTGGATTGGTAGGACTTTGAAAACATATTCTGTCTGCCATTTTTTGTCATTTGTATGCACGGAAATTTCTGCCAGCTATGGCTTGCGCTTAAGTTGTATTTCATCACATGGAAGTTCTAAACTTTAATGTTGTTTGCTATATTGATTTTTTTCGTTTCTGCGTGGCTGTTCTTTGTATCTTATTTTGAGAACTGCTTCCCCACCCAGAGGTCATACAGATAGCTTCTTATACATTTTCCTAAATGTTTTAATTTTTTGTTTCTCGTGTTGGCTTTAATCTACTTTGAAGTTATTTCTGTAAATGGCTTAAGGTGGGTATCTGATTCGGTGTTTTTACATCACGGTCCTCAACTGTCTTAGACTCATTTATTGAGTTGCACCTCTCCCCAGTGGGCCCCTTTGTAACATATCAAAGATAGCATATAGGTGGGTCTGTTCATGGGCCCTCTGTTACATTGCTCACTTTGTCCCCATGCCAATATCTCAATGCCTCAATTTCTGTAGCTTTATGAACAATATTGATTACCTTCCTGGTTCATTTTCTGCAGAAATTATTTTTTTAAATTTATTTATTTTAAAATTTATTTTGAGAGAGAAAGAGAGGGAAAGAGAGAGAGAGGGAGAAAAGAGAGGGAGAGGGAGAGAGAGGGAGAGAGAGAACACATATGAGAGGGGAAGGGGCAGAGAGAGAGAGGGAGAGAGAGAATCCCAAGGAGACTCTGTGCTGCCAGTGCAAAGCCCGATGTGGGGCTCGAACTCACGAACCATGAGATCATGACCTGAGCTGATATCAAGAGTTGGACACTTAACTGATTGAGCCACCCTGGCACCCCTGCAGAAATTCTTTAATCACTCTTAGACATTTGCCTTTGCTCTGCTTACCACTGTGAGGGTCTACTTAAGTTCCACGTAGCTAGTTGAAATTTTGATTGGATCTCCATTGTATTTATGGATGAATTTGGGGAGCGTGGATATTTCTGAATGAATAGTTCATATTCAAGACATTATAAATACTGAATCACTCCACACAGATATGGGATAGCATCAATTTATTTTGATACTTTTGAAGATCTTATTTTTTTCTTTAAGATATTTAAACTTAGTTTTATAGGTTTTCACAGAGGTCCAACATACCTCTTGCCAAAATTACTTAGGTAACATACCGATTTTTTTTTTTGTTAATGTTAATTTTTCTGTATTATATTTTCTTATCTTGGCTTCTGGTTTATGGGAGCCAAATGGATTTATATATTGAGATTTTTTTGTAGCAAATTTGCAGACTTTCTCTCTATTCTAATTACTTATCTGTAGATGTTCTTAAGTGGCTTCGCTGGAGACAATTCTATTGTTTGAGATTAAGTTTGTTTCTTCCTTTACAATCATGGTTTCAGTGTCACATGGAAGGATAGAAATGTGCTTGCTTGTCTTGGATTTCTTTTCAACTGAACGTCTCCAACTTCTCATGATTAAATGTCAAGTTTTTTTTGTGGATTCTGTTTTTTGAAAGATAGTCTATCAAATTGGGCAACTTCCTTCGTATTACTAATCCAAAAGCCAAGAAGTATTTCTTAAATGACAAATGTACATTGAATTTCATAGAAGTACATTAAGTAGCTATTGAAATGATCATATGGTTTTTTTTCTTAATTCTGAAGAGGTGATTTATATTGATATATTTTATAATGGTAAAACATCCTTGAATTGGGGGGAGTTTGGCCTATCATTTTTCCATGCACTGGAATAACTTTTATAAACTAGGGATTAATTGTGCCTTGAATATTTGGTAGAATCTTCCTAGAAAATCATCCATCTTGTTTATTTTACTCGCTCTTTGCTTACTGACTCAGTTTCTTTACTGGTGGTAAATGTATTTGGATTTTCACTTTTTTAGTTTCCTGAAGCTAAATTTCTCGTGAATTATATACCTTGCCGGATGTTTGCTTATTTTATTGGTATTTTATTATTTTTTAAACAGCTTAGTTTTGCTGTCTTGTAACTTTGTAGTTTATCTTATTAATATGCGATATTAATAACTATGTTCTTTCCCTTGCTTTGTTCCTAATGAGTTGGGCATTTGTCTTGTTAATTTCAGCGCCTCTTTCCTAAGACAAGTGCTCAAGGCTAAATTTCTCTGTAAATACTACTTTAGCTACATTATGTAAGTTTTAAATGTTCCATTTTCATACAACATACGAATTTTCCTGACTTCCATTACCATTTCTTTGTCACACATGCTACTGGCAATGTGGCTTACAACTGACAAATGTAAGTTTTCTCAATTATTTTTAAATTATTAATTTGTAACCTAATCGCATGATGCAGATTATTCAAAATTCACTGAGGCTTGCTTTGTGGCCCCAGACTTGCTTAAGTTTTGTAAATCGTGCCTGAGTATTTAGTATTTCTATTAGAATAATTTTGCTAATTGCTTTTTTTAGGATATCTAAATTCATAGTATTTTTCCCCTTGGATTTATCAATTAGTGGCAGGAATGTGCTTCATCATGTATGTGTGTGTGTATATATGTGTGTGTGTGTGTGTGTGTGTGTGTGTATGTGTGTGTGTGTGTTTTATCGTTTTGTTTTTGTTAAAGTTTATTTATTCTGAGAGAGACAGACAGAGGGGGAAAGAGAAAGGGCGAGAATCCCAAGCAGGCTCTGCACTGTCAGCACAGACCTTATGTGGGCTCGATCTCATAAACCTGGGAGATCACGACATGAGCTGAAATAGAGTCAGGTGCTTAACTGACTGAGCTACCCAGGTGTCCCTACCTTTTATATTTTGAAGCCATTTTGTTAGTTGCATACATATTTGTATTTCCTAATGAGCTGAATTTTTTTCAATGGTGAATATTTTTACTGAAAAAGAATTTTGTTTTAGAAGCCAGTTTTCTGATATTGGGATTTGTAAACTAGTTTTATTGTGACTGATATTTGTCTGATGTATCTTTTCCCATCGTATTTCTCTGCATTCTGCCATAATGCAATGTTACGAGGTTACCAATTTCTACTAGTTCGTTCCACCCTGCAATTTTTTTTTCCATTTCTGTCTTCCTTCCCTTTCCAGCCTTTTACTGGATTGATCAAATTCCCTTATTTCATCTTTTTTCCTCTCTACTGTTTAATAAGATTGTACCCATTGCTGTTCTTCTGCAATTACTATTACTCTCCCTGGCATTTTAACAAGTGTGTTTGAGTTAAATTCTAAAGTTAATATTTCCACTCTTCCCTGGATCTCACTCTCTTCCCCTGAATGACCCCGTTTCTCGTTAAGTCACTAATCATCCTTTAAATGTCAGCTCAAATGCCATTTTGTTGATGATGCTTGTCCTGAAAGGACAGGGATCTTCTCGGTTTCTCTCTATTCTGTTAGGAACAGAATAGAGAGAAACCGAGAAGATGTGCAGCCATATGCTGGGCACATGCTATGCAACAATCCTGGTTGAAAGAGGGAAAGCAAAGAATGAGGGAGGGGAGGAGGGAAGACAGCAGGGACCTGATAAATCCAGAACAGAAACAATGCTGGATAGACAAAAGGGAAAGTTATTTCTTTCTCATGTTATGGTTTGGAGCTAGGCTATTCTAGGTGGACATGGGGGTTCCATAGGGTCACCAGGCATTTAGGCTCTATTTTTTAGCTCTACTATCTTTGTCTCATGGTTTGTATCATCAAGGTTACCTTACAGTCCAGGATGGTGGCTGGAACTTCAGCTACCACAATCAAGTTCCAGGCAGAAATCCCCATGGAGAGGGAAAGGCACACAAAATCATGGTGTTCATCGTTGGCCCCTTTTATGAAGCTGTACTTGGAGCTGCACCCACTTACGTCTTATTTGTCACAGCAAAGTTCCATGGTCTCACCTAGCTTCAGGCATTTCTTTTTTAAGCTGGGCAGATTGCAATTCAAATAAAATCAAGAAGTCTGTGTTATTAAGGACCATTTGGACTGCTGTTTGAAGATGGTCACTGAGGTGTGCGTTATAGACTGAGAGCCGCAGGGAGACCAGTATGAGGTGGTGGGATTCGGGGTGAGAGAAGTTGACGTTCTGAATTAAGGCGACAGCAATAGGAATGAAAGGAAGGGTCTGTAATGAGACTTGACAGATGGGCAACAGGACCCTTGACAGCTCGTCTCCCCACTGATTTGCTGCAGGATTCAGGAGACACTTTGCCCATTGGTTCAATTTCACTTAGTAGATACTCTTTTCATTGAACTCAAGGTCATTACGAGTTAATCTCCTCATTGAATGATGGAATAAAGAGGCAGACCAATTTGTATTTTATTCCTAAATCTATGTAGGACTCACATTATTTTTGAAAAATATATTTCCAAAGGGACTTAGTTCCCCCCAAAGCTCTATTTCCAAAGACAGAGGAATAAAAAGAACATGGATTCCAGCATAGCAATTATTTGCTTGTAGATACGAGATACATACAAGGCCCAATGTCAGAAAATACCACTTAGGAAACCATACGGATGCTTATTTCCATGCTATAAACCATCTGTATTTCCTTTAGGTATTCCAAGAATCTTTTAAACCTAGCTTCTTCCTTCTCCCCATACTATACTTATTAAAAAAAAAAATGACTTCAGGTGTTTTGAGCATGGATATTTTTTACTTTTTCTTTTTCTTTTTTTTTTTTTACGGAAATTGGGTTGGTAGAAATTCAACCATAAAGAAAAGGCAAAAATACTTGCAGATCTCTAATCTACTTTGGTCCTCTGGATACACAGAAGTAAAAGCAAAAGTTTTACTAAAGTAAAACTAAAGTAAAATGCAGTGTCTTTTGTTACCAGGCCCTTCCCGGAAGCAAGATGAATTACTAAACTTTTCTGAGTGAAAACTAAGTGAGCACTTCTCCTTGAATGTAGCCTCGGGCTGTTGTATCCTTCAGTTTTTGCAGTGGCTCTTAGCAGGCGGGCTTTAAGGAGGCTGCCTCCCTGAATGTAGCCATGAGGCGTTTTTCACCTGTGGAATTAATTCCAGGGCGTTCCCAGAGAAGAACTCACCTGGGTCGTGTGAAGGTCAAGCTGTGCTGTGTCAACCTCCACGGCCCAGGTGCCAGGGGCAACGCATGTTTCTCTGACCAGACAAGGGAAGCTCGAGGCAGGCTCTGGATGGACTTGGGTGGAAACTTAGAGAAATGGAGAGGATGCATGTCCAGGGCGCAGACTGGCAGAGGGCTGCGAGCAGGTGCCCACAGAGAGGATCCAGTCCTTCTATGTAAGGACCGGGCACCTGCCCCTTGTACGGGGCCCACATATGCTCCTTCTCCCATGTGCCAGACATATTTTCTTTCTGTTGCGTCCTGGTTTCCGGGCTGCTGTTCTTGAATAAAACTGGTCTGCTTACAGGGGAGCGGGCTGCTACATAAAGGGCGGTGGTGAGCCTTTCTTGGGTAAAAGAACCCTAAAGAGTTTCTGGTGAAGCTCCAGGGACTTGAGTAGGGGCTGAGGGCACCCTAAGCTCTGCTGACCCGGAGATGCCTCACCTCCCAAAACTTAAGTCTGCATCACCCTGCATCATGGGTCTTTATATACATGAACAACAAAGAGCACTAGGCAATCCTAGTGTGGCATAAAATGGCCTATCTTTTCACCAAAATGTGGCCATCTGCAAACAAAGAAACACTGATGGGGTTGATCAGATGATCCAGCAGTTCAATGAATCCTTAAAAGCCATAGATCTAAAAGAAAGAAGACCGGGGAGCAAGAACACTGTGGTTGAGGACTGTGATATGTCGTCCCTGGCTCCTCTGGAGGAAAAGCCAGTGACGATGCAGACGCCTGGAGACCACGATTTCCGGGCGGAGGTTTTTCATGACATTCATACTATCTCCCCGCGGCGTAAAGATCACAAATATCCAGGTTTCCCTTTGAGGGCGTTCCTGACCTACGGCCACATCTTCGCCTCTTCTGGGCGGCGATCTGGGCTCCGCTCCACAGAGGAGGCAGGGCAGCGACGTGGCTGGAATTCAGTCGGAAGGGAGAGACACAAAGAGGAGACAACACTGGTTACTTATTTCAGAGACGTAAGGGATCCCCCACATCTCCACACAGAAATTAAGGTGAATCAGGAAATGGATGGCGTTTTTCAAGTCACATGAAATCAGCGCCCCACGGTTCATCATTTTCACCAAGTGTTGGGCTAGGTTTCTCATATATATATATATTTTTTTTTACATTATGAGCATGGCTCATCAAAATCAGTCCAAGGAGAGCTCTCATTTTATCCTGAAAAGAAGAGAACTAAACAGTTTTGTTTTGAAATTATCACCTCTAGCTTTACGGTGTGATGAGAAGCAGCTTCATGTAGGTAGTTCTTCAATGAGGAATGACTTCGCAAAGAAAGAAAAAAAAAACCTCAGCAATGTCATTTGGAAAAAGGAAACATCTGTGGATTCTTTAAAATAATCTTCTTTGTGAAGAGCCTACTTCTGGAGCGCCTGGGTGCCTCAGTCGGTTGAGCGTCCGGCTCTTGGTTTCTGCCCTGGTCATGGTCTCACCGTTCCTGAGTTTGGAGTTCATGAGTGTGGAGCCTGCTTGGAATTCTTCCTCTCTCCCTCTCTCTCTTCCCCTCCTCTGCTCTGTCTCAAAATAAACTTAAAAAAAAAAAAAAAAAGCCTACCTCTGTGCTGGGCCCCCGGCGAGGGTCTCACTTTCATCGCCTCCTATCTCCTTCATGCCAACAGAGGACACACTTACCAGCAGGTTGGTTTAAGCTCCAGATGAAAAGACTAGCTCAGAGAAGTAAAGGAGCTTTCCCCAGGTAACAAGGTGAAATCACCAGCAGCGTGGGTCCATTTCACTTTAAACTAAGGATGCACTATCTCATTCTTATTATTAATTTGCTTGCAATTCGTTATCATGAAATATATATATTCTAACTGCTTCCTTATAGCCCGTACATTGCATATAAAATCGACTCCCGCCCCACATACACATAAAGTTACATATTAAACATGATGCTATGATCCCTCCTGGGGTATGGTGTAGAAAGGTATTTTCTTCCCAGTGCTTAACACTCTATATGCCAAGCATTTTTTTTTTTAAAGTGTGCAGGCCTTTAACTGTAATGATGTTGAGGCGCACTGACAAGGATTAGCTAAACACATGGGTCCTCATTTCTGCCTCCCTTTTTCCTGATGGCTGGGGCTCGACAGGTCCCCTCACTCACTCAAAGGCTGCAAGGTCAGGCGTAAGGTAGTGTCGTCCCTCCGCTTCCCCCAACTCCCCAGGAGCAGAACAGCCAGGCTAGACCTTGCCCAGCCTCCTCCCAGGGAGGGCTTCAAGGCCCTTGTGCCACGTAGGCAGAAGAATCAATGGGAATGTTAGGAAGGAGCAAGTGTCCTTCGTGCCAAGCCCAGAAGGAAGTGTTAAGCTTTCCATTAAGTCTCCAGGAGCCAGGCAGCTGCCCTGCACCAGGCGGAGTGCCCCCAGCACAACTCAGGAAACAATCCTTCTTCAAAGAGGCCCTCCAACACTGACATTTCCTCTGGATGTCTTACAGGAAATCCGAGTGAGCCCTTGAGTACCCGCAGTGAGAGAGAGAAACTGGAGATTTGGGGCTGGGTTGAGCTTCCACGGAAACCTTCAGAACTGCTTTTATGAAAAGCAATTCAGAATTATCTTTTATATAAAAAATATTTCTAGACGATAAAGACAAATCAATGTCACTTTGTATTTATTTCTATTGTCCTCCTCTTGGATCTGCGTGGCTACTGCGTGAGCCACGACGCCTCACAGCCAGGGATGTGTTCTTTGTTTTAGAGATGGGCTCACTGGCACAGCTAGGGCACACCGGGCCCTTCAGCGTCAGACAAATCCCAAGAACCAGACCCTGTAGCGGTTGTGTGAATGTGGGCCATAGGGGCATCCTATGTCACTGCAGAGGGGACAGCGGTGGGAGCATTCATGCACTTCCTTATGCAAGGGAAACTTCCAAGCCACCTTCTGAGGCATCTGAGGCCGAGATCTGGATAAACAGGGCCCTGAGATACCGTTCCCCACCCCCATCCAGAGGAAAGAGTGACCCCCGAGCCCTCTGGGTTCCAAACGGAAGTTTTGCAACAAAGTATCAAATTCTAGGCGTTTTGAAAAGTACTATGCTTTCCAGTCATGAATCTTTTCACTTTTACACTTGCTCCACAGGCCGAAAGATCCGACAAAAGTGCAACAAGTAACATTTGGTCCAGAATTGGACAAGTTGACTTTATCCATCCGAGGCTTTCTTTTCCGCGTGGCTCCCTGGGGAGCCCCCTGACTTGCCTCCCTTGGTTGGTCGGATTTGTTCATTTCTCTAACTTCATTCCACTGAAGTTCAGCCGAACTAGCCGGGAGGTGCACCCTAAAATAGCTCCTCCAAGAACCCGAAGCAACCCTCGGTCTTTTAGGAGTTTCCAGCTCAGAGCACACATGTGGATGTCACACAAAACGAACAAAATCACAAACTCGGAGTCCCGGAGGCCCAGGCCGCCCCTGCCCACCCCCCCCCCCCCCCACATGGCCAGATTCGGCCGGGGGACGCGCACGTACCTGGAGATGAGGCCGGCAGGGTGGGCGCGCCACGTCTCGGGTCTCGGCCCGCGAGGTCTCCCGCCCTTTATACCTCCTCCCCCCCACCCCACCCCCAGCCTCCAGGAGCCACGTCTGAGAGGCCGGATGGGGGGGCGGGGGAGCCACGGAAGGTCTCTGCGAGGCGGGGGAAAGGGAGTCACCGAAAAGTCAACGCTCGGTCGCACTCGCACCAGGGAGGAAGGAGTGGGGCCGCTGGGGTGCAGGGGGCAAGCGGGCGAGGAGGGGGTCCCGTCCCGGGAAGGGCAGCGGCGGGGGCGGGGCCCGGGGAGGTCAGGCGCGGGGTGGGGCGCTCGGGTTTCACCCGCGCGGGGAGGGGAGGAGGAGGCGCGGCGGCGGGGGCGGGGCCGGGGCGGGGCCGGGGGCGGGGCGAGGCGGCCCCGAGCTCCCGCCCCGAGCTCCCCGCCCGCGCGCCCCGCGCCTCTCTACTCGCCGGGAAGGCGGCGCCGGCGGCGGCTGCTCTCGCTGAGCCCGCTCCCGCGCAGCGTCCTCCCGCCGCGGGTGGGCTCCGCAGCCCCCTGCCGGCCGCGGCCCTCGCCTGGCGGCGGCTCCCACCCTCCGCAGGCGCGGCCCGGCCCGTGTGGCCCTTCCCGGGGGGCTCCCCTCTCCGACCCGTGGCTGCCTGGCAGAGCTGGCTCCGGCACCCAACTTTGCCTTTCCCGGTCCGTCGCCCCCGCTGAGCACGAACCTGCTCACCCCCGGCCCGGCTGCGCGCCCGGGAACCGTGCGCCCGGCGCTCAAACCGACGCCCCCAGCCCGGAGCGCAGCGAGCGGCGGGTGGGTTTGGGCAAGTGGTAACGGGGCTGAGGCGGCCGCTGCCTCGACTTCCCTCGCCGGGCACCGAAGAGGACCCTCAGAGCTGCTCGGGGCCCCAGGCGCCGGATGACTGGCAGGAGGAACGCGCCTCGCACCTGGTGAGCGACCCCCGCCCCGTCCCCGCGTGGCCGTGGCCGCAGCCCCGACCGTGCAGCGTTGCTGGCCGCGACCCGGGGGCGGCAGTGGTCGGCGGGTGGGTCGTGTGGATCTCAGGTGGGGTCGGTCTGGCAGGCGCTGGGCGGGGGAGAGCCGGTGGCCGCGCGCACGGGATTAGGACGACCATCGGTGCGGGGCACCCACACTTGGGCTAGTGCACGGGCTGGAAGTTTGTGTCCCTGTCTTTGCCGAGGTCGGAGCGCGTTGAGGTAAGGAGCGGAAGCGACGCGGCGGGCGATCTGGCGTTGGCGAGGCGGGACCCCTACCCACCACCTAGGGAAGGTGCGCAGTGGGGGGCTGAGCGCGCACCCGGCGCGCGTCCGGGCTCGCGTAGTCGGGGGCGATGCGCTGGGGTCCCGGGGGCTTGGGCTTCGCAGCCCCGCCGGCTGGGGCAGATTTTCCTGTTCGAGTTACGGGGGCTTTGCGGCGCGTGTGAGAGACCGGGAGGCCGTGGGACTTGGGCTCAACTCCGCCCAGCGCTTTGCTTAATGAGGGAGAATGAGGCTGGGGCTGCCGGGGCCCGGGAGTGCCGGATGGTTTGCAGCGCCAGGCGAGTCCCTTTCCACGGGCATTTCTTCGCGGCTCCACGGTTTCGCATCCCCTGGCTCAGGGTTTCGGAGCCGGAGGTACATCTGGGCCCCGGAGGGAACTGGTCCTCCAGAGATGTGCAGGGGAACCGTCGCCAAGGAGTGGACTGGGCTCCCTCCCCGCGGCGCCCAGTGCCCGGCCTAGCGCGGTCAGATCCGGATTCCCGGGGCTTTGGCGGGAAGCGCGTCTACCTCCTCGCCCTTTTTCCTTGCTTTGTACCTGGATGCGGCGGCTCAGAGTTGGGATTTAACTTTCCTGCGCCTGCGGCGTCCCGGGGATTGCCGGCAGGGGGCGCTGAGAGCGAGCACTGGAAGAGGGAGACAGGATGCTGAGAGCAGGTACTCTGGGCGAGTGGGTGGGGGTCCTAGTCAACAAACAAGGGGACTCGGCACATCTTGGGAGTGGGGGGGGGTGGGGGGAGCTGATCCTTCAACCGAGGGAGCTGTCAGCCTTGCAAGAGAAGCGACAGGAAGGGTGGTTGCCAAACACAAGTCTAGAGAAAGGTTCCTTCCAGAGACAAACATATCCCTGCAAACTCTTCTGTCTATGCGTCTGGCTTCGTCCTTGGGATTATTTACTCAAAGAAAAATAAATAAGTAAATAATGATAATAATAATAATAATAATGTGTTGTCATTATGTTTTGTACTGACAAGGTTCTGTTCCTCTGGAGGATGTTAGTTAAAATGCCAGGAGTTATGCATGGTTGTGGCATCTTGCTTTCAAGAAAAGCAGTCATATGTCACAGTTAGCTTATCGAGAAGAGCTCTGTCATAAAGGCCAAGTTTGGAAACAGCAGATATGTTTATTCATTCCACAGTTAGTCTTTCCTAAGTAGACACAGAAAGAAAAGAACATTCTTTACTAGGCAAGACTTGTCACATGTAATTAGGATTAAGTTAATTGCTAATTGTGCCAATTTTATAGTTGAAGAGGGGTTAATGTTTATCATGCACCCCTTTGAGTGACCAGTTCCCAGTTTCAGTTCAGGGAGATAATACCTGGAATCGTGTATCACCCAAATAACTTTTCTGGTCTATGCCTGTGTTTGTATCAGAGGAAACAGGGAATTTTTTTTTTTTTATCCCAACCATTTTTCATTTTGTTTTTAAAGAAAAAGCAGTCTGAAATGTAATTGTTTGGGCCACTTGGAAGACAGATTTCTTTTTCCTTGAGTTTCTTTCTTGTGAAAACCTTACCACAAAATAGAAGCCCATCCACGGTGTTGAAAGTTCACACTAATCATTTGTGCGCTCATGGAACCCAGGGGTGATGAACTGGTACCTGCTTTTACATGCTTTTAGTCTATGCATACTTTCCTTAATAGGGAGAAGATGGATGGTACTAATCATTTTGTGCCTTTTAGGAATTACACTAACTTATTTGGTTGTTTTAATGGCAAACAGCTGCGAGATCCCTGCTGGGAGCAAAGACTTTGGTCTCTTGGGTGGTAAAGCTTGTCTCTGTCCAAAAGCAGTTTCTGAGATGTTCAGAATTTGGTAAAAATAAACCTGCATTCTTCACTGCCGTTTCCTTTTAAAATTGTTTCTTCAGCATGTCTGGATAGAACAGAACATAGAAACATACAGTGCAATGGCTGTTAAAGTTGTCAGCTCTGGGGCCATAATGAATATATGCACATCAGAGTAAGCTTTCGCTTACGTTTTAGAGGGTTCACAAACCTTCTGAAGGCCCATCCGTGGTTTTGCAGTAAGACCTCTTGCTTGAAAGTCACTGGAGACTCTTAATTCAGGGACAGATGTTAAAACTGAAAAACTTTTCTTTGCTGTACGCTAGCTCCTTGGGACTGTGTTGAATGCTCTTGGTGTTGGAGAGAGCTGCTTAACTGAATCATTGCATAATTTTTATTAGCTTGATAAGTATTTTGAATGACTCCAACGTTGGTCTTTCTTTTGGGTTACAAGGTCATTGAGATGAAGGCTTTGGTTGTGATAAACATACAGGAAAGTGGGAGTGGGTGAAAAAGAACTTTGCTAAATGGCCAGCCCAAGGTATAAAAGGCAGTCCATCACCTAAGCAAGTAATTATGAGCTCTAGAAATAACTGAGATAAGAACATAATCTCAGAAGGTTTGCATTGCCAATCATACAGTGTGCAAGATAGAACAAATTAGTTTAGAATATGTCTGAGTCTAGGAAGGCACTTCTGTAGTAGAATTTATGTACAAGTGTTTGAGAAAAGTAGTCCTGGATCCTGCAGTAAATCCTCTGTAATTCTTGATTCTAAAATTATACCAAAGTTGTATTAAAAATGCTTCTGAAATTGTTGCTATAGTTACTTAGACCAATTGCTTAGGGTATAATTATAACACCAAGGTGACAAATTTTTATGTTTAGTGTTAAATAATTTTTAAAATGTAAATTACAGCATCTAACAAATTGAGTTCTGCCCAAGTGCAAAGTGTGTGGTGTGGAACCTTGTACATTTCTGCCCACCTGCATCTATTTGCAAATTTATGCAGAGAAAGTGAACTATTTTCTTGAGTCCTGAGATGAGTATATGTAAGTGCTTTGAGTTGTTTGTCCTACTTTGTGTATTGTTGTTGACAACACAGGCATTTTCACATATGTTTCCCAGCAACCTTTTAAAACTGAGACGCAGAAGCTTTGTCGAAAATTGCCGGTTTTTATCACCCTGCTTGCTGCCTTGTAGAAATGATCTGCTGTAGATAGGGGGCAATCTGCTGTCTCTAATCCCTGCACCAAGTGGTAGCATCATCATGGTAAATTCGACAGGTGAGGAATAGCTCGTAGGGAAGCAGTTTGAAGAAGCGGCTTTTGGTATGCTTGATAAATATATCGATATTATTTCTTTGATGAATTTGCTAGGTATTGGTTATCTGGATATATGAAATCGATTCCTAACAGCAAGACGAAGAAAAAAAAAAATTAAAGTGAGCTAGCATATACACAAGTAAACTTTTCACTTTCCACGAGCCTACCTAGAATTTGGAATTTAAGGCAAACGGAGTAAAGCAAACGAAAATTTGATCCAAGAGAAGATGGAGCATAAGTAGTTTATTGTAATGTACTGGTATCCACACGATGGATCTTTGCCATCTACAGGTCGTGGAGCTAAGGAAACCTGTCTCTGGATTTCAGTGTTTTGAATCCAGGTGGCTTCAAAGACAAGTTGTATTTCACCTGGGGCATGACATTTACAATAGGATTAACCCAACAGTGGGCTCAAGAAAACAAATTTTTTTTTTTGAAAGGAATTCCTGCTTTCTTACTCTTTTCCCTCTGTTGTTGTTTTCTTTCTTTCTTTCTTTCTTTCTTTCTTTCTTTCTTTCTTTCTTTCTTTCTTTCTTGTTCAAGATAAATGGTTGCCTGGTAAAAGCAAAGATGGACATACTTTATGTCTCTCTCCTGAGTTTTAAAATATATTGGCAGAGTACTGTTACATTTGGAAAAAGTAAAGTCATTCCCCTCTTTGCTCTCTTTTCTCCCGCACGTGTGCTGGAATTGGTTTCCTGATGAATATTGAAAAGCACCGTATTCTGAGAGAGGATACATTTTTCTGGGGGTGAATATCTTTTATTTCTGGGAGGCCGTGAACCCACTAATCTTTTATCTTCCCGTCTTTCATTCCTTACTAGTCACTGTATCTCTAGGATTGGCCATCCTCTGCTTCTGTGGGATGATGAGAAAGTATCTGTTGGAACAGTTGTATGTTATGTTGCATTTTTATGTACATTTGTGAGTAGATCACATTACTGCAATGGGTAATTCAATTACAGATATGTATGATAAATAACCAGGAGAATGACGGTATCAGAAGCCAGCTCTCCTGGAGCAATGATGCTGTATTTGCTGAGATGTGAAATTAAATAAGTTCTAGGCAAGTGACAATCAGGACTGAGCAAGGACAAATTGTTCACGGGAAATAGAGCCTCTTTCAATCAGTTCAAATTCACCCAACATTTGACAACGATTTGTGATGTGCCTATGCAAAGAAAAGCAGAGTCAAAAAAAGCAGTAAGAGAAATTCTGCTACACGGTTTCTGTTGAGTTGTCTGCAGAATCATCAAATGGCTACTGCTTGGCTTAAACTTCCTGGAAGCAATGCATTCCTCCCAGACTGGCTCTAGATAAAGTTCCTCACAAAGAACTTCCCTTTCTGTAACGAAACTGGAGACGGGGCACATTTGGGAGAGGGCTTCCGAAGCCACCAAGGATGCAGCTGCCGGCTGCCAGGACCGCACTAGCTTTCTGCTGAAAGAACGCATCGGATGCCAGGGACCGGGGCAGGGGGGCGGGGGGGGGGGGGTTGGACGTCCTGCAACCACATGGATTTTAGAATCGCAACTGGGTTCTGGGATTCCTTTTACGGGACAGAGATTTAGACCGGCTGTAAAACTCGACCGATTATAAAGCTGACAACAGTGTTTGTAACTGGTGGTACAAAGCAAAGATAATTGCTCTGGATATTAAACTCCCTTGGGCCAGCAGATGTGGTAGTTAAGCCATTGTTAATGTCCGTTGACATACAGCATGAGCTAAATAACGGATTTGCTTCTGAGCTGTCTGCCGTGTAAATTCCTGTGTGTTGTAACCGTGGACCTGACTTTAAGAAAGTTCTAGAGCAGCTGGGGAGAATAATTACTAGAAGCCCACGGTTTAATAGAGCTGCTTGCCTAATCGGACAGGGCAGTTGGGAGAGGCGTCAGCCTTAGAGGGAGCACTCGCTGGCACTGGAGGAGTCCCAAGGGGACAGGCCCGCCTGCTGGTGCTGGAGACGGGTCTGCGGTGGTGCCCCCGGATTCCCGGCCAGAGCGGGCAGCTGGAGGGGGTGGTGTGGACAGCAGCAGTTGACGGTGGTGAAATCGTCCCTGTCTGACTCGGACGGTGATGGAGGCTCTGTTGAGGTCCCTGTGCAGAGTCGGCCAGTGGAGTACGTGGAGGGACTTGGAGATGGCCAAGCCTCCGTGCTGGGTCTGGGTCAGAATCCCATCTCTGCGTCGTGTCCTCGGAGCCTTACAGAAGAAACAGGCGCTGCAGAAGATGAAGGGGAGGAGGAGACCGGAAGCGTGCTTGGGCATCTCTGCAGGCGTGGTGAGGGTGTTTGGTAACCAAGGTGGAGCCTCAGGAATGGTAACACGAAACACACTAGAACTAAGTTGTGACTCAGAGGACAGGTCAAGGGAACAAGTCCTTGAATTTGCCTGCAGTGGTAGAACCAAGAAAGCTGGGCTCCGGCCTGCTGAGTGTGGGTCCAGGGCTGGTCAGACTGCGGCTGCTGAAGTGCAGGATGGGGTCCTTGGACCCAGGACCTGAGGGGGCACTGAACGGTCTCAGCTGGAGGAGAGATGGGCACCTGGGACGGAGAAGTTTGACTTGGCAATTAGCATGAAGACACTTTATGTGTTTGAAGACATCTGTATTAAAACATAAGAAATGGAAATTCAAAGATGTTGTTTACTTACTTAAAATAGCACTCCCGGGCCGCCTCGGTGGCTCATTCTGTTAAGCATTTTGGACTTTGGCTCAGGTCATGATTTCACGGTTCGTGAGTTCGAGTCCTGCATTGGGCTCCGTGCTGACAGCTCAGAGCCTGGAGCCTCCTTCAGATTCTGTGTTTCTGTCTGTCTCTGCCCCACCCCTGCTTGTGTTCTGTCTCTCTCAAAAATAAATAAACATTAAAAAAAAATAGCACCCCCCCCCCAAAAAAATTCCAGGAAACATGGAATCCTCGTTACATATCTTCATACATTATAGAGAGTTCAGGAATTCTAGACTAAGTTTAGAAATATGGCAGGCTTTCTTATTTCTGAGAATAGGCCAATAAGCCTGGTCACTTAGTTGGATTTATAGATTTAATAAGCCAAAACAAATGAGTGGGTAAACGAAATGTGGTGTAGCCATCCAATGGACTACTATTCAGCAATAACATGAATGGATTCTTGATATATGCTGTACTGTGTGTGAACTTCAAAACATTATGCTTAGTGAAAGAGGCCAGTCACAGAAGACCACATATCCTATGATTCAGTTTGTATGAAATGTCTAGAAAATGCAAGCCTATAAAGACCGAATGCAGATTAGTGGTTGCCTGGGGCCGGGAATGGGGATTTGGGAGGGCATGACCACGGGCAGGCCGGTCTTTTGGGGATGATGGAAATGTTCTAAAACGGGACTGTGGAGAGTCCTACAACCCTACCCTGTACATTTACTAAAACCCATTGAATTGTACACTTACAAGGAGTAAATTTTGTAGTATATAAGTTATATCTCAATAAAAGTTGTTTAAAAAGAAAAAAAGGAACTGTGACATAATCTCTACTATTTGAGTGCCTTAAACTGCCATTGGCCCACGGCGCCTTTGGTGGCTCAGTCGGCTGAGCATCCGACTTCGGCTCAGGTCATGATCTCGAGGTCTGTGAGTTCGAGCCCCACGTTGGGCTCTGTGCTGACAGCTCAGAGCCTGGAGCCTGCTTGGGATTCTGTGTCTCCCTCTCTCTCTCTCTCTCTCTCTCTCTCTCTGCCCCTCCCCTGCTCATGCTCTGTCTCTGTCTCAAAAATAAAATAAACATTACAAACAAAATTAAACTGCCATCGGCCCAAACAAATCCTGCCGTTTAGTGGCAGTCCTATTCTGTGTTTCCCTGAGTTTCACAAAGGCTGGTGCCGAGGCTGGAGGATGCTGAGGTGATGGGCATTTCTTTGACGCGGAGGCTCTTCCTGGGAAGTGTGTCCGCATTGTGACCTCTTTTATGCAAATGAGCAAACCCAGGTTGCTTTTGGATGAGACCACAGAACCGAATTAAATCACTCAATTCAACTAACCAGCCAGTCTAGCTCGTGGATGTGTTTGGTGCCCTCTGTTCCCAGTCATGCGTTAGACTGGATTGTTCTTCTGTCCGTTTTATTATGTGGCATAGCTGGGGGTGGAGGGGAGGCAGTCTTTGGAAACACTGCATCTCCTGGTCAGAGCTGCAGGGTCTGGAACTCTGGAGAACTGCTCTGCTCACAAACAGTGCTGCTTTCCTGTGGTGGGCAAAGCCTCAACGATGCCTGCTTCTGGGTCCTGGTACCTGTGCTTAGCACGGCTTTTCCTGTGGCTGGTGAGGCAGGCGACTTCTAAAACAGCCAGATCCAGTGGAAGGGCGCAGATTTTTTAAACGCCCAGAGCCTGAGTACTTAAAGCAGAGTGTTTTGTTTTGTTTTGTTTTTCTCCTTTTAGAGGAGAAGAGTCGCCGTAGCATCACTTCTAGCTCTTTCTATTCTGCTTTGACGAGTTTTGCGGTTAAAGCGCAAGCTGAAATTAGGTTATGGGGAGAGCTACATATGAATTGCCTGTAATTTCCTTTCTCTTGGACTGTTGTCTCTGGGTGGGGGTGTGTCTTTAGCTGTTCCCTCTTGTTTATTGCAACTTCCATCTGTTTAGGGCATTAAAATCCTCTCTGCCTCCTGCCACGGGCTTTCTCGGCTCTCTCTCGGGCACCTTACTCTCTCCACACCAGTTGGTTTCCACATGGTGACTTTCCATGGGAGTGTTTACTTTGGCACAGACTGTCCGAGCTCCAGATACACCCAGGATGGCTTTTCGAGAGCTGGCTGCAGCTTGCAGGCCTCAGAGCTCATGCGCGTCTCTCCATTAGCAATAAAGTATTTTTATCCAGCCCTGTGATGTTTCCGACAAGTATTTTCTAACAACGCTTAATTTCTTCAGTCTTTGTTGTTGCAGGCAACAACTGAGATTGACCAAATTTCAAATCCGAGTGCGATAGCTTTATTGACTTCTTACCAATGTTATTTCTGATTGGCTTATCCCACATTTGCCCACTCCCAAACTTGCAGCCTAGATGCAAATTAAGAGTAATAATTATAAAATGACTATGTTTTTCTATTACCAATCCTAAATTATTACTCATCTTTGGTGAGTGGAAAGGAATTATTTTTGAGATTACATTAGTATTTCCTTTTGCTTATTAGAGGGCAAAGGGGTGGGTGACATTTTTATTTTTGATGTCACTTTTG
The DNA here is from genome assembly GCF_016509475.1 of Prionailurus bengalensis. Taxonomy (NCBI): domain Eukaryota; kingdom Metazoa; phylum Chordata; class Mammalia; order Carnivora; family Felidae; genus Prionailurus; species Prionailurus bengalensis. Next base: position 233,347,825 of record NC_057343.1, read on the forward strand.
ATGGTTTAAATTGGTCAATAACACACTGGTTACGTGGGTATTTTTTAGTGGTGGTTTTCTTTCATTTTCAATGAGCTAATATTGCCCGGATTTCAAGGATAACTGGTTAGGCATTCTGTTAAACAGATTGGTTACATGATTAGAGAAATTTCCATGTCGCGAGGACTGATACTTAGTTTTGAAACCTCAGGAGTAAGAAGCAATGTGATGTTCTTTTGCTTTAAGACCTCCTTTAGAGAACTGTTGATTTGTATCGGCTGTGATAGCTAGAATTGATCATAATGAAATAAGGGGGAGTGTTACGTCGGGAACTACGTGAAGACATTGTCCTCAGTGGAGAAAATGCATTAGACTATTACTTTTGATGATTTTTTACTTTTTCCTAACCATTTCCTTTTCTGGAAAGCATCCAGATGTTAACATCGAATACTGATTTTCAACACTAAGACGTATAGGATCCTAACTTTACTCGGGCAGTTTGGAACCAGGAAACAGCCTGGAATGTTCACTTCCCAGCCCTGGGCTGTGTAAGGCTAATGTGCAGCTACCTCCTTACCTTACTTCCTGTCCTTTCTCTGAAGTTTAAAATCGGAGGAAGTTTGCCAACCTGTCAGCAAAGGAAAACTCCTATAAAGTTTGAGCTAGGAGGTAAAGGTAGGCATTTTCATGATTTAAGTTTAATTTTGCCAGGCTGTAAGTAGAAAAGGAAGATGATGTTTTCAGAGCAAGGGTCCAGTGCCCAGATGTTGAACTCTGTCCAGGGTAAGGGGCGCAGATGCCCAGTGTGAGAAGGAGAATGCTGGACTCTGGTTTCTTTTCTGTTCCAACAGGGCTGTTCCTCAGATATCCTTTGATGGCTTTTTCAGTTTTCTCTTACTAATCCAGCAGCCTTTTAATTATTGTGCTCCTCCTTTACCAGAAAAGCGTTGAGCCAAGCTGAGTTCGTGACGTCTTCTTGACCATATCGTTTCTAATAAGATCCGGCTCACTCTCTTTGCCTTCCCTTCTCCGTTGCAGTGTCCATCCCGCCACGTGAAAGGGGTTTGCCAGGTTTTGTCCTGTCTGATACTGTTTGGCGTCTCCAGCACCTGACTCTTTGCCGAGGGGCTTCAGAGTTCCTGTTGATGCCCCATGACCGTGCGAGACATGTTCTCTCACCCAGAGTCTCGTTCGTGTGGTGCTTCGCGTTGGCTCATACAGGTCGGACCTCCTCTAGGTCGGTTAAGAGTGTGACAGGAATGTGATGGCTGTTAAGTCACACCCCGACATTTGCTGCACGTTGGATGGTGTTCCCAAGCTGGGAAAAACATGCAGCTCGAAGCATTTGCTCCAGGGCAGTAGGAACGCCTCCATTCCCGAGTCACGTCATGGTGGAAGGGACCTGAAGCCTCTTTGGATCTCTCTCTGACTTCCTTGGCTCCCAGTCATACCTTAAAGGTGGTGCTCAGCAGGTGGGGATACCTAAACCCATGTGCTCGGGTTGGAAACATTTCCCACTCTTCCTGTCCAGCCCGTCGCTTTCTTTTACAATGCGCGTCTTAAACCAGTGTTTTCCCGCAACTTTCTATATGTAGAAATACCGCCCTTGGATGTGAACTGTGCAGTGTTCAGGGGCGTGGGGCTGGGGGAGGGTGGGGAGGGGAGCCCTTTGCAGAGCTCTGCAAGGCCAGCCAGAGCACCGTGGCTGTCTCCGCTTTCCGAGCCGACTCCAGAGTCAGGCCTGGAGCCAAATTTACTCTCCGTCTGCCAGCAGTGATGGAAACTCCTAGGTCCTATCACCAGCTCGTGAAAAGAAATCATTCAGGAAACTGCAAGCTGGCAAGTAAGAATTGCAAAGATTCATTCACTCGAAAGCTTACGCCTGCAAATGTTATTTAACTTTGAACAATTTCTCCAGGCCCACCTGCTGGGTTTCCATCTCGTTGAGGTTTCTCTTGGTGCAGAGGAAAGCCTGGGAAGGATTCACAGTGGGGACCTGATGGCATGTGCCCTGGGGATGACATCAGCTGAGGGGCCTCCCGGAGGTCCCACACGTCTTGCATCCCAGACCCGGGCATCTGTGCAGTAGGTTCTCTTCTGCAGAACTTCGTGGAGTAAGTGTAAAGGTCGGGACTTTCGTTGCTAAAGTTATAAACCGCAGAACAATCGAGGGGAACATCAGTCTTCATAGTGATCAGATACCCTGTCAGTTAAAATACCTTGAAGACCGTTTTTAAAAGAGTATCTATTGACACATTAATTGTTTATTGAGGTAGGCTCAAGAAAGTGAATGCTTTGAACTTGGACCATGACCAGAGAGAAGATGAACTTGACAGGCATGGGGAAGGGGTTACTGAGAGCAGCATACTGTAAGTTTTTGTTTGAGAAGAAGGGCATTTTCCTAGGTCTACATAGAATTTAAAGGGACTTTTTTCTTTTTTCTTTTTTAAAGTTTATTTTGAGAGAGAGAGAGAGAGAGAGAGACAACATGAGTGGGGGAGGGGCAAACAAAGAGGAAGAGACAGAGAGAGCAGGGGAGGGGAAGAGAGGGAGAGGGAGGGAGAGAGAGAAAATCCCAAACAGGCTCTGCCACTGTCAGTGCAGAGCCCCACGTGGGGCTTGAACTCAACAAACCGAGAGATCATGACCCGAGCCAAAATCAAGAGTGGGATGCTTAACTGACTGAGCCACCCCAGCACCCTGAGACTTTTTTCTTATTATAATGCAAGTTATAAGCAACAATCACACACTGCAGATTCAGACACAATTTGAAAGTGTATTTTATTTGTTTGTTTTGCTTGCTAGAAGGGAGTAGTGTAGGCTTTGGTGTGAATTGGGGAAGAAGACCAGATCAACATTTTTCATTTCATATTTGTGACCCTGAGTTTCTTGATAATCTCTCAGAAAATCCTCGGTTTCTTAATTTAGTGACCGATTACTTTGATCTTCTCTCTTCAGAGGGAAAAGAATCATCATGACTTCTCAGCCAGGGATTGTAGGTTAGAACAGCACAGTAAGGTGCAGATCGGCTTCCAGAATGCTCCAAAGTGTCACCCTGCCTACTTCTCCCGTTTTGGAACGCCTGGCTCCCTTGGTGGGTCAGTTTGGGGTCAACATGAAGGAGGGGCACAGAAAGGAAGGGATCATCCTGGGTAATGGAGCCCCCTCTGAGCTCCAGAGAATGTTGGTTCCACTCAGTCTTTAAGATTTAATACAGGCCACACTGGCTTGTTCTGTCCTCCTCCTGTGTCTGAGGCCGCAAAAGCTCTGATCCTCCCCATTGTCAGGGAGCTTGTGATTTGCAGAAGAGCCCATTGGTGTGTGGCTCATGGGCCTGAATACAGTTTAGGATTTGCCACTAAGTAAGTGTTTTTTGATGGGCTTTTAAGTTTTTGTGTTTAAATTAAAAGTGTATGTTCCCCCGAGAGCTGGCTTTGGGGCCCAGATTTCCTGCCTTGGGGTTGTTGGAGGAAGTGCTAAGTGGGGAGAACAGGACCGTGATTGGAGGCTTGGTAAAATCTTAGTCAAGACGCTGGACAAAGAGTGCAGTCAGTGAGTGGCTCAGCTAGGGGACTGATATGGGGGGCCCGAGTGGCCTTTGGGGGTTCTTCTTTCATTGCACTTTTGACTGAACACCTGGTTTAGTTAAGCCTGCAGGGGTATATTTAGGAAACCAAATGAGAAACACCTCTGGGAAGGCTGCTCATTTCAAAGTGTGTGGGATGCTCATGTTTATCTTTGTTGCTGGTCAGGGAAGGGCTACTGTGTCTTTTTAAATCTAGCTCTTCGGGTCGACTTTGACTTCTGCCGAGTAGCCATTTTGCCCGATCATGTTACAGTTTATGAATATATGTATGTTGCGAACATGTTATAGTTTATGTCAGCTGTTGACAAAGTTCCCGTGTGGAGGTCCATCTGCCAAGCTCCAGTGCCAACCAGGTCCGTCTCTTGTATCTTCCAATGTGTAGGAAGGAAAGGATTTTGTAGGTGTATTTCTGTAAAAGAGTTTGGCCTTAGGTTTTTAGGGATTGGTAGAAAGCTAAAGGAATTCTTATAAAGACATAATTAGAGTACATAAGGAACGGTAAAATGTACATGTTTGAAATGCTTTGCCTTTCTGAACAATTGGGAGGTTGTTAGCTGTTTCCTTTTCTCACATTGGCTTCCAGATGATTAATTGGATTTACTTAATTAAATGCTCCACATTTAAGTGGAGTGGAGGCCCAGGGAGTATTCTGAAAATAGTATCAATTGTTTTCTATTGATCTACGGCATACAACATGGCTTGCTTCTACTTAGAGCAAAGACATTCGGTTGTATAGTCATCATCTTTCGCTTTAAGTTATTTAACTGTAAGTTCTAAAGTGAAAAGTCTATTTAAAATATCTTATGGATGATCTCAAAAAATCCCATATCATGAAATTCTGTCCCTTTACTGCACTCCAGGGGAGTAAGCCAGCTTTGAGCACGGTTCTCTTGCTGCCACAGTATTTGGAACGTTTGGAGGGGCAGTGGGGCTATTTTTAGCAAATTCAAATGTATCCTGTGGTGGCCAATTTCCAAGGATCCAAAATTAGTCACGGGATCTTGGACAGCACAGTGTCAAGGGCTCAGACAACGTGCCTGTTCCACATCTTTGCATTGCCGACCTGAATCTGACGTTAGGATTGATTGCTTTGGTCAAACAATACATCATTGTGTGGAGATAACAAAAGAATCACCTCTCACTGTGAACAAAGGGGTCAGAAGCTATGGAATTCGGGGCTGGGCGGAGCGGGCGCCGATCAAATTGGCAGTGGTTCAGCCTGTTGGAAGATGACAGTGCCTTGATGATGAGGACAGTTAAAAACCCGACGGGTATGTTTATGTTATTGGTAGGGGTACAGAGGTGAACAGCCGAGATCCTCCTTCCCCCCTCCCGTTTTGTTTACATGAACAGAAGGTCAAAGGAGGACCCTTTCAGGCTGAAAGTCTTGCTTATCACACTAACCTTTCATCTGTAGTAAAGAGATACAGTTACCCTCCTGAAAAGATCTCTTACACATGTTGCCCCCAATCATGCCAGAGTCAAATGACCAGTTTGCTTTGAAAGAATTCCATTTCCACTTCCTTATGTCTAGAGAAACACTTCATTATTCAGTATATACGTAGCCTACAGTTGTCCTCGGCAGTGATGGTTGATTACCGTTTTTCCCCAAGGGTTTTGTTTGTTTGTTTGTTTGTTTGTTTGTAAAGTAATCCATAGTTTACAAGAGGATGATCTACTTTTGAACAGTTTTATTCTGACAAGCCTTTCTGTCGTCTTAGTTCAAACTGACATGGCAGGCAGGAGGTTGACTTGATTCAAAGGAAGGGCAGTGCATTTGGTTGAATGCTAGCATCTTATCTGTTGAATGTGGAGGGCCTCCCGACTGATAATACCATTCCATAGACTTCCAGAATTTGGAAGATGGGGAGGCTGTCCAGATGTTTGTCTCCAGGCAGGGATTTTTCTAAACCTTCATAGAGAGACGGTGACTTATTATGTTCTTCTTCTTCTTTAATGTTTATGTATTTATTTTTGAGTGAGACAGAAGCAGAGAGAGAGAAGAGAGAGAGAGGCAGAGAGAGAGGGAGACGGAGAATCCCCAGCAGGCTCCATGCCTGGATCCCACGAACCATGAGATCATGACCTGAGTCGAAACCAAGAGTCAGACGAGTAGCGGACTGAGCCACCCAGGCACCCCCATATCATGTTCTTAAGGGCTTACACAGGGGTTCCATTATAACGTGGGCCATTTCTTTTTAGTGTAGTCCAGAGGAGCTGGACAGATGAAAGGTAGCTTGTGTAGTTACCTAAAAAATGATTACCAGAAGCTTCCTTTGTGCCAGAGCCCAAGCCCTGCCCTGGGAATACGGTGTGTACAGGACAGAGGTTTCTGCTCTGTTGGTGTGTATTTTCAAGAACTTTAACGAGGCTTCGGGTTCATTCGGACACTGAGGATTGTCCAGAACCCTGATCCGGGAGGGCTGTGGTAGCAGGTGGAGGAGTGGGGCTGGGCACAGTGGGGACAGTGCGCTTGTCTGTGCCCTGGCTGTGCTGCCTCACTTCCTGGGACTAAGGGAGCAGTGGAGGTTTGGAAGGTGCACACCCAGGCGGCCCGGACCTGCATTCGGTCCCATCTGCCCAGGATGCACAGCCGCTCTCTCAGAGCACCTGCAGCGAGGCGGTGGTGTCCTCAGACTCGTTCTCTAGGCTCTCTAGGTTCTCTGCGAGTAGAGAGGGCCTGAAAATCAGGAGCTTCCAGGTGAGTAAGGATCCAGGTGTTCATGGACTTCCTTTCCGGACCTTTGAGAAGTTTACCGTCACCCCCGTGGGACTGTCAGGGAACTTGGATGCCCGGACCCCTGTTGGACAAGCTCACCGCCGTGCCTCCCAAGGCTGCCAACGTGCAGTGTGCTTCCCGGTGTTCGCGGGGACAGACTCGCAGCACCCACCCTGGCTGCCGGGCTGCCTTTTCCCGTGGTTAATGTGCTTTGCAGTCACAAAAGGGAAATAAGCCTTTCCCAAAATGGAAGAGCCCCGGACGGAACAGGAGAATTGGTGCTGGAGCAACAGTCTGGTCACAAGGCTGCTGGAGAGCGCCCCTGGGGAGCCTGCCCGCCCGGTGCCGCTTGCCTACTGCGCCATCACCTACGCTGCTCGCCTACTGTGTGCTCATCTACTCCGCTCGCCTACTGTGTGCTTAGACGCCCAGCCCCCCCCACCCGCCCCAAGCAGCGCCTGCGATGTGCAGAAGCTTCTTGTTACAGGGGTTCCAGCGCATCGGTCAACATTCCCAGACCCTGGGCTTCCAGAGGAGGGCCGTTTCTCTTTCACAAACTGCCCTCCGTGTCCCGAACGCTGCTTTGTCTGCGGCGCGTGATGGGTCCACGGTTAACGTAACGCTGGATGCCACACTCTGCCCACGTGTCTCAAGTGGTGTGCGAACGGGGCCCACCCGCCGTCTCTCGTTGCATGCGTGTCTGTGAACTGGAATGATCAACGCCCTTCCATCCTGTTTCCGTCCGTTTTGTCCCTTTATGTAAACCTGAACCAGCAGCGACTTGCCAGGACACAAATTTTGGCAAGTGGCTTTGGAGCAAGAGATTACTACCAAGGAAGTTTTTGTTTGTTTGTTTTTGCCAGGGTGGTGTTTCAGGTATGACGAATTTGCGAGTTATGTGTGTTGTTTCCCTTTGGGTGTTTAACTGGGACAGATGTGTTTATGTTTTAATTATATATCACCTTATGTGCAGCTGTGAAATCCTCTACCTGTAAAAAACTGTGGCTCCTGAATATGGACTCTCCTGTCACCACCTGCAGCCCTGTGTGCACATGACTTTGTTTTCTTCTCTTTTCTTCTCCTCCCTTTCCCTTTCTTCCTTTTCCTCTCCTCTCCTCCCTCCTCTCCTCCCCTCCCCTCTCCTTCCTCTCTCTCTCTCTCTCTCTCTCTCTCTGTCTCCCTCTCTCTCCCTCCCGCCCCCCTTTCTTTCTTTAAACACATGGGCTGTGATGGTCTGTCCCTTCTGGGTATAACCCAGTGCAGCAACGGATTGCCAACTGTGCTTGGGATACACATGTTTGGAAACCGTCGCACCTGACAAAGCTGGAGAACACAGAGGTCAAGAGCAGCCAGGGGAGTGAAGAGTCTGCCTTCTGTTCGTCCGTGCCCTTTTTAGCACCTGTCTGTCCTCCCAGCTCTTTCCTTCTCCTTAGAGGTTATGGATGCTCTACTGAGTCTCTTTGAACATGACACCCTCTGTCTGCATTTCATGGTGCTTAAGTTCCGGATAACTATTCTGATGGCTTCTGTTCCACATGACCCAAGAGAGTGTAAGAGCAGTGAGGATCTGGGTACGGAAATAGTGGAAAGAGGATGGAGCCCCAAAGACCTTTCAGTTCGCAGTCCCCACCTCCCCTCCTTGTGAAGAGTTTTAAACAGGACGAATGAATCATTGAAGGCTAACTTCCTACTTACTTCCAAATATACCCATGGAATTTTATAAGGATTGACATAGGCGGAGGAGGAGGCCAGTATTTGAAAGCATGTCATTAGTTTATAATTTGAAAAAAAAACCAAAAACAAAAACAAAACTCTGGCACCGGTTCAGTAGATGGCTTAACACTGTTGGCAGAGGCCTAGAGGTCAGTGTCTGAAATATTCCTGGCACACAGAGCTTGCATGTTTTATTTCGTTTTAATTGCAGTTTATTAGTGGTGATTTCGGTTCAGTCACTTAGCGTGAAATAAAGGCCACCGTCCTATATCCTGAAGCTGTTGGGAAGGAGCCGTTCAGCAGGTGGGGGAACAGCCAGGGGGAGAGCGAGCCCCCAGCTGCCCCCTGGGGCCGGCCAGGGGGCATCCTCACCTCTGGGGAAGGTGCTGAGAAGCCTGGCTGCCAGCGAGAAGGCTGTGGGGACTTTGTTTCAGTAACATGGGGCAGAAGCAGTGAGAGCGGGGTGGCAGACTGAGGCAAGCAGTTTTTCCCACCCAGGGCCTGGCTGCCATCCTTAGGGGGGTCCCCAGACTGCGAGATGGCTGACAGCTGCTGGTGCTCTCAGAACTGGGGGGGGGGGGGGGAGGACTTGCCATAGCCACAACCATCTGGATACAGTGCTACGGCAGGCTCAGAACTCGGAAAAGCTGCCCTTCTGCCTCTTTCTGGGGACTTCCAGAAGAGCCAAGTCTTGCAAATAGAATCACCGTGTCCTGAGAGCTACCTGATCACAAAGGCTTTTCAGACCTCTGGAACTGGGTCCTCCTGAAATCTATAGATGCCTGGCTCCCCTGTGAAATTGATGTAATACCTGGGAACAGAGGCAAATCATGTAGACTAATTTCGAGGCCCCTCTTATCTTTCTTCTCAGAAGTAAATACAATAAACCTTCGGAAAACATGGGGTGGGGCTTGGGGACAGTGACCCCTGCCCCCCACACAGTCAAAAATGTGCTAAAAACTTTTGATTCCCCCAAACCTGACTACTGATAGCCTTCCCGTTGATCAGAAGCCTTACCAAGAACATGAACAGTTGACTAATACATTCCATATGTATACATATTACATACCGTATTCTTACAATGAAGTAAGCTAGAGGAGAAAGGTTATCGTGGAAATCCTAAGGAACGGAAGTCTGTATTTACAGAACCGTGCTGTAGTTGTCAACCAGAGAAGCTGTTCAAACCCGTCGTTGTTCAAGGGTCACCTCACCTGTAGGCGATGAAGTATGTATCATTGCACATGGATACATTTGTTTGTTTCCGTGATCTGTGGCTATGCGATGCATCATCCCCTAACTTAGTGGCCGAGGACATTAAGTTGTTACTCTCTCTCTCAGTCCTTCACGAGGCTGGGCTCAGCTGGGTGGTTCTCCCCAGGTCTCTCACGAGGTGGCCGTCACATCACATGACACAAGGAGGTAGGCTGGCGTCATCAGAGGCTTCCCAGAGCTGGACATTCACGATGGGCACAGTCACAGGTCTGGCACCAGGGGGTCCTTCCGTGTGCCTTCCCTCCTCTTACCCGAAGGCATGGGCTTCCACAGGCAGGAAACACACTCCAGGCCGTTTAAGGCCGTGCCCAGAGCTGGCACCGGCTACTTCCGCTGAGCTGCAGCGGTCACGACAGCCCTCGGGCTTGCCCAGATCCCCGGGTAGGAGACATCGAGTGCGTAGTGACGGGCAAGTGCCAAGGCACGCAGCAGAACATGTGGGACGGGAGATTGTGTGGAGGCCATCTGTGGAAAAGTCCCATCTGCCGCGTCATTCCTCGTGTGCAGTGTATGGGAACCAGCGAAAGACATGTGTAATCACTTGCTAAGGTCAATCATACTTGACGTCGTTTCTGTAACGACAGGATTTGGAGGCGAACACACGGATACTTCAGCAGATACAGCATGCGGATGTCAAACTTACAAATTACAGAATGAACGATCTTTCTTTTTTCATCAAAATGCATTTTTTTTTTTTTTGCTCCACGATGAACATTGCAGGATATCCTTAAATATCAAAGCCCTGTAGCTCTTTCCAGGATGATGATGAGGCAGCACGAATGTCGCGGTTACCGGAGGAGATTTGGGATCGGAGTGGCTGGCTTTGTAGCTCAGTTCTAGGAGAATTTGAGGGGCGTCTCAATCTCTCTGCGCCACGCTCTTCTCAGGTCTAAAACGGTAAGAGCCCTTCCTGCCTGGTAGGCGGTTCTCTGAAGATTAGAGACCAGGGATGCATGTGAATCGCCCGCTCCACAGTGAGCACTTTCCAGTGATAGCAAGTGTTTGTGTTGTGAATAGAAAGTCTCCTGCCAAGCCCAGGTGTGGGTTAACATCTTCCTCTACTTCACAGCACATTGCGCAAGGCCCTTGCATCCGCTCCTCCGGCAGGTCACCTGCCCACGAATGCCCACACAGAGCGGTAGGAGGGAGGTGGGAAGAAAAAGGAAATTGGCCCAAAATAAAAACAGGGCTGGGAATTGTTGCTTGACTTTGCCAACAAAGCAAATATCACTTGATGTTAGGAAAAAGTAAACGAACAGAAAGGCTAGTGATTTCTCCTTGGTGGATGCTGGGTATCTTCCGCTTTCCCCGGTAGATCCTCTCTGGAGCCTTCTCCAGGCTCGGGAGGTCCAGCTGCGTGGACTGCGTCCCAGGCTTGCTGGCCTTCTCCTCCAGGCTGGCTTCCTCCCATGGGTGGCCTGGAGGGGCTGAAGGAAGGCTTGCGTCCTGAGGAGGGTGCACGGCTGGCTGCATCCTTCTAAGGCCTCGGTGCCCCCCCCCCCCCCCCCACCGCCCCGCCTCCGCCCAGGCGCCCTCGACGGAGCCCCTCCCGGCTCTCAGAACTGGAAAATGCTCCCTCCGTCCAGCCCAGGAGGCTTAGAGGTGGTGGTTGAGCTGGCTCAGGCTCAGCGTGGCCTGGGTCCCTCTGAACCCTGGCTATCCCAGCCCCAGAACGATAGCACTGACATCCATTTTCAGTTGGTTTTGTGACGGTGGCTCCTGCCAGCATGGGGAAGAATGTGAGAAGTTAAAAACTCCATGATCTTTTCTAATGCCTGTGAAGAGCTTTTGAGCCTTGTCTAGCTGTAGTCACTCCCAGCCCAGTGTGGTAGGTTGGTGTCCCTTATTGGAGTAGTTACAGAGTCACATCAAGCTAAGCAGGGGTGACGCAGATCGTGTGGCTGGATATATGATCATACGCTGAAACAGGAACAGCATCCTGGCCACCTGATCGATGACCACCAGCGTGGAGGGAGGAGGGACCAGGGACGAGAACTTCTAACTTGAAGTCAAGCCACTCCAGGGCTTCCAGACTGATGACTCTTAGGGAAGAAATTGCTTTGGAGCTTAACTGAGGGCGGACAGGATTTCCTTTAGAAGCTCGGGAGCAACTGCGTTCTAGGTCAGTCTCTTTAAACTGGATAATTCTTGTCGTGCAAGCTGACATCTTCACAGGGTCGCAGAATGCTGGTTTATGTAATTAAATACACTTGTATATGCTATGAATTAGTTTTGATAAAATCAGTAAACTGTATTATTCTGGGACGGCCCTCATAAATGGGGTCTAAGGTATCCTTAATCTCGGATATGCAAACACATAAATATCTGTTTATGTATTGTTTTATACACATGCATCCCACGTGGCTTTTTAGCTTAATCCTGAACTTAAATGTTTGTGTTCTTAGTCAATTGGCGTGTGTGGAGAAGAGGAGGACTGTCCTGACCCAGGCAAATTCCCCCTTCCTTTCAGTATTTATATGACCTTGGGAAGCATTTGGTAGCAAGAACTTTGCAACTCAACATGCAATACAAGTTGTACAGGAGGTCATGGTTTGGATGAAGTGTGTGGCTTTTAACGAGAAACAAGTGTTCCTTTTCCTTGCTTTTCTGGCTATTAATAACCCCGCGGGGGTTCCCAATTTTCTGGAGCTCTGCATAATTTTTAAAATTATAATTCCTGCAATCATTGGAATAATTATTTTCTTCACAATATGGCCCTATAAAGGACTACCCGGACAGATATTCCAAACTGTATGATTTTTTTTTTTGCTCTAGATTCAGTTATTTCACATGTCTAGAACTCCGTCTTCCTGGTATAATGCTTCTGTCATACGGTCGCCGTGTCCTTTCTCAGTCTGCTGTATGTGGAATTGCAGCCTCTCTGAAAACCTTATCAAACTTTTCTCCTTCTCATTCCTCTTCCCTGATGAGTCTCAGCAGAGAGAGTGCCTGGACACAAGGGGGGGCATTTTGGGTTGTCTCAGTGCCTGGGGGTGCTCCTGGCCTTTGGGGCCCGAGAGCCAGCACAAGCGTTATTATCTGTTGACCTCGCTTGAAGAGTCCTGGTACCTTCTGGGGGCGCCTGGGTGGCTCAGTTGGTTGAACGTGAGATTTCAGCTCAGGTCGTGATCTCACAGTTCATGAGTTTGAGCCTCACATCAGGCTCGCTGCTGTCAGTGCAGAGTACGCATTGGATCCTCTCTCTGCCCTCCCCTTGCTTGCTTTCTCTCTCTCAAAAACAAACGTTAAAAAAAAAAAAAAGTCCCGGTACCTTCTGGTTCAGAATCCAGCTCCTTGTCAAGTCCCAATTCACACCTGGGCTCCTGGGGAATGCATTGAACCGATTTTCCCTGCTCCTGAAATTCTCTTGCCTTTGCTGTCACTGCCAGTCATTTCATGTAAAAGTTAGGTGAAATCAAGGGTTCACAAAGGTTTCTTGTAAATGGTCAAACGGCAAATATTTTAGGCTTTGAGGTCTACATGTCTGTGTCACGACTACTCAGTTGTGCTGTCGTAGTATGAAAATAGCCATTGGCATCGTGCAAAGGGGTGGCATGGCTGTGTTCCGATAAAACTTTATTTGCACAAATAAGCAGGGGGCCAGATTTGGCCCACAGGCCATGGTTTTTGACCCTTGGCATAAACCATACGAAATAGCTACTTTTGTCTTTCTAAAATGGCCAACTATTGCCCGTTTCTTGTGATTCAAGGTAATATATTGTATACCTTGTTGTGAATCTCATTATCATCTGAATGTCTCATTTCTACTCCAAACACATCTACATCTATCTTATTCTCTCTCTCTGTGTGTTTGGTATCCTTCCATGGGGTCCCGGTCAAACCCTGAAATATTTTGGTCATGCAATAGATACGTATTTAGTAAGTATTTCAAGTGCAGAACTCTAAACTCAAAATCCCTTCGCTGAAAGAAAACTCATAGTTTATTTATTTATTTTTAAATGGTTTATTTATTTTTGAGAGACCACAAGAACCGTGAGGTCATGACCTGAGCTGAAGTGGGCCGCTCCACCGAGTCACCCAGGTGCCCTCAAAACTCATGGTTTATTAAATATTCCCTTGGTTACCCTGAGAAGTGTTTACGTATATATTTGTAATTACGTTAATAGCGGTTGAGATTTGCTAAGTCCTTGTACTGTGGCCAAGGGGATGCTCATTATTATTGTTGTGGCTGTTGTTGCCATCTGTATTTGTTTCCTAGGGCTCCCACAACGGTCTGAAATCAGGGTGTGGGCAGGATTGCTTCCTTCTGGAGGCTCTGAGGGAGAATCTGTTGCGTGGCGCTTCCCAGCTTCCGGTGGTTGCCCCCCGTCTTGGTGTTCTTGTTTTGTAGCCGCATCACTGCAGGCTCCACCTTAGTCTCACCATGTGGCATCATCTCTGTGTCTCTTTTTAGAAGGATATTGTAGGTGGCTTAGGGTTCACTCTAATCTGGAATGACCTCATCTTAATTTAACTAATAGTGACATCTGCAAAAACCTTATTTCCAAATAATGTAACGTTCTGAAGTTGCGGGTAGACACGAATTTTTTTGGGGGGGGCACCATTCCACTAGTCAGCCCAGCGCAGCGTCCGTAAGGCAGTGATACAAAGTTGGCACCTTGCTGGCATCCGGATAGAAGCCCGCACAGTCTGCAGGGAGCTATTCTGCCCCTAAGGATGGCCCCGAGTTACTCGCTTTGGACCGAGAATGGAGAGTTAAGCTTTTGAATGCTTAATAATCATTTCTGATTTCAGTTTGCCCGGCAGCCCCTTCTTCCAGATCAACAGGAGGGTCCACCAGCAGGTGGTTCGATGCAGCAGTGATGACAGATCAGTGATACCTGCCCGCAGGAACAGAGCTATGCCGCCTTCCCTTTGGGCCCTCCTTGTATCCTTTTATACATTTGTGTAATAATTTAGGCACTTAGATTGTGCTTAATGGCTTTGATTTCTGAGGTTTTGTAAACAATTTTACATGGTACAGAATGCTTCCACTCAGAGCTAAGATTTGAAAAATATGCTCTGATGGGTTCTCCCTCTAGAAACGTGTACAGTTCCTGCATTTTTATGGGATTCGTGAGCATGATTAAGTTGGTCATTTTAGAAATTGAAACCACCTTCTTTTACGAGAGCTGATGGTAAGGGAGCCTCTATCTCTGACGGGACTGTGATAAGATAAGATTCTGCAAAAGGAGGTGACATTTAGACATTTAAAATACATTTACTTCTACTCAAATCGTAATTGTCCTTTGTGGGGACTCAGTTTGGCGATTACACAGTTCCCTTACGTATGTTTCATTTTTCAATTTCATTTTCCTCTTGAGTGGGAGAGTTAATTCCCATTTTATCTAAATAAAGAACAGATTTCTTCAGCTTATAATAGATTTTAAACATTCTTGTATTAGCTCTATAAATCAAATCACCTTTATTGCTTACTAATTGCTTTATCTTGTAAAACTGTTTGTATCTTTATCTTACTTAAGCTCAAAATATGCGCGTGCATAATAGCTTGGAAAAGAAAAAAATTACCTCCAAGAAGCCGCCGGTTAAATAGTGTTAGGCACTGCATCCGTCCAAACTACACAGAAGGCTGTGTAAATTCGATTTCAGCTGAAGACCTGTTCCTTCAAGAACTGTGTAGAGTCTCTACAACCAAAACATAAAAGGGAGAAGCTGAATTATGTTAAGACGAGTTACTGGAGACCAAATTTAGATTCCACTTTTGCCAAATATCATTAATTACGTAGTTACGATGAACCACCAAGGTGTGGTTTAACTTTCCAGGTTGAAGTTGTTCATTTGGGGGGGGCACCTGGGTGGCTCAGTGGGTTGAGCGACCCACTTCGGCTCAGGTCATGATCTCAACGGTTTGTTGAGTTCGAGCCCCGAGTCAGACTCTGCTGACAGCTCAGAGCCAGGAGCCTGCTTCGGATTCTGGGTCTCCCTCTCTCTCTCTGCCCCTCCCCCACTCATGCTCTGTCTCTCTCTGTCTCAGAAATAAACAGACATTAAAAAAAAAGTTTTAAAGTTGTTCATTTGGGAAATCCCGAGAATTAAAGCCGTTTGGGAGAATGAGGTTGAGACCCACCTCCCTTTATTTGCTGCCTGCCCGTTGTCTTTGCCCCATTTTCTCTTTTGGACCTACAACCTGGATGCTCCAGCGGCCTGAGGTCATTTACTATGGCAGCCCGATCTTGCCTTTCTCCCCGGAAGTTGTCAGCACCCTTCATGGAGTAATCTGTGCATGGAGATCCTGTGTGAGTCTGGGAAGGTGCCGCGGTGGGGAAGAAGTGAGGTCTGAGGGTAGATTCTGTCCATGGGGATGGGGCCTCTTAGGATGGGATCCTGCCCAAGCCTGCGTTCTGGGGCTCTAGGCAGTCTTGGTCCTCAGGGAACAGGTGGAGCCCTCAGGGTCCTCTGTACTTCCAGGGAAGGTGAAGGAAGTCCCGGGGACAGGTGTGGCTGCAGCTACCTGAGCGTCTCCTCAGACATCTGTGACCCGACAGCGTCATCGTGCAGGCAGACTCACCTGTCACCTCCTCCCTGGAGGATGCCAGGCCCCCTCCTTGGAGAGGTGACAACCACGGACACGTCAGGGACACAGCGGTGACGCACATTGTTGGTGCAGGGAAGTTCAGAACTCAGCCAAGGCAAAGGAACACTTGAGTTGAAGAGCTTTCTCACCCGAGACTGGATGGATTGTTGATGTGGAACAGGGAGATTTTCTGGTCACTTGTGGCCCCGAGGGGAAGAGCCAGGATCAGTGAGAGAAATAAACCTTAATCATGTAGACTTATAAAGAGATGGAATGGGCTGGCTTTGAGGCCTCTAATGGGATTGATAAACCACTTGGCAGGAATATGCAGAGAGGCGTTAAATCCTGAATAATTAGCCTCCGGTGTTGTTGCATATTTATCATCAATTTTTGTTGTACTTTATATGCCAGAGCCATTATTCCTAGCCAGAGGACCTTTGTATATTTTTAAAGAAAATAAATTAAAAAAACCTTGGGATACTTCTAGATTTACAGAAAAGTTGCTGAGACACAGCAGAGGGTCCCTGTGTGCTGTGTGTGCTCCTGCCCTGTTCATGTCTTACGTCCGCGTGGTCCGTGGGGCACAGTGAGAAGCCGGCATCGATGCTCTGTTATCGACCAGGGGCTGGACTGTATGTGCATTTCCTCAGTTTCTGCCTTTTCCACGTCCTTTCTCCATTCCAGGATTCCGTCTAGAATCCTCCTGTGACGTTTTGTTGTCTTGTCTTGGGTTCCTCGTGGCTGTGCACTTCCTCAGTCTTGTCCTTGGTTTTGGCGTCCTTGACAGTTGAGTGCTGGTCAGGGAGCTGGCGGAATGTCGCTCGGTTTGGGTTTGTCTCGTGTCTTTCCCCTGACTAGACTGTAGTTTATGGGTTTGGGGAGGAAGCCCACAGGCGAAGGGCCATTCCCAAGGCACCTTGTTGGGACCTGCCATCAACACCACTTAATGGCTTCATTCACCTGGCCGAGGTTGGGTAAATGTGGCATAACCAGTAAATCCAAAGACTGGAGGCACCACAGGTCCTAAGTGGGCCCCACCCTGCTCTGGCCTCTCTCTCTCCCCTCCCCTTCCCGAGCCCCTCTGGCTCTCCTTCCCCCTGTGCTGGGTCCAGAGTCCCCTGCGTCCAGAGGCCACCTCAGTGCCTGCTTTGCCTCGTCCCCACCCCGCTTGTGCTGCCCTTTGCCCTGCGGTGTCCCCTTGGGCTCATCCACACAGGCATCCTGCATAGGTTTGTGGGTTTGTTTGCTGGCTGTCTCCTTCCCTGGAGGGTGGGCCCCAAGAGGGTAGGGAGCTTGCTTTCTCCCCTGTATGTTCAGCCCTTTCAAACCTGACTGGCGCATAGTAGGTGCTCAGGAAGCAGTGAATGGAAAGCAAATGAATGAATGATTTGCAGAAAGAAAAGTCACGGCATTTAGACCATGGTCCTCTACCATCAGAGGTTACGATTTCGGGGTGAACGAAGACCAGTGGCAAGCCATGGTGATGGGCCTTCCTGGGGGACCATTCAAGGGGACCCATAGCACTTGGTTTTTTTCTGCCATCTTCTCTCACGGGATTATGTTTTTATTTATTTATTTCTAATTTTAATTTTTTTTTTGTTTATTTATTTTTGAGACAGAGAGAGACAGAGCATGAACGGGGGAAGGTCAGAGAGAGGGAGACACAGAATCTGAAACAGGCTCCAGGCTCTGAGCTGTCAGCACAGAGCCCGACGCGGGGCTCCAATTCATGAACTGCGAGATCATGACCTGAGCCGAAGTCGGCCGCTTAACCGACAGAGCCACCCAGGCGCCCCATCTCACGGGCTTATGTTTTTACCGCCGTGGGGTTTGATGACACCCCATTTATCTCCAGCACTTTCCTTCATAAAGGTCTGAACTCTTGGTTCCTGTATGCGTTGTGACTGTATTTGCAGAGGCTCCTTGTCTATGAGGGTTAAAACGGGTTTTGAGCAGGGAAACGCATCAGAATCCATCAGAAACGTACCCTTAGAGTAGAAGGAAAGGTGTCGTGTAGTCGAGGTAATGAATGATGGAATAAAATGCCGTGATGATTTGATAGAAGGCACCGAAACGCCTTCAGATTCGTAGGCCTGAAAAACCAGCCTGTGCTGGTCTTCGCATGACCCTAGCTGTCTTAGCAGGCCTCGCGTGGTCTCCGTGTGTGTGGCCTTAGCGCTCTTACTATGATCTTAGTACAGTTTTAGTGTGGTCTGCGCTGTCTTAGCCCCTGATGGTTGCAGAGCTTAATTGTGTGGGTTTTGCGGTAGTTTGTAGTTCCGGCTTGCTAGTCCTTGCCTTCAGCGCATGTATGGCCATTGGATACGTATCTAAAGACTTTTTCCTTCTCCTAAGACAGAGAGTGCTCAGTGGCAAACCCCTAAAAGGCTTTGTTTCAGCATTAACTCTGTGGCTAGAGAAAACAAAAGAGCAAATCAGGGAATTAGCACCAAACTAAAATGACACCGGCTTGGTCAAGCCGCTGGCTCAGGCTCTTCTTGCGTTTTGGTGACGGGAAACTTTTTCTCACTTTGCAGACCCAGAGTCGAACACTGGGAAGTTCAGGACTGTTATTCTTCCCTAATGCCACGTAAAACAGGAGCTTGAAACTTGAAGTTTTTTGGTTGATAGTCCCATCAACAACGTGCGATGCTCAAAGTAGAATGCAAACATTTGACTCTGAAACGTCTTGGCGTTCGTTTTAGGTTTGAGTTGAAAGTCGGACGGTTGCTTTACAAAAAGCCACGGCCAGGAACGGCTGTGCAGACAATGTCAGCTTTTATTTGCACACTCTGTCAGTGCCTAATAACACGGTGATAATTAGCAGTGACATGTTTTACAGAGAAAGGAGGGAAACCCAGGACCAACTCACAAAGTGAGGCAAAAACTCACATAAATACACTAGGAAGAATGGAATTCAACTTTATATTTATGTGCTTATAATATGCCATAGTTATTAATTTAACCCTGAGAGTAGTAATTCAAGTAGCAGCTGCCCCCAAATGAGCTTTCATTTATCAAGCTCAAAAAATATTTTCTACTCTCGTGTGGAATGAAAAAAAGTAGGTGAAAGATAAACATGTCATTCTGGGCTATAAAACATCATGGAGACTCATATTTAAAATTGTTTTTACCTCCTGCTGTGATTCAGTATCTCTCTCTCTCTCTCTGTCTCTTTTTAGCAGAGTGGTCATTTTCTCCTTTTGGGCATCCATTAAACTTCAGGCAGTGTGTAAGCTGTTCTGAAAAAAGAGTAGGCAATATCTGATCTGAAAGCGAGAGAGACCGCGACCATCGGATAAACAGGAAACTCTATGGAAATATCCAAGGGAGGAGGCCATCTATGGCCGTGGATGGACCTGGGTGGACGTCGTTAGTGGTTTAAGCTTTCCCGCTTTGTTTTCTCTGTGTAAATACCATGGAAATGTATATTGATCTTTACGTAGGAAATCTACAGAGGACTGGCTTAGGAAACATAAAATGGGCAGGATCCTTGCAATCCTTCATCTTCCTTAGGTGTCAGTTGGATATTTGAGAAGTTACCTGAATTTCTTCAGTCTTGACAGTTGGTGAGATGCCATCCTGCTGACCTTCAGGAATTGATGGGGAATGTGCCTTTCACCTAAGGAATTAGCTGACTCAAGTCAGGGCCAGTATATCCTCAGAGTACGTGAAAATCTAGACTGAGCACATGTAAATAACCCAGTTGTTACAACATGTAATTTAACCATTCCACTGCAAACCACACAACGTGTGATGGTGCTTGGGTAAAACATTTGTGTTACCGTCTTCCACAAATTCAGCTATTTGGGGGAATTTGCCCATAGTTAATGTTTCTGTGACTGAAACAGAGTGGTTTGGCCTTTGCCAATTGCAGGTCATTTCTGAAGTTTGTGTCTGGTTTCCACAGTTACCGCGTATGTTTCTTTTTTCTGTGATGATGCAAATCCTTGCCTCTCTTGACCTTGCTCACCTGTGGCTACCACAAACCATGACCAGAAGGGGAAAAACTCCTTTGTGTTAGTTTGCTTGCTTTTTCGCGCGTGTGTGTGCTCAGTCTGCAAATTTGAGTTGCTATGGTTACAGGACACTAGATTGGAGGGAGTCAGCTCATTGGTAAGGTGCAGCCCCTAGACTCTTTTGTGACATTATTTTCTTTGTAATGACCTGGGAAAGTAGGCTTTGTAAACTTGAGAGGTTTACCGATGCACAAAAACTGACCGTTTCACCGATTGGTTTTATTGTATCCCTTCTATTAGCCAAAGGATTCCCAGTCATTGGTGGGCTAGCCTCATTTGTTGTAGAAATTGATTTTCGTCAATAGTTTGAAACAGTGAACCACAACAAGTGACTGTTCTTGGTCACGGTTGCACGCCAGGTTTTATCCCATGGCTTCTCCTCCCTGAAGGTCCACGAGAACACCCGAGGGTTCTGTAAAGATGTGGATCCTGATCCACGAGTCCGGGGCAACACCTGAGAGTCTGCATCTCTAAGAGCTCCCAGATGATGCCGATGCAGGGGTCTGGGGACCCCACTTTGAGTGGCCAGGAATATGCTGCACGAAACTCCAGAGCCATTCAACACCTTGCAGAAATTTCCTTTTCCCTCCCACGCAGATATTTAGTTAAGCAGGCTGGGCAAAGTTTCCACTGAATCTCGCTGTTGTTTATTTAGAAAAAAACATGATACTTACCAACAGATGTAACAGAATTCGTTTTCCTATTAGCGTTTGGTTACGTATGTAGGTATATGTGGTATGTGTGTCTGGTAAGTGTACGTGAGGTGTGGTGTGTGTGTGTGTGTGTGTGTGTGTGTGTGTGTTTATGTGTGTGCACCATCTTGAAGGCCGGGCTGAAGCCCAGCCGTCCATCTGCAGAGTCGTGCATGGTGTTTTACCCAGAGTAGATGTTTAGTAGATTTGTTCAGTTAATTGAACCGAATGTATGAGTGCTGTGTTTGAGGGGAACAAAAAGATTGTTTTTATAACGACTTGACAAATCTCAAATAACTGCAGCTAAGAAAGGAGCACGTGAATTAATGAGAGAACGGAACCCCTGTCACCGGTTCTGCGGGGCACCCTGATGGCACCGGGGGGACAGTGGGGTTTACTGTGGGCCTCTGTGCCAGGGGACACAGCTGGGTTCTTAGCAGCCTTTTCTTTTGGCAGGCTAAGAAATGACATTCCTGTGATTGATTTATTTTCAGATTTCGTACGGTCATTAACGTATTTTCTTTTCCGCGTCTGTCGTATCGGTTGCTGCTCAGGAATCCGAGCTGAAAAGCCGCAGCGCCTTCCTGACAGCTACCATTTCTGGGTTCTTCTCTGGTCAGCTGTGCTGCCCCCTGGGCTGCCCAGGGCCGTCATCAAACCCGTCTGGCCCATTTTGGTGGCGGCTGAAAGCGCTTCTGTGCGTGTCGTTCCTAGAAGATCTAGGAGTAATTGGGAACGTCGCGCGCCCTCCCAGCTTGTCTGCTGGGCCTCCCGTTGCTGTAACGGTGTCAGGCATGAATTTTCACACTTACCTTAAGGACCTCAAGGAAAGCGTGCACGCACTCGTACTTTCACGAAGGCTGCCCTATGTCGACTTTTGAAGAAGCTTCTGCTCAGTTGCATGATGGACTCATGGGTTTTGAAATCGTATCCTCACGTGTATGATGCGTGATGCACATCTCCTGATAACATTAAGTTTCAGGTGCCCATCCTTTGGAAGTTGGGGGCAGGAAGGAAAGAGTCCGTTTTGTGGGGTGTGCGGGAGAAGGATGGGCAGCCAGCAACCTTGTGGCCGTCATCCCTCTGGCTGGGTCCCTACGGATACAGCCAGCTGGGAAGGAATTCTGTTCTGATCACTGTAACGTATACTTCATTTATTTATTTTTAAATGTTTGTTTATTTAAAAAAAAAATTTTTTTTTTCAACGTTTATTTATTTTTGGGACAGAGAGAGACAGAGCATGAACGGGGGAGGGGCAGAGAGAGAGGGAGACACAGAATCGGAAACAGGCTCCAGGCTCTGAGCCATCAGCCCAGAGCCCGACGCGGGGCTCAAACTCACGGACCGCGAGATCGTGACCTGGCCGAAGTCGGACGCTTAACCGACTGCGCCACCCAGGCGCCCCAGATGTTTTTTTATTTTTGAGAGCGCAAGAGCGGGGGAGGGGCAGAAGGAGAGGGGGACAGAGGATCCGAAGCAGGCTCCGTGCTCCGTGCTGACGCCAGAGAGCCTGGTGCGGAGCTCAGACCCGTGAACCGTGAGATCATGACCTGAGCCGAAGTTGGACACTTAACCCACTGAACCACCCAGGCGCCCCTGTATATGCTTCGTTTATACTTTCAGTTAGTTGTCCCCTAACCTCATGACAGTTGTTTGATAAGTCGGTGTCCAGGGAAGAGCCGGAGGCTTGAGCTGGATTCTGTCTCTGACACCTTTGTTCCAAGAACTGCAGGAAACGATGGGCGCTGTGAGTAGAAGAATGTGCATCTTCTGGCCTCTTTTCAACAGAGTTGAAAGCTCAAGTGCTTATTCCAGAAACAACCGAGGACCACGGCTACAGGACAGCATGTCACCGAGGACAGTCAGAGCAATCGGAGGGGCAGGGGCATTTGTGATAGCAGAATAAATTCAACTAGAAGGGCGTCCTGGGGGGTGGTGGGTGGAGAAAGAGGACAGAGTCTGCGTGCTGGGCACAGGCCTTCCTTCAGACACTCCTCAGGAGCTGGGGGGCGGGACAGGCTCAGCCATCAGCCTGAGCTGTGGGGGACCGGCTCCAGACCTTCTGTGTCTTCCCAGGGTGTGACCTTTGCTGAAATAACTTAAAACTGGGAAAATTTGTTTTTCTGACCTATTAATTAGAAATATGTTAATCAGGGGCGCCTGGGTGGCGCAGTCGGTTGAGCTTCCGACTTCGGCCAGGTCACGATCTCGCGGTCCGGGAGTTCGAGCCCCGCGTCGGGCTCTGGGCTGACGGCTCGGAGCCTGGAGCCTGTTTCCGATTCTGTGTCTCCCTCTCTCTCTGCCCCTCCCCCGTTCACGCTCTGTCTCTCTCTGTCCCAAAAATAAATAAACGTTGAAAAAAAAATTAAAAAAAAAAAAGAAATATGTTAATCAGCTCAGCAGTACCTGGAAGATAGCCAGGGGTCTGAGCTCAAATGTCCAGTGGCTTATTTTATACCCCAAATACCCCATGATCACGTTCAGATGATTATGTTTAACTCTTACATCCCGTGCCTGTAATGTCTTTGGGCAGTGGGTTAATCAGTTGCTCGACAGCACAGGCTAATGTTAAGTTAGTAAACTTTTATTTTTCTAAAGTGGATGTATAGAAATTACTTAATATGACCAATTTCTTGTAGGCTTTTGGCTGCTGTTACCCAAATATGAAATGGAGACTGGGAGAGAGAAACATCTTGAGGAATCTGATTTTCAACTTTTTAACATCTCTGTTGCAAGAATGAAGGGATCACGGGATCCCATCCTGTAACTTTTCTCCAAGAGTTTCATAATACACAGGGGGAAGGTTTAAGTTTGAGTGGAGTTTAAACTAACCAGACACTTCAAGAAGCCGATTGTTAGTTATGAAGGATTCTTAGAAAGCACACATCCGTTTGTGAAGGTGATCCGGGAGTAGTTTGGAGTGATAGGTGTCGCCCAGTAAACATCCACTGCTGTGTGGGCAGAATGGTGGCCCTCAGAGCCGTCCTGTCCTAGTCCCTGGAACCCGTGCATGGTACTCTGCGGATGTGATGAAGTGAAGAGTCTTGAGACGGGAGTTTGTCCTGGATTGTCCACGTGGCTTCTGGGTCCAATCACAAGAGGCCTTATAAATGATAAGAGGGAGGCTGTGAAAGTTGCTCCCGACAGAGAGGAGAAGGAGAGGTGAGGCAGAGAGATTTGAAGATGCTGTTCTGCTGGCCTGGAAGACGCGAGAGCACAGCTGTGGAAGCCGGAGAGGCAAGGAAAAAGATTCTCTTCTAGAACCTTCAGAAGGAGCGCGGCCCTGTGAAGGTCTCGGGGTCACGGCAGAGAAACCCTTTTCAGATTTCTGACCTCCAGAAGTGCGAGGGAAGAAATCGGAGTTGTTTTAAGCCACCGAGTTTCTGGTCGTCTGTTACAGCAGGAATTTGTTCTATAGGACATGGTCGTGCCACTCGGCAACTAGTGAGTTTCGGCCTAAGTGCCTGTGGGTTTTGCGAGTGAAGTTGATATGCGAAAGTAGGATAGGCTTACGTGGAACCGGAGTAGCTTTAGTGGATTCAATAAAGGCAGAATTAAGATGCGAAAAATTTAGAGGTTGACCCTGGAGGATAGATTGCTTAGAAAAGCTGTGGGAATGCATGGATCTGGTGATTCTTTACTGTCTCGGCATTTTGTGACCCCGCTGTGTGCACTGCCGTCTGCTTTGTGCGAGGATAGCCGCTTCGCTGTACGTCGTAAGTTTCGCCGAGGGCGTGGATGTCCTTCCCAGCCTTTCCGTCCTCGGCTCCCTCTGTTCCTTCCAGACGCAGGCAGGTGTTCTCGGTGGCTAACGTTTTCTGCAAGACGACTCTATAGGAGGTGCGTGGTTTTGATTTGACTTGATTAAGATATCTTAGGGGGGAAACAGTTTATTTTTAAAGAAATTTGATGCCGTGTCGAGGACTTGACAACTTCTTGGATGAAATGGAGTGCTAAAATCCTCTCTGGCTTATCTATTTATTTTTTACTGCAACGATAGTGAAGTTCTCTAGCTTAAGAATATTGTTAAGAGTGTATTGTTAAAGTCCTTAAGTTTACTAAAACACACCTTTAACCCAGGGGACTGTGATTTTTTCCTTTTCTTCTTCCTGTTCTCTCTTTCTCTTTTTCTTTCTTTCTTTTCCTTCCTTCCTTCCTTCCTTCCTTTCCCCCTTCCTCCCTCACTCTTCTCCTCCTCCTCCTCCCCCTCCTCCTCCTCCCCCTCCTCCTCTCCCCCTTCTTCTTCTTCTTCTTCTTTCATTTCCTTCCTCCCCTCCCTCCCTTCCTTCCAAGTTCTCAAGATGAGAGATTTATTTTCCGAAAAGATTTTAGTGGGAGACGTCACATTGTCACGTTGACAACATCGAACTCCCTTTAATCGTCATTTTGCATATTTTTCTTTTGCATCTCATTTTGATGAAATACGAACATTTTTACTACTTGAACTTGGCTTCATTTTATTCTTTGTTTTCGTTAATGCTTTTCTTGCGTTGGCATAGAACACTATTTGATTCACAACACTCTAGGAAAAATGTTTAATTACTGAAAAACTTTGACTGAAATTCAGGAAGAGCATGCAGGGGAACATATTTGTTCAGGTTTGGTTTATATGACTTGCAAAAACAGATTAAAATAATCTGCAGCTACACCAAATTGGTGCTTTCCGTGAGAGGACTTGGTTTGAGCGGAACGGACAGAGATGGTGTCTAAGGCTTCCTTCAATTTGCACCTGCCTTAAAAGGAGAAGCAGAATGCATCACACTGCTCCTGCTGGCATGGGACCAGGCTCTTCTTGAAGTCTTTCCAGAACACTGTACCCAGTGCAGCAGGACTGAACGTGAATGTTGTTGACTTTCAAATCCATTCCGTGTGTGTGCGTTGAGACTGCTCAGTTACTATGAATGCCTAATAAGAAAAAAAAAAAGGAAAAAAGAAAGAAAGAAACAAAAGCAGCATTGGATTATGAATTAGAAGGCCAGGCTTTCTACTTTTGGATTCAGCAGGATTCATCACTTCCTACCAGCATGACTTGAGACGAGTCCCCTCGATGCACTGAGCTTGTGATTCTTCATTCGCAAAGTAGCAATGTCTGCTTTCTTCCACTCAGGATTCTTTGGAGGATTTAAAGACTTGGTGTGCGGAAACGGTTCCTAAAGCATCATTTTATAGAAAAAGAAATGCGTAATTAGGAAGGTGTTTTGATCTTGCTGAAGTCAGATAAAAGTAAACTTTTCCCACACTTGTTTATTTCTTGGGTGGTGTTGACAGGAATCGGTTCTGCTCTTGAGCTGTGAAACTAGGGAGACGGATGGGGGCTGTTTCAGCTCCTGTTTCTTCTAGGAACCACAGTTGTGACTTCCCCCGATTCTGATGCCAGAGATCTAAGACTGAGGAATATCCCTTAGCCTTCATCCATCTCCATACGATGAAGCGTGTTTCCAGATTCTTCCAACTTTCATCTCTGCCTGAGAGAGAACAAAGTGTCTGTGCAAAAAAAGAGCAAATGGGAAGAGAAACCACATTGTGACACAGGATGGTATTGTTTGCGTTTGTGCTGCGTACTGTTGTTTGTCATATTTGTCCCCCCAATTTGGTGGATCCTGGTTCTTGGCAGGATGATTTAGCTTGGTCTTTAGACTAGGTTTGGGACACAGGTACAGGACTAGAGTATTTTCAGGTTACCAAGCTAGGTCTTTCCCGGTTCTTTGATCAGGCTGTTGTCTCCAGTGCATCAAAGCTAATTTCCCTTAGATTCTGAAGAGGGAGAAATGATATTGCACAAGTCATTGCAGGGTCAGATAGTCTTCACCCTTGACATTGGCCCCTGAATCTGCCAGATAAAAAAGTTAGTTCTGTTGTTCAAAGAAGGTATCTCCTTGATTTGGTGTGAACAGAACAAAACAAGACCTATTCCAATTATATATCACAATGAGTAATGGAGGCATAGAGGAATGAATCATTATTGCCACACCAGAAGTCTCTCGAATGTGACACACTTTCGACCATCCGTAGGAGTGTGTTGCACAGCGGGAAATACAACTATAACGTTCATCACCCCAAGGGTCAAGGAATCTATTATAATTATTTCCTGTACATGAATTCCATCAAGGCTTGGATGAATTCATGAATTAAAGAGGCACCAATGGCTACTGAGAGAACTCAGAATATTTCCAGATTTTAATATTGATATGAGGAAAGATAGTATGTGATACTCATGGCTACAGAGCGGGGACTGATGTTTGAGTGGTTAAAGACTACAACAACTTCTGATCGTCTGTTTGTTGGAATTGGCATGTAGGCCGAATGGGTTACGATTCCGTTTACTTGGCAGTTTTGTGCGTTTGTGTGTAATTATTGCCACCAGCAATACGTTTCAGGCTTGGATAACTGGGTTCCTTGAATCGATACCTGAAATTCTGTTTTACAGCATTTGTCTCCTGAGGGATTGGAAAGATAATCCTAACTTGGAAGGGCTTCTAATGTATACCAACACCCGTAAAATATTGTACATTTTGCATTAAGTTGGAAGAAGGGTCTGAAGTATACATTTAAGAACGTGCAATTTTATTTAATTCAACCATTAGCTGCAATGGAGCAAGGATAACAAAGATTTCCTTAAAAACAGCCCATAACCCAGAAATGAGACCCCTTTGCAGCTGAAAATACTAGTATCTTGTAACCATGTGTAAATGAGCAGTTGCAGAGGGCTTGAAAAAGCAAGTTTCTAGAACATGGTATTTATCTCCCAATAGTTTGTGCTTACTGATCCAGAATTAAAACACCATGTATGAATCGTGCCATCACCATTTCGTAGGGCAAAATCTGTCCAATATTGGGGAACTTAAGTCTTCAAGTTCACATAATGCTTCCAAATCAAGCAACAGACATTTATTATGTTACTATCCTCAGCTACAGTGCTTGGCATCCTGTAAATCCTCAATGACCCTTTGTGGAAGGAACGAATGACGAATGAGACAGTAAATGAATGGAAGATCGAATGAGTGAATGAATGTGAGTTTTGGGCTGGGCATTGTGCCGGAGGCCAAGAGGGTAGAATGGTCTGGAGTCTAACCGAAAGGCTTCTTTTAAAGTTCTTTCCAGATTCCGTGGAATTAATTTTCTTCTTAATCATCCGGGTCCTGTGGCCGTTGCCTCCCCAGAGAGTCTTTTCCTGGATGTCCTGTTGTAAAGATCCCATTACCATGCCAGTGAGAAATCTGCTGTTTCTAACTCTCCCTTTTGTTCTTTCCTCCCTCCTATCACTATTGGAAATAATATTCTTTCTAGTTTACATGTTATTTGTTTTTTGTCTTCTCCACTGAGGTCCATGATGGGAAGCACCTTGTCTTACGTAATAGTGTATTCATTTCTTGAATGAATGAAGAAATGAATCACGTGGAAAGAAACCATCTAGGGAGATCTGCTGATTTGCTTATAGTCTTTTTTCCCTATTTATTTATTTATTTATTTATTTATTTATTTATTTATTTAAATATAATTTGTTGTCAGATCGGTTTCCATACAACACCCAGTGCTCATCCCAACAAGTGCCCTCTTCCCTGCCCATCACTCACTTTCCCCTCTTCCCCACCCGCATGTACCCTTAGTTTGTTCTCAGTCCTTAAGAGAGTCTGTTATGGTTTGGTGATTTGCTTATACTCTTACCCAGAAACTAAGTGTTAAGGTGAAATTCGGAGACTTCTTGCAGAATATAGAATATTAGAATGAGAAGGCCTTGGGCCCAAGTGAATGGACTGACATTGTGGTGCTGCAGGGATCCTAGGGCTCTAGAACCAATAGTCATTCATTCAACAATTGTCTGTTGAATGCCTACTAAGTACTAGGCAATGGATGTTAGTGGATCATGGAGGAGATCTAAAAGTGGACTTCTCAAGTCCCATCCGATTTCTCATGTCCTCGGTTACATGGTCACCTGCTTTTGCACCTCTGTAGAGTGATAGTGGGCTTCTCCTTGAACCCACCCTGATAACCTCTGCTTGGCCAGAATTGATACATGGTTGCAGATTACTAGGCTTCCCTTTTCTTTTTGAGGCACCAATTTCATTGCCATTCTGTTCACTGTTGGTCCCCCCAGAGTTGTGGGCATCCTCTAAGGTTGCCAGTGAGACTGTATCTTGAACCTTGGTTCTTCATTGTAATTCACTTTCCATTTGTCACATATCCTTAAGTTCTTAGTCTGTAATATGTACCAAGAACATGGTGACACGGCTATAGAATCTCACTGAGCTTCCATTGTGCCAGCGGAGATGGGAAGTCATAAAAGTGGCTTCAGTGAAGTGGAAGAGGCTACGAAAAGTCCAGAAGGTTCTAGGCTATATGGCTAGGGGAGGTGGTAATCAGGGGCGTTCAGGAAAGGCCTTACAGAGGAAGGCTGTTATATGCACACCTGGGGAAGGCGATGGCCTGGGTGAGGTGGTGGAAGAGGATGTTCCAAGTGGAGAGAGCTGTGTGTTGGAAGGCCAGGGTGGAAGAAGGCTTGGGGCAGTGAAGAACTCTATACTCTCTTTCTAGCTAGTGTAGGCCCCATGTATCTGTGGGAGTTTTACAAACCCCTTTTTGCAGCCTGGAGAGTGGATTGGAGGAAGGCAAGATTGAATGTAGACAGACCAGTTTGGGAACCTCTTCAAAAATCCAAGCCTGGTACAATGGTGGCTTTTAATAGAGGCAGCAGAGAGGGAAGCAGGTCCATTTAACAGCAATTTAGGAGGCTCAATGTACAGGATGTGGTGACTGGTGGATGTGGCAAAAGGAGGGGGGGGGCTTCATGATGAAGAGGGATATGACACTGGTTGCTTTCTTCATCTTTAGAAGAAGTGATGCTCCATTCCAGGTGAGAAACTAGAGAAGGGGTATTCATTGTTGCCGGTGTTGGGGGTAGGGGGTTGAATTTAAATCTTCGGATTTTAAGACTTGACCCACTCCCGGTGGCTCATCTCTCCACGTTTGTTACCGTGGCTTTATACTCCTGTTCTGGAAGTGCTTCTCCACATTGCCTTTCTAACGTTTCCCTTTGTGCCGCAAGAGCAACTTTCCATGGTGGACGCATCTCGGATAGAACCTGAATCCTGCCGGGGTCACCATTTGGCGGTTACGGGGGTCAGTTTCCTTCTGTCTCAGACCTACTGAGAACTTAGTATTTTCATGCATTGCATCAAATATGGAAGCCAAGAAATGAGGAAAGACCTCAGGAGTGCATCCTGCAAAAAGTAATAAGCATCTGTAGCCGTATTGTGTAGAAGTCACGGAAAAGCACGTCTCACAAGAGAGCGGGTGTGTTCCTGAAGAAGGTGAATAAGGCACGTGTAGGCAACACAAGATGATGGCATTCAGATAAACCGTTAACGAGAAGTCATACTGCGCCAGATGGCATTGCTTTCTAAGACTGCTTGCGCTCTTTCTCTAGAACTAGTTTACATGTAAATCTGCACCAAGAATTCTGGGATGGCTTTGACTTGAAAGTGACTCGAAGATAATGGAGATATAAAGCCGTGACTCCAGGGCAATGGGGAAGGCGCCATTGCTCGCTGATCAAAGAGAGCACGTGCTCTTTTATTACAGCGATAAAACATAATTAGAGCTAATTGTGGTGGAACGTGCCCGCATAAGCCATTACAATTATTCTATTTCTAGTAAAGTAGCACCTATGCTACCTCACTAACTTCATCCCGTTTCTAACAGGAGTAGGCATTGATCGTTCCGTGAGGAATTGACACCCATTTCATTATCGGTGGTAGCAAACTCAAAGTAAGATCAGCTTTTAGCAAATACCCGGTAATTATTTAATTTTAAACGATCTCTTGGCACAAGCCCATGCTTCAGTGTAGTCCCAGAGAGGGGCTTTCTGTAGGAACCATGATGATCCTGGGACAGCGTGTGGAATGGGGGGCACGACTTCATTGTGATGGCGCACTCATGGATATTGAGGCTGATTATGTTCTAGGATCTCATACCTGGGACCTGCTGTTCTGAAGCTTGCCATAGGCTTTGGCTTGTAAAGCCTTTGCTTTAACGGATCTCATCCCCTTCTCGGCCTGGCTGCTTGCCATATTTGGCCCCAATCAGTAGGGGCACAACAAACACGCCCAGAGATTTCCCACCCCTGTCAGCCTCTCATCCCTTATTTTGATGCTGCAAGAGAGGCAGGGCCTTTACTTTCAACCCTGCCCCATGAGGGTACACTTTGTTGTACATTAAATCCGGCCCCTCCTTAAATGGGACTCTTGACAGTGGTCTCTCTAAAAATTGGACCATGTAAAATGTCCCTTGATAGTTATTTGCGGCCCAAACCACAGTTTTCAAAAGGAGACCCTTCATATGGATGTTTCGTTTAAAAAAAAAAAAACAACTGTTAGAACTTTATGTATTAATACATTTCATAGCAGTTAAATGTAGACACTAACAAACCGAGAAGTCAGATAATTTGTGCACCTTCTAACCAGTGGTTTAAAGTTAAAACAATTCGTGTGGTCTGCTAAAAGAGTCTCCTCATCACGGCTAATAGAAAATTAAATTTTTACAACTGAATTGACCCTGTCTAGTGCTAGTTCCATCTTCAAATGATTCTAAAAGGAAGCCTGAATTATCTGGTCCCTTCTATTCTTTCCTCTGTCTGTAGCCATCATGTAAATTATTCTGGTTAGATGTGTTAATTTCATCGAAGTTTTCTCATGAGGTTGAGAGCCCCTTCCCTTGTCCACGGTCCCATTTCTCTCGATACCTACTTATACTTTTTGGTGTTATTTTTGGCATGTTTCATCTGGCTCTGTCCTTGAGGAATGTAGAGAATAGCTGCTGGGGTGACAGTTAATCTACCAGGACAAATTTCTGACTGCTCACTTTGAGACTCTCCTTATCATTGATCACTGAGATTGTAAAGTAGGAAGTCAAAGACAGCGTGGAAGGAAAACCACGCTAAGCATCCACGAGCTTGCGCTGTATCTCCTTGCGGCAATTAGAAAATAGACCGCTGTCTTAGCTTTAGGAATCTGGTCTTCCTGTCGGGAAAGTCTGCTGCAGAGGTATTTTGGGTGCCAAATGCCAAGACTCTCCCTCTCTGGGGTCCTCAGGCTCAAGGTGCTGGGGCTCTTTGTGTGTGTGGGCACCGGCACGATGGCTGCTCTGCCTTCCTGAAGAGGGCGATTAAGTAACTCTCCTCCAAGGGCTTCGGGGAAGTCGGTGGACTGGAGGAGGTTTAACAGCCTCACTGTGTAATCAGAAAGAGTTCTGACAACCTGATGCCTCTCCCCAAGGGGGAGACGAGGCAGGGATCCGTCTGGCAGACTATTTCCTGTTCCCCCAAACAGTGAGGCTGTATCTGGGCTCTGCCCCTGGTAATTAGTGAAAATCACTGATGGAGTGAGGTTGTAATTTGAAAGTTTGAGTCACAGAAATGTGAAGTGTAATTAAAACACCCCTGCACCACATGGATTTCTTCATTGGGTGAGCCACAGCCAATGAGCTCTCTGTTGAAAGCGAGATGATTTGGTCCTTTGGGAACTCATAAAATGAGAGCTGGACCTGGGAGAGGAAGAGGGAAGTGGGCATCCCATCCTTTGTCTGCCTGCCATGTGAGCTGTTTAGTCATTATTGTAGTGATATTAGATGTTTCCTGAACACTTCCCCACTCCCCAAGCCGTTGTATTTTTCTGCGCAAATAGAAGAGGAACAGTGAAGCTAACTCAGGCTTTTAGTTTTTCAGCCTTATGAACTTTGTTGCAGTTTTTTGTTCAGGAGAAATTCCCAGGTGATGGATTTTGACTTCCATCGACAGTACGGGTATAGGAATGCTGAAGATGTTTGGGCATCAGGCTGTTACACTAGGCATAGGGGGTTAGGAACACAGGGAGGAAAGTCTTAAGTCTTTGGAGGAGGTCATAGGTTGAAAACTGAAGATAGGATAAAAAAAAATCCAACAAAATGCCCCTCATCATTCAGTTGACACTTTAATGTGATCCATTGATGGTATCAGTAGCAATATGGCGTCTCTGCTCAGGACCCACCAATGACAGAGTGTCACCTGGCTTGGCCCTCGGTCCTCTTTGTCCTCATTGATCACTTTCTCCCTTGCTTCATCCTCCAGCCACGCTTGACAACATGCTCTTCCTTCAACTGCCAGGTGATGCCCATGGCTTTTGCCTTCCCTTCAGGAAGGTTCTGCCCCAACATCACCAGCTCAGGAACATTCTGCTGACTGCTCTGAGGTCACTCTGTCTCCTCACTGTCCTCTGTTCTTCCTGCTTGTTACCACCCACTGTTACATTAGGTATCTGTGTATTTATTGGTTTATTCTCTGTTTCCTCTCCTGCATCCGTCCTCCGTGAGAATGAGGACTTTGGCCTGCTGCTATTGCATCTCTGGAGCTGGCAGAAGTTTCTGGAAAACAGTAGAGGCTCCAGCATATCTCAGTTGGGCATGGTGTTTGTTAAAATGAACACCTTTTGTGGAAACTGTATATTTGTGAAAAATAAGCGTGTGTGTGTGTGTGTGTGTGTGTGTGTGTGTGGTTTAATAACATTAACATGGGGAAGATTGCAACTTACAATGTGTACCCACTTAATATCCTTACTAGTTAGCATGAGCTGTCATTGATTGGGCACTTTCTCCATGCATGGTGGAACTCTGGACACCTGCTGTCTTAAATGATGCCAAGTGTTGGGGTTTGAAGAAACCTGTGACTTGAAATTAATCTGTGTCTTATGACAACAAGCAGTTTCACAATACCCCTGGTGTCCGGGCAAGGAACTTTTCTATCTTGAGGCAAGAATGATGTCATTTTAAGAGTGGGACCCTCGTGCTGACTTTCATCCATTACTTGGTGTCCAGGGTTGGAGGTGTTTGGTTATTATATGTTTTAAATATACACAGTTTTAGGATGATACTTAAAAAGCATGGGGATGGCCTCATGTGAATGTCCCAGCATTCAAGGTTAGCCCTGGGATGTGGAGGAATCTGCTGAGAGGCATATGGTAGTGGAGGGAACATCGGTGTTGGGGTGCCTGGCTCCTGTGTTTGCTCTGCAATCCACCTGCCGGGAGCTTTGCCTGGGAATACCTAGTCTCTGAGGACACCAGCTCTCAGGAGCAGAACAGAGTGCTGTGAGCGTCCAAGAATAACCTGTGTCTGGGCACCTGGCTCCTTCCATGTTCCCTACTGTGTGGAGCCCTCCCTCCTGCCCCAGCTCCATCTCGGGGTGCCTGTCGGGGAGGGCTTCTCTCCTGCAGACGGGCACCACAGTCAGGAAAGTCTCTTCTTTGTGAGGTGTGGAGACCGGGAGTGTCCCTCTTGCCCACAGTGAGTCCTGCAAATGGGTGAGAACATTCAAAATGCTTTGAATTCTCTCTCTCTTGCTCACCTTCTGTGTTTCTTTAACTACTGGGAAGGTGGGGGGGGGGGCGCCCCGGTGGCTCAGTCGGTTCCCTGACTCTTGATTTCGGCTCAGGTCATGATCTCATGGTTTGTGAGTTCAAGCCCCATGTCGGGCTCTGCACTGGCATTGCAGAGCCTGCTTGGGATTCTCTCTCCCTCTGTCTCTGCCCCTTCCTGGCTTATGTTCTCTCTCTCTCCCTAAGACAAATAAACATTAAAAAAAAGTGATTCATAAATACTGGAAAGGCCACATGTGCTATTTCCTTTCACTGACAGCTCTATCCCGGTGACTCACGTATCTCCTGTGTCATCGCTATTTGGGGAATGTACCATATGCAAAGCACAGTGCAGAGTGATCAAGAAAAATGCCTTCTCTGGAGGAAAACTTTGCTGCCCTGGAGAATAGAGTTGGGGTTTAGTGTTCTAGTGTCCCTTCGGAAAACCATGCGGGGAGTCAAAGACCTAAATGAGATCTGCTGGTCCCTGACACCTCCCCTTTCCTACCCCCTCTCATCTTTGCTTCTTTCCTCTCCCCTTCTTCTTCCTCCTGTCTGCCCCCAGTTTGCACCCTTTGGGAGGGGCATTTCATGATAGAGTGGCCTCTGTGTCCTCCAGCCGCTGGTCTCTGGTCGATTTCAAAGACGTGACTTTGCAGTTGAGGGCTGCGGGGCAGGGCCCCCCACCAGGGCCGCGCGCTCCGGTTTCACTGGGAGGGCGCCAAGTGCCAAGCCCAGCACGCGTTTGCAGGAGCAGGCCGGCTGACCCTCGAGGAAGCCGTGGAAACTCTATAAGCCCAGGAGGCAGCGTGTTTAGAGGGACTCACGGCCGTGAGGGAGGCCAGGCCGGCTCCCTGCTATTTCTGGTGTGAGGTTTTCCTGGGATGCCGTCAGCCCTGGCAGGCTCACCACGCTGTGCATGTCTCTGTAACTTCAGATCCCGTGCGCTCGGGAACGTGGCTGGCACAGCCAGGCATTCTTACCTTGGGCCAAATGGTTCTTCTGACGCGCACATATTTCAATGGGGATGATTCTCAAATAGAAGGACAACTTGGTCTATGCTGCACATAGGCGGTTGCTTCTGCTTTTATTTATCAGATGCTAAATGTGTGTGCACATGGTTCCTGTCCCGTATCGTATCTGCTACCGAGCAGTAACTCTATTCTCCAGGGAAAATGGTCCATGTGGTGTGCAGGGAGAGGTTATTCCTTTTCTTCAGTCCTGAATGCAGACCCTTCTGAGGCTTCCACAATATTGTCATTTTATGTAAAAAAAGTATTTAGGGCCAGAGAGTGAGAGTTGACTCAGAGGCCTCATGATTAGATATGTGTCTACTTTGGTTTCTGTAGTGGCTTGGCATATTTTAAGTACTGTTCCGATGCCCTGAGAAAAAATGCAGGTACTTGAATTCCATTACATGTTCAGTAATTCTGGTTGAATAGTCCAAAAATTGTGCACGTTACGCTTTCTATCAGTGGATTAACAGAAAGCTTTAGGTTTTCCTTTTGCAACAGTTTGGAAAATGTTTAGTTGCATCTACTGGAAATCTCAATTCATGGCAGATCAGCCAAGTAAGATCTGTGTTATTGTCATGTAGCGTGCTGTGTGTCCAGGGCTGGTGGGGTGCCCTTGGGCGACTGTTGGGACCCAGGCTCCTTCTCGCGTTCTCTCAGCCATCTTCGGTGTGTGGCTTTTGTCTTTCTGCCTGCTTGGCCTCTGAAGGGTGCAGGAAGCCCGCTCCCGTGTCCCCTCTCCTGCAGCTGAGCGCCTGTGTCCCAGCAGGAAGGGGGAGGCAGCCTCAGTGTGTGTCTATTCCTGTTGGCAAACTCTCCCGATTCCCGGTTTGGCTTTTGGATGCTTTCCTTTGCCCACTTAGTATTTCTTTTCTTATTCTGCACATAGAGAAGCACCCAGAAGAGTGTGTGTCTGTGTCTGGGTATATATACTTTATAATAGAGTATTTTATATACACACACTTTCTCATTCAGACACACATATGCGTATTTCCATATTTATCTTTAGAGTAAAAGATAACTTATCAGAAATTTAAGTTCTCTTATCTCAGCCTCCTACATTTTAAAATGTGAATATCCATGGATTTTCTTTCTCTTTCTTTTTTTAATGTGTATTTATTTTTGAGAGGGAAAGAGAAAGACAGAGTGTGAGTGGGGGAGGGGCAGAGAGAGAGAGGGAGACAACAGAATCGGAAGCTGGTTCCAGGCTGTGAGCTGTCAGAGCAGAGCCAGAAGCAGAGCTCAAACTCACAAACCGCAAGATCATGACCTGAGCCAAAGTCAGACGCTTAACCGACTGAGCCACCCAGGCGCCCCTGGATTTTATTTTTCTAGGGTATGTTATTAAAATTCTAATAAAAGGTTAGAGCTTAAGTTGCGTTAGCAAACATTTCAACAGTTATATGAAGCTGCTAATATATTTTGTGAATCAAACGTGTTTTAATTGGAAAAACCCTGTCTTATATAGAAGGTTGCTAATGAATTTTTTCCGTACTCTGTATTATGTCATCATAAATCTCAAGAAAATCAGTGTAAGAAATTCTAGCTTCACACAGTGGCCATTAGAACAGTGTCTGGGGTTTTTTTCATGAAGGTAAGGATAGGCAATTCTCTTACTAGGGATTTGGTGTGATGTCTAATGAACAATTTAGCTTCTGAAGACATTGATGAAAGATTCTTATGGAGTAAAGATCCAGCTTAGAAGGGATGGGAGAAAGTGTACTTGACCCTAGACCAGAAACATTTTCCTTTTCTGAAATGAATGCAGTGTGGGTAGAGCCAGGCCCCAGCCACAGCCCAAAGCTTGTGCATAGGGTTGCCAGAGAGAGCAAATACTTTAGTATAAGTCGTCCCAAATGTTGCAGGGATATAGTTATGCTAAGACATTGTTCATTGTTTATCTGATACGCAAATTCAACTGGGGGTCTTGGATTTTGTCTAGCGCCCTCTACTCAGGGCACATCTGTGTGGGGCACTGTGCTGGCTTGGCCTGGATTAGCTCAGTGTGGTCGTTCGTTGGTGGTAGAGTGGTGATGCCTGGATCAGCCAAGAGAAAATGAGTAGTTTTGGTTGTGTAACGAGGCGCACAGTGATGAGAGATGCGTATATTAAGAGCTACCGTGATTAAACCTTTGGGATAGTTGGTGTTTTTCCAGAAGGCACTTCACACGTGTCTTAGGAGCAGAAGGTGCCTTATCATTTGGAAAGAATTCGCTTCGGAAGCCTCATGGGGATGGCGTCCGCCCCACTGTCATGATCAATATGTGGGGAATTTACAAATGATCGAGCCTGAACCATGTGTCGCATTTAATAATGTATCGTTAATAACACAAAATGAGTTGAGGATTAATCAAAACTTTATAAACTGGTGCTAAATTAACTTAGTGATTTGCAACTGGCTCTGTGTGGTCGGCTTGTTGACAATAACTTATTAAAAAAATCGCAATTTCTTCTTAATTGCATGTGTGGTGCTGTAGGGTGATACAGAAGATATTAAAACATGAGTAACAGATGGATGCTTGCTAATGAGCTCCACATTCCATACATTCTCTCGTTACTGTTTTCCATTTATCCATATACCTATTTCCGTAAAATATAACTTTCCTTTTTGCAGACACCACTAGCTTTGGCCTTTTTACTCTTTCTACATTTCTTATCTCAATTTCTTCTTGTTGCCTTACTGTGTGATGGAAGTTTCCCTGCTCCAGAATCCACTTGGAATTTGGTTTTTGTTATAAGTGGATGGAAGTTAATGATACGTAACTAGGTCGAAACGCTTGCAAGATAATGACAGTATTTGTGTACCGATGATTGTGGTTTTGTTGTTTATTTGCCATGGCTGTAGTTTCTTTGTTCCTAGTAATAAAAAAAAAAAACAAAACTAATGAATCAAAGTGTCCATTCTGGACCATGAGAAAAGATGTCCTACATGAGCTTATTCGTAGGGCCTACCATGCGTAAGGCATTGACATTCAGAAATACAGGAGGTCTTTCTCTGATTTCAAATAGGTTGCAGTTTAATGGGGAAAGAAGGGAACATATCCAGATAATTAGATCAATGAGCCATTCTTCATGTTCCGTAGGGGGGCAAGTCTTCTTCGTGCCATTATTAATAGTACAATTTCTGTGATTTTGTGGTGCATTCGTTACCAAATACACCCATCATTTCTATCCATTGCTTGCATTTTTTCTTTATTTGGCAGTTTTTCAGTAATGGGCATGAATAACAAGAGACTTTTTTTTAGTAATGGAAAGTTGACTTGGGTGGGGACAGAAACAGAATAAAGGGCCAACGTATAAATATTGATGTTTTCACTAATTGTTTTTCAGTTGCCCCATAATGGTTTGTGAAATCTTAAGAACAGTGGCACTTTCTAAAAAAATTTTTTTAACGTTTATTTATTTTTAAGAGATAGAGACCGTGAACAGGGAAGGGGGCAGAGAGAAAGGGAGACACAGAATCTGAAGCAGGCCGCAGGCTCTGAGCTGTCAGCACAGAGCCCGATGCGGGGCTAGAACCCACAAACCTTGAGATCATGACCCGAGCCGAAGCCAGAGGCTCAACCAACTGAGCCACATAGGCGCCCCAATGGTAACACTTCGGATTCCTGGGAAATCTCCTGGTGGTATTTGTTGGTGGGACAGTCATCCATTTTTGTGACCAACTGCTTCCCACTCCTTTGCTCCCCACCAGATGGCATCACGAAAGCGTGAGCATCCTTCCTACCCAAGGGAAGGGCTGGGACCTTTTCCTGTGCTTATGTTTACACCCACTGTTTTGCATTTACTCATTTGATGTAGCATTATCATAATTGCAGCATGCATACATTTTCGTTACATTTCTTTTAGCTTGCAGTAACTCATCTATCTGTTGATAGAGTGGGTTCTGTAATTGTTAATCATATATACAAAACAAAAACAAAATACAAAACAAAAACATATGATAATGCTGCTGAATCCAGCTCAGCCAAAAGCATGCTAAACCATTGCATTTCATGTTCATGGTTCAAGTCTGTCTCCAACATCCAGGCTTAGGTCATAATGGCCCCAGGCCTGAGACGTATTTTGGGTCAGAGTTGGTTATTATAGTACTTGTACGACATACCCATAAGAAATGAGCAGCTCCAGAGAATATACGCTCATCTACTGTTCCAGACTATTGTTCTCCCTGGTGTGATATTGCTGTCTGAGAAATAGACCCTTTGAGTCCCACATCTGCATCCTGGCTGTGACTCCGTGAGAATCCACAGAGTAGTCCGGAAAGAGTTGAAGCATAACAACCACTCTGTCTTTAAAAAAAAAAAAAAAAAAAAAAAAAAAGTCTTAACTTCCAGAAAAGTGTACTAAGGTTTCTGACATTTATTTCTGAACTGAAATAAAATATGGCAGGGTTTGTTGTAATTTTCTTAAACTAAATGGATGGATTGTGAATGAAAGTCGTGTTCCTCTAGGGTGGCATTGCCGTGTTTTAGAATCTTCATGTGTATTTATGATAATGATGCTCTCAAATGTATCGTTGTAATTTTGTTGTTGTTCCAGAAACTCTTCGGTATAAAGGTAGCAAATACATCTTTGAGTGTGGGCCCAGGATTTGTTCTCTGTGGGCAGTAATTGCATCCAGTTTCAGGAAGTGGTTTCTCAATTCTGAATGAATGGATATTTCATCAGGGTTAATGTTGTATAAGCGTTGTAAGATGTGTTGGTTGATAGCAAGAAGCTTAGGAACGCTTGACACTTATTTCTGAGAATCCGCCATCTGCCAGGATCTGGAAGGAAATATAGAAGCCAAGGCCAAGGCCAGGTACAGGAACACTTTGCTGGGCCTTTGCTCCAATCCCAACTTAGCCTCTCCCCTCCAGTCCTCATTCCCCTCTACTTCTTCTCCTTCCGTCCTCAACTTCTTCTGAAGTTGCTAGATTAGAGACTAGATCCCAAAGCAGGCCAAGCCTTCTTCTTTCCCCATTTCCCTGCAAACCTGTCTGAATCTTGACCTGACCCCTTCACTGTAGAGGAAAGGCCAACCCAAGAAAAAGATCACGCCAGCCTACATTCAAGAAGCAGTTACGGGAGTGCCGAGGACAGGCCAGCAGCTCCCCAGCGCCCAGGACTTCTCTGGTTGAAGGGCTGACACTTGGCTTCTCGGGCTGTGGGAATTCAGGCAGGCTGCTGGCGCTCATCTTGGTTCCCGACCGGGGTGAGAGAACCCGAGAGCCCACTCCTCACCCAGATGGACGCCTGCCCCCGTTTTCCCCCCTTTCCCATCTCTTTACCTCTCTGACCTAATGGGAAAGAAGCACTCTCGTAGAACACGGTGAGGCATCTATTTCCTGGAACACAACTGTCTAAAAACGCCTTTGAACTTGAGCACTGTCTCGCACATGCGGAAGGAAGGATGGCTGGGAGGAGCCTTGGGCGTCCTGGGAGCGAGCATCCCTCACCTGTTCAGTGTCTGCTCATTCCTGAGTGAGGGGTCAGGGCTGAGGGATCCAGGGCAGTCCACTGCACGTATAAGGCGATCGTGAATACCGGGGAAAGTAGAATGGTAGGAAGTGGTTCTCTCCAGGTATGTAAGTTACACATCAGGTTTTTTATGATGTCAATAGAAAAATGTGTCTGAGCAATAGAGACATTAAAGGTGCAGAATGACTCAATAATTGAAAAGTCAGCTGTTCTCTTTCTGTTGAGGTGGCCAAAGGGACAGATCAGTCAACATTACTGGTGGCTCCCATTTGGAGTTCAAGGTACTACGGTGACTTAACGGGACCTCAGTGGGTATGTTGTCCCTCCGTCTCCCTGCAGTTAACTTCGGATGGCCTCTTTGTATTCATTCCTGTTTCCAGCTTTGCCTGCTTGGTGATCCCAACAATTAGCGTGTAATTTATCGAGTTAGAATACAGTAGAGTGCATCTGCCTTTGGGCGCCAGCCAAGAGTCAAGCTGGCCACTGTCAGATGAGGAAAGAGGGTCCAACGTCTACCTCCTGTGGTTTTAGTGAGAAATTAACGAAGGCAAATCAGCCCGGTGGTTGAGAGCAGCCGCAGCTTGGCAGAGAGAGGCTCATGGCTAAATCAGTGCTCCTCACTTTTTAGCTGTGTGACCCCGGGCAAGGTACGGACTTTTGTGGCCCCTGCTCCTCTTCTGTACAATGAAGACGATAACGGCGCATCCTTTTGGGGTCTCTTGAAGATGGGGTCACCATCTGTAACATGCTTGCTTGCCTGGTGTCTCAAAGCGCTGGTGAAAACTAGCAAACACAGTCTACATTATGAACCTTCCTTCACATGTCACCGGAGTATCCTGGGCCCCTCGACCCGAAGTCTCAAACATCGTGAGGTGCGCCCAGTTACTGAGATGTCTGCGTTCTGGCTGCTTCCTCCATCCTTGCTGCTATGGCAGACTCCACTCCCAAGTGAGGGCGTCCAAACATTGTGGGCTCTGTCTGAAAATATCCTGGGAAGGCAGCAGGCATCAAAATACGTACGGCTCTTTCTGTTTTAAATAAAAAGATACTTGAGCATAATGATTTTTGAGGCGGTATGAACAATGGTGATGCTTTTCTCGCAAAACCACTATATATATATATATATACATATATATATATATGTATATATATATATACACACACACATATATACACATATATATGTGTGTATATATATATACACACATACATACACACACGTATATATACGTATATATATATATATACACACACGTATATATACGTATACACACACACACACACACACATATATATATAGGCTGGTTAAATATATATAGGATGGTTACCGTTAGGAGCTCGTCATTCTCCGTCATGTGTGGAAGTTGATTGTTTTTATATC
Organism: Prionailurus bengalensis; assembly: GCF_016509475.1. Lineage (NCBI taxonomy): Eukaryota > Metazoa > Chordata > Mammalia > Carnivora > Felidae > Prionailurus > Prionailurus bengalensis. The sequence goes on from NC_057343.1 coordinate 233,389,576, forward strand.
ATTCGAGCTTTGCTAGCTCCTAAGTGTTTCAGAGAGAAATATCATGTCCCTGTATGTCTCTAATACGCTAACCTAAAGGGGGAAAGCAAAATGGTACCATATGATACTCTCTAATAAGGCAGTGCATTTAGGAAACTGTACCAGATTAACTAATTTAAAAGACAAATATTGGATTGGTATGCAAGGCTATTTTAAGGCCTTTTTATTCATGCATATTAAAACACAAATGAGCAGTGATTATCTCAAATAGGCTGCTTGGAATATTGTCCTTGCTGGTAGCTGGTTGCAGACCGTGTGTGGTTTTATGGGCTTTACAGATACCCTCATGGACTGATCTGTAAATTATGGAAACGGATACCTAACAATAAAAAGTGAAGGATCCAAGCAGTTCGTGCAAGACCCAGCCTTCCTCAGGTAACTTAACGAATACTCCAGGACAATGGTTTTGGCGTGGCTTCTAGCGGGCAGGCTGGCGTGTTGAATGGACAGAACCTATGCTTCGGATTTTAACGTCTCTGAATTTCAAGTTTGACCCTGCCACTTACTAGCTGGGCTGAATGGAACATGTTGTCCGATGTGAAAAATGCATATAATAATATTTATCTTGGCTATATTCGCTGCACCATCAGTGTGAGAGGCATAGCTGCTTCAAAACAGGGTCATGGCCTTGGTAGATAGTCCAGGTAGACGTTTCTGGTGCTTCCTTGTGGACTAAACTTCTATAATGATATTACCCTTAAGCCTCTTCTAACATGCATTTTATCAAAGCATGCAATTATACATTCTTTGTTAACGGACTTTACTTTTGCTCAAATGTTCTTTCGAGAGATATTTAGTGCCCACCATGTTAGGGCATGCTGGGGATACCATGGCCGACCTTCTTCCCGAAGCTTCCATTCCGGTGTGTGTAGATGAGGGAAGGGAGCACGTCGTCCATGAGGAAACAAATGAATATTCGGCATATCAGGAGAAAACAAATTCTGTCAAGAAAAGTTCAGGAGGCTAAATTCAGCCTTTTTCATTCTTTCTTCTCCCTTCGCCAGCACTGATGGTCTCTGGGAAAATCTGGTCTTTCTCTTCCTGACTGTCCTCTCTCACTGAGAGGAACATGGACATAGATGGTTTAATTGAATGCATTGTTGCTGTATTTTGGTGAACAAATAAAGTATTTGCGTTGTGTCAGTTGAGAGTAACCAAATTTTATGTTTACCTCTGTGGGGTTTATCAGGGCAAGAATTGGGGGCCGCTAAGCAAGTTTGGCATCAGAATTCTTTCTTCTGCCTTTAAAATTGTGAAAAAGATACGATGGTGGAGCTGGTGTGGTCTTCACACATAGTTTACTTTTGACACAGCGGTAGACTCGTTTTCATTAGGCACAGCTATCTTGGGAATAATCTCCCAAGTCTTGTTTACGTATTGCTCCCTCAAGACTTTCCTCTTCCAAACTTGGCATGGTTTCAGAGTTGCGGAAAATCTGAATTTTGACCAGATGTTGATTAGATGACTTGAGAAGTAATGCACTTGGCAGTTTGGCTCAGGCCGGCCCCTCCCACTTGGGGTCATGCATTGGGCAGGGTCTGCTCATCTCTGTCCTCGTAACTACACTGTGCGGTGAGTGGTTTGGGGGGCTCCTGTGCTGGGTGGGAGCAGAACACCTCCTCTTACCTCCTCCTGCTTCTCTTTTGAAGACACTCCTATTGATGTGACTCTTAGAGGAACTGTGTGGATCAGCATTATTTTTGCTACGAAAGGAAACACTAGAGAGGAAGGCCCGGGACACTCCCTTGTAAAGCTCTCTGTTGAAACCACTTAGCCACCAGAATCTCTTAGAAAGCCCCAGGTGGTTGTGAAGACGGTCATAGGATGCGAGTCTGTTAAATGGCCTCTCGGATTTTTCCGTGAGCTGTCTTCCTTCAAACTGGATGGCTTCCTTTGGTATAAAAAACGATGCTTTTGTAGATGGACTCTGGGGCACATGTGTAGAAAATGCATTTAAAACTAGATTGGCAGCTCTGGCATTTTGGTTTGAAAACCAAGAATGTTTGTGAACACCCACATCATTTCATTTTTAAGTATCAACAGGAATGTATTGAGTTCCAAGTGAACACCGTCCGGAATAAAGCCCACTTTTTTGTGTACCAGCACTTCCTCATTTTGTCAACGTGATTTCTCTCTGTCCATATGAGGTATTCCTGTGCCTGGAAGAAAGGAAATACTGTTTTTTTCATCCTCAATTTCTTTTTTCTTTTCAATAATTTTATATCCCTTATGCTGTGGTCTGAATGTTCGTACCCCCCCCCCCCCCCCCCCCCCCCCCCCCCCCGCCCCAGGATTCGTATGTTGAAATCCTAACCCCTAAGGGTGATAAGGGTGATGATAGGCTTATCTTTGGGATGTAATTAGCTCGTGAGGCTGGAGCCCCTGTGAAGCACTAAGTCATTAGTGCTTTTATAAAAGGGATCTGGCAAAGGTCCCGGGCCTCTTCTACCATGTAAGGATACAGGGAGAAATCTGTAACCCGGAAGAGGGTTCTCACCCCACTGTTGTGGGTGAAAAATATTCCTGTTGTTTCTAAGCCACCTGATCTATGGTATTTTGTTACAGAAACCTCAACAGATGAAGACACCATAGCAGACACTGCATTCTCAAACCAGTTGGAAAGTCTAGTGCCTGGAGAACTGTTTTGCGTTAGAATCTGATTCTCTTGCTGGTTGGGCCACCCGTGTGGATAGGAAGCCCCAGTGCCAGTCTTTTGCTTAGTTTCTATAAAGAAATTGGTGGACGTGGGGTGCAGTCACTTGCTTTCTGTCAAAAACTGTGAAGGGTTTGGGGTTTGACCCTACTTTCAAGTGAATGGTTAATCTGCCACAATTTCATGGATGCTGGCAGAAGCCACGAGACTCTTGGTTCAGAGACAAAAGACTTTGTTTCCAACAGCACAGTAAGCGGCCTGAATATCGTGTTTGCGGTGACTCCTATTGCTGCCCTACAGACCCCATGGGATAGGCTTGGAGGGCCCGGGTGAATTAGTACATGCAGTGGATATATGTCATGGCTGAGAAACCCAAATCTTATATAATGAGGGCATGCAAACCCAACCAGTGTGCCCCAGAAAGAGACATTAGCTTTTATTACATGGGACAGTGATCAAATCTGACACTATCTCTGTCTTCCAAGACTGTTGTTATACCAACGTCCTTGGAGAGATGGTTCAGAACAAAAGTTATCAGTGTCTCTGCTCTTAAAATGTTTAGAAGCCTGAGATACCCATGGTGGATTATTTACCAACACTTACATACATTTGCATACATCCGTTGACCGTTCTCGGAATCTTAAAGGTTTGTGGCTTTGTCCATTTTTCTCCTCTTGCAACGAATTATTCCTCACCTTGAAAAATTAACTTCTTTCTTTGTTCTCCTCACACAGCTCACCCTTTTCTGCTTGTCCTAATACTGCATCATATTATGTATTTCCTTTTTATTCATACGAATGGATATATATTTTCTGATTTTCTTATTAGGCCTTGAACATCCAGAGGATGTTCATATCCAGTCGTCTACTGCCATGTTTGTTCCTTAGAAGGTTCATGCAAATAAATGTCTGTTGAATGAATTGATGAATAAATGCATTCTAGATTCTTGGTAGCAAAAAGAAAAACTCGGAATATCTACTGTTTAATTATGCTATTGATTCAAATGATAAGTAGAATAAAACCAGGAGTATTCTTAGAAAATGATTCTGAAACGCTCGCAAGCATATCTCAACTACAAACCTTAGCTGGACTTGGGAAGCTTTGCGAAATGGCTAGGTTTTGCTCCCATATTGGTCCCATATTGGTGATGTCACACCGTCCTGCCCACCTTAAGGAGAATTGTGTACCCTGAGACTGCTGGCCTTCTAATCTACGGTGCTGATGGGAGGGTGTGAGATGCCGTCAGGAACTATTTAAGACGGATGAGCTTATCCCACACTGTGCAAGGCAAGCACCTCTGACACTAACTTCCACAGTCTGTTCCGTAGCCAAGGTCCAGACGCCAGCAGGATGGTGGCTAAGTACTTTCTTCTAATTTCTTGTGTGACCTTCTTCTGCACTTTACCATTGACGTTCATTTCTTAATTTTACCCTGGGCGTAAATTCTCCACGAAAACCATCAGTAAATACTCAGAAGAATCTCTGCAACTTGTATTTATACTGTAGCTTTTGAACTGGCAAGGTGGAAGTTCTTAGTAAGAAATAATTACTACATTTTAGTGATCAAATAACAAGTCACTTATCTTCTATTTAAAAAAAATGTTTATTTTTGAGAGAGAGAGAGAGAGAGAGAGAGAGCGAGCGAGCGCAGGGGAGGGGCAGAGAGAGAGGGGGACAGAGAATCCGAAGCAGGCTCTGTGCTGATAGCAGAGAGACTCATGAACCGTGAGATCATGACCTGAGCCGAAGTCGGACACTTAACCGCCTGAGGCACCCAAGTGCCCCAAGTCACATGCCTTGTACACATTAGCAGAGATATAATCAGAGGTACAAACTAAGGAAGTTGCATTCAAAATTTATTTCCTAGCTCTTATAAGTAGAGTTTGGGTAAGAAGTATAAATTGCTAAACTGGGAGACTTGAGAATAACTTCAAATAGATTGATTTGTCACTTATCTATTACTGTCCGTTTTTATTTTTATTTATTTTTATTTTAGAGAGATTGGGAATGTGAGTGGGGGAGAGGGGCAGAGGGAGAGAGGTAATCTTTTTTTAATGTTTTATTTATTTTTAAGAGAGAGAGAGTGTGAGTGGGGAAGGGGCAGAGAGGGGAGAGGGAGAGGGAGAGGGAGAGAGAGAGAGAGAGAGAGAGGCAGATAGAGGGATAGAGAATCCCAAGCAGGTTCTGCACTGTATTAATAGGGGATAATTACTCTCAGTCTTCATGGAGAACATTTGGAAGTACAGATCCAGATATGAATGTGGCCAACTCATTTTTTTAAACATGTATTTATTAAAAAATTAACTAGGGGCGCCTGGGTGGCTCAGTCGGTTGAGCTTCCGACCTCGGCTCAGGTCATGATCTCATGGTTCAGGAGTTCGAGCCCCTCCCTGGGCTTTCTGCTGTCAGTGCACAGCCCGCTTCAGATCCTCTGTCCCCCCCTTTCTCTGCCCCTCCCTCCGCGTTGGATGCTGTGCCGACAGCTCAGAGCCTGGAGCCTCCTTCAGGTTCTGTGTCTCCCTCTCTCTCTGCCCCTCTCCCTCGTGTGCGCTGGCTGTTTATCTCTCTCAAAAATAAATAAACGTTAAAAAATTAACTAAAAATAGGCCCAATATTTGGCACATGCCAGCCATAGATTGTACTTGTTAAAGGTGTGATAACCCTGCATCTGTTGCATTGAACCCGGGCACAGTGGGAGACGAAATCAAATGGATAATTTGTTGGCTCACTGCTAGAAAACGTTCTTTCAAACATTTCCATCTCTATAAAGGTCAGTTCTGAGCCACTTCTGGCGTGTGTGTCCCTTCGCGGGGTGCTGGCCTCATGCTGGCACTGAGTCAAAGCTGCCGTCGTGTGAGTATTTTCCACGGTTGTTTCCCGTGAGCCACAGACAGTGTAGCATGGGGAAAGTTCCACGCAAGGACATAGCCCACATTTCTAAGAAGAGAGAACACAGCAAAAGCGACTTGACTTCGCCTATTTGTAGTCTGGAGGAAAATAACTTTAATCCCATTATCAAGGGCTGTCAGGCCCTAATGAGATTTTTCTCTCCTTGTTCCCTTGTCTCCATGGCTTTTAGTTAGTTCTGTTTTATAAATAGACTCTACTGACATTCTCCCCATAGAAATAAATAGGTTAATAATTAATTATTAATGCTACCAGGGCATCATTCTTGGGGACTCTTGCAGTAATCAAACTGGGCATGTGATCGAGAGGAAGGTAGAGAGGAAGTAGAGAGGAAGCCATCTTGAAAAAAATATGTGAGACTTTCTTTCTCTTTTTATTTTATTCATTTATTGTTTCTGTAGACAGAGAGAGTGTGTGGAGGGGGCTGGTAATAGGAGAGGGAGAGAGAGAATCCCAAGCAGGCCGCACACCCAGCACAGAGCCTGATGCAAGGCTCAATCCCACAACTGTGAGATCACGATTGGCGTCTACATCGAGAGTCGGATGCTCAACTGACTGAGCCATCCAGGTGCCCGTGATTTTGTAAATTTCTGAATAAACACTAGTAGAGGTGATGAAAATATGCTTTTTAATGCTTGTTTATATATACTTATTAATTGAGAGACTGTTTTTTTAGGTGCACAGCAAAATTGCACACAAAGTCCAGAATTCCCTCTTACCCCTTGGCCCCTGTACATCCCCAGTGGCTCCCCTGCCATCAGGATCCCACATAGGAGGGATACATTTGGTACAATGCAAGAACTTATGTTGACATCTCATGGTCTACATTAGGGCTCACTTTTGGTGTTGCACATTCGCTAGGTTTTGACAAATGTGTGATGGCGCGTCTGTCATTTTAGTTTTATGCGCATCATTTCGCTGCACTAAAACATCCTCTGTGCTACACGTATTTGTTCTTCCCTACCCCCCTAACCTCTGGGAAGCACTAATCTTTTTATCATCTCTATAGTTTTGTCATTTCCAGAGTGTCGTCAACTATAGTTAGATCATACAGCGTGTAGCCTTTGAAGATTGGATTCTTTCACCTAGTAATGTGCATTTAGGGTTTCTTCAAGTCTCTTCGGCTTGATGGCTTATTTTCTTCTTGTGCTGAATAATATGCCTCTGTCTGGATGGACCACAGTTTCTTTCCCCGTTCACCTATTGAAGGGCGTCTTTTTAACCTCGCGGTTTAGACATTGTGAATGACGGTATGCCTTCAGAAGTCTCTTTAATGTGACTTTCTCATGAATAAGGATTTCTGTAAAAATGCAAAGCAGAGGGAATTAGGCTGTTGCAGACACAAGGAGACGGTGAGGAGAGCTTGAGTGTTGGGAGTTCGGTGGACATGGGGCCACGTGGTGTCCAACTCCCATGTGTTAACTTCTTCCCCAGATAGCAGTGAGCGTGAAGCCTGGCGTCCCCACTCAGATAGTTGATGAGGTCTCTTTCAGGATTGCCCACGAGTCCCGTAGAAGAATGATTAGACAAACACTGTGTGATGTTTTGTAGCTGTGACTTGGAATCCCTGCGTCAGCACTTCCCATTTGTGTGAAGTTAAGCATGTTGGTGTCTTCGTCATCCTGCGCCTCAATTTTCTCTTCCAGAAAAGGTGTCAATAACGCCTCCTTGGTAATGTGTTCACAAAGCCTTGCGTAGAGAAAGTGGTCAACAGGCAATTACTGTTCTCCATCGAACTTACCACTTTCGAACTTATTACGACATTCACTTATTATCTTGTTTATTCTTTTTTCCCTTACCAAAACATAAGCTCCTTGAGAGTGGATATATTTACCTGACTTGTTACCAATGGGTCCTCAGTATCTTGAGAGGTGTCTGATACTCTTAATAAAAAGCTGTAGAATGGATGGATGAACTTTCCAAGCGAACTGATGGGTTTGATAGATGCTTCTGTGTGCCTTTTGTCTGTATTCCAGGAAGACTGGTAACGGATTTGCCAATGAAGAGCGTGGCAAGTGTTTTTCTAGAAGTCGAGGACCACTAATAGCCAATCAGTTCATTTTACTGTGGTTCCTTCTCTCAATAAATACACTGAATTAGGCTCTTTACTCATGATTGCAGAACCATTGAATTTAGCCATAAGAATTTAGGACACCGTGTGCCCTTTTCGGATGGGTGAAATGACAGTGGCAATAAGTTTTTTTCTTCCCTTTAAATTCTTTTTGTGTTTATTTTTTCAATGTGAACATTATTTTTGCAGTGACGATTTAAAGGTGGGCCGATTAAAATAAAACATGAAAGTTGATGGTAGAAATCTGAACCTGACTTTCTAAAACAATGTTTTTAAGTTTATTTATTTATTTTGAGAGAGAGAGCAAGTGGGGTAGGGGCAGAGATAGAGGGAGAGAGAGGGAATCCCAAGTGGGCTCTGTGCTGACTGATGTGGGGCTCAAACTCGTGAACCATGAGATCGTGACCTGAGCTGAAATCCAGAGTTGGACCCTCAATCGGGGGAGCCACCCAGATGCCCCTGGCCCCTCAACCTCAATTCGATCAGACAGTTTTGACAATGCTTATTGTCTGTTCGTCAACTTTTGCTTTCCTTCACAATTACCCGTGTTTGTATCCGTTCGTGACTTTGAATTACACGATATATAGATATATAGGTATATATAGATATGAAAGGTATATAGATATGAAAGATCTTCAAAGGCCCTGATGTAGATGGAACGTCTGCTGTGGACAGAGTACTGCGATGGGCTTCTCAGGTGGGGGAAACGGAGGCATATCAGTAGGTCATACCAGTGCAGCCCCTCTGACCGAAGCTGAACTGGAGGCTTCCACACGGCCACGTGTGGCAGAGCCCTGAGGATGATGGCGTGGCAGTGGCTGGGGACAGAAGACTCCTAGGTTTCTCTGCTGTTATCTGCCACTAGGTTCTGACACCGCGGTCATCCAAGCCACCCCACGAGGCTGAGGAAGAAGGTACGGAGCCTTGGCTCCACTCTCTTCACCTGGAAGAGGACAGAAGGACAGGCAGGTGTGGGCGACAGCAGGCAAGGAGAGTTTTGGTGGCGGGCCGACTGCCGCTTACCGGTTCCGGGAGGGGAGCTGAAGAACGTCAGGGTCTAAGGCTGGGGTGACAGGGGAGGTGATGGTCAAGGACACTGTCCACCAGGGGATATGGCACCCACAGGCCACCGCAGCCCTCTCTGGGTAGGTTCTCCCCGAGGAGCCATGGGACAGCCGGCCACATTCTCCCCGTGGCCAGTGGTGGGATCTGGTGTCCGTGGCAGGGCCCCGCGAGCTGGTTGTTTTTGGAGCTCCACGTTATGCCGTTCTGTGCCACGCTGGCCCACGTGAGCACAGTGCCTGGATACTGACCTGTAAGAGGAAAGAAGTTATTTATGTCTCACATATCTACTTTATTTATTTTTATGTTTGTTTTTAACGTTTATTTATTTTTGAGAGAGACAGAGACAGAATGCGAGTGAGTTAGGGGCAGAGAGAGGGAGACACAGAATCCAAAGTGAGCTCCAGGCTCCAAGCCGTCAGCACAGAGCCCGATGTGGGGCTCGAACTCACAGAGCTGTGAGATCATGACCCGAGCCGAAGTCAGACGCTCAACCGAAGTCAGAGGCTCAACCCACTGAGCCACCCAGGTGCCCCATTCTTATGTTTATTTTTAGAGAGCAGAGGAGAACTCTTGTGTGAGTGGCGGAGGGGCAGAGAGAGAGAGAGAGAGAGAGAGAGAGAGAGAGAGAATGAATCTTAAGCAGGCTCCAAGCCCAGCACAGGACTGGATCCCATGATGCTGGGATCATGACTTGACCCAAAATCAAGGGTCGGATGCTCACCTGCTGAACCCCAATACATCTGTTTTCATGAACGCTTTTGAGATAAAAGCTACTGATGCTCAAGCCCAATTTTACCGTGAAATTAGTTTAACTGGGTGTTCCCCCCCCCCCCCCAATTCAGAGAAATTAATGATGGATCACATGAAAGAAGAAAATGATCTACTTTCTTTTTTTTTTTTTTAATTTTTTTAACATTTATTTATTTTTGAGAAGAGAGAGACAGAGCATGAGCAGGGGAGGAGAGAGAAAGAGGGACACCTGGAATCTGAAACAGGCTCCAGGCTCCGAGCTGTCAGCACAGAGCCCGACACGGGGCTCGAACTCACGGACTGCGAGATCATGACCTGAGCCGAAGTCGGACGTTTAACCGACTGAGCCACCCAGGCGCCCCAATGATCTACTTTCTTATCTGACTTGCTTCTAAAAATCTGGCTTCTAGTCTCCCAAAGCTCCAGTGGAAGGATGGGCATCAGTTTAAATAAGCCTTATTATACTTGCCTTGTTTCTCTTCTCTGCTGTGTGGGCCCTTGAAGGAATTCAAACTGGGCCTCTCCTAATGTTCTCAAATGGCAAACATGACTCCTTTTTTATCAAACGAGCAGAAGAAAGTTGACAGTTGTGTTAAGTGCACTTACTTGGAAGAAATACGTTCAGACATTTTACATATGTTGGATTATTCTACGGACATCGTCCCAACCAAAGAATTCAATTCGTTTGGGGAGCGGGTGAGGATCATTCCCTCCCTTAATTACAGATTCCTCATAAATGTATTGCTTTTTTTTTTTCATAAATGTATTTCAAATAGGCTCTGCCAACTGCTCACTTGTTTAGCTTTTCCACAATCCCGCGGCGAGAAAGAAAGTGCCCATGACAGCGTGCGAGGGTAAGGTGTTGGTAGCTGAAATTCAACATTCCATGGCTAAAAATTGGAAATCTTGAGTGGGACTTGGAGGCAGGGGATATAAAGCAAGTAATCACTTAGGTAACGCTATGAGATAGAAAGAAATCTGTGCTTTGAGTCGTAATAGGTGATAGTGTTAGGAATAACGTTTTCGTCGATAGCGTGCGGTGGTCAGTTTTTCCCATTTGGAGCTGCATCTGCCCTCCTTCCGGCTCTGCTCCAAGGGCACTTTCATTTCTTAAGTGTTAAATACCTCCTTCACTTTTCTATTCTGTTTGAATGATTTTGGACATGTTATTTGAAGAGTGGTTTTCCTCAATATTTCTGGTACTCAAATTAGGTATGATGGACCAGACATATTCACAATATCTAGCCCGTTCTGTCTCATGGTGGCAAAATACGGTCACCAGCATCTCCGCGGATCCCCCTGGTTCTCTCCCCAATGGCACCTTCTCGATTACCTTCTGTCTCACCTGACCTAGGGCCTGGCCTGGCTCCTAGAAGGGCCAGCACAGGTATGTGTTTTATGAAAGGCTGGGGTTTTGTTCCTTTTTGCACAGGTTTTTAAAAAAAATTGGTGTCTTTATTTTGAGAGAGAGAGAGAGAGAGAGAGAGAGAGAGAGAGAGAGAATGAGCAGGGGAGGGGCAGAGAGAGAGGGAGAGAGAAAATCCCAAGCAGACTCCCCACGGTCAACTTAGAGCCCAACTCCGGGCTTGATCCCATCAACCGTGAGCTCATGACCTGAGCCAAAATCAAGAGTCGGACGTTCAACCGACTGAGCCGCTCAGACGCCCCTGCACTTAATTAAACTTAATTTTAGTTTTAATTAAAACTAAAGAAACTCTTGTATTCTGGGCTGAGCATGACACCTGCCATTTTGTGTAATGGCATCTCCAGATAAGTCTTATGAAAAAACTAACATTTTGGTTTTTTTTAAAATTTCCAACAATTTCCCTTAGAAGTAACGGAAACCTGTTTTGTGCCTGTCTTGGCCTCTCCATAGGAATGCCATCAGTTAGAAATACCGGGGGACACTCACCTGATCCTCTCCCCTAGCCCTGGGAGCTTCCCGCAGACATTTCCCCCTTTCCAAACCAAGACTAGACCAGCCCTGTGGCTCCCATTATGATTGCAAGATACCCTTCAGCATCAACCATCAGGAAACTTTTGAAAAATAGAGGTTTATATCTTACGAGCAGAAATCGGGGCCACCAGCGAGGTCACGGGTCAGAGAGCACACAGGCCTGGGGGCCTGCTTTTATTGGGGTTGAGGGTGGGTGGGGGCCTTGGGGCTCACGGGCTCACTTTTTATTGGTGGATTTGAAATGAAAGAGGGGGAATTTAAAGTACAGGAAGAGAACTGATGAGTGATACAAATAGTGATCAAAATTGACCCTGATCTCTTTCAAACAAAGGAGCTGCCATCAGGAGGTGGCCTGACTCTTAATCCTGTTGTGTGGCTGGCAGCGTGTTTATCCGAGATAGTTCTCTTGGAGGTTGGATGCCTGGGCAATCAAAGCTTACGGTCGCAGCTGACACTGCAAACCCATTGTTGTTCGCATAATTCTGCATTCAAATCTCGTTTTTTCTAGCCGGGTCGAGGCCTCTGATGGACAGACACTGTTTGGATGTTATGTCTGTATGTGTCTCCTCCCTGTCTGGACCTCGGGAAAGCCTGTGGGAAGACGGTGTGTGAGCCCTGCCCCCAAATTTCACGTTGTTCAGCGTGGGCTAATCATCATGAAAATATTAAGTGACTTCTCGCTGGAGCTGAACTCAAAATAACAACCAGAAACCAAACCGATCAAAACAACTAACCAACCAGTGAATATTTCAAAAGACGCTTTTTGCGAACAAGGCTCTGTTGAGTTAAAATGACAAAGAACCCAAGAGGAGAGTTCGTACTAAAACGTACTCAGTTGGGAAGGAATTTTATAGATTTCTAACATTTAAACAAATGGTGGATTTCGAATAGACCTAAATATCTCTCGGTTTGCAGAAAAGACCCCGAGATGGGCAAATTTTGTTCGCAGCATATAACAAGTAAATGTTGTAAATAAATACTGGTGATCAGGGACACACAGACAACACGGTGGGGAGTGTAGACCAGGGCAGTTTAGGAATTGAGTCACGAGGGGACATCGAACTCAGATGTGTGCCGACATATGCCCTACATGGACAATGGCAGCAGACCCAGGGGTGACATCAGTCATGGATTTTTCTGGACCTGAGGGCAGTCATGAATAATGTTGTGGACAGAGCAGAGTATAGTCACATCAGAAGATGATAGGCCAGGGACGCCCGGGTGGCTCAGTTGGTTGAGTGTCCAACGTCGGCTCAGGTCATGATTTCATAGTTCGACGGTTCGAGCTCCGCGTCGGGCTCTGTGCTGACAGTTCATCTTCGAGTTCTGCATGTGTCTCTCTCTCTGCCCTTCCCCTGCTCACGCTGTCTCTTTCTCAAAAAGAAATGAACGTTAAAAAAATTAAAAAAAAAAGATGATAGGCCAAAATAGTCTTTCGCGACAGACTTACCTGGGAAAGGCAGCGTATTCTGCATCTGGGGTGATTGTCTAAGTACCACTCACATGCCACGCAGGATGTAAAGTCCCTGGCAGTGTGGTCGAGGGGTGCGGTTGTTTCAGCTCGATTTCCGTTCATGTGCAGATGCCCTTCTGGGCTGGTTCAGCCTGTCAAAGGAAGCATGTAAGAGCGGGCGATTCAAGCCCAAGTGGGCATAAGGCAGCCTCCCAGGAGAGCATTTGATGGTGCATTCCTGCATCACTGAGGCAGAACAGAACCACCCTAGGCCACGCGTGAAATGTGGGCGGTGGCCAGTTTCTTTCCAATACCAGTGGGAAAAAGACAAGCTGGCTGTTTCCGTGCCGGACTGGAAGTTTTTTGGATAAAAAAGGAAGATAAGAAAATAGGAAAATGTAAAATCAATCCTTGTCTTTGACCCCTAACCACAAGTTAATCAGTTCTATGTGTTAGAAGAAATGAGAATTTAGTCCGGTCCCAAGTTGCAAAGTAAATATGCAAGACTCAACAATTTTCTATTTCCTGGCAATAACTGGTTAATATACAACAACATAATGTGATTTTACCTGTGATGGCAGCAAAAATAGAAAATATCTAAGAATTAATGTGTAGGGGCCGTGTAGCTCTTTGGTTCCTTCTTACCTTTTAATGATTTTTTTAATGTTTATTGATTTATTTTCAGAGAGAGAGAGAGAGAGACTGAGAGAAAGGGAGAGAGAGAATCCTGAGAAGGCTCTGTGCTGTCCACACAGAGCCCAATGTGGAGCTCGAACCCATGAACCGTGAGATTATGACCTGAGCGTCTCCTGATCTTGACTTTGGTTTGCTCTTGGTCATGAGGTCACCTTGAGAGGCTGCAGTGTTTTACCTGTGGCTGCATGTGTGCTTTTCATGGCTGGCGTTCATTGACTGAGGAGGATGGGGTGGGTAGGGTGGGCACACAGCAGGTCCCTGGTGCCTCCTGAGTGTCACGGTCATTCAGGGCACCCCTGGTGCTTCTGCCCTGGTGCTCACCCTGCTGGATCCATCCGGGGAGCAGGTGCTCCTGCTGCCTGACCCAGGATGGGGGTAGCAGGCACCATCGTTTAGCAGTTCTGAATGGGGTTTCCCAGCCATCTTTTTCATTTATATCTGAAGCTGGGATTTCTTCTGTCTAGGGGAGCTAGACAGGGATCTTTCTTTCAGGGATTCCTCAGGATTTCCCGTCCACGTTGCAGTTTCTCTGTGTCTTCCAAGCACTTCCATGAAACATTTTCTTTTCTTTTCCTTTTCTTTTTTCTTTTTTTTTAGAGTTTACTTATTTATTTTGAGAGAGAGTGAGCTCGCAAGTAGGGTAGGGGCAGAGAGAAAGGGAGAGAGAGAGAATCCCAAGCGGGTTCCATGCTGTCAGCACAGAGCCCCATGCGGGGCTCGAACTCACAAACTGTGAGCCGAAATCAAGAGTCGGACCCTTTACCAACTGAGCCACCCGGATGACCCACAATAATTTCTTTTAAATGCACACACCCTTTATCATTTCCAGGGTCCAAGGATGCGAAGGGGGGGGGCAGGTTCATGTTCTCAGATGCCCATCTTGCGTCCCACCCAGGATCAGGACCCTGGATGATACGAGGGTTCACACAGACTCTTCAGCCTAGGGTTGCCAGAAAAAATACAGGATGCCCATTTGAATTTGCACTTCAAGTAAACAGTACATACTTGTGTCAGTGGACATCTGTCCTGCACTTACCCCTCCCAACAGTATCCACTGTTTGTCTGAAATTTACATTTGACCTTAAAAGCTCTGTGCTGCTGCTCGTCTGCCCTTCAAATTCAGTGCACATCTTGTATTTAAACCTGGCAGCCCGACGCACGATGTCTGGTGAGCAGAAGCCACACTGTCTGTGGAGGTGGATGTATGGTGGAGGGTGGGGGCAGAGGAGAGAACGACCCATACTTTACAGACCCAGAAGCATGGGCTCCCTAGAGCCCCCGTGCTCCCGATGCACCAGATACCATCCACCTTGAGAACAGGATCAAATGTAACGGTAGTAGTTGACCTGGAATTGGAATTCACTCACATAGTACCAAGAATGCCAACTTCCTCATTACCTTAGTTCATTCGTGCTGCCGCAGCAAAATGCCATACCATACTGGGTGGCTTACAAACAACAGAAATTTCTCAACAGCTCCGGAGGCTGGGAAGTCCAGGCTCAAGGTGCCGGCCGATTTGGTGTCTGGCAAGGGCCCGAGTTCTGCTTCATAGACAGCCCTTACTGGTTTTCTCAAATGGCAGAGAGAGGGTGAGCGATCTCATGGGAACCTCTCTTATATGGCCTGAGTCCATTCCTGAGGGCTCCGCCTCGGGACCTGATCACCTCAAAAGGCCCTGCCTCCTGGAACCATCACCCTGGGGGTTAGGCTTCCACAAATGAATCTGAGGAGGAGGGCACGCACGCGTTCCGGCCAGAGCAATAATTAACTGAATGAATGGTGCAGATAACACCTAACTGGGAACAAATGAATTTCTAACAGTAAACATACCAGCGTATGAACATAAACGTGATCAGTTCAAATGGGATACCATAAAGTCTGCTGACTTCTAGTGCTCTGCTTGGGATTTAAAAATGATTCTTTGGCAATATTATTAAATCATGCTCTTTGATGACAGTTCTTTCAGTGTTTCTGTTTAATATTATTAACTTCAAAGATACTGAGTATTGACTGTGTCAGCCGTTTGCTTATAGCCTCCTGATGATACGCTACATAAGAAGCAGTGTGTTAACACAGAGATCGCATACAGAATCTTGTATATTTTCCTGACTGTGGGAGGCCAAAGAAATGATGTTAGGGGCTAATTCTTGTTGACATATTTGTCAAATGACTATAAAAACTATAAACATAGCCGCCACTTTTATTTTTATTTTATTTATTTACTTTTCAGTGTTTATTTATTTATTTTGAGAGAGAGTGCAAGCAGGGGAGGGGCAGAGAGAGAGAGAGGGAGGGAGGGAGAATCCCAAGCAGGTCTGTCCTGTCATTGCAGAGCCCGACATGGGTTCGATCTCACAAACCGGGAGATCCTGACCTGAGCCCAGATCAAGAGTCAGATGATCAACTGTCTGAACCATCCAGGTGCCCCTGGCTTTCATTTGTATTGGGGAGAGGGACACGGAGTAAATACTTTGCCTTAATCCTTGAAAAAAAATTTCCTATAAAATTGCCTGCATTTGAATGGTTTCAAGTTGTGAATCTGTTCCTTTTTCCTCTGAAAAATCTGGGAATATCAACAATTTCAGATTTCCAGTTCTTCAGTTGAGCAATGTGAGTCTCTCTTTTCCTTATTACTCTTAAGTGACAGAATTTTGATCCAATACTTGTAGGACCCCTGTCTTGCTGAATATGATTTTGTGAATAAAGAGTTTTCTTCCAGGAATTGTCAGATTTAGAGTCCTGTTAACTTCGTATCCATGTATGCACATGTGGGCACCTTGGTCTCTATTAGCCAAAAGCCATAATCGCCCTTGACATCATCTGTATCTTTCATGTTTTTTCCTCTCTGTTCCCTTTGCAGCTGCTTTTTTTTTTTTCCTTTAAAAGACACTCGTTTTGTACCTGAAGATTTTGAGTCATTGGATCTGATTTGCTTTTCTCTTCTGAACCTTTTAATATAGAAGAATGTAACGTAAGGGCTTGGCTAGTGCTCGCCAAGACGAGGGGAAACCAGGAGGTGGGAGAGAAATGACACAGAATTCTTACTGCAGCATTTTCAGCTGCCTTTATTTATTTATTTATTTATTTATTTATTTATTGGAAAACAGGTCATTTCTTTATTTTGTTCAATATGCATTTTGAATGATTTAATACCACATTCACTTGAAAATCTATTTTTTATAAATATTTAATTTTTTTTAATATATGAAATGTATTGTCAAATTGGTTTCCATACAACACCCAGTGCCCATCCCAAAAGGTGCCCTCCTCAATGCCCATCACCCACCCTCCCCTCCCTCCCACACCCCATCAACCCTCAGTTTGTTCTCAGGTTTTAAGGGTCTCTTATGCTTTGGCTCTCTCCCATTCTAACCTCTTTTTTTTTTTTTTTCCTTCCCCTCCCCCATGGGTTCCTGTGAAGTTTCTCAGGATCCACATAAGAGTGAAACCAGATGGTACCTGTCTTTCTCTGGATGGCTTATTTCCCTTAGCATCACACTCTCCGGTTCCATCCACGTTGCTACAAACGGCCAGATTTCATTCTTTCTCATTGCCGCGTAGTACTCCATTGTGTGTATAAACCACAATTTCTGTATCCATTCGTCAGTTGATGGACATTTCGGCTTTTCCCACAATTTGTCAGCTGCCTTTACTTAAGTGGCTGCTAATTTACTCGCCTGCGTAACCCTTTTGTGCCGCGATACTCGCTTTTGGCACAAACTATGAAGTCTCCAAGGGTCCTGCAAAGTTTGTTTTGCACTCAGAGCTTTGTTGAGGCTTTTGTTGTAGGTGGTGTTTGCCTTCCTGAGATATTGAGAGAAGAGTGTGAGACGGACAGGGGGTGGGGGGCCAGGGGAGGGGAGAAAGGGAGGGGGTGGGGGGCCAGGGGAGGGGAGAAAGGGAGGGGGTGGGGGGCCAGGGGAGGGGAGAAAGGGAGGGGGTGGGGGGCCAGGGGAGGGGAGAAAGGGAGGGGGTGGGGGGCCAGGGGAGGGGAGAAAGGGAGGGGGTGGGGGGACCAGAGTTGGGG
Source organism: Prionailurus bengalensis (assembly GCF_016509475.1). NCBI lineage: Eukaryota > Metazoa > Chordata > Mammalia > Carnivora > Felidae > Prionailurus > Prionailurus bengalensis. The sequence goes on from NC_057343.1 coordinate 233,407,194, forward strand.
AGGAGGACCTGAGAGAGGAGGGAGGGTGGAGGGGGAGGTGGAGGGAACCCTAGGAGTCTCCGAATAAGAAGGTGAACCGCCTTTTGTCAATAAATGCCGTTAACTAAAGTGCTTCTGAACCCAAATTAGTGGCATGATAATTTCATGCAATGTTTAATACAATAGGGTCACAACAGGAAAAATAACGAATAGTCCTTTGAAGCTGGGATTTAAGCGAATGTGTGCTCTTCATGAATTTTTAAATTCCTAAGAATTTTACAAAGGTAAATGGAGAGAGATAAAGGAAAGAGGCTCCATTTAATTCCCTAGAATAAATGATCATCATAAGCCCATTGAAGCCCAGGCGAAGCCCCTTGTGGAGCAAATCGCCAAACAAGGGAAGTGGGTCTCAGGGCCCCTGCCCGCTGTGTGTGTCTCTTTCCATTTCTGTGTTCAGTGACATCCTCTGGTGGCCTGAATGAAGCAGGCTATGGTGGGCGCATCGTGGACATCGGCTCTCCTGAAATCCGGTCATTAAACACTGGCCGGCGCACCACTGGATGCCCCCATGGCCTTCCAGTGACCAGTGTCCGTGTCGCTTATTACCGGACGGCCGTGATGGGCTCTTTCTCCTCTTCCCTCCCTCTCATCCAGGACGCTGACCTCTAGGGAGCCCCACTTCAGGTAGCGTCTTGTGCTCTTGATCGTTCTCTTCCCGACACCAAAATGTCTGTGCCCTGGTTCTTTCCTTGTGAGCCTTAGAGGACCTCCAGTTCCCCTGGCATGAGGCCCTGTGATTGCGTCGAGTTGCTAAGACGTTTTTCCCAGGTGCCATGTGTCATAACGTGGCAAGCTGGTCCGGACCTTCCGCGGGCGGGGGTATCCATGACCACAGGGGAGGGAGCATCCGCCTCTGTTCAGCACTTGTCGTGTGCACCTGCCTGTGTGCCGCTGGCCGTGGCTGTCACAACCGTAGCATGTTAAAGGGCGATGGCAAAGGATGTTTGGGTTGACAAAGCTAATTTTGGGGGGGGGTCAGTGAAATTTCAGGAGGGGCAGAGGCTCTATGTTTTGCTTACTGAAGCATCAGTTCAATTTCAGTGAAACAAAATGGCTTGCAGATAGGTTTTCCATGTTGTGCCTTTATCAGGGGCATTTGACTGACCCTCATCCCCAGGGAGGCTGAAATGGATATGTCTGCATTAGGACTCCTTCACGAGGGTGGGGTGGGGGTTGTGCAGGGCCATGCTCTTTGTTTAGATGGGAGCGCCAGTCAGCGATCAAAGACGTCTCCTCATTGGAGCCTTGTCTGTGGCCTTTCAGTGAGCCCCCGGTTTCTGTAAACATCTGGCCTTCTGGAACCTTAGAGCATGCACACCTCTGTTATTATGAAATCTGGCCTCTAAACAAATGAGCGGAATCAAAAAAGGTCAGGAGAGAGAGAAAGGGAAAAGGAAGTGAAATATAGATTAGAAATGGAAAAGCTAAGGTTGTAAGTGACAAAAAAAAAAAAAAGAAGAAAAATCTCTAAATCTCCAATAGTTGAAGCAGACATCTGCAGAATTTCCAGTGGTTTGTCCCAATGAACAGAACTATGTAGGCGTAAATAGATAGTCTTTTTCATAGTGATATTTTCAGTTTGCCCATCATGGTCTGTCGGGCTCAGAGATAATTCTGGATTGACAACCAGAGAGTGACAGGGACACATTTCACATTGTGACCTAAGCCAAAATACCTCCCTCCCCCCAAAAAAGGTCCCCTTCAAGGATCTGTGAGCAAAACATAAACTTACCCTAAACTGTGAGCAAAGCATAAACAGGAACGATCTTGCATTTATTCTACTGGATGTATGTTTCCTACGGCATTTTTCAGTCTCTTCATGGTTAGGATTGCTCATCGCTAAACGGTAATGAACTGTGCCTGTCTACCAGCCAGTGGATCTAAATTTTACCTGGTGTGATTCATCCCTGTCTGGCCGTGGATTGAGGATAGAAGGCTAGAAGGGAGCGGAGGGCTGAATACGTGAATTTACACACTTGTCGTGCATCTGTCTGTTTCACACGAGGTGGGTAGGTAAGTTATGAGCCTGCGCACTCGTGAGATGGTTCTTCCCTCCCCCACGGGCTGGAGGACCACTCCTCTCTCACACCTTGCGGCTGAGGGGCAGAGGAGCAGGTTTGTGATGTACAGTTTTCCTGATGAACTGAAAAATACACATGGTTTATTCACACTCACAAAAGCCGTGTTGCCACCGAAAACGAATCTAATTGGCTAAATAAATAACCCTAAGGTTTTATTGCCTGCAGCCTTTTCCTTTATTGAATTATTAATGCGGTGTCCCCCTCCGGATCAGCAGCAGCTAATGACGGATTTGCCCCAGGCAGTTAATATTCTCCGATCAGTTGTAAAGATCCCTGATGACTTACTTTGCTAACTCACGGCTTATATTATTCGCTCAGCTTTCAAAACGGCTTTGGGATCAGGAACGCCGTAAGTAGATTCCAAAAATATACTTGGCTTTTTCTTATCGTCGAAACCAGCTGTTCGTAACTGGGGGTGATTTTTTTGTTTTGGTTTGGTTTTCGGTAACGCCTGGATCCTGATGTAGTTATCACAGCTTGGTGGGAAGGTGTGTAGTAGCGGTTAGAGGGCAAGGGTGCTGAACTCCGACTAACAGAGAATTCTCAGACTCCAAACGTCTATGGTGCTCTGGCTGGGAACCCTTAGTTTATTTATTTATTATTATTATTATTTTTTAATATGAGATTTATTGTCAAATTGGTTTCCACACAACACCCAGTGCTCGTCCCAACGGGAACCCTTGGTTTAAACAGATTCTAAAGGAATCTTTAAGTTTATCTGGAAGCTACTCTGTAGCAAGAAAAATGTCTCATTCATATTGGTGTTATTCGTGCCGAGGAAGGCACCTGGCGATTCATAGGTGCTCAGTTAATGTGTTTTCCATTAAAAGTTTTTTCATTTTAAATTAACATATGGGAGTTGTCGCTCAAAGAATAGGCTTACAGAAAGTGAGAAAACTTCCCTTCCATCCTCCAATACAATTCATCTCACGGAGGCAGCCTCTGAGAATTCTCAGACTCCAAACGTCTATGGTGCTCTGGTTGGGAACCCTTAGTTTATTTATTTATTATTATTATTATTTTTTAATATGAGATTTATTGTCAAATTGGTTTCCACACAACACCCAGTGCTCGTCCCAACGGGAACCCTTGGTTTAAACAGATTCTGAAGGAGGAAGGAAAAGAGCCATGGTGGGAGAGCTTCCCCGTGGGCACGCCATTCATTCTTTCGCTTAGGAGGTGTTTTGTGAGACAGGCCGTCCTCTGTGCGGGGCAGGCACTGGGGGTGATGAGGTGCGTGAGCGTGAACGTTCCGTCCAGGTCTGGGCACGTAGCGCCAGTGGGGGACCGGCCGTCCCCAGGATGACACCCAACCTGAAGTGTCACTTGAGATGGCTAGATATAGTAGTCGTGATTCACGGTGGGGACAGAGAGCGGATATTCCACTCCTTCCGGATTCCTGCTGTGAAGTGAGAACTGCTGCCTGCAGAGGGGTGTTCACAGCTTCGCGTGGACGCCCTGCCTCATGCCAGCAGTAATCACCATTTCCATTTTTGCGCTGTGTGTGCGTGAAGACGCGAGGGCCGCGCTTACATTATCCCTACCCGCGCGGCATTTCTGCAGGGTCAGTGTTACTACAGATGAGGAGGCTGAGGCTCAGGAACGGGAAGCCGCGTGTCCCGCGTTCACAGTGAATGAGCAGCAGAGGGGTCCAGCCCCTCTAGGGCCTGACTTAGCACCTCTGTTCTGTGTCCTCCCTTTGCACCACTGGGTGGAGTAGCTATGTTACTTCCTAATGACAACTGGTATTTTTATTTGGCCTTTAAAAAAAAAATGTTTAAATTTATTTATTTATTTATTTATTTTTTTGAGAGAGAGAGAGAGCAGGAAGGGCAAAGAGAGAGGGAGAGAGACAATCCCCATCAGGCTCTGTGCTGTCTGCACGGAGTGCCATGCGGGGCTCGAACTCACAAACCGTGAGATCATGACCTGAGCTGAAATCAAGAGCCGGACACTTAACCGACGGAGCCACCCAGGTGCCCCTGGTCTTATTAAAGGTCATGGCAAGCGATAATGGAGGGTTATGTCAGCGGAAATGATGAACATGCACTAAGCAACGAAGCGTATTGTCCAGTAGCCTGGGTCGGGTTAGGGATGAGTTAGGCCAGTTCAACTCAAGATGGTGGTTGGGGCTTCGCGTGGACAGCCTCCCGAGCAGGGATCTTCAGATCCCCCCTCAGGCACTTAGCCTCTTGCTTGGCATGGATGCCTCAGAGAGTCTTCTTCACTTAGAAATACAAAAGGCGGCTGATGGTATGAAAAGCTGTTTTAGCCTCAGTCGTCGCGAAGGTGGTTTAAACCATCAACTGGTTTTCACCTATCAGATTGGCAAAGATTAAAAAAAAATAGATACCCCCAAGGTGTGCAAGGGGTCATGTATATAACAGCCATTTGGTGGCTTAAGACGTATCTAATAGTAATTGGCTTGGTGATCCCACGTCTAGGAATTGATCCTGTGTTTATGCCCACCTAACGGTGCAATGGTAGATGTTCATTGCTTCCTGAATTTTAATGGTGGAAAAAACCTAAGTGTCCACAAGAAGGGACCTGATTACATAAAATCATGGAGCATAGCTATGTTTGCAAATACGCAAACTTATCTACAGTATATTGAGTGAGTTAGGAAACAGCGCCTCTAGTCCCTTTGTGTATATGCATGTTTGGTCGTAAGCGCGTGGAAAATCAAAGAATATACATCAACCTGTCCTCATCGGCTGCCTCTGTTAGATGAATTGTATTGGAGGATGGAAGGGAAGTTTTCTCACTTTCTGTAAGCCTATTCTTTGAGCGACAACTCCCATATGTTAATTTAAAATGAAAAAACTTTTAATGGAAAACACATTAACTGAGCACCTATGAATCGCCAGGTGCCTTCCTCGGCACGAATAACACCAATATGAATGAGACATTTTTCTTGCTACAGAGTAGCTTCCAGATAAACTTAAACCAACGATAACAACACTCTAGCATTGGCCAGATTAACCCCATTTTGGGGACTTGAGTTACTTTGTTGCTCAGGACAGGTTAAAATATGAACAAAGTCATTTGATACTGTGCAGGAGTATTACTTTTTGCATAGTTCTAAGACAATGGTTTCGAGTGTTATGAAAAAGAAATGTCATTTTAGAAGCTGCATTTTTCATCAAAATGCGTTCTCCGTGTGTGAGATGCCGTCATGGAGAACGTGTTCACAAGGGGTCTGCTCTGAGACAGGCACTGGGGATATCTTGATAAGTAAGAACGATGTGGCCTTTCTTTTTTAAAGACTCGTTGAGGAAACAGAAAACAGAGAAGGTAACAAAGACTTGAATGATCTTAAAACCGAGATGACTTTTCAAGGGGCCTCGAAGAATAAAAAAGGACGAACTGGACAAGAAGGAGGGAGCGTGCCAGTATGTGAGATCCCAGGGAGAGGACAAGGCTTGCGGTGTTTCGGAATCCAGTGGCCTGGGAGAGGTGGCCAGAACGGAGGAGGGGCAGGAAGGCAGGGCTGGATGGCATTAAAGGGCGCAGAGGGGAGTAGGCATTTCTCTCCCGATAATGGAAACGGTCCTGAGTGAAGGGTTATTAATCCCAGTTAACTTGGAGGTGAGGTAGGAGAGGGTTAATTCCTCTCCTTGCACGTGGTGGATGTTCCTTTCCTAATTACTTAGCAAGTAGACACATCTTTTCTTAAATTTTAAATGCAATTAAATTAAAAATTTTAAGTTTATTTGTTACTTTGAGAGAGAAAGTGCAGGTGGAGGAGGGGCAGAGAGACAGGGAGAGAGAGAGAATCCCAAGCTGATTCCACACTGTCAGCGCAGAGCCCAAAGCAGGGCTCAAACTCATGAACCTCGAGATCACGTCCTGAGCTGAGGTTGGATGCTTAACTGACTGAACCACCCAGGTGCTATTTTTTAATTTTTTAATTTTATTAAAACTTTTTTTTTAATGTTTATTATTTTCGAGAGAAGAGACAGAGTGTGAGCGGGGTGAGGGACAGAGAGAGAGGGAGACACAGAATCTGAAGCAGGCTCCAGTCTCTGAGCTGTCAGCACAGAGCCCAACACAGGACTTGAACCCGTGAACTGTGAGATCATGACCTGAACTGAAGTCTGGCGCTTAACCGGTTGAGCCACCCAGGTGCCCTTAAGTTTATTTTTTAGAGAGACAGAGGGAGAGAGAACTCGAGCAGGTGCAAGCAGGGGAGAGCAGCAGAGGGAGAGAGAGAGAGAGAGAGAGAGAGAGAGAGAGAGAGAGAGAGAGAGAGAGAGAGAATCTCAAGCAGGCTCCATACTCAGCACAGAGCCTGACACGGGGCTTGATCCCACGACCCGGGGCTCATGATCTGGACTGAAATCAAGAGTCTGAGTCTCAACTGACTGGGCTACCCGGGCATCCCAGTAGATACATCTTTTAAACACACATAGATACTTTCAGAGGAAATACCAGAACCTTAAAAAAAAAAAAAAGTGACTGTTCTTCTCAGACTTGGCCTAATACTCCATCATCAGTCTCCTGTTTCCTGGTGGGAAGGTCCGTCCTTGCCTTTGATTCGTGTCTGTCACAGCTGGTGGCCTCGTTTGTCTGGCTTGTGCCACTGAACCCCTTTGCCAACAGACGCTTTGGTTTAACCTTGCCCTCAGGCTCAGCCCTGCTGTGGGCACCGCTTCCGAACTTGGCCTCAGCCCGGCGTGCAAGAGTGGCCTTCCCTGAGCTGCTCTGACTCCGTGGAAAGTCACTTCTGCTCACGGCATCTGATCCATGGGAGTCAGCCCCGAGGGGCCGGACTCTTCACTTGGGAGAGACGCCTTCTTTGTCTCAACGTCCACAGCTTTTTATTAGCACCTGCTTTATCACACTCACTGGTTTTCTAGTGTTTAAGCTCTTTGGCGTATTATTACTATTTTTTTTTTTTTTTGAGGGCAGATGTCCGTGGTACATATGTTGCATGCTGCCTAATCAACAATCGCCTGTTTATGGAAAATGACTCTGCTTTTCACCAGCACCTGTGGACTCCTTGGTGTCACTGATGGGTTTGTCACTCTGTCGTTTGATCCCTGATTCCTGGCTGTGCTGTTCCAGCTTCCAGCGTCTGGGCTCCTGCCCTCTAATCTGACCTCCTGCTCTCAGGCCATGAGAATGTATCACTTCTCCACTCCCTGGCTGTCGAGTCCTGGGGACCCGTAGGCAGATGCTCATGACCTTGTCCCTTGCCAGCTGGCCAGGCGGGGGTGTCTGTGGGTGTCCCAGGCCGGCCCAGCACGTCCCATACTTACCACGTGCCCCAGCTCAACTCCCGTGGCTGGCTTCATCCATTCCTGCTTTCATGCTTTCCCTACACCCTCTCCCTCCTTCCTCTTCTGCTATTTTCTGTCTTCTTCTCTGTTCTCACCCTCTTACCCTCTCTCCCCGGTTTATATACTGTACTGTAAGTTTGGCCCCAGTTTCAGGGTCAAATCTTAATGACTTGTCTGCTTGCTTTCTTGACCTGGCTATTTGATCTTGGCAGTCTGGTCCTCTAGTGTCTGTCCCCGAGAGTCAAAAGCCAGGACGTGGCCCCCTGATGTTTTACCGGTCCTCACTGGGCCTACTGGTCCATGAGCATTCTTCATTCTTACTGCTGATTTCCATATTCAGCCACTGAGTTGTATTAATTAAAGCTGTATAGTTCGCTGGCAAAATTGTTACTTACAAATAGAATTTTGAGGTTCTGTTTATTATTACTTTGAATCATTCACGACTAGGTGACCTGGTAGTTCGATTCCCTGCTGACTTTTATCATGCTTGCTAAGTATGGGAATGGACAGGAAAAAAAAAAACATAAAAAGTGAACAATTTAAAATACGGAGCAAAGAACTGGTTAGCTTTAAGGAAACGAATGAATAATATCGCATAAAAAACATGAGCCATTATGCAGTTGCTAAAAACCCTGCTATTCACAGATTTTACTCTATGTATGGAATTGTGTCTTATATATATATCTTCTTTAGTAAACAACCGTTCTGTGTAAATTCGTGTATTTTATATGTATCTTGTATATATGTCTAAAAAATAACTGTGAATAGGTTAAGAGGCCAGAACAAAATGTGTGAAAATGATTATGGTGATCATCTCTTGGGAGTCAGATTATGAATGATTTTTTTTTCTTTTGCGTATTTTTATAAATTTTCTGCAGTGGGTATGAGCAGATTATATAAGGAAGACAAAAAGACCTATGGAAATATACATTAAGTATGTATCTGTAAGTAAGCAAGAATTCATGTGCAGGCTTTTATATTTTATTGATTGATTGCTGCTTTTCTCATCACCTCCCAAGCCTCTTCTCCCGCCAGGGATCTGCTGTTTTAGACAATTCCCTTTGGCTGTTGCCCCAGACCGTGCTGGGGATTATTTCTGTGCCTGTACAATGACACAGGGGAGAATGCAAGACGGCTGCAATAGAACTAACACAGTTTTCTGAACACAGGGCAGGAACTTTTCATTTTATACCTGTTCGCACAGCACAGAATTGATTTCCAAAGTCACGTCATGCTATCGGGGTGCCATAAAAGAACAGAAATGAAAACAAAAAAAAACTCTTGCAGAGCACTCTGTGTTGTCTTTTCTGTGCTCAAAAGTGTCAAGAGGCAGATAGAAGAAAAACAAAAAGCAAAAACAAAACCAAACACTGCCAAGCTTTTAGAGAAAAAGCAAGAGAAAAATTTCCCAAAGGACAGATGCCTTTAGAAAACATATGACATGCTGTATGTATTTTGAGAGACAAAGTCAGTGAGTTGATTGCTTAAAAAAAAAAAATTAAACATGTATAACTCTACTTTTAAGAATTTCATTATGCGTCTTATACTGTAAAGAGCTCCGCAGCCTAGCAAGTTGTTACTTTTTTCCAATTTTCTGGATTTTTCCTTCAAGCAAAATTGGAAGTGAAAATATACCACAGAACATTTAATTTTAAGTAACTGAGTTTGCTTGTGACTATAACATTCAGGTAAATATTTCATTACTCTTAGTAAAGGAAATACATATAGACTTCCTGGTTGAGAAAATGGTTAATGGCAACGGTTATTCCGTGTTATACACATGACTAACAAAATTTAGTTATGGTGCATGTTTTGGACATTTACAAAAAAAAATCTCTCTTGCTTATTATTCTCTAAAAAAATTTTTTTTAATGTTTATTTCTTCTTGAGACAGAGAGAGACAGGGCGTGAGCAGGGGAAGGGCAGAGAGAGAGGGAGACACAGAACCCGAAGCAGGCTGCAGGCTCTAAGCTGTCAGCACAAAGCCCGATGCGGGGCTCGAACCCACAGACCATGAGATCATGACCTGAGCCGAAGTCAGATGCTTAACCAACTGAGCCACCCAGGCTCCCTCTTGCTTGTTACTCTAATGACCCAGAGATCTGTTACTTTGTCAACAATCGTTTTGAATTTTCTAAAGTCATAGCTAGTTCTAAATCAAGCGTTCCGATTGTTACTTACTTTGAGACTGAAGCATTGCCAATCTTTCTGGTGGTTATGGACTTGGGGGGGAAGAGGCCACACTGTCCTCTCCCTCTTTCCCTCCCTCAGTGCTATAGAAACCTTGGGAGGGTAGCTGTGCACATGGAGCCTGAGGAAATCTGTTCTGTCTCTGTGCATCTTCCCCTGGCTAGACTTTAGATTTCCCTCCAGGTGTCCAGCCGGGCATTTCTCCAGGGAAAGCCACAAATGCAGTCATGAAGGAATCGAGGAATAATCCCAGGGGCCCCTGGGTGGCTCAGTCGGTTAAACAGCCAACTTTGCAGGTCATGATCTTGGGGTCTGTGGGTTCGAGCCCCGTGTCGGGCTCTGTGCTGACAGCTCGGAGCCTGGAGCCTTGCTTCGGATTCTGTATCTCCCTCTCTCTCTGCCCCTCCCTGACTCGCACTCTGTCTCTCTGTCTCTCTCTCTCAGAAAAATAAAATAAACATTAACAACAACAACAAAACGAAATCATCCCAGTTGTTTTTCCATCCCATAACTGGTTCGTCCTCAAGCACCCACATCAACTTTCACGTAGATTTAGGGGTGTGATGGGTGGCTGTGATGGAATTGGGTGAAAGTAGGTACGGTAACCCCACATTTGTGTCATAGAAACCTATTTGTATGCATGAAAATTCACAGGTAGCACGTACTTCCAAAGGTTACCGGGAATCATTTACATCCACCACTGAGAAATCACTATTCTTATTTTCTGTTTACTTTTTTGCATTTTCCAGAATTTGTTATGGTACATATTCCGAAAAATATTGTAATTTATTTAAAGGAGGATTTTATTTATTTATTTATTTATTTATTTATTTATTTATTTATTTTCAACGTTTATTTATTTTTGGGACAGAGAGAGACAGAGCATGAACGGGGGAGGGGCAGAGAGAGAGGGAGACACAGAATCGGAAACAGGCTCCAGGCTCTGAGCCATCAGCCCAGAGCCCGACGCGGGGCTCGAACTCACGGACCGCGAGATCGTGACCTGAGCCGAAGTCGGACGCTCAACCGACTGCGCCACCCAGGCGCCCCTAAAGGAGGATTTTAAAAACGCACGAAAGAGTGTTCAGTTTCCGTAGCTAAACTTTGCAGGTTGCCATGGAAAGCGGGAGAACGTCAGGTAGGAGACCCAACGCTGGATGATGTTTGGCAAAATGATGGTCTTCATCCCAAGAGTGCAAGGGCCAGCCAGCATCCCAAGTCAGACATTTCTAATTTGGCCGAATTACTGTCATTTACTGTTATTAAAGCTACAGCAGAAAACAATGTCTGCTCCTTTATTTTAAGTAAAATCTAATGACACGTTTCACTCCGAGTAATGAAAGACTCCTTCGCTGACCCTCCCTGGGTTTTAAGCAATAGCATGAGTCAGTGGATCGAGGGCCAGCCTGCTGTTTCGAATCTGGACTCGGTGGTTCCAGGGATGTGAGTAACCCTGAACTTCCCGTAGCTGGGAGCAAAAAAGCTTCTTACCTCTCTGCTAGCCATAAAATGCGGGTCATAATGCTTATTTGCTTACCTAGCTCACTAGGGTGTTGTTAGGATTAGTTGGACTCCGTTAGTAAAAGGGCTTTGAAGTTTTAGTGCCCTGACTGGTGTTGCTGCTAATAAACCCTTAAAACCTTCCTCGGCACCGTTCCCCTATTTGTAGCATTTAGTAATTCGGTACAAGGATCCAGCCTCCCGCAGGCACGACGCCAGACCCACGCTGTGCCGGTCGGGCTCAGACCTGCCTGGACCTCTCCGCCCACCTTGGCTCCCACCCCCAGGCACGGATCGGCCGCTACCTGCCTTGGCTTGATTCTGGCTCAGAGGCTGCTGGCTCATATTTACCCAGTTCTGTCAAGGAGGAAAGCCACCCAGGCTCACAGCCCCCCAGTCTGTGCCGGGAAACACGCTTTTCCCACACGTGCCCGCTCTGCTCCTTGTGAAGTTCTGTCAAGTTGCGTGGCCGAGTAGAACCTTGGCCTCGCTCAGCCAGCGCTCTAAAGCTCCCACCCGTGGAAGTGGAAAGTGCCCAGAGTCATCCTCCGGGAACGGGCGAATGCTCGTGTGGTCCCAGGACAGTCCGCGCGCCTCATTTCCCCGTTGGTGGCGTCGGGGTCCTCTTGTGCATGTGGCTCATGAGATGGAAAGTATGAGACTCGGCGTCTGCGGAGGGGCTGGGTGCGGACCGTCGCCGATGAGGATGCCTTTGCCTGTTGTCTTTGGTGCTCACTGAGAACAGTGAAACACACCTCTGCACTGTGTCTGCCAAACCTCATTCTCCTTTCTCCTCACATCTGCCCACTCGTGTGATAAATCTGAGACACAGCGATCTGAAAACACAGTCTCCCTCTTGGCAGTGACTTTGAAGAGTATTTTAGAAATGCTTGTCGGGGGTGGATGCCAATTTATTTAATGCTGAGTGGGAAGAGGAGGAATGAGAAGAATCAGCCATCTACCCAGGTGAGACCAATCCCAGATCATTAACTCTGAAATATTTATGATAAATATTGAAAATAAGCACTTTATCGTAACATAAGAACAGATTGTATTCATTTAATGACTCTTTGGTAATTGGATTTCCTTATCTCTGTCTATAAATACTTTCGCCTACTTTCCCAAGCCAGAAATCTCGGAATCATTCTAAATGCTCCCCTTTCTTTCACGTACTTTTCTGATTGTTAGCTGCCAAATTCTGTCTCATAAATACCGCCCCCCCCAACTCCAAATATTCTAGCCATGCTCTTTAAACACATTGATAACCTGAGGCACAATTTTTTCACTGGCCCCATGACTTCTCTTACTGGTTTAATCCCAGTTTCCAGGTGATCTCCACTCTGGTAGCCAGGTTCTGTCTGTACACAGCCACTCATCCTGAGCTCTCAGATCTCACTGCTTTCCCATTGCCCTTGAGATAAAGTAAGAAACAGACTTTTCTTAGGTGCAAGTCCTTTCAACAATGTCAAGGGACGACTGGCCTGGAGAAGCTCAAGAGTTAAGTAAGACTTTAGGGGTCAAGACTATTGCAATAGGGGTCAAGAGAGAGATTGAATTCACTTCCGCTCCAACAAAGCAGTAGAAGTGTTTGAAGCGCTGGGGTGAGCTAGTGGGAAAATACTGCAGGGTGTTGGCGGAGGGGGCTGGTCAGTGGGATTGGGCCATCTGTGTTTGCTAATTGGTGCTTATCAGAGAACGGCTCCCTCCTCCCACAGAGACTAGGAGACAGGAGCCCTATCTTCCTTGATTTCATTTTCAAGGGGTGGCTCCCAGGTCCTTGAGAAAACCCACCCTGGGTTATAAAACTGGCAAGACGCTGGGAAAAGACTTGTATCTCAAAGTGTCAGAGGAGGAATTCACAATGGTAAGTTTTCTAAAGTAAATGCTCTAAGGAAAGTGCCTGGATAAGGAAGAAATAGGCCCACAGTGTGGTAAATCCAAGAGGAAAGGTAAAGACTTCTTGATCAATGGCCTGGAGCCACTGTAACTTGTCACTTCATCTTTGACCCTCTAGGGTCCTGGGCATTGAAGCCACACTGAGCTTCTCATGGAAGCTGTTGCAGGTTCTTGTTCCCACTCCACTGTCTTCAATGCTCTTCTTCACGCTTCTGGAACCTTTCACCTTAGCACTTCAGGCAATGACTGGTTCTTCTGCCCAAGGACCCCAAATGGGATAAAGTAATTAAATATCTCCATAGCAGTCAGCTTCACGGATTATAATTGAGCATATAGAGTATACCTTGGCACATAATGGGTAGTTGAAACACCCCACCCCTTTTTGAAGTTTATTTATTTATTTTGAGAGAGATTGAGCAGGGGAGGGGCAGAGAGAGAGGACAGAGAATCTCAAGCAGGCTTTGCGATGTCAGCACAGAGCCCGACGTGGAGCTCGATCCCATGAACTGAGAGATCATGACGTGTGCCGAAATCCAGAGTCGGATGCCAGGCCAACTGAGCCACCCGGGTGCCCTGAAACACCCCTTTTTTGATGAGTAAATTTCTCCCACCTGTTTCAAGATTGATACTTGGAGACTTTTGGGAAAATTATCAGATTTTAGCCCCTGGGAAAGGCCTTGTATTTTATATAAGATTCTGATTTTAACCCCCAAATCAAAGAAATTCACCAATAAGCAGAAGGTTTCATGGGAATCACCTGGCAACTTGTGAAACCCGAGACTCTGAAGCCCCAACCTGGGGATTCTCATTCAACGGGTCCAGAGGGACCCGGGACCCTTTGATGTTTCCTGGACATTTTGACGTTTCCGTAGCGATTCGGAGGGGGAACCAGAACGCAGAACCAAATGACCTCAGGTCATAAAGCTTTAGAAATGGTGGGCCTGGTAGTTCTGAGACTACGAATGCAATGGCAGTTTTTTGGAGAATATTAGGAAACACGTGCAGTGTGGACCCCCCTGCCCCCCAGACTGTTGTACGCAGACAAGACACAGCAAACCTCTGGTCACGGGTGACTGCAGAACAACGGGTAGGACTTGCCACCAGTATCCGTTTGAAATGAGGCCTGAGTGCATTAGTCCGGACGATCTTGTTTCAGGGCTAAAATGACCACACACGAGCAATCATTCCTGGGGGCTTATAGCACGGCCCTGAATTTTCTCCTGATTTCCACCAGACTGAGGCTGCTGGTGGCCTGATGCCATTGAGTTCTTGGGTCCAACTCCCCCAGTGCAGGCTTGGGAGGTTCAAATGGTTTGGAGAGCCCCATTTAAACCCCAAATTGACTATGGAATAAAGCAAGGGAAAGAACAATCCTAGGGTTTTTTTTTTTTTTTGAGGGGGCAGAACCTATTGAATGCTAGACTTTTAAGCATATTAAAATTATTAAAATGATTTCAAAAGTGATTGAAAAGGTGTTCAGGCATGTAGCAAACAATGCAAACAGTAGGAAAGTATAAATGATAATCCCTCTTCTGAGGCAAGCACGATGAACTGGGTCTTCTGTTCCTTTCCAGAGATTTTGGGAGCAGTTGGGAATATACTCTTTAGAAGAGAGGGGGGCTTAGATACTGTTCGGGCCCCTGCTTCTTTTCATGTAACTCTTGATCTCCGAGAGAGTTCAAGGGTAGCATGTGGGTTTACCCTATACTTTCCAGTGCTTCCATTTTGAAAGTTATACCACTGCGTGGATCCAGGCTAGCGACTCAACCAGGGGCAGTCTTGCTTCCCAGGGGACATTTGACCGTGTCTAAAGACATTTTTGTTTTCACAGGTTGGGGGGCAGTGCTGGGTGTCACAGGCTCTCAGACTTGGGCCAGTGACTCCGCTAATCATCCTGCGGTGCCCAGGCAGCCCCCACAACAGAAGATTAGCGGGCCCCAAAGGTCGGTGCTGCCAGTGTTGATAAAACCTGCCGTAGCATCGCTAATCAACCAGTAACAACAACATAAAACAAAGTCACAGGATGCACTCAGTGAAAACTCGTTCTGGGGAGAGGGGAGGGGGGTGAGGGCACCACTTTTCTAAACCCAGCTGTGTGGGGACCATGTCTCAGTGCGGGTTTGATGGTTACATCTGTTGGTTTGGAACGACCTTGGTGGTCTCAGCATCTACTACCTGTGCATTAAGTATATGTTGCCATTTCCTGTGGCGTGGCTCCGGTGAAGGATGGCAAGACGCTTTGGGACAGAGGAGGGCCGCACTGGCAGCTGAGGCCTTGGTGGCTCAGAGCACCTGCTGAACGTATAATTTCGAAGGCAAAATGAGAGTATCCGTTTTTAGCCCCAGAGTTTTTATTTTTTTTTCCTTTTTTTTTTTTTTTATGGTTTGGATTCTGGTGGCTTTATTTTTATAGCAGCTCTACTGTGTTTACTTCATGCCCAGGATAAATGATCTTTCTTTACAGAATGATTGCAATGGGCTAAATTTAGAAAAAACAAAACAAAACAAAACCCAGCCTAACTTGCTAGGAAAGTCATGCTTTCTTATTAATCATATTGTCCTGCCCTCTTGCCCTTTCCCCAAGGGGCTGTTGACAACCTTTACTGTTTAGGCAATAACGTAAGTTTATGTGTGGTTTTGTTTTCTTCTGTATCTAAATAAAGCAAATCTTTCCAAAGCAGTATATCCTCAAATCTCCCTCTTTCCTTTGGTTGTTTCAATGAGCTTTTAATGTTGGTTTTATCAGAAGCCTTGCTTCGTCTTTGAGATCCTTTCTCTGCTTTTTTTTCAGGCCACGTCTTTCCCGGGTAAGACTGTCTTGTTTAAAATAAATTAGGAGAGTTCCCCACAATAGGAGTCTTTGTGAGAGCTCAGATGTAAGGTGCATCCTTGTTGTTACTCGGACAATTTACCGTACATTAGTTGTGAGGCTTGGGGCACAGATGCTCCCAGCACTAGAGTAGGGGAATGTCAGGCAGGTGAAGCTGGTCACAGCAGCTTCTAGTCTTTTTTTTTTTTTTTTAATATATTTAGCTTTAATGTTGATTTATTTTGGAGAAGGAGAGAGAGAGAGAGAGCGTGAGCAGGGGAAGGGCAGAGAGAGAGGGAGACATAGAATCTGAAGCAGGCTCCTGGCTCCAAGCTGTCAGTACAGAGCCTGATGTGGGGCTTGAACTCACGAGTGGTGAGATCATGACCTGAGCCAAAATCAGACCCTTAACCAACTGAGCCACCCAGGCACCCCAGCAGCCTCTAGTCTTTAAGCCGAGATTATATGTAGCAATGCGACCATCATAACAATGAGAATCTGTAAAGGAATGATAAAAACATTTGTGTGTGTGTGATTTTAAATGGTGTTGTAGTCCCAGTATGTTGTGTTGTTTTGTTTTTTTGTTTTTTGTTTTTGTTTTTTTTTTTGGTCTTTGGTTTCCTGGTTAGTCTAATTTGGAGATCATAGGATGGAAGGGAAGTCACTTTCTAGCACATAGAGTGGCAGATGCCAAGCATTTGAGTATCACATGCAGGTGTGTATGTGTGTGTGTGTGCATGTAAGCACACTCAGCTATTGGGACTGCACTTATCTTTTCGTAAATTAAAAAAAAAGGCAGTCCATGAAAGTCTGCACCACCACGGTATCCCCCACGTATAGTCATGCAGTTAAGTGTCTGTAACTAACACCACTTTGTACAGGTGTATCTTTCAAGGCAGGGCGGTAGCAGGGTGGGATAGAATGATATTGTGGTGGCGTTTCTGAGCTGGTATTGATGATCTGCCGTTGACTCTACTGTGAAAACCAGGTGATTATGGATGTTTACTTGGAAGAGCGTTATTCTCCGTGCCTTTGTACCGTTGGGTCCACCATTAGCTGGCAGCTAAGAATTGCTTTTTCAATTTCCAATTACAGATCTCGCTTTCCTGGGGCGCTTCGTCGTAACGGGGCCAAGCCGAGGTTTCCATGCGGCCAAGTGTAACTGTTGTAGGTGATCCCATTCTGTGTCTACTAAGCCGGCCCGGGGTCCTTACCTTTGCTTTGTCTAAGTGATAACCTTTGTTTCTTCCATGCCTCTGGGACACTCTGGAATACTGAGTGAGCATTCTCTGTATGAGCCTTAAGGAGAATGGTAGTTTGAAATAACATTTAGGATTTAGCCTTCCCATCATTAGTTGAGCTCTTCCTGATTCGCCCAAATAGTTCCATAACCTGATTCTCCCATCCATAAGGGGTTTAATTAATTAATTAATTAATTAATTAATTTGATTAGAGAGAGAGAGAGAGAGGGAGCAAGCAGGGGAGGGGCAGAGAGAGACAGAGACAGAGGATCCCAAGCAGGCTCTGTGCTGACAGCAGATAGCCCAGTGCGGGGCTTGAACTCATGAGCCATGAGATTGTGACTTGAGCCAGACTGAGTCACCCAGGCACCCCAAGAGCCTTAAGCAGGCTCCATGCACACCCTGGAACCCGATGCAGGACTCCATCCCACAACCCTGGGATCATGACCTGAGCTGAAACCAAGAGTCAGACACTCAACCGACTGAGCCACCCGAGCACCCCTCCCTTAAGAGTTTTTAAATATCATTTCTGTGCTAGGAAATTTCTATGTTAAATGCATGGCATAGATGGGAGATGCCCATGACTAAAGACATAAACATTTTCCTAAATGCTGTTAATAAATGATGTAGTCATCTTTGGGGTGCGATCCAAAGAGAAGCCATAATGCTACTTGTTTAGTAAAGTTCAGGGAAATATAAGACAGCAAATAGAAGGAGTAATTTGTAGCGTACTCTTTATGAGAATAGCAAAATAGATAGTAGAAAGCAATCAAATTTAAGTCTTAAAGCAATAAATAAGCTAACATTTTTCAAAACATGATTACAAAGGCTTATTGGTTTCTTATCAGTAGAGGAATATAAGGCTTGAATATAGGGTGGTTGGTCCTTGAACAGTGTGGGTTTGAACTGTGAGGGTCCACTTAACGTGCAGACCTTTACACGTCTTTTCCCTTCCTTGTGATTTTCTTAGGAATATTTTCTTTTCTCTAGCTTTCTTTAATGTAAGATTAAAGTATCTGATACATGTAACATACAAAATATGTTCATTGCTCATATTGTCAGTAAGGCTTCTGGTCAACAGAGGTTATTGGTGGCTAAGTTTTTGGGAATCGAAAGCTATATATGGATTTTCAGCTGTGCTGTTGGGGGTGGGGCAGGGTTGGCACTCCAGTCCCCGTGTTGTTTAAGGCTTAACTATATTTATTTTCATTTGCTTATGTTGTGTACTTTCAGTGACAAAAGCAGAATGAATTTTATGAAACAAAGAACTCTATCATTTCTAGGAGCCAGAAAATATAAACGTGGAACATTTGGTTCTGTTTCAAATTGATAAACATGTCAAGATGAGGAAAACATTTCCCCCCTGCCCCCAAAATGGAGATGTGATTGAAAACATTTTGCTCTGTATACGTAGCAAAATATTCCTACTTGGATGTGTAACATACTATATTGCATGCATTTTTAGAATTTTTGATGGAAGACAGAATTCATTTATGTAAACATACCAATCATGCTTAAAGTAACTCATAATTATGCTTTTAAAAAATAGTTTGATATGTATTGCTAGGGATTGATTTGTGTCCTCCCCAAATTATACGTTGAAGCCCTAACTCCCAATGTGATGATGTCTGAAGATGGGGCTTTTGGGAGGTGATGGGGGTAAGATCCCTTCATGATGGGTTAGTGGCTTTGTAAGAAGAAACACCAGAGAGCAAGAAGGTGGCCTCCTCTGTAAGTCAGGAAGAGCATTCTCACCAGGGACCTTCATTGATCTTGGAATCCTAGCCTCCTTAACAGTGAGAAAAAAAATTCCTGTTGTTTAAGCCACCCGATCTGTGGTACTTTCTTACAGGGCGCTAATTAACTATTGCCTTTACATAATGCTTCGTGTTTGGGAGTATATTGAATCCGTAGGATATGCTGGAGATGTTTGCTTGAATATAAATGGCTTTGTTCTGTGTAAAATACAGATAACTGGATTCGTGGTTTTATAACTGTAGTCTTGTGAATTTGTTGATAGTTTTTCTAACCCTGAGCTAACATAACACAATTTACCAATACCTTGCTCCTGCCTGTTCAAATACCCAGATGCTTCAGTTAATGCTATTGCGGACATCAAAATCTCGACCTCCTCATACATGTTCTAGGGATGATTTATAGGATGTATCAGAGTTTTGAAAATAAGTTTTGACAGTATTTGATGGGTCACGTTATAATAATTATAGGTCAATTAACGACTGAACTATCCGTGGTTAGTAACTAATGACCAAATGTTGATATTTTGATCTTAGGCAGCTTTCTTCCTCTTACTTGTTTAAAGCCTTGCTATCTGGAGAACCACAGAATAGTGAACAGAAAATGCGAATGAGCCATCTGTAATGCTTCATTTTATATTGTAGTTAAAAATAGTCTTACTAAAGTCGGGCATTAAATATATATATATGTGTGTGTGTGTATGTATATATATACACACACATATAGTTTATGATACACAAGTTCCATTGAATAAACTATTATATAAGCTTATTAAAATTTTTGTTAATATTTTAATTTTAGTTTTGAGAGAGAAAGAGTGCAAGTCAGGGAGGGGCAGAGAGAGAGGGAGACACAGAATCCCAAGCAGGCTCCAGGCTCCGAGCTGTCAGCACAGAACCCGACGTGGGGCTCAAACTCACAGACCATGAGATCACGACCTGACCTGAGCCAAAGTCGGTTGCTTAACCGACTGACCCACCCAGGTGCCTCTAAGCTTATTTTAAATTAAATTACTTGTGTCATTATATAAACAGCTTGAGTTTTAATGATCTGTATGACTTATCTATTAATGTATTGAAAGATTACAACAAACTTCGTGACTTAAGAGAGCACACATTTATTATTATGTCACTGGGTCTGTGGGTATGGGGTCTGGATATGGGTTAGCTGGGTTCTCTGTACTGCTGCAATCAAGGGCAATTGCCTGGGGTTGGGGTTTCATCTGAAGGCTTGACTGGGTAAGGATATGCCTCTGGGTTCACTTGGATTGTTCATTTCCTTGTAGTTGCAGGACCGAGGGCTTTATTTTCTTGCTGGAGGTTTCCTGCACCTCCTTCTCGTGTGGACTTCTCCAGCATTGCTGTTGGCTTTTTCAAAGCCAGCAGGGGAGGAGGAATCTCCAGAAGGCGGGTATTGAAACCTTGTATAATATAATTGTGTAATCACTTGTATCTTGTCACTTTTGCTGTATTCCATTGATAGAACCAAGTCACAGGTCCCACTTACCCTTAGGGAGAGGCATCATGCAAGGACATGAACATGTGGAGGCCGGTATCCTGGGGACTACCTTCCATTCTCTCTGAAACAGGGCCCATCAATAGCTTTCTGGGAGACATTTCTAATTAAAAAAAAAAAATACATGGTTTTATTTGTTTTTGAGAAAGGGAGAGGGGAGGAGAGAGAGAGAGAAAGTACAGGGGAGGGACAGAGAGGGCGGGGACAGAGAATCTGAAGCAGGCTCCGCACAGACAGCAGCGAGCCTGACGTGGAGCTTGACCTCATGAACCCTGAGATCACTACCTGAGCCAAAGTCAGATGGATGCCTAACCGATTGAGCCACCCAGGTGCCCCATTTCTAATTTTTTAAAGAAAACCATGTAATTGTGGGTAGATTTAAAGAATAAGATTGGATATTAGAGAGTAGCCTTATGCTCTGTTTGTTGCCACTGGTATTGATACAAATCTTCGTGGTCCATATTTTATCTTGTGAAAAGAGATCAAGTCAAGGGCTGAGTTTGCAAAGATTCCCTGAGCCAGTTTTCATCCAACGTAGCTTATCTTCTCTCAAGTGCAGGCAACAGTGGCCTCTGGGGCTGTAAAGGACGTCACTGTGGGCACAGATTTGATTATAAAACGTGTGCGTCTCTGGGACTCCCTGCCCCAGCCTCGCGGGATCTTCCACCTGCCCCTTAGCGGTCATTGGGTCCCCCAAATATTGGTGCTCGTGGATGCTCTGTGGAGTCGGCTCTGCTCTCTACAGCAGCTCAGGGCCTCCCTCGCATCCTGCAGATTTGGCTTTGAACGGACAGATCTGGCCCTTTTCGGAGACTTTCCTCATCCGTCCCGGAGCTTCAGCTTATGGACTCGTCATACGGGCCCGGGTGAGTGGTTTCATGGGCAGCCTGACCATAAGCTGCCCGAATTTGCTTGCTGACCATGCGTGGGTGTGTGCCCGCCACCTGTGGCTCACAAACCGACTTATGATTGATGTGTTCACGCAGCGGGCCAGTTTAAAATTTGAGGCCTGTGCGTCGTTGGCCCCTGCTCGTTGAGTTTCAGGCAGTTACCTCAGGCTTAGACTTTCTGTATTCTTCTGAAATTTTGAGAACGACCGAAAAAGCGGTCAGATCAATTTTTAAGAGGTAGCAGACTTGACGATTTAGGACAAAACTACCATCACTAGGGAAAAGCAAGGGGACCCGTCTGCCAATAGGTCTTTGGATCCTTACATTTAGCAAAACGTTCTCGAATAAAGAGGGGACATGCTGAGTTTTACTTTATTTATTTTTTTAAAGTTTATTTAGGGGCGCCTGGGTGGCTCAGTCAGTTAAGCATCCGACTTCAGCTCAGGTCACGATCTTGCGGTCCGTGAGTTCGAGCCCCGCGTCAGGCTCTGGGCTGACGGCTCAGAGCCTGGAGCCTGCTTCCGATTCTGTGTCTCCCTCTCTCTCTGCCCCTCCCCCGTTCATGCTCTGTCTCTCTCTGTCTCAAAAATAAATAAACGTTAAAAAAAAATTAAAAGTTTACTTATTTATTTTGAGAGAAAGGGGGAGAGAGAAGGTCAGAGAGAGAGAAAGAGAGAGAGAGAGAGAGAGCACGAGCAGCAGAGGGGCAGAAAGAGAGGGACAGAGAGAGAATCCCAAGCAGGCTCTGCACCACCCGCACTGAGTGACATGGGACTCGAACTCACGAACCTTGAGATCATGACCTGAGCCGATACCAAGAGTGTGATGCTTAACCAGCTGAGCCACCCGGGCACCCCGGGCATGCTGATTTTTAAAGAATAAATTTCCTTTGTACTTTATATGAAAAACATGTCCTGTGACTCTTTTAAGACATGTGGCCCTTACACACTACAGAGGGCATCAAGATGATGTTTTTTAGTGTTTTTGGTTTTTTTTTTTTTTTCTGGAAAAGTTGCTAGGAAGACAAAAGATGTCACGATAGGCATAGAATGAGCTTTTGCAGTTGCAGAGTACGGAGGAAGAAACCAGATTCCCAGACAAGTAGGTTTTCTGCCCCCAAAATGGGCATTGAAGAAAATAATTTGGGGGCGCCTGGGTGGCTCAGTCGGCTAAGTGTCTGACTTGATTTCGGCTCAGGTCATGATCTCGTGGTTCCAGAGTTGGAGACCCACATTGGGGAGCCTGCTTGGGATTCCCTCTTTCTCTCTCTCTCTCTCTCTCTCTGCCCCTCCACCACTCATCCTCTCTCTCCCTCTCTTCTCTCTCTCTCTCAAAATAAATAAACTTGAAAAAAATTTTAAGAAAATAATGTGACATATGGACTTTAAGTCAGGAGCCCCAGGAAGGTGAAGTTGCAGACGTAGGCTCATAGAGTAGATGAACTTCACCCTTGTCCGTCGGGACCCCTTTGGGGTAAGAAACCATTCCATTTGTTACAGTGATAATCATGTGGAGGACCACCTTGGAGCCAGGAACTTGGCACACATTGTTTTCAAAACTCAACTTTCCTGGAAACTGGTTCCTGTTATTATCCCGCTTCTATTGCAGAAGAAACTCAGGAGAGTTTATTAAAGAAAAAGTCCGTGCTACACGGATAGAAAGTAGTGACATGTCTTGACCTCACAGTGCCCTCCCTTTCCCTTTGGGGAGCCTTTTTCGGAGCTTTCTTAAAAAAGAGGGAGTCATGGGGTGCCTGGGTGGCTCAGTCAGTTAAGCGTCCGACCTCGGCTCAGGTCATGGTCTCACTGTTTGTGAGTTCAAGCCCCGCGTCGGGCTCTGTGCTGACAGCTCGGAGCCTAGGGTCTGCTTTGGAGCCTCTCTGTCCTTCCCTTGCTCTTACTGTCTCTCTCTGTCTCTCAAAAAATGAATAAATGTTAAATTAAAAAAAAAAAAAAACAGGGAGTCCCTTGTAGATTTACTCACATGGAGCAGTTCCGGATGGAGGACAAGTTCTGTGTCTTTTAAGTGACTTGGGAACTTCCGGGCCACAGCTTGCACTTCTGGGAATTGAACTCACAAGCAGCAGGTGTGAGCACAAACAGGGAGACCACTTCTTTTGCAAAAGCCCTGAAATCGGTCCACAGTTGGGCTAATTTGCTAGGACTGGTTTAGACAAATGAAGGGGTAACAGTATTAAGACTCTAGAAGCTTTCAGTGTCCTAGGGGCTTAGAGGGGAACTCAGGACTAAGGAAGTTTTCATGGGGAGATAAAAGTCCAGTTTAGTCTCTTTGAGGAGCAGGGTCCTTGTGAGGATTCCTCTCTTTGATCCTGTTCTTTTTCAGGGAGGCTGTCCTCTGTTGTCATTTAAACACCTCATTGAAGGGCGGTTTCCGAACGGTTTTCAAAATGATGTCTGGTGAGGTCTGGTGCTTCTTGAAGTTTTCCCAGCACTGGGTTTGCCCTCACTTTGAATCACAACGTTTATTTTTCGAAGCTTTAGTGGCCGGGCCCTTCCGTATTTGTTATTGCAGCTGGATCGGCTTAGACCTTCCTTCTCGCCCCCCATCCTGTCCTTTTGTGGTTTGGGGTAAAGTCCAGCAGCTTTAGGACCAGGCTGGAGGGACGGGGGGTGGGGGGCCAAGACCTGGGACACATGCGCTTTTTGTCAGCTCCCGAGGCTGCAGGTGTCCTCAGTTATGCTCCGCAGGCTCCCCAGAAATGTTCCTCTCCCCCGCTTTTCCTCTCTCTGCCCCGTGTGCTCCTTGAATTCCCCTGAAAGTCAGGGTTTTTAATTTTCTCCTTTTGTTATGTTTTGTTGTCTGCTTCCAATTACCCCTGTCCCTTTCCCCAGCCAAATCCTGCTTCTCACCTGCACCCGGAGCCTGACGCTCGCCTTTACAGAAGCAATTATTTGCAGCCAGTTGCAGAACAGAGATTAAAGTTCCCAGAAAGGCAGGAGGGCCACGTGATGTGTACCTTCCTTCCCAGGCTGGGCGAGGGACAGAGCAGCTCTTTGTCAGGCTGGGTCGTAAGGCACTCCAGTCCCGCTGAAAGATGAAGCTGGCGAGTGGAAATTCTGCAGGGAACCCAGAAAGATGTACTTTAATTAGAATTTATGCCCCAATCTAAGTCCTGTAACTGTTGGCTTCTGGGAAACAAAGAGCCGGCTCCCGCTGTAATTGGCAGACAGAGGCTTGATTCTTTGTAAGCACCTTCTCTGCATAGTCACCAGACTCTTTTGATCATGTTCTTCCTTAAGTGCTTTATGCGTTTCAGGCTCTCCAGATAATGTGGCCCCTGCTGACCTGCTCTCCCTTCCCAGAAGGGTCTTCTGTACGTTTTAGTCAAATGCCGACCGTTTCTCTGCTTTTCGGCCCCAAATCTTAGCAGTGCTAAGCCCCCCTTTCGTGTTGCCACGGGATCTCTTGAAAGCTCCCAGTTAACTTATATACACACACATCCTTATTTTTAGCATCTAGTATTCCAAGAGATCAGGGAATTTTTAGAGCCAGATTTGGCTGAAAACCCAGATGGAATAGTCATTTGAAAAAAAAAAAATTCTCACAATTTCTTATTACAGGATTGCTTGATCGCAGTTTGAAACCCTTTTCCTGTTCTGGCCTGTTCCCGTTGGCACGTTGCCGTCCCGTCTCGTCTTGGTGCTTGCTCTAGAAATCAGCCAGCGGTACGCTAACCAACCAGGAAACCCCGTGAGAAGTGTGGTTAGTTTGCAGTATTCACAGCCTCGGGGCGTAGGCAAGAGAAAGCCCCGTCTGGTGCTAGTGGGATAAAAATGTTGGTGCCTGACTCATATCCATAACTCTCGGGTTTGGTTTATCGCTCTTCCAGACTATTCTGTTTGTCTTTGAGAATGCCTTCGTGGAGCTGGCCAACTTATCTTTGTGAGATCGTGATAGAAACTCCTCTGCCGGAACTTGGAAAACAGTACGCTTTATCAGTTTCTTTTCTTAGTCTGGAGACACATGTGAACCATTTCTGTCATTTTTTGCTCACTTTCCATGATGACCGACCGTGTAGAGGTGGAAGGGGAGCGCCATGTTCCCATCACTTTTTCCTGACGAAAGAAGGAAAGTCGTTTAAAAGGAAGACAATTCCAGAAGGTGGTAGTTCTAGTTCCTAAGATTATAATGAAAGGGGAGGAGTTGCTAGTGAAGAGCTGGAAGGCCATCAGGACACAAGAAAGGAAGGGCTTTGGACCCTTTTCATTCTCGGGCATATATGGATTACACTGCACGTTTTGCTTTTGTGGTTAAAGATTCCAGTGTACTAAAAGGGACTCAGTTCGATTAAGACTTCCTGGACTGGAAAAGCACAGTATTCACTCTTCTGTACCAGTTTAACTTTCTCCTTTATGTGCTGTGCAGTGAGGACGCACTTTCCTCACATTTGACGGATGATGGATGGGGATATGTCAGAGGGGGCCACGTGTGACGTGTGCTGGGATTGGGAAGTCCAAGTTAATAGCCTCAGTTGTCGGGAATATATCGTCACAAGTGTAATGAGACACAATCAACTCTTTAGACTGTAATCATCCCTTAAATCTCCGGAGCAAGGATCATTATCTGCTGCAGAAGATGGGGATCTGGTTCATATTACATAGCGGGAGCTCTAAAGAGTCCTGCCAGCCAAAGCCAGAGCCTTCCTTCGGCAAGTGACCTTGGACACCAGCTTGTCATCCCTGAGGGCCGGTAATTGTCCAGATTTCGGTTTCTGAGGGGTCTAATTTTCACTCCAGAATGACTGCAGGAAGGTCTCTGCCTGTGGTGGTGCCAGACAGCCAGGCACCAGGTTGCACGGCTCGCAGCTAGCTTGGTGAGTCATGTGCTCTGTGCTCCTCGGGAGCAAGAGGGCAACATTTTGCTTTTCAGGAACGATCAGATAGCTCGTGTCTTTCAAGTTCCTGTTGCCTGGACCTAATCTCTCTCCACGAAGTGATCCGCGCTCCACGCACACAATCCCACAGCCCACCTTTACTCCAATCAGCTCCTGACATTCCCGGGTAGAGCTGGGGACACTGTGGTGGTGTTTTTGCTCGTGTCCTTCGTTTACAGTCCATCCTTCTCATTCGCGGTGCTCTGCTCTGTAAGTTCATCGTGAACACTGAATCAGCCAAGACCGACCCGTCACTCCTAGGGGCCAATCAGGGTTAGGCTCCGATAACTTCTGGTCACATTGGCCCCATCAACCCGCCACTAAAGAACCTTGCTTTTTGCTTTTTGTTTTTTTAAAGTTTGTTCATTTTGAAAGAGAAAGAGAGAGAGAGAGAGAGAGTGAGAAAATCCCAAGCAGGCTCCACACTGTCAGTGTGGAGCCCGACACGGGGCTGGAACCCACAAATCATGAGATCATGACCTGAGCTGAAACCAAGAGTTGGAGGCTTAACCACCTGAGCCACCCAGGCACCCCTAAAGTACCTTGTTTTATGCGTGTTTCTGTTTAAAGACACCTAAGTTAATTCATTAGCTTTGAACTCACAGACAGCGGCACCACACATTTCGGGGTTACAAATAAATTTTAGCGGATGGGTGAATTCACAAAAATCGAATCTGTGAATAATGAAGAGAGGAGGAATTCTTTTTTTTTTTCTTTTCTTTCACAAATATCCGTTACCACAAGAAAGAAGTCACGTCTGGAGTTACCTGACTTCTTTTGTACTCTGAATCTTGTGGGTGCAAAAGTCGATCTTTAAGCTTGTGGTGATGAAGCAGGATTTTCTGCTGCCCTGTTTTTGGTGGTTGCAGCGAAAGTGATGGAAAATGCCACGGCCTCTGGAGCTGCTCTCAGGATGTTCCTTCTTTCTGGGTGATGAATTAGGTCCCTTTGGAAGCTTTCCTACCTGTCCGTCTGGCATCATTATATCTAGACTTCAGCGCTTCCTCATTGAACAGGGAGGAGAGGAGTGATTTTGAAGCTTTTGTAAAAAATGGCACCTTGAATAACCAGCTGGGCGAGGCGAGAGGCACATCTACCCATCTGCCCAGCAAGGTGTGAACAGCACGTAACGTCGATGGTTAGCTTACAGTTTCACCTTTTACTTCCCGTTTTCTCTTTAAAGTTGCTTTAGGAGAGCATGGCCGGAAGCTGAAGGAGAGTTTCCTGTGGTCGGGGGTCAAGGACGTGGCCTGATTCGAGGGAGTCCACCCACCATGACTTTGCTTCTAGCATCGTTGTCAAACCTCCTGCCGGCAATACTGCGCCAGCCTCCAGGCCCTGGCGGGGGCTGTTCGGCGCAGGGTCAGGAGGAGCTGGGGTGGCCCGTGTTCTGCTTGCCAGATTGTGTATGGTCAGGTGGTGGGCCACGCTGGCTGAGGTTCACAGCTGTTGCTCCCCAAGCTGCTGACTTCCGTCGGCCGGCCAAGGTCGGCTTGGGAATTCCTGCCGAGCGTCTGGTTCAAGGATGCCTGCGGCTCCTCGGCAGCCATGTGTCTGTCAAGGCAAATTGGAATTGAGGAGAAGGGGGCTCCCTCTGGTGCTTTCAGCCGCGATGAAGAGATCAGCTGAGCAGTGACGGTTTCCGTGACTGTCCTGTGGGAGGAAAGCTCACGTCTGTCCTTTCTGTAAGGGTTTGAAGCCGATGGATTAGGTGTAGTGGGAAAACCATTAAGTGACTTGGATTTCCATCATGACTGTTACTTTCTTCCCCTTTACTGAATGGTTCAGATAGAGCCATGGTCCCTACCTGCTGGTCAGCTGGATACACCTTGGCTGAGCGAAGAAAGATGGTCTGGAAGTTGGCACTTTCCAAGGTTCGCAGCAGAAAGAAGTCATGAAATCTGGGCCCTTCCTGACCCTCTCCTTTCTCATCTTAGGGTGGTTATAACCGGTTTGTGTCCTTTTAGCTTCTGTGGAAAGACCTCCGTGTACCACAGAATAGGAAAAGAGAAGAGACCTAATCTGAAGGGGGTGAGGGGTGTCTGTCTATCAAGGAATGGCACTAATATTGTGCTATTTTATCAGATGATGGCTTGGTG
The DNA here is from genome assembly GCF_016509475.1 of Prionailurus bengalensis. Classification (NCBI taxonomy): domain Eukaryota; kingdom Metazoa; phylum Chordata; class Mammalia; order Carnivora; family Felidae; genus Prionailurus; species Prionailurus bengalensis. The sequence continues at coordinate 233,435,385 of NC_057343.1, forward strand.
TTTTCTCTTAGGAGGCATTGAGAAAAGCAGCTGTCACCAGAATCTCATGTCCTGTTTCTGATTTACAGCTCTTCTGTAATCTTTGGAAATGGCACACGACTTGAGAAATTGTCAGTAGATAATGAACAGCCAGCCATGCCCCTTCTTCCGAAGGCATACTGAAACACGCGAGGGAGGAAATGGCCAACAGGACAAGACGTTTTGTTCCTAGTACAACAACAAGTCTTAAATCGCCTCCTCCCTCCCCCATAATGCATTCAGCTTTCCATTCGAATGAGGGGTTTTGTTTATGGCTTAATTTCCCTGATGTCTACAGTGAGTGTGCACAGATAGGGCAGTCCCTGGTTGGGTAGTAATGTCTCTGATGCGACAAAGGAGGGTCTCAGCTGAGATGCTGGATGTCTGCTGGTCCGGGGGAGTGGACGTGGACGAGAGCCTGACTGGACAAGGGTGTCTTAGTCCAACCCTTGAGTCTATATAGTTTGAAACAAGAAAAAAACCCAAAGCAAGGGCAGGTCTGTGTACAGCTGTCGCTGGCCTTTATTTTCTGCATAATTGTCTTGTCTTCTAGGCTAGAGTTACAGAATCTTGACTCAGAGCTCCGGATTCAGGTGTTAGGCTTACTACTCTCACGGAGTAGCATCGCCTCCATAGGCGTAAAAAGTGGTAAATCAGAATTATAACCATAAACTAACAGTCAAAAGACGTAATGTTGAGATTAAAACGGGCATTTGGGAGTCAAGCATAACGTGCTCCCAAGAACGCATTGATTATCTGGTACTTAGTTACCTAAAACGCTTTTAAGTTTTTAATTGGTGAATTACCTCATCACTTCATGTTCATTTTGGCCAGAGCACATACACGTTTTCCGTAGCCACGTGTGATGTAGGAAGCTGGATGGTGAGGAGGGAGCCCCTTTAAATTTTTTTCTTCTCGGCAGCTGCCTGGGGGGAAGGGACACAGGAGTGGGTGGGGAGGGGTGAGGCAGTCAGCCAAGGGTCAGGAGCTTTCAAGACGCTGCACTTGTGAAGGTGCCCGAAGCCCCTGATTATAGAGAGCAGAAGCCCAGGATGCAAGACTGGATTTTGTCAAATCGGTGACTACAGAATTGCGACAGAGGAAACACTCAGTTTAACTGAACATCATTCATTCAAAAATGGGAGTGACTTTTACTTAGTGATTCTCCTGGTATTTATGAAAAATGGATTTACTCAGGGAATTGCCTAAGAGTCACGAAGGTGATGTTTATATTACCGGAACAAGTCTTTTCCTGGGTGCTCACTGGTGGCCACTGGGTTGGCCTTGCTCTCCTGCTGTGACTGTTCACTGGAGCAGCCGTCTGTCCGTGGGGACACCTGTGAGCATGGGGAGAGCCTCTCGGGGTGGAAGAGGCTTCCCCCAGGGAGCCTGTGAAGGATCCTTGTGTATGCCGGCTGGCTTAATAAAGCCAGAAGAGGGGAAACATCGGCCGGTTTGCACAGCAGAGCCTGTAATAGACTTGGGTTTTACAAGAGTACGAACGGGGGCCCAGAACCTGTGAGAATAGCATCTGAAAGCTGCTTCTGAGACTTGAAAACCTTCTAAAGAGACACAAAAAAAAAGAAGTTTATTTTCAGCGAAGATGGGATCGAGGCAAGCCGGGTGTCTCTGGGCCAGGAAGTGGGATTTTGACTCCTCAAGACTTCCTGTCCAGCACAGCCCCCATCCACGCACTCCTCCCCGGGCACCTGCTGAGTGCCTGGCGTGCCCTAGACCTGGGTGGGGAGGAGGCAGCATCCCGGTTCTGTCCGGGTTTAGCTTGCTCTGGGCGATATTGATGGAATGGTGACGTCAAACAGGAAGGCTATCTCTAGAAGCTGACTTTAGGTCATCCCCCTGGTCTGTTAACATTTACACACACCCTGAAGTAAAAAGAGGGAATCGTCATCAGATGGCCTTCTGGAACGTGCTCATTGATGTGGGCCTGGCCACGGGGATTCGGAGTTGAATAGTTGAGTAGGACATAATGGCTGCCCCTGACACGGGGAGGCCAGCAGGTAGACAACAGAGGGTGATAGGAGGTAACCAGAGGCAGGTCTGGGTGTCCCGTTCACAAAGCAGAGGCAGTCACATCACACGGGGACACCGAGGACACATGTAGATTTCAGGGGGCCAGCAGGGATGCGGGAACAACTCTGGCTCGAGTGATGAGGGGAAACCAATCAGATTCAATCCGACGGCAAGAAATACAGAGTTCTGGATTCAGATCAGCTCCATACAAATCGCAAGGAGGGCAGTTACTGCCCCCAGCAGCTTGTCAGATTGAAAGAACGAAACAAACCAACACCAGTGGTCAGTTTCATGCCGTTCTTTGAACAGAGGAGGGGGTTGTTTTCCTGACGGTTTATGAAGAGGAAACACAAACCCAGCCCCACCGTGGGGGGCAGGATGGACACTCTCAGGCCTGGTCCCGCGCACCTCGCCTGCGTTGGCACATTTTCTGGCAGAGCGCGTCCGTGGAAAATGATGAGGCATCGTTCTGTGTAAAACGTGGTCCGCGTTCCAAAATGGTCTTGCCTCCCTTCCAGTTGCTTCCATGGAATGGGCTTTTATCGAATGGGGTGGTGAGGGATTAACTGCGGCTCCTTTCATAATCCGTAAGCTCAGAAACTTCCCAGGATTATTCAGCACCGCAGCCCCAGGTTTGATACCGTAGTAAGTCGCTCAACAAGGATCTGGAGACGGATGCAGGGAATGAGGGGCCACCGTTAAGTCAGCCTCCGGGGCTGAGCATTTTCAGGGCGTGTTTGCAAAGAGAGCGAAAGAAGCTTCTTGCCTCTTAGAGAGGAGGCAGGCTTACACGTCGGGACGCGCCCGGCCTCCTGGTACCATTTAGTGGGTCCGATGTGTTCAGATTGTGTCCTTGATGGAGCTGCAGGATGGGCAGGGCACTTCATGACTAATCTAAGGCAGCTGACATAGTTGTTTTTAAACATAAGGGGAGCTGGGCTCTCCTTCATGGGGAGGACGTTTCAGTACTGTTTGTGCTGAAATGGACAACATGACTCATTGCCAAATGTAAAAAAAGAAGGTCTTTTTATTCCCCCGCATGTGTAAACCCTCTAAACACAACAGTGTTCAGAGGAAGGTAAGGCACCATCTGGTTCGCTGCGTAGTAGCCTATTTCTTATGTTTGTCACTAATTTATACTGAGAGGATGACACATAGAACAGGATGAAATTTTTAGTTACGCAACACGCCCAAGGATTGTTAAGCCCTCTGTTGTCTCAGAAACATGAAAGACACCCTTAGGTGGGATGCGTCCCATCCCTGGGCACCTTGGCCGATGCAAAACGGGCCGTGTTTTCCTTGTGCAGGCCTCGGTGAGCACTTTTGACAATGGAAGACCCAACAGGTAATTGGGACAAAGTTCAGCAGGATTTAGAAGTCTCGTATTCTTCGTGTCTTTGGAGGGATGAAGGTGTTGAAGTGACTCCGAGTATTTGCTGGGTTGAAACCAGAAAACAACACCGTTGTCTGACTTCCAAGTCCAAACACAATGTGCTTGGCCTGGATCACCCTGTGCCATGTAGAACAGCAGCCCTGGGCTCAAGGTACATACAACGCATGAAGTCGTGGAAAACCGAGAACTGATACAGACCACCGTGCGTGTTGGATTGCCTTGCGTGGGTTTGTAGTAATCTTTTTTTTTTTTTTAAGTTTATTTATTTATTATGAGAGAGAGAGGAGAGGGACAGAGAATCCCAAGCAGGCTCTGCACTGTCAGTGCAGAACCCTACGTGGGGCTCGATCCCATGAAACGGTGAGATCATGACCCGAGCTGAAACCAACTGATGTTCAACCAACTGAGCCACCCAGGCGCCCCATGTAGTCATCTGATTGCCCTTTCTGAACTGAAGGAGAACATCTTTTCATTGCTTTCTACTGAGTTGGAGAGAGAGAGTGTCTTTTATGGCTAGAAATTTCCAAAATCCTGCCATCTGTTCTTATTTTTTAGGAAAACATTTTTCTGAGTGATTTAACCCATTACCATTTCACTAACCGTTCTTTGTGAATTCTGTGGTCAGCCATCTTTCCAGGGATATACAGCCCTCATTTCTCCATGCTTTTCCCGCAGACCTTTGACTCCGTTCAGCTTTGTGCTGGGAAGGTTTTAGCGTCAGTTAGTCGTGGGCTTAATCTGGGGCAGACATTTCCCTCTTCCTACGGAGCGACCGAAGGGCTGATCTAAGAACCCAAGCCCTTCCTGTCTGCTTTCATAGAAGTTAAGTAACAATAGTAGCTAAATACTTTTTTTAAAGTTAAATTTTGATCTAAGAATTAAATCTTGAGTTTAGATTTAGAGTCGAATCTTGGCTGGCTTTTGTGCGGGCAAGCTACTGTTTACAGGGTAGCTCTTATTGGGTACGTTCTGAATAAGTAGGAATTGAGAGACCACATTTTTCAAAAAGCCTCAGACACCCCTTCTCCTTCTGGGTAGCGAGATTTTCGTCTACAAAGGATGGATCAATTTAGCCGTCAAAATGAAAGCTGAGAGGCCAATTGCCCATGCAAATTATCCACTTGTGCAAGCCCTTCAAAATTGCCTGCACGAAAAGCGAGCCTGCCCTTTGAAAATTTGGCACATGGTGGCAGAAAGAAGAAAGTAGTCACTCTTCAGAGATGGTGGTGTCCTTAGAGAGCCGATTTTAGAAATTGCTCATTTCGAGCGGTTCCTTAGTTTTTGGCAACTTATTTGCTTTAATATAAGAAGTCGTTTCTGCCCCCTCTCTTTCTCTCCCTCTGTTCCCATGTGTCTTGGCGGCTCAGAATACATCTCATCATCTGATGTGGGAGTTAGGGGATAGGAGGTGTTTTGCTCGAGCTTTACTCCAGCCCCTGAGGCGCGATCTGTCTCTTCCAGGGTCAGCAACTCCTACCAGCTTTCAGTACTCAGCCAAGGATGACTGTGCACAAAGACCAAATGAAAGACAATTGGGTTGCTCTCTTCCCAGATGCTAAGATTAGTCAACGGTTTGAGAAACGAAATCTCAGCTTCTGCCGTCCGTTTTCCGCAGGCCTCAGCTGTGTTTAATGTTTGCAGGCCACCACATTTCACAGTGACTGTCACCTGTCTGATGGAGGGAGCCGTCTCGGTGGGTCTGGGTGTGAAAGCTCCAAATGGAAGTGTTTTCTCTTTGTCTTTGGGCTCAACTTTCGGAAGTGCCTGCTCCTCTGTTTGGTAAGGTAGGATTTTCCTCTGCTGGTCTGAGAGCCAGGTGACTGCATCATGAAGTGACCCAAATGTGAGGCCCGGTGTCCCCATGGGACGATGCACTGTCCATGGAACCCCAGCCGTGGCTGGGGCTGCTCTCCAGGTGTTCCTGAATGTTGGCCCTAAGACAGCCAGGGGTTTATGAAAGGGAAATTGTGACAGCTGGCACTGGTTTTTTTAAATTTTTTTTTAATGTTTATTTATTTTTAAGAGAAAGAGAGAGAGAGAGAGAGAGAGAGAGAGAGATACAGAATCCGAAGCAGGCTCTAGGCTCTGAGCTGTCAGCACACAGCCTGACGCCGGGCCCAAACTCACGAACCGTGAGATCATGACCCGAGCCGAAGTCAGAAGCTTAACCGAATGAGCCACCCAGGTGCCCCCGGGCACTTGTCTTTTAAAAATGCTCATGTATGGCAACCAAGGTGTCAATACATTATATTTAAAAAAAAAAAAGGATGATAAAATTGAGACTGGAACAGTAAATGACTTGCCCAAGATTATAAAAAAAAAAAAAATGCTCCTGAGATAACCCTCAAGGTGATTCTTTAGTAGCCGGTATGGATCAATATGCGGCATTATTTGTACAGAAAATAATCACCTGGTGACTAAAGAGATCATGTCCGATTCGGGAAAAGTCCCTCCAAAGGGTGAATTCCTGGAGCCCCAGAACCCTTCCGCGCGACTCTGTCTTGATGCCTGTCATTCTTCCGCACATCCTGTGCTCAGCTGTGATGTAGGACAATGTCTGGTTGGCCATATATACCGATAAGGAAAGGAAGACAAAACCGTTTCCTTTTTGGGTACAGTGTTACTGTGTAGTTGCAGCTTTCAACACCCGATTTAAGTGTTTTTTTTCCCCCCTCTCTGTACATCGTTTGTGTCGCACACTTACGTGTAAGATCTCTGGCTTTCAAAAGCCACGGCTGTTTGCCCTGATGCCGTGCTAATGAAAACACTGCTTAATTCAGATGCTGTTGGCAACTGCAGAATTTGGCTGGGGGACCGCGCAGATTCTATCCGCTGGCCAGTGCACGCAAGCCTGTGGCCGAAGGAAGATCTTTCAAAAAAGGGGAAAATCCTGGGGCGCCCGGGTGGCTCAGTCGGTTAAGCAACTGACTTCGGCTCAGGCCATGATCTCGCGGTGCGTGGGTTCGAGCCCCGCGTCGGGCTCTGTGCTGGCGGCTCAGAGCCTGGAGCTTGCTTCAGATTCTGTGTCTCCCTCTCTCTGCTGCTCCCCCTGTCTCTGTCTTGCAGAAATAAATTAAAAACATTACAAAAAATAAAAATAAGGGAAAAATCCTGAGTTGGGACACTTTTTAATGCTGCTCTCAGCATTTACAAATCGTAATGGCAAACAACGTTCAAAGTTTAGGTGGTGATAGTCAACTGACCAGCAGACCTATCTTTAAAAGAAAGCAAAACAACTAACTTTAAAAATTTGAGCCCTGGGGCACCTGGGTGGCTCACTCGGTTAAGCGGCCGACTTTGGCTCAGGTCATGATCTCACGGTCCGTGAGTTTGAGCCCCGCGTCGGGCTCTGTGCTGACAGCTCAGAGCCCGGAGCCTGTTTCAGATTCTGTGTCTCCCTCTCTCTGACCCTCCCCCGTTCATGCTCTGTCTCTCTCTGTCTCAAAAATAAATAAACATTAAAAAATGTTAAAAAAAATAAAATAAAAATTTGAGCCCTGACCTTGTCTTGAATGTAAAGCAGTCAACAGTCTTACATTTGGGGAGATCGAAATGAACCCGCTCCACTGGCCAGACCCTAACACCAGCTGGCATCAGCCTGGAGCCCAAGGATGGGGGCTGTCCCTCAGACGCACTTGGGATGGGACTGGACAGGCCACCACTGTCCCCACATACATTCTTCATCACCTCCTGCTGTATGGGCCTTTGCTTTGGGTTTCCTGAATGCTCGAAGTTTTGCTTAGGAATCTAGTGGGTGCAGCTGGGAGCAGAGGTCCGTCCTCCCTCCTGCCAGGGGCCAGGCTGCCTGCAGTGGCTTATGTCTTTCAGGGTCTGCACCTTGTCAGAGTGGCTGGGTGTCTGTCGGCTGCCTCTTGTGTGTTCGTCCCCCACCCCTCTCCTTTTCCTATGTGTCCTTCCTTCCCCGTCCCCTGTCCCTACTCTCTGCCATGTTTCCCTCAATTCTTTTCTCTGTTCCTGCTGCCGGTACCTCCTTTTCTTTCCTTATTGGCTGGGGCTTTCTGACAAACCCTCGGCCTGCAGGAGCCTGACTTTGCTTCGGGCAGCATTTTTCTTTACCCATTAAATGTCCACTGATGATTTCTCCGAGCACTGGCCAGCGGGACACGTGTATTTGAGGCGAACAGTGGAGATGGTCAGAGGTGACTTCGTGCAGGAACAGCAAAGCTAGGGACAGTGTCAGAAAGGGGCACCGTGTGCACAGAGAGAGTCCTTGATTCCCTCCTGCCCCCATCCCCGTCTGCCTGTGGATTCCCCAGAGTGTTCTTCCCAGTGAAACCAGTGGCATTGGACCCGTGAGCAAACAACAGTAATATCCTTTACTTAATTTGTATTTTAATTCATCGATTCACAGATTCTCACTGATGACGCTACCGTCTTACATTCAAAGACATTCATTCGTCATTTGCCACGCAGTTTCTAGACTGTCTCTACACAAGTAAGATTTTGTGAAAATGGTCTGTGATTTATAATTGTGTGGGGTTTTTTAAGTTAGTATTTTAACACGTGGAATCCTCAGCGACGGCTGCTTCTGGCCTCCGCTTTCTCCTTTTCTGGTGTGTTCCTCCACGGAGCTGCCGTATCGATCTTCCTAATTACCAATCTCCTTCTGGTACTTCACTGAGCATTCGGTGACGCCCTCCCTTTGGATGACATCTTATCTTTTTCTCATGATGACGTTCCCTAACTGGCTTCATTTCTACTCTGTGAGTTCCTTGGAGTGGTTCCTTCAAGTCTTCCTCCAACTCGGCCATGCTTGGGAGTGGCCTTGCACACATGCCTGCTGATGCTCTCCCTTCCTGCCCTTCCGCCTTGGGTCCCACTTGGAACCCATTCTCCTGCTGGCTTTCTTGTTTTCCTCCACAAATCTGAGGACAGGACGGCTTTCTGTCCGTGGTCCTCGCAGCTCTAGTCCTGTTTCTCCACCTTAGCTGACTGGCTTTGTTCCCCCCGACCCCGTTCAGTCAGCACTGTTGCAAACTCTCATCTGCTGGCCCCATGGTTGGGGTTTCCATCCACACACCCTGCCCCATTGGTGGTACTAGACATTGGCACTTCAACCCATGGCTCTGGCCACATGGTTCTTTGTTCCTTATGAGGATGCGTGGGGATCCCTGTCTCATCTACTGCTTGCTTCACCTGTAATGCACCCCCCACTCCAACTACGTCATCGTCTCCTTGAATATCCCTTATTTCCCAGATCACGTATCTCTTCTTCCAGGAAGCTCTCCTTGCTCTTCTGCCTGGAAGCAACTTCCTGTCCTCCAATTTCAGAGTGTCACAGCATCACGTGGCAAGGATGAGCTCCCGAGTGTGTAATTGGTTCTTGCTTTGTCTTTTTACCACCTAAAAAAACCCCAGTTAAATCGGGTCTTGAGAGTTGTTACTATACATTGACTACCATGGGGCTGTGCTGTACATGGAAGTTGACTAATTGACTGAATACAAGATGTTCCTTAGTTGAGCCCTATGGCCACTGGGAAAATTCTAGCAAGTTGGGAAACCCTGGTCCAACAGTTTATGGGTTTCCTGAGCACCCGGTGGGCTTTCTTTCCATGACTCCATTAAATATCTTTATGATGCCAGGTGGTCTCATCCATTTTCCTTTTAGGTCTTGTGATTTTACTGTGGCGCAATTGTTAAATGGAGCTTTTAAGACTGGCCTGAAATTTTCATTTCTCTCACGTATCTGTAGAAGAAAGGCCACCGCTCAGCTGACCTTTGGTTTCTAGAAGAATGTTTAAATCTACATTTTTCCTCATTCTGATTAGGTCGGGCTGGGGAGGTTGCATATTTTTGCAGAAAGCCGTGTGCTGATGGGCACTTAGTGAGTTATAATTGATGTTTAAGTTTTATTTATGCATTTCAGTGAAGAGAGCGTTTTAAGAGCCTGTGAAAGTGGCTACAGGGTGCAACTTCTAGGAAGGGGGTTTGTTGTTTGTGAATCACCACGGGCTGCTGCACGGCTAGTTCTCGCACAAGTGTGTGACGCGGTGGTGTTTCTGGAGTGAGGCTGAGAACTCTGATGCGGAGGACTCAGGACGCCGTTTTGACTGAAGTTGATCCTAAGCTAAAAGACAAAAGAATAAGAATAACATGGAATTGAGTCAAATGGGGACATTTATATTTTAATAAAACATAAGCCCTTTCTTGTTTAATGGGCAGTTAAAGATCCGCTTTAAAATATTCCGACCTCTAGCCCGAGGCAACCCTCTGGGGCATCGTAGTTTCTTTACCTTTTGACTTTCTTCGCGGTTTTCTAGAAAATGTGTCAGTGATTTCCGGTTTATACATCAGTTACTTTGTGACCTTCCTGGGAGAGGGGCACCTGGCTGGCTCAGTCCAAGGAGCACGCGCCTCTTGATCTCAGGGTTGTGAGTTCGAGCCCCACGTTAGCTGTGGAGCCTACTTTACCCACTGAGCCATCGTCCGTGACTTTAGGTCTTTGCAAGCTCACACTACCTCATTTCCGTGGCTTCTCCGGAGCCCACACTCCTCGGCACGTGTGGGTGCCGTGCTCAATGTGGTGTATGCCTTTAGAGGGAGAAGCAGTCACCCAGGCAAGGGTTCACCTTCCAGAGTAGAAGGTCCTCATGCTGCTCACCTGACCGGCAGGCACCAAGGTGGGAAAATGTCGTTTTCACTATTGACGGAAACATGGGCATAGGAAGACCCTTTCAGGGCGTGTGCCCCCAAATCCTGCTGCCGGAACTGGTTTCCAGTTTAAGCCGCAGATTCCAAAGGGAGGTGTGTTTACACCAAGCCCTGTGAACTCGGTGGGGGGTTTGGCCACTTGAGCGTGGCCTTTTCACAAGGAAGGGACTGGATTTTGAAGCCAGAAAGTTGGAGCTGGAGTCTCCGGCCGTCCATGCTGTGGCTGTCCCTGCCTGGATTGAGCAGGGACGTCCTCTCCCTGCACTGTTTATCTGGTGGTGTCGATTCTGAATTCTTACGGTGTCCTTTTTGGCCTTCGTGTCTTTCGCCACTTAAGAGGCTGGCCATCCTCCGCAGGCGTGGCCCTTGGATGTCCTAGCTGAGGGACCACATCAGCTAATTTGTGACCTCACTGAGGGAGGATAGGAGAACTCAGCCTCCAGACCCAATTATCAGCCCTGTTTTAAGTTTAATTCTGACACACGCGGGTCTATAGAAATTGCCAGGAATTCCTGGCACTAACGGGTGGCTGTGTCCAACCCTGTCACTTAAATCTTGATTAAGACGTAAACAAAGAAACGTTGGTGCTCATTTTAAAGCAGATTGTAGGGCGCCGGAGGAGAGGTTGGTGTATTGAAACACGCCATTTTATAAAGAAGTTCCAACTAACGTGTCTGTTGCCACACCCAAAGGAGATGTTATTGGGGTGGGAGAAAGGAATTGGCCAGTCCTAGGAATTTTTCCTGGGCTGAGCATGCCTTCTCACCTTGGGGAGAGCTCCCTTACTCCTCTTTTGGCCTCAAGGATTCGCATCTGTACCTCCTCTTTTCCAAAGGATGATGTCATGGGCTTTCAAGCACTCAGCCGGGACCACACTGGGCTTGGCTGTGCTGCAGTGTGGGAGCGCACCTGTGCTGTGCGCGCGTTTCTGGGCAATTCTGAATGTGTCGCCTTGGATTCGCCCCCTTTGCTTCCTGCGAACGAACCGAAAGCACCTCATGGAGGCAAGGAGCCTCATGGAGAGACAGGGTCACTTAGCCACCGGCTACCCTCTGGCCTCTGAACCTCAGGACTTCCAAAAGGCTGATTTCACCAGATATAAAATTTTACAAACTTCCAGATGCTGTAATTCATTTGATTTTCTGCAGGCAGATGGTCTTTAGGTAATTACTGAAGTAGACAGTGTGGGAATCGTTGCATAGAGGAATAGCCAGAATGTTCCAGAATGTTCCAGGAAGTTCTTGCCTTTTTTTCTCATAATTATTCTCAGCTGCTACCCAAGGGTATGTATTGGGATAGGCAACATCAGTGTGTTCCAGGCTTATGGCAGCCAGGAGCTGACGAGCTGGGAGAGTAGAAAGAAACCACGTGAACTAGGACAACAGAGTAAGCGTGGGGCCATGAGGGGCAGTATTTGAAGTAACGGGCATCCTTTGGTACACATGGACGTATTTCTTTATGAATCAGAAATTGAAAGTAACCTATTTCTTCGACTTCTGGCATACATTGTTCTAGGGAGGCTGGTGTCTTGCATTAGTCTGTCACATCATAGTTCAAGTTTTTAGGATTTTAATATGAAACCGAGGAGCTTGGGTAGAGATTACTTGGTCGAATGAGATTACTTGATTTTATGGTTTACAGTTCTTTTCCTTATAAGGTCTCACATTGTGCGTCATATATATTAACGTGTAAATAAAAATAGAAGCTCAGATTTTTGGTATAGTTTATTCTATACCTTCTGCCTTTATCTCTTATTTTTCAAATGCATTACTTAAGTACAGTATAGTCTCCAAAATGGGATGAAAGAGCCACCGTAAAGTGGGTAAATTCACACAACCAATCTGAATCTGATGTTCACAATGCTTAACGTAATTCACACGGGTTTGAAATGATGGTCCTTTTGGTCGTTTCGTGGGACTTGTTTTCGTATGTTGACCGCATTTGAATTTTTATTTCTAATTTTCTGAAGAGAGAGACCCATTGGTGCGTGGGATATTAGACTGGGATCATGGTGTTGTGATTTCCAAGCTGTCCTGGATCGCTTTGCTTTCAGTCTTCACTGGTAAGCAGCTTGCGCTGGTTGTGCAAGGCGTTGATGGAACTTTCTAGAATTGGTAAACAGTGACCACAGCCTCCTGTAACATGGACTCATAGGATCTATTTTTTTTTCTCTTCTTTTTTGCAGTGCTGGTGTGTGAGTGCAGGTGCTGTGGATCCCTAGTGTGATACATGATCGAGGAAACGCTCCCCCCCTTCCCTCCTTGGTAAGTCAGACACCTCAAGGGGAAACGAGGAAACTGATGGTTGTATAGATGGAGAGTGTGATAGCTTATGACGTAGCAACACTTGCCTCTGCTGTTAAAAATGGCAGTGAACGAGCAGGCTTTCAGAAAGGAACCGAGACACGGAGAGGTTAAGTAATCTGCTCAAGATTTCACAGGTAGTCAGAGGTAGAGATGGAATTGCAACCCATGTTCTTTTTTTTTTCTTTTTAAAAAATGTTTATTTATTTATTCTTGAGAGAGAGAGTGAGAGAGAGAGAGAGAAGGCGGGGCAGAGAGAGAGGGAGAGAGAGAATCCAAAGCAGGCCCTGTGCTGTCAGTGCAGAACCCAACGTGACTTGAACCCACAAACCGTGAGATCATGACCTGAGCCGAAGTTAGAGGCTTAACCAAATGAGCCACCCAGGCGCCCCTGAATCCACGTTCTTAACCCTAAAAGAGTACTGCCTCACAGAACTAGCAATGTCTTCTGAGAATAAGGCAGACACGCTTTTTAATTTTGTCCCTTACTAGAAATAGTCATGTCCTTAAGGAGAAGGTCACAATCATAAAAAAAAAGAAAAGCTCACAATAAGTATTAAGAAGTGTGTCTTTCAAACAGCAATCTAAATCAGGAGAGGGCAAACTTTTTCTTAAAAGGGTGGCGTAGTGAATATTTTAGGATTTGCAGACGAGACGTAAATGAGCAAATGTGGCTGTGTGGCTCTGTTCTAGTAAAACCTTATTTACAAAGACCACTGAGCTGGATTTGGCCCCCAGGCTGCAGCTTCCTGAGCCCTGATCTGCACACTTACAATGCTCAAAGACCTCACACCGCTGGGGAGAACGAGTGTGTTTCAGTGGCCAGTAGGTATGAGTTCTTTAACAGAATTTAGCTTGGATGCTCAGATTTAATGAGTGACTTTTAATGAAGTCTACTGTAACTACAAAACCTACCCCTCAGAGTAAGTGCATTCAGTATCCAGTGCTCCACCCAAGTGTGTTAATGCGATTCCAGCCCCTAGACGACAGCTTTGCTCAAAGCAGGCTTGACAAACACGGTTCCTTCAGTGTATTTTGTTAGTCTAGAACGTATAGCTCTTTTACGAAATAGGTTCAGATAGCATTTCCTCTTTTGGCGTCTGTACTGTTTCTCAATGTGACGTTTTTATTTTGTACCCTTAAACATACTCTTGCTTATACTTATTAGGGCAAACATGCAATGATTTTGGGCTGTCTGATAATTGTGTTGCTCAAAAGTGCTCCGGTACCAAATCTTTCTTTTTTATTATGAGCAAAACCAGATGTTAGTAAGAGTCAAGTTGGAACAAAGTTGACATAGTTAAGTCGCGGGGTAACATGGCGATCTCCTTTGCCACACGCATCACGCGAGATGGTTCTGTGTTTTGCGTACCTAACTTTTTCTTACAGAAGGATACTTCTGACACCTGAAGGCCTATCTGACGATTGGACTGGTTATCATCAAAAAACATGGGCAAGGGAGAACCAAATAGTTTAATAGCAATAATATAAAAAGGTACATTTAGATTATAATAGTAACAGAAAGCTATATAATGGTACCTTATTAACTGGAAAAAATCAGGTTGCAAAATAACATATTTAATAAAATTCCATTCCTCTTACACACACACACACACACACACACACACACACACACAATCTGTGCACATAAATACATGTGTGTTGTAGAGTCTACTAGAACATGTATCAATATGTACCAAACTCTAAATGGATTATCTCTAGGTTTGAGGATGCTTGCCTTTTTTCGAGTCACACATTCACTCTCAAAATTATTCAGGAGTATTATACTTTCACAATCTAAAAAAATAAAAAATGAAAAAGAAAGGAAGAAGTGAATGCTCGTCATAAAAATTATGTAAAAAGGGGGGCGTCTGGGCGGCTCTTCAGTGTCCGACTTTGGCTCAGGTCATGATCTCACACTTTGTGGGTTTGAGCCTGGCTTTGGGCTCTGTGCTGACAGCTCGGAGCCTGGAGCCTGCTTCGGTTTCTGTGTCTCCGTCTCTCCCTGTTCCTTTTCCACTTGCGCTCTGTCTCTCTCTCAAAAATAAATACACATGAAAGAAATTATGTAAAAGAAGGGGAAAATTTCACCCATAATGACTTTGACAAAGACAAACACCGTTGTCATTTCATGAAGTCTTTATATATATGTATGTGTGTATATACATATATATATATATACTATATTTATATATATATAAAGTATATATAAAGTATATATATAAATATAGTATATATATATATATATATACTATAAAAGTTTTTTATATTTATTTTTGAGAGAGACAGAGAGAGAGAGAGAGAGAGAGAGAGAGAGAGACAGAGTGAGCATGACAGGGGGAGGGGCAGAGAGAGAGGGAGATACAGAATCTGAAGCAGGCTCCAGGATCTGAGCTGTCAGCCCAGAGCCCGACGTGGGACTCGAACTCTTGAACTGCGAGATCATGAACTGAGCTGAAGTCAGATGCTTAACCAAGTGAGCCACCCAGGCGCCCCAGTAGGTTTTTGATAAAGAATGTACAGAGTTGAAATAACAGTAAACATAAAATTTTTCATAATTGCTTTTTCACTTGTTATACACCTTTCCTATCATATGCATATGATGATGTATCATATTACCAAAAATTGTTAATAAATCTCATTTTAATATTCTATCATGTAGAGACACTATAATGCAATTTACCGCTTCTTTTCTTGCTGGACATATATATTACTTTAGGTTAACAAACCCACGGACAGTGCCGAGACAGTCATGCCAAGTGGGGGTAGTACACATACACCTGGATTCTAACCCTGCTTTCCAGCTGCGTGTAGCTCGCACTATAAGCTACATTGTGAAGACGAGACGTTGGGCACATAAAGTATATGCTTCATGAAGAGTAGTAGCCACTCTCGTCAAGCTTTCTTTTAACTGCAGGTTCAATCATTCATTAGGTCAGAATAGCTGCTGTTGGCTGTTTCAAAACCAAGCAGTTTTAATAAGATCGCCAATTGGCTTTGCAAAGCGTTGTAGATATTCATACTTCCCCAGTAATATGTGAGAGAGTTTGTTTTGCTAAAACCTCTCTATCATTGAGCGTCATCATCAGTTTTTTTGTGTCGATTCGATAGTATTCCTTTCTTTTTCTATGATTCATTATTTACTGATTATGTTATTTGGCTGATTATTTTTTAACTGTGTGATAATTAACCATTACTTTGAGAAAGAAGGAGAGAGGGAACATACATATGTGAGTGAACTGTTTGTCTTTATGCTTGTTTAGCTATTGAAATTCAACACTTTTCTTATAGATTTTAACAGAATTTGTTTTTAAGAATACTAACTCTTTGTCATTAGTTTTTCTCCACTTCATTAGCTTGTTGACTTTATCGTTTTAGATTTAAAGAAGTTTATTTCAGTGTTGCCAGATACATATATTTTTTCATAATGACACCATCCAGCGCTTAGGGATTTAGTAAGGTTTTTTCCTTTCCTTTCTCATGCTATTACTACAAATATTCATCCCTGGAATTCATAGAACAGTTCAGTTATTTAAAGATAGATCCTGCACTTTGTAATTTATGTCATAGTTATAGCCTGCCTTTCTTTTTCCTCACTGACAAAAATCAACCTCCAATTTTACTCTAATGAAAATGTTCAATTAAAATCTTTGTATGAAGGAGGGGGTCTCAGCTGTACGTTGCTTCATCCTGCAAACAGAAATCAGGTTTACAGTCAGACGTCTGAAATACTTTCTTTTATTAATCCTCTTTTGGTTAGGGAAAGGTTTAGTTTTGCATTTTGAGATGTTATACAGCTTTTACCTATATTTTTAATAACTCCGTATCAGTACTTTTTGTATAATAGAACTTAACGCATTAGGCTGGATGTGATTAAGACATCATCACAGTGCTTTTCCTCTTGTTTCTTGTTTGTGCCCAACTTCTGGGGTTTGCATTAAATGTTATGTGTTTTGAGTGCAAGACAGACAGCGCTGGTCGAATCACGTACGTATTGGATGGCGTCCTCACTTGTTGAGTTCAGAGCACTCACCTAAAATATGAACTTAATTGTGAATTCCGTGTGCCTGCAACAGTGGTTTCATGGTTTGTATGTTCCAGAAGATAGAGAATTAGCTAGGTTTCTCTTTTTGTGATGGAGACTAACCTGGCTTTGGACAGGTCCAAAGACGGATCCAGAGACAACTCAGGTCTCTAGCTTTCCTTTTCCTGGTGTTCTAGATTTCTTGACTGTCAAATAAGGAAAGTGAAAGGACAGCATTTGAGAGTGGGAACAGGCAGTGAAGACACTGGACTGCGTTCTTGGAGAGAAAAAGACTAAATAGGAAAACAAACGTGCTCACTGAGCTGCTCTCAGTGTTTCAGTTGGGGCCATCATGCTGATTGGGATTTTATTTTGTGTTCTTTGTGGCGCATTTCTATGCACCTACACAGGTGCATCACTTGCTTAGACCTGCTGAGTGGTTGTATTTTAGGAGAGAGATTAAGCCTGTCATTCTTAATAATATCAGAAATATTAAAGCTGTGGACTCCATTCCTTATTATTCCTGTCCTGTTGCCTTGTCAGCCTGATGGAGAAATCTCCAGGAGGTGATGTGGAGAGGTTTGTGCAGGTCTGATTTGCTTGGTCACATGCAGTGTCCCAAGTTCACTGATGGGTCAATTGTCTGCCTCCACTCTCCACATGAGAACGCGTCGGAATTCCCATTATGGTGCAGGGGAAACCTTGCTTTCTCTCTCGTATGGGATTTTGGCCCTTTTCCTGGTTTGTGTAGGTGAGTGCCTGCCAAGTATGTTTTGTTCTGGTTTTATGACCACTATAAATATTTGTGAATCACAGATGTGTGGTCAAGTTCAGGATCCATTTTTTTCCCTTTGCTTCGTGTTGGAGGCAGGATGGGGATGGCCTGCGTGTGCTGTTCATTCTCACACACCCAGTAGAGGGGCAGATGTGTGTGGGGTTAATTGCTTTTGGATTTGAAGATTTACATGTGCATGTAAGGATACTGCCCCCTTGATTAACATGTGCGTAAGATCTTTTTTGGCGGAACTTTCCTAAGGGTCTAAATATGACCCCGTGTTTGGATTTTTAAATTTCATGGGGCTTGGGGTTTTCCTGCGTTGCAGCCTCCAGATCAGCGTCCTGGAGAGGCTTCTGTAGCTTCGGGGCTGCAAACCTAATCAGTTCATGTTTTATCCACTGGAGCTTTTCATGTGGTTTTCATGTGTGTTTGTGCCTTTTTTAGCCTTCCAGGCCACAAAGGGATCAGAGTCATTTTGCTTCATTTGCTTTTGCTAAAGCTTGGACAGTACCCATTATTGGTTAAACCGAAGCAGAAAAAGCAAAGGTTGGAAAGATGGTCAGGAGATTCTGGGAAGTAAATACCACCGTATTTTTATATGACAGGATCTAAGAATAGTCATCCGATTTTATATTTCCAGCATTCACAAATTAGGTGGGTACAGCTAAGTTTTTATCAAGCTCAGAATATTTTTTTTTTTTTTTTTTGTGGGAGGTGACTGCTTTGCTCATAGCTCAGAGGCCCTGCTCCTCCTTTTGAGAAATGCTCCTCCTTCCTCCATAGAAAGCCACCTCCTGCCTGAAAGAAAGGTACCTTCTCAAGCTGGCCAAGCACCCGTCTCACCTGGTGGCCACCCTGACTTAATTCCAGTTGAGGCCATGCCCCCAGCTGGGGCACCAATACCCCATTCCTTCTCTCCCACTCCAGGATAACACTTAAATTATTCTTCCCTTTCTTTCCGGCATCATAAGTGTTTATTTTCCCCTTTCTGCTGGATCTTTCCAGTAAGAATGGGCACATCTGCCACCTTAAAAAAAAATGACCCGTGACCTTAATTTCTCCTCAGCTACAACCCACGTCTCTTTTCTCTTTTCTTTTCTTTTCTCTTCTCTTCTCTTCTCTTCTCTTCTCTTCTCTTCTCTTCTCTTCTCTTCTCTTTTTTCTTTTCTTCTTTTTTTCTTTTTCTTTTCTTTTTTTCTTTTTTCTTTTCTTTTTTCTTTTCTTTTCTTTCTTTTCTTTTCTTTTCTTTTCTTTTCTTTTCTTTTCTTTTCTTTTTCTCTTCTCTTCTTTTCTTTTCTTCTCTCCTGTCTCTTTTCTCTCTCCTTTTCCTGTTCCTTTCTTTAACAGAAAAACTCCTTAAAAGCACTTGCCTGTATTTCTTGTCCTTAATTCCTGTGTTTGTAGTTCCTCTTGAACCCACGTTGACTGCTCAGTCTTCCATCACTACTGCGTCTTCAGGTCACCAGTTACAGCCATGTTGCTGACCCTAAGGGTCAAGACTTGCACAGCATCACACTTGGCAGTCAGCCAGTCAGCTGCATTCCCTCCCACCTCCTTGAAGCATTTTGCTCATCTGGTTTCCGGGTACCACGTTTCTCTGGTGCGATCCCTAAACACCTCTGGCCATTTCCTCTTTCCTCCACTCTCATCCCCTTGCCCTCCAACCACAGGAGTCCTGGGTTCAGTGCTTTGGCCTCACCTCTTTCTCACCATCCTTCCCATTTGCATAATTTCTGCCCTCCCCCCAATGTAAGCTCCATGAGGGCAGAGATTTTTGCTTATTTAAAAAAAATTTTTTAACGTTTATTTTTTGAGAGACAGAGCATGAGCTGGGGAGGGGACAGAGAGAGAGGGGGTCAGATTCTGAAAAAGGCTTCAGGCTCTGAGCTGTCAGCACAGAGCCTGATGCAGGGCTCGGACTCACGGACCGCGAGATCGCGACCTGAGCCGAAGTCGGATGCTTAACCGACTGATCCACCCAGGCACCCCTGATTTTTGCTTATTTTGATCACTGGTCCATCTCCAGGCATGGAGAAAAGCCCAGGAAGTAAAAACCTGTCAATAATTATTTGTTGAATGGATGGATTTGTAGAGGTGAGGATGGGTGATGGGTGGATAGATGGATAGATCTCTTGGGATTTTCCAAACTGGGTGAGAAAAACTCTCTTTTTAATTTGGGCACAGAGGTGGAAGTCTATGAGCTTGTCTGCACAACGAAGGGTTGGGATTATTTCCCCTCTACTTCCAAATAGAGTTTGCTGTGTTTGGTATAATTTTCCCAGTATCATCAGGTGGATCAATATTTGCGAGTTCACTATTTCTCAGTTCACCTGTTACCTCTCTGGAACCTCTGTTCCCTCTCCACGATCAAATGAATTAGGTTGCACTTCCTCTGTGTCCGTGCACTTTTGGGCATGTCCCCACCACGGCAGTTTAAAGTCGGATTCACTGTTATTTTTGTATATGTATAGTCTTCTCTTCAGACTGTGAAGCCCTTGGCTTGATTGTGTTTATCTTCCCGGGTAGTTAACACTGTGGCACGCCATAACCGCTCATTACGTGTGTGGTATTTAATGAAGTGATTTTAGACTGAATTTTTTTTGTAAAACATAACTTAACTCTAATGGTCCTTA
This sequence comes from Prionailurus bengalensis, assembly GCF_016509475.1. Classification (NCBI taxonomy): domain Eukaryota; kingdom Metazoa; phylum Chordata; class Mammalia; order Carnivora; family Felidae; genus Prionailurus; species Prionailurus bengalensis. The sequence continues at coordinate 233,455,237 of NC_057343.1, forward strand.
AGAGTGCAATAAAAATGTGCTACGTTGAAGATGTTTGTTTCATGAATTGACAATAATTAAATGATTAGATTTGCTGAAGCCATTCTAGCCTGTCCCAAAATTGTCCAGCCTGAATAGTCTGGTCTACTGCCTTCGGAGTAGTCTTTGACATCTTCCAATATAAGTGAACATTATTCCTACTGTATCTTAGGGAGGAAAGAGTGTGTGGTCCCTCCAAAGTCTCCTTCTCCCTAATGGCTGTCTATAACGTGTGAAGATGCCGTAAAAAGAAGGTGACTGTAGTTAAATAGCACCGAGACCAGTGGCTCCCCCGCCCCGCCCCACATGGTAGGATCGGATGTCAGTTCCTTCCTGGCATTTACATTTCTTACACTCAGCATTTGGACCTCCTGTCAGTATCACAGAGAATTTCATCAGGATCATCTTCAAGGAGTACATATTCTTAAATGTAAAAATAGCACAGCATGGCATGACTGTCAGGTCATGGAGCTGAGCCAGGCTTAGAACCCTGAAGTCGTGTTTCCTGTAAATTAGTTATCGGAATGTGCAGGTTCGAAAAACAGCATTGATGTGTCTTTTATGGAGTCCCTGCCATGCTGGGAGCACAAATCTGTGTTAGCTGAATGTATGCACGTGTGTGTATATAAATGTATTTATAGATAGACGTAGATAAAGCCGTAGATCTAGAAAGATGTAGGTAGACAGAGGTAAGTGTATGGACATAGAGGTATAGATACAGACGGGCACAGATACAGATATAGACACAGATATATACATGTAGATATATAGGTATATAAGTTTATAGATATAGATGTAGACAGAGATCACACTATTATTACGACTTACAAAGGCCACTAAGTCACGGTTGCAATCCATGAAATAAATGTCTAAAACAGTGTGCTGTAGCCTAACCTTATGGCTTAGTTATGAATTTTTGGTAAAGTAATTGAGAGCTACTGAAGTATCCACCAAATAGAGGAAAACCATAGCTATTCAGCTTCTTTTGAATAAATGATCTTTCACTAATTCGGTCCTACAAGCACATGTGGATGTGGGCACGCACATGTACACACACACACACACACACACACACACACACATTTTTCACTGGACAGTGTGGACAGTCACCGACCTTTTTTTATCAGCCATCCCTGAACATGCTGCCATTGTGTTTACAGCTGGGAGCATCATCAGATAGGATGTATCCACAGGCCAGGCATACAGTAGGCGCCAAACAAGAAGGAACGAGTGAAGCTTGTGAATGACCACATACTTCCTTGATTAGTGCTCATTCTAAAGTATCTTCAGTGAACTGAGCATCAGTGTCTTGTATATATTCTAGCTTTGACTCTGTATTTGTTTATTTTGAAAGAGAGAGAGAACGAGAATGAGACAGGGAAGGACAGGGAGAGAGAGAATCCCAAGCAGGCTCCTGCTCTCAGCATGGAGCCTGATGTGGGACTTGAACCCATGAACCACGATATCATGACCTGAGCTGAAACCAAGAGTCGTACGCTTAGCTGACTGAGCCACCCAAGCACCTCTTGTTTTCTTATTCACAGACTGTCTCATGGCAGAGCATTGACACAGTGATTTTTGTTTTCTTAAATCGTACCTGGTCGGATAGATACAGGTACAAGTAACATTACCCACAAGTGCATGGTTTGTGGAGGCTTGATTGGTTTAGAGTAGCTGCTTCTCCTTCGCTTGAGCCCAGGCCAGTTCCCAGCATGTAGAAAGTGCACAATGTAAATATTCCTAGAACACCTCTCCCTGCCATTGGTACTCGGCCATGTTTGGGTCTGAAGGAAGGCTTGGACGAGTTCACAAGTGCAGCCATTCAACAGTCCTTCATAATGCAGCAAAGACAATACAAGTTGAACTAAGCTTCTCCAACATTTCATAATATGAAACATTATATGAACCACTGGTAATAATTCATAATACGGCTCCAATCACTAGAGTGTCCCCTGTATCCCAGACACTGGCATAACTGCCCTACTTCCATCATTTCATCTTCTCAACAGCCATACAAGAACCGGTTCTGATGTTATCCCCGGTTTAGAGATGAGAAAACTGAGGCATAGAGAGGTTAAGAAACTTGCCTAGGTCATGCCAAGGTTACCCGGATGGCAGAGCCGGTGGATAACATATCACTTCCTCAGTCAGTGTGAGTTTCACCCCCTTTATTTTGTGAAGGTCCCCGAGGTAGCTCCCGTTGCAGAATATTGTGGAAAAGAATTGTAAAGCAGTAGAACCCGCCTATTTTCAACAGTGCAAACTAAAGCTACCATAGGTTTCTGCAAATAGTGTCTTGGTTTTATTTCACTGAGCTAGCGGATATTTGGAGGGTTGGAACCCACTCTTCACTGTGTAATTTTCTTGCGGAAAACACATGATTGGTGGTTAATCTCAAACACAGATCCCTCATGGATAAACATCTGTATAAACAAATGTCCCTGAAGCATCTTTTCCTGAATGTGGGGGTCATCAAGGACTCACGGACATCCCGATTAATGTCTGATTGGAAATTACATTTCTATTATTGACGTAAAACACCAAGGCAAGGAAGGCGGCAAGGTGAAATAACCTATATCCGTCCCACCTCTTCATCACCAAACAGACATTTATTGAGCACATACAGCGGATAAGACTGTTTCAGGCATTGGAAGTACACCGGTAAAGAAGACAGGCTCCCAGTTGTCATGGAGCATATACATTTTAGGTGGGACAGTTCGACGATAACCAAAAATTATATCACAATAAATAAGAAGGCTGGCATGCAGTGGTAAGTGCTGTGCAGAGAACTCGGATGGGTTCATGTGATAGTGAGTAGGGGACAGCTTTGGAGTGGCCTGTGTGTAGTGAGAAGGCGAGAATGTTGTGGTTGATCGCAGCGGTGGGCAAGAGTTAGAGCGTGTAGGGCTTTATAGGGCAGGACACAAAATGGATGTTCATTATGGGCATTGAGAGGCCTTGGTAGAAACCGTGGGAGGGTCATGATTTTGTTTGCATTTTTTTAAACATTTGTTGTCAAGTGTATGTATGTATTTTTGAGAAAGAGAGAGCAGGGGAGGGGCGGAGGGAGAGGGGGAGAGAGAGAGACTCCCAAGCAGGCTCCACACTGCAGTGCAGAGCCCAACGAGGCACTTGAACTCGTGAACCGTGAGATCATGACCCATGCTGAGATCAAGAGTCGGATGCTGAACTGACTGAGGCACCCAGGCACCCCTTGTTTGTGTTTTTAAATTCTCATTCAAAATTGTTATAGTTACCATTGGAAGACCAACTGGAAGGTCACTGTACGTGACTGAATAAGGCGTGATGGTGGCACAGATCAGGGGGTTATTGGTGGAGACGGAGAACACTAGATGGGTTTGGCATGTTTTTAGAAGCAGAGTCAATGGTACTCTGATGGCTTGGGCATTGGGGGAGAGAGGAAGAAAAATTAAGAATGAATGTGGATTTTGGACATGAGAAATTCATTGGATGGTGGGCCATTTACTGAGACAGAAGTCCTGGGGTGGGGGCAGGCACAGGTTTTAGAGGGAAAAACAAGAATTCTCCTAGGGCCATGTTAATTTTAGGTTGGCAGGTGTCATTGGTCATCCAGTTGGAGAGAATGGGCACATAGCTATGTGAGTCCGGACTATCTGGGAATGATTGGAACAAGAGATAATAGTTGGGAATCATCGGCATACCCACAGTATTAAAGTGCAGGGCTCTCCCCTAGGACCCCGGGAGGTGCCGCAGACAGGACTGTGGGGACGGTCCTAGCATCTTTGGAGACCCCTTCATAGTATTTCACTGGGTAGTGTAGTGCTTTGATACTTCGGGGGTGATCTTAACAGTGACAGAAAGTCCCAAAGGTAGTTCTCCCCTTGAGAGAGATTTCTTTTCACATCTTAGCAGCAGAATTCTCCATGGTTGTTGTAACATCAAATGCCATTTTGGTTCTAGAGAATATAAGGTCAGGTTCTTACAGTGAAGTCTGCCATGGGAGTTCTTGTCAGCTTTTAGTTTGCTTTTTTTCTTCCAATTAGCAGTTCAGGCTGTTTTTCGTAAATGCGGTCTCTTCCCCAGTTGAGTCTTGGGAGGCTCGGGGCCAGGCAAGACACGGGTTTTAACGATCTAGCCAGTTTTCCTTGTTACCAAAATGCTACCTCCTGACATAGAAATCTGCCCTACTGTTTTCTCCTCCTGCTCTTTTAATTATATCTTTTCTTCCTGGGGACCTTGGGTTAGTGAAAGGTCAGTATTTAAGAGGCCCTTTGAGTATTTTCGCTGCCATATTTCATGTTCTTGGCCTCAGTTCTGGCTCCGGGCAGCACACCTGTTGACTGAATCAGTCTCTGTGAACATTCACAATGTGCTGGGTAGGAGACCAGACGTGGTCTCAATAACAACACAGGGAATAGTGATGCAGGCCAGAGAGCCACTCAGTGTTGGATTTCAGGTGAGGAGTTTAGTGAACCCCGCTCGCATCGTTCACACCTTTTGTTAGAGGATCAAAGCAGGGAAGCCCAGGGTGTCATCAGAGTTTTATCAGTGGCTTAGAACTTTGATTTTCTATCAGAGAGAAATGCATCTGGCTTATTAATGCACAGTTGAAAGCTCACCCTTCTCGTGGTTAGTGAAAATAAGATTGACACTGGCCATTAAGATTCCCTCAGGCAGCTGTCTTCTCCCGTAAACCGGGATACAGGGCTGGACGTTGAGAAGGAACGGGTGTCAGCATCCAGCATCTGCACTGAGAGCTCTGTGGAAAGGACACACCGAACTTGTAAGGCACGGTGACCCAGCCATGGGTAAAATAGATAAGCTCAACTGAAGAGTAAGTTATTTTTGCCAGTGGATCATTTCGCGGGTCAAATGCCAATGTATAGAAAGTAGCATGTACATAACCTAAGAGATCTCATTTTTATGTTCATGTATTTTTCAGTGTTTATTTTTGAGAGAGAGAGAGCACAAGTGGGACAGGGGCGGAGAGAGAGGGGGACAGAGGATCCGAAGCGGGCTCTGCGCTGACAGCAGCGAGCCCGATGAGGGGCTTGAACTCGTGAACCGTGAGATCATGACCGGAGCTCAAGTCGGACGCTCAACCGACTGAGCCACCCAGGTGTCCCAAGATCTCACTTTGTTGAGGTGCAATGGGCTGACAAAAAGCCAATAAAAAGACTGTATCTAATGTATATGTACCTACGTTGATGACTTTGTGAAGCCATTGCGAGCGTTAGGGATGTCAACATACCCACGACCTCCCCGAATACCCTCCTGGCCCCTTTATTATTATTGTTGAATTTTTTTTCTGAATATTTAACCTAGGATCTACCCTCGTAGCCAATTGAAGTCTACAGTACAGCAGTGCCATTTCAGCTGTAGGCACTGTGGTCTATACTAGATCCGAGTTTTAAAATGAGTGCTATATTTGGAGATGGAGAGTCGCCTCTCAGGAGTGCCGTTTGGAACAGGTCGGTTGGGGGTCGGAAGCAAACCCGCAGCACCTTACGTCACGGTCAGCCTGAATTCTCATGTGTGGTTTCCCTTCTCTGCTGCACCGTGGTGTCCAGATCTCAGGTGTACGTGTCGTGCTGATGCCTCTTCTCAAACGGGGGAGGCAGAGCTCACGGAGGGCAGCAGATCAAGGTGGAACTTACCGCAACTGATCAGGGCTTTTGATGACTGCTCACAGCTGTCTGTGAGGCCCATGAACACCTCACCTGAGGTTATAACAAGGTTTATCGCTGACCCAGGCTTTGGGATGGGGTCAGGGAGGTGAAAGGGGGTTCCCTTGTTGGTTTTAAGACGAATTTTATTCTGCCACTTTTGGGATTAGAAACACCATAAAACATCTCCTGTATTGTCGATAGCCATCCTAGTCTGATAAAAATTCAACAGGATACAAAAAGCCAGCGACCCTGAAAGATGCCGGGGAGGGCCAGGTGGAATGATCGTTACCACCTAGCCGAAAAGCTCATGACATGATCACTCGCAAAATGCTGGGAGATGGCAGAACCGGGCAACAAAAACTCTTAACGAAAATGAGAGAACCCCGTTCTTTGGTGGGCACACCCCATTGTTAGCTTTCTTTTTGCTTCATGTCTAAAGTGGAGAAAAAGATTCCAGGTGCCATTTTTAAAGGAACAGAGAGTCCGTCCTCCCTCCAGATTCACCCCGTCTCATAGGCACAAGCACACTGCTCCCCTCTCAGGGTGCCCGATTCTCCCCACGCTGGCGACGGGTTCTGGGCGAAACGTATCGTATGGGATCCCTGTGTGTTCTGTTCGAGGAGTCCTCCTTCGGTCAGCGCAGAGTAGGACTGGAAGCTGAAAGCTCTCTGGGCAATGCCTTGCCCACATTTTGGAATTACAGAGTGGCCCATTCGTGGCATCTACCGCGTGGCATCAGACCAGCCACGTTAGTGACTTTCTGTGCCATGGAGTTCCTGTCGGCCAGGGAACGGTAGGGACAGCCTTTGTGCTGATGGGGAAGAAGGAAGGCATTTCTAGACATGTCATTTTATTTATACTGGATTCTTTTCAAGTTTACATTTCACTGGATCTCTAGTATTAATTTTAGCAGCTGCAGACTGGGAATTTTCTGCTTATTTCTTCCTCTTCTTTGGCAACAGAAAAGCTAGAATGTGATTTGGTTGTCATTAAGAAAAATCTATGCCAAAAGATAATAGAAACAATCTAACAAGTCAAATATTACCTAGAGACAGTATTCTGCAACACATGTGATAGATATATCTCTAATCTATACAGGTTCAAACAACCTTCAAATGAATGGGCAAAGATATGAATAGGGAATCGAATATGAGTCAATTTAAAAAAATTTTTTAAGTTTATTTGAGAGAGAGAGAGCGCATGAGTGGGGGAGGGGCAGAGAGAGAGGGAGAAGGAGAATCTGAAGTAGGCTCCAGACTCAGAGCTGTCAGCACAGAGCCCAGCCCGAGCCTTGAACTCACAGACCAGGTAGGTGATCATGACTTGAGCTGAAGTCAGATGCCTAACTGACTGAGCCACATGGGCGCCCAAATATGAGTGAATTCTGATGTCTAGTAAGTACATGAAATGATGATCCATCTGTGACTGTTAGGATGGTGAAATGCCATTTTTCTGACAGGCAAAAAAAAAAAAAAAAAAAAAAGAGAGAGAGAGAGAGAGAAAGGAAAAATAAAAACACTACTCGTAGAGATGCTGATAAAGGGGACTCACACCCATTCCTGACAGAAATGTGAATTGCTTACATTTTTGGGGAAAGCAGTCTGACAGTTCCTACGATAAATACGCAAACCCTTTGACCCCGTAGTACCACTTCTGGGAATACAGATTACAAAAGTAAAAATGCCAGCACACATAGAGAAGGGTCTGTGTATTGGGGGTTTATATAGTAGCATTGTTTTCAGTGACCCCTGTAAAAAAAATAAAAAAACAAAAACAAAACAAAACAACAACAAAAAAACCCCCCAAATCAAAACCAAAACGCAAAACACACTCAAAAAACAACTTGCATGTTGAGTACGTATCAAGAGTTAAAGGCTGTGTATCGATTGGATTATAAGAATGCCTCAGATATGCTGCATCCATTTAAAGATTCATTTAAATCTGGTGAAGTTGAAGAGATTTTTATAATATTCAGTGAGAAAAGTAGGCCCTATTTTATAAAGCAGGAAGACCCTCTTCCAAGTCCATATACATGTGTTTGTGATGAGATGAACAATGGAGAAAGATCTAGAAGTGTGTCTATTAGATTGTTAACAATGGTTATGTAGGCAGAAGAGAAGCAGCTCTAGAAAATGGTCCTATGAGGGGCGCCTGGGTGGCTAAGTTGGTTGAGCAACCGATTCTTGGTTTCGACTCTCGGTTTTGGCTCGGGGCATGATCTGGCAATTTGTGAGTTCAAGCCCCGTGTCAGGCTCGGTGCTCACACTGCGGAGCCTGTTTGGGATTCTCTCCTTCTCTCTCTGCTCCTGCTCACGCTCTCTCTGTCTTTCTCAAAATAAACAAATAAGTTAAAAAAAAATGGTCCTGATTGGCACTGAGCTTGCAAAAGTATGAAGGTGTGGGGATTTGGGGGCATGAATTCCAACCTGACTGTTCTGGACTTAGCAGAGGTCTGGTTACAAGTAAGATTCTCAGAGAGCCTTTGAATTTCTTTCAAGGGCTTAAAGTAACTCATGCAAGGGACATAGACCCCTCTACTCCCCCGACCATTGCTTCCTGATGTGAGGAATCCTTTCTGACTGTCTTCTGATAACATTCATTCTCCTTTTAAATTTCCTCTTCTTAGGAGATAAACATTCACTAGCAGTGGATTAGAAATCCTTAAGTCTGCCCTTCGGTAGTTGATATATTTAATATTTCCCCTTCTCTCCAGCATGGGAGTAACCCTGGACAAGTGAAAAAAAAAATGCTGCCTCTGTTCCAGTTTCCTTTTCCATGTGTGCAAATTCCATAGTTGTCTTGTGCATTATGGGTGATGGCAAATACTATAATTAAGGTAAATTATACTGGTAAATGCCTATGTTTTGATTTAAGAGGTGTTGTATAAACAGAGGGACTGAGTATAATACGGCCTCCCAGCACCCCTGTGCTGGCGAAGGCCACCGCAGTCACCTCTAAGGAGCAAAATTGGTGGGGTGCTGAATGGAGCAGGAATAACTTGCGTGGGGTCATACCCATGAACCAGTGGCAAAGGTGAGGGTTTCCATGAGTTTCCATGAGTTCCACCGTTCGAAGGGCTCCTGTGCTTTGCCTGTGGTTCCCGAGGGAACACGTGCGTGTGCACCAGCACATAGCACCGAGGAGAAAGGGGATGGTGTTGCCCGGAGCGAACGCCCTCCTTTATTAGAACTCATCTGGAATCAGGGTGGTGTCCGGGGAGCACATCCTGGGCCAGTGGTTTGGCTGCGGGTGTATGAATAGGGCTTTGGAGAGGCTCATCAGAAAGCGCCTATTCTAGTCTTGGCTTTTCTCCCTGTGACGCTACAGACTCAACAAAAGTTGTTCCTGATTTTGTCTTCTGAAAGCTTGATTTGATTTGGCCAGTTCTGTATAGGTCTCGTTGAGCTTTTCCATATCTTGTACATGGATTCTTGAGGACATGGAAGGCTCCCGAGGTGAACAAACAGAAGTCATTTGGGTGTAAATCTCCCATGCGTGTCGCCTGCATGTGGGCCCCGGGAACAGGGGTCCTTGCTGTCAGGGCACCGGCAGGCTGGCGTGTGGTCTGCTGTGACCCCGTGGGTCGGCACAGTGACAGATGAGGTTGCCCAGTTGTGCTTAGGGATCGGGGCAGCTGGAGAGTCATCATCTGAAGACTGGCCTTGTCTTGGCCCCTTTGATCCTCAGCTCAGAGGTGTATTTTTTCCTCTCTTAGCACAACTGTGCAGAGGACTTTGCACCGTCCTTTCTCTGCCTCTGTCCTTACTTCCCAGGTGACACAGAATCTGGCTAGACGTTCCTTTTTTTTTTTTTAAGTTTGTTTATTTTGAGAGAGAGAGAGAGAGAGCACGAGAGGGGGAGGGGTAAAGAGAGGGGGGAGAGAGGGAATCTCAAGCAGGCTCCACACTGTCTGTGCAGAGCCCGACATGGGTCTCGAACTCATGAGTCTTGAGATCGGGACCTGAGCCGAAATCAAGAGTCAGATGCTTAACTGACTGAGCCGTCCAGGCTGAATATTCTCTTTGTCCTTACTTTATCCCAAATGGTTAAGATGCTTGTTACCTCTCTGAGTCCCTCTTAGCACCAATGGTAGTCTCTGGGACTTTCTACCCCATTACATGTTCTCATTGACATCGGGAGTTGTGTTTACTGCTAGTTTAGTATTCTTTGGTGTATGAAGACATAGATATAAGGGTTCCCATTCCTAGGGAAATTACAGCTTAGTGTGCCTCAGTGTATGTCATCTATAGGGGCAGTCGTTGTGTGATAAGGAGAAAGAACACCCCTGTTGGGTGGCAGGAATTATTAGCAAATGGCAAGCAAATTGATTGCAGTCATAGGAAGGGTTCTGGTAATTACCCACTGGAACCAAATAACATTGTTACAGAGGCGAGGAACATGGACGATGGAAAGTGTGGCCTTATTTTCTCTATCTTGCATATGGGAGGTGTAATGGTCTGAACGTTTGTGTCCTTGTGAAGTTCGTATGTTGAATTTCTAACCCCCAATGTGATAGTGTTGGGAGGAGGCGATTTGGGGAGATGATGGCCAAGCCCTCATAAATGGAATTAGTGTTCTTATAAAAGAAACACAAGACAGATGGCTTTCTCCTTCACCACCTCTCTTCCCCGTCTGCCTTGGGACAACCCAGAGTGAAGACAGCAGTCTGGGAACCAAGAAACAGACCCTCACCAGACACCAAATGTGCTCACACCTTTGGTCTTGGACTTCCTAGCCTCCAGAATTGTGAGAATAAATGTTTGTTGTTTAAGCACCCCCCCCCCCCCCCAGTCAATGATAACTTATGACATAAGCCTGAGCCAAGATAGGAGAACTTTAATAAATTTAAAAATGAGATTATCAATCCGAATGGCTAGTAGGCACAGGATGTGTGGATCCCAGGATCGGTGGTGATTAAGAAATAGCGTAAGAGTGAAGGAAGATGCCTCAAGAGGGAGGAATGCAGTTATGTAGTCAGGTGAACTGAACCTTCACTGGTCATCCTTACTCCCCTTAACGTTTGAAAGGTACAAGAAGCGAGGGTCCATTGCTATTTTGCAAATTACAGGTAGTGCTGAAGAGTAACCAGAATCAGTGGCGAACAATGTACAAAATGGGATCCCACTTAAGACTTGAATCAATACAGATTTACGTGCGAAATTAAAAAAAAAAGTTTTAACAAAGCAGATGATGTGCATAAGTGGAAGTGGGAAATACGTTCTGCATACACAATCCAGTAGGATAGCATGTTTAATTAGAAGTCGTATGATGTTAGGAATGCGCTCTTTGAAAAACTTGTCTGTGAATTGTGTCCAACTGTTTTTATTTATTCTAGTGTGACTTCTTACGGGTAAAGAATAAAAGCAGCAGCATCTTAAAATAATACAGCGGAGAGTTGAAACGCTTTATGTAAATTGCCTCCCTTATATTTCACGTGGCAGAAGAAAGAGTGAATCTGTACAGTATTTACAAAGTAATTAGGAAGTTGTGCAATGACTATACCAGGCTTCCTGTTTTAGGAGCTAAGAAAAGTTTCAGTGGTAAGCGGCTTACCGTTTAGTGCGCTCTCAGTATTTGTGGACTCGGGAGAGCAGATGTCACCTGTGGATGATAAAGGACATTTCCTATTGCATAGCAGGAATTTCCAGTAAGTGGCGGGACTTTGATTGGAATCTCGAGAGGGGGCTGATGATTACATCCGGCAATGGTCTTAGCCATTCTTTTCCTCTTTACAATGCATAAGCTATTTAATTGCATCTTAAAAAAAAAATCCATCTAAAGCGGAGTTTCTCATTCTCAGCACTCCTGACGTTTTGGGTTGGATAGTTTCTTTCTTTTTAGCGGGATGGGTGGGGGGGCTTTCCTGTGTGTTACAGGATGTTTATCAGGATCCCCAATCTCTACTCGCTAGATGTCAGTAGTGTCCCCCAGTTGTGACAGCCAAAATTGTCTCCAGACGTTGCTAAATGTTCCCAGGCAGAGGGAATAACATCGCCGTTGATTTTGAACTATTGGTCGAAACACACTCTACTAAATTAGAAACAGGACAAATACAAGTCTCGAAAACACTGTGTGTACTTGTGTTAGCACATATCTGTGAACGCCAGGCCTTGGACTTGATGCAGTGCTGTTTCCATGTTGCCTTTGACAGGATTCCTGACCTCATGCCAGTAGCTTCCATCCAGGGAGATAGCCCTGAGTGGAGGCTGGCAAGCAGGATGTCACAGTGGCGTTTGCTCTCTCTTTCGTGGAGGCTGCTGGAGGCTCGCCTCCACCTGGATCTAAGTGCTGGGAAGTGTGGGGCCTGCCTTTGATGAGTAATGACTTTGAGGTTTATCCTGTAGTTAGCAGTAATCAGAAAAGGGTTGGAGTGGATGGCCACGGCTGCCATCTCTGTCTTCCCTGACCCCCTGTATTTCCAATTCAAGCTTTTACCCCTCATTTATGTGCTCCTGGATTTTATTTTTATTTTTTAAGTGTTTATTTATTTTGAGAGAGAGAGAGCATGCAGGTGGGGTAGGACCAGAGAGAGAGAGAAGAAGAGAGAATCCCAAGCAGACTCTGTGCCATCAGTGAACAGCCCACTGCGGGGCTCAAACTCATGAACTGTGAGATCCTGACCGGAGCCAAAATCAAGAGTTGGAGACTCAACCGACCAAACCGTCCGGGTGCTCCATATGTGCTCCTGGATTTTAGGGTGAAAGACTGGGACAAATAAAATCCAATCCCCCAACTACAGGCAAGAGAAGAGCTTTGAGAATTGATTTATGATGTGATGACCCTCGGCCATCATTACATCTGTGTCCCTAATTTTTACTGGTAGCTCTCCCAAACAACACAAGGATTAGAGTAAAATGTATGCTTGGAAGTGAGAATCTTTATGGTGTTATCCCTGAAACCCACATTGATTAAAAAAAATTTTTTTTAACATTTATTTATTTTTGAGAGACAGAGTGAGAGTGGGAGTGGGGGAGGAGTAGAGAGAGAAGGAGGCACAGAATCCGACGCAGGCTCCAGGCTCTGAGCTGTCAGCGCAGAGCCCAATGCGGTGCTCAGACCCACGACTGTGAGATCATGACCTGAGCCGAAGTCGGACGCTCCACCGATGGAGCCATGCAGGCGCCCAAACCCACATTGTTTATTGAGCTGAGTGAGCATACCTTAGAGTTGCCCTTGAAAGAATGCAATTAAAAAATCATTATTATTATTATTACTATTATTATTATTACTATTATTTTGCTGCTGTACTTTCTCAGCTGTGATCCAAAGAAGACAGTTGCCTAGCGAGGGAAGATTTCACAGTGTATATCTCTGAACTAACTTGGAGATCTGATCCCAGCTCTAGCACTGAAGAATGTTATGTGTATTTGAGAAACTCCCTGAAATAGAGCGAGGCCATAAACCAGTGAGTGAATTAGAACGATGCAGACAGTAGTCGTTTTGATTCGATAGGTGCTCTGCAGGGCTTCTAATGCATATATTTCCCATTTTACTTAAAGGGAAATTCCACCCAATTTGCTTAGACCAATCATCTGGAAGTACTTTTTATTCCCTTTTGACACCTTGCCAACTGGAAGAAAAAAAGAGGACAAAAGTATTATAAAAATGCTGAATTTAATGCAATTAATGTTAACGAGATGCTATTTTTTCATCTTCCAACACATGCATTGCATTAAATTAGGCTCTTCTAGGTTTATTATTACTTTTTTGATCCTTATTTGTTTTCTGTGTGTGTCACAAAGTGTGTGGATTCCTTTCCTTCCATCGTTTGACATCCCTGAGGCCGTAAGGTGTCTGTGTTCAGTGACCATCATTGCTGGATTATGTAGCACTCCCATCTAATAAGTGAGAAATCCAGTTCTTATGGTTGGTACAGCTTCCTCTGTACTGGTCAAAGGCTTTTGTTATTCAGTAATGAAATCCTGTGTAAAGAAGGCATTTTCTGAAAGCTGCTTCTTAAAAGTAGTCACTTACGGGAAGCACTTATTGGATAAATCAAGTAGTGGTTGATTTATCATTTGAAAAATACAAGTCACAGATTCATTTGGGTCCGATGTCTACCTGCTTAAAGATCCATCCTGTCTTGTGATCAGCTCTCCTCTGTTTTTATCAAGTGGACTGAGCTTTGGGTGGTAAAGAGTTACACAAGATTGAGACCCATCTATGAAGCAGTGTCATATATATCGAATAGCTATCTGTGAAGTGGTGTACTATTTAGAGTAGTCTTTCTTTGTGTCAGGCACTGCACTAGGTGGTTTTTGAATCTTGTGTTGGTCATGATGGAGACCCTGCAAGATTTAGTCCCATTTAATAGATAAAATTGAGAAACAGAAGTCATGTAACTTTCCCAAGGTACAATCACAAAGCTGGGATTAATTTCAGGATCTGCTAACTCAAAACCCCTCCCTGATTCATAGAAAAATTCTTCTCTTGGTTGTGAATGATTACCTGTGGCTGGTGTGTAATATACACACATACACACACACACATATGTATACATATACATATATGTATACATATACATATATGTAATTATATATATGTATACATATTTATATATTTATACATATATATAAATATATATATTTTTCTAATGAACAGATCATTGGTTTTGCTGAGGTTTTTGGATGAGTTTCTTGGTGCATTTGCGTGTAGATTTCTAGTAAAGAATGTTACCAAGGTCTTATGTTATGGTTAGTAGACGGTAAAAGCATTTATCAAGCCAATGACTTATAAACATTTGAAAATGGACATATTTCCATCTTAATATTTATGCAAGATCCATGATATTTCAAACACTGAATGGAGATCTGTGTTATAAAATCGAATCAGAGGGACATTTTAAAATTTTATGCCCATTTAGAGAGAATATATTGGGTAGGCATCAGCAAAAGAGCTAGAGAAAAACTATTATCTTTGATGAAAGTAATTTTTTTTTTTTTTTACTCACAGTGAATTGCTAGATCTTGAATGCAGCTGAGTAAAGTTTTCCGTATCTTATGCTTCAGTTATTGTAAATGAAATTAATTTTATTTGATGATATCCCTTAAAGTCTCAAATATTGTTACAGTGAAATATGATGATTATAATGATGTCTATTTATGCATGTAATATGTGTTTTCCTAAACTAATTACATAATAAATTTTCATTTCACTGTGACAAGAGAGTTGGGTATCCTTTTAGCTCTCACACAGTTAAAAAAGAAAGACAGTAGATGATAATTTTGAATCAGGTCCTACTAGATGAAAAAAAAATGTTAGGGGGTGCCTGGGTGGCTCAGTCGGTTAAGGGTCTAACTCTTGGTTTTGGCTCAGGTCATGATCTCACGGTTTCGTGAGTTCGAGCCCCGTGTTGGGCCCTGTGCTGACAGTGCTGGGAGCCTGCTTGTGATTCTCTCTCTCTCCCTCTCTCTGTGCCCCTCCTGCATTCACGCTGTTTCTGTCTCTCTCAAAATGAATAAATAAACTTAAAAAAATTTATTTACAAAAAAGAAAAAAGTTAGGAAATGTTCTCTCCTACTTTTTTCAGATGAGTTTTACTTTAGAGATTTTACATCCTTATTTCAGTACGCATCGTGCTTGCATGCGGGGAAATTCATTTAAAGAAAGATTGATAAACTCTGTTAATGCTAGACTGTTGGGGAAACTGAGTACAGGAATGTTTCAGAAACATAGTTGTGTCATTTGACTTTTATTGAGCATGTGAAGCTTCTGTCCATATAGAACAAAAACGTTGTGGAATGGTTATCTGCTATCATTTCCCTTCCCAGGTCACTACGTAAACTGAACAGGCTGACAATACGTAGCAATTTAGTTTCTCCAGTGTATATGGTGATTTTGTGAATTCATGTTGCCCTCTGTTCTAACTTCCCTTTTCTGTCCCCTTCAGCCACACACTGTAACATGTCTTGTCACTCTTTCCAGTTCTTAATGCTTTAAGGCTTATGCTTCTTTCATTATGAAGTCCCACTGAAGGTTTTTCACCAATAGATCAACATGTACCAGCCCGTTTGTATGAGTCCTAGCTCCACTCTGCCCACTACTATAGGCATGCCATTTAAATCTTGGATAGTCTTTGCCTGAACCTCCCAAGTCCTGTCTGAGGTTTCAGAAGCCAGTTGAACTCCTTCTTCCTCTTCTTAAGCCAACTTCCTTATGTCTGGTTAGTCCCATCTAGGTCTAGTGTATACTTTCACACTTGCTTTCATAGATTCACAGATGATATATGTTTGAGTAATGCCCTTTCTCTTTCTCCAGAGTACTCCCCTGATGCTTTGGGAAGAGCTTTGCCCATTCTTCTGTCTCTGGATAATTTATTTCCCGTTATCCTGGGGACATGCCCATCATTCCCAAAGTCCCCTTCACGCTGACTCCCAGGAACCTAGTACTAACTGCCTGACCTTGTGGTGGCTGGCTGGGAATGCAGATTCTGTTTTGCCTCCTGCCAACAATCACTCTACACACATTTTATGTGGTGGGTTGTATGGAATGGTGGACGTTGTTGGTGAAACACCAGAGATCGCTGATGGATGGATGTATACATGCTGTGTTTCGGTCACGATGTTTTTGAATACAAGAAAATAATAACAAGGAGGACTGTTCGGTGTAGGAAACAATGGTAAAGTGATGGAGGGATTACAATAAAAGCAGTGCATAGTGTTTTTTTTTTTTTATATGACATTCTTGGTATAAAGTGTAAAGAATATTAGTAGTCAGTCAAGGTAGCTATTCCAAAGGTGAGTCATTTAAATATAGAGTAATCTGGGAAGTGGTAGACTGCATTTTCTTTTCATATAATGAATTCTGTGGGGCTTAATTAGAACAGGCAGAAGGGATAGGTAAAGGAAAGGGCACCTGGAATCCAGGACAGGATTGATTTTTAAAACATTTTTTTTAAAACTTTTATTCATATTTGAGAGGGAGAGAGACAGAGCATGAGCGGGGGAGGGGCAGAGAGAGGGGGAGACACAGAATCCGAAGCAGGCTCCAGGCTCTGAGCCGTCAGCCCAGAGCCCGACGCGGGGCTCGAACTCACGGACCGCGAGATTGTGACCTGAGCTGAAGTCGGACGCTCAACCGACTGAGCCACCCGGGCGCCCCCAGGACAGGATTGATTTTCTGCCCATCGTTTACTGGGACAAGCCCTTTTCTTCTTGCAGGAGATGGAGTCTTTCATTTTACAGAACACCTTATGTGGGTTTAGCTAAGATCTTCTATTTCATTCTAAAAGAAAGCTCTGGTACCGATTGTCACAGTATTATTTGGCCTCAATTAACCTCTGCTTATCCTCCTCTAAGTTATAATATTTTCTAATCACGATCACATATTTAACGTCAAGTTTTTCTGTTGGGTGGGCAGAAGATTAATTTTATTTCTCCCTTCTTCTGTTCCTTCCTTGTGGGTAATTCATCAGCACAGTTTAATTCTTTGGGCTGGGGATAAGCTTTCCTTCTAGCAGTGGGGGAAGGTGCGGCGACATGACTTGAACTGTCAGTCCGTGGGTCGCATAAGAGAAGTGCCCCAGGCCTGTTCTAGCTGGAAATGATACACGTGTGACTCAGGTGCGCTTTTATCGGTGTGCCGCTGGGGACGCACTGTTGTTTCCACTCGATGTTGCTTGGATGTGGGCTGGAGGTGCATCCCTCCCGAAGTGGCTGAACTCAGAGGACACCCACGGAATAGATAAGGCACGGAGTCCACGTCCACAACAAAGACTCGTCTTTCATTTGTCTGCTGTAGCCCAAGGCTAAGTGACGTCTCCAATTAAGAAGATTTATGAAACTCCGGAGCCCCGCGAGATAATCAGCAGCATAACAGGGAACATGCGAGAGACATGCCGTGTTATTCCTTCTTTTCTGTTATGCAGCTGTCTGACCCGGTTTCTCTGGCCTGGACTGGAGCAAGCAGCTTAGTATGCACGAAGGCTGAGAATAATGTTTGGAGTGGTGCTGTAAGCTATTTTATTTATGGTTACACAGTGTACTTAGTTTTTTACATTATCACAGGATGAAATGAGAAATGCCTCTATGAAGAAAAAAAAGTCCAGATGGAAATTGTCATTTGCTATAATTCAGGAATAAATATAGTGGGTAGGTACAGAATGCTCTGTTGTGGAAATGTAGGCAGCCTGTATGTGTTTCTTCTTTACTTGTAGCCTGTTTTGTTTCCTTCTTCATAATCTTTCAAAAGAATAGCCTGGATGCTTTGCAAAATTGAAGACCAATGAAATGGAAATCCCAATCCCGGGGAGATTGATGGCTGACTTCTCAGGGAAATCAGACGTTAAAACAACACTAGGAAAATGGAACAAAACGCTCTGAAAAAGTGAATAAAGAAAAGTCCTGTCTCTTTGGAGCTCACGTCACGTCAAATAAAATGTATTAGTTATACTTAACGATATTTTAAATAAGGTATTAGTGTCTCTCTGGCTTTCCTTATTATTAGTATTATTTTACTTAATGATAGACTTACAGCATCATGTGAGTTCTCTTGTCCTCTTATAGATGTAGGTGCTTATCTGTTATTTACACAATTTTCAGTTTAATAAAAACAAATGAAAGATACTGGAAAATACAACTTCTAGCATTAGCTTTTAATTAATGGTTGCTAAAAAATTCTCATGATAAAACAAAGGCTGGAAGAGCTTTTTCCTATTGAATTATTATTTTCATAGGGAGATTCATAAAATTTTTTATGAGGATTACATGATGCCTGGATATAGGAAAGAAAAAAAAAAAACCCTAAGTAAAGGCTACAGTGTCCTACTTTATCTCAATATGAAATCAGGGAGCAGTGCGGGGTGGGGGGGGGGTCTTACTCCTTTGTTGAAACCAGTTTTTTTTCCTTGAGTTTGTCTCTCCCTGGAGACTTGGGCTCAAGCAGCTACACGAACTGTCAGCAGAAGCCATCTGGTAATGACCCAGCCGCCCCCTGTCTGTCTTCCCTGGCACTTTCCCCACGTGGCCAGGTGCATTTAGTAATTTCTCAACACCTCTTCGGGGAGGGAAGTGCACTTTTCCACAGGGAGAAACTTAGTCATGGAAAGGCTTATGATGTGAAGATCTGAAGGTCAACCCATAAATCACTTCCGGAGCTGCTGCTGAAGAGTCTCTGTGTCTCTGTGCGCAGGTAAAGGTCCCTTCCCAGCTGTGGGCCTAGAAGGAGGGTCCGGGTGCATGCACAGGCCACAGCTGGACTGCTGGACAGCTGGACAGAGGGACGTGGGGGTTTCCTTCTTGCCGGGCCATGAACTCAGATCACCAGTGTTTTTGTTACGCTGTTCTGTCCTTTGCCATTTGGGCCAGTAACTTGGCTGCCCAGGTTTGCCCGAAAAGGGCTTTGAGAGCCGCAGATCTGCAGCCCAGATCCCAGATTCCACACTAAGGATGCAGGTTGAGAGGCAGGCACGTCTCGGTGAATGATTAGCATTTGGCTTTCCTGGGGAATTAGTTTCCTGTGTTTTCAGCCACGTTTCTAAACTGGTAGGCATTAAACCGCACTTTTGTGTAGCATGCTTATTTGGTGATTAGCCAGGTGTCGAGGTCTAACTGAAGAGTGGCTGGTTTGGTATGGAGACTCTTGAATCCTGGTTTCAGCTCTGGGGGTCCACTTTTCCTCCTGGGGCCTCAGCTTTTAAGTCTGTGAAAAGAGAAGGTGGAAGTAAAATGGGGGGGGGGTTGATGGGGCGTCTCGGGGGACTCAGTCGGTGGAGCATCCGACTTCAGCTCAGGTCATGAGCTCACAGTTTGTGGGTTCGAGTCCCGCATCGGGCTCTGGGCTGACAGCTCGGAGCCCGCAGCCTACTTCGGATTCTGTGTCTCCTTCTCTCTCTGCCCCTCCCCTACTCACGCTTTGTCTCACTCTGTTTCCCAAAAATAAATAAACGTAAAAAAAAAAAACCCAAACGGGTGGTGTTCAAAACAGTGTTTAAGATGGCCCTGGGTTTTCCCAAGAGTTCTCTGAGAGAGAAGGGGGGCTGGAATCAAGGCTTTTGAAAACTGTGGTCCGTTGTTAGAAAAAGGCTGAAAATCTGCAACCGGATGTTCCTGGAGCTCTGTTTGACTCTGATATTTGTTTAAAAAAACGCAACTTAAAGGTAAGATTTGCTTTGGAACCGTTTTCAGTGTAGAGCGGCTGCAGAATAGAAGGGTTCAAAGACCCAGAGACGTGGCTGCCAGGGTCGAGTCTCCGCTCTGCCACTTACGTGATGCTGGGTACTTGGGCACGTTTCTTCACGTCCCTGTGCCTCAGTTTCCTTATCTGTGAAAAGAGAACAGTAACTGTGGGTAATAATGGTTGTCGGTGTAGGTTTATTGATTGTAACAAACATGCCACTCTGGTGGGGAAGTTGATGACGGGGAGATTATACATTTGTGTGTAGGCAGATGGCATTGTAGGAAATTTCTGTACCTTCCCCTCGATTTTGACGAAAACACGAAGCTGCTTTGAAAATATAGTCTATTAGTACAAAAAAAAAAAAAAAAACAACCCAGGATAATAATAGTAAGTGTTTCACTGGGTTGTTATAAAGGCAAGGTAGTTCATAATCGTAAAATATTTAGAACACCCACTTGACACCTATTAAGCACATTTAAAAGACTTAAGTACTAAGTGGATGCTCATCCATTGGAAAACTTGTTTTGCAACATGCAGCAATCTCTACAATTTGGAAGCAATTTCAGTATTCGTTTTCTTCACGTCCAGTGTGTTTCCAGCTTGTCTTAATAAGACGGTAACCCAAACATTTGTGTGCAGTGGGTGTTTCAGGCCAAGAGAACGATTTGAGCAAATTTGAGAAATGTAGACGTTCTAGAAGTGGAAAATTCCAGCGTAGGGAGGAATTGGGTGCTGAGAAAGTTGTCCGAGCAGGGGTTAGATGATGCTGGAGCCCAGTGCAGGGTTGGGGGGATCCCCTCATCCCTGTGGGATTGAGACTTCCAGTTAATGGTGGTGATGATGGTGGAGGAGGTGGCTGATGGTGGAGGTGGTGGTGATGGCGGGCAGGACAGGAGACTCTCCCTTCTCCCCTTGTTGAATTTTGTGCTGGAGATTCCTTACCCGGAGCTCAAGGGTATCTGATAGACTGCTTTGCTGATTGATGAGAGGCGGCTCAGTTCATTCTTGGAATTGAAGAAAAGGAAGCCATGTAGCAGCAAGGCGGGAAGAGGAGCGGGAGGCAGGCAGGGACTGAAGAAGCCTTCTTTCCCTCTATCCTTCGTGGCCGTCTCCCGTGAAGATCAGACAGCCTCGCCCGCAGGTGCATACCTGGCGTGGCAGTCCATCATCCTCTCCAGGCAGGACAAAAGCCGCCGATCGCTAGGGGATCGAAGTATACTTTCATGAGACATTCGGGGTTCCTGTTCAGGTCTTTGAAGGTTCTGCCTACAAACGTTGGCAGCGCTCGTTTCATTTACCAAACCGTGCTGTCCTTGTTACTGCGGTAACGGCGGCACACCTAATCTGGTGTCCACGATGTACGTGATTTGTGAAACGCACATTTCATCGTGGTGAAATTGCGTGTGGTGGTGCTTCGGGATACGGTCTTGATGGGTACGTGTAGCACTTTCTATCTGTAGGATCGTATTTTTAAATTTTTTTTAACGTTTTTATTGATTTTTGAGAGAGACAGACCAAGTGCGAGCGGGGGAGGGGCGGAGAGAGAGGGAGACACAGAATCCGAAGCGGGCTCCAGGCTCCGAGCCGTCGGCACAGAGCCCGACGCGGGGCTCGAACTCCCGGACCGCGAGATCGTGACCTGAGCCGAAGTCGGACGCTCAACCGACTGAGCCCCCCGGGCGCCCCAGCCTGTAGGGTCATATTGACTTAGTAAGTGGACAAGAGCACTGAAGTATGGAAGAAGAAATCAGACATTCCCTTTTTACACGCAGTCCTTCTGTTATGTCGTATCTCAATATTTCTTTGACAGGTGACTTTGTATGTAGCAGTCATTCTCAATATGAGGGAGGGTGACCTGCTCCCCCCTTCCCCCACCCCAGGACGTTTGTCGATATCTAGAGGCATTTTCATGGGGGCGCATGGGTGGCTCAGTCAGTTAAGTGCCTGACTCTTGATTTCAGCTCAGGTCGTGATTTCACGGTTCGTGGGATCGAGCCCCGCGTTGGGCTCTGCGCTGACAGGGTGGAGCCTGCTTGGGATTCTTCCGTCTCTCTCTGCCCCTTACCTGCTTGCACTCTCTCTGTCTCAAAATAAATAAATAAACTGAAAAAACATCTAGAGACATTTCTTTGGCAAACCTATTGTCTTGTGTTCCCGGGATCTCCTAAGTAGAGGTAAGCAGTACTGCTCGGACCCTCTGGTGCTCAGACAGCTCCCAGAACAACAGACCACTTGTTCGTCACTTGGACGAATGGGCATCCCAACGCCAGTAATGGTGAGAGTGAGGAACTCTGGGTGTACGGTGTTTGTTCCATGAGAACCTTTATCGAATATACGCTCCTCATTCTGGAATCTTCCTTTCCGTTTCCCGAGTTCCATGACCACACCGTCGAACATTGACTCAAAGACCTGTTTGAAATCCGCGCACTACAAGAAACCTACTTGCGTCGGGGGAATTCCTTTTTGCATCTTTTCTGTGCATTCTCCTGATGCAAATATTTCCGGTTTAACCCTCAAGACATCCTGTGTTTCTCAACATGGTATTTTTATTACTTCTTACACAGCAACTTCTATGTATGTTTCTTCTCCCTAAATTTGGCCTTAAGCTCCTTAATGCTGTGTGAAATTGCTTTGAATTATGTTAAAAATGTAGTTTAGTGCTATCCACGCTTGACACATCCAGTAAATACTGAACGTTCAAATTTGATCCTTGATGCATTTGTATAAATCAAAACATTATTTTCTTGATATTCATCGTTCCTTTCACTGAAGGGAAAAGGCAGTGTTTCCTCTTTTATTTTCCTAAAGCAGAAACATATTTAAATCTCACTGGTTTTGAATACTGACCTCAAAACAGTTTGTTTCTTGTCTGAGAAACTGTTTCTAGCTTTTTATTTTTCTAAGCTTATTGTATTTTTTTTAACGTCTTATTTTATATTTGAGAGAGAGAGAGAGAGAGAGAGAGAGAGAGAGAGAGAGACAGAGAGTGAGCAGGGGAAGGGCAGAGAGAGAGGGAGACGCAGAATCCGAAGCAGGCTCCGGGCTCCCAGCTGTCGGCACAGAGCCCGACGTGGGGCTTGAACCCACGAACTGTGAGATCATGACCTGAGCTCAAATAGGACACTTAACCAACTGAGCCACCCAGGCACTCCTTAATGCTATTATAAATAGATATTTACGACTTTGGTAAACTTAATGGTGCCTGAACAACTGCCGTTAGGAAAATATTTCCATTTGGACAAATTTTGCCATCAGGCATGTGGGGCCCTTGGAGACAGGTAATTTGGTGGTGTCATTTGAAACGTGTTCTGTTTATTTGATGTCTGTCTGTCAGGTTGTCCCGTGTCCGTGTCTTTGACTAGGTAAGGCAGGAGACGTGTGTTAGCATCATTATGGGGAATTGAAACCCAGAGTTCTTTTTTTTTTTGGTAGGTAAAGACAAGTCCCAGCTCTTCACCATTTTTTGGTCATTTCTCTGGCCGGCCTTTCATGGGAGTGCGGGACATACAGGTGGTGCTGTGCCGATGGCGGCTGAGTTGGTGTCCTTTCTTCTGGGACACGTGCCTTTCGTGTAGTCAGTTCAGCGATAGGAGTCACGGGGATATGGGAGGGAACCTAGTGCAGTTGAAGGCCCCCCTTTAAAATGCCGCGCAAACGAACTCATGAATATTGGCCGTCTGCTGTGCACTGGGTGCCTGGATGACCTTCTGCAGGTATCCGCTCTTTCTCTCCTTGAAATCACCCAGCAAGGGGTGGGGGGGTGGCGAATATCCTAATTTCACCCACAGAGAAACGGCACCTCACCGAGCTCAAGTAACTTGGCCAAAGTTTTCATTTCCACAGTGGCCTGAGGTCTCCCCAGCTCCCGTCTCTCTGCCGGCGTCCCCCTGGCTTTTATTAGAAGACCTCCGGTTCAGTGTGGGTGAATGAAGGTGACCCAGGCCCGTCAGGATCACTCTCCTGGGCCTTCTGAAAACTTGACTTTAGCCATTCCTTAAAACTGAGAAACGTGCTGCCTTAAGTTTGGCAGGCTCTGAATTAGAATTCGTGGCTACTGGATGGCAGGGGAGACTTTCATGAGAGCATGTAGGGCGGGTCCCCAACTGTGGGATTCCTGTGGAATTTTGGATCTCCCGGGAAGGGGGGTAGGGGGGGTGGGCCCATTTTTCAGTGAAATTATTTCTGTGTTACTCGGATTCTCAGAAGGGATAGAAATACTGTAACAAGCAGGGCGTTTTGAACACCCTGTTTTGCTTCCTGACATGTGCAAACACAGTCTCAGGGGACGTTCCCAGAGTTGGCTGTTTGGGCCTGTTGTTTCATGGCGGGAGAAAATACTGCATATCTTGCTTAACATTCTGTAACTCTGATGTTGCTTTCAGACCGTGTGGTTTCTCATTAAACTGGGCGAGAACACGCTCAGAGAGCTGGGTATCTTATCTTCACCCTTTCTTTGGGCAGCTGGAGAAGCTGTTTTAGAATCTAGCACCTGTTCACAAAGAAAGAGACAGCAAAACAGCTCATTGCTTGTTGGCTTGTGGTCACAATTCCAGGATGCGCCTTTATGACTTAACCTCTCTGGTGGTTGTCTGAGACAGTCCGCCTGGAAGGATCCTCGTGTTTGTTCATTCATTCCTGGCTACTTCCTCTGACCTCAAGAACTGGCTATCAGAGGTTGGTCAAATCAGGATTTCTTACCCAACAAGGGGAAATTATTTGTCTTCGACTGTGTGTCACTGGGACACTGGAATGATCCTTCTAATCGTCCCTCATTGCGAATATATTTCAAAATAATTTGATAAAATACGAATGTAGTGTTATAGCCTTAGAGACTTGGAGCTGGTAGCATGTCTTATAAATGGTTTAGACTGGGCCTAAAGATTTATTGCTGAGATTAGAAAGCTATGGGGGTCCCTGCGTGGCTCAGTTTGGTTAAGCGTCCGACTCTTGGTTTTGGTTCAGGTCACGATCTGAATGGTTTGTGAGACTGAGCCTGGTTTGGGCTCTGCACTGACAGTTCAGAGCCTGCTTGGGATTCTGTCTCTCTTTCCCTCTCTCTTTGCATCTCTCCCACTGTGCAGACTCCTCTCTCTCTCTCTCTTTCCCAAATAAATAAATAAACATTAAAAAAAGTTATGGCACGCAAGCAGTAATTTGAGTCTTGTTTTTCTTCTTCCATATTTATATAAATACAGATAAACACACACACGCACACACACACACACAGACACACGCACATACACACACCATAGTGGAGACTCTGTGTTGAAACCACTTGGCTCTATGACTTTGATTAGAAACAAATCATTACTATGTTCTTCTTAACCTCATGACAGACAGGCTAATAAAAGCATGCATCACCAGTGTTTGGGGGAAATAGACAGTTGTGGTTTCGCAGATGGGGAAACTAACATAGGAATCACATGGATGTCTTTTAAAAATGATTCCCAGTAGGACACTGAGCCTGGCTTAGAACTTGGATACAGACACCATGGAGTTTTATAACCATCCCTTTGCTGTGCTTCTGACCAGATCCAGTGGCAGAAGAGGAGAACTATGTGTATACAGTTTCTGTTTCTCTTTTCTCTCGTTCTCTTTTTTTGTTTTATTAAGTTGTTTGTGTCCAAGGCTTAAACCTGTGAACACTGACAAGGAATACTCGGCAAATAAGATTGGCCCATTTTTCAACAGAGTGTGAGATGGCTTAAAATTAAAGGTTCCAATTTTCATTACAATGTGACAGCAGGTATGTGTTAATCATTGCATGCTAGTCAGTGAGATGATGCACGTAAAGGATTCAATATTCTAAAATTCACAGCAACCCACGGGGAAAGTGCAATTAATATCTTGGTTTTGTAATGAGGCAGCTGAGCTGTAGAGCAGTCCAGTAACTTTCCAAAAGTCACCCAGCCAGCAGGGGCTGATGCGGAGACTTAAATTCAGAAAGCCTGACGGAGGAGCTGGGTTTCTTCACCCCTTTAGTCCTCCTCTTTAGTCCTCTTGAGTCCTCAAACATTGGCTGGGTCTTCGTAATGTTTAAGATCTACGCTCTATATTGTGATGAAAAGGTGTGCCAGTAAGAGTGTCTCTGCCCATGGGTTTGCGTGGTGTTGAGGGAATTAAGTGCATAAGTAATTATATCGCATTGTGAATTGAATGCTGAAGGGTATAGACCATGAGTTTTGAGTACAAGGTTGAAGGAAGAGTTAGTTCTCATGAGGGATGAGAATGGGTAAATAACAAAGCTTTTGTAGATACATTTGAGGTGGACCTTCACAGGATAGGAGGGATAGATGGAAAGTTGTGCTTTGGAGAAGGCATTCTGAGCATAAAGAGCAAAAGGGTGTATAGATGCCAAAATGCCAAATCATGCCTGAGATTGTGTTGCATCTTGCAGGCCATGCTCAGGGACTGTCCACAGGATCGAGTTCAGAGGGTCCAGACAGAAGCAGTTAAGCCATGTTGAAGATAGATGGAAAAAAGAGAGAACAGAGCGAGGGATATTCAACTAGGACACAGGTCAGGGCAGGGAGAGAAAGGCATTCGACAGGTACCATTTTGTGGCCTCTTAATACATGCCTGTGTTGGGGACATGAAAAGAATGAGCTTATGTCGTCCTCATAAGGACCTCACAAGGACAGGTAGATGGTACTACTATTTTTAGGTGAGGAAAGAGAGTTGGCAAAGGTTAGTATACTTCTCCAGAGTCACCGAGCTAGAAAATAGGACAGGATTCAAACTCGCCTTTGTCTGATTCTGGAAATCTCTCCAAGGACCTGTGGAACGACCCCCTTTTTGCGTGGTGGAATTGGAGATAAAGTCATAGTGTCTCTTCTGAAATTGAGGGTGAGGTTGAGGTGTGCCACTTCTAGAAAGCCTAGAGAGAAATGTTGGTGGAGGGGATTAGCTGTCAGTGGTTTTTGGCTCTGTGGTTATATGTTTGCAGTGGAACTAACTAGTCCTTGGCCATGCACAAAATCACCTCATTTATTAATTGTATGGATATGTGAGTGTTTTGCGGGTCCTCCTGTATGGGTTAGGGCAGAGGACCCTGAGGGACCCCTGATGTCGGGTCATTACACAGGTGGTGTGCAACCGAGGCTTCATCAGGAGGTGGACCTGTGACCCCTGGGAGAGTTCTGAGATTCCAGAAATAATCGAGGGTGGACATGGTGGAAAACATTCACTTTGGCTGACGTATGGCACTAGATCCTGGGTCTTGAATGGAACTTAGTGCTTTGCGCAAACAAACAAACAACCAACCAACCAACCAAACAAACAAACAAATCAGAGCATTTGTCATTTATACGTAATTGAAGCGCTGTGTCCAAGCATTTGGGCACAGCTTTGATGGATTCTCATCCATCCACCTCTTGCCCACTGGCTCCTCCATCTTGTTATTCTTTTGGAGAACGACCAATACTGGAAAGACTTTCCTTTAGCTCTCTGATTTAATTGCCTTGTCTCTGGAAAAACACCGGGAAGGAATGGAAATTTCTACCCAATATGTTTAAATGAAGAAGCAGGTGCAGAGTCCCTAGGGACTGTTGAAGGGTTGACGCATGGAGCGTATGTTGGAGATGACATTGAGCTCTTGGGCTTGGGGAGACCTCCACCAACACAGTTCTTAAGTGAATGTGAGTTTTAAAATTATTTTAAATTAAAAAAAAATATTTATTTGGAGAGAGAGAGACTGCGAGTGGGGAAAGGGCAGAGAGACAGTGGGAGAGAGAGAATCCCAAGAAGGCTCCATGCTGTTGGCGTAGAGCCCGACGCAGAGCTCGAACCCATGAACCACAAGATCGTGACCTGAGCCAAAATCAAGAGTTGGACACTTAACTGACTGAGCCATTGAGGTGCCCCCAAATTTTTTAAATTTTAAACTATTAGGTAGATTATAGATACTTTTAGACTCTGAGGCAATTTATAATGACAACTCATATAAATTATATAGTAATTAATCGTTATAAGTAGTGTAAGATATTTAAAGTTATTATGGAGTCAGATACTTCATGAATATATACGTGGCAACAAGCTATGTGGGTAACTAGTCCATTTAAAACAGAAATTGCTTTAGACTCATTTCTGGGTTTTCTATTTTGTTCTATTGATCCATGTGTCTAATTTTGGCCAGAACCATACTGTTTCGCTTGCTACATCTTTGTAATATAACTTGAAGTCTTGAATTGTGGTGCCCCCAGTTTTGTTTTTCTTTTACAAAATTGCTTTGGGTTATTTGGCACTTTTTTGTGACTCCATACAAATTTTAGGATTGGTTTTTCTAGTTCGGTCACACATGCTGTTGGTATTTTGACAGGGATTGCATTAAACTTGTGGATTGCTTTGGGTAGTGTAGACACTTTAACAATATTTTTTCTTCCCATCCATGAGCATAAAATATCTTTCTGTTTCTTTATATCATCTTCAATTTCTTTCATCAGTGTTTTATCGCTTTCAGAGTACAGGTCTTTGACCTCTTCAGTGAAGTTTATTCTTAGGTACATTATTACTTTTGGTGCAGTTGGAAATGGGACTGTTTTCTTAATTTCTCTTTCTGCTGCTTCATTATTAGCGTATAAAGATGCAACAGATTTCTATATTGTTGATTTTACATCCTGAGACTTTACTGAATTCATTTATCAGCTCTGGTAGTTTTTAAATGAGTCTTTTGGGTTTTCTGTGTAGAGTGAAAGTTTTACTTCTTCCTTACCAACCTGGATGCCTTTTATTTCATTTTGTTGTCTGACTTGTGTGGCTCAGACTTCCGCTACCACTCTTCCAGTGGTGAGAGTGGACATCCCTGTGGTGTTCCTGACCGTAGGGGAAAAGCAGAGGAAAAGCTCTCAATTTCCCCCCATTATGTATGATGTTTGCTGTGTGTTTTTCATATAAGGCCTTTGTTATGCTGACGTAAGTTCCCTCTAAACCTAGTTTGTTGAGGGTTTTTATCATGAGTGCATGTTGTACTTTGTCAGACGCTTTTTCTGCCATCTATTACCATGACCTTTCTCTTATTGATGTGATCTATCACACTGATCTATTTGTGAATATTGAAACACCCTTGTGTCCTGGGAATAAATCCCACTTGATCATGTTGACTGGATAAAGAAAATGTGGTGTATATATATATATATATATATATATGTATATACACACACAATGGAATATTATTCAGCCATAAAGAATGAAATCTTGCCATTTGCAATAACATGGATGGAGCTAGAGAGTAGAACAGTAAGCAAAATAAATCAGTCAGAGAAAGACAATTACCATATGATTTCACTCACGTATGGAATTTAAAAAATAAAACAAGAGGAAAAAAAAGAGAGAGAGAGAGACAAACCAAGAAACAGACTCTTTTCAGAGAACACCCTGATGGTTACCAGAGGGGAGGTGAGGGGAGGGGTGGGTGACATAGGTGATGGGGATGAAGGAGGGCACATGTGATGAGCACTGAGTGATGGATGAGTTGTTGAATCACTGTATCGTACACCTGAAACGAACATAAGACCGTATGTTAAGTACACTGGAATTAAAATACAAACTTGATCCAAAAGTAGCTTTGAGCTCCGCCATTGAATAAGAACGTCAGTTCCACATTGGTTTCTTGATGGCCCTTTTACTTTTCGCGTATACCCGTAGCTCATCCACACCTGTTCCTTCATCCATATCAGGCCAATGGGAACCTGTCCAATGAAAACCTTGGTCTATGAAGAGCTCTCTCCTCACCGGCTCCCCCAGTCGCCGCTATCACCAAATGCCCCTGCTGACACCCTTTCTCCTTGAAAAGATCCACCCAAGTCCCCTTTCGGAATGGGCTGCATTCCAACTTCCTTCTTGACCTCTGGCTTCTGCTGCTGGAACGATCATCCCAAGAACCTGGTAGCCTGAGTTGGGATTTGGAATTAGCTTTTTATAGCAGCTTTACTTGATATATGATTCACATACAATAAAATTCACCCTTTTAAGGTTTACTGCGCTTTTCACATATTCTCAGAGTTGTGTAGCCGCCACCATCTAATTTGAGAATATTTTCATCACCCCCCAAATAAAACCCCTACCTGTCAGCAAAACTCCCCATCCCTTCTCTCCTTAACCCCCACACAACCACTGATCTAGATTCCGTCTCTATGGATTTGCCTCTTGGAAACATTTCGTACCAATGCAGTTGCACGATATGTGGCCTTTGGTGGCTGGTTTCTTTCCCTCAGCCTCATGTTTTCAGGGTTCATCCATGTTGTGACATGTGGCAGGTACTTTGTTCCTTTCTCTAGCTCAATAATATTACATTGTAGGGTATAGCACACTTCTTTATTCATTCACCACTTGTTAATTGATGGGCATTTGGATCGTTTCGGATTTTTTTGACCATCACGAATAGCGTTGTTATTACCATTTGTGTACAAGGTTTTACGTGGACATCTATTTTTATTTTTCTTCGGTTTATACCTAGGACTGGAACTGCTGTGTCACTGGAATTTTTACAGAGAGACGAATCTTTAGTAGCAGCATACATTTGAAATGTAGCTTACACTTTATGAAGTTTAAAACTGTGGTGCTTTCTGGGGCGCCTGGGTGGCTCAGTCATTTAAGCGTCCATCTTCGGCTCAGGTCGTGATCTCACAGTCCGTGAGTTCGAGCCCCGTGTCGGGCTCTGTGCTGACGGCCCAGAGCCTGGAGCCTGCTTCAGATTCTGTGTCTCCTTCTCTCTCTGCCCCTCCCCTCCTCTCTTTCTCTCTCTCAAAAATAAACATTAAAAAAATGTAGGGCTTTCTCTGTTGGTGTTGGTATAATATAGTTGCAAAATTGTCAGTCAACCTAAAGCACAGGGGACATGGGATTGCACAGTGGTTTTTGAGTCAAACCCAAGTGAATTCAAGTTCTGGCCGTGATTTCTAGACTGACAGTAACTGTGGGCTAGAAGGTTAAGTTCTCTGAATCATCATTTCTTGTCTGGATTGAACCCACGTCTGTGATTCTCAAGCTGTCATAGTTTTTCAAAAGGTTTTCATGTCACTGCATGCAAAAATGGTAACATTTGTGTGGGTAATTTGGTAAACTGGGGAGACTTCTCACCTGGAGGCTAAGGGGTTGGTCTCTGGCACACCTGAGTTGGAGTTCTTTGGTATTCTAGGCCATGCTGGATTCTGCTCTACCGTGACTCTCATCTGTGAGGATATGGTTTCCTCAATGTGTCTGCACTCTGGCCTCTTTCCATAACCTCTCCTGTTCTGGTCTGTGAGAATCACCATTAACGACCAGAGAAAAATGTCAGACGATAAACTAAGCTTTGGAAGGGTCATGAGCTCATCGTGTTTTATGTTGACTATGGCATGTAGAGGAAACTCACGAGATTAATGAAGAGTCTGGAGATGTCACTTCTGCACACCTTAGCTCTGAGTTCCACTTAGAAAGTTATAGGGGCGCCTGGGTGGCTCAGCCCGCTAAGTGTCCGTCTTTGGCTCAGGTCATGATCTCACGGTCTGTGAGTTCGAGCCCCACGTCGGTCTCTGTGCTGTCAGCTCAGAGCCTGGAACCTGCTTCAGATTCTGTGTCTCCCTCTCTCTCTGCCCCTCCCCCGCCCGCTCGTGCTGTCTCTCTCTCAAAAATATATAAACGTTAAAAAAAATTAAAAAGAAAAAGTTATGGATAACCCCCACCGACACCCATCATTTGATCTGGCCTTTGATGTAATATTTTTTTTCTAAGTTTCGGAGCATCATTTTGTTTTTCTTGATTTGTTTGATTCTGTGCTTGCTTTGGTCAAAGCTGTCTTCAGTCAGTATGTAGCTTAGGTGAAAAATTGAAATTTAAATTCTGGTTTCCTGTTGTGAGTGAAGTCATCGGCTATGTGGAGTTAGCTCTAGAGAAGCTGGGCATAGCATCTTGTTCTATTTGATTTTTCTCTGGGGATTATAGCACTGATCAGCTCTCCCCTTAGAATAGGAGCACCCGTATCCTACAGGGTGTTGCTGAACCTGAGGGCCCCGAGCTCTGATCAGATAAAAGAATTCTGGGCCTTTTAAAAGTAATTAGAGGCTGTCTTTGACCCCATCTCTCCTGTTCTTGCTGGTGTTTTCAAGCATGACTATGTGTAACAAGAGTGTCAAGACTGGTCTTAATAGGTAGAGAGCTTCTTCTGCCCCAGGGAGAAGGAAATGAATCAGTGACGGGGCTCACATCCTCAATTCCTCTTGACTCTTCTCTGTAGCATTTGCTTAGCAAATAATACGTATAATTTTCTTCTGATGATAATAATCACATGTTCCCCTTTGCAGCAAACTTGCAAAAACAATCCCCCAAAGTATTAAACAATCACGCAGAGCCGCATACCTCGGAACGTTCTAACGATTGGGTGTATTTTCTTCCAGATGCTGATCGTAACAATGAAGATCCACATTGTCATATCTCATAATTATTGAGCACTGACTGTGGGCCTGGCATTGTTCGAAGTGTTTCATATCGATGAGAACAGTACATCTTCACAAACCTTATGAGAAAGGCACAAAGGTTATGCCCACCTGAAGATGGAAATAGAGGACACACAGCCAGCAAGAGGCAGAGTTGGGATTTGTGTCCAATGTACAGTCAGACACGGAGACCGGGCTTTTAGTGTCTATATGTTTCTGTTTCACTCCGAGAGTATGTTTGTGTGTGTGTGCAAGCATGTGAGCATGCATTGTGGGTGCACCCTTCCTCCGTGTGTGTGCATTTATTTACATGTCATACCCAAGAGTTGATTTTTCTGCCAATACACTTAATGTTATGCCTTGAGTATTTCTCATGGCCTTAAATTTTCTCTTAAAAATAATACCCTGTCTGGGGCACCTGAGTGGCTCCGTCAGTGAAACGTCCAACTTTGGCTCAGGTCACAATCTCATGGTTTATGGGTTCGAACCCTGCATCAGGTTCTTTGCTGACAGCTCGGAGCCTGGAGCTTGCTTGGGATTCTGTGTCTCCTTCTTTCTCTCTCAAAAATAAATAAACGTTAAGAAAATTTTAAAAAATAATATCCTGTCTTCCTGATGTAGTTAATTTGTATAGAGCCATTTCCTTCTCTCTAAGCTTCCAAATCATGATTGTAACACATAACACTCAGACTAGGAGGAGCATATTTCAATGTAAATCTTCATTGACATAAAAGATGAATTCCTTTGGAGAATGTCTGGTAAAGCGTATGAATGCTTTTTTTTAAAGAGAAAAGTTTTTTTAATATGTATTTATTTTTGAGAGACAGGGACAGAGCACGAGTGGGGAAGGAGCAGAGAGGGAGACACAGAATCGGAAGCAGGCTCCAGGCTCTGAGCTGTCAGCACAGAGCTCGACATGGGACTCGAACTCACGAACCGTGAGATCATGACCTGAGCTGAAGTTGGTGCTTAACCGACTGAGCCACCCAGGCGCCCGTGTATGAATACTTTTAGGCCCCTTAAAATTTCCCACCAACTGCCTCCTGTTTGTGTTTTAAAAATGGCAGTCAGAGCAACCCTGGATTCCACCAGGTAGGAACCAACTCTTTTCGGACTTCTCAAGTAAGCAGCTTTGTTCCACAACTTGCCAATTCGTCGTGATCTGTGAGATTAGTTACCAACCTAGGTAGATCTGTCCGTGCTCCTCGGCGACAAGGTTTCCTCAGACCGGGAGGTCTGTGCCCCGGAACGTCTGATTTTCCAGAATGAAGTGTTTGTGCATAAAAGCACAGCCCCGCCACCTGCAGCCTCCTCTCCGCCGCTAACGAGCTGCTCTTTGTGGGGCTGTGGTCCTAACCAGAGAGAACCGCAGGAATTTTCCGGGACAGTGAGATTAAGCATCGGATTTGCCTCCCACTGGGATGTTAGAGAAAGCACTTCACTCTCCTCTACGCGCTCGACCGGAAACACGATCCATCGCTTATCGACAAAACAAACGCCCATGTTAACCGTGCTCTGATGAATTGCCAGGGGCGTGTTATTCACCAGGCTAAAGTGGCAGCTCGGAGGCCGGAGGCCAGGCTGGCCGTGTGGGGTCGGAGAGCACTGGTCAGGGCCCGCGTTCCCGAGCGCTTCTCTGCAGTGTGAGCGGAGAGCTTGGCATAATACGGTTTATCGGTGGAAGGCTGATAAAACCAATTTCATTTCCTTAGGCAGGGGTGAATTTGGTTTTTTCCCCGGCCGAGAGGAATCTCAAAAGGGGAGGAGTGGGCGGTCCGCGTCTTAGAAATGTCTGTTACTGACTCACGGTTCATGCCTGCGTGCCTGGCTCTTCCTCACTGGGCTTGAAATGACACTGGGAGTTTCCTGGCTGCGTGGAGAATACTTCTGGGATGTTGGCCCCTGCCCCGCTCCCACTGCCGTTTCTACCTTCTAACCCTCCCTCCTTTAAACCCGCCCTGCCCCTGCCCTGCAGCTACCCTTCTCCCCGTGGTGTCCTCCCCCTGCATCCAGCCAGTCAGAATCCAAGGATGCACCTCAGGGCTCCAGTCTCGTGAGTCAATCCATAAAGCTAATCTCACCTTGCTCATTTATTTTAAACCTGGATATTTTTACTGACTTTAAATTATATAAAATAAGTAAATAAATAAAAATAAATAAATAAATAAATAAATAAATAAATAAATAAATGCTTGTTGGATCTTTAAGCTACGTATAAAATACCTCCACTGTTTTGGAACGACTTTGTCCCTGCAAACATGTAAATAGAAATCATGCGATTTTATTTATTGTACATTTTATTTTCTTTTATTATTTTATTCTATTTTACTTTTTAAAGTTTTTATCTTAAACTTGTTTTAGTAATCTGTCTACTCAACGTGGGGCTCGAACTCATGACCCCGACAGCCACAGTCACCTGCTCTTCTGACTGAGCCCACTCTTCTGCTTTTACAAGACTTAAAGAACGTTCATCTTTTTTTTTTTTAATTAAGTTTTAATTAAAAAAAATTTTTTTTTCAACATTTATTTATTTTTGGGACAGAGAGAGACAGAGCATGAACGGGGGAGGGGCAGAGAGAGAGGGAGACACAGAATCGGAAACAGGCTCCAGGCTCTGAGCCATCAGCCCAGAGCCCGACGCGGGGCTTGAACTCACGGACCGCGAGATCGTGACCTGGTTGAAGTCGGACGCTTAACCGACTGCGCCACCCAGGCGCCCCAAGTTTTAAGTTTTTAAATATAGAGAGAGCATGAGCAGGGGAGAGGGCAGTGGGAGAGAGAGCGAGAGAATCTCCACCCTGAGCTTGGCCTCTGGGATCATGACCTGAGCCGAAATCAAGAGTCCGATACTCCACTGACCAAGCCACCCAGGCCCCAATTTTTCTTTTTCTTTTTTTAATAGTTCTTATTTGTTCATATTTATTAAGACTTTTTTAGTCTTTTTTAGTGTTTCCTAATAGCTAGGGACAACTCTACATCATTTCAAATTAACTCGTGTAATCTTTTTTTTTTTTTTTTTTTTTAATTTTTTTTTCAACGTTTATTTATTTTGGGGACAGAGAGAGACAGAGCATGAACGGGGGAGGGGCAGAGAGACAGAGGGAGACACAGAATCAGAAACAGGCTCCAGGCTCTGAGCCATCAGCCCAGAGCCTGACGCGGGGCTCGAACTCCGGGACCGCGAGATCGTGACCTGGCTGAAGTCGGACGCTTAACCGACTGCGCCACCCAGGCGCCCCAACTCGTGTAATCTTAAGCCATGGTTTTTATCTCCATGTTACAGATGATGGAACTTGAGGCTCACGTTGGAGCTAGTTGGGACCTAGGCGCTCTGGGTTTGTGCCAAGCTCTCCGAAATGTGCCTCCCTACACGGGTGCGTAGGGCAGGGCTGGGCTATGTTAGGCAGAGGAGCACTGCAGGAAGAGTCCTTAACCTTTTGCAGGGCAGAAGCCGGCAGTCAGACCTCCTGCAGTCCTGTCCAACCCCCCTCCCTGTTGGGGAGGGATTTGCCAAACTGATGCAGTCTGACGGTCCTTTTTCTGGACTCACACTTCCAAATTGTTCTTTTGTATTTTCCTGAACATCTATCCACCATCGCCTGGCTTTTGATATTTTGAAATATAGGAATTCAAAACAATTAGGGATTATTTTTCAACCATGGAGACCTTTCCTGTCACGTCCCGAAGGACCTTTCCACATTTCAGGCTAATGAACTGAAGAATAAAATAACCATATGTTCCCAGCATGTCTGAATTTCATAGTATCGCATTATGTGCTAATCATTCGATGCTTTTGTGGCAGCGGATTCAGGGTCTTTATTGACTTGTGATTGTGAAATCTCCCCTAATAGGCTGATTTCCTGCCGGTGAACTTGTAGTTTTCCGCAGAAATTCTCCTGAAACTTGCTGTAAGCGCCATTCAGGGGCACTGGCAGAGAGTAGGTGGGTCTAAACAACAACGTCTTCCATCACTTGGACAAAGACTGTCTTAGTCTGTATCCCCTCTAGTACCTAGTCAGTCAGTCAGTAATATTCTATGTCATACTCTCTTCTAGGCCCTGGGGACATCAGATGAGCAAGACTCAGGCTGGCTCAAGGCTTATATCCTTGTGGGTTAAATAGGCCATAAACAAATATGTCGGTGGAGTGATTTCAGGTAGTTTTAGGTGACATGGAGAGAAAAATCCCAGAATCTGGTGGAGAGTAAGACACAGATGCTCTGGCTGGCCTGGTGGGGGACTCCTTTCTGAGTGGGTGACATCTGAGTGAGGAGGAGGCAGTTGGGAAGGACCTAGAGAAAGGGCCTCGGGGCTCACATGCCAGCAGATCTTGTCTGAAAGGCCATGAGCTTGGTGCATAAAAGGAGGAGGTCGTGCGTGCGTGCGTGCGTGTGTGTGTGTGTGTGTGTGTGTGCACGTGTGTGGCCTGAGCACGGGGCACAGGAGTGTGAGGAAGGTGCTGGAGTGGGGGGGAGTGGGTGGGGCTGACCATAAATGGCTGCTTTTTGGTTCGTGTCCAGGGTTTGCGTTTTCGAGAGGTTGTGAAAGGAGGTATTTCAGGGCTGTAAACGGAAAAAATACCTAATCGGATGAACTCTTTTTCCTTTTTATGTAGTTTTATGGCAGCTACATACTTTCCTTTAAGAATACATAAATATTTTATTATAGTTGTTTTTTCCAGCTTTTTTGAGGTCTAATGACAGAAATTGTATATTTTTGTGATGTTCAATGTGATGTTTAGATATATGTACATATTGTGAAGTGATTGTCACAATCAAGCTAAGTGACACATCCATCACCTTACATAGCTACCTTAGTGTGTGTGTGTGTGTGTGTGTGTGTGTGTGTGTGGTGAGGACATTTAACATCTATTCTCCTAGCAAATTTCAAGTATACAATACTGTATTATTAACACAGCCACCATTTGTACATGAGATCTCCCAGCGCATTCATTTTGGCTAACTGAAACTTTGTATCCCTTTTTAAAAATTATTTAATTTAATTTAATTTAATTTAATTTAATTTAATTTAATTTAATTTTTTAGTGAGGGAGAGAGAGAAAGAGAACAGGGGAGGGGGCAGAGGGAGAAACAGAGAATATTGAGGAGGCCCCCGGCTCAGCGCAGAGCCCGACGTGGGGCTCGATCCCATGACCCTGGGATTATGACCTGAGCTGAAATCAAGAGTCAGATGCTCAGCCCACTGAGCCACGAGGCGCCCCTGAAACTTTGTACCCCTTGGTCAACATCTCCCTATTTCTCCCGCCACCCCTGGTCCCTGGCTACCACCATTGTGCTCTCTGCTTCTAAGCCGTTTTTGGATTCTTTACAAAGATCACTCCGGTTACAACATAGAGTATGGACTTTCGAGCGGGCAAGAGTGAAAAGCCCCAAGACCGACTAGAGAAGGTTCCCGCTGAGTCCAGGTGAGAGATGAAGTCGCTTAACCTGGGACTTCAGCCGTGGGGGCGAGAGAGGAAGACAGGTGTGTGGTCCATTCGCGGGGTTCACTGATGGCTCACAGCCTTCTATGGGGAAATAACAGAAAACAAAATGCCTCTGGCAGTGACGGGGAATTCAGGAAGCAGATGTGGGGAAGGCGAGAATCAGTGTTCCTTTTGGTCCACGTTTGGTAACCTCTGACACAGGTAATTCTCTGTCACTCAAGTAGAAGTGGAAAGCAGACGGAGGTCGCAGTTTGGGGGACAGGTGGAGGAACCTCGGAGACTCGCCAGCTGGTGGGTGAGCCCCCCAGGAGGGGGCAGGGTGGCGGCCAGAGGATGACACAAGACCCCGGGAAGGCTATCCCAGTTGTCCAGAGGCTAGTGCTTTCATCGTTGGCTGGGCTAAATCTTGCTCAGTGAGGTCCGTGACTCTAGGATCGGTGAGCGATGTTGTTGCCAGTTATTTCGTGCAATTTCTGTCCCCAAGGAAACACGTACTCAATGCCCCACACAAAGTCAGCTGGTAGAAAAGAGAGCGTTTTCTGATCTCTTCAGCCAAGTTTCCCACGGCTCCCAATCCCTAGTCAATAAGCAGTCAGTGCAGAAATACGGGAAAGACAAGGATGGTATCTTTGGCACAGCAAGATGACCCTGGGCTTTGAGGCCAGGGACTCACCTGTGAAAAGTTTTAGCTCTCCCATTTGTCGGTGGGGCTGCCTTGATTCTCCATCTCTGTGGAATAGGAGAGACTGATAATACGTATTTTACAGGTTTATTTCAGGGAAAAAAGACTAATACTCTACATAAACATAGAACTTTCTCTTAAATTTTATTATTCTCTGATTGGTACAATCTTTGCATGTATATATATATTTAAATTTTTTTTTAACATTTATTCATTTTTGAGAGACAGAGACAGAATGTGAGTGGGAAGGGGCAGAGAGAGAGAGAGAGAGAGACACAGAATCTGAAACAGGCTTCAGGCTCTGAGCTGTCAGCACAGAGCTTGATGCTGGGCTTGAACTCATGAATGGTGAGATCATGACCTAAGCTGAGGTAGTATGCTTATTAGCTGACTGAGCACCCAGGTGCCTCTCCCTCCCTCTCCCTCTCCCTCTCCCTCTCTCTCTCTCTCTCTTTCCATATATCTTTTCATATATATATATATGTGCATGTATTTATATAAATATATTTAAATGTTTATTTTTATATAAATATATATAGATTTATATAAATATATATATTTAAATGTTTATTTATTTATCTTGAAAGAAAGGAGAGAGATAGTGTGTGCATGAGTGGGGGTAGGGGCAGAGAGAGAGGGAGAGAATCCTAAGCGGGCTCTACACTGTCAGCAAAGAGCTTGACTTAGGGCTGGATCTTACAAACCTTGAGATGACCTAAACTGAGATCAGGAGTCGGATGCTTAACTGACTGAGCCACCTGGCTCCCCTGATTGGTGGAATCTTTTTTTTTATTATTATTTATTATTTTTTTGAGAGAGAGAGAGAGAGAGAGAGAGAGAGAGAGAGAGAGAGAGAATCGCAGGCAGGCTTTGTGCTGACAGCATGAAGCCTGACTCGGGGCTTGAACTCACAAACCCATGAGATCATGAGCTGAGCTGAAACCAAGAGTCAGACACTTAACTGAGCCATCCAGGTGCCCCTGGAATCTTTGATTTTGATTTATGTCTTAGTATTTTTTACTTTTAGCGACGATTTCTTATTCTTGTGTTTAATCAACTGACCCTCAAAATGGCGTTTAGAGTAGTGCCCCCTTCCTTCTGCGGATACGTTCTAAGGCCCCCAGTCGATGCCTGAAACCACAAACAGTAGTGAACTCCATATATCCTGTGTTTTTATAATCCACTTCTATGGCAAATTCAGGTTATAAATTAGGCATAGTAAGAGATTAACAACAGTAGCTAATAGTAAGAATGATTCTAATAACATACTGTAATCAAAGTTATGTGAATGTGGTCTCTCTCAAAATACCTTGTACTGTACGCAGCCTTCTTCCTGTGATAGTGTGAGGTGGTGAAATGCCCCTGTGATGAGATGCAGTGATGTGAATGACACAGGCACGGTGATGTAGTGTAGGCTGCTCTTGACCTTCTGACGACATGTCAGAAGGAAGATCATTTGCTTCTGACCATGGGTAGCTGGAATTGTGGAAAGTGGAACCATGGATAAGGGGAGGTATTACTGCAGAGCTCTCAAGTCCTGCTGTTTCTGTGTGTTCGTTTTTGCTTTTGTTTTTTTTTAATACTGAAGACGGTGACAGCTTTGAATAAACTCAGATGTGTCAACTATGACATGTCTGATCGATTGGGCCCAATAGTTGTTGGTGGATATCATACACAAGGGTCGTTCCCAACTAAAATCTGAAAGCAACAAATCAGGAGCCTTTGCATAAAATAATGCTCATTTTTTCCAAGTGTACCAGCAGTCCATTATCTGTAAATATATCTGATAATATTTCAAAGCAGTTGGTTTTTCACCCTAGGAAAATGAATTTGATGAATCCATTTCTTCTATAAATGATAATATCCTCCTTTTCCTGTCCTTTGACTTTTCAAGTGCTTCCAAGGAATTCTGGCGTTCCAGAGGAATTCAGTCGAACCCCTCAGGGCTCACACGCTTTGGTTATATCTTCCATGTGCTTTCGTGCTTTTAGGCCCAGGAGACTTCCTCTCTCAGCTGGTCTGCCTCTAGTAATCCCTTCATCCCTTTGACCATTAATTGGAAAATTATGACATTTAGAAAGGACATTTCTCAAAACCATGGGAATCCTTGTATTTGGACCAGATGTTAAGAGAATTTTAATAGAGGAATAAAACATCTGTGACAACGAAGAGTGGAGTCACAGACAAAAAGAGAACGTGAACGGCATGTCGATAGGGGCATAAATATTGTAAGGAAGGTAGAGGGGTGTGTGTGGATTCGCATCGTTTCTTCCCATTAAGTCATTTCTCAGGCAGTGATTGTTCGTCCATACTCTGTCCTGTATTGTCCAGAGGTTGAGATTTTCTACAGCCTGGTTTGAACGAGGCAGAGACACAGACAACTGAGGCTTCCAGTGATAAAGGCTATAAGAGAAATGAGTGTTGATGTACAGTGGGGCCAGGTGGGGAATGTGAACTTGGAGATGAAGTGGGAGGAAGGGGAACCCGTCAAGATATATCTGACGTCTCAGAGGTGAGAAATAGAGGGGGTTGGTTACGGTGGGATGGAGGCGCATGACTCTGGATAGGGAAGGGTTGTCAGGATGTGGTGACAAAATGTCAGGGGGCTTTGGGAAGACGACGGAGGGAGAAATGGCAGGTGAGTCCTCATGATGGGCTGGGTATTTGAGTGAATGGTGTAGTTAACCATGAGAGGAAATAGACATGAAGGAGACAGTTGGTAAAGACAGATAATCAGGTCACCTTTCGATGAGATACCTCTGCCCTATCAATGTGAAGACATATATTTTGATTTGTGTCCTTATTATGTACAGAGGTCCCAAAGAGAGTTTTAGATTTGGAAGTCCCCAGGTTATAGAAGGTGTGTAAAGTTGTGTGGGTTTGACAACACAGGCCACTGAGAATGTGCAGGGTGAGAAGAAATGAACGTTCAGCAGAGATTGGGATGCACCTTCATTTAAAGAGAAGAACGAGAAGTCAGAACTGTGGATGTACAAGAACATAGGGAGTTTGGAGTGTTAAGGCAACCGAGGAAGTGGGGGTTTGGGGAGATCTTGAAGGGAAAAAGTCAGTGGGCACGAATGCCCTGGAGATACCCAGCTGCATGAATTCACCAGGGTGGCAGTCAGGAGGTGATGAGTGAAGATCAGTCATGAAAACACAAGGGCGGATCCTTCTCTCCTGCTACGGTTGTGTACTATTGCATGGGTGTGTGTGTGTGTGTGTTGTGTACTATGTTGTACTGTTGCATGTTGCCTTAGCTGTTGCGCCTTCCGGTTAACAAGGAAGAAAGTGGTGCCCCGAGTCCTGCTTAGCTGAACTAAAAACCAATGGGAGCTGTGAAGAATAGTTGATCCACTGTGGGCCATTTATCACTTGATTTCTTATTGTGTCCATATGAATTTCCTGCCTTGAGGAAATATCTCTGGATAAATCTTTTAGAAATTGTTGATGTAGTTGTGCTGCCTTGAAGGGCCCATTATTTTTTCTTCTTTACCCCCTTGCCTCCCTCCCTCCCTCCCCCTCTCTTTCTTTTCTTTCTTTCTTTCTTTCTTTCTTTCTTTCTTTCTTTCTTTCTTTCTTTCTTTCTTTCTTTCTTTCTCTTTCCTTCTTTCTCCCTTCCTTCCTTCTTTTACTTTTCTTTCTCTCCTTCCCTTCCTCCTTCCCCCTTCCTTCCTTCTTTCCTTTTTTCTCCCTTTCTCTCTCTCTCTCCTTCTTTCTTTCTTTCTTTCTTTCTTTCTTTCTTTCTTTCTTTCTTTGTTCCTTCCTTCCTTCCTTCCTTCCTTCCTTCCTTCCTTCCTTCCTCCTTTCCTTTCCTTTCCTTTCCTTTCCTTTCCTTTCCTTTCCTTTCCTTTCCTTTCCTCCCCTTCCCCTTCCCCTTCCCCTTCCCCTTCCCCTTCCCCTTTCCCTTCCCTTCCCTTCCCTTCCCCTTTCCCTTTCCCTTTCCTTTCGTTCTTGCCTTTCGTTCTAGCACAGAAGTAGATTGAACTTTCACTTAGTTTTAAAACCTGCTGACAGATAAAATTAATATTGCCTTTGTGTAAATAATAATTTTATCTAATGGACTTCATTTATTTTTATGGTTCCTCCAGGCGATCTGGAGCTAAACAAGGGGGAAAAGGCAAAACTGTAATAACAATTCCCTTTGAAGAGAGATATGAAACGAGGTCACTGGAGCCGAACCATTACTGAAATGTATAAAATCATTTAATGTTTGGTTTTTCCCAATGTATATCATGAGGTCATTTTATATAGTCATAAAATTCCATCTTAGTTCAGATATGATAAAAATCTATGAGTAACAGAGCCAACTTCATATTCAGTTACCTGAAGGTGGCAGCCAGCGGTCCCTCTGT
Source organism: Prionailurus bengalensis (assembly GCF_016509475.1). Classification (NCBI taxonomy): domain Eukaryota; kingdom Metazoa; phylum Chordata; class Mammalia; order Carnivora; family Felidae; genus Prionailurus; species Prionailurus bengalensis. Next base: position 233,497,913 of record NC_057343.1, read on the forward strand.
ATGTAAGGGCAGTCAGTGTTTTCATTAACACGTTCCCACAGTGTTTCTCTAATTCATTTGTGTTAAATCTTTTTTTGAATGAAAGTTGGCAAAGTTACGTGGGTTAAAATAATATAAAAAGGATCCAACTTTTACAAAAAATGTATGTAATAATTGAAGATGCGTTATGTTTGGGGAACATCCTGATTCTCCTTATAGACTCAACACAATAACAAGAAAGCTTTAATTTCACTTCATTTCCCAAAGAATAAAATGTTCAGTTATTGGTTTTGAAAAAGGTTAGGAGCATCTATTTACTCGAACACTGTGCAAACGTAAGGGTATCGTTTTATTGATTCTTCATTTAATCCCATTTCCTGTTCAGTGCCTTGAATATCTGATACTATGGTAAAGAAATACCACAGATTCATTCAAGATACGTTCCTTCCAGCCCTGAAGGCAGCCTGCACTTTGAATTCCTGGATCGTTCATTCCTGCTTTTCTGAACACTGTAATTTGAACCCCTGCGGAAGCCGTAGCTTCTGTCTTCTCCCTCCATTCAGAGGGAAGTGCTCCTCCTGTGTTTCCTAAGACTTTGCTCTTCCTTCCGTTTGATAATTATCTAGGGATAGACCTTCACTTGCTTAACTCATTCTTACCTATGACCTGGAAGTGCCTGGACTGTGTCATCGTCCTCTTTGCCCTGCTGTGTTGGAGGGCCGTCTCTTGACCACAGGTGACATCCTTCAGTGGGGCGGACTGGGTTAATGATGATACCTCCTAAGACCCTGGCCATTTCCCCGCTAATGGTTCATCCTTTGTGATTTGCTGGAAGCAAAACTATGTTCCTGGGGGTGGTTCAGGCCGTTTGGACTTGTGTCCCCAAGTGTAAAACCAGTGTGAGCAGGAAGACCGAGTGCGCCCTGTAGGAGCCAGGCCACCACTCACTCAGCTGGTCTTAACATTCGCTTGTGGGATCCTTGACCCTGGCTGAGCCTTGGCCTTCTCAGCTGCCGTGATTTCACCCCTCCCCACCCCTTCCTCCTCAAATGCAGTGGGTTGTTGACTCATTTCCTGTCTCTTGTGCCAAGGGACTGCACAAACCACCTCACAGTGTTGTTTGCTCAGGGCAAGGGATGGGTGAATTCTAAATGCCAAAGAGTATGTTGGCTGTGTGATTCCTGATTGACGCAGACAGCTGATTTGGCATGTTGGAACGCATGAACTTGGGACCGTAACCGTAGCTTGCTTATCACAGAATAGATCGAACTCGGAACGAGGACAGGCTATGTGGCCATACACGCAGAATGTGATGAGGATGCCTGTACTGTAACTGGCACCCCACGGTTCCCCCAAAGGGGCCGCCACTTGGGCTGGTGCGGGCGGCCCCCATGTGTGCCTGCGGAAAGGGAAAGCCAGCCTGAACCTTGGTAGCGGAAAAACCGTGTGGTAGCAGGCATCAGCAGAGGTACTAATGCGTGTGCAACGCTTACTCTGAGGATGCTGGTTAGACCAGAGAGGCCGACGGGAAGCCTCCGCAGTGGGAGGAGTGGACGTGGATTTGGCTGACAGCCTGTTGGTGAAAGGGCACTCTACTTTCTCTCGAAAGCATTGAAGGAGTCCTGGACCTTGTCCTCATCATCTTGGCCCTCCTGTGCTGGGGGGGGGGGGGGGGGGCGTCTCTTGACCACAGGTGACATCCTTCAGTGTGGCTGGCTGGGTTAATGATGACACCCCCTAAGACCCTGGCCATTTCCACGCCAACGGTTCATCCCTTGTGATTTGCCAGAGACAAAACTATGTTCCAGGGGGTGGTTCGAGACCAGGGGTTTTGAACAGGGCAGGGCTGTTTACCCAGCAGCAGCTGACAGTTGTGCAAAGGATGCCGTGTTTGGTGGTACCGAAGTGTGCAGGATGGTGGGATGTTGCCTTCAGTTTGGGCTGGGCCTTTAGTCTCTGGGGGAGCAGTTCTTCTGATGCGATGGAATTGGGCCAAGAGGTGGAAAGATCAGTGCACACAGACCTTGCAGAAGAGATGTCTGTCCATCCTCTCCTACAGTTGTGCTGTTTGTGTTGTTTTTTTTTAAGTTTTTTTTTTTAAATTATTTTTGAGAAAGAGAGAGAGAGAGAGAGAGAGAGAGAGAGAGAGAGAGGCAGAGAAAGGGGGAGACACAGAATCCGAAGCAGGCTCCAGGCTCCGAGCTGTCAGCAGAGTCCCACATGGAGCTCAGACTCGCAAACTGCCAGAACATGACCTGAGCTGAAAGTCGGGCACTCAACCGAGTGAGCTACTCAGGCGCCCCTGTTTTAGATGTCACAGTAGACCGACTTCTTACAATTAAGAGGCACAGGCTTGACACTGGCCTCAGCCCTCTGATACGGACTATTGCGCTGTAGGCAGGCAGGCGTGGGCCTGGCTACCTGAGTCTCCCCATCAGCTCCCCGGCTTTGTTCCTACCTGCCTCCTTCGTCCTGTCTCCGAAGGAAGTCCTGAAAGCCATCAGGAAGGAGCCAAGCCAGAGAGTTTCTGTGGATTCTGAATTGCGCCAGTGGATCCGGCCCCTTCTAAATATTCCAGCAGGTCTGAAACCCAGAAGAAAGCCAGTTTCCCCTGCACAGAAGTACACTAAGCTTATTTTGGGTCTGTTTTTATTAATAACTGGTTAGACTTTGTTCCCTAAGCAAAACTTTTTGTGTAAGCTTTCGTTCTTTTGATTTCTTTTTTATCTGACAGCATTTTTTTTTTTTAAACTAAAAGGAACAGTTAGTTTTTTGTTCGCTGGAGCCTTTTCATTTGCAGTGTGGGTGTGAATGGGAAATGTTATTTATTGCCCAAACACTTATATGCAGAGTTTTGCTTATTTAGATCGAGCTTATAGAGAGTTCCGCCCACATCAGGAAACTGAAAGGAAGGCTTCAGGGACTTTGGAAGTAGAAGCAACAAAAATGTTTTTATTTTGAAGCCCAAATCAGCCTGTTGTGCTAAATCTTCTTCCGGTTAGCCAAATCATTTGTTTAGCATTCAATCACCTAATATATTTTCAACTTTCCAGAGGTGCTAGGATGAAATCAGAACAACTTTCATTGAAATTGATCCTCTGAAAATTCCTTCCTAATGTATTTCCCCAACGTAGCAAGTAGGTGTAATTAACGTGGCTTTCATTTTTCTTGGAGTTTTGCTGAAAGGAGTCAATACAAAGTCAGTTGGGTGATTTATGTAAGTGTATTTTTAAAATAAACTTTCAGGTGATGACAGCTTGCTTAATTTCTAAAGAGGAGAGGGATTATGATCCACATAAACCAGAAGTTCTCAACCGGGGGCGATTTGGCAACGGAGACAATTTCGGTCGGCGCACGTGGAGTCGGGGGGCGCTCCCCACATCGAGTGGGTGGAGGCCAGGGATGCTGCTAAGTGCACAGAGCAGCCGCCAGAACACATAACTATTTGCCTGTAACTGTCAGTCGTGCTGAGATGCAACACTAAAATCCCTGATATAAATATGCTGCCCCCCCCACCGCCAAGAGGCAACAGCGTTATTATATTCAGAAGAAGTTAAAATTGCAGAATCCAGGATGGAGGGACCTGCTGTTGAGATCTAAGCCTGTTTGGAGTAAAAGACTATTCAAGGAATTAGCCTCGCAGGGTGACCTGCTCAGAGAAGCCCCGTCTTAGTGCAGACTGTGAATGCCCTTCCCTGGCGTCTTACCGGGACGGCTGTATCTTTATTTTGAGACAAAAGGTAACATAGTCTGAAAATTACAAACTTCTAAAAATCACCTCGTTCTCATTAAATGTGCTTTCCTTAGGTTACCGTGGCAGACATATAATTTCATCTCATTACCGTGGGGCTGCGCATCCCCTTTTAGCCGCTCTCGCGCTTGAAAGGACGTGTCCCTCTTCCCTAATTGTCACTTTCCAAATCCCCGGGAAGACACGTGCCAGGCACTGTGTTATTTCTCTCTGCCTTTCCTTCAGGAGGTGACCGTGTTAGCCTGGAGATGCAAGGGATGACTGCCTTCGACGTAGGCCGGTTCCGGCTGGCCGTGGGTCTGCTGGACGTGTTTCACAGTTAACAGAAAGGGATTGTGTGTTGGCTTGGGCCGGACACACTGACAAACTATGTGCCAGGGGAGCATTTGCTCTTAGCTCCTAGCTGGCCTGAGCTTGGTCTCGGAGGTCGAGGCAGGGCGGTGCCCTAATCCCTCTCTGTGATGGAGTGTTGCTGAGGGAGAACAGGGGTCACAGCTACCACTTCCTGTGCCTGTTGGGCACCAGGCATGGGTGTAAGAGCTTGGCATCATGCCTGCCCCAGAGCTAGCACCTCATGCAAGTTCATTGTCCTTCCCATGGTATTTTTATCATTGCCAGTTTTTTTTAAGTTTATGTATTTTGAGGGGGGGGGGAAGGGAGGGGCAGAGAGAGAGGGAGAAAGAGAGAGAGAATCGCAAGCAGGCCCCACACTGTCAGCACAGAGCCTGACTCGGGGCTCAAACTCACGAACTGAGAGATCATGACCTGAGTCGCAATCAAGAGTTGGTTGCTTCACCGACTGAGCCGCTCGAGCACCTCGGTTGCCAGTTTGCTTTGACACGGAGCAGTGATAATGGACCTGTAGCCTTCCCTGAGTGGGCTGGTGCCAGTGCTTTGGATCTCCTTGTTCTGAAGAGAACAAAATTAGGTCTAAAACACACCTCCGATGGGTGTTCTTCTATGTTAACATACTTCGTTTGGTGAAATTTCCTTCCTAGTCTCAGGTCCAAAGGGTAAGAAACGATGGACTGGTCCATGTGTTTACGTCTAGGCTGAAGTTCTACAGCAGCCTCCAACTGTGTGGACCATGCCCCTTTGCCAAGAATGCAATTGATCGTACTTCTGATTTTATAACCCAGGAGAAAAATAACACCTGTGACTCATTGTCCATTACCATGTGCTGTGCCTGGGCAGGGATGATGGACCCATTGGACAGGTGTGCCCTTGGCTCGTCGTTTACTTCTCCACTCCTTCCTGAGCCTTCACGTTCAGGGTTTCTCCCTCCTGAAGAAGGCATACTCTTGCCTCATCATGATTTGAGTCCCAGCTCTTGTTTTCTCTGCCCAGCTTGACTATTTTTGTCAGTGGGAGCATTGAATGAATGGGACTCAAGATAAGAGACTGAATTTCATGTGCCATCAACTTTATGTTTTCTCTATCTTGGCATCACGCCATATATTCATGTGCACGCTTTTAGGACCAGGGTCCTTTTTTTCCATTCAAAACCAGTTTCTTTACTAGGATTCTAATAGTTTGCCGCCTTAGTATTTTCTGGATCTTCTTCTATCCTAAGAGCTCCACTCCCTCTTAAACCTACAATTTCTTCTCTACTACAAGAAGCCATATTTGGCTGTCTTCTTGACCTTGGACTTCTCTTAACTTTGATCTTTCAGTGCTTCGTGATTTCATTGATTCTTTTTTTTTTTTTTTTTTTTTTTTTGGTACCTGGCCTTCGAGGTGGCCATGTATGTTCTGTCCCATTTTTGCTGCATCCATTCCTAAAGCTGATGAGTGGTCTTTACGACTCAGCCATCAAAAAGAATGAAATCTTGCCATTTGCGATGATGTGGATAGAGCTAGAGTGTACTCTGTGAAGTGAAATAAGTCAGTCAAAGAAAGACAAATATCACATGCTTTCACTCATATGTGGAACGTAAGGAACAAAACAGATGAACATAAGGGAAGGGGGGTAATAGAAGAGAGGAAACAAACTATAAGAAACTCTTAATGATAGAGAACAAACTGAGAATCAGTGGAGGGAGATGGGTGGGGGGTGGGCTAAATGGGTGATGGGTACTAAGGAGGGTACGTATTGTGATGAGCACTGGGTGTTCTTTGTAAGTGACGAATTCCTAATTCTACTCCTGGGACTATTATTACACTGCATGTTAACTACCTAGAATTTAAATAAAAACTTGAAGAAAACATAAAGCTAATGGTCTTTGCCTCCTCAGGTTACAGTTGACCAAGCCCCTTTTAAAATGTGTAATTTCTATACGCCAGTCTACCTGGACTTCCATGTGGCCCTGTGCCCTCAGTACTCCATCTTTATTTTCCTTCTTGTATCTTTGTGGGGTCACTTGTTAAATTACCAATTCTCAGCAGACAGTTCTCTGCAGCCTTTTCTTTTCCTTCCATGCTTTCCCCTGGTGAATCTTAGCCATTCCCATAATGTCAGTCAGAGAAAGCATTCCATACATTGTATGCTATCTCTGAATCTCTGTTTTGCTTTCTGAGCACCCGACCTGGATTTTCAGCCATCTTCTCCATTGCCTGAAATATTCTCTCAGCATCCTATACCCAACACATACAAAACTAAATGATCGTATTCTCATCTGAACAAAGTTAGTTCTCTAGTGATTATTATTGAAATGAGGGGCATTGCCACTCTGAGGGGTGCCCTTATTCTCTATCTTGAGTCTATTTGTGTCTCTTTGCTTTCTTTTCCCTCAAGTGTAGCAGATTAGAACATCCGCCATTTTGTTATATTCTGTACTTTGGGCATTAGGAATTTGGGTAGGGCTCAGTTGGGTGATTCTTTTGCTCTTGTGATACTGAAGTTACTCAGTTTCAGCTGTACTCACATATCAGGTGGGGATGGCTGGGAAGTTGGCCTCAGTGGGAAATGTCACTAGGAGTCCCTATAAGTGGTCTCTGTAATCTGGCTGTCTCCCGGTAGATGGGCTTCTGATCTGTTTTCTTAGTACCCCAGAGAAGGTGTTCTAAGAGAGAGGAAGTGGAAATTGCCAGTCTCTTCGGGTCTGGGCTTGGAAATGAGCATGCCATCACTTCAGTTAAATTTGTGAACAAAACAGTCACAGAGCCGATCCAGATTCAAGAGAACGGGCATAAACCTAGCTTTCATGGGAGGAAGGTTGGAGGGGCCATGGCCATGTTTAATTTGCCATACTTCCCTTACCCATCACACTGAGTGTTTGCTCACCACGCAAAGTCACAGCTTCATTTATTTCTCTTCTGAATAGTTGCCATAGTTTCAAATGAACTTCTCTACCTCCATGGTCTTCTTTATCCAATTTCTTGCATACACTATTGTAAGAACAATGTTTTAAGTATTTCTTGTGCTGTTATCTCGTGGTAGCTTGTTGAGTAAAAATAGAGACCTCAGACCTTGGTATAGTGTGCCTTCCAAATCTTAACTCAACCTCCTTCTGTCTAAACTGCTTCCCACTAGTCTCCTTTAGATCTCCTAGGGTCTGGCTCAATTACAGGAAACCATTCCCCAAACTGTTATTACCTCCTCCTTCCTCTTGCCCCTTGAGGGCACCCCTGCACCCCTGTTCCCTTGGCATGGAATGCACTTCCAGAAACCTGCATGTGTTGAAATCCTTCATATCCTTTAGTATTAAGCTCAAACACAAACTCTTCACGGGACCCATCCTTGGGTCCTCTAAATGGCAGTGGCATTCCCTCCAAGGCCCCATGGCACCCCTGCTCCTTTCGACGGTTTTCTAACAGCTTAGCTTACAGTTATTTTTGCAAGCCTATCTTGTTTTAAAGCTTATTAATCTTTAAAATTATGCCTATTCTTTAAAGTCTCGTAGCTGCCAGCGTACCAATTGCATTTCACCCAGTAGGTGCTCACTATGGATTTTTTTATTTGATTCACGCTTGATTTCCAGCCAGAAACTCTGCAGGCAGGCCGTGTATAAATCTCAAAGGATAAATTCACCAAATATGGGCAGTTTGTAAGAGTCGGGTGGCACAATGTTAGTCGGGTTGTTGGTAAAAGACAGTGGTCGTGGCCTTATGAAACGAGGGCTTTGGATGTCAAAAAGGAAAAGGTAGAGTTCCTTAGGGTTTCCCCGCATAGATCCCTGCTAGCGCGAGGGGATGAGGAAGGGCAAAACCTTCAGCGATCACAAACATTAAGCTGCACTAAAAAAAAAATTTTTTTTTAATGCTTATTTATTTTTGAGAGAGACAGAGACAGGATGCCCGGGGGTTAAGGGCAGAGAGAGAGGGAGACACAGAATCTGAAGCAGGCTCCAGGCTCCAGGCTCCGAGCTGTCAGCACAGAGCTCGAACTCATGAGCTGAAAAGGGCAGTTTGTCCAAGCACTCGAAGGCTCTCCCCCTTTTTTAAAAATTCTTTTTAATTTTATTTATTTTGAGAGCAAGCCAGCAAGAGTGGGGAAGGATCAGAGAGAGAGGGAGAGAGAGAGAATCCCAAGCAGGCTCCAAACACTGTCAGTGTGGAGCCCGACGTGGGGCCTGTTCCCATGAACCGTGAGATCATTACCTGAACTGAAATCAAGAGTCCACCGCTTAACAGACTGAGCCACACAGTCTCTCCTTTTTTAAAAGTAGTGATGAGGCTTTCCTACAAGATCCCCGCACCAGAAAACGCAAACTCACGTTCATCGGATTGTTCTCTTTTGTGTGTTTTAGGCACTTCCCCCACATGACAGGAGGACGAACTTCTGGTTAGGAGACAACTACCTGGAGCCCACGCCTCTGCCTACCATGAAGGGGACCTGTGTCATTGCATGGCTGTTCTCAAGCCTGGGGTGGTGGAGACTCGCCCAGCCAGAAACGGACGCATCTCAGTGCCAGAGAGTGGAACACCCGGTCATTTCCTATAAAGGTGAGGGACAGGCACGCTCGGACTGCAAGGGCACCCCTTAAATGCACATCCCGTGTTCAGTGATCGGGAAGAGCAGCGGGTCTTGCTCTGTCGCTCTGTGACTCTTGTTCCAGACATTGTTTAAAATACGAGCGAAAATACAAAATCTCCCACTGCAGGAATTTCCTGTCCCGAAACTGATCACTACTATCTCTTTCAGGAAGAATTCAGCATTGGAGTTATCACGGCCATGGTTGAGGCCACCTTTTCTTAACGGTGCTGTGAGCCTCCTAGGCATTTAAACCAGGGGATAAAAATGTGATCTGAAGCAAAGAATTCTTCGCTTCAGCGTTTCCCTACAAAACCTTAGTCTTAACACAAAACTTACACCGTGGTCTCTATCTGGCATTGCATGGCAGACAGAATTGATTTCATGTCTCAAGTATCTCCATGGGTCTGTGGGATTAATTAATTAGTGTGTAAATTCAGTCATTTGTTCTTTTATTTATCAAAATTTATTTAAGGCTGTCTATACTCTGGGTACTCTAAACAGCCAGGATGAAAAGTAGGTTAGTGTTTGTCCCTGTCCTCAAGGAACTTGCAATTCTATCATGAAGCCAATTATAATTAATGAGACATTGTATTTTAATAATTCATGCAATAAATAGTTTTATGTTTGTTATGTTTTAAACTTTATATCATGAAAAATGTCAAATATATGCAAAAATAGAAAGAATAGTCTAAGGAACACCAACCCAACATTTATTTTTATTTATTAAAAAAATGTTTTTAATGTTTACTCATTTTTGAGAGACAGAGAGAGAGAGACAGAGTATGAGTGGGGGAGGGACAAAGAGAGAGGGAGACACGGAATCCGAAGTAAGCTTCAGTCTCCAAGCTGTCAGCACAGAGCCCGACATGGGACTCAAACTCATGGACCACAAGATCATGACCTAAGCTGAAGTCATACGCTTATCTGACTGAGCTACCCAGGTGCCCCGTAACCCAACATTTATTAATTCCGGGCCCACCATTTTTCTCCCAATCCCCACACATGTTCTATCTCACACCCGCCAAATTATTTTGAAGCAAATCCAAGAAATCGTATAATTGTATCTATAATATTTTAGTTCTTAACTGTCAAACAAAGGGAATTCTCAGCACCATTATCACATCCGAGAAAAAAGAAATGCAAAAAAACCCTCAATTCCATAAAGTCATCTGATATCCAGTGAGTATCGTGAGATCCAGATCCCTGATGGTCTCATGAATGCTGATGCATTTTTTTGTTAACAGTTGGATTGACTCAGGGTTTAAATGGAGTTGATCCATAGCGATTGGTTGGTATGGCTCTTAAGACTCTTCTAATTGTGCACTGTTTTGCGGTGGTGGTTTTGTTTCCCGTGCAAATTAATTACAAAAGAAATCGGAGCTCTTTATCCTGCAGAGTTTCCCACAGTCTGGATTTGGCCAAGTGCATCCCATTGGTGTTGAAATGTTCTTCTGTCCCGAATATTTGTGTAAATTCAGAGTAGGAGCCAGAGGCGGCTTAGATTCAGGGTCGACTCTTTCTGTCTCTCCCGTGTCACGGATGCTGCGGTGTCCTTCTCTTGGGAGGCAGGTAATGTGAAATTAGTAGTCACTGATGATCACGGCCTAAATCTACCAATTCCTTCATGGGTGTGAAACTGGGATTTCCTAATTTTATGATTCTTTCTTCATTTAACAGCAAGAATACTTCTGTATAAAGTAACTTTCCCTTATCAACTACTTGAATATCCTGAGGACACACTCATATAGGAAATATAGAATCATTGTTAATACATGGATTTTAACATTTGAAATATTTCAAGCAATTGTAGTTTTTATGCTTATGGGTGGTGAAATCATCTCATTTGAAGCCCATGGAAACCTCTTAAAGTTGGCTCCTGAGCTCCTCTGACACAACCCAAGGTCACTTTTGAGAGCTTGCTGACTCTGGGACAAGGAGATGTTGCTTCCCCCCCTCTGCCATTTCCTTCTGTAGACCTGTGCACCGGCCATTTTGGGCTCCTTTAAGCATGGCCGTCCCTAGCGTTAGGTCTTTCCTAGGTACAGAGCTAAGGAAAACTTTTTGAGGATGCACCGTAATTTCCTCTGGATACCCCCAGCCCATCTGCAGGACTAGAGGGCTTTTTTCTGAACCCCTTCTACCTTATGTCTGTGTCTTTCGCTCCCATGCACGGAATCCCGAGTCTCTGCAGCCCACGTGATCGTTCCCTTGCCTCTTCCTGAAACACACACTGCATGCTTTCAGAGCAAATTTCAAGCAGCGCTAGTCGTGTCTGACTACTGAAAACGCTGTGAGATCATCCGCCTCTCTTCTTGTAGTTCTCGGGCTACAGGTTTCATTGGGAAATTAAAGCAATGTGGCTACTTGGAGATCACTTGAAATAATTTCCCCTTGCGTGGTTGTGTTCCCAACTCAACACCCAGTTGATGGCCTGTGTTTAATTTCTCTTTTGAGTTTTGGAAACTTTAAGAATTTACATTATTAGGTAGTATTTCAAAGTTTCATTAATGAGGCAGTGAATATTTAGAGAAACTGGCTTCACTTGTGTTTTCTCCGCCCTGTTCCCTCTCTCTGCATTTAGCTTGCCTTTTACTTTATGGTCTATGCTTCTGTTCTCTGCCTAGCATTTTTTGACATAGCAGTATATCCTGGGGTCCCTTCCTTAGTCGTGCACTTTATGTCTTTCATTTTCACAGCCACATAGCTGTCCACTGTGTGATGAACCATAGTGTATTCAACAACTCCCTACTGAGAGATGTGTAGGTTATTTTCTGTCCTTTGTGGTCGTGGATGGTGTTACAATGAGTAACGCCTCCTGCTAACATCTCTTAATCCCTTGCAAGGGTATCATCAGAAGAGATTCCTAGCATTGACATTGCTAGGTTAAAGGGTGAATGCACCTGTGTTTTTGCTAGATATTGCCCAACTCCCTTTCATGAATATCACACCATATTGTGTTCTCATTGCCCTGGATACGAGGATCTATTTCCCACCAGCCTTTCCAGTGGAGCGCACTGTCAGGCTTTGGGATTAGGACTAATCCCATAGTTCGTAAGTGACATCTCGACCTAATTTTAATTTCTGTGCAAAATTTTTTAACTTGGAGCAAATATTCAATAAACATTTAACAGGTGCCTGTTACGAGGCATTGTCTGTGCTATATAATGAGGATATAGAGCAAAAAATACGGTTCCCTTCAAGGGTTGAGAATATCTCTAAGAGTATAAAGCAAAAGGAACATTGCACTATAATCTGTTAAGGGTCTTAATGGGTATCTTTGGTGGGTGCTGTGGGAGACCAGGAGAGGGGCATCTGAACCAGATAGCCCGGGCTTTGGGAGAGTGCTTAAAGATTTCCGGGTTGAGTCAACAGCAGAGCTGAGTCCCAAATGATTGTTAGAAGGTGTTTATGAATCTGATGAATGGAGAGGTGTCTCAGGAAGAGGAAAACAGCAGGTGCAGAAGCCCTCAAGTGAGGAAGGGAAACCTAGCAGGTCCTGGCCGGCGTTCTGTACAGGAAGCCATGAAATCTTAGTTGAGGTTATGGAAAGGAGGTAGAGGGAGATGAGGCTAGTAGTTGGAGGGTTTCCATATTGTCAGGCATCTGAAGGCCCCTTAAGAAATTCCCCTTATCTGGATCGGCTCCCTGTTCAGGATGGCAAAACACGGCAGGGAGAGCCCATCCTGAGGCTGTGGCCGTGATCAGAGGGAGCGGTCATGAGGACGTAAGCTCAGGGAGTGGTAGCAGAAATGTAGAGAATTAGGTGAATTCCAGGGACACCTGGGTGGCTCAGTTGGTTAAGCATCCGACTTTGGCTCAGGTCACGATCTCGTGGTTCATGAGTTCGAGCCCTGTGTCGGGCTTTGTGCTGACAGCTCAGAGCCTGGAGCCTGCTTCACATTCTGTGTCTCCCTCTCTCTCTGCCTCTACCCCACTTGCGCTTTGTCTCTCTGTGCCTCTCAAGAATAAATAAGACGTTAAAAAAAAAGAAAGAATTAGGTGAATTCTAGAAATGTGAACAATGTGTTGATGATTTAATGGATGTGGGACAGGAAGGAGAAGGAGGTACTGAGTATGATTTACAAGTTCTTGGCTGTTGATTCCATATGTAACGAAGAACAGGAATTTAAAATGATGATTTTATTTTTGTTTATTTATTTATTTACTTATTTAGGGTTTATGTATTTGGGGAGAGAGAGAGAGAGAGAGAGAGAGAGAGAGGATCCCAAGCATGCTCCACGCTATCAGCACAGAGCCTGAAGCAGGGCTCAAACCCACGAACCATGAGATCATGACCTGAGCCAGAGTCCGACACTTAACCGACTGAGCCACCCCGGTGCCCCTAAAATGATGATTTTAGATTGAGAAAACTGAGTTCCTACTGCCGTCAAATGGGTTGTCTAGTTGAGAGCAGGGCATTAATGGAGCCAAGAAAGGAGAGCTTTTCAAGAGGGAGGAGGCCATCCGAGTATCTGATGATGAAGAGTTCAAGGCAGATGTGGGCCAGAGGGCAGAGTGACGAAGTCCTCCTTGTTTGCCCAGAACCTTCCTGGGTGTAGCACTGAAAGTATGATCTATGTCTGGGCTTCCCAGGGCTCCTGTAACAAAATACCACAAGCCGGGTCGCTTCAAACAACAGAAATACCTTCTCTTACAGTTCTGGAGGCTAGAAGTAAAAAATCCTAAGGTGTCAGTAGGCCATGCTTTCTCTGAGGGCTCTAGGCAAGAATCCTTCTTTGCCTCTTCTCAACTTCTGGGAGTTGTCCACGATCCTTGGTGTTCCTAGGCCTGTGGACGCATCACTCAGTCTCTGAGTCTCTACCCCCGTGGCCTTCTCTTCATGGGGCTCTGTCATTTCGCCTGCTGCTCTTTTTACCAAGACACTAGTCACATTGGATTTAGGGCTTACCCTCACCCAGCATGATCTCATCTTTATAAGTTATACCTGAAAAGACCCTATGTCCAAATAAGGTCACGTTCGCACGTACTAAGGTTAGGACTTCCACGTATCTTTTTGGGGAGCGCAATTCAACCTGTAATAAATGGCATTTATCAGAGCGGTTTCAGGACCGTGCTGGGGGAGTAGACTAAATGGTGATGGGCAGAGAAACAAATGTGAGGTGAAGAAGTAGGTATAAAAGAAGACAGTTATTGACTCAGCCGCCAGGGATGTGAGAGCAGGGGACAGCTTTTAAGAGAGCATTGCTTAATCATCCTTAAGTGCTGATGGGGAAAAGCCAGGTGAAGGAAGAGGCTGAAGAGAGAGGGGGAGAGAATTGATTAGACAGAGTCCCCAGGGCTGTGGGAGGAGGTAGGATACTGGGCACAGGTCGGGGATTAGCTTACAGGAAGCCGACCCTACCTCTAGTGAGTCTGGAGGGAGGGAGTCTAGGGCACCCAGGATGCAGGAAAGTCAGGGGGTGGAGGGGAGGGGGTGTCTGAGGACCTCCATCTTGGCTGAGAAGGAGTGAGCAGGCCATGTGCCAAGAGCATGGGAGCTTCAGGAAGGAAGTGCTTCTCTGAAGAAGGGGCAAGACTGTTGACCAAAACATACACCAGAGATTCCCTGGGGGATGTTAGGAGCCCCGCTAGTCCTTGAAATGGCTCATGTTACAGCCTAGCAGGTGGCCACTGCTGGGCTCCATGAACACTCTTGTGTAAGGTGCGACTCTGCTAGAGCATTTAAGAAAGCGGATGCAGCATTGATACCACAGAAATACATGAAGGACTGGATAATGCGGACTTTGGAAATCTTGATTTCTGCGTACACTTAAAATTTCATGATTTAATGTTCTTCTACATCGGAGGCGCTCTGCACAAGCGGCTCCTCATGAAGTAGACCAGATGCTACAGTAACGTCTTAATACAACTAAGCAAGTTTTATTGAAGCCTTCATTCGATTTACCTGGGTAGGCAGAAGATGCTGGCAGGGTCTCGTTTTTCCCCATCCTAGGTGAAATATTTGCCACCATGGGCTTCTCTTGTCTAGCAGAGTTCATTGCTCAACACGTTCTAACAGCTTGCTGTGTTTGCAAGGTTACTCCCTTGACTGCATGTTCTGGAATATTTATCCTTGATTGTTCAGGGGCTGCTAAAACACTCTGACCCCTCGCAGACACACCATTTACACTTATGTCCTTGTCATTTGCTTAAATGTCTGTTCCAATAAAGAGGGAAAAAATAGTGACCCTTCAAGACAGCATGTTTCTCAGCATGCTTACTGAGCCTCATAACCATCTCTGAAATGAGTTTTAAATGTTTAATGTCCACTTAAGGCAATAGTGCCATATTCTGCCTTTGTTTGTTTATTGATTAAAGTTTACCCGGCACGCTTGCTATTTAGAGTGTGCTCCATTTATAGGAATTGGTTTATGGGGAACGATTTCACAGTATGCACAGAGGAAGACCACCAGTGGGGCGAGTCATGCCGCACTTGGGCTTTCTTTGCCTTGGAGCCTTAATATCATGACTAATCTGGAAGCCTATCATCAGTGCCTTAGCTGGTAGTGCTCAGTGTTAGTGGTAACTAAGATTCTTCCTGCCTGCCTAATCAGGCAAGGCATTGTTAATTCCACTCTCGGGCCCCTCAGATCTTCATCTCCGACTCCTTGGTGTTCCCGTTGAGTGTCCTCCTACTTACGGATTCACCGATTGGCTGGAGATTTGTTTTGGAACTTATGAAAGCGTTGTATGAATGCTTGATACTGGATTAGCAATGTTTGGCCCCAGGTCTTTGGAAGGGCATCTGAAGAAATCGAAATGGGGGTTCCAGCTTTGGCCAACCCCGGGACAGGACTGGGTGTGGCGTTGGCCTTTGAGTTTAAACAACTGTCTTTATCTCCACATGTAGTCTTAGGTGATTGAAGGGACCATGATTGAAAGGGTACAACATAGGATTTTGAACTTGGGTTCTATTCTCATACCACAGAATGAATACTTTTCACCTATCCTGTGTTGTTCTTTTGAATCGTATAAACGCATGTCAATGAATTTGTGTGTGTGTTAGAAGCATTGACTTGTTGCTGGCAATAAAAATATAAGACGTGCTTTGTAACTGTCTTCTTCATGTTTAACGTACCGAGAATCCTGGCCACTTCCAACCTCTGAGAGGCTGTCTTTCTACCAGTCTGTAAGGTGGCCATGTACACATTTCCTGTTGCCCCATTAGCCGCCATTCCTACCTGTTGTCCTGCCAGTTACTTCCCTCTCCTTGGCTTCCTCACATTTCCTGAGACCTCTGCATTGCTTGGTGTGCCACATGCTCCCTTGGGGCTGGGGATGGCATAGCCTGGGCAGCCTCAGTTACCCTCCAAGGCACAAGGATGGGGATGCCAGAAGGGAGCCAAGGGATCGTTTATGTGCCATGGCTCCACGTATCCTATGGCCCCAAGCACATCCCATGGCTCCGTACATGTCCCCTCGCTCCTCGTTGTCCCATGGTGCTCCATTTTTTCCCCAGGTTTTGACATTCTGGGGTCTAAACCCTGGGCAGTCATGTGGTTGTTATGGCCCTGGCTGGATTGCACCTCTTCTCTAGGACTTAGGACCCTCATCACCACCAGAAGGGCTATAGGGGATGATTTCTGTTTCCCAGAAGATTTTAGAGATTTCAGAGTCTTTGAGTGTATAAATCTTGATTGAAGCCACCTCTAGTATTTCTCCCTGTTCATCTAGTCTCAGATCTGCCATTTGACCTTTATAAATCATCAGTGTGTGTGATTGTATGACAGTGGCCTACTTTCTCCGAGGAAGAATTAGGAGAATTCATTTTCATGAAAAATAGGTTGTGTGAAATTCATTTTAATATTTCCTTTTAATATTTTCATATGAATATCTGATTAAAGCTTAGGTACAGCTAGTCTCTGCTAACTGTTGAAATCTGCCTCGAATTCAATCCTCTTTGTAAAATGTAAAATTTACATAAACCAAGCATGATTCTTTTTGGTTTCCAAACAGGGTATGAGTGATCCCCCTGTGAGCTTATTTGGGGAGGAAAAGTGTTGTTACGGATCCTTAAACGTTCTTTGTTCCATAAATAATTTGACTTTTGTTCTCATGCGTGTGACTGAATGGTTCGTCTAATGTACTGTCACAATCACACGGGCAAAATATTCCAACCTATTTGCAAGTGAAACAGCAGTGGTACAGGCGCATTGCTTGTTTTGTGCATTAAAAGCTGCATTTGGGAATCCAGTTTTTATTTGAAACTCTGTTGCCGGTTGTGCCATCTGAAAGATGGAATATTTAAAAAATACACAACTTGCCAACTCTCTAATGTAGGTATATCACCATCGTTCACGAGCGCACATACGTAGTAGAAGAAAACGCTGCGTAAAACCACTATGCGTCACTCAGTGGGTGAATTTGTTCCAATGCCTACATCGTACTTTTATGTCATTATTCCGCTTTGACTGACGAGACTGGAGATGGTCTCTGTTGTATGTATTATTTTTAAAAAGAATGATTAGACTCTGATGCAAATGATTTATTGAGTTTTCAGAATTGCTAATAACTTCCATATTATTTTTGTGTTCTAGGGCCACTAATGAAATAATCTATAAAACGGAACATTTATATTGTATCTCAAGATAAGATTTCAAGCTTTTGGATTGATTTGTCTAGGTGGGGAAATAGTTTTTTATTATTTTAAAGCTTCGGATGGAATACTCTATAAGTGGAGTAGGTCAATGTGATAGCATTAAAACTGGGAATAAGATTTTGTAAAGGCATAGTCAGGATTCTGACTGATCATAGTCAAGCAGTCATTTTATTTGGCCTCAAATGGTATGCTACTGTATTTTATTGATCTGTAAGCATATTCTAGTCTTTTTAAGCATTAAATGGACAATTCATGTGTTCTCACACTGAAGGTAGATAAAAATCTTATCATTATTTTATTTTATTTTATTAAAAAATTTTTTTTCGATGTTTATTTTTGAGACAGAAAGAGACAGAGACAGAGCATGAGCAGGGGAGGGGCAGAGAGAGAGGGAGACATAGAATCTGAAGCAGGCTCCAGGCTCCAAGCTGTCAGCACAGAGCCCGAGGCGGGACTTGAACTCATGAACCGTGAGATCATGACCTGAGCCGAAGTCAGACGCTCAACTGACTGAGCCAACCCAGGCGCCTCTATTTTATTTTATTTTATTTTTAATGTTTATTTCTGAGAGTGGTGGAGAGGGGCAGACACATGAGCTTGAACTCATGAACCATGAGATCATGACCTGAGCTGAAATCAAGAGTCTGATGCTGAATGGACTGAGCCACCCAGGTGCCCCAAAATCTTATCCTTATTTTAAGTGTGAAGGAGGAGTTGAAGAGTAAATGTGGAGTGAATACAGTTTGGATTAGGTGGAAGTTTTCTTGGATTGGTTCTCCTGTCTTACTCCGACATCAAGGCCAGGTCAGCAACCATGGTCACACTGGAGAGACAAAGCATTATGCCTACGCCAGCAGATAGCAGTGCTGAATTTTTCTGTTGCCCACATGACAAGGAAAAGACAACATCCAGGTTTCTAAATTTAGTTTGTTTACTCATTTAAAACATCACATTAACCTTCTATTTCCTGGAGCTTTCTTCGTGTTGAATAAAGAAGGTCCATGAATAGACCCTAGCTTTGGGAAGAGTTATTCTTCATTTCTCCTTTCCTTTCCCATCCCCGACCTGTGATTCAGGGGTGGACTCAGCCTCGTCACATGTGTTGCGCCAGGCAGGACTCAGTCTCCCTCACAATCAAGAGCGTAGCGACGTTGTGTGCGTGTCGAAATGAAGACACTCCTCTAATCTGTGCAGCAAAGTTGTGGTAAAGCTGTATGATCATTGCCCCCTTGAAGGCACCTCTGGCTGCACGTCAGAAGGACCACAAACCCTATTAAGTAAAATCAATGAGGTGGGACCCCGACGCCAGGCTGGCAGTGGGTGCTCATGGTAGCTCCCAGACTAACGATCGATGATTGTCATTCTCCTTTGTATTTTGGTTTTTCTGCCCCTCAATTCCCTGGCGTTAGCACACAGTGTTTTCGCTTCTGTTTGTTTGAAGATAAAAGCGGGGGTCCAGCCCGTCAATAATTTAATCTGTATTTACTGAGTACCTCTTATGGGCTGGTTTCAGTCATGGGGGTTACCCCAAGAAACACAACAGGTAGGAATCTTGGTGGGCACTGAGTTTACATTTTCTTAGGGGAGACAGACAGGAATAAGATGATAGAACGTGGAGTGAGTTACGTAATGATAAGGGCTGAGGAAAAATAACAGGGAGTGAGCTAAATATGGGAGGGGTCTTGCCATTTCATCAAGGTAACCGGGTGTGCCTGACGGTCACCTGTCATCTCTCAGATACACCCTTGCCCCCTTTATATTCTGCTCTGTGTGACTGGGCAGGGAGTCAGAAACCTCTCTCGGGCTCCCATGCCAGCTGGGCTTCTGTTGGGATGTGTGAATGGGAGGAGGCAGCAGAGGCTGGAGAGCAATGGGGAAGGTCACGTTCATGCCCCCAGCAGCCGAATGCAGCGGAGGGGTCAGGTGAGTCCACCCTGGTAGCAGGAAGTGCTTTTTGGCAATTTCCACTTGAGTCAGAGCTGCTGGACAAGGATGCAGCAGCAGATACAGGCTTATGGGCTCCGGCCCAACTCATTAGAGCTGCTCATCTCTGTGGGTCCCGTGTTCTTCCCTTTTGGCTTTCCCAGGGCCCGATCCTTCATCCTTGGGCTTTTTCAGGTCTCTCACTATCTTTTCTTAAAGTCATTTTTAAATTTATTGTTTTAGAGAGAGAGAGTTGGGGAGAGGGCAGAGGGAGAGAGAGTGAGAATCGTAAGCAGATGCCAGACTCAGCTCAGCTCAGAGCCTGATGCGGAGCTTGATCCTGTGATCTTGGGATCATGACTGAGCGGAAATCAAGAGTCAGATACTCAACTGACTGAACCACCCAGATTCCCAGGTCTCACATTATCTTTATAATAATTCGCCTGTGTTGAATTTTCTGTATTTGAGCTACCTAGAGTGGTTTCTGTTTTCCTGGAAGGATTATGATGCATATGAAAAAAGGGACTGAGTCTAGGCTTAAAGGAGCTGAGGGGCAAACCCTGGGGATAACTGAGGAAAGAGTGTTCTAAGTAGAGACAAGAACAAGTGCAAAGGCCCTGAAGTGGGATCGTGCTCGGCAGGTTTGAGTAACAGCAGGGAGGCTAGAATGACCCATGGAGTGAATCTTGGAGGAGAGTAATGGAGGTGAGGTCAGAAGGATAACAGGGACCAGATCCTGTAGGGCCTTTGTTTCGAGGAAGATGGGAAGCCACCGGGAGATTTGTTGTAGAGGATTGATGTGACCTAACAGGGCTTCGAAGAATCATGCTGGCTGCCACTGCAGGTGGATGGGTGGGATGCAGGATTGGGAGACCGGTTTCGGGGCTGGTGAATAATCTAGGCTGGAGGTCATGGTGGCTTGGACAAGGGTGGTCGCAGCAGACACAAGGAGCAGTGGTTGTGTTCTGGATACAGCTTGTTTTGGAAGTCAAGTCCAAGTATTTCCTTTCAGGTTGTGTACGTGCTGTTAAGAGAAAGTGAAAGGCAAGAGGGACTCTAAGCGTTTTGACTTGAGCAACTGAAAAGGTGGAAGAGTGAGGGAGATGAGAAAAAGTGTAAGACCGTCACCTTGGGAAGTAGTAATGCAGCTCAGTTTGGGGCACGCTAAGTTTGAGATGCTTCTTTGGCATTCGGGTGGAAATGTCAAATAGTTGCGTCCACAGGTCTGGGGTCCTGGGGAGCAGTCTTGACTGGAGGTAGACATTTGGGAGTTATTAACATATAGATATCATTTAAATCTGTAAGTCTGGCTGAGGTCTCTAAGGGAAAGAGTATACATAGAAAAGAACAGGTGTAATGGGTGAGCCATGGAGTAATTCAGTACACAGAGTTTGGAGAGATGAGACAACAAATAGGATGGAGAGGGAACATTCAGAAATGCCCTAGGAGTCAAGTGAACATAAAGTTCCTTTCACAGTGACCTAGCAGGCTAAAAACTAGAGATTTGGCTCTGAACGTCAGAAAGCAGGAAGCCAATATTAACATTGTCAGGAGGGGAGTCCTCAGGTGCCGAAGGGCCCTAGAATCTCTAAGCCTAGACTGGGGTCTACCTAAGCAGAACTACTTGTCAGATGGATATCTGGCAGATACTCTAGATGACTGTGGGGCAAGCCACATAATTTGAATACGAATATCCCTTGAATAGTGGCCAAAGAAAGAATTGCCCTAGTGACATTTAAGAGACAGTATTGGGTGAGGTTGCTACATATAAAAGGAGAAATCTCAGAAGTCAGTCTGGCCCTCTTAGTTGAGGTCAGTATTAGCCAGCTGTTGAGTAGAAAGAACAGTATCGTCAGGAGACCGGATTTTGGGTTTGTGTCCTGTAACTTAGTAATGGTATGATTTTGGGTAAGTTAGTAATTATGTGCCTCCATTAGCATTTGAAAATAGGGGGGTGATAATGCTACCTTTGTAGGATTATTGAGCAGGGGAAATGAGAGTTTGTGTGTGTGTTTGGGTGCATATGAAATTACAAAGACCTGTGATGTCAGCTGTCATTATATCTGACATTAAAATTACCTGTCTTTGAGCTTAAATGGAGTCATTTAGCACTCCTAACTATGAGCAAGTTTGAAAACTCTGAGGCACAGGAATTTGAAGAACTAGCAGTGAGGAAGTGAACAAGAAATCTGAATATTTGGTCTTTGTGATTTTTTTTTCTGGGTTTTAATGTTATTCACTGGATAATGCAAAGGTATGCTGACAACGTCTCATTTGGAGTCAAAGGGAACATTTCAAATCATTACATGAATGGTTCAAGTCAGATTTAAACATATTCTGAATTTCTAAAAAATGGACTGGAATAATATAAGTACAATTCAGTAAAATTTAGAACTTATTTGCATGCTTTTATTTCTTAATTTCAAAGGGTCAGCCCTACTTTTAAAAAGTGTATCTACAAAGATAAAGCCCCAGCACGGCCTAAGCCCTCCATTTCATAGTGGGGAAACAAAAGACTAGATGTCAAACTCATGAATCAATGTATAAATCTGAAATCCAGATTAATTAGTTTGGGGACTAAAAATGCAAACTAGAGCAAAATATATGAATGTGTGGCTTCTTCTTTCATGTTAGAGTATTTAACCATAACATCTAATACTAACTTTAGAAATTGTACACAGATTGTCAGAGAGCTCCTGTAATACATATTTCTTGTTTGACCAAGATTTGATAGACAGACGATTTTTATTTTTAGATGAAAAATGATATTTGGGATTTTATCAATTAGCCATGATGGAAATATGGGATTTGATTTACCCTCTTGCATTCAACAAGAAAACCAGACAAAATATTAGGAACTACATTTTTTCAGACAATGGACAATAGGCAGAGGGCAGAGCAAGATTGTAATTACTTAGACAAAGGAAACAGATGAGCCCCGTGATAGCCTCAGCTTACTGTAAGTAGTTTCCAAGGCAAAGTGCTGTGGTGGGGAATCAAAATATAGATCAGCATAAATCGTGTCTCAGTACATTTAAAGCAATTGAAATCATGCCTATGTGATTTTGAGCACATAAGAATCAAACTAAAAATCAATAACAGAATGATATGTGGAAAATTATGTTGGATTTAAGCAATATAATTCTAAGTCTCTAAGTCTTTGACTCAAAGATCAAAGAATAAATCAAGAGGGAAATTCTAAAATATTTTCATCTGAGTGATGACAAAAGCACACCTTATCTAAATTTGTGGGGTGCAGCTAAAACAGAGCTTAGGGGGGATTTATACATTGTTTGCTTATATTAGAGATAGAGGAAGATCTGTTATCAATGATTTTGAGATCTTAGGGAAGTACAAATATAAATCTGTGGTAAACAGGAGGAAGAAGAAGATGAAGATAAGAGAATAAATCAGTTAAGTGGAAAATTATAATGAAGATCAGTTAAACTAAAAGCTAATACTTTAAAAGATCAACAAAATCAATAAATCTCTAACCAGATTGGTTAGGAACAAGAGAGAAGACATATTTGTCAGTGTTAGGAATGAATGAGGAGACAGCTCTACAGAGCCTACAGAAATAAAAGAGGATA
This sequence comes from Prionailurus bengalensis, assembly GCF_016509475.1. Classification (NCBI taxonomy): domain Eukaryota; kingdom Metazoa; phylum Chordata; class Mammalia; order Carnivora; family Felidae; genus Prionailurus; species Prionailurus bengalensis. Next base: position 233,520,670 of record NC_057343.1, read on the forward strand.
GTAATAGAAAACAGTGAACAAGTTTATGCCAATAAACTTGATAACTTAGATGAAATGGGCAAATACTTTGAAGATTCAGTCTTTCCAAGTTCACTCTAGAAGAAACAGATAACCTGAATAATTCAATATCCATTAAAGGAATTAAATTTATAGTTAAAAATCTTACAACAAAGAAAACTTCAAACCCAGGTGGCTTCAGTAGTGAATTTTGACAAATATTTAAGGAAAAGAAGAAAAGACACTCACAGGATGGTATGCTTTTCAGCTTTTTAAAGAAGTCATCATTACTCTTTTACCAAAACCAGATAAGACATTACAAAATATAAAACTACAGATTAGTATCTCTCACAAACGTAGGCGCAAAAATCCTTAATAACATTTTAGCAGTTGAATCTGGTAGTTTGTAAAAAGGATAATATAGCATATCCAAGTGGGTTTTATCCCCTAAATGCAAGATTAAGTGGGATTTCTAAGGTTTAACACTTGAAAATCAGTGTAAATCAATATATTGACTAAGTTAAAAAAAAAACTATCTCAATAGATGTAGAAGAATCATTTGATAAAGTTTAACACATGTTCATGGTAAAAACTCAGAGTAAAAGGTATTGCTATCACCTGACAAAAGGCAGCTTAAAAAATATGTAAATATAACATGATACTTAACGGCAAAAGGCTGAATGCTTTCTCCACAAGGATGTTTACTCTTTTCCGTTTCAGTGCTTTTAGTTACCACTGTACTAACCACTGTGGAAGGTAATAATAGATAAATACTATATTATAATAAAAGTAATGTAAACAAATGACAGATTAGAAAGGAAGAATTTAAGTTGATTTCTTTTTTTCTTTTTCTTTTTGCAAACTAGATTATCTATGTGGAACATCCTAATTAAAATTTTAAAAAAGAACTATTAGAACAAATAAGTAAATTCATGATTTTAAGATATATAGTGATTTAAAATTTTTTTAATTGCATTGTGATACACTATCAACTAATAATTAGAAATTGAAATTAAGTTTTGTCATTTATAGTAGCATCTTAAATATGAAATAAGGATGCATTTAACTAAATATATGCAGGAGGCAAAATTGAAAGCTATGGAACATTAATGAGAAAATTAAAAAGGCCTAAACAAATGGAGATAAATATTCATAATTCAGAAATTCAGTGTTGTTAAGATGTCAATTCAGCTATGCCATATGCATTGCAATCTACAGGTTCATGCAAATTTAATCAAAATCTTAATTGTTCTTTTATTGTGTAAATCAAAAAATAGTTTAAAACTTAGATGGAAACAAAGAATTTAGAGAAGCTGAAACAGTTTTGAGGAAAAAAAATAACAATGTTGGAAGGCTGACAATACCTAAATTCAAGACAGTGTGGTGTTTGCACAAGGATAAGCATATACATCAACATAACAGAAAGCAAAGACCAGAAATAGATACACATATATATTGTCAGTTAATTCTCAACAAAGTAGCTATGGTAATTTAATGATGAAATGATAGTCCTTTCAACAAATGCTGGAAAAAATTAGATATCTTATATGCAAAGATTAGCTGAAATGGATCATTGACCTAAAATTCAGAGCTATAATTATAAAATTTCTAGAAGGAAATTTATGAAGAAAAATTTCTGAGGGACACCTGGGTGGCTTAGTTGGTTGAATGTCCCACTGTTGATTTTGGCTCGGGTCATGATCCGAGGGTCATGGGATCAAGCACTGCGTTGGGCTCCAAGCTGAGTGTGGAGCCTGCTGAACATTCTCTCTCTCTCTCTCTCTCTCTCTCTCTCTCTCTCTCTCTCTCTCTTTCTCTCTCTCTCTGTCTCCTCACACACACTCAGCCCCTTCCCCTCTCTCACATGCATGTGCACACACGTTCTCTATATCCCTCTAAAGGAATATGGGGGATTTTTCTTCTAAAGAAAAAAAAATTCTAAGACCTTGAACTAGGCAAGGGTTTATTAGGATAGAAAAAGGACAAAAAGCACGTACGTTTAAAAAAAATAAATTAGACCACACCAAATTTAAAAATAACTTGCTCTTCAGAGATACACTTGAGAATACAGTAAAGCAAGCCAGATGTCATGTGGAAATATTTACCAAATGTGTATCCAGTAACGGTCTTGTGTCCGGCACATATAAGGAAACTTCCAATCTAGTAGGAAAATAATCCAAAATTTAAAAAACGGCCTAGAGATTTAGACAATTTGAAAAATACTAACGACAGCCACGGTGTGGTACGCACGCAACAGATCGGCTGCAACCCAAAGACTGATAGTGCCAAGCATTGGCGAAGATTTGGTAGAGCCTGACCTCTTATACTTTGCTGTTGATAATACAAGAGGGTGAAGCCACTTTGGAAAACAGAGTTTCTTCAAAAGTTCAACATACACTTACCATGAATCCCAGCAAACCTGCCTGTAGATATTTACCCAAAGGTAATGAAGAGCTGAATAATGTCTACAGAAAGATTTGGACGTAAAGCTTCGTAACTGCTCTATTCTTACTAGCCACGACCTGAAAACCACCCAAGTCTATCTGTGGGAGTGGACAAAATGGTTATGTGAAATAGATACTACTGGGCAATAAAAAGAAACAAAATACTGGTAGAGACCATGGATGAATCTCGGAAGTATTTTGCTAAGTGAAAGATCCCAGATCCAAAAACCACATATTCTGTATTAGCTCGGTACATGACATTCTATGGAAGATGAAACTAAAGTAACAGAATATTTACTAATGGGTGCCTGGCACAAGGGAGGTGAAAGAATTCACTGCAAGCGTTTCTGAGAAAACCTGTGAGCTGGTGCAGATATTTTCTATGATGGCGACAGAGTTCATACATTTGCTTAAAGTCGTTGAGTTTGAGTGAGTAAATTTATTGTGTCTCAATTATACCTCAGTGAAGCTGATTTAAAAAAAAATAAATTCCAACTCTAATGGAGAAGCACAGACGCGTCAAGAATGTAGGGTTTCGTCATCCAACTGCTTAAGAAATAGCTTGAGTTTGTCAAAACGGTGCTTAGCACGAAGGCCAAACTTTATGTGACAACTTTACAATGAGAAAGATAATTATGAATGATATATTATGCAACATCTAATAAAATGTATGTATGTATATGTGTCTATGCATCAGCAAAGGTACTTAAAATTCAAGCCAAGGTATTCATGTCTTTAATGAAAAACTGGCTACATAAACTGTTTAATCAGTAAAGTTTGTTTCACCAAAGTTATATTAAGAGATAAGAGCCCTACAGTCCAGGTCAACCTGATAGAAGACAAGTAATACACATAGAAAGCTTCTTTTTCAAATAGTATTTCACTCAATGGTAATCTTTGGAGGAAAATATTTTTGACTCGTGTGTGCTTTGAGAAGATGCCATCATATCTGGAAATTGCTGATTTGTAGGTAACGTCTTAATTTAAGAGATAGAACACTTCTTGGGATTGGCAGCCGTTAAAACCATAGAGAAGAAACAAGAGAGGCATACATTTAGTACTTTGGGTTGTAAATCAAGCATGCAGCTCTTCATTTTCCTTTTGAAGGCTGATTTTCTATACGCGGTCATTTGCTTTTTCCCACTTCTACAATAAGAAATGGGGTAATAAGAGGACCCACTAATATAAAGCAGCTCTGTGCAATAGAATTTTCTGTGATGACAGAAATGCTTCTATTCTGGGCTGGCAAATATGGTAGCCGTTAGCCATCTGTGGAGCTGTTGAGGACTGAAATGTTACTAGTGTAACTGAAGTGATGGGTTTTTAATTTCACCCAATTTAAATTTAAATTTACTTAATTAGTTCAAACTAAAATACAAATAGTCACCTGTTGGTGGTGACTACCATGTCAGTGATGTTTGGACCTTTGGCCTTTAGTACTGTATAATAACTGTAGGTGTAGGCTGTTGATCCTGTGTTTATTCAAAAGCTCTTGTGTCTTGACATCCTATCTGAGTCGGTTTTTTGGAAAGGGTCATGGTTCATGTTTTAAGAAAACTGGACCGAGAAGAGGAAAACTGTGTAGTTGTTACACTTCTGCTATCAGCTACTTCTCTGATGTAAAAGGAATCTCCTGTTGCCTTTCATTTTTGGTCTCAATTTCCTTAAGTGAAAAATGAGTGTGTTGGGCTATTACATCAAAGACATTGCCACACTCATAACTCTTTAAACTAGGATAACAGGGGAGGCCAAGGGGCCTTTGGGACATGGTTTATCTCTTCAAGAGAACTCCCTCCTGTCTTAATCCTCAAACCATAACACAACAGAATTCTGTATTGCAAGAACTAAATAGAAATTGAGATTTCTATTGGCGTTGTTGACATTGAGAGCATTTTTATCACGAACGTGTAGCGGGAAACATTAATAAATTTTATGTGAGGAATGGTTTGACCTTTCATTTTCATACATTTCCCCAATTAATTGATACATAAAAAGGTTAGATGCATATTCCACTAGATGTAGCAGGGTTTTTTGCTACCTAGAAGCAAATAATTCAGAGGTGAAATGTTACTATACATTTTAAGTCATCAATGCAGTGAAGTTTAGAAACTCTTACTCTGAAAGCTGTGTATTAAGCTTACAACATCAATTAGAAATATCTTGGCTGCAAGCAACAGATAACCGACCTAATAGTGGTTTAAACTGCAAGGCTGTTTATCGTTGCCCAACAGGAAGTACAGAAGCAGGCAGTCCAGGCTGGCTCAGAAGCTCCCCAGTGTCAGCAAAGACCTGGGCTCCATCATTTTCCCCCGTCAATCTCCTGGAGTTGGCTTTTGCTCTTTTTTTTTTTTTTCATGTTTATTTATTTCTGAGACAGAGAGAGACAGAGCATGAGCCGGGGAGGGACAAAGAGAGAGGGAGACACAGAATCCGAATCGGGCTCCAGGCTCTGAGCGGTCAGCACAGAGCCCGACGCGGGGCTCAGACTCAGTAGCCGTGAGATCATGACCTGGGCCGAAGCCGGTGGCTCAACCTACTGAGTCACCCAGGTGCCCCATTGTTTTTATGCAGCTGGAAGCACTCAGAGTCAGGCAGCACGGGCACCTGGGTGGCTCGGTTGTAAGCGTCTGACTAGATTTTGGCTCAGGTCATGGTCTCACGGTTCATGAGATCAAGCCTCACGTTGGGCTCTGTGCTGACAGTGTGGAGCCTGCTTGGGATTCTGGCTCTCCCTCCCTCTCTGCTTCTCCTCCACTCGCTCCTGCATATGCTCTCTCTCTCTCTCTCTCTCTCTCTCAATAAGTAAATAAATAAATAAATATTAAAAAAAAATTAGGCAGCAGTGGGAGTCAGGCAGGATAGCCAACCTCTTTGCTCATGTGTTTCATATCCGAAATCAACTACAAAAGCAAGATCTCCCCTGGAAACCTTGTGCAGAATTGTTTATATGTAAGTGGTCAGAGCTGTGTCACATGCCTGCCCCAGGCACAAGGGGAAAGGAAGTGTCCTGCAAATGACAATGGGAAAAATCATGATTTAATCCCTGAGTCCATTAGGTGTGGTAACAGGGTGAGGCGAGGAACTCACCCTGGATACAATTTTAAGAGGTATAAAAAGTCAGTAATGAAGATAAAAAATAAGAGGTAGGTGTGTGTGTGTGTGTGCGCGCGTGTGTGTGTGTGTGTGTGTGTGTGTGTGTGTGAGAGAGTATATATACACACACAGTAAAACCTTGGTTTGCAAACATGATTTTCATCCAGAACTATGCTTGTAATCCAAAGCACTTGCATATCAGAGCGAATTTCCCCACAAAAAATAATGGAAACTCAGATGATTCGTTCTACAACCCAAAAATATTCATATGAAAATGGTTACAATACTGGAATATAATACAGAATAATAAAGAAAATACAAAATATAAAGAAAAATAAAGAAATTACCTGAACTTTTGAAAATTTTCATGGCTCATGTGAGGGGGACAGGAGAGAGAGGGTTATGGTGTAGGACGACTTTCACTATCACTGCTATCTATTGGCTCAGTGGAATTTTTTTCTGCTTGGGGGCCGTTGTATACACTCGCATGGCTGTTGACTGCAGTGGAGTATTAAAAAACCCTTGTTGGGGCACCTGGGTGGCTCGGTCGGTCAAGTTTCCAACTTCAGCTCAGGTCAAGATCTCACAGCATCTGAGTTCGAGCCCCGCGTCAGGCTCTGTGCTGACAGCTCGGAGCCTGGAGCCTGTTTCGATTTCTGTGTCTTCATCTCTCTTTGCCCCTCCCCTGTTCGTGTTCTCTCTCTCTCTCTCTCTCTCTCTCTCTCTCTCTCTCAAAAATAAATAAACATTAAAAAAAACTCATCATATGCTGTATTTAATATAACTGGAATTAAGGCAGCAGAGGAAAGGGTCTACATCTGCAGGCATCCTGACCTAGAATGAAGCAAAACATTCCTAAGCTTACTCTTGGATCGAAAAGCAAAGGACTGTTCGTAGGTGCTTTGAAGTGACAAAAAGGACACCAGTACCAGTTGTGGGCACCTTCCAGTGTTCTTAATCACTGATTTCTGCCAAACACGGTGGCCTGAGACCGAGCATCTAAGGATGAGAGATGATCACCCACAATCCCACAATGATAGAGTGAGAGAGAGAGAGAGAGAGAGAGAGAGAGAGAGAGAGAGAGAACCATTGGCTCAGTTGTGACCGTGTAACGTTTGGCATCATGTACTACTTGTATTGCAAGGCATGGCTCATTTATCAAGTTAAGATTTATTAGAAACATTTGCCCGTCTTCTGGAACACTCGCAGAACGAGTTACTCGCAATCCAGTATGTATGTATGTATATATACGCTATGTATATGTATATAATGCATATTTAAAAAGAATACACATTAATGACAAAAAATATCTAGGATGAACAAACTCTCCAGATTATAAAATAAGACGGGTTTCCTACTTCCCTCCTGAACCCTATTGGGGCTCCATTGTCATAATTTCAAATGTGGATAGTGTGTTCATCACGGATTTTTTTGCATTAATTTAGACTGCCAAAAATACTGGATTAAAATATTATATCACTGAACTTTTTTTGGCTGCCCTCTTAAATTTTACGCTGTAGGTGAGACCTCACTGCGTCCCAGCCCTTCCTGTTTAACCAAATTGGGTTCTGTTAGCAAGGAAGAAATATAAAGCAGCTAACCTTGTCTGCACAGCTGTGTAATTGGTTCTGGTGTGACTGCCCCATGAATATTCATAAATGTATGTTCTTATATATGCTTCATGGAATATGTCTCTCTTTTTATATTTTAAAGCCCTGCTTGATAAACAGAGCGTATACTCTATCTCGTGCTTCATTCACACAGGGGATCTTTCTGAATAATGAGGACTCCTTACATTTTTGATTAAGTAACTAACTCGGTAGTCTATTGGTAAGAAACAGAAAACTTACCCCGAGCAGATTGTGCCCAACCAAATCTGAGATACCATGAAGAAGAGAGAGCATTTCTCATTTTTGTATTTTCTCATATTAAAAAAAAAAAAAAAATTGTTGAATAGCTTGAAATGTAAACATGATTCATGAGAGGCTGGGAGAGTAGAAAGATCCCTGGGTGTTTTCTCGTGTCTCTTGAAATGGACAATGGGAATTGGACTCTTCGAGAATGACTAAGCATGTTGTCAAAGGACTCATGTAATATTGTGGAAATTATCATTATGGAATATGAAAACTGGTACAAAAGAACTCATCCTTCCTTTAATTTTAATCTCTATCTTTGGTCTGATTAACTGCTAGTTGATGTCGAGAAGCTGTTTATTTGAAACCTCTTAAGCCTTTTTTCCTAAGGGGCATGATTAAAAACAAGCCAACTCTCACTGGGAATGCTTTAAAATTCTATCAGGCTGTTCTTGTGAATATAAGTAATTCTCCTGCAGTGAAAATTTCTTATGAAAAAAATTCATCCAGACCTGTGAAGCCTGACTGATATAGATATGTAGTAGGAATTTCATGCAAGGCTATAAAATAAGTTTGTATTAAGGGCCAAATGTATTATTCACACCATTTATAAGATATAAATTCTTCAATCTCAAAAGTGTCTGCACAGAATTGTTCAATGTCTTGTCTGATTTAATTCAGCTTTTGAAAGCTCTTGAGAGCAATGTTTGGAATTTAGGGGATAAAAAGGGAAGAACATATGGAAATAATAAATTTACATAGTTGGTTGTTAAAGATGCCTGCTATGAGCAAATTTAACGTGCACAGCAGTGATAGAAAAAGTGGGAAGGTTATACTGAACTTTGCACGTGTTTGTCATTACTGTTCTTATTTAAGACTTTCCCTTACCCCTGAGCCAAACCTGAGCACCCAGTATTTAAAAAAATTTTTTTTTTAATATTTATTTATTTTTGAGACAGAGAGAGAACATGAGTGGGGGAGGGGCAGAGAGAGACAGAGACACAGAACTGGAAGCAGGCTCCAGGCTCCGAGCTGTCAGCACAGAGCCCATTGTGGGGCTCGAACTCACAAACCGTGAGATCATGACCTAAGCTGAAGTCAGACGCTTAACCGACTGAGCCCACCCAGGTGCCCCAAGCACCCAGTATTTTTAAGCAACTTTTTCTTTTTTTTTTTTTTTTTTAATTTTTTTTTCAAAGTTTATTTATTTTTTGGGGGGCAGAGAGAGACAGAGCATGAACGGGGGAGGGGCAGAGAGAGAGGGAGACACAGAATCGGAAACAGGCTCCAGGCTCTGAGCCATCAGCCCAGAGCCCGACGCGGGGCTCGAACTCCCGGACCGCGAGATTGTGACCTGGCTGAAGTCGGACGCTCAACTGACTGCGCCACCCAGGCGCCCCAAGCAACTTTTTCTTTAAAGCAACCAATGAGATACTGTTTCTCCTCGCCGTGTTCTGCCTCACCTCCTGACTACCTCTATATACCCCAGTTTTCCTGGCTCCTGAGATGCCTTTTGATTCTATGTTATTTTTTGATTCAGTCATCCCATTGCATGAACTAAAGATTGTGTTTGTTGCAAGCAAACAGCGACCCTTTGTAGGTCTACATCTCTTGGCCAGAACCAGGTAACCCCTCTTGGCGTGGGGGTGGGAGACGGGGGTATGACAGCTGGGTGATATTCCGTCGGCACTATGTTTCATACTTCTCAAATGCTCTGGGTTTCCTCTGCCTCCCTACCTGTGTGAAACTTCAGTTGATGTTGCCAAGAATTTCGCACTCCAAGTGAGAGAAGAATATCTCCCAAAGGATGTGTAATTCTATTATGCAGCAATAGCTCTTTCTCTGACTTCAAGCCAAGCAAAAATATTTGCTGGTGCTGGAGCTACTCTCCAGCGAGTCCAACCACGTGACCTTCTAGAACTTCTCTCATCCCAGCAATTTGCTCTTGACCTTTTCCTGCCCTACCATGTAATCGTGACCTCCCTCTCCTACTGTGGTAGGTGAGGGTAGCAACCCTATTTTTAAGTGCAGATTCAGCCCGCAACCACATCTGTCCTTACTGCTCTGTTTTTTTCATCTGTGGCACATGAACGGACCACTGTGCATGGATGGGACAGCAACCATTTTCAGAAGGGGTAAGACAGAAGAGATTATATCAGCACTTTGCAATGATTTCCTGTGTGCTGTATTTGTTCATGTGTAGATCGGAAGGGCTTACGCCTTTTGTAGTCTGAGACCAAACTCCTTTGGCCACGTAACCAAGCAAAACGCTGCCTGAAGGACCTAATGTGATTATAAGATCTCATGGAAAGTCCTTCTCTAATGAAGTGTACTATGGAGTCCCTAAATCTTCCATTAGTGGGGTTTCCTAACCATGTTAAAATAAATACAAGTGCAAAATTAAAAAATGAGATGCATTCACAAATACCATGCCTAGATGACCAGGCGTCACGGAGAAAGCTGCCGAGCCCTCCCCAGTGAGCCAGGTGAGGTGGAGAATGCTTTCTGGACAGCTCATCATCTCTCCTGTAAGCATTTACAGATGGTTTTGCACATAAAAATTAAGATGAGAGTTGGAGACTAAAGAGTTTCTGTTTCAACCTCAGCTCAAAACCACCGAGATTGCCTCTCATTTGGTATTCTGCTAGCATGGAGCCTTAGTAACGAGATTAGGTAGTGTGTGGGCTGGACCCCAAAGCTATGGGGCGCGTAGAACAACTGTGTGTTCACTTGGGTTTTTATGTTCTTTCTTTTTGGACCTAATTAATGGTTAAACGACCTTAGTCGTTTAAATTCTATTTTAAAACGTCAGATGTTAAGTAGAAAGTAGGACTTAACATTATATATCTTTCCCCTGAAGATTTAAAGTGTTAATATTTATCAACACGAAAATGTTGGGATAGAATTCAGACTAATTGTGTGTGTTCATTGTAACTAGTATTCCTAGTTACCGAGGAAGTGATATGAAAACAAAAAAGACAGTTCTTATCAAAGATTTTCAGCAAAAGAGTGGACTGAGTTGATGGGAGAAACCCCCCGCCGTCATATAATGGCATTAAAAATACAAAGCTGCCCCAAAAGCGAGAAAGGAAAAGGCCCAGGGGGACAGGTATCAAAAAGAGGAGCCAGGTCTGGAATCCAAGTGGAAATGCTTGAGGTTGGGAGACGTGAGTGTTGGGAACCGATGAGCCGGGAGAGCCAAAGCTCAGCTTCCTGTATAAAGCTGCAAGTCTCAGTGAGCTGTCCTACCTGTAGAATGAAGTCCAAGGGAAGTACTTATCAGCTCCCTTGGAAGAGGGAAGGCTGGCCATGGGTGGAAACAGACTCTTGAAGGAGAAATTGGAACACCAAGCCTGCTCTATGGTCTCTCATAAGGGATCGAAATAGGTACTGTTCTTCCAAGAGAGGAGCCCCAAACAAAGAAATTGACGATGGGCTCCTAAACACCAAACCTGTAACTCTGAGAGGGCCTCCGGGTTCTACTGTCTTGCAGTGCCTCATGGTTCCTAGGTCATGGGTTCTTGCAGGAATAACTTTTGCTGAAGATGAGTTCAGAGTCAAAGATACATACCAATGAGATGATGGGTGGCCCTAGGAGTCCACAGACAAAATGAAAGCATAATTTAAGCCCCTATATCCTTATAATAGGCCAACCCCCAACAGATTTTGTTTTTTTAATTTTTTTAAAGTTTATTTATTTTGAGAGAGAGAAAGAGAGAGCGTGGGAGGGAAAGAGAGAGAGGCTGAGAGAGAATCCCAAGCAGGCTCTTCACGGTCAATACAGAGCCCCACGTGGGGCTCAAACCCATGGAGCTGTGGGATCATGACCTGAGCCAAAACCAAGAGTCAGACGATTAACTGTCTGAGCCACCCAGATGCCCCATCCCCCCTTGTCCTCAGCAGATTTTAAAGTGTATAGGAGATACACAAGTAGAATTGATATCACCAAAGCAAGAAGCCATAGGATAGATGAGACAGAGAATACATGTCACGAAAAGAGTATTATGAGTTGGGAAAAAAAAATCTGAAGAAATCCGTGTGAACGTAGTGTATAGAGAAGACTAGATTAATTCCTATTTGAATTCAGAGTAAGAAATTAATTTAAGTATTTATCTAGTGTTCATAACGTGTGAGAAATAAATGGTTCAGTCTTACAGCACAGAAAAAAACGGAGGTTGATAGTTTTCCCTCCTTTCTCTGTTAGAAGAACCATATATTCTTTTATTTTGAAGGAGCCAAGTATATGATCCTGCATGGCCTTGTGTTTCTAGAGGGTGAGCTTTCTGTTTTATTCCTTGTTGTACCCAAAACATGGGCTTTAGAGACGTCGGCAGAGAGAATGTCTTCCTATTTAATCCACTACTTTCAAAGAACTTACTATCCCCAATAGGAATGAAGATGACAGAAATTAAGCATTTAAAGATCAATCATAGGGGGCGCCTGGGTGGCTCAGTCGGTTAAGCGTCCAACTTCAGCTCAGGTCACGATCTCGCGGTCCGTGAGTTCGAGCCCCGCATCGGGCTCTGGGCTGACGGCTCAGAGCCTGGAGCCTGCTTCCGATTCTGCGTCTCCCTCTCTCTCTGCCCCTCCCCCGTTCATGCTCTGTCTCTCTCTGTCCCCAAAATAAATAAACGTTAAAAAAAATAAAGATAAATCATAGATTGAGAGAGAAGATTTAAAAATAAAGAGTGTTCATCACTTGTGCTTTTTCTCTCCATTGCCTTTTGGCTCCTCGAGTTCTAGTTTTCCTGCACGAATACATGGATAAAAATAGGTGCTTTCAGGGCTTTTTCAGAGATCCAGGAATGTATATGTAAAATAACCGCCTTGTTGCCTAGCTTAGTACTTCGAATATTGTGTGCAGTCAATACATGGAGCATCAACAGTGTTATCATTTTCACTGCGGTTCTATTATTTGTATTACCATGTGAGATAAAATTCCTCAAGAGCGTCTGCTAAAGCTTCCTTTTTTTTTTTTTTTTTTTTTTTTTTTTGTAGCTGTGGTCTTGTTATAAAAAGCTTGGTATGGGACATAATAAAAATTTTGTTTGGAGGAATACTATTGAGAGAGTTCTTTATTGGGTCTCTATCACTTAATCTAGCCTCTCATTGTAGTCGCCTTTATTTTATTAATAGATGTATTTTGAGAAACACCTTTACTGATTTTTAGATTATTAAAGTGTTGTCCCTTTTGAAATGTATTCAATCTGTCAAGCTTCTTAAGATCTTGCTTGCTGGACTCTATCAGGGTTGCTAACAGAATCAAAATCCCATCCTGATGGATAATAAATACACTACGCATTATCTCCCAGCGTGTGTCCCCACACTTGATGCTAACTTCTGATTAACGTCCAAACTACGGGTGAGATAGGATGACCCACTACAAAGCTGATGGTTGGTTCGTTTGATGGGTCGTTCTTTGCGCTGCCTGAAGAGCTCACAGGCCATTGCTGGAAGATGGTAGCACAGTTGAAATTCTTGTTTGTCTTGAATTTAAACGCTAAAGAAAAAAAGGTCTCTAATTATCCTTCTATATAACGAGAACAACAAAAATCCTACAATCTAGTAGCATGGCCTTAGGAGAATCAATCATGAGATGTCAACGGAGTAATTTTTAGATCATTACAGTCTTGGATTCCGGATCATTCTGCCTCCCCTACTCCAGTGGTTCTAATGCAACTGGGTGGCCATTTTGCTCTCAAAGGGTACCTTTTACCATGCTTTTCTTGTTTGCTTTTTTTCCCTTGTCCTCAAGAAAATGGTTGAGTTATGCTGACGCGGATCCCTCATTGCTGAGCAAGCCAAATACAAAGACTAAGTTGGAATTGATACAATTTTGAATTTTTCAAAGGGAGGGACAGAATTGGGTGTAGAGAATAATTACGGTAGGCATAAAAGTTATGTCATGTCCTCTGTGAGAGAAAGGAATCCTTTTAGATTCCATGGATGTCAACTTATCACCAATTCAGCTTCCATCTGAATGTGTTGGGAAGTACCCCACTCTGGCCACTGTGTTTCAGAGGGAGTCTGTTGGAGGAAAGCAACACTGATAATCATGATAGGCTATGAGAAAAGCAAAATAGAGCAGTCTTCAATTCCAATAATGCCTCACAACTAGCAAGTATTTACTGAGTACCTTACAAACAGCATGTTTTTTAGTTTTTATAGAAGTTCTGTAAAGTGGCTCTGTCTCTGCCTTTTTATAGAAGTTCTGTAAAGTGGCTCCGTCTCTGCCTTTTTATAGAAGTTATGTAAAGTGGCTATGTCTGTGCCTTTTTATATAGCCCAGGAAATAGACCCAATGAAGTGAGATATCTCACCTGCAAGCCCATAGTCAATAAGGAACAGAGTGGGGACGAGACTTCTGGCATGTCAGGCTGCAAAGGCCAGGTTCTAAAATGTTACAGCCCATAGCTGTGACTTTTTTTTAATGTTTATTTTTATTTTTGAGAGACAGACCGAGTGTGAGTGGGGAAGGGACAGAGAGAGAGAGAGAGAGGGAGACACAGAGTCTGTAGCAGGCTCCAGGCTCTGAGCTGTCAGCACAGAGCCCGATGTGGGGCTCGAACTCACGAACCATGAGATCATGAACTGAGCCGAAGTTGGACGCTTAACTGACTGAGCCACCCAGGCATCCCGTAACTTGCTGCTTCTGCTACACGTGTGTGTCTCAGTGTGTGCGTGCACGTGTGCATGTGGGGGTGCGTGCGTATGTGGTTTGGGTGCTGAGCTGCGGATCTGGGGGACTGAGTGGTAAGGGAAGCATGTTGTACCCTAGTCAACACGTCTATGCTCCCCCTTCTAGGTTAACAGAAGTTTCCCATAGCCCTGCTGTCTGCCATATTTTCAAGAGGGCTCTGAGCCAATGTTTTGCTCTTTGAATCCGAAAGTTTTAAGGCAACAAATCTCATGGTGTACCTCAGTGCCTCAAATAAGAGGCTCCTTTTCTAGATTCCAAGGGTGTTTATTATCCTGTAGAGGAGCAGGGCGCCCGCAGTGTAGTTGAAAGAACTTTAGTTTAACATCCATAGCTTCGGATTGCATTCCAGTTTCATTGCTCTCATTGTGGAGTTGGCACCTACAGACTAATGTTCATTCATTCATGTTTGTGTCCAACATTGATTCCTTCAGTTATTCATTCAACCAGCATCTGCTCATTCCTTAAATACATTTTTATTGAGGCAGTAGCTGCTTTGTGTTAGCCTTCATACTAGGCATTGGGAAGACAGGAAGTGGGATGATGTGTAAATAGGCGAACTGAACAAGGCATCATGGATTCTGATAGGGTAAAGCTTGTGCGTTGTATGCCCATGATGGCTTGGGTCCTTCATCTTGTCTGTGGAGGCTCATGGAAGCTTTCTGGGGAGGTACTGTAGCTGGTAACCAAAGGACAGGCAACAGAGTGCCAGGTGAGGAAAGGGAGGAGGTAAAGGGAGCTCTGGATGGTTACTGGTTCAGAGTCCCTGATACAGTCAGAGTCCAAAGTGCATGCACAATGGACGGCAGAGAGGGTGATGGAGTCGGAGATGAGGAGACAGTTTGGTATGGTCTTGCTGAGGTTTTATGTAAGGATACCGATCGGAGTCACGAGGAAGGGACAGCGGAGGGCTGAGGCACTGAGTGCAGTACTATTGGCTTAGCCAGGCAAGCAGTGGTGCCAATGAGAGACAGTGGTGGTTTCCACCAAAGTCATGGCAGAGGGGAAAGAGGGAAGTGCAGTAAAGAAGTAGAAGTCACAGGATTCCATGAACGGGAGTGTGTGTGTGTGTGTGTGTGTGTGTGTGTGTGTGTGTGGCGGGGGTTGGGGCGGAGGTATGACTGCAGTATATTCCAGGATGATCCACTGTCTTCAATCCAGTTGGATTAAAACCTGATAGTTCCTCCTATAACTGAATTTCAGCACTGGCAAAGGCATTCTTATAATTCTTGTCCAAACAACATTAATTAAACAACTTCAGTAAAAGAAGTGAGATTAGAAATTTACCCCTAAATATTCATCAATAATAATTGCCTTATATATTTTAAGGTATGAGGGGTCCAAATGATCACCTCGTCTTTACAACGGACAGTTGATTACTCCTCTGTGTGTCTCCCTTCAGCACAAGCTACCGACAGTCAACAGAGATGCTTTGTCTCTTGACCTCACCAACTAAACATGCGTTTCTTGGGTACCGGTTCCTCTCGCCCTCCCTGGGCGTCCCAGCCCTGTTAACAGACTTGCTCTTTGAAAAGAGTTCTCTATTCGTTCTTAGAGTTTATAAAGATACTGTCAGGCTCTCCTCTCCCTGGGCATCGAATACAGTCCTGTTTATGTTTTGGGAAGAACAAAATAGACATGTTTATAAGTGTTGGAGCAAAAAAAGATCCAACTCAGGCTGGAGTCATCAGCTTGGTCGTCCTGTTTGTGAAAACAATTCTCGCTAATTGTAGCCCTTCCAGAAGGACAGTATTATTATACTGACCATATGCAATTAACTTGACTTTCCTTTCTCTACGCATGAAAATAGAGCACGCTGCCATTTTCCCCTATGCGTTCCCAAGCAAGGACTGCACATCCTTTCCTGGACACCGTCCAGCATTAGTCTTTTCTTCCAGAGTTCTCAAATCTCTGTGTGGCATTAAATTTAATAGGTCTAGTATATCAAAAATAGAATTATAATTATGAAAAGTCAGTTAAAAGGAGGGTGAATGGTAAAATGAAATGAGATTTTTAATGGCTTGCCAACAGTTATAATTAATGAGATGGAGATCTGGCCACGCGTGTGACCTTCAGGTGGGGAATCGACAGAACCCCGAATCTGTGGGCCCGGGAAGGAGGATGATTTTTCAGAAGGACAGAATGCTACTTCCTGCCAGTCATCATCGCCTCGTGTTTCAGGGCTTTTTCTTGAAGTCGAGCTCATTGATGTGTTCAGGAGGCCGCTTGGGGGGCATATCGGGTACGTGAGAGCTTTATCAGAGGAGACGAAGCAAGCCACACGTTCGAACCCCTGGACGAAGTTTGATAGTTGCTCTATCAACAGGTGACTCCTGTGTTTGATAGGCCCCTGGTTATCTTGCTCATAACAGGAATCTGCTTTTCATCACGGTGTTAATTCATGGGGCTGATTCACTTCGGTATCTGTTTTACCCAGTGAATTTCCTTGAACACTAGTTGCAGATGAAAAGAGGATAATACAAATGTATGCTGACTGCAGTGCCTAATACCGTCCAACTGGACAGCTTCCTCGCACATCAAGTGGGTTTCCGAGGCTATAAAAATTGTTTTGTGTCTGATTAAACACAGGTCCCTTTGAACTCCGTGGGGGTTCTTTTCCGCTAGCACTTTCTTGTAACTGTGTGCAAAGTCCCCCACCTTCCCCCCCCCCCCTTTTTTTTTTTCTTTTTTGTCTGATTTGGAATCCAGAGAGCCAGCCCGCTCCGCCTCCTTCATCCTTTGGTACAGCATAAACTTGTAGTTACTGTAACATCTGTTACATTCCACACCCCGAGGCACAGACAGGCAAAGCTAAAGCTTCTCCACACACACGTGCGCTGGCCTCTTTTCCTGCTCCTGCGCCTACAGTGGGTTGACCAGAAGGCAGAAGCAGATCAGAACTGCTGTCTAGTAACTGGTTAGCAAAGGATGTTACCCACCCGTTTAATTCCCACCAACAGAGCCCCCGTCTTTCCTGGGAGCCCACGGAGAGGAAGGGTACCTTCAGTGAGGCTGGGATCTAACGAGGGCTATAAGGCTGTCTCTTCCAGAGAAAGAATGGAGGCAGAGGGGCGGGCTGGAATTTATATTTATGGGACTAGAAACAGTATCCAGTTGGGGGACACTTCAAAGCACATACGCAGATAAATGGCTCATCAGGCTCAGGGATGGGACTAAATAGGCAAATTCGCTGTCAGACCGGTACCATCATGACTGTTAGCTCTGAAATTCTGCGGTGAACTGTAGGGGCTGTAGATGATTGGAGAGGGGTAGCATGGCCCTCGGGATGAAGAAAATGGAATTTTTCATTGCTTGTTGCGTGCATCTGTTTGTTCCTTTGTGCAACATCCTACAAGTCTTCTTTGCTGATTTTCCTTGTGGGGACCGTTCTCTTCTTGTGCTAACCTGCTTCCTTTAATATCCCAATTAGATGTGTAGTAAATGCGATCAATGTGTTGATGTCTGTCAAATTTGTATCTTGAGTTTGACCTCAGAGCTTCTCTGCCACCACCTATTCCCATCTCCAATGGGACTTCCGTTGGGGATCTCCACTGAGGCGTTCATCAAAGGACTGCTGGACTGTTCTCCAGACCCCAAGCCTATTCTTCCTCCCATCTCTCCTATCTGAGAAACGGCCCCATCGATCGAGTGACTCTAGTGGAAAAAATGGGTGTCCTCCTTAACTCCTCACATCTCCATGAGCCCCAATTTGTTGCAGACACTACATTTGCCCCTCAGTGTCTTCAGGCTGCGGAGGCATATTCACTCTCTCCACAGAATAGCCAGAGGAGCTTTTAAACATGCAAAGTAGCTCATGTCCTCCCCCTTCCCCCCACACACCTTGGCTTCTTAGTGCCACGGGAGAGAGGCTGGTGACAGTGGCAGCCCACAGCCAAATCTGGCCCGTGCCCACGTAATGTGAATATCGTCTTGTTGGAACCAGCCACACCCATGAGTTTATATTTGTCTGGAGCAACAGCACCAGAGTGGAGTAGCTGTGACAGACACCATATGGCCTGCAGGGCCTAAAATACTGTGTGGCCCTTTACAGCAAGAGTTTTTCAATTTCTCCCACAGAACAGAATCGAAACTTTTTCACCTTCACCTGCCAGACTCTCTACCTGAACTGCCCCTACCTCCCTCTCAGCTCTCCCCTCACCTTGTCTCTCCCCACACACCTACCTTGTTTCTGCTGCTCAATGACTCTGGTTCACTCCCCCCCGCCGCCCGCCATCAGGCCTCTTCCAGACAGGGCTGTGTCCTGCAGTGCACTTCTCCCACATGTGTGTGGCTTTGTGCTGTCATTCAAGTCTCAGCTTCAGCGTCACCTCAGCGGAGTGGTCGTCTCTGGAAACGCTATAATGTCACTCCAAGCGATACTTCAAAGACCCACCTGTTTTATTTACCTCACGGCAATAACTCACTACTTTTATTTCTTCCTTATGGATCCCGTCCTCCTCACTAGAATATACATCTAATGAGGGCGAGAAGCTTCTCTGTTTATTTTCCTGCGTGTCTTTAGTTCTGAGAACAGGGCCAGGCACAGAGTCGATAAGCGTCTGCACAAGGAGGGCCATCATGAGCCTGGTGGCAGATGGTCCAGTGAAGAAACATAATGGCGTCAAGCAAGTGATTAGCGTTGGCTGTGGAAATTGGGCTCAGGGCAGGAAGAATCTCTGAAGTTGTGTAGGATACCTCAGGAAGTGAGTGTATAAACTTGTCAAGAAAAATTGAAAACAGGATTAGAAACGGGGCAGTGACGTTGAATTCACTTCAGGGAAGTCACAAAGGCTGCTCTCAGCTAGTCCTAATGGCGGCTTTGCTGAAGGCTGAGAAACAGAGCGGCTGTTTGACCACCCGTTCACATCGGGACCAGGTTAGTACCTGGAAATGACAACCACCACAGGTTTTCAAAGTGCACCCCGATGGGTGAAACAAAAGGAAAACCAGCCTTTATTTTCCTGTCTCTCTTGACCGTCTACCCCTGTGAGCCTGTCTTTGTCGAGGTTGCTGTGGAGGGCAGAGGTCTCCTGCAAAGGTTGGGCCAAGGCAGAAGAAATCCATTTCGGCTGGAAACAGAAACTTTAGGCCCTAAATGTCGGTTTCGGTTTCATGTTTATAACCTGGTTTTTTTTTTTTTTTTCCGGTCTATCATCTTGAGTGACTTGGGGCTATTGGCACCTAAAGGAGCCTGCGAGGGAGGGCTGTCCGTTTTATAGAATCGGAGCTAGCACCAGCTAATAGGTAATAGTTCCTGCTGGATTTCCAGGTTTGCTTTTTCTCTTGGAGGAAATGGATGTATAGTAATTAACTGGGGTTCCAAATGATTCTGTGTGGCTCTACATGGAACACTCAGCTTTGGCCTACGAGTTGGGTAATGGTTTTCTGTATGCCTTTTTCGTTTTAGTTGAAAGGTATTAAAAGCCATATAACACTAATGGAATAGAACATCCTGGAAATGCTGACGCTTGGTGATGCCATGTGATACAGGGTCAATCATATAGGGTGAGTGACCAGGGATTCTTTCTAGATTAATTTGCAGTGATGTCTGGCTGAGTGAATTTCAGTAGGTCCCTTTGCTTTCCTGGACTCCAGATTCCACGTTATTGAAATGAGGCATTGGAGTAGGTGTGACCTGAGGTCCTTTCTCACTTTGAGACTGTGTGTTATTATTTTTTCTATTACTAAAGAATTATGCTTAGTGTGTTTAATTATCTGTAATACATGCTTATTGAGCCCTTACCCTATGCTCTAGAGCAGAGGTCAGGGCAAGATAGTGATATTTTAGACCTTGGGAGTCAGACAATCTGGATTCAACTCTGCCAATGTTGTACAAACACAGATCTAGAATATAGGTAAACACCCGGGCAATGCCGTGCTCCATAAGAATTTATTTATGGACAAAGGCCATGGGCCTGATTTTGCCCATGGATCATCATTCGTCAATCCCCGCTCTAGAGCCTAGACACTGAAAATTATACTCCATAAATCGGAAAGTTCCCTTTCTTTAATAAATTTACAACCATATTTGAATATAAACTCATTCACATGTAAAACAATTAGAAGAGTGGTAGAATACGGTTCACGACTGCTACATAAACACAATCGGCAAGCAGTCGGTATTATCCAGGTAGTATTGGTGGACCAGAGGGATGGAGAGCACTCGGGTAATTAAGGGAGGGTGCAGGTAGATTCTGGGACCGCGTTGTGCCTTGGAACGTTCAACGTTATAACCAGTGCGGATTCATTTGAGGCCTATTGTAACACATAGTAGAGCACAGATACTAACGAACTTTCACCCTTCTCTTTAGGGGCTCCCAGCCTGTTTACAGTTGTTAGAGGGGCAGGATGGATCATTTTGAAAGGGTGGACTCATGTTAGCCAAGTGGGGGTGTGAGAACGAGTTTGGTGAGGAGCTGGTTGAGGAAAAGTTGAGGCGTCTATGTTGGGGGAAAAGCAGAAGAGAAGTGACCAGCAGGTAAGTTTGAGAGGGGCCGATGGCCAGGCGATGGCAGTTTGCTGTGACCATGGCAACTTGCCGACAGAGAAAATCATTGTGAGGGTGTATCACACACAAGAGCACGGTCAAAGGTCCCTGCCATCGAACACATTGCTAGCAGGGACTATCTGGCATGGCCCAAGGCCCCCAGATATACAGAGGCACTCTTATCTTATCAGGCATGATGTTCCAAGGTCTTCGAGATTATCTCCAGGAGTCAGTCGAGGGTCAGGCTTTTCTTTGGAATAGGCAGGGTTTGAACACTCCAGACCTGCTGAGTCAACTGGTTACTGAATAACCTCTCGCTTGTTACCTGTTCAGTTGGTTTTGAACAGTGATGCCCAGCCTTCCTAAATGTTGCAGGGCCCTTACACCCTTCGCAGGTAGACTGTGATTTACACGAAATTGAATGTCATTCTAGAGGAAGCTAAAATGAACGACAGATATTCTGCCTCGTAGCAGGATGTTGTCAAAGATGTAGTAGGGCCTTCTTCACGGTGGTCTTGTGAGGCAGGTGTAAACCACCCTATGTTGCCATCGTGGTGAGGGTGGGGACCTAGGGTTCTGGAGACCCTCCCGTGACTTCAGGCTTTGCCAAATGCCTCATGGGAATTGGTTTATGCATTCTTCTTAACACAAACTCTCGTTTTCATGTTCTCCTTCTGTTTCCTAGTTTGTTCAGACAGATGAGGCAATTGGTGGTAGCCTCACAGCCCCCACCAGTAAAAGCTTTGCGTCTGGGGTTCAAATCCAAATCAGCTTAATTCCAAGGACTGTGTCACTTTCATTAGCGATTAGGCTCAGTCCTGATTCAGTTACAGTGTTAATGGCAGTAGGTTCTGAGGAAACCCAGGATCAATTCGTCTTTCAATAGTAATAGAACAATGCCTCTGTATGACCAAGGAAGCCCCGTTCTTGATAAATTAGATACACACTGTCCAGCAGCGAAGCCCCGGGCCATGTCTGGCTGTTGAGTGCTTGAATTGTGGCTAGTCCAAGCGGAAAAGGGCATCAGTTATAATTCGCACTGGTTTTCAAAGTTTGAGAATGCACACATGAAATCAAAATACTTCAATAAATTTTATTTTGATAACATTGGAATGATATCCTGGGTTAAATAAGCTATATTGTCAAAAATTAATTTTACCCTCTTCTTAGCATTTTTATTTTATTTATTTATTTATTTATTTATTAAAAAAATTTTTTTTTTCAACGTTTATTTATTTTTGGGACAGAGAGAGACAGAGCATGAACGGGGGAGGGGCAGAGAGAGAGGGAGACACAGAGTCGGAAACAGGCTCCAGGCTCTGAGCCATCAGCCCAGAGCCCGACGCGGGGCTCGAACTCCCGGACCGCGAGATCGTGACCTGGCTGAAGTCGGATGCCCAACCGACTGCGCCACCCAGGAGCCCCGATTCTTAGCATTTTTAAATGTAGCGACTGGAAAATTCAACATCGTATGTGTAGGTCACATTCTTATTTTTCGTTGGATAGCACTGCCTTAGAACACTCCTCACACTTTATTTGGGACCAGCTAGTGTTTCTTTTCTTCAGTTTAGCTCTCTTGTGCGTATATCTCCCCTTTTTAGCAAAATTATCAGTGTCTTGAAGGCAGAGGTCTGTCTTACATAACTTTGTATCCTAGCCAGTACTAAGTGGGTTCTTCCATGTAGTAGGCACTCAAGAAATAGTCGTTGACTACGTAAATCAGTAGTTGCGTTGCCCCAATAGTCTAGATGCGTATGTCCTTAATGCTTCACCCTAAAGTTTCTGGTAAAATCTGGGTCAGTCTTGGAATGCGTTCTACCTGTACTACCACCTGTAGGTAGAATCAGTACTTTGGCAAAGAGACCCCCTGGGGACTTACTAGAATGTCTTCAAGCAAGTAGGCTTGCTTGCACAAATGGCTTTTTTTGTACCCTTCAGACTTCTGGTCATCACTACTTACACAGCAAGCATGTGGCCACTTCTGGAGTCATCTAAGTGCTCGTTGAGTAGAAACAGTTCATTTTTTATATTTTTAGTCACATTACCATCCTTTGTAATTCTCAAGTTATAAATCTGAAGGAAATTACTTTTTAATGTCCTCTGGCACAACATTAAGATTTTGCAATTAGATTTTATAGCCCGTAGTCATATGCTGCAGGTCACAAAGCAAAATTAAGACCCTTCTGCACCAGGAAAGTTTCCTGTAGGAAAAGCCACACCGAGTTTAGGGGCAGGGCAGCCCCAAAACACACTTCACAGCCTGGGGGACAAAGCTGATCACAGTCTGGGGGTTTGAAGGTCTTGCCTGGTTTACGTATGCATTTGCATAAACTTTTAAATTAGAAAAAAAATCTGTCTTGATGGATGGATGACTAGAAATTGCTGCTTGTGTGAGTTATCCAGCAATAAAAACCTGTCTCTTATTGGTTTGGTTCTTACCCGCAGCCCCCAGGAATAATTAGGTTTCCACGATCTTAAAAGTTATAAACAAAAGGGAAGGCAATGCCAGCCTGCCAGGCGGATTTGGAAACCAGTTTGCTGACAACATCCCAGAACCTTCTCTTTACACCTTGCTAGGTGTGTCTCAGGTAACCCCCGGATGACTGAGAATTTCATGGGCCCTGGCATTTAGATCCTGAGATTGAATAAGATCCTGAGACAGCCAGACAACCACACAAACAAATGAAAACCCGGGGAAACAGTGGAAATCACAAATCCCACCCTTGATTCTGAAAGGGAGTACATTTCAATTGGTTATGAGATGGTAGTTGATTCTACTGAAATTGTGTCTCGAAAGATTTCTCTTAAGATACCTATCCAGGAAAAACATAAAAAAAAAAAAAAAAAACTTTGTTAGGGGCGCCTGCGTGGCTCAGCTGGTTAATAAGCAAGTGACTTCGGCTCAGGTCACGATCTCACAGTTCATGAGTTCGAGCCCCACGTCGAGCTCTGTGCTGACAGCTCAGAGCCTGGAGCTTGCTTTGGATTCTGTGTCTCCCTCTCTATCTGTCCCTCCCCTGCTTGCACTCTGTCTCAAAAATAAATAAACATTTAAAGAAACTGTCGAAAACTTTGTTAGTTGTATATTACTCTGCAGTAATCTAACTTTGAGGAACAATATGTCCGAAAGTCCCACAGGAATCTCTTTGAGGTGCTGAGCATGCTCTCAGCCTGCCAGCTGCCAGTCTTTATCTAAAAGCCACCTTCCCGAGGCAGGCTGTTTGCTCTTGCCTTTTCTGGAATAGTATGTGTGTTGTTCCTTCCTGTAATTTAACAGATTTGTGACTATTATTTAATGCTTGTTCAAATCGTGCATATATATTATGCAGTGGATTCCAGGCTGTAAAACATAGCTTAAATGCCACTTGTGGCTTCAAATTATGTTTGAGTTAAGAAGACCCACATCAGCGAATGCTTCAAGTAAAAAGTGCACTATCACAGCTTTTTGGATTCTTAAGACATCTACCAGGCAGGCTGTCCAAGATGAAGTGCCGAACTTCGGAAGAACCCAATTCCAGAGCACAGACATTTTGCAAAACTTGCAGTTAGTAGATTTTTCCGATGGTGAACGTGTGGGAAAAAAAAGATTAGGTGTTTAAAATGTCATTGGGAAGGAAACATATGAAGAGACTTGATGTAGCACCTGACCTCTGTTGAGCAGATACACAACTGAACACAGAAATGATGGGAAAAACCCCTCTTTGTATTCAAAAGACTGTGTTTTATGTATCACATTTATCAATAAAAATGTAAATGATAGAAGCCTTATGTCTGCTTGGTGTATTGGATACTTTCTGCTGGTCTAAACACTGGTCTAAAAGCATTTTACTTTTCCTAATTGGTTATTATTGAATAGTTTTGTTTTATTTTTAAAAAGGCACATCAGTTGAACCTTTTGATGATTTCCTATAGCAAGCTTTTGAGATATTTTTCCCTCTAAGATAATCTTTAAGTGTATATGTTATATACATTATTTATATATATATATTTATATCTCTTACATACTTTTATGCAAATATGTATGTATACATATATGTATATATATGAATGAACATATTGATGGCTATATCTGGATATAAATATGTGGAACTGTGTATGTCTGTAGGTATAAATATACATGTAAATATATACTTAGTATACATATTTATGTATCTGTATATATGTGTGTGTGTGTGTGTGTGTGTGTGTGTGTGAATAAACACATGTATTTATATATACACATCCTAATATATGGGTGAATATATTGAGATCTAAATCTAGATATAGATATTTTAGTCCCTTAAAATGTTACCATTATTCCCACTTGGATGGATATTCTAGTGCTGTGATGGAGAAGAAAATAGATGGGCAAAGAAATCCCAGGGCTTCAGATTTTCACTTTGCCTTCATTGGCGTATTACTTTGTGCAGTCATACAACCTCTTTGCCGTTAGTTTTATCCACTGTAAAGGAAGGGGGGGGAGGGGTGGACTTCAGGATAGCCAACACCGTGTTGATTCTACAGAGTCCTAGATAGAAGTTCTAGTGAGAATAATTGAGGTCTATACGTTTGGAGAAACAAAATTGGCCTGATATTTTTCAATTTTTCTAGAAAGCCAAAGTAAGGCAGAGAGTATTGGCCTATTTCCACATTAGCTGATGTAACCAGGACCTGTCTTGGAAAGAAATGATGGAGAAAAGTGTCTACTGTTGGGATCTTCTTCCTTCGGTAGCCTTATCGTCTGCGGTGGACCCTGGTTTCTTTCTGCTTTTCTCTGGGACCTTCCTTCTTCTAGCTGTGCCCTGCCCAATGGGCGGCTTGGGTTGGAACATTCCTGTCCTCACATGAAAATTACCATCTCTTCCTTTCTGTCGAATTTTGCTCTCTTTTGGTGGGTGTCAGCTACTGTTTCTGATAATTTAATCCATGCTGATATATTACTAGGTGCTAAGGATTAATGCACTTTAGACATTCCTGGGAAAATTGATTTTTAATTCAGACCTTATGGAAATACGGCCTTAGTCCCATCCTGGGTTTAGCTTAGCTGCTTACCACTTATGTCACATTTGGCAAGTTGTTTAACTTTTCAAACACTCAGAGTTTTAAATTTTTACATGTTTTATTTCTGTAAGAGTATAGCTCTGGCTTCACAGGATTGTAAACATTAAATATAATAAGAAATTGTTAACATGTAAAAAAGTATAATATACTTTTAACATATAATTCCAGAAATTAAGTAAATACTGATAATATAGTAACAACAAAAAAAAGCATTACTAAGAGACATTGGTTGTTCTGAGATATATATACGTGTGTGTGTGTGTGTGTGTGTGTGTATACATATATATACACATGTATATAGCACCTGACCTCACGTGTATGTATATATATATATATATATATGTGTATATATATGTGTGTGTATATATATGTGTGTGTGTGTATATTATAATATAATAATTTTTTCCCCACAAGCATAAATGTTTGTGAATTTGTGAATTTGGGTCTTTTCTTCCTGGTGAAGTGTTTTGCCTTAGCCTGCCATTCGACAAACACATGAGGCTTTGGAACTGAAATCTGTTGTGATCCCTTAAAGAATTTCAGGCAGGACTCATGTAGCTGCAAACCAGCACCAGGTGCTGAGAGCTGCTGAGTCAAGCAGGCTCACCTTGCTCTGACGGGCTGTTGTTGGAAGCACATGCCTCGGGAAAGCAGGAAAAGGAACAAGAAGAACAGTGGTAGCGGTCCAGAGCACTGACCTGCCTTGCCGTTCTCAGGGCTTCTTAAAAATTCTGCTCCTTTGTGGGGCGCCTGGGTGGCTTAGTCGGTTAAGCGTCCGACTTCAGCCAGGTCCCGATCTCGTGGTCCGTGAGTTCGAGCCCCGCGTCAGGCTCTGGGCTGATGGCTCGGAGCCTGGAGCCTGTTTCCGATTCTGTGTCTCCCTCTCTCTCTGCCCCTCCCCCGTTCATGCTCTGTCTCTCTCTGTCCCAAAAATAAATAAAACGTTGAAAAAAAATTAAAAAAAAAATTCTGCTCCTTTGTTTTCCAATCATATTTCAGCTCAGATTGCGTTGCTGAGAATGGTGCGTGTAATGGCAGAAGCTGAAAACGACGTCCCTGGAAGGGGGATGCATGCCACCTTTAAAGAGTAATAGGCATCTCTGATGCAGGATGGTTTCTTTCACAACATGGGGAAGGTCTGGCAAGGACAACTTCTGGAATGCTCAGCCAATAGGACCGTCTGCCCTTCTTTTCCTGGTGCCCAGCTGGCAAGAGTGCCCTTCCAGGGGAGGGGAGGACCCAGGCCTTGGGATTTCAGGACAGTGTCCTGTCCCCCCACACCAGAGCTGAGTGGCTTACACTGCTGAGAAATCCTGCCATTCTACTCTGTTCGCATCATCCCTGCCTTGTCATTCCAGAATGTTCTTTGCTCCGATAAAGTAATTCTGTTTTTCTTAATGTTAATTTATTTATTTTTGAGAGAGAGAGAGCATGTGCACATGTGAGCAAGTGGAGGAGGGACAGAGAGAGAGTGAGAGACAGAGAATACCAAGCAGGCTCTGTGCTGGCAGTGCACGAACTCTGGGATCATGGCCTGAGGTGAAGTCGACTCAGACGCTTAATAACCGACTGAGCCGCCCATGCACCCCTGTTCTTTGCACCAGTAAAGCAGATCAGTGCATGGTTATTGACATTTTCTCCTCCCTTCGTTACACCAAGACCCTTGGATCATAAAACCTAACTGGTGACCATGGGAATGGTTTTTTCTGTAGATCTTAACTGACATGTGCATCATGGTTATTCATAACAACAATAGCAGAAACAATAAATGTATTATTTATTAAACTGAGTGGGTGGCGGTTTTTATTTAACAGTATATAACAGTGGGAATGAATTCATTTTCAAAGTGAAGAGGGTGTTGATTTTTCCTTCTTGTTACTTTCCAAAAATGTTGCATTCCAGGAAGCTGCATGTTAGGGTTTTTCCAATGTGGGTTTCAAGTTCCCCCCAAAAGATTCTTAATCCTGCTTACTGGGCTTCTTAATCGACTGAAGTTTAGAGTGATGAATGGAACAGGCCACCCAGAGCCACTTTTATTTGACCTGGGAGGTTTCACTGCTCAGTGTTTGCCTGCTAGTCAGCATGGTCCCTGGGAAGTGAGTGCTGCAGGCTTTAGCCCCTGGAGGAGACATCAGTTTGGTTTTCAGATTTCAGACCAGGGCTAGTCTTGAATACCAAAATCTCCTGTGATTCTTACTTATCAGGCTCTAAAAGGTTTTCTTGGCTTATGACCATTTCTTCCTTCAATATCTTCTACAGTGTTAATAGTAACTTTTATTTTGTTTCCAAAGTTTTCTATTTTCTAGGGTTGGTTGTAGCTGGGGGGGGGGGGCGGGGGGTTGGTGACTAGCTTGAATTTGTAAGCTAGTCTCTAGTTTATACATGTCATCATTTGGACCAAATTGATTAATGCTGACATATGTTCATGAAAGTTAGTTCTTGAGACTGTAATATTGGGTTCTTTTTAAAATCAAATCAGCATATGTTTTATTAGAATATTTATAAAACAATCATATGGGTGCTTATGCAATGGTAAGAGAAGGCAAATATGTGTCACTGCAGCTAATTTTGCAGTAGAAGTTCATTGATGGGCCATTTTTTAATAGCCACATTTGTGTAATCAAAGGATTAGCTTGAATGACCACCATCAAATATTAAAAATTATCTACAAAGTATTAAACTTGAAGTTACAGGTTTTGTGTTACTACTTAACTTCCAAACAGTGGTCCTGTTGGCTGCTATATTTAAGTTCCCTTTCATCCTGATGTTCCTATGTGTTCTTTTCAGCAAAATCAGGGGAGAGAAATAGGAGGGAAAAGGTGAACCCATTATTTGGGAGAAGTGAGCATATATTAAAGTCGATGTTGTTAACAACTGTATCTCTCAACCTAGCACATGATGTGTGTTGTTCGCTGCTCGCTTCCCTTGCCCTCATCTTTCTTTGGCATCTGCTGAGCTCGTTGGCCTCCACTTGCCCCGTGTTCAGACTCTGTCCTCACCTGCCTTACTTGACACTGCGCTCTTTTAGACTTCTGTGTCTGTAACTGTTCCTTTTCTGATTCTTTAGAAAGCAGCACTGATCATTTCTTGATGCTGGTATTGAACTCTGTTACTGTGGTGGCAAATTCTACTGATAGAACTTCTGACATTAAACTTGTCAATCCATCCTTGGGTTTCTGGAGTAGACCCTGTCCCATGTGAAGCAGTGTGTGTGTGGGTGTGTGTGTGTGCGCGCGTGCATGCACACACACACATGTGCATACACGTGCGTGTGATTTGCTAATACATGTCTTTCCTTAGCAGTGTTTTTAGCCATACTTTTAAATGAGGGTGGCCCATGATTTTCCTTTCTCATTATGTCTTTGTAAAGCCTCACTAGCAAGATTATCAGGATCCTAATCACCTCGGAACTGTGTTAGGAAGCTTTACTTCTTTGTCTAATCTCTGAAGTAAGTTCAATAAAGTTGAGATTCCATGTTCGTTAAGGGGTTGTTGAAACTTACATGTGAAACTAAGCCTACTGCCTTTTCTGACAAATTGTATGTGGGAGTTTACTATGCGTTTTGTCAGAGTGTTTGACACTGTCGTAATAAAAGAATATAATAACAATTTTTAAAAATATTTTTGTAAATGTTATCGTTATTTTTAATTTAAGAGAGAGAGAGCAAGCAGGGGAGAGGGGCAGAGGGAGAGAGACGGAAAAACCCAAGTAGGCTCCACACTCAGTGTGGATCCCAATGTGGGGCTCGATCCCACCATGACCTGAGCCAAAATTAAGACTCAGATGCTCAACCTATTGAACCACCCAGGTGCCCCTTAAAAGATTTTTCAAAATGAGGGACTATGCATGTACTTGCAGACAAAGGGAAGGGGCCTGATAACACGGGAGATATTAGAGGAGAAAAGAGGTGATTTAGAGAAGGGACCAAAGAGGAGGGAAGAGTTGGCATGAGCAGAGGAAGGGGTACTGATCTTGGCACAGAGGAGAGGGCACCAGCCTCTGATCTTACGGCGAAGCGGGGAGGAGAGGTGTCTGAGACAGGCGCATTTTCAGTTAGAGACAGGTTGATGCATTAGCTTTCTCCCCAGGAGTTCATGGTGTTGTATCAGATAGAAGTCAGGTGACATGCAAAGTTGAGAGAGCCAGACCTGGAGGGATGCCCAGGAAAATCAAAAAAGAAGAGAATGTGCAGATTATCCAACTTTTATCTAATGTTAACCATAAAAATGTACTGTTTCAAGGGGGCAGCTCTTTGGAAATTGAAATAAAGGAAAGGGAACAATTTTGATGGAACTATATGTTGTTAGCTTGCTTTTCCATATCTGCATCCCTCCTTCTATTATTGGAGGACATTTCAGGAAGTAGTGTAGCCCTTCCTGTTGCCCAGCATAGGAGCCAAAACCTGAAGTATGTCTCTTCACCCTGGTCCCTGTTGGCCACACCCTTCCTGTTTGTCTAACTGAAAAGAGAGATTAATGCATGGGAGGTGATTTTCTTCTGATGTCTTTTCATGTCCTCTCTCCCCACATGTGGCTCACATTTTCCACTCCTCTAACAGAAAGGTCAGCCCGTGGCCCTCTCTTCTTGACTCATGCGACCTACTTGTTGTCACCACCCTGAGTACAACACGTGTGTGCTCAGCTCTGGCAGCTGTGAGCTTTGGTCCCTAGAGCCTGGGAGGGGCACTCGAGAGCCTGGAACTCCAGTCCTGGCAGGTCTCCTCATCAGGTTCCTCTCTGTGTGATGAAGCTGTTGTATTAAAACAGCTCTACGTGCACTTCCGGGTCGTAGCCATGCTCCGCCATGTCTCTGGGGTCATTCTTCATAGAGGACATTCTCCATAGTTCACCTGAACCTATCATCTTTCTCCAAGACCTGGCCTTATCCCTTGAGGCCTTTGTGCCACTCTACATTGTTTTCTGCTTAATTCCGTGTTGGAGGGATTTTGTTATCTTCAGCTGGTTGCCTTCCAGTTAGGTATCAGGCCCCTAGGATACCCCCACCATCGTTCCTCCTGCATTTTGATAACCAGCATTCATACAACCACTACCTAAAGTGCCTGGTGGTACTTTTAAAAATCTAGCATTCCTGCCCCCATTCTCTACTCTTTCCTGCCCACCAGTGGCCCATTCACATTCCTAAGATGCCTGCTTTGATGTGTCAAGTACTTGCCTGAGGACTTTTCAAAGCCTCTCTATCACAGATGAAGCCATGTCTGAACTTGTTGACCTGTGAGCTATATTTAAATATGCCTCTCAGTTAACCATCCCTGTAGTTTCTTGAATTACCATTGCTTTTTCCTTTCCCTCTTCTCTTTTTTCCCCGCTTTCCTTTCATTTTTAATTCTTTTCCTCTTGAAATCACTTACTGATTCTTGCTCGTCCATTCCACACAGTGATCATTGCCTCACGCATTCAGAGTCCTGTGCCGTGTGCCGCAGGCACCCAGGTGAGCTTTGCAGACATAAGAGCCTTCGGCTCTGTCTCCCAGGAACGGAGAACTGATGGGCAAGCAGGTGGGCAGCACCGATTCTGGCCCTGGGGGCACCGTGGCATCCCACGTAGCTCTGCTCCTCTCGAACGTGTCTGCACCATCAATATGTGGTCAGATCTCTCCTTTCTCTTACCGAGAATCCCAGTCTCCACTCCTTTCTATGTGTGAGTACTTCTTGTAACATTACAAATGCCTGTAAAGTCCTTGCATTCATAGATACTCTGCTTAAAGAAGATACTAGTGCTTGCCCCCTAACTGGATTGTGAGCTTCTGGAACAGACCGTTCATTAACAAGTTTTTATAGCTCCAGGGCCTTGTACATACTTTGCTATAATTTTTTTTTTTTTAATGATTTGGCTGTAAAATGAATACATTGAAATAAACTTCTTAAAAGGATCAAGATGCACATTACAATTTCAAAACCCAAAGACAGGCCTCTCTAGAACTCAACCCTGGTTTCCTTTATGCAGTGTAGAACTTCTGGTTTATGGCCTTTTCCCCAATAACTGATAGTAGAAAATTGCTGTATTTATCAGGCGGAGCCATTTCTTGAAAATAATCCGTCCCAATCACATCAACAAAGACCTGTGTATGGGACATATTATGGGATGTGGGCATATTTCCATATTATATCTGTTTTGTAACTTTGTTGATGTGGCATCTGTCATGTGCCTGTTTAGTCAGTGTGATATCACTCAGAATAGTAATCCAAGAAAAAATGACAGATAACGTGGCTAAGTGTCAGGAATAATGATAAGGTGAGGCACAACTAGAGGGCAACTCACTGAGCATTTTTTTTTTTTTTTTGGTATCAGAAATGTGCCCATAAAAGTTGCAAAAATGGCTCGTGAAGCAGCATTCTGTCCCTCTTCCGAGCTGTCGTGTTACAATAATCAGACTCTAGGCTGGAGGCCATGTCATAGGACTTAACAGTCTTGTGAAAAACCTGTCTCTAAAGAGTGGCTATTTCCTGATTTCCCTTAGGGAAAAAAAAATGCCAATGAGAACTAGAAGTAACTAGATTTCACATCTAGAAAGTGCTGAATGTATTTAACATGTCTGGTCGTGGGGCCAGGATGGAAACCCAAAGTGCTGGCACACGAAGCGTCCACTTTGGAGGAAGGCAGATGGTGCGCCTGGGTTTGTCCTGGGTCCGAAGGAGGGCTTTGCGATTTCCTCAAGTCTTCAGTTCTTGCCAGGAAGGACACCCAGGAAGTGCTTTTGTTTGCGTTCAGTTTTCCCTGGGTGAAGCGCATGAATGCTGTGTGGTTTTCCGCCCAGCCCAGCGCCCAAAGGGAAATGCACATCTGGCTTATAAATCACACGCAAGCGCTGATGCTGTTTTACACAAGCTCGGTGTGGACTGTGTCACATTCTGATGGGAACCGCCAGTGGCCCCTGAACGATTGCGTCAGGGGGCCCTCCAAGCTTCTCTGCAATGTCATGTTTGCTACCTGATGTGCACCTTTTGTGGTCCCCGGAGGAAAGATCATTCATTTTTATCTTTTTATTTATTTATTTTTCCTGTTTAGAAATTGGCCCCTGGTTACGGGAGTTCAGAGCGAAGAATGCTGTGGATTTCTCGCAGTTAACATTTGACCCAGGACAGAAAGAACTTGTTGTAGGAGCAAGGTGAGAGATCTTACGTTTTGCCACCGCAGATAATTTTGGATTTCGTTTTCCATCTGTGCAGTTACACGTGAGCTTCTCTGCTGTAGCTCACGAGTGCTAAGTAACGCTTCTTCTGAGAAGGAAATACGGCATAAGGGGCTGTTGACTATGCTACTAATAATAAGATGATGACTGCTTTGCATGGCAGCATTTATTGGGTGCTCCCCGTGTGCCAGGAACTGTTCTCACATGAATTCATCTACTTTTTTTCCTGTGAAAGCTGAGAGGTAGGTATTGTCAACGTCCCTGTGTTAAAGATGAGGGGATTGAGTCTGGTCATATTTATGATGTCTAATAAAAGCTGGACCCAGATGTCAGACCCAGGCATTTTGACTCCAGAAACCATGTTCCTAACTTGTCGGTACATTCTTCAGAAAATTCTGGAGTCGAGATTTGGATGTCCATTCCAATGTGACCTTGACTAGACCATTTTCTCGTCAATTGAGAATTCAAGGAAACCGTTACATTTCCCCTCTTCAGGTGCACAAACTCCTGGATCCAGGTCAATATTCGACGTTGCAGTCTGATGACGAGGCTACCAGAACACAATCAGAACAGATCTCTGAGTCGTTTCCCTCAAATTTACCAGTGCTTCTTTAGAGAACAGACAGAATCCTTCCGTTCAAATAATTTATCCTGCCCATGTATTTTGAGGGTAATTTCTAAAACATACCTATACATACCTATCTCTTAGGAAAAATATTAACTTTGAAGAAAGAAGCCATTGGTAGATTTGGACTCTCTCTGGAACTCAAGGAAACCACTTTGGGCACTGGAGTGATGTATCAGATTTACTAGATTATAAAACATACCTTTCATAGTAAGAGAGAGGATGTGCAGTTTCCATGTATACATGAGTGAAGCTAAATCTGGTTTTATACTCTAGATAAACACTGAACCGTTTCTAGAACCGTTCCTTTTGCTCTCAGATCTTAAGGCAACCTTGTGCACCACCCAGCCCTTGAAGACATTGAGATGTGCGGGCATAACTTTACATGGGGACACGGAGATTGGCTTAGCTCCTAGCCCTGAACATGTCACCGGCATGCCTTTTGATATTTTTGAGCGGACAGTGAGTACGGATTGGTTGGCCTTATTTGGTGTACTTTTAGTTCCTTCAGCACATTGGGAATCCATGGGGGACTTCCGATGCCGACTTCCATCAAGCGTATTCACTGGGAGCCTGGATCGTATGTCGCAAGGGTTGTTAATTGGCCCTCTGGCCTCCAGGTTTTGTCCTCTTTCTTCATACCCTGGCCAACATCATCTTTTTAAAAGGCCCCCCTTCGGCAGTCCCCATTGGGTAAATGCTGGCACCTTGGGTGTTGCCCAACACACCCTCTGCCTTGTGGTCCCACATCCCTCATGGACTCCGCTCTTTTTCATTCTCTCGTGGTCCAGGCATGTGGAGTTATTTAAATTGCCCACAACTGTAAAATGTTCTCCTTCCTGCCCCGGGGAGTTGGTGACAAACTCCTTTGCTTTTCTGGAACATCAGCTACCCACCCACCCGAACTTTACTTGGTGAACTCAGACGCGTCGTGAGGAGATCTGGCTCCAGGGTCCTCCCCTGGGCCCGAGCGCCTCCAGCCCCTGCGCTGCGTGGTCCTGTTAGCACACCTGTCATCTGCCTTCATTTCTTCCCTTACCGCGTGACTTTTTGTCAGGTGTCACCCCCCCCACCCCAGCACACGACCAAATACTGACTTACCGGATGGTGGAGGATGTGCCTGTCTTCTCTTTCCTTCCCTAGAATGTGGCACAGTTTCTCCTTTGGCAGAAGCTCAAACACATGTGTGGATGGAACATATCTGCTCCGAGGATTTGGTTTGTAAATGTCCTCCTCTGCATCCGGGAGGACCCTCCGGGGAAGATGGGTTGGGTTCAAAGCAGATTTGTTCCAAGGACACAAGAGAGTGGCACAGCTAACCCTTAGGGGAAGTGAGCTCTCGCCCTTAGCCAGAGGGGAAGGCGATGCCTGCCAGGCGGCACCAGGTACAAATACCTCCGTCGGTACCGCTGGGTCTCGGATGCTCCATTCGACCCTGAAGAACTTTGGCAAAGGAGACGGGGAAGAGTCTCCGCTGTTTCTGGTGCCGCATGAGTGGGGCGGCACGGCACGGCACACGGGCACACGCATCGCAGGCGTTTGGCTTTTGGCCAGTGACACGGGTTCTCCTCCTGGATGTGATGAGCCACCGAGCAAATTGGCATTGGGAAGAGCTAGCTCGTGGTCCTGCCCTGGTGGGAGACAGCGCCTGGGAATCGTCCCCAGGGAAGCCTGTCCCCAGAGGTAGCCTTCCCAGG
This sequence comes from Prionailurus bengalensis, assembly GCF_016509475.1. NCBI lineage: Eukaryota > Metazoa > Chordata > Mammalia > Carnivora > Felidae > Prionailurus > Prionailurus bengalensis. Next base: position 233,555,753 of record NC_057343.1, read on the forward strand.
GTCCCTCAACGTCTGCTGCCATCTCCTGTCACCACATCCCAGCCCAGCCACGCCGGGATCAGACTAGCCACCGAGTCAACCTAGCACACGGTACGGCGTGGCCACCAGGAGCAAAAGGACCAGTAGACTTCAGCACGTCCAAGTCCAGGAGGCACAGTTGAATTTGGATTTCAGATAAGCGACCCCAGGAACACGGGCTGTATTCTCCGTTCTAGAGCAGCACCCTGGGTGCCAGAGACATTGGATAAACAAGCCAAGAAAGAAGGAAAGACATAGAATGGACTTGCTCAGCTACGTGATCTTGGAGCCAGCGTTAGAAATCTAATTTTCTCATGTTTAGAATCGATATAATTATTCCTACCCCTGTCAGCTGTTGCCAGGATTAAATAAAATAATCCATGAAAAGCGATTGTCACAGCACCAGGCACGCAGTAAGCATGCAGCGGGACGGTGACTGCGGAAGTCTCTGGGTTTCGGCATATGTGTGCGTGTGCGGTTCAGGCAGACATCGCTGAGCGAGGAGAATAGGAATTTTACTAGGAAACTTGGGTGGTGGGATTAGGCTCAGAAAGCTTGAGAGGGCGTGTGAGCCAGCTATAACATTTTAAAAATAACCCAGCCCTCAGCTTCCTGCTTGGGAGGGCTTGACAAAGCAAAAGAAGTTTAGAGAGCAGGTGCATATTTAGGACATTTGTAATGGTTTAAATATGAGTGGTGGAAAAAAAAAATACAGTGATAGGCTTTCTGTTTTCTTAGAGTTAGCACTCAGCATTGTAAAGCCATTTACTGGGTGGTTTCACTTTATGTCAGTGATGCTTTATGTTCCTGAAATTGAATTCAGTTAAAGATTCTTTGTTGCTCATCACAAAAAGGAAGTTCATCGTGCTGCAAAGAGAAAACCTCTCTTGAAGCGATTTGTGGTTATGTGGTACCAGAAGGTGCCTGCATTCTTGAATTCGTGGAACTTCTGGAAAGATCGCTGAATTTATTATTTCCAAGATGCACGTTATCTTTTATGCTATTTTGAAAGCATTGGCATTCGTATCCTGTTTTACCCAAGGCTCTTTAAAAATTAAAATAATATTTGTGTTTTCAAAGATGAGGCTGAGGCATTTGCATTTCAGAAGATGTGGAAAATGCAGTTAAAGCATAAAGAAAGAAACACAATTTCAGAAATAATCACAGTTAAACTTTTCAATTATTTCCCCACGCTATTTGATTTCTATTTCCTTATACGATTGGGGTAATATTTTATGAACGGTTTATATACGTCTTTGTCTAAAAACCTACAAAAAGCCATTCTCATGATATTTTATATATAAGAAGAAAAACTCCAAAGTGAAGAAATATGTCCTGGTGTAGATTTTGTATAGGTGAAGTAAAAAATATTGGTACTTTATTGGTACTAGTAACAGTTCACAAAGTTGATACAAGTGTAAGTTTTGTGGCAGATAGGGTTGTAAAACTAGATGTAAGAAGATGATCATACTTTTATTCTCCAAATCAATCTGCCTGTCTTTAGTGTTTCGGGTTCACTGGAAGGACTACAGGTGATTCTGTGCTGAATTCAAATGTTATTCCCAACGGCAGCTAACTTGGCTCGCATACAATGCAGTGTTCGATTACAAACAGATAATAATCAGGGCATCTGCAAATTAGCCATATTCTTATGAAGCATAAAGCCATAGAATCATAACGGAAAGAGTGTCTCGCCAAAGAGAATGTGAGTTTCCTTCCATTCTTTTTGTGTGTTTCTTGGTCTTTCAGTGGATGTCTGATCACCTTACTGTTCTCTAACCAGCTCCAGTGTAATAGAAGTGTATAAATTGAAAGGCAGAGTCTATAACCTATGATGTTTTAGTAAAAACACTCACCCGTAAAATTTCACATGAGCACCTTTGAGTGAGGGAGGCCCAGCCCTCTGCTGGTGATGGAGGTGGTGGGACTGAAGCCCATAGACTCAACGCTTGGGTCAGGTAGCAATCAAATTTGATGACAAATACAACAATTCATGACCTTGGAAATTTCAGATTTTTCTTTCTGTTTTCTTAGAGTTAGCACACAGCATTGTAAAGCCATTTGCTGGGTGGTTTCACTTTTAATTTTAATTTTATTTCTATTGAATATTTAAATTTAAATTTAAATTTTATTTTAATAAAATAATTTTAATTCTATTGAAGTTACATTACAAAATGAGAACGTTATGGAGATATCAAGAGGAAGGGTAAATGGGAATGCACGAGCCTTCTTGCCCCGGACTTGGGGACCAGCCCCGAGTCTTGCGCCTTGCATGGAGCCCTTTGCTTTGCCATTACAGTCAGTGAACCGTCTCCACAGAGGGGAAGATATTTCCGTATGCATGTTTCTATAACGGGTACTGTAGATTTCTAATCAGCATGTTTATTACCGAAAACAAAAACTAAAACTAAGACCTTCGGGCTTCCAAGGCATAGCTTGACCTTCATTCATCACAGTCACAAAAACTAGTCTTGAAAAATTCTAGTGTGTTATTTTCAAGCATTGTTTTGCCCCTGGTTTGAATCTGCAAAAATAAAGATAAAAAGGAAAGATGAACTTGCTTTTGTTACGGTGGCGCAGAATTTGCTATAAGTATTCAAAGCATATGTTCCCGTAAGATCACAATTGAATGCACGGGCAGACTTCTATTTAATTAGAAGAAGTTCCTCCTTTCAAAATGATTTTGTTGCTGGATCTGAACAAAGAGCTGCATTTTAGATTCACATAAAATCATTTTTTTTTTAAATTGAACCAGTGTTATTCACTCCTTTTTTTTTTTTTTTTTTTTGGTGGTGGTTATTCATCATTGCTATTTTTATTTTAAAGTTTTACCTTAGAATTAATCTCTTGGAAGCAATATATGATTAAAAGGAAAAATGGAGATTTTTTATAAGATGGGCAATTCTGCTTCCAGTAGCCACAACTTCTGTTTTCCAAAGGATACATTGTAGTCAAGTATAGACAATTGAAGGTAACTTCTGTGAGTGGAATCAAGTCAGCAGTTAGGAGTGAATCCAAAAGCAATAGACCCCCGTAGTGCAAAGAATCCCAGGGTAGCAATGATGTTTACATTGTATTTATATTAATTATGATTTAGGAAAAACAGCTGGTGATGAAAAAAAAAAAAAGGATGGTGCTTTTCATTCCTGCTCGTGGTCTGGAATTTTTTATTCAGCTGTTAGTTTATCGTTTAAATATTTTCTCTTCTCTATCATTTTCCTTCTCAGTGTTGGCACTCGATTTATAGATGTGCGTTTCTCTTAGGATTCTCTTTGCCTATCTTCCTCCTTCTCATACCTATTAATCTTCTAATAGGGTCCATTTGGTTAATTAACCTGATCTGTGTTAAAAAGTCCCACTCCTTTTCTGCTGGCTTTGTTACCTTTTGTCCAGTATTTGCCAGACATCAGCGTACCCCGGGGGCGGGGGTGTGTTCATTCAAAGTGAAGTTTCCTCTGTCCCCTGTTCCCAGCTCTGCTGATTCAGTGAGCTGGAAAGGGTCCAGGAGTGTGAGCTTTTAACAAACAGGTGGTCTACAGAAACTCTTGGGGGAAAGACTTCTGCACACTGTGTTCCTTTTGCTGTTGTAAAAAACAGAATAATCTCTACACTTTCCTTCTCTGCTGGAACTGGTGAGCAGATAAGTCTAGCGGCATAGTTATTTATTTAGTTATAAAGTCCTTTTTTTCCCAAAATGCATGAATGAGTCAACAAAGCAGTGTAATAAAAATTAATCAGCTCTTTACTTTGGGTGTATAGGTGTGCTATACGGTGTTGGAGCGTTGAGAGCTTTGCTCCCAGCCAGTCCCACATAGGGTCCATCAGAGTTTATTAGTTCACTTAGTTACCTTTCATGACTCTTCATTCATCAAATATTTATGGAACCTACTTTATGCCAGGAAGTATCTAAGGCACTGGGGAAACAAAGACGAAGCCTAGTCTCTACCTGACGAAGACTTCGTAGCCTGGCACAAACCTAGTGCCCGGTTGGCAAGCTGAGGCTCCATCGTTGGTCTCCTGTTTTTGTAAATAAAGTTTTCCTGGGGCACAGCCACACCCATTCAGTTGCATATTTCCTAGGGCTGCTTTTGAACTTTACCTACAGAGATGAGTTGTATCAACTGAGACCATCCATGAAGGCAAAGCATTTGCTGTCTGGCCCTTAAAGACAAGTTTGCTGACTCTTGACCTAACAGTTGTGGGGGGAACACAAGCAATTAAATTCTCCCAGGGAAGCCTGGGTAAAGGGCTGTAGAAACCCTAAGAAAAAAGAAACATGACGGTTTTGGGGGGTGAACATGGTGCATGGAGAAGGTGCTTTTTCAAGTGAGCCTTGGAGACGCATTACGAGTCTGGCAGATGGAAGAGTCTTCTTGCCAGAAAGACCATACCTCGGGGAAAGTCCGAGATCCCGATGAGGCTGAGAAGAGCTAAGCTTGACTGGACCAGTTGGTGACCAGTTGGCTGAGAGGGGGAGTTATTGCAGGTGAAGCAGGAACTTTAGGTGGGGTCAGATTGTGGAACAGAGTGGACTTAATCTTCCAGACGAGTGATTCCAATTCTGGCCGTCATGAGAGTTGCCTAAGAGGCCTCACAAGAGCACAGATGCCCAGGCCTCTCCAGCTCATCAGCGTTAGACTTTATGGAAGTAATGTTGGAATCTTTGCTTTAATCAAGTTTCTGATGATCTCCTGGCCTGACAAATTTGAGAGCTTCTGCTAAAGGCATTAGGAGCTTGGGAGATTTTTCAGTCTGCCTATTTATATGCTCAGATTTGCATTGAAGAAGATATTTCTTCCATATTGTGTGCAGAGTCTGCTCGAATTTGAACAATTTGGAGATAGGAACAGCACTTGGGGGCTGTGGATCAGGTGACAGTAGAAAGAACTTACACTTAGGCAGTGATGGTGGAAATGGGGAGGAGAGATTTGAGACCTATTTCAGAGCTGAGTTTGACAGTGATTGATGGTGACCCCAGATGGAAAGGTAGAGGGCAAGAGTCAAAGGGGAGATTTAGAGCAAGACTCGGGAGCGTGGCTTGCCGTGATGGCCGTAGCTAGCCCTGAGCATGTGGGGACTGAGCTGCAATTCTTTGATTATTTGAAGTTCCATGAAAACAAAACTGAAACAAACACAAAACAGCTCGGCTTTTGCTAACTCTGAAGCTAACCCAGAAAAAGAATTGTATATGGGGATCACTTGAGGAGTGGACATTCCTAAGAAAACAGGGTTAAAGGAATCCTACGATAGGTCACTTGGTATTTTTTCAAATGAAATATGATCTCTATTAACTGAAAAAAGGAGGGAACAAGTCAAATACCCAGCGGACCCCACAAAAGCAGAAGTTGTGAGTTAAATCTGGAGCAGTAAAAGTCATCGTCTGTAATCCTCAAAGCAAGTAATATTTAGAGCATAATAAAATTTAAATTATCGGTGTGATTATTAACAATATTGACTAATAACTATGACCCTAGATGTGCTTATGGGAAAAGGTTTTTCTGGTTTTATATCGCTGCAGTTTGCTAACAGCGTTGGTCTTAATCACTGCACCCCACTCAGAATTCATCTTTGTGATTTTATTTTACTCACAAAAAACAAGAAGCTCTCCATCTATTTCTGTGCCTTTCAGTCTTGGTGTCTAAACATACAAGAGTGCTATTAAAATGATTTATTCCTGGTTCTGATGTGTTCTTTTGGAACATTTTTAATAACCAAGACTTTCGAAAGGTTTGAAATAACTTTTTGGGGATAAGGAATGGGATAATAGAAGCCGATATAATTTTGGGGGAGTTTGTACTGGGCACATATGGTAATACCAACAATAATAAAATCAAAATTATCTTAAAATTTTCATAGGCCAAAGTACATATAGTCATGATTTAAAAAAAATTTTTTTTTCAACGTTTATTTATTTTTGGGACAGAGAGAGACAGAGCATGAATGGGGAGGGGCAGAGAGAGAGGGAGACACAGAATCGGAAACAGGCTCCAGGCTCCGAGCCATCAGCCCAGAGCCCGACGCGGGGCTCGAACTCCCGGACCGCGAGATCGTGACCTGAGCTGAAGTCGGACGCTTCACCGACTGCGCCACCCAGGCGCCCCTATAGTCATGATTTTAGAGGAGGGTAGCAAAGATTTTGACTGAAGAGGTAGCTTATAAGCATGACTGTATTATTCACAAACTATGATCTAAATGTGATCCAACTAAATAGTTATCTATTTGCAATAGTTTGGTAATTCAAAAAATTAATTAAATGCCCCAAAACTTGTGGATAAAACATATGAAAGAGATATGGTTGGAATGGTTATAACCGCAGAAAAACAAAGGCTCCTGGAATCCGTTTGGAGTCAACCAGCATCGTGAAAACCTCTGGGACAGCAATTAGAGAATTGGTTCCAGGATGAAATGAAATCTTCAGACGCTTCGACGTTGCTGATATGATTGACACATTAAATACTGACATTCAGATCATTAAAATAATTTTTTATAGAAACATCTTGTGCCTTAAAGGCTACAGGTGTTACTTTTCCTTAGTTTCAAAATCAGAAACTTACACTTTAATATTCAAATCTGTCAGTGCAGTGGAAAATGTGGGTGTGATGGAGGGCGTGGCTATTTCAAGCTCTGTGCAGTCGCCTACTGATGACGGGGGAGTCCTGCAGCAAAGAGAAATCGGGTAGGAAGAAGCTGACCCAGGTACAGGGGAGACTGGCCTTTCAGGTGACGTCAGCTCTCAGATTTACTCAAATGGTGATAGCTGCTCCACAGCGTGTGTTTTGTGTTCAGATGGTTTCATGATCGACCACGGTCTGAACTTCTGTTAAACAGAAAGAGAAGTCACTACCCCCATTGTTCAAAACACATTTGATAGATTAGCTTGCTGTTCTGTCTCCATTTTCCTTTCGTGCCAAATGCGTATCTGTCTGTCTTAATTATTTGGCCTTCTCCTCCTCCGTTATGAGCAAGCCTCTAACTTCCGTGTTCAATAAGAACCTGGAGTTTTCTTCTTTGATTTTATAGCTATATTCATCAGAGACCAATTGAGTTATTCTAAGAGAATGTCATTTTAAAACACCTGTGTCTTTCATAATTAATGGAGGTCAGAGTTAAGTTTTATAGTGTCTCTAGATAAAATGAGTCATTTAGTTAATATGCTCATGATGGCTCAACCTTTTCTTTAATGCTGGCTGAATTTTATTACTTTACATGAAGACACAAATGAACTTCGTCTATTACGGCCCGCACTGCTCCCTCAGAGGATATGTTGTTGTGCTTAGTGATTTGTTGCTAATAGGCCACTGGGGGATATGATAGGACGCGGGAATGGGTTATGCAATCCTACAATCAATAAGAAATCAACTCCAGTGAGGAGGGAGAAAACGCGTTCAGATGTCTAGTGGGGAAACTGTCAAGTTGTGTCTGCCAAATGTAATGGCTTTGTGATTTGAATTATTCAGTCTGTTGGATCTATGTATCCCTCATACATTATTACTCCTAAAAGTAATACGGTTATTACATGTGAATGAGCAATGTCAAATTTTATTCCAAGACATTTGAAAAAAAAAAAGAGATCCATACCAAGGGAAGAAAAACGCATACTTTCATTTACTATCATCGTAAAACTGAACCTTTCCAGCGTGGTAAACTCTTGCTTGGTACTTCTGGAATGAGGGGGGCGGGGAATGGAAATACAGACTAGTTCTCCTAAGCTGTACCACTGATGCATTCTAAAAAATTCTAAACCCTTAACCTGTTGCACCACTGCCTTTGTCCCTGTAGAATGGTGATATTCCTTATTACTACCTATTTACATCTCCCAGGGTGTTATGATGATGAATGAGACCACTTAAATGCTTTGGGTTGCTCAGAGCTTTGCCCTCCTAGAGAAACTGACCCGATATGAAACATTTGGTTAGCATTCCCTGTTGGCTGGATGCCAGAATCATTACCCCTTCATGTTGGAAAGGTTGGTAGCCTTTCTCGTGAACCTCACATATATTGTTTTCCCTCCTCGGTGTGCTCACGAGTGCAAGATAAAGTGGTTGCCCCTTCTGGAATGCCCCGGAGAACAGCCACTTACAGAGGACCATAGATCTTGCTTTAGTGTGTGAGTGGCCCAACATCTGGGAATATCAATTTTTTATTCCCTTTAGAAGATTTTCTTTCTTTTTGTAATCTTTAGCTTCGTAGGTCGCTGACCCAAACTGTGATGGATCAAGCTGTCTTGGGAGATTTCGGGTCCCTCTTGTTGCTAGCTGTGTTGGAATTTGTCCAGTAGCAAAAATGGACTTCAAGCTATACTTGGAGCCGAATAGTTTGAGGAAAGGCATTTGAGAATCGTAGAATCCACACTGTGTTTTGTCAGATTCTCAAGTTCCAGGGAGGTGATTGGGGAATTCCACAAATGTTTCATTTATATTTCATTTCTTAAAAACATTTTTAAAATCATTGAAAATCATGATAGAGAAAGTGAATACTGAGATGTGTCATATTATATATTTCTAATATGGAAAAGTCCAAGAAGGCATTAAGTTGCCCACCTGGATTTTGTGTAGATCACAGTCATGTATTCAACAAATATTTGTAAGCCCTTCCCAATTCTTTGTCTCCCACATCAAGCAAAAAGTAACAACAAAAATGTAACCAACCAACCGCCACAAAGGTTGTACAAGGTTATCAATACATATTTCCCGTAATTCTAGTTTCAAAAATTTTGTCACTTTAACCAACTATGATGAACAAATATTATGTGTGAGTACTTTGTTGGATGAATTTTCATTAATGAAGAACTATCCTTCCTCTTTTACATGCTGAGTTTTTATTTAAAATTATTTTGCAATATGTACTTGGTTGCAAAAAAATAAAAAAAAACACTCAAAAAAGTATTTCTCAGGAATTTGTTGAAATATGTCAGGGCAACAAGTCTTTTATTTGATTGGTCACATATTCATTCAACTCCCTTGGCCATTTCATATCTAAAAAGGGTTACAGTCTTTTAGGGATTTGTGTTACTTAAAAATACTGACAGATGGTATAGTTTAGCTCTCTCATGTTATAAATGAAGAAACATGGGCACTCTTAAAATAAGTATGGGCAGGGGTGCCTGGGTGGCTCAGTCGGTTAAGCACCCAACTTCAGCTGAGGTCACGATCTCACGGCTCGTGGGTTTGAGCCCCTCATCGGGCTCTGTGCTGACAGCTCGGAGCCTGGAGCCTGCTTCGGATGCTGTGTCTCCCTCCCTCTCTGCCCCTCTCCTACTCATGCTCTGTCTCCCAAAAATGAATAAACATTAAAAAAAAAAAAAAGTATGGGTAGGCAGTTTCAGGAAAAAAACTGTGAGAAATAAGGAGGGAGAAAGGAGACACCATTTAATGAGCCAGACCAGTAGGGTTAACATGTTCACTTAATGGGGAGACATATGTCACAGTCAGGAATCAGTCCCAGGGGTGAGAATCAATTACCTAGAATCAAAAGACAGCCATTAGTAGTGTTCAGACCAGAATGGTCTCAAAGTGATACGTAAATGTGCCTGCAAATGAATAATGAAGACATAAAAGAGTTGTACTCTAAGAACTATTACTGTGTGTTTCTGTGTATGTGCGTGTGTTGGGGGGGTGTGCCCATGAAACTCGGAAAGTGACATGGGATGACTGATTGGTGAAGCCGTGTGGCACAGGGGCCAAGGGACAGCATGGTCTGAGAGGTTCTGATTCTAATGTTGGGACTTTATCTGATCCTAATAGTCTTGAATAAATCACCCTGCGCCTCTTTATTTGCAGAAGTTTCCTCATGGACAGATTGAAGGTAGATACACTCTAAGGATGGCTCAGCTTTAGAATTCTTGGATCCTCTGTTTTTTGGTTTTGTTTTTAGGTTAAAAAAAAAAAAACAGAGGATGGTTTTAAAAATCACCAGTTTGCATCTTGTAACCTAGAACATACCAAAGGAAACGTGTCAGTCTCCTTTGATGCTTCTCTTCCCTGGGGTGCTGGCATGGGTAGCCTGAGCACTGTGGCTCTTTCTCTGTCCCCTTCCTCTCTGTTCACCTGTTGAATGTCTCCAGCACCCTGATTTATCGCTGATGAAATGGTTGTGAGGGCACCACAGCTCTCAGGTATTCAGGGGAGTAAAAGTACAGGGTTGAAATTCACTAGCAATGGTGGGGCGGGGAGGGGCACCTTTGCGTACTGGGACGTGCCAGGCAGAAAAAGGATCCTCGGCAGAGTTAAGTTTTTGCTTGAGGAGATGTGGCCCGAGAACGTGGCATGTTTCTTATCATAAGTCTGTGTCTTCCTGTCTTGGTCTGTTGGGGCCGCTAGAACAGAACTCTACAGACTTGGGTGGCTTATAAACAGCAGAGATTTCTATCTCCTGGTTCTAGAGGATGGAAGTCCAAGGTCAGGGAGCATGGCTGGGTTCTGGGTTACAGATTGGCCACTGTCTCCCTGTGTCCTCACATGGTCGAAGAGGTGAGGCATTTCTGGAGCTTCTTGTACGAGGGCGGCCATCCTCATGGCCTAATCACCTCCCCAAAGCTTTGCCTCCTAACACCATCCCCTTTGGGGGTTAGGGTTTCAACATAAGAATATGGGGGAGATGCAAACATTCATGCTATAACCCTTCCCTCGTGGACAGCACCTGAAAAGGGCACTGAGGGGTTTCTGAGAATATTCTCTGTATGTCCTCCGACCCAAAATGGAGGACTTTGAACTTTCTCTCCAGTTGTCCTGCCCGGAGCTCTACGGAGCATGGTGGACACCACCATCTTCTTTCCTCAGTGGTGTGAAGGCACTTCCAGCTCGTTGTGTATGAGAAGTGCCTTTCTAGAAAGTTCCCAGATTTAGGTGTGTGTGTGGGGGGGGGGGTGAGAGAGAGAGAGAAAGATAGAGATGGGGGTGGGTGTATGAGAAGCTTGAGAGAGAGGTGGCCTTTCAACCTCATCAGACCCCTTAGGTAATTAATTGACTAAAAATATGAACAGTTTCTTTTACTGGAAATATTTACAGAAAAAGTCTTTCTTAAAAGAGCTAGTGAGTGGAAGAATGTGGTGACTGGGTCCCAGAACCACGACGCTATAAATCTGAAGACCCAATAGTGCTGTACTGTCCCTGCAGACAATGCCCCCACGCACCTGAACGCACAGTCAGGCCGGCTTCCGCCGGAAACCGGAAATGGCTGGAGAGCGGCCCTCGTTCCTTTCCTGTGCGATGGGGAGTCCGCTGAGAATTGCAACGGGTCTGGAAATTTCAGTATTTTCCATAAACTGTCTGCGTGTGGCCACGATTGGTCGACTGCTTGCAATGGATCGGGAGCCATCCTCAGTGCTTTCCTTGGAGGTAACCCTCGCCACAGCCGCAGGGCGTAGGTAGGAGTGTGGGCCCCGTTTTACAGATGAGAGCACCCAGGCATGGGGTGCTTAAGCTTCCCTCACAAGGTTGTGTCCTGGCACAGCTTTTGCTTTTGCACAAGTATCCTTCTGGCTCCCGTGGTCACTGCGCGGTGATGGCCGGCAGCATCCTGCAGGCAGGAAGCCAATCAGGAGGCGGGGGTGAGGGTAGGGAGCCATCGTGCCCATGAAGGCGATGAGTGGCCAGTAATTGCCGGTGGTGCCACTTGTAAGCCTCTCATCTGGAAAACTGATCTGTGCGTGTGTCTAGATTGCTAACTTCCCTGGGAGGAGGCACGCCGGCCTCTGTGTCACATCGGTGAAGGCTGGCAAATCTTCAAATGCTAGCAGCCTCCACTGGTGTTTCCTCGGCAGCTCCACTACCCTCTTCCGTGCGCGCCGGGCTCCCGTTCCTCCCCCTGCAGGGAGATGTTTCTGGTGGAAACCTGGCCTCCGCATGCTGCCCGACTAAATAAAAATAGACCTGCTGTCGCACTGCCTTGTCAAAGTCATCCTTGATCTGGGTCTGCGCGGAGGGCTCTGATCCATCTGCCATAAAAGAGAGGGCAAGTGTTCCCCAAATGGCCTTGTGGTGGAGGTGGCCTGGGCCACGCAGTGTTTTCTGGGAGCTTCTCTGGCGTTATTTCATAGGTTAAATTGGACATTGGAAAGGGTGTGGTGAAGAGGCCACTTAAGTGGTTTGGAGGAGGCAACTTTCACGCCGTGCAAGATGGCGGTGGCTCCGCGGTGGGGGGCAGACTCTAAGACCGCAGAGTGACCAAGGGGCGATGCCGGGGACGCCGGAGACAGCTCTACCAGTGAGCTCGTCCTTCTGCTTGTTCCAGACGGTGTGCACGCACAGGCTACTGGCCCTCAGCCTCTCTATTGGCTTTGTCTTCCCATGTCTGGCCGCTCAGTAGGGATGCTTCTTGGTCCTCTCAAGGTCATGCCCATTGTCCTGACTTGGCCGTTACTTACCACTTCCACTAGGACAGCATGTGTCCATTTCAGACATCTACCCATCTCTCCAAATAGTGAAAATAATCTACTTGAGTTTCTTGCTGGTGTTGAGAAACTTGTTAATCTCTTATTTCCATGGAAATAACCTTGCTCAGGCCAGCCCGTTATGTAAAATGATAGCTTCTTTTTAAAATTATATATATATGTGTGTGTGTGTGTGTGTGTGTATACATATATATATATATATATATATATATATATATATAATATAAAGAGAGAGTGAGAGCAGGGGAGAGGGGAAGAGGGAGAGAGAGGGAGATCTTAAGCAGGCGCCATGCTCAGCATCGAGCCAGACATGGGGCTCCATCCCAGGACCCTGGGATCATGACTTGAGCTGAAATCAAGTCAGAGGCTCAACGGACCGAGCCACTCAGGCTCCCCAAAACAATAGCTTCTTAGAGACCCGTCCCGCACTCGTGCCTTCGTAGGGTCTGTCTGTTGGGTGCCAGGTCTCTTGCCATTACTGTTTATACCTGGGCTAACTTTCTCTTCCATAGTCCCTGGAGCGTGGCTCTCCCTGCAGCAGCTCCTCATTAAGGGGGCATTCATGATTTGAGTCCGAGGCCAAAGCAACTCGCAGGAGGAGGCCAATTTGTTTCTAAACCTACAGCAGTAGAGTCCAAAGCCTAATGTGGCTGATGTTTGTGTTCTGCCCCCCCGCTGTGCTGATCGCCACTGCATATTTCATTGTTCTTCCCCTTCATTGTCAAGACAGATCCTTTCCTTTTCTCTGATTTCTTGCCTCACACTTGGGCAGCCAGAGGAGACTCTTTCACACCCTTGATTGTGGACCGACGAGTTGATGCTTCTAAACTTGTACACACCAAATGCATCCAGAAAGACAGAACACTGTAATACTCAGACTGTGGTTGAATTCCAAAGCAGGATGTGTTGTAACTATAAATCATGGTGAATGTAGGTGATCCGTAAGAATGAAGACTCATAGAATGGGTTTGTATTCTCTTACTTAAACTCAATTTCAGAATCGACTGCCTGTGTCCTTTGGTCCATTCCACATGGATCAAGAGAGTCCATTAATAACTGAGATTCACTGTAGTCACACACACACACACACACACACACACACACACACACACACGCACCTTATTCCTTAACTCTCTTGCCAATCTCAAATGTGCCAATCTCAAACCTGCTGACATACTGAATGCCTCTCTGAATTCTGAGGTGTGAGGACAACTGTGCTACACGCATTCTTGGAAAGCCCCAAATCATTGCTTTGTTTTGCCTTGTTCTCATAATTTTGATGACCTGTAATATTTTGAATCTATTAAAATTAAAACTCCTCTCCTTTTGTGTTTTGTAGAAACTACCTCTTCAGGTTACAGCTTGAGGATTTGTCTCTGATCCAGGTAGGTGCGATTTATCTTTCTCAAGCTTTCATTTTCCATCCCAATGAGCTTACTGTTTGAGAGAATGAAGACAGATGTGTGTAAAGGTATTAATCATGCCAGAGCAGAGATTCGCTTCCTCAGCGAGTCAGGCTGCCAGACTCTATCTGATATGAGTCGTCACCTGCCTTAATTCCTGATTGGCCCTATTTTCCTACTGTGCATCCTCCCTTCCTATCATGGGCATCGTCCTGATTTAGTCTTCACCACATGATAGATAATTCAGAGGACATCCCCTCAATGTCTGGGAGAGCCCTTACCCACTCCGCCCCCACCCGCAGTTAGAATGGCCATTGATTATTTATTTTGCTGCATTCAGCCATCATAGTTTTGGAAAAGTCAGTTCCCTTAGGAAAACATCTTTGTTTCCTCTTTACCTTTTATAATTAAATAAATATGAGTATAGGGGTAAAAAACCACGTATAGAAAAGAGTAAGTGGCGATAGATACAAATGCACTTTACGTACTTCTGTTTTTACAGTTTGAAGAAGGACACAGATCCTTCTGCCTGAGTAGAGTATTTATTTTAGAGGCAGATGTGAATCACGAAGGCCCACTGTTGCCCTCCAGGCTTTTAGAAGGGTCTGGTAACCATGGTCTCCTTGGACAAGGGGAGAGTTAGGACATGACTATCTCTCTCACCGACTATCTGGAACTCCCCATGGAACGTGCTAGAACTACTCCTAGGCCATGTGTAGCTTGGGAAAAGGTCTTCAATTGTAATGTTACCCTCCTGTACTAGAGCCCTAAGAAGTAGTTGGAGAGGAGTTTGTGTTAATTTCTTCTGCATGTAATGCTGGGATTTGTGAACATCCAGGAAACTTTGGAGCTAGGGTGTTTTTTTTTAAGTAGGCTCCACGCCCAGTGTGGGGCTCAAACTCACAACCCCAACATCGGAAGTTGCATGCTCTACTGACCTAGCCAGCCAGGCACCCCAGCTAGGGTTTAATATTCGACCTATCTTTCATTCACCAGGGCTTCAAAATAAGCCAATCCCACAAGCAAAGCTAATTTTGGTAAAAACGCAAGGGCTTTGAAGACGATAGACCTGGGTTTGTGATATAGCTCCCTTCCTCCCAGCAGCTGTGGGTTTCCTCATCTGTGAAACGGCCACAAGGCACGATCTCCCCACACTGTCACTGCTAAAATTAAATAGAGTAAAATGTGCAGAAGGAAGAAGCCATAGCAATTTGTCAACAAATGTTAATTGTGTTTGTTTTTAAAAGTGATGATGCTAAATAATGACTCAGTATTGTAATCATTTCATCACACCAGACAATGAGTGATCTTGCCACTGTAGTTTAGCATATACGTCTTTTGTTTTGTTTTGGTTTTCTTTAGTGTATAAGTCCTTGTATGAGTTGATTTGTTGGGAAAATCGTGAATATATTAAGAAGAAATCAGAATGATCAGCAGTGTAACTAAAATACCATTTTCAAACTCTGATTTTGAAGAATCTTTTATAAAAATATAGATCTTTCAATAGGTGGGAACTATATATTATGCTCATTTTGACTCTCATGGTGTAATAGACGGTCTGCTGCATTGTGTATGTGTGTGTGGGAAAAAGTGGTGTGTGTAGATGTGTGTGCACATATCTGTTTACATGTACGTGCTCTCTCATTTCCTTGTTTCCTAGTTTTGTTGGCTGGAAGGTTCTGGAAGGAGTGTCATCGTAGTAGCAATGAGCACATTTAATATACAGTTCTTGGTTTCTAAATTTAACCACACACTAAAATGAACTAAAGTTTCTTGGAGAAGTAGCCGGTTCCAGGGTCTGGGCGGCAAAAGTCTCAGAGAAGCCTAGAACGTCTTGTTGTTTCCAGAATTCAGGACATATTCAGAGAATGATGAGGGCAGGTCCAAAGGACCTAGGTGCCAACTGAACGTTGGGCTCACTGAAGAAATCTGGGACAATGGATTGTTAAATAATGATGGTATCAGATTATAACACGGTGAATAAGAATCAACGAGAATATAGCAACATCAGAAAAGAAATGAATGAATAAGCAGATGAGGCAGAAGGAGGGGCCATTCTTCCTTACTGTCAAATACCAACTGCCAGATATTGAAGGCATGATTTAATTAAGACATCATTTGGTTACCATCACACTAAAAATTGATTCAGGCAAAAATGATCAACGGCTGCTAAAATTTATGGCTAAGACTTTGATGATGGCCAAGATATTTATAAAGTCTCCAAGTAGTTACCTATGTGATATTTATTAATTATAAGAGGAAAATTATGACTTGATGTTGAAGAAACCCAGCCATTCTCACCATAACCAAGTAATGGGACAAAGAACTTAGTCAACGTGTCCTGATTCAGTGCATGGAGAAGGACACAGCAAGGTATGCTCGTTATTCCAACCAGTTTTATCAGGAGGAACCAGAACACAAACCAAAACTGAGGGGCATTCTATAAAAACTGGCCTCTACTCTTCAAAAATCACCAGGTCATGAAGGGCACGTAAAGAATGAAGGGCTAGTCCATCATCAAGGAGAAAAAATGGCATGGCAGTCAAACGAAACACTCAATCCAACTTCTATCTTGGAAGAGAAGAAAATGTTTTTTCTTGCTTCTATAAAGGGCACCATTGGGACAACTGGCAACATTTTAACGTCTTCAGAATAGACAGCAGAAATGTATTGATGATAATTTTCTGATTTTGATAACTGTAGTGTGATTATGTCGGAGAATGACCTCGTTCTCTGGACAAACCAGAGATAAGGAGGAGTAAAGGGTATCATTTTTCTAACTTCTGAAATCATTTAAAAATTACAATACACGCATGCAGAAAGAGTGATAAAGCAAATGTGGTAAAATAATTAATGGGCAAACCCAGGAATTTCAGTGAAGGGTTTATCAGAGCCCAGTGTGTTTTTCTTGCAAATTTAGCTATTTCGGAATAAACAGGTGCATTTGCCATTGACGCTGTGTGTGACGTTGCTGTGGGGGCGAGGGAACCAAGTTGCTTTTCCCATCATGGTTTCCTGTCATCGCGACGGCCTTCTGGTGGAACTCAAGTTGAGGTTGTTGGTTGAAAACCCATCAGCATGACCCCTTGGTGAGAGAGCGCACAGTTTACTGACATGGGACCCGGCAAGAAGTCAGTGGCTTTCTGAATGGTGGCTTTGATGACACAGCCCTGGTGCCAGCTGTCAGACATCACTCTGCCGTTGGTGCAAAACAGTCCAAGATGCACAATTTGCGGTGGTTGTGCTGCTCAGTAGCCTCCTGTGTACTCCGTATGGAGAGTGATGAAGCTGGCAGACTGTTCTTTCTTACATGTCTTCAGTAAAGTTGTCTTCTTGATTTCTATGACTAATTTCTTGTCATTTAAATGACTATTTCCCAGGGTGACCAAAAAGAGAGGTGTACAGCTAAAGAAAGGGCTATATTGGTGGTATAATCAGCACCGTCCAGTAGAAACATAATGTGAGCCTCACGGGTAGTTTGTTGAAACTGGTGGTCAGTCATTTTGAAACAAGTACAAAGAAATGGGAATCATTTTTAATAATACGTTTGTCTTGACTCCTATCAAAAATATTATTTCAATACGTACTCATTTCAAGAAATCAGTGAGATATTACATTTTTAAGATTAAATCTGTAAAATCTCATGCGTATTTTACATAGAGAGCACCAGTTCAAGACAGCACCAGGGCACGTGCTACCCTGTTGGATGTTTTAGTTGTAGAGAATGCGTACAGAGGCATTTATGACTCGGAAGCCTTCAGTTATGTCGTAGAAATATTAGTTTCTACTAGGATCAGCTGGATTGATTTGAACATTTCAGGCTAATAATTGCCTCCTTCCGTCTCTCACTAACGATAACAAGTGATTGTTTCAACATGGAAGGTGGGGAAGCTGAGGCGAGGGGGAGAACAGTTTGCCATAGAGTGGAGATCATCAGTATTGAGAATCATCGAGAGCCCTTATTTCACACCGGACAAGGCTTCATTTGATCTTGCCCCTCTCTGCATGACGGCAGGGTCCACCTCTGGTGGTTGCCTGCGTTGATCCTGTCTCTCTCCATCGCCGTGGGGTGCCTCCACCTTGTCTGTCAGTGTCACGCTGCTTATAGCTTTCTAACCTGTCACCTGGAGGTTCTTTCCTAGCATTGAGCAAACATTTAGTTTTGCCGTCCTCTCTGGTAAACACTTTCGCCCCATGCTCTTCTTAATCTAGAAAAAGACTGCCGATCCTGAGTCCCCCGGTAGACACACTGTCTTTGTGACTCATCCTGAGCCACTTTGGGCAGGTGACCCTCTGATTCATTTCGTAGCCTCACAGCCTCGGTTTCTGACGAGCACCCATTGATTCACATGCAAATTCACTCTGTGTGTCATGAGGAAAGTTCTATTTCTGTCTCCTTGGTGTTGGGTCATCAGATTAGATTACCCGCAGGTGGTAGACGCGAGACAAATGTCTGTTTTAATGCCTTGGTCTCGAGTAATATGTTCACTCTTTAACTTTTTTAAACTCTGCATTAGGGGGTGGAGGTAAGCTTCGTATTTTCGTCCCTCAGTTCAAGAGAAGGAAAGGAACACAACCCAGAAACTAGAGCCATGAGAGACGCTTGCTGAAAGAAGCATCCAGAAACACACGTGTGTGCCCTCTCACCCCAAAGCATACTTCTAGGACAATACAGGTGACTGCCGACTCCAGTCCACTCCTTTCTGACCCGCCAGCCACCTGTCTGCTCAGTAATGCTCTGTACTCTTCCTCTGCCCCGAATTCGTCTCCTTGCCTCAATCGTGTTTTAGGATCAGCAGCAAGACAGAAGATGCTGGATGATATTCCTTTTTCTCCTTCTGTTGGCTGGTTGTTATAGAATTCTAGAGACCGTCTCCCACGAATGATCCCTGAATTCAACGTCCTGCTGTACACAGAGGAGCCAGCCCAGCCCCCGGCCATAATAGGGGCACAGTGAACACCTCTCCGTGCACCCTCCCAGTCCCCGCTTCCTCAGATCAAGGTGGTCCCCAGACTGGTGATCCCCATTTACGGTGTTTGGTGAGAGGAGGAGTGGGGGGCAGGTCTTGTTTCCCCCTGAGCAGCGAAGGGAGGACCAGACACAGGCTGCTGGCATTACACACAGGAGTCAGCACACCGTCCATCCGGACGTGGCCATGCCTTGTGACTCGGCTCGTAAAACTGTGCCAAGATCCGCTGGTGAGGAAAATGGAGTTCGGTAGGGTGGCCTCAGAATGGGAAAACTCACAGCAAGGTCAGATTGCCTGATAAGCCAGATGCTGAAAGCAGTCTGGAGGCTGGACAGAACCCGGATTCAAAGCAGTCTTTCCCTTTGCCTCTCTAGTTAGGGCGAGACACCACTGGTGGGGTTTCTAAAGCAGTAAAGGTTTGATCCAGGATTGGGTCGGACACATTTTCTCTGTTACCCTGGACGAACATTATCTGCTTGAGGGAAATGCCTTGGCATCACCACAGAAATATGCACATATAGGTGTACCACGAGGTAAAATGCCTGTACTCAGAATATTTGTTACCGTTTTCAAACAGGCATACCTTCTGTATTAAAGTGCAAGACCGAGAGTTGCTTTTAATTTAAGGAAAGAAAACCTGGTTTTCATCAATGTCGAGAGAACCAGACATTGATGTGATATCATTTAGAAAGCATCTTTCCACTCAGAGGCTGCGATCAGTTTCCCTGTGGCCACTGAGTGCTACAATTTAGCCATGACATCTTGAAAGCCAGTCAGGCTTGGTGATCGAAGACGTGGCTGCTCACCGTTGTGAGCGTTTCGCACGTCTTGTCACGATAGCCAGATTCAACTCTTCAGATCACCTTCCTTCTTGCTTTGATCACAGCAGTTATTTTTTAAGAACAAAGAAGGTTTTTGAGAAATTCAGAAACGCAGCTGGCCTCAAGACTAATTGACAACATTTGCCCCTCTGGGGTGATGCTTGGGATGGCCCGAGGTGGACACTCCTTGAACAGCATCCCAAGAGGACAAAGGACTGCAGCTCATTTAGGCTCCCCATCTTTCTAATATTCTTTGAGGGAATTGCTCCAAATCCATTTTCATATTGTTTTGTTACCGAGGGAAAGGAATTCACAGCCCGTTTCTCACTCACAACTGCTGGAATAAGCAGAAAAATCGAAATCTGTGCTCCAATTTTCCACCTGCCTCTCCGTGAGTTGTTAGTTAAAAACCATTAAGTGTGTGACTACCTGGTCAATATTGGTAGAGATTTCTGTTGGAAGTTAGCATAGATGTTAACTTTGTTTCCTGGATCTTTAAGTTTGGGGAACTGACTTTCAACCTGACATTATATAAACCAGTGTTTCTCAACTAGGGGCTGCTGAACCTGCTGAGAACCTCTGGCTTTCACCTCTGATGGGAACGGTGAGACCCATCTGTGGGGTGGAAGCCAGGAATTCTGCTCAGCATCCCGTAATGCGTAGGGTGGGTTGTCCCCACTCCACAAAGACCACGGTGGCTCTGAGTTCTAATGGCGCCAAGGTTGAAACCCTGTGTTGGGTAACTGCTGTCTCACTCCCATATACTTTGAAGAAGCTCCTTTTCTAGTCTGTGATGTTAAGATCACTTGATTGAATCTGTAAGATCTCTGATGTGCTGAAGGAAGTTTTCTCTTTAGAGTTCTTCATATGTTTAACCAAACACATGTATGAAAACTTGGTGGCCATTTCTAAAAGAAGCTGCTGGAATTCTGGAGTTTAAATTGTTTCCTTTTGTCAATACGCGATTAAATTTAAAAATAAATTCGGTCAACTGGGGCTCCTGGGTGGCTCAGTTGGTTAAGCATCTGACTTCAGCTCAGGTCATCATCTCACACTTTGTGGGTTCAAGCCCCACGTCGGGCTCTGTGCTGACAGCTAGGAGCCTGGAGCCTGTTTCGGATTCTGTGTGAGAATGACGTATTACTTAATAATTTAGAATAACTATTCAAAGGAGATATTCATATTGACTGATTTTTTTCAATCAAATTTTATATTTATATTGGACAGTTAGAAACCAGTCCCTACTGCAGTCGTCAGAAATCAGGTTTCTAAACTTTAGTTTTCCTTTCTTTATCAAACATGTTCCTAAAATCATCCTACTGTGGAAGTGGAAGGACTCATAGAGATCAGCGTTACTAAAACCTTTCAGGGGTGTGCAAACCAGCCCTGTGGCTCATAGTTAAAGTTTCCTTGGAACATGGCCACACCCGTTCACGTGCATACTGCCAACCTGGGATTCTACTTCACAGAGTTTATTGGAACATGCACACCCCAGTGTCTCTGAGATGCGGTCTATTTCTGCCGCATAGCAGGGTTGACCGGTTGTCACAGAGACTGCCCTGCCTGAAAAGCCTAAAATATTTATTAAGTGACCCTTTTAGAAAGGGTTTGTTCTGTCACCTCGTACATAGGAAGTTTTCGATGTGTTATTTCCTGAATGAATGAGTGAACGCAATACGAGGCAGTGAAAAGTTTTGTTTCTGTTTTGTGTTTTGAGTTTTTCAGGCAGTATCTGGTGGATGTGTTCTAATTGGAGTCCACGTGCAATGTCTCATGGTCCCAGCAGACCTTGACCTAAGTCGGTCTGCTAGTCTAGGTCTTCCTGGTCGGAAACCGAAGAATTTGGTCACCTTTGTCCTTAAATTCTGAACTCCTGCAGCCACCCTCTTGGTGAACGCTCCCTGTCGAGTACCGTTTTATCTACCCATTTACTTTCCCTTTCTCATAACTTCCCGGAGGATTTATAGTCGTTTATGCATATTTCATAAGGATGATTTAGGTGTTCTAGTTTCAGAGTATCGGTGAAGGTGAGCTGACTGCTGTCGACAAGCAGCCCCGTGTCCTTAGGGGCTGGACACACACACGGAGCCTCATCACTTGTGCTACAGTGCACCGTAGGGGCGGCGGGAGCCCTGAGCCCAGGATTTCTGCCTTATGTGCCCCCATCTCCGACCCACATTTCCAGGGGCGGCATGGGACGGAGAATGGAAAATCCCGCAAAGGAGATCCTATGGGCCATGCCCAGAAGTGGCACACCTCCCCTCTGCCCAGATGCCAGTGGCCATCACTCAGTCACCTGGCCTCAGTCAACTGCAAGGGGGCAGAACGCGTGGTCCGCATGCCCAGGAAGAGGCAGAGAACTGGGGCGTTCAGACCTTGGTAGGTGTTGGCATTTTCACCCAGAGGGTGCTGGGAAACACGGGCCTAGCCGCTAGGGGTGCCCCTACTGTTCCCTGTTCTCCGTCCACCACCACCCCCAACCCACGTCATTCTCATTTTCTCTCACACACACACAGATTTGTTCACGCTTCTAACGTCTCTGTAGAAAACAAAGCAAGGGTACTTTGAATAAACCACATAACTTCCTCAGACCTCAGTTTCTCCATGGTGCCTTGTGGAGAGGAGAGCTGGAAGAGGAGTGGACCAGACTGTCCCTGCAGGCCCGTTCAGCATTAAAATCCTCACGTGCACCATCCTTTGACTTATTTCTCTTCTGTCATTGTGGCAAAAGCGGGCCCTCACTCTAACTCTGTGCTCAGCCCTCCACATGCATTGTCTCAACGGGAGCCTCTCAACGTCACTAAGGTTGAAGTTACATGATTTTTTCTTTTCCTTTTTTCTTTTTTTCTTGAGAAAGAGCAAGAGAGTGGGAGAGGGTCAGAGAGAAAGGGAGAGAGAGAGTCTTAAGCAGGCTCCACACCCGGCACGGAGCCGGAAGCAGGGCCGGTCTCACGACTGTGAGCTCGTGACCTGAGCTGAAATCAAGAGTCAGACGCTTCACCAACTGAGCCACCCGGGCACCCCGAAGTTATATACTGTTTTTAATATTTTATGGAGGAGGCGTTGGTGTTTGGAGAGTTTCTGCGATTTAACCAACACCGCCCAGCTGGTACGTAGCCGAGCTGAGATTTGGATCTGGGTCTGTTGGGCTCCAGAGGACAGTCTCTTAATCCCCAGCCGACAGGCTGCCTCACTGTGCTCATTGCTACTGCTTAGTATACTGCATATAGACAGCCGGCAGACAGGGAGTGTAACTGTTAATTTATCATTATAACTTATATCTGGACGTTAGACTGGGTTTCCTGGAAGTCGGAGACGGGGATTCATAGGCTTGTGCTGTATGGAGGGCGTGGTCTCGGCAGGTGAGGAGTGAGGAAGAGAGCTGAGAACAGAATTAGGCAGGAATTTGCTCTCAGCTGGAGTCTAGTGTCAACTTGATCCCAAGGGAATTCTGGAGCCTAGATAAGATCTCAGTTGGTCCCCTTTGAGGCCAGGGGGATGATTTATACTCAGTTCCCCCTTGTCCTTCCATCATTAGCTACTGATTTTTGCATCTAGGGGAAGTTGGTCACATAGTCGTCTTTTTTTCAAAAAAAATCTTTGTAAATGTTTATGTATTTTTGAGAGGGAGAGGGAGTGCGCGCGAGCACATGAGCAGGCAGAGAGGGAGGGAGCAGAGGATCTGAAGCAGGCTCTGAGCTGTCAGCGGAGAGCCCGATGTAGGGCTCGAACTCATGAACCGTGAGATCACGGCCTGAGCTGACGTCGGAATCTCAACAGACTGAGCCACCCAGCCGCCCCGGTCAGCCACCCAGGCTCCCCGGTCACATGAGTCTTCTAACGAGGTTGCGCTCATCAGCCAAGAGCGGTTTGCAGAGAGGGGGGCATCCGCGAGCCAGTACCAGCCAAAGCTGACGGCAGCCAGTGACAGGTGCAATGTCGTGCAAGGAGAGCCGGGTGAGGCCCTGAGAGCGCCCACTGCGGCGTGTGTGCCACTCAGCGTGTTTGCGTGTTTTACTTGGGCTTGTCTTGATGCTCTAGACCTGGCCTGCCAAGACCTGCCCCTGCCACCGAAGTGAAATGTTTGTATGTCTGCTTGATTGTTGAATGCATTCTGTTGTATCGTGCATGGCTTTGTCCTTAACGACTGTCCCTATGCGTTTCTGAATTTCTGCTCCACTTGCAGCCTCAAAAGCGAAATTGAAGATGCATGAATATTTTTCTTAGGAGTATGTATCCTTCAGTTTCTCGAAATGAAGTCAGGAAGTTTCTGTGAGCCAACAGCAAATACTGCCTGACAATCGTAGGCTGCTAGATAAACGGAGGGGTCCTTTTCATTTATCTAAAATGCATTTCTACCTCTATTTCAGAAGTGGCCCCAGCACCTGACAGGACTGCTGAATGATGGTCATGCTTAGATTCTCTGCCCTGCTTTCATTTTCCTTATTTGTGTGCCTCTCCCCAGATGCTGACACAAATAGATAAGCCACCATCCCAGAAGAACCCTTTGTTTCAGAGATAAGTAAAGGATTTCTTGTTTGTGTAAGAAATTATGTATTCTGGAAGCAGAATCTCCCAGTGACCTAGGGGCTTACTGAGAATGAATGGCAAGGGAGAAATCTAAATGAAAAACGCATGAGTTACATTGGCCTACCATTCTCTACAGTGACTGGACTGAAAATCCTGATTTGGTCATTCTTTTTTTTTTTTTTTTTAATTTACAGGTTTTTTATTAAATTTATTTATTTGTTTTTGAGAGAGAGAGGGAGCGAGTGAGCGAGTGAGCAGGGAGGGACAGAGAGAGAGAGGGGGGAGAGAGAATCCCAAGCAGGCTCCACAGTTAGGACAGAGCCTGACGTGGAGATCAACTCACGAACTGTAAGATCATGACCTGAGCTGAAATCAAGAGTTGGACGCTTAACCGACTGAAACCACCCAGGTACCCCCTGATTTGGTGATTATTTAGCATATGAACTATTTGGCATCCTGAACTTATTCGGTGACTGTGATTCAGTTCAGTAGGTAGAACTGTGATGGACACTGCCCCTGTTTCATATATGTGTATCAAACTCTCTGTTTGTCGTTCTTGAATAGCTAACATTTTATTTTATTTTATTTTATTTTATTTTATTTTATTTTATTTTTATTTGAGAGAAGGTGGGGAGAGGCAGAGGGAGATTGAGAGAGAGAGAGACAGAGAGAGAGAGACAGAGTCCCAAGCAGGTTCTATGCTCAGTGCAGAGCCTGATGTGGGACTTGATCCCACTACCCTGGGATCATGACCCGAGCTGAAAATAAGAATCTGATTCTCAACCAACTGAGCTACCCAGGTGCCCCATAATGGCTAACCTTTTAGAGTTTATATGTAACCTTTTTATTAGGTCACGATGTTTCACCAGTTTGCATCAGTTTTTACTGGCCTAGGGGCTTGCCTCTTTCAACTGACAGGATATGATCTCTGTTATCGTTTGAAATGGGCTGATCGTACAGTTTAATTCTTTTTTTTTTTCAATACATGAAATTTATTGTCAAATTGGTTTCCATACAACACCCAGTGCTCATCCCAAAAGGTGCCCTCCTCAATACCCATCACCCACCCTCCCCTCCCTGCCACCCCCCATCCACCCTGAGTTTGTTCTCAGTTTTTAAGAGTATCTTATGCTTTGGCTCTCTCCCACTCTAATGTACTGTTTAATTCTTGACTTTCAACCCTGTTTCTCAATTTTGGAGGATACTCAGTTATCGTTTACGTGTTTTCTGGAAGGCACCGAGGTAATTTGCCCACTCAGATATTCACTATTAGATGCATTCTACTTAATAACATACATACATAATTACATACATACTTACTTACATACATACTTAATAACATACATACATAATAACATACATAATTAAGTATGGGTGTGTATGAAGTGAAGTCCAAATACGTACATTTTTTTCTGGAAATTTTTAATCATCATTTGGATAAAGGAGCATTGAAATCAAAAGTAGTCTGAAAAGTACAGCCATCAGTTTCTGGTTCAGGAAGGTGGAGACACAGTGATACTGATACTCCACCCATTAAAACAGCATTTAAATGACAATAAAGATATGTAAAAGTTAAAAGTCTATGAATACTAGGAATGGAATCATATCTATATCTCTATCATCTATATCTATATCTATGTCTATATCTATATATAGATATCTATATATACCAAACTATTTGAAGACATTTTTTAAAGGAGACAAAGCACCCTTTATTTGGAAATTTGGAAATATCTAAGAACAGAGGATACCACAATCCAAAACATGGTGGTAAAAGCCAGATGAAACCACCAAAACTAATGACTTCAGATGAAATGGTAATTGTCCAAGGAATACAATATGACGTTAAAGAGATTCCAAATATTATATTCAGTGGGATTCAGGAAATATTACAGCTATTCAGTAAATATGATCACCTCAGCTCTCTCCTGACACATTATTTTGAGAACAGAGACAATATTTAAATGTTACAAGTTCACAAGAGCAAGAAAAGTGGGAAAGGAGGTAAATCTAGTGTGGGTTCAGCTAAAGGTTGAACCTCCAGTAGATTGCTGGTCAGAAGGAGAGAAACCAGCAGACGTTCATTCGCACACAGAAGCATAGCTACAAATTAAAGATGTGATGGGCCTCAAACACATGGCCAATCCTCCCCTGAAGATGTTTGCCGAAATGTGGTAGTCCTATGGCTGAAGATCTAAGCTACAACAGAGTAGAAGGAATCTCCCACTTGTTTAAAGGACCAAGGAACTAAATACCCGATAGGTTACTGCCTGAAAACTTGGAGAGTCCACGCTCTAGAAGCAAAGATGAATCAGAAGTTTTTTGAATCTCTCCAGATTGCACCTCAGCCCTGACTCGGCTGAGTCCCTACCTTCACCCCCCTTTCCCTCCAGATCTGCTTTACAGAGGAAAAAAGCAACGAAGGAATATTTCTTGGTGGAAGTAGCATCATTTAGAGTCTCTGCAATTGGCTTGCAGCAAAATATTCCAGAAATGTGAAAAGGCAAAAACCCTGTGACAGATAAATTAGGTAAACTCAGGCAATAGAATGAAACCCACAGATGATCCAGTTAGCATAGTAAACTGGAATTTAGTTGCTGGAAAATATCTAGCCTGAGGTGTGGAGAGGAATTAGCAGGAAAAATGTTAAGAGTAAGAGACACATGTTGCGTTCAAAATTCGATCTCACCTATAATCTGAGTCTCAAAAGGAAAAGAGAGAAAACAAAGTAGTAACTATATTCTTAGCAATTATTGCTGACACTTTACAGAAATGATTGAAGACATCATTCACCAGATTTGGACATTCAGCGAGCACCAAGAATGATAAATAATACAAAGCCACATCTAGACACATAATGGTTGAAAGCCTGAAAACCAATGACAAAGAGAAACACCTTAAAAATGAACCATAGTGGGGAGAAAAGGACATATAATGCTCAGTGGAGTAGAAGTAAGATTTACAGCTGATTTTTCAATGGAAACTGCACATAGTAGGAGGCAGTGGAGGGAGGGGTTAGATTTCCAGATCTTCCCTCACTTTGTACCTCAGCACGACAGCTCCTGTGTCACCCTGAAAGAAGACAGAGGCTTGAGTTTGGAACATGACAAACCTAGAAATGTATCGGACTGGGGTACCTAGAAATAGCTTAGATCTTCAATTAAAAAAAAAAAAAGGACACGAAATGTAAGGCTCTGTAGTGTGGTCCCAGCTCCTTTCCCCTGTGGGTGGTGTTCATGCTCAGGAAAAATAGGCACCGCTAACTCCTGGCCTACAAAGCAATTCATGTACCCAGCTCTTTTTGTTTTGTTTTGTTTTACATTTCTCATGATGGAAAATAGGCGATAAAACCAATTGGATGAGAAACTTGGAGGAAATAGAGACAGGAAGTTACCATTAATGTTTGCTGAAATCAGGGAAGATTCTGCAGCCGTTAAACAAAGACAATAAAATATTCAGTCTATTAAAATGGCCTTTCACAGATTGTCTTTACTACATGATTAAAAAATGATGTCAACAGTTAGCAAGAAAATAAATTTGATGAAATCTCCCAGAAAGGTGAGCAGGGCCTGAGAAGGAACCCATCTGAACAGTGTCTCATTTATATGCCAGGCCTGCACTAGAGGCTCCCACAGGACATAGAGAGGGAGAAAAATCTGATGAGGGCAAAGAGAGGCAATTGTGGAAAGGTTGTGCCGTAGGCTGTAGGAGCAGGTTGGAGTAGGTAGAAGAGTGTCAGAAGGTGTCTTTCCAGGAAAATAACCATCATGGAATAAATACCTGAGGTGTTAGTATGTGTTTGGAGAAAATGTAAACTTACAGTTGGGCATTGGGAACAAATCAGTAGTAAGTACGTAGAAAAGAAACCGGGGCCCTGCTATAGACAATGTTTGTGCCCTCCCCCCCCCCACCTCCAAATTCAGATCTAAGAACTTAACCTCCAAAGGGATTGGTTTGAACGTGAGGTCTTTGGGAGATGAACAGGTCGCGAGGAGAGAGCCCTCATGAGTGAGATTAGTGCCCTTAAAAAAGAGACCCCAGAGACCTCTCTTCTACCCCGTGAGCTTATAGAGAAAAGCACTATCTGTGAGCCAGGGAGCAGATCCCCACCAGACACCGAATCTGCCAGCACCTTGATCTTGGACTTGCTAGCCTCCAGAACTGTGAGGAATAAGTTTCTGGGCTTTATAAACTACCCAGTTTATGGCATTTTGTTATAGCAGCCTGAACAAACTTAAGACAAGACTGTTATTAACTCCAAGAAAAACAAAATTGTTTTGAGAAACATTTCTTACTTTATGGCACATCTGTGAATAGTATCGACATAGTCATAAATATGTAAATGCTGAATATCCAAGCAGAATTACGATAAAACAACATTGAGAAAACAGGGACAAGAGAAGGTATGTGTATTGATGCGAGGAGGATAGGTTGAAGAAGGAGCCAGTAAATGATATTTTTCAGCTGAAAAAAAATCAAGAAACAGCAGTAAAATAATTTTATTTAGAGATTTGGAGACAAATGTCAAAATAGACTGTGGAAGAGTTGAATGTTCCTACTTTGAACAGCATATGGACACAACATAGAGGGCTTACTTGAGTCTTTTGTTTTAACTTCTGTGGATATCTTTATAAATTAAGTGCATGTTCAACTTAAGTTAAAAAATAGTATAAATATGATATTGTATTCATAAAGTGTGAGAAGACTTCCATGGGAAGGAAAGAACAGTTCAAGAAAGAATTCATAGAAATAAAAATATGATGTCTCACATATACAACTCATCACAAATTATGCAAAATGCAATTAGAGGGTTCCATAAAAATGACTTTAAGAACAAAGTAGATATTTTTATTCAAATCACAAGGTTAACAACTGAGAAGTGGTTAATTACATGAAGATTATTTTTATCAAAAGGAAAAGTAGAAATGCAATTAGAAATTCTATGGGGAAACCAAGATAAATAATAAGTATACAAGTAAATGGTGCTCCAAATATAAAAGAAACCGGATGATTTTGAATATAAAAAAGCAAAAGCAACAAATATGGGTGGAACATAAGAGCCCCAGTCTTTATTTGTGTGTAATTTCTTAGGATTTATTTATAGTTCACAATATAATCAATTTTCAATGGTGTTTGTTTTATTTTTCCCTAACAAGTTATTTGTCTCATGAATGGGATATTTTGCTGGGTAAATGTTCATCTTCTCCCTTCTGTGTTTCTTTGAGTATCATGATAAAAATAAGCTTATAGTTCAAAATTTGTTCCTCATCAAAATATTTTATATAGGACTTGTTAAACTTTGTAATTTTCAAGATTTTTTGGGGGGTGGGGAGAGGTAAGTTCTTATTTAAATTCCGGTTAACTAACATGCAGTGTAATATTAGTTTCAGGAGTACAATATATTGATTTCACAATTCCATACAGCACCCAGGGCTCATCACAACACAT
This sequence comes from Prionailurus bengalensis, assembly GCF_016509475.1. Lineage (NCBI taxonomy): Eukaryota > Metazoa > Chordata > Mammalia > Carnivora > Felidae > Prionailurus > Prionailurus bengalensis. The sequence goes on from NC_057343.1 coordinate 233,585,334, forward strand.
GCACTGATTTATCCCCATTACCTGCTTTACTCATCTGCCCCCACCCCCCACCTCCCCTGTGGGACCTGAAACCATCAAAATTCTAGCAGAGAACACAGGCAATAACCTGTTTGACATCAGCTGTAGCAACTTCCTTCTAGATAGGTCTCCTGAGGCAAGGGAAACAAAAGCAAAAATAAACTATTGGGACTTCATCAAAATAAAAAGCTTCTGCACAACAAAGGAAACAATCAACAAAAGTGAAAGGCAACCTATGGAAGGGGAGAAGATATTTGCAAATAACATACGGGGTAAAGGGTTAGTATCCAAACTATACAAAGAACTGATACAACTCAACACCCCCCAAATGAATAATCCAGTTAAGTCATGGGCAGAAGACATGAATAGATACTTTTCCAAAGAAGACATCCAGATGGCCAACAGACACATGAAAATGATTGTTTGTTTCTTCTGATTCTTCTTAAATTGCTAATCTGAGTTTTCCTACATGGACATGGGTACGTGCTCTTTAAAGAAACATGGTTGGAAATTAAGCAGCTACATTGATGACCTCATCATCTACATGTTTAAAACTTTTTTTTAATGGTACCTTTAGGAATGTTTTTTGGAGCTTATAAGTTCAGTAAAGAAATAGGAAGTTCAGACATTCCTTCAGCTTGATCTCAACTTGTTTTTCTTCTTAGCATATAAATTAAATTTATTATTTGAAATATGTAAATTAGCAGTGGTGATATCCTTGTAGTGGGTGGTTTGGATTTTTCTTTTTGTGCTTTATCAGAATTTTCCAGATTGTTTGCTGTATATATGCTTATACGCTTCTTCTTTTTTTTTTTTTGTAACAGCATAAACTAATCAATTAAATAGACTCATGAAAAAAACAAACAACAAAAGCCAAAAAAATTTAAACCTGGTTTCAAAACTTCTTTCCATATTATAATTAGTGTATGTTAGGGATTCCCATTCCGTTCTCTTTGCTTAAGCTTTGAGTCAAGGAGGAGAAAGAAACACTGAAAGAATGGGTATATATCTTCTTTTTCATACATAAAGTTCCCTGCTATGCTAGCAGGTGCACTTAAGATTTCTGAGCTTTAGAGCAGCTGTCTCAGTATCTAAAGCGCACTGACTTTGTCTAGATTGGCTAATATTCATATCATGGGAATGTCCATGCCTCTTTGATGCCTAGGATCATGCCTTGGTGATCACTGCACTTCTACTCTGAGAAACAGCCATGAATGAGCCAGGTTCATGAGCATGAATGAACATGAGCCTGAAATGAAACATGCCATTTTCATCACTGTCCGCCGCATGGCCTCACTGTGAAGATAAAGCAGGTACGAGGTTCAGTTTGGCTTTCGTGTTGGTTCAAACACACGATGGCTTTCTTGTATCTACAGAATCGGCAACAGGGTTAATAGAGCCAAGGACGTGCTTTAACCTGCAAGGGGCTTCTGTCACTGCTCACTTCTCTCTTTTCCTTCTGGGATTCTTAGGGCCCTACCCTCTACGATTCTTGCAGTATTGCTGGCGACACGGTGTGGTAGTTTAAAAATTGGCTCCCCCAAAGATGTCCGTCCTAATCCCTGGAACCTGTGAATGCTGCCTTATATGGCAAAACTGTGGTTAAGAATCTTGGGATGGGGAAGTTATCTCGGATTATGTGAGCAAGTCCTAAATGTATTCTCAAGTGTTATTTTGGGAGGGAGGTAGAGTGATATTTTATACATGCCTGCGGAGGAGAAACCCATGTGCACATGGAGCAGAGAGAGACTTAAGAGGCTGGCCTTGAAGGTGGGAGTGATGTGTCCACAAGCTAAGGCATGCTGCAGCCACCAGAAGCTGGAAGAGATATGGAAGGTTCTTTCCTAGAGCCTCTGCAGGGAGCGTGGCTCTGCTGATACCTTGATTTTGGTCCAGTAATACCAGAAGTTTCTAACTTCTGGCCTCTAAGACTGTGAGAGATTAAAGTTCTATTGATTTAAGCTACCAGGTTGATGGTAAGTCATTAGAGCAGCCACAGGAGATTAATACACAATGGCCTCCATTTCCCTGATCTCACCAGTGGGCTGCTGACCCCAGAAGCCTAGTAAGAGTGTCCCATCTCCGTGGCCCAGGGTTCTGAAAGCAACCCACGTGCAGCTCATTGGTGGCCTTTAGGGGACTTTGAAATATGCCCTGAGAGAAATGGGGATGATCTCTTTTCTTTGCAATCATGAGCTTGAAGGATGATGTTAACCATAGGCTACTTATGTCCTTCTTGTCAGTGTGTGGTACCAGCCCAAGAAAAAGGCCCAACAGAGCCCATCATAACTAGGAATGGACACTGTTGAATTCTTGTGGCATGCTCTGAACCTCTGGGCTAGCCTGTGCTTCAATCTGGTTTTCTCATCTTGTGCTTTCCGGTTATAAACTATTTGAAAACTTTAGCTTAAACTGATTGGAGTTGAGTTCTTATCATTTGTTGCAAAGACAGTCCTAAGGGCTTGGTTACAATAAATTTGCTTCTGTCTGCTGCTCACATTAAACCTTCTCAAGCCAGATTTGAAGGCCAGTGTATATTGATTTTGAGATTCCTGATACTTATGAATTTGCTGCTTAAAATTTGTCTACCCTTTGGGTGAAGAGGCTGTCCTGAGTGTTGGGTCTGATGCATACCCCAAGTGGGATTTTCTTCTGTTTAAAAAATGAATGTTATCATTGGTTGAGGGAGTCATTTAGGTCATGAGACACACGTTTGGCTTGTAAATACAGATCTCACAAAATATATTTGGAAGTCACATTTAAACTAGGTATCTTTGTCCATTAGAAAGGATACAAGTCAAGTCTGACATACTGTCTTTTTAGTCGTGTGTTAGTTTTCCTAGTGTCTGCTATGCCAATTATTACAAATTTGGTGGCTTAAAAAATAAAAAAAAATATCCTCTTATAGTTCAGGAGGCCAGTGGTCTGAAATCGAAGTATCAGCAGGACCACACTCTTGTCAGAGTTTCTAGGGGAGAATATGTCTTTATCTCTTCCAGCTTCTGGTAGCTTCAGGAGTTCTTGTCTTTTTGTTCTGATCTCTGCTGCAAACTTGTATAGCCTTCTCTCTGTCAGAGTGTCTCAAATATCCCTTGCCTGTTTCTTATAAGGATACTTGTCATTGGGTTGAGGACCCACTGGGTAATCTATGATGATCTTGACTTGAGATCCTTAATTAGATTTGAAAAGATCCTTTCTCCAAGTAAGGTCACGTTCACAGGTTCTGGGTGGATGTATCTTTTGGAAGGCCACCATTCAACTCAGTGCAGGTGGTATGTGGGGACTCTTGAGAAGAAAATCTTCTCAAGTGGATGCATCATTGTTTTATTTTATTTTATTTAATATGAAATTTATTGTCAAGTTGGTTTCCATACAACACCCAGTGCTCATCCCAACAGGTGCCCTCCTCCATGCCCATCACCCACTTTCCCCTCCCTCCCACCCCCCATCAACCCTCAGTTTATTCTCAGTTTTTAAGAGTCTCTTATGGTTTGGCTCCCTCCCTCTCTAACTTTTTTTTTTCCTTCCCTTCCCCCATGGTCTTCTGTTAAGTTTCTCAGGATCCACATAAGAGTGAAAACATATGGTATCTGTCTTTCTCTGGATGACTTATTTCACTTAGCATAACACTCCCCAGTTCCATCCACATTGCTACAAAAGGCCATATTTCATTCTTTCTCATTGCCACGTAGTATTCCATTGTGTATATAAACCACAGTTTCTTTATCCATTCATCAGTTGATGGACATTTAGGCTCTTTCCATAATTTGGCTATTGTTGAAAGTGCTGCTATAAACATTGGGGTACAGGTGCCCCTACACATCAGCACTCCCGTATCCTTGGGTATATTCCTGGCAGTGCTATTGCTGGGTCATAGGGTAGATCTATTTTTAATTTTTTGAGGAACCTCCACACTGTCTTCCAGAGCGGCTGCACCAGTTTGCATTCCCACCAACAGTGCAAGAGGGTTCCCGTTTCTCCACATCGTTGCCAGCATCTATAGTCTCCTGATTTGTTCATTTTGGCCACTCTGACTGGCATAAGGTGATATCTGAGTGTGGTTTTGATTTGTATTTCCCTCATGAGGAGTGATGTTGAGCCTCTTTTCATGTGACTAGTGGCCATCTGGACGTCTTCTTTAGAGAAGTGTCTATTCATGTCTTCTGCCCATTTCTCCACTGGATTATTTGTTTTTTGGGTGTGGAGTTTGGTGAGTTCTTTGTGGATTTCGGAGACTAGCCCTTTGTCCGATATGTCATTTGCAAATATCTTTGCCCATCCCATTGGTTGCCTTTTAGTTTTGTTGATTGTTTCCTTTGCATCATTGTTTCAAAGAGGTTCTACCTATTTGCGGTGCCATGAGGGTTTTCTTTGTGTTATGACTGCATGATTTAAAAAAAAAAAAAAAAGAAAAGACTATTTCTCTTTTTCTGTACCTGAGGGTTTCTTAACCATAATACTATTGACATTTAGGTCAGATAATTTTGGGGGGGGCGGGGGTGGGGGGGCTGTCCTGTGCATTCTAAAGTGTGGGACCGAGGCAGCAGCCCCGACTTCTGTTCGCTGGGTGCTGGTAGTACCTTGCTCCCAGGTCGTGACACCACAGACGTCTACAGACATTGCCAAACGCCCCCTGGGGGGTTGCAGAATCACCCGTAGTTGAGAAGCGTGGCTCTACGCCCACCTCACACAATGACGGTGATGAATGTTTTCTGACAAAAAGGCAAAGAGGTAAGAGAACAGATCAGAGAAAACAGAGACAAGTATCAACTCTGCCTTTCACAAATCTGAAACGTGAGGAATGGTTTCCTCTGACAAAACAAATGGGCTGTGGCGCGTGGAAGGAGCTGTAATCTGCCCATGTGCCCCTTTCGTGAGTGCACGCGACCTTAGGTGGGCGAGGAGGTTAATGACGTCAGAGAGCTTAATTTGTCCTCACGCCGCCTCGGTGCTCTCCTGGAACACACCTCCCTGGGGGGCCACGCAAGGCGGTCGCAGCCTGACTCGCCCTGCTGTGCCAGCAGGTGCCACCCGTGTCCCCAAACCCCCGGGGGCAGGTGAGCACAGGCGCCTTTGGAAGTAGGGGGAAGTGAGAGGGTGCGACTGAAGTTTTCTTTCTGTTCCCATTTCGGATGTCGTCAGTGGTGACTCAGGGCGATGACAGCGTGGGGAACTTCCAGTTCTCCTGGGAGCCAGGCCCCTGACGAAGGGCTTCAGAAGCTCCCCGTCGTATTTCAGCTGCACGAGGACGCCCGTGGTCCTGCCCCGTAAGGGAAAAAGAGAATAGGAAGTGTTGCTCTTGTCCATTCATAATCGTCCCTGCCAAGTTTTTCTTGTGAATATTCTCTCTCTTTTTATGGTTTCAGCTAGGAAGGCGGAGAAAGATGTTGCATATTTATGGCCTGCTTCCCCAAACCTGTTCGAGTGACAGTTGTTTACAAATGAGGAGGTTCTGCCTAAGGGTGTGCCTGTAGGGGCGGTTACAGGTGGCGGCATCTGAGCCTAACCCTGCCAAGGTGACGAGGGTCACCGGTGACACTCTTCTGCCCTGCCCGCTCACTGCCCTCCCCCGCTTCTCTACCAGCCCACACCCAGTCGGGAGGTTGATGCAAACACGAGGCCAGCTCTGAGAAAGCCCCTGGGACGTGCTGGCCATTAACTCATCGTTCCCCAACGTGCTTGAGCTCCTCCCGTCGGACCCCTGTGTCCTCACTTGCTGTCTCTTCTGCTCTCATTCTTCTGCTGTCTGTCTAATCTCCCCCAAATCAGATGCTGGCACTTTTATTTTAATAGTCCCCCTCCCTGCCAGGCCGTTTCTTCCGCACTCCCCTGCCACTCTTCTCATTGGCTTTCTTCCATCCCAACAGGATTAGACCAGATGGACAGATGATCTCCAAGGGCCCTTTCAGCTCTAAGAGTCTAAGGTTTGCACGTCCAACTGCTATGGAGTCCCCCGTCTTCTGAACAGTTAAGCTCGTTCTTGGTGTTTAATTAATATTGAGGGCGCAGCAAATCTCGCTCACTGTGTGCCTTTAGTGGCCAGTTGACTGTGGGCTTGGCTTGTCAAGCCCGTCCAAATGGCTAACTGGTTGATCCCACACTCCTAATAGCTCCATAAGAGAAGCATTTACTTAGGCTAATGGCCTTCATTCCACAGTGGGCAGCAGTGAGGGCTGGGAGAGCTCATTACTAAAATATTATGATAATAGTTTGGAAACGGTGGGGCCATTTTAAGTGTTTGAGTATTACCTCCCTTCTTTACGAAAGGTGTCCCTCTCTGGTCTTGAGACTTCAAATTGTCAGCTACTATCCTAGTCTTGAAAAATAACCTTAATCACAGATATTTTCCTTTAGACCCCTTGTTCAAAATTCTATTCCCAACAGGCAACAGATCTCACATTTAATATTCTTTATAAAATGGAATCAGGGCGGCACTCGAAAATTAAACTATGTAAACATTTTCATTATTTATACATTCATGTTTGTTTAGGAAAGACTGTTGAACAACTCTTCAGAAAAAGATGAGGCTGTGACATTTTTATTCTAACCAGGCTGCTGTGACAGAGGAGCAAAAACGGAGTGGTTTTAAGCAGCAGAAACTTATTATCTCCCAGGCCTGGAGGCCAGGAATCAGAAATTCAGGTGGGCAGAGCCCTGTGCTCACTGAAGTCACTGGGGGAGGGTCCTTCCCGCCCTTCCAGCCTCCGGTGTTGGCCAGTGGTCCTTGGTGTCCCCTAACTCAGCGATAGGTCACTCCGGCCACCTGGCTGTCTTTTCTCTGCTGTCTTCACACCAGCCGCCCTCCGTGCTCATCTGTCTCAGTTTCCAATTTTTTCTTTTTTGTAAGGACACCTGTCCTATTGGATTAGGACCCAGCGTAAGGACTTCATCTTATTTCATCTCTTTAAACACCTTATTTCCAAGTATGATCATATTTTGATGTACTGGGGGTTAGGATTTCAACATATCTTTTTGGGGGGATACTATTCGGCTTTTAACACCATCAATATCTTTTTTTTTTTTTTAGAGAGAAAGAGTGTATGTGAGCATGGCGTGGGGAGAGAGAGAGAGAGAGAGAGAGAGAGAGAGAGAGAGAGAATCCCAAGCAGGCTCCACACTCAGCACAGTGCCCAATGTGGGGCTCCATCCCACAACCCTGGGATCATGACCTGAGCAGAAACCAAGGGTCGGACGCTCAACCGAGTGAACCACCCAGGCACCTGCCATCAATACAATTTTTAATGATAGGTGACATCTTGGTCACCTAAGTTCATAGCTATAGATTCTTCACTTCTATATGTGTGTGTGTATGCTTCCCCGCAAGGAAGCATATTTCCTCTCTTTGTGGAACATTTTAGTAGATGACCTGGAACTTAGAAAGAAGTATGTGTGGTTTTTTTTTTTTAATTTTTTTGAGTTGCATTCATCACTTTTCAACATTCAGCTGTTGTTCGATCTTCTAAGGTGACCACCGTGCCACCTTGTTCGTGATCTTTTTCTTCCACGCTCTCCTTTTTCTCCTGATGGACCATCAGTGACAACTGGTTGTCTTCTCCAGACCTTAACTGCACGTTGTTCTTTTCTATCATGTGTCGCTTCGGGTGCGTTGTCTTCCAGAGGGAGATCCTGAAGCTTCTGCCATAACTTGATGTAAAGTCCCTGAGGAGAGAAGACTGCTTTTATGTTTTTGTTTTTGTGTTTTTTTTTTTTTTGAGCCCGTGCAGTTTGGAGCATGTGTTACACATAGAAAATACTCTGCCTTTCCCTCCCTCTATCTCTCTTCCTGCCCAATGTTGTTACTGTCCATAATAATCCTGAAACTTAAACATTATAAAGTATCACAGAAAGTGTTATTTCATAAGCTGATCCTGCAGTTTAAAAATCATGAGATAGCACCTTTGGACCAGGTTACTCTCTGTATAATGTTTTACGTTTATATTTGGTCCAAGACTTTCTAAAAGGCGTGTTTCCCTTTGTAATTAGAGAAAAACAGGTAGCTAAATTAACCTTGGGCATAAAAGTTATAAAATACCAAGTTAAAAAAATAGGCATCATAAAGATCTGACCAAGCACATAATAATATGATGCCTTTTGGCAACTGAGTGTGAATTGGAAATACACATAACCATAAATGTAGATGTGTTCCCTGAGTCAGAAAAGAACTTATAATTTATTCACCCTAGTCAATAGAGGTTTCACGTTGATGGCTTTTTTTTTTAATTAGATTTGCATGTATAGATAAAAGTATAGTTCTAATAATGGGTGATTTTTCCCTCCAAGGGAATGATAATTAAAGTGGGCTTATCATTTTGAAGCACGACTGAAGCAAACATATAATCTCAAACTCATTGCTCATGGTCAAGGACACAGGAAGGGTTTATATGAACCGAAGATGAGTCAACTTGGAGAGATAGTATGTATTTGAAGCAAATTGGAAAGGAGGGGAGAAGGTGATTCAGTTTGAACAAAACTCTCACATACATGGCAGGCATGCTGTAAGTGAATGGTTGATGAAATTATTTAACGTTTTACTGCAGCACTGTTGTCTTTCTATAAATTCCAGTTAAATTGTTTTTATTCTTTTAATGGGTCATAAGTCAAATCCAGGGCCCAAATTTTTAGCTTTTCTCTATACCGTTCAGAGTGGGAGTGAATTTTTCCCAGAAAGACCCATGAATTCTTAAGAAATGCATTTGGGGAAAGGACATTTTTTTCCCAAATAGAACACAGAGACTTCTATTTTCATGCAAAATGCATATTTTGTAGTTACAGGGTTTGTCACACGATGTACATGCACCTGAGGCTAGGAGAGCTCTGTGTAAATATACCACAATTAGCCATTTTAAAAAGAAAACTATTTTACCAGCGTTTGACAAACTTCACTTTGTCACTGCTGTTTAAAGATAGGCGATATTTGGGGCTCCTGGGTGGCTCAGTCGGTTAAGCATCTGACTTCAGCTCCGGTCATGATCTCACGGTTCGTGGGTTCAAGCCCGACGTCGGGCTCTGTGCTAATCAGTGCTGACAGCGTGTGGCCTGGAGCCTGCTTCAGATTCTGTGTGTCTCCCTCTCTCTCTGCCCCTCCTCGCTTGCCCTCTGTCTCTCTCTGTCTCTCAAAAATAAATAAAAATAAAAATAGCCAATGTATTTGAAGATTCATAGATCAACCTTGAAGGCATGATAAGCCTATAAATGGATGTATAGATAGTATATTAACTCTACATTTTATACACTAATACCTTTTTTTCCTGACCTTCTAAAATAACTGATGTTTTTAGACTGCATTCCTCACTGCATGTGGGAGTCAGTTCCCTTTTCTTGCCCCAATTACACATGCCTTTTTATTTTTTTTAATTTATTTTTATTTTTTTAAAAATTTTTTCAACGTTTATTTATTTTGGGGACAGAGAGAGACAGAGCATGAATGGGGGAGGGGCAGAGAGAGAGGGAGACACAGAATCAGAAACAGGCTCCAGGCTCTGAGCCGTCAGCCCAGAGCCCGATGCGGGGCTCGAACTCACAGGCCACGAGATTGTGACCTGGCTGAAGTCGGACGCTTAACCGACTGCGCCACCCAGGCGCCTCTACACATGCCTTTTTAAATTAACATGGTAGCATTTCAGGTTTTCAAGTCCTTGATTATCATTCACCACATTAAAATATCCATTAGATGATAGTTAGTAATCTGTTTGCTCCTCTGGTTGATCAGAGTTGGTATTTGGCAAATAGAAACTATATTTTCTACTCATTCTACTTGGATTCAAAGGAAGCAGTGAGTGTTATTTGAACGAGTACATTGATTTCCAGCCAGATGTTTCAGATGCGTGCAATGTAATTCTCTGGAGATATTTATCAATGGAAGGAGGTTGAATCTTCCCGAATCTGAGAGGTAATGGTGACCGTAGTCAACATTGTGACATTATTATATATAAATATATCTGTATACAAAGAGCATGCAGGGCACGTATTGAATCTTATGAGGGCTCCTGGCTGATAGGCACCTTCTTTATCCTTTGTCCGGGTTACACGTCTCTAACTGTGGTGGGCTCCAGAATGGACCTCAGACTCGCTGGCTGCAGCCTTCCTGCTGTTAACCTACTGTAGATACTGAAGAGCAGGTGGGAGAGGACAGCAACTCCTCCTCATTCCCTTCCCCATCGCTCACCCTTGGAACTTGCATACACCATCTGGACCACCATAAAATGTATTATGAAGTGCAAACATTCACCATGAATGACTTGGTTTCTTATTTCTGCCTGTGTTCACGTAATTCTGAAAAACCAGATACCTGGTTTTGCCTAACAAAGCGAAGTTATTTCTCTGCACTGATTTTCCAGTAGAATGAATATTACAAATGTGAGTTTGGACCAGAGGCTTACTGACTTTTAAACACAGTGGTTCTAGAATCTGGGAGATCATCAGGTTTCACTTGAATAGGCTTTTACAGATGGAAATCCCCAGATTCTTTCTGTGCTTACTGAGTTGAGGGGATCTCTGCTTTGAACATGAACCCTGGGAGATGAGAGCACACGTCATATTGTGTGGGGAAGGATCCGAGCAGGGACTGTGAAATCAGTGCGTCTACTCACAGATGTGTTGAGAGCAACAGGGGGAGGGGTTTTTTGAAGAGTGGATGTTTAGGTGGGTTGAGCAGATTGAAGACAAGAAGTTCTGCTCTGACTCTGGGGACCTTGATTAATGGTGAGGCATCCAGTTGGCTGTCCAGTTTAAATTTTTGGTGGGGGTAGAAAAGGACAGACGGGCAGGAGGAAAGCAGCAAGTAGGAGAGTGATGGAGAGAATGAATGAATGAATGAATGAATGAATGAGTAAATGTGGCACCAGTAAGGTTTGGGAATAGGGTAGACTATGGGCTCACTAGGAAGCCACTCCTGCATTTCGGCCTCTCAGTGTAAAGGAAGAGTGGGTTGTCTGCTCTGTGGGCGAAGCGTTTAGGAGTCCAGCGTCCTTGGATGAAGCCAATGTCGGGTGCGGGGTTTGGAGTTCCAAGAGGTTAAGCAGGTAGGCTGGTTGGGGATCTCTGGAGCACTTTTTGTCAAGGTGTGGGGACAGTACGGGGTGTTCAGATATTCCAAGCAGAGAGTCTGACACCAATACAGGTATTGATGTGAAGGAGGCATAGTGTCAACTCTTGTGCGAGGAACTCAGGAGGAATCCAGGAGAGAGTGGAAGGAAGTGAGTTTGTTCACCTCCTGATGTCTGGCAGAACTATGGCCTTTGAGCCCAAGTCCATTGCCGCGGTTTGGGGCAAAGGTGCTGGTGTCGAGGGAGAAAGTTCCTGGGTATGTGCAGGTTTCCAAAGGGATGCAGGGTGCACGTGGTCAGGCTTGTGCCCCTGGTGAGGCACCTCCAAAGAGTCGTGACACTTACAAGCCTCAAACCCTGAGTGTCCGCCGTGGAAATGAGCCGGGCGGCGGTCATGTGCCAGAGGGTCCCTCATGACCCATGTGTGGCAGGAAGCCCAGGTTCTGTCTGGCCACATTTCAAAGACAAACGGACAAGATTTGGGGATTATCCACTGTTGTCTGTGATCTGAGCTTCTGTTTGCCCATTTCATTTTCTTGTGTCTCCTCTCCCTCCTATTATATGATTAATTAAAAGCCAACATGTTTTCAAACCACTTCTGTCTCTGTTGGCAAAGGTACTACCAGGTGATAAGACAGAGGGGCTGAAATATGTAGGATGTAATTGTGTAATTGCAAATAAACGGACTGATTGCTCTTCATTTGTTTTCTCTTTAGAGAACAGAATAGAGCTAACGTAAGACGCCAACAGCATTAATCTTTCTATTTACTTCTTTATTGATTTTTGCAAAAAATACTAATATCCTCTCCACCTGCACCTGAAGATTAATTGCTAATTTGGGTTATCAGTTTCTCATTTGCAAACACTGCGTGTCATAGGGCCGACCTAGGCATATGGCAGATTGCTAACTGGTCTAAATAAACCCAAATTTTAGAGAAGGAGGAGAAAGAAAAGCGAAAAGACATTAGATGAATGAATAGTACAAGAGAGGAAGACATGAGAGAAAAATTATATAAATGCATACTGTGGCCAACTAAGGTCAAGAACAGTGTAGAATTTAATGACATGTGTTAAATTTGCTATTATTGCAACAACAAAAAAGCCACAACCACTGATCATCCGTGCGGTGAGGTAAAAAGCAGCTAGAATGCTGGCACTGAGTGTTCACGAATTGGATTTTGTGTTTCTCTTGTGATAGCTTTCTCTTGCAATTTACAATTAGAGGAAGTTTGTTCTTCATAGGCCTGTGGAAGGGGTGGTGAAAAAGACGGCGTCGTAAACCCTTAAGAGATAAAAGACATTTAAGGAGGACGTTGTCTCAGGAGGAAGCAATTACCTGGATTGCTTTGGGTCTTTCATTTCAAATTTTCAAGAAATGGAAATTATAAGGTAAATCATATTGACAAATAGCTATCTGGTACCATTTGCACTGCATTCTGCCAGGAAAGAAAGGGGCCTCAGAACTCACTGGAAGCTTCCGTTCTGGTTGACAAGATAGGATTTATGCTCCTGGAAAATTCATGGTGATAGTAGGGTGCTGTCCCAGGTACTCTGTGATTAATTGTCGGTGTGGGACATAAACTGGCTCTGGAGGAGCTCAGGGCCCGGAGAGAAGATGCTCGCGGACCGGGACCACCAAGGAGACAGGGCACAGCTCTGACCGTTTCCTAACCCGGGTTTCTCACACCGTCCTGATTTGGGGCCATATAATTTTTTTTTTTTTTTGAAGGGCGCTGCCTGTGCATTGTAGGATATTTAGCAGTATCCCTGGCTTCTACCCACTAGAATTCAGTGTCCCCACCCCTCAGTGATGACAACAAAGATGTCCCCGCACATTTCCATGTGTGCCCCGGAAGGAGAACCTGACAACCTGGCAACCACGGGTCTACACCAGCAGCGACTTTAGCTTTTGGAATCAATCGTGATGCTACAAACAGTTGAAAACCCGTTCTATTCTGTAGGGGTTTCGGAGAAATATTAGCTCCCGTGCTAGTTTTTGTTTAACAAGGCACCAGGAAAACTGATTGTTTAAACTTACGAGGAATTCTAGAATAGTTCATCTTCCTGTACATTCGGCACAATTTAGTTATTTGGCATTCTGTCTACAACTTGTGTATTGATAACTAGAGGCAGTGAATTAGAGTTTTGGAAAACGCTCTCCAGTTCCCACTGCCTCCGTTTCCTATGTGTGTGGCCTTGGATGAGGTCCTTAAACAGACTGTGTCTCCGTTTCCTCTTGGGAATAATCATGATGTCTCCCTTCAGGTTTTCCTGATGAGTAAATGAGTTCATGCAGATAACGCTCTGTGAATGCAGCCTGGTGTATCGTTAAACACTGCGCGAATGTCACTATTATTATTTTATTGCTATAGTTGCGAGCCTTACAAATCTTTACAGACCTCTCTCTCTCCCCCTCCTCCCCCCTTCCCTTCCCATATAACTCCTGGTCTCTGCACTTGTCATTTTATCCTCCGGGGCCTCTCTTGCTGGTCTGTGTAAGAAGGCTATCTTTCTTACACAGTGGCTGGCTTCAAGTTTAGGAGGCCAGGCTAACAGTCCAGTTGGGGCTGAGCACGGAACTAGCAGGGACAGGGTCACTTCTGCATATTGCATCGGTCAGAATGGTCCCAGGCCTGTAAGGGTTCGGGGTGATGAACTAGACTCCAGCTCTGGACAGGGGACAGGCAAGTCACCTGACAGAAGGAGGGTGGGTACCACGGGTGCCATCTGAGGGGCGTAGTCGGCTCTTCCCCTGACCTCGCTTAAGCCCCATGCCCTGTGACTCCACCTCCTGTAGATTCTGACCTCCTTGATGAAGAATCTTCGTTTGTAACACACACCTGGAGGTGAGTCTGATGCTGGGAATCTTCAGTGATTGCAAAAATGGGTGGGAAGAAATACTAGAATTTCCGTATCTATTATTTTTATATAAAACGTAGTACAAAATTTACTAGTGTTAATATGCAGTCGATGCTGGTGCCCTCACTTTTTCAATATGTCAAGTTGCTGACACATGTCAGAGTCAGTTTCTGGGGTATCTTGAGGGAGTCATGGACACATGGGGAAAGATTTTGGTATATAAGTGCCAGTACATCGGATTTTTGCATTGTGTTATTTAATATGGTAGGGTCTTCATAGTGTTTTGTAATGGAGTGGGGGAGGGACTATCACTTTGCGTTTCATAGAGATTCTCTAGGTGTCTAGTGGCAACATATTTTAAAAACCGTCCTATTAATTTAACATTAAGGACTCATCAAACTTCATATATGGCTGTGTGTATATATATGTATATACACACATACATATGAATGTGTGTCTGTTTCACATCCTTTTTTTTTAATTTTTGAGAAGCGATCTACATTTGCTGAACTTTCTGTAATTTTTAAGGTATGATAAATCGTAGGTATTTTTTGGAAAAAAGTAACCATTTCATTTCATTTCACGAAGGAGTAAGATAGAATATGTGTTTCTTTCTTTTTTTTTTAATGTTTATTTCTGAGACAGAGAGACAGAGCATGAGTCAGGGAGGAGCAGAGAGAGAGGGAGTCACAGAATCAGAAGCAGGCTCCAGGCTCCGAGCTGTCAGCACAGAGCCCGACGCGGGGCTCGAACTCACAGACCACGAGATCGTGACCTGAGCCGAAGTCGGACGCTCAACCGACTGAGCCACCCAGGTGCCCCAGAATATGTGTTTCAAAAAAACTCCTGCAATGGAAAAGTAATTTTTTTAATCAGACACTTCAAAATATCTCCATCCTTACATGAATTTGCTATTCAAAATAATACAGATGTCTCTGTAATAATGCCTTATCTAAACTTCAGATTTGAAATTTTTAAATGATATTTTTACATGCACTTTTAACTTGGTTATAAAACTTCCAACTGGAGGATTTCAGCATGTTTTCTGTTCATTTTAAAACTCCTAGAAGTTTTAAAGCATGAGATTTTTACACCAGTGACTATGGAAATATGCTAGGCCAATTTCAACAGCAACAACAACAACAGCAACAAAAACCATCATAAGTGGAAGATAGGTTTGAAAAAAAATAGCGGATCAAAATTTAGTAGAACGATCAATGATGTAATTGGATTTATGTATCCGTGATGCCTACTTTAGTTGTAACGCTTTTAAACTAAAAATCAAAATAAACTGAATATACAAACAGAATCTCTAATCACTGTATCACTGTATCATATCACTATATCATAAGTCACTATATCACTATGTCATAAATTATTAAGCTAGGATTAAAAAACCCCTTTTGTTCAATTAGAATATAAAACATTTATTCTACAATATCTTTCATCTTATTTTTCTGCCATTATTTTAAAAACTGTAATTAAAATATACATATCTGGGGCACCTGGGTGACTCAGTCGGTTGGGCGTCCGACTTTGGCTCAGGTCATGATCTCGCAGTTCGTGGGTTCGAGCCCTGCGTTGGGCTCTGTGCTGACAGCTCAGAGCCGGGAGCCTGCTTCAGATTCTCTGTCTCGCTCTCTCTCTGCCCATCATCCACTTGTGCTCTGTCTCTCCCTCTCTTCCTCTCTCTCTCTCTCTCTCTAAAAAATAAACATTAAAAAATTTATAAAAAATATACATATCTACATGCACAGCTATATGTGTGTATGAGATCTAAATGCAGAAATATGCATTGATAGGAGTAAATGCCAAGTCTTACCAATTAAGTGTATATAAGCAAAGCATTTTGAGAAATCCTGGTAGAGTCATATTGAAGGTGTTCTGTGAATACCACGATACTGGTTTCCCGTCAGCTTAAACAATTGAATAAAATATTACTGCAGTTAAGATTCTCTTTCTAGCAAAAAGGCATCTAATTTAAAAAATTTTTTAGAGAACAAGCCTTTATTTGGAGAACACGATTAAATGTTTTGCTGCTTTTCACTTGTTTTGTTTGTCATTTCTACCCTTTTCAATATCACACCATAAGAATTAGATGTCGTTGTGCATTTAGCTACTGCTAGGTTAACTGTTTTCTTACCAAGGCTACCTTTTAATTCTAGCCACTTCATCATGCAACCAGTTTTCAGTAAAACTGGTTGTTTAGTTTAATGTTGGGAAAAAGAATCCCCCTCAGTCTTAACCTTGATTTTCAGAAAATGAATTTCATTCATGAGACCGTACTTGCTAGAAACATAAACGACATTGGGAACGGATTCACATTTATCTTCTCCTGTTTCATTACCCTTGAAAGAACATGTACCTGTGCTGGGTATCCTCTCTTGTGCCTTCTAATATAATTACCCCTTCTCCCGTGGCCCAGCTTCATGTTCCTGTGCCTTCAAGAGTCCTGTTGGAAGGGGCCAGTGGAGAGGCACATAGGAAGGAAGGAGAGAAGAGAGAGGGACCAGCATTATGATTCCCTTCACTTGAACTCATAAGGTAACCTCAGATCGGTTATGGCCCTTGGTCAAAGGTCAGCTCCACCCGAAGACTGAGATTACAGAGATGCATGTGACCTGACCTCCTCTTTATGGTCCCAGTCTTCTCCCATTGTCCATCTAGACTTCCCAAGGTAGCACTGGGGGCCCTTGTGTTTCCCTCCACCCACCCACATCTTTGTTCATAGTCCTTTTATTAAGCCTTCCTCAAATTATCTTGTATGATGATATTACACACTATTTCCTGTAGGACCATTGTTTAATAAAGTATTGTATAAATTTATTATTTTTATTTTCCTAGGCTTTGGAAGTATCTTCAATTCTATTTTATTTATTTATTTATTTATTCATTCATTCATTCATTCATTCATTTGAGAGAGAGAGCAAGTGGGGGAGAGAGGCAGAGAGAGAAGGAGAGAGACAATCTCAAGCAGGTTCCACGCCCAGCATGGAGCTCAATCTCACATCCGTGAGCTCATGACCTGAGCCCAAATCAAGAGTCGGACACTCAACTGACTGAGCCACCCAGATGCCCCTTTCATGCTATTTTAGAACACCATAAATGTGTCGTGTATTTCTTTTAAATTTGTCTTATATTGCTTCTTAGGCTCTTTACCCATCAATGGTTTCGAAGAGAGACAGAGGTTTTCAGAATCTGTATCTTTTAATTGAGCTTGGTTGAGTATGATGGCATTTTCATTTTTTTAAGTTGGTGTTTGAGGGGAAGGATTTTCAAACTGCTTTGCTGTATTTAACTAGAGGAAGAGTTAGCAAATTTTTATCAGCAAAGGACCAGATAGGAAATTTTGAAGCTTTGCAGGCATGTGATCTCTGGTGCCAATACTCCGCTCTGCCATTTGTGGGGCCAGACCAGCCACAGACAATATGTAAATGGATAGAAGTGGCTGTGTTCCAATAAAACTCATTTATAATAATAGGTGGTGGGCCAGGTTGGCCTGCTGGTTGTCCTCTGCCAATTCCCATAGGATAGTAACACAATGTAAGAAAATGGGTGTAATTTCTTTTAAAAGTATAGAATTTTTAAAGGTGGATGGATTATATATCCTTACAATGGATGATATGATAAAATCTTCGACATGTACATCATCTTTTAAATTATCTTTAGAGAAACCTTCTAGTTATAGTCGTCTAAAAATAGTTGCCGTCTACAGGGGCCCCGGGGTGGCTCAGTTGGCTAAGTATCCGACTTTGACGGAGGTCACGATCTCATGGTTCATGAGTTCGAACCCTACTTCAGGCTCTGTGCTGACAGGTTGGAGCCTGGAGCCTGCTTCGGATTCTGTGTCTTCCTGTCTCTCTGCTCCTCCCATGCATGTGCTCTTTCTCTCTCCCTCTCTCAAAAATTAATAATAAATGTTAAAAAATTAAAAAAAAATAGTTACAGTGTACAGAGAAATACTCAGCTGTAAGAAGTATGTATGTACGAAAGAATTAAGTGTCTAGTTTTTTTGAATGCAATAATATTTAGTGCATTGTGTGAAACCTGAGAATAGTATTTGATACTTTTTCTGATGTTGGCATCACTTAACAGGTATCTGACTGACCCTAACGACTCTTGCTACAGACGGTATTTTCCAAATCATGCTGATGTCTACGTTAATACCAAAATGAATGCCCTTAGTTGTTGTATACATGTGTGCCTGTGTGTTTGTGCATGTGTGCGTATTTGCTTGTCTTCGTGTGCAGTCAGGGTGAGTGAGGGAACAGGAACATGGATCAATCCATCCCTAAGTTCCTTATCTTCTGCACCTGCTGGCTGGGCCAGGGCATGTGTGGTCTTCTTGCATGTATGCGGTTCATGAAGAGCAAAAGCAAAGGGCTGAATCTGGTTGTGAGTGTTTTGAGCGCGGCTGAAAAAGGAGAATGTGTTCAAAGAGGGGCGTGTCCGAGGTCAGCTGGTGCCAGGAGGAAGGAGGGCCCTGGCCAGAGACAGACCTTAGGGAACTCCTGTGTCTTATCACATATTGTTTCTTTCTGTGCTGACTTCAGATATTGCAGAGGTCAATGTACTGCTTTTCATTTGTGTGTGTGTGTGTGTGTGTGTGTGTGTGTGTGTGTGTGTGTGTAAAGAGAGGAAAAGATAAAATATGTAATGTAAGTAAAATGTAAGTGATTATAAAATAAGTGATTATGTGGGTGATTCTGGGTGGCTCTGTGGATAGAGCACTCAACTCTTGATCTTGGAGTCGTGAGTTCAAGCCCCATGTTGGGCACAGAGCTTGCATTAAAAAATTCTTTAAGGGGCACCTGGGTGGCTCAGTCGGTTAGGTGACTGACTTCAGCTCAGGTCATGATCTTGTGGTTCGTGGGTTCAAGTCCCACATCGGGCTCTGGGCTGAACACTTGCTTGGAGCCTGGAGCCTGCTTCAGATTCTGTGTCTCCTCTCCCTGCCACTCCCCTGTTTGTGCTCTGTCTCACTCTGTCTCTCAAAAATAAATAAATGTAAAAAAAATTGGTTTTAAATTAAGAATGGAGAATCCTTTATAAAAACAAATAAATGATTATATGAAAACAGACTGGAATGGGTTAGCTGTCCATCCAATTGGCTATGACTAGGAGGCAGACCACAATAAGACTATGTCTTTTGGGGCCACTCCTTGGAGGGGTGCTTTTCAGGCAGCGAGCATGTTGAGCCGAGGAGAGGATCGCAGATGTCTGCTGTGTCGCCCAAGGCAGTTGGCAAGAATTCAGAATCAGGCAGCACAGAAGGATTGCTGAGATTATTAACATATTGGATTGAGGGATGGAAGGGCAGGGTGAGCACCAGATTCTACGGGAAATATAGCTATCAATAAAATGATAGGAAAACCCATTTTGCATAGTGCATGTATTTGGTAAATCAGTGCTTTAAACATTGTAACGATTTGAAAATTTGACTTTGTTGGCCCACTCAGGTGACGGCGACCCCCCTGCATGTAACTCACAGGTCTTCATATACAGCCTCGTAAGAAATCTTGCGATTTATTTTTATTATAACATTACAGATGGAATTGTAGGGCTTTAATTTATCATTTGTATTTGGTCGAAGTGGTGGAACAAAACCCTCGTGTTCCTGAAAGCTTTATGCAAAGCGATCGGTACTTTTCATGCAGCTCCATTGACGAGGTACCTCAATTCTTGCCTCAATTTCTTGGAAGCATCCATATTTTTTGACGGTATTTCTTCTGTTCCCCACGAAGCAGCTTCCAGCAGAGTGCTGGGGTCAAGGCTCATTGTAGCATGCCACCTCCACGGGGGAGAAGGTTGCTCTGGAACCCCCCTGGGAATGTGCTCTTCCCCAACTTCCGCTCTCCTGAACCGCTGTTTGGCAGAGGGACGGATCAGCCTCCGGAAACAGCTGTCGTGGAAACTTGTGAGCTGATGTGGAAGTTTCACTTAGAGAAGAACCAAGCCCGGTTGCTTTGGGGTCTCATGACTCATGACTTTAACCAGGGCAACTACAGTTTGAATTAAACTATGTGTTTAATTTGGATGTTAGTACGTCGAGAGACTAAGTCAAGAGTTCCTTGTTAATCCCGGGCTCCTTTGGGGAGGAAGGGCTCCGGGCCCTTTCTGGCCTTTCAGGCTGACTCACAGAGACACAGTCTTGGCTGGTTCCCAGAGCAGAGGCTGATGCCCAGAGTTGCCTGCAAGCGGGTTTGCAGAAGGAAACGCCACACCGCGGAGTTAGGTCAGTTTCCTGAAATGCAAGCATTTCGTGGGTGGGACCACTTTCTAACAAGAAGTGTCCAATATCCTTGCTAGAGTAGAAGGTATCCTAGACGGTGGATGGAAGGAAGCAGCACCCACAGTGATGTGTACGTGGTTCCAGTCGGAGAGAGGGGACTGGAAACGTGTCGGAGGCGTGAGGGATTTAGCACGCACTACAGATGTTCTCTCTCATTTCCTCTACTTTGGTGTTATTATTAGAACAGAAGGCTTTGGGGGTTGTCCTGCTGGGCCCACTGCCCCAGACTGGCAGGGTTTATCTGGCTGGCCAAGGGGGTGCCCGCCTCCGGTGCTACTGTCACTTTTCCCAGGGCTGGGGTCTGGCTGTGAAGACTCTCCTTCCCTCCCCCAGGGCCAGGGTTGAACTGTAATTGAAGCAATGTGCTGCCGGTTGGCACAAGGAGAGCTATTTATTAAAGCGTATCCGTCTTATGCTGGGTAGGCTTCTTCCAGCTGAAAACTGCAAGAACAAATAAGAAAGCTGTTGCTCATTTTACGCAAAAACACTCTAGGCACACACTAGCTCATGATTTCCATTTGCGGGTCCCTCAAAATTTTACCCTATGAAAGAGTTCTTGAGTGAGAAAATAAAGAAGAAAAAAATTCCATCGCTGGTGATTGTTAAAAATAATTGATAAATTGCGTTGGATTTGAATCAGCCCAATCTGTCATAAAAATGGGATGGAAGTAATTATATTCTCGTCTTTTCCTTATTCGCTGGCTCATTGTTAACTCCCACATGGCCGGTTTCTCTACATAATTCATTCCGGATGTGTCTATGTTGATACTTTTCAGGCAAGCAAACCTAGGTTTGAGTTTACATTATGAAAATGAAGATCTTTTGCTTTCCCCCTGTCCCTATTCGTTTCTTTCAGAATTCTATATTAGCTACTGTTTTATAGTCCTCTGAAAATTATTGCATTGCTGGATATTCATTACAATGTGCTTTCATTTGGAATTGGAGCATTCAATCAGGAAAACATATTTGATACAGGCAAATTGATTATACATGTATTTTTAGTAAAACCATGGATCATGTGCACTGAGGTGCGTAGCGATTAATTCCATGCACCCCATGTTCTGTGTTAGGTACTATGACCGTGAAAATGAAGTGAAGTTTGAGCATTCTTTAGACAAGTAAGAAGGAGCTGGGGGAACCACACGGGGGCAGTCACTGGAGAGAGGGGGGCATGGCTGAGGTAACGTGTGCTCTGTGGGACAATGAGCATGCTTAGGGCAGCGCCTACAACTCCCTAACTGGCCTGTGTTGGGGGATTTGGTTAAGGATAAGTTAGCAGGGGCAAGCTGAAAAATCACTTAGCTTTCCCAACCAGGGAGTGTGGGAGACAGAATACCAACCTGGTCCCCAGGATGCTGCCTCCTGGTGGACATGCCCTGTCTAATCCTCTGTTGTTGAGTGTGGGCAGAACTGGTGATAAGATGGGATTCACTTCCGCGATGAGGTTACCTTAGGGGGCAGAAGTAAAGGGACTTTGCAGGTGTAATTAAGAACACTAATGCGTGGAGTATAAGTTCACCAAAGCCCGAGATTATTCTAGGGGACTTGACCTAATCGTATGGATGCTTAGAAGAGACCCTCGGCAGGAAAAGATGCTGTGCTGTTGATTTTGGAGAAGCGAATTTCCAAGTTGTGGAGAGGGCCACATGGCGGAGACTGATGAGCAGCTCCTAGGAGCAGAGCGCCCCAGTCCCAAAGCCACCAAGAGCTGAATTTTGCCACAACCAGTGAGTTGGGAAGAGGATTCTGAGCCTCAAAAGAGATCTCCATCTTAGCCAACACCTTGACTTCAGGCTGGCGAGCTCCTTAAGAGAGGACCCAGCCGATGTACAACTGGACTGCTGACCCAAGAGAACTGTGAGCTAACACGCAGGTATTGCTGTAAGCCTTCAACTTCATAGCAACTTGTTAGAATGCAGTAGAAAACCGAAGGGGGAACATGTTAGTTTTCTGTTGCTGCTGTAACAAATTGCTGTGTACTTACTGGCTGTGAATTTGTCATCTTACCCTTCTGGATATCACAAGTTCAAAATGGGTCTCACTGGGCTCAAATGAAGGTATTGGCAAGGCTGTGTTCCTTTTGGAGGTTCTAGGGGAAAGTCTGTCTCCTTGCCATTTTCAGCTTCATGAGGCCACCTGCGCTGCATGACTCCTGGCCCCTTCCATCTTCAAAGCTAGCAATTTCACCACTCATCTATCTGACCTCTGCCCTCCTCATCACACCTCCTTTTCTTCCTCAGACTCTCCTCCCTTCCCCTTTCACTTATAAGGACCCTTGAGATGACATCAGACTCACGGGGTAACCCAGGGTAATCTCCCCATCTCAAGGTCAACTGATTAGCAACCTTAATTTCGTCTGCAACCTAAATTCCTCCTGTGCCAGGTAACGTAATGCGGTCACTGGATCCACAGGCTAGGACACGGATACCTCTATTCTGGCTCCCGCTAGGGTTTCAGGTTTTATGCTCTGGAATGGGAAGGCACATGGGTGACATGATAGAATGTGTATTTTATTTTTTAATTTTAATTTTAATTAGTTTATTTTAGAGAGAGAGAAAGAGAGACAGAGAGCATAAGTGGGGGAGAGAAGCAGAGGGAGAGACTCTCAAGCAAGTTCCACACTCTGTGCAGAGCCTGGTGCGGGGCTCGATCCCACGACCGTGATATCATGGTCTGAGCCTAAATCAAGAGTTGGCTGCCCAAAGACTGAGCCACCCAGGCACCCCGAAGGGATGTATATGTTAGCAAGGCCATTCTGATGACATGGCAGTTGGTCTGGTTAGAAATCCCTGTCTCTATGTGGTCAGATATGACTTCCAGGAAATGGATAATGCCTCAGTGTACCTATGCCACTTAAGATTCCACTGTTCCTTTTCTTATATTCTACTTCTGGCATGAAACGAACTCAGTGGATTTCAGTATAAATAAGTCCTGCGTCCTGTTCATTTTCCTTAGTATCCATTTCACAGGGAGGAGGAGAGTATCATTTTGTGCATGTGTGTTTGATGGAAAGTTTTGGGACAAAGCTGTCACTGCTTGTCCACCTACTGCCTTCACGAGGTCCTGGGGCCTCTTCCCCTCCATTACCGAAAACCTGAGGGACAGATTCGAGGCCCCCTGACGGCATGTCCGGAGTCCCCACTGCTTGTGTCTATTCTGGCTGCTCGTTTTTCCAGTTTTTACTTCCTCTTTGCTTCATTTTTCTGACTCATTTTTCTTCTTTCCTTTCCTTTTCTTTTTTTTTTCTTTTCTCTATTTGTTGGGTCTTCATCATTTTATTTGTAGTCATTATTTTTGAAATACGTGTTCGACATTAATCAGTCTGCTCCAGAGAGTGAACCTTGTTTGACCTGAATTTCAGTGATGCCCTTGTGTTGCAGTGGGAAGGAAATGAGACATGAGCCAACCAACTCCCCTTTCCCTTGACAGTCCCCTCTATTCCTGGGACATGTCATGACCTGACAGATGTCAAACAGCTGTCTCTGTCCTGTCGGGGACAGCAGTATTTCTTGGTCTCTTTCAGGCAGGTTTCATGGTTCTATTTACCTTATCTGTTTGGTGATCTGGAAGGCTGTGATCTGTAAGAATCCGGATAGTTCTCAGTATCCCTCCACTCTGTCAATCAGTAAATCGATAAAGTCAATAAAATAAGATGGATGTAAGATTAGCTTTTCGTATAACGGAGGGTTTTTCAAGTTTGCTGTAGTAGACATTGGGGGCTGGATAATTCTCCATTGTGGGACTGGTCTATACATTCATTCTAAGATGTTGGGCAACATCCCCAGCCTCCACCCATCAGATGCCAGCAGTACCCCCTGCCCCCCGCCACCCCTCGGCAGTGTGGAAACCAAAAATTTTCTGTGGACATTGCCAAATGTCCCTTGGTGGAGGACATTTCATCCCCAGTTGGCGTCACGACTGTAAACATATACCGAGAATGGTCGGGAAAATCTTTTTTGGACAGAATCTGTTCAGGACAATAACTGTCTGTTCCTTTTGAGTTTTGTTGACTTTACCGGTCTACCAAAATCATGACACGTTAGAAATTAAAATTTGAGACTCCATCTTATTTCAGTCCTATTAGTTTATTAGTTTCCTCATCTATAAAGCAGGGATGACCGTGGTACCTGTCTCGCAGATTATTGTGAGGGTTCCATGCGACATACAAGGTGGCTTTTATTGTGCCTCGAAGCTCTCAGTTCATGTTAGCTAACAGCAAAGACCTGGGTTAGGTTGACGAAGAGATTTTAAATGATATAAACACAGACACGCATGCTCTTCTTTCATTTATTTATTTATAGACAACTTCACTTTGCCTAGTATCTTCTGACCAGAAGTTCCAGACAAGACCAACGTTGCCTAATGTTGGCTCGGAGAAATCTCCTTTCTATCAGACTGGAATGAGTCCGGGCTGATGTTCTCTAGGTGCTCACTGAGATCCACGGCAGGCAGCCCTTGGGCCACACTGAGAAGGTGCTCCCGAAGGGAATCCCGTGCATCTGACCAGCCACGGCTTCCACCTTGTCATGGCCACCTCTCACACTCTCTGTTCTGGCCGGAGTCTAGAGACATATTATTACTTCAGATTAACTTGTAAAATCTTACTCAGGTTTCTGGCCATTGATTTCTCAAGATTTTCCCTTCCGTATACGTTTGTGAAGTTACTGTGTTGGAGTTGGTAGGGGGTGGCCTTCAAGACTACCCGGGTTCCATACTTCTCCAGAGGGATTCATAAGACTCCACAAATGGTTGTGCTCATGGCTGTGTTTTCTTATGGTGAAGCCTATGAAGCCACATCCACAGAAGGAAAAGGCACCTGAGGGGACATCCAGAGGCAGGTATAAATTTCCAAGAGTCTTGTCACAGGGGAGTCACAGAGGATGAACTTCATTCCTCCAGCAACAAATCATGACGACACATGTGTGGTGCTCTCTACCAGGGAAATTCATTGGACTCAGCGCCCGTGGTTTTTAGTGAGGGCAGGTCACATAGGTGCCCTCTGCCTGGAACCTTCTAAAATTCCAGACTTCTTGAAGCAAAGCAAGTTTCAGCATAAAGCTCCTTGTTACATAAGTAGTTTAGGCACAGCGAGCCGTTCATAATGGAGAATGGTAGAAACCCTCCTGAAATCCAAGCTCCCAATACCAACTCAAGGCCAACTTTGCAAGCAGGCCCTTTTAAGTCCCAGGCCTGCTCTGGGGACTCTTTTCTGTGCGGTCACTAAAGGGGGCTCATTATCAGATGGGGCTTAATAACACTGGTTTTCTGGGTCAGAAAAGACCCCTAGAACTAATACTTACTTTTTAAACCATTATAATTTTGTAGTGTATAAGCAGAAGTCAATGGTGTAACTGAGAAATCCTATACACTTGTAACAGAAACCTTAAGATTAGTGCTTATCATACAAAATCTTACATTCTATATTTTATGCTTTTTTTTTTTTGCTACCATTACACAAATAATTATAATGGAAATGTTTCTATTCTATTTTAGTGCCAACAAGAGTATTTTCATCAGTATTATCTCTTTGGAACTTTATGTCACCAGTTTTTGGTAATTAGGACATTATTTTTTTTCCATATTTCCAGAAGAGCAAACTAAGTCAGGTTAGGTGATTGGCTGAGGGTTGCATAACGAATAACAGCAAAGCCAGAACACAAATACTGTGTTTGTGTTCTTTTATGGATTCCACAGTCATGTCGAGTGTCTGGTTACTGAGTCGGGTAAGAGTCACAGCTCTGACACAAGAGGTTGTTAGTGGCATTTATATCTATTTTTATTGCTTCCATGCCTACAACAGATAGTATTAAACTCTCGTGGGTTTTTTTTTTAACTTTTTTAATGTTTATTTATTTTTGAGACAGAGAGAGAGCATGAGCAGGGGAGGGGCAGAGAGAGATAGAGGGAGACAAAGAATCTGAAACAGGCTCCAGGCTCTGAGCTGTCAGCCCAGAGCCCGATGCGGGGCTCGAACCCACGAACAGTGAGATCGTGACCTGAGCCCAAGTCGGGCGTTTAACCGACTAAGCCACCCAGGTGCCCTGGATTAAACCCTCGTTTATATGTTATCTACTTGGCTAGCCCCCTGTCCTCCATCTGCCACCATGCTGTCTCTGATTGAGGCTGGGATTCTAGTCTGAGTAATTTGTTGCAGGTGGGGACTTTGGGTGACTCAGTGCAATAACAGATTAGAGGCACGAGGCTCTCGGCTTTCCAACCAACAGTTACTCTGTCAGTACAGTACAGTCTTCTCCCCATATGGCCTTCTGTGATGACTCCAAGGGATGCACTTCTGGTAGTTTCTATAGTCTAAAGACCTGATCTTACAACCCAGAGTTGGGGGGGGGGGGATGTGTTTTTACTTAGTCTCGGAAGATAACGGTATGATGCAAGTGTCGTATTCCTTCTAGCCTTATTTCTCATGAGACTGTCATCATTTCTAAAACAAATTGAAATACACCTCTTTCAAAAATAAATTAGGATGTTTAAAACAGAGATAAATATAATTTATCCCCAAATTATGAAGCAATTACAAATCAAACAGTTGGTGCTGATTAATTATCTCTATGCAAGGTAGCGTTTTAAAAATTCATGATAAATTGCAGCAATCTGTTAAAGTGTTGAAGGTGATTATTTATAAAGTGCGACGTAAATGAAATTTGTCACAGCGGAAGGAAAATAAATTCTTTATTAACATCCAATTATCTCTTTCTCTCACTTCTGGATTCAATATGTTTTACCTCTACATCAACTCGCACTGCTCCAGGACAATAGTATTTATTAAGGTGGCATTTTTAATGCCATTATCATTCAGTTTTTTTTCTTTTACATCCGTATCAATGTCATCACATTACCAGCAAATTCCAAACTTGATTGCAAGAAAAAAAAAAAGCATGCAAAAATAAACTTTATGTTTCCTCCTCTGAGAGCAGCTTCCACAGCCCTGTTTTCTGGGTTTTTCTCAATGAACAGGTGAGTGGTCTCATCACTGTTTGTTGTGGGTCATCCTTCCAGACTGAGTTGCTGACCGTGAACATCCTCCACACACAGGAAATGTTTTGCAAGTTCATTCTCTAGGTTTTGAATCTCAGCCTGTCTCAGTATTTTTTTGTCGATGATTCAGGGTACGATGTAAAGGATATGCTAAAAATATTTGTGGGTAGTCCCAAGTGAATAAGTTGATCGACAGTTTTAGCGTCTATTGGTTCTATACAGATGAAATCTACCAATATAATATTTCCAAGGGCAAAACAATAAGCTCTACAATTGAAGCGAAATCCACCAGCAATAAAAACCAACAAAAGCCAACTATGGTAATCAAGAATGGGAAATAGCAGAGATGTTTCAGAAAACACAAGGCAAGAGATTTCAGTGGCTCTAAAAAAAGTAATCATTTTTCATTAGACAAGTGTGCAATATCATGGTACCGAATGTGATGCTTTAGCCTTCTTCTAATCAACCCTATCATGTCCCAAGTATTATACGTGTTTTTGGAAACTACACTTTAAAATAAATTTTTATTGTGGAACATTGCAGATATAGACAAGGGTAAAGAAAATTCTACAAAACTCTACGTATTCAGCAGTCGGTTAAAAAAGGTGCCAATCTTTTTGCAAATCTTGTTTCTGTTCCCTTATCCACTTCCCCCATGCCTGTCCCAGCCCCAGATGATAATGAAGGAGATCTCAGAAAACAGGTCCTATATCGTCTTTCAGTATTTAAGTTGAATTCTGTACTTTTGAGTTATAGGCAATCATAAAGAAGAGGAAAGAGGCCAGAATAGTCAGAACAATCAGATTCCATATTGTTTGAGACACAAGATGAAGAACTTGGATACATTGGTCTAGAGAGGGGAAGACCCAGGGGGACAATTTAGGGGTTCATAACCAAGAAAGGTACAACAATGTGGAAGAAGACAAAGGATTTATCTTGGTGTCTCCAAGACATAGAACCAGAACTAACAGGTAAAAGCTGTGGGATGATAGATGTTAGCTCAGTTTAAGAAAGAACTTCCTACACTCAAGCGGGCCAAAGACTCCATGGATGGCGCCCAAAATTGGTGTTTTCACCAACCAGGTTTATCAAGCAGACAGAGCCACAGTTCTGGCAGATAGAGGGTGTTTAGGTGAGATTTGGTGTCACGTGGGTCTCTCCAAACCAAAGAGCCCCATGTGAGGTATGGTTGGATTCTCAGTTCACCCTTTGTTTGTATGAAATAAGAATCGAATCTTTTCTGAGTATGAAAGCCAGATCAGAGCTTCACTGCTATTTGTACTTGAAACATGTAGGTCCAGGGACAGATCCCAGTGTTTTGAGCCAGCAACTTGGGACTCCATCCTGATTCTGCCACTTTCTAGTTGGGTAGAACTCAATGAGGCATTCATCTTCTGTCTGCACCCGAGGCTCCTAATCTGTAAAATGGGTTTTGTTTTTTTTTAATTTTTTTTTCAACGTTTATTTATTTTTGGGACAGAGAGAGACAGAGCATGAACGGGGGAGGGGCAGAGAGAGAGGGAGACACAGAATCGGAAACAGGCTCCAGGCTCTGAGCCATCAGCCCAGAGCCTGACGCGGGGCTCGAACTCCCGGACCGCGAGATCGTGACCTGGCTGAAGTCGGACGCTTAACCGACTGCGCCACCCAGGCGCCCCAAAATGGGGTTTTTAAGAAGTTTTCTGAGAATTACATAAGGGGCCATAATTGAAGTCTCGTTTCTTTATTCTGTAGTCTGTTGGATGCTTGGGAGTGTTTAAATTTACTGTTCCAATGCCCAGAGCTTCCCAAACGTCCATGTGAATATTGTATTGATGCGGTTGTATTCGTATTAATTTGTTCAGTCGTATTACTGGGGGTATGATGATGAGATGTACATGATCTTTCCAGAGGAGGCTAGAAGTTGGTGGACATTCTGGGCTAGGTCAAATTCTCTTCATTACTTTGGAGAAATCAGGATATTCTTCATTTCACCATGCTTGTGTCCTCCCGTCCAAAGAGAATGGTTCCAATCATCCCATTGCTATAATCTTCCCCCATTCTTTCTCATAGGGACAGGAAGAGGTTGTTTTAAAGATAAAATATGTTTTTTCTAGTGTAACCTCAAGGGACCTGATAAAAGTTTCCACTGCAGCCAAAAATTACACTAAACAACAACGGCTTATTTAACCAAGCATTACATCATTATATTGACAGAGACCGTAAATGTGAAACAGTCGTTTAGGGAATCACAGCCTTCTAGAGGTTGTCACACATAACAGGATGCCCCCCCAAATCAGGTTTCTCTTCATCTCCTTTATTAATAGTATTTACGAGTGGAAGTTGGCCAGTGGATTCTATTTATGGGATACCTGGAAAGTACAGAAACACTCTTGTGCTTTGAACGTGCCCTGGCTAACCGACGTGTCAGGTTATCTGAAACATCAAAACGAAACACAAAACCGTGGACAAGAATGTTTTCTCCTTGGAAACATCAACCTGTATTCGGAGACTTATGCCATCCCTGTTGTCCTAAAACGCCCTCTGGGCAGACACAGAGTCAGCAGCATTTGGAAGGCACGCAGTGTGGAAGGGGCACTGATGTTCTTTGTTCCAGAGCAGGTTGGGAAATGTGAGATAAATGGATTTTGTTTTGTGTGGTGGTGGGCGAAGATGTGGGAGAGGCTTGGAAGGAGAGGGTGTTGTGGGGCCAGGAATGTTAACACTTAGCAATTCCTCTTTGGTCTTCCTCCGCAAAACACCGCCTTTCTCCCCAACGGCATTTTTCAGATGCCAGGCCCTCGACACGAGAACACGGCATGCCAGCTGAGTGCCGGACATTCCCAGCGGGTGCGGGGTGTGGAGCTGGCTAGCGTGTGCTGCTCCTGTGTCTGGAGCCCAGACGTTCAGTGTGGGTAGACACCAGTCCCGGGAGGGCCTGGAAGGAAGCTGAGGGGGCAGCTTACTTGAATTTAGTTTAGCATAACCCAGGAGGTGATGACTATTTTAATTGCCTTCTGTCCACCTACGTGGTGAGGGAGGAAGTCCTCTGCCTCACTGCCTCGGGATTGTGGGGACACAGGGCACTGGGCACTGGACAGTCAGGATGACAGCAGTTCATTTGTCTCAAAGCCCAGTGTAGGGGGACTCTGTGCGCCGTGCAGGGCCACACGGGGTTCAGAGCAAAGAACTGGGCAGAGGGTTCGGTCTTTCTAGTATCAACAGGTTGGTCCCCTGATCCCCACAGCATGACATGCTGGGCTTGCTTGAATAATTGCAGGGGCTGACAGCGCTGGGGGAGCAGGGACTGTGCTTTGTCTTGTGACAAGGAGGGTCGTTTGTCTAGGGGGCCTTAGCCTTGGTAACACATCAGGGAGGGGAACCAGCAGTTTGACCATTTGAGACCCTCCAGGTCCCCAGGTATCCAGGCAGCATAAAATCGTAGGCTTTAATTTTAGACCTTACACTGCCATGCCTGAAAAGGAAAAAAAAAAAAGAGGAGGAAAGAGAGAGAGAGAGAGAGAAAGAAAGAACACATACACTCATTTGTAATCCCAGTGGGCCAGTTGCTTATTGTTTCAGTCACTCAGCTCCCATATTAGTACTTTCCCCACGTTTCTACTCCTAAATATTAAAGTGCATATACGTTGCAGCGAAAAATCCCGAGAGTAAGATAGAAGGAATTTCAGATCAAAGACCATCTTTGTTCACCTTTTGGGGGGCTCAACATAAGGGATAAGTTACTGGGTAGGTGGAGATATTTGATTCTTGGCCACCTGCCACCGTCCCTTCCTCCAGCTCCCCCCACCTAACCGGTCACACATGACATCTCCTCGTGGAGCTGTTCTTTGCTGTCACTGTCATTAACAAGCTATCCGCATTATTAAGCGGAAGATAGCTTTCTTTGTCCTCCACCAGGGATATACAAAATGATAAACCTAGAGCTCCGCTTCCTGTTGTGATGGGTCCTTTGTGACCCATCCTTGGTCTCCAGGGTCCACTGGGGGAACAGCCGGCCAATACCCGCAGGTGAGCTCAGAGGGTGTGTGAGCACGAGGGTGTTCACGCTTCAGACCAGCCTAGACTCTCAAAGCTGAGAACGATAGGCTGTGCTCTTTTCCACCGATTCATTTGACCCCAAATTGAATTCATTTTCCTGGAAAGTGGTTCCCTGAATGTTCGGCCATATTTTAACTTCAGATGCTTGGCTGCTCTGGGATTTGCTTGGAGCATTATTAGAACACAACGTGTCCTTCACTTGGAGGCTGGGTGGTTGGTTTTCCGACTTCTGTTCATCACTGCCTCCCCTCCTGCCTTCAGTGTGCCCATCTGCTCTCTCCTTCCTGGCCTTTGTTCCCTTTCTTCCTCCCCTCCTTCCCTGCCCCCATTTCTATCTGTCATCTGTCTTCACGCTGTACAAGCCATATCCCTCTTGGCTTATAGACATGTGTGGGCAAATAAGAGATACTTTTACATAGGAACTAATAGGTGTAAATGGAAACCGAAATGATCGGTTTTGATGGTATGTGTTTTGTTTTTGCCCGTTCTTCTGACAAAATTCCCCCAAACAGACTTGGGCTTGTGTGTGTTTGCGTCTTGCATGATGAGTCCGTATTTCCTAAAAAGATGCTCGGCACCTAGCCACCATTTGAGAGTTTCTAATCTTCCAATCAGTTTAAAGGCAACAACCAAAGTAGACTCACAAGCTAAATTCTTCTCACCAGTCTGTGCAGGGGAGGTGGGGAGAGATGAGGCGAGGGTGTGTGTGAGAGAAGAGAAGTCCGAGCACTTGCGGCCCCTTTCTGCAAGGAGGCATGCAGAGAAACACCCAAGTGAGTGGGGCAACTCGGGCCTGGACGGACATCTTTTAGAGCAGCTCAGGTGGTTATCGATCCCCGTGTGATCAATGAGAATAGTTGGATTTTTACCAGGTGATCCCATGATGAAGAACTAGTATGGGTCACAGCCATTAAAGACCATGTTTTCTTTTGTTTTGCAAGAACTTAAATTCAAGTCCTAGAAAAAGGTTAATGGCTGTATTCAAATGTCCTGATGGCTCTGGGAGCCCTGGCAGGACAGATAGGAAGAGGAGGGAGTGTTTTATTCCTTTATCATCAGATCTGTTTCTACTTATAACACTTCTGACATCCGTGGGGGTTTTCCCCACACCAACTAATTCTCCACCTCCCTGGACACCAGCTGGGTGTCCTAAAATTCACTTTATTCTGACATTAGCTTCCCGGAATTCCTCAAACCCCACAGATTAAGAACTCAGTCCCCCAAGCCTGATCTTCGCTTCA
Organism: Prionailurus bengalensis; assembly: GCF_016509475.1. NCBI lineage: Eukaryota > Metazoa > Chordata > Mammalia > Carnivora > Felidae > Prionailurus > Prionailurus bengalensis. The sequence continues at coordinate 233,617,820 of NC_057343.1, forward strand.
GATGCCAGGCACAAGTCCAGATTGTCACCTGCACTTCTGACCAACCTGCTCTAAATCACGGCTGCCCTCCACCCCCTCCTTGGGCTCGATAATTTGCTAGAAATGGCTCATATCACTCAGGAGAACACTTGACTTAAATTCGCCCGCGTATTATAAAAGATGTGAGTCAGGGACATCCAAGTGAAAGAGATGCATGGGACAAAGTAATGCGGGTTGTGGTGCATGGTAGGTCCAGTTACCCTCCTGGCACCTCGAGGTGTTTATCAACCCAGAAGCTATCTGACCCTCATCATGGAATACATTTATGGGGGTTTCATTACATCACCACGATTAATCCGATCATGGTTATTGATGAGTGAACTCCATTTTCAGCCTTCTTCCCCCTCCTGGAAGTTCACGGGTGGGCTTGTCAGTTCCAACCCCCTGATCCCCATTGGCGATTGCTTTTCTGGAGAGGCAGCCGCCATCCTGAAGCTATCCTTGGGCCCCTGCCAGCAGTCACGTCGAGCATAAACTTAGGTGTGGTTGAAAGGACCTCGTTACGAATAACCAAGCACGTTCCTATCAGAAGTGTGTTCCTATCACTCCCGAAATTCCAAGAGTTTTCAGGGCTCTGTGTCCAGAACTGGGAGTGCGGGAGGGAACAAAGACCAAGTATGTTTTCTCAGGAAATCACACATTGATAACAAATTCTCAACAATTTCTTCATGCACAGAACTCTTTGCTCCAGCTTTTTCCAAATATCGCAATCAGCAACTTAACATTCTGAACAGATTTTGTAGGTTTTGTTTTTAGGGTTTTTTTTTCCCTTTCTTTCTTTCTTTCTTTCTTTTTTCTTTTTTCTTTTTTTTTTTTTTTGGCAGACATCTGTATCTTTCTTTTTCCTGAATGAATGGATTCAGCTTTTCTAAACATTTGGATTCCTTAGACATTTATATGAAATTTTATTTTCAAATCTCCCTTAGAGCAAAAAAAAAAAAAATCCTGCCAACACACGTGGAAACGTTTGTTAGTATGAACCTTCCAGGAGTATTAAAAGCAAACTTTTGCCCAGTAGCTGTTTGCCTGTCTCCCTTCCATTGTAGCCCTATTTCCAAGCTAAACACACATACCTGGAGGACGAGGGTGGATTAACAAGGGAGTTTTAAAAAATAATTAAAATCAATAAACGGTTAACAATTCTGCAGGCTTACTGTGTGCAGACTGTATATTTGGTGCCATTTACAAATTCTCCTTGTTGCTCACACGGCCCTTGGGGCTGTTACTGTTTATTATATCCATCAAGCAATGAGGAATGATGGGCGAGAGAGAAATAGAGAGACTCAATGAAACCACGTAGCCAGGATTCTGCCCAGGTCTCTGAGCCCCCAGGTAAACGCAAGGGTGGCCGGAGCAGGACTTGCACTGTCTTTACGATCCGGGAGAGAGGGACCCTGCGACGTTGCCTTTGAGCCTGCGAGGGGAGAAGACCGACGGACAGCCAGACCCGCTGTCTCCCCATCTCCTTGATCAGCAGCCTACCTGCCTGCCTATCTGTCTTCATTAGGTAACCAGGCACCATCCCCGAGACTCAGTACATTTGATCAGTACGTTTTTAATCCAACAGCCAAGATTTTTATCGCAGAGTAGAATTTCGCTTCGCCGAGCCTTCTAATTGAAGAACGGATATGAATGTGTAGAGTTCTGCCTGGAGCTAGCACTCGAGAACCCAGTTGAAGAGAAGGGGGTGAGACTTGTAACTTCTGTGGAGATTCCTTCCAAAGGAGCGTGAATATTTCTATTTTATTTTAGCGACCTGACATCTGACAACTCTTCTCCCCAGTGTTCCTCCTCAACCATGTTTCAGTATTCAGCCTGAATGAGCATCCAATAAATGCAGGCCTCTCGGTTTTGCTCCGAATGCCAGCAGCTGGTCATTGGGCTCAGAGATGGCTCCATGACCACCCTGCCCATTGGCTCTACCTGTCTGCCTCCTGGGGGCCTCTGCCGCTGTGTGCAGAGCTGTCCAGAGCCCCCCCCCCCCCCCCCCCCCCGCTCACTCTTGTGTATTCCCTACTTGTGAACCTTGCCGACACATCCCATTCATGGCCCTTGAAGTTGCCACTGGGAACCATCTGGAAGTCATGGCCAGCCACAGGATGCAATGCCGATGGTTCTCGTGCTTGAATGCCTTACAAGTAACGTGGTGGAAGGAAGGGCTAGAGAGCTTCATTTATCCTAAACACTATTCACTGGCCTCCTGTGCCGCAAGGAGAAATTATAATTAATTTTTTAGAGCCATGCGGAGTCCCGGTCTCTAATATAAACCACATGTTTTGTTTTGGAGCTGACCGTGTTGATGGACATTTTCAGGTATAACACAGAACCTGTTACTTCATTTGATGGGCTGTCAGTGAAATTTAATTTGGTCTGAGAAAAGATTACATATACGAGTGTGTATATGAAATTATATATACATATGTGTCTATGAAATATATAGTCTGTTTGCCAGGCGTGCTGGGTTTTGTGGCTGTTTCTCCAGTGTGCTAGTACGTGCTTCGTGTATCCTATTGAAAGGAAAAGGCGTTCTGACTTTCATCCATAGGGCAGTTTGAAGGTATTCAGTACAGGCTGCAGTGAGGAGGTAATGCAGGGTTTTTTCTGTTTCTTACCGGGTGAAGGAGTCCTTCTCTGGCTTTGCTGCCATATTGAAACCTCTTTGAGGCCAGGTGTTGACTCTAGGGTTACGATGGACATGGCACTTTGTGGTTCACTGCTGAATTTCCTTGACCTCAGTGTCACGGGGCTCAAGCCACGTGTCTGTGTGTTAGAGCAAATCATGCCTCCCCCTGAACAAGGGCGTTTCACCGAAGGGTTTGGGGTACCCTTCGTGATACTTGTAATACAGCCGGCACCTGGGCACAGCCCCTGCCTGTTAACCAGCTTTGGGGAATGCAGGCTTATCATTGAGCTATTGTGACTTCTGGTTTGATTCCCTTCCCCAAAAAGCGCAAAACAAAAGCCAAAACGACCCATGTGAGCCACCCTTAGGTCACTGCACGCCCTTTGTTTCCAAGCAAAGATGAATGTGTGTGTCACGAGAAAGCGTGCGTTGTCTTTACCCCCAACCCGGCTCCTTTCCTGGACGGTGGAATACTCCATCGCACCAGCACCGTCTGAGTGGAGCGTCTCAAACTGTGTATCTGATCGTGGTTCTGTCTCCGATCCTGCACCTGCTTGCCGACCTCGGACCATCATTTGTAATGCCCGGTGCCTCAGTTTCCCCTGCCCCTAACTGTGGCTGTGTCTTAATGTATTATGTCATCTTAGGGCTTAAAAGGCTTAAATGCAAAACATCCTATTTTCAAATGACATCATATAAGAGGCTTCTCTTCATATAAGAGACAGGACAGGATGTCCCTGTCCCCCTTTCCAGCTTCGAAGCCCTCTGACCCCCACCGCTCCTCGCCGGCTTCCGCACACACATCTCTCCCAGATCCGTGAACACGAGGTGGCTTTTCACTCCTAACAGACCTTGCACGTGCGGTTACCTGTGTCTAGCAAGCACGTGCCCCTTGCAGCTGCCAGGACAATCTCCAGTCTCTCTGCCCCTTTGCTCACGTGGCAGCTTGGCTGTGTCCTTCTGTGGCTCCCCATCTTCGTCACCCGGTGTGTTCCCTTCTCGGTGTTCTCACACCATGTATGTTTACTTCCCGAGTTGTGTTCCAATTACTCCCTTTTCTCTCACTTTTGTCAGGCCGAGAATTTCTAAAGTGCAGGAGGCTTTAGAAAGGATCATACTGTAACTCCAATTCTGTCCTATAATAGGTGCTCAGTAAAGATTAGTTGAGTATACTTACAAGTAAAGATGGATTACAAAGAAATCAACTGGATAATGAACGTCGCCTGGGTTTGGGTGTTTCCTTGACATGGAACCGATAAAAATGATTACATATGGATGACGTAGGGTTTCTACCCATATTTCGTATATTGTGAGTTTATTAGTATTAAACACAGGCTTCAATGACCGTCCTTCGTGTTTTCAGGCATCAGAGGAGAAACTTCACTTTGTCCTCTTAGGATTATTATTCAATAACACTTTTGTTGATCACTGGTGTGAAGGGAATATAGAAGTTACTCTGTAAGCTAAGAGTTTCTTTTCCCTGAGACTCCTCCTTATTTAAAGGAAAAGCAAAGATTGGCAGAGATGGCCTAGGGATGAAATCTTTTGGAAATGCCCAGAGTCTGGTGCCTAAAAAAGGTGAGATTCTGAGATTTTGTAGATCACATTTGAACTTGCTGCATCCATTTTTTAAGATTCAATTAAAATTGGGTAATTAAGCATCATGTGTTGGTCAAATCACCCAGATTGTGTATTAGCATGAACACAAATCTAGCTAATTATGAATGACATTTGTCAAAATACCATAGAAGGTAAGCCAATCAACGTAGTTATAAATAGACTGATAAGGTCTTTGAGTATACAAAGAAAATGATTGAAGACACTGGAACAGAGATAGTTCTCAAAACGAGAAATCATTTCTAAATTAAAAAGCAATTAAATATTTTTAATTGCTATTTGGATGTATGTGTATGTGGCTTGATTTTCACAGCTACAACAATCCTAAGAAAATAATTAAGAGACTAATTATCCATCATCATAGTCCATTAAATCAGTTGCCCTTGAGAGTGCATCTAGATGTACATGGGGGAAAGTTTTCTTATTTGGAGAAACAAAGAAGAAAAATCTACTTCTCTTAATATTCAGCATAATCAGACCTCTAGGCCTTAGGAAGTGAGGATAACTCTGTTAGCATGATTTCTTTCAGAGGTATTAGAGGTCTTAGGGTATGACTGTCCTAGAAAATACTACAGTGAAAGCACAGTGCTTCTGTACAGCCTATGTGATGACTTTGGGAGGAATGTTAGGTTTCACCCTTTGATAGTGAACTACTAAATAATCTCAGCCTTGAGACCATTTAGGGAGACTCCCAAAGGCTGGATCCTCCAGTAAGACAACAGCGATAGGAATCCTTACATTGTTTGGGGTTGAGAAATTGAGACTGGGAGAAAGGATGGGCTAGTTCCCCACCAGGGTATGAACTCAGGAGTGTTCTAGGTGCCACCATTCCTGTCCTTGTCTTCCCTGGCCCTGGTAGTGTCCCTTCAATGGTCTGTCAAACCTTCTTAGAGTTCTTCTGCTCTGTGCTATGAGAGGAAGGGGTTGGCCTCCATGTTGCCCATGGGGAGGTAAGGATTAGCCTTTCACTTGAATGGGAGGGACATAGAGTCTTAGAATCTAAGATTGGAAATTCCAGTGTGTTTTTTTTAGCTGTGCTTGCATAATGCTTGGGTCCTTTATCTCATATCCAGGACACTGGGCTCTGTTGACCTCGGTGCTTATCAACTTCTGTGGTATCTCCGCGGGATAGTGTTTTTTTCATTTTTCCAAATCCAACATATAAACTCACTTTGGGAATATAACCCAGTGTGTTAATAAACTACCTGTATGTAGTTTAATAATCTTTACCCCAATGTAATGTGCTGGAAGATGGGACTGTATCCACACTTGTCCATTCATACATGCTCTTAGTCTTGCCTTTTTTTTTTTTTAAGTCTATTCATTTATTTTGAGAGAGAGAAAGAGAGAACACTCATGAACAGGGGAGGGGCAGAGAATAAGAGAGAGAGAGAAAGAGAGAGAGAGAGAGAGAGAGAGAGAGAGAGAGAGAGAATCCCAAGCAGGCTCCACACTGTTAGCATGGAGCCCGATGTGGGGCTGGAACCCATGAACCATGAGATCATGACCTGAGCTGCAATCAAAAGTCAGACGCTTAACTGACTAAGCCACCCGGGTGCACCTGTCTTGCCTTTGATATAATTTCACGTGGGTTTAGGTAATTACACAGACTTGCAGAGTCCTGGGCTATTCTCAGGTACATCTACTTTTGTGTTTTCTGTGCCCTTTCAGAACTCGGGCTCGTGGAGGAACTTCGCCAACCAACACATCCAAGCGAATGAGTACATATGGAATTCACATTGAAACCTTAATGGTTTTGTCACAATCTCAGTAGTGACCAAGTGAAGAGACATCATCTGTCCAAACAAACCATTTTATTTCTTGTTTCCCCACCAAAAATCTTTTCCCATTTATTAGAAAGAAAAACAACATATTTTATTTCCTCTGACAAGTTCAAAGCAAGCCAACTCACTCTTTCAGTAGGACCCTGGTGAGGTAGGAAGGAATTAGGAGTCTGGGAGGTCCTGGCACCCCACTCACTGAGAGATGGGGTCAAAGCACATGGATGCTGAAACCAGACGACCCCAGTTCAAATCCCGTGTCATCCATTTAATAGGTTGGTGACATTTGGTGAGTCACTTTTCTCTGCCACCTGCTGTATAGGGTCAGCCTGATTCAAGTGCCTGTTTCTCGTAGTTATTGGGAAGGTAGTGGATGTAGTGTTGAGCAGAAAAGCGTTGGGCATCATCCCCATCAGGAACTCTGGGATATTTTCCCTAATGTATCTTGTCGGTATTCTTTTAGGGTATTTACTGTCTCACATTTTCTGATTTCTGGTTTCTGCTGTTCCCTTTCTCCTCTATGTATCAGTTATGCTTGGACCATTGTGTCAACTCCAGATTGAGCGAGAGCTTTCTGCATTACAGGTTTATCTGTTCAGTCTCCTTGAACTCGCTATGTTGACCCAAGAGGTGGGCAGTGGTGAATTCATTCAGAGTCAACACTTGACATATCATAGACCCAAAGTATTCCCTAAAACTGGCATTAAATTTCCTCTGTGGGTATTGAGAATTATAATTGAGACCCAAGTATACCTGAAACTCAAGCATTAATTCTGGAATTTGGTTGGTTTGGAGGCAGAATAAATACTAGCTTTTTAATAGCGTACTTCCTCCTGAATTTTTCACATAGGTGAAAATCTAAGCCTAACCGATACGAAAGCTTAATTTTTCTTGTTTTCTGTTTTTCTTGTATGCTTGTGTTTTCTAGTATTTTTCCAGTTACAAATTTCAACTTCTTTAGCTTTGCTAAATGTCCTGTAAGTCAAGGGTTATAAGTTTCCCATCATTTTTCATTTTGGTTTGTACCATGTATCTTCTACTTAATCTCATTTGTTTGATTCAGGACACAGAATCCCAAGCAAATAAGTCATGCTCCTACGACTTTAAAAGCAAAGTTCCTGTGCGAGACTAGTATGAATCCCTATACTGTTAGCAGTATCTTTCCTGTAATGAATATGGTTTGCTTGGTTGATTGTTTTTTTTTTTTTTTCAGTTACTTTTGAAAAACCAGAAGATAATACCAATGAACTAAAAGTGTATTTGGTTCAAAAATGTGGTGGTCTAAATATTCCACGATTTTTTTTTTTGTCAACTACTTTGCTATTTTGGAAATAGGTTTATTATCCTGTTATGTTTTTCTTCAACCAGCGTTGTAAAGGTAGTTTTATTTCTGTAAGATTAGAGCTATTTATGGGGGTGGAAAGAAGGCCTTCCAGAATCACGCATGGAGCTCTGTCCAACCAAAGTCCATTCCCAAAGGGTGGGAATGAGTTTCCCATTAGAAATTAGACAAACTTGGGCCACTGATGTCCACCCAGCTGTCAAGTCAGGTATGTGGCATCTCCCCTCATCGCAGCATCTACTTTTTCAGCAGGAGAGTTCTTCCTGCTGAGTAGCGGGTTACCCGTTCCATCTGTGGTCATCCGTTGTCCCTACTTATCTCAGCCTGTCACCATCTGCCTGCCGGTTGCCTGCAGCAGCCTTGTTCACCCACTGCTCTCCATCCCAGGCCTTAGCACACCCCAGAAGTCTTTTTCAGTTACTCATCTCACCATGCTGGCATCTTACCAACTTACCCATGACTTTTCCTGGCTCATGAAAATCTCTGAACTCGGCATGGATCGGGAGTCCCGTCTTGAGCTGCATGCCAGCCTGTAAACCCACATCCCTCTCCAGTCCCTACCTTAGTGACTTTTAGTTCCTCCCACACATACACTTTCTTATCACTCCCGGCTCTGAACTGGCTGCTTCACCTGTTTTTCCCGAACACCCCCTCTTCCATCTACGTCAGTCCCTTCACAATCCAGCTCATGCTCTGCTGCCTTGGGAACTTCCCTTGATTCATCCCTCCCCATATCTGGGCCAGGTGTTCCCCTTCACTGCTCCCCAAACTACAGCATGCACCCCTCAACAGCTCCTTGATATCATGGACTACATCTTTCATATTTACAGGGACCGACTCCAATATTGGGCAGAAACATGGAGGGGAATTTATCCATATGATGACATTAAAATCATTTGTCTGGAGGGGTGTGTGTGTATATGTGTGCATACGTATGGTTCATGTATACATATGCCTATATTCATTTTGTATCACTGCTGGGACAAATGAACGCAAACTTGGTGACTTAAAGCAACAGAAATTTATTCTGTCATAGTCCTAGAGGCCGGGAGTCCAAAATGATTATTCTGGAAGATCAAGGTGTCTCGTAGGCTGCGCTTCTAGGGGAGAATCTCTTCTTTGCCTCTTCTAGATTCGTGGCTGCTGGCCTTCCTTGACTTGTGGCTGTGTCACTGCGATCTGCCTCGGGGTCACATTGCCTTCTCTGGGCACGTCAGGTCCTCCTCTGCCTCCTTCGGCAGGGTACACTTTGTTGCATTTAGGAGCCCTTCGAATAATCCAGGATAATTTCCCCATCTCGAGATTCTTAATGCAATCCCACTGCAAAGTCCTTTTTTTTTTTTCCCATATAAGGCAATATTCATAGGTTCTAGGGAATAGGATGTGGCTATCTTTTGTGGGGCCACCATTCAGTGCACCACAATGTCGCCTCCTAACGCATGCAAATGTGTGTTTCTGGATGCTCCTGGAGCCATAAAGCCCAATTCCTTCACAGGAAGTTGGGTAAAGTTACAACATGTGGCAATTAATTACCTGCTCTGCCTAGTAGGATAGCAAAAACCCTACTGAGAAGGGACCAAATGGAGGGGGGGGCATAAGTGATGCTCACCGCAATCTGTTGTAAAGTTGTACCCCCAAATTTTCATTCTTAAATAAAATATCAGAGACATTGCATATATCAAAAAACAAAAAAACAAAACAAAACAAAAAAACCCAAACCACATGCTCTTATTCTCATACTCGAAACATTTCGGGACTCGTTTACTGGATGGAGCTCCTTCTCATCTAAGATTTTAGTAATAGTTACGATAACATTTTAGGACTTTCCACTGGTAAGTAAACTGATGATACTAGAGAAGAGAGACAAATGTTTGAGGAAGCAAATGGCAAACTCACAAAGCGCAGTTTAACTCTAAATTGTTCGATTTCATACGCTCCTGCAGATATTCATAAAATTATGAGAATGTTAAATAGGAACTAGGAAATGAATATATCAATAATGCTCATCAAAGTATCCTTTAGTATTGCGGTCACATTATAAATAATGTTTCTTGAACAGAAGTATATTGTCCTGTATCACGTTTTATTTAAAATAAGAAAGAGAAGTAACTGCCCAAATGCACACCAGAAAACAAATTTTAATGTTCATTTTTTTCAGCTGCAAACAAAAATTTATGGAAATGCTGAGTAAGGCTCATAAAAAGGGTTCTCAATATACCCTGAGATTTGGTGAATAGATCGATATGTTGTGACCCTGGAAATAACGTCAATCTTGGTAGTGGTAGGCTGCATCTCAGGAAACGAGCATTTACGATGTGAATAATAAATCAATTCTGAGTGGTTTATATCAGTGGCTCTGAAATAATTCCCCGGGAAGCATGTATAACCTGGGCCTCCTGTGTACTCCAGTGAATCTCGTGCACACAATCTAACTCAGAACTGCAGAGGACAGTAATCAGGTATGAAGTGTTGTTTGTTTTCATGAAGCCAGTTTCAGAAGAAAAAGACAAAAAATTGATAGGAAACTAAAAACAAACACTCATCTGTTTAAATCTATATTGGCTGTTAAGCTGATAGTTTATGTAGAATGTCTTCATTAGGTTTCAGCCAGAATATACAATAATGGGACCAAAGCTGCTGACCCAGATGTTGGTGACCTTACAGTTCTAGCAAGAGAAATCTAATACGCAAAAGTCACAAATGGTATTTAAGGTGTATAAGAATTATCGTGTCTCTGCATCTTCATCTGTGTTCATGCTGTGATTGCTGGAGTCTTTTTCTACATCTATTTCACATTGCTTGTGAGATTCATTCCCTTTGAACCCTTTGAACCCTTTGACTATATTTCCAAACGAAATCTCATTACATGGCCGGGGCACTCATTCCTGTATTTGGGCTAGAATTGTCTCTCTTCACTTTTCCCAATGGCTCTAGAATATGATTGACAATCGTCAAGTACCCTGTGTAAGCATGCGTTGGTCAAAGCCATGCTACAAAGTTAGCCTTGCAAAGACATTTCCAGGACAACCTTCGTTATAGCAAGTAGTTTGTCCCTAAAGTTTGTCTTTATCTTACAAAGGACCCATGCCAATATACTGCTCATTCTCTATTTTTATTTTATTTTATTTTATTTTATTTTATTTTATTTTATTTTATTTTTAATTTGTATTTTGCAACACCTCATGTCATTGTCATAGAAGTTTTCAACTAGTCTGAACAAACTTAGCTTGGTCTGATGGTTTTCATGACTTTCTATAATCAACTCATTCCGTTCGGGGCACCTCTTTGCAGGCACGGAATAAATGTTACTTCAGATATAACATCTAATTTAAATTTGAGTGTGATGTATCTAATTTCTAGTGAACATTAGGATTTCTGTTGAACATTACAGATACTGTGATGCTTGAATGGCATCATCTACATCATGTATGTTTAAAAAAAATACAGAGAGAAAATACAGCATTAGAAGCAACAGTTTTTTTCCCCAACAAACATTGGGAGCTGTTGAATTAGGCAAGTCCTTGGGAAGTCAGTCTACTCTAATGGCAATTCTTATCCCATGCTTGATTGACTTTGAATTGAGTTTCTTATATACTAATACTTTAGGAAATTTGTATATAAAAATAGTCCTTCCTCTGGTAATTGGATTTTTTCCCCACTATGGTTAGGCTAACAAACTGCACAATATGCCATTTCTCAAGCCAGTCCCACTTGGGTCCGTGAAAATAATTTTCTCGAAACCCAGAGCAGCTTCTTGTGCCAGGCTTACCTTCCGGTACTACTTTAATAGGACCATTTTTGAAGTATAATAATTGTTTGATGCTTCAGTGTCTGACTATTGTAATTTAAAGTATTATGCCACGTATTATAATGTCCTTTGATATTGGTCTCATTCCTAATCACTTTTTTTCACAAAATCATCTCAGTGGGGTTCATCCAAGTTCAGGGGTAGGATTCTTAGAGCTTGTCCTCTATTACTTTGTTTTTCTCCCTCCTTGGGCCATTCCCAGCATTTAAATTGGGTATCAGAGGCACCTGGTGCCTTAAAAGCAAATATGTCAGATATGCTTCCTGGAACCCCAGGATTCTAGAGGTGCTCAGGGATTTTATACATTACTTATGCTTTAAATCTATTGTTTAAAAATCATTTACACCAGTGTCCATAATATACAAAATGTTAAGGTTTTGGAAACCCTCCATGAATTAACTTTTATTATAATGTTACCTGGATTGCCTGGTTTATTGGGGAACATAGAATAAAGTGACAGTTGTTATTTTGTTATACTCCACGTTAACTGACATTGAAAGGTGGCCCTGTTATCACTATTTAATGTGTCTAAATCAGTATTATTTCTAAAGAGAAAACCAAAACAAAATACGGACATAATTGGATATCGAGTGCTGTGACTCTCAGTGGTCATTTGTTCTTACATTTCACTAATGATTTACTGCTGTAATCCTGGCATTTATAACATGAATTTGGTAAAGGCCACTTTTACTGTCTTTTATATGAGATCATGCATAAGAATTTACTTAAAGTGAGATTATCGTTAAGGATTTACTTAAAGAAACGAGTCTCCTGCTGAAGAAGTGTAGAAATCCTGCTCTGGTCCTTCCTGCTTTTCATTACAGAGCAGCCTCCTTCATTGCCCTCTTCCTGCTGTCAAGGCAAAGTGAAGTGCTTAGGCGGGGAATCCTTGAGAGGCTTTAGCGGCAGAAGTGCAGTGCATTGTGGGCTCGCCCAACCAACTCAAGGACTCCAAAGCCTCACGTGCCCATTCCACATGGGGGGCCCTATGAAGGTTCCCTAGAGCCACTTCCAAGGCTGTGGGCACAGAGAATTCTATATGCATTGATTTATTCAGCAAGTGTCTATTGAGTTCTTGTCATATGTGAGGCATTGTTGTAGGTGCTAGGGTCACAAAACCAAGAGGGCAAGATGTTTGCCCAAATGTGGCTTGCCTTCTAGTGGGGATTCATGAGGCAGATTGCAGTTTACTAAATACATTGTTAGGAAGACCCCAGTAGGATGATAGTACTTGAACAAATATACGCAGGAGTCACAGGCATTAGTTAGGTAGGTATCTAGAAGAAGAGTGTTCCAGAAAGTGGAACATGTGTGCATTGTCTGAGGACCACACCAAGGAACCCATGTCTCCCATAGCAGAGTGTGGGGTAGAGGGCACTAGGAAATGAGATAGAAAATAAGTGACTGGATATGGCAGAACGTTCCAGATGGCTTTGACTTTTACTCTAGGTGAATGAAGGACCCTTGCAGGGCTATCGCAGAGGAAGGATAGTATTTCAATATTTGTTTCTAATGTTTTATTTTTATTTTTGAGAGAGCACAAGTACGGGAGGGGCATAGAGAGAGGGAGACAGAGGAGAGCCCAAGGTGGGGCTTGAACTCAGGAACTGTGAGATCATGACCTGAGCCAAAGTCAGATGCTCAACTGACTGAGCCACCCACGCTCTCCTCGGTATTCATTTTCAAAAGTACAACATTGCTGTTGTCGTCAAGAATAGACTGTGTTCTCATATTCAAGATGTTTAATTTTACAAAACCAACCTAAGATTTTTATGTCTTATTTTGGCCATGTAGTTGTTGACCTTAGAGTTTCATTAGTGAATCATGGCCCACTTAAGATCAATACTAGGACCATCAATAGGTCCAGAAGCTTTAAAAATCCATAGCCTCATGACAAAGGAATGAATATCTTTTATGATTAGTTAATATTTACTGAATGCCAACAGCTCTGAACTTAGATGTGTGCAAATTTCTGTGATTGAGACATGCATTTCTCTACATTGTGGGGCAAAGGAACCATGACAATCAGTAATGAGGGTCACTTACTCTAACAACTTCGATGATGGGAGAGCACAGACTTCAATCCAAGTTACCAAGTTCAAATCTTGATGTCCCACTCACCATTTTTGTGGCCTTGGAAAGTTACATAGCTGACGTCCTCATCCAGAATGTTTAGTAATGTTATCTCTCACATAAAATTGTAGAGACTTAGAAAATGTATAAAAATACCCAGATCTATAGTTAGCGCAATGCAAGAGTTTTGTAAATTATTATCAATATTTTGCCTAAGATTTGGCAGCTAATTTCCAGAAAATCAATGACCCTTATTTGTGTACTATTAATTGTCAATCTCAGACTCTTATTTTCATGTCACACTCTGTGTGCCAGGTTGAATAATCTCCTTCCAGAATTCATGTCCACCCAGATTCTCAGAAGGTGACCTTATTTGGAGGTAGAGTCTTTGCAAGATGTAATTAGCTAAAATGAGGTTTTCTTAGAGTGGGGTGGGCCTTAATCAAAGAACAGTCACCTTATAGGAAGAGGGCATTTGGACAACCAGAGGCAGAGGCTGGCGTGATGGTCCCACAAGGCCTGGAACACCAGGGCTACCGGGCACCGACAGAGACTATGAGAGGGGCAGGGAGCCGACTGGCCCCTGGGGACTCCAGAAGGAGGACCCTTCCCGTCACTTTGATTTTAGACTTCTAGCCTCGGGGACTGTGAGGGAGTGAGTTTCTGTTGCTAAGCCACCCAGGCCACGGTGCTTTGTTATAAAAGCCCTAGGAATCTAATATACTGTCCCCTCAATTACAAAACAGCCCTCAGTTTAGAAAGATCTAGCGAAAATCAGAAGGCCCAGCGAGCATTTAACAAGTTGGGAACTCCGCTGTGCAATTACCACAGTAAGTTTGATTTGGTATTCTTATGTGGAAGAAAATCTTGGGCTTCGATATAAGGTTTTTAAAAATAGTACTAACACGTTTTTATGGGATTTCTAAAGTAACGTGTTTCTCTAATTTTGGATGATGTCAGTGTCATGAGGATGGAAACCCAGCAGTTGGATAATAGGACTGATGTCCCCTTAGAGTTCTCTGATGTGGAGGTCAGCAGGAAGAATGAAATAGACTCGCTTATACTTGCTGTGGACGTAAATGCAAGTGCACCGCAAATTAGCATTAAAAGCAAACGTACGTACAATGGACACTAAGAAGTAAAGACAGAGGGATGTTGCGCAGATCCTTCCAGAGCGACTAAACTATTTACCCCTCGTGTCTTTCGAGGCACACCATTCGATCGCTAGTGCTACTTGTAAACCTGTCATGTGTGGCCACTAAAGGTAATTAGTGAGCATGTCTGCGCTTAAGGATAACTGGATTATAACACTTTATTCGAGTTACGTAAAAGTCACAGTTATTTCAAGTTCCAACTCATTTGTGTTTCGCTGCTGTTTTGAACAAGGATATGGTCTCACATTCCCTGGCAATGTGTTTATAGCTGCCACCACGATTTAACATTCTCCAGCATTTCACAGAAATCCATGACATAAGAATATGAATGCAATCGTGTATATGTACATATATATATATATGTGTGTGTGTATATATATACATATATATATATGTAAAGCCCTCAGGTGGTTGTTAATTTTTGGCACTGTGTAATTAAATTAGTTTTTTTAAATGTTATCTTTTGCCAGTATCTAATTAGCAAAGCCATCTGCTGAAAGAGTAGTGGCCCATCTGCCTAGAATGTTGTTCTCTTCATTTTTATGAAAAGTATCTGCCTTTGCTGGTCCCTGTCTAATTAACTTCTCTCGCTGCGGAATGTGATAATACACAGCTTTGTTTATATACTTCTGAGAACTGTGGACTTATATGTATGTAACACGTACATAGAGCCAATCTTTTCTCTTTCCCACATCGGATCTACTCCTGAGATCCTAGCTCCGTTTATCATAGCTTGAGCGTGTGTATGTGCATCGTGGTGAGGTATGTGCCGTGTCGCGTTTCCTTACATCCCCAGGATTTCTGCAGATATTAAATGATTTTCTGTAAACCTATTCTATTTCCTTTTCCATCTGCCTGTAGCACTGTGGCTTTCCTGAAAGTTGATGATATTGTGAGCTCCAGGGTATCCCTGGGCCTGAGATGAACATGGCTGTTGTTACAATGGAAATGACCACTGTGGAGTTCTCACATTTGGCAAGTGCCGTCCAGATGATGGAAGACCCTTATATTTTATCATAAACTAATACCTGGTGTGTGCAAATATCCTGCATATGTCTGTTTCTCTTCCATCGGAGCTCACTAACCACGTATCACATGAAAGAGACATTGAAGTGTGCCCGTAAAGCAAATCTGTAAGTGGCTGAATGGCACAGATGTTATCGGTGTGTATTTACAGACAAAACAACACGAAACAAAAAAACATTCCACAAACAGGAATCTTCGTGTCTTTTAAGATGTAGATGTCTCACACTCTTTGCCTAGTCTCTATAGCCTGTGGATATCCATGTAACCACAATATTACTGCTACTTGTCTGCTGCCAGAAAATATAATGAAGATTAAATGCAGAACAGAAAAGAGAATTAACGTTTTTTTTCTCTATGAGGCTATTGTGCAATAGAAAAAGACAAGAGATGATAAAAATTAGATTTAAGAAGACAAAAAAAAAAAAAAAACAACAACCCAGACTCAAGAAAGAAGATCATGAGTGTTATACGGAGATCTGAAACATAGGATGTTAAATGCCTTCACAGTTGTTTTGACTGCCATAAAGATAGGTTCGTGTGGATGGCGAAAGTGTCTTAAAAGGAAGTCAGCTGGAAAGATGGCTTCACAAATCAGCAGTGGGGTTTGTTCCAAAATGATGATGCGTGAAAGAATAACAAAGAATCTTCTTTGAGGATAGAGTGAGAAGGCTTGATTAAAAGAAATTTAATTGATTAGAACAAGTCTTGTGGACGAAAGAAAGTTATGACTTGGTTCAAACATGATTTAATTTCAAACAGAATGAGTAACTCCGAGAAGTACACTCTGGTCCAGGAGGATTCTACTGATACTTGTATTTCTTTCTAATTAAAGTGGTGGGTTTTTTTGGTTGTTTGTTTTTGTTCCCTGCCACTCCCCTCCCACCGCCCCCCCCCCCCCATCCCCAGCTGTGAAGTGGTCAAATGGGTAACCTCTAGTTCAGTGAGGGGATAGAAAGACACTTGGGATTAATCGGGAACATTCGATTTTAGACCAATCCGGAAAAGACATGTTTTCCCACTGTATTCTTTGATAAGTCCTCTGACATCCGGTAATACTTATCCAGGTTCACAAGAGGTAGCTCAGTCCATTCCTAACATAAATCCTGTCTCTCTCTCCTGTCCTCTGTTCAGGTAGGAAGCGAATCAACAGAAAAGCTATACAGTCATGGTCTTCAATTAATTCTGGATTTGAATATTATTGGAAAACTGGTTATACTGTAATGAAAATGCCTTGGAAGTAACTTTGCTACTTTTAATAACTGTCTTCAGAAAAATCTGTAAGACTCATCCTATTTTCTAGTGGTCTAATCAGCTTGTGGGTGCAGGTACGCTTTCTTGCTAAACTGGATAAAGTCATGACATATTTTTGAAAACTCTCATCCTTTTTTCTGTTACTTTCCCCTTCCGGTCCTTGGCCAGTATTTATCTTGAAAACGCAAAGGCTACTCGGGCACTAGGCAGACTGGGGAAACTATTTGTTTGCCATTTCGGCAGAAGGATTGGAACAATTTTGATGGCATTTGATAAATATCCTTGCAACCCTCGGACTAACCATGCTCCTCATAGGTCTTAGGTTTACTGAAAAGGAAATTACTATTTAACTTTCAACAAAATCACTAGATAACAAGAGCCCCTAGGAGTGCCTCTTTATCTAAAGCTTTTTATTGTGTGGTTGTCCTGGTAACTGTATAACTAAATCCCCTTGGTGATAAGAAGTCAAAGTTGCAGTAAGGTCAGCTTTGTTGAAGAGCATGTTGTAGTGTGTTGATTCTGTTTTGAGTTGACCAAAGGGCAGAAATATGGGTATCTTTATTTCAATACAAACAACAAAGTCAGTTTTGTAAAGAGATCTGAGAAAGGTCCACTCAGAATAATAGTAATCACTTATTTTAGGTGAGCCTCGTGGGGACACTAGATCTGCACGTGCTCAGGAAACCCTTATCTCTTCTCGGGAGGTGTCCTCTCTTTTCACGGAAGTATTTGTCATCCTAGCAGGGAATTCAAGTCATTTGTTCACATCAGATGCTGACTAGCTGTGACTTTATTGCTGCCTTTAACCATTATGAACAGGAAGAAATCACGGGAAGAATTAACGAATTCTCTTATCAGATGTTGACACCCACAAAAATCTCTAAGTCCACACAAGAGGAAACAGTTATAGTATTGTTTCTGTTTGAAAGACACTGAGGGGGTTCTCTTTAGAATACTTTTCTTATGGACTCATATTTGCCAAGAAAGATAAATTATACAAGTTGCAGTGTTTTGTGCTTTAGTCTCTGTTATGTAACATTCTTTGGAGGACAGTCGATACTAGATGATGCTGCTACCATTACTCTGTTATTCTCCTAGGTTTAGGAGAAATGAAAAATGTCTCCTTTCTAGAAGGAAGACTGAAGCCATTATTCTCCTTCCTAATATTGGACAGTAGCTTATTTTTGGCTTTGTTTGCTATATTGTCTCACATTGGTTCAAACTAACAAAAAATTGTCCCTCGAATAAATTTTTTTCCCTGATAATGATTTAACTGGTTCTTCAGAATCCTAAATTCTCTGGAAATTCCAGCTCTCGTAGTAGGATGAAACACAAACCGACAGGAAGACAAAAGATGAACAACTCAGATGCTTCAGTCTGTTCAAAGAAATGATTCACAGTCTCAGCATATAGACGGTTAACGTGTGCAGGCATCATTTCTTCCAGTGAAATCAGCACTGTATACTATCTCAACTAATCACACGGTTCCCTTTGTGAGTCGGCAGCCGTTTGAAAGTAGGCGTATCAATCTGATCACTGTGAGCTCGATTTGGAAAGTTTGGGAAAAAATGCCCACGGGCTGCAGCTCTAAGTGTTTAGTTAGAGCTGATAACAGTATGAAAATTACTGGCATCAGGTGAAGTGGTTCTTTGCCTGAGCTGTTTGTTTTATTGACTATTCATCATTTATATATGGATCTTGGGACTAAGGATATGCAAAATCATCCTTGCTCCATTATCTTTGAATATTGATAAATGACATACTATTAAGAGAAAACACAAATGTCCAAATGAGTATTCGGATCATTTTGTTTCGAGGCTGGGCTTTTCCGCATGCTGCGGATCTGTCCTGTGATTTCACTCAAGTGACAGTTTCACTCAAGTGACACCCACTCCTTGCCTGCTTACAGTGATGGGTCTAACTATCACACTGTTACTGCTTACATGCAAATGCTTAGGGGACCAGTCCTTTCAAAGGCTTGGATTTCAAAGCTAGGTATAAGCCCCTATGCGTGAATTTCGTGGATTTAGTGTAACTTCTTACTGGCTCCACGGTATGCCCACATTTCCTTATCTGAGTACTGGGGGCTTATTATTTTTTCCCGTTTTTTCAGTCAAAACCATACCAAGCGCTGTCGTTTTGGTGTTTCCTACAGGCTGTGGAGTGGGGCTGTGACGAAGTCACCAAGAAGGCCTGTTACAGTAAGGGCAAATCAAAGGTAAGGAGCGTGTGCCTAAGGAAGGGTGTGGCCACCTGTTGGAAGGAATATATGTGGGGCATTTGAATATGAAGGCCATTCCTGATGATAGTGCCATGGAAATTGGAAACAAGCAAGATGCAAAATATAGGTACAGTGGATTCTCAAAGCTTTAATGTTTAAATCAGGATTAACCACAGTTTCCAAAAAGGATTGGGACTATAAGATCCGATCTGATTTGCACAATTAATCATTAGGCTGTGACATGAAATCAATTGGCCGTAATATCATTCAGAAAAATATGGGCCTGAATGTTTGAAGTAACATTTTGATTCCCCCCCATCATATCTTAGAGCTAATCCCATAAAGTGACCATTTGATAAATAAAATTATTACATCAGAAATTATGAGGTTTCTTTATAAATTCATCTTAACCTATGTATAAAATTAAACTCCTTCTCTCTCTCTGTCTGCTACCCATTTTCCATATGAACATTTGCATCCCCAGGTTTCTAAGGGAAGAGCAGTTGAATATCACACACACACACAATGCTTGTTTTGTTTGTTTGTTTATTTATTTATTTATTTATTTATTTTGAGAGAGAACACAAGCAGGGGAGGGGCAGAGAGAGAATCCCAAGCAGGCTCCCCACTGTTAGTGTGGAGCCCCAGTGCAGGGCTCAAACCCATGAACCGGGAGATCATGACCTGAGCCAAAATCAGGAGTCCGATGCTTACTTGACTAAGCCATCCAGGTGCCCCTGGAAAGAGCAGTTTATAGCCAAGGTTGGAAATGCGTTTCTTGAGCAACTGTGCGCGGGGTAGACCTGCTTCCACACAGTTGGCAGGCTCAATAAAAGCAGAGTTCCTTCATCCAAGGAAATCTGTTTCTGAGAAAGTTACACCGCATCATCTTGAGGAAATTCTCTTGCAGCTGGTACATGGGCTCATTATGTCTCGTTCTGACAGTGATGGTCTTACTTTATGGGAGTACGGTCCTTTCCAGTGTGAATCACACTATGTGTTAGAGCGAAGAACAGATACACAAAGAACAGCAAGAAAGGTTCCCTGTGCCAATGTGATCCCAGAGCCAAGAGCTTGGGGAAAGTGTGGCGAATGGAGTGAGCACTGGTAAAAGATCGTCACGCTGTCTGTACTTGGGTAAGACTGTTATGCACTTTATTTTACCCATTTGCATTGCCCATTTCTGTCTTTCAAGTTAACGGGTTTGAGAGTCAGACACGGAGGGCAGTCTTAATCATTGGGTTTTCCAAAACTTGAATAACCAGGAAGAAGGAAGAGGGGAAGGAAGACAATGCAATCTTAGCCAGGGAAATGCTAGGAGACGAAGAAAGAGAAAGAAGGCAGAAATTTCCAGGGGCACCTGGGTGGCTCGCTAAGTTACGCATCCGACTTCCACTCAGGTCACGATCGCACGGTCCATGGATTCAAGCCCTACATCAGGCTCTGTGCTGACAGCTCAGAGCCTGGAGCCTGCTTTGGATTCTGTCTGCCTGTCTGTTTGTCTGTCTCTTTCTGCCCCTCCCCTGCTCATGCTCTGTCTTTTTCTGTCTGAAAAATAAATAAACATTAAAAAAAAAAAAAAATAAGTGTCCTTCCCTTCTTTGGCCACAAGTCTCCTTGTGTTCCTTATGTGTTTAAGGATTATTAATGTAGCCAGCGTTTCTTTCTGCTTATAGTCTATGTGTCAATAATTTTATGAGAATCAATGTGGTAGCCTTTTCCTAGCAGGTCATTACTACTCAGAGTGAAAAACTGCTTCTGCTGAGTCAAAACTGACCCATGTTTTGCCTTAAGCTATGGCCACTTGGTTGTTTGGTCATGAGGTTGGAAATGAGGCAAGTGACCATCAGAAACAGAGGGGAAAGGCCATCTTTCCTTCCATTAGGTGATGGGCACTTGATTGACACGAGGGATCAATCATTCCTACCCTCGGCTGAGTTTTCCGAAACACAGAAGACAAGTGAGTGAAGGGAACATTGTCAAATGAAAGCAGACCTTCAAGCTCCGTATGTTTCTGGTTTTAATAGGTTAAAAACAATGGCACCTCTCAGTAGTTGTAAATTGATTGAAACGGCATTTGTGGGTGGCATTTTTTAAGACTGTCTTAACACAGATGAAGATGAGTTTCACCTGCCAGGACTCGAGGGGCGATCGGACGCTCTCGTGCGTTGTACTAAGTGTATTGATGGGCCCGAACGCACTTGTGCACAACCTGTGCTCAGCTGGAATGGAATTCGGTTGTGTAGCCGACCCGTGTGCAGTAAAAGTTCACGTGCGAAAAATAACGTGATGGGCGCGTCGAGGCACCAGCCTAAGCAGCCCCGGAGGGGGGATCTTTGGATGGGGAGAGCAGAGGGAGGGACATCCAGCCTTTCCGTCCTCCTTTACTTGCTCATTTTTCTCATTTAGCAGTCCTCGTACTTTTTTTTTTTTTTAATGTTTATTTCTGAGAAAGAGAGAGAGAGAGCGGGGGAGGGGCAGAGAGGGAGGGAGGCACAGAATCCGAAGCAGGCTCCAGGTTCCGAGCTGTCAACACAGAGCCCGACGCAGGGCTCGAACCTGCAAACTGTGAGATCCTGAGATCTGAGTCAAAGTCAGACACTTAACTGGCGGAGCCACCCGGGCGCCCCTCTGGTAACCAAACTGGGCCACACGGGAGCCCTCTGGTACTTTCTTAAAGTGGCACCTGACACAGCAGCCATCGGGTGAGAGCCCAGAGCCCAGCTGCTGAACACAGAAGAGAAGGAGGTAGGACACTTCCTATGCAAAGGAGCAGCCTGGCTCGTCCCTGAATTCACGACTCAGACAACCCAAATTTCTCTGTTCTTTTTTTTTTCCAAGAGAGACCGCCTCTTTTTTGAAAACATTTATTTATTTATTTACTTATATAATTATTTAGAGCATGCACAAGTGGGAGAAGGGCAGAGAGAGGGAGAGAGAGAATCCCAGGCAGGCTCTGAGCTGTTCCAGCTCCAGGGCTGGAACCCATGAACCGTGAGATCACAACCTGAGCTGAAATCGAGAGTCGGCAGCTCAACTAACTGGGCCACCCAGGCATCTCGAAACTTCTGTTCCTGTTCTGACAGTTCAAGAGGCCAGATCAGAAAACATTTTCACAGAGTCACTTCAGCCACAGCTGTCCCCTTGTCCACGGTTTTGCTTGTGGCAGCTTCCATTTCCGACAGCCAATTGTCCCGAAGCAAAGGCTCCTCCTTGTGATCTATCAGAAGGTCAGTAGTGGCCTCACGCCCCGTCACAGCACCTATGGCGTTCACCTCCCTTCTTCTTTTTCTGTTTAAGGTTTTTTAATGTTTATTATTTTTGAGAGAGACAGAGAGTGGGGAAGGAGCAGAGAGAGAGAGAGACAGAATCGGAAGTAAGCTCCAGGTTGACCTGTCAGCACCAAGCCCGACGAGGGGCTCGAACCCACGAACCGTGAGATCGTGACCTGAGTTGAGGTTGGACGCTGAACCGGCTGAGCCACCCAGGCGCCCTCCCTTCCCTTCTTTTCATCACGTAGGCATCTCACCATCCACAGAAGAAGGGAGGTTGTAACACAGTAAGATATTTTGAGGGAGAGAGAGCGAGAGCCCACATTCACAAAACTTGTACCACGGTGTATTACTATAATTGTTGTGTTTTGTTATTTGTTGCTGTAACCTCTCACCGTGCCTAGCTTCCAGATGAAACTCTATCACAGCTGTGACCGTATAGGAAAACTCATACTATATATAGACAGGGCTTGGTACTAACCGTGATTTCAGGCATCCACTGGGGGGTCTTGGAGAGTGTCCTCATGGATGAAGGAGGCCTGTTGTCACATCTATTTGGAGGAGTGGAATTCAGGCTTTTCTTAATAGCCCTGAGTTTAGAAATGAGAATTCAGCAATTTCGTATTTTTTGTTTGTGCACGGTGTTATGACAACTCACACAGAATTACAAAGTTTCCCTTCTCCCCAAAATGAAAAGAATAATGCAAAATGTGACATCTAGAAAATGAGAAAAATGCCAGCCATTTGGCGTGAATGCATGTTTGTTTTCTCTCTCCCCTAACAGTGGTCTGTGCAGCATGGTGTATATACAGCCAGCATGCCAGGCGCGGAGGAGGGGGGCTGAGCTGCGGGGCGGTGGGAACATTCCTCAGCTGGCTACAGGGCAGGGGAGAAGAAAGGTGACCCATTTCCCCACCTCCCGGTATTGCTGGGACCCACACGGGCACCATTTCACATGTAGTCCGTTCAACTGACCGTTCATGGACGGAGGTCAAGAAAATGTCACCAAATCTTTGATTCAGGCCCATTTAGAAGAGAAAGCAGGCACTGAGGCCGCCAGTTCTCTGTGAGGTTTGAGTCCAGTTGTACTTGGAAAATTTTCAGGGAGCCTGGGTGGCTCCGTCAGGTAGGCATCTGACTTCTGCTCAGGTTATGATCTCACGGTTCCGTGAGTTCGAGCCCCTCATCTGGCTCTGAGCTGACAGCACAGAGCCTTCTTGGGATTCTCTCTTTCTCCCCCTCTCTCCCTCTGCCCCTCCCCTGCTTCTGCTCTCTCTCTCTCTCTCTCTCTCTCTCTCAAATAAACTTAAAAATTTTTTCAGCTCACTTTGGGGAAAGAGCATGACGTTACCTACAATGACTCAAACGTTTTCATGCAGCGAAAGGAAGAAAAACCTGTTTTTCTGTATTCTAAAATTTTTTAGAATAAAGTCTGTTGTATTACTTTCTTTCTCAAATGCCAGTATAGACACTGGCTTCGAGAATTATTTAAATGTCTATCAAACAAATATTATTTTAAACGCAAACAGGCAGTTCTCCCTGCCCTAACACGGGTGCCTCGTCTGTCTGGGGTCACTCCGCAGCCCTTTCCACCGTGCCCTGTAGGAAATGCATGGGCTGTCGAGGGCGCCAGGAGCTGCTTGGTGTACAAGCCGGAGTTTATCATTCTCAGTTTTCTTGCTCGTGATCTCATCACAGTACTTTGAGCACCAAGTTCCTAGGATTACTTAGTGGGAGAGTTTTGATTGGAGTCCAGGGCTCTGTGTATGGTTCCTCCTGTGGTTCCCCTGTGGTTCTATTAGCCACGTTGTCCGGCTGTGCAAGGACTGGAAAGAAAACATGACACCATCGTGCTCAGGAGCCTGGTGGCATGTGGGGGTCGCTTGGACGTTTTCGCCCAAAGCACCTGCATTTGGAATTCTTTTTTTTAAATTTTTTTTTCAACGTTTATTTATTTTTGGGACAGAGAGAGACAGAGCATGAACGGGGGAGGGGCAGAGAGAGAGGGAGACACAGAATCGGAAGCAGGCTCCAGGCTCCGAGCCATCAGCCCAGAGCCTGACGCGGGGCTCGAACTCACGGACCGCCAGATCGTGACCTGGCTGAAGTCGGACGCTTAACCGACTGCGCCACCCAGGCTCCCCTGGAATTCTTGACCTAAAGCATGCAGCACACTACAGACCTGAATTTATTCCATATAATTGCTGCAAAAATTGAGGATTCTTTGGGTGAGATGCTAACAACCTGTATAGGTCCTGTGCGGCAAGTTTGGGTTTTTTTAAATTGAGGTGTCCCCAACAAGTTTTGTGTGGAGTTAGTTCAGTTGAAAACAGTCCCATATGTAAATATATGCATAATAAATACACTTTCATTTGTCAATACCTTATGTATTATGTAGCATACAATAGATATGTTAATATATATCCATATACAAATGTGTCTATTTATATCTGTATGCTTATAGGTATGTACATCTCGATTTAAAAATATAGGTATGTTGGCATCCATATATTTATTTAAATTTCTGTGGGCACCTGGGTGGCTCATTCGGCTGAGCACCCGACTCTTCATTTCAGCTCAGGTTGTGATCTCATGGCTTGTGAGATCAAGCTCCATGTCAGGCTCTGTGCTCACAGTGCAGAGCCTGCTTGGGACTCTCTCCCTTTCTCTCTGACCCTCCTCTGCTCATGCTCTCTCTCTCTCTCTGTCTCTCAAAATAAATAAGCTTTTAAACTTCTGTAATCTGTGTGCAGCTATATACATATATAATACATGTGTATCTTATACACATATGTCTTACATATATGTCTCATACCCACATGTATGTATACACACACACACACACACACACATCTGATTGGATGATGCAAGTTCTCAAGATCCAACTGGTCATCGTGACTTTCAATAAATGTACATTGAACATGAGAGGCACGTGCAGTTACTATCAATTACTCTTTGGCACTCTGGATGCTTGCAAAGGTGATGCATCACTAAGAGAGACATTCTGCTTTCAGTGGGAGTGCTGTGATTAGCATAAATGCTGCCAGGCTCCAGTCCTCACCCTCCACCCCTAATATCGATGGGCCGGCCGTGGGCTGGGGATTGCTGAGACGTCCACCCTGTTTATAGGTCATCTTTCTACACGGTTACGTTCTTTCTTCAAGCAGAACATACCCCTTGGGGAAAAAATGATGAACTCTGTAAGGCAAAACCAGTTAATTCATTGAGAAAATGGTCCTAAACCGTGTGTTTGCTGTCCTGGGGTCGGGGCCGTAGGTCCTTGAGACCAAGTGGGCATTGGCCTGCTGCCATCTTGAAAGCTCTTCCAGTGAGTCAGCAACTGTGCATCCCAGCTCTCAATTCAAATAAGAATTGCTTTGAAGTCAAGGACAGGTTGACCCGCCTGTGGGATCACAGGCACACACGGGTTGCTTAATGTTCAAGTGTTATTATCAAAGTGTAGATTGATGACCCTCCTTATCAACAACAGAAGCCATGTGGCAGGCTGCGAGCATCCTTGGAAATCAGCACTGTGGCTTCTTGGAAAAGCAGAATTCATTTAATTCCCTTAAACCACGTCCGCAATACAGAAATGGGATAAAAAGAAACAATTCTTAGATGAGAAAAGGAAACTCGAAGATATTTAGATGAGTCGATTTACAAGACAAACCTGTAATAGGATCTCCTAACAGGACTTCTACATCAAGCCTGCACTTTAAAACAAGCGGTATTTCTAGAACATTTAAATAACCCACGAAATGGCCAGGCGTGTACCTGTGACCCACAAGGCGATCCACTGGGAAGGAGATTTTCCGCAGGAGAATTTGAGCCTTAGGCTCGGCTGCAGCAGGACATTGATTATGGAGAGCCCGGCACTCGGGCCATTTCCTTTCCTTGGTAATTCTGACTTTCTGATTCCTAAATTTATCTGCTGCTCAGAAGCTAAGTACCTTTACTTTCTTCCATTCCTGTATTTTCTACATTTCTCTTTTGTCTAAACTTACGCCAGTTTCTCTTAAAAAAAATTGTCTTGAATGCATTATTTGTTTAGGGTTCACATCCAACCTGCTCCTAGAATCAGCTGAATCAGTCTGTGAATTAAACATGAGGTGACTTTTAAGGGAGTTCAAGCAGGGAGGCTGTGAGCTGAGCTGAGCTGAGCCAGGCTTCGGGCAAATGAGTTCAGCTCTTGACACATAAGAAGAAACACAGAAGTACACATGCCTCCAAAAATTCCTCTTATGGGACACAATGGGCAAACGACCTTGTCCTAGCCTCGCTGGTGATAATGCAAACCTCCTCCTCCCTCCGCCTCTCCTCCTCCATCTGGTGCATCCCAGCGTGATCCTGAGCTCATCTAGAACATTACCCTCGTCGGGTCCCATTTACAGTGCAAGGCTGGGTCTGTCCTCCATCCTTGAGAAAAAGACCGTGCAGACATCCATGTCCGATCGTCCTGGTCCTTGACATCTTTCTCCCTCCTGCCTTGCATCCTCACTGAGCAGGGGAGCCCACGGGCACGTGACCATTCGGAGACAGTAGAGCCCCCAAGCACCCTCTCACATTCTTATGGGAACAGGCTTGTTACGATTCTCTGTTCCAGTTGAAATAATATGGCGCCACTCCCACCATTTGCTTTTTTCTAAGATTTACAAAAAGTAGGAGTTGGATTTGTCCAGCCTCTCTGGCATACTTCTGCAGGCTGGTTATCCCATTCCCTAACCTGCTTCATCAAGGCTGTGATGGGCCTTCATGAATGATAATGACCTCCAGTCTTTTCTTCACTTTGTCTCTCTTTTGGAAGATAAAGACAAACATCCATTTGTTATCATGATTGTTTCCCTTCCCATAATTGATTAGAGGCACTTGCTTTCTCTCCACCCTGTCTGTAGGCATCCTCTTTCAGTCGGGATCTTGGAATAACGTACCCTTGGCTGTGTTCACGGCTGTAGGACTGTTTCTGGCACATTCTGCCTTGTGTCAGTCTCTTGCTTTAAACGGCCACAGACTCCTTCTTGAAAGAATTCTAAAAGCACAACAAAGAACAAATAAAATCCTCACCTGTCTCCATTGTTTGTAATTTTCCATCTCATATTGATTACAGTATCAGGTTTGCGTCTGTTTCATCTGCTAGGGCATCAAACCCTCCCAGCCCATGTTCTCCAAAGTTATTTGTGTCTGTTTGTTTTCGTTTTTGTTTGGTTTTTTGGAGTCTCCCTCAGACATGCTTAGGCTTCAGTTTTTCACACTTGTCTTTGCCCACTCCCGTGCCCCTGTGCTGTCTGATGTGGGCGGTCCCCTGCACCCCTCCTCTGCCTCTTCCATGTGGTCCCTGAGCCTAGGAATGGAGAACCATGTGACTCTTTGGAGTCTTGTTTTGTTCTTTCCCTTTAGAACTCTCTGCCCTTTCCTTGGTCATAAAGACAGAACAGAACAGAACAGAACAAGCCTCTTCCCCGTCTGACATACCTTTCTCTGTTACCCAATTTACTGCCTCCTGTTTATTCTCCTTGATTCTTCTGATACTCAACTTAGGTCTTCCACTATTTTTTTTTTTCCCCTCAAGGGGTGTCCGGATTAGCAGCCGGTGATCATTTGCTACCACTGCTAGTAATGGTCTTAGGAGAGTTACCTACCCTTGACATTTCACTTTACATTTAGAGAGGAGATCCCAAAACTTAGCTCTTTTCAATGTCATGGTGACCAGGCCAACAAGCAGACTGAGTTATGGCAAATCAACACCCCGTGGAGACTGGGGTTCCATTTGATCGGAGAGGGCATTGCTGTGCCAGCAAACGCAGGGCTTCTTACGTGGGGCAGCGCGTGATTCAAAGCGTCCTGGATCGCGCAGCATCTGCTCTGTCCACCCGGTTGGTTCCTCACCACGTCCCGTTGGTTCACTGCCTCCTGGCTTTGCACCTTCACACTTCCGCCCGGTCCAGGCACTGAATGACCGGGGACCCAATTAAGGAAGCGGTTTCCTGGCCTGCCTCCCGAACGGTAGTCTCCCTCTCACGTTTAGCTTCCACATTGATTCCTGAGTGGCCCTTCAACCGCAAACATTGGGTCAAGGTCAGACTGCAAGCAGTGCAAGCTCACGAGGCGTCCCTTCACCTTCCGGGTAAAATTCACATTCATGAGGCACAACTGGCCCGCGTCTGGCTCCCCAGATTATGTGTTACCTCTTCCATCTGCAATGGAAGTGCCACACTTTGTCTAGCCACGGCGCCTTGCCACGGTCCCCTCCCACTGCCTGGAGTGTCTTTTTTTCCCCCTTAGGTCAGCAAAATCCTCCAAGTGTCAGATGGCGCTTCCTCCAGGAAGCCTCACTGAATTCTATTCTTCCTTTAAAACTTACATTAGATGTCACCTCCCTTGGGAAGGCTTCCAACATTTCTTCCCTTCCCCTCCCCTCTGCAGGTAGTAACATATTGTTCTATGGATAGCTCTATATTAGTTGTTATGGCCCTGTATTTTCATTTTCTGCTAAGTGCTTAGATCGTGACCTCTGGCACATGTCTGTCAGAGGATATCTAATCAGTAAATGCTTGCTGAATGAATGAAGGGCTTTGTAGCTCAGAAGTCCATGAACTATTATGACCGTGCCCCAGATTTTCTATGCATGTTTTGCAAGCACGAGACATATTCAACTCTGGGTGGACACCCAGCGTGGGGTTTCTGCTGGGCAGCCTTTCCTTATTAGTTACCTTTTTACTTTTGCATAAAGAGTCAAAAATATTTATAGATTCTCACCGTGTATGTAACAACGGTTTGAAAACTTGATGTAAAACTTGTTGCAATTTGTATCCAGAGTTTCACCTGTGACCCTTCCCTTTGGAGAAGCATTTGTAACATTTTTTTTTTTTCCAAAGTTCTGGAGAAGTTTTCTAAGACACTGTTTCATGAGCGGTATCTCATAGCTTCCTTTTATTTATTCTCCTAACACATGTCAAAGGTGATTTAAGGTTTGCAGTGTCAACAGGTACAATTCGAAATGAAACCACATTCATCAGAAGACACATGCTTTGAGCTTTTAATTGAATGTATATTTATCTTCATAAATGTCTTCTATTGAACAAGTAGTATGCAGGTAACGAAGGTCAGATTATTTAACAGTTTTGTTGTCATTTTTTGGTCAATATCTAAAAGGTTTTTTGTTTGTTTGTTTTCTTTTTCTCTTTAGTGGTTAATTATCATTTAATTTGTTAGCCGATCATAATATATTCAGATTAACCATTCCTTTCTTGTTCAGGACTTGGTAACATGTTTCTTGTGATTTTTTTTTTTTTTCTTCTCAGGAGGAATGTCAGAACTACATCCGGGTGCTTTTGGTGGGTGGTGACCGGTTATTTACCTGTGGGACCAATGCTTTCACGCCTGTCTGCACCAACCGCTCGGTAGGTGTTCATTTTGAGCGTTGACAGAATTTAATACTGGGAAAATCCAAACATTCTGTTAAAACTGTAGTTTTACATGTATGTCTATTCCCTAAGGAGTCATTTTTTAATTAAAAAATATATTTTTCGAACTCAATGTTCAATGTATTGATTTATTACTAATCACATCGTCTATTATATAAAGAGCTGAACATAACTATAACTTGTTTAATTAAATTTAAATATGTTTCTAAACTGCTTCTATCAGCTTTATCCCCACCAGTGATCCTGAACACAAATCCTCAACATGCTCTTCATTTATCTTGATTTATTATAGAGATACTGCTAAGTATATAAAATCCTAATCCAAAGGAAGAGAATCATAATCCAAAGGATTATGATGAGAATCATAATCCAAAGGAAGAAAATAGAATTTACAAGTTGGATGAGAGCAACGTCACAAAGCATGAAAACAAGCAAACAAGCGAATGAAGCCCTAGGCAAAGTGAAGTTCCAACCTGTCCTTTTCCTTTTTCTTTCAACCTGTCCTGTGACAGAGGAATTTCCGGCACCCGCGTCTTACACCTGTAGGTCAGAGCACATGGGCAGTCTTCCTAGTTGGAGATACTGGTCTGGTGTTCCACAGGGAGCATAATGAAGAATTACCATGATGTTCATTTCCCGGTCACACGACTCCTCTCAAAGCCTGAATTTATTCATCTGCGATATTTCCACGCTAGCATTCAGTTATTGGAAATATAGGGAGGACGACAAGGAGGATCACAGAGGGAGCCCCCAGTATCACACCCCGTTCTAAACGCTTTGCACCTACTCGGTTATGGAACCCTGACATCTACCCCATGTGGTGGTTGTCCTTTGGTCCCTGTTGTCCTAGGAAATTTTCTCGTTCAATGATTGGTTGGGAATCCAGCATCCGAGAAGCTGGGTTCACAGCCGATGGTCTGCAAGACCATCGAGTTGTCTGTCCGAAAACTGACATAGTAGAGTCTTGGAAATTGGGGCTATGGGGTACAAAATAGCATGCACCCTTACCTGTGAGCACAGTTTGGGGCTATTCATAACGTTTGAATTCACTTATAGTGATACATTTGTGCTTAATCTTTATTGTGGTTTCTATTTATATAAATACTGAAATTGGCTTCATTAAAGTGGAAAGATCTGCAGTGCCCATGCATTATAAACAGAACCCACACACAGAAGTCTTAACTTGGTATTTGTGAATTCAGTGGCACCCTGTCCAGCCAGTCTGAGGGGACAGTGAGGGAGATGACGGGTGGATTCTCTGTCCACGTCCTCCGCCGGATGTTGCCATCAGCACGGGAGTGTGAACATTTGTCGTGTCTTACCCTGAGCCCCAGAGAGTTTGTTGCACCATGCCTTATTTGCAGTTCAGGAGGACCTAATCCATTAACACCATTAAAGGGCTTTCAAGAGCGATAATTGGTTTCCTCTGTCTTGCCCTTGCCCGTAGTTGAGCAACCTGACTGAGATCCATGATCAGATCAGTGGTATGGCCCGCTGTCCCTACAGTCCCCAGCACAATTCCACGGCTCTTCTCACGGCCGGTGGGGAGCTCTACGCTGCAACAGCCATGGATTTTCCTGGACGAGATCCTGCCATTTACCGAAGTCTGGGCATCTTACCTCCTCTCCGCACGGCACAGTACAACTCCAAATGGCTTAATGGTGAGTGTTACCGGCACGGCTGATTCCCCACCTGCTTCGTCTGTAATGCCTGGTTACTTCATGCTTTGAAAGCAAACTCACAGCTTCTGCAGACAAACAATTTCTTCATTTTGTTTTTTAAACGTTTATTTATTTTGAGAGAGAGAAAGCGAGAGCGTCAGAGAGCGAGGGAGAGGGAGAATGAATCCCGACAGCTTCCATGCGCTGTCAGCACAGAGCACGACGTGAGGCTTGATCTCATGAACTGTGAGATCATGACCGGAGCCAAAATCAGGAGTCAGTTGCTCAGCTGTCACCCAGGCGCCAGTTTCTTCATTTTCTAAAGAAACCAAATATAACTTGTTTTGTACATCTGTGTGGAAGGGCATTGTATGTGGCTCTGTAGTAGGAGGGAAGAGATAAGGTCAACACCGTGGACCAGGATAATGGGGCTAATGTTGACATGACTCTTCATGGACCTTAGGCTGCTTTTTAGGCTATTGTTTGAAGTTCAGGAAACTTGATGTTGTATCAGAGATATCTGTACATCCATATACATTCTTTCTTAGCTTATCATAAATGTAAAAAAGGGGAGTTACAAGCATTTTATGGAATTTTCAGACACCGTGTAAGAGAATGCGTTTGGCCACACGTGGCTCCAAAGAGCTTGATCAATGTTAGAAAAAAGGCTGTCAAGTCACACAAATAGAACTTTGGGGTAGGTGTCTTCAGAGTTCCTTCCCTCAGTGGCTCAAGAGTCAGTAAGCACCCCAGCGTTGTCACTGATGTGTCCCTGCCGTCCAGTGTTCTGTGTGGTCCTCGGGCTGGCTCCGCTGGGGGTGGATGGGTAGTCAGCACTCCATTTTCAGGCACTGCATCCAGATATGACGATATCCAGTAGGAGAAGAGGCCGTATTCCTTGTGTCTTGTTTTGTCTTTCCTTTCCTTTCCTTTCCTTTCCTTTCCTTTCCTTTCCTTTCCTTTCCTCTTTTCTTTTCTTTTCTTTTCTTTTCTTTTCTTTTCTTTTCTTTTCTTTTCTTTTCTGCAAAACCAGAAACCCCTAGAAGACCTTAGAAGACATCCTTTCAATCCTGGACTAGAAGTTGGTCACCTCCTCACTAAACAGAGAGAAGGTTCTGCCAACCATCTGAATAGAGGTTGACCTCGTACGATATCCTCATGTGTGCCAGCTGAAATTCATCCCTTTGTATGTGTGTATGTTCATGTGTCAATGTGACCGCACACACACACACACACACACACACACAGTGTTAAATGGATAGATCCATGTACCACCTGTCATCCCTCTGACAGTTTGTACGAAGACAAAGTTTTGAGCTTACCATTATACTTTTTCTTATTTTGAGCTTTCGAGTTCTATGAAGATTTACTGGCCTTTTGTCAAGTACAAGCAAATTATGGGGACTAGAATTTCCCAACCTCCGCACTATTGACGTTTTGGAACAGATAATTTTTTTTTTTAATTTTTTTTTTCAACGTTTATTTATTTTTGGGACAGAGAGAGACAGAGCATGAACGGGGGAGGGGCAGAGAGAGAGGGAGACACAGAATCGGAAACAGGCTCCAGGCTCTGAGCCGTCAGCCCAGAGCCCGACGCGGGGCTTGAACTCACGGACCGCGAGATCGTGACCTGGCTGAAGTCGGACGCTTAACCGACTGCGCCACCCAGGCGCCCCATGGAACAGATAATTCTTTGATGTGTGTGGTGGGAGGCCGTCCTCATTATCAGAAGGTGGTTCTCAGTATCTCTGGCTGATACCCACTAGATGCAATAGCATTCCCTCCCCCCACCTCATTGTGCCAATAAAAAAAGTTCCAGAACTTTCCAAATCTCTCGTGGCGGGGTGGTGCCTGTGGTTGAGAATCACCGGCTTAGGCTCATTATGTGTATTTATGTGTATATGTGTATACAAACAGGACGCAAGCATTTTGCCAAATAATGTAGTCAAACCAACCATCAATTTGCCTTTAAAGAACCCCCTTGTGGAAAAGAGAACGTCCTCATCAACTTTCTCCAGTAATTTGAATGTGCTTCCAGTAATGTGCTTCCGGAGGGCAACATGAGTTGTTTTCCTAAACTGAAGTCGTAACTAGCTTTTCTTCATTAACATTATTTTTGTTGAACTGGTTTCAGTCCCCTTCAGGCCCTGAAGCTTTCATCTGTGGAGCTTAAAGTTCCTCTTTCTAGTCATTTGTTGATTTTTCTGGCCAAGCAAAGTTTCCGGTGAAAAATCAAAATTACCTGCCCCCAACCAAAGGCACTGTAATTAGAGTTCATTCAAAACAAAGGAAAAAGTAATCAGGAATACCATGTACCGCCTCTCTTTTTTTCCCCCCAAAAGTGACCCCCTGAAGAGTATCCTGGAAACATAATTCAGGTCACGGCATGAGTTACAAACATTGGCTGTCCCTTTGCACGTGACTCAGATGCCCACTGGCTGATCAGATGGTCAGATTCTGTCAATGTCTGCACGGAACCCTTTCTGTTTGAACGTCAGGTGACCTGAGAAGGGCAGTGGGGGACCTAACTGCTTACCATAGTCACTGTGGGCATGCTGTCATTATTTGTCGAACATACTGAGTAATGTTTTGGGTTCCTCAAATGTGCTGCTGTTTATATGTGATCTAATCCAACAACTTCAGCGATGGAAAATAAGTCCGAGGTAAACATGGTAAAACTGTCCCTCAGCCCACCTTCTCATCTTCGTCCCCGGGACACCGAATGGTCTGCTGCCCTCAGCTCCACCCACCCCCACCCACCCGCCAAGGAAGGCCCCCCCTCTCGGGGCGGAGAGCAGAGAGTTCCTGCGTGTTGAGTGTTGCTTGCATCTCCTGTGTCCTGTTGGGGCACTGCCGCCTTCTACTGAACCCCAAGATGTTGTTTCTACTCCTGGTTGACCCTGGTTTTCTGCTCCGACTGACCTTTCATCCAGGATAGATTCTGGCCCTTAACCGCACACAGTTCTGCGTCTGTCCCCACACTGAGCCTGGATATAGGGACATCTGTCCTCACTGGCCTGCCTGGATGCAGGGACATCTGTCCTCACTGGCCTGCCTGGATGCAGGGACATCTGTCCTCACTGGCCTGCCTGGATGCAAGGACATCTGTCCTCACTGGCCTGCCTGGATGCAGGGACATCTGTCCTCACTGGCCTGCCTGGATGCAAGGACATCTGTCCTCACTGGCCTGCCTGGATGCAGGGACATCTGTCCTCACTGGCCTGCCTGGAATCCATACTTTACATCCCGTCTTCTCCTTCCTTGTTGACCAGACACCCTTGTCTCAGTTCTTTTCCGCTCTGTTCCAGAGTGATTTTCCTTTTTCATTTGAGATCGTTGCTGTACCTGTTATCCCTTCCTTTTTTCGTTGTTGTTTTCTTGTTTTTTGTTTTTGCTATGGCCTTAGATTTCTTCCTCTCGAGGAAGGACTTCCATCTTTTTATCAAACAAGCTGAAAACAGAGTTAGTGCTGCCGTATCAAGAAGGGGTCCTATTTCCGGTTGTGATTTTAGGGACCCGTTCAGTGAGGCTCTTACATTCCTCTCCAGAGTTTTCAGCTGATTGAGAATCAAGGCATGGAGGGGACAGATGGAGATCAGAGATTTGGATTTACTTGCACGAGTGGTGAGCAGGTGTGCTGGGAAACCCAGAGCTGGTGTGCTCGGTGGAGAATGTACAGACCACGACCTGCCCGCTGAGGAGGCACAAGCCTCTCACGCGGGGTCAGCAGGCAGCTCCCTCCACATCCAAGCTCCCACTTTGGGGCGTGGGAATCCCAGGGCCTTTTGACTGAAGATGCGGTTTCGTGATGCTCACTCACAGAAGTAAAGCAACAGGGCTTATGACTTACACATCTCAGACGGTCACTCCACTAACAGCTACTCACATATGATGATAACCAGAGCTTGCTTCTTTGTTTTAGAGATTCTTTGGTTTGGGCCAACATTTTTGCCTGGAGAGAGAGAAGGGTCTCAGCAGGTGAGGTGTGGAAGATAGATAGTACCTATTAACTACGATCGGCACAATTTTTGTGTTCAGATTCGGTGCTGGGGATCAATTTGTGCCCAGGACCACTTGCCCACACACAGACGGGGCCCTTTCCATAGTTCAGCTAGTTACTTTATATCAGGAAAACTTGGTGGTCTTTGAAGACTCGGGGAGGGGACCCTTCCTTGCCTGTTCCAGCTCTGGTGGCCCCAGGTATCCCTCGGCTTAGGACCACATCACTCCAGTCTTTGCCTCTGGGTTCACATGGTCTTGTCTCTGTGTATCTTTGCGTCTTCACTTGGCCGCCTTCATGTAAGAACCGGTCGTACTGGATTAGGGGCCCCCCATACTCCAGTGTGACCTCATTTCAACTAATCCTATCTATCATGACCCTGTTTCCAAGTAAGATCACATTTACAGGTACTGAAGGTGAAGACTTCCAACATTTCTTTTTTGGGGGGAGGGGCAGATCCTATTCAAGCTCTAACAGTGCCCTGATCAGGAAATGCTCAAATGTTGACATCTTAAGCTCCTGCACCTTATTTCTGATGGGAGTCCTACCTCTCCGTCTGTGCTAGGGGTGGGTACATCCTCTGCCCACTCCTTCGTCTCCTTGACTAAGCACACAGTGCTGTCTTCGCTTTACCGAAGGCACAGCTGTTTGTCATCTGTCTCTTCCTTGCGTCCACTTACACCTTCTCTGTCCACGGTGCCTCTCTCCTCCATCCCATGATCTCTGGGGCAGGAGTGCCCCCTCCTAGGCAGCATACTGAAATGGATTGGATCTCGCTTATTCTGAGTCAGAACTATTCCCTCTAAGGACTGTAGTGAAGTCTTAACAGAAACAAGTGCACTGACGCTCCGGTCTAAGCACACAGGCACAAAGGATGTTCTTTAGGATTTCAGGACATATAGACAGAGCACAACAGGCCAGGGACCTTTGGCCACCCAGCCTCTCGGGAACCTCTGTGCTTCAGGGTTTATCTTCAGCCAGATGGTGACATTGGGCTGTCCAGGCTCACTTCCTGCCAGGATACAAGGAGCCCTGAGTAAGGACCCACCAAGCCTCGAATGTCCCCAGGGACCTAGCACAAGCACCTGCTATAGTTCCAGCAATTTTCCTTGAGCAAGTTAAGCCCCTTGGATCAAATACCAGAGTTCCAGATACGGTTTCTTATTACACCCCCAACACTGTGAGTGTACCCCAATGAAGGGGTGTCTTAGCTGCACCCCTGCACCTGTGCAACAAGTCCCGGCTGGTGAGACGTTCTCTCAGCAAGGGCTGGCGTGGAGCAGGGGAGCTGGCTGGCTACGGACACTTTCACCCGGTTTGCCTCTTCTCTCTTTCGCAGCCTGTGCGGTCCGGCTGCACCTGCTCTTTCTGCCCCGACTCCTCCTACTTCCTCCATGTGCACGGTTGGTGTCCTTGAGAGGCAAGTGTGAAGGGCGTGCCTTCCTCACCACGTTCCTTCGCACACGCTACCCATGCAGTCCTCCCTTCCCTTGCCTCCTCCCAGATCCTGGCCCCTTTTAGCTCTAGTTAGAGTTTCGGTTGGACCTCCCATCCCTTCTTGGCATGACGCAGGACTGTGTTGGAGCTCTCGGACATTCTCCTGCCGGAAACCCACAGAGTCCCATTCCACCTGCAGAGAAGGCCGAAGCCCGACCCGTGGCCTCCTGTTTCCTGTGTCCTCACTCCTTCCCCCCCTTGCTCCCTCTGTTTTGGCCTCTTAAATGTTGCAACGTGCCGCTGGCTCTCTGCTCTTTCCCAGAGATCCGCGAAGAGCCAGGGAATAAACATCTCAAGCTTTGCAGTCAACTTTGTCCCCATTGGAGCTTTTCAGTTCTGTCCTCAAGGCAGCCATTGCCAGTGCTTACCTGATCACAGGTGGCTGCGTGCTCATAATACTTTATTTATAGTTAGTGGGTAGGATTGGCCGGAAGACTAGTTTGCTGGCTCCTGTTCTATCTAGAAAGCTCTTTACCCCCCAAGATCCAGCTGGCCAACTGGCTTAGCTCCTTCCAGTCTTTGCTCAGATGGGGCTTCTCTATGGGACGTCCCCCGATCACTTTATTTGAAGTGATGCTCTCTCCCATCTTGCCCGCTTTGTCCCCCTTACCACGCTCAGCTTTTATCCTTAACTCTTATGCCGTTTAGTGCTTGTCGACTTCCTCCCCTAGAATGGAGGTTCCCCAATGACTGGGCTAATGTGTTTTGTTCACTGATGTGTCCTGCATGCTTTCAACAGTGCTTGACACATAGTAAACACTGTAATTTTTTTTTTTTCTTATTTGAGAGCGAGAGAGCAAGGAAGGGGCAGAGGGGGAAAGAGAATCTTAAGCAGGCTTCAGCACAGAGCCTGACACGGGCTTGATCTCACGACCCATGACTGTGAGATCGTGACCTGAGCCAAAATCAAGAGTCTCAACTGACTGAGCCACCTGGGTGCCCCGACACCCATAAATATTTTTTAAATGAATGAATTATTGGATGAGCCATTGGCTTCTGTGTCCACCCCTCACCCCCAAGTTTCTGACTTGCTCAAGCGCAGGAATGATATGTGGGCCATCTTTGTGCCCTGGGTTATCTCACTTTGTGCTTGAAACACAGTTGATGCCCTGTTAGTATTTGTTGAATGATTGGGAGAGAAGCGCATTTCAAAATAGTAGAAATAGGAATGGTGTTGTTACCCCATGGGAACATGCCGTACAACTTGTAACCCAGAATTAAAAAAAAAATAGATTTGTGTGTTTGAAACTGATTCAGTCCCAAACATTTGAAAAAACTGTTCCTTTGTCTCTCATTTAGACACTCATTTTCAACCATTATTTATTCAGTTGGTTGTCAGAGGCAATGCAATCGATTGGATGGTGTTCTGGAGGAATTTGAAGCATTGAGTTATGTGTGTGGTAATGAATGTAAGTTTCAACATCAGATTTATCCTCTCGTGCCCAAATCTCTCTTAGAACAAATTTATGTGTTTAGAGAAAGACCTTAACAGCTTTGATGCATTAAAATACTAATCGTTAATAACGCTTATTAAATGATTACTGTAAGGAAGGATGGTAAATGTTTAATGGTCAATGACTAAAATAGAGAAGCTGTAAAACTGGCCTTTAAGAAATTGGCAATGAAATTGGGGAAACAGTAAACGTATGAAAAGGGGGAAAATGAAATTTTCAAATTAATAGCATGCCAATTGAGTTTGTGGGTTCCAAGGGAACTATGTGCTTTCATATAGAAAAGATAAAAACAAAAACCTTGGTAAGAACTTGGAAAAACTAATTCATAAGTGAGCCTTGGAGCACCTGGGTGACTCAGTAGGCTGAACATCAGACTCTTGAGGTTGTCTCAAGTCATGATCACAGGGTATTGGGATCAAGCCCCAAGTTGGGGTCTGCACTAATAGTGGGGAGCCTGCTTGGAATTTTCTCTCTCTCCCTCTCTCTCTGCCCCTCCCCCCCCCCCTCTCTCTCTCTCTCTCTCTCTCTCTCTCTCTCTCAAAAGCAAACAAACAAATAAATAAGCCTCAATAACTCAGCATGGACACCTACGTGGACATATCTTATTAGCACTCGGTGACCCTCGCGTTGTCCTTCTCTGGGGGGAGGTGCTTGCCTGTCTGTGGGTGGGGTTGCCCGGATGAGATCCGCAGCTCCTTCTATTTCTGTGGATTCCAACCATGACCTCATGTGGAAGCAGACGGGCCTGACATCACAGGACTTCCCATCTTAACAATGTCATTTCATAGGAGCTTTTATGTTTCTAGCCAACAAAACACTTTTTGTAACAGCTTTAACTTTTCCTGGTTCGAAATACTGCCCTTTAATGATGTTCTTCACCCATTAAATAGACTGTTTGAGATCCTTAAAATACAATGATTAACCTCCTAATGATTAAGGATAATCTGCTTGGAGGGAGAAAATCCCCTCTGTGCTGAACTCGAGGAGAAATTGTTTCTCCTAACCGCGAAGACAGGTGCCTGTAGAGGACCTCAGCGCTTTACTCTGGGACCAGATGCCGCGTCTCCGAGAGCCAGGCATGGCCAGGTCAGAGTGACTCTTTTGGGCTCGTCCTGGGGACAGTGAGTTTGCTTTTGGCAGTGTCTCCACAGCAGAGTCCCTGAGGGTGTGAATCATCTGCTCTAGGGGCTCCCTGGATGGACGACATTTGCTTGAGCAGGAAATTCATAAATGGAAGCAGCGTTCACAGAACAAGCCCAAAAAAGACAAGTGGAGCCTAGGGATGAAATACAGTTGTGTAGGAAAAGTAAAGTCTTTTTTTAAATTATTTTTTTAATGTTTATTCATCTTTGAGAGACGGAGACAGAGCGCAAGTGGGGGAAGGGCAGAGAGAAGGAGACACAGAATCAGAGGCAGGCTCCAGGCTCCGAGCTGTCAGTACAGACCCCGACGCGGGGCTCGAACTCACGAACCGTGAGATCATGACCCGAGCCCAAGTTGGACGCTTAACCGACTGAGCCGCCCCGGTGCCCCAGTAAAGTCTTTATCAAGGAAAAGAAGCTTAGTAAAGCCAGAACAGAAATCACGATTGTATAGTCAAGAGTCTACCCTCATATTACGCAAGCATCTGGCTAAAGCCTGTCACCTAACGTGTGACGTTGCAGCTGCTAGAGGACGATGAGTAG
Source organism: Prionailurus bengalensis (assembly GCF_016509475.1). NCBI lineage: Eukaryota > Metazoa > Chordata > Mammalia > Carnivora > Felidae > Prionailurus > Prionailurus bengalensis. Next base: position 233,657,745 of record NC_057343.1, read on the forward strand.
TGGGCTTAGAGCACACGGGCAGTAGGGTGACATGTGAGCCAGTGCAATTAGAGCACGCAAGCCGTCAGGTGACATGTGACCCAGTGCGGTGAGCTGCCTTTTCTAACTGGTGAGACGTCAGGTCGATTGCCCATCTCGTGTGGGGTGTGGGTATATTGGAAATAGTGTGGTGAACACAAAGGGTTGATTATCTTCATGGGGTTACGGTGGCTGTAACTTGTCAGGTAGAAGGGAGACGACGTTGTTGGTATTTTACAGAGGAGCAAGTGGGGGTCAGAGGGACCAGCCCCCCGAACCAGAGCCACGCTGTTGATGTGTCCACGAGCCAGGATTTGAAAACAGACCCACACCAGAGCTGGCATCCTCTGCCCTCCACGTTTAATCCACACCCTAGGAAACACCAGCGTCATAACCTGCCTCCGCGTCTCTCCCGATGTCCACATTTTTATGCACACAAGAGGGATAGGAGGACCCAAGGAAGGTTGGGAGGGGTTCCTGATTGCTAAAAACTTAAGAAAGGAGATGAGGTGAACGGGGTTATTAAACTCAAGCAGAAGAGTCTGTGACGTGTTTTCAAACAGTCTTTTATGGGCACAAAAGTTTAAGTGATGTGAAGGAATCTGTTCTTCTGCGGCTCTTTGAAAGCATGTCGTGCTCTGATGGGTCTCTGTGCTGAATGCCGGAAAGTAGGGGAGCACCGGCTCCCTTCCGTCTTGTGGGGACAGCTCTGTATTTGCCAGTCAGTCATTTGGACTTTCCAATGTACACATTTCAGAAGAGAATGGATGAACGAACCCTTCTCTCCCCTGCCAAGGTATGTTTTGGCCAAAGGCACCAACTGTATACACTAAGTCATATGGAGACCTGCAATAAACGAAACACAAATCCACACAGAGCAATTCCGTCCCATTATAGAGAATACAGTGTATTGTACAGAAAATGCTAGTGCTTACGTAACCAGGCGGGAAGGTGGTTCACTGTATTGTCTACAGATCACGAGCAGTTTCCTTGCAACAGTCACGGATCACTCCTGGCGTGATTATAACATCACTCCCTGTCCCTCTCAAAAGTGCTCCCGTTTGGCTCATAAGTCATATTGTCATCCTGTTTATAAGATCCCCAGGTCTGTGTGTTTCAGCAAATCTGCCTCCATATTATTCTGTTAAACTCTTTGTATGCACTCAGTGGCTTCTCACCTTTTTATAATCCACTGCTACGTATTGGATGGTTGACTCTGTGCTCTGGGTTTCTGCCCTGCCCTGGCCCGTGTCAGCTCAGGAGACAAAGACCACGCCGTCATTCAAGTATACGCGTTCTAACTGCACGCTCTTACAGCCCGGTATCTTCCTCCAGGGAGCTCTCACCGGTTTTTCTCTTTAAAACTATTTTATTAAGCATTACAATTAAGCATTAAAATATTTCTAAGATCTTTGTTTTTTATTTAATGTTTATTTTTGAGAGAGAGAGAGAGAGCTGGGGAGGGGCAGAGAGAGCGAGACAGTGTGAGTGGGGGAAGGGCAGAGACAGAGGGAGACACAGAATCCGAAGCAGGCTCCAGGCTCCCAGCTGTCCACACAGAGCCCGACGCGGAGCTCGAACTCATGAACCGTGAGATCTTGACCCGAGCCGAAGTCGGGCACTTAACCGACTGAGCCACCCAGGCGCCCCAAAGATCTTTAAATTCAAGTTAATATTCCAGTTTTTAAAAATTCCGAAGTTTTCATTCACGATTCTTCAGGTGAAAGGATCCATTCCTAAGGGAAGCAAACCGCCGCTTTGACTATAATCAGGAGAAAATGAACTTGGTAGATTGAAACTTGCTGCTTGGAATGTGTTCAGAAATCCATATTCGCACAGTCAGTCTGAACGAATCGAGCCTAGGAGCGTGTGATGTGGCAGATGCTTCGAGGAGAAGGGCTGCGGAGGCTTGGTGCTTAGAACGGAGTGAAGAACACTCAAGGGTGTCTGTGTCCCTTGGAGCGAGAGCATGGAGACCAGAGCCAGTTAAGGAAGCCCCTGCAGATGTCCAGGGAGAGTTCCGGAAGAGTCCTGGGTGCAGCTGACCGGGGAGGGTTCCAAGAGCATCCTGGGTGCAGATGTCCGGGGAGAGTTCCTCGAGAGTCCTGGGCTGGCGGGCTGCGGGCTCACGGGGAGGGAGCAGGTCTTTGGGGAGAGACGGCCCAGGTCCCCGTGCTGTTAGCTGCTCTTGTGTGACTCCACAAACCCACAGAAATAACACATTTGCAGCAGGTCATGTTCCCCTTGAAGAAAGAAGGAATCAAGTTTGCTGGAACCACGTTTCTAGTTTTAGGCAATGCCTTTCCTCCTGCCAGGTGCTCAGTGACTGAAGGAGCTGGGGATCCGGGGCTCACTTTGCTCTCAGTGACCACCAAGGACACGCTGCCACCACGGGACACACACGGGAGAGTGGGTCATGAACTTCTCTTTCAAACCCCTCGGTGCCTCTCCAGTGGCAGTTGAAATGCAAACTGGGTTTGGGTTTGCTGGGTTGCTGTCCTGGCCCTTCTCCTGTCTCCTGATTCCTTCATCCCAACACTGGTCCATCCCGTTCCTGGCCACTCTGAGGGTCCTCTCTCAGTGGCTGTCTCTCCAGCTCTTGGCCTGGTGTCCCCTCCCAGCCTGACTTCTGCCTTTTCCCTGGTCCTCTCCTTTCTGACCCTTGAATTCACCCCCATTGTTCTTGTCGTCCTTGTGATGACTTGTCGGTCTGTGTCGTTTGTTTCTTCATTCTGTCCCCCAGGGCATGGGCTGTATCTGTCACTTTACCACGTCTATGCACCCAGTGCCTGGCACGGTCCCCCCAGTAGGTGGTACGTGCCTGGTGATGGAGGAGTGCTGGCATTCAAGGCTCTGTCTACAGCACCTCGACGTTTTGTGCCAAATCTGCTGATGGGAACAAAGACCCTGATTTGATATACAGAATGCAAAGCTTGTGATTGAGCTTGTTCAATAAATACTGGCGATAATGTTTACCAATATGTGTGTTAATATTAATTTATGTATTTTGTATGTACATGTATATTTATTATATTTTTTACTTACGGATGCAAATGGTGATCTGTATTTTGATGATTAGCCATTCGGCGCTAGGCAGTGGGCATGCATTGCCTTTGGTTCCCCCAGTGATACATATTGGGCATCATTAACCACTTTTCTAAAAGGGAGGGAACAGGGTGCTGTTAAATAACTTGGCTAAGTTCACACAGCCAGTAGGTGGAAGTGTTGAGCCATATATACATATGCCTCAATACTATATGTATATACATGTACATGATACACATACACACATACATACACAGACAGACATGTATTATCTGCCCATCTGTATGTCTGTCTTTTACTGGAAATCTTAGGGAAAGCTTTAGCACCTCAGTGGCTTTTAAACCACACTGTGCTTAATTTCATTTAATTTTAGTTTAATTATCCATGCTTACTAAAGACCTAGATGAAATTAGTTTACTCTGGAACACTCTGTAGCACATTTTCATGTAGCTGTAACAAAGGGAGAGGTGCCTAGTAAGAGAGTGTATGGAATTTAGGAATATATATATGAAAATGGTTTGGGTCGTGACTGACCCCCCAAAATCAGGGAATTAAAAATATCTGGCTCACCGTGTCACATCTAAAGATTGTTTCCACTAGCTCCTTTTCTTTTTGTGGAATAGCTTGCTATTTTAAAAACTCGACATGGCTTTATGTTTCCTACATTTTGATCACCTGTAAGCTTAGCATTTGCATGTTTAATAATTCATTATCATTATGTGAGGTTCTACTAAATATAAGTTATTAAGAGGGACATCAAAAATAAATGATGAAATGATGTAGGCATCGTTTATTGGGATCTTACCACACACCAGTCTCTTTAATCCTTACGGCAAAGTAGGTCTTTTGGGCCCTGAATTGTCATCTAGGATGAAAGAGCATTCCAGATGTCTTTGATCCAGCCCAGGGTTTCAATCTGGGATGGGGAGAGCCACAACCCACATGGGCCCCATGCCCAGGCATTTTCTAGTCTGCCTTGGGCAAGTGTATTGCAAGGTGGCCTTTGATTGAGAAAGGATTTATGATAGATTGTGATTCTAGTAACATTTTTGTAGAGTTGGAAAATCAGAATTCCTGTCTTCCACATCCATTCTCGTCAATGTGGACAAATATTTCTTTTATTTATTTATTTTTTTTTTTTTGAGAGACAGAGATAGGGCATGAGTGGGGGGAGGGGCAGAGAGAGAAGGAGACACAGAATCTGAAGCAGGTTCCAGGCTCAGCTGTCGGCACAGAGCTTGACACGGGGCTTGAACTCACGAAACACAAGATCTTGACCTGAGCCGAAGTCGGACGCTTAACTGAATGAGCCACCCAGGTGCCCCAAGAAATATTTCTATATGAAGAAACTGCTAATGATCTGGTCACTCCTGAACATGAGGCACCTCCAGCCTGACGCAATAGGTGTTGCAATAGAAAGAATATAGAAAGGAAGGATCCATATTGACGTTCAGCATCTGATTTTACATGGTCCGGATCTTCTCGAAAATGTTGAAGCTTTTGTTCTTCTCATTACTCTTGTTTATTCTATTATGAATCTCTTCTCTTACCCCTATCTGCATGGCCACTAATAAGTAAACGTAGAAAATAAAAGTCCTGGTATCACGAACCATATCTCCTCTTGCGACGTGACAGATTTTGTAACATGCTCTGTAATCCGTAACTCAGTATGTTTTCTAAACATGAGAAAAAAACCAGCTTCTCCATGCATAGATTTATGGTGAGCTGACATATACTCATGTCGGTTTTTTTCTGAATTAGCAGCACACCTACTATTCGTGTAGAGCTCTAATGACAGTAAAGAATAAAGGACCGCTCAGATCTCTCTTTCACGCACTCACATTCATTGTAGACAAGAAGGCAGGGCCTGATTTATGACTTGTTCAGTTCACTCAGGAGCGACAGATCACTGGTTTGTGGTGAATTGCATTTTAACAAGAGACAGAACTTAAATAATGGGAGGGAAACAATGTGCATCTTGTTGTAGCGCCTGGTGAGATTCAAACATCCCCTGCCTCCAGATTGATATCTGCAAATGGGAGAGACACGTGGCTGTCTGTCTAACAACGATCCCTGCTTTTGTATTGTCTTTGGAGAAGGAGCAGGATGCTGGCCGAGTTTCAAAGGGCTCTGCTTTCCAGGAGACGGGGCTTCCTGATCTGACGGCAGTTCACACAGTCAGGGACCCATCCCCATCCTGAAGGACCACTGCAGGACGGCAGGATGCATCTCCAAGTGTCACTTAGCTCCTTGACTAAATTGCCTGTGCTGGGTTAGAGAACAGCGTCTGCTACACATTGAACACAAGTTCTTCCCCAGTTTCTCGGCGGGAAATAATGCGTTCGAGCATTTCTGTCTAAAATGCGCTCTGTCATCCTATCGCAGAATTGTTTCAGGGTGGTTTGGAGAGACGGTGGAGGTTCTCTGTGGGAAGAGGAGGCTGTGGGCCAGTCTGCATGGTGTTACCCAGTCTTCCCCTTCGAGCAGAAATCTGAGTGACGTGGTCCGGTGGGGCAGACTATGAACGTGGCCTCGATGCCCCAACAGGCACTCGCAGGCTCTCTGGGGCGGTGGTGGCGCCATCTGAAATAGCATCTCTGGAGCCGGACAAACGCTTCCCAGCAGGATTCTTGCTTAATAAGCCCTTGAATTGTTGCCTCCTTCCTCCTGCTTTTCCTTCCCTGTGTCATTCCTGATGTCCCTGATAGCTGCAGGGTAAGTTTCATCTGGGCATTTGTCTTTCTGAGAAAACCTGCTCCCCGCTTTGGTTTCTAAAGCATTTTCCAGAACACTAACTTTTATTCTTGAATACAGTTAACGCAGAGTCAATTATTCCCTCGTAGTCCATTGTTTTTGTTTGTTTGTTTGTTTGTTTCAGTGTAGTGTAATGGTAAGTGCCTACGCTCTGTGGTCAGACTGTCCAGATCCAGGACATAACCCCCCACCCCATGCCCATCGCTAGTTGTGTGAGCTTGGACAGATTACCAATGAGTAATAACACAGCACCTACCTCTATGGTTTTTGTGAGTTGAATGAGCAGAGGAGTATGAAGAACCGAGCATAGAGCCTGGCACGGGAGCCTTAGCATTCTGTAGCTGTTTTTTAAGATTAATAGACTCAACCTTGACTGGAAGAAACCATGAAAGATCACTTTTACCTTTGTCTCTTCTCATTTTCTTGCTCAAGTCTTCCTAGGGACATTTACTCTGGTTTCCATTCTGTTTTGCCCAGTAGCAGGAGTAGGTCTCCGTGAGGGTGTTTTCATAAATCCTGTGGACTTTGCCCAACCTCATCCACATGTGTTAGTAACTGTGGCCCTAGACTGGACACATCCAGTCCTCCACCTTCTTTCTTTGTTTTCTCCATTTTATTTATCTTTTAAGTTTATTTATTTATTTATTTTGAGAAAGGGGGGGGGGGAAGCATGAGCAGGGAAGAGGCAGAGAGAGAGGGAGAGAGAAAATCCCAAGCAGGCTCCGTACCGTCAGCGCCAAGCCCGAGGCAGGGCTTGAACTCCTGAGCCGTGAGATCATGACCTGAGCCGAAACCAAGAGTCAGATGCTTAACTGACTGAGCCACCGAGGCGCCCCTGTTTTCTCCATTTTAGATAAGCTTTGTGGTCCTTGTTGTTGATGATGATGATCGGGACGATGTTTTTTTTTGTTTTGTTTTGTTTTTAGAACAACGATCAAACCGTACCACCTGGTTGGAGTGCCTGGGTGCAGGACGCGTTCTGAAACGATTTAGTCTTCCCTTTCGAATTAAACATATGGGTGAATGTCTTCTTCAGAAACCAAATACAGTTTGGCACTTGTTCCATATCTTTGCTTTTGGGGTCTCCTTCAACGAGTAATTCTCTTTTGGAGGCTCGGTGAACACAGATTCAAAAAGCTCCCCAGTATTTGGCTGTGTGTTCCCAGAACACCGGTCAGAGATGTGTATTCTCCTGCTTTGTGAGCATCTCTCTCCGGTATTAAAGCATACCGTACAGACAGTATATCTGAGTTCCATCTCCCACATTGTGACGCAGTCCAGTTTTCTTTCTATCCATTTCAGGTTAAAGCAGCTGTAACATAATAGCATGTTTGGCAGTTTATAAATGAAAATCAGTTCTTTTTGAGTTCTTTATTACTTCATGTGCTTAAATGACTTAACAATATCATGGACTGGGGAGGAGGACACGTTGCATGTACAACTTATACAACTTAAAGAATATTGTTACAGCTCTACAATGGAAAGTTGAATTAAAGGGAGACATTCGGGGATGATATCCAATATATGTGTTACTTGAACACTGGCGACAGCTTTCTGGACAGGATGGTAGTGTAGTCAGTGCCACCTCTCAATCAGTGTCCGCATTTCACATTGGAGGTGGGCCTGCTGTGTGTCTTACTGTTACTAGTAATGGGTTGTCTTGTGGCCAAACATACTTTAGTCGTCGTGCCAGTAACATGTCTGCTGGAACAATCTAATTGGATCTGGCAAAGTCCAAGGCCAGTTGAATTGCCCCCTCCCCCAACTAATTGTCCCTGAAATATGTCCCTGTGGATACAGTTGTTGTGTGTATCTTTCCATTTATTTTGAACGCAAAGGTTTATCGCCATATTATCTTAATGGCCCTATAAAATTGAGACACTGGCTAATTGAATTGTAAGCTCCTAGCAATAGAGAAAAGAGTAAGAACCGAGGAGGGCACCTTTTGGGATGAGCCCTGGGTGTTGTATGGAAACCAATTTGACAATAAATTTCATATATTGAAAAAAAAAAGAGTAAGAATCAAACTTGATTATTAGAATTTGTATAAAGATAAATGTTAAGGTGTGTCCATGTCTGAAAGGGTATCATTTCTATCATCAATGGGCTCAAACAAGAAGCTATGAACATAACACTATGAACATCTATGAAGGGTATATATGAAATTCAGTTGACAAACTATAGGACTCTTAAACTCTTCATGAGCTTGGCGATGGAGTAAAGGTTTTGCCATAATTTTGTCCTTTCTGAATCCCTATTTTTAAGCTAATTATGAGACCAGGAAGCTGGAAGGCAGTGACCCCCATCTCAACACACTCCGCTCTTCTATATGGATTCTCCAGCAACCCAGAAATGAGAAAATCAGAGTCGATTCTCACAGTTACATGGTCACCATAGTAACTGGAATTGCTAAAGCTAATTCAGGACACTAAGCTGATAGTTTCAGTTTTTATTTCAGTTTTCACAAATGAAAACCATCTTAAGGTTCTCGCTAAAAAAGCACATAAGTTATGTCGGTCATACTCCCGTGTACGAGTAAGATCAAAGAATTTTGTTGTCTTGTACACAAACAGGGTACCATGGTGCTCCTGTGTTCTGAATCGCATTGCATATTTTTCATCTCATTTTCTCCCACTCTTTCTTTTTTTGTATATTTATTTATTTATTTTTGAGAGAAAGACAGAAAGTGCACAAGCAGGGGAGGGGCAGAGAGACAGAGGGAGACACAGAGTCCAAAGCAGGCTCCAGGCTCTGAGTCTACTGTTCTTTGACCTTTGAGGTTGTCAGTGCAGAGCCCGACATGGGACAAAAAGCCAGGAACTGTGAGATCATAACCTGAGCCAAAGTCAGACAGACGCTCAACCTACTGAGCCACCCAGGCACCCCCGTCCCACTCTTTCTGAAGAGCACGTCACGATATACAAATAAACGAGTATATGTTGCTTTAAAAGTCTATTGCAAAAGTTGCTGCCCAGTTTTGATGGCATTAGCGTCCTGTGACTGGGTGCTGTGTTAACTCAGGATGCTTACGTGTGGAATTGTGCGGGCGATTCCTTGCCACTTAGGACTTGTGTACAGTGTTCTGTCCTTAGCACAGGTCACCGAGCTGCTCATGGGGCTCTCGTTCGTCCCTTAGGAGCCAGGCATTGTCTGCACAAAAGCATGTGTCCTTGGAAAAAACACTGAGGAGGTAAGACATACAGAGATACCATATGAACGTTCACACTTTTCTTCTTCCCTCTTGTCTCCAGAACCAAACTTCGTGTCATCTTACGACATCGGAAATTTCACCTACTTCTTTTTCCGAGAAAACGCCGTGGAGCACGACTGTGGGAAAACCGTGTTCTCCAGAGCTGCCCGGGTCTGCAAGAATGACATCGGGGGACGGTTCCTACTGGAGGACACCTGGACCACGTTCATGAAGGCTCGCCTGAACTGCTCCCGGCCCGGGGAGGTCCCCTTTTACTACAACGAGCTGCAGAGCACTTTCTTCCTGCCCGAGCTGGATCTGATCTATGGCATCTTTACCACCAACGTGTAAGTAACTGGAAGAAAATTCTTTCCCTGCTCCTCTGTCCATGGTGCATGCGTCTGCTGTTCTTTGACCTTTGAGAAGTCGGAAAGTTGCTTTAAAGGAAATCTTTCTTATTTTACTGGGCCAACGGCCAAAGGAATGTTTGAGTATGAATTAAATATTATGCAAATACAGTGTGATTTCTGAGACTTGGTATTCGGGAAATAAAGCGAAGCAAAAAGAGTTTCAATCTGTCCTTAGGTAATTGTAGCATCAAGTTACCCGACTGTAATTTTCTCCTTCCTGATTCACCAATGTGTTCTGGGCACTGTCTGAAATGCTGGTACATATTAGGTGCATTTTTTTTCCATATGCAGTTATGCATTTGGGCACAATGAAGGCAGTGTTTTCTGAGTCTGATCTTTGAGTGGTATATTTCGTGCCCACACCTCCGGTCGTAAGTGAAATGCACATCGTCACTTTCCCGTAGCTGCATTTTCAACCGTTGTTCTAGGAGACGGCTAACCTGGGCAGGCTTTTCTAAAATGATGGCTGTACTTTAAAAATATCCTTGAAAAAAACGATAACATCTTTTTGTTTTTCTGGTGGGAGGTGATACTCCTAGCTCCAGAACTGATAACTTTTGGATAAGGGAAAGCATGTGAAGTTTCCTGATCTTTCGTCCACTCTTACTCTGGTGGAGTTGTAGCGTGACCCACATCTATTTCCCATTCTTTGCTGGTGTGCAGTGAAAGATTCGACAGGATCACATCCCGCCCCCAGGGGTGACAGATCCCCTTTTCATACTCAGACTCTGGGCCCCCTTTCAGTGGTAACCGTGGTCCGCAGTGTGGACTCTGCTTCGGACCATCTTTGAGTCTCTATTCTGGCAACTTAACAATGCAGAAAAAATGGAATCCAGGCAGTTTGAAAGTGCTGATAAGGAGTGTGGGATGACCAGCCATCCTGGCTTGTCTGGGATCGTCCCAGCTTCAGCATCTAGACGAGTCCTGCATCCCAGGGAAACCCCGGGGTCCTGGGAGAATCGAGGATGCCTACCCGGGAATTGCTGTAGAACCACTTGATCTGCTCCTTCCTTCCATGTTACTCTTTCCCTCTGTCCTCTGCCCTGCTGAGCTTAAGTGTTAACAGTCACTCGATAATAACATTTACTCCGTGAAGAGTCTTCTTTCTGACATGAAGTTAGAAGAAGCCTGAAATGGATGGCGCCCCACCCACCCCCACCCCACCATGACCACCTTCATTGTAAATCTGGTTTTCAACCCCAGAGCTTATTTTCCCTCCTTGATACGTTTCTTTGAAAAAATCAATTTAGAGTTTCTGAAGCTGATTTGCTTTCCAAAACCCGGTTTAAGAAATCGTGTCGGCTGCGCAAGATGAATGTTCAGTTGCTGACTTGACATCAATTTTACACACAATGGGAGCTGGGCTTACTTAGCTGTTCATTCCCCTGGCTCTGGGCAAAGACAATTTAAAAAGTTATGGAAATACTGCGTCTGGACTGTTCAATGGTCAATTTAGACACTCGCAAAAATAAGTTTCAGACGATTCCAGACGATTTGTTTAGTGTCGCAAGTGTCCATCATATTGGACATCACCCAGTATATAGCATCTATCTATATCTGTCTATCTATCTATCGTCTATCATCTATCATCTACTATCTATCATCTATCTATCTATCTATCTATCTATCATCTATCATCTACTATCTATCATCTATCAATCAATCTATCATCTATGTGTCTATCTACCTATCTATCATTTATCTATCTATATTAGAGATAGAATCGCTAGATCTTTCCTTTCTGTCTCGAACACTTACCCTCACCAGGTCTTGGGAAGAACTTTCGGACCCATCCATTTCTAGTTCCACCATACGCCCCACCTCTCTTCCTTCTCATGTCTCAGCCTTGATCTTACCTTCTGGACAGATGATCACATTCTTGACAAGACTTGCTCCAGACTGAAAGAAAATGATGATGGGGGGCAGCCAGCAGTGAATGAGTACATCACGCTGTGGCTCAGCTCTCTGGTGTTGCTGCTCATCGTTTGCTTTGCCTCTGTATATTCATCAAGGTCTCTTAGCATTGGGGAGTGGGGATGAAGGTCGCTCCCCTCGCTCATTCTGCCCTAGGACTGGGTGGTTTTCTCACCCCCTGGCCATGAGCTGGGCTGCAGGAAATGGCCTACTTACTACCGCGTGGAGTTGCTGAAGGTTTTACCATCGTGTTCCCGGGTGTCCAAAAACGGTGGCTCACAGACAGTAAAAACCCGAGCCGTGCTCGGAAAAAGCAGATTTCTTTAACCAGACCATATTTTGCTGTTTCCACAGTTAGCAAAAGGGCGCCGGACTCCTGAGAGCCTCTCATTTACAGCTGTCTCGGCAGAGCCTGAACTCTGATTTAAGGTTTCGAGATTTCCTATGTCAGTGCCATGTCAAATTTTTCTCTCTGACCCTTCGGACTTAAAATGCTTTTCGAATTAAAAAAAAAATGTACATAAATGAAGGGTCTCTGACAGGGACTTTTTGCAAAATGCTTTCGGTTGATTATTTTTGAAAGGCTTGCAAACAGACACCGCTCTCTGGGGATCTAACAAAAAGAAGCAGCAGCCACAGTTTGCCCGCCGCCGTCTGAAAGAACCAGATGAACAGTTGGGACAAGAGCCACCCGGGCCGTTGAGAGGCTCCAGCCCCCGGAGGAGAACGTCTTTTTCCTCCTGTTTTTAAAAGGCCTGACATACGGCTCTTCACAACCCTCTGTCCTCTTGTTGCGGCTGAGTGAATTAATCCCATCCGGCAGGATTAGAAGTGTCATAACCGCTAAATAGTCTTGTTTCTGCACCCAAGTGTTTGTTCTCCCACAAGGAGACCACAGAGTGACATCAGTCACTGCTTTGGCTTCATCCCTTGGTGGGGTGGGGGGGACTTAGGACACTGTGATCCTGAGGTTCTCCGGAAGGTGCCTGCGCTAGGGGTCCCCGCAGGACTCTGACCTGCCCCCCTTCCTCTCTCTTCCCTCCCCCTCCCCCTCCCCCCAGGAACAGCATCGCTGCCTCGGCCGTGTGTGTCTTCAACCTGAGTGCCGTCTCCCAGGCCTTCAACGGGCCCTTCAAGTACCAGGAGAACTCGCGCTCCGCCTGGCTGCCGTATCCCAACCCCAACCCCAACTTCCAGGTAATTTCAGGGGGGTGGAGAAGGCACTCATTCCTCTCGTGTAGACAGCCTGGGACAGTGTAAAGCTGGGTACATGCACAACGCAGCTGGGGTCCCCCCTGACCCTCACGGACGAGCCCACGCTCAGCCTGGCTCACGGAATATGGCCGAGGCCTTTTGTCCGCTGAGGTGCCCCGGGCCGAAAAGGGGCCTTTTGTCAGCTGGGACGCCGAGGCTGAGCTGAAAAAGGCCAGAATAAAGCAGCAGGCTGGGAAGCCAAGCTTCAATTAGTGCTAATGATGGCGGACCCTGTGTCCCCAGAAGCTCTGATCCCTAATGAATGACGCCGTAGTGAATGGAGCCCAGGGCACAGAGCAGTGGAGACGCACAAACAGAATTAGAGCACTAATTGGTGAACGTGGGGAGATTTCCTGTCGGGGTGAGTGGGACGTGATGGTGCAGCTGGGGGGAAGCAGAGCAGGTGGTGGCCATTAGCTCACGAATCACAAAATTGCAGGATGTTGGAGCTATAAGGGGCTCCACGTCATTTTCTCTCATCTTCCGATGTTCAGAAGAAGCTGGGACCAAAAGAAATGTGATTTCCTCATGTCTGGTCCGTCAGCAGGTGTATTAGTCTGCTCAGGCGGCCATCACAAAATACCACCGACTGGGCGGCGTGAATGACAGACGTATGCTTCGTCACAGTTCTGGAGGCTGGAAGTCCAAGATCAAGGTTCTGGCTGATACAGTTTCTGGTGAATCGCTTCCTCTCTTAAAAATGGCCACCTTCTGACTGTGTCCTCACGTAGCCTTTCCTCAGTGACTGGGGAGAGACCCTAATCCTGTGGGATCAAGGCCCCACCCTTGTGAACCCACTGAACCTTAATTACTCCCTTCCAGGCCCCATCTCCAAAGACAGCCACCTTGAGGGTTGGGGGTTCAACATATGCATTTGGGGGAGACACAAACATTCAGACCGCAGCAGCAGGCTTCCCTCGAGGGCCCCCCTTCTGACACGGATGCTCATACGATCATTGTCGTCATCGTGCGTGTAATTTTTAGTACCGCCACGTTCAAGACTCTGTGCTCGTCATGTTGCCCACTGGCAACGGTGTTGGGATCAGTGACAAATTCTCCCACAGACAGAGAGGGGTGCCGAGCCTCCGTGCAGAGATTCAGTCCGGCCAAGGACACTGGCTGATCAGTCGCTGAACTGAGATCTCAACGCCAGTCCTCAGATGCAAAGCCCCACCCTCTTCTGGCTAAAAGACCACTAGTTACCGTAACTAACCTGAGTTAGAACTGGGTTCTGTACCCGGGCGTCCACGTTCTGGTTGGTTGATTATCCCAACACCTAAAACTTTTGGCTTTTGAGAAAACTAGGAGTACAGAAAGGGTTCAGTTATTTTATACCTTCCTTGGACTTTGGCAGGGACCGTTCAATTGTAACTGTTTTGAAAGAATTTTTTTAAATTAATTTTTTGGTAATTTAAGAGCATGGGATTGGGGACAGATGGGTGGTTTTTACAACCTCTTTCCCATTTGGCTGCTTTACTGGGGCATTCTGTTAGCATCTTCTGTCTCTCATTCTCATCAATAAGATGAGGAAAGTGGGATACGAAGGCACAGGAATATTTTAGGAATAAACTTTGGTAATATTGATTAATGTGCCTTGCTGACTGTAGAATGTAGTTGGAGAAGGTGACTCTTAGGGACCATTCACTGGGTGCCTTCTGGGGTCCCACATTGTGTCAATGCTTTATATACCTGCCCTGCTGTCTCCTCTCCCCAGCTCTGTAAGGTAGGCATCGTCATCCATGCTTTAGAAGTCAGGAAACCGAGTAACCAATTTATATGTATTACCCTAGCCCCGCTACTCAGAAAACTCAGTACTGGTTCAGTACAAAGAGATTCATATCACAGGTCAAGCGGCTAACAGCTTATTGGGAACCAAACCTGAAGTGACCACGGCTCCTCATGGCATAGACAGTTTATGTCATTATTAACTGAACATTGATGCTTTGCCCCTTTGTTGAGTCTCCATCTGAATTTCTCCCTGTCCTCAGATGATGGGGTACAGCGTAACTGTTTAAGAAGACCCTCCGTAAAATCCTGACGGTGGAATATATCATTGCTCTTAAGAAGGTGCTTTGTAAAGTCCTGAAGGTGAAAAACAATTAACGAAGATGCTCCCTTTATTTACAGTGTACTCTTAATGCCTTGATGTTTCTATTGCAAAAGTCTTCATAATGAACAGTGACTTAATAAACCCCTGATGCCTTACCACCTCCAGGCAGTGGATAACTTTTAGCCCTTTTGTCTGAACATATTTGTAGCACACAGCAAAATCTCTCATTTCCTAAGGCCACGGGCCTCTGGTTTTATAATGCCAGTGTCACACGGAGAGGCTTACTCACGTTTATGAGATGGGAGTAGGTTCATGCCATATAACAAATGAAGCTTGCGCAAATATGACATGCATTTCAGGCAGGAAGCTTGCTTAGCTGGGCTTAACTTGTTAGGGTAGAATTTAAGATTTACAGGGAACTAAAATTTAAATTTTTTTTTAATGTTTATTTATTTTTGAGACAGAGAGACAGAGCATGAATGGGGGAGAGTCAGAGAGAGAGGGAGACACAGAATCCAAAACAGGCTCCAGGCTCCGAGCTGTCAGCACAGAGCCCGACACGGGGCTCGAACTCGTCAACCGCGAGATCGTGACCTGAGCCGAAGTCAGACGCTCAACCGACTGAGCCACCCAGGCGCCCCAGGGGAACTCAAATTTTAGATGATGACAATTCCTTGTATATTTTCTGGTACAAAAATGTACCAATGGTTTTCTTTTGGTTTATCGTATTTGGTAACCACGATAGCATTGGCATCCTTACTGATATTCATGAGACCATGTAGCTGGCACAGGGTGGGAATACATTTTGCATTAAGGATCCTTCCACTAGTCGTTATGTTTGCAGTAACCAACAGTGAGAAGTGGTTCAGTTTTTTCCATTCTTGTTTGCCTAGTGACATTTGGAATTTTATGCAGCATTTATAATAAGAACTAGCAAGTTAGTTGGAGGAACAGAAATGTGATTCAGGTTCAGGAAGAAGAATGGGTCGGGAAGGACAGTGCCTCATTTTGCAAGATGTAGTACAGAAACCTCAACTGAGAACAATAACAAAACAGCAAAAGATAGCGTTTTTATAGTTGCAATCTAGAAACCACCGTAAGTAGTTCTATGGAAGCCTACCCCGTTAGAGCCTGCGGTCCAAGTCATCTTGGCCCTGAACTTCACTAGGAAAACAGCATTGGTCGGTAACAGGAAACACCATCCAGACCCAGTGGACAGACTCCGCGATTTTCTGTGTGTTTTTGACAACCACCAATCAGAAATGATGGAGCCAAAATGGAAAACAGACCCTTAAGTGGTCAGACAGATGAGGAGGTCATTCTTGGGCCAAATGAAGGGGTTGACCAGGTCCTCGGGACCCTGTGATGCACAGCGCACGTTTGCAGTAAGATGGGAAGAAGAGAGCCAATCAGATCGGGCACTCTGAGCACGAGGCCGGGTGATTGTGGAGCTGCACAAAACTCCAGCAAACTGGAAAGAGGATGGGATCTGTTGTCTCTGCAACAAACAAAAATACGAGTATTATAGCATTAAAAAAATTAGTCGAACGACTGTCTTTATTACTTTCAGAAGTATTAGCAAGACAACCATTGTGGTTTGTAACCCACTTGAGGACCGTGACATTTGTCTTGTTACCCTCTTGCACGGAGTCCCCAAGGTGTCACAGAGACCCCTGCGGGAACCCGATGTGTGAGGCACAGCTAGAGAATTTGCAGCGCATTAGAGAGCTAGATGGGTTACTTACGACCCAATAAATATATACTGTAAATCTAAATAGCTTTCAAAATATGAGAAAGAATCCTTGGGTGAGATATTTATTATAGGCTGGAAAAATAAACCAAGACGTCGTAGAGCGGAGTTCAAAATTAGTTCCTGGCCAACGATGTTGTTACCCAGTTCCGATGTGTGGTAGTTTTTCCCGTACCATGAAGTAATTTCCCAGCACCGTCTGGGTGTCCTACCATTCAACTCAATTCGGACACTATTTACCAGGAGAGAGCATCGGATCTCACAGGTACAAGGGTCAGCTCTACAAGCCTTCTGCCCCACCTCTTGCCACTTCAGGTTCTGATCTGAAGTCCAGTTCCTCACCTGTGCTTTGGAACCTCTGGTTACCAATGGAAAGTTCCAATGATCGCTGCCCTGGGTTCAATTACTTTGCTAGTGGGGCTCACAGAACTCAGAGAAACATTTTATTGACTAGATTGCTGGTTTGTTATGAAACGACCTCACTCTGGAGGCGATATACCAGGCCAGGTCTGGGGAAAGGCACAGAGCTACTCCGTGCCCTCTCTGAGCCCTAAATCTCCACATGTTCACCAACCCAGAAACCATCTGAACCCTGTCCCTTTTGGGGTTTTATGGAGGCTTCGTTACATAGGCAAGATTGATTGAATCATTGGTTATTGGTGATTGAACTCCGTCTCCATCCCCTCTCCCCTCCCTGGAGTTCAGGGGTGGGCTGAAAGTTCCCTATCTTCTAATTATGTGATTGGGTCTCTAGCCAACTGGCCCAGAGGTGCCTCGTTAACATGACAAAAGGCACCTTTACTGCTCTTGACACTTAAAAAATTCCCATGGTTTTGGGAGCTGTGTGTCAGAAAGAGGACAAAAACCAAATATGTATTTCTTACGAGTCACAATATCACAATGGCAGTTCAGGTTGATGACTTAAGATATGGGGTCCAGGGTAAAAAAAAAATGATAAGGGGAGGTCAGTGGTCCTACTACCCAGCTCTAGTCCAAGGAGGCCCCCAGGCTCTCGCAGACCCCCAGATTCCTCGAGGGCAGCACAAGGCCCTCAGTTTTGTGTTATGACTCCTGATTTCTGCGATGCATTAAAAAACAACAACAACAACAACAAAAACCACACACTGTGCCTAAGACACAAAACCTGTGTGTTAAACTTCACCCAACAAGTAGGTAACTAAGTGCCACCTATGCTTAAGCACCGTCATCAGTTTCAGGAAGAGCAATCTGGCAAACACAAAGTCACTCTCAGAGCCAGAGCTCACCTGAGTAGACCTCAGACGGAGTCTGGGAGAGTACTTTCATTTTGTAACACATTTGTTAACAAGCAACGTCCCTGTCCCTTAAGTGCTGCTGTTAAATATGATGACGATGTGAAATCTCCTAGCACAGCCCCCTGTCCCATGAGCAGCTGCCTGTGTATTCACCCATTGATTCCTTCCTTTACTTATTCATGCATTTCCCTCTGGCCACTGAAGCCCAGTGGACCGTAGAATTGCTGTCCTGCTACAAGACAGATTTGCCATTGGTTGAATGGCTTCTCTGTGCCAGGCACACTGTTTTGTTCCTTGGCATCTACAGGCACTTTCAATTAATTTACAAATGCCTTCCACTGATGATCTCAGCTGGCCTCACAACTGCCCTGGGAAGTGAATAGAGCGAGTGTTTTTCTAGCTACTTTATAGGTAGAGACAGAAGCTAAGAAGCAGCGTCTTACTTGAGACCGCATGGCTCCTGGGGCAGCAGCGTGGAGCCCTTCACCTGGCCGTGATCCCATCACCTGTGGACCCGTCGCCTGGCATAGGGGCTGTCCCTGCAAGGAAACGGGACATTGCACATTGGACAAGACTCGGGATCCATTTCTGACACTCTCTAATTTTACAACCGGCTTATCATTTTACAGCATGTAGGGCATTTTTATCAAGTGCTACAAAAAACTATCACCTATTTTTATTTTATTTTTTCTTTTTCTTTCTTAAGACAGAGCATGGGTGGGGGAGGAGCCGAGAGAGGGAGACACAGAATCGGAAGCAGGCTCCAGGCGCTGAGCTGTCAGCCCAGAGCCCGACGCGGGGTGCGAACCCACGGGCCAGGAGATCATGACCTGAGCTGAAGTCGGACGCTTAACCGACTGAGCCACCCAGGCGCCCCTCATCTATTTTTAAAAAGCAGTTTCCATCTTACACTTTTCCCCCTGTAACCTGTGATAAAACCAAGTATTAGAAATGACGTGTTATCAACGGCAGTCTCAGATGGTATGGACAGGGAAATCTGTTTCCGTCAAACTTGCTTATAGGAAGTTCTGCTGGGGGTTAGTCTTTGTTGGCCCCAGGATTCAAGCTTTGGAAAGAGTTGAGAAAGATCGGTGGGGATTCTCTGATTGTGTGCTCTGCCCCAGGAAAGCTTTTCTCCCTTTCCCACCCCGCTGTCTGCCTTATCCTTGCCCAAAACCATCCTGCACAGGTACCTGCCCGTCTCTCCACAGCCCAGCTCTGGATTCCCTTCTCAGCATTGCCGGGCCTGATTTTTTCCCCCCTTTTATATACCAGATTCATGTTCATGGTGGCTCCTCTGTCTCAACATCTCTTTCCTTCCCTTCTTCCTGGTTTCTTCCTTTACCCTCCTCTTTCCACTTCTCCCTTCCTCCCTCCCTCTGGCTTAGAGAATGAGCACAAGACAATAAAGCCACCAGTACCTTGTACCCATGTGAAATTTACTGGAATAATATTACTTCATTGACAGATTAAAATGGCCTAATTCTATCTCCGTGGAATCCATATCTTGCTTATAGACCCACCGTTCCAGTAGGGATAGTAATAGATCTGTATGATGTTCTCGACCGCTGCATTTTCAATTTTGGCACCTGATTTACAGGCAGATATAGTAGTGTGCACTTGGCCGGACAGCTTCTATGTAACTTCAACACGTGATGGGGAGTTTTCATTCCTATGTGTTCAGATTAAAGTCAGCACTGATTTTTACCGGATTAATTTTTAACATCTGATCATATATTTCTGTAATGGAGTTGAGAGACTCCCCAGATGTGATGAGTTTAAATCTAGAATGGGAGGGACACTAGGGACGGGGAGCTTGGAGAGAGCAGAGAAGCACACATGTTTGCACACTGAAGTTCTTAACCTTCCGATTCCCCCTACCTCCAGGGTGGCCAGGATCAGCAGTGCGTGTCCAGGTGGCCGGTCCCCGTAACGGCCTGTTTTCCTTTGCAGTGTGGCACGGTGGACCAGGGCCTGTACATGAACCTGACTGAAAGGAATCTGCAGGATGCTCAGAAGTTCATCCTGATGCACGAGGTGGTCCAGCCTGTGACCTCGGTGCCCTCTTTCATGGAGGACAACAGCCGTTTTTCCCACTTGGCTGTCGACGTGGTGCAGGGCAGGGACATGCTCGTCCACATCATCTATCTGGCCACAGGTAGGAGTTGGCGCCTCCCCTGAAGAGTTTCCTAAGCATGAGATTTCTATGTCCAGCCTCAAGTCGGTCTTCTTTGTCACCCAGCAAAACCCACGAACCAACCTTGTCTTTGTCATCCTCTGTGTTTCTCGTAGGGAACTTAATTTCACTCTTTTTACATTACATTGGCCATAATTTTAGTTGGGAAGACAGCGCCTGGTTTCTTAACTGTCATTTCTTAAGTGCTCATAAAATAAGGCTTTTCTTGGCAAGACCATTTTCATTTGTATAGTTTAAGACAATGCAATTGGAGGGCATTGTTGGGTGCAATATTATCCTGGGATTGTCATAATGATTTTCAATGGATTCAAACAGTGCTCGCAAGATATTCCTGGTGTAGGATGTAGATAGAAGAATTTTGAAGAATATGTTTGGAGGCATAAACAACAAAATACTTTGAAGAGAAACCGGCAACACTATTTATCAAATTATAGATGACAGCTAGACATGTCCAGTTTCCAAGGTAACTGGGTACTGGAGGCAGGCGTCTGGCACAGAAAGGGTGCTTGAGACCAGCCTCAGTGACCATGTCTGAGTCTGCACACCTGTTCAGCTTTTCCTTGCCTTCAGGTCCTCCCGTGCAGAGTCCCCTCACCACGGAGCCCGCCCCCATCCTTACATCCTCTGTCCAGTGCCCTGTCCAATGACCCCTTTCTCGCAGAGCACAGTTTCTATTGTTTTTGTTGTTTATAATATCTCATACCCACTACTGGTTGATTTTATTCAGGAAGTCACGAACATTTATTGAATTTTTACTATTTTGTGGTTCGTATGAGCACTGATGAGTCAGATGGTGAACAGACTGGCAACATCCTGCTCTCCTGGGGACAACATAACATCAGCCAGCTGGTGAGGGGAAGGACCGGGAGAGTGACTGGCTTATGATGTGGATATGAATAGAGCCACGGGCTAGCAAGAGGCGGCGGGGTGGGGGGGGCTCCCATCCTTGGCTGTTGAGGGTTGGTCTCTCCCAGGAGGTGACATTTAAGCTGATAGCTGACTAAGGAGAAAGACCTGGCCTTTCAGGACGAGGGAAACAGCGAAGGTACAGGAGTGGTCAGCTGGGGGCAGTGCCCCTGTGTTGTCAGGTAAGGACAGGGATGTCACTGTGGGATTGACAAAGGAGGCCACGAGTGCCTCTATGGTCAGGAGCAGGAAGGAAGTTAGGTGGAACATCCATGATGAATAAGGCTTGGAAGAGAGAGGATTGATATGGTATCCTAAGGGATTGGGAGTTCAAGTTTGTAGTGTTTTTTAAGAGAAGACAGAATTACCATTGCAGTGTGTGTCTTGCTCGTTAGAGCATAAGAAGAAATCAGGTCTTGGTTTCTGCCATTTTTATCCTTAATGCCCCACAGAGGGCTGGATGTGTGGCAAGTTGAGGAATGAGTGAACTGGACCTTTCCAGAAGTTTCCCTAGTTTTTCTTCATAAGTGTTCTGGTTGACTCTGCCACGGAGAATAGAGCCATCTTGGAACTCCAGGCGGCTGTTGAGTCCCTCATCCGTACCTGGGGGTGGAGGTGGCGAAGGGAGATGAGGCTGGTCGGTACAGAGCAGGGGCCTCAGCCTGAGCATTCTGACCTTGCCACAACCAAGGCCCTAACAAGGTGGGGTTTGCTTCCTTGTGTTTATAATGATTTGTAGCGAGCTTCTGAGGGTTTCTGATGGCACTCTCGTTGTCCTTTAATTGTGTCTGGTGTCTTAGTTCAGGCTGCCGTGACAAAATACCAAGTCTACAAGTCTATTTCTCACCCTTCTGGAGGCTGGAAGTTCAAGATCAAGGTGCTAGCCAATTTGTTTTCTGGTGAGAGTCATCGTCCTCATTCATTCTCCGTAGATGACCAACTCCTTGCTGTGTCCTCACACTCTGGAAACAGATCATCTCTGTTGTGTCTCTTTAAAAGAGCGCTAATCCCATTTATGGAGGCTCCACCCTCACGGCCTAATGACCTCCCAAAAGCCCCGCCTCGAAATATCATTGCTTTGAAGATCAGGGCTTCAGTATGAATTTTGGGAGGACGCACACATTCAGTCATTAGCAATGAGCAACTTTTTCTACCACTTTTTAAAACTTGCCCACAGGAATAAAATACTTGAAGATATTTTTTAAATTTTTGTAAGTTTACTTATTTATTTTGAGATAGAGATGGAAGAGTCTGAGTGGAGGAGGCACAGAGAGAGAGAGAGAGAGAGAGAGAGAGAAAGAGAGAAAGAGAGAATCCCAGGCAGGCTCAGCCCTATCAGCACACAGAGCCCGATGGGGTGGGGCGTGGGCCTGAGCCGAAATCAAGGGCCGGACACTGGACTGACTGAGCCACCCAGGTGCTCCTTGAAGATCTTTATTGCAGGGGTGCCTGGGTGGCGCAGTCGGTTAAGCGTCCGACTTCAGCCAGGTCACGATCTCGCGATCTCGCGATCCGTGAGTTCGAGCCCCGCGTCGGGCTCTGGGCTGATGGCTCAGAGCCTGGCGCCTGTTTCCGATTCTGTGTCTCCCTCTCTCTCTGCCCCTCCCCCGTTCATGCTCTGTCTCTCTCTGTCCCAAAAATAAATAAACGTTGAAAAAAAAATTAAAAAAAAAAAAAGATCTTTATTGCAGACAATAAGCTTGTGCAGAATCTAAATCCAATCACAACACATCAATTTGGGTAAATTGTGAATTTAAGATGAAATTATGGTCAACATCCATGGCTTTTTAAAGAGTATATCTTTCTAGAAACTTGCTTGCCCCTATCTGTTTTGAATGACCTCCTGATTGGGCTCCTGCTCTCCCCTGAACCCCCTCCCACCTCCTCCCACAAGGCAGCTAGGGGATTAGCTCCAGACTCAGTTGCTAGCTACCCCAGGTTGTCTCCTCTCCAGGTTTGCAAATCTGATGCTCGTTAACAATGCACCATGTACCATTCAGCGCATGTGTCTTACGGAGGTTCCTTTTTTTGTTGTTGTTCTACACACCTGATTCAGATTTTAATCTATAATTTACAAATTCAGTCATGGCACCCATCAAGATGTCGCTAACGGGAACCACAGGCTGAGGTTCCGGGGGAAGAAGCCACACCACAGAACTGTCCTGCAGCCTCCACGTCTCACTAGTCTGGGTTTTGTTAATCTCAAAAGAAGAGGAATTTGCAGGGGATGAGGGTCCCCTCCAACAGAGAAATAACCAGGGCTACGTGGGGTCCTAACATGAGCAGTCCTCAAACCATGTGCAGGGATTTGGAGCGGATGCTCGGAGAGTTCCAGTGGTGGCTAGATGCATCGATGGTATTTAAGTTTATTTAGACTAGCTTGATAATTCTAACCGTAGGACTAATACCGATTACAAATTTCATGTCTCAGCCAAGTTCTGGATCTTTTCAAGCATCTCTTACAGCACTGACTAATCCCTTCTTTTGTACGTTTTAATTTAGAATAAAATTTAGTTTTAAATGGTATTATTTTTAATGATCCAACATACAGGTTTCTTTTGTTTTCCCAAGGAATTGAAATGTAAAAGTGGAATATTAGACAAAATATTCCAAAATGCCAGTCTGTTTTTACTAAACCTGCTAAGAGCCGAGCAGTTCCTGACAGGTAGGGGTGATAAAGATTGGAGATTTTGACTTAAAATTCTAAAGGCTGATGTTGATGTGGTCTTCCCAGTAGAGTCCCATCAAGGCAAACCAGGAACATTCCTCCTTTTTGATGTTAAAGCTAATACTGAGCACACGTGGCTGGGGCCCTTCTAGGCCCATTGCAGCACCTTCTGGATCTTTACCCGGGAATTCATAAATGCTCACCTGGTAGAGGAGGAGGGTAGCATTGACAACTAGCAAACATGAAGCAGAGTGCTTCCTAACTTGCTACTCAAGTCAATTTGACATCTTGGGTTTGGGAATCCAGGTCTGGTGCTAAGTGTATTTTCTCCCCCTGCCCCTCCTTGATTTTACCTGAATTAACAGGCATTGGGGACAACCCGCCAATGGCCACTTGAAAGTTGGTTTATTTTATTTGTCAGCCTTATCTAAAAATCGACGCGAAATAGACCTTGGCAACACGGTGGTTCCTGGTACTTCTCGCAGCTTGAATGTCTCATCCCTGCCGCCCGCCACCCCCCTGAGTCCACCGGCCTTTTCCAGACAAGCCCTGGTCTCTTAGCTACAGCTCGCGTCTCTGTCTTGTTGAAGATCCAGCCAGGCAGGGCTAGGCGCGTTATCTGGGCCATGACTGTGCTGCTGTTTTATAAGTGACCTCTTTGAAGGGCTTCTCGGAGCAAGAGGCAAGTTGGCATATGGCAACTCCTTTAGAAGTTGTACGCCCGGACTTGCTATGTGACTGAGTCTCACGTGCACACAGCTGCTCACTTTCTCTCTGCAAAGATAAAATCAGAGCCCTGTTGACCACTCATGTGTTCCGAGGCTCTCCTTACTTGATCCTCGAATGCCGTCGTTTCTGGCACTTCTGCCTGCGTGACATTCCTTTGCTGGATTCCATCTTTCCTGCTTGCCCCTCACGGGTGGCTGCGACTCAGGCCCTGCCCATTGTCACGGTGGTTCTGGTCTGTGCTGCCTCCCTGCAAATACCATTCAGTGTCAGGGGTTCTACCATCCCTTCCAGGACGAAGTACATTCCTTGCATTTTGACTTTGCCTCAGTTCCAGTGTGTCTGTAGTTGAATGTGTATCTTTATTGCCCAGATCTGCTTCTGTTCCTGTATATTCTGTCTCGTTCTTGTTCAGGCAGCACATCCTGGAGTTTCAAACCCTCTGCCACCTCTAGGAACCATCCGTTTTACTTTTCCACAACTTATCCCCTTAATTCAGACCCTTGTTATTTCTAGAGAACTGTATTTTTGTTGTTGTTTATTTACTTTGGGGGTTGGGGGGCAGAGAGAGAGAGAGAGAGACAATTCTCACGTGGAGCTTGAGCCCATGAACCGTGAAATCATGACCTGAGCCGAAAGCAAGAGTTGGCTGCTTAACCGACTGAGCCACCCAGGTGCCCCTAGAGTACTATTTTAAATCAGTGTTTGTTCCACTGGAGAATGGGTAAGACCTTGATTCTGATTTAGTATAGCGAGCTGGGATTATTTGGACCGATAAGAGAACTAACATCAAATTACAAATTTGATTTCACTTTAAAAATTTTATTTTTATTATATTTTATTCAAGTACAGTTAACACACAATATTACATTAGTTTCAGGTATACAACATAGGGATTCCACAAGTTTCTACATTATGCAGAAAGCTGGGATTTCTAACAGGCTCCCAGGTGAACTTAACGCCGTCCATTTCTGGACCATATTCAAGCCGTGCAGTTCTGGATGAAATAATAATTTTGACCTAGAATCTCTCTATAACAGATGTACCTCACCTCTGTCTGTGGTTAGGCACTGACATCACTGTGACTGGTTTCTAATTGTTTGTGATGCAGATATAAAATCTGTTACCCAACATGAGCCTAACGGATACGTTCACTGTTCCTTTCAGTAGCTACTGTTATGATTTGCTAACTCGTCTGAGAACATCTGGTACTTGCTTTGACAGAAAATGTTGAAGATGCAGCCAGCTAGTACAGAGCGATTAACATTATCAGGCAAAAAAAAAAAAAAGTCAGAAATCATCTGTAATAGAACTTGGTGGTCTAGACAAGGGGCCAGCAAAGTTACAAGGAACGATTTCTCAAAAAAAAAAAAAAAAAAAAAAAAAAGGAAGATTGGGTCTGAAAATTTCAAAGCACAACAAGTTTGAGCAATATTGATTCAGAATAAATGAGCACTGGATAGAGCCAGGTTAATTTTTAAATTCCAAAGATAAAGAAAGAATAATTGAGGAGAAAAAATAACTGCAAATGGAAAAGAAGAAAAAAAAGTTAGGCGGTCCCAGAATGCGCTCCAGCTGCGTAAATCTGTGAAACATGGTCCAAAATATTCTGAGAAAAAGAAAATGTGAATCGCGAATATCACGCTCAACCAGAAATAGAGAATAGGCAGACACTTTTGCAAACGAGAAAACCTCACGAAGTAGAATGCCAGGGGTCTCTTTTACAAGCCCCAGACAAGACCCGTTCCTGCTTAGATTCCACCAAACAGTTGATAGAGCCGCTTTGAGAAATAATGGAAAGTAAAACAAAGCAGTGGAAGTCTTAAGACCAGATTGCAAGCACAGCAATGTATACAGTAACTGGAGGAAAATTAAATGTGACTCGAGGGTTTTATTCTAGGATAATCTCTCCTTCAAAAGTAAAGGAGGATTCACGGTATCCAGCGTCCGTGATTCCTACCTTAAAAACAGAAAACCTTGATTTCTAGCCAAAGGAAGAAACATCAGAACAGAAACCTCAGGAAAGAAGTCATGGGGAAAGGATGGGTGTTGGGATGAGAATCCATTTTAACTTCGGATAAAGAGAAATGAAGATGCCCTATAGGACCTGACGGTACGGGTAAGCAAGGGCTGTGAGAGTTGCTGGAGCACAGCATGCTGGGACAGCTGAGAGAAGGCCTGTGAATTGGACATCCCTCGGAGCGTGTGCTCAGCTTCTCTTGCCCTACTTTATCCTGGGCCTTCAGCCATTCGCTGTCTCAGCCACCGCCATGGCTGATGGATTCCCGGCAGGACCGTGGGATTCTTCCAACTGATGCCTACTGGCTGGCGGCCAGGCGCCCCCTGCCACCTCCGGACCTGGATGAGACATCGTGCCACTCGCATGGGGTCCCGCTTCTCACGCAGGTGCAAAAGGGACGGGGAGATGCCCTCAGAAAGGCAGGGAGCTCAACTCCCTGTGAGGTGAGCTTCACCCAGTGAGATGCGGGGCATGGGAAGAAACGAGCTGATGAATTTCGCTTCTCTTTTCCCCTCCAGTGGGCTGTCCGAGGCAAGTAGCCAAGCACATGTCTCTTTGTAGCTTGACGTAAGGGAGTGGCCCCAGGGTGACACCTCACATGGCATTCCTTCCCATTCCTCCCTGCTTCCTTTTTTTTTTTTTTTTTTAATATTAGTTCCTGGTGTACAATATACTCTTCTTTTCTTCCTTCACACACGCAGTCCTGGGGTTGTCCCCCTAATCATGCATTAGCTCTTAAGCCTGCTTCACACTCTGTTTTCTAGGCAATCAGAGTCAGGGAGACTTCACTCAACCCCGTAGAGCTGCATGGCTACAAACATAGGCAGACAGAGAAGACGAGATATGCTCTATAGACCATGTTGAGCTACTCAGATTTCAACCTATAATCACTCGAGAATAATGAAACTGAACATTTTGTTTTTGTTGTTTAATTTTTTAATGTTTATTTTTTGAGAGAGAGAGAGAGACAGACAGACAGAGTATGAGCAGGGGAGGGGCAGAGAGAGAGGGAGACACAGAATCCGAAGCAGGCTCCAGGCTCAGAGCTGTCAGTACAGAGCCCGACACGGAGCTCGAACTCACGAACCGTGAGGTCATGACCTGAGCTGAAGTCGGACGCTTAACCGACTGAGCCATTCACGCACCCCTAACACTGAACGTTTTGTAAAGAAAGGAAGTAACGTGAAGCAATCAGTATTTCCAGCTATCACTGTCCATAATTCCTGGAGAATGAATTGGAAGGTAGCCCCGAGGATAGAAATGGGAGAATTTGGGTCTAAAGCATCAGTATAATTTTGCTGCAAGATTTGCCAGTTATGCGAAAGCAATCGCTATAGGGACATGTCATTTCACTGCAGTTGTGTATTGAAGACTAGTCTGTGCTCAAGGCTACTGAATTCAAAATCCACGTCCAGGAGGAGATGGGTGTGGTGGGAGTGGCTAACAGACTGGCAGCGGTGGGGTAGACTGAGGCATGCACTCGTAACCAGGGCGATATTGCCCCTAAGGAGGCAGACATTGATTCCTGAATGACAAAAATATCTTACCTTTATCCACAAAGCACAGATATACACGCACTGCATAAGCAAAAACATATATATATAACTATATATTTATGTTTTATTTTATATTTATATTTTATTTTATATTTATATTTTTATATATTATATATAATTAGTTACAGATTAATTATATATAATATATTATATATTGATATAATATATAATATATTATATATAAATATAATATATAATATATTGTATATTAATATACAATATATTATATATAAATATATATAAATATAAATATATTATATTTATAAATATATAATATATATAAAATATATAATATATAATATATATTAATATTTATTATATATTATATGTTTATATATAATTTATATATATTTATATATTAATATTAATTAATAATTAATATTAAATATATAATATATATTAAATAAATATATATAAATAAATATAAATATAAATAAATAAATAAATATATATTATAAATATATTATATTATAAATAATATAAATATATATATAAATATATAAAATATAAATAAATATATATATAAATAAATATATATAAATATAAATATATTATATATTTATATATAATATATATTATTTATATATATATTTATATATATTATATATAATATATATATAATAAATATAATATATTATATTATATATAAATATATAAATAAATATATAAATATATATATTATATATATTATATATAATTATATATATATAATATATAATATATATTAATATACAATATATATAATATATAATATATAATATATATATTTGATGTGTATATATGTCAAATTAATAAATATAATATATTATATATTTATATTTATATATTATGTTGTATTTATATATTTATGTATTTATTTTATATTTATATATTTATTTTTATATTAATTTTATATTTATATTAATTTTATAGTTACATAATATATATATACATATAGTGTATATATAGTCTTTAGTATTAAAATTTCCTGTGCTGGAGAACAAGTACAGAAAAAAAAAACCCAAAACTGTGAAGAGTCTCCTTGTCAGAGAGATAAAGGAAAAAACATTTGAGAAACACTGTTCTTGGGGATTTTTGTGGAGAAAAGTTAACAGATTTAGTATATGTTCTGGAAGTATGTAAGGATGAAATGGATAAGGTCACTAGTAACTCCTGATTTGTTTGCTGTGGGCAGGGGAGTGATTGCTGACAACCTTTTCTAAGAAGGGAGAACTGGAAATGTGGGGCCCCGATTCCCTGGAGAGGGTTCAGCTGTGAACACAGTAGACTCCCAGCCATGAAGAAGCTCGTATTTCAGAGAGAGGTACAAACCACAAAACAGTTAGGTTAAATGTCGGTTGGGGGAAAAGGACAGCACAAAGAAGGAAGGAGGGAGGCCAGGTTGCAGCGTTAACAAGTCAGTTGTAAGGGAAACAAGTGGGATCCATTGTGTTTAATGGTTTTTAGGAAGTAGGAGGTAGAGACTAGAATTCCACTTCCAAGGACTTTCGTGTGTTAGAAAGTGCCATCTTGAGTCTTTTCGGTAGAGATTAGACTCTATGAATCTGACTTTAGAAAGTTTGCAGCTACTGATGGGAATCGTCTCACTGAGACGGCCCACTGTGCAGGAGAAAGGGTCACTGAATGGGTGACATTCCGAGGGCCACCAGAGGTTGGGGGTCAGATAATAACCCCAGGGAAGAGAAAGGAGACGCCTCAATGCAGATGGGACCCCAGCACTCATGCTTCCTGTGGCTTTTCCATGAGTACCGTGGAGAAAATATAGCCAGTGAGTGGCTGTATCCTACCCTCCCTTTCTTCTCTTTCAAATGTATTTTCAATATAGAATAGAATATAGAATATGTATTTATTGTTACTTGCTACCAACCATTATTAAAATTCAGAAATCAGTAATGATAAAATAATTGCAGGGACTAATAGCGGTGTAGGAAAATCCCAATTGAGCTTGTAGAAAAAACAGAGAAAGAAACAATGTTCTGTGTACTCTAGAAATTTCTCCTGTAAGAGTAACGATTGGGGGGGCGCCTGGGTGGCGCAGTCGGTTAAGCGTCCGACTTCAGCCAGGTCACGATCTTGCGGTCCGCGAGTTCGAGCCCCGCGTCGGGCTCTGGGCTGATGGCTCAGAGCCTGGAGCCTGCTTCTGATTCTGTGTCTCCCTCTCTCTCTCTGCCCTTCTCCCATTCATTCGGTCTCTCTCTCTAAAAAATAAATAGGGGCGCCTGGGTGGCGCAGTCGGTTAAGCGTCCGACTTCAGCCAGGTCACGATCTCGCGGTCCGCGAGTTCGAGCCCCACGTCGGGCTCTGGACTGATGGCTTGGAGCCTGGAGCCTGCTTCCGGTTCTGTGTCTCCCTCTCTCTCTGCCCCTCCCCCGTTCATGCTCTGTCTCTCTCTGTCCCAAAAATAAATAAACGTTGAAAAAAAAAAAAAAAAGAGTAACGATTGGGGACTAGCTTATTAGCAAATGCAAAAATCCCATTCCAGAAGTTATCTCCCTGGGTACAGTTCCTTCCAGTACCTTCTCTTAAGCCCTGCAGTTCCCCTTTTGTAGAGAGGAACATGACGCTGCTGAGTGAAGGACAGGCCCCAACAGTCCCTAGGACTGAGGTACACAAGACTTGAGAGGCTCTAGGGAGATCCCTGTGGGCACTAAAAATGAAGTGATTCATTTCTGTGGCCATTATTAACCACTGTCTTCCTTCAATATTTACAATCGGTGTCACGAGTAAGCATGAAGTTGTGCACATCTTTTGTTGGGAAGATTTTGCAACAGTCACCCCTAATTCTGTCCTTCTCGCTGGACATCAAAAATCCAAACTTGATCTGAACATGCTCATGTGTGTCTGTTTGTGTAAGGTGTTCCCATAGGCTAGAAGGAAGCATTATGTAGTTTGAGTGTTCCTCAGATAGAATTTAACAGATTTTGAGTTTAATGATAAAATAATTGCAGGGAATAATAGCCGTGTAGGAAAATCCCAACCACCCGGCGTTATGGGTTAAATTGTGTCCTCCCGAAAGACATGGTGAAGTCCCAACCCACCCAAACCACCAGTATCTCAGACTGTGAGCTTCCTGGGAAATAGGGTCTTTGCAGGTGCAAGTAGTTAAGATTAAGTCCCATAGGAGTCAGGTGGACCCTTTATCAGATATGCCTGGTATCCCTATAAGAGGAAGAGAAAGACCCACATAGGGAGAATGATGTGACCATACAGATGGAGACCGGAATGAACAGCCACAAGCCAAGGAGCACCAATGATAGACAGCCACCACCAGAAGCTGGGAAGAGACAAGGAAGGATTTTGCCCAGAATCTCAGGGAGTACAGACTTCTAGCCTTCAGGACTGTGAGTCAATACGTTTCTGTACCTTAAGCCATCCAGAATGTGGTATTCTATCTCAGCAGCCCCAGGACACTAATCCACCTGAGGGTACTTGGCCACTTTGTATCTGACCTTGCAGCCAAACTTCAAGTGTGTAGCCTGGGCTTCTCCTGTTCCGCTGACATTTCTCAATGACCAGAACTCAATGAACAAAATTTGCATTTTTGTATTAGTTTATGTGAAGCCCAATTAAAATGGAAAGTGTACTGTTGAAAACAATTTAAAAATGCCAAGCCACTTAAAATGGCATAAGAACAACTAATTGTTTTGCTTTACTAAACACAGGAGCATTCGTTCTTGTATTTTAAGATGTGTTGTTTTTAAACATGTTTTCCAAATAATTTTAGTTGCTTACGCCCAGCTCCCCACCCACAAAATAATAAGTTCGATGCTACCACTTAGTGGCTGTCCCGGTTTCCTCTGAATGTGACGCAGTCCGCCCCGGCGTCTATGGAGTGGCCCATTTTCCTGCTCTCTTCTTCTCTGCCTTCTCTCCCCCCACCTGTCGTGTCAGAGACCCTGCTGAGTCTTCTACTCTTCCTCTTGCTTGTTGCACATGATCAGCATTGATTGAAAGTTGCCTCAAGTAGTAAAGTGCTGTGGTCTGTGGGCGGAAGAAATACACACCATTTCTCTTCACCCCATCTCTTCACATAAATCCCGTCTGATGCTCACATTTGACGTATCTCGTTAAGGTTTCGTGGTCGTTACTAGAGTTGAAGTACAGTAGCCTCCCGTTCCCAGACCTACTGTCCTCCTGTTTCTACAGATATCTAGGTAGTATGCCTAGATCGTTTCTGTGGGAGAGGATGTCAAACCCCAAAGAGGTTTTACCAATGCCCCACATCTCCACTGCTGCAGAGGAACAGAGGAACCCTTTCTCCCTGGAGACTTTGCGAGGCGATGATATCAACAACGTACCATATCTCTTCGCTCTTTCCTCCTTCCTTTCTTTGTACCGTGACCTAGATGCGTGTTGTTTTCCCGACATGAGGGACAAACACACAACATGTCAGGAGAATCCTCCAGCCGCCCTACAGGCGGTGAGGTGGCTGCGTCTCTCCCCCAGGGGGTGCCACCTCTGACTTGGTTGTTCCAGACCCCTGGGGAGCCTTCAGGAGTCCCTCCAGAAGCAATTGACGCGGACCTCTGCGCACAGAGGATCGGGATAAGGTTTTGTGTTTCCTTTGAGAAGGCAAGGGACAGAATTTTAGAATGCCGGTGAGCATCCACGCTGCAGGCGGGCATTAGAGTAATATGTGAAATTGCTGTCAATGGGCCTAACACGGCCATTGTCTCCGCTGTTCAATCAGAAAAAATAAATTGTCGTCAGTACTATAAAATCTGGAATGGTTGGTTTCTGTTACGTTAGCAAATTGAATCTGTGCACTAGGAAAACCTGGGTTCCACTCAGATGGCCAGGGTGCCGTCGGTTGTCTTTTGTCCCTTGAAAGGAATGTTGTCTTCAGAGTAAATCTTTCTGTAATGATTTCATCTAACACAATGGCCATGGTCACGGGGGCTTTGCAGAGGTGGCAGGTGGTGTGGGCCACAGTGGAGGCCCATCTGATCAGGCCGTCAGATTACTTGTAGGGCTGTCTATGCCTTGGTTTTAAAAATCTCCCTTTTTCAGTCTGCAAGCATCTCCTTGCTAACCTGTAGAGACAATGTTTGCCCAGCAGCGATGGCCAGCCGCTGCTGAGCAGATTTAAGCCTTGGCCTCTAGGTCATTAAATTCTAGAAGCAGATAGCAGGCCCTCAGAAGGACTAGGAAGGACTAGGTACAGCCTCCACTGCATGATAAAATGTCATTAACAGTGACATTATATACAGGCTTTCATTCAGAAGCGGTCACACAGCAGAGTGACCCGAAGAAAAAACACCCCATCGTTTCTTCGCACGTTAGCCTTCCGAAGAGTAAATGTGGATAGAAGAATCCCTTGGTGTGAAAGGGATCTGACAGACCCAGGGGTGAGAGAATGCCAAGGTAGAGGGAGCCAGGCATACCTATTAGTATCCCCGCTGGAAGCCATTAGAAAAAGTGGGCTGTCCCCAGATCATCATGGCGGATTAACTCAGCATACTCCCTTCCAGCAGGAAGTCTGCAGTAAACTGTGATTTGAGTAAACAGCCTGATACAGTGGTGCAGTTACTGACAGTGCACGTGTCTGCAAACAAACCTGTGGTGGATGGAAGGAAACAGTATTTGTCATTTGCAGAGATGTCAACAGAAGAATTTCTTTTAATTTTTGTCCTCCCAAGAAATAGCATAGTTTCACAGTGAGATGAAAAATCTGTTCACTTATTGGTTGGCTTATAGAATTTTCATCCCTCTTTCCTTTTGAAACACAAGAGATGGGCACACTTTTGCTTTTTAAATAAGGTATTTTACGGTCTTTAAATAGAATTGCCTGTACAAAAAGATGTTCCAGCGTTCTTATCAAGGAACTATATAATTCTCATGGTGTTAAGGAGGGGTGGTGTTCCAAGCTGATGTCCTTAGGGGCCAGTGCTTCCCCGACTTGACCTACTCGTTCAGTAAATAAGTATGGGGGAGGGTAAGGGGGGGGAAATGTTACAGAGAGGGAGGAAGGCAAGCCATAAGAGACTCTTAAATACTGAGAATGAACTGAGGGTTTCTGGGGGGAGAGGGGAAAGTGGGTGATGGGCATTGAGGAGGGCACCTGCTGGGATGAGCACTGGGTGTTGTATGGAAACTAAGTTGACAATGAATTATATTTAATATAAAAAATAAAAAAAATAAAACTTAAAAAAAATAAGTATTTGCTCAGAGAAGCTGAGGATGTGACTGTTACTAATGGAACCTTGTAGGAAGAATGGAGACAGCTGAACCGACCCAACCCTAAGTCGAGAAAACCTGAAATGATAATTACATAGGCAGTTACACACCTAGACCAAAGAAAAATCAATGTGGAATAAAAGTTCCTTCCCTCGTTTTGCCTTGGATGGCCTTAGGAAATGCTGAATAATTGCCAAATGTGCAGGTAGGTGGAAAGTGGGAAGCTGTCTGTCCATCTGTCCATCCAGCCATCCTTCTCATCACCCAGCCCCCCCCACTGTCATTACTTTACCCCAAATATGAAAAAAAACAAACAAAAACCAACCTCTTCTTTTGGTTTTGTGTCACTCTTTAAGAGCATTCGATGCAAATTAGTTAAATTTCTGACCACTTTTTGGATTTCTAAAGACTACAGAAGCTTAACTCAGTGTGAAATTAAAAAAGAAAAATTAATGTTTATTTTTGAGAGAGAGCAGAGAGCACGCGCAAGCAGGGGAGGGGCAGGGAGAGACACACACGCATAATCTGAAGCAGGCTCCCAGCTCTGAACTGTCAGCACAGAGCTGACATGGGGCTCAAACCCACAAACTGTGAGATCATGACCTGACCCAAGCCGAAGTCAGATGTTTAGCCAACTGAGCCCCCAGGCACCCCTTCAGTTTGAAACTTTTAAAGCATTTTGAGATTAAAACAATGTCCAGGAGGGCGGTTCTTGTCATCTGTGTTTAGTCTAACTCTTTTTTAAAAAATGTTTATTTATTTTGAGAGGAAAAGTGAGCGGGAGAGGGGCAGAGTGAGAGGGAGAGAGAGAACCCTAAGCAGGCTCCACACTGTCAGCACAGAGCCCAGTGTGGGGCTCAGTCCCACGGACCGTGAGATCATGACATGAGCCAAAATCAAGAGTCAGACACTTAACGAACTGAGCCACACAGGCACCCCATGTTTTTAGTCTAACTATTGTGCTCCCAACTGGGTATAATGAAACTGATTGAATATATGATCTTTTTTATTTGAGGAATGAAACTTGAGTTGGAAAAAAGGAAAGGAGAATTTGCTCAAGGAAAAATTGTTTCTTCAACTAGAAAGTATGCAAGAAGCATTGTTACCATGTGAGGCTAAAATACTGAAGAGTTGTCTGCAGTCAGTAAGAGTCCCTTAGAATGACCCTGACCTAAGGCCAGTAGAAGTTGGTTTTCACACTCTCAGGACAGATAGGAGGTGTTAGAGGCCTCAGTTTCCACCTATATGTACCAAAAAGTAAATATTCCACTAATTAATTGTCTGAATACTCAAATACATTTATGGGATTTTGGAAAAATAATTTAAAAATTCACCGTTAGTATTGAAAGAGATTAATCACCAAGGTAGAAGCCTCATTGATATGGTCCTCATTGATATGATCACTTAATTAATTTTTAAAATCTGATCTTGGCTTCAGCAAAAGATCACTGGTTCAATGTGAAAAATAGTGGTCCTGACTCGTCCTTGATAAATTGGGTCTTTAAAGGCAATCTTCACAATGAATTGCTGCTCCTTGAGTTAAACAATCATTTTTTTCTTTCCTTTAGAAATTTTATAGATTGCACAATGTTGGTATTTTTTTAAATACTGGTGTTCAGCATTAGTTTATTTCTGCGTAGACTGGATAAGAGCCAGTTGTTTTGGTCTTTCCTGAATTGCTGTCCTGTGGTGATCCGCCCTGGCAGTTTGTCTTCAGGAATCTCTAACTTTTGAAGGTGGGTCCTTAACCCGCACCTCCGGGTTCCTCAGATTCCTTCCGGGCCTTGGGCACAGAGCATGCTGGGAGCAAGAAGACACAGGCTCAGTGCCGGCTCATCTCACCCTGGCTGTGCTCTGAACTCTCCCCTGGTTTTAGTGACAGAGCCTTGGACATCTTCTCTCCCGAGCGGTGATCCAGTCTTTTCTCCAGTGTCTGGGTTTTGTCCTGTGTCCTCTGACACATGGCCCTCCCAGGAATCAGGGGACTGCTCGTGGACCCTGAGGATGACCCTGCCCCATCTCCGGACAAGAACCTGCTGTCCCTCGCCCCCGGTCCCGTGTTTCCTGCTGTCTGTTTGGGACCCTCACCATGGCCTTCAATGTATAACTGGTTTTAGGCTTTGACTGTCTCTCAAAGGGTCAAGTCTTAGTTATGGAAAAACAGTGTATTTTGTTAGGACTCATAATGCGTCTTCTTCGTGATTGAGAACTGGGCTGGGACGCCACGTAGATCACAAACGAAACCCATGGAAGATTCGGAGAGCCACACTGGAAAGTCAGCGTGGAAGCCAGGAGGCTGAAGGGGCCTGGAATCTGCCCGTCAGTGTGGGGCCTGTGATCTCAGAAGTGTCACGGGGAGAGCCCATTGCCCTACACGGGGACATTTGAGAAAACGTGTCACACCTGCCCGTTGGACCCAGCTAAGGCTTTCCTGCCCCTCGGATATTTGGTTCCTTATCTCACATCCCTGTTTCATGCTTTTGGAGGTCCACACTTGTCCCCATAACTTCTGTTAAGAAATCCCTGCTCTTCCATTCACAGAGTCCCGTCTATGCTCAGGTGGAATATGTTTCTCGAGCTGTCAGCGCATCTCGAAAGATAAGATGGCTGCCTGGTGGGGAAGGATGGGCGGGTCGTCCTAAGAGAAGGCACAGAATATGGAAAACTGAAAGCTATAGAAAGATATGGGGGCATTTGAAAGGTGAGAAATTTAAATTCGCTGGAGTTGTGGGTGGAGAGACAGGAGATAAAGCTGAAAGAGAGGATGTGCCACATTGAAATTCTTATCCTAACAAATGAATTCAGGATTTCAGATGCATGAACAGATTTGAGCCTAAGGGGAAGAGACATGACGGGGTTTCGAACATGGTGAGTTCCAGTTGCATGGGGGCGGTCTGGTAGTTGGAAATCCTTTTTTTGAAGCGAAAGAGAAAAGCTTGGGTCAGTAATAGAGACCTCAGCTCAGCTCTGAAGCCATAGGAATGGATAAGGTCATGCCTGAAGAACGTGCATGAAAATTGTAGCTACCAAATAGCTTGATGCATCAGCTACTAGTTCATAATTAGTATAATGTAGCAGTTCAGAAAAATGACAACTTTTATTCCATTGAGTAGTGAGCTCTCTTTTTTTCCCCCTTTTAAATTAATGTTGCAAAAGTACAAAAGTGCTTAGCATAGATTTTTCTCAACCATCTCGGCTCACACTAATGGGACCAGACGCAGTGTAAATTTCACCACTGGGGTGACAGGGTGATTTAGACTCTGTGTTCCTGCCTGGTGACTGTCAGAGAAGGGCGGCCGACACTGCCAGCCGGGTGGCTGTTTTGTAATTTAGATACAATAAATCTAAGGCGAGTAATTTCCTTCTGGAAACTTGAATTGCCTCCTTAGCGGGAAGATGAGAGTTAGATTTAAGTGGTGTGGTCAGAGGGGAGTTTTGAGAGGACACCCAGAGGGCTGGATTGATCGCTCTCATTTTAAATGTAATACTGTTTTTATTCACGAGAAACTCCAGTGATAAACTTCCTATAAGCATCGGCCTATGATTTTGCATACTTTAAAGGAGTGTGTGGTCTGGTGTGGTTTTCTGTAAGGCGGTAGACGCTGTTGGCTCAGAGGCAGGATCTCCCCTCCAGCTTTGGGTGTGGTGAGGACGGACAGAGGCAGGAGCCTGTTCGGTTTAGACGACACTTGAGTAGGGCTTATAATCCACGAGCTGGAAGTGGCAAGACAATAATTCTAGCGGATTCTTATGTAATGTGCCCCGCGTGCCAGGCACCGTTCAAGCCCTCTGCACAGAGAAGCTCACCGCGTGGCCCCCAACCTGTGAGCTGGACCCCAGGGTGAAGGAGACGCAGACGGTGACTGGCCTGCTCTTGGCCAGGTGGCCTGTGAGTGTTGGAGTCGGGAGTCTAACCCGGGCCGTGGGGCCCCAGGGTCCACACTCTGAACCCTGTGCTCTGCTCGAACACCTACCGTGTGCCAGGCACCGTTGCAGATGCCAGCGGGATCACAGTGACGAAGACCAGCTACATCCTCCAGGACCACCGTCCCTGGAACTTCTCAACCCAGGGTGAGATGTGGGAATATGGTTTAAAATAATACTTAGGGGTAGAAGAATGTCACATACAATTTATGACTAAGAGGCTTCAAATGGCTAGCGTATTCTTCTTGGGAAAAAGAAAATAATCCCTTAGTTGAATCTGATAAAATGAGTTAATCAAAAGCTCCATTTTAAGCGTATAGTAACCATGAAGCCCTGTTTTCCTCTTTAAATTCCCTTGTACTATATAAATGCAATGCTGAGCTCCCATTGCCAAAACCAGTTTAATTCATTTGCCCAATTACAAGTTAAAAGAAAGAACTTTCATAACATATTAGCTGTCTGCTACTTTGGGATAATGAGCAGCTGAATTGATGAACTTTATGTAATGATCTGTTGCTATGGCAACATGCTGCCCAGTGAGCGGAAGAGGGCATTTCATCATTACTTCACTGATAATGGTTGAAACAGTAATGGATGCAAATACAAAAGGTTTTCTTTTACTCCACGGCAACTCTGGGTCGATGAGACAAAACAATAAAATGTCTCTTGGAAACAGTGGCAGAGAATCAAATAGAGTCAAATGCACAATTGGAAAGACAGTAATTTAGCTTTCCAGGTTCGTGGTCTTAGTGTCCACAGTGAATCTCCAGCCCAGTCGCAGGTAACCATTGTCAGAAGTGCCCTGTGTCCATTTCGTGGGTTTCGTTTCTGTACTGGATTCAGCACACAGCAAGCTCACTAATGAAAACTCCCTTAAAATACGATAACACGTTGAGATGTCACAAGAGGAGAATGGAGTCAGGCTTACATTTAACCATCCAATGGTTTGCAATAAATAATCTTTGCATCTTTATTCCACATTTTTCTGAACCAGCCCTTTCTTTGCTTTTTATGACTTTTTTTTTTTTTTACAAAACACAAAATTATGTATAACTCCACCCTTTAAGTTTTTTTTTACCTTATAGGAAATATATATTTATTGTGTGTTTTGGAAATGCTTCAGACTGCTGTTCTCTCTTTTTTTTTAATTGTTTTTGAATGGTTATTTTTGAGAGAGAGAGAGAGAGAGAGAGAGAGGCAGAACACGAGTCGGGAGGGTCAGAAAGAGAGGGAGACACAGAATCCGAAGCAGGCTCTGGGCTCCGAACTGTCAGCACAGAGGCCGATGCGGGGCTCGAACTCACGAACTGCGATATCATGCCCTGAGCCGAACCGGGCGCTTAACTGACTGAGCCTGGGTGGTGCCTCCAGGCTGCTGTTCTTAAGAAGAATCCATTTCTCTGACACTTTTTTCAGTGTTCAGTGTTCTCAAATTCATCGAATTAAAGCCACTCTACATGTAGAGCATAAGGCATTTTACTTTAAGCTTAATTGTTTCATTGTTCAGGCTTTAGTGAATTGCAGAAGGTTGTCTGATCGTATGCAAGCATGAAAATTCAAAAATGATCATTTTTATTTACAGCAGTCGTAACTGTTCTGAGCTGACCATGTTTTTCTTTTCCTTCCCTCTCTCCCTCCCTTCTTCCTTCCTGCCTTCTTTCCTAAAAAAAAAAAAAAGGTGTGTTTTCATAAACTTTTGAAATTTTGGTGAGACTAAAGTTCTAGAAATCCTTCAAAAAGAAATTCATTATAATCAGCGCCCTTTTCCTCAGGTACCTGAAAGTTCATTCTTGAGTGCTCATTTCCTTCTCTCTGATGTTCCCCCAAAGAGCAGGAGAGCCTTTAGCATAAAGGTCGTGAGTAACAGCACCGTCTGTATGAATTATTTTATAATGCTTATCAAAATGCATCCATTTTTCACAATGTTCCATGTCCTATATCATTCTCTTGCTGCTTTACTAGCCCGGGATCAAACGTATAGGGGATTAAGTGAAATAAATGGCAGTATTTGAAAATACTAGGCTGTAACTAATATGAATCTTACATTGTGATCATACAAGTCAAACCTATAATTTATAGTGCCTTTGCATTTCAATTTCATTCATGACCTCTTAAGGGAATGTGGAAAAATAACTCATGGTCTAGTTTTGAAATTGCTTTAAGCAAATTATCTGAAGGGCGAGAGTCTGGTTTTTTTTTGTTATTTTTTATTTTTGTATATCCTACTCTTGACATGGAGTCCCTGTGCCAGCTTGCATCATAACGAAGATAACAAGTTCTGCAGATTGGGTAGACTAAACAAACAGAAACTTCTTTCTTTCTTTCTTTCTTTCTTTCTTTCTTTCTTTCTTTCTTTCTTAATGTTTATTTTTGTCTTTAAGAGAGAGAGAGAGAGCGTGAGCAGGGGAGGGGCAGAGAGAGAGGGAGACACAGATTCTGAAACAGGCTTCAGGCTCCAAGCTGTCAGCACAGAGCCCGATGCGGGGCTCGAACCCATGGACGGTGAGATCATGACCTGAGCCAAAGTCGGATGCTTAACTGACTGAGCCACCCAGGTGCCCCCCCCCCCGCGCCCCCGCCCTGCCCACTTATTTCTGGAGGTGGAAGTCCAAGGTCAAGGTGTTGACAAAGTTGTTTTATTCAGAGATTCCTCTCCTTGGGATGCAGACGGCCGTCTTCCTGATTCGTCCTCACATGTGGATGCACATGTCTGCATCCTAATTTTTCTCTTCTTGCAAGGACACCAGTCATCCTGGAGAAGGGACCTCCCCCTATACAAACTGTTGTGTGTTAATTACCTTTTTAAAGGCCCTGTCTCCAAATATAGTCACATTCTGAGGTGTTAGGAATTAGGACTTCAACATGAATGTTGAGGGGACACAATTTAGCCCATAATACTCCCTATCTTCTTTTAAGACCCATTTTCATAGCAAAGGAGAGATGGTTATGCTTTTCCATCTCTATCAAGACACAAAATTGAATCTTATTAAAACTATTCAGTCCTTATTAGTGAGAAAAGTGAACATTGACAGTTACAAAAACGTCCGTTACTTTCCCCCAAAGTTAAAAATATGACCAATTCTCAACCAGCATAGCTGAGTGATGTGTAGTAGGGCTTACACTGCACAGAGCGAACGTGACCTACAGCAAACAGTGGTTTCAGGGTCTTATTTTTACTGTGAGATTCTTTTGGCTTAAATATCTTTTGTCACCTTAAATCCCCCCTTTTTTTAAAAAATTTTTTTAACGTTTATTTATTTTTGAGATAGAGAGAGACATAGCGTGAACGGGGGAGGGGCAGAGAGAGAGGGAGACACAGAATCGGAAGCAAGCTCCAGGCTCTGAGCCATCAGCCCAGAGCCCGACGCGGGGCTCGAACTCGTGGACCGCAAGATCGTGACCTGAGCTGAAGTCGGACGCTTAACCGACTGAGCCACCCAGGTGCCCCAAATCCCCCCTTTTTTAAAGATAACCCTTTTCATCAGATTATTCTCTTGTTTGTGTCCTGAGCTCTTGGAAGTGAGAGCCCAAAGCCTGATGGAGAAGTCAGATCAGTTCCGGGCTTGGCACCAGTTATACATCAGTTATCTGTGGACTGAATTCTAGGATAAGATAAGCACAGACCTCTAAATCATAGCTTAATCTTTGTCTTGATTAACTGCTCTCACTTCACACACCGCTTATCAGCCCCCCTGATCTTTTAGGAGCTCATCAGCCATGCTGATACTGATGCACCGTTACAGCCATTGCATATTATCCCTTCCTTACTTTTAGGACAAAACTAACCAGCACTTGATTGGTATGAAGAGGCTCTAAACTCTGGCCCAAGAGTGAACTTTGGCACTCACTTAGCCTGTCTGGGCTTTGATTTCCTCGCCTGCAAAATTCGCAGTATTGTTGTAGGTTCCTTCCATCTCTAACATCCTGTGACCATTTGGAATTTTAATTCGGAAAACATGATGGTAGAAGGCCAATTGCAATGAGAGGTGGCCCTATCAATGGGGTCTCTCGCGTTCTCCCACACGGACTTGTCTGAATCCACGTGGATTCAGAAAATGGACCGAATTAGGAAAGTGAAGGTGGCCAGTATTTCCCTATTTACACATCAAGCTATACATTTGTGCTTCTCATTCCTTGCTACTTTAATTTTGGTTAGTTTCTTTTTTTCCTCTGTGCATTAGCTGTAACATTGATTATTCGAACCACGGATCCTAAAAGATGATGTCACCCATACTCTTTCTGTTTGGAAGGTCCTCAGGGTCCTTCATTTTCTCAGAAGAGTGATACAGAAACTACACTCCAAAGAAGAACGGGGACGAGCTTGACCCCTAGTTGAAAGGAAAACCCTACCAAGCAAACGAAGAGCAGGGAGAACCTTCCCTAATGGTTTGATTGCTTTGTGGCAATCCATAGGTTTCCGACCTGACCTGACAGTGATTGCATACTCTCTCACAGGACATCTGTCACTTGCCTGTGGTAAGTTGTCAGCTGAGCGATGCCAAATGGGGAGATGAGGAGTTAAGGGCCAGGTTTAGTCCCAGAGCCATTAGTTAACCTTTGGGGACCTGGGTTATCTTACCACAATAGGAAACGATTGCTCCAGTGCTGGGATTTTTTTAGACATTTGTGGATGGGAGCCCTTTATTCAAGGGAAATCATATGGCAAGATTCAAAGTGTATAATGCAGCCCAACAGGGCTTGTCATACTGTGGATGAAGTGAACCCTCATGAACTTACTGACTATCTTGGGGGGGGGGGCAGGTAGACACCTGGATCTCCAGGACAGCACCAGGAGAGCCTGGTGCATCCCCAGGCTGCCCAAGGCTATAGCTACAGCACCAAATAGCTACTGGGCACCTGAAAGGTGACTGGTCCCAGTCGAACTTGGATTTTGAAGACTTAGTATAAAAAAAATGCAAAATAGGGCGCCGGGGTGGCTCAGTTGGTTGGGCGTCCGACTTCAGCTCAGGTCATGATAATCACAGTTCATGAGTTCGAGCCCCGTATCGGGCTCTGTGCTGACAGCTCAGGGGCTGGAGCCTGCTTCGGACTCTGTGTCTCCCTCTCCCTCTGCACCAGCCCCCCGCCCCAACCTGCCTCACTCGTACTCTCTTTCTCTCTCTCTCTCTCTCAAAAATAAACATTAAAAAAAGTTTTAATGCAAAATATCTCAATAATATATTAATTACATATTATAATTTTATATACTATCATACTTTGGATACATTGGGATAAATACAAATAAGTAATAAAAATTAATTCATCTGTTTTC
Organism: Prionailurus bengalensis; assembly: GCF_016509475.1. Lineage (NCBI taxonomy): Eukaryota > Metazoa > Chordata > Mammalia > Carnivora > Felidae > Prionailurus > Prionailurus bengalensis. The sequence goes on from NC_057343.1 coordinate 233,700,850, forward strand.
CTGTCGGTTTTCCTTGTTTAAGGTAGATACCAGAAAAACTTCAAAGTACTTATGTGGACTGTAATATATTACCATTGGATGGCGTTGGTCCAGACAAACTCTGTCAGCTCCCACTCGCAGGCATCAGTGTTGGAAGGTTTTGCGGATTGAAATCATTTCGGCTGCCTTCCCAGGTCCCATGAATAGGTCATCTTGTCCCCAAGAAATGCGCTAGGAATTTGTCCTGGAAACTTTCTTTACTGCCACACTCCACTCTAAGGATATATATTTTTTTCTTTGAAACCAAAATACTTGTTTATTTCCTGTGTAAAACACACACACACACACACACACACACACACACACATTTATTTTTGTTTGGTTTTGTTCTTGTTTCATTTACTTTTCCTGTGGACTGCTCCATAGCTGGTTTGCTGTAGAGCACACACCCCAGTTCCTGTGGGGTGAAGGCTGAGGGAGCGAGATTCAGGCTTTCATGGATCATTTCTTTTTTTTTTTTAAGTTTATTTATTTAGTTTGAGAGAGATAGGGAGGGAGAGAGACAGAGAGAGAAAGAGAGAGAGAGAGAGAGAGAGCATGCATGAGAGTGGGGCAGGGGTAGAGAGAGAGGGAGAGAGAATCCCAAGCAGCCTCTGGGCTCTCAGCACAGAGCCTGACATGGGACTCGAACTCACTAACCATGAGATCATGACCTGAGCCGAAATCCAGAGCCGGGTGCTTAACCGATGGAGCCACCCAGATGCCCCTCATGGATCATCTCTTGTGCCTGTTATTCTTTGGGGCAATTTCTTTATATCTTTTTCAAGTTACACTCCTGTTTTTTGATAAGTATTGCATAAATATTTTCTCCCAGCAATCCCTCGTTCATTTTAAAATTGAATTTATTCTTCCTTCCTGTGATGATGTTCCAACTTTACCTCGGTAAGCCATTTTATTTACAGTCTTTGCTTTTTCCTTTGGTCATTTTCCTAATGGCCCAGAATATGGAGGTCGAAATGAATATCTCTGTTATTACAGTAATCCAATTTCACCCCTGCATTTTCTACCCGCTATCAGACTCACTTCTGATCTTCCGTGGCTTCATTAGTCACCGGCAAGAATCAATACTAGGGATTGTTTGGATGCACATTCTGATGATTTATGCCCTGGAGCGTTACCGTTACCTCTGGCAAGCGTGTTAGTGAAGCCCTTTGTTTGTGCGAGGTCCGGTCTGGTGACAGTACCTTGCATGGTCCTTGTTTCTTGGGGTACTTTTCCCTTTCTCGTGTTGCCAGAAATACCACCTTTTAAGTGTATCTACAGCTTCTGCTCATCTGTAGGCACGTACTTGAATTTGGCTCCGCGTGCCTCCCTAGACAGATGGCGCGTAAAGGATTGGGCACGTCAGTCATTGTGTTTGCTCCGCTGCGCCCACGTCAGCATGTGCATATGGGAGGTTGGCGTGGTGGTCCTGGTGCCCAGGGGAACACGTGCCTTCTGAAGCAGCTGCCACCTGTGCGTGTCCCCCCAGTGGGCATCAGGCAGCAGCTCCCATGGGATCAGAATGTTGACTCTCTTCTTGTTACCTCCCAACTGGTCAGGTTCCTATGACTTGCAGACAAGGTCATGGAATAAAAAGAGAAGGCAGACAATCTACGTAAAACTACCTTCTCCTCCTCCTCCTCCTCCTTCCTCCTCTTCTTCCTCCTCTTCTTCTTCTTCTTCTAATATGATTTATTTTTGGCTCACATACAGCGTATACAGCATGCCCTTGGTTTTGGGGATAGAGTCCTGTGATTCATTGCTTACATACTACACCCAGTGCTCATCCCAACAAGTGCCCTCCTCAATGGCCATCTTCTTCTGCATGACACTGCTTCTTTAGCAGTAGCTTTTTAAATTAATGTTTACTTTGGAATTATTTGTTACAATCTTTGATCTCATTCATCAGCATTGAAGTGAAAGCTTACTTCATGTCTGAATCCCTTAGAGGACTTGGAAAATACAGCTTATCAAAAATACGTACTAATTCTTCTTCTCTCTGAAACTCCCATTTTCTCATCTAGAAAGTAAGAATAATCACGCGTATATGCTGGATCCTTGAATAACAGGGGGCTGGGGGCACCCACACCCTGCACATTCAAAAGCCTACGTGTGACTTTGACTTCCCAAAAAGTTAACTACTCCTCACCTGCCACTGACTGGAAACCTTATCGATGACATAAACAGTCCTTAACACATATTCTGTGTTATGTGTAATGTATGTTTTATTCTTACAATATGGGAAGCCAGAAGAAAGAACATGTTACTATGAAAAATCATAAGGGCGGTCCCTGGGGCCCTCAGTCGGTTAAGTGTCGAACTCTTGATTTCGGCTCTGGTCATGATCTCGCAGTCTGTGAGTTTAAGCCCCGCATCCGGCTCCATGTGGACAGTGTGGAGCCTGCTTGGGATTCTCTCTCTCCTTCTCTGCTTCTCCCACATGCTATTGCTTTCCCTCTCTCTCTCTGTCTCTGTCTCTCTCTCAAAATAAACTTTAAAAAATATCATAAGAGAAAATACAATATTTATTATATTCATTGTACTGTTATTTACTGGAAGAAAGCCACACGCAAGTAAACCTAGTCAGTTCAAACCTGTGCTATTCAGGAGTCACGTGTATCAGCTACATCTTAACTATCTTGCTGAGATGATCAGATGAAATGTGGGTGTTACAGGGTTGCCAGAGTTAGCAAATGAAAACACAGGATGCCCACTTAAATTTCAATTTCAGGTAAAGTATGAATACTATTGAAGAGGACATACCAATGCGAAAAAAAATTATTCACGGTTTATCTAAAATTTAAATTTAAGTGGGCATCCTTTATTTAATCTGGTAACCCCCTAGGGTATACGCATGCTGTCTGTTGTGCTGAAAGGAGGCAAATGTAAGTTACTTGGTGCCATGTTTAATGAAATTTCCATGTGATTACGACTATTCGTGTCTTGCAAATAACAGCCATACTATCAGCTTTGATCCGACCTTCAAAATCCTGCAGGAGCTCTGTCTCTCACCGTGTGCACAGTTTTCCATTTGAGAGTAAACTACAAAACTGTGACTTTCAAATTGGGGTCCATGACAGAATGAGTAGCTGGCACTTTCCAGAAGAAGCAGCTATTAGGAGAGTTTGTGGCAAGGCAGTGCCAGTCCTGTGTGTGTGTGTGTGTGTGTGTGTGTGTGTGTGTGTGCTGTTAGCTCCCTGGGGACCTGAGCCACAGCTGGCTGAAAGTGCCAGATTTTTCTTTTCTTGCTGATTGTCGAATTTCCAAGAACGATCGAGAAAGTTGTATGTATTTCTTGTGTTAAAATAAAAGACAAATGCAAACTAATCTTGAAAAGTCCCCAAGCAGATAAAACCAGTTCAGTCATACAAACAAAACTTAATTTGCTTGTTTTGCAAGGCTAACTTGACCTGGGTCACTTCTTGCTTACGCCTCTGAAAATCCTAAGGAAGCTTGAACTGTTTCCCGAGGTTGATACAAGGTGACTGCTAACCAATGGCTTATTATTTAAGAAAATTCTAATGTAATAACCAATCACTGTGAAGAAGAAAGTCACTACCTTCCCACTACATAAGCTGCTTTATAACAAGACCGTGTAATGGTCCAAGTGCCCTGGTTTGCACACTGTCCTTTTGGTGTGTGCACAGTAAATTTTTACTGATTTCTACTTCGGTGAGTCATTGGTTTTACTTCTGTTATTTCTGAACTTTTTTTTTTTTTAATTTAAAAAAAAAATTTTTTTTTCAACGTTTATTTATTTTTGGGACAGAGAGAGACAGAGCATGAATGGGGGAGGGGCAGAGAGAGAGGGAGACACAGAATCGGAAACAGGTTCCAGGCTCTGAGCCATCAGCCCAGAGCCCGACGCGGGGCTCGAACTCACGGACCGCGAGATCGTGACCTGGCTGAAGTCGGACGCTTAACCGACTGCGCCACCCAGGCGCCCCTGTTATTTCTGAACTTTTGACACTGGCATCTGTTTTGTTTGTTTGTTTATTTTTGTCCCCCCCTCCGTAACTCACTTTGAGTATCATATTGAATTTTCAGTGTGTCGAAGGTATATATGGTTTTAGTTTTAATGGCAAATCTTCAGAGTTAATATTTTATCAGATGAAACCAATTAAAATGGTTTTCTTCGTTCCCATTTAGTTTATGACACTTTCAGCTAAGATCTATGCCTATTGGGGAAATAATGTTTCTTGTTTGCCCTTCACCCTGACTGATAACATAACTCTCATTAACGGCCACAATGGGAAAATTATTAATCAGGATTTTTTCCGGCAGATGCACGGATGATGACATTCTCATTCCTTCTTTCTCCCATTCTGTCCCTCACCCATCAGTGGGCCTCTCGCCCGGTGTGTGTTTATTCTTCTTGTGCACAGGCCATATCAGTGGTCACTCTGCACACGTCAGAGGACAGAACTGACATAGTATCTTCTCCCCGTGGTGCTCAAGGTCAAGCGTACAAACCCACAAATCAAGGAGATGAGTCAGTACACCGTAATAAATGTTGTAAAGCAGAAACAGCAACAAAAAATTAAGCGCTCTCTGGGACCGACCAGGGTCTTCCTGTTTTTTGAACAAAATAGTTGTTTGCCCAGTGGTCTCTCTCATGGGCCAGGCTCTGCCTTTCTGCCTCGGAAAGAGACCAATGGCTTTGCCACATCCTTGTACCCGTGCTTCGGCCAGTGTGTCCGGTAACTGGGAGAGAACATTCGTCTGGACCGTGAGGCGGCGTCGAGGGTCTGTTCGCCGCCTACCACTCCAGTGGCAGCTCCTGATTAAATCTGCCGAGACTAGCGGGGTCACATCAGTGTCGTGGGATGTAGAGACGTCGCTCCTTCAGCCCGTCCCTTTTCTTTTGTGAGATGCAGGATGACCCAGGTTTTCTTTTTCTTTGTTCTAATGTGCTCGAAGGAGAGACAGCTTCCTCGGAATTCCAGGGTCATTTCGTATTTCGAAACGTATCTGTTTGGGATGACATCACGTGACATGATAGAGGTGTTAGCGGACGCTGTGCTGCGGGGTAATCATGTTGCCCCGTAACATGATTATAGAAGTGCCTCAAAGCAGCATGTGTACAACTTAGACTTACACAGTGTGTTCTCCGTCCCCATAAAAATGTTTCGGCACACAATGATGATATTCAGCCATTCATTTAAAAAAGGAAAAGAAAAGAACGTGGCCTTGAAGATGGGAAGAACGAGATCCGATCGTGCCCCCAAGAGAGGGCTTCCCCTGGGGGGGGGATGGGCAGAGAAAAACGGGCAGAAAGACGAATGGTGACAGAACGCCCTGACCCGGGCCTCCCAGACACCCCAGGAGGAGGGGTCTGCCTGGCTCTGTGTGGAGAGGAGAGAGAAGACTCCCAGCTTTCTGAGCAAGGACACAAAGAGGAAGCCGGCCGGGAAGCCATGTTAAGTGGAGAACCTGTATGTGCGGGGCTGGGGTGCTCCTGGGCCCCCAGAGCCCCAGGTGCCCCCCGTGACTCGGGCGCAGAGAGGTGGAGGTGCGAGGGAGCCCGAGATGAGGGCTCAGGCCATGCACGGCCCACGGCGACTCACTGCCCCGGTGGCCCCTTGTGCAGAGCATCCAAGGCACACGCACACGCGTCCTGATGCTCCCTCCAGACGTAGGAGAGGACGGTGAGTGTTCTGGGTTAGGAAGGCGTTCCGCACCAAGGTAACAGGTGTGTGAGCCCGGAGCGAGAACAAGGCGCAGGCCAGGGAAGGAAGAGCTTCACAGAAGCAGAGGTTCCTGGGGTGCCGGCATGGCTCCGTGGGTTAAGCGTCCAGCTTCAGCTCAGGTCACGATCTCACAGTTTGTGAGTTCAAGCCTCGCATCCCTGCATCGGGCTGTCTGCTGTCCTTCTCTATCTCTGTCCCTCCCCCACTCTCTCTCTCTCAAAATAAATAAAAACATTTAAAAAATTAAAAAAAAAAAACTCAGCGTGCATGTGAGCATGTTGACATTTGAACTATTATTCTTTTGGGTGGGTTTCTCAGACTAGCAATCTATCAACAGCAGAAATAATAAACAGCAGGAGCCTTTGTTCAACTGTTGAATAGCATTTTTGTTCTGTAATCCACATTTCCCGTGACTATACTGTGACAACGGTCCAAAGATGGTGATTTTTCTGCTGGACTCCCATCTCCTTTGCCCTCTCCCCACCCCCACCCCCTCCCTCCATTGCTATAAACGAGTCTTGTTCCATCCCAAGGGTCTCTCACTTAAGCCCTCCTACCCGCCTTGCTGCCCGCTGGGGAGTGGCAGTCCCTGGCACCCCCTCCTGGCCTCTGGCTCGGACGATATCTTCTGTTGTCATGACGTCCCAAAGGATGGCTCGTGCCTGTCACTGCTCCACGGGAAGGCTGGCACTTCCATCTGCTGGCGAGGACTTCCTCTCAGGGTATTGTGGCTGAGACATCTCTGTACTGAAGTCACCTTCCCTGAAGCTCCCATCTTGCCCCCACCGTGCCTCGGTGCTGTGCATGGTTGTTGATGCTTTTCTCTATGCAGGGCAGGAAGACCCCAGAGTCACTGGCGTTGACTTTCCCACCAGCTGGGGACTGTGGTCACCGCGTCCAAATTAGGTTGACTTTTGCAGTAAAGACGTACAAGTTTTCTTGCACACTTAAGTCTGTGAGATGTTCCTTCGTTAGAATGTCTGTGGCCCTGTTGTGTAGGCTTGTGCCCTCTCTCTCTCTCTCTTCCCTCAAAGACAGGCACTGTGTTTTTCATCTTCCCAACGTATAGCGTAATTCCATTTATGCTTGAACTTTTTCGGAAGTAACACATTTATCCAGATAGCTCAAAATAAAATTAAGCCGTGGTTTACTAAGGCTGCATATGTTATTGCGAAGTCAGTTCGTAATCAGTAAGTATTCACTGGAGATGTTTCAGAGAGACTTTTAAAAATAAATTCAGGGTAACATATGTCTGTGCATATCTTTTCTCTTTAAAAGAAATATTCTGAGTCTCTGAGCACTTCCATAGGAATGGAAACCTGAAAATATTCCTGTCCAAATTGTTCTTGAGATTCATGGATTGATGGGAAGCCTCAAAGCCGAAGATTTAATCCTGGTTTTGGAATAACTTCTTAGCCTCATTTTCTGTATTTTCAGGGTGATAATTATAATGTTTTGAGACTCAGGATGCTGATGGGTTGATTCGAGGAGCTTAATGATGGCTTTAGGGAGTACTTCTGGTGGGTTTGCTGTCTCGCCCCCTGATTTGCAGGCTGGCACCAGGGCCTTCGCCAAAGCACGCCGGGGACATTAGCACACATTTCAGGTCTGCGTCCTGATACGTGGTATTGGCCGTGCTGTGACTCTCGCTGGCTAAGAGGCCTCCTCTCTGTGCTCTTTGCAGCCGGTCTGGGGAGATGCCTGATTCACAGGCAGTGCTTACAGCCAAGCTTAGGTGTAGGTGAGCACAAACACGCAGTGACCAGAAAACCTGGGGCGGGGAAGAGACCGGGCCAGAAACAGACGTTCCATTGTCCAGGAGAGGAGAATTAGGGACTGCGAGACAGAGAAGGCATCCCAAAGGGCACTCTTTAGACGGAAAGAGGAAGGAGGTGTTCCGGGTAGAGGAGGAAGAGAGACAGAGAAGGATGCACTTCCCAGGCAGGAAGGGGAGGAGGTATCCTTTGCTGTTGCCCTGGGCGTGTTGTGTCTTCCCTGCAGGGGTGGGAGGGGGGGCGTGGAGGGGGTGCAGGTCAGCATCTCTTTCGGACACTAGGAATCCGAGATAGTCTCCTGAGGATTCCTCTCATCTGATGGTTTCCATGGGACGGAGCAGAGCTGGCGACCAGGAGCCACAGGTAGCTGTACTGCACGCTGGGTGTCTGGACTTGGACGTGGACGAGGCTGAGAGGGCTGAGCGGTCGTCACCGCTGGCTGCCCGGTAGCTGAGAGCCACGGCACAGCCGGTGTGCCTGCCCCACACCCGGCACTGGCGATTGAAGAGGTCCGGGGTGGGATTCGGGTGTCAGCATTGTTTTAAAAAGGTTTTAATGTTTTATTTACTTTTGACAGAGAGAGAGAGAGAGAATGAGACAGAGCAGGAGCGGGGGAGGGGCAGAGAGAGAGGGAGACACAGAATCCATGCAGCGGGCTCTGGGCTCTGAGCTGTTGGCATAGTGCCCGGCCCGGGGCTCGAACCCGTGAACCGGGAGATCAGGACCTGAGCCGGAGTCGGACGTGGGCCGGACCGAGCGCGCCCGTCAGCGCTTTGGAACGCCGTGCGAGCGGCCGGGCTGGAGACGCGTGGCGGCTTCGCTGCTGGGTGGCCGGCGAGGCCCGCTGACCTTCTGTCCCTTTGCCTCCTTCCCTGTTGCCCTCACAGATTACGGCACCATAAAGAAAGTGCGGGCGCCCCTGGCCCCGGCTGCCGGCAGCTGCCTGCTGGAGGAGATCGAGCTCTTCCCCGAGCGGCGGGGGGAGCCCATCAGGAGCCTGCAGCTCCTCCACAGCCGCAGCGCCCTGTTCGTGGGCCTGCAGGAGCACGTGGCCAAGATCCCGCTGAAGAGGTGCCAGTTCCACCGAACCCGCAGGTAGGCCAGCCCCGGGCTGGGCCCCGGCCCTTCGCATCCTAGCGAGCCCCGCGCCGTCCCAGGACGCGGGGTGCTGGTGCAAACCGCTTTGCGGGCATGAGAACGACCCCCTGGTGCCTCCGGACGGAGAGCCGATTGGTGACACCTGTAGGCATCGGCCCGGGTTAAGAGAAATTCCCCCGTGATGACCCAGATCTTTGGTGTTCCTGCATCGGGCCGGTGCAAGTTTGCTTTGATCGGGATACGTGTAATGTAATATATGTACGGAGCGGGCAGAGCATGGTAGCAAGTGCGTCCTGTCGGCCCAGAGCTAATCCCCTGAGGAGGAGCGATGTGGGACCCCGCCCCGGGGGCCATCTCCCTGTGTCGGCTCTCTCCTGAGGCTCCAGGACCCTACAGGCTGGGAGGAGGGAAGGAGAAGGAAGTCCTGGGGACGCAGGGGACCACAAGTGCCGTCACGTCTTTCCTTGCTCCTACTCACCTCTCATTGGCCATGGGGTGCCCACGGGGATCACAGTGGCCTTTGAGGCTCAGTTTAGAAAAGTGCTCAAGAGACCGTCAGGTACTATGCACACTACACGCTTGACCAGCACTTTAATGTTGGAGCGTTGCGTAACTGCTCTGCCCCCCAACCAAAGATCGCCCTTGGGGAAATCACAATCTCATACGTTCTTAGGGATCCGGGATCTCAGTAACTCCGTCCCCCAACGTAGCGCGTCATGGCAGATCTGGCGTAGAAACGGACTGTTTGCGTATACCGCTCACAGGTACCATACACAGGTCATTCTTTCCCCAACAGGTGCCCCGTGGCATGAGCTTTGGAGCTCAGAGACTGGGAGTCACAGTGCAGGCTGCCTGTGCTATTTCTTTTTTTTTTTTTTTAATTTTTTTTTCAACGTTTTTTATTTATTTTGGGACAGAGAGAGACAGAGCATGAACGGGGGAGGGGCAGAGAGAGAGGGAGACACAGAATCGGAAACAGGCACCAGGCTCCGAGCCATCAGCCCAGAGCCCGACGCGGGGCTCGAACTCACGGACTCTGAGATCGTGACCTAGCTGAAGTCGGACGCTTAACCGACTGCGCCACCCAGGCGCCCCATGCCTGTGCTATTTCTTGACCTGGTCACTAAAGTATCTTAGGCCTCACTTTCACATTCAACACAGGCAAACTGCTATAGATTTAAACGATATAATGTATACCATTGAAAATTCAGGGCCCTTTACAAAATGGACAAAGAAGATTGGGCATATGTATTACAACGGGATATTACTCGGCGATCAAAAAGAATGAAATCTTGTATTTGCGGCAACATGGTTGGAACCGGAGTGTATTATTCTGGGTGGAAGAAGTCAGTCAGAGAAAGGCAAATACCGTATGATTTCACTCCTATGTGGAATTTGAGAAACGAAACAGATGAACGTAGGGGAAGGGACGGAAGGATAAGATAAAAACAGAAGGCGACAAACCATAAGAGACTCTTAAATACAGAGAACAAACTGAGGGTTGCTGGAGGGGAGGTGGGTGGGGAGATGGGCTAGCTGGGTGATGGGCGTTAAGGAGGGCACTTGTTGGGATGAGCCCTGGGTGTCACATGGGAGTGATGAGTCACTAAATTCTGTTCCTGAAACCATTGCTACCCTGTATGTTAGCTATCTTGGATTTAAATTTAAACAAATAAACATACACGGTGGGTATCCCCTTGTAGAAAGAGTTTTTATGTATGATAAAAATCACCACAAGATTCCTTTCTAGAAGATTCTAGACAACGGAGTATATTACGTGGTGCCTCTTTTGGTATCAGAGTGTTGAGGAATAATATTAAAGGGTTTTCTACCCAACAACGATGCTATGGTGAGCGATAATAACAAATAGTGATATTTATTAGCAGCTGTCTTTTTATAACGTTAACCACTGGCCGCTTGAAATTTGTTGATTTGTGTTTCCTGCAAGACTAACGTGGCGCAGGAATGATTCTGCCCAGTTGTCGACGGTCAGTGGGTGACGGGAAGGGTTGGCGTCTTGCCAACAGGCACGTCACAAGTTGGGATGCCCCTGGAAGGGTGCCAGTCTTCCAGCCAGGAAGCCCTGAGCTCTAACGGCCTTCCGTGGGCAGGACACAGGGTAACACACAGGAAGACACAGGCCTGTGCTGTCTGTAGGGTGTTTGGGGGACCAGAATGAGACTTCATGGCTTGCGATGCAGGAGGCACCGCATCCTTTCCGTGGTGCTTTGCCTCATCGAGTGGGGATTACAATAGCCCGGCTCCTCGTATAAGTGCGACATCGGAAGCTAAGTTCTGCATCAAGTCAGGGAAGCAAGGCCTCATCATGCCCACCTCGTCTCCTGCGTGGCTGCCTGTGGAGCCCAATCAGGAAACCAAAGGAGCTGGCCACCACCGTGCACGGCAGCCCGGGGGGCGTTCCCGGCTCCCTCGACAAGGCCACTTGTCTGTGTTCATCATGTTCCTGGGAGGAGAAGATCATACAGTTATATCCAGAGCAGAATCTTCCTGCTGTGTACTTGTCCACCCTCTCAGAGAAGAGCCACGAGAGATTAGAGCTTTATCCTAAACTGATAGATTGTGCTTTTCTGTGTCCCCACACTCAGAATGGGTTAGACTGTGATTGACCCTTAAGTATTCCATCTGAGAGAAGAAAATCTGAAGACTTAAACCCAAGCGTTTCTGTGGATTCTTTCCAGTGTGTTCTTTGCCACCCCCTTCCCACAGAAAGACAAGAAAACCTCCATTTTTTGTCCATTTTTCAGACACTAGTATCTACGTGACTAGTTTCTTTTTTGGTGAATTAGGGGGAAGGTTGTTTTGTTTTGTTTTGTTTTGTTTTTTGACGAGCAATTTTAATTTTCTAGACATATGCCCAAAGAAGTATGTTGAGTAGGAACAGGCGACCAATGGAGTAACGATTGAGTATTTCTTTGTTAAATATATTTTCCATAGTAGAATATAAGTAATTTCATTTGTTATTAGAAAAATCAATTTCATAAATGAGTTTTATAGTGTTTGGCAAGAGAAACGGAGCTTAACTAAATTACCTGTCTCCTTCCAAATCATATTCACATTAAGAAATTTTTTAATGTCTATTTTTCAAAGGCAGTGCACAGTTTCACGTCTGCTAAAATGTTTATAATTGATATTGATACACTTCCACGCATTGGCACTGTCCTAGATCTCCTCATCATTTCTCTTAGCCATTACACCCCGAGAGTTAAGTCACCCATCATCTCCATTTCTCAGTGGAGGAAACGGTGGCTCCGATTTTTGGATCGTGCCCAAAGGCCACATACATCATATGATATGAAGCCCAGGTTCAGGGCTGGGACTTGGCCTCCAAGGCTCAGGCTTTCTCTTGGGTTCACTGCGCTGCCCTGGGACAATGAGGACTTCAGCTCAAGGATCAGATTTCAGTGGGAACCAGTTACGCCATGGCACGGATCACGTGTGTCTCTGAGCGCTGGAGCTAATGAGAAGGGCATGAACTCAGACATGTCCACTATGACAGTTTAGCCCTGGCCCCTTCCCATTCTTTCTTCTCTATTATACTTGTTACCAGGCAACACCCAGCATCCCAGAAGTTTGATACCCGCTTGCTTTTTCTACAGTGAATTTCCACCTCCACTTCTAGAGATGATCCCAGAGCCTCGGGGGAGGCTGGAAAAAGAGCTTGCCTGTGTTCGTTTTTCATTTTTTTTTAATTTTTTAAATATTTATTTATTTCTGAGAGAGAGAGAGAGACAGACAGACAGAACATGAGCAGGGGAGGGGCAGGGAAAGAGGGAGACACAGAATCTGAAGCAGGCTCTAGGCTCTGAGCTGTTAGCACAGAGCCCGATGCAGGGCTCGAACTCACGGACAGTTGAGATCATGACCTGAGCTGAAGTCAAATGCCCAACCAACTGAGCCACGCAGGCACCCCATTTGCCCGTGTGTTCCCAAGCTCTGCACCCATTGTAACTTGGAACAAACAGCACTGTGTTTTTAACGAGATGTCACTGTTTTCCTTGGAAGGTTATTTTGGTAGAACAATATTTAAAAAATACATTTTAGTCAGGTTCAACCTCAAAAAAATGACCGAAAATATTTTGTTTGATTTTCACTTTTTTAATTTTTTTTTTTGCATAACCATTTAGTGAATAGCATGAGAAAATGATGTGAATGACACAGTCAACTTATCAGAAAGGGTGGTTCCCTCTGCGCATGTGAAGTGCAAGAGAAATTTTTCCTTTTCTTGTGTAGCCTTTTGTACTCCAGGATTTATTTACCATATATATGCCTGTGGTTGCTAAAGTGAATCACCACTGACTGACTTTTGAAGAACGTGGGGACCTTGACAGGCCCGGATGTGGGTACTGCGGGTGACAGTGGAAGGTAGGTAAGCCGATGCCATCCCATGGGCCACGTCATATGCACTTGGCACAAGGTCAGGTCTCCCCAAAGCAGCGTGAGGTCTTTGAAGTCGGGAAAGGTCTTTATAGAGTACAAAGGGTGGAACAGCCAAGACCTGCACTACCTTAGTCTCATGTAAATATGAGCGTAAAGTCATAACCTGCCACCTGAAGGGGGACAGACTGCGGCGGACAGCTGAGGGAGTCCGCATCTCAGTACTTCAGGAAGGAACGAGTGATCACAGGACCTGGGCCGTTAGCCTTCCCCAGGGAATACTGTGGCCTTCCACTTGGCCCAGCTCATTGGCACCCTTCAGCCTCCGGAAAGGCGAGTTGTGATGGGAAGGCCTTTGATTCAGACTTGCAAGTCAGTTTAAGGATTGTGCAGCAATTCGATCAGTGGGGCAGCAAACTGTAAAGAACCAGAGAGAAGATGCTTTAGGCTTCACAGGCTGCACAGTCTCTATTGCAGCTACTCAGCCCTGCCCTTGTAGCATGGAAGCAGCCATAGACCGTACGGCGTGAGCGTGGCCGTGTGTCAGCAAGGCTGGCAGATCCGTCGGGCAAAGGAAGGATTCGCTGTTTGGTGCCATTTGTTACCAGGAAAGTAAGCGCAGAAGAGGTGCTAGCTACCCATGCCCCTTGTCCCACTGGATGGTGCCACAGCAGAGGGACGGATCAGCACGCGACATCGAAGCGGGGCGCCATGTTGCAAAGCAACCAGCTGTGCTACGGCTTAGCGGTTTCAGAACCTGTACCTGTACCTCAGTGGGGGTGAGGGTGGGGGGCACGAGGCCTTCGCCCTCACTAGAACCTGGGAGACAATGAGAAGCAGTCTCATGACGGCCTCCCTGACAGAAGGCAGTGAGAGGCAAGTGGCCTTGTAACGGCTCCTCCCCATCCTCCCGTGTGCCACGATGGGGGCGATCACTCAGCGTCCCGCCAAAGTTAGGTCAGCTGCGCCTAGGTCCTCAGGGTGCCGGGGCACAGTGTTGCCCTGCACTGTGTTTCAGGAAAACTGTAGGTGCCAGGCTGGACTTGGCCCATGGGCTATCACTTGCCGACTCCTGGTTTCGGATTTTCTCATATATGCCTTTTGAATGAATCAATGTACCTTCACTCGTCATATACTGTGGTTTATAAAATTACCTGTAAAATTTACTAAATTATTAAATTGCATGAATTAACTCTATACCTTAATATTTTCTGGATAACATGGCGCTTTCTTCTCTTCAGACACGTATTCTTTATTTTTTTATTTGACACCCACCACAATTGTGGGGTAAGACAAACCTGTCAAGTAGGGTTGACGTTTGTCAACCTGTTGTAGGGTTAACGTTTTATAGATGAGGACTGATCCGAATCACAGAGGGAATAGCGTGAGAATCGTCAAGGCTAGAACAGAGACTAGAAGTCTGAGCACCGCATGGCAGTCCAGGCTTCATTCAGCCCATCGCACCAGGTGCCAAAAGCTGGGCATTGTCTTTCCGGGTCTGTGCAGCTTCCAGCATGGTGCCCAGCCCAACACAGGCTCAGTAAACACTTACCCGATTTACAAATGGACACCGCCTCTCCCCCTCCTCCCTCTTTTACTTCGTCATCTCTAAAGTAAACCTAAATTCTTGTGAAACACTAAAACTCCCTTTACGGGAAGGTGTAGTGACGCAAGACATTAGCTAAAGGATGGAAACCCTTGGGCCTTAGGTGTTTATTGTTTCACTTTTGCTTTATTATAAGAACTTACTGGGGAGCGAAGAAAAGGTGGAAGCCGGGAGAATCCTAGTCTACATATAAAACAGAAGAGAGGTGCCTTTGACGTTTTGCTTTGTAAAACTGGAGGGAAAGATGGAACCATTAGGAAAGAGATTGGCTCCATTTGTGAATGGGTATCTAGCCATTCTGAATTCATTTAGTTTGTAATAATGTCATTTAGTTAAAGAAATTAACACTCATTAAGAAAATTAGTATGGAGATTAGGTTACTGCAGGACATTCATTGCTTGGAAGGGCAAAGTTTCGAGACATGGAGTTAATATGCTGGCACCTTTATTAATTAAATATTTCTACAGACAGCGTCTGCTTGGTGAGAGACATACGATGTATAGAGAGAAATTTCAGGATTCCCCTGAGGGCTTCCAGAAAGACAACTTTAGCCATTCAGTTATGAATCACATAAGCAAGCGGGAGGGATTTTGACATGTGCTCATTTTCCAAAGTAAATATCCTCCCTTCGAAACGAATTTAGGATCTTCCAAATCTCAACTCCTTGAGTTTTTGTTTGCATTGACTTTGGATTAGCTTCTAAAGACTGTACTTTCCTTCATTAATTCATTCAGAGTCTATTTATTGATCTCAGTAGGTGCCAAGCACCAAGCAAGCCCCTAAGCATGGGATGACAGACAAAGAAGTATCCCTGACCCTGTCTTCATGGGGCTCAGAGTCGAAAGAGTAACTCTGGCATAAATAAAAGCTCCCGAAGATCTGTTGTGGCTTTGAGCCACGGGGCCTCAGTGTTACCTGAGACTTTGTCCCCAGATCAGTTTATCGTTAAAGTCTGATCCTGTATTATATTAGGACCCGATCTTCGAGCCTGCCCTCCCTGTCCAATTATTTTTTAAGCTATTTTTGAATTACAACCAGTGTTCCAATCCTAACTTCCTAATACTAACAGAATTCATCACCAAATTATAATCTACTTATTCAATGGAGTCCTCACGCTGTGGGTGATCCTGAAGCTATTAAATGATGTCTGTGAAGACATATGCGTGATATGGTAGTAACTGAAAGAAACAGAACAGCAGTATGTGTCTGCCTTCATTAGAGCTTTAAAAAATAGTTGAAAAAGACGAAGTACATTCACCAACATCTAATTATCATTCTGAAGAGCACCCCGTCAGAGGGGCTTGAGCCGAAACACTGTTTTTTTTAAGTGAAGTCACAAGTTAACACCCCCAGGTCCTAGGCAGGTTGGAAAATGAACAGTTAATATATGCTAGGTAGAACAAGAGCATACGTTAACTTGACTGGTAATTTACAAAACATAAACCGTACTACGGTTTGCTCTGTAATAATCAAGGAGAAACGTAGTTTTGTGAGGTCTGAAGCTTACATGGTTTGATAGTGGTCCTCAGTAAGGAAAAGGATATCGAATTATGAAGAATGATTAAGACCAATCTCAGGTCCTTAGGGAATTTCACGAAGTGAAGAAGTTTAAGTTTCCTTGGCTTTAGGGCAGGTCCACCTTTGGCAATGATATAAACACGCATTTTGGTTCAGGTACACCACAAAAGCAAAGAACGTAGGTGAACGCCGTCTTGCAGAGATGTATTCATACTCTTATGGTTGTAGAGGCCGTGGGCTGCCTCCACAACCATAAGAGTGTGAGTACATTTTTTTTCTTCTCTTTCTTGGTCAAATATTTTAATGTGATCGTAGTATCGTAACCCAGGGGAGCACAGTTTCTAAACGGCTGATGTCCCAAGTTGATCACAGTTGCTAGATTCCAGAAGCACTTTCGGCTTGCTTATTTCAGATACCCTCTACTCTTGTAACTATTTCTTTTTTACTGTCAATTTTCCCAAAATGCTTCACTGTAAAATGTGTATCAATCTTATTCAATTTTTAAAAATTTTTAAAAAAATGTTTATTTATTTTTCAGAGAGAAAGAGACAGAGTGCAATCAGGGGAGGAGAAGAGAGACAGGGGGATACAGAATCTGAAGCAGGTTCCAGGCTCTGAGCTGTCAGCACAGAGCCCGTTATGGGGCTGTAACTCATGAACCGCGAGATCATGACCTGAGCCGAAGTCGGACACTTAACTGATTGAGCCACCCAGGCGCTCCCAATCTTGTTCAGTTTTAAAACAGATTTTTCAGGAAAATCTGAGTGTTCTATGCACCTAATACGACTTTAATTAAAAACCGTCCACTTAGTATTACTGGCAATACATATTGATTATTCTAATTTCATATTAAAAGCAAATTTAAATGTAAAAAATCATCTTTGTGTTGAATCAATGTCATTTAGTGATAAGTCAATAGGGAATGGTTTTCGATGTATTAGAAGTTTGTAACTAATTGAAATTCTAGGCCACTAATTTCATTTACAAATCATAACATGCAACATGAATTCCTATTAAATGCCTTTAGCAAGTGATACATAATGAGTATAAACGTGTATTTTTACTAGTAATTATATCTTGGTTTACTTGGCATGTGTCCTAAATTTAAAAATGCCATTACAGTGTGGTTCCGTCTTAGTTCTTCTTGGGAATTAGAAATTAATCTTCTAGTAGATTTTTTGGTACTTGACACACGCTATACAGTACAACCACATTTTTCTTGCCTAAGCAAAACCCCAACACTTTATTCACATCCGTATACTTTCTGGGAGCCTTAAGGAAACCGTGGCCCAGCCATGCTGCTCTGCTTATCTTCCCGATCATGCCACATGCACATGACTGTCATCCTTCCTGGGGCCATCATAACCAGGGAGACTGTTCTCACTTGTCTAAATTCCAACTCCATTCAAGAGCCAGCCTACACATGACATCTCCCTGGAACTCTCCTGGCCGACCTCTCTCTCCTCTGACTCCTATAGCGCCCACCGTCTGAGCTTCTAACTTAATAGTTAACCCTCCTTATGTTATGCAACGTTCATGAACCGGTTCTTCCTCCCTCACGAGACCCCAGGTTCCTTCCTGGTCTTTGGGTCTTCGACACATGGCATTATGCCAGGTAGTCAAAAAATCGTTGTGAATCTGTCCAAATGTGTATTTAAAATCTTTGTACCAGGCCACCTGGGTGGCCCAGTGGGTCAAGCATCCGACTTCGGCTCAGGTCATGATCTCGTAGTGTATGGGTTCGAGCCCCACGTTGGGCTCTGTGCTGACAGCTCCGAGCCTGGAGCCTGCTTCGGATTCTGTCTCCCTTTCTCTGCGCCCCTCCCCTGCTCACACTCTGTTTCTGTCTCTCTCAAAAATAAACATTAAAAAATAAAATAAAATGAAATAAAATAAAATAATACTTTGTACCACTTACTACAATACACTGTGGTGTGCCACATTGCCTGGTTAAGTAAAGAGCCCACGGCATTTACACGTTTAGTATTTTTGGGATAGAGTGTTTTCAAACACCCCAGAAGTCAATATCATAGAATATGCAATGATGTCTAGGAATTAATTGGAATAACTGTATGTATTCCACCCCCAAAATAACTTTGTTATTTACTACGTGATGTAACTTAATCCTCAAAACATTTCCTGTGAGGTGATTATTATCATTCCAATTTCACAGAGGTACTCATTGGAGAAAAGATGTGTTCCAGCTGGATTTACCAACTCAAGGACGTGTCGGTGTCTTACAATGCATTCCTCAAGCAGTTTATTGTCTAATTAGAATTTTCTTTCAGTCTTATTTCTAGTAAGACAGTGTTTTTCATGCCAACCTTAAAAAGCAGATTCTGAAGTATATAATGACATCGGTCATTAGGAATAAGATACTTCAGATTGTTTTAGAAATTAAGGTAAAGATCATTCATGAACAGAGAAATCCACCAATCCCACTACTATCATGATGATCGTAGAAATAAGTACTGGTATTTGACACACGGTTTTTGCCCAGTATTTTAAAGTTTGCAGCACTTACTGGGAAATGCTGCCTTGAACAGGGCTCTGGGCTCTGCCCATTCCACTCCTCAAGCTCCAATCAAAGTCTAGCCTCCATTTATCTTCCTTTAAATTCTCCAATTCCCTCCCACCAAAGTGTCCATCCACCTCGCTGTCCAGTGTCCTGCTTTTCCAAAGCTATGTGAAATGGATCACTTCTATCCGTCTCAGTTTAAATGCCACCTAAGTCAAGTATTTCCTGACCCCAGACCCCTCCATCCAGACAGGGCTTCTCCTTTGGGATTTTACTTTGCTGATGGTTCTTGTTGTATCAGTGTAGTCGATTAGTGTTTATTGCCTTTGCCAAATGATAAATTCTGTGGGTACAGTGACTGCGTCTGCTTTGCTGACCCTGGCACCCCCACCATTTTCAGTCTGGCTCATGGCAGGTGCTCCTAAGTATGTACCAAATGAAGGAATGATTGGGACACTTTTAAAAGCCCATGTTTTATGAATGCACTTTGTTAATATGGCCAAAATTCTTAAGATCAAAAATAAGCTGATCTAATGACAATTAGTGTAACAGTAACAAGTCAGATAAAGTCATTGATACTTAGATAATCTAACATGCAAGAGATTATACTCAGTAATTAGCTCCCACTCTGTAGAAATACAGTGAGAAGATTTTAATGAATACACCTCTTTTCCCTATTACTCAAATTAGCAAATAGCATAACTGCACACTTTAAAATTTAAAGGAAGAGTTTAGAGGAAACAACAGATGTTGGCAAGGATGTGGAGAAAGAGGAACCCTCTTGTACTGTTGGTGGGAATGCAAACTGGTGCAGCCACTCTGGAAAACAGTGTGGAGGTTCCTCAGAAATTTAAAAATAGAATTACCCTATGACCCAGCAATTGCACGACTAGGAATTTATCCAGAGGATACAAGAGTGCTGATTCATAGAGGCACATGTACCCCAAAGTTTATAGCAGCGTTATCAACAGTAGCCAAATTATGGAAAGAGCCCCAATGCCCATCAACTGATGAATGGATAAAGAAGATGTGGTGTGTGTGTGTTCACACACACACACACACACACACACACACACAAAATGGAATATGACTCAGCAATGAAAAAGAACAAAATCTTGCCATTTGCAACAACGTGAATAAAACTGGAAGGTATTTTGCTAAGTGAAATAAGTCAGTCAGAGAAAGGCAGATACCATATGTTTTCACTCATGTGTGGAACTTGAGAAACTTAACAGAAGACCATGGGGGAAGGGAAGGGGAAAAACTAGTTACAAACAGAGAGGGAGGGAGGCAAACCATAAGAGACTCTTAAATACAAAGAACAAACTGAGGGTTGATGGGGGGGCAGGGAAGGGGAACGTGGGAGATGGGCATTGAGGAGGGCACTTGTTGGGATGAGCGCTGGGTGTTGTATGTAAGTGATGAATCATGGGAATCTACCCCCAAAGCTAAGAGCACACTGTATATACTATATGTTAGCTACTTTGATAAAAAATTATATAACAGAATGAATCAATAAATAAAGGAAGAGTTTAGTTAAATATTAATATCACTGTCTTGGAAAAGAGAGAGTAGTTTATCCTTTTCCAAGAACTAAGGCCTGTCAGTGAATATACATTTAGCTCTATACGTACTCGTCCATAAATGTGTTTTTAAATTAAACCTTAAGATTCTGACCAACATATGTTCTGAAATCAGAGACTTTGAAACACCAAGGAAATATATCAAATGAGGATAATCTAAGGTTATTAACCAAGTAAGGAAAATTTGTTATTACAAAGACTCCTCATCCACACAAAAACACATTTCAAAGTGAAGAAAAGCCACCTTCATATGGCCACATTAATAAGACATCTGTGATCCTGCATGCGGTGTCTTTGAAAGACCTACCTTCCCAAAGTAATAAGTTACGATGATTGTTTTTTCTGGAAGTACACTTTAGCGGAAAGGTAGAGCTCATCAGAATTTTGCCACGGTATGAAATATTTTGACTGAGGAAAACATTTATATATAAATGGAATTTTTAATGAAGGGGCATTTGTGCTTATAGAGAAGTTTTTAATAGTTTAAGGGATAAGTGGCATGTTAAGAATGCGCCAAGCCGTCAACATTATCGGAAGAAAGATGTTTTTACAAGCGGCTTTTCATTTAAAACAGCTTAAAATATCCTGTGTAACCTTGTGGCCTTGTTTCACTTCTGCAGGCAGATTTGCAAAGAGAGGCTGGAGGGCCAAGTTAGGGAGTTGGTGGAATTTTCCTGTTTTCAGAATTTGAATTTTGTCTAATGGTCATGTTGCTTTCGTAAGGAACATGAAAGGGGCGCCTGGGTGCCTTAGTCGGTTGAGCGTCCGACTTTGGCTCAGGTCATGATCTCGCGGTTTGCGGGTTCGAGCCCCGCGTCGGGCTCCGTGCTGACGGCTCGGAGCCTGGAGCCTGCTTCGGATTCTGTGTCTCCCTCTCTCTCCACCCCTCCCCTGCCTGCACTCTGTCTCTCTCCGTCTCAAAAGTGAATATACAGTAAATTAAAAAAAAAAAAAAAAGAAACATGAAAGGGAATTCAGGCCCTTTGAATAATTATGTAAGTGTAGCTCCCTCCTGTTTGCTCACCGCTGTGAAAGTGGGATCGTGCCCAGACAGAATTCTGACGTGTGATACATAGTATGGCATTCTGGCAAAATGGCTGGTTCAGTAAGACTAGGACACTGTGGGTCAGAACGTGCCTTCGCAGCCAGGAGGTCGCAGCAGGAAGCAGAAAGGTTCTTGATTCTCACCTGTGTCCAGGTCTGTCTCACAGGTGAGGGGTCTTCAGATTTCCAGAAACTTCCTACAAAACATCTGCCCAGGCAATGTTACTGAGGGCTGATTTGCTTACACCGAGCTTAGTGACAATACGTGAAATATCTTACCTTGTAGATACAAAAATTCACTTTCTTGTCTTTTACACAGCCTTTGGTTTATTCTCATCTTTCTTATTCCCTGAAAAAAAAAAGTTATTACATCAATTGTGTGTCTTTAAAATAAATTCTTAAAATTGAGAAATTTGGGATATGCTTTATATACAGGGCAAATTCTACTCTATGGAACTGATCATTGAAATGACTTTTTAGTTTTAAAAAGTAAGTTGTTAAAAGATTATATTCCCGGACCTCAAGAACTAGAGATTTCGCAAAGCTGGTGCTCACACTTAGTGTTGTAAACTTGTGTTTAAAAAAGAGGTTGTCTGAATTTGATAGAAAAAGGAAAACAAAACAAAACAAAACATCCCCAGCTTCCTGGTTGTTACTTCTCAGCCCTGGACCTGTTTGTGTTGGTATGAGATTGAGAAGTTTAGCTTAAAAAAAATATGTGGTTTTTTGTCATTGTTACTTGTTTTGATTTTTAGGAGGGAAAAAAGGAGATTTACCAGAAATACATTTCTGGTGGATCACAGATAGGGAGTCAAATGAAATGACTGATCAAACATGAAAGGACCAGAAGGAATCCTGCATAAATGTTTTTACGATTTTTAAGCATGGAAGTTCTTTGAAAGTATGCACAAAATCCAGATGCTGTGAAGAAAAAGACTCATATAAACTTTACTGCATAAAATTTTAAAACATCTGTATCTTGAGAAAAAAAATACTAATGACAAGTAGGAAAAGTATGTGAAGCATTATGGACAGAGGGTTAATTTTCTAATACAGAAATTGTCACTTGCAATGACTACATAAAAGTAGTGAAGCCAGTTAGTCAATCAAAAAGAAGCATAAAGGAGAAATTGGTTACAAATGGGAAATTTACATGAACAGAAATACAATAATCCATAAATGCACGCACACACACACACACACACACACACACACACAATCTTAATCTCACAACTGAGTAAATAGAACAGATGAGTAGAAAAGTGTTTTGATCTATCAGAAAGGGCTAAGTTAACAAAAAAATAGCATCCAGTATGAAATAGGGAGAGGATAAAGAGTTACCCTTCAAATTGTTGACTGGTACAAAATTATTAATACTCATAACTTCTATCTCATAGCTCCACGAATAGAAGCTTATCATGTAGAAGATACGTACAGGGGCACCTGGGTGGCTCAGTCGGTTGAACGTCCGACTTCGGCTCAGGTCATGATCTCGTGGTTCATGACTTCTAGCCCCACGTTGGGCTCTGTGCTGATGGCTCAGAGCCTGGAGCCTGCTTCGGATTCTGTGTCTCTTTCTGTCTCTGCTCTTCCCCTTCTCGCACTCTGTCTGTCTGTCTCTCTCTCAAAAAATAAATAAACATAAAAAATATTTTAAAAAATACATATGAAGATGTGCATTACAGCCTTGCTTTTAAAGGATCTAAATAAGTGTTCGTTCCTCTGGGTAACAGAATATTACACAGCCATATAAGGAATAAGGTAGAGCTATGTATACTGACAAAAGAAAATGTCAAAGTATATTTTTTAATTTTTAATTTTTTATTTTAGAGAGAGAGAGAGAGTATGATGGGGGGAGAGGGGTGGAGGCAGTAGGGGAGAGAGAATCTCAGAGCGGAACCTGACGCAGAGCTCGATCCTGCAGCCCTGGGATCGTGACCTGAGCTAAAATCCAGAGTGGGCTGCTTAACTGAGACACCCAGGCGCCCTGTCACAGTGTATTTTTACGTGTAAAAAGCAGACAGGAGGCTGTGTGTATACTCCCCTTTGTGTGTGTTACATATAATCGTACATATAAAACAACAAAATATATATGTATATGTAGACATATCCATACGTGAATACGTATTTGTGCGGAGAAAATGTCCCCCAAATATATGAAAGTGTGAATAGTGCCTATTTCTGGGGAAGGAAAGCGTACATTTTGTCCTTGATAACTGTTCTGTTGGAGTTCTCACATGAAAGTACTATGTGCTTGTTAGGGTAATTAAATAAGAAGGCCCTTAGACTGAAGTTGCCTTAAAACCTTGGCAGCTGACCTAAGCAAACCAAAACCGACGCCAGGGTCAACTGCGCTTGAATCTGAGAAAGTGAGACTTCGGAACAAACGAGCTCAGTCAACCAGGCTTTCCCAAATAAGACCACCACTTAAGCTATAGCCGATCAAATGATTTCCTTGGTTTGCTGCTGAGTCTCCTCTAGAGGATTCTCTCCCCTAGCTCCTGTCAGGGGAACCTCCTAGCCTGGTGCAGTCAGATTTACAATTTTGACATCCCTCGGTTTACTTTTTAACACGGGCACGGGCACTTAGGATCATGTTCCAAGGAGGCTATGGCGACAGGCACTTGTTTCGGCCCCGTTTCCACGCAACCTAGTCCTGCTGTGAGGAGGACCAGTTTTGACCACTTGTCTCTGAACTTCTTTGGCTGGTAAATATATATTACATAGCAACAATAAATAATAGCTTTATACCATTATTGCTTGATTTATTGTCTTTAGAGATATCTTCCCCTGCTGCGGGACTTATGCTTCATCTTTCTCTGCTTTGGTTTCCTCCTTTTAAAGTGATTACATTTATTTCATTGAAAATAAATGCGGTAGCTAATTGAGGTGTTGTATTTGTAAGGTCCTCTGAGGTCGGAATGAGCTAATAGAGGTCACGTTCTTGGAGCAGTGCTTCATATGTGGTTAACGTATTTGATGCGTTAATCACGATTCTTTTGTATCATTAATATTAGCAATTTACTATTACTTACAGCACCTCCTTGGCCCACATTTGATAGTTATGCTATGATTTCTGGTCCTACTCCTGATTAATTGGTAATCCTCTAACAGATTCTTCCTGCTGTAAGGGGCCCCTTACCTCTAAGAAGACATTAACACTTCCCTGTTGCACTAGCTTGCCTTTCTGTGCTTCCATTTCCTGCACGCCTGACCTGTTGGTCCCTTAAGTGACAGGATTCTCCAGTGTTCGATGCCCTGCTTGCCTCTGGGGTCATCTTTTGTATAATTTTGGCTCTATCACTGTCGCTCTGCTTCCCTCTGCCCCTGAACACCCTCTCTTGTATTTATAACATATGGGCCAAAATCTTCATCTAATGGTGCCCCAGTACCTGGTACTGTATGAACTCTCTCATCGAGACAAAGCTAAAATAAAATATCCACAATGTATATAATAGTTCTGATATAACTTATTGAATATTGTAGTTGGAGCTACATTAAACAACTATTGATTGACAAAATTTTTAATTCATTTTTAAGCTATGGTACCCAAAAGGAAGACTTCCCTAACTTATTAAATTCAAACTAACCATGTTGAAGGGTTTCAGGTGTATTTGCTTGTCCTTGGGCCAATTTCTTAAATCTTCTGTGCCTCAGTTTTCTCCTCCGTATGTAAAAATAATGCTACCTCCCTCATTAGAGTTAAATGTCTAAATGATATAATTTGGTATTTTATAGTAAGTGTTCCACAAATAACATCTGTAACTAGGGTGAGGATGATGATGGTGATGGTGGTGATGATGGTGATGATGATGATGGTGATGGTGGTGGTGATGGTGGTGGGTGGTGATGGTGATGATGATGATGGTGATGATGATGGTGATGGTGGTAGTGATGATGATGATGATGGTGATGGTAGTGATGATGATGGTGGTGGTAGTGATGGTGGTGATGATGGTGATGATGATGATGGTGGTGTTGATGATGGTGATGGTGGTGATGATCATGATGGTGGTGGTGCTGGTGCTGGTGCTGGTGATGGTGATGATTTTGATGATGATGGTGGTGATGATGGTGATGATGATGATGGTGATGGTAGTGATGATGATGGTGGTGGTGATGGTGGTGCTGGTGATGGTGATGATGATGGTGGTGTTGATGATGGTGATGGTGATGGTAGTGATGATGATGGTGGTGGTGACGATGACGGTGATGATGGTGGATGATGACAGTGATGATGGTGGTGGTGATGATGATGATGATGGTGATGGTAGTGATGATGATGGTGGTGGTGGTAGTGGTGATGGTGCTGCTAGTGATGGTGGTGATGATGGTGGTGATGATGGTGATGATGATGATGGTGGTGATGGTGGTGATGGTGATGATGATGATGGTGGTGTTGATGGTGATGGTGGTGATGATCATGATGGTGGTGGTGGTGGTGCTGGTGATGGTGATGATGATGATGATAATGGTGGTGATGATGATGGTGATGATGATGGTGATGGTAGTGATGATGGTGGTGGTGATGGTGGTGCTGGTGATGGTGATGATGATGGTGGTGTTGATGATGGTGATGGTGGTGGTGATGATGGTGATGATGATAATGATGGTGGTGGTGGTGGTGATGATTATGATTATGATGGTGATGGTGGTGGTGATGATGATGATAATGGCAATGATGGTGATGGTGGTGATGATGGTGACAGTGGTAACAACATCTCGTACTTTTGAACATTGCAGAATTCTGACTAGCTTTATTCATGACCCCAAAAAGCTCACAGCGGCACATTTAGTTGTTTCCCCTGTATCTTAGGATAAGTATACATATTTCAACCAAAATTAATCACTTGATTTAACTAGATACTTGCTGATGTATGTTGATGGCTTATTTTCTCGTGTGCAGGCTAAAATCGAGTTTCTTGCAACTAGTTCCCATGTCAATTCCTAAGGGCCAGACTCACCTAAGCTTATGTCTCTTGTGGGTAAGGCTGCCTCTCTGCTGACCTTTGGGTGTGTGTTTGCAGTGCCTGCATTGGGGCCCAGGACCCTTACTGTGGCTGGGACATGGTGATGAAGAAATGCACGAGCCTGGAGGAGAGCCTAAGCATGACACAATGGGAGCAGAGCACCTCCACCTGTCCCGTAAGTGCGCGTGATCCCCGGCCTCAGAAAGCCCCGCCCGTGGGCACTCAGCTGTCTTAAATCCTAACCCACACGTTGGTGGTGGCCATGCATTTGGGACCTTTCTCGCACACCCAGTGCTCTCTCAACTCGTTCAGCTCTTAGTTTCCACCAGAGCCACGTGGGATGTTGCCATAAGCTTTTTTGTCTGTTTTGCAGAGAAATACTTGAAGAGAAAACACTGTTGATTTGGAAATGGGATGTAGTATCTCTGTCTCATTCTTGGATTTTCTCTCCAGAGATTGGTGTGGACTATTTTGCCCTTTTTAGCATGAGTAAAATAGTGACTTCCACACCCATCAATTTCCCTTGGGAGCTATAATTCTAGAAACTGAGATAAGTAGAGCTTTTGAAAAAATAAAGTAAAGGATGTTACTGTTGGTCCAGGCGGGACAGTCTTCTGGATCCTGCCCAGGGTCCCGGGAAGGTCTGGGAGAAACAGCACGATGGCCATTCCCGCTGTGAACCCACAGAAGGAAGAGAAACTCATTTCCATTTGGAGCTAGGTTTTCTGAATCTAGGGAGGAAAACAATGTTCTTTGCCAATTTATCTCTTTGAGGCCTCACTTGTAAGAACCAGCTTAATTTTTTTTTCCCTTTGTCTTTACAACCCTAAATGCAGTGATCTCAGATTCTTTTTTCTGTCCTCAGAGAATATGAGCAGGAACTGTTAGCCTCCATATATTTAAAGTGATGAAGTCACTGTGCTGTCACATAGCTGCTGATCTCTCTGTCAGTTCGGGCGCACCTCTGCAAGGCAGAGGTGAGAAGGGAAGAGGCACATTCCGGTATCGGGAAGCCCACGCTGTTTTTCCGATGCAGATGTCCGACGCATCTGGACACGCTGTTTCCTATGAAGGGACCTACCCTTTCCATCACCTAAACCACATATTCATGCAGCCTCTCCTTCCAGGGGAAGGGGAAAACCAGGCAGTGACATGGGGAAGGCTAGGATTAGTGAAACCAGCATCCTGTCCCAAATGTGGGCACGAGATAGAAGCCTTTTACTGCAAAGGTGTGTGATCACCGCATCCAGGCTCTGAGCAGAGCTTTACAGATCAATTCGCCGCTAGTCCTTTGGGCTGTTTAGCCTCAAATTTTCTCACTGTTTCTTGAAATCGATTACAAAAATGCCAGTGTTTGTGCTGAGTTCTTTCTCGTTTCTGAATAACACTTTCAAAGCACAGAGATGCTCACCTTGAATCTTTGCAGCTGGAGAAAACAGAAATAGCTGAACTGTCATTCTCAATTATGGGCGTGTACTCCCCAAGAATCGGTGCATCTTCTCATAGATGTATGAGCCAGCATCTTAATGGCAACAAGGGCAGAAGAATGTAGTAACAGTTCTTACAGGAACAGTTCTTCTCAAGCGGTAAGGCCTCCACTCCAAAACACACGGTTTCGTGGAGATCGGAGACGTGCTTAACTATGTAATGGAAAATCGTGACACAGTCACCCACTAGGTTCACAACAAATACATGCGTTGTCTATTTCTACAGGAAAAAAAATGGAGATGACCTAACATTTAAAAAGTGGCCAGCGGGTTGTTACGAAAGTTGTCACTGCTGCTGAGAGCGCAGTTTCTATTTCAAATTCAAAGAAGGTCACAGGGTGATACGGACTTGCCCTGATGGGAGGGCTGTCCCTTCACATCTCCGCTTTACAGAACCATCCCTGTTCTGTCTCCGTCTGTCTGTCTCTCTCTCTATATACATACATATATGTCTATATACAATATATAATACATACACTTTTGATAAGAATATGCAAAGCCTCCAACAACAGACAGCAAGTTATGTCCCCTGGAGCAAAAGGCAGGACAGGAAGCTATGCAATTGTCTGATTTAGATAGGCTACCATACAGAATGGGAACTCCCGTAGACCCAACTACTTGTCAAAAGATAAACTGAGCCATATTAGTTTTAAGAGTTTGTTGAACAGAACTCAATTCAAATCAGGCAGCGTCCAACCCAGCAGACAGAAAGGAGCTCTGAGGAGTCGTACAAAACAAAAGACTTTTACAGATAGAAATAAGTGGGAACAAGGAAGTTTTTCTAGGCAAAAAAGCAGGTTGCTTATTGCAAAGTTACTTTTCCTTAGTAGATGGCATGGGTCTATCAGTCAGAGGAGCTGGCTAGTGCTGCTCAGGCATTTCCTGATTGGTTGAAGATTCCTTTTCTGGGAGAGCCAGCACTGTATGTAATTAGGTCAAATCTCAGTTTGGTGACATGGGGCTTAGCATAAGAAATTCCATTTTAGGTCTATAGTTTTGGTTTTTAACAACTATAGTCATCGTACATCTCTTTCTAAAATTCTGTCTCTTAGAAAGAAATGAGCTAGGGGCACCTGGGTGGCTCAGTCGGTTAAAGCATCTGACTTTGGCTCAGGTCATGATCTCATGGTTCGTGGGTTCGAGCCCCACGTCAGGCACTGTGCTGACAGCTCAGAGACTGGAGCCTGCTTTGGATTCTGTCTCCCTCTCTCTCTGTCCATCCCTCACTTGTGCTCGGTCTCTCTCAAAAATAAGTAGACATTAAAAAATTAAAAAAAAAAAAGACATGAGCTAGATGAAAAGTATTAGCATTATGATAGAGAAGTCTTAGGTATTTTTAAAAGCTATTAAAATGTAATTTTGCTTCTATTTTATTTGTAAATTTTTGACTAAAATAGAAGAAAGGTTTAATTTTATTGGCTAAATCTGTATTTCATCATTTCTGATACACCATTGGTTGTTTTTATTAAGAAAATAAATGTTGCCATGGACTGCAAGATACAAACTGATTTCAGAGATATTTATATATCTTTATATTTTATATATTTATATATCTTTATATTTATATCTCTTTACAGAGATATAAATATCTGTATATAAATATTTGTATAGATATTTATATATTTATATATATATCAGTATATATATAGTGTATGGATAGATACATATATGTATACATATACAGCAGTATATATATATAGTGTATAGATAAATAGATACTCACACATATACTAAAAAATCTTAGAATCAGTGAAACAGTTTTTTTTTTATCTACATGTCTATATCCAAAAGAAATTAAGGTTTATAAGCTGAGTGGTTTTCAAATGAGACCAGAGCATCTTATATCCAATGTAAAAACCCAAAATGAACACTAAAATGGAGACGGTTTTATGGGGAGCTCACATAATGTGGACGACAATGAGGGTAATGCCAGTCTCTGTGGGAAACTACCCAGTCAGTCTTCACAGATTTCAGACCAATGACGTAGCAGAGCTGAGTTCCCCAGTCAGTGTTGCATTCAGAACATGGACAGATCGTCTGCTCTCTAGAGAGTTCCACTTGGTGATGGACCCCGGGAAACCCTCCCAGGGTTTCCCCAGGGACTTAGTGCCAGAAAAGGCCTATTTTCTATTGAAAGCTCCCTATTTTAAAACATTTATGGATCTCTGTTGTATAGGAGACAAGGCAATAGTGACTGACGTATCGATTAATTTCTGGTGGCTTACGAATTTTTAATTGAAAACATTATTCTCAGTTTAAGAGATTTGAACTGCTTGAGCAAGATCTAAATTTACAGGTCTGGAGTGATTTGAATATTATTTACGTCCTGCATAACTTGCAGTGTTGCTTGATGAGGATAGTGTAGTCTTAAGAATCGCCCTGAGCTTTATTTATGCCCGAACACCGTCTACATTCTTTGTGGGTACATCGTTACCGGTATACATCATACAATGAGTCCCCGTTCCAAAATACATCATGCAATAACCAGCAAAATACGTATACTAAATAAGCACCTCGATGGCTTGCAATAACTAGCTTCTTCCCAGGACACTGTGTAAATAGCACCTTTAGAGCAAAAAGATCCTTTAGCACGGATTGAACCCAGAGCCTTCCGTTTACATAGCAGCACCGTGGACCAGAGTCTAAGGGGTTGATAGAAGATTCTAAAACTACATTGGGAAAGAAACCAAGACTCGAATCCGGTGCTTCTGACATTATCCTCAATCTACAAGACAATGACATTCCCAGCTGTCAACGTCTCCCCAGAGCAGTGGCTGATGGGTTCACCCAATGACAGGTGACCCGGTGGTCACCTTACATCTTATGCTCAGATAGCCGGTAAGGCATTGTTTCTGAATTTTGTAGTGAAATCTACTGCAAAAGAAGGAAAAGGGAGCTAAGGTTAATTGTGTGTCTACACCATGTGCTAAGTGGTGTGTTAGGCCATTTCAGTGGATTATCTCATTGGATATGCATGATCACCCCAGGGGTAAGCATCACCGCTTCCGTTTCATGAGTGGAAGACCTGTGGCTTCGAGGCAATAAAGACTGTCCCTATCTGTCTATGTGACTAAGAGGTCACATGCTGTTCCCACTTAGTCCTCTTCAAAGGTGCTCTCCTTCCCTCGTGTAATTCACTCATGGGGAGAGACTTAGGGAAATTAGGTTGATGTTGTAACATGGAGACAGTCTGTTCCAAGGGGCAGATCCAATATCCTGTTTTGTTGCCATCTCTGACCAAAGGTGCGTGAAACTTTGGAAATGCATGAAGGAAGATCTTTTGACTTCTGAAAAAACATCTCAGTAGAAAATAGAAGAGTTCACTTGAGTTATAAGAGAATAATGGTTGGAGTACAGCAAGACCTTAAAGGCACACTCCATGGATTTCTGTACCCATCAAATGCATCTACATGCTTGGTTCCTTGGGAATGAATGAGTTGAACATGAGGGATTTAAACGTGGGATTACAGGTTATGCTTGTTAGCAAAAATTGAATCTTACTTAGCTAGCACTTAGAAATCCATTATTTCCTAGGTAAAGGGAAATTTGCTATTATACAGCTATGGCTAAAAGTGTAAGTACTGGTTTGCACACGACTCCCATCAGGGAAGGATCTAGAATCACAGAATGAAGTGGCTAAGATCGCAGGCTCTTGATTAGCTTGTTTACACCGATTCTTGGGTCCCTTACAACCAGTACCCTGAATAAATTGAGCCTAATCTGAACCTCAGTTCCCCTGTCTGTAAAATGGGATGTAGATACCAAGGACCTTGTGAAGAGTCCAGAGTTAACACATAGAAATCACTCGTCACATGCCTGGCATCCACTAAAGTACCTACATGTGGTATATGCTTTACTATGGTTTAGCCGTTAATATCTTATCAAACGAAGCACATACTTCAAAGAGAAAGTCGCTAGGCAGAAACTTGGAGATAGCACAACCACAGATAATATATTCTAGATAGCTTTATTTCTGATTTCTAAAGAAAACTAACAAAATACAAAAGGACGTGCTCGTATGGAGAAGGGAAGCAGCAGAACCCATCCCGTCATTCATGGATCTGTTCCTTAGGCAGATCCTCGAAGTAATGTACTGAGCGTCAAAAGGAGTGTGTGGTCGAAGTGGGTGACAGAGCCACCCACTGCCCACGTGCTTTTCTGCGTGTTGCAAGTTCTTCTTGCTCCAGAAGTTAATAGAACCAACTGCAGCGGTCCTGGATTGAAAATCTGCCCTTCAGCATCTGCAGCTACCCCCACTCTTCCCCTGCGAAGCCATCACCATTTACTCTTACTAATGACTGGCTAGTGCTGTTCCTTTTGCTTTCCAGTGTATATTTACTGCAATAACTATTCTGTTTTTTTCTCCCTCATTCCACTCCATTCTTTCATTTACTGTCACTCGTGTCCAATTTTTCCTCTTTTTCTCTGTCATCTTAGCTCAACTTTTACTCACATACATTTGGAAAGAGAATGTGTGTGGCACCTCTTTGCCTAAAGACTGTTATCTTATGCCAGTGCCCAAACAGGGAAACAAAAGGATGTGTAGTGTGGGGGGTTCTTTCTTTCCCTTTGAGTTTTACTGAGATGTAATTGATACAGCTTTACACAGCACTGTGTGAGGTTAAAGTGTTCAACACAGTGACTTGACTTGCATATATTGTGTAATGATCGCCACAGAAAGTTTAGTTAACACCCATCATCTCATGTAGATACCCCCCCAATTTTTTTTCCCTTGTGAAAAAAGGGAGCTCCTCTCTTAGCAACTTTCAGATGTCCCATCTAGTGGTGTGAACTCTATCCATCATGTCGTACATGACCTGTCCAAGACATATTTATCTTAAAACTGGAAGTTTGTACCTTTTTATTTATTTTTATTTTTTATTTAAAAAAATTTTTTTTAACATTTATTTATTTTTGAGACAGAGCATGAACGGGGGAGGGGCAGAGAGAGAGGGAGACACAGAATCAGAAGCAGGCTCCAGGCTCTGAGCCATCAGCCCAGAGCCCGACGCGGGGCTTGAACTCATGGACCCTGAGATCGTGACCTGAGCCGAAGTCGGACGCTCAACCGACTGAGCCACCCAGGCGCCCCAGTTTGTACCTTTTTAAAAAAAAGTTTATTTATTTATTTGGAGAGAGAGGATACGCAGAGGTGGGGAGGGACAGAGAGAGAGAGAGAGAGAGAGAGAGAGAGAGAGAGAGAGAGAATCCAAAGCAGGCTCTGCACCAGTAACACGGAGCCCAATACCAGGCTTAAACTCAGAAACCATGAGATCATGACCTGCACCTAAACCAAGAGCTGGATGCTTAACTGACTGTGCCACCCAGACACCCCGAAGTTCATACCTTTTGACCTCCGTCTTTCCCCTAGTTCCTCTCTCCCCCACTCGACGCATCTGACAGCCACAAATCTTACCCCTTTTTCTCTGAGTATGGGCTCTTTTTAGATTTCACTTGTATCGGATATCATAGAGTATCTATCTTTCTCTGTCTTATTGCATTTAACATAATGCCCTCAAGGTCCATTTATGTTTTTCCACATGGAAAGATTTCCTTCTCTTTTATGGCTGAATAGTATTCATATATTTTATATACATATGATATATATATATATGTGTGTGTGATATATACATGTGAGATATATATATGAGATATATATGAATTTTATATTATACATATATGAGGTATATGAGATATCTCCTATATATTTTTATATATACTATATAAAAGAGTGGTATATATGGCACATTTTCTTTACGTACTCATCCTTCAGTGGACACATAGGTCGTTTCCATGTCTTGGCTGTCATAAGTAATGCTACAGTGACTGTGGGGGTGCCACTAACTCTTCAGCGTAGTGATTTGGTTTCCTTCAGCTCTAAACCCAGAAGTAGAATCGCCGGGCCATGTGGTAGTTCACTTTTAGCTCCTTGAGAAATAGTGGTTCTTAACTGGGGGAGATTTTGCCCCCAGGGACATCCAGCAAAGTCCATAGAAACTTTGGTTGTCACAACCAGGGCTGGGGGGCCACTAGCATCTATAGTGGGTGGACAAGGGAGATCACGAATGCACAGGGCAGCCCCCACGACAAAGAATCCTCTAGCCCAAGTGTCAATAGTGCTGAGGTTTTACAACCCTGGTCTCATGGACAGAAAAATGCTGACCAGTATTTCCAATTATACCCTCCAAATTGTGAGTCAGGCAATCTTTGGCATGTTATAAAATTTTCTTACATCTACGTTTGCTTTTTCTGTAAAAATCGTAGGCCTAACCAGAATTAAATTCCTTGTGAACAGGGTCTTACAAAGGACCAGTTCTATCCTCCAGCGATGGGGAAGCAGCAGTTTCAGGAGTGATTCTGATGCCCAGTTTGGGGGGGTCGTGGGTGAGCAGCTCTCTTATTTCCTGGCCTGCTTCTCCACAGGGGCACCAAGCAGCGAATTCTCTCATAACAGTGTCCGCAGCAGAGAGAGAGAGAGAGAGAATATTCTGCTTTTATCTGGAGGAAAGTCATTTCTGGACTCCTCTTTCACTCTCCTCTTGAGTCTCCTTGACCAGAATCTGGTCACATGTTCTTTCGTGGGCCCAACACTGGCCCAGGTGAGTGGGGTTCCCATGATAGCCTTAGACCCTCCTGCTAAGGGCATGGCTGGTGATGCCAACCCAGCCCTCCCACAGTTACCTACTGTCTCCCCGGAATGGTAAGGAATGATCCCCATGATGAATGCAAAACCCCTTTTATTCAAAGTGATTCTTTCATAAAAAACCATCCACCCTGGTTGGTGTTCTTGCCCTTTGGGCTGAAGAAACAGATTCTCAGATTCCCTCCAGGACTGGAAATTAATTTCAAGAGAGCGTATGAATTGGACAGGAACCTCAAAGTTGTCAGGAAACAGGCAATGACTCTGACTCCTCCTCTCCGTGTCTGTCTGTCTGCCTGCCTGTTTCTGTCTCACTTGTATCTGCCCTATATTGATTTCACTTCTAATCACCCTACTGATGAATTTAGCTCACATGACGTTTACCTTGGTTGTGGGTTTGACTCATGACCGTGAAGTCTAAATATGTTTCCATCACAATCTGCCCTCTTTCAACATTCTGGATGATTTCTGTCTCCACGAGCATTCCTTTGTCATGATCACAGTGGATTTCTCCTGGCCTCACCAGTCTTCAGTTTCTCCATATTCTGTGGGTTCCAGGTTTCCTCAAAACCTCCTGTAGCTAGAGAGACCCTAACAGTCTCCATGCCTATTTCCATCATATGTTAGACAGCGAAACATAGACGGGGTTTAGAAACATAGAGGTTTAGAAGAGAGGCAAATGGAAGGGACCAGATGGCTCACAGAGGGTCAGCCTCCTGACAGTGCTCCGTGCTGGCCTTCATCCCCTTCCCCAGCCACTCTCTCCCCCATGGGCCTGTCCTTCCCCACTTCCAGCTTGCCCCCCACCCAGGCTTGGGTTTAGATAGTGGGAGACTTGGGCAGGAGCAGAGACATTGGGGTATGTCTTCCTTGCCG
The DNA here is from genome assembly GCF_016509475.1 of Prionailurus bengalensis. Classification (NCBI taxonomy): domain Eukaryota; kingdom Metazoa; phylum Chordata; class Mammalia; order Carnivora; family Felidae; genus Prionailurus; species Prionailurus bengalensis. Next base: position 233,736,071 of record NC_057343.1, read on the forward strand.
TCTTCCAGCCTAGGCTGCCCCCCTGTCAGGCTGCCCTTCCCCAGGCTCTGCCTCACCCAGCCCCCATAACCCCATTCTTCTCTCTCTTTCTGAAAGGCTGAGGACAGTTACAGGTTTGGATTAAAAGGCACATGGGGATTTCTTTGGATTTAAAGGCCCGTGAGGGGATTTGTTAGCTTGGGTTCCATGTTAAATCACAGTGAAGGCAATGACTGATCCCTTCCTGCCTACATGAGAGCCCTTTGGGGCCGAGCCAAGAGGGTGAGCTGGTCAGTGGTAGTGGAGGGACGTGGGAATTCCCAAGTGGCGGGGCCTTTGCTGCTTTGAGAACATTTTGGTGTGAGTGATTAGTGGCTTCAGTCAGCTTGTCTTATGGGGCTCGGTTCTCTGAGAAAACACTGAAGGCTCCAGGGAAACTTACGGTCAGAGTATGAGCTGCATTTTTATCCTGACCGAAGCTGGTCATGGACCTTGGAAATGGGGACTTTTTCCTCTTGGGAAAAATCTGCCTCTGAGTGTTCACTGTCACTGTCTGTCTGGGTCAGGTCCAGTGAGTCACCTCGAATCCAGCTCGATTCCCTCCTCTTTGCTTCTTCTGGAAAGAGCCCGGCGTGGTAGGGAATTCTGGATTTTCGTCCACCTAGTGGACATAAAAGGTTAGAGTGCTGACAAGAAAGCGGGAGGCAGAAAGTGAAACTGTGGCAGTTGGAGGTGACGCACCAGCCACGTCAGCGCACGCGGACACGTTTCATGCGGACTCCGTCCTACTGTACTTGGAGAAGTGACAGAACAAAAGTAAAGCTCACCTGTGCTTTTCACGCGCAAAATACGGCACTGGCACTTTTCTGAAATGGGGAGGTACAGGGACAGTTCGTGGCCTGGAAAGAACGACCTGCCTTGTCCGTGGAGTCCTGTCTTGCGTGGATGATGAGGCTTCAAACGTGTCACGACTAGGGTAGGGCAGGAAGGAGCAGCTGGGAGCAGCAGAGGGGGAAGTGAAAGAACGCAGCCACGTATCGTCCTCTTCATGTGTCGTGCTTTCTAAGAAATACCGACGTCGCCATATTAAAGTTAGGAGGTTTGGACTGTAGGCCTCCTTCCGGCCGTTCAGGGTCAGTCTGCTTTTTCCTGCAGGGTGACTGAGGACTCGGTCTCAGGACTCACGGACCACCCTGTGGCTCTATTGTCAGAGGTGACCTGAGGTCGTCCAGTCGTCCGTGTCCGTGGGGAGCCCCGTCCAGCCAGGCGGCAGTGGGCACAGTCCCCAGCAGCCTTCCCAGGTCGGGCGTGCTGGTTGGACGGCCCCTTCTAGGCCCGCACACCCCTCTCAGTGCTCAGAGCCCCTTCCTTGCCCCGACCTGCGGGAGCGGGTTCCTGCCAGGCCCTTCCTTGCCGGCAGGTTACAGTGTGGCTGTGACCGGGATATGCCTACTGGCTGCTACAGTCGTGGCTGCTTCAATAGGCCAAAAATTCAATGTTGGCAGTTTGCGCTGACATTTGAGCTGGGCCAGGTCTTAAATGAAACGAACTGGCCAATCTGTCTTCTACGGGACCTAAAAATTCAACAGAGTTGCACATCTGTGATTTCTCACTCCAGTTCTTCTCATTCCTTGGGTTTCTCGCATTAGTGGACAATTCTGTGGTCGGCTGATGGCCAAGCCCTTGGCTTCCTTCACTCCCCTCCCCCGCCGCCCCCTCCCCCCTTCCCCCTCCTCCCCTCCCTTCTTCTCCATCACGGCCCCCACCAATGACCTCGGCCGCCTTACTTTGAAATCCCTCCCTGTTCATCCCTCTTGAACTTTAACATCAAAATATTCTCAACGTGCTCTGATTGTACTGTGAGAGACCTTTCAGTTTTTCTCTCTGTTTACAGCCCTAACCCTTCCTGACATCCTCTCTTGTGTCTGCTTCCCAGACGAGGAATCTCACCGTGGACGGGCACTTCGGCGCGTGGTCTCCGTGGACGCCCTGCACGCACACCGATGGCAGCGCCGTGGGATCCTGTCTGTGTCGCACCCGCTCCTGCGACAGCCCGGCCCCCCAGTGCGGAGGCTGGGAGTGCGAGGGCCCCCGCATGGAGATCGCCAACTGCTCCAGGTGTGTCCCTCCCGACACTGGTGCCCTCCCCCGTGTGCGAGCGGACCGTAGAGCAGGGGGGACGTCGTCTTCGGTGTGCATCTCCCTTTTTCGGGAGGGAGGTGGCAAGGGACAGGTGCACTTACCACTTAAAAGTTACGTGATCTACTGAAGGAGGTGTGGTTTTATTTTTTTACTTATTTTATTTATTTCTTTTTATTTTTTTAATGTTTATTTTTGAGAGACGGAGGGTGCATGGGGGAGGGGCAAGGAAGACCCGGAATCAGAAGCAGGCTCCAGGCTCCGAGCTGTCAGCACAGAGCCCGACGCAGGGCTCGAACCCAGGAACCGTGAGATTGTGACCTGAGCCGAGGTTGAACGCTTAACTGAGCCACCCGAGCGCCCCTGGGAGGAGATTTTAAACTATAAGTGAGATTGTAAATCTAAACGTGTTTAATGTGTTCATCATGAGATTAGGAAACATATTTGCAGTGTGCACAATGTTATTGTCTTGTTTGAGGGAAACGTCCATGGCAATCAAAGTCCTTTTCTGGAACACGTAGGCCAATAGCCCCTACCGGTAGAACACGATACATTCGTTGTGAACTGGCCTAATCCAGGCGGCCGTGCTCGGGCCTCCGTTTCCTTTGCCAGCATCAGGGACCCCAGTGGGTAGGGGCACTCGAGTGCCACAGGCCCTCCACCCTGCCCTGGCCATTAGGTGCCTCCTGAGGATGAAAGCAAGTCTGAAGTCAGATTTGGCCACACCCAGAAAACTGTGACACAGCCAGTCCTTGCAAATGATGGAGTCACAGCTCCCTGTCCCTCAGGCACGCTGACACGGACACACGCGGAGGTTCTCATGAAGCAGATGTGATGCTTCTGGCGACGTTTAGTCGGGCCGGAGAAATGCAGCCTCTGCTATCAAGGCAGAAGCTACAGGCAAGAGAGCCCCCGGCCTCGCTCCCAGGCCGTGCGAGGACAGAGGTGCACACACAGCGTCAGCTCGCCCAATCCTGACCTCACTTCCGGCATCAAACGCAAATTATCCCCAGTAGCCCATGTACTAAGCGTCCCCTTGTGCAGAGGCGGGAAACGACATGTGCTGTTTTGCAGCAGCCTCCTCCGAGGCGTGAGCACAAGGGGGACGGTTCTGGTAGTTTCGGAGGCTACCCGTGGGGTCGATGTTCCTGGAGCTGGAAAGGAAGATCTGGGGTGGCAGCCAGAGCTCACGTGCCCACGCGTGTGCATGGCACATTCACCGTGTGTGTATGTCTTTGGACAGTTCGAGTTTCCTGAAGCAGCGGTCTTCATGAGCAGCCGCTCATCAGCTCCCCTCAGATAACGTTGATACACTAGATTGCCCCTCAAATACTCGTAGATCGGCATCTAATTGTTTTTCATCAAAAGTTTTAGTACTCGTGGGGCGCTTGGGTGGCTCAGGGGGTTGAGCATCCAACTCTTGATTGCGGCTCGGGTCCCTGATCACGTTCGTGAGATCGAGCCCCGTCCGCATCTGGCTCTGTGCTGACAGTGTGGAGTCTGCTTGGGATTCTTCCCCTCTCTCTGCTCCTCTCTCCTTCTCTCGCAAAATAAATACATAAATATTTAAAAAGTTTTAGTAGTTGCAAAGATGTGATTTCTGTTACGTCCCTGTTTAAATGTGTTATGGGCTCTAAACGCTTTAGTGATTTGATAGCCACCTGTCCCTTTAAGAAATTGATGAACAGGCTCTAATTTAACATTCAGAGAATTTACGGTTTTCCTTCTTAAATTTCCTATTTTTATTCTCTTTCCCTTATAGAATCGTATCCTAATATATTACGTTTTTATGTTGAAAAGTCTTACACTGGTCACCGTATCATGCTTCTCTGCCACTACCAGAATAACAAATTACATGCATGGAATTCAAAAACAGAATTTGTATTTCTGATAACCATAGGCTTTATGATGAAATATTTTGAATATATGTTTTAAAAATTGCCATACGATGAATCTAAAATACATGAATATTACACATTTTGACAAATATTTTTTTCACACTTAAAATGTGAGATCTCACTGGAAATTCTTACCTTCAGGCAATTTTTTTAAAACTCCCACCTACTTTTCCTCTTTAGGCACGAGTGCAATTTCTTGCCCGATTTGGGGAGGGCTTAGCATCGATTCCATTCTTACATTTTTATTTTTCTGTCTACAAGTACTGACAGGTATGACTCCTGTAAGTAGATGGAAATATAAGATCATAGCATTTCCACGCAGTTCTCTGGATTCTTTCGGAGTTACCTGCCGAAAGCATGGTGATCTCATGCCAGAGATTGTTGTTATTGCCCTTTATCAGTTGATAACCTGTTTATGTTGGCCTTCAATTTTGTTCGAAGCGAAACATAGCCAAGCACCTAACCTGCAGACCCCCATTTTTGCTTACTCACTACTGTCCGGTACTTCCTCAGTGTGTGCAGAGTGCATCAGAAAGCCTTTAAGAAGGCTGACCACAGGCTTCCAATTAAACCTGTTATTCTTTACTTATAGGCACCTTGTTTCACTCAGTGGAAGTGTTGGGAAGTTCAAAATATTGCTAGTTCAGCACATTTTGCAAGCATGTCTTTGATTACATGCTGTTATCACATCACATCATTTAAATATTTTTTTTCTTAACACCTTGGAGCTACAGATTGAGGTCATTCAACGTATGAAATGAAAGCCACGATATAAAGGAATTAGCTAGGCCAGACTTTCAAAGCAGGGCCGAGTCAGAATGACAGTGGATCTGGAAAATAGGGTTTCATTTTAAAATTAAAGTAAACGTTTGAATGTGCATCCTCATGACACCATGTCACTTCTGAATTCTAATTCTTAGGGAAGGAGAGAGGGAGCCATGGAGAGAGGGAGGAGAGAGAGAAACAAAACTAGCCAGTAGGAAGGCAGAAGGTCCAGGGAAGGTCTGGATCCTTGACAGGAGTTTGTCATCTAAATGAAATAGGTTTCTACAGCCTTCCATTTTTCTTACCTATACCTTTCTTTATGGAACTTTTTCTCTAAGAGCAAACACAGCCTGTGCCTGACCTGGGTTGGTCAGGACACAGAGACTCGTGTGCAGGATGGAGACTGGGGAATGTCCCAAGCGCCTACCCCTGTGAGGGCAGGCAGGAAGGAAGCGTGGGCCAAGGGAGGACTGCTGTGGGCTGCAGCCCTGAAAAAGGACTCAGCTGAATGCACGGGGAGCCCCGTAGCTGGGACAGCCCTTGATGGTGGTTAGATCCTCTCAGCTGCAGTTCTGAGCCCCTAGCACCCTGAGCAGCTGGAGAGGCTAGGGCCGCAGTCCGGAGTGGGGGGGGGGGGGGAGTTTGACAGTAGCTGGGGGATGGAAGAAGCCAAGTCCTTGCCAGACAGCTCTGTTCTGCTCTCTAGTCGACCTGAGCCCAGAACACCCCAACTCAGTGAACATCCCAGTACCGAATAACCAGGAGAACAATTTCATCAATGATTCACTGGGTTGATTCCCTGTTTCCCCTGCCTATTAATTTGTTGTTTCTAGATTGTTTATTTCACTATAGTCAGTTTGCTCCCCTCCCCTGCACCTTCAGTGCCGTGACCACAGCAGCATCTTATATTTTAAAACAGACATCAGGAAGGCCTCTCAAATCAGTCTCCAAGCTCCCTCCTCACTTGCTTGTTAATTTACAGTATTTCTAAGAAGTATTATGTTGTTTCCACGAGGCTATCTGGAACACGGAAACCTCTGGGCAAGTCCTCTATGCCATCCCTGACACTGCAGATCTGCGATCGCTCACTAGGAGAGCCCCGAGCGCGAGGGCGCTTCCTGCCCAAGAGGAGAAGCTGTTGGGGGAGGAAGGGAGAGGTGCAAGGGTGCGTTCTGCCCTCCGCTCCCCTTCTCAGGCCAGCCCAGGTCACTCCACAAGGTTGGTAGGAGACCGCAGGGCTACACAGATTAGATTATTTGTGTTGTTACGGAAAACAGAGGCGTGTCCACATGGCATTACACGGGGCCTCTTTACACCAAACTCAGGTGGTTTCCATGGAGCCATGGCAGACGCTGTATAAAAGTTACAGAGCTGTTACTGTTCGAAGATGATGATCAGTGATGGATTTTCTTTTTTACACTGTTCAGTGGGAAAGAGAGGACCATCAAGTGCATGACCGCAGCTTGTTTGTGGCTACCTCTTTGGCATCGGTTCCACTTGACATTCATCCTCTAAACAGACCTGTGATGTAATTAGCGGTGATTTTCAGCTTAGTAATTGAAGAACGGAACCCATCTTAGTGGTGCTTTCAGTGCACGAGTGGGTCGTTTTGGACTGATTTCACCCTCGAAATGGCTCATCAGCTGATCCGTGCTTACTTGGTGCTGGTTAGGGGCTATGTACCACAACGTGTGCTTCAGAGCAACATTGACCAGGACTGCAAAGCCGGGTGCACGTAGACGGTTGCTCTCATTTATTTCCTGACTCACTGTATTTCTGTTATTTATATCCACTTCCATCTACCCACTTCTCTGTATACCACATGCCCCCTGTATCGTAAGTAGAATATATCACAGAATGTCATGTTTGTTAACAGGTTTAGGAAATGGAGAATTTCCAAACAATTTCAGAAGAAATGTTTCCTTCACTATGCTAACATATGAAGAAACTTTGGAAGTAAAAAGATCCTTTTATTTATGTTAAAGTGGCCATTTCTGTATAGAATCCAATGAATTATTTGGATTTTTAAAAAAAAATTGTGTAGGTAACAGGGTATAAGATTCTAATTACCTTTTTGAGCAACTTGGAAGGATCTGTCTTTTTTTGTGATTACTTGGTTACGTTATCATAAAGCCAATTTCTTATAATATTATACAGTAAAGCATAACTGTCTCTTTTATTTCTATCCTGACGAAGTTGCAGAAAATAAAGAACTATGAAATATACCAAGAGTTTTCTCAGAGGAATTGTCGCTTGAAATTATTTTAGAAATTATATATTCAGATTATCGTTTATATCTTGAGCTTCAGTGGCACAGGGGTGGACCCGCATGTTTTTAAAAGAATGTATAAAGTAAAAATAACAATTAATGTCAGTCGATTTTTTTCAGTGGAAGTGAAAGTCTGATGAGGACAACATATCTAGAGAAAGCATATGTGATTAGAGAAATATATTCCACATGCAGTAGAATATTCACATGGGAGTTTGGATTCTGGATTTAACAGACATTTTAACAAATATTTGAGGATTTAATAAATCCTTAAAAATGTTTTAATAAATCCTTAAAATTGCCTACAATTTGTTCTTTAATAGTAGGGACTAACTACTAAGGGAGATATTTAAATTACAAACAAGCTGAGTACAGGCATTTCAAAGGAAAAGTACAATATTAAACAAAAAAGAAAAATTCCTCTAGCTGTCAGTGGCAATTAACTTTATAAACCACTCTTATACAAGCTGTTTCTTTTCTTTTAATTTTATATTTTATATGCCTATCGTATTATATATGTAATAACATAAATACAGTTATGTGCAATTTGGACTCCTTGTTTCTACTCCCTATATCTTTGTCAAATTGTAAGAAAATAGCCAAGAATCTGAATTTAAAGTACACTTCCTTCAGGATTCAAAAAAATTGTTATGTTTATTTATTTATTTTGAGGGAGAGAGAGAGTGTGTGTGTGGAAGCAGGAGAGAGGCAGAGAGAGAGGGAGAGAGAGAGAGAGAGAGAGAGAGAATCCCAAGCGGGCTCCATGCACTGTCAGTGCAGAACTCGACATGGGGCTCGATGTCATGAACCGTGAGATCACGACCTGAGCCAAAATCAGGAGTCAGACACTTAACTGACCGAGCCACCCAGATGTTCCTGGCTTCCTTCATTTTTAATAAAGTTTGTTTTAAAGCTTTGGATATTACAGGGTTCTTTATCAATGCGAATGCTATCAAGAGAATTACTGATTTTCGTTATTAATAGATTTTAAAAGTAAGCATGATAGGTAGTTTTAGATGATATTTTGTTCAAATGTGCACTTGTTGTAGATTATAAATTATATAGTATAAGTCAAAGAAGTATAAAACCTAGAGGTTCAGGAATTCATCTCTAATTGCTTTTCAATAAAGGAAACTTATTTTTCATTAGTTTAAGGTCTTCCTAACTAAAACTTATTAGTAGTTTCTAGTACAGCCCATTTTAAATTATTTATAGCACACTTTAAGCTTCACCTTCAAAAAAAAAGAAAAACAAACCTTGACCCTGAAATCAGATACCAAGGAGAAGGTCTCCCAGGGACCCAGATTTCCCGAGACCCAGCCCATCCAGTTGGGTCCTATGGCTCCCGTTCCCTTTCCCTTCCCGGCCGCAACCCAGCAGTCCACGGTGGGGGTGAGGGGGGGGTGGACACGGGAAGTTAGTTGGAGGTGGGTGCACGCAGGGATGGACTGCGCCAGTTCGACCCCGTGACCCCGCTGCTGCTTCCTCTCCCCAGGAACGGAGGCTGGACCCCCTGGACCTCGTGGTCTCCCTGCAGCACCACCTGTGGGATCGGCTTCCAGGTGCGCCAGCGATCCTGCAGCAACCCCACCCCCCGGCACGGGGGCCGGGTGTGCGTGGGACAGAACCGCGAGGAGAGGTAGGCACCCTCTGCCCCCACACCGCCATCCTCACGCTGCCTGCCATTCCAGTGTGGCCCAACTCCCCGCGGCTTTAGTCGGGGACGTAGCTCAGCTTGTATGTGGCATCCCTTCCTGTTGAGCCCGATCGTCCTGTTCCTTTCCCGACGTCGTTTACTTTTGCTCAAGGCCCCGTGTCGACCGCCTCACTACCACCCTGGTGCCTGCACAGTTGCCTGGCCGAGCAGTCCCCAAGGGAGCGGAGGCGTGGGGACAGCGGGCACCTCGGTGCTGGTCTCCCTGGGGACTCAGAAAGAGAGTCCGCTGGGGAAAATCCGTTCTTGTTAAAATCCAACTAGACGGCAGTGGTCAGATGCAGTAGGGTTTTGCATCAGAACTAAGTCAAGCAGCCGGAGCGGGGTGAGGACGTCTTCAGGATCTGGGTACATTTATAACCGCATGCCCCTCTACTAACCGATCCTCTCAGGGAGGCGGCTCTATAGCCCAGAGCGGCATCCTTTTCCAGGGTGGACTCTAAGCCTTCAGCTCCTCGGGGAGCTTTTCGTAGCAACAGACATTTGGCTTTGGCTTCATATAATCTACACTTGTGATGGTTGGCTCTTTCTTGCATATTTAATGTACGTTCTAGTTCATGATTGTTGGGGAAAATCCAAGCAGGTGGATTTCACGTCAGTCGGGATTCCTATTCTGCCGCGCTAACAGAAGGGTGTGGCATTGACCCCTGTGAAACAAAATGGCTTGCGATACCTTTTAATGAAAATGCAGTGAGGACTGTATCTGGCGATATGGGTTCGCTGTGAGCCTTTTATAAAAATACTGCATGCAGTTATTTGCTACGCAATCAATATTTATGTAGACAAATCAACAGGTTAACTTGTACAGATAGTTCCCTGCGAGGCGTTTATTACCACCTCAAAACAACCTGGGAGAATCGTTCCTTTCTTTCGTCGCTGTGTGCCGAAATCACCAATTAAGTTTTCATCCCTTTTGACCCAGAGGAAAAGGAAAGATGATTTTCACAAAATGAGGTTGGTTGTTTCTGAAGTAGTCCCAAGATAGTCTTATACAAACCTACCTTTTCCCATCCAGCACCAGTTGATAAGCGGGAGGACCGATTATGGGCGTGTTGTCTCCCTGCTATCTCTAACCTCACAAGATTTAAAACTGGTTGGAAGTTTTAAAATGCCATACACCGTCACATAATACAGCCCTTCCAGGCAGTGTCACCTGTATCAGTGTGAAGCTGCCCCCCAGTCGTAACACCCCTGCAAATCTTATTCCCGTTGGCACCTTTCCTAGGCTGAGCGCACAGGAAGGAAGCTGCCATTTAACTCTGTGGCTAACATGTATGCGTGTTCTGTGTGCGTTGCGCGATTGTTGGTAAAGCTATGTTTTCAGGGAAGACTGTGTTTGGGGGACTGCCGCTTAAAATGTTCCCTTTTATACGGAAAAAAAAAATAACCTGCTCATTTGGGCAAAAGACATATTTGGTTCATGGAAGATTATTTGAATTTGCCTAGTCAGTGTGTGGATGGTGAGAACAGGGACTCTGTAAAATTGAAGCTTCCCTGTTGAACAGCCCTTGTTAGGGGCTAATCAAGCCATCAAGAGGCTAATGAAATCTAGAAAAACGAGTACATACGATGTCTGTTTCTTGGTTTTCACCGGCAAACAGCTCTGAGATTTTTTTGGTTGTTGTCTTAGGTGGGAGGCCTCTCCACCTGTGAGAACACCGTCCCTTACACACATTTGAGAACTAAACTCAAAACTTGGGGAGACTCTGGTCTCCATGGAAGACACATGACTAGGCATGTACCGGGTTATACCGTTGCACCCTCCTGCTGTCAACACCATCGACCCTAAAGAACCCCTGAGTGGCCTCGAGTGAATATATTGATTCCCCCAGAAAAGTCCCTAAGTTAAGGCCAGGATTAGAGTTAATGACTTCATTGGATCAGAATGTCTAGGATATGGATGGAAGCTTTATGGCAACATAAATCTCAGAAATATTCACATCATTTTTTCTGAAGTACTGGGTAAAGAAAATAACCGACCTTATGTTTTACATGTACCTTGGAAGGTGTGGACACTGTTTCTCTTTTCTAAAATTTACTGGAAAATGATGTTCTTGAGTACCAAGAACCAAGTGGAAAGCACCAACAAGGATGAACCAGTGGACCTCTACGTAAATACTATCAAAATGCAGGTGTCTTTTTCTGTATTAGTTTCCTCTTCCCGGGTAACCATAGTTCCCAAAACCGAGCGTGGCTTAAAACAACACACATTTATTCTTTCACGGTCTTACTGGGTCAGGAGTTTCAGTATAACTTACCTGGGTTCTCTGCTTAGCCAGAGCTGTGGTCTCATCTGGGCCCCGACTGGGGAAAGAGCTACTTGTACGCTCAGGGGCTTGGTTGTCAGCATTTAGCCCTGTGTGGACTGTCAAATGGAGACCCTGTTCCTTGCCAAACGAGTTTTCCCAACACGGCCGCTGTCTTCCTCAAATCCAGCAAGGAAGAAAGTCTCCTGGCAGGATGAACAGGATGGTCTTACACAGTGTGATTGCAAAGTGACAGGCCATCATCTTGCCATATTCCGTTGGTTAGAAGTAAGTCACAGACCTTGTCTATACTCAAGAGGGGACATTACACGGGGCATGAATACCAGGAGGCAAGGATCATTGGGGTCACCTTGGAGTATCTGCCACAGTCACTTATATGCCCCTCAGTCATCCGTGGCCCTTCCATATGCAAAATGTATTTCACCAATTCCCAAGGTCCCTCAAAGTTTTACACCATGAAATCATCTCCGAATATTCCAGAACCTTATCGTTTAAGTCAGCCTCAAATATGAATGAGGCGCCCTGGCAGTTGTTCCTCTAAACTCAGAGACGAGATATCTGCGCCACCAGCCCACCCAACGTGTGATGGGGGGACAGGGGAAAGGTAGCAGCTATAGACATTCCTGTTCAAAAGGGAGGGAGAATGAAAGTGCAGAAGCATCACTGCTCCATAGAAATTCTGAAATCCAGCCAAACAAGTGTTGGGAGTTGCTCGATTAAGTTTCAAGGCCTGTGCATAATTCTGCACGGTTCTTGGCTTTGCCTTCTGGGCTCTCGTTGCTGCTTCCTGAATCATCTTTTCGTTTTCATGAAGGTTAGCATGTGCTTGCGGCTGGGGAGTTTTATCAACCTGTTTCCTGCCAGTAGAATTCTGGATTCCAGTATTCACTTCATTTGGACTTTTCTCTGTACGTTTCAGCGCAAGCTGGTATTTCTGCGGAAATATCCCTTATGGGTCTTCTGAGGATTTCTTTGAGGTTTACTCTCGTAAACAAATCTACACCCACAGATCGTTTTGAGATAGCCCTTCTCCAGCTGGGGATCCTCCTAGTGGCTGAGGGACCACACCCTGGGGCCTGCTTATGATCGAGACCATCTGTGAGGCACACCCTTGCTCCTGACCGCCTCAGAGCATCCCCCGTGTAACTGAAACCACTCTGATCCTTTGGCCTTTCTGAGGTTTTAGCAGAAGGTTGTACCGTCACACGTTCGGATTTTCCCTCTCTGCCAACCATTCCTGACAGTGCTCAGAAGCTATTTCTTAATTTTAGCATTGGTTGTCATCGGGAGAGGCTCAGAATTTCCAAAGTTATTCTGCCCTGGCCCTTCTTGTTTGTTATTCCTTCCCTCATGTTTTTTTTTTTTTTTTCATTCCTCATACATTTTGCTATAAGCAACAAGAAGAAACCAGGCAGCACCTCCAACACTTTGCCTGGAAATTTCTTTGGCTGTGTAACTCACTTCACGCTGACGTGTCCTGCTTTCCATAGAAACCGCAGTGACAGCCTGGGTAGCTTTCTGCCTTGCCTCACAAGGTCCTCCCTCCCCCCGGTTTGCAACCACGGGCTCCTGTTTTCTTTCCAACTTTGGTTGTGGTGAAATATAGTTAACATGAAATTTGCCATTTAGCCCTTTTTAAAGTGTTCAATTCAGTGGCATTAATTGCATTTACTGTAATGTGTGACTAAAACACTATTTCCAAAACTTTTTCGTCATCCTAATACTGGAACCTTTAAGCCGTGACTCCCCCTTTTCCCCTCCTCTCAGCCCCCGGTAACCTCTAATCTATGTTCTTTCGCTATGAATTTGCCTCTTTGAGATATTTCATGTAAGTAGAATCATCTCCTGTTTGCACCCTTGTGTCTGGCTGATTTCACTTAGCATCATGTTTTCAAGGTTCAGGCACGCTGGACCGTGTGTCAGACCTTCATTCCCCTCGGCAAGCTGAGTAACACTCGACCATATGGCTGTATCCTAATGTGTTTATCTCTTTACCCATCAATTACCAGGTGGGTTATTTCCACCTTTTGGCTACTGTGAATAATGCTGCAGTGAACGCTGGCGTGTGGGTATCTGTTCAAATCTCTGTTTCAGTTCTTTTGTGTATAACCTGGAAGTGGAGTTTTGGGGTCATACGGTACTTCTGTCTAGTTTTTTAAGGAGCTGTTTTCCATAGTGGCTTCACCACGTACATCCCCACCAGCAGAGTGGGAGGGTTCCAGGTTCTCCACATCATCGTCACCACTTGTTACTTTCTTTTTTCTTTCTTTTTCTTTCGTGATGGCCATCCTGGTAGGTAGGAAGTAATTATTACCTCCTTGTGCTTTTGATTTGCATTTCCCTAAGGACTATGATGTTGACCATCTTCTCCTGTGCTTATTGGCCATTTGTCTACTCTTTTGGAAATGTCTCTTCAAGTTCTTTGTCCATTTGCTAATTGGGTTGGTTTTGTTTCTGCGTTTTAGTTCTATGTCCTATTTTCCTTCTTTTTTTAAAAAATTTTTTAAACGTTTATTTATTTTTGAGACAGAGAGAGACAGAGCATGAACAGGGGAGGGTCAGAGAGAGAGGGAGACACAGAATCTGAAACAGGCTCCAGGCTCTGAGCTGTCAGCACAGAGCCCGACGCAGGGCTCGAACTCACGAACCGCGAGATCGTGACCTGAGCCAAAGTCGATTAGGAGCAAGTCACAGATCCCCCCACCCCCAACGTACACGCACAGGCACGCGCGCGCGCACACACACACACACACACACACACACTGAGTGGGAGTGGATCACACAAGCTGTGATTTCTAGGAGGTGAGACCATGGGGACCACAGTAGACTCTGCCCACTGCATTATCAAAATTAAGAATCCCAGGAACCAATGGGAGCTTATTATATGGTTTTTATTATTATTTTTTTACCATAAGATTTTTATTTATCACATTTGTCTTCATCTCCGTGGGTGTGTTTGCTTAGTCCTGTGATGAGCCAAAGTACTGCTCCTGTGAAAGTCATTCCCCTCCCCTAATGGGTTCTCTTGGCTCTCTCCTGGAGTAAACGTTAATAGTATGGGGTGGGGGGACCCAGTGTATGTGCAGTTTCTCTTGTGCCAAGAGATTTGATTATTCCAGTATGGCCCAGCAAAGGGACGGTCACTTAGACCAAAGTGGGGAGAACATGGTTGTAACAGGGTTCTGACTGGTTCAGGCTGTGAGAGGTTGCAGTGAGAAACTACTACAGACCAAACCAGAACAGAATGCACTTGTACCATGAAAAGATATGACAAGAAACAATACAGTGTTGAGAATCTAGTCTATGTGGGGCTATGAAAGGCAATTCTTTTCACAGAGACTTAGATCTGTGGAAAAATTGATGATTTATAGAGAAATATTGCCGGGTTATTAATTTAGTTTTAAATGCAAAATGAGAATGAGCAGTCATGGGAAAAATTAAAGTCTTAATTTTTAATGCATCATGAAATGCATCTGTGACTTTCAATGCTTTATGATACTAGAGATCCAGGGAGCCAGTAAAACCTCAAAAATGTTCAGCTGTTATTTGGCAAAAGCTAGCTGTGTGTAGGGGACTAGAGAAATTAGGAACCACGGGCTGGTCCGTTGTGAGATATTTTATCCATAAATTAATAAAATTTTTTGAACAAGCAGAGTCATCAAAGCAACTAACTTCTGATCCCCGTTGCTGTTTGTGAGCAGGAAAGACACTGGAAACCCAGTGGGTGGTTTAACAAGAGTCACTTCTGTCCGGAGCACATCTTAGTTGGGGTCAGAGGGACCCTACTTCTTTGATGTCGCAGAGAATCCAGTGCTTGGGGCTTGTAAGGGCTTTGCCTCTGAGCAGACTCCCTTCGGGTGGATCTGTGAGTGAAAACCCAGGCTAAAAGGGACAGAGCTGGCTAGCTGAGCAATCTCTATTTCCCTTCTGACCTCCCTTGCAGTGGGTGACACGGTCACCTATCCCGGTATAGCTATTTTCTCAGGACTGCCGTAACAAGAGAGAGAAAAAAGGAAGGCTCCTGGTAGACCACTTTAAAATGCGGCCAAATACATCACGTGTTGACACCGGTCAGAAGTTCTATGCTACGTGGAGTTTTCTGGCTCTCCTGCGGTACATCTTCAGCTCTGCTAACATGCTGAGTGTTTTCAGAGGTGGCCCGCTCTAAGCAAATATGAGAAAGTATTTGTGCACGCTGATGGATTTCGCCATGGGGAGATGGTAACTCCCTTGCTGTTCTTCTTATGAAAAGTCAAGTGTTTTATGAGCATATTTAGCAAGTTTTCCCTTTGCTCTCCCTATCTGTTTATTGCTTGTTTTGTGTTTGAAAGCGAAAAGGAAGGTAAGGAGCCCAGGTAGTCCATACCTTTTAAAGGCCGGTGAATTGGCTTGGAAATGGGAGGTGGAATTCTTCGTCTCAATCTGTGCACAGTGAGAGAAGGTACTCGTGGCTGTTTTGAATCCAGGGCTGAGGGTTCTGAGGTTGTGAGTTTTCTTTTCTTCCAGACGTGTTCTTGAATGGCTCCCCACTCTTGGAACATTCCAGGTACCAACACTTATGTTAATGATCACTGAGTAGCCGTGATGCTTTACTTACTGCAAGGCTGTGTGTTTGTTTGCACATGCCTCCTCAGGCCAGATTCTTCTCATCTGTTGTATCTTTTAATCTGTTGCGCCCTCAATTTTGTTTTGGTGCTCCTACCTAGAGGTTCCACTCTCTTACTTAGAAGATTCCTTTCCTTTCTCCCCTACACATAAGAGGGTCCATGACTTCGGAAGAGGGAAACCTAACGAAAATTGAGAAGATGAGAAAGAGTGAGGACTGTTTAGTTCCACTGACTACTCTTCTCTGTGAAGAGTTTCTCTTTAGAGAAGCTAAAGCCTGTACCTCATTGGTTCTTGCCTCCAGAGGCTTCTCCTGCCACGACTTACCAGCTCTCTCTGGCCGGAAGTAAGCATGCCTCCATGTTCCCACAAATGAGAGGCTGACACGTGACCGTGCTGTTTGTCTGTGTCTCTCTGTGCTCACACAGCTGCCACACCTTCACCCCACTATATCAAGCCCACGCGTGCCCTGTCCCTTTCTGTTTCCACCGCCCTCTTGTTTGTCCGGCTTGGAACATGTCTCCCTTGCGCTGTTGCAATCCAGACTCTCCTGGTTGGCATTGGCTCCCGCTGCTCTTCCTGCTGGTGGGCTCCTTGGAGATGAGACCCCACACTCACGCATGGAAAGCTCCTTAAATCTCAGGGAGCCCCAGGCCACCAATGGGATGAGACACCGACCCCTGGAGACCAGTCTTCACCCTCTAACTCTGACGGTGCTGTTTTGTCTCTCAAGCTCTGTGGAACTTTTTTGATTCCTTGTAAGTAAATTTTCAAGTTCTTCCTCCCCACCCATGAAGGTAGGTGCTGCTACGTCCTGTCACCTTCTTCTGTTGTCCTCTCCCCAGTGACCTTTCTACTTAACTCTTCCCATTTCTATATTCCGTTCTTTCCCAGGATGTCAGCCATTGCTCACTTTGCCTCATCCTGTGGACTCCCGTCCGCTTGGCCTGGCTTTTACCTTTCGTCTGTTCCTGCTTCTGAAGCCTTTACGTTCTCCATAGAGTTCTCCTGGTTTTGGTGGGAAACCAGTTGAATATCGTCAGCATCTGCTGTCAGGAAACTACACTCCCCAAATGACTCTTCCTGGTTTCTGGAAACCGGCTACAACTTGTCTTTATTTCCTACTCACGAAGACCGTATTTTCTGTTGTGGCCTTGTGTCCATTCCCCTGTATTCATCTTAGGTTGTAAACACCTGTCATGTGGAAACGCTCTTTGTAATGCCCTCTGCGTGGTGTCCTGCAGGGTTAAGCATTTATTCATAACGATGGCATCACAGGTGACTGACTTAGCCTCGCAGGTGGGAGTCTGTGCCTTGTGTCTGAATCCAGATGGGGTGGGGAGAGGGAGGTCAGAAGAGGACGTGCACGCTACTGTCCTCTAGAAGCTAAATTTCTGCTCCGTAGACGGAGTACTGAATGGAAATAGTCTTTTAAATTGCCAGATATGTGTGTGTCACAAGTTTGACCATGTTTAAAGCAATCCCTTCCACCCTGGAGGCCGTAACCTGTAGAATGCCAGGCCGTTACCTTCTTGTTTTTCATTTGTTCATTTCTTTCCCTCGCTTTGCTTCATTTCACTTGTAGAATTGAGGATTTGGGAGAAATCTGACTCATCTAAGGCTAAAGAAGGCCTTGTACAATTGGCTGATAACTGACAATATGAATGTGTATGTGAAGTAGGGAATATATAAACAGGATCTGTAAATAATAATTCAATTATCCTGGGATAACTGGTGGTTTTTTAAAGTAAGGTCGTCTGACATCATTTTGAGAGTCTACAAATAAATTTAAAAGTACAATGACCTAAGGCATGGAGGGCATGAAGCTTCATACTAAAATCAGGCTTTAACTTTTCTTTTACTTATATTAATAGGATTAGGAACCTTATTTGATTCCAGAATGAGAACTGAATTCCAAACACAGTGTTGCTGACTTTGTATCCATAGCCTACTTTATCTTTCCGTATTTGTGCGTAGAAGATAAATGCCCTACCTAGATATTTTCTATGTGTTCTCATTTTTTGGGTGTCTATTTGAAGGGTTTTGTTTTGTTTGTTTTTCCTTTAATTGGCTGCACAGGAAGATCCATCCTGCATTGTGAGTTTAGCATCTTCTTCATTGTCTCCCGTGCATCCCATCGTCTGTGTGCACACAGCATGGCCAGCCCACATCTGCCCCCTTTATCGTGCGACCACTCCGCACACAGAAACCCCCCCACGCGGAGCATGCCCATGTGTCCGACACCCCGGTGCAGGGACGGACAGCGGAGAGACCTGTGGCTTCAGGTTGCACTGAACGGTTTCCTTCTCCTCTTGGTTTCCCCCCCACAGATACTGCAATGAGCATCTGCTGTGCCCCCCACACATGTTCTGGACAGGCTGGGGTCCTTGGGAACGGTGCACAGCCCAGTGCGGGGGCGGCATTCAAGCTCGCCGCAGGACCTGCGAGAACGGACCTGACTGCGCGGGCTGCAATGTGGTGAGTACGGTCCCCTCATTCCCAGCCCCTGACGTAGCGCTGGGAGTCCAGAGCCAGCACCCGCTAGGTGCTCTGCACACACTCGAAGCGCTGCAAACATTAGGTGTTCTGCAAACTACATGCTCTGTAAACCTCATGTCTAGGCACTGGATGGCTTGCACACATTACACGTTCCACAGGTATAACATGCTCTCACATACCAGATAGTCTGCAGACAGTCGATTTTCAACAGACACTAGAAGTTCTGCAAACAGGAATCGCCCTGCGAACACGACGTGCCCAGGCCCTAGATACTCTGCACGTACTAGGTGCTGTGAATGGTGTTAAGTTTCTCTGGTTGATGTTTGGAGGAAATACTGGAAAGTCATAGCAGCTGGGAGGCTTCTTGAATTAAAGCTTCGCTTATGGGATGAACTGCCCTGGGGTGTTTTCAGTTCTGATTTCTGAGTTATGACAAAAGCTCCAGTCTGCTTGACTCTGCCCACGATATTTCGTTGGGGAAAATGGCATAAGGTCTCCACACCGACGTATAGGATGCAGGATCAACCTGAGGCACTCTGAGGGCTGGGAAACTTTGTGCAGCTGTTGTCAGAGCACAATGGTGCCGATTCAGAGGGAATACAAGACAACCTATGGTTTTGATTTTCTTCGGCCTTAGCAGGTCATATTTCCTTTAGCACTCTACCTTCTCTAATAAAATTCCACTCGCGCGGGCACCTTTCCAAAGACCTATCGTTGCTTTTCTTGTGCCGTGTGTAAGAACGACTGAGTGCTCAGGGCTGCTGGTTTTCCACCTCGTTCGCCCTCCCCCGGCGCTGGCACCACGGAGGGCACGTGGTGGGTGGGGATGTTCTGGGGGAGAAGTTTGGCCCCAGAAGGTCCTGTTTGGCTGATCTTTCCAGTCGTTCTTTGCGTTGCTTTCCTAACCTTGGTTCGTGAGGCTGAGGGACGTTATTTTGTGCTGCGGTACAACTTGTTTTGTGCCATGCAAAATCCACACCCTGCAGATAGCCTTGGAAAATTCAGGGAGAGGAAGAGGGTGTGAGCATCTTCTCAGATATGCCCAACCCAGGGAGATTTCCGTTACTGGGATTTGCGGTTAGACCCCGTCCCCTTCACACTGGCAAATATTGCAGTAACTTTGATAGGAGCGGTTACTGATTAGAGAAGCACTTCTTTCCAGGTTGGCCTGGACTAAATATTGGCCAGGAAGAATCTTAGTGCCAGTTTAAAAGGATGCATTTATTGATATTTCAAACGCTGGAACTTAAAAAATTATGTGTTAAAATGTCAAAGGAAAATCTGTGGACACTCCCTCGTTTTAGGAAAACAATTTAAATGAGGTAGCTTTATTCTCTGCTGAAATACATCATTTCCTGTTTCTGCTGCCTCAGTTTCTGAGGCCGGGATCTCCACTCACAAATCAGGATTTATCTTATCAGCTGGGAAACCATCTTGGCTCTTTACATTCCAAAACGTTTCAATATAATGAGCTCAGTAAACATTTCAATTCATTATCATATTGCAAATTGACTTCAGTAATCACGTTTATAAAGAGCTTAAGCGGGGTGCCTGGGTGGCTCAGTCGGTGGAGCATCTGACTCATGGCTCAGGCCATGATCTCACGGTTCGTGGGTTCGAGCCCCACATCGGGCTCTGTGCTGACAGCTCAGAGCCTGGAGTCTGCTTCGGATTCTGTGTCTCCCTCTCTCTCTGCCCCTCCCCCGTTCATGCTCTGTCTCTCTCTGTCCCAAAAATAAATAAACGTTAAAAAAAAAATAAAAAATAAATAAATAAAAACATTAAAAAAATGTTTGAAAGAGTCAGACACTTAATCCCTATAATGTTATTATCTTATACTAATTATATCTGGCTATGTTTTATTTCTAACCTGTTTGGATACTATCTAGGAACCATAATGGTAATTATTATATCAAGTCTTACAAATTTTAACTTACCAGTTAACTTCAAGTGAATTATTGACAGGAAGCTATAATTAAACACACTGGAGTTATTATTTAGGCATGTTATGGTAGACTGAAATCTTGTAAAATGCTCGCAGGAACCCGGGATGGTGGTGCAGAGAAAGGAGAAACAGTGATATTTATTGCATACCCGCTGACAGCCAGATGCTTTCTGTTTGGTTCTTTTACGATAGCCCTGCCGATGTGACTTTACTATGGTCATGTTTGTGGGTGAGGGACATGAGACTACATAGGTAGGGGACCTGCCCGAGGGTACTGAGCCTGTCTACAGAGAGGCAGGGACCCCAGGATAAATTGTCACCTTTATGGTGGCTTCTCCCATCCCACCCGTGAGAAGTAGGCTGAGGGGTGACAGTATCTGGACAGTTATACCGCCAGGATTTAAGCCCACATCACGTCAGTGCCCTGACAATTCAGAGTTGTAATTATTTAATTGAAAATAGTTAGCCAGACCACTTTAGAGTACCCATTTTGGGGTTACTTATCTTTGGCCTATTTTCATTTCATTTTTCGCCTTTTTTTGGATAATAACTAGGAACTGTAATAATCGTTAGATCGAGTCCTCATAAATCCTAATTTCAGGGGCGCCTGCGTGGCTCAGTTGGTGAAGCGTCCGACTTCAGCTCAGGTCACGATCTCACGGTTCGTGGGTTCGAGCCCCGCGTCGGTCTCTGTGCCGACAGCTCCGAGCCTGGAGCCTGCTTCGGATTCTGTGTCTCCCTCTCTCTCTCTGCCCCTCCCCGCTTCAGCTCTCTCTAAAATAAATACGTAAATATTTAAAAACGAATGCTAACTTCGTCATGTCAAATAAAGGACTGAAATGACAGTATGAGCGAGCAGAGCGGAGTTGTTATTTAGGTATGTTGTGATCAGCTGACGTCCTGTGTTACACAATAAAATAAGGAACTCTTGTTGAACGCCTACTGCGTGCCATAAACGACACTAAGAGCGATGAAAACGTATTGTGTGTATTGTCCCTGTATTCCTGCGGGGCAGTGTTCGTTATTACCTCACTTGGAGGTGGGTGACTCAACTTGAGAAAGATGAGTGAACTTGGCCAGTAGCGCGTGGCTGGTGGGTTCCTGTAGCAGCATTTGAGAACGGGCCCGCTGACACACACAGAACGACAGGACTCCGTGTGCCTGATTTCTTTGCCGGATGTTAGACGATAAATGATAGGACCTTGTTTTTCTTTACTTTTATTTAGTACAAAGCCTATCTTCAAAGAAAGAGGACCTTTTGTCCTTACGTGTCTGTTGTATCCGTCTCTGTTGGTCAGCCGTGATCAGGTTCTCTCACCCAACCGTGAGAGCATCCGTGGGAGATTCCGATGACCATGGCCGTTACCTGAAGCTAAACATCTAACGCACGTCTTAATTCTATGCTGGGGCCGAAGATTACAACACACGGAAGGAAGAAAGACATGCGACGTTATGTCCTATGAATAGAATTGCTTCTCAAGTTAATGTAACTCAAAATTTCCTCAAAGGTTTTAGCAGAGGTGTGAAAGATTAGAGCTGAAGACGGGGTCAGGTGCAACAAAGATAATTCAAAGACGGGAGCAGACTTAGCGCCTGCCAGCACTGTATTTATTACCGAAATATCATAGAAAGCGTAAAACAATGGACCAAAAGCTGTGATTTATGCTCTCCGCAGGGAGCAGAGGAGAGCATGTATTTCCTACATACAAAAGAGCCGGCCGAAGGAGGACCCTGAAGGTCAAGAAGAGAGGCATGAAGATCAATACACCCTGTCAAAGGGATTCTGTGAAGGTTAATCAAAGTTGATAGAACATATTGGAAATGTTTGTGCCAAATAATGGCACTATAGATAAATTAAGGAGCAGGTGAAACCTGGCAATTGGAAGTTTAAATAGGTTGCGATCTAAGAAAATAATGGCAGTAATACCTCAGTTTTGTGTGGCACACAGGAGTTAGGAAACTGTTTTTGAAAACTGTCATCTCACACTTTGGTGATTTTCCAAATGAGAACATGGGGCCCCGGTAAAACGATTTACGTACCAGAAGCCCTGCCTTTGGCCAAGCAAAGACCCCAGTCCAAGTCGTCTCAGCACTGAGGTGCTGCAAAGGTCCGGTTGCTGTGGCCTCCTCAGAAAACCCTGGCTCAAGAACTGTGAGATTAATTGGCAGAAGCTTATTTCACCCCCCGACCCAGGAAACGAGGTAGATTGAAACAGACTTGTTGGAAAGACTCCTCTCCTTTCCTCCTAAATTAATAAAATTCCCTCTAGTGCCCTGTTTATTTTTTAGTACTAGAACGTCTTCACGAGAATCAGCACCCCCTGGCAAGGGCACCTGCTTCTGTTCGAATGGACTGCTCGCATGTCCTCTCTGCCTACAACCGACAAGAAACGTAAAGCAGAGGAAACTAAACTTGTGAACAGGCACGAGTAGTTTTAAGTTTCTTCTTGTTGGTTGGTGCTTGTTAGTGTCCTTTGGGCTCGTGTTTAGTGTGTCCCCATTTCTGAACGGTGCTTATGCGGATTCTGCCGTGGAAGACAGGCACGTTTTTTTTAAATGGATTTTTATTTTATTTTATTTTATTTTATTTTATTTTATTTTTGGGACAGAGAGAGACAGAGCATGAACGGGGGAGGGGCAGAGAGAGAGGGAGACACAGAATCGGAAACAGCCTCCAGGCTCTGAGCCGTCAGCCCAGAGCCCGACGCGGGGCTCGAACTCCCGGACCGCAAGATCGTGACTTGGCTGAAGTCGGACGCTTAATCGACTGCGCCACCCAGGCGCCCCGACAGGCACGTTTTTATGAGGAGCTGCATGAGAGGTTTTCCCCTCGTTCCGTCATTTTTCCTTGGTTTTGGCCCCCGTGTGCTGTGTACTCCCCGTGTGGACGAGTCTGCAGGTGTTCGGACGTTGCCAGTTTACAGTGTTATGTGTGTTAAGGGGTTCCTTCACTTTGGGCCAAGATCCATTCCCGCACGTTTATTTGCTGACGCTGACTGTATCCTACAACCTCGCGCCTGGGCTCCCTGCGTGGGCTGCTTATCGAGGAGTCTGGAATCTTTGCTTCCTTCCTACGCCCGTTGGCCTGTCTAAGGGATACCACGAGTTTTAGCTAGTTATATCAACTGGTTTTATATACAACTATATACAGCTCGTACACATACACCTAGTTTTGCCCATTGTTTATGAACATGCCATTTTATAATTCTAAAAAAAAAAACAATTTTCTTATATAAAATTTAATCGATAAAATTAAGTAAAATAGTTGATTTCAGCTCAACGGAAAGCATATAGAACTTTCATAAAGAAAAACGGTATTTCCTATCCTCGTCATCCTCGTCATGACCATGATCATTTCTACAGGCCAGGCATTGTTTGAACAACTTCTTAGGGACTTTATTTTTTACTCCTGCCAGTGAACCAGAGATGTGGCATGATTGTTAGAATAACCATTTTATAGGTATGGAGATATGACAGACACCAAGGGACGTGATGGCCCAGCTCCTACGAGGGGCGGCCAGATTCCCGGCCAGGCTGGCTTTCGTATCAATGACCCGCATGTGTCCCAGCGGCATTCTGTAGCCTTATCTGATATTTGAAAAATAATCTGGAAGGGTAAAGTTTAAAAGCAGTTTTCCTGATGTTACCATAAACACCCATGTGCTTATAGAAATCTGTTTTGCCCGACTGAATTTGATAAAGTGAATCATTCAAGCTAAAGCTCAAAGAAGCCCTCCTCTATCACTTACTGAAAACAACAGATGACCCTTGGTGGCTTCTTGAGAGTGCATATGGTCCAGAGGGACTAGATTCTTAGGGGAGGACTAGATATCCAAATGCTTGGGGGAGGTGCACACTCTAATACCTATCCTCCAAAACCACTGTATACAGTTGTGCAGGTTGTATACTGCATAATTTTAAGGGGGTGTTAAAGATCATCTAAAAATGTGAGTAGTGCCCCTGTAGAAGGACAGTGCAAAGCCTGGGTGCCAAATGTGGGACTGCAGGGCACCCCGAGCCCTGACCTGAGTGCATGAAAACGACAAAGTTCTTCAAAGCCTCTGAAACACGTAAGGTGACTGCCACCCGTCGCTTTGATTTGTGTTCCGCACCATGGAGGTGGGAGCTGAGGGGGGCAAGCCTGAGCTCTGTTTAAAATAGAGCTCGATCACATAGTTTATGCTGGAGATGAGTCTACAGCAACACGTGAGATGAAGGAGGGGGGCTTAGAGGGAAGAAGAGAAAAGCCGTACGAGGGTTTGTTTTCAAGGTCGCTGCTGAGAAGAGCCGGGGGGAGGCCCTCCAGGATGGCTGAGAAGACTGCACAATGGCTCTCAGAAGCAGCAGGGTTCCTGAGCTCCCCTCGGCAGAGAGATGATCCGGGCTGCACACCCCCAAGCCCGGTAGTCCCCGGAGACCTCCGAGAAGACCTTAATGGGGAAAGAAAGTCACGGGAAGTGAGGCCACGCCCCCGGTGGATGCTGCCACCATGCCTGCAGCTGGGATCATGGAGTGGGGGCTACAATGTGGGCCCCAAAAGTACCCGCTACGGCTGACTTTGTGAAACCAAATCCTGAGCATACCAGGCTAGCGGGCACGGGAATTCGGATGTGGCTGCCCACTAATTGGGGATCAGCCCTGCCTTCCAGGGTCCTGTGGACTCTGGAACTTTCCAGACCTCAGAGGGCTGTGGATGCTACTGATGGGGCAGATTCCACTTTGTTTCCCAGCAGGTGTTTTTTATCTAGCTCAGTGGTTCCCATCATGTGGACCAGTTCTTCCCTTGGGGAAAGCTGGTAGGGGGTCCTGGGAAAGGTCTCTGTATTCCGTCAATACAAGATGCAGGAAGGGAGGCTCCTTTCCTCCTCTGGAGACTCGTGTGGGGGGAGGTGGAAGGTTTCTCCCCAGTTGCTGGCAGCCAGAGGGGGGTCACCAGGTCGGAGCAGAGGGACTGCAGTAGCGTGGCAGAGAGGCAGAGCTGGGGGCACCAGTGTGCCCGTCTGCCTTGCCCCTCCCCCCCGCCACCCCCATGCTGGGGACTGTCTGATATGTGAGATCCAAGTGCCCCATGACTTTAGCTGGTTTGAGTCAAAATCATCTTAACTGGTGTGCCTGCTCCCGCCTCTCTTCCTCCTCCTCCTGGGAAGCCCCTCAAATCCCAGATCCTCAAGGACGGAGAGGGAGGGAGCCTTCCTGCTTCTTATCCTGTTCTTAAGACCACTTCACAATATTAACAGGCATGCTCAGAGTGCCTGGGTGGCTCAGTCAGTTCAGTGTCCGACTTCAGCTCAGGTCATGATCTCACGGTTCGTGAGTTCAAGCCCCACATCGGGCTCTGTGCTGACAGATCAGAACCTGGAACCTGCTTTCGATTCTGTGTCTCCCTCTCTCTGCCTCTCTCCCACTCATGCTTTCCCTCTTTCTCTCTCTCTCTCTCGCTCTCTCTCTCTCTCTCTCTCTCTCTCAAAAATCTAAAATGTTCATGTGATCCACAAAGGCTCAACAAAGGACCTTGACCTTCTTCATGAAGAAGGTCACAGCATGAAATCTTGTATTGCACTGTGCTCCTAAAATGCATTCACTTGTATTTCCAAACATCCTTCCCCAGAGAAATGATTGATCTCCCTAGCTGAAATTTGATATTACACCCTCATTAGCATGGGAATGCAAAAATTGCTTTCTTTTGTTACAAGATAGCTCCGTGAAAGGCTTGCAAATATGAAAGATTGTCAGAGCAAAAATGCCATATTTTGTTCCAAGGGAGTTGAGCATTTGGACAAAGTTAGTATCAGTACACAAGATCAGGTGGTTTGGCGGGTGGCCACAGAAGAGTAAGTTTTCTGAAATTTAGTGCTGAAAGTTCAGTGATCGAGTTTAAGAATGGTGCATGATGCAGATGGGGAGAAAAGAAAAATGATGGATTATAGGAATTAATCCATCAAGTCTGTTTCTAGGACGTATAAATTATCATCTACAACCCCTGGAAATGGCGATTGGTATGGAGATCTGGAGTATTTTACAAAAATGTTTTATTTATAGTGTTGGGAGAGTCTGTTGCACAGATTTCTTTGACTTTCCAAAACAATCGGGTTTGTCTCCACCTATAATAATTCAAATGCAGTGATTGCAAAGTTAATTGGAAGGAGAGGCTTTAGGAATAGAGATTTTTTGCTGTAGGAGGGATTTAGATAAAGGAGACACACACATACATATTTTTTTTTTCTTTACAGTTTGCCAGTGAATTCCGTGATAAAGATTTTCCAATGCCTGACATTAAGATACTTAGTTTACATATGGAAACAATGTCCTGGTCCCAGTCCTAAGAATTTCCATTAAATGGCCATGGGTCCAAAGGTCTTTTGTAGGTCTGTGTGAATACGCTCTCCATCCAGAACAGACATTAAAAGGCGTAGCAATTCTCAGCTATGGGAAACCCAGGTCTCCGTTGTAAATGATGCCAGATTTGTAACTGCTACCAAACGAGTAACTAAATGTGACTGTAGAGACGCCTGGGTCGCTCAGTGGGTTAAATGTCTGACTTCAGCTCAGGTCACGATCTCTCAGTTCATGGGTCGGAACCCCGTGTCGGGCTCTGTGCTGACAGCTCAGAGCCTGGAGCCTGCTTCGGATTCTGTGTCTCTCTCTGTCTCTGGCCCTCCCCCACTCGAGCTCTGTCTGTCTGTCTCTCTCTGTCTCTCGCTCTCAAAAATAAATAAGCATTAAAAAAAAATTGAGATGTGACTATATAACATAAAGTCTTAATAGAAGTTCCTCTAAAACAGCGAGCTGTTTGATGCATCTCCAGTCTTTGACTATAGCCTTGCTGATGCTTTCGGGCTAATCATGGATTATCCAGAGAGAAAGCTTCCGGGGTCGATGAGTCAGTGTGGTGTCCTTCCGTGCGGTCAATTTCTGTAGCTCACCTTGTCTGCGTCTACTTGCATTAAGCGTTTGTCCTGCAATTGAAGAGAACGTTCTCTTGGAATATGAGCAAGCATTGCTTGTTCGTGGTTTTTAAAAAGCAACTAACTGCATTGTCCAGCCAAGTTGGCCTCTAAATGATGTGCTCTGATGCTGTCCCTCTGATCGGGAGCTGAGGGCTTCCTGGCCAGTGTGGGGGGGGGGGGGTGGTGGTGGTGGTGCAGATTTGGTAGCATTGGGGATGGACTCTTGCATTTATTTGCGTCTTTGGATACTTCCGTCTGCCTCCACTTTGGACAGTTTGTATTTCAGTGCAGACCTTACTGCACAGGCCGGGGCTGTGTTTCCGGGGCTGTGTTTCTGTGGCTGCATGAGTAGAACATTCTGTCCACCCCACCATCCCAGTCTGAGCCTGTGGGTCTACTCAGCTGACTTACGGAAGAACTGGAGAGAAGCAGGGATCCGGCCCATTGCAGGTTCCACTTTACAGGTGGACATACTGCCTCAGCTGACTCATTTCTAAAAGGCTCTAAAATCAAGTTCATGAACAAGCTAACAAAAACCTGGGGAGAAATTCCTTTGCTCAGAGGCTTTCGCCATTTACTTAATTGATTGTGTCTCTTGCCGTGCGTTCTTCTTTGGGTTTACTCAGGTTGGCAAGACCCACATACGTCACGGTCTTAATAGATGTTTTCTCCAACTCACACTGATGTAACTAGAATGTAAGCAGCTTGAGTTTTTTACCCATTTTCGTTTGTTTTTTTTTTTTCCAGTTTATTCATTTATTTTGAGGGGGCAGGGGAGAGAGAGGGAGAGAATCCTAAGCAGACTCCACGCTGTCAGCACAGAGCCTAACACGGGGCCCCAACTCAGAAACCGTGAGATCATGGCCTGAGCTGAAATCAAGAGTCAGATGCTTAACTGACTGAGCCACCCAGACGCCCCTACCCATTTTCATTCCACCGGGATTTAATGAATATTAAACTTCTACCCAGTGATGGCTTCTGGGGATAGCAGGGTGAATAAGGGAATCACCGTCCCTGGTCAAAACTTAGGAATAAGGCTTCATTTGTGAAGCTTAACCCCAAATGGTCTCCGTACCAGTTTGCTCGTTGCCTTATTCTTGTTTGTGGACGAAGTTGTTCACAGTGTACTTTGATTCCCGTTTCCACTAGCAGGGAGGGGGTGTGTTGCAGGAGTAGTCAGAGGCCCAGAAATGCAGCCAGAGAATTTTAAACTGAGTTTTGATCACACTGGCCTTGTCGTTTGGTCTGGCTCACAGCAGGCAGCCCTTCCTTTTGGAGAAGTAACGTGCGTGTTTAATTATATCAACAATATGTTTTAATTTGTGTTTTGCCTCAGATTTGCATTTCCCGCTTTTGTATCACTTGTATCTGAGCGCCCTCAATGGAATTATTAAATGTATAATTTTGGCTGTTAAAACAATTCACATACATAATAATTTTCAAAGCGACTTGTAATTAAGTAAGCGAGGGAAGGAAGCAACAGGCATTGGAAGATGAAAAAATGGTTTGAAAACATTGACTTTTTCACAGATGCCATGGGATCCTTCCTCCCCAAGTGTTGTCCCTTTGGCCATCCTAAAATGTTGAAGGACTAGATCCCACGTCAGAACCCTTGTATGTGACTACAAGGAAGACTGTCAGGGGCTCCTGTGAACTTTTAAATTTTTTCTTGAACAATTTTAAATAGAAATACCAGGACATGTGTGGGAGCCTTCAGAAGTTGCCAGGGAAAGGGACGCCTGGGTGACTCAGTCAGCTGAGCATCTGACTCTTGATGCTGGCTCAGGTTATGATGCCAGGGTCGTGAGATCGAGCCCCAGGTGAGGCTCCAGTCTCAGCCTGGAGCTTGCATGGGATTCTCTCTCCGGCCCTCTGCCTCCCTCCCCCACTTGTGCACTCTCTTGCTCTAAAATAAAGTTAAAAAAAAAGTTTTTAAGTTGTCGGGGGCTGGGGAAAGCTTAGATGTTTTGCTCTGATAGAACTGGCTTGTACCGTGTCGCATTCTTGCATTATTTTCTAAGCCGTGCTGCGTGAGAAAGTAACATCCCACACACTGCCATTTGGCGTCGTGCTTCTGTCATGATGTGAAACATTTCCCACATCTGTTCCCACTCTATCCTGGTCCCGGGAAATTGGCCCCGTTTGAGACTATTCGGAAGTAGTCTTCGAAGGAACTCCAGGGTCATGGTATGGGAGGACGAAATGGCAATGGCGGAGAGAAGGAAGCTGGGGGATCTACCTTATGAAATTATCCAAGCTCTGCGTCTGTGAAACCATAGCCTCTCAAAAGAGGAAGAGACAAAAATAGCAGGGCAAACAGATGGGATCCAGACATCAAGAGGAACCCTCTGATGTTTGCCAGGCAGTTTCCGTTATGAGGCTTCTTTAATTGATTTCTCTCTCTTATCTCGAAACTGCTCATGGCTTTTAGTGATAAGGCCTTGCCATCTGTGCCTGTTCCATGAGTCTCCTTTGATAATTAATTTCTCTAATGCTTGGTGTAATCTGCTGTGATATTGTTAATTTCTAAATAGTTTTACACGTGGCAGAAAAGAAAACTCTCAGCGACTTCAGTCACCGATTCATGTCCGCCATCCTATCCTTTGTAGAACTTTCGGAGCTTTTCATCTGTAGATCGGACTGGCAAAAAAGATTACCTACCGTGTGTGAAGAAGCGTGTTAGGTACTAGGGAAGATACGCAGATATGTGCAATAAAATTCCTAACCTCCAAGAGCTGACTTCCTAGCCCAGGAAGAAGAATATAAATCCCATGGCTGGAACATAAGGACCAAGTCAGACATGGCAATGGAACAATGACGAAGAACCAAAGGGTCAAGAGGAGGCAAGAGGATGGTTCAAGGGCCCCACAAGGGGTGGCCGGGATCTGGCCAGGTTGACATGGAGTGGGAGCTTAGCTTGGAGATGGACTGACTCTCGTGGGTTGGTATTTCCACAGCACAACTCCATCAGTGACCTCAGACATTTCAGCTACATCACGTTTCCAATTATGTTTCCTTGCAGTGAAAAAGAGAGTCATGTTGGTTTTACTATCTGAAAGATAGAAGCTGTCTAATTGTAATGCATGCATAATGTTATGGATGCAAATATGTGAGGGCACGTTCGTGTGTGGTCCTTATCCTGAAGTACATTCTTGTCCCACAGCCATTGGTTCAACCTTAGTAGATGCATGTTCCTCAACCTAAAAGTTTAAATTTAAGGTCAGCATTGCCCCAAAATATGTTATATAAACTTGGGTTTAGTCTTATTTCGAAGAGGAAAGTCCCATCCCACTAATACGAGATGAACTAATTTGTTTTTAAACGAACTAACAACCAAAAAAGAGGATATTTTAAGATTTTAAAGTCAGGCACGATACGTGTTTTATTCATGATTGTATCCTCAGTATCTAGCAGAGCATAGGATAAGGGGGTAGATAAAGCTAGTTATTAAATTCGTGTATTAATTTTTTTAAGGTGGTGGCAACTTGGGGAAATATTGTCAACGTCTTTTCAAATGAAGTGATTGTTCTTGTGGATCCGATCGCCCTTGTCTGCTCTGTGGTTTCCCCTCGGTCGTTTACAGCAGAACGTATTTTGTGGCTGGTCTTCTCTTTCATAGAGATTCTTCACAGCTCAGTGGGACTGCCTTTATTTCACATTTAATTTTTCCTCCCATGATGTTTGCTTATGAACATTTTACTTCTTGTTCTTATTCTTAAATTATTTCAAATTCTTTCTAATTAGCTTTACAAGGCTGCTCTAAATGAGTCAAGTTGAGCACTGAAAACCAGTTTGCCTGCAGTAATAGTGTATGAAGTTCATTAAAATTGGTTTTGATATTAGATTATACTTGGCAGTGACCTTCCAAGACCTTATCAGATCCCCACAGGCAAGACGTGAGTACATATAACTAATGCAGAGCAACTAATTAGAAAAGAAAATCTGAATTTCCTAAAGTGGCACAGATTCCAATATTTGAGCTCCCTTCTGTAAATAGGAATTCAATGTAGTAGTGACCCTAGGTCCTTTCCAGACCATCAACCTTCCCACTAATCAGATGTTGTCTGATTTCCCTCGGTGCACTTCATACACACCAACCCAAGTCTGGTCCAGCTGTGTCCCCTTAACAAACAAGTCTCGTGTGACTGTGGGTTTGAGCCAGCACTTGGGATGCGGGCTGGGTGAAGTGTGAATCTGGGTACGTTGCTGTCCTGGAACCCAAGAGCTCTCAGCCTGGGAGGAGAAAGAGGCTAGCAACCAAATGGCATTGACTTCAGGTAGAAAGTGCCAGAGATGAATCCAAGCTACAGGTGTCCAGAGAATGGAAGGAACCATTAAGTCTTCTGTATATGGGATGGCTTTCTCTGGGAAAAGCCCACATCACTGTTTTAGCAGAAGTCATTTGAGTGTTACTAAGACTTAGGAAGACCGGGGGTCAAGGGGACTTTGAGTACAAATAAGGTCCCCAGCGGTTTCCTCCGACAAGAGAATCTGGCTCTGCATTGGCTGAGCATCTGGTGTTTTCGGGGGAAGGGGGGCGCTGGGGGGTGATAGGAGGGTGGCTTGCCTCTGGTCCAGAGGACTACGAGAGTGCCCCCCACCATGTCCACTGAGGAGCCCTCAGTGTTTACACTACAGGATAGAGATTTGCCTGTGGACCCAACACCTTTACCACTTGAATCTCATGGAAACAGATGACTCATTTCGCCTGCCATCCAGTAAGCTGCCAGTGGAAATATTTCTGGCCCATGGGGCTTGATCTTATATTTTCTAAACCACAATTTCTTTTTTTTTCAATATATGAAATTTATTGTCAAATTGGTTTCCATACAACACCCAGTGCTCATCCCAAAAGGTGCCCTCCTCAATACCCATCACCCACCCTCCCCTCCCTCCCACCCCCCATCAACCCTCAGTTTGTTCTCAGTTTTTAACAGTCTCTTATGCTTTGGCTCTCTTCCCCTCTAACCTCTTTTTTTTTTCCCTTCCCCTCCCCCATGGGTTTCTGTCAAGTTTCTCAGGATCCACATAAGAATGAAAACATATGGTATCTGTCTTTCTCTGTATGGCTTATTTCACTTAGCATCACACTCTCCAGTTCCATCCACGTTGCTACAAAGGGTCATATTTCGTTCTTTCTCATTGCCACGTAGTACTCCATTGTGTATATAAACCACAATTTCTCTATCCATTCATCAGTTGATGGACATTTAGGCTCTTTCCATAATTTGGCTATTGTTTAGAGTGCTGCTATAAACATTGGGGTACAAGTGCCCCTATGCATCAGTACTCCTGTATCCCTGGGTCAATTTCCTAGCAGTGCTATTGCTGGGTCATAGGGTAAGTCTATTTTTAATTTTCTGAGGAACCTCCACACTGTTTTCCAGAGTGGCTGCACCAATTTGCATTCCCACCAACAGTGCAAGAGGGTTCCCGTTTCTCCACATCCTCGCCAGCATCTATAGTCTCCTGATTTGTTCATTTTGGCCACTCTGACTGGCGTGAGGTGGTATCTGAGTGTGGTCTAAACCACAATTTCTGAGGATGTTCCGGAGATGTTGATTCCATGTGTGTGCCTTCGTGAAGGTGTTTGGCAGGCTTTTACTTGGGTGCACATATTTTATATTATCTTCTCAGGTTTCTGGGCTCCAACTGTCTTGCCACCCTGGGCACTCATAGATCACATTGTTCTTAGATGTGCCCCATAAGCCACTGCATAATGAGAGGAGCCTGGTCAAGTGAAACCTATTTCATCTTGATACAAATTGTTAATTTTTTAAAATTCTGCCATTTTACTTGTACCTATTCCCTGAGTCTTTGCAAAAAAAAAAAAAAAAAAAAAGGTAACTAATGGAAGTTATAACTTTTTTCCCAGCAGACATTTCTGCTTGTTCCTTAGCAAAATACGTCACCCCCCCTGTTTGTTGCTTTTATGCTGACATTTGCATAGGGAGGCCCCACCAAGTACAGCTGCGAGTTTACTGTAAATGTACTGCATTTGCCTCATTTGTTTGCAAGGAATCTGAATTAATCTCTAGCATAAGTACTCACGTTAAAAAAGACAAGCTTTCCGCATAAATATTTATAGCAAGACCTAGTGTTACGAAAGAAAGTTTTATAATCCTGGCACTTTGCTGGCATTTTATTTGCATTTCAGGGGAGGAGAGATATTTGCTTGGCGTGTGTATGTGTGTGTGTGTGTGTGTGTGTGTGTGTGTGTATGTATGTATGAAATGTATTGTCACATTGAGCACCCAGTGCTCATCCCAACAGGTGGCTGGGCTTGGCTTTTAATTGTAAGTCACGTCCTGTAAGGATCTCAGGACGAAATCACTGGCGAGCCTGCAGGTAAAGAAGAGCAGACTGATGCTTGTTGACTGGGGTCTGTCCACCGGCTGACACGGGGCTGCATTGTGGAGGGCACTGCGAGACTCCAGGCTCCCGCTTGCAGATGGCCCGTCTCTGTGGCTCTCCGCTGTATCCTCAGCACCTTCTCAGTGCCCGGTGCAGAGTAGCTGCTCAGTGAATGATGTGAAATGCACTGGGGGCCTTCAGGTCAAGGGAGAGCCGTTACGTTTTGTACCAGTAAGCAGAGACGATGCGATCTCTCAAGAGGCCCGAAACTGTCCTCATATTCGTTGGTGTGCATGCAGAGAAGAGTCATTTCTTCAGTATCTTATTCGTGTCTCTTACCCTCACTTAAACATTTGGGCACCCTTTCTCAGGGCCCCCCCTCTGAGAGGAGGCATTGGAGGTTACATAGCTAGTGGTGCCAGCTCGCACATAGCGGGGAGTCTGAGCGTAGACAGAGACACGTGGCCGTTTCAAAGCAAGGACTTCTGTCCCGACTTCTCTCAGGCTGACCCGTCCAGTGGTTGAGCTGCTTGGTAAATGGTGTCGGCTCTGAGGATTAGAAATGGTTGAGAGCCTGGGTGGCTCAGTCAGTTAAGCATCCGACCTCAGGTCAGGTCATGATCTCCCGGTCCCTGAGTTCGAGCCCCGCGTCGGGCTGTGTGCTGGCAGCTCGGAGCCCGGAGCCTGCTTCGGATCCTGTGTCTCCCTGTCTCTCTGCCCTTCCCCCACCCACGCTCTGTGTCTCTCTGTGTCTCAAAAACGAGTAAATGTTAAGAAAAGGAAAAAAAAGAACGAAATGGTTGAGAGCCAGGATCGCCGCTCACTTGGAAGGTGCCTTTGTGTGAATCTGAGCACGTTTCCCCTTCTGGGGGTCACGGCGCCACAGCCCAGGTTTTGGCTGGCAGCCAGTACGTTTTTATGGAAAGAACCATGTCTCTTCCTCTAAGTATAGACGGCTCTGGGCCAAAGCTCATGGCTTAGGAGAGGATGTGGGTGGAATTTCAGCCCTCACCCACCCCCTTGGCCAAGATCTTCCTTTGTGTGACCTGCCTACTGTACCTTCTTGCCCAATGTCAGTTCGTCAGGCCTTAAGTATAAATAGAAATTATACCTGTGTAAATATTTACATTTCACTTATATGCATATGTGCGTCTTCAGGATATGACAGTGATCAAGTGGGGAATCTAGTAAATAAGACATTTTATGTTATGAAGATTAACGGACAATGTAACAACCATTTCTCTAGATGCAGAAGAAATGTTTGATGAAATCCAGCATTCACTCATAATAGTTAAAATAAAAGTCAACACAGCGTGGATGAGAGCTGCTTTAACCTTCCAGGAGAACCATAACCTGAAGAATACCTATTAAAATGTTATAGCAAATATCATCATACTATGTGGTGAGAGATTAGAAGCTTTTCCATTAAAGTCAAGAAAAAGCTAAGAGCTCCTGTCAGCCCTGCCAGCATTCACTATGCTACTGGAGATCACAGGCGATTCGGTGTAACAAGGCAAAAAGATTAAAAGTTGTAAGGTCAGGGATAGAAATAATTAATCCCAAGTATTCTTGCCGGCTCTCTTACTTGTGTCTCGAAGGTCAGACACTATGAGTTAATGACTGGTCATTAGATGGAGGGTGACATTCACTCATTGCTGTGTTTGACAAATGGCACCATACTGAGCCCCAGCAGGTGGCAATGGGGTAGGGGTGCTTGGCTGGGTGGGCTC
The DNA here is from genome assembly GCF_016509475.1 of Prionailurus bengalensis. Taxonomy (NCBI): domain Eukaryota; kingdom Metazoa; phylum Chordata; class Mammalia; order Carnivora; family Felidae; genus Prionailurus; species Prionailurus bengalensis. The sequence goes on from NC_057343.1 coordinate 233,771,182, forward strand.
CTGGCCCCTGCCTCACTGGAACCACAGCCGCTCGATCATTACCTGTCTGTATGTTATTGATTGGTTGGAAGGTTCACCAGTATTTCTAAAGATTTTGGACACCAGTGAGGAAAAGTTATCAAAAAGAATCCCAGGTACTGTCCTGTTTCCTGATGTGTAGAGCCCGTTAGTGCCATGTTTGACTGAGGGGGTGCTGGGAGGTCCGATGCTGGCTGAGCACCCGCTGTGTGACAAATGACAGGTGTCCTTGCGGGGCGAGGAAGGGGAAAACGAGAAATAGGTAGCCCCCTCTTCACAAATCTCACAGTCTACTAGAGAGCCCCCTGGGCTGACACACAGGTCACCGTGTTCTGCGTCCTTCATCCGTCACTTTCCAAGGCAGGGTGTAGTGGTTGCACCAAGGAGAGAGTAGTATTTTCAGGTAAATTTAGGAGAATAGCATCTTACAGGGAAGGCGGCAGCAGCAAAGGCGTAGGGGTCTGAAGCCACAGCGTATGCTGCTGGGTCCTCAAGACAGATCACAGGGCCGGGGGGTTGGGGCAAGGCGGTTGGCCTGAGTTTCTGAATACCTGGAAAGCTGGGGACTTTGGCTTTTAACTTTGGGTAACGTGGAACCACAGAAATGCAATTAACACTGATGATTCCGTGTCCTGGGGGGGGCAGTTCCAATCCCTGGATGAAATCTCTTACACTAGAATCGCCTTGCATACTAATTTGGTTGCAGTTTTATGGAATTATAGATATTATATCTGTAGCTCTATCTTAATTATGATAATATTTCAGCTTCCACCTGCTGATGTCATTCTTGCCTGTCCATGTGTGTGGACAAGCCTCACATCTCTCTCCCCTGCCTCACGTGTTCTGTCGAAACGTGGATCAGGACATTTCATCGAGCAGTAAAGCCAACTAACCTTTAATACTGAGGAATCCTCAAAAAGAAGAAAACTAAAGTTATTCCTGTCGCAGTAAAAGAGAAAACTCAGATGTCTACATTTACCCTAACGGATCACTTATTTTCTTTTTCTGTGTGCTTATATTTGTAAGAAAATTCAGCAACTTAGAGATACTTTAGTCATGTTTAGGGAGAGCAGACATTTCTATTCTGCCAACCTATAGAATTTTTTGCCTAAATGAATAGAAATTGAAGCACAGAGAAGTCAATATTCTTGCTTAAATTTTGCAATGTGTCCTAGAATAGAAAAATGAATTTTAAAGTTACCCACAGTACAGAATTCTAAATATTTTAACTGGGGCATTCTCCATAGGCATGAAAGATGGCTTTGAATAAGAAACACTCGTTATTAAAGAAGCAACCTTCTAGAATGAGACAGTTGTAACTGCATTTGTTGGTTCAGATAACTTTCAAGTAGCTTCCAAATAAGTGACCTCCCATCATGAGGTTTTATATTTTCATATAAAATATATTTATGCCCTGTAAAATTCTTTATATATTATATAGTGTCAAAAAAGGGGAAAGGGGGGCGCCTGGGTGGCGCAGTTGGTTAAACGTCCGACTTCAGCCAGGTCACGATCTCGCAGTCCATGAGTTCGAGCCCCGCGTCGGGCTCTGGGCTGATGGCTCAGAGCCTGGAGCCTGTTTCCGATTCTGTGTTTCCCTCTCTCTCTGCCCCTCCCCCGTTCATGCTTTGTCTCTCTCTGTCCCAAAAATAAATAAAAAACGTTGAAAAAAAAATTTAAAAAAAAAATAAATAAATAAAAAAGGGGAAAGGTTTGTATGGCAAAAAACTAGGAAATGGATATGCGGCATGCATTAGGATACTTGTGGTTAGAAATAGTTGTGGTTAGAAATATGGATTTGGGAGTTTACCCACTCCACGATCCAATCAGCATTTTATATTTTAGGAATTTACAGCAGAATAATTTTCTCATCATATTTAAGTAGATGAAAATCCACAGTGCTGTTTAGTCCTCAAACATTGATTTGGACAGTTACTTTTTATAGGAAATTTCCAGATTAATAAACAGTTTTGTATCATTGCCATGTGTTAAGTATATTCGAGTCTAGAAATGTTTAAGTTTACCTTGTAAGTTTGGTTTCAACATTTTGAATATTTAATCCCACTGAAGTCCTCGTTTGTGGGAAAATAGCCACATTAGACCTAGTGGCCAAGATCAAGGCCAGGTTTAGGAAGCAGGAAAAAAGACAGGGATTTTGCTGTCCAGCCTTGTGGCAAAGACTCCCTCCTTGGAATGTTTTTTTTTTTTAATTTTTTAAATCAAATTTATTTATTTTGAAAGAGACAGAGAGAGTGAGTGGGGGACGGGCAGGGAGAGAGAAAGAATCCGAAGCAGGCTCCACACTGTCAGCACACAGCCCGATGTGGGCCTCGAAGTCACACGCTGTGAGATCATGACCTGAGCTGAAACCAAGAGATGGTCACCTAATTGACTGAACTGCCCAGGCGCCCCAACAAAGTGTTAATATTCTCTTGACCCCCACTCAAATAGGCTTGATCTTCTCTTGTCCACACTGTCACAGAGATGGAATTAGAGAGAAACTCATGAGAAGTGGGGCATAAAGTAGCAGAATTGTGGCCTAAAACTTAGGTTATAGACAATAACACCAACAAAAAAGTAGATGCAAGAAATGTTTTTTGGCTGTGGTTAAAAAGAAAGAAAGAAAGAAAAGAAAGAAAGAAAGAAAGAAAGAAAGAGAGAGAAAATGTACTCCATCAGTGGTATTGTCAGTAATAAGTAGATTTAATTATAGCCCTTAAGAAATCACTAAGTCATTAAATTAAGATCTGAGAGACAAAGTTATAAATCTTAGAAATGAATCTATCAAACAGCGGCCATAGACAAATGACTGTCTTATGATGTTGTCGCTTCATTTAGACAGAATATTCACTTTTGTGATAGTTTAGTTGGGAAAGATCATATTAAAGCCACTGTATATTTATATTACTGAACTAGGATGGTGATTCTAGCAGGAAAGGACAAGGCTTTTATCCTCAGATTGGAAATGCATCTCTTTCGCTGGGACACTGGGGGGCTTCTTGTTAATACCGCCCCCAGCTTTGAGAGGAAAAGCAATAGAACAATGATGGAGGACAGAGAACCCACCCAGGCCTTGGGTCTTGGTATGAAAGCGGCCATCAATTGTGGCCACATGTCCTGGACAGGCCCTCCTAGCACTTTACTCTTTTCATTAGGATTACTGTAGGGACCCTGTGCATATATTTTGAACATTTATAAAACTGGGGCACAAAAACTTTTAGCCGTATTAAGAAAAAAAATAAGGACAAATACCCAATATTTTGACAACTTTTTCAACTAGTGGATCTTTTTATTTTCTCTGATCAAGACTTGAAACTTTTCTTCGAGTAGCTAAGATTGCATTTGAGTTTTCATTTTGTTTTGTATCAGTAGTGACATTATAGCATGAAGGCATGGGTAATTTAGCCAGAATTGGTTGCTCAAGGCAACTAGAGCGTTGAGTGCATCCCTCGTCTGGTGCTGTGGTTGCGAGGCCGGCACCCTGAGGATGAGACTAGTCGGTCCGACGCAGAATCCCACGCAGAATCTCACGCTGAGTGGCCCGTGGGACTGACCACACTGCCTTTAGTTACTAGATGCTTGTGTGATTTCTGGTTAGTTCCTGCTGCATGTAAACTCCCGTGACCCGTAGTTGGTGTGGGTGTATAATCTTACATGTCTCCTTTGGACCTCCTCTGTTTATTTTCACTGCTAACATCTGAAATCCTGAAGACGTAGCTTAGCATGTGGTGTAACTAACTGCCCCGACAGTGATTTTTGAGAGATGGATGAATGGACGAGCGGATGGATGGATGGATGAATAACATGATACTTCTATTTTCATAACTATGTTCTTAGTTGAAAATGTCATTTGGGCAATATTACTGTGACCCTTCATTTCAAAAATATAAATGTTATAAATGTTTGGTTTAAGATATTTAGGTCATTAACCATAAGTTCTGGCAGGAAATAGTCAGAAGGTAACAGGAATCTAATTAAACCATCTGAATTATAAAATGAAAGTCATTTAAGGATCTTTATTTGAGGAATTAATTATTCTCCCACAGTAAATTGGCCAAAAGAAGAGGAAAAAAAATGCAGTCCCTTGTGATTTAAATTATCAGCAAAAGATGCTGATAAAACATGTTTTCTGTTTCCCGGACCCATTAATGATGGGATCCCAGGTTGGAAAGCCGCAACACCCAAGAGTTCTAACTGTTCCCATACTGGTGAGATGAAATGACAGAAGGGCTTTGGCCATAGCAGTGAATGTTCCAAATATATCATTCATGATGTGAGGGTTTTAGATTAAACGAATGTTCTTATTACTAGTTTTTAGAGCATGAAATCTTAGCTGATTATTTAAGGAACATGAACTGATTAAAAGCCAGCTTTATGTAAACGCAGATAAGAGCAAATTTGGAAGAAACTTTTCCACTAGATGATCACATTACAGAGGGAGTCAAATGATACATATGCATGGAAAGTTGGATGGAAGTTAGATTTAAACTTGTTTTACCAGTTAGAGAAATCCATTCCCCTGAGTGTGACTTGGCTGGGAGAGTTATGGGTTATTGTGGCCATCTGCACTGAGAAAGGATGATTTCTCAAGATGGCTAGTGACCAACTTTGGAGCGCCTCTAATATTTTCATGTTCCGTATTCTGACCAACGGAGCCTGAGGCCGGGCACCATCTCACATACCGTGAGATCGTGACCTGACCCGAAATCAAGAGCCCGGTGCTTAACCAACTGAGCCACCCAGGCGCCCCTGGAGATCCCCTGCTATTTTCATGTTCTGCTTTCCGTCTTCATTCCCAGGTCTCTGTGCAGACTAAAGATGCCCCCCATGCCAGGCTCACTGATAACCGCTGTGAACATATTACCTCATTAACATTCCCAAATCATGACGATATGTTTCTAGCTGAAGTGCTAGTTTAAGGGACTGAAGGGAATAGGCCCGCTGGATGGAGCTGGTGGCCTCTCCTGATTATCACACAGGAAACTTGGAAGTGAAGAGATTTTCCCGGTAAGAACTGACCAGCCCACGTATGAATAAACTCAGCAAAGAAATTGCTTGAGAAGCATGACTACTGACGTGCCAGCTCCCTCTACATCATAAGCTCACTGGAAAGCCACCCACCAACAGTCTTGAAGGAAGGGGATATTTTAGACGGCTTTCCCTATTCAAACATGGAGTCAAATGGGCTAAGAGTTTTATGAACATAAGACTCCATCCTCAATCTTTCCAATCCTCGCTAGGTTTGGCAGGCGAGGGGTGACTCATATAAGTCGTATGATACACGTATTTTCAGTTTTGAATGAGTGATGTCGATTGTAGAATCAGTCATAAACAATGAAATTGCTCTCACCTTTGAGAACTTTGGTGATTCCAGCTAGCTTCCTCCCCGACAGCGTTTGCCAATGTGCTGTCTCGTTCAGTTCCGTAAAACGAGCTCTGATCACTCCTGGTTTGAAGAAACCCCATTTAACTTTGTTGAACCCATGGCTTCTCTCTTTCCTGACAACAGATGCCTGTCTCGGTGGCACCTGTCCGCATCCCACTGAGACACACTCGAGGGAAAGCTCGTTTGTGAAATGAATACAACGCCATTTTAAATTCTGCTTGTGTCCTTAAAGAAAAAGGCATTAACCCAATATATTTCAGTCAAGCATAGTGGATTTCCATTAAATCTACAGCTTTAGTGAAACTGGTGAAGTTGAAGTACAATTTGATTGTCAACACGTGTATATTGTCACTATTCTGTAAAACTAAATTTTAAAAATTGACTCTGGATGGTCTTGGCATCTTTAATAAGACATGAATTGTAACAACCAACCTCAACCTTAGTAGATAATCTGTAGGTCTCTCGTTAATACCTTGACTTTCCTAGGTGTTATTAATAATAAGTAATGGTCACTTTTTTAAAATTCTTAGCCAAAACTTTCTCATTAGAAAGAATTGGAAGATCATGGGAGGAAGATAATGAGTTTTCCATGAAGGAATCCAATCCTTTCATCTTTTTGCCCAAGGGAGACCAGATTAAGAGGCTGGAGATAAGAAAAGTCAACTTCATTTGAATTGTCTATTACATTGAATCCTTGGAATATTAGAAAAAAGGCAGGTCATGGAATAGATTCCCCCTTATGTACAAATAACAAACGTATAACTACACAAGTGTGTGTTAGTTTTCTGCTGCTGTGTAACAAATGAGCACCAATTTAGTGGCTTAAATCAGCACAATTAATTATGCCACAGTTCCTTGGGAGGGCAGTCTGGGCCCAGTTTAACCAGCTCCACTGCTCAGAGTTGCAGGTTGAAATCAAGAGCTGCAAACATTTTCAAGGCTCGGGGGCCTCTTTCAGACTCTCTGGTTGTTTGTAGAATTTAGTTCCTTGCAGTTTGGAGACTGAGATCCTCATTTTCGTTCTGGCTATTGGCTGGAGGACATTGTTAAGTCCCAGCCACATTCCCCCTCACAGCATGGCAGCTACCTTCTTCAAAGTCACCAGGACAATCTCTCTATTGTCCCCTACAAGGAAGTCTTAGATTAGGAGGAATCTCAAGACCCAGCCATGTTCATAGGGAGGGCATTGCACAGGGCATGACACCCAGGTGATGGGAATTGGGGGCGCTTGCTGTCACAGTCCTCTTAAGATCATAGCTGTACCATAATCAAGGTGTCAGGGTACAGGTGACTAATGGAAAACAGACCAACTGTTCCTAAGCCTTCAAGTAGGACAACTCTCCTCAGGGGCCCGAAGATACAATCCTACATGTCTGAAGAAATGCACAGGAGCACTGAGTGCTCGGGATCTTTGTAAGGTATCTTTAGGAATTTTTGCCAAGTGAATAAGCAGATAGCAGGTGTCACAGCAAAAGCGGAGGGATGGAAGGAAAGGGGGTGGGCTCCTTTGCTCAAGGTCACCCATTTCAGTTGTCGAGTTGGGAAGGAAACATTTCCCCCGATGATAGGTTTTCACTTCCAGCTAAAAGTAGTTTTTCCTCTCGTTGCACAGTATTTGCCAAAAAAAAAAAAAGCTGTCTGAATTTTTGATGTTCACTCTCAGAGACTACGAATTTAAAGGCATTCTAGTGAGAGAATAAAATAAATAAATGGATCTTCTCATTTGAGATGTAAGTTTATAGAGTGCCCACAAATCACAGCCTCTATAATAAAGATTTCCAACGACAGCGCTGGTTTTCTTATTCTCTTGGGCTTTCTACTGTGTTATAAAAAAGAATGCCTAAAATAATGTGTAAGGGGGAAAGCCAGCTCCGTTTTTATATATGTACACACATATATAATCTAACACGCACACAAACACTTATCTTTTTTAGTAAGACAGCAGAGGAATATTTGCTTGCTTTTCCGTGCTTAAAAAAAGAAAAGGGAAGAAAAGAAAAAAAAACACTTGGGATGACCATTTGTTGAAAGCGAATGCACCCATTTGAAAGCCCCTGAGATGTTCAGCCCAGTCCTCTCCCCCGTTAGAGCCAATGATGGTGCCAGTCACCCAGTGAGGGTGAAAGTTACATCAACCCCAGGCTTTACCCTTGAGAAACGTACGGGCCGGGGAGACCCCATGCCAACAGCTGGTACGGTAAAGGTTTATAGAACTGTGGCTAATTCAGAGGAAGCCCACTGACAGGCAAGCAGGTACTTGGAACAGTGGAATTTCCTACTTTAAAATACATTATCATGTCACTTTCACATTTAAAAAAAGTTTCCATTTTATTTCAATGAGCCTGTAATGACTAGTAATGATAATGGAAAGAAATCAGGAATGTTCATACACATCTCTAATTCCTCAGCCTTTTCAGAGTAGCTGGTGTAGACATGTAGCCTTGAGTATCAAATCCTGTCACCTTCTGTGAAACAGATTTAGGTGTATGTGCTGAATATTATTTTGGGTCAGTGAGCTAATCCAAAGCAAGACGATGGATTCCAAAATGTGTTTAGGATTTTGAGATCATCTTGGTAACCCCTGATTTGGTACTCGCTGGGATATGTTTTACAGGTTGACTGTTTGGGTCCCACACCCCCACCTCCCTCCGAATTCATGTGTTGAAAACCTAATTCCCAAGTGATGGTATTAGGAGGTGAGGCCATTGGGGGTGATTAGGCCATGAATGTGGAACCCTCATGGATGGGATTAGTGTCCTTATAAAATTGTACCCAGTGAGCTCACCCCTTCTGCCATGTGAGAACACAAAGAGAAGTTTGTGACCCAGAAGAAGGCCCTCGCCCAACCATGCTAACCCTCTAACATTAGGCTCCCAGGCTCCAGAACTGGGGGAAATACACTTCTGTTGAACCAGTCTGTGGTGTTTTGTTATAGCAGCCCGAATGCACTAAGACATTTTCCAAGTGTTTACAGATTTGCGGAAGGTTGGACAATAAGAAGCTGACCTTGGGGCTGAGTTCGTCTTCCACCAAGCCATCCTGTGATTCAAAAACTTCTCTAAATGCCATGGAAGATGACTTGAACTCCTTCATGTTCAAAAGCCCATACCAGCATGAAAATGCACTGCAGTTAAAGAAACTTATTATAAGGAAAATAAGGTGATAATAACATACAGTTGATACATGTGCATATATAGGCTTTAACAGGTAGTGGCCACATTGGCTATGGATAGAAAGTAGCATTTCGCAGGCATATATGATGGGCAATTGGGGCTGAATAGCGCACATTCTGCATTTATAAAGCATTTCAGTCGCCAGTGCTCCAGCATGAATGTTATGAAAAAAATAGAGCTGTAATTTTAATGTGTGCAAGTATGTCTAAGCGCAGTGGGTTTTGAATATCTCTTCTAACCGGCAAGGTAACCACCATTTATTAGAAAGAGATTTGTTTTTCCGTGGACATATCATTTTTAATTGTTTTCTTGAGGCACGGTTGGCATATGATACACTGCACGTTTGAGTATAAAATTTGACAAGTTTTGGTAACTGTGCACATCCGTGAAACCATTGACACCAGCAAGATAATGAACATGTCTGTCAACCTCCAAGTTTCCTCCTTCCCTTTCTGCAGCCCTGCCTTCCTACACGTCGCCCATCCCAGGTAACCGCCGGTCTTTCTGACTCCACAGTTTTCATTTTCCATCATTTTACGTGAATGGAATTATACAGTGTCACTCATCCTGCTGGCTTCTGTCACTGGGCACTATTTTCAGATCCCTCTATGCCATATGCGTCAACAGTTCGTTTCTTCTTACTGCTGAGGAACAGTCCATTGTCTGGATAGAAGACGATCTGTTTCGATAGTCACCTGCTGACAGACATGTGGGTTGTTTCTCTTTTGGGCTATCACCAAGAAGGCTTTTAAGAATATTTGTGTACCAGCATTTGTGTGGACATCTGCTTTCTTTTCTCTTGGGTAAATGTCTGGGAAGAAGATGGCAAGGCCACATGGTAAGTGTATGTTTAATTTTTTAGGAAGGCGTCAGATGATTTCAAAGGGATGGTTCCATTTTACATTTCTAGCAGCGGGGTAAGAGAGGGGGTCCTGGTGCTCTGTGAGCTCACCAGCGTTGATGTCAGGTTTGGGGTTTGTGATTAATTTAGCCATTCTAATGGGGTGTGGTGGTTTCCTTATGGTTTTAATTTTCCTTTTTTCCAACAAATGGTGTCGAGCATCTTTATATATGCTCTTTTGGTCATCTATCTATCTAATCTTGTGAAATGTCTATTTCTATCACTTGGCAATTTTTATATTAACTTTTTTTTAATGTTGAATTTTCATTTTTTAAATATGTAATGGGTATGAATCTTTGATTTGATTTGCAAATATTCTCTCTCGGTGTGTGGCTCGGCGTCTCTTTCTCTTCATGGTTTCTCTTCCAGAACAGAAGTTCTTGATTTTGAATGATTCAAATTGTCATTTTTTTTTTATTACAGGAGTGGTGTTTTTGGCATTGTAGCTAGGAAATCTTTGCTTAACCGAAGCCCACAGAGGGATTCTTCTAGGTTTTCTTGTAGAAGTTTTATGGTCTTAGATGATTGGTCTATGAGCCATTGGAGTTTATTATCAAAGGGAGAGCAAGTTATTGGTTAAAGGTCTTCTTTTCACATATGGAGGTTTAATTGCTTTTGCTCCCTTATCAAAACTGAATATTTTATACACATGCAAGTCTATTTCTGGACTTTCCAGTGCCGAATTCCTTTGCTTAGCGTTCTATCTTGATCCTTACATCATGGCATGTTGATTATTGTAGTTCTATGAGGCTTCAAGTCAAGTTGAAGTCCTCCAGCTTTGTTCTTCCTTCCCAAAGTGTTTTCAGTATTCTAGATACTTTTTATTTCTGTATGAATTTTAGAACCAGCTTGTCAATTTTTACCTCCCCCCACCCCAAAAGTCTTCTAGAATTGTGATTAAGATTGCATTCATTTGGTACATCACTTAGGGGATTTGGTTTCCTTTAGTGTACAAGTCATGGACATAATTTGTGAGCTGTATTCTAAGTGTTTCATGTTTTTGATGCTACTGTAAATTTCATTCTTTTTTTAAAATTTCTTTAATGTTTATTTTTGAGAGAGAGAGAGAGAGAGAGTGAGTGGGGGAGGAGCAGAGAGAAAAGGAGACACAGAATCTGAAGCAGGTTCCAGGCTCTGAGCTGTCAGCACAGAGCCTGACGTGGGGCTGGAACCCACGAACTGTAAGATCATGACCTGAGTCGAAGTCTGACGTTTAACCAGCTGAACCACCCAGTGCACCTGTAAATGGCGTTCTTTTAATTTCTGATTGCCCACTGCTAGTACATAGGAATGAAATTAATATTTTCTATTGATCCTGTATTCTGAAGCCTTGATAAATTAATTTTACTTCTAGTAGCTTCGTGGTAGGTTCTGCAGTATTTTTTACATACACAATCACAATGCTTGTGTACAAAGAGAAAGTTACTTCTTTTTTTCCATTATAGATGAAGTGTAATTCTTTTTGTTTCCTAGCTGTACAAAGTAGAATTGTCAGTATAAAATTGACTAGAAGTGGTAGGGGCAAATACCCTTGCCTTGTTTCTGATCTTAGTAAGAAAGCATGCAGGCTTTAACCATTAAGTAAGATGTCACTTTTGTATATTTTTAATACATGTCCTTTATCAGATGTGGGAAATTTATTTATTTTCATAGTTGTTGGAGAGTTCCTATATGGCATGAATGTTGGATCTTATTAAGTGATATATTTGTGTCTTTTGACATGATCTTATAGGTTTACTTTCTAGACTGTTAATAAATGGTGAATTATAGTGATCACATGTCAAATGTTAATGCAACCTTGCATGCCTGACATCATTACCACTTAATCCTGAGAAATAACCTTTTTATGCAGTTTAGAGGTTTTTTATTAAAATATCATCAAGCATTTTTGCATCTAAGTTCATGTGACATATTCACATGTAGTTCTCATTTCTTGTAATGTCTGTCTGGTTCTGATATCAGATTAAAGTCAACCTGAGAATGACTTGAGATGTGATCCCTCCTTTTCATGTTCCTGGAAATGGTGTGTGTAGTTGAGTTTATTTCTTCTTTTTATATTCTGTGTCTCTGCTTCACATGTTCAGTCTTACTTCTAGCTTCTTGAACACATGAAATACAGTTATCATAACTGTTTTAATGTTCTTGACTACAAATTCTGTCATCTGTGTCATTTCTGTGCCAATGTCCATTGACCGATCTTTCGCCTCATAATAGCTTGTGTTTTTCAGCAGCTTCCTTGTGTATCTGATCATTATAAATTAGGTGCAAGGCATTGTGATTTTTTTTTCCATGTTGTGTATGGGACACTTCTGTGTTCCTGAAATTATGCTCTCCTCTAGGACATGATCAAGTTACTTGAAACCAATATGATCATTTGGCTTTTTCTTGGCTTCGTTTGTTGAGATCAGAACAGAGTTTGGGGTGATTTTTCCCACTGTGGAGGCAAGACCCTGCTTGCTACTCTAACGGATGCCCAGGGAATCGTAAGGTTGTCCACTCTTGCTCCGAGGAGCGAACACTATGTCTGGCCCTGTGTGAGTGATGTACTCTGTTCCCTTTGATCCTTGCAGGTGGGTCTTTCCCCACCCGTGTGGTTTCCTCGCATGCGTTCACTGATTTGTACCCACCTGAGTACTTGAGGTGGGATCTCTGCATAATACTGGAGTTCTCATTGTGCATCTCTCTCCTTCTGAGAACCCCAGCCTTTTGGCTTCCTCCAGCTCTCAGCTTTGTCTCCTCAATCCCTCATCTGTGTGCCTGGGCTTCTCCTTCCTCCACCACGGCCTGGAGACCTCATCAAGGTTGTAGGCTGGGCCAGTAGGGGGGCTTCCCTCATGTTTCCCATCACTTGGCCATCACTGTCCTTCACTACCTGGTGTCCAGTGTTTTAAGCACTGTTGTTTCATACATTTTTCAGTTATTTTTTGGTGAGAAGGTTAATCCCACTTCTGTTACTCCATCTTGGTTAGAAGCAGAAGTCATCCTGTGGCCACAGACTTTTGACTCCATCATCTCGTTTTTACTTCTCTTCCTTACTGGGTCCCATAGAGCTCATTTCCAGGACTTCCCGTCAATCTGTGTTCTCTTTGCCCCAGGGGTCGGGGATCACAGACCTCCTGCTGTGCACAAGCTAGAGTGCTTTGGCCCTCTGCAGGCCAGACTGCATTTCTTCCTTATTTGTTTTGTGCAGAATGGCTTTCTGTCTCAGCAAGACACCCTTCGTTGCTGGAAGAGAACTTGATAAATGCATACGAAAACCGTGCGTATTCCAGATGAGAATACATTTAGTTCATATCTTCAGCTATTCATAAAATGACTTTAAGGGTAATTTTCTTACTTTGGGCTGAGCATATGCTATCAAAATTTTGCTTGAATTGTCACCATTTATTTTGCCTTCAACCTATGGAATACAGATATTGTAGTGTTTTTCAAAGGAAAAATGAACAGCAATACACAGAGCCCCTCTTAACCACCGAAAGGTGTTCCCCAAACTTATGCAGAGTCCCTCAGAATGGACTTATTTGTGAATTGATCAATATGATGTATCCACTCACCAAAAAATAAATAAGATCGGTAATATAAAGTAAACACGACAAACTTCCCGTGTGTTGGTGGAAGCAGGCATAGAAATAGACAAACTTCCATGACATTCATGCTTTGATTCTTTGAACCAAGGCTGAGGTGACGGTGGCCTGAATGACCAAAAAGCCGATTCAGGTGGGAGGGCCCATTTCCGTAGGTGCCTCCTAGACATTAAGTGAATGGTTCTTTCAGTGTTGACTGGGATAGAGAGTACGTGGGGGAACATATCTAGAGAATTGTGTAATGTTGCTTTAGTAAGCATTCTCGTTTTATTTTTCTTAGTTGTGCTTGACCATTTATTTACGTTTTTTCCTTGCATCAACCGTTTCCTTTATTGATTTTTATGTTTTTCCAGCTTTATTTTTTTTTCCCGGAAGTAACTAACATACCTTTGTATAAGTTTAACGGGCACCTCATGTTGATGTGATACGTTTATTATTGAAAAATAATACTATTAAACTACTGCCTCCACCCCATCACATAGCTACCACTTCTGTCTTGAGGTGAGACCATCTAAGATCTACTTTCTTTTTTTAAATTTTTTTTTTCAACGTTTTTTATTTATTTTTGGGACAGAGAGAGACAGAGCATGAACGGGGGAGGGGCAGAGAGAGAGGGAGACACAGAATCAGAAACAGGCTCCAGGCTCCAAGGCATCAGCCCAGAGCCCGACGCGGGGCTCAAACTCACGGACCGCGAGATCGTGACGTGGCTGAAGTCGGACGCTTAACCGACTGCGCCACCCAGGCTCCCCTAAGATCTACTTCCTTAGCCACTTCAGTTATGTGATACAATGTGAGTGGCTATAATCGCCATGTTATCCATTAGATCCCCAGACTTGTTAACCTCGTAACCGGAAGTCGCCACCCTTTCGTAGCTCCCCATTTTACCCATCTCTCCAATCACCACAATATCTATGTTGCTCTTTTGTATTTTTGTATTTTTTTAATAATTTTTAAAAATAATTATTTATTTTGAGAGAGACAGAGCGAGCATGAACAGGGGAGGGGCAGAGAGAGAGAGAGAGAGAGAGAGAGAATCCCAAGCAGACTCTGCAGGGTCAGTGCAGAGCCCGATGTGGGGCTCCAACCCACAGAACTGTGAGATCCTGACCTGAGCCGAAATCAAGAGTCAGACACTTAACTGTCTGAGTCACCCAGGCATCCTGAGTCTGTACTTTTTAGATTCAACATAGAAGTGATATCATGCAGAATTTGTCTTTCTCTGTACAACTAACTCATTTCACTTAGTATAATGTCCTCAAGGTCCATCCAAGTTGCTGAAAATGGTGGATTTTGGGGCGCCTGGGTGGCTCAGTCGGTTAAGCGTCTGACTTCAGCTCAGGTCGTGATCTCACAGTCCATGAGTTCAAACCCTGCGTCGGGCTCTGTGCCGACAGTTCAGAGCCTGGAGCCTGCTTTGGATTCTGTGTCTCCCTCTCTCTCTAACTCTCCCCCATTCATGCTCTGTCTCTCTCTGTCTCAAAAATAAATAAACATTAAAAAAGAAAAAAAGAAAATGGTGGATTTTGTTTTCAGAAGATCATTGTTGCACAGGAGTTTTGACTCCAAACAAGGCTCTTATGCACTCTTTCCTTCTCCACGAGGCTTCAGAATATCGATTCAGTCACGACCGACCATTTGCTTCTGTGGTCCAGCTTGCTCTCTCTGGCTTCTTCTCTCAGAAGTGCCGAAAGCTAGGTGCTGGGTAGAGCAACTTTCTCCCCAAACATACTTGCTGTTATTCGATGAGGCTTTGCTGACATTACCGCCCTTAAAGTTTATGGTATCGCTGTGAACACTAGCCGATGGTAGTGGAATTGAAGGAGCTACATGAACAAATATTTTCTGAGGGCCTAAGCTAAACCGTGGCAAGAGAGAGTCCCCTCTGAATATTCCCCTTTGCTCTTTCTTCTCTTTGTACAGAAAATATCATTTACTCTTTCTTTAGCCTTATTGCAGGGAGTTTTCAGGGACCAAATAAAAGATCTCCATTCTAAGTGGTAATATTGGGCCAAACCATTTGGTGAGATAAAGAGAAAGCAACACTCAGGTTTTGGATCAGTTCTTTGCTTGAGGACTTTCTCAGTGGCTTGGAGTCAAGAAAAGTGAAATGGGACAGAATATCCATGTTAGACTTTGGCTTCCCCATAGAGTAATAACAATATCTTACATTTGTATAGCTTCCCATGGTTTACAGGGCGTTTGCGTAATGGTTTCAGTTGACCCTCACGACCACCTTGTGACATACACATGAAAGGTTTGTCATGGGCGAACGTGGGGAAGACCTTCAAGCTTCGGATCTATGTTCCTTCACATGTTGCCTGGAGTATCATGACACTGCCTGTGTATGGCTATAGAAGAATTAGATTTAAACATAGGATGGCTGACAACCTAGTAATTGTGTTCCTCCTTTGTTCTTAATGAAGGCCATAGAATGTTCTAGAATGAAGTCTATCCAGTGATAACTTTTATCACTGGCCATAAGCCTTGAGAGCCTCATAAGACCCAAATAATCTAACCTGAAGCATAAAAGCCTGGCTATGTGGGGACAGTCCCTTCCGTTTTATGTCTGAATAATAGTATATATTATAGTATATATTGTGTATTATCCATTGTATTGTATATTACGTATTCTATTCACCCAGCATACCACATGTTACGTATCTATCCATCTGTGCTGCACACTTAGTTTGTCTCCATATCTTGGCTACTTTGAGTAATGCTGCAATAAACATGGGTGTGTAGACATCACTCTAAGACCCTGATTTCAGTTTCTTCGGATGTATACCCAGAAGTGGGATTGATTTTAGTAACCATTCTTACCTGATGATTTCCACCAGAATATCAAGAATCCTATGTGGCAAGTGATAGTCATTAGCTCCCTGAAACGTCTTGGAAGACAATTTCTATTTTTAGCATCAAATGTAAGGCTGTTCACATCCCGTTCAGGGTCGGGTAGTTACTGTCGGGGTTCCTCGGCCAATCATAGTGTGCATATTCAGCTGAACCATACAACTACTCCCCCTTGAATCCAATCACTTTATAATTTTGGCCATTGATATAAAACTGATTGGTCATACTGTTTCTTGGCACGTCGTCATTCTGTATGTTAAATGAGTGCATCATAATCAAACCTCAAAAAGCAGGTGGAAAGAGAAGTTCTGAGTCTCATGGTAGACTATGTATGATGAAGAGACAATGAACAGAAGAACAAACTTGGTTATCAGAGATCAGGTCCAAGAAGCTCGAATTGATCTTTATTCTGGAGCTGGGGCCACCCCTGGGGCACGTGACCCCCTGCTCCGCTCAATATGCCACCAGCGCACAGAGACCAGCTCAGCTACTTGGCCCAGCTTTTGAATATATTTGCTAGTCACATCTTTCAAAAAGGAAACTTCACCTCCATAGGAAATGTGAAATATCTAGTGTACAGAAGCTAAGAGTTATTGGGAGCGTCCTGTATATTTGTTTATTAAGATGTGGGATTTTACTTTTTTTTTTTTTTTTTTTTTAGCATTTATTTATTTTTGAGACAGAGAGAGACAAATCATGAACGGGGGAGGGTCAGAGAGAGGGAGACACAGAATCCGAAGCAGGCTCCAGGCTCTGAGCTGTTAGCACAGAGCCCGACGTGGGGCTCAAACTCATGGACCACGAGATCATGACCTGGGCCGAAGTCGGCTGCTTAACCGACTGAGCCACCCAGGCGCCCCGGGATCTTACTGTTTTATAGGTGACGTCGAACTTACTAAGGCTTAAAGACTTGCATTTTTTTTAAGCAGGGGTCCATAAACTACATATGTGCTGAGTCCGTTTCAGCAAGAAGCCCCAGACACTTGCCCAGCCAGGCTGGCACAGAGTGATGAAGGGGACGACGGTGGCGTGTGGCATTTTCAATTTGGGGATGGCAGTGCTGTCACACTGTCAGCCTGGAAGACCCCAGACAAGGGTTTATTGTATTCCTCTCCTATGGCCTCCATTTTGAGAGAAAACGAGAGGGCTCACGCATGTCCCGTCTAGTCTCTCACATGACTGGATTGATGGCATTTGTTGGGGCTATTTTTTCATTTTGGAGCAGCATCCAAATAATACCGTAATAAAACATGCTATAGGGGCGCCTGGGTGGCGCAGTCGGTTAAGCGTCCGACTTCAGCCAGGTCACGATCTCGCGGTCCGGGAGTTCGAGCCCCGCGTCGGGCTCTGGGCTGATGGCTCAGAGCCTGGAGCCTGTTTCCGATTCTGTGTCTCCCTCTCTCTCTGCCCCTCCCCCGTTCATGCTCTGTCTCTCTGTCCCAAAAATAAATAAACGTTGAAAAAAAAAATTTTTTTTTTAATAAAAAAATAAAATAAAAAAATAAAAACATGCTATAAACAAAGGGAAATGAAGTCATCTGTCTTCCGGTGTGTTGGTGTGGAGATGAGAAGGACCAGCATTGGGGGGGCGGGGAGGGGGGATGGCCAGAAGGTATTAAATCAGAGAAGCACTTTCCAGATTCTCTGCTGAAGGCCTATGATGTCACAGACACGAAGAACTCCTGAGTATCACTTCTAAACTTCTTTAAAAAATGGATTATGAGTAAAGAAAAGCAGTGAGAACAATTCGAGTCATGACGAAATAGGTGTTTTAATAGGCTTCCAGAGCGAGCTGGCCTTGGGGACACACGTGGCCAGTCTCTCTCCTGTCGGAAACTCTCTAATGTCGTATTAAAGGAGTATTCTTTCAAAGCCTGAAGCAACAAAGACAGGTCTTCCTGGGCCTGAATCCCTGATTGGAGGGGGGATGAATTAATGGTGGATTCCTAGAAGCTAAACAACCGCCCCCAACACACTTGGTGTGTGAGGGACCTGGATGAGAAGCAACAACCCGTCAGTGTACCACCTCCCTCGGTTGTGGGTGGTATTCGCCTAGTTGGAAGTGAAGACACTGGATTTTGATCTAACCAAAATTACAGCCTAGCTGCGTTCAGGTAACAGGAGACGGGGATGTTCCAGGCCCAAGGGTGGGGTAGGGAGTAAAGGGCCAGAGCCTCTTTTTTCAGTAGCCCACAGTAAATGGATAATGCCTAATCCTGGAATATTCTAGTTGTCAGATCTGTGGGATAAATATGCAAATATTCAACTAAAAGGTATGGGGGAGGGGCACCTGGGTGGCTCAGTTGGTTAAGTGTCCGACTTCGGCTCAGGTCACGATCTCTCGGTTCATGAGTTCGAACCCTGCGTCAGGCTCAGTGCTGACATCTCGGAGCCCGGAGCCTGCTTCAGATTCTGTGTCTCCCTCTCTCTCTGCCCCACCCCTACTCTCTCTCTCAAAAATAAACAAACATGGGGCGCCTGGGTGGCTCAGTCGGTTAAGCGTCCGACTTCAGCTCAGGTCACGATCTCGCGGTCCGTGAGTTTGAGCCCCACGTCAGGCTCTGGGCTGATGGCTCGGAGCCTGGAGCCTGCTTCTGATTCTGTGTCTCCCTCTCTCTCTGCCCCTCCCCCGTTCATGCTCTGTCTCTCTCTGTCCCCAAAATAAATAAAAATTTAAAAAAAAGTTTTTTTTAATAAAAAAAATAAACATTAAAAGAAAAGATACAGGGAAAAGGTAGAGTGGTTCTCTTTTTCATAAGAAAGCTTCGAGGGCTATTTAACACTTATTTTATGTATATGTTTAACATTGATAAAAATGATTTTTAAAGTATGGTCATAACTGGGTGCATTAAGTATTGTTAAATGAAACTTGCTTTATCATGAAATGGAAGAACATTAAGGTAGTAAGTATTGTGTCCAAGGTCAAACCCTGTACCCCTCCTATGTGGTGCTTCTTCTGTTTAGAATTCTTGACAAATAAATCTTCAAGAATTTTAATAATTGGAGTCCTGAATTCCACCCCCCACCACCCCACCCCATGCCCCATTTGCCAGACCTTCATTTGTACCCTACTCAATGACCGGGACGCCCCGCCTGTGCTTACAAGGGAGATGTCTGGTAGTGAGGGAAGGGAGGAGAAACAGAAATACCATGGCTGTATCAACGAGGGAAACGCTGTGAAACTTACACAGTGGAAGTTATTACAGGGGCGCCTGGGTGGCTCAGTCGGTTAAGCGTCCAACTTTTTCCCAGGTCATGATCTCACAGTTCATGAGTTGGAGCCCCACGTAGGGCTCTGTGTTGTCATTGCAGAGCCTGCTTGAGATCCTCTGTCCCCCTCTGTCTCTGCCCCTCCGCCACTTGTGCTCTGTCTCAATAAGTAAGTAAATAAATAAATAACATATTTTTGCAAACAAGTTATTATTACGTATTGTGTATTTTATTTGGATAAATAAATACTCCATTACTCTTATGCTTAGAATCTGTGATCCCAGAGCTTAAAATACTCATTAAATCTCATTGAGCATTATGTTGTCCAAAAATGAAAAGTTTTGCTTCCATCATTTGAACTTCAAGCTTTTTTTTTTTTTTTTTTTTTTTAAAGCTAAGCTTAACATTGGAATAGTCAGCAGTTTTGGTTATTTATCAGGTGAAAGACGGAAGATGGTTTTTATGGGATCACCATTCTTATTCACGTAAGGTTACACTTACTGTCTCATTCTCCTTGTTGACACAAGATAAACTGTGCAGATTCCTTCTCTTGTTTTAAAGTTTATTTATTTTGAGAGAGAGAGAGAGAACATGAGCAGAGGAGGAGCAGAGAGAGAGAGAGAACACAAGAAGGCTCCGTGCTGTTAGCACAGAGCCGGGTGTGGGGCTCCATTAGGCAATCTGAGACTGTGACCTAAGCCGAGATCAAGAGTGGGACGCTTAACCGACTGAGCCACCCAGGCGCCCCTGTGCAGATTCCTTCTGTGGTTGACCTGAACACTGATCGTCCTCTTAAATGTCCGATTTAACAAAAATTTAACAAAAACGTGTTTTCCACTTTGTAGAGTAGCCGGTGGGTGTCAGGATGTGACGTTTTAGAGAGCCCTGTCTCTCAGTAAGGGAAGGAAGCCCTGGACCCAGTTTATGCCCTACGATAAGCACCTGCCGCACCCTTTCTCTCCCAGGAGTACCAGCCTTGCAATATCAACCCGTGCCCCGAGCTGAAGAAGACCACACCCTGGACGCCCTGGACGCCCGTCAACATCTCGGACAACGGGGGCCACTATGAGCAGCGATTTCGCTACACGTGCAAAGCCCGCCTGCCTGATCCAAATCTGCTGGAAGTGGGAAGACAAAGAATCGAGATGCGATACTGTTCTAGCGACGGAACCAGCGGCTGCTCTACAGACGGTGAGCAGCCAACCCCCCAGGACCGACCCAACTTGCACAGACCCGCGTGCGACCCCATCTCTCAGGCCACAGGCGAGCAAGGGGCTCTTTTCCTTTTGATTATTTTCCCCTTAGCAATCTACGACAGTGATCCCACAAGTGCACAAAAGCCTTTTGTAGCAAACTGATGGGAAAGAGTTCTATACTGAGGTGGTCCTGTGAACTCAGCCCTCAAAATAACACTGGCTTCTTAATACATCCAGAAGAGTTTGGGGGGGGAGGGAATTTATTTAATATCAGCAAATATATCAAGGAAGGCTCAGTCGTCTTCCATGAATCTTCTGACACTAAAATGTAAGCTGCAGATAAGCTTTTCCTGTGATTATCCCCAAACTGGACAAAGACAAAGAAAGACCATCTCTGTGTTTCTGTCTATAGAAGGATCTTTCTGCGAAAAAGTTCAGCCTGTGGGGATCCTTTAATAGTCTCTGAAATTGCTCTGCCCTTTTAATCCCTTCAATACCATATTAATAGCGGAAGGGAAAGCTCTAAGAGAGACCACAAGATGCACCCTCCGCCTGGCCCCGCTGCCCAGTGGGCTACTCTCCTCTGGCAACTCACTTGCTCCCCCTGGAGCTCAGCTGTCTCCACTGCAGGAAAGGGGGTGAGCCTGGCCTTCCCAAAGAGCTTCATTTCCGCTTCCTTATTCATCACTTCTGTCTTTCCCATCTACTTTCACAAAATTTGTCCAATTCTGGAAAGGAAATAGGTGTTCACAGATGGTTCTCAGAACATGATGTGATGAGGACGGTGATAGTAATGTCGTGCACCTGGAACATTTCTCAGCACTTTTGTGTTTATGATTCCACCTCATTCTCCCAACATGAATGTGACATAGAAAGCATAGTCACCGTCAGTGACACTTTTAGAGAAGGATCCTTAGACCCAGGGTGGGTGGCCTTGATGAACCACGGAGGCAGCCGCCATGTTGGACTGACATGGATGGGATAAATTCATGGGGGTGTGATAAACGTCCTCCTTCATTGCCAGAGGGAAATGGCTCTGGAGTGGCTCCACGTGAGGACCACTGGTGGCACGCTGGCCACAAATGTCCCTGTCTCCTCCGGGAGCCTCTGAACAGCAGGGGCATCTTGGATCTGCCAACCTTCATGACTGGAGGCTTGGCAGTTGCCATCCAGAGCCACACCTAATTGTATGTTCTGACATTAACTATTTCCTGACCTCAAACCATCCTGCTCACTGTAGTTCACCAACTAAATATAAGCCTGTTCATTGTTTCTTGAAAAAAAAAGTCTGCTTTAGTGAAAAATGTTGTGTGAATAAGTCTACAATTTACAGAAAGCAAACACCCATACATGTAGAAAATCAAGCAAAATGATATTCACTCTTATTAATTCTGTAAAACCCTGCTGTAAGAAGAAAAGATATATGATAGAATATCAAGAGAAAACTGAGGACCCATTTGAAAGATCTGCATTCCACAAGGGCTCATCCTGTGATGTCATGTTAGCATTGTGACATAAAATACAAAATCCCCAGTTAAAGATGAATTTCAGATATTTTTCAGAATTTTTAAAAATGTGAGTATGCCCCATGAATCTTTTCTGGATAAGTATGACCCATGCAATACTTGGGACATACTTACCCTAAAATATTGCTAAAATTTGAATATCCAAATTCATCTGAAACTTGGATTTAACAGGGGTTCTTCTATTTTATTTGCAAAATCTGGCAACGCTGTCTCTGAGTCATCCACTTATTTTCTCATTTCAGAGCAGGCAGTGAATTTTCTTATTTCTTATGTCATCTAAGTAAAACAGAGACAGTGAATAGCAGTGTGTCCCTACAGGAATGTCATTGTCTTCTCTGAACATACATTTTTTAACCCTTTCATTCTCAGATGCATATAAAACCATAGCTGATATTTGTTTTCAATGATAGTAATATAAACTAAGAACAAGTTTGATACACATTTATAAAAAATATCCCATATTTCCTCCAAAAGTATATCTTGAGCAAGCCTTAAAATGTACTTCCTCTGCCTTGTGTCTTAGGGGCTTCTGGTTCTAATGACCATCCACACGTTTTGGTATGGACACCTTGAAAATACAGAATCGGGCTTCTTTGCCTCTGATTGCCCAAAATGAGGTTTGCCTGTGCATAGTTGTTTCTGTATTGATTAAGCACAGAGTACCGGTTCATTACAGAAAGACATTTCGAATCCATTTTCTCAAAAGAGCATCCTTCCTAGGTTTCTGAGCCAGAGTTTTTAACAACAGAGGAGCTCAGCAACAGGGCTGTGAGTATATTTGCCTTGTCACACCTCCCGGGAACTGCATGGCATCCTCAGAGTTTTTTGTTAAAACCCGCATCACATCGCCAGCGTTTGGGAGAATTACTGAACATTTGTAATATTGTAAGCGAGCAGCCATTTTCACCAAAGCAAGCAGGAATTTTGACTATGGCTAATTAAATGGCTTCCCAAGTGTAGAATGCTCAGAGCAGACCAGACCCCAGTACATAGGCAGAGCCTGTTCTTAACAAGACATTTCCTCGCTGCTGTGTCTTACCGCCACATGTGTACCTGGGGAAACACACCTGCTGGTAAGTGTGCTGTGAACCGCATGGGAGCGGGTGCCACTGGGCAAGTTCATTCACAGGTGTGTTCAGTTCCGGGTCAGGAGCTCCACCCCTTGCCTGGTTCTTGAACAGACACCTGTCGCCCTGGCCTGTGATTCCGAAGCAGTTAACTCTGAATTATTTCCGAGACTTTCACCAGCATTAATTCACTTTGGGAAGGCTCACGGATAGAGGAACGGGTTTAGAAAAACGTCTGAATCATGCTTCCGTTTGTCCAGACGGATGTCCCCAATGGTGAGCATGGCCTGGTCCTGGACAGCCCGGTTTTGTTGCAGGATTCCCAAGGGAAGGGAGAAAGTTGTGTTTTCTTTGTAAGAAGTTTCTCAGGAAAATAAGTGACCTACAAACCCAAGACCTATTCCTTGTATAAGGAAGTTACCGCATTTACAAATCTAGTTCTCAGCTGCATCCTATGCAATAGCAACCGCAGAGAAAGAAGCTTCAGCGATTGGAGATGATCATTCGCCAACAGTCGTTTGGTTTTTGAAGCATCAGAAGTACTCAACCGATGTTGAGAGTGTAGTTCTAGAAACGAAGCAGGCAGCCGAGGCAGAGTGAAGGTTTGCACTGTGCTTCCTCTAAGGACTTCTAATAGAATCACACTTGGGCCATTTCCTTGGCAGGCCTTTCTGGCGATTTCCTGCGTGCCGGGAGATACTCCGCCCACACCGTCAACGGGGCGTGGTCGGCCTGGACGTCGTGGTCACAGTGCAGCCGCGACTGCAGCAGGGGCATCCGGAACCGGAAGCGGGTTTGCAACAACCCCGAGCCCAAGTATGGGGGCTTGCCTTGCCTGGGCCCCTCCCTGGAATACCAGGAATGCAACATTCTGCCCTGCCCAGGTGAGTGGATTGAGTAATCTGGAAAACTTCTGAAAAATCAAGGGCCTTAGAAGACCTTCTAATTTAGGGAGGCTCGTTTAGCTTCCCCGGCCTTAGGCTTGAGATTATATGTACGTAAGACTCACGGACTACATTTTCTAACTGCATTGGTGTAAAGACACATATAACCTAGGCTGGATTATATTCATTTATTTCTCCTGATATTTTTAAATGTTTATTTGTTTTGAGAGAGGGAGAGAAAGAATGAGTGTGGGAGGGGCAGAGAGAGAGGAAGAGGGAATCCTAAGCAGGCCCCGAGCTGTCAGTGCAGAGCTGACCATGAGATCATGACCTGAGCCGAAACCAAAAGTTGGATGCTTAACTGAGCCACCCAGGCGCCCCTATGTCTCCTGATTTAAAAGCAACTACAACATTCTTGTGAATCCCTATTAAAAATCCTGGGCCCTAGGCATCATGCCTGATGGAGAAGTCGGCCCTGCCATCATCGCCTGGAGAGATGTGTTGTGTCCTTGAAGCTGGAGGTTGACCTCCTCCCAAACTGATAGGCCCAGCCGTCCCGGGACCGCCCTCCCCCCCATACCACAGGCTCCTCTTCCAGAATGACAGGTATCGAGAATGACCCACCAGGTGCCAGCCAAACCAGCCAAATCAGTCAGTCAGCAGGCCTCCACTCTGTGCTGAGTTCAGTCCTCTAAACACACACTCTTCTCCCCTGGAGGCTGACAGAAGTTGTGTTGTCTGTGTCCTGAGACCTGACGTCTCATTCGACGAACTCCCAGAAAATCACAGGGTTAATAAATGAGCCTGAAGAGCCTCCTTCCTCCAGGACAGGACGCTGTGTGCACCGTCTGTCCTAGTCAGCGCTCCAGTCTCTCTGTGTCCCCACTGCCACAGCTCTGGATGTGGCTCTGGCACCTGACTTGCTTCCACCTGATGCTCCCGTGGTCAGAGTCTGTCATCGATGCCGCATGGCCACCCGAACCCTGTTGACGGCTGTGCGTGTTGCCTTTGGCTCTGTCAAGTGAAGGCTCCAGGACAGCCGGGAATTCTGTGACGGAATTCCCTGCACTCCCTGCAGTGTCCCCGGCTCCCAGCATCAGCCTGGCACCCACGAAAGGGCTCTCAGTGATCGTTCACGGAACGATGAGAAAACAAGCCCGTGGTTACTTGACCTCCCTCCCTTCCTTCTTTGCTTCAATTCTGTCAGCAAACATTTCTGGATAGCCCACTGTGCACCATTCACAGGGAATACGTGGGCATGGTGATATGGTCCCGGGCAGAAAAGAACCTAGAGTTCGATGAGGAGGCATCCTGGGAATGATGTCAACCCAGTATGGTCACTGGCTATTGGGCTGATGACCAGATGTAGTGACTATATCAGCCAAGGACCCATTGAGCCGGAATTATGGCAGCTACCCCGATCAGGTGGCCCCTGAACTGGGTCCTGAGGGATAGAGAGGAGTTGACCAAATAGACAAGCAGGGATGGTGAGTGAGGGAGGGTTATTCCAAACACCAGGTACAGTGATTTTAAAGATACAGAAGCCTGCAAGCATAGCATCTTTTTCAGTGGGTACAAATAAGTTTCTTAGTTCCTTAAGCAAGGAACTCTCTTGCAGCAGTCCTCAGTGAACATTTGTTGGGTGGGTGAATGGACGAAAGGTGGATGGATAGATGATGGATGGGTGCTGGGTGAATTGGTGGATGGATAGATAGGTGGATGGATGGACAGATGAATTGGATATTTGATGGATGGATGGATAGGTGGGGGATAAATGGATGATGGGTGGATTGGTAGATGAATAGATGGGTGAATGGATAATAGATGGATGGGTGGTGGACGAATAGATGGATGGATAGATGATGGATGGGTGCTGGGTGAACTGGTGGATGGGTGGTGAGTGAATTGGTGGATGGATAGATAAGTGGATGGATGGACAGATGAATAATGGGTAGATGAGGGATGGATGGATAGGTGGGGGATGAATGGGTGATGGGTGGATTGGTAGATGAATAAATAGTTGGATGGCTGGATGAATAAATGTACATTAAACTGAAAATAACATAGCTCTCAGCTTTGTAGCTGAGAATCCCAATAATGCCCTTGTTCCTAGGGCTGCTCAGCCCCTTTTAGGCTGTCTCTTCCTGTATTTCTCCAGCCTCAGGGGACTTTTCCCTTCAGCCACTCAGTTCTCCCAACCAAGTGATGTTGAGGGGGTGGGAAAGGTCACAAAGCCAGTTCTTTCCCACAGCCCCAGCACAGAGAGTAAGATTCCTCCCTGGAGCTGGGAGACAGTTTGTTGGTGACATCATCAGATTAGGATACGTGTTATAAACTGAACAGGGAGGGCGACAGGGGAATGTCAGGATCCCTCCATCCACCCACGCCTCCCCAGGATCCAGACATGGGTCCTCATCACTGTCAACGAGCTTCAAGTCTCCTCCAAATAATTTGGATGCCACTCTGGTCCTTGCATGTAAGGCTCAGGCCCATCTCAGACACATCCCTTAACATGACTCGGGGGCTATTTGTATTTCAGTTGATTTGATGGCCAAGCCAGTATCATGTGCACATAACCCTAATGTCTTGAAATAGCTCCGTCCTCATTTTCTTCCTGAAAGCCAACATTCCAGAGGGTTGTGGAAATATTCAGACGGGTCCCCGTCACTTTCCACTTGGGAATGAGCAAGTTCAGGCGACTGAGTTGGGTAAATGTCTATCCTCTCTCCCACCTTCTAGAAAATTCCTGAACACACGAAGGGATGTAACTTGGCAAGGGGGGATTGGAAGCGATCAGGGATGTGGGTGCCAAGCTGCAAATCCAGCAATAGGGCTATTTTTTTTTTACCCCATTTAGGATACTCTCCTCCCTGTGAATTTACTCATCCTTAGTCCTATTGGGCCCATAAAGAACAGCCACAAATGGACGCTGTATCTTATTTAAAAACAAGTTTGTTCATTATGGTGAAATTTGAAAATCAAAGGCTAGGTGAATGGAAAATCCTTTAAATCAGTCGATGAAAAATTTGATCTCCAATTCCAATTTGTATACTAAACTGCAATAAGGTTGTAAAGTCGTGATCATGTTGAAATGATCCTTTCTCCCCTCCCGTGGGTTGGTCTGGTGGTAACTTCACCTATCTAATTTTCCTCCAACACTGAGCGGTAGCTTGGTCTTTCTTCACTCCCTTTGTCAATCCACGTTTATTTCAGAACTAAGGATTCCAGATCTTGACCTACAAAGGTAGAATCAACAGGTAGTTCCTTGTTACCAAGTACTATTCAAATTCAAATAAGAGTCTGTGTATATTTATGAAAACGTTAAGTATGAGGGAGGAGGATCCTGAGTGGGAACGACAGACTATGAATCAAAGTGACGAGTTGGGGCAGATGTGTGTTCTACAGATAACATGTTAGACACCTGTGATGAGCTTAGAACACCCTGCCTTTCAAAGCCTGAGTCCACGCTTTGTTCTGTAAACCACAGGCAACAAAAATGGCTCATGAGACATAGCTTCTGCCCAGAAGGAGCACTGAGGATTGGAGTAGGGGCAGCTGTTGCAGGAAACCTCTGCCCAGGGGTCCTTGGAGGAGTCTAGAGCACAGCTGTCCTACAGTGACGACCTGTGTGGCCCAGGACGCTGGGGAATCCACGTCAAACACGCCCACGTCCTGGAGAACTGTAACTGTCGGGCTTTGTATCTCCGACAGCACACAGGATGCCTGACACTCAGACGTTAATCATTCCATTTTGCTTTGCTCTTTAGATCACTAGTAACTGTACTTCCCGTGGCCACCATTCTTATGTTATTGTAGTAGGTAGATGCCAACACGAATTGGCATCTTCTTCTATGAAGTTGACCTAATCCATACATTCCATTGGCTCAAAAATAATTCCCTACAATTGATTGCTTTGCTCCTTGCAAAAAACCTGGGATCTGAGCTTTCGTATATTTGTCCGATCTTCCTACGAGCTGGTCTTTCTTGGCCAGGAGGAGATTCCCGCAGGAGTTTTAGCGACGGGACAGAAGTTACGTGAAACCCTACACTGTGCCGAGTCCTGGGCTCAGCCTGCCAGGCCTGCTCCCCACGCGTTCCCTCTGCGCCCTAACCCTTCTGCATTTCAGTCCCACATTTCTAGAATACAACCCCCCCACCAAGGCTGGTGGTGAGGACAAGGGGGGCAATACTGAGCGAGTTATTATTTCCACTCGTGTAGTTATTTTGTTAGTCCAGCCTAATTTATGTAGCGGAAAAGGAAGATTTCATGTGCTCAGCCCAGCTCGGTTCCCCTGGTGTGCATGGCTAGCACGGAGTCTACATTTGTATGGTTTTCTTGGCTTCCAAGTTCCTGTTTTCCGACCAGGTTCTGCATGCTCCCTGGCAGTGAAGGCTACGTCATGGAGCTTTTTAATAGGCTGTTATTTCTGTTTTGGAAACACGTTAGCCTTCCTAATGTGAAATGGCATTCCCATACTCAATGTCATTTTTCACCCAGTATAAAGCACCATCCCCCAGTGTCACTGCCCCCAGAGGAAGGTTGAGATTTGAAACGTAAGCACGAGGATGACGTGGTGGGGGGCGACGAGCAGGGTAGAATCGGTCTGGGGGCATCGGACAATTACAGACCAGGGTGACTACCTGATGGAATGAAGTGGCTGGAATTGTCCTTTGATTTCCTTTTGTACAGGGAGCATCTATTTCCCCAACTCTTCGATATCCCTTGGAGCAAAGCAATTGCCGTGGCAATTGGTAGAGGTACGATGTGATCTTGTGGTTTAAACTGACAAGTGGGAACGTTTTCGCAACTGGGTTCGGTTACAAATGTGCCCCCAAACTGCTCACATTTTGAGCGAGAATGACACTCTCTCTGTCAAACAACCAACAGTCCTGGGCCGGGGGATGTTTTTCACGATCCCCACCGGACAGTCGGTGTGAGGGGCGGGGGTGGGCAGCCTTTATTAGACGAGATGAGATGATACTTAGCGTACTGGTTGAAAATGTGGATAGGAGCGAACACTGTTTGAAAGACCACAAAGTGGGTTGTACATAGGAGCTTATTGGCTCCCTGCTGTGTGTGACCGTTAGATCCTGCGTGATCATAAAATGATTGTGAAGGAAAGCACTCGATGTTTGGTTTGTTTTTAAAGTGTTTACCCTTTTTTTGTGTGTTTAAGTAAGAATATTTAACATGAGAGCCACCCACGTGAGATAACAAAGACTTAACAAACCTTTATTAAAAGACGATACTGTTGAACAGTTGTACTGTTCGGACAACACCAGACGGTACCGTTAACTACAGACGCGGTGCCACACAGGCGCATAGTGTTGGCTTCTGTGAACAGTGGTGCAGTGGGCATAGGAATGGAGGTATCTTTTAGAAATCTTGATTTCAGTTCTTCCGGATATCTGTACCAGAAGTGGGACTGCTGGGTCACACAGTAGCTCTGGTTTTCATTTTTTGAGGACCGCCATAGTAGTCTCCCCAGCGGCCGCCCCAGGTTTCATTTGCACCGGCAGTGTGCAAGGGTTCCAATTTCGCCACATCCTCACCAGCGTTATCATCTGTCTGTCATTCTTTTTATAATCTCCATCCTGGCAGGGGTGGGGGGATGTCTTAGGGTGGTTTTGAATTGGCATTTCCCCGATAATGAGTGATGTTGAGCATTGTTTCATATACCTGTTGGCCATTGGTCAGCAGGTCTATCATTAGCCACAAGGGGCGCCTGGGTGGCTCAGTCGGTTAAGCGTCCGACTTTGACTCAGGTCATGATCTCACGGTCCATGAGTTCGAGCCCCACGTCGGGCTCTGTGCTGACAGCTCAGAGCCTGGAACCTTCTTTGGATTCTAGGCCTCTCTCTCTGCCCTTCTCCCCCCCCACTCCCCGCCGCCTCTTTCTTTCTTTCAAAAATAAATAAACATTATTTTTTTTTTAGGTGAAGAATCCTCAGATCACATGGTTGGTTCTAAATTGGGCTCTGGAACCATCTAGAACAAGTCAGTAGACCCTTCTGAGCTCCAGACTTTCCCGTGTACACTCTGACACCTTTGACACCTGTCGCTCTAAGGCACTACGACTTAGGGGCACCCTTTTTGGGGGTGTGCAAGTATATGTGCTAGAGACCAAACTTCAGCTCCAGGAAAAACAGCCAGCAAGCATCCTCCCAGTAAGATTGGATGTAGGAGAGGATTTTTGAAACTTACACAATTCTAGGCAAACACCTGACTGCCTCCTTTTGCTGGTGTCACAGCCTGTGGCATATATCTGACGGGTTCCCCCTTAGGCTCTAATCTACCTTATTGCCTATTAAGTAAAATGTATAAACTTTTGAGTCACAAAATTCCCAGTTAGGTCACAGACTCGTTTTAAAATTGGTTTGAAATGGTTTTGTTTTTCTGTTTTTTGGTTTTTTTTTTTCATTGTAACAATGAGGGGGGGCCTGGGTGGCTCAGTGGGTTAAGCATCCCGCTGCAGCTCAGGTCATGATCTCACGGTCTGTGGGTTCAAGCCCCCCCGCGTCGGGCTCTGTGCCGACAGCTCAGAGCCTGGAGCCTCCTTCGGATTCTGTGTCTCGGGTCAGATATGACAGTAGCAGAGACGGAAGCCAGATGAGGTGTCTGTTTTAGCAACTTCACCTAACGCGAGGCAAGCCCTGAGGTCCCAGAGCCAGGCGGGCTGCTGATCCCAGCATTCAGGAGGCCCGTGGGCAGGTATCAGGAGCCTGGCCTGGGGAGAACGGGAGTCATGCTCTGGGTCACCAGCAGTCATGGAACCAGTTATGCCTCACGCCCTTCGTGTAAAACTCACCTGCATTATCATCCTGAAGTCTGGCCGCAGATCTTGGGGATTCCTGTCTTTGGTCTCCTGTCAGTGCACTTCCAAGGCAGTGTGGTTTATGCTTAGTCGGGTTGTTTGATGCCCCCATCTAGAAGCATCCTTCACGGTTCCTGCCAGGACCCGTTGGCTCCTTTCTATCCCGCTCTCGTGGAGCACATCGTAATGTAATTAGTAAGGAAGCCTGTGTCCACAACTGCTGATCCTTGGCTGCAGGTCCACTCTGTGGTTAGCAAAGGTGAGCGCTCCCTGGCCTTCCCAGTAATGACCACGGAATGTGGTTAATGGTCCTTCCCAGAACTGGGACTTTGTTATGCGTACATAGCATTCCTCGGCTATCTTCGTGCTTGCTTGTTATATGCTTGGAAACATTTCCTGAAAGAGCAAGTAAGAGGAACCGAGAAAGCAGAGGGAGAAATACACAAAACTGGTTTGGTCACCAGGAGGAAAAGGCCAGACAGCCCTGGGAGCGGTCAGGGGCGTGTGCAGATGGCCTCCCACGATGCACGTTCTATCTGCGGCCGCATCAGGCTGGTCGCATTAGGAGTTCAGAAGTCATATGCCTTTGTGTCCCTTCCCAGTGGATGGCGTGTGGTCTTGCTGGTCTCCCTGGTCAAAATGCTCGGCGACCTGTGGCGGTGGACACTACATGAGGACCCGCTCGTGCACAAACCCGGCCCCAGCCTACGGAGGAGACATCTGCCTGGGGCTACATACGGAGGAAGCTCTCTGCAACACGCAGCCCTGCCCCGGTGAGCAGCCAGGAGGCTTGCGCGATTCGGGGCAGACTCGCCTCTTCCCTTGATTGATGTAGAAACGGAGAAATTGATGGTAGCCCACGACAGCAAATCCTGAAAGAGAGGAGCACCTCATCCCTCACAGTTATCCTTGACCATATCCCACTGTTCTGCATTAAAATAGCTGCCAGCACGTCAACAGTGTCACAACTAGTAACAGAAACTCGTTATCACAATGTCTCATTAGAAGGTTTAACCTGGTAGTGGGATCTGAAAATCAGAGTGGGGAGCTAGGAGAGCCCTTGGGAAGGACTCGGCCTCAGGTCTGGGGGACGGGGGTGGGCAAGCTCCGAGGCTGGCTAGCACAGGTGCCCAGTGGGTGCACTGTAACAGCCTCCCCACCCAACAGGGCCCGCTAGGAATGAATGAGGTGCCCTCTTCTGAGTCTAACTTTGACATTGAAATGCTCATCCTTTTTTGTTTTTAACTTGCTCCTGCAGATCTTTCTGGAAGGTTCCATTTATACAGAACAGTGCCTAGAAACCAGATTCTCAGTCATCCTCAAACCTGGCACTTGACACATTTTTGAGGAAAAATGTCATGTCTTTACAGTGCATCAAGGCACACGTCTGATTTCCAAACTTCCCCTGTAATGCAAAGATGATGCTTAAACCTAAAAAGAAGAAAAAAGCAACCCGCATAGAAACATGTCTTTTTAATGTGTTTAATATTTTCAAAAAATACAGAGAGTTCTTTTTTATTTATATTTTTTAAACCCCTTACTTAAAATATAAGGGTTGCTCTCTCTTTTCACACATCCGTAAGCCTGGGCGAATTTAACAAATCCTAGCAAATTTTCCACTTCGGGGTGAAGTGACCTTTTATCACTCAGCTTGGGGCCTTAACTCAAGACTCGTGCTCTGATCTTACGCACATAGGCAACAGTAAACACGGGGTAAAATAAATTCTTCCTCAAGTACAGCCTGACTTTGGTATATTGACTCTGCGCAATTGTTTTTGTAACAGAAGCGAAAGCATTCGACACCCCTTTCAGCAACCAGGGCTTTCTCATTCACACATTGTCATTTCTCTTGCTGGAGCTCTGAGGCCTGTAGGAATTTTGCAGGAAAACCTTTGAGGGCTGGCCTTCATCGGGGAGCATTGCCAGGTGGAAAATGGTGTCCTCACTGATGATTTCTCTCCCCCGACCACTGCCCATGTCTACACTGCTGGACCTCACGAATTAGCTTATTGAGTGTCTAGTACAATGAGTTGAAAGCAGTAAAATAACATGGGTTCTAGAAAATGTGTTTGAAGCACATTTGATTTTTGATCAAAGGCTTACCAGCTCTTCTATCCATGCCCGTGTGTAATTTATTTACTGGAGCGGTCAGAGGCTACCTGTCCATCTTATTTATACACAGACCCGTTAAAGTTGTAGTATGAAAATTTAATGTAACGTATGTGACCTGTGGTGCTTCCAGGTCGATCGATCTCAGTGGGCAGTGTTGTCCCGTCCCCTTCTGGTCATTGCAGAGAGCTGGTCGGAGTGGTCAGACTGGTCTGAGTGTGACGTGTCTGGAGTCCAGATCCGTGCCCGCCAGTGCATCCTTCTGTTCCCTGTGGGCAGCCAGTGTTCTGGAAACACCACGGAGAGCCGGCCGTGTGTGTTTGATTCCAATTTCATCCCAGGTAAGAGCAGAGATGCTTATCGGGGTGAACAAAATCATTTCCATTGTTTAGAGAAGAGATGAGTCATAGGTGGGAGTGTTAGCTGTCCTTGGAGGTCGCTTTTGGTGAAACAGAGATGATCCTATCAACCCCTGTGGTTTCAAGGTAATTAGACGATAGATTTACAGATAACTGTGGGTTGCATTTAGGCCATGAGTTTTACGATTTTTTTTTTTTTAGCACAGTGTCTTTTACAATTTACTGACTATAACACAGCGAGAAGATTCTGCTCAAAAAAATTAAAATAGATTAGTTTGTTATTTTAACAGGTTAAATGCTTCTGTAATGTTGTGTGCAGGTGTTTGTACAGAGGAAAGGGGACAATTCTTTTGCAACTTTGATATAGTTGGAAAAATGGAAATGTACTAGGGGGCTCATCTTGGAGAAGAGATTAGCTTTTGCCTTTGCCAATAGGCTTTTCCACGTGAAATTGATGTTTACTTATCGATAGTAACAAATCATCTGTCGCATGTTCACTGTAAGCACGGTGTTAGATACTTTAAGTCATTTTGTACATGTCCACTGTGGGCCTTACATCTATTGATGTCGACCAAAGCAGAGAGCAACCTGTTTCAAGATAGTTATAGGTAACTACCTTGTTTTCTTCCACTTACGGAAAAAGGTAATCATATGTTACAGAAAATTAGTAGCGTTAGTCTTGTATGGCACTTCCATCGTGTATGGTGTAGAACTGCAAGCCTTGTGTCATTTTCCTTCTTAACCAGAGACACGTTGCTAATTCTTGTTATGCAGAGAAAAACTCTCGTTACAGGAAAGAATCACGTCTCCGGTCTTCCGACATGGTGTTTGATCCTTGATCCCTGTGGGTTAAAACGTTTTCGGGATCTGTTCCCTCACTGGCATTTTATTTGTGTATTTGTGTGTGTCATGGCAAAGAGCATGAGTGAGCTCTGAATGGGGACTTTATTTGTTGTGGCAATTTTCTTCGAGCTCCAGTGGATCAGTCCCCCCCTCTGCAGGGAATTTGGCAACCCTGGCTTTGATGCAACCAGAGATCGGTGGTGGGAAGACCGAGGCAGACGCTGTGGGGTTCACAGCTGGCAGAATATATGATAGCGGAAAACCAGCACACACTTGGCTTCCTTTCGAAGTTAGTGCCTTGGTTTCGAGCCAAAGGACCATAGCCTTTTCTTTCTGTGGTAATGAATCTCACTCGTTCCCCATCTAGATGACCTTGACCAAGTACAGCTCAGGTTGGTTAGAACAAAGAAGCACATGTGATTTGTTTTTTTTTAACAATTAGTCAAGCTTTTGGAACTTGGACTCACGTAAAACTCGAAATCATTAGATATTTTGTAAATGAACCATTGATGTTTGCTTCCTTCCCAACACCCCACGTCATGATTTAATTTTTTCCAGAAGTATCTGTGGCGAGATCCAGTAGTGTAGAAGAGAAAAGGTGTGGGGGTAAGTTCCTCTTTTAACTAATGTTTTTTAACTTTTTTTTTTTAAACTAGTGTTTCGTTGATTTCTGCTATTTTCTAATCATTTCTCTTCCCATATGTTTCATATGATGTTTGGGCCAAGAAAAACAGACGGGAGAAACTCTTGATCTAAACCCCTTCCACTTTGGTAGTGTAACTACAAATAGTCAATATTTGACATCTGGATCAGTGGTTCTCAGGTGCAGTAGCTAGACTGGGATCATCACAAATACATGGCAGCCAGCTTCAAACCTCCAGGCCGCTGGAGCGACAAAATTATAATGGGGCGTAAGGTTATACCTACACCTCTAGAGGAATTTTTTAAACTTTCTGCAGACCCAAATGATATAAATCACAATCTCTGGTTCCAGTTCATGATAAATTTAGACTTTACTGTCTATGTTTATCTTGTCTGAGCAGGATGGGTTGACGGTCCATTGATCAAAGCCCACCCTCTGTCCGTCCACCTTTGCTAAACTGACCCGATATCCACACCGAGATGGCATATTCATACATGTGGCTGGTGACCTACAAATACCCATTCCTTCCAGAATCCATTCCATCAGGGGAGTCCCAGACAGCTCAGCCTCAGGCTTTTGTCTCTGTGTTCATATGGAATCAGGAGCTTCGTGGGTGTGTTTTAGGAATGTGCTTACTGTGATTAGCTACATTAATTAAGAGTCCACCATCACAGTTTTTCTGTTTAGGTAGCTGTCAATCTGTTCATTCAATAATCTTAGCTGACCACCCACTCTTGGAGTTTTGTGAGGGACATTGAGTTTATCATGGAGACACAAATAGCCCCAGCCCTTCTGGAACCAACAGTCGCATCATAAAAGACCCCAGTGCCTGAGAAATGCAGGGTCTGGTGTCTGACCTACACGAGTTCAGTGGGTTCACAGACTGACAGTTACTCACTTGGGATCCAGCTGGAAGATAAATATATACCAGCTCCCATAAAAATAATCATAGCTGTAAGATCAGTCACTATATGCCACTGAATTAAGTGGCAAGAAGCGTCCCATTTGATCCTCACAGAGAGTGTTCATGGAGGTGCCACAGCCCACAGTTCCTTAATGTAAACCTTCGCAGATAGGAAAGGGTTTCGGAATCCAGCCTTCACCAGATTTCAGATGGGTAATACAGGGCATGCAATGTCTGTTACATAACACGCTGCAGTGCCCGGGGCCACATTCTGTAACCAGTCTCTTTAATGATGCTGTTGTAAGATGCGCGCAAAGTGAAAATGCTAACACTCCCCCTGCAGCTCTAGTCCGTTCTGCAGCAGACTGGGTCAGGTCAAGTCATGCTTTGCTGCCAGCTGAGCGAGGAAAAATCAGGTGCCAGAGATTTGGGTTTTGCAAATTCTAGGAAAGGGATAGCAGCTAGGCACTGTCGTCTGCATTAGGGTTGCTGAGAGTCAGAGAGAGGAGGCCACGGGTGAAGGTCACCAGGAAGTCAGCAACGGAGCCAGGGTGTGGACCCAGGCAGTGGGATCTGAGTGTGAGCTTTAAGGCCAGAGTGCCACAGGAAGAGTATCCTGGCAGTGAGTATCTGGGAGGATTGTGTCTAGTGGCTGGAGCCAAATACTCTTGGACACTCTGGACCTGGGGCCTGGGGGCACCTGCTGCCCTCAGAGGCAGCGTAGGTCAAGATTCGGTGAACCAGAATTCTTGAGGAGTATTCTTGTCCTCTGGGAAGGCCAAGGCGGAACCTGGAGTCAACCAGAAGTTGCCTCTGCAGAGTTGACTGGCCCTCCACGCCTGCCACAGGTTTAGAAACCATTTTCCCTGGCCAGCCCTCTCTGGGTTAGGATACAGGAGACCTTCAAGGGCCTTGAGCACTTGGGAGAACATGGTGCAAAGCCCGCTCCCAGTCCTAAAATGCTGCTTCTGTGTGTCCGGGTCAGCTGGGCTAACTGGCTCCCCAACCCAAGATCAAACCTTGACATGCGGTTAAGTCACAGAGATCTTATAATATTCAGAACTGAGTTTTTAGATCTTTAGGCTGCTAACATTGACCCACCAGGATAGGCAAGTAAGAGGTTGTATGGATCTGAGTGTAGGGCTGAGAGGTAAAAGGAATTACTTAGCAAAATGTTTCGGGATGTTTCAGGAGGCAACATAGATGTCTTTTTTCCATTTGAAGGAAAATCCATCAAATTTTGTACAGAAAACAGCCAGTTGGAGCCAACTGGGTAGTGGGTTTCTATTCCAACACTACTGACCAAAAACAACAGAAAAAACATATTCAAAGGAAAGAGCCACGCTAAGCAAATTCAAAAGAGATTTAATAGGCACTATTTTTCCCAATGCGGAAAAGCATAGGCCTATTGAAAATTTTCAATTTAGCTATTTTTAGTTGCACGAGACACAAAGACTATATAATCCTCATAAAGATGTCAGCTGGCCCCAGCCTTCCCCAGGCACCTGCAAGCACGATTCATTGGACTGATGACAAAGCATCTGCATATGGAAAGCATCATACATCTTTCATATGTTACAATAAACTGTTATCAGTGCAGCAGACAGTACTTTTATCGGTAGGTGGCATTGACCCTGGGGAGTCCAATTGGCTAAAGTATAAAACAATGGCAACATATGTGAGATCCTCTCTTGCTTACCTTGGGCACAGCCTCAATGTTATAGTAGACATTTCGGGCGGTTGCTGGTGGAAAGCTCCCCGGAGGCTCTGTCCACCCTTCCCAGGTTGGGGGTCTCCAGTTCTAGAGGCTCCAGACAAAATCGGGAAAGGCCAGAGGTTTATGAATTGCTTCCATTTTGTTAAACCACTGAGCAAAGAACCAAAAAGTGAAAAACAGGTGGGTGTTGGGGAATAGATGACTTGTAGAATATTCTAGTAACTTCCGCCTGGATTATCCAGGTCCTGGTGCTGAAGACACTGGACACCTGCATTAGGATTCAGGTAGGAGCGAGTGGGTTGTGGCTCGCAGCGAACCCAGGCTCTGTGCTCACTTGGGCAGGCAGCTCCCTCTCTCAGGGGTCCCCAGAACGCAGCATCCGGGAGCAGCAAAGGGCACAGCCTAGAGGGAGACGTCAGGATGTGGGGACAGTGAGGGCACCTCAGTGAGTGGACCCAGCTGAGGTGAATGTGACTCTGAAAGTCCTCAGGGAGGAGCCAGGGTAGTTGAGGGACATACACCCCATGGCCTGGGTGCAGAGGACAAACTTGCAGGTCTTCTCTCCCTGAGAGCCTGGGGACCTCTTGCTATCACCCTGGGACTCACCTGGTGTCTGCAGTGTGCCTAGCAGGCATTCTCATGGTTCTATTTGGGTGCAGGATGGACAGATCTGGGAAGAGCGTGG
The DNA here is from genome assembly GCF_016509475.1 of Prionailurus bengalensis. Classification (NCBI taxonomy): domain Eukaryota; kingdom Metazoa; phylum Chordata; class Mammalia; order Carnivora; family Felidae; genus Prionailurus; species Prionailurus bengalensis. The sequence continues at coordinate 233,809,055 of NC_057343.1, forward strand.
GTGACACTGCGCCCCCTGGTGGTGGATGGAGGGGACACCGTGGCTGAAAGGCAGTCCTCGGGATGTGCCCTGTGCAGGTGACAGAGACCAGTAACCCACAGGCAACAGGTTGGCCACATAGAGCCAACACAGCATAGAAAAACTAAGTTTGAGTTGTCCTTCACCTTATTTTCACTAAGTCCAGCTTCATGAGCATTACTCAAATGTCTTTATTCCCTGAAAGTCTGGAAACTTTTTTTGTACCACGTTTTACCAAGACACGATGAACATCTGTACTTTCTTTTGGTTGTTTCTCAGACATTACAAAGGTCTTAATTATGTTACCTTGATGTCCTTCGAGCCAATCACATATTAGAGACAGAAATCCACGTCCACTCATTTTTTCTACATCTTGTATTTATAACTCAAGGAAAATAACCCAAAGATGCTACTTAACACAAACAAAAATATGTAAAAGAGGGCTATTTCATGACCATCAAAAGATCATATTTTATTCCTTTGGCACAAATCCTTTATTTCTTTGGTGTAAACCATTTTCTTTACAAGGTCTCCAAAATACAGTAATTTTGAGCAGTAATTGGAAGCAGTAAATGCGTTCTCACTTTGTTCGTGAGACACAGCCAGGCCGTAGGCAGGGATCCTCCACCGGTTAAGGAGCATGGAAAACATGTTCTCAAGTAACCCCATAGACCAGAAATCATGCCACACTTGAAACAGACAAGCAGACTTGTACAAGCCTTAAAAAAAAAAAATGCTTTTGCTAGTGTATTCAGGTGATGTCCAAAAACCCGATTGTAATCCATAAGATCTTTAACGCAAAATAACCTGTACTTCCTGGGGGGGAAGTGTCCTGGTGGCCGTGACATTTCAAAGGAAGGTCCTGTGATTGCTTGAAGTTTGGAATTGGTCAGGGGCCTTTCATTTTGCTTTTCTGTCCCCATCCGAGTGCGTTGAGCTGTTGAGTAGCGTGTTCTTTTCCAAAGTAGCGTCACTTGTGATGCTGTCTTCCCAGAGTTCAACATGTTCCACATGATTGCCGTGGGGCTGAGCAGCTCCATCTTGGGCTGCCTCCTTACGCTACTTGTCTACACCTACTGCCAGCGGTACCAGCAGCAGTCCCACGACGCCACCGTCATCCACCCTGTTGCTCCCGCCCCTCTCAACACCAGCATAACTAACCATATTAACAAACTGGACAAGTACGACTCAGTGGAAGCCATCAAGGTAAGGGATCGGCAGACAGATGGCCAAGCAGCACCCCGGGGGCAGTGGCTTGAGTGAAGGAGGGGAGGGTAAGGTAATAGGTGTGCTTCATGATGAGCTGCCTTCTCAGCTTTCCTTTGCCTGCAAGAAAAGGTGGCATCTTATATGGGGAAGCGGGTTAGAAACAGGACACAGAAGCGGCAACAAATAAAATGCTGGAAAATACTGAGTCATTGGCCACTGTCCAGTTCTGCCTCCACGGTGCCTTCCATGTTCAAAGAGAGGTCTTGTCAAAGAGAAGAGCTCCAGGCCGAGGACCTGTACTTGCCAGACAGTGGTAATGAGGACCGGGGTTGGGTAATCCGATGTACAGGTTCATTGCTGGAATCACCCCGATGGGATCCTGAGAAAAACTGTCACATTATTATAAAAATTATCTTCAAATAATTTGTATGCATAATGAAGTCTCTTCAGCTTTGCATGCTGCAAAAGTGCTATGTGGCTGGTGTGGGGTGAAGTGTTCTGTTAGATCTTCCCAGCGGGTGATTAATTCAGTGATCCACCCAGAAATAAGAGGCCAGTTCTAAGGAAGGAAGAAAGAGTGGAAAGGGTATCCGCTTTGGACCAGAAAGAGCTGAGTTCATGAGTCACCAACTGAGTAAACTTAACGCTAGTCATTCACAGTCACCGAGCCTCCATTTTCTCCTATGTCTTGACTAGTGCCTGACAAAATAAATGTGGTCTTTATTTGAGGCATTGTGCATCAGGTTTTGGAATACAAGTTAGTTACTTCTTTGAACCTCAGTTTCTTCGTCTTTAAAATGGGTATAGCAGTGTGTACTGTCATATCTTTGTTGCACGGTTTAAATGAGATAACATACAGGAGGTCGGGGGTGTGACTGGAAGGACATCAAGGACTCTTGTCTGCTTCACCCAATGTGCCCTACCACCCATGTGAAGGAACGAAATTCTCATTTTGATATTCCTGTTAAGTTGGTGGTTCCCCTGAGCATTTTTAGGGAGCGCGTGGAGACTCTCTCTGCTATGATCTCCTTTGAAATTCCTTTGATTTCCTTCCCATGTGGGAATATGGAACGTCTTTAGCGAGGGCAGCAGGGTAGCGCTGAGGATCCTTCTGGAACTTTCTTCTGATACCTTGCCCAGACCAATCCAGGACAGTTGGCCTCTGCCGACCATCCTGCATCTTTATTTCAGTTTTTTCAATATTTGCACTCCACCTGGCATAGTTTAGCATTTTGGAAGTATAGGTGCCTTTAATGACTTAATAAGGAAGGGCATCTGTGTCAGAAGTGGCTACAGGAGCCTGTGTTAGGGGGCCCATAGCTGGTGTGTCAAATTAAGAATATGCGTACTCTGACCTGTGGAGTGAGGAGGCACAGGCCACCCCCATGGGATCGGCAGGCAGCTCCCTCTGCAGCCGAGCTCCCACTTTGGGGAAGTGGAAACCCCAGGCTTGTTTCGACTGAAGGCACAGTTTCAGTACACTCGCCCAAAAGAAGTCAAGTCCCATGGTTTATTACTGACACATCCCAGGAGCCTGGGGAAGGGCAGTCCCCCGTCCCAGGTCAGCAGTGAGCAGGAGACAGAGAGAGGGTAGCAGGCACCTGTTACTCACAAGGTGGTTGGGGCAGACGTCACTGACTTTTTGCAGGCTCAGCTCAAGGCAGGAACTTATGGCAGGAGCTCTGGTCCTCTTGTAGGCATGCACACCCTGGCTGGGTCTGAGCAGGGTTGTCGTGCTGGCAAATGCCCAGAGGGTGACTCAGAATGGCTGTTTCCTCGTCTCATGCTCAACAAGTGTAGAGAATGACGAGCAGTGAAGTCATTTGAAATTTCATGCATCTACTTCGAATCTCTTTTCCGCCTACGTATCCATGATAATTAGAATGCTGCTTAAAGAGTTACACAACATTCAAAGTGTTGATTTGAAGTCACTAGAGTTTAAGGTTTTTTGAAGGTTTGGAATACTCCAAATCTATTTATCAAAAACCACCAGCTTCATTGTAGTTACGAGGCAGGTCTTCAGGAAGGCAAATTACGTGCGGAAGCAAATAAGTGAGAAAACACCTTTTAAGACAATGGAACCTTAGCAGGGAGTTCATATTCAGCATAGTCGTGCCCTCATTATATTCTTTTTTTTTTTTTTTCTGAAATACTGCCCATGGAGTATTCTTAAATCTTTTCCTTAATCATTTTCCTTTTTACAGGCATTTAACAAAAACAACTTGATCCTAGAGGAAAGAAACAAATACTTCAACCCGCATCTCACTGGGAAAACCTATTCTAATGCCTACTTTACAGATCTCAACAATTACGACGAGTACTAATAGTTGTTATATTTTTGGCTTCTTGTAATTCCCCAGTTCCTCAAGGCCTGTGCTCCATGACTGCCCATGTTTCCAAGACTTCAGCATTGAAGTTTGGATACATTTCAAGTGCATTTCAAGCCATGAGTTTCCCATTGCTACCAAAAACAGACATCCTTAAAAGCAACACAGATCTAAATATGATGTCGTGAAAATCTGGTCTCAATGCTTGATCATTGTTGAGTGAGCCATGGTGTGAGGCTTTGTTTTGTTTTGTTTTACTGTGTTCAGTCCATTTTTTTTCTAACAAGTCACTTGTTTTCTTGAGCTTTTTACTAAATGTACCACCCACATGGGAAGGAGTCTTTAGAAATAGGAATGTCTTCCTGCTCTGGGGCATAAATCTTTATGATGTTTTAATCCAACAAAAGAGACACTTCAGCTGAGAGTCCCCGTTCTCCATAAGGCGTGTTAGGTCTGTAAGTATTTGATGAAATGAAGAATGCGAATGTGGCCATAGAGTTCTGCACCCTGGATCCCCTGTCTTCCCAACCTGAATAATTCTCTGGAATCCGTGGAAGCGACTTGCGTGTTTGGACTTGGAACGGTTCTTGCCTGGGGGAAGGGCAGGGATTCACCCCGGCTTGTATCTGCGGAGGTGATGGTGTGAGGTATGACACACGCTTTCCCCGGTCTTAATGCAGTTACTGTGTTATCCCTGGTGGAGGCGCACTCACAGACCAGAGCCACAGACACAAGGAAGGGTCCAGCGTTCCGTGCGATGCTACGAGGCTAGCCATAGTCTCCCTCCTGGATTTCACAGCATTCCAGGGAGCTCCTTGCCCCGCCCCTGTCCAGTCCATAGTAGCATCCTGAAGAGACGACCTGTAAAACCAGCACTTGCTCAACATTTGGATAGACGCCACACCTTCTGTGTCCCCGCAAAGAAAAAATCTTAAACATTCATGACACCAATGGGGGAAAGCATTAAAAATACTGGAATGTAATGGGAACCGACTTTTTTATTTTTAATTTTTTTTTTTATCTTCCATGTTATGGAAAGGATTGAAAGAACTGACCTTTAATGAAAGGCAACTTTCTAATTTCTATCTCCCGATAGAACTAGTGTATGGCCATCATCCCCTTCCCAGAGCATTACTGATGTGTAAAGCTGGCTTTCTTCACCCCCGCGCTGTAAATAGCAAAGTGCCCCCCAAGCTGTCATTTGCCGCCTCCGGGTCAGGTGAGGAGGAGACGTCCAGTTCTGGTGCCTTTGGGTTCTGTCTCAGTGCTGCCTTCCTACCTGCCCCCTCCCGCTTCTCCCTGCATGGAGGCAACAGCATTTCAAGATGTACCTTGAGAAAGCAGGGATGTGAGGTTTTTAATGATCCCTGTGGTTCTGAACATTGATCACTGCTAAGCATTTCAGAGTGTTATAATACTATTCATAGAGGTCTCCAGAAAGGGAAAAAAAAAAGCAGGATAAATTACTCATAAGCAACTGATAAATAATACATGGCAGTTGGCTGACTAGTCTTCGAAAGTAAGAACAAGATTGAAACTGTTCATCTGATGCCTAAGTGGTCAGTAAAATGTGTTCTTTTTGCTCAATGAACCTTCCGGTTTCCGAAGATACATAGCACGGGCGTTGAGGAGCACAGACTTATTAGCACACATGTTTTATCCTACCCCATGTAAAGAAACAATCTCAGAAAGTGTTGGGGGGGGGGGAAATCCCATGTTTACTAATGAATATTGTTGCATTGAAAATACTGCCATGTACCCAGGCTTCCACAAGCTACTGTACTAAAATTCAATTTTAAATGGCAGGTGGTCTCAGAGAGGCCTGGTAGATTGCAAGCGAATGGTGTTCTGGGTCTTTCTGGTGGGGAGTTCATGTGGCCTCTCCTGCATTGTTGTCTGCTGTTTGAGACGACTCTGTCTGGACGCACAGAGCCAAAGTCCATACTCAGGAGGTGAAATTCGGTCCGATGGTTTCCTCTTTGTTCCAGAGCTAGATTTTCAACTGGTGTTAATCACTTTTCTATAAGAAAAACGCCTTCACCATGAAGCATGTTATAGTTGTTTTTTGAATCCCTCCCCCGAGTGTTTTCTAAGCTTAAAAGGTCATTTTATTTCCCTAAGGAAAGAGGATACTAATTTCAAGAAAGCATCAGTGGACCTGATTGGAAATGCTTTCTCAATGCTGTCGAGGCTGGACTTCAGTCAGTGTCATGCTGTGGCCCGTGACAGCATCCACCTTCCACACCGAACTGTCACGCTGGCGATTGCCTACATCCTGGATTTATCGCTGCAAAGAAAGGCCCTCATTTTTGTTCCTGGACACTCCCCTCAAAGACAGATTATTCTGGCTTCTCTCTCTCTCTCTGTCTCTCCTCTGTCTCTCTCGCATTCTCCTTATTTCACAGAGTTTCAATTGGTTTAGAATAATTTCAAATATAGTCGAAGTATCGTCATCAGCTATGGAGTAACTTGCTTTTCTAGCTTTCATGTGTCTGTGCCTCCCCTCACCCGTCCTGTGTTGCGTGAGCCCAGGTGGGTTTTTACAGTGGTGTTTACCACCTGCCCTGGGACCTCCTCCCTAAGGAGCCTCCCTGGGGGCTGAGTGTGGGATTCCCCTCTCTGTGGGTCCTGTTGTAAGTTTCTGAATGACCGTTTCCTTCTGTCTTTTTCTTTTCCTTCCTTCCTTCCTTCCTTCCTTCCTTCCTTCCTTCCTTCCAAGCAGCACAGAGACTAATATTTTTAAAGCTGCACCCCCTCTGAACCTAACCTCAAATGACACTAATCCCAGTTTAATCTCTAGGATTATTTCTGGATAGGGTTGAAGCTTGGCTGGTTTTCGTTAGGACACTGGCTTTTAGTCTCACATTCAAATTCTTTGGAAGGGAGTCCCAGGGGCGGTGCTGCTCAGGGTCCTTTCTCCAGAGGGGACTGTCACCCCGGGGGCTGCATCCTCCCGCAGGAAGGACCGCACAGCAGGGCCCTTCCCCAGGCCTCCCAGGGTGGGTGGGGGGGAGGGGCGGTGGAGGTGAGGAGCCCCGGGCCTGTGTCACCCTGAGCCACAGGACTGGGACTTCGGAGGAGTCTGGAGCCGGGTGGGTTCTGCCCCACGGAGGCCCCGCGGTCACCGGACTGGGCGCTGCCCAGCACGTTTGCCCCCCCTCGCCGGGGACCCGTTTCCTTGGGGGCCCCTGAGCCCCCTCCTCCGGGGACGCCCGAGCCTGCTCACCCCCGGCGCTGCCTCGTGTGCAGGGCAGGTGCAGGGGCGGCCGGCGGGGGCAGCGGGGTGTCCCTGACCCGGGGGGAGCCCGGTCCCCGGGAAGGGGCCGCCCGCGTGCCCGGGGGGGCCGGGGTCTGGCCCCACTGCCTCGAGGGCAGATGCCAAAGAGAAGAGGACGTGGGAAAGGGCGGGAAGTAGGGGGGTGTGGGAAGATGGGGACCCGGCGGCTCCGGGCCGAGTGGGAGGGACGGTCCCAGGTGGGGAGCCCAGACCCGCCGGCTCTGTGGGTCTGAAGCCAGGACCCTGGGGGGATCAACTGCGCAGACCACAGGGGGTTCCGCCCCGGGCGCCCTCGTGTCCTGCTCTGTCCGCACAAGGGTGAGGCCGTGGGGGCCCCCGGCCCACGAGGGTGCGCGTTTGCACCCCAGGCTGCGGTGGCACTGGCGGGGCAGAGGCTTCCAAGCTGTGACAGAGTCCCAACGGGGGATGCCGCGTCCCCAGGGCCACCTGCCGGGTACACGCGGGTGAAACTGAAGATCAGAGGAGACTTTATTTGAAGTCTGTAGCAGTCTGCACTCAGCTAGTCATGTTGTCCAAATGCCTGTTTGATGCACAAAGGGCAGCTTTGCTAGTGCTTGAATTCACACGCATCTTTATGCTTCTCTATGATAATTACTTGCTCGCCGAATAAACCGCGAACATTTCCCCAGCACTGTCACCACCTCCGGCAGGAAGTCTTTTACACTCCAGTGGGGTTTTCTTGTGTGGCATTTGGGGGCAGCTCCAAATTTCGCATTTCTGTCCCAAAAGAGCGCTCTGGGGCACCTCCCCAGGGGCAGCAGGTACCAGCGCTGGATCCAGTGAACTTCTGCCTCAAAGCAGCCGTGCTCCACAGAACAGGATTGTCCCTAAGCCTCCAGCTCCAATAATCAATGTTCATGAAGGTGGGGACTAAAATGATTACCTTGAATCAACTCATATGCAAACTCTCTGCTGTGCTTTCCAGGATAGGATGGGGCAAAGTGGAATTCTCAGACCGCGTTGGCTTACCCCATGCTTCCATCCCTTCTAATGTCTCCATTGTGTCATGATAATTCTTGTTGACCTGGTGATAATACGTTGACACAATGTTGCAAGTTTGGTTACCTACGATTATCAGAAACTAGAAAGCCATTCTGAGCCCTTGCTTCTCTCAATGGGAATGAAATGGAAGAACATAAAGTAACAGTCACTTTGGCCTGAGAAATGCACAAAAAGAAATGCCAGTCATCGCACGGTGTATCCCCGTGTGAGAGAAAAGATTTGGAGGCCAGGAGCCACGGCGGAATTTATTTCGGCTGCTCTCCCCTATTGAGGTCATTAATAAGAACTGATTTAAAGATGCTTTGTAACTCTACAAATGCCGACTCGAGGTATTCATGTTATCTGTTTTGATAGCCTGGTAAAACACAGGGAAATACGTTGTTGGAATCCTTGCTTTTCTCTTTTGGAAACTGACAAGTAATGAGCAAGATGCATTGTTGAATTATTGGCAGGAATTTCTGTAATGACTATTCTATACTCCTTTTTTATGGACTATATTAAGGGTGTGTTATACATGTTTTGGGAAGTAGATGAATCAAAGTTTTTTCATATGTCATATGTCATATGTCATATGTCACATTATCAAAAATTTGGTCTATATTACGAAAGCATCAGGAACAGGGATTGTTTTCTCTTGAAAATATAGCTTATGCCGCACAGGGACTTAGAACATCATCAAAACCCAAAGCGGAGCCTGACAGCGTGTTCATTTCCTAGTGTAAGCTGTCTCATAGTATTTGCAAAAGATCGTATTAGTTCTGCCACAGAAAGCAATCAAGCTTATTACCCATGACCAGAGTCAGAATCCATTTTTGTTCAAGCAAACAGGTTTTACTGTATTGACATGATGAGGATAACTAGTCAAGGACATTTAAAAACCTGAAAGGAGCAAAGGAGAGGTGGAAAACCACGCTGTGGCGTTTCTTAAACCACCATGTTGGGCTGGCAATACCATCCACTCCATCTCTTCATATTCAGTAAGAAATCTGAGGCCAGGAGTTTGACCACGACCCTATTATTTTTTAGCTTTGGTTGAAAGGCCAAGTGGCCCAAATGTTAGGTGAACGGTGGTTCAAATGGTAGTTCAAAACAGTTCAAATGCTAGACAAATACAGGCTGGGAGCCCAATCTGGATTCTGGAAAATCCAAACAGGCCTTCTGTCATGTCACTAAGAAGAGAGCGTTGTTAGCCATCCTCCGTAAGTGCAGAGAGTTTCATTTTCTCTATACAAAGTTGCCAGTGCCTTGTTTAAGATGGTGATTTGTCCTCCCATCTGGATATTGTTGGTTCCAATTCAAAGCAGAGGACTGACTGGCTACACTCTGAAGAAAATCATTCTTACCTGTCTCTTTGAACTCAGGAATAGAAAATGACCAAGGAGCACATCCTAGTCGGGTGTCATGTCTGCCGTAGGGCATGTAGCACCGGAACAGGTGCAGAAGTGTGCTCAGAGTTCAGGTTAATCTGGTCTCAGCCTTCCAGAAACTGACATCACCTTAATTTTACATCTTCCGTGAAAACACCTTAGTGTTTGGTCTGCAGTGGGGATGCCGATGTGGTGTCTATAGAAGTTAGAGTTTTTGTTACTGACCCCTTTCAGGCAAGTCCAAGGTACAGGAAAATCAGGCTCGTGGCAGCTGGCACAGATACCGTGAGTGGAGTGAGAACCACCTAGAACATTGTGTGTGTGTGTGTTTTAAGGCAATTTCAAAACTGCTTCACAAGTTCACAAAGTTGTCACCCTTAATTTGGGTTAAGAAAGTTAACAGTGTTTTCTCTGCTGAAGGTGTTTTCTCTTATACCATGACTGTTGGCCAAAATCAAACTTTAACTTCTGCACTTTGAAGGAAAGCACAGTGTGAACCTTCAACCCAGGCACCTACAGTCACCACTGAGACTCTACATCATCTGCAAAGAAAATGCACAAACTTGCTCCCTTGTAGGATTCTTCAAAAGTGTATAACGAAGCTTGCGTGTTACGCCCCTTGATGTGACTTTTGAAGACGTTATGAAATGTTAAATGCCTCATTCTGTGTGAATTTGCTGTTGCTGTTTTGCGATACAAAATAAACTTCCTTGGGATTGTTTTGCTTTTTTTCACTGAACCTTCTCCAACCAAAGCCAACTTCAGCCCTTGGTAAACTTGCAGATAGTTACTGACCTTAAAATTAGTTTTTAAAAGACCATATGTATGAATCATAACGGAGCTTTGTAGATGAGACAGTGTTGCCTTTCCCTTCCCTTGAATGAGAAAACAGAGTTTTGATTGCCCAGTTGGAATCCTCATGGATTGCAGATCTGTCTTCACTTTCTTGGGTGCCACCTCCCCCCTTTTTTTTAGTCCTTACATTTGGTTTTTCAAGGTTTCTTTTGAAACCTTGTCGTTAGAAATGTGTAATACAAATTTCCAATAGTCTTCGCTTTTATGTTTTCTGTTCATCAGTTTGTTGGTCTTAAATGCTCACTGGAGAGAGCTGTCTGGCGCTGTATCCAAGAATGTTGTTTAATGACACCTGACAGGTGCATTGTGTTCAAGAGTCAGTTTGAGACACCGATTGTGACACCCCAGGCCGGGAGCTCATCCGTTGCTGCATTTGGGTCAACTATGGAAAATGTTGAGAAGGGGCAGTCGGGGGGGGGCAGGTGTTACCCACCAATCAGCAGAAACCAACTCACACCTCCTCCAAGTCCCAACGCTGAGGAAAGCAAACATATTTATAAGAAAATGAGCTGTTATTCCAGAAGGGAGAATGCCGTGCTCACTCACTGCTCTCGGTGAATTGCCAGTTTCTACGATCCAAGCCAATTCATTTTATTTTTTCAAACAAATTCAGGAAGAATGACCCTGAGTGTTGCTCAGAGTGCCATCTTTCCTTCCATAGCATCCCCTCCCTCCCATCTCTACCTGCCAACACTTTGGGGGACGAAATAAGAGAATCCCGATTATGTACAGTATAAATTGTATTATATTTTTTGTACTTATGTTTTATGTAAATAGTTTGTCTCATGCAATTGTATGTGAGCATTGAAATAAATCCTACCATTTAGGAAACAGTTTAGTGCAATTCTTCTTCACACAGCCACAAAGTCTCCGTGCTCCCGGATGTGCTAAGGCGTGACAGCTCCTTGGAGGGTTCCATCAGAGTGAGCCTGGGCAGCCTTCTGCACAAATCCCCTATCAAGCTCCTGTTTGTTCTGCAGATCCTCAGGCATCTTGAGTGGTGGCCGAGACTGGCCCCACCAGCCTCACGATGGTTCTGTGATACAGTCAAGAAGCGTTAGCAATGTTTCTATGGGTAATGGGACATATGTGACAAGGAAAGCCAATCAGGGTTTTAATTTATTAGGAGTTTGTGTCAGATCCTGTGGAAGGTTAATTTGTTAAGTTATATTCATCTCTCCAGCACACCATATTCTGTTATTTCTTGCATAAAACAAGACTTTTCTAGAATGAACTGCTGACTGTCAGTTAGCATGAGCACAGAAGATGCATGGCCTAGGAAGCCCACTCTGTTGAGTGAAAGCCACATTTCATATTTCAGTATTCATGATCCTGTTACCTCTTTCTTTCTCAACTTTTCAATACACAGTTGAACAACACAGGGGTCAGGGACACTGACGTCAGCAGTTGAAAATCCGCATATAACTTTTGACCCTCCTCCCCCGCCACAAAAAACAACTAATAGCTTACTGTTGACCTTACCAATAGCAGAAAGTCGACTAACACATGTATTTTTTATGTTGTATGCATTATATACTTTATTCTTATAATAAAGTAAGCTCGAGGTAAGAAAGTGTTATTAAGAAAATCATAAGAGAAAATTTACATTTACAGTCCTTTTCCATATTAATAAAAAATAAAAATCATACATTGTTCAACAGCCAACTGTTTGTATGCGTGTATATATATGCATGCACATACATAATATACACACACGTATAGACAAAATATGCATAATTTCATATGTATATATAATTTTTAATTGACTAAAATGCTGAAAAAGCCCATTTAATATGGAGGCAAAAATTAACATAATAAAAATATATAGTGAAGCATGTTATAACGATTAAGCTGTTCTTAACCACAGATAATGAAATAATTACTGTTTAAGTTTTTTAAATCTGTATTTGCCCTGATCACTCGGGCTGCCCACACGCTTAAAAGACCTCGCTCCTATTGCAAGGTTGGACGCCTGTTAGTGCTAAAAGAGTCCCAGAAGAAGAATTTCTTAAAGCTTCTCTGGGAGGTCTGTTCTCCCCCCGTTGAGCTCGTTGACAGTCAAAGTGGTTATCAGCTGTGGCTGCACGTTATCTGGGGAGTTTTTTGTTTTGGGCTTTGTTTTTGTTTTTAATAAATATCACCCAGACTCCATCCCCGACCAATTCAGTTGGATTCTAAGCATCTCTATTCTATGAAATATTAAAAATTTAAAGCATCCCTTGAAGAACCTACATTTGGCGGTCAGTTTAGAAAGCGAGGGAAATAAACAAGTGCTGTGCCACAATTTTCCTTCTTGTGATTGTTTTCTAGAATCTTTGTGTTTATAGAGATCCATTCTACACGATCTCACACGTGCTTATGTGTCCAGCTTTTCTTTTCAGGGTCTACTTCATTCTTAACAAAACAAGATTGAAACACGATTTAAAGTACTGTTTTGGATCCATTTGAAATATATAATGTAAATTTCCATTTAAAGTGTCTCCTGGCTCCCAGCTTGTCAAGAATAAGCAGAAATGATTGAACTTCCTGACTACACGACTATAGCTATTTAATGTAAAAGGAAATTATCTTTTAAATTTTTTTTTCAACGTTTATTTACTTTTGGGACAGAGAGAGACAGAGCATGAACGGGGGAGGGGCAGAGAGAGAGGGAGACACAGAATCGGAAACAGGCTCCAGGCTCCGAGCCATCAGCCCAGAGCCCGACGCGGGGCTCGAACTCACGGACCGTGAGATCGTGACCTGGCTGAAGTCGGACGCTTAACCGACGGCGCCACCCAGGCGCCCCAGGAAATTATCTTTTAAACAATACCCATAATAATATTATTTTCCTGGAATTATACTTGGTTTATCTTTACAGCAGGTATGATTTTGTTTATAAAATGAATAGCTAACATGGCTATTCTCTCATTAATCAGCTTGGCATAAGTTTTCTTAGGAAGCATTTGAAGCTCTCACCTCACCCCTGCAATCACAGAGCCAGAACCGAAACAAGATGGCGTTTGATAAACAACTGTGTGTTTTGGTTGGTTCAGAGTTCATAAGGCCAGCCACCAAAGGCATAACAGAATAAGTAAAGTCCAAAAGTCACCCTTGTGAAATCATTCCTCACACAATACACAGAATTATAAGTGGTCACCTCTAGTTTGAAAAGCTTCTATTAATGTTTTGAAAATGAGTCTCACTGTAGAGACACAGAAGGCTTCGCTGAATTACTGTTTTCCAATCGTGATGGATATGGGCTGAATTTGGGATTGTGGAAGAGTCAGTTGGTCATCACGGTAGCGGTTTCAGAGGCCATCTTTCCTCAGAGAAGTTAGGAGTGGTGAGGACAGTAAAGGCCCAACCACAGTTCTCTTCCCCTTCAATTTCCTCACAATTGCAGTCACTCCCTGTTTCCTGCTAACAGATGCTCCTTACAGGATCTGTGTGCCCTCTGAGATCATGTGTCCCCTGGTCGACATGCCTCGCCGTTCCCTGAGAGAAGGAAGGTGGCGGCCACATCAAGTCACGAGGAAAATCCTGTCAGGAAGATATCCAGGCAGCGATGCCCAAACAGCCCTTCAGAAAGTGGATTCAAGGCAAGCCTACAGCTCACAGGACCCCTTCACCCAGCACCTCAAAACACACCATTCTCCTTTGTGACTTCCTCGATGATTTTATCCCCCTTCCTCTGTTTCTTTCCTCACTAGAAGTTCCAAGAATCTAAGTTTTGTGAAAGAGTGGAGTTTTTGAGTGTGAGGTTAACTTTAGGAGAAAGTGGTGAAATCCCCTCATTTGACAGAGAGGAAAGGATGCCCTGAGGACCCCAGCAGGTGCAGCAGAGACACAGGTTCAAACCTGGCTTGGCAACTCCCCACCAAGAGTGCTTTCCACCCCAGCCTCAATCTCTTCAGACTTCCCTTCACCTGGAAAAAACTAAGCGAATTTCTTACTCCTGCTGAGAATCTCAGTCATCACCTTTAATAACTACGAGCTCTTTAAGAGAATGTTTCATGGTGTACATTTATCCAACTCCCTCTGCTCAAGCAGTGTCCTGATTCTGCATGTAGGGGGCCTTCCCATTCTTATTCTAGAATCTAGACATAATCTAAAGATAAGACAGAACAAGACATTAGCAAGTTTGCACACAATTGGAAATCACACGATACTCCACCATTGGACTCAAAAAGGGGGATGAAATGACGGATGGTGTACATGTCAAGATCTGTTCCCTCAAGTGCCTTGTGTCTTCTGTGGAGACAGAAGTATAAGGAGGTAAATGCACAAGGTCAGAGAGGACACAGCACATACTCCCTTTCAAAGAGGTCATCATCACCTTGTGTTGAAGATTTGGTGGCCCCAAATCTGCTTAGAAAATGGAGGAGGGGGAGACACGCATATAGGCTTTGCTTCCTATCTTCCTTCTCCTCACCCAGCTTCCTAGATCTTCAACCTGCCCCAAGGAAATAACAATCTGTTTCTGGTTCGTCCCTTTCCTGAGACCAGAATACATTATGAGGTCCAGGCTTGGTGGGCCTTTCTCAGAAGAAACAGAAGGTGTCCTCCCACAAATCTTGGCAGTTATAATTCAACAACATAATTAATTGACACATGTTCCATCCCTTCTGAGTTTGGATAAAGGAGACCTGGTGTTTTAAGCCAGTGAGTCCCATAAATAGGGAAAATGCTCATTCTGCTTGAAGACAGCCAAGCAGCCTCTTTTTAGCAATGGTTAGCCTGCTGATGGGGAACCATCCCACCACAACTGAACATTACTGTGCTGAGTAACTAATAAGATTTGTGTAAAAGTGATACAATTTGGGCTTTTCATTCTCCTCTTTTTGTAAGGCATGTTGTTGCCCATACCTGCAACTAATTAAGCCATAATTCTTTGGAAATAGTCGTTAGATCAGACACTTAACAAAGATTGAAAAGTAAGGGTAAATTACAAATATTTTGCTGGAACATCTGGTATACTCGGAAAGGAGGTAACCTGGATAGAGGAGAAAATTGGACAAGGTGACTGTGAAGATTCTAACTGGATCTTTTGTTTGTTTTTCCTCCTAAGGTAGGCAGGTAGGGAACAAACAAAGGACAGAAACCAGCCCAAGGATCACTCTTTCATCTCATTCGGTGCATACAGACTTTCAGTTGCTCTGCTTTTCTTTCTGGAAAATGTAATACCTGCTTCTGAATGCTTTTCGAGAAACCAATAAATTGTTTTGTTTTTCTAATTTATGTCAATGGTACAAACCATTTGACTGTAACCAGTCAAATGTAACCAGTTTCAGTTATAAACCAAAACATGGAAATGAACAATGGAGATTGTACCTGTGTTCCCAAAGTAAGAATTCTACATCTTTTATGAAATTTTTCTAAAGGTTTTTAAAGTGTTGAGTTATTACACCTTAATGATAATAAAAAGGGGGGGGGTTGAGATTATTTAGGTCTATTTTCCTCAAAATACACGAAGGCTGACAACAAGATAAAGTACTATCCGGTGCAGGCTGGCATGATGGATTTCTGTAGGGTCTGTAGTTATTTTGCTTTTAAAGGAGGTTGGTGTGTTTAAAGACTCTGAGCACAAATTTCTAAATCATACAGATGATATGAACTCTGCTGATTTTCATACTTGTTAAAAAAAATCAGAATTCAGAAATTAGATGATGCTGTACATTTATCACCAATTGATTAGCTAAGTCCAAAAACACAGCCCATACTTCAGAATCTAAGTACCTCTCATCTTGATTTCCACTTTGGTCATCAAATCAAACTGTGGAAAACACGATTCACTACTTTTATCTAACATCTCAAATACCATCAATTCATCATAGAAAATTGCTAAAGAAATTTAGTCTGTCAGTTCCAGAAAAATGTGAAAATAGATATTGGTCTTTTCCCATTATAGAAACAGTAGTTCTAAGTCATTTATATACCTTCTAGTCTTTAAAAAAAATTTTTTAACATTTATTTCTGAGACACAGAGACAGAGCACGAGTGGGGGAGGGGCAGAGAGAGACAGAGACACAGAATCCGAAGCAGGCCCCAGACTCTGAGCTGTCAGCACAGAACTTGACATGGGGCTTGAACTCACAGACTGCAGGATTGTGACCTGAGCTGAAGTCGGACCTTTAACCAACTGAGCCACCCAGGCGCCCTGTTTTTTTTCTTTTTTTTCCCCCATTGAAGATTATGTTCTTTAGAATTTAAGAAAGCTTGCTGTTTATCTCCCTTGGAGTTTTGATCAGTTGAGAAGGAAGGGCACTAAGGCAGGATAGTGCTGATCCCGGTAGGCAATGGAAGGGATGGGCCAAGATATCTGAGCTGCACAGGGAAGGACCTATCAACAGGCATAAGCTGATAGGAATAAAAGAAATGTTGGATGAATGCCCAGAACTGAGGCTCCCAGATATCACTGAGTGTATTGCCACTCCTCAGGATTCCCCAGTGACCACCGAGGGATTGTCCACTCCTTAAACCTCACAGTCCTTCCCTCTCTTGTCCCCCATTCTCGCCCTCCTCCCCTCTGGCTTCCTCCCCTTTCCTGCCCCCTCACCTCTGTATTCCCCCACGTTGAATCAAATGTTCTTGTAGTAGGTCGGTTCAGTCAGGGAGCTGTGTTATGATCGATCATAAGATCTGGGATGACAGTGAGGCGGCATCACCTTCACCAGAAGGTTCTCCAGTTTGCCGGGGTCATGAGATACAGTCTAAATTAGGCCTCGTCCTCTCTGGGGTGCCCTCCCTCAGAAACCTTCCAAGCGGATCAGCTTCCTTCTGTCTCTCCTTGATGTGTTTTCCTGGTCAGCCCTAAGCTGTGACCATCACTCGGGGCCTGGTGCCAGTGCTTTTGTTGGCAAGGTTAGAAGCAGAAATCCAACCTGGGAGGAGGGGAGGAGCGGGCCCGACTGAGGATTCACCTTTACCCCTCAGAACTTGTGAGACCTGTGTCCAAATGCTGTCAGCTCAGGCGGTGTGGGCAGCAGCTCCTTCTTGAGCAGTCCGGCATGCTGTATGTATGGTCCTCCGTCTCCTCCAGTTGTGCTGACACAGTGTGACAGAGAATGACATCGCCGTGAGGGATGGGTACTGCATGATCCCACGGCTGTCCTAAGGCAGCTCCACACGGGAATTCCAGTCTACTGGATACATCTTCAAGACACGTGGACCACAGAGAAAGTAATTGGAACCTTGCTTATGGATATTTCCCAATTTAACAGCCTCTAATCCTTCAGTTTCCAGAGTGAAATGGGAATGTCATGTCTTGGGTAAGAAATCGAGGGGCGCCTGGGTGGCGCAGTCGGTTAAGCGTCCGACTTCAGCCAGGTCACGATCTCTCGGTCCTGGAGTTCGAGCCCCGCGTCAGGCTCTGGGCTGATGGCTCAGAGCCTGGAGCCTGTTTCCGATTCTGTGTCTCCCTCTCTCTCTGCCCCTCCCCCGTTCATGCTCTGTCTCTCTCTGTCCCAAAAATAAATAAACGTTGAGAAATCGAAAGGGCCTTCTTTAGCTTCACTCCGGGACAAGTTCCCATCATTATGGCCATGACCCAGCTTAACAGCAGGGTTGTTACATACCAGCTCTGTGTATGTTGGGTGACCAGATGTCCATCTAGCGTACACGGTCTTTGATGAACAAACTCTAAAGACCAACATGCATGCCCTGGGAGTTGTTCTACAAATCTCGAAAACGGGCATCCAAAGGTGTTGCTGGTTGTTTGAGAATTGCCAATTCAGCGAGGAATGGAACACTGGAAGAAAAGAGAGTCTGAAATGAGCGTGAGTCCAGTGGACGGGTTAGTTTTGACCTCTAATGCCAGGGGGAGCAAGAGAAAACTAACAAGAAAGAAAACCAAGTAAAATCTTAGCCAACACAGATTTAATAAAGTGGAAACATTGAGAATGCTGATTTTTCTAAAATTAATATATCACTGAACTTCTGACGCTGACGTAGTGGCTGAGGGAAGCTCAGGAGACAGCACGTTTTTGGGCACACACCATTTTCTAGATTTGAAAGACTTTTGTGAACTCCCTCACAAGAGACTAAGGAAGATGCAATCCACATAGTGATAGACAAGAAAACTGTTTATTTTAAACAGGTCTGTGAGGGAGAAACCATGTCTGACTGGATGGCCAGTTCCTAGAGCACATAGTTAACAGTGACAGGTCACTGGTGTCAGCATGACAGGCGGTATCATTGCATTCTCCGATGACCTGAGAGAGGGGACGGGTTTCAGGTGGTCAAACCTGCTGAGGGCACAAAGTGTTTAAGCCTGAAAGGACCAAGGGAGAAGAAGAAGATGGCTCCCTGAAACCCGGTAGGTCATGATCCAGGGAACCCGTAGGCGATTACAAAATAACCATATGTGTTATTGCTCTTGGAAGGCATCTTCTAAGCTGTGTGCCAGGCTGGGGAGTCTCCCATCAGTTCAACCTCCCGGAAGAAGCTGTAGGCTTCAACCTCACCGAGGCTGACATATGGTGGCACCTGGGAATGTGTGTCTGCAGTTAGAGACAGGAAGAGGACTAGGGTTGTACTGGAAAAGAATGATATAGAAAAAATGTTAAATGTTGGGAGCAAGACCACCCCCATCCGTGATGAGGTCCATGTCTGGCTCTGCCTCTGAGTGGTTTTTGGCCCTGAGTAAAACTGGGGGAATTTGAAAAACAACTTGTACCAGCAAAGTCCCGGGAGCGGTAGAGGTGGAGACACATCGCAAGTCTCAGCTTGATGTGAAAATACAACCTTGTGTCTGATTCTGCCAACTTAGCTGTTATGGACTGAAGGCTTCTTTCTCCCCCACCCAAATTCATTTATTGAAGCCATCACCTCCAGTGAGACTGTATCAGGAGATGGTTCCTAGAAGGAAATAATTAACGAGTTCATAACTTTGGGGCTCTGGTCCCACGGAATTAGTGTTCCTATTAGAAGAGACACCAGAGAACTCTCTCGCTCTCTGCACATTCACTGAGGAGAGGCCATGAGAGGACACGGTGATGAGGTGGCCAGGCAGCCAGGAAGAGAGTCCTCACCAGAAACCAAATTTGCTGGCACCTTGATCTTGGACTTCTGGCCTCCAGACCTTAAGAATGTCTTTTGTTTAACCACCGCCCCCCCCGCCCCTGCCGCCCCCAGCCTATGCTATTTTGTTATGGCAGCCAGAGCAAGATAATTGACCAGACTGGAAAAAGATGCTGGAAAGCTCCTAGCTTGAGGTATGTTAAGAGAGGCCACTGAGTCCATTCAAATATGCAGACTTTTATTAGTTCAGGAGTAACAGTGATGAAACATAGGGAAAAACATTCAGTTTTCTGCCCTCCGAAAGTTCATGATGCAAGGGGAGAGAGGGACTCTGTACATGAAACATAATACAACATGGCTAAAATCACACCGCTGTGGGAAGCTCAGGTCAGGAGCGATGGGGTTGCCCAACGCCTATGGTTAATCTCTTCCACAGTTCTTTGACGTGAGTTCAGGCCTTTGGAATATTTCACATTTTAATAGCTTGAGAGTGTTAAGTTCGTGTGTTCTGAAACATTTTTTCCAAACTTTTGTGATACATATTAATTTTCTCAAACTAGTTTACCATCCTTTGTTTAAATTATTTAAGAAGAAAAAAATGAAAAATTATTTGCATGTCCTTGATAACACTAAATATAATAATTATAGCTAGATGTTAAGTAGATGGATGGATGGGTGGATGGATGGATAGATGATAGATAATAGATGGATGGATAGATAGATGATAAATAGATAGATGACAGATTTTTAAATCTTTCAAAGTGCATACGCATATCTTTTAAGGAATGGAATCTTCAGAGTACGGTTCATGGAAGGAGGTGTGATTGTCCCTTTAGGAGTGAAGATTATTTGGTGACATTCCTAAGGTCACACAGCAAAGCCAAGGTTGCCCATGGCTAGATCAAAACTTTCCTACAACTGTCTGAGCACTTGAACCCTAAACAAGCCTGGTGTTTAAAAACATGTGAAGTGCTTTCAAAGGTCAGCCTGAGAGGAAGAAAACAGGAAGAGGTAGCGGGAGACAGTAAAAAGAGTACAGAGAGAGAGAGAGACAGTGCCTGATAGACAGACTGATGGCGAATCAGACAGTCTGGGCTCCAGGAATTAGAAACTTCCTCCAGAACAAGAGAGAAAGGCAGTGTGGGAATGCACGGGAACAAAGAGGAAGGGGCAGGTCCCCTCAGCACTGGCTCCTCTCTTCCCCAGGATCCTCGTGGCTGCCATAGCTTTCTCTGTGTGATCCTGAAATTCATGGCCCCTCTACACCAGGAGCCCCCACGGGGCTACCACCTACCTTTTTCTTGTTTCTACCTGGTGGCCCACTGCACACCAGCACTAGAAGATGCCCAGGCGATGTCTTCTGGGTAGACGGGTTGAGGAGAGAAGACTAGTGGGCGTTTACACACACCCGCAGATACGCGTGACAGCTGGAAAGTCTCTGTTCTGAATCTAGAACGTGCTCCTGTTTGCTGCAGGGACAAAGGGAACACACACTCGCTCACGTAAGCATGACAGCGAGAAGGGCTCCTCTATGAATTTGGAGAAACGTATTTCATGGACTTGTAGTCACTTACGCTTAACTCACCGTAAAATACAACATTTCTTTTTAATTTTTTTTAACGTTTTATTTATTTTTGAGACAGAAAGAGACAGAGCATGAACGGGGGAGGGGCAGAGAGAGAGGGAGACACAGAATCGGAAGCAGGCTCCAGGCTCTGAGCCATCAGCCCAGAGCCCGACGCGGGGCTCGAACTCACGGACTGCGAGATCATGACCTGAGCCGAAGTCGGATGCTTAACCGACTGAGCCACCCAGGCGCCCCTAAAATACAACATTTTTAAGCACATACCTAAGCCCAGATCCCACGTTTAGAGCATCTGAAACTTATATAACTTAGGGGGGACTTTTGAAAGGAAAGGAGGGCAAAATTCCCAGTGCAAAATCAAACGCGAAAAGAAGTATTTATTTAGATTTTAGAAAGCGCGACAAATTTCAAATTAAAAAAAAAATGATAGAAACTGCTTATCTGATCAAGTCAAGAAAAACAACAACAGAGCGCTTGTGTTAATCACCTGGCAACCCATTCTAGAATAATTTCCCATATGTCTTGCTTGGATGCCCTTGGACCCAGCATACAATAACGCTTGTAATGTCTTTCTCCATCGTGAGAATAGAAAATAATTGTTAAGCCAAGTTGATTTCTCTTTATCAGTAACGCGTGTTATGTGGAATCACAGGTGAAATTTTAGGATTTGATTTCTAAAATTTTCTAACGTTTCTAAAATTTCTCAAGGGTTCCAAATTTGGAACACTTCTGTCCACTTTCATTTCTGTGCGAGCTGAGACAGCAGATGATTACTTACACAGACCGGATCTTTCTCCTCCACTACTGGCAGACTTCAGGGGCTGTGCCCAGGACAGCCCTCTCACCCCTCACCTCTGCATCAGGCACGTGGAGGACACGAGAGAGGGAGGTGACACGGAGGTGACTGCCAGCCTCGTGCACACGTGTCTCCAAGCCCAAGCTGAATGTATCCCCATCTCAGTCGCCCGATAGAACCCCCCTCCAGAAATGCCGCCAGCCACTTCAGCACCTCCTGATACAAGCAGACATGTGATGGAGAGAGAGGGAACCAGAACGGAATGGGGGAGGGATCTCCACGGCAGTGGAATCGTTGACAACATTTTAGAAGACCACACGGCCGCGGGCAGGTGAGGGTCCGGGGGCCCCCGCTTGCACGCCCCTAGAGCGGGGGAGGACAGAGAGAGGGAGAGAGAGAGAATCCCAAGCAGGCTCCATGCTGTCAGTGGAGAGCCGGACGCCGGGCTCGAACTCACGAACCACAAGCTGACACTTAACCAATGGAGCCGCCCAGGCACCCCGGTTACAGTGAAATTGTACAGCACTGTTAAAAAAAATTTTTTTTTTAATCCCATGGCAGCGGAAGAGGGGAAATGTGCTTTTGTCCGCATCCATGATGGGGAAATAGTGAACCAGTTTGGTCAGATGCATATTTGGGGGACTGTTTAAGAGTTCCACAACACGTAAATAAGTTATGATTATCTAGTATAGAGGTGCCCGTGGGAAGGGAAACGTTTAGACTCTCGATTGTTCTGTGGAATAGAGAATAACCTGTTCGAAGAACGCTGTCCCCTGGCTTCGCATTGTGACAGAAAGACCTGTTCAAACACGACCATTCTTATAGCTCTTAGGAAGGAAGGCTTTCTTTATACCTAAGGTAATATTCTCTTTTAGCATGAATTATTTAAACAAAGAGTGTGATACTTTAACTTGTTCAAAAATTACAGAACAGATAGAGTTTCTGTGGTCAGAAGCTAAGGTTGCTAATTATCTTGGGCTGTCAGCCCTTGAGATAACCAGAGAAAGAAGGTTTTTTTTGAAGACAGGTGGTTTGAGTGTTCATTTCTATTCTCCTTTTCTATCGTCAAAAGAAATGGCGATGGAAAGTCCCTTGGGGTGAAAAAAGAAAGCCTAAAATCCAGCCTCCGAACTTCCCTTCAGAACATGGGGACAAAGGTCCTCATCACTTCACCTAACTGCTCCGAAAAAGGAGACGAAAATCCGCCACTGAAACCATATTTTATAGTCAGGATATACGAATTCTCACTTGACCCTTTTACTTTGCGTTTTCACCGTTTCGAATGTTCCAAAGTTTTCCAGTAACCACGATTGGGAAAATTTGCAAAGTATTCCCAGATTCAGACCGCACGGGTCGTGGCATTTACCGGAAGGGTGTTACTGGGATGAAGGGGGCCGCGAGTGAGAGACAAGATGTGAAAACACAAAGTCAGCTGCAGAGGAAAGGAGCACGTCTCACCCACAGCCGGACCGAAGCATCGGCGGGGTTCTCCTTGCACACGCTGGCATGCGCATAAAGTAGTCTTCGCCAAATGCTGGTGTTCGAGGGCGGCGGAAAAAGAGAATTTCTTAGAAAATAAGAGTAAACGTAAACATGCGTTTTTAGTTGTTGTGATACAGTCCAAAGGAGAGGCACCAACAGGAGAATCAAAAGTCTGGATACCTGTGGCCAGCCAAGATGGAAGCATGTGGACCCTCACGGCGCTGAGGCCATTCTGCCCCCGGGGACGGAACCGGATCCAGAACCAGCCTGAAGACGGATAGCGGCATTGGCTTCGAGCTGCACGGCCGATGCCACTCAGCCTTTGGCAAGTTTCTGGCACCTGGGAGATGAGGTTTCTTTAGGAGAATGAGAGCGGTTGTGGGGTAAAGTGTGGGAATGTGGATAAGACCCTGAGTCCTGGGTCTAGAAAGGGGTTCAGTGACTTCTCTGAAAGGGACAATGGAACCTGGATAATACTTCTGCAATAATTTAGTTTCCATTTTTCTCTTCCAGGTATGCTGTGGTGGTTCCCCTCCCCCCCTTGTCACCTGTGCCCTTTGAACTAAGGGCTCACAGCCACGTGCAAGCAGGGAGAGGCCAGAGGAGGCCAAGTCCTTCCCTTGTCCAGTCTGTCCAGGGCCACAGAGGCCCCCCCTGCTGGCTCCTGCTGTGGAAAGTGGTGGAGGCCCCAGGGACCTGGGCCCACTGTGGTGAGAAACCAGGTGGCCCCGAGATGGCACAAGACAAGCCAGGACAGAGTCCAAGGGGCTGTGCAGGTGGGAGGGATCCAGGTAGGGGTGGCCAGGTAGAGAACGGATTGGATGGAATGTTGACCTTGAATCTCCAAGAGATCACAGGCCTCCGCCGCAGATAAACACATGGCTCTTGTGTATAACTGTTCCCTGTGCGGCTTTATATGTTTTTTTGAGTATTTTAAGGAAAAGGTGGTGGTGCATTGGAGTCTTGGCCGTGTGTCAGGGAGGCTGGATGGAGATGCTGGCAGGAGAGGGTGGGAAGCAGGGAGACGGGACCCAGGGTACATGTGGCCTTTCCCCAGTCCTGGGACCGAGACCCCCGCTGGGGTGCTGCTTCAAGGAGCCCTTCTCCGTGAGGGCTGTGTGAGCCTCAGCGGAAACTCAGCGCAGGCTCGCTGTCGCAGTGCGGAGTGACACGAGTGGCCCAGAAAGCTGTCTCCGCTTCTGTGTGGGACCCGGAGCTCTCCGTCCGCGGAGACCTGGGGCCCAGGGAACAAGCGTCAGCACCCTCGGTGACACCGCTGGGTTTCCCAGAGGGGTGTGTGCGGCGGCCCAACTCCCGGCAGGTGGAGGGGCAGAAGTTACTGGATTGAGGGAGGGAGGCGGACCCGGGTGAGGAGAACGGGCCCTTCCTGTGATGTGGCTGCGGGTTGGCTCCGCCCGTGAACACGGCCCCCGGGGCTCCGGCTGTCCTGGGCAACACGTGGCAGCGGGGCGGGAGAGCCTGGGCAGGCCCCGTGCAGCCCTGTGGGGCACCCACGGAGCACCTGTGCAGATCGGAGGAGCACCCCGGAGCACCCCGGGAGCACCCCACGTACCTGCGGAGCACCCACGGAGGACTCATGGAGCTCCCCGCATACCTGCGGAGCATCTGTGCAGATCGGAGGAGCACCTGCAGAGCACCACAGAGCATTCACGGAGCGCCCCAAGTACCTGCGGAGCAGCTGTGCAGATCGGAGGAGCACTCCGGAGCACCCCGGGAGCACCCCAAGCACCTGCGGAGCACCCGAGGAGCCCCTTGCACATCGTAGGAGCACCCATGGAGCACGTGTGCAGCACCTGTGGAGCATCCCGGGAGCACCCGGCAGCATCTTCCGAGCGGGCGGGGTGTGAATGGTGAACCCACGGGTGGCCCTCAGCTGCACGCGCACCCGCTCCCGCCCACCTGCTGCCGACCTCCCCGCGGAAGGGCCCGGGTCAGAGAACGCGCACCTGTCAGCCGCACGTGAGTGTGAACGCGCGTGAACCCCGGAGTCACGGGAGAACAGCACCTGCTCGCCAGGTGCAGTTGAGGAATCGGAGGGTCTGTCCGGAAGCGGACGACCCATCACTGCACGGGGCGGGGGGGGGGGGGGTCCCGAGAGCCCCTTCCTGGAAGTGACAGGGGGGTGAGGCCGGCACGACACCCCTGTCCCCGGGTTTGGCGCCGTCTGTGCGGAGATGGGGCCCCCGTGCGTCACGGAGCACCTGAGGGCAGAGCTGCTCCTTCTCCGTGTTCCGCCCCGTGTTCGCGTCTTCACACACTGGCGGCCACTCGCTGCATCGGCCACCGACCTCGTCCAGCTGCCCCCGCTCCGAGGAGCCACCTGCACCCACTTGAACCAACAGAATTTAGCGCAAACCGACGTTTGCGCAGCAGCCGGGTCTAAACCCGGATCTCCTGTGTGGTGGGAGCAGTCCCCTAGGAAGACGCCTGTCTGAAAATCCGCGTCTTTCCCGAAAGGTACGTGGAACCGAGGCTGCGAGGCCGGAGTCAGCTGCGGGTTGGGCATTCGTTACTGGCCGCATCCACCTGCCGCGTGTGCTCAGGGGGGCTGAGGGGGAGCCCTGGTAGGAGGCCGCTGTGCTGGCCCCGGGGGCCGCGAGGGCGGGGGTGTCAGGGCGCAGGGGGATCCCCGAGATGGGAATGGGCCGCTGACCTGAAAAGTCGGCGATGGTGCAGATAAAGGGCGGGTGCGGGGAAGGGGGCTACAAACCAGTGGTTGGACTTTTCTGGCAAAGCAGGAGCAGGTGGGTGGGAGGAAGCGAGGGCGCCTGGGGCCCCAGGCGGTGCAGTGAGGCTGGGGGCCGGGTGTGTGGGGGGGTCTGAGGGAGCAGCGAGTGTGTGGGCAGGGGGCGAGGAGCCAGGAGGAGGCAGATCAGGAGGAGCCCCTAGGGGGGGAGTGGTGGGGGGAGAGCAGCTTTGTCAAATCACAAACACGACTCTTACACCCTGTGGACCAGCGGCTTTATCCCTTGTCAGCTGTGCAGCTCGTTTCTTTTTAAGCTAAAACGACCACGGGTGCAGGGCAGTGAAGGGGCGGGTATGGCTGAGGCGCGGGGACACCTGCTGTTGCTGCGCTGTTACCAGGGCCAAGGTGACCCTCCCGGTCAGCTCTGGGAGGACCCCGCACACTGGGAGGCCCTGCTGGGAAGGGTGGTGCATCGCAGACCCCGAGGCGCCCTCGGAGTTAAGAGGATTTGCAATTACAGAGAGAGAGAGAGAGAGAGAGAGAGAGAGAGAGAGAGAGAGAGAAGGAGAGAGGGGAGGTGGGGAGGGAATGAAGGGTCTGGGCAGGGCTGGGGCATTCCCTAAGGAGGGGCCCTCCATCCCTGGCAGTCAGCAGCTGTCCCCCTGATAACCTGGAGAGCCGGATGTGGGGTGAGCTCAGTGCCTAGAAAATAGCCAACTGTCTTGTGTGTCTTCCAACCCATCACTTTAGCCTCCCGATGCAGTCAGGCTATTTTCTGGAAGCTCTTCAGAAATCAAGTTTCAACAGTGCAGTAAAATATAAAAGGGGGCCTAGGTAACACTAATTCCTATTGTTGGACTGTATAAAAAGTTTCTGGGGCTTGTAAAGGTTACTCTTGGTGAGACAATGAGACAACGCCCTTTGAATCTGTTTCTCGTACCCCGAGGGGTGACAGCTCACCACCTTGCCAAGTTCAATGTGGCTAATGAACAGAAAAGGATTAGATGCTTGGAAACAATGGAGAGGAAGGGATTTAGGGGGGGAATCCAGGTATGTCTCACTCCTACATCCATACTTCAGTAACTGGGCATTGTTATTTGCAAAATTTTGACAGCCTTAAGCAGGTTAACACAGGAAACTCACAAATGATTCATTACAGGGAATATTGCCAATATTCAGTCTTCTTTGAAACGATAATTATCATGTTTGTTACATTACATTGGAAAAAGCTGCTCTGTGTTGCTCTTACAATACCTGAATAGCGTGACCTGTATGTCCCAAATCCCCCATTTTCATGCTGCCCACTCTGGACATACTCAAAGAGTATTTCTGAGGAAATTCAATGAATTTACAGAAGAGGTTGTCATACTTAAGACTTTACCATCCAGAAAGTGCTACCCAAATCCCTAATGTCCCTTAAATTAAGTGTTTTGTAAAAATGGAAGATTGTGCATGTTCTAACTGAGGGGGTAGATGTCCTTGGGGAGAGGTGGAGGGGCACACTCGGAACAAGACGGGGTTTCTGCAAGGACTGTATTTTTGTGTTGGAAGCAACTGGAAATGAACCTCTTGTGCAGAGTCAAGAGCTGGTAAGGCAGTCTTATCCACGACGTAAAGAGGAACAGCCTGTGCTCACACATAGGAACCTCATGCCTGTGTGGGGTTGTCCATGAGAAAGAAGAACCCATTCCCTGTGAGGTCTAATACAGAACTGAATGCCTAGACCCAGCCTGTAATGAGAAGATCTTCTCTGTACGCACCCTCACAACATTTTAAAAGCAAACTCTAAAATGATTAAGCCAATCTAAAGTAATACAATTGATCAGGACCAGTCCCACTACTCTATACAGGACCAAAATAAAATTCTAAATTAGACAACACGGATTCACAAATTTCAACACCCATTAGCAAAATGCCAAGCATGCAAAAAAGCAAGACAGCATGACTTAGAGCAAGGAGAATGATACATTAATTAACAATCACCCTGCAAATTACAGAGATAGGTAATAAAATTAGCAGATAGAAAAGTAAAGCAGCAGCTACAAATAACCCTTGACGCTCAAGAATATAAAGGGAAGCACATACTTGATGAGGAAAGTAATGCAAGCTGTAATTATAAGCATATGAAAAAGATAGATATGAAACTTCTAGATATGAAAAATACAATACCTGGAATACAAAATGTGTCAGAAGAAAAGATTAGTGAATAGAAGTCATCCAGAATGAGGAAAAGAGAAAAACAAGACTAGAAAAATAAACAAAGCATCAGTGGCTTGTGCATCATATCAATTAGTCTCACTTATACATAATCATTGTCTGAAAAGAATAGAAGAAAAGAAGGGGAAGAAATAATGACCAAAAATGTACCACCTTTGAGGGAAATTACAAACCCCCATAGTCGGGAAGATCAGCAAACCTCTTGAAGTCGAAAGTTGAAGAAAATGACAAGGCGCATCATAGCCAAATTTCTGAAAACCACGAATAAAGACAACACCTTAAAAGCACCTAGAGAAAAATAAGACATTCGATAGAGGAAGCAAACTAAGAGGACAGCAGACTTCTGGACAGAAACTATACGAACAAGGGGAATGGAGTGGCCCATCTGAACTACTGGTAAGAAATTTCGTCAACTGAAAATTCTAGCATGGGGAAAATATGTTTTAAAAACAGGCAAAAAACCACTTTTTCATGCAAGTGAAAGATGAGGAAATCCCTTGCCAATAAACCTTCACTACAGGAAATGTTAAAGAGAGTTCCTCAAAAAGAAGAAAGGAGGATACCAGCTGGGGGAAATGGTTCTAAACAAAGCAATGTTGAGGGCTGGAAATGATTAATGTATGGGTAATAGGAAAGAGATTTTTCGTATTGGTTATTTCTCTAAAAGATAAACGAGCGTTTAAAGTAAAACTAGGAACAATGTGTTACATGTTGATTACATGTGTAGAAATAGTATACAGTGCTTGGGGCAGCAGAGTGGAAGGGAGGAGGGGACATGGAAATATATTATTTAGGTCCAGAATTAGACTCCTAGTTAAGGTCTTCTATGAAACAAACTTGTATAGTCCTTTCCAAAAAATGACTGAGGGACAATTGGATATATCCGTGTAGAAAAATAAGTCACAATACTTAATTATACTTTATACATAAACCGACTCAAAACATATCAGATCTAAAGGCAAAAGCTAAAAGTACAGACCTTCTAGGCTAAAATTTTTTGTGGCATTGAATTAGGCAAAAGATTTCTGGGATTAAAAAGCAGAGCCTGTGAAAGAAAACTGTAATAAATGACACTTTGTCGAAATTTAAAACTTACTGTTTAAAAGACGGTTAATGAAATGAAAGAGGCAAGCCATATTGTGGAAGAAAAGATGTGCTAAAAAAAAATCTAAGGAGGGGCGCCTGGGTGGCTCAGTGGGTTGAGCGTCCGACTTCGGCTCAGGTCACGATCTCGCGGTCCGTGAGTTCGAGCCCCGCGTCGGGCTCTGGGCTGATGGCTCAGAGCCTGGAGCCTGCTTCCGATTCTGTGTCTCCCTCTCTCTCTGCCCCTCCCCCGTTCATGCTCTGTCTCTCTCTGTCCCAAAAATAAAAATAAATGCTGAAAAAAAAATTAAAAAAAAACAAATAAAACACTGGCAATATGTATTGGTTGGAATGCGGAGCAAGGAGAACTGTTTCATAACTGGTGAAAACGCAAAATGGAATAGCCATATTGGAAAATAGTTTGGCAGTTATTTTTTATGCAACTAAACATATGTTTATTATGAAGCCCCAAAATCCATCCTAGCTATTTACTCAAGAAGAAATGAGAACATCTGTCGATACAAAGATTTGCGGGCATTTGTTCATAGTAGCAAATCAGTGAAAACAGCCCAAATGTCCAGCATCTAACTAGAAAACGTTAAACAAATTGTGGTATATCTATAAAATGAAATATGGCTCAGGAATAGAAACTACGAATACGTACGACTACATTACATGAATTTCAAGAGCATTATACTAAGTGAAACAAACAAGACACACACAGGGACTTTACACGATCTATTATTCCCTTTACATGAAATTCTAGAAAAGGCAAAATAATAGTGACAGAAAGCAGATTTGGGGTTGCCGGGGGCCTGGGGTTGGGGTAGGGAGCACATCATCTCCAAGGAAAATTTCAGGGGTAATAGAAATGACTTTTATGGTTACATTAATGTATCTATTTGTCAAAGATTATCAAAGTTTACCCTTGAAGTTCGTTTTGTATTATTTATATATCTCAGTATTGCTGCTGGGAAAAAAATATTAGTCCAGAACTGATAAAATGTTGTGGGCCAGGCAGAGATAAATGTAAAACTTTCTCACTACAAGGTTTCCACAACTAGAGACGAAGTGTTATCTCCCTGAAACAGCTCCCCCCCAACCCATAAGGTAAAGAAAGAACATAAGCACACAGAGAACATCCCTCCATGAGGAATGCGGCCTTCGGTTGGTGAACATTTGGGTTATTTCTAGTTTGCAGCTATTTTAAATCTCAAGGAAGGATTTAAAAAGAAGTATACTTAATATACTCGAAAAGTTAATAGATAGGGTAGAATCTGTAAATCAAGAATGGGGCATGATGCACAAAGAAGAGGAAATTCAGAGAAATCATCAAATTAAAAAAATCTGTAATTTGGGGGGAAAAAATCTCAAAGGGTAAATGGTAAATTGGATATTACTGGCAGGAAGTCTGTCATTAGAGGATAGAACTGAGGACATACAGCAAACAGAACCAGAGTTAATGAGAGTTAAGAGTCGTCACATAAGGATAGAGAGGATTTAATGTACACCTCAGGCTGAAGATGGGAACAGAGAAAGACAGTAAGAGATCTCTTTTAGCGAGATCTAAAAACACTGTCGGGTACCAGCTTATACTATCTTGCCTAGATTGCTTACGGTTAATAAAAATGAAACCTTTAGACGTTTGGAAAAAATAGAGAAGAAAAGATTTAGGGGCAAAAAATCCAAGACCTGTCTTAATGTCCCCGTATATTCTAGAAATCAACCAAACAAATGACAAATTCTTCGAACAGTAATTTGTCAAACAGGGATTACTGTCTGTCCATCAAAGACTGCCATTCCCCAACCATAGTCATCCCCAGACAGTGGCTACCCAGGGAGGGGCCTGATTTCCCTATCCTAGTGCCTTTAAATGGCCAGGAACGTGAACAGTGGAAAATGGTAGGTGTTGGGCTCCTGGGTGGCTCAGTCGGGTGAGCGTCCCACTTTGGCTCAGGTCACGATCTCACAGTTCGTGGGTTTGAGCCCGATGTCAGGCTCCGTGCTGACAGCTCGGAGCCCAAAACCTGCTTCGGATTCTGTGTCTCCCTCTCTGTCTGCCCCTCCCCTGCCCGTGCTTCGTTTCTCTCTCTCTCGAAAGTAAATAAACATTAAAAAATTCTAAAAAGAAAAGAAAATGATTATGTGTCTCTACTGCTATGAGTCTCTCCCAGCCTCGCTCATGTACCAGTTGAAGGTACGCTGTGAGTCCTTAGAAGGTCACATGTTGGCTGAGGCATTGGTGTTGCCACCAGGAGCCCTAAAAGACCCAGCATGACCAGTTTGAGGGTCATTCGTGTTGTTGACATATCAACGGTTCCTTTCCCACCCCCGCAGCCCAACACCCGCGTGTTTACCTGGAAGGGTATATGTGCACAACAACTAAACTTTCGTGGTGTTTGAACCATCGTGCAGTGTGAGGTCTATTTGTTAAACAAATCAGCTTATCCTAAATGTGACCAAAGCATCATTTAATGTTTCTATAGTTCTATAGAAACATGTTTTTTTTTTTTAAA
The DNA here is from genome assembly GCF_016509475.1 of Prionailurus bengalensis. NCBI lineage: Eukaryota > Metazoa > Chordata > Mammalia > Carnivora > Felidae > Prionailurus > Prionailurus bengalensis. The sequence continues at coordinate 233,840,517 of NC_057343.1, forward strand.
AAAAGAAGCATGGTTTCTCTATTAGGAATTTACCCCTTTGAACTTCTTAGAAGATAATTGTAGCCTTTTTCAAGGCTGTTGTTTGCTCAGTAAGTTCTGCCTGCTGTATCAACAGGGATAAATGAGGGGGAAAATGGCTCCTATTCAGAAACAGAACTTGATCTTGTGCATTGTATGTTTTTCCAAATGTTTGCCCAAAGTAATCAGAGTACCTTATTAGAAAAAGAAAAAAGTTGTTATTTTCTTGAAGGCACTGAGATTTTACGTTATGGTTTTGAAATGCCCAAGGTCACAGAACCTATTCCAGTACCTAGAAGGTCAAGCACCTGTGAAAGATCACTGCTGGGCTCATGGGAATTATGAATTGATGAGAAATGGAATAGAGGAATTTTCAGCATCTACTAAGAAGATACTTTAAGGACTTTTAGGAGAAAAAATATATTTTTTAATGTTTATTTTTGAGAGAGAGAGAGAGAGAGAGAGAGAGAGAGAGAGAGAGAGAGAGAGCTTGCGTGGAGAGGGGAATACAGAGAGGAAGAAAGAGAGAATCCCAAGCAGGCTGCCCCAGCAGAGCAGAACCCGATGTGGGGCTCGAACCCACGAACCTGTGAGATCATGACCTGAACCGAAATGAAGAGTTGGGAGCTCAACTGACTGAGCCACCCAGGAGCCCAAAGGAGAAAAATCTTCTAAAGATTGAAGCCGTGAGTTGAGGTTTTAGGAACATTAATTACCAACTCTCACAGAAGCTGCTAGATCTCGCCACGTTTCTGCTTGCCACTGACTGCAAAGCCGCCATGGCATCCACCTGCTTGTCTCACTGCGTTTCTCCAATGTGGACAAGAGAGAAATGATGCTGAGTCACTGATGTAGGAGATGAGAAGGTGCGGGTGGCTCCACGTGGAAATATACTAAAATAACAACAAACGTCGGTCATTTTATGGCATTCATGCAGTAGAGTTATGTGAAGATGTTGGATTACAGGACATACGAATATCCGGAAAAGGAAATGTAGGAGAGGGTCATTTTGAAGAAGGATCTTTGGACTAGCCACCAGCAGATTCAGCCCCAGTCCATCATCAACGGGTGCGGTATGGGAAGGCAAAATGGTACAGCTTCTGGGGAGAATGATTTATCATTTTCTTATAATTTCTCATTACGTGTACATTTTCCACTTCAGCCAGAGACCGCATTCCCAGAGAAATGAAGGTTGACGTGCACACAAGTACCTGTGCACGAATGTTTGCAGCACTGGCGTCTGAAATGTTTCTGCTCCTCTTGGCAAGTGGTCTTTTCCCTCCTGCAACTCAAGCGCTGTCTCTACTCCAGACAGGAAGCGGTGAGGGGGTGAGGATGAAAAGATTCCCGAGAACCACCGCCGCACTGCCTCGTCGTCCCCTGTGGTGAAACGTCCGGGTGCGAGAGAGGTTGGAGAATGTCTCCACCTGGCACCTTTCAATTCCAAACAAAGGAAGGATTCTTTGGGGGAATAAACCTGCCATTCAGAGGTGATTGCTAACATGTAATGCTCATTTTATTAGGAGTCAACAAATATTTTTATAAATATGGATACGAGTACTTTTCACATCCACTTTTCTTCTCTGGACATTGAGCGTGAATATGGCCCAGGCAGCAAGCTGTTTGCGTCTCCATCATGGTAATCGGCTTCCGGTTCCCCTGTCAGAAATGTAGGATCTCTGTTTGGGGGAATTTAGGCAGTGTCCAAGTGTTGTTAGAAACCAGGCTGTGATGAGTATCTTTGTAAGTATGGCTGAAGATATTTCTTGTAAATGAAGTTACTGGGTCAGAGTTAGGCACGTATTGAAGGCTTCTGATTTGCTTGCTAAATTGCCCTTTAAATTTTTTTTTAATGTTTATTTATTTTTGACAGAGAGACAGACAGACAGACAGAGCATGAGCAGGGGAGGGGCAGAGAGAGAGGGAGACACAGAATCCGAAACAGGCTCCAGGCTCTGAGTGGTCAGCACGGAGCCCGACGCGGGGCTTGAGCTCACGGACCGCGAGATCGTGACCTGAGCCGAAGTCGGACGCTCAACCGACCGAGCCACCCAGGCGCCCCGCTAAATTGCCCTGTAGAAAATTTACCCTGATTTATATTTCCATCCTGTTTCCAAGTACCTTCACTAGTGCTGGGGTGGGGGGATCATTTAAACCAAATCTCCTTGGTGAAATCCTTCTAAAATTGTGGGGGCCGCTAAAAAGAAACAGATACTTAAATGGGAGAAGCTGAGGCCCAATGCATGACTGGTGTAAACCATCTCGATTGAAAGATTACAGGCACCGCTCGTGGGGCAGTGCAAGCAGATGGAATATTTATCTAGTTGGCAGGCTTTGAATTGCAGAATCCCTGCTATATTAGTGATGGTGCATCACTCCTTTGCTCCAAAGACCCTTCCCATCCCGGTGATTTCTGGAAGTCCTCCAAGGACTTCCATGTGTCCCCCCAAATAAGTGAGCCTATCCCTTTGTCCTCCTCTCAGGACAACCCCCCGCTGTCCTATGCTCTCTTCCTGCAAAGCCCCCGGAGGACTGTCCTTGTGGTCTGTCTCCATCTCATGAGAACACTGAAGATTCCCAGCAGGCCTCAGAGCTGTAGGAGCTCCAGGCTGCAGTCTGCGGCAGGGCAGGGGCTGGGAGGGGCGAGGGGCCTCTTCTGTCCTGGCGCTTCACTCTGCAACTCTGGGCAGAAGGTTAGCTGCTGGGCAGCCCGAGTAAGAAAATCCTTGACACGTCAGCGATCTGGAGCATCTGAAGCTCTCTTGTTTGTAGGCTTAAACCAGCAGAGGAGACCCCAGGGTGAGCAGATGTCCCTCACTCCTCAGAGTTCTCTTCCCATTTTATTTCTCCCTCGTCAGAACCTCCCCCCCACCTCCTATTTTTCCACATCGAGCACCATGAATGCAAATGGAAAAGAAAGGATCCTACTGAGGGCTCGCGTGGGCCACTGATGCTCCAGAACACCTGGAGCCAAGTGCACTCTCATGCGTAGCTGCCCGCAGCCTGATTTCTCTTCTGGCTTGCAAATTCCTCAGATGCCCTCGGCAAGTGCTCTCTCCCAGGATTCGCCTGGCAAAGGAGCAAAGTAAAATATGGTGAACCGACGATAAATGGAGTAGGTTTTAAATGAAAGAAGAGACGTGACTAGTGTTGTCCTTTCACTTTGGAGCTACCGGGAGGTATAAGAAAGGCCACTGCGTAGCAGGGAGCCACGGTGAGGCACACAGTGTAGCAGAACCGTTAGAAGATGGAGCTGCCCTCTTTTACTTTTTCTTTCTTTTTTCCTCTTTTTCTCCTTCCTTCCTTCCTTCCTCCTTTCCTTCCTTCCTTTCTTTCCTTCTTTCTTTCTTTCCTCCCTCCCTCCCTTCCTTCCTTCCTTCCTTCCTTCCTTCCTCCCTCCCTCCCTCCCTTCCTTCCTTCCTCCCTTCCTTCCTTCCTTTCTTTCTTCTTTTCTCCCTTCCTCCCTCCCTTCCTCCCTCCCTCCCTTCCTCCCTTCCTTCCTCCCTCCCTTCCTTCCTCCCTCCCTTCCTCCCTTCCTTCCTTCCCTCCTTCCTTCCTTCCCTCCTTCCCTTCTTCCCTTCCTTCCTTCCTGCCTTCCTTCCTTCCTTCCTTCCTTCCTCCTTTCCTTCCTTCCCTCCTCCCTTCCTTCCTTCCTTCCTCCTTTCCTTCCTTCCTTCCTTTCTTTCCTTCTTTCTTTCCTTCCTTCCTTCCTTCCTTCCTTCCTTCCTTCCTTCCTTTCCTTCCTTCCTTCCTTCCTCCCTTCCTTCCTTCCTCCCTCCCTCCCTTCCTTCCTTCCTTCCTTCCTCCCTTCCTTCCTTCCTTTCTTTCTTCTTTTCTCCCTTCCTCCCTTCCTTCCTTTCTCCCTCCTTTCCTTCCTTCCTTCCTTTCCTTCCTTCCTTCCTTCCTTCCTTCCTTCCTTCCTTCCTTCCTTTCCTTCCTTCCTTCCTCCTTTCCTTCCTTCCCTCCTCCCTTCCTTCCTTCCTTCCTATTTTTACCACCTCTATAATTTTGACAAATTTTCCTAACACCTAAAATTTTTCAAATTTTCCTTATTGAAAGGGATAAAACTATAAGCTGCATCATAACATCTTTTGGGAGGATTCAATGAGCTAATGCCTGTAAACCTCCAAGAAGAGTTTGACACCTAGAAATGCTCAGTTGCTATGAGAAGTTATTATTTTTAGCTGATTCATTATTGAAAAAAAAACCCAGTAAAACCCCAATCTTTCTAGCCCCTCTGTTTCCTGGCTCATTTAGCACATGCCTCAGACCTCACACTGGGTCCCCAAACTTTCCTCTCCTAAGGTCCCTGTGTCCTTCCAAACCCAGGTGGACAAGCCCCACTGTTTCTTCAACAGTTGCCTACAAGCTGCACCCAGGCTTGCTCCCCTCTTTTTACCTCCTTCCTCCCTTCTATAGGGAGGCTGTGGATGGAGCCCCCTCTCTTTGGACTGTTTTGGGATATTAGCCCAGAATAAGGTGGATTAGCCCAGGTGTGAACATCTACCTACCTTGGCCGTTAAGTGGGCTGGGTATAAAAGGAGCAGAACCAAAGCTGAGTAGCATTTTCCCATCACCTGGGGGCGCTGCTCTTTGGCTTCTGCGTGTTGTCATCTTGCAGGAAAACAGACCAGTGTTGCCAGACAACTATCACATGACGTTTCTTTGCAAAGAGCCTGGGATTCCTGATTTTTCAGTATGAACTGATTTAAAATTTAAAAAAAAAAAAGTAAAAATCACTCACGGGAAAGAGAACATCTCTACATGTCTTCAGTGCTGAAATGGCTGGTGGGACACTAGTTTTCAGTCTCTGGCCTAGAGTTGGACCCAAGGAAACCAATACACCAGATGTTACTCCCATCTTGTTCTGTATCTAGTACTTGAAGTTTCCGATCCTTTGGAACTGTTACTTTTTTATGTATGTATGTATGTATGTATGTATTTATTTATTTATTTTAAACAAAGATTTTTTTTTAAATTTATTTTGAGACAGAGATAGCATGAGTAGGGGAGGCGCAGAGAGAGAGAGAAGAGAGAGAATCCCAAGCAGGTTCTGTGCTGCTAGCACAGAGCCCTATGCAAGACTCACACCCATGAGGCCATGACATCATGACCTGAGCCACAGCCAAGAGTCCGACGCTTAACCAGCTGAGCCACCCAGGAGCCCCAGTTTTCTTATCTTTAAAATGGGAATCATTTCTAGTTCCTGGCTTGTAAGAGTAGGAAATGAGGTTACGTAACAGGAGAGCATTTGCTAAAGACTTTCAAGTTTGTTTGTAGCATGAAAATGTACTCTCCTGACCTATCTTCCACTTGGCTGACAAAGACCCTCATTTGTGATTTTTTTTCCTTTCTGTGAGAAATACTAGAGACTCTTAAAATGTGAAAGTTTGAGAAGCTTTATTGCTAGCCTGAAGCTATATCTCCACTTTAGCATTTAACAAACGGAGACAATAAATGTTATATATGTGCATGGTAAATAAAATGGAATTGGGAATTACACAGTACCAGGCAATACGTTGTTTATCAATATTAACTCACATATGCTAATTTAATTCTTACATCACGCTTACGGAGGCATGTCTCATTACAATAGTCACTTTCAGATGAAAAACATTGAAGCTCCAAGACGTTAAATAACTTTCCTGAAGTCACATGGTTAGTAAGTGAGGCGACCAGGATCTGTACCCAGGCAGACCTGCCCCACAGTCGGTTCCTAGCCACAGCACTCTGATCCTTGTAAGTGAGATGTTTTTGTTCATTCCTCAACATTAATTACATTGCACTCCTACCCAGTTGCAGAGTGGGTTTCCTGACCAGGCAGCTGGAGTGGGTCCTGATTAGGACCAACGTTCATGGTCACCCATTCATTCCTCTTGCTGGGTATTGATTCAGGCTGGGCCAAGCCAATGTGGGTCATTGCGATGGAATTCACTGATTATGTGCAGTTTCTCATCTCAAAAAATGGAATTAATAGTTGCATCTATTGGATAGGGTGGCTGATGAGCATTAGATGAGTTAATTGGAAAAAAGAAGCTGGCTCTAGATAAATGTAAGCTATTATTTCATCTGCAAATTAAATAGCCGTTGGCAGTTACATCAGACTGAGCTTCATGCTATGTCTGTTTGGAAGAAATATGTTGATAAAAAAGCCACTTCAAGTAGCTGGTGGCACTCTGGAAACATGCTCGGGTAGGGGAATAAAAGCAAGAGGGCTTCAGAATTCTCTGGGAGAAACCCACGAAGGAACAGAGGAGCCCTGAGGCCCAGGAGTAGGAGACCCCAGCTTAGCTGGAAAAACGACTAGAGTTGAGTGTGCAGACAATGGACTTGGATCCTTCAATCGTTCACTTGAAAATTCCCTTAATGTTAGTTTGATTTGAAGAGACTGGTCAAAAATGAATCTGATGACCATTGAAGGAGTATACTCTGTGTTTAGTGATGAGTCGGGGGGGGCACAGCACCAGACCAGGATCAAAGGACAAACAGGGTCTTGGACGGGACTTAGGAGAAAATAGGAATCTTGGAGCTTCTTCATCATGGATAAATTTTATGAGGATATTCTCTCTGATTGAGGATGTGTAATAGTAATGGATGACAGGGAAACACAATATCCTGAAAGCCCTGTGAAATGGATCTTAGGAAAAAGCTGTGATTGTCACCTGAAGTAAACACAGCGCTAGTCACATATCTGGAAGAACCAAGTTCCACGATGTGCATTTTTTCCCACTTAATGAGAAATTCTTTTATAAAATTAATATTGAAAACTATGATTATGCCAGGGTCTCAGTTGGTGGAGCATGCAGCTCTTGGTCTCAGGGTTGTGAGTTCAAGTCCCACACTGAGCGTGGAGCCTACCTAAACAACAACAACAACAATAACAAAAAACTAACAAACCCCAAAAACAACCAAAAAATGGTTATGCCAATAGATTATACATTTGTTCAACCCACAAATATTCATTGTACACCCTTGACACCAGGTATTCTGCCAGATGTTAGGAAGACACGGATAATGAGATAGTGTTCTGTTCACAGTGACTCACACTGAGCAAGAGAGAAACAACACAGTGTGGTCAGTACAAAGGCTGGGAGAGCAGCTGGTCTTTCAGAGAAGACAGCCTCAGTGGAAAGGCGGCTTTCTTGCTGTCCCTTTAAGAGTAGCAAAGCTAGTGTGCTGGGAATCCCCCATATGCTCCCTCAAACCTGGTTTCCCCACTGTGCTTTGCCTTCTTGGGCTGATGTTTATGGACTATTTCAATGGGCTCCCTTGTCCTCAAGCTCCCAACTGAACTTGTGCAATGGAGCAAATGATAATCTGGGAGAAGATTTGAATAGTTGCTCCTAGGGTTCCCTACCTGCCAGTCCCTGCGGAGACAGTGACTTTGATCCTTCACTGAAGGTCACTGCTTCATTTAGGTGTCCCTCTTTAAGATCTGGAAGCAGCTTTCTCCCCATGGCTAATAACTATGTCTGGTCTTAGGTCCTTGCAGTTGTTATACTCAGGGCGCTAAAGCATCTCTTTTGGCTTTACTTAACCTTGCACACATCATTATAAATATCCCATCTCATTGTGATATCTGATTCATCTCAGGACACCAACTGATACAGAAAGTACACACCATCTTTCTGAAATACACAACTTACACACAATGGTAATTTGTTTATTTCCTCAGAAAGATGTGTCCTCTGTTTCTGTCAATTTTAAAGGCTCTATCATGCATAGTCTTGTACTCAATGCCAACCAGGACTTGGGGTCTCAAAGAAGGTCAACCTGCAATAAACAAGGAATATGTAGTATCTTCGTATTTCCATTCAAGCTGCATATTTCCTATTCCATCTACAGTTTTAGGAATAGCTTATGCTCTAGTTTTAATTGGGCAAACTCTTATGATAGAGTTTGGAGGGAAAAACTATACTGAAGCATATTCTCTAAGGAGTAATGCAATTTAAAAGGAAGAATGTTAACTAGGATTTAAGGAAACCTTTGAAATTATTAAATGTATTTACTATCTCTTAAATTATGCCAATACAGAGAGAGCCAACTCATTGGTTCCCATATCACATAATCAGTAATTATGAATCACTTAGAGATCAGGGGAAAATGGCCGGTATTAAAACTTAAATTACATTTGAATAACATTTAAGGAAATGTTTTATGACTATATTACTTTTAACTTACAAGAAATAGCATATTAATGGGTCTTCATTTGTGCATCATGTGAATGATTCTCCATTCTTACCCCACCATGGGAAGAATCAAGTGTTTTGTACTTTGTTATTATAAGATCATCTCTTCTTTTGCTTTTGGTGTTTCACATTTTATAGAAGCAGGTATGAGTCTATAAACAACAAATGGATTAAGGTCCAGGAGTATTTGACACAAGTTACTAGATGATCCTCTGTTGCTCCCTTGATACCTTTCCTTCAAAAGGAGTCTAAATGCCATATGTTTTTTTCTGTTCTGTAAGAGTTTGAATGAGTTACCTGTCTATAATTTGCGTGTTGGGAAAATGGAGGGGAAGGCAAGGTGTTGTGTGTTCTCAGATCTAAAAAGCAGTGGTTATTCTAGGAAAAAATATCTGGGACATATGATATCATGTTATATATAATCATCTTCTTGCATGTTAAGGTTTACTATTTGCCTTTCCCTCATGTAAACTCAGGCCAAGCTGTAAAGGAAGACAGATAAACTCTGAGCTCACAAAGCTCAGGTGTAGAAAGCAGTGTAAGCGAAGACCTCAAAAAGGACTAAGGGTGGTCAGCATGTTAACCTGAAATACCCTAAAGGTAGGGCTGTTCTGAGAAATGTCTGCTTTCTTGTTTCTCTTAACAGAAATCCAGGCAAGTGCTTCTGAACCTGCTATAATAAAGTCATTACCTTTTTATTGCTTTTTCCCCCTTCCCTTAAATAAGAGAATGGTTTTTCCTTGGGGAAATTCGAAACATTCGAGGGATCTATCCACCAGTTTGTAGACATGTTCTCTACCATTCCTTGTCTCGCATTAACTGTCTGCACATTTAAAAGAAGGCAGGAGCGCAACATCCTCCGTATAAAAAGCTAAATCAATCTATGAGATCTTTAAATGAGATTGACAAAGAAGGAGGGCCACATTCAATGAAGTCAAGCTTTTACATTCTGAAGTCAAAGAAAACTACGCTTGTGGGAACAATCACTCCAGGTAGAGCAAGGAGATAATCTCCTATAGGATTCTGAGAAGAGTGTAAGTTAAGAGATTGGTAGCCTTTGAAAGGTGGAGCCCAAAGCCATTTATTTGGTTTTATGATCCCGGTAATTCGTGTTACTTAGTGGTGTGTATATGGGGTTGACAAGGGGCTTTCACGAGGGTGGCTCCTGACCGATTTGTGCTGCCAGTTGGTGGACTTTCAGAAATGTGTCCTGTGCCTGGTTGACTGGCTTTAAAAAGTGACGTCATGACCCTGAGTTGGCACTGACCCTGAGATGCATGTGAAACTGGTTCTGGTGGGGACACTTGGGTGGCTCAGTCAGTTAAGCGACTGATTTCGGCTCAGGTCACGATCTCATGGTTTGTGGGATGGAGCCCCGTGTTGGGCTCTGCACTGAGCATGGAAGGTGCTTGGGATTCTCTCGCTCTCTCCCTCCCCTATGCTATCTCTCTGTCTCTCTCAAAATAAATCCATAAACTTAAAAAAAAACTAAAAAAATTAAAACTTCTCTGGTGATTACTTGTCATCATGGTTGCAGGATACTCCATGTTTTTCCCAGGACAAGAGGATTTTCATTCAGAATCTGCCTTTTAGGTCATCTCTTGTCCTAAATTGTAACCAGAGGTGCTGATTGTCCTCAGCGTTAAGGTTTCATTTCCACATGTCTGATTTATATACTTTGTGGGCCAACATTTCACCCTGCATTTGCCTTTGAATCATTACTGGATCATTTGGTGTGGCAGACACATTTTTATGTCATTCTCTAGTTTCCCATAGGCCTGAATACATTGTTATATTTCTGTCATTTTATAGCAAAAGACGTGGCTGCAAATGTTGGAGTCTTTTGGGAGTTTGGTTTGTAATTTTATTACAAGAAAAGCACCATGAATAACCATCAAAGTATGGTAAGGAATAGGTAAAATTGCACAATCAGGTTGAGTTATGGTTTTTATATAAGTAAAATTATAGCCACCCTGTCCTGAGTGTTGATCAGTCTACCATTTGTTAAGAATAATTAATCATTAGAATATCCTTGATGAATATGTACTCTAATAGCCTTTCCTGAAACTATGGCCGTTATGTGAATTTTCCTAAGAATTGGCAAGGAATGATGTGGCTGACAATTCTTAAGAGTGTGCTAGCAATAACTTGTGAAATCGGGATTTCAGAGTTAGGGTAGTGATTGTCTGTAGTAAAACACAGGCTTCGGTAAGTTGCTGTCATTTAAGTCAAACGTGTGTAACATAAACGGTTTCAAGTTTATGTCCAAAGGAAGTACACAAAGGAGAAGGTGACAGTGGCTCTAGGAATGTGAGAGGATCTGCTCTGATAGTCTTAGGCAGAAATTGCAGACTTCATACAGTTGCCTGCTTGTTCTGAGGATCCTATGTCATCATTAAACTCCCATGGACCATCTGCTTCCAGCATTTCTCGGAGAACCTCAGTTCAAGATCTCTAATTGCTGTAATCTTCTCACTTTTGTCACTTGAGAATGGGGGATATTGTTTTAATTGGGAAACGTGCATTTAAAGATTAATTCCTTGCAAATTTAATTACTATTATGCTAGGCATGATTACAGGTGTGGTCCTTACCAGTGGGGTCAGAAGATAGCCCTTCTCTGATGTCTTTTTCAGAACATCAAATCATCTACTTTTAGATCGCCTAGGGGCTAATTAAATGATTGGTGAAGAAAAACACGCGGTGAAAGTCCACGAGAAGACTCAATACACAGGGTGTTCCTTTGCAGCATTCAGCTACATCAGCGGTGACATCTAGGAACGGAGTGTCAGGGGAGGTGTTTTTTAGGTGTGGGCCTGCCAATGATCAGTTCAAAGAGGGAAACTATATAAATTCCTGAGGGGGAATGATGCAGGGCCATGAAAGCTAAGGGTAGTATTTTGGGTAATGAGATTTCAAAGGTGCCTGAGAGGTTAAGTAATTTTAGTTTCAAGAATCTATTTGCTCATCCCACTTTTGCAGAGGCTCTCGGGTTATAAGGGCAAGGGATTTTCTGATAAGTGGAGGAAGCCTTGACTAAATCACAGATCAGTTTCCTAGAACATGTTTCGGTCTATCGCTGTATGGTGATAGTATAAGTTTTTTTTTCTTTTTAAAATTTGATTGATTGATTGATTGATAGATTGAGAGAGAGAGAGAACACACACATGAGTGAGGGAGAGACAAAGACAGAGGGAGAGAGAGAATCCCAAGGTAACAGCACAGAGCCCCAATGTGGGGCTCAGTCTCATGAACCACAAGATCATGACCTGAGCTGAAACCAAGAGTTGGATGCTCAACAGACTGAGCCGCCCGGGCACCTAGACTCCCTAAATAGAAGACACCATATATTATCATTTTTAAATGACTGTGAGTGCTAGGGCTTTTTTTTTTTTTTAAACAGGAGATTGTTCCAACCTATCTAAGAAAATAAATATATTATGACTGGTCTGTATCCACAGCCCATGGAAGGAGGCAATTGTTATGAAATCCATTTGGAAGTATTTGCTGAGATGATCCCTTAAATTATGATTATAGACAGTGTCTCACTTTTACAGTTTTTCCATGAATGTCTCTTTCTTTTCTATAAAAAGCTTTTTAGTCCAAAGGGCATGTTTGGCATGGAGGTCTGCTAAATTATTTCCTCTTCCTTTTTTTTTTTTTTCATTGTGGATGTCTAGTTTGTGAGCATAAGTTTTGGGGCTATTATTGAAACATCAATTAATTCTTACTTTTTTGGGCCGTTTTCACTGGGGTGCCTAAGGAAGTTAAGAACACTGTTTCTGCAGGATTCTGAAGCCATGGACTATTCCCAAAGCACATAGACTATGTGTATATATTTACCGTTTTTATTCTTAACAATTTAATACACCCCAGAGAAGGCCATAGGCTCAGCCATTTGAGATGATCTGTAATCTCATAAAGGCCTGATTCCACAAGGGAATTGGGAGTGTTATTGCAGAATAAGTCTGATGTTATCTCTTTTCATTTTAAAATACACAACCAATATTAAGTTAGAATTTTGTATGGAAGTATCCCATGTATCTGTTATGGGAGTGGGCATGTATCAGATTTCAGAACCATAATAACAATTATGAGATTTCCGTGTTGTTGAGTTCACACCCCTAGAGCAGAGTATAATATTTCATGTGCTATGCAGTGAGCATGGTCATGATTATCTGGGAAAAAAATCAGTCTGGTGTTCTAAGGACTTTTAGAAATCATTCTGCCTAGTTCTGAGAAGTCTTGCTTATAGGGTTTCTGGGACTATCACTTATTCTTTGTTTATATTTTGAATCATATATAATGTCATTATATTGATATCTAGATTGGCTATAATTTGACCAGGTGTAGGAGAGCTTTCTGGCACATTCTAAAATTAGTCCTTCTGCGGTACATTTTGTTGGTTGTTTCCTTTGCAGAGTAGATCTCTACTCATTAAATTTTATAGAGGCTGTACTTCAGGAGACCCTGTGTTCATCTGATAATGAGCCCAAAATAACAGTTACAGTTTGTGTCAAGAAGAAAGACAGGACTGTTAGAAATTTCCACTACTCGAGTGATTTTAGAATTCTAAGGAATCTGATTGTGCTAATCATGTGTCTTATTTTCTATATGATATGATGTTTTGAAATCTCTGGGGGGCCATCCGGGTGGAGAGTCGCTGACCGCCCCCCCCCCAGGGCTACCTAATTCCTAGAGACAGCAAACAACATGGAAGTAAGCCTGCCTTTCATATGTGGACCCCCCCCATTTACAAGTCCACACCCCCAACCACCTCCCATATGGGACACTCATATACCAAGCCAGTATTTTCCCTGCCCTGAATCGACCCAGTGCCGGTACTAGACAACTAAAGACAGCCCCTATGATCTACAGCCAGTTGCAATCACTAAAATTAGCAAATCCTAAACTGTTTACTCTTCTCTGCCTTGCCCTTCCCATGGAAACTCCAGTAGAGGCTCTGGTCTATGCTTCCTTCCCCTCTCTTCTCTCTGTCTCCGGGTGCTTCCCATGGTGGCCCTGCATGGCAAGTACACTTCTCCCTTCTAGGGGAACTGTGGGTAACATTAAACTTTTCTCTCAATGGCTTTGACCTCTGCGTATCCTCATTAAGCCATTTTTATAAATTAAGGACTAGGCACAAATCAGTGATGCTTTAAGTCATCACTGATCAAGATAGATGTTAGATATAGAGGCACTCATGCCAACAGAAAGTCATGTTATTTTACACTTATGTTTATAAACAATTCAACATGAGGTTTTGGGATTATAGACATGGAATCTGGGGGTGCCGATGTTTTCTTTGGCATAGAATCTTTGTGTCCTCTCTTTCTTAGACAATATGGGACACGAGTCCTTCCTGTAGTCCTTGTGATGATCATATCCATGGGTACCCTGATTCACAGCCTCCTAATTCTTAAAGAGCAGAGGACCTTCTGGTCTTGTTTTTATTTTGGCCTCCAGGTTTATATATATAACATATATATAATGTTTATATACATAACATATATATTATGTATATATATCAACCTAGAAAAGAAAACAAACATAAAGCTTTATATTTGTTTTGTTTCCTAGCTTGCTTATTTTCCAGGGCTGTTTTAAAAAAAGTCTTTTTTGGGGCGCCTGGGTGGCGCAGTCGGTTAAGCGTCCGACTTCAGCCAGGTCACGATCTCGCGGTCCGTGAGTTCGAGCCCCGCGTCAGGCTCTGGGCTGATGGCTCAGAGCCTGGAGCCTGTTTCCGATTCTGTGTCTCCCTCTCTCTCTCCCCCTCCCCCGTTCATGCTCTGTCTCTCTCTGTCCCAAAAATAAATAAACGTTGAAAAAAAAAATTTTTTAAAAAGTCTTTTTTAAGAGATTGTGGTAAAGTATACACGACATAAAATTTACCCAGTTAATCCCTTTTGAGTGTTCAATTCGGTGTCATTAGGTACATTCACATGATTGTAAGAACTAAGACAGGGGAGAAACAAATGGTCAATTGATAAAGATCGCAGGCATGCAGAACATGAAACTCCACCACGGTTTGTAACCATCTTAAAGATTTACAAGAAAAACACAATTTCAATAATAGTCAGACCTCCAGGAACCTATAGGCTCAATTTCCCGGAGCCCTAACATCACCTTCACTTCCATAAGAGAGAAAACCCCATATAATCAGTCATTCCTCACAATCACAATGCAGCTTTTTTGGCCCACAGGTCCTGTCTCCAAGCTATAATAAAAGCACCTTTTTGCACTGTAAAACATCTCAAGAATTCTTTCTTGACCCTTGAGCTCAACGATCTCGCATCGGTGTCCACTGTTCTATTTTCTGTTTCTATAAATTTGACTATTCTAGATACCTAATATAAGTCAAGTCGTATAATATTCATCCTTCTGTGTCTGGCTTATTTCACTGATGTTTTCAGGTTCTATCTATTTTGTGCCATACGTCATAACTCCATTCCTTTTTGAGATTGAATAATGTTCTATTTTACGTATATACATTTTGCTTATCCATTCACCTGTCAACGGACATTTGGTTGTTTCTACCTTTTCATCATTGCAAATAATACTGGTGAACACTGGGGCACAACATTCTGCTTGAGTCTCTGGTTTCAATTCTTTTGGACGTGTGGCTAGAAGAATTATTGCTGGATCATGTGATAATGCTGTTTACTTTTTTCGAGAAGATGCCATACTGTCTTCCACAGTGACCGCCCCATTTTATATTTCCAGCAGTACGCCATCAGCGTCCCGATTTCTCCGTATCTACACCAATACTTAATTTTTGTATTTTGGATAATGGCTACCCTGATAAGTGTGGGGTGGTATCTTACTGCAGTTTGATTTCTATTTCCCGCATAGTGATGCAGAATAACTTCCCATGTCCTTATTAGCTATTTGTATGTCTTCTTTGGAGAAATGTCTATTAAAGTCCCCGGCCCATTTGTGACTTGGGTTGTTTGTCACTTCATTGCTGAGTTTTAGGAGTTTTTATATATTTTGAATACTAATGTGTTATCAGACAATGATTTGCTAATAATTTCTAAGACTTTTTGAAAATATTCATCCAAGTGTTCCAAGTCTTCTAGGTTGGCAATGTCAAATTCTATTTTTAAGCCTTACCAATGTTTGAACACTTTTAAAAAGGAACGCATCTGTCTTTACTTCAGTTCTTTCTGTACCCCCAGAATATTGTTTGAAATATTTCTGAAGTCCATCTTAAAAGATATTCATCATTATTTGGTTTATAATTTTGTGTCTTTGCCCAATCTGAACTTCAGGGAAAGACTTCAGAAATGGCCTTACACAATACATTTCTTTTTTAGTGCCATTTTTAGATGTATGCACATCCAGATTAAATCCTCTCCTGGCATGTCCCACTGTGCTGCTTCTAACCATTTTCCCTATCTTGGGGCCTAAGAAGAGAGGAGCTAGTTGGTGCAATAATGACAATCGAGAACAATAGTTACCTAACAAAATCCTGAATTCTGTCACTGATTCATCTGTCTTCATGAAACAGGCAGAGTTACTTTTTAAAGTTAGGAAAACACTTTTTAAAGCCCACAACTCCTCTCTCAACTAGGGTTTGAGTTCACCTTCTATAGATCTAGAAAGGTTAAGGGGAAATTATTCAATGTGATTTTTCCTGTTCAGAAGTACAAACACGCACAGAATCCTGAAGGGGAATGTAGACTTCAAGAAGGTCAAGAGGATGAGCAGGAGGGACCGAGATGCTGTGAGTAGGTGGTGAAGACACAGCTGGATATGGAGGGTAATTTCAGAGGGCTTGAATAGCAGTGAACTATTTCTCTTGGTTTTTTTTTCCCCCTACAGAATCTTTGAGGGAGACTCTCCTGGCGTCTTTATTTCTTTTGAGCCTTCAGCATCTAATCAGAGAGAGCTTGCCATGCTGTTTCACATTTTGTCTTTTTTCCAGAGTTCCTTTTAAATGTACCCTTTGTATATCAAAATACCTCCCCAAGGGCGATGATAAGTGTAAGTCTTCCTTGGTGAACCACTGCCAGTTATCAGGGTAGTAAGTCACCAGGATTATTTTGAGAAGTCATATGGGAAATAGGAGTTCTGCTGTGGCTTGGATATGGGCAAATACATGACGAACACAAATGAAGCTATACTCTGTCAAAGGTCTGATGGATGCTGTCTTAGTTCTTCAAAGAATACAGGCTAGGTAGAAGCCATAGGATAGGCGAGCTGGCAAACTGACCTCAGAATATGCAGTTAGCAAAGTTGTCTTTCACGATTTGATAAGACAAGGAATATCCTCACATATATTTGGTTGGTGGTGGGGATGGGGACAGAGCGACCCAAACATTACTGGCTGATGGCCTTTGCACAAATTTGCTGCCATTCTTGCAGACCTCCAACCATCAGTCCATGGGATGCACTTGAATAGAGGCTTATTTGGCCAACACCTCTATCTCTATGTTTGGATCATTCCCTTGTATGCTCAACAGACCTAATATAGAACAAAATGGAAATGCAAGACAAGACTTGGTACAGAGGAACCATAAGTGAAAATGAAGCAAGTGCTAGGGAAATACAAAGATTGATAGTGAAAATATTTACCAAATATTGCACCCCCCCAAAAAAAGGTCAGATTCCTCCTTTCAAAGACCTATTTTTTAAAGAAATCACAGAATAACAAAATAAATTCAGCAATGCCAGCACAATGAAAAAGTCAGATCTTATCTGATACCATTGTTTAGAAAATTATGAGTACTTTGAAGCCTGTCAAAGTTTGGGGATCAAGAAAGCCCTCTTATATCTCCCACTACTTCAGGATTCTTGAAATGACACCAAATAAAGCTCTTTGAAGAATTCTGGTGGAACCCTCAGCTGTCAGAGGAAGAGGTAAAATCGAATATTCATCCAACATCTAAAAATACATGTAAAAATGAGTTTCTTATTTGTTTAAGCAGGAAAGGCAAATGTTTGATAAACCCAGTTTCTCCAACTGGGACTGGCCAACTTTACCTCTGGAGTGGTTAAGACTTGGTGGACATCTAGATGTAAAAATGGAGCTCGTGTTGGGTTGCTACTTGATCTCAGTTGAGTTTCTTACCCTACATGCCTATTAATTCCCAATTCACTCCCCCTGTCTCCACCAGCTAGATTATTTCAAGGTGAATCTACAAGACGCAAGTTATGCTTCTACAAGTTATGCCTCCCAGATCACTCATTTGATTGCTCACTTGCTGAAATGTTTCCAGTGATTCTCAATC
Organism: Prionailurus bengalensis; assembly: GCF_016509475.1. NCBI lineage: Eukaryota > Metazoa > Chordata > Mammalia > Carnivora > Felidae > Prionailurus > Prionailurus bengalensis. The sequence goes on from NC_057343.1 coordinate 233,857,955, forward strand.
TCCATGGAATAAATCTGCATCTCCAATTCCACCTAACATTCCAGATCCAACACATGCTACCTTCCTGTCCATACTTCTTTGCCACTGTTCCTCGCCAGGTACCTCAGTTACCTCACACATTGGTCAGTGGTTTTCTTGTAAATAACCTGAGGAGCCCCTTAAACTTGATCGTCTGTGTCCTTTTGCTCATGCTTCTTCCTCCATCTGGAATGTCCCATACCCTCCCCTCCATTAGATAACTCACAACTCTTCCTTCTGACTCAAACCAAAAGCTTTCTCTGATTACTATAATCTTGACAGGGCATATAATAACCATCCTCACTTCGGAGCTGTAAGTATGGCTTGGTGTCCTGGGAGCAAGTAAAACCCTGCATTTCTTAGTTGATGACTCTGCCCTCGGGTGACTAGAGTTTACATCTTCATTGGTAAATTTGGAACACTATCATCCACTCTTTTGTCGTCTACAGATTTGTAGAGAGATTCATAAAGTTAATGTTTAATAATAAACGATGTAGACCAGGAAACACCATTATCTGCAGTCTTCTCTCACTGCCCTGTTTTGTGGCTAGATGTGTGGTTATATGTGTGCGATATCTCTCCCAGATTGTAATAATTCAGAAGAAAGACCGAGGTGGCAACAAGCATCCTTAAATCACCTCATTGAGCAGTGTCTTGAACATCAAAGTGCGTTGTAAGAATCTACTGTATCCGTAATTGAATCATAGAAGAATATTACAAAAAAATAGCTGCATCATATGCTTAATAGCACTTATATTTTACACATAGTGTGTGTTAGGGATGTATATTTTTAAAGAAAACGAATTCCACCTTGTAGGCTGTAAAATTTCATAATCATTAGGAAGAGTGACATCTGTAGCAAAATCGATGTTAACTCTTTCTATGGTTTAAAATGACCAAACATACAAGAAATATATTTTGATAATGCTTCTTTGATTTCTGTCACCTTGGAACTTTTCTCTTGGATTTTGAGGTGATGCCATTTAAGTGAACTAGAATCCTTTCATCTCATAAAAAAAAAAAAAAAGAAGCTTCCCCTAAATTAAACGCCCAGCTTTATTTCAATAACTACTTGATAGAGCAGATTGTGCTGCTTTGGGAAACATCCCTCTCTTTTGTCTGATTTGAGAATAAAAGCTATGGGCCTTGGCTTCTGTTAAAATCTTTGGAGGAAAATAGAAATCCTGGGACATTATGCCTTTTGCTTCCTCACTGTCACGTGACCCTTTACTTTCATCTACGAGCTTCTCGGTCACAAGAAACTGGCAGCCGTGGCCACACACATCTTGAGGTGGCTCTTTTCCTATGCCGAGGGACATCTTCTCCAGTCCTAAACCTCTTGGATTTAAGATGACCTTTGTCCCTAATGTTTGAATGAGCAAAGTACCAAAGCTGCCATTGCCTTTAGGGCTAATCTAGATACAGCCCACTCATTCCACTCTTGGGGAAACTGAGGCAGGAGTGGCACAGTGACTTTCCAGGTCACAGACCTCACTGGGGCAGAGTCAGGGCTGGGACCCCACCTTCTTACACTCAGTGTCCTGGGATGAGGTCTTCTGAGTGTGTCTTTGTCCTAGCACGTGAGAGGATCCATGCGGCTGTCCCTTACTGGTGACATCCAGGTCCCTAAGAAGGTCCCCTCTCTGTTCAGCCAGACAAAGGGCATGACATGCCCAAACCACATGAAGCCACAGATACCGATGCCCTGTACTCAGCCCTGTCTTTATTCTGACCCTAGTTGCCTGTAGACGAGGCTGATCTTCTAGCTGGATTATGGAGATGTAGCAATACACCTGTCTCCTGGGGCCGTCACAAGTTCATGGGGCTCTGCTGCACCTGACGTGGGTTTGCAGTATCATAGAGAACCAGGAGTGTTGAAATAGCGTGCCACCAATACAAGCTGGTAGACTGGGAAAAGTATATTTTATCAACAGAGCAGAGAGCAGAGCTTTACTGCACAATCGGTTATTATGACAAGTAAAAAAAAAAATTTTTTTTCATGTTTTGGAAAGATTTTATTAAATACGAGGGAACTGTTCCTAGGCTGCTATTGCTCTGGTGAGGGTAGAGATGGGGATTAAAAGCATCTGTGAGGATCCTGGAACTAATCCTTTCACATTCAAGAAGCCACCGCGGGGAGTCAACTGCGGACAAAGCATTGATACATTCATAGGGGGGCTGTTTGGGATCCGAGATGAGCACAGACTCTGCTCTCCAGCAGCCACGATTCCTTACGTGCTTATGTAAGAATGCAAGAGAGACACTGACACGTTCCGAGAGAATGGCAAAAAGTGCTAGCTTGATGCAGAGGAGAGGCAGCCAGCTGACTTCCCACTGGGCCATGTAGAAGGAGAGAGAAGACCATTCCCTCACATCTCCTGATTTCAGCAAAATTGGTCAGAAGAGACTAACCACACCATGAGCTTTCCTGAGACTTCATGTAAGGAAGAGAGTTTCACCTGTGTGTTCCAGTATCCAACACGGATGCTCCCCACAGTTCCAGAAAGTCATCACATGAATAGTCCCTCCTCACCTGGAAATGATCATCTCAATGGATGTCTTGGAGCAGATGGTGAATTAGAACACTTTGAGGGAAATACACATTGAATGCTTAAAAATAATGGAGCATATTTGAATAGACTTAATGTTAAGATATTAAATTGGGTTTTAATACGATGCCTTTGGTTTGGCTTCTTTTATCTCCAGTGATAATCCTTTTCCCAAGCTCCTGTGATGACCTCCATCCCATTTCCATTACAGATGCCCATCACTTCAGATGCAAGACCAACACTGCTACAGAATTTAGGCAAATGAAAGAGCTGTCTGAAGAACGGGGGTGATATAAGGGAGCTTTGACCTGTACATTATTAACTCTTTAGTTAACATCTACTTTTTGCTCTCTTAGACCCTGTTTGTATGAAAAGATTTTATCTTATTTTTATTTCCTTCACATCTAATGTGTCTAATACAAGACACAACAGGTCTTCCCAGAAAGCTAGATTAAAAATGAAATAAACTGGGGCGCCTGGGTGGCGCAGTCGGTTAAGCGTCCGACTTCAGCCAGGTCACGATCTCGCGGTCCGTGAGTTCGAGCCCCGCGTCGGGCTCTGGGCTGATGGCTCAGAGCCTGGAGCCTGCTTCAGATTCTGTGTCTCCCTCTCTCTCTGCCCCTCCCCTGTTCATGCTCTGTCTCTCTCTGTCCCAAAAAATAAATAAATGTTGAAAAAAAAATTTTTAATAAAAATGAAATAAACTGGGGCGCCTGGGTGGCTCAGTCAGTTAAGCGTCCAACTTTGGCTCAGGTCATGATCTCACGGTTCATGGGTTCAAGCCCCGCATCGGGCTCTGTGCTGACAGTTCAGAGCCTGGAGCCTGCCTCGGATTCTGTATCCCTCTCTCTCTCTCTCTCTCTCTCTCTCAAAAATAAATAAACATTTAAAAAATAAAAAAAAAAAAAGAATAAATAGAGTAGGATTCCACTTTTAGTGATCTACCATTCAATGTTTTGGAATCATATTATAAGAGTCCCTGGCAACACACAGCTTGAGTTATACTCGCCTTGCAAGTTGACAGTTTGCTACAACTGGCCTTACCCAGCTCATTGTAGATGCGCCCCATGGAGTCGTCAGGGGTATGAACTGATGGTGGGCGGTGTCCTGCCTCTTCGTAGATAAGATGGCGTATGGTCATGTTGTTTGAAGTCTCCAGATTGTTTTTAATTGACGCAAAAGAAATATGGGAGTAGAAAACAGGTAGGAATACACAGAAGGTTGGAGACAATTTAGAACCCTTTTCAAGAGAGACACAACACTGACATGGGCGACTTGCAGGGAAAATGAATGTTTTTTCCCCACAGCGAAGACAATGGCATAACCAGTCACAACAGGAGAGAGACTATTAGGCCTTCGAGAAAGACGTCCATCACCCGAACTGAGGAATTAAACGTCCAGGCTTCGTTAACACCAAGGGCAAGTTGACTCGTTCCATCTTTATCACCCTGATTAGACACCCCAGGTGTCCAACCAGATCTCATTTTATATCACTGTTTCTTGTAAAGTATGATGCAGTAAAGCGAAATCGGTCTCAGCAGAACCCATAAGAACCATGATTTTAGCACAGCACTAAAATCGACCCCCTGAAGTCTATTCTGAAAGAGTCTGTGTCTCATGTTCTCATCTACAGAAATGCGTACTTGACAACTCAAGTGAGGAAATCAAACGGACATTATGTGAAGTCAGTGAATTAGAGAGAAATCTGAGTCTAATGAAAATATGAAAAAGATACAGCCAGGAACAGCAGCTGACAAGTAACCACCGTCATGCACTTTGGGATGCCATTCGGGTGACTGAATTGCCTTCAGAATAAAGGGCATCATGACAAAAATGCCAAAGGACTCCAAAAATATTAATTTATTCATAGAAATAAGACTATCCAAAAAGCAGTCTGCGATGTCTTTATATGACTCTAGAATTCATAGAAAAGCCCACTTTCAAATAAATTAAAAAAAAGATTATGTATTCCGACTTGAATTCACTTTCCACATACCTTATGATTTCTGGTTGATATGGAAATTACTTAGATTCAGTCTTAGAACTCTATTTCTTTTGAAGACAAGAGTTTATGAGTGGATGGAGGCAGAGCATCAGTGCAGCGAGGGCACATTTCCGTGTGCTTATACAGACACCAAAGTCCAATTAAACCTTGGACTTGTGGGGAAGACGGAGCAGGTGTGAGAAAAACATTCTCTCTGTCTCACCTGTATTTTATACATATAATATATCTTAAGGAAAAAATATTCTGAACACCCTGACTATGAAAACATGCCTGTAATTTACTTATCCAAAGTTAAGTAGCAAATATGTGTATATCTGCTTGCATGATTCTCTAATGAAAAGAAAATGGGGGCACCTGGGTGGCGCAGTCTGTTAAACATCTGACTCTTGATTTCAGCCCAGGTCATGATCTTCTGGTTTGGAGATCTTCGAGCTCCGTGTTGGGCTCTGCACTGACAGCGTGGAGCCTGCTTGGGATTCTCTCTCTCTCTCTCTCTCTCTCTCTCTCTCTCTCTCTCTCTCTGCCCTGCCCCATCTCTTTCTCTCAAAATAAATAAGTAACCTTAAAAAAAAAGAAAAGAAAATGTTGGGAGAAAAGTAGCAATTCATATTCTTGTCCTGAGTTGTGAAGGCCAAAATAATCAACATTAGGCGAATTATAAAGACATGAAATTGTGAATGGTCACTAAAATTTTGGAACAAGTACTCTGGAACTCAGCAGTGTAAAGCAAACATTTATTATGATGATATATTCTGTGGGTCTGGAATTTAAACAGCGAACACTGGGGACAACTGATCTCTTCTCCATGATATCCAGGTCCTCATATGGGAGGCCCAAAGGCTAGAGTCATTTGAGGATTAATTCACTCATATTGCCCCTATGGGTCAGACGTCCCATGAATAAGTGACTCACAGGTACAGCATAAATGGAGTAATGCCTAGAAGCAGGCCCAGTTACAGCTAAAGTTTAACAGGGACCTTTCTTTGCAATGTTTGGTTTTATTTAACTTATTTTCTTTCTTTTCTTTTCTTTCCTTTCCTCTCCTATTCTTTTATGTTTATGTGTTTCTTTTTTGAGCGAGAGAGAGATGGCAGGCCGTGGAGGGGCAGAGAGAGAGGGAGAGAGAGAGAGAATCTTGCAGAGAGAATCAGTGCAGAGCCTGACATGGGGCTTGAACTCACAAAGTGTGAGATCATGACCTGAATCAAAATCACGAGTCCGATGCTTAATGGACTGAGCCACCCAGATGCCCCTTATTTAACTTCTTTTAGATAAACAGAGGCAGCAGAATAACACATTAGGCATACCAACAAATGGAATTCCTTTATAGGAGGGGAAAATTATAATACTGTATTTATTCACTGATTAAATGAGACAGACAGCTTCCAAGTCGGCATACGTATAGCTTCTAAGACAGGGGCAAATGTAGATTGAGGACAGACCTCCTCTATCACAATCATGAATGCACCTCTATCTACCAGGACAGTTCTTGGTTCCTAGTAGGCATGTGATAAACATTACATTCAATATATTAAGCAAGTGATTGGTTGGTGGGAGAGGCCAAAGGGCAGAGAACATGGTACTGGGAATCAAGAGGTGGTGCTGTAGCCCCAGTACTGACACTACCTGGCTGTCTAAACTTGGGGATATATTGAACCTTCTGGGACTAATTTTTACAAGATGAGCAGAGATTAGATGATCCCCAGGGCGCTTTAGCTCTTACAAAGTGAAGTTAATGAAGCACCTAAATAATGTGGCCCAGAGGGGAACGGAGCAATGCTCAGTCATTGCTGGGCACATAGTAGCCTCTTCTGCTTGGTCCCGCAGGGGTCCAGGAGATGAGCTCAGAGTTACCACAGCTCAGAAGCTGACCTCTGGTGGCTCCCACACATGGGCTGTGTCCTCCAACCCAAGAAGGTGAAGACAAATGTACCAGGTAGAAGAAAGTTTTTGCCCTCCTCTTCCCCACTCTTCCCCACAAGGGCTGTCCTTGTCTTTAACTGCAATGGCAAAGCATGATGTGTTAAGTGAGCAGGGGTACTTAAGGGCCTTTGAACCATGGCCCTCCCAAAGAGAAAGCAGGATGTCCCGGGCACTCGGAGCCTGAGGGCCCTGCCGACCTGCTCCATGGCAGAGAGGTCCAGGGTTTTAGCTGAGGCTTTGCTTCCGGCCACTTTCTTTGCTGAAAGCAATAACGTCCCCGTGGGTTGCCTTTTCCCTTGAGCATGGGTTTCTTTGTACATCTGGAAATTCTGGATTGCATACTGGATATTATGACTGAGACGTCATAACAACTATGAATTTTCATATGTTTCTCTCAAAACTGTTAATTTAATTTTCTTTGTTTTGACTAAATTCAAATTCCCTCCTGTCTCCCCAGAAATAGGCAGCATTTGAAATCTCTGGTCTGTTCTTTTATTCTTAGCTGAGCTGACTCAGTCTACACGTAGAGCTACACGTGAGGAGGTCAGGCATCAACCAGGGATGTGGGCAGAGTTGATGCACAAAAATGTGGCACCTCCACTGTGGTTTCTCAGGATTTCCTTCCTCTCTTTTCTGTTGCCATGTTTGCTTTGGACTTTGTCTTCTCATTTCTCAAGCTCACAAGACCTTGTGTTTTTCTCTGAGTTTTAGATGCCCAGCATGGCCCTGGCAGAAGCCTGCCCTCACCTATAAGCTGTCAAAAATGGGAACTCAACCAGTCTTCTTCCCTTCATCTGAGTTTCAACTCACGGTTACTGGGTCTCTAGAGAGCTCGACCACTCACAAGCAGGTGAACTGAACTAAGAATTGAAGCAGCCAGTCTTCCTACACTTCAACTAAGTGTTCATGGTCTATACCTGTCTTCTACCACAGAGATTTAAAAAACTTAGCCCCTTCATACCAAGATGATGTTCACTTGATGTCTTAACTCTCCTTACACATCACTCACACACATTTAAGAAGGGGGGCACTTAAATTCAAGATTAATTGAAGTTGGCTAGATGCAAAGCATTGAATGAGTCTCTAATGCTTTCATCCAAGTTGGGTCACTTTTGGGAGTTAAGGAATGTTAGTAAAGATCGTATCAAGACAGCCAATGTCAAATGCGATGTTTTGGGCAATTGTATGGATTAGGTTCATTTGTACTTCCCCACTGCTTTAGTTTCCCAGGATGCCACAACAAAGCATCACATCCTGGGTGGCTTAACATGACAGAAATGTATTGTCTTACAGTTCTGGAAGGTAAAAGTCTGAAATCAAGGTGTTGGCATGGCCATACTCCCTCCAAAAACTGTAAGGGAACCGTCCTTTGCTCCTTGCTACTTTGGGTGCTTTTCTGACAATAATACTCATTCTTTGAGTAAATACATTGGAATAAATACATCACTCCAATCCCTAAATTCACATGGCGTTCTCCCCCATGTCTCTGTCTGCATTTGGACAACCTCTGATACAATCCTACCTCTTTTTATGTCTCCTTTTTCCATTTGCAGTAGAAAACTGGTATGGATTCAAGTAGCCAATATAATGTTTTCCTGAGGTAAGGTATAGACAAGAAGAAAAGGCAGAAGTCCAGATTTCAAATGCTATTCCTTCCAAAACAATGACTGGGGGAGATCATGATGGTACATCCCAATTGCAGGTCTACACTTGCACTGCACCTCAATATTGTCCAATGATGGTAAATATAATCCCTCATCATCTTTGACACATCACCAAGTTATTGTACAATTTAAACAGAGATGAATTATGGAAGTGAACAATCTTGTCCTCAGTAAACATGCCACAGAATAGAGTCAAATGCTCAAGGGGTTTGCATGAGTTGGGATATTCCATTTTGGCACAACTAGTTTTTCATTTCTAACAATTGTAGGTCATTCTCATCAGGTAAGAACAAAGGATTTTAACCTCTGAAAACTTAGAATTCTGGAGCAGTGACAGTATTAAAAAAATTCATCTGATTAGAATATTCATATGACCCAATTTTTAGTTCATTACCCATCAGTGTTATGGCCCAGTTTTATTCTTCCATTCTAATACTTTTCTTTTTCAATCTTGTACAAGATTATCTATTCACATTGTACTTATTTGGAACATTCACAAACATACCTCAAAGTCTGAATCTTCTTCCTTATCTGTGCTTTGAGCAAAATTTTAACTGAGCCATTTTACCAATTGATTTTACTGCAGACATCAGATCTAGGGTCACAAGTCCCTGCCCACAAGAACAACCTGGATTTCAGAAGACTTCTCTTTGATTGCAGTAGTGATAATCGAAGTGTGTTTGAATGCTTGGGCAGTGTGTGTGTGTGTGTGTGTGTGTGTTTGGATACTGACCTCTCCACTCTTGTATCTTCTTAGGTCCGGGGAACTCACACATGCTGGTTACCCATCTGACACTGTGGACGTTTAGTTTGAATCCCTGCTATAAAAGTCGATTCACACATCTTAAGAGGGGGACACTCTCAGAGGGCAGATTTTCTACAACTATGCAGGTCCAATACCCAACAAGGGTAGAGTTAAAGAACTTGCTTTCAAGACACTACCCAGTGCTTGAATCCCAGGAAATAGGCAATGGGGACTTGGGAGGCAGGGACAGACAGGTGTGCAGAGCCTGGATTGGGGTCAGACCACCTGACTCTGATCCCTGCCACCACCCACCATGTACATTTTGGACATTTTACAGGAACTAATGAAGTCTTGGATCCTTCATCTGTAAAATCAGAAATTGTGGCAGCATCATTACTGTGATTAAGTTGTATGTGAAATGGCAGAGAGTAATATTGCTTCAATATTATTGATAATAATAAAAATGACAAAGTTATTGAATTATTGACTAAAATATAAGATGAATGAAGATGACTAAGTCATTGTTTCAACATATTTTTAAATGCTTATTTATTTTTGAGAAAGAGAGAGAGAGACAGAGTACAAGTGGGGGAGGGGAAGAGAGAGAGGGAGACACAGAATTCAAAGCAGGCTCCAGGCTCTGAGCTGTCAGCACAGAGCCCGATGGGGGGCTTGAACACATGAACCACGAGATCATGACCTGAGCTGAAGTTGGACCCTTAGCCAACTGAGCCACCCAGGTGCCCCAAGTTGACTAAGTCATTAAAATCCCAGAATATGTCCCAATAGAGTTATATTAATACAGTGCAGTTTATGGGGTGTGTTTTTGCTTGATTTCATTGCAGACATTATTGAGAAACTCTTCTTAAATTAGTTGTATTTTGACAAATGTTGATTGTCCTAGTAAATAGTGGATGGGAATTATATCAAGTTTACATTCTCAACTTATTGGCTTGCAGTATTGGTTACTTTTACAGTAGGTTTGTGTTTCTTTTCTAAGTCTTAAAGGTCAAACTTTGTAACTTTCAGCAGGACAGGGAGCCATAAGAGGAAACCATGACTTTCCTATGTGTCTGGGTCCTGTCTGCTGTTTCTTCTGGACAAACTTTCCCATATTTGTCCAGTGTGTTGGAGTAAATTGGTTTGGGCTTCTTGGACACATTCGTCACAAAGTTCCATGGATTTCTGAACTGAGTCCCCTATGATATTGAAAGTATGAGTAAATTGAGTCTTTGAGAATTCATTCCAGTATTTTTGCGTGTGAATTTGAATATCTATGTGTAGATTTTTTGAAGATTTTCCTTCTAGCCATTTTTTCCCTTTATAAAAAAATGTGTATTTTTCTATGCTTTACCAATCTCTTGGATCCTACTTGTTTTTCCAAAGATTTTCCAAAGATAATTGCTGGAAACCCCACAACTATGTCTTTATAGCCACATTCTTGGCAGACTCCCAAATAAAAGTTCACTTGGAGCTCACAGATTTCTCAAGCATCACGCAAACGAGACCTTGATACACACATTCCAGATGATTCCCCAAGTAGGACGTTTCCACTCTGAATATGGCTGTCCTCACCTGTATCAGAGTGATGTCCCAGCTCAGAAACAATGTAGATGACCTCCGACTAGCTATATGACCTTCACACGGTGGGAAAGAAGATCAGAGAATGATTTGATTATCTAATCAACACACAAACCTTCCTACCTCTTGAAGCCCCAAAGAAAATAAGACAAATCGCCGACTGTGGTTTTAATAATGGGTTCCAATAGTGTCAGTTTAAGGTTGACGATTTTCAACAGTAATTTAGTTAAGTGGTTCTTAAAATCTGGTGCTAGAACTAGTTAGAAGCAGAAGCAATATGGCCTGTAAATTAGCTGTTGCTTTTGGATTCGAGGGGTGCTAAGTGCCAACAGAGAGGGAAGTTTGGTGAGAGCGTATAATGTTCTGGTCGGAAATAAATGCTCCAGGAGGTAGTGATACATTTGAGACGATTAACAGAAATTTAAACTTTCCCTGGTAGATACAGGTGCGGGAAGAAGGGCATAGGGGGCTCATTCCATCCGATTTAAAGTCCTGAGACACAAGGAAAATAATTTTGGAAAATTACTCAAGGCATAAGAGAATTCAACATTTATTTCTAGATGTATAAATGTGTTTGTCCTTAACTGATGCTCCTGAATTACTTTCTGAAGAATAAGACTGGCAATTTATGTATGGAATATGGAATATATATATACGTCATATAATCAGACGCTTTTCTTGTCAGCGTGAAGCATGACCAACGAATTCCAAAAATTATGAAAGTTTTTTAAAATGATGTTCTAAACATAGACTAAGTTGGTTATATTTGAAGTGGCTACATGTAAGGACATAGTGAGAAAGCTGAGTTCTTTCTCAAAGGGGGATGGCAAATGAGGAGAAGACTTCACAGCAAGCCAGGGGGGAGAGAATGAGTTTCTTTCAAGATGTCATCTGTGTTGTGGTGCCGGCCTAGACAACAGCTGCCGTGTGACCTGTTCGTATCAGGACCGCCGTGGGAAGGAAAGATCTTGTGTTTTACCGGAGATTGAAGCTCCGCTAATTTTCCTGATGCAAAATTATTTAATTGTGATCTGACAATATCAACTATCCGAAGAGTCCTAATTCGTCTTCCGTTGACAAAGAACAACCGAAATGAGTAGGTCCAATAAAAGGAAAGCGAGCACATCTTCCAGATGCAAAGAGAATGAATCCATTTTTCCAAATCATGACTTCAAAATTAGCTACGCAGACACCCGCAGGGATAGTTCTCTGATGGCTGAGAACTGTGTGTTAGTGAATCGGTGCACGTTTATTTTTTGTGTGAGCTGCTCTTGACTTGTTCTTTTTCCCTCCTTTGGGGGTGGGCCGTGTATGCCGAAAGAAGGATGCCTCAAAGGGAAATGTGCACGGCTGGTTATCCATTTTGCAACTGGGGGAGAAGAGGTACCTGCTGAACGCAGTTTAACATGGGAAGTGAGAGTTCAGTGGCTCCCAGAGCAGAAATAGCATCAGGCATCACTAAAATCAGGGGTTCTGGCGTTTTCAGTGGGTACCTCTGTCTCCCCATCTCCCCCCTGCTTCCTGGGTGGATATATACACCCATATACTGTACATCTCTCCCCTCCGGCTGGCAGCTCTCACGCATCTTCTTTCTCAGTTCGCCCCTGCCACCTTCCTGCCATCTTCCCACCCACTCTTGAACCACAGTACCTAAGGAACACGGCCATCACAGCCCAGACGGAGAATGGAGGCCTTTCCCGGGGCCCACCTGCTGACTAGTCAGTCCCTGCTTGAGAGTTCCCTTCCAGATCACAGCTCCCCCTTCACAATACCCTAAATGTTGTGAATCTTAGCTTTCACTATGAAGTTAATTAGTGATTCATTCTTTTAATGTTTATTTATTTTGAGAGAGAGGAAGAGTGCATGTGCATGTGCAAGTGGGGGAGGAGCAGAGAGAGGGAGAGAGATGATCTTAAGCAGGCTCCATTCTCAGTGCGGGAGCCCGACATGGGGCTCGGGCCCACGACCCTGGGCTTGTGACCTGAGCCAAAACCAAGAGTCGGACGTTTAACTGACTGAGCCACCCAGGCACCCTGAAGAACTTATATATATATATATATATATACACACACCCATATACTGTACATCTCCATATACTGTACTGTGTGTGTGTGTGTGTGTGTGTGTGTATATATATATATATATATATATATATATATATATATAATAGAGAGAGCACAGGTGGGGGAGAAGGGCAAAGGGGGGGAGAGAGAGAGAGAGAGAGAGAGAGGATCCCAAGCAGGCTCCACACTCAGTATGGAGCCTGACGTAGGGCTTGATCTTGGGATCATGATCTGAGCCAAAATCAAGAGTCAGCCACTTAACTCACTGAGCCACCCAGGTGCCCCGGTTATGCATTATTAATTCATGTCCAGTATCAATTATTTAAGTAAATAATGAATATAGAACTATACCCTAACCACAAAGGAAACTGTGGAAGACACAGTTTGGTTTACCCAATACTTACTACCATTCTTCCAGTTCTAAAGAAACTCCTATGCTACTTGAGCAGACTTGTGTTCAGCTAATAATCTCAATTTTCCAGACTCCCTCCTTCCTAGTGGTGACCATGTGATGTAGTTTCTCCAATAAGAAATAATCAGACTATTTTTGGGGGGTGGTGGGACTTCTGGGAAAGCCATTATTTTCTTTCATAGAAAGGGTCAGACTTAGCTATCACACTCTTTGGGCCCTTTCTTCCTTTCCTTTTTGCTGCTTGAAATACAGATGTGATGCCTAGAAGCACAGCAGCCATTCTGTGAGCATGAGGATGAAAGTCAAACATTAAGGATCACAGGTCAGAAACGTAGGAGGAACATGGGTCCCTAGTTCAGTTTGGAGATACTCTTTCCATCCAGAGTATATACCTCTACCCTTCTGTTGCCTGTGGAGAATACGTAATTGGTTGAACCACTTCATTCAACTTATATTACTTGCAGTGGAAGGTAACTCTGATAAAACGTAAAAAATAATCTGAGGAAAAGTAGATTCTGGACATCTTAATAATCATCGTGAAAGAAAGACAGCAACCAAACGTGACCATAGGTACTTCTTAGAAGCTAAGTCAGGGAGGAAACATAGAGCGAGATAGATGTAGGGTAATTGCTATCTACTCAATTTTTCTTTAAACTCCCTCTGGTTGCATTTAACTTTTTATAACACACACACACACACACACACACACACACCCATCTTATCTTCTCTTGATATACTAGTCTCAGTAGTCTCACTGGTTATTACGATTGTAAGCTTGGTGAGACAGATGCTGGAGGGAAACAGCAAACCTTTTCCCCATTCTCTTTGAGGGAAATCAGAGAAGAAAGGACATGCCCAAATCAGAAAGAACTCAAATTCTTAGCGGTTGTCTTTATTGTCGTGTGGTTAGACTGAATCATTTTCTGTTTTGTCCTCTTAAACACAAATTACAAAGACCAGTGAACATTGATAACTGAGGCCTGAAATGGAGGCCATCTTTACCTGAATTATCCATTTCGGCAATTACCCTCTTTGACAGTAACTGCATGATTACAGAATTTCTTCCTCAATTTGATCCAATCAGCCTTCAGAAGAAGTCACTACGAATTGATCTGTATGTATATAAACTGTTATAAATGTGTGATATCTTAACTCAGAAACCAAATATTGTACTCGTGTTCCATGTGCTAAAATTGTATAAGAATTAATCAGAGCACCTTCTGTATCTGAATGAGTTAAGCAATTTTCACCATGCTCAAAACAACATGAATCACACCTCGAATAACTCTGCCATTTGCTTTTTCCTTTGTACTCCTACCCGCCTCCTCTTTGCTAAGAATCATGTGTGCGGCTTCAAGAGGTAGGATGTCGAGTAGCAAAGTGGGAATTTTGTTTCTCCTTTTTTTCTTGGAATCACAATTCCACATCTGTTCGTGAGAAATACATGAGCAAAATAAGAAGTTGAAGGGTTGAAAAAGATAAAGAGCTAGCGAACAACAAAAATGAAATACATGTCTTACCTTGGAAATGTTACATGTGTGAAGGGTTTCAAACTAAGAATATCCTTCTTTACATGCTGTCCATTGACTAAATATAAACTTGGAGGTTTGCCAAATTATCCGACACAGACACAGACACACACAAACAATGTAACAGTATTCATATTTTTAATATAGTGTCATAGGCAATATAAAATTTTACAACAGGAAGAGTTCCATTTTTGTCAACTTGGTTGAAGAAAGTAAGCCCATTGTGGCAATCACTGCTTCCTCCTACCTGGTATTCATTATTCCCATCTTTGTTATTAACAAAACCCTCTTTTCCAGAGTGAGGGGTGTGTGTAACATGTTCCCAGCTAAAACACTCATCCATCTTACCTGTGTGAGCCAGAGACACATATCCGGACAGTCAGGCACAATGTCCAAATGGAGCCACCAAAGTTCAGGGGAAGAAAACTATCTGTTTGCACTTTTCCACTTTTCCTTGCCCAGAATGTGAACTGGCTGTCCTGTCCCCCTACGCTGGAAGCCACGTGCTGGAATGGACAGTCAGAAGGACCCTTGGTCTCTGAGCAACCAGACTGCACCCCTGGACTTCTTATTTGAGGAAGAGGAAACCCTGCAGTGTTCACACCAATCTTAGGGATATTTAGAACTTATAGCAATGACAGCTTGCTTTTGCACACGCCTACTCAGGAAAGTGGTATTGTCTCACTGAAATAAGCCATTTTTGGTGGATCATAATCCTAAATAAAAGCTTAGATTTCCCAGTTGCTCAAATTGTTCTTTCTTTCTTATTATTCTTAAAATTTTTTTTAAGTTTTTATTTTTGAGAGAGAGAGAGAGAGAGAGAGAGAGAGAATGCAACTGGAGGAGGGGAAGATAGAGAGGGAGACAAAGAACCCAAAGCAGGCTCCAGGCTGCAAGCTGTCAGCACAGAGCCCAATGCCTGATGTGGGACTCGAATGCATGAGCTGTGACATCATGACTTGAGCTGAAGTCAGACACGCTTAACGTTAACCGACCGAGCCATCCAGGCGTTCCTCAGATTGTGTTTTCTAATTGTATTGTCGTGTAGAGGAAGGAGCCTCAGAGAAAGGATGCCCCTATGATTTCAGCTTCTTCAAGCTACTGCCTTCTTCCACACACAGGAGGTGCTCATTGAAGGCAGGAGGCCCCACCAAACCCCTTCCGCTCTAGGGCTCTCAGAAACCCTGTGGCTAGGGCCCCTGCCTCAGCGGGGGTGACCTAGATAAAGCTTGTGTTTACTCATCACCTGGAAAGCCATGAGCTCCAGGGTGGGTTCTTGGGTAGGTCAGGGCCACAAATGGCTGAGTCCAGACTAAGCCAGCCTATGTAGGAAGATGGGATCCCACCTGGGGACCCAGGAGGGACGTGAGGGAATCCAAGTAGGGGGTGGTCACCCAGGTGACCAAACTCCAGGTGAGACGAGGAGGCAGCTGTGTGACCTGTCATCCGTGAGGCTGAGGGACAGGGTTGGGGACCTAGTTTTGCATCTGTGACTGCTGCCCAGACCTGGAGCACCCAGGAACATAGGAAAAGAGGGGGCCTGCCCAGAGCTGCCCTTCTGGCAAGTAGTTACTAAAACACGGACAAGTGTTCTGTCATACATGGAGAGTGGCCGGGGGACATTGCTAGATTCTGACTTGGGGTCCGGGGTCACAGCTGTGCTGGGTGTGTGGGGTCATTGGGGACGGGGGTGCTGGAGGAAAAACAGCATTGGGCGTGTGAGGAAGGACACACAGGGTCTTCCTGGCTTGAGGCGTGAGGCCCTGGTCAGGCGCCAGGACCCCTGGAAATGGTGAAGACAGAGCCAGCGAGGTCCTTTAGGAGTGGTGGGTGGGTGGGGACCGGGGGCCGTGTCTGCGAAAGGGAGGCAATCATATCTCTGGTGACGGAAGGCCTTTTAATGGGGGCCTGAGATGCTTCAAAACCCATGTGTAAAAGAGAGGGTTCATGGAATTATTATCGTTAAAAGTTTGGGAAAGGAGCTAGTACTTTCTTTGTGGAATAACCACAACCATGGCACTAACGTTTCCTACACCGATCCTTCTTGTTCTTTGGGGTATAAAGAGTGATAGCACCAAAGTCAGGGTTTGGGAAGACTTCCCAGGTGACTTTGTAGGGGACTGGGAGGGAGTGTGGAGGCAGGAAGGCTGGGAGGAGGCAGGGAGGCTGGAGGTCAGAGGCCTCTTCTAGACAGCAGGTGGAGGGAGCTGGGGTGAGGGCAGCCACCTGACAAGAGCTGAAAACTATCCCTTGTTTAGTGCAGATTTCTGCGTATCATTGCTTTTTAGCACTTAGATTACATAACTGTAAAGGAAGCGTAAATGTTAGATGGTCCTGGGCACCGGGGGCTGATGAGATGGCCCTGCTGTTCATTTCTGCAGCCTGCCCCCCCACCATCCAATATTGTCCGCACCTGAGACCAGCAGGAGGCACAGAGGGACACTCATCAAAGGGACAGGTCCACCCAAGTGGGAGAGATTGGAAGCACCTCCCAGTTCACTGTAAAGTAAGACCACGATCTCCTTGCCTCGAAGACTGACTGAAGTCAATAACCAATAACTCTGAGCTTCACTGAGAAGCAATAGAGTGTCCTAGAATGAACCGGTAAACCAGTCTGAGAAAGACCATAATTCATGGCCCTACCTCTGCCTACCCAGCCCCAAAGCTGGGATTAAGGTAATGCTAATATTTTTTAAGGACAATATTATGAAGTTCTAGTATACACTGAGCTAATTTTATGTGTATATATATATATATATGTATATGCATATGTATATATTTATCTATATGTGTATATATAAAATATATATTTATATAGTTATATAGTTATTTATATAAATATAAAATATATATTTATATAGTTTTATGTTTATTTATATAAATATAAATATATATTTATATAGTTTTATGTATGTGTGTGTGTGTGTATATATATATATATATATATACTTAAAACAGTGTATAATTTGGATATATTACATTCGTAAACAAAACATTCAAAAGATTCATATCAATTTCAGAGTGTTTACAAAACAGTACGAAATTGACAGAATAATGAAGCAGCCAAGGGTAAAAATGCAAACACCCAATCATACAAAGGGCCAATAGCTATGTGGAAAAAGAATCAAGTCATACTGTGATTCAAAAACAGAAAAAAAAAAAAGAAAAGAAGAGAAAAAGAAAAGAAAAGACAACAAAGAAAACCATTTCTCACACACCATGTTGACCAGGACAAAACAGAATTAAAATATCCTGATGTCAAATTTAGCCCGTTTGTACACTTCTAGGAGAATGATAAACTGACACAACGTTTTCAGAGATAACTGGCAAAGTATTTTAAAAACCTTAAAAATGTGCTTGGCATTTACCCCATAGCAGAATTCCATGAGGAGCAGGCACTCCAAGAGGGAGATGATAATTACTCCCATCTCAGTGGCACTCCTTGCTTCGTTTCTGGCTTCAGCAGCTGGGTGGAGCCTGGTGAAGCTGGGAAAGAAGGATCGAGTTCGGGGTGGGAGGTAATGTGACCCATTCACTGGGGCTCCATAGAGTACCAGGGCCTTACGTATGGTAGGGTGAACTGTGTGTTGGGAGAAGAGAGAGGTATGAGTGATTTGGGAGTAATGCTGAAGCAATGAAGTAAACCAACACTGCCAAGTTTTTGGTGGGGAATGAGAAGCATGTGGGTAACTGGAGGAATATATAGGACCAAGGGCATTTTTTTTAAGGATAGGAGACTCCTGAGCATATTTATTTATTTATTTATTTATAATAATGTTTATTGTCAAGTTAGCTAACATAGTGTATACAATGTGCTTTTGGTTTCAGGAGTAGAATCCCATGATTCATCGCTTACACACAACACCCAGTGCGCATCCCAACAAGTGCCCTCCTCAATGCCCATCTCCTCTGCCCCCACCCCCACCGCTCCAACCCTCAGTTTGTTCTCTGTCTTTAAGAGTCTCTTATGGTTTGCCTCTCTCCCTCTCTGTTTGCAACTATTTTTCCCCTTCCCCTCCCTCATGGTCTTCTGTTAAGTTTTGCAAATTCCGCACATGAGTGAAAACATATGATATCTGTCTTTCTCTGCCTGATTTATTTCACTTAGCATAACACCCTCCAGTTCCATCCACGTTGTTGCAAATGGCAAGATTTCATTCTTTCTCGTTGGCAAGTAGTATTCCATTGTATATATAAACCACATCTTCTTTATCCACCCATCAGTTGATGGACATTTGGGCTCTTTCCATAATTTTGGCTATTGTTGAAAGCACTGCTATAAACCTTGGGGTACATGTGCCCCTATGAATCAGCATTCCTGTATCCTTTGGATAAATTCCTAGTAGTGCTATTGCTGGTCTTAGAGTAGTTCTATCTTTAATTTTTTGAAGAACCTTCACACTGTTTTCTGGAGCGGCGGTACCAGTTTGCATTCTCACCAACAGTACAAGAGGGTTCCTGTTTCTCCACACCCTCGCCAACATCTGTTGTTTCCTCAGGTGTTCATTTTAGCCACTCTGACTGGTGTGAGGTGGTATCTTCATGTGATTTTGATTTGTATTTCCCTGATGCTGAACAATGTTGAACATCTTTTCATGTGCCTGTTGGCCACCTGCATGTCTTCTTTGGAAAAGTGTATATTCATGTCTTTTGCCCATTTCTTCACCAAATTATTTGTTTTTTGGGTGTTGAGCTTGGTAAATTTTGGATACTAACCCTTTATAGATTTTGGATACTAACCCTTTCTCTGATATGTCATTTGCAAATATCTTCTCCCATTCCCTCGGTTGCCGTTTAGTTTTGTTGATTGTTTCCTTTGCAGTGCAGAAAATTTTTATCTTGATGAGGTCCCAATAGTTCATTTTTGCTTTTATTTCCCTTGCCTTTGGAGACATGTCGAGTGAGAAGTTGCTGCAACTGAGGTTAAAGAGGTTGTTGCCTGTTTTCTTCTCTACGGTTTTGATGGCTTCCTGTCTCACATTTAGGTCTTTCATCCATTTTGAGTTTATTTTTGTGTCTGGTGTAAGAAAGTGGTCCAGGTTCATTCTTCTGCATGTCTCTGTCCAGTACTCCCAGCACCATTTGCTAAAGAGACTGTTCCTCCCACCCACCCACCCCCACTGGATACTCTTTCCTGCTTCACCAAAAATTAGTTGCCATATATTTGTGGGCCCAATTCTGGGTTCTCTATTCTATTCCATTGGTCTATGTGTCTGTTTTTGTGACAATACCATACTGTCTTGATGATTACAGCTTTGTAGTAGAGGCTAAAGTCTGGGACTGGGATGCCTCCCGCTTTGGTTTTCTTTTTTCAACATTACTTTGGCTATTTGGGGTCTCTTGTGGTTCCATACAAATTTTAGGATTCTTTGTTCTAGCTCTGAGAAGAATGCTGGTGCAATTTTGCCTGGGATTGCATTGGGTAGTATTGACATTTTAATGCTGATGAAGGGACACAGAGGGTGAGATTAAAGATAGGGCAGAAAGAAGATAATTGCTAGATCAAGGCTGTCAAGAACAGAGGGCGTGCCAGTGTAGATGGGTCTGCAGGATGGGGAGGAGTTTAGCTTAAGCCAGGAGCACCTGCTCCCAATCAATAGGAGAGAAGAAGAAAATGGTGAAAACAAATGAAAGCAATTCTGTAATGGACTGCTGATAAAAATCTAACATAGATCCAATAATGGCTAAATTCCCAGTGATGGTAGAAAGAAGAGCTTCTGGAGAAATGAAGGTAGAGTTTTAGCGGAAGGTAAAATACTGAAAATAATCCAGAGAATGGATTATTCTGTTATAGTTCAGAGACGCAAATGGCCTAGAAGGGAATAAAATTTCATTTTATTCTGGGATGTGTATTTTAATCTAAAAGGCGTCTTCTGCTAAATATTTGCCGTCTTTACTGTAAAAGACACCATTTATTTAAGTTCACAATTTTAGTAATGATTTTGAATGAATATACAAAGAAACTGTCCTCTGAATATGATATGGCTTCTGTGTCGACCGGTTGTATATTTTCCCACGTACTATTTTTGTAAGAAACTGGTAGAGTTTGATTTCTACCCTGACTCATAAAGCCCAGGGGTTTCATAGGACAAATACATAAGAGACAAAAAAAAAAAAAAAAAAAAAGACGTAAAAGAACAAACTCACAATAATGTAGTTCAATCTTTACTTTTCATTTGGAGGAACAGCTTCAGTTATTTTGATCCCACATTTAAAAAGGGCAGAGAGAAGGATGTTTAAAAGGTTAAGGAAAAAACTAACTTTATAAAAGTATTACTCATAATATCCTGGTGAGAAGTATTGGAACCTGTATGTATTTTCTATTTTCTATCTTCCTAGAAAAATCTCAGTGGTTGATTTCTCATCATTTAATTCAGTTGCTAATGAGTTGTAAAGTCATTTCCACTGACTTTTGCACTGTGGATGTCGTTCCCAGGGAAGTACATTTATGAGTGAGTAATACCAATATTGTTTTAAGTATCCATAATATTATTCTAATTTATTTTATTTTTTTAATGTTTATTTATTTTGAGAGAGACAGAGTGCTTGTGTGCACACACAAGCATGTGAGTGGGGTAGGGGAGGGAGAGAGGGAGAGAGAGAATCTCAAGCAGGCTCTACACTCAGCAAGGAGCCTGATCTCAGCAACCTTGAGATCACAACCTGAGCCAATATCAAGAGTCCGACGCTCAACCTCCTGAGCCACCCAGGGGCCCCAATACTGTTCTAATTTATAAGTTGAATTCTGAAGCACTTTATTTAACAGACACCAAAGTATTCTAATTAACTGCCTTATAAGCACAGCGCTAAGCCAGTCATGGGGGAGCTTTCCACTACATGTTTCACACTCCAGGCGATCCCAGACGTATCCCTTTTCATTCCGCCTTTCCCTTCCTTCTTCCCTCAGCACCACAGGAAAGATAACGTATCAGTATGGGGGAAAACACAACCAAACTTTCCAGCAGGTGCAGCAGGATTCCCAGCATGGCACAAATGCTGTGCCTTTTGGAAAAGGACAACAGGTTCTACGCTGGGAATCGGGGGCCTCAGATTTTCATTCCTTGCTAGTTTTCAAAGACATCTTTACTTTTTTTTTTAATTGGAGTATACCATCTGTACAGAAAAGTGCAGAAACCACAGGTATTCCATGTAATGAATTGTCGCAAGGTGAACACATCCGTGTAAGTGTCACCCACATTCAGAAATAGAGCGTTTGCAGCAAAGCAGAAACTGCCCTCTGCCCTTCCCTGGCACTGTGCCTTTTCTGTTCCCAGAGGTGGAAAACACTATCTTCACTTCTCATGTCGTAGCTAAGCTTTGACGGTTTTTGAAATCTTTATTAAAAAATAGTGAAGGGTGTACTCTCGTGTGCTTTGCTTGTGTGTTAATCAGACTCATACCTGTTGTTTTCTGTCCACTCATCGCTGAGTAATTTTCTGCCGTGTGCATAAATAAACCATACTTACTTTGTTTAGACATTCTACTGCTGATGGCCACTTGGGTTATCTTCAGGGTTTTTTTTTTCCCTTTCACATATAATGTTGCTAAAGCATTCCTATATGCATCTCTTGGTGCACATATGCACACATTACTGCTGGGTATAAATCTAGGCATAAACTTGGCCAGGTGATAGCACATGCATATGATCAGGTTTTTTCTAATCGATCCTTAGTGGAAACTCTAGAGAGAGCAGGTCTCTCCGCCTCAGCACTATCGACATTTTGGGCTGAAAACTTTTTGTTTTAGGGGACTGTTATTTGCAATGTAGAATGTTTTGCAGTCTCCTTGGCTTCTACCCAGTAGATACCAGAAGCAACCACCTTCCTTCCAGCTGTGTGAACCAAAGACGCCTAGAGCTATTTATATGTTCTGAGAGGCAAAAATCATCCCTGGTTGAGAACAACTATAGAGGTTGCAACGTGAATTTGTGATTTCAGCTTCTATACATCAAGGAACTCAGAATATTTTACCTCCATTTACTTTCCTTTTATATTTTGTACTATTGTTGCTATATATTTTAATACTTTAGATACTGAAAACTCAAAACGTTATCATTGTTTTAGAAAATTAATGTTCATTTAGCATTTTTTCCCACATATTTATTCTTTCTGTTGCTCTGTTCTTACTGGTATCTCTGTGAAATATAGATTTTCTGGGCAATTTTATTCAGTATGAAGCTTACAAATTCCATCAGTTTTGTTTGTCTCTTGATTTTGCCTTGTAAAAATGAATGGCATTTTATTTTTTTTTTTAATTTTTTTTTCAACGTTTATTTACTTTTGGGACAGAGAGAGACAGAGCATGAACGGGGGAGGGGCAGAGAGAGAGGGAGACACAGAATCAGAAACAGGCTCCAGGCTCTGAGCCATCAGCCCAGAGCCTGACGCGGGGCTCGAACTCATGGACCGTGAGATTGTGACCTGGCTGAAGTCGGACGCTTAACCGACTGCACCACCCAGGCGCCCCTATGAATGGCATTTTAGATGGATGCGGAATTCTAGTTTGGCATTTATTTAATTTCAACAAGTTGAAGATCTTATTATCGAGTTGTCTGGCTTGCATTGTTTCAGTTGGGAAGTCTTCTGTGAAAATGTTTGTCCTCGTTGAAGGTTTTATGCCCCCACCCCTCGGCTGGCAGCTCTTACAATTTCCTATTTGTCTTAAATTTTAAAAACGTTTATGCTGATGTGTGTTTTTCTTCGTAATTGTTTTCTTGGTAGGCATTTTATAGTTATTTATTTATTTATTTATTTAAATACATTATTTATTTATTTATTTATTTATTTATTTATTTTTGAAAGAGAAAGAGACAGAGTGTGAGCAGGGGGAGGGGCAGAGAGAGAGGGAGACACCGAATCTGAGGCAGGCTCTAGGCTCTGAGCTGTCAGCACAGAGCCTGACATAGGGCTCAAACTCACAAACCATGAGATCATGACTTAAGCCAAAGTCAGTTGCTTCACTGACTGAGCCACCCAGGCACCCCACTTGGTATCTATTTTATGTCATGAATCTGGAGTTTGATAGTGCCTCTCAGCTTTTGAAAGTTCCTGTCATTTATTTCTTCCTATTATTGGTTTTCTCCATTATTCTTCTTCATTACTTCCTGGGACTCTAATGGAACATGTATTAGGGTTTTGTTTGCTTGTTTGTTTGTTTTGGTTTTGTTTTGTTTTTATTAGGGACTATTACACCCCTAACTTTGTTTTCCCCATTTTTAAAGCTATTTTTTTAATCTGTCTTCCAGTTTAATAACCCTCTTTTCAGCTCTCAATATCCTGTTGTCAAATCAATCTATGATGTTCTCAATTATATTTATAGGATTTAATTTTTTTTTAATGTTTATTTACTTTTGAGAGACAGAGTCCAAGTAGGGGTGGGGCAGAAAGAAAGGGAGACATAGAATCTGAAGCAGGCTCCAGGCTCTGAGCTGTCAGCACAGAGCCCGATGTAGGGCTTGAACTCACTAACTGTGAGTTCATGATCTGAGCCAAAGGTGGACGCTTAACTGACTGAGCCACCCAGGTGTGCCATATTTATAGTATTTTTAATTTTCTCTTTTCCCCTTGATTCATTTTTATGGCTTCAATTTCTCTGTTGATAATCTCCATTTTTGCCAGCTAATTTCTTGATCATATTAGTATGTGTATGTATATAAAGTTTGTGTCTGATAGTTTTAATATAAATATTTGAATTTCTCAAGAGTCTCTGTTTTCTTTTTTCTTCTCTTTGTTTTCTGTCATTTGGTCTTCTGGTTTCTGAAGTAATTTTTAATTTAATGCCATATATATTTAAAAATGTTATAAAGATAATTTGCTCACACCCTTAAAGAGGTTCTATTTTTACTTCTGATAAATCATCATTAAGCACCATTTTTCCCCTAGAGACATTTGTGAATTAAAAATTTAGAGCCTAGTAGTTCAGAAGCCAGTCAAAAATGAAATCTGATGAGGGATTGACAGACTAGAAGCTGGCCTTTATTATCCTGATATTTGGTCCATTTCAGTTTGTTCTTCCTCATGTATGTAGCCTTTCAAGGATTTCCACTGAACTGCCAGGCATTCTCTTCTCTGCTGAGACATGAACTCCATTTTTAGTCTCGTAATGCAAGGAGACTTCTGGAAGCTTTGTTCAACTTCTTCACCTCTCAGCTTTGGTGACCTGATTGGCTCCTGAACCAGGTGAAAATAATGCTTCATGGTGAATGTAATTATTTGTACTTTGTGTCTGGTTTTGGCCTCTGTTGTCTTGGTAGTTCTGAAAGCCTTCAAACACATATCTCCTTGTGTGTAGTTGTTCTCAGTGGGAGGGGTGCATTGCAACAAGTTCATCCACAATTATCAGAAGAGTGAAAATCCACTGGTAACTTGGAAACCTAGCCAAGTCAGCACAAAGTCGGATAATTAATATAGGCACTAATATCATTTAAATAAATGTGTGATTGTCATGTACCTTTATCCCTTAATCCAACAGAATTTATGTGAGTCCCCTACCCCAAAGCACTGGGAACCAATGGGGAGTAAGGGGTGGTGAGGAGGCTCAAGTTTCTGTGGAAAGAGAGCATAACTGGGAGTCAGACATCAAGGTATGAATCTGTCTCTGCCTCTTCCGAGCTTCCAGCTCTTTAGGAGACCACACAACTTTGCTGTCTGATCTTCCTCATCTGTGGAATAGAGCCAGCAACCAATCGACCTTCCTCACAGCATTGCTAGGTGGATAAAATAAAAATGAGAGACCGATAAGGTCTAGACCACCTTTCTAGAATTATGCAGAGAGTGTTTGTACTTTTAATTTGTATCTCGAGTAGAATTTTGTCTTTAGTGGAAGAAAAACTACGTACAGTGTCTCCTTATACTTGTGTTGTTCCGCAGAGAGAATAAAAGAATGAGAAGAAGCAAATCTTTATTTGGGATGGTAATTTTATATTATCTATAGAGCCAAGGCTACCCTACATGCTCTATTTTACCCCCAGTATTTGAAGCTACATGAATTTAAAGGGCTCAGAGGGAAGATAAACGCATTTGATGTCCCTGATCCTAAGCAGAGTGGCTTAAGGCTTGCTTGGTTCTGACCAGCCTGAAAACATCAAAGAGAGACCAAGATAACTCATTCTCTGGTTCTTCCTTCCTCAAGACTGCCCCTCAGGGAGGACTGAGTGTGCCAACAAAGTCAGGGACTAAAGCTCTTGGGAATCGGGAAGACTTATTGCTGGCACCTTAAGGGGGGGTCATGAAATTCTTGGTAAAAAGGAAACCACTGATCTCCACAGAGTTAAGTGATCCTTAATTATTTGCTGTTCTGGCCACAATTCAAGATCTTAACACACATGAAACGGATATAAAACCTGTCTAGTTCTACTGCTATTATCAATGCATTTCATGTGAATTGGGTGACACGAAGTGTCTTCTGTGGCACCAAATAGAAGCAGTGGTCCTATTATTGATGCCATAGACTAAACTGTCAATTATTTTTATGTGTGCCTGGGTGAATGAATGATACATTCCAGAAAGAATCAACCGCAGGATAAGTTGAAAAGGAAGGAGTATATGGAAACATTTACTGGGAGAAAATCGCCAAGAGAACGAGGAATTATGGGTGGCTTAAACACCTCATATGAGAGACTAGGCATCCTTCCTCCCTGTCCAGCTCCCCAAAAGGGAGTATCATGCACAGGGATAAACCTGGAGGAGAGAAAATTGGGTTTATGTTAATAATGCAGAGGAGATAACAGGCTTAAATGCAGTGACGACTAAAACCTGAAGACGTTTATCGCAGACGCTGTTAGCTGGTCAATTTACTTTAAAATCCTGCGTGATTTATGCATATGATTTATGTATCTATAGTGGAAAGTACTCTTTCCTCACTCCCTTCCTTGGCAAACTAGTCATAGATCTATTACTGTTTTATCAAAATTACATTGAAACATTGTCCTACAAACACCTATTTTAAAACGGTTATAAAACCTGCCATCTCTTGTAATGTGTCTCCCTGAAAGCAAATTAAAAAAAAAAAAAGAGGGGCGCCTGGGTGGCGCAGTTGGTTAAGCGTCCGACTTCAGCCAGGTCACGATCTCGCGGTCCGTGAGTTCGAGCCCCGCGTCAGGCTCTGGGCTGATGGCTCAGAGCCTGGAGCCTGTTTCCGATTCTGTGTCTCCCTCTCTCTCTCTCTGTCCCTCCCCTGTTCATGCTTTGTCTCTCTCTGTCCCAAAAATAAAATAAACGTTGAAAAAAAAATTAAAAAAAAAAATAAGATCAAAACCACAAACAGAAGTGTGGATCATATGACTCCGGGATACTTCATATAAAAACCTCTATAAAATATATGTAGGGAAATTGGAAAGAAAAGTATAAGTAGCAAATGAAAACATATGATAATGCAGCTGAAGTATAATCACAAAACCTGATACAATAAAAATGATTATGATAGAGTTATGATGATTGTAATTCAGTGTAGAATAAATGAAATGATAATACTGAGTACAATAATTACCAATAGCCTCGCTTAGCATCGCCCCATACTCTGCTGGTATTTGTTTTTGGAAAATTGCTAGAATGTTGTTATTTTTTCCTATGAGGAAAATGGAGAGTTACCCAATCATTTCAAAACATATTTGCAAACAATTTTCAAAGGCATTAGTCCAGCAAGACCTTTTCTTTGCAAAGATTCTCGTTATTTCCTCTTGTTTACACCATTTCTTTCTCCACATAGGAAGGTGACCCGTGCTGCCTGTTTGTTACCGTTTAAGCAAACCAACCTGGCCATTCTACCTGCAAAATATATCCGCATTCTACCTACTTCCTTCCCTCCCTCTGGGTCTGGTCTTCCTTCCTCCCATCCCAGTAGCCAGAATGACATCCTCCCCCCGCCCCTCCCAGCAGCGAGATGCTGTCCTTCTTCTCTCAAACCTGGTATCCGGGAAGCCATCTTTGCCGATTTCACCTTCAACCACCTGCTCCCCTCCTGTGTGCTCTGGGCAAAGCAGCCAGAGTGACCTTGTCAACCCGTGGCTGGATCCTGCCAGTCCCCTACTGTGAACCCTTCATGGATTCCAACTGCAAGTGTGCTAAAATAAATAATCCCTCATGTGCCCTTCAAGGCCATGCACGGCTGAGCCCAGCCCTCTCACTGCCCCCACATCTTGACACCCCCTCTTCCTCTGTGCCTCCTCCTTATATCGCCCCTTGCCCCACCTGCTTCCCTCCCATCCATCCTGTCCGGCTCAGTGTGAATATGGTCCTGGCTGAAACAGTCCTGACCCCGGTCTAAAATCAGGGCCCCGACACCAGGTATTACTTTTCATAACTGCCTGTTTATAAGACTTACCACAACGTACTGCGAAAAATGTTTCTCTTCTTTGGTTAACTTCCCTTTTCTGCCTGTCTCTGAAGGCAGAGTAATGGTGGATATCTTGCCTCTCACTGAGTCCAGTGTAGAGTGGGCTAAATAGTTGGTTGATGGAACGCATGATATGAGCGCTCAATAATGATATTCTAGACTCCTCAAGAGAACCCATAGAAAATTAGGAAAAGTTATTTTTTATAGCTTGTTGCATAGTTTTTGTTTACCTTATAATATAATTTGCCTTTGATTTTTAGAATAAAATCAATCTCTCTCATGTGCACACGTATGTGTGTGTGTGTATTTAAAAGTGCCTTTGCTTCTCGCGTCTTCCAAATATCCGTGAAGAAAAAATAGGCAATTACACCCATTTTACAGAAGTCCCCAATGCAGCTAATTTGCGTGCACGCCCAGTGGTGTTCTTTACAGCAATGACGGCAAATGAGTAAATGCTGGTCATTCTTTGATTCTTCCTTTGCCTCCAATGTCAGCACCATATTCTAAATGTATCAGTAAGGAAGGAAGTGGGATCACCCATTCGGGCTCTACAATGTCTGAGATCCTACAAGTCCGTGACAGTCAAAAAAACGGAAAAAAAACAAAGAATAAAAACCAGTGAGTGCCCTGCTGGGCCCTTTGAATATTATATCACGTTTAGTTCCCTCAACAAGGCCAGAAGTAAGCGTGTCCAGTTAGAGATGAGGAAAACCAAGTCAGAGGAATGACTGGAGTTGTGAGTGGTTGTACATGTTAGGGTTAAAATGTGAAGACAGGTGTCCGTGACTTCATCCAAAGCCCATATTTACTCCTTTTAAAAAAATGTCATGTTGTATTTTACTTATTTATTTATTTATATTTATTTAACCCAATATATCCAAAGATAATCATTTCAACATGTGTTCGGTATAAAAAGCATATGGGATATTATACACTCTTTTTTTCATATTTGGTCTTTAAATCTCATGTGTCTTTTATGCTTATAAGCGCGTTTCGGTTTGAACTGGGACATGTCAAGGGTTCAAAAGCCACGGAGGGGTAGTGACTTCCTTCCAGGACAGTGTGGTTTGTTGTGCAAAAGAATCCATACAAATTTCTAAATTGTCATAAGCAACATAATGTCAGGCCTGTGAGAATAAGCTTTCATGTGTCTGAATCGTTCCGCTGAACCAAATGCATTTACGGTGAATCAGAGAATGATCCCATAAAACACTTGATTTCTACATGTCCCCTAGATATGCCCCTGGAGTTTTCAGCAGCGTCTACTGGTTTACCTGCATGTTAAGATAAATCATATTTTACTTGATTGAGAATGATTGTTTTTTTTTAATGTTTTATTATTTATAAAGAGAGCAGGGGAGGGGCAGAGAGAGAGGGAGACACAGAATCCAAAGCAGGCTCCAGGCTCTGAGCTGTCAGCACAGAGCCTGACACGGGGCCTCAAACTCACCAACGGTGAGATCATGACCTGAGCCGAATTGAATGCTTAACCCATCGAGCCACCCAGGGGACCCAAGAATGATTGGTTTTGATGTGAAGTAAAACAAGGTTGAATTAAGGCAACCACATCACATCTTCGGTTGACTTGTTTTTATCTTTTTATACATACAAAACATGGCCTCCAAAGAACTGCTGGTATTTCAGGGACTGGACATAATGCAATAGTTTTGTAAGTTACCAAAATTCAGAAAATGCTTTTTGAAAGTGTACATAAACATAAATATTATTGCTCATTTAATGTGTGTGTGTTTGTTTTTTAATTTGAGAGAGAGAGAGAAAGAGAGTGAGTAGGGGAGAGGAACAGAGGGAGGGAGAGAGAGAATCTCAAGCAGGCTACATGCTCAGTGTAGAGCCCGACACAAGGCTCGATCCCATGACTTTGGAATCATGACCTGAGCTGAAATCAAGAGTCAGACACTCAACCGACTGAACCCAGGCTCATTTAATGTTTTTTTTTTAATTTTTATTTAATTTTATTTTTTTAACGTTTATTTATTTTTGAGACAGAGAGAGACAGGGCATGAATGGGGGAGGGTCAGAGAGAGGGAGACGCAGAATCTGAAACAGGCTCCAGGCTCTGAGCTGTCAGCACAGAGCCCGACGCAGGGCTCGAACTCACGGACCGCAAGATCATGACCTGAGCCGAAGTCGGACGCTTAACCGACTGAGCCACCCTGGCACCCAGGCTCGTTTAATGTTTTAAGAGTCTATTTGTTCCTTGTTTCTTCCATCATTACATGGAACTTGCGTCAAAAGAGTGAAATGTCTGCATTCAAATATTTTCCTGTATTAATCAAAAAAAGCAACAGTTTGTTGCAATGTCTTGTGGCTTGGCATGGCACCTTTAAATAGCAATGACACTATTATCAAGATATGATCTTGTTTCTCTCTTCTCTGATAATATACCACTTTACTGAGAAAACGTTCTCAATGCGGTGCAAGGATAGTTCTAGAATGTCGTGTGTGTCAAGTACCATGTCGGCCATGTTCGGGTATAATAATGGCACACGTAATAACAATTATGTAACCAAGGAATCACGGGGGCAGTGATGGATTATAAGACGGGGCACTGATTCTGGCTGTAAGTGAGGCTCCTGATGAACTAATACAGCTGCTCCATTTTAACTGGAGGGAACCGGGGAGGAGGGGAAGGGCATGAGCCGGGGAGCGGGAACAGCCAGACAGAGGACTCGCCAAGACTGTTTATAGCATAGTATGGTGGGAGCGAAGGCTCAAAGAGAGCTGGGCACCAGATTATGAGGTGCCTGGTGTGTCCTGTTGAGGGTGCCAAAACATTCAAGTTTGACAACCACACTGTAAGGAAGATGGATTCTGCTTCGGTTCACTCTGGCCACTAAAATGCTGCCAACAGAGAGCATTGATGGCGTTTCGCTCTATTTCAGGTACTCTTGTCAGAGCATTGCATTTCATTGTCCCACAACCCCAGGAATTAAGTACGGATATTATCCTATAATAAAGGCAGAAAACTGGTGTTGGCACAGCTCGTCTAAGTCACAGAACGGCTATGGGCAGAGTCAGGACGCCAGCATCGGTACCTCCTATCCTGACATTTGTGCTTCCGTTTGCCAGGTCACCTACGCCCCTGGCCAGTGTGGCTCCCCCAGACCAGACCGAGCCCATGTCACCCGCTGAGGACGCCTTCCCTCGGGCACAGGTAACACTGATTCAATAGTATTCATAGAAAAAATGGCTCCATATGAAAAAGATACTGTTGGTGATGATACGCCTTTCTAGTTCTTCCTCACTACAGTGCTGATGAAAACCCTTAGCCAAACTGAATTCAGAAAATTGTTGCTCTTCTGGTTGGTCTGATCAAAGCTTAGTTTCCAGCGACCCTCTTCTGTTTTCCTGTGAGAGCGTACTACCCAGATTTTCCAATGTTTGGATTTCAGGACCTCTTCGTGCTCCTCACACGTTAACAAATCTTCTCAAACAGCTTTTGTTAATGAGTGTGATATCCACTGATAGTTGCCATGTTATGAACACAGCACAAACAATCACGTTTGTTAACACGACTATCCGTCTCCTAAGAACACGTTTTAAACATTGGGAAATTATCAAGCTTACCATGGCAGACACAATTTTTCCAAAATTCGAATATTCACTTGAAAGCTCAATTCCTATCCTGGGAAACAAGTATTGTCAGCTGTTTCCCTTGAAGCTAATGTCTCACTTTATGTTGAAGAAAATAACTGCCAAATATCTATGTTTGAATAACCACGGTTGGTCTGTCAGTTATTTTTCCAAATACAAAAGGTGCGGTGGAAAAAATAGCTGCTATGTGATTTACTTTGTAACTCACATAATCACACAAGTGATTTCTCTTGGGTAAGCCATTACATTTCTCATTTTAACACCCAAAATATTTTTTTAGAGGATATATATATATTCTAAAGGGTCAAGATTTGGTGATATTCATAATTTTTAGGACACTCTTAAGTATAACCTTTCGCATCCCGTGGGAGCAGGCAGCAGGGAGAAATGCAGCACCTGCTAGTGCTGTGTGATGCGTGTGCCAGGGGTTTTATACATCAGTGCGTCATATCCTCGGTGAAAATCCCAACACATTTTTTCCTGGGATAAGCTATGAGATTGAAAAAGTCATCCGATACTTTGAATATTTTAGCACTATGTAAATTTCATGTTGAGAACTCACATACCAGGGAATCCCACAGTACAGACTCTCCTTAGGGTGCACGAAGACCTACGTTCGGTTTACCTGTCTCCCCAAACAACCTCCATCTGCCATGCACCCAAACGTCGGATGACCGAAACTTAAAATACAGGTACGGGGCTGGGGGTGCCTGAGTGGCTCGGTCAGTAAAGCGTCTGACTCTTGGTTTCGGCTGAGGCCACGATCTCACAGTTTTGCGAGTTTGAGCCTCATATTGGGCTCTGCGCTGACAGCATGGAGCCTGCTTGGGATTCTCTCTCTCCCTCCCTCTCTGCCCCTCCTCCCCTCGTGCTGTCTCTCAAAATAAATAAACTTAAACAAATACATATCCTCAGCTTCGGCTCCAATTAACCATTGACCCAACCTAACATATGACGCCACAACGAGATAGAATTTCATGTGTTTGATCTACACTTGACATTTGCTGGGGTGTAGTCAAGGGAGTCCTCAACTTTGTTTTACGATCCAGTGTTATTGAATTCTCTCTCCTCCTGAGTGCTTTTTCTGTTTATTCATTATGCCCATGCCTCACTAATTCGCAGGTTGCTCAGAATAACTGAAACTCTTTGGCACATAGATACACTGTCCAGCGAGACACTCTTTCTTTTGTTCCTGGATGGCAGGGAATCATGTCTGATACCATTTCACTAAGCCAAGTCTCTGGTTGCCTTCTCCTACTGTTGCTGATGTCTGCCTTTGTTTCACTGAGAAATCCTGAAGATGAAATGCAACATGCCTCAGCGCCGTGCCGGGCATAGGCTCCGCATGTAATTTTTAGGTGCCATTGCTGCCTCTTTTTCGTGAAAATACAAAGACTGTTGTTCTCATCTCTCCAGGTAGTCAGCACAGTCTCCCTGTGGCTTCTATGGAAGGGGTCTCATGTTTTGTGTATCATGGCTTTGCAGCCCTGGACATATCAGGTATCTGCTCTTCCTGTTTACTTGGTATCACGCAACTTAGATTAATATTTAAGTATACAAACTCCGAAGCCGTACATCTTATTTTATTACACTCAGAATTTATGCCAAGCTATAAATGTCACCTCTGCAACTTCACAGTGTTCCAAAAACCTATTAAAACATGTATGCCATAAGATCCAAGTTGTCTAGTGTTTTTCTCCATTTACGAGAAGTGTTCCTCAATGCATGCAACTGAAAGGCATTTAAATCAAGAATTCAATTATAAATGTTTAATAGTAATAATATATGGATGAGACAATCGCTTGTCAGTTTGATTTGTAAACCATTCTGAGGCTCAGTTTCTAACCACATCGAGACTGATTGCATCTCACTAAAGCAGGACTTCGGAATCTGGCGAAGTTACAAATCATTATATTCTTGGTTTGAAAGACTTTCATTGCGGCCAACAAATGCATTCTATGTAGAAGGTAGTTTCAACTAGAAAATAAATTTTCCTATAATAGTATCCTCTTGCAATATCCAGAATAAATTTAGTTGTTCTGTGATAAATGTGCAAGTAAATTTGATTAAATTGGCCAATTTTCTGTCCCATTTTCTGTAGTTTCAAATTCACTAAATGAATATTTCTTTCGTTCTTTTCCAACAATGAGGAAGAATCTCTCACGTAAAGGCATGCTCTTGTTTTGGCCAAGAGATGTTTTGGCAAACTGAGGCCTGACATATGGTGAAGGAGGCAACATTTTACCAGGTGAGTGGTCTGACTGAGACACATTTCATCAAAACCCTTCCCTCCGATGTGCCACCTGTCAATTCATTCTGAGCTACACGGGCTGGGCAACCTTCTGTTGGCTCCAAGCTACTGACGACAATGATAAAGACCTTGACAGGAAGAAAGGAAGACAGACATCCTTTGCCCATGCCAACAAAGGAGACAGTCTCCCCAAGCCAAAACTTTGTGCTCCACAGAGTAACCAGCCCCCTACGCCTACCTTCGTCTCACCCATGTGACCAGGTGCCTGGAGGTGGGGCGGTCCCCTCTTTCTCCAGGGAGGTGCAAGTTCTTCCAAAAGATCTAGTCTGAGGCCAGCCAACCAGGGGTAGCATATACTGTCTATGTGACTCTGGGAAAGTCATTTATCCATTCCAATTTCTTCTTTCCAGGAGGAACCATAATCCCACTTGGAGTGACCATTGGGGAGGTTTTAATGGAAGAAGGAAGTGTCTGGGGATTACAATTCTTTCCATTTCCCTCTTGATTCTCTCCTGTACTCTCTATCTCCTGCTGTGGGGACAGATGGAACTTCTCCCTGATCTGTTTTACTCTGGACAAAACCCCAGGAAGGCACTTCTGCCCGGTGCTTTACATGCTCTGCAATACTTAAAAGAAAGAAGCCCTGATGGAAAACACAGATACGGACAGCATGTTTTTTTCATGGCAGATGCACCTTCTGGTGCCTCCTATCCAGGCATCCTGTCTAGACCAGGTATCTGCAGTCAGACAGTGTGTGTCCAGAGAGGTGCAGAGGAAAGAGAACCCGGACATGGGATTCCCATGACACCGTGTATTCTCCCTTAGTCCTTACGGCAGTGCTGTGAAGGGTGGTCCCATCATGCCCACGTCATAGGTGAGGCAACAGAGGTCAGGATTGCTAAACAGCTCTCCATCAGCGCGGTGCCTCTTCTCGACTTCTGCCAACACGGACAGAGCATGAGCAGCAGAAAGACACAGACCAACACCGCTTCTCTTTGGGTTCTTGTCACCTCCTGCCTCTTGGCCCCTGCTCACAGCAGGTAAGGAGAACCAACTACACCACCATAACACTGGCTACTCTGGTGTGCTGTGAAGGGAAACCCCGCTGGGCATGGGAAGCTGGAAACAGTAAGAAGAGTGGAAGATCCCGAATCATGTGCATTCTTTTTTTTTTTTTTTTTTTTTTTTTGCTTTTTAAACAATTGTTGGATCACTCTTCATGTGCTTTCAAAGAAGCATATGTCGTTTTTTTTCCCATGGGTTTTCAGGAGAGCCATGACATGCACATATATGGCCGTGCGTCTTATTCGTACACAAAACCACCCAAATCAAAATTGATTCATTAATAACCAACTTAAGGAGACTTGAAAGGGAAAAGCCATATTTCATCCTACTATCTGGTTTGATTTGAATGTGAATTCCAAAAAGCCAGCATCATAACTGGACTAAAGTAATAACACTTTGCTCTGTTTAAAACTTTGAGCAGTGGACCTAGTGAAAATCTGTTGCCAGGAACATTTTAATTTATTTACTTTTTATTTTTTATTTTTTTAAACGTTTATTTATTTTTGAGACAGAGAGAGACAGAGCATGAACGGGGGAGGGGCAGAGAGAGAGGGAGCCACAGAATTGGAAGCAGGCTCCAGGCTCTGAGCCATCAGCCCAGAGCCTGACACGGGGCTCGAACTCATGGACCGTGAGATCGTGACCTGAGCTGAAGTCAGACACTTAACCGACTGAGCCACCTAGGCGCCCTGGAACATTTTAATTTAAATGCATTGCTGTAAATTCAGCTTCCTGATAGACCTATTGTAGTTCAAAGTTCTCACACATCTTTCGTGTAAAGTATTCCAATCCAAACTCTCAATAAATACATGGGGGTGGTAAAGGCATCTGCTTAATTTGTGTTGTGTTCAATAAAGACAATGAGCTTCTTGAAGGGAAATTACTTTTTTAAGGTCGTGTGTTCAGTTAGTTTTCAAGGTAGATTCAGAGTCCAGGTTAATATTTTCCTACTAAACTATGTTGTATAGACTAGATAATACGATTAACAGGAAAAGTCGGCAGCTTGTTTTTTCATTCATTATAAGTTTCTGAGTTTTCTGGAGGAATAATGTTGCTAATTAAAAATATATACTGATTTTTCTAGATTCCACATGCAAATGAAACCATGTGGTATTTGGTTTTCCTTGACTTATTTCACTTACCCTTTAAGTCCATCCAAGCCACACCCAAAACATAACAAACAAAAACTGGAAACAGACCCATAAGTACAGAGAACAAAGTGATGGTTGCTGGGGGTGGTGGGCAAAATGAGTGAAGGGGAGTGGGAGGTACAGGCTTCTGATTATGGAATGAACACATCATGGGAACAGAGGAACAGCATAGGAAGTATAGTCAATAATAGAGTAACAGTGTTGCATGAGGTAGCTGCACTTGTGGTGGACAGAGCATGATGTATAGATGTGGGAGTCACTAGGTCATACACCTGAAGGTAATGTAACGTTTTATTATTTTATTATTTTCCATCTGCATTGTTCTAGAAACCTATTTGCTGTCGTTGGTGGATAGCTGCGGTATTTTGCGTATATCAGGAGGTGCCCACTTTCAGATCTTTCCATCCTGTTTCCTTGAGAGCCTTGGGGTAGGCCGACTGTCACTTGGCCCCTAGTGGAGGTTCTGTGTCATTGCACACCATTGGGCGCTGACATCACTGAGCACCTGCTACCTGCAGGGCTGTTTCTGAGGGTTTCAGGTGGGTTCACTCATTTGATTCTTGCCCACAGCAAACCCAGGAGATACATATTATCATCACCACAGTTTGGAGCTAAGGGCATGAGACTCATCAACATTAAGGAACTTCCCCAAATCACACAATTAGAGCTTAGTTTAAAACCAGATGCTCTAGATCCCCAGCCTACCCTGTTTACCCCATTCACCCGGGCTTGCCATCACAGTGAAATGATTATGCCCACAAAATACCAGGGATCACAAAAAACTCAGTTTCTTTTATCATTTTGAAAATAGTTTCAAAATGAAACTATATATTCTGAAGCCAATTATCAATTTTGATCTTAGAAATTTATTTTGTGGTTCTTAAATATAGAGGTCCAAGTTAAGAAAAATGTTGTCTTCTTCAATTCTGCCAGGTTTAATAAAGAGTGTCCTGCTCAATTAATAAAGCAGAGAGAGAGAGGGAGAGAGAGAGAGAGAGAGGGAATGAATTACTTTGTCTGGTGTCCTATTGGGGAATAGATGAGGAATGAAAACATTAATGAGTAGAGAGAAACACCGTAAGGTCCTGTGGTAACTGTGAGAAAGAGAATATTACATTGTTCTTTCCTGCTGTGAAGAAACCTAGTGTGTAGTCATTGAGAAAACAGACCTCCAAAGTTGAGCCACAGGGTGGGACCACAGGAAGGAGTGTGGACAGCCGAGGAGGAAGGACTCACAGCGAGTGATCAACAATGAAGAAAGGCCCAATGGACTGCTGCATGGGAGGGAAGAGCCTTCATGAAGAAGCAGGCTGGTAACTGGTTTGTCAAGGTCCATGAGCCTGAGAGGAGGGAGGGCTTGCCTGTGAGGGAGAATGGTGAGAACAGAAGCTTGGCTGGAGGTGGAAAAGGAGCAGAAACTGGTACAGAGTTGGTTCTGGAGACAGTGGGGACTTAGTAGGAGAAAAGTTGAAGGTGAAGTTAAAGGCCTGCACTGGAGCCAAGCTGAGGACCTACTTGGGTACTAGACTGAGTAGATGCTAGTTTTGGAAGTCTGTGAGTAGCAGAGAAGGTGAACGCACATAGCAATTACACAGCTACTGTGAGACAGCCATGGTGCCTGTATTATAAATATGATCGTGTGAATCCTGAAGTTGATCATTTTTTCCCGTTATAGGGTAGAGGCACATGAGCCTGAAGGATGATTATTAGCTTGCCCCTGGCTCTTGCCAACCAGTAAGAGCTGTGTATTTTGAGCCGCATGGCGTCCTGACGTTTTTCTGCTGAAGGTTGAGAGGTTTCATCCATGAATTTGGGAAGACATGTGCCAGTTCAAGAAATTTGTCAGAAACATGACCGGACAAGGATCAACCGATTGGGAAGCTGAGTTTTAGACACATTAAAAAAAAGAGAGAGAAAGAGAGAGAGAGAGAGATGTTGCTGATATATAATGTGAAAGAGGCTTATGAAAATGCCAAGTTTTTTCACTTCCTCTTGCTCCTGTCGGGGAGCTCCTCTACCTGGCTTCCCAATGAAATGCATTTTAAATCTCAGCCGCTGGCTCACTGTTACTAGTGCTTTAAGGGAAGGAGCTGGAAACCAAAATTCTATTCTAGAATTAATTCAGAGTTGTGTAAAAACTTACCATAATGAATCAGACCAAGCATGATAAATTTAATTATAATTGACTTTGTGGCGGTATTGACATTCATTTGCACGTTCACCAAGACCGTGGAATTTTTCTTCCCTATGAATGTGAACACTGAGGAAGGGTCAAAGCACAGACAAGGGAAATAATGAATTTGCCTGTAATGAAAAGGCAAGCTGGTCTCAGGATGCAGGTCTCCTATTTAGAGAAAACTTCCTAGACTTAGTCCATTGGGCCCTTCTGTTTATCAAAGTACATTGTCCCTTTAATTAGAACACCCTGATTCTCTCAGCTCAGAGGCCTGTGACACAAGTGGGGTGGGTGGGTATCAACCATTAGGAGAAAGCCACCTCTAACTGCTTAGCAAGGAAATCAGGAAGCCCCCAGGCTCACTCCTGGGAAGGCCAGGTCTTCTGTCTCTCCAGTCCCTGGACCACAGTCCAGCTCCTGCCAGCGTTGGTTCCCTGAAGGTAGAATCATTAGGACCCGAGGACCCAGGGTTCCTCATTCATGCCTGTGAACCTGTGAATGGAAAGAGCTCCTTCTGGGCATTCCCCAGGAGAGAAACAGGAGTCGCCTCTGAAGCAAGCAGCAAACCTTCCTTGCGCTTCACTGGTCCCGGGCGGCCATGTTTCCACTCCAGCTCCAAGCAGTGACAATGGGGATGGGCTGAACCTGCTTGACTTGGCTTAGTCAGGACTACGGAAAGAGTTGTTAAAGGAGTGGGTGATGAATGATTAGGTGATGGATAGAATCACATTTTGATAAATCACCTGAACATAACGACTGCCTGAATAAAAGTAACGTTCTGGTAATGAGGACTAGCTGAAGAAATAGATGCTGGGCATGAGGTAAATGAAATGCGTCTACATGTAGCCATCTCTATATGCATGTGACTGAGTGAAGTATCAAAAAGAAAGAACACCAACTAGCGCTATTTAATCATTGGTGGTGGTGGTATCAGGAGAGCTGGGGCTTCTCCTGGGAATAATAAAGCAGTACTACCCCTGACTCGTGTCTTATGATTTAAAGGCTTCCATTTGGTTCTAAAGGTCTGAGGTGTGGAGAGGGGGGCAGTGGAGAACAGCTTCGGTGGTTCAGGTCCATTAAAGGCCATCCTGGATTTTTCTAGAAGCAAGATGCATGCTTAGCGTTGAGGCAGCAGAAGTGGCCCTGATTCGGGATGTGGAACGTGGCCATCCTGAACTTGGGACATGAACTGAGTGTGCTGGTGTGCACTGAGGTGACAGGTGCTGTGATGTGTGGGAGGAGTTCACATACTCAGGGGCTGTGAAAAAAGCCCATAGTTGGTGCAGAGGAGTGAAGTTCTTGATTGTAATGGAACAGACTCCATCTGTGTCCACTTCAAGAAACGACGGTGGATTTAGAATCTGTCAGCAAGCTTATGGTAACACATACCAGGGTTTCTGTAGAACCCGCACAGGGAGGGATCGGGGCAAAGAACATGAATAGTGAATTGGCTGAACTTCTCAATAACCAGCAGGTGAAGGGCTGAGCAGATTTAACTTCAGTGAAATAGAGAAATGTGACTTTTCTGTCACTGCATGTTTTGCAAGGCAATATGCACATGGGATTAATTTTGTTCTTGGTCTAACAGACTGATACCCAGGCACTGGAAAGAGAAAGGCAGGTGTTCAGTGATTAGGTAGGTGCACGCTCAACACTTGTCTTCTGACCGTTGGCCATCATTTGTTCCAATATCCTCTCCACCCCTTTCTCCTGCCCTTTCTGCAGCTCCTATTATGCGTATGTTGCTCTGCTTGATGATGTCCCATAGGTGTGTGAAGTTTGATGGCGTCTAAAGTTCTGTTTATTTCAATTAATTTTTTTTTAAATTTCTGTTCCTCAAGTTAACTTCCTCAAATGTGCCGATTCTTTCTTCTGCCTGCTCACATCTTCTGTTCGGCCCTTCTAGTGACTTTTTAAAATCTCAGTTCTTGTTGAATTTCAGCTCAAGAATTTCCATTTGAATTTTCCATCTCATTATTGACCTTCTGTATTTGGCGAGACATATCCCCATTCTTTCCTTTATTTCTTTAGACACAATTTCTTTAAGTCCTTTAGAAAATGTTTACAATGGCTACTTGAAAGTGTTTGTCAAGAAAGGCCAATACCTGGGCTTGTGCAGGGATGGTGTCTATTGTTTTTCTTGTTTGTGGGCAATACTTTCTTGTTTCTGTCCATGTCATTTTTGTTTAAAATAGAACATTTCAAATAATATAATTTGGCAACTCTGGAAATCAGTTTGTCACTCCTTTTCAAGGTTTGTTGGTGTTGCTGTTTGTGGTGGCATTGTTTGTTTATTGACTTTCAAATCTATTTCTGTAAAGTCTGTATCTTTCCTCAAGTCTTCATTCCATTATCTCAGCGGTCAGCTAAGGATTGCAAAAAGATTCCCATAATTGCCTGGGACATCTGGTTCTTCCAGTGCAACGCCACTCAGATCAGGTAATGGTGCCCATTTTGAGTGAGGCTCGGAAAGATTCCCAGCCCCACTCTGCTCCCTCTGGTACTGGGAGCTGGGATTTTATCTTCCAAGGCTGTTGTGGATCTGGGCAGCAGGGGATGGGAGCAGGTACGTTGAAGTGCCACAAAGTGCACTGTTCTTCCTGAGATTTGGCTGTTTTTCTGGCCCAAACACTCACAGGGTTACTGCAAGCTGTTAATTTCAGACTCTTGAAATAGTTGATTTTGGCACATTTTTCTGGATTTTTCACTGCTTTTCTAGAAAGGAAAACTTTTGGAAGTCCTTACTGTGGCATTTTTGCTGACATAACCCTAATGCTGCTTTTATGTCTCTATCTCTTTGTGCATGCTGTGCTCTTGTATCCATCCATGAGGAATGGTGAAATTGGATTGACTTCTAAAATTTTTTTTAACATTTATTTATTTTTGAGAGACAGAGAGAGGCAGAGTATGAGCAGGGGAGGGGCAGAGAGAGAGACAGAAACAGAATTTGAAGCTGGCTTCAGGCTCTGAGCTGTCAGTACAGAGCCCGACGCGGGGCTCGAACTCACAAACTGCGAGATCATGACCCGAGCCGAAGTCAGACGCTCAACCGACTGAGCCACCCAGGTGCCCCTGGATTGACTTCTAAGAGGGGTAAAGAGAACCTTAAGCCATATAAGAATAAGAGATGTGAATTGCAACCACTAACTCTGGGGCTGAAGGAAGGAAGGAACTTGGAAGACCCTCAGCGCCCCACCCCCAAGGCTAAGACTGAAACTTTGAGTATATCTGTGGCCAATTATCCCCTCTTTCAGGATGACAACTAAAGACAGTAAATTTACCTCCAAGAACTGATCCATAAAAATAAAAAATAAAAATGGACAAAAATGGAAAGAAGAAAGAAAAAGTAAACACATATAGTATGATAAAATATAGAAATATATGATAATCCTAATTTTTAAAATTGATCATGAAGCTGTTGTTGATTATCTCTGGCTTTTTCCTTCCATTGATAATTTTACATTTCTCTTGCCCTCAGCTATAATCGGAGCTTGTCCGGGTTCCCTATCTAGGGAAGTGGTCCAAACTTTCTTTAAAAAAAAAAATTATTTATTTTGATGGGGGAGGGGTCAGAAGGAGAGAGAGAGAGAGAGAGAGGGAGGGAATCTCAAGCAGGCTCCACATTGTCAGCGAGGAGCCCAATAAATGGCTCGAATTCACAGACCATGAGATCAGGAGTCGGATGCTTGCTTACCCAACTGAGCTATTCAGGCACCTTGAACTTTCATCCCTGTATAGTACTGATACTGAAAATTTCGACCATATTGATTAATGCAGTTTTCTATTAATTTTTACAGTTGAGTATGGTGGTATTAGATGTTAACCCAGAGAATCCCTATGGGTTCTAGACACAGTCTTCCCGGTCTGCCATTGTGTAGCAGGGATAATGAGAATCAATTATTTCACCCAGTAGAGTAACTCCTTTTATCTCTGTTGGTTCAATGGCATAAAAGGACTAAAATGTCCAGATGGCAGGCTCATTTTCCAATTCAATGAACCATTGTTGTTTCTCTTGGTGTAACCAGTGTCCTTTGGGAAATAAGACATCAAAACTAGCAGAACTCAATGTCTCTGGGACAGAAAGTAAAACTTTTGTGAGTTATTAGGAATAACATTGGCAGGAGGCATAATCTACCCCTGGCTTCCCAGACTCATGTATTCTGACTGTGGGGGAGAAAGTATCATATAGTGGTCTCTGATTCAAAGAAAATACTGTGTCCTGTAAGACAGACACAGTTCTCTTAGTGTATTGTGTTCAAATTGCTGCCATAACAGGAGCCCCAGCTAACCGCTCCACCATTGAATTAGTCCAATTGCTCCCAAGTCCTGGGATATAGGACAAGACCAGTTCATTCCATGGATGTAAGCCCATTGCTGTACTTACTGCAGTGAAGTGAGTTCCTGATTGGATGTGTCACCGTGCAGAACATCATGATGATAAATTAGTCTATGGTTGGTGGTGCGGTCAAGGTAAATTCATATCTAGAATGTGTCTGTTCCAGTGAGGGATGTGTATATTATTGGAGATATATCCACATTTTATAAATAGGGAGCTCTTTAACCTGCTTTTCATCTCTTAACACTCTGTGAAAATGTTTCACGCAATAAGTTGTTAGGTATTCTTCCCCATCATGTCAAGGGGCCTCATTCATGTCACATTCATGCCAAGAATGTGAAATCCTTGCTTGTGGGAAGTGAGGTGGTTTCCCAGTGTCATTAGTACAAACATGGCTGAGATTAATAGCTGTGAAAGTATGTCTTAAGACATTTCCTATGAGTGGAGTTATGGGTTCGAACCCAGTCACTTATTTGAGGCTTTTGATTGCATTTTTAAATTGCTTTTTAGAAAGGTTATGCCAATTTGTGTTTCCACCCTTTCTCCAAGTGCGGAGAAAGTGAAGCCCAGCTGTATGAATGGTGCTAACCATCTCAACTGAGCTCACAGGAACCACTCTTGGAACGGTGACATGGTTGTGTGAAATAAGGGTATAGTCAGTCGCCTTTGCATTAATAAATCCCTTCTGTGTTAATGATTGAGTAGCAGTCCTTCCTCCCAGGTGTCCCCAGTTATTTCTGGAAGTTCTTCGGGGATGCCCTATGTGCCCTTCTCTCTGAGAAGGTTTCCACTGACTAGAACACTGACTGCACAGCGCCCCAAGGACTCTCCTCCTACTTCAGTTCATAAGAAAACACACAGAAGTTCTCAAAGCTGCTGGATATCTAGGTAGGTTGTTGCTGGGCAGAGGTGAGAGTGAGAGGGGGCCTCCTACAAAACTTAAAGGTGACCTTGAAAGACAGTGGTAGAAGAAAATTCTCCAAGTGGGACTGTAATACTGAAGCTTTGATTTCCAAGTGTTATCAGTTACAATACTGTGCAGCTCCCTTTGTAAACCAGGCTTGAGTCTTCACTTTATCCATCCACTGGTTGTAAGAAATTCTCCAGGAAGCTGTAAGAATGAATTGAAGGAAAAGAAGCAAGTCAACAGAGTTAATAATGGAGGATTCTGAGCCACTTGCTTACGGGACAAAACTATTGTAAAGATTTTTACAGAAAATCATAGCGATTCATTTAAGAAAATGATGCAGATTAGTCTGCAGTCTTAAAAAGGAACAAATGAAGAATCTTCAGGTCAATTAAAAATCAAGTTAAAATAGTGTATACAAAACCAGTTCTTTTCTTTGAAAACTAATTACCCAAAAAACTCAATTACTAAGAGGAAAAATATCATACTTATTAATAGAAGAAAAGAAATGCACACCTTTTCAATTATATAAT
This sequence comes from Prionailurus bengalensis, assembly GCF_016509475.1. NCBI lineage: Eukaryota > Metazoa > Chordata > Mammalia > Carnivora > Felidae > Prionailurus > Prionailurus bengalensis. Next base: position 233,901,810 of record NC_057343.1, read on the forward strand.
ACTGGTTATTATACAAAAACAGACACATCAATCAATGGAACAGAATAGAAAACCCAGAGATGGACCTGCAACTATATGGTCAATTAATCTTCAGCAAAGCAAGAAAGAGTATCCAATGGGAAAAAGGCAGTCTCTCCAACAAATGGTGTTGGGAAAACTGGACGGTGATATGCAGAAGAATGAAACTGGACCACTTTCTTACATCATACACAAAAATAAATTCAAAATGGATGAAAGATCTAAATACGAGACAGGAAACCATCAAAATCCTAGAGGAGAACATAGGCATCAATCTCTTTGACATTGGCCATAGCAATTTCTAATACACATGACTCCAAAGGCAAGAGGAACAAAAGAAAAAATGAACTATTGGGACTTGTCAATATAAAAACTTCTGCACAGTGAAGGGAACAATTAACAAAGCTAAAAGACAGCCTATAGAATGGAAGAAAACATTTGCAAATGACATCTCTGATAAAGGATTAGTATCCAAAATTTATAAAGCTCTTATGAAACTTAACACTCAAAAACCAGATAATCCAGTGAAGAAATGGGCAGAAAGCATGAATAGACATTTTTCCAAAGAAGACATCCAGATGGCTAATAGACACATGAAAAGATGGTTAACGTCACTCATCATCAGGGAAATACAAATCAAAACCACAATGAGCTACCACCTCACACCTGTCAGGATGGCTAAAATTAACAACAAAAGAAACAACAGGTGTTGGCAAAGATGTCATCCTGGCGGATGAGTGTCCAAGCATAGGATTAGGAAGAAAATGTGACTTAGTTGAAATAGTAGTGGAAAACAACACTATGCAGGGAGACAGAATGTACAGTTGCTCAGGATGAAGAATTTTTCTCTGTACTTCTTTTCAGAGCACTACATTTTTGTTGAAGAAACAAGGTGATATGATCAAGCTCTATCCTTCATAACATAGGCTACCGAGAGGCTGAATGCTTGGTATCTATAGCTCAAGACTTGAATTCTTGGCAAAATTCTAGTTTTATGTGTTCTGATGGTTTCCAGGCAAGGAACGTTCACATCCTACTTGGATAAGATTTCAAGGTCTTGTGACTCACCCTGGTTTTCTTTCTCTCCTGGTTGGTGTACAAACTACATCTAAATTCTCCTGGGGTTGAGTCTCTGCTTTTGTAGATTGCCTGGGATGTACCCAGCTATTGGCTGTTCCTTACATACATTCCTCCGTCAGTCTTAGCAAGAATATTCAGATGGTTTTCTCATGAACCTGATTTAATTGACTATCATTGCTTTTGTTCTTTTTATTACTGTTTTCTCTTCACTGGATTTCATTGTACTTGTCATAGGTTTCTCCATCTTGATGAAGCGGATAGCTAAGGACTTAAAGTACACAAAATTATATTTAACACTGACATTACCAATGCCATTATTTATCTATAGATTAAGTTACTGCTTATTTCAAGCGATTCACTTGACTTGAATTTTCAATTTCAAATGCTGTGTGTGTGCTTTTGATACGTCAGTCATCTTGTTTCAGGGTAGAAAGTACTTTAATGTCCTAAAATCTCATTCAGAAACCATTAGCTCAGAGTTCACAGTAGTCAGGCATCTTGTGCGGATTGTTACCTTACAGCCTTTATGAGGAAAAAGGGACCCTAAAAAAATAATGCAAATAAGGAACATTTTCTTCAAGTTAATAATGACATCATACAAATTTTCTTGGCTTTGCTTTAGAAGCATCTTAAATTCCAATACGAAAATTTAACACAAAATAGAAGTGCCAAATATATACAAAGAATTTATAATATTCTTTTCACTATTCTAAGCACTGATAATACAATGGTAAATAATATGATGTCCTTAATTTTGAAGAGATCATATTCTAGAAGGTGAAACAGATATGTATATGTGTCATTGTTTACAGTAAGGATGTTAATAAAGTGCTACAGTTCTACAAAAAATGATAGATAAAAAGGCATCACAGGTGATATCTGAGTTGCGTCTTTAAAAAATTCTTGAGATTTAGGGGTGCCTGGTCGGCTTAGTCAGTTAAGCGTCTGACTTCAGCTCGGGTCATGATCGTGCAGCTCGTGAGTTTGAGAACCGTGTCGGGCTCTGTGCTGACAGCTCAGAGCCTGGATCCTGATTCGGATTCTGTGTCCCCCTCTCTCTCTGCTCCTCCCATGTTCATGCTCTGTCTCTCTTTCTCTCTCTCTCTCAAAAATAAATAAACATTAAAAAAATTTTTTTGGAGACTTAAAAGGAACACCAGAGACATTTTTTGGAGGGTTTTAGACAGCAGGGTATATGAGAATGCTCATGGTGTGCTCAGATGAAGGTAAAATACTGTGACGGCCTCTGGGGTAGAACACACAAGGTGAGCAGAGCAGGGAAACATTCAAATACAGGGCTCAAATACTGGTATTGTTACTTAGTTGGATGCCCCCAAACTACTCTAAGATTCGCCATATTTACCCTGCATTCAATAGAGAGCCAACAGAACACTGTAGACAGAATGGTGAAGTCCCCAGCTTCAAATCAGAAAGATGTTTCTGGCAGCCATTTGGGAGTTGAAGGGAAACAAAAGCAGTAGTCTGGGAGACAGGTGATCTGGGCAGAGACTCATGTGGTGAAGAATGGAGGCAGAGGCGGAAGGACAAGAGAGATGTGAGACATAGAGGAATGTGGGGGAGGGGAGGAGGAAGAAGGTCGAAGGCTTAAGTGTTAGGGCTTGAAAAGCTGAGGGGAAGGTGGAGGACATTGGCAGATAGACAAAGTGGGTTTCGTTTGAGATCTGATGAGTTTCGGCACCTGGGCAAATGCAGGTGGTGGCTGGAGCCCAGCGGAGGGCTGCAGTACCCATTTTCCTATGACCCAGGTGGTGTTTGACCCACAGACATGACACCTAGAGAGTCAGGGACAAGGCATGAGAAAGAGTCTTTGTTGGGGGCCAGCCACTGAAGCGAAGCCTCAGCAAGCGTCCCGAGGCGACGCAGAGAAGGCTCAGTCATTGCGGCTGGAATTGAGCTCAGGGTGGAATTAAAGTCTTCCATGACATGGATGAAAGAGATGATGTATGGTGACGACTACAGGCAGTTTAAAAAAATGTTTATGTTAGGAAATCAAAGGAAATGTTTGGGCATGAAAGAGACAGGGAAACCAGGTTGCTGTGAACTGAATTATTAATGAAGAAAGACGGAACCTCATATTTGGGATGGTGGCTTAAATAGCTTGGGTGTGAATCCAAAGCAAAGTGAAGCTGGATGGGACTCCAGGATCAGAAATGCTGGGAAAAGGGGACATGCCAAGGAAAAGAGTACGAAGGAAGAGAGAGAGAGGGAGGGAAGAAGGGAGGAAGAGAGAGATCCTTTAAAAATAAGAAGCAGGGGCCCCCCGGGTGGCTCAGTCAGTTAAGCACCTAAGTCTTGGTTTCGGCTCATGTCATAATCTCACGGTTCGTGGGTTTGAGCCCCACGTTGGGTTCCATGCTCTCAGTGAGGAGCCTGCTTGGGATTCTCTCTCTCCCTTTCTCTCTGTCCCTCCCTTGCCCTCTCTCAAAAGAAATAAATCAACTTAAAGCAATAAAATAGGAAGCAAAAAAATTAAAAATAAGGTAGGAAGCAGATAATTTGAATACCACTGACTTCCTTCTAAGGAAAGGAGATCATGGTAATGGGTAGCTCTGAGTAGATTACCCAGAAGTTCACAACATGATGCCTACTGTGCCCAGCAGAGAACACAGAATAACGAAAGCCTCCAGGAAATGCACATCATGAGGCATCCGACAAAGTCCATTAGCCCTGAGGAGTCACAGGATGTGGTAGGGGGTTAGCATGGGGGAAGGTGGGTGAAAAGTGTAAACAGACAACCTTGGAGAATAATCATAGATCATAAAAAGCCCTGTATACTGGGCCTTTGTTTTGGAAATTGAGGGCCACTGAGGGACTCTGAAGTTTGTCTTGATTTATGTTTCTGATTATAGGAAGAATATTCTGATAGACAGTGTGACGGTTAATTTTACGTGTCAAATGACTGGGCTAAGGGATGTCCAGTCAGCTGGTAGAACCTTCTTCGTGGGTGTGGCTGTGAGGATGATTCAGGAAGAGATTGGCATTTGAATCAGCAGACCCAGTGAAGATGTGTCCTCACTATTGTGGGTGGATCTCATTCGATCTGTTGAGAGCCCGGATAGAATAAAATGGCTGATGAAGGGACAATTCTCTCTTTCTTGAGCTGGCACGTCCATTTTCTCTTGCTCTCAGAATCAGGGCTCCTGGATCTTAGAACTTCAGACTTTGGGTCCTGCACCAGGGATCCCTCTTCCTTCCTTCGCTCTCAGCCTAAATTATACCACCGGCTTTCCTGATTCTCTGGCTATGCAGGTGGCATATCTTAGTCTCCATAATCACAGAAGCCAGGTCTCATAATAAATATCCTCTTATGTGTCCATATATATCCCATTGGCTCTATTTCTCTGGAGGACCCTGACTGATACAGCGAGCAACCAGAGAGCAGAAATACCAAGGAGGCTCAGATGAGAGATGTTAAGGACTCACACTAGGCAATGGGGACGAGGGGCAAGAGAAGGAGATGGGCACAAGAGATACCCCAGGGGGAAGAATCCACAAAAATGGGGAGTGGCTAACCCCGGGGGGCTGGTGGCTCCGGGCTGACTTCCAGGTGTGTGGGTGGATTTGATACAGAGTAAACTGAAATAGATTAAGGTGAGGAAGGAGAAACAGGTTCAATTCTGGACCTGCGAAGCTTGAGGAGCCTTTGAAACCTACAGGGGAGATGTCAGGGGGTGGCGGGTGTGCTCGTTAAGGTGACCCTCACTGCTGGAGCAAACGAAAGCACACAGATATAGCTCAAGCATGAATTAAAAAGCTACTTCTCATTCATGTGAATCCCATGCCTGGTATTCCCGATTGGCAGAAGGCTCTCCTTCAACAGGTGGTTCAGAAACCTTAGCCTCCTTTTATCTTGTGCTTCTGCTGTCTCGAACGTGCGATTTCCGAGATCCACCTGCTTAGTGATGGGGAGAAAGGGCCCCAAGGATCAAATGAGAGAGGTTCCTATGGGAAACTATACATTCAGACCTAAGACACACATGCCATTGGCCGACACCCAGTTGTATGGCCACACCTAACTGCAGAGCTGCCTGGGGCACGTAGCAGAGCCAAGAGAGCCGTTAACTTTATTTGGCACTGTGATTTGTGGGGGGCAGAAGAGGGCTTAGGCTGCGGGAGGGGGGCACTGGCCATGTGCTTTATCTTGATGGGTGCTGGTTGTGGGGGGCCTTCCTGTTGTGAAAATCCATTGATGTGCACCCTTATGATTCGCGTAGTTTCTGTACATTACATTTCAATAAAACAGCCACTTGAAAGTAAATTTTGTACATATTTTAGAATTTCTGCTCAGACATCCTAATAAAGAAATTCGTTAACCACATCTGAACTCAGAAGTCTCCGTGATTAGGAAATATTGGCATCTGCTCCCTCTTTTCTGTCTCTATTCACACCCTATTACATTTCACTTATTTCCCTTCCCTAAAAGTGGAGAGTATCTTATCCCCCAAACGACTCCCTTTGGCAGATTGTTTTGCGCAATCTGATCTAATGATGACTGGATTTTTTTTTGATGTTCAGCACGAGCATTTTCTGGTTCGGATCCCTGAAAGGTCTTCAGCTGCATTGCGAGTCTTGTGAAGAATTTCACACAGTACTTGAAGTTCTCTGGTGGGGACGGCTCTCTGGCCGCCAAACACTCATGCACCTCGTCCATAACGTAGCTATTTTTGCTGGCCCCTTTTTATTCAAACGGGGACACTGACTTCTAGCAAACTGAAGGTGGGTGGATGTAATTTATGCTTCTTCCAGGTCTGACCCTTAAAAGCTCTCGGACGGGCGGTCCACTCCTTCTCTTTCTCCGTCAGCCGGGAGGTCGCCACTGCAGTGTGACCCGGGGACGCTTGCGCGTGGCAGAGCTTCCAATGGCATGGGCCTCTGAACGCCCGCAAGAGGTTGAACGCATCCATCGTACTCTACGGGAGCAAGCGATGACTTCCCATTATGCTGAGTCACTGACATGTCAGTTTCCTCTGTTCTTCCTCTAAGGATTTTGCTTCTCTTGAAATAGCAGTTTATTGCTCACTCCGCACTGTTAACCACGTGTCCTTGTAGGACCGCTGGTTCCCACAGCTCAGGATCTCCCTACTCTAGGGTATACCAGCGAGGCGGGCTCTCCCTGAGTGGGTCATCATAATCCGCAGTCCCATTCGGATCTGCCAAATTCACTAGTTCTATTGTTCATTGGCTTCGTAATACAGGAGAACAGACAATCCTATCTGTGTGGAGAGAGCCTCGCAGTGATGTGGATTTTGGTCTTCCTTAATTTGCTGCTGCTTTGAGTATTTCTCTCGAACGCAGCGTCAGTTAAAGGTGAAAGACTGATTCTCAGAGACAGAACTGGCATCCAATGATCCATAGTGATCCTGGCGATTAAAAATCTGCCGGCGCATACAACCTGCACGTGGGATGCCTGTGTTAAGATAGTGGGTAGCTGTCATAAATAAAGACAGACACAGCATGCTCATTGGGCACACTGCTGCCTTTCAGCCGAGCTCCAGGCCTGGCGGGGGGGGGGGGGCTTTCATTGATGAGGGATGACTTTATTTCTCTTCTCATTAAATCGGATCCTGCATGACCACCGAGCAGTGTGATGAACCAAAGCCTGCCTGCTCCTTACCCCAGGTTTAGATCTATTTAAGAGAGGAAAGATTCCTCCAGGAAAAGAAAACATTTCCAAATTTAATTTTGTATTTCCTCTCAACCCACATACCCAGCAAGATAAATGCCACCAAACGTTTGCTTTCGCTCTCTTATTGAGGCAGACATGCGTAGGGTGAAGTACACTAATCGTCAAGATGCAACTCAGCAAACTCTATGTATTTTCACAGACTTGTGCCCCGAGAACATGCCTATCACCCTGGAGGCTCCTGGGTGCTCCCTCCTGCTCAGTACCTTCCTGAAGGCAACTACTATTTTGACTTCTATCGCTACAGCTAAGTCCAAACCGGTTTCTAAATAGTCATCGAACATTTGTCTCCCATGTGCATATATCTCTACTCATGGTTTTGGAAGAATATTACGGAGTTTGTTCTTACTATTCAGTAACCAAATCCTACTTTCTTCCTTTATGGGTTTTTTGTTTGTTTGTTTGTTTTATATGCAGAAAACATGCCTCTGCAATTTTTAAAGGAAACTCTTTAGAAGTCAGAAAATTTTGGGAAGACCCCAAAGGGGAGGTATGAGAGATTAGTAAGGATGTTTAGCTGCATGAAAGCCCACGGGTGTCCGGTGGCCAGGGCCTCTGTGTTTCCACCCCCGACCATACTTGGCGCGGCCTGGAGCCCAGTGAGCACAGGTGAGCCACAGCCATCACGTCAATCTGTTACGATTCCCAGTCTATCGTTGACTGCGTCCTGAATTCTACAATCCTGATTTTCAACGTTCATAATTTCTGCTGCCTCATCGCTAACATGCAGCTTCATGTGGGTTCACCAGCCTCGTTCCTGATCCCTCGCCAGTGCCTTTTAGGTCTATCATAAGTCTCGAAACAAAGTCGTGCAAGTTGTCCAGCTTGGTAGTCCTTTTTGAAAAATTGTTTGGGCTATTGTAATTTATATGCATTTCCACATACATTTAGAAATGGCTTATCTGGGGCACCTGAGTGGCTCAGTCACTTAAGCATCTGAATCTTGGTTTTGGCTCAGGTCATGATCTCACGGTTCATGAGTTCAAGACCGTGTCTCTGTCCCTATCCCCCCTCAAAAATATGTAGATAAACATTTTTAAAAAATAAAGTCAAACAAGGATAATATTTTTATCTACCTTCTGTGTGAGAGCATATGAATTGCCCATTTAATGCTTAGAAAGACTGGAATATGCTTACAGGTCGATAAAATACAGTAGCATACCATTTGAGGCCAAATAAAATGACTGCTTGGAAACAGAATCCTGACTATATACACCTTCACAAAATCTTATTCCCAGTTTTAATCATTGGGCTGTGCACTGAAAGCAAGGAAGCCTGCTTGGGATTCTCTCTTCCCTTCTCTCTGCCCCTCCCCCATGCTTTCTCTATAAAGAAACAAACAGATGAACTTAAACAAAGAAATAGTTTATCAAATATCCTTAGCAACCTGTCAGAATTTGACTTGGAATTACCTTGACTCCATGGATCACTTCATGGCGCATGGATATTTTGACTATATTGAGCGTTCCAATCCAGTGAGAAAATATTATCTTTTCATTTACATAGTTCTTTAATTTCTCTCACCAATGATTTATAGTGATCAGTGTATAGATCTTTAATACTTTCATTATAGGTGTCCTTGTTTCATGTTTCTCACGTAATTCTGAATGACTTTTCTTTTTTCAAACATTTTCTTGTATCTCTCTATATACAATGTATTTTTGTGTACAATATCATTATTGTGTGTGTTGACTGGATCCTGTGACTGTGAGAACATCACCCATGAGTTCTGCCGGCTTTTAAGTGAGTCTTTAGGCTGTTCTAGGTGAAGAGTTCATGTCATTTCTGAATAAGGGCAACTTTACTTCTTTTGCATTCTATATTTTAAAAAGGTCTTCTCCCTGCATTATTTCAATGGTTGAGGTCTTCAATATAATGTGTAATAAGCCTGGTGAGAGCAGTCCCAATTGACTTATTCCCAAACTTAGAGAGGAAGTATTTCTTCTCCCACAATTCTGTATTATGTTAGGTATAAGGTGTTTGTGTGTGTGTGTGTGTGTGTGTGTGTGTGTGCGCGTGTGTGTGTGTGTTTGCTTTTTGTTTTTTGTAACTGACCTTTATTAAGGTGAGATAGTTCACCTCTAGTTCCAGTTTTTGGAGGGATTTTTAAAATTGTAAACATGATCATACAGTTTTCCTTCTATATACCCCTCATACAGAGAATTTAATTAATTGGTTTTTGATTGGTAAATCAACTTCACATTCCTGGGGATAACTTCATTTGGCCATGAAATATTAAGTTTTTTCTGTATTTCTGTATTTGTTTCACTGTACAATAATATTTTGTAAAGGGAGTTTGTGTTCTTAAGAATGGTAGCTTTATTTATATTGATCTATTCTATTTATATTATCTGGTTTGGGTAATAACACCGGTCTTATAAGAGGATTTGTAGATGTTTTGTTAGTTTATTTTTTTAATATTGAGTAAGATTGGTATTATTTTTTGTAAACTGTTTGGAGGGATTCACCAGTAAGGCCATCTGGGACTGCTGTGTCTTTATAAAAACGTTCTTAGTTACAAATTCAATGTATTTAGTAGATACAGGGCAATTCAAATGTTCTTTTTTTGGGTCAATCTTATTTTTATTTTTTGAGGAACATACCTACCTATTTAGATGGTCTATTTAAATAAGTAAATCTGGGGGCGCCTGGGTGGCTCAGTCTGTTAGGCATCTGACTTTGGATCAGGTCATGATCTCATGATTTGTGAGTTCGAGCCCCGCGTCAGGCTCTGTGCTGACAGCTCAGAGCCTGGATCCTGCTTGGGATTCTCTGTCTCCTTCTCTCTCTGCCCCTCCCTGACTTGTGCTCTGTCTCTCTCTGTCTCTCAAAAATAAATAAATGTAAAAAAAAAAAAAGAAAAAATTAAAAAAAATAAGTAAATCTGTTCATAGTATTACCTTGTATCTTCCTACTGTCTGCAGGGTCTCTGAGAGCTTCTTTTATTTTTCATGGTGATTGCTATCGACTGAATAGTGTATTTCCAAAATTCCTGTTGAAACCATAGCCCCAATGTGACTATAGTTGGAAATGGGGCCTATATGTACACAATGAAACAAAGTCATAGGTGTGGGACCTGAATCCCATAGAACTGGTGTCCTTATAAGGAGAGGAGGAGACATCAGAGAGGTCACTGTCTGCACACCCACAGAGGAATGGTCCCGTGAGCACCCAGAGAGGAGGTGGCTGCCTGCGGGTCAGGAAGGGAGGCCTTGCCTGAAACCCAACCTGATGCGACCCTGACCCTCAACTTCTAGCCTCCAGAACTGGGAGGAAATACATTTCTGTTAGTTAATCCCTCTGCCTGTGTCGTTTTGTGATGGCGGCCTGAGCAGAAGAAGACAGCACTCAGCCTTGTGTTTGCTCTCTTTCTTCCTTCTCTAGTATAGCGAGAGTTTTATACATTATAGTCATATATTCTTTTTTTTTTTTTTAATTTTTTTTTTCAACATTTATTTATTTTTGGGACAGAGAGAGACAGAGCATGAACAGGGGAAGGGCAGAGAGAGAGGGAGACACAGAATCGGAAACAGGCTCCAGGCTCTGAGCCATCAGCCCAGAGCCTGACGCGGGGCTCAAACTCACGGGCCGTGAGATCGTGACCTGGCTGAAGTCGGACGCTTAACCGACTGCGCCACCCAGGCGCCCCTATAGTCATATATTCTAAGAGCCAGCTTCTGGTTTCTTTATTTTTCTCTACTGTCTCTGCCTCATTGTTTGTACTCTTTATTGTGTCCTTCAGCAGACTTATTTTGGCCACACTTGCTTTTTTCTAGCTTCTCAAGATGGAAGCTCTTATTACTGACCGTGAACCTTCTACATGTAATACACTCTGATATTGTCGGGCTTACGTGTGTCTTCTTACTACGTGGCGTCCATTCGTGCCGCGTGCCCGTGCTTCCTTCTTCCTTTTTCTCCTGTCTCCTTTGAGAATAAGCGAGTCAGAGGTAATATTCCATTTTTTTTCCTCCACTTTTGGACAATTTGCTAAATCCGTTTCATGTATTTACTTTTCATAATAGCTCTAGTGGTTGTGCTGTATGTACTTTCATTGTCACAGGCTAGTTCTTAATTATATTTGACCATCTCAAACGTAGTGTGTGAGCCGTGCCTTGACCTGCGCTTCCTGCTTCCAGTGAACCTGCCAGTGCTTTCGGGCATTTCCCTTCTATATGTTATAACCTTCCAGCTGGCTGTTACAAGGTTTCGTTTAACCAAGGGGTTCCAAAAGTGCAGCCTGGGGTCCCCTGCGGTCCACCGGGTCCTGTTAGGATATCCACCAGATTGAAACTCTTTTCCTAGCTATAAATCAGCGCTCGCTGTTTTCACTTTCATATTTTCATAAGGAGAATTTTCCAGAGGCTGTGTTATGTTGCATTGCAACAGAATGAATGTGAAAGCACTTCTGATACTTTAGCTGCCTTTCGTTAAGTGAGGCATTGAAAAGATTTGCAAAAATATAAAACAAAGCCACCCTGCTCGCTATCTTTTTTTCTTTTTTGGAAGATGCAGTTATTTTTATTAAAAAAAGATACTATTTTTGTTAACAGAGCACAGGTTTATCGTCAGTACTTTAAAACAAATTAATAAACATTTTCATTAACGTGTATTAACATGCACGTCCGTTGGGATTTCTATTATGGCAAATTTGATGGATATAATCCACATTAACAATTCTTAGTAATTTTTGAGACGGTAAAGGTGTCCTGAGACCTAAGTTTTTCAGAATTGTTTTTTAACTGTTAATTGTATTTTAAATACATTGAAATAAATCTCTTAATTTTCTCATATGTTTACTATTTCTAAGGCTCTACATTCCTTTATGTAGACAAGTTTCCATGCGGCATGATTTCCCTTCTACTTGAAGGAATTTCTTTAACGTAGCTTGTAGAGAAGATGTGTTTGCAAAAATTTGTCTGTCCTTGTTTGACTAACCATGTCTTCATTTTGCCTTCCGGATGGAAATGTAGCTGGATGGGGACTTCTGGTGGGCATCCCCTCCTTATGCTTTGTAGACCCACTGTGTCATGTTCCCTGGAACCTCGTCCAGCTGCTGGGAACAGTTTTTTGAGAAAGTCAATGGGAACTGCGTGTCAAGAAAAGAAAGCAGTTGGATAGAGGATAGATAATAAGCATTAACTCCACGTTTAATTCGATGTGAAAACTGCCCTTTTTACCAATTCATGTCCCCAATCAGCAGAAGCTAGGGCATTTCGAGTTGAGTTGCATTATTAAGTTTATAATGTTCACCTAACCTCAAACCTTTAAAACCTTTGCTCAACAGTCCAAAGAGATTTTTAGTTAAATTAAAAATTCTACCTAACTCAACGGTATTGTACGTTTTTGAGCAGAATATATACAGAAGCAGTTGGATGACCTTTCTAGCTTTTTTCCCCCCAGAATTTATTCTGCTGAAGTGATATTAGTAAGCCTTACTAGAACATGACAATTCTTTGCAGAATGTCACATTATTATTATTATATAGTTGGCATTTGAACACATATAGCTGGCGTTTAAATTTTCTTAGAAAATTTAAAGAGAACTCATCTTTTCTTCTTTGGCACTGGCAACTTTGAACCTATTCTCTGCAAGCTCCGGAGCTTCCAGAAGAAAAAGCACAAAACCATGTGGTGCAGAACAAGGGACACCCAGCCATTAACATCAAAGGCCAACCAAAATTTATGAGAAATGTTTCGTCAAATGTGGTCTTTTAAAAGAAATGAATGCTGGGGCGCCTGGGTGGCGCAGTCGGTTAAGCGTCCGACTTCAGCCAGGTCACGATCTCACGGTCCGTGAGTTCGAGCCCCGCGTCAGGCTCTGGGCTGATGGCTCCGAGCCTGGAGTCTGTTTCCGATTCTGTGTCTCCCTCTCTCTCTGCCCCTCCCCCGTTCATGCTCTGTCTCTCTCTGTCCCAAAAATAAATAAACGTTGAAAAAAAAAATTTTAAAGAAATGAATGCTTGGGGCGCCTGGGTGGCTCTGTGGGTTATGCGTTGGACTCCGGGTTTCCTCTCAGGTCAGGATCTCATGGTTCGTGAGTTTGAGCCCCACAATTGGGCTCTGCACTGGCAGCACAAAGCCGGCTTGGGATTCTCTCCTTCTCTCTCTGCCCCTCCCCTGATGCCTCTTTCTCTCTTGCTCAAAAATAAAGAAATACACATTAAAAAATAAGCAAAAATAGATGAGTGCTTAATACTGTTTGTAAGGGTGCTGTACGTAGGAGCTGAACATTGTCCCCTTTAGAGGAAGCAGAGTGTTGGGGGAGAGGTGGAAAACCACCCCGAAGCCAAAGTCCTATCCCAATGGGTCTTTGTCCACCTCGGCTCCACGTTCTGGGACCGCCTAGTGACCACTGTCCTCCCGCCGTGGGTATTCCCAGGAGGGCCGTGGCATCACCCGATTCAGGTGTCCTTCACTACGGGAACCCTTCGCCATCTGGGCAGATGTGACCCGTTGAGCGCACCGACCTCCAAACCCTGCGGGGCTTCTCGGCACCCAGGCACCCCGCCCTCTCCCCGCGCCCCCGCCTTCGTCCCGGACGAACGCCTTCTCCTGTATCTGTGCGAATTCTGCTCGGCCTTCAGGGCCCCCGCGAACCACCACGCCCTCGGTGAAGCCGTCCGGAAGCCACAGGGGAAGTTAGAGCTCTTTTCCCTGCAGAGGGACAGAATGCTGCCTGGGGTGGTGGTTTACTTCTGTGCCCCTCCTGGGCCTTGAGGTTTGCAGGGAGACCTTAGGTGCCCAGAACAAGAACACCCACAACTGAATTGTCCCTGCCGCACCCTGGTATCCCCCGGCCCAACTTCCTGGTGCACAGTGTCAGTTCCTCCGATGCTCCCCGTGTTCATAGGGTCAGGGAGCAGAGAACACCTGCGTGTGACATCACCAGCAGACGTTCCCGGGGTTCGACAAGCTGCCTTGTCAGGAAGGGTGAGCAGTGGCTGGCTTCTGTCTGTTCAGTCCAAATAACCCGGTCCAGCTATGTTATCTCAATGCTGGGCTCCCAAAGCAAGGAGAACAGAAGCCTCAAGGGCCACCCAGATTTATCTCTTAAAAAAAAAAAAAAGACCTTGACCTTGTTTACTTTTTAGCCTCAGTTCTAGCACATAGGCACACAGCGAATGCCCATGATGAACTGGGCGAACATCCGTACCCAAAATGGCATTGACCTTCGGCTGGGGCGGAGGGAGAACTCTGCACGCACAACAAATAAGCCCATGTTTGAGGTGTAGAAAAAAAAAAAAAACCTTTGACGGAAACTTTCAGGAAGTTCCAACCAATTCCTGTTTGAATAATAGCCCAGTGTGTGAGTGGCATCAGACCACCCTGTAAAGGTGTGCAAGTCCACAATCGGCTGCCCTTGGGCTGAGCATAATTCCTGACACTTGTGCCTTCCCTACGGGACCAGTCTCTCCGCATTGGCTCAGGTGGCCTGTCTGTGGTGTGCATTTCTGCCTCAAATATAACAGCCCAGTGATTGCCATTTTTGTTACTTTTTTATGTTGTACTTATTCTTGAAAGGTCCCTTGGGATATCAAAAATAGATTATTGTTTTTCTCCTCTATTTTTCTCCGTATTTCTATAACACAGCTCCATCCCACTGAGTGTGTTGAAAGTAAAAAGACGCACGTTCAGCCACCAGACAAGTTATAGGCTCTGCTTCCAGTCGGGCAGGTGACAGTATTTTAGCATCTTCAGCACAAGAAAGAGAACAGTTTTGCTGAATGTGTTCACTGCCGTCCCAGCTGTTTTTCTGAAGTTTGAGCACTATTTGGCATTTCGATGCCCTATTTTGGAATGCATCAACAAAGAGGAGAGACAGAAGGAAACACATTTTAAAATGACAGAAACACTGGGCAAAGTACACTGGCAATTTCAAATTCAAGTTAGTCCAGAATGGTATCAGCCGGGGGCAGGGGGGCTCAGTTCCCCTCTTCAACCTTTGAACTTGCCATGCGGTATCTGGGGTTCAGCAAATGCCTCACTGATGTTTAATTGGGGGTAGTTCCTCCCGTTTCTGTTTGAGTTGACTCATCTTTTCTGGATTTTTGCAGGCTCAGGTGGAAGTTCCTGTTAGAGAATAAATTTCTTCATTAGTAATGTGTCTTCATTAGCCAGCAGCTGTGCTAAATGAACCTTGATATTCCGATTTTTCATGTAATTCTGTGCATATGATCTCAGCTGAATGCCATCTATCCAGTTCATTGCCACAAATATAAGCTAATGACAAATCTCAGGTATGGAATTCAGTGAAACCTATTAACATTAAATCTCAGAGGGAGAAATTAACTTCCTCTGAAGCTGCTCATACAAGGTCTGTGGCCTCGGATGTCCAAATCGTTGGCCACTAAATTGCAGAGGGAGCTCACGCTGTATCCTTAACAGCTGTCACTTGGATCAAAATCCGTAAAGGTCATCATTGTAAATTTAGCTTCAGAATCAGAAATCTCTGGATCACATTAGCCTCTGTAGATCACACTGGCCAAATCCCAGAAATTGCCAAATGAAGTAATAAACATGTTCTGTAGTTGTCAGGCGTGAAAGACAATCTTCATTTTTGTAAGTCAAACAGGCTGCTGTATCAGGAGCAGGACGGTCACACACTTGACTAAGTCATTCTCAATAGATCACAAAGCATTTAAAAAGCCCTCATGGAAGGGGGCCTGGAGGGCTCAGTCGGTTAAGCATCTGACTTCTGCTCAGGTCACGATCTTGCGGTTCATGAGTTCAGGCCCCACGTCGGGCTCTGTGCCGACAGCTGGGAGCCTGGATCCTGCTTCGGATTCTGGTCTCCCTCTCTCTCTCTGCCCCTCCCCCACTCACTCTCTCTCTCTCTCTCTCTTAAAAATAAAGAAAACACTAAAAAAAGAAATAAAAAACAAAAAGCCCTCATGGAATTTTCAGAAGTTAGGATCTATTGTTTCAGTCAGAAAAGCTATGCGGTGCTCTGACAAGAAATAAATCCGAAACCTCAGTGGTCGGAAACAGTTAAGGTTTCTTTGTGGCTTATGTAGTGTGAACTGGCAAGGACCCTGTGCCCAGAGTAATCCTCTGATGTTCGCACCAACTGAAGACTCACCTCAGCACAGGTTATCACGATTCTACAGCAGGTGTGCTGGGACGTGTTCACACAGTGGTTCTTACAGCTTCCACCCCGCAGTCTTGTTATTTCGCTTCCACTGGTGTGCCAGTGGCCAGACCGAGCTCCTTGCCAGCCCCCTTTAAGGGAATTCAGATGTGAAATGTGCTGGGAGAAGGCGGGCAAGGCAATATCTGGAATGACTATGACATCGTTAGACTGTTGGCAGAAACGCAGATTGGGAAGGAACTTCACGGTGGTGCAGTTTACAGGTTGAGTTTCCAAGTTGAGAAACCACGAGCGCTGGACAACACAGCTCTGTGGCCAGGCCTCAGATGGCCTCAGGGCTCCTGGAGACATCATTCACTTCTCAGGGTTGGTGGCTTTCCTCAGGGTCCCGTTTCTTGGCAAGGAGTAAGGGCGTTCCTGGGCAAAAGAAAGGTGCTAGGGCTCAAAACAGCATCCCGCTGCACCCAGAGAACTTTGCGTTTATCCAAAGCTAATCGGACACCTGGAGAGTACGTGTGAACAGAATTGCCTTACTATTTTTAAAATCAGTCTTCAAACCAAGTCCCAGAAGAGAGAAAGAACGTTGGGAATGACTGCCTGATGCTCAACACCCACCTTGCCTGATGATCAGGGGTATATAATCCTGACTTCGCTTCTAGCATCCCCATGTCCAGGCTGATCACAGAGCAAGTAAGTAAACTGAAATTTCTGGGGGTGGGGCCCGTATGTGGGAATACCGCAGCCCACTATGGATTTGAACTGTGTAAATTCCCTCACACAAATTCTCTGTGATGTCTATTCAAGGACCAAAAGTACAATAGCAATAGTTAATCTTAATTGTCACAGGTGCACCACTGGAGAGAAGTGGACGGTCTCCATGGTAACGGAGCCTCAAGCTCTGTGACTTCAGGGGTTGAATGGATTTGTGTTCTTGGCTCCTGTGCCTTCCAGCCCAGAACAGACTCGCTACCTTCCTCCGTTGACCACCTAATGAGAAAGCATTGCTTTTCAAAAACGTGTTTTTCCTAGAATGTAATTTAGCCTCTTGCAAGCAAAAGGCTTGAACTATTCAAATAGATGGGGATCCTCTAAAGGAGGTCCCTGAGAATACGGATGGTTCCCCAGGGATCACATGTAAAAGAAACTTTCAAAAGCAAAAGCAAAACATGGGAGATATTTTTTTCAGACGGATCAGACACTGTCGTGACCTCTTGCAGGCTAAAGTCTATATGAGAAAATGTAAGGCAGAGCCACTGTCCCGGCATGACTGGCCATCGAGGCTTGCTGACCTCAATTATTGTCCAGCCACGCCATGATCTCTAACAAATGGGTAGGGGCCCAGATCCAGGCAGACAGACCAGAGCAGGCACGCCAACGTTTGCTTTCACATCTATCAACAGTTGTACCGGGCCTCACGAAATGGCCGTGGCTAGAAACGCCAGGAAGGGATCAGCATCTGGACACCAGTGTCCCTGGGATGGGGACCTTTCGCACCAGATGGAAGTGGGGTTCACAGCCATTGCCCAGACCGGAACCGGTGGCCCTCAGGCAGCAGGGGAAAATGCAGATGAACTGGCCGTCAGCAGCCAATGTCTGCTCTGGGGACAAATCGCCACACACAGGTGTCCTATGCCCCACAGCAAGCTGGGGCAGAGCTTGTAACATGTCGCCCCAGCACCAACACCTGTAACCACAGGGAGCCTTCCCAACCTCACATGGGCCCCCTGGTTCTCCTGCTAGTTCTGACCTGTGTCACAGGGCATTCTAGACCCCCTCCCAGCAGCCCCAGTGCACATTTCAACTGGCACGGCCTTTGTTTGATGCCAGTGTGGTAACTTCACTTCCCGGATCAGAGACGCGCATTGGCTCCCCGCTTCCTCTAACACCGCAGAGGCCAAGGGTGCGTGAGTGTTGGTGAGCAGTCACCCATCCCTTGCAGGTAAGAGAGGGACCCATAATGAATAAATGGCCCTGCTTCTTATCCCTGGCCAGACAGGAAGGCACAATGTGATAGCATAGGATGAAGAAAATAAATTTGTAACTTACTTAATAATTTGAAAGACGATCCACCGTCAGAGTCATAGCCAGGAAGATTATAGAAGTGAGAGAACAGTTTCTGTTCTTTTGAAAATCATTTTTGACAGGTGTGTGTCAAAAATGTGCCCGTCTGTGCGCATCTGTGTGGGTGCGTGTGTGTGTGTGTGTGTGCCTGTGAATCTAATTCATCTGTCACCCTCTGAGCTCTCGGGGGCGTACAGGGACACACCTGCTGTAGCTCACACTTGGTTATGAGCAGAGATAAGGGAACGTGGCACCCGAGAAGTGTGGACAGTCATTATCCCTGGCAGCTTTGCGAACTTTTTCTGTAGTGGAAGCAACAAAACTCTTCCTGGAACATTCTTGGCCCCTGGGATGGCAAAGGGCATTCTAATTTTTTTTTTTTACTTTTTTTTGAGAGAGAGAGAGAGAGAGAGAGCTCAAGAGGGGAAGGGCCAGAGAGAGAGGGAGACACAGAATCCGAAGCAGGCTCCAGGCTCCGAACTGTCAGCACAGAGCCCGACGCGGGGCTCGAACTCATGAACCACGAGATCATGACTTGAGCCGAAGTTGGACGCTTAACCAACTGAGCCTCCCAGGCGCCCCGGCAAAGGGCATTCTAGACTCAGACTTTGATGTGGACTTCTGGGAGTGGGGATGGATTATTGAGCAGATCCACTGCTGGGAGTTTTGAGCTCCATTTCCGGAAAGGTGGGTAAAGACCATTCCCCATAGACTTGAGGCAGTGCCCTTTCTCCAAGAGCCATGGGTATGTGAAGAGGAAGAAATTCACGGTTAGGAATTGGGGTGTATCCTGACCCCCTGGGAGCCTTCGGTAGGGTCCTGTTTTAGGGCATAAAGGGAGAGAAGTCAAGACAGGTGAGGGCCCCTCCCTTTACACATGCAGGGGAGTAGCCTCCTGCACCACCTCTATCCTTGTGGGGAAGTTGCAGTTGAGGGGGCGGGGAAGTATAGGGACAGATCGGCAGGTGCAGGGAGGTCATAGAGAGGTGGGATGAGATCTGGCTGGGAACAGTGAGAAGCTTAGCAAGGGGCCAGAAAGGGATCTGGTGGGGAGGGAATGGGCGGAGAGAGGCTGGGTGGGAAAAGTGAGGGGTAGGGACAGGTTGGGAGGTGCAGAGAGAGAGCAAGTGGGCCTGAAAGCAAGCCCAGAGCCCCATACTGGTAGTCTGTGAGATAAACACTGTCCTCTTTCCATTTATGACCTGGAAATATTGACTTCTGAAAAGAGAGGAGAACAGGTAGATCTTGTGTCTATTGAACAGTGGGTCTTTCTAGAAAGGCTGTTAAGACCATTTACAGTCTGGGTTCAATTTGTGTATTTAGCCCCCACGACTCTCCTACGCATTTCCAGCTGAGTTAAGCACGGGTGATTTGTGTTATAATGAAAATCCCGAACACAGACCACACCAAAAGCTATCGAGGATGTGAAGCAACTGAAACCTTCATCCACAGATGGTGAGAATGAACATGGCACGGCCACTTTGAAAGACAGCTTGGTGGTTTCTTACAAAACTAAACATACTTTTACTTTATGATCAGGCAATATCATCCTCGGTATTTACCCAGGTGAAATCCTGTGTTGAAATCCTATGTGCATACAAAAACCCACACACAGATGTTTATAGCAGCTTTATATATAAAGCCAAAAACCCGGTCTATAAAAAGAGATGCCCTTGAATAGGTGAATGGATAGAGCCCTCTACATCAAGACAGTGGAATTTTATTCAGCACTTTAAAGAAATGAGCTATCAAGCCATGAAAAGACACAGAGAAAACCTAAATGCATATTACTCAGTCAAAAAGCTACACACTGTCTGATGACAACCATATGACATTCTAGAAAAGGCAATAAAAAGATCGGTGAATGGGGCACCTGGGTGACTCAGTCCGTTAAGCATCTGACTCTTGATTTTGGCTCAGGTCATGATCTCATGGTTCATGAGATCAAGCCCCACACTGAGCTCTGTGTTGACAGCATGGAGCCTGCTTGGGATTCTCTCTCTCTCCCTCTGTCTCTGCCCCTCCTCTGCTCATGCTCTCCCTCTCTCTCTCTCTCTCCCCCTTTCTCTATCTTTCTCTCTCTGAATAAATAAATAAACACTAAAAAAAGAAGATTTACTGAAGATAGTAAAAAGATCAGTGGTCGTCAGGGATTGGGTTGGGGGAGGAATGAATAAGCAGAATACAGAGGGCCTTTAGGGCAGTGGAATTATTCTGTATGACACTATAATGACGGGCACCCGTCAGTATACATTTGTTAAAACCTTTAGAATGTACAACACCAAAAGTGAATCCTAATGTAACCTATGGATTCTGGAAGATTAAGATGTATCCGTGTAGGTTCATCAGCTCTAGCAAAAGTGGCTACCCTGGTTGGGGGTGTTGATGATGGGCAAGGCTGTTTGTGTGGGAGGACAGGAATCTATGGAACTCTGTACTTTCTGCCTCAGTTTGCTAGGGACTTAAAACTGTTCTAAGAAATAAAGTCTATTAAAAAGTTGCTGTTTTCCCAAGTGTGCCATGAGCTTTCTTCCACTACAACTTTATATTGTCTAGCCCTATCCATCTGTTAGGCTGTTACTGTCCACACGTGGCTACTAAACATATCCACATCCTTTAAAGAAGCTCTGTGTTCCCTTCTTCATGAACACAGTTCCAGGCTGACTTTTTAAAAAATTTTTAATGTTTTTATTATTTTTGAGACAGAGAGACAGAGCATGAGCAGGGGAGGGGCAGAGAGAGAGGGAGACACAGAATCCGAAGCAGGCTCCAGGCTCCGAGCTGTCAGCACAGAGCCCGACGCGGGGCTCGAACCCACAGACTGTGAGATCGTGACCTGACCTGAAGTCAGACCCTTAGCCGACTGAGCCACCTGGGCGTCCCTGAACTTTTGAATAGGGTTCTTAGTATCAACCTTGTGAAATATACTCAGGTGACCTTGTGTTTGCCTCAGTCATTCCTATCAGGTTCCTATTAGATCACTTCTTGTTTTAGGTAGGGAAAGTGTTCTTTTTATTGCCAGTTGTGCTTAGGAATGTGATCTGTATGATTACAAGAACTATTGCTGTTGACGTTGTTAAAATTGCCTTACTTTGACAGGAAGCCCAGATCTCCATCCTGAGTACTAATTCCTAAAACAGCAATTGAACACGTGTTGTTTCATGTTCGTTTGGTGGTTCTCCTGTTGGCTTCATATCATTGTCTTCATTCCGTGTGACACATCCTCAAAACTGCACTGTCCTTTCTCGTCTGCTAACAGTCTCCTAGGAAAGATCTATCAAACTCATTTACACTAAGCTGTAAGTGACTGATAACTCATGCCATGATCTTCCAAGTAAGGGGTGTTCCCAAGAAAGAAAAACTAAGACCATGAGCTTTTAATTTTAAGAACGGGACCCACATATGTCAGGGAGAACAGGAAGCTATGAAGATAGTGAATTTTCAAGTAGAATTAACTTTGCTTGAAGAGGGTTCCACAAAACGAGTATATAACGGCACACGGTACAAAATTCACAAGACATTTACAAGTGAAGCATGAGGGTTCAACTAGGAATTTCAGTGTCTCTGATATTCCCAATATTTACCCCGGTACCTCTCTCTGCCCTGAGATTAGGGTCTGGAAGCTTTCGAAAAGTATTACTTAAGATGAAGAAATTGATCTCTTGAACAAACTGACTAGACACAGGGTAAATGCTTATTTTTTAATAGATGGGATGAAAGTTGAGACGCTGGGCTATACTGTGGTCACTCCGTATGGTCAATAGCCAACTGTGCTCTCCAGGGGAACAGGGAAATACGCAAGAGTCACCTCACTCTGGAAAGGTCATGAAGGGGGAGATGCCAAGGAGGGAAAGATTTCGTTTTTCCAAACCCTCAAAGACATGAAGGACTGCTCTCCAGAAGCATTCTAGTTTAGGGCGCAAGATGTCTCCTTATGGCTGATACACTCTAACGATAATCCTGCTGCAGGGAAACAGGTGTGCAAAGGAGAAGTCTTGATTAATGATGGCAGCTTGGAAAGTCATCCATTGTATCTGTTCAAAGTGGAGCTGAGATGTCTTAAATAACAACCAGGGGCTAAAACCAGAAAGCAGGAGAACGCTAGTTCACTTCTTGCAGTGTCTTCAGCAAATGCCCAGGTGAGCCATAAATTCACCTGGGTCAGAAGAAAGCTTCCCTCTCCTGTATGTTGCTGCTCTTATCGGGCCTTCTGGAAGATGTACTGGGAGGAAACGGAAGGTCTGAATGTTTGGCCGACTTCTTGCAGCTGCTTTATTGCATCATTCCAGCCTGAGCGCACCGGTTACCTTTATCCCTCACCCCTCGTCCAAAGCTCATGTGTGGGGTCCTTGAGATGCCCCTGCTGCCGTCCCAGCTGACAAAAGATCACCCTTGTCCTGAGAAGAGATTTGGGCAGTGAGGTCCTGAAGGGTGGTGGGTTTACACTCTAGCTTTGAATCATCTTCGGCCCCTGAATTCTTTTTATTTACTTCAACCTGTAATATTCTGCCTGATTGACCCTTCAGGAAGCTGGCTCCATGAGAACATGGTTGCCTCATGATAAGAGCAAAGGAAGGCATGGATTTTTCTCTACTTAGGACCGAGCATCCATTCCTGGCCCAATACTGGCTGAAGGGAATATAGACTCCACCTTGAACACGGCATTTTGCCAATAGGGACGCAATGGTCTCTGTGCCCCCTGGTGACTTTGGGTTGTAAATTCAGAGGTCAGTAGCCCCCAGGAGTCTGCACGGTTGTTATGTGTAGGAGGGAAGGGTGGCATCCACAAGGGTGGAGGGGGGGGTTCCTTCTGTGCTGCCTGGGTGCTGGGAAGCATGGGGGAATGCTGGGAAAACCAGACTTGAGGTTACAGGGCTGTCTTCACCGTCCTCCCCCACAGCGGCCCTGCAGTGAAAGTTGTGGGGAAGCAAGGACTGACTGTGACCTGGGGCCTCAGCCCCTGGGAGAAGAGCAGAGTGGGAATTCATAAATCCTGATTCTCTTCCAGGTGGCTGGCATCCTCTGGAGAGGTGTGATCGTCAGAGGCGTTCGCATGAAGGAGTGGGGACCGGTTGGCTGGGGTGGGGAAGGGCTTCCAGCAGCTGATATGTCTGAACCCGGTAAGAAGGTCTTTCCGGGATTCCTGGAGAAGGGAGAACCGCATCCTGAGTAGGAAAAGGACGTGAGGGGACCAGAAGGGAAAGCACACAGCTCAGAGAAGGTTGAGTAAGCTGACAGCATGGTGTGCTCAGCTAGCTGCTTACAACTCGGGTTAGTCTATCATAGAGGCTCAGGACGTTCCCACCTTCCGCGAGGAAGAGGGCGTAAGAGTGGTGGTTTCCGGGGCAATGAAAGTAGGAAGGGACATTTTGCATGTGGTTAGGGATTGGGGGCTTGATAAAGAGTGAAGACCTCCATTTCCGAAGACCTCCTGCACGAGGGGACATAAATCAACTTCAGCATTTCGTTATGGCTTGAAAAAGAACACCTACAATTTTCATAAAGGTTTATAATCCAAATAGCCATTTCGTGTGGTGTAAGTAAAACAGGAAATACGTCCTCCTGCTAAGGTAAAAGTAAGGAAAGGACACAAGTGAGCAAGCTCCAGAAATCCTAATGAATAGAAAGCCGGCTGCGGGGCACGAGGGGTAGCCCCTTAGAGAGGCTGGGACGCGGTGCTGGGACACGGTGGGCCAAGGAGCGAGGAAAGGCAACCTCAGTCCAGCTGAAGACAGCAGAGGTCTGAAGGGAGGAGCCACCGAAGGATGTTCACAGGGAGATCCTGCGAGAGGAACAATCAAACATAAGCTTCTCTTACTCGTAACTTTTCTGTTCTTTATGCATATGCATGTAATATAAATTACGCAGTTTAGAGAAAGAGTTTATACATTTTTTTCAGTTTCAGAAATGGGCTAAGGATTGAATTATCACTTATAAAATGATAAGACTAATGAGGATGACATGTATCAAAATAAAGAACAGGTCAAGGATGGGCTTTAATAAAACCATTATAATCTGCGATATCACATTGGCTAAGCCCTGTGCTCAGGGCTTTACCTTAGTATCTCATTTAATGTTTAAAACGTTATTTGGGGCAGAAATTGTCACTCTAGGGGTGGCTCGGTTGGGTAAGCATCTGACTCCTGATTTCAGCTCAGACCATGATGCCAAGGTGGTGAGATTGAGCCCACATCACAGAGTGGGATTCTCTCTCTCTCCCTCTCTTTCTGCCCTTTCCCCACTCATGCGCTCTCTCTCTCTCTCTCTCAAAATAAATAAATAAGCATTTATTAAAAAAAAAAAGAAGGAAGTTGTCGCTCTATATTGTACTGATAGGGATATTTTATTTATTTATTTATTTATTTATTTTCAACGTTTATTTATTTTTGGGACAGAGAGAGACAGAGCATGAATGGGGGAAGGTCAGAGAGAGAGGGAGACACGGAATCTGAAACAGGCTCCAGGCTCTGAGCTGTCGGCACGGAGCCCGACGCGGGGCTCGAACTCACGGACGGCGAGATCGTGACCTGGCTGAAGTCGGACGCTTAACCGACTGCGCCACCCAGGCGCCCCATGATAGGGATATTTCAAAAGGTAGAAAATGATATCAAAGATGTTAAAACAAAGAAATGAGATACAAACTGAAAACGAAGTGTGAATTGAGAATAATATTGACAGAGATTAATATTTTTGAACAAACAAATCACTGGTTAATTGGAGATAACAAAAATTAAAGTATGGATTAAATTTGTAACAAGATGATATCATAGGAAATAGCTATGTAGATTTCTATGCTGATAGAATTAAGAGATTTAATGGATAAATGGGTAACAGTATAAATAGACGTCTCTTGGATAAAAATATTACCATATTTGGCTCAAGAAGTGGAAGACCTTAAAATACCAGCGCTTATAAAAGAATTCCTGAAAATTGCCAAAGAATTCATTAAAAAATGTAGTAAGAACCTTCTCTTCTAAATGTTATGTAGTAAATGGTGACAACCTCCCCCTCCCAACTGCATAAACCAGAGAAAAGTCAAATTTTTTAAGATGAAAGAGGTTCAGAGAGAAGAGTAGTTAAACTAACATTCTCTATGGAGAAGACCCCCCCCCCCACCCCCACTTAGTGGACTGAGATACTGGACATTATCTTCCTGGGGGCATTTGACAATTTTTGGAGGGATTCATCATGGCGCTTGGCTCAGAGCACAGGATTCTGCGAGAAAAAGAAACCGGCAGAGTCGGCAAGGCTGTGCGGGCTGCTGGGGTCTGCGAGGAGGCTGCTTTGCTCCAGGGAGCGTGTGCTGAGCGTTGGGCTGGTGAGGGAAGGTAGGGGGAAGGGCTGCATTGTTTCCAGGACCAGGAGACAAAGTCCCTCCAGAGGGAGGCTCCTGCAGCAAACGTGAGAGCAGAGCTCATGGTATAGGGATAGTAGAAACCAGACAAGGACTGAGTATTTCTAAAGCTACTACTGGCTCAGACCAACTTCAGGTCTTGACTGAACTGAGGTCAGCCCCTCATCATAGCTGCCTAATAGGAGAGGAATAATCTTCTCTGGGGACAAAGCAAAACCAAAACAGAACACACAAATCCTAGCGTCCACTGTCTTCTGTCTAGTGAATTCACCAAACATCCCGAATTATTATTCATTACCATTGATTCCCCCCACATAGATCTATGGACTCAAAATCACAGTGGGAATGGTCGATGTTGCCGCTGCTGTTTTTGTTGTTGAAACTCTCAAGTCCGTTCTAAATTTTCCGTGGAAATGCAAAGGATCTAGAAGACAAACCCACCTTGAATAAGAACCACCAGATTCCAAGTCTTATGATACAGCTGTAAGGGATGTTTGATGAAATTTAGCCTCATTCTGGATTTAAAAATCTTAGCAAATAAGGTAGAAATAAAAATGAAATTCTATTGCTTGACAAATTCAGCTATTAAAGACCTACAGCAAACGTAGTACTGTGTGGAGATACTTTACTCGCCGTTCCATTAAGCAGAGAAGCAAGCCAAGACACCTGCTATCCCCTCATTATCCAATGGATGTTCAGTGCATATGCGGTAATGCACAAGAGGCTCTTTTCAATACAAGGAGATGGGGGGGGGGTAGTATAAGTCTTACAGGGGTTGCAAAAAAAGAAACAAAATTTTACTATAGATATGATAGTGTACATCGACAATCTACTAGGAAGGTACTGGATCAATCAGCTTAGAATAAATTAGGGCGCAGAATGCCCAAATCTCAGAACTTTAATACCAGAAGGCTTCTTTCGTGCTGATTCAGTGCCCATTGTTAAGTCTGATTTTGTCTCCAGGTCAACTACCCTAGATACCACTTTTTCTACCAACATTCCAAGCTGGAGAATGGAGAATGCACTCCCAGTAGCTGCCATGTGTAACATGAGACATCCTCAGTTGCTGTGAGTTTGTTGTAGGGTCTTGGGAAAAGGGATACTGGTTCTTAAATGCTGCCATCTAGAAATGACACACATCACTTTCGCTTACACCTCAGTGATCCAATCAAGGCATATATCCACAGCTAACTTCCGGGCGGGGTAGTTTAATCCTTCCACGTGTCTGGAGAAGAAAATGAGAGTATGGGTAAGAAGTAGAAATGTCTATCGCAGTCACTGAGGAATAAGAAAATTTAAAAAGGTAGAAATAACATCTGGAGAAAATTGTGAAATGTTATTTTTTAAAAAACGAAAGAAGAGTAATGCAATGGAGAGATGTGGGAATAATCCAAATAAGACATTAATTTTATCTGACATAATATATAAATTTAATAAGTTCCTAGGGAAAAATAAAAGTGATTTTGAGAAAAGTGACTATCCAGGTGGGGAAATATTCTAAATGCATTTTAGACAGGCTAAAGACTTAAATGTGAAAGCAACATTTTAAAATACTAAAAATATACATAAACTATCTTTATGACCTTGTAATATGGAATATTTTTTGTACAGGAAACAAAAGGCATGAACCATAAAGGAAAAAATTGCATTAAAATGTGGAAAATGACTTCTATATGATATTAAACTTTAGCAAAAGTCAAACAAAGATTAGAAAAAATATTTGTAATACTTATTGCAAAGGATTTGTATTCAGAATATATAGAGGTACCTTACACATTGATAAAAGAAAACAAATCTTAGAAAACAGTGGCAAAGGATCTAAACAATCGAAGCAGAGCACAAAAACATTAATAAACCCATGAGATGATTCTCAGTTGCATTAATAATTAGGGAAAGCAGAATCAGCATTATAGCTTAATTTTAAGATGTATCTCAATAAGAAATAAGAATGATCATTTCCTATTAGCAGTTTGATAAATACGTATAAACGCCTTGGAGAATTATGTAGCACCATCAAAAATACATGGAATAAAAGGAGAGGATGCATTTGTTCCATGGCCCCACAATTCCACTTTTATCTGGAGAATGAAGATAAACTACATCATACACCTACAAGGATTTATGCACAGGCATGCTAATTGCCTTAATTCCATTAAGGAAGTATTACAATTTTGTCGATGGCAATAACGATATGCATTCTTTTCTGTTAGAGAGTCCACTGCGGAGAATTTAAGGGTAAAATGTTATCATGTTTGGGGTTTTTTATTAAAATACTCCAAAAGACTACAGAGTATGGCAAGTTAGAGGGTACCGATAAAACAAGAGGGTCTAAATACTAATTTCTAGCTCAGGAATAGTCAAAACCTGTATGTGTGTGCATGCATATGTGTATGTGAATATATGTATGAGTGCATGTCTGTGTGTTTCACTCTTTTGGTTAAAATATATGTGTGTAACTATGTGTGTGTGTACATATGTATATATGCATGCATTTTTTAATTTATTTGTGGGTGTCTTCACCAACATTCACAATGCATGTATGTTATCTGTCTATCTGTCATCCATCTGAATGTTTTACTGAAGAAAAGATAAAATGTATTAGTGGCAGGATTGCATTACATTACCATTATAAATATGTTGCTAGTGGGAGAGTAAATTCCTGTAATTGTTCTGAGATATTATTTGACAGTAATTAAGAATTTAAAGACCATTATTATCTTCAATTTGCTAGTCCTACTTTATGCATTTGTGATGTGGGATTAATTAAGTCATGTCAAATATTTATGCAAAATATTTCATTATACTACTATTAATAGATTAAAGATAAAATAGGTTACTCTTCATTAGAACAAGGTTGACATTAATTATGCTATAGTAGACACTGAAATGCCTCTTTGGTGGCATAAGAAGATTTACATAAATAGAAAGACACATTATGCTCTTGAAAAGGACACTTCAATAATCTGAATATGTCTATCGCTCTGAATGGTATCATACGATTCATACAATTTCCCCCCAAATCTAAGAGAATATCGTTAAAAGGGACTATTCTAAAATTGTAATGCATACATACATATACTAGCTGTGGTATCGGTCGGGATAAACCAATTTTGCGACAGTAACGAGTGACACCCACACCTCATTGATTGAAATATCAAATGTTTATTTTCCCTCAGATCCTCATAGATCTTTGCTTCTCATGGTTGTCATTTTCATGCCAAACTCAGCCTGATGACACTTGTGCTTTCTGGAACACTGATGGACGTCAAGGCAGAGAGAGAACAGAGCACATGATGAAGGATGCATCGCCTCATAGAGCGATGCCTGGAAGTGTAACTTGTCGCTTGCACATTTCATTGGCCAAAGACAGTCAGGTTGCCGTGTGTGAGTTCAGGAAATCGGGGAAATAAAATTCTACTGAGGGAGGACAGTGACAACTGTTTTATTCTGCCAAAAGGTAGAGGAACTGAGTATTCTAGATAGAAAAATGTAGATCAATTTATGATATTTAAGCAAAAATTGAGCCACCTGGGTGGCTGAGGCAGTTAAGTGACCGACTCTTGATTGCGGCTCAGGTCACGATCTCACGGTTTGTGGGTTTGAGCCCTGCAAGGAGCTCCATGATGAGCGTGGAGCCTGCTTGGGATTCTTTCTCCCTCTCTCTCTGCCCCTTCCCTGCTTGCATACACTCTCTCTCTCCCTCTCTCAATATAAATAAGTAAACTCAAAAAAAGAGTCAGCTTCTGACCCTCAGTTAAAGAAAAAAGCAAAATATCCCAGAAATACGTGCATGCATACTGTTCCCTAACAACATCTATATTTATATAGGTATAAAATAAATATAAATAATTATATACATCAAATATAGAAAATATTAAATATATAAGATATATAGATATCATACATTGATGTTTTATTTCTAATACGTATCTTATGTGTCACATCAACTATGTACAATACAATGTACCTATGTACCTATGTACAATGTACCTATGTACAATGTAACTATGTACAATACAATACAATAATGTACACATTATGTACAACACATAACAAGTATATGTTATAATATATAATACATGGTATATATATTATATTAATTTATATGTATATACCATATATTATACACTGAATCTATAAATATGTATTGTCTATACACTTACATATTTTGAAAGTAATTGAATATATAAAATATGATCCATTATTTATATATTTTATATTTATATATGCAATATAATATATATTTATTACATATTATAGTATCTATGTAGCATATAGTTGGCTCTTGAATGATGCAGGGGTCAGGGATGCCAACCCCTGTGCAGCAGAAAATACATGTATACCTTTTGGTTCCCTAAAAACTTAACTATTAATAGCCTACTGTTGACTGAAGGCTCTACTGATAATGTAAGCAGTCTGTTAACACATATTTTGTAGGTTACATGTGTTATGTATTGTATTCTTACAATAAAGTAGGCTAGAAAGAAATGATTGAGAAAATCAAAGAAAATACATTTATAGTATTGTACTGTATTTATTTTAAAAATCCATGTATAAGTGGACCTATGCAGTTAAAACTCCTGTTGCTCAAGGGTCACCTGTATATATAATATATAAATAATGTATATAAAGTAATATATATATAATATTTATATATGTGATATGTAACTTTTATGTTAACTATTTGTTATGATATTTAATACATTGAAGTAAATAAACTTTTAGATATAAAATATTAAAATATAAATTTAAATACAGACATTTTCCCGTTTGAAGAAAAAAGAGAAGTAGATTGAAAAAGAGTGATCAGATCCTCAGGAAGTTGTAGATGCTATCCATATAATTGTCCCTCAGAAGAGCATAAAATTGGAACACAAAAAATATT
This sequence comes from Prionailurus bengalensis, assembly GCF_016509475.1. Lineage (NCBI taxonomy): Eukaryota > Metazoa > Chordata > Mammalia > Carnivora > Felidae > Prionailurus > Prionailurus bengalensis. Next base: position 233,931,999 of record NC_057343.1, read on the forward strand.
TGAAGAAATCATAGTTAAAACGTTTCAAGATTTGATGAGAAAATTTACTTATGTGGGCAAGAATCTCAGCGAGACTCAAGCAAAATAAATATCAGAAGGACTGGACCGAGATGCACCATAACCCAAATGCTTTAAACCAAAGGTAAAGAAAAACAAACAAACAAACAAAAAAACGCAAAAAAACAAAGAAAGACCTTGCGTGCTGCCAGAGAAGAAAAGCCACATTATGCACAGGCGTGCAAGGATAAAAATAACTGCTGATTTCACAGATGATAACAGAAGTACACTTTTTTTAGTACTAGATGTTAAAAACTAAGTTTGTGTGCCAAAAATATCCTCTGAAAATGAGGAAGAAATCAAGATCTGTTCAGGTTAACAAAGGGGGGAACAATTTGCTGCCAGCAGGTCTGCCCCAGGAAATGCTAATGGCGGACACTGGGCTGCAGGACCGGAGGCCAGTTGGAAGGATGGATCTAGAGGCAGCTGTGAGGAGCGCCACAAATGGGGAATGATGATTAACTGTAAAAGGTGTGCCCTTTCTTCTTGGATTTAACTAAAAAAATCTGACTTTTAGAAGAATAAATAACAGTAGAAAGTAGGTTTTCAGACATTTATAGGTGAAGGGTCCTATGAGGCAGATACTGGATTACCCCTCAGTTGCAGAAGAACAGAACAATGCACCTCAAGGATTAAATGGCTCACCTAAAATCCCACAGCAAGTAAGTAGACTCAAGACCAGAATCTGACCTGCCACCTTATACTATCTCTTCCTGTTATCACCACTCTGTCAGCAATGATTTAGAGCAAATGTGTAATTTATAGCAATTGTAGAATTAAATCCTCACATCCTGTTCATGTGATGAGCATAGAACTGTCAAAATATTGAATGCCATTAAAGGCATTTAGTATAGTATTTGGTTATATTTTACACAGCACTCATTATCCAAGGAAATACCAACTAGTAATTTTTAATTAAATGCTAGAAGAAAGAGCACACCTTCTTTTACAGTTAATCATTTCCCATTCATGGTGCGCCTCACGGCTGCCTCTAGATCCAACCTGCCAACAGGCCTCCCGTCCTTCCTTCAGCCCAAATGTCTGCCATTAGCATTTCCTGGGGCATCTTTCTTCTGTTTCACTAACCGTTTTCAATCCTTCGGAACGCTTCAAAATTCACTCAGATTTCACTATAATATCTGTTCCAACTTGAATTTCATCCTTAGAAACCACTCAAGCACAGAAAATTCTATAAGCCATGGAAGACTTTGATGTGAAATATTTATCTACTTTTGTAAGTCGTATTCAGTGACTTCTCACAATAACTCATTTGGACCAAAGGAGCAGTAAAGGGAACATTTGCTCTCTTATAAATATATAATCAGCAGTTTTATGGCAGAAGGTGACCAATTTATATTATAATAAAAATAGAAAACGATCCTTCAATTTATAATATCTATATCCAAAGAAGAGCTTAAATGTATTACATAAATTCAAGTCCTTAGACATTTTTTTTTCTAAGTATAGTTTTGAAAATGGAACCTCTTTAGATCGAAGGCACAATGTGCAAGATTGGACACAGAGCTCCAATATGCCTCACACCATTTCCCTTGTCATTAACTTCTTACATTAGCGTGGTGCATTTGTTGCAATTAAGAGACAAAGTGCCGTTTTCATCACATCCTATCACAGGTGTAGACTATCGCCATGACTAATCACTACTGGTGTGAATTTTGATCGACTGGCCGGGGTAGTGCTTGTTAGCTGTCTACACTCTGAAGTTACTCTTTTTTCCTTTTTCAAAACTGTACTCCTAAGAAGGCAGACGCTACATGCAGCCCACAGTGAAAGCATGCGAGGTGCCTGGGTTAAGTGTCTGATTTCGGCTCAGGTCCTGATCTCACAGCTCGTGAATTCGAGCCTGCCGTAGGCTCTGTGCTGACCGTGCAGAGCCTGGAGCCTGCTTCAGATTCTGTGTTGCCCTCTGTCTCTCTGCCCCTCCCATGCTCATGCTCTGTCTCTCTCCCTCTCAAAAATAAATAAATAAATAAATAAATAAAGCACTACATACAGTAGAGTTTGTCTTCTGGGGTGCGTGGTTGGCTCAGTCACTCAAGCCTCTGACTCTTGACTTTGGCTCAGGTCACGATCTCATGGTTCATGAGTTTGAGCCCGGCTTTGGGCTCTGTGCTGACAGCTCAGACGGAGCCTGGAGCCTGCTTTCAATTCTGTATCTCCTTCTCTCTCTCTGCCCCTCCCCTGTCCGTGCTCTCCCTCTTCTCTCTCTCTCTCTCTCAAAAATAAATACTTAAAAAATTTAAAAAAATGCATGCAAAAATACACTCCACCTCCTCGAGAGGAGGAGATTGGTCTTTTGCGATCTTAAGCATTCCTGGAGACTGAGGAAGATGCCAGGTAAAATTGAATAAACAACAACTATATATATACACATATATACGTATGTATATATATTTATTCTTTCATATGTATATAAAAGGATAAAGATTACTTCATCCAATTTAAGAACTTTTGGTTTTTGAAAGGCAATATTAAAAGAATGAAGCCAGACATTGCAGATTGAAAAGAAGTATCTGCAAGACACATATTTGATACAGTGCTTGTATCCAGAATATATAAAGAACTCTCGAAACTCAATAGTAAGGAAACAAACAACCAATGAAATGGGCAAAGGAATTCAAAAGATACGTCACAAAGGAAGATAGATAAATGGATAACCAGTATGCACTTGAAAAATTCTCAACCTCATTAGTGATTAGGGAAATGAAAATTAAAACCATAGTGAAATACACTACGCACCCATTTGAATGGCTAAAAGTAAAAAGACGCCCTATCAAAAATGTAGTTGATGATGCAGAGTAACTGGAACTCTCATGCACTCCTGAGGAGCACATAAAATGCCACAATCACTTTGGAGGACAGTTTAGCAATGTCTTACCTGTTAAACATTCCCCTGTCATAGGACCTAGCCATTACACTCCTAAGTATTTAGACAACGTAAGCGAAAGCTTACGTTCAGGCAGAGACTTCTATGCTATGCTCATCAAAGCTTTATTTTCAATAGTTAAAAACTGGGGCGCCTGGGTGGCGCAGTCGGTTAAGCGTCCGACTTCAGCCAGGTCACGATCTCGCGGTCCGTGAGTTCGAGCCCCACGTCAGGCTCTGGGCTGATGGCTCAGAGCCTGGAGCCTGTTTCCGATTCTGTGTCTCCCTCTCTCTCTGCCCCTCCCCCGTTCATGCTCTGTCTCTCTCTGTCCCAAAAATAAATAAACGTTGAAAAAAAAAATTAAAAAAACTGGAAACAATCCAGATGTTTGGATGAACAGGTGAACGGATAAACAAACTTTGGAATATCCATATCATGAAATATTTGCTCCACGGTCAAAAAGAATGAACTACTGTATTGATACACACAACAACATTGATAAGTAATAAAATACGCTGAGTGAAAGAAGTGTGTCCTCTGTGTGTGTGTCTATCTGTCTATCAATCCATCCATCCATCCATCACTATCTATCTACATATAATTTCAGAAAATTCAAAACCTAGGTCAGTGTTTGCCTGGTTATCAGAGTGCTGAAAGGAGGAAGGAGTTACAGAAGGGCATGAGGACTGTTAAACGTTGGTGTATATCTTCACTCTCTTGATTGTGGTGATAGTTTTGTTTATGCACCTGATTCAGTTTTGATATATGTGGTCTATGGTATATCAGTTATACCTCGACAACATTTAAAAAAACATATATAGTTCATAATGCATAAATAAGTCATCTTTATTTATTTGTTTACTGTAATTTAACTTTGGTATATCAAAATATCTCTGTGATGAGTTCCTAATCCAACCCATAGTTGGAGCATCAGTGCTTGAGTTGCTTGCAAATGTTTTTGTTGGTTTTCCCCTTTCTCTCTAGTGTTTAACCTTTAATTAGGCTTAATTTATAATGGGTAACTAATTGTTCAAAGTAGTATCCTGCTGAGTAAAACATGATGTTTAATCCAGTGGAGCCTGCAGATGTTACACTTTGCTTTGTCATCACTCTTGATAATTGCATATTGTTAGCGGTTATTTATTAAAGAACAAGCCTTTATCTAGAGTCTCTGGTTACAACGGCTTGTTTAGTGGCGACTCAAAGCTTAAATTCCCACCCTATTTAGAAAGGAAATCCAAATCCATACGTGAAATTCCATGAAAGAACCTGCCCATTTTGTAATATTTCATACATTCCGTAACAAATATTTCTACCTCCATACCTTAACATTGGTCATGAGCAATGGAAAACCCAGTAAATGAAAATGATTTGGGGATTGAAAGCATGATAACGACTGATTCTTAAAACTTTCTTTTTTAAAAATGTTTTAATGTTTATTTATTTTAGAAAGAGAGAGAGAGAGAGAGAGAGAGCAGGGGAGGGGAAGAGAATCTGAAGCAGGCTCCAGGGTCTGAACTGTCAACACAGAGCCTGACACGGGGCTCGAACCCACAAACCATGAGATTATGACCTGAGCTGAAGTCTGATGCTTAACCAACTGGGCCACCCAGGCGCTCCAATTCCTAACTCTATCTTAAATATATTGAAGACTACTGTGAATTAATTGTCTGTATAGCATGAGCTAAGCTCACTTTATTTGTATTTCCCAACTCACAGATTTAGATTTGAATGTGATATACTGTATCTGATCTGGTATACCTTTGCCTATGTTCTTGCCTGAATATTCCCAGGGAAGGAGAAAAAAATGAAAACTTACATTCTTTCAGCCATTTGCATTTTTAAAGAGCATTAATTTTTTTAAATAAACACTAATTTTACAATAATTTTAGATTTAAAAAAATGTTACAGTGTAAGTTTGGAGAATTCCTGAATACTTACACTCTATCCACTATTGTTAACCTGTTGCATTCTGTGGAATATTTATCCCAACTAAGGAACCAATATGATATATTGTTAATTTAAATTCATACTTTATTTGATTTTCTTACTTTTTTCATAATGTCCTTTCTGTTTCAGGACCTCATCTAGGATAAAACATTAGATTTATTCATCATGCTTTTTTAAAATAAGCAAGTTCTCTTTAGTGTTGAGAGACAACCTTCTTCCCTGAATTCCAAACACTGCCCTGGCTTTGTTTTGGGAAAACGCTAGTCGGGAGATTTGCAGCGCAAATATCTGGTTACTTTATTATCTCAGTATAGTAATTATAGCTGAGCAGAATCATAAAATTTTAGAGACATTTAAGACCAGAAATCATCCAGTCTAACACCAACCCTAAATCATGCATTTAAAATATTTTGAATATATTAATACATTAAATGTTAAAGGCATATTTTTTTCTCCATCGACACTCAAGGGCCAATGTTTGTACTCCAGAGCATCCTAAAACAGACCTCCCTGCCCTTCAAGCCACACATTCTTTTAAGAGCATGCTATAGGCTATAAAATTCATATTAGATCTCTGCTAGGAGTTGACCATCTCTTGTAACTGGAACTTCCTGACCCAATCCCCAGGTGATGTCCTGCCCACCTTCCCGAGGAATTATAGTTGTTCACGATTCTCTTTTCTATGACATAGTGGTCCTCCAGGCACACGGATTTTAGCTCATAGCTTTTGTCCCCATCAGAACCTACATTTCTGCTTAGCCCAAATGGCATCGACCTTGGTAGGGACTCTCTTACAGCAGTTTTATGGATTTCTTGTATGCACTGAGGTTTAGAATTAAAACTCTTGACACGCAGTTTCTGAACCTGGCTCAGAAGTGGCTTGGTGAAGCTCCAACGATTAGTCTGGTTCTAGAAACCTGAGTGCATTGTTCGTCACAGTGATGCTTCACGTAGCCAACTGAATGCACGTGGAATAAACATGTGGAATAAATGCACATGGAATAAAAGCAGAGTAATTATAGGTGGAGATAAAGATCAACCGAATGAGAAAAGCAAAGGCTGTCTCTTCAGTGCTTACTGTAGCAAAGGAGTCGGCCACTATCACTTGTCTTTTAGCAGAGACCTGGCAGGCAGAGGAGTGGGCAATTGCGCAGTGGGGAGAAAGGGGTGACTCCAGTTGTGCCCTGAATGGAGGCTGCTGGCGTGAGGAACCTGGAGGTGGGCTAAGCAGACACAGGCATCCTCTATGATTGGTCAGGGTACCTATTTGGCTTTATCTTGTTGGTCTTAAGTTAGAAGCAGGAACAAAAATCAGGGAAGCTGCCAGGTATTAACTAAGTTCCAGCCCCATTTGGCCAATCGTTACAGGGGTTATTGATTGGTTTGGGGGACCAGTCCCTGGAGATAGTGGTCTGGCTTCTTACAAGCCTGACTCATAGAGAGCAGGCTGGCTTCCTGGCCTGGTTCTGTAGATGAGTTGATTTGCTGGCTGGTTGCTGCAGATTGTGGGTCAGAGTTCCATTTTCCTATATGGTCTGGAATTGTCCATTTGTATATCCACTCTTCCACATAATTGATTTCTAAAAATGTTTCTGTGCCCCTTCTTTTAAATTCTGCTCAGAGCTGCGGATCATGGAGATTTCTCTGGCTCTCCAGTGACACTCCAGATGCTGAGGTGATCCACACGACATCACTCACAATCTGCGATTCGTTAAGGTTTGCTTTACGCCGTAACATTTCATAAAAGATGTGGGTTACAACATAGACGGCAGTTGGCTTTTAAATTAAATGAAGTATTGTTTGGGGTAGTACATGGGTAAGTCTATGGAATATCAAATTTAAATGTATCTCTGCTTTGGGAAATATGCAGTGAATTGGAAAGAAGAAACATATAATGTAGTCAATTTTAAAACAGGTCTTGCTGTCTTGCTGCTCTGCTATTTTTGGCAGAGTACGTTTTTATTTCCTGTACGATCAATCAAATTAACACAAAAACATGGCTGCCAGTCCCCCAGTAGCTGTGAGAAGGCAAGGCTTGCATCAAACCCAGCATCGAGCAAGCTAACGAAAAGTCAAACAGAAGAAGGATAAAACAGATTTTCAGTTAAGAATAAACTCATAGGAGATAAGGATTTATTCAACAATAACATTTCTGTGTTTTTAATGAGAAATGACTGTGGGGTCCTTCCTTCTTCAGCTGACATAGATATATATGGTGTTGTAGAAGCTGGTTGGAGTTACAGTAATTATTTGTTTACCCTCTTCTCCTGCAATTGAATCTGAGCTCCTCAGAGGCAGAAGCCAGGTTTGTTGCTTATGGCTTTCTATCCCCATCCACTCCCTTCTAATTCCTCCTCTATAGAAAAAAAGAGAACATCTGATTCAGGGAACATGCCAGTGAATGTCTGTCAAACGAATGGGTACGTGCAGAAATGAATGGATGAATGCTTTTTTTGGCCTTTCCCTGGTTTGTTCAAAGTATTAACAAGCCGTTTTATATTCTATAGCTATTTTATCCTTGGCGTACCCTTGTTTAGAATTGATTATGTGCTTAATATTTTAGATGTCCTTCTAATATTAAAATCAAGGAATGTTATCAGCTGAATGAAATACAACATCCAAAATGAAACCCTAGTGTATATTTCTCATTAGGGCTCATTGGGGATGTTTGGCCACATGTTCTCATGTAATTTATCAGTGAGGGTCTAATAAAAAACAACAACAACAAAATGAAAACTATTTTGTATGTTTAAAGCAGAGACCATTAAAATGATGCTGCTTAACATATTCTGGAAACATTGAGAACCCAAAGGAGTTGGTAAAGCCGTCCAGAGATGAACCACACAGGATGCTACTCTTGCCCAGGTTGGAGGCTCAGGGACAGGGTTGGGGTCACCCGAAGGCAGAGGAAAGCACACAATTCTGTCTGGATACACATATGAGATACAGCTACTGCCAAAGGATCCATCAAAGATTGAGGGAGGGCAAGAAACTTTCTGGTTTCTCCCTTTCCGTTACCCTCCGATATCCTGTTGGAGCTCCTACTGTCAAGATCCTGCCAGAACAAAGCTGTCATGGGATAATGGGAAATATATCTTTCAGGGGGACCCTATGATGGAGAGTAGGGGGCAGGAAGGGGAAGAATGGATGAGAACCAACAAGTCCAGGAGCAATCCAAGGTGAGGGAGAGGGAGAAATTCATGATGATTATCCCAGAGTCTAATGTGGTTCAGACGGCTGATCATGCTCAAGTTATTAACGCAGTTGAGGAAATTCACTGTTAGAGGAATTTTCCTGACCTCCTAATCAGAAGGGGAAAAAAAAATGATTCCAACCCTCTTTCCAACAACTGTGTAATTCTGACCTCCCATATCTCTCCAAACTTACCTCAGGGTCTACATTCGCCCCATGTTTGTTGTCAATATATTGTTACTTCTGTGAATTCGATTGTCTTTTCTATTTTAAGATGGTCCTTCTATCGTTGTCCTCGTATCATTCCAGACCCAAGAAACAATTGCTTACGCTTTATTCACCCATCTAAGGCTATTGATAAATGTGGGTAGAAGATACTTTACTGGAGAGCAGGGTGGGCTCACCTTGCCCACTGCATGCGATAGAACTTATGATGCCCTGTGTCTCCTTTTAGCTCCTCTGACGCTCACAATCTTTTACTAACTTATTTTCACCAGTGTAGACCCTACTTCATTGTTCTACCTGCTCTTTTCTCTCCCTCCTCACTCCTGCATTCATGCCTCACTCTCTTGCTCTGGGATAGGACCTGGAGACTTGCAATCTTGTTATGCCAAGCATTTAAGTCACCTCAGCTTTCATTGGTAAACTGAGCTTCACGTCCATCTAAAGTGTTTTGTAGATAAATGAGAACTCCCCCGTTATAGTATCTTCTCTATAGAAAATGGTAGTGGATTTAAATAATTAATAAATCATCATTACCCAGACCATCTTGGTCCCATAAAGGATACAGGATGAGTGTGTTTAGAGATAGATAATGAGATCAGGTTTTAGAAGTTTAAATTTCAATCGCCTTAGGATGTTTTCATGAAATTGTCCTGTATATAGTTTGGAAACGTGGATGTAAGTCCCAGAAAAAAGTCAAAGCATTGGAGGATATTTAAAAGTTGTCATTGGCAGCTAAAGACACAGGAACAAATAGTAGTGTCTGCAGACAATGTGGGGACTGGGAAATTGGGCCTCTTGTCAGACTTTTGAGTTAACAGCAGATAATGGGAGAGAGTGGGGAGGAGGAGAAGAAGATATAGACTATGGAGAGCTGAACTGTGAAGAAGTGTTACCAGGAAAAGGTGTCAGAGCCTTGGTGATAATTGTGAAAGGGCAAGGGGCTCCCAAAACATACTTTAACAGCTGACTTTAAAATGTCTCTTGGAAGGAAAACAGTTTCATTGGATATGGCAAATTACAGGCCACTGTTAGCTTGGCAAATGCAATTTCTGGAAAGTAACAAAGAAACCAATTTGGTGACTTGGCGACTTGGCCAGTGAATGGGAGGTAAGGAATTAGATTGAGCGGCTCTAGACGGCTCTATATAGGCATTTGGAAGTAAAGGGAAGAGCAGGGATAAGTCAACTACATGAGAGGGAGAATTGATGGGAATATTTGGACAGATTTCTTTCAGAGATGATGATGGATTGAGCTTTCCTTCAAGCAGGAGAAAGAAGACACAAGCAATCGAAGTCATGCTTACTGGTGTAAGGTAAGGTAAAGTCACACGTACCAGAGAGGGATTGGCCTTGGTCCAGAAGCAATGCTATTGTCTACCTGGAACTATATGAAAAAAATGGTGGGGTGTGAGATTCTTAAAATATCTGCTAGTTGTCTGCCTCCAACTTCTACAAGGATCTGAAGGAAACCAGCAGAGAAGATGGAACAAATAGTTAATTAACATATGGCATTTGTCTCAGATAAAGAAGCCCAGCATGGATGGCTTGGGCCTGATGGGCCAGTCTAGACTGGATGTGAGGTGCACACATGTTGTCAACTGGACAGAATGCTCCATGAATGAAAACCACTCATCTTTCCCTTTTTTCACACACATAGGCACACCTGTTCATTCTGTCCTCCATATTTTTCTCACTTTAGTGGGGAGAAGGAAAACAAATTTCTCACGGGAGTGAGATGCTGGTCAAAGCCTTAGATTTGTTTCCTTTTTTCCTCTGTATTCTGCCTGTCCCTTCTAGAGTGCCAGATGCCGGTTTTGTGCAGAGGGAGCCAGCTTTACCTGAGAACTCAGGATAGAAGAGCCAAGGGGATGTTGAAGTTAGCAGGGCCAAAAGAGAGGGGTGAGTATGATGTCATAAGGAATGAGAACAAACATAAGATCGCAAAGAAAAGAATCAAAGAAGAAGAAACCCTAAGAAAAAAGGTTCTCAAAGGGACTCCCCAAGTGGATTCTACAAGTTTTAGTCTTTACGCTGAGAATCTACTAATTGCACCATCGTGTCTCACAGTGACCTTGATTTTGAGTGTTATCCTGGTCATTCCAGATGAAGAAGTGAGTGCCACTAATTAAAAGGAGGTGTAGAATGAATGCAAAGGATTGTCGTGGTTCATCTGGGGGATGGGAAAGGCAGGGATTGGGATGATAGGAATACTGAATATGAGCAGAGGAGAGTCGCCAACACAATGTCATGTACTTTCATCTCATCTCATTCATTCATTCATTCATTCATTGAGTCAATTGGAGAAAAGTTTATTTGAGACACAGTAAATGCCTTGGGCCTCGCAGTGAGAATACTCAAGAAGTAATTTGCTCTGTGTTCTGGAGGAGTATCTAGTCCAGTAGGAGAGGCTGCTAAAAATTGAGTTATAACATTATGTGAAATCTGAGGTTATGGCCTGAATGGTGCTTATTCTAGCCTTGGGAGATCAAAGAAGGCTTTCCTGGGAAGGTCACGTCTAATCTGAGAACTGATGATACTCACTTATGTGAAAAACTAGTAAAAGTCAGGCCAGAAAACGAGTGTAGTGTGTAGATGAGAGACTGCAAAGGTCCAGAGGGTGGGCACAGTGGGAAAACCCACCCAGCCTAAAGGCAAGGATAGTTGGAGCCCAGGATTCCAGGAGGTGACTATGTTTGACAAAGTTGCAATTCAAAGCAGAGCCTGGATTTTGTATTGAGGCAAAAGGGAGTCCTTGAATTGATGTGCATTTTTAGAAGAACTGTTCTCAATTAGCTGGGGTAGAAATTAAAGGAAATAGATCAGTGACCAGGAGCTTATTTCAGAGGACAGTTGAGAAGTGCCTGCACCAACACTGTATGTGGGAAAATGGAAAGAGGTAAACAAATCTGAACCATACGAAGACAGTGAAGTTGACAGAAGGATTTTTTTTTAAATCTGGTATCTTAGTCCACGTAGGCTGCTGTAACAAAAATACCATAAACTGGGTAGACTATAAACAACAGAAATTCATTTCTCACAGTGTGAAGGTCTGAAGTCCAAGATGAAGACACTGGTGGAGACCACTTCCTGGTTCAGAGATGGCCATCTTTTCGCTGTGTCTTCACCTTGGGAGAGGAGTGAGGGGGCTCCCTGGGGTCTCTTTTATGATGGTATTAATCCCATTCAAGGGGCCCCACCCTCAGGACCTAATCACTTCCCGAACACCCCACCTCCTAATACCTTTCCATTAGGAATCTGATGTCGACATATGAATTTGGGGGTGGGAAAACATCTGGTCTTTGCATCTGGCTATATCCTGGTTTCACCTTGCTCACATCTGATCAAATATATTCCACTATTCTTGTCCAGGATGTTTTGATTTCGTTCAGAATAACTACAGACAGAGGGAGTGGACCGGCTGTGTGCTGTAACTCTAACCAGTCAATGTTAATATATGAATAACTATCAATGAAACATGACTGACCAAATACACATTTGGCTCAGAATGACAATATTTATATTAGTTTCTGTTACTTGAGAATCTGTCAGGTATTGATTTCATCTTACATAATACACATACTTAACTGCATCTACATTTGTGTATGAGGAACAGCACAACATGAGAATTAGGCAGCTTGCCCACCATATATGGCTGGTAAGTCAAGGCCAGTGGTGTCCCACTCTAAAACCTTGTCCTTGGGGCAGAGCCTTGGCCAACTGGGATTCTTCCATCCTGGGAAAGGAGCTCCCTTTGTGTGACTACTGGCTTCTCTTCACTCTCCTCACTGTGCCCAGGAAAGAGCTGGGTCTAAACTCTAGGAAGAATGATCTCAGTGGCTCAGTGCCATCCTGTTCTCTGTCCCCTTTGGGAGCACCTGTCTGCCCCAGTGTGTCTGTCCCGCAGGTCTTGTCCTTGTCCTGGGCCACAGAGGGAGAGTTGCTGGTTTCTTTCCTAGAAGCCAATGCCCCCCACTCATCCTTTGTCAGGAATGGGTGTGACGATCGGATCAGGCATCTTCCCATTACTCCTCAGTTGGTGCAGAGCCCAGGCAGGGGAACAGGTACAGTGTGCTCGGGCCCCATCTGACGCCAACCCCTGGGTCTCCCCATCACCCCACTGCCTGTCACGGTGAGATAGAACAGTGTGGACCACGACCACACTGATTTGTGTGCCCTCGGTTCTGGGAGCAAGGTTGAAGCCCAGGCCCCGCCCTCACCTTGCCCTGAGTGACGTCACTTGCCTGTGGCTGCAGCTTGCTAATGTCATCTCCATGCGTGTGTCCTCGGAGAGGACCCTTGGCCGGGCAGAGACTCAGAACCTGAGGCCATGATGTGGATTCTGGTGCCAGCACCGAGTGCCATGGCTTCTACTGGTGGGTGGTCTCTCAACTTTGCCTCAATCTATTGAATTCCTTTGAAAATATTAAAGGCAATTTGTAGAACATCTTTACAAATGATATTGAAATGCTAAAAAATCAAGACATCAAGGTACAGTATTTGTTCAGGGCAGGTTTTCTCATGTTTAATATTTCCTCTCAGATTCTTTTCATGGCTCTTTTTCACATAACATTTTGTGCTGTAATTTTCTCTTTTTAGGTCTTCATCTTTGCTAAGCCATGTGTTGGAAGAAATAAAATAAATTTATTTTGTTCTAAATTTATCTTACACTAGAAACATTCCTTGGCAAATTAGTTAAAGTCAGCCTTTTATTTTGAAAAGAAATTGCAAGCTGTTGTTTAAAAACAAGGTTACTTTTTATAAAAGAAGAAAGGAACATAATCAGTATTGGTAATATGGTGACCTGAATTTCACTGCTTCGAAATGAGGACTAGGGTCACCTGGGTGGTTCAGTTGATTAAGCATCTGACTCTTGGTTTTGGCTCAGGTCATGATCTCAAGGTTCATGGGTTTGAGCCCCAAATAGGGCTCTGTGATGGTGGCGTGGAGCCTGCTTGGGATTCTCTCTCTCCCTCTCTCTGTCCCTTCCGCACTCGTGCTATCCCTATTAAATAAACTTAAAAAGCAAAAAGAAACGAGGACTAACGTGAGCAAAGTTTTCTCCTCTCTGATGTTAGCCATGACAAATTATTAGAGGAATGAAAACCACTTCAGAGTTTGAGAGGTTGGGTATATTTTCTCTGTTGCCTGAGAAAAGTGCTTACTCTCTTAGTTATTGATTTGGAATGAAGCTTTCTGAAGCACTGTGGATTCGCACCTGGTCCGGGTTTTACAACCACCTATCCTCAAGGGACCGTATCAGAACATGTTTCTTAGAAATCAACCTAGTTTGCAAATTGAAAGTTAAATATTTGATTCTGGTAAATATGAATGCAAAAGGTTAATGCCCTTAAAAATGAGGTGATTCACTGTAAAGATAAATGAAATGCAAACCATAATCATTTTAGTTTCTTCTAGTAACTTTAATTTCCCCTATTCATAATTGTAGTGTTGGGGTTGAGATGTACGACATTACATTTTGGAAAAGCCCTCAAATCGTTCACTATATTATAGGGGGAAATGTATAGAGTAAGAGAGCCAGATCTGCTTTATATTTATTGAGCAAATTATTCTTCCCCCAGCGAAGCTGCCTTTAAAAGTTTTACTAGTGACCTAGATAATAACTGCCAATCATTAAAACAAAAAACTGCAAAGAAACATCCAAGAGCAGTAGAAAGAAGAAAGTAATGAATCACCAAAAATTGAAATAATCAATACAGATAAGAGAAATGCATTTCATACCTTTAAAATGCATACATTAATCTGTTCATATGCCGTATATATATATATACACACAGTATTTTATATGTAATGCAGACATAAAAATATGCATATGCATAGAGTAAAAAGCATAAGCAAATGAACCAATATAGGACATATATTGTGACTAAAATATTTAAACAATGTAATTCAGTACCAACTAACTCCAAATAATTTAAGCTCAAAATTCTAATATTTAGTTCTCAAATGGCTGATACTTATATTATGACAACTCTCAAACTTTCTGTATTATTTGAAAACTTCCTGAAATAAAAAGAGTATTGACCCCACCTAGAAGTCTATGCCCCAATCTCTGAAGCCTGTAAATTTGTTAGATCACGTCTTGTTCAGATGGCTCACCCTGTCCTCTTGGGCTCTGTAATATCCCTATAATTATGCAACAAGAATAGTATTGCACTGTAATCTATCATGTAAAACTATATATATGGAAAACTTGACCAGTTTTTTTTTTTAATTTTTTTTCAACGTTTATTTATTTTTGGGACAGAGACAGAGCATGAATGCTGGAGGGGCAGAGAGAGAGGGAGACACAGAATCGGAAACAGGCTCCAGGCTCTGAGCCACCAGCCCAGAGCCTGACGCGGGGCTCGAACTCACGGACCGCAAGATCGTGACCTGGCTGAAGTCGGACGCTCAACCGACTGCGCCACCCAGGCGCCCCAAACTTGACCAGTTTTTAAAGAAATGTATCATGATCACAAAGGCACAATAAAGCTGTATCCTAAGGACTCCTAGCAACGAAGCTAACGATAAACTTAGTGAACGCAAACCATATTCATATTCTCAGTTCATTTATTTTTGGAAAAGTCTAGCATATCCAGTAGTTTCAGAGATTTCATTTTAACTTTAAAATTCTAATCTATTTAATTGGTAGATAGCAGCCTGTTATAATAAGCTTTAGAAAACCATAAGAAATGCTTTGTTAATGTGTATAATTCCTATGTAAAGACGTAGCTTCTCCATTTTTTTTTAATGAAGAAATGCACTTTCCCCCCTCCCCCCAAAAAACGATTTACCAGATGTACTTAAATTTATGGACCTTGAGATGGGGTGGTTACCCTGGGTCATCCAGTTAGGCCCAATCATATCACACGAGCCCTGAAAATCAGAGAACTTTCTCCAGCTGAGGTAGACAGGAATGCCAGAGAGATTTCAAGCCCGGGAGGAACTTGACTTTGGCTTTGAAAATGAAGGTGGTCATGAGCCAGGGAATTCAAGTATCTTCTAGAGCCTCTGGCCAGAAGCTAACGAGCAAATGGGGACCACAATGCCACATCCACCTGGAACCGAACTCTGCCATCAACCAGCATGAGTCCCAAAGTGGATGCTTTTCGGCCTCCAGCGGGAACAGCTGTGCTGGCATCTTGACTTGTGAGGACAGGAGCAAAGGAATCAGCCAAACCATGTGGATTTCTGACCAGAAATTTCTGGTCAGAATTGGGAGACAATACATTTTCTGTTTTAAGCCTCTAAATCTGCGGTAATCTGTCATGGCAGCAACACTAAAGTGAATACAATACCCATATTGTTTTTATTTGTCATTTATCCCAAACCGATGGAAATATCTAAGCAGTGTGGTCCATCTTCCACCGGGCAATCTTCGATTCGTGGCTAAAAAGTGCAGCAGCACGAAGGTGTGTTTGGGAGTAGCGAATTCGCCATGGCGGCACTTTTCTGAGTGTAGGAAGGACGCGGTATGCAACCACGGGTTTTAAGTTCAGCTACTTGTTTCAGAATACAGAGAGCCAGTATTAAGTCATCCAAAATAATAAGGAGGCAGAGAACAAACAACTAAAACGGTTGCCGTAATTCAGAGTAATACAAGAAATATTCTTTTTTTTTTTTTTTTTTTTTAAATATTTTTTCAACGTTTATTCATTTTTGGACAGAGAGAGACAGAGCATGAACGGGGGAGGGGCAGAGAGAGAGGGAGACACAGAATCGGAAACAGGCTCCAGGCTCCGAGCCATCAGCCCAGAGCCTGACGCGGGGCTCGAACTCACGGACCGCGAGATCGTGACCTGGCTGAAGTCGGACGCTTAACCGACTGCGCCACCCAGGCGCCCCAAGAAATATTCTTTTTTAAAATATTTGTTTATTTTTGAGAAAGAGTGGGACAGTGTGCAAGCAGGGAGGGGCAGAGAGAGAAGGAGACACAGAATCTGAAGCAGGCTCCAGGCTCCGAGCTGTCAGTGCAGAGCCCGACACGGGGCTCCAACCCACAGACCTTGAGACCATGACCTGAGCGGAAGTCAGATCTTAACCGACTGAGCCACCCGGGTGCCCCACAAGAAATATTATTTTTTGTTCTATCTAAAAAGCGTGCCTCTGTTTACATGGGAGTTTAATTTATGGCTAATCAGCTGGCAGTTAGGTGGCTTTGTTTCACTTTATGTGTCTTCTCTCCTAATGTTTCAATGTGAAAGCGATCTTTCCTCTTTTCCTCATTTTTCCGGCCCCTGTGTTAGTATGCTGACATAATGCTGTGCTTACATTTTCCATCTACCCCCCCCCCCCAATAAGATCTTTTCAACTGAGTCAGGATGCACACTTTTAAATTTGGCCCTAGTTTTCGCCAAAAACCCTTTGCTTTCTCTAAATTCTGTGAATCCTAAATACACCATTTTGGAAGTCTGACTTTTTTTTTTTTTAATCTAAACTTGACATTGATTGATCAATATCAGCATTTTCTCAAAACTGGCAACTTGGTTTCTCTTCAATGAGTAATAAATCAAAGCAGCTTGCACGGAAACACTTTGATTCAGACTCATGGAAGGAGATGCATGTCCCATTGGACTTGATCAAAGGCTGATCATCATTAAGAAATATAGGAATTTTCACCATGTGACTATATTGACCTAATAATTAAAAATTCTATAATGTTCCATGTGAATTCTTGCTTCTGTCTTCCTTCCTTCCTTCTCAATTCTTTGTGGCACATGCCGAGCAGAGAACATTATCGGGTTGCTTCTCTGATGCTGGAGGAAAACCGGTTTCTGTCCATGGTGTTCCTGTAGAAAGACTAAGACAGGCCCTCCACGGTGACCCAGATAATTGTCTGGAGGTGTCATTAATATGGGGATCTGCACTCTCCTCCCACATTCTTCAATCAAACGGTGGTAAAATCCTGCCAGGTCTCTATTTTAAGTCAGTAGGAACATCTCACAGGCAAGAGTCCCCGCCGCAGGGGCTGTTCTTGGAAATGAAAATGTCTTGGCTTCTTAAAGTGTTAGAAATGACAGAGAAATATCTTTTACACTATTACCAGGTATTTTCCCTTTGCTTTGTGTTTACTCTTAAAACCATGCAGGTCACATAAATGAAAATCCATAAAAGAAAACAAATCAGGAGGAACATTCTTCCAGTTGGCTCAACCATATCAATAAATAGGACACATGTACTGGTATGAATAAAAGGCATTACTTACATTTTTCAGGAAAGAAAATGCAGCCAATTCCCTGTAGTAAGAGTGTGGGGTCACAGCTTCTGGAACTGGTAAGACCCTTGATTTGGTTCTGTCTCTTCTCTTTGGAGGGTTATCCCCCAACACCATGGCAGCAGGGCCACCGCATGGAGCTGCAGAAGGGACCAGAGACAATGTCTCCATCCCCATTTGCCTGGGGCTGTAGCTCAACATCCCTGTCCCAGGACCTCATGCACCTGAGGTGTTACGACGGACAGCTCTTAGTCTGGGTCTCAAGTGGGTAGAAAACAAGCTTCCCAATGTCATCGTTGACGCTCATGGAATAAGACAATCTTCTCAAATAATTCTTGCATGTGTCTATACGGGATTTCCTTATTTTTTAACATGAACATTTGGAGCCGAGAGCCTGAAGACAAAGACTTGGATCTTGACTCCCTGCCCCAGCTTCTCGTCCATGGAATGGTCCAGCCATCTGTCCTCTTTCCTTGTCACGGCATCGTTGGCTTCTCTCGGTGAGCGAATGCCTACTTCTCCTGTTGGAAGAAACTGACTTGGGACCTGTGAGCTGACATCGCTCATTTTCTCTAGAGATTTGGCAGAATAGGGCTCTGACGGCTGTCCTCCCCTGCTCCCCGGTGGCCCTTCCAAGTGCCCCGTGCAAGGCAGACCTTCCCCTGCGGAGGAGGAATGTTCTGCCTGCCAGGGAAAATGGTACAGCTGGGCTGCCTGGTTAGGACTTCCAAACCAGCGCTCAGCGCCCAATTACGGAGGTGCCTTCAGGGCAAAGCAGGAACGGCAAATTCTGAAATCCTTCTGGGCTCTTCTGCTGATTCTGTTATGTAAGTCGCTTTAACAGGTGTATGGAAGCAGACCTAAAATTAGCCGACAGACTTTTCCCAAATCGTTTCTCTTGGAAAGCTATTGGCCTGGAGTGATCAGCCTCACGTGTTCCGAAAGTCGGGGAGGGGGGCTAAGGACGGGCTGAAGAGAGAAGTGACAGGGAGGAGCGATCCACCTGCACAAAGGTCTCTGGCTGACCGTCCCGCCCCGGAGGCGGCAAACCCACGCGCAAGGCAGAGCGGCCGCCCAGATGAAGGCGCCGAAGGGCAAGGGCAGGATGGACGATGGGCACGCTGTGTTCACAGGGGACCGTGTCGCCCGTTTGGAAGGGCCAGGGCTGCGTGTAACTGTTCCCGCTCGCGGGGCGCTGTGACGGGCCGGCAAGACACGCGTGTGCAGGGACGGGGTGGCGGAGGGCCAGCGCCGCTGCCTTCCTGGGAAAGCGCTTCCGACGCGCCAGCCATGTCCCTCCCGGCGCCAGTCCCCGAGCTCCCGTGTCATCACTCGCTGAGCAAAGCCCACGGAGGGGTCGGCATCCTGTGTCTCGACAGTCGGGACAGGACATTCACGGGCGCCGTTGACCAGCTGAGAAGATCGGAGACCATGAGCTGAACCCCGGGAACCTCCGCTGTCCTCCTCTGCGCACCGCGCACGTCCAGGCGGTGACCGAGTGCAGGGCCGCGCGAGGCAGTGTCTGGGGACGTGCTGCGTGTCGCTTGCGGCGTCTGCCGTGCTTGTGTGCAAGTCTCCGTCTGGGGGCGCCCCGCGGACGTCTCGGCGTCTGGCCGGGACCCCGGGGCCGGTGCGCGGCGGGCGGAGGAGGTGACACGCGAGCCTGGCCGCCCGGCGGGGGAGCTGATTGACGGCCTCCCGTCGCGACCGGGCTGTGGGTGTGGACGCTGAGCCCCGGGAACCCAGCGATGTGGCCCCGTGACTGTCGCGTCCGCGCCCGTTGCGTTTTCCGGTGAACGGCGAGCCTCGGCCGCCCTTACCGGGTCACGTCAGGCAAGGTGGTCGCGCACCTGTTTCCTCGCGTGGTGGGGGCGGGGCTGCACCCTGTCACCTCTGTCACCCGGCGTGGCCTAAGGGAACGAGGAGTGAACGAAGCGGACACTCGTCTGGTGACGCTGCGCGATCGACCGCGGTCTCAGCCAAATGCACGGAAGGTCGCGGACGCCCGAACCCCGCGCTTTGCTCTGCGGAGGATGCAGCCACGCGGACGGAGTCCCCCCCCCACCCCCCGACTCTCAGTCGCCAAGAGTCTGCAACCGGGTCCTGAGGCCCCGAGTCTTGTCCCTGAAGCCCGCTCACCCGGGAGGGCACCTCGGTGGTTTCACCTGCTGCGACATTTGTCACACTGTCCCGGTCCCGGTCCCGGTGCTTATCACGGCTCCCGGGGGACAGGCGGCACCTGCGTCCCCTCCAGGGCCCAGACGGTGGTGGGGAGGGGGCCTCCAGGGCCGAGCTCCCCCCCCCCCCCCCGCCCCGGGGGCCTCTAACCCCTGCTCCTCTCGGGGCCTCCAGCAGGGGGCCTCCTGCTCCTCTCGGGGCCTCCGGGCTCCTTGGCCCTTCCCCAGGGTCTGACACTGTTCCTGCTGCCCACGAGGTTCTCCTGCCTGTGATTCCTTCACAAGGATCTTTTTCTTACCTGGTTAAAACTGGCCTGGGGACACTCTGGGCTCCTCAGCAGCGGCCACACTGCCCTGAAAAGCTTCTGCTGGACACGAACTGGTTTGTCCGGCAGCCAAGTTAACAGGGAGGCGCTTTTAGACCATTTTCGGAATCATTCTTTTGCTCTTGGCTTTCAGCTTCATAATCATAAGGGTTTAGATGCCCTTGGGATTTAGTACAAGGCCACGGGCTTTTGAAGTTGCTGGAGCAATTCCTGCGTCCAGTTGTATCAAGAACAAGGTCAAAGGGAAGAAACAGGTCTGTTCATTATGGATAATTTATATCAGGCAGCACATTTTACGATTTCTCAAATAGACACCTTTCTTATCTGTGATGGAGGCAAAGTGATATTTCTGGTTTCCAAATAAATCAGTCAGTAGTTTCCCTGATTTCTGGGACTATGCAGAGGTCTAATAGGTCCTAAGCACTGGTCTGGTCCTTCATTTCCTGGCAATAAATAACTTCCTGAAATTTCTATCTAGTAAATTTAACCTACTGACTCCAAGAGACATTTCAGTTATTGAATCTTTTTCTGGGGGCAAGAAATAACAATGCTCAGTGCCCATGCTCCTCTCTGTCCTGCTTCCTCTCCAAAAGTCAACAAATAATGATAATATGTGAATTCTCTCCTTAATTAAGTTGGCTTCCTGTATAGTGTCTGCTCAATGAGCCATCACAGCACTGATCTGCTGTGTAACACACAACCCTCTTATTCAAAGGAATTGGGCTGAAAATCCTAAAGTCCCTTATTGTCACATACTCTTCTCTCCATTACTACCCCCAGTACCTGAATGTAACCTCCTGGTAACTAGTCTCCCAGTTGGCCCCATGAACCCTACCTCCTGGTATGCACACCCTCAGGTAGCCCCCTCCCACATTGAATTTGGCTGGCCTGTGTAACCAGGAGAATATGAGATTCGTGCTGCTGTGTGATTTTTGAGACATGTATAAGAAATATAAATGACACTTTTGAACTTTGGTTATGATTTCTCAGACCACTTGCTTTAGGGAAATCCAGGTGCCAGGTAAGAAATCTGTTTACCTTGAGACTACTAAGCCAAGGTGTTTTGTCACATGGAGATGGGGGGGCCTGGTCTACCCCAGCTTTTCCAGCCATCCCAGGTCCAGATCTGATGCCAGGCATGTGAGTGAAGAGGGCTCCAGCTGTCTCCAAGTCTCAGCCTTGACCTGCCTCAAGTGATGGAGACACCGAGAAGGAGATGACCAGATGAACCATCAAGTGCCAGAACCACGAGAGACGTGAATACGTTGTTTTAATTCTGTAAGTTTGGGGATGATTTGTTACACGGCAGTAAATAACCAGAACACCACATCATAATTGATTGACCGAGAGGAATGTACATCTGAGGATTAACACACTCACCTTGAGTTTGGTCCAGTGAAAGTAGTAACTTTGTTCATCCGCTCTTTTTATTTTTTATTTTTTATTTATTTATTTATTTTTTCAACGTTTATTTATTTTTGGGACAGAGAGAGACAGAGCATGAACGGGGGAGGGGCAGAGAGAGAGGGAGACACAGAATCGGAAACAGGCTCCAGGCTCTGAGCCATCAGCCCAGAGCCTGACGCGGGGCTCGAACTCACGGACCGCGAGATCGTGACCTGGCTGAAGTCGGATGCTCAACCGACTGCGCCACCCAGGCGCCCCCATCCACTCTTTTTAATAAATGGCTTAATAAACTCATTCTTTTTAATAAATGACCTTTACTAAAATTCTTAGTTTTGGCAAATGACCTCTATAGATCACCTGGTCATGGAGTTCCTAAGGTGACTACAATACAATATAGTCATTGCAACTGTTCCATAAACTTTCTGGAAACCTCGGCATCCTGAAAGACATTCAAAACAGAATAAAAATACCCTATTGGATGCAGAATTTGTTGAATACACCCTGATTGAATTTGTTGTTGGTCTCCTGGAATTTCTGATATCTTACCAACTCAGAGCTGTTCCTTGTATCTTTGGAAAATTTAATACCACTCTTTGAAGGATTTTCACATAATGTAACTTTTGGTCAACTTCATGTGACTAATGTAGAAGAAAAAAAGACTGAGACTCTCACATTAGAATTAATATTAAGATAGAATATTTAATGCCAAAGAGAAACATGAAATGGTCTCATGCAATAACATATGCATTCTTGACCCTCTAATCCACTTTCTGTTCTCCCTGGGGGATAGTATTGTAGGTTTAGGAGCAAATTTAATCAGGTCTCTCTTCTAATAAAATATTTCAATGAATTTTTTTAGTGCTTATAGGATAAAAAAATTATTTAATACATACATTCTGAAGATCTCATAATGTATCTATTATTCAATAAAAATATTGGACCAATTCCATATTCCAATGGAAAAATATCTACCTAACATCATACAAAAATAATTAGGTACAAATCAAAAATCTAAACATTATTGTATTCTCTCATCTCTCCCCTTTTTCTCTCATGTTTACTTTGTTTTCTACCCAGTAATTTCAGAGTAAGATTATGGGCTTTTATTGATGGGCTCTATTCTCACAAGGGCTCTATTGATGGGTTGGCACAAGTTTTGTTACATGTAGAACAATGTCTTCTGTTAGTACGAACTATGCTCAATTAGATGCCTTTTATGTGATGTTTTATGACTTTTACATAAAAAAAACCCCTGAAAAATAGATGTGCAAGTCAATAGTATTCCCAGCCATTGTCCATGAGCTAGCCACTCACATTCATGGAAGGCTTGTCACTGCTCTGATATTAAATCTTTGCTCACATCGGTTTGGACAAGGGTCCGTGGGAAGACCAATGCAGAAAAGGGATGGTCTTACGATTCACCTCACCTGGAAACAAATGAAAGCAAGTCCTGGATGTGTCGGGAGACGATGCAACTATGAGTGACCTGGCTTTCCTCCGGTGAGTCTCGTAAAGCCATAAGATGTAGACTTCCTGCTCACAGATTTTACTGCAGGAACAGTTGTGCAACAATATAGGTGCAACTGCACCCTGGTTGTTATATTTGACACTTTTAATCATCCTTTACCCCTTGTCAATGTCCATTTCTTTTTTCTAATGTTTGTTTATTTATTTTGAGAGAGAGACAGAGACAGAGACAGAGACAGAGAGAATGCAAGCAAGGGAGGGGCAGAGAGAGGGCTCCACACTGTCAGCCCAGAGACTGGCATGGGGCTTGGTCTCACAAACTGTGAGATCATATCCTGAGCCAAAATCAAGAGTGGGATGCTTAACTGACTGAGCCACCTAGGTGCCTCTCAATGTCCATTTCTCCACTTGATCTTAGTCAAAAGGCCGAGAAGCAGTTCAATGGCCATTTCTCATACCAGCCTTGGTTCAAACACGCTAGGGGCTTCCTGCAGATGTCTTTCTCAGGTGGATCTCTGGACCAGGATACCTCACTCTTTCTCACCATCACTGCATTGTATTCAGTGCAGACCTGCCTGAACCCCTTTCCCCAGATTCTGCTGTAAAATGTGGGGCCAGCTTACATACCACACTCTCCTAGAGGGTGATGAGCACATGCACCACAAGAGAATTGTGTGTTAAGTACTCAGGTTTTACAAGACTGAGTTACTATGGGGGATGCCATCAGTAATGACCTCCTTGAAAAAGTCCATGTTTAAAAAGCCATCACAAGGAGGTGTCTGGGCGGCTCAGTTGGTTAAGCATCTGACTCTTGGTTTTGGCTCAGGTCTTGATCTCATGGTTCATTAGTTCAGGTCCCACATCGGGCTGTATGCTGACAATGCGAAGCCTGCTTGGGATTCTCTCTCTCTCCCTCTCTCTCTCTCTGCCCCTCCCCTGCTCTCTCTCTCTCTCTCTCCTTCACACAATAAACAAATAAACTTTAAAAAATCTATCACAACGTAAAGCATTTTGTTTCAAAAGGCATCATCTCTCTCTCTCTTTGCCAGCATTGCTTCTAACCCCCTGCATTGGGATCTGGCTTTTTCTTAGGATGTCAACATCTTCCAGTTGGTGCCCTTTGTACACACTCAACACCCAGGAGACAACTCGGCACAGGATGGATCCTTGCACATGTGTGTTCATTTGGTGCACTCAAAGGAAAATGTAAAAATTTCACTTGAATAACCATGGTACAAAGATGTAATGTTGCTTCTTTTAATTTTTATTTGTTTATTAAAAAAAATTTAATGTTTATTTTTGAGACAGAGAGAGACAGAGCATGAGGTTGGGAGGGGCAGAGAGAGGAGGAGATACAGAATCTGAAGCAGGCTCCAGGCTCTGAGCTGTCAGCACAGAGCCCGACGCGGGGCTCGAACACATGAACTGCAAGATCATGACCTGAGCGAAAGTCAGATGCTCAACCGACTGAGCCACCCAGGCGCCCCTAATGTTTCTTTTTAACTTGGATTTAATCTTGTAAAATTTCTCTTGATGTTAATTCCTCACGTCATTTTACTCAGCTTCTACTGTAGCTCTGTGAACTAGGACTGTAATCTGTGTTTACAATGTAAGTAAAGAGTGCTAGCTTTCTAATTCAGCAGGAAAACAGGGCAGATGTGGCTCTCAAATAATTCGGACACTTATTTGATGGAAGCAGTAAGTGGTTCTTTAATTTACTATACCTTTCCCTTTTCCTTTCCTTTTCCCTACTATACCCTTTCCCCTCCCTTGAAGGGGGTCTGTATATATCTGCTTCAGTCGGATGCTCTTGCCTTACTGTAACATTTAACTTGGGTTTCTTCTCTCACCCTTTCTAGCTATCCCTGTGTTCAACATGGACAATGTTGGGAAACATCGGGTTTCAGTGATACAGATGTAGCTGTTAGTCATTCACGTGAGCCCAGGTCATGTTCCTGTCTTCATGTGTTTTGAGGACATATCTTTTCTACAGAACTTTCTTCCTCCTGACCCATGGGTGCCGGTTAATCAACTCCAGATTGGGACAATACTTGTAAATTATAATCTGGCATGAGATGCTTTCTAGGCCGCTTGCTACTAGTTAGAATCATCCAGTAACACCCTTTTGTTTGTTATACATTGCAGTGTATTGAGTATGATCCTTAGAACGTGACACTCCCTCACTCCAATTCTGATATTTTCTCCTGAGTGGATAATAAAAGGTTGCTATGGAAGCCAGCATATGCCCTGATGGTGGCAGAGAACAGGGAGGGCTGGAGTTTCATTGATTAAAGGCTTCTCCAAACATCAATTGGAGATCCATTTTGCTCCAGGATATGTGTTCTGTGCCAGGGAGATAAAAATGGAAGTCTCAGCTTCTGTGTTCTAGGAGCTCACCACTCGGAGGCAGAGAAGAATAAGAAGACAATGAAGACACAACCTAACAGTTGCCGTGATAGCACTTGAGCAGGGTCTCACACAGGAGGCTCCCTAACCCGCTCCAGTAAGGGTCAGCAGAGGTGTCTTGCAGGACGTATAGTTGAACTTGATGTTAGGAAACAAGTAGGAATGAACCAAGCCAACCAGACAAAAAGGGGTTGAGCCAAGTTTGGCCGAGGAGAGAGGAACAGACAGACAGGACAGTGTGTGCACGGATGCCATTTAACACCTTAGCAAGGGCCTGGGAAGGACAGAAGTATTGTGCCCTGGAAATGGTGGAATTTAACATTGGGGATTTGTGTGTCTGGGGTAAGAGATACATTTTCATTCAACCCCAGCTTACCAGGGTAATCCTACTCAGGAAAGCCATTTCTGCACACACGCCCTCCCTCCCGCCAGTCCTCTGCTTCTAGGTACCCAGGAAGCAAATTTTTTATGTCCTTAAAGGCAAAAGGAAATCTCTGGCTTTTAAAGGGCAATTTTGATACATCTCTGAATCCTCATCATGTAACTACTTGCCCCTTCTATTTAGAACACTCTTGGTAAGTGGCCAGCATGAGAACCAGACCATCCAATTCTAACTGTGTTCTCAGCATAATTGTCTTTGTGTGCGTCCTGGTGTCTGAGAGATTTTTTTTTAAAAGCCTTTCTTATCTGAAGAGTTCAAAGATCCATTGAACCCAATGTGTGACAAGAGAGTCTCCGACCCATGGCATTTACAGACCTTTCACAAGTGGGAATGCCATGGAGGGTAAAAATTTTGATGATAACTAACTTAGATGATCTTTCTGTATCTAGGCTGAGATTTATGAGATTTTTATAAACAAGTTAGTGCCTCTTTACAATGTGCCACAGTTGATAATAAGTAATTCTTCCTGCTTTCCAACACAGGCAGAAAACTAAAAATAAAAAAGAAGTGAGTTATAGGAGAGAAAAATAAGCAAAAGTATCCTTCTAGAATGTACATTTTGCCAACTTGGTCTATTCTCTTGACTTTCTTTGATGGTTTTCAAGTAAATTCGCCACTTGGATTCTGACAGAAGAGTCTACACAGAGAGGTCACATTGCCATAGAAAGCGCATTGATCCAGCACTCCGTTCCATTCTTGACTTTAGCCAGGCCGTGCTGCTAACTCACTGAGGGCATTCAGTACAAAACAAGTACTTTTCTCCTTGTTTCAGAAAATGAGGAATTTGGATCACATAGCACCCAAGGCTCTTTCTGTCCCTAAGTGGTGTGCATCTGAATCAATGCCTTTTAATTGGCTGCTTATGTTTTTCTTCCAAAGTTTTCCCTTTGAGATACTTGCCAGGAGCTATAATTCCCAGGAAAAAAACAGAAATGGCAACACTGGTCGACTGGTCCTAACTCTATGCCCACTATTATTCTGCTACTATTCTAATATCAGCTGGTTTAATTCTTATGGTAAAAATAGAAGGGAGACACTACCTATTATGCCCACCTTAGAGCTGACAAAGGTAAGGCCCAGAGAGGTTCAATAAATGGTTCCCACCCTTGCCAGGGTCCCCAGGAGCCACCCAGTCATGGGTAACAGACTGGCTCTTGACTACTTATTAGTGAGGGAAGGAGAGTTTTGTGCCATTCAGGGCACCTCCTGCTGCATATACATTAACCGCTCTGGGCAGGTGCGGACCTAACGACGAGGAATAGGCCAACAGGTAAAGGTCTTTCATGACGAACCAAATCTTCCACAGATTCTCTTAGTCCAGAGGAGCCTGGCCTCTTCTTAGGGCTTTTTCCCACAAAGTGTAAAGTAGGTTCAAACCCTCATCATGTGCCTGAGAGGACTCTTCCTACTTGTCACCTTCAATAAAGTTTGCCTTTCAGGGACTGAGTCACGCTGTCCCCATCACCTTTAACATCTCCACAACCCAAGTGACAAGTGTTATCCGTCTTAACCAGCATCATTGGCATGGGGCCCCACAAGGTCCATTGTATTATAATTTGTAAAATTCCGTATTTTCTTGCTGCCCCAGTATCGCCACAGACTATGAATTCTCCTTCCCGGTGACCAGCGCTCCCAGGTGGTAAGAATGGCTCCTGCCTCAAATTCTCTTTTGCCTTCTCCTGTGACCTGGTGACCATTCCCAGACACCAGGAAACCCTCTCATGCTTGGCGTACTTCACGCTGACCCCAGTGAAGGCACTTGCCTAAGGGTCCTCACTCTGGGATCCCCACCAGTTGGGCTGAGTCTGTTCCCTTGGGACTCCCTGCACGTGGCCCCTAACAGAGCTCAGTGACTCTGTCTCTCCGGGATCTGTGAGTGGAACAAACTTTGTTTCCCTGCATCTTCCCATGTCCCCTCTTTTGGGGACCTGACTAACTGCCTCATGAAAAAAATACAAAATGCCGTCTCTCCATCTTCAAAGCCTACAACACCGTATCTTCATGACCTGTTTCCTATGGTCACACATATTTCTCCAACCACAGCCATGAAAGGCTCTCTGTTTCCACAGACTCATTGGATTAGATGGGGTCCAGTTGGGAAATCCAGGATTATATCCCCATCTCAAGGTCCTTAACATAATCACATCTGCTAGGTCCCCAGTTTGCCACATAAGGGGACATTCTCAGGATCCAGGCATCAGGACATGGACATCTTTGAGGGCCATTATGCCTCCTATAACACAAACTCATGGTAAAAATATAACCACCACCAGTGGTGGGGGTGAGTGTATATCACACTTAAAATTTCAGGACAAGGTATGAGTAACAGCAGAACTGATGACCCTAGATCACCTGTGATTCGAAGCCACACTGTGGCTTATCCTCAGTTACCAACGATATATCTTCATCCATAGAGTAGTATCTCCGGAATGGCCCCAGGCCATGCACTGGTTTGTTATACTAACATTGGACGTGACAATGGTCTTTGGACTGCTTCCCTTCATAGTCCAGCTCGTGATGCTCCTGTGTCATTGACTTAGGGGGAGGTTGGACTGAAGTCTTTTCAGCATATCTCTTGCATTAGGTGAACTCATGAATGGGGTTCTCTGAGGCATCACATTAGAAAAGACTTAAAAGGTAAAATGGGTCCTGGGTCAGACTCCATGAATTCTTCCAGAATAGAGACAAACAGCAGGTTGGAGCATGCGTGGAGGTAACAAGTGCACTGTAAATGCAGATAAAAGGGAGGTAACTGACTGTTGATATTTGTTCACTCCTACTGCCCGGGATCCCAGGTTTCACAGCCACAGTGTGAGGGAAGGAGTCAGAGGCTGCCAGCCCAGAATCATAGAAGTCACTTTTCTTTCTTGAACCCTTGAGATCATCCTCTGGCTTCCTTCTCTTTTGGGGAACACCCAGCCCAGCCTGGAGCCCAACCTGCAAGGGGCTTGTGTGGCTCACTCCACACCACGGCTCCCACTCTTGTATTCTCTGTCTCAGAGCTATTTACTGCTTTTATGACACACATCATAGTTTCTATTTCCCTATTTATTTATTTACTTCCTTGTTTAGACAGTTTATCCCTGATGGACCTGGAGGTCCATGAGCACCTACTTTGGGTTGGGTACTGGTAGGTTTTATGACTTGGGGGGCAGCACTGGTTTAGCACATTCTAAGCACCTGGTAACCATTGACTGGTGGGTCTATAAGCATGAAGTAACAGAACAGAATGTGGGGAAAACCCAGAGGTCTAACGAAGGATTCTGGGTTCCACTCATGTTATCAGCTTTGGAAAAAGGAAAGAGCAGCCACTGATTTGTTAAGATGGACAATGTGTAGCCTGTGAAGAGTTTAATTGTGTCTCTTTTGAGATCTGGCATAAAACTACACACTTAGGAAGCAAGTAAGTTTGCCGAAGTAACAGAAACTTTTATTTAAAACACACACACACACACACACACACACACACAATCTCTGATTATAATTTCATTGATTCTATGCTATCAAATAGGACAAATCAAGGAGTTGTATGTAGCCATAAATTACCCTAGATTAAACCCCATTTGAATCTCTGTGAGAGAGTGAATAACCTGGTGGGCTGGCCCCAAGCTGTGGGCTTTCTCCTGTGTTGTTTACAGTGTTTATGGGCACTTATCTTGGAGGCCCAGCATGCGCTTGTCTGACACCAGAGAGTTTTTAAGCATGTCTGATGGCATTTTTCAAGCCCCCACAATAATAGTATCACAGATGGCATTTCTTTTGTCTTCTCTGTGAGCTTGTGATGAGGAAGACAGCATCTTCACTTTCAAAAGCAACGCCACAGTCTATAAAGAGTTATACCAAAAGAATGGTTAGGAGGTCTCATGTGAAATGTTTGCCAGATGCAAAGCTGCCCCCAGTGCAGACCCACAGGTGGTCATAATGCCCACAATTGAAATTCCAGAACATTCAGCATGATGTAGCTAGATAGATTGGATGATTGGGTTCACTTCAATAAATCTTTTTTTTTTTTTAATCCTCAAAGACTATGGGTGTTTAATACTGTGTGACTGAGGGACTCATATGGACACACAAGTGATAGAATAGCCCGCTGCCTAGATCCAGCTGAGTTTTTTTCTTTTTTTTTAAGTTTATTTATTTATTTATTTATTTATTTATAGAGGGCACACATGTGAGTGGGGAGGAGGGCCAGAAGGAGAGAGAGAGAGAATCCCAGACTCTACACTCAGTGCGGAGCCCCAAGAGGAGCTCAATCCCATGACCTTGGGATCTTGAGCCAAAATCAAGAGTCAGACGCTCAACTGACTAAGCCACCCAGGTGCCCCTCAATCATACTTTAACCTTACTACACCGTGTATCTTGTGTGAACTTCCTCAAAGCCTTTCTGAAGACACATACTTCGTGTGTCAATCAATCAACCAAGCTATCAACGATGAGCAGCTCAGTGTGTCCTGTCTGAATTTGAATTTTGTGATACGAGCTGTTTAAATGAATGATTACACTGTAAGTATCGGTAAGCTACCCTTGGGGAAAAATATGGAAGCAGGAAATATTCCAACTGCATCAGCATTTAGCTCTGTAATTAATTAGTGAGGAAAAAGTCACTAAGGAGAAATTTTCTGGATGTGTTCCCCAGTGATAAATAATAACTCACCAACAAGTCCACATCATGAACCTAAAGAAGTATTCGGTTTAGTAATATATGAATTTCCACAGAAACTTTTCTTAGTTATTAAATGCTCGTGCTCTAACAATTGTTATTTTATGGTGTGTTTCTTTTTAAGTGGTATTACAACTGACTTTATAGCCCAAAATGAAATCAAAATATAGCTAAATACAAAAAAGAGTCTGAGATAAAAATGTTGATACATGTAAGTGAACAAATATTCTATTTTTTGTTTTGCATATTAAATTGCATTTACAGAGTTTGTGGCATATTCATTAAAGGGTAGCATCAACCAGAAAGATAATTTTATCCTTTAATATATTTTAGTGAAATATTTGTGTGATATAAAATTTTGTAATTTTAATAAATATAAAGAATTTCACCCTAAACTTCCTATCGTCACAGATATTTCAACATTTTTATTAAAAATTAAAACATTAAAAATTTAAAAATGTCTGAATTTTTTTGGATGATGCAAGCCTAAATATTTTAAAAGTCATATTTCATATGTATTCATCATATGAAGGATCAAATTAAGAACTTCAGGTGATCAATGCATTGCATTTGTCTTGTACAGTCAATTATACAGTGACACAAAATAATTAAATCAGATTATTAAATAAATTTAATTAAATTTAACACAATACAATTAGAAAATGTTTATTTTTATCTAAATAACTCAGTGATCACCACATAAACTTTTTTTTACCACTTTTGAACAATTAATATAAGACGTACAAGGAGATGAATTTGATTAGATTTTCTAGTGTGTGTGTGTGTGTGTGTGTGTGTGTGAGAGAGAGAGAGAGAGAGAGAAGGAGAAAATCAAAGAAAAGAGATAGCGAAGTGAGGTGGTTGAAAATGAGAACATTGATTTGCATCTTGTCTTTTAAGTACAAAGATGTTTTAGGGGAGGTCAACAATTATGTACCCACATATGGCCATCACTTTTAAGAGGCTCTAAATAAATCATTATTCTGATTTCTTTATATGTTGTACCAAAGTTTCTCTTTTTTAATTTTTTAAACCATTTGTGTTTTGGATACATTACTTCAACTCAGGTTGTGGTTAAATGTGACAAAAACTTTTAAAGAGACAGTACAATTGGGAACTTCCTTTTCAGAGAAGTTCTTTTGACTTGAATTAAATCCACAGTTGAGAGTGGCCCGGTATGGAAAATTCTCCCCTTTTCTTGGACACCAGGCTCTACCATGGCACTATCCATAAAGATGTAATATTTCCCTAAAGAAATGCCCTCCTTTTCTAAGCCTCTTTCTAAAATTAACATAGAGTTATTCATCAATATATCTGATTATTAACTTGGTGCCTAATTTGAAGAAAGTCTGCATTTTAAAAAGAATCAAGTTTCAAAACGGACCCAGATTTAACAATTTTTTTATGCTTATTCATTTTTGAAAGACAGAGAGAGACAGAGCACAAGCAGGGGTGGGGCGGAGAGAGAGGGGGACACAGAATCTGAAGCAGGCTCCAGGCTCTGAGCCGTCAGCACAGAGCCCGACGCGGGGCTCGAACTCACGAACTGTGAGATCATGACCTGAGCCGAAGTCTGACACTCAAACAACTGAGCCACCCAGTTGCCCCAAGGGACCCTGATTTTATACCTTCCATTTCTGCTATGGGACTCTAGGTATATAAAGACTCTAAAAAAGATAAAGGTAATTTATATATTTTTTATAATATGATACTGGATACAGTCCTATGAGTTATTCTTCAGCGTCAGCTATAAGCATAATACAGGGGTCAACAGAACATATATTCAATACCAAGACTGATAAATACTAAATTGCATAGTTTTTTAAATCATATACAGGATACTAGAAAATAAAATAAAAACAACCAAGAAACCTGTATATGTATCTCATGGCTCTTTAATAACAATATTCAAAAACACAATGAGTCCATATAATAAATTGCCTTCCTTTACTTATACAAAGATGAGTCTATGATGTAGCATACAAGTCAAAGCTGAATAGGAGATTTTTGTCTCTAGTCTGGTATGTAATGAAGTTGAAAGTCACTACTCCCTAACAATAAGTGAGAAGCTGACCAATCTGAAAGATTAACAACTCTTCTTAGATTCCTCAGAGAAGTGAGGTCACTGGGGCAAAATGCAGCCTCCAAATCAGACAGACACAGAGCTCTCAAGAAGGAAATCTGACACCTGATGAGGGAGTTCAGTGGGGAGGTGTGAACTCAGGTTTCATCTCTAGGGTTCAGTATGCAGAAGGCCTTCCCAGGCCAACTTTGCCAAAGCTCTCCTTCGTCTTCATGAATCTCTAACACAATTTCCATTTTATTTCCATTATGCTCACTAATCGTGTCAGTTACACTTTGTCTGTCCGTGTTTTATCTCTCCCAACCAGGATGTGAGCTCCTTGAGTAGGATCTGTGTTTGAAGAGCTTATACTCATGGCCTGAAATGGTGCTAGCAGAAGAGTAGATGTGTGATAAATACTGTGGAATAAAGACAGTATATAGAATATGACAGAAGTATGTGAGCTATAGTTAATGATTTTGGAACAATCAATATAAAGATGGCAATTTAAGATCTGGAAAAGACGATGGGGCACCTGGGTGGTTCAGTTGGTTAAGCATCCGACTTCCAACTTTGGCTCAGGTCATGATCTCACAGCCCCACATAGGGCTCTGTGCTGATAGCTTGGGGCCTGGAACCTGCTTTGGATTCTGTGTTTCCTCTCTCTCTGACCCTCCCTGCTCATGCTTTGTCTCTCTCTGTCTCTCAAAAATAAATAAAAATATTAAAAAAAAAAAAGATCTGGAAAAGATGAGATCCTCTGGACGTGAGATGAGAGTAGGATCCATGCAGCATCCTGAGAATACCATTCTCTAAGTGATGAGCAGAGGAGGTGGATCTTCCTTAGGAGGTGGAGAAAAAAACAAAATGGAGCCTGAGGAGAGAGGTTGAAGAACGCTCTATCATCCTCTTGGTTTGAGTTTTCCCAAGAGATGACCCTGAATCAAGAATTTGGTGCATGCGATTTATCTGAAGGTGATCCAAGGAAACACAAAAAGGAATAGGGAAGGCATGCTGGAAAGGGAGGTTAGCCAGTAAGGGGGGAGTTAATGAGTGGCTGCTGACTACTGGCCATAGAACAGATGGGATATCATTAGGCAACATCTGAGAGAGCCTATAACACACAACCCAAACTATCCCACTGAGGAGCAAAGACATTGGGGTCCTTATCTACTTTTCTCCATCACTTGATGGCAGGGAATTGCTTTATGGAACATATGCTCCCTGTCACTTCTCACCCATCTTTTATGCACATCTAGATGCTCCCGTGCCCATGGAATGCCCTTAGTCAAAAGATATGGGTCCATAAGGAATGACACCAGAGGTGTATTTAGAAACTCCAAATACTCCTCCAAAGCTGTGGGTATGTTCTGGGGGGACTGAGGGAACATAGATGGGGACCTGAAGCATTTACTACATTCATGTTGGCCAAGAGTAGAAGTGTTTCAAGGAGCTCTTGGTGAACCGTGTGCACGTGGTAAATAGGTAAAGACTATAATATAGAAATGAGAAGAACCATGACTTTAGGGACACTTTCTTTGAGGAAAAAAAGTAAAAACTTTTCCTCTTGGTTTCCTTAAAAGGTAGGGATAGAAAACAACTCAGGAGTCATGAGGCTCAGAGAGAAGAGAGGTGTCTTTGGAATGGATGTTCCAGGAAGATTATTTTTCACTGAAAAATGTTGCTATAAGTATAGAAAAGTATAGATGTAAGTGTAGGAGCAGGGATTCTGAAGCCAGACTGTCTGTGTTCATTTCCAGCTCCTTCTTATCCTGTGGCTTTGGGCAACTTACTTTACTACTTGGTGCCTTGGTTTTCTCACCTGTAAAATGGCAATAATAATGTCATTCACTTCATAATGTTATTGGAAGGATTCAATGA
Organism: Prionailurus bengalensis; assembly: GCF_016509475.1. Classification (NCBI taxonomy): domain Eukaryota; kingdom Metazoa; phylum Chordata; class Mammalia; order Carnivora; family Felidae; genus Prionailurus; species Prionailurus bengalensis. Next base: position 233,966,348 of record NC_057343.1, read on the forward strand.
GATTACACTTATTCCCTTGTATATCTTCAAGAATTCTAGTTTTACCCCATTATTCTAAATGAAATCTTGAATTTTGAATGTTATTTTCTTAATTCTGTCAAACAAATACGTTTCAAATGCAAACTTTTTCAGAGTGAGTTGGGATTACATTTCTGATGAATAGTTGCTATGTACATCATATGAAGATTATCAGAAAAACACCTTAACAATCAAGGTATAATACACATCTCTATTTGTTGAACTTTTTCGGTAATTATCAGTCTTGTCTGCATATCACCCTCATGGAAAAATGTAAAAATATTTATGTCTGAGCCCCGTTTTCAGTAGATCTTATTTAATTGAGACCCTGAGGGAACTGGCAGGTTGAGAAACACTGATTTACCCAAGAGTCAAGGTTTTGCAGGGCCTTCCAAACATCATTGTGAATACAAAATGCCATGATGTATCCCCTGATTTTTTTAAAAAAGAATTTTATGTAAATAGAAATTGACTACAATATGCCACATATATTATTTCTCTGAGATAAAATGTATGCCCTCACCATGATTTTATATTTTGGTAAGTCAAAAGAATTTGTCATCCTCCCAAAAGAAATGGTAATTTTTTCTGCTTTATAAATTTAAATATTTCCAAGTATTAATCGAATAGGGGGAATCCAGAAGTTATTACATTTAAATTCCATTGACTAAACTTAAAACTTATGTCACAGGAGAGAAGAATAATTACTGTCATATCAAGGCAGACACACTTTGACAATGTACAGGCGTATTTCTAATAACTGCCTTAGGTGGATTAGGAATACAGTATGCAATTTCTGGATAGCACAAAAAAAACCCACCTATTTTCATCTTATGCATAGTAATGATAGTTATAACTATGAATTTTATTATCGTAAAGCACTTAAGGAGTCAGTGAAGAACAAAACAATTAGAAACATTTCAAAATTTTAATCATGTATTAAATTAATTTTCTATGTGGTTGCTTATGCAAAATGAGAAATTCAATGGAGGGCTGAAATAAATAAAATTGTTTTCTTTAATTCTCTTTTCTTGAATTTATTGAAGAACTTACCTTCATTCCTATTCCAGTCGCTGTATCATTTCCCAGCATTAGCCCCTCACTCTATATACTTTTAAGAAGTACAGACCCATTTTCCAACCCCCCCTCCCAAAAAAAACCCAAAACACACTTGGAATATTCATGAGTCATGTTTCACAGAAGTAAATTTAGATGAACAAAAAGTCGATTCTGTTTACAAAATTATCATTGCAATCTACTGCTACATTATTTGTCCCTGGGAAATCATCAATTTGCTCTTCCTTTACTATCTTTCTTGAAACAAACTATTTTAATACACTTGGTAGTAGAATATTCTTCCATAAAAAATAAAATGCCACAAAGATTTTTGTCTCAGATAATAACAGAGTAGCTGATATTTGACTAGCTCACCCTCAAACAAAATGATAAACTCTTAGTGAAAAAAATGAAAAAATCTAAAGGAAGAACAATCTAAAGCAACTAGGAAGGAAGCTGACATTTCAAAGAAGATAATAACACTGGATAAGTTTCCAGTTTGTAGCGTATTGCCTGGAGGAAGACCAGAGTGGTTCCCATGTGGAGTGTTAAAGTCCTAGTAAAAACCTACAGTTGTACTGGTTGAGAAATCAGAGCAGAGAGTGAGAGGAGACCACAACATTTGGAAAGTGAGAAGATAAATTCTACACAGAGGCTAGCCAGAGAGGGGGTTAATAACAAATTCTAATATCTGACCAAATCATTGGTTGCCCCCTTACCTGAACTTGTATAGAATAGACTCCAAGTAACCCAGAAAATGCTAAAGCAACTTAGTAGATATTAGTTTCTGACAATTATAGGGGAGACGGAAGTGAGTTTGAGTCCAGCTGAGGTAAAATCTTGTTAAGGAGAAAATAAAATCAATAATCTTCAGAGGAATATAACAGAATCCAATCTCCCCAAGCTATCATTCACAATATCTGGGGTCTGATTCAAAATTAATACACAAATAATAAAAGAAAAAAAGTAATTCATAGGAAAGAGAAAGCCAGTCGATGGAGAATAAACTAGACATGGCCCAGACACTGAAATCGATGAATTCAATTTTTTTTTTTAATTTTAGATTTATTTATTTTGGGGGAGAGAGAGAGAAAGAGAGAGAGAGAGATCATGACGTGAACTGAAATTAAGAGTTGGATGCTTAACCGACTGAGCCACCCAGGGGCCCCTCAATGAATACAAATTTTAAGACATATAACTACACTCAAGGACATAAAGAAAATGTATTTTAATGAATGAACATACAGGAAATCAATGTGGAGACACTGAAAGTTTATTATGGTTATTTCCATTGTGTTCAAAGAATTAAAGGAAAATATTCAAAGAATTGAAGAAAAATATACTCTCGATAAGGAAACAAATATGAAATTTCAGTGGGGAAAGATAAAGCATGAAAAATCTAATGAAATTTGAGAAGCAAATAATACCAAAAACTGAAGTAAAGTCACTAGATGGGCTTAACAACAGATTGGGAGAAGAATTAACAAAAAGTCCGTTAACTTTGAGATGGATCAATAGAAATCATTCAACTTGAAGACAGAAAGATGGATAAAAGTGTGAACAAAAATAGATAAATAAAGCCACAGTGATCCATGTGACAATGGCAGGCAGTCCAAGGTAGATAACATTGCAGCTCCAGAAAGAAGAAAAACTGAAGTAGAAAATAAAATCAGGGAAGTAATAACTTATTTTTGTGAAATACAAAATTTATACTTTCAAGACACAAAGCAGTCCCCAAACAGAATAAATAAAAGGAAACTAATCACCTTGGAGGCAAAATAGGTAAACTGATGAAGATCAAAGTAAACTACAGAAAGTAGACAGAAAAAAATTATACATACCATGCAGAGGAGTAAAGATACGAAAAGCAGCTTATATCTCATTCAAAATGATGAACAGGAGAACCACATTCTAAGAAATGCTAAAGGGCATTTCATCAGGCTAAAGAAAAGCAAAACCAGATAAAAACCTGAATGTTCCAGAAAACATAAATAACATTGAATATGGGAACATGATACATGTAAAATTATCAATTTTTCACTCTACTTCCTTAAAACATGTAACTATAAAAACAACAACTATGACATTGTATTTGAAGTTTATCTGATATGAATATGTAATGTATATGGCAACTGAAGCATAAAAATTCAGGCATGCTAAAATGGAAGTCTATTGTTCCCAGATTATTATATTTACAAAAAGTGCAGGTGTTATTTGTGAGGGTCCTTTGAGTAGGACTCTAAGTAGTCTTCGAAGAATCAAGGATGCATATTGCAATCCCAAAATCAATCGCTGCAAAATATGATGCAAACAGTATGGCTAAAGAATCAGTGGGTATTCATGCCTCACACTACAAAAAAATGAACTAAAATTGGATCGGGGGCCTCAATGTAAAACCTGAAATTATAAAATTTATTAAAATATGGAATCGAATTTTGATGACTTGAGGCGCCTGGGTGGCTCAGTCGGTTAAGCGTCTGACTTTAGCTCAGGCATGATCTCACGGTTCACGGACTCGAGCCCCACAGCTCAGAGCCTGGAGTCTGCTTTGGATTCTGTGCCTCCCTCTCTGACTTGGGGTCTGTCTCAAAAATAAATAAACATAAAAAAATTTTTTTAAAGAATTTTGATGATTTTGGGTTAAAGATTTCTTCTCAGGAACACAATATGGATGAGCCATTAAAGGAACAACATTGGTTCAACCAACTAAACACGTCTGGTCTCTGAGTTTTATGAAATAAAAAGCACAAAGGGCCACGGACTGGGAGAAAATATTTCCAAAATGTATTCCTGATCAACGACTGGTAACAGAATATGGAAAGAACTCCCCAATTGCAGCAAACAAATAAATAAAACAGACATAACAAAACAAGAGAAACAAAAATGAAAGCGAAAAAGCGACACAGGTGATGGATTTGCTTTATGTTAAAATTCATACAGTATAAACGGATACACATTGAACTGTGATTTTGTTACTTTTATGTTTTATGGATATAATCTGTTTACTCAAGCAGTCCTGCTGAGACTATGTAGGTTGGCTCTCACATTGTGCTGTCACAAGCAAATCAATGCTTTATTGAGAACCTTCGTACATACATTGTTTTACATGCGTGCAAGAATATTAAGAGAATGCTGTATGGAATTGGTAGATCAAAGGGCTTACACACTTGCAGTTGTGACACATGTATTTCCAAATTACCCTTCGGAGAAGTTGTACCAATTCATATTCTCATCAGCAGTCTCCTAGAGGCTGGCTGAATTTCGAAAAGTAAGCTCTGGCTCTCCATAGCAAGAATCTCTGTTAGTCTTCATTCCCAGCAGATCACAGCCAACTCGGTCCAGTGAGGACAACTTCCAGCTCCCGTGGTACATACAAGACATGGTGTGAGGCTACACGGCCCCAACTTTCAGGTGAGTTTTAAAATTCTTAAATATGCCGTTATGAGACGTGATGCCCCCCGTGGCACGGTCTTGGGACGTTTTCCCTGGCCTGTGACCATCTCAGCCGTGAGGGGAAACCCACACCTTTTGGCAGGGAACCCATCCCCACTGAAGTGTGAGCGGAGGACGAGCGAAATGAGGTCAAGGAGATTGTTCTAGGGCTGTAGTCTCAGTGGATGAGATCTGCAGGCAGTTGGGTCGGCACAGCTCTAGAAGGAGCACGCCGCTACTGTCTCCAAGGTAGAGGCCATGGTGTTGCCAAACATCCCACAGGACAGCAGTCCAGAGCAAAGAATGATCCAGCCCCAAATATCGACAGCGTGAGGTTGTGAAGCCCTGATGTATATTTATACGCAACACACACACACACACACACACACCAGAAATTGTTAAGTGTGGGTTTTGTTTTGTTTTTTTTTTTCTTAGACAAGGGGCTTGAGTCACTACAGTAGTTGGATATTAAGAGTAACCAGGGGGCGCCAGGGTGGCTCAGTCGGTTGGGCCTCTGACTTCGGCTCAGGTCATGATCTCACCCCGCGTGGGTTCGAGCCCCGCGTCCGGCTTTGTGCTGACAGCTCAGAGCCTGGAGCCAGCTTTGAATTTCTGTGTCTCCCTCTCCCTCTGCCCTTTCCCCATGCTCACGCTGTGTCTCTCAAAAATAAATAAACACTGAAAAAAAATTAAAAAAAAAAGAGTAACAAGAGTGAATGTGGGCTTTTCCTTGGTTACAACCTACTCATCTATGTCTTTGTTTTTTAAGTTCGTTTGTTTATTTGTTTGTTTGTAGAGAGAGCATGAGTGGGGATGGGGCAGAGAGAGAGAGAATCCCAAGCAAGTTCCGTACTATCAGCATGGAGCTCAACACGGGGCTCGAACTCACGAACCAGTGAGCTGAAATCGAGAGTCAGGTACTTAACCAACTGAGCCACCCAGCTTCCCATGTCTACATCTTTCGAGAGATTAATTAACGGCATACTGACCTCTTACTTTTGTAAATAAAAAATGTGCCACATCCCGAACCTCAGACAATATTTCTGAGTTGAGTAAAAACATTTTATCAATTCAGATTGTGGTTGACAAGCATTTATTTTTGTGGCATTAACTTAGTGAGTCCTTGAACAACTAAGTCTTATTAATACGTTTCCCTAATGCGGCAAGTTGCCCGACTGTTTTTATTTCTTTTGGCTGCTGGCTTGGTATCTACTTTTCTTTCCTTTGGACTTTTCAGGATTTATCTCCCAATTCCAGTAGGTGAAGATGCTCTCCTGATTAGTTTTTAATTATCATCAAATTTGTGGGCTAAGTTGCCGTGGTAACAACAAAAAACTCCAAAGGGGGAAAGGTGAAGATAGAACCAGTCTTGCTTTGTTATCCATATACTGACAGCTGAATTAACCTTGGAGAATGAAGCGGCTTTTCAACAGGCGATTCATTCTGGGTTTCATTTACATATTGACACAAGCACCGTGAAAAGAATGATTGGTGATGTCTGCTCCTATGTTGTAGGATGTTTTCTAGAATTGTGTTTCCCACACCTCAAAACAGAGATGGTGGCCACTTCGTAAGCTCTTCCAGATTTTGTCTCACTGTTGTTTCCCGAGGTCAGCAACCCAGATACCTGGGGTGGTTTCAGCATCCTCAGCGCCAAACGCCTGCCACCACGCCCCCAACATCCTAGTCCAGGCACCTAGTGATGAGGGAGTAGAAGACAAGCTTACAGGCCTCAAACACCCCCTGCCCCAGGTGGGATATGTGTGATATTCCTCGGGCACTCCTGGCTGCCCAAGAACAAAAGAAAGGGGAAAAACAAATGGTTAACTAATTGAGATCAAAGTCCCGAGGGCCTAAAAGTCTCCTTTTTTGGACAAACAAAAGGCAGGATTTGGGGGTAAACAAAGGCAGAAGGAAATGGCAGATAGAAGTAAATGTCCTTATAACCTGTCAGCCCTGCAACCTGACAAATACTTGAGGCCGGCAGAGTAAAACTTTTCTCCAGGAATCCCTACTGTCTTAATGTTAATGCTTTGTTAGAGGGAAAACCACCTTAGCTTGACAATAGCTAGGCCTCCACTAGCATATGAAAATCTCACTGGACACTTCCCCTGGACTTGACCTCCCCCAACTCCAGAGTATAATACCAGTTTCTCATGGTCCCTGGGCAGCTCTTTGTGCTCAAGGGTCCTGTCTCTGGGCTTTAATAAAATCACCTTTTTGCACCAAAGACGTCTTCAAGAATTCTTTCTTGGTCATCGGCTCCAGACTCCACGAATCCTGCAGTCTCTCCCCCAAACCTCATCACCTGGGAATAGTACTGTGACTCTGCCCAATGCAGAAGGGCCACCCCGCTGCCCCTCATCCCCACCCATTATGTGCCCACCCGGCTCTGAGTGTGAGACCAGAGGTCGAATCACAGGCTTGACCGGGAGCCCAGCCAATAGACAAATGCATGAGTGGGCTTAGCACCTCCCTCTCACACTGCCTGGACCTTCAGCTTCACAGTGAGCACATAGGGAGAAGAAAAGCCCACGCTGTTGAGCAAGGGAACCCTGAGGTTTCCAGGATCATGACTGCCATAGGCCCCCAGGGTCAAGGGCGTTCCCTGCCGGCATTGTTTCCACCACCCCAGAGCCTAAGGCAGCCCTCTACCTTTGCCCCAGTCCTCACCTTTGCTCTAGTCCCCAGTCTGTTGGTTCCAAAGGGCTCTCCCTGCAAGCGGTAGAGGCAGGTCTTATGTGGCTCCATCCACCAGTGCTTCCCAACCTGGCTACAGATTCCATGTTATTCCAACCAAGCTCCCAGCCATATTATTTTGTGAGTACTGACCAACTGATTCTAAGTTTATATGGAGAGGCAAAAGACCCGGAATAGCCCAGGCAATACTAAAAGAGAAGAACATATTTGGAAGACTGATGACACCTGACTTCAAGACTTACTATAAAGTTACAATAATCAAGATAAAGACAAATAGGTCAGATAGAGAAATAGACAAAGAGACAAATCAAGAATTGACAAATAGATCAGTGGCACAGAACAGAGAGCCTAGAAATAGACCCTCATAAATACAGTCAACTAGTCTTTGACAAAGGAGCAAAGACAACACAATGGACACAAAATGGACAACAAATGGAACAAGTGGACATCCACAGGCAAAAAAATGAATCTAGACCCAGACCTTACACCCTTCACAAAAACGAACTCAAAATGAGTCACAGACTTAAATGTAAAATGCGAATCTATAAAACTAGAATCTAACATAGAAGAAAACTTGATGACCTTGGGTAGGGTGATGGCCTTTTTATTTATTTATTTTTCAACTTTTAAAAATGTTTAAATTTATTTTTGAGAGGAGAGAGAGAGCATGAGCAGGGGAGGGGCAAAGAGAGAGGGAGATAGAGAGAATCCCAAGGAGGCTCTGCACTGTCAGCATGGAGCCTGATGTGGGACTTGAACTCACTAACCACGAGGTCATGACCTGAGCAGAAACCAAGAGTCAGACTCTTAACTGACTGAGCCACCCAGGTGCTCCGGGGTGATGACCCTTTAGACACGGCACCAACAGCATTTCATTTAGCCAAATGAAAGACATAACTGATAAGCTGGTCTTCATGAAAATGAAAAACTTCTGGCCTGTGAAAGATACTGTTAAGACAATGAGAAGACAAACCACAGACTTGGAGGAAAATATTTACAAAAGACACATCTGATAAAGGGCTATTATCCATGGGGCGCCTGGGTGGCGCAGTCGGTTAAGCGTCCGACTTCAGCCAGGTCACGATCTCGCGGTCCGTGAGTTCGAGCCCCGCGTCGGGCTCTGAGCTGATGGCTCAGAGCCTGGAGCCTGCTTCCGATTCTGTGTCTCCCTCTCTCTCTGCCCCTCCCCCGTTCATGCTCTGTCTCTCTGTCCCAAAAATAAATAAACGTTGAAAAAAAAAAAAAGGGCTATTATCCAAAATATACAAAAAAAAGAGACTCTTTTAGAACCCAATAGTAAGTAAGCAAACAACGGAATTTAAAAGTGAGTCAGGGACCTTAACAGGCATCTCACCCAATGAGATATAGGGATAGAAAATAAGCATATGAAAAGATGCTCCACGTAATAGTTCACTAGGAAAATTAATATTAAAACAATGAGAACCACTATACGCCTCTTAAGTGGCCAAAACCAGAACCCTGACAACACCAAATGCTGCCAGAGACGGAGGGCAACAGAACACTCATTCACTGGTGGTGGAAACGCAAAATGGTACAACCACTTGGGAGACAGCTGGGTGGTTTCTTCCAAAACGAAACATACTCTTACCATACAATCCAGAAATTGCGCTCCTGGGTACCTACCCAAATTTGTTGCAAATTTATATGCACACAAAAACCTTGACGCAGATGTGTATAGCTGCCTTTTTCATAATTGGTAAAACTTGGAAGCTACCAAGACATCCTTCAGTAGGTGCATGGATAAAAGAAATGGTTGTACATCTGGATAAGGGAAGATTATTTAGCACTAAAAAGAAATGACTACCAAGGCATGAAAAGACATGGCGGAATCTTAACAGCATTTACCAGTAAAGAAACCAGTCTGAAAATGCTACATTGTGTATGCTTTATATAAAATTCTGGGAAAGTCAAAACTATGGAGATGGTAGGAAGATCAGTGTGTTTTAGAGGCTAGAGGTTGGGGATGAGGGATGAATACACAGAATGCAGAGCATTTTTAGGGTGGCTGAAATACCATGTATGATACTATGATGATGGATAATGTCATTTTACACTTGTCTATACCCAGAGAATGCAAATCACTGAGAGGGAACTGTAAAATCAAATATGGACTTTGGGTGATAATGATGTGTCACCATGGATTAATCCATTGTAACAAATACAGCATTCTGGTGGGGGATATTAATAATGGGAGGGGCCCGATAGGTGTGAGGGCAAGGTGCATACGGGAAAGCTCTATTCCCTCCCTTCAATTTTGCTTTGAATTTTATACCGCTCTAAAAAAACAGTCTTAATGAACAAATAAATCATAATATAATTGAGTCCAAATGAAGACTTTTTATAAATCGAGTAAGGAATGGTGAAAATCAATTGAAAAAGAGAACCAGAGAAAGAAAATGGTGACTGACTTAGGTGATGGGTATGTTCATGAGCTTGATTGTGTCGATCACTTCATAGTGTACACATATACCAACACATCAAGTTGTATGCCTTGAATGCGTGTAATTCCTTCGGGTCAACTATACCTTAATAAAGCTGAAAATTTACGGAAAAAATTCCTTTACAACTCTTTATCAAGATTGGCAAGTGGTGATTTTTTTTCAGGTTTTGATAATCTGAAATATGTTTCACTGTCATTAATAAAAGGCAGTGTTAATTGCATAGAGAGTTCCAGGATGAGGTTTATTTTCTCTCAGCACTTTGGTGACATAGTTCTCTGTTTTTTTGGCTTCTGTTTTTGCACCCAAGGTGTCATTCTTTGCATTGTTTTGTTAGGTGATCCTTCTATCCTCTTTTATTTTCAAGTTCCAAGAAGGCTTTATTACAGAGGGGAGGGGGCTCAGTCCTTCTTGGTTGCCGCTTTCCTCATGGCTTCCTCTCTCTTCCTCTGGGCATGGATTTGTGTTCCCACCATTTTCTTGATACTTGAGGGCACATTCGTCTTTCGACACCTTGAGCAGCTCCGTGGCATGCTGATCCGTTGCTTAATATTTGATGTCATATTTTAGTTCTTAGATATTTCACACATAGCACTTTACATTATGGTTGTAATTTTGATATCTGAAGGCTTTAAATAGAGTTTATTCATTTTGGAATGTTCCCTACTGACGATGGCTCGCTGGCGGCTTGTTTCTTTTTGCAGTTGGTGGTATAAAAATTTCCCGCTGTTGATTAAACTTAAGTCACAGAAGCACTGAGGGGCCACAGTGTGCCGCTGTGTCTGACAGAAAGAGTAGGAGGTTTAGTTCTAGACCTTTCGCAGGTACTGGCTTGATTTCCTAAAACCAGACCTGGGGTCAACATATTTCCGGGGCAAACCCAGCCTGAATGTGTTTTCCTAAAATTTCAAATATCTTCTTGCTCTTTAAATATATTTGCCTTACGTCTAGGAGCTCCAGAATACATTCAAATTGGGTATTTATTTCAATTTATCCAAGACCTAATTGTGTTATGGTTGGTGTGCCATATTTCTGGAAGCAGAAGTCCAGGGAAATCGCTAAATACAGATGCAGATATAGGTATAGACACTGATTAGTTATCGAGAGATACATTTAATTCAGAACGTTTCAAAGCGGATGTTATTCACATGGCTTACATCTGTACATCAAGAAACTGGTAGAAGGGTTTGCAGATGTATTTGGCAATGACAAATTGCAGCTCAATGGCTGGTCCATACGGATTAGTGAAGAATACACGTTTTGATCAATAAAAAGGGCAGAAGGTTAAAAGTCTGAAAGTCTCTAAATTAGAAGTTTGGTATCAGCTTTATTCTATAACGGTGTCTGATTCCATTCTCATAATTTTCTAATTGTACTTTGAGGAGCACTTGAATTGGATAATAAAAAATGGATTATAAAAGTCACTTCAGATGTTCTTCTAGTTCATGGTTTAAAACAAGTACCTGGGAGCTAGGAAGTTACCAATGATTATCTTCCCCATGCACAGGCCTTAAATAATTCTCTTTTAGTTTCTATTTTCATGTTATAGGTTTGCTTTAACTATGCATCTTATAATGTAAGAGATTAAGTGGTTTTTTTTTCATTTAACCTTTCCGATATCATAGGAACTGCTGCTCTGGGATATGTTTTGTTTGTTATTATAGTAAATACTGTTCTGTGTGTTGTGTACAGTTCTGTAGAATTTAATTTGTTTTCCACCTAAAATAATAAGAATAACCTGTGGCAGTCATAGTTAGATGTTCTTTGCTCGTTTCAGTCTTTCAGAGCTACTTGCAAAGGAGTTACTTTGCACTCATCTTAAAGATTATATACAGCTTCAAGGATAAATTGGAAGATGGAATTCAAGCTCTTAGAACTTGGGTGCTGATCTCAGCCTATTGACAACCATGGTTGTGGCTGGACAGTCCTTGTGGTTTTTACCATGGTGAGATGCCCTCAGCAACAACCATCAGGAGATGCTGGGGGAAGAAATAGTTTAATACTCACGGGGCCCAGAAATTACACAACACACCTGGGGCAACACAGTGAGGGGGAGGGTAGAGAGTAGGAGAGAGACAGAGGGTAGGTCTGGGGGTTTGCTTTGATCAGTGTGGAAGGTGGAAGTCTAGGGTTTCTGCAGACTCATGTTGTTGTTGTTTTTAAAATTTTTAATGTTTATTTATTTATTTATTTATTTTTAAATTTTATTTATTTTTGAGACAGAGAGAGACAGAGCATGAATGAGGGAGGGTCAGAGAGAGAGAGGGAGGCACAGAATCGGAAGCAGGCTCCAGGCTCTGAGCCATCAGCCCAGAGCCCTACGCGGGGCTCGAACTCACGGACCGCGAGATTGTGACCTGAGCTGAAGTCAGACGCTTAACCGACTGAGCCACCCAGGTGCCCCGTAATGTTTATTTATTTTTGAGAGAGAGAGCATAAGCAGGGGAGGGGCAGATAGAGGGGGAAACACAGAATCAGAAGCAAGGTCCAGGCTCCGAGCTGTCAGCACAGAGCCCGTCACGGAGCTCGAACTCACAAACTGCGAGATCATGACCTGAGCCGAAATCAGATGCTTAACCGACTGAGCCACCCAGGTGCCTCCAGACTCATGTTTTATTGGTGAATTTAAATCATAAGAGAGAAAATTAAAGCACGGGAAGACAAAAAAACAAGTGGCCAAAATTTCAGTTATGGAAATCAGCCAAGATGTCTAAAACAGAGGAGCCTGGGGGATCAAGGTGGTGGGGAGGGGGACTGCCCTGATCTTTATCTAGTCCTGTGCCTGGCAGTGTGTTTGTTCCAGACAGCCCTCTCTGAAGTCGATGCCTGGCAATCAAAGCTTCAGTCAGGCACTAACATTTCATTAGAGAAAAACCTGACTGTCTGGGTTTACACTCCAGAATTAAATCAGCTCCTTCCAGAAATCACTACTAGAAGTAGTTTTATTTATCTTTATATATGTATGCATTTATGTATTTATGTATGCATTTATGTATTTATTTATTTATTTATTTATTTTAGAGAGAGAGAATGGGGGGGGGTGTTGAGAGGCCGAGGGAGGGAGAGACAGAGAGAGAGAGGGAGAGAAAGAGAATCTCAAGCAGGCTCCATACGCAGCCCTAAGCCCCACATGGGGCTCTGTCCCACGACGCTGGGGTCATGACCTGAGCAGAAATCAAGAGTCAGAACGTTTAACTGATTGACTTCAGTAGAAGTCTTTCCTTATGAAAAGTCATTTTTTTTATGTTTGCTCTGAATTATTTTTTCTTAAATTTCTTTTAATATTTATTTATTTTTGAGAGAGAGTGACAGAGCATGAGCATGAGCAGGGAGGGACAGAGAGAGAGGGAAACACAGAATCCAAAGCAGGGTCCAGGCTCTGAGCTGTCAGCACAGAGCCCAACATGGGGCTCAAACCCACAAACCATGAGATCATGACCTGAGCTGAAGTCAGATGCTTAACCGACTGAGCCACCCAGATGCCCCTTTATGTTTGTCTTTAATTATGGCAGCAGACCAGTGAGGCATTTCCTGTATTTTTATATAATGTTCTCCTTCTCTCCCTCCCTCTCTCCTTCCTTCTCACCTTCCTTCTCTCTCTCTCCCCCCCCCCTTCCCTGTCTCTCTTTCCCCCTGCCCCCTTCTCTCTTCTTTCAGTTGGGCAGCATTCACTTTTCCTCTTGAAATTGGTTCCATGAGGAGACTGTGTGGATCCACATGGAATTTGATGTTTATACACAAAGGCACGAGGCCCCTTTGCAAAGGCAGCTACTCACTTTACTCACCTGGATGTGGGTACGAATAGAGAAAATGTTAAAAAAAAAAAATTCCAACGCAGCCATGCCAACTTGAGGGCAATTCAATGGAAACCTTTTCAGATTACCCATACACAAAAAGTGTTTGAATGTTCTTTTTCTCTCTCAGTGCATTAAGAACTACCTTGCTTTAAATATTAATAATTGAAAGGAGCTGAGTGTTTCCCCCCTGAAGCTTTCCAAATAAAATTCATTGTTGGCTTGAAAACAGAGAAATTTTAGGCCATCGGCTATTTTTCCCCCACGAAGTTATAAGGGGGTAAGAACAAGAGTTTAGTATAAAAGTAACTCTTCAAACATAGCTAATTGTATTTCGTAGACTTTTCATGCACCTTAGCAACAGAAAGCAGGCAGAAAATGAAACTACAAAGCACTCTAAGGGAGAAAATGGAGAATTTTTATTATAAGATGAAAGTCTTCTCACTCAAACCCAGAAGTTAAATTTATTTGCTGATACATCTAAACGAAGGTCTACCTCTTTGTTCCAGAAATTACATATTTATACAATCTTATAAATTATAAATTATGTAAATGTAACTATATGGTATTTATATGTATTTCTGATGACAAAAAATAAAATGCCAATCAACGCAGAGAAAGTAACAGTCTGTTGTAAGCCATGTTCCCGGGTGCTTACACTCCCTCTGTCTTCATGATCTTTAATAAGATAATTTTTCTCTTAGTGCTGTCATTACATATGGACCTAGCAGGGGCCTAGGATTATCTTTCATTGCGTAAGTGTACAAAATATTTTTTAATCAGTCTTTTCTGGAAAGACATTTAGGTTATTTCCAATTTTTGCTGTGAGGGAATATGTTGCAATGAAATCATTTTGGAGCTACTATTAAGTGACTAGAAGTGCAATTTTTGAGTCCAAGTGTGAATGCATTTTTATCTTGGATGACTCTTCACCTTTCAGTTTCCTTCCCATCTCCCCCCTCAACCTTACCAACGGCCCTCCCATCCTGGGCACCAGCCTTACAGTGATCTCAGTGGGGTCGGATGAAATGACAAAAAAGGAATCGATCAGAAGCCCCAAAACTCTGCGTCTAAAGAAAGTGTCCTACACTTAGATAATTGGGGCAATTTCAGAGTGGGCGAAGATCAGGGGAAGCGAGGGAAGCTGTGGTCGGGAGTGAGATTGGAAGAGACCACAGGCATGAGCAGAAGGTAGGTTCTTCCGTGCTACGCCACCACATTGGACTTGACTCTGAGGTCTAAGGGGAGACTTTGCGGGAGTCTGTACTGCCAGGGACACGATCAAATCTGTGCAGTAGAGATATCACCATGGCAACAGTGTGGCCCAACATTTGGGTGGGAGAAGATGAATGGCAGCAAGATGGAAGGAGTCTGGTGCCATGAGAATTCCTGAGGGATGTAAATCGCCTTGAGGAGGTAGGAACTGAGAGGTGAGGAGACTAAGAGGTCTCGGGGGGAACACCTGTTGGCACCAGCCCACACCACGTAGTAGAGAAGACTGGCCTACGAGCCCACAGAACAGACTCAATATAAAGTGAGGTAGTTTTAAGGCTCTAAGCTTCGGCTGTTGCACAGAAGCGGTACCTGAAATAGCATCCACCGCGTTGCCGTATGATGGTCCAGGCTGGCTCAAGTGTCCCCTCCCGTTGTCATGGAGGGCAGAGCACCCATGTTAACAGTCCCACCGGCAACCACAGAGGGGAAAGAAAGGCGTTCCTTTTGTGGAGATGGTCATGCTCTTCATCAAAGATGGAGGGAGGAGATGCTGTGTGCACCCCACTGTTAAGCACTCAGTGGAGTGCAAAGCAGATCAGGTCTCGCACCACACCGATGCTTAGGCGGCAGAGACCGAACAAACACCACAACAAAATAGAGAACGTACAATGGGGGGGCTCAGAGGACACAAACCTTGAAAGAGAAAATATCAGCTCCTTACCTTGTGTAGAGCAGTAGAGCTTCATTGGGACAGGGTCTGGGACTCATTTCCTTGTCTATCTATTAATCCACAGTAACAATTTATTACAGTGACACGTGGGAAGGTGGAGGCATTACCCATACGTGAAGATGGCAGGCATTTTGCACGCGTTCTCAGTAGATGGGTGGACTGAGTTGAATCACAACTTGCTTTCTGAAGACAGATGTGTCCTTAAAGCCTGAAAACATCGATTAATATAGACACATCATCTAGGACATCATCAATATGAAAAATTATCTATAGTTCCAGACTTTATGGACACCCTGAGATGCACTAAATAAACCATAACAAAAACGACCTTAATACATTAGCTCGCTTAAAAGCAAGGGAAATACCACGGTCAGGAAGTGTTAGGGAACTCAGGCAAGGTGGTGTAGGAACTGGATACAGGCACACCAAGGAGAAGATCCTAAATCTCATGGGGGGAAGCGGGTTTTGTGGGCTTGAGTCCACCCAAGAAAGGGAATGAAAGCTGACTCACTGGCATACATCTGGGATCTTTCAATGCTATCCATCTAATTGTACAGCGAAAACCACCTCCCCAAAAGAGCTTGCTCTCTTCCTGTGTCTCCACGATAAGCAACCCACTCCCTTCTGGAAATTTAAACACCCTGAGAACAGGGTTGTTGACTCTGTTCCACTGCTGTATCCAGCACCTAAAGCAGTGTCTCGCACATGGTAGGTGCTCAGTAAATAGTTGAATTCTGAAAAACTCTCTTTCGAGCCCTTGCCATACAGAGCTGTAGAGTCTGAATTTGCATTGCCTGCATGGGTCAACAATCAGCCTGAGACAGTACCATAAAAACCGGTCCTGGGCCGATGAAAACAGTAACTCTCGAAGAATCACGGTAAAAGCCCTCTGACTTGTTCACTTCTACAGAGCACACCTTTGTAAAAAATATCACCGCTAAATCCACATAAAGAATGAGATGTTAAGAGAGGAGGCATGGTTTGGGACAAAAGCCCCAAACCAGAAGGGGAGCACTGTTTGGGTTTTGTATTATGTACCTGGCTTAAAAGCCAGTAAGCAGGAAGTAAGGGACAGTGGAAGGCAAAGATACAATAGACCTTTGGCTGAGGAAATGGGGTCAATGAAAGGAAGATGGGCAGGAAATTTACATCATATGGGGGCAGGAACAATCTGCAACATGAGAGAAGGGAGAAAAAGGTGAGTAATTACTAACTGGTCATCAAGGAGCTCACAGTCTGCTAGAAGAGTGGATCCTGAAGGTTAGTGGGATAGACAAGTCTCAGAAGCTCATAACACAGGGGACAGACACCTTACACAGGTGCCCTCTGGGAAGATTTCCCTGAAGGAGTGCTTTTCAGCAGGCCACGGGGGAGTCACTTGCGTCTTGCCATGATAGGGAAGAAAGAACAGTCTGGAAAGTGGATCATGTGTATTGGGACTTGGGTGGGGACACTAGGAAGGTGGTCTTATTCATCCTGGGTCTTCTCAACATTTTCTGCCCAAATCCCTGATAGCAGTGGCACCTGAATGGCAGTGGGGACACTCCAAGGTTCTGCTGATAGAACCTAAGCTGTCCTCATGCCTAAGTGATCTGTCTTTCCAGTTCCATCTTTTATCACATCAGTTCATGTACACATGCCTTCTACTTGTTAGCATTCCTGGTATCATTTTAATTTTAAAAGATGATGCTCTTAATACTTGTAAGTTTAATTGCCTAACCTTTTTTTTTTAATGTTTGTTCATTATTGAGAGATAGAGAGAAACTGAGCACGAGCAGGGGAGGGGCAGATAGAGGGGGAGACACAGAATCCCAAGCAGGCTCCGGGCTCTGAGCCGTCAGCACAGGGCCCGACGCGGGGCTCGAACTCACAGACCATGAGATCATGACCTGAGCCGAAGTTGGTCGCCCAACCGACTGAGCCACCCAGGTGCCCCAATTGCCTAACATTTTATCCAAAACTTTGAGAGCCATCAGTGCTCCAGCATAATAAACCATGCTTACCCCAAGGCTGCTGGCCACCTCACTGCACTCTTGGACTCAGATGCCCCAGCTGGGTGATGACATTTTCAGCACCGTTTCCTTTCTCCTCCATCAGCCCCCAAACTGTGGCAACATATTAAAGTCAGGCTGATTGTATGTGGGCCAACTGGGGCATGGGTGCAACAGAGTCAATTGGAGAAAGGGTTGGTTTAGTGAGAACCGGTTCTGTTATTCAGACCAAACTACCATTTTGTCTTCCTTGGGGAGGTAGAGGAAGGTTGCCCACCTCGTTTACGTACTTATTCTGAAATGAATTGATATTGCGGCCCATCTACAAAAAGGCTGCTATCTTTTTAATGAGACTCCATCTTTTAGCGTGAAACGTTCCCCGGCAGAGAAGGAAATGCCTCCGGTAGATGAGAAGTCTAAGCTTCTTGTGATGATGACAGGTGCACTCGTCTCCATTCGGAGGCAAACGGGACAAATGGTTTTGATTCGTGGGGAATGATACACTTAGCGACTATTTTTAACAATACGTGACAAACCGGGTTTGAAAACCCTGAGATAATGCCTCTGAATTCAAAACTTAAGGAAAACATTAGGTATATCCGAGTACCCAGCCGACAGTCATCACAGCGGTATTTTGATTGAAAGATTAAGAAAATTACTTGTTACTGCCTACGCAAGCGATACAGTGAAGAGACATGAGACACTTGGATGATTCTGGAGTCCCGTTTGGTCTCTTGCTTCCTGCCTTCATTTATTACAGAATAACCCCCAAGCCTTCAAAACCTTCACTGAGCATCTGCTTTACGCCAAGGGCAACTGCAAGGTATTGGTGGAAACAGCAATGAATTCCTTCAAATATGTTTTGACTTTCTGGACGTCAGACACTGTCCAACTCCATCAAAGAGAACGGAGCCATTTTTCACGTACTCTAATTCCACTTGGGAGAGGTGGCCCAGAAGTAGCAAATTCTCAATAATCATGCCGGTAATGATGACAAGAATGAGAATTCCCATCGGGTTATATGACGCTGTGGCCCCTTTACAGCGTGTGGACAGAGAAAATTTCTCCGAAGACTAATATTTCAATTGGGACGTGAGTAACAGGAAGGGGCCAGCTATGTAGAGATCAGGCAGAGACCACAGTTATTTCCGAAGCCCTAAGAATGGGCTCTTTGAGAAGAAAAAGAAGGTTCCTGTGGCCGATGGCCGTGGGAGAGGGGCGAGTGCTAGGGCCGCAGATGGAGTGCAGAACCAGACGTGCGGGTCCTTGATAAGCCAGGGAGTGGCATTTACCCAAACTGGGTTCGATATTCCGTGGAGGGTTTTAAGGGGCAACACGATAGGATCCATTTGCCTTTTCAAAAGATCCCGCTGCTGCGTGAAACATGGGATGCGGAACAGGAGGCCCAGAGTGGATGCTCGGGCGGGGGGAAGACGATGGCTACGTGGGAAGTGGCTGCCGAAGCGGGGGAGTGTGGCAGGGTCCAGGGGGTGTATCAGAGCTGGTGTCCATCAGCCGTCCTCGTGGAGGAATCCAGGCCGTGAATAGGGAAGGAAGCTACCTTCCCTCCTGCTTTCCTACAGCACTTTAGCTTTCTTTTCCCTCCTCCCCCAGCCCCACCTGGCACACATTCAAGTCTGCTCCCCACAGACCTTCCCATCTCAGCTGCGAACACCAAAGGTCCAGTTGCTCTGGCCTGACACCCCAGCCGTCCTTGGTTCTTTCCGGCGCCCCATCACACCTGCTTCGGGGGCACCTGTAGTTGGCTCTGCATTTGGAATGTGTCCATCAGGCATCCACTTGTCACACTGCAAATGCTCATGACTTGGTCCAGGCCAGCGGCCTGTGGGGCCTGGGTCTCTTCCAGCATCCTAAAGTCTCCGCGCAACTCCATTCTTGCCTCCCTGAGACCCACTGTCAGTCCAGAAGGAAGCATTACCTCCCTAAACTGCAAATGGAAACTGACGCACCGCGATGATCCCACCCTGCCAGTTGAACAGGAGGCAGACTTTTTTGCACCGTCTAACAGGGCTCACGCGGGCTTGCCTCCGTCTCCCTTCCTGATGCTTTGGATGCTGGTGGATGCCTTCACCGGCCAGTGCTGCCGACTTCCTTTCTGCCTTAAATCATGCCAAATTCCTCCCCGTCTAAGGGCTTTTGCACTGGCCGTTCCTTGCAAACAAATGCTTTTCCTCCAAGTATGCCCCAAATATCCACAGTGGGGACTTCTCTCATGATTCATGTCGCGGCTCAAGCGCCCGGCTTTCTCATGGGTTTGCCTGAATCGCCCTGCGGAAACGTTTCCCTGTGCCACTACGCAATTTTGGTTGCTGACGTGAGTGCATCTTTGGGACTCCTATTCTTCGCTCGACCAGGGAGCTGCCTCTATTAACTTTCCCACGAGAACGTTGTAGAATCGCAATACAGACAGTAGCTCTTGAATGATTATAAGGGATTTACTCAGAATCATCCTAGATGCCTCTAATGCGTAGCTTGTCTCTTCTTCTAGAGTAATAGTCCAAGGAAAGATACTTGAGAAGACCAGGGGTTCAGAGCGGTCAAATTAAAGCCTGGTTAAAGCAGTCAAGTTAAAGTCTGGTGCTTAACTTGCGAAACATAGTTTTCTGATTTTCTTTAACCTTGGGTAGATGAACTGAGTATTTTAACGTAGGTTCTGTCCCTCATAGACGATGTCATCACCCCCTCCCTGACGGTGCTTTATTCTATTTTTTCTCGGTAACGTGGCCATCTGGTGCGCTGGACGGGAACGGATTGAGTGAGGTTGTCTACAGGTGGAGAGTGTCTGCTTCTAGAGAAATGGGGAAAAGTCTCGGGGGGGGGGGTGGGGACCAGACCTTCAGCAGGGTTTTCCAGACGGCGACACGAGGCAGTAAGAAGGGCCGGGACTTTGGGATCAGATGCATCTTGATGGGGGTCCTGCCGGCTGTGGGCTCTGAGCTGAATGACCTTGGACAAGCTGGTCCAAGAACCTCGTTTCCTTTATGGTCAGAGGCAGGTAATAAAGTTCAGGTCTCAGGTCGGCAGTGGGGGGTAGAGGCGCAATCATACCCAGTGTCTTTCACTTTCTGGAACCTGATAGAACTAAGGTAACGCTAACTCTCTTTTCTTTCCTGCGGGGCAGACCCGTCGCCTGGCTTGTGCGGAGCAGGAACTGCGGGAGGCTGGCCGACGGGTCCGCAGTCAGGGTGCAGCTGTCACAACTGCGGTGCAGAAAGCCAGGGTGGCTCCCTCGGGAAGGCAGGCCCCTGACACGGGGACCCCGGGGGCGGTGCGGAGACTGTGGCCCGGTCGGCTCCGACCCTGCACCGCCTCTTTCCATGATCCTCGGGTGGTTCCCAGCGGCCGGGGCTGACCTTAGGTCACGGGAGGCTGGAGTCCAGGCCTGGTTGTCAGGCCCTCGCCGCTGGTCACTGCGCAGACCCAGCACAAAGAGCGGCCCGAGGCTCGTGCTGGTGCGTGTGAGGGACGCTGCAGGTTGTCAGCGCTGCCGCGATCCTTGCGACTCTCTGCAGGTGGGAGACGCCAAGGCCTTGGCTCAGGGATCCGGCAGGTGCCTGGAGGGGGTGTAGCTGCGTCCTGGGTCCCTGTGTGGGCGGGGCGCCCGGGGACCCTCCTCCCGCCCCCGCCCCTCAGCCTGGGGACAGTGAGCCCCGCTTGCCCTTCGTGGCTGCACCTGCCTTGTGTTTCTAAGATTCCTGATGCCAGTCGGAATGTGACAGTTGTCCCCTTTTTTAAAATACAGAATTTTAGCTGAAGCTCTCAAAGGATCCTTTTTTTTGGGGGGGGGTTATTATCTGTTGATGGCTTCTAGTGGTTTGGGCTCTGGCAGTTTGCAGAATGATTACTGGGATGTTTGTAATAGGTTTTCATCACATATGATTTATTTTTCACGCTGTCGTGAAACCTCTGCTCATTAAACTTCTGCAGATTAGCCCAGATAGCACATCAGTCCCATAGAGAGAAAAATCGTGAACGTAACTATCAGTCACAACAATGGCTAATTAACTCCCTGTTAATGTTCTCCACCGAAGTTGTGAAACTGTGGGTCTTAGGAGACTCAGCTAACAGTTGTGTTTTGTGGCATTATCACTTTGTACTTTTTCTATTTCTAAGTTGTTGGGCCAAGGATAGCTCAGGCAGCAGCTGCTGAAAAAAAAGGAAGACCCCCAGGACTTCACTGAGGCCGCTCTCCGTGCAGGCCTGTAGCTGTCCCTCCAGGAAAGCTCTGGGGGCCGCGCATTGGGACCCACGATCTCCTGAACAGATGCTCAATGTCAGAGAACGATGGCGACGAGAATCAGTGATAAATGAGGGAGAGGAGCTCACGCTTCACAGCCCTCGGATTTTCATGTTCTGTTCGGAACCTCTGTAGCCTGCAGCATTTCCAAATTAAACCCGGGGAAGTCTCCCCACCCCCAAAGTAAACGCGACGCATTTTCTGGAGTGGAGTCTGGTTTCTAGATAGTGTCTGATCGAAGGGCCACAAGACACGCAGACATAATTCTGTAGAAGGAAAATACTTTAAGTCATTTCTTTCCCTTGCACCTAAACCTTGATACTAACAAGTTGAATCGATTGGGGTGACTTTATTCTTTTTCCTTAAGTGGGCGTATTTCCTTTCTATTGCTTCACAAGCCAGATTGTTATAAAAGAAAACAAAATGATAATAAAGCTTTACCTGTATTTGATTAAATTTCCTAAAGACTAGCAACATGGATACTGATTTTATAGGGAAAATGGACTATGACGGTAGGAACGGAATCTATAGAAAATGCACAAAGAAGACTTTTTGGAACCTTCCTAAAGCAATAGCATGCAAGTGACTTAATAGCAACACAGATTCATTCCCAAGGTCAGTAATTTCATTTTCCATCACTGCACAGCATCACCACCTGGAGGGCTCACAGTCAAAGTCAGAGCCCATCCCACTCGCACTGAATCATTAACAGAACTTCTTTGCCTATAGATCAGAAAAAAAAAAAATATGATGTTCGCAACCCACTCATAGCCAACTTTTCCAGGAATAAGTTATTCAAATCTAAGATAATTTAATATGATAGATACAGAAGGAGAGTGACTTCTGGTTAAATTTAATGTATAGAAGTAAAACTCTGCCTGAAACTTGTGGCAGCCTAATGGGTCACCTCCTGCTGCTGTCAATCACCCTACCAGGAAAATCGAGGGGCAGCCACTGTCTGGGTGATGGCATCAGAACATACGAACTTCAAAGTCACTGAGGATGAGAGCTGGAAATCTCCATGGCCTTTCACCCCTTCAGACTTCTCATCCCAGCCCTAGAACCTGTCAAAAGCCTCTCGGCACATCTGCCTTTAGGAGAATCACAGACACTCCAGACCTCACACAAAAGACACATTAGATGAGAATACTCACATTCCCAAATAGTGCTTTGTTTTCTTATTTCCAATGGGCGGCTACAATCGTGGAATTAAACACTGAGTTGAGTCACAGATAGTGGTATTTCCAGACCCCGTTGGTAGAATGCTGTGCTTGACAGAGGAGTGGACTCTGGTTGGTTTCCACAAAGGTTGTGAAATTTATCCTGCATCTGAGTGAGTTTCAGAGTCGATTTAAATGGAGCTGAGGAAAGTGGAGACACGTGTGGCCAACTGCACCTGGTTGAGAAGGTGAGCTTTTGAGATGCCCAGTGTTCAAACCTCACTCCTGCCCATTAGTCGGTTAAATGCTCGTGCACATAACACATTTATTGTATTCCTCTGTTTAAAAAAAAAAAGATGAAAATAACATAGTATTCAGTATTAAGTTTCTTGCGAAGATTAAGAGTCCCGATACACATGTGGCATTTTGCATGGTGCCTGGTGAATACCAAGACTTATTTCATGTGACATTTTCATAATTTCTCTTTACAGTGATTCCTGGAAATAAAGGTGTTATTCTGGATCGAGTAAAGATGTCATAGTTCTACAAACTCCTAGAGAAGATGTTTCAACTCAGTAAGTGACATCATTCCTTTAAAAGCCAATTTCGTAACTATTTGGAATTTGAAACCCTCAGCCCACGATAATACGGCCCAGACTTCTCTCAATATTAATGAGATCTCCTGTGTAGGTTGGGGTCATACCAAAGACAAACCCTTAAACTCATTTTCCATTAAAATGTAGGAATTTCTGGGAAGTGAAAACCCTTCCTTTAAATAAAGATTATTAGAACTGGGAGAAATGTTGGGGGGTGACTGGGTGGCTCAGTTGGTTAAGTGCCAGACTTCAGCTCATGTCATGATCTCACGGTTTGTGAGTTCAGGCCTTGCATCGGGCTCTGTGCTGACAGCTTGGAGCCTGGAGCCTGCTTTGGATTCTGTGTCTCCCTTCCTCTCTCTCTCTCTCTGTCTCTCTCAAAAATGAGCAAGTATTAAAAAAAAAATAACTGGGAGAAATTTTAGAAGACAGCCTTTAAACATTTTAGGTGTTAATTAACATATAGTAAAATTTACTTTTCTCATATATTTCTGACAAATGCATTGAGTTGTACAACCACAAGGACAATCCCCGATAGAGAATCGCAGATCAATGGCATATGACACATTTCATTGAGTGACCTTCCTCTCAATACAAATATGTTTCCGATTATATATCTAGAAGGAAGGGAAAGAAAGATTATTAGTGATGATTTTGTGAAAAGTGACATGAAAGGAACACAGGCCCATTACTAGCATCCTTAAAACAGCGAGTCCTTGTAGTGCTTTCAGTGGCTGAATGTGCTTTAATATGGGATGTGCAGAGCAGACTGGTCTGAGCGCTGAGACTTTAGACTCCCAAATTCTTAATAGCCTGGTCGTCCAACCACAGAATAAAGGACTATAAAGAGGCCTCTTGGGACTTATTGACCCAATGCCACCAGAGGCAGGGATCCCATCCTTTCACATGGTCATGTAGCCTCTGCTTAAGGACCGGAAGGCATATCTCCTCAAGAAGTAGGAAATTCAATGCCAGTCAACTCAAAATTTCTAAAAACCATGACCTTCCTGAAAGTCTCTTTAGTTGGTTATCTTTGGAATCACAGTATAACTGCATTAGCTGAATTCCTTAGCTATATACTCTTTTAAAATGTTTCCAGTTCCTTTATTTTTTTAATATGAAATAACCTCAAGTGTGTATTTTTCACTTGCAACGGGAAGATGTAAGGAGGGTCAGATGGTGTCTTCACACTCATGGGTTGCATCAAAGGAGAGGAATCCCGGACTCAGGGAACCTGAGTCTTTTATAATAGGCAGTGAACATGCCTCTCTCTGTTTGTAGGAAGATGCTCGCTTTATTTTTGTAGTTGGTAGGTAACTTCCACTATCTTCCCAAGTTGTTTGCTACACAAACAGTCTTGGAAAGATGGTCCAGAATGAAGTAATTTATTGTTTCTGTTCACAGACTTGCAGAAACTTGAGAAACACGTGGAAAATAGTCTCCCAATGCTTCGGTTTAATTCTAACGCTGAAACGGATTTCCAACTAATCAACAGACATCTATTTATTCATTCACCTCCTATTGGCTTTGTTTTGCTTTAGTCGTATCCTTTTTTCTCTGTTCATACTGATGAACACTGAAAGTGAAAATCAGAAATACTGTTTCTCTTTGCATTTATACACATAAAGATTGACACTTACCCAACAGTAGTCAGATTTTACTGTTAGATTTTAGTTTTAGTCTTCTGTGACTAAATTTTAGCAACTGTTGATTTTAGTATTTAGGAGTATGGCCAAATGAAAGACTGTTATATTGAACTCCTAGAAATATACTGGCTAACATTACTAGGCAAGCTGCTTAGTGTTACTGAGTTATATGCCAAAGTTCTGGGAACAAGGGGTGACATAGATGTGTACAGAATTCCCCAAACTTGAGGAATATTTCCTTTAAAGGTAAAATAAAATAGCAAGGCCATATAATCTCACTTTGCAAGAGACTAACCAAAGAATCTAAGGGCCTATATTACGAAAAGATCTTTCAACGCATATTATCAATTTAAAAAGAACAGTTTTTTTTTCTTTATATACAGGGGTCGGGGGGAAGACTCTCAATGATCTAAAAACACAACCTGATAAAGAAGGATTTGATGGAATTCTGGTACCTGAGAATATGTGATGCACCAACAGAAACATATGAGCCATGGTGATATTGTGATTTACAATAAAAAAAATATGCATCGGTCTTTGTCCTCATTCCAGGCACAAAACTCCTAAAACCCTTGGATTTTATACTCATAATGAACGCCTTTCAATCACACCTGAGTTTATGTTAATGAGGTGACTTTTGAAAGCACCTAGGGGTAGGGGTCTGGTGGCTAGGAGAATTAACCATGTGACTGGAGGGGTAGGAGTGCTCAGTCTTACCCACTGATCTCTGGCAAGTGGGGAGGGGCTGGAGATTGAGCTCAACCACCAGGGGTCCATGATTTAATTAATCGTGCTTAGGTAACAAAGCCTCCATAAACCCAAAAAGAACAGAGTTCAGAAAGCTTCTGTGTTGTCCAAGCTGTGATTTGGAGACAGTTGCATGTTCATGGCGCACGAAAGCTCCACGGCCTTTCACCATCCCCTGTTCTACGCCTCTCTTGCATCTGATTGTTCCTGAGTTCTTTCATAATAAGCCAGTAATCTTGGGGGTGCCTGGGTGGCTCATGATCTCACTAATCATGATTTCGAGCCCCAAGCCAGGCTGTATGCTGACAGCTCAGAGCCTGGAGCCTGCTTTGGATTCTGAGCCCCCCTCCCACTCCTCCCTGCTTGTGGTCTCTCTCTCTCTCAAAAATAAATAAACATTTGAAAAAAAGAAGCCAGTAATCAAGTAAGTAAGGTGTTTCTCTGAGTTATGTGAGCCACTCTAGCAAATTAACGGAATCCATAGCGGGGGGGGCACTGGAACCTCCAATCTATAGTTAGTAGGTCAGAGCACAGGTGACGACCTGGATGAGGGATTGGCATCTGAAAAGGAGGGGGGAGGGGCATAAGACATGTAGAATCTGGTGCCAGCTACAGGCAGATAGTGTCAGAAGTGAGTTGAATTGCAGGACCCCCAGGTGGTCCAAGAATTTCTCAATGTGTGGGAAAACCCCACATTTCAGAACGGTGTGCAGAATCGTAGCCACAGTTTGAGAAGGTCTAGAAAAAAGAATTTCGAAAGCATTTTTTTAAGGGACTGTGAAGTAATCCTGACCCCGCCTAAAACTGGTTCATGTAACCTTCAACAGGCAGATTGCCACTTTGGTGGCAATTGTGATAGGAAAGTAGCGAAATTGTAATTGAAGGAAGGTCGCAGAGCACAGTGGAGTTTCAATCCCCATGTGGTTTATTCTGATCGTGGCCACTTGTGTTTACACACGTCCAGATCTGAGGGTTTTTTTTTGTGTGTTTATTTATTTATTTTGAGAGAGAGTGCAAGAGGGGGAGGGGCAGAGAGAGGTAGAGAGAGAGAGGGCCCCAAGTCGGGCTCTGTGCTGACAGTGCAGAGCCTGCTTGGGACTCGATCTCACGAACTGCGAGACCATGACCCGAGCCAAAGTCAAGTCAGACACTTAACCGACTGAGCACCCAGGCGCCCCGGAGTTTTTCTTTTCTTTTTTTTTTTTATTATGTGTTTATACCACTTGAAAATAAGAACCAAAGAACTGACAGAAGGGAAAAACCTTCTTTCACACACATCCTTTTGTTCCTAAGATCACATGATGGGTAAATCATGAAAGCTTTTAGGATTTCAAAAATATCTCTCCTATTATGATAGTAAATAACGCACCTTCTACGTGAGAGTTAATCCGAAGGTGTTTTACTTTCAAATATCTGGACTTCGGTTTCTTAATTTTTGCTTCCCGGCAGCATTTGGTAGAGCTTCTCATCGGTGCTTTTTTTTTTTTTTTTTAATTTTTTTTTCAACGTTTTTTATTTATTTTTGGGACAGAGAGAGACAGAGCATGAACGGGGGAGGGGCAGAGAGAGAGGGAGACACAGAGTCGGAAACAGGCTCCAGGCTCTGAGCCATCAGCCCAGAGCCCGACGCGGGGCTCGAACTCACGGACCGCGAGATCGTGACCTGGCTGAAGTCGGACGCTCAACAGACTGCGCCACCCAGGCGCCCCTCATCGGTGCTTTTTATACGGCGTGTGATTTGCCAGGTTTCGCACAGCGAGGGCAGGAAAAGACACTGCTTGAATTAGGGTCTCCCTCGGCGCCCCCCTACCCCTGGACCTGCTCAATAGCCTCCCTTCAATAGTGGTCACATTCTCCCGGGTGTCACGCATGGAGTTAGGGAAGCGGATGATCCATTTCTACCTCAGCCTCTGCATTCTGAGCTCAGGAGGAAAACCTGTTGTGATCCATTTACCCTCAGGAATGATTTTTCCTCCCACCCTGGCCCGGTTGTCATGGTTTGCGGAGCTCACAGAAGCATCCAGACCTGCAATATTCTGGTCTGTTGTCCCCAGCTGCTTCACTTTGGAGGAAGTAATAGCTTATTTCCTGACTGACACCTGAAAACCTATTTATGATTTATTCTCCCACAACTCATCTTCTGAAAGAGCTCGGGCATTATTGACAGGGTGGTATTTGCCTTACATTCTTCAAATAACTAACTCTGGCAGGCATCCTCCCATGGGGCCCCGTGGGGCCCAGGTTATTACATGCTGTTTTTCTTTGAGGGCCTTTTAACCCCGACTATATTGGAAATGTAAATAATCCTCTCGAGGACACTGACATCTCCCTCCGAGAGCTTCCTCTCAATTCAGGACCTGGAGTGTGGAGGAATCTTCCGGCAAAAAGAAAATATTACCTGTGGAATTGATTTTTAGTTCGAGGTCCCCATCCACAGGTTCTGCCAATTATTCAGCATTTAGTGAGCTTTTACCGTGTGAATAAAACAAACAAGGAGACCTGTAATCACTCAGAATCTTTCATGAGTCATTGGCTGTATAGCCTATATTTATATGAGGTCAGCTGGCATTTCACTCAAGATAAGTATATCAGTATACAGATATTTGGATCATTCTGGGAGAGAACATTACATTTTACCTATTTTAAACAAAATACGTTATTTTCCTTGATTTATTTTCATCACTGAGTCATATTTAAAAAGAAATGCAACTATTGAAGTAAAGATTTCTCCATTTTTCCCTAAATAACTAACCGGTAGAACAAATTACCGAATGAGTCCCAGGACCAATGAGTCCAACACCCTCCACCCCACAAGTGTCTTGACCCTCTTTTCTCCGACTCCCCTCTCTTATACTTTGGACACTCTTTATTCCACAGTGACACTGCACATAATCCAACAAACACCCAAATACCAATTCAGAGGCAGCCTTTGTTGGGAGGGGTGTAGAAGTTCCATTTATTGCATAGATTATGGCAACTCTTAGCGTCCTTCAGCACATTTTCAGAGGATTCCAACCCTGGCTCTTGTTTGGATAAAGAATCTCTGGCTAATGTGGTGAGCTTATGTCAATAACTGTGGCATTAAATCCGCTAGGTGAGGTTAGAGCCAACTTTCATTCTCTTCACCCAAGGCAGGCGATAATAACTATGAAGATAATGCCCTGGTATTATCAATGAAGAATGATCTGGGTTAAGTCACAATCACAAATGGACAGGGAGGTGATTCTCAGTGTATGTGAAACAGAGAGTTTCATGATCACTGGTTTTATGAGAGTAAAATGTTACAGTTTTGAATTTGTAAAAATGATTTATGATGTCATTCATGTTATGAAAAATTTTCTGAGAGATTTACTTTACAATAATGAGAACTTTATTCCTCGTGATTATAACCAGTTTCCTAGAGCCAGATTGGGTTTGTTTCTATTCCTTGTTCCTAAAAAGTCTGTGCTTTACAAACACTGCTAAAATGTCTATACTACCCAAACAATCTACACATTGAATGCAATCCCTATCAGAATACCAACAGCATTTTTCACAGAACTAGAAAAAGCAATGCAAATTTGTATGTAATCACAAAAGGCCTGAAATAGCCAAAGTAATCTTGGGGAAAAAAAAAAAAAAAAGCAAAGCTGGAGGCATCACAATTCCAGACTTCAAGTCATATGACAAAGCTGTAGTATTCAAAACCGGCACAGAAATAGACACAAAGATCAATGGAACAGAATAGAAAATCCAGAAATAAACCCACAGCCATATGGTCAATTAATCTTCAACAAAACAAGAAGATTATCCAATGGGAAAAGGACAGTCTCTTCAACAAATGGTGCTGGGAAAACTGGGCAGCAACATGCAAAAGAAAGAATGGGAACCACGTTCTTACCTTAAACAGAAAAATAAATTCAAAATGTATTAAATACCTAAGTGTAAGAGAAGAACACAGACAGTAACTTCTTTGACATCAGCCATAGCAACTTTTTTCTAGATATATCTAGATAGGTATAGAATAGATTTCTAGATACGTAGATAAATTCAAGTTCAATTGAATTCAATAAGGGATTAGTATTCAAAATCTGTAAGGAACTTATTAAGCTCAATATCCAAAAAGGAAATAATTCAATTAAAAATGGGAAGAAATCATGAACAGACATTTCTCCAAAGGCATACAGTTGGCTAACAGACAAATGAAAAGGTGCCCATTATCACTCACTATCAGGAAAATACAAATCAAAACAACAATGAGATATTACCTCACACTTGTCCGAATGACTAAAACCAACAACACAAGAAACAACAGATGCTGGCAAGGATGTGGAGAAAGGGGAAACTTCTTGCCTTGTTGGTGGGAATGCAGACTGGTGCAGCCACTCTGGAAAACAGTATGGGGGTTTCTCAAAAAGTTGAAAATAGAAATACTCTATGATCCAACAATTGCACTACTGGGTATTTACCCGAAGAATACAAGAACATGAATACAAAGAGATACACACACCTCGATGTTGATGGTAGCACTATTTACAATAGAAAAATATGGAAGCATCTCAAGTGTCCATCAATTGATGGACATGAATGGATTAAGAAGGTGTTGTATATATACTATGGATCATTATTCATCCGTAAAAAGAATGAAATCTTGCCATTTACAATGACATGGATGGAGCTAGAAAGTATAACACTAAGCAAAATAAGTCAGACAGAGAAAGACAAACGCCATATGATTTCACTCATATGTGGAACTTAAGAAACAATTCAAATGAGCAAAGGGAAAGAGAGAGAGAGAGATCTAGAGACCAAGAAACAGACTCTGAAGTATGGACTCCTAAGTATGCTTGCTCCAAGACTATGAAAGATACGCCTGTAGTATACACAATAGTGCTGACCTTCTAGCAAGTTTGTCACCACTCTAGGAATATGACCATCAATCCCTCTCTGCCTGTCAACTATGACCAGCTCTTACGGGTGCTGGCATCTGGGCTGAATCCTTACCTGCTCCAACAGGGTCCAAATGGGCAGTGGGGAGGGGACAGATGAGAGAGAAAGAGAGAACCTGAGAGGTATTCAGGCAGGAAATTTGTGGTCAATAGGCGGTTGGTCTAGGAGCTGGTTTGGTCATGAATTTGTGAGTTGGGATTTAAGTATGTTGAACTAATGTGATGGCAAGATCTTCTGGAGACCCGACTGTTGTGAGTGACGCTGCAATGAACATGAAAGTTCAGATGATCTTTTTGCAATCCTGATTTGAATTATTTTAGGGATATCCCTGGAAGTGGGATTCTGGATCATGGTGGTAGTTCTAACTTTTTGAGGGACCTCCATACTATTTTCCATCCTGACTGCACCATTTCACATTCACACCAATAGCATACAAGGACTTTAATTTCTCTACATTTTTACCAACACTTAACTTTTTTTTATTATAGCCATTCTAACAGGTGTGAAGCAATATTACATTGTGGTTTTGATTTCCATCTCCTTGATAATTAGTGATGGTGAGAACATTTTCCTCTACCTGTTGGCCAACTGTATGTCTTCTTTGGAGAAATGTCTGCTAAAGTCCTTTGCCCATTTTTTGATTGGGTTAATTGATTGTTTTTGTTTTGTTTTGTTATTATTTTTTCCTTTGAGTTGTAGTAGTTCCTTGTATATTTTGGATATTACTCCCTTATCATACAGATGGATTGCAAATATTTTCTCCCATTCCATAGGTGGCCTTTTCAATCCATTCATTGTTCTCTTTGCTGCATGCAACCTTTTTAGTTTGACACAGTCCCGTTTGTTTGTTTTGTTTTTGTCACCTGTGCCTTTGGTGTCATATTTAAGGAATCAACCTAAATGGATATCTGTGGGTTAAGATATAAAGAGACGTGGTATGTACATACAATGAAATATTATTCAGCCTTTAAAAAAAGGAGCGCCTGCCATATATGACAACAAGGGTGACCCTGGACGGCATTATGCTAAGTGAAGTAAACCAGTCACAGACCAATCCTGCATGATTGCACCTGTATGAGGTACCTGGGACATCCAAGTTCATAGAAACAAAGAATGAAATGGTGGTTGCCAGGGGCTAAGGGGAAGGTGAATGGGGGATTCTACTCATGGGAGCAAAGTTTCTAGCGTGTAAGATAAATAAAGTGTAAAGATCTGATGTACAATGTTGTGTACATTAACACAAAGATCTGATGTACAATGTTGTGTACAATAACAAACAAGATTTTGTTAAAAGAGTAGATCTCCTGTTAACTGTTCTTACCACAAAAAATAAATCAGAAAGCAAAATGAAAACAAACACAAAGGAACAGGAGGAAAATTTTGGAGGTGATGGATATGTTTACTGCATGGTTATGGTTCATTTTGGAGGTGCATATGTTTGTTGGGTTAACTGGGTTGTATACCTTAAATATGTGCAGTTTCTTGTATATCAATTATACCTCAGCAAAGTTAATTATGAAAAAATGACCTCTCAGAACATAAAATACAAAAACACAAGGTTGACCTCTAAAATGATTTAGGGTTTAACATTACCTAATTTAAGTTCAAAATTCCATGGAGCATGTTAAATATGAATACTTACAATAAAGGGTCCCACTTTAACAAATTAAATGTAATTCTATTGGCTTGGAGGCCCTTTGGTCCAAATCAGTTTTAACCATACGGTCAAAATGTTACCTGAACAAATTCTAATATTAAATAGCTTGTGGCATTTTCTAAGTGATTATTTCATATTATTTTCTCAAATATTTTTGTACACCAAGAGAAATGGACAAGCCACAGCACAGTACTGGTAATGCTGGCAGATCACTAGATTAGTGAGTGGTATTACTTCTGTTATTTCAACCAATTGTTGAATATATTAAACAAATTGTCATAGTGACTTAGTTAATGCTGTCTTATGTCAGGAACCAGGAACTGCTAGGTCACCAACTGAAGGCATTGTAAAATGGAAGTCAAATGGAGGCTGATAATTTGAAGAAATCCATTTGATATTAGCTGATAATTAGAGTCAATCTCTCTCTCCCTCTCTATCTTTCTTACACACACACACACACACACACACACACACACACACACAAAAGAATCTCGTCATTTGGGTTTGGAGGATAGTCCCAAGGCTTGTCTATCAGTGGGCACAGGGCGAGCTGTCCCAAGTGGCCCAGCAGAGGGTACGCACATACCATGACACTAGACCTCTAAATGGGGCGTGCCCAAAGTTATGTCCCCTGTCCATTTTTGCCATGGCACCCAGATCAGCTGGAGAAAACTCTTACTGTTTTGACACTGCTTATTTTTGTTTTTTTTTTAATGTTTATTTATTTTTGAGACAGAGAGAGACAGAGCATGAATGGGGGAGGGTCAGAGACAGAGGGAGACACAGAATCTGAAACAGGATCCAGGCTCTGAGCAGTCAGCACAGAGCCCGACGCGGGGCTCGAACTCACGGACCGTGAGATTATGACCTGAGCCGAAGTCGGACGCTTAACCGACTGAGCCACCCAGGCGCCCCTGTTTTGACACTGTTAATGAAGGAACAGTTCACAGGTCTGCAGTCTGGAAATGGCTGTCAATCATTGTCATATACTCCCAGAACTCTAATTCAAAATCAAGGTCACACACTGCTATATTCAAAGGAGTGAACTGAAACATACCAGTTTTGCAACTAGTAGGAAACAATAACAAAAAAAGAAGAAGAAGAAGAAGACGACAAAGAAGAAGAAGAAGAAGAAGAAGAAGAAGAAAAAGAAAAGAAAAGAAAAGAAAAGAAAAGAAAAGAAAAGAAAAAGAAAAAAGAAAACTAACTGAAATCACTCCAGCATCCATTGTTTTTGGAAGACATGTCCACAAATATAAATTTACGATTTCCTATTTCTATGAAGTTTTATTTTCATTTCTCTTTTCCTGCCTTGCTCCCTAATCCGCTGATTTGCTTTTTTTTTTTTTTTTTCATTTGGAGACTCACTTCTTTCTACGTGAACAATTAGCAACTTCACAGAATGTAGTGAATTAAACCTTAATGTCTACCGTAGGGTTTTCACTCTCTGGTGCCTTGTGACAGAGTCTCTTCTGAAGTCATTCAGGCAGCCAGCCCATTAATCTCCCTTCTGCCCTCTGCGTCAAAATCCTCGTCTCATCTTCAAATAGCAGGTGCAAGAAGAGCCATTGATGAGAGAGCGTTTCCCCTCAACGTCTGGGGCGCCTCCTCATTATCCAAGGATACTGCCTGATTCAGAGCATGAGTTCCTCTTCCTGTTTTCTGCACAGATAAACTACCTGGGACTACAGCTCTTGTCCTCCATAAACCATGTGCCACCACAGTAACATTCCCAAATGGTATTAGGTGTTTTCTCTGATGTTCTGCATCTGCAACTCGTGGCTACATATCCTACAGCCTCACTCAATATTCCCATTTGATAGCGTGGCCTTTTCAGCAACATTATTTCCTAACTGCTTCTCGGAGTTTGGCACTGGAGCCTGAAACATGCATACCCACGCAGACCTATGCCGACATCATGTATGGGCAGTCCCAGGTGTTACGGGCCTCAAACTGGGTTATGGCCTCTTCCGGGTACAGATCCCCATTACCCCACTTCTCGACGGGTCCTCCAGTAGAAACTCCTGGAAAAATGGAGGGTATAGCAACAGGTTGAAAGCACATAGAACATTATTTCAGAGAGCAAATACTCAACAACATAGGGAAGACACCAATGAAAGGTCAAGACAAACGCATGCTATTTCGATATTAAAATGCACTATTGAGTGGGTATGTTGACTTTAGAAGAGCAGCTCTCCATAGAAACACTGACTGAGACTCAGAAAATGCCCTGGGTCTGCCTTGGCTTTATGGTTTCGGTGAAACAAGTTGTGCAGATGCATCATCTACACTGCTGTCCTCTCCTGGGGAGCAGGCAACCCTGGCCTCACGTCTCCCTCCTGCCCCTGCCCCCTGCTTGCTCTGCTCTGGGGTATTCACACTCTCTCAGGGCAAGTTACCAACCTTCCCTGGGTCTCCTCCCTCATCTGTAAAACAATACCAACCTAGAGGGGGTTTTGTGAGAATTTAATAAGAAAGTATATTGAAAATATGCATGGCCGGTGGGTAATCACAAAGCTGGTGACGGAGCATTTATTTTGTTTTCTTTGCTTTTTCCCCTCATCTTCTTCCTCTCTGTCTCACTCTTTAAAACTTATCTTCACTCCTTCAAGCTCCCCATTGGCCCCCGTCCACTTTCATCCTGGCCAGAATCATTCTCTCCCTCCCTGCGTCTCTTTTTATAATGAGACACTACTAGCCATTTGAAATTTGCATGTGGCTGAGTTATTTGCTGCTAAATTTGAATTTCTTGACCCCAGATCTTAAGATCATTATCCCAACTGCTGGAGTAGAAACCAGGAAGCTGTATGTTTAACAAGCTTCTCTCGAGATGCTGATATAATTGGTCAGCTATTTGCATTTTGAAGGGGGGAACAGAGCTAACATCTGCCATATTAAATATTAAACAAAAAGGTTTCCCAACTTTGGACACACAATCGAAATCACCGGGGAGTGTTTAAAAATCCTGTTGTCCAGCAGCACAGCAGAGCAAATAAATTAGAAACCTTCAGTGAGGGATCCAGGTATAGGTGGTATTGGAGGGAAAGCCAACATACAGCAAGATTCTCAACTTTTTGTAAGAATCTAATAGACGTAGGTGACGTTCACACAGATTAGAGTTTGGGAGCCACTGATTTAAAGAGACAGATCATATAACACCTCCAATAAATTATAAGGGGATTTAACATACTCAATTATGAAATAAACTGTTGATTTTTTTATAACAAACTTTTTATTATTAAGATAGTTTTGGACTAACCAAAAGGGGCAAGGATCGTATCGAGGGTTTCTGTATATCCCAACCTCATTTTGCCTATTGCTAACACCTTCTATTGATCCATCACCACTGATGAACCAACATTAATAGATTCTTCCTCACTGAAGTGATTTCATGCAGATTTCACAATTGTTTAAAATTTTCCTTATTTTGCATCCAATGTCTTTCTCTCCCAAGGCCCTATCTACGATCCCATATTTAGCTGTCTTGACTCTTTAGGCTTTTTTCTTGGTCTGTGACAGTCTCTCAGGCTTTCTTTGTTTTTTGATGACCTTGATAGTTTTAAGGAGTACTGGTCAGGTAATTTGCACAATAAGCCTCAGTGTGGGTTTGTCTGATATTTTCCTCATGGTTATACAGGAGTTATGAATTATTAGAACAAAGACCACAGAGGTAAAGTACCATCTTAATCCCATCATAAGGGTATATAATATCAAAATTACTTATGGCTGTTTGGCCTAATTCAACTGATAGAGTTTGTGAGATTCTCTACTGTTAAGTAACTGTTGCACCGCCTCTTTCTAGACTGTACTCTTTGGAAGGAAGTCACTATGTGAAACCCTCACCTAAGGAGTCAGGAGTTATGTGCCATCTCAAATAGGGCAGACGATCAACATAATTTATTTAGGCAGAGGATCAACAAATGTTTCTACATGGGAGACTTGTCTCTTTTCTCTCATTTCGTTATTTACTCAATCATTTATTTACCTTAAAGCATATTTGTGGATATTTATTTTATACTTTGGGTTATGTTCCATTACTTTCTTCTTTTGTTGCTCAAATTATTCCAGCTTTGGCCATTAGGAGCTCTTTTCATTGGTTCCTATGTTCCTTTGGCAATGAGTTTTGTTGTTGTTGTTTCACTTTTGAGCACCTTCTTACTTTCTGGAAATACACGGTACTCTCAGCCCTCTTCTGATAGGCTAGATCTAACTTCCTTCCTTCCTGTACTTTTAGTTTGCTCATGTGGCTTCCCAGAACAGAACTGGTATACCATTGAGAGATCCCTCAACAGGCAAATATGCTTGACATCAGGAAATGTCAGTGGAGAGAAGAAGGAGGAGGAAGAGGAGGGGGATGGGGAGGAGAAGAAAAACTAAAGAGCAAATGTAATAACTCAAGGAGCATCATCATATGGCATGCTTCATCATGGGACCAACAGCCCCTGAGACTGTTTTTGCATTGTGGAACCATTCAATATTTGACATGTGTCTTGACATCCTTGAGCTTTCAAAGGCTAGAGTGTTTGACCAATTCTACTAAGAATGCATTCATACCTGCAATCATTTACATAAAAAAGGAGGGGAAGTACTTGGGTGGCTCAGTTGGTTGAGTCTCCAATTCTTGACATTCGCTCAGGTCATGATCTCATGGTTTGTAAGATCGAGCCTTGAATACGGCTCTGGACTGACAGCATGGAGCCCGCTTGGGCTCTTCTTTCTCTCCTTCTCTTTCTGCCTCTCCCCAAGTCATGCTCTCTCTCTCCCTCTCTCAAAATAAATAAATAAGCTTTAGAAAACTATTAAAAACTTTTGAAAGGTACAATTAGAAATCTTAAGTGTAAAAGTAATTTTGTTTTTGAGAAAAATAATATTCCTTATGTTAACAGCCTATTGAATCCAAAGCCTACAGATATCCAACAGACACATGAAAAGATGTTCAAGATCGCCAGCCACCAGAGAAATGCAAATTAAAACCACAATGAGATATCACTTACACCTGTCAGAATGGCTAAAATCAAAAAGATAAGAAATAACAAGGATGCGGAGAAGGAAGGTTGGCAAGGATGCAGAGAAAAAGGAACGCTCCTGCACTCTTAATGGGAATGCAAGCTAGTACATCCACTGTGGAAAACAGTGCAGAGTTTCCTCAAAAAACTAAAAGTAGAATTATATATGATCCAGTAATTCTACTACTGGGTATTTATTCAAAGAAAATGGAGACACGAATTCAAAAAGATGTGCACCTGTATATTTATTGAAGAATTATTTGCAATAGCCAGGATATGGGAGCAACCCAAGTGTTTACAGATAGATGAATGGATAAAGAATATGTGATAGATATAATGGAATATTACTCAGTCATAAAAAAGAACGAAATCTTGCCATTTGCAACAACATGAATGGACTCAGAGGGCATAATGCTAAGTGAAATAAGCCAGAGAAAGGCAAATACCGTATGATTTCATTCCTATGTGGGATTTAAGAAACAAAACAAATGAACAAACAATGGAAAAAAGAGACAAAAACAGACTCTTAAATGCAAACTATGAACTGGTAGTTGTCAGAGGGGAGGAAGGTGGCGGGAATCAGCGAAATAAGTGGTGAGATTAACAATACTCCTATCTTTTTTTTCAAATTTGTTTATTTATTTTGATGGGGGAGAGGGGCAGAGAGAGAGAGGGAGAGAAAGAATCCCAAGCAGGCTCTGCACTGTCAGCACGGAGCCTGATGTGGGCTCAGACTCACAAACGGTGAGATCACGAACACCTGACCCCAAATCAAGAGCCAGACACTGAACTGACTGAGCCATCCAGATGCCCAAACAGTACACTTATCTTGATGAGCACTGAGAAATGTATAGAATTGGTGAATCATTATATTGTACATCGGATACAAATACAACGCCGTATGGCAATTATACTTGAATAAAAACAAAACAAAAATCAATCAGTAGAAGCATAAACTTCATGGCCAAAACAAGACATCAATAGAAGTAGAAAACAAATAGCTTGTTGAACGTGAATGCCAGAGTTAAAAATTCCTACCAGATAATATGAAAATGCCTGAAGGCTGAGCCATTTTACACACAATCGTCATTGGGTACAAGTATAACACAAGTTCCAATGTGTACTTGCATCTTAAGACACACTTTTTCAAATTAACCATTAACTGATGGTGATATCAGATATGAGACCCCAGCATGCTCAAGCCAAGCTCAATGTCCTTGAAGACTGAGTAGTGTTCACCATTCTCAAGGTCTCTCCGTATGAGTTAAACATCTCACAGTTCATGAGTTCAAGCCCTGCGTTGGGCTCTGTGCTGAGAGGTCAGAGCCTGAAGCCTGCTTCAGATTCTGTGTCTCCCTCTCTCTCTGCTCCTCCCCTGCTCACACTCTGTCTCTCCCTCAAAAATAAATAAAGATTAAAAAAAATTAAAAAAACATGCTACATAAAGCAAAGTCCTAGGATGATGAGAGAAATGTAAATGGGAACTGGATGTGATGCATTGTAAATATATCCGTTGCAGCCTATAATATGTATTCTGTAATTTACAAAAAAATTATGTGCTTATGCAAATGTCACATACCCTTATTTGTAAAATGTTAAATATCAAACTCATACACATAGGTTTATGAACTCACTATACTTCATTTTGTGCGTATTATACAAGACTTTTATACTGTAAGCACAAGGATTCTTAGGTTGATGATGTGATTAATGTGGGGAACCCGGGAGGCTCAGTTGGTGGGGTGCCAGACTCTTGATTTGGGCTCGGGTCATGATCCCAGGGTCATGGACTTGAGCCCTGTGTTGGGCTCTGCGCTGAGCATGGAACCTGCTTAGGATTCTCTCTCTCTCTCTCTCTCTCTCTCTCTCGTTCTCTCTCTCTCTCTCTCTCTGTATCTCTCTTTCTATCTCTCCCTCTGCCCCTCCCCCATTCATGTCCCCCCCGCAAAAAATAATAACATGATTCGTGCATAATAGTCAAGAAATAGTATGATAAACATTTTTATATTAATAAAGAAAATAATTGCTTTTGACTCTTCTTCCTGAATAAATTGACTCACTTTCTTTGATCTATGTTTTAACCTTGGGGGAAGTTAAAAAGTTGTGCTTTATCTTTTGGGGATCTTGTTGCCTGAAGACAGTGTAGGGTGACTACTTTTGGTTCTAACCTTGGGGTAGATTGGTGTTCACCGTTCTGCAGAGAGATAAGGGACTGCCAAATCTGACTAGGCTCGTAGGCAGGGCATCATTCTTTTCTGTACCCTATTGCCCAACTTGCTCTTTTCTCTTTCCTCTCAGAGAACCTTCTGTCTTTTGTCCTTTGGAGTGGATTTATTCCCTTATTCCTAACCTGGGAACGCTTCATGCCCAAGAGCAGTGCTATGGTTAAGAGCACTGGCTGGAGAAGCATGTGGAAGGTCAGAATGAGTAGAGAAAGAGGACAGAGACAGGGGTGGAGAAACATAGTCACAGAGAGGGAAGAAGACAGAGGAGAGGCCTTAGATTTACATGACATATATTCTTAATCATGAAGCAAAGAAGTCCATGCACTAGTGAATAATAAAGCACAGATTTCCCAGTGAAAAACACCAATAGTTTTTACGAAACTGGACCTCTCGTGGGGTGCCTGGGTGGCTCAGTCGGTTGGGAATCTGACTTAGGCTCAGGTCATGATCTCACAGCTTGTAAGTTCGAGCCCCGCATCAGGCTCTGTGCTGACATGTCAGCTCAGAGCCTGGAGCCTGCTTCGGATTCTGTGTCTCCCTCTCTCTCTCTCCCCTCCTCTGCTCATGCTCTTTCTCTGTCTCAAAAATAAATAAACATTAAAGAAAATTTTAAACAAAACTGGACCTCTCGAGGCACACAAAATAGGAGCTACACCTTTAATAACAATCATTACAACCAGAAGTCAATGACAATACTCATTAAGGAAATGAATTGTTTCTATGATTAGCATCACAAGTGAATTATCCTTTGCAAAGCTGTTGCCCAGGAACAGAAATAAGATTTGCAAATTTTTAGTATTTCTATTCGTGTGGGCCTTCCTCCCTGATCACTCTCACTCTGAGTAACCAAAGGACAAAACATCTGTAAGTTAGGAATATAATTTGAGTCTTGTGTCCAAGAGGAAGGTGATTAAAAGAAACGTGTCCTTCGAAAGTAGGGCCCATGAGTCTGCGTATTAGATTAAATACACTGTGAACTGGGGGATAATGCGGCTGTTGAGCAGAAGAGACCAGGGAGACTATAACACCACTTACCTTCCTGGTAGTTTCCCTAACATGGCAGATGTAGCCAAGGGGCCCAAGATGAACTGTGTAGAGATGGCATTTGCAGTTTCAATGGAACATAAGCAGTTATAAGAAAAATTAAAGATGAATGAAATATTTGATGGAGAAATAGAAAATAGTACCTACGAAATGATTACATACACCCATATATACGCAAGAATAACATCCTCTAGGGTTCCTGTACGTTTGTACATGTATGTGCACATCTAGAATTACGCTGTGTTATCAGGTAGAAAACACATCATGATTGCATGATACTTCTATGGTGGACAACTGAGGTAGGCATTGCTTCCTTATCTTTTATTCCATCCATCCATCCATCCATTCATTCATTCATTCTTAACTTCAGACACATAGATGACAGTACCATCCAAATATGAACTAGGAAACATGGCTGATTATCTAAGGTTAAAATTGAAATGAGAAATGGGACATCCTTTCCCACCAAGGATGATTACTCCTCTTTGATTATAAACTGTGTGGATGAAGATGGTCTATGCTATTTGGCTTTACGATATAATGATAATCATTGCAAAGCTAAAAGTAAGCTGGGTGGAAATTATAATACATTCAATCAGAGCAAAAGCATATCACAGCAGTAGTTCTGACTTTGAGAAGGCACTCGAACAATACGCTATGGACAACAAAGCGTTTTTCAGAGTAGGCAGATTGAGCCAAATCTTCCATGCAAATGGACGCAAATGGACGAGGGTGATTGGCACCTTACCCATGATAATATTTATTTTTTGGTCAGTTAAATGTCAAAGTACAAACATCCCACACACCTGGAAAGTTGAATTGTTTCTTCCCTTCATGAAAAGTGACTTTGGAATCCAATCTCTTATAATGAAATTAAAGTGAGAGTTTAAGTGAAGACAAGGCTTTAAAAAAACTCAGACAATTATGGGGCGCACTGTTGTAAAACTAATGTAGCCCCCTATTTAGGGTCTCACATTAAAAATATAACCCAAATAGGGGCCCCTGGGTGGCTCAGTCAGTTGAATGTCCGACTTCGGCTCAGGTCATGATCTCGCGGTCTGTGAGTTCGAGCCCCGTGTTGGACTCTGTGCTGACAGCTGGAGCCTGCTTGGGACTCTGTGTCTCCCTCTCTGTCTGTGCACCTCCCTCCCTCTCTCTCACTCTCTCTCTCTCAGAAATAAATAAATGCTAAAAAAAATGATAATAATAAAATTACCCAAGTGGATTTTGGCTGTGAAATGACAGAAGATATAACAACAAAAACTCATTATTTTTTGTTAAATTAAAAAAAAATAATGTTTTTAATTTATTTTTGAGAGAGAGAAACGGAGTGTGAGCAGGAGGGGGAGGTGCAGAGAGAGGGAGACACAGAATCCGAAGCCGGCACAGAGCCTAACACGGGGCTCGAACCCACAAACCATGAGATCATGACCTGAGCTGAGGTCTGAGGCTGAACCAACCGAGCTACCCAGGGGCCACACAACAAAAACTCATTCCTAAGAGTGTCAAATTAGTGTTAACCAAGATAACTTTTCCTATGTCTGAAATGGATCATATTAACTGGTAAAAAAAAAAAAATAAGTCTAGGTGCTGCACAAGACAACTCTCTGTGATCCTTGTCTGTGAGTATATACCTCTTTGACAAATTTCTAAGAATAACTTCAAGTTAATGTGAACAACGTTTATGCAGCTCTTCCCAGTTTTCCTCCTAATTTTTCTCGATATTATCAGGGTGCTCAGATCTAAATTGCAGATGTGATATCTTAAACACCCCTAAATGCACACTATTAGGGTAAAATAAAATGAGGGGTACAAGAGCTTTTTGTTTTTGGTTTTTGGGGTTTGTTTGCTTTTTTGTCTTTTGGCTAACTTAATGTAGTCTTCATGTTTTCTGGAATCTACACCCGGTGACCAGAGCCTAAGGTTGGAATGAACTTAAATTTCTGTCTTCACTCTAAGCATGTACTTATGACCCAGATCCTCATCCTCTGTAACCTAAGTTTCTTTATTTGTGGGATGGGTGTAACGGAAGACGGTCCACAGCATAGGTTAAGGAAGCCAGTTTGTGACAAACTGAAGCGTTCAATAAATAAGTGTGTTGTTGGGGCTTCTGAGGGGCTCAGTCAGTTGAGCATCCAACTTGGGCTCGAGTCATGATCTCACGGTTCATGAGTTCGAGCCCCGCATCAGGCTCTGTGCTGACAGCTTGGAGTCTGTTTGGGATTCTCTCTCTCTCTCTCTCTCTCTGCCCCCTCCTCCCCCCCCCCCCCCACACACTTGTGCTCTCTCGCTGTCTCTCAAAATAAATAAATAAACTTAAGAAATGGTGTTGTTACTCTGAGGCAGTCAGTTTATTCCCATGTTTTAATTATTTGGGGGAAGTCAGAGAAGTTTAAGCATTCCTGGAAAGGAGGGCTGCATTTATTGTAGTATCTGTTATCCCAGAGTTGGGTGCATCCTGTTCAATCAATTTGTATAAGCACAGAAATATAAATGCTAAACTAAAATATTGAGAGTTGGAGGGTACAGAAACTAAGACATAGTGTAGAGAAGAGAGGAGACAAAGAGGCAAACTACTTTCCATAAATATTTGACAGGGTGATAGGAGATTAGGAGGAAGGGTGGATCCGGTCAGAGGAACTTACTATACTGACTTATCTAGAAACATACCAGTGTAGTTATTATTCTAGTAACTTGGAAACATGTGTTGGGACAGGGATGTTTATTGAGCGATAACTGAATGCTCTTCTACTTTTTTTTAAAAATATTTATTTATTTTGGAGAGACAGACAGAGCGTGAGTGGGGGAGGGGCAGAGAGAGAGGGAGACACAGAATCGGAAACAGGCTCCAGGCTCCGAGCTGTCAGCACAGAGCCCGACACAGGACTCAAACCCAGGAACCATGGGATCATGGACCTGAGTCAAAGTCAGACGCTTAAACGACTGGGCCACCCAGGCTCCCCTAACTGAATGCCCTTTTAGACCTGTCACCAAAATATCTGCTTTAGTCCACATTCAAACACTTCAGGCGGATGCAGTTTCCCCTATCCTACAGGCAAGAGAACAGGACAAGAGAGCAGCCTGGCACGTGTCAGGTGGCCCAGAGGAGATCAAGTAGACGGGGAACCTGATCTATGGCTGCCATCCAAAGACGTTCCTTCTGTCTCACACCGTGGGGATGCAACCCAAGCCCCTCGATGCAATCAGTGAACGACCAAGTGAGTCTCATCTCTTCCCTTGTCCCATTATGCCACCTGCATCCATCCCAACGATCATTTACACTCTTTCTTTGGCTTTTGTTGAATGTCACCTGACTGCGTGTCAATGCGGGCTCTTTTTCACACAGCCTGATGGCGCTGAGATGGTGTGGACAACAATAAATACTTTCCAGACTTGGCCTCTGGCCTCTGAAATATATTAGGAAAACTTACAACTAACATTTTTCTGAAAATACGTCTGAGGGATAGGTTTATAATCATGTAAATTAATGAGAAGAAGAGTATACTATATTTTATAATATAATAGTAGGTATTTTCATTGTGTGTGTCTACAGTCACACAGAATACAAATGCCTACAGGAGAATGATTTCACTTTTTCTGGCTTAAAACCCTCTTTAGTCCCTCCCAGCAGGACCCCCCGCAAAGGTGAGCAGACCTCAACGGGGAGAGGCTGTGTGGAATGGAGAGAGGACAGCAGAGCAGTGTGAGAAGCAGGGCCACTGTCCACACTATAGAGCACAAGGCGGAGGGCTTTGTGGGAGCCCGGCAGGAACCCAGGGAAGCTCTTGAAGGACACCGGTTGACTTAAGACAGGGTCGGTCACCAGATAGATGAGAGGTGTAGAAGTGAACGCAATTGGCTGTTTTTCCTCAAACATCAAAGGCACAATGTCGGGGCACCTGGGTGGCTCAGTTGGTTGGGCGTCCAACTCTTGGTTTCGTCTCTGGTCACGGTCTCCTGGTTCTGAGATGAGCCCCATGTTGGGCTCTGTGCTGACAATGTGGAGCCTGTTTGGGATTCTCAATCCTTCTCTCTCTCAAAATAAATAAAT
Organism: Prionailurus bengalensis; assembly: GCF_016509475.1. Classification (NCBI taxonomy): domain Eukaryota; kingdom Metazoa; phylum Chordata; class Mammalia; order Carnivora; family Felidae; genus Prionailurus; species Prionailurus bengalensis. The sequence continues at coordinate 234,011,062 of NC_057343.1, forward strand.
AAATAAACATTTTTTTTTAAGAAGGCACAATTCCATTTAGAGCACAGTAGGCCTTTTAAAAAATTTTTTTAAATGCTTATTTATTTTTGAGAGAGAGAGACAGAGCACAGGGAGGGGAGGGACAGAGAGAGAGGGAGACACAGAATCTGAAACAGGCTCCAGGCTCCGAGCTGTCAGCACAGAGCCGGACGTGGGGCTTGAAGCCATGAACCATGAGATCACAACCTGAGCCAAAGTCGGATGCTCAACTGAGTGAACCACCCAGGCACACCAGAGTAGACCTTTTTTTTTTTTTTTAATATTTATAGGGGCACATGGGTGGCTCAGTTGGTTAAGCATCCGACTTCAGCTCAGGCCATGATCTCAAAGTTCTTGAGTTTGAGCCCCACATCCAGCTCTGTGCTGACAGCTCACAGCCTGGATCCTTCCTCAGATTCTGTGTCTCCCTCTCTCTGTGACCCTCCCTCCCTCACTCCTGTCTCTCTCTCTCTCTCTCTCTCTCTCTTTCTCCCAAAAATAAACATTAAACAACATTTTTAAAACATGATTTGAGAGAGTAAGCATGTGGGGGAGGGGCAGAGGGAGAGAGAGACAATCCCAAGCAGGCTCTTCACTGTCAGCCCAGAGCCCAACCTCACAAACCATGGAATCATGACCTGAGCCGAAATCAAGAGTCAGATGCTTAACCGTCTGAGCCACCCAGGCGCCCCAGAGGAGACCTTCTCAGAGGCAGCATGTTGATAAGAAAAGCAGGTGGCAAAGCCATAAGCACTACCTTTCCTCCCATTTCTTATGTTCGCCTTTTTTCTCTAACTGGGAGGAGGATTGTATGGTGAGGCACCAATTGCCTTCGTGTCATCTTCTACCTCCTAGCACGTCACCTTTATTGTTGGCAACATAAACATCCAGATAGATGAGCTTCTAAAAGGGGTCCCTTGGTGCACTGGAATGTCACAGGCGTGCCAAGCGGGTGACCTCCTCAGGCTTCAGGATGGCACCCGCTTACCCAGCGTGCTGTGCACAGAGGTGTCTTTCTTCTAGGTGTGCCATGATGTGGGAAGGTTTGGGAGGCCTCCAAAACCCCAATGTCTTTCTTCCTCTTCTCAAATCCAACCTTCTTTCCCAATGTTTCCATCTCAGCAAATCTGTAACCATTGTCCTCATTAGAAACTGCACCATGATGACACTTTGTCACCTACTTCCTGTCCTCCCAGCTCACATACCCAAGAGCTGCTGCCTCAAACTGCACAGGCATTACCATCGTGGTCGCTGTCTGGCACCCCATTGTATCCCAAGCTCCTCCTTGGCCAGCCCAGATGATCTGGTCTGGTGCCACAATGAGCACTTCACAAATGTCTGCGGCAACTTCTCATTTTTCTCATTCTGTCATAGTCACGTAGCAAATTCTCAGTAATCACCAGTGTGGATTGGACCAAGCCATCTACCTTCTCAGCAGATGTGTGTGAATAGAAGGGGAAAAGTCACAAAATCCCACTGACTGATTTCACTTTACATGTAAAACCACACATCTCAAAGGCACCATCCACATAGCCCGCCGGTTCAACACTTTCCTTGTGAAGGGACTTTCTTGTGTCCTGTGTCCTATGTCCTTTACTCCTTTCACACTTCTGGCACTGTCTCCCTCCCTCCAGTCCTGGCAGATGGCTGTGCTTCCTGCTTTATGGATCATGAAGATACGGCCAGGTAAGAACCACCGCATTTTCCCACTCTCCTCTGTATAAAACTACCAGCATCAATTCTCACACATGGTGCCCCAAACCTGTTAGAATGGAGGTTTTCTAGAAGCTTCTGCTCTCTTGTGGATCTGATTCCCTCTTCTACTCAGACTTGCTTTCTATATTTTTTCCTCTCTACCACATTCTCAATATTTCTCTAACACCTCGTATAAATATCATCTTAAAAATAAGCCCATAAACCTTGTCTTAGTCAACTCTGGCTGCAATAACAAAACACCATAGACTGGGTGGCTTAAGCGCTAGATACTTATTCTCACAGTTCTGGAGCCTGGAAAGTCTAGAGTTAAGATGCCAGCTGATTCAGTTCTGGGTGAGGGTCCCTCCTGGCTTCCAGATGGCCACCCTGTCACTATATCTCCACACGGGGGAGAGAAGAGTTGTGGCATATCTTTTTCTTCTTATAAGGGCACTAATCACATCATGGGGACTCCACCTTCATGACTTCACATAATTACTTCACTAATTCCCTCCCAGAGGCTCCACCTCCTAATACCATCACATTGGAGATTAAGTCTTCAGAATACAGATTTTCAGGGGACATATTCAGTCCATAGCACATTCCTCACCACAATGACATCCTGCAGCCACTGTTCTTTTTCTGTGCTGTCAGCCATCGCCAACATGAAGTAGGCTTGTCTACCTTGCTATTCTGAACTATCTAAACCTCCTACTTCTCATTAGCTCGTCAGCAAATCCCAAGTAGATTTTCTTCCTCCCTCTCAAGGTCTCCATTGATCACCATCTTACCAAACCCAATGGTCAGTTTCTTCAACATTTGACTTCATTTTCTCTCCTGAACCACTTCTTCTTTCGGCTTGCCTGAGACCTCTTCTCTTGGTTTTCCCTGTTTTCACTGGCCAGATGCTAAGAGGCTTTTCTGCTTACTCCAACCCCTCAGAAAACCTCTACATGGTTGTGTCACCTGGGGTTCAGACCTGGCCTTCTTCCCTCGTAGGAAATCACATTTTATCTGTTCTGGACTGGATGTGTCCTTCTGGAATCCGTGTGTTGAAATCCTAATTCCCAATGTGATGCTATTATTAGGAAGCGGGTCTCTGGGGAGGTGATTGTGTCATGAGGGTGGAGTCCCCATGGTGGGATTAGTATCCATTTAAGAAGACATGACAGTCTGCTCTTTTTCTGCTCTCCTTATCCAAGGGAAGATAGAATGAGAAGTCAGCTGTCTGTGAACCAGGAGGGGCCCATTACCAGCTCCAGGCCAGCACGGCCTGCCAGCCTCCAGAACTGTGAGAAACAAATGCTTGTTGTTTCAGCCATTCATTCCATGGTATTCTGTTACAGTAGCCTGAACTAAGACGCTCTCCAATGACTTGAATGCTTTCTGTGTGGGCATCAAATACTGCCTCCCTATTGGTAACTTCTCCAGCCTGGACCTCTTCTGTGAGTCCTGGACCAAAGCATCAAACTGCCCCCTGATGTCTCCACTGTAATGTCCTCCTGACATCTGGAATGGCCACAGGCAGCAGTCACATGATATCAGAATAAAGCAAACATACGCGGCTGTATAATTCTACCACTGAGATTGATTGTATCAGCTTACATTTGATAAGGTCATGCCCAGTGGGACGATGTGGGAAGCAAGTCCACAATAACTAGATGATTCAATCTGGTGGTGGGGAGGTTGAGAATATGGGCTGAGGTAGCTCAAGAGCAGAGGTAAATACAGGCTAATGAGAACTGGGGCCTATTTGAAAGGCCTACAGCTCTCAGGGCGTCGCCAAACCTGAGTTCCATAGCAACATCTTCAAGTCATTAAGGAAGGGGAGAATTATGTTTGCTCTGTTTAAGCAATTAACCTGGCAATATTTTTGACACTGGTAATGCAAAGAGGGTAGGTTTTCACTATATTTAAAATTATCTAGCGCATCTTAGTGTATAAAAATCAAGATAATGCAAACATTCCTGCTTTTGACCGACGTTCATTTAGCAACAGATTTATTAATCACGAAAACTTTATTAGAAATTGAGTCAGATTGTCTTCCCCACCAGCTGGAAAGAACAGATATCTTTCTAAACGTGTTCCTGAATAAATCATCTTTTTGGAGGTCGGACTGGGTTTCTCTACCATTCCTCTCTCACTGCCTCCCTTTTTGATTTCCTGGGATATGGTGACAGAAAAGTGACAAACTAATGTAGTTTCATTAGCTGCCCAAAAGCAAACCTAAGTAAATATTAAGGAGAAAGTTTATAGTGAGATATTTGAGTGTAGATTTTGATAGGATCAGTTAATGCACTTTTTGGGGGGCGAACACATGGGGGGTATAAACATTACATTGAGCCCTCAAATGTTCTCCAAGCACTTAGATGTAGCAGTGACTTCAAAGAGCACAAAGCAATAGCATTTCACTTTTGAATGCCTGCACCTGTCACCATGAAATCTATAAAATAGTCCTATAATATAGATGCATAAACACCGACTGACCATTCTACACTAGTCAGAAACACAATAGGTGGCTGAGGGTGTTACAAGCCTCAGGACACCAGGTGTCAGTTCTAGCAAAGAAGAGGAATTTAGACCTGGTTAGTGGCACATGGACCCCCAAGAACCCAAATCATTGACATCACACAAAGAAACACGATGGGAAATGCGGTCTCATTACAAAGTGTCTCTGCAGTCTGACAACTGAGCGGCAGTGACTCATCTGGTCACTTGGACTTCCTGGATGGCCCAGAGTCGGTGGCTGTAATGTGAATGAACCTGGCATTACGGCCTCTCACTGTCAGCGAAAGACAAATGAGCTGTTCCCCCTCTCGCTTGGGATGCCCATGTACCTGTCCTATGCAGGCACGTTACCCCAGCAAGGACTACCATCCCTTTGATGACAGTGCCTGAGACATCGTACACTTGGAGTGAAGGAGGGTTGCGTCTAACGTGGGGATGTCAGGCAAGGACCTACTTTTATAAATTAGATTGTGAAGCGACATTCATGGGCTACATTTGATTTAAAAAACGGGATTTTTTTAATTGGAAGTATAAGCAGAGCAGAGAATCGACTCATTTATCGATATTTTTGTGTCAAAGTTGTTATTTTTATTCTACTGACAACCATACGTACAGACACTCCAAATAGCCCCAGAAAGACATTTTATCTTAAAAATAGTTAACATTGTCTCAAGTAGGCTGGATAACGTTTATGAAATACAGACAATGTAAGGACATTAGCATTCATCAGGAAAACTTTTTAACTTCAGTGAATCTCCATTGGGATAGCAGTTAAGTTGGGTGTCTGAAAACATGTGTATCACCAAACAGTAACGTTAAAATAGCACCTCTGCAGTCTATAATAATGGGAGAGCAGCTTTAAAAAGCTCCCAGAACTTTAACATAAAGTATCTATCTTCAAAATACATGTTATTGTCATATTTGATTTAAGATCGTAAGTCACCTGCTTAAAATGTGACACTGAAACCCAGTAGAAAATTCAAAAACCCCTCATTCTTGACTTCTCATTCTTTGTAGTTTTGTTATAGATGCCACTGCTTCTAAATATGGAAGATTTCCAAGAAAATATCCTTTTGAAAGTACTTTGTTCTTTTTAATTTTATAAACAAGTTTTATAATAGGAAACTGGCTGCAACGGGTATATTAAACAAAGGAATACTTTTGATGTGTAATTTTCAGCTGGTGACTTATAAAGCCTCAGCACAGGAAATTAGAAGAAGGAAGTATCTGGGTTTAAAAAAAAACCAACAAACTTACATAGACCATATGTATCCACTGACTTAACCAAGCAAAGGATTACTTTCCTCTCTTTGTGTTTATCACCATGTTTAATGAGTTTTTAACTAGAAGAACCAAATGAACACTTACCAATTGAAGTAGAGAAAACATTTTATATTTAGAAGGATTTAAGAATATCTTATATGCCAGTGGAGAAAATATGGAATAAGACCAGGAACCATGTAAACATCTAATGTATATATGAGGGATATATTCAGATTTCAAAAATATTCTATACACTTCCTCAAAAAATTAAAAATAGAATTAGCATATGATCCTACAATTCCCTATGAAGGATTCTATATCTGAAGGAAATGAAATCACTATCTTGGAAAAATGTCTGTACTCCTATGTTCCTTGCAACATTATTCATAAAGCCTAGACGTGGAGATAACCTAATTGCCTATGGATAGATGAACTGATAAAGAAAATGTGGGGTGTGTGTGTGTGTGTGCGTATTATTATTTTGGAAGTAATATTATTCGGCCATAAAAAAAGGAAATCTTGCCATTTGCAACAACTTAGACGGACCTTGAGGGCATTCTGCTAAGCAAAATAAGCCAGATGGAGAAAAATAAATACTATATAATCTGATTTTATATGGAATCTAAAAAAGCAGAACGGGTAGAAACAGAGACTAGAATGGTATTTGCCAGGGTGAAGGGTTGGGGAAATGGGGAGCCATTGGTCAAACAGTACAAACTTCCAGTTGTAAGATGAATAAGTTCTGGGGATCTAATGTACATTATGGTGCCTACAGGCGATGGTTCTTTGTACCTGAAAGTTGCTAAGAAAGTGGATCTTAAATGTTCTCGCTGCAGGCAAAAATGGCAATTCTGTAATGTGACAGAGGTGTTAACCGGCCATATAATGGTAATCACTTTGCATTATGTATATGTGTCAAATCATCACACTGTGTAGTTTAAACTTATATAATGTTATACGTCAGATATATATCAACAAAGGTGGAGGGAAAAATTGAGTGCTTCACAGTTTCCCAGCTACTTTATCAAATATTTGAAATAAACACTTGAAAACTCTGTCCCCTCTCAGTGTTTGGCATTGTTTATCTACCTTACCTATCAACTGCTAGAGAGAGAGAGAGAGAGAGAGAGAGAGAGAGAGACAACAGAAGGTGAAGGACATCACAGAGGAATATAAACAGATCTTAAGTGAAGAAAAAAAAATCTTAGAACTATCTCATGCAATCGACACTAAAAGATCTTTTCAATGCCCCCACAGATAAAATGATGACATTTTCTTTTAGTAATTTACATACGGACAATATCAGAGTTGGAACTTAATCTTTTCCTGGGGCTCTCACTCCTCAAATAGACCCTCCTAGGTGATATGAGCCTCTTTGGTATTTGTGTTACATAACCAAGACAATAAAAAACAGTGACAAGGGAAACATCAAAAAGCCAAAATAACATAATTCATTCACATGTGGATTTTTAGATCCATTTTCTTAACCACCAATGTATTTGCACTAGTATACAAAATGCCCTTTTTGCTTCTTTCTGTCTGGTTTTGTTTTAAGACATATCCTTTCCTAAAAAGACTTAAGGAGCCTGTGGCAGATTGTGAAATTGGCCAGAATTCTTCATGTCTCTCTGCATTCGTGCCCTCCGCCATGTAGCTTTCCACACCCCCTTCTTCAAGAGGTGGACTGTACTGCTCTACCCCTCAAATCTGCCCTGGTCTCATGGCATACTTCGGCTAACAGGATTGGGTACAATGAAGGTGAGCTCGTTCCAAACCCAGCCCTCAAGAGATCTTGTACACTGTGCTCACTCTCTTGGAAATTGCCCCTTCCACCTAATCAGCCTCTGACTACACGGCTGGATGATAAGAATACTTGCCCCAGTCACCTCTTATTGGTCAGCCGACAGCTAACTCCCAAGTGTACAAATGAGACCATCTGGCCCAGCCCATACCTGACCATCTCTGTAGCTCAACACAGATGTGTGTGAGCCAGTCCAGCCAAGACCAGCAGAGTTATTAGAATGAGCCAGGTCTAAATTGCTCACTCACAGAATCATGAGCCAAACCAACGATGGTTCTTGTTTTAAGTGGTTCTTATGACGTGTGTGTGTGTGTGTGTGTGTGTGTGTGTGTGGTTTGTTACACACAGGTAGCCAGTTGGCTTATCGGTTTACAAAGATACATGTGGTGCAATGAGATTAAATACTTTAAAAATAAGTAGTAGAGATGAACAGTAAAGAAAACTAGTACATAGAATCTGTAAAATTAAAGTTTGTGTCAGTTTTCTAATGAGGAGAGATGATCAGAATTACTTTAAAATGTGACCCAACAGAGGCGCCCGAGTGGCTCAGTCAGTTAAGCTTCTGACTTCGGCGCAGGTCACGATCTCATGGTTCATGAGTTTGAGCCTTGCATGGGGCTTCATGCTGACAGTGTGGAGCCTGCTTGGGAGTCTCTGTCTCTCTGTCTCTCTGTCTCTTTGTCTCTCTGCTCCTAGATTGCTTGTGTGCACACAAGCTCTGTCTCTCAAAATAAACAAGTGAACTTTAAAAAAAACATAAAATAGGGGCGCCTGGGTGGCTCAGTCGGTTGAGCGTCCGACTTCGGCTCAGGTCATGATCTCATGGTCTGTGATTTTGAGTCCCACGTTGGGCTCTGTGCTGACAGCTTGGAGCCTGGAGCCTGTTTCAGATTCTGTGTCTCCCTCTCTGCACCTGTCCTGCTCACTCTCATGCTCTGTCTCTGTTTCTCTCTCTCAAAAATAAACATTAAAAAAATAAAAAAATAAATAAAAAACCATAAAATAATTAAAATGTGACCCAACGTAAATTAACCAGGATTTCTCATCACCTGAATCATGTGCGAACAAATCTCGCCTCTTATTAGTAGGGTTCTTTTTGTGGTTGGACAGATACAATGATTCTGTAATTATTTTGTGTATATTGTGGAATTGAGTAAATGAGCAAATGTGAAAGAGTTATTACAATCCAGGCTTCTTGCTGTGGAAATAGTGAGGGGAAAATAGTAAATATACACTGGAGAACAAAAAGAAGATCTCAGCCAGATGGACAAAGTTCGGATTACCAGTGCGAACGCGGGCATATCATCACATCTGATCCAGCTGGTCATACAAGTCACAAAGACATATCAGACAAACTCAAAATGAGAATTTTTTTGTATAGTTACTTTGAGAGAAAGAGAAAGTGTGAGTGGGGGAGGGCCTGAGAGACAGGGAGGGAGAGAGAATCCCAAGCAGGATTCGTACTATAAGCATAGAGCCCGATGCGGGGCTTGAACCCACGAACCGTGAGATCAGGACCTGAGCAAAAGTTGGACGCTTAACTGACGGGACCACTCAGGTCCCCCTCAAATTGAGAAAAAAATTTATAAATTACCTGGCCTGTATTCCAAATATCAGTCAAGAGACAATAAGCATCTGAAAAATGAAAAGAGTCGAAAGAGAGATGACAAAAAGCAATTTATAATCCTAGACTGGATCTTTCCCAGAGAAAAACAGAATCCTAAAAATGATGCTTTGGGGGCAAATGAAGGAATTAGAACATGGAATGTAGAGTAGATGAAATTAAGTCAATATGACCTTTTTTGAAGTTGATAACTATACTGTGGTTATGGATGAGAACATTATGTTCTTAGAAAACACACACTGAAGTAATCAGAGAGAAGGACACGATATTAAAAATATTTTCAAATGGTTCATAAAAGTAAAAGACACACAACAGTATAAATATATTAGTAATAGATGAAGTAACATGAAAAATGAATGAAATGTTCTTTATAGATCAATTCTAGTTATCCATGATTACTGATGCACTGACACTTCCTACTAAAAATTATTTATATAGTAAGGTGTGTATATTGTTCGTAACTGAAATTAATCAAAGAAAATGTTATCTACTCATATAAAAGTAACAGATTTCAGTCATTTGGACAGCCATGCTCAGCTTCTTAGAAAATACATCAATATTCTCAGTAACATTTTTTATACACTACAATGTCCAGATTTCTTTTACTTCTTTTTATTCTGTATACTGTGTACAGCTCACAGCTTGGCATTTAACAAGTTCCAAAAATATTTTTGCTAAAGGTGCCCCATTTTACTTTTTAACCTGGTGTGGTGCTTTGCAGCGGTAACTAAATTTTACCTGGTTTAGCAAAGGTGTAAACAGTGACCGAGTCATTGAGGCAGAAACCATCAGCCCCCAACATGGTTACGTTAGTTATTTGCAAGGGATCATCCCTTAAGGCTGGCCACTGTTTGATCATCTGCAAAATGCCTATATTTCAGGAGACTCTTTATCCCTTGGAACATTCAGTCGTTGAGAATTTTAAAGAGTTTTGGTTTGATAAAAAAAAGGGAAGTCAAAGCCCTTTAAAATTATGACGGTCACAAGAATATTAAATGCAGTAACTTGAAAGTTTCAAGGGATGTCATTTTGATGAATAGTTTCCTGCATACTTTGGGCTCCGTTGCTCTGTAGAACGTACTTATAACTACTTCTTCAGACCACCAGACTCCACCGCAGGGGGCATGCATGGTCTGCGGCCTTGTGTCTACACTTTATAGATCCCGGTAACACCACGGCATAAATCATGAGAGTGCCAGAGCTTCTGAGTCTGAGATGTAATATTGTAAAAATAACAATTCCTCCTTTCTTGGATATTAGGTGCACTAGCAGGATATTCTGAAACTGAAATATAGAACAGAGTGTATTTAACAAGATCATGGAGATAATGAATTGCAGGGCTTTCTTGAATCGGGGTTGACCTGTGTTGACTGGTCCAGGCACCCCGGTGCCTTAGAGGCACAGAGGAATTGTTTTGACAACAGAAGAGGCTCCTATTTGCTCCTCTCCAAAGACATGGAGTCATAGTTGACGTTAAAGATTTTTTTGGGGGGGACGTTGCTCCAAACTTCAGGAAATATGCATTCAACACACTTTCGTTAAGTATCCACAGTGAATCAAGTGATGTTACACGTAAACAGCAAGCGGAGTGATAGAGTCCCATACCTCAACTCACTTCGAGTCTATTAAGATGCATAAACTAGTATCTACGCCTTGATAGAAAAGTACCCACAAATTGGGAGAAAGAAAGGCAAAGACTTATCTCTTCTCACTGTTGAGTGAAGTTACCAATTCTCTGTGACATTAGTCTCTGATATGCCGTCTCATGGAAATTTATAGTCATTTGTATAAAATGCTCAGAGTTCACCAAGGAAGAGCCATTAGTTTATTTTCTCTCATTAAGCTCAAGAGAATTCTCTGCCACTACAGTTCCCCTTCTACTTATGGAAGAATTCTCTTACAGATAAAACCACTTCTTCAATTTTGCTTGCCTTCATTTATTGCCTATCTTGATGCAAGACACTCTAGTAAATAATCACTTCCCAAGTAAATGCACTTTATGTCGTACCCTCTGGTAGGAGAATGAATGGATTCAATCTTTGTGAAGGGCAGTTTGGCAACCTGTGTCAAAGTTTCATTAGCGTGAAGGCTTTCTCCTCAACAATTGCTCTCTCGGGATTTTATGCCAAAGGCATCATGAGAACCAAAATGGTAGACAATTTAGGTTCGAGAGGACAGAACCCTAGAGAAAAACATGTGGAGTGATAAGCTTGCACTTTGCTTGATGTGCCCCCACCCCCACCCCACTAAGCACCTGCAAAATTCTTACCCCGCACAGGTGGGGTGCGTGAGGAGCTCTAGGTAGACCAAAGCCCAACATTCAGGAGTCGCTTTCGGTAGGTTTCCAACATGGAGGAGATGGCAATCGGAGCCGCGCGCCTGAAACGTGTCTGGAACTCTGGTTACATTGTGGCCTCCAAGCTCGGCATTCGGAGGCTGTGCAGCAGCTGCAGGGGAGAATCGGGGGTGGAGCGGTGGTAGGCAGGGGCTTCAGAATTGCAACCCGAGTTTGAGTCAGCTCAGAGCCAGCCTGGAATGAAATCACACTCCTGAGACTACTATCCCCACTATCTCCAATGCTACCACCATGGCTCTTGCCACTGCTGCTATTTGTCCCCCTACCCACACCCCGAGTGTTGTTACTACAACGATTGCTGTTGTCGCCGACGCTGTGACCTACTATTGCAGAGGCGACTATTGCAACTATCTCAACCACTCTCACCACCACTATGAGTACTACTAAATTCGTGTAATAATGATAAAAGCACACAGGTCATAGTGCTCACCGTGTGTCCAACCCTATTTGCTTTGCCCATATTAACTTATTTGATCCTCACAGAAATCCCACAAGTGGGCCCCCCTGCTGTGTCACGGCTCTACCAGAGCACGACAAATACAGACATGTGTTAGATGTTACTATGGTGTATTCTTATGCAATTCCACATTGAGGCAAGAGAAAGGTGATCCAGAACAGCCTCTTGCTGAGCCACGTACCTAGTCTTGGCCAACGAGCTACAAGACATGACTTTTGACTGCCTTGCCTGGCACGGCTTGAGCCAGGGGAAGATCTCCATGCTTTCTCTCTGCCTGGGTGATGGCAAAGGTCTCACGTTCTGGGCAACGTGGCCGGAAGATGGTGAATATGAGTGACCCTTCAGGTCCCCCAGTGATTTTGTGGAGCGGACCCCCCCAGCTGAACAGCTCTGCAGATGTACCTCCAGCTAAAAACCCACCCCTCTTCGGTTAAGCTACTGAGACAGGGGCTTATTCGTTACTTCAACATAGTCTGGCTCATCCAACTAACGTAAGCCTGCATTAAAGTCTGAACTTGTATCATGGGAAGGCATGCTCTAGAGCCGTTTATGAATATAAACACAAGGATCCTTAAAAGCCTTTAAAATGGACTCCAGGAAGATATTAAAAGGGTGGTGTGTAATGACAGAGTGACGTTAATTTCAGAAGCATGAAGGATCCCGTGTTAATAAAGTCATTAATGGGAGGCAACAATTCAGTTTACATTGCAAACTCCACGCCCATCCTTGCACGTGACACACAGTGAAAGAAAACAACCTTTCTCGCTAAAGCCAAGGATCCGAAGGAAATAAGGCTGCCACGCTGAAACCTATCTAGCCTGCCTCTCCTCTTTGAAGACCTTTAGACACAGATTAGAAGCTCAGGTACACAGAGTCGGGCTAGAGCAGAAGCCTGTTAGTATCTATTCTCAGCCACTACCGGAATTGAACTGCACACCAAATATGAATAGAAAGGCACAAATCTGCATCGGTCCTGCATTAATACAAAAACGGTAATTTACCTAAACTAAATTAGGAATGACAACTGGCCAATCAGTTAAAATCAGGCGTATAAATATACCGTGTGGTAGTAACTTTGTCTTTATTTGTTCTGTATGGGTGGGCTGCTTTTTTGTACTCCAAATATGATGCTAAATTTTGGAGAGGTAAATATGAATATATAATCATCCCTCAAAAAATAACACGATAACCCTGGTTGGAAGACAGATGCCAAACAAGATAATCCCATAGCAAGATACCCCACCGGGGGTCTGGTAAGGATCCCAAGAAAGCACAGAGGGACCAGGAAGGTCTCGTGGAGGACATTGTTAAAAATGGCTTGAAGAAAACATGTAATTTCGTTTCTTCTATTTTCTGTGAAATGAACGATCTTTCAGCACCCTTGTGCTGCAATGACAATGAAGTCCCTTTTAACAATTTCCTAAAGGAACTAGAATTTGAATGGGCAGCGCTAGAAAGATGAACTGATCTCATGGATTTTCTTAGTGCCATTTCACCTGCTGAAGTGCTTGGCTGTTTCCAACGAGAGGAGTTACAGATCGCGAAAGTATAATTAATGTCAAGTGTCTTCATTCAACATGACAAGTGCCAAAGGCAAAGTTGGGTGAGAAGTCAGGGAAAATGGCAAGTTATTGTCCAGCACTTAAAATCTGTTTTCTCCTCCCTCTACACAAGAGCATATTGGGCTTGTCGGAAGTCTTGGTCTTTGGTGAGTAGAAACGTCTAAAGCACAGACATGACAAGCATCAGTTTCTGTGTAATATTATGTTATACGAAGACCCTGAAAACCCTGTGAATTAAGGAATACAATCCATTTTATAAACTATTGTAATAATTTTCAGAACTTCAAACTTTACATACGAATTTATGCCCTCACGATAGCAAATGTAACATATAGCTGGATAAACGTGCTTCAGAGTAATTTAAGACAACTCTGGCATCATGGCAGTTTCTGGATGGGTAGGTTGCGAGGTATGGAGGTTTCTGGGTGAGGGATACTCCAACGGTGCCCTAGAGGTGTGTGTAAGTCATTAGGGAGTAAATGTTTAGATCGGCCTGGATGTGGGGCTTATCATGACAATTCAGACCAATACTGAAGATGCCGTGTAGGTGCGGACGTTGTCCCTCCCATGAGGCAGATATCAAGTCAATACATGTTAACTGACTGACTGCATGGCCCAATTAACATTAAAAGCACTTAAGCATGCATCTTATGAAATAGAATTTGCTTATAGGCAAGACAACCCAAGAGCAGAATTCTTTGGACTTGATGGCTTCTCTACGATCCCTTTTCAAATCAGTAAAATCTCAAACTACATTAAGAAGGCAATTCCCAGATCTTTTTTCAGTTAATTCATGAAGGAAATATTGAGAAGGGTTGTGGATTTCAAATGGCTCAACGAAGCCATTGGCAGCTCAAACCTTCAGAGAATCCAAGATTTACACCATACATAAAATACACACTTTATATCATGGCGTTTTTACTATAATACATGAAAAACCATTGGGGGCATGGTTTCCATGAGTTTCAGAGTGTTAATTTAACTTTCCTCTTGGTACAAAATAGTCAGTGGGATGAATAACTGAAGGGATCGTACTGTTTGGGGTGATTTAGTCACTTTATTTTAATAGCAGATTTAATGCATTAATAAAGTATTTGTGGCAGAAGCATGTGGGGAGAAACATGCTTACAAATCACAAGTAATTTACAACGCTGCTGCTGAGAACATCATTACCTCTACTACAAAAATATCCATTCTAACAGTTACATATTTCACCAAGACGCTGAAGTGCATCATAAGCCTTTACTGGGAAATCAACGGCCATTAAACACAATTAATTTCTATGAGTTGTTGACGCTTTATAACAATTTAATAGTCCAATCGCTATAAGCTTTATACCCTGCATATAGATGGGTGTAAAGTTCTTAATAAATCTTATGAATAAATATGTAACTTTAGGAATAAATCAGTTTGCTAGGGCTGTAGGTATGCTCCGCTCTTAATGGTGCAAATGTACCATCAATCAGTAATCGTGAACTTTCTTATTGCTGAATGGAATCAATAGATCGTTAACAAAAGAGTGCGCACACTCATCGGTGCCGTAGGCCATCCTTAGTTCGTTATCATTTTTGGTAGTACTGACATAGGAGGTCTGACATTTCATAAATAAAAGGGGGGGGGTGTTCAAAATACCACAGGGATGGTTTGTTAAACCACTGTTCTCTATACCAGGTTTACAAACCTAAATCTGGAAAGCTATCTGCCTCTAATAAAGTGAAATTATTTTTTCAGGAACCTCAACATTCTTCAAATCTACCTTTGATCTAATTACGCCTTTAAGAACCTTAGCGGATGAAATCTGTTTTCAACATTATGTTCATTTTCACTATAAATATTTGTCTTTATCTAATTCACCTTGGTGTCCACATGGAGGAATATGCTGATGACAGAGTTCTTCCTGCCAGGAATGTTGATGTGAGGGCAAGATGGCTGCTGTTCTGGCTGCCGTTTTGGTACGTGAGGTGTTCTAGGACTTCGTGCTACAGGCTGAAGTACAGAAGGAAGATTCAAGTACCTTGGAGCCTGGTCAACTTTGTGGAGCTGTTCTCTGAGCCCCGGACACCTGACTTCATGTCCCTTTATTGCGAGAGAATAAATCCTCACGAGTACAGGCCTCTGAAGTCAGGTTTTGTTACTAGGAGTGGATGCAAAACCTGATGTAGAAAGGTCAGAGCACTACATGTAGACTACATATAAACTGCGATTGTAACTGAGATGATTTAAAAATATCTTTATTTAGGAAAAGGAGAAAAAATTGGAAGCTAACCAAGTAAGTCTTTGTAAGTCACTAGCAAATGTGACTTCATGTCTCTGAACTCATCACAGTAAAATATTACCTTGTGGAACATAACACGTCATGACCAGAAAATCGTAAATAAGTATTCCTAAAAATCATCTTTACTCTGAATTTATAGAGGGTAATGATTGTATAATGTATTTGGCAGTTAGATGGTTTCCTGACCTTATTTTGGAAAACTATAAAATACCTGTCTAAAAAAGCATCATTCTTTACTAGCGAGAACTTAAAATATTACTTCCTGAGAAAAATGTATGGCGAGAGACTTACACATTAATAATCATTTGAAAACACCAACTGTATTGGATGTTTATCTTCTTACCCGAACATATAGTCTAATTACCACTCCTCTTGAGACCCTCCAGCTCTAAACAACATCCCAGTGTGGAAGGGAGGTTGTCCTCACGTGTGCCTTGAAAAACGAATCAGTGAGGCAAGTCGTGTTTGACATTGTCCCAGATTTCAAAAGTATGTAGACCGAAGAAAGTGTTTCCTTCGGGTCCGAGAGAGACAAATTATTTATGCCTCTCTCATTTTGCCACTAAGGTGTCGGGGGCAGGGAGGGTAGTTAAAAGAAAGAACAAACAGGGGCGCCTGGGTGGCGCAGTCGGTTAAGTGTCCGACTTCAGCCAGGTCACGATCTCGCGGTCCGTGAGTTCGAGCCCCGCGTCAGGCTCTGGGCTGATGGCTCAGAGCCTGGAGCCTGCTTCTGATTCTGTGTCTCCCTCTCTCTCTGCGCCTCCCCCATTCATGCTGTCTCTCTCTGTCCCAGAAATAAATAAACGTTGAAAAAAAAATTTTTTTTAAAAAGAAAGAACAAACAAGGGGCACCTGGGTGGCTCAGTCGGTTAAATGTCCGACTTCGGCTCGGGTCATGATCTCACAGGTCATGAGCCCAAGCCCCGTGTCGGGCTCTGTGCTGACAGCTCGGAGCCTGGAGCCTGCTTCGGATCCTGTGTCTCCCTCTCTCTCTGCCCCTCCCCATCTCATGCTCAATAAACATTAAAGAAAAAAGAAAGAAAGAGCAAACTCTCATGACAGCGCATAGAGCATGAAATATCATGCGTGTCATGTAACAACCCCCAGCCCCACTTGGGAATGGAAGGTTAAAGTACAAAATGCCGCTAATGAGACACCAATTGAAAAATTTATATTCCAACCATTTATTCCAATGTCAGTCACTTTTGTATATTTATATCACTTTTACTTAAATAATTTGAAGCAGTTTATAGCTAACGGCCCCCAAACAACACATTCACAGAGACTTTTTTTAAAAGCTGTTTGACAAAATGAAGAAAGGACAAAATGTAAGAGAATTTTATGAAAGGACACATCTTTATCTGAACATAAAAACCTGGGTCAGCATGAAATTTACATCGGGGCAGTATGAAATTTAGCTGTTTTTTCTTCTCGACTGATCCTCTACATCAACTGTTTGCTAAATTCCATTTTAAATAATTGTTAAATAATATGGCTGATTTAGGAGAAAATATTGAAAAACCTACAATTCCAAAAACACGTGAAACATAGCAAACATTTCAGTGCATTTGTTGATAAGGAAAACAAATAGAAAATAATGGCCTAATTCACCAGTGTGTTTGGGTTTGAATTTAAACATCTTCAAGGTGGTTCAGTAAATACATTTATTTTACTGTTACAATGGCAAGATTGGTCTCTGAAGAGATGATTTTGAAAATAGAACTCAATTTTAGCTCTGTTAGCAAATAATATGGACTAGGAATCCCTTTAGATAAGAGCCACTTGGGAGATATTGTTTCAAATGTCTCTAAGAGGCAAAACTTGTCTCACAAAAATAACACTTCTAAAGGGTCGGAATAATAATCTAATTGGGTATTACAAGAAACAGTTAACTTTCTGGAGGAAAAAGAAAGCAACCACCAACCCTGTCATTTAATGCAGGTGTTGGAAGAGAAAAACCACATTTCTAGACGTTTTCAAAGCAAGCAGCAATCAGAACATGGACAGAGTGCTCTCCAGAAGGGATGGTTATCATCCAAATTAATAAAAGTGAAGGCACAATGCCGCCATGTCGTCTCCTGGCTCCTCGTATCTCTGAGTTCTCTCTCATTCTCTTACCCAGCATCCCTGCCTTTTGGCTGTACCAGTGGTGTGCTAATAAAGATGGGTCTCAATCCCAAGTCAGTGTGGGTCCCTTCTTTGTATAAAAGAATGTAAATTCTGCCATCCGTAAGTACACGACATCACATCGTCAACTGACAAAAACATATAGAATTAATATGTAAAACGCAAATATTTGAAATGCAAAGAAACACAAATAGTGTTTTTGAAAGTTAACTCCCACCAGTATCAATAAAAATTTTAGCATCAGGCAAAATTGGAGAGTTGTCTGAAATCTCCATTGTTCCCGCAGGTTGAACCCTTCTATTGCCAGGTATTAACGCTGCTCTGATATTTTTTAACATAATGTCCCTAAGGAATTTTACTTTTGCCTTAATTCATGAAAAAAAAAAGTGTTCTTATGCAAATACACTAAGGAACTGACAACAATATACTTCGGAAAGTAAGATGCACACAAAAGGAGGAATTAAACACTGAATAGCTCATCTATTTGCAGATGAGGTTTTTGTCAAGTTTAGTTAGTAGTGCTTTGATGCAGACTGGAAATGATACCGATGTTGAGTCTGCTGGAGTACTTACAATCCGAGTTGCACATTCTCTCTAGATTTTTCTGTTGACTTTCAGTCATTTGAATTGATGACTTAAAAAAAAATTTTTTTAATGTTTACTTATTTTTGAGTGAGAGAGAGAGACAGAGCACAAGTCGGGGACGGGGGAGAGAGAGAGGGAGACACAGAATCCGAAGTGGGCTCCAGGCTCCGAGCTGTCAGCACAGAGCCCGACTCGGGGCTCAAACCCAGGAACCATGAGATCATGACCTGAGCCAAAGTCAGATGCTCAACCGACTGAGCCACCCGGGTGCCCCTGCATTGAAGGCTTTTGAAGGAAGAAACTTCACCAGTTTGTTTTACTGCCGTAGGAAATGTAGGACTATAATAAATGCTACGCTATTATTTCATTAGTCTAAAAATCTACCAAAGAACAGAAAGTTGGCCTACTGTGTTTTGCATAATAACAGTGAAGCATAACTGTCATTGATGCTTTAAATATCATCAAATGTAAATAAAAAGTAGGCCAGCGATTTGAAGTATAAAAACATCAACTTTCATTGATTCATCAAGACATTATTGTTTTCTGTGTGATGTTCCATGGCTGCATAAAGCAAGGTATTTCCCTGGTGGACAAATACCAAATTCCTGTGTTTGATTAACAGGTACAACGATCTGGTGTAGCATACCTTTCAATAATATCTGTATTTTCTTCATTAATATGTAATTGAGTCTTCAAAATGTTTAGTCCTCTGTGAGATAAAATGACAAGACTTAATTATTCCTGCATACCTTGCATAACAATTTTTTCTGCCGTAGTTAGAGAAAAAGTGTAGATATCTCACATGGCAGGGAACTGACCTCCTCCCTTGTCATGGAGACCTAGTGTCAAATTAACATGTGTGCCAGTGACAGAAAACATTATCAGCTAGATTTTAGATTAAAATAACAACATTAATCCCACTCAATTATATATATATATATACATACATATATATATATATAGTTTACTTCGTATGTGGTACTGATTTTAAGATACAGAATTTGTTCCTGGACCAAAACGAATGCAGCTGTTATAAAAAGAGCTGATTAGCACCATTTTCAGTCACGCCAAAGATGCTACCACTTATCCTGAGAAAATGCCTCTGTACCTGCAAGTGTCAATGGAAAGTGCCCTAGGGAATCCATTCTGTTTTTTTTTTTAATGTATATTTATTCTTGAGAGAGACAGACAGACAGAGCATGAGTGGGGAGGAGCAGAGAGAGGGAGACACAGAATCTGAAGATGTCAGCACAGAGCCTGTCGTGCGGCTCGAACCCACGAACCACGAGATCATAACCCGAGCTGAAGTTGGACGCTCAACCCACTGAGCCACCAGGCATCCCTATTCTTCTTCTTCTTCTTTTTTAAAAAAATACTTTCATTCCTTTTTTAAAAATAATTTTTTAAGTTTATTGTATTTATTTTGAGAGAGGGAGGGCCAGAGAGAGGGGGAGAGAGCAGAGGCGGGCCAGAGAGAGAAAGGGAGAGAGAGAGAACCCCAAGCAGGCTCTGCACTGTCAGCACAGCGCCTGATGCGGGGCTTGAACTCGCAGACTGTGAGGTCATGCCCTGAGCCAAAATCAGAGTCAGATGCTTCACCGACTGAGCCTCCCAGGAGCCCTGGGAATCTATTCTAACAGCAGTACCATTCTGAGAAGGCTGAAGAGGGCACCTGCTCTCAAAGTCTATACACAACACACATCTCATCCTCCTTTGAATTCGGCTCAATTTCTATCTTATCTTTCATTGTCGGTTTCCTACACAAAAACCACGTGTCAGTGCCCAGTGCTTCCCAATTTCCTATAAGCGAAGAGAATCCTTGACAGGAGTATTCACAAATTCTGCACCTGCCTCTTCCACCGGCCATTGCAAACTGCATTATACTTGAAAACCCCATGCATGAAAAGTTGCTTTGCCCAAATTAAAAGGCCACTCTAAACCTTAGATTATACCGAAATACGCCTTTTATTCTCTTGCGGTTTCATTTACTTTTAAACACACTTTGCCTACAATTTTTAGGTGATGCATCTACAAGGTGAGACCTTTTGTGCTAAGCTTATTTTAGAGCACGAAAAGTGATTGAAAATGCATGATCTGTAAAAGATCTTTGTCAGAGCCATAACTATTGCCTAGAATAGCATGGTGTTTCTGTTAATTGTTCTCAAATTTTAAACAAATTGCAGATAACCCCTGAAGAAACCATAATCCAGGCAGCTAATAATGGTTAAATCTATTTGGGTGAGAACTCAGCTGACCTGGAGATATTCACAGTGAAACTCTTCTTATGCCTTTAAAACAGCAATGCCTCTATGGGGGAAATACAGCATTTCTATCTTTGTAACTTTCTTTTTCTGTAGCAAAAATGCATGTGATGTTGCCAACAGAAGAGAGAGTAGGGGACTGGGTAATATACAGGGTGTGAATTTCATTAGAGCTTCAATAGCGTAAGGGGACTAGGGTGCAAGGGAAGAGAATTGCTATGATATGCATGCCCAATTAAGATCCTTCTGCACAGAGAATTAGCATTTTTATTCTGGAAGAAAAGGGCTGATCAAGCACACGTGACAGCAATTTCCACTTTTACTCATTCACAAAAACGAATGTGGCAGATACTGTTAGGTGCCTGTAGTGAAAATAGCTGATTTTAAGAGCCTGGTGTTGAGTAAGAGAAGTAAACACGTGGCATAAATAATTCACTTGGTTCGTTCACTCAGAGGTTATTCAGAGAGATTTATTTAGATGGGTAAAACGTATAACGTGCCCCTACTTTAAGAAATTCCTCAAATCACCTTCCAGACTGAACTTAATACAAAGTGCTTCAGAAAACATAAATGTATTTGTTTTCTTGTTGCATATTACAAGTTTCCTGTAGAGATTCAGGTAACCTCTAGTTTTTTTTTTTTTTTTTCACAATCATGAGTGCAAGGCTATTTTTTTTTGTTTATTTATTTATTTTGAGGGAGAGAGAGCGTGTCAGCAGGGGAGGGGCAGAGAGAGAGGGAGAGAGAATACCAAGCAGGCTCTCAGCTGTCGGCGTGGACCCAGACTTGGGGCTTGCACTCACAAACCCTGAGATCATGACCTGAGCCGAAGTCAAGAGTTGGAGGTTTCACTGACTGCACCACCAGGCACCCCAAGCCAAGACTATTTTTTAGCCCAAACAAGGCTATAAAATGCATATATTTGTAAAACTCCATGAGCATGCTATGTGTGATTGAGTAAAACTCAAAAGCGTCTTCTCTATGTTCGTATAAAAATTACTCTCCCAGAAAACTTCAGACCCCTCATCATGTTTTAGTAGATGCAGATTTTCTGCCAAGTCCCAGTGATGTGACCATTTACTTCAGGACAAGGATCAGTGTGACCATCAGTAGAGAAAAGTTAATACATTCGTTCAGTGCTTTCATACAATAAAATTAGGATTTTACCACTGATATTTGTTTCCTAGGAAAAACCTAGCATGCTGCAAAGGTATTGACAAGTAATCACTCAGTAAATAAGAAAATCTAAGTTGTCAGCACTACACCTTATGTTGATAAGCTCTGATTTCATGGGGCACCTGGGCAGCTCAGTCGGTGAAGTATCTGACTTCGGCTCAGGTCACGATCTCACGGTTTGTGGGTTCGAGCCCCGCGTCGGGCTCTGTACTGACAGCTCGGAGCCTGGAGCCTGCTTCGGACTCTGTATCTCCTTCTCTCTCTGCCCCTCCTCTGCTCATGCTCTGTCTGTCTGTCTGTCTCTCTCTCTCTCAAAAATGATTAAACATTAAAAACATTTTTTTGAATAAAATAAAAAATAAAAATAAATAAACAAATAAGATCTAAGCTGTCAACACCATGGCTTATGTTGATAAACTCTGATTTCGTGTTACATTCCGGATCCAACATTATTTTTTTTCAGTTGTGAAGGTTAATTGCATCTTTCCTGTGACTAATTTATTTGAGAGGCTGACTTTTCCTCCCTATTAATGTTCTTCCTTGCATAACAGGGGGGCCGCGGAGAGGCAACTTCTGTTGCCTCCGGGTGGGCCATGTGACCTGTCCCTGTCAATGGAACGTGAATGGGGAGGCGGCCGGGAGCGTCATCTCCATTCTCCCAAGGACAAAACCACACACCCACCAGGACGGCTCACAACCCCCTTGCGCTGTAAGGTGGGTTTGCATTCTTGTCTGTTGCCTGTCATCCATTTATGCGTTGCTGAGGTACAGCATTCCCTTCCTTGCCTGGGTCCAGGTTAGAGTTTGCCATCAAAACAACATGCACACGATTTGGGAAGACAGTATTGGAGGAGAAGCGGTGACCCCCAGAGCTGGCTGCAGTCAGACTCTGGGCAGATGCAGGGTTCATTGCGACTCCCTGGGGAGCTTCCGGAGAGCCCCTCCTCACTGTGACCGAACGGGACGGTTGACAGGAGCTTCTCCGAGATTCCTGAGAACTTCTGCAGCTTCCGGGTGAGTCTGAGAAGCACCCACTTGGGGGCATCAGGCTGCCTGAGATGCCTGTGGTGGCTTCCCTGGTCTTCAGAAGTCATGTGCGATGCCAGTTCTTACACTAAACCTCTTCTACCCAAAATGCATAGCGTGGCCTCCATTATCCAGATCGGTCCCTGAAATGCATGAACAACTTCTATGGAAAGCTGCTAACATTTTAGGTGCATCGGTTATCCCCTGTAGCATTAACCTAATTAAAAGACAACACAGCGTTTTTAGAAAATTTCAAAGCAGTTTTCGAAGTAAAATAAAAATGTTCACCCTCCTAATATCCAGCACATCTGCTGACTTTTAATTGTGTCCTTTTTCAAGACCAATACATATTTGAATTTGAATAGTTCTCTAAGCTATGTGCTTAAACAACTTCTCCTAATTTCAATGGTTCATAGCCCGAACCTTTAACTCACGCACGCATAAATTCTTTGCACACACAAGCCCACTTACTGTTCTTATTTTAGCCTGTCTTAGTTTTGAAGGTTTATAAGGTAAAGCACTATGCTATATCCTAATACTTGGGTGAAATCTCTTTCTTGAACAGTCTTAATTATTGTAAGAGAATTACCTTACAAATTCACAGAATACTCCTTTGAAGTAAAAAAAGAACTTGGAAAGAGTGAAGAGGAACTCTCAATGAGATTTTCTCAAATCACATTTTTAATTGACGTGGTAAAAATAATAGATAGAACCAGAATCCAGTGAGTTTATAAAAAAAACAATGGTTGTCCAAACGCAAAGGGGCCTATGCCACCTGCCTATTGAAAAATAACAGACAATGAATCATTTGCAAATAAGTGCCTATGAAAGATAGAACTATAGACGAGATAACAAAAAAATTCCCATAAAAACTGTTGACTAAATAATAAAATTCTGGGTTTTGAATTAATGTGCCAAAATTAGTGACTTTCCCAAGTAGAAACAGTTCATAAATACGATGAAATAATAGAATCTATTTTCAAAGCCAACAAAAGCAGGTAAGTAGGAATACACCTTATAAGATATACACACAATCTATAAAATAAGATGTGTGTTCATATAAAATATGTCTCTGTGAGAAAGTAAAGGCAATGTTGCCTTCTCTTTTCCATGTGTACTTTTCCAATGAACTTTTACACATCCCTGCAAAATACAAATGGCAGCTGGACCAGCCAGCTGTCTCAGCCTGAGTGTTGCTTCACTGCCTCTAAGCGATGGTGGAAGGTGTTCATGATTCTTAGGGTGTTGTGACGGTTGAATAAGATTTATTTATAGCCCTTTGTGCAAGGGCAGAAAAATGATCAAAGACCTTTTGGACAATAGTAATTATTTGGCTTTTAGAAGTTGCTTATGTCTGAAGAGACTGTATTTCTGAGAAATTTCAAATAAAGTTACTTTTTGGCCCTAATGTAGCAACTAATGGCATTAGTGACATATTTATACAGATAATAGTAGAAAACACTTTTAAAACTGGCAATCATTTATGTATTTTTTAGTTTATTCCTGAAGGGTGACTCTTCCTACATTAGTTAGAAGAACTCATGACAATAAGATATAATTATTTTTTTTCGAGTTTATTCATTTATTATTTCTGAAAGAGAGAGAGAGAGAGAGCACATGCACACACAAGACGGGGAGGGGCAGAGAGAGCGAGAGGGGGGCAGAGAATCTAAAGCAGGCTACCTGTCAACACAGAGCCCGATGTGGCGCTCGAACCCACGAAACACGAGATTATCACCTGAGCCAATGTCGGATGCTTAACCAACTGAGCCACCCAGGCACCCCAAGATATAATTCTAATTGAAAGAAAAAATATTATAAGAAGTGACATAATACATAGGCTACCTGTAATCAAATACCATGATTTGGTATATCTAACATACTTAAAAGAATATAATTCTGATTAGATGCCAGTTACCCAAGTGGTTATAATAAAGTTTATTATATTGATCTTTCCTGAAGTTTCACTTGCTTTTGATGCTTCAGCATGAGTTATCTACTAGAACAAATTTCATCTTGTCCGCTTGGTAACATTCACCTAGGAAATCTAGATGAATCTAGATGATTCCCACTACAGGTAGATTTTTAATAAACAAGGGAGGTTAAAACATGTGTTCTTGCCCAAGAGGAGGAGAGCCTACCAACAGAAGAGGGCACTAAGGAACTAAGGTGCATACCCAGCACCTACTCAGCCCGATGAAAACCACATCATATAATCTGGTTTTGCCTAGAGACAACCCTGAATGAAGCCAACACAGATTGAGGACTATGGGAAGAATAGAATCAGCCGTAAAGTTAGAAGCCATCATCTTTGCAGAAGTTCAAGGAAATGAGAGGCCAGTGGGAGCTGAGATTTCAATGAAAGCCTGCAAGATAGAAGGGAGGCATAAAATTGAAGCATGAGGTTGTTAAGGATGCCCAGAAAAGGCAGGAGCAAAACACATTGTTGGGTGGGGGGAGGGATAGGGAGCGCTCAATGATAGGCAACAACATAGAGGTAGAAGTCAGTTCTTTGCATGTACAGACTCATTTCATCTTTTCAGCCACCTCAACACACTGGTATCATCATCTCCTTCAGGCACAGTTTGATTAACTACTTTGTCCAAGGCCACACCAAGAGTGACTGGACCAGCCCCTACATCTGTAAGAAAAAGTAGACCGTGATCATCATATCAACAATTTTCACAGTTGGGCAAAGGTGGAGGGGGAGTGGTGGTTAATGAGGACAACAGGGGGCACGGCTGGGGCTGGCGTGAGGAAACACAAGCCCCACATCAACCGTGATGAGGCCAGGGGACAGAGAGTTGGAAGAGGAATGACCAAAACTGGAAGATAAACAATTTGATGAGCTGCCTGCTTTTTTTTTTTTAATTTTTTTTCAATGTTTTTATTTATTTTGGGGACAGAGAGAGACAGAGCATGAACAGGGGAGGGGCAGAGAGAGAGGGAGACACAGAATCGGAAACAGGCTCCAGGCTCCGAGCTGTCAGCACGGAGCCCGACGCGGGGCTCTAACTCACGAACTGCGAGATCACGACCTGAGCCGAAGTCGGACGCTCAACCGACTGAGCCACCCAGGCGCCCCGAGCTGCCTGCTTTAACACCATCTTAAGTGGTTGTGTGTTTCTTTCCTACACAGGATGGGAGCTCAGTGGCATCCCTAGGAGTGCCAGCCGTGAAAATGTTGAAGGGATGAAGCAAAAAAAGGGGGTGCCCAGGACTCATGACAGGAACAGGCAACTGAGTATTAGTGAGGCAGTAAAATTGGGATAATCCTCCTGGTTGACTACCTTCCTCTCAGCTTATTCAAGAGAATTGAGAGTATCAAGATGAGCCCAGTATCTCATTAACTCTGTTTTTCACTAGAAAATTTCTCTCGGCAGTGAAACAGAATCACCGGTGAGAAGCGTTTAGAACCATTATTCTGCTTACCTGGTTTATTTATTTACCCCAGCTGACCACCATGGGGCAGCGCTCCAAATTGATAGGGCGTTCTAAATACAATCTTTCTAGCAAAGTCAGAAGTGTAAGAGCGATACTGTGCATTTAGCCTCATTCTAAGTTTGATTAGGAATTAGTGCTCCCAGTTTCTCATAGGCAATTGCTCCCCAGATCAAGATTAACATGCAAAGGGTAAATCACATAATCTGATTTCACTCAGTGGGTTCATGTGTCTCTGGTTCTCTTGACTGGAATTTGGTCTTACAATGTAACATAGGGGGCATTCAGTGTTTCATTTTCCTTCCTGCTTTGTAGTGTGCTCCTTATTTATTTGCTTTCCAAGATCATACCCAATAAGAAAGTGACCTTTCTGAGTGTACAGAGATGAAATGTAGACTTGCCCAACGCCAGAGCTTGGCAGGAATAGTCAGCACGGTTAACTTCATCAGGAAGGGTCAGCATGCTCTGGGTCCTTCCCGCTCGCCCTGGATGATGGGGCTCATTTCCCGACTGATTCTGCCGCATCCTCAAGAGTGGTCAGGAAGACCCTGGACTCAGGGGCAGGTCAGGATGGAAAGGTGTGCTGGGAGAAGCTCAGCTCTGGGCGCGCCCAGCCCTGGGAAATATATCATCTAGAGTTCCAGTTCTGAGGGGCTGGCCCTGGACGATGCTATGGTGCTGGGGAGTAACGGACTGGTATCACAAGCGTCCTCTGTGGGTCTGCCACTCTCCACACCTTCTGCAAGTCGCCAGGAAGAGAAAATGACAGGATTCAGCACTTGAAGACCTCCCCGACCATCTGCATCCTGCACCTTCTCGTTCCCAGCCACAGAGTGTTCACCTGCCAGGGGAGGTGCCTCGGGATGAAGTTGAATTCACGTGTCACCCAGCTAGGGCTCCCTTCCTAGGATCACGTTGCCCAAAAGTCCTACGGCATAACCGGAAGGCCCGAACAAATCCTTATGGGTAGAGTCAGCATTCATAGGTCCATGGTCAGTTCTGAAAATTCCCAGTTCCCTGGGTCCTTTAATTTCAGGAGGCCAAGGATATCAATTTTTTTTTTAACTTACAGATATTTAAGCCTTTCATTGATTTGACTTGAAGACAGGAAAGTGACCACATAAAATGCCAAATAAAGTAAGTTCCTAAAGATTATCCAGAGCAGAACCGAAACTCTATCCTCCGGCAACTTTGCTTGAAAACAAGAGTTTTAATGAACTATTCACTCTTGTTCATAGAAAAGTAGTGAAATCAGAATGCTGATAGCTTATCAGGGCCTTTACCTTGTTGTCTAGGCCCCTTTTAATCTTTTTTTTTTTTTTAATGTTTATTTATTTTTGAGAGAGAGAGCATGAGCGGGGGTGGGGAGTGAGGGGAGGACAGAGAGATAGGGGACAGAAGATCCCGAAGCAGGCTCTGTGCCGACAGCAGTGAGCCCAATGCGAGGCTCAAACTCACAAACCGGGAGATCACGACCCGAGCTGAAGTCAGACGCTCAACTGACCGAGCCACGAGGTGCCCCATCGGCCCCTTTTATCTTGTGTGTGATGTTCACGTGTTTCTTATCTTTTCAGAGTTGCTTTTAATATGTTATAGAAGAATATGTGATAAGGAAAGTTTAAATGTAGACTACGGCACCCAAAACCCTAAACATTCATCAACAAGGCTGCATGAGTCACCAGCCAGTACCTCATTTGTGAGCCATGATTCAAAAGTTTAAAATTAATCATTGAATTACTTTTTGATCATTTGTTATAATAGCCATAGTAGAGAAAGCTATGAGAAATAGTGGCGTATGGTAACATTTTTAATATCTCTGGGGGACTTATCTAAAGGTATCCGTATTTAGATATAATTAATTACCTGAATAAGCTAAGAAAATTTCATTTTATTCATATAAGCACGAAACAAAAATGAGTAAGAGACATGGAAATTGGCTCTACATTTCTACTTTTAAATGAAGATTAATTTTGATAATATTTTATTCAATCACAGAGCTTGAGCTGACATTCACTGCATGTCTATGGCTTTTTTCGCAGTAACCCTGGGGGAGGTGGGGACGTGAACCTTTTTGTAAGTGACAGACAGCTGATGCAATTTACTTTCAGTTACTTCAATAATGAGTACAAATAGTTAAATTCCTATGCATTTTCAAATATTAGTCTTTATCACTCTGTCGCTTCTGTGGATAATTTTACCCATACATAGTTTTACAGTTTAAAATAGATACAAGTGAAAGAGATTGATTCGAATCAGCTTGATTCTCTTCTCAGTCCCAGAAGGTACTATTGGTAATGGATGATGATGCTTATTCGAAAGGATACAGGTACATTTGTGTCTAAAATAGTTCAGTCCAGTCTATCGGCCTATGTCATCTTTTCGTAGGAGAATTATGAGCAACACCAAAGATACTGTACTAGTAAATTAAGATAATTCCAAGCTGTTCATGCATCAGTTCAAATGACTTGAAGGGAAAGAATAACTTGTTTCAATGTCTCTGCTTGTTTACTAGTCCATGACTGTACTGATTAAACACAAAACAAAGAAACAAAAGGAATGGAAATCTGGGCAAAGGATCATCTTTTTTTTTTTTTTTTTTCTCTCATAAAGCAGGACTTAGAAATACCCGCCACTAGTGAGAAGAAAGAGAGGATTTAGGTTGCAGAAAAGTCCTAACAGGAAGAGAATTCTGTATGCTTACAAAATAATAGATAGATAAAAGCAGGTGAGCAGTGATGGTATCCATAATGTGCTTATACATATACTAACGTTCTGTGTAAGGTGATATTTCTACATACAGTGAAAGATAAATATAAAAGAAATAAAGGTGTTGATAAATTCTTCTAATTACAGAGGTCTGATGTTGTGAAAGGCCAGCCTATGATCAGCAGTATGGCAATGATTACATTTGTTTAAATGTAAACATCCTATCATACTTTGGCCTAATAGTTGCATTGCTATGTGAGACGTCAGCTCTTACACTCAGTTCAAAAGAAATTATGAACTTCAGAACTCGCAGGGCCATCAGGCTTGAGGAAAAGCTCATAATCCTTGCAGAAATTAACGAACAGCAGCTCTTGCTTTTATTATAGTCTTGGTATATTAGCTTCTCAGTCTTTCTAGTATCCGTTGCAACAGTGTCTTTGTCCAATTGGCCTTGTTGATGGGAGATCATGCTGGATCCTTCTACTCCTTTGTATTGGTTATCCACCCAAGAGCACAGATAGGCATGACCTTTGTTTATTAGCCTCTGACTCTTTACCTGGCTCAGTCTATGCCCAGAACATATTTGGTAAACAAGTGAGCCTTCTTACCTGGAATACCTATATTTTCTCCAATCACTATTAAAGCTTAGCAGTTGCTCTAAGGCAGCAATTGTAACACTATTTTATTTTTTTTAAGAAGCCTCCAGAAATCATATTGACAGAGATCTTATCTGTTTTTTTTTTTTTTTTAATCACATTTCGGCTACAGAACACATTAAGTTATCATCCACGTATCATCAAATTTTGTGTTATTGCCTCAGACTGGGGGTAGCACACCATGGCCCATGGGCCAAATCTAGCCACACCCCTCCATTTCTACATTGTCTGAAGGGGCCATCATGCTGCTATGACACTGTATGTGACTCCCAGAGTCGAAAATAATTACTACATAGCTCTTTTCAGAAGAAGTTGGGCAAACCCAGCCATAGACTGGCATCGAATTATAACATTGCTATCTATTACTACCACCACTGCTACCATTTCAAAGTGAGGGTGAGGGGGAGGGAGTGCTTAGTCTTTGTGTCGCACATGTTAGAAGGTCAGTAGATATTTCTGACTTACTACCACACACATGTGCGTAGAAGTTAGTTGATCACTAAGTCATGAGCTTTATGGTATACGGTTTACGGTATATGGTGGGGAAACTATGGTAGACAATCAGAAATGAGCTGATCTAGCTAGAGCTAGTAAGAGAGAGTAAATGAAGATAAAAATACAGAAAAACAGGATATGTCAAAGTTTTAAAGCCTCTGATATTTTTCCAGGCCAAGTTCTAAATTGTTACTTAGCCTTTTGGGAATAAACATCTGAGTTTTCTGATGCATTTCACGACAGCATATGAGTCACTATCGAACAAAAAATTGAGATTTTAACTAATACTCTAAAAATAGCATTTTTGCCCTTCTTACAATCACATTTATTACCCAACTCTTTTAGATTCATAATATGTTTGAAATTTGTGCCGTCAGCGTATTTTCTTTAATAATCTTAATGTGGTTTCCATTGGATAAGATTAAAAGTGATTTCGTGGTGCAAAGTCACCAAAGTTGTGTGTTGGGATGTGGAGGAATTTAATGCATTTTAAAACTTTAAAGAAGTAGGGAAGAGAATAAGAACTCAAGGAACGGCATTTTGCTTTAAAATAAAAAAGTAGGGTAGTTCCATTTTTAACTTTTTGAGGGACTAGGTATTTTCCCAAAGAATAAAAAAACACTAATCCAAAGAGGTACATGCACCCCAACGTTTATAGCAGCAGTGTCAACATTGGCCAAATTCTGGAAAAAGCTGAAGTATCCATCATCTGATGAATGGATAAATAAGATGTGAGATTTATATACACATATATGATGGAATATATATATATATATACACACACACACATATACATATATATATATAATGGAGTATATATATATGTATATATATATAATGGAATATATATAATGGAGTATAAACACACATTATATATATGTATATATATAATATATATATAATGGGATATCACTCCAGTCATTAAAAACAATTAAATCTTGCTGTTTGCAAGGACATGGATGCAACTAGAGTGTACTATGCTAAGCAAAGTAAGTCAGAAAAGACAAATACTATATGATTTCACTCATATATGGAATTTAAGAAATAAAAGAGGTGAACATGGGGGAAAAAAAGAGAGGGAGGCAAACCAGAAAACAGACTTTTCACTATAGAGAACAAACTGATGGTGTCCAGAGGGGAGGTGGGGGAGGGGTGGGTGAAATAAGTGATGGGATGAAGGGGCACACTTGTCATGACGAGCACTGGGTTTTGTATGGAGGTGTTGAGTCGTTATATTGTACACCTACAACTAATATTATATTGTATGTAAACTAACTGGAATTTAAACAAAAACTTTAAAAAAAGGAATAAAAAGACAGATTGAATTTTTAAGAATTCAACTTTTTACTGATTAGAAGTGATTCATTTAGTAAAATAAGGCATAAAATTAGAAGATAAAGGAAGGTATAAAGATATATTTGTTAAATATAAGTAAGTAAATATATTTGTGAAATATAAGTAAGTTAAATATAAGTAAGTAAATATAAGTAAGTTAAATATAAGTAAGTTAAATATAAGTAAGTAAATATAAGTAAGTTAAATATAAGTAAGTAAATATAAGTAAGTTAAATATAAGTAAGTAAATATAAGTAAGATATATTTGCTAAATATAAGTAAGTTAGTTAAATATAAGTAAATATAAGTAAGTAAAGTTATGATAAAATTCTAAAGCATTCAATGTTAATAAATATATTTTCTTTATATTTAATATTCCTATATATTTAATGGATATAGTAATATGCAATATCAATTGAAATATAGCCTAAAACAAGATATTGTGTTTAAAAAATAAAAGTCAAAAGTAATTTCCCAGAAAAAAAAAACAAGAAAGAATACAATTAAGAATCTTTGTTGTTGTTTATCTATTTTGAGAGAGAGAGAAGGGGAGGGACAGAGAGACAGAGAGACATAATCCCAAGCAGGCTTCTTGCCATCAGTGCAGAGCCCCATGAGGGGCTCGAACTCACAAACTGTGAGATCATGACCTGAACCGAGATTAAGAGAGGATTAACTGACTGAGCCATCCAGGCGCCCCAAGGATACATTTTTAAAAAACATATGTGCAATTTGTTGAGGAAATAACGATGTTCTTTTTGCCATAGAATGAAGTTCTTGACATGATATATTAAAATTTACAAAGACCTCTCCCTACCTCTCTTGTGTATCCCCAGTTCCACCTTGAAGAGTTTATTGGTTGTGGCTGGAAGTCGAGTTCTTCTCGAGCTGCATCTCAGAGAAAAGCTTCACATCGTTTAGCCATTCATCACAGTCTTAGTGTTGAGTTTTCTGCCTCTCATTGGTTCTGACCAATTCATCATTTTACTAAATGACCACTGCAATTTGTTTTTCTCTAATTACCATACCCATGGCTGTAATACTTTGGGGAAAGTCATTTATTATATGTGTGTTGGAAAGTACATCAGAAAGTCTGAGAAAGACATTCAAGTTTGAAGAAAGAGGTGCCAGTTCTGAAGGTCTTATGTAGACTTTGTCTTAGCTCTCCTGTGGAAGCAAGACTAATGTCGGTACCTGCCCAAAGAAATCACGTGCTCCAGTCCTGCCATATGCATGTTAATTTCCCCTTCCTTCTTCAAAAACTTAAGATTTACTTTGAAGCGACTGCAGGCTATCAGAAGATACCACATGTTCCCACTGCCTTTGGACATTTATTTCAGTAATTCCTTTTTATTTCTCATTGCTACGTTCTTCTCTCTACCTGAATAAAAAACCATATGTCATTTTGCTTGTGTTTAACAGAGCAAAATTTCAACTTAGCAGGTGCACATGAAGGCAGTTTTAAAATTTTTCTCTTCATTCCATAGTTCCAATCTCCTTGAATTGCTTATGTAGACAGATGTCTACTCATACCTTTTTAGAGTTTTAATTTTAATTTTACAGTGTTAAGAATCCAAGCTTATTCTGATGTGCTTCTTAACTACCGTCAGAGTAATTTGACAAAATCTTGTGAGGATCGTTCATAGATGAGGGCAACAGTGGGTTTTCTTCCAAGATCTTGAAATGATGGAATATTCCATTTTGCTAAAACGTAGAAGTAGCTTGTAAGGTATGCCAGATCTGTGCTAGATTTCCACGGGGAAGAATGGATGAACCAAGTAAACCGCGTCTCTGCATAAGGCCCTGATCTTATCACCTCCAGACTGAAAGCTGTGTCATTCTTAAGCTGGTCACCCTCCAGTAAAATCCATCTGGCTCCACGTGTCAGCTGCCTGAGACGCTCAGATAAAAGCTGCGGCTCGTGTAGTTATCGGTGAGCCTGGGCTATTTTGCCTGTGCATCTCTGGGGTAGAGCACGGAGTGCTGGTTACAGACACCTTCCTTCTGCTGGGTCACTTTGATCAACGAGGACATCATCAGCAAAGGCAGAAGCGCCAGAAGGAAAGAGAAAACCCAAGAACATCGCATGCCTCATGTGAGGAGTCAGGGTTCCGACCCTGTTGAGGTCTCCTCGTGGGGAGAATGAACAGAAAACCCAGAAGACACATCTCCACTCTGACTCAGTGCCTAGTACTGCTCCACTCGGAGCCCTTCCCTGCCTCAGGGCCCGTGAAGTTTCTGGAGCCTTTTGTTTGGGATGTTTCGGAAGTAAAATGACCCCACGTCTCGCTGACCCGCCTGAATAGGGACTGATGTGCATTTGCATCGGGGAAATGGAGGCTTGCCTTGCTCATTTTGGGCTTCCTGCTGGAATCAGCTACTCCCACACCTGACAGCTTGGTTCTCTCTCTCTCTCAGCTCAGCCGAACTACTGACACCATGCCTGCCTCCCACTCTCTTTCCCTTTGCTTCTCTTTCCTCTTGCTTCTTGCTGCATATTTTAAATTCAAACCACAGATCATGTGTGTATCATTTATCCATCAACGGCCCCTTGTTTCCACATCTGAACCTGGAGGACGTTCGGCTGAGTGAAATAAGCCAGACACAGAAAGACAAATATTGCAGGATTCCACTTACGTGTGGAATATAAAAAAGTTTAATTCATAAAAGCAGAGATAAAATTATGGTTGCCAGAAGTTGAGGGTGGGGAAAATGGGGAGATGTAGGCCAAAGAATACAATAGTTTGGTTACGAGGGAGGAGTAAATTATAGAGATTATAGGCACTGCGTGGGGACTAACTATAGTTAACACTGTATTGTACATTTGAAATTTCCTAAAGGAGTACATCTTCAGTGTTCTCACCATAATATATAAATGCTTATACCACATGTGTTTCTTCTAGATTAATAGAGACGTGCCATGGGGCGCCTGGGTGGCCGGTCGGTTAAGCGTCCGACTTCAGCCAGGTCACGATCTCGCGGTCCGTGAGTTCGAGCCCCGCGTCGGGCTCTGGGCTGATGGCTCAGAGCCTGGAGCCTGTTTCCGATTCTGTGTCTCCCTCTCTCTCTGCCCCTCCCCCGTTCATGCTCTGTCTCTCTCTGTCCCCAAAATAAATAAACGTTGAAAAAAAAATTAAAAAAAAAAATAGAGACGTGCCTTTGTGGTCTATGGTCCCCGGGGGGAGCCTGGCCGTCATACATGGTGGGGGCTGCCACTGCATCAAGGAAATGTCTGGCTAAGACAGAGACAGGAAGCAAACAAAAATGAAAGATAGTTTGCTGGAAGCCGAGCTATCCCAGCCTGAGTGGCAGGGCCCGGGCTGTGGATAGATTGGTGACTGCAGGGAGGCGGCCAACAGTGAAGCTTCTTGTCCTCCTGCTTTTAGGTAATTTGGCCTTAAAAGTACCTGGGATATTGCCTGTCGGTCGGGGAATTGCCCTCGGCAGGCCCCCTGGGAAAAGAACCGTTAGGGAAGAAAATAAGGTTCCGCAAGAAATTGTGCGGCCTACGTTTAGCCCTTGCCATCCCCTATGGAGACTCCTCTACTTACAGGAAAGATAGCCTCATGCCTTTAAAAGCAAAGAGGGCCTGTAAAGGAGAGACATATGGATTTGAAAGCCTCACTCCGGCAACTAAGGAGTGTATCTCTGGGCACAGGTGACTTCAACCCCAAGGCCCACCTGGCCCCCTGGAGGCATTCCAGATGATGACTGAACCTAGTCGGTTAAGCTACAGAATGGTTCATTGGTTCCTAGGTGCACTGTCTCTCTGAGAATGTGTGAGGCATGGGTTTCTAAGGCCTTTTCGGCCCCTTTCTGGCACCTCCGACCGAGGCAGACACATTATTCTTCTGGCCTCATGTGGTTAGGAGGTCGTGTCCCTGTAACTGTTCCACTTGAGGTGTTGAGAAATGGAGGGCCTTTCACGAGAACAGCAAAGCGAATGCTTTATAGACTAATAATTATAGATAAGCGCAGATGCATAATGGAATAACGTAAGAAATTAATCTATAATCAAAGGGTATGAGCGAAAGTTAGGGGAAAATCACCATGTTATTTCTTAAAGGTTGTTTACACATAGGAACATTGTCAAAATCAGGTAATGTTAGAAAAACATAGATGACGTATGCCGCAAGGAAATCACTAGCAAATATAATGCCACGTTTGCTACAATAAATCGGCCAGTTCAACACACTGCTGTTGTCTGTGTCCATTTTTATTTTTTGTTTTTATTTTAGTTTTAGTTTTTTACTTTAGTTTTTTATTTTCTAGTTTTTTATTTCAGTTTTGTTTTATTTTCACCGACGCCGTTCTTCCTTTGGGAACCCCTTGTTGTTGGAGCTGGTCTCCAGCAATAGTCGCTCTATTTAAAATAAAGACAGGGAAAAAATAAATAAATAAATAAATAAATAAATAAATAAATAAAATAAAGACAGGGATCCCAATCATTCTTGGGTTACAAAAATCTGAGAAAGAATTGTCAAAGAAAAAGTGGTAGATGAGAGAAAAGACAAAAGTGTAAGGGGTGACTGATGGCTACAGGACTGTAACTGATTAAAACTTCCTGGCTTCTACAATAAAACAGGAGGAAATTGATTGTATCTCAGAACAGGCAAGGACTTTTTAGATGTGGCCCTATAAGCCGTTATCTATAAAATGATACTGATAACTGCGCTTCATCAAATTAGAAGAAAATATTTGCAAATCATTCATCTGGTAAAGAATGCATAGCCAGAATATATAAAGACCTGTTACAATTCAATAACTGTAATTCAAAAAATTTGTCAAGTTAAAAAATAAATAAAATATTTGAAAATAATTTCACAAAGGACGATTTGAGAATAGCTAATAAGCACATGAAAATACGTACACCACCATCAGTCACTTGGGAAATGCAAGTTGAAGTCACAATGAAATACTCCTATATACACAATAGGGAGGCTATAATAATAATAATAATAATAAAGGAGTTTACGAAGTGCTAACAAGGACTTATATTACAAAAAAACACAACTAGACCTGTTGTTTATTGCTGTTAAGAATGTAGAATGACACTTTGGAAGACAGTTTGGCAGCTTTTTACAGTATTAAACATACACTTATCAAGTGGCCCAACGATTCCATCCCGAGTCTAACCCACAAGAAATGAAAACCTATGTTCACACAGAGACTTGCAGGTGGAATCTGACAGTGGCATTATTCATGACAGTCAAAATCACGTGCATCCACCGGTAAATAGAGAAACAATATGAAGTATAGCCACATATTGCAATATTACTCATTAATAAAACAGAACAAACTAGTGATACGTGCAACAACACAGAAGTGCCTCCACAAGACTATGCTAAGGGAAAGAAGCCAGTCACAAAGACTGTCCACTGTAGAATTCTACTAATATGGAATGTCTAGACACAGCACAATTATAGAGACAGCCACCAAATTCGTGGTTATTTGGGCGAAGGGTTTGGTTAGCAATAGGGATTAGCTGAAAAACAGACAAGAAATCTAAAACTGAGTTGTGCTATAAAGATTGCGTGACTCCCTCAATTTTCTAAAACTCACTGAATGGTACATTTTCAGTGGGTGGAATTTTGGTATGTAAATGACAACTTAAGACAGTGATTTAAAACCACAGCTTGAACAGTGTAATTCAGGAGAATCAATTGCTTGAAGGCAGGGATCGTGTCTTACTGTCACCTTTGGATCCTCAAAGCACTGTCGTCGTGGGGAAATGGCCGGCATTACACTTACCCTTAGGCTTGTGCT
This sequence comes from Prionailurus bengalensis, assembly GCF_016509475.1. NCBI lineage: Eukaryota > Metazoa > Chordata > Mammalia > Carnivora > Felidae > Prionailurus > Prionailurus bengalensis. The sequence goes on from NC_057343.1 coordinate 234,048,195, forward strand.
CAGACCACATCACTTATCCAGTGATTCAGGCACGTGGTGGTTTTGAGCTCGTTTTTTTTTTGTGCCAGGCACTGTCCTCAATGCCAGAAATGTGTCAGTGGATCAGAGACAAATTCATTTATTCCTTCCTTCCTTCAATGATTTGTTTGGAAATCCCAAATGATGCAAATAATATTTCTCTTCCGATTATTTTGTATTTCTTTCCTGTCTATAGGTGGAGAATTATGAATGATAAAAATGGCATCCTGAGAAGAGCAGGGTGTGAAAAACACATCCCCTGTGAATGTGGACAGCGTTTCTAGGTGCGGGCTGGCACTCAGCTCTCCTGTAAAGCGTCTGTGCTGTGTAGACAAATGAGAGAGTTGGGAATCGGACTTTTCACCCCAAGTTGTCCTTGGCTCCCAGGAAGTCCTAAGGCCAAGCCCAGGAGGAGGTCACCTGGGCTGGCAGAGGGCAAGAACCACCACCAAGATGTCAACCCCGGTGTAGTCATCGAGCACTTTTCTACCCCACTGAGACCAGGGTCACCCTTCCAGGAAGTGCAGGGGTGGGTGGCTTCTGGTGCCTTTCTGAAAACTAGGGAACTTTGAAATGTGACTATCAATCGAGAGCTGAGTTAAATGAACCTTAGATTTTACTGACAATTCGCCATCACGTGACAGTGATAGTTTATCATGTACTTCGGCCAGAGGAAAGCACGCTCCATCAGAGCCATGAAGTCCACTAACCAGGCACTGTTGAACGATCCCTGCTCTACGTGGACTGGCAAGAAGGGATACATTTACACACACATAGCCAGTTGAGAAGGTATTGAAGGTTCTTCCTTTGGTCAGGAATTGGCTCGTCATAAGATGAAACATTTATTGAACATTGACTTTGAGCAGTGATTAGTTCTGCGTATTTTTACACTCGTATTTTGTTTCATTAGTCTTATGGCAACCTCATCAGGAGGCACCATCACTATCTCTGTCTCCTAGATGAAGGACCGATGCTCGGAGAAGTGAAATAATGGGCCTAATAGTGAAGCTGTATTACTGCAGGCATGAATCCAGTGCCTTAACCTTTCCCATATATCGGTTTCTGGAAATTGGGAATTTTTGTCTTCCTTTTTTTTTAAGTGTATTTATTTATTTTGAGAGCAAGAGAGAGAGCTTGAGCAGGGGAGGAGCAGAGAGAGGGAGAGAGAGAATTCTAAGCGGGTTCTGTGCAATTAGCACAGAGCCCCACGTGGGCTCAGTGCCACAACCCATGGCAATCAGGACCTGAGAGGAGATCAAGAGTTGGACACGTAACCGACTTAGCCACCCAGACGCCTCTTGTCTGGCCGGTTTCTAAACTTCATTTGTAAATTTCAGATTCAGGAAAGTTGTATTGTCCATAACTAGTCCCAATTCCCCAGGTTAAATGGATGATGGGTTTTGAATTTGAAGAGTTTTTCAAGATTTCTCTAAGTTACTAGTAGCTCTTACTTAGTTCACCCTTTATTCTGAGGCTATTCCATCTCAGGGGGCATTTCACTGCTGGCAACACACCCATTCCCATTTTCCCCTGGCAGCTCCCCACAGGTTGCCCTGAATGACTCAAGGATCCTATAGCTCAGTGAATACTACTGACTTTAGAAAAGAGCCCCACTGTTCCTCAGAAAATTCCCATGTCAAGAAGGTAGCATACTTTAATTCATACTCAGTGTGTGTGCCCTAACATGCTGGTTTGCATTTTAATTCTCTCCAAACATTTCCGGGTAGATTTTCTCCATGCTGAAGCAAATTTGGGCAATTGCAAATGATTTTTTTTTAATCCGTGTGACAGATTGTTAAAGTCCGGGCATATGGAAAGCTGTAAAGAAAACTCAAACCATGCAAGTAAAGGCTCTAAGGGCTTCCTTCGGCTAAATGTAAATTTCCTTCAAATGACCCTATGAGTCATTGTAGGCATATGTGTGGAAATCTTAGTGTAATAAATGTATAAACCTATATATTGTGGTTCTCGAAACTATAACCAGAAAACATCTGACCAGACAAATGGCAAATTATTCAATGTCACCAATGGTATGCCTTACCTTTGGGATTTCCTATAGTGAGCATAGAAAGCAGTGCATTTTGTAGGAATTTTATTTTAAATTAAAAAAAGTTAAATTGGGGCGCCTGGGTGGCGCAGTCGGTTAAGCGTCCGACTTCAGCCAGGTCACGATCTCGCGGTCCGTGAGTTCGAGCCCCGCGTCGGGCTCTGGGCTGATGGCTCAGAGCCTGGAGCCTGTTTCCGATTCTGTGTCTCCCTCTCTCTCTGCCCCTCCCCCGTTCATGCTGTGTCTCTCTCTGTCCCAAAAATAAAAAAATAAAAATAAAAAAAAACGTTGAAAAAAAAAGTTAAATTAAATTTCTTTCTCATAGTACTCACTTCTGGAAAAAGGCAAATCTAACATGTTTAATGATGAAAAATCTTTGTCTTCGCTGAAATTCTGTCTCCCACCTGGGACAGATGTGAATGCCACCAGACCTAAATTCCATGGTTTGGGAAAGTCCAAAGCTTCCTAAATTATCTTAAACTCTCAGGCACCCCCATTGTGATGGCCAACACTGACCACGTTCTTGCACGCGGGCCTCGTCTCAGCATCACCATGGTGACTCAGACCTGAAGCTGAAAACTTTTCTGAAGTGAGCAAAAAGATGCTATTTGAACAGGGAGCACTGACATAAAAGCGACTTTAATGTAGATTTGAGGAGTCAATATGGGAAATATTTATGCCATACATCCACAGATAATACCAGTTCCATCTTTGATATTTCGGCTCTGCCAGGTCCCATTTTGGCCACCCTGCCGCTGGACAACCTCTTCATCCCAACTCTCAGGAGAGACCTCCCCATTATGCTGACCCCTCCACCTGCCGTCAGGACTTCCCCCAGAAACTTAAATTGCTTCTCCATAATCATCAATTTGTTTCTATGAACTCAAGGTATTCAATAGGAAAAACAACAAACAAACAAACAAACAAACAAAAGAAGGTTTAAAAACCTTCTTTTTAAATATGCTGAACTTCAGTCAAGGGCCACTGAGATAATAGGTTTCTGTTCACTTTTTCTGATTACCTTCAGATGTCTAATCAACAAGATGACTCAATAATTTATACGTCCATAGACCCAATTTCAGGGCCGTAGAAAGGAGAGAAACACATACACAATTATAGTAAAGACTTCAACACCCATCCCCCAGTAATTGATAGACCAGGGAGGCCGAAAATCAAGGACCAAACTTGCAGCAAATTTGAACGGACTGACATTTCTAGAACATTACATACATTAGAATACAGTCTTAGTGAACACAGAATACTTACCAGTATAAATCATGTGGTAAGCCAATATCAAGCATCAATAAATTTGTAAGGATTTCAATGATGCAAAGTATGCTTTAGAACTCAAATGAAAATAAATTGTAAAATACTAACAGAAAAGCATCCGAGAAAATATCACCAAACATTTGGAACCTAAATATATTTCTGAAAAACCCACCAGGCAAAAAGGAACCAAAAGGGAAATTAAAGATTATTTTGTACTGAAAGAAAATAAAAACACAGCTAAAGCAGTATATATAGGGAATTTTACACTGACAAATTCTTGATTGAAAAAGAGAAAGGCCTAAAATCTGTGACTTCAGCTTTCACCTTAAGAAACTAGGAAAACACCACATCAAACAAACCAAACTTAACTAAGTAGAAAAAGTAATAAAGATAAAAAGCAACAGTAATGAACTGGATAACAGGAAAACAAAAGAAATCATCTATGAAATAAATAATCTGGTCCTTTAAGAATATCAATAAAATTGATAAACTTCCAGCTAGACAGTGTAGGGAGAAAAGAGAAGATAAGAATTATCAAAATACTCACTCAAAAAATGGGATATCACCATAAAATCTTTATCAAAAGAATTTTAAGGAAATAATACAACTAATTTTGCAACAATAAATTTTTTAGCTTAGATAAAATTGAACAATTACTTAAATAAGTAACCAAACATATATGAGAAGAAATAAAAAATTGAGTGGAACTTTATATATCAAAGGAGTTGAATTCGTGGTTAAAATCCTTCCCATAAGCACCAGGTCCAGATGGCTTCAATGCAAATTCTAAGAAACACCTAAGGAAGATGTAATACTAAATTCATGCAAACTATCCTAGAGAATTGGAAAGGAGGGAGTGCTTCTCAACTCATTCTATGATGCTAAATCTTCTGATATCCAAACCAGAAAAAGAAATTTCGTGTAAAGAAATCCACTGACCAATATCCCTTATAAACAGAGGCAAATATTCTAAAAATTTTAGTAAGTCAAATATATATACATGTAAGTGGGTTTATATATATTAGAAGCTTCTAAAATATCTAATCAATCCCTGGCATTCCGTAGATAAAGAAACTAAGCTTCAAAGAGTTGAGTGAATTGCTGATTGTAACAACAAATTATTTGAAAAGCCAATGGCTCTTCCAGTGGTGCCACCTTCTAATGGTAGGTGAGCCTTATCTATCCTGCACCCTGTAGATGGATTGGCTACCTTTGCACACACAGGTAATAGTCCTTACCTCTCAAATAATAGCCACTGCACCTGTTCTGATGTTTTTCCACCTTGCCTTTACGAGACCATGCGCGTCCACGGGACTCCTGAATTTCTGGTATTACCTCATCCTTTTACTTGAGTTCATTTTTCGACAGTTTTCTACACCTTATCTTTGTTTTATTCCTTGAATAGTGTGTGTGTGTGTGTGTGTGTGTGTCGGGGGTAACATGGGGGGAGTACGGATAAATGCTGATAACTACAGTTCTACTTCACAAAGTACTTATACTTGGGAATTTTGGTATGGACCATGGCCTAGATCTTCAGTAGACTCCTGTCACTCATGCAGAATAACATTAAGAAATAAAATGTATGGGAATGCAAGCCGGTGCAGCCACTCTGGAAAACAGTATGGAGGTTCCTCACAAAACTAAAAATAGAACTACCCCACGACCCAGCAATTGCACTACTAGGCATTTATCCATGGGATGCAGGTGTGCTGTTTCGAAGGGACACACGCACCCCCATGTTTATAGCAGCACTATCAACAATAGCCAAAGTATGGAAAGAGCCCAAATGTCCATCGAGGGATGAATGGATAAAGAAGATGTGGTATATATATACAATGGAGTATTACTCGGCAATCAAAAAGAATGAAATCTTGCCATTTGCAGCTACGTGGACGGAACGGGAGGGTATTATGCTAAGTGAAATTAGTCAGAAAAAGACAAGTATCATATGATTTCACTCATATGAGGACTTTAAGAGACAAAACAGATGAACTTAAGGGAAGGGAAACAAAAATAATACAAAAACAGGGAGGAGGACAAAACAGAAGAGATGCATAAATATGGAGAACAAACAGAGGGTTCCTGGAGGGGTGGTGGGAGGGGGGATGGGCTAAATGGGTAAGAGGCACTAAGGAGTCTACTCCTGAAATCATTGTTGCACTATATGCTAACTAATTTGGATGTAAATTCAATTTTTTTAAGTTTATTTATTTTTGACAGAGACAGAGTATGAGCATGGGCTGGGGGAGGGGCAGAGAGAGAGAGGGAGACACAGAATCCGAAGCAGGCTCGACGCTTAACTGACTGAGCCACCCAGGCGCCCCAATTTGGATGTAAATTTAGTAAATAAATAAATAAATAAATAACCAAAACAAACAAAAAAAGAAATAAAATGTAATATTAATAAAGACCACCAGAAAAAAAAATTACTAACGTTATTTACTTTATGCTTGAAAAATAATGACTATCTAGATAACAAATACTTCTTTAGACACTAATGTCCAAATGATATTTGGTGGAGGTGGACAGTTATTTCTATGGCACAATGCAAGCTGGGAAAACAATATTTCCAAACCAGAGCCTCATAAATGCTGATAGTCTCAAGTGTGAAATTTTCATGATTTGGCTTCTCTGTTAGTGTTGGAGCTTTTAATCAACTCTGGTAATAATTTAACACAGAACGAAGACAATAAAAAGACGTTTTGAACCTCATGTCTTCCATCATATTTTTGAGATGAGGTAAACCCAGTTGGAAAATAGATACTGCAGGAATTTGTATGCGCCGTAGAAACAGCTTTGAAAGGTCACTCTATTATTGTACTTGTTCACTCCCCACAGACTGTCTTGGAACGTTAAACTAACCCATTAGCTTTACTTGTCAAAGCAATTGAATGCAAGTGAAAATATTCCATTTATGTTTTACTTTTACTCATAGATCTGTGGGTTCACGCACAGAATGTACATTACGTAGCTATAAAATGGATGATGTAAGGTGGACGATCTTTATATATGCCCTGACAAAAAGTTAGTGGCAAATGTGACTGCATTAAGAAGATTTATCTATTTGCATTGTGCCAAAGAAGTGTGAGGTGTGTCAAGAAGGTATATTCTTGGAATAGAGGGGCTTTGAATCCATTAAAGGTATGCCAACATCGTTTTGCTTCTTTCATCGGGAGAAAAGAAAGAAGGACATTTGATGGACCTTTCTGCAGCAAGGCCTCCTGGTGAGCCATGGAGGCTGTGCTTCCTACATATTTGTATTTCTTTTGTCTTCCCTTGGAAGAGCAGGAGATAGGAATTGTTCCCATCTTATTCCTTACTTTTCTAGTGCAGGTCCTCCAATTTGGTAAACATTCTCTACATTGTCCTTTATTTCCTTTCATTTGGTCAATACTTTAAGATTCATATTTTTGGCAAGTTAGGTTTAATGTTCTATTTGATATTTAATAACATTTGCTCTCATTTCCTATTATAATGAAAGGGATGCCCTTTCTGGTGTCTCGACCAAACCCTTCAACAGGAAGTTCATTTACCCTTAGTCAAGGGACCTTGATCTCTTTTCTGCCTTTACTACGTCCTATATTGCCAACCCCTGTCTCTACTGAGTCCTACAATAAAAAATGTAAATATCCTCAAGGACCCGTCATCTTAAGAAAGAGCAAAATGAAAAATCAATGCTTTCTTTTGGTTCCCTGTTTGCTTAAAATTGTGGTTTTACCTCTCAGCTTCACAGCTAAAATCTTGATGTAGCTCTGCTCCCTCCCTTAATTTTCCCTATCTTATTAATCCTTCGATCCACTGGTTCTCTGGAAATTCCATTTAAGGGTGCCTCACCAAGGCTACCACCAGCCATGTCAAATGGTCTGCAGTCTCTGCCATTCCTCATCTTTGGAAACATCCAACAGCACTTGGTACTCTTTGCTGAACATTCACCTATCTGGGTAATGAATGAAGGATAAACTTAGAAAGGAGGATTTGCTTATAAAATTTGTCCCATATGACACTTGAGGACTTTATCCCATCACAATCATTGACTAAAAAGGAAAAGGAAATAACTATTTTTAAAATGTAAGCAAAAGTTATATTTTATTGGAATTAAACATGTTCAAAGCATAGGAAAAAATCCATAACTTCATACTTAGCTTCTAAAATAGAAGTAATTTTAATGTTCACATATGTGCCTTAACATGCCATTATTGATTAGAAAATTGATTTATTTTCCTTTTTTTTTTTTTTTAATTTTTTTTTCAACGTTTATTTATTTTGGGGACAGAGAGAGACAGAGCGTGAACGGGGGAGAGGCAGAGAGAGAGGGAGACACAGAATCGGAAACAGGCTCCAGCCTCTGAGCCATCAGCCCAGAGCCTGACGTGGGGCTCAAACTCACGGACCGCAAGATCGTGACCTGGCTGAAGTCGGACGCTTAACCGACTGCGCCACCCAGGCACCCCTATTTTCCTTTTTTAAAGTTTATTTATTTATTTTGAGAAGATAGAGAGAGAGAGAGGAGGGGTAGAGAGACAGAATCCCAAACAGGCTTCACACGATCAGCATGGAGCCCAATGCGGGCCTGAACCCAGGAACCGTGAGATCATGACCTGGGCCAAAACCAAGATTCGGGCATTTGACCAACTAAGCTACCCAGGGGCCAGCAAATTGATTTAAAATAAGATATGGGAGAAAGAGTGGGCAAAGGGACCTGTGGTATCCATGGACTGGTAAGGTTTCTAAGAACCTATGTTAGAGGAATTTCCATTTCTACGACTGCAAAACAAATTAACACTTACTGGCATATAATGATCGTCTCTTATGCTTACAGATTCTGTAGGTCAGGAATTTGGACAGGGAGGAGAGGATAGTGTCATCTCTGCTAAAGTTGCAGTAATTATGGCAGCCTTGAATCCCGGGGCTGGAAGGAGCTAAAGAAGGTTGATACTCAGACAATCAGCAGGGCACTGATGAACTTGGGGCATCTCTTGTACATGTCCTCCTTGTGTGGCCTCTCATGCATGGTGGCATTAGGGCAGGCCGAGCGCTTCCATATTGGCCTAATTAAGCACATATCTGAAGAGGGAGAGAGTGCCTTGCAAAAGCAGTATTATTTTTTCTCACCTATCTTTAGAAGTAACGCAATTTTAATTTTGCTTCATTGTTTTCATTACAAGCGTCCACATTCAAGGAAAGAGAAATTAGACTCTGCTGTTGATGGAAGGAGCTCCAAAGACTTCACAGCCATGCTTAAAGCTATCACAGTAAAAGAACTTCTGGAATTCTAAGACGGGAGCCTTCCCGGGACAAAGGACAATGAGCAAGGTGACTGGCAAGAAAGCACCAGGTGTTGCATATTCAAACTATTGCTGCTGGGAAAGACTAATTTGGATACTAAAGATATTCTAAACAAGAATCTCGTAATGATGATGGCAACAGGGGTAACGATCTAGCGTCTCCGGTCTCTTCTGTTTCTGCAGTTGAATACTGACACATCAGTGCAGGGTAGAATTTTTTCAGATACAATTAACGGTTGTCATAAAAATTTCATAATTTTCTGAATAGCCACTGAATATATTGGTACATACCAAAGTATTTAATTCTAACAAAGCAAGAAGGTTTCTCCTATGCCTTTGTTAAAGGTCAGAAAAATGCAATTTTACTTCACTTATCAGTGTGGATAGAGACTAATGTACTAATTAAAGAAACTTAGTTATAGTGTTGATTTTAGTATGCTTCCCTTTGAGTTGTTCTAATGGAAAGGTCATTTCTTTCTAATACCAAAAAAAACTCTCCAATTCCAAAGGAGGTAAAATTAAAAATGAAAGCCATTAACTCATGGAATGAAAAAGAATGTTCATGGTTTAGCCAGTGTTCATAGATCATAATGGCACAATGACCTGGAAAATAGTGATAGAAACCATAACCACAACCACAGAACAACAACAACAAAGACGAACACCATAAAAAGAAAAGGTAATATGTCATTAATGTCTATAAGTAACAGTATTTTTTTTTTCCTTCTTGTGTTAAGTAGGCTCCATCCCCAGCACAGAGGTTGAACTCAGGACCCTGAGATCAAGACCTGAGCTGAGATCAACAGTCAGATGCTTAACTGACTGAGCCACCCAAGAACCCCCCCCCATAAGTAATGACTTTATTAACTGTGAGAACAAATACTACACAGCCATAACTGATACAAATGTAAGGCTAGCTAATTCAGAGCTGTTAATATGGTGGATATTGACTTTATATACCTACTGTAGGAAAAAATCCAATGTTCAGATAATGAATAAAAATTAAACTATTTCAAATGGTGAAATAATATGGTATATATGTATATATATATGTATATACATATATATATAACTGATCATAAGCTGAAATTATATATATATGTATATAAATTGTATATACATATATATATATATAAATTGTATATACATATATATATATATATATATATATATATATATATATATAACAGATCATAAGCTGAAATTAATTCCAACAGGCTTACTTCTTACATGTGTTTTTTTTGGGGGGGGGGTTGGGGGGGTACAAAAAGTCTAAGAGCTGTAGGCAGGCAGAATAAAATCAGTTCTAGAAAATGAAGTCATGGAAGTATCTACATATCCAGTAAAGTAAAAAGTGGTATTTATGATTTTAACTGATAACATGATGATAGTTTAGCTTTTTCTGAACATTGGAACAAAAAGCACAACAGTAGCATGCTCAATGAATTATATTTATTTATATATTTCCAGAGAAAATGAGGACTAACAAAGTGAATAAGGGTTAAACAAATCATGGGAAACAGCAGCGTCAGAGCTGTGTTTCAAGCATGGAGAAGCCCATTGGTTTATTTCCTGCAAAAGACCTGCTCAAATACAAGGTTCCTGTTATCCCATAAATGGATTTAATAAACTTCCTCTCTGATAGGCAATGCCACTAACTGGATTGATCAGGCAATTGAAAACATGCAGAGCCCAATCTTGGTTATCGTTCATGGGTCGTTGTTGCTAGTCATGTGGAAAATGTTGGGGTTCAGAGCCGATGGCAGAAAAACAATTCTTGAGACATCTTCGGTGCAAAAAGCTGGTTTTATTAAAGCAGGAGGACAGAACCCATGGGCAGAAAGAGCTGCCCTGGGATTGTGAACAGTGACTGATCATATACTTGGGAGTTGGAGGAGGTAAAGGCAAGGGGAAGTTTCCAAAAGGACTATCATATGCTAAAAAATGCTCTCAGGATCCTGGAGGCCTAGTTATTGTCATGTTAAGGTTGGTTTTCCTTCTAGCAACGCGTTAACCTCAAGACAGTTGGGAGTTCCTGGAGGAATGTTATACTCTGCCAACATCAAGTATTTGGCGATGGGCTGCAGGTTATAAGGACATGTAATTGTATCCACATTTCCCTTTTGCCTATTATGAGAAGTAAGTGAGAGGATTCATTTTCAGAAACACCAAATAAAAGCTGTGCTGTCTAGTTAACAATAGGTGTACAACCAACCGATTGGAACTAGGTAGACTGCCCTCCCCCACGGTGGAATCCCAAACCCTTAAGACACTTCACTTCCTGGTTCTTCTTCCCCTCTTGATTTCGCGGGCTTATTTTTTGAGGGCTTTGCAATGAGCATGCGCCAAAGAACTGACGTCTGCGTCACCTCAAGGAGTGTGCAGTCAGACTACTTTTTGCCTCCGCTGGGCATAGGCGACTTCTGGGCAAGGCTGTAAGCCCTGTAGTTCTCAGCCAATGGGGAATCAGGGGAGGGGCTTGCACAATAGGAGGTAAATTGTCTGCTGTAACTTCCCGGAGTGTGTCTGTCCATCAGACACCTGCTCTTGCGAGAATGTTGGTTAAAGCCTCCCTTCACTGTGTTCCAAGTCTCCACATCCCTCCTTTGATCGGTGGAATTAGTTCTTACTTCTGTGTTCTCCCCGTCATTAGGACTTTTGTCATACAGGCTCTTACTGCCTCTTAAGTGCCCTTTCACGAAGCCAGCTCTCCCTGTTTCACTTAAATATTGAACTGCAGTGTGTTTCTAACCCATAAACCCGTAGCCTCTGATCATGGTAAGCAATCAAACATCTAGACTTACAGGTTCTCATTTGGAAGGACAGTGGTCATACTTCTTGACTAATAACTTCCCTTTCAGCTCTGGGACTGCAGATGCATCCACGAATATAGAGTTCTAAATAAATTTGGGAATAGAAAACTCCATAAAGGGTTTCCGTGGCAAGACACGCATGTTGAAATTTTGTTTACAGATTAGAAAAGGAAAGTATCGTAATCCCTATCTAAGGTCAAAAATGGGAACTGAGCTTTTTTTATAACACACAGTAGACTCTGAACACCCCTTGCTAACATTGCCTCCATGGCGAATGCTCTGGCTGTTTGGCCCAGACACTACCAAAGAAACTCAGGTGGTGACCCAGTTAACACCTAGTTCTGTCCTCAGTTTCATTCACGCCTTCAATCCTTCCAAAGTTCTGTACTTTTGAAAATTTGGCAATACAGCTTGTACCTTGTATATATTTCTGGTTTACCAGTTTTATCAAGGGAAAATATGCATTACACTGATTATCAGGGAAATGCAACCCCACACCACAATGAGACAACATCTCACACCCATATTTTGTGCTAGTCCTAGCCTATCGCTAACTCACGTAGTCGATGGGCCGTCCTTTGTGGTTCTTAGAACAACAAAATGCCCTCAACAATGATCATCAAGAAACTGTGGGGGAAAGTAAGTAATATGCCTTATTTTTCAGGTATGGAAATTACTCAGCCCGCCTGGGGCCACACAGGGAGAGCCCCAGACAGGGAGAGAGAGCACAGACCTTGGGTCCTGTTTTCACCCAGGTCAAGGGTAGGGGCCTAGGGTTTTGCAGGCTCACTATTTATTGGTGAATTTAAAGCAGAAGGGCAGGAATCAAAGTGCAGGAAGAGAAAAAACAAATGGCACAAATGGTCAGTTATCAGAGTTAACCAAGATCTCTAAACCAAAGGAACCTCAGAGTGGGGGGTGGCCTGGCTCTCTATCTTGCTGGTGGCTGGCGGTGTTTTTTCAAGATGGCCTCTCTGAAGTGATCGCCTCCGCGATCAGGCACTTGGGTTACACAACAGAACAGCCAATTGTCACAAGGCTCATACTATCTCCTGTGAGGAATGGCTCTTAAAAAAAGAAAGGAAAAATGTTAATGAGGATGTGGAGAAACTGGAACGCTGACACGCTATTGGTGGGAAAGCTAGGCCGTGCGGCCAGTATAGAACACAGTATGAAGAGTCCTCAAAAACCTAAAAATACAGCACCTGCACTATCCGGCAATCCCATTTCTGAGCCTTTATCCACGAAAAAGAGTTTGAAACACAGAGCACAATTTAGAACGCGATCAATCCTCTCTTTGAGAATCTATGTCGAAGATAAGCTTACGGAAAATGAAAGATGTATACATAAAGCTGTTTATTGCAGCACTATTCATAATAGCAAAAACTAAGAGAAGGAGGTGCGTGTGTGACATGAACAACAGTATATTCTTCCAGTGGAGAACTCGGAAGGCATGGCAATGACTGAAAACAACTGTCTGTCTTGTGGTGTAATCGTCTGTGTGTACTTAGTGCAAAAGAGCAAGGTGAACAAAGAGTCCACGTAGGAAAATGCAAACATAGTAGATACATTTTCACCTGTCTCACTTATTAATGAAAGGTAAGGACCGCATCATTTTGAAAGTCTTGAAGCATTGTGATTCAATAAAGCCATTCTCACTGAATTTCCAAGCCTACATTACAAAATGCCTGAAACATGGCTTTTATTGAGTTATCTAACTGGACGATGCGAATTTATTTAATAAGGTGGATTTCACTAGACAAAAACTTTTAGAAAACTGAGAGCAGTTCTTGTGGCAGATTCAGAAGTGAGTTAACGTGCATTCATTCAACCAAATATTATATTTGAGTGAATGTTCCTGTTGATAGAAAATTGTTATTCATGGTGGTAAACACTGGAGATGGAAAGATCTTCAAGGAATGAACCTAACCTCAATGAATAATCAAGGGCAGTAACACGTATATGAACTGTAATAACACGTCATGGCATATGGTATACACAGTAATAAAATAGAGATGAAGAGAGATCAGCCCAGGTAACTTTTGACTCCACCCAGTTGAAACGAAGCAGTGCTACGTCAGAGTTTTATTTGGATAATTAGTTTCGAAAAGACAGGTGGTCTTTAGACACTGCCGATGTCCACATGAATTTTAATCTCCAGTAAAGATGTCATACCAGAAGTGATAAATTTTTCCTTCATAAAAAATATTTTCTTGGAGCACCTGGGTAGTTCAGTCGGTTAAGCATCTGACTTCGACTCACATCATGGTCTCGCAGTTCGTGAGTTCAAGCCCCGTGTCGGGCTCTGTGCTGACAGCTCAGAGCCTGGAGCCTGCTTCGGATTCTGTGTCTCCCTCTTTCTCTGCCCCTCCCCTGCTCGCACTCTGTCTCTGTCTCTCTCTCTCTCAATAATAAATAAACTTAAAAATTTTTTTTAAATAAAAAAATATTTTATTGCTTTCAGTTAGGCTTAGATGTAATCAGTGTACCTAATTATAATAGTTTTGTTGTTGCTGTTGTTTACTTATTACCCTTTACATTTTAATAGGCCAAATGCAGGTACAATCCTACTATTTTATTCGGTACCCTAAAGGGCAATTTAATCTCAATAAATATATTTTTGTCATCTATTTTATGAGATAAATCAGATTTTGGCAATAAACTTAATTGCATGCATATCTTCACTTGATCTACACAATTTTTCCAAAAGGGGAAGGGAGTTTTATTTGATAAAAACTAGATAGCACGGTAGGATTCTGTATGTTTCCAGAGATCCAATGTATGTTACATATTTTTAAAATTCTATGTCATACACTAAAAAGTACAAGCTAAGCAAAGCAAATTGCTCTCAGCAGACACCCCTGTGTACTCAAATTCTTCATGCATATGGACATGGAAGTTGGCAAACACATGTTGTAACAGGATGGTGAATATTTTTCTTATAATAGATTTTTTGACATATCATCAATTCAGAGACTATAGAAAATATTACAAAATATCACATATCTTAATAATATAAGTTCCCTCTTAATAATATAATTACATATTTACATGAGATTTGTATCTTAATATATAATGACATATATATGATATATATGTATATATATCATATACATATTACATATATATTCTAGCATATATAAATATATATTTATATTTATAAGTATATACTTTCATACTTATATTTATTTATAAATATTTATAAATATATTTCATATATTTATAAATATATGTTATATTTATAAATATATATTTATATATTTATATTTATAAATATATATTTTATATTTATAAATATATTATATTCACATATATGTATACATTTATAAATGTTTTTATATATTTATATTTTTATATATTTATATATATTTATAAATGGTGATCACACCATTTATTTATACATTTATAAATATATAAAATATATATATATATTTATAAATTCTAGCATGCTAGTTTCATTTCACTTTAAAAGCTATCTCACCACTTTTTGTCTGGAACTAAGATCCTTGGCCATGAATTTCATCTCCAGTGCTACAACTTTGCTCTAAATGTGTTGTTGACCTGCTCAAGAAAGGTGTTGTCAGGGCATAACTCATTATGGATCTTCTTATAAATACTTCAGAAGATATGCCAAGTATATGCCAAGTAGCACGTAGCAGCCTCAGAGGGATCACGGCAGAGAGCAGCACACTTGTGCTATATTCATAGGCATGGTTTGATACGTGGTGTTTCAGCGTGTTCTGTATACGTGTGACCACACAGCGTGTTCTGTATACGTGTGACCACAGACACCGGGAGGTGAAAGCAAATGGTAAAAATGTTCGAGTGTTGTAGATGGTATTTTCCAAGCGGCTGCAACATTATTGCCCTTCCCATATCCTCTTGTACCTGGTGACCTTGTCGTTTTTCGCAGCAAGAGGTGGAGTTATGTCTGTTTCCCTTGAATCTGGAGTGGGCTTCTGTCTGCTGTGACCATTAGAGTGTGATGGATGGAATCGAGCCTGTGAATTCTGAGTCTAGGTCAGAAAAAATCATGGAGCCTCTACTTGGTGCCACTGGGAAGCTCTTTCCTGAGGCCCCACCTCATCATGCTCTTTCCCAGAGTCCAGAGTCCAGTTATTATGTTGGGAGAAGCCCACATCATGAGGAAAGGCTGCATTTGTTTGTTTTTTGTTTTTGTTTTTAAGGGAACTCTATCCCCAATGTGGGGCTTGAACTCATGACCCTGAAATCAAGAGTCCCACGTTCTACCAACTGAGCCAGACAGGTGCTCTGGAGAGGCCGCAATTGTATACTCAGACAAACGTCCCCAGTTGTGCCGGCCTTCGTTCAGGTCATGCTAGTCCCAGGTGTCAGAACTGTGGGTGTAGAGGCCATCCTGCAAGTGAGCTCCCTCTCCAGGTGTCCCATCTCCCAGCCACGAGGGTGGCCCCCACCCTCAGCTGTGCCCCCAGCCCACAGATATTCAGGACAGAGACTGTCCTCCCTACTGGGGACTTCCTGAATCTCTGGGCAATGGAATCCCTGAGAATAGCAAAGGAGCATTTTTGTGCAACAACATTCGGAGAAATTTGTTAAACAGGAAAGAATGAGAAGGGCAAGTAAATCTAATTGGACCTAATTTTTATCATCAAAAAAACCTGGAGAAACCGGCTAGAAGGACACGATCACACCATTGTAATGCAGGCATGTTTCTTATTTAGTTTTGATAGTCGTGAGGGATCAGATGTGATTTTGAACAGCACATATCATTTTGTTTCATGCTCATTTGTGTGGTCTTAACTTGAACTTAGGAAGATTAAATCTTTGACGTTAGCTTCTTGAGATTCTTGCGTATCGAGGTCTTGGTCGTGTTTAGTATTCACTTCAGATGCTCATGCTCAAGGGAGTCAGAGCCCCTGACTTCAAAGTTATAAACCCAGAGACTGAGAGGAACAAAGAAGCAGGGGAAACTTTTTTTCAAAGCAAGAGCTAAGAAACAGGCAGCGAAACTAGCAAAACACAAACACATGTGAAATTCCTTTTAAAAAAAGTTCAAGTCCAGTATGATCTTCAAGTTTACTCATCATTCGGAAAGTCTATTCTTCAAGTGAAAACTAAAAATAATTTAAAATGTTATGCAACAGAACATTGAAATAAATGTGCAGCCTGTTTTCCTCTTTTAATTGTAATGAGTTTCAATTATAATTAAGTTTTAATTATAGCTTCATTATGTTCATTGTGTCTGGATATAATGCGCCAATTAAACATTCAGTCTCAAAGTTTAAAAGTACTAGACAAGAGTTTAAACCAAGTGGTACCTCCACAGGCTCAAAATCCTGTTGGCTTTTCCATAGTGATCTTGCCAAAACATCCTCACTTTACTGCAAAATTATGTTACACAATGAAACACCATGCACACTCCAGCCAAATGATCAGATGTCCAGAAGACTTGGGAAGAAATAATTGCTATCATTACATTCTGAGACTCATTGATTTGGCAAGAGCAACAACAAAAAAAATAGAATAAATAGTCTCACTCAAGGCAATAAGGTTGAAAAGAATGATTCAGAATTTGAACAATAAAAGTGGCATCCCACATAATAGGAAGACATTATTCAGTATTTGGGAAAGAATGATAAATGAGCATATGCTTACTCAGTGAAAGTCAGAATAAAAGAGGGTTCAAGAGTACTTCTGACTATGAACGCAGCAAGAGGACATCTGCCAAGCACATTATCTCTGGCCAAGAGCTGAGAAGTTGGCCTCAAAGCAGTGATCTGTGGTCAGCATAGACCACAGCGGGTGGTACCAACTTAAAGGTTTGGTATTGTGAATCTAATTATAGACAAAAAATATTATAGAATGGTTGTAGAGTGTGATTATCAACAGAGCAAAAAGAAAATCTCTCCTCTGTCATACAGGATGACCAGGTAACAGGGTGGTTTAACGCCTCTGACTGGTGCTTCTTACCCTTGGAAACAGGAACAGTAATTTAAAAGCAATATCAAAAGGACCCAGTGACTATTAGAAATAACAACTACTACCATTAATGTATGTGAAAAAAAATTGGTAATAAGAATGGGGAGCCGTGATTATGCATCTGGCTCTCTGTAGCTGTGGATTGAAGAGAATCTAGCTATCAACCATGTATCAGGACAGATCCCAAGTGCATTGTGATAATACCTACCAAGTTTGGTCAGAGACATCATGCCTTATTTTAAGTTAGCTGAAGAAAATGAGGAAAAACAACTTACTGAGAAAATAGAGAAGACTAACACAAAAATAAAATCTTCAAAATAAACTCTCAGAGAGGACAGTCTCTTTCCTAGAGCTGCTTGGCATCTCTAAAAGAACAGTATGCCACTCTGAAAGGACCAAAAGATTGAAGGGAAAGAAATAAAACAAGGGATGATATTAAACATATAATCGTAAACTAGGACAGTAGGATTCTATTCTTAATGCATCATGCATCTTGTTCATTCTTGCTCCTTTCTTGCTTTGCTCGGTGCTCTGTTGGCAACTTCCTCCCTGCTCTGTTCTGCAACGGCACCCATGCAATTGATCAGGGCTGGATAAAAAGGCAAGAACGCCCTGGCTGGTGTTCTCTCTCATTCATGATCGTCAACATCAGCTGGGTCCTCAGAGCTATCTGGTGATCAGATTACATGTCCTTTTCTGCGTACTTTCCCACGCTCGTGTGACCATTTCATGCCTTATGCCCAATGCCCCACTTCTTTCCCACATTGACTCAGCAGATGACCATGACTCTTTGCTGATAGAAAGAGAAACTTCACAGACACCCATGGCAATTGCACCCACATCAACCATCGTCTGCACCCACATACCCCAGCCTCCTATGACAGATATAAACCATACAGCTCCTATTTAGCTCCCATGAACCATGAGAGCATGACCTGGCTGAAATCAAGAGTTGGAACACTTAACTTACTGAGCCACCCAGGTGCCCCTCGCCCCCTTTATCACATCAAAGTTTCTCTTTCTACTGGATCATTCACATTATTACACAAACACGGTGTCCTGTCTCCCATCTTAATAAATGTTCTCTCTACTCTACTTCCCCACCAACATTTGCCCCTTTCCTTGCTCCTCGTGATAACAAAATTCCTCCAAAGAATTTTCCATACATGCTGCCTTGGATTCTCATGCTCTTATTGTCTTTTGAATGCCCTCCAAGTAAGCTTTGCCTGACCACTCCACCGGAACTGTTTCCAAAATCAGCCATAAGTTCTATCTTGTGAACTCCAAGGATCAATTCTCAGTCCTCACACTATTTGGCAACTTTTGACTTAGCTGATAATTCCTTCATCCTTAATGCATCATGTTAAGGGCATCACATCCTTAGTTTTCTCATTCAGTATCTCTTAATGCTTTATCCTTTCTCCTTGATTTTTTTTTAATGTTTTGTTTATTTTTGGGAGAGAGACAGATAGAGTATGAACAGGGGAGGTGCAGAGAGAGAGGGGGAGACACAGAATCTGAGGCAGGTTCCAGGTTCCGAGTGGTCAGCACAGAGCCCGACACGGGGCTCGAACTCGTGAACCACAAGATCATGACCCAAGCCAAAGTTGGACGCCCAACCGACTGAGACACCCAGGTGCCCTTCTCCTTGATGTTTAATTTGGAGCAACTCCAGGTTCCAAGTCTTTGGTTCTCTTTGCTTTTCTATCAATAGACCCTCCCTACATTTTCTCTACTCTCCTGACTTTAAAAACCATCTGTGTACTAGATCACATCCCTCTCAACTCCCAGGGTCATATCACTGACTCTGTGCTCAACATTTCCATTGGAACATCTTCTATACATTTTAACCTTAAGTGTATAAAATGGAACTCCATCATACCCCATGTCTTCTCTGCCTTCCCAATTTCTGTTGGTGGTAACGCCATCCACTCGATCAAGAAAACAAGTCTGATATTTATCTTTGGCCCCTCTCTTTCTCTAGCACTCCACATCCGATCTTTCAGGAAATATTCCTTGGCAGATCTATCTTCAAAACACATCCACAATATGACCACTTCTCAGCACATTCCCTGCTATCATTCAAGGTCAAGCCACGATTACTACATAGGTGAATTACTGAAATGGCTCATGTAACAATAATAATGGTCTTTGTTTCCAACTGCCGGAGCCTCCTGGCAACTCAGTAGCTAGAGTGATCTTCCAGGGACCTAATGACATCATGCAAGTCCTCTGTTCAAAACCTTCCAGATGTCTTTGAGTTTTGCTTATATTAAAAGCAAAATTCCTAGCTACAAGATACTATTTAATTGACCTGTGCTCAGTATTTTCTAACCTCATTTTTCCAGTTTTTTTATGTCTGTACCTATATGCTCACTTTAAGAAATGATAGCGATTCTGAATATTACCAACTATTATCATGTGATGGTTTCACTTTAAATATCTATTAAATAGATCACCCTTGTAGGTTAAATGTCAATTAAATAAAGAAAACTAAACCTAATTTACAATCTTGTTTTCTCGATTTGTTATAGAATGACTTGCCTATTTTTTTTTGGTACCCTTCGAAATATATGGCAATCTAAGATATTGAGATCAAAATACTCAGGTTTTCCTGGTCAAAGCTTTATGGTAGAATTATGACTTGGCTACAATCCCTTGTTCAGTAAGTTCCGGTTTCTTTAATGGTTATCAGAGATCTTATACACAGCCAGAAAAATCCCTCTCACTTAAGTTTTGATTTTTAAAAATATTTTATTCATCATTCTGCAGATGTCTGCTGTTCAAATCCTTGTTTCATACGCTATACTTGATATTATGTGATCTCATACATGTTTCATAAGGGAGTTTTTTAAAAAAAGTACATAGTTTTGGACTAATACATAAAAATAACACTAGAAATGACCTAGAACACAGATGGCAAATACTTAGTTCTTAGCGGTTTCCAGCCCCTTCCACATCCTCCTTTCTAAGTGTTAAGTTAATCCCATTCTGATCCTGAAAGTAACCACAGAACCCTACTCAACCACAAACAGGACAACCCAGCCAACCCAATGGGATCAAGAGTGTTCTGGAGAAACTGGTTGGTAGGCCTCATTCCAGTGCTTTAGCTGAAATCTACGGAGTCAGGCTACTTTGCTAACACCGATCACAGACTGCAATTTAATTCAATAATCGGAACACAAGGACTCTGTATGTGTTAAAGAAGATTGCGTGGGGCCTGTGGATTGTACTGTTTTTTGAATATCATCACATTCCTGAACACCAACAACTGTCAGATTTTACTCTATTTTCAAAACGTGAAACCTTCTTTCAGATGCTTACTTTATGAACTCAAGGCTTTTGTAAGCCCTCATATTTACCTGCATTTACCTATAGGGAACTCAGTGAGGACACCTCACATGCTGCCTAATCACATGCATTAGGTTCAGTTTTGCCTGGAGACTGAATATAAGTTTCAGCCTTTTATGTTTACTTAACGAAATTCTAAATTTTTCATTCTTTTCTTATTTCCATGTTTCATATCTTTGTGGCTAAAAGCGCCTCTTTGTCTTTTCTGGTATCCAAAAGTGTACCTTCTTATTCTTTTTAAATTAAAAACATATTACTTTACCTTATGAAATGTGTATGAGGTTACACAAGTGAAAACATTCGCTCATTCATGCCCTTATATTTTTTATCACTCTCCATATACTGAAGATGTATTCCAATTCAAACGCAGAAATAAATTATTGTATTTATTTTAGCATCCAGCTCTGAACAATGAAAAAAATAAAAACATTATAGATGGCTTCATCTGAAACAGATACAAATCATTTTACCTTATTTATCTGACTAGTGAAAATAGCCCCACAATATTTTTCTGGATATATCTATATCAAAAAAGGAGGGTTGCCCGGGTGGCCCAGTTGGTTAAACGTCTGACTTCGGCTCAGGTCATGACCTCGCGGTTTGTGAATTCAAGCCCCGCGTGGGGCTCTGTGCTGATGGCTCAGAGCCTGGAGCCTGCTTTGGACTCTGTGTCTCCCCCTCTGCCTCCAGCCCCCCATTCATACTCTCTCTCTCTCTCTCTCTCAAAAATAAAACATTAAAAAATAAAAAAAAATTAAGGAATTAAAACAACATCTTGTCTACACATATTTTATTTCACAGTTATTTTGTCTTTAATTTCCGCTGAAAATAGCTGGCATGTTTCTTTTTCCTGAGTAGTAATGAATGTTTATGATAAAGAGGGCTCGGATAATTATCCAGTCTTCGGTGATGCTGTGTGCCTACTCACGGACAGCAGCCAGACTGGCATGAGTGGCTCAGGATGAGCAAGATCTGGGGCATCTGGTCTACTTAGGACAAAGGCTATATGTGTGCATGCCCGTGCACACACACACAGGTCTAGCACCAGCAGTGGATGTGTGGCACACCAAAAGCGGTCAATCCTTCCCGAGGATAATGAGACCCTAGGAAGTCCCCTTAGAGGGAGAAGCTCTCGGAGCTTTAGAAATTCAGCTGCCGCTGCATGGCGAAGACCCATGGGGAGACAGGAAGCAATTAAACTGTCCGGCATATCCAGGGAACACGGAGAAGTTTGACAGGACTGGTACCTGTGGGTGAGTCACAGGGATGGGCTCAGACTCCATAAGCAATAAGGTTAGAGAAAAGGGACCTCCTGAGACATGTCGGAAGACTGTCCTTCAGGGAGCTTCCGGTAGGCTCGGTGGGGGAGACTCCATGATTATATTTGTGTCTTCTAAGGATTATTTTAGAAAAAATGTGAAGAACTTATTAGGCATAAGACTAGAGCCAGATGGTCGCAGATGCAGATTCTTACAACCACAGCAGGGGGAAAATTAGGACCAAGCTGAGATCACAGGAAAGGAGTAGCAAAGACCGAAATGGACTACATTTAAGAATTAGACCAACATATGGGGCGCCTGGGTGGCGCAGTCGGTTAAGCGTCCAACTTCAGCCAGGTCACGATCTCGCGGTCCGGGAGTTCGAGCCCCGCGTCGGGCTCCGGGCTGATGGCTCAGAGCCTGGAGCTTGTTTCCCATTCTGTGTCTCCCTCTCTCTCTGCCCCTCCCCCGTTCAAGCTCTGTCTCTCTCTGTCCCAAAAATAAATAAATGTTGAAAAAAAAAATAAAAAGAATTAGACCAACATAGGGTGCCTGGGTGGCTCATTCAGTTGAGCATCCAGCTCTTGATTTCAGCTCAGGTCATGATCCCAGGGTTGTGGGATCAAGCCCTGCATCGGGCGCTGCACTGAGCGTGGAGCCTGCTTAAGATCCTCTCTCTCTCTTTCACTCTGCTCCTCTCCAATCTGTGGGGGAGAAAAACTAATTAGACTAATCTACAGAGTTATTTTGAGGATGGAAAGAGTCAGGGAAGCAAGCAATTATTGTCTCCAAAAATAGAAATATAGGAGGTAAAATAAAGATTTTTAAAAAAATGTTTATTTTTGAGAGACAGAGAGAGAGACAGAGCACAAGCAGTGAGGGGGAGAGAGAGAGGGAGACACAGAATCCAAAGCAGGTTCCAGGCTCCTGGCTGTCAGCAGAGAGCCTGACACAGGGCTCCAACTCACAAACCACAAGATCATGACCTGAGCCCAAGTGGGACGTTTAACCCACTGAGCTTCCCAGGCGCCCCAAGATTTTTTTTTTAACCCATGTTACTTTCTCATGTCAGCCACTTAAGCTAACAGTGATGACAAAGAAAGAGAAAAATAGAATAATGCGTAGTTGCTTTTCCTTTCAGTCCTTCCTTATTCTTTAATGAACCAAAAGTAGAGAATGATGGTAAAATGTACACACAGGAAGTAAAAACCAAAGCAAAAGGCAGGTGATTTGATGTTGTGCAGGGTCTCTCGTCTTCTGTAAGATCAAAACACACATGTGTGTACGAGCCATGTAGTGTGAATTCTATAAAGTTGGTGGTTTTACAAACGAATTAAATGCTTTTATATTTACATTAAACACTGGTATTACACAATATGAAAATGAATAGTAAAATTCCTAACAATTTAAAAATTTATTTTCATTACTTAGAATGACATTGCACTAAAAAAAACGACATTTTAGTGCTTTACATATTTTTCCCTGCTTCTTGAATAAGAAGCCTGCTTTTTTATTTCGTACTAGGTCCTACAAATTACGTAGCCAGCCGTGCCTAGATATGTTTTTATACCTTTTCTCTGAAATGCCAGAACTCAGATAGTGGATAGGTATTGAATATATATGCATGTGTGTATACATATATATATATATATGTGTGTGTGTGTATTCACATGCGCATATATATTCAAGATATATATATATATGCAAGATATATATATGCAAGATATATATATGCAAGATATATATATGCAAGATATATATATATATACACTCAAGATATATATATATATATACACTCAAGATATATATATATATATACACTCAAGATATATATATATATATACACTCAAGATATATATATATATATACACTCAAGATATATATATATACACTCAAGATATATATATATATATACACACTCAAGATATATATATATATATATATATACACTCAAGATATATATATATATATATACACTCAAGATATATATATATATACATATACACTCAAGATATATATATATATACACTCAAGATATATATATATATACACTCAAGATATATATATATATACATATACACTCAAGATATATATATATATACACTCAAGATATATATATATATACACTCAAGATATATATATATATACACACTCAAGATATATATATATATATATATATATACACTCAAGATATATATATATATATATATATACACTCAAGATATATATATATATACATATACACTCAAGATATATATATATATACACTCAAGATATATATATATACACACTCAAGATATATATATATACATATACACTCAAGATATATATATATATACACTCAAGATATATATATATATATATATATACACTCAAGATATATATATATATACACTCAAGATATATATATATATATACACTCAAGATATATATATATATACACTCAAGATATATATATATATATATATACACTCAAGATATATATATATATACACTCAAGATATATATATATATATACACTCAAGATATATATATATATACACTCAAGATATATATATATATATACACTCAAGATATATATATATATACATATACACTCAAGATATATATATATATACACTCAAGATATATATATATATATATACACTCAAGATATATATATATATACACTCAAGATATATATATATATATATATACACTCAAGATATATATATATATACACTCAAGATAGATATATATATATATACACTCAAGATATATATATATGTATATATATCTTGAATCAAAATGAGTCCTCATTTCACTATTGCACATTCTTTATTCTAATACACACTTTCTAAATGTACTTAATATATTTTTTTCATTTAGGATGGTACCTTATAATTGATATATTGTTTGTAGTATATTTCTTCTCCCAGCCAAGAGTTGATTAAATTAATGGTGGATCCTACAACCAGTCTTACACAGAAGAAAATCCACAACATTGCCTAAATTATCTCCCTAAATTAGACAAAGCAGTGGAGTCCATGATACACATGTGATGTCTCTACGCATCAGGCACAAGGCTCCTCACCAGCTCATTCCCCAATCTTCCCCCATCCCACCACAGCACTGATATAATAAGCAGAATTAGAGAAGAATCAGAGGGGAATCAAATCCTGTTCCAATTAACTGGACCCTTGCCTTGAAATGGAGGAAGAAAGGAGTGTGACCAGTGAGAAGCAGCCCCAATCTGGAAAGCCATGTGGGACTCATAAGGGAATGCTTCCTGTTCATTCAGGCAATGTGTTAAGGCCAAATTTCCCTTCAAATCTCACTTCCTGAGCGAGCAGCATCAGCAACTAAAAATTGTGATACAAGGTGGCCAGGTCTTGTTCCAAGAGGAGTCATTTAAGATCATATCTGCCATTGCTCATACCATCATTGCTAGGAAAAGCACACAAATCATGAAATCATTTGGCCTTATGTCCATCTCTGTGCCCAATCATGTATACTTGGTAAAGAGGGTATACTTTGTTGAAAGGTAAAAAATAGGCAGCTGACAATGAGTAGAAAATATCGCTAAATATCGGAGAATAGTCCAGAAGGAACCATACAAGAGCAACCAGACAGAATCATCCAATGCCGATACGCGGTTTTGAACTCTTGAAACTGATAATCTGGGTGTTTCTAGGTCACAAACAGTAAGTAATTTTTAAAAAGTTGTATATGAAAAGGACACGAAGGGGGCACCTGGGTGGCTCAGTTTGTTGAGTGACCGACTTGGGCTCAGGTCATGATTGCACAGTTTGGGAGTTCGAGCCCCACGTTGGGCTCTGCACTGACAGCTCGGAGCCTGGAGCCTGCTGCAGCTTCTGTGTCTCCCTCTCTCTGTGTCCCTCCCCTGCTTGCATGCTCTCTCTCCCCCTCTTTCAAAATACATAAATAAATAAATAAATAAATAAATAAAACAAAAGGACATGCAACTAATTCTGGTCAATCTGATATGAGCGGCAACGACCCATGTGCCTTCTGAGCCTGAACACATAACACCTGCTGAGTGACACTCTGTCTTCCTTCATAGCCATATGTTGAGGTATTGGCATCACAAGATGGAGAATGCCTGCATCATTGGGCCAACAAATGCCCTGGGGAGTTGTTCCGACCAGGGGTGAGACTTGACGGTGCTAAGCCTTGAGGTTCTGTGTTAATGATCACAGCAAAATCTGTTCATACTTGTCCTCGGCACCTCCTCCTTCAGTGAGTGCCTGCTTCCTGCCATCCCTTCTGATACCCTGGATCCTCCTCATGCTGCCCTCTGGTGAGTCACGTGAAATCCCCTTCGGGCTTTTTTTTTTTTTTTCAACGTTTATTTATTTTTGGGACAGAGAGAGACAGAGCATGAACGGGGGAGGGGCAGAGAGAGAGGGAGACACAGAATCGGAGACAGGCTCCAGGCTCCGAGCCATCAGCCCAGAGCCCGACGCGGGGCTCGAACTCACGGACCGCGAGACCGTGACCTGGCTGAAGTCGAACGCCTAACCGACTGCGCCACCCAGGCGCCCCCCCTTCGGGCTTTTGAGAAGACAGTGTCCCTCTGCTCCCTTAGTTCCCTCCCACGAAGTCTCGGGTGGTAACATCACAGAAATGTGAACATTAGTTTTAGTGGGACCAGCATGTGCATTCTCCCTAAGGCTCAGCCTTCACCAAAAGTCCTGCCTAATGTGAGCGAATGCAGAGGAGGGGCTGGTAAGAGCCCCCTTTTAGTAAAAGAGGCGAATGGGGCCAGTGATTGTCATCCTACCCCCAAAACCAGCCTTGCCTTTCTGTCGACTGTGGGAGTACTTGCATTTGGAGAACAAATGCAGACATTTGGATTCGTGAAGACGTCCAGATGGTACGAAACACTGTGAGAATGAATATGTCCCTCTCAACTGAGAGACACTCTGCAGGAATAATGTGCCTTTGACTGACATTGATCAGTATGCTTCAGGAGGCTTTTATACATTGTATTGCATGCTTAATTTAAGGAAAAAAATCTAGGATCATATGTATGCAAAGGTAGCATATATATTATGTCATATATGGTACACACAGAAACATCTTGCCTCCTTGATTCTGTTACTTAAATATGAGTAGATTTTGTTGAGAATATCAGACACTTCTAACACAGGGAATGAAAAATTACCTTAGATTCAATTTTAGGAGGAGAGAAAATCCTACTGTTTCCTGTCAATTAGAAGCAATTATTATGGGTTGTAGAGCCATGAACAGACTCTGTCAGGTGATGAGGGCCAAGAGAAAAAGGCTTTGCATTCATATGCAAAATTTCACAGTAATGATGCTGACATTTCGTGGAGTTGGAGAGTAGCCCTGCAAAAAAATGCATCAGAAAGCCAGAATGTAAAAATAAGGAATGAACAATTTTCCCAATAATTAGGCAATAACAAATGCATCACCTTATCCATTAATTATTTACAATGAGTTTTCTTATGCACTAGCATTAAATAGTCTCACTTCTTTCAAACTTGGCCACCTCACGTATCAAAACAAAATTTCATAGGCACTGCAGGAGAAAAATAAAGAACAGAATGGGCCAATTTCTATGAAATACAAATAATTTACTGGACAATATGGCGTCTCTGAGGGCTTGGAAGGAAATCTCGGATTCTTTTATTCCATCCGTCACATACTAAGGTGCTTTTTGTAAGGGTCTTTAACATCAACTGAAGAAATTTTGTATCTCAAGAGAAGTTTGTATCTCTTCACACTAATGAAGAGTAAGACTTTGTGACCTGATTGTGATAGGAAAGGATGCCAGCACATTAGCATGACAGGTGGTGCTTCAGGTGACTGAAATGCCAAACGCAGACATGTTGGATGCTTCCCAGCTAATGGACCCTCAGGTGGATATACCAACACAGACCCTGAAAATGAACCATATGGAAGACCCTCAAGTTCCCTGGGCTGATTGAATACAGCGGCTTTGTGACAAATGATGAAGGCATACATTTGAGAGAGTAAGAGTTATTGCAAAATCTTCCGGAAAAAGAAAAATGGCTTGAAAAAACAAATATGTAATCTCACAGTGTTTAATTATACAGAATTACTGCTTTGGGACCTGTGATCAATAACAAATTAGATACAGTTTCATCAATTCTGATGCGGAAATTCCTTGTGAATTATCTCACAGGAGAAATCACAGGTTATTCAAAATTACTTTTTTTCAAAAGTTTTGTATACACTCTTGTCATAAAATAATCTGTAAAGCTTTCCCAACTACTTTTCATTGGAAACACTCTTTCCCTGGCTAATTCCTTGAGAGGATAAATACAATATTTATAATATCCCTTCCTTTAATTAACTATTGAAAATATTCTAATAGTAGTTTCTAATCATAAAATTGTTTGATTTCTATTTTTAACTCATTTTTGCTGTTTCCTGAAATATTGTAAGAATTTCAGTAACTAAAATCACTAACTAAATGTCATAAAATCCCAATGACATTACTTAGCTCTGGAACAATCTTATTTTATTTTATTTTATTTTATTTTATTTTATTTTATTTTATTTTATTTTTTAATTTACATCCAAATTAGTTAGCATATAGTGCAATAATGATTTCAGGAGTAGATTCCTTAATGTCCCTTACCCATTTAGCCCATCCCCCTCCCACCACCCCTCCAGGAACCCTCTGTTTGTTCTCCATATTTAAGAGTCTCTTATGTTTTGTCCCCCTCCCTGTTTTTATATTATTATGCTTCCCTTCCCTTAAGTTCATCTGTTTTGTCTCTTAAAGTCTTCATATGAGTGAAATCATACGATATTTGTCTTTGTCGGACTAATTTCACTTAGCATAATACCGTCTAGTTCCATCCATGTAGTTATGAATGACAAGATTTCATTCTTTTTGATTGCCGAGTAATACTCTCTATGTATATCACGTCTTCTTTATCCATTCACCCATTGATGGAAATGTGGGCTCTTTCCATACTTTGGCTATTGTTGATAGTGCTGCTATAAACATTGGGGTGCATGTGTCCCTTTGAAACAGCACACATATATCCCTTGGATAAATACCTAGTAGTACAATTGCAGGGTCGTAGGGTAGTTCTATTTTTAATTTTTTGAGGAAGCTTCATACTCTTTTCCAGAGTGGCTGCACCAGTTTGCATTCCCACCAGCAATGCAAAAGAGATCCTCTTGGAACAATCTTTTTAAAAACTTTGTTTTGCAATAGTTTAAGACTCATACAAGTTTTCCAAAAGAGTACAGAGAGTTCCTGCATACCCTCACCCAGATTTCCACAACAGTATCTCTTATATAACCACAGTGCATTGTCAAAGCCACAATGATGAGGTTGGTATGATACTATCAAAACCTGTGCGGACGTTACTGAGATTTTACCAGTTTTTGTTGTTGTTTTGTTTTGTTTTGTTTTTAACATGCCCTCAGGTTCAGCGGGAGGTGAGGCGGGAAGGAAAAGGTAAAGATATATAGCTCCTAGATTTTAGCATACATATGTATTTGAATAGTGGTCACCAGAATCAAGAGAGAGAAAGAGACCTAGTGCATCACCTCAAAGAAACTTCCCTGTATTATCTTTTAACAACAATATGCTTCCTAAAACTCCAACCCCCTGACAGCCACTCTCCTGTCATCCATCTCTATAATTTTGTCATTTAAAAAAATTTCTTTTTCAACGTTTATTTATTTTTGGGACAGAGAGAGACAGAGCATGAACAGGGGAGGGGCAGAGAGAGAGGGAGACACAGAATCGGAAACAGGCTCCAGGCTCCGAGCCATCAGCCCAGAGCCTGACGCGGGGCTCGAACTCACGGACCGCGAGATCGTGACCTGGCTGAAGTCGGATGCTTAACCGACTGCGCCACCCAGGCGCCCCAATTTTGTCATTTTTTAAAGTGATACATCAATAGAATCACACAACATATGAACCATTGATAGTAGATTTTTTTTTCCTCTTGGCAAACTACCTTGCTATGCATCTGAGTTACTGCCTCAGTATTTATGTGGTTCAACATTCCCATTTCCCTGAAATGTTGACATCTGTTTTTAAGTGCTCATAAACTTATAGCGAGAAGGAACCAGGTCTTGATTTCATAGAAGAGAATTATATACAAAGGATGACATGCATTTAGGGAAATCAGCCCTTGCCTAGAGCACACGCAGATAGAGACGATATGGTTGAGAATCATAGAAACTGTTTAAGCAGGTGACCATCATCATCAACTTTGCATGTTAGGGTCTCTGATAGTCTGTGGAGAATAGTCTGGAGGGACATCAGGTAGGTGTATCTCTCCTTCCTGATGCAGGTAGGTAGGTTTCGTCCTCCCCGACAAAGCTCACCGTGGTGAAGAATACCCAGCACCCTTCTGGCCTGGGAAGACTGTGTGAGTGGTGATGTTTGCCAAGTGTTCACACATTAGCCATCTGTTATTCCTGAATGAGGAGAACCCATCCTGATCATCATGGTTTCAGTTGAGTTCCAGCCAATGTTGAGAGGATGAAAGAATAAATAAGTTAAGATATCATTTCTTCAAGAATATGATGCTTTTGGTTATGCCTTATGATAAGTAAGAACGGTTTCTATTTTTTAAGAGTTTATTTATTTGTTTGTTTGTTTTTGAGAGAGAGAGAGAGAGAGAGAGAGAGAAATACAAATGGGGCTCGAGCTCATGAACTGTGAGACCATGACCTGAGCCAAAATCAAGAGTCAGATGCTTGACTAACTGAGCTGCCCAGGTGTCCCAGAAATAGTTCCTATTAAACAGGAGAAAAAGCTTATGTGACTAGAATACTGTAAGATAAATTTAGTGTCTAAACTCTTATTACTGTTAAACTCAGTTGCTATTTGTTTTTTGTTTTGTTTTTAATTTTCATGTTGGACGCTTTTGAGAATTTGATTAAAACCATTCCTCTTCAGTGGAAAGTGCCTACACACCCGTGGCTTTGGGTGGAATTGAACTTAGACCCCTATATGTCCATTCATGAACACCTTTCGGTTTCCCATGGGCCGAAGGTTGAGAATCCCCATATTATATAACTGGAATTTTTCTAAGGAGATTTTTAGGCTGACATGCTCGTTATAAACACTTTGCATTTTTTTTATTTCCTCAAAAGATACTCTTAATTCTCAAAATCTTTAGAGAAGAGGTTTATACACTGAGTGAAACTGAACAGAGATTAATAGACCAATCTAGATTTTCTCAAAGCACAATACAGAGAGAAGGGGGATAATTACAATTGTAAAATCCAAGCAGCAAAAACAACCATGAAGACAAAGAAATTGATTCTCAAATTTAAGCCCGTTTCATGATAAAAGAACAACATAGGAAGCTACCCTTTTTTGGCAGGTGCTTAACACATACAAATATATTTGTATTTCTACGTCTACTTTTTAAAGAGTTTTTAATAAAGTTGTTAAGAAAAGTGTGCGTTGGCTTTGATAAGTATGTTTAAGTTTCATGTTTTTGCATTTCATAACAGTTCCTTGAGCTACAATAATGTGGTTCGTGGTTGAGAACTAACCAGGGCTTATGGATGGGAGAAGAGAATATTATTTAAGACTAAGCTAAGTGAATATCTTTGCTTTAAACATTACACAGGGCAGTCATCCTTGCCAGGGGTGAAGGTGCATCTTCGTGTAGGAGACAGGAGGACGTTCCCTTCCAGGGAATCTTTAACAAAGTCCAGAAATACTTTAGGTTGTCACCACTGGGGGTAAGGGGATACTACTCTCATCTACTGGGTAGAAGCCAGGAATAGTGAAATACTCTGCAATGTAGCCCCCTAACAAAGACGTATTGACCCAAAATGCCAATAGTGCCCAAACCCCCAACCTAGAGTGACATAACAAATCCCAAAACCTAATTTAGGGTTCCGATTATCTACACGATTCACAATCACATCACTCTGTTCAAGCTCTCATAACAAAATACCATAGACCGGGTGGCTTAAACAGAGGATTATCTCCCATAGTTCTGGGAGCCAGAAGCCCCATATCAGGGTGCCAACGTGGCTGGCTTCTGGTGAGAACTCTTCCAGAGGGTGTCTTCTAGCAAAGGAGAGTAAGCTCTCCAGTGTCTCTTCCTATATAGGGGCACTAATATGGCCCCGATGGCCTCATCCACACCTGAGTAATCCCCCAAAGCCCCATCTCTAGATACCATTGCAAAATTAAACGTATGAATTGGGAGTAGTAGAGGAATACCACTCAGTCCACAGCAGTAATTTAAAAAAAATATTTAAATACTTAAATCAGTAATAATGATACATTCAAGCGAATCTAGAATACCTTGTAAAGAATAACATAACAGGGAATACCTAATATGTGCGCCTTAGTTCAAGTGTAAATGTGCGAAACACATAACCCTCGGTGAGACTACATTAGATTTTCAGACCTTGAATAATTAAGACAACAGAAAGGTTAATTTACCTGTGAAGGATGTGTTGCAAGTTTGTTAAAGCAATGAACCTGAAAAATACAGGCTATCAATCTCGGATTTTTTGTAGCATTTAAGAGATTTTAGAGTGAGCTGTAAACTTGGATTTGGAAAATTCTCTCCTAAATATTTTCAACATGGACTTCTGGCTGCCAGGCTAGGGGTGGATAGCAGGAAGGCTTTCTTTTACGAATCCAGCTACTGCTTTGAAATTCAGCTTCAAGATTTCTATAACTAATTTGGCGCAGGATTCATATTCCTTTCCTACTTTATGTATGAATCACTATTTGATTTTCCTGTTACCACTAACATTAAAATTTTATAAGCCACCGAACAGGTAAATTGAAAAGGGAAAGAGAACTTTCTCTAGAAAGTGACAAAATAGTAATAGCATTAGGGAACATATAAATTTTCCAGATGTTTCCTGAAAATTTTCTTCCCTGAATATCTTTCTGTATCAGCTCACATCCTTTTGACTTGAGCTAGCTCAAGCAAAACAGACGTGAGTAGTAGGTGTGACAACACACTCTTATGACACACAACGGCACACATCTGCTTCGACGGGAAGCTAATTGCTTCCATTTCGCTTGCTTAACCTCCTGAAAGAATAGCACTCCTGCCTCGCATTTTCAAAACTGCCCTTTACTCTTTCCCTCTGCTGCTGTCCTCGTGGCCCTAATGTCCTCAACAAAACCACAGGAAAGAGTGGTCTACACTTCCTGTCTCTACCTTGGTGTTTTTCACTCCACCTTCAAGGCATTGTGGCCTGGATTCTGCCCCTCTTCCCAATGAGGCCACTACTTTGCCCTTTCCTTCCTCTCTTCCACGGACCCTGTGTCGCTAGTCTTCGTGGTCTCTCAGGTCGTACCCCCAACTCTTCATTCTTTGCTTCTCCCTTAACAATAAATGTTGAAAGCCCACAGATTCTTTAGACCATCCGTACAACACACTCTCGAATCTCAGCAAACTCTCTTGCTTTCATCATCACCCAAAGGCAGGATTTCTCAAGCACACCTTGTCACGCCATTGTCCTGAGGAGCAGACACACAAGTGTGAGTGACATCCATTCAGTCAAAGGTGAACTGCTCACATTCGACTCCTCATGTCCCCTCATCACTGCCACCGTGACCCACTTGCCTATCATAAACTCTGGTTTTCCTCCTGCGTCATAATAAATGGCACCAGGGTAGAGATCAAGACACTCTTTCATGACTGGGTTCTCACATTCTACCGTATTGCGCAACTTCGTCAAAAGCCTTTTTTTTTTTTTCTTTTACTTTTTCTTTTTCAATTTGAGAGAGCAAGAAGGAGAGAGAGAGCACTAGTGGAGGACAGGGGCAGAGGAAGAGAGACAGAGAGAATCTCGAGCAGGCTCCACACTCCGCACAGAGCCCGAGGTGGGACTTGATCCCATGACCCTGAGATCATGACCTGAGCCCCAAATAAAGAGTCGGACGCTTGGGGCACCTGGGTGGCTCAGTTGGTTAAGCGACAGA
The DNA here is from genome assembly GCF_016509475.1 of Prionailurus bengalensis. Classification (NCBI taxonomy): domain Eukaryota; kingdom Metazoa; phylum Chordata; class Mammalia; order Carnivora; family Felidae; genus Prionailurus; species Prionailurus bengalensis. Next base: position 234,082,136 of record NC_057343.1, read on the forward strand.
CTTCGGCTCAGGTCATGATCTCGGCGGTCCATGAGTTTGAGGCCTGCATCAGGTTCTGTGCTGACAGCTCGGAGCCTGGATCCTGTTTCTGATTCTGTGTCCTCCTCTCTCTCTGCCCCTTCCCTGCTTGTGCTCTCTCTCTCTCTCTCTCTCTCTCAAAAATAAATAAACATTAAAAAAAAAAAAGAGTTGGAAGCTCAATCAACTGAGCTACCCAAGGTGCCCTAAGAGCCTTTCTTATAGATGAGATAGCAGTGACACCCCCAAGTTTCTCAATACACAACCTGCACAGTGATACAGGGTATGCTGGTATTCTCCTTCTCTCTCACTGTCAAAGCTCAGACAATCACCAAATATAGTTGGCTCCACTTCTGGAATATCTCTTGCATCTATCCATCTTCCCCATCCAACTCCTAGGAGGACCTATAATCCTCTTTTTCCTGGCTATGGATCCAGGTCTGACTTATCTTGTGGTCTGCTTCTCTAAAATCTACAGCCACAGGGACTTTATGGGCAGGCGTAAGTATGGTACATAAGCTCTTTAATGGCCTCTCATCACTGCAGATTATGTACAAACCACCTGGCTCTAAGAGCGGCTGGGTGCCTCAGTCGGTCAAGCATCCAACTTTGGCACAGGTCATGGTCTCACAGTCCGTGGGTTCGAGCTCCCAGTGGGACTCTGTGCTGACAGGTCAGAGCCTGGAGCCCAGTTTGGATTCTGTGTCTCCATCTCTCTCTGCCCCTCCCCCTCCCTCCCTTCCTTCCTCCCTGTCTCTCTCTCTCTCTCTCTCTCTCCCGCTGTCTCTCTCTCTCTTCCTCTCTCTCAAAAATAGACATTAAAAAATAGATTCAAACAAACAAACAAGCAAACAAAAACCCACCTGGCTCTCAAGTTGTCCAGATCTGGCCCGTCCTCCCCTTCATAACCCTTATTCTTCCTCTCCAGGGTTCGAACTTGCTCACCTCCTTCATTTGTCCCAAAGCAAATGTCCCAAAGGCGCCGTGTTCTCTCTCTCACCTTTGCCCCATCCTCCACCTGGAACAATTTTCCCCACTTGCATCCTTCACCCCTGCTTCAGGTCTCAGCTTAAATGTCCCTGTATAAGGGTCCCCTCCTCTGACCCCAGACCAGGCTGAGTCGGCTCTCCTTGCATCTGTCATTTCCCTGTGCCTCTCCTGTTATGACAGGACGGATGGCGTGTTTGAGTGACTGCAGGTTTCGTTGTCTGTCACCCAGGAAGATGACAGATAGTGTTCACTAGCATGCAGCGTATCACTCGGCACATAGTAGGCACTTAACAAATCACTGCTGTTGATCAAATCCTATTGTTTCCTTAGAAACGGGTGAAAAACACAGAAATAAAAGCTCTAAAGATTTTAGGTGGCTATAATTTCTAAGCTATTTTCAAAAACTTAAAATGTCTTCCTAAGAAAATTCTAGAATACCATTTAAAAATTGAAAATCGTTTCTTTTTTAAAAAGGTAACATTCGCCACCTGCAAACTCAAGTCTGCACTAATGCAAGTTTTTTTTTTCCTCCTGCAGAGAATCAAGTGACAGCTTTTCTGAGAAAGATAAAGTGGTGTCTTTTTTTATTTCCAAGTGTGTTTCCCATTGAAATCTGTGAGATTAAATTTCCCTGAGGGAGGAAAACCGAGACTAATAAGTGAAAAGACTCATCATTTACAAACATTGTGAATTTTAACATTTTTACTGTAGACTATAGACACCTGACATTACGGTGATACACATGGCATATCCCACCCCCCTCCCCCCCCGGGGTTTTGTTTCCTTTTCCTGTGGGGGGGGGATTGTTCATATTTTGTGACACCTTCCCTCCCTTCCTTCATAAACCATGCTCAGAATCTATAAACAAACAAATATAAAATTGCATCCTTGCTGAGTACCAGATTCTAAAGGGGACATGATGCACCTGCCTCCAAGATGTAATAGGACACCTCCCAAAGGAGAACGGTGTCTTGATTCAAGACTGTTGGGTAATTCTTTTGCGCTGCAAATTTGTGAACAAGGACTACAGCCGATCACATGTTACCTAAAACAAGCGTCTACAGTTGCGTGCTTTGTTTGGGTGCTAACATTTTATCTCCTGCATTTTCATGACAGCCTTGTTAGAGTCTCGGCGGGGTGGCAGCTGTTAGCTTTAAGTCCTGCCGATGTGAAGACTGCCTAGTACCCAGACGGCCCCAGCAGTGCTCAGGGGTCCGGGTACCCAGGAAGCACACGGTCCCCGGTCCTCCCTTCTGCTAGGTGTGGCCTCGCCGCTAAGACAGAAGCCACCGGAAGCAGCAGGAAATGGAAAGTAGCACGTGACCTAGAAGCGGGAGGCACTAGGGCAACTCCATGCTCCAGAAATTTGCAAAACGGAGAGGACTAAGACGGGATGCAACGAAAGGCCTTTCAAAAGGGGGAGAATCTTCAGTGTGTAATATTTGCTTTAACTCGCCAAGAATGTTGGGAGCCCATTTTCAGGTGACTGGGTCGGCGTACCATAGGCAGCAGCTAAGGCCAAGAAGCAACCCCAACCTCAGCCTGGAGACTGGATGTAGGGTCGCTGGAGAGAGCCGGAAAAAGAGGGGAGGACGGGAAAATAGAGCTGCAGGAGGTCGGTGCCTACTTGGTGCAGCTCTACTGAGCCCTCCCAGTAATACTTGAAGGTAGGCAACTTTGTGTAAAAGTTCTTTTTAACTGGTGGGAAGCAAAATTCCTTAAGTTTATCTCTGATTCACTCATTTCCCAGAATGGATTTAGGAAGGGAAAGCAAAACACGGTCTTTTTTTTTTTTTGTAACAGAAAACTGAGTTTTTGCAAAATATTTATACCTCAATAGATCCAAGGTGATTTAAACAAATTCAGTGGAAACTTAAAGAGAGCAGTAGTTTTGAGGCTAGTACTGGAAAGAACACCAGCCTTCCATCCACTGGGCTGGGCAGTGATGGTTTTAGATGCAGGTGCTAGCTCTTGACGGAAGCCAGTGTAACTAATGGCCCCTTAATTTGGTTTTGAGGCAATCCTACGGAGGTACCCAAGTTTTTCTTATTTATTTATTTATTTATTATTTTTATTTGTTTTTGAGACAGAGAGAGACAGAGCATGAGCAGGGGAGGGGCAGAGAGAGAGGGAGACACAGAATCTGAAGCAGGCTCCAGGCTCCGAGCTGTCAGCACAGAGCCCGACGCGGGGCTCGAACTCACGGACCGTGAGATCATGATCTGAGCTGAAGTCAGACGCTTAACTGACTGAGCCACCCAGGGGCCCCATGAGGTACCCAAGTTTTAAAACAAGTTCAATATTTCAACAGGTTCAGAAATGGGTTGCTATTAATAAAATAATGGATTCCGGTAAATATGTGGGTAATACATAAAAAAGTGTTAGTTTACTGTGGACTTCTGGAAATATTGTTCTCTTTCTTACTCACCAGACCATGAGTGGCCCTAATAGTGGCAATATTTGGCTACAGGATACAGTTATTTTGGAAAACTCAGGGCCCTATATGTTATTTTCATATCCCCCAAAGCATCGTAACAACCCTGACAAGGAACACAAAAGAAGTCAATAGAAACTGCGTAAGGACATAGGATACAAGGCTCACCCCCAAGCTAATCAGGCAAATTTAACTGATTGGTTGCAAAGTTGAGAAAAAGTAGCTTTCACCTCTACATTCTACACAGACACGTGTCATTTATATACGCATGACCAAGCCTATATTTAAGGTCATTTAGTCCTATAACCTGGCTATTTGTGATTTCCAATTGCTGTGAAATTGTCACTGACTATTCCCTCCCTCCTGTTCTAAGAAATCTATATATTAACATCAGTTTTTATAAAGCTAAGTGACCTCCTGAAACTAACTAAATCTCTATTTCTCTTTTAGAAGTTAAATAGATGAGCATAAAGACTTATATTCCCAACATCTAGAATATTTTTGGCATGTTGGCTTCTATTTTCCTTTGTTTAATACAATCAATTATTGAAGTGATCTGTGATCACTGTTGAACAATCTCATTCCATAGCGATAATGTCTCTAGCTTCGTAAATGCTATATAATTTAGTGTTAATGTTAATTTTATTTTCTTTGTTTTTTAAGATATCATGTGAATATATTCTTTTTGAAAAAAAATGTTTAATCTTTATTTTTGAGAGAGAGAGAGACAGGGACAGAGTGGGAACTGGGGAGGAATACAGAGAGAGGGAGACACGAATCGGAAGCAGGCTCCAGGCTCTGAGCTGTCAGCACAGAGCCCGACATGGGGCTTGAAAACTCACGAACTGTGAGTCCATGCCCTGAGCTGAAGTTGGACGCTTAACCAAGTGAGCCACCCAGGCACCCGTATCATGTGAATATATTCTAATGCCATCTTGAAATGAATTTATAATTCATCCTTTTGTGATTCCTCCATCTCTGAAACATTTATTGTGCTTTATCCCTAACTGAATGGATTTCTTTGTTAAGTTAGTGTTGCCTTTCCAAGGGTTTCTAGAATAACGCTTCCTGAGCTATTACAGGCTTGGCCATACAAAGTGTCCTCAAGTCACACACACTCAGGACTTTATAGATTTTGCCCCTAGACCAATGTTGAAATCTAGACAATGAGACCAGCCTAATGGTCTCCCTAGATGCATCAATAATTTTTTCCTTGAACTTAAATCGCTTAACTTGAATATGTGCCAGTGTTCAGTGTGTTACATCAAGAAACCATGATGGTATTAACTGGCCTATTGATTCAGTATTTCAGACTTTCTAGAGAAAATTAATATATCTTTAAGTATAGCTCTGTTTCATTTTCTGGGATTCATAATTTAGAAATAACAAATACCTCAGATCTTCCTTATTATTCACATTCTGAGTTTGTTTTCCTATATGTTTATAGGAAATACGTTCCTATATTATCACAAATCTTTCCTCTAGGTTAATAATTTTATATTTCATAAGATTGTCCTGTTCCTTGGTCTCATTCATTATTCAGCCTATCATCCCGGTGTTTGAAATCTAATTTTATTTTTCCCTTTGGAAATCTCCCTTTGCATTTCATTTTGCTATTATCTTATTTAAGCTCCTTTTAATATAAATGATTTTACTGAATTTCATATTTGGAAACGATTACAAGCATTTGCCTTCCAAGTCTGAGTTCAGTTTCCTTCTAAGTGGTTCCCTCCTATTCTCCATGATGTGCATTTTCCAGTGCCCTCTATTTGCAATTTCAGCAGTCTATCCTGTTCATGATGATTGAAACTGGGCAGACCCAATCCTAATGGTTCTCTTGAGGTGTTGTGCTGACTTCACGACTCTTCCCATCCTACAGCACATGTAGCCTGGGGAGAGACTGGGATACTGGAGATGAGGGAGCCCACTGTGATCGTCTCCTCTTCTCTTAGATCCCCCGGCCTTGGTCATGAGTTTGTTACATATCCTAGATTCGGGTCATCACCATACATTATGCTGTGTTTGTGACCGAATGTGTATGTGTCCATGGGTCATACCTTGATATTTCAGATCATTTTCCAATTCACCATGGAGCCTTGGAGTTTCAAATCAGAGGAGAGCGGCCTTGTCCACTTTCCTCAATTTCACCCATTTCCTCCCCAGAACAGGAAAAGGTTAATCACAAACCTTCCATTTGATTATTCCCAAGTCTGAGTTATTGGTGAGCCCTGCAGGGATTAATAAACGCACAGTACAGGTCCGTGGTACAAATGGGACACACCCGTGTTGTATTATCTGCACCTCGCCAGAATGTTTTCCTTTCCTTAGTCATACTTTAAAAAAGTTATTATCATCGACATGAGGTTATGTCCCTTCTCTCGTTCAGCTGCTGCAGGTGATATTTTTTTTCTCATTAACCTTATCTCACTTCAGAGACATCCTTCAGAAATAGCCCAACACAGAGAAGGAACCATAAACCTCGTCTTAAGGATTAATAATACATACTCGGAAATAAGGCAAGGCTCAGTAAAAGCAAACGCGTCTGCAGAGATAGATTTATGCCTAATAGAATCCCCTTTGTATACAATCATGAAAACTCATTGAAGAGAGCTTTCAAACTTCAATATTCCCAATATTCTTTAAGATGAAAATTGCTATTTCAGTAAAGGTGAAGTCTTATGCCTCAGTCTCAAATAGGTTCTGTAAACCTGGAGTGTCTTATTGTGATGATACATGTTATTAACTGGTGGCTAAAAAGAATGGAAACTTATGCCAATATAAGCAGCCGTACAGGGATTTTGTTACAGTTCAGGAGTCAGCAGGAATGCCATTTTGTCTGACTTCCACACCATTATGCACGTAGGAAGGAAAACCCATGAAGCAGAGCAGAATGGCCACAGGGGATCCACACGATATGCATCTTAATATGCAAGGCATAAATCATGAACTACAAGGTGCAAGTTTATATTCACGCATCCGCCTGTCGGGATTGTTTGTAATGACCGGTAACCATGAAAGATACGTTGCTGGTGACCATGAGAAACATAAACACATGCCCCATTTTGGGTTCTGAGCTGATCTGACAAAAGGAAGAGGATACGTTATGCCTTGGCTCACCACCCAACTAAGACACTGTCACCACTTGAAGCTTTGAAGACTATCTTTCATGAGACAACATAATCATGTCCAAAGAAAATCTATGCTCTGGACAATATTCCTAAAACACGTAGGCAGAGGGATCTCAGGGCTCTGGGATCTTGGCTGATAAATTGAGAGACAGTGGGTATAAACCCACTGGACTCAATGTTTCTAATTTTTCACGGGAAAATTACTATACATAGTACTTTATCAATGGATTTTGTGGTTTGAGCTGATTATAAAATGTGTACCATTCCCAACTCCATTGGGTGGAGAATCTCCAACATTTAACATTGAGGGTACTTGGTAATCTGAGCTGAGTCTTAAAATAACACAATACAACAAGATGAATAAGTTTTCTACTTGTTCTTTCACTCCACATAGGTCATTACACTTAAGAACAGTAACAGCATACTATGAAGACTGTGGGCCCTTCGTGTAGATGTACTGGGTTCAAATTCCAGTCCTGCCTGTTATTAGTAGTACGAGATCCACAGCAAGCCAGTGGACATGTCTGCTCTTAGCTCTCTCCTCTGTAGGTGATTTAATGTAACACTCTGATCCATGTCTGGTTCATAGTAACATTCAAATGCATCCACTTTTCAGTGTGTCTGCATGTGACAGGACCCATTGTGAGCACTGGGGTTCTATTAACAAAAACACAGTCCTTGTCTCCGTGAAATTTAATTTCAGTGGATTAGAGAGACCACAAATAATTTCTTCTTATGTTCTTTTCTTTTATTTTTTTTACATTTTATTTATTTTTGAGAGAGAGAGAGAGAGACAGAGCACAAGTAGGGGAGAGGCAGAGAGACAGGGAGACACAGATTCCAAAGCAGGCTCTAGGCTCTGAGCTGTCAGCACAGAGCCCAACACGGGGCTCGAACCCAAAAACTGTGAGATCATGACCTGAGCTGAAGTCGGACACTGAACTGGCTGAGCCGCCCAGGTGCCCCTAGACCACAAATAATTTTTCAAAGTAAACAATATGACTGTGATTGGAAAAAAAGAAGAAGGAGAAGGAGAAGAAGAAGAAGAAGAAGAAGAAGAAGAAGAAGAATAAAGAAAGAAAGAAAAGAAAAACATAAAAAAAAAATTCAGGCAATGCAACAGCAACTTGGATGTAGAAATGTGGCTGTAAGGGTCCTGCCCTCAACTGGATTATTTAGAAGACCTCTCTTCAAGGCAATGATCGGCCGGAGAACTGAATGATGGCCAGAGTCCCCTGTGTAGAGCTGGAAGGGTAAATGCTCTCAGGCAGCAAGAATTAGAGGAGTGAACACCACCCAACAGTGCACTGATGGGCCATGTGTGCCCAGAACCTAACATCAGCGGAGACCTAAATGAACAAAGGTCAGAACATCAGACAGTGGCCAACTGATACAGACCCATAACTTTCATGGTAGAGACTTTGTCGATCCTTCTAAATGTGATTGGAAGCCCTGGTGGGCTTCGAAACTGGAGAATGATATAATCTGATGATCATTTTTGAAGGTCATTCTGGGCTCTGCATGAAGGGGAGACCACAGAGGAGGCAGGTGTGGAAGCCTGACTACGAGTCAGGAGTCTGGGTTGGAGAGAACTGACCAGAGAGACAGCCGGGGAGAAGGCAGAAAGATGGATGGTTCAGGACATAATGGATGAGACAGGCTGCCCATGGGTTAGAAGTGGAGTCAGGAAAGAGGAACCAAGCTTGGAGTCTGAGAAATTCCCCCGATTCTAATAGTTTAGATGGATGTAGCAAGAGCTGTGTATGGGAAGTGTTAAATATGATGGTCTTATCTGACATCGGAGGAGAGCTATCAGGTACGCAGTTGTCTGTGAAACACCGGGGATCCAGAGAAAGTTGCGGCTGTAGATACTGATTTGTGAGTCACGGGCATAAGAAGGATTTAAACCATGGCACTGAGAAAGCAAACAGAGAAGCGAAGACAGAAGAGAGAACAGGGGCCCCAGGCAGGTTTGGAAGAGGGACACAGCCCGCAGGTGAGACTGGGAGGACACAGATACGGACGTGGGGTTGGACCACACACACATACCAGGAAAGTGTTATGTGGCAGAAATGCAAGAGAAGAAAATATTTTGGGAAGGAGGTCTGCCGTGTCCACAAACAAACAAACAAACAAAATAACCCCCCCCAAACAAAACAAAACAAAACAAAACAAAACACTGAAGATGAAGACAGAGAAGAAGCCATTGAATGTGAAAATATGGAGGTCATTTGAAATGCTGATAAGGACGGTCCTGGACGGAAGAAAGCGTGTGCCTCTGTCACATCACACGTGGCAATGCCTGAATTGCCATTCTCATTTTCCCTACATTTTATCTTCATCAAGTCATTAACTGCTACAGATGTCACAAGTATTACTGGATTTGTCCTCATCTAAATGGGCCCAAATCTTGCATGTATGTAACCTGCTTGTCCTCATCGGTATAGAATTGAATGTATGCTATCGATTATAAACCTCAGGATGAGATACACTGTCGCCTATCAGTCCATCCATGGATAGCCTTATTTTATGTCCCTTCATCCGCACCTTAATTTTTTGAGGCTTATTTATTTATTTTGAGAGAGAGAGTGCAGGGGAGAGGCTGGGGGGGGAGGGGAGAATCTGAAGCCGGCTCCGTGTTGTTATCACTGTCAGCAGGGGCTCAATCCCATGACCCCAGGATCATGACTTGAGAGAATCAAGAGTCGGACACTCAACTGACTGAGCCACGCAGGCACCCCTGCATCTTAATTTTATTTTCCTTTCTACAGGGACAGCAACTCGAGTATATTTAATCCGAATCTACTTCCCATTTACTATGTATTTATATATAAACAACCAGCATTCCTATAAAAGGTTTATATAAGAAGTCTTCATAAAAGAAAAATAAATGAATATAAATCTAATTTACTACATTCTATGGATGGAATTTTGTCCCCCCACCCAAATTCCTGCTTAGCCCCAACTCTCAATGTGATCATTGGTTTTCCTGAAGCAATCAAGGTGAAATGAAGTCATAATAGTGGGGTCCTAACCGTAGAGGGTTGGCCTTCTAAGAAGAGGAAGAGAGATCTTTCCTTCTTCACACGCATCCGTGGAAGAAAGGCCATTCGAGCACACAGCAAGGCGACGGCCATCCAGAAACTAGGAAGAGAGCTCTCATCAGAACCTGACCTTGCGGGCACCCTGATCTCAGACTTGCAGCCTTCAGAACAGCAAGAAAATAAATGTCTGTGGTTTAGAGCCACCCCATCTATGGTATTTTGTTAGGTCAACCCAAGCAGACTAAGATACTAATGTATATGTAAGTAATGAGCAAAATGTGCTGTTGTTCATGGATATTGTATAAGTGTAGAATCTCATAGAATTTTTCATTCTAAATTTGCTTCTGAGGTAAAGCTATATTGATATGTAGATAACATACCATTTTGGACTATTCTATGATCTCTCAAGATACTTCTATACCACAATTTATTTGTTCATTACTTTGATAGATCTGGACTTTTTTGTTTTTCATTATTAGACACAATGATGAAATTAGCATTCTTTAGAAGTCCTTTTGAACTTGTGTAAGATTTCCACTGGGAAGGTGAACAGGTAGGTGCCCACCTTTGACTGGGGGAGTCACACTGCTATAGACCAGATATTCTTTATCACTGCTTTTCATTCTACTCTGTTCATGAATTATTCACTGAGAGCTCCTCTTGAATATACACCTTGGTGGTAGAACCACTGGGCTCTGAGTTAAACATGATTACATGCTTGAACTTTTCTTCAAGATTGCTGCATTACTTTATGCCCCTGCTAAAACTTTGTTTTCCATGTTGCCAGTAAAGTTTGCATCTAACTTTTTTTTCTTTTTGGTTTTAGAATTGTCTTTGTTTTAAAAATTTTTAATATGAAATGTTTTGTCAGATTAGTTTCCATACAACACCCAGTGCTCGTCCCAACAGGTGCCCTCCTCCATGCCCATCACCCACCCACCCCTCCCTCCCACCCCCCATCAACCCTTAGTTTATTCTCAGTTTTTAAGAGTCTCTTATGGTTTGACTCCCTCCCTAACTTTTTTTTCCCTTCCCCTCCCCCACGGTCTTCTGTTAAGTTTCTCAGGATCCACATAAGAGTGAAAACATATGGTATCTGTCTTTCTCTGTATGGCTTATTTCACTTAGCATAACACTCTCCAGTTCCAGCCATGTGGCTACCAAAGGCCATATTTCATTCTTTCTCATTGCCAATGTGTCTAACTTTTTAAGACTTCAGCAATGGGAGACCTAACGGGCTATATTTATCTTCTCATTTATAAGCACATAAGCATACTGACCAAGTAAATCAGATTTTTCAAAACATGTGTCATGTTATCTTTTCAGATTCACTGACAGTTTATCGACTGGGTCATGTTGCTCTATCCCTGTTGATTTTAGGAGGTACTAAGACATTTTATATAACAGTTATTTGTCAGTTGTATAACACATATAAATCCCTGGTTGATCACTTGCCTCCTTTTGTCTTTAATTATACTGTTAGTTTTCAGTTATCATGTAGCTGAATCTATAAAGGTTTCCATTTTGTAGATATTTATACTTAATACCATTAGTGAGTAACATACAACATAAGGATGAGAACAAAAAAGGCAAATATTGTGTCATTCTTTGCAGGAGATACTGAAATATGCATATAAAACTGAGAAGAATCAATGGAAAGGTTCATGATAAAATATGATTACAAGGTGACTGTGAAGATCAAAAATCTAAGAAGATGAAGAAAATGTAATTAGAAAACACGAAAAAGTGGGGTGCCTGGGGGGCTCAGTTGGTTGAGCGTCTGACTGCGGCTCAGGTCATGATCTCGCGGTCTGCGAGTTTGAGCCCCGCGTCAGGTTCTGTGCTGACAGCTCAGAGCCTGGATCCTGTTTCAGCTTCTGTGTCTCCTTCTCTCTGTGACCCTCCCCCATTCATGCTCTGTCTCTCTCTGTCTCAAAAATAAATAAATGTTAAAAAAAAATTAAAAAAAAACACAAAAATGATACTAGTTGCACAAACATTAGATTATCACATGGCCAGAAATTACCCGTGGTAGACCGGCTCCCCAGAGAATATATTTTAAATCAATTAGTGAAATAAAAGAGGAAATAAAAGGGGCAAGGGCAAACATTAAGATATCAATCCTTCCCAAACTAAACAAGAAAATTTAACATGACTCTGGATGAGTCACATTTGGGGATGGGGTAATGAGCAGCTTTTTAAACTTATTGGGGCGCCTGGGTGGCGCAGTCGGTTAAGCGTCCGACTTCAGCCAGGTCACGATCTCGCGGTCCGTGGGTTCGAGCCCCGCGTCAGGCTCTGGGCTGATGGCTCAGAGCCTGGAGCCTGTTTCCGATTCTGTGTCTCCCTCTCTCTCTGCCCGTCCCCCGTTCATGCTCTGTCTCTCTCTGTCCCAAAAATAAATAAATGTTGAAAAAAAAATTAAAAAAAAAAAAAAACTTATGACAGTACAGATCTCTCTGTATTCATAGACCAATCCTGAAAAAGAAGAAGAAGACATATCCTTCTATGTAAAAGATATTACCAAGCCAGGGGCTGGCACTCCCAAAGATATAGGTAAATAGGCCAATATGAAAGGCGAGGAGAATTGGACCTGGATTGTGACCCACGGCTGTCTAGAGCCTATACACCGTGAATTGAGATCACCAGGTTGAGAAAACTTGCTCATCGTATGAAGAAAATAAAATTAGATTAATCCTTCAATCTAAAGCTGTTAGAAAACCCTTCAGATAGAATATGTTGAATGAATATAAACGGCAAAGCTGTGGAATACTTGTGAAAAAATATAGGACGGTATTTTAAAAAAATCTTTCCCCATCTGAAAGTCATAAACAAGTTACAAATCTCAGAACATAGAGAAATTGGCTGATAGTAAAAATGTTATTTATCTTGTCACTTCACTGAGAATAAAGCTTTAAAGGTATCATATTTTCTACCAGATTAAGTAAAAAAAAATTAGCCTATTCCTACTGAATGAACTAACGTCAAAACAAGCCATCAAGTCCACTCTGGACTCCTTGACCTTGTGTGGGGTCAGTCCACAGCGACTAGTAGATACCTTGTGCTCACCCAGCATTTATCATATCTCATGGACCTTAACGAGTTCTCTCTCCTACCAGACGGTGCTTCTTAACCACGATTTGACCTCCCAGGGGATATTTGGCATGCTCTGAAGACAAGTTTGGCTGTCACAACTGTGACAGAAGATTCTACTGGCCTCCAGGGGGCGGAGGCTAGGGATGATGTTGAACATCCTACAGTGCACAGGACACACCCCACCACAGCAGAGAATTACCTGGTCCCAAATATCACCAGTGGTGAGTTTGAATAATGCTGAACTAAGAGCTCCTTCTGGGCACAGATCGTGGTCTCCATATTTTTATACCCAGCAGTGAACACAACATACTTGAACCCAACTACATTTCATTGAATAAAGTGCTAAATTAATTGACTTAGTACTGCTAATAAACCTAGTATTTTCCCCTGATCCTTCACAGACCTGCTGTTATCATCATTTACATAAACTTCTTCATCAGATGTATGCATTGAAGTTTATTTCCACCTCTCCATTATCGCGTCCTAGTGAGACTATCACACTATGAACCTATTCATATGATCATTCTAAAAAATGACAAGGGAACTATTTTGAAATAAAGGTGATTTAAGGGTGCAACCTTGAGACAATACCCCACAAACACAACTTTAACAACCTTAAAAACAACTCATAAAAGAGATGAAATCAAGACATCCTTAAAGGAAGAGCCTTTAGCTATCCCCCAGATTTACTGACACATGAAGGCCTTCTAATAATTCCTTTACCAGGAATTATTCTTCAGAATTTCACCTATCTTCAATAGAAGAGATACAGAAGCAGATATTAAGTCACTTTTCTACTTAGATAGCTTATGTGGCAAGGTATCTATCCTTACAGAAGGATGACTTGTTTCAAGGTATATACTTTTGAAATACAACAGGTGGAGCAGAAGTTGATTTTTACATCTAGAATCTCCGGGAATTTTTGTAAGCAGAGGTGTTTTCCTACAAGATTTGGTCTTGCTGTGTGGGAAGAGGGGACAACTTTTTCGATGACCTAAAAGCAACCTCCATGGCTCAATTATGCCATGATTGGTTTCCCTGGGATGAGGATGAGTACTTCAAGGCTGCGGGTTAGCCATCAACTCTTGCCACGTTCAAGAGTGCCAGTTCGTTTCCGCAGTAGCCTGTTTAGAGACCAATAAGCATTTTATACTCTCATGAACCTCTGGGCACTTAAGTTTACCACTACTGACACCAGTCTCCTGTCTATGAAACAGAGGTGACAGATCGCGAGTCAGTTTTATTGGCGGGGACGGGGACGAGAAACACAGCCACGCCTCTAATCCCCTTGAAATACCAATTGTCTGTAGAAGTCCTCTCTCTTGCTCGTTTTTCAAGGTGCGTGCCTTGGGCTGGTGAGAGATTCCAACAAAGTTTGTCCAGGCCATTTAGCGTGGATGATCTGTAGGGCCAGGCTGATGGATGGGAAGATCATTCTCGCAAATTTGGTTTCTGGGGACTTTCCTCAGCAAACTGTGTCAGCAGTTCAGCTGTCTCGCACAAAGGAGATTCATGGCCCAGGCGGGAAGAGGTGAAGAGTGCTCTGGGCAGACGAGGAAAGATCTACAGAGCACATGGAGCACATGGGGTGGGGGTGGGGTGACGGGGTCTTCAGCAAAAACATCCTGTAACACAGCCTGAGGTCCGTTGTGGAGCACAAACTACTCCGGTTCTACTTGTGAGACAAGGCCCCTCACGCCACTGACCAGAAGTCAGATGGCAGGCTGTTTTATTCGAGAGAATGTGTTTATGAAAAGCTACATAGGTCAAATTCCACACCTTTTTTTATCTGGAAAGCTCAGTCCTAGGATTAGTTAAGATAAAGCCTGACACATCTTACGATGAATTTGTGTAATTGGAGGTCTGAGGAAAAGTGAATCCTTCCTGCCTTGTGAGGAGCTGGGAGACAGAACTAGAAAGTTCGCCTCCCTGCTCCCGGGAAGTAGGAGGCTACTGTTGCCTACAAGGGAGGTCTCAACTCTTGTGTGAACCATGAGTGGGGATCTGCATGTCTGCATTGGAGTCAAAGCACACCAGCCTCCCCTAGGGAGCCAGGCACTCCCTCACGGGCACAATCAGCCTGCACCCCTAGTCAGCAGGTACGCTGACCATCGTCAGGAAGAAGCCTGTCCGGCAAGCCTGAGAGGAGACCACTACTCACTTCGAGAACGGCAAACAAAAGAAAATCAAGTATCATTTAAGCTGCAACCTCTCTACCAAGTAACCCCCCAGCTCAAAAGTCATTCCAAACCAAGTAATCCAGTGGACAGTTGGAATGAGGTTAACCTCACACATACTAACCAGCCACCTGTCACGTAGGCAGTGCACTTATGTTGGACCTGGGACAGATCCAGACTCGGCCCTTGGAGAAAGCCACAGGCCCTCTGGTCTAGGCTCTGTCTTTCCTCTCACCTCCTACACATCCCACATCTAGCATTTCTTTAAAACTCAATATATGCCAAGCTGTCAGGGGAAAGTCTACACAACATGGCTGGCAGAGTTAACCTTGTCGATGGTAGAATCACTCATATCAGCCAGTCCAATCTTCATGGGCGAAACAAATTTGAAACAATAACATCCCCACAAAAAAAACCCACATATTTGTTTCTTCTTCCCTATGATCATCTCGATACAGGCGAGAGACAGAGACAGCAGTTGACTTCCGGATCAGGAGGGAATTCAGTTAAAGTTAGTGTCTGCACAGGCCAGGACAGAAGGATCTGAGAGGGCATCCAGGCAGACAAAATGGGACTGCTCCTGCCTGGATGGAATGGCAGATTCCAGTAAAAAATTTTTCAACTGACAAATTGCAGAGACACAGAAAACTTTGGAAAAGGTAAGTGCCAGATCGAAAGGGCCTTTGGGGGATCTATTGCCTAGCTCCAGCCACCTGCAAAGACTCTATAGAAACTGCTTTAAAGCGGTGTCCAACCCGTGGTATACATTCCAATGAGTGGTCCAGGGAAGAAGATAAGCTTCCGACAAGAGTTCCCTTGCAGCTCCAGAGGAGCATAAAACAGCTTCATAAAAGTTCCCCAGGGTCTCAGAAGGGCTAGCATGTTAGAAAAGGAAAAAAAAGAACATACCTGCCCCTCACCATTGGGATGACAGGTGGCATTTAAAAGATGCTACTTGGAAGGAAAGGGTGTGTGGCTTGATGAACTGTGATCTGTGGAGGCTGACAAGCCCTGGGGCAATACTTAAGGTAGCACCAACAGGATGAGTCACCAAGCAAGAGGCTGAGGCCAAAGCGTCATGACCCCTGTGGGTCCCCAACTCCTCTGCGTGATCTCCGCTCCAGCCCTCCCTCTCAGCTTCCCTTTAAGAGATGACAGTGGGAACACCAGGGCTGTTACTATGACTCCTCCCCGTGGCCAGCAATGCCCCAACTTGAATGTGAACAGGGGTCAGCTGAGGATCTCACGCAACTCAGAGTCTGACTCTGTCATCAGAGAAACGCTCAGAACGTGTGCTATCTGTAAATGACAATGCAAAGCCACTAGTGTGCGCTCAGGCTTAGGAATAAAAGCACTATCAGCTAGTGCCAAAAATGTGCCACACAGATGGCACAGATGTGCCAAAAATGAAATGAATTGCCCATTGTCTAACTATAAGAAAACAATTTCCGCTGAACAAGAGGCATGGTGGCCAAACTCTTTCTCTACTTTGAGCTGACACTTCCATACAGGGCAGAAGGTCATCCACACCCCTCTGCCATTGCACTTACCCGAAACGACTCTAACCACCTGATCACTTCCAGATGCAGCAGGTCCGAAGAGCCCTAATCCTCTCCTGGTGAAAGTCATCCGCCATGAAGTGCGATGTAAGGTAACGAGGTGCCCATTCTACCCCCACGCAACCCACCTGCGTGGATAAGACGCATTTGTTTACTGATGGGAGAAGCCACAGAAAATATTCCCCACCCCACCCCCCATCTCAGAAAGAATGCGCTCATGGCGGTCACGAAACTGAGCCTAGAAACTGAGCCTAGCTTCATTTCCACATCACGCCAGCTAGTTTTTTTTTATTCCCTGAGCCATATGCTCATTTCTTAGCTGAAATACCCTGTGAGTGGTTGTCAAGAACTAAGATTTGCTAAATTTGTGTGTTTTTGCTTTTCTCTTAGCTCAGAATTAGAAACATATGTTCGTCACCTCTGCCTATGAAGAGTTCAGCATGAACTGTTTTCCTCATTTTATTCAGAGCAGATCAAACAGTTATCATTTCGAAGTCGACCTGCACAGAAATGCGACATGCACAACTTATTTTATTAATTGTGTTTCTTTGCAAACTAGCAAATGAACTCAATTAACTGAAATACGGCCATGCGCCTTCGTGCCTTAATTAGTGCTGCCTTCAGGTAGGAGATGCTAATGGTGTCATTAAGCTGTGGAAGCCACATGAAGAGCCTTCAAGACCCAGAGTGCATGTTTGAAGTGAGGACTGATAATGGGATCTGGGACTTTTCATCTCTAGAGTCCTGTCTTTAATGGGGCCATGGCTGCAGCCAAGAATAATTGCCATCCGAAGACAGCTCCCAGCATGGTCCATGCGGGCCTGCGGGAGTTGGCACAAAAGTTGTTCCTGGGTCAGCCCAGTGGGCATTGAGGATCGGGCTTCGCGTGTAGTGTGGAAACAGGTGCTTCTCTGCAGGGGTGGGGATGGTGAGGAGTGACGGTTGTCAACAGCTTAGATGTCATTTAAGGGCATTTAGGAAGGCAGATGGCCACCTCCTGGCCCAGAAGTGATGCTATGCGTAGAGTAGTCTTTACAAAATCTGGGACTCATGTGTCAGAAGAGTTAGAGAGCAGCTATCACTGTCCAGGAGTTGTAAAGAAAATAAAGAAGATAGGCCAAATTTCTCTACCATAAACCAAGATCAGTCTCACGCCCTCTCTCCTTCTGTCACCACATGAGGTCACAGTGAGAAGATGGCCATCTATGGACCAGGAAGAGAGCTTTTACCAAATTCTGGACCTGCCAGCACCTTGTTATTGGACTTCTCAGAGTCCAGAACCGTGAGAATAATTGTTTATTGTTTAAGCCACCTGGTCCATGCTTTTTTGTTACAGCAGCCCATGTGCATGAATCCACAATCATCTCAGTAGTTGAAGGAAAGTAGAGATATCTTTTTTTCTGGTTTAGGATCAGCACGCTCCCCTTCCCGAACACACCCCCAACCCATAGGAAGCCCCAGGCGCGCTTGTGGATCCCTGGATTTATGCACAGTTTAAGATCCAATACCCGTTCTTCAGAAGAAATGGTTGGGAGCCACACATCAGAGCATCGACTTGAGATGTGAATTTAGGTGTATTTGGTGCATTCTAATTAAACTTCATATTATTGTGTGCCTGGGTGGCTCAGTTGCTTAAGTGCCCAACGTCGTCGGCTCAGGTCATGTTCTCGAGGCTTGTGGGTTCGAGCCACACTTCGGGCTCTGCGCTGATAATGTGGTGCCTGCTTCGGCTTCTCTCTCTCTCCCTCTCTTCCTGCCCCTCCCCCACTTGTGCTCTCTCTCTCTCTCTCTCTCTCTCAAACTAAATAAATAAACTTAAAAAAATTACATTATCACAGTGTGCAAACTTCTCTAAGATAAGGTCATTTTGACTAAACACCCAGTCAGTGAGACTAATCATTCCTGCCCATCGTGGAGAGAACAAGGCTAGGAAAGTTCCAAGGGCTTTGTGAAGGGACACTGTGAGAAAAGCGACTCTGGGATTACCTGTGCGTCTCATCTCTCATTTTTCTTCTTCTTCTACCATCAGAGGGCCCATCACACAGCCCTGTATGTGTTCCTTGAAGTGTGTGCTGTGCGTGTGTGTTCAGTAAAGAGGTCTGCACACAAGAAGGTGCTGCAGAGAAGTTGTCCAGGTCAGGGATAGAGATGGAAAGAGATCTGGAGACTTCCCACTCTTGGATTTCCCAGAGCCTCTCCCATTGAGACATCATGGTAACCCCTTTCCCTCTTCACTCTGGTGCTGTCTTGGGTTGTAAACTATTCAGGAGGTTGTTTCCTAGAAAAAATCCACGAACCCAATGACAAATCTCTCTGCAGGGCTCATATGTGGTTTAAATATTTTTCCCTCCCTTGGAATTACTAAGGCACTCTTCACATTTCTCCTGATCACTCAGGGATCTTGGAAACATACGTGGGGTTTTAAAACTGACTGCTTCTCCAGGGTCCTAACGGAAACGGTCACAAAGATACTACTTAAAAAATAAGCATAACTGAAAATCACATATGAGGCATCTTGGCAAAGCAGGGAGAAGAAAGTGACATTATCACTGCCGGAACAATGCCAATGTAGAATTATCTCGCCTCCATTTTATTTCTTTCTTTATGTCTTGATTGTCAATATTTATCATCTGGTGAAATAAAAGAGTAAATAGATTAAAATGAGTAAGTGGGGCGCCTGGGTGGCGCAGTCGGTTAAGCGTCCGACTTCAGCCAGGTCACGATCTCTCGGTCCGGGAGTTCGAGCCCCGCGTCAGGCTCTGGGCTGATGGCTCGGAGCCTGGAGCCTGTTTCCGATTCTGTGTCTCCCTCTCTCTCTGCCCCTCCCCCGTTCATGCTCTGTCTCTCTCTGCCCCAAAAATAAATAAAAAAACGTTGAAAAATGAGTAAGTAAGTATGTTTTCTTCTTTGGCTACAAGTTTATAGAACATCTTCATTAAAAATAACTATATTTGGGGCGCCTGGGTGGCGCAGTCGGTTAAGCGTCCAACTTCGGCTCAGGTCACGATCTCGCGGTCCGTGAGTTCGAGCCCCGCGTCGGGCTCTGGGCTGATGGCTCAGAGCCTGGAGCCTGTTTCCGATTCTGTGTCTCCCTCTCTC
The DNA here is from genome assembly GCF_016509475.1 of Prionailurus bengalensis. NCBI lineage: Eukaryota > Metazoa > Chordata > Mammalia > Carnivora > Felidae > Prionailurus > Prionailurus bengalensis. The sequence continues at coordinate 234,101,681 of NC_057343.1, forward strand.
TCTGCCCCTCCCCCGTTCATGCTCTGTCTCTCTCTGTCCCAAAAATAAATAAATGTTGAAAAAAAATTTAAAAAAAATAACTATATTTGAGGGGCACCTGGGTGGCTCAGTTGGTTAAGCTTCTGACTTCAGCTCAGGTCATGAGCTAGCGGTTCCTGAGTTGAAGCCCCGCATTGTTCTCTGCTGTCAGCACAGAACCGGCTTTGGATCCTCTGTCTCCCTCTCTGCCCCCGCCCCCACTTGTGTGCATGCACGTGCACACATGCTCTCTCTCTCTCTCTCTCTCTCTCCTAAAAATAAAAAAAAATCATTAAAATATCATCATAAAATAACTAGATTTGTTATTTACAGAGGTAAAGCAAAATTTCCAATGAGGAGCTTAGCAACTAAACATACGTGTGTGTGAACATAAGCATTTTGAGTCCATTTCAACTCTTTCCAGGTTAATCTGGGGTAAATCAATTAAGCCCGAGTCCTGCTGAGCAAAGTCCTTCCCTCATTACCCTGTTCTGCCTTTTCCTCTTCCGATTATCACCCAAAGACCTCTAGGCTTAAAATAGATAGTAATTATTTTCCACCTTTGCCCCCATTGTTCAAAGCAGCGTGTGATGTTTTGGCTGCGACAGTAACACAGAGCTCATTAAATCCACACAGAAGGAAGGAACTCACAAGAGCAAAGATTTTGTGCTCAGGGTTAAAGCAACATAAATAACCTTACCTCCACAAACTAAGAATTCCAGGGCCAATATCAATCTTAACACTAATATTAGTATAGGTAAAATCTAATGATGATATATACTAATAGTACTATGCCACAAATAAGCAACAGGCAAATAAATCGAATAGTAAATGAGCATAAGCCTCTGTTATATCATGAAGAATATACAAAAAGGTGGCTTTTACAATATGGCTGCTAATACTAAGAGGAACAGTGCTAGAAAAGAAACCCACGGGCCACTCTCTCTTGAAGGTGATTACAAAAATTCTGCACAGAATATCAACCAACTAAGTCAGTGAGTTAAAAAGAAACCAATTTGACAGTAAATTCTATTTGATATAAAAAAAGAACAAAAAGTAAAATGCACATGACCAGTTTGGGTTCGTCTGGGGAATTCAAGTTCGGTTTATCATTTGAAAAATCGTCTACACGCACGCAAGCACACACGCGCGTGTATCCATGTGAGTTGGCACACACACACTCATACGCATATACACACAACATCATTCTCCTGCAGCCCGTTAGTCTCCTTAAGGTCAATTAGTAGTTTTCAAACCAAGATTAATACAAATAAGAAAAAGTGGTATGGGTTATTAAGGAAATATCTCCACAACCTATTAATGACTAAAAATACAAATTATTAGACTATATAGTTAGCAACATGTCTTGTGGTTCGAAAACCATATACAACGCAAAATTATTATGTATATATAGTCCTTTGTATATACATAAATGATTACACGCACACACTTATGTGGACACATATAAATTTGTATATATGCATATGTATATATAACTGCCAAAGAAAAAACTGGCAAAGTTCAAAGACAGAAACCACACTTGAGCAGGGTTGCCTTTGAGGAGTCTGGCACTGGAGTCGGGCTGCCCCATGAGGACAATGTGCTAAGTGAAGCTTCGCCATGTGATGCAGGGCAGGGTAACCATTCCCCAGAGGACCAATGTCGGGGTGCTCCCGCCCCTACCCCATCCCGTGTTTTAATAAGTGAAAAGGTACACAAGAAAAGGTTTGTGACCTTGTTGTTTTTTCCCATGTGAGTATGTTTTAAGATTTGATCCTGAGGGTGGCTCAGTCAGTTAAGCATCTGACTCTTGGTGTTGGCTCAGGTCATGATGTCACAGATTGCGAGTTCGAGCCCCAAGTCGAGTTCTGTGCTGACAGCGTGGAGCCTGCTTCAGATTCTCTCTCTCCCTCTCTCTCTGCCCCTTCCCTGCTCTCTCTCTCTCTCTCTCAAAATGAATAAATAGACTTAAAAAAAATTAAAAAGCATTTGATCCTGAGAAGTAACGATGTGTCAGGAGTGAAGCACACTGAGGATGTCAGGAAATACTGACAAGCTGTCCTTTGAAGACTGGACCTTTCCATCCCCCAGTGAAAAGACAGTACTGTTGCCCTACATTGTCAACAAAATTAGATGGTGTCATTCTTTTATTTTTCAATCTTGAAAATCTTGTGGGAGAAAAATTATAGCCCAATGTGATTTTCACACATCCTTAGGATTTTCTCTTCTCTAAATTCTCTACGTCTAACCTTGGTGCCCTGGTCAATTGGGTTTTTATGTTTTTTGAGTATTTATAGATTTTTAAGTATAATCTAAATATTAATCCTTTATTGTTGTGCATGCAGCAAATGCTTCTTAAGTGTTAAGCTTACATTTTAATTCTACAATGACTTTGTCACATTTAAGCATATTTTTCTGGTGTCTATCTACCCTTTTTCCATGATGCTTTTTGCCATAAAGGGAAAAACTCTCATTTTGTGATTTGTTGGCAAGGTTATTTCCTATACCAATGTTAAAAAAATATATATTTAAAAATTTTTTTCCTATAATACATTTACAAGTTTGTTTTGTGTTTATCACTTGATGGTTTCTGAAATTTATTTTTGTGATTCCTTTATCCACCACTGATTTGAATATCATCTTTATGAGAAATTGTTTCATATCTATATGATCTCTTAATATTATCTATTGTGTCTCAGTGATTGGCTTATGTATTTTTACATCAATATTAAAATGTTCTAATTACCCTGGATTTATCCTGCACCGTGATACTTGGTAAGGCACATTCCCTTATTGTCTTACATGTCTTTGATTATTCTTGGAGATTTTTTTCCAGATGAATTTATAATTAGATTATCAAGATAAATAAAAGTGCTCCTGGGAAAGTTTTTATCAAAATTTGGTGATTTTATATTATAATTAGTACAGGATTGCTCTTTGACTCTTGAGTCTGCCCAAATGGGAAGATTACACACCTCTCCATATGTTCAGGGAATAGACAGATTTTCCATAGTTTAATATATGTTTAAAAAAAAAAGCTCTCAGCAGGCTCAGCTGGGATTCCTTTTAGAAATTTTGTAAACTTTTTTGATAGTTATTGCTGGCAGAACTATTTTCTTCTTCTTATACTATGTAAATGGTTATTCCTTTACAAGATCACGCCTTCCGTTCCACTCCTAACCCATGCCAACCAACCCAAATTGAGTCTTAGGGGTCGATAATGAAACTCAAAGCTATACGTCGCAGGGACTTGATTATACTAGGACCTACAGAGAAGCATACAGAAGGCTTCTTCTATTGTCCTCCTAAAAGACAGGGGGCTGTGTTCACACAGATCTGGCTACAACTAAAGCTGGACTGAGGGGGTACAATTGGGGCACCGAAGACGCTTCTCTTCTTCCGAGAGTAAACTTCAAAAACTGTTTTCTGGCCACACGTGTGTGTCTGCCTAAAGGAATATCGCTTAGTTGTGTTATCATTTAGTGTAACATCATTACAAAGCTAACATACCTTATGTGGTCTTCCTATCCTTGCTTTTTTTCGTTCCTTGATCTTGTTACAAAATTTAATTCACACTATGGCTTACAGCTACAGTAAATTCCTTTTCAGCACTGTTTAATATTCCGTGCTGTAAATCCACGACCCCGTTGCCGTCTGGATTATTTCCTGTTATGAACAACCTCTTGAATATTCTTAACTCCTGGTAAGATCAGCTAAATTTTATATATGTATGTAATCACTGGGCCATAGGGTATGAAAATTTCAACCTTACAGAATATTGCCAAAATTTATTTAAAATACATTTTAAACTTCTTTTTACCAAATTCACAATAGCTATCAAATATAGATTACATTACAGCAAATTATCCTCAATGTTAGAGATTTTTAGACTTCCTAATAAAAAATACTTAAAATCATTTTTAAAATATTTGGTTCTTAGTGCTCAGTATTTTAAATAGTCAGCCCAAGTTTTAAAATACTGTATTTTTCTCCTGGGGCGCCTGGGTGGCTCAGTCGGTTGAGCGTCCGGCATCGGCTCAGGTCACGGTCTCACAGTCTGTGAGTTCAAGTCCCACGTGGGGCTCTGTGCTGACAGCTCAGAGCCTGGAGCCTGCTTTGGATTCTCTGTCTCCCTCTCTCTCTGCCCCTCCCCCGCTCATGCTCTGTCTCTCTCTCTCTCTGTCAAAAATAAATAAACATTACAAAAAAATTTTTGAATATTCTATTTTTTCCTGTTTTAATCCTTAAGTAGAAATTTCTTGTTTAAATTGTATTACTATTTATTCTTGGATTTAAACATAGTAACATAGAGATCTTGAATTTGCCATCTGAATCACATTTACTTGTTGAAAATATCGACAAGAAGTCCACAAGTGTTATGTTTGGTAGAAAGCTCTGTGCTGGGTTTCTTTGAGAAAGTTTGTAATATTTGTGCTCATACTTAGCCTCAAAATTGCTAGGGGAATTCAATGCAACACGCTAAATTTTTGAACATATGACCACGTTATTATGAATATCGCTGAAGTATCTTGAAATAAATGTCAGGCGTCAATAAAGTTGTGGCTTGTAGGGTAACACTGTCACTTTTTAAAGATAGCTGGAACATATTTTAATTTTTACACCTTCAGTGTGAACTACCATTCTGACCACTTCCTGCAGAAAACAGCCTTTATTTTTGCCAAAGCACATATTAAAATAATGAAACACGTCAGAGTTGGTTCTGCTATTGTATCTGGGTGAAGCGTTCTTATGAAAGCAATGCCTGCCACTTACATTTTTCTGCACGAGACAGTTACTCCAAGACCAGCAAAATGAAGAGACTAGTGAGTTGTGAGATTTCTACATCACTTCATCCTTTGTTCCTGGTCATGCACAAACAGCCTTGGAGTCTCTGAAGGGTCCTGGCAATGACATCAGCCTGTTCACCTCATATCTTTGTTATGATGGCGGCCCCAGAACATTTCATACGATTTCTTTCCCCTTGCGTATGTCGCTCCATTTGTGTTGTGTCAGTTTATGGTGAGAACTGAAAGCACATTTCAGGTTTTAATTCTGGTGACACGTGACAACCTTTCCCTTGATCTGATCAGTATCTTCCCCGTATCTCCTTGGTTTCTGCTCTTTTCACTTGGGAGCCCTTCAAGTGCTAGACTCCATTTCTCATCCCTTCTCACTCTGTCTTCTGGTCCCACCTGCATGCTGAAGGCTCCGTATTTGTATTTTCTGTGTTCATCAATTCAGTTATGAAGAAAGCCCAACTTACCTGCAGGCAATGGGAGAGCAAAGGGGGATACACAATAGCCTGGATGAAATCTTTAACCCTTGTCTATGTCAAGGTCTCAAGGTAGGATTATGGTCATTCTTGTTTCATCAGATCTTGAATATCTGTATCCTGCGTCCCATAAATGTTTGTTTTCGTGCATAAACAAAGACAGTTTTTTAGGGCACCTGGGTGGCTCAGTCAGTTAAGCGACTGACTCTAGATTTCAGCTCAGGTCATGACCTTGTGATTTGTGAGTTCAAGCCTCCCATTGGGCTCCATGCGGGGAGTGTGGAGCCCGTCTGGGATTCTCTCTCTCCCTCTCTCTCTGCCCCTCTCCAGCTCACTGTCACTCTCTCTCTCTCAAAGTAAATAAATAAACTTAAACACCTAAAAGAATAAGAGAAGACCGTTTTTAAAATGAGGGCAGCATATCATTACATTGCTTCTGGGAAGGAATAATGGGGTTTGAGGTGAGGGGGCAAGTGAGGGTAGGAGACATTCCCTCCCATCTTCCCAGTGAATTTACTGTATGCTTTTCACTTAGCAAAGAATAAGGAACGTCGCCAGGAGTGAGGTGGCTGCGTAGAGGAACCTCCTCCCCAACATTTCAGGGCATCTTCCTTGGCGATGGAGGTCCTGATGGAGGTGAACTCAGGAGGGACACTGTGGGAGCAGGGAGGGTTTGGTGACATCTGGGAAGTCCTGTTGTTGCCACAGCAAGGGTGCCTTTATTCGGGGCGTCCATCCCCACTGGGGAGCTTACGCAAAAACACCCATGCACATCATTTAAGAGGTCTGCAAACATGGGGAGCCCCTCGAGTTACCAAATAATAGCTCCATTTGGTGGAGAGAGCAGTCAGTGTCCAGGTGTCCTTAAACATAGCAGCTCAAACTCTTGGTATGGTCTTCCCAATTTATTCCTTAATTTAAAATGGAAGCAAATTATTTCAACTCTTTTGTATGCCTTTGCAAGACAGAGAGAGAGGGAGAGAGAGGAAGGAGAAGAAGAAAAAGAGGAGGAGGAGGAGGAAGAGGAGGAGGGGGAAGAGGAGGAGAAGAAGAGGGGAAAAGAGAGATTTTCAGGAATTGCTCCTGTTATTTTGGGGCTAACAAGTTTGAAATCGGAGGCTACTAGGCTGCAGGGCACTAGGAGGAAAATCAGGTAGGGTTTCTATGTTGCAGTCTTGAGATGGAATCACTCTTCCTCAGGGCACATCAGCCTTTGCTTTTAAGGACTTCAACTGATTGGACAAGGCCCACCCACATTGGGGACGATCATCGGCACTATTCAGTGTAGTGACTTAAATGTCAATCACATCTTAAAATGACTTTCACAACAATATCTAGAATGGTGTCTAACCATACAACCTGGCATCACAGCCCAGCCGAGGTGAAGCCTAAAATTAACCTTCGGTCACAGAGACATTAAGTAACTTTCTCAAGGTTGCACAGCTAGGAAGTCCAGGTCATATTTTGAAGCCAGTCAGTCTCTCGTGGGGCCCATCCATCCAGCTACTGCGCTAAACTAGTCTGCCGTCATTAAATTTTGAATGAGTGGATTTCCCTGTTTTCTGCCATTTAAGGAAATCAAATTCCAAATACCAAAGGGAAAATTTAAAGAGAAACGCTGACACGCATAAAAAGTGAGCTAATCGTGGACACGCACGAGGTTAGAAGGAACCCAAACAATCCAAAAGGGGTGACTGACAGCTCCCAGCCTCTAATGAACAATAGGTGCTCCGAGTGTTGGTTTTCTTCAACTAAAGACCCAGGGGCAGGAGAAGTTCTGTGTCACAGAGGAGTGACACATGTGTCGGCCACAGCAGGCAGCTGGGCTGCTGATAAGGCTGAAGATAATGTTTACTGCCTCCATTCATGGGATTCAGAGGGGATTTAATTACTAGGGCCTTTTCTCCTTCTTTGTACATTTCATGAATTAGACATTGGGTTTCGGCAACCATTTCCAAGTCATCTACAATTCTCTGGCCACAAAACCAGCTGAGAGCATGTCTATGCTTATCATAAAATGAAATCTAGAAAACACTCAAGTCACCTGATGGCTTAGTATCGTATGTTTTAAATAAAGGCAGTGTAATTACGTTCCAAATCTTCCTGGGGGTCTGTGCACCCACATACTGAGGCCTGGAGAGACACCGGGGATCTTGGTAACTAAACCTCCGCCGAGTCATTGACGATAAGCGACAGGAGGTTCTGCTGTTTCATATTGTAGAAAATGGAGGTACCGTCATCAATCGGAAAAAAATAAAGAAAAAAAAAGTTTCCCGCCTGCAATGAGCAATACACACACACACACACACACACACACACGCAGCAGATCCGGAGGTAAGCAGTCATCTTGGATCTAAACAATGTCCTCCTCTCACTGAATAAAGGACTTTGTCATTTTACGGTGGACAGCCGGGAACCCAGGAGTTGAAATCAGTGACCCAGGAGGTGAGGTGAGAGAGGCAGCTCTTCGTTCTTTGTTTTGTTTGTTCATTTTGGACTTTAATGACTGATTTTGTAAGAGCTTCACCGGCTCTATGTGCACAGAATTGCTCAGGACCCCAGGACGTGGAAAGGGCGTCTGGGCGGTGTGCAAGAGGCCACGCTTCGATGTTGTCTGATACTCAAGAGCCCAGGATTTGGGAGACTTGGGGTCTGAGGCTCGGGGCGCCTCCGCCTTCCTAGGGGTCCCCCCAGCTCCCACGGCACAGCCAGGACACCCGTCCCAGAGCCTCAGCTCTGCTGGGCCACCCCCGGGAAGACCAAACGTCTGCAGGAGCAAACCCTTAGTGGGAGGGCTGCGTGCAGAAATCGGGCGTCCTGGTCGGGGGCCTCGAGATGCAGGTTGATGAGGGAGAGGTCAGAGGTCCTGTCGGAGTAGGGAGCACAGAGATGGGAGCCAGAGTGGGATGCCGCAGCGAAGGACGGGGGGCAGGGCAGGTGACTTCAAAGAAGGGACCCAGGCCCAGGAGAATAAACAGCTCCCCGCATGCAGCCCTCCCCTCTCCCTGATCTCAAACGAAGCTCAGGTGTCCTGGGACTCTGGTGCCCGACGTATCCCTTCTTCTTGCAAAGAGGGCGGCTCTGGTGAGGGTGTTCATGTTTGAGAGGAGCCTCCCTCCAAGCCTGAGGCTCCAGGTCCTGGACCCCACAAGGGTTGGGGGGCCTGGGCTGGGGCTGTGGACCAGTGGTGCCCAGACTGCAACCACCCGACACAGGGGTAGCAGCCACTCAGGGACCATCAGTTTAGGGCCAGGAGCCCGGGGCCCATCCTGCACATCTCCAAGGGACCATCGTTGGGGGCTTCCTGGCTGTTCTGTCCTGAGTGGGACTCCTGAGGCCAGGCCTCCAACTTGGAAGGTGAAAATATAATCTTGATCAGTAATGCAGAGTGTCCTGGGGGTGCCTGGGTGGCTCAATTGGTTAAGCCACTTTGGCTCAGGTCATGATGTCAATAATTAGTGCCTTTGAGCCCCTGGGTTGGCCAGTGGGAAGCCTGCTTGGGATTCTCAATCTGCCCTCTCTCCTCTGCCCCTCCCCCAGTCACCTCTCTCTCTCTCTCTCTCTCTCTCTGTCTCAAAATAAGTTAATAAACTTTGAAAGAAAGAAAGAAAGAAAGAAAGAAAGAAAAGAAGGAAGGAAGGAAGAAAAGAAGAGAAAGAAAGAAAGAAAGAAAGAGAAAAGAAAAGAAAGAAAGAAAGAAAGAAAGAAAGAAAGAAAGGAAGAAAGGAAAGGGTCCCGGCTTAGGCCATGTCTACCTGGGGGTGTGTGCAGGTGGGAGGCAGGAGAAGGGGGCTCATCCGTCTCTAACTGCCCCACGGCCAGGAGCCCACCACCCCCCTCCCCCTTCTAAGTGTGTCCTCCACCCTCTCCCTTTCCTCTGTCTTCTCTGGCGGCTTAGCTCTCGCTTTCCTCTTGTCCAACAAGAAGAAATCGTGAAGGACAACTCAAGAAAGATTCCCAATGTCACAGGCAGCTTGGAGTTCCCAATCTCAAAGTCTGAGAGTCTTCAGGGGAAAATTCCTTTTCCCCACGTGTACCTCTCTCTCTCTCTCTCTCTCTCTCTCTCTCTCACCACACACACATCTCAGTACTCTAGGACATTATTTAGAGACGACACTAGACTTCTGTTTATGTTCATCTGGGAGTTTCCACAATACAATTTGTAAGCTTGAGTTTCATTCTTGTTTTTGTTTTACTGTTTTGCTTGAGTAGGACTTCAACAGATGTTGGTGGGAGGTAACGTCCTCCGGATGCCAGAAACCTCTCCAGCCCTTCCCAGCACATCTGTTGTACACACCCCAAAGTAAGTTTTGGGACTGGAAAACCCTATCTTACGCTATTCCAATAAAGCCCAATGAGTCGATACTTCTTAAACATTTTTATCTCCTCTTAAAGTCACCCCAAGCCTATTTGCAGTCAGTCCCTGGTTGCCCCTCCCCCAGTAACCTGCTATTGTCTCTTAACAGGGTTGCATTTTCTGGACATTCCATATAACTGGAATCAGACAGTATGTAATTTGTTGGATCTAGCCTCTTCGGTTTAGCATAACGTTTTAAAGGTTCATCCATGTCGTAGAATATGTCAGAATTTCACTGCTTTGTATGGCTGAATATTTCATTGCGTGTATAAACCCCCTCTTGGTTATCCATTTATCAACTGATGGGCATTGGGGTTGTTCCCCTTTGAAGCTATTATGAATCCTGTTGCTACGAACACTTGTGCACCTGCGTGGACCTGTGCATTCAATTATCTTGCATATATAACCAAGAATGGCATTTCTCAGTCACATGCTAACTGTATGTATAACTTTTGGTGGAACTGCCTGATGGTTTTCTAAATTTCTGGTGGCTATTGGCATGCTCTGGCTTGTGTCCACATCACTCCTGCCTCTGTCTTCACATGACCTTCTCTTTGTGTGTGTGTGTGTGTGTGTGTGCGCGCGCGCCTCTCTCTTATAAAGATATTTGTAATGGAACTTAAGGTTCATAGAGATAATTAACTTAAATGCAACTTAAGCACTGTTGGAATACAGTTATTCAAAGTACTTCTTTATAATCTTTTTAAAAATTATTGAATGGTCATGAGCAAAGTCTCTTCTTTTACTCTTGAATTTGGAAATTTGAGTCTTTTTTTTCCTTCATCAAGCTAGCAAGAGGTTTATCCATTTGGTTGATCTTTGCAAAAAATGAACTTCTGCTTACATTGATTTTTTTTTCCTGTTTTCCATTCTCTAGTTCTTTTCTATTTTTTAGCTTTATTATTGCATTATTTGTATTTACTTCAATTTCCTTTTTTTGAGCTTTACTTATATACTTTCTACTCCAGAATTCTATTTGGTTCTCCAACTACCACCCCTCCCCCCGATTTCTATTATTTTCATTTATAGTCTCTATATTTGCTCCTACCTTCCTTCAGTTCTTTCGACATAGTTTCATCTGGTTCTCTGAACACGAAACGGCAATAAAAGTCTTGGTCTAGTAAGTCCAACATCTGGGCATCCTCAGGGACAATTTCTAATTTCTTTTCATATCTCATAATCAATTGTTGAAAATTGGATGTTTTAAATAATATAATCTTGCAACTCTGAAAATCAGATCCTTCCCTTTCCCAAGAGTTTCTTGGTGCTGTTGTTACTGCTATTTTGTTTGTTTACTGACTTTCCTAAACTAATTCAGGAAGGTCCCTATTCTTTATTGTGCATAACAACTTAAGTCTCTACTTAGTAAGCTTTGTGGTCATCCAATTATCCAGTAGAAATTTCCATACATGCTTGGACACAGTGAGTCTCCCACCTTTGCTGCAAAGCTCTGTGCACCCGTTGGGGCATGCACCTTCAATTGCTCCAGCAGGCAGTTCCCAGCTCTGTCCTGCCCTTTAATTCCTACTTGTGCAGGGCCTCATGAGAAGTTACAGATATGAGATTGGAGCCTTCTCGGGTCTTCCCTACGCATGCAGACAGCTGTTCCCATGTACGTGACTTCTAGTTCCCCAGAAATATGTGAGGCCTTTACGGGGCCCCTATGGACATCTCATTCTACAATGTTTCCCTTTAAATTTTTGGCTAACAATTTCTTGTTTGCTCCAACTTAGGCAGTGGCAATGTTTAACAACTATTGTCAAAAAATCCCAGGGGAAAAACTGTTTATACTAACGAAACTCTCGGTCAGGAGTGGGTCTGTAAGTTGGAAGGATCCAGGGAAAAGACAGGTCAAATAGTCACAGTTGTATGGCATAGGGTTTGGGGGAACTCCAAACTCGATCTGCCCCTTTGAGTGGCTTCCAGAATACTGTTGCTACTGTGCTTCCCGGGGCGTTGGTTTTTAAGGCGATCCTGAAGTTGCACAAACCTAAGACGAGGGTGAGAAGAACGCAGTGAGTTAGATCATTAGGAATATCACTGTCGATACCAATATCCAGCTATTTTCTAGAATAAAGCCTCTTCGATTTTAAAAGAGTTTGCTTAACCTTTAGGGTTTTGAAAATGTGGGTTTGGGCAATTATTGTTAGTGCTTTGGCTGCTTACACGAAGGAGCAGATTTTGGAGAGTCACTGAATCGTCATTACAGAAGTGGATCTTGCGACGGATTTTTAAAATGTGGGATGCAAAGGGGCGCCTGGGTGGCTCAGTCAGTTGAGCGTCCACCTTCGGCTCAGGTCATGATCTTGCAGTTCATGAGTTCGAGCCCCGCGTCAGGCTCTGTGCTGACAGCTCGGAGCCTGGAGCCTGTTTTGGATTCTGTGTCTCCCTCTCTCTCTGCCCCTCCCCTGCTCACACTCTGCCTCTTTCTTTGTTTCTCAAAAAATAAATAAATGTTAAAAAAAATTTTTTTTAAAACATGGGATGCATGAAATCATTTGAATACTACCTTCCTTATGGATCTCCAGCCCAAGAGAAATCAAATACAGATGAAGAGGAAAGAAGAAGAATCATCGCTGTACAACTGTACATAATGTTTACCTTCCGAACAGCAGCAGGGGACAAATCTATGGCCGGCACTTGTAGGGGGACTTGAAGATTTGCAAAAGCATACAGCTCAATGGTCTTCTTCGGTTCTCTCTGCCAAAATAAAAGCTCTTGTAATCACTGCTCCAATGTGTTTTCTTTTCTCCTTGTCGGTGAAAAGAATTCTGTCAAAAATACTGTAAAACGTCTGAATTCTGGAGAAAGGAAGGTGGTCTGTAATATGTGTATAAAATTTACAGAAAGTAGAAGGAGCCTTTATATCTACAGAGACATAGCTGCATTCTCGTTGGGCAAATTTTTAAATTACACGAGCCATTATTCTTTCAAGTTCGGCAGTTAGAAACGGAATAGAGATGCTCTTTGTACTACGAAACATAAACTTTGTTTAGAATGCTTTATATATTTGTGTTTGATCAAAATTATAGGTATCTGTTTATTTTTTTTTCCATGTAATGTATGACAATTCTTTGTGAGTAAAGCTCTTTCAGAAATAATGATTATAGGACTGTCAGATCAACACTCAAGTCAGCTTGGAAAAAATTCAGCTAATTACAGAATTGAATCTAAAGTTAAAACCTGGTTTTCTCTCACCTCATTTACTGATCAACCCAAAGAATGTCAGTCAGTTGGTGGTGGGGAGGTCGGGGGAGGAAGGGGTATTTTATACCTTCATCTAAATAAGTGCACACGATTCCTGTTTTCCCACCCAAATTTACAGGAAAGGGTGCAATCCCTTCTAAGGCAAAGTGTAGTTCATGCATGTTCCTGGCTGGGAACTTAGTATATTTTTTTTTTCCAGGAAGTTCAAAGGGCTTGCCTCCAAGGCTCTGAAACACAAAAACATTAAATACATTGATGTTTGTTATTTTAACTGACTCTGCAGAGCACGCTAGAACATCTGCTATTTCTTATTTATATATCCGTCACAGCGGCTGTGAAGGAACTCTCCAAAAAGCAGGACCTCAGATGGGGCACCTTCTCGGCCACTGATACCACGAAAATGAGTGGGAGCGAGATGTCTCGGTCTTTGTTTTTGCTTGTTCGTTTCTTTGGTCTTCTTTGGAGAGGAAAGACGATCTGGCTGGGGGAGAAATGCCCAGAAGAGACTGAAGGCCAGTGGGCACGAGGGAGGAAAGTGCCTTGGCCTCCGGGAGGAAGCTTTTGAAAGTAAACCAGATTGCGCACAGTGCAGCTTCCACTGGCTGTGTGGCCATGAGTGCTGACGCATCCTGACTTCAACACCTGTTCGTAGGTCTCCATTGCGGACGGGGTTGAGAGGCAGGATGTCCTGCTTTCTACTTGGTGCAGGCACTTCTGGGAGCAGTGGAGTCTGCAACCCCAGGAGAGCTTGGAAGGTGGGGGAAGGTCACCTGCTCTTAATGCAATACCTTTTTTTGGTTGGCAGATGGGAGGGTCCGCACATTTCCCCAGGGGAGAAGAGATGCTGGCAATGTCTCTCATGCTGAACACGTGTCAGGTCACATCATATCAACTGCAGTTTGCCACGCCGCTGGTCCCATGAGATGTCCCAAACTGCTGTGTTTTGACACTTCAAGTGTAATATAAATACCAGTGTTGTATCTTCGCTATTCCCACTGAAAGAAGTAAAGCTCTAACTCACCCATAACTTGGTGCTATTTTTGCTATAGTCGTCTTAACTCGGAACCTCTGTCTCCTCTGCATGATTTATGAGAGGTGAGCACTTAGCTCTGAATACGCAAATCATAGTGCCCTCTTCGACAAACACTGATAGATCGCAGAGAGGTTAGTAGTTGGTAAAGTAGGAGAGAATATTCCAGAAGGAGGGCTTGTATGAGCAGGATAGGGATGCGGAGATCTGATAATATAGGTGGTTTGAGGAAGAGAGAGAACATGGTGCCCGATGTCATTGACATCACCTTTTGTCTGAATCGAGGAGTCTCCTGCCTTCTTCCTGAGTCAAGGTCGCATAAAATAATATATGCAGAAAAAAGTGCACGTTGAGACACTTTCTCTTCTTTGCCGCAGGCATCTCCCTCCAACTCCTGAGCAGTGTCGCCCCACTGCTTGCTCCTGAGGTCCCCCTGTCTGCCCTCTGGCCCCAACCAGCCAGTGTCTCTGTGCTAAATCACAGCTCTCTCTGGCCTGCCACACCATGACAGGGATGACAGATCTTTGTCTTCAGGAAGGGCAAACTTTACTAAGACAAAGGAGCAGCTCTGTGAACAGGTCTCGCAGGGAAAGTGTTGGTGAAAAAGAAGAGGGAAGTATTGTTGCTAAAGACAGAGAATTCTCCAGTACACATGTGGCTTTCCAGTCTTTGGAAGAACAGTGACTCAGCCCTACAAGAAAAAAGACTCCAGAAAGACTGATTTAAACACAAGGGGAACCATTGGTACCTAACAGATGCTTTTTTAAAATCTGGGATGAGAGGCACCTGGGTGGCTCAATCGGTTGGGCGTCTGACTTCGGCTCAGGTCATGATCTCACGGTCTGTGAGTTCGAGCCCGGCTTCGGGCTCTGTGCTGTCAGTCCAGACCCTGGAGCCTGCTTCGGAATCTGTGACTCCCTCTCTCTCTGCCCCTCCCCCACTCACGCTCTGTCTCTCTCTATCAAAAAATGAATAAACGTTAAAAAAAATTTTTAAAAATACAATCTGGGATGAAATGGAAGAAAGAACTTTCTAGAAGGTAAGAAGATGCAATGACAGTTGAAGCCCTCCCATGATCCGACACTGACAGATGGAGGCACCTTCTCCATCTCCCACCAAATAATCCTGTTGTTCTCAGCTGTGGCTCAAACTAATCCAAGCATAATTTGTATTTGCCTTCTTAAAAGGTACTGGTGATCCCTGTTCTGTATACAGTTAGGGAAGATTAACAAAAGATAGGCTATGTGTCCACTGACCTACCATACCTGAGAGACCCCTGTGAAGACAAAACACCAGAGAGGTGTGCCGTTCTGCCCCACTGACCCTTGGGGCACAGGCTGCCTTCTAAGGGGTGCAGGTGACGAACTCCTGTCCCCTCCTGGTGACAATGTGTCTGCAGCAGTGTTTACAAATCTCAGGATATCCCCAGATGTCCCTAACGTGGAGAAAACCAAGGAGGCCTTCACGTGTCCCGGGTCTTCAGCAGGAATTCAAACTCCGATTTAGCAACTATTTGACTTATGATAATACTCCATTTAATGAAACAAAAGATTTGCTGGTTCTTTATCTTAATACAGAAAACTCCACTTTCAAAAGATTCTTCATAGTTGCATTTCCCCACCTCCGACTCCCATCATATCAAAGGACACCTGGAAATCCAGTCAAAGGGGGGCTCACAGATGTGTCTTCCCACCAGCATGACCTCTAGCCGAGCTCCACAGAGCGGATGTTCACTTATAGCTTTTACTTTGATTACTAAAATCCGCATGAGACGTGATTGAGACATGGGTAACTAGGTACAGAAATGTCCTCATAATCGCCCGCAATATTGTTTAGCCTATTTTGATCTTGACTTTGCTTAACCAAGAAATACACAGGTGTCCAGTTCCTGAGAGAAATATCCCAGCGCAAATGAAAACTTGGCCAGGTTGATGCAAATGGTCACCACAGAGAGCAATGTTTAAAAAGAACATATCCCAAACTGATTGAATGCTACTGTTTTCCTTAAAGCCAATATGACACTGTATTGGCCAGAGTTTATATTTACGGACTTGTTAAAATATATATTGGCCTTTAAACATTGAGTTTACATCCAATGTATGGCCCAAACAAGAAAACACGTTCTATGGTGTGGTTGATGGAGGAAACTCTTTAACCCTGTAGTTCAGAATAGGCCACCGATGGGATTGGGGACACAACAGATTATGAGATCAAAATAGTGGTAATCCATGTTTTTGTTTGTTTGTTTGTTTTGCAAAAAGAATGTCGAAACTCTCATAATTAGACCATCTAACTGGTAACTAAAAATGCAAGTGTTTTTCCAACCAGAAGCTCTTGGGCACGCAGGGAAGGTCCAGTATAGCCTGCATCAGTGAGGCAGTGTTAGCCATCAGCATGTTCCCTCCAGTGGTGTCCTTCCAAAAGCCCTTCCCCACAGCCCTGCCTCCAATTGCCATGTCCCTTCCTGAGCCACACTTCCCTGGCCAAGAAGCCTGGTTGTGTTCTTCAGAATTCTTCAGTCCACGTCAGTCACAAAGAGATGACCAACCCCCATACCTTGTGGGGTTATCATGAGGAATAAACAGGATAACTCATGAGCAGCTCTTTGTAAACCCAAAACTTCTCCCCCTGGACCATCAGGTTCCATGTTTGCCCCTCTGACTCAGCACCCACACTCTGGACCAATTTCAGGTCTCAGCAGTTTTAGCAGCCCTCTGACCTCTTCCTGACAGACATGTCTCTTTCTTCCACCAGAAACGTATGTACCCTTTAAGAAACTGTAGGTATTTCAGACAGAAATAAAAAGATAATTTAGTTGAAAGCAATTTTCATCTTTCCAATAGTATTGAATTTCAATTTGTCTAAAACAAAACATGAGAAACAAAAGAGGTATTGAATATTGGGTAAAAAATTCATCACCTATTCTGATAACTTTTTTTAAAACATCTTCCTCCAAGAATTGGCATTGACCTCTGCTCTAGGATATATGGCCATAAAATGGTCCAATAGCTTTATCAGCACCTTGCGAACTTCATTGTAGAATCAAAAACCTCCATATAAACATTAAACTTCTGTAGTTTACCTGAAATTTACTATCCGAGGAAAGAATGAACACAGTAGGCTCTGAGGTCGACCATGTACATTCATGTGTCATGTTCCGTCTGCACTGTTGATGGGCTACCTGAACCTGGGCAGCATGTCTGACTTCTTTGTGATGTTTCCTCACCTGTAAGCTGAGGACAGCAAGGGTATTTGTTTCAGGGCCTATGTTCACATTGAACTTGTGATTGGACACGGAGCAGGGGAGACAGGGTAACCCACACAATGCACGGGGCACTTACTTAGTCTTGCAGGATGAGCCCATCCCAGAACTTGGGCTTCCTAGTCATGTCCTTTATTAAATACCTAACTCACAGAACTTTGATTATTTATTCACCTTCCTGTCTCCGCATGACTCAGTTTCAAGCAGGCGGAAACTATGACTTTCTCCCCTTTGTTCCAGTGTGGAGCAAATAGTTGTCAAATGAAGGAATGAGTGGATGGATGAATGAAGGTCTCCCAACAAAAACTTTCAGTGCTTCCATAACTGACAAAAACTCATGGACTTAACATGAAAAACCTTCCCCAATTTGTCTTGCAGCCCCCTTTACAGGCAAGCCTTCTCCAGGGATACCTAATTTTACTTAGTCTTAAGACCAACAGAACTACTCTTGGCTCCCAAAACATGTCTTGAGTTCTTCTGTTTTTGACTATTCTTTCTTCTCCGTGATCGCATACCTTCATCTAAAGCAGTCACTTAGTGGGGTGCCTGGGTGGCTCAGTCAGTTAGTGTCTGACTCTAGCTCAGGTCACGATCCCGCAATCTGTGAGTTCGAGCCCCGCGTGGAGCCCCGCATGGAGCCCCGCGTCGATCTCTGTGCTGGCAACTCGGAGCCTGCTTGGAATTTTGTGTTTCCCTCTCTCTCTCTCTGCCCTTCCCCCACTTGTGCTCTGCCTGTCTCTGTCTCTCAAAAATAAATAAATGTAATAAAAATTAAAAAAAAAATAAAGCAGTCACTTAGATATAGTAAAATACATCTCGACATTTCCCTTGGGGGTAATTAACTATATTTTGGAGATGAAAGAAAAGTCTACCTACAATTTTTTTTAAATGTCGATTGTTTCCTTCACTGTGCAGAAGCTTTTTAATCTGACCTAGTCCCAGTTGTCTATTTTTGCTTTTGTTGCCTGTGTTTTGGTGTCTTATTCAGGAAACCATTACTGAGACCAATGTCGTGAAAATCCGCACCCCCCCCCCCCCGTTTTCATCAGGAGTTTTGGTTTCAGGTCTTGAATGTAAAAAATCACAATGAGATATCACCTCACATAAGTTAGGATGGCTATTATAAAAAAAACAAAAACAAAAACAAAAAATCCCCAAAGACACGAATGTTGGCAAGGACGTAAAGAAATTGGGATCCTTGTACACTGTTGGTGGGAATGCAAATGGTGCGGCCATTTTGGAAAATAGTGTGGAGGTTCCTCGAAAAGTTGGAAAGAGAACTACCACATGATCCCGCAACCCTACATCGAAGTACTTTTCCAAAAGAATTAAAATCAGAATCTCATAAAGATATTAGCACTCCCGTGTTCATTACAGCACTGCTCATACTATCCAAGAATGGAAACAGCCTAAATGGCTTTCCATAGATGAAAAGATAAAGAAAATACAGTGTATGCCTATGTGGGATAATAGAAAATACATGTATAGGTCTCTGCCCCCAGTTCCCTGGCACAGAGGTCCTAAAACCCCTGTGAGTTCTTAAGTGATCAGATTACAAAAAGCATCTTTTGGTTCAATGAGGTAACTCTGGGTGAGCTCTGGGATGGCTCCTATATTGGGGTTGGTCGTCAGAAAGATTAAGCCATGATTAGAAGCTTGGAATTTTCAGTCTCACCCTCTGCTTCTTTAAAGAGGACAGAGGGGCTAATTTCCAGATTGGTGAACACATCCACACTGGGAGAGTGATGCACCCCAATTCCATGGGGTCAGAAGTTCCTGTGACTGATGGTCTCCTAGACTCTCCTTATATATCCCTTCCTCTGGGTGTTCATCTGTATCCTTTAATAAACAGGTAAAAGAAAGTAAGTGAATTCCTTGAATTCGGTGAATGGCTCTAGCAGATTAATTACACTTGAGGAGGGGGTCATGGGAACCTCCTATTTGTAACGAAATTGTACAGAAATTGTGGGTAACCTGGGGACCCGCTTCTAGCACATCTGAAGGACAATGAGGGCAGCCTCGAGGGATCGAATCTTAACCTATGGGATCTGACACTATCTCGACATAGATAGTGTTAGAATTGAGTTACATTGTATGACAACCAGCTGGTGTCACAGAGAATTACCTGGTCTGGGAAAAACCTAAACATATTTGGTATCCAGAAGTGAAGTATCTTGTGTGAGCAGTAAAGGAGACACACAGAAGGGGAAGACAAGAGGAAAGAACTGGAGTTTTCCCTCTTAGATGGAGAGAATGTAGTTTTTTTCTAATACGGCACACAACGGAATCGTATTCAGCCTTTACAAAAAGAAATCCTGCATTATGTGATAACGTGGACGAACCTTGAGGACATTCTGCGAAGTGGAATAAACCAGTTATAGAAAGACAAATAAGGCATGATTCCACTTACATCAGGTATCTAAAATAGTCAAATTCATACAATCAAAGAGTGGAATAGCAGTTTCCAGAGACGGGAGGAAAGGGGAAAAGGGCAGCTGGTAATCAATGAACATAGAATTTCAATTAAAGCGAGTTGAAAGTATTGCAGAGACCTGCAAAACAGCCTTGTGTCTTATAGCCCACAATGCCATAATATACACTTGAAACTTTGTTAAGAGGGAAGACTGCCAGCTATGTGTTCTTACCACAATAAAATAAAATAAAAAGTAAAATAAAATGTGGATTTTAAAAAAGTGATTTGGAAGTCAGCCCTGAATGTGAAGATGTCTTAAGAATGTCTCTATTTATTTTATCTCATTTCTTTGCTCCCTTTTAATTACTGACAACAATAATATATGGCAAACAATGATATAGAAATAAATATAATGTGTTTTTTTTAACAAAATGAAGATTTAAGTGAAAAAAAATGTTGTAAACAAATGTTTGGACCACATTTATTTTCTTCCTCCTTGGATTCTCCAATGGGATCCTTTATTTAAGTGCAGACACCGAGTCTATCTTGCTAATTCCACATGCATGCTAGGTTATGACCAGAAATGTCAACACAGGAAAAAAAAAATAAACATCAGCAATTAAATCATATCTTTACTCTAAACACAGAACTAATCTCGATTTCCAGCTCCGCTGTCTCTGCCCAACTTTTCCTGATCTAATTATATTCTTTTCTCTTTGGAAATAAAATCTGTCTCTCTAATACTGTTGTCTGGTTGTTATTTTCCAGTCCTGAAGAGTTCACATGCATTTGGGTCTAAAAAGTCTCTTTCATTCCCTAAGTCTTGGTGGTATGCTAAAACAAACAAACAAACAAAGAAACAAAAACTTCACATTAGATACTGATTGAGACACTTTGCCATATCCTTACTGAATTGGAGTCCCTTCCTGTAATCTAAGATATTAATCTATCATCAATATTGGAGCTTTTCCATGACTCTGTCGGAAATGAAAAGAGGCAAATTGGCTGGGACATCAGCAAATCCATCAGGACAACTTAGAGAGTCTAATAAGTTTAGACAGATGATCAGATACTCTTCTTACTTCAATTTAAATTGTTCCCATTGGGAACTGGTACATTTTAAGGAAACTATGAGAACTTAGAAGACTATAGTAGGTGTTCAAAACAAATAATTGAATGAATGAATACAAGTTGAGAGCAAAATTGCAACTCAGAATTGCAAAAGACAACATTTAAAGGCAAACATAGAACTTTCCAAGCATCCTACATCATCCTTCAGAGTTATATACATCGGTTTTCTTTTTGTTCATCGGAAAACTAAAACTAAATAAAATCCTTTATTTCATTTCATATATTCACCTACAAATGTATTATTTTCGTCAGGATTGCCCACTTTTCCAATGCCATAGTCTATGGTAACAGCAGCCCTTCATAATACCAAAGAAACTACAGAATTAATTTTTGTTTGTCAAAAAAACTACTGGAAAAGAAATGGCACATGGTAGCCTTCTCATTTTAGAAATTCATGGAAACACATTAAAGGGAAAACAACTCACATTCACAGGACTGATGACCAAACCAGAGTAACAATTTAAAAAAAAATTATGTTTATTTATGTTTGAGACAAGGAGAAACAGAGCATGAGTGGGAGAGGAGCAGAGAGAGAGGGAGACACAGAATCGGAAGCAGACTCCAGGCTCTGAGCCATCAGCACAGACCCCAACACGGGGCTCGAACTCGTGACCCGTGAGATCATAACCTGAGCTGAAGTCAGACGCTCAACCGACTGAGACACCCAGGTGACCCGTGTGTGTGTGTGTATGTGTGTGTGTGTGTGTGTGTATACATACATATATACATATTTTTTTTAACAATTCATTTATCCATGGGTCAGGGTAAAATGGTTAATTGACTGAACACTGAAGTTGTTATACACTAAATATTCAGGATTTTTAAAACTTCTAGGTAGCTATTGATTATAAATTACTCGAAAGGTCAGAAAAAGAGTATAACTCAGATGTGACTAAATTTAACAACCTACCTGAAGGAGGCAATCGATCGCACACTAACACTACTCTTCTTTCCCATGGCCCAAAACAAGCAGATAAACGATCAACAAAATAGAAGCCAACAGTCAGTGAAACGTGTTTTCAGTGTTTATAGCATATGTTATTTAACATTCAGTCTTGCCTCTATTTATTGTGTTTTTCCCCCCTAAAAACATCTGTATGATTTAAAAACCGGTTGTTTTTGAGACAATGAACAACTGTTTAGAGAATCTTTCCCAATGTGTAAAAATAGCTACACGACCAAAATGTTCTGGGAATTTTGAAAAGAATGAAGAAATAGAAGATTCTAAGCTGATACTCCTCCAACCGACAATAAGAAAGCAACTTTTGAGAGTTATTGTCTGTTATTGGCTTAGTTTTGAAGTGCATATGCCAAAGTACATGAACTTCCCTCAACTCCTGCCATTTTCCAATTTATTACTTTCTCTCATTTAATTTTCCAGTGATTTCTAGCGTCCTGTGGCAAATCTTATTATCTATATTTAGAAAATGTAGAAAACATAGTTGAAGAAAAAATAAGTGTGGGAACTCTCCTCATCTATGTTACTTTAAGTTTTTTTTAGTGTTCATTCGTTTTTGAGAGAGAGAGAGAGAGAGAGAGAACACAAACAGGGGAGGGGCAGAGAGAGGGAGACACAGAATCTGAAGTAGGCTCTGGGCTTTGTGGCCTGACGCAGGGCTCAAACCCACAAACCGTGACATCATGACCTGCCCTGAAGTCAGACGCTTAACCGGCTGAGCCACCCAGGCGCCCCTCATCTCTGCTGCTTTAAATGAGAACTCCATAAACAGGTAACACTTGCAACGATACGGCGAATTGTGATTCTGGTTTCCCCAGATTATTCTTGCTGAAGCATTTCTGAAATCCAAAGGTTGGACAAAAATGTCAACTTGAAATCTAAAAGATAAAGAAGCGATCAACCAAATTGAGAAAATGTAATACAGGAAAGGCAATGTAAAGGAAAACAGTCGTAAGCTACATTCATGACAAATACATACATCTATAAATTCTAAATAATTCTGAATGTATTTCAAGGATATATATATATATACACACATATATATAAAGTAACATTTTTATATATTTTATTTATATATATTATATTATTATATAATTATAATATAATATACTATATTATGTAATAATAATTATTATATAATATATTTTATATTAATAATTATAACTATATTTTATTATATAAAAATATAGTATATATTATATAAATATATTATATTTATATATTATATATGACATATATTATTATATATAATACATATTATATTAATATAATATAACATATTATATTAATATAATATAACATATTATATATAAATACATATTATATTATATATAATACATTATACATAATTATATATATTATATATATGACATATATATAATATATATAAAGTTTATTTATTTATTTTGAGAGAGAGAAGCAAGAATGTGCATGCTCATACAAGTGGAAGAGGGGCAGAAAGAGAGAGAGAGAGAATCCCAAGCAGGCTCCATGCTGTCAGCACAGAGGCCAACACGGGGCTCAGACTCACGAACGATGATATCATAACCTGAGCAGAGATCAAGAGTTGGATGCTTAAACAGCTGGAGCCACCCAGGGACTCCATTTCAAGGGTCTATTAATCAAAATATGAACAGGTAAGTTAATTCTAAAAATGTTTTGTGACACAATTTAATATGCAGGTTGCAAAATCATTGTCTATGCTGCCAACATTCTTAGCAAACTGCTTGGAAGAAATGGTAGTTATTGAGACTATAAATTTCATCCTCTGCTTCCTTTGGAGAAGCTCAGGTGCTGGTGTTTGAGGGCAGATCCAGTGAGTTAGTGTCCCAGGGCTGCCCTCGCAAAGCACTACAGACTGGGAGATTTGAACGACAGAACTGTGTTTTCTCGGAATTACAGAGGCTGGCACTCTGAGATGGAGGTGTCCCCAGAGTTCTTTCCTCTGAGGCCGCTCCAGGAGGCATGTAGATGACCACCTTCTCCCTCCTCGTGTTGTCTTCCTCTGTGAGTGGCTGTGTCCTAATCTCTTTTTTAAGAAGAGATTCATATTGGGTTAGGACCCAGCCTCATGGCCTCACCTAACCCAACTGTCTCTTTAAAGCTCCTAATCCCCCAAACGTTCTGAGGATTGAAGGAGTTAGGTCTTCAACACATGGGGTGCAGTGGAGGTGGGGACACAATTCAGTCCATAAAGTCTAGTAACATATTGTTGTAGACTCTGGGTCTGGAGTTCTCTTGTCCAGCAAGAAGAGTGGGATGCAGGATTGAAATGCGAGAGAGGCTAATGTCTGGGCGGAGATGAGAGCCTCCAGTAAGGGTCCTTGCTCCGTTTTTATTAGGATCAGAAGGCTTACCAGCATGTTGGGTGTGCACAAAGAGACAATGAAACCATGAACATTAACTCCTGGGCACAGGGAAAAGGGGGTTTTGGAGATATGCAGTGTTAGGGGTTTGGGTCAATACAAAATAAGGTTCTGGTGCTGGGTGGAAGGCTGTTTACAGCAAACATGAGGCACCACCTCTATTTACCTGAACTGCTCTAGGGGACAAGAAAAATAAAGCATGCTACCTCAGGGTCAACAAGGCACCATTCTTTTGCTAATTAGCTGCCCTCGGGGCAACTTCACCCTGCTGCAGTCTATAGCCCTGTTTTCCCGTTTACCTATTTTGGTCCTTCCTTCCTGTGAAAGCAGCTTTCTGCTATTGTACTAAGTTGGGGGGCACTTCTGCCCTGAATACCTAATCTTGTTTACCTCATCTTGGATGCTTCCATTCTGAGATTTCCTATTTCTATACCTTTGTCTTATACTGGGGGCCTTTTCCCCATTTACCTAATCTGTTTTACCTAATCTTGGATGCGTACATCCTGTGGCTTTCTACTTCTTTATGCCTTGTTAACCCCCATTAGTGCAAGCTCAGGGAATTTCTAAGCTTATTCCCCACAACATACAAATTTCTAAAATCCTCGATACATTTGTTTCCTTTATGTCACTGATCGTATGGATATCTGAAAAATGAATTCACTCATTTGTATATGATAAAAATAAAACTCAACATCCCAGTAAGTTACTATTAAAAAAAATGTCCACACAGAACTACAATCTGCTGTGAAGGGGTTATACACGTTTCTCACTAATTTTCATAAGAATACTAGCAAGTGTTTAAGGACGAAACTTGTTTCTGAACGATTTCAAAAAAATTCGTGTCACCAATCGTGTTGTCTTTTCATTAATATTCATAAGTATAGTATCATATGACTCATTCACACTTTCTTAGCTCAATAAAGGATACTGTGTTGGGTAGCTGGGTGGTTCAGTTGATCAAGTGCCCAAATCTTGGTTTCCACTCAGGTCATGATCTTATGGTTGGTGAGTTCAAGCCCCATGTCGGGCTCTGAGCTGCCAGTGCAGAGTCTGCTTGGGATTCTCTCTCTCCCTCTCTCTGCCTTTGTCTCTCTCTCTCTCTCTCTCTCTCTCTCTCAAAATAAATAAACTTAAAAAAAATAAATAAAGGATACAAGGTAGGCAACAGCAGCATGCTGTCCTTGTCATGCTCACTAAAAACAACACAAACACAGACAGTGTTTCCAGAACATGGAACGCGTATGGAGCACTTCAAGAATAATTATTTTAAACAAACATAAAAAAATGCTAAATTTCTGTGAAACTATAAACAGAGTGCACTATGGCAGGAGATATGGCAGGAGATATTTCCCACTGGTTTAATTCAACATAATGATTTAAAAGTCAGGGAATTATCGCTCTCTCTACGTAATCATATGTGTTTATCGCTTGAAGAAACAGTTGATTTATCACATATTTTATGTTGCAAAGATGATTACATTGGCTTGGTAAATTTCTTCAGGCTTTCTATTTAAATATGTGGGTTTGTTGTTGTTGTTGTTTATGAAGAGGGAAACACAGAAAAGGAGACTGAAGTTGTGTCTGTAGCTCTGTGTGTGGTTAGACAGGAAAAAACAGAAACCAAAAACACGCACACACACACACACACACACACACACAAACCCAAAAACCCAAAACAAAACAATTCCTTAAAGCTAAGAAGAAAGTACACTACAGATTTTGTCCTTATGTGCCTGATAAATCCACTGTGAATTGATGGACTGGCCCTGCGAAGAGGGAGCCACTCAGGAATGCCCAGACAAGGTATCTCAGAGCATCTGCACTCTTGGCTTTTAGGTTCCTGGGTTATTATAAACATACTCGGATGCCAAAACGAAATTTCAGAACACGCACCCATGCACACACACATACAAACACACAGACAGAAGGACTATATATCATTTTAAGAAAAGTTCAGGTTAATTTGAAGGCTTTTGCTCACATGTTCCCATGACGTGCACCTGTGCCCAAACCCATGTGCCCACGGACTCGGTACCCTTGCTGTCTCCCCGGGACAGACTCACAGGCAGCAATGCCACCCCAGGACTGGAAAGCTCTGGTTTAATCATGAATGGCCCCATCTCCGTGTGCTTTTAGCTTCCTCGTTGGGTTAGTTTCCTGTGGCTGCTCCAGTAAATGACCACAGACCGGGGAGCGGAAAACAAGTTAAATGTATTTTCTTACTATTTTGGAGGTCAAAGGTTTGCAGCGGGTTTCACTGAATGAACATCAAGGTGTCAGTTGGGATGGTTTCTTCCTGGAGGTTCCAAGAGAGAACCCACTTCGTCACTCTTCCAGGCTCTTCCAGGCTTTTCCAGGCTGCCCACATCCTAGTCTTGGAGCTCCCTTCCTCCACCTCCAAAGCCGGCGATGGCATGTCCTGTCGCTTTCCCCACCTCCCTTCCACTGTCCCACGTCTCCGATGCATGTTCTGCCTTCTTCTTCTGCTTTCGAAGGCCTGTGTGATTACACTGCGTCCACTAAGATGATCCAGGAGAATTGCCCTATTTTAAGATCAGCTTATTAGCAACATTATTTCACCTGCGACCTTAATTTTCTTTTGCCAGGTAACGTAACGTACTCACCAATTCTGGACATTCTGACATGGAGATCTTTAAGGTGGAGGGGGGCTTCATTCCACCTACCTCACTCATTTTTAATTAAAAAGAAGTATATTAGTCAATGACTATCATAAGGACTAGATATATGCAAGAGGCAGGGGCCCCTGGGTGACTTAATCAGTTAAGGGTCTTTTTATTTCGGCTCAGGTCCTGATCTCACGGTTCTTGGGATAGAGCCCCGCATAGGGCTCTGGGCTGAGAGTGTGGTGCCTGCTTGGGATTCTCTTCCTCTCTCTCTCTCTCTCCTCCCCCACTCATGCTCTCTCTCTATCAAAATAAATAAGATATATATATATATATATATATATATATATATTCAAGAAGCAAATAAGGTCTGGAAAGAAATAGATTACATGAAGTTATTGAACTTTGGTACACTGGGTGGGGTGGCTCAAAACCTGGGCAGATGGGAATAAAATTGATACATGGTGAAATGGAGATGTGGGTCCGTGGCATACAGAACAATTTCAACTCTGTCTCTGTCTCTGTCTCTGTCTTTCTCTCTGTGTGAGATCTGGTGTTACCCTTCAGGCACAGGACGAAGTATCAGGTTACATGGCAAATAGTGTTCTCCAGGAAAAATAATACACATAGGGATGGTGAGTAAACAGAGCAGGAACAGATAAGCCAGGAAGTTTCCCACAGACAAGTACAGCCAGTCAAAATTAGTTCTACTGAGGTTTTCAAATCTTCCTTGATATCACAAGAAAATTAGGGCTCTAACAAGTAATAGCAAAAATCAAAGTTCATGTGTTACTATTCACTACAAAATAAAATTTCAAACAGTGGTATTTATTTCAGTAGGGAAAGGAAACACACGCTAATCATCCACTGATATCCTTATAAAAATGAAACCGTGATAAACAAAATAAAACTTTGCAGTGAAAAACAAGGGCGTTAATTCATTGTGAATAACTGTAGTGATTTCCTTAAAACCCTATCTTTCTGAGTCACCCTCTCTTCTATCTAGACCCTGAGGGCTGATGCTGGAGGTCCTGGTGCAGAAACCCTGCATCCCCACAACGTTGCCCTGAGGAAGGTAGCAATGGCTTGCTATTGGCCTGGGCTGGTCACAGCAGTGGGAGAAGGAACTTTTCCCAAGCCTGTTGAGGGCGTTTTCACACATGAAGTCAGAGGTCCTGAGTTCCTTTGGACAGGCTCCCAAGTTCTCTGATCTATTTCCTCCCCTAAATGTTGGGATAATAATGAGACCGCTCCGTGTCGGCCCCTGGAGTCAAAGGAGGCCAGGTACGTAAGAAAAGGTGTGAGACACTGTGTTAAGGTTTCCACAGAAACAAAACAAATTACATATATAAGTATATATTAACATACATATTAAAATATATATATATTTACATGCACACATATAGGAGGCACTTTATTATAAGAATGGTTAACACGGTCATAGAGGCTGAGAAGTCCCACCCTGTGCCATGTGTAAGCTGGAGAATGAGCAAGAAGCTGATAGTGTCACTCAGTTCAAGTCCAAAGGCGCGAGCACCAGGGGAACCAATAGCGTGACATTCAATCAGAGCCCGTAGGCCTGAGAATCAGGGGGGCGGATGACGTTAAGTCCTGATCGGAGTTCGAAGGCTGAAGAACCAAGAACACTGATGTCCGGGGGCAGGAGAAGATGGCCTTCCTAGCTCAACAGAGAGAGTGGAGTCACTGTTCTGCCCACCATTTTTTCCATCAGGTTCTCAACGGATCGGCAGATGCCCACCCACATTGGTGAGGGTGATCTCTACGCAGCCTGCTGATTCAAATGCTGGTCTCCTCCTGAAACCCCCTCACAGACACGCCCCAGAAAGAATATTTCACTAGCTATCTGGGCATCCCTAAGCCCTGTCAAAATGACACATAATTATCTACCACAGATGCAGAGCCTTATACAAATGTTAGTGCTGATTTGAAAATGACACATACCTTCTAGTAGGTAATACAGTTTAGTAGGAGTGTCAGGGCTGCCTGCTACCTCATCATGAGCGTCCTCGTCGTGTAGAAGACCAGACCCATTTCTTCATGCATCATAACTTTAGATGAGAAAGATTTTCCGTGAAAGGAAAGGATAGCTCCCACCCTTCAATTTCCGTTCCCCCACAGGCACAGGCTAAAGGCATCGATGGCCCCCTCATTACTGGAAAACCAACTGTCCGTATTCTGGCCCTGCGGTAGAAAACCTGAAGAACAATGAGAGGAAATGAATATTTATAAACAAGAAGACCAGGGGCTCACTGTGCATTACAGCATCATTAAATATATTTGCTCTAAACATTAGGTATGTTGCAGGTCATTAGTAGCTGTGAAAATGTGAAAAATGTTAGCACACGCCCTGCAGTACTAAAAAGAGAGTGAAAAGTCATGATTTCCAGGACCCAGCGTTAACCTATGGAAATAAATATGAGAATGTGGTTGTAATTATAAATCCAAGAATGCTTTATCCCCTCACAGTTCCCGAGCCACAAAATTGTGATTTATTCTTCATTTTTCTTGCTGCCTTAAATCTTTAAAAATGTAACCTCTGTTGTTTTTCAAAAAAAATGGACGTCTTGGGCAGTGGATTGGGTTCAGGAAAATTGGCCCCTCATGTCTCCTGTTTATATTTTATTTACATCCAGGGTGTCACTGAGGCCTAGCCCTCTCAATAACTAATGAAAAGTAATTATTGGATCCCCAAAATCAGACGTTTGAGTTTATAGTCTGGGCCTCGAATAAATACTCTCCAAAGACGCCCAGTGTATTGGGCAGTGATGATCCTTAAATTCCCATTGTATCCAAAGATAAGTGATTTCTTTATGATCTTCCTCTCATAGCATTCCAAAAGAGATGCCTTCAGAAATTAATCCAAACTTTTGTTCAGAGCCCATCACCAAAATAGCAAAAATGAAATTCTTTTGAGCTGCCCAATAAATGGTTTGGGAATTAAAATAAAACAATATAGGGGCGCCTGGATGGCGCAGTCGGTTAAGCGTCCGACTTCAGCCAGGTCACGATCTCGCGGTTCGGGAGTTCGAGCCCCGCGTCAGGCTCTGGGCTGATGGCTCGGAGCCTGGAGCCTGTTTCCGATTCTGTGTGTCCCTCTCTCTCTGCCCCTCCCCCGTTCATGCTCTGTCTCTCTCTGTCCCAAAAATAAAAAATTAAAAAAATATATTTAAAAAAAAATAAATAAAATAAAATAAAACAATATAATATAAAAACAAACCTAGGAGGAAGTTCTTCAAGGTTGGGACTAATTCTCTAGTTGGCATTAAATTTCCTTTGTTAAAGTTGTCATAGAATGTGTTTTTGAAACTTGCTATGCTCATATAGGAGCCTTAAGTTTCTGATTCCTTTGTCAACCATGACTTATCATTGGTCTCCCCTCCCCTTTGATGGGGAGTATAGGGTGAGGGGTGTGGGAGCGCCACTTGAAATGGTGTTTCCCAGAATGGGGCCCATCAAGTACCTGTCGAACTCAAGTGTTGGGGGGAGGGGGGCAGGGAAATCAGATGGGCAGATGGTGATGAAATCATTGCAACATGGGGAGAGATGTGCACCTCACAAGACGATGACACCTTGGGTCTATCTTCACAAGCAAAGCTGGCCTTACTCATGACTTTTTTTCCCTCTCCACTATGGTCCATGTTCAGGCTGGTACAAGGGTGTATTGCAAAGAAGGTAACTATCCAGCCTCCATGATCCAAGAGCCATTTTGCCATCATTCAGTGAATCATTGACAGGAAAACTGATGCCTTGTCTGTCATTGGTTCGTTTGTTCTTAAACACTTAGACAATCTTAGAAAACATGCATTTTAAGTCAAAGTGGTGAAAGGGCCATGATGACTCCAAATGTAATCCACATCTACAGCACAGTTTGCGACACAGCCCCAGAGAGGCTGTCTGGCAGCCTGGCTGCTCAGTGAGCCAAAGCTAGTAGCATGGAAGGTGGCTTAAAGCCCACAGATACAATTCATCTTCCCGTGTCAAAGACAGGATGCAGCTGCCCCCTCCCTCAAAAGAACAGGTCATTTGCCCAAAGCACTAGTGGCAAGAGCTGGTGGTGAAGTTGTTACAGATGAATGAAGTAAGGGGATTTCACTGAATGTCCCACTTGAAAACTCCATGCGGCACATTTACGTTTCTGTCTTAGTTTGATTTCTTCAGAATGAGGAGCTTGGTTGAGGTTTGAGGTATAAATCAGAATTACAGGTTGACACCGACGACCGGAATGGAGAAGTAGCAGGATTGGGTACAAAGGGATCAACAAAGCCTCGGTCAACCTGGTGAGGAGTCCTGGCACAAGTAGTGTGCATCAGGCCAAGATGGCAGGCCAGTATACGCCTGCCCTGTTCAGTCTCCAGGGATACTACCCACAAAGACAGACACAGAGTGAGGTTGCTGCCTGTAGCCGAGGCGGGTTCTGAAGGATCTGACTCTAGCTCATTCTGCCACGTACAGTCTTTGCAGTGAGGCGGCAAACCCTTCTTTGAAGGGAGATCTAGGAAGTTATATATTAGTCAGGGTTCTCCAGACAACCATATTTACGCTAGGACTCAGGCGTGCGCGTGCGCGCGCAAACACACACACACACACACACACACACAATCTGAAGTGTAGGTTGGCAGACTAGACACCCGGGAGAGCCCATGGTGCAGTTAAAGTCTGGAGCTTGCTTTTTTTGTCCTAGTCAGGCCTTCAGCTGAGTGAGAGACACCTGAGATTATTAGGTTATGGAAAACAATCTTCTTTCCCCAAAGTTCACCTATTTATATGATAATCTCATCCCAAAACACCCTCCAAATGAACACATAAACTTAACCATCAAAAAGATGCCTCTCTCTGTTGATGACCTTCTCAAGGTCTCTTCCTGAGCACTCGTGTCTCGTTCTAAAATGTTTTCCACGGGAGGTCAATCCAGATCTCAGATAGGCTTTTTAGGTTATCTGCAAAGACACCGCCCTCCTCCTCACGGCCCCAAGCACTATTTTGTCCCTGACTCCAACGTACTGGCTGGGCCACCGGGCACTTTTCCTGGAGTTTATACACTAAAACCGATGAATGGCCTGAGAAAACAGTAAGAAATGCTGAGCCAAAGAACTCCTTAATTTTAGAAAAAGCAAATGAAAGAGATAATACGCTCTCATACCGTTCAAAGTGGCAGATAAATAATTAATAAATTCTATTATCCATAAAAGTTAACTTCAGGGCTACCGACCTAGGTCTGTATTCCACCTGAATATGTTCGTTTAGAGAAATCGAGAACCCGAGAAGTCAATCATAAATGAACGGAGACACTGAGCAAAGGTTTTAAAGCGTTCATCATTGAAAGAGACATATTCTGAGTGGCTCTGATGAAGGAAACAGTGAAAATCCTATGGAGGTGAAAGGATCATAAAAAAGGCTGAAGAAACCGAGTGTCTGCAACTAGATCCACACTTGGTATGACAGTCGTTTGTGACCAAAGGTTTCAAAGATATTCAAGGGGGAAAGGTAAGTTTTCTTAACAAGCGGTATGAAAAAAGTGGCCTAGGGAATCCTGCCTTGTTCAGAATTTCGCTTTCTGCTGCTTCAAGTACCTGCAGTCAACCGCCACCCTGGGACAGATGCAGCTACTTCTGAGGTACCGTCAGAAGGTCACCAGTAGCCTAACGCCACATCACCGCGCCTGCATCATTCGCCTCACTACATCTCATCACATGGGCACTTGATCATTGCATATCATCACCAAAAGAAGGGAGGACAGCACGGTAAGATTTTTTTCAGAGACAGAGAGAGAGAGAGAGAGAGAGAGAGGCTGCATTCACAAGACTTTTATTATATTTGTTATAACTGTTCTATTTTTAGATATTGTTGATCATCTCTTAGTGTGGCTAATGTGTAAATTAAACTTTATCATTGATATTATATATAAGGAAGAAAACATTCTATCGATCTATCGACCTATCGATCTATCATCTATCTATCTAGCATTTAGTACTAACCATGGTTTCAGGCATTCACTGGGGGTCCTGAAACACATCTGCCACAAATAAAGGAGGCACTACTGTATCTATACGGAAAAAATGTACCTCACATGATATATATGTGAAAACTAACTCAAGATGGATCAGATACTTAAACGTAAGAGCTAAAAAGTAAAAACATTTTAAAGAGAACATAAAAGAATGTCTTTGCCATGCGGGACTAGGCAAAAGTTTCTTAGAAAGTCTACAAAAAGCACCAATTATAAACATTTTTTAGAAGACAAACTGTTGTTGGTCAAAACTAATCCCTTCTGCACTTGATAAGTTACTTTTATGTAAAGAAAGACCAGCCAGAGTTTAGGAGGAAAATACGTGAAGCACATAAGAGGTAAAAAACTTGTATCCGGAAGGAAAACACTGAAGGAATTTTCATTATTCAAAAATCAGAAGAGGGGCGCCTGGGTGGCTCAGTCGGTTAAGGGTCTGACTTCAGCTCAGGACATGGTCTCACAGTTCGTGGGTTCGAACCCCATGTCGGGCTCTGTGCTGACAGCTCACAGCCTGGAGCCTGCTTCGGATTCTGTGTCTCCTTCTCTCTCTGCCCCTCCCCTGCTCATGGTCTGTCTCTCTCTGTCTCTAAAAAATAAATAAATATTTAAAAAAAACTTAAAAAATATATCAGAAGGTAAACAACCAACTCAATTGCTACAAAACAGGCGAGATATTTGAGATGAGAATGGCCAACAAGCATATTGAAAGGTGCTCAGCATCATTAGTTGTGGGAAAACAGAAACTAAAACCACGATAAGGTAGCACAATCCACCTCTAATATTAGAATAAGAACAATTAGAATTGATCTACTCCATGTGTTGGTGAAGATAAGGAACAACTAGAACTCTCGGGCATTGCCACGGCCAGTGGCACGGCCAGTGTGGTGAACCGTTTGGAAGTTTCTTACAAAGTTAAACGTGTGTGAGATCCAAACACTTTGCTCTTCAACATTTACCTGGGAGAAATGAAAGCAGGTAGCCGCATTACATGTGTATATGTACATTTGCAATCTTTATAGACAACAACCAGAAATAACTCTAATGCCCATCAACTGATAAGGGGATTAAAAAGCTGTGGTGGGGCGCCTGGGTGGCGCAGTCGGTTAAGCATCCGACTTCAGCCAGGTCACGATCTCGCGGTCCGTGAGTTCGAGCCCCGCGTCGGGCTCTGGGCTGATGGCTCCGAGCCTGGAGCCTGTTTCCGATTCTGTGTCTCCCTCTCTCTCTGCCCCTCCCCCGTTCATGCTCTGTCTCTCTCTGTCCCAAAAATAAATAAACGTTGAAAAAAAAAATTAAAAAAAAAAAAGCTGTGGTATATTGGGGCACCTGGGTGGCTCAGTCAGTTAAGCGTCTGACTCTTGATTTCGGCTCAGGTCATGGTCTCATGCTTCGTGAGATCGAGCCCCGCATCCGGTTCTGTGACGACAGTGCGGAGCCAGATTGGGGTGTCTCTCTCCCTCTCTCTCCCCTTCCTCCACTCGTGCATTCTCTCTCGCTCTCTCTCTCTCTCTCATGTGCGCGCGCTCAAAAATAAATTAATAAATTAATTTATTTAAAAATGTTGTAGTGTTCTATACAATTCCACACTACTCATCGATAAAAATGAACTGATACAGATACACACAAAAACATGAACGAATCTCGCACTCTTTATACTAATCTTTGGAGAATATTCTGCAGAGTGCCTTGTATAGGAATACCCGTCAGCATTACTTATAATACCCCCCCAAACTGAGAACAACGCTAACACCCATCAGCAGGAGGGCTTAGTAATTCAATGAATTGTTACTGAGTCCTTGAAAACAACACTTCTGGTACACAAAACCACACGCACACGTGTCTCACAGACAAATGTTGAGTGAATCATGCAAGTCACGAAATGTCCACACTGTATGATTACAGTCATACAGAACTAATCTAAGATGAAAAAGTAAGAATGGTGGTTGCCCCTGGTGGGGTTGACTGAGAGAGAACAGGAGGGAGAGTTCTAAGAAGACAGAAATGTTCTGTATCAGGGCAGATGCATTTACCAATCTGCGAAGTTAAGATGTGCATTTCAACGTACGAAGTTTTGACCACAACAAAAAGAGTGTAAAATATAAAAGTCAAATAGTAAGGATCGGGATAAAAAAAATAGCATGGCTTCAGTTGAGGTATGAAAGCTGTCCTGTGTGAATATTCTAATATTGGTGCCACCTAAATGTTTGACAGGTGAGAATCTTCCTGCACCCGCACCCTACATATGACCTACAACGTGGCGATCTCGACCAGCTTTCACTTTGCTGACTCGGCGTCTGCTCATTCCATTCCTTGTCTTTCGAATGCTGGCTGTTCCCTTCCTCCTATCCTGTCCATTGAAATTCACCTCATCTTCAAGATCTGTCTCAAATATCACCTCTCCCAGGACCTTGTAGGATTCTTGACTCGGTGACTCCTAAAACAAGCCTTGCTACCCATTCTCCAACTTTTTAAACTTGGCTTTTAGAGAAGGCTTGGACCCACGTTTCTCCTTCCCCCCCTTAAAACTTTGCACTTTCTTCGTAATCAGCTAGTGTGTCTTTTCTGTGTATCCCTCACAGTGCCTAGACGTGCCCAACACATGGGTGATATTTGACATCTGAATGAATCGCATGAATGGAATACTCAGTGCGGCTCATTTGCCCTGATGATTGATTTCATCGCAGAAAATTTCTATCTGCCTGTTGATTTTTATAGAATACCTTTGCACTCATTTCATGCCTTTTCTTTTGCTCACTCTGGTCCCTAAGCATGTAGACTGGGTCCTGCCCCGTGTGAGTCTCTTCCATGAGGTTTCTTGCCCGCTTGCTTCACCTCTCATGTCACCTCTTGGAGCTGGTTCCTTGCTGAAGTTATTCAATAGATTAATATTCTGATCAGGGAAAAGTCCTTGGAAAGAGACTGAAAATTGGCACACATATCACAGATCAATGAATTTCCAACAATATATCTAAGGGGAAAATGTGAAATGTGACTTTGGATGGTTTCCCAGAGGAAGATATCAATACATCTCATTTAGCCACATCCCAAATACCGTGACGATTGCCTTGAGCCTCAGAAAACACACATTGCACACGTGGATGGTACACTTACAGACACTGTGTCCTAGGAAGGATGGCAGTGTAGACTCCAAACCATCATGCAGTTGA
Source organism: Prionailurus bengalensis (assembly GCF_016509475.1). Lineage (NCBI taxonomy): Eukaryota > Metazoa > Chordata > Mammalia > Carnivora > Felidae > Prionailurus > Prionailurus bengalensis. The sequence continues at coordinate 234,137,514 of NC_057343.1, forward strand.
GTGGAGACTGTGAAAATTATTCAGCAACGCATACGTGGTGTTTGATAGGAGTCTGGAATGCACGCAGCTGGCATGTTCTTTTTGATCACATTCCTGAAAGCAGGATCCTGGCCCAGAGGTGTCAACGTTAGGTCACTGCCAGATTGCACTGCACAGGCTCACAAACTTCAGCCGTGTTTCAATGCCTTCTGTCCAGGCACAGCTCACAGAAACCCAGACAAAACAAGCCAGTAATGAGCACCGTCAAGAATGGGGTCAAACATTTTGTCAGAAGGCCACACTTGTGAGCTTCAGCATCCGTGATAGAGACAAAGCACATTGGTACGAGAACCCACAAAATGAGCCATGATCTACTCTTTCTGCAGTCTGGAGGAAAATCACTTAATCACATATGTAATGGGATTAAGAATTCAGGTGATGTGGGGGAATGTAAATCGTCACTCACAAACCAACTCATTTCATTTTGATAGAAATGAGGTGAGCCTGCTCGGCTGAGAACTGAGATTTTGTTGTTGTTTTGAATGAAAACATGATCAGTAAACTCCTCAAAGGAAGGAGAGAATATTTGTGTGCCTTCCTTTCAATCTGTCAATAGATTCAGCATTTGAATAAACAGATCTCTCCTCAGAGACATATTTACTTCTCCAGGGCCAGGTTTCCAAGCTAGAGAGAGAGAGAAGCTCTGGGATCTCAGCTTATCAGTGTGATGAACCCCAAACATTGCGTGGAGAAGCCATTTCAAACAGAAGACAAAGTGATGACACCCTCAGGGTCTGACATACGTGCCCGACCCCAATCCTGTCCCTTGTGGAGTCTCCACTGGCTTCATGCTCAGGGACTGAAGGCACTGAATGAGACTGAATGGCTGTGTAGCCAGACCATGTATAGAGATAGAACTCGGAGCCATAAACTCTTGTAACCGACCCAGGAAACCCACCCATTACGTGTGGAACCAGCCCAGGAAGCCAGCCCACTATTGCTAGTAATTATCCTGGAAGACACATAATAACCCCTGCAATAATCGATTCCAAGTGGCCAGGACTTGATGAATAGAGGACGGCCTCCCTGATTTTTGTCCCGCTTCCAACTTTGGACCAACCACAGGAAGCCAAACGCGTACCCAGCACCAGTCACCCAGGATGCCCAGCTTCTGGTTAGTCCTTCTCCAGCTTCAGCCTCCAATGCGGGCAACCTTGCCTATTTTCCGTATGAAATCATGTGTTGAGTGGTTATTTGTAGATCTTCTTGGGAGAAACGTCTATTTAAGTGCTTTGCCCTTGTTTAAATTTGGGTCATTTTGTTGTTGTTGAGTGTGTATATGATTTGTAAACGTTTTCTCCAAAATCTGTGGATTGCCATTTCACTCTGTTGATTATATCCTTTGATGCACAGAAGTGTTTAACTTCAATGAAGTCCAATTTATATAAAAACAAACAAACAAACAACAACAACAAAACATCCCTGCCAAATACAAATGAGGGTGAGGACTCCCTTGCTCCAGGGAGCTCTGAATAAGGACCCCTTGTTTCTTCTCATTAGGTGGTCTTTATTCCCACAACGCTATTGGGTGGCTTCCCAGAACTCCCTGCTTCATTCAGGAGAACCCGCCAAAGTCCAGTCATTTTGTGACCTGATGACCACCTCCGGCCACACACATGTCTGGTCCATTTAAGCTTGTCTGTCCTCTTGTCCAACTTCTTGGGACTTGAATGGGCACCAGACAGCTCAATTAAGGTAAATATGAGGTAGCTATCTCCCTAGAGAAACTGTGGGCCAATCAAAGAGCTGTGGGCCACCACCCAATCAAAGAGCTATCAGTGGCATTGACCCCAGTGTGGATGCACTGATGGAGGGGACGTGAGAGAGCAGGTGCCCTCAGGTCAGCCCCTTCACCCACACTGGCCAATCGCTGCACACTCGACCTAAGCCACATCCAGACCTAGAAGGTGTATTAGCTGTGCCTCCATGATCAACTCATTATTTTCCTTTGTCTCAACGCTGAGAAAGCACAGCGTTTCCAAGACTGAATTAAATTCATCTAGGGGCGCCTGGGTGGCGCAGTCGGTTAAGCGTCCGACTTCAGCCAGGTCACGATCTCGCGGTCCGGGAGTTCAAGCCCCGCGTCAGGCTCTGGGCTGATGGCTCAGAGCCTGGAGCCTGTTTCCGATTCTGTGTCTCCCTCTCTCTCTGCCCCTCCCCGTTCATGCTCTGTCTCTCTCTGTCCCAAAAATAAATAAACGTTGAAAAAAAAAACTTTAAAAATAAATTCATCTAAATAATATAGCAATTACGAAATGGATGAGAAAACATTCAACGTCTGAAAATTAAAATGAGAGTTCTACTTAGAAACAGAGGAAATGTTAAAATTAAGATAATACTCACCACAGTGAAGGAGAAGAGAAATGTATATATACGGTTATAAAAAATTTTAATGTGATGGGGCAACATAGTTAGGTGCCTAATTTTTTTTCATATGTATGTTTTTTGGTCCAGTAATTTTGTTTGGGAAGCTAAATCTAAGAATCTGCTTTTGACAAATTTAAAATATTTCTACGCAAAGATATTAACAGAAGGGTCATAGGTAGCAGTGATGAAGAAATGCATATGGTATGTTAATAAGGGAAAATTAGCGTGCAGACATATTTATGGAACACCTGCACACACTACATGCGCGCGCGCACACACACACACACACACACACTTTGGTCAGTAGCAATACTAACCAGTACAGCTGCAGCATATTGACTCATTTACCCCTCACAGTTATTCACCCCCATTTTACATGTTAATAGATGTTAGGTAACTTACTGGAGAGTACACTTTAACATATGTTCATTAATACTGTCTATATTCATTCATGCCAGTCTATTTAAGACTATAGTTTAAGATAAAAGTTAACACTAATGAATCAGAATCTCCTTAGAAATATTTCCCTAGGGGCGCCTGGGTGGCGCAGTCGGTTAAGCGTCCGACTTCAGCCAGGTCACGATCTCGCGGTCCGGGAGTTCGAGCCCCGCGTCGGGCTCTGGGCTGATGGCTCAGAGCCTGGAGCCTGTTTCCGATTCTGTGTCTCCCTCTCTCTCTGCCCCTCCCCTGCTCATGCTCTGTCTCTCTCTGTCCCCAAAATAAATAAACGTTGAAAAAAAATTAAAAAAAAATATTTCCCTCTATGACCCAGCAATTGCACTACTAGGTATTTACCCAAAGGTACAAAAATATTGATTTGAAGGGGCACGTGCACCCGATATTTACAGCAGCATTGTCCACAATAGCCAAATTAGGGAAAAAGCACAAATGTCCACAGACTGATGAATGAATGGATAAAGATGATGTGGTTTATATGTATACCACATCATCTGTATCTCTCTTTCTCTCTCTTTCATATATATATATATATAGACACACACGCATATATACATATATACACACACACACATATATATGTATATATATGTATGTATGTATATATATGTATATATGTGTGTGTATATATATATTCCATATATAATGGAATATTACTCAGCTATAAAAAGAATGAAATCTTGCCATTTGCAACAGTGTGGATGGAATTCGAGTGTATTACGCTAAGCAAAATTCAATCAGTCAGAGAAAAACAAATACCATATGATTTCACTCATATGTGGAATCTAAGAAACAAAACAGATGAACCCAGGGGAACGAAAAAGAAAAGAGAGGGGGAGGCAAACCATAAGAGACTTTTAGATACAGAGAACAAACTGAGGGCTGCTGGAGGGGGAGCGGGTGGGGGGATGGGCTAAATGGGTGATGGGCATTCAGGAGGGCACATTTAGGGATGAGCACTGGGTGTTGTATGTAATTGATGAATCCCTAAATTCGAATCCTAAAAATGAATAGTACACTGTATGTTAACTATCACTTAAATAAAAGCTGTAAACAAACCAAAAAAGAAATATTTCCTTTAATTATAGGTGCAATGTATTCAGACTGGTTTTAGCCAGCAACAATTACATAGTTATTTAATTTCATAATGAACACTATTGTTTCCTAGCAAGAGGTTTTAAGGGATCATATTAATAACAGAAATCCTCCAAAATAATTATTGACCTCTACATTATTGTGGTAAACTAGCAAATACATTATTTAAACACTGCTCTGATGTTCATTTCCAATTATTAGGTAAGCATATTGTATATTTTTTATAAAGTGAAATGCTTTTGTTTTGACTAGGATCCCAATTCTTCTTTCTTGTCTTCTTTTCACATCTGATATGTATCTCATTTAGTTCGGTGGCTTATCAAACAGATAAAACAACTCAAAGCCAAGAAGAACGCTTGAAAACATCTATAACATTTGATACATGTCAATGTTATATATTAGCGATACCAAAAAATATTTTACATAAGTTAAATGCTGCTGAAACCTTTTAAATTGATTTTGTAGTTACTCCAAAGGAGCATGTAATGATCCAATAATGTTGCCAGGAGTCATGCTGAACGGTAGACCTAGAAGGTTAAGGATCGTGGCCCCTCCTCTGTGTTTCTGCAAAATGTGAAACTTGTTCTGAGCTTGAAAAGTCATGTTCAGGACTAGGAACAAACAAGCAGAAGCTGCTGAGTTCTGCATATGCTCTGATAGAAGTTGGTAACAAATTGATATTGTACCCTCATCACATATTGAAAAAGTGAGAATTTAAATGACTCCTGTGACATCAGTCCCTGAGAAGGCCACCATCGTCAAATGCCACAGGGGACCAGAATTTAATGGAACCAGTCCTTGTGCTTGGGTCAGATGGTGTTTGACAATGGAGTTATGGGGCAGGGCAATGTCATCACCCTTTTTTGGTAAATGTAGCTTGACAGCTTCCCCCTGCCCACTGGGGAGCTCTGCCTTGTGCAGACATCATAAACTCCCCAGGATTTTGTGTAGGAGTTGGCTATAATGATGCCACTGATTTGACACTATCTGGTCAACATTAAATACAATTTGCATTTTTACTTATTTATTTATTATTTATTTATTTTTATTTTTTAATGTTTATTTAGTTTTGAAAGACAGAGACAGAGAGAGAGAGAGAGAGCGTGAGCGGGGAAGGGGCAAAGAGAGAGGGAGACACAGAATCGGAAGCAGGCTCCAGGCTCTGAGCCATCAGCACAGAGCCCGAGGCGGGGCCCGAACTCACGAGACTAGAAATCTTGAGCTGTGAGATCATGACCTGAGCTGAAGTCAGACACTCAACTGACCGAGCCACCCAGGTGCCTCACAGTTTGTTTGTTTTTTTAAGTATAGCTTTAACTATAAACATGAAAGTACGCATTTAGCCGCAATTTAGTTTTCCTGCAGAATACTCAGAATACATTTTCTTCTATTATAGGCCTCTAGAAAATTATATGTCACGTTCTTAAATTTGAGTATACTGCATGTCATGGGTGACCCCAAATAAATCTCAGAGAGTATTTAAAAATGACACTGGCAGTTTAAATATATATACTGTTTTTATAATCACAAAAAGTCACTTTATTCTGGGCCTGATATTTCTCTTTTATCATAGAGGAGTGTAAGAGGATAATATCTCATTCCTTCTTTGAGCTTTTCTAGATCTGACTGTGAAAGAAAGAATGCAGGAGACAGAGAGAGGAAGAAAGGAAGGGAAAAATGAAGGAGGGAACGAAGGAAGGAAGGGACGAAGGAAAGAAGGTAGTTCAGTGCCCTGTAGTTACAGAGTATCTCTAATTTTTAAATTTTAATTTGCTCAGTGAATGACATAGAAGTTGATTAGATATCCTTCCTAATTTTTTTCAGCATTTTTCATTTAATTCATTTGCATAAAATGAGGTAAGAAAAACTGGCTATCCTTTCTTATTCCTTGAGGAAATTTTATGGTTAGTTTACAGGACCCCAGGGCAGATGTTAATATTAAGTAATGAGAGCATATGATACAAAGGCTGATTCATTGTGAACTACGTATCATAGCATCACTGGGAAATTTAAAAAAAACAAAAGAATCCATGCAATAATTTTCAAGCTGTACTCTTAATAGTGCCAGAATCTCTTAAGCCTTACGCTGTTTGATTTATCCTCAGATTCTCTTTCCAATTAAACATACTGATAGCTGGAATTTTAAAAAAGCCTCAGAGAATAGGAAACGCTCTTGTCTTTAACATAATTTTAAATGCAGACATCCTGATTTACCAGTTACCACTAATGCCTTCCTAAGATCAAACACATTGCACTTTTGACTAAAAAAGGAGTCATTTCACAAAGCTGCTCTGCAAAACTCAAGAACAATTACCACCAAGAAATATAGACTTGAGACCAGACAGCAGTAAAGTTCACAGAAGATTTCTCTCCTTTGGAGACCTACAGGAGATTACAGGGGAGCAGGGACAGAAGCAATGATTTAGGATCCCCACCCTCAATCTACCCGCCTCCAGAAATGGTTCCTTAATAAATATGGGAGCTGAAACTACGGTTTGCATAACATTCCGTTGTTAGGACTTACCGTTATCAATCTGCATCTTTTTGAAATATCCTGTAGTCTGAAGAGGGTTACAATTCAGTCATTATTTTACAGTGTACTACCACCGCAGGAAATCAAGGCTGCCTTTTAGGGGTGCCATCTGCTATCATATCATTTAGCTGTGCCAAAACACCCACATAGTTAGCGTATACGCTCTTCTCCAAGAAATCTGCCACATTGTGCTTGCGTTTACATCCCTAGAAATAAGCCCGGTGTCTAGTAAGGAGCTGGTGGCCAACAAATCTCTGCGTAATGGTGGTTTTTGAGGAGGAGGTGTATTAGATTCCTAGGCTGCCGGATGCCCTAAATGAGAGAAGCCTATTGTCTTACAGTTCTTGAAGCTAGACATCCAAAATCGAGATGTCAGCAGGACCACACTCCCTCTGAAACCTGTAGGGAAGAATCTTTCCTTGACTTTTTTTAGGTGCTGGTGGGTACTGTTAATGTCCTTAGCTTGTAGCTTTATCAGACCTAATCCCTGCCGCCTGTCATCCCAGGTCTGTGTGTGTGTGTGTGTGTGTGTGTGTGTGTGTGTGAGTTTCCCTCTGCTTATAAGGACACCAGTCGTATTGTATTAGGGCCCACCCTAAAAACCTCATCTTGATTACAACGGAAAGGATCCGGCTTCCAAATAAGGTCACATTCCAAATAAGGTTCTGGGGTTCAGGGCTTCGATTTCTTTTGGGGAGGACAACATTCCTCCCATAACACGAAGCACCGTGTCCCACATGTTTGTTGTATCTCCCTGGTACCAAGTAATATCGTGAGCACCTACCTGCCTCCCAGAAACGTGCTGGCTAATTGCTGGATCTGTACACTCTTACTGTGTTTTGAATCTTTGTTCGCTAAAATGCAAAGAAAAGAATACGTCCTCCGTGCTACAGTTCATCATCAGGCCGGCTCTACCCACTTGCCGTTCAGGCAGAGCGATGGCTGTAGCTTCTGCCTCAGTTCCTTGGGGAGACACGTAGAGAAGACCATCGTTTTCTCCCAAGACAAAAGTTGGGACAATCGTCCCTGAAAACCCCAACTTCAACCATTTCTATTGCAAGAGGTTGTCCATGAGATGCGCCTCGAATGCTGAATGATGGGAACCGCTGGTTAATTTTGTTGATGCAGAAGATGATATAAATTGGGACGTCCCCTACAAATGTGGAATGTGCCTGTCTTTAGGATTGAAAAATGTAAATATTTTCATCCACAACGAAGAAGCATCTGGACTCAGCTAAAAATGAATGAATTCCCGTAAGCCTAAAAGGAATCGCCAAGGATGTTTCCGTTCTTACGTTCCAAAATCTTCTTGGAGCAAGATAATTTATATAATTATGATACGTGGATATATATACTATACATAATTTATATACGTGGATGGACCTGGAGGGTACTATGCTAGGTGAAAAAAGTCAGTCAGAGAAAGACAAACACCATATGATTTCGTTCCCGTGTGGAATTTAAGAAACAAAACAGGTGAACAAAAGGGGAAGAGAAAAGAGAGGGGCGAACCAGAAAACAGACTCTTAAAGATAGAGAACAAACTGAAGGTTGATGGAGAGAAGTGGGTGGGGGATGGGCTAGATGGGTGGTGGGTGTTAGGGAATGCACTTGTTATGATGAGCCCTTGCTGTTGTACGTAAGGGACGAATCACTAAATTTCACATTTGAAACTAATATTACACCATATGCCAACTAACTGGAATTTAAGTTAAAACTTGAAAAAGGAAAAAGAAACCAAACCATAGAGGTGGCTTTTAAAAATGTGGCTTCATGAAAACAGCGCTCAGGTATTTATCCCCAATGTGGCTATTGCAATTGTACCTATTAGAATATAAATTTCCACAGAAATAGGAGATACACGTGAAATGGGCTCGGATGAAAGGTGGAGTCGATGAAGCGTTCAACATTGGTCAACTATCAATCATGGTGTAGAAATACACTTAATTATGCAGTGGACGTATGGAGCGGTCCACATTCACAGACTACGCTAAGGAGAATGAGAGTTCTATAAAGTCCCCAGGAGAGGTGGCAGATTTTCAGCGACCCGTGGAAACTCTTTCCTCTGGACTCCTGGAGACTTAGTGGAGGGAGGTTTGCGGGGAGTGGGAGGTGCAGGCCGTGGCTGCGGAGAGAAGCAAAGTTAACTGACCCCAGGAGAAATTGCTTCCGTGACCTGGGCCACTCAACCACATGCCCCCAGAGGTGAGGTCTAGAGCTCGGCCATCTGTGCAGAGGCACGGGAATTTCCGGACTGAAAAGTGATTTATTTTAAAAGTCAACTTATTTAAAAAATACTTAAAATTATTTAAAATTTTATATTGAATAAATGCTCAACTAGAGCTTGTATAGCCAGAATTCACTGGCAGAATAATGTGGTCAACATGCCACTTGTACATCCTGCCTTCCCAAACCCATGCTTCAGAAGAACATTGGTTTTGGAATCAGAAAAAACATCATAGTGAAAGATCCCAGGGAAGAGGCCATAACAGTGCCGTGACATTCCCGTGTAATTAATGAATCCCTTCCTTTAAAAGGACTCCAGGCTTCCTAGACAAGGACGGAAAACCAAATCCTCATATTAGAGCTTTCATTCTCTCCCATATTTCCTACTCTAGTGGCCCAGTAGAATCTAGAAACTCAAACTGAAACCGAAAAGGGTTGATGTCAATACTCGCCATTTTTGGTTTGCCCAAGGTTGTCCATATGTCTAATAAAAACACCTAATTTATTCTGCCATGGCAGTGCACGTTCACCCTGCCTTCTGTAATAATGCCTCAGTCTTCCTAAGCCCTCCTTAGGGTGGACGACTTTCTCCACTTTTCATGAAACCGAAAGCTTTCTTAGGATATAGGGCTTTTAGGAATAAAAGGAGATAATTTTAAGACAAATCGGGAAGAACTGATAACCCCACTTCTGCCAAACCATATACAATGAGAATATCTATCGAACTGCCTTCTCCCTGACTCCTGGCCCCATCAAGGGAACTAGCATGTGACCCACACTACGCCCATCAGAATCTCTCTCTTTTGTAACTTGAATCTTGGCTGGGAGAGAGAATCAAGGATAAAATATTGGAAACTCTGCACCCCGAAGGTATTGTCCATGTGTCTCATTTCCCAGGACGCCTGTATTCTCTGGCTCTGGACCTTCTGAAAACTGATTACACAGCCACCCTGAGTCATAACAAATTTCCCCTTTGCGTGAGTTAACCAGAGTGGGAGCACAGCACTGGTGACGAGGGAGCATAAGGCAAGCTGACAGGCTGCAAACACTCACTCCCCACCCCCAGGTGGGATGTATGTGATATTCCTCGGCACTCCTGGCTGCCCCAAAGCAAAGGAAAGGGGAAAAAACAAATGGTTAACTAATTGAGATCATAGAACTGTAGGACCTAAGTCTCCGTCACCCCTCCATAGTGATGTGGGAACAAAGGCAGAAGGAAATGGCAGATAAAAGGAAATTTCCTTATAACTTGCAACCCATTGGTAGATACTTGAGGCCAGCAGAGTAAAACATTTCTCCAGGAACTCCCTGTGTCTTAATGCTAATGCTTTGCTAGAGGGCAAACAACCCAAATTTGACAATAGCTAGGCTTCCAGTATCCTGGGAGTCTTCCTTAGCATATGAAAATCTCACTGGAAACTTCCCCTGGACTTTACCTTCCCCCAGCTCCATATTATAAAACCAGTCTCTCCTCATGGTCCAGGAGCAGCTCTTCTTGCCCATAGGTCCTGTTCCCTTGCTTCAATAAAATCACCTTTTTGCACCAAAGATGTCTTTGAGAATTCTTTCTTGGCTGTCGGCTCTAGACCCTTCGAACCCCACTGTCACCCCAAAAACCTCATCAAATGACACCAGAAAACTCTCACTGGGGCAGAGATTGTCCCATGGAGTTGAGGGGAGACAAATGAAAGATGCCCACTGTGGGGTCGGTGGAGGCAACCAAGCGGAGGAAGTGAGAGTTCTTTTCTTTCCCTGCTTATCCCGAGGACAGAACAGGAAATCCTGCTGTAAACACAGCATTTTGTTCAAGTGTTTCTGTTGTGTCTTGTGACTCACACCAATGCCTGCGGTGGATGAACTTCAAAAGACTTGATAGATGAATGTTAAGGCCTTGGAAATAGATCAGTGAAGGAGGAAGCCACAGTGTTGCCAACACAGGAGCTGTCTCCCTCGGGCCAGGACTCCAGGATGACCCTTGGGACTGATGAACAGAGGCCTAGGGGCAGGAAGTACAGCCCGGGATCATAAGGGGACCTGGTCTCGGCCTGGTCCTCCCAAGAACTCACCCCGTGGGACAAATGTGGCATGGCACTTGGCCTCCCCTAGGTTCTGCCTCCAGGCAAAGTGCAGGCTGTCCATTGTTTTGAATTATCCAAAGGTGGACATAAGGATACATATTAAACTGAACTTTGTGGATCTGGGTCCATCCTCAGATCCATTCTAAAAGGCAGAGTATCCCCGACTGGATGTCAATCCAGGAACAGTATCTCAACATTGGTTCCTAATTAATCAACTGGCCCAAATTCAAATCAACAGGAAGCCAGCTACACCTTCACAGGAGCTGTTTTGTTGTTGTTGTTGTTGTTTGTTTGTTCGTTTGTTTGTTTCAGAGACACTGGGCTCCCCTGCAAAGAATTGGGGTTGCTTAGACCCTACAGGGACCCCGAAACCCCAGACCCAGGGCAAGCAGGTTTTTAGGTGGTGCTGTTCCAACAAGGACAGCCTCCCAATGCCTCTCTCAACTCAAAGGGTCCTTGGAGAACAGCAGACAAGAGAGGGATGCCAGCGGGAGAGGCACCACCTTGGAGCCCACCCTCTGCCAGGGCAGTGGGTCCCTCTCTTCTGACCCAGCAGGGTGTGGACATTGCTCAGGACCCATCCCTGTCACCTTGGTCTGCAGACTGCCTCTCTTTCTCCTCTTTCCCAGTGACACCAGAAACAGTGCCCGGGTTCATGAGGGCTGTTGTCTCTGGGAAGGGTGGGAGAGGGGGAAACTGGGAAATGTTCCAAAGCACCCAACAAAATGGAGACTTCCTTCTATCTTCTAGAGGAGGTAATTTGACAACTTGGGACTAGGAGCCTGCCTAAATTAGGCTCCTCCCCTCTCACAGAGGCTGTTAGAGAGGGGTCTGGGGCATGATCCTTCAGAACTATGTTTCAAGGATCTGGTCCCAGGTCCTTGAGAAAGGCGTTCCCGCATTGCAAAACTGGCAGAAGACTTTAAAAAAAGGTTTACATCTCAAAGAATCAGAGAAATAATTCGCAACTGCAAGTCTTTCAATGTAAATGCTTTAGGAAAACGGAAGTCAGACCTGGAATCAGGAAAAATTACACCTAACTTGGGTCAAGCTGAAAGAAAAAGGAAGTCAATCTTGGTCACTGGTATTGATAAAGGAAAACAAAACAAAACAAGCCCAAATTGGGCCGATTTCCACCCCCACCGCCCAACAGCAAATCTAGGCTTAATTATAGTTTCAGCCTATCCCAGAATATTATGTGACCTGATCTGAAACAATCCTTTATTTTCTTCTGCTAAGAGCTTGTTGCCTTTTATTAGCATCAATCCAAGAATTTTCTGAACAAGAACTACAATAAAGAAAATTCAGGCTGCTTTTCCCGATCCTCCTCAAGGGTGACCAAGGTGAGATGGTGAGATTGGTGATGGTTTGCTTAGAAGCTTTTACCAGTGGAAGACAGTAATGTTCTTCTAGACTCTTTAATCTTCTGAAGAGATTTTTGGTGTAGTTTCAGTGATAAGACTCAGACAGAAGTCAACTGGCAAACCATGCATATCAATGATAAAATAATACAAGATAACGCACTGCGTTTTGCGACTGATAGCAAAAGCCAAAGAAATTTAGGATAATCAAGAGCCAATGCGCGTGAGAACATCTGCAAGGCCACGCAAATCAAGCAAAGTCATGAATTTCATTAGTATAAAGAATCGAAGATTCATAAATGCATGGATTACTGAAATGACCTACAGCATCATCACCGCCATGAAAATAGGAAGCATTTATTTATTCAGACTGTTGGAAAGTCGCAGCTAGCGCGTCTTGTGTTCTAAGTGGCCACTGTTTTCTTTCAGTAAAAATTGCTCTGCTTACATGTAGACAGAATGGGAGAAAACTCTATCCAAGTGTCTGGCTCATTGTGTCATGGGGAAGGGGGGCAGTCTGTCTGAGTAGGATTCATCGTCCGATCCTTATACCTGCTCTTAAGGAGACTCAATCAAATCTGTCGCCAACATTTTATAAAACATGAATAGTACCCTTGCTGGGAAAATGAATAAAGTTTTACACCATAAGATGGCCAGCGGGACTAAAACAAGCTCTGGTCTCTAGGTTGGAGACCCCTCTTCTGGGTTCTTCTCGTCCTGTTTGCCATAAGCGTGAAAACCCCCATAGATATGGAAACTGGCAATTAGAAATTACCCCCCCCCCCATTCGGGGCTCAGATCTTTGGAGAAATGGTCTCCTCTGAGCCTGCCAGTGTTAAATAAATCTCCAATCCACCAAGATCTCCCAGTGCCGCTTGGTTTTTCCGCCAGCGTTCCAGCCTGGTTCCGTAACACCCTAAGGAATACCAACTATGCTGTGTACCAAATATTCCACAAGAAGTCAGGGGCCAAGATGGCACGCTACAAAACCCCCCTGGTTAGGAGAAGGAGGGCGAGGCTTCAGTCCCAGCTCTGCAAGTGAATCAGGCAGATTTCCATTCAGGGCTTTAGATGTTCACCTTTAAAGGGGAATTACGCATCTAATGAATATAGTTGTGTTAGGAAGGCGTAGCTGTACTACCATCCAATAGTTGTGCTATCGTGCAAATATAGACACTGAGGCTCAGAATAATAAAAGGATTTTCAGGAGGCCCTGGGGCTAGAATCAGGTTGTTGCCTCCAGGCAGGTGTGACCACAAAGTAAGAGCAGAGCAAGGAGAGTGTTCTGCAGAGCTGGAGACCCTGAGCCAAAGCGCAGTCCTGTTGGATAGCTCCAGCCGACCGGACAGCATGGTGTTAAGTAGGGTACGAAGTTTATAGAACACTCACGTGACTCAAATATAAAATAAAACGTGTGGATCTACGCTGAGAGCTTCTCTGTGCTAGGTGAGGGAATACAATTCACAAGTAGTGGTAGTTAAGAGCAGGTTCTAACGCTGTTTAGACTTCTGTGGCTGGCGTCTCTACTCCAGCAGGTTGATCTCTTTTCAAGAGTTTTACTTGCTTTCAAATGGCTGTAGTAAATTTATTGAAACGCTTGAGCTAAAAATCTCTTTGAAGAAGACCATTTATGTCTAGAAAAAGAAACCTAGGAACACTATATAACCCCAGGAAGCTGTTGCAAGAATCCTAAAGATCACAATTCTCAAAACCTAGCAGAACAGAGATTGTTCTCTTGGGCTGACTTCCCTGCAAAACTTCTAGGTGTTGAGTTCCCTAAATAGTATATGGTAGATTTGGTATGTCTTCCTTAATTCAGAACACCATAAAGAGGTGGAAAAGACCACCCCAATTCCATTTCCAATAGATGCACTCTATTAATATATTTCTAGGCAAATTCACACATATTTGTTTAAGTAGAACTACATTAAGCATGCTTGTTCTTTGCATCTAATGTTATCTTACATTAACCCCAATTACTATAAAAGTATATTTCCTTTTAGTCACTTCAATGTATTAATAGCCATTCCCAGTGCTAAAGTGATTGAATAATATGTAGAATGTCTCTGTATATAAGTGACTACCTTTAGGATATTTCTGCTTTATTGAAACAAATAATTAATTATAGGCATAGACAGTAGAATGCAAACAATTAGTAGCTACTGACAAATAAAATTAGGCTTGTGTGTTATAGATTTTGAAACACACAAAGGGTAGCAGTAACACAGCATGAAAAGCCACGTATCAGGTGCAGGACCGCGGCTATACCTACATTACGTATTTTAATGCGTGGGCGACATATGTCAGACATAAAAGTTGCACAAAACAGAAGTGTACTGGGTTGTTGTCAGAGGACCTGTGGGGATTCTGGCAGATTCAGGTTTTACATTTCATCCTGAAAAGCAGGAGTTCAAACTGCTTTCCCTAGACATTGAAATGGCAAGAGTGAAGCAGAAATTAGCAACGGAAGTATACAAAACCTTTTGCACAAGCAAGCGTTCAAGAGATGGTGGATGAAACCAACGCTACTATTAGAGATTTCTATCAAACAAGACTGTAGAGATGGAAGAAACAGACGCCAGCTGTAAAATAAGGGAATTCTCATAGACATCCAATTTGATGGCCATGACCATGAATAACCTCCGTACTGACCATAATATTGCAAGTACAAAGGGCAAAATATGAAATATGGTATTTTCAAATGTCACAAGAACTGAAAACACAACTCGGAAACAATTTCTGTGATTCCACTCAGTTTTACTCTTACTGACAAACAATTTAGCAAGCCTCTCAGTGCATTTTTTTGTTAAGAATTTACTCTTTTGGATCAGTGTAAGTTTCACAGAAAAAGTGGGGAGAATATGTACAGATTTCCCCTATGCCCTTCCCTCTCACAAATGCATAAACTCCCTCATTCTCCCCCAGAGAAGTGCATTTGTTATAAATTGATGAATTTACACTAATACATCACAATCAATCAAAGTCCATAGTTTACGTTGTGGTTCATTCCTGGTGTTGTGTATTCATGAGTTTGGGCAAATGTATAGTGACATGTATCTACCGTGATGGTAACACACAGAGCATTTTCACTGTCCTGAAAATCCTCTGTGCTCTCCTTATATGTCCTTCCCACCCCCCTCCAACTCCTGGCAACCACTGATATCTTTCCTGTCACCATAGTTTTAACTTTTCCAGAGTGTCATATAGTTGGAATCATACACGAAGTAGCCTTTTCTGATTGCCTTCTCTCACATAATACTATGCATTTCACGTTTCTTTCTGTCTTTTCATGACCCATTTCTTTTTAGCGCTGACTTATATTCCATTGTCTGGACGAATTACAGTGTGTTTATCCACTCACCTACTGAAGGACATCTTGGTTACTTCCGAGTCGGGCAATTATGAATAAAGCTACTATAAACATCCAAGTATAGGTATGTGTGTGTGGACACAAGTTTTCAAGTCCTTTGGGTAAATACCAAGAAGCGTGATTTCTGAATCATATAAGAGTATGTGTGGGTTTTTAAGACACTTTCAAAATGTTTTCCAAAGTTACGGTACCATTTTGCATGTCCACCAACAGCGAATGAGAGTTCCTGTTGTTCCACATCCTCTCCAGCATTTGGTGCCGTCAGTGTTCTGGATTTGGGCCATTCTTTTTTTTTCTAATGTTTATTTATTTTTGACAGAGACAGAGACAGAACACGAGTGGGTTGGGGCAGAGAGAGGGGGAGGCACAGAATCTGAAGCAGGCTCCAGGCTCCAAGCTGTCAGCGCAGAGCCTGACGCAGGGCTCCAACTCACAAGCTGTGAGATCGTGACCTGAACCAAAGTCAGACGCTCAACCTACTGAGCCACCCAGGCGCCCCTGGATTTGGGTCATTCTAATAGGTGTGTGGTAGCATCTTTTTGTTTTATTTTTCACTTCACTGATGACATAGAAGGTGGAGCAGTTTTTCAAATGCTTATTTGCCTTCTGTTTCTTTGGTGAAGTGTTTGTTAAGATCTTTGGCCCATTTTTTCATTGATTTTTTTTCTTATTATGGAGTTTTAGGAGTTCTTTGTATATTTTGGACAGCAGTCTTTTATCAGATACGTCTTTTGCCAGTGTTTTTTTTTTTTCCTAAATGTGGCTTATCTTCTCATTTTCTTGACGTTATTTTTAATTTTAATGAAGTCCAGATTACCAAGTAAGTTTTTCATGGCTCATGCCTTTGGTGTTGTACCTATAAAGTCTTTGCCATACTCAAGGTAATCTATGTCATACCCTAAGTGCTCTTCTGGGAGTTTTATTCTTTTGCATCACATTTAAGACTGTGATCTCTTTTGAGTTAGTTTTCCTTTGTCAAAGACAAGCTGACAACATTTACCTGGGTCTATTTCTGGGTTCTCTATTCTGTTCCAGGAATCTATCTGTCTATTCTTTCACCAATATCACGTGTCTTGATTATTGTAGCTCTATAGTAAGTCTTGAAATTGAGTAGCGTCAATTCTCCAAATCTGTTCTTCTCCTTCAACATTATATTATCTATTCTGAGTCTTTTGCCTCTCCATATAAACCTTAGAATCCATTTGTCAAGGATATCCATTTGTTGCCAATATTTGGATTGGGATTGCCCTGAATCTATAGATCAAGTCGTCATATCTTGACAATACTGAGCGTGAGCATGAGCTTTATCCATTAACATGGACTATCTCTGCATTTGTTTAATTCTCCTTTGATTTCTTG
The DNA here is from genome assembly GCF_016509475.1 of Prionailurus bengalensis. Taxonomy (NCBI): domain Eukaryota; kingdom Metazoa; phylum Chordata; class Mammalia; order Carnivora; family Felidae; genus Prionailurus; species Prionailurus bengalensis. The sequence continues at coordinate 234,154,398 of NC_057343.1, forward strand.
CCTTGGAGTTTTGTAGTTTTCCTCACAGAGATCTTATACATATTTTGTTAGGTCTATACCAAAGTATTTCATTTGGGGGGATTGTAACAACATAATCCAGAAAAAAAAAGTTTGAAATACCAGTTCAAAATTGCAAGCCTCCTAATTTGCTAGGTGTGAGTATTTAGAGAATGATCACAATGTGAACTTGGTAAGTACTTCAAAATTCATTATAGCCCCTTTAAATCACAACCTATACAAGTGTAATTTTCTGAAGCAAAGTTCTTTCTGCAAAAAAATATTACTGGTGTATTAGTTTTTGAGGTACTACTGTCAACCGAGTGACTTAAACAATATAATTTTCTTGTCTCACAGTTCTGGAGACTAGAGGTCTAAATGTAAGATTTGGGCAGAAGAGATTTCTTCTGAGGGTAGTGAGTGAGGGATCTATTCCAGGCCTCTCTCTCCCTGGCTAGCAGATGTTCATTGTCTTGTTCACCTGGGGTTCTCCCTGTATCAACTTTCCCCTTCTTCTTTTTAAAAAAAGTTTTTTAATATCTATTTTTATTTTTGAGAGAGAGAGAGACAGAGCGCAAGCAGGGGAGGGGCAGAGGGAGAGGGAGACACAGAATCCAAAGAAAGCTCCAGGCTCTGACCTATCAGCACAGAGCCTGATGTGGGGCTCGAACCCAGGCACAACAAGATCATGACCTGAGCTGACGTCTAGCGCTTAACGGACTGAGCCACCCAGGTGCCCCAACTTTCCCCTTCCTCTAAGGAACAATTTCTAGATTAGGGCCTGTCCTAATGACTTCATTTTAACTTGATTCTGGAAAGACGCTATACCAAATAAGATCACATTCTGAGGTACTAAAGTTTAGGACTTCAAAATATAAATTTAAGGGGAAACGATTTAACCTTTAACAATTAGTATATTCGATTCAGCTCTTTGTTATTAAGACTCTCATAGTCTTCCCTTCTCTCTATGCTGTCACTCTTGACGAACCTGCCGTCGTTCTTGACGAATGGGAAAAGAGGATGATAATTAATGTAGAGTCTTTCTCATTGTAAAGAAGATTCTTTTTATCCAAATCTCTTTTGCACAGCTTCTTTGAGGTATACAGTTGAATACAAAAAAAAAATGTGCACGTAGTTAATGTATACATTTTGGAGAGTTTGGACACATGCATAGACCCATGATACATTTATTACCTTGATTGTGGTAATGGTGTACACATGTGTCCAAACTTATCATATTGTAGACATTAGCCAGTTTTATGACTGTCTATCCAATATCTGCTTTCTTATCCCGGACCCTTCTAAACTTGCCATTTTAATAGCTCAGCCCTTTCTGTAGTGACAATTTCCATCCGCCTTCTGCTCATTTACCTGTTCAGTGACTTCAAAGCCCCAGGGCCAGCTGCTGTGCTCAGCCATGGCAACTCTTTCCATTTTGTCTGCCAAAAGCATTTTGGAATGTCTATTTTGATTTATTTTAATGTCCTTTGTGGGAGTCCTTTGTGATTTCTCTTACCCCTGGTAGCTTCTGCTTCTTTCTCTCAAAGCTCTCACGGGTCATTCATTGGTTAGCTTCTGAACTGGGGGCTAAGCAAGGTAGACCTTCCAAGCGCAGGTGTGACTCAAGAGCTAGTGCTGACCCCTCTGAACCTGGTAACAAAGAATCAGAAAGCATTCACACAAGGAAAATCAGTAGAAATGTATGGGAAAATATTGATAAGATAACTTGTGAGGAGGGTAGGCTCACTATAGCAATATCTATGAAAATATACGGCTTGATGTTTGGCCTCAGTGATAATGGTCATTGACCCTTCAGAAAGTTAGTGGTTATTGGGGTGTGTGGGTGGCTCTGTCAGTTGGGAACCTGACTCTTGATTTCTGCTCAGGTCATGATCTCACAGTTCATGAGTCCAAGCCCCGTGTAGGGCTCCTTGCTGATAGTGTTGGGCCTGCTTGGAAGTCTCTTTTGCCCTCTCTCTCTGTCTCTGTCTTTCTCTCTCAAAATAAATAAATAAATAAATAAATAAATAAACAACAACAAAAAAAGAAAGTTAATAGAAAAATTACAGTTCTTCAGATGAAGAATATCAGAAACATCATCCTTTACTCATAGGGGGAAGGTCAAGAGGAACCAGGGAATTCATTGAAACTTCAGCATCGATAATGGTTTTTTTTTCTTTTAAATCTCTGTGTTTCATGACAGACTTGGGTTTTACTTGACTCCCTTGAGATATTCCCAGTGCCTAGAAAATCACTGAAGAGATTTTCATTCTGGTGTTTATCAGGTGCTAGATGCTATTTGAAGAGTTTGTTGTAGGAGGAGCTTCCTCTCGTGATGCCTACATCCAATGAGGGGTGGCAAGAAGAAACTAATCTAGTACATAAACATGAAAATATTGGATATGAGCTCTAGAGGATCAAGAGTTAGCACTCACTTTGCAGGTAATCTGATATAGCCAGTTATTTATTTCTGAAAACTAAATTTTTGAAAGATATGAAAGCCTGTTAATACGCTAATTGAATTCATTTTAACTAGAGTGGAGAAACCATTCTCTCCACTTAATTAGAAGGTTGGTGATCAAAATGAACTCAAAAGCAAAGCGGTTTATACATTTAAGAGAACAAATACAGTTTTCTGTGATAAAGGTTTTTGCAAAATTGCACCATAACCTTGATGTTACAAGTCAACGGTTCTAGTCTTCAACACAGTTTTTAGAAATACTGAAATAAGGGGTGCCTGGGTGGCTCAGTTGGTTAAGCCTCCTACTCTTGCTTTTGGCTCAGTCTTGATCTCCCAATTCAGGGGTTGGAGCCCCACATTGGGATCTGTGTCCACAGTGCAGAGCCTGCTTTGGATTCTCTCTCTCTCTGTCTCTGTCTCTCTCTCTCTGTCTCTCTCTACCCCTCCCCTGCTTTCTCTCCTCTCTAAAAATAAATCAGTAAACTTTTGAAAAATACTAAAACTAACACTACAATATTACAGGCAATTTCTTCACCTTTTTGGTAATAGATACAGAAAGAATTTCAACATTAATAAGAAGATACATGGATGAAAGATAAAGAAAATATAGTGTATATATTTAATGGAATATTATTCAGCCATAAGTTAATGGAATTTGCCACTTATGACAACATGGATGGGCCTTGAGGACATTATGCTATGTGAAATAAGACAGAGAATGATAACTATCATATGATCTAAGACTTAAAAATTCTAATAAAGAATCAGAGATACTGGGGCGCCTGGGTGGCGCAGTCGGTTAAGCGTCCGACTTCAGCCAGGTCACGATCTCGCGGTCCGGGAGTTCGAGCCCCGCGTCAAGCTCTGGGCTGATGGCTCAGAGCCTGGAGCCTGTTTCCGATTCTGTGTCTCCCTCTCTCTCTGCCCCTCCCCCGTTCATGCTCTGTCTCTCTCTGTCCCAAAAATAAATAAACGTTGAAAAAAAATTAAAAAAAAAAAAAAAAAAGAATCAGAGATACAGCGAACAAGGTGGTGTCCAGAGGCAAGGGGGTAACAGGGTGGGTGAAGTGGGTGAAGGTACAAACTTCCAGTTATAACTAAGTCATGGAAGTATAATGTGCAGTATGGTGACTAGAGTTGATTATACTCTATTGCATATTTCAAAGTTGCTATGGGAGTAAATCTTACAAGGTCTCAACCCAAGAAAAAAAATTTAACTCTCTGTGGTGACAGATGTTAACTAGACCTCCTGGGGTGATCAGATCGCAATGTGTACAAATAATGAATCATGTTCTACCCCTGAAGCTAATAAAGTATTCTATGTCAAAGATACCCCAATTTAAAAGAAAATATTGCTTTTACACCGAAAAGTTACAATAAAAACAGGATTAAAAAAATAATAAAATAAGTTTTTAAAAATTAATTAACAACATGGACTGAAGACCAGATATAGAGAAGCTAGAGATTTAATGCATTTTGTTATGAGAGCTGATACATGCAGTCTCTGTATATCCTTATCTAGCTACACAAATTTAAGGGTTAACTCAGCATTTTGTATTCTCAAAGCTCTTATACCGGTTTCTCTTTTTCCAGTTCCCATTTTCATTGTGAAATGTTTCCTAAATAAAAATAATTTCTATAAATTACATATGCAAATAATGCAATAACACAGCACAGGCTCATATACCATCCGCACGACACAATATGGAACATGTGCCCTCTCTGTATACCTCCCCAATCTTATCCAGCTTCCTGCCTCCAGAGGGAGCCATCATCCTGAATTTTATGTGTGTGCGTGTGCGTGTGCGTGTGTGTGTGTGTGTGGTGTGTGTGTCTTTTTGTTGCTGTTTAATTTTCAGTACATGGTAGTCACATAAAATATGTATCTGTGTAGGTTTATATAGCTAAATACAATGTTTTGAAGGTTTTTGAATTTTACACACATATTCTTTTGGGATTTGCTTTATTCGTTCTGTACTTCATTTGTGAGATTATTCATGTTGATGTGTATAGCTACCTTTAACCAACTCTATAGAATTTCATACATGAAGAAATAAATGCTAAGGTTTTTTTTCTATTTGACTGATAATTTAGGTCATTTGCCATTTTTGTTTGGTTTTGCCTCCCCAGTGCCCATATGAACTTGTGCGTGGGTCCTGTGCAGGGGTACAAAGTCTGCCAGGGTATCTACTTAGGAGAGTGGCTGGGTTGTAGGCTCTGCTCCCCTTCAACGTGACCGGATAACAACACCACCCTGTTTCTTTAATGGTTCTTAGTGGTCCAAAAATAAATTATAAGATCTCAGTATCTTTAATCCAAACTTGGCTGAAATTCTAGTTTAAACTGGAAATAGATAAAAGTTCATTTTTAAGGTTTATTTATTTATTTTGAGACAGAGAGAGAGATGGGGAGGAGCAGAGAGAGAGGGAGAGAGAGAATCGCAAGCAGGTTTCACACTGTCAGCACAGAGCCCCACATGGGGCTCTCTCTCTCTCTCACTAACCAAGAGATCATGACCTGAGCTGAAATCGAGAGTCTGTTGCACAACAGACTGAGCCACCAGGTGCCCCAAATAGTAGCTAATTTTTTAAAACAGCTTGACAGAAACTGGGAGGAGAAGCTATCAAGATTCGATCTCAAGGGGCACCTGGGTGGAGAAGCAGAGGTCCAGCTCTCTGAGGAGACCACGTGGAACCTGAGAACCAAATTAGTAAGAACTGACCTTGAGATTTCTGGGGAGCACTGTGGAAGTGAGAAACAGAGCAAAAGCCCTCTGGCAGCCGTGACCTTGGGGATTTGAGGTTCTCAATGGAGGCCACTGTGGTAGGAGATTCATGAGCAAAAGTGAGAGTGGCTGGAGTTGGAGAAATTTCCACCAAATGCAGGGTCTTCTCCGTCAGTCTTTCTTCCTCACCTTGACGGTTTCCTCCAGAAACGTACAACCCTTGCAATTATAATGTTTGTTATTTAATGACTAGTTTGTGACCTGCTGCCTCCACGCCCCTATGACAGCAGGACTGTTGTCTGCCCCGTTCACCACCATGCCCATCCCCAGAGCCTAATCCAATCCCGGCATACAGCAGTTGCTCACTATTCTCTGAATGAAGAAATGGGATGAGAGCCTGTTGTGCCTGTGTCTCTCATTTGTTTAGTTGCAGAGAGTTTTGAAGGGGTCCCTTCGAGAAGCCTTGGTTTGCAAAAGATGGATGTAAGCCTGCAGCTGTGAGCAGGGGCCTCAGCAAGACGCTTGTGTGAGTGTCCCTTTGGGGGTGTCACTGGGGACGGTGACTGGCCAACAAGGCATGGGAACCGCTCCAGGTGGGCAGACGACAGAGCGAGCTGAGTCCGGGGCATCGTGGGGAAGGTCAGCCCCAAGCCCTGGCTGCCGAGAGGTCCCCTGTGCCACTGGTCCCCACGCTCTGAGATCACAGAGGTCTTCCCCAAGGTAGGCAGCCCTCAGGTGGAAAGGTTTGCGCTGATTATCTATTCAGCAGGGACAATGGCAAAGGACAGGTAGAATGTGCCGGTCAGTTAAGCCATAAAGAGGAGGCCCAAGAAAGAACATTATGCTAAATACTCAACACTGCTGTGTTTCCACACAGGAGCGAGTCTTTTACCGATTCTTGGTCTCCGTGTTCTTCTGTGGTAAATAAGACCATGGACAGATTTTGTAAAAGTCTCTTTCCACGTGAGCATTCTAGAACTGAAGAGAAGTAGCCTGAATGGAAGTCCGGTGTGTTGAAGAGCTGACTTACCTGCTTTCAGTACTGGTAAGGTATTGGGGTTTAATGGTCTCTGGGATGTTGGTGCTCATGGCAAAGAGAGGGGCAGGAGAAAGGGGCCCCAAGTCCAGCCCGATGTGCTACAAAGAGGCAACAGCGTGGTCTGCTTTATTGGTTTCAATTCTAGAGATTTGTGGACAAATGGAGGACACACACTAGGGTCTAACCAATACAAGGGGGTGAATCTGATCAAACTGGAACCTTTTTTCTGCTTTTCAAGATAAAGAAAGTGTTATTGTGGTAGGGATTCGACCTATTTTGAGAGTGAAAATTCAGCTGCTTCTGACCAGGAAGACTATTTTCTATATATTTAATGTGATCTTACATTCCCAGATAATGAATTTAAATGACATATTACACTTCGCTGAGAAAGGAAATCTATTTGCCCGTCAGTGATATACATTCTTGGTATTTGCCAGACAGCTTCTTGTGGACAAATGATAATGGATTGAGACAGGCAAAATCACATTACATAATTCCACCACTTAATTGCAATGAATTTATAGTAGATTAGAATCAAGGAGCACATTAGCAGGAACATTAAATTATGATGCAAGCCCGACTTTACTTCATACTCATATTTTTAAAAACCTTCAGTCGTAGAGATCTCAAAATAACATCAGCCTAGCTGGTTTGGAGATAAATAGAAATAATGAATGTGCCTGTTCTTATTCTTTCCACTTAAATGTGTATTAGATTAAATTTCCATTTGACCTACTCTCTCAATAAATGCATAAATCTAGAGATATCTCCCATGAGAAGCCATTAAGGCGGATTATTTTCTAACGTGAAATGTAGATTTGTGGTAAAGGGACAAGCAGGGAAAGGGCATATTTATGTTTTGTCTTCAGAGGGGTTTATAGGTAAATGTGAGAGCTTCCCAGATGAACTTGGGCCTGCCAAGTTCATGTCCACTAGGATTAAAGCCAGGGCAGAGAGGTCCCACTGAACTCAGTTTTAGCCTGTTTTAGTATTGTTGTCCTACTTGAGGATTACCGTTAGTATTCTTTTTAGTTTCTCATAATAACTGTAATTTAGTGTTCCTTCACAGTGTAACAGCATGGGGTTTATGCACGTGAATACGTGTGTAAGCACCCAGCTGAGAGGCTGTGTGTGTGTGTCGGGGCGGGGTGGTGGGGGGGGAGGCTGTGCGCCTGAAGTTATGTACACGAGACTGTATGCGTGTGCCTATCTGCGTTTACCATTTATTTAGAAGATTTAGATCTTCTATCCCCAAATCTATGCATTAATGTAAATTTTTGTTTTGAACCACAGATTATACCTCCAAATCCCTTGGTCTTTGCAGAAAATATACAACCCCAAAAAGCAGGTGGGACTCCGTCAATAGGAGGTCCCAGCCTTAGGCTGGCCCTGGTTGGACTCCATTCATTTGTACGCATCCATAGTCAGTGGAGTACAAATTGATTTTTGTTCAGATGCAGTTGTGAAAAATCATAATCAGTCTAACTCGTTGCTCAATGATAATTTAGTGCCAAATACGCAATCCAGTTAAAGACAGCTGTAAGAGCTGGAGAGAAGCCACAGGGAATCCTTCATAAGATGAATAACAAATACCGATATATCTGATTTTTAAAAATATTCTCACAAAATCGTCTCATGGTCTTTGGCCATTCCAGACCAGAAAGACAGAGACAATTATAATGCATTTATTTCAAAGGCTGGTCTTGAGCAATGTAGGCATACGGGTTTTGCGTCACTTTGAAGAAGTAATGATTCTCTCGCCATCCACTCGGCGTCGAGAGAGAGGGACTTTGTCCTGCAAGGTTCGAGTTTAGTAGCCCGGATGGAGAGACGTGCAGGCACCTGGCCACAAACAGGTGTCAGAGTCGAAGGATTAAAAGTAACATTTCCGGTTTTGTCGCTGTAGTGAGGTGAGTCTTTCCTTCAGTTTTATCATCTACTGAATGGAGATAGTTATGCCAATTTTTCTAGAATTTGCATTGATCATCTGAATACCAGCTATCAGCAAGCCAGTCGGAGCATGTGTGCGGTGGGGGGCAGAGGGGGGAGGCAGGCCGTGAAAGTTTAGAGCCTGTAGAGGGAATGGAGCCCAGCACAGCAGGTGTACAGATAGGGCAAGAGGTGGTAAGCCAAGGAGGATGCGGTCGTAGACAAAACTAGGAAACTTCTGGGGGATAAAGAGTTACACAGATAGGATACCACTCTACCCCAGGCCCGCCCCGGCTACAGGTAATGGCACAGGTAGACCTGCCCAACAAGATGTGGTCAATACCTAGGAGCACGTGGCCAGACAGTTGAAAGTTGCCATCAATTTGCAACCAGTTACATTTAACAAAATGGGCCTGTTGATGATACATTTTGCTTGCAGATATTAAGAAATTTAAGGTGGCCGACTCACTTAAATTAAACATGTGTAACTGATAGAAAAGCAACTTCAGACAGATTAAGATGAACCTCACTTAGCCCACAATTTCTTCTCATGCAAGAAGCTTGAAACTGGGTGAAGTCTGTCCCTCCCTGGTTGCAGAGACGGGCTGGGTTCTTCCAACCTGCAGGAGGTTTCTCCTCCTCTTTCCTGATGAAGTAGCCATTGCTCTCCCTGCATTAGGGTTGCTGGGGCTCACAGGTGCCCTTGGAATCTCCTCAGTCTCTCCTTGTTTCCCAGCATGAGGGACTCCGTTGCTACCATTTTTTTCTCTTCTTCTGTTTTTATATGCTTCTTCATCGATGAGATTTTTTTAAAAAAATTTTTTAATGTTTATTTATTTTTGAGACAGAGAGAGACAGAGCATGAATGGGGGAGGGGCAGAGAGAGAGGGAGACACAGAATCAGAAGCAGGCTCCAGGCTCTGAGCGGTCAGCCCAGAGCCCGACGCGGGGCTCGAACTCACTGACGGTGAGATCATGACCTGAGCCGAAGTCGGACGCTCAACCGACTGAGCCACCCAGGCGCCCCGATGAGATTTTTTTTTATTTATTTATTCTGAGAGAGGTGGGGGCAGAGAGAGAGGGAGAGAGAGAATCCCAAGCAGGCTCCACGCTGTCGGCACAGAGCCCGGAACGGGACTCAAACCCACGAACCGTGAGATCGTGACCGGAGCCGAAACCAAGAGTCAGATGCTCAACCAACTGAGCCACCCAGGCTCCCTGCTTTTGACGAAACACTTAATGAGGGTCTGTGAGATGCAGACATAGAGTAAGGCTGTGCACATTTAAAGGCAAAGAAAATGGGATTTCTGCCTCCGGGGTGGTCACAGTCACTCAGCTAAGGCAGTTACGCCAGTAAACAGGCTTTCAGACCATGTGATCACAACAGTGTGTGTTTGGGTGGGGGTGGTTGCTACAGCTGATGACCCCATCTAAGGCTTGGGTGGATAGGACCTGAGGTCTGTGACGTCACAGCCAGCTTGCCAACCTCTTGGATATTGAACAATCAGCGCTGAGCTGTCATCGGTCAGCCCCGGCCCACCACTGCCCCCCAGGACAACAGCCTCTCGCTCAGAGAGAGAAGGCTCCCCCTCAGAATCATGTTTCGGCATCTTCGTTTTGAAATATCCTTCAGATGCTGTCGCTTCGGTCCCTTGCGGTCCCCAGCTGCCAGGTGATGGTGTGCCGTGGAGGCTGCTGGGAGGCTCTGCGGAGCTGGTGACGACATAGAGAACACGGCTGTGACATTTGGAGTCACACACCGAGAGACCCTCTCCCCAGCATCGACCACGGGGATGGCTATGCCAACTGGAGCAGGGAATGGTGAGGGTGCCAGGAAGAAGCGTGGACGCCGGACGGTAAAACACGGAGCACGGAGAGCAAACAGGGAAGAAAGTGGACGCTGCCCTTTGTGCATCGGATTCTCTCCCAAACGTGCAGGAAACAGGAGGGGCTGGGAAGCAGCAGGGAAACGTTTCCTGGCACGGGCTGGGGAGTTTGCAGACAAACACGAGGCCAGCTTCCAAGAATTATCAGTTGGATTAATTAATCCCTAAGAACCTAATTACCATGAATCTTATTCCTGGGCACAAGGTATCTGAGCTGAGATTTGTGTGTCTGCAAAGAAACCAATATTAAGGGGGAGGCTTCGGGGATAATTAGGATCTCAAACTGGGGAAATGTCAGTGGGGGTTCCGTTATCGATGGCCGAAAGCCTCACCCGCCCCAGTGCTGAGATCGTGGCTGTAGAAAAGGCTCAGGCCGGGAAGAATGAGCAGGTCCAGGATCCCCGTGGGATTTGGCTGGGAAGTGTGTAAAATATAACTTGCTGCAAAGCAGAGCACGGAAGTGTCATTTTGTACGCTTCCACGTGGAAACAGAGGAGCACCAGCGCCCTCACAGCCCACCGCCAAGGACACGCTGGAGAAACAGGTTGGGAAACCACTCGTGCAGCGTGACTTTCTCAGAACAGTGTCATTCGGGAGGAGCATGAGGACCCAATGAGTGACTTATGAAGCAGGAGGTAGCTGGCACTAACCCCTAAGCAAGCAGGACGCAAGCAAAGTGGAAGAGCTCACAGCAAATACCTACCTGGGCTGGTTTCAGGTGGACCTAAATTAGTACCGACCAGAATGAACTGAACTCCATGTGCCCCGCACCAGGGACAGTACCTGGGGAGTGGAATGAATAAAGAACATAGATTCCAGGGGGCAGAAGTGGAGAGGGAAGCGCAGGAGAAGGAGTCAAGCTAGAGATGGGCAGGTGTCATGAAAAACAGCAGGGAGAAGCAGGTTCCTGGGCAGGAATAGTGAGCGAGTGGCCTGGTTTCTGCAGCCTCCCAGGGAGACGGCATTTCCCAGGCTCCGAGAGAAAGTGAGGCATTAAGGGCTCAGAGATATTGAAGGAGGTAGAGACAGGATAAACAGGGAGGAAAACACAATACATACGTGTATTCGTCAGGATTTCCCAGAGAAACAGGATGGGTAGATAGATAGATGATAGATAGATGAATAGATAGTTAGATGATAGATGATAGATAGATGATAGATAGATAGATAGATAGATAGTAGATAGATGATAGATAGATAGATAGATAGTAGATGATAGATATAGATAGATGATGATGATGATAGATAGATAGAAGATAGATAGACAATAGATAGATAGTAGATAGATGATAGATAGATAGATAGATAGATAGACAATAGATAGTAGATAGATAGATAGATAGATAGTAGATAGATTTATTCTAGGAATTGGCTCACTCTGTCATGGAGAGTCCAAAATATATTTGGCAAGCCTGCAGGTTGGAGACTCCGAAAAAAGTTTCAGGTCAATTCCAAAGGCCTTATATTAATAGAATTCCTTCTGGGTTGGGAAAGTCAGTCTTTGTTCTCTTAAATTGTTCAACTGATTTGACAAAGCCCACCATTTCACTGAGAGTAACCTACTCTACTCAAAGCCCAGTGATTCAAATGTTAGTATCACGAAACAAAAACAAAAACAAGAACAAAAAACTTTGCAGAAACATCCACAATACTTACTGTTGGGCCAAAAATCTGGGCACCAAGGGCTCCGCCAGGTCGACACATTAACTGTCACAATATGGTTCCCATTGAGGCCGTTCAGAGTTAAGAATCAGAAGGCAAAGGCAACTTAAGACCTGGGGAAATAAAAGAGGAAAAATGAAAGAAAGGGAGTCACTTCAAGGGCATAGGGAGGGATGATTCAGACCCAAGAAAATGTGTAAGAGTGGAAAGCGGACTAACTACTTATTATGGATGCAAGATTGCAGAAAACTAGAGAAAAGACTGTTGAGGTTTTGAAAGAAACATTTTAAAAAATAATGTTTGTAATGAAGAAGCAGAAAGAAACGGAGTTTATGTATTTGCCATTTGGGGTAAATTTGGTAGAGGTGGGGGGACTGTAAGTACAAAATGAGCCCAAAAAGTGGTTACTTTTCAGGTATTTTAAGGCCAATGTCAGCCACCTTCTTTCTCCTTCTAAGTGTGGCACCAAGACATGGTAATGGATGCCGACAGTCCCAGGAGCTGGAGAACGTTCTCTTGGGGAAGCTGTGCCCACTGTTCAACGTGGGGACCTGAGACCCTAGGTTGACGGAGTGGCTGGTATCTTTTCAAGGGCTCACGCTAGGGAAAGCCAAATATAGAACGTGCACCGCGCGAATGCACTCTTGAGAATCCAGTAACGTTTCTTTGGAGTTGCTGTGTCCTGAGTTGCCCAGAATTATTTTCTTGCTGCACCTGACTTTTGCTCTGATTCACGCTTCAGAGGCCAGCCCTTTAATTTTTTATTAACCTCTATAAAGGTGACATGACCACATACCATGAGAAATATTCATGGGAAATCCAGAATAGATAATTCAATTCACTCTGTGCCTGCTTATTAAGAACACCTCTCATGCCCATCACTCAATTTGATTTAGACAAATAGGTTTTGTGGACTGGCGTCCATGGAAATACGAACATTTATGCCTACACTAAGTTCCTTTTCCTCATATCTAAAGTTTAGAAAAGATAGCTTGCGCCTGTCTATTAGAGATTTTTGTAATGTGGTCATTTTACTCTGCTTTGATTTTCATGAAAATGTATGACCCAATTGCTTTTGGATTAAAACCAGTAATTATAGGTTTTATCCACAAAGATAAATTTAGAGGAAGAGAGAGTTTCAAATTCAGAATAATAAGAAATCAGCATAGCTGTAGGCATTGTTTTAAATTAAATTAAGAAAGGATCAATTGTCCTGAGAAAAATTTGACTTTCTTTCATTGCCTCTTTATTTCCATCTGCACACTCTGCATTCAAATGCAGTCTTTATCTTGTCTGCTGTAGTACTTTGTTCTCACAGTTAAGTAAAAACTAAACCGATAATGCCATTTGATCATCGATTGTGGCTGAAATGGTCATCAAGCTACAGGCATGAAAATCATAGGGTGAGCAGTGTGTCTTGTGCCTTAATGGATTTTTTCACTTCGCATGTTTTCAAAGTTCATCCGTGCTGGAAGATACATAGGACTTCATTTCTTTTAACTGCAGAAAGATATTCTTTTCTATGAATTTACCACATTTGAGTTTTACACTTAGCACTTGATGGGCATTTGGGTTTCTTCCATTTCTTGGCACTTCTAAATAATCCTGCTGTTAACTTACACGTACAAATTTTTGTGTGAACATATATTTCATTTCTCTTGGGTATGTATTTAGAAGTGAAACTTTGGGTCATATGGTAACTCTATTTATGTTTTTGAGGAACTTCCAGACTATATCCCTGAGTAGCTTCAACATTTTACATTTCCACCAGCCTTGTAGGAAAATCCCAGTTTTTCCACATCCTCATCAATACTCGATATTATCTGTGTTGTTTTGTTTTGTGTTGCTGCATCCAAGTGGGAGTGATAGAATACTCAATTGTGATTTTGGTCATATTTCTCGGTTGACCAATAACATCGAACATTTTTTCATGTGCTTATTGGCCATTTGTATAAATTCCTTGAAGAAATAACTATGTAGATCATTTGCCTATGTATACATGAGTCATTTGCCTCTTTTATTGAGTTGTAAGAGCTCTTTATATATTCTGTGTACAAGTCCTTATTAGATAGATATATGTTTTGCAAGTAATTCTCCCATTCTTCATATTGTTTGTTCACTTTCTAAATGGTGTCATTTGTAGCACAAAGTTTTTTAATTTTGGTGAAGTCTAACTTAGCTATTTTTTTTCTCTTGTTTCTTGTGGGTTTGATGTAATATCTAAGACTTCCTGGTGTAAGGTCACAACTATTTACTGTTATACTTTTGCTAGGGGTTTTATAGTTTTAGATTTTCCATTTAATTCTTTGATTCATTTTATGCGTGGTGTGAGGTAGGGCTCCAACTTTGGGAACAATTATCTCTTTCCTTCTTATAATTTGTGTTCCCCTCAAATGGTGCATGAGTGTGCTCTTGGCCTTCAAATACATCAGGCTAGAAACAAAATATCAAGCAAAATATTAGAAAAGAGACAAATCATGATAGGATGACACGGGAACCTATTTTCTTACTTTAGGATTGCCAACAGAAGTTGTAAAATAAACATAAATACAACTCAGCACAGCATTCGGGTGCCCAAAGCACATATTCTCAGTAAATATCTTCTTGTCGCCGCTTAAGGATTTACACATTTGACTTGACCGTGTGAGATGACGCAACCAGCCTCACTCCTGCCTTTGATGGTTTTCCCATACGCATCATGCTATTTTTCACCTCTGTCTGCCAGTGGAGTGACGGTACAAATTCTGGTAAGAAAAACATGTGCCAAAAAATGTTAATTTTTCTTTATCCATAGTGTATTCTGTGGTCCCGTTAAGCCTCATACCCAAAAGACTTAATCTGTGACCAAAAGGCTTAAATCTTCATCTTATCAACAACTTAATTAGTTCATTAATTAGTTCAGACAGAAAGTGCTCAGTCTCTGAGGGCTGCCCCCACCCCACCCCACCCCCACCCCCCCCCCCGCCCCGCCATTTCTCTGTCTTACAGAAGTCCAGGATCTACGATACAGGATATTCGATGCACACATTATGTAGCACTGGAGGAGGGGCTTCCCTGCCTGGTCTTTCCAGGTGTGAGAGAAACAGAACTGATACCCCTTTCTCTCCCTCTCCTTTCTATAACTCCTTGGCCAGAGAACCATAGATTTCTCTTTGACTTCTACTCTCATAAGAGGGAAGAACAGTATGTTTTCAAACTAGAGGGAAGTTCTGTATATTGGATTATCCAAGTTTACTCCTGAATATTTCTAAGGGGAGTTTCACAGAGATTTGGAAAATTCCCTTCCTTTTTTTTTAAGTTTATTTATTTATTTTGAGAGAGACAGAGAGAGTGCAAGTGGAGGAGGGGCAGAGAGAGAGAATCCCAAGCAGACTCTGCGCTGTCAGAGCTCTCACGAAACTGAGATCATGACCTGAGCCAAAATCAAGAGTCAGACACTCAACCAACTGAGCCACCCAGATGCCCCAGCACACTGAATGTTCAGAAATTGAATTTTGATTCATCATTTTTTCTTTCTTATATTTTATGTCAAATCCTTCCATCAAGCAACCTTTTTTTTTTTTTCAGAATTGCAATGGAGAAAAGCAGCGTACTTAAGTCTTCAAATCTTACCCTGTTGCCCTAATGGCTCCATCGTCACATGGGAAACATTCCCTGCCTCCCTCCCAGAGAGTTTCCCTGGTGCCCAGGCTGAGTTATAGTAACAATCTGGACCGACTGTTGTGTTTGTACACAATGCCAGGTGCTGGGCTAAGATTATCACATTCATCCTCACAACCTTCCTATAATAGAGGTATTGTTAATTTCACCTTACAGAGGAAGGACCGGCGCACAGATACTAAGTGAGGTAGAAATAATAAATGATCTCTGCTCAGAGATTTAAACGTAGATGTATCAGACCCAAGCCAGACCCACAGCACCTGGCTAAATTGTTTCCTCATTGGGTTGTACCTTATTTTTATATGAGTGTTCATTACTACATTGTGAGTGTCCTGGGACCAGGGCATATGCTGTGTTTACTCTTAACTCCAGTACCTAGCAGAGTGACTGTCCCACAATAAATGCCTAATAAATGTATGCTAAGCTAATGAAGCAGCATAAATCGGTGATGATGATGAGAGGAGACTAAGTTTCACAGCCCTGGATGGAAACAGGACAGTCTGAGACCACACAATGATGCAGAAATCTCCTCTGCAGTTCTACAGAAGCTACAAAAACACAGGGGCATGACTGAAAAGGCCCGTTAATGGGGCAGACAATCATGTAGAGGTTAGAAGAGGACGACAATGGAGGGCTGGAAAATAAAGGTTATTCAAGATGGACAAACTTTTGAAGTGTGAACAAGATTAAGTGTAAAAATAATGGGAGGAGAAAGGCACCAAAGTCTAGAGAACAGACTGAAACACCTGGCATATTGTAAGGGCCACAGATTCATCAATGAGCCTGAAGCAGAGGTTTGGCAGAAGGAAGAGTGAGGAAAGGAAGATAAAGATAAGGGCTGGTGCCATGTTGTAAATGGTCCTAAATCTGTTGACGTTAAACCTGATGCTCAAAGGGGATCAAGTGGACCGCAGCACGTTGGATAGACTGAATTAAGAAGTAAGGGGAGAGGGGTGGGCGTGGGCAGGGCGGAGAGCTGGAGGAATAAGGATGAGGTGGGGCTAGTTAAAGGGTCCCTGCGATGACCCTGGTCGCAGGGTAAGTGTTGGAGTGATGGGAGGGGCCGAAATTACAGAAGGAAGAGAGAACATGAAGAATTCTCTAGATGTAGAGAGCAGGAGTGCAGGGAAAAGCTGAACAGTTGATCTCCCATGAAGAAAAATCCTGGTCATATGTGAAATCCTAACACTGAGAGAGGAAATGGCTACACAATTGGCAGATGGGGGTTGGTGGGAGCACCTGAGTTTGACTTCAGACACATGATGTAAGGAGGGGGTGAGGGTCTTGCCATTAGTCTTGTAGGGCTGAGCTGGCTCCCACTGGGGTCAGGAATGTGCTGGAACCTGTGATCCTGTGGGTCAAGGATAAACTACCCTGCTGCCCAAAGATGTGCCACTGCACAAGGCAGGTGTTCCATCAATGCAATTATTTCCAAATTTGAAGTGTTTCAGCGTATTAGGTCTGAATAAACAACATTGGTTGGGACTGGAGGGTTTCCTCCTTTGATATAGTTATAGAAATAAACACCATAAGCACCAGTCATTGTAATTTCTAATACACGGTTTCCAAAAGGTGATGGTTATCTCGGTGTGAGGTTAACACCTTCCACTTTCACGTTCTTCCATTCAGAGGCTCAGGGGTTAGCGCCAGGCCTGGCACATGGAAGGGTCAGACCCTTGCTGCTGTGTAATCACCTCACGTGGGGAAGTTCTTCTGGAACTTTCCTTTCCACGCAAGGCAGTTTTCCACAAGGTAAGAGGGAAAAACAACTAGGAGGCCATTAAAAAATCTATTTTAAAACCTTGAGCTGCCATAGAATTTGACAATTGAACTTTACAGGAAAATGAGTCAACTTTATCTGATAAAGTTATTACCTGTAAAGGTTGTTTGGCCATGGCCCTTTATTGAAATGGCAGTAGGTAAGGTTGCAATATTAAAAATTAATTAGGTGAAGTGTGTGCTCTTTGAAAGGACACAGCAGAGACAAAGCCCTGAGAGCCTGAGGTGGCGCAGGGCCTGGCTGAGCTCTTGACCTTTTCCCAAAGCTTCTACCTTCAAGGAGGGAGCTCCCCCTGCAGGGCTGACGGGCTGAGAACCAGAAGGGCTGGGGACTGGGACACTACAGGCCGGGGACACTGCGGGCTGGGGACAGTGTAGGCCAGGGTCCTTGGAGGCTGTGGGCACCTCAGGGTCCAAAGAAGTGGGTTCAGACGGACTCGGGGACTGAACCACGGGAGTCAAGACACATGTCCCACCCTGGGCGACTTTCTCCCTGTTACTAAAATTCAGGGCCTGGGGCGCCTGGGTGGCGCAGTCGGTTAAGCGTCCGACTTCAGCCAGGTCACGATCTCGAGGTCCGTGAGTTCCAGCCCCGCGTCAGGCTCTGGGCTGATGGCTCGGAGCCTGGAGCCTGTTTCCGATTCTGTGTCTCCCTCTCTCTCTGCCCCTCCCCCGTTCATGCTCTGTCTCTCTCTGTCCCAAAAATAAAATAAAAACGTTGAAAAAAAAATTTAAAATTCAGGGCCTGGACAGCCATTCCCACAGCTGAGATCCCTGCTAATTCCCTTCCCACCCCAGTTCTGGGGACACATTTGCAAGGCGAGGTGCTGCAGCCACAGCCAAGGCGGAAGGAGACTGGCCTTCTCCAAGGCCACACCCAGCCCTGGGAAAGAAGGAACTGCCCAGGTGACGGATCTTGACTGTTAACTCTGCAAGTGGCAAAACTCATGCTATCTACAAAGATTTCAGTCACCCTTTGGTATGTCTGCTCTCCTATTAGCCAGTCAGGGCCCAGTGTATCTCTTAAAAATGTTTATTTATTTTGAGAGAGAGAGAGGGAGAGAGAGAGGCAGAGGGAGAGAGAGAATCCCAAGCAGGCTCCACGCCATCAGCGCACTCCCTGAGGCAGAGCTCTATCCCACCAAGCGGGAGATCACGACCTGAGCCGAAGTCAGGAGTCGGGCACTTAAGCGACTGAGCCACGCAGGGGCCCCAAGGCCCAGAGTATTCCAAACCAATAAAGAAAGTTCTGGTTGTACTCAGAGCTGGAGGTCTGTGTCCACGCCTGCCAGCAGACCGCCCAGAGCAGAGCATCTGCTGGTTTTTAGCAAAGTGCCATACCCCAGTGTTCCCCAAGGGGGCACAGTTTCTGGAGCAACGCTAAGATTCCACAACAGGGCAGCCTGGTCTGTTCTATAGATACATTTATGTAAACCTTAGACACCACATTGCCTATTTGGTCCCATCAAAAAAAAAAAAAAAAGAAGAAGAAGAAGAAAAAGTTGTGTTGAATGACTATAACGTTCACAGAAATCGCATAGAGATTTTTAATTTGGCCAGTGAGATGAGTCATACCAAGGATGACAAGAAAATAGATGCTGGCTGGCCGTGACACGTGAACGTCGGTACCATTCTTACCATTGACTTGTTCATTCACGAGACAAAAGGAGATTTAGTATAAATTAACTTGGAAAAGCAAGTAGTGGTCAGTATGGTCAGTAGTGGTCAGTATTATACGCACACTGGGGAAACCTGATAAGAGGAAAAATTTCAGCTATGCTCGTTATTACGATATTGATAAGATAATAGAATAAAAACACTAAGCACAATGCCTGGAACATAATTAACGCAGAATAATTGTTAATGTCTGGTTTCTAATATGCTTCAACCTCTTATCGTTGCCAGTGTGGAACTTCAAGAAAGTGTTCTAGGAGAGGAGAGGGGGCAAAGATTGTAAGAGGCAGAAGAGAAAAAGTCAATGAAGGTCAATAAGTCCTTGGAAAAAGCGAACCCCTGGTAAACTGTTACAAATTCTAAACAATGAGAGATCAGTTCCTCCTTATTGAGGAGGCAATTTTTTTTTTTTAATTGCAACACGCGTAGTGAATTAGGGAACATATAAGGACACAGCCAGTGTGGGGTAAACTGAATTGCCTGTAAGCCATTTGCCAAAACATACCCAAATTCTCAAAAAGTATGCATCTCTCATCCTGCTGTTCTCATCCTGAAAAGTACTAATCATTTACTCTAATAGAATTATTAGGAAGTTTTAAAGGTAAATAAGTCTGGACCAATTATGGGCTCTAGTCCCAGAGGAGGGATTGGTCGTAGAGGGCAGGAGACACGCGTGATCTATGTAACTGAAGGGAGAGACACAGGCAAGGTTGGAAAAGGGCAAATGCACGTGTTCACTTTGGATGGTTTCTGCTTTCTCTGTGGGCCGAGAGTGAGGAGAACAGAGGCGTCAAGGATTTGATGATATTGGAAATGTTTGGACATAGATTCCCTGTGAAGGAGAAGAGAGAAACTGAACAGCTATGCAGAGTAGGTTATATGCAGTGGTGGTGATGGAGTTGGTGAGTAAGCATAGTGGGGGGCATCTCAGGGGTTAGGGGTTTCCTTATGGAACACCTCTTTACAGAAAGATAACTCAGGGGCCCCTGGGTGGCTCAGGCAGTTAAGCCTTGGACGTCAGCTCAGGTCATGATCTCACAGTTCGTGGGTTCGAGCCCTGCATCAGGCTCTGTGCTGCCAGCTCGGAGCCTGGAGCCTGCTTCGGATTGTGTCTCCTCGCTCTGCCCCTCTCCTGCTCATGCTTTCTCTCTCCCTCAAAAATAAATAAACATTAATTTTTTTTTTAAAGAAAGACAACTTGAAGCTGAATTGCTTGATTCACATGTGTACAAATCCTTTGTGAGATTGAAAAAAAAATCAGAGAACCTTTATTGATGTCTACAGACAAAACAGCAGGTACCATTTTTAATGCGTGTTCATTTAATGGTGGCCCATCCTGCCAAGTCTTTCTGCCCGTGCAATATGATGTTCCCACGCTGGAAGTGAGGGGAAGCCTGGACCAGGCTGTAGGATTCTGTCTAATTTGTGCTTCTGCAGGAACATTATGAGGAGCAGTAGGTTAACAAGCTTGTATTTGTCTATTGGTCTCAGATCACTTGAGTTGTACCAGGACTGACTAGGAAGGTAATAGCCTGAGATGAGGAAGAAAATTGCAAGTGTATGTCGAAACAAGTTTAAGTCATGGGCACATTTAGCTCCACGGGTCAGGTCCTGGGACTAAGGAGGCTCTGAAATCGGGATCCCATATAGATCAATCCGTTTCTCAGAGTGCTCAGCAGTCCATGTGCCCAGAGAGAAAGGGGCTCCTCCAAGGTTGGAGTTTGTCAGGTGGACACCGCCAAAGGACAAGAGCCAGTGGGAAGGAAATGAATCCAGCAAGGGCTTGCAGAGAAGGGTAGAGGGACCCGAGGGCCTGAACCCTCCATGATGGTAAAGGACGAGGTGATGGGGAGTAACGGAGCATGTGGACAGTCTACCATATTACGTGCAGCCTGTCTCGTATCTAGCGTAGCACTAAGC
Organism: Prionailurus bengalensis; assembly: GCF_016509475.1. Taxonomy (NCBI): domain Eukaryota; kingdom Metazoa; phylum Chordata; class Mammalia; order Carnivora; family Felidae; genus Prionailurus; species Prionailurus bengalensis. The sequence continues at coordinate 234,175,130 of NC_057343.1, forward strand.
CCTGAGAGATGCCAGGTTGACCCCGAAGTCCCACCAGAACTCAGAACTAGAGACAAAGAGACAGCTGGATGTCATGTTTGTCTATCTGACAGATTTTTTCCATTGTGAACGATCCAGTGGAATTTTCAACCGAAGAAAGATATGATGTTACTAATCTATCATTTCAAGGACGTATACCTCTGGTTTTTATTAAGGTAGTGTGATGGATCAGCTTCCACTAACTCAGTTCCTCTGAGAAGGTGTTTCTGAGAAGGACAGCTTCCATCTGTGCTGCCTTCTGGACACATGCACCAGAACTGGCATCTCTGAGAAGTTCATTGATCCATATGCGATTCCAATTTCAGAGCCCTGTTAATACCAGGCTCTGACCCACGTGCTATGACATGACTAACTTGCTCAGAATTATTCTTGGAATTTATTTCTCTATCTCGTTTTATTACATTTCTTGTCAGCCCCTATACAACTCAGATCATCTGAGGCTGATAGAAAAATACAAGCTTGTTAATCTGCTACTTGGCATAATGTTCCTACATGAGCAGGAATGAGAGTGAATCCCACAGCCTGACACAGCTCAGCGTGAGCCCATCATATCGCACAAGCAGAAAGGCCTTGGCATGAGGGGTATTATGGACTGAATTGTGCCCCCCCCAAATTCATAGGTTGAAACCCAATCCCCAACCTGACTGTATTTGGAAATAGAGCCATTAGAGGTGTCATTAAGGCTAAATAGGAACTAAGGGCCAGGCCAGTAAGGACTAATGTCATTATAAGAGGAGGAAGAGACACCAGGAGTGTGTGCTTACAGAGGAAGGGCCACATGAGGACACGGCAAGAAGAGAAAACCAGGCAAACCAGGCCGGCTGGCACCTAGATCCTGGACTTCCAGACTCCAGAACTGAAAGAAAATGAATTTCTGTTGTCTAAGCTTCCCAGTCTGTGGGATTCTCTTATGGTTACCCTGAGCAGACTAAGACAAGGCACCATGATTAAATGGGGCATACATCCAAAATGATTTTCTCCTTGTGTTAATTTGTATACATTAGCAAAAGCTCTCTGTGTCTTTTCCATTTGATAAAGGATTTGTGCACATCTGAAATGAGCAATCCTCACTAGCATTTTCTTGTCTTAAAGGGATTTTCATAAGCTTCCCCTCGGGATGGCTCACCCACCCTGAGCCCCATGAAGCTTGTTCTTTGTGAAGACCGGAAATACCATGCTTTCATTTTTTTTCCAAGGCAAAGGTTAAAGAATGCACCACCTGGAGGATGGTGAGAAAAAGGTCTTTGTTTTGGGAACACACACTCATCATCTCAAAACTCCAATGTCACTAAACCCTCAGGGCCCTGGTCTTGGCCCAGAACCTAGAAGTCTCTATGGACCACTTGGGGTTTGTCTTTCCATGACAGGGAAGATGATGCCTCTTAGATCTGGGTGACTTTGATCAACAGGAAGTGTAAGTTTCAGAGCAGTCTTGTAGAGTGATCACTAGATCCCATCCTTGGAGGGATTCTGGAGGATTAGGCTATGAGACAACATGAGAAAATATTTTTAAAATTTTATTTAAAGTCAAGTTAGTTAATATATAGTGTAATAATGGTTTCCCAAGTAGAATTTAGTGATTCATCACTTACATATAATACCCAGTGCTCATCCCAACAAGTGCCCTCCATAATGTCCATCACCCATTTACCCATCCCCCCTCCCAACACCCCTCCAGCAACCTTCAGTTTGTTCTCTGTATTTAAGAGTCGCTTATAGTTTGCCTCCCTCTCTTGTTTATCTTATTATTCCTTCCCTTCCTCTAGGTTCATCTGTTGTGTTTTTTAAATTCCTCATATGAGTGAAATCATATATTTGTCTTTCTCTGACTTATTTTGCTTAGCATAATACACTCCAGTTCCATCCATATTGATGCAAATGGCAGAATTCCATCCCTTTTCACCACCAAATAATATTCCACTGACCATCTCTTCTTTATCCATTGGTTGATGGACATTTAAGCTCTTATTAGGAGCTGCCATAATTTGGCTATTGTCAATAATGCTGCTATAAACATTGCTGTAACTGAGGCTTGGAAATTTTACTCTGGATTTTTTTAAAACTATTCTTCTAGGGGCGCCTGGGTGGCTCAGTCGGTTGAGTGTCTGACTTCAGCTCAGATCACGATCTCACTGTCCGTGAGTTCGAGCCCCGCGTCGGGCTCTGGGCTGATGGCCCGGAGCCTGGAGCCTGCTTCTGATTCTGTGTCTCCCTCTCTCTCTGCTCCTCCCCCATTCATGCTCTGTCTCTCTCTGTCTCAAAAATAAATAAACGTTAAAAAAAATTTAAAAAAATAAATAAATAAAAAATAAACTATTCTTCTGTAGATTAGAAAGCAAACCCTTTGAATTGTGTTTCACAATTGCTAGTCTATAATAATAACTACTAATATCAGTAGGAAGAGGAAATACTGCATGCTGACTGATTATGAAAGCTAATACCATGAATCTCTCTATAGACATATATGTAGATTCATTTATCGTAATCTCTACACCCAACATGGAACTTGGACTCAGGACCGTAAGGTCAAGAGCCGCATACTCTCCCAACTGAGCCAGCCAAGAACCCCTGGGAATATTTATACTCCTATTGTTAATATGGCCAAGACGATATGGGCAAGTGGGAAATTGGTGACAATTGATTGAAAGCGTCCCTTACATCTGTTCCAAGGCCAATTCAGGCACACACTAATCCCTATCCCTCTAGCAGCCCCAGACCAAACCAACTGTCCAGCTGTGTGACCGCCTTCCAGAAAATACATATCCTGCCATCAAATGGGGCGTCATTCTTCTTAGCTGGATCACAGGTAAAACTGATAATACTATAGCCAAAGTCGTCTCAGAATAGCTTCAAACAATTCAGTGAAACAAAACTCTTTATTACCAAATTCCACAGCTATTCTCCCAAAACGTGATTTGGTCCTTCCGTGTACCTGGTATACAAGGACACAAATAAAGCAATATAAACTCATGAATTTTTATATTTAACTCACATTGTAACTCTCTTTTATGTCTCATGTCAGATGTTATCTGTAGTCTTTGAAATTACTTTTATAAGGAAACAATTTAATATGAAACCATTGGCATTCTCTGTGCAAACTCTCATGCTTTCCTACGTAATGACATTAGTTTAATTCCTTCCTCTGTGAAGCCACAATGTTCCCCGGAACATCTCTAGGAGTTTCGCTAGCCCTCAAAACCCAAGAGTTTTGGAGTACATTTTAGGTTAATTGAATGACACAGTATACGCGATTGTTCACGTGGATTAGAGAATGTGAATCTATAATAAGCACATAGACCGGTGGAGCTTTGAGATCACGCCCCAACCCTGCAGCCTTTCCCACCAAAGAAGACTCTTGCAGGGGTGGAGACTGAGCCCAGTTAGTTTATGGACTAACAGTAATTGTGTACAACTATCTATGCAGTCAGCGTGCTGCTGGACAGGGTAGGGTTAGGAGCTCCTGGAGAATATGTCTTAGCTGGAATAGCAAAATGGGCCTTCTAATACTGAACTCCTGAATGAGGCAGAATTTCCCATCCAGTCACGAGCATTGCTGAGCTCCCCCATGGTGTGAGTTGGGGAAGAAGGGATTATCTCCTTAAGCATTTCAACCAAAAGGCCTTGTCTTAGGTGCACCTGCTTACTAAGCCCTGTGGGGCCAACCAAAGTCTATTCAGGTTCCCCATGGGACAATGTTTTTCCCTTGAAGTTCAAAGTTAGGTGACAACCATTAAAATTAGGCATTCCCACCATTGTTTATGGACACCCTCAAGATATTCCCAAGTGCCATTTTGGCTTCACTGAGAATGAGTAGTCTACGGTTGGCCCCACACCTTTATTACGGCCTGTGCTGACCCCAACACATTGAGCAAGAACCTGTAGAGACCATTTGAAATAAAATATCATGTAGCCCATGGCTTCAGATGCCTTTCCCAGAGGTTCTAAACCAACATGGTCAAAAGATCTACATGGCCTGGTCCTACCAAGAAGCTTAATCCCAAGCATGGTTCATACTGGTCCCCTGTGGGATATATGGAAATATGCAGAAGTATTTTGGTTGTTATAATGCCTGAATGGGACACAATGTGCTATTTTAGAAAGGGGGATAGGTTTACTAAAAGTCCTACAACATGAGGGACAGTAATCTGCCGTGAAGAATGTACCTCCCAAAATGTCAATAGCATTCCCACTGATTTCCCACTATATCCTAACACACCTACAAATTGAAATCTCCCTTCCCTGAACAAGTTACACTTCCTTTCCTTAGAACTAATGCCTTCTCCCTCTGGGAGTCATATAAGGGTAGCCTTTTCTGGATGGTAAGATAAAGCAAACAGTTCTCAAAAAATGCTGGCCCCTCAGGATAGAGAGTAAGGACCACTCAAGGCTGAGCATCTCATTATCACTGCAGTGTGCTATAATTTCCCAAAGAAGAAAATAACCAAATTGATTCCCTTCCCCTGTAATCTTAATGGATTTATGAAACCACCCACTCTAAATTAAATACTATGGCAACAGAGACAATATTGCTTTGCGTTGAAATGAAAACAGATAGGAAATATTCTGCTTAGGAAAGATTAAAGTACAGTTAAGTTTTTACAAAATCTCCAAATAACTGAAGTCAGGAGTTCATGGTTGTACAATAAACCTATATACCTTGTGACCTGATGGTCTCTAAGGCTTATAAAGGGTCTTTTCCCCCTCTTTCCTGCCTTCCTTCCTTCCTTCTTCCTTTTTTTTAAAAAAAAAAAAATTCTACAGTTTGGGACAGGTCTTTTGCACCTTCTTAGATTAAAATCTCTTACTCAATTCATTGTTTGTTCCTTTTGGATTAGTGGCATTTGACATGGACCCTAATTACTATTGGTTCTCTGTTTGTTTCCTCTTACTTGATCTCAATGTCAACTCTGACCAAAGATTGTTAATAATTGCTGTACCAAATGTTCTCGTTAAGAATTATATCAAGTGTTAGTGTTAGCAGCACCAGAGGACAATACGACCAAATGAAGAGGGCATTTTGCCAATTGCGTTAAAGTCCAAATTATCCAAAGAAACCTCTAGTCCTTCTGATTCACAGCCCTGTTGGCAGGGCGGGAGCAACAGAACAGTCAGTCCCAAATGGCCGGTGACTTCATCAAAAAAAATGTGTGACCATAAGAAGTATCGCCAAGTGGAGGGGCACCTGGGTGGCTCAACTGGTTAAGCATCTGACTCTTGGTTTCAGTTCAGGTCAGGATCCCACAGTTTGTGAGTTCGAGCCCTGCATCGGGCTCTGCGCAAACGGTGTGGAGCCTGCTTCAGATTCTGTGTCTCCCTCTCTCTCTCTCCCACTCCCCAGCTCTCTCTCTCTCTCTCCCAATAAATAAATAAATAAATATGTTTTTTTTAAATAGAAGTGTCTCCCAAGTGGACATGCTGACCAAAAGCATGGTTCCACTTTCCACAAGTGTAAGACTAAGAAGGAAGCCCAACTCCTTTTTCAGTCTGGTTAGAAGATGGCCTTTTAGACCAATTTATGAACTGAATTCATCTGTTTTTCCTCATAACGTTCAAGAGACTGCGTAGAGCTAGCTTCTAGATAGACTTCCAAAGGGGAAAAATTGTGTCCTGGTACTTTCACGTGTCCCTTCTTTCTTCCCTGACCCCCAACCCCCTCCATGCCCTCAGGGAAGGGTCTGGCTGTTCTCTAGCACTGGTCTTATTTATTAAAAATATCATTCAGAGGGATGGAGAACACCCAACCACAGTGAAATTTGTTAAAAAGTCTCGGGTCCTACCCTAACCGTTGGAAATAATCCACACCACAATGGCCTTTTATAAATTAGAAGATTACAGAGCCGAAACAGTAAGGATTCACACAATGGTAAAACAGGAGACTGGCAGGAGGGTGTCACAGCCTGCCGGGGCTGGGATCACACCCACAAGGCGGCTACTGGGCAGGAGGCCAACCCCGACACAGAAGTGTGACATGCACAGAAGCACAGACACCAGTTCCATCACCTCTACCTCTGAGACAGGAAGTGGGACCAAGCAACAAATGGATTCCGTGTGCTTTCACCCAGAACGTGTTGGAAGTTTCTGTCTGACATTTTCTTTACTCCACGATAGCGTTGGCTGGTGGGGGTATAATTGTTGGCAACTATTTTTATGGAGGTAACAGCAACCCCGAATTTCTGCAAAATGCATCACAGCAGCTCAAGAGAAGAAGAAGAAAAAAACACACATGATCATGTGGGGTACTTAAATTTGAATTTGAATTTCATATTGAATTTGTGTGTTTAGATTCCCTAACCTAGATTTGTTATATATATATATGTACATATCATATGTACATATATATATTTGTTATATATGTGTATTATATAATATGTACATATTACATATATATTTGTACATATAATATAATGTGCATATTATAATATATATGTACATATTATAATACATATTGTGTATTATATGTACATATTATAATATGTACGTATTATATATATTTGTTATATATATGTATTATATATATACATATGCACATATATATGTACTTATATGTATTTATTTTTTAAATTTTCATCAAGCAGGAAGGCTGCAGTTTTTGTGTAACTTGATACTCGTCTCAGAACAGTAATGATACTTGTTTCACTCCATGGAAAATTCCCAATTTGAGAAAGATTAGAGTCAATCTGAAGTGTAATTCATAATTTATTTGGTGTGTGTATTCAAGTGCACTGAGGGGATGTTCAAAATGCTGTAAATTATACACACATTTTGTATCTCTCTCTCTCTCTCTCTTCCTCATCCCATGTGAGAAACTGTTTATGTTAGAGGTAGAGAATGTGATATAAATACATAAGAATATATAAATATATCAGCATAGAGCGTACATTATTTTATGGCGATTACCATTATAATGACAGCGATCTGAAGAATCAAGACAGCGGACGCTGTATAAAGTGGTCACCAGCAGAGGGCGTGATGGGGGCCATTGGGATCAGGATGACTCTCCAGATGGTGAAACACAGGTACAAATACTTTTCCATTAAGATTCCGAATTATGGTTTGAATTTCAACGTACTACACGTATGTTTTAAACACTGGCTTGTTTTTCCAAGGCTGTGATTTCTTGTGCAGCTATTTTTGCAACTGTTGCTTTTGAACGTTTCTGAGTCATGTCAAAGTCCTAATTGAGTCAAGTTTTCTCTTACTTTAATTGCTTGTCAGTTTATGATTACTAAAGTCAGAAGATTGCCTGGGTTTTCATATCCACATCCAAGTGTCACGATTTGCCAGTTTCGTGACGGTCTCTGCGTGCCTTGATTACCTGGGACATGATCTTGCTGTCCATACCTTCCTGCCTTTTTAGAACATTACAGTTTATCAAGTTCAATAGCACTCTTTAGCAAACCACCTCACACTTGGCCTAGAAATTTTACTCAGAGAATTCTTTCATTGCCGATGAAATTCATCAGAGTAAGCCTGAGGCTTCTGCTGGAAAATTTTCAGTGTTTTGTGTTTATCATTTATGTAAAAACAGACCACTGAGGCTGGGCCAAGCACGGTACCGCCTGCTGGGGAACGGGTTGTTTGCTGTCCTTCCTTGTCCGCCAGCTACCTGTGCGACCCCTGTTTCCTGCATAGAATGTTCTACCTAACCTACCCTCATCTTGTTCAGTTAAGCATTTCCTGCGGCTTTCATCTATGGTGATAGCTCATTTCGTAGAGATCAAGAGAATCGTCCTCACTCTACCTGGTTGTCTGACTTTGAGACAGTTGCACCATGAGATCTTTCACTGTTTGGGCTCAAGCACGCAGCAGAAAGGAGAATTTAAGTACAGAGGGGAACATGGGCTTCTATTCTGTCTGCAAAGTAACTGTGTTTATAAGAGGCAGTGGCCGAATCTAGAAAGGTAAGTCTCAGCGACGAGGCTTTCAAGGTCTGTTGGGAGCAGAAGCAAATGCAATGCAGGTGAAGGGGCAAACCTTCCCCTGGGGAACCCACCTGAACCACGCCTGCTGGCTATGGGCCGTGGTTGAGGATCCTGTTCTAGGCTCCTTCCCTCTCCCCTACACTGTTGCTCACTAATGAAGTTCCGTCCATAAGATACTCATGCGAGTGGGGTGGACCCTGTCAGCCGCACGAGGCCCGGGCATCCATTGCTTTCCCAACAGGAAGCCTCACTAGAGATTAGTCACCACCTCAGCTGTATATGAGTGGGGGTGGGGGGGTAAAGTCATGTACCTCAAAGAAGCCTTTCCCTTACTACTCTACAGAAAACTATCTCCCAAGGTGCACCCCAAAGAAAAGAGTCTTGGGTCCAGAGAATATAGGTGACTGCCCTTCAGAAGTTGATGGAATCTTCTGACTAAACTCACAACATCATTTGTTTTAGTGATTTCCCAAATATGTGTAACATTTTTAAGGAGTGATCATGCCTATGGATGCCCTGGTAAAGTAGGGCTTTTTATAGAACTGAGGTGGGGAAATAGGTTGTAAATGGAAACTCCTGTAAATGGATTTAGAAAGCCAGTCTATTGGGTCAAATATAATCTAAAATATAATATGGAGAACTAGATATGGAGGAAATGTATTCATTCCTTTAACCTAGAGACTATCATAGATTATATTATAGGGACAACTCTACGCTTACTAGCATCTGATGTGTTTTAGAACTGAGTCAAGTGGTCATTTCTTCTCCATTTTTTTACCCCTGATAATTGTTCTGTAGTACATCTTTGCTCAAGGTCGTGAGAACAGGGTTGGGTCATTAATCTGTGTTTTGGTGGTGCTTCAAAATCCACTGGTGATTTTTCACTACCCGTGGGTCGCCGATGGTTTAAACTGAGCGGGTCCTTAAAATGTGAGAATCATGTCATTAGTACCTACTTCAGCAGAAGGTCAGGTAGCTGCCCAACACCATCTCACCAACCCCCCGATACATGTGTATACTTGTACACCCAGACACGTACAGGCCACATCAGAAACAAGCCACAGAAAATTCAATTGAAAAGATGAAATCCAATACACTGAAAAGGGTAACACTACTGTGAAATGGCTGATGATTTGAGGAAACCAGGCACACTACATATGTTGGAGGACCCCCGTCTAGCTGATAAAAGAGAGAATGCTTCAGATGAGTTTGGAGCTTATAGACAAAGAATCCCAGATTCCTGCTCACTCCTCATTGATCACAGCGGTCATTCAGAATCCAACCTCGTAACCATACTCTGACGTGGCAGATTCCCTGGTGTCTCTATTCTCTACTGTCCCATCACAGTAGAATTATTTGCGGAGGTAACACAGCCATGCCTTTCTCTGTGGTGGAGTGTACTTCTCCACCCAACGGATGGTAGGCTTGGCCAACGTGGCTTACAGAAGCCAAGGAGGCATTAGTGAATCTGACTGGATGAGGCTTTGAGCACACCCGCGAAGTTTGACTTGGCTTTTGTCCACCTGTGTCTGCTACGGCAACCCCTGCCCCATTCCACCTGTGTTCCAGAATGGAGACAGGGAAAGCATAGCCGAAACGTTCCGGAAGTTGGGAGCACACGACACAGCCGAACCGAGCCCAGATCGGTGTAACCACAGCTTACCTGCAGACCCATGACCCTTGTAAACTGTTGTAATTTTGAGCATGTTTCACATGGGCAATTAAAAATGATTAATACAATGGCTAACTTATTTTTGAGGCTTAAGGAAATACCTGAAACTTGATCGTAATTTAATAACACCTTAAGAGTGAAGATAAATAGGGGCAGGTATTGATTTCCAGCAGGAGATTTTGGACGCATGGGCGTGTCCCTGCCTGTCTACCACGGAGGATGGGCACCTCCCCTGCCTGGGCGTCCTCACTTCCCAAAGAAGATGCCCAGGCCATTTCAAGCTCAAGTAACTATAAAGAGGCCCGAAATTAAAAGGACAACATCGACTATCTGCTCTCCACTGGGTACCGGAGATACCCCTCATCATCATGACTACAAAGACCCTCCCCGCCACCGCCTCACCGACAAGGGCTGCCACAGAGAAATACAGAACACAACATGCATGGGATGCAAACTTGCTGAGCCACCCCGGAAGGTAGCTATTGTTACCCTCAACAGATGAGTGGACCGAGACTCAGAGATATGAAGTGGCCTGTGCAGCTTGTCCCAGGGGCTGGCACACCTCTCGTCTGAAGAGATCTGAGGGGGAACCCCGGTTCTCTCAGACAACCAGAGCTTTGAGTCTCTAATGCATTGACTAGACCCTTGTCTGTGCCCCATACACGGAACTGCCCTGTGCCTTTATCTTGGAAGAAAGGGTACGGAAGAAAGAGTCAGAGGAATCGTGTCAGCTGTTTGTAGTGTAAATCCTGACCGCTGGAGTTTCCTTTTAGGTAAAGCAACTCAAGGGCTTGACTTAAACTTTTGACTGTCAAGACACCCACCTCAAAGAGGGCTGTCTGGAATAAACACCGCCAGCCGCAGGCCTGGATAAAGAGCCAGGCCTCCCTTATCAGGCTCCTTTGTCTCAGGCATGGTGGTTAATTTTAACAAATGACCGTGTGGGCCACTCATCCTTTTTCTTCCCTCCACTTTGAACTTCCCATTAAGTTTTAAATTCGCTAATGAAGAGCAAGCCCACGAAACCCTAGGCCCCCACCCGCAACCCTCCAGAAAAGCAGAACCCCAGGCCTCCTCCCCCTCCCCAACCCCTGCCATGACCTCACTGCATGGGGCCTCAGGTGTGTTGTGCAATTTCCAGGACTGGAAAGTAATAAACCTTCGTCCTCTTGCGGTCGTAAGAACCATAAGGGCCTGTGTAGCCTCTACAGTGGTTAGAGACAGGCTGAGACGGGCACTCAACAGGATTACCTGCGGAGATCTCCCTGAGCACTTTAGTCACTCCTTTGAGCCCTTGGGAGAAAAGGGTCGCAGGAATCTTAAGTACCAGAAGGAGACATGTTTCTGTTATGTAAACTATCTTTCTTTCTTAGTTAGGGACAGCTCCCATTTCCTGCTCTGTTTAAGCTGCTAAGAATAATATTCTCAACCCACCTGCTCCGCTTAAGCTGTTGAGAATAATATTCGCAACCCACCTTTCATCAACTGTGTTTGTGTGTTAACTTTATATCAGGGCTTCACCCTGGCTTTACTTTTCTTAGTTTGCATTTTTATTAAACAACAACAACAACAACAACAAACACCAGCACAAAGCTCTTCCTTTCATCTCTATCAGATTTCCTCAGGGATGGATTAGTAAGGTGTTAACAAAGGAAGTGAGAGAGAGAAAGAACGAGAACTTGGAAAGCATCTATCAGGGCTGTATCAGACCTCGGAGTGGTTACATCTGGAGCGATTTCTGATCAGTCATTCCCCTTCTCCTCCGCCTACACGTGAGTAAGAGTGACAATTCGGGTCTCCTCCAGGCAGGTTTGGATACTACACTTCAAAACCGTATACGGTCTCTGGGGCTCCTGCGTGGCTAAGTCTGTTAAGCCTCTGACTCGGGCTCGGGTCATGATCTCACGTTTCATGAGTTCGAGCCCGGCGTCGGGCTCTGTGCTGACAGCTCAGAGCCTGGAGCTTGCATCGGATTCTTTGTCTCCCTCTCTCTCTGCCCCTTCCCCGATCACGCTCTGTCTTTCTCTCTCTCAAACATAAATAAACATTAAAAAACAAAAACAAAACTATACTATCTGTATATAATGTGGTATATAATGCGGTTTCCTGGATTAAATCCTGGAACAGGAAAAAGACATTAGTGAAAAAATTGGCGCGATCCAAATAAAGTCCGACTTGTAATCAAGAGTAACGCACCCTGCTAGTTAATTCTTTAGTTGTGGCAAATGTGCCCCGGTTGTATAGGATGTTAGCGTTAGGGAAGATTGGGTGAAACTTATACTGGCACTCTGTATGGTCTTTATAACTTTTCTATAAATTTGAAATGATTCCGAAGTACAAATCTGATTTTCTAAGAAGTTCAGATTTCACATTAAAAAACAGACAAACAAACAAACAAAACTAAGAAACACAGGTGCACGAACACACCCATCTCAACGCAGTCACGTGACTGTGGATCACCCCTTATTTCCATGGCAGAGTCAGTCACCCACAAACTGCAGATCTGACCACACTCCTCTGAGCGACAGCGCCCCCCCCCCCCCATGCAGGTTTGTTCCCACCACCTGCTCCTTCTTGGGCGGAACTCTTCTGAACTTCTAGAAGCACAACCTGCAGCCATAGAAAATCTTGCGTGTTCTTCAGGCCTTTCGTGCGGTCCTCATGCCTTCCCACGGCCCATGCCCAGCAGGCCTCACGGCCATCCCCGCGTGATCCGTAAGCTCTGTGGAGGCAGTGAAGCCTTTTACACTGCTTGCCATCTTAAAGCACTCGCTCTGGGGGAAACCAGATGGTGTTCTGGAAGGACACTCAAGCAGCTCCCGGAGAGGCCTCTGTGGAGAGCCAAGGAGGTCCCTGGCCGGTAGCGCACAGTGATTTCATAGCGGTGAAAGGGACACATCTCGAAAGAGGGATCTCCAGCCCCAGTCACGCCTTCAGACGACTTCAACCCCCAGCTGGCACCTGGCTGGAGCCTCTCAAGAGACTTCAAGGCGGAGAAGTTCCCTACCAAGTTGCCCCTGAATTCTTGATCACCAGAGATGACAAGATTATGAATGATGAGAATTTGGGGCGGTTTGTGACACAAAAGTGGGTCAGTGGTACAGATGTGGGTACAAACAAAGGAAGTGCTGTGATGAGGCAAGTTCTCCAACAAGTGGGGGTGACAGTGTGGCCAGCAGGGAGTAAAAGCAGAGAACATTGGGAAAAGTGTTAATGAACTCTGAAACCGCTTTGAAGAGACTGTTAGCAAAGCCTGATTGCCTTCAGGAAGTCTGCCAGCCGGTGTTTAACATGATTTGAGGAAAATATATGACTTTTCTGTACATTGAAATAAGTCAATTGCATGGTGCATGAGAGAGTTCCTGTCAAGAGAACATTATTATTATTTTTTTTACCATGAATTTGGTTATACACCCATAATATCATTAGCTTTTCCTGTTTTCTCTTATTACACCAATGGTTTTCTGGCATTGTATTTTCTGTTAACAAACTTGAATCCATGAGACAATACAAATAAAATCAGGTACTCTGCTTTATCCAATTTGAATCTCCTTAGCATACAATTTTGCTAAGTCACGATATTCTATCAATTCTAGAAGAACTGTGTGCCTACAGGAACTTGGGGAAACACAACGTGTATCTTCAGCCAAGTTTTTGTTTTTCTTCGAAGTATTTGGAAGAAGTCATTTAAGCGTTCGATGTTTTATCGAACATCCTAGGAAAGATCTGGTGAAGCATCAGAGTGGGTGGCTTACTTTCTTCTAGAATCAAGCCTATCATCCTCTGGCTGGTTTTCAGTTATAAAGCAACCTACTCACAGAGCAGCACGGGGCAGGATGTTCAAACTGGTTAGCAGGGAACAGTCCTGAGGATGAATGCAACCTTCCCATGAGGGGATGACGACTATGTTTAATTGAATCAGAATTTTACAGACAATTTCCATCAATAATTGATATGTCATTGGGTCAATAAGGTAGCCACATTATGATCAATATTCCATCATTAGAAAGCAATTGCTCAGCCTTTCAATACCATTTTAAAAAATCTGAGACAGATTATAATATTTTATTTCCCCAGGGAGCTAAGGCAGCAGTTTGCCAAAGACACGACCTTGCATTTGGAAATACCTACTGCTTTGCTCAGGACCACAGAGGAAATTAAAAGCAAAATTGAGAATACAATCCGTATTGTCTGGAAGGGAAGTTAGGTGTTCAGTCAACAGTCACACTTTCCCAATTTAGATTCGGGATTCTGTCAGCTTCTGGAGGGGCTGATGAAAGGCCTTAGAGGAAGTGATGAAACCAACAGAAAGTAGAAGCCTCCCCATGGTTTTGACGAGCCGGTGCTTCTAACAGCGCCAAAAAGAGTTTCCTTTCCCAGAGAATACCGCTGAGACTGCATTCCCATCCAGGTCTTCTCAAGTCTTCAGTCAACAAGGCTGGCGTGGCCTCTCCTCTCACTCCTTCTTGAGCCGCAGTAGAACTTTCGATCTAAAAGCAAAATATGTGAAACACGTAGTCACACGATGCATTAACCTAGATGGGAATAAATTTTGTGAAGTAAAACTAGAAAAATTTATCAGAATCAATAATGCTCAGAGGGAACTCAGATGTGGGGAAATGAGGAAAGCGACATTAGTTGACGCACGAAGGACGAGTGGGAGTTAGCTGGGTGGAGCAGGGCAGAGGAGCAATCGGGTAGGGGGCAGGTGTGAAGGCACCGGGACGTGGGAGGCCATGTTGGATTTCAGGAAATAGAAAATACACGTGGGGCAAAGTGAGCAAATAACTAAGTGGTAGGAGACCGGAGCAGTAGATAGATGTCATTAACAGGGCCAATTAGATAATGTCAGTGATTTGGGGTTTTATTTTCTGAAGAAGTCGCTTCGGAGAAATAGGAGAAGAACTGATCCATTTGATGAGATTACTTGTTTGTTGCTGACAATATCAAGAGTGCTTAATTAGAATATGAGAGGAAGAGAAAGCACGTTTTATCAACATAATCATATTAGTTTTAATTTTCCAAATTGAAACTTGGAAATTGCAATTCCACATTGTGGTTAATAATTTTGAAATCGTTGATGACTTTAATCGACTCTTTTCTATAGACCATAAAGCTTATAATAGAGAAAATATGATTTCTCTAAGTGTTACCATACCTGTTCACCTGAAAGCCTAGTCCATTAAATGGAGAATATTCCCAACACTAAGATATTTTAAGGTGAAATGTATAAATATTTTCCATGTACTGATAGCTTCTTCAGTTCTCCAGAGTTCTAGGTTTAGTCTTTATGATTCTTTGGAAAGTTTTGTCAAATCTCGACGCTGAAAATTCACTGGTATTTTACTATTGTGCTGTTGTGACACAAAGGATAAATATATCAAATTAAAAATGGGAACACCACCAAAAGATTCTTCCCACAAGGTGAGATATTCCAAGGTGTGATTAAGAACATAAACATTAAGCTATGGACACTTGAATTCCTACTGTATGTTTTAGCTTTTCTCTTATTTTTGTGGGGATAAATGTTTTCTGAATGCAAGCTCCCCCCCCCCCCCCGCCCAACTGGAACTCACTCAAAGCTTTAAAAGCTTATGTTTTTTTCAAAATATCATAGGGGAAGAAAAGAGAGAGACAAACCAAGAAACAGACTCTTTTCAGAGAACACCCTGATGGTTACCAGAGGGGAGGGGAGGGGAGGGGTGGGTGACATAGGTGATGGGGATGAAGGAGGGCACATGTGATGAGCACTGAGTGATGGATGAGTTGTTGAATCACTATATCGTACACTTGAAAGTAACATAAGACTGTATGTTAACTGAAACTTAAATAAAAACTAAAAAGAAAATTAAAAAAAAAATAAAAGTTTACGGTTCTTTTTGGATGCACTATTTAATTGAATAGTTGATCAAATATTTCCAATTAGGTTTAAAATTTTTTTAAAATATTTATTTGTTTTTGAGAGAGAGACAGACGGAGCATGAGTGGGGGAGGGGCAGAGAGAGAGAGGGAGACACAGAATCTGAGGCAGACTCCAGGCTCTGAGATGGGGCTTGAACCCACAAACCGTGAGATCATGACCTGAGCTGCAGTCAGGGGCTTAACTGACTGAGCCACCCAGGCACCCCTCTCATTAGGTTTTAATAAAAACAAGGAACACCTATAGGACTTGTGTCTTAAAAATGTTTAGTGTCACTGTAGGACAAATAAGTTTACTGAGGCGTTTGGATGATGGCCAAAGGATGCTCTGGATGTACATTGTGGAAGTCTGGTTCAAACACCCCAACTACTGTCATAGAACTACTAACAACACTTGAAAAAAAAACAAGAAAGAAAAGAAAAATCCAAGGCAAAGCCAAAATTGGACAAGTTGGACATTAGGCAAAATAAGCCCATACTGGGTACGTCAGGATGAAAGGCCACTCCGTTTTGACCCAAGAGACTGTGACATACCTACCTGCTCACTGTTGCCTTTCAGGTATGAAGTACGTATTAGCTAAGCACTTATCCTCACTTCCTGCTTCCTGTGCCGAACTACAGAATGTGGAGTAGACTAATCCCTGTAAGTTTTCCCTGAAATAAACACATTCCTAAAATCCAGGGGAGAATGTGAAGTTGCTTTTCTCCTCTTAATAACCTCAAATCCTTTCAGAAAATGAGAACCTAGAGTGACTCTTATACATTATGAATCTGGTATCGCTGAAAACAAATCTAATACATCTCATCAACGGTTTCTAGTAAAGTAGCTCAGACAAGTGCTTTTGGCTTTAGAATTGGCAAAATAATACCAATCCTGCACAATTTCTTCCAAAAAAAAAAAAATAGAAGCAGGCAGAACACTTTCTAGCTCACTAAGTACAGCGTTACTCTAATAACGAAATTGGATGAAGACATTATGAAAACAGAAAACTGACAAATAATATCTCTCATGAATATGGATAAAATGGTCCTCAAAAGTATTAACAAATTTTATTCAGCAAATAATAAAGAACAATACTCACTTGTTATAACAACCATCAGCAAATTTAGACTAAAGAGGAATGCCTTCAACTAGATAAAGAATAACTTAAAAAATGGATAATATCATACTTAATTATGAGAAACTGGATATATCCCTCTAAGACTGGCAATGAGATCTGAAACAAATCTACCAAAAAAAAAAAAAAAAAAGAAAGAAAGAAAGAAAGAAAGACAAAGAAACCTGGAACTAAAGAGTGAGTGTAGCAAGGTCACAGGATATAAATCCAATATACAAAAGCCGATTGATTTCCAGCAATTAATAACTAGAATCTGAAATTTTAAAAAAGTAGTAGCACTTGTAAGTTTCCAAGAAAAGAAATACTTAGACAAAATTCTTTAAAAAAATTTTTCTGGTTTATTTATTTTGAGAGAGACAGAGACAGCACAAACGGGGGAGGGGAAGAGAGAGAGAGGGAGAGGGAGAATCCCAAGCCAGATCTGTGCTGCCAGTGCAGAGTCTGACCCGGGGCTCAACCTCATGGAGCCACGAGATAATTACCCGAGCCAAAAACAAGAGTCAGATGCTTAACCAACTGAGCTACCAACATGTGTCTACTTAGACATAATTCTAACAAAATATGTACATAATCTGTACACTAAAATCTAGGAAACACCAATAAAATAAATGAAAGAAGATCTAAATAAATGGAGATATATATTATCTTCACAGGTGAAAATATTTGATATTGTGAAGATGGCAGTTGTTTCCAGCCTAAGCTATAGATTCAATGTAATGCCAGATGAACTCCCAGAAAGCTGTTTTGTATATATTGTATATATTGGCTAGTTCTAAAACTTTATAAGGAAGGGTAAAAGACCTAGAATAGCCAAAAAGATATTGAAAGCAAAATACTGGAGGCCACACACTATCCTATTTTAAGACGTATTGTAAACCTACAGTAGTCAAGATAGCACAGTAGTATAAAGAATAGACGTAGATCAAAGGAATAAATTAAGGCCCAGAAATAGATCCCACAAAAATAGTCAACTGCTTTTTGACAAAGGCATAAAAGCAATTTAATGGGGAAAAGATAATCTTTTCAACTAACACATGCAACAAACAAGCAAACAAACCCTTACACAAAAATTAGCTCATGGTGGACCAAAGACCAAAAAGTAAAATACAAAGCTATAAAACTTCTAGAAGAAAATATAGGAGAAATTCTAGGTCCACCTTGGTTTTGGTGATGAATTTTTAGATACGACACTAAAACACGAACTATGAAAGATGAATTTGGTATGTTGAAAGTACTAGAGTTCAAAATTTCTCTCAGGGAAAATCACTGTTAGGAATAAAACAACAATCTAGAGACTGTGAAAAACATATTCATAACAATCATACATGAGAAAAAGATTTGCACCTCAAATATATAAAGAACTCCTAAAATTCAACAAGAGAACAACTAACCCAACCAAATATAGCAAAACCATTAACAGACACCTTACCAAAGAAGTAAACTGATCTTGGGACACCTGGGTGGCTCAGTCGGTTAAGCATCTGACTTCAGCTCAGGTCACGATCTCACAGTCTGTGAGTTCGAGCCCCGGCCCCGCGTCTGGCTCTGGGCTGATGGCTCGGAGCCTGGAGCCTGCTTCCAATCCTGTGTCTCCCTCTCTCTCTGCCCCTCCCCCATTCATGCTCTGTCTCTGTCTCAAAAATAAATAAATGTTAAAAAAAATTTTTTTTAAAAAAGAAGTAAACTGATCTTAATAATCATATGAAAAGATGCTAACATCATTTGTCATTAGGCAAATGCAAGCTAAAACAATAGTGAGATAGTGCTATATACCTATTATAATGGCTGAAGTTAAAAAAAAAACCACAATACCAATTATTGGCAAGAATAAAGAGAAACAGGAGATCTCATCAATTTCTGGTTAGAATGCAACATGGTGCTGCCATTTTGGGAGACTTGCTAGTTTCTTACAAAACTAAGCATGATCATGTCATATGATCTGTCAGGTATTTACCTAAATTTTTTGAAAGTTTATGTCCTCACAAAACAAGCACATTAATATTCATAGTAGCTTTATTCATAAGTGCCCCCAACTGGAAGAAACCAAGATGTCCTTCATCAGATAAATGGATAAACAGAATGTGGTACAAAAAAAAAAACCAATGGAATAGTATCCAGTGATTTACAAGAATGAGCTTCCACTCCATGCAATGCTATGGGTGTGTCTTATGCATATTGCAAACGAAAAAACGGCTCATTTGAAATAGCTATATACTATATCATTCTATTATATGACGTTCTAGATCATATGGTAAATGGATCGGTGGTTGCCAGGAGTTTGGGGCTGGGGAAGGGTTGATTAGGTGAAGCCCAAGGGACTTTAGTACTGTGAACAGTTCTCCTGTTATATTTTAATGGTGGATACATGACACTCTGCATTTGTCAAAAGTCAGAATGTTCTAGCACAGAGTAACCTTAATGTATATCAGTTTTTAAAAAGTCCCTTAGAAGGCGCGCCTGGGTGGCTCAGTCGGTTAAGCGTCCGACTTCAGCTCAGGTCATGATCTTGCGTTTGTGAGTTCAAGCCCCACATGGGGCTCTGTGCAGACAGCTCAGAGCCTGGAGCCTGCTTCCCATTCTGTGTCTCCCCCTCTCTCTGCCCCTCCCCTGCTCATGCTCTGTCTCTCTCTGCCTCTCAGTAGTAAATAAACATTAAAAAAATTATAAAAACTCCCTTAGGAGGTCAGGAGATCCAGGAGAGAATGTAGACAGTGACAAAAGTATCCATTGTGTACAAATGTGCGATACAATCTCACTGATAGGCGGGACGAAGCGGCGATGACCTTCATCATGTTGGGAATTAGTGGAGTCAGGCATGTAAATACTGTCCCTACAGGTTACAAAATGTGACACCATTACCATATCTACTGGTTGATCAACCAGATCTTGCTTTCTACTATCATTCTTCAGTAAAAAGAATAAGGGATACTTGAAAACTTTCTGATTCTGGATAACCCTGGAGCATGTGATAATGCCAGTAAGGAAGGAAGTCCTTGAAAAAGCCCCCAGTGATGAGAACGTATCAGAGACACAGGAGGCATCCGACATGACTCCCAACTGGTAAAAATGGAAAGATTCAAGCAACACAATTCATTAAGAAGTATTACATTGTAACCCAAAATGTAAACTAAATATCCATGAGGCCAAACTGATACAAATCAACGTATAAGAAAAAAATATTCGGATAATAGATAAATTTCCTTTCAGAAAAATGTCAAGTAATTTATGTCGCCACTCAAGGAGGTAATGGCCTAACTCCCCACTTCCAGAGTGAGGATTGCGTATGGTGACCTCCTTTCAAAGAGTATAGTGTGGAAATGGGAGAGGCGTAACTTTACCATAGAGAACTAACAAACACGACTTCAGGGAGGTGATCAGGATTCACATCTACAGTGGTAGTATGTAGTGAAGATATCAGTATGCCCCGTAGATATGACTTGATGGAAATGACTGAGGCATTGTCACAGCCAAGAAGAGCCTGAAGAGAAAGGACAAACAAATGTACTGTGGTATCCTGGACCAGAAAAAAGGACATTAGGTCAAAATGGACTTTAGCTCATATAAAATGATCAATACTGATTAATGGTGATAAGCGTACATTACTAACGTAAGATATTAACAGGAGAAACTGGGTATGGTGTATATGGGAACTCCGCTATCTCCGCAAATTTTCCGTAAATCGAATTCTATTTTAAAGTACAAATTTATTTCGGGGCGCCTGGGTGGCTCAGTCGGTGAAGCGTCCAACTTCAGCTCGGGTCATGATCTCGTGGTTTGTGGGTTCGAGCCCTGCATCGGGCTCTGTGCTGACAGCTCAGAGCCTGGAACCTGCTTCGGATTCCGTCTCCCTCTCTCTCTGTCCCTCCCCCACTCACGCTCTGTATCTCAAAAATAAATAAACGGTAAAAAAATAAAATAAAATTTTATTTTAAAAAATAGGTTTAGAATTAGACTATTTCAGGGCGGCTGAATGGCTCAGTCAGTTAAGCGTTCGACTCTTGATTTCCGCTCAGGTCATGATCTCATGGTTTGTGAGTTCGAGACCCTCATAGGGCTTTGCATTGACATTGTGGAGCATGCTTGGGATTCTCTCTCTCCCTCTCTTTGCTCCTCCCCTCCCCTCTCTCTCTCAAATAAATAAATAAATAAAATTATATAAGGAAAAAGAATTAGATTATTTCTATTCAGCAATTCAAATAGACTTTTTAAAAAATGTTTATTTATTTTTGAGAGAGAGAGAAAGAGAGAGAGAGCATGAGCGGGGGAGGGGCAGAGAGAGAAGGAGACACAGAATCTGAAGCAGGCTCCAGGCTCTGAGCTGTCAGCCCAGATCCAAATTCAAGAACCATGAGATCATGACCTGAGCTGAAGTCCGACGCTCAACCCACTGAGCCACCCAGGTGCCCCCAAACTGATGACTTTAATTAGAACAAAGAAACATTCAAAAACAAAACAAAACAAAACAAAACAAAAACACAAAAGTTGTGGACAGTTTCCAGACTGCATATAGCTGTGCCTTTCCATCTCTGGCTTACTCTTAGCCTCCATTTTGATCTTATCAACTTCCAAATTACATTGCTTAATGAGCTAAGGACTGAAGCTTGTTTTCCTTCCATCAGCATTCGCATGGATTTCTGGAATGTCTGCTCTCTGCAAACTCTTAAGGCGGAATGCTGCAAGGAACCTCAGGAGAGCGGCAGGGAAGGCTGCCTCCGGAGTTTCACCTGCCTGGGGAAAGCAGTACACAGTATAGAGGCTCTTACTGGACATTTTCTATGATCTTACAATTACAAAAATATTGCATATATTGGAGGAACACCTGGTGAAGTCAGCCCGCTTTAAAACTGCCACGAATCATGTCAGTCATTTAACCATCCAGAGCATCCATTTGATTATCGATTTATTGATTATTGACTATTCACCCAGTTGGGAGTCCGTTGTGGTTCAGCAGCTTTAGAGAATGTAGAGAAAACGTCCTCCTCTGGAGACAGATGAGTTCTGATTTCCCAGTCTCTCCGAGCAACTGGACAGAGAGAGAAATTTTGCAAAAGGGAAGACACAGAACCAATCACTTCTACAAGTGTCGGTTTATAAACATTTGTGTTTGAATGCACCCGGTTCATCTTCAAGCTGCAGAATGTCAGCATTGGAAGGGACTTTATTCCATTCCCATTTTATTAAGTCATTGACAGCCAACACAATGCCTAGACATATTTCTTTAAAAAAAAATGTAATGTTGTATCACTGGTTTTGCTTTTTTAAGAAACAAAATTATCCTTTATAGTAATTTATATCTTAGAGATTTCGCATACTTCTTCCTTTCTCCAGCTGCTCTCCAAGCTTCATGTGGGCAGGAGGGCAGCACCCTCTTACAGTAGCACAGGGAATAGAGCTCATCTGGTTGGACAAGAGCTGACCTCCACCCGTGTGCATTACCTGTGACATTTCTGGAATAGCCCACGGACGAAGGGAAAAGAGATTCATTCATTCTTGCAAGAATATTCCAGACACACTCTGGGTCTGCTTCTCAGATTCCAGGTTCTTCTCCGAGGTGTAGGTTTGACTTGTATAATTGGTGTCCTCACCTCCCATCAGAGAGCAGATTACCTTTGTGAAGTCATATTGTGCGGGGATCTTTATCTATAGGCTTATAGTTTTATTATCTTTCTTATTTGCCTGCTCTAGCATGTGGTCTCCTAGATGCAAATTATTTAGTATTTTGGTTATTTAGTAGCCCCCCAATAGTGGAGGGATGTGATAAATCCTAAATTTTCAATCACATATATATAATGTCTAACCTGGCCATGATATCTGGTTAATTTACGTTAACAACCCTCTTAAATTTCGCTTGTTAATGTAACATACATGGAAAGAAAGTTGAGAAAGTAATTTATTTTAACGTAGTGATAAGCTGAAACGCTAATGTATTCTAAGAGTAGCAGTTGAGAAAATGACTAAGGTTTCCAATGATAGTTTGCAACAGAGTCCACTGTGCTACAAGCTTTAGAAGGCAGCAGAAATGTTTTAATCTTATGTTGTCCAGCCTTTTATGTAGCAGATGTTGAACAAGTATGTGTTGGATGGAATAGCTCACTAGAATCATGCACATTTTTCCACTGTGATGCTATAAAACTACAAAGCATCTTTGAGGCTGGTCTCATTTTATAAAATAAAAATAAGGTGTGTTGAGACCAGGACTTCAGACCTCCTGGATTCTAGTACACAGTCAAGAGGCTGGTTTTTCAATGGCTTGACTACTGATCTAAACCAAGAGTCAACAATATTCTTCTAGGAATCTTTTGGTCCACTCTTTGAGATTTTGCTCTGTTTGGTTTCAGAGCATAAGCCTAACATGTACGTGTGATAAGATTCTGGGCTGTATAAGCTGGTAGCTAAATCTTTAGGAGCTCAGAAAAATCCAGAATCATCTAGAAGCAGAACTGGTCTATACTTTTCAATCCTATCAGTTATAATACGTCCTTTCTTTATGGGTTTTCTTTACCCAATTCTTAACATTTTGGATTCTTCATGGAAGAAAACAAATATACAGAAAAGTTCCCCAATCATATGGCATATGCAAGTTTGAAGTTGAGAATGACTACTCTGTTTCTGTTTTCTTGGTGAGATAGGGGGGAGGTGTGATGGGGTAGGGGGCATGTTACTTCCTAGTTTCAATGGAATTGGTACAGAATATTCCAACAGCTATTAATTTTTTTTTTTTTGCAAAGTAACAAAATATTCTAATCCATCAGAGGGCTCTGCTGGATTTAAGGATTGTTTGCCAAAGCTGTCGTTAAAAAATTGTTAATAAAAGCTTCCACAAAAATGTCATCTTGTAAATTATCAACATCATGGCATTAAGTTGGAGTTTGTTCCTCTGCAAAACTGAAAGACCAATTTCTCTCTGAATTTAATTCTATTCAAGTGGGATATTGTGCCTGCCTAATGAGAAAGAAATTTGACTGAGAACTGTCTGGATCAGCACCAAAGCTTTCTTTCCCAGAACCATTAACGAAGATCCAAAGTTTCATTTACAGCGCTCGTCACTTTCACCTTGAAGGCAAGAGTAGAAAGAGACACCAGAATGCTGCAACCTTATTCTGCTTTTTTCCAAAAGGCACCGATAATTATTTCTAGTCTGAAAAGACTCCAGTAGGAAACGGGTTTACATTTTGCTTGGGTCCCTAAAACTCTTAAAAAGCCTTCTTTCTTTTTCATGTTTTAACTGTGTGTGTGTGTGATGTATTACTTGCCAGGAACTCCTAAGAGTGAATAATATTAAACTTGTTGATGATAAACAGCACCACTGAGAGCAAAACTCTTCAATACTAGACATTTCTAGAGAAGCCTGTATTTGCTGAAACTTGAACAGGATGAAAAGCTGACTACAAAGTGTGACCAATCTTAGGGGTATTGGTGGAATTATTTTAGATACGGTTCTTGCCAGGAAGATGAATTAAGAAACTACCCAAGGACTTTTATTTCGATGACTGAATTTGAAGGCAATTAGCCAGAGACTTATTTTCCCTTCCAAAGGTAATATTTACTAAATCTATCTTTCTATATACCTCAGTGGTACTGTACATTTATTACCTTATTCATTTCCCCATATTATACGTCAGCTATTATTTTCCCTTCTCTATAGTTGAGGAAAGTCACGTGTAAGGAATACGACTCCCTTGTTCACTCTTAGACGTTTGGCAAATGACCTACAGTGAGCTCTGCCGTTGGTTGTATCTTCGTTTTTTTTTTCTTTTTAATCATTAATTCCAAAAAGTGAAAGTGTCCTAAAACAAAGAAAAAAAAGCATACTCACAGACATAAAAATTGCCCATTCTTATCCGGTTCAGTGGAAAGCAGTTTGTCTAGCAGATATAAGTAACCTATGTTCCCTACCAAGACCATGGCTAGATAAACATTCTCCCAAGAATGAAACTATTCCATTTCAGCCTGAAAAAAAAAAATAAATGAACCAATTTATTCAAATCTATCTTTCCATTCTGATTCTGACTCACCAAATTCTCTTCTCATTATCAGATAATCCCACTTGCCTTAATAACTCATACCAACTACCTGTCGATAATATCATCATAGTAACTAATATAATGAAATGCATTCTTGTTCATACATTATGCATGAAGATTTGGGTAAGTTTCCTCTGAGCCTAGCTTTTCTTATTTTTAAAAGAAGGCTGGTATTACCCAACTTTCAGTTTCCCCAATAATTTGGAAAGAACCCAGAAGAGTTCCTAACACCTAGAAGGAAAGTAATGAAGAGAGGTGGCCATTATTACACCATCTCTGGGATTATTTTTGCAATTACCATTAAGTATGTCTTATCAATATATCTAATGTTCCCTTTGGAGCCATTA
This sequence comes from Prionailurus bengalensis, assembly GCF_016509475.1. NCBI lineage: Eukaryota > Metazoa > Chordata > Mammalia > Carnivora > Felidae > Prionailurus > Prionailurus bengalensis. The sequence continues at coordinate 234,200,171 of NC_057343.1, forward strand.
ACACAATAGAAATGTAGCAGACATTTCATAATGGGAGCCCAATACATATTTATTGTCAAAAATTAATTGTCAAAAACAGAGTCTGAAGGACAAAATTCACCAGAAGCTTCTGGCAGACAGAGGCTCACTCTTTGCTCCATCTAATAAATTCTTCTGTTCTGAGCTGGCATTCATGCTTCCTTGAACACGGCACATTACTTGGTTGATTATGGACTCCTCTGCCAGACAACAGCAATCACAGAATCTTCTGCACCAGAGAATGCTTTAACCGTCAGACTCCAAAGCATAAAATAAAGCCTGAATTCAGATGATTACTTAGAGATATGTGGCATTTCAATTCTCATGCTAAGTGAGGTGAGAGTAAATTAAAGCTATACCCAAACACAACCTATTTGGGGAACTAGTGCCTCAGGAGTAGTGTCCCAAGAGTCGCCGAAGAGCTCCTGCGCAGTGACAGTGCGTGATGGTGTTTTCCTGGAAGTCTCCTGAACTTGGGCCAGTCGTGTTTTCTCTCTTTCTGTCTTTCTTTCCATCTTTCTTTATTCCTTCCTTTTCTTTCTTTCTTTCTTTCTTTCTTTCTTTCTTTCTTTCTTTCGTAAGCATCCAGAAGTGAGTATTCTGGAAGGGAATATTACGGAAGTGAATATTTCAATATAGGCAGTCATTGAATTTGCCTCTTCCCTTTGTTTCATGTAGTTTTCATTTAACTGTGATTGAGTGCAGAGGGAGAATTTCCAAATTTTTTGTGATGGATGGGCTAAGACATTCTCTCATGCCATTTAATAAAATGAGAAAATAATACTTTCCAGAGGTAGCTCTGTGCCTACTTTCCCCTTTGACCTTCAAACAGTTATCTTGATTGAAATCAATATTGCATTATTTGCGTTGGGCATTTTGTCGTGGGGAGATCTTAGTTTTATCTCAAAACTCTTAGAAAATCCTAGCTTTACAGAAATTTGTTCCTGGTGTTTTGGTTTTGACCGTTTATCTCATCTAGTCTTAGAAAATGAAATTTCTTTTTTCATTGTAAATGAACATAGATGTTAAGAATCCTATGCATTCAGAAAGACATCAATTGTCGGTATGGCATATTGCAGGATGTTTGATATTTTAATACGATGTCTTAGCAACATAGATGAAGTGCAAAAGTCAGTGAACACCTTCATGATATTCTTAAAGTCTTTAAAAAAAAAAAAACTTTTGAAAGAATCCTGCTTAATGCCTGTTCCTCCTGCATTGGGTACCATCTGAAGTATTTCCCTCGATGAGGGAAGGAAGAAATCCTAAACGAGAACTGTGGCTAGAGAGATTTATCTTCAACACCAGGGAAATTTAATTAGTATGACTAAAAGGAGAAGATGGGAGGGGAAAGGATGACAGAAATTTTACCCGCAGACCGAGGCCCATGGATTGGAGAAGGAAAGGTCCTATCTGACATATCAGGCAGGCCTGGTTTCCAGAGCTTTTGCCACCCTGAGGAACGGAGATAGGACTGGATAGGAAAGTTATGTAGTTTACTACTGATGAAGTTGCTGGGGCTGGGCTCTCAGAGGCCAAGGTGAAATGGAGCTGGTGAATTGGCATTAAAATGATTTGCATTTCTCACTCACAAATCTTAGGCCAGAGAAAGATGTGGGTAGGTGGGGCAGGAACCAAGACTTCTGGGTCAAAAAAGCTGGAACCAGGCTCTTGCTAGTCAACCAGTGCCCGGTGCAGGATGTAGAGACTGAGCCCTTTCCACCAAACCTGAAATTGTCATGAATTCTAGAAGGAGCTTCTCCATGGAATGGACGGAGAAGCATTTGGGGCATTTCCAAACCTCACAGGTAAAGGCTACCATGACTCACAAGGGTGGCAACTCTGGGGTGGGGAGGGCACCCTTGTTCTTAGGGGAACAACAGAGCCGGGTGGAGGAAAATAGTCCACTGGTGTCTTAAGAATATGTAGCTCTCAAGCCAGACCCAGTCACTTTTCTCCTCCTTTGGGGGTGCCTGCCTTTATGCTGATTGATCTCCTTTATCAAAGCCTAGAAACAGTTCTATGACAGGAGATGTTTCCATTGCTAAAAGGCCATGTTGGGAGACCCTTACCCTAATGGAAGGATATGGATTTAGAATCCATAAAAATCCAGAAAAAAAAACAGAAAAAAACAAAGGTAGTGTTAATGCACGAGGGAGTAGTGGGGACAGAGAGATGCTGAAGAGGAGAGCCCATGGGCCACTCCAGGCAGGGCCACACAACAAATCCACCTCATAAGGCTTCCATGGGAAAAAAAAAAAAATGTTGGCTTACCCCAGCTGACCAAGAAGGAGGGAGTGAGTATCCCAACAAACTTTCAAGATGGAGAGAAACCAGTGTCTCTTTAGTCATTTACAACAGGATTAGGGCCAGTGGTATTATTAGTTTTCTCAGAACACCTCCCTTTGCTAGGGACGTTGATTCAGGAGACCAAAAATATAAATTCCAAGGTTATTTGGTGAGCAGAAACGGGTTAGAAGAAAATTACTCTCTGGAGGGATATATGTCCATTAATCCAGGAAAACTTAAGCAGTATTTATTTGTCCAGATAATCAGTAAAAGTGTCCTGTAGTCAAATCCCCATTTCTCTGGAATTGACTGGGTACATCTGAGAAGACCATAATCTTCTTTTTCTAAAATGTATTGAATTCACTAGGTAACAAATACGGTAAACTATCGAGAACTGTGACAGATACGGCGGTTCAGTCAGTTAAGGATCCGACTCTTGGTTTAGCGTAAGTCATGATCTCATGATTCATGAGTCTGAGCCCCTCATCAGGCTCTTCTGACAGCTTGGAGCCTGTTTAGGATTCTATTTCTTCCTCTCTCTCTCTGCCCCTCCCCTGTTCTTGCTCTCTCTCTCTCTTTCTTTCCCAAAATAAAGAAATAAACTTAAAAAAAAAAAAGAATTGTGGCAGATATATTCTTAGGTGACACTCAAGGATTCCATGCCCTTGGATAATTCCCTTCCCTTGAGTGTGGCAGAAACAGTGGCACGGTTTTGACCAACAGAATATGACGAATGTGATGGATGTCTCTTCTTTGATTAGACTGTGCGATTTGGCAAAACAAATACATTTAAGTCGCTTGTGTAAGTCACACCTTAGGGCAGGAGTGGTGGGATTTTGCGGATGATTAAGATCACAGATTAGCTGACTTTTTGAGGTAAGCCAAAGGGAGATGGCCTTGAGTGCTTCTGACTTAATCTGGTGAAGGTGCTTGAAAAAAGGACTGGAGATCGTGTGAGGAAATAGAAACCATCTTTCCGTTGTGGAAGGTGCAAACTGCGGTGTCTTGACTCCCCATGGAAAGGGCCCTGTGGAAAAGAAACTGGGGGCAGTCTCCCTTCAACACCTGTTAGGAAGCCAGAGTCCTCACTCCTACGGTCCACGGAGATGCACCCTTCCGACCTGAATGAGACGGGCAAGGACTCTTCCCCGGTCAGGCCTCCAGATAAGAGTGCAGGCAAACAGGCATCCTCATCCCCATCCGGGGAGACGCTGACCAGAGGGTCCGGACAAGTCATGGTAACGTTGAGGTCGTCAGTGACACGTCATTGGGAAATGAATGCAAGAATGCCATAGATTTTAAAAACCGCCTTGTGCTCTTGGCTGGATTAAAAGACACCCTAGTTTCATCAGCAGAAGTGGAAATCGCCTCTGGGAAATTTCCTCTGCCTATCGCTGGCTGAGCTTCCTCAAGTGTCGATCTCTATTTGCGTCAGTTCCAGAGGTGAGTTTTTCTCCACCCACGGGTCCCCAAAATTTAAGAGCACCTTCTGAATGCTCCATCCATGCCAACTTGAGGATCTGGCTCACTGGCAATGTAAGGACCGCATTTTCAGAGTAAAAACAAAGTAACAGGACGGCAGCAAGTGATTCATTAATCGTGACGTTACTGCTGAGACTGCTCTACAATTTATCAAAAGCTTATCTCCATAACCCATCCTTTCTTAGGGTCGCTGTGGGTTTTTGGTTTTTTTTTTTTTTTCGTCTTGGCTTCCTGCTCATTTGCAGTCCTATCTCCTATTTTGCATTTAGATGAGGCACGGATTAATTCTGAAATCCTGGGATGGACAGAATACAATAATGGCAATCTCCAAGTAGCAGAGCGTGTCCCTGTAGGGGTGATGTATGGGTCACCACACACACTTGAACCCAGAAATCACCAGTCCACAAATAGCGGTCTTCATCGTAAATTTCTGCCGGAAACCCCGAAGGCGGGAAAGACCCAGAGGCTACACAGCCAACACGAGCACATTCTTCGCAACTGAATTGCCCAGAATTGCCTAGAAATTTAACTAGCCTTAGAAGCATCCTCAGGGATTTCTCGAGATATAGGTAAATCATATTTCCCATGTAAACAATCCTGAGGAACACTAAGCAATTGGAGGTCAAATTAATCTTGACTCAAGAGACAATTATAGAGTTCAGCAGCAATGGGGGGGGTGTGGTTTGACTGACTGCATTAGCCAAAAAACCCTCGTTGGGCTAGCCCACAAATAGCATCCCTCTACGTGTCTCCCCTACGTGAACAAGTTGAGGATTTTTTTTATTATTTAGAAATTCAACATAGTGGGTAAATTATAAGCTGCATTATCAATAGGGGCTGAATCGGAGGACATTGCTTATGTGAGCGCTTGCTAAATTCCAGAATTAAACAGATGTTGCCATCTATTATCAGCATCGGGCTGGATGAGCCCCGCTGGCCTGTTCTCAAGACAAAGAAGGGGTGGGGAGGAGAGGTTGAGCATGCGCAGTTACTCTCCTAAACTGACCAATCAGAGGCGTAACTCCTTTACCTGGAGGCAGAATGCTGAAGAAACGGTTGGTCCACTCTCTCGACAGGAAGAAAATGGATCGCCCCGCAGCCCCGTTTGTTTAGATCACATTTAATAAACTTTCTCTTAAGAAACCAAGACTTAACATTATTACTAAGTGGGGAGACTGTCATCAGCTTAGAGAGTTGAGTAAAAGATATCGTTGTACATCTTATGTCATAAATCAAAGCCAAGCAAGATAATAAGAGATGATATGAGAGATTTGTTACAAATAAATTATGCATGGTGTGTAGTCAAAGGAAAGGCATTGGCACTTCTTAGCTAAACATCTGAAGTTAATCATCCAGTGCAAAGAGAAGAGTGGCAGTTATGTCTTTGGAAAATACAGAAAACTGTGAGCCGATTGCCAAATCATGTCTGGGAGGAAGACCAGCCTCATGCTGAGCAAACATTGCATGATCCTGTCGAGACCTCCGCCTCTGTTGGACGGTGGAGGAGGTGCCAGTCTCCTCCCCCCAGGCCTGGCCCCAGAACCTTCCACATCGCAGAACACCAGGGAGCCATACTTGTGCGGAATAACACCATCTGCCCCCAACCTTCCTGCCAGTCCTCTTCCCCAGGACTGTTCTAGAATTTCTGTATAGAAGGGGCTTAGGACAGTAGTCTGCATGGAAGGGCTACTGCATGGGCCAGGGATGCTCATCTGAAAACATCCTGTGCCTTTTAAATTTTTTTCTATTGCAGGTTTATTTTTTCAGGACCGTGGTTGGGAATGAGTGAGAGATTATGGAGACACTCAGATCCCTCAAGATAAAGCACAGGAGGGGCAGGGAGAGAGAGAGAGAGAGAGAATCCCCAGCAGGCCCTGCCCTGCAGAGTCTGATGTGGGGCTCGAACCCACAAACCTTGAGATCATGACCTGAGCTCAAGAGTTTGACGCCCCACCGACTGAGATACCCAGGTGTCACCCTCAAGACACTCTTTTTTTTTCTTTTTTTTTTTTTAATTTTTTTTCAACGTTTTTTATTTATTTTTGGGACAGAGAGAGACAGAGCATGAACGGGGGAGGGGCAGAGAGAGAGGGAGACACAGAATCGGAAACAGGCTCCAGGCTCCGAGCCATCAGCCCAGAGCCTGACGCGGGGCTCGAACTCACGGACCGCGAGATCGTGACCTGGCTGAAGTCGGACGCTTAACCGACTGCGCCACCCAGGCGCCCCCAAGACACTCTTAGTACCACCCCTCTTCCTCCCCCAACAGTGCACTTTAGATTCCAAGATGGCCACTCATTCAAGAAATCCCTAAACCGTATAGCAAAGCATCTATTCCCTTCTCTTAAAATAATCACAACCGCAATTAATCAGACTTTGTATGAACCCACACCCGGGAAGGTTGGTTGTGGAACCCTATCCATATACTTTCTTCCTGAGCCCCCTAAAAGAGTCATGTTGCTGAACCAGCCTGTGGCGGGGTCTCTCACAATCAGAAGGGACAATGACATGTTCTAACGATGGCGGAGGTCTATTGTGAATTAGAAGGCACCTAACTAGCATCCGTTGCAGGCCAGAGAAGAGCTAACATCAAAGTGGCATTTAGAGAAATTCTCAGGTTTTGGGCCCACAGACTCCAGAAGAAAACCCAATTGGGGAGCCCAAGAGCCAGTCCTAGGGATGACCCAGCACCACCCCTCTACAAGTTCACCTTTAAACTGGGAATTAGGACACCTTCATGTCAGGGTGATGGGCTTCGAGCTCTTGTATTCACCGCGAGAGAGAAATGGTCACAAACATGAACCAGTAAATTAAATGGTGACAGTTTCCATTAGAGACAGTAAAGCACACAGAAGGCTGGGGGAAGTTTACAAATCATTAGGCGTGTTTATTCTACAAGCTTCTGCAATCGATTCTGAGTAATTAATCTGAAAGAGAATATTAGAAGTTATTAGTAATGTGAGGAAAGCTGAGAAGCTTGAAACTGCCTCCTAAAGGAAAATAAAATACATTTGAGATAAGCAAATACATATATTCTGTGGATTTAGGACCCCTATAAACAGAACCAGCTACATAGTTTGTGGGGCTCACGCGAAAATGAAAATGTGGGCCACTGTTCAGGAAGCAGATAAAGAAGTCAAGTTAAAAGTAGTAAGAAATAGACCCTTTTTACTTAGAAATATTACGTTATTCGTGGAATACAATACGGGTAATTTTATACATGAGTAACGACCCAAACTCATAAATTGCAAAAACTCTCCCAGTGTAATAATTTTATATAATAAGTAATAATAATACCTCATTAATGCGATATCTTGATTGAGCATAGGATTTCTATGACTCACTTGTCTGAAAATTCACATCCTACATCACTGAAACGTGAGCCCATGGCAACTTCATCTTCTATTGATGAGATCAAAAGCCACATCACTTGCTCTTGGCAAGAGTAAGATCACAAGTAATTTCTGATACATTTTAATTTTGAGTAGAATCTTTACACTTTTTTTTTAAATTTTTTTTTTAACGTTTATTTATTTTTTGGGACAGAGAGAGACAGAGCATGAACGGGGAGGGGCAGAGAGAGAGGGAGACACAGAATCGGAAACAGGCTCCAGGCTCCGAGCCATCAGCCCAGAGCCTGACGCGGGGCTCGAACTGACGGACTGCGAGATCGTGACCTGGCCGAAGTCGGACGCTTAACCGACTGCGCCACCCAGGCGCCCCTGAATCTTTACACTTTGTAACGAAGAGCACGATGTATACGCTGTGGCAACATTGGGATACATTTCTGCTAAATTTTGTTGAAGTATACATTTTCCTACATGTAAACGTGTCGATTCTTATAGAGTAATGTTTCTAAAAATATTTAATTCCTCATATAAATGAGCTGCATGCTTGAATGTAATCGTTTTGATATGTATTTCTTTAAATAGACATTATATATTGTATCAGTTTTAGGTTCACAGTAAAATTCAGCAGGATGTTCCCATATACCCCCAGACCCTGCACGTGCACAGCTTCCCTGCCCCCAACGTCACCCACCAGAGGGGTGCATTTATCACCATCAGTGAACCTGCACTGACACATCATAATCACTCAAAGTCCATACGTAACAATAGGGCTCATTATTGTATTTTCTATGGGTCTGGACAAATGTATAATGACATGTATCTGCCATGACAGTATCATACAGAATTGTTTCGCTGTCCCACATTTTCTGTGCTCCAACTGTTTACCCGTTTCTCCCCCAAACCCCTGGAAACCACTGACCTTCTTACTGTAACTATAGTTTTTCCTTTCCCAGAATGTCATATAGTTGAAATCATACAATGAGAGGCCTTTTCACACTGGAATATGCATTCAAGGCTCCTCTTAGTAGTATGCGTTTAAGTCTCCTCCATCTTGTTCAGGGGTTGATAGCTCATTTCTTTTTAGCGTCTACATTCCACCATCTGGATGGACCGCAGCTCATTCATCGATTCTCCTGCTGAAGGACCTCTTGGTTACTTCTAAGTCTTGGCAGTTGTGAATAAAGCTGCCATAAACATCCGTGTACAAGTTCTTGTGTTGACTGATGTAGTTTTAAAGGTAAATGTTCATGACGCTGTTTTAATGTCCCCTCTTGCATTTCCTAGAACCAGTGGATATAATACAAGAGCTCAAACGCGGATCCATGATTTGTACACATTACAAAACAGCCGTTTTGGCGATCAATTACGGAATCAGATAACGTGGCAATTAATCTTAAAATGATCTTCCTCATTAATAATAGATTAATGTAAAGCTTCATATGAATGTAATTTTTTTACCATAAAATGTGACGATATTCAAATTTCATTTCTCTTTGTAAGCCTGTGGGTATTCCCTTTGCAGATTTGCAGCAATTTCCAAAACAACAGACACCAACGCTTTGAGGATTTGTAAGCACTCCCTGATATGTTTTATCACAATGTCTCTACGAAGGCTGCTATTTTGTAATAATTTACTGACAACCTCTGCTGCCCAAGCCCCAGCAGTTGCTGTCTCAGGCTGCAGAGTTGATCTTTTTGTGTGGATGCTGCAGGCAGCACCCTCCCCCTCACAAGCCCCAGCCCTGCCCCTCCCTGGGGCCCCCTGCTCTCCCGCAGCCTCACCTCTGCCACCTCATAGGCACCAGCAGGATCTTGTCTGTTCTTGCTTCTTAAAAAATATATATATATATATTTATTTATATTATTTTATTATATTATTTATTTTATTATTATTATATTTATATTATATATAATATATATTATTTATATATTTATTATATTATATATATTTATACGTAAAAAATATATATATTTCTTTCTGGGAGAGTACAAGGTGGGGAGAGGCAGAGAGAGCGGGACAGAGGATCCACAGCGGGCTCTGACAGCAGTGAGCCCGATGTGGGGCTCAAACTAACAAACCTCGAGATCATGACCTGAGGCCGGTTAGGGCACTCAACCCACTGAGCTACCCAGGTTCTTTGCTCCGCTAACTGTCACTCTCTCCCTTCTCTTCTCTTCCAGGCACTGTGGATTTGGGGGAACCATCTCTGCATGCCTCCGTTGAAGGGCCCCCAAAGTGAACGCTGGGTTCTCATCCTCTCAGAGGGGGAATTAGGGGTCACTCCACTTTGCTGCTTTTGTCTCCAGGGGAAGCTCAGTCCGTTAGCCCAGTTCCCTGCCTTCCCTTCTGAAATGCTAGCGGTCTGTGTCCCGCTGCTTAAGCCACGCTATTCTCAGTCTCTCTTCCCCAGAGTGATCAGCAATTCTGCCTAATGCAGGCTGTCAAGTGTGTGAACCCCAGTCTCCCTTCCTCCCTCCCCAGTGTATGTACCTGAGGCTCCAGGCACACAAATTGGATAACCAAAGTATTTAAACTTTGAGAGAAGCAGGGAAGGCGCCTGGGTGGCTCAGTTGGTTAAGCGTCCAACTTCGGCTCAGGTCATGATCTCATGGTTGGTGGGTTCGAGCCCCACATCGGGCTCTGTGCTGACAGCGCAGAGCCTGGAGCCTGCTCTGGATTCTGTGGCTCTCTCTCTCTCTCTGCCCCTCCCCTGGTCATGCTCTGTCTCTTTCTGTCTCAAAAACGAACAAACATTAAAAAAAAAAAATAATACTCTTTGAAAGAGGAGAGCAAAGGAAAACAGATGCACGCATATATGCTTGTGTGTCTTTGTGTGTGCATTTGTGTGCATGTGTAAAGTAACCAGATTGGCTCTCCAACGTAATAAAGATTGCTTTCCAGGTCCTCTTTCCTCTCACTTCTTTTTCCTTTAACAATGAGAAGGCAGGCAAAGGGAAAACACCAGATCACCAGTTTCACGATGGGGCAAAGACTGGCTACAAAGAAGCAATGAAAACTATAGAATAAGAAAAAGTGTTGTCTCCATGGTGCGGGTTCACCATTTCTAAAACCTTCCACCCATTGTGGGTGGTCTTTCCTAAGAGACACAAGAAATCTTGACTTTTTTCATTTGCACACGATTTCACGATTTCACATGTACAACAAGCCAGAGGTGAATTGTGGGGAATATTGTAGGGAGTTCAGCCGTTGGCAGGCACTGCTTCTTCCCTTTACCAAGTGAAAGACAAGAAATAAATGGTGTTGATAATGATCTTAAGAGTATAGTTGAGCTTCTTGGAAGTTTAGAAGCCTGGGGAAATTCGGGGCCAATTTGCAAGGCTATTCTAATTGAATAACCATCTCCCTCTCTCCCTCTCTCAATTGGTGGTTGACGTCTTTATTGCTTTGGCTGTGGGGGTGGGGGGGGCAGGTGCTCAGGAGCTCGTGGTGGGGCGGGCCACTCGCTCTTCACCATTAGAGGCTCAACTGCCCTCAAGAATGCACGTGACGCCACATAACCCGTGTCCTTTCGGGAACTCGGACACCCCTTCCTCCCGCCGCCCCCTGGCCTGACCTAGGATTCAGTGAGCGGTTACATATTAGGAAGACATAACCCCTCCTGATTAGAAAGACGGCTGAGGCATGAGTCACCAAAGGGCAATATTGTTGGCCTGCAGCAAAAACTAGTAGAGAATGTAATGGAAGGATGAGGGAAGACAGAAAGCCCGGGGCTGAGACGTCCAAGTTGCCATGACATTTACAAGTTAAGGTGAAACAAAGATGCAACTATGTCTACTTTTAAAGGTGGAGACCAAGTGTTGCTGAGCCCAGCAAGTGGGGTGTTGGAGGAGGGGGGGTGGGAAGAAGGTTCATGTGCCTCGGGAGAATTATAGCCGGAGAATAATTGTTGGTATCCTGGTTTAACCGGCTTGTCTGCAGCTCTGTATGTTTATATTATATATATTACATTTATATTATATATATAATATATTACATATATATATATTTTCTATGTTTATTTATTTATCTTGAGAGAGTGCAAGCAGGGGAGGGGCAGGGAGACAGAGAGAGAGAGAGAGAGAGAGAGAGAGAATTCGAAGCAGCCTCCATGCTGCCAGCTCAGAGCCCCAAACTCATGAACGGTGAGCTCATGACCTGAGCTGAAATCAAGAGTCAGATGTCTAACTGACTGAGCTACCCAGGCGACCCGAGTATGGCAAATATATTAATGTATTAAAGCCTGACTTCCCCGATGTGGCAGATGGCATTAAAGGGGCCACAACACTGTCTCCCCTCCTATATGTTCTTTTGCAAGTTTCTTGTCTCCTCAAAGGGGGGAGTTTTTTCCTTTCCCTGGGAACCTGCCCTGCCCTCGAGGGCTCTCAACAACAGAACACAGCAGAGCGAGGTTCTGGGACTTGCATGCGTAGGCATTAAGCGTGTCTCGCAACTTTCACTCTCCTGCTCCTGGGCAAGCCAGCTACCAGGTCAGACTTCCGCTTCCCCCAGGATGGCCATACTGTGTTGAGTAGGGAGAGGCACACAGAGGAAAAAACAAGTCCCCCCCGGTATCAGAAGCTAAAAGCCAGAACCAACTTGCTGGCCACGTGAATAAGACCCTCTTGGGAGTAAATACTAGAGACCAGTCGAACCACCCAGGTGACACCATGAAAACCAGAGAACGGTTCTCCCCTCTAAGCCCCGCCCACACTGCAGAACCATCTGTATGTAATCGTATTTTAAACCATTGAGTTTTAAGGGGATGTTCTAACAGCAAGAGATAATCAAACCCGGCTCTCGTATACCCTACGGCTCCCTGCACACTAAGTCCCCAAATTCCACTGACCCTGACCTCCACCTGATTAGTGAGTGAGTGTTTGATAGAGTGTTCGAGCCACCGCCCAGGCCGTCGAGCAAGAAACACTCCGGTTATTCTAAATTCAGGGAGTTTTAAAACAGGATTCGTCGCTTAGGTGATGGAAAGGTCCACAGGCATGTATTTACGTGTGGCGATTTAACTGCCATTAAATTGTGGCCACGGGAAGAGGTAGCGTTGGCAGTAACCCAAAGCAAGGGACACCTTGATGAGCTGGAACACCAGAGTAGAGCGGCCCAGCCAAATTAGGAACCATGGTGCTAAGGGCTTCCAGTAGGATCTAGAGCAGTAAGGCGGTTGCGGCCAGGACTGGAAGCATGACCTGGGGCAAAAACGGGGTTGGGGGAGGACAGAAATACTCTGGGGTCTCCATTTCTTCTCCTCTTCAGTTCCTGGCAGTGCCTTCCATCGGTCAAACTGAAAGGGAAGCCAGACGACAAGGCAACCCGGGCAACAGAACCTGTTGTTGGCGCCCTGTGACACGTAGGGCAAGAGAAAAATAGATCCGAAACCAACAAGCTATGCAACCAGCAAGGGCCCTGGGGCAGTTGTCTGTGTTCCTGGGGGAGCAGAACCTATGGCCGGCGAGCCCGCCTCCCGGGCACCGTACTGTTCATCAAAGTGACACATTCTTGTCTCAAAAGTTTCAAGTATTTTGAGGAAAGGGACTTTGTTTTTTATGGGCGGAGCTGTGTCTCTCTACCCCCCACCCCATTCAGGTATTGAAGTCTTAATCGCTGGGACCTGAGAACGCCACTGCTCTTGGAGATCGTGTCTTTAAAGAGATGATTACGTTCAAGTGAGGTCATGAGGACGGGCCCTAATCCACTGTGACTGGTGATTTCCTAAGAAGAGAGGATTTGGACGCAGACACGCACAGAGGAAAGACGATGCGCACACACAAGGAGGAGACAGCCAAGGAGAGAGGCCTCAGAAGAAACCAACCCACAATCACCTCGATCGCGGCCTTCCAGCCTCCAGAACGTTGGGAAAATAAATTTCTGTGGTTGAAACCATTCGGTCGCCAATACTCTGTTACAACAACGTTGGGAAAAGCGTAGACTTTTTTGATTGCTTTAAATTGATTTCTTTTTCCTTACAGCCTCACTGCTCTCGGCAGGACGGAGACAGCTTCACAGCAGTTGTTAGGTCGACGGACACACAGCTGAGTGGCAAATGGTGCTATTGTCCACAGCATCACACTTCCTAGAAATAAGCCAAAACCCAGCTACTCGGGGCCATGCAAATGCGCCTCCTGAGGATGTGCTCAGAAAATCAGAAATGCGGATTAATTCCGCTAACCCTGTCAGGTTAGAGCGTCTGTGTGGGGGGCCAGGGTTAACATGACCCTGAGAGGGAGACCCCTGTTACTAGACCCTACAGTGAATGAGGAACATGCTGGGAGCAGACCTTGTAAACACCTTTGCTCCCCTGGCGGCCGTCATTAAATGTATCTCCTCGTGGTAGATTATCGATGTGTGTATGTTCTAACCCCATATGCACATTGCACACAAAGACAGGTCAGTCAATGAAAAGAGCCTTCTTTTTTTATATATATAATTTTTTTAGTGTTTATTGTTGAGAGAGAGAGAGAGAATGAGAATGAGTGGGGGAGGGGAGGAGAAAGAGAGGGAGACACAGAATGTGAAGCAGGCTCCAGGGTCTGAGCTGTCAGCACAGAGCCTGATGCAGGGCTGGAACCGTGACATCATGACCTGAGCTGAAGTCAGATGCTTAACCGACAGAGCCACCCAGGTGCCTTCTAGACAATTCAGTTCACTAGCCTGAAGTGTCTTGGGATACCAGAATCGCTAAGAGCACACGTTTCATTGTTGGCTTGTGGCAGTGTGGAGAAGTAAGGAAAGTTATGAATCTAAAATACAGAATTATAAAATGACAAACAATGAGCCCGGTGACCTTATTAAGATGGAGTGAGCTGATTTAAAGTGACTTCTGCATCAGCCTGTTTTCTGTTTGGGTGGGAAAATGACACTGTGTAAAGAATTGTAATTTTCTCAGGAGTTTATTAAGAATTTTCTCGAAACACAGAAAACTGAAAGACATTTACGATGAATACCCAAGTAGCCACCACCTAGATTTTACCATTATCATTTTTTTCTACTTGCTTCCTCACATGTCCGCACACCCGTCTCTGTATATTCATCACTGAGTCTGTTTTCTGAAGCACCTCAAAGTAAGTTGCAGACATCAGCACACAATCTTTTAAATGCTTGCGTATGTAGCCATTAATCCGATTGCAACGTTTACAGGATCTATGCAAATTATATACACCATGAAAGGCACAGAGAAGAAGTGTACAATTGATGAGTTTTCCCAACTGCATACACTTGTAATCCCAACCCCTATCAAAATATGAAGTATTAATCTTACCAGGGTAAGTTCCCCAACCCTTCCTCCACCCCAGAGAATATTCACTCCTACTTCGCTCAGTTTGGCAACCGTTGTTCAAATTTGTTTACCGAGATTGGTCTGGCTTGTGTAGAATTTCATGTAAATGGAATGAAACTATATATTCTATTGTGTGTTAGGCTTTGTGCCCAGAGTGTTTTTGTGACTCATCCTTGTTTTGCATGTCTCACACATTTGTTCCTGTTTATTGTAGAGTGGTGTTTCACTCTAAGAATGAATATGCCCACGTTTGTTTGACCATTCGTCTACTGAAGGACGCCAGGGATGTTTTCCAGTTTTCAGCTATTATAAATTAAGCTGCTCTGGGCAGTCTCGGACAAGTCTTTCTGTGAACCTGTTTTTTATTTATCTTGAATAAATAAATAGGAGTAGAACTCTGGGTCATAGAAAAGGTATGTGTTTGGCTTTTAAAGAAACTGTCAGAATGTGTTCTATGTCAGAACACTTCAAAGTGATGGCACCACATTGCATTTTTCCTGGCATTGCATGAGAACCCCAGCCGTCCCAATTCCTCACCAACATTTGGTGTCGGAAGTCTTTTAAAGGTTAGCCTTCTTGGTGGCCATTTTGGGGTGTGAGATTATATCAAATTATGGATTTAGTTTAGGCTTCCCTGATGACATTTGGAGTTGATAATTTTTTTAATGTGTTTATTGACCATGCATATGGATTATTTTGTGAAATGTCTATTCAAATCTCTGGTCCATTTTTGTTGTTGTTGTTGTTGTTTATGTGTAATAGAAGTAAGAACTCTATTTTGTCTTGTGGCTGGTCGTGGTGGTGAGAAGGCATTCAGTATTTGATTACTAAATGTAATGGTAGTTGTAGGGTTTTTTATATGTTTTTTATATATGCCCTTGATCAGGTTGAGAAAGTTCTCTTCTGTTCCAGTTTTGCTGAGAGGTTTTATCATAAATGGGTGTTGGATTTTGTCAAATTATTTTTAGCATACAAGATATTTTATTCTCATAAAATGCATTAATTGATTTTTAAGTCAGCTTTAGTTTGGGGAACAGCTTTCTGTTTACCGGAAGTTTGAGAAGCTATTACAGAGAGCTCCCATATATCCTGCAGCCAGTTCCAGTTCTCCTATTATTAACACCTTAAATAAGTACCGTTTGTTGAGATTAATTAATCAATATTGATATTTTATTTTTAGTTAAAGCCTATTTTTTATTTAGATTTTCTTAGTTTTTAACCTAATGCCCTCCTACTTTGTTCTTGAATTCCACCCCGGACAGTACACTTAGTTGCTGCTTCTCCTAAGGCTTTGCTTGGCTATAAAAGTTTCTCAGATTTTGCTTGATTTTGATGACTTTGACCACTTGAAGAGTATTGGTGAAGTATTTTATAGAATGTCCCTGTGATTGAATGTTTCTGGTATTCTTCTAATGATTAAACTGGGGTTATGGATTTGGGGGAGGAAAACTATAGAGGCTGAGTGTCATTTTTATGCCATCATATCAACATGGGCGCATATTACCAATATGACTTATCACCGTTGATTTTGACCTTAATCACTGTTGGAGATCATGTTTTTAGGTTTCTCCTCGGTAAAGTAACTCTACTCTTCACTTCCCATAATGTACTCTTTGGCAGGAAGTCACTGCACACGGCCCATATGTAAGGAATGGAGTTTATGTTCTCTCTTCTTGAGGGTGGAGAATCTATATAAATTATTTGGCATTCTTCTGCACGTAAAATCAGTCTCTTGTCTCTAATTCATTTATTCAATTATTCATATTAGTATGGACTCATGAATATTTATTTTGTACTTGGGGTTACAATTTGAAGTTTCTTTCTCTTTCTTTCTTTCTTTCTTTCTGCCAAATTTATCCAGTGTTGACCATCCAGAACTTTTTCCTTGCCACCTACACCCTAAAACATGCATGTGATATAAGCTGCCAGTTTTTTGTGGATGCTCTTTATCAGGGTGAGCAAATTCTCTTTCTAGATTGTTGCTGAGATTTTTTTTTTATCATGAATAGATATTGTAGTTTGCCAAATACTTTTTCTCCATCAACTCATATGGTCATGTGGTATTTCTCTTTTAGACTATTAATATGGTAAATTATATTGAGTATTTTTGTAAATATTGGCCTAGCCTTTGTCTCAGGAATAAACCCCTACTTGGTGCCAACAAGTTTTAGATTAGATAGATAGATAGATAGACAATAGATTTAGATTTAGTTTGCTAGTATTTTGTTGAAGATTTTTATGTGTATGTTCTTGAGGTATATTGTCTATAATTTTACTTCTTTTTAATAAAGTAATGTCTTTTCGTGGTTTTGGTATCAGGAAAATACTGTACTCAAAAAATAATTTTGGAAGTGTGCGTGTGTGTGTGTGTGTGTGTGTGTGTGTGTTTCTATTTTCAGGAAAAGATTACATAGAAGTGTTATTCCTTCCCTAAAGTTTGGTAGGCTCTACCAGTGAAATCATCTAACCTGATAATTTCTTCTTTTTTTAAAAAAGGTTTTTAACCACTAATTAAATTTTTGTTATATTAACAGAGGACTATTCAGATAAGCTGTTCTGTCTTGGGTGAGCTTGGGTAGTTTGTGCTGCTCGTGGGATTGGTCCATCTTGTTTCAGTTATCTAATTCATGCACATAGAGCTGTTTATAGTATTATCTTGGTATCTTTTTAAAGTCTGTGAGATTAGGAGTGATAGTCCCTCTTCATTCCAAGTGTTTGTAACTTAGGTGCTCTCTCTCTTTCCTTGTCAGTTCTGCTAGCCATGTTATCAGTTTTACTGATCCTTTGAAAGGTCTGGTTTTGGTTCACTGATTTCTCTCCATTTCTCTGTTTTCACTTTCATTGATTTCTGCTCTTATTTTATACTCACTTCCGTCTTACTTTTGGCTTATTTTGTTCACATTCTTTTTTTCTAGTAAGGTAGGTCACCAACTTCAGACACCTCTCCATGTCCCCGGGCATTAGTTTTCCCATCTAGCACAACTAAATTTATTTTCCATGTATTGGGATATTTTGTATTTTCATCTTCATTCAGTTCAATATGCTTTTCAAATTTCCTTGGAGACCTCCTCTTTGGCACAGAGATAATTAGATCATGTTGTTTACTTTTCAAGCATCTGCTGGTTTTCCTCTCATCTTTCTGGTACACATTATGGTTAGAGAATCACATTATGGTTAGAGAACATATTTTTATGTTTTCTAATATTAAAACCCATTTAGATTTGTTTTAGGACCCAAAATAAAGCATATCTTGGTGACTATCCCTTGGGCACATGGAAGAGATATGTGTTCTGCTTATGTTAATTGGAGGGTTCTATAAATATCAGTTTTATCCCATTTGTTGGTGCCGGTGTTAGTTCTTCTGTATACTTTCTGGTATTCAGTATGATAGTTACATACATCAGTTACAGAGAGGAGAGTTATTCATGTGCACAAACATAATTGTGAGTTCATCTATTTCTTCTTTCATTTCTGTTAGTTTTTCCTTTGTGTGTTTTATATTTCTGTTGTTTGGTGCATACCCTTTAGTATGGTTAGATCTTCTCAATGAAGAGCACTTTCATTGTCATGGAATGTCCTTTCCTTCTTGGAATATTTTTTCTCTAAAGTCTAATGAGTCTGAACTTCAGCTTTTGTTTGATCTGTTTTTGTATAACATTAAAAAAAATCTTTTTCTCTTTTTCTTACATGGATCTTTCTATTTGAAGTGAGCTTCTTACAGAAATCATACAATTGGGTCATTTGTTCAATTCATTCTGACAATTTCTGTGTGTATAGATAATTTACTTTAAAAAGTTTATTTGGTTTTGAGAGAAAGAGAGAGAAAGAGCAGAGGGCATAGAGAGGGGCAGACAGAGAATCCCAAACAGAGCCCGCACTGCAAGCGCAGAGCCTGATGTGGGGCTCAAACTCAGGAACCATGAGATTGTGACCTGAGCTGAAATCAAGAGTCAGACGCTTAAGTGACTGAGCCATCCAGGTGCCCCTAGATAATTTACTTTTAATGTAATTATCAGTATGCTAGCATTTATGTCTTTCATTTTATTATTTGTTTGGATCATTGATTTTTAATGAGTTTTTACTAGTGAATCTAGAACCTATACTAATAGAATTAATGAATGATATCTTATTTCATTGTTCTTAAAATACATGTTTTAATAATGGGACAAGTGATTACAGTAATGAGTACAATTTGAATGAAATATTGAGAGAACCTGGTAGACTGCTAATGAGTACAAGGCTTCTTTCAGGTTATTGAAATATTCTAAACTTAGATGTTAGTGATGGTTACACAACACTGTGAATGCGTTGAAACATTTCATTGTATATTTTAAATGAGTGAATTGTATAGCACATGTAAATTATATCTCAATTATGCTGTTAAAACACAAAGGTAAAAACAAACAGAAAAGCTGGTAAATCAATCTGGTGGTCCTGTTTTACAGGTTTTAATGTTGACAAATGACCACACCAAACAAGAAAAAAGTCTCACCCTGTATTTGAAGATAGATATGAAAGAAATTTAATAAAATGGCAAGTTCCCTTTCAACTTCTACAAATTAATTTTACAGTAATGTCTCAGGGGCAGCATTCAGCATCAATAAGGTCTGTTTAGTGGTTGTTTAGTTTGGGGGTATTGTAAAAACATCTCTGCTTGAATTTCTCTTCTATGTAGATACAAATTAAAGAGTAAAGAGAATGTGATAATACAGAGAGAGAAGGATGCAAGAAATATACAAACTACTCCACAGCTGAGTCATAATGGACTCTCCTCTGAAATGTTCCACAGGCCACTTAGACTAAGTCCAAAACAGGCTCCACAGCCACGGCAATTTCTACAACTACTCCTTCCTTCATCTGTTAGCGGTGCCCATTTGCTCAAGCCAAAACCTTGCATCACCCCTGAGTCCCTCCCTCTTTCACTCCAACAATAGACTGTGTTTCTGAATTATCTCTTGACCATAATCCAAGTCCATGATAATTCCACTTACCCCTGACTACTGACTGCGCTCTAGTTTGTAAAACCTTATGTCCTTCATGCTGAGATCCCCTCACACTGGCCACCCCTGCACTTCACGCCGGGCCAAGCCGTCTCTTGATCACATCATGCATTTTTCACAGATGGCATTTTCTTCTTGGCATTTGTACCCCTATCTTCCCTACAAATTTTATTCATATTTATCAGTCCAGAAAAAAATCTTAGCTTCTCTCTGAAGCCCTAGTTGGCCAGCTTGGTTCACCCAGCGTTTTGCCATTTACATGTTTAATATTATATTGCAATGAGCCCAGCTTGCCTTTTTCTTTTCTTTTCTTTTCTTTTCTTTTCTTTTCTTTTCTCTTTCCTTTTCTCTTCTCTTCTCTTCTCTTCTCTTTTCTTTTCTTTTCATTCTCTCCTTCTCCTTCTTCCCTTTCTCTTCTGTATTCTTCTTCTTCTTCCTCTATTTTCCATTTTCTATCTCTTCCATAAAATGGTGATCCTTGAGGACATACTTCATGTCTTGTCCATAGCTAAATCCCTACTTTTTAGTCCAGTTTCTAGGAGCTGTTGGCCCAAGTAAATGTGTGTCACGTTTAATTTAATACCTTTTAGTATCCATGTGTCCTTCTCAGCCCTATGGCTTCAGGGCTGGGACTTTTCCTTTCCTTCAGGGAGGGACTTTTCCTAAACATCGTGAATCTCCAAGACTGGTACACAGTATCTGCTAGACAACAGTTTCCTAAAAAAGTGTTTATGTGTATTACATGAATTGATTAATAAAAGTCAGGAAAAAAAAGTCTAACTAGGTAGAAGGAGCACTAGAATGGAATGGGGACACCTGGATTTGAGTACTGTGTCTGTGACATAAGTTTTTAACAAGCTACTTTTCCTCTTAGGTGGTCCACCGCATGTTAGGTTCCCAAATTCCAGAGTCCAAATGCCTGGGTTTAAATGCTGGCTCTGCCATTTAACAGACATGTGACCTTAGAAAGTAGCTTAATAGAGAAGACATTACTACAGTTTGATGACTTCCAATTCTTTCTATGTGGAGCACACTCAAGGCCAAAATCCTTAGCCTCATGCAATTAGATGGGGACTTGAGACAAGTTCTGGCCAATGGACTCTATAGAACTTTGTCTGTTTTGGTCCAAAACATGTAAGAATTGGTGCATGACATTCAGCTCTCTCTTTTTTTCCACAGTGATAAGAAAGACACAAAGGGAAAAAAAACATGTAGAAAAATTTACACAAATAATAAGTGTTCAGGTTTCTGAATTATCACAAAATAAACACAACCATATAACTGACAGGCAGATCAAGAAATATGATATTACCAGCATCAGAACAAACTCTTTATGCACATTTCCATTCTTAACCCCTTTCTCCTCTCTGAGTTAATGATTATCCCAGCTTCTAACACCATGGATTTCCTTTGCCTACTTGCTTCAACAGTCCATGTGTGCTCTTTCATATCCGGCTTTTTGTCACTCGGCATCACATCTGTGAGATGCACCCATGTTGTCTTCCATGGAATTACTTCTCTCATTTCCATTGATGTAGGGTATGCTGTTGTATATAACATCAAAATTTTTGGGGCGCCTGGGTGGCGCAGTCGGTTAAACGTCCGACTTCAGCCAGGTCACGATCTCGCGGTCCGTGAGTTCGAGCCCCGCGTCAGGCTCTGGGCTGATGGCTCAGAGCCTGGAGCCTGTTTCCGATTCTGTGTCTCCCTCTCTCTCTGCCCCTCCCCCGTTCATGCTCTGTCTCTCTCTGTCCCAAAAATAAATAAACGTTGAAAAAAAATTAAAAAAAAATTTTTTTATAGTCATTCAACCATTGGTGGGTATTTAGATATTTCTAATTTGAGAGATGCAGCCATCCTCCAAAGCTACTACTGTCTTCAGGCTGTTGATGTATTCAGGCCAGAGGCCACTCAGGTCTTCGTCAGGCTGTCCTCTCCATCAACACGACCATGCACGAGCAACCAGAGACAGAGTGCCGGCAAAACAAAGTTCATAATCCTTATAACCTAATTTTGGAAGTGAGATCCAATAGCTTCGGCAGTGTTATATATACTCAGTCCAGCGCTGGCTCAAGGGGACTGGGCTACATGGTGTATGGCTACCAGGAGGTGGGGATCATTGGGAACCATGCCAAAGGGTACTTACTGCATTATCTATAGACTGTTAGTCAAAGAATGTAAGAAGCCATAAAGTACAAGATATGCTGTTATTTTATGTAGCACCAAGAAAGCAAAATTGCCAATAACCGTATTAAGATACAATTGGCTGTAGGATCACCTTAATTTTGCAATGTTAAATGTGAGAAAATACTCATTTTAGATTCAGCAAACTATGACACTGGGGGTTTACAGTGATAATCTCGACACCTCACTGTGAAACGACGTTTAATTTCCTTACCCCCTCTATGTGACACTTGAATCATGTAAGCCAGGGGCCAATATGAAATCCCTGTGATGTGGTGATAAGTTCAAAGGATTACTCATGAAGACACCATCTCGTGCAATTGAACATTAGTATTGATATTAATTTTTTTTTGAAATCACTATGCAAGGAAACCAAGCTAGATTAACATGTTCTTGATTGATCACAAAATTGGCCAAACAAAGCATCCAGAGGTATTGAGCATCTTGTGACACCAAACTTGATCCCATTGACTAGGATATTAATCCTTCAGCCAAAGGACCCGGAAAATGTGTGTGTGTGTGTGTGTGTGTGTGCATGCATGTATGTGTCATCCTTGAAAAATAAGGCATAAAAGTTTTGTAATAATTTGAGAATGGGAAATAAAAATGGTATTCAGAGACTATTATAGAAGAAAGTAAGAATGAAAAAATATTCTAGACTAGGCACTCATGAGGGACTTTTACTATTGTTCTGGTTTTTCCAGTAAGGAATGAGGATATGACTTCTGTCTTTGTTTCATGCTTCTGAGAGTGGTGATCCAAATGTGAGACACGTGTACCAAAAAGTGAGGAACTATTTAAAGAAATTGCCCCACATCCACATAATGGAACACTCTACAGCCATTTAAATTGCTGTTGCAAAATAATGTTTGACCGGGTAGAAAAAGTTTTCATCCTGTTATATTGAGCGGAAACTGTGGCACGCTGGTCTGTACAAATATTCATATTTAAAACATAAAACTTCCTAGGTGGGAGATTGTTATGAATTTTTCTTTTCTCCTTTGAAGATAGAAAAATTTTCATATACATTTATGCTTATAACTTTCAAAATAAATTAGCTTGCTAACAAGACTTGGTAACAATATCCCATGCAGGATGGAGACATGGTCAATAGATGAACATGTAAAAAGTAAATCAATGTGATGACTCATTTGCTATTTTAATTTTAAAACAGGAAAGCATTCTCTCTTTGAAATAATTAAGTGACATAGAAATTTTTATGAACACATTTTCTTTAAACGTATCACTGGAATCCGGATATTTCCTGTTAATTGCAAAATGCCATCATGCACAAATCACGTGTTTCCTGTGCAGTTCAGATTTGGTTCTGTTTTCATATTTTGAGGTATGCGTTTTGTCATATCCAGAAATTTAATTTCATTGAGAGCTCATGGGCAAATGGATAGGCAATTCATACATGAGGAAACTCGCATGTCTGATAGATGGAAAGATCTCCAACTTTGATGGGTATTGAACACACACAAATTCAGTTGAGAAACAATGTCTCACCCATCATTTTGGCAACATTTCAGAGGTTCGACAATATCTCGCATTGATGAGGTGTCAGGAAATGCAAATAGGGGTACAAATTGGAGCTGCCATGGAGCCAAACAGTCATGGCGTCTCATTTCAATGTGTGTTTTCTGTACCCCAGCTGTGGTCTACACTCCAGAAACCGCACATGGGCCCAAGAGCAGACTCACAAAAATATTCACTGCAGCACTGCTTCCAAAAACTCACAAGAGAAACAGTCTGAATGTCTGTTAACGTATTATTAAATAAGACATATTTATGCAGTGCAATATTATACCGTAGTTAAGATACACTGGCCAGTTCTAAAGGTATCCCCAAATTAGATCTAAAAACATTATTAGGAGTGAAACAGAATTTTAGACTTTCAATTAAAGATGGCTGAAGGAACAGAGACAACAGGCGAGAACTATCAGTAAGACGACTAAGAAAAAACTGTGCAGACTTGAAAGATGAGAGTTTCTCAATTTCAACGCACCATGGCTTGCAAAGCACAATAGCCGAAAATAGAACCATACCAGGGATGACATTGTGAATTTTCAGAACTGGGAGTAGACCGAAGAGAAGCTCAACAAGCTTCAACAAAGAAGAAAACAGCATTGTTTTGCTTTGGTTTTGTAAAGAATGAAGCGAAAAACCCCTAAAAGGTACAGAAAAGAATGCTTTCCAGGTTCTGAGGAAACAGTATTAGCATCTTCGATTTCGGCAGCAAGGGAAACTGTGTGTCAGGTGCAAGAGAGGAATCGAGACACTTCAGACAGGCAGGTTCTCAAAGGTTTCACACCCCTTGCACCTTGTCCCAGGAAGCTACTAGAAAACATGCTCTACACAATCCAAGAAAATAGGAAGAATGGACAAGGAAGTTCAGGAAATAGGGTGTCCATCATTAGGGGGAGGGAGAGGGGGTCCCAGGACGGGGGCCTGGGCAGCACACCTAGAGAGGAAGCAGTCCAGATGATCGGGAGAGGGTCAGAGGGCTCGGAGCATGAAGTTGATAGTGGCTTGGAACATAGCAACACAGATTTATACAAGGGAAGAAGAGTCTGGGGTAGAAAAGTGATAAACACATAAGGGGGAGATGAAAATGAGATCATATGCAAGAAGAAAAAAATTGAAATGTACTATACAAAAACCTATGAATAGCAGGAATCTAATGTGACGGAAGTACTAATAAATATCGACCTAAGCAAAATTGTGACACAAGCGTATTTGAAAGATGAAAGCAAGGAGAAGATGTGTATGCAGGAAAGGCAAGGTCAGCGTGAGGACGTGTGCAGGAGAGCCCATCGCTTCTGTCACAGGGTGCGTCGGCAGATTGGGTTGAAAACCAAAGGATAAAGAGCAAGGATATAAGCATAATTCTTAGTGACCTGGAAATAAACACCAAAACAAAAAAAAACAAAACAAACTAACAAATAACAGCTAAAATTGTTGAATATACATGATTTGGGGGAGAAGGGTTTAGGGGGTACATTGTGGTGGGGAGCTCCCAATGTTTACAAAGTTACCAATCAACTTTGTAAGAATTATTGGACTCTTGGGGCATCTGGGTGGCTCAGTCAGTTAAGCATCCGACTTCAGCTCAGGTCGTGATCTCACAATCAGTGAGTTCGGGCCCCATGTCCGTCTCTGTGCTGACAGGTCAGAGCCTGGAACCTGCTTCGGATTCCATGTCTCCCTCTCTCTGCCCCTCCTACTCATGCTCTCTCTCTCTCTCTCTCCCTCTCTCTCTCAAAGATAAATAAACATTAAAAAAAATAAAAAATACGAAAAGAATTATTGAACTCTTTAAATGTTGTGCTGTGTAACTATTTTAAATATTGCAAATAATTTAAAGTTATTTAAAAATTATGTTAAAATAAGCTTGAATAAATTTAAAACACAAAATGGATTGTTTTTAGTTTATTTATTTATTTATGTATTTTGAGAGAGTGAGAGCTTGTGAGGGAGGGCCAGGGGGAAAGGGAGACCGAGAATCCCAAGCAGGCTCCACACTGTCAATGCGGAGCCCAATGTGGGGCTTAAACCCATGAAGCGTGAGACCATGACCTGAGTTGAAATCAAGAGTTGGTCACTTGGGATGCCCGGGTGGCTCATTCAGTTAAGTGTCCTACTCCTCTTGATATCGGCTCAGATCATGATCTCGTGGTTCGTGAGCTCGAGCTCCCCATCGGGCTTTGGCTGACAGCACGGAGCCTATTGGGATTCTTTCTCTCTCTCTGCTCCTTCCGCACTTGAACTCTCTCTCTCTCTCTCTCTCTTTCTAAACAGTAAATTTTAATATTTTAAATATTAAATTTTAATTATTAAAATACATTTTAACATTTTAAATATTAAATAATGTAAGTATTAAAATGCATTTAAAATAAATACAAGGAAAATTAAAGATAAAAGTAAAGGTTTTATGTGTAATTTTTAATTAATAATAAATTTATAAATATAGCCCCGCCTGCACGGGCAGACTCGCATAGGTGCACACATAGGTATGACTAATGGTGGACCACAAAGTAAAGACTTAGCCCAAAAGACAAAGTGCACGTCAGCTGTAGGGGAGTGGTGGTCTCTGGGTGGGAAGGAGAACATTGGGATAGGGAGAAAGGGCACATTGGTTGTCTTTTCCAGCTGAGCTGCTTTTAAAATAATTTTGTACCTCGCGTCCTTGTTCAGAAAGTGGGTAAGTCAAGGTGAGTTGGAGCAGTGGTGAGTGGTCTAAACCTGCCACTTGGACACAATGGTTGAGGAGGGTCCACTCCCATCTCTAGAAATCTCTTTACTACCCAAACCTGGCATTTCCACACACACCTTTCCATTGGAGTCTTGTCCTCTCTGTGGGGCCCTTTGAGTTCTGTCCAGGAGAAAGTCAGTGGGAAAACTCAAGACTAACCCTGTCGAGCAGAAATGGCTTGTGCCAGACCTTAGACCCTCCATTGTCAGGGATCGCCAAGGATACAGCCATAGCCCAAGAGGATGCTTATTTTCTATCTACCACTGCCACTCTGAAATAAGGCATCTTCGCCAAAGCTTCTTTCTTATTTTGTTATTTTAAAAAAATGCTTATTTATTTATTTGGGGGCAGGTAGGGCACAGGGCCAGAGAGAGAATCCCAAGCGGGCTCCACACTCAGCACAGAGCCTGATGCGGGGTTCAATCTCACATCCGTGAGATCATGACCTGAGCAGAAATTAAGAGTTGGACTCTTGGGGCGCCTGGGTGGCTCAGTCGGTTAAGCATCTGACTTCGGCTCAGGTCATGATCTCACAGTTTGTGAGTTCGAGTCCCACATGGGGCTCTGTGCTCTCAGTCCGAGCCTGGAGCCTGCTTCAGATTCTGTCTCCCTCTCTCGCTGCCCCTCCCCCACTCTCTCTCTCTCTCTCTCTCTCTCTTTCTGTCTCTGTCTCTCAAAAAATGAATAAACATTAACAATTTTTTTTTTAAAAGCGTTGGACTCTTAACCGACCAAGCTATCTGGATGCCCCAAACACCCCCTTTTTTTAAAAACCAGGGATTTCTTCACCCAAACTTTAATATGAAAATGTATGAAAAATGTCCGCAAACTACTTATGCATTCCTGTGAACAAGCCTCTTATTGCCTTTATAAATCGACTATACTATATGTAGCCAAAATGTCAAAGTAATATCAGTGTTAAATATCCCCTTCTATACTTAGTTGATAACCACAGGCACCCAGAAGGGCCGTCCTTTCTTGGGACCTTTTCCAGAACTTCCCTCAGGGCCCTTGCACCTGCATTGCAGGGATAAGAGTATTGGCTTTTACGGATTGAAATTCTTGGAATTTTTCACATTACTATTCCTATCAGAATAGTTATGTCTGCCAGCCCAGCCCCAATCAATAACATTCCTCATATTTATAGGTTCCAGACTACTTGCTGGGGATGTCGATATGGGTGGCTATGACTGAGTCATTGCTTTCCAAGATGATGGTGGTAAAATCTACTTTTTAACAAAATTTTATTTGGATTTATTTTGAGAGAGAAAGAGCAGGGGAGGGGCAGAGAGAGAGAGAGAGAGAGAGAGGGAGGGAGGGACAGATTCCCAAGCAGGCTCTGCACCTGCCACGCAAAGCCCAATGCGGGGCTCGATCCACACACTGTGAGATCATGACCTGAGACAAAATCAAGAGTGAGGTGCTTGACTGAATGAGCCACCCAGGCACCCCTAAAATCTACTTTTTAGGAAAGAAAAAGTAGAACTAGACTAGATGCCTTTTAATATCCATCATCCTAAACTTCTGACTCAGTTGTTTGCTGAAAGCTTTCAAGCTCCACCCTCTTGCGCCAAATCATCGGTAAACCGACGAGAAACCCATGACACCCACGCTGGGCTGGCCAGGAAGTTCAAACACACGAGACTCAGCTGCCCTGTCCCCACCCCATAACCACCGTTCACCCCAAGGCCACTACCTTTCCTTCTTCCTCACCCTACTCCAGACCTGCCTGAGAGCCTGTGCTGCCCTCCCGGGAAAGCATCAGCAACTGTGAGTCCTAAGTCCTGGCATAACCTCCTAGTGCATATGGATAGCATCATCGGTCTTGGCATCTGAACCCCATTTTGTTAGGAAGAGGGACTTGATAGCCTTGACACAGGTGGCCACAAAGTAATCTCCTTCACTGGATGAGACCACTGAAGACAGTTTCAGGAGAAAGCATTTCTTTGGAAGAACACCAAAGAACACTCGTGCGTGTCTGGATTGACAGAGCTACAGTAAATAAAAACGGAGACGGTTTTCCCCCAGATTCCCACCCATCTGCTCTCCAGCAGGGCAGGAATGATGCCCTTCCCCTCCACAGAGCCAGGACATGGGCCGTTCAGAGGTGAGGCGTGTCTTCCCCTGGTCAGGTGAGGAGCCTCTAGGCCAGCACGTCCACCACCGGACACGTCATATCTGGGGGGAAAACAGGGTTCTCAGCGATTTGCAGTCGGTCCGCAGTCCGTTTGCACCTGAATTTTGGGAATAGAGGGACATCCAAGCACTAGGGGATTTTTAAATGAGGGATCTCTATTCAACTAAGGGCATCTGGGTTCCCTCATTTGCTGGCCAGAAAAGAGCAATCACACAGCAGATGTCCCGAGAAACTGCCACTCTGGATTGAATCAAACTGATGCCTTGGAGAGGTGCGATCCGTATCCCGTCACTAGCCTCCTGGGCCGAGTAGAATTTCTCAGCACTACTGTTGTTCTTTTTCTTAAAGCACAAATTCAACTTGGAAGAGGCATATTGCAGTTTCGTTGAAATCTAAGCAAGGGGCGTTCACTCTGGGGACACTTCGTCACCTTGGTGTTTTTATAAGCTTTTTGAATTTCCAGTTCAGGTTAAAGACAACTAGGACAGTATTTAGAAGCAGCCACTGAACCTCAGCCTCTGCAGTTCATAAACATAGAGCGAGGCAAATCTCTGTATGTACCTACATAAGAAAGGGCATTTCCTAAACCCAAAGAATTTCATCCCTGCGCGTACCCACGCACACACACACACACACACACACACCCCATAACCAAGAATAGAAGTTGAAGTTCTGAAAAAATTCTGAAAAGTAGAACCACCTAGAGTAATTCCATTGTTTATCCAGGGAATATTACTGGCAAGTATAAATTCCAGGAAAGGGTTACCTACTTCTGTTCTGGGTGGGGGTTATGTCCATGGATAGGAGTCGGGTTTTCTGAACTGCGATGATGGCTTTATCTCCTTGACTTCACCCACTGGTGGTCAAGATTGACCAAAGATTGGTGTAATTATAGTGCCTCCTCACTTAGATGTTTAGAATGGTTACGTTTATATTTTGCCTTCAATTTAAATTACACTCTTCTATTTTGCCTGTATAAAACTTCCCTACCAATATCAATAAATTAAGCTTTCTGCTGGTCATAAAACAATAAGAAAGTATATAAAATAAAACTAGAATGAAACGCAGCACTTAAATAGTTTTCAACAATTAACAAAAAAAAAAAAAACGTATTAAAAAGACAACGGGGCTCAACAAATGAAAAAAAAAAAATTTAAAAACCACCCACACCGGGATCAGTATGATTGGAATTATATGATTTAACAAGCCAGGAAAGTTTAATTAAGTAAAAGATAAAAGTGATGGGATGCTGCATTCCTTTTAAATTCTATTTTTATTGCAGCTTATTAAAGAAACATATGGACAATCCAAATGTAGAATATGAATTTTTAAAATTTCATAATAAGGTTGCAAATCAAGATGATGTATTTAATAAAATTCCCCATTAAAATTTCAGTTTTCCAAAGAACTCCTTTCTTTTGTAATACAGTTATTGTCAGTTCAATTAATTAAACTTCAGCAGAAAATCAAAAGAACGTTTTCGGGAATTGCGTTGAAATGCCATGACGTCCCCATAATACGTTGCATAGGGACGCAGACTTTCCATCCTGGTGTCCAACATGGGCACACTCCTGGCTGGCGGGACCATCAGTCCGACCTGCTGGGGTATTTCTGATGTTCAGTATATGAGTGCATTTCTCCAGTGCCCTCAAGCTTTTAATAGAGGCCTTCAGTGGAGTCTCTGAGATTAATTTGTCAATAATCTTCCTCCGCAAAAAGGTTTTGTTATTTCCTCAATTTTAGTGGATTTTAAAACATAAGAAACAAATCAGGTTGAAAGCCCCTGAGGTGTCAAATTCAACACGGCACAGGACAGAGCAAATTATTCCAAAATAAGTTATTTTACAATGCCCATAGCACACACATTAAATGAGACCAGCCCTATGGAAAAGCTACTTTGTTCCAATAAAAACATGCTGAAGTCACTTGGGATGCCCAAGAGATCATCCTTTTGGACTCATTTTAAATCTGTTAAAAATTGCATATATTTAAATATATATAATGTGTTTATAAATGCGTAATAAAATTTTAAAATCAGAATTATGTATATTTAAGGGGTACAGCATGATAGTTTGGTACACATATACACAGTGAAACACACTACAGTTAAGCTCATTGATATAGCTACCTCTTCACATAGTTACTCTGTGTGTGTGTGTGTGTGTGTGTGGAAGGACTAGGGACCCAGGGGTGGCCTTGGGGGTCTCTGAGCTGTGCAGATTAGCAAGCCCGGTCTGCTGTTCCCTCACGAGAGAAGCACAGGACATGATCCCATGGTTCGGATGTCTCTAAGGCAGCAGCAGTCAGGCGCTCCGTGTGGTTTTGGAAAAAGGGTTTGGATGCGGAATGTCCTGGCCTTCCCTCAGAAGCCCTGGCCCTCTTTGATGTCCGGGGTGACCTTGCAGCTTGGTGGATTGATCACACAGCTTGAAGCAATTACTCTTACTTATCCTCTGAGACCAGATGGTGAGGCCGGCCATGGTTTGTATCTCTCTATATTCGTTTATACTGACATCCACACCCCCTCGCTCTGTGTTTTATCAAAACGGATCTCCCCCCTGCTTCAGTTGCTCAGGTGGATGCCTCGGACAGAGTCTGGCTGCCCGGCCTCCAGGAGGACTGGGGAAACTCTCAGAAGTCTGGACTTTGGGTGTAGGGCTCCCCCGAGAGGTTGCCTCATCTGGATTCAGAGAAGAGGTCCCGAATCAATTACAATTAAGCAGGATCAAAGCTCACAGCCATTTGGTCAGATGAGACTTGGCAGGGTCTTAACTGCAAGAGAGGGAAGCCGGGGTTCGCAGGGATCTGCAGCTCTGTGTTCCAGAAGGATGTGGGCCGTGCAGGGTGGGGAAGAGGGGGTCAGGAAGCGGAAGCGGAGAGATGCAATCTGTCTCCCTTCCCCTGCTGCAGACTCAGATCTCGTGGCCTCAGGGTAGTTCCCTTCCCCACGTGCCTTTGTTTCTTGGTGGCCTTCTTGTCTGATAAGAGCTACTTAATAACCAACATCTGGAAGAAGGTGGCAAGCGTGGGGGGTCTCTTCATCTTTCCTCTTGTTTCCGCGAAGCTGAGTTTAGCATTTCTCTGACTCTCCGAAGCTCCGTACCAAAAGAAGACCGAAACATCATGCCGAGCAGTTGACAAAACGTTCCTGGAATTTCTACACTCAAGTACAGGAAACAAGAGGCCAAGTATAACTCGGGTTATTATCTAAGCGATTCTCCTGTGCTTTTCACATTAACTCACTGCTTCCAGTGAAGCGACACCCACGTGCTTTGGGGGTGGACCCGGCTTCACTCGACTCTCTGAGGCTCTCCCACGAGGACTCTAAAGAAGAGCCTCCTGATTCTCAGGAAAGAACATTCTAGAGTTACGTGGTGGTGACGCTGGCACCGAATGGTACGCATTGGAAGGGCAACTTTGCGATACATGAACCACATCTCCGTTCTAAAAGGACGTTCAACTGAACTGCTCTCACGACGTGCAAAACACGTCCTTTTGAAAAATTCTTAAATAAACTGAAATATATTTTTATATAGTTTACGCATTTTGAAATACACTGAAACATGATGGGCGGAGGGGAGAAGAGAGGAAAATCCCTAGAAATATCAGACCCCTGACAGGTAGGGAATTAAGGGGGAAATAATTAAAGTTACTAAACAGGAAGAGTGTAGTGAATATACATATATATAACGTCACCATGAGAAACATTAGTCCGCCAGCCACTTTCCAATCCCAGTCCGGCCAAACAGAGGGCTCCGATCTGTGCATTCATCCTTTATCCTGTGTTGTATTAAACATGATCTCTCTTGTGCCCCACTTCTCAGTGGAGACGTGATCCCCAGAGACAAGCCCTCTAAAATCATCTCATTTCGTGGCAACGTGACGATTGTCAATGAACTACTCCCTCTTGCTCTTCATACATGGTTTCTTTTTGCCTTGAAATTCCCAGGGCATGACTGTGCAAGTACTAATATTCCTGGAGTGAAGAAGGTGTCAGTGTGGCCCGGGCTTTATAGTTCCAGACAAATTAGCAAAACAAACAAACAAACAACCCTTAGAAGTGTGAATTATAATGCAGCCAGTCCTGTTCTATGATTATTTCTCTTCTTACATGATCTTCAGAAAGACTTGAAAGTGGAAAATGGACGTGATGTAGGGCCATGCTTCTCGGCCTTGAGCAGGTGGCCGCAACACCCAGGGGCTTATTAACACAGATGGCTGAGAGACTCTCCTGAGCTTCTCATTCAAATGGCCTGGGGCAGAGGCACAGAGTTTGCCTTTGGGACAAGTTCCCGTGTAGTGATGTTGATCTGGGGACTGCACACTGGAACCACTAATTCAGGGAACGAGAGGTATAAAATTATACACGATTCCCTTGAAGAGATATGGAGAAAGAGGGCACGCTATTCATTAAATAAGGACAGGACTATGCTTCCCTCTATAGAGTTGTTTCATCAGTTCAGAGTTCACAGAGATTACGAAAGCATCCCTAACGATAAGGGTACCATTTGCTTGCTAATCTGGACAGCAGCTAGGAAGAATGTAGCATTTAGGGAGCCCCGTCTCACTGCTATTTTGGTCTTTTTTCATCTTTATCTTTCAGTGTAACTGCTAAATCACCATTTGGAGGTTACAATTACCGAAGAGGGAGAAATCGAGTCTCATTTTTTCTTTGCTTTTTAGTTTTTTCTGCAACCATTGGTTGTGTGCTGGTCTCAGCCTATCAGTAAGCAGTTGTTGTGGTTGGACCAGCCCCCGTGGTTCCTGTTCTGATTGCAAGATGCCCTCAGCAACGACCAGCAGGAAACTTTGCAAAAAATAAACGTTTATCACTTACGAGACCTGGAAATTATCTGGTATACTTGGGGCCACATAGTGAGGTCACAGGTAGAAAGGAGGGTGGGTCTGGGGTTCTGCTTAATATTGGGGTCTAGAGTTGGGGCCAAGGCTCTCACAGGCTCAATCTTTATTCGTGAATTGAGAGCATAAGAGCGGAGGGGAGCCTGGGGGGCTCAGTCAGTTAAGCGTCTGACTTCGGCTCAGGTCACGATCTCATGGTTCGTGAGTTGGAGCCCCGTGGGGCTCTGTGCTGACAGCTCGGAGCCTGGAGCCTGCTTCGGATTCTGTCTACATCTCTCTGCCCCTCCCCTGCTCGTCCTCTGTCTCTCTTTCTCTCAAATACAAAATAAAACATAAAAAAAAAATTTTTTAAAGAAAATATAAGGGCGGGGATGTAATGTGCAGGAAGAGAAAAAAGCAAGCAGTCCAAATGGTCAGTTATTAAAATCATCTAAAATCTCTAAAACCAAGTCACCCCAGTGGCAGAGGCAGCCTGGCTCTCTATCTAGCGTGTGGCTGGCAGTGTGTTTATTGGGGACAGCCCTCTTTGAAATGGTTGCATTAGGCAACAAAGCCTAAGTCAGGCACTGGCATCCTAAAAAGAAAAGAAAAACCAAACCAAAAAAACCCAAAAACTGTGAGGGCTTAACCTACAGCATCTAAGTATTGCTATTTTCTTAAGAGAATGGTTTAGTTTTCCTAAAATTCTTCCTCTATAATGCCCAGCAGGGCAGCATTCTGGGTTCCTTTTTAAGTGTTCGATTTGTTTATCTGTTCTCTCTATAGAGTAGTGCTTTCCCCCCCCCCCAATTTTATTTGCTCTGAGCTGCTTTATCCAACTCACCAGGCCTTTTCCACAGGCAGACAGGAGTCTTTATTTAGTCCCAGAGCATAGCTTGGAACATGTTCAACTTCAGCTGTGGAAATGAATGCTTGCGGATTTATCTAGGCGTTTGGGGGAGGCTGCTCCTGGTGCTCGAGGAGATAATAGCACCTTATAAATGTGTGTACAGTATCCACTTCTGCATAAACCGCCGACTGCCTGCAAATACACAGTCATCCCCATTTATATCAGGCCAATAGTAGTTGGATGCCAATGAAAGATCTTGGACGGTTGTGATCATTAGGGTCTGAGAAGGCTCCGTGACCAAGACAGGGATGTGGAAATGAGACCGAAGTCCGCTCCCTGCTGGGCGGCCAGAGAAGAACACCCAGTGAAGGGCAAGCCTTCTGTACACCTTAACTAGGTTGCATTCTTCTATCCACTCATCTGTCAATGGGCACTTGGGCTGCTTCCAAGATTTGGCTATTGTAAATAATGCTGCTATAACATAACGATGCATGTATCCCTTTGAATTCATGTTTTTGTGTTTTGGGGGTAAGTACCCAGTAGTGCGATTACTGGATCATTTAGGTTCACAGCAAAATTGAGAGGAAGGCGCAGAAATTTCCCACATGCCCACTGCCCTCACACATGCACAGCCACCCCCATTACCAGCAGCCCACACGAGAGTGGGTACATTTGTTACAACTGATGAACCTACATCGACGCATCATAATCACCCAGAGTCCATGGTTTATTAGAATCTACTCTCATACATTCCATGGGTTTGGACAAATGTATAATGGCGCGTCCCCATTATTATGATAGCAGATGGAGTAGCTTCACTGGCCTCAGAATCCTCTTGGGTATGACTATTCATCCCTAGTCCCCACCCCCAACCTCTGGCAAACCACTGGCATTTTTACTGTCTCCATGGTTTTGCCTTTTCCAGAATGCCATATAGCTGGAATCATGTGATATGTAGCCTTTTCATACCGGCTTCTTTGAGTTAGTGATATGCATTCCCTCCATGTTCCTCATGGCTTACTGGCTTATTTGTCTTTGGTGCTGGATAACATCCCCTTGTACAGATATACTAGCTTATTCATTCAACTGCTAAAAGACATCTTGGCTCTTGGGACAATAATGAACTAAGCTCTTGGTAACATCCTGGTGCAGGTTCTTGTGTGGTGAATCCTACTACTTATGAGTGCCATATGCAGTCCTTACGCTAGCAAAGATAACACACTTGCTTCTCAGATTTCCTGAAAACGTGCCCTGAACTTTAAAAATTGCAGACATTCCCATGGGTTTCGAGTAGTTTTCAACTTCACTGTGTGCTTGAAATTCCTGGAAACCTGGTGAAAACATTCTTTTAAACTATAGATGCTGGGACTCTAAGCCCTGATAATTTGATTCTAAAGGTTTGGGGTGAGAAGTTCGCCTGTTTATCACGAACTTTAGGTATTTCCAATGTTGGTTTAAAGGCAACCACTCTGTCTCATTAAATTGGTTTTAAAATCAAATAAAAGTAGCTCTCCTTTTTCTAAATAGACAGAAAAAACCCTACCAAAACAGCAAAATTCATCATATCTATAAAACAATTTCTACATACAACAAATTTCCCATGGATTGTAGTAATAAGAAAACATGAAGATACCCCACTTCATTCTCTTTAAAAGACTGTATGGTCCAGGGGCACCTAGGTGGCTCAGTTGGTTGAGCACCTGACTTCGGCTTGGGTCATGATCTCATGGCTCATGGGTTCGAGCCCTGCATCGGGCTCTGTGCTGACAGCTTAGAGCCTGGAGCCTCCTTCTGATTCTGTCTCCCTTTCTCTCTGCCCCTCCCCCTCTTGCATTATCTGTCTCTGTCTCTGTCTCTCTCTCAAAAATAAATACACGTTAAAAAACAAACAAACAAAAGGCTGTACGGTCCAGAAGGAAGAAAGCTGGGACATCAGAAGAATCAGACAATATTTACTAATTCCATCAAATGCAATAAAGCTAATTGGAAATGGAAAATCCAAGGAAAACAAATATAAAAACCTAAAAGAAACAACTACTTTTACTCACCAGAATTTCATCCACATGCACCTTCTGGTTGCCTTTTCAAAATCATTTCCAGGCTCAATGTTGCCCTCAATGTCTGCTTGTGACCGACCCTTAGTCGCTTGGGGAATGGAATCTAATTTGATAATATAGGAACAATTTTCCAGTTATACAGATAGAAGAAAGAACACGTTCTTATTTGTACCTTTCTTTTTCTTCTGAGTATGCTTTGCAGTCAGACAACAGACTTGGAAGTTCTGTGGAAAAGTCAGCTTCACAGCCAAACCTTCCAGCCACCCCCACGCCAACATTAATTTCATTGAGTTGTGACGCTTGCCCTGTACTTTCTCCAAACCCTCAAACGCAGGAAACATACTCTACTTCCTTGCGAATGGGATCACAGTGAAGGAATGAATGACAGTTTACAAATCCTATGCCTGGAATAAGAATGCCCAGACAAGATGGTGGCCTGGCTGGCTCACCTCCTGTCCACCTTCTTCATCTCAGTACACTGGTGGGTTCTGTCCTTTTACCCCCCATGTCTTCAGCATTCCTTACTCCCCACCTTTGGATGCTCTCTGCTGTTGGAAGAACTATGTCAAAAGTTCTCATCAAGGGAATATATCCTGTCCAGGCTGAGATGTTTGAAAGCAGCCTGTTCTCTCAGTGTTCTCTTTCTCAACCCCTAGTTGGATGACAGTGTCCAGTGGGATCTTAGAAACCACATAATTAAGACTCAGAGCCTCAATCAGCCTGCATCCATAAACTCCCACCTCCAACTTCAAAGACTATCATTCGATGGCTGAAGTGTGGGGACTACCTGTTACCACAGCTAGCACTACCTTATCTGACACGAATTTCAGCTCAAGTCCTTGGATGATCTGCTGAGTGACTTTAGGACTCACTGAGCAGATGAAAGAGGTGTTACAGGGGAGAGGATGGGAAAGCAGAGAGAAGGTCCATCCCACGTTTATTGACTTACCTCCACTCCTCTCACAGGAAACGTGGTGCTTGATGGATGGTTGTGCAGTTCTGTGTTTGGTCTTCATCCGGAAGTGGTGGGCAAGTTATCCAACTGACTCTTCCTTGTCTTTTCCTCCTATCCATGTGTATCCTGATGGATGGAAGGAAAGGGGCAGTTTGGCGGAGAAATTTGGAAACGTGGAAGCAGAAGTCTGGGACGTTTAAGTCTTACTGGGGAGTATATTCTGGCCCAAATGATACAGAGGCACACTTTGCCTTTCACACACGACATCTGCCTCAAAGAAATGTATTTCCATCGCAAAGGCTCATAAAGTGAATTGTGTGGATGTTACATGGTATGGAATCAAATTCTGAGTTGGAGTCAAGGCGATCCGGGAAGATGTAATATATCTCCCACACACATCATATTTCTTTCTAACTTGCTACCCTCTCTTTACGGAGGCCTATGTCATCATTCATGGCAGCCTTGTAATAAAGTCATGGAAAATACAGTCTATCACCTACAGCATGTTCTGAGGATTCCCAAGGTCATATATCCAACTGGAATCTCTCCCCTTAGCCCCAGATTTGCAAGTCTACCCTGCTTGCTTGGCTCCTCTCCTGGATGGCTGAGGCATAAAACGTTCAAAATGGAAGTCTCAGTCTTCCTCAGAAAACCTGCCTCGCTCTAGCCCTCCCATACCTGTGAATGCCACTCTTCCAGGGGCTCGAGCATCCTGAACACTTGGTGTCATCCTAAACACTCAGATTTTTCTCAGCTGTAGCACCCAAACTGTTATCCACTCCTGCCAACCCTAGCTTCCAAATGGATTGAGAAACTGACCACCTACCACTGTCTCCACTGCTTCCATCCTGGCCCAAGCCACCAGCATCTGTCATTGGATTATTGCCACACCTTTTCGGTCTGATTGGTGTCTCTTCTTCGCTTCCTCCTCCCTGTGCTCTATTCCCCAAAACTAAGACCCACCAACGGTCTCTACCTCGATCTGAATAAAAATAAGGCCTGACAATGGCATCTGAGGACCACTTCACCTTGGAGCCCTCAGTGACGTCGCTTCACTGAGCTGGATGCCCTTCCAATTCATGGTCCTGGCCCTGGCCGCTCCCTGCCTCTGGAAGAATCTTCCTCCTGACGCCTACATTCCTTTTCCTCCTTCAAGTCTTTGCTCCAGTGCCGACTTCTCAAGTCATACCTTCCTGGCCTGTTCTTTGGGTGTTCTCCTACCCAAACACACGCAATCCTATCCCCTTCCCAATTTCATTTTCCTCTTTATAGCTACCACCCCAATACAAGGTATTTCATGTTTATATCTCTCTTTGGTTTTAACTCCTGCACATAACCTGGCAAGGCAAGTGTCGTGCTGGCAGGAATTTTTATCTGTTTGGTTACTGCTCTACGTCTAGGGCTGGAAACAGTGCCTAGAACATAAAATATGCTCAGTTACTAATGAAATAAGTGTGTATTTTACTCACGAAAGAGACGTTAGTGGTCTCAGTCTCAAGCTTAGGAACCTTTCAATTAATAGTAGTAATATGAGAGTGAGCTTTTTATACTTTCCATATAAAAATATAGATCTGTATTTCCCTTAGACCAAACGATAAGCTGTTTGTGTTTTTTTGATGAGGACAGTGAGTATGGGTAAGGTTGTGGTCGCTCCAAGGTTTCAGTGAAAACTGAGGACTGCTTTTACCAATCAGCACAGATTACTGCTCTGCTCTCTTTTCTGAAAAGTCTGAAATCTCAGAAAACACATATTCTGAACCCTTAGCTTTTTTTCCTGTTTCTCATCTTGGATTTGTTCGGTTCCTGTTCACTCAGTCATTGGAATTGTTGGCCATCTTTCCGTATCAGCCGCTGGGTGGGACCCAGATGGAAACAAGACAGGACACTGATATGAAAACCCAAGGTAAGTGTTAGCTTTTATTTATTTACTTTGGAGGGAAAAAAAAAAAACAAAAAAAAACAGGGTAAAAATCCTGGAGGGCAAGGAATTCCTAAAATGGAGGTGGGGTCACCTACCCTCCAAGTTTCAGGAAGCAGCGAGGGGATGGCTTCAGTCAGAGAATAAGGTTACTTTAAAAGTAACTTACTCAGGGGCGCCTGGGTGGCTCAGTCGGTTAAGCGGCCGACTTTGGCTCAGGTCATGATCTCGCAATTTGTGAGCTCGAGCCCCACGTCGGGCTCTGTGCTGACAGCTCAGAGCCTGGAGCCTGTTTCGGATTCTGTGCTTCCCTCTCTCTGACCCTCCCCCGTTCATGCTCTGTCTCTCTCTGTCTCAAAAATAAATAAACATTAAAAAATTTTAAAAATAAATAAACAAACAAACAAATAAATAAATAAATAAATAAAAGTAACTTACTCATGTGTCCCCACCCAGGCGATTTTCACAGCTACATCTGAATGTAACTGTTATTTATTTTTTTAACGTTTATTTATTTATTTTGAGAGCGAGCGAGCAGGGAAGGGACAGAGAGAATCCCAAGCAGGCTCCACACTGTCAGGTCAGAGCCGGACACAGGGGCTGGATCTCATGAACCATGAGATCATGACCTGAACCAAAATCAAGGGTCAGACACTTAACCAACTAAGCCACCCAGGTGCCCCTAAATGTAACTTTTAAAAAATAGAAAGCCTAGGGGCACCTGGGTGGCTCAGTTGGCCCAGTGTCCAACTTTGGCTCAGGTCATGATCTCATGATTTGTGAGTTCGAGCCCCGTGTCGGGCTCTGTGTTGACAGCTCGGAGCCTGGAGCCTGCTTTGTATTCTGTGTCTCCCTTGCTCTCTGCCCTTCCCCCACTTGCCCTTTGTCTGTTGGTCTGTCTCTCTCTCTCTCACTCCAAATAAAAATAAATAAATAAACAAACATTAAAAGAAAATAGAAAGCCTCACCCCTCCACCAGCATAGGGACTAATTTACAATTGCCCTCTGGTGTAATTCCCATTTCTGGGTTTCTCTTTTCGACTTTATTGTGGCATGATTGGCAAATAAAATTGCAAGATATTTAAAGTGCACACCATGATGATTGTATATACGTATACGTCGTGCAAGAATCCCGCCCAAGTTCATTGACACCCTCGTCACCTCGCATATTTACCGTGCAGTGCGTGAGAACATTTACGTTCTTTAGGAAATTTCAGTTATATAATACAGCGGCATCAACTACAGCCCCCAAGTTTTGCCTTAGATTTTCTGATCTTATGCATCTGAAAACTGAAAATACATGCTTTTTTGTCAACCTCTCCCTAATTCCCCCAGCCGCACCTTCTAGCGACCACTTTTATACTCTGTTTCTATGCGTTAGACTTTGCCTTAGATTCCACATACGAGTGACACCTTGCAGAATTTCTTTTTTAGTCTGGCTTACCTCACTCAGCCCGTTGTGCCAGACCTCCGGGTCTGTCCACGTTGTCACAAACGGCAGGATTTTCTTCCTTTTTTGAGGCTGACTCATTACCTACATTACCTACATTCCACATTGTCTTGACCCATCCACTGTTTGAGACACTTCAGTGGCTTCCGTATCTTGGTCATTGTGAGTAGGGCTGTTATGTTTGCCCTAAGACGGGAGAGATCACTTGGAAATAGTCAAGCCTAACTTGTCAACTGGCCGTTGCGTGGAGACAGAGGTCAAACACATAGCTTCGCCTCTGCGGCGACCGTTGCCCTCCACAGAAAGCAAACATTGAGGGTCCTCCCCACCGGGACAGCTCAGTGAGTACGACGTGCTCCCCACCGAGGATGTGAAGCCTGAGAAAAATGTACACGGTATTTCCTGAATGTCTCATGCACGTGAGGTTCTGCTAATGCACACAGAGCAACCAAAGGAAAACAGTGTGGCTGTCGTGTGACTATAAAAAGTAAAGACCTGTGTCTCTATTTTTCCCAATTTCAAACGATGGAATACTTAAAACCATCTCAACAATGAATAAAGTGGGATGAATCAATCTCCATGATTTGAAGACTTATTGTATAGATAGTGATCACCAGTAGTCCCTGGTGGGGGGAAAGACCCGTAGGTCAACGGAGCTGCATAGACAACACAGGAATAGACCCACACAAGTATGCTAACTGATCATTTTCTTCTTTATTTTTTTTTAAATCATGGTAAAAAAAAATCCACATAACATAAACTTACCATGTAAACCATTTCTATAAGTGTAATGTTGAGGACACTCAAGCTATTGTGCACCCAGCCTCCAGAACGTTTTCATCTTGCAAAACTGAAATTTTATACCCATTAAACAACGGCTGTGAATTTCCCCTTCCTCAGCTTCTGGCAACCACCATTTTGTTTTCTGTTTCTGTGAACCTGACTACTGCAGAGACCTCACAGAAGCGGAATCAGACAGTATTTGTCTTTCTCTGACTGGCTTATTTCACTTAACATGCTGCCCTCAAGGTTCAATTTTTGAACTGGCAAACTTCTAGAAGTAGAAAATAGATCAGTGATTGCCACAGGTGAGGGATGGCAGAGTGGGGGTTGCTAAGGACAACCTGAGAGGTCCTCAGGATGATGGAACCGTTCAGAATGAAGTACAAATTACACACGTGATTAAATTGTATAGAAATAAAATGAACACGCACACACACCCACGAGTACATATAAAATTGAGGAGATCCAAATAAGAACAGTGATTTATATCGGTGTTGATGGGGCTCCTGGGTGGCTCAGTCGGTTAAGCGTCCAACTTCGGCTCAGGTCACGATCTCACAGCCCGTGAGTTCGGGTCCTGCATCAGGCTTGGAGCCAGCTTCAGACTCTATCTATGTCTCTGTCTCTCTCTTCCTTTCCCCCATTCACACTCTGTCTCTCTCTCAAAACTAAACAAACCTTAAAAAATTATTTTTTTTAGTATCTCGGTTGTGACAGTTTCCTCCGGTGGGAGGAACTAGGCCAAAGTTTCCCGGGATATTTATGTATTGCTTCTGTCAACCATATGCAAATCTACAATTATATACATAAAAATTCAATGAAAAAAGTAGCAATTCTCAAGACCCCTGGGCGTATGGCCTACATCACATACATTTCCACACCTCTTTCTCAGGCCTACCGGTTCACGCTATTACACTCCCCGATACTTTGTCTTTGTAAGACAATAAAGCTCTACTCATTTTTAATTCAGAAAGTACCGTTGTTACCGAACTTTTGATCATTTTTGGCCACTCTGCCTGGTAAGTAGGAACACACAGGTTTCTACTGAAAATGGAAAGTGAACGGAGGGATTAAAAATCAGAAACGGCAGAACTCTAATCTTTTAAACTTCCCTGTGGTCTATTCACTGGGTTTCCAGATTGACTTTGCTCACGTGCGGCTCTAAAGATGGCCTCCGGGGCGTAAGCATGACAACGAATGCAGCCGACCCCACACGTGGGCCCTTCGCAGTTCCGCGCAGTCTTCTGGAAGCCGTCCGCTGCATTTGTTTCCCCCCTGGAAGGCAAGTCTTACACTCATTAGTATTGATCTCTCTGTCTAGAAAGGGCAGCCACTAATTTTTTTTTTTCAACGTTTATATTTATTTTTGGGACAGAGAGAGACAGAGCATGAACGGGGGAGGGGCAGAGAGAGAGGGAGACACAGAATCGGAAGCAGGCTCCGAGCCATCAGCCCAGAGCCCGACGCGGGGCTCGAACTCACGGACCGCGAGATCGTGACCTGGCTGAAGTCGGACGCTTGACCGACTGCGCCACCCAGGCGCCCCAAGCAGCCACTAATTTTAATCACTGCTTGACACGGGGCTTTTGCGACTCAGAGCTGTGCCTTTCTCTTGGGTCCAGTGCTCTGAGCGTTTCATTGCCATCATGCACCAGCACATCCTGACCTTTGTTATTCTACCTTACATAGAAACAGGTGCTCCTTACTCTGAAGTCCCTGTTGGCTTATCTGCCTCATCTGCTATCATTTGAGGTTCTGCTGGTCTAGAGGTCTTAAGTCCAAAGGGAATAACTGATTTCATCAGGGGACGTAAAATATAAGTCCATTGAGGGGCGCCTGGGTGACTCAGTTGGTTAAGCGCCCACTTCGACTCAGGTCATGATCTCATGGTTTGTTGATTCGAGCCCCGCATGGGACTCTGTGCTGACAGCTCAGAGCCTGGAACCTGCTTCGGATTCTGTGTCTCCCTCTTCCTCTGCCCCTCCCTTGCTCATGCTCTCTCTCTCTCTCTCTCTCTCTGTCAAAAAAATAAATAAATAAACGTTAAAAAGAAAAAGTCCATTGAGCTGGGGTTGAGCCTGTCTTTTGGGCACTTTGAGACTCTCTTGCCTCTGAATCATGTGGCAGAGAGGGAGTCGCACCGTGCTCTCTGGGGCATGTCCTGGCTGTGAAGCAGAAGGTGGGTCCCTACCACATGAGGAGGGAGGGAGGAGGCTGTCTGGACTGCTGATCATCTCGGGCATGGATTAGTACTCTCACGGACTGTGACAAAGGTCCATGGAAGGACCAGGGGGTCCAGCCAGGGGGTACTGTGCATGGCCAGGGCCCTTCAGGAATCAGGTCTGGATGACTCTGCCAGGCCGGGAATCAGGACGAGCAGAGGTGTCCAAGAAGCGAATATAGAATGTCCCCACATCACTCCCAAAGGGTTCCAAAAAACCTAGATGTATGTGTGTATATATGCG
Organism: Prionailurus bengalensis; assembly: GCF_016509475.1. Lineage (NCBI taxonomy): Eukaryota > Metazoa > Chordata > Mammalia > Carnivora > Felidae > Prionailurus > Prionailurus bengalensis. Next base: position 234,243,489 of record NC_057343.1, read on the forward strand.
AGAGAGACGATAAGAGAGAGGGAAAGCAAATGGGGCAAAGGGAACGATTCCTGCCTGCTGAGTAGAGTTTACAGAAGTTCCCTGCACTAATCTTGAAATGTTTCCGTAAATGTGAAATGACGGCGGAGGAAAAAGTTACACAAATAAAATTAGAAAAACAGTGGCTTGAAAGGGGTTTGAAGAGCATTTCAGGCCCGCAGAAACAACGTTGTCTTCTGTGGGAAGTTACTCGATAATGTTTTCCGTGGCTATAAATGCAGCCCCGTAAAGCCTGACGGTTACTGTGCGCACGCAGGTTTTTATTAAATCTAGGCTTCGCGGGACGGAATGGCTGTTACGGCCCTTCCCTCTTAATTACTGCAGAACTATTACTTCTGATAACATCGTTCACTTTATGCTTTGCACTTTAGCGATCTACCCAGATGCCACCCACCAGAAGCAGCTGTTAGGCCCCGAACGAGCCTCATTCCCTCCCGTCAGCTAAAGGCACATCCTTCTGCAGAGTCCTGCCGTCCTGCTGTGTCACCGACAGCTCTCGTCTTTGTTTTGTTTGGTGTTTTCCTTCACGTCGTGCCCGCACTGTCCGATGACACCGGGTCGGGTTCGCGGAAAAGAAAAATCTTACTGGTAACTCCAGGACGAGATCCTAGATTCTAGGACGAGAGGTGTGCTAGGCAGTGAACCGTGGCTGGCGACGACGCGGGGAAAGCAGGGTTTCGCCGAGTAGCCAGGATCCCGGAGGAGGAGATCCGCGAACCGGGAACCGAGGGTGGGGCCTGGGGCTGGCTCGGGAAGAAGTTTCCAGCGCAGGGAACTTCGCTGGAAGGTGGTGGGGCGGCCAGGTGGAGAAAGTGTGCACGCCCAGGGCATGAAGAGGATTCCAGGCGACTGAGATGGCGCGGGTCCTGTGTCTTCTGTTCCAGGTAGAAGGGAGCCCCTGCTGGATTGTAAGAAGGGACTGAGGCCGCGGTGATACACGAACCACATTCCTCAGTGCTCTGCGTTCTGTCTGCACAACTGGCCAGTGTCGCGGGGAAACTGTTGGTGCACCGTTGTGGAGGCTTTCTGATGGGTCTGGGCATGACATCAAGGTTTCCTGGCTCCTCCTATGTTCTTAGGATCACCACCACCGCTAACCCCCCACCCCATATCCTAACCTTCTTCTTCCATTGAAGGAATCCAAGGGACACCCAGTCCCTGGCAACACTAAGAATCTTTGCTCATTCTCTTTTTCTGTCCCTTAACTGGCTTCAGTGTAAAATAGCCACATTTTATTAAATTTTTTTAATGTTTATTTATTTTTGAGAGACAGAGAGAGACAGAGCATGAGCGGGGGGAGGGGCAGAGAGAGGAGGAGACACAGAATCCGAAGCGGGCTCCGGGCTCCGAGCTGTCAGCACAGAGCGGGACGCAGGGCTTGAGCCCATGAACCGTGAGATCACGGCCTGAGCGAAAGTCAGTTGCCAGACCGCATGAGCCACCCAGGTGCCCAAAATAGACATATTTTTAAACTACAGCTTTTTGAGGGGCCGGGGGCCTGGGTGGCTCAGTCAGTTGAGCTCTGGATTCTTGATTTCTGCTCAGGTCATGATCCCAACGTGATGGGACTAAGCCCCACCTCACGCTCTGTGCTGGGCCTGCTCTCCTCTCTCTCTCTCTCTCTCTCTCTCTCTGTCTCTCCCTCTCTCTGCCCCTCCCCTGCTTGTGTTCTCTCTCTCTCTGAAATTAAAAAAAAAAATGACAGTCTTTTGATGCATAAAGTTTTATTATCTATAAAGTTCAATTGCAGGACTTTATCATTTGCATTTTCTCATGATTCATAGTAAGTTGGCTGTGACTATGCCCGTCTGGGGCCCCGGTTATTTTCACCATCTACATCACGGCCGTGTGGCCTTGACACATGGCCACGCCCAACAACACACGCTCTCAGAGAGACCTGAGCTGAGGGTCCTTACTCTGGCATATGCATGCTGTGCGAGACACCCCTTCCTGCGTTCAGTGCACGGGGTCCGGGCAGTGATGGCCCCAAACTTCTGTCCCATTAGTGTGCTTCTGAGCCACGTCATTACGAGGAGACAGATGAGTTCTCTTTGTCCCACTCTGGGGATACTACAACTAATTAGCATGCGGCGGTCCTGTCTGGGATGTCCACTGCACAGACGACCAACGGCGTAGCTACCAATGGAGAACAACCGATGAGCAGCTACCAATGGCGGTCAGTTGCCTACTGCTGCTTTCGTGGGACTTTCAGAATGATGGCTTTCTGCTTCCAGCATCCTCCTGTGCTCATGGAGCCCAGTCCCTTGGGTATCAGCCAGTGAAGTCTCCTGATAGGCGTCTCTTACTCCAACTGATAATCATTAGTTTCTCGGGGCGTCTGGGTGGCTCAGTCCCTTAAGTGTCTGACTCTTGATTTTGGCTCAGGTCATGATCTCGCGGGTTGGTGAGATCGAGCCCCTCATCGGGCTCTGCACTGACAGCGTGGAGCCTGCGTGAGGTTCTCTCTTTCTTTCTCCCTCTCTCTGCCCCTCCCCCACTCACCCTTTCTCTCAAAATAACTAAGTAAACTTAAAAAAATATATCATTAGTTTTTCAAGTTGAGTTCATGACCATCATCACATTCAACTGCCCTCTAAAGTGTCTAAATTCTATTCAGTGCAAACCACTGGAAAAGAAACATCTGGGGTGAGTGATCTACATTAAATTTCAATTTTTTTTTCCATGATTGAAAATAAAACCTAATGGGGATACTTTCACTCCATAGGTTAAATCATTCTCTGTTATGTGTCATTTTGTTCTGAAAGCGAACATGAAAAAAAATTGTCCTGATCCTGTTAGAAATGCATGGCTGGAAAATCGTTATGATCCAGGACCCCTGGGCCAATCAATAACTAGATTTAATTGGGCTCAAATTTTTAAAAATGAGTGCGCACATAATGTCAGACATCTGTCAGGGTTTCATTTCTCTACCTCCTTTGCTCCTCAGTGGAATTAGGTGAAAAGTCTGGGAGAAAAGCAGGTATCTTCGACATATCTTGGAAGGCTGATTCCAACTCCCTTGACATTGGAAGCTTGAGAAAAAAATAGAGGTTACTGGAGACATGAAGTCACTGAGCTGGAGCTTTTATACCATTGGCATTTGTTATCTGTATATGGATGCTGTCTTCAGAATACTCAGTAAACGTTTGGTTGATATGACTGCGATTTGATTATCAGAAATTTCCAGACTTAACTGCTTTGGCTGTATATAGGATTTCTTGAAACATTACCAGAGCCATTTATTTAACCCACTTCGTCTTCTGTGAAGACTACTGTTATTATTGAGTACATTATGAGCTAGTATCTCATTATTACCATTTAATATGATACTGAGAGCAGCATGTAGGACTCGATACACAAAGGACGTAATGTGACCTTCAGTGAAATCACTCTACGCGGCATTAAGATTTTTTTCTGTTTGCAGCATCTGGCAGAGCTTTAGATATAGATAGACCTTTGTTGGCCAAAAAAAACCCAAACAAACAAAAACAAAAAAACAAACAAAAAAACTAAGTTAATTTGTATATTCTTCATCATTTAAAATCTTGAGAATTTTTAAAATGTAATTATTGTCAAATTGGTTTCCATACAACACCCAGTGCTCATCCCAACAAGTGCCCTCCTCAGTGCCCATCACCCACTTTCCCCTCTCCCCCACCCCCCCCCCCCCATCAACCCTCAGTTTGTTCTCGGTCCTTAAGAGTCTCTTATGGTTTGCCTCCCTCTCTCTCTGTAACTTTTTCCCCCCCTTCCCCTCCCCCATGGTCTTCTATTGAGTAAAGACAGAAAATCTTGAGAATTTCTATTTTGAAAGCTGTACTTGTTGGTAAGTGTTAGTATTGGAAGTCCTGCAGGAACATTCGGTGCCCGGGTGACTCAGTCGGTTGAGCAACCGACTTCGGTTCAGGTCATGATCTCATGGTTTGTGAGTTTGAGCCCCACATCGTGCTCTGTGCTGACAGGTTAGAGCCTGGAGCCTGCTTCGGATTCTGTGTCTCCCTCTCTTTCTGCCCCTCCCCTGCTCGCCCTCTGTCTCTGTCTCTCTCTTAAAAATAAACATTAAAAAAAAATTTTTAAAAGAAGTCCTACAGGGGCGCCTGGGTGGCGCAGTCGGTTAAGCGTCCGACTTCAGCCAGGTCACGATCTCGCGGTCCGTGAGTTCGAGGCCCGCGTCGGGCTCTGGGCGGATGGCTCAGAGCCTGGAGCCTGTTTCCGAGTCTGTGTCTCCCTCTCTCTCTGCCCCTCCCCCGTTCATGCTCTGTCTCTCTCTGTCCCCAAAATAAATAAAGACGTTGAAAAAAAATTAAAAAAAAAAAAAGAAGTCCTACAGAAACACAGAGGCACAATTCTGAAATCAGCTTCACTAAGTATCACAACAATTGTCTAGTTAAAGGCCAGGTTAATGTTTGACAATAGGAAATAGAAATAATATTTTTAAGCAGCTTGCACAAACATTATGGTAGTATGTAGTTCTATAAATGTATTTCCAGCTAGATAGGATGATATCACAGGGTTCTGGAAAATGGTAAATAAAGAAGATGGTTGAAACTCCTGGGAATCTCCCTCAAAAGACAGCACATACAGACCAGGTTCTTTCTTATCAGTCTCTTTTCTTTTCCCTGCTTGTATGAAAGCCAACGTAACTACTCAAGTAACCAGCATATGGACTGTGCGATCGAGGGCAACCCCTTAGGGCTAACAGAGCATAATAATGGAAGAAATCTTAGACTCTGATAGAATCATACAACTGTAAGAACATCCCTGCTCCCAACAACCTGATAAATTCTTTCCTGTGTATTTAAGCCAGTACGAAATTTAGTTTTTAGATGCATACAGTTGAACCTAACCTCTGTTAATATGCGGGTAGGGAATTGTAAGTAAATATCTTTTCATCCTACCTTTTAATGTCGTAGCATAAGAATGTGATCCCAAGAGAGGTGGCAGCTGTTTTGTAGCCATGAGGAGTCATACATGAGATGGAGATAGCCTCACTGAAATAGGTAAACAGGACATAGAACCTGAAACACTTGCATAGGCATAAGCAGCAAAAGCCAGCTCTCAGAGGCGCTCCTGGGAAACATTTTTAAGGAATTTTTTAATGTTTTTATTTATTTTTGAGAGAGACACAGCACTAGCAGGGGAGGGGCAGAGAGAGAGAGAGACACGGAATCCGAAGCAGGCTCCAGGCTCCGAGCTGTCAGTACAGAGCCCTATGTGGGGCTCGAACCCATAAACCATAAGATCATGACCTGAGCTGAAGTCAGATGCTTAACCGACTGAGCCACCCAGGCACCCCTCCTGGGAAACATTTTTATGCCATCTGTTGTAGTCTCAGAGACAATATCTATGTATCTGACATAGCGATGTCTCTAAAGGTGGAGGTTATTTAAAGGGCATTTATAATTCTCAGGCCTCCTTGCATTGGGTAGGGTCTTGAAAGGAGCACCGGCCAATGAAAGTTGAGCAGGAGGGTCGTGCTTCCTCACTTCTTTCTGGCTACATAGCAAGGAGTCCGTCTTGATCCCAGTCTCTGCTTTCTCCTCCTGCCACCAGGCTGAGAGGGTCACATGGTCTGCCTAGCGGGACTTCCGTGATGAGGGCCGAGACCGCTTGCCAACCCACAGGGAATATGTTCTGGGATTGAGGAGTATACTTCTGTGATATGAAGCCCTGGAAATGTCGGGGCTATATCAGCATAACCTTGACCTGGATGCATACATTAAGTAGCCATATTGATGTTAATAAAAATGTTACCTGTGCTGACAATTGCAAGTCCAAATAGCTCAAAAAACTATAATGAATAAAAACTCCGAGTTAAATCTCCTCATAAAACTAACCACCACTAGGGTTTCTAATGTCTCCGTTCAGAACAATATTTCCTGCCACTACAAATCTATGTGACTTTTTTTCTTCTCAAAATTGTTACAAACATAAAATCAAACTCCACACACTTCTGCCTTGTTCTTTTCTAAAATAGTCCTGGGGGCGCCTGGGTGGCTCAGTCAGTTAAGCGTCCGACTTCGGGTCAAGTCACGATCTCACAGTTCATGAGTTCGAGCCCCGCATTGGGCTCTGTGCTGACAGCTCGGAGCCTGGAGCTGCTTCAGATTCTGTGTCTCTGTCTCTCTCTGTCTCTCTAAAATAAATAAAAACATTGGAAAATAAAATAAAATAAAATAGCCCTGTATCTTGGCCATGTAGTTCTATCTCACTCTTCAAAAAAAAAAAAAAAAAATGTACTCTGCACAGGTAAAACGTAGTTAACCAGGTAACTGTGGAAATTTTAAGGTAAGACACCAGTGACCTCCGCAGCATCCGAATGTAACAGACTACTGGGCGCAGGATTTTATTGCCCTTTGAAGCACGTCTCGCGGTGACGATCCACCCCACGTGTTCAGGACGGAGCCAGATCAGTGGCTGAATGTCTGCCTGATCTGGCTCTGATGTGTGTGTCTCTGCAGGCTTTCGGATCAATTATTTTAAATTATTTTTCTTAGCTCTTGGCAAGTGTTTAAACAGGTTCTTATATTAATCTTCAGCATTAAAAATTAATCACTATAAATGAAGGACTCATTATTGGAGCTGAAATAGACTAGTGAAGTAGACAATGAGGGGCACCTGGGTGGCTTAGTCGGTTGGGCATCCGACTTCAGCTCAGGTCATGATCTCATGGTTCATGAGTTCAGGCCCTGCATCGGGCTCTGTGCTAGCAGCTCAGAGCCTGGAGCCTGTTTCAGATTCTGCGTCTCCCTCTCTTTGCCCCTTCCCTGATTGCACTCCGTCTCTCTCTGTCTCTCAAAAATGAACAAACGTTAAAAAAAAAAAATTGAGATTACTCTGAGTACAAACTTCCCAGCCCATGCCACCCAAAGGAAATGGAAATCCTGACAAAGCAAGAAATGAGTTCCAGAGGGAAAGCCACTGAGAAACTCAAAGATTCGTACAAAGTAAGGGTGGAAGAAATGATTAGGACTCACTCTAAGGTTCGGGAGGTTGCCTAGATCTGGACTGCAGGCAGAGCCAGCTACAGAATCTGTGGGGCCCTGTGCACTGCTAAGGTCATGGCTCCTGAGACCTGCCCTGACCCCAGCAGGATTTAAGGGAGCTTGGGAGCTCTGTCCTGCCCCGGCAGGATTTAAGGGAGCTTGGGAGCTCACACAGGCATGGGCCAGATCTCCTTTGAAGAAACACAGAACCAAAACAAAGAAGTCCTCGCCAGTTGCTTTAATGCTCCCTCTAGATCTAGCAGAGGCAGATCTCCGCGCTCAACCCTACATTTCCTGCCCTAATATGAAAGCCAACAGGGGGTATTAACCCCACGGAGGTGAGAGAACTTCTCCTTACAACCCAGGTAATCTGCAGGAGCAAAGTGCCTCATTAACCTGGTTGCTTAAGGATGCTAAACTGTAGGAGCACTTAAGAAAAGGGGCAGGGGAAATAAGGAATTAAAAAAAGGATGGCTAATAGCACTTGGACTGAACCAAGCCACAGGGACACAGCCCTTTGAGGCTACATGCACAGGAGGCAAGGGGCCTCTAAATGAGCTGGACATTCCAAAGAACAAATGTGATCCCTGAAGTGTATTGAAAGGAAAAGCTGCACGACTGTGACAAATAACCTAATTCACAAACGGGAAGAGATTCTACCCCTGCAAATGTTCTAGCTATGTGATTCAGTCATCAGGCTTCTCCAGGGTAACTGTGTGACCACCCCTCCACCCCCTGTGGGCTCCTCCAGCAAGTAGCTTCCACAATGATACAGTGTGTACATAATTCACCTGCTTGTATATATCAGAACTCAGGAAAATCCATCCCTAATTAGCACTTGGGTTGATTTCAGTCTTTTGTGTCTAAAAGGTAAGTTATTATCACCTCTTGGCATTATTTAGTCTCTTTAGCCTGACAACGTTCTGTATTTTCCAGTAACATTTGGAAAGATGGTTGGTAGAAACACCCCCTCTTCATCGGAAGATCAGTAAGTTGGCAGTAAGCAAGCCTAAAGCTGAATCTTGAACGGACACCACTCGATTTTACTTTCTAAGGTTAGCATTGCTCCTTGTGACAGACACATGCTACTTTTTCAGGGGCTGCTGCTGCTGGTTTGTGTCCAAAAGGTCCATGGGGTAGGATCTGGAAGCGAAGGAAGTATAAGAAGACACTGCTTTGTCTACTGACGAGTCCTCATCTTGGGTGGGTGGGCCATCATGGGACTCTTGGGGAGAGGCTCTGTTTTGTTTTGTTTCGTTTCGCCATGGTGAGCTCTCTTGCCCATAGAAAACATTTCTGTTTTACCACCAATGACCCTCTGGACACGGGCCCCAAATGGGTCATACCTGCTACTCTTACAAGCAAAAAGAGTTCCGTGGGGCCTGATGTGTGCCCCCCTGGAAGGTCAGGGAGCGTCCATGTCTGATTTCAAGAAATCACATCACACAAGGGAGACTGAGCTCTGAAGATTGCATGACCTGTGTCACAAAGATGGTGTTGGCCATCTTTCAAAGAGGGTTGAGACTGGTCATGGAACAGATGCCCAAGATTCTGCAGACAACTTTCGGGCTTGAAAGCACACAGGGGACACCCTCTTTCCCAAATACTATCACAAGTGTTAAGTCAGGACGGGAAGGCAGGTGCCTTGGAATAAAGGAGACAGAGCAGCCAACTGCGGACGGGAGTCGAGAAAACAAGAGTAAATCAGTGCAAGACGGAAGAGCAAAGAGATTTTGACTCATTCCATGGTAGAGGTTGCTGTATAAGGCAATCTTCTCAGGAGAGGTGTTAGGAGAATTGAAAACTCACACAATCATTCATCCTTAAATATGGCTTGACCTTCTCTGGGTCCCTTGGGCTCCTACCACGTGTGCAGAGGGAAGTGGTAAATTGTCATTCAAAATGGGACCCAAGTCTGGTAGAGAGAAGATTAAACACATATTCACATATGATTCGATGGTGATGGCCCAATATCCACTAGCCACTTAATTCCCCAACACCCCATTCTCACTTAGATGCTGTGACATATGGAGGGGGGTGCATATTGACTTAGAATGTCCCTTTGCCAATTATGTCATCATGTCTCCATCTGTAAAATGGAACTACTCATACTCACTTGGCTGATGAAAATAAAGCACATGGAAAGTGCCCGGAATGCTGTCTGACACAGGGTCCGCACTGAAAACTTTATAGCTGATATTTTGCAGAACCCTTTGCTTTATTCCCCATTGTTTTATCCACCAATGTCTGGCAAGCTTATGACACTGGTTTTCACAGACAGACGTGAGGCTATAATGGGAAGAAAGGGACCAGATGTTGGGTGTATTTGCCTAAGTCACTTACCACAAGACACCCTACAAGCAAGGTCTGGAGACGTGCTCTGCTACTCCAGGGAGAACTTGAGAGGTTGCCTATTTTCTGTTTGTCAGCATTATCGTCAAGAGAATGGGTATTTCTTTGTGTTGCATTGCTATAAATGGAAACCTTAAGGGACTCAGGCCTAATAAGTCCCTCTAGATGTTTCTGGGATCAGGACACACATTCAGACCCTGCTCCTGGTGCTTCCTACCCAATAGTCAATGACACAGGAGAGAAGTGCCCGTCCCTGGACGTGCTAACTGTAACTCACCACTTGGAATGCATGCTTATTCACACTGTCCCCAACCACCTTGTTGGAAGAATGGTGCCTAAGGAAGCATGGCTTTACATCCTTTCATATGAACTCATGAAAGGAGCAAAGGATTGTTATGAAGTCTCCTCCCTAAGGAGAGGAAAAAAAAAAGACAGGGGAAAAAAAAAGAACGAAAACCTCAAGATAACTTGGCTATGCACATATGTGACAACATCCTTCATGACCTTGTAACATGAGACCACTTAATCGGACTACATTGCAGAGAACTTAAAATACAGTCTTATACAGTTATGCACACACAGCTTAAAAATTCATTTAAAAAATGAATTTTAAAAGCTTGCTTCGTATAGATTACAGTTTTGAGCAATGCCTCTTTTACTTGTGTTCCATCACAAGCATTGTCGATTATTATTATTTTCGAGATACACAAAGACACACACAAAAGTATTTTATACTTGCTGGTCATCAAGCCTGTACAGACCCACAAGCTATGGGAATTTTACCTGTAGGCCAAGCCCAAACCAAATGTGAACCAGCCCTGACCAAGGTTTTGGAAATCCTTGGGTTCCTGAACCAGGGACACTTGTCATGACCCGGGGGAAATCCTTGTGTCTCAGTGACCACTGAGCTACGCTGTCTGTCTTCATCTGTTGGTTTCCAAGTTCCTTGGGGGCTTCCCAGGTGTAACCTGAAGTTGGACCCTGTACTCAGAGGGCAGGGAGACACATAAGACAGAAACAGACCCTCCAGGATGGCAGGCAACAGTTTAATAAGCAAAGGGAACTGATATTTGAGGCTTATCTTGGGCAGCCCCAAGCCCCAAACATTTATGAAGAGATCTTAACTGGATTCAGTCACGTATGCTGTGCAGGGAGGTGTTCTCAAGGCCACATCATTATCTCAGGGCTGTGAACTTGGAGCAGCCTCCGGGCGCAGGAAAGGCAAGCGGAACCCACATTCTGGAGCTAGGGGCCGGGGACGAAGAGCCTCCCAGTGCCCGGGGCCAACTCACGGATCCATCAGAGTGTGTGTCTTTTCAGTGACCTTCCCCAAACTGTCTCTGCAATGTCATCCAGTTCGGCCAATGGGACGATTGGGGTTTGACTGAGTTTCTCTAAAGGACACACTATGCCCCTGCATTCGTTAGTTGGGCCCCTTAATCTGCCTGGGCTGCTGTACCAAAATGCCATAGACTAGTGGCTCGTAAACAACAGAAATTTACTTGTTACAGTTCTGGAGCCTGGAAGTCCAAGGTCAAGGGGTCCGCAGATTCGGTGTCTGGTGAAGACTTGACTCCTGGTTCAGGGATGGCTTATCTTTTCACTGTGTCCTGCCATGGCAGACAGGCAAGGGTGCTCTCTGGGGTCTGTTTATAAGGGCATTAATCCTATCCAGGTCTGATCACCTCCCAAAGGCCTCACCTCCAAATAACAGTACAGTGGATATTTGGTTTCAACATACGAATTTGGGGGGAGGACACACACATTCAATGTGTAGCTCTAGGGCTGTCGAAACAGAGGATCGGAGACAGGGTGGCTCAAACAACAGGCATTTATATCCTCAACAGTCTGGTTGCAGGACATCTGAGCGAGATCCCGGTGTGGGCAAGGCTGGCTTCTTCTGAAGCCTCTCTCCTCCGCCTGCAGTTAGATGAGTCCTCTCATGCTCGTCTTTCTTTGTGGGTCTGCCTCCTAATGTCCTCTTACGAGGACGCCAGACAAATTGAGTCTGGGTCTACTCTAGTGACCTCTTTTTACCTCAACGACCTCTTGAAAGGTTCCATCTCCAAATCGAGTCACATTCTGAGGTATTCAACAGAAGGATTTGAGGGGACACGGTTCAGTCAAACAGCCCCCACAGAGAGAAAAAGAGCCTGCCCAACGCCCCTCACTCATCCCTACACTGCGGAACCCTAGGCGGCTCCTGACCGCAGTGTGAACATCATCTTCACAGCTGACCGTCCTTTCTCCTTTACCTCTCTCAGTCCTGGGTTTCTACCTCAGAAATTACTGGGTTCTGGACCGTGTCCTCTCTCCACATGAACGCCGTGGGGGCCCCGGTCCTCGTGTCTCTCACTTGTGCTATGGCACCAGCACCTCAGTCCCGTGACCAATGTGACCACCCCTCTTCTAAAGTGGTCCCAAAGTCATCGTCCCTGAATCATCTCATCAAGCTCTGATTCTGAGCCCATCGTGAAAATATTATCGGTAGTCCATTAAAATAAGAACTCTCCCAGATGATGAAAAAACACCTCGCAGCTTAGTTCCTATTTCCTTCAATCACCCACCCACCTCTTCTAACCTATTCTCCATTACAGTGAGGATAAGGCTCCTCCTCTGGGGAGACAGAACCCAAATTAAATGGCTTTAAAAAGACAGCAATTTCTCTCACATATAAATGCCCTACAACCGGTGATCCCGGGCTGGTAGAGCACTTTGCCATCATGTTCTTTCATGTCTGATGCCTTGTAGCCCAAGGGTGTGGTTCTAAGCCTCATGGTCCAAGATGGCGGCAATAACCCCAGCCTTAACATCTGACTTCTGTACAACGGGGTGGTTGGGAACCCATTGTTGGGGACAGAATGGGTGGTCTTCCTGCCAGTAACATGAAAACCGCTTCTTACAATATGAATGGGTACACGTGGGTTAGGCAACAGGATTACAAAATAAATAACAGGCTCTCTGCTCACAAGGGGCCTCACCTTGTTGACAGAGAATTTGATAATTTGCAGAACAGCAGGACAAGTACTGAAAACTCTTCAGAGAAGAAGTCACTCACATTGAAGCCACATGGAGTGCTGGCTCCACGATCTCAGGCAACTTACACCCTTCGGGACTGAGTTTTGACATCTGTAAAATAATAATAGTGACAGCACTCACTTTACGGGGATGCCATGACAATGATACCAAGCTATTGTCAAAGGAGTACAAGTGGAAGTGTGTGTGGCAGGTTCTAGGGGCCTGATTTTTGTTTCTGTCTGTGTTTCCCTGGATCCCAGACTCCGTCTCCTCCCCTGAATCCCTCTGGCCCTACTCCTCCACATGGGGTAGCTGAACGTTGGTCCCCAAAGATCACTAGGTCCTGTTCATCTCTGAACTTGTGAAGATGAACTTGCATGTTAAAAGGAGCCTGGCAGGTTGGATGAATTGAAAGATCTTGAGATACGGTGATTAGTTTGGATTCTCGGGTGGGTCCAACACAACCACAAGGCTCCTTGTCAAAGGGAGACTAATAGGTCAGAGTAGAAAGAAGGAGACTTCGTGACCGAGCAAGAGGTTGGAGTGAGGTGAAGAAGGGGTCGGGCAACAGAGAATACAGCCACGGAAGCTGAGGATTCAGGGAAATGATTTTCCCCTCGAGCTTCTAGAAGACACCAGCCTTCCTGGCACATTCCTTTTAGCCCAGTGAGGCTGATTTCTGACTCGTGACTTCAGCGCTCTATTGTGTGTTGTTCTAAGCCACAAAGTTTGTGGTAATCCATCGCAGCAGCCACGGACGTACTGACATGTGTACTTCGTGAAGGCACCGCGCTTTCAGGAAATAAATGAGCTCGTGAGGAAATGTATCAAAGCACGAGTCTTGGCAAAAGCTGTCCGTGTTCATCCCTCTGCCGGGAGCTCCGGAGCAGCGATGGTGGTGACCAGCTGCTGTGGATCAGAAGTGACTGAGATGTGGCTTCCGTCTCGGACAGACGCACATCGATCACATCGTTGCCAGAAAACGAGAATAAAGTGCACAAATGAGGGCCACAATGAGGAAGTGGGAGGAGCCACACACAAATCAGAGTAGGAAGGCATGTCTATCCAGAATAGTAAGGAAAGTTCCCCGAGAACTCGCCTGGAGACAGGGGATCAGAGCCTTCGCTTACATGACACAAAAAGCCACTCTGGCTAATAAATGTGACAAAGACAAGCTGCTGTACAGGTGGAGGGGGAGGCAGCTCACAGAATAAACCGCCAGCCCAGAAAGGTGGTGAGCCTGGAGGCGGCCAGGGGCTGGGCTCAGCCGCGGTGAAAGGAAAATCAACAGTCACATCGGGGCACCTGCCACTGGGGCGATTCACCTCAGTGGGGGAGCACAGTTTGTCCCTGGTGTCACCTGCTGAACAGACCCTTGGGAGAGTCCCCAAGTCCGCCTTGGGCCCCACACTGCCTGTTGGCAGGGTAATGGCTTCGTCGCGATCATGATCCAAATGGTAGAGGGATGGGGTTGAGCGTTTCCCAAACCAGAATTAGGATTCTATTCTCTGAAAATGAAAACGCATGTTGGACCTAGAAAAAAGGGCAGTTTCCCCCTTGCGATGCGACGGGAAGGATTTTTTTCCATCCGGCCATGGTGGCTATCATTCCAGGAACCAGGACGAAGGAACAGATGGACAATGACAGGTGACAGGAAGGGGATGGTGAGACCAGCTGGCCTGGAGTGTGATGGGAGCTGAGGCTGAAATTGCATGTTGGAGCCAGAGAGTGGAAAAGCATATCGCCGCCAGAAAAGGAGGTTCGATTTAATCTTGTAGACATGGGAGGCCATTTAAGGCATCTGATAATCATCGGTCTTATGTTATTTCAGTAGATGTTTGCAATATCCTGGGAAGGCAGGAAGGATGGGTGAGATTGACTGGTGAAGAGTCTGTGACAATTATCTTGGAAAGAGGTAATGAAGTCCTAAAAAAGGGTTGTGGAGCACTGAAAATCAATTTCCTCAGTCAAGAGGAACTTTAGCATTTTCTCCTCCCAAATGATGCATCTAATCTGTTGCCCCAATTCAGGGCTGGTTAATCCTGCCACCTGGCCTTTGCGCACCCAGAGCCACGCCTCTAGTGGCCTCCCCTGACCTGGGTAGGTCGGTGGAAATGCAGCCTCTATGACGGGAGACCTCATCCATGTAATATCCAAGCTTCTGCAACAAGCATTAAAAGAAAGCAGGAAATATTGGAGACAGAAAAAATTCATCAAACATCCTTCAGAAGGATTGTATACTCTGAGGGTGATGGAGTAGGACCTACCAACAGGAGGCAGAGCAGAGAAGAAAGAGGGAATCATGAAACATGTTTATTTTAACAGTCCTGGGGATCTACTTGCTGATTCCATTCACACTATAGTGGCGTGCTCAATGTTTTCCAGAGCATGCTTCCTTCCAGAAGTCTCCATATGCACACACTGTAGGAACGGTGGACACCAGGTTTTCCCATGCCTTCCTGGCTGGCTGGCCACCAACCACAGAGGCCAGGGAGCCTCACGTTCCATCCTAGTCACCAGCAGAATCTCTTAGCACCCAACCATGTTGCTTCCTGCCACACATGTCCACATGAGAAATCATGCTTAGCTTCATGGCAGCCATCTTGGAATCATGACAGGGAGAGCCAAAGAATCATGGAGATGCTGACCACCAGTGACAGTCATACCACTGTGGAAGAGTTAATACCATAGGGACCATCTGTCTTTAGCTTTTGGAGAGATAAACAACGTATCCTTAGGATTCAGCCACCGTTTGTTGGGGTTCGTGTGGCCTGCCGTTGACTGCATCCTAATTGTCACAGTCCCAATCGAAGACTATTAAAAATGTATCGTTTACACACTTAAATCTGAACTGGCCCTCCTAAACAGCCTCTGGAGGTTGTAAAGGATTATTGAAATTGTAAAGGATTGTCAATGACTGTGTCCTTCTTCACCATGACTTCAAAGAGAAAGGGAGATCCTTTATAGAAATAATAAATGAGTATTATGCTTTCATTTCCAATATCTCCCTCAAAATCCTCTTCTTACCTTTGATTTCAAATAGTTACTCAAATAAAATCGAATTTTTAACAAAACAACGCGAAATGTATCAGTGGCTGGTTATCTCTTGATTTCAAATAGTTACTCAAATAAAATCGAATTTTTAACAAAACAATGCGAAATGTATCAGTGGCTGGTTATCTCTTGATTTCAAATAGTTACTCAAATAAAATTGAATTTTTAACAAAACAACACGATATGTTATCAGTGGCTGGTTATCTCTTGATTTCAAATAGTTACTCAAATAAAATCGAATTTTTAACAAAACAACGTGAAATGTATCAGTGGCTGGTTATCTCTTGATTTCAAATAGTTACTCAAATAAAATCGAATTTTTAACAAAACAACGTGAAATGTATCAGTGGCTGGTTATCTCTTGATTTCAAATAGTTACTCAAATAAAATCGAATTTTTAACAAAACAACACGATATGTTATCAGTGGCTGGTTATCTCTTGATTTCAAATAGTTACTCAAATAAAATAGAATTTTTAACAAAACAACACGAAATGTACCAGTGGCTGGTTATTTATTAGTCCTGTGTTCTTCCATCTTTAAAAAGTGTGATAAGCAATCTCCTCAGTAGCAGTGATACTGTCTTCCAGATTTTTTTTGTTTTTTTTTAAAAATTTTTGTTAATGTTTATTTATTTTTGAAGGAGAGAGAGACAGAGCACGAGTGGGGGAGGGGCAGAGAGCGAGGGAGACACAGGGTCCGAAGCAGGCTCCAGGCTCCGAGCTGTCAGCACAGAGCCTGACGCGGGGCTCGAACTCATGGACCGCCAAGTCATGACCTGAGCCAAAGTCGGACGCTCAACCGACTGAGCCACCCGGACGCCCCTAGATTTTTTTTTTATTCTTGAAATGAATTAATGAATTTACTCAGAGTTAGCATGACCAAGATGATCTATTTTAAACAATCAGAAATAAGTAGTTATAATAAAGCTTTGGAAAGAGCTAGTTTTTTTTAATTTTTTTATTTTTTAATTATTTACAATCTCTATGCCTCCAAGTCATTTCAGGCTATTCATTAAAGGCCACCTGAATGATGAGAGATGAAAAAAAATATTTTTGGAGAGAGAGAGAGGCCACGAGCTGGGGAGAGGGGAAGAGAGAGAGAGAATCCCAAGCATGCTTCACCATGCTCCACACTGAGCCCAACACAGGGCTTGATCCCATGACCCTGGGACCTGAGTCAGAATCAAGAACTGGACACTTAACCAGCTGAGACACCCAGGCGCCACCCCAAGAGATGAAACATTTTATTTTTTCATTTAAAAAAATTTTTTTAAGTTTATTTATTTGAGAGAGAAACAGAGACAGTATGAGTGGGGGAGGGACCGAGACAGGGAGACAGAGAGAGAATCCCAAGCAGGATCTGCACTGTCTGCAAAGAGCCCTATGTGGGGTTCGAACTCATGAAATCGGGAGACCAGGACCTGAGCTGAAACCAAGAGTCGGACGTTTAACCAATTGAGCTGCCCAGGAGCCCTGAGATGAAAAATTTTAAAACAAGACATTGAGATGGATGAATCTTGTTTAGCACAATGTGCTTTTGCAAGCTCAGTGTGAATTTGCTGTGAATTCCATTGATCCAGTAGCCTATAGGTCAATACATGAGCTATTAGCTTCCATGCCTTTAAAAAATTCTTTTAGGTCTTAGCTTAAGTAAATCATAATTCAAGAACTCCATCTGCCAGCTTTCTAACAAAGACTTGATTCTACAGGTCAGAAATGATCAATGGTAGAGCTTGAGGTTACATTTGCTAACTGGTCTCCCCAAATTGCTGTATTTCTGTTCCCAGAACATCATTCTCAAAAAAAAGGAAAAAAAAAAAAAGTTTACTTTTTCTCTCTTGCTTTCGATGAGATACTAATAGCCCCCCAGCTGGTTCAAATGGTCAGGACGGGACATCACTGTCCGGTGGGGTTGACCGTCAGATATTGCCTAGGAAGGGCCCTGGGGTTGCCAGGGGAGCGCAAATCAGGCTCAGAGACCTACCGGTCATCGTTTCGCTCGAGTCTGGTTCGCTGCACCATCAAAGGGCAGTGGTTCCGAAAGTGGACTTGAGACGAATCAGAAGCCCTCAGGTAAAATGAGTGGTGGTTCCCTATTAGGATTCAGCCGTAGAACATGCTTTTCAAAAAAGGCAAAAGAAAAAAAAAAAAAAGAGTGTTGTGTTCCCAGATTTACAAACAGCAAGTGTCTTACGTCTAGTTTAAACAGAAAGGAAAAGGAAAAGAAATTCGTGTGGATTTAGTGTTTGTGATATCTCTACGCACAACGTAAGGGCGTGTATACGTATACAGTGATTCTGCATTACTATTAGCTGTGAGGGGTCAACTGTATGCACGTATAGTAAACACACATAGTGTCTTAAGGACTACAGACATTTTAAGAGATTGGTGTTATCACTATTCATTATCACCTATGAACAGGGCATCTTGCTACAGTTAATACATGTACACTCTTATTTGCCAAACATCTAGAAACAAATCACCATCCGGACAGAGGGGTTTGAATGTCACATAATGCCCTTCTGGTCTGGCCTTTGCCTATTTCTGACTATTTAAAAAATGTGTTAATGTTTATTTTTTTTTGAGAGAGAGAGAGAGAGACAGAGCTGAGTGGGGGAGGGGCAGAGAGAGAGGGAGACACAGAATCCGAAGCAGGCTCCGGGCTCTGAGCTGTCAGCGCAGAGCCCGACGAGGGGCTCAAACTCACGAACTGTGAGATCGTGACCCGAGCCGACGTTGGACTCCTAACTGACTGAGCTACCCAGGCCCCCTAAGACTATTAACCCTTATGCAGCCTCTCTTCCTTCCAAGGAGCCCTCCTTGCTGTCTGCTGAATGTGGCAAGTTCCTTCTCTATGGAATCCGTTGCTCCCGCCTCTCCCCGGGGCTCCCCTCTACTTGACAAGTGCCCTGTAGCTTTATTGCCTGTTTTTCTTCCCTGACGCTGTGCACCATCTCCCACGTACCCTTTCCCGGGCCCACACACTGCTCTGCTTCTCTGGACTTCAAGGTCCCTAGACTATCAAAGTCAACAATGCATATACCATCGCTGTATCTTCACCCCTTGCACTAGTATAGACCTGGGACCCCCATCCCTAGCTGACTTGTGGAATGGACGAGTGAATTCACAACTGTTGATGAAGGGGCACGATGCTCTTCAAACAGAATGGGATTGCCATCACACCAGCTCTGGCCCCTGGAAGAAAAAGTGACAGGTGTACCAGCACTTTATTCTCCCATCTTTTCATCAGAGCAGAATACAACCGAGAGCCTGGCAACAAAACCAATTTTAAGCCTCTTACTGCAGATCTAAATTAAACCTCATCTCTTTATCAGAAATGATCTCTGATAAATGTGTTCCAAAGCGAAATCGCAACACTAAAGCAGGGCTTCCGGAAGGACAGATTTGTATATCACGTTGCTGAGAGGTAGTTTGGAGCTGGAATGGGTTTGTAACCATTTTTCTATTATTTTTAAGGGGCCAAAGCCCTCGATAACATCTCTCAGAAGTTTGAGTGCAGAGCGGCTCAGAGTTGATACAGCATTCATATTTCTTTTTCTGTTGAGATTCTATGGGAAAATCAGAACCAGATGGTTCTATAAAGGTAAGAGAGTTCCAAACAGCCATATTCTTCTAAGAGTATATTCACTAGGATTTATTAGGACCCAGGTATTTTGAAAGCCAAATGACAGATCATTGAATTCTCTGGATAAAGTATTTCTTCCTAAACGTTCCTAGCTGACTACGCGTTTCAGAACAACCTCCTCTTTGAATTGATGATATGTGAAATTCAAACCTAAGAGAAACAGATGATTTTTATTTAGTATTTTAATGGTGCACATTAGGGGCTAGTGCCAGACATATTTCCAGAAATTTCCATCTCTGGAGGACTTAGGCTCACCATGGGGTGAGTAGTTTTTCCTTAAGTAGTTTCCATCTGACAGCCTCTGAGTGGTCAGCATCTGCTTTAATGATTGAGCCTGACTTAAGATGTTTAAAAGCGGACGCGCGTTCTTTAAAATGGAATCCAAAGAAGGAGCTATCAATCTATTCACTTCCGCGGAAAGAAACAGAAAGAAAACAAATCTGGTACAGAATAAAGGAAGATAGTCTCTCACTGTGCTCAATGACTGTGCTTGCTTTGCTAAGACTTCCTAAAATAATGACTTGTAAGATTTCTCTCCCTTCCATTCTGGGAGAGACAAACTCCCTGGCTAACACATCCTACCTAACACGTCCAGGTTGCCTGTCAGGGAACATTGTCATTTCTGGTTCCGGATTAGGAATCGCCCTTATCCTGAAGGTGCACACAGACGACTTTCGTTGGGATTTCACGCAAAACAGAGAAGGGGATACATTTGCCAAAACAAAACAAAACAAAACAAAACAAAACAAAACATTTGGGCTACTTTGTTTTGTCTTTTTTTTTAGTATTATTATTACCGCCACTGAGAACAAATGGGGACATTGTGTTACATGGAAGGAAAAAGTTAACAAATTAAAAAAAAAGTACATAAAATCGTTCATATTTAACTCATTCCGTGTGAGCGTCTCAGAAACAGAGAGAAGGAACACATCTTGCCACCCGTGGCCACTAGGTACCGGGACAAGTCATGGCCACATGTGCACAGTCTCAGGGTGGGATACACATGTTTACCGATCGTCACTCTCTTCGGCCCTGTCACATGAGCGTGAGGGATAACGAAGGTCACCACTCCAGGAGTCAGGGACCCAGTACTCGAACTCCCGCCTCCCTCATTACCCAGGTTTGTGGCAGGCGATTTCTGTGGGGGTTGTGTAAATGTATGTGGTGGTGGTGGTGGGGGGGGGAATCATTATTGTTAATGTTGGGAAACCGTAATTAAAAACAAAATCTCTCGGACACCTGGGTGTCTCAGTTGGTTGAGCGCTTGACTTTGGCTCAGGTCATGATCTCACAGTTTGCGAGTTCGAGCCCTGCATCAGGCTCTGTGCTGACAGCTTGGAGCCTGGAGCCTGCTTCAGATTCTGTGTCTTCCTCTCTCTCTGCTCCTCCCCTGCTCACGCTCTGTCTCTGTCTCTCTCTCTCTCAAAAATAAATAAACATTAAAAAATAAATCTTCCAACCTATACAAAAACCGTCTTCTTAAAGGTCGTAGAAGGAAAAGTTTTATTACTGAATTAGTGTTAAACCACAATACGATGTACATCACAGGTAATCTGCTAAGAGGTTGCAAAGAAAGAATGTCACCCTTTCATATAACCAAGCAGACACAGGCAACAACATACTTGTTCTCAAGATAAACAACAGTCCTCAAGTGCACAGTACTATTTGTCACACATAATTCATCCTAAATATACTCGGTACTGGGGGTGACCACAGCTGTTACTTAATTGGCTTTATCCAGAGGAAAAATCAAGTTTTCATTTCCTTATGACAGGAGGCGGTTTTGCAACTTGGGGTGAGGTGCTCATCAATTTGGTTCCTACCCCAGCTCTGAATCTGGGAGGTAGACACGTCTCTTCCCAGACAATTGCATCCAAGAGGTGGCTCCCAGGTCCTTGAGAAAGTCCAGGGTCAGAAAGCTGGTAAGAAACTTACTTAGATCCTCAAAAGATTTACGTGCCTTTCCAAGAGACAAAGATAGAACTTGCAGTTACATGATTTCTTAAGTAATTGATCTAAGAAAATAGGGGGAGACGTCTCCTTATTTCCAAGAAGAATTAAACTTCTTAATTTTCATTTGGATCACCCTTACATTAAGGAAGGAGTAGGGACAATTTGACAAACATATTTCAAGGATGTTTCAAAGTTAGAACGGAATCAAAATTTTTTAATGTTTATTTTTTTTAATTTTTTTTAACGTTTATTTATTTTTGAGACAGGGAGAGGCAGAGCATGAATGGGGGAGGGTCAGAGAGAGGGAGACACAGAATCTGAAACAGGCTCCAGGCTCTGAGCTGTCAGCACAGAGCCCGACGCGGGGCTCGAACTCACAGACCGTGAGATCATGACCTGAGCCGAAGTCGGACGCCCAACCGACTGAGCCACCCAGGCACCCCTTTAATGTTTATTTTTGAGAGAGAGAGAGAGAGAGAGGGAGAGAAAGCATGAGCCAGGGAGGGGCAGAGAGAGAGGGAGACACAGAATCTGAAGCAGGCTCCAGGCTCCGAGCTGTCAGCACAGAGCCTGACACGGGGGCACGGACTTGTGAACCTCGACATCATGACCTGAGCTCAAGTCAGACACTTAACCAACTGAACCACTCAGGTGCCCCAGAATGAAATTTTCTATATATGTAATATGTGTAAGATACACTGTTTTCTCTTGTAGAAGTTTCAAAAATAAATACTGTATAATTTATTTATTTCCGGAATCTAAAACTAACTATAATGGTTCATATCAAAGTAGAGTAGGAATCTAAATGGTCTCATGCCATAAGTTTTGGGGCCATTCTTTGAAACAGCCATTTGTATATGACCAATAGAATATTATACTATAAAAAGAACACTTAAACCGTTCTTCTGTGAAGCAGATACAAAGCTAGCTATAATTCAAGCTCAAAACCATGCAGCAGAATTTAGGCTCAGGATAAGGGTTTGGGTTCAGATTAGGGGTTAGGGGTCAGGGGTTAAGTGTTAGGGTAAGGGTTTGGGCTTGGGTTAGGGTTACATAAACTTCAAAGTTTAGGTGATCCATGAAAGTGTCTGAATAACAGAGAACTCGGTACGTTTCATGCCTACTCTTCCATTTTTGTCGTGAATACGTATTCCCTCCTGGCCTTTTGAGATGAACCACTGGAAGGTTTGATTAATTATTCAGAAAGCCAGACATGCCCTTTGCCTGTTATCTTTATGAAATGCAAATTACAGATTCAGAAAAATAAATGGTGACTGGACACAAAGTTTGGAACAATGGAGGGGGCTTAAAAGTCAGGACATCCAGGAAGAATGGAGATGGGGAGGAATTTGTCCTTTAAAATTAAACTTTCTCAATGCTAAGCCCCTTATGGAACTTTTTTTTTTGGTCTTCATTTGAAAGAGTAATTTCTTAATCAATAGCACTTGCATGAAAGCAGCTTTGAGCTTTCAGAAGAGAGCAGAACTGTTTCAAAGCAGGGCCCTGCTGCTCAGAAATACAATATTGCCTCATTAAAATGAGAATCTCCAGCTGGGCAGGGGTGATAGCCAAGGTCATAAAGAAGAGACAGCATTCATTAAGATTTTCTCACTAAATACTCATCTTCAAATCATACTTTAAAAATCTTATCTAAATTGTGAACCTAGGATCTACTCTTTAAAAGCTAAAGGTTCACTTTGTCTTGTCTGGGTCTGAACTAGATGCTCATACTTTGTTCCTCTCTCAAAGGTGGGGTGGATTTGTGACTTTCAGAAAACAGTGGGAGGTATTGAGATTTCAGAGGGTCTGGGTGTAAACCTGTGGAGTTCAATTTGTATGTCATAACAAAGCTTTTCCTTTTTTGAAGTTTAAATCTCAGTATACACGTAATTAAGAAAATTTCACGTAAGCGATGAATCATGGGAATCTACCCCCAAAACCAAGAGCACACTGTATACGCAGTACGTTAGCCAACTTGACAATAAATGACATGAAACATAATCATAATAATAAAATAAAGTAAGAACGTCAATGAAAACACTGGTAAAAGACAAATATTAATATTCAGGAATATTTTTACAATAGATATTCCTGTTATAAAATAAATAAGTCATGAGGATGAAGAGTACAGCAGAGGGAATACGGTGAATAATGTTGTACTAACTTTGTACGGTGAGAGACAGTAACTACACGGTATTTTGTAATATATACAAATGTCAAGCCGCCACGTTATGAATTGGAAACTATTATAATACTGTACGTCACCTAAAAATTTCAAAGAAATACAAAAGGACAAAGCAAGAAAAAAATCAGGGAGTAGAATTCATGTATTATAACTTTTGTACTCTTTATATTTACATAAACATATGTTTAACCGTCCATAGCAAAAGATATTTTTTCCAGAATTAAAGTGCATTTTAAAATATGATTCTTCTATATCTACTTCTGTGAGTATCAGTACAGATTAATGAGCCTTAACAAAACAAAACATTTCCATGCCTCTGTTTCAGAATAAGTAATGACCAGAGTAGATACTGTGCACTCAATACCACCATCTGTCAATTCCACAAAAGAGTGCGCAAACACCACTTCCCTCCAAAATACTTTGAAAACAAACAAACAAACATGATTACTTCTTGCAAACACACAAAATGCCTACAAATGTGTCTATTTCCTCAAAGCAATAAAAATGTTAGTGTTGCATTGGATTTTGCTTCCCAGGACCTGAAGACAAATTGCGTCATTTTATGCCTTAAATCTTTGTAAAAATAAATAAATGTTTTCAAGTGTCTTTACCAACGGAAGGTAGAACAGTGCCTGGCATGAAGTGACTGTCCAGTTAAAGCACAGTGACACCCGAGGAAGCGAAGGTTTTATGGAATGTCTTCGCGAGGTGTGTGCGAAATGTCAGCATCTCAAGTGTTAGCTGTAGAGTTACCAGTGTTCTCAGCTGAAATACAAAATACAGATCAAGTAAATATTGAAGAGAGGCAAGTCTCCAATGCTGAGAGGCTTAATATGTATTATTCAACTTTTCTAGTCTTCCTTCTGGCTATTGTGTTGCTCATTAGCCTTTCTCCCTACTGGAGAGTAGTAAAGGGGAAAAAAATGAAAAATCTAATGATTTTTTTCTTCCCTTAGGGCTTTGGTAAAGTGTTTTTCCAGTCACTGTAACCATAGGATAGAGCACAACGGAAGATTTTTTTTCCCCCTCTCAGGTCACTTTCCTTATTTATAATTTTGCTTTTTATTTATTTGCCATAGCAGGTAGTAAATTTAGGTGGACAAAATTGATAAGGTTTACGGGATGCGGTGAAAAACTGCCCGTCCACTCTTACCTCCCAGTCTTGACATTCCTCTCCCTGAAGACAACCTATGGCATTGGTTTCTCACCTACCTTTCAAAGGTGTCCTCGAATGATTTTTGGCAGGATGTGGGTATGAACTGTAACAGGGCTGCTGAGTCACTGAGTGAGGCTTTCTTAGTGGTGCCAGAAAAAAGGCTGAGGATTTATTTCACAAACGAGAATGCTGAAACCTACAGGCTTGGAAAAATATTCCTGCCTGATGCCCCAGAAGGGGTGAGCATTTATCAGCCAGGATGTGAAAACAGGTCATGTGATTCCACGTGTGAGCCTCTCTCTTACCATTACATGAAACTGAATTAAGTTATTTCAAACTGATCCATATCTTAAACTTAATCACTATTGATACCTCTATCATTTGCTATTACCGTGAGTTATCAAGGTCAATTAGTTAAAGGGCGTGGAATTAAGTCTTTAATTTAAGTGTCGCAATTTACTGGGTAAGAAGGTTCTGTGATAGCACATATATCTACCTATGCATGCTAAATGAATTTACTGTTTGCTCAAACATCTCTAGGAAGTCAGCAAAGAGAATAACATTCAAACCTGCAACATTGCATTAAGGAAGACACTGTTATTTATGGGGTTTGCCAGTTATGTCTACGTGGCCACTTCATAATGGTCATGATGATAAAAAACAAAGTATCCTCCCCAAATGCAAACATGGATGAGAAAGAAATATTAAAAAAAAAAAACACTTTTTCTTTAGGATAAAAACAACCAGTGCTGCCACAAAACTAAATGAGACTATAACTGAAAGAAATAAAAGAAATTTGAAGAAAATTTCATGGCCTTAAGAAAATTTAGAAGAAAAATCTTAGCTCAGACGGTAATCCACAAGAAAACAAAATGCTGGGATTTTATCCCTGGATGTGATCGTCTGGAACACACCGACACCAGAAGGCTGACTTCCCGGGAAGGATGCTCTTTTCCCATGCCTCGTGTCCCGTAGAAAGACCTGGAAGGCTGTGTTTGCCCAGGCTTCCTTCCTGCTACCACCCTGCTCTCTGTACGTTTGGCATCCTCACTACACGAATTCTTCTGGGCGGTTGCCATCCATCTACCCTGAGACTGGTGGAGGTAAGTACTAATTTCGCCGAAACACTGTCCTCCCAAACCCAAATCTTTCCCAAGCATGTCTGCTTCACATCATTCTAAAAGACATCCGTAATAAGTGTGCCAGCCATCCCTAAAACCCATGGAGCAGTCATGAACACCGCAAGAAAAAAAGCCAAAGACAGGAGATGCCTTTTAGTCACTGCTGTATGGCTGGAGTCCTGTCTAATGGTGAGAGAAAAGAGCCACATCTCAGAGTTTTCATACTAGATGCATCATAGGGTGTTTGTGAGGAATAAGGGAGATAATTCACAAAAACTGTTTAACAGAGGGCTTAGAATTTTAAGCAAAAATGTGTGTGAGTGTGCATTTTCTTTCTGGCATTAGTTTCGGACTTGGAATAAAAAGGACCAGAGAGTGTTCCAATCGTGCCTCAGACAGGAAGACCATCTTCTCCAAGAAGTCACGGTGGCTCACAAAACCTCAACCAGCAGTCACAGATGTACAGGAATCGGCAACGCGCTTAAAGAGAACTGTGTGCAATCACCGGCCGCATCAAAAAGTGATAGAGAAACAGAATATCCAGTAGTAGTATATGCAGGGTTCAAAGTCTCCATAATTATGAATATCATCTGATGCTAGGAAGCAAACAGCACAGCGTATCTCTCTAATGTTTCACCTTAAAGTCCTGACAAAGCTCACTCTCTTACTCTAACCTTCGCTCAAATGGCATCGACTCAGAGAACTCAGAAATCTCTCTTGACGATGCTATTGAAGACAAGCTCCAACTCATCACCCCCAGTTTCTCTCTCTCTCTCTCATCCATCTTTATATTATACACACAACTTGTTTGCTCATTAACACGCTTTTCTCTCTAAGATGTAAATTTCAGGAAGTTGGGGACTTTGTGTTTTACTCTCCCCTCTATTTCCGTCGCACGTACGTTGGCAGGAAGCATCTTTATGGGTGTGTCTGCTGCCTGAGTGAATGAAGGAACGGATAGAGCAAAAAAAAGTTCACGATCACCGGGGCAGACCCTGAAAGTAACCCAGGTTTATTTCCTATCTCTGCCATTTACTGCTAAATAACCCAGGACAATAGTATACGATTAGTGCCAATCTCAAAGAGTTGCTTTGGGAGGGAGGATGATCCATGAAACGTCTTTAGCACAGTGTCTGGTACATGAGGATGTTCAGCAAATGTTCAGTTACTATGTCATAGGCAAGAACTAGGACAAATGTCCATTTCCAAACCAGTCTCTGGCAGCGATAGTTGGATTGCTAAAACTGACCCATACTAAGCAGAATGCACCCTGTCGTGGGAATCCTGGTCTTTTGCAGCACCTAGGGTGATTATTGTCACGACCAAAGACAGCATCTAACACCTGGTCAGGCTGCGCTTCATTGGTGGTCAATACCAGAAGCATACTGCACCCGTGTTCTGTGTTATTGACAATTTTCTAGATATGTAACAATGCAAATTATTAATAAGCAGTTTATTACATAATTTGATGTGTAGGCGATGGCCTTTCCAGCCAACCCTGTTGTTATATTAATGAAGGAGCATACATCATTGCAGGAAAGCAGGATCAGGTAACAGAAAGTCTCCTTCCTTGCTAAAAGATCTGTGCCCGAGATAAAATACAGTTTTAATGATTTGCTGGGTATATTAGCCAGGTACGTGCACAATGGCACTGTTGAACAAACCACCCCAATTTCGGTGGCTTAAGAGACTTCTTTATTTTCATGTTCATGGATCCATGAGTTGTTCTCACCTTGGCCATGGAAGACTGGACTCCAGGTTCTTGGTCCTAAGATCTAGGCTGAGGTAAGTAAGGTTCAACTTCACTGCCCACATCTCTGGTCTTCCTTGGACCAGATTCTGCTCCTAGCCACTGGTCTGGGACATGACTCTCATTCTGGGGTCCAGGCTGAAGTGGCAATGGCTACCTAGGGTGTGTGTATTTTCCTCATGACGGATCACTGGAACTCGAGAGGGCGAGGTTGACCACACAAGTGTAATCCGACCTCCATTGCATCAGCACTACTCCCAAAACGAGTCACGTGGCCGAGCCCAAAGTCAAAGAGTGTGGAAGTACACTTGACCTACTGTGAGGCCATTCTCCACAGTAAAGAACTGGGACCAAAAGTTCAATCTATCCCACTAAACTTGCTATAAGTAAAAGAGAAGTTCCTTGTCATGACCATTCCCATTTTTGGGGGGGAAAGGAACAAAGTGAGCCTAAACTTCAGAAGAGTGAGTATGTGGGCGAGTGAACAAATGTAAAATGCAGTGTTTCCCTAACGGCCAATCCGGTATCACTGATGTTCTCAGAGGATAAAGTTCTGGACTCAAACTACATCTGTGTATACACACACACACACACACACACACACACACACACGCATACACACACCCCATTACAGAAGGAAATGGAATACGTATTTTAATACTTATAAGTTAAGTAGTCCAAAAACTAGACAAACTACAGATTTCAAAAACATACTTAATCTTTGAGTTAATAGGTATATACAGAACCATCCCTTGACTAATAGTGAATGAATATTCATAAACACACTTAAAACTTAAAAAAGTTGACAGCTAGATTACATAAAATTTCAGAGAAGTGGTATTGTATATATACTATATCGTATATAGTAGACACTAAAATCTGCACTTCTAAATATTTACTGCATCCAGGAAAAAA
Source organism: Prionailurus bengalensis (assembly GCF_016509475.1). Lineage (NCBI taxonomy): Eukaryota > Metazoa > Chordata > Mammalia > Carnivora > Felidae > Prionailurus > Prionailurus bengalensis. Next base: position 234,271,665 of record NC_057343.1, read on the forward strand.
ATACTAATGCAAATTTAATTAACTCAACAGTAATAAAAATATCACAAATCAAAACTGGTGGAAAACACTACAAGGAATACTTAGAGGCAAATGTATAGCTTAAAATATTCCTGCTAGAAAAGAAAAAGCTGATAATGAGTTAAGTGTAAGTCTCTAAGCTAGATAAAAAACAAAAACAAAAACAACAAAACCCAGAAGAATAAATCCAAAGAAAAGGGAAGATAATGAGGATTTGAGCAAATAGCAATATAACAGGAAACAAAGACACCATAGAGAGGCTCAACAAAGCCCAAAGAAGTTTCTTTAAAAAGACTAAAGAAATGAACAAACTGTTGTAGACTAATTAGGAACACATTTTTTAAAGGCCCAAATAAATAACATTAACTATGAAACATTTAATACAAAAGGAACACCATTTATATATAAAAGAGGAATTAGAAAGATAGTATACGAGTGCCATGAATAGTCGTATAACAGTAAACAAGAAACTGGACTGAATGGAAAAGTTTCTTGGAAGCTATTACTGTTCTGGGGGCCCCAAGACCCCCTCAGGTCTGACAATTTGCTACAAGGACTCATAGGACTCAGCACCTAGCCATATTCCTGGCGAGGGTTTATTTCGGCAAACTCAGCAGAGGGCAGGGCACAAGCTTCCAAGAGTCCTCTCTCAGTGGAGCCACACAAGACACAGTTCATTACTCTAGGAATGGGCTGTGCCAACATGAGCCAAGTGCTGTCCACCAGACAGGCTCAGGAGAGACCCCGTGCCCAGGGTTTGCAAAGGCCGCTTGTCATGTAAGCGCTCTGCCCAGCGTGACCCAAATTCCAGCCTCCCAGAAGGAAAGCAGGTGTGTAACTAGAACCACACTGTTTCTACAAACAGCTAAGGCACAATGAGCCACTGCAAACAGTTTGGGGAATGAGGGAAACTCTCCCCAAATCCATGTTCCCAGATGCAGGCCAAGGATCGGTCGGGCAAGCTAGCCTTTGTCAGGATAGCAATCTCAAGACTTTTCTGCACAATTACATACCACAGTTAACTTAAAAGACAAAACAAAACAGAGAGCCTGAATGGCCACATAATCATTAAAAAAAATAACATAAAAACTAGGTCAGTTGTTCCAAGTATTTCCATAAATAAAATAATACCAGGCAGAGATAATTTTATGGTGAGTTCTACCAAAATTTCAGAGAATAGATCATTCAAATAGCATACAAACCCTTCCACAAATTTAAATAACAGGTTGCACTCCCCACATCAGGTCGTATACTAGGCAATAAACTTGATAATTGGCAAGAATAGCATGATAAAAAAAAATCAGGTCCTTCTGGAATAAAGATACAAACATTCAATACAAAATTTATCAAAGTAAGTCCTAGAATCTGTTACAAAAAAAAAAAACATAAGAAATAAACTGAATTTTTTAGTTAGAATGCAAATTTATAAGTAGGAATATCTATAAACGTCATTCCCACATGAACTGATTAAAAGGAGAAAAAACTTGTTTATTTCAACAGATTAGTAAAATAGTATTCTACACCTATGCATAATGTGTTAAAATGTATAATTTGAGAAATCGAGGAATTGATTGCAATCTACTTACCTCATAAAATGTATCAAGTATTTATTGAAAACATCATTCTTCATGGTATGACATTAGAAACATTTCAAATCAGAAATAAGATCTGTAGGGGCACCTGGGTGGCTCAGTTGGTTAAGCGTCCCACTTCAGCTCAGGTCACGATCTCACGGCCCATCGGTTCGAGCCCCATGCTGGGCTCTGTTCTGACAGCGAGGAGCCTGCTTGGGATTGTCTCTCTTTGCCCTCGCAGACTCATGCTCTCTCTCTCAAAATAAATAAATAAACTTTAGAAAACAAAGCAAAACAATGCAAAATAAGACACGCATGCCTACTACTACTATTTCACGTTCATTATCATCCTGGAGCTATACACAATGCTCGAAGATTACAAACAATTCCAGAAATATAATGTATATCCATATTGGTAAGAAAGGAATATAATGCATACTTACATACAATGTTTTTCTATGGTCTAAGCCTAAATAATCTATAGATGAGGTACTAGAATTGATGAGCAAGTTTGCTAGATATACAAGATTAATTCAGAAAAGTCAATCATATTTATATACACCAGTAATTACGTTTTAAAAAATGTAACTTTTCAAAAGACACAATTCTAAAAAGTGACGGGAGAGATTTAAAAATTTTTTTTTTTCCAACGTTTATTTATTTTTGGGACAGAGAGAGACAGAGCATGAACGGGGGAGGGGCAGAGAGAGAGGGAGACACAGAATCGGAAACAGGCTCCAGGCTCTGAGCCATTAGCCCAGAGCCTGATGCGGGGCTCGAACTCCCGGACCGCGAGATCGTGACCTGGCTGAAGTCGGACGCTTAACCAACTGCGCCACCCAGGCGCCCCAAGATTTTAAATCTAAAAATCAATTAACAAAAGATGTGCAAAACCTATATGAAGAAAATATACAACTTTACTGGGAGACCATAAGGCCCTGGATAAGTGGTGAGCTATAACCTGTTCAAGGACAGAAAACTATAAAACGAGAAAGATTCTGTTCTCTGAAAATTGATTCATTGATTCGTATACTAACAATCAAGATCCCAAAAGCATTTTTAGAGAAACCTGACAAGATAATTCAAAACTGTGTATTGAATTCAAAGACCCAAGAAGAGCTGATACTCTTAAAAAAAAAAAAAAAAGTAAAGTTTTCCTATGATAATATTGAAAAGATACTTAGATTTGGATGCATTACCACCTTGGAATACGTACAGCAGTAAAAATGAATTAAATAACTGTAACAGGCAAGAGCATGGAAGAGCCTTGCAGTAAGGAACATGAACTTGCAGGGAAGCCTGTGTGAGGGATCCTTTCCCGGAAAGCATCCAAGGCTGCTGCAGAATGATGGAGCCCTAGTCGGGTGAGGAGAGTGCCCTTGACAGTAGCTTGGCTTGGTGTATCAAAACCCTAGGCGAGCAGAGACATCCACACAAGGAAGGGGTCAGCCTAACGAGAAGTGTGAAAGGTTGAGGAGAGAGGAGAAAGTTCATGTGCACAATCAGCTGGCTTGAGACACCAGGACCCAAGGCGGAAGTGGGCATAGATGGGTTTGGTATATCAGAGGCTGAACATCAGAAGAAAGGATACGAACCTGGGAACAGTGACAGGCCAATAGCAGGTTCTGGTTTAGAATATCATTATGCTTCGCTAAAAGAGACTGGGGCTCCCTGGAGAAATGGCTAGCACCTAGGCAGGGGTGGGGAACCAGTACGAGATGAGTTTGAAACATCCCGGTCCAAAAAGGAAAGAAGGGTGGAAAGAATGATGGTGATACATACGTAGTTTCAGACAACCTCACCACAGAGTGCTTATTGCAAGGGGGGAAATATAGTAACTTTGCAGTGGAAGCCTGATTACTTGATCTCCACCTTAATCAAGCCATCAAAGCGAAGATCATCATTACTGGAACAAACTGAAATTGCTCGCGACCTGATAGAACGCAGTGAGAATACGGTAATCATTTCGTGACATTTCTGTCGAGGATACGTAACTTGAATTTAACCTCAAGGAAACGTGCACCTGAAATTGAGGAAGGATCTACAAAATAACTGGTCTGCAGTCTTCCAAACTGTCATCATGAAAGTCATGGAAAGACTCTGGAAATATATCAGACCAAGACAGACTAAAGAGTCATGACAATCGAGGGCAGTGTAACATTCTGAACTGATCCCTTTCACTAGAAAGGTCATTACCGGAACAATTTATAAAGATTGAATGGAGATTGAGCATTAGAAGGTAGCAATGCATCAACATTAAGTTCATGATTTTGATGGCTGCATTGCAGTGAGGCAGGAGAATGTTCTTGTTTGCAGGCAATACACAGGAATGGGGAGTCAGGTTGGTAACATTCCCAAATAATTCAGAAGAACCTTCTTTGAACTGTACCTGCAATTTTTCTGTAAATTTTAAATGCTTTCAAAATTAAGAAAGAGACAAATGAGGGGAAATCATGATAAATATAATTCTCAGGTTACTGGTTTCCTCTGGGGGTGACAAAAAGGCATGAGATAACAGCCTCAAAACAGTGATAGACCTAACAGTTCTCCCTGTTTGTAAGTTGGATAGTGACTTCATGGGTGCTTACTTTATTTTGTTATTATAATTTACAGATATATTGTATTCCATAGTTTGCAGGTATAAAATCCTATGTATTGTAACGATTTTGAAATCTTACGTCTGAAAGACGATAGTATTAGGAGCACAGCAGACCTCACTGAAGCCTGACTGTGCCATTTACTCTCCCCATGAACTTGCTCAAGATTCTTAAGCATTCTGAGCTTAAGATTCCTCATCTGGAGAATAATAACCATTCACAGAACTGCTATAAAGAGTTAGTAGACAATATACATCGCCAATGTCCTTTAGCCAAAACTCACTAGAAATACACCTGTATATAAACTGCTTCAATTCATTACTCCTTGTAACGAGGCAGAATGTACATCATAGGGAGCTATGGGGATCTTTCAGTGAGAGAATATAAGCAATAACTACTTACAGGATTGAGGCTTTGGTTGGGGCATTTGGTGGAACATCCAAGGAAGCAAGGTTTGCCCTCAACTGGATGGTGTCACAGAGCTGGGGTGATTCTACAGTTGGGTGTCCCCACAAATCTTATCAATAGGGATGATAAAAAAATAAATAAAATAAAATAAAATAAAATAAAATTAAATTAAATTAAATCAAATCAAATCAAATTAAATAAAAGCTATAAATAGCAGAGTCATCAGCACCCCTTGAGTAAGTGAGAGCAGTGTTTGGTGTTTTGTGTCGCACAGTGACCTTGTTGATACTCTGTGATAGTTCACGTCCAGGGGAGAACACAACAATCTAGACATGGACGTCAGACTAGCTTGTGACAACACTGGGGTCTAACTGCGAACTTCAGATCAGTTCCCGACATCAGGGGCTGTTTTTGTTTGTTTTCAACGTAAACTGTTGGCACAGTATTTTAACTCCTTTGATCAGAGGCGTTGGTGAACTGGGTAGAGCAGACTAACATCAGCAGCTGCACCCCCTTCTAGAATCCGGGCTGGGCCTTTTCTTCTTTGGCTTTGCCGCTGATTACACTGATGCGATCACACTGATGGAATGCTAAGGATAGACTGCTCAGACAGAAACGCGTCTACTTCGATGCTGTCTTGCTCTGGTAAATTCTTTGAAGATATTTCCTATCCTAAGAAAACCCATCAAATCCTCTAGCCATGAAAATCTACGGACGTCAAAGACAGCATTTGGATAATGCTAGCATTAGGTAAATGCCAGATGAAAATCAGATTGATTTAACATCAGCATATATTCATAACAGGGCTTGTGTAAGTGTTTGTGTTAAATTTCCTATTCGAGTGGGGACCTTACCATATTAGTTGAAGTAATTCAAACACATTTGTGTTATTTGCTTTTATGGTTCTGAGGGAAGGAGCCAGTCTGAGGTGTATGTCCACATACTGTGCTCCAGAGCCTACGCTTTTTACCGCCATGACTTGCTGCCTCTCCAAGGCGGGGCTCCTAAGTTTTCTGATCCAGACATCAAGATTTTCCCTGTAGATCGCGAACCTGTAGAAATGGGACCAAATGATCATACCTAACAATGTATATTCTTTCAGATTTAAAAAAGTTCCTGAATCGGGGCGCTTGGGTGGCTCAGGTGGTTAAACACCTGACTCTTGGTTTCGGCTCTGGTCATGTGCATGAGATCAAGCCCCACATCCAGCTGGGTGCTGACAGCATGGAGCCTGCCTCTCTCTCTCTCTCTCTCTCTCTCAAATTAAATCAATAAACCTAAAACTGTTAAAATTCTTGTATCTATACTTCTGTGTCCCTTTTCAAACATGCTTCCTGCTCATTTGTTTCATGTCTTCATCGATCATTTCAAAGAACATAGACTTGGGTGTTTGGATTAACCTCATTTTTTTTCTACTCTCCTCGTGTAATTTTTCCTCTTATTTCTTTCCTTCTACTTTGTGTATTTTGTTATTCTTTTATCAAGCTCTGTTTATTGACTTGCAGTGTTTTGCACTTGACTTCCTGTACTTGAGCCTACTGTAGGTCAGGAACAGGGGACCCCCCATTCTTCCACTGCATCCCTTTTAGAACCACTCTAGCTGAGCTCTGTACCCGCGAACCCACGGAAACTGCTTGTCAGCCCCTGTGGCCTGCAGGTTGTTAACCCCCACAAACACTTCCCCGCATGCCTCCTACTTCAGCTACAGACAGTGATGGACCCACAGACCCTACATCCCCAGCAACACTCCATTGCTCTCCAGTGTATCAGTCCTTCAATCTAACCCGCCATTCTCCTCAGGCTCACTCGCTTCCTCCTCCCCCAAACTTCTCAACCAACAATCTAGCATATCTGCTCCCTAGAGCATGTCACTTAACACCCCTTTCACTACACAAGACTATAACCATGTAATAATGGGTAATAATCATGTAATAAGCATTATTTTCTTGATTCATTCATTAGTGTTTAAAATAACAAAAAGGAAAGACAGTGTCAATTTAAAGTTTGTATTCCAATTCAGAAAAATAGGTCATGTTTGAACTAAAATTTGTATTTTCCAGGGGTGCCTGGGTGGCTCCGTCAGCTAAGCCTCCAATTTCAGTTCAGGTCATGATCTCACTGCTCATAGGTTCGAGACCAGCGTTGGGCTCTGTGCTGACAGCTCAGAGCCTGGGGCCTGCTTCAGATTCTGTGTCTCCCTCTCTCTCTGCCCCTCCTCCACTTGCACTCTGTCTCTCTCTAAAAAAAAAAAAAATAATAATAATAATAAAATAAAAGAAACATTAAAAAAATATTTAAGTCTGTATTTTCCAAACAAAAATATGCAACTTACACTTCATACTGTTTTAAAATGTAATAAAAAAAAATTAAGTTGTCACATAGAAGGGGAGAATCAAAGTCCTTGCTAGCTGTTTTCTCGATCCACAAATGCTGTGCTCCGACCACATTCACGGTTCAGTCAGTCACTTCCAATGAACCTTAGAGCAGTGCCATCTGCAGAATCTTCAAATAGGATGCTGTTGGGATGGCCGCAGGGAGCTACAGACATCTAAGTGCCCAATTATTATTTAATATTGTTTACCTGGACATTTTCAACTTAAAATGACTGTGAGTTTTGTCTTCGGTTCCTTCCCATGCATCCAGGTTTACATAAATCTCTTACGCTGAAAGTCCTTGCAGAAGGGAATAAAAGTAATTTCCGGGGTTAGGGGCAGGCACTAGGTAGGAGGCGGAGTCAGTAACGCCTGGAACAGCTCTTAACAGAAAGAGGAATCCCATGTTTCACATCTCTGCATGAATCTCCCTTAAGGTCTTCAGTTCAGTTTGAGGAAGATGACATCTGGCCAGATGACTCTCCTATACTACTCTTCATATGTGGTGCTACATCCTTTCCACAAACTCGGGATTCTAATAAAGACATTTCTGCCAAATAATACTTTATGTTCATCATCTTAAAAAAATACAAAGCTCTGAATACGAAACAAAGAAAGTTTTCAACAGTATAAGCTATGTTGCGGTAACAAATACCATGTTGTAGTCACAAATAGCATAAACTATGTTGTGGTAACAAATTGACCCCTGAAACTCAGTAGCTTAGCATGACGGTTCATTTCTTATTCACAATATCTGTCTACGACAGGTTAGCAATGGGCTCTACTCTACCAAGTATTCAGGGACACAGATAAATCGAGGCTGTACCGTCTGGGACGGGACATCTCCACAGTCCCCCGCAGCTGCTGCAGGGGTGAACACCCACGGGAGGGTCATGCGTGGCCCTTAAGTGTCCATATCCAATTGGCCAGGCCAGCATCACGGTCCCTCCTACTGTAAGAGGGCTGAGAAATCGAGGGGAGCTCACGGGTGTCCCACGAACAACCAACGTCTCCATCGGTGGTGTTCAAGAGTCTTCTCTGACACTGTGAAATCTGACTAGAAATTTAATAAAGCAAAGAAAGAAGCCATATTGATATTTGGAGACAATGTTGATGACTCTGACATAGGATGCCCTGCCTGCTCTGAGTTTCTAGGGAACAGCTACACCAATTTTTTAAGTAGATATTCTCATGGGAATAACTATCTCAATCATCTGTCCCCTTTCTCCCTGTGTCCTTCCCCTCCCCTCTCCCCCATCGCTGCTTGGTTCAAACAGCAACATCTTTCCCTGGTTACTTTAGCCGCCCTACATATCATATAACATCATTGCTCTTACTTTACATCCTTCAGTAACTTATCACTATCAAGATTAGAATTTAGGGGGTGTCTTGGTGGCTCAGTCAGGGAAGCATCAGCCTCTTGATCTCAGCTCAGGTCTTGATCTCATGGTCATGAGTTCAAGCCCCATGCTGGGCTCTGCACTGGGCAAGATTAGAATTTAGAATTAGAATAAAATCGTAGTTCAAAAGGCTGATAAGCACATTCCTGACTGACACTAACCCACATCCCCACTCACTACTTTTCCACATAGACCCTAACTGCTCTCTAATTACCTATTTAAAATTTAGCATTCAGGAAAAACGCACAGCGCTCTGAACATCACTCCAAGGACTCCTAGAATAAAGTTAACAAATAGAGTGAAATGATGGGGAAAAAAAAGAGTTCATTTAAAAAAAAAAAGTGTTGGGGCGCCTGCGTGGCTCAGGTGGTTAAGCATCTGACTCTTGATTTCGGCTCAGGCCATGACCTCACGGTCGTGAGTTCAAGCCCCCAGTCGTGCTTGAATGCAGAGCCTGCTTGGGATTCTCTCTCTCCCTCTCCTTCAGTCTCTCCCTCGCTCATTTTCTCACTCTCTCTCTCAAAATAAATAAACTTAAAAAAATTATGCTTACAAATTTGCTCTTTGGAATAGATCTTATAAACATTTTCGAAACACTATTATTTGTTACACTTATTGGTAAACTAGATACTATGTGTAATTGCTTTCAATTTAGGAAGAAATCAAGTGGAACTGTTTTGAATACCAACAGGCTTGGACACCGTTCGTAACCCCGAGTATTTAAGTAGCAGAAATTCGCAGGTAAGTCTCTTCCCACAGGCAGCAGGGCACAGTAGGGTTTAGACCCTAAATTTGTGTTTCCCCTTCTTCCAGAAACAGTGCACCCAGACAAGTGCCTTCATTTTGTCATGCATTAGTTTCTTTGCTGGAATACAGGCATGAGACCCATCTCACCCACCATAAAGGTTGTTTTAAGTAATCAGTACGAGAAAATCCGTTTATTATCAAGTATATATGTATTAGTGTGAATTAGTGTGAATTTTGACAATGTCCGTTTCATCAACCGAAATCAATGTTAAGGGTGAATATTAAAAAAAGTCGCAATGACATTTCAGACTACACTTTATATTTCCAGCCTCATAAAACACGAACTTTATAAGCGCTTTAAAATATTATCAGAAACATACCTTTGAAGGACACCTGGGTGGCTCAGTAGGTTGAGCGTCTGACTTCGGCTCAGGTCATGATCTCGCAGTCCGTGAGTACGAGCCCCGCATCGGGCTCTGTGCTGACAGCTCAGAGCCTGGAGCCTGCTTTGGATTCTGTGTCTCCCTCTCTCTCTCTGCCCCTCCCCTGTTCATTCTGTCTCTCTCACTCTCAAAAATGAATAAATGTTAAAAAAAATTAAAAAAAAAAAGAAACATAGCTTTGAAAATAACTGTTTGAAAAAGTTATATTAATATATAATCTGCTGTGCTGTACATGTGCCTTTAAATGCAGTAATCCCCAAATTCAATATATTGAATAAGAATTCTAACTTATTTTTAATTTAGAACTCAAGTTCTAACTCAAGTTCACATGAGTTAAATATCTACCGAGTCACCGTTAGTATCTATGCGTATCAGGAAGTCTTTACACATAGAGATACGGATTCATTCCCTGTGAATTGGTCAAGAACCCTGCAAGGTCCTCCAGGATGTACAGGCAGCCTGAGGAGGTGCTGACCGAGTAGTGAGAGCTGTCTCTCAGCTCAGGGGCCTACAGGCAGCAGGGCAGTTCAGAGAAGGTCAGAGGCACAGGAAGGGACATGGCAGACAGAGACCAGGTCGTATCAAATCACGAGGTTTTCTTTTCTGTGGTTCAGTGTTTACCCACCCTTGTTTCCAGACAAGCACATAAAAGACCAAGTCTTAGCTTCAGAAAAATGGCTTTCTGGGGGCCCGGGTGGCTCAGTCAGTCAAGTGTCTGACTCTTGATTTCAGCTCAGGTCATGATCCCAAGGTTTGAGCCCCACGTCCACACTGTCAGTGCAGACTCAGCTTGGACTCTCTCTCTCCCTCTTTCCCTCTTCCCCTCACCCCCCAAAATAAATGGGTGAACATTAAAAAAGAAGAAGAAAAGAAAGGAAAAGAAGAAAAGAGAAAAGAAGAGAAAAGAAAAGAAAAGAAAAAAGAAAAGAAAAGAAGAGAAAAGAAAAAAAGAAGAAAAGAAAAGAAAAGAAAAGAAAAGAAAAGAAAAGAAAAGAAAAGAAAAAAGGAAAAAGAAATGGGGTTTCAGAGTTCTCAGCCTACAAGGCCTCTTCCTGGTTCTTTGACCTAATATCCTTGATGATACTGACTCCCTTTGCTTTCAATGAGTCTAGTTTTCCAGCTTCAACTATCCCTCATTTAAATCCTTGGCTATGTATCATCTCTAGAGAATTAAAGAAAAAAAAAAAAAAGGAAAATGTGATGATGCAAGGATGTTTATAACCATTCTTTTACCAGATCCTCCTTAATTCACTAAACTCTCTCCCTTGCTCCGACACCAAGGTCACCACTGGAGTTCTTTCCAGAGCCTTCTTTGGAAAAAGGTCTGTTTCCTATCTGGAATCTCCACTCCCCCTCCCCACACACCCTTAGCCCTTCAGCCACAGAGAAGATTCTAAAATGCAAATCCGGTCTGGTCCTTCCACTACTTAAAGTCTTTCAAAGACTCCCCACCCACTGGCCCCGGGGTAAAACCTCTTTTCTCTCCACAGAGACTTGCAGCTCCTCTCTGCCTCTAGTTTCCTTCTCTCGTCTCTCAAGACACATCCCGGACTCATCCTCCAAGTGCCAAGCTTTTTTTTACACCTTCAATGCTTTTTTCACTCTTGCCCCCCAGCTTGGAATATTTGCCAACTTCAGCTCTCAGCTCTGTACACGGAAACGCCGCTCCTGGTGACATTTGCACACGCTCTCTCCCAGGAAACAGGGAGGCCGAACTGTTTGGCGGTTCCGTCACACAGAGCGAAACCGGGCTGCGCAGATATCAGTAGGGGCTTGGCCACTTAAGAGCGGTGAGGCCTTTGGCACAATACTCTGTGTGCCTCAGTTTCTTCATCTGGAGATGTGAAGGATACGCATCACTAGTGTAAAGATTAAATGAGTTAGATTACGCTTAATGCATTGGACATGCTGTGCAAACGTTGCTCTTGCTATTAATAGGCAATTGAGGACTTACTACGTGCCTGGCCCTTTTCTTTGTGGTTTTATACATCTTGACTCCTTTAATTCACAAGACGGGATGACCGTGCCCCTCCTGTGTGCTATGGGTTACTCCCGCAACCCCTTAAAAAAACACTGTCCTGAGTGTTTTTGTGACTTTCCCAACAGGTGATTAAGCTCCCTGAGGTCAGGACACATGTCACGTGTATCCTTGTCTCCCACAGCGTCCTGATAGTGCCTGCTATTCTGTATGCAGTGACGAAATGGATTTGATTTTAACCTGGCTCCTCTTCGCAAAATACTTTGAAAAGCTTTCTGTGCAATTCACCTTCTCCTCAACCCGAGTTCTAACCTCCTCCACTAAAACCAGCCTTCCCAAGGTCACCAGGGTCTTCAAGTTTACCATGATCACTGTGCTGGCAGCATTCAATCCAGCTGACCACTGTCCTCCTTTCTGAGACATTGTTCTCCTGGCATCCATGTCGCAGGGGTTTTGACAAGTTCTGAAGTACCAGGGGTGATAACTTACTGGCTGACAGATCACTGTGGTATACGAGCTTCTGCGACCTACTGTAGCCTGAAATGTCCGAAACAGTACAATGCAAATTCCAAAGACAAACAGCTCAATTTAGAACATGAACCCGATACAGGTCCTATGTGATCTTGGGGAGTAACTTTTGCTGAGGCTTGACTGAGAGGGAGGGGAGTAGTGGCAGAGGGGGACCATCAGGACATCACAGGAGCACATGTACAACCACTTTTAAGACTGAAGGTACAGCCACTCCCTCCTTCAGGGCATTTTCCCACTAACTCCTCTGGTAACAACCTTGTACATTCATAAGCAATTTTAGGTCCCACTCCAAGGATCCCTCACGGGCCAAGTCTCTTGTTGATAATTACTTTACGTGACTTGCAAAATTAAGCATGGATTCCAAGTCACATGATTAGCAACAAAGAGCAGGAGGCAAATTCTTGCACCGACTTCCACCACTGATCCTCAGCCCCGAATCCTTATCAAAATAAAGGAAGGGGTTTGGTCCCCCAGTAAGGAACCGAATCAGACTCTCCAGGAAGGTAGGATTTAGACATGTATAAGCCGTAAAGGCTCCCATGGAGGTTTTGATGAGTTGCCCTGTTTAAGAACCAGGCATCAGACGAAGGTGCCTGTATGAACACCAATCAAGATTTTACACTGAGCTAGGCGAGGCTTTCCAAAGACTGGAGAAAACTCCTCCTCAGCAGAGACATAAACCCAGGGATACAAATGGCCTTTCCTTAACGTAAGGTTTAAAAATCGTCATAGCGTGTCAGGACCCTTTGATTGCTATAAGCTACACAGCCCTGAAAAAAAATTTTAAAGTTTTTTAAAAAGGTTATCACACAAAAACAGACTTGCAAGACATTAAGTCCCTCAATTTTTTAAGACTGCAACAGCCACATAAAAATACAAATAAAAATGTTTTAATAAAAATATACTACATTTTTCTATTTTTTTTTCCCCTGCGATGCCTCTGGCCCTTCAAAGATTATACAATGCTCCCATCTGTTACATAGGAAAATGTCTCTTCATTTACAAAATCAGACAAGTAAGACATACTATAGCACAAAAATTATCAAGGATAAATCTGTACCTACTCTACTGGAGATACGCTAAACAATAATCACTCTGACCAGTGTGACGGCCTTAACTCTGAATGTACTCAAAATATAGAAAGAATATTTATCACTACACAGGGTTAATAGAGAAATGAATCCCTAATTTGTAAACAGAGTGATTCAAAGTCAGAATCTAGAGTCAGATTATATGGGCTTGAGTCCCAGAATGTGCCATTTATGACAGGTGTAACTTTGAGCAAACTACTAAACTGACCTGGTCTCAGATTCCTCACCTTTAAAGGGGGCATAATAACATCTACCTGATTAATGCAGTAAGAGAATGAAACACAGCACTTACAAAACAGGCTTTTGTTGTTGTTGTTGCTTTTTTTGAAAAAGAAAAAAAAATAATTCAATTAAAATGTGTAGGTTTGTTGATGGATCTCCCATTCTACTGCTGAACCAAGAAATCATAATACGCTCCTTTACTCTCCAAGAATGAGTCTACCATCACTGAAAAACATTTCAATATGCTCTGATAATTCTGCTTTTCCACAGCAGTTCATCAAGAGCAAAATAAAACTCATTCATAGAATTTCCACAGTGTCTACATCTATTTTTTTAATGTTTATTTTTTATTTATTTTTGGGACAGAGAGAGACAGAGCATGAACGGGGGAGGGGCAGAGAGAGAGGGAGACACAGAATCCCAAGCAGGCTCCAGGTTCCGGGCTGTCAGCACAGAGCCCGACGCGGGGCTCGAACTCACGGACCGCGAGATCGCGACCTGGCTGAAGTTGGAGGCTTAACCGACTGCACCACCCAGGCGCCCCCCCACAGTGTCTACATCTAGAGGAACTGTTAGCAAAAAGCTGTAAAGAAAGATTTCAGTTGGGGGCGCCTAGGTGGCTCAGTTGGTTAAGCTCCGGACTTTGGCTCAGGTCATGATCTTGCAGTTGGTGAGTTCGACCTCCACACCGTGGAGCCTGCTTCGGATTCTCTTTCTCTCCTCTCTGTCCCCCTCCCGGGCTTGTGTGTGCGTGCGCTCTTTCTCAGATAAATAAACTTTAAAAAAATTAAAAAGACTTAAACTGAAACTCGTAACATAATTCGGGTTTTTGGACTGAGACTAAGAGTTAATGCTAAGTTTACCCTCCTCTGGACAATTACAGCTGACTAAAAGCAAATTAAGCCTTGAAGAAAGTAATTGGCAAAATAATTAAAAACAAAAAAAATCACTAAATGCATCTAATTCAGTTTTGTTCTTCAGCATCAGAAAAGAATCTACCAAACAGCAGACACATACTTGTTAAACGAATGGAAGACACTTAAACTCTCAAAACATCATATAGAAAGGACAGTAAACAGTTAGTGATTACTCACTACTGTGAAAATTGGGTGGTGGAAACATTCTTTCTTACATGGCTAATAATTTATATCACCTCCCGGGCGCCAGGCACAGCCCCAGGCACTTCAGAGGACAAACCCCTCCAGCGCACCACCACCTTTTACAAAGCAGGTGCCACGGCCCCGGGTTTCTCGGAGGCGGTGCCCGGGCAACCGCAGGCACTGGCAGGTGCAGAAGCCTGGGGTCAGGATTCCCCGTGCCACCTGGGGCCGCGTTCCGAACATTCCCGAGTCCCCTCGCGCCACCCCCCTCCCCCACCCCGCGTCTAGGGAAGTGCTCAGAACAGATCCACCCGCGGAGGGGACCACCGCGCCCTGCGGGACCAACGCCGCTGGTGCCAACGCCGCCGCGCGGCCGGGACCCGCTCCCGGGAGGCGGCGGGAGGCCCCCGGGCACCGCGCTCTCGGATCTCCGCCCTGCGGGGCCGCGCTCTAGACCGACCCGCGAGCGCCCAGCCCGGCCGGGGGAGGGACGTGGGGGCCGGCGCCCTCGCCCACCCTGGTCCTCAGCTGGACGCGCCCGAGGAAGCGACGGCTGGCCCCCACTTAGAGCCGGACCCCGAGACCGGGGAGAGCAGCTTGGGGAACCGCGGTCCCTGCTTCCGGGCCTGCGCACACTCTCCAGGCGCACCTGCTCGGCGCCCCAGACCAATCAGAATCCGGGCCCGTGACCCGAAGCCAATCGCAGCGCGCTCCGCGTGTGGGCGGAGCTTGGGCGCAGCTAGGAGGGAACCGCGTCTGTCTGCGCCGGGCGCCGGGGGCTGGCGGCCGCTTCTCCTCCGGCCTGGCGTCCGTTCGACCCGGGGCGCGAGCTCAGGTGCCCCTGGGTGCCGGGCCGGGGGTGGGAGGTCCTCCGCTCCCCGGGGAACTCCCGCCTCCTGCTCCGCGGCCCCCCAGCGGGGAGCTTCGGGCGGGACGGGCTGCAGCCTCTGCCCCAAGCGCTGCCCTTCTCTTCCTTCTCTTTTCCCTGTGCTCTGAGGGGGGCCTGTTCTTCTGAGGGCGCGACCCCTAATTTCTGGAGTGCCTCCGGGCACCACCCCTGCCTTGACCTATCCGAAATGTCACCATTCTACCCGAAAACTCATTGAAGATCTGCGGCTACCTCTTTCCTTAAGTTTGATCTTGACCGACACCGCTGATTTGTTGAACACATAGAAAAGGCACGGGCTCTGGAGACACACAGCCAGAGCCTGACCCCATCTGACACCCCCTGCGTTGAGTGGCCAGACGTCTTCCCCTCTTGGTTCAGTTCTCATGTAGAAAATGAGGACGGCAGTATGTGCTAGGGTGGTGTAGAGGGATTGTTAACGCATGGACCGCATTACAGCTGCGCCTGG